>NC_138984.1:45807179-51668179 GCF_964341445.2 Mesoplodon mirus
CATGTTTATCCCTTTACTGATTATTGTAGTTATACTTGATTTGTAATTTTTGTCTTTTAATATTTGTACTAGCTTATTTAAGTGGTTGAACTTCAGCCCTTACTATATATTTGCCTTTACTAGTGGGATTTTTCCTTTCCTATAGATACTTCTTGTTATAGCCTTTTCTTTTCCACTTAGAGAAGACCATTTAACATTTCTTTTAGGGTTGGTTTAGTATTGATGAAGTCCTAGTTTCTGCTTGTGTGAGTTCTTCATTTCTCTTTTAATTCTAAAAGATAATCTTGCTGGATAGAGTATCCTGGGCTGCAGGTTTTTCTCTTTCAGCACTTTAAATATCTCATGCCACTCCCTTCTGCAGTTTCTGCAGAAAAATCAGCTGATAGCCTTATGGGTGTTCCCTTGTCTATTACTCTTTGTTTTTCTCTTGCTGCCTTTAGAATTCTCTCTTTAACTTCTGCCTTTTTAATTAGGATGTGTCTTGGTGTGGGTCTGTTTGGGTTCATCTTGTTTGGGATCCTCTGTGCTTCCTGTATCTAGATATCTGTTTCCTTCTTTGGGCTTGGGAAGTTTTCATCCATAATTTCATTAAATACATTTCTGACCCCTTTCTCTCTCTCTGTTCTCCTTCTGGGACCCCTATAATGTGAATGTTGGTATGCTTGATGGTATCCCAAAGATGCCTTAAGCTGTTTTCATCTTTTAAATTTGTTTTTCTTTTTGCTCTTCTGATTGTGTGATTTCCATTATTCTATTTTCACTTATATGTTCTTCTGTATCACCTAGTCTGCTGTTCATTCCTTCTCGTGTGTGTTTCATTGTTATTGTTCTTCAGTTCTGACTGGTTCTTTTTTATATTTTCTAGTTCCTTTTAAAATTTTTCGCTGTGTTTTTAAGCTTTTCTTAGGCCTCTCATGAAACAAAGATACAACAAAATAATTATCTATGGAGAATAATTTATTTTGTGGTTCCTTACAGATTTGAGGAATTTTCTGTTTTAGCTTGATGAATTCATTAAATATCTGGTAAAATTTCTGTTTGCTGAGTTACTCAGACAGTACAACCAGAGTTTGGAGCTGTTTAACTATGTTATTAGCTATTTCTTCCATCACAGACTTTAATAAAGTGATAGTGCATAAAATTTGGGCAATGATCTCATATAGATATATAAATCCAGTATAATTCAGTTCACTTTAAGAAATAGTAAAGATGATTAACCATTTTTTTCCTTTAAACTATAAACAAATATATAAAAATTTAATAACTTCAAACGTAACATTGTAGGGATTCTTATTTCTCAATTATTTAAAGATTTTGATTCTAGGAGATAATACATTATTTCACTGGATTTAAACTGGTTCAGTGAGCTGGGTAGGGCATCAGAAAGGTTCTTTTTTTTTTAACATCTGTATTTGAGTATAATTGCTTTACATTGTTGCATTAGTTGCTGCTGTATAACAAAGTGAATCAGCTTTACGTATACATGTATCCCCATAACCCCTCCCTCTTGCATCTCCTTCCCACCCTCCCTATCCCACCCCTCTAGATGGTCACAAAGCACCAAGCTGATCTCCCTGTGCTATGCAGCTGCTTCCCACTAGCTGTCTATTTTACATTTGGTAGTGTATATATGTCTATGTCACTCTCTCACTTCATCCCAGCTTACCCTTCCCCCTCCCCATGTCCTCAAGTCCATTCTCTATATCTGTGTCTTTATTCCTGTCCTACCCCTAGGTTCTTCAGAACCATTTTCTTTTTTTTTAGATTCCATATATATGTGTTAGCATATGGTATTTGTTTTTCTCTTTCTGACTTACTTCACTCTGTATGACAGACTCTAGGTCCATCCACCTCACTACAAATAACTCAATTTTGTTTCTTTTTATAGCTGAGTAATATTCCATTGTATATATGTGCCACATCTTCTTTATCCATTCATCTGTCAGTGGACACTTAGGTTACTTCCATGTCCTGGCTGTTGTAAATAGTGCTGCAGTGAACATTGTGGTACATGTCTCTTTTTGAATTATGGTTTCCTCAGGGTATAGGCCCAGTAGTGGGATTGCTGGGTCATATGGTAGTTCTATTTTTAATTTTTTAAGGAACCTCCATACTGTTCTCCATAGTGACTGTATCAATTTACATTCCTATCAACAATGCAAGAGGGTTCCCTTTTCTCCACACCCTTTCCAGCATTTATTGTTTGTAGATTTTTTGATGATGGCCATTCTTGATTTGCCTTTCTGTAATGATTAGTGATGTTGAGCATCCTTTCATGTGTTTGTTGGCAATATGTATATCTTCTTTGGAGAAATGTCTATTTAGATCTTCGGCCCATTTTTGGATTGGGTCATTTGTTTTTTTGATATTGAGCTGCATAAGCTGCTTGTATATTTTGGAGATTAATCCTTTGTCAGTTGCTTCGTTTGCAAATATTTTCTCCCATTCTGAGGGTTGTCTTTTCGTCTTGTTTATGGTTTCCTTTCCTGAGGAAGGTATATTTTAAGCATGTTATTGTTCCAGTGTAATTAACAGTGTCACATTTATATTTTCCTTTATTCCACGAATATTTAATGTTCCAGACTCCGAGATACTCTCTCAGATAATCTTCTTAGATCCTTACAAAAAATCCTTTGAGATGGTATACACATGCCCATTTTCCTGGAGAGGAAACAGTGTTAGAGAGAATATATGACTTCTGCAAAGTCACATTTCTAGTCTTTGGAACAGCATTCGAATGAAAACCCCAACATGTCTGACACCAGAATCCATGCCTATTTCAGTAATAAATACTGCTTTGTGTGTTCTGGAACCATCTAGACATTCTGTCATTAACACGATTACTACTTAGTTCTCAGATGTACCCAGTCTGCAGGGCTGTCCCCTATGGCTCCTGCGGACATGTCTACTTCTCTTCCTGAGGAGGGTTATCGCTTTATTCTTCAGGGTTCTTCTCCTCCCAAGCCTGACTGAAGAGTGTGATATAGTTTCAGTCTTCTTCCTTTCTTGCTGCCCCAAACATGGAGTTATTTTCATTTCTCTGTGTTATCCGACAAATGTGGAAGCTTTTAATTTTTCTACCTCTAAATACATGGAGAAAATATAGAAAGTCTGGGAACATTCAAAGTTTCCTAATTTTAAGACGTCTCTATTTGTGTAGTCTCAGGTGTAGTTTTTGACTCCCTTCTGAGAATCTAGATAGTAGATTAAAAAAAAAAAATACAGCCACAAAAGAAAAGAGAGAAACATGCAGAAAGATACATCCACACAACTTTGCATGCAAGGGCAAAAGGCAAAGTGTAAAGAAGTGTAATATATAGCATAACAAGGGGTATGTATTTTAAGTTGGAAGACTGTGTTATTATTAAATCTTCAGAACCTTGACCCTGCTTGGCTGAAGCAATATATAACAATACTTAAAGGGGTTGTGTCACTTGGAAATTTATGCATGCTAGGGGAAGGTTTGATGAGCAATGTTAATACGATAATTTACCATGAGAACTGTTGTCAATACATCCTTATTTATGATGAACTATAATGGCCATAGGGGACATCCTTGCTTAAGTCTCTGGCTCCCTCTTGTTTCTGGAGTTAGTCCTGAAAAATTATGGGTTTTGCTGTTTTTCTTTTCCCCAGGTGTCATGTGGTCTGATCTACACTAAGAAAGAACTTATTTAGGGCCAATTTTTATTAAGTTTTTGCTTAAGCAGGCACTTCAATATAATATGGAAGCACCATGATTTACTTGGGAATTGAAACAAAACTGATTATTCCAGAAGGCATTGCTATCTTTCAAAACACAAGTTATTTGTCAGTGACAAGGATGCCTTCCCTATAACATTGTAGGTATCATCAGTATTTATCAGAGACCCATCATATATAATGGCTTAAAAAAACCGTATTGTGCCATTTGTGGAATATACTCCTAAAAATATTGAAATATGTGTGTTCCCCAAGTTATAGGTAGGATGTAGATACCTAGTTTTGGTAATTCTTCCATGCATGTTACATAGAATTGAGCCATGTATCAGTGTGGGTTCATGGATTCAGGATGCAGAGATTGCCTAAACCTGATGATATCTTCACTTGGCAAAAATGCAGGATGATTTTAAATGATTATCCTCAAGTAATTGAGACCTCAGTGAATTAATGCAGTTTCTGAATTATTCTTTTTTTGGAAGCTAATGGAACTGTACATCTGAAAGTGAATATTAAAAAATAATTATTTTAGGATTTTAGCTTAAAGCTTTAGCTTAAACCTTAGTTTAAAGATATACTTTCCTGGGTAGTAATCTGCAAATTCAAATATTAGTTGTGTGTAAATAACCATGCATTCAATACACTATTTTCCTGACTGCTTTTGGAAAACGTTTTTTAAAAACTTAGGAAAGTAGTGGCCAAAAGCTCTGGAGTAGAATTAAAAACATGAAAATTTGCTTCTGCAACAGGATATGTAGTGGGATTCAACGTTCAGTGTTTTGGGTCAGAGCTTAAAAATACTGAGGTGCTAAGTATCCCACAATTTAAAGAGAACTGCCCCCAAAGAGGGAGTTATTAGCACTTCCCTCAGAAGTGGCACAACCGACCCTTCTGTATCAGCCACCCCCACCCACCCTCCGTTTTATAGAAAATGACTAGACTGGGGAGACAGGAATCACCATGGATGCAGCTATTGTGTTAGAGCCTTCACCTTCCCCTCCCTTGGGGAGGAATAGAGATGCTTTCCTGTCTAAGGCCAAATTGGGAATAGGAGGTGCTCCAAGAGAATTTCTCATAAAGAACGGGGGCTCTTACCAGGAGAGACTGGTTGGCATTGTGTTTCTTTTTCTTTAAAAAAAAATTTTTTTTTTTAGTTTATTTATTTTTGGCTGCGTTGGGTCTTCATTGCTGCACGGGCTTTCTCTAGTTGCGGCGAGCGGGGGCTACCCCTCCTTGCGGTGCGCAGGCTTCTCACTGCGGCGGTTTCTTTGGTTGTGGAACATGGGCTCTAGGCACGTGGGCTTCAGTAGTTGTGGTGCATGGGCTCAGTAGTTGTGGCTCGCGGGCTTTAGAGTGCAGACTCAGTAGTTGTGGCGCACGGGCTTAGTTGCTCTGCAGCATGTGGGATCTTCCCGGACCAGGGCTCGAACCCGTGTCCCCTGCCTTGGCAGGCAGATTCTTAACCACTGCACTACCAGGAAGCCCGGCATTGTGTTTCTTGATTGGATATTTGCTTAGCCAGCAAACTTGCTACTCTGCCTCTTGGCCTATTTCAACAGAAGAGAACACAGTGAGAGACTGTTGGCAGAGTGGAGAGAGCCTATACTTTTACCATCTGGTGTGATAAAGATGAGCTCAGACATATATCGAGGAATGTAAGCAGGCTTATGCCTGCTTGCCCGCTGATATGGGCTGAATGTTTGTGTCCCTCAAAGATTCATATGTTCGTGATGGTATTTGACCTTTGGAATGAAATAAGGTTTAGACAAAGTCATGAGGGTAGAAGCCCCATAATGGGATTAATGTCCTTTTATAAAAAGAGTAAGAGACAGGAGATCTCTCCCTCTGTCTCTCTCTCTTTCTGTGTTTGTGTGTGCATGTGTATATATACATCAAGGAAAGGTCACGTGAGGACATAAATAGGAAAAGGGACCTCACCAAGAGCCCAACAATGCTGGTACCCCGACCTCGGACTTCAAACCTCCAGTACTGTGAGAAGTAAATGTTTGTTGTTTAAGTCACTCAATCTGTGGGATTTTTTATAGCAGCCTGAGCTGACTGAAACACCCAATCTGTAAGGCTTCTTGCTTTATAGAGGCCCCAACAGGAAGAGGCAGTTGATGTATTGCCAGGGGAGGGAGTTGGGATTGGAGAATGAAGTTGACCTGGAGCTTAATCTATCTTAACATAGAACTGTGCAATGAGGGGACCTCTTCAGGCTTTCCCAAGAACTTGCATAGCTCTCATGAGACAGTCAGCATTTGGATGGCTGCCTTACATAGGACATCAATATCAAACCAGAGAAGCAGAGAAAGCCAACAGAAAAAAAGGTGTAATAGCAGCAGTTATATAAAGAGGCATTTGTTCCTCTCTGTTTCCCTTCTCCCTACCCCCAACAACTGAAGGAGCTAGGCCTTGAAGAAAAAGGGTGGCAAAGGGACAAGAAGAATACAGATGCACAGACTTCCCTTCAACCTCCACCTCATCACTACCTCTAGCAGTCTGTCTGCCCTTATGCTTGGAGCTGATGAGATTTAGATTGAGTTAGAGACTGAAGTTTTATATTAGATTGAATTTTAATAATCAACAATGACTGGAAAGTTGTGGAATCTACCAAATATGATACTAAGGGGTGTGGAAAAAAGATTGGACAAAGCATTATTGAAAGCAGTGATTGAAAAAATAACTGATTTCATGCTTATATTCCAACTGTTTGAGATGGCACTGGTATTCATTTTGATAAAATGTCTTTCATTGTTTTGGCAAATAGAGTGGAGAAAAAATGGGAGAAATGTGCAGTGAGGGGGCCACCTCTTTTTCACTTCAGCTTCTGGAAAAAGTAAGAATTTCAAGACTTTGGGTATTAAGTTACAATCAGGGACATGAATGGCATTTTTGTGGTTATGATTTTATGTGGGATTAGACTTCTATGTACGAACATTTAAAAGAAAATCTCACATGATATAAAAAGCGTCTTGATATTTCTTCATCAGGTAACAAATAAGGTGTCAATTGTTTGGGAACAAAGGTGAATCACTGTGAATCAGTTTTTGAAATGGACACATGTGGGAGATGCCAGTTTGCATTAATGATTCCAAAGGAGTACAAACAGATGGTAAAGCATCAAGCCTCTGCAAGAAACTAGAGCTGCCCAGAGAGTCCCCGACACCTGTGTTTTTAAGCAATGACATTTTGCATTATTATTTAAGGGGCCCCCATTAATGCTAGAAATACAGATGTTTCTCATATGCTTCTAAGATACTTTTGATCACACAGAGTCACCTTACACTATAAAAACACATTGAATTTTTCTTTTCTTGATATTACCCTCATCTTATAAGAAATAAGAGGGAATACAAATCTTATCCCAACCTAATGAATATAAAAAATGAAGCTTGAAATACTTTCAGGCCAAAAAAATAACCTCTTCTCACCTCTACTCCCCAAATATACCTCCAAATAAAAATCAGGGACAGAAGCTACAGATGGACTCTTCACTGTCTGTCTGACATTGCAGTATAGTCCTGTGGTCAGTGAAATCTCTAGGATGGAAACAAAGAAGATTTTAGAGGTAAGGAAGAGCAAACAGGCGAGACATTGAACCTGGTCTACATTCCCCACCATGTGTCAGAGAAATCAGAACCGAAGGGCCCTGTCTCATACCTGTCCCATCTGGTCAAAAATGGTTGCAACCTCACAGAAATGGAAGGGAGAAATCAGGGGAAGAGCAGACACTGCACTCACCCCTAAATTTCCCACAGTCCTCAGCAGGGCACAAGAGAACAGTCATATCTTTCTGTGCTCATGAGAAGGGTAGAATGGGTAGAGCAATTCAGAAAATTCAAGTAATGTGAGGAAGTAGAGGGACCTGTGAGAAGCTGACACCTGGGGCCATGCCAGGACTTGGATTCAGACGAGGCCCCTAGGACTATGGTGATGGAGGTCAAAGATATCTGGAAACAATTATGGGATGAATTATATATGCATTCCTGGAGATTAGCATCAGCCCCAGGAAAAGAGGAATGGGGACAAAGAGACTATGATTGCTTTTTAAACTGAGGTCTTTGAAAATCACTCAGTTGGACTAGTTTACTACATTTGGCAGCATGGGGCCTGAGAGTCAAAAAATTAAATTAAAGGAAACTAAAACAAGCTATGTTTTTGCAAAAAGCATTTTGGGGGATATCATAACTTTCTGAAGAATCTGAAATGTACACTTGCTGCACACCTCTTTTACAAATTCAGTGCGCTGGAGGCATTTCTTCACTATCTTTTCCCCACAAATGTTGCTCCTGCTTCCTCCTGCACAACATCTCTTGGATGTAATGTTTCCATCTTTGCTGCCAGTTAATTATCCAAATTCCAATTATATCTCACTTGCGTTATTGTAACATCTTTCCTAGTGTTACTGCCTTGTTTTGTTCTTATTTTGATAAGTTTGATGATCTCGTAACCCTTTTCTTACAGTAGCATGTACTGTCTTAATTCATTCTTTGATTAGGCCTCTCTAACTTTCCATGTCATACTATTCAGTGTGATATGAAGACCAAGGATATATTATACCCTAGTATAATTTATTTATGATTAACTTTCATTCTTCTAATCATTGAACCACTTGTTTCTTTTGCTTGGAATAATGTTTATGTCCTTAGGTTTATATTTTGAGACTTGCAGAATTGATGAACTAAACTAATGCAGATCATCCTCAAAAAAACTAGACAAAATATTTAAAATAATTTAAAATGCAATAATATTTTCAATGAAAGAAAAGATAATCTATAAGTGCCAGGAATTGAGAGAAATAAAAGGCAGAGTTTTAAATGGAAGCTGAGCCAGTCAGAGCTCACATAGGTTCTAGGCTTGATACAGACTCTATGGATGAGAATTTTAAATGCACATAAGGATGAGAGCCATGTCATTTGATCCACAAGAGCTGGGGAGCACTGAGTAACCAGCTTAAAAAACAGTACTTGAAAGTAGTGCTCTCCTTGCAAAAATGGGACTAGAAATATCCTGCCCACAAGCCTTGGGGAGCAACCTAAAAATCTGCTCTCTTTTTGGAGCTCTAAGTGGAAAAAAAAAGTACTAGTAAGAAACTGAAAGCCCAGGTTTGTGCCACATGGGGTCACAACTGCTATTTCCGGAATGATATGGGAAATACAAGAAATATGAGAAATACAAGAAATATGAGAAATTGGAATAAAAGCTAGTCAAAGACCATTAAAATCTATTGTAGTCTGTCAGAAAAAAGTACAAAATTGATCTGTCAGGATAATTTCACAACTCAGGGAATGTAGAACTCTTATGGAAAACACAAACCCATTGAAGATGAACTTACAATCAAAAGTTACAAACTACCTTAGCAAATGAACCATTATGAGGGAGAGTAAGAAGGAATAGCAAACAGGAGGATTGACACTCTCAAGAATAGAAAACAGTAAACAATCTGAAAGTGATTATAAGTTTATTTAAATTGTTTAAAAAGATAAAGATGTTGCAGAAACCATAATGAAACAAGAAAATATGAAGTAAAGTATAAGAAGATAAGTATAATATATGACATAGTTCAAGAGAGAAATTGTGGTTAATTTGAGGAAATCATCTCCACAAAATAAAGCTACAGCATAGAGAAATAAAGGTCTGAAGAATAATAAAAAGCAGTTGACAGAGATAAAGGATAGAACATGGAGGTTAAATGTATAAGTAATGGGAATCTTAGTGGTAAAAACAGAGAAAATGGAAAAATAACAATAGTAAAATAATTTATTTGTTGAGGATTTACCAGATGTAAAGAAGACAAACTACCAAATCAAAAGAGCATAGAATAAAATCAAAATCCCACCTAAAAGTATCAGAGTGAAATTATAGAATACAAAAGGCAAAGAAATGTTAAAAGCAACTAGAGAGAAGGACTAATTACGTACAAAGTGTGAGGGAACAAACTATCATTCAACTGTGAGGAAAAAAATTAAAAACATTTTCAGATAAATAAGGATTGAGAGTATACCAGTCACCATTGACTGAGAAAAGAATTATTAGAAGAAATTTAAACCTAGAAGGAAGAAAGGGAATGTGAGAAGCAAATGGAAACAAATAAGTTGGTGAAGATGTGGTTCAACCCAAATAATGAATTGACTATGTAAAAATGGATAAATTTTGGAGAGTTTAAAAATAAGGTAGAATTAAAATACCAGATAAAAATAACATGGAAGATGGTAGAAGAAGGGTTCAGAGTTAAGTGTTTTTATGGTTCTTGTAGATAATGGTGGAGAATAAAGATGTTTTCCTTATGTTAAATTTGTATGCTAAGATTTTTCAGTGTAACTACTAAAAGAATAGAAGTAGATGTGTAACAGAAAATAGTAGAGGTGGAAAAAAATAAAGATTACCTGATTAATTTGATTAAGCCAATGATCGATAAAAGACAGAAAGGCTGAAAACAAAGAAAAAAATCAGAGAAACTTAAAAACACAAAACATAGTAGAAATAAGCTAAAATAGTTTACATCAAGTCAAAAATTTTAGGGTAAAAATGACCCATTTAAACAAAAACTCTCAATGTGTTGAGTGCCTCATGTCTGGAGTCAGAGCATACCAAATTGTCTTTGCTCTAGACTACAAAGAAAGTCCAAGCAAATCAACATCGTAACATAATATTCTTTGACTATAATGTAATAAAGTTAGAAATCAATAACAAAAAGATACTGCAGATATGAAGTCTGGTTTCCAGTAACTGCAGGAGCTTGTATTGTACTACATTTCTTATCAATAATAATTACAAACTTTGAACAAAAATATCTTAAAAGTCTCTGAAGCTACTGGAAATCAATCAAAAGCAGGCAAAACTGGAGGAGAATCCTCTCTTGAAAGATAGGAATGATCACAATTTAGATTCATGTGTATATTGCTTTTCCGCTGAGGGCATTATCAAGACCTGTGGGCACAGTGTACAGTAAGTCCCCTACATATGAACGAGTTCCGTTCTGAGTGCATGTTCATAATTCCAGTCTGTTCATAAGTCCACAGAGTTAGTCTAGGTACCCAACTAACACAATCAGCTATGTAGTACCGTACTGTAATAGGTTTATAATACTTTTCACACATATAATATGTACAAAAGCAAGCAAACACAAAAAATAAAGAAAACGTTTTTAATCTTACAGTACAGTGTCTTGAAAAGTTTAGTAGTACAGTACAACAGCTGGCATACAGGGGCTGGCACGCACGCTTGCATCTTTGAAAGTTCGCAATTTGAAAATTCGTATGTAGGGGACTTACTTTATAGGATTTGATCAGAAAATCGTCTTATTGGCCTGAAGAGGCAGAGGATAGGGGCTGCCAGAGTTGCTGGAAATTGAATAGGGAATACAAGTATTGAGGAGGCCTCAGAGGGAAATCCTCAAAATCCGTATAAATCCTTCTTATAAATGACCTTTCTCAAATCTTTGGCTGTCCTGAAGCTGCACATATGTTAGGATCTCATCAAGTAGCTCAAGGAGAAAACAACAGCTGGAGAACTGAAAAGGATGAACAGATAGTTCAACAGGTGCTTCCCAGAGGAAGACAAAGTTTGGATGTCCAATCCCATTAGATTATAGAGTCTTGGTAAATATTTCAGGATTTTTACTGAAAGCCAAGAAGGATTATGCTTTATGAATCAAGACTACATTATAAGACTACGGGATTCACCTTTGGACTAACTCAAAACTATTCCACCAGTCATTTAGCTATTTGCAAGAACAAAACTAACCATTCTCCAGAGGAACATAACAGAATAAAGTCACTATAATTTATTATAATGAGACATATGAAGAAACAGCAAAAGTGACCTACGGTTAAGAGAAAAATCAGTCACTAGAAACATATCAACAGACAATACAGATGTTGGAATTTGCAGAAGGACTGTAAAATGATCAGCAGGATAACTGTGTAAAAGAAGCAATTTTAAAAGATGGTACAATAGATGATGAGATAGGGAATTTCAGGAGAAGTTGGAAACTATCAAAAAGAATCAAATAGAAATCCTAGAAGAAAAAAGTATAGTATCTGAAATTGAAAGATCCTTCAGATGACATTAACAGCAAATTGGAAGCAATAGCAAAGATCTTGAGTGAACTTCAGAAACTGAAGCATAGAGAGAAAGAACTGAGCCCCAGTGACTTATGCGATAATGTCAGTCAGACTTACATACATGTAATCAGAGCCTCAGAAAGAAAGGAGAATGAGAAGGAGACAGATAAATGTTTCTATTTTTCTGTTTTTATCAACTCTGATTTTAAAAATTCCTAGTAACCATTACTCTGGGAGATGGATTGAAAAAGATATTGCTGCAATTTATGTCAGAGTGTTCTGCCTATGTTTTCCTCTAAGAGTTTTATAGAATAAGGTCTTACATTTAGGTCTTTAATCCATTTTGAGTTTATTTTTGTGTATGGTGTTAAAGAATGTTCTAGTTTCATTTTTTTTTACAGGTAGCTGTCCAGTTTCCTCAGAACCATTTATTATAGAGACTGTCTTTTCTCCATTGTATAGTCTTGCGTCCTCTAGACTAATTGACCATAGGTGCGTGGTTTTATTTCTGGGCTTTCTATCCTGTTCCATTGATCTATATTTCTGGGGTTTTTTAATGCCAGTACCATACTGTTTTGATGACCGTATGGAAATAAAAACAAAAATAAACAAATGGGACCTAATTAAACTCAAAACTTTTGCACAGCAAAGGAAACCACAAACAAAATGAAAAAACAACCCACAGAATAGGAGAAAATATTCACAAACGATGCAAACGACAAGGGATTAGTCTCCAAAATTTACAAACAGCTCATGCGGCTCAATGTCAAAAACAAATAACCCAATCAAAAAATGGGCAGAAGACCTAAATAGACATTTTTCCAAAGAAGACATACAGATGGCGAAGAGGCGCCTGAAAAAATGTTCAACGTTGCTAATTATAAGAGAAATGCAAATCAAAACTACAATGAGGTATCACCTCATACCAGTCAGAATGGCCATCATCAAAAAATCTACAAACACTAAATGCTGGAGAGGGTGTGGAGAAAAGGGAACCCTCCTACACTGTTGGTGGGAATGTAAAGTGGTACGGCCACTATGGAGAACAGTATGGAGGTTCCTTAAAAGACTACAAATAGAGCTATCATATGATCCAGCAGTCCCCCTCCTGGGTATATATCTGGAGAAAAATATGGTTTGAAAGGATACATGCACCCCAATGTTCATAGCAGCACTATTTACAGTAGCCAAGACAGGGAAACAACCTAAATATGTATTGACAGATGAATGGATAAAGAAGATGTGGTGTATATATACAATGGAATATTACTCAGCCATTAAAAAGAATGAAATAATGCCATTTACAGTGGATGGACTTGGAGATGATCATACTAAGTGAAGTAAGTCAGACAGAGAAAGACAAATATATGATGTCGCTTATATGCGGAATCTAAAAAAATGATACAAGTGAACTTATTTACAAAACAGAAACAGACTCACAGACTTAAGAGAATGAATTTATGGTGATTGGGGGGAAGGGCGGGGTGGGGAGGGATAGACTGGGAGTTTGGGATTGACATGTATCCACTGCTATATTGAAAATAGATAGGACTTCCGGGTAAGATGGCGGAAGAGTAAGACGCAGAGATCACCTTCCTCCCCACGGATACACCAGAAATACAGCTACACGTGGAACAACTCCTACAGAACACCTACTGAACGCTGGCAGAAGACCCCAGACATCCCAAAAGGCAAGAAACTCCCCACATACCTGGGTAGGGCAAAGCGGAGAGATCCGCACACAGAGGATCGGTGCCGAGCGGCACTCACCAGCCCGAGAGGCTTGTCTGCTCGCCCGCCGGGGCACGCAGCGCTGGAAGCTGAGGCTCGGGCTTCGGTCAGAGCGCAGGGAGAGGACTGGGGCTGGTGGCGAGAACTCAGCCTGAAGGGGGCTAATGTGACACAGCTAGCCGGGAGGGAGTCCGGGAAAACTCTGGAGCTGCCGAAGAGACAAGAGACTTTTTCTTCCCTCTTGGTTTCCTGGTGCGCGAGGAGAGGGGATTAAGAGCGCTGCTTAAAGGGGCTCCACGGACGGGCGCGAGTCGCGACTGAAAGCGCGGAGCCCAGTGACAGGCGTGGGACGCTGGGGCTGCTGCTGCCGCCGCCAAGAAGCCTGTGTGCGAGCGCAGGTCACTGCCCACACCGCCCTTCCGGGAGCCTGTGCAGCCCGCCACTGCCGGGGTCCCGGGATCCAGGGGCGGCTTCCCTGGGAGAACGCACGGCGCGCCTCGGGCTGGTGCAACGTCACGCCGACCTCTGCCGCTGCAGGCTCGCCCCGCACTCCGTGCCCCTCCCTCCCTCCCGGCCTGAGTGAGCCAGAGTCCCCGAAGAGGCTGCTCCTTTAACCCTGTCCTATCTGAGCGAAGAACAGACGCCCTCCGGCGACCTACACGCAGAGGCGGGGCCAAATCCAAAGCTGAGACCTAGGAGCTGTGAGAACAAAGAAGAGAAAGGGAAACCTCTCCCAGCAGCCTCAAAAGCAGCGGATTAAAGCTCCACAATCAACTTGATGTACCCTGCATCTGTGGAATACATGAATAGACAACACATCATCCCAAATTGAGGAGCCCGGAGTCAGTGCTGTGCCTCTGAGGTGGGAGAGCCAACTTCAGGACACTGGTCCACAAGAGACCTCCCAGCTCCACATAATATCAAACGGCGAAAATCTTCCAGAGATCTCCATCTCAACACCAGCACCCAGCTTCACTCAACGACCAGCAGGCTACAGTGCTGGACACCCTAAGCCAAACAACTAGCAAGACAGGAACACAACGCCACCCATTAGCAGAGAGGTGGCCTAAAATCATAAAAAGTCCACAGACACCCCAAAACACACCACCAGACCTGGACCTGCCCACCAGAAAGACAAGATCCAGCCTCATCCACCAGAACACAGGCACTAGTCCCCTCCACCAGGAAGCCTACACAACCCACTAAACCAACCTTAGCCACTGGGGACAGACACCAAAAACAACAGGAACTACGAACCTGCAGCCTGCAAAAAGGAGACCCCAAACACAGTAACATAAGCAAAATGAGAAGACAGAAAAACACACAGCAGGAGAAGGAGCAAGATAAAAACCCACCAGACCTAACAAATGAAGAGGTAATAGGCACTCTACCTGAAAAAGAATTCAGAATAATGATGGTAAAGATGATCCAAGATTCTATTTCCCAGATCCAAAATCTTGGAAATAGAATAGACAAAATGCAAGAAACAGTTAACAAGGACCTAGAAGAACTAAAGATGAATCAAGCATCGATTAAAAACACAATAAATGAAATGAAAAATACTCTAGATGGGATCAATAGCAGAATAACTGAGGCAGAAGAACGGATAAGTGACGTGGAAGATAAAATAGTGGAAATAACTGCTGCAGAGCAAAATAAAGAAAAAAGAATGAAAAGAACAGAGGACAGTCCCAGAGACCTCTGGGACAACATTAAACGCACCAACATTCGAATTATAGGGGTTCCAGAAGAAGAAGAGAAAAAGAAAGGGACTGAGAAAATATTTGAAGAGATTATAGTTGAAAACTTCCCTAATATGGGAAAGGAAATAGTTAATCAAGTCCAGGAGGCACAGAGAGTCCCATACAGAATAAATCCAAGGAGAAATACGCCAAGACACATATTAATCAAACTGTCAAAAATTAAACACAAAGAAATCATATTAAAAGCAGCAAGACAAAAACAACAAATAACACACAAGGGAATCCCCATCAGGATAACAGCTGATCTCTCAGCAGAAACTCTACAAGCCAGAAGGGAGTGGCAGGACATACTTAAAGTGATGAAGGAGAAAAACCTGCAACCAAGATTACTCTACCCAGCAAGGATCTCATTCAGATTTGATGGAGAAATTAAAACGTTTACAGACAAGCAAAAGCTGAGAGAGTTCAGCACCACCAAACCAGCTTTACAACAAATGCTAAAGGAACTTCTCTAGGCAAGAAACACAACAGAAGTAAAAGACCTACAATAATGAACCCAAAACAATTAAGAAAATGGGAATAGGAACATACATATCGATAATTACCTTAAACGTAAATGGACTAAATGCTCCCACCAAAAGACACAGAGTGGCTGAATGGATACAAAAACAAGACCCATCTATATGCTGTCTACAAGAGACCCACTTCAGACCTAGAGACACATACAGACTGAAAGTAAGGGGATGGAAAAAGATATTCCATGCAAATGGAAACCAAAAGAAAGCTGGAGTAGCAATTCTCATATCAGACAAAATAGACTTTAAAATAAGGACTACTAGAAGAGACAAAGAAGGACACTACATAATGATCAAGGGATCGATCCAAGAAGAAGATATAACAATTGTAAATATTTATGCACCCAACATAGGAGCACCTCAATACATAAGGCAAATACTAACAGCCATAAAAGGAGAAATCGACAGTAACACACTCATAGTAGGGGACTTTAACACGCCACTTTCACCAATGGACAGATCATCCAAAATGAAAATAAATAAGGAAACACAAGCTTTAAATGATACATTAAACAAGATGGACTTAATTGATATTTATAGGACATTCCATCCAAAAACAACAGAATACACATTTTTCTCAAGTGCTCATGGAACATTCTCCAGGATAGATCATATCTTGGGTCACAAATCAAGCCTTGGTAAATTTAAGAAAATTGAAATTGTATCAAGTATCTTTTCCGACCACAATGCTATGAGACTAGATATCAATTACAGGAAAAGAGCTGTAAAAAATACAAACACATGGAGGCTAAACAATACACTACTTAATAACGAAGTGATCACTGAAGAAATCAAAGAGGAAATTAAAAAATACCTAGAAACAAATGACAATGGAGACACGACGGCCCAAAACCTATGGGATGCAGCAAAAGCAGTTCTAAGAGGGAAGTTTATAGCAATACAATCCCACCTTAAGAAACAGGAAACATCTCGAATAAACAACCTAACCTTGCACCTAAAGCAATTAGAGAAAGAAGAACAAAAACATCCCAAAGTTAGCAGAAGGAAAGAAATCATAAAAATCAGATCAGAAATAAATGAAAAAGTAATGAAGGAAACGATAGCAAAGATCAATAAAACTAAAAGCTGGTTCTTTGAGAAGATAAACAAAATTGATAAACCATTAGCCAGACTCATCAAGAAAAAAAGGGAGAAGACTCAAATCAATAGAATTAGAAATGAAAAAGGAGAAGTAACAACTGACACTACAGAAATACAAAAGATCATGAGAGATTACTATAAGCAACTCTATGCCAATAAAATGGACAACCTGGAAGAAATGGACAAATTCTTAGAAATGCACAACCTGCCAAGACTGAATCAGGAAGAAATAGAAAATATGAACAGACCAATCACAAGCACTGAAATTGAAACTGTGATAAAAAATCTTCCAACAAACAAAAGCCCAGGACCAGATGGCTTCACCGGCGAATTCTATCAAGCATTTAGAGAAGAGCTAACACCTATCCTTCTGAAACTCTTCCAAAATATAGCAGAGGGAGGAACACTCCCAAACTCATTCTACGAGGCCACCATCACCTTGTTACCAAAACCAGGCAAGGATGTCACAAAGAAAGAAAACTACAGGCCAATATCACTGATGAACATAGATGCAAAAATCCTCAACAAAATACTAGCAAACAGAATCCAACAGCACATTAAAAGGATCATACACCATGATCAAGTGGGGTTTATTCCAGGAATGCAAGGATTCTTCAATATACGCAAATCAATCAACGTGATACACCATATTAACAAACTGAAGGAGAAAAACCATATGATCATCTCAATAGATGCAGAGAAAGCTTTCGACAAAATTCAACACCCATTTATGATAAAAACCCTGCAGAAAGTAGGCATAGAGGGAACTTTCCTCAACATAATAAAGGCCATATATGACAAACCCACAGCCAGCATCGTCCTCAATGGTGAAAAACTGAAACCATTTCCACTAAGATCAGGAACTAGACAAGGTTGCCCACTTTCACCACTCTTATTCAACCTAGTTTTGGAAGTTTTAGCCACAGCAATCAGAGAAGAAAAGGAAATAAAAGGAATCCAAATTGGAAAAGAAGAAGTAAAGCTGTCACTGTTTGCAGATGACATGATACTATACATAGAGAATCCTAAAGATGCTACCAGAAAACTACTAGAGTTAATCAATGACTTTGGTAAAGTTGCAGGATACAAAATTAATGCACAGAAATCTCTGGCATTCCTATATACTGATGATGAAAAATCTGAAAGTGAAATCAAGGAAACACTCCCATTTACCATTGCAACAAAAAGAATAAAATATCTTGGAATAAACCTACCTAAGGAGACAAAAGACCTGTATGCAGAAAATTATAAGACACTGATGAAAGAAATTAAAGATGATACAAATAGATGGAGAGATGTACCATGTTCTTGGATTGGAAGAATCAACATTGTGAAAATGACTCTACTACCCAAAGCAATCTACAGGTTCAATGCAATCCCTATCAAACTACCACTGGCATTTTTCACAGAACTAGAACAAAAAATTTCACAATTTGTATGGAAACACAAAAGACCCCGAATAGCCAAAACAATCTTGAGAACGAAAAATGGAGCTGGAGGAATCAGGCTCCCTGACTTCAGACTATACTACAAAGCTACAGTAATCAAGACAGTATGGTACTGGCACAAAAACAGAAAGATAGATCAATGGAACAGGATAGAAAGCCCAGAGATAAACCCACGGACATATGGTCACCTTATCTTTGATAAAGGAGGCAGGAATGTACAGTGGAGAAAGGACAGTCTCTTCAATAAGTGGTGCTGGGAAAACTGGATAGGGACATGTAAAAGTATGAGATTAGATCATTCCCTAACACCATACACAAAAATAAGCTCAAAATGGATTAAAGACCTAAATGTAAGGCCAGACACTATCAAACTCTTAGAGGAAAACATAGGCAGAACACTCTATGACATAAATCACAGCAAGATCCTTTTTGACCCACCTCCTAGAGAAATGGAAATAAAGACAAAAATAAACACATGGGACCTAATGAAACTTAAAAGCTTTTGCACAGCAAAGGAAACCATAAACAAGACCAAAAGACAACCCTCAGAATGGGAGAAAATATTTGCAAATGAAGCAACTGACAAAGGATTAATCTCCAAAATTTATAAGCAGCTCATGCAACTCAATAACAAAAAAACAAACAACCCAATCCAAAAATGGGCAGAAGACCTAAATAGACATTTCTCCACAGAAGATATACAGACTGCCAACAAACACATGAAAGGATGCTCAACATCTTTACTCATTAGAGAAATGCAAATCAAAACTACAATGAGATATCATCTCACACCAGTCAGAATGGCCATCATCAAAAAATCTAGAAACAATAAATGCTGGAGAGGGTGTGGAAAAAAGGGAACACTCTTGCACTGCTGGTGGGAATGTGAATTGGTACAGCCGCTATGGAGAACGGTATGGAGGTTCCTTAAAAAACTACAAATAGAACTACCATATGACCCAGCAATCCCACTACTGGGCATATACCCTGAGAAAACCATAATTCAAAAAGAGACATGTACCAAAATGTTCATAGCAGCCCTATTTACAATAGCCCGGAGATGGAAACAACCTAAGTGTCCATCATCGGATGAATGGATAAAGAAGATGTGGCACATATATACAATGGAATATTACTCAGCCATAAAAAGAAATGAAATTGAGCTATTTGTAATGAGGTGGATAGACCTAGAGTCTGTCATACAGAGTGAAGTAAGTCAGAAAGAGAAAGACAAATACTGTATGCTAACACATATATATGGAATTTAAGAAAAAAAAATGTCATGAAGAACATAGGGGTAAGACAGGAATAAAGACACAGACCTACTAGAGAATGGACTTGAGGATATGGGGAGGGGGAAGGGTAAGCTGTGACAAAGTGAAAGAGCGGCATGGACATATATACACTACCAAACGTGAGGTAGATAGCTAGTGGGAAGCAGCCGTATAGCACAGGGAGATCAGCTCGGTACTTTGTGACCGCCTGGAGGGGTGGGATAGGGAGGGTGGGAGGGAGACGCAAAAGGGAGGGGATATGGAAACATATGTATATGTATAACTGATTAAATTTGTTATAAAGCAAAAAAATAAAATAAAATAAAATTAAAAAAAAAAAAAAAAAGAAAATAGATAACCAACAAGGACCTACTGTGTTAAAAAAAAAAAAAAAAAAAAAAGAATCCCAAGTAACCAGTAAATCCAGGACACTCAGAAGGTCCCAAGAAGGATAAATACAAATAAAACTATATCTAGGAACATCACAGGTAAACTGCTGAAAATAAAACAGAGATGATAAAAATATTCTGTCTTTGATTGAGGTGGGATTTTTCAAAACTCATGAAAGTGTATACTTTAAACCTGTCTATTTTACTTATGTATACCTCAGTTAAAAAAATAATTTATACCCCCAAAGTATAACACATGTGTCAACTACTTTTATGTTGTTAGAATTTTACCTAGTAAAATGTCTTATTGGTTTATTTCCATGAAATGGCTTACATTAAAGAGGAGAAAATTTTATAGTAATATGACTAGATTTTCTTATTAGAATCATATTATTGTAAAGCTGAAAACAAATGTTTAAAATAGTCTAGTTAAGTCTTTTCATTGTACTGTTGAGGAAATTAAAACTCAGAGATTAAATGACTTGTTCAAAATCACATATCTATTTAGTCGCAGGGTGAAGACTAGAACTCAGTCACTCAGAGAAGTCAGAATAAAATTTATCTGGAAACCAGAAAACATAGGGCTAATGCTGTCAGAGATTTAGGATGTTTAGGAGGTTTCTTAAGGCATTTTAAGGCCCTTGCATAAAAATATAATAATAAAAAGAGCATTATAGTGTACATTTTGTGTTATGGATTTATCTGAGAAAGAATTAAAATTGAAATGAAGATTAAATTCATCATTCTTTTGAGTTACTACTAGTAACTTATTTTCTTTTTATTGATCAGTATGTTTTCAAGTAACATTCTGGCAACATATCATCATTTAAAATAAATCTATCACCAATAGCATATCAAGAGTTTTAAACTTTTGACTAATTTTGACTTTAAGAATTGTGCCAATTATAATTTTTAAATATTCAAATAAATTTCTTTTTGAGAAAGAAATATTATACATTTTTAAACACTTTCTTCGTATTCTTTCTAATAATCTGTTTATTGTTGCCAAAATAATTTTATGTAAGAAATTTTAACAATAGTTACCCAGTTTCGTTACTTAGGGAGGCATTTCCTAAAGTATGTTCCTCTGAATATTAAATATTGTTATCTCAAGATGCCCCACACAAAAGGATAGCATGGTCAAATAAACTTGAGAAACTGTTTATCCCCTTGGAGATTCTGAGAGGTCATGAAGCAGAGAAGACCTAGTCTGACTGAATCAATTCAGCTATGTGGATATATAGAGCACATTACATTCAAAACACTTGGGTTCAAGTCTGGTCCCACCATTTCTAGCAGTATGACTTTGGGTAAGTTAAGTTCCTTGAGCTTCAGTTTCTTTTCTTTCTCTGAAAAATGAGGATATTAATTGTAACTGCCCCATGAGTTTGTTGAAAGGATTAGTCTATTCATGCATAGAATTTTACCTCAGTGAATGTTATATGGGAAGCGTTATTTTTTTTTTAGCTATTATTATTCCCCAAATATTTGACTGCCTTTTTAGTATTTCTCATGACTCTGAAAAAATATGGTGCAGTATTCCACGTTAGATGAACTACTGTATTTTCTGGCATGATTGTTCTTACACTTCATTTTTTCCTCTTTATTAGTGTTCTACTGTAAAAGTTGTGAAGAATTGAACTAAAAAATATTAAAAATTCAGAGATGGGGAAAAAACCCTAAAGATTTAGCATAGCTATGTCTCAAGGGCAATTTTAAATTTTAGCTCAAGAGTAATATATGAAATTTCTGTGACACTTTTTTTCCCTTGAAAGACAATATTCCTAGCAACACAGGAATATCAGGGAGTGGAATTAGTGTGTAATTTTAAGGTGTAGAGTTTCACTCAAAGTGTAAACTAGAACCTCATGCCATGCTTCATGGAGAATGTGGGAGAATTGTCTCCATTCACTTAAGGGTATCTGTGTAGAAATGAAAGTGTAATTCCAATGTATTCTTAGTTTTTCTCTTGAAAGACATTTGATTTTCCAGTACATATAGAAGATATATTTGACTGTTGTTTTAAAATTTTCTAATGTGTTTATATGAGTATATTCTGCTTTAAAAATGTGTTAAAGGATATTGAATATATTAAGAGTGTTTTATTTTACTGACAAGAGTGATGTATTCCAAGAATCACAGGTTATTAGGAATATAATAAAGTCTCTGATCACTAGGAAGTGGTATCAGTTTTTTCTCCAAACATTAGATTGGAGTTGATTAAGGTAAATGTGAAATAACTATTTCTGCCTCATTTTATATATGTATATATATATGTTCATAGAGCCAGCTGATATAAAGTTATGTAAATACAGTTTTCAAAATTGGAGGAAGAAAAAAAAATTAAATAACCTCCATCTTATTTTATATTCCCCTAGTAGCACACCTGGGTACAAAGTTTTGAGTGCAAATAGTGATTTGAATGCAGTTTCCAGGAAACACTGGTAGAGGAGTTCAAAAGGAGGAAGGAAGGAGGGAAGGCAGGTAGACAGGCAATAGGGTGTATTACCATGCAAGTTACCACTTGCTCTATCCTGTTGGGTAATTTGGAGAGATAGACTTGAATACCTCAGACTTAATTCCCAGCTGAAGAAAGAATTGTCTGGAATGCTTATGCCTCGACTCCCATCAATCAGTCATTGATTGAGAACTGCTCCCAGAGGGCACTGACTCCCAATCATTTCTGTTCTGACTCCTGCACAGTGCAAGCAGGCTCTGACCAGGTAAAGCCCTAAGGCCTTCTTTAGCATGCAGCAGAATGGTCAATGTCAATAGGTAAGAGGTTGAGACACTGACAGTGTTTTCCAGTTTCAATATAGTTCCTAAATACAGTAATTTTTTACTTAAATGTTAATCACAGACCAGTTTTCCTAAGTAGATTTTTTTCTCACCCTAAAAGTAAATGACCAACTAATGTAGGTAATTTTAAACTATGATCTTCCATACAATATGTGTGGCCCTTGTCTACCCATGGAATACATAGCCAATTACATCAAATAGGGTTACCAAGTTCCCATGAACCAGCCCACTTAGTGGAATTTCTTGGGTTGAATAGACTACTGTTTTTCTTTCTAAAGAAATGCAAAAATTCCATTTCATAGGTCATGGAGCTATTAAACTGATTTCCTTCTGGGGTGTTAATTACGATCATGTAACCAAAAGAGTGCAGGGATTCCTTGAAAGCGAGCTCTCCGTTTTTATAATATAGAGAAACTCCAAAAAAGTCTAGATAGATTTGCACAGAAGATATATCAAATGGACTAAATTAATATATTTTTAGTATAATCCAAGAGTTGGAACAAAACATTATAGAACATAGCAAGCTCTCTTTTTAAACCAAGAAGCTTAATTGCCCATAGGAAAAAACACCAGAAAAAATTTCAATAATATAGAATGAGAAAACATTTTATCAAGACATAAAAATTCAAGGCATGATGAAGAGAAATGATATTGTTCATTACAGTGAGTCATAATTTCCAAGTGAGTTTCTTTTGAGTGTTGCTTACAAGTACATTATATGATAGGTCTAAGGTTCTTCTGGAATGAGAATCACACCTACTCTGAAAGAATTTATCCATCATTAAATTTAAATGAAAATATAATCCAATGTAATGATAAAGTTATGGGAAAGAAATGCCAAGAGTGAAATAATCGATTTCACATATAAGGACTAAAACTGAGAAAATGAAAATGTCTCAAAATTTTATGAATTTTGTCATTTTGTTCTTAAGCAGTTGTAGGAATTAATGAATGTTTGAGATATCTTGTGTGGCAAAATCAGGAAAACTGGTCTTTTGTTTCCTGCCAGATGTAGTTAAGATTACAGAGCTAATACTCTAATCCAGAAACCAGCAGCAAAGCAAACCTTTCAATCTTCTGTTGTGAGTGAATATAAAGATAACTACTAGGACACTTGCATTTCTTTAAACCTTTTAGAGAGAAGAGTATCTTTACCTAAAGTACATGAAACAAAAATGTTTATTGAGATTTATGGAATTAATCCGTGGAATTTAGATAAGAGTCGCTATGATTTCATTAAATGGGAGTTCTTAAATGCTTTAATTAAATGTTATGAAAATTTAATTGGATGTTTCTTTGACATGTTGTGTTATGACTTATCAATATAAAAGAAGAGCAGCATATAACATTTTAAGACACCTTTTATTTACTAAAACATTCATATTTTCCAGAATAAGGCCCAGTACCTTAGAATGTACAACAAAGCCATTATCTATGCATTTGTACATTTCTGATGGCCTCCCTAATTCAACCAAAGATCCTTTCGTACATGCAAAGATATTTTCCCTGGCTTTGAGGTTTAATACCATTCTCCTATTGTTTGTGTCTAACACACATCCTTCTAAAAGGGATTTGAAGTACTCTCTCTATACATCTTTATATATATGTGTGTGTGTGTGTGTATATATATATATATATATATATATATATATATGCAACCTATATATATATATAAAATCTATATAATAATTGTATGTGTGTGTGTGTGTGTGTGTGTGTGTGTGTATGGTTTCAATTACTATATATATAGTGGAATCTCAAATTTATCTAGTCCAAATCTTTCCTTTGGGCAGTAGACCCTAGATCGCCAAGTATCCAGACAGGATGTTGGTAAATTCTCAGAGATAAACTGATACAGTTCAACCAGCCCAAATCTAAAGACTACACACCTATATTATTACATCATTGTATATTATTTTAAAATAAAAATCTGATGCACATTCTTTCTTACTATAATGCAAAAAGCCAAAAGGAATTACCTTCTAGCTGTCTTCAGTTCCTCAATTACAGAATCCATTTCTTTAGCATTTTTTATTTCTTTAGTGTTATAGATGTGATTAAATTTTCCTCAGTGAGATTACACAGACCGCATACACACACACAAACACACCCATATTTTGTATACTGTTTTTTCTCTCAACTTTTAGAATTTTCTCAGACCTCTACATATTCTTTATATGTGTTTTTAGCTTTTGCAAATTATTGCATAATATAGGAATAATCTTAATTTATTTGATAGTTCCATTATTATGAAACTTTTTTATTGTGTTTATTTCTTATTTGATAATGGTGCAGTGAGTGTTTTTGTGTATAAATTTTTGTGCTTTTAAATGATACCTTTCAAATAGATTCTTAAAATTGAAATTATTGTGTCAAAGGACTAAAATATATTTGAGGTTATTGATACAGATTTTTAACTATTTTTATGTAGGAAATTTAGTCAGTATATAATCCTGCTATGTATGCATACATATATATGTATACCAATTATTATGGACTGAATGCTTGGTCTTTTCCCCTACCCCCAGTTCAAGTGTTGAAATCTAATCCCCAAATGTCAGAGTATTTGGAGGTGAAGCCTTTGGGAGGTAATTAGATCATGAGAATGGAGCCCTCATGAATGGGTTTAGTGCCCTCAGAAGAGGTCAGAGAGCTAGCTCACTCTATTTCCACTATGTGAGCATATAAGAAGTTGGCAGTCTGCAACCTGGAAGAGGGCTCTCACCAGAACCCAACCATGCTGGCACCCAGAACTATAAGAAAAAAATTGCTGTTGTTTATAAGCTACCCAGTCTATGGCACTTATTTATAGCAGCCCAAATGGACTAAGACATTGTTAACATCATTATATATTTTAATTTTTGCCCTTTTTATGGCTTAAAGGTTATATTCATTGCTTTAATATTTATTTCTTTGCCTACTAGTGAAGGAGACAACTTTTCCTAGTGTTAATTATGCATATTTCTTGTTTTCTGAAGTATAAGTTTATGTCATTTACCAATTTTCTTTTATATTTTTTTCACTAATTGATATCTCAGAATTACTTCTACCTACTCCTTGTTAAATTTAAAGCAGATATTTCTCTTGAAATGTTTGCTTTTCGATTTTGTTATAAAATTTGATTTAGGTAAAAGGGTATTTTTTATCTGGTTCTTTTAAGTAGTCACATCTAACAACATTTTCATTTTTATTTTTCTGTTGTTTTCATGTTAAGAAAGCCTTCCCAATTCAGAAAATCATATTTGCTTATAAATATTTTATTTTTAATAGCTTAATTTCTTAGACTTAATTCTTTATCCATCCATAATTATTTTGATATACAATCTGAATGGAAGTTCTAAAATTTAATTTTTCTAAGTCATTATTCAATTATACTATTATTTACTGAATGATTTATCTGCCTGACTTTATACTGGTACTATACTGTTTTAATTATCATAGCTTTGTGTATTTTTATATATGGTATATCAAATTGCCATCCCTGAAATTACTCTTTTTTTCTTCCCTCAAGTAAACTCTTTTTTTCTTTTTTTTCCACGTGTATTTTTCTAAAGTTCTTAATGATCAAAATTCTTAACTGACTCTTCAGAAACCACTTTGGAATTCTGATTAGATTCCATTTACCTACAACTTAATTTTAGGTGGATCAGTATTTGTTGTGTGTCTTCTTAAAATATGTTTCTTCCCTATTTCATTCCCATCAGACCTTTCTCTTCATTTGGGAACCATATGGTTTCAGGGAAGCTATGCTAACTAAGCCAATCAGTACATTCCTTCTCCCTTGTGACAGAGATGGTGGGCTAGTGACCTAAGTAGATCCAATTACAGGGAATCTCAGTGTTCACTGGGGATGCTGGGAAATGAAGCTTTAGGCAGATAATTGAGATAGAAAGAATTCAGGTATTTTGTGTCGTTGTTGTACTACTGGATCAGACTTCATTTGAAACATCTGAATTTTTTAGTTATGAGATCCAACATATTCTTTTCATGTTTTAAACACAGCTTGAATTAGATTTATTGTTACCATCAGGGAGGAAGAAATTTTTCTCTACCTTTCTAGATTTTTCTGGCTGGTTTAAGAATTGAATGATATGAAACAGATTAATAGGAAAAAAATCAGAGGTTTAATACCATGTATACATTGGAGAGACACAGGAAAACTGAGTAACTCTCCAAAATGACTGAATCCCTCACCTTAAATACCATCTTCAACAGACAAAAGAGGATGCTGGGGTAGGGGTTTGGGACTTCAAAGGGGAGGAAGGCAATTCACATGGAGATGGAAAGCAAATGTTTGGTAAACAAATGTTTGCTGAGCCATGCAGAGACAATGAGACACAGAATGGACTCTGATTTCCAGGTCCTGCCAAGTTTCCCCAACTAAACCTACCCCATATTCTTTGCAGATATCTCTGGTGATAGCTCTATTCCAGAAACAGGCCCTCTATGTAAATTCTTTAGGTAGTTAGGGGAATAATCAAAGTTTCTTCATGAGTCTTTTGGGCCTTGATTGTTTTCAGCTTGAAATAATCCACATGCCAAAGAGATATTTTGGAGTGGCAAGTTTTGCCCCCCCTACATTATTTTCAAATAAAACCACTTATATTGATGTTAAATCATTATAATATTCCTGTTTTCATGTTCATAAACATGGTATGATAATTTCCTTAAGACTTTTTTTTGTATATGTCAGCAAAGTTGTGTTATTTTCTTCTAATACATACATATTTCTTGATTATTTCTGGGTGTGCTAGTATATTTAAAATTATTGCAATCTAAAAACCTTGTCTTGCATAAAGCATTATAGCAATACATAATAGACTAAAGAAATAAATAGTAGTAATAACAAATGATATTGATGCTGGTAAATTCTTGTGTAGTAATTATTATGTTCCAGATGTAATTCTTTCTATATGTTGTCATCTATAATCTCATGAGGCAGCTATAAATATGATTCCAATTTTATGGATGAGAGAAAGGAGGCACAGACATTGAGTAACTATCCCAAGCAGTCAGTGGTGCATCTGGGATTTGGAATCAGGCAGTCTGGGCCTAGGGTCTGTGCTTATAACCACTATCTTATACTGGTCCTTCATTATAACTGTACCCCGAATAAATAAGAGTGTAGCAAAAATGGCTGTGAATGATTAATGTCAAAAATATTTGTTAGTTTTTAGAATTATATGAAATAAATATGCCAATAGGCAGTTTCTAAGTGCTAGAGTTCCTGTCAACTCACTAAGGTTCTTAAGTGTGATTTAC
This sequence comes from Mesoplodon mirus, assembly GCF_964341445.2. Lineage (NCBI taxonomy): Eukaryota > Metazoa > Chordata > Mammalia > Artiodactyla > Ziphiidae > Mesoplodon > Mesoplodon mirus. The sequence continues at coordinate 45,835,230 of NC_138984.1, forward strand.
CTTGGTTTCTGGTTGGGACTCAAGGCAGAAGAAATGATGATGATTCACATGATTCCTTTTGTTTTACCACCACGAATTTCTTAGACTGTCTGATATTGCATGCAGAGCTTTTTAATAACTATACAATCATACCTAGGAAAACACATAAACCTTTCTCTTCATGTACTTAAAAATTTAAATAGGAGATCAGCACAAGTAGATAGTTAAACAAACTACCACCTCTATATTGTGCAGGGGAGAGAGACAAGGACTAGACTTGTTTGCAATAACTTTAGGTACATATGCATGGTCATAAACTTGTTATAACATGCTGGAATCAAGATCTAGGAAATTAAAGAGATGCAACTCAAAACTTTTTTTCAGCTGCAGTCATGTTCAGAAGCATTCATTCCATAAACAGCAGGGGGCATACTTTCTTTTCTTTTTCAGCAGAGCTATTAATATCTGTTGATTTACATTGCTGTTGCTCTTTGCCTCTTACACACGTACAATACACAATTTTGAGAATTCATGAATAGTTTAGGCTCATAAGGGTGAAATAAATCATAATGTTATATCTTTGAAATGTTTGAGAAATTATTAGATAAATTTTACATTTAAAATTCAGACAGATGAAACCCAAATTAGAGGATTTCCAGTTTAATTTAGAAAGCGCAAGTAAACTAGATATCTAAAGTAAAGTGATGGAAAGCAGTTGGCATTTTACATTTTTTTTAGAGATTGGTAGAATATGGCATTTTGAGATATATTAAAAAGAGTAATCATAATGATTTCCCTTTTCAGCTGGCTCTGCATGTGTATGGCTCTAAATCTTGTAAGTTAACATGATTTGTTAGTAAGAACCCATTGTATAACCCTTATGGTACCACTCATTTTAGTATCTAATCATAAATTTCTTTGTCCCATGTGCACAAGTTTTGTCTTATCATGAGGAGTAGCTCTTGAAGGCAGGGATAGAGCATCTTTTAGATGACTGGAGCCATAGTGGGAGCCTGTTAATACTTGTCAAGCTGAATGAAAGAGGTGCCTGAAAGTGGGACTTTTCCACATACATGCCATTATATCTCCCTTGCACTCTCCTTGTCTCTCCCCAAGTCACTAGTCCTGTGTTTAGTGTGCTTGTGCCACATCTATGCCAAATCTCAGTGGTCAGTAACAAAACTGGAGAAGCAAATGACATTATTTATTCAGATCTCCTTTAGCGTTATGTGGAATAAATTTTTGAAACTTTATAGTAACAACAACCATTTATTATGTGCTAAGTACTTTATAGATGTTATTTACTTAAATTCGCAATAACTCTATGCAGTCAAATGCTCTACCCCTGAGCTATACCCCTTTTGCAACAACTTTATGAATTAGATACTATTATTTTCCCATTTTACAGAGGACACTGAAACTTTAAGTGACAGAGCCAGCATTGCAGTGTATTCCTAATTACTGCTGGTCATGGTCTCTCCGGGTGCAATTAACACTTCGAGACTTTAGGCAGATTGTATCCAAAGCACAAATCATCTTTTTTTCCAGGAAGTAGGTAATAGATATTATGATATTAACTCTAAATTAATATCCACAAGATAAATATTTATTTTTAGGTTCATTCTTCATTTTGCTCCTGTTGTTTGAAAAAAAATAGATGACAATTTCTTCCAAAAAAATGTGAATCTAAAATTAGTTCCTATCTTAGAATATTTTTCTCCTTTGTTAGAAATAGACATTCAAAGATTTAAAATTTTAGACAAAACTAATTCTGTTGTATTCATGAACCCAAAAGTAAACTAAAAACGATTTTAGAAACTACATTTGTTAATTTAGAACAATATTTTGAAGGATTTGGTTCACTTTTGAAATAGTGCCATAAAGTGTCTTAAAATCATTTAAGACTGGAAATCTCATCTGTGTTGTGGAGTGTCTTCAAGCTGTGCCAGTATCTCACCACTCTCAAGATATGCCCTTTCTGGCTGTAGTCAAGTGTGACCACCTCCTGTTTTTCCCTCCAAGTGCCTCCCATGGAAATTCTTGAAAAATAAAGCAACGTTTCAACCCACACTTTAATGAGTGGACTGGAATCCCTATCCCTTTAGATATCTCAGTAGTGACTCATAGAATTGTCTAGCCCTCACTTTCCTAACATTTTCCATTCACTGTAAGTTATTTCTTCATCTTCTTTGGCTGCTCAAAAGTGCTTTTCATGTCTGCCAGCTGAAAAACTAGAAATAAATGAGACCTATAGTTTCAAATTTGAATGTGCTATTTGAGCTTTCTAACACAGCCCTAGTAATCTGATATTTGGCAGAAGTACCATCTGAAAATGGACAGTTAAGATGTGACTAAGAGCTGCTTGTCTATAATTTACTAAATGCAACACCAAACTGTGAAATCTGACCTGCCTGTGCCATTTAATGCTCTCTTCTGTCTTCAGTCATTTGTTTTACCACGTGTGAGCTTCTGTGGAGTCACCCTTAGGCCACCCAAAGAATCCAGGCACTGAATTTCAAAGTACTATTAAATAAATGGCTGCCCGGTGAAATAACGTAGTGTCAGAAACATATAGCAAAAGGGATGTTAGGATACTGATATAAAATGGGTTTATTTGGAACACTTGAGGAGATAGTAAACATTCTACTTAATTGATATGTTCAACCAGAAATGTTCATGCCTCAGCTGGTCACTCATTTGCTTCATGGAAAGATTCTCTAGTTATAGTTTAATAAGATAAAAATAAGGAAAACTAGTAGTGAGAGAAATTAATCTCTAAGGACATTACATTTTATCAAAGGAATTTTCCCAGGGATACACATCTTTAAAAATCATTTCCCTTTAACTTCAAAGGGCCACTTTACCAGTTACTCTGAAATTATGTCTTTGACACTGTGCCTGGTCAAAATCAATGTCACTGGTAGGAAAATGTTAAGTTAGGTGACCTAGTATCATTCTAGTCCCACCTTGGTAGTTGTGATATCTGACCTTCTGGAAATCAGTTATTTTATCTCAACTTCAGTTTTTCTTTATATAAAATGAAGATAATGTTTCTTGTTTTGCCTAAATTATAGGATTTTTGTGACCACCATATGAAATGATACTAATGAGAAGTTGCATTACGAATGTAGGTTAGAACTCAGGGGACCTTTTCAAATTGCCTTAACTTTCTCCAGAGGTGCAGGACCTGGAATTACAAGCAATGTTTAGGTGTTGATGGGTCCAGGACTTTATATGTAGAGTTGTGATTTTGCAGGCCTTGGAGAAGTTTTGACATATGGTCTAGCATCAGGGGGACAGTGCCAATTTTTGTCATGGTGGCCTATCTCAGAAGACAGATGCTCACGTTCAAGGATAGCAGCCAGCAGAGAGGTTCACCGTCTTGCTCTGCGTTTTATTTTTCTCCCTCCTTAAAAGATATAGCCTCAAGAGAATGTTTTCCTAGTCTGTCTCTTTCATACACATGCACACATACACATACATAAATGCTTACACGATAGTACACTGGAGGCTAACTCAGAGGTGTCCATATTGGTATCATAAAGGAAGGGGCTTCATAAAAGAAACAAGCAAACAGAATCAACAAGAACAACTCCATCTCCAAATAATAAAACACCCCAGCAAAATGCTTGTTATCCAAGCATGCCTTATATTTTGCTCAATCCTTTGGTTTTTCAAGGGCTGACTATATATGGCTGCTGTATTAAACAAAAAAGTGGTCATTGACTAGGAACATTCAACTATTAAAAAATGGAAGCAAAAGACTTTTGTATTCCAGTGCAAACTACTACATTTAGAATGGATAGACAACAAGGTCCTGCTGTATAGCACAGGGGACTGTATCCATTCTCCTGGAGTAAACCATAATGCAAAAGAATATTATAAAAAGAATGTCTATATTTGTAGAACTGAGTCACTTTGCTGCACAGCAGAGATTGCACAGCATTGTAAATCAACTATGCTTCAATTAAAAAAAAAAGACTTTTTTATTCCAAATAAGTGATTACTAATTCTACTTTGAAAAATACTATGAACATCAAATGAGGTTTGATAAGATCCTTGGGACAGAGAAATCTGTGGAGCAGCATGGTTCAGTAAGCGCTTGCTTCTTTTACAGTGCTTTAAAAATTCTGCTATTTTTATATAACACATCTAATACTTCATTATCTCTTATATTTGAAATAGGCATTCTTAGCATTTTTAGCTATCCTATTAACAGAACCAGGCCTGTATAAAAGTCTGTTTCAACATGGCATATTAATTTGAATTACAGGCTAAAATAGCCTTGTTATTAATGTTGAGAACTGAAGTATATTAGGCAGGACAGGCTAGGTTATGCTTATCAAATCTCAGTGGCTTTGAATCCAAGGAGTTTACTTCTTACTGTGTGTTCATCATGAGTCAACATTAGAGCCTTGCTCATTGATGTCACTCAGGGACCAAGGGTGACAGCCATCTGCCTGAACATGCATGGTCCCTTGCCAGAGGGGAGGACTTATGCAGGATTTCATATTGGCTTGGAAGTGACAAGCATCGTTTTGTTCACAGTCTTTTGCCCAGAATGTCACATGCCCTACCCAATCAGAAGAGAACCAGAAAGTGCAATTTGCCATGTGCCTAGAATGGAAGTGGGTAGAACCAGAAATATTTGGCAAATAACTCTTATGACTACCACAGCAAGGACAACTTTTAAAGAAATTAAAAATCTGGCTAATATTTTTTGAGTGCTAGCTGTGTGTCAAGTCCTGTGCTAAATGATTTCCATGCATTCTTTCATGTAAATTACACAATGAACCTATAAGATGAGTTGTTTTATGTCTGTTTTTAAAACTGGGAGAAGAGATGAGCCACTTTGAGTTGCTCGTCCAAGAGAACAGTCAGTCGGTGGTCAAGTCAGATATGCCTGATCCTAGAGGTAGCAACTGTTACCATGCTTCACTCTTCAAAAACGTCCACAACTGTCAGTGATCAGATTTACTGTGATAGACATCACTATTGAGATCGGTATATTTCCGGTGTTACCCATGACAGCATTTCACTGTTTCATTTCTAAAAAGAGGAGCCTAATGAAGAAAGGCCAACCCACTGGCTGAAGATGTATATCCTGAGGCAACTGGAAGCGTGCCATCTATTTTTGAAATTCTTGTTCCAACTACTTAGGCTAAGCAGCATTATTCTTTGTAATATGTAATTTTAGTACATTTTTCCAGATTAATGATGAATGTGGTTCAGATTAGACACCAACTTTTGATTCATGCGGTAGTTTTTGGAATTGCTAGAGTGAGTTTTAGGCCCTTTTTTTGTTTGTTTGTTTGTTTTTGTTTTTGGTATGCGGGCCTCTCACTGCCGTGGCCTCTCCCATTGCGGAGTACAGGCTCCGGACACGCAGGCCCAGTGGCCACGGCTCACGGGCCCAGCCGCTCCGCGGCATGAACCTGCGTCCCCTGCATCGGCAGGCAGACCCCCAACCACTGTGCCACCAGGGAAGCCCTAGGCCCATATTTTTTAAAACAAACTTTTAACTTTAGAATAATTCTATTTATTTATAGAAAAGTTGTGAAGGTAGTACAGAGAGTTTCCATATACCTCACGCCTAATTTCCTGTATTGTTAGTATCTTATCTTAGTATGGTACATTTGTCACAATTAATGAATCAGTATTGATAGATTATTATTAAATAAAGTCCATATTTTGTTCAGATTTCCTTAGTTTTTGCTTAATATCCTTTTTCTGTTCCAGGATCTCATTTAGGACATTACATGTAGTTGTCGTGTCTCCTTAGGTTCCTCTTGGCTGTGATGATTCCTCACATTTTCCATGTTTCTGATGGTCATGACAGTTTTGAGGAGCACTGGGCAGGTATTTTGTAGAATACTTCAATTGGTATTTGTATAATGTTTGTCTTATGATTAATCTGGAGTTATGGGTACTTTGGAAGAAGAGCATAGAGGTAAGTTCAGCCCACATTTTGCTCTTTCAAAAATTTCATGGGCTAATTTTTTTTTCTTTTTTTTAAATTTTCTCTGCTTTGCATTACTTTCCCTTATCTTTCTTTCCTTTTCTGGTTCCCTTTCAATTTTCTTCTCACTGTCTTCCCTATTTTTTCTCCCTCCCACCTTTCTCCTTCCTTTCCTTCTTCATTTCCAAACAAGTCAACAACATTTACTAGTATTTAAATACTAGTAATATATTTTTCTTGCATATGAAGATTCCATAGCTCTTAACTCACCTACATTTAACTAAAAATCTTTAACTCTGTGGTTTTGTTAACACAGGAGGCAAATTTATACATTTGTTAAGTTGAATAGGCAGCCCTTGAATGCTGTTTCTCAGATTTTATATTTTAGTATGCAAGAAACTATATCTGCCTAATTTTTACAATAACTATCACAGACTTTGTAGTTGTTGCTCTTGAGATTGATTTTAACAGAAAATATGATGCACATCATTTATAGTATCTATAATTAGTATTTTGCATTTATTCTAGGTTTTAGATCTTTTTGGAGTATTCAGAGATCATCAGGCACAAAAACTCTGTTGAGTCAAGCAACTTACTTTGATCCCAGCCACATGTACTAACCTCTTTTTTGCTCTTAATATCCCACTCTGAGAGCAAAATCACTGACCTAGAAAAGATGAATCTAAGCATCCACATAGTCAGACAAATAAATCAAGAATGGAAGGCAGAATGTGTACAAATGGTGTGCTAGAAATTAATCCGTTTTATTTCCATATCCTATAGATGAAAACAAACTAATCATTTTACATCCTGTTACTTGAAATTTCTTGGAGTTAGTATATGCTTTTTCCATTAGCCTCTCTGCTTAATAATTTTCTTTACTCTGATCATAGTTTTATTATTTCCATATTATAAGTGCAAAAGCTGGCAGCAAGTGACTGCATCAGATAAGAAACTGGAAGCAGATTTAGGAGTGAAATTAATTATTCTTATTTCCAACATTTATATTTGTTTTATAATATCATGCTTCTTTTGAAATGTTTTCTATCATTTTATCTTTGAACTAACATTTCTGGGCACTGAGAGACAATATAGATATTGACTTCCTTACAAAAATACTATCTTTACTGCACATTAACTACACATACTAGAGATTTGGCAGAATCTATGTCTATATCTATATCTATATTTATATCTATATCTGTATCTGAATCTATATCTATATCTCCAACTTTTTAACATATCAGTGAATTCAAAAACGATTCTGTTTTCCGATCCATTATGATATATGCTTGTTTTCTAAAGATCTGTCATTTAAATCTCTAGAGATATCTCTTTGGTATCATCTAGGAATGTACGTTTTATACTCTTATATTATTAGCTTAATAACTGTCTTTCCTTTTAACTTGAAAGCTTATCCTTCTTCCCTCCAATCTATGTCCCCTTTCCTTTATCAAGTTCTTGCCATAGGGCAGCATGTCTGTTGTCATCCTTATTTCTTTTCCTTTTATCTTCCTTCTATTCTTTTCCTTCTTTTTCTTTTTGGACTAGGATTTTTCAATATAAAATGAAAGTAGAGTTTGAAAACAAAGGTAATGTATTGAACTTAAGGATACTTCCATCTCATTACTGTTGTAATTATCTGGAATAACACATTCCAGAGAAAGAACAAATTAAACAAACAGAAAAGAATTGAAACTAACCATAATAAATATTTTGGGAGAGCTAAGAGAATGTAATAAAAACATGAGGCAGAAAAAAACTCTTATGAAGAAAAACCAGATGATGGCTATGAAAACACAATTATTAAAATAATGAATTAAATTGAACTAAATAGAAAAGATACAGCTTCAGAACTAATTAATGGTTTGAAATACTATTATTTCAATGAAATTAGGTCATTAGGTCAGTGAACTCTCTTAGGAACATTAGAATCGAATAAAGTGATAGAAAGACTGAGAAAACAGTTGAGATATGAAGAAAAAAAGAAGTGTCAGTATCTAATAGCAGTCCCAGAAAAAGATTAAAAATTTAAAGAGAAAAATATTTCATGAAGTAATTACATAGGATTTTCAAGAACTAAAGAAAAATGGAAACTACAGTTTGAAAAAGCTCAGGGTGTTCCAAATATTTAGAATATAAGAAAAATCCAGCATCAAACCCTCTCTAATGAATATCAAGAGTGAAGGCAAAGAAAAAATTCTAAAAGCTATTTGAAAGTAGGGCTCATGCCTTCTAATGTTTTATTTTCTACTTCTTCCCAGAAGCGTGCTTTGCAGATTGTTGATATGCAATAAATTTTCTTGACTGACTGAATGGTCCCCTTAATTATTAACCAAGCAAGAAGGTAACACTATCCTCCAGCAAAATTTCCTGGATAAAAACCAAGATGGAAAACTATACTGTCACTGAGAAATGACTACATTAATTAATTTTCCAGAAATTGTATAAAAAAAGATTCTCCATGGGAAGTTAAATATTTTTTTCCAAATCTAGCTATTCCTGCCCCAATGCCTGGCCAGTAATAGAATATCTAGTTCAGCTTACAAAGAAGAAGAATATAATAAAGACACTATCAAATTCTGACTTAAAAGAAATGTGGCAGAAAATATTTCCTAAAATTGTAAAAATTGTAAAATTTCTTATTTACTCAGCAGAATTTTAACTGAAATACAATTATTTGTGCTTACACACATATATTTAGAGCCTTTATGTTCCTGGTAACATCCAAAGTCAGGTATGTCTCTCATTGGGTCACATTTCTGGAACTAACGTTAAGGAAGTTATTTGCACAGCAGTTCTTGTTTAAATATGTTTATAACAACCTCTGGATTGTCAGACTATAATATCTGAGAGATGACTTGAAATCAGACCAAAGAATTTGTTGAGAAAACATTTAAGGTAAATTCTGTCCAACAATTAACTTAGGTATAAATACAACTACTTACATTTATCTTTTTTTTTTGGATTTTATTTATATTTTTATATAGCAGGTTCTTATTAGTCATCAATTTTATACACATCAGTGTATACATGTCAATCCCAATCGTCCAATTCATCACACCCCCACCCCCACCCCCCACAGCTTTCCCCACTTGGTGTCCATACATTTGTTCTCTACATCTGTGTCTCAGTTTCTACCCAGCAAACCGGTTCATCTGTACCATTTTTCTGGGTTCCACATATGCGTTAATATATGATATTTGTTTTTCTCTTTCTGACTTACTTCACTCTGTATGACAGTCTCTAGGTCCATCCACATCTCTACAGATGACCCGGTTTTGTTCCTTTTTATGGCTGAGTAAATTCCATTGTATATATGTACCACATCTTCTTTATCCATTCCCGTCATTGGGCATTTAGGTTGCTTCCATGACCTGGCTATCGTAAATAGTGCTGCAATGCACATTGGGGTTCATGTGTCTTTTTGAATTATGGTTTTCTCTGGATATATGCCCACTAGTGGGATTGCTGAGTCTTATGGTAATTCTATTTTTGGCTTTGTAAGGGACCGCCATACTGTTCTCTGTAGTGACTGTATCAATTTACATTCCCAACAACAGTTCAAGAGGGTTCCCTTTGCTATTCGGGGTCTTTTGTGTCTCCATACAAATTTTAAGATTTTTTGTTCCAGTTCTGTAAAAAATGTCATTGGTAATTTGATAGGGATTGTTGAATCTGTAGATTGCTTTGGGTAGTCTAGTCATTTTCACAATATTTATTCTTCCAATCCACGAACATGGTATATCTCTCCATCTGTTTGTGGCATCTTTGATTTCTTTCATCAGTGTCTTATAGTTTTCTGAGTACAGGTCTTTCACCTCCTTAGGTAGGTTTATTCCTAGGTATTTTATTCTTTTTGTTGCAATGGTGAATAGGATTGTTTTCTTAATTTCTCTTTCTGATCTTTCATTGTTAGTGTATAGGAATACAAGAGATTTCTGTGCATTAATTTTGTATCCTGCAACTTTACCAAATTCACTGATTAGCTCTAGTAGTTTTCTGGTGGCAGCTTTAGGATTATCTATGTATAATATCATGTCATCTTCAAACTATCACAGTTTTACTTCTTTTCCAATTTGTATTCCTTTTATTTCTTTTTCTTCTCTGATTGCTGTGGCTAGGACTTCCAAAACTATGTTGAATAATAGTAGTGAGAGTGGACATCCTTGTCTTGTTCCTGATCTTAGAGGAAATAGTTTCAGTTTTTCACCATTGAGAATGATGTTTGCTGTGGGTTTGTCATATATGGCCTTTATTATGTTGAGGTAGTTTCCCTCTATGCCCACTTTCTGGAGAGTTTTTATCATAAATGGGTGTTGAATTTTGTCAAAAGCTTTTTCTGCATCTATTGAGATGATCATATGGTTTTTCTTCTTCAGTTTGTTAATATGGTGTATCACATTGATTGATTTGCATATATTGAAGTATCCTTGCATCCCTGGGATAAATCCCACTTGATCATTGTGTATGATCCTTTTAATGTGTTGTTGGATTCTGTTTGCTATTACTTAGTTGAGGATTTTTAAATCTATGTTCATCAGTGATATTGGTCTGTAATTTTCTTTTTGTGTAGTATCTTTGTCTGGTTTTGGTATCAGGGTGATGGTGGCCTCTTAGGATGAGTTTGGGAGTGTTCCTTCCTCTGAAATTTTTTGGAAGAGTTTGAGAAGGATGGGTGTTAGCTCTTCTCTAAATGTTTGATAGAATTAACCTGTGAAGCCATCTGGTCCTGGACTTTTGTTTGTTGGAAGATTTTTAATCACAGTCTCAATTTCATTACTTGTGATTGGTCTGTTCATATTTTCTATTTCTTCCTGGTTCAGTCTTGGAAGGTTATACCTTTCTAAGAATTTGTTCATTTCTTCCAGGTTGTCCATTTTATTGGCAGAGTTGCTTGTAGTAGTCTCTTATGATGCTTTGTATTACTGAACTGTCGTAACTACTCCTTTTTCATTTCTAATTTTATTTATTTGAGTCCTCTCCCTCTTTTTCTTGATAAGTCTGGCTAAAGGTTTATCAATTTTGTTTATCTTCTCAAAGAACCAGCTTTTAGTTTTATTGATCTTTGCTATTGTTTTCTTTGTTTCTATTTCATTTATTTCTGCTCTCATCTTTATGATTTCTTTCCCTCTACTAACTTTGCGTTTTGTTTATTCTTCTTTCTCTAGTTCCTTTAGGTGTAAGATTAGATTGCTTATTTGAGATTTTTCTTGTTTCTTGAGGTGGGATTGTATTGCTATAAACTTCTCTCTTAGAATTGCTTTTGCTGCATCCCATAGGTTTTGGATTGTCATGTTTTCATTGCCATTTTTCTCTAGGTATTTTTAAATTTCCTCTTTGATTTCTTCAGTGTTCTCTTCGTAACGTATTGTTTAGCCTCCATGTGTTTGTGTTTTTTATGTTTTTTTGCCTGTAATTGATTTCTAATCTCATAGCCTTGTGGTAGGAAAAGATGCTTGATATGACTTCAGTTTTCTTAAATTTACTGGGGCTTGATTTGTGACCCAAAATATAATCTATCCTGGAGAATGTTCCGTGTGCACTTGAGAAGAAAGTGTAATCTGCTGTTTTTGGATGGAATGTCCTATAAATATCAATTAAATCTATCTGGCCTATTTTGTCATTTAAAGCTTGTGTTTCCTTATTAATTTTCTGTCTGGATGATCTGTCCATTGGTGTAAGTGAGGTGATAAAGTCCCCCACTATTATTGTGTTACTGTTGATTTCCTCTTTCATAGTTGTTATCATTTGCCTTATGTATTGAGGTGCTCCTATGTTGGGTGCATATATATTTATAATTGTTATATCTTCTTCTTGGATTGATCCCTTGATCATTATGTAGTGTCCTTTTTTGTCTCTCATTATAGTCTTTATTTTAAAGTCTATTTTGTCTGATATGAGAATTGCTACTCCAGCTTTCTTTTGATTTCCATTTGCATGGAGTATCTTTTTCCATCCCCTAACTTTCAGTCTGTATGTGTCCCTAGGTCTCAAGTGGGTCTCTTGTAGATAGCATATATAAGGGTCTTGTTTTTGTATCCATTCAGCCAGTCTATGTCTTTTGGTGGGAGCATTTAATCCATTCACATTTAAGGAGTTATTGATATGTATGTACCTATTACCATTTTCTTAATTGTTTTGTGTTTGTTATTGTAAGTCTTTTTCTTCTCTTGTGTTTCCTGCCTAGAGAAGTTCCTTTAGCATTTGTTGTAGAGCTGGTTTGGTGGTGCTGAATTCTCTTAGCTTTTGGTTTTCTGTAAAGCCTTTGATTTCTCCATAGAATCTGAATGAGATCCTTGCTGGGTAGAGTAATCTTGGTTGTAGTTTCTTCCCTTTCATCACTTTAAATATATCATGCCACTCCCTTCTGACTTGTAGAGTTCCTGCTGAGAAATCAGCTGTTAACCTTATGGGAGTTCCCTGGTATGTTATTTGTCATTTTCCCTTGTTGCTTTTAATAATTTTTCTTTGTCTTTAATTTTTGTCAATTTTATTTGTATGTGTCTTGGCATGTTTCTCCTTGGGTTTATCCTGCCTGGGACTCTCTGAGCTTCCTGGACTTTGGTGGCTATTTCCTTTCCCATGTGAGGGAAGTTTTTGGCTATAGTCTCTTCAAATATTTTCTCAGGTCCTTTCTCTCTTCTCCTTCTGGGACCCCTATAATGCTAATGTTGGTGTGTTTAATGTTGTCCTAGAGGTCTCTTAGGCTGTCTTCATTTCTTTTGTTTGTTTTTTCTTTTTTCTGGTCTGCGGCAGTGAATTCCACCATTCTGTCTTCCAGGTCGCTTATCTGTTCTTCTGCCTCAGTTAGTCTGCTATTGATTCCTTCTAGTGTACTTTTCATTTCAGTTATTGTATTGTTCATCTCTGTTTGTTTGTTCTTTAATTCTTCTAGGTCTTTGTTCTTTAATTCTTCTAGGCTTTGTTAAACATTTCTTGCATCTTCTGGATCTTTGCCTCCATTCTTTTTCTGAGGTCCTGGATCATCTTCATTATCCTTATTCTGAATTCTTTTTCTGGAAGGTTGTCTGTCTCCACTTCATTTAGTTGTTTTCCTGGGGTTTTTTCTTGTTCCTTCATCTAGTATATAGTCCTCTGCCTTTTCATTTCATTTATCTTTCTGTGAATGTGGTTTTTGTTCCTCAGGCTACAGAATTGTAGTTCTTCTTCTGCTGTCTGCCCTCTGGTGGATGAGGTTATCTAAGAGGCTTGTGCAAGCTTCCTGATGGGAGGGACTGCTGGTGGGTAGAGCTGGGTGTTGCTCTGGTGGGCAGAGCTCAGTAACCTTTACATTTATCTTAAAATGAGTTTCCTTCCTAGGAATTTATATCCATCTAGGCATGTTTGTCTAGGCTCAACGTCCTAATTCACCTTCTGGTCATCCATTACTCTTCTGACTCATTTGACACTAGTCAAAATTTTCAAACCAAAACTTATCAGTTGGCTTCAGGGTCTCTCAGAGGCCTCCACTTTGCTTCAAGTAAGCAATTTACTTTGATTCAAGTATAATTTTAGACCCAGATTTTGTTTGCTACACTACGTTGTTGATGCTGATGCACTGGCCCTGGAGTGCTTAAATTCTCTTCTGTTGCCAGGGCTGCTCTGATCAGTACAGCTTCGTCTCCAGCAAGGACCATACCCTGTCTCTTCTGGCTTCATTTATGGTCAGTGTTGACTGCAGCACAGTGCATCTCTGTGATTTCCTGGTCTTGTATGAACATCTCAGGTGTCTCCTGTTAGCATTCTGGAAGTTGAGGTTATTTATTTTCCTAGAGGAAATTCCTTATTTTTAGTTGTAAAAGTAAGGTTTCTGGAGACGCTCTTTGACCTCCTGGGACCCACCCACTTTGAAAACCTAAACAGATTCCTATTTTTCCAAAAAGGGAAAGAAAGTTCTTGACAGCCAAACCCATATTCAAATACTGCTAATGGGGGCTAGCAGATCACTATTGTTTTGTCCATTGTATTTGGTCAAAGAATAAATAAGTGGAAATACTGACAAGTGGCTTATCTTTTAGAATAGCTTAACATTCTAATTGATTGTGATAAAGAAGTTACTGGATTTATGACTAACTGTGTGCAACAATATGGAGCAATCTACATTAGTTTTATTTTAAAATATATGTTTCATAGAATTTGTGGATACCCTGTGGCTAGTAAGGCTTTTCTTGTTTCTGCAGCTTAATGTCTTCCCAAACTATGGCCTGTAAAGGACCTCCCCCTTGAGCTTCTTAAGTCTAGGAAAAATGGTTAGGGTAGGCCTTTGTAATGTCCATGATGTTTTGCTATTAAGGGGTATAGAGAGGGGCAAGGATTTATGGTGATTGACTTAAACTCACAGGTAGTACTTAACCCACCCCTTGTGTTTTCAGTCTGTTATTTAGCTAAATAAGCCTGACTTGTTCTTTCTTACTTTATTTACCTTAATTCTGTGATGCACTTCAGTGAATCATGGCGCCACGTTAAGAACATTTTGATTGACTCATTCACATATGTAGATAGCCCTTATATAATGAAAAGCTCTATGGTTAGAAAGCTTCTTGTTTTGGTTTATTTGGTAAATAATATTTATAATATTAATAACTAGTACCTTTATTCACTTAATATAAGTCAGTCATTAAATTTTGTGGTTTATGTTTTTTACCCAGTTTAATTTCTACATATAATTTTTATTATCATTATCTCATACATGAGAAAACAGAGTTAGGAAGGTAAAATAATGTCCCGAAAGTTTCATAGCTGGTACATGGCCGAGTGGATATTCAAATACAGATCTGTTTTATTCCAAAAATCAACTTAAGCTATAATAATAAGCATTAATGAAATATACCTTCAAAATATATCTTTTTACATTGGAAAAATAAGAAAATTAAAATGCTAATGAGTCAAGAATTTAATTTTTAGACATGATTTATGACAGTTGAACAGGAAGTTCAGAGTATCAGAGGTAATGGAAATGAGATGAGAACTACAAAATTTAGAAAACTACAAGAAAGTATGAAATAAGCCAATATATTATTGCATAGGAGAAAATAAATATTATTTTTTAATATATCAATTTTATGATGCTATTTCCTAGAAATAGTATAGAAATATGCCAACTTTTGTTTAAATATCTTTTTGAAGTAATTTTCTAAAATGCTACAGCCTTGAGTCAAACCCATATAATATGAGTCATAACTGAGCAATTCCTAAGGGAAATTAGTGTGGCAATAAGACAATAATTGTATGCAATACGGTAAGCATGCACTTTCAAACTCTAGTACGTATTTAGCAGTCTCTGGAAATCTGATGTCATTGGTTAAACCAGAAAAAAATCCCCAGGTTTTTCTATGTCCTTAACCTCAAAGGAGACAATTTACCATAAATAAGTAACAGGGAGTAAGGCATCTCACCAGACATGTAATCCAGCTATATGACATTAAATAACAACATGTGGTGGTCATTACACACAGTGAATAAAGGTTATAATGCTCAACCAACTCCAGCTCTGCCCCCAGAGTACAGACTGCCTAATTTGGAGAAAAGAAACATAAATGTTGGTTTATGGCTGAGATAAAAATTTGAAATCATAAGCAGTCCGTGTGGTGCGTATGACAGATTCCCAGTTTCCTATTGGCTCTGTGTAGCTGATAGAAAGGAATATGTATCAACATTTTTCTTTTGGGATGGAAATATAATTAGTTTGAACCATAAAAAGTGCTGATATTCAGCCAGTTTTGATCTAAAAAGTGGCAATTTCATAAGGTACAAATACTAAATCAATTGATCTAAAATGTTGGCTTATTACAAAAAATGAAAAATAATATTTTTATTTAGAAATAAAAAAGCTTTCTATATTTTTACACATCTGCAGTTAATGTATTAGTGGGTGGTGTTTGAGGGAAAGGAGCATTAATTTGAAGAGACTGGAATTTTAGAAGTATTCTTTTATTTGAAAAGTAATATAATTAAAGGGATATTCCATGCTTTACTATTATATATATATTAATTTACTATTTAAGTAATGATAGTTTGCAAAAAGATGTTTAAAATGGCAAATTAGAAAAATGTGCTACAGATATTTAGAAGACAATGCTTTTTCTTTAAGGAGACTAATTTAATGCTAATAAAAACACTTCATTCATAGAATTACTATGTGATCCAGCAATTCAACTTCTGGTAATGTATCCAAAAGAAATGAAAACACAAACTTGGAAAGATACCTACACCCCCATGTTCAAAACAGCATTATTTACTATAGCCAAGACATGGAAACAACCTGAGTGTCCCTGGATGGATGAATAGATAAAGAAGTTTTGACACACACACACACACACACACACGAATATTATTCAGCCATAAAAAGGAGGAAATCCTACCATTTGTGACAACATGGATGGACCTTGAAGGCATTATGCTAAGTGAAGTAAATCAGACAGATAAAGACACATACTGTAAGATCTCACTTAAATGTGGAATCTAATGGCAAAATACCCCACAAACAACTAAATCCGTAGAAAAAGAGGTCAGATTTGTGGTTACCAGAGGTGGGAAGTAGGAGGAGGGGAAATTGGATGATGGTGGTCAAAAGGTACAAACTTTCAGTTATAAGATAAAAAAGTACTAGGGATGTAATGTACAACATGATGACTATAGATATCACTGCTGTGTGATACACAGTAAAGTTGTTAAAAGAGGTGATCCTAAGAGTTCTCATCACAAGAAGAAATTTTTTTCCTTATATCTATATGAGATGATGGATATTAACTAAACCTATTGTGGTAATCATTACACAATATATGTAAATCAAACCATCATGCTATACTCTTTAAAATTAAAAAAGTACTTTGCTAACATTTACAATTATGAGGTTTGGGAACCAAATGTCACACAATTTAATTAATAACTTCTAGTAAACTCCCAGTAAAATTCAGTGTTATGTGGTTAAGGCTTGATTTACTATAGCCAAAATAATTAAAATCATAGAAGTGCTTCCCCAGTCAAGAGCCATTATACAAGTAATTAATTCACTTAGCAGAGCAAAAACAAGAATACCATAAGTAGAAAAATAAAATGGGTTAGGTAATGGTAAAAATAATTATACACAAGCTTAAATAGTGTCTATTCAACCATTGCCCACAGGTTTTGCTTTGTAGAGTATCAATGCATCTGGTTTTGATTTTTATTACTGGGATGGTTGACCATGGACACAAGAAATATTTGATACTACAAATTGTAAAGCACAAAACAGAAGTATTTTTAAGATTAAAATAGTTACCATGATTCAGTATTTATTATTTTTAGTTTTTGGCATGACATAATAACTCCCTTTAGTGCAGTTTCCCACAGGGATGAATGACAGAAGGTAATGTTCATCAAGCACCTTGTCAAGGAAGTGCTTTGCTTTCGTAGTAGGAAAAACAGGTACCTATGATTCTCCAGTGCCTTCCGTAATTTACTGAGCACTTTATTGGGAACAGTTCTGTGTTTTCAGTGCAGAACCTGGGGCTGGACCAAGTTTTTCATGTAACAGAGAATGGGCAATGAAGGTTGTGAGGACAATGCAAGAGGAAGACCAGCACCTGTAAGGCTGAACTCGAGGTTAAGGAGAAGACAGACCTTGTGGTCAAAATCTTGGGAGAGATTGCAGAGAACTGTAAGTGAAATGTATGTGCAACCCCCTGAGACCTTGTAAATCTTCAGTAAAAATACCCCAATCATGATATGCTTGCTATAAATGGATTTCCTATTGATGTTTCTGTAGGATTCTAATTGTGTGTCACCGTTACGCCAGAGTTAGCCTGAGTGGATGAGAGGGTAATGTACATCTGGGTTATAGCTTAATTATCTTATTAAAATTATCTTACAACGATCCTAGGAGGTACATATTATTATTCTTAATTGCATATTCATAATTGAGGAAGCTAAGGCCTAGAGAAATTAAATAATAACCTATGGAAGGGCATGGGCTATCAAGTGGCAGTAAATAATACAATTTTGAATCAGATCTCACATTCAAAGCTTTCTATACTTTCTCTTATCATAAATGCCTTCTTCCATCATAACAATTTAATTTTATCTGGGACTTCATGTACAAAAGCACAACTTACATCCACATTGTTATTGTAAGAGATCAGAAAATAGCCAGTGTTTTGATCCACCTAATTTGAATTCTATCTTCCCTTGGAATACTGTAAAGAAAAGCTATTTGTACCTTCTAGTTTGCGGATGATAGAGGAGAACCACCCAGTCATTTACACTGGCAGTCTTGGCAAAGAGAAAGCTATAATCATTTCACAAAATTGGTGATCGTGATATACAAGGAGTAAAGGTTTTCTTAGTTCCTGAAATATTTAGGCTACTTGTCCATGTCCATAAACTGGTAGAGAGTTACACTCAGCTCTTTTCTGATCCTCCATGAATTTTGTTGTCTGGGTTTGAGACCCACAGCTAAAATCTAGAAAACTTGGAGTAGAATAGCAGGAAAGCCACTACATGATTAAATAGTTGGACGTTGAGATTTTTAAGGAAAGTTTGGGACTCTTCAGCCTGGAGAAGAAAATGTAAGGTGTGATTTATTAGCTCTATTCAAGTATGGAATTAATTTTTTCCATATGAGGGAAAGTAATCATCTGTTTTCTAACCACATTATAGAAAGAATTATTGGAAGGGCTTAAGATTTAGGCTAGCCCCGAAGAATTTCCTGATTGTGAAAATGGTTAAGTATTGGAGTTGGTAGCTGACCAAATGTTTGCAATCTCTCATTTCATTCCATTAAAACAAGGCTAGACTTTGGTTTCAGTGAATTAGAGAGTCTTGGGGACACAAGTGATCATCTTATTTAATATTCTTCCTTTACAAAGGCTCTGAGAGTTTAAGCAACTGCTGAGTAGTTGCTAACACTCAAATTTGATTTATGTAAAATTGTCTTCTTGACCAAAAGCTATACAATTTTTCTGTCTTCTCTAATGTGTAGCTCTATGTAAAGGGATATTGTTTTAATGAAGAATTAAATTTATACAAAATAGCCACTAATAGTGGCATTTTTTTCTTGAAATTTTGTTTAAAAGAGATGATTCATTTTTGGTCAAATGATGAAGTGCTCCTTATGTGTTCCTTAAAGTTTATTCCCAGAAAAATCATATTATTTTCTATATGTTCACTCACAGTTAGGAATTTCTTTTAAACATTTATTATCAGTAAATGTACACTTGTCAAACATAAGGATTTTCTTTGAACCTCAGACACATTAATTCTCACTGCTTCTTACTCCTTGGAGGTAGAGTGTTTATCTGAAAAATTGTTTCTAAGCGTATTCTAAGTGTATGCTGAATAGAATTTGCTCAGATGACTAATATAAAAATAGCATGAGGTCTGGAAACAATTTAAACTTCTGCCACATATTCAGTAAGCCAGAGAAATGGTGCTGGAACTACTAACAATTTTAGGCAACAAAACAAAGTTTTATTTAAAAAGAAGAGAATGTTATACCTTAGAAATGAAATGATAACTTTGTTTCTTACGGAAACAATGCCAGTTTTCCTAGAATTTGTAGTTTGGATTGTAAGACTGACTAAAGGAAGAGGCCATAGTAATGAAGAACTTCTGTTTGAAAATTATAAAAAGACTCTGTGACCCAGAGGGTGTGGGAAAAAGTAAACCGGAACTCTATCTATTAACTGAATAAAAAAAATAGTGGATAATACAAGATTTTAATTCCAGTTTGGGGGGAGGGAGATATATGAAACCTAAATGTGTATAGCTATGTCTTTATACTAAATAGCCAATAACAAACAATATAGAAGGGATCATAATATACAAAAAATATTAGAAAAGAACAAATGGATTGCTAAACACTGAACTAGGGATCAACTAAAATATATGATACAATGGCAAGACTCTTGTGCTGGTGAGTTTGTTGGCCTACTTGGTTTGCTAGAGTAATTTTCATAGTTGGCCAAATGACTTTTAGTAAACCACTTATTCTTGACCCTAAAAGCATTTCTGTGAACATAAATATAATGTAAGACATCATCTGTATCTACCGCTAGTCTGCTAAGTGGAGTCAGCCTGCCCTGTGAATCATGTGGAGCAAATAGAAGCCCAGACTTAGGCATCAATCCCTGTTCTTCTCTGTCTTTGGTATCTTGGCTTCTCAATTCCCTGGCATTCTTATTTTTTAAATGATAGGGAATCAATTTCCTTTTATTCCTACTTACATTGCTCATATTTTCTTCCTCTCCTCTTAGGCAATCAATTAAATGTATTTAACCTGCATCTTTTCATTTGTATGTGTTTTTGCAAAAATGAATATGTTTGTGCATGGATTTTTAATAAATGAATATATACATATATTTTTTTGCCAAGCATCCTATTGTTGATGTTCATCCACATAAAAACTTTGAAATATGTGTATCTAATTTGTTTTTTTGAATGGTTGCCTAATACTACACAGTGTGCATCTACTATATTTTACCTACACACTTTTCTAGTGATGGACATGGCAGGTTGCCTCCAACTTCCCAGCACTACATATTACACTATAATAGATATTTTTCAGAGATGTTATTATTGTAACTAACCAAGAATTTTTGGAGATATATATATCTCTATATATATACATGTACACACACACACACTCACACCCTAGGAGTAGAATGACTGAGCCATGGATTATCTGTGTACTTCATTTGACTAATTAGTGACAGAAAGCTGTTTTAAAACAATATTTTAAAGAATCTTTCTTTCTGTAACATTTTTATTGAGGTATAAGTTATATACCATAAATCCACTCTTTTAAAATGTGCAATTTAGTGTTTTACAGTATATCCACGGAGTGTAAGCAGCACCACTATTTAATTTGAGAATATTTTCATCACCCCAAAAGGAAACCTTGTACCCATCCCACCCCATCCCCGCCTCTCCTCCACCTCTGGCAACTATGCCTCTATTTTCTGTCTCTATGTATTTACCTATTCTGGACATTTCATTTTATGGAATCATACAACATATGGACATTTGTGTCTGGTTTCTTTCATTTAGCATTAACTATTCAAGGTTTATCCATGTGGTAGCATGTATAAGTACTTCATTTCTTTTTATGGCTGAATAATATTCCATGTCCGGATTTACCATGTGAATGTTTATCTATTCATCAACTGACAGGCATGGGTTGTTTTCACGTTTTGGCTATTATTAACAGTGGGGGTGTGAATACTGGTGTACGAGTTTTCACATGGACACGTTTTTAATTCTGGATATATACCTAGGAGTGGAATTTCTAGATCATATGGTAACTCTATGTTTAAGCTTTTGAGGAACTGCCAAACTGTTTTCCAAAGTGGCAACACCGTTTTACATTCTAATTAGTAGTGTATGAAGGTTCCAATTTCTCCACTTCATCACCAACACCTGTTAGTGTTTGCCTTTTTATTTTACCCACGCTAGTGTATGTGAAGAGGTATCCCATTGCGGTTTTGATTTGCATTTCCCTTATGGCTAATGTTGAGGATCTTTTCTTATGCTTATTGGCCATTAGTATATCTTCTTTCGAGAAATGTCTATTTAGGTCTGCTGTGGGTCAACTTATGTCTCCTAAAAAGATTTGTTGAAATCCTGACTCACTGGTACCTTTGAATGTGACCTCATTTGGAAATAGAGTCTATTTTTCCTTTGGTTGATTGTTCTTTTTACGTCATATAAGAAACTACTGCCTTATTCAAGGTTACTAAGATTTACCCCTGTGTTTTCTTCTAAGAGTTTTATAGTTTTGTTCTTACACTTAGGTCTATGATTCATTTTGAATTAGTTTTTATATATGGTCTTTGTCTCCCAGGAAGTTTTGAAATACCATTTGGCCTTTTCCAACCGTTCTGAATAATCTTCCTATTTGTTTGCTTCCTAACCATGTTCAAGCAACTGGTACCAATCTAGTATGTTCCTCTGTACCACTATGATTGCTTAATAGAAGATCAGTTTTCTACTACCTCTATGCAGTTTTTCTTTTACTCTTCAACTTGTGTGATAATTTAGCTAAGTAGAGAATTCTTTTTGGACAGTACTTTTCCTCAGAACTTTGAAGATGTTATCTTGTAAGGAATGTTCTTTGTAGGTCATCTCTCTTTTCATTTTGATTGCTTCCAATATCTTTGTCTTCTCAGTTTTACTCTGAGGCACTTAGTCAGAATTCCAATTTAATTGTTGTTTTTCTTGAGTCTGAGAATTCAGGTCTTTTTCCTGTTTCTTACTGTGCTGTGTATATATTCATCATATTGAAGCCCTTCAGATGGCTATTTATGATTATAACCCATTCCCTCTAGACTTAACCTCTATTCTGAGTTTTACTGTATATATCTCTTTACTTTTCTTAAAGTTTTACCACCTCCTTATGTATCACTCAACAATACAGTTTAATTTTTCCTGTTTCTGAACTTATACAGTAAAATATGCTTTTATAAAAACTTATACAGTAAAATATGCTTTTTCTGCTGCCTTCTTTCTATTAACATTGTATTTTTTAAGGTTTATCTGTTCTGATGCAAATAGTTGTAGTTTGTTCATTTTCATCAGTGCATAGTATTCAGTATTCCGTTGTGTGTGTGTGTGTGTGTGTGTATATATATATATATATATATATATATATCACTATTTATCTTTTTTTTTTACTATTAATGGGCATTTGAGTTGTTTCTGAATTGAGGCGATTAAAGTTTTGCTGCTTTGGAACATTTTTGTTCATATATCCTGGTGTACACATTATAGCATATACAAACCCTTTTCAGTTACATGCTTTTCAAATGTATTCTCCTAGAGTGGCTTGTCTTTTAATTTTTTTTTAGTAATTTTCCTGATAATTAATTTTATGATTTATATTTTTGTGCTTGATTTTAAAAATGTGAAGTCAGAAATATGTTATTTTTTCTAGAATTAAAAAATGCTTTTCTCATTTAACTTCTCAAGTCATAGGAAATAAGCTGTCTTTTCCTCACTGCTTTTCCATGCTCCCTAGTTTATATATAAAGTTTTTGTATGTGCATAAATTTGTTTTGGGTTTTTCATTCTGTTACATTGCATCATTTATATTTCCCTGAATGAATACCACATCTTATTTATTATTTTTTATGAATTTTAGAGTTATTAATTTATACA
This sequence comes from Mesoplodon mirus, assembly GCF_964341445.2. Taxonomy (NCBI): domain Eukaryota; kingdom Metazoa; phylum Chordata; class Mammalia; order Artiodactyla; family Ziphiidae; genus Mesoplodon; species Mesoplodon mirus. Next base: position 45,858,301 of record NC_138984.1, read on the forward strand.
GAAAATACTCCCATGAGATTTTCTGGGAAGATTTATATATATATATAAAAATAAATATGTAAAGATTTATATATTTATAAGTATATAGATTTATATATTATAATATATTTATATATTTACAAAATATATATTTATAAAGATACTTAAATAGACATATATTCCATGGTCATGGATAGGATATATATAAATTCTAATATATGTGTAGTGGTATCTCATTTATCAGATATGTCTTTTTCAAATATTTTCTCCCAGTCTGTGGATTTATATTTTCATTCTCTTGACAGTGTATTTCACAGAGCAAAAATCTTTAATTTTAATGAAATCTAGCTTTCAGTTATTCCTTTCATGGATCATACCTTTGGTGTTGTATCTAAAAAGTCATTGCCAAACCCAAGGTCATCTAGACTTTCTACTATGTTATCTTCTAGAAGTTCTATAATTTTGAATTTTACATTTAAATTGTGATCCATATTGTGTTAATTGTTGTGAAGGATGTAAGGTCTGTGTCTCAATTAATTTTTTTTTGCATGTGGATGTCCAGTTGTTCTAGCACCATTTGTTGAAAACTCTACCTTTTTTTTCATTGTATTGCCCTGTTCCATTGTCAAAGATCAGTTGACTTTGTTTATGTGGATCGCCTATTTCTGGGTTCTCTATTCTGTTCCATTGATCTGTTTGTCTTTTCTTTCACCAATACCACACTGTCTTAATAACTGTAATCTTATAGTAAATCTTAAAGTCAAGTAGTATTAGTACTCTAACTTTGTTCTTCTCTTTCAATATTGTGTTGGCTAGTATTAGTCTTCTTCCTCTCTATGTAAACTTTAAAAGCAGTTTCTTGATAGCCACAAAATAACTTGCTGGGGTTTTGATTGGGATTTAATCAAACCTATAGAGCAAGTTGGGAAGAATTTATATCTTGACAATATTGAGTCTTCCTATCCATGACCATGGAATATATGTCCATTTATTAAGTTCTTTGATTTCATTATCAGAGTTTTCAATTTTCCTCATATAGCTCTTATACATATTTTGTTATGTTTCTACCTAAGTACTTTAATTTTTGGGGTGCTAACCTAAGTTGTATTGTGTTTTTAATTTCATCCACTTGACCACTGCTGGTACATAGGAAGGCAGTTGAGTTTTATATATTAACTTTGTATCTTGCAAACTTCCCGTCATTACTTATTAGTTTCAGGAATTTTTTGTTGATTATTTTCGATTTTCTACAAAGATGATCATGTCATCTGTGAACAAAGACAGTTTTACTTCTTCCTTCCCAATCTGTATAAGTTTTGTTTCCTTTTCTTGTTTTATTGCATTAACCAAGGCTTCCTGTACAATGTTGAAAAACAGTGGTGAGAGAGGACATTCTTGCCTTGTTCCTGATCTTAGTGGGAAAGCTTAGAGCTTCTCACCGTTAAGTATGATGTTAGCTCTAGACTTTTTTATAGATGCTCTTCAGTAAGTTGAGGAAGATTTCTCTCCATTCCATGAATGGGTGTTAGATTTTGTGAAGTGCTTTTTCTGCATCTACTGATATGATCTTCTTCAGCCTGTTGTTATGTCAGATTACATTAGATAAACCAGCCTTGCTTACTTGGGATAAATCCCACTTGATCATGGTGTATAATTTTTTTATACAGTGTTTGATTCAGTTTAATAATATTTTGTTGAGGATTTTTATATATCTATATCCATGAGAGATATTTGTCTGTAGTTTTCTTGTAATGTCTTTATCTGGTTTTGGTATTAAGGTAATGCTGGCTTCATAGAATGAGTTACAAACTATTACCTCATCTTCTGTATTCTGAAAGAGATTGTAAAAAATTGGTATAATTCCTTCCTTAAATGTTTGGTAGAATTCACCAGTGAACCTGTCTGGGCCTGGTCCTTTCTGTTGTGGAAGTTTATTAATTATTGATTCAATTTCTTTAATAGATTTAGGCCTATTTGGGTTATCTATTTCTTCTTGTGTGAGTTTTGGCAGATTGTATCTTTCAAGGAACTTGTCCATTTCATCTAGGTTATCAAATTTGTGGGCATAAAGTTGTTCTTAGTATTCCTTGATCATTCATTTAATGTCCATGAGATCTGTAGTGATATCCCCTCTTTCATTTCTGATATTAGTTATTTGTGTCTTCTCACTTTTTTCCTTAGTTAACCTGGCTAGAAGCTTATCAATTTTATGGATCTTTTCAAAAGACTGGCTTTTGGTTTCAGTGATTTTCTCTTTTGATTTCTTATTTTCAATTTTATTGACTTATGCTAGATTTTAATTTCTTTTCTTCTACATACTTAGGATTTAATTTTCTCTTCTTTTTCTAGTTTCTAAGGTGGAAGCTTAGATGATTGATTTTAGATCTTTTTTCCTATTATGTGCATGTAATGCTATAAAATTTCCTCCAAGCATTGCTTTTGCTGCATCCCACAAATCTTGATAAATTGTGTTTTCATTTTCATTTAGTTGAACACATTTTAAAATTTCTTTTGAAATTTCTTCTTTGGCCCATGTGTTATTTAGAGGTGTGTTGTTTAATCTCCAAGTATTTTGGTATTTTCCATCTGTCTTTCTGTTACTGATTTTTAATCTAATTCCATTGGGTGAAAGCAGACATTGTATGTTTTCCTTTTTTTTTTTTTTGTGGTACGCGGGCCTCTCACTCTTGCGGCCTCTCCCGTTGCAGAGCACAGGCTCTGGACGCGCAGGCTCAGTGGCCATGGCTCACGGGCCTAACCACTCCACGGCATGTGGGATCCTCCCAGACCGGGGCACGAACCCGTGTCCCCTGCATCAGCAGGCGGACTCTCAACTACTGCGCCACCAGGGAAGCCCCATCTATTTACTTTTAATCTATAGCTGTGTTCGTATTTAAAATGGGTTTCTTGTAGAAAACATACAGTTGGGTTTTGATTTTTGATCCACTTTGACAATATCTGTCTTTTAATTGGTGCATTTATACCATGACATTCTAAGTGATTATTGATATGGTTGGAAAAATATATATCTTTTTTTTTTTACTGTTTTCTATTTGTTGCCCTTGTTCTTTGTTCCTATTTTTGTTTTTTCACTCTGTTTTGTGCTTTGAGATTTTAATTGAACATTTCATATGATTCAATTTTCTCTCCTCTCTCAGCATATCAGTTATAATTAAAAAGAACTTTAAAAAATGGTTGCCCTAGAATCTGCAATATACATTTACAGCTAATCCAAGTTGACTTTCAAATAACACTATACTGCTTCATGGATAGTGCAAGTACTTTATAATAACAACATAAGGCTAAGTCCTTATCCTGTCCCTTGTGTCATTGCTGTCATTCATTTGGCTTTTACGGGCATACATCGTTTTATCATGATTCACTTTACCATACTTCACAGATATTGTGTTTTTTATAAATTGAAGGTTTGTGGCAATACTGAGGCAAGCAAGTCTATTGGTGCCATTTTTCCAACAGCATTTGCTCACTTTGTGTCTCTGTGTCACATTTTGTTAATTCTTGCAATATTCCAAACTTTTTCATTATTATTATATTTGTTATGGTGATCTGCAATCAGTGATCTTTGGTGTTACTATTTGTGAAAAGGATTATAATTACCTGAATGCTCAGATCATAGCATTTTTTGGCAATAAAGTACTTTTAATTAAGATATGTACATTGTCTTTTAAGACATAATGCTATTCTACACTTAATAGACTACAGTATAGTGTAAACATAACTTTTATATGCATTGGGAAACCAAAAAATTCATGTAACTTGTCTTATTGCGAGATTTGCTTTATTGTGGTGGTCTGTAACTGAATGTGAAATATATCCGAGGTATGCCTGTACATAAGCATACATGATTGCTATTATTTTGAACAGACTGTTATCTGTTACATCAATTTAGAATAAGCCAAATCAAAGTTTTTCTTTGACCTTTGCTTATTCCTTCTGTGATGCTCTTCCTGTCTTTATGTGGACCAAAGTTTCTGAACTATATAATTTTCCTTCTCACTAAAGCACTTCTTTTCACATTTCTTGCAAGGCAGGTCCACTAGCAACCAACTCTCTCAATTTTTGTTTGTCTGAAAAAGTCTTTATTTCTTTCACTTTTGAAAGATAAATTTGCAGGGCACAGAATTCTAGGTTGGTGACTTTTTCCTCTCAATGATATAAATATTTCATTTCATTTTCTTCTTGCTTGCATGGTTTTTGAAGAGAAGTCAGGTGTAATTCTCATCTTTGCACCTCTATATGTAAAGTATTTTATTGCTGTGGCTTCTCTCAGGATTTTTTCTTTATCTTTGATTTTCTATAATTTGAAAATGAATGCCTAAGTGCATTTTTTTGTACGTTTATTCTACCTGGGCTTTCTGAGCTTCCTGGATCTATGGCTTAGAGTCTGACATTAATTTGGGGGAAATTCTTAGTCAATACTTTTACAAATATTTCTTCTGTCCTTTTCTTTCTTTCTTCTCCTTCTGGTATTTCCATTTGTGTGTGTTACATGTATATTACATTCTATGTATGTGTTTATAGCTGTCCCCTAGTTCTTGGATATTCTTTTCTGGTGTTTGTTTTTTCCAGCCTTTTTTTTTTCTGTTTGCTTTTCAGCTTTGAAGCTTTCTACTGAGATATTCTCAAGCTTAGAGAGTCTTTCCTCAGCCATGTCCAGTCTACTAATAAGCCGATTGAAGGCATTATTTATTTCTACTACAGTGTTTTTTTATGTTTAGCATTTCATTTTGGTTCTTAGAATTTCTTTCTGTTTACATTGCCCATCTGTTTTTGTATGTTGTCTTCTTTATCTGTTAGAGCTCTTAGCATAATAATCACAATTGTTTTAAGTTCCTGGTCTGGTAATTCCAACATTTCTGCCATGTCTGGTCCTGCTGCTTGTTCTGTCTCTTCAAACTATGTTTTTTCCCTTTGGTATGTCTTGTAATTTTTTCTTGATAGCAAGACGTGTGATGTACTGGTTAAAAGAAATTGTTATAAATAGGCCTTTAGTAATGCAGTAGTAAGGTGTGGCAGAGGAACGGTAAGTGTTCTATGGTCTTATGGTTAGGTCTCAGTTTTTTATTGTGCCCTTCCTCTGAACTGTAAACCTTATATATGTATTTCAATATTTTCCCCCATTAGGTAGGACAAGATAACTAGTGTGGGCTGGAGTTGGGTGTTTCCCTTCCTCTGGCCCAACATTTCAGACTCTGGTTAAGTAGTTTCTCCTGAGGGCACACCTTGTTATGAAGAACAGAGTGCTCTGCTATATTTCAAAATGGTTCCGTTTTCACCCTCCCCCTACCAGAAGTACCAGGGCCTTTTTCCCCAGTATTCTCTGTGAGAACCTGGTAGAGCTTCAGAAGATAAAGCTTAACAAAGTATGTGAACACCCTTTCCTGCCCCCCTCCCCCCATTTCCCACACTCCCACCAATGACTGGGTCCCCTTCGAGATGTTATTTCTCAGACTTGCCCACACTGAGACTCCAGCAGTTTGTCAGTTATAGGTCAGGGGTTTATAGCCCTGGCACTAGTTCCTGTAGAGGTTTCTGCTCTGGTGTGTTGTGAGTCTCTCTATTCCTCTCTTTGTCTCTAATTTGGGGGGCAGTGGTTTGCCCTGTGCCACCACCTCTCTGATAGATAAAAGAAGAGTTGTCGATTTTTCAGTTTGTTCAGATTTTTACTTGTTAGTTTGGAGTGGTCTGGCTAGAAACTGGAAATTCTTGTGAGATTTTGATTGAAATAATATTAAATATTTATGTCACTTGAGGAGAATAGACATGGTTATATTACCGAGTTTTCCTTTATTGAGTGTAGTAAAGCTCTTCAATTATTTAGGTTTTCTTTAATGAATTTCAACAAAATTTTATAATATGCTTCATAGTGCTTTTTGAACATATTTTGTTATTTTTCCTTTGGTCCTTTGTATTTCTTTTTGCTATTATAAATTTTATCTTATAAACATAGTTTTTAACCATTGGTAGCTGTTTGCAGGAATGCAATTAATTTTTGCATATATAATTAAACATTTATCTTATTTATTAATTTATAACATTTTCCTTATAATCAGAAATCATAGTCTTCATGATTCCAGTTCTTTGACCTGAAAAATATCTGTAATGGCACACATAAGTTTTATTATAATCTTCCCAGAGGAGCCACTCCATCTCTTTCCATAAATCCAAGATGGATCTAAGGTGTCTAGGTGTCTCCACTTAGCCCTGTAGTTCTCAAGATTGAGGTGGGGGTGAGGTGCTGCTCTCTAGGAGAATTTAGGATATTTGTAAGAGGATTTTTATGGTGGAAGCTGGGGATACTACATTTCCTGGTATGCAGGGAAAAACTGTCCTACATCTTTCCTGACTGACGGTCATTACCAGTCATTCATGTAAATGAAGAATCCATTTGTAATTATTTGAGCCTGAAAACAACTTCATTATATATGCAAACACAAAATACTTTCTGTAAAGTTTTAATATATAATGCATTTCTCTGGAATGCAGCTGCCAAGTATATGACTGTAATTATTTAGCCTTTATATCTACATGTTGAGCATAAATAGTACTGTAATAATCAGATGAACATTGTCTTACTTGTATTATATCCATATTGGTTGATTATGAGTAGGTACAAGGATCTTATTTCGTATATCATCTAGTGTAGTCATGGCTGAGCACTTACATATTGAAATACATGTTATTTTATTTCCTTTTTAACTTCTTGTTTGCATGGCAGTTAGGACATTATATTAATTTGTTAAAATTAAGTATACTTAGAAGTTATATATTCTAAGAACTTCATTCTATGATAGTACAAAACGGTTAAAAAATATTTGTTATAGGGCTTCCCTGGTAGCACAGTGGTTGAGGGTCCTCCTGCCGATGCAGGGGATGCGGGTTCGTGCCCCGGTCCAGGAGGATCCCACATGCCGCGGAGCGGCTGGGCCTGTGAGTCATGGCCGCTGGGCCTATGCGTCCGGAGCCTGTGCTCCGCAACGGGAGAGGCCGCAGCGGTGAGAGGCCCGCGTACCGCAAAAAAAAAAAAAAATTTGTTATAAAAGAAGGCTATGAGTCAGTGTTTAGAATCACTGGTCTAAATAGAGAATCACTTGGTGAACCAAAAATGGTAATTCTCTTTGTAAACAGTTTTAAAGTTTCTCCCAACTCCACAAACATAGCCATCTAAGAGTGGCAATAATCTTATGCTATTATACAAAAGGATTTTTTAAAAATTGATTTTTGTCTTGATAAAATTGTAGGAAGCTGTGTGTGTGTGTGTGAGAGAGAGAGTTTATAATGGAAGGATTAAGAATACTAAAAGCTTTCCGAGAAATAATCTGAAGGAAGTAGAGTTTGGACAGGTGGTGTCATTTTTTTCCTTTGTGGCTTACATTTGGTGCTGCTAACATTTTCCTTTGCAACTGGAAGGCTAGCAGGAAACAACTCTAAAGGAATGGAATAATTTCACATTGTTTGTATATAATCTTATTTAGGAAGTCAGCATTTGGAAATTTTGGATTAGAATTCTTATTTTGAAACTATGTATTCTTTGAATTTGTACTTCATTAGAAATTGAGGTTAAACCATTTAAAAAATTCTTAGATGGTAATATTGGTAAAACAATTATAGAAAATAATTATATTTTTAATATAAAGCATATCATTAACTCTGATGTGGATTCTGAGTTTTTATGCCTTGGAGTTACGTTTGAAAATTCTTAAAGTACTTTCATACCTCCATGTATTTGGAATTGCTTACCTCTTCCTCTAACTCTGCCTTTTAGCTTGTCTGTTTAGTCTGTTGCTATAGCAGTCACTACTGTGCTTCCTAATAGCTGACTAAATGTCAAACTTCCGTTGTAGGTGATAGACGTGGCAATTGTGTTTCAGCAGTTGGCCAAAATAAAGGATGGTGTGAATGGGTGGGAGGATAGTGACACTCTATCCCAAATTCTGTGTGAGCGTGAGCTACGTATATTACAAGTTGAAAAAACAGGAACTCTAAGCTTGGTCATGAAGTAGTAGTATAAAGTAGTTAGTGACTCTTAGAATTGAGACCAAGAACTAGCTAGCAGACATCTGATTCATACGCATTATATGATGGAGGAGATAGACTTTTAGGATTCACATTTTCTCCTGACCAACTGCCAACTCTCTTTTCTGACTGACTGACCAAAATTCAAATACCTTTTGGGTTTTTTTTCTGCTGTTTCTGGTCAATCTGTAAATCTCATTGCTTTTCTAACAGCCTTTTCAGAACTTTCTTTTGTATTTACTTTTCCATTACTTTCTACATAGTTTTCCAGAGTGTACTTTACTTAAGATATTATTTTCAACACGTGTATGTAGATATGAGTCATTTTACTTAAAAACTATAATTTCAAATTATAATTGGACTGCTACATATTGATGTTTTCACTTAATTCTTATTAATACATATTAATAAAAATTAATAGCAATACTGATGATGAATGGTTTCTGTGAATATGTTGCTTATGAATTATATTAAGCATATTTTTATTCTCAATAATCTTGTATAGAGAAGTTTGGGTGAACTGTTAGAGTAGAGGAATTCAATGGATTTGAGGACTAATTATAAAAACTATTATAATTAAATAAATGTCAAATACAGATATGCCAGTCTTTCAAGGAATTTGAATATGTCCATATATACCTGACCTGGTCTCTTGTTTCTGACAACCTTATATTCAAATCCCTGAAAACACAGAAACGTCTGTTCTGTTTTCACATATTACATGGAAGGAGAATAACAGTGTCCTTCAGTAAGAAGTTCTCGTGCTTTACAAAGTTCATTGGATGCAAAATTTTCCTTTTATATAACTTAAATTCCTGCTATTGTAATTTCCCTTTTACAGATTCCAAATGGAGAACATCTGGTCACCATCTTTCTTTCTTTCTTTTACCTTTTGCCAAAGCCATCAGCAGAACCCTCTCCTCTGACCTTTACTATTCAAGTCTGACCCTTAAAATCCCACTTTATATTTGTCTGTGGTGTTTGGGCATGGTGCACAGGCAGCAGATTCTTTGATTGCCTCAGCCTTATTGGATACCTTATGTTTTGACCTTTGCTAGACTCAGCTCCTGAGAGCTGGGGCCACTGATTTTCATACCACAAGTTATCCCTGCTCCACTTTCTAGACCAAACAGGACACACAGATGATGGTAATAAACAGCCTCAGCTTCCCACAGAGGCTGACTATTAATTATCCTTCCAATTCTAGAAACAGGAGCCTCCCCACTGGTCAGTGGGATATCCAGATAGTCTTAGCTGCTAACTGGATTTGACATGTGCTGGCCACTAACTACCCTTCTAGATCACCCTGCAAAGTCAAATCTCTCTTTGCTAAAGATTTTGAATTGAAGTCTGTGGCTATCTTTCTAGGAAGCTGTGAATCCCCTGAAATTGCCCATAAGACATTGTGCATGTATGTATTTTTTTTTCTGACTCTGTAGTTTTTAGCACTCTCTCAAAGAGGAATGTAATACAAGTTAAAAAATAACTTATATTTTAGAGATGTATACTGAAGGATTTAAGAGTGCAATATTATGTTATCTACAGCCAATACAAAATAAAATTTAAAAAGTAAACATTTCCCCTGCTTCCATGTATCCTTGTGCCAAGCATTGGGTATCTGATGACCCTCCTTGCCCTTTTCTGTCTCTTTTCTGTGTGGATTCCTAGTACTAACTGGGACCTCAGCCCAGTTACCAAGATCTCGGGACCCTTGTCTTTTCTGCCCAGAAGACAACTGCCGGGCTGTCCAGCTTCCTAAACTTATTGGCTTCTTTCCCCTCATAAGGACCCTAATATATCCACTTGGAAATACTATTAACAGTAGAGCAATCCTGACTTTGCTTCACAGGAATTCCAAATTGTGTGGTCAGTTACTGTAGCTAAATATCTCCCACTATCTGTGTCTACTCAATAGGTAAATCTTATGTCGGGGTCCAAATTTTTCCATCACCACATCAGATTGTGAAACTATTAGCCAAGTACAAAGATGTGAAATATAAAAATCTGGGTATCTCCTTAGTCTACTCATCTCATATCAAGTTTGTTATTGTAATCAGAGAAGAGAAACACAGACAGAGAATAATTAAGTATATGGGCAATCATATCTCCTAAACTTAAAAAAAAAGAGATAAAGTTTAAAACTTGGTCTGAATTTGGGACAAAACAATTGGAACTGAGGCTGCCTTGGAAAACTGGTGACATGGTTACCATAGTGAAGCAGAATAATCATACTGTGTGAGGTTAAAGATAACACTGGAAAATTAGACTTGAATAAATATTACTGTAAGAATCTATAAATGGAAAACCTTAGAATGGCTTACAACATTGTTACTTTTTTCACATTTGAGAAGGAAATTAATACACATTTCTTGCTTGCATAATTATTTCCTAGCACACTGTTTTCTTTGACTAATAACTATTCTGCCCTTGGGCTAAAATGGACCAAGGGTTCAGTACAGATTACTTGCCTGAAGTGGGTAAAGGAGTGAACGGAGGAGTTTCACTTCTCTGTTGTGCTCTGTTTGGGACAGTGGAAATCAGAGTGGATAAGGATGTATAAGGTTGGAATTATCATAGCATAGACTAGAATATTGGACTGGGAAGGGATCTTGGAGACCATCTGGTTAAATTTTTCAACTGAGGAAACAGGTCAAGGATTGGCAGGTGATTTGCCTTGGCTCATTCACTATCAGAGTTGAGGCTGACACCCATTCTCCTGGCTCCTGGATGCATGTTCTTCCTGTACCACCATATTGCTCCCTGGCTACTTGGCTATCTCCTGGGCTTCGACAGCTCCCTGTCCTTCCTCTTTCAGGTGAAAGGAATAAAATCCCAATATGAATGAAAAAGAATCCTAACATTATGTCTCCCTTTTTACCACAAAAACTCAACCAAATATCACCTTCCTTACAATCATTCATTTTGAGGGTAGGATTTGATTAAGAAACTGCATATTGCTCTTTTAGCAGTCCTGGGACCAGAATTACTATGTTAAGCAAAGATAGGACACAGGCTCCGGACGCGCAGGCTCAGCGGCCATGGCTCACGGGCCCAGCCGCTCCGCGGCATGTGGGATCTTCCCGGACCGGGGCACGAACCCATGTCCCCTGCATCGGCAGGCGGACTCTCAACCACTGCACCACCAGGGAAGCCCCAGGACACTTTTATTTTTTATTGAATTAGTTATCTCCTGTTCCCAATAAGATGATCAGGTGTAATTAGCTAAGATGTCTGTTCAGAAAAGAATGGTAATTTAAAATTATAGAGAAAAAGCAGCAATGTAAATGAATTATTTTGCATACAAAATTATACATCATAGGTTAATTATCAGCCCAAGTATTTTAGCTTTTATAGGCCAGTAGAAGAAAATATGAGGTAGGTGATCACTCTGCTAAAGTTTTTAGTATTATCTATTTAATTGTCTGGAGTTATACTCTTGCATTGACAGAAATTAACTTCACAACAGAAATAACAGTAATTAACCCAACAAAACTTACTTTTACAATAAACTTAAATATATTTATTTCATAACAAAAGGGATTAGGCATATTTCTTTTTTTTTTTTAATTGAAGTATTGTTGATTTACAGTGCTAGATTTGCTTCGGTTATACAACATAGTGATTCAATATTTTTATAGATTATACTCCATTTAAAGTTATTATAAAATATTGGTTATATTCTCTGTGCTATACATAACATCCTTGTATCTTATTTATTTTATACTTAGTAGTTTGTATCTCTTAGTCTCCTTTCCCTGTCTTGCCTCTCCTCCAACCCGTCTCCCCACTGGTAACCACTAGTTTGTTCTCTATATCTATGAGTCTGTTTCTGTTTTTTTGTATTCATTCATTTGTTTTATTTTTTAGATTCCACATATAAATAAAAATTTATCTTTCTCTGTCTTACTTCACTAAGCATAAAACCCTCCAGGTCCATCTACATTACTGCAAATAGCAAAATTTTTTTAAACAATTTTATTTTGTTATTGTAAAAATTTTATTTATTTATTTTTGGCTGCATTGGGTCTTCATTGCTGCATGCGGGTTTCTCTAGTTGTGGCTAGCGGAGACTACTTATCGTTGTGGTGCGCGGGCTTCTCATTGTGGTGGATTTTCTTGTTGTGGAGCACGGGCTCTAGGTACACGAGCTTCAGTAGTTGTGGCATGCGGGTTCAGTAGTTGTGGCTCGTGGGCTCTAGAACGCAGGCTCAGTAGTTGTGGTGCATGGGCTTAGTTGCTCCACAGCATGTGGGATCTTCCCAGACTAGGGCTCGGACCCGTGTCCCCGCATTGGCAGGCAGATTCTTTTTTTTTTTTTTTTTTTTTTTGCGGCACGTGGGCCTCTCACTGTTGTGGCCTCTCCCGTTGCGGAGCACAGGTTCTGGATGCGCAGGCTCAGCGGCCATGGCTCACGGCACCAGCCGCTCCGTGGCATGTGGGATCTTCCCAGACTGGGGCACGAACCCGTGTCTCCTGCATCAGCAGGCGGACTCTCAACCACTGCGCCACCAGGGAAGCCCCTGGCAGGCAGATTCTTAACCACTGCGCCACGAGGGAAGTCCCACAAATGCAAAATTTTCTTTTTTATGACTAATAGTCCACTGTGTGTGTGTGTGTATGTGTGTGTGTGTATATATATATGTATATAGTCTCACATCTTCTTTATCCATTCATCTGTTGATGGACACTCAGTTTGCTTCCATATCTTGGCTATTGTAAATAATGCTGCTATGAACATTGGGGTGCATATATCTCTTTGAATTAGTGTTTTCATTTTCTTCAGATATATGCTCAGGTATGGAATTGCTGGATCAGTTGTTAGTTCTATTTTTAATTTTTTAAGGAATCACCATACTGTTTTTCATAGTGGCTGGCTGTACCAGTTTTTATTCCCACCAACAGTGAACTAGGGTTCCCTTTTTTTCCACATCCTCACCAACATTTATTATTTGTTGTTTTTTGACAATAGCCAGTCTGACAGGTGTGAGGTGATATCTCATTGTGGTTTTGATTTACACTTCCCTAATGCTTAACAATATTAAGAATCTTTTCATGTTTCTGTTGGCCATCATATGTCTTTGGAAAAATGTCTACTCAGGTCTTCTGGCCATCGTTTAATCAGCTGTTTGTTTTTTTGATATTGGGTTTTATGAGCTCTTTATATATTTTGGATATTAACCCCTTATCAAACATATCATTTGCAAATATCTTCTCCCGTTCAGTAGGTTGTCTTTTCATTTTGGTGTATTTTAATAAGAGTATGGTATAGCTAAAATGACTTTTCATTGAATAAGATAAAATATACACATCTCTATTTGGGGTTATATTATACTTGGAAGATTTACTTTGAAAATATATTCTATGATACCTATTAATTAATGGTAATTTGCTTTGAGGCAGGGAGAGCCATTATCTTAATTTTCATTTTATTCCCAAGATCTGGTTCATTTCTATGCATGTCATGTTTAATTGACAATGATGATATTTATTACTGTATCTGTGGTAATAAACATTACATCTAAGTATGATATAGATATTTTTACATTTCAGATTTCAATCCAGAAAGGTAAAATATATTTTACAACCATATTAGAATTAAATTCAATTATACTGAGGCTCAGATCATGTTTTCTATATACGATGACATAAATGACATCTTATAATAAAACATTGAAATCAAGTAATTGAGGGAATTCACATACCTTGATGTTTGCATAATTTTTATATTCAGAACCTCATGAATTATTTAAGCTGAGAAACATCATATAATAATAAGCATAAAAATTTTCACAGTGCCACGACTAGAAAATGACCAATAAATGACATCCAAAAATTGAGAAACTCTGCATAAAAATCTAAACACTGTGTTGGCAGCAAGGTGGGAGCAAATTGGCTCTCTCATATGTGGCTGTACATAAATTAGTACAACTCTTACAAAGGACAATTTAACAATATCTACTAAAATTATGAATGTATATAACCTTTGATTCTGAGTACTTATCCTAAAGATAAATTCATTCATATGTGTGTGAAGTGAGAAATGTACACATCACTAAAAGCAATATTGTTTTAGAATGGTAATTTTAGTATTGTAATAGAATTTTTGTATTATAACAGGAAAGTCTGCAAGTAACTTAAATTCCAACAGTAGTAGATGGGTTAAATAATTATGGTACATTCAAAAAGGAAATACTATGCAGGTGTAAAAAATATTGAAAACACTCTTTGTTGATTTGGAAAGCTCTCCAACTTTTCCTAATGATAAACTCCTGAATTAGCCAGCCTTACCTGCCCAGTTGAAGTCAACTATGAACTTGGAGCCTAGAGAAGCTCAGGGCAACATAAACTCTTTGAGGTCAGGTGTTCTCCAAAGAGCACAAGAAGAAGGATGCGCAGGGCTCCACATGCCTGGTTTCTCCTTTGAAATTCATGAATCTGTTAAGTCATTTTCTTCCTCGGGGTGAGAAGAGAAGCCATGAGTAAGGCTGCTAGTGGCCCTCATTTTACCAGGAAGGAAACAGCAGAAGAGGGAAAAAGTGTCCTTCCAGACATACCCATGTTCCCATTTCATTTTCATTTTTGTAGCTTCAGTCTGTTTAACATGTTACCAAATAGCAGTGCTCTCAAAACACAGGCTCTTTTATTCCATCTGTTTCCACAAAGACCTTCAGAAGCTTCTTGTTGCCTACAAAAATGAAATAAAAATTCTTAAATTTGGCCTTCTAGACTTTCTAGACAGGAAAACATGGACTGAATTTAATCCCCATTGAATCTTCAGTATGAGTGGTCTGCTTGAGATATAACAGGCATGCAATAGCTACATCTGAGTACATAGTAAATAAATAACAAATAAATGCTGAAGGTTATAATCATTCTCTAATCACCTTTAAAGGCCCTGCTCCTACTCCAACCCTCCGTATACTCTGGCCATTCCACATTATTTGTCCCTCACCCTCCTTGTACTTTTAAGGCATGACGTTTCAGAGAGAAGAATATTCTTCCATCTCTTTTCTGTCACAATTTATTCATGTTTCAAGATACTCAAGTGCTGCTTCCTTTATGACACATTACCTGATTCCCCTCCACAAGATGAATAATTCTCCCCACTCTACTCTTACAACATGTTTACAGTCGACATTAGTTCTTACATCGTTCTACTTTACGTTATAGTTAGATATTTTCATGTCTATTTTACCTGTTAGAGTATTAACTCCTCAAGGGAGCTTATTTTATTGTATATGGTGGCTAGCACTGGCACCAACCTATAATAAGAATTAATAAATGTTTATCAAATTGAATCGTCAAAAATTTCTAAAAACATAAAATATTTGTATGGCAGTGACTTTTTTTTTTTTTTTTTGGCGGTACGCGGGCCTCTCACTGTTGTGGCCTCTCCCGTTGTGGAGCACAGGCTCCGGATGCGCAGGCTTAGCGGCCATGGCTCACGGGCCCAGCCGTTCCGCGGCATACGGGATCCTCCCGGACCGGGGCACGAACCCGTATCCCCTGCATCGGCAGGCGGACTCTCAACCACTGCGCCACCAGGGAGGCCCTGGCAGTGACTTTTTAAAAAATTAATTTAATTTATTTTATTAATTTTTTGGCTGCGTTGGGTCTTCATTGATGCACATGGGCTTTTCTCTAGTTACGCTGAGCAGGGCCTACTCTTCGCTGCGGTGCGCAGGCTTCTCTTTGAGGTGGCTTCTCTTGTTGCGGAGCACGGGCTCTAGGCACGCAGGCTTCAGAAGTTGTGGCACGTGGTCTCAGTAGTTGTGGCTCACAGGCTCTAGAGCTCAGGCTCAGTAGTTGTGGCACACGGGCTTAGTTGTTCCGCCGCATGTGAAATCTTCCCAGACCAGGGCTCGTACCCGTGACCCCTGCATTGGCAGGCAGATTCTTAACCACTGCGCCACTGGGGAAGCCCGGCAGTGACACTTTTTATGTACAAATAATTATTATATCACGGGCAATATAAATTTGGTTTGTTTTGTGAAAATATTGGCATTTTTCAAACATTTATCCAAATAATAGTGGGTTTCAGAGCAGAATTCCAGCGTCAAAGAGATTTGGGGATTGAAGTTGGGGAAAAGAAGGTGTCCATTTAGATGGAGAAAAGTAAAATTACAGATGGCATTAAAATTATCCTATAAATTTTATTGCACACTGGAAAGAATGTTAAATGACTACACAAATTTGACTGTTTTAATAATTAATTGGGGAATGCAAATTTTTGACTTGCATGAAATATGTATTTGAACTAGACTTCTAATATTTGGATTTTAACTGTTTAACTTCATTGCATAGTCTGTTAATCAACATTTGGAATTTATGTTTTGATTCTTTGACTCCTACCAACCAAAGTGTTTGGATCAGAAGCATATGCTTCTAATACATGGGAAAGAACCTGGCTAGCTTGTTTTCTGATTGGTGGAAGTGGGAGTGATGCATCGCTTTTGTCCTTTACAATCTTAGGGCTATCCCTTGGGGAAAGAGGTAGGATGCAGTATGCAGATACTTTCTTTTTGCATTTGATGAATAAGCATAACAACTATTTGCAGGTAGCAGCATAAAGTCTGTAAGATACAGAGTAATTATCGTGTCTTTGGAACGAAAGGAGTGTGTACTGATGCTTTCAAATGATAGGGGTTTTGTTGCTAGGTTGAGCAAGAATCTGTGAGGTGGTTTACTTCCCAAACTGGCTCCAGTTTCACATTTTTCCTGGCATCCCTCAACAGCATTTGGTTCGAATGCAGTAGAATACTGTCTCTTGGCTTCTGGTGACAAGCAGAGGCAGCCTGATTCTGGTGTAATGTCAGGGGTAGTTCTGTGCCACAGGGCCTGGAGTGGCAGCAGACAGTGTGGGAGTGCTCCCAAGGCCCCAGGTGTGAGCACAACACCAGAGGACAGGAGAAGTGGCCTGGGTATACTGTCTGTCCTGAGCATGCTCAGGCAGATTTCCTTTTTTCTCGTATCCCCAGACTTGGAAATGTGGATGGCACATGTGTTAGGCTGACTGCCTTCCCGAGACATTTGAAAGCCCTGCCCAAGATCTTTTAGTGGAGCAGTGATGCTGGTTTAGATCACTGGCCATAGCAGCCTTGAGTTTCTAAACTAAGTATAAGCCAACCAATATTTACACCCCTTATAACTGCTGTTTGTGAAACATTCAGATGCCTGCTCACGCAATGAAATGTAATGTGACCCAAGCTGGACAAACAACAATCATTTCTGTTAAATTATAGCAGAGCATGTGCCTAAAAGTTAAAATTATCCTAACTGAGAAGACTTGAGTTTTACTTTTTGGAAAGATTGTGTGAGAATCATGAAATACCCAAGGGCAGTCAACAGAAGATCAAATCTTGTGAACTCAAGATTACTTAATGAGCACCTTCTAGTACTTCTCCAGCAACAGGTTCCAAGATAATGAAACATTAAATGTAAGTATTGACTACAAAGACAGTCAGTTTATGGCAATACTGAGTTTATAATCTAGTTGGTGGCTTCCTTGGAATTCTTTGTCATTGAGTGAATGAGAAAATCATTAACTAGTTATGCATTGGACTAAGACACCAATCTGATCATGTGTAGAGCCCCAGAAAAGTTGGAGTGGGGAAATGACTCATGGAGCAATGAGGGGAGATTAATTACTTACATCAAGTCCTCAAATGCAAGACTGTGTGTGTAAGAGTCAAGGATGATATAAAGTACTGTGAAAGTTCAGGGGCTGGAAAAATCATGTTGGGAGAGGTTTTCAGAGAACTTTGAACAAAGTTAATTCCAGCCTAATTAACCTAAGTGCTGGGGATTCAAAGATGATTAAACCATAGACTCTGGCATTAAGTTGGATTTTGGTAGATGGAAACCAGAGTGAAAGAGATGGCATGAAGAATGATCCAATAGAGGTAAAAATGCATTATGTAGGGAATATGAGGAAAAATTAACAAATTTGAAGACAGAAAGCTGAGAGGGAGACCTAAAGGCTGAATGATGCATTGCTACATTGTAGGGATACAATTTATAGAGCCCTTAATAAGCCAGGTATGGTGCCAAGAACTTGGTGTGAATTATTGACTTTAATTTTCACAGCATCTGTGGAGATAGATACTTTAGTTATATCTACCTTACAGATGAGAAAAATGAATCTCAGTGTTAACTTGACCTAAGTCATGTATCTAAGAAGTGTGGAAGACAAGGTTCAGACAAGGGCAGTCTGACTCCAGAGCCACATAACCATGAAATCATTCTGCCATCTTACCCCTGACCTCATTGATAATAACTCCGAAATGTTTCTTTAATCCTTCACTCCATCAGCTCCACTGTATAATTTAGCTAACACCATCTCTCATTATTGTTGCAATACTCTTAGCTGCCTTCCATGCCACTAGACATCCCCTCTTCAAATTTACTCTACCACGGCCTCCAGAATTACTTTTGGAAAACACAGATCAGATCATGTCACTCCTTTGTTAAAACAGTGTCCAGTTGCCTTTAAGAACAAACTCAAACTTCTTAGCGTGGCATATAATGTCCTTTATAATCTGGCTCTAGTCCAGTTTTCTTTCACAGCCCCATCATCTGCAACTCCACCCTCTCCTCAAGTCTCTTAGATGTCCCAGCTACACTCAAATATGCTTCAATTTCAAAACTCTAGAAGAGGTCTAGAGTCCCTTTAAAATCTTATTTTTATGCCTCCTGAGAGTACATGTAGGGGAAAAGCTGAAATAGTAAGAAATAGATTGGAGTTTAAAAAAATTTTAAAAAGACATTGAAAGACAGGCTTGGGGTTTGGAATTTATTAAGTAGCCAATGAAGTTCTGCTGAAGACTTTCAAACAGTGAAATAACGTGGTGGTTCTTTAGTAGGATTAATTTGTTGGAGTAGACAAAAGCAGACGTAGAGAGACTCTCTTTGCTTAGTTTATTGATGAATCCAGGTGCCGAGAACCCTGCCTGGAACATAGAAGGTGCTCTATAAATATTTGCTGAATGAATGAATTCCAAAGCACCTTCTGGGGATTAGTGCTTACACAGTCTTGTTCATTCTTTCTCCATTTTGATCTCTGTCTCTCTCCCTCACATACAAGTGCTCTCTCCTTTTTATCCATTCTGATCTCACTCCTTGTTTTTTTTTTTTTTTTTTTTTGCGGTACGCGGACCTCTCACTGTTGTGACCTCTCCGGTTGCGGAGCACAGGCTCCGGACATGCAGGCTCAGCGGCCTTGGCTCACGGGCCCAGCCGCTCCGCGGCACGCGAGACCCTCCCAGACCGGGGCACGAGCCCGTGTCCCCTGCATCGGCAGGCGGACTCTCAACCACTGCGCCACCAGGGAAGCCCCTCATTCCTTGTTTTTTAATATAAAATAATTTTCACTTAATTATTACTTATAATTCTTATTCAACAAATATTTCCTAATTATTTATTGTGTTCCAAGATGAGTTTGAGGGGTTTTCTCACACTTGGTCACATGTAATTCTCCCAAGAGCATAATGGGGGTAGGTATCATTGTCCATATTTTGCAGATGACTGATGTCCAGAATTCACACCATTAAGCAGAGTAGATTTCTGGGTCCAAGTCTTGATCTCTTTATATCAAAGCAGTTGAACGATGTGTATTGTGATTTCTTTTTGGCCTCTGACTAAATCATGGTGACTAATTTGGCCCTGCCTTAGCCACCTTTCCTTAGTTAAAATAACAATTGCATGAGGTAAAGGAGTGAAGATGGGATAATAGCTCTAGAGGGGTTGAGGGAAGATTTATTTTATCAAAGGAAGTAGAGATGTGAATATGTTATAGTCTTGAGTGGAGGAAAAACTGCTGTGCAGCAGTGTGAGGACAGTTATGCATCGTGGTCTTTAAAAGGGTATGGTTTTACCCCTAAAAAGGTAGGGGGTGGAATTAAGTGCTAAAGTGGAACCTTTAGTTAGTCTTGGAAAGTAAGAGGGATATTTATTCTTTCAATGAAGGAGAAAAGTAGAGAAAACAGGAGTGCTCTACAAGTAGGGGAGGGAAGAAGTTGGAAGGAAATCATATCCGCAAGTTTAGTCACTCTATTGAAGCTTCTAGCTAAAGTGACTCTAAATTGTTTGGACAAAAACTTTGGGGCAGTTGGCTAAAATATCAATCTCTAAAATTGCAGAATAGCCTGGTTAAGCTTCATCAACTTGGTTTGGAGTGTGGGTTATGAAGTCAAATTGTCTGGATTTTAATCACAGCTCCTCCTTTTACCAACTGCATGATCTTAGCATGTTACTTAATCTCTCTGCATTTTAGTCCTCATCTGTAAAATGCGGTAATATAGTACCAACTTCGTAGGTTTGCTGTGTGAATTATATGAGTTACCATGGCCAAAGCTCTAGGAAATGTACTCTGCACACAGTGAAAGCTCCCTGTATGTAAGTGGGAGCTGCTGCTGCTATGTGTTCCTGTTCCCTAGCACCCTAAGTACCTTGAATATTGTTCACTCTTTTCATATAGTATATATTTTCATTGGAAGATGTGGCTTGGCTGCAGGCCAGAAGTGAAACATGCTCTTCTTTCCTCTACTTTTACAACCATACTCATGTACATGATGATACAAAGGTAGCTACAGTGGCCTTAATCCAGCCGACAGCTAGTGATTGAGTGATGTCTTTGTTATTTGAATTGTTTTATTTTTAATTAAATAATTAAGCAGGAGTATCCAATCGGGGGGTCACAGATAAAAGGACTACTTCTAAACCTAAATTTGGAATGCTGGGATAAAGACAAAGATAACTTATTTGTACTTCAAGTATGCTAAAATTGTCTAATGAGTTCTGGATTATTTTTGAATAAAGAAACTTTGGATCTTGAATTACCATGGGAAACTGTAACCAGTCTACTGCTTATTCATAAATTAGTCAGTTGCTGGAGTTTGACCACATCATACACAACGTTAAACTTCAAGGCCAACTGGAAAAGAATTTAAGCTTTGCGTTAGTGACAGGTTCATTAATTGAACTTTAAAATTGCTACCTTCTTTTGAGATGAAATATAGACAATCTCTGAATTTTGGCTATTTTGGTAAATGATTGCGACTAGTGATAAAATGATATCAATTTCAGCAGCTATGTTAGAGAATTTTAGCAAAAGGAAAAATAATCTGGGATAGTATATGCTTATCCTATATATTGCTAGCTTCATTCCCTGAAAGTTTGTTTTAATAAAATTGTTCTTGGCATGCCAAAGAAAACTACAGAGTTGGCTATCCCTGGGACAAATGGTTAAGAAAAAATTCAGTAAAAAACTTTGAGTTAAGCCAACTAATGCTTTTTTGCCCCAAATTCTTTGAAATATTATTACAACCTTTTTTTTAGTGGAATCATCTTTTAGTCTATCCACTAAAATAGCATTAAAGATAGTTTAAAGCTATTTAGTGATGTAGAAACATAGCTTGATGACCAAGAGTAAAATGAACATATTACACAAAATGACCAGATATGCCCGGAAGCTTGAGTTATTACTCGACCACAAGAATCTTTCAGAAATTAATGTAGAGCAATATTGGATTAGTCTATTTTTTGAGCAAGGATTAGTTTAAAAGCTATAGTAGAAATTAAAAAGTAGGAAGGAAGGGTAAAATCATCAGGGCTAATTAAAAAAAAATCACAGGTTGTAATAAGCAGAAGGAACTTGAAAATTTTAAAATATATTTATGAGTATATATGTAGAGTTTTATAGAGACTCAGAATCATGAAATATAACACTAAAAGCTGTTTTCCATATTAATAAATGTTTATATAATACACATCAATAATTCTCCTTTATCTCTTTTATAATTACTTTTCTTTCAAGAAAAGTACATGCAAAATAAACTGGCCATTTATACAGAGCTGTTCTTCTACTAATGCTCCAGCACTTGCTGCCAAATATTTTTGAAATAGCTTAGAATATATTTCACCATTCAACATCTGTTTCTTCTCCAATTTTTTAAAACATGGAAATAGCTGTAGATAAGGGAAACTTCTCTGAAATGTCAGACTTTGTTGTACAAACATAAGTTATGGCATACACAGCTATATCTTGAGAATGAAAACTACTAATTTGTGACATTGATAAAACCAAAACTTAAAAATGCTATTAGGTTAGAAATTGTGACATTTCGTAGATTGAATACATACATTCCCTTTTTCTGATATTTTGGAGCTCAAATAGTAAGAACTAGCTAAAAAATGATGTTTTTAAAAGTGCAGCTTAAACAATTTTGGGAGTAAAATATTTCCAAGTGAATTATAGCAATTATTTTTACTCCTATAAAAATTAGAATATGTATTGATTTTAAAGGTTTTGAATATTCATCAAATATATTTTCAGAACCTATCATTGTTCCATGCATTGGGTTACTTGCATTTTAAAACTTAAAAATTTCAAACTAGGATTCCTGAACCGATATGTCGTGTAATCCTCAGTGTGACAGTAAGTATGTTGCAAAAAAAGCATCTTTGGGGCAGATAAATTGTACTGTGGAATTTTCTGACTCTAATATGTATTGTGAATCTTGAAGAGGGGTTATAGGTGCTTGTTTCACAATCCTGTTTAACCACAGAGCTTCTTTTGGGGAGAGAGGATGGGGTACATAGCTCCTATTAACATATTCATATATTAATATGCAAAAATACCCACTGGTTTGTGGACACTAAATAAGACTGTTAGGTAAAGAGCCACCAGCTGCCAAATATTTTTTCTCTTTTTTTTTTTTTGGATGTCGGGGATTTCTCAGAGAAGGCTCATTTCTTATCTCTTCTTTAATTCATTCCACAGTCCTGCACCTCTACTTTTGTACCTGCCATCTCTCTGGACTGTTGTCCATCACTCTGCTCTTCACTTTGATGCTTCTTTCACCATCTGTGATGCTGTCAGCATTCCTTGGCTCATTTGCACAGGAGCAACAACCTGCATAGGTCTCTTGTTAGGGTGCAAAGACTGCTTCTCTACTACTGTGCTTGGATCTCCTCACTATTCTACCTGTCTTGGATTGAGGTTGATCTTTTATCCAACTGGCAGAGAAACATTTCCTCCATCTCAGTCTTGCTTTTTTGTTTTGTATGGAAGTGGAGGAGAAGTTATTACTCCTCGGAAGAATTGATTTGATGAATTGCTTTCTTCTTCAGTTAAGAAGCAATTGAGAGACTTCCCTCATGGTGCAGTGGTTAAGAATCCAGCTGCCAATGCAGGGTACACGGGTTCGAGCCCTGGTCTGGGAAGATTCCACATGCCGCGGAGCAACTAAGCCCGTGAGCCACAACTACTGAACCTGTGCTCTAGAGCCCGCGAGCCACAACTACTGAAGCCCGCGCGCCTAGAGCCTGTGCTCCTCAACAAGAGAAGCCACAGCAGTGAGAAGCCCTCATACCACAACAAAGAGTAGCCCCCGCTCTCTGCATCTAGAGAAAGCCTGTGCACAGCAACGAAGATCCAACACAGCCAAAAATAATAATAATAAAGACATTCAAGAACTCAAAAGAAAAAAAAAAGGAAGAAGCAATTGAATTGTTTTAGGTTTGCGCCATAGTTTTCTCTTTCTCAAGGACCACAGGCAGCCCTCTCCAGTCCAGAAGGCTGGATCTGCTGAATTCAAACATTGCTTAAGGTTTTATCTTTAGCCGTCAGTCTCTCTCACCAAGGAGATGTTTTGCTAAATCTGGTACATTGTACAAAATTATTTACCATTCATGCTGATTTTTCTCTAAGACTAGCCTTGTTCTCCATCAGCCTGTTATTTGGCTTTGATTACATTTTACCACATCCCCATACTGCAGTCTATCACGTGTCTGTATATAACTAAAGCCCAAATGTGGACAGGTTCAGTTTCCTTTCTATGTGGTTCCTTAGCTTCTTGTAGCCAAAGCATGTAGCTAAGTGCTGTCGGGGATATCACCTGCTTCCATTTGCTACAGTTTCCAGTCTCAGCTCTGACATAGCTGGGACAGGTATTTTAATAAATTATTACATGAATCAAATATACCAAACTAGAACTAATATGTATTGAACTAACGTGTGACCTGGTATGATTTGGATTATATTTCTGGATTAGAAGTGGATTTTTCAGGTATTTATGAATGATTGGAAAGTTTCATATGATATGCTTTTTGTTTAGAAATATTAAAAATTTCTTTCAGAAATAAAATGACGTATTCTGTTTAAAATAACCAAATATATTATCATAAGTATTCGCAATGATCCATAAGTAAAATCAGCAGTATCAACAGAATTCTACTCATTGAAGTCTAACTTGTTTTCATCGTTAATCTAAGTGCTTTTGTGGTTTCCACAATATTAGCTATGAAATAGTTCAATAGTACATGGCATACGTTTCTCCAGCCAAAAGAATTATACTAAACATAAGTTGTAATGTCATCAATAGGGAAAATACAGTTTCAACTTTGACTCTATCATATGGTGAACTATTCTTCCTAGCAAAATTGTTTCTAAAAATATTCCTTTACCATATTACAGTTAAGATATGAAAGATTAAAACATAGCCAATGGAAGGAAGGAAAGAATAATCAGAGAAAAAGAATACATCTCTAGAGAAATTGGGAAAAATGCATAAATCTTTGGGACATTAGATTTTTAGAGAAAGCTAATATTGCAATAGATCAACTCATAAAGATTTAAGATTGAGAAATGTCTTAAAGAATGTCTGAGACTAAAAACCCTAGTCCAGTGGCAGAGTTGACATTCCACAAGGCCCATATTGCACTAGACAGAGTGGTGCACACAGAGGAGCTTCTTGGGAAGTGCAGGAAGGGGCAATCTCCTTAGATGTCCTAAGAGAAAACTCTGCCTTGGCTAGGAGTTGAACCTGTCTTAATTGATGAGGAGAAAGAAAAAGTTCATATTGATTCCCAACTATACATTGTTTAGTTTTTTAAAAAAATTAAGCATTCCTAAATTAACCTTAGAATAAAACACATATAGTAAGCATACCATAGTTTGAGCTTCATCATCTTAAATAATCCATCTGAGTTTTGATTTAAAGCACCTCTTCCAGGTATAGATTTTATCTAACTGTCACAATGAAGTTTCTGGGTATGGAGTGGGTAATAGCAAGGAAATAACACCCTTTATAAAATATTGCTTCTTTGTGGCTCTATTGTGGTCTGTTGAATTATTTGAATAGAGAAAAAAAAAGCATGAACACAGCTCTCAAGAAACCTGGAATTCTTGTAGGTTATGAGAAACTGTATTGTCATGAATCCTACAGTTCAATGTTAGAACATATGAAAAATTGCAAGATAAATACCTTCTTATGCCTCCCCCCTCGCCCCTCCCCACTTCCTTCCTTCCTTCACCTTTGTTTTGTTTTCCTTCCCTCTCTTTCCTTTTTATCTTCCTTACCCACCTTTCTTTTTTTCTCCCTCCAAACCAATGAAGATAAATCTGGCCCTTCAGAAAAGGCTGTGTTAATTCTCTGACATATCCACATCACTTTCTTCTCCTTCCTCTAAACTTCTAGTATTCTTCTGCCCTCTATTCCTCTTACCAAATAGAAAAGGATTGATTACCACTCACTTGGCTGCAGCATTCCTATGCTGCATTTTTCTTTACCTTTCTCTCCCTGAGTGGTGACATTTTCCTGATCCATTCACGGGCTCACTGTGTTTCTATTATCTGCCCTTCTAACCAACCCATCAAAATACGTAAGGCAAGCTCTCATCTTATTCACTTTTTTTCCTTGGCTGATCTATTTTGGTGTCTCCATTTGGCGCTCTGTCTCCATGAGTATAAGATTGGAGGACTTGGACTGGTCAGGCTGCTCCATCCTACTTCCTCTGGAAGCTGCCGGGAACTGAGACATCTGTGTCCCACTTTCCCAGAATCTCCAGGATCAACTGATACGTTCCTCTCTGCAGCCCCCTTCCCTTATCCATTGTCCCTTCCTCTCATCATCAAGTTCAACTTGTTCCATTGAGTTATCAAATTTTCCACTTTGTATTTTATGTTTGAAAGCATATTTTAAAGTTAATATTATGTTGCAGTTTAACATTTTTCAGCATTATAGTAATGATGTTTCTCACAAAAAATATGTATCTTTGAAAGAAAGGCAGCAAAGTTTGAGTTGGACCATAAAGGATGGGTGAAATTTGAACAGATGGGTTTTCAGTCAAGAATGAACACAGTGAAGTAGGACCCCATAGGGCATGTTTGTTTGTGAGGCATATTACATACAGTGTAAAGAAGGTCTTGGTGTTGGCTAGAGCTGTATTTGAATCCTGGATCTACTGATTACTAGCTGTTTAACCTTGGGCAAGACAGCTCATCTCTCTAAGCTTCAGTTTCAAAAGCTGTGTTGTATTTCAGAGAATAATGAGGATATATGGTGAGGAAAGTTGATGATTATATTTGATGTGGAAGAAAATAGGGCACCATTGAACCCTGTAGAAAACTGAAGAATGAAAATGCAAATTCTACAAAACATTAATATTAATAACATACAACGGGGGATTAATGGATCTTCTTATCTGAGTGACAAGCTATTTGATTTTAATGATAAAACTGTATGATTTGAAGTCCAATTTGAGGGAACAAATACCAATGGATAGAAAAGGCAAAATGTTATGAACATGGTTCTGTTCATGATGTGTACTTCTGAGTATAGTTTTATGGCTTAGATTTTCCCTCCACAGATTTATTGACTGATTAATTGATCCATTAATTTTACATTACATGTTAATAATATTAATGTGTTATATCATATATTGACTGCTTTTGAGAGTTACCTCAAGTAGCTTCCTCTGAGAACTGGGAAATAAATTAAGATATCCTCTGAGAGTCATATTATGGAAACAACACATAATGTTTCAGAAAAGAGATCTATAAAGCTATCTTAAAGACACTGGATGACTACTGGATGACTACACGACTGGAGTAAAACCCAGATAAGCCAATCACAAGAGGCACTGATTGACTAGAGTAGCTCAGAAAGAAGAAGGGTAATGCCATAAAACACTGACAGTATGCACCCCTGCACTGTACAGGCAAGAGTTCATCTTAAATTAGTGAATACTTGAAAGATTACTATCCTGTTGGAAGTCTAAGGACTCTAGGTTTGTTCTTTTTCAACGTTGTTTTGGCTATTGGGGTCCTTTGTGGCTCCCCATAAATTTTAGGGTTATTTTTTCTATTTTTGCGATAAAGGATCATTGGGTTTTTGAAAGAGATTACATTGAACCTGTAGATCACTTTGAGTAATATGGGCATTTAAACAATATTAAGTCTTCCAATCTATGAACACAGATGTGTTTCCATGTATTTGCATCCTACTGATTTACTTCAGCAAAGTTTTATAGTTTTCATTGTACAAGCTTTTGCTTCCTTGGTTTATTTCTAAGTATTTTATTCTTGTGGATGCTATTGTAAATGGGTTTATTTTTTTAATTTCCTTTTCAGATTATTAGTTGTTAATGCAGAGAAATGCAGATGATTTTTGTATGTTGATTTTATATGCTGCTTCTTTGTTGAATTTGTTTATTATTTCTAACAGTTTTTTAATGGAATCTTTAGTGTTTTCTACTTATCATCTGTGTACAGAGACAGTTTAAATCTTTCTTTCCAATTTGGATGTCTTTTCTTTTTCTTTCGTAATTTCTCTGGCTAGGACTTCCAGTATTTTGTTGAATGCAACTGGCAAGAGTAGACATCCTTGATTTGTTCCTGATCATAGAGGAAAAGCTTTCAGTATTCCACCACTGAGTATGATGTTAGCTGTGGGCTTTTCATATTTGGTCTTTTTTATGTTGAGGTAATTTCCTTCTATTCCTAGCTTATGGAGTGTTTTTACCTTGAAATGGTGTTGAATTTTGTCAGATGCTTTTTCTGCATCTATTAGATGATCATGTGATTTTTACCCTGTGTTCTGTTAATATGGTGTACCATAGCAATTGATAATGTATAAAAATATATACCGAACCATCCTGGCATCCCTAGGATAAATTCTACTTAATCATAGTGAATGATTCTTTTCATGTGCTATTGAATTTGGTTGGCTAGTATTTTGTGGAGGAGTTATGTATCTATACATCAGGAATATTGGCTTGTAGTTTTCTATTATAGTGTCATCCATAGTATGCTGGGTCCTGTCAGAGCCCTGAGTTGGACTATGCAGAAACCAGTGCCTTGGGTGGCTCTCAAAAAGCTGGAAAATTGATCACATGCTCCACTCTTCTCTTCCTCCAGAGAGAGAGGCTGCTGAGCTGTATTTGCCTCTGTCTGCTGTACTGTGGGTCCTCTGGAGCATCAATGTGACACCCAGCTTTTTCGTTCCCAGTGCCCCCCCTAGAGTAGCTGGGGTTCCATTAACACTCCATGACAGGTGAGGCAGAAGCCAATCCCATGGAAGCCCCTCTGAAAAGTCAGAATGTTAGATGTGTGGTCTAGTCTTCTCTTTTCCTTCCCAGGGAAAAGCCAGGAGATGGGAGTTTCCTCCCAATTGTGTGGTGCTGTGCCAGGGAGAGGGATTATGGAAAGAGAGTGCCATGACTTTTCTTACTGGCTTCAGTGTGGCCGATTTTGTGCTTACCTGGGGTGCAGGAGCCTCTTAACTGTGTCTGGATTTCTCATAAAGGGAATTGGTCCGTGTGTTGTTGAATCAGTGTTTCTGTGGGACGGAGAAGGGTCTGGGGCATCCTATTCCACCATCTTGCTGACATCACTCCTCTATCGTTTCTCTGTTTAGTACTAGTTCTTGTTACTTATATATGTAAGTATTTTCTGGTTTGAGTTCTTGGAAATGTTATCACCAACAAATCATGCTCTATGCTTTTTATCTGTAACAGTGGAAACAGCTAAGAGATATAAATGGAATGACAGACACTATGTAGCACTTTTACTGCCTCAATAATTATCCTTAGTGTTTATGCAGCGATATTTAATTTTCACAAAACATTGCAGATATGTTACTATTATTTTCCTAATTTTACAGAGGAGGAAATGGATACACAGAGAGAATATTTAAATTGCCCAAAGTTATGCAGCTTATTAGCAGAAGAGCTGGGAATTGAACCCAAGCAATTTAACTACAGAACCTGTGCCCTGCAGTCAGAGACAGTGCACAGTAACTGTCATACTTATGTAGCTTAACTCAGGGGTTACTCTAAAAGTAAAACACAATAGGAAAAAACAAAACAACACAACAACATAGAAATTGAAAAAACCCAGAATATCCCCAAAACTCAGTGTCTAACTTGGAACATGTATTATATGTGAAGGATTCTTTTTGCTTGATTTTGTTGTTGTTGCTGTTGCTTTGGTTTTGTTTTTAAACAGTTAATTCTTTTTATTTTTCATAGTTGAAAAGTATCTTTTTCGTTTAAAAAATTATTTTTAAAACACTGATTATATTCTCTTTGTTGTAAATAGGAGAAAAGGCCCACAGCAGCTTTATTCTTTAGGAAAATGGTGCAAAGGGAACACAACTAGTGTTTTGACAAATTTGAATACAGATTTCCTTGAGAGTCTAACTGTGATAATTAAGATGTGGTAAGAGATATTTAGGTTAAAATAATATTAGAGACTATTTTCAAGTTAGGAGAGGTTTTTTTGTCATTTTGCTGCTGGTCCTTTTGGGTCCGTTTGTCATTAATATTTTTCTTCATTTTTAGCCTCCTCATGGACCAGCTCCTGAAGTATCAGAAGTCCCGAAAAGCCCAGCCATCTGCTTCCTCATTGGTGTTACACCCAAGAACAACCCAACAAGCTTCTGGATCCTAGAGTCGCTGTCCTCACTGTTCATACATAACCACCTCTTCCTGATTCTCTTTGAAGATTGCTGAGGGTCAAGCTTGAACTTGGTATGTACAGTATACAGTGTTTTGATTCAGTTTGATTGACTGTCCTCCAAGATGGTTTTAATATTTATATCTCCATCACATCTCTGCATTGTACCAACACTGGTTATTAACATTTATAAAAGCCCCTGCCAATTTTAGAATTGCAAAATGCTATAATTATTTTGATATGCATTGAGAATGATTCATTTTTCATTTACTTGTATTCTTTTGTGACATGCCTGATTGTGTCCTTTGTCTATTTTTCTGTTAAAACATTTTTATTGGTTTGTGAGTATTCTTAGCAAATTACGTATGTTGACTCTTTGCCTTTCAAATAAGTTGTAGATATTTCCCCAAATTTCTTAAAAAGTTTCTTACTTCCAGTTATGGTTTTGGGTATATAGATGTTTTTGATTTTTCAAGTTGAAAAAATTATGGTATTATGCTTAGAGTAACTCATGCTTCAAGGTTATATTTTCTCCCTTAAAAAATTGATTCCCCTTTTATATTTTATCTTTCTCCTTCTTTATACTTTATCTATCTCATCTACACTGAAAGGACAACTGATTTCTGGGGAGATTGCATGGTATGAGCTAGGCAGCTCACTATTTTTTTTTTAAATCATTAGTCAGGGAAGACAATGCCATTTATTTTTCTTGGTTGCATTTGATTTTTGGCATGTGTTTTCTTATCAGGGGAGAAACTGGCTTGGGGGTTTTTGGAGGCTTGATCTTCGGTGTTCTCAAAGCATCTTGGTTTAGGTTTTGTCCTCAGTTCCCATGCCTTCCCCCTTAAGAAGCCTGGCAGTCACTTTCTGAGATATTTCTTCCATCTTATTCCTTTTGTCTTCTAGCTTTCCCTGGTACAACCCTTCCCTGCCCTTACCTCTCATTTCCTTTAGTCCACTTTCATGTTATTTTCCTCAGAGGTTACACAACATGATAGGATTTTTTTAATGACCATTTTATTGAAGTATAATATACATATAGAAAAGTGTTATATCTTTTATGCACAATACACGCAATAACTTTTCTCACAGTGAACAGACCCATGTAGTCAGGAGCCAGATAAGTAAATGAAACCATTTAACAGCCCAGAAAGCCCCTCTGTGCCAACATCCAATCCATCTCTTTTCTCCTTCTCCCTCAAGTTAACCATTATTTTGATTTAGAACACTATAGATTAATTTTCCCTGAGTTTGAACTTTATAGAATTAGAAATACAAGAGTATGTACCAACAACATAATATTGACTTCTTTTGCTCAACGTTATGTTTGTAAGGTTTTCACTTAACTGCATATAATTATAGATCATTGATTCTCATTGCTGTATAATTATAACCATACATTTATTTATCCATTCTGTTGTTGATACACATTTGGGTGGCTACTGGTTTTTGGCTATTAGGAATAAGTTCCAGTATGGCTGTTTTCATACATGTCTTTCGGTGAACACACACACACATACCTTCAGTACAACCTTATTAGCTTTTTCTAGATTTCTGGGCTTATTTCTGACCTTCTGATTGCCTAGCTTGGTCTAGTATTCACAGAGACCCCACGAGTGAAGAGAATAATCTGAATTTGGAAAAACAGGAAGGGACTATAGATTAGGCAAGTGTAGTCCAGACTGGTTTTATATGTAAAATATTGTTTGAACATACGGTTTTGTTGCAGTCAATCTTGTGTGTGAAAGAGTCTGGATGAAGAAAAGACTTTAAATTTGGATGAGAAAGATGCCTTTTTAAAGATGGCTTTGTTTAGAAGTTCTTTTGGTGAGGGTTTCTTGTGTGCTAAGTCATTTGGAGAACTTTATTTTCTAATGAACACAAGATAGTAAGATATTATAGTACAGAACTGTCTTATACAGGAGCACATTTTCACCTGGGATGACTTGGAGAAAACCCAGATATTTGTCCTTTTTGATTGAAATCTAGAATTTATTTATTATAGTCCTTGAATGTTATACCCATGAACTATTCTGACATACATCCTGGGAATACTTGTGCTGGGTGAGTGAGGATTTCTCAGGGCAGGAGACTAGAGCAACCTCATGTAAAGTAGCTCTCAGGACCAATGCTGACTTACTCTGGTCCTGAGATCCGTTTTTCATATGCTCAGTGATGTTCTGCATTCGGCCTGAAGCAGAACTGTACTTTTGGAATTCTGGGAGGCTTTCTACTGGGCATCAGTGATTTCCTTTCCTAAACTACAAACACAACTGCCTCTTCTGAGGAGGAAAGCAGACAGATTTGGCTTGGCCAAAGTCCAGTGGCCCAGAGTCAAGCCCTTAAGTGCTTTTTCAAGTGCCCAGTCTAGGTTCTCTGAGGATTAGTCTGCTTGGTAGACTAAGAAGGAAATTACCCAATCATTTTTGTTCTGGCATTTATTAGTACACAGATGTTTCTTTTGAGTTTGTAGGAGAACAACCTTGAATTGGCACTTTTCCTGGTTAGGTGGATACAACTGGTAGAAGGTATGAAATATTCTTCATTGACCTAGAAGTATTAGAGGATGTGTTATGAAAAGTCATACTTAATAATATTTTTATCCATTAACTGTTCCTTATCTTTGCTATATAATAGTGTTTCTAACACTATTTCTAACTCTAGCAAAAGCTTGGAATTCACAGGTGTTTGTTCCGATGTTTCTTAGTATGTGGACCACACCTCCAGTCCTATTATTTACGAATCTCTGGGGAAGGGGCCTAAGAATTTCCATTTTTATCAGTCATCTCAGATGATTCTGATGTACACTAATGTTTGTGGACATCTGGCTCAAACCCTAAAGCATACTCAGTTGACTTTATTCTACTAGTTAGAATCCATTTGAGAGTAAGAGGAAATTTAAATGGCAACAAAATGAAGGTAACTTACATGGATCAACTGAAATAGTTAAGCATTATTTATGCTCAATTCTAGTAATACTCTAGGAATTTTTTTTCAAAGCCTCAAGGCCATAACTCAGAATGTACTGAGTGTGGTATAAGTGTCTCATGAACATGTTCATATTTCAAAACTAAATGCCCTTTAATTTGAGTCTTGAATAAATCCACATTATAGAAAATTTTATTCTATAGACAATGAAGTTATAGTGGGCTTCCAGCATTATTAGTTTGCCAAATTCTAGTCCAACTTTTATAATATCGCCGTACACTGTTTTTCACCCTTGCTGCCATAGAGGAGCAGATGGGGAGAGAAGAAGATGAAAAAGTAAATGAATTTTTCTTAAGAACATGATCTATTAGAACGGGAAGCCCCTGTTTACAAGAGTCAAGAGCTGCTCCTGTCTAACTTTCACGTGCCTTCTTTTCTTCTTTACCTATTTGTAAGCTTATCTAATTACATTTCTTGAATAAATACCTTTTGATAAAGAGGTTGTAATGTTTGGATATAAGCTTCATACCAAATATGTACTTTCAGTGTTAATGTTAGCCTGACTATATCTTTTTCTCTTTAGCATTTCTTTCTTCACTCTCCCCCACCCTTCCACCCCTGAGGGTTCTGGAACCTATGTCTCAGCAAAAGAAAAATCTTAATCATATTCTGATCAGCAAAACAGAAACAAAGTTTTATTAGTAGCACATGGTACTATTCTCTAGGTTTTACTCTATTAAAAAAAAAAAAAGAAATCAGAATAACTTCTCCATACTTTGCTCAGATATTTAAGATGCACTTTAGATTGCAACAAAAACATGATCCTGAGTAGAGTTAAATCATTCACAAACAAGCTGAACTTCAAACGGGTATATGCTGTAATTTTCATAATGTGGGCTGTTTAAGGGTATGAGTATTACGTTGTCATCCCCATGTTAATTTTTGTTAAGCTATAGTATAACGGCACTTGGCCTTTGCTAATTATGCAAATGTGAATTTAGGGACTTTATGTTTTTAGTCACAATTCTATAAATTTCTATGGACTTAATCATTCATTCATTCAACAACTTATTTTAGAGCACCTCTTGTCGGTTTAGCCACTCTTCTTTATACTGGGGATACAATAGTGACCAAAACTGACAGAAAGCCCTGACCTCATAGAGCTTATGTTGTAGATGGAGGAGACAGGCAATGAAAATAACAAATGTGAATAGTAAGTTAGAAAGAAATAAGTGCTATAGAGAAAGTGAGCAGGGTAAGAGAAGTGGGGAGGGCTGGGTGATGGTCCTCATGATTATGATTGCACTTACCTACCCCAGAGCATCAGAAATAACATTGGTATGCCAAAATATTGTTTGCATTGGGTCTTTCACTTTATATACGATAGCTGCCAGTGGTTTATTTCCTAATTTATAACCAAGATTACTGGTTTGTTTCTAGAATCCCCTAAATTCAAGATCTTCCTAAAATATGTCCTTCTCTGAGAGTCTATTTGGAATGTGAGCGAAATTTGACTTAAAAAGACAAGTTGTCTCTTTGTACTGGCTACTGTGGGAGTGATTGGCATATTAAAACCCCTGTAGAAAATTAGTCCTTGTCTTTTTTCTTGAATGCACGGAATTAATGTTAAAGTTGTAAAGTACAGTTAAAATAATTTTGAAAGAATAATTTTCAAACAAATTTGAGTTCTCTCACTAAGAAACTTTCTCACTAAGAAATTAAGTGACTTTGGAAAATGACTTAGCCTCTGGGAATCTTTACATACTTACAATGAGGAAGGAGAAAATTGGGCAACTAAAGTTATCTTCAAAGTCTTGTGGTAAGATCTTAACACAACATGGAGTAAATGGCTCCAGTGGTGGTCACGGATGTGATACCCTGATCTCCCTCGGGAAGTCTCGTTGCCCAGCTGTCCCCGTCTTCGGGTTGGGTCTCAGCTGCAGAGAGTCTCTTCACCTTAGGTCATGTCCTTCTTGAGGCAGCCCATGACTAGTGACATCCAGGCAGAGTAAAGGTTTACCATTTCAGTCCTACGGGGGCCATTGTAACGGGCCACACTTGTTCTACACAGAACTGGCCACGTAATTTACGGGGCCCAGTGCAAAAGGAAAATGTGGACCACTTTTTTCAAAATTTACTAAGAATTTCAAGAAGATGATGGCAGAGTAACGAACCAAGTGTGGGATGCTTCTGCGAGTGGGGCCATCTGCGCACGTGCAGAACGCAGGCTTTCTCCTGCCCCCAAGTCGACCCTGGCTCCACAGCCCCGCGTGTTCCAGGCCCAGGAACATGGGGCTTACGTTGCAGTTCAACCTGGATTCCAAGCCCATTCTTGTGCCTGCTAGTTGTGTAACCAAGCAAGTTGCTTACTTTTTCTAACTCTCAAATACTTTATAATAAAAACATTAAACTATGTACTTTTTATATTCAATTATAGCTCTAAATACCATGACAGGAGCAACTCTGCTGTCATTCAGTTTTATCTAAGTTATATCCAAATGTTTTACAGTAATTTCCACTTTCTTACCTAAGTCATCATGAATGTGATTATTCATCCATTTCATTTTTGTCCTTACACAGGGGTACTTCCAGATTCTGTGGGTCCTGAAACTTATTCAATTTGAGAGGTCTTCTATAAGAAAAAGACTATGAAATCAAAAATACAAATTTGGTATGTGTGTTAGTATTTACTTAGAATGAAAGAAGTAATAAATTTAAATATAAAAACCTGACAAATGCCATAAATATAGAAATTTTTTTCAACCCAGTTTTAACCAATCTTTTTAAAGTTAATGTTTTTGGCTTCTACTAGCATACTTTTTTCATGTTATATTTGGATTTTGGTATGATCAATAATTATGAAAAATATACAAAACTAACCTAAAATTAAGGCATAAAGAAGAGCAGTTTAAGTGCATTTTTAAATGGCTGCACTTTCATATTGAGTTTGCATTTGTACTTTATATGCTGACTGATGCATATGTGCACAGTAGTTTTGTTATTGGAATACTAGCTTTTTCAAGCAATTTTGCTGCATTGGTGGAATTTTGCATTTTGTTTGCTCTGAAAGCACCAGACTGTCAGAATAAGATAAAACAGATATGCTAAACTATAATCCAATACATTGGTATGCATAAAGCAAGCATTTTCACACCCTGAAGTACTTCCTGTTTTTACTACTGTTACAAATTGTATTCTATAAGTAGAGGTAACTGACAATTCTATTTAATGTGCTTCCCACTGAAAAACAAAAAGAATGTATGGTGTATTTACAATTGTGTGCACTGTCTCATCAAACATTGCTGACAAAAGAGAACTTCTATCAACATATATTTTGACTAGGCATCAGTGAGAACCTAATGCTCCCATTCAGTTGCACACAGCTGATGACTGGAAGAATTTTCCACAGACTAGTTTCTGGTTTCATATATTTCAAATCTTGTATTTTCTCCACTACCTATATATTTTCATTACAAGGCACATTGGACATGTTCATGTTAATAAATAAATTTTAGTCTTGAACCTTTGTGTTATGATGCTGGATCAAGTCAGTACTCTGGTTAAGTGTATTTCTGGAAGCTATCCCTACATTAGGCCTGCTAGCAGTATCTTAACTATATGTGGAATGGACTGTGAACCACATAAATATACCACACCAAATCAAAAATAAGTGTATCCCCAACTCAACTTCTTAGTTGGATCCCCAAAATGCCTGTGGCCTCTCCAACACTACTGGACCATGAGGGAAAGTGTGACAAAGAGGAAGTCAGATGGAAAGTGACCTTAATTGATTACAGTTAAAATAGCTTATCTTTGTAGATTTTACAAAAATATGATTATGTGCACAAATTGCTAGGGCACATCCTAGAGTTCAGGAGGGTAAATCTACTCAGCTCTTACACTGATTACCAACATGGTCCTCTTTAAGGAATTCCTGATTTCCAGTATTGGTGTATTTCTGGGACAACAGGATGCTGATGCCATTCTTATTTCAGAAAGTAAATAAATGCAAAGACTGTATGGAGCTGTTCAATATCATTTGTAATGAATGAATCTTCATTCTTAAATAACAGGTGTTAATTTTTTTTTAAGAATTAATTTATTAAATCAAGCAGGTCCAATGCAGTATTGTCACATAGATGCTCTCTGTCAGTTTCCCCCCTCTCTTCTTTTTTACACTCTTTCAAGGTAAATTTCATCAAATTCTTCATGTTGGTCCTCACTGATCAGTGAAATATCCATGTGTCTGCCCATGCCTTTCCCTCCAGCTAATTTAGATTTCATTCGATCCATTCAATAGTAATAAAAATGTACGTTTTCCAGTATACACAATTTATCAGAGACAATGCTAAGGTCCCAGAGTATTACTGAATTTATTTAATCCTTAATAACACTCTGACGTATTATTACTGTTTTCCCTATTTGAAGAAATGGAGACAGAGAAAGCCTAGATAATTTACCCAAGTTTACACAGCTAGTAAGTGTTCAGAATTAGAATTTAGAGCTGCATGACTCCAGATTTGTGATCTTAACATATTATACCATATTATAGCATATTATTTGTTTAGAATCCAACTGTCTGCTCTTTAATGTGACTACTTTTAATCTGATTAATTTATCTTAGTGACATGTACTGTATAATCTTTACTGTAGCAAAGTGTAACTATAATCACATTATAGCTTTTTTGTTGTGTTGTTTACATACTAGATCTTGAGATCCCAAGGCAGCAGGTATTTAGTTTTCTCATCTTTGAATTCTCATCCCCTAGCTCCTAGAGAAAAGAATACTGAATGAATGAATGAGTTAGTTAATTGTTGAATGAATCTAACAGTAGCCAGTAGAGATTAGTGGCTTGATCCAAAAGGGTCACATTGTCTATAGAGAATTTTACAAAATGAGCTACTGAAACTTGGTTGGCTTTATATTATCAGCCTCCACTGGCAATTCTAAACAATGTCAGTGACAGAATAATCCTCTCCACCTGGAGGGATCACTCTCACTGTGCCACCTCCTCCTCTAAGCAGTTGATCTCAAATCGGGTTACAGGAGTTTTCAGTGATTACTTGCTGGTGGTTGTTTGGGGATTGTCTTGTTGGTCAAGTCCTCTTGGCCTCCCTTGATTTTCTCTTGCACAGCTTCCCATCTCTGGCAG
Organism: Mesoplodon mirus; assembly: GCF_964341445.2. NCBI lineage: Eukaryota > Metazoa > Chordata > Mammalia > Artiodactyla > Ziphiidae > Mesoplodon > Mesoplodon mirus. The sequence goes on from NC_138984.1 coordinate 45,896,134, forward strand.
GTTTGAGGCTATTGGTGGTTTGTTCCCACACATTTGTATATTACCATCTATTTTGTTGTAAATGTTGTCCATGGGTTTTTACTCTCTAGCTCTTCTGTCCATTCTTATATAGGCTTTCTGGAATATCGAAAAACTCTGCTGTCTCAACTTCTGTCATCTTCCCCGAATCCCCCTGGGTATTTTCATTTTTAATCTTTGTTGATATGAAATGTGAGAATGGTGCCTCATTGTTTTTAACTACTTGATTTTTAGTAAGCCTAATAATTATTTTATTATGTATGTATTTATTATTGGCCATTTGTATTTTTTCTTTTGTATATGGACTGTTTGTAGTTTTGCCTATTTTTCTATTGGAGTCTGCCTTTTTCTTAATATGTAAGAACTCTTCTTAAGATATAAATCTTAATTCTTGTCTATCACATAACAATAATAATAATAATTTTTAACAGTGTGACATTTATCATCTAAATTTATTTTTACATAATATAGTTTTAAGTGAATAAATTTCTCAATTTTTTCTATGTTGTTTTGGGTTATATTTAGAGAGACCCATTAACACAACATTGTAAATTAACTACATTTCAATTAAAAAAAAAAAAACTGGAGAAACCCATCCACTGGTTGGTAAAGAGCTTGGTAAGTTTTACTGATGAACATTATTTAATTAATGTCAATTCAGGGTGAAGAACAATGAAATCTTAGAAAGCAGCACATTTTCTTAATGGGAAGTGGCCCCAAACAGTGTTATTCCTATTCGTAGATGATTTCTACATGTTCTGATCTATTAAACAAAAAATAACGAAGGTTTTTGCAGTGCCTCATTATTTAAAGACTTCTTTCACTTATATAATTTGAGCCTCACAATAATTCACATTCTTAGAAAAATAACTGCCTAAAGTCAGCAGCAATGGATTTCTTTTCCAAGTGAATTCTGCCTAATTATAAATCTCTCTTGTTGTTAAGGGATCTGAAGGTCAGTATTAGCAACTAGAGTGAAAAAAGAGTCATGGACAAATTATTTAGCAGACATTTGCCAGGAAATGGATTGTTTGCAGATTACTTGGCAAAGCCCTGTAAAGAAGCACATCTGCCCCCACCCCTTTACTCTGCTTTTCCTGCTTGCTCTGTTCCAAAGAAGCAAATGTTTAGACACATTTGAACCATCAAAACTAGCAGTTTCTACTAATCTGTACAAAGTAAGTTATAAAGACCAGATGATATTTAAATATTACCCATGTTTTCTGTAGCTAACAAGATCTTTATATTTTAAAAGTATTAAAGAAGATCACCCTTTTATAGGGTTTTTTCTGTTTGGTATTAAGTTAAAAGTTTCGGAAAACTGTAAATAAAGCACTTTTTTTGCGATTTGGAGAGTTATTTCTTGAATAGAAGTTTTTTTCTGTTTTTTTGTTTTTTTAATGTCTCTAAGTCAAAGTTCCAATGATGCTGCAATTCTGGTGAGTCAGAAACAAACCATATTTGGACTTTCAATTTTCTCCTTTCATGGCTTCCTCTATCTTTTTTTTTCAAGCTCAACAAATGTAAAATATTTTAATCAAGTGAAAACAGACGAAATGTGACTCATTCTACTTCATTCTACTCGGCTAGGGATTGGCTTGCTGATGTCATCCCATTCTCTGCTGCCAAATCATTCTAAGGCAAAAAATCAACCTAGGGGATCCTGCATTTCAGTGTAGGAACTAAAGCATTCTGTTTTAAACTCTCTTTATCTGCCCTTTTCCTCTTTTTTTGTTTCCTTTTAAAAAACTTCTTGAATAATTTCATACTTTGCTTGTGTGTCATACCACATATATTTCCTTTCATCCCCTGTGTCTCCATTCCACTGCTTAATCTATATTTCTTCTGAAAACTGTTTGCTATGCTTTATGTAGGAAAAAGAGCCATAAGATTTATACTTAGCAGCTTGAAAACTCTGCTCACTCTCTTTCTATAGCCTCCCTTTCAGGGCTGGCTTTACTCTCTACTTTTATGACTTTATCTAACATCTTTATTCTAAGAGCTCTGAAAGCTTTACCTTTTTACGAACCATTTTAAAGGACCTGACTCAAATTCAGCTTTCAGCTGAGAGCACTCCTCAGATGTCCCACAAACATCTTTAATTCAAAACATTCAGAATATTCAAAACTGAATTAATTATTCCTACTGGGCACCCAAACCTGATTTTTAAAATAATTTTTCATTGTTGATATTAATAGCTTCATCGTTCACCTAGGCACCAAAACTGAAGTATTTTTCCCTTATGTCCCTGAAGTATTTTTTAAACTCTTCCCTCTCCATGATCCTTCCTATTGAATAAGTGTTCAAATACTATTGCTTCTTTCTCAGAAATAACTCAAGAATTCAGTCCCTTTTTAATTGTTAAAAGGAAGGACTTTGGAACCAGGTTTAAATCCTTTCTCCACCACTACTGTGTGACCTAGCCTGTTAGTTAAAACCTCTCTGGGCCCCAGTTTTCTTGTCTATGAAAAGGAAATAAGTGTAGTACCTATATCATAGAGATTATGGATTTAGAACTGTACTTGGTATATTGTAAAGTACTCCATAAATATTAGTTATTATTATTTTCATCATTATCATCTTCACAGCTTCACTCACTTTTTATTTATTTATTTATTTATTTTAATTTTTTGCCTTATAACAAATTTAATCAGTTATACATATACATATGTTTCCATATCCCCTCCCTTTTGCGTCTCCCTCCCACCCTCCCTATCCCACCCCTCCAGGCGGTCACAAAGCACCGAGCTGATCTCCCTGTGCTATGCGGCTGCTTCCCACTAGCTATCTACCTTACGTTTGGTAGTGTATATATGTCCATGCCGCTCTTTCACTTTGTCACAGCTTACCCTTCCCCCTCCCCATATCCTCAAGTCCATTCTCTAGTAGGTCTGTGTCTTTATTCCTGTCTTACCCCTATGTTCTTCATGACATTTTTTTTCTTAAATTCCATATATATGTGTTAGCATACAGTATTTGTCTTTCTCTTTCTGACTTACTTCACTCTGTATGACAGACTCTAGGTCTATCCACCTCATTACAAATAGCTCAATTTCATTTCTTTTTATGGCTGAGTAATATTCCATTGTATATATGTGCCACATCTTCTTTATCCATTCATCCGATGATGGACACTTAGGTTGTTTCCATCTCCGGGCTATTGTAAATAGGGCTGCTATGAACATTTTGGTACATGTCTCTTTTTGAATTATGGTTTTCTCAGGGTATATGCCCAGTAGTGGGATTGCTGGGTCATATGGTAGTTCTATTCGTAGATTTTTAAGGAACCTCCATACCGTTCTCCATAGTGGCTGTACCAATTCACATTCCCACCAGCAGTGCAAGAGTGTTCCCTTTTTTCCACACCCTCTCCAGCATTTATTGTTTCTAGATTTTTTGATGATGGCCATTCTGACTGGTGTGAGATGATATCTCATTGTAGTTTTGATTTGCATTTCTCTAATGAGTAAAGATGTTGAGCATCCTTTCATGTGTTTGTTGGCAGTCTGTATATCTTCTGTGGAGAAATGTCTATTTAGGTCTTCTGCCCATTTTTGGATTGGGTTGTTTGTTTTTTTGTTATTGAGCTGCATGAGCTGCTTATAAATTTTGGAGATTAATCCTTTGTCAGTTGCTTCATTTGCAAATATTTTCTCCCATTCTGAGGGTTGTCTTTTGGTCTTGTTTATGGTTTCCTTTGCTGTGCAAAAGCTTTGAAGTTTCATTAGGTCCCATGTGTTTATTTTTGTCTTTATTTCCATTTCTCTAGGAGGTGGGTCAAAAAGGATCTTGCTGTAATTTATGTCATAGAGTGTTCTGCCTATGTTTTCCTCTAAGAGTTTGATAGTGTCTGGCCTTACATTTAGGTCTTTAATCCATTTTGAGCTTATTTTTGTGTATGGTGTTAGGGAGTGATCTAATCTCATACTTTTACATGTCCCTATCCAGTTTTCCCAGCACCACTTATTGAAGAGACTGTCCTTTCTCCACTGTACATTCCTGCCTCCTTTATCAAAGATAAGGTGACCATATGTCCGTGGGTTTAACTCTGGGCTTTCTATCCTGTTCCATTGATCTATCTTTCTGTTTTTGTGCCAGTACCATACTGTCTTGATTACTGTAGCTTTGTAGTATAGTCTGAAGTCAGGGAGCCTGATTCCTCCAGCTCCATTTTTCGTTCTCAAGATTGCTTTGGCTATTCGGGGTCTTTTGTGTTTCCATACAAATTGTGAAATTTTTTGTTCTAGTTCTGTGAAAAATGCCAGTGGTATTTTGATAGGGATTGCATTGAATCTGTAGATTGCTTTGGGTAGTAGAGTCATTTTCACAATGTTGATTCTTCCAATCCAAGAACATGGTACATCTCTCCATCTATTTGTATCATCTTTAATTTCTTTCATCAGTGTCTTATAATTTTCTGCATACAGGTCTTTTGTCTCCTTAGGTAGGTTTATTCCTAGATATTTTATTCTTTTGGTTGCAATGGTAAATGGGAGTGTTTCCTTGATTTCACTTTCAGATTTTTCATCATTAGTATATAGGAATGCCAGAGATTTCTGTGCATTAATTTTGTATCCTGCAACTTTACCAAATTCATTGATTAGCTCTAGTAGTTTTCTGGTAGCATCTTTAGGATTCTCTATGTATAGTATCATGTCATCTGCAAACAGTGACAGCTTTACTTCTTCTTTTCCGATTTGGATTCCTTTTATTTCCTTTTCTTCTCTGATTGCTGTGGCTAAAACTTCCAAAACTAGGTTGAATAAGAGTGGTGAGAGTGGGCAACCTTGTCTTGTTCCTGATCTTAGTGGAAATGGTTTCAGTTTTTCACCATTGAGGACGATGCTGGCTGTGGGTTTGTCATATATGGCCTTTATTATGTTGAGGAAAGTTCCCTCTATGCCTACTTTCTGCAGGGTTTTTATCATAAATGGGTGTTGAATTTTGTCGAAAGCTTTCTCTGCATCTATTGAGATGATCATATGGTTTTTCTCCTTCAATTTGTTAATATGGTGTATCACGTTGATTGATTTGCGTATATTGAAGAATCCTTGCATTCCTGGAATAAACCCCACTTGATCATGGTGTATGATCCTTTTAATGTGCTGTTGGATTCTGTTTGCTAGTATTTTGTTGAGGATTTTTGCATCTATGTTCATCAGTGATATTGGCCTGTAGTTTTCTTTCTTTGTGACATCCTTGTCTGGTTTTGGTATCAAGGTGATGGTGGCCTCGTAGAATGAGTTTGGGAGTGTTCCTCCCTCTGCTATATTTTGGAAGAGTTTCAGAAGGATAGGTGTTAGCTCTTCTCTAAATGCTTGATAGAATTCGCCTGTGAAGCCATCTGGTCCTGGGCTTTTGTTTGTTGGAAGATTTTTTATCACAGTTTCAATTTCAGTGCTTGTGATTGGTCTGTTCATATTTTCTATTTCTTCCTGATTCAGTCTTGGCAGGTTGTGCATTTCTAAGAATTTGTCCATTTCTTCCAGGTTGTCCATTTTATTGGCATAGAGTTGCTTATAGTAATCTCTCATGATCTTTTGTATTTCTGCAGTGTCAGTTGTTACTTCTCCTTTTTCATTTCTAATTCTATTGATTTGAGTCTTCTCCCTTTTTTTCTTGATGAGTCTGGCTAATGGTTTGTCAATTTTGTTTATCTTCTCAAAGAACCAGCTTTTAGTTTTATTGATCTTTGCTATCGTTTCCTTCATTTCTTTTTCATTTATTTCTGATCTGATTTTTATGATTTCTTTCCTTCTGCTAACTTTGGGATGTTTTTGTTCTTCTTTCTCTAATTGCTTTAGGTGCAAGGTTAGGTTGTTTAATCGAGATGTTTCCTGTTTCTTAAGATGGGATTGTATTGCTATAAACTTCCCTCTTAGAACTGCTTTTGCTGCATCCCATAGGTTTTGGGTCGTCGTGTCTCCATTGTCATTTGTTTCTAGGTATTTTTTAATTTCCTCTTTGATTTCTTCAGTGATCACTTCGTTATTAAGTAGTGTATTGTTTAGCCTCCATGTGTTTGTATTTTTTACAGATCTTTTCCTGTAATTGATATCTAGTCTCATAGCATTGTGGTCAGAAAAGATACTTGATACAATTTCAATTTTCTTAAATTTACCAAGGCTCGATTTGTGACCCAAGATATGATCTATCCTGGAGAATGTTCCATGAGCACTTGAGAAAAATGTGTATTCTGTTGTTTTTGGATGGAATGTCCTATAAATATCAATTAAGTCCATCTTGTTTAATGTATCATTTAAAGCTTGTGTTTCCTTATTTATTTTCATTTTGGATGATCTGTCCATTGGTGAAAGTGGGGTGTTAAAGTCCCCTACTATGAGTGTGTTACTGTCGATTTCTCCTTTTATGGCTGTTAGTATTTGCCTTATGTATTGAGGTGCTCCTATGTTTGGTGCATAAATATTTACAATTGTTATATCTTCTTCTTGGATCGATCCCTTGATCATTATGTAGTGTCCTTCTTTGTCTCTTCTAGTAGTCTTTATTTTAAAGTCTATTTTGTCTGATATGAGAATTGCTACTCCAGCTTTCTTTTGGTTTCCATTTGCATGGAATATCTTTTTCCATCCCCTTACTTTCAGTCTGTATGTGTCTCTAGGTCTGAAGTGGGTCTCTTGTAGACAGCATATATATGGGTCTTGTTTTTGTATCCATTCAGCCACTCTGTGTCTTTTGGTGGGAGCATTTAGTCCATTTACATTTAAGGTAATTATTGATATGTATGTTCCTGTTCCCATTTTCTTAATTGTTTTGGGTTCGTTATTGTAGGTCTTTTCCTTCTGTTGTGTTTCTTGCCTAAAGAAGTTCCTTTAGCATTTGTTGTAAAGCTGGTTTGGTGGTGCTGAACTCTCTCAGCTTTTGCTTGTCTGTAAAGGTTTTAATTTCTCCATCAAATCTGAATGAGATCCTTGCTGGGTAGAGTAATCTTGGTTGCAGGTTTTTCTCCTTCATCACTTTAATTATGTCCTGCCACTCCCTTCTGGCTTGTAGAGTTTCTGCTGAGAGATCAGCTGTTATCCTGATGGGGATTCCCTTGTGTGTTATTTGTTGTTTTTGCCTTGCTGCTTTTAATATGATTTCTTTGTGTTTAATTTTTGACAGTTTGATTAATATGTGTCTTGGCGTATTTCTCCTTGGATTTATTCTGTATGGGACTCTCTGTGCCTCCTGGACTTGATTAACTATTTCCTTTCCCATATTAGGGAAGTTTTCAACTATTATCTCTTCAAATATTTTCTCAGTCCCTTTCTTTTTCTCTTCTTCTTCTGGAACCCCTATAATTCGAATGTTGGTGCGTTTAATGTTGTCCCAGAGGTCTCTGAGACTGTCCTCTGTTCTTTTCATTCTTTTTTCTTTATTTTGCTCTGCAGCAGTTATTTCCACTATTTTATCTTCCACCTCACTTATCCGTTCTTCTGCCTCAGTTATTCTGCTATTGATCCCATCTAGAGTATTTTTTATTTCATGTATTGTGTTTTTAATCGATGCTTGATTCATCTTTAGTTCTTCTAGGTCCTTGTTAACTGTTTCTTGCATTTTGTCTATTCTATTTCCAAGATTTTGGATCTGGGAAATAGAATCTTGGATCATCTTTACCATCATTATTCTGAATTCTTTTTCAGGTAGACTGCCTATTACCTCTTCATTTGTTAGATCTGGTGGGTTTTTATCTTGCTCCTTCTCCTGCTGTGTGTTTTTCTGTCTTCTCATTTTGCTTATGTTACTGTGTTTGGGGTCTCCTTTTTGCAGGCTGCAGGTTCGTAGTTCCCGTTGTTTTTGGTGTCTGTCCCCAGTGGCTAAGGTTGGTTTAGTGGGTTGTGTAGGCTTCCTGGTGGAGGGGACTAGTGCCTGTGTTCTGGTGGATGAGGCTGGATCTTGTCTTTCTGGTGGGCAGGTCCACGTCTGGTGGTGTGTTTTGGGGTGTCTGCAGACTTTTTATGAGTTTAGGCCACCTCTCTGCTAATGGGTGGCGTTGTGTTCCTGTCTTGCTAGTTGTTTGGCATAGGGTGTCCAGCACTGTAGCTTGCTGGTCGTTGAGTGAAGCTGGGTGCTGGTGTTGAGATGGAGATCTCTGGAAGATTTTTGCCGTTTGATATTATGTGGAGCTGGGAGGTCTCTTGTGGACCAGTGTCCTGAAGTTGGCTCTCCCACCTCAGAGGCACAGCACTGACTCCGGGCTCCTCAATTTGGGATGATGTGTTGTCTATTCATGTATTCCACAGATGCAGAGTACATCAAGTTGATTGTGGAGCTTTAATCCGCTGCTTCTGAGGCTGCTGGGAGAGGTTTCCCTTTCTCTTCTTTGTTCTCACAGCTCCTGGGTCTCAGCTTTGGATTTGGCCCCGCCTCTGCGTGTAGGTCGCCGGAGGGCGTCTGTTCTTCGCTCAGGCAGGACAGGGTTAAAGGAGCAGCCTCTTCGGGGACTCTGGATCACTCAGACCGGGCGGGAGGGAGGGGCACGGAGTGCGGGGCGAGCCTGCAGTGGCAAAGGTCGGCGTGACGTTGCACCAGTCCGAGGCGCGCCGTGCGTTCTCCCAGGGAAGCCGCCCCTGGATCCCGGGACCCCGGCAGTGGCGGGCTGCACAGGCTCCCGGAAGGGCGGTGTGGGCAGTGACCTGCGCTCGCACACAGGCTTCTTGGCGGCGGCAGCAGCAGCCCCAGCGTCCCACGCCCGTCACTGGGCTCCGCGCTTTCAGTCGCGACTCGCGCCCGTCTGTGGAGCCCCTTTAAGCAGTGCTCTTAATCCCCTCTCCTCGCGCACCAGGAAACCAAGAAGGAAGAAAAAGTCTCTTGCCTCTTCGGCAGCTCCAGAGTCTTCCCGGACTCCCTCCCGGCTAGCTGTGGCACATTAGCCCCCTTCAGGCTGAGTTCTCGCCGCCAGCCCCAGTCCTCTCCCTGCGCTCTGACGGAAGCCCGAGCCTCAGCTTCCAGCGCTGCGTGCCCCGGCGGGCGAGCAGACAAGCCTCTCGGGCTGGTGAGTGCTGCTCGGCACTGATCCTCTGTGTGGGGATCTCTCCGCTTTGCCCTACCCAGGTATGTGGGGGGTTTCTTGCCTTTTGGGAGGTCTGGGGTCTTCTGCCAGCGTTCAGTAGGTGTTCTGTAGGAGTTGTTCCACGTGTAGCTGTATTTCTGGTGTATCCGTGGGGAGGAAGGTGATCTCCGCGTCTTACTCTTCCGCCATCTTACCCGGAAGTCCCCCGCTTCACTCACTTTTATCTCTTGTCTAGAGTATTGAAATGGTCTTTTTAAAAAATTTATTTATTTATTTATTTATTTATGGCTGCATTGGGTCTTCGTTGCTGCGTGTGGGCTTTTCTCTGGTTGCAGTGAGCGGGGGCTACTCTTCGTTGCGGTGCGTGGGCTTCTCACTGCGGTGGCTTCTCTTGTTGCAGAGCACGGGCTCTAGGTGCATGGGCTTCACTAATTGTGGTGCACAGGCTCAGTAGTTGTGCCCACGTCCCCTGCATTGGCAGGCGGATTCTTAACCACTGCGCCTCCAGGGAAGCCCTGAAATGGTCTTTTAAGTAGCCTTCTAACTCCAGTTCTTACCACTCAATTTCCTAATCTGAGTAAAGTGTTTATGTAGGTGAGGGTCCGGTGAGAACAACAAAAGTTATACTAAGTGTGTCAACATAGAGAATTGAAAAGGTATTGAAAAATATTTATTAGAGGACTAAAAAAAAAAAAAAAAAAAGAAGTAACCAGCAGAATAACTGCAGAAGCTGCTACCACTCCTAAGGCTGAGGGAAGAGAGGCATGAGGCTGGGGTTTTCAGAAACTGGATGAATAAAGGAAAGGCCCTGTGAAAGGGACTCAGACTTGGGGGAAAGGGCACTACCTGGAAGGTACTGGTACCGCCAAGGGGCCTCATGAGGAAGGTTTGGGAGAGCCAAAAGAAGCCTGAGTGCCATGGTAGAGTGACTGACAAAACCATGTCCCTTTTCCCAGTCTTCTAGTTTCCCTCTACAGTCCCCTGTTGACAGAATCTAACAGAACCAGCTGGCAAAAGAGAGTTATTTGCATAGTTCCAGCACTAGCATCCCAGGAGAGAGTATAGAAGGATGCATTGGAGACGAGAGTCAGTAACTTAATAACCAATACTGTATGCTTTCTGAAATACAGACAACCTCTCCTCCTCAATTTGAAAACATTCAGTGGCTCCTCGTTGCCTCGAGTTTTAGACTCCTCACTCTCTGGTCAAAATCTACTTTTTCAGCTCTTTTCTCAATCTTCCCTTTCTTCCCTTATTACTATCCCCACCCCACCTCCTAACTTCCAGCCGCATCTTCACCATGCCCTTTACTGTGCAGTCCTTGATTCATTCTCCTGAAACATTTAATACTTCCATTGTCTTAGTCTGTTGCCTCATCTGACTTTTCTTATATTTTGACAAAATTGTGTCCATCCTTTAAGAGTTAACTCTTCCATTAAACTGGGTTCCAGACAAAATTATTGACCCATTCCTCGGTACTTCCATAGATTATCTGTTCATTCATTCAAATCAAGTGTGTATTGACTCCATATTATGTTATAGACATTGTGCAAAGCATCGTACATACAATGATGAACCAAATGCCCTTGGTCTTTGCCACATGGAGTTTCCTGAGGAAATGATTTTTGAACTGGGATTGGAGGGAACTGGGATTGAGACATCTAAGAGAATTGAGAGGGCTGTTGTATAACTGAGTGTGGAGGGTAGAAGTAAGGGCTAACTGGAAAAGTACATTGACACTCTATAGCATACACATTCTAATCACAGTCCTAGGAAGAGAGGAGAGGAAAGAGAAAAAGACAATGGCTAAGTTTTTAATAACTTCAACACTTAAAGGCTAAGTCAAGCGGAATGAGTAATCAGAGAGGCAGGATTAAAAACAGAAACAGTGAGAAAAACATTTCAAAAAGATGGATTAGCTACAGTGTTGAATGCTGCTGAGGTTTAGTAAGATGAGCATGCAGACTTTTGCACTGGACTTAATGACCTCATAGTGATCACAGGAAATCTTTTTCAGCGGAGCAATGGCACCAGCACATAGAATAGAGTGAAGAATGAGGGAATGAATATGGAGACAGCTAATGTAAAAAAACTTATTAAGAGGAATTTGACTTGAAGAAGAAAGACCCAGGGCACTTATTTTGTTGTATTAGAGTTATTTTCCAGCTTTTCTAACCAGATAGAGTGTGCAGTTCCTGCAGGCAACTTTTATAAACTTAGCACTTAGGCCAGAAACTGGCACCTACTAGATGCTTGTTAAGGAGTTGTATGACTGATGAAGATTATTAAAGGGGATTAATTAAACTGTAGAATAACAGAGTGTCTTAGTCTGTTTGGGCTGTTACTACAAAATACCACAGACTAGGAGCTTATAAACAACAGAAATTTATTTCTCACAGTTTTAGAGGCTGGAAATCTGAGATCAGTTTGCCTGCATGGTCAGGGTCTGGTGAAGGCCCCATGCTGGGTCACAGACTTCTTGTTGTATCCTCACAAGGTAGAAAGGGGCTAGGGATCTCGCTGGGGCCTCTTATAAGGGACTAATTTGATTCATGAGGGCTCCACCCTCATTACTTAAGCACCTCCTGAAAGCCCCACCTACAAATACCATCACATTTAGGGGTCAGGATTTCAACGTATGAATTTGGGGTGGTTATGCACATTCAGATCATAGCACAGAGCAAGCTTTTTGTGGCTTAGGTTTAATAGAATAGAAGCTAAAATGTTTGTTAATTTTTTTCCCTGAGTTATTTTTGGCCTAATTTTGAAGATATGTTTCAATGATTCAAAAACATCTTGCATATTAAAAGGTAAAAATAGAAGTTAGAGGAATTGATTAGAAAATAAAGCCAATTTTTTGAAAATAGCACAGTGCAATAAACTTCACAACTCTAATCCACATTCCTGTTAAGTTTGAAAAGTCATAGGTGTACCCTAGTTTAATTCCAACTTAACATATGCAAGAAGAAAACTAAGCCTTTGTTTGATCTGCAGTAGTATTACTAGTTTCTTTCAACATATATTCTCTAGTTTAATTCCAACTTAACATATGCTAGAAGAAAACTAAGCTTTGTTTGATCTGCAGTGGTATTACTAGTTTCTTTCAACATATGTTATAAGAGCTCCAACGTTATAGGAGCAAGTATCTCAATTTTTGTCTTTAATTTGCATAAAATCCAAGATTATGTTTACAAAATCACTTTTGCTATTTTTAAAAGTATAAATTTGAATTATGTGTAAAAAGTATCTGCAATATTACAAGTCAAGGGATTTTAAGATAGGCTTCCAAGTTTAATATCTCCTAGATGTTTTTATTGAATTGTTGCTCACAATACAATTGAAAACAAATTATCAGAGGACTTTGGGCCCAATTCTACACAAAATTGTCAAGTATGTGATATTGTTATTAAAAACTTTCAGCGTCACCTTTCATAGCCTTGTCATCCCCTGTGGCTCTTCTTCCCTTTTCTGCTTCCCAATCTTAAACAACTTCCACAAAATTTTGTACTCCTTTGTTGAACTAACTCCCCTGAAGCTCGTTTCAGCATTTGGTTCAAGATTGGCCATATGCTTGTCTTTTTATAATCACGTCCCTGGCCTTGACATATTTCTACCACTTGCCCTTCTTATGGAGTCCACCAATGAGCCTGAACTCACTCGAACCAGTTCTTTCTCTATTAATTTCCTATTATTGATGTCATGTCAGGGGCTTATTATCTCTACACACCTCCTGTTATCCCTCCTCCGTGCCCTACTCAGTTCCTCTACTCCCAGGCTGTGATGTGACATACACACCTAGTAATCATTGGAAAAGTTTATTGTAGACTGAAGAGCTGCTAAGAGTAGTTTGGGGAAGAAAGGGAGTAATTGCTCTTTAAACAATTCATTTTGGGCAACTAGAATTTTGGTGGGATAATATGAAATTCGTGCTATATTATTACTTAAAATCTCCACCAATTTTCTAATAAATGTGGTATCCTGATTATAGCGTATTACACAAACTTGTAATTCACCAAAAAATGTTTATTACTTTTGCTAGCTAATGAATTATAGATCCCTTTTTAAACCTAGAAATCTTCTAGGAATAGTAAGAAATTAAAATATGAGTATAGACAACCAACAATTATTGACATCTACTATTGGCCAGATATCTTACATGCAGTTATTTTACTAATCTTCATAATTATTTCACTATTTAGGGAGCATTATCTCCATATTATACACAAGGGAAGAGTGTCTCTGTGAGACACAGGTAGCAAATACGGCATGAACACAGGAATCTAAGCCAAGGTCAAATGCGAACTGTGCTGTTTCTGAACATTAACATTCAGTTCAGTTATTTTAGTAGGATCTAAATGTGGCCCATTGTCTCATTTAGAGACATAGTTTCCTATTGTAATTAAGAACACGGCATTTGGAATTAGATTCCCCGGGTTCTATCCCTTTTCTTCTACTCACCAGCACTGAGGCTCTGAGTACATCACTTAACATACCCAAGACTCAATTTTGTTATCTCTAGGTTAGGGATGGTAATGGTAAAAATGATAATAGTTCCTTTCTTCCAGGATTGTCTGTGCTAAATGAGATAATCCATGTAAAGCAGTTAGCATGGTGACTGGTATAGAGTAAACATAAAGTAATAGTTCTTTTCTTAATTTGGACATTTTGGCTTTAAAAAAAATAGCTTTCTTCCCATTTGGCTAATAAAATAGGAAGCAAAAAAAAACTATGTGTTTGAGGCAAGACTTTCCATATTCCTTTGAGAAGGAATTGTGTTTCTTGGCTTCTTTATGGATGCCACAACCTGAAGGTGGAAGGTAGAGGTGACCATCAGTAAAATCCTTAAATGAAGCAAAGGTGACGTGTCATGGTGGTTAGGACAACAGTGTTAGGATTCTCTTTCCTCTTTCAGGATATGAAAAACTACAGAGAATGGAGAATTCTGCAGTAAGATGTGTAGTGGCTTTAACTAGTTTAGAACTCTATGAAGTAAGACTAAGATCTACCAGTAGAAAAATACCAAGACTTGGGGTTCTAAATAAATGGTAACTATTTTACCACTTTTCATCCCACTATTTTAAACCCATAGCAGACATAATTAATCTAACACAACATTCTTTCCTGTTAAATGCATAGATTTGTTCTCAAGCTCTTCCCAGTAAAATGATGCAGGTAGTCCTCATAAATCCAGCAGGAGTCAGCCCACAGGATGAAACCTATTTGTAGTCTTTGTGGAATGTTCACTTTTAAAATAGTATTGGGACAAGGAATCTAGAGGGAAAATGATTTAAAGTAGGGAACCATCCTAGTGTGGTGAGATTAAAGTTTAAAGATAAAATGAATTTGATAATTTGAAAGTAAGTCTAAGTTAGTTCAATAACAATTACCGAAACACAAACTGGTCTAAAACTCTAAATGAGTAGGGAGTAAGACACACATGAACACGTAATTTAGAAACAAGATAGGTTGTAGTAGGTGGTGATTAATTAGTCCAGAAAGAAGTCCTAAATATTTTCAACAGTGGGAAAAGTAAGGCACTAAGGGGACATTCAGTCATTATTCATTCAGCAAACATCTTTGGACAAAGCCCTACTTGGTAAATAAAAAGGTGCTTCTTTTTCATTTTTACTTTTGAAATGCTAAAGAGACCTAGACTTCTCCATAAAATAGCATAATTTACTAAATTGGAGACTTAAAAGTGTGTTATGTGAAAATGCCTCATTTTTTAGACAGGGATAGTCATGGACCAAGTTCTCCAATATTATTCTCAGTATTTCAGTATTGCTTTTCAGAATTTCAAAGTGAAGTATTTCAGTTGTATTGAAATTTTCATACATATGTAACTAATTATATATTCAATTAAGTCTCTTTTAGGTGAATGGGTCACTAGCTCCTCTGGAGTTTGCCTGTGTTACATTTGAGGAAAATAGTAAAATATCTAAATTGGAACAAGAACTGTAGCCATGTAAGATATGACACTCAATATTGAAGATGGAAGTACTATGTTACAACTGACATGGTGATAAAAATGCTTAATACAGGTCACTTATTCTATAAAAATTAAAAAAATACTGTTCTCTAAACTTGCTGATACATTACAACTTTGGATCTGGTTTTATGTCTGATTCAGCAGTTTTAGAAACAGTAAAAACTCGGCATACAGATGTGTTCCTATTTGCACAGACTTCAAATCTGCCAAAGCAAATACTGGTCTGCTCCCTGTAATTCTACCACGCCACCAGAGTTTCTCCTGTATTTATGGGATGGGTGTGTTGATTGTAAGTTAAAGCTCTGGTGTTTGGTTCTTGACTACATTGTACTTAAGTTCGTTCTATGTTTCTTTGGTTGGAACTTGAAAGCAATGACACTTTTAGATTTGGAAGAGTGCAAAGAAATAAGGCAGGGCAATTATATTATGGTCATGATATATCCTCATTATATATCCTTGACTTGTACACATGTTTGAAGAACTCATATTTTCTCTTGTTTCCAAAATATACCTTTAAAAACTCCATTTCAGATTTATACTTTATCTGTACTAGTGGGAAGTTACTGAACTTGAATTTTATTCTTAACATTTCCATGCTACTAGAGGAAAAAATATTTATCAGGGAAGAGGCTTGAAATCTATCAGTAATAATATTGTTCTAGAAATAATTGAGCTGTTAAGCAAATCTCTTTTGAGGAATAAAGAATTTCATTTAAATATTGGTAAATTTAAATGTAACAAGTAATGAAACATGAATGATTGAAATTGATCTTGAGAAAAGTTTAATAAATGAGCTTTATGTCTCTGATCCCTCTTTCCCTTCCTCTCATCCTCATTTCTACTTTCTGGCTGAATCTTCCACCAAAGATAATGATTTTTATGAGGATTCTCAAATTCATCATGCCCACCGTGAATGTATCATTTTCCTCAAAGTGAGTTATGGAATCTCATATTTTAATCTATCTCCTTAAATTTACCTTACATGCTTATTTATATACTACTCTTGTCATTTCTTTCTTTTGCTCAGTAGCTCTCACTTTTCTACATTAATTTTAAACCTGTAGAAATTAATTTCTACTGCTTCTGAATATGAAACCTCTGCTTGTTCACTTATTGCAACTTGAATAAATGTTATTCCATCCTCCACCTTTCCCTGCACTTGTTCTCCTCACCTCTCTCTTCCACTTGTTCTAAATCCAGCTTTTTCTCAAGACCCTGTCTCACAACCTATGGCTTTTTAACTGCATAATTCAGTTGATTTACATTTCCTGTGTCTTAAGTTTTAACATTGCATCTCATTCTTTTGATTTTATCCTATTTTTCTGTTTTTTCCTTTTTTATTTTTTCAGAGAGTGGGTTAGTGGTTTTGGTTTTTGTTTACATTCTACTCCCCCTCACCCAACTAGATTGTATTCTATGCATTTAATTTCTATTTTTAAAATTATCTTCCTAGTTTTTTACACATATATTAAAATTAACAGTCTAAAGAAGTTAATATCTTTAATCTCTTACCAACTAAAACAGCAGTTTAAAATGCTATACTCCCCAAACCCTATGTGTATGTGCATATACATTATATTTATAATGTTTATATATATATAATATATTTATATAATACATAAAATACAATGTATATAATGTATATGTATTATGTTATCTAATACATAGACTATGTATTATATATATTGTATAATACATAGAGTGTATATATTTATCATGTTATATTATACATTGCATACAATATAACTATATTATATATGACAATATGAAATGATTATATAATTTTAGTTTTATATTTATTAATCCATTGGAATTTTTAGAAATTGTTTTATATGGTCAGTTATTATTTAGATTTACCCATGTGTATACCGTTTTTCTTTGCTTGCATCTCAGATATCTTTTCTGAGATAACTTTTGTTTTCTTCCTACAGTATATCCCTAAAGTGACTTAAACTGGTTTCTATTTTTGCTGTTGAGAAATTAGCTCTTAGCTTATTTGCTGTTTTTTTCCACAATAATTTGCCTTTTTCTTGTGCTGCTCTTATAATATTATGTCTTTGGTGTGCTGCAGTTTCAACACAATGCACTTATTTGTGAGTTTCTTTTTATTTATCCTGTTTAGGTTTTTAAAATTTCTAACCTTGAGGATCAGAGTAATTTTCAATTTTGAAAAAATTATTGGCCATTATCTTTTTGAATATTGACTCTCTTCCATTCTCTTGAGTTTGTCCTTCTGGGATTCTAATTAGTTGTATGTTAGAACTGGCTTATTCTAACCTCTATATCTCTTAATGTCCCTTTCATATTTCTTATTGTATTGTTTTTGTTAATATTCCATACTGGATATTTTCTTAATCTTTTTTTTTTTTTTTTTTTTTTTTTTTTTTATTTTTTTTATTTTTCCTGTGGTACACGGGCCTCTCACCGCTGCGGTCTCTCCCGTTGCGGAGCACAGGCTCCGGACGCACAGGCTCAGCGGCCATGGCTCACGGGCCCAGCCACTCTGCGGCATGTGGAATCCTCCCAGACCGGGGCACGAACCCGTGTCCCCTGCATCGGCAGGCAGACTCCCAACCACTGTGCCACCAGGGAAGCCCCTGGATATTTTCTTAAATTCTAATTTCCAATTTATTAATTTTCTCTTTAGCTGTGTCTAGTATGTCTGCTTTTGGATTAACTGAGTATTTTGTATGATTTCATTTTATCTCCATTATGGACTTTTTATACCTGGTTTTAATATTTTGTTAGTGGTTGCTCTAGGGTTTATAATATACATTTTAAAATCAAGGTCAACCTTCACATGTAGTATTAAACTTTACAACAGTACATTTTCAATTCTTCTTTCTCATCTTTTATGCTATTTTTATCTTATAGCTTACTTTTCCATGTGCTATAATTGCTATTATTGTTGATTTAGGCATTCAGTTATATTTTAGGGTAAAAATGATAAAATAACATCTTTTATATTTACCATAATTTTAACCATTCCCAGATATCTTCATTTCTTTGTGTAGACCCAAGTTTCTGTCATATTCCTTTTGCCTAAATAATTTTATAGTGCAGGACTTCCAGTAATGAATTACCTCTGTTATTGTTTGTCTTTAAAAAGTCTATATTTCTTTTTTGTTTTAAAAGATATTTTTGCTGGGTAAATAATTTTTGGTTGGCATTGTTTTTTCTTTCCCTACTTTAAAAGTGATATTCCACTTTCTTCTGTCTTGCAATGTTTCTGATGGGAAATCTGGTGTAATTCTTTGTTCCCCCTTATATATTATGTCATTTAAGCCTGGCTGCCTTGAAGATTTTATTTTCTCTCTTTGATTTTCAGAAGTTTAAAGATGATGTGCTTGTTTGTTTTTCCTTTTTGGTATTTGTCTTGGTTGGTGTTCTCTGAGCTTCTTGAATCAGAGCCTTGTATATATTTTATTACTTAGATGAAACTCTCAACCATTATCTCCCCAAATATTTCTTCTGTCCCATTCTCTCTCTCTTCTTGAGTTTGTTTTGCAACCCTATCTTCTTTTCATATTATTGGAATCCAAGCTGCTTGGCTCCCTTGTAACCTCACCTTTTTTGGGTTAAGGAAAAATTATGATTTTGAAGATTCTTTGGGTTTTACTTATTATTAGGATGGGAGTGATGCACTTACTTTCTACTTACTAGTTAGAAGCAAGAGGCCCTCTAGTTATATATGTCATTTTGAGATATATTTAATGGCTTTGAGCAATGAAAGATGTGATAATTAATACATTTCATCTTCTTTCTACCTTCTTTCTTTTCCAACTCCTTAATTTGGATTAGTTTGTTACTAATTTTTTGTTTGTTTGTTGTTTATACCATCATTGTGCCTCCATTTCATCAGCCACCTCTTGAATGGCTGTTTTCATTATTGCAGATTTTTGTTTTAAAAGTATTATTTTGCCACTTTTCCTTCCCCTCAGTATTTTGTAGACTTCACTTCATTTTGTTGTGGTGCTGAATATTACTGTGGAAAATTTTCAAGCAAACTTGATTTTCCTCCTTTGTATAGGACTTTTTCTTTAAACTACCTCAATATTCAGATCATTTTTTATTTACCATGGAAATTCAGTAAGTCCACTAAGATATGACCTTGTGTTGATTGTCCAGTAACAACTTTTGTTATGATATATATCTTCTTTTTATATGTGTATTAAAGATGTTCTCTTTATTAAAAATGTTTTTTCTCTCATATACTCTGTATATGTTTTCTGTTCCATTAGTTCTTTATTTTTTAATTGATTAATTTTTTCTTTCTTTTTTTAGAAAATTTATTTATTTATTTATTTTTGGCTGTGTTGGGTCTTCATTGCTGCATGTGGGCTTTCTCTATTTGTGGCGAGTGGGGACTACTCTTCATTGTGGTGCGCGGGCTTCTCATTGCGGTGCCTTCTCTTGTTGCGGAGCATGGGCTCTAGGTGCACGGGCCTCAGTAGTTGTGGCTCGCAGGCTCTAGAGTGCAGGCTCAATAGTTGTGGTGCATGGGCTTAGTTGCTCCTCAGCATGTGGGATCTTCCCAGACCAGGGATTGAACCCATGTCCCCTGCATTGGCAGGCAGATTCTTAACCACTGCACCACCAGGGAAGTCCCCATTAGTTCTATTTTTAAAATCAGGAGTATCAATTATGTATATATTGAATCTCTGATTTCCTTCGTCTTCCAATATCTATTATTGTCTTCATATATTTTAATAACTGTATTATCTACCATTTCATTTTTGTGTGAGTACCTTTAACCTGTTCACTATCTTTCTGCTTTCAGTAATAATTATTCCATTGCTTTTACTTTCAACTATGGCTTTCATTTGTAAATATTTTCATATTTATCTCCATTTCCTTTTTGAGCATAAACTCATTTTTCATTTCCTATAGACAGGTAAACTTTTTGACTCATAATTCATTATTAGTATAATTTGTTAATAAAAATATCACACACTAATTTTATTGACAGTCTGAAGAATTCTTTGTTTAAACTATGCCTGTTTTTTTTTTTTTCATGTGTTCTGCTGTTCCTCTTTTACTCTTTGCTTGCATTCCTTTTCTCCTTTTATTTTTCAGTTTCTCTTTTTAGTTTCCATGCTGGCATTAATGGGGCTGGAAATTAGCTGAAAGATAAAGTGGAGAAAGGAAAGTAGTAGCAAAGAAACAAACTGTAAGGGCCTGTCACTTTGATTTGGATTTCTTATTTTGAGCACTCTTTCAGAGTGAATCTTCACTCAGTTTTCAGCATCCATAAGATTGGCATGGCTGACAGTGATGTTTACAGGGAAGTTCTCCTTCCTACTCACCTGTCCTTTCCCCACAGACTTTCTGAGTGCTGATCTGGTAAAATTACAGATCTTTTGATTAAGTGCTATGCTACCTCCTTATATAAATGTTGTATATAAATTCAGTAATTGAAAAAGGTAGAAATTATATGGCTAAATAACTACCATGTGGTGATACTGTATTGTAGCTGAGGGAATGGACTCTGGAGTCAAAGGTAAACTCTGATCTAACCACTGTCTTCGCCTGATTATACTTAACCATTCTAGGCTTTGGTTTTCTTAACTTTGAACCTATTTCATGCATCATGTTTGTATTAAATGATATAACGCCCAAACAACACATAGTAGAATGCCTGGCACAAAAAGTATTCAATACATTTTATTATTATTATTACTATGATTAATTTTTTGTTTTTATTATATCATTTTGCTTTTAACTACTAATTCCTTCTTACTTATAAATTTGCAAAATCCTTACCTACAAGTTGCTAGAGCAAACATCTTCCTTAATCTCATCTGGTTCACCTTTTCTTAGTCATCTTTTTTCTTTTTCTCACCAGTATTCTTCCATATCTAACACTTGGAAGCATTCTGTTTTTGATAGATGGTATATACCAGGATCCTGGCAAGAAAGAGATGAGATCCTCCAGGGGCATAATAGAGGATGATGAATGAAAACATTTACAAACATGTGGGAAGGAAAGTATAGTCAACAACAAATGGTAAAGCACCCAAGACCTGTATTTATCATTCTTAGGCCTGGAAAAGGAAAAGAGGAGAGCAGTTTTTGGAACCTGGGGAGATGTTGCTATAGGAAAAAGCTACCCCACAGGAATACAGCTATTTTCTAACCACAGCCTGGCAGGCGGGGTCCAGAGGAATAAATACTCTGACCTCATTCTCTTCCTGCTTTCCAATCCCCTACTGTGCTTCCCAATGGCCAGACCATAACAGGCCAAACCAGAGGATGAGGCTGTCTGTACATATAACCTGTAAATGTCAGCCCCTTGGGGCAAAGAGATGTACAAAGAAAGATGGAGAATGAATCTGATGGGGAAAACGGAGAAAACAAAGTACATTTGTTGCTTTCTTTGGGAATCTATTAAATCAGGATAAATATTCTAACTGTAGAAAATTCTGTAGAGCCATATCTGTACATAATTTAGACTTTAAATTGAACATCCTTTTTGACCTGAATTTTTAGAGTTCTGGCTTTTTTTTTTTTAATTAGCCACTCTACTTTGTGTTTTGAAATAAAAACAAGCAAACATAACTTTGTGGGTTGTTCTATATTTTAAAGAGAAGAGAAAAAACTTGACTAAATGCTACCTTAATAAACCTTACTCTGTGGATGCTTATGGAATGATCCCATGGTTCATCCCTCTTGCTAACATTTATGAGATAGTTTTACATTTAAGTTTTTAATGACCACTTATATGTGGATTATATAAACTTTTGCTAAATAAGAATAGAATTAGCAAAGTGCCCAATCTTGCTTTTTTCATCATGGGCCTGCTCAACAATTCATGTTTATGGGACTCCAGCTCACAGAAAGTTACAAAAAGAATTGGTCTTGCTTCTTTCTCTTGAACTATAATCTATTGAAAAGGCAGAACATCATGTGAAAACATAATTTTAGAAAAGAAAAAATATTAACATGGCTGAATGAATGAATACATAAAGTAGTTGATGAATAAATTATAAATTAGAGTAGAGTTACTCTGAAAATAAAAGTCAACAACTCTCTCTTAGTTTCCAACTTGGAATCTAAAAACTGACTATTGCTGAAAAGAAAAATTAGTTTATATCTCAAGTTGAGAAATGGGTGGCCTGATGTTTACCATCATTTCTAATGATTGTTTATTTTTTTCACTTATGTGTATCCCTCAAGAGGTCAACTTATATATGTTCTATAACAGTAGGTAAGGGGTTGATTTCCAAACCTTTAATTTTTTCCCATCTACTATTATCAAAGCAATTTCTGGATGATTAATTGACTTCTCAGACATATCATTAATAAATGGCTCTGGTCAGTATGTGCCTCCCATCTGTCAACAAACCAACAATTAAACCTTCTTCTAGCTCCTCTCATTTTTCTAGCAAATCTTCTACCCTGCCTATCCTTTCTCACTGGATTTTTCCAAAAAGTGGTACCTGCTACCATGTTTCCCCTTTTGCTATCCACATTTCATCCATTTAAGATGAGCTTCATACTGTTTCATTTTCATAAGGTTTTTGCTCATAATCAAGTAATCACAGATTGGTGGTAAAAGATCTCACTTTACTCCAGCAGCACTGCCAAAGATGAGTGATTGCCAAACTAGATTCTATACTTGCAAGTGTATTCATTATCTTTATATCTATATATCTTTATTATATAAAGCTAATAATATTTATATATTCAGTGTCTGTGTGGAAAACTGATGATAAAGAGTAATATACACTTCTTTCAGGTAAGAGGGCTGTACTCCTAGATCTAAATATATATCTTATTAAAGGTCAAGTTTTCAGAATGAAAAATAGCAAGGGCCTATGAGAAATTTCTGCCACATAAAAGAACAGTAATCTGAAGCCTCTGGCCAAACTGGTCATCTCTGTTTCTTACGGATATCAAGCAGATCCTATCTTAATGCATTTGTATGAATTTTTGCTGGAGTTTTCTTCCTCTGGTAATTTTCATGGCTAGCAACTTTTTGTCATTTAGCTCTCATTTTAAACATCATTAGTAAACTAACTAAACCTAAATAAACATTCTTTTAAACCAATTCAACAGCTTTAACATATCTTTTCCTAACCACAACAAAGCACATGCACGTCTCCAGGTGCCTTATCCACCACCCAGAAACAGAGAATCTTTCCAGGAACTCTTTGTACCTTCCTTTATTTATAATATTGTAAATTGGGGAACAGCTTAAGTATCTGACAACAGGGGAATGGCTAAATAAGTTATAGATTGGACTATGATAGAATATGGTATAGTCACTAAAAGGGCTGTTCATAGAATTTTTAGTATATCATTAAATGCTACCTCATAGTGTTAATTGGGAAAAAAGTAGTACATCAAGAGATTACATGTAAAATGTATTCTCAAATGAAAAAATTTTGAAGAGAAATAAATTTTGTATTAACAATGATTATATCAGGGTTTATTAAGCGAAATCATTTTCTTTATACTTTCTGCATTTTCCCTTTCCTAGGGATGAGGGAAGCATATGCTACTCTTGTAAACATGAAAATTACATACTAGATTAAAAAGGTAGAAGACATGCTTAGATCATGGTGTAGAGCAGTGTTTCTCAAACTTGTGGTTTGTTCTCAGGAGCACTTTTCACTTTTATAATTATCAAGGACCCCAAATAGCATTTAGCAGATTATACCTATTGATATTTATCATTTTAGAGATTAAATCTCAGAAATATTTTAAAAGTTATTAATTCATTTAAAACGACAATATACCCATTTTATGTTTTGTTATAAAATAACTGTATGTACCAAAACAAAAACGTAATGAGAAGAGTGACATTATTTAAAATTTTTGCAAATCCTTTAAATGTCTGGCTTAATAGAATACAGCAGATTCTCATATTTACATCTGATTTCAATCTGTTGTCATATTTTGTTGTGGTTAAAGTATATGAAAAAACCTGGCCTTATACAGATATGTGATTGGAAAAGGGAAAACTTCACAGACTCACCCTTACCCCCAACCCCCTAAAAAAAGAATGTCTTAGGAGCACCCATGAGTACTTAGACCCTTCTCTGAGGTAGAGGAAGAACTGGAAGTCAGATCTAGGTTTGAGTCCAGCGTGATTTACTTACTAGTGGTGTAATTTTGACATTTCATGAAACCCCACTGAACTAAATGTTAGTTATCTGTAAAATGAGATTTGTATCCCACTGAGAAAAGTCATCGTCATTGTGGAACTCCTTTGCAGTATCAAAGCAAAGACTTGAGATACAATACATGTCATTTTTCTATTTTCTATGTTTAATCAGATACTGTCTTTTATAGTAGTAGTTATGTTTTCAGCTTTCATAGTCATAAATGGTAAAGGAATAATATTTTAATTCTGTGCATGACTTCTAAGCAAATGGAAAATCTGTCTTTTTTTTTTTTTCAGAAGGCTATCAAACTGTCCTTGTCATTATTCTTACCCATCCTGTGTCTCCAAACTCTTGCTCTCCTCTTAGCTCATTCTGTTAGATCAGTGTTCAAGTTGGAAGTTCTTTCTGAGTTGAGGCAATCTAAATTGAACCCTTCCAAACCAAGGTATATTACATTGCTCACTTGTCCTTTTACCCATTGAAAATATGCTTTTAATGGCTAAAAATAACTTCAGTATCCACTGTCCATTCTTAAGCAAAGAAATGAATAAGGGTTTTCTTAAACAGTCTATTTAATCACCTTTTAAGGGTAGTAATAATGAGAATGATAGCTTATATTTTATTAATTTTTAGAATTTATGAAGCTCATTCATGAATAGTCCCTGTAACAATACTTGGAAATATGAAGGGATGTTTACCAACCCCGTTTGCAAACAAGGAACTGGGCTCTGATGATATATGAGGTCCTTCTCAGGTCAAGAGGTTAATCAGAGACTGTCCCAGGACCAGAGCTCATGTTTCTCAAGGCCCAGTACTGCCAGTGATAATATTCTGTAGAACAAGATGAGTTTTTGTAGTTGTTTTTTTGTTTAACCTAAAATCATTTTTTTTTCCTAAAATCATTTTGATTATACTAGCTATTCATTTCCTCTTTTCAAGATTTGGAATTTGGAACTGTATTTATCTTTCCAGATATTTTAAAGGGCTAGTAACACTCACAGGCTTAGATAAGATAGGGACCTACAGATGAGTGTTTTTTACTTCTCTTTGCTGTGTTGACTCAGGCTTCTGAAAAACCACTTTGGAGTGAGCTTAGAAGATGAGATGAGGTTGCTATGTGAAAAACAGAATTCAAATCTATGTATGGTTACTGATTCATGCACATTTTTTCTTGAGCTATGTCTTCTTTTGGAAGCTAAGATATGGGTGTGGTTGTACAAGAAACAAAACCATGCAGAGTATTAGAAATGCTTTTATTTTTTGCTACAAGACTAAAGATGTGGGAATATTATCATTATCTTTCTGTGCTTCTCTAATGACAGAGAGTTCTGAAGAATCCAGTACAGTAGTTTATTAGTTTAGTGAAATCATTAAAAAATCATTGTACCCTGAAATATAATAATTACCATAGATATTATCTTGAAATACTGACTAGACCATTAAAAGATAAAGGTATTGTTAAGGTTGGGATTTATTGCAGTTAGCTCTTAAATATTTTTTGCCCCCTCTTCCCATCTCTTTTACTATAAATACTTTATACTTTAAAAATATTAAGTTTTGGGCTTCCCTGGTGGCGCAGTGGTTGAGAGTCCGCCTGCCGATGCAGGGGAAACGGGTTCATGCCCCTGTCTGGGAGGATCCCACGTGCCGCGGAGAGGCTGGGCCCGTGAGCCATGGCCGCAGGGCCTGTGCGTCCGGAGCCTGTGCTCCACAACGGGAGAGGCCACAACAGTGAGAGGCCCACATACCGCAAAAAAAAAAAAAAAAAAAAAAAAAAAATTAAGTTTTACCTAATAAGTTTTTAAGTATAAGTAAATATAAGTTTTACTTAAATACTTCATGCTTTTTAAAACATTTGAGTTTTTACTTCCCCACTTTGTAGTGTGAAGTGGCCTATGATTTAACTCTGCTAGATTACCTTCAGTTTCTCTAAGTCACTTGAGTATTCTCCTGTGTGTCTTCCCTAACCTCCTTTCAGCCAGTCTTTGTTGGAGCGCTATTCATTCTTTGATGCTCTGCTTAAATTCCACCATATCCATAACTTCTTTCCAGATTCCTCATGATTCTAAGTGCTTTTTTTTTGTTTTTAAAGAAGATGTTGGGTGTAGGAGTTTATTAATTAATTAATTAATTTTTGCTGTGTTGGGTCTTCGTTTCTGTGCGAGGGCTTTCTCTAGTTGTGGCAAGCGGGGGCCACTCTTCATCGCAGTGAGCGGACCTCTCACTATCGTGGCCTCTCTTGTTGCGGAGCACAGGCTCCAGACACGCAGGTTCAGTAGTTGTGGCTCATGGGCCTAGTTGCTCCGCGGCATGTGGGATCCTCCCAGACCAGGGCTTGAACCCGTGTCCCCTGCATTAGCAGGCAGATTCTCAACCACTGCGCCACCAGGGAAGCCCTCTAAGTGCTTTTACCCTACCCTGTTCTTCCATTGTTTTGTGTACTTTTATAATAGAACTCGGGCCAGTATTATGTGGATTATAGATATCAGTGCTCATGTCTATTACCACCAAACCAGGTAAGCCCATGGAGAACCAAGACTAGGTCCAATATATATTTGCATCCTCAAAGTAATCTCCCGACAAATGTGCATTGTATTGAATTGCATATAACTTCTGAAGCCACAACCTCCTCTTCCTTAAGTAAGTAGGATGGACATATTAGGATGAGCAAGGTATATTTGAAATGAGGGTTTTGCGCTCATGTCTTTAGGCAGTTATTTATTAATTCTTCCTCTTACTGATGATTTCCATGTCACGAATAATTGAATTGGGAGAGATTCATAAAAATCAAACAGAATCCAGGATAAGTTTAGTAAATTAAGTACATTGTGGCTTTTGGAGCCAACTGATGGGCCTTAGAGATTGACTACAAGATGTGAATTAATAAAGGATCTCTTCTTACAAATAAATGTGTGTAAAATTAATTTTAGTTAGTTTAACAGGGAGAGAAATTGCCAAATGTTTTAAGTGTCCCTTGATTGCTTTAACTACGTATTTATGGAGAAGAGATTTCAGATGTCCCAGGAACAGTTTTCTGGATTCCTCTCATTCCAAAATCATGGAAGTGGAGATGATGCTGAAAGAGAAGACAAGGCACATTTATAAAATTTCACTCATCCAATAATATCTTATGATTGCAGTTATTCCAGAGAAAACAAAAGTAAGTCTTTGTAAAACAAGAAAATGAGATCCATGTGTTCCTCCTAATCTCATGAGATGATATCACTCACATACTTAGAAAAATTAAAATAATACACGCTTCGACTGGTGAGTGAAATCCTGCCTTAGTATTTCTATGTATTAGGAATAATAACCCATTTTTTTTGGTAATAAGTGGTTGTAGGAGTCTTTGCTTTTCTTATCCTCGGGTGTCAAGGAGGACTCAGACTTATGTTGTTGCAATAACTTAAGAACATATTCAAAATCAAGTTTATAAATTGCTTTTTTGCCCACTCTTTTTGTGTATGTGTATGTTTTTGTGTATAGACATCTACACATTTTAATTAAATAGTAATTAGGGCAATGTGTGATAAATATACAGAATGCTCCTGATTTCTAAGCCATATAATCAAATGAGCCACTGGGTCCTTGTGGTATTTAAAGCATTGAAAATCTTAGCTACAGAGTGACTAATTTTAATATTTAATTAACTTTAATTACTGTGGTAAGAGCCTATCTTAATTTATATTTGTATATTTATACCAAAGTGAGCTCATTGATTACTTGGAGATATTTAAACAAAAATTATAATCCAATTGCATTATATGTTTTTTAATCAATAATATATTTTAGCTTTTTCATGATTATTAAAGTACTTACATATGACAAATAATTGTGATAGTAGAGATTGTGAGCAGAAGTTTCTGCTTTTCAGCATTAAGAATTGACCACTGCTGGCCATTTCTCATTTGATATATGCATATCATATGGGAGGGATATATGTATATCAGAGGGAGATGGGGATGAATCTTTTTACTACTCATAGATTGTCTAAAAAAGTGTTTTAAAAAATTGGCATTGAATACTGCTGACATATTGATAACTGATGTAATTATTAGTGTAATTATTTTTCATATTCAAACACTGGACACAAATGTAAAATGTAAAACAAAACTACAACATAAATGACACTTGGAATGGCAGGTTATAGAAAATGCTATACTTTCTCAACAGCCAATTTACAAAAATTTCTTTTATTACCTCGCAAAAGCAGAGAATTCCACAGCTCTATAAACCAAAATGAAGTTACTAAAGGGTCTGAAGGAGTAGTTTGCCCCAAGACACAGGAAAATGTAAAACATTAAACAAAATACTGATTGAGGTATGAAATGTGATAAGATGTCTCATATTGATTTCCTTGCCCTCTACTGCCCTCTCCAAACCAAGGACCAATTTCCCAGACCTCTGGTCACCACATAGTTGTCAATTGAACAATGTAAGAACTGAAAAGTCTGATGGGCTGAATGACTCCTTATTTTGTTGAGAAACAACTTGAGACTCTCAGGACTTTAATATTTTCAAAGCAGTATACGGAGCATGGCAAGCTCATTTGGTATAAATGGCCTTTGGTGTCACTGAGTTTCTGGACAATTTCCCCTTTGTAGCTTGTATGTACTCCTGCCATCTAAAAAGTTTCCCTCAGGGGAAGCCCTGACTCATGGACTCTCATTTTAGCTACAGAGAATTGTCTATTCTAATACAAACAGTCATCCACATTTCAGGATTTATTAGGCTTAATAAATAAGGGATTCATGGTTAAGAATGAGGAAATAAATGTTTTAAATGTAAACATAGTATTTTTTAAAAAAGGAATGAACTACCAATACATGCAACAACGTGGATGAATCTTAGAACTAGACACAAAAGGGTACATACTGTCTGATTCCATTTATATAATCTTCTGGAAAGACAAAGCTATGGGCATTGAAGTCAGATCACTGTTGCCAGGAGTGGGGTTGGGAGGAGAAGTTTGACTCCAAATGGAGGCACTTTTTGGGGTAAAGAAAATATCCTCTAGATTGCGATGGTGGCTACACGATTATATACCTTTGTCATACTCAAAGGACTGTACATCTCAAAAGGTGAATTTACTGTATCTAAAATGTGCCTTAATAAACATGGCATAGTTACCTTTCTTGTGTGTGGGTGGTGAGAACCTTTAAGACCTACTCTCTTATCCAGCCTGTGGACTCTTTTGATGCTGTCTTCCTAGTTAGTAAAGTTGAATTATATTATAGTTTAATTATCATGAAATACAGTGCAGAGAGTGCTAGGACTTGGGAACCATTTTTGAAACTATTGTTTGCATTTTCTGAAAGGTCACTTAATCTCACTGAATCCCAGTATAAAATGGGAATGATCATTCTG
This sequence comes from Mesoplodon mirus, assembly GCF_964341445.2. NCBI lineage: Eukaryota > Metazoa > Chordata > Mammalia > Artiodactyla > Ziphiidae > Mesoplodon > Mesoplodon mirus. Next base: position 45,925,634 of record NC_138984.1, read on the forward strand.
CCCATATTATTTCACTGGGTTATTGTGAGTCTCAAAGAGTATGTGTGTGCTCAAACAGTATGTGAAGAGTTGGGTGCTATATGAGCCAGCATGATTTATCAGATCATTTATAATTTTGGCTGACAAGACTCTCCATAACTTCTTTTTTGTTGTTTTTTTTTTTAAGATTTATAAAGTTTTATTGAAATATATTTAAAGACATGAATAAGTGGAGACATGCCATCTTTATTAGGAGAAAGATTCAATATCATTAAAACATCTATCCTTTCCACATTAATCTCTCAGCTCAATGTAAGCCCAATAAAAATATTAACTGGCCTTTTCCTGGAATCTGACAAACTGAATAAACAATTTATATGAAAGAGTAAAGGAACAGGAAGGGTGGAAGTGATTTTCATGATTAAGAGGAGTGGGAAGAGCTGACCTATTAAGTTATCAAGGTTTACTAACAACAACAGTAAGTAAGCTACAGTGCCACTGACACAAGGTTACATCAACAGACAAAGGAAGGAGGCTGGAGAACCCAGGAGCAGACCCTCACGTATGACAACATATAACAGCAGTGACATCACAATCAGTGGGGGAAGGATGGACTAGTCACTAAATAATGGCTATTCAAATGAAAAAAAAAAGTATCTCTAACTTATAAACCAAGAGCAACAAAAACAAACCTAAACAAAACATCCAGGTGGATTAAAGACCTAAATGTGAAATACTTCCAGAAGAAAATACAGGAGTAGGGAAGATTTCCTAAAGAAGACACAAAAAGCACAGACTACAAAGTAATAGATAAAAGTTTTCACATTCTCCATAACTTCTAAATGTGACTGTTGATTACCTTAAGAGATAAGATAATATTTTTTTTTTTTTATTTTTATTTATTTATTTATTTATTTATGGCTGTGTTGGCTCTTCGTTTCTGTGTGAGGGCTTTCTCTAGTTGGGGCAAGTGGGGGCCACTCTTCATCGCGGTGCACGGGCCTCTCACTATCGCGGCCTCTCGTTGCGGAGCACAGGCTCCAGACGCGCAGGCTCAGTATTTGTGGCTCACGGGCCTAGCCGCTCCGCAGCACGTGGGATCTTCCCAGACCAGGGCTCGAACCCCTGTCCCCTGCATTGGCAGGCAGACTCTCAACCACTGCGCCACCAGGGAAGCCCCAAGATAATATTTTGAAAGGTAAAATTGCAAACTTTTCTCAAAATATGACGCATGCTAAAATATAAACATCCAGATTAAAATGAAAGTTCATATTTTAAGAATTTAAAAAAGAAAATATTTCTAGTTATGCCTAAATGTAAAAAGATATATTTTCAATACAAATATTCAGATAGAGCTAACCTATATTTATAAAGTTTGGATATAGATACCATTAAATTAATTGGTTCACATATTTGTTTACTTGAAAAGCTATTATACTGAAGGCATTTTGAGAGATTCTCTAAGTATTGTCATTTGTTTAAAAAAAATCAGTGATGGCATTTAAGTTAAAGAAATAAACATCATATAATTTCCTTGAACTTCAGCTCCTTAAGAGAAAAGACTGTGAAACCAGAGCTCCAAACCTGGACCTAGCCATTTCTTGACTAGTATGACATTTCTTGACTTGTCTAGTATGACTTGACACAAGTTATTTAGCTTCTATGAGCCTCAATTTCCTTTCTTCATCTGTAAAACAGAGAAAATAATAGGACTTATTCCAGTATTGATTTGAGGATTAAGTTAATGAGTACATGCAAAGTACTTATATAGTATTTGACACATAGTAAGTACTTAATACATTCTAGCCATCGTTATTATTATTGTTATAGTTATTTTTACAATGGCTTTCAGCCAGAAAGAAAGTATATTCACAATATGCAGTCTTTTTCTGTTCAGAAACTATGGTTTTGCTATTTTATAGCAAATATGTGTAGAGAGGCACCTAATCAGTTATGTGTTCTCCTTCTACTCATTTATGTTTCTGTTCCTTGCTTAGGTATTTCTTTGACTAGAACCATCATATTCCTAGTCCTCTGGGGCTGACATCTTGTAATCATTTTTATTTATGCTCACTGTTTCTTCTGTCATGGCCATTCAATCATCAAGTTCTACTGATTCTTTACTAAACAATATGGGTTCAACAATAACTATTAGGCAAACATAAATAACCAGACAATGTCCATAATCTTCAGGAGCTTTCAGTCTGGCAGGGAAATCAGACGTAAATATTGTGTGAGGTTAGGGAGGTCCATACAGAACACGTTGGTCAGTTCTGTGAAGGAGCAGACTGGTTTGTCAGGGGGGCAACACTTGAGATTTGCTGGCTCTATCATCTACTTAGTTGGCAGAGGTGTCCTCCTCAAATTTGCACTTCAGCTTCTCGTAAGTCATCAGTGAATTTATTTCCACAATATAGTCTGAATTTCTTTGCTTCTTTCTTTTTTTTTTTTTGCGGTACGCGGGTTTCTCACTGTTGTGGCCCCTCCCGTTGTGGAGCACAGGCTCCGGATGCGCAGGCTCAGTGGCCATGGCTCACGGGCCCAGCCGCTCCGCGGCATGTGGGATCTTCCCGGACCGGGGCACGAACCCGTGTCCCCTGCATTGGCAGGCAGACTCAACCACTGCGCCACCAGGGAAGCCCTCTTTGCTTCTTTCTATTTCCATCATCTCTTATTTGGACTAAAAGCGCTTCCTAACCTGTGTCCTCTCTTCCATTCTTGCTTTGCTATAATACATTTCTCACAAGCCATTCAGATTTTTTTTTTTAAATCAGTAAATTAGAGCACGTCACTCCTTGGTTAAAAAACCCTCACTGGATTCTCACTGCATTTAGAAAAAAATCTAAACTCCTATACATGACCTGCAAGACTTTACTGACAGACCTCATCTCCAGCCTTACATCATATCAGGCTAGCCATAATGTCTTTCTTTCTACTCTTTCACACTCAGAGCTTATTCCTATCTTTGGTAAGAGGAATAATGACCTCCCAAAGATGTCCATGGCCTAGTGTCTAGAACCTGCGAATATGTTACCTTACATGTCAAAAAGGATTTTGTGATATGTGATTAATGATGTTGAGATGGGGAAATTATTCTGGATTATTCAGGTGGAACCAATGCAGCCACATATGCTATTATAAGCAGAGAACCTTTCCTGGCTAGGGTCAGAGAAAGAGATGTGACCCCAAAAGTAGTGTCAGAGTGATGCTATGTTGCTGGCTTTGAAGATGAGGAACAGGCCATGAGAATGTGGGTGATCTCTAGAAGCGTGAAAAGGCGAAGAAATGAATTCATCCCTAGATCCTCTAAAAAGGAGTGCAGTCCTGCTGACACCTTGATTTTAGCTTAATGGGACCCAGGCTTCCGACCTGTAGAACTGTAAGAGGATACATTTATGTTGTTTTGAGGCACTAAGTTTGTGGTAATTTTTATGGCAGCCCTAGAAAATTAATACACCATTCCAGGCCACTCATGCTCGCTGTCCCCTCTGCTTGGAATGCCGTTTCCCCCCAGTTCTCCAGGGACAGATCCATTTCAAATTTTAGGTCTCAGATTCACTATTACCTCCTTACAGAGTCTACTCTTACAGCCTTATCTGCAGGATCCTTCCCACCACTGACTCCTGAGCAACTCTAAAACAACACACTGTTTATTTCCTTCATGGCGTATCCCTGTCTGGAATTACCTTGTTTGCTCACTTATTCTGTTTTAAGCTCCATAGCATCTGTGTTGTTCACAGCTGTACTGCAGACCTTGTTTGTGTTGTGCATACTGCATCCTTAGTGCTTTGATTAGAACCTGACAAATAATAGACAATCAACAAATATTTGTTGAATGAGAAAATGAATTAAACTGGGGAGGTGGTTATTTCAGGCAAAGATCAGAGCCTGAATAAATTTTGAGGTGTGAAACTGCTTATGTTCCTGGGAAAATCTGTGTTTCCAATGGCTGAAGCCAAAAGAGGAAACTAGAGGGAGATGGGACCAAGAAATAGGCATTTTCCTTCTCCTCCTTCATTATTATTCCTGTTATTATTATTTTAAAATATCATGTTGCTATATCATGTAAGTAGTTAGGAATTAACGAATATAAAAAAACAAAATAGACTTACAGGTATAGAGAATAAATTAGTGTTTACCCGTGGGGAGAGGGAAGGGGGGACAACATACGGGTAGGGGATTAAGAGGTACAAACTACTATGCACAAAATAAGCTACAAGGATATATTGTACAGCATGGGGAATATAGCCAATATTTTATAATAACTTTAAATGGAGTAGTAGCTATAAAAATATTGAATCACTATGTTGTACACCTAAAACTAATATAATATTGTCAATCAGCTACAATTTTAAAAAGTGCAAGCACATAATAAAACCAGCAAGACTCAGTGAACAATTGGATGTGGGTTGAAGGAGAAGGAGGAGTGTCCTCTGTGTCTTATCTTTGGGACTAGGGTAATTGTGGTAGTGTTCATTGGTATTGAGCTACATGGACTTGTCCAGAGGGAGATGTTCAAGCACTTAGAAATACAGGTTCACAACTCAGGAGGGAAGCCTTGACTGGAAGTTATTAGCATGTAAATGGAAATAAAGTCAAGGGGTCTAGTAGTTAAAGTAGATCAAGATAATGGGCAAGGAGAGAAAAAAGCTGATAGTACAATACTGGAGAGCACAATAACTTTCTGAAAGGAATTAGCAAAGGAAATTGACCCCGAAAACAGAGGAGGAGGAGGAGTATGTGGGACCAGGAAGCCATGGGGGGAAAAAGTTTCAGTAAGAAGAAGGGAGTAGTCTGAGTATCAAACACAACAGGAGGAAAAAGGAAAGATCTTTGGGTTTATCAACAAAGGGGTATTGGTGTCTCTTGTGATGTTGACCTCCTGATGCACAGGGTGAAGTATGACCGGGAGGGGAAGGAGAGGAAGGAGAGGAAAAAAAGAGATGGTAGAAGATGTGGAGTCAAGGGAAACCTTTGGTTTTTTGCTTCTTTTTTGAAGAAATTGAGGAAGACACTGACAGAGTAATGTCTCGAAGGAAATGTAAAGGGAAGGGATAAAGAGTGCAGAGTGAGGGACTAACCCTGAAGGGTGCTGAGACACCTTCTGAGATTGGAAGTATTGGTGTCAAGTAGATCTAAAAGCTAGGAAGCAGTGAGAACACGCACTTTGGAGTAACAGAAACCTAAATCTACCGCTTATTAGCTTAGCAAACTTGAAACTTCTTTGAAGCGTAATCCCTTTATATATGACTTGAGAAAATTAATAAATACCCTTCCAGAGTTGCTGTGAAAAATTGGATGAGTCCGCGTGCCACAAAAAAAAAAAAAAAAGAAAAATTGGATTAGTAAAAATTGACCCACTAGGCCCATATTATTATAATATGCACAATTCATTGGAATTGTGACAGATTTCTGAGCTCTCCACCCAAGCACTGGGGCCTAGAACCAGTTCTTCAAGGACTGAGAAATGGTCAAGTCTTCCTGAATTCAGCCACATCTATTAAACAGACACACCTGGTCAATACCTGTGTATGTTTTACTTTTTTCCAAATTATAGTGCAGAATCCTAAAGCCAAACATAGAAGAAAAGCCCAAGTCACAAATCTAGCAAGGATAAGAGAGAATGCTAATAATTTATCTCAGCTCTCTTGAAAAATTTGTTCTGCCTCTATCATAACATGTGCTTTTGGTATGATGGGAAGAGGAGGCTGGGACAGGAGGAAACTGTGAGAGGTTGCCTTGGATTTTAAATCTTTCTTATAAAAGCTGTGTTTACATTTAAGTTTAAAATAACTATTGATTTGCTGATAATAACTGTTTTAATAACAGATACTAAGATGCTGGTCTGAGCAAGCACTGAGTGTTTATGTACACTGATTCTGCTACAAAGTCCTGTTCCTGTTTAGTTATCATCTGTGTGCTCTCAGCATTTAGAATACTTTCTGAGAATTGCAGATTCTCCATAAATGTCCTTAGTCTCTGTGGTTCATTAAAGATTCCACACAAGATGCCTGAAAATTGTGCCAACCCTTTGGTATTGGGGTGTTGATGTCTAAAATAGTTTCAAAGTAGAATAGAATTGGCAAGCACATGGAGTAAAGTTTTTTTTCTCTGCATTTTCCTGTTATTCTTTTTGAATATTTAGCAGGTGTTTTTCAAGTCCTGGCCTCTCTCAGATATTCTAGTTAGAATTAGCAGAAGGGTGATTTTTGGTTCTTACTCGGCCCATTCGTTTAAGTGGGAGCAGGGCATTTAAGTGTGGTGGTGCCAGAAGTATTTAATTGAAATGGGACATGTTGAAGGGAAAAGCTAGACTGAGGGGTACAGCTGCGTGGAGAGTTGACCTCCTCTGGAATACTTCTCTGGAGATTCTAGCTCCAAAGCGAAAATTCACAGTTTCTTGAATTTCTTCTATGAAGAAAAGTGAGGATAATACATTACTTGCCTAATCTTACCCTATAATCTCTCCTTTCTCTGAATTTCTCCTAGGCTTAATGTATCCCACACATATGTATATGCTCTGGCTTATATTTCTTGTTTCATGTAAATTTCTTTTCTTCGTGTCTACACGTGTTCCTTGGAGGCAGTGGGTATGCCTTTCACTTACTTTGTGTCATCCTCTCCCTCCAGTGCTTAGTGCAGTGCAGGGTTCCTGATCACTGATGAGTAATTGTAAACCATTGACTCACCTATGTTGTGTAGAACAGCCATTCTGATTCTGGGTAGACTCAAGGTAGCAAACGTATTGGGTTATGTGGAACACTCGGAGGTCATTAAGATCTTGGCAAGCGTGAGTGTGGCATGAAAGTTCATGAATAACGCTCTTGAATGGCAGTTGCAACTGGAACTACCAAATTCCCTGAAAAGCTGGTTTAGGGGTAATAATACCGCCATCTACTTTTACGTAGTTCTTTGCAACTCAGAACTTAGTTAATAATATATTACTTGTTTTAATGTCACTAAACCCTGTCCAGTGGTCAGGGCAAAACTCTGTTCTCAAATGAGAAAATTGGAGTGCACAGAGATAAAGGACTTTGTGTTTACAAAATGGGTGAGTGGCAGAGCTGATGTCTGGAGCCAGGCTTTTTGCATCCAAATACAGTGTCCTTCCCATTACTCCACACTAGCATAGTGGACTGCTTTTTTACATAATAAAACTCTCTGGGACAAGAAGGACCTGCAGATGTGTTTCTCTAAATAAGAGAGATGGAGAGATAAGGAGACGACCTTAATTCAAAGTATGATGCATTTGTCAAATAGTTTCTTCACCTGGACATTTAACGGTCCCCTTCCAGAATCTGGGTAAAGAAACAGAATGTAGCAAGGGGACAAGAATGAGTCCTCCTTAGTAAAAACAAAGGGTTAAAATTTGTTCCTTTGAAAGTTTAAGGTGGACAAGGATCCTGAATTATCTAGACACCAAAAACTAGGCTGAAAGTCTGTATTTCCTCCCTATAGGGAAAAAGTGAAGGGGTGTGTGTCTGGGGAAAAGGGTAGGGAGGGGAGAATAAGTCTCTTTCTTTCTAACAGGCTTTCTTTAAAAAAAAAAAAAAGGGAAAGAGAAACAAACGTTTGTTTCTGTGATTAAGCCCCATTTATGTTTAAAACATAAATGAAATAGGGACTGTTTAAGGCACTGAGGCGCGTGTTCTGATTTGGTTGTTTACTATCAATCAGACCGTTGCTTGGCAGACACTGGATGGTTATGAGCCTGAACAAGCTGAAAAGGGGCAGGAAAAGAAGTGGAGGCAGCATTCTTCCTATTTAAAGCTGCATCGCTTGAAAAAAGTTTTCGCAGACTGTGCCGGAGCTGGTGCTGAAAAAGGGGGTTTTCAGAGGCTGCCCTGGGGCTGGTGCTGAAAGAAGAGCCCACAGCTGACTTCATGGTGCTACAATAACCTTAGAATCTACTTTTCACTCCCAGGAGGACCCACATGTCTAATATTTAGACATGATGGCAAATTGGGTGGAAGCAAGACCTATCCTTATTCTTACTATTTTATTAGGGCAATTTGTCTCAATAAAAGCCCAGGAAGAAGATGAGGATGGTGAGTTTGCCGTTTGCTTTCCTTGTGGTGGTTATTGCATAGTTTGGGAAATAAGTGGAATGTTAAGCCTCAGGAAGAGCATGAAGACGAGGCTCTGATTTGAAGTTGAGAAGGGGGCTGACAGATTTGCACCTGGGAAACAGCTCGGAAGACAATCGGGATGTTTGTAAATCCGGAGCTTCCACATCTGCGGTTCGAAGAGTACACTACTGAATATTTCTGGGAAAGCCTAGGATAAGTCCTTTTGCCTGAATGTGGAGAGTGGGAAGTTTAAAAGAAAAGGAGAGTGCTTAAAACAGCATTAAAGGCACTTTTAGTTAGAGGAGTTCTGTTCTGTGGGCTGGAGTTTTCAGAGCAAGAAGTCGCAGCAGAAGCAGGGTAGGGTGGAGTCTTTTTTGTACTGAACTTCAGCTGCTTCATAAAATTCTTTGTTTAGAAAAACCTCTGCAGCCAGTCTGATAACTGATTTTTTCTTTGTCTTTGGCTCCTTATTTTTCTCTCTTTACAGACTTCTACGTCTTTCCCATTTTCATTTGTGATCTTACAGTCACTTTTGCTTTCTGAGAGACAGTCTCATTTCTTTCCCCATGGCAGAAGTTGATAGAAGCCAGATTTCTTATTTTCCCACCCTACTGACTTGATTATCAGGACAGTGGTGGTTCCCTGTTGGATGGCGGAAGGCAGGAAATCCACATGCCTTATATAATTTATTTATCAAGGAGTATTTTATTGGCATTATTCATTAGACACAAGTTTCCTTTCTTTTCTTCTTTTAAAATGTGAGACAAATCTTGACTGGTTACCGATTCTTTTTCCTTTGAAATTTGCATATGTTAGGGTTGGGTTCTGTGGTATGTTAAGCAAAAATGCATGGCTGCTATAAAATATAAGAAAATATTTAAATGGGTTCCACTGATTATTAAATCCTTCCCCTCCAGGCCTGGAGTTTCAAATACGGACATGTACTGTTTCATAATAGGCCATTATAGATTTTCATAACAATTTAACATCAAACTCAAGCTTTTAAAACTTACCATATTTATTAAACTTTTGTTATTGTCTTTCATATATATTTTTGTGTATATATTCACATATGTATGGGTGTATATATATATTTTAATACCTGCTTCTGTGTATTTTTGCTCTGTAAATGTTCATAAAATTAATATAGAGGCCACGAGGTCTAAAAAACATTTAAAAAGTGAAAATAAGAATCTGGGATGAATACCCAACAATCTGTCTGGAGTGCCATAGAGGGGGCACTTTCTAAAATCTTGGATCTTTTTATGTTACTTTTTATGTTTTTGAAAATGAGACAATTTATAAAAGATGAAACTTCTTGAGCTTCCTTGTAATGTTGTGAAAAGCATGTACAGTTTGGAAGGGTTGGGGAGATAATTTAATAGGAAGTAGAAGTCAGGAAAGGGGAGAAATAAAATACAGAAAAATTACAATAGAAATAGAAAAATCTGAATATAAAAGAAGTAGTTGACTCCCCTCCCCCACCAAAACAACCAACAACTTTCTTTTAAAACTTAATTAACACAACTTTCCTTGTTAATATATTTTAAAATAAATAACTTACATTTATAAAGTATGAAAATAATTGAATATGTAAATAAATGTTTCCTAAAGCATATGGAGTAGGCCATATGTTAAAAGACTTTCTCAAATAGTTGTAATTACGTTGTAGGTGTTTCTGAAAAATGAGCAGAGTTCAATTTTCCTTAATACTAATTTACATAAATGTTAGGAATGTGAGGCTTGATGCAAAAAGTCCCTGATTCCATACCAACTCTGCTCCCCCCAGTATAACCAAACAGCATAGAAACAGGAATTCCAAACATTATATTTTACAGAAAAAGGGTAATTGCTTTCATACGTATTATAAAAAATAAATTCCTCAGTTTTATTACTCAAGCTAAGAGAATATATGTAATAAAAATTCAAAAGCAAAAGAAAATAGTTATGGTCCTAATTAAAGTTGATGTAGAAAAGAATTCCAGAATCCAGAATATTCAGAGCTACATAACTTGTATTTACTTACCATGCATATTTTGGTTTAAGTGATATTGTGTGGTACTTGGCAATACTTTATTTTCCCTGTTCAGGCTTGTCACAAGCTTAATAGAAGTGTCAGAATTTTGAAACTCCATGTGATTTTAAGTTTGGGGGAGAGTAAGTTCAGGTAAATGTTTTAAACTAAAGAAATATCTAAGGCATACATGCAAAACAAGTATGTTTTTCAAATTTTAGCTCTAAGTCGTATAATGTGGTATTGATTTTGTGTACAAATATGTTCCCTTTGAATGTGGAGGCCTATTATCATATGGAAGTACATATTTATGAGCTTTTATTTTTTTGTTTTCAGGACTTCAAGGTATATTTTTCTTCTGTTTGACTGTGATTATTTTTATTGGAAATTTAAAACATATTTTACTTAGTTACACAGTACCTGTCTGATAAAAATACTTATGAATGATAAAAGAAAGTAAATAAGCTTTAGGCTGTTTAGGCCAAAATCATTACTACTTCTCACTAAATTTTAAGAACTGAATTGATTTTTTAAATTCATAAAAATGAGAAAGTTTGAGAGTTGGGCTAACTTTAGTTGAGAGTACTAAGTAAAATTAAGTAACAAAAATGAGTTAAGGTGACAAAATCAGCTTTTCATGAGTTTTTCTGTGTGTATGTTTGTTAGGGGGGTGCTTTGAGAGGTTCCCCATTTGTTTTTTGTAGGAGAAAATACTAGTGCATTTACAGTAATTTTTATATTCCTAAATAAAGTTCTAACACCTAGTGAGCTTATATACATTCTTGTTATTAGAAGTGGACATACTTAATCTTGGAAAATAATCTCTGATATGAATCATTGATTTCAACAACAGAGAAGAAATGGAGAGAAGGGAGGGTACAGAAATATACCATTTTATTTCCAGAGACTATAAATGTCAGTGCTTCTCAGAGGCACTGAGAAGGTAGGTAACATCAATAAGTGAAGCAAGCGAGTGTTTGTACGTCAACAGGGGATGGTGGGCCTGTGGAGAACTGAAGATGCATGCCCACTTGAAGACAGTCACATCTGATGTTTTCAGAAAGCATTGCCTAAGCCAAGTCCAATATATTTGAGTGCCAGCTTTGGCTCCTGGACCATAAATTTGCAACCCTCTTGTGGCAACCCTACACTAATATCCTGGACCCAAGCCAACTTCTGATTACTAAGAGATGAGGGGCTCACAGTCCTTTCTATACCATGGTCTCCTGCATTTTTATTATATTACGTCTACCATTTATCTCACTGTTAAAATACAAATATGAAGAAACTAATGCTTAACACTCAGCAGTACTTGGATGGGATGATTTTAAAGGAGGTACAGAATACAAATACATAGCTTAAGATACTTGTTCACTCATAAATTGTTTTAAACTCTTTACTACTGAAATAGATACTTTGAATCATGTAGGATATGCAAACTTTTCTTTTATAGTGGATGCTTTAATCTAGGTCTACCTGCATATAGCAGAATGCAGTAGTTTAAACCAAAAAAAAGTGTTTTTTTTTCCTTATATAAAATAAGCTTCTAGTTAGGTAGTGAAAGGCTGGTATACCAGCTCTACAAAGTCATCAGGGATTCAATTTTTTTCTAGATCTCTCATATCCCTAGGGTACAGTCCTTGATGTTATGTTCCTAGACAGCTGCTGGAATTCCAGCCATTATATTTACTTTCCTGGCATCTGGATAGAGAATGGGAGACAAAGGCTGTGATTCCCTCTTTTTAAATCGAGAATATTAAGTCATCATATCATTTCAACTTACTTGGAAGTTGGCTAGAATTTAGTCATATGGTCATACAAAGTTACAAGGACTGCTGGGAAATGCAGTCTTAGCTGGATAGCACTGGCAGTGTCCTCTACTGAATAGAGTTATGCTATGAAGGATATAAAAGGGAGAATAGCTATTAGGAGGCAACTATAATCCCAGCCACAATGAGCATAATTGTCAACTAGTGGAATAGATCTGGTTTCAATGGACAGAATATAGTTGAGTAACCTGATTTACCCTGGTTATTGTTCACTTCTGAGCAGACTACAAAGCCAAGAACACTGGATGGCACTTAAATACTAGGTTGTAATTCTTTGCAATTCTTTCCTTATTCTCTTCAGATAAATTTAGAAGTACCTATAACTTTTATTCAAATTAGAGCGAGGCTTTATTTTGAAGAGTATCTCTCTCTATATGTAGATTGGTAGATTGATAGTTACAGTGATTTTTTTATATTGACAGATGCAGTGTATACTTTGACCATGACTCTTTAAGTTTGTTGGTAAGCGATCCACACCACAGATCAGTGTTGAGCTGGCTGCATAAAGAATCATGTGAAGAGCTTGTTGCCAATCTAGATTCTAGGCTCCCTTTGTTTCCAGATATCCTGATTTGGTAGATTTGGATGGGATCTGGGAAGCTTTCAGGTGATTCTGATTCATGCTGGTGAACCACTGTATTAAATCTCTACCTAACACTCTTGTCTTGATACGACACCATTTGGCTTCCTGTTCTAAGGCTACACACTGTGACATTGGCAATAGCTTGCTATTCTAGTTATTCCTTTCACTTATAAGGCTGCTTAATTGAAGTTTGTATATAAACCACTGCAAATTCACCATCATTTCTGGAGAAACAACTCAAGGCCCAAATTCTCCTCATGGCAGGTTAGGTGAATCATTCTACTATGCAAAGGACACAGACTATTAAAATGTATTTCCAGGTGAATATATAGGTTTTTTTTCTCTCTTTTAATTCCTGCTCTTCACACTTCTATCATTATCAACACAGGCCTAAAACTCATTGTGTTGATCATTCTAGAAATGCACATAATGCAGTATGTAAAGTAAAAACATAAAGAGAAAGCTTTGTTTTGAGAGGAGGAGACTTAGAAGATTGAAGTCATGTTAATCTATTTTTTTCTTTTTTTGATCAAACAGCTTGCTCCTACTTGAAGGATAATTCATGCATCATCACTTAGCCTTATATGGAAATTCATTAAATATTTACAAATGGATCAGTCACTTTTTGACTAATGTTTTTTTCTCTGAGATTACAACATTGAAAAGTTTAGATTTACGCATGAGAGATATAATGATAGTAGGAAAGAAAGACTAAAATTGTTAATTATTAATTGACCTGTTGTGTACATTTTGGCAAGTTGAACAAGTTTATATAAGACAATGGAATGGTTGGAACATATGGACCGTTCAGTTTTCCTCTAAATTTCTTTCCATGTAAATTTCATGTGGCTTTTTCTAAATTTCATTTAAGGCTGAAGAACTGTTATATACAGAGTATCTATCCTTGGCATTTGCGTGAGGGGTAGTCTATCCAGTGGAAAATTTTGCCTTAAAGTTGTGACTACATTGGTGGCCTTAGTGTTTTTATTTTATTTTATTGATATGTTTACAACTAAACTCCTCAACAGAAATCAGGATGGTTCCATCTTATACTGAGTATATTCTCTAAGGAACAGTGTATCAGGGACATCACAATAGCACAAGATTTTCCTTACTCACGTGTTGCCTTTTACAGAGAAGGAAGTAATATTAACAATATTAATAAATTAATGTTAATAAATAATGAACTTTGTCCCTATCAGCTTTCTGGTATAATGTTCAAACTCAAAAATGTTTGTATGCTTTTTTAAAAAAAATTTTAGTTTAGATCTGAGAAGGAGGAAGGACTGTCTCACAGTTGGTTTCCTTTTTCCTTTCTTTTGTTTTCCTTTCTGGGTGTCTGCTCAATCAGAATTATAAATTCAGTTTCAAGATGAAACTGTATTCTCGGTGGAACCATGGCTTGCAACATAAGCATCATAGCCTTGTTGTAGTCTATATACTTTAGTAAGTAAAGTAAGCCACAGTCCAACCATCATTGGGAGAACACCTTAGTTCTGGTCCATCTCTGCTATTTAGCAGTCTTGCTACCTTTAGAGTCCTTTAACTTTACCAAACCTTTGGGTCCTCATCTGAAATTGGAGAATTTATACACACCCCTGTTAATCTGATGGGACTCTTAGGAGGGTCATTTGGAAACTTTACCTGAAGGCACTTTTAGAGCCCTTAAATGAGTCACAGAAAGTGATATTACAATCTGATTTCAGTCATCACAGATACAAACCTTGGTGGTATATTTTTTACTTTTGCCAAATCTTTGAATATGTTTTGAAGAAACTTCCAGATGTGTTCTCCTTCTGTACTTTGTTTGTGCTTCATCTCCTGGAGGAAGTTGCTCCATTAATCATGCTCCCTTTTCCATAACTCCAACCACTTCCTTTCTATGAGCTCTTTCCCCTTAGCCTGTAAACAAGCTCAGCTTTCTCCCAGGGTCTGTGTCTGGCTCCCACCCTCTCTTTATTCTTAGCCCAGCTGCTTTAAAGGAGCAGAACAGTTTTCTGTCTGCCTCCATGCCCTCACTCATCCCATGCATTCTGACTTTTGCCCCCTTCATTCCACTTAAGCTCTTCTGGTAATGTGTGATGTTACAGTGGGCTCCTTTCACCTACCGTTGACCACTCCAGCTTTCTTGAAAGGTGCTCTGAAGATTCTCCCTCTACCTTCCTGACCTTTCCCTCTCAGCTTCATGGGCTCCTTCTCCTTATTTATCCCTTAGCACTTTGTTTTCTCATAGGATTTTGTCCACTGGTCCTTTCTGTATATTCTCTCCCCAGAGTATCTAGGGATCTTACTCACTTCCAGGGTTTTGCTTAATAGCTAATTGCTGATCATTCTCAAATCTCTCTCTCCAACCCTGACCTTCCACATCTACTTCAGAATACCCAGCTTCCCACTGGATGGTCCATAACCACTTCAAGTTCAGTGTATCCCAAACTCAATTCATTATCTTCCCTCCAAGACAGGATCATCTTTCTCATGTATTCTTTATGTCAGTTAAAGGCAAGATCATCCTACCTGGTTATTCAAGCAAAAGTCTAATCAGTCACTAAATTCTACCATTTTACCTGCTAAATATTCCTCATATATACCTCCTCTCCCTCTCTACTACAAATGCCTAAGTTTAGGCTCTCATCATCATATTACAGTATTACTACAATTTACTGCAGTAACATCTAACTTTGTCTCTTGCCTCCCATGTGACTACTTCCCACCCACCTGTAGAGACCCCCTCTGTTGCCACTGTGATATAAAACTAAAATCTGATTACCTCATTACCTTCCTTAAAATCTTCCATTGACTCCCATAACTTGAGGAAAGAATAATGTTCAAGCTCCTAAGCAAGACATACAAGACCTTCCATGATCTGGCCCATTTCTAGAATTTTAGTCACAGTCACTATCATTCTTTGCCTCAAAATAGAAATTGCCTGTAGTTCTCACCTCTCACTACATGCATGCACACACACGGTTCCTTTTTTTAAGTCTATTTCCCAGGTTCCACTTCATGTCATAAATTTATTTTATGTATTAGGTATATGATAGTTATTCCATGCATATATGCCAATGAATATTATTTTTGAAAATCTAAAAAAAATCTCTCCCAATATTCATTCAAATATGAGTGAATGGATTTCAAATTCAGGATTTCCAAATTATATTTGCATATTCTTGAGCAATTTTCTTGATGGCTCTATGTCCCAGTTTTTTTGTCTATAAAATTAGAATAGTAATATTTACCTTAAATAATTATTTTGAAGACTATCATGTATATAAACTACCTACATAGTAGTATGGCTCCCAACAAATACTAGGAGGTCAACAAATGATTATTGATATCATTATCCAACATTATTATCCAGTTGATATTATTATTCCATTACTATTTAGTAGTATAGCAATAATAATAAATGCTTATTGGGTAATTATAAGAACCAACATGTTAGATGTTATGGAAAAAATAAACAACTTTTGCTCTCAAAGAGATTAAAATTAGTGTAACACTTAAAATGCAAATTTTATTTACTGTTCTACTATGGTCATTTAGACAATACCTCAGTCTTTTCATCTAAATCTAAATAGGCTATATTGTAAGCCCATTTATAAATTTGACCCTTCAAATAGCAGAGCTTTATTGTAGCGTCTTCTTGTGTAGGTTTATATGGGAAAAAACAAAGGAAACAAAAAGCTCTTTCCACTGAATACTTTCTAATGACCCTGTGATTTGAAGCATCACTGCCGCTGTCCTGTTTCTCACCGCCACAGCATTTCATTCTCTGTAGTCGTTCCCAGGTTGTAAGCAAGCCAAGCACGATCCGTTCCATGCCCCAGTGCTACCTCATGTCTGTCTACCAGCTCTGTCTGTTTCAGAGTTTATTTTCTGAAAATATGGTAGTCATAAAAGTCTGTAGTAAAAGTTGGAAGCTTACTTTCCACACTGCATTGCCCTGTGTTGTATCTGGAATGAGAGGAATTGCTTCACTGCACAGGGATTTACAACGCAGCTCCCAGGACTATTTGGATACAGTAGAGGGAGTGACTGTCTTTTCTCAGACTTTGCAGCAAGTCTCTTCATTTTTCAAAGGCTGCTGGTTTCTTCACTCCCTTCACTCCCAGGAGATTTTTGTGAAATTGACTCCAGAAAGCAGAAACTGGTGTGAGATGTAGGCACATTCTTTATACTCACGCTTTCCTTACTTTGCTGTACTTTTCTTTCTTCTCAGTTTTTCAAACTTAAACAGAATGATGGGTTTGACTTGGCAGGAGGTGTGCACATGGAGTTTCACCAGATAATTAGTAGCTATGAATTCCTTTAATTAAATCTTTGTTATTCAATATAGCTGTTCTGTGGCTGTCAGCTCTAGAGTTTTTCATTATGGAATTTTAAAATATGGGTGCTTCCCTTAGCAAATACAATTTATTTATAGAGATTTAATATTTTCATTTCATTTATTTTTCATTTAGTATTTCTTAAATAGCAGTTATATACTTATTATTTTCTCCCGAGGGAGAAGAACCTATCAGATTTATTTATGCTAGTTTGAAATTATTTTTAAATTTTTTTTTCATTCTTTCCAGAGCTTTCTATTGAAGAAATAATTGTTACAGTTTAAATCAAAACATTATGCTTCTCATGTTAGTGCTAAATTTTTAGCTAGAGTTTCCAGTAGGATGGACTGGTGGGTGAACAGTGAGGTTAACTGGTTACCATGGGAAGATGAACTACAAAGAAAAAGTTCCTAGTTTTCTGGTCTTTGGCTAAAAACACAAACCCTCTGAAGTTTTATAAAGAAGGCTTATACTTTCATTTGAGAGGGCAGAAGGGCACTGGCCATTCTAAGGCAAATGAGTGATTCTGATATGAGAATCTTCTTTTATATGAGTTTGTACAGAAAAAAAGAAAAAGAGACTTGGGGGCAATGAAGGAGGAACAACTGAACATTCCATCAAGAGCTTGTGTTTAAGCTTTCAGGTGCTGCAAGTGTTATGTTTTTCTGAGTGCTCACAAAAGAACACTTCTTTCTCCAGCCCTTCCCCATTTCCTCTTAAATCTTGATCTCTACACATTAGATTAGGCATGTGTTTGTCTGTATTTTTATTTTTCTACCTTAAGCACAGTAAAACTGAACTGAATTTTGCTGAGAAACAACTGATAAATTCCTGAACCAATGGAGTGCTTATTAGCCTGGGAAGATTTCAGGATACTTTGAATCTGTTTGTTTATTTTTTTAAAAAGTAGGTTAATTCCTTTATGTAGAGAATGAATCAAAATTGAAACAATTAGTTCTAAAGAGATTAATCCGTAGATACATTCAAAGTTCCATTGGCAGTGTTTGTGTTTGGGTATGTGAAGGATGATGAAATAAAATTAAATCAGTATTTTATGATAATTAGTATTTTATGGTATTTTGGTATATTCAGAATATAAATATTTCATAAACTTGCCAGAGCTATATTCACCTGAGCTACCTTGTACCCCTTCCACATCTGTTCCATGTTGCTAAAGTCCCAGGAGGGTAAGCAGGTCCAGTTTTAAGAAAACAGTTTTGGGGGCTTCCCTGGTGGCGCAGTGGTTGAGAGTCCGCCTGCCGATGCAGGGGACACGGGTTCGTGCCCCGATCCCGGAAGATCCCACATGCCGCGGAGCGGCTGGGCCCGCGAGCCATGGCCGCGGAGCCTGTGTGTCCGGAGCCTGTGCTCCGCAACGGGAGAGGCCACAGCAGTGAGAGGCCCGCGTACAGCAAAAAAAAAAAAAAAAAAAAAAAAAAAAAAAAAAAAAAAAAGAAAACAGTTTTGAAGTAGATGACTTTTAAATTTAATTTAATTTAATTATACTTTTAGGGAAATATGCTTTCAACCTCCTTTCAGTTTGAAGGAAAGGCATTCAGGAATCCGCCTGAGAATCAAGGTCTCACACTGAAGCTTTATCTGCATGTCTCCTTCCCAAATTGGGTTCAAATTACAGAATTTTTCTTCTAGCCTGACCTCCTATCAGAACT
Organism: Mesoplodon mirus; assembly: GCF_964341445.2. Lineage (NCBI taxonomy): Eukaryota > Metazoa > Chordata > Mammalia > Artiodactyla > Ziphiidae > Mesoplodon > Mesoplodon mirus. Next base: position 45,944,103 of record NC_138984.1, read on the forward strand.
TACCTGTTTGGTGTCCTCTTCTTTTCTCCTCCTTGGGAAACTAGTCTACAACACGTGCCCTCTCTAGTCATTATTCCAGTGCACCCTTTAAAAAATATTACTCCTTTGTAATTGAGTATATTATATATTGTAATTTGCCTTTTATGATTTTTTTCCCCAATATTCTCTGGCCATCAGGATCAGCTGACATCATGGCTCTGGGTGAAAGTCCCAGTATTGGATGGACTCTATGGCACTATAGGTGGATAAAACACAGCTGTCATGGGCATCCTGTATTTGTCTGTGGAGGGTTCTACAGTCAAGACATTAGAATCACGTCAAACCTATTCTAATAGAAACTGAAAGTTGCCTTAGTAGAATCAAAATGGAAATTTGCCCACAGGATTCCAACTGTTTCTGAAGAGGACTTCTGAGTTTCTTCAGGATAGAACCATATGATTGTGCATCATATGGAAAGCATACATGCATGGGAAAATGGGTTCTCTGTGGGTACACAAGGATACCAATTAGCAGTTGGCTCAGATAGCCTCATTGAAATCATACATTAAAATGTAAGGCTCCAAGCTAATGTGGGGCTCCCTGACCATTCCTATATCATGTCTTGTGGGATTTATTTTGAGAATTTCAGAGATGTTGGGGAAGTTTGTGATATCTCTTAATTTTTGTTCTTTGATTTCTCTAATTTTTTTGTTTACCCTATATTCCTAAAACATAGTCGTTTTAGAATGAATAAATAAATAAACACAACCACAATACTATATCTCTGTTCTTTTGAGATAATGGCATAGATACTCTTAACTAGGCCTATAGGCCGTAGGAATAGTAGGAATAGGGCACTATCTCACAATGAGATTTTTTAATTCTGGGAAATTCCTTCGGTTCCCAATTATTACCATTTTTCTACACTTAGAACCTTAAACAGTGAGCAGTTTCTACATTTAGAACTTCTTCTTTTCCATTTACTTTCAAAAAGCAATTAACAGAGCCTGGGTCTTTGGAGTCTCAAATTCGAATCCTGAGTTTGCCATTTGCAACCTTGTGAACTTGAGCAAGTTACTGATCTTTGAGATTCTCATCTGCATATTGAAGAATTGAATTAAAATTTTGATGGGGGGAGCAGAATCCCTGGGGCAGAACAGGGCCAGGAATGGGGGAGAGGAGTGGAGAGAGGTATAATTGAGAGGTTTGAAATGGCAATAAGGAATTTTTTTAAATTTCATGTTTTTCCCTTGGGCCAGGCCTACTCTCAGCTCCAGATTATTCACAAAGCAAGTCAGGAAAAGCAAACTGGCACAACCCCTGGGAGTTATACTTTGGTATTAGGATGCATTTCGCAAACTTAGTGGTACATATACTCATTTAATTTTATTCTTTTTTTTTCTAATATAATGATTTTGGCAATTGTTTGCCCATTTGGTTCAGGTAGAGTTGTTCAAGAAAAGTGAAACTACGCTCAATACATAAAACATTTGTTTACTTTCCTGATATTTTACTGGTTCAAGACAGACTTATTTGGACCCTGGCAATGTTTTTATGAGGGATGGCATGCACCTCTACCTGGGTGGTCAATGCAGAGGAAGGAGCTCTGTGAGCTCATTCAACTTCTACTGACTCAGCATAGCAACAGGGTCCAAAGAGCACTGACCCTGAGTCAGACAACTCCAGTAAAGTCCTGACTCTTTCCTTATAAATTCCTTATAATGTGTTGGAACCTTAATTTCCTCATTTATAAAACAGGGATAATACTTTTTATTTTGCTACCTCACAGATTCAAAATGAAGAATTCATAATATCTGTGGAAATTCTGTGTCAGGTTTAAAAGCCTCGATAAGGGTAATGTTATTATTTTAGTGTGATTTACGGTAATGAAAAGTTAGATGAATACAAAATAAATGTTTTATTTTAGGTAAATGAGAATATTTATAATCCAAAGGAATATAAGACTCTGCACAGAACTGAAAGAAAGCAAAATTAGTGGGGTTTTTTAAACCTTGAATTGCAGAGAGTAAAATACCTTGTTTACATATCTATCTAGAAAACTCCCAAAGCCCCAAAATAGGAATTAAATAGGAAAAAAATGAGGATAGAGACTTTGACTTGAGGATAAACAGAACAGACGGAAAGACAAAACGTGATTTTTCTAATATAACTGGACTGCAGTCTCTGTACAAGCAAAAATGTAGCTTCCTGACAGAAGGCTGAATCCACTATTATTATTACTTTTTCCCTATTCATCTCTCATCAGGAAGCCTGTCTCAAAATCAAAGTTAAGCTCTAAGGGCCTGTTTGTAGCATGGTATCCCTTTTCCCTGGGTCAGAAGGTGACTTTGAGCCAGAAGTTTACACTAGTGATAAATATCCACAGCAGTCTGAGCCAAGTGTTTAGACAAAGGTTCCATCATCCCTCAAGCCTGTCTACTTTCTGGTATATTTTAAGACTCTCTACTTGTACAGAGACAAACATGCAGTTAAAGAGATGAGGGCCTCAACTAAATAGACTGTTCCTTTCTTTCATGAATGAATTGTTGAAATAATTCTAAATTAAAACTAGACCAGGACACAGGAAATCTGCATTCTAATTGTAGCTCTTATCATGAACTAACTTGGTGATTTTGTGGAAGTGACTTAAAGTCTCAGGCCTCAGTTTCCTCCTTTGTAAGACCTGTGGTGTATTATCTAGGGCCACTTTCTGCTCTGAAATTCTATAACTATAGAAGATTTACATAAACTTACTTCACATAGGCCAGATTTGTGCTATACCACTGTGAAGAATCTCATGTATGCATTTTGGTGGATCGAAGCATTATGCATAATTTCTGTAGGTAATATCTTTCTGTACTTTTAAATTAGGATTTGAAGTTTTGATCCAGGTTTCTAGTTATTTACCTGACTATGGTTCATTTAAGAAACACAGCTTCCAAAATGATCTGCTTTTCAGTGAATGGCTTTACAACAAAGTTTCTAGACACTGTTGTAAAAGGTGATTGTGAAAAAAATTCCGAATAATCTGGCATTAAATTTTGTAGATTTCAGATTAATTTTGAATTTCCCAGTTAGAGAGAAAATATGTAAATGCATTCAGTGTTGTGTTACACTATTACAACCATAAGACTTGGTGCTCTCTAAATATTTCTTGGTGGGCTGGTGGTCAGAGGTTAGTGGCATCCTAGACTCTTGCCCTTAAAGCTGATGGATTTGTCTTTGCAATGAAGACACTGCTTACTTTTCCTGACAATCTGCTGAAAATTGCTATTCTATCTAGCCTTTAAAAAAAAGGAAGGAAGGAAGGAAGAAAGAAAGGGAGGGAGGGAGGCAGGAAGGGGAATTAAAAACTTATGAGCTTTACCTGAGATTGTCATGAGATTGTCATGATTGTTCTTGATTCCTTATTTTATACTTATTCCTGAGCCCTTATTTTTCTTTGCAATAATGTTTGTTGGGAGATATGTACATGTTTAGTCTGAATATTTAGAAGGTTTGATTTATTCCATTGATACTTGAGTACAGAACTTTTTGGAACATGCTGCTTGTCTCGCATTTTTTTCAGGGAAAATGGGGGACTCATTTTTGTGTTTTATTTTCCACTTTTCCTACTTCACTGATCCTAATTTAGTCTTCTAAACATTTATGTCCCCAAGTCCTGCTAGAATTTCACTCCCAGGCATTATGGATAGAAAATAACCTTTTTTAAAAAATGTCTTTACAAGAAGTACGTGTGTCTAATTCGGGCATAGGAAAAATTTAGATTAAAAATCTGACAAGATGGGCTTCCCTGGTGGCGCAGTGGTTGAGAGTCCGCCTGCCGATGCAGGGGACACGGGTTCATGCCCCGGTCCGGGAAGATCCCACATGCCGTGGAGCGGCTGGGCCCGTGAGCCATGGCTGCTGAGCCTGCGCGTCCGGAGCCTGTGCTCCGCAGCGGGAGAGGCCCCAACAGTGAGAGACCCGTGTGCCGCAAAAAAAAAAAAATCTGACAAGATTTTAAAAAGGCACTCACAAATGCTCACATCCATGTAAAATCAGAAATGCCAGTGGGAGAAAACTGTCAGGTTCTAGATTAATGGACTCTTTGATAAATGAGATATACTCAGTCATCTTAAAGCAGGTGACAATAATTTCCTTCTTTCGGGAATATAAATCCCATTCTATCCTCAAAAACCATTATAAAACTGTTTTAGTGACATTAGAATTTGCTTCAGATGATTCTGAAAAATTTGTATTTTTTTAAAAGAAATAGTGCTCTGATCTCAAGTGATGATGATTTTGACTTGCTTTTCTATGCAGGGCAGTATATCCCCACCCTGCAACCTACTTTCATTCCTTCATTATTCATTAACTCAGTAAGTATTTACTGAGTACCTGTTGTTAACCAGGCCCTTTACTGGATGATACAGAAACAAATATTTAGTCCTTGCCCCCCAGGGAGCGGGGAGAGTAAAAGCAAGAACAATACCATGTGGTCCGTGCAGTGATGGAGGCAGACAGAGGGTACTAGGGGAGTCTAGAGGGCGTCCCTGACACACAGCCTGAGAGGTGGAGGCCGAATGGGAGGCCAGGGAAGGTCTCAGAGGAGGGAGCACCTGAGCAGTCATTCCCCTGCATTCACCCCATTATTTCCTCTATCTGTATTCCAGCCTCTTCTTCACACATCCACACCCTTCAAATCATAATCAAGTCTGGTGTGTGTCCTCTTTGAAAACTTTTGATTATCCCAGAAATCTTTGCTCTTTTTCTCTAAACTACAGCCCTTCTCCTTTCTATGACATATTTAGCACTTAATAAAACCTTTTCTGCATCGCCCATTGTTTTAGTTTTAATAAATGTCATTGATCTCTTGCTTATGTCATATGCTCCTTGAGTGTAAAGACCATTTCTCAAACCCAAAATGTCAGATACAGATTTCAGTGCTATGCATATAAGAGGTTTTCAATAAATGCTTGTGATCAACAATTTTAACAAAATATATTTCCCTTGATGGTTTAAAGTCAAATGCCTTCTCTCCATTGATTGTCAGATTGTTGCCTAATTACATTACTCAATCTTGCTTGTTTTTGCATACATAGCATCAAACTTAAAAAAATGGAGCCGGCTTTTACGTATAGGTTAGCTGTATTTAGCGCCTTTTTGGATAAAGCCTCATAAAAATACATACTTCAAAGCACACTAATTGGCTACTATATATAAACAAAAGTTAATTTTATAACTTACCTTTTTTTTTTTTTTTTTTTTTTTTTTTGTGGTACGTGGGCCTCTCACTGTTGTGGCCTCTCCGTTGCAGAGCACAGGCTCTGGATGTGCAGGCTCAGTGGCCATGGCTCACGGGCCCAGCCGCTCCGTGGCATGTGGGATCTTCCCGGACCGGGGCACGAACCCGTGTCCCCTGCATCGGCAGGCGGACTCTCAACCACTGCGCCACCAGGGAAGCCCTACCCATTTTATTTATAGTGACTTTAGTCAGGCTATAAGGATGCAAAGATGACTGACACACTCTCCTGTATTTAAGGGGCATCCATAATGAGGGGAATAGACAAATAATTATAAAACAATATAATAAATATGATGAAAAAGAATGGCATAGGAGTATTCAGTTCACCTGTGAGAGCAAAGGTTAGTTTCCTGGAGGAGACAGATCCAAAATGTAAGTGATGAGTGTGCAGTAACCAGAAGAAATGAGACAAGAGGAGCAAGTAAATAGCATGTAGATAGGAAAAAATATTTGCCATACTCAGAAGTGTTATTTAACATTGTTTTGCAGGAAACTACAAGTACTTTGATGGCTTGGAGAATGGAACGTGGGATGATCTCATTTATTATTAGAGATGACTTTTAGATAATTTATTGATTAATTATTTAAAAATTAAGTATTTAATAACAGTAGAGACAGTGGATATAGACTATTTTTTTTCTTTCTCTATTTATTAAGCAACTTAGTTGTGAAGGGAAGAAGAGATATAGGACCATAGTTAGGTAGAGTCAAGTGATTTTTGTTTTGTTTTCAGATGACAGGATGGGATGTTCACAGACTGAGAGAAAGAGTCCCATGGAGGGAGAAATGTCGAAGATGCAGAATGAAAGGGAGAAAAGATTGGCCAGGATATAGGAGAGGGCAACACTGGGTGTAAGGGGAGAGGAATTAGCCTCTAAAAGGAGATTGGCTGTTGTATCTTCGACATTAGATGCGGGAAGGCAAAGATGCAGTTGTAGCTTCAGGTGAAAGAAATACGTTTGGGGTACAAGAGGTAGGAGTGTGATTGTTCATGCTTGAATACATCAAGTCTTTTTACTGCCTCAATTATTTTAATGCCTCAATCATTTTAATGCATCAATATTAAATTAAAATGGAATCAATTTAATTTAAACAATTAAATTATATATACTAGGATGTCCTTTGAGACCAGTTGTCTCACCTATTGCTCTGTTTGTGCTAGCATCATGTGAAGATTAAGTTATCAGTAACTCATTTGTTTTCATTGTGGATGTTGGTTAAATATCAAATAGTTGCTCAAAATGCTTGCATCATGATACGGGACATTTCTTTTTCCAACTGGGCAATGTGTTGTGCTTTTGGAAGTCAGATTCCACCTTCCATCAGTCTCTAACTCCCCCAACCCCCACCTCACCCCCACTAAAGGTCAGGTGTTCCTAAATCACAACGATAAAAAAAGATTCACTTTCTCATAGGCAAGGTTAAGGTTTTCTGCGCTGGCCAGTGGTCTATATTCAGTTGACATTTATTTGTAGAGTTTTCTGCCTCTATTAGTAATAATATCACACTAGATCTAAGTAGGATTGTACAGTTCACAAAATACATTCACTCATTTGATGTACACGTAAAACCTAAGCACCTTAGATTACAGATGAGGAAACTGAGATGCACAAGGGATAAATGATGCAGCAGATGTTGGATAGAGATAGAGAACCTAGGTTTTCTGGCTCCCAGGCCAGGACTCTTTCAATTGTATCTCACAGAGAGAAGAAAAGGAAAAAGGAAGACAGTTTTAGTTATCGAGAAGAGCACGCCACAATACTGTATGAAAATCATTTTTATTCAGTGACACATTCTTAGAGACTTCAGTGAGACCAAACCTGTGACAGACAATGATTAGGGAAAGTATAATTCAATCTTGTAGAAGCTTAGATTTTTTTTTTTAGACATGGAAGTTGGAGATTATCACGTAGAACTATAGTGAGGAGGAAATAACCATATGACTTTTAGTTTATACAAGTAAAATTTTTACTTGAGGTGAAATAGGAAACCTTGTAACCTGGAATCTGCATAGTGGTGAAAACAAATGCAATCACAGGCAGTGTTACAGGGCAAGAGCCAAAAGGGACTTTTGGAAAGAAAAACTAATGCTGGTTTAGCATTCAGTGAGATCCCTCTAATTATTAGGCTTTCTGTCCTGGCTTTGTATACTGCACTGATTATAAAATTAATGAAACCATCATTGGCCAAATATTTATTGAGTGCTTCCATGATCCCTGAATCCTAAGTGCCATGTTAAAAATTGGAAGTAGAAAGAAGAATAAGAAATTATCTTCATATTTAAGAACCCCAATATGAGAGATACAACTAGTTATGTACTTTTGTGAAGAGAAATGATGGATGTATAGGCACCAACATTCATGTAGACCATCCTAAGCTGGTTTATAAATTAGTCAAAATATAAAAATATTTTAAATATTTATAAATATCAGACATCTGAACCAAACATTTTTAATGGGAAGATCTGCAATGAAAATGTTTATTTGCTAAGAAAATATTTTTCTTCCTGCTATAGTGACATTTTTGGTCAAAACATTTGTAAGAGTTTCCATGAAGGTAGTTACAAATGAGTTAAAAATTTAGTCACCTGCAGAAATGTTCTACCAGTTTGTGTAAATGCTGCCATTGATAATCACTAAATCTGCCAATAAGAAATATTTATTTGACTTCTGTGTACCAAGTCAAGTGCTATGGTGCACTTAACCTGTATATTTATTAATAAATTAGAAAGTAGAGTCCTTGATTCCTAACCATGGGAAGTTTCTAATTTAGTTGGAAAGTAAATAGTTGAAATAATTAAGCTAAGAAATAGGATATGTAATATGAACCAAAAATACATTAAACTTTTCAGAATATGCCTAGAGTCAGTTCAGGAGAGGGGAAAATCAGCTGGAGTTGTCAGGAAATGAGTGAAGGTTTCAGAGAAGAAGCAGACTGGAGGATATAGCGTTGTGGAAGCTATCAGAAGTGTTCTAAAAAGAAGTCAGTGGTAATTATATCACAGAGATCCAGGGAGGGGTGATGGAGAAAAGCTACTGGATCTGGCAGTGTGGAGTTTCCTGTTCACATTTGAGAGTGGTTGTCCAGGCAGTAAACAACCAAAGCAAAATTTGCAGATGTCAGACTTTTTTTATATTCTAATATACTGATTTTTGAACGAAAAAATGACTACATAGTAGTCATTTAGGTCATATATTTAACTAGCCAATTTTAGTTCTATGTTGTTTTCTAATTCTAAGGAGCTATTGACTATTATTAATGAAATGATAGATGTGATCTGTTAGCATTTCCATTATGTTAATATTTTTAGTGCTAGGAAATGTTTATGGTGCTGGAGAGGTATTATACAAAAGTAGAGAATGGTGGTCAATGAATTAGATAGAGAGCTGCATAAAATTCTCTTTGGCTTGATGATATTTAATCTTAATGTGATAAGAATACTTGTCACCATAAAAATAACAGAAATTTCCATAAATTACTCAATAAAGTCATTACTATGGAGTCAGTCATTGCACATATCTTCAGCCATTGCTGTGCTGATTCTCAGAGACTCATCTATTAGTTACTGGTATGATTACCTAAAAATTTTGACTTTCTAATTACAATTTAGCAAACAGTTATTGGACACTACTGTGTTCCAGGTAGGGATACCACAGTGTATAAGACACAGTCCCTGCTCTCATTGAACTCGTGGTCTATCTAGAGAGAGAGAAAAACAAGAACATAGCATGGGAATGTTTTAAAATTTAATTGTCACAAATAAAATATTTTTTCGATTTAGGTCAAGAAAAAGTCATGTATATATAACTGACATAAGATAAAAATTGTTTATTATTTCAGTGCTTTCACTGACAGTAAAAATATTGTTTCTTCAAACCAGGACATACCAGAGGGAGTAGGGCATTTTGACCCAACTCTTGGCAAAGTTTATTTCAAGCAAGAATACTACAAAATATTTAGTTCCACTGAAGAATTAGCCCACATTTTATTTCTGTCATCCAAAGCTCATTATATTCCAGACTTCCTATTACTGGTATGTGTGAAATACACTTTAGACAATAGCCTAGGTTGGGATTCCATGTTGTTTACTGTGTCCTGTCAGGTGGGCAAAGTGGTGCAACTAGCACTTCCTTTAGCATAAGGAAATAACAGAATCCCCTGTTTGTGATTACTGTTCAAGATAATTGATGAAATTGAATTCCTGTTCTTTTTGGACCTTTTTACTTAAATGTCCTTAGCATGCCCTGTTATCTCAATGAATATTTTACATTCTTCTATACCACTGTATTGTTTTTAACTTTTGTTTTGGGTCAAGCTTTCAGATGTGTTATCATTTGTATATGCTTAATAAACATGGAAGAAACAAATTTTAAAAAAGAAAGCAAATTTACACAACTTTCACTTTTAATGTGATCTAATAGTTTTAGCATTATTTGTATTCAGATCTTTATATATCTCAAAAGCTCATTTAGAACATGGTGCTGTGCTTTGTGATCTATCTATCTATCTATCTCTCTAATTTTCATTAAATTCTACAGAACATTTAGCTTCTTGTTTCATTATAGCCTGAGTGCTGAGGGCTATCCACTGGAAAGATGGGTGAAAAATATATACATAGTCAAAGCTATTACTTAGTCATATTAACAGTTGCTTTGGCTGAATTTTTCCATTTTGTTACCAGATGTTAGTTTTCATCTACCATGGCAACTAATCCACCATCATATTTCCACTATTTTATTGCAAATTATTAGAGTAACTTAATAGACCATATGCTTATTATATTCCCTAGTGCGAATTAACACTGGATTTTGCACTAGCTATTTGGAAAGTTTCAGAAGATAATGTAACACTGGCAACTTAATGGAATTTATTCTTAGATAACAGACTCAAATATTTAGCACAAAAGCATAATTGAGACACATCAATATATATTTTGGGGTATACAAAAGTAACATTAATTTTATTCTATTAGTGCATCCATGTGTGATAATTTTCTACTTATATAATGCCTATGACTCTTTGGGGCAATCTCTCTAACAAACAAAGCAGGATAGCCAGACTCTTTTTAAATTAATACATGAGGACAAGACCATCAATATGTATCAGAAAACTGAGTATATTTGAAACTTTCAAGTATTGACAAGTCCTTATAAAAGGAAAATATGTTGAAATGAAGAAATAATGTATTGGTTTGTTTTCAAATGTAATGTAAATTATAATTTTATGGTATGTTTTATTCTTGTGTTTTTAAATTCTACAATCTTCAGTATACACAGTCAAAAATCATTCTCTAAAAGGGAAATTTAGAATTCAGTTATTTAACAAATATTTATTTATTTATTTTTATTCATTTATTTTTTAACATCTTTATTGGAGTATAATTGCTTTTCAATGGTGTGTTAGTTTCTGCTTTATAACAAAGTGAATCAGTTATACATATACATATGTCCCCATATCTCTTCCCTCTTGCATCTCCCTCCCTCCCACCCTCCATATCCCACCCCTCTAGGTGGTGACAAAGCCCTGAGCTGATCTCCCTGTGCTATGCAGCTGCTTCCCACTAGCTATCTGTTTTACGTTTGGTAGTGTATATATGTCCATGCCACTGTCTCACTTTGTCCCAGCTTACCCTTCTCCCTCCCCTTATCCTCAAGTTCATTCTCTACATCTGCATCTTTATTCCCGCCTTGCCCCTAAAAGTTCTTCATGACCTTTTTTTTTTTTTTTGATTCCATATACATGTGTTAGCATACGGTATTTGTTTTTCTCTTCTGACTTACTTCACTCTGTATGACAGTCTCTAGGTCCATACACCTCACTACAAATAACTCAGTTTCGTTTCTTTTCATGGCTGAGTAATATTCCATTGTATATATGTGCCACATCTTCTTTATCCATTCATCTGTTGATGGACACTTCGGTTGCTTCCATGTCCTGGCTATTGTAAATGAAGCTGCAATGAACATTTTGGTACATGACTCTTTTTGAATTATGATTTTCTCATGGTATATGCCCAGTAGTGGGATTGCTGGGTCATATGGTAGTTCTAACAAATATTTATTGAGTGCAATGTGACAGACACAATTCTGTGGCTCTGGGAATACAGCGATGAGTGGGTCTCTGACCACGTGGAACTGGAATTCTACTCCAGGGTGTGGCTGGCAAATAATGGCTCTCCAAAGAAGTCCATGCTCTAATCCCTGTGACCTGTGGATATATTACTTCACACAGTAAAGGGGAATTAGGTTTATTGATGGCATTATTGTTGGTTATTAGCTGACTTTAAGAGAGAGAGATTAACTTGGATTAACTGAGTGGGCCCAGTGTAATCACAGGATATTTATAAGAGAAAAAAAGGAGACGAACAGATGCAGTCAGGGAAGATGTGATGACTAAAGCAGGGGTCAGAGTCAGAGACACATGAAGATGCTACATTTCTAGTTATGAAAATTGAGGAAGGGGCCATATGTCACAGAATGCAGGTGGTCTTTAGATGCTGGAAAAGGCAAAGCAATGGATTCTCTTCTTGGGCCTCCAGAGTGAGTGCAGCCCTGCCGACACCTTGAGTTTAGCCCAGTGGGTCCTATTTCAGGCTTCTGATCTCCAACACTGCAAGATAATAAATTTGTGTTGTTAAGACAGTAAATTTGTAGTAATTTGTTACAGCAACAATAAGATACAAATTCAACAATATAGAAGTAGAAGAGGGAATTGCACGAAAGAAACAGAAAGATGGCAATGTTGGATCGACTGGCCTGTGGTTTCTGGCTTTGAAGATGGAATGGATCCATGAGTCAAGGAATACAGGGAGCCTCCAGAAGCTGGAAAAGGCCATGGAATAAATTCTCTACTAGAGCCACCAGAAGGAATGCCAACACCTTTATTTTAGTCAGTGAGACCCATTTGGGATTTGTGATCTCCAGAACTGTAAAATAATATTGGTGATGTTTTTAAGCCACTAAGTCAGTGATAGTTTGTTATAGCAGCAATTGAAAATTAATACAATGGGATAAGACAATATATGAGCAAAATATGTCTTTTAAAAAAGATAATTTCAGTTACTAAGTGGCAAAGGAAGTAAAACACAGTAGAGTTCTGAAGCTGTGCTGGCCAGTCTAATATCCACTATCCACTTGTAACTATTTAAATTTAATTTAAATTAATTAAAATCTAAGTGCTGCTAGTGTGGCTAGTGACTACTGTATTGGACGGTGCAAATAATAGAACATTTTCATCATAACAGAAAGTCCTCTTCGACAGTGCTGTCAGGAGAGCTGGAGAGTAGTGCTCCTTTACATAGGGTGGATTTAGTTTGTGTAAAAATCTGAATGAGAAGAAGGAATTGGGCATGTGAAAGGCCAAGGGAAGAGCATTCCTGGCAGAAAGAGCAAAATGCAGAGCAATACGTGCTATAAAATAAATAAAACATACGGACGGGATGTAGAGCACTTAAAAACCTCTCAGTGTGCTTTAGAGACATGCCTACCATTTTAAGTACGCATTAGGCCATTCATTCATTCAGCAAGCATTTACTGAAAGCCTAATTTTGTGTCAGATTTTATGCCAAGTAACATATATGCAAAAATGATATGACAGAGATGCTAAACTCATGGAATTCACAGTTTCGTAGAATTCTCCTTTTAAAAATTATGGTTCATTTTGATGGCTTCAGAAGGCCATTGATTCTAGAGGCAGAGAGTTAAACTGCAGTTTTGCATTGTTCTAGGGAGGGTGAAGGAAGAGGGGGACAGTCAGGATTGCCCTGCTCTGCTGGGGACTGCCCACTTGTCCAGTGTCAAAGGCATCTTCCTGGTCATCTTGTGGAAATGATTCATCCCTGCCCAAAACACAAATCAGTGGAAGAAGCAGAAGTAGGAATCATGAATTATGGCTCCCCTAGCACATGAGCATCATCTTCAGTAAAATTTAAGTCCTTCTATTAGTAAGTCTTGAACTAGAACTTTATCTTGATAGTGTATTTTTGTTGTTGCTGCTCTGTATTCATTTCATTGTCCTTTTGCAGATTATATTAGTGATATTGACTTTCAACTGTCATGTCTTATAGGATAAAAAAGAGAGTTTCTGGTATGGTTGTCTCCTTTAAGGAATCCAGAAGGGTGTGTGTGTGTGTGTGTGGTGTATGCTTTTTTGTCGGCTTGATCATTTGTTTTAATTTTTTCTTTTAAAATGATTTTACTTTAGGATGCTATAATATTGACTTATAAAATATGTCATTATTAAGTTGATAGAAAGTGCCAGAGTTTGCAGTCAGTGGGTTACAATTTTCCATAGCTGGGGAATATTGGAAAATTGTTACTCAAAGGTAATGTGGAATCTCAGGGGGTCTATATGGGTACTACCTTTTAAGGCAAATGCACCTTACCAGGGAAAGTGATGGAGGATGACTTCCAGATGCTGAAATGCTTGTTTTGGCAACTGCTCCAAAAAACTGAAGCATGTCCTGCCAGAACAACCAGAAAGGGTGTGAAGCACTGATGTAAGAGGGATTAGGCACATGGAAAGCAAGGCAAGAAGAGCCCAGAGAGTATAGGTGCAGGGAAGATAGTTGAGCCAAGAGATCAAAATTTGGTGCCCCACTAACTGCAAAGAGTAGCAGTATGTCTGCCTCTGTCCTGGGATGCACACACAAGCTTATCACTGCTGTGTACCCCACTTACCCCTTCCTGTACCTTCATTATCTTTCCTATAACTATTTTTGTCAATATGTTAATCAGGGAACTCTTCCTGGCTAATATGTTTGTTAGATATCATGGGTTATTAAAACCTGCATGACTGGAGTCAAACAGATTTGTCTTCAAATTCTGGGTTCCTTATTTACTACTAGGGTGGCTTTGACTGAGTTGTTTAACCTCTAATCCATCCAGTTTCTTCATCTGTAGAATGGAGGTTATAATATCACTGCCCACGGTCTGTTGTGAAAATCAAATGAAATAATGTATGTGAAGTGCATGCATGAATGAATTTCTTCTCCCTTTTTTCCGCATCAACCAACCTCCAGGATTAGCATTATGTTTTTGTCCAGTTAGAAAAAATTCTACTTTCGGAAGACATCTGAGAATTGAATGTAATGTTGGCAGACTCACACATTGGATATTTTAGCCAGGTTGACTTTCTGTGAGCTCTTGTAATAGAATCACACAGGCAACCAGGTGTTTTCTCTACATATCAGGCACCCTCTTGGAATTGTTTCATAAAAGATGAAGAAAATACGAAAATAAAAAATCCATCCTTGATGAATTTCTTTTTACACACTGAATATCCACGATGCTTTTTTTACTCCAACATTCTTTTAACCTGTGTGTTGATTTTAAAATGCAGGCTAGGGCTTCCCTGGTGGTGCAGTGGTTGAGAATCTGCCTGCTAATGCAGGGGACACGGATTCGAGCCCTGGTCTGGGAGGATCCCACATGCCGCGGAGCAGCTAGGCCCGTGAGCCACAACTACTGAGCCTGCGCGTCTGGAGCCTGTGCTCTGCAACAAGAGAGGCCGCGATAGTGAGAGGCCCGCGCACCGCAATGAAAAGTGGCCCCCGCTTGCCACAACTAGAGAAAGCCCTCGCATAGAAATGAAGACCCAACACAGCAAAAATAAATAAATTAATTAAAATAGGTTTTAAAAAAAAATGCAGGCTAGTAATTGCCATCCCAAACTAGTCAACCAGTTCTAAGCAGTTCAAGACAGATAAAATTTCCCACCTAGCTTCACATCTTGGTGAGACCTTGAACTTCCCTTTCTAAATCAGTTTCATTTTCCCACTTCCCTCTACAATCCTCTCTGCCCCAGATCTTTTCTGAAATAGAGACTTTTTTCCAACCTCTGTGCTAAGCCTGGTCCTGGGCCAGAAAAAGCCAGGCTCTTCCAAAAGGCCAGCCTCTGCAGGAGTTGGAACCTAAAAACCTAATTCATACCACAACTATTTTCCCAAGGGGCGGAGTAACGGGAGCCAGGCTAACAGGAAGAGATCCCTCTGGGGAACTAGCTCTTTCCACACCTGGACATTTGGCTGTGTTCCTCTGTGAATTTGCTGCGGGAGTTTTGAAGTCTAAATTTTGAGTTGAGCTACACCTGTGTTGATCTTCCTGCCGCTTCAACTTAGCACATTAGTTGCCAATGCCCGTTGCCATCCTGATTTCTCTGAAGAAACATCACAGAGATAGAGTTCAAAATTTCTTGGTATCATGATTTATGTAGCCTGAAAGTCATAGGGTGCTGACCTTACCTATTATTATACGTGGAGTTAGAAACTGTCAGTATAAATCTTAGCTCTTCCATTGACTAGCTGCATGATCTTCTATTTTAAATCATACATATAAGCCTCAGGTTCTGTACGTATAGAGTGTAGAGATAAGAATACTTGCTCAGACTATCTTGCATTGTGTGCAGATGGAATGAGATCATGTGTGTTGAAGTACTTGAAACAGTGGATGACTCCTTCTCAGTTCTCTGAGATTTTGAATATTTCTGTTTACATTGTGATTTATTTGACTCTCTCTCCTTAGTGACTAAGTGATAGAGATCATTTTTATTTCTGTGTATTTGTTGCAGCCACAGTATCTAGCACTTGGTTGGTCCAGGGGTTGGACAATAGAGCATTTTTGAGTGGGGCCTCTGAAGTCAAGCTGCAAATCCAAATCTCAGGCTGCCTTGATCCTGTGACTCTGAGTAAGAAATTAACCACATGAAGCCTCAGTTACCTCATTTGTAAAATGGGATGAAAGTCATTGCTTATCTAATTCATGTATCAAACAAGAGAACACACCTACAGCATTTAACACAATGTGTGGTACGGATTAAACTTACAAAATTCCTTAGTTTTAATTTTTACTGTAGGTAATCAACAATTTAAAAAAATGTTTCCAATGAGATTTTCTTTACTGAAGTACAAATTTTCTTCTACGTTAGATTAGATGATTATGCTTTTTATTCTCCTAGAAATTTGAAAACAATGTTATGCCTTGAATTATGAGTTATCTTTTTAAGGCTCTTAAGTAAACAAAGGAACAGAACAGTTCTCTTTCTAATATAAAAGCTAGGATCATAGACCCAACAATATAACTTTCAGGTGAATTCCATAGTCATGTGATTTTTTTAAAAAAGCGAAGTGGTTTTTAAAATAAAAATAGCTTTTATATCATTTCTTACTGGGTTATGTAAAGTGTGTTTAATTTAAACACACCTTTGAAACTCATTGTGGAAGGAGAATAAGCCAACTGAAAAGGAATCTTATAAAAGCTATAGCCAGATGTCAGATGTTTGATTTTTAGATTGTCTAGGCCATCATTTCTCTTTAAGCATTTGCCATACATTCATGTCTTCAGTCATGAATAAGACAGAAAAAAGACAGTCAGAGCCCAGTTATTTTCACTGTTGCTTTCCTTGAGAGGATCTGTTATCTTGATTATGAGTGTCTTCACTCTGAAGATTGCTTCATTTGTCATTATGCCTTTATGAAATATAAACCATAAAACCATTTTGGGATCGATCAACTCTAAGCCCATTTGCCATAGAGACCATTTTAGTTGAAAGAAGGTACATTTTGGAAGTATGTTCAGAGAAGAATATGGTAATTCTATTGTAATACAAAGGGTAAAGTGATTGAGTGAGTATCAGAGAGGATAAGAAAGGAAGATAACAAGGTGGGGACCTTGTTAGTGCATCTTAAAATATTTGATGGGATCATCTGTGTGGAAATGAGTTAGATTTATTTCTTGCAACTCCGGCAGGCCAAGGTAGCTCCATATGGTAGAAAGTATAGGTAGGTCGATTTTGGCTGCCACATAACCCATGATATGCTCATTGAATTACGTTAAAGACTGCTCTGCTCTGTATTTATACATAGGAACATTCTAAAATGCCACATGGGATTCCCTATGGAAGATCTTTTTAATGATTTGACCTAAGTAAAAATAGAATGGGCTCCCATTTAGGTGGTGAATTCTCCATCTCTTGAAGTAATGAAGCAGATCAGTGAATATCAGGGAACATTTATTGTGTATACAAAACTCTTTATCTTTCAAGGATTTTTTTAAATGGAGGAATAAAGCCCAAGCCTGGTTTAGATTATTTCTTAAAAGATAGAAAATATTCATAGCCCACAAAGACATTGACATTTCAAACTAACATTTCAATCTTTGAGAACTTTTAAAGGGCTTTAAAATTTACATCTTTGAAAATATTTGTGTCTCAAAGAATTCTAGTTGACTGAATTTCAAATAGAAATCTCTTCCATGCACCGTATCTCAAGGATTTTTATATTGACATAACATAAGAAGATTTGTGTTTGTGCCTTGATATGTGACAATTAGCATGAACTCTATTCACTTCCTGTGCTGTTGCTTGTCATCTGAGAGCATTCTGGACATAATTTATTGCCTGTTAAGCCATCTGCAAAGTACGATTGTAATTTAGGAAACAATCACAACCGTTTAGTGGCTAAACAGTTGGTTGCTTTCATTTGACCTTGTTATGGACTGTGAGCCTGTTTGATTCCTGAAGGCACACACATTGTTCAGGAATGTTTGCCAGTAATGAGTGAGGGCCAGTTTTCCATATTGACCTCATACATAATTACATAAATTAAAGCAAACCATAACAACTGAGGGTACACATAAAATACACCTCACAGAGGGATTTTAAAGCCCTTGCACTAAGCTTGTAATTACATAGCCATATAGGACATATATCATTTTTGCAAAGTGTATGTTTAAGTTTCTAAGACTTCACAAAGAACACTAAATAAAAGGTTCTATTTTAATAAGTGTTATCATAAAGTTTTTCTCTAGAAAAATTTGCCTCTGAAAGAGGTATGTCTTTATAGAAGCCCACGTTTTTATTCTGGATGTTAATGACTTGATTGAAATTTCTAATGCTAGCCTTCCAAGCTGTGTTGAAACCACTAAATACTTAAAAAGGAAAAGGGAAATGTAGAATTTTAGATCCTAACCCATTGAAAAGAGCCATTTTTAATGCACTTTATTTTCTATATTATCAGAATATTTTGATATTTAGCCAAGTCCAATTTAATTTTATAATTAACCTTTATCATATGTGGGTTTTTTTTTTTTTTGGTTGGTAGTATGGGAAATCATTGTTGCTTTTTTTTTTAACATCTTTATTGGAGTATAATTGTTTTACATTGCTCCGTTAGTTGCTGCTGTATAACAAACTGAATCAGCTATGTGTATACATATATCCCCATATGCCCCCCTCTTGCGTCTCCCTCCCACTCTCCCTATTCCACCCCTCTAAGTGGTCACAAAGCATGAGCTGATCTCCCTGTGCTATGCAGCTGCTTCCCACTAGCTATCTATATTACATTTGGTAGTGTACATATGTCCATGCCACTCTCTCACTTTGTCCCAGCTTACCCTTCCCCCTCCCCGTATCCTCAAGTCCATTCTCTACGTCTGCGTCTTTATTCCTGTCCTGCCCCTAGGTCCTTCAGAACCTTTTTTTTTTTTTTTTTTTTTTTTTAGATTCCATATATATGTGTTAACACACGGTATTTGTTTTTCTCTTTCTGACTTACTTCACTCTGCATGACAGACTCTAGGTCCATCCACATCACTACAAATAACTCAATTTCATTTATTTTATGGCTGAGTAATATTCCATTGTATATATGTGCCACATCTTCTTTATCCATTCATCTGTCGATTGACACTTAGGTTGCTTCCATGTCCTGGCTATTGTAAATAGTGCTGCAGTGAACATTGTGGTACATGCCTCTTCTTGAATTATGGTTTCCTCAGGGTATATGCCCAGTAGTGGGATTGCTGGGTCGTATGGTAGTTCTATTTTTAGTTTTTTAAGGAAGCTCCATACTGTTCTCCATAGTGGCTGTATCAATTTACATTCCCACCAACAGTGCAAGAGGGTTCCCTTTTCTCCACACCCTCTCCAGCATTTATTGTTTGTAGATTTTTTGGTGATGGCCATTATAACTGGTGTGATGTGATACCTCATTGTAGTTTTGATTTGCATTTCTGTAATGATTAGTGATGTTGAGCATCCTTTCATGTGTTTGTTGGCAATCTATATATCTTCTTTGGAGAAATGTCTGTTTAGGTCTTCTGCCCATTTTTGGATTGGGTTTTTTGTTTTTTTGATATCAAGCTTCATGAGCTGCTTATATATTTTGGAGATTAATTCTTTGTCAGTTCCTTCATTTGCTAATATTCTCTCCCATTCTCTCTCCATTTTGTCTTGTTTATGGTTTCCTTTGCTGTGCAAAAGCTTTTAAGTTTCGTGAGGTCCCATTTGTTTATTTTTGTTTTTATTTCCATTTCTCTAGGAAGTGGGTCAAAAAGGATCTTGCTGTGATTTATGCCATAGAGTATTCTGCCTATGTTTTCCTCTTAAGAGTTTTATAGTGTCTGACTATACTACCCAAAGCAATCTACCAATTCAAGGCAATCCCTATCAAACTACCAATGGCATTTTTCACAGAACTAGAACAAAAAATTTCACAATGTTTATGGAAACACAAAAGACCCCGGGTAGCCAAAGCAGTCTTGAGAAAGAAAAATGGAACTGGAGGAATCAGGTTCCCTGACTTCAGACTATACTACAAGGCTATAGTAATCAAGACAGTATGGTACTGGCACAAAAACAGAAATATATATCAATGGAATAGGACAGAAAGCCCAGAGATACGGTCACCTTATCTTTGATAAAGGAGGCAAGAATATGCAATGAAGAAAAGACAGCCTCTTCATTAAGTGGTTCTGGGAAAACTGGACAGCTACATGTAAAAGAATGAAACTAGAACACTCCCTTACACCATACAAAAAAATAAACTCAAAATGGATTAAAGACCTAAATGTAAGGCCAGACACTATAAAAGGAAAATATAGGCAGAACACTCTATGACATAAATCACAGCAAGATCCTTTTTGACCCACCTCCTAGAGAAAGGAAAATAAAAATAAACAAATGGGACCTAGTGAAACTTAAAAGGATTTTTTTTCTGTTTGTTTGTTTGTTTGTTAGCGGTATGTGGGCCTCTCACTGTTGTGACCTCTCCTGTTGCGGAGCACAGGCTCCAGACACGCAGGCTCAACGGCCATGGCTCATGGGCCCAGCTGCTCCGTGGCACGTGGGATCTTCCCGGACCAGGGCACGAACCCGTGTCTCCTGCATTGGCAGGCAGACTCTCTACCACTGCGCCACCAGGGAAGCCCATTTTTTTTTTTTTAATGTAAGGTATCACATTAGTTTTTATTCTATTAGATGTCTGCAAATGAAATTGCATTTCATCTGACTATTAAAAGAATCATAGACTTTCAGAATTAAATGAAATTTAGGTCCAATATTAAAAATATTTACAAGTAATTTATTTTAGATTGTGGAAAGCCAGCCAAAAATTTAAGTAACCAATTAAATATTAATGTTCAGCAAGTGTTACTGTATTTATTTCACTTTCTGAAACAATCTTATATGAATTTTGAAGGAATTTAGTTCTAGTTGTCTTCACCAGTAGTTTCTGAAACAACATATAAGATACAATGGTGAGAAAATCTTTATCTTAAAATTCACAAATAAAATTTTATTTCTGATGAGAAGAGAGTGAAATGGCTTTGATGGAGGAGTAGTATTTTCCATTTTTCAAACTTTCATTGGAGAGCAATTCGTATTTCTTTTAGAATATCATATTATAATTAAAATGAACTTAATTACCTCTCAAATATTTTAGGAATTCCATCTTTGGTTAAGACCGTGGTCTATGTGAATTATTAATCTATATGTGGGATCAAGTTTGTGCAGTGACTCTCTGTGGCAAAATGAAGATTCAGCTAGATCTATGATTTTAGAATAGGTGAGGGTGAAGGACTTTTAAAGGTACTCCCAAATATCTTTGTACTTTGTCTAGCATTCCTAAATTTCGCTAAATCTTGATTGTTGCAGTACTTCATAATTTTCTAATCCCATACAGGAAGGAAATATGGATGTTATGTTTATTATAAACTTTATAATGTTCTTTTCTTTTCAAACCTATATTTACATCTTTCAAGTCTCAATTTACACCCTCCATGACTAAGTAGAGGTCACTGGCCTGTCACACTCTTCTCAGCCTGGAAGCCTCATTTCTTCTGTATCTATTTATACAGATGCCAACCTCCCTTGGGTCTGTGTTTGGCTTTTGCTGGATTCTTTCCACCTCTATGTATCTTTCCCTAGATGCAGCAACCTAAGCTACATGACATGTTCCAGGCCCAGCTACGCTGTGACTTTGTTTAAGTGTCAGATACTACTTCGTTTATATACTTTTCTCTCTTCACAAATATGTTGCCTTTTTAAACTAGCATCTTGCTGGAATATCTTCAGAGATAACTGTGCAAAAGCTCAGATTATTTTTCTGAGTCTTTCCCGTCATAGTGTAGCTTGTCATCTAAGGATCCCTCTTCCCCCAATGAATGGAAATTTGTTTTTCTGTATATATAACTATATTTTCCACAGATAAGTTCATTAGTCCTTTTATCTGTCTACTAAGAGCATCACAGAACTTTTCATTGACAATTACTCACAATTTTGTTTTTCAATCCCCAGAAGGGCTTAGGATTGTCTAGTAGCAATTCTAAGGATTTGTGATAACATGCTCAATTTTTTTTCTACCAGCTCATTTGGTAGAGGTCCAGAAAGCTTGAGAGAGGAGATGAGGCTTTTCTTCCTTCTCCTTCTCCTCCTCCTCTATCTCTTCTACCCACCCACCCCCCATCTCCTTACCCAAGAGATTTTGCTGGGGTGCTGGAATATTGGGGAAGACTTGTAGATGGATTTGAAGGTAAAAATCACTCTCATGATTCTAGAGAAGTCTCTGGGCACTCCTTTGTTTAAAGAAATTACAGCACTCCACTCCTTGGAAGGCATCAGTATTTGAACTTCTATACCGGAAGAAATACTTATTTGGCCTAGGCTCCTACTTCTTGTTTCCTGACTCTGAGCTAGCTCCTTATGCATGTCAAGACATCTTCCTAAGTCTCACGGTGACCCAAAATTCAAGTAGTTTTGGTATGAACCTTGTCAGAGGCCCTTTGAAAATATAAATAAATTACATCCACCAGGCCTGTCCTGTCCAAATTGCTTACTTAACCTGACAGCTCTAATAGGTTAGTCAAGCACCATTTCCCCTTCCAGGACCATGATTCCTCTGTGAGTTCTGTTGTATTAAGTACATAGTTATGACCCACTTTATAACAGATCCCATAAGATTGCCTGGGTGGAAATGAGTCTTAGATTTCCAAGGTCTTCACTGGATTCTGTGTTTATGAGTGAGGATTATTATTGACAGTTTACCTTTTCTGGCTTGGTGTAATTTGTTATTGACAGGTCACATGTCTTACCTCACTGTTCGACGTTCACTCTTAAATTCTTTCATAATTTTTGTGTAGATGCTACAGCATCACAGATATTTATCTGTGCCCAATTTTCTAATGAATAAAACACTTAATGTACTTTTAGCAGTTTGAATCTAGTACCTCTGATGTGCCTACCTCAGTATACAGTTTAAATGTTGAAATCATGAAGTGAACACATCAAAACAGAAATAACTAACTATTCTTAGAGTATTCCCCTGATATACCATTTTATATTTAAGATTCTTCTGGATTCTGTGGTTGGATTTCTCCTCTTCTTTGACAAATTTAAGGATACTTTTCATTAGTGGCTATGATGTTCCTTGTAAGATAGTTCCCCAGATATTTTTCTGATCTGCCTAATTTCTATTTGTATCTTATCTGTCACATTTTGGAATTTTTCCTTTTCTCCTTTGATTTGAAAATCTTTACATTTTATGCTTATTGCTTTACTCTCTGTGAAGTCAGCTTGTTCTGTAACAATTTGCTGTAAAAAAATCTTTTTTTTTGCATCTGGCTTGTTTTTATGATTCGTGACAGAAAATTCATCTTGGGCTTCTAATGCTGTATTTTAAAATAGTCTCCAGACTTTCTGTGGTTTATGTTACTTTAAACTATTCTTTTTACTTTTTTTAAATATCATGGCCACATTTTCCTAAGCTTTCTTTCCTAAAATTAAATTATTTTTTATGGCATTCCTTCTTTTGCCCAAATGCTGAGCCTAATTGTTGTAAATAATGAGTAGACAGAAATGGGCACTCACGATACAGCCTGCATCAATTCCTGCTCAAATCTGTCTAGACTCTGAAAATTCAGTTTTACCAAGCAGATGTCTGTAATCTCTTGTATTCTTGCATATCTGCCTATGGGAGAATGGCAATATAAATTCACATGATCATTAATTTATCAAGTTTTCACTTTCTTAACTGTCATATACTAGTCTGATTATTTTACTTAAAATGGTTCTCTATAACATTCAGAATAAGGTTCATATTCTTTAGTTTGACAAGCAAGGCCTTTGATAATTTGGTGCCTGATTACCCTATCTTCATTTACTTCCCACATGAACTCTTCCTTTTCTCTCCCAGTAAAGTTCTTACTAAACGGTATCATTTCACAACCCTGTACCTTCTCCCAGATCTTCCTGGAATATCTTTCCTTATCTTCTTCATTGTTCATATATTCAAATGTAATCAAGGTGTCCACTGTAATCAAAATGTTACCTATAGGCCACTTCTCCATGTAACTTTCCCTAAATCCGTGATTCTTTGCTTTCTGTGTAATTCTACTGTCTTTCCCTGTGTGAGTCCAGATGTGAGAGCACATTACTCATAAACACGATAAAGACCATTCATGTCAAGTCTGTGATAATCTAATAATTTAATTGAAGATTTAGGGTTCTAAGGAAGGGTCACGGTATTAAGGACTAAGATCTCAATTTCCTTCTTCATCCTTCCTCAGTCCTCTTTGTCTCTGTCTCCATCTCTCTCACTCTATCTGTATTTATCGCTATCTCTGTTTTCTCCCTTACCTTCCTTCTCAGAAAAAAAAACATCTTTCCTTATTTCATACATCTTTGTAGCCTGACCTCACCTTTCATACAGGCTTTCTCTATACTCTAAGCAACTTAGCAAATATATTCTTTCTTTTAAAATATTGTGCTTGCCCAATAGAAATTGTACTGAATAAAATCTTCTTCAGCTTATTACCTAACAATAATTTTTAAAGTGCCCACAACGATGTAGGCAATGTAGTAGACACCAATTATATAGTGGTGAAAGTGCAGATAAGATTTTTACCTTCTTGGAGTTTCTAATTTAGCATGTGATCCAAACAGCAATGCATTGTTACAAATTACTTGATTTGGATCCCCAGCTGGATTTTGTGCCATTCCTATGGCTACCATAGCACCCAATACACACTTCTATTCCTACATGTAACCATGCATTATTATAATTGATTATTTGTGGGTTGATCTACTCTACTAGTCTGTAAACTCAAAGGAAGGATGATGTCTTATTCACTTTGCATTCTTGGAGTTAAGTGTAGCACCTATATATATTGTGCTCTACTGTAGTAAGTATTTAATAAATATTAGGGGTGCATGAATGAATCGTTTATATTTTCAGCTTAGTTTCATTATTTTAGTGAACTATAGTATATTTTCATTACTGTATTTTTACTATTAAATAGGAGATTCAATGAATACTGCCTTGATATGTAAGAACATTAAACAAGGAAAAGATGCTCAAGGAATAAGTTATTATTAATTTCCAATATAAATGATTTTTCACATTATTTTACTCATTTGAGCAAGGTTTATATTGGATTCATAGTTCCCATATAGTATTTTTAGCACTTTATAGAATCAAGAATCCTTATATTCTCTCATATCCCATTTTTTGAGAGTCTGGGGTTAGGAAGTCTTTATGAGAATAAAGAAATACTCATGGCTTCCATTGTTCCATAATGTAGGAATTTAGAAAGAATTCTGCAGTGCTCTGAAGGCAGTGCTGGTTGTGGTCTATAGTTCAGCTTTCCATGAGATTCCAAACTCAAAGAAGGGCTAATTCGGTAAGAATCATTGTAATAGGAGGAAAATTGCGTGCTAATGTATTCCAGGAGATGATGAAATCTCTTGTCTTATTAATTTGGCAGTGCTGAGTTCCTCTTATGTAGAAAGTAATTTCCTTTCTAAAGGAAAATGAGGCATCTGTTCCTACTCAAAACCAAATGGAGAATTCATCATCCACATCAGCAAGTCAGGACTGCTCAGTGCTCAAGCCGTACTTCCTGCTCAGGATATTCTATTCATACAGACTAGTTAGTCCCACTAGTGTCTCACATTATTTGTTGGAATAATAAGCATTTGCCATTTCTCAAGTTCATTATGACTTTTAAAGACTCTTATAAAAATGTATATATTTAAAAATTTTAACAAGATGGCTCATGGAATTCATTTAGTCAGATTTTTTTTTTTTTTTCTTCTTTTTGCGGTATGCGGGCCTCTCACTGTTGTGGCCTCCCCCGTTGCGGAGCACAGGCTCCGGACGCGCAGGCCCAGCGGCCATGGCTCACGGGCCCAGCCGCTCCGCGGCATATGGGATCCTCCCAGACCGGGGCACGAACCCGTATCCCCTGCATCGGCAGGCGGACTCTCAACCACTTGCGCCACCAGGGAGGCCCTAGTCAGATTTTTTGAAAGAGTATTGCATATCATATTATGTACATCTGTTTTTCTTTGGTCCCAATCTTTTAGTATTGTGCAGTTACAACAAGGACATTGCAGCCTTCTGAGTCTTTATGAAGCTAAAGATATATTTATAAAATCAGAATCCAATTTTCTAATCCAACATTTACAATAAACAAGCGCTGATTATTTGTTTTTCCTCCCTCTCCTTTAAGAAAAACCTTGCTCAAAAATAAAACTTTTGTTCCCCTAACTAGATAAAGCTAAGCAAATTCCCAACTATGTACTTGCTTATTGAAACTGAGATTCTTATTCTTCATGTGTGTCGAACTGCATGTTTCTTTCCATTCTTTTATTTATCTATCTTTTGATTTCTTGAATTCTTGAGAAAACTCTCAAGTACTTTTGAGTTCACTGTTTTTAGAGACTCCAGAGTCTTGCATCACAGCAGCATGTTTCTTGCAGGGGAAGAATGTCTTTGAGAGCCCGCACCCCTTTCCATAACCATCTGGTTTGCAGATGATAAATACAAGCACTAGGGTGTTTTCTTTTCCCCGTTAACGATCTGGGAAACAGATTGGACCTAAAATTCTACCCTGGTGATCCCTAATATATTAATCTTCATTACCATGTCAAATTCTTCAGGAATTCAATTCCCCAGCTATATGTTTTTTTAAAGATGAAACACACACTACCTATGACATTCCATGTGTAGGACATTTTCCATGGTGCTGTAATGTCTTCATTTCTTTTCTGTAGCCTAGCCACATCTTACTCCTTTTTCAAAGGCTGGTTTAAGATTTTGTTTTTCATGTGAAGTCTTTCCTAGTTAATCCAACCTTTATGCATTGCTCTTTCATTGCCTGGAGTACTTGTCTTCACATCATATCATGGTGTACATTAGTTTAAATGTTTCACGTGTGCTTTGGTTCCTCAATCAGAGTGTAAATTGTTTGATAACAAGATTCTTTTTGTTTATTTGGTAAAGTGTAAGGGACAGTATAGGGACACAACAGATATTCAAGACCTAGTTGTTGAATGAATACTAAGTAATGCCTTTGAAGGAGCCTCATTCTAATACAGAATGTGGGAGAGACTGTATTAGGAAGGGATTAAGTTAGGGAAAAATTGTACAATGTGAAATATTAACCTCAATTACAAGGCGAGGTCTAGCCTTTACATAGGTTTGTGTGAATTAGAGAAGGTGTCACCTCTGTGTGATCTTAGGCAAGTGGACAGTACCCTTGTGCAAACAAAAATGCCTCCCTTCATCCAGTAGGTGCAGCCTTCAAGCTAGGGCTCATAGCAAGACAAAGGGAGCTTGGAATGAATTTCACCTCCCACTGGCCCCCTCAGTTGGAGCTTTGTGAAGTGTACAAAATGCAAATGATACATAGGAGCCCCCCAAATAGTGGCACAGATAATGCATGCAAGTAAAGGAAGTTTGGTAACTTAGGAAGTGCCTACTCTGTGTGGTATACTCTGTGTGGCAGGAAGCTAGAGGCTAAGAACCTAGGAAATTTTATGGGTTACATGTTGGGAGAGAGTTGTGAGTAGTCATGGCTCATGTGAAAAAGATGTATTTAAGAATCTAGGTTTTAAATTGGTGTTCAAAATTGTTTAAGAGATTGAAAAGGCCAGAGAATGGATACGTAGGTAAGGAAGCAGTAGATGAGGTTTGTAGGGAGTGAGCAACAGTCAGAGTGAAGAAAATGACACAATTCTGAAGGTGTGGATGAATTTGTTACTGGGGCAGAGTGCAACTAAGGACTATTGCTGAGGTCCGTGAAAGGTGACATGGTTGAGGTGCCATTTAAGAAGACAGTTTTAGTGGCTACATTTAAAACAGATTGCAGGATAGCATGAGTACAAAGAAATTTGCAAGATGTCTGTGGTATTGAAAGCAGAAAGAAAGGGAGAATGATTAAGACAAAGTATGGAGAAAAATTTCTGTTTAACTCTATGTGGGTATAAAATCTAAGGATGTGTGCTTTGAAAGTTGAGGAGATGGAACGGATAATAATGATTTAAATTATTATTCTTTAATGGGTATTAATGAATGTAATAATTATTATTTTGAGAGCAACATTTATTGAGTTCCTAATATGTGCACTCAGTTACTAAGCATTCTTAAATAAAGCAAGAACATAGTACTGAATTGGCATTCAAAAATATGATCTCCTCAGTATAGGTTTAAAGTATTCTTTTTTAATAGAGGATCATTTGTTTTCCTTAATTGATAATCTGCTTATGATTTTTATGGCATAAACTAACTTTAAAAATTACACTCTAAAATTCTGTGATCTTATGGGAATGTTTCCCAAAGCATAGGACATTAGTCTGTAGTGATACACAGGATAATTTCAGGTAGCCCACATTTTATGTTTTGCAAGTTATGTGCTTATTTGTATGTTAGAAAAAAACACCCAACTATATAGCTTATCAAATCTGAGGTTAAAAATTTAAAGCTTCAAAAATGGAAGAGTCAACTTAAAATGAATTTTAATGGAAAATTCACAAAAACAATGGTACATAATATAAACAAGTATAGAAAATTTATAATTATGGTGAACTAGTTGACTGCCTTAGGGGAAATACTAATCTACAGTTTACTTATAAATTTTAAGAATTTATCTCAAAAATAAGAAAAAAGGGAATTTGGGGGGATTATAAATGTTAGACATATTTAATTGGAAAGAAAACCTGTTTTGCAGTAGAAGGAATTTTACTATTTTAATGAAATTTTTGGTTTAAAATTATTTTTAATCATAACATCAAAACATTTTAAATAGTTTTAATTTAAATCTTTTAGAATAGTCTGTATCTATTCCAATTGTAGATTGTCAAGTCTTTACAATATTTTCAATATTTACATAGATTAGGGGAAAATTTAGCTGTTAAATACATCAAATTTATATAATCTGTTAGCATAAGACCTAAGAGATTCCAGAAGAGTTTGATAGTATCTATAAAATGACTATCCGTAAAACATCTCAATTTTTTTTCCTTAGTATCATGAAGCTTAACTTTTGGTCTTTGACATAAACTTCATTATGAAGCTAAGCAAGGGAAATATATTGGACAACTGGGTTACTTCAAGTTTAGAAGAGATGGCTTCACTACTAAGCTCTATAATCTCTTTGATCTAATTAACTGGCCAGTTAACTTTGTTTACAGGTCAGAATATACCTTAAGAATCCAGGGGAAATTTAGCATTGCATTTCACTCTTTCTCTGCAGCACTGGTAAATATCAAGAATTCAGGGGAAAGTTGGAAGATGAGAGTATGTTATCTATAAGGTTGCCTTAACTATGTGACCCATGCGACTGTGTAAACTTATTTTATTTATTGGGTGAGAGGAGATCTTTTACTAGAGCCACAAATAAATCATCCTAGACAGATGGGCATTCTACTGTATATCAATGACATAGTTGTTGGCTGATGTAACAGGAAGAACATACCTTCTGCAGTCACATAAGTAAGGCTTTGAAACCTGACTCTTCCGTACTTTGGGGAAATCATTTGCCTCTGTGAGCCCCAGTCCCTTTATCTGTAAAATGGGGAAATAGAAAAATAATTTCTACCTCAAATAATTGTGAGCATTTATCAGATAACATCTGAAAATGCCTTGAATAAAGTAAACACTTAATAAGTAATTCTTATTATTACTGGTGACCTTAAGCATCCTAATTAACCACCGTCTTCATTGGTCTGTTGCACACTGTAGTTCCACACCAAACCATCTGGAATCCTTAGTTCATGTCATTCATCTCCCATCTCTGCCTGTCAATCCTGCTTTAATTCCCAGAATGCTTCACTTTTAGCACATCTTTATTATAAGGAATACATCTGGTTGTTTTCTAGGTCCTTTCAATAAAAGAATGATGATTTATTATTAAAAATATTTTTAAATTTCAAGTGGGCAAAGTATGATTTTTTAGTACATTTTAGAATAGAATATTTGAATCTTTATAAATTAACAAGGAATATTTGTGTAGCACTTAACAGATCACAATGCTTTTTTTCATGTAAATTATCTCATTTGATTTGAGGTGAGAATTATTAAACCCATTTTTTTTTTTTTTACATCTTTGTTTTATTTTATTTTATTGCGGTACGCGGGCCTCTCACTGTTGTGGCCTCTCCCGTTGTGGAGCACAGGCTCCAGACGCACAGGCTCAGTGGCCATGGCTCACGGGCCCAGCCGCTCCGTGGCATGTGGGATCCTCCCGGACCGGGACACGAACCCGTGTCCCCTGCATCGGCAGGCAGACCCTCAACCACCGCACCACCAGGGAAGCCCTAAACCCATTTTTTAAATTGGAAGAATTGAGGCTTAGAAAAATAAATAACTTACTCAAGGTGTTCCTGCTAGTAATTTCTAGAGCTGAGTCTTTTGATGCCAGAAACGGTTTTTTCTAGTATACATTAAACTTCTACAGTGAGAAATAAGACGATAAAAACAAGGGGAAGGGGTAAAGATAATATCCTAAAAGGAAAGGAGTATGGATATTTAAAGCTCTGACAATAGAGCATTATGCATTTTGAGCAAAGACAAACTTCTCCATTCTCTCTCTTCCTTTTTGTATATATGTGCACATACACTTAAATACATAAAATTTCTGTATCCTTATCATTAGCTTTGTTGAAGCACAGTGGTATCTCTGTGTTTATCTATCTGTTCTATAAACATATCACTGTTTCATAATAATGTGCCAAATGTGCCTCCAGGCTTAAAATGTATTGATATTCAGAATGGTACTCTAATCTGTTAAAGACAGAATAAAGGAAAGAAGGTGAAAGCCACTTCGTCCCCAGGAAAGAGCCCTAGAGTGGGACTCAGAAGGGTGTGTACATCTTTGAGGCCTTGGGCACGTTCTTTGTGTTTTAATGTTCTGGGAAATTTTTGTTTCGTTCTTTGTTCTGTATTGTACTCTATGGAGTATGTACATATGTTAAAGTGAGTCCTCTTTGTTAGTATAAATGAGTTATTTTTAAAATTTTGATGCTTATTTTTATTCTCACTTTCTAGAGCGAGATAATTATAAAAATGCTAAACAATTGTACTTTGGCATGCTTTAACTTCTGGCCATTTTTTAAAATATATTTTTTTATTTTAGAAGTTTCAGATTTACAGAAGAACTATGCAGTTAGTACATAGGGTTCCCCTATATCCAGACCCAATTTCCCCTCTTCTTAA
The DNA here is from genome assembly GCF_964341445.2 of Mesoplodon mirus. Taxonomy (NCBI): domain Eukaryota; kingdom Metazoa; phylum Chordata; class Mammalia; order Artiodactyla; family Ziphiidae; genus Mesoplodon; species Mesoplodon mirus. The sequence goes on from NC_138984.1 coordinate 45,975,134, forward strand.
CATCTTACATTACCAACTGATGAACCAATAGTGGCACTTTATTGTCAATATTTTATTCAGGTTTCCCTGGGTTTTACCCAATGACCTCTTTCTCTTCCAGGATCCCATCCAGGATACCATATTACATGTAGTCATCAAAGCTTCTTACACTCTTCTTGGCTGGAACAGTTTCCCAGACTTACCTTGCTTTTCATGACCTTGACAATCTTGAGGAGTACTGGCCATGTATTTTATAGAGCATCCCTCAGTTGGGATGTGTCTGATTTTTTTTTTACATTATTAAACTGGGGTTGTGGATTTTGAGGAAGACAACCTGAGAGGTGGGTGTCATCCTCAACTACCCACATACCTTATCACTATTGATGTTAAACTTCATCCCCTGGCTAAGGTAGTATTTGTCAGATGTCTCCACTGTAAATTTATTATTTTTCTCCCTTTCTATACTGTACTCTTTGGAAGAAACTCACTATGTGCAGCCCACAATTAAGGAGTTGGAGTTATGTTCTATCTTCTTGAGAGTGTAGTATCTACAAAAATTATTTGGAATTCTGCACAGAGATTTGTCTATTCCATTTATTTACTTATTTATTTTCATGCATTATTTCAGTATGGACTCATGGGTATTTCTGTTAAATTTTGGGTAATAATTCAATGCTACTTTGCTTATTTTGTTGGTCAAATTGTTTTAGCTTTGGCTTCTGGGAGTTCTTTCACTTGGCTCTGGTGTCCCTTTGATATATCCCTATCATTATGGGGTTTTTTTGAGTATTTTCTTACTTTATAGCATTATAAGGCATTCCAGGCTTATCCTGTGTATTTCCTACCCCAGTCATAGAATCAGTCATTTCTCAAAAGAAGCTTTTTAAATTGCAGTATGGCATTAGAAACCACAATTTGGGACCTAGGTGTGTGTTCATTGCTACTAACAAGTCATTCTTTTTACACCCTCTCAGTTGACAGAGCAAGGAAATATCTGTGTGTGCACAAACATGTGTGTATGTGTGTATGTATATATATAAATGAACTTTTTTAATATTTTGGAAGCAAGGACAGCTTGGAAGTAGGATAACCTTAGCTTTTATAGCATTTCTTCTGAAACTTTCCTTGTGTGGGATATCATATAAAATAGAGGCAAATTAGGACATATTAATGAATACCTTAATGGTAGAGCTAAGTAAAGGCTGGATACAATATCTTAAATATATACTCTAAACCAGAGATCCCTACCTGGAGTTCACAGGCTGAATAGGTCTGCATATATGTTTTGTTTGGTACACACAGTGTTTTTTAAAACTATTTGAATTACAAAACTGACGTTGAAAAATTGAGAGGTGTCAAATACAAATACTGATTTCTAGTTTCTTTTTAAAATTTATCCTATCCGAGAAACTGTGGACCCACATTATTCATGTACCAATCACCTGGCATTGAATAGTGGTTGAAATCTTGGTGGGGACTGCACAAGCTCCAGTCTACCATAAGCCCTCTACCCATCCCCACCTCCACCTCACTTTCTCTTGGACACTGAGGAAACAGTTCAGGTTCCACCTTACATGCACTGTTGTTTTTCACATAGTAAGGAAAAGAGGAAAATACTTCTTGAACCCATGACTAACACATTGGGAAAACAAAGGGTTGTCTATGACATATATGTTTTTTAAGTAAAATGAAAGAAAGCATATTCCTCTGTGTGAGTGAGAAGTATCCCTATTTGCTTAATATGCAAAATGAACCCTGCCCACTAAATTTGGATGTCTGCCCTAATCCTTGGTTCTCCAGGGAGGATCAGAACGAAATGTGTTCCTGCTACTTCTATGAAATGACTTCATAAAGTAATACAATCCAACAGAGTTTGGATTTTGGTGTGACCTTGATGTAGATACCATTATTATATGGCCTAGTTTTAAATCTTTAAAAGATATCTCTAATGTCTTTTATTTTTTGTGACAATTTTTATAAATCTTGAACCATGTTATTTTGTGTAAATGGCCAATGATAGATGATTTACTCAAGATCTATAAACTACATCTTATTGCTATATTTAAAGCACTATATTTGTATTTTTGCGTGCAGAGATCAGTCCAGTTGGTTTTATTCAGAAGGGAAATGAATAAAGAAAACATTTATTAATTGTAGAATATAGATTTCTGGTATGCTAAATATATAGAATATGAATTCAGCATCATATTTTACATTTATCTTCTGTTTTCAAAATGATGAACATTACAAGAAAATAAAAAGTTTGAGCCATCAACAATTAAAATAAAAATAAAGCCCAGGTTATAAGTAGCTGCAAATGAAGCAAGCTTATAGCTTGCCATGTTTTACTGATTGAACTAAATTGGATATATTTGCAAGACAATGGACTTATGGCAGGAAAAACAACAAAAAAAAAGGTTGTAATCACCTGAATAAAGGTGGGTTTAAATCAAGTTTAAGTATAAAAATAAGTATAGTATAAAACAAAATTTAAAAGTATATAAAATAAATCAGGTTTAGCAATTTGACCACCTCCCTCTCCCCATGTCATTGCATAATTGTCAGCATCATAAATTTTACCATGTTTATGCATGTCTGTCTGTACATATAAATATAAAAACACAAGATTTTACCGTGTTTATGCATGTCTGTCTGTATATATAAATATAAAACCACAAGATTTTAACATGTTTGTGCATGTCTGTCTGTACATATAAATATAAAAACACAAGATTTTACCGTGTTTATGCATGTCTGTCTGTATATATAAATATAAAACCACAAGATTTTACCATGTTTGTGCATGTATATTAGGTATATATGTATTTATAAAAAAATTACAGTGGCCTAATATGAGTGTATATAACCATTTGTATAAAGGGAAATATCTACAACCACAATACACAATATAAAACTATGTTTTATATATATATGTGTGTGTGTATTTGTAAATACACACACACGTACAAGGATATATGTGATGTAGGGTTTTTACCAGATGTTTTTACATATATAATAGTAATATCTCTATTAGAAGATGCTGGTGAATTCAATGGAAACTTCTGGTCTGCAGAACAGTATGTTGGTTTTTCATATACAAATTAATTTCTTATGAATTTATGCCACATAAATTAACATTTAGAGAAATAAATTTGATGAATATAGCTTAAGTTAACCATCAAGATTCTGGACTTTCAGTGCTGAGAAACCAGAGCTTGAGTCAGGACCCTATCTCAGCAGCTCTCATGCTACCAATCATTTTATACTAACACCCACCTGACTACAGCCCATCCAGAGAATGAATGTGATTGATAAAGAATGTATGATTAATAAAATCTTGTTTCTCTGCTGATCTTCATTCTTCATGAAAAAGCTTACACCTGCAATAATACTCTCTGGTTTCAAATCCAGGGCCTATCACTTCTGAGGTGTGGGAATCTTGGTCCTGGGGCAAATTGTTTAATCACTGTGAGCTACTGTCAGTTACCTCCTGGGGATGAAAGTATGTTTAGGATTAAATGAGATCAAGAATATAAAACAGTTTGGATAGTACTTAGCACATATCGAGCATTCAATAAACATAAGCTTCTATTGCTATTTCTAGTGCTACTACTGTGACTGCTATCAATTTACATAAAGTTCTTTGAAACTGAATTGTCTTTTATTGTAATAACTCTTAGAAAATCAAAAAAGATCAACATCAAAATGCTGAATCACCAGTTCATTGTCACTAATCTGGAAATTTCATAAGTGTGTAGGTATGGCCATAGTGTTTGCAATTGTTTGAAGCCGAAACAATTGAAACACTTTAGCCTACGGATTATCATGAACAAGAAACTGCCAAGTGGAATACTACCTTCTGTTTTTCAGTTCACTGTTTGTAACCAATATTTATGACACAGAAGAGTAGGGCTTGTTAGAAATCATTTTAGTACCTCATTTGCAAGCTTAGGTAGTGTTTCTCTTATCAGGTACCCAGCAGCTTCTTGGAGCATTGAAAACACTTGGGTTGCTGTTCAGAACACCCAATTGCCTGTGTGGCAATATTTTGTCAGAAAACATCTTCATCATAAATTATGTATTACACATTATTATCCAGGTTTGGGAAATAAAAAAGTTGCTAAAGGGGTTGAGATAATACTCTAGAAATCTATGACCATCTGTGATAGGTTCTGTTTTTGCTGTTTGGTTGCTTTGAATTAGAAGTTATGGGTTTTTTAATTAAGCTAGTACTTTATTATTTGACTTCAGCTGTAAATGTAAGTGGAAATGGAAAATAGAAATAGGAGAACAAAAATAAAAAGTATGACTTAAAAATTTGTTATATACATTATATGTATATTCCCGATAACCTTAGGTTGTGGAGCTGAAGATATGGTTACTGTTCTTAAGGGCAAGATGACTTTCCAAAGCTTTGAAACTAATGCTTCTTATAACTTCTCAGATTGTATTAATTTCATGTGGTTATTAAGGCATGTAGGAGTTAGTGTTTTCACTAATGATGGAATAATTGGGACCAGGGGGATTTCATTTTGTAAATCTTAAAACTGATTATCTACCCCATCTCCTTTTCAGACAGGCTTAAGAGAAATAAATGAAACTTTTGCATTGCCATTTATTATATAATTTGCTTCACTTTCCTGGAATTTGCCCTTTATTTCTTGGTGTTTGGCAACTCCCAAATTCCAAAAGGATGTTTTTATGTAGTTTTGTTTACTCTGTAATTCATCAAATTTGAATTTGCTTTATACAAAACTATTGAAAGTGATGCACTCCAGTACAGTCTAGCAAGTTGCTGAGAGATTATTATGTTTATATTGTCAACTACTTTAATAGAATGATTTTCAGGCTCAAGCTGTAATTCCTATCAACTCTGTAAGGGCTTCCTGGCTGGTGAGTGAATAAGCTCTAAGTGAGTGACATTTGGAACAGAATGGAGGGCTAGAGGTACTAAAAACTCTCAGAGCAGCATGGAGAGAATGTTAGATCTAGGAATCTTTCTTGATACTGAAGAACATTGATGAGCATATCGTTTTCAGTGCTTGTTGCTGTTTATATTAGTGAAAGAAGAGCTTTCAGGGATGGTGAACCAATTAATTCTACATGGCTGTGTCCTCACTAGACTGTAAGGTCTGTGAGGGCAGGGCAGTGATTTCCTATGTATCCCCCCAGTCTCTTGTTCAGAAATAGACACCTAAAAGAAGAACTAGTTGCTCCACTTTTCAAGGCAGTACAAACTGCTCCAAAAAATCATTACCATGTAAGAAATATAACTTCTGAACTCCTGTGGCTCTGTCACCGACATCTGGCTTCACATGGCCTCTCTAGCTTCTTTCTGTTATTTTCCCTCTGTCCTTAGGCTGAACCCTCCTCAATACATACTAGGACCAGAGTAATGACCACCTACCTGTTTGCTGCCTGGCAACTTTCTCTCCTCTGTGATTCTCCCAGTTTACTCTACAATCTCAGGAGATTCAATCTTCCTTTCATTTTTCTGCTCAGTGAAGGAAAAGACTTCAGTGCTGTCACATCATCATCAACCAAGTTAAATACAACACTGTTAGTTGGTGTTCAGGATTTCTGTGATTGGACGCAACTCACACTTTCTGGCATTTCTTCCCCTTATTCCCTATATAGAATACTCAATATCAGGCAAACCAAATTCTGGAATGCTCCCCAAGCACATCCCATCTTTAACTCCTTATCTCTATGTAATTGCTTAAGTATCTCCCCGGTTGTTACTTCTGAAGCTCATAGTCAGGCACTCACAGGCAGTGATTACTTAATTGCTGTATTGATTGAGTTCTGACAATAAATTAGATAGGTAGTTAAAAATTATACATGTTTTATTGCTATATATTACGTCTTGGTTAGTTGAATTTCATTCATTGTTTTTTAATTCTATTATGCTTTAAAAATGGTTCACGGTATTTGGTTTAAATAAAAGGACAGTCAAATTATTAGAAAGTTAGGATAGTTTATACTTAATATTTGAAGCCAGGGCTTAAAAAGTTAGTTACACAACACCCTTAAACATGCAGAATTCATTTTATCTGATTAACAAAAAGGTTTTTTAATTAAAAAATATATAATCAAGATTGTAACTCTTCCTAAAACACGGTATTTTATTCTCTCTGATTTTTTGAAGTTGTCTGTACCAAAATGATACTGTTACTCTGGAATGTTGATGTGGTAGGAAACTTCTACTTATGTCTCTAAAAAGTAGGCCATGACTACATATCATAAAAATAGATGTAAAACGTGGCTATTCTGGCTTCTTGAGGTCAAAGAACCTTGCCATGTGCATGTTTAATCACATGTCCGTACATCTCAATGACTTAACCTTTCCAATAACAGACATTTTAATACAAGACAATCAAAATATGAACCTCAGTCAGTGAATTATAGATACCTTATAATCAAAATCTAGTATCCTCTGAATTAACCCAAAATTTAGTATTCTATTTTATTTTATCAATTATATTACATAGAAGTATTTTGTTCAAAATTCAAATGTTATGTTCAAAATTCAAATATTATTATGAGAAATATGATTAACACATACAGTCTCTCCCTTTCCCCTCTAATTTGTTTTGCCAAGTACAAGAGGTAAACTTAGCTAAAAGTTTTACGTATATATGAAGAAATTCTCTTGGAGAGACTGTAAAACTAATTGAATCATAGTTTTTATTCTTGTCAACAATTTGGTTTTTAAATTCACACTTCACTAGAGTTGCTAGATTTTCACCTTTTGGGGCTAAAGAGGGTATCATTAGTGTGTTCTTCTGAAGCCAAATTGCATCAAGAATCATCATATATTTTTCCATCCCCCAGGTCCAGACAGGCTGAGCATCTTATTAGTGAGCTCCAAGCCTAATTGTTTATTGTTTCTGCTCAACAGAAAACCCCCTGCTTGTGACACACACACCTTTCTCTGTGAACTAAGCATAGTACTTAAAGCTGCCTTCAGTATCCAACAGCAGCTCAAACCCAACCTTTGACTCTTAAATCTTTTGTCCAATGAAGTGTCCTAAAACCATCTATTTTGGTGTCTTAAGACAATCTAGTTCATTGAACTTTTTTTTTTTCCAGCTGAGAACTCTTTAAGCAAAAGTTAATTTTCTCACTGAATGATTGTCATATTTTCATGAAATTTTTGACATGGCATGATCAATTTAAGGGCAAAACAGAATTCTTAAAATGCTTTGTATTTCATTTGCTGTTAAGTCACATTTGCAAAGTGTCCCATTATATGAACTTTACAATATACTTAACTGTCAAAGTCATTTCCTATAACCCAAGAATGAACTTGAAATCACTGTTCATGATTATAATTTTTGAAGATGACATTTCTCCTAATAAGAATCGTCATTTTAAAATACTATATTATTTCCTTCAGATCTCTACTTACATTCTACTTTATCTGTGAGACCATCCTTGATTATTCAAAATTAACTCTGGTTTCCCCTTCCTATTCAATTCCCTTCTCTCCCAGCACTCCTTGTCTTTGCCTTGGTGGTTTTCTTTACTTGTCACTATTAGAGAGATCATATGATAATGTATTTAATTTGCTTATTTTCTGTTTCCCTCCACTAGTTCGTAAGCTCTTTGAGGATGAGACTTTTTATGTTCTGTCCACACTTACCTTCCTAACACTGGTATGGTGCCAGTACAGAGCAGGTACTCAATATATATGCATTGAATGAATGAAAAAGAAATCTACTGAGATTTTTGATGTGACTTGGGATTTTAAATCTGGACTCACAGTTAACAGTTACTGTGCAAAAGGTAAGATTGTAGACTGGTTGATCCTCTAAATACTTCTTCATCTATAAAATGAAGTGGACATATCCCTTTAGAAGAAATGAAAGATACATATGAAATCTTTTCAGAGCCAAAGTGGCTATTTAAATATGGTAGCATTCCTCTGATTTGATTTCTTCCTTTCCCTTTTAGTTAACCATGCAGCTGTAATGAACACCTACTGTGCCTGACATCGCCTACTAGAGATGTCAAGAATACAGATGTGAACAAAACAGAGATACCCTGCCTCAGTGGGGAGTGTAGTCTAGGAGGTAGTAAAGCAAAACTTAGGGTTGAATATGATCAGCTTTTTATAGAAGCACCCTTTTGAAATTGAGCACATATTAGGTGCTCAATAAATAATTGTTCAATAAGTGAGTAAATGAATTTTTTTAAATTCTTAATCAAAATTTAATCTCTTTTCACTTATTAGTGAAAAGCAAACATTTTTTTCATAGACTCTCCTGTCACAATATCTCTGTGATTAACAAGATTTGGAGTAAATTATCCAAAAGTACACACATGGATTCTTCCTACAAAATACTTCCATCTTTCCATGAATTACTAGAGGAAGGAAAATTATCATGCAAAGCCAGGTGAGCCTGATCAGAAGTAAAAGTATTCAGGCATGTGTTGCCCATCACTGTGTCATCAGTGTCCAGGGAAGTGTCTGGCACAGAGAAGATAGAAAATGCATTTTGTCGAATTGAACTGAAGGAATATAAGGAAGGAAAAGTATTTTAATTCTGTGGCCAAAAAAGATCTCTAGAATATCACAATACATAAATCTTACTTCAGTTAACTGCTCATTTCTTTCATATTTCTTTGCTTCAATGTCAGTTATGGTCATAAAATTCACAACTGCTATAGACAGAACCATTACAAGGGCATAATTTAAAACAACTCAAATATTCATGCCCCTTGGGGGCATGAACTTTATTTTACATCACTATAAACCTCCCAGTATACTATATACTATAATTTAACTGTATGAAATGTGTATTTAATAAATGGCTAAATTATAATCTAACGTCTTTTCCTACGTCTTAGCATAAATTAAGTTTGAATGAATGCACACAATACAGTTAAGTCACTCTTTGATTCCTAACTTGAAAATAATTTCCTAGACCACAAAATTTGTCCATTTTGAGATTAAATAGGTGATTTATGAAAATAAACATCACCTAGTAGTTTTTGAATGCAAAAGACAGAAGAGGGTTTTAAAAAACGAAAACAAAAATGATATTTGTCATATAAACTATTATTTTGTCTTCACCATTTTTCTCTATGTACTCTTGAATATTTATGGAATGTCTCAGAATTATCTCTCAAAATAAAAGGAACTAAAAGTTATTCTTCAATCATTTTACATTTTTCATATTGAAAATATGGATTTTCAGATTTCTTTAGCAAACTGTTTATGGGTTGGGCCTTTTTTGGTAAAATGTGAGGGATTTTTCCTGCCAATTTATAAAAGCACAGAAAATAGGCGAAGGCACAGCTGACAGCCTTCCAGCTTTACTAACGCCAGCCATCTGTTTTCTATAAGGTAGTTATTGTTTTCTCTGGTTAAATTCTCCCTGTGAAATGTTTTCCTTGAGATTTCTTTTTTTGGTCTGAATTCTACCTAGTGATACAACTCACTAGTGGACCACAAAGGCACAGATGGATTCTCAGGGAGGTTTGCAACTTCTTACATTCACAACAGAGTCTCACTGTACTGATCTAAATTGTACACTTTTCTAGGGAGATTTATTACTAAAATACCAAAGAGTCATAATGATTAAATCAATTTATATTTAAGGGCATTTGTACCTTAAAAAGATGATGATAGAGTGAGATTTCAGATTTGTGGTAGTTCTTCGCGGTAAATCATTTATGGAGGGGAATGGAGGAAGATTTATTACTAAAATACCAAAGAGTCATAATGATTAAATCAATTTATATTTAAGGGCATTTGTACCTTAAAAAGATGATGATAGAGTGAGATTTCAGATTTGTGGTAGTTCTTCGTGGTAAATCATTTATGGAGGGGAATGGCATTTAGCTTTTATCTGTGTTGTTAAAATGGAGGAGCAGAAAATATATTCTTTAACAGCTTGTACATAAGGAAGGAAAGGCCCTAAATGGGCATGATTACACTAAGGAACAATAGTTTTCCTGTTGTTTCTTCCATTTAAAGAAAGTAGTACATCATTGGAAGTGCTTATTGTGATGACTGCAGTAATATTCCCAAATCTGGTGTCAAAATACAGAGAAGCATTTAAAAAATAGAGATTTCCAGGTGCAAAACAGAATCAAAATCACAAGAGGTAGGGTCTAGGAATTGGCATTTCAAAAAAATTCTTTGAGTAGATTCTGGTGTACCAACTTAAAATAAAGGCTGAAATTAAAAATAAATTTAAAAGAAACCCTTCAATTTGAGGGATACATAGCATTTAAAGTCACAAAACCCATGTAATTTTTATGGGACTGATTTTGGGTGAAATCTTTGACTGAAGGAAGAACTGAAATATTATAAACTATGGACATAAAAGTAACCTTAAGCTTTAAATGGCTCTGAAAGATGATACTGGGGTTTGCCTCTCAACCCTGCAGGCTCAATACCACTTACTTTTTAAAAACATAACTGGCGGGCTTCCCTGGTGGCGCAGTGGTTGAGAATCCGCCTGCTAATACAGGGGACATGGGTTCGAGCCCTGGTCTGGGAGGATCCCACATGCCGCGGAGCAACTGGGCCCGTGAGCCACAACTACTGAGCCTGAGCGTCTGGAGCCTGTGCTCTGCAACGAGAGGCCACGACAGTGAGAGGCCTGCGCACCGCGATGAAGAGTGGCCCCCGCTCGCTGCAGCTGGAGAAAGCCCTCGCACAGAAACGAAGACCCAACGCAGCCAAAAATAAATAAATAAATTTATTTTAAAAAAACCAAAAAACCCAAAACAAAACAAAAAACATAACTGGCAAGGTATGGGTCATATTGGCTGAAATCACAAAATATTCTGCGACGACTTAAAAAACCTCTTGTCAAAGTGCCACGTAATTAGCTGTGATTACATTAAACACAGGTATACTGCCGTGGGCAGGTAGCTCAGATACTGAGGCATTAACAGGCCCAACTAACTGCTACAACAGCTTTGTCTGGTATCGTATGCTAACTAGAAAAATTCCTCTTGCCCTACAGAAATCACCTTCCCCCTCCCTATGTCTTATCACTGCTCTTCTTGAAATCTGAGCGTGCTTCTGTTTTGTGATGTTGTTTATGTGGACAGACCAGAAGACTGGTTGTTAAATACTTGACCTCGGGGTGCTTTGTGGGAGAAACAGGATTCCTCCACTGTGATCATAGCCCTGTGTGAATGGATTTCTGCCAATATAATGTAATGCAGGACTTCTCTCTCCTCCCTATGCCAGATTCTGACAGGTACTCATGAGGGGGAGAGGGGTGAACATGAATTTGCTTTTGATATACATGTAAATGGGGTCTGGGAACCTCTGTGCTAAATAATAATAATGGTTGTGTTTGAATAACATTGATTTTTTAAAGCACTTTCACATCTATTTAGTCTCAAATCATCTTTGTGTGATGGGTAGTATATTACCCTATTTTTTATTTTTATTTATTTATTTATTTATTTATTTATTTATTTATCTATCTATCTATCTATTTGCGGTACACGGGCCTCTCACTGTTGTGGCCTCTCCCGTTGCAGAGCACAGGCTCCGGACGCGCAGGCTCAGCGGCCATGGCTCACGGGCCTAGCCGCTCCGCGGCATGTGGGATCTTCCCGGACCAGGGCACGAACCCGTGTCCCCTGCATCGGCAGGCGGACTCTCAACCACTGCACCACCAGGGAAGCCCATTACCCTATTTTTTAGAGGAAAAAATTTGGGGATCAAAAAAGTTGTCATTTGCCCAAAGTTATTAATACATAAGTAATATTTAGTGCCAAGGTCAAAAAAGCAAAATAAAACAAAAAGCTTAACTTTCCTCAGCTCCTCAGTTTTCATGCCCCATGTACCACTTTGCCTTTTAGAGGTTCCCAATGACTGGATTAAGAGTCAAAACACATCTGAAAGTTTCGTCAGTTGGAGCTGCAAGTTTGCCCTCTCATTCCTCATTCCTTGTTGCCTTGAACTGAGTTGGCAGAGTACTACTTACCCCGAAGGTGGAGCCAAGAAAGAGGTGCCATTTCGTCCATCCCTGTCCCTTTAAGCCGCCGTTCAATTTCTATTTCCTCTTCTTTCTCTTCTCGTTCCCTCTCTTCCTTCCAACCATAGTGAGTTACATATAGCTACTGGATAAATTCTACTTCTCAGTTCGCTCGCACCTGACACGCAGCTTCCACCAGAAAGACTAACCCACCCCGCCTACAAAATGCCTGAGACAATGCTTGTGTGTGCTCCCTTAGCATCCTGTATTTATTTCTATCAAAATACTTATCATTACATACTTCAATTGCTTGATTATCTGACTGTCTTCCTCATTGGGCTATAGCTATTTGGAATTAGGATGGCATTTTTTGCTTTGTTCAGCTCTAGAACATGGTAGAGAAAGGGCACATAGTAGGTGCTCAATATTTGTTGGCTGGATAAAGACCACATTGCCTCTCCTCATGGCCTTAGCATTCCTTGGAGTGCTTCTGTGGATACTTCTTTGGAGACTCCAGTTCGTACCTTTACTCTATCAAGACCTTTCAAGGCCCGTACGTAGCACACTGGGTTGTATATGTTTCATTTTACTAAGCATGGTCATCTTTGTCATTGCCGTTGTTAGGCCCTTGGTTTGGAATGCATTTTGATTACAATGCTACCTCTATAGGGGAAATTAGATTTGATTTACATTATTGTATTTACATGCTTCACTAAGAAATATAACTTATTCTTCCTGAGTTTTAGGACTTTTTGACATTTTAGTATAACTGCTGAAGAGCTGATTTCCTCTTTCCTCTTAAGATATTCTGCAGCATGTGATATATCACTTTTCTTGAAATCCATCCTTGTTTAGCAACATGGAAAGAAATAAAATTTTACAAGGAAGAGAAATACTTCTTTGATTATAAAATAGTTCCTAAGTATGAACAACATTTTTGAAATAGAAATGATTAATTTGGTGTTAATAATCATAACTGAGGGAAATTTGCCATAGTCTCTTTCCATCACACAAGATACCGCCACGTAAACAATCCACATATACTGACTATTAAATAATATACATTTTGCTACCTTATTGTCACATTGGCTTTTTTCCTTTACTAATTTTTAAATTATTTCACTCTTAAGGTTGACAAACTGAATGATTGTTGAACTAAATTAATCCCCAATAATTTAAAGTATAATCTAGTTCCCATATAAGAATTATTTTTTAAAATTATGACATCTTTAGAACACCCTAAATGGTGGATTTTGTAATCTATCATACATGGACTGGCATAAAGTAGCACAAAGTCATGGCTGAGAGAGGGTTATCACTGCATATTTCATATTCCTGTTCTGGGTAAACTCTTCATTTACTCCATGGACAGTTTAAGGACTCCAAAACCTGGGAGCCTATAAGAGATGAAAAGCCTCTTATTTTATGAGATGACATAGAATAATGTTGAATATATAAATTCTGCTATACAGGACTTACAGTTTTGTGTGGATATGGAGAATGATTTTGTCTATGCCTTAGAATTCCTAACTCTAAGAGAAGTCATTGGTAAATGTAGATAGGCATGAAATAATGCCTCTAAATGTATTCTGTTTGGCAATTAAGATGCTGAGAATGACCTTATTCCCCTATAGTTGAACCTCTGCTAGTCCGGAGAGTTTTCTATTGGTGGAGACATACTGTAAGGGTTTTTTGTTTGTTTATTTGTTTGTTTTTGTATCTAGCCCAGCTTGTCATCTCATTATCTTATTTGATAATATGATCCAGTCATGAAAAGTCTGGCTGAGCTCATGATAAATCCCATCAGCCTTTGTATTTGATACTTAACCAAAAAGTTCCATTAAATAAATCTTAATCACTGCTGTTCCATTAACATCATAAGAATATCAATTCATCCAATTAGTTTCCATTAAATTAGGATGCAAACGGGTCAGGTTTACATTTTTATTAGATCACATTCCCTCTTTTATTAACATAAAATGTACAATCACATCTATTCCATTATTTACTTTTATTTCTAATCATTATTGCCAGTCACATAGATTGTGATGAACTGATAATTATTAAACAGGAAAAAATTGAAGTTGTAGATTGGTTCTTGGAGGAAGTTTCTATTTTCAGAGCCCTTAATAGAAGATTAAATGTTAAAAAAAGGAAAACAGTTAACTTTTGTAAAGACTAGTTCAGACTTCAGAAAAATGAAAGGAAATGAAGAACTGAATATGATGTAATTTAAGAAGCAGGTGTTTGATGGTTTCCTTTTAAATTATATTTTTTAATGTTGAATTTCATTGACTTTTCCCCAATGGCTTTTTCAGCATCACCTCTTTAGTTTAAATAAAGTAGATAGAATAAAGTATATTGTTTGCTATGAGGAGAATCACATTTATACAATGTAAGCTTAGTTTTCTGGGGGAAAATTTCATTTCCTGTGCCCCATAAACCAATCTAAAAAAGAACTGAATGACAGTTGGTATGCAGTCATTTACTATCCATACTCATCAAAATGCCTGAAAGCTTATTTGTGTCATGGAGCTAGTTTTCCCCATCAATATCCTGTGAAGCCTCAGGAAAGCTAGGGGAAATTTCACAGGATATTAGGCTGGTAACATTTGGTGGCTACACAGGCATAGCATCAGGAAATGAAATATTGACCATTTAGAGTTGGGAGCTGAATAAAAAGAAAGAATAGAGTCCATATTCTTAGTATGTTTCACTTGCTTCCCTTTGAAAACAAATTTATTAAAAAGAAACAAAACAAAACACTATCTCTCCCTTTTCGTATCTCTGAGAATGCTTTATTCTTTTAAATTTTTCTTTAAAGTTAATCCAGACTCCTCTTGCTCTTCATCCTTCATGTGGATTGTCAGGTTATTACTCTCACACGTTCAAAATCTACAGTTAGAGTGTGAATTGTAAATCTTACGTATTCAAACTTGTCTTTCTTTTAAATACTCTCTGAAGTAGCAGTCCAATTGTCTAACTTAGAACATAGTTATTAGGAGTGTGTTTGTTCAGATATTGGCTCTGCTACCCACTAACTTTGTGATCCTGATTGCCTCCAAGCCTCTACCAGGGTGGTTTAAGGATTAAATATAAAATGTACATAGGAATTTAGCATAGCTCTTACAACTCAATAAATAGTAGCTGTTAATATTTATACTGGGTTGTTCTTCTTTAAGTATTCATCCCAATATGCCTTAAATAGGGTTTACAATTTTTTCCAATCAAATTTATTTATCTTTCCAAAACTTGCATTTCATTCAATGTCCAGACCATCCTCCTATCCTGCAAATATCTGTGTTAGTTTTCTAGGGCTGCTGTATAACACGCTGGGTGGCTTAAAACAACAGAAATGTATTGTGTCACAGTTCTGGAGGCTACAAGTCCAAAATCAAGGTGTTGGCAGGGCCATGATCTCTCAGAAACCTGTAGAGGGATAATCTTTCCTTGCCTCTTCCTAGGTTCTGGTGGTTGCCTGCAGTCCTTGATTTTCCCTGGTTTGCAGCTGCAGCACTTTAATTTCTGCCTCTATCACATGTGTCTGTGTTTCTCTGTGTGTTCTCTTCTCCTCTCCTTATAAGGATACCAGTCATATTGGATTAAGGACCAACCCTATTCTAGTCCAACCTCATCTTAAGTAATTACATCTTCTAAGGACTTATTTCCAAAAAAGGTCAACATATCTTTTGGGGGGGGGGAAACACAATTCCACCCACAACTGTATCCAATTAATGTTACTTCATTCTATCCTGAAATTCGAAAGTTATTTTTTAATTTTTCCAATGCCTTATCCCATCCATAGTTAATCAAACTCTACATATTTTCTATCTGGTGTCTTATGGATTTACCCCTCTTCATTCCCAGAACAACTACTTCTCCTAACTACGGTATAACATTTTAAACTAGTGGCCTTTAGTCTCATTTGCTTCCAATTTACCTTAAATTCTGTTGTTAGATTAATATTCCCAGGGCTTCCCTGGTGGCGCAGTGGTTGAGAGACTGCCTGTCAATGCAAGGGACACGGGTTCATACCCCTGTCCGGGAAGATCCCACATGCCGCGGAGCGGCTGGGCCCGTGAGCCATGGCCGCTGAGCCTGCGCGTCCGGAGCCTGTGCCCCGCAACGGGAGAGGCCACAACAGTGAGAGGCCCGTGTACCGCAAAAAAAAAAAAAAAAAAGAATAGATTAATATTCCTGAAAGCTACTTATACATTCTCCTATTTATTCACTTATTCATTTATTCAATAAGCATTTACTGGACATGTTCTATGTGTCAGGCACTGTTCTACATTCACAATACAGAGAGAAATGAAGTGTGTTCACCCTCAAGAAATGTACAGCCAGGGGGCTTCCCTGGTGGCTCAGTGGTTGGGAGTCCACCTGCTGATGCAGGGGACACGGGTTCGTGCCCCGGTCTGGGAGGATCCCACATGCCGCGGAGTGGCTGGGCCCGTGAGCCATGGCCGCTGAGCCTGCGCGTCTGGAGCCTGTGCTCTGCGATGGGAGAGGCCACAACAGTGAGAAGCCCGCGTACTGCAAAAAAAAAAGAAAGAAATGTACAGCCTGATAGAGTTTACATGTAAAAAAACAATAGATGGACCATTGCAGGTATTTTGCCAGGTGTGTGGACAAGATGAGATCAGAGCACAAAGAAGAGAGTGACCAAATTACATGTGGGAAAGGGTTAAGTCATGAAGACCTTCCTAGAGGAAGAAGTGTCACTCATAGCAAGAATTCATAGCAAGAATTTTCCGTATATGGAACCGTCCCCTCCTGTTATGACATGTTTGCCCTCCTCTCCATGCCTCTTTTAGGTGGTTCCTGCTCCCATCCCAGGCAGAGTCTTCCTTACCTCCACCATCTCAAATACCTTGCATTTTTCAAGACCTACTTTAGACCCCACTTCTGTTCACCCCTCAGATAACTTCACCTCAGCGTGATCTCAGCTATTTAGATTTCTTATCCATAATTCCTTGAACCTAGTGTCTTACATAAACAATGTGCTTCCTTGACTAATTGTGGTCATTGGAGAAATAGCTGGATAGAAGATAATCTATATTTAGATAGTCCTTAGTAAATATTTGTTAAAAGCATGACTTTATAAACTTCCTTCTTATTTTTTCAACTAAAAGCTCTTCTGGAGTAGCTTATATGTCTTTTACTTTTGTATCTCTCTGGCATGGGATATGGTCACAGACTCTTGATAAATGCTTATGTAATCTATGAAAGTGGATATGAATAGATGTGCTGAGTATAAAATAAGTGAACGTCTAGCACAGGTATTTGATACCTTATTTCTCACTGTTTTCTAACTTATAAACTGGCACCCATGGTTGAAACTCATTGTCTTTCAAGCTAAATGTTACACAATACAACAATTTTTGACTTCCTAAAATTTCAAGGCAGCATAATCCAGAATTCTGTATCTAAATTGGAGGAATGGTATTTTATTATTTTTTTATTATTATTATTTTTGCGGTACGCAGGCCTCTCACTGTTGTGGCCTCTCCCGTTGCGGAGCACAGGCTCCGGATGTGCAGGCTCAGTGGCCATGGCTCACGGGCCCAGCCGCTGCGTGGCACGTGGGATCTTCCCCGACCAGGGCACGAACCCGTGTCCCCTGCATCGGCAGGCGGACTCTCAACCACTGCACCACCAGGGAAGCCCAGGAATGGTATTTTAATTTGGCTTTGCTGAATTTCCAAATGGCTGTAGAATTGGACCTGGAAAAATGCATTTATAGTTCATCACAGTGTTGCCAGACTTAGTCATCGGTGGCAACTGATTCCTCCCGTGTTGCTGTGTGCCGCTGTCCCGGGTTCTGCACTGTCAGGCAGCTCCACGCACCGAAGAGCCACATTCCTGCTCCCCTCTAAGACACCCACCTATGTAAGCATCAGGAGGTTTAGAAACAAGAGTGCTGTTGTTTTACCCTCAGACAAGAGAATAGATGCCAAAGAGATGAAAACAGGAAGTAATGAGTGAGAGGAAGTGCCTGTGCTCCTTCAGATCCATCCCAGCCAGTTGGTAGAAAGAAGGTGTTCGTTGCTTGTTACCAGCAATGAGCCAGGAGTGGTAATATTATACAGTCTGGAAGTGAATTTTTGGAAGAAATCATTTTGGATATTAGTTTTAGAACTTAAAAAAAAACTAAAAAATTGTTAAAGAAAGGAAAGAAAGACATTACAGAACCCTTTTGACTTCTCTGACCTCTAGCCTCGGTGAAGTGCCTCTCTTAAATATTCCCACAACAACTTGGGTTTGCCTCTAGTTTTATACTTAAAGAACTGTGTCCTTCTAGTCTGTTGCCAGAATGGTTCCCTAACTGTTCTGTGAGCTTCTTGAGGATGGGGAGGAATTCGTAACTTGACCTCTGTATTCGCAGTGCTTGGCAAAGTAACAGATGGATAATAAATATTTGTTAAATAAATAAACCATATTATCAAAATGCATACATTATGTTACTTTGATGTTTGTTTCAAGAGTAAGAGCATTTACCTTATAATTTGAAACTATTCTTAATCAATAGCCGAAGCTATTGGAAGACTAAAACATCCAAGGAAGCCTGAAAAACGCACAGCGGAGCAGCTGCACCGTGGGGGCTGCTCTGTCCTATGGTTCAAAGTCCATTTTCTTACCAAAGAGGACATTGAAGGACAGTCAGTATGTGACCAGTTTACTCTTCAATTAATGCCTTTTGGAATTCTGCATTCCCTTCACTCCTAGCTTATTTGCAGCCTGCTTTTATAAACATAACTTTTTTTTTTTCCCCAAATGATTGAAGATTGTTTTTGTTTGGGATTCTAGAAAGCCCTCAGGTTGATGTTCCTGAGAATTTAGTTTTAGTTAATTAAAATAAATAGCATTAGGCAAAGACCTCTCAAAACACAGAGGAAGATTTCCAGGATAAGAACCAATAATTCAAAAGGGGCTGGGACTCATGTAGGTTAATGAGAATATAGAATTAAGTTTATAAAAATTTCAACATGTATGCAAATTTTCCAAAATGAATTCTTGAAATATACATTTATACAAACTTATTTTTTCTCCTGTAAGAAAGTTGCATTACCTTTTGCAACTTCTGTATATTTTGATTGTTTTTGGCAAGGAAGCTGGACTCCAAATGTCTCATTCCACCACCTAAACTGTGTTCTTGTACTAGACAAGTATTCACTAAAACTTTCTGGATAAATAAATACTGGTTAAATGGATTAAATAATGCCTCCATTCCTTTTTCCAGATTGACTAATTTATTTGGATTAACTTTCAGCAGCAATTTAAGGCAACTTTATTTGTCATATCCTAGTATATTTCATCCCACCCAAAAGTGAAGGCTCATATTTCATCTTTTCCTATTAATGAGTAGAGAAACTGAGGCACATATCCTTTACTAAAGTAAACAACCTAGTTAATGTCTTTTTGTTCAACCTAAATCTTACCCTCTACAGCTTAACAAATGTTCTACATTCTTCTGCTCTGATCTCAACACCAGATAACCCAATGTGTTAGCACAAAAAGAGTGTTCCATAGCTGTTTGGGATTGAACAAATAATGAAAAGTCTTTTGAACTCTAAATCTTCTTTCTTAAAACATGTTTTAAGAAAGAAATGTTTTAAGAAAATAATGTGTGTTCCTTTCCTTTATAGATATTTTCTTTTCCTCTACATAAGGGTGTTTTAATTTGGTCTCCATTCATTTACTTATTAAGGGTAATAACTTCTCAGAAACACTGAGAAGTTATTACCCTTAATAACTTTAGTTATTCTAAATAACTGTATTTACAGTTATTTACTTTAAATACAGGTCAAAATCATGGCTTTTGGCTTTACAGGTCAAAATCTTGGATTTTGACCTGTAAATGGCTTTACAGGCCAAAATCTTGGATTCCATTTTTTGTACTTTTCTTGTCCAAACATAGGATAATGAAATATCCCTAGTTTAGTTCTGTAAATATTCTCTTATAATATAACAATAACTCTTTTTAGTTACATAATAACTATAATTACAAAACAACTCCACCATCTAAAGCTGCTAACAAAACAACTACTATTCAATTCAATTAACAAATTAATTCAACAAATATTTAATGAGCATCTAGTATGATCCTGACTATTATTCTAGAATATCAGGATATATCAATGGACAAGCCAGAATAAATTGTATCTGTCCTTATAAAGTTATAAATCTATCATGAGGAGACACAAAATAGACAAAAATACAATAATATAGTTAGGTTCAAAAGTGCTAAATACCACATTAAAAGAAAAAAAAGCAGGAATTTGTAGATGGAGGGTGACATGGGTGTGTGTGTGGTAATTTTCAATTTTTTGTAAGGCGGTCAGAGCTAAGACTTGAAGGAGATGAAGGAAATCCTGAAATGTGGGTACTATATGTTGCTCAGAATTTGTTACTTAATTTATCTCCAGACTACATAAAAGTCATGATACTACCCATCTGAAGAGAGAAGTAGTTAGGCAGATTTTTGGTTCTCTTCTTTATTTCAAGCAATGTCATTGCTGGAGAGAGATTAAGCAGACAGACTTCATTCAGAGCAGTTCGAAATTTTTCATGCATTTAGGCAGGCATTTCATACATTTGGCATAGCACAAATTGTACTTAATTATTCATTTAGGATTAATATTTGAGAATAGAACTAGGGTTTGCTTTAGATATTACTACTAAAATTTCTAGTGTTTTCAATATAAGGCAGGCTCAATTCTCTGTGTGGTGTTTTTACAGCTAGTCAATAGTTTGAGCCTTCAGTTGGAGAAAAGAAATATCTATGTCAAATGCATTAACAGACTGAAAGTTGGTTTTCCAGACAAAACTGTAGATGAGCATTGCATGTGCACTGTGTGTAATTTTAGTTTCACATTTTGGCCACAATCATTTGGATTTCCCAATGATACATGGAAAGAAACTTAAGTAATACCTAATATAAAAGATTTTCCTTTTTATTTTTTTCCATTTTAAGTAAAGGAAAAACAGCAGTTTTACTAGTTAACTGGAAAGCCTTTGCATATGAGATTGAGAAACCTTTCATGACTGTATTGAAGAAACTAACTACCTTTGTACAGTTTGTCTAATCTCATTATTTGTATGTTTCACTGAAATACTATGTATACATTGCCTTCTTTTTACTTTCTCAGATTTCAAGATAAGTTTTCAAAATTAATTGTTATTATATTGCCTTAGAATATTAAATATGATTGTCCTAGTGGAACAGAAATTTAACTCAGCTCAAATAATCATCAAATGGCTACTTTTGTTCAATTGGTATGAAAAAAATAGAGAAGGGCACAAAAAAAGTAAGTTTGAGTAACCATCCTAAAAAGGGGTTTAAATTCAGAGGACTCATTGGAAAGTGAAAGTCTATAAGTGGATTGAAGAAACAAAAGATGCAAAACTTCACAGGCCTGCTCCGTACTCACCCACCCTCTCTCTCACAGACCTTGAGGCTGCGGTGGAAAAATATTGTCAAAGTATGTAACAGATCCCCCTCAGCTATCCCTGGTGGCTTCATATGTATCTCATTTTTTAAATGTTGGGGATCAGGTAAGGAAAAAAATGATCAATGTGGAATTGTTGGCATTGAGTAGAAGGGTCTAAAGGAAGAGCTGAATACTCTTCTTCGTCTCTCCGTTGTGTTGATAAACAACAGTGCCTGAGCACAGAAGGAAGGGAGGGATTGCCTTGGAACATTCTCTGGAACTGAGTCCAGCAGCTGGGGCTGTGCTGTGCATTGGTAAAGGCAGCATCTGTGCTCTGGTCCAGAGGGACCAGTGGAGCTGCTCTGCTGCTGCTTCTCTTGTCCCATAAAGCGTTCTCTGCCCACTTCATGAGGACACCAGCTGACTGTGCCATGATTCTAACCCTTCAAAAACTTTTACAATTAGAGAAACTTTAAATTATGTTAACCCAGACCTTCATAACCAGCAAAGGGACCTAGACCAACTGGGCCAGGAAGGCTGAAGGGCTGCTATAGCTTTTTGAAAATTTTTTCAAAATGAGCGGCTGTGACGGACACAATTTTCTTCCTTTCTGGCCACACAGAAGTCTAGATGTCAGGGGCATACTTAACAAGAACAGTCAAGTGACCCATTTCCCTATCATTCAAAATAGGGGTCCTCAGTGCACATCATCTTTGGGAAGTTTAGGGAAGGAGGAAAGAGAGCTTCATGTGCTATCTTTTTCTCTTTTTTTTTGCGGTACGCGGGCCTCTCACTGTTGTGGCCTCTTCCGTTGCGGAGCACAGGCTCCGGACGCGCAGGCTCAGCGGCCATGGCTCACGGGCCCAGCCTCTCCGCGGCATGTGGGATCTTCCCTGACCGGGGCATGAATCCGTGTCCCCTGCATCGGCAGGCGGACTCTCAACCACTGCGCCACCAGGGAAGCCTCATGTGCTATCTTTTTAATAAGCACGTCAATGAACTAGTCCTTCCTTCCTCATTCACTCACTCATTCATCCACACAGCAAATATGTTTATCAAAGACTAATTATATGACATTGGATGTGAAGGTTACTGAGATGAACACATGTCTGGCTCCCAAGGAGCTCACAGTCCAGTGAGAGAAAATGGTCTGAACAAACACTTGTTTGAATAAGAGATTTAAAATTTCTGTGATATGCGAGCACATTATTTCTACAAGGAAGATCTTTAGTTAATGTCTACAGAATGTCCAGCATGGGCTTAGGTGCATTTATTTCATATATTTTTCAAAATTTTTAGGTAGACCCCAATAATTTAATATTAAAAATAGAATCACATCTCTCCTGGACAGTCAAAGGTTTCAATAAGGCCATTTCTATACAGACTTTTTTGCACAAGTATAATTATATAAAGGAATGTAGCCCTAGGGTGTGGGCCATAGTTGTCAAGCAGCAGCAGTTCTGATGTCTGAGTTTCTAATTGTCTATTATAATAAGATGGTGGATTTGTTCTGCCATCTAGTGATTAAGAACTGAATTCTTACAAATAAATTTAAAAGCACCTAATCTTTGTGAAAAGACAAATCTCTGAGGATATACGAGAAACACAGGACAACTGAGTTACTCTCAAACAAAACATGGTCAGATAAAATACATCTCTTCTCTCTAAGAGATCAGTGCTAAGATGTTTGTGGTAATGACTTTGCAATGGATTGGTTTAATTTGTTGGAACATTTGATAAGGGTGAAAGAATCATGTAGCTTGGAAGATAAAATTTTTGGAAGTTACAACACCATAGAAGATTACAAAATAATGGCAATACAATCAGATATCTATCAGTCTTCCTCAGTTTTAGGAAAATTAAAGAAACATACATAGGAAAAATACAAGTGTCAAAGTATTTTGATTTTGGAATTCTTTTTCAGATTTTATAAGAACTAATTTTTAAACTTCTGGACCTTCAATTAAGGTTAATGTCAGCTTGCATTATTTTATGATTTCTATAGAGGAATCAGGAGGGCGGTATTGACCCTCTCAGAAAGTCATATGAGAATTCTTACTTAGTTATTTTTTAATAATATTGTCATTCAGAAAATAATTATGTCATGACTACTTTACTGTAAATTGGCTGCAATTTTGCTTCCTATTTTACTTTTCTTTTTCATTTAAATAAACATCTATGTAGAAAACAGAAGGGACAACCTAATCATAAGGTACACAACTACCACGTACAAACTTGAGAACTGCAAGACACCCTGTATTTTCTACCCAGTGTTTCTTTGTACATGTCTTTCATTCAGACACGAAGAATCACAATTCACTGAGTTTTTGTGCCCTCTGTGATGTGCATGGATTCTGTGCCGGGGAAGAGAGGGCAGGTTTTAGCAGCGAATGTGGTTTTTCATCTCCTTGCCATTTAAAAACACTCCAACTAACTTTCCACATCATATTAAATTTAATTATAAATTCTTAGGGGGAAAAGGACCAGTGCTGACTCAGAGTATAAAACTAACTTTTAACATTGTCATTTAAAGCAAGTAATATAGTGCCCCTTGGATTGAGGTCATGCTGTCTTAAACTTTCAGGAAGAAACTGACCTTCTGTGAGTTAACACAGACTGAGAGAATGTGTCTTTTTATTCCAACCTTGAAGGAGCCACAGAGAACAGGATAACTCACCCCTGAAGAGTCTCTCACATATTTTAATGATGCTTAATCAACAACATCATTGTATGTTATCTCGTTTTTTGTTTTTCACATTCACTACTTCCCCATATATAATTGTTTCATCGGTGAAATTGAGATCTACTTCACAATGATAGTATATATTTTTGAGAACAGAATAAATATACTTCCAATATTTTGCACATGCAGTCCTAGGCACATACCCACTTAACCCTCAGTACATACATGTGAACACTTTTGCCTCCCAGGGTGTGGGAAGGGAGAAGCAAGCTAACTGAACTTGTGGTGTATCTCATTTTCAGTCAATGGTATTTAGTGCTTGTGATTGGATATTTCTTTCTCAATCAAAAAATTTAATGAACAAAGTTATTCTTTTTTTACTTAATGGAGTAGTTCGATGGACTATGGGTGTAAGTCCATTTCTATATAGGTTGTGTTTTGTGAAAACATTCACCATGGAACTACATTGTTTCAAAGTGATTTTTCTTCTAAAAGTAACACTGCTTATTTGATGTACAAATTTCTTATTTTTTTTCAAAATAGTTCTGCAGGAAAGCATATTAAAGCAGGATACTTATTTTCTCCTTAGTTTAAAATACCTATAGTAACACTGGTTAGACAGAGCCAATGTTGTTTTATTGAGTAGCTATATGTTATGTGATAAACATCTTTTGATGAAAATGAAACAGATCAGAAACTTCGTGCTCTTCTTATGAATAACACAGAAGCCAGGATGTGGTGTCATGCTCTGAAAACAATTTTCCATTTACCAAATATGTGATGAAAGACTAAACATGTGAGGCAAGGTATTCCATAGAACAGTGAGAAGAATGTTATCCAAGAAAAACTTTCTGAAGTTAGGAAGATGGATATTTGGACTAATGTCTTTAAACTGAAATCATTTTCATCTGTAGTTCTATATTAGCATTTGACTATATTTATTGTGATAAATATATAAATATAACTAAATATATTTCAAAAACTAATTGTAAATGCATTTAAAAATTTTTAGTTTTATTTTTGTAAAGTGCAAAGTTAGTGCTGGTGCAGTTAAATTAGTGAACCATAATTTAGATTCATTCATTCATTCATATCCATCCATTGAACAAGTATTTGTTGAATGTTGTCTCTATGCAAGGTATGACATCATGGTTTAGAAATACCATGATGAAAAGACACACTAGTTCTTACCTTCATAAAACTTACTGTCTAGTGGTGGAAATAAGAACATAAACAAGGAAAAAAATGAATACTAATTGTGATAAATTTTATGAAGGCAGTGATTTTTGCCTAGCCATTCCATTTTAGTAAATATTTAATTACCTTACATGTAATACAAAATGAATGAATCACTGGATGGATGGATGAGTGGGTTCTTTAAAGAGTTCTGTGAAGAATTTCAATTCGGTGAAGGAAGTCTACTTTTATAGGGCAGTCAGAGAAGCATTGTGGGGGGCAGGTGACAATTAAGCAAACCATGATAGTGAGCTATCAGAGTCTGAGTTGAGGGATGGAAAGGTAGTACTAGGCAAAGGGGTCAAGTTGTACAAGGACTGGGAGGGAGGGCCTTTGGGCTTGAAAAAGGAGCTTTGAATTTAAGTAGTTGGAAAGCTCCTGAAGGAATTAAGCAAGGATTATGTGATCCACATTATGTTTTAAAATACTATAGTTTTGTTTCTTAAGAATCACAAAGTTAAAGATGTAATGTGTTTATTTTATAGTAAATGTATAAGAGAACTACTATGTGTATAACTGTGTGTATATATTTTCCAAACCTGCATTAAATTTTTATCTAAATGTAAGAAAAGTATTTGGCAGATATTAGGTTATAGCTTACCATACTGTTTTGGTCGTGACTTTCCTTAATTAATTTTGATGCAAAGATAATGAATGCATTACCTGTATAAGCTTTGCAATTCCACTACAGTTTAGGAAACACCTTTAGTTTCGGATGTTTAGTGGAAATCTATTCCATGAAATGGGTCACCATTATTCTTTTTTACCTTAATGTTTAAAATGAATTTAAGTTTTGCTTCATGGTATGAGAATATATATTGTCTTCTGTTGTTGTGGGATTTACTAATGGAAAATTTCTGGTCAGTTTAAAGTCACATAGGGTTCACCAGACGCTGAAATTATGTATTCTCTTTGGAACAATTTTTTTCCTGCTTTTCAAATGGTTTATTTTTATCCTTCTGACATGATCTTACCACGTTTGATTATTTGTATCTTCAAAAATGATCTTGGGAAGCCTCTCTGACTTAGTATACTTAACTTTGGATCACTTTTCCCCCCCTATCATGCTAGAATATAAGTATCATAATAATTTAATTGTGAATTACATGCTTTGTCTTTAAATACTAATGAAGTAAGTTCTTCTGTGTTTTGCCTCCTTAGGAGGTTACCGCTTAGCCCAGAGTTTTTTAGAACCCACAAGATGACTCACCTTCTTAAATATTTCCCAGATTCCAAAATTTCAGAAGATTACTAACCTCCTTTTTTTCTTCTTATTTTAGAAGGATATGGTGAAGAAATAGCCTGCACTCAGAATGGTCAGATGTACTTAAACAGGGACATTTGGAAACCTGCCCCTTGCCAGATCTGTGTCTGTGACAATGGCGCCATTCTTTGTGACAAGATACAGTGCCAGGATGTGCTTGAATGTGCCTACCCCGTAACTCCCCCTGGGGAGTGCTGTCCTGTCTGTCCACATACAACTGGAAGTAGCAATACCAATTTTGGTAAGAATACTTAGGGCCAACTCAGAACTGGTCCAGTGATTCATCTTTATAGTAACAGTGTTTTTTACTTTCAGAATTCAGCAACCCAAGAAAATAATTAAGCCACTATTCAGTGGTCTTTGGGGTTAATAATTTCTCTCACCCACTTTATCTAACAGTAATGAAAATAAAGTTATTTCTTGTCTTCTTAAAAACCAGGGAATTTTTTTGGCTGCATTTTAAGTGGTTATGTCTAATTTGAGAATTCCTTGTAGTACTTAAGATGGTCATTTGTTACCCTGTCCATGCTGGGTGCCTCCAAGATATTTGTTGCTTTTCTATGAAGTCCATTAATATCTAAGAGAAGATCTAGAAACGCATTTCTCTTCCCTGGTGCCAGCTTTGACCTTGGTAATGGAATAATAATTTCTAATGTAATTTATTGCCACAGCACCCTCTATTACATTGGCTCAGAAATGCAGAATGCTTTTAATGTTGGCTAAGAAAGACAAGAGAATGAAATGGATTTCCTTGAGAAAACAATGATATAAATTATTGGTTTCTAAAACTTATTTTTTGGAGAAAAGTGTCTGTGTTTAACATAGCCTGTGTATTTGAGTAACATGTTAGAAAAACTTCCATATAAGAGAAACAAGTTCATATTTATGTGTTTTAGTGAACCAGGTAAGATTAATATTAAACTTTTAGGTTATTTGTTTTAGCAGTCATGAATGGGGACTTGCATGCATCCTTGTCAAGACAGTATTAAGGCTTTATCTTTTCCCCGGAATTTCACTGCAAATAACAACAAATATGATGAAGTATTCAAAAGTATTTTCATGGAAACATTACACAGTAACTTACCAATTATCCTCTTAAGTATCTTTCAACAGTGACAATTTGCTTGGAATAAATACCCAAACTTAATTTTTAGCCAGGTAATATGGAAGATATAATAGGAAGAATTAAAAACAAGACACTGAAGGACTACCTGAAGTAGATACAATCTGCACAGAATCCCCAGGAGTAAAGCAAAATTAAACCTGTGGGAATAAGCAAGTAGTATGTTGGGACAATGGTGGCAAATATCAAAAAACAGAGCAAAATACACAACTTCCTACAAATAGGTGGTTTAGGGAAGCCCAATTTATTCCAAGATGAATAATGAAAAAAAAAAAGAGATGACAACAGCATTGATACAAAGATACTATAAGGAAAAAGGTAGGACAGTTTAACGAAATTTATGAGATAAAGAACACACCAGTAAATATACTATCACAGAACAGATAAAAATTCTGACCAAGCATTTAACCATAAACTAAACAAAACTTAATGAAGTAATTGAAAGAAAGAACATCATAAATTAGAAATACAAAAAGAAGGAATAATGAGTAATAAGTAGAAGGATAACCAAATCATCATAGGGCAATGAAGATGAAATAGGAAGGTGCACAAGGAGAATTGATACTGCAGAAAATACAATAAAGGATGTAGAAAATAGAAATGAGAAAAGTAAAAATAAAAATAGTGAAAAGGATTTGAAAGAAAATAATATAGAAGATATGTAAAAGATAGTCCTAAAGAAGAATCCCAAAGAAAAAATAAATGCAATAGAGCAGAACAAATAATGATATAATCCAAGGAAACTTTTCTGGAGTAAAATTAAACTTTCATTTTGATATTGAAAAAGGAAACCAAGTGGCTAAAAAAATTGACCCAGAAGAGTCAGCATAGAGACATATCTTAGTAAAGTTATTAAACTTTAAAGAAAAAGAGTTTTTTGGAAAATCAGTGAAAAAGAATGGATAAATTCTAAAATGAAAAACTATTCAGATTTGTCACAGATTTCTCTATAGTAATAATATTCAATACCAGAAGAGAGTGGAACAATATCTACATGTTTCTCAAGGAAAAAAATATGTGGAACCAAAGTTTAAAGATAAATTCATTCTCTCCTTCAAGTTATGGAAAAAACAGTAAAACACACAGGAACTCTGGGAATCTTTCCATAAATTTCTTAGGGAAACTACTATGAGACAAACCCAAGACAACCAAGAGTTAATTGGTGAAATTGTCAAAGAACTGACATAAGCATTGATATATTTAACTCTAGAAAGAGACTAAAACAAAAGTGCAGTTTAGGGTGACGGATGGGAATGTAAATGTTATTGAATCTGACAATATAGAAATAATACAACTAATAATACATAATGAGAGGAGAAGACAAAAAGGGGCAAAGTAGAGTTGAGTTTGCTAATTCCTCATCTTTAAGAGGCAGAGGTCAAAGAATATCATTCAAAGCTGACAAATCATATAGAAGAAGTATAGTAGCACATTTAACACTACAGAGATAAATACTAGGGCATTTTCTTGTCTTAAATTGCGTGCTGGAAGAAAGTGTGGGGGTCAGAGAAGAAATAGGAAGCACTGTAATTTTTATCACTGCTCATTTTAATAGAGCTAACAGAAACTGTCTAAATAAAGATATGAGTAATATAAAAGAATACTGTTAAATAGTAGAGCCAATATATGAATCTTCTCAAACATCAGAAAGACTAACATACCAAACAATACAAATGTTCTTGAAAACATTATGAAACATTTTTTAAAAATATAATGAAAAATCTACAGCTATATTCTTAAAAAATTGAAAAAGAATAAAAATATGTGCATTTAGCATCCATCTCAAAAAATTAGAAAAAGAATAACAAAATAAGCAGAAGAAATTCATAAGGAAAAAATGAGTTGAAAAGTGAGAAAACGGAAATACAGTAGAAATATGTAAATTCAAAAGATAGTACTATAGGAAATCAACAAAATAAATTAACCATAAAATAAGAAATGGTAATGGGAAAATGACCAAATGAAAACAGAGAACATAAAAGAATAATAAAAGGTTTCTTTGCACAACTTTATGCTGATAAATTTGAAAACCTATATGAAATGGATACTTTTCTAGGAAAGTATAATTCGCTAAAACTAGCCCTGGTAAAAGGAGAAAAAGTGAGCACACAGATTTCCCTAGAAGAAATAGAAAAATTTGTAAAGCAGATAGACCTACAAAATGTAGCAGATGATTTCACAGTTGTGCTAAACCATTACAAAACAGATTATTTTAATGCTGTGTTAAGCTCTTCTAGAACATGCAAAGAGAAGGCATACTTCTAATGTCTTGTTATGAAGGAAGTACATCCTTGATAGCCAAATGTGGCAAAGATTGCACAAAAAAGAAAACTATAATCATATAAATTTACTTAATATTTTTAAATTTATTAAAAAACATAAATAAAATATTAAATCTATTAGCACATTAAAAGGATAATTAGCCATGAAAGAGTAGAGATTATTCCTTAAGTAAAAGAATAATTCAATATTAGGAAAGCTATTAATAAAAATAATTAAAAATAATTATCTTAGCAGATCTATTAAAAAAAACACATGCTTTTCTCCATAATTGAAGACATTTGGCAAAGACAAATATTCTTGATATAGATACTTAGTAACTTAGTAATAAGTGACAGCTCATTAACATGATAAAATATCTACATCTCAGCTTAGAAGCTTTATTATATTTAATAATAGAAGCATTACCTTTAATGCTAAGGGCCAACTCAGAATTGGTCCAATGATTCATCTTTATAGTAACTGTGTTTTGTTACAATTGTGTACTTACAAAACCTGAGGGAATAGAGTAAAAAAATACTACAAAACAATTTAGTAAGATAGTGCAGTATAAAATTAACAAATTAATAGATATACTATGTACAATTACCTCATAAAATAAATAACAGGAATAAAACTATCTTATTTATAATAGCAATATATAGGATAAAGTGGCTAAGGATAAACTTCATACAAAATTTGCAAGACCTATCTGAAGAAAACTTTAAAACACTACTAACTCAAATGATTACTTTAATAAATGTAATGTTCTATTATGTTCTTGGTTAGGAAGACTAATAATAGGAAAATTAATAATATAACCTCCTGTGAGAAGTGAAATGTGGGAATTAGAGGAAAGGGGACAAGAAGGAGATTTTTCACTGTATAATTGTATATCTTTATTAATATATTTTGGGTTTGTTTTTTTTTAACCATGTAAATGAATAGCCTACTCAAGTAAGTATAAAAAACAAAAACAGAGCATACTGATTGAAGATAATTAGTTATAATTTTAATAGTCAATTTTATAATTTAATGAATTTTAAATACTATATAAAGGATGTTAAGAATAATCACATAACGTCAGAATTTTCCAAAGGGATGTATTATTTTGCCTCCTACGAACATATTGATCCAAAACAACTTTTGAATTATATCTACTGGTGACAGGGAAAGCTGTTTAAGTTAAATTCTGACTCTCTAAAAATAATTATTGAAATAAATATTTAGGAGATTCTCAATAACTATATCTGCATAAAATAACATATTTATTCTTTTCTTTTTATAGGTAGAGGAAGAAAGGTAAGTTTTATTTTGCATAGTTTCATTTTTATAAATTTTTAAAATTCTAATGCTATCCACATAGGACTGTGCTTTGAAGTGTTTGAAAGCCTTTTGTAAAGTATAAAGTACCACACAAATATAAATATATGAGCACAGTTTAACTACTTTTATTATAGATTATAGATGCCTCTGTTTTATTCACTTTGTTAATTTTTGCTAATAAATGTTTCTTCCAGAAGTTTGTGAATCCCTTAGGGATTGAGACTGTGTCATATTAACCTTTGTATTACTTGCCTTTATCACAGTACTTAGTATATACCTTATATATAAAATGTCTAATTAATGTCTAATTAATTAATTATTAAGGTCTAATTAATATATTAAATGTCTAATGAATGTCTAACAGAAGGAAATAAGGAAGGAAGGAAGGAAGGAAGGAAGAGAAGGGAGGGTATTAGTTCTACTTCAGTGGAATCGTGGTCTCTCGCCCATTGATTGGGAAGTAAAGATTCATTTAAAAGAATTAATTGAACGTTTTGCCAAACACATATTACCTTCCTTTCTCTCCCCTTCTTCATGTTCAAGGAGCCTAAAATCTAATCCGAGAGACAAGCCTTACACTCAAGAGGACAATATTGGGGTATAGCCATGACCCTGGTACAGCTGGCTGGTTTAGCCACTTGTCATCTGGACATGGGTAATCCCAGTCAGTGAAGAGAGTTCCATTCCCTTGGAAGTGCTCTCCGTTTTCTGGTTAAGTTGAAAACTATGGAATTTGCTCTGGTCTTATCCAGATGGTCTGGGCACAGGAATCAAGAATGGAAATGAGCAGGCATCCCAATTTTCATGGCAGATTTTAGACAGCAAATTTAAATTCTTTGCCTCTGCATGCAGTGGAACTTTGGTAAAGTGATAATCAGATAATGCAATGCAATACCTTCATGGTAAATGAAAGTGATGCTATCTATCAAGGGGAGGTCCTTGTCACCTTTACATTTTTTGGTTCAGAGGGCAACACCATAAATTTGTCTTATTTGACATAAATATCACTGAAGCTATTTACATTTGAATATATGTTAAAGGCGAAGGACTACAGATTCCAGGTCACATTTAATTTACATCTGAAAGCTATAAAAATATGAAACATAAAGGTGTGAGTATAGGCCTCAAACAAACTAGACAGATAGGTGAATAGGTAGGTACATAGATAAACAATCTGTGAAATAAATAAAGAACTGACGGTGAGAACTGCCCTGATGTAATCAATTTGATTTGGTTAGTAATCACCCAATTTGCTGAGGGACAACTGTCAGGCTATGTCACTTAGTTTACTGCCTTTTCCCAAAGGTGGAATGGGACAGCTGGACACACTCAAAACAGCTGTTAATTTAGCATGCTCTAGTTATGTGCTACTATCTTCATGATGCTGTTATTTATTATCAAGCGTCATCAGAAATATGAGAGCAGAGTAATATTGTATAAATACATTTTGTGCTTGGTTTATATAAAATTGATTTTTATTTATAATTCATTCATTCATTCATTCATGTTAACCCCCAAATAATTACTGAGCCCTTGTTAAAATCCTGTAGGAGGCAAATAATACAGATGACATGATGCTGGGAAAAATGCTGTGACTGCTTCCATGGTAACGGCATGCTATAAAAGTGATGAGGCATGTCCACAGAGCATTAAGTGATGAATAACAGATGAGAAGTAAAATAAACTGTAATTCTCATCTGAATCTGAGTACTTAAATTTTATGTTTCCCAGGGGTATGGAAATCAAATTTAGTAAAATTATCATTCCACATAAATTGATTTATTCAAAGCCCATATTAACAAAAGCAACAAATATTTACATATGTGGCTTATTTCCAAAATAAGAAATATCATCGAATCATTAGATAAATTTGTTATCAGAACCTGATAAGAGAACATTTAATCCCATATCAAGTATTGTGGAACAATAGGAGGCTCATTTTTCTAATTTTGCCTGAAATAATTTCTCCTCCCTTCTTACTTGTTTTTCTAGACTTGTTCCTAAAAGGAACATTTTCTTCAGTATCATTCTCATAAACTCCTTTATTTATTGGACACAGATTTGCATACCCTCTCTGAACAATTAAAATTATCTTAGTATTTCACAGAAAGCTCTTTTAGCTCTTAAAAGGTTAGCTTTTAGCTTTTAGCTCTTAAAAGCTCTTTTAGCTCTTAATTTGTATTACTTTCATGTTAAAAATGGAAAGACCTAGTCTAGAAGTTAGCAGAGAGATAAGCCTGTTCTACTTTGCCTCCCATATGTGTTGATCCCCTATTCCTCTAGTCTTTTTGTAGGTGTGCTTCAGTCTACCTTGAAGCATCCTCCTGCCTCTGTAGAGCCATTTCCAATACTTTTTTTTTTTTTAACATCATTATTGGAGTATAATTGCTTTACAATGGTGTGTTAGTTTCTGCTTTATAACAAAGTGAGTCAGCTATACATATACATATATCTCCATATTTCCTCCCTCTTGTGTCTCCCTCCCACCCTCCCTCTCCCACCCCTCTAAGTGGTCACAAAGCGCTGAGCTGATCTCCCTGTGCTATTCGGCTGCCTCCCACTAGCTATCTATTTTACATTTGGTAGTGTATATTTTAGTCCATGCCACTCTCTCACTTCGTTCCAGCTTACCCTTCCCCCTCCCTGTGTCCTCAAGTCCATTCTCTACATCTGCATCATTATTCCTGTCCTGCCCCTAGGTTCTTCATAACCATTTTTTTTTAGATTCCATATATATGTATTAGCATACAGTACTTATTTTTCTCCTTCTGACTTCACTCTGTATGACAGACTCTAGGTCCATCCACCTCATTACAAATAACTCAATTTCGTTTCTTTTTATGGCTGAGTAATATTCCATTGTATATATGTGCCACATCTTCTTTATCCATTTATCTGTTGATGGACACTTAGGTTGCTTCCATGTCCTGGCTATTGTAAATAGAGCTGCAATGCATTTGCAATACTTCTGAGTTCTCAGTTTATTCCTGACTTCATGAGTATTAGCTGCCTCAGCATTAGAATCAGCAAGTACGATCAGGGTACTGTTCTGTCATTGAGTCCGCCATTAAGACTGTCAAGATTGTAAAATAATGTTTTAAATGAAGACAAAATCTAAGAGTAAAATACTGAGGCATTGATTAGGTAAACCAAGCTCAGGTACATGATGGAAAACTCAGATTACCAGAATGTTAACAGTGATTATCTCGTGGGCATGAGTATGATATTTAGTTTATCTCTCTGTTTTCTCTATTTAACAATTCCCTACTATGAAATCATGTTCTTTATATAATCAGATATAAGAACAGTATATGTAAAAGGAGAAATTTAATAAAAGAGAATTTATTATCGTTGCATTTTCTATAGTTTGGATATAAGCCTCAATGCATTCATTCTCTGTAATTGCCTAGGAAAAAACATTTTTCATAGTGTATTAATGAAAATTAATATATTAATTAATTTATTGAGAACTTCTGTGTGTCCAGCTGAGAATATAAAGTAGACATAATCATGACCTTGGGGAGACCAAAATCTGTTAGAAGACAAATTCTGAAATAAATAATACAAGCAAGTACGTGATACAGTAGAGGTATATAAGGATACAATTCATCCAATATTATTTAAACTATATACTTGAAATCATGCTATAAGAATGCAGTTTTTGATAATCTAAAATTCTAAGAATCAAAAGAAATTCCATCTATATCTATTGTGTTAGCTACATCTATTATAAGAGCAAATTAAACTTCCTGACTTTAAGTTATGATAGTTTCTTGTGTTATTTTTTACTTTCCTGTTCAGTTAATGTTTTTTCTAGATTTTCCACAGATATTGATAATTACCTGACTAATATTATTATGTCCTTTCTTTTCTTTCCTTTTTTTTTTTCTTAAAAGACAGCCATACATCTCTTGTTATTTCTCATATTCTTCCATGAGTTAAAAAAAAAAAGAGGATGGCAGGTGTTTCAGGAATGGCATCTGATAGGTTACTAAAAGCTAGGTGGCATGTAATATGAATGTGAAAATTCAAATATGTCCACATTTCTGGATTTTCTCTTTGTTTACTGTAAAAATTGAAGGGAAACAACTTTACACATTTCACACATTGGATTAATTTTCTTTTCATGTCTTTGAGATAAGTAGTGTTTTTTTCATGAATAATGTCTGACTAAATATTTTAAAGATTGATTGTTAACTTTTTTCTCAATTTATTTTTTTACCTTTCTTACACAGAAATTTCCAGTGTTTACATGGAATATTCTAATATGACATGTTAATGCTCAACAAGCCACATATTTTGCTAATTGAACTTTTATTTTGTTTCATAGGGACAAAAAGGAGAACCAGGATTAGTGCCTGTTGTAAGTATATATGTATATACAGCTTTCATGTACCATTGATAAACTTAGTTATAGACTTGTTGTATTGATATATTATTGCTTATATACATACTTTCAAAAACAAGGAATTTATTTTATAACCAAGTTTTTAGTATAAAAGAAGCAAACCAAAATAGATCAATTCTTTAATACAATATTTCATGTTTATTTTTCACAATTTCCTGACTTTTATTGTCGCATGACTAAAGGTGTAAATCAGGGTTTTACAAAATTAAATATAATGTATGTGAATATAAAGTGATAGTTAAGATATACATTTTTTATAGTATAAATAGCCATATAATCCAAACGGAAAGGCATGATTTAATATGCCACACTTCTGGAAATATGTTATGCCATTATCCTGATTTAAATTCCATAGTGTATAAGATTTCTTAAGAGTTATTTAGACTTGTAGATGATCAAAAAGTATATCATTAAAGAGGATGAAAGTTCTTCACCACTCTCCTAGATTTTAAAGGAGTTATCATCATTTTGTCAAGACAAAAGCATAACATGTTGATTTATTTGACAATATTTGCATTTTTGCTTTGCTTTTAAATTGGCTTGTCTTTAACAAAGATTCCCTAAAAAGTAAACCATTCATATTGTTTTCTTTCATTTAAAAACACAATGTCTAAGGTGCTGTTTTAAGTGCTTTTCAAATATTTATTTGTTTGTCTTCACAACAACTCTGAGAGGGAGGTAATTTCATAATCATTATCACCATTTTACAGAAGAGGAACCTTGAGTACAGAGATGGTAATTAATTAGTCCAAGGTCATACAACTGGTAAGGGAAGGGATGGAGTTAGGATTTGAACCCAGGCCTCTTGGCTCCAGGATTGGTGCTCTCAATCACTATACCAGTACTGCCTCCCTATATTAGAGTTTAAAGTCTTAGCTTTATAGGCAAGGAGGAAATGGGCATCAACTGTCAACATCTATTTGTTCTAAAAACATTCACTGGGCTTTTGTTGTTATTCTTATTTGTTAGACTATTAAGTTTTCAAAAACTCTTTAGAAACTTTATCTTTACATATTATCTTGTTTATCGTTTAGGTAACAGGCATACGTGGACGTCCAGGACCCTCAGTAAGTAGTTTCCTCCAATATTCATGGTAGTCTTAAGTTCTTTGAGATACTGAATCTTTATGGATATTATATCTATGAAAAGACAATAGACTATAAAATAATGATGCTTGATTTCTTGAAACATTTCGTTTTGAAACATCCTCAAGTTTAAGAATTCCTTTGCCACAGTGAATGATATTGATGAACCCTAATTAGGTTAACTGTACTCATTGAAATTAGGGCATATTAGTCTGTTGTTTGACAGTGATTAAGGGTAGACTCCTTTTATCTGTTTAATGAAACAAACTGTTAATTTCATCTGTTACTATAAAATTAAATTATATATTACATTAGAGTTGAGAAATTATGCATCAGATAGCATATTTCTGGTTTAGCGTAAAATTACGACTATTGATTTCAGGTTTGGATTAGTGGTAGCATTCACAGGTAACCAGATGGATAAGACACACACACACACACACACACACACACAATTCCTATAAATTTTAAAACACATTAAATTAACATAAGTGAAATACTGATACACTTTAACAGACCTGCTATAGTCCTTCTGAAGCTTTTGCTTTTAAACAATACTGTATGTTGTTGACTTGAGTAAATGAACAGTCTGATTTTTACAACTCGATTGAAACTCTTTTGAAGAGAAATAAAATTCTCCTGGCAACTGCCATTTTCTGGAAAAAAAAAGGTTAATTTAAGATATCAGCACAAAATGCCACTTTTGAAATATAATAATTTGTTATTTTTAAAAAATATATTTATTTATTTGGCTGCATCGGGTCTTAGCTGTGGCATGTGGGATCCTTTGTTGTAGCACGCAGGCTCTTTATTGCGGTGCATGGGCTTCTCTCTAGTTGTGGTGTGCGGGCTCTCTGGTTGTGGCTCACAGGCTCTAGAGCACGCGGGCTTAGTTGCCCCGCTGCATGTGTGATCTTAGTTCTCCGACCAGGCATCGAACCCGCGCCCCCTGCACTGGAAGGTGGATTCTTAACCACTAGACCACCAGGGAAGTCCCAATCATTTGTTATTTTAATGGAGAAATAACTGCAATTACCATTTGGAAAATTCTCAGTGGATTTTAAATATACGATGGAGATGATGCAATATTCTAAATCAAGTTAAAAAAAGATACTAGATACTTGAAGGCACACAGATTAATAGTAGAAGAAGAGGCCTTTCTTTCCATTGCTTTCATCAGCAACTTGCATAGTGATGAACAGTTTGGGATATCATGTACCAATATGAACTCATACATTCCGTCAGAAAATTGGAAATCTGGAGTTTGTATGATTTTGTAGTTCTCAAATCTGAATCGTAAGTTTTTGTGTCTAAAACAAGACAGCAAAAAAAAACAACCCTTACAAATTTACAGTTATTGTTCAAACTAGTATATACAGCTCATTGGGCACCACGTTTTTACACTTCTTTTCAAGTCTTTAAGCTTCAGTACTAAAAAAAAAACAGCCTTTCTATGCACACAGAGCTTTTATATGCACATGGGTTTATTTTCTGTAGTCTTCAACTGAATGAAATTTTTAAAAAGTGTGATATTTCTGTTTTCCAATTTTCTTATATCAGTAAACCTTTAAAACAAAAATGTCTGAAGTATATG
The DNA here is from genome assembly GCF_964341445.2 of Mesoplodon mirus. Taxonomy (NCBI): domain Eukaryota; kingdom Metazoa; phylum Chordata; class Mammalia; order Artiodactyla; family Ziphiidae; genus Mesoplodon; species Mesoplodon mirus. The sequence goes on from NC_138984.1 coordinate 46,013,479, forward strand.
TGTTTTGCAGGCATAACCATTGTTTTCTGTTTTAGGGACCTCCAGGATCACAAGGACCAAGAGGAGAGAGAGGCCCAAAAGGAAAACCTGTAAGTTGGCAGTGGAGTTCCCTTTTTGCGAATTGTACTGTGTACTGCATAAGCCTGTCTACACCAAGCTCCCTGGATGCACCAAAGAGCCAGTGGCACCGTTCCTTTCTCACTTCTATTAAACGTGACATAGAATTCAGGTCATGAGGTAATTGTGTATCGATCCTGATTCAGAGGAAAGCATCACATGCTAATAATTACCTAACATCTTAGATAACACAGATGATATTTATTTGTCCTTTAGAGGGTCAAATTAAAATAAAGTAGAATCTAAGGAGACATAATGAGTACCTCATGTTGTTTTCAGAAGTTGTAAATCATGACTAAACAATGCCAAGAATGCATTGTTGAGATAAAACACCCAAGTTCTGTGATCTGTGGTTGCTACAGGAATAACCAAATAGGATAAAGGAACAAGAAATTATTAGAGGACAATATTTTCTTTCAAGTGGTTGTATAATGAATTTATTTCCCAAGTAACACTGCCTTTTTCACTGGGCAGCTGCTGCGGAGCTATCAAAGGAGTGATTTTAAACATCAACAAATTCATTACCAAAGGGAACATCTTTAAATTTAAATAATCAATTCTATATTCTTGAGATAAGACATGAGGTTATTATATAATACGTGCCAAATGTTTTCTCTTATTACCAAGTCCTACTATAGCAATTCTTTTGCTTTTTTTATATCTCACCCTCAAAAACTTATGTGCTTTATGTACTAAATACCTAGATGAATTTGTATATTGCTGTCGTTATCTGTGTTACAATCAGAAAAATTTCTGCTGCTTAATTTTCTGTCTAATGAGATCTACTAAAATTTAACTCTCTATGGATTTTTAACCTTCCAAAGATGTATTTATCCATATCTAAATGGGAAAAATAGATGAGCAAGGAAGGAACAAACAACCTTAAATATATAAATAAGGAAAAAACATATTTTAGATCATGTCACTAGGAACTCTTGCCAGTGGTTTCATCTTTGATACTGTTCTTTGCTTCTACACATTTCACCAAGTATAGGGTGATGCCAGTACTGTTTCCAAACCGCAGCTGGAGTTATGGAAGGTATTTGCAGGTATGCAGGTACATGACAGTGGCCCCAAGGAAGGAGTTCATAGCCATGTAGGTGGGCAGCAAAGCTGTGTCCCAATTCCCTTCCCTTATGGCCCATTCTTCATTGCTGTTCTGCTGAGCTGCCTCACCAGTGTTGGTAGCTTAAATGCTGTCGGTAGATCTTCAGATGTCTGTCCAGGGTCTAGAATGACAGAGACAGGTGGAAGATGACTTCAATTGGGTGGAGGGTGGGTGGTCATGCAGAAAACACTGTGTATCAATGTACTTGTGCCCAGAATAATTGATAAAACTGAGTCCTAAGTCTAGGTAGAAGTTGCTGTGGAAATTAGTTGCTGGAATTCCAGAATTTCTGTTAGGATTCAGTGAATCTACTCCTCAGTCCTCTTACTCTTCTCTTCTCGACTTAGTATGTTATGTGCTCCATTTCCTGTCTTGGTTAAGTCTGAGACAATCAATGTGAATTGTGTGCGTGTGTGTGTGTGTAAAACTGTGAGGAGTATTTACCTGGAATCAAGCAAGACAGTCCTGGCAGATACCCAAGTAGGAAATCTGTTCCTCTCTTAATCCTAGCAAGCAGTGGTGTGATGGTAAATGTTTAATGACTGACTTATTTAAAAAAAAAAAAAAAGAAAAAGCTTCTGAAGAACCTAGGGGCAAGACAGGAATAAAGATGCAGACGTAGAGGATGGACTTGAGGAAACAGGGAGGGGGAAGGGTAAGCTGGGAAGAAGTGAGAGATTGGCATGGACATATATACACTACCAAATGTAAAATAGCTAGTGGGAAGCAGCTGCATTACACAGGGAGATCAGCTCGGTGCTTAGTGACCACCTAGAGGGGTGGGATAGGGAGGGTGGGAAGGAGGGAGATGCAAGAGGGAAGAGATATGGGAACATATGTATATGTATAACTGATTCACTTTGTTATAAAGCAGAAACTAACACACCATTGTAGAGCAATTATACTCCAATAAAGGTGTTTTTAAAAAAAGAATATGCCTGTAGCTTTTGCTGATTTCCCTGGTGTAAATACTCCCACCAGGGCTGTTTTCAAGATACTGGCATGACGTCATAAGATACCTACAGGTAGAATGTTTTGCTTCAGGTCCCAAGACTGGCAGGAGATGCTTACCTGGACAAAAGCTGTGGCTGACACAATATAGGCTGGTACTGCAGTCATAAATACCATTTTTCTCCCCTTACTTCATTACCATCAAACACTACAAAAGCTCGTGAAGTAGAGCACAGTTTCTCAATCTTAACACCACTGATGTTTGGGGCCAGATCATTCCTTATACATTGTAGGATGTTTGGCAGCATTCCTGATTTCTACCCACTAGATGCTAGTAGAAACACCTGCCCCCCTCCCTCGTACAATTGGAACAAATAAAAACGTGTCTTGGTGTTGCCAAATGTCCCCTGGCAGTGGGGAGTGGGGGAGGGGAGCAAATTGCTTAAGATTGAGATCTGCTGATACAGAGATACTATCTTGAAGCCCTCATTACTAACCAATGATCAAAATGACTGTCGCTCATCACATATCCTTAGTTTTAAGTGTATTGTCCTGGTAAATTCATAGTGACAAACTAGCAACCTGTCAGGAGGTGGACGGTCAATACTGTGATGAGTTCTAATTGCACGAGACACAACGTCTATAGGTCTCCTCCCTCATCTGTAAAATGGGGAATACACCAGTTATTACCAACTCTAACATTTCATAGTGTGTGTGTGTGTGTGTGTGTGAGAGAGAGAGAGAGAGAGAGATATTACTAACCATCAGTGAATAAAGTTCTTTACAATTTGGGGTCATTATTATTCCTTTCTATTTGTGAATGTTTAAATGTTGCCACCTAGTGGCAATGTACAAGTACTTTTTATTGTGGATTGCTGCCTGAGATAGTGGAGTATCCTGGGGGATGGGAAGGAATGATTATAAATAGAATACTTACCTTAATATAAAACTTATGTGATTCAGCACACTTGGAAATATGAAAGTATATATTTTAATGTGTTCTAAAGTTATAATTTTTGTTTTAAATATTTATCAGCAAAATATCATGTATTATAATATTTTTTCTTATTTTCACTTATAATCTTATTATGTTCACTTAATTTTGGATAATTTTCACAAGTTTTTATTAATTTTAATCTCAATTTTTATAAAAGTAAATCATGTAGGCTATTTAGAGGAGATACCATGGAGGCACAGAATGCACCATGAAGTCAATGAAAAAGTGAACTGTCTTCAGAGCAGACTTTGCAACATGATTTTTAATCACACAGGGCTGGGGAAAAGACACAAGTTTCTGAGGATTAATATTGCCCAAACCTCTCTCTACTTGCACTGGAACTAAATGTAGTTTTTGGTCTTGCTTTGGAAATCTCTTTGGGAGCAGAGAGAATGTTTTAGCTCATATTTTGTATTAACCAAACCTGGTTATCAATTAACAATTTCACGTTTTAAAAATACATTAAGAGTTTTCCACATGTAGTAGCCTGAGTAGGTCAGACTACTCTACTATATATACTATATATATATATACTATATATATATAGTATATATATATATACTATACTACTATACTCTTTATGAAAAAAGAGTGCAGTGAATAGTTAGTGGTTTAGGAGTCAGAAGGGGTTTGATTTTTAAAGGATGAGAATAACTTTCTGAGAAATTAGTTTTCAAAATGTGAGTTTTCTCAGGCTAAGCTATCTACTTCTATTTGAACACATAAATTTGCTTAATTATTCCACTACTCCAGGAAATAAACATGTCAAACATGAATGTTTAAATATATTAATTAAATTTCTGAATAGCTATTATGCCACCCTCCCCCAAACCATCATATGCAAACTGCCCCCTCTTCCCCCTCTGCTTGTCCTGCATTTATTCCCTCTGCTGTACCAGCTCATATTTGCTTATTGTGGGCTGGAAGATATCCTCATGCTTAGGCATGAGAAGATTCTTTTACTATTAAACTCTAACTCACTTACCATATTTTTCTTGATCCCTGCTTCTAATTAGTAAAAGTATATTGAGTTTTTTCATCCTTCCTTTCCTTTCTTTGGTCCTGTTAAGAATCTCTATGGTTAAAAAGCCATAAAATAGTTAACAAGGCTTGTGGGAATGATGAGGTTAGGGGACGGAGCATTTCCAGAACTGAGGACGTGGCTGTTCCCCAACCTGCCTTCAGAATGTGGGCTAGGAGGAGGGTGGAATTCAGCAGCTACAACTCATTGCTCACTGCCCTGAGAAGTAGACTTGGCTGAGTCCCCATGCCTTTCCCTCTACTTCTCATTGGTCTGGACTACCTTTGGGAGTAGTAGGGAAAATAAAGTGTGCCAGACTTCAAGTACTAGAGTAAAGAGGATTGAAATGTGAAAATGTAATAAACATATACTGAGTGTCTACTATGAGCCAGGAACTATGTGAAGCATTCAAAAATTAGAAAGATGAGAAAAACCACAAACCCCAATCAAGGATCCATCACATTCTTTTTTTAAGTGGGGGAAAGTTAAGCAAGAACATACACAGTTAATTTAATCTAAGACAGACAAATGAATTTAGAAATCGTTGATGAGATACCCTGAACAGCAAAACTCAACCAAATAAGGAAGCTTATACTAGAATACTGATGAACTGAATACACTCTTATAATTATTTCAAGAAGGCTCATTACTGGGGATTTAACACATCAAGAGTAAAATTCTTACCCAGAATGTACCATATCCCGGTGGTAGAGGCTGTGACCAGGGCCGAAAGCCGCAGTGTTGGAATAGCTGATGAAATTACTGTAGGTGGCTGGGTTGCTATTTTTTAAAAAAATAATGAACACTTTATCTCCATCAAGAAGTCTGGTTTTTGCTTTCTACTAAGTACATATTTGGCAATGGGTTCGAATTTCTACTGGCTTATTTTTCCAGGGTCCTCGTGGTCCTCAGGGAATTGATGGAGAACCAGGTGTTCCTGGTCAACCAGGTGCCCCAGGACCTCCCGGACATCCATCTCACCCAGGACCCGATGGCATGAGCAGGGTGAGATGTGTGCATTGTTCAATATCATCTTTAGATAAAATATTAAGTTTTTGATTTATTGTTATGATTTTAAATTGTGTTAGTTCAGATGTTGACCCTTGACTTCAAGAGAAGCTTAAGTGAACACAATACTGCTGTGTATAACAATAAAACTAGGAAATCCACAGGGAATTGTTGGAAAATTCAAAGTAGCACTTTTTAAAAGTGCTGCTTCAAATTATTTGTATTTCTCAATGTCAGTCCTGGTCATTGGAATTTTGCACTTTCTGTTGATTCTGAAGGACCACTAATATTGTTCCCACTATGAATTGATGAGAGAAATATGTCCTTATCCTTTGTTCTCTAGGCTCAGGATGTTGACAAAATCTGTGTCATGTCCTCTACACCAAGCGAGGATGACACATCCAGGATGATGTATATGAAAGAGCCACTGAGTTGACACTAAAAATGCTACCTGGTTATTTCCTGAATATCAGTTTCCTGCCGGAAGTAACATAAAACAAAGTGTCTTTCTACACCTGCCTCTTTGAATTCTTAGCGGCAGAGACGGGATTTATGAGTGGATTGCATAGCCCAACAAGGGAACTTATGGAACCCTGAAATATGATTTTTCTTTTACAACAATTTTTTACATTTGATTTTCAACACATTGTAGAAGGAATTGCCAGTTTATTTTTAAAACAATACGCACATTCTTTTCCCACTAAAATTTGGAAATTAATAGAACTCCTGGAATGAGTATGGGCAGTTTTGGTCAACTGGATTACCAGAGATTTTTAGATATGAAAGACAGTAGGTAAAACTGTTGCCAATTTTGGAACATTCAGGGACTCATTAAAAGGATTGTAAAATTGTAATCAGCTTATATAAGTACAGTTTAAAGTTGGCCACAAACAAAGAAGAATACCATCTAAGTAAAATATTCTGAAATGGAATCTGGAATCTTTAGGACAAATGTTTTAAAGGCACTTTTAGGTTTTGTTCAGACGCTTGGCATGCTCTAACCATGGAAGAAAATCAGATAAAGAGATTTGAACCTGAAGTCGATTAGACCGGCTAAATACTTATGAGAATGATCTGGGCTTCCCTGGTGGCGCAGTGGTTGAGAATCTGCCTGCCAATGCAGGGGACACGAGCTCGAGCCCTGGTCTGGGAAGATCCCACATGCCGCGGAGCAGCTAAGTCCGTAAGCCACAATTACTGAGCCTGCGCATCTGGAGCCTGTGCTCCGCAACAAGAGAGGCTTCGATACTGAGAGGCCCGCGCACCGCGATGAAGGGTGGCCCCCACTTGCCGCAACTAGAGAAAGCCCTTGCACAGAAACGAAGACCCAACACAGCCATAAATAAATAAATAAATAATTTTTTTTTTTAAAAAAAAGAATGATCCATGCTTTTATCAAGTATCAGACATTTGGCCCATTACAGTAGTTATTCTGAAGCAACATAGTAATAAAATACCCCGAGGAAGATTGTTTAATCGAAAACACATACAATGAAAAACAGCTTGAACCTTTTTCCTTGCTTTAAATCAAAAGTTTTAAATGATTCTCAGAAGAGCCATTCTTTAAGGATCCCAGAGAATGTACACTTCTCAGTTTAAAAAGTATGTTGATATATGTCTTTTACTGTGGAAATAATGTCAACACATTGCTTTTACAGCCGTTTTCAGCTCAGATGGCTGGGTTGGATGAAAAGTCTGGACTTGGGAGTCAAGTAGGACTGATGCCTGGCTCTGTGGTAAGTTCAGATTTTACTGATAATCAAAGTACTTTGGAAAAACCATTGTGCAGAAAGGTTTGAGTTGGCTAGTTAAGAAGTGATATGTGTCTTCTTAAAACATATCCATCCATCCATTCATTCATTCAATTTATTTATCAAACCCTGGTGTGTACCAGTTAAAAGCCCAATGGTTTTCCATTCATAACTATGCAAAATATTTGTCTACATTAATAAAGGGCTGTCTGTATTTTTCACTTACTATTTGAAGAAAATAAAGAATTTTAAAACATATAACCACCACCACCTCAACAAAAACTGTACTTTTTAAAAATTAAAAAAAAATTTATGGTACCGTTAGAAAGTTATTTGAAAAAATTTTGAAATGAGAAGTTTTATCGCTCTGAGTTTTTATTATTTCCTATTTATCTTAATACTCTCTGGTTGCCTTATGCCAACAACTCTAAAATTTATGCACTGGGCCATCCCCATTCTCTTTTGAATTTCTTCAGCAGCTAGAAAGATTCCCATTTTCTCTGGCTAAGTATTTTAACCTGGGTATTTGGAGCAGTGCAATTTCATTGAATAAATTAACACTTTTCAAAGCAACTTCTCCATGCTTTTTTGCTCATAACATAATTCAAAGGCATCCCAGATTAATGACATTTCAGACAATGTAAAGTCAGACTGCATAAACACCCCTTCTACCCATCCTTAAAGCCAGCAAATAACTTAAACATTATTTGTATATATTTTAAGTCACTTAAACATTGTTGTTTATATACATTCTAAGTCAGTAGCAGTATGGTCTCATTCAATGATTAACTTGGAATATTTTTCTGAAATATATGAGTTTTTAACCGTTTGAAGTTGAAATTACATATGTTTATTTTTTTTAAATGAAGCTTTTATTTTCTTACTAGCTAAATATCTGATCAATCCAAAATGAAAATTTAAGTTTTTGCCATAAGAACAAACTAGATTTTGATTTAATTGCTTTCACCTTTTAAAGTGTGACATTTAAAAAATTACATAGACATTTATTAATAATTTTTAAAATTGCATTTTCCTTTTCTTCCTTTTGTTAAGCCTCAGCATAATCATTTCATGGTTAAATGGGGAAAGCCTGTGTGGATACTTTAAGTGTATGTTGTGAAAGAAAGAAATTAACCCAGAAAACTTAGTGCCCCAGATTGTTTTAAACTTACATTTAAAATAATCTAGTCATTATTATTGATAGTTTCATAAGCCTTTAATTCAACTTGCTCATTTTAAGTTATAAGAGTTAGCTGCTGTGAAGCTGAAGAATGAAATAGACAGTTTGATAACGACTTTATCCTTGCCAAGGTTTTTCTGTGTTGGATGCTCTGCTTTAATAGAACCACCCCTTAAGCAATGCAAGTGTTCTTGTCCCAAAGACATTGGGTGTGTATAGGCACATTCTTTATTTCTTTGTATGACACTGAAGGTGTGTGTAAAATCACCCCAAATGTTGCCCAAGCTTTAATCTTTTTTTTTTTTTTTTTGTGGTACGCGGGCCTCTCACTGTTGTGGCCTCTCCCGTTGCGGAGCACAGGCTCCGGACGCGCAGGCTCAGCGGCCATGGCTCACGGGCCCAGCCGCTCCGCGGCATGTGGGCTCTTCGCGGACCGGGGCACGAACCTGCATCCCCTGCAACGGCAGGTGGACTCTCAACCACTGCGCCACCAGGGAAGCCCCAAGCTTTAATCTTTTTGAATTTAGCTGTATTCCAGGTAAATACAGAAGGACAACGTCATCACCTTTTCACTGTCAGAGCTTTGCTTTTCCAGATTCTAAAGCTGATTCAAAATTTTTGAAATGTTTCAACTAATTGTCATGAACACTATGCAACTTTTCTTCTCATTTGTTTCTAAGGGTCCTGTTGGCCCAAGGGGACCTCAAGGTTTACAAGGACAGCAGGTAAGTCTTCTTATAATTAAATTACATACTATAGTAAAAAAAGAAAAATTTATAAATAAGGCCTCTGTAACATGACTGCTTTTGGTTGGCCTTTGAATTGCATATTTTAATGCTCACTGAATGGGATGTATTCAGTTAATTTTCACTCACTTAGAAATATATGCAGTATGTTTTTCATAGACTCTTCATGATGTTAAAGTTTTATTATCTGTTTCTTTATGTTACTGATCTCCAATACAAAGAGTTTTTATGTGCCTGTACTTCTGAAATAACCCATCATTATCTCATATCATGGTGAAAATTCTCATAATTAGTTCTCATAACTAATTATGAAAATTCTCATACTTAGTTATGTGCCAACTCTGGAGCTCTGAAATCAGAATAGGACATCACCATGTGGTATTATTAAAAATAACAGTGAAGATGATCACTCCATCAAATCTTTAAAAAGAATATAATACTATACTTTCTTTCTATAGCCTATCAAATACCAATAAAATAGTGATGTAGCGCTATTTTAATGTTTGTAGCAATTTGACAGGCAGTAGGAAATGATTTTTCAAGAGAGAGAGAGAAAAGAATTCTTAGCTCAATCAAAGATACTGTATTTTCATTATCATGTGTGTGGACTTTTACTTCAAGCTATTTTATATTACTGCCATTGTGAATGACAACTGTAGTTGATGAAGAAGGAGAAGAGGGAGATAACTACCATTATTGAACACTCACTCTGTGCCAGCACTATTCTAGGTTCTTAACATGCATTAGTTATCTGAAGAGCTATAGCAGCCTAATGAAGTAGGCACCATATTATTCTCATTTCACAGATTAGGAAATGAGGTATAGAGAGATTAAGTAACTCACTCAAAGTCACACAGGTGTAGAGTGGTAGAGCCAGCATTTTGAGCAATTGCATTATACTGCAGAGAGTGTAGGATTTAGTATTATGTTTTTCTTTGGTTTGTTTATATAACTTACATATTATACATAAATTATATATAGATGTATAATTTATTTTCAATCTTAGGGTGGTACTGGCCCTACAGGACCTCCTGGTGAGCCTGGTGACCCTGGACCAATGGTAAATGTCAAGTAAGCATGTAGACCCAGTTAAATATGGGTCCACCATTATAATGATGTCATGAGTTATTTATATTACCAGCTCTTTCCTAATGTGGCAAGAAATTCCAGTCCAATTCAGGAGCCCTCTGTTATGGACTGTGCTTAAGCTATACGTTTCTTTTGGCAGAGTATTTAAATTCAGAGGCTTTGAATGTGGTCAGCAGAAAGTGCTAAGATACTTGCATTTGTGAACTTTTTTCCTGTTGAGCACATAATCTGACAGATACAACATAAAATTCAGAATATTAAAAAAGTTATTTCCTATGATATTTTTCATTTGTTGCAGCCGTATTTTGGATTATATCATTGATGGGTATGAGTAAATATAGGTAAATATTCTTTTTTTTTCCTTTTGTGTTGTTTCATTTTTTTATTAGGGTCCACTTGGTACACGTGGACCAGAGGGCCCTCCTGGAAAACCTGGTGAAGATGTAAGCTACCTTTCTTCATTTTGCTTTGAAATTTTGAAAGAGGCTAAGAAGTAGCTACAGTGTTAACATGAATGTTATTCATTGGTTCCCATTTCATTTCCTCCATTTCTAACTGTCATTAAAGTCACTAAAAACTGGAGAAGTCAGAATGGAATTTTACAAAATTTAAAAGTGCTCTTAATTTTGATGGTATTATATTATTAGGTACTGTATCCTTGCCTGCATTCTTCAGGTTTTCCATTGTGATTTCTCCATGAGATACTAGAATTGTCACAATAGCAACAACCTTTGGTACTAGAGCTTTTGAAGTGATCTTAAGGAAAAATACATTGCTTTGATCCCAAAACATCATTGTGGGGCCCTCATTAAATGGATTTTTTTAAATGTGTTAGTAAAATAGTGTCAGTATTGTTCTCCAATGCTCAAAATACTTCATTCTGAGCACTGAAGAAATTTTGAGCATCTGAAGAAATGCTTCATTTCTTTAATTGAATTTTTAATTAAGGTTATGACTAAACTTCAGATTTTAACATTAAGAACATGTGATCAAAGAACAAAGAACACCCTGTTCTTTGATCAAAGAACAAAGAACAGGGTGTAACAACAGATTTGCTTTTCTGGATTCTTTTGTTAGTTGTACCAAAGTTGAGGTTAAAATTATGGGTAAACCATCAACGTCTATGTGACATTTAAACCAAGAAAATATTTTCTCTTTGTGTATCATGAGATTTATTTAAGTGGATTACAATGAATTTGGCCATAAAGAAACTACCTCTGGTAGTTCTTAAACTTTTTTTCATCACAAGAAAGAAATGGCACATATCATTGTAAGAAGCACTATTTATTTAATTCAGTGCTATATGTTGATGTAGAATTTCATAGCATGTGTGTGTGTGTATGTGTGTGTGCAAATTTTGATGTTCATAAAATGGTGAGCTAGGTGAGACCAGTATAATTTTTATTTATTTCTTCTTCTGATAAATGAGTGAAATCTCCACAAACTGACTTGCTCTAATGGATTGCCATCAGGAATAGAGCTGTGTTCTTACATTGCTTAGATCACTGGGCATGAGCTTTCTAAGTAAGACTTTTTATCTGCAATTGAGTTGTCATTTAGTCTCAGGAGAGAACATTTTAATTCCTCTTTGCTTCCCTCTACTTTGCTTTTTTTCCATTAAGGGTGAGCCTGGTAGAAATGGAAACGCTGGTGACATAGGATTTGCAGGATCTCCGGTAAGTTTATACTGATCAATACAACAACGTAAAGACAAACTTCAAAAAATAAAGAACATTTAAAATTAACTCGCAATTCATTGCCTGTGCATGCATTAGGCACTGTCACCAAGATATGTTCTCTTCTGTCATTCTGAAACAGGACGATTTGCCAGAGTGATAGCTAATTCCAATTGCCTGCTTTGCATTGGCACCATATGAATGACCCTCCTAGAGCTAGAAAATTATATCATAACCTAACATGGATTCTTTCCAAAATGAGTATCAGATTTTCATTTAAGTCACCAGCTTGACTTACTTAAAGTTCACAACATATCAATCCCATTTATCTTTTAAAGATATTTTTAGTATTTTTAGTTTTGTATTATTCATATGTTGAAAACAACTGCTTTAAAGAGTTTATTGATTTGTTTTTTATATCCTAGAACAATAAATTGTGGACAAGATTCCTCTTTGGCTGCTTCCCCAAACCCTATTGTTGACTGAAATTCTTGATTGATGTTCTGGCCCCTAAAATCTTATGACAAGGTGTACTGATCACCAGCTCTCCTAATACAGCTGTTTTCTTCCCGCTTGGCTTACTACAGGGAGAAGTCCCTGGCAACTGGCTCCACCAGAATTCAAGACCTGGGCTACTTGGCCACACTCTGACCCCACCTTTCTTTCTTCACTCATATTACTTTGATAGGCCCTCCCCTAGGACACACTACACAGGCAATGGGGAAAATTAGAAAATGATAAGCAAGTAAAAATGTTCTAACATTCCTGCTCTTAAACTTTTTCCTTGTCCAAAATCTCCTAAACTGATTTGGCCTCCTACTTATTATATTTCCGATAATATCCTAATGTTTCTACCACCCAATACATCCAACAATACTGAATTATTCTCCCTTTACTTTCTGAAGATTGATGAGGTTCAATGCTAGGATTTTTTTAAACAAATAAATGCTGATCTTTTAACGGAATTTACAAGGCTGTAAGGATTATTTCGTTACAAACACAAAACCAGTTCCCCAGCTCCCCGCTCTCTCTTTCCTTTCCTCCCCCATCAGCCTGAAAAGTCCATGCAGACAAAGACATGTGGTTTAGTCATTAGCACAGATGTCCACATGAACCAATCCAGGCTTGAACCTCCTGCCCTGCTACACTCTTGCACCTACTCACAGCGTGGGCCCTCCAAGGGGAGGAAATGTGCCCTGCCAACATGTCACAGATGCACTCTGTGAGTGCAATGCAACGATGTGTGATTGGGGTGTGATGACAGTCTTGGGTCAGCAGAATGAGAAAAATTTTATGAACACTAGTACATCTGGTTTATTTTCTTGTTATATTAGAGATATGTAATCATATGAGAATTCCCTTGCAGACCACAAAAACTCAAAAGTTAACTAATTATTTGAAATAACATAGCTCAGTAATTCCTCTATAGGATTAGATGGATGTATACTGAGTTTCTGCTCAGGATGGAGGGGAGTCGAATCTCAATAAAGGAGAGCATTCCAGTGGAAAAACTTAAAGGGAGTTTTTGAAGTGAACGAATTCCTAAATCAGGCTGTGTAAACAGAAGAATTAGTAGAACTTTATTTGTTCAGAGAGCATGGTTTGATGTGCCCTTACTATGATAACCCCCTAGAAAACACTACAGAAACATTTTCCCTGGAAGAGGTCGCAGAGGAATTATTGCTTTGCTTTTATCATACAAATTTCATTTATTTAGTTATTTATTCATTCAATTAACTTTAAGTAAAGTCTATGATAATACAGAACAGAAGGATTTTGCTTGTTAGATTGTGCTAGTACAAGAGAAATTCCTTAAGAAAGATTTAGGAAAAGCACTATGAATGTCAAGAAGATGAAAAAGATGATGAATGTTAAACCATTTCTTCATTCAGTTGTTTATCAATGCTTATTCTTGAATGCCCACTACAAAGGCATAAGGCTAAGTGCCAGGGATATGCAGATTAATAATAATAATTGATAATATTTGATAGCATCAGTCTGTGCTATCAAGGTGCTCAGTCTACTGGTGGCAGTATTAATAGCATTCAGTTCAAAACCTAATCAATGTAGTCAACCAGAATAAGTGAATAATTAAGTCACTCGTTCCTTATCTATTTTAAGAGGGTATGAGGAAAAAGTTTCAAGCATCGTTTCAAAATAGTCATGCCATTTGGATTTTATTTAGTTTGATTTCTATTGTTCTTTTTATTTGATATGCTTAGGTGAAGGATGCATAGAATTAACAGAAATGAAGAAGCTGAGTCAAGGAACCAACCCATTCTCTTCATATTTCTTGACTTTCTTTTCTGTTGGATATTCCATTTTCTCAGTTTTTTAAACAATCACAAATCCACAAGCTTCTCCTGAACATTTTATTTTAAAAAATTTCTGATCACACTTTAATATAATCTTTCTAATCATATTCTGCTGCTAATACTTAGAAGTTCAGAAAAAATAAATCATATTGGTTTGCTACACACACATTTATTCTTCTACCACAAATAAAACACTATATAAAGGCGGGAAAGCATAGTTTTCCTTAAGTTCTTCGGATTTTTTTTCCTGTACCTTGAGCTACTTGATTCAGACACTGAGCAGCTTGACTCAGGTTTATTTTCTTGTTGTTTATACTTTATTAATTATAATACAGTGATATAATTTCAAAATTTAAAAATGTCATCAAATCAATACCTGGCATTAATCCGTGTCTCTGTGTAAGACATGTTTCCATTTGCCTTGCTAATTTTTGATCACCTAGATGTATTTTGACAGGTAAACATATACTTCTCCTTTTTTTTCTTAGGTTTGTTAGTGAAAAACTATGTACCAGATATTTTTTGGAAAAAAAAGTATTATGCAGTTAATGACTCTGAAATGCCTTATCTGTTTTTTGTTTTTTTTTTACCCTCAACAGGGAGCTCGAGGATTTCCTGGGGCTCCTGGTCTTCCAGGCCTGAAGGGTCACCGAGTAAGTTCAATCCTCTGTAATCCTTTTAGACACTGTGGCTTTTAGAGTAGGGTCTGGGGAGCATTATCTTCAAAATCTTTACAATTCCATTTGTCAATTGCCCTTAACTGGCTGTGGTTGTAGTAGTCATCTGCAGTTACCAAAATCACAATGCTTTTTTTTACATTTCCTTTGAATTTCATTTGATTCTATAAACAAATGTATTTTGAGTTCTTACTATGTAATACTGTGAATACTATGAATACTGTGCTATAAAAGAAAAAACAGAGATAAATGAGAAATGCCCAAAGCTGACTCTCAGCTTCAGGCTAATGAGATTCAGTTAAGAAAATAGGCAATTACTACATAGTAGAATAAATGACACAATACTAAGAAGTGCACTAGATCACAGGGGGTGCCTAGCCAACTCAGCCCAACTCAGACATGGAAGTCTATAGAATGCTTCTCTCTTTATAAGTCAGGATAATTAATATGTAACTATTATGTTACATACATATATAGGAATTACATATCTATCTATCTATCTGAAAGCATGGTTGATATTCACTCAGTGTACATTGACTGGCCTCTGTTTTGAGTGGTTGAGCTTATGATTAGAATGCTTGCTCCTATATTAGTTATTAAATGTTTGGAACATCACTCCTGGATATAAACCATATTTTATAACTATATAAATTCTATAATTATTTGTTTTCTCTAAGGCCACCATAGGTTTTTTATTCGTTGCTATAAAATAAATTTCTATGAACTCACAAAAATTTGAAAGGTGAGAACATTGCACATTGAAAATGTTATTTAAAGAGGGAAACCCTACTTTAATTTTCTTTGAATAGACTTTCAAAAAAGGTTGAGAATTTGGAAACATTTTGAGTAACAACTGTAAATCTGAGATCTGTTTTCATAAGGTGCTTTCTGTGAGCTTATTTGTGGTTCTTTTACATTTCTGAGGCTCAAAAAAGCAGTAAAATACAAATTTATATTTTTCTTCTCAGGGACACAAAGGTCTTGAAGGCCCTAAAGGTGAAGTTGGAGCAATCGGTTCCAAGGTAATTGTATAGTATCTCAATACAACCTCACTATAGCATTTCTGTTCTGCTTCAAGTCTAAAATTTTTTTCAGGACCACCTTAAATAGTTCTGGAGGAAAGAGGAGTATAAAAAATGAGTAGTTAAGTAGGTAAATTTAATAGATAAATATAATCTTTCATGGATGAGTAGCAATCGATTTAGCAGGGTACACAACATGACTTAATTTTGCCACCAAGAACAGCCACCATGGCACTGGGTTTCTACCAATGTAGGATGGCTGTTATCTTTATATAAAGATGCACAATGAATCCACCCTCTAAAACACATTTACTCTTTTTTCTTCTTTAAAAATATCTGAGAGTTTTAGATGGTTCATTAGTCCCATTACTTAATACCCTTTTAATTCTAGGTCCTTTTGGCCATCATTTCTTTCCCAAATTTATTTATGCTTCTAGAGGGAAAGAGAACATTCAGGAAGTGCAGATGACATTTTAGTAGAAAGCACGATGAAATACATATGTGGAAAAGCATTTGGCTTTAAATTTGTTATTTCTAAGCTTCCTATAAGAGATCTTAAAGGAATATTACAGTCAATTTTAGCTTTCTAAATTTTACTTGACCTAAAGTATCAGACATAGACAAATAGTTTTTTAATTCTAATTAACGTGGCTAGGTGTGATAGTTCTATCAATCTTGCTTAAATCCCCAATTTTATTTTAGACTTATTTTTGTAGAAACTAAATTTCCATTGTATTTTGAGAAAAGGTGTTACAGCAGAATTTTGAGGTCCTTCATTGAAAGTATACCTTTCAAATTCTCACTTTGAAAAATAAACCTTTAAAATAACACACACATGGAACAGAATGATATGAATATCAATTGAAGGTTTCTCATATTGTAATATGATCTCATTTTTGCTTTAGGGTGAAGCTGGCCCTACTGGTCCAATGGGTGCCATGGGTCCACTGGTATGTATCAATTTAATTCTTTGCTTTTTTAGATTATACTAAGAGAATGTTTAAATGAAAAAAAAAAGACCTAGAGAACATATGTTAGCTGGTGAAGTAATCCTTTATTATCAGCTGAAAGGCAAGCACACTGTAAGAATTGCCCCTTCAAATAGAAAAGGCTTCCTGCGTTACATTGTTTTTCTTATTTGTTGCATACCCAGTGATCAAATCAGGATTATTGTAGATTTAGGCCATTAAAGCTAGGTTAAGTGAAATCTATTTAGGCCAATTATAATGAGTCTTGATTGATTTGAGTAGTGAAATCAAACTACCCTAGAAATTCAAGTAAGATGTTTCAAGAGATGTTTCTCTCTCATCTGCAGGGCCCAAGAGGAATGCCAGGAGAGAGAGGGAGACTTGGGCCACAGGGTGCTCCTGTAAGTATGTGTATTTCAACTCTCTCAAATGCTTTACTGAATATGCGTTTTAAATGAGAATGATATACTGGTTGCCTACTTTGTAATTTTTATACTTTTTATTTTGAAACAAATTTAGATTTACAGAAAAGTTGCAAAAATAGAAGAGAGTTCCCATGTACCCTTGTACCCTACACCTACCTTCTGTTAACATTAACATCTTACATAACCAAAGTACATTTGTTGCCTACTTATTTTAATACAGAATTTAAGAAATAATAAAAACACTTAGCAGCATGGAGAATCATAGACTTTGGAATAGTAATCACATTATAATAACAGGTAATATTTATCAAGCACTTATTATCTGCCAAGCATTCTTCTAAATATCTTTATCTCTTATTCATCACAATCCTAAAAGGTAAGTACTGTGAATAAACCCTTTTAAAGATTAGAGTCTACTGATCACCTTCCCTAATTGTACAGATTGAGAAATTCTCTTGCTGTCTGTCCATTCACCTTGAATCTGGAGGGGGGTGTTATTTTGTTCATTCTCATCACAGCTCTCTGAAAGTCGGGCTATACTTGCTAATATTTCAAACTTGCAGTTCATTATATTTCACCCACTTTTCTTTTGACAATTAAGGACTGCCACCTGGCCTCTGTTATTTTGATATCCTATCATCCCCATTATAATTAAAATTCCCAGGTTTATAGCATCCCCTACTATTACCCCATAGAAGACAACCACCTTAGTGCTTCTCAGTGGTACCAAAGTCAGGGCCTTGATTCAGGAGAAGTGAGACCCTCTCACTAGGCCATTCTTTATCACTTACAGGCAGAGTATCCTCTGGAAATATAGAGAAGATTGTAGAATATAGTCAGCTATTGCCTTATCCAGCCATACATACTATATCCAATCTACTGTGTTCACTTCTCTGTGCTTTATTCTACCATCTGCCCAGGAAGTTCCAGCATTTCTGCTTCACTTAGTGTGTGCCATTGCTCTTTCCAAGTTTCTAAGAACTATTGTCCCTGTTAACATTTCCCAGGGTCTGTATCAGGGTGTTAAATATGTATTATGGGAGAGTGCTTCCAAATCATTAAAATTCTCCAGCTTTATATCCTGTCCCTTGTGATTCAGTACCTTCAGGACCTAGTCCCATACATTCTTTCTTGGATTCTGCCTCTACATGATGTATAGGACTTATAGATTTATTGGTATATAGTCTCTTCACTCTTTTATCAGAAAAAGCATTTCCTCAATGCAGTTATTTTGTGACTTGATGCTAGTTGTTGGTCTGGTGGCTGGGGGAGGAGAGCAGGTGGTGGTGGTGGTGGCATATGTTGTCTGCCAAAGGAGAGGCCTTTGTTTCATCTTTAAGCAAGAGAGAAGTATAAGCTGTTAATGGTGGGAAGGACCACTTCTGTAGGCCCAGAGGCTTCAGGGTATTTGAGATTTCAAAGTTCTTAAGATATCCCAATGCCAAATTTCAAGGTCCCATTCCCTCCAATCAAGGGCCCTGACCATGGCATAGCAGCCTTTCCACATTTTAGAATTCAACCTTATCAAGAGCACTTAAACCTTTATCATAAAGTCCTGGGCCTAATATTCAACTTTTTCTTCCCTCTGGTTGTAGAAGATGACAATATTTTTAAATGCTGCTTAGGAGATTTATATTGATGATTAATTACCATCAGGCTTTCAACATCTTTCTCCAATGGATTCACTTGACAAGACTCATGCAGTTCCATTAACTTTGTAATTGTTACATCCCCTAAACCTTCTCAAATGCCTGAGCTATTGCATCCATAGCCCATTCCCTTACACTTGTACTCTATCTACTGGAGACAATATTTACTACTGCATCACTACAGCATGCCAAGAGAAATCCATACTCCATCTATTGCCAGCTGGCCAGGGAGGAATCCAGCTTAAAAACTCCATTTTATCATCGGCTTTCTTGACTACCTCTAGCACCAATGATTTACAGGTCAATTTTCCAAGGAAATAGCATTAAAGCAGAGTTGTGTGCAGGAAATTTGTTTTCTGAGTGCTCTCAGAAACTACACCATATGGGACTTCCCTGGTGGTGCACTGGTTAAGAATCCACCTGCCAAGAGGGCAGACAGCAAAAGCAAGAATAACTATAATCCTGCAGCCTGTGGAACAAAAACCACATTCACAGAAACATAGACAAGATGAAAAGGCAGAGGGCTATGTACCAGATGAAGGAACAAGATAAAACCCCAGAAAAACAACTAAATGAGGTGGAGATAGGCAACCTTCCAGAAAAATAATTCAGAATAATGATAGTGAAGATGATCCATGACCTCGGAAAAAGAATGGAGGCAAAGATCGACAAGATGCAAGAAATGTTTAACAAAGACCTAGAAGAATTAAAGAACAAACAAACAGAGATGAACAATACAATAACTGAAATGAAAAGTACACTAGAAGGACTCAATAGCAGAATAACTGAGGCAGAAGAACGGATAAGTGACCTGGAAGACAGAATGGTGGAATTCACTGCTGCTGAGTAGAATAAAGAAGAAAGAATGAAAAGAAATGAAGACAGCCTAAGAGACCTCTGGGACAACATTAAACGCAACAGCATTTGCATTTTAGGGGTCCCAGAAGGAGAAGAGAGAGACAAAGGACCCGAGAAAATATTTGATGAGATTGTAGTCGAAAACTTCCCTAACATTGGAAGGGAAATAGCCATCCAAATCCAGGAAGCTCAGAGTCCCATAGAGGACAAACACAAGGAGAAACATGCTGAGACACATAATAAGCAAATTGGCAAAAATTAAAGACAAAGAAAAATTATTGAAAGCAGAAAGGGAAAAATGACAAATAACATACAAGGGAACTCCCATAAGGTTAACAGCTGATTTCTCAGCAGAAACTCTACAAGCCAGAAGGGAGTGGTGTGATATACTTAAAGTGATGAAAAGGAAGAACCTACAACCAAGATTACTCTACCCGTCAAGGATCTCATTCAGATTCGATGGAGAAATGAAAAGCTTTACAGACAAGCAAAAGCTAAGAGAATTCAGCACCACCAAACCAGCTCTACAACAAATGCTAAAGGAACTTCTCTAAGTGGGAAACACAAGAGAAGAAAAGGACCTAGAGAAACAAACCCAAAACAATTAAGAAAATTGTCGTAGGAACATACATATCAATAATTACCTTAAACGTGAATGGATTAAATGCTCCAACCAAAAGACACAGGCTTGCTGAATGGATACAAAAACAAGACCCATATATATGCTGTCTACAAGAGACCCACTTCAGACCTAGGGACACATACAGACTCAAAGTGAGGGGACAGAAAAAGATATTCCATGCAAATGGAGATCAAAAGAAAGCTGGAGTAGCAATACTCATATCAGATAAAATAGACTTTAAAATAAAGAATGTTACAAGAGACAAGGAAAGACACTACATAATGATCAAGGGATCAATCCAAGAAGAAGATATAACAATTATAAATATATATGCACCCAACATAGGAGCACCTCAATACATAAGGCAGCTGCTAACAGCTATAAAAGAGGAAATCGACAGTAACACAGTACTGGTAGGGGACTTTAACACCTCACTTACACCAATAGACAGATCATCCAAAATGAAAATAAATAAGGAAACAATCTTTAAATGACACAATAGACCAGATAGATTTAATTGATATTTATAGGACATTCCGTCCAAAAACAGCAGATTACACTTTCTTCTCAAGTTCACATGGAGCATTCTCCAGGATAGATTGCATCTTAGGTCACAAATCAAGCCTCAGTAAATTTTAGAAAATTGAACTCATGTCAAGCATCTTTTCTGACCACAGTGCTATGAGATTACAAATGAATTACAGGGATAAAAACGTGAAAAACACAAACACATGGAGGCAAAACAATACGTTACTAAATAACCAAGAGATCACTGAAGAACTCAAAGAGGAAATCAAAAAATACCTAGAGACAAATGACAGTGAAAACACGACAATGCAAAACCTATGGGATGCAGCAAAAGCAGTTCTAAGAGGGAAGTTTATAGCTATACAAGCCTACCTCAAGAAACAAGAAAAATCTAAAATAAACAATCTAACCTTACACTTAAAGGAACTAGAGAAAGAAGAACAAACAAAACCCAAAGTTAGCAGAAGGAAAGAAATCATAAAGATGAGAGCAGAAATAAATGAAATAGAAACAAACAAAACAATAGCAAAGATCAATAAAACCAAAAGCTGTTTCCTTGAGAAGATAAACAAAATTGATAAACCATTAGCGAGACTCATCAAGAAAAAGAGGGAGAGGACTCAAATCAATAAAATTAAAAGTGAAAAAGGAGAAGTTACAACAGACACTACAGAAATACAAAGCATCCTAAGAGACTACTACAAGCAACTCTATGCCAATAAAATGGACAACCTGGAAGATACAAACAAATTCTTAGAAAGGTATAACCTTCCAAGACTGAACCAGGAAGAAATAGAAAATGTGAACAGACCAATCACACGTAATGAAATTGAAACTGTGATTAAAAATCTTCCAAGAAAACAAAAGTCCAGGACCAGATGGCTTCACAGGTGAATTCTATCAAACATTTAGAGAAGAGCTAACACCATCCTCCTCAAACTCTTCCAAAAAATTGCAGAGGAAGGAACACTCCCAAACCCATTCTATGAGGCCACCATCACCCTGATACCAAAACCAGACAAAGATACTACAAAAAAAGAACATTACAGACCAATATCACTGAAGAATATAGACGCAAAAGTCCTCAACAAAATAATAGCAAACAGAATCCAACAACACATTAAAAGGATCATACACCATGATCAAGTAGGATTTATCCCAGGGATGTAAGGATTCTTCATTATATGCAAATCAATCAATGTGATACACCATATTAACAAATTAAAGAAGAAAAACCATATGATCATCTCAATAGATGCAGAAAAAGCTTTTGACAAAGTTCAAAACCCATTTATGATAAAAACCCTCCAGAAAGTGGGCATAGAGGGAACCTACCTCAACATAATAAAGGCCATATATGACAAACCCACAGCAAACGTCATTCTCAATGGTGAAAAACTGAAAGCATTTCCTCTAAGATCAGGAACAAGACAACGATGTCCACCTTCACCACTATTATTCAACATAGTTATGGAAGTCCTCACCATGGCAATCAGAGAAGAAAAAGAAATAAAAGGAATACAAATTGGAAAAGAGGAAGTAAAACTGTCACTGTTTACAGATGACATGATACTATACATAGAGAATCCTAAAGATGCCACCAGAAAACTACTAGAGCTAATCAAAGAATTTGGTAAAGTTGCAAGATACAACATTAATGCACAGAAATCTCTTGCATTCCTATATACTAATGGTGAAAAATCTCAAAGAGAAATTAAGGAAACACTCCCATTTACCATTGCAACAAAAAGAATAAAATTCCTAGGAATAAACCTACCTAGGGAGACAAAAGACCTGTATGCAGAAAACTGTAAGACACTGATGAAAGAAATTAAAGATGAGGGCCTCCCTGGTGGCGCAGTGGTTGAGAGTCCGCCTGCCGATGCAGGGGATACGGGTTCGTGCCCCGGTCTGGGAGGATCCCATATGCCACGGAGCGGCTGGGCCCGTGAGCCATGGCCGCTGGGCCTGCGCATCTGGAGCCTGTGCTCCGCAACGGGGGAGGCCACAACAGTGAGAGGCCCGCATACCGCAAAAAAAAAAAAAAGAAAAAAAAAAAAAAAAAGAAATTAAAGATGATAACAACAGTTGGAGAGAGATTCCATGTTCTTGGATTGGAAGAATCAATATTGTGAAAATGACTATACTATCCAAAGCAATCTACAGATTCAATGCAATCCCTATCAAATTACCAATGGCATTTTTTACAGAACTAGAACAAAAAATTTTTAAATTTGTATGGAGACCCAAAGCCAAAGCAGTCTTGAGGGAAAAAGTGGAGCTGGAGGAATCAGACTCCCTCACTTCAGTCTACACTACAAAGCTTCAGTAATCAAGACAATATGGCACTGGCACAAAAACAGAAATAAAGATTCATGGAACAAGATAGAAAGCCCAGAGATAAACCCATGCCCCTATGGTCAGCTAATCTATGACAAAGGAGGCAAGGATATACAATGGAGAAAAGACAGTCTCTTCAATAAGTGGTGCTGGGAAAACTGGACAGCTACATGCAAAAGAATGAAATTAGAACACTTTCTAACACCATACACAAAAATAAACTCAAATGGATTAGAGACCTAAATGTAAGACCGTACACTATAAAACTCTTAGAGGAAAACATAGGAAGAACACTCTGACATAAATCACAGCAAGATCTTTTTGATCCACCTCCTAGAGTAATGGAAATAAAAACAAAAATAAACAAATGGGACCTAATGAAACTTCAAAGCATTTGCACAGCAAAGGAAACCATAAACAAGACAAAAAGACAGCACTCAGAATGGGAGAAAATATTTGCAAACCAATCAACGGACAAAGGATTTATCTCCAAAATATATAAACATCTCATGCAGCTCAATATTAAAAAAACAAACAACCCAATCCAAACATGGGCAGAAGACCTAAATAGATATTTCTCCAAAGAAGACATACAGATGGCCAAGAAGCACATGAAAAGCTGCTCAACATCACTAATTATTAGAGAAATGCAAATCAAAACTACAATGAGGTATCACCTCACACCAGTTAGAATGGGTATCATCAGAAATCTACAAACAACAAATGCTGGGGAGGGTGTGGAGAAAGGGGAACCCTCTTGCACTGTTGGTGAGAATGTAAATTGAAATAGCCACTATGGAGAACAGTATGGAGGTTCCTTAAAAAACCAGAAATAGAATTACCATATGATTCATCAATCCCACTGCTGGGCGTATACCCAGAGAAAACCGTAATTCAAAAGACACATGCACCCCAACGTTCATTGCAGCACTATTTACAATAGCCAGGTCATGGATGCAACCTAAATGCCCATCGACAGATGAATGGATAAAGAAGATGTGGTACATATATACAATGGAATATTACTCAGCCATAAAAAGGAACGAAATTGGGTCATTTGTTGAGACATGGATGGATCTAGAGACTGTCATACAGAGTGAAGTAATTCAGAAAGAGAAAAACAAATATTGTATATTAACGCATACATGTGGAACCTAAAAATTGGTACAAATGAACTGGTTTACAGGGCAGAAATTGAGACACAGATGTAGAGAACAAATGTATGGACACCAAGAGGGGGAAGCTGGGGTGGGGGTGTGGGTGGGATGAATTTGGCGGTTGGAATTCACATGTATACACTGATGTGTATAAAACTGATGACTAATAAGAATCTGCTGTATAAAAAAATAAATAAAATAAAATTCAAAAAAATAAAAAGAATCCACGTGCCAGTCAGGGGACATGGGTTCAAGCCCTCGTCTGGGAAGATCCCACATGCCGCAGAGCATCTAAGCCCGTGCACCACAGCTACTGAGCCTGCTCTCTAGAGCCCACGAGCCACAACTACTGAGCCCATGTGCCACAACTACTGAAGCCCATACACCTAGAGCCTGTGCTCTGCAACAAGGGAAGCCACCACCATGAGAAGCCCGTGCACCACAGCAAAGAATAGCCCCCACTCGCAGCAACGAAGGCCCAACACAGCCAAAAATAAATAAATGAATAAATGTATTAAAAAAATTAAGAAACTACACCTACTTGATGGCTCTTCAGACTGTTTTGAATCCTTTGTACCACTGCATTGACCATGGAAGGGCATAACCTGGGATAGCTAACTCCTTTCAGCAATTTGTGGGGAGGGTCTCAACTGTGAGCCATCACACCTTACAACACTTGCAGCAGTGGTAGAATGATTATTTCTGTGCTGCAGGGGGATCTGGGTGACACCCGCAGCATTCACTACTACTTAATTTTCTTTGTGTGTGTGTGTACATGTGTGTGCACATGTGCTTTAGGTTTTTGTTTTACATGGAGCGGATTCCTTCCTCTGGGTTATTCTGACTATTAAGAAGAGCCCAGTGTTCAAAGTTTCATTGTCTTTGAGCTCATTTGATAGAAGGTGACACGTTCAAGTAAAAAGAATCATTTTAATCAGTTTGTATTTCCAGTCTTGATTTTTTTTTCTTATTGCTGTAAGGCTAGATGTGCTTATTGCTACTTTACGCATGTTGTATAAATGTGTATTTTTATTGCTATTAACCTAGTTAAGTTTGTCAGTTAACCTTAATATTCATTCTCCAATTTTTAACATAGAAATTTTTATAACATAAATGAATTGTTAACAAATACTGTACAAAATGCACCGTTATCTTGCCTCTTCTCCTAATTAGGGACAACGAGGTGCACATGGTATGCCTGGAAAACCTGGGCCAATGGTGAGTGTATTACTTTCATATTCACTCATTCACTTATTCATTCATTCTTCCATTTGTACATTCATTACCATTTACAAAGCACCTACTGTGTCCCAGGTGCTTGGAACAGAAAGACAATAAAAACATAGTACTTGTCTTTGAAACCTGCCCTATCAAAGAAGAGAGATATATCAATTGATATTGTAGCATAATGCTATTGCTAACTGCTGTAATAGGGAAAGCAACCTGAAGTATGGGAACCTACCTGTACTGACACCAGTAGTGAGACAAAGAAGTCAAGAAAGACTTAAAGAGGAACAGCTTTTAAGCTTAATCTTGAAAGATGAGTATATAAAAAGAACAAGAATACAGCATGGTCCGTACAGTGGATAGGTGAAAAACACGATGAGCTCAGGGAAATATTCAGTACTAGGTGGGTAAATCGGATTTGAAATTACTTGCCCTTAAGATCTTTTCTCCCTTGTTACTCATAAAAAGGAAACAAGCTATGGGAGGAAAAATAAGTGTAATTTAAAAGGGCTTTTATTAATGCAAAACTGATGGATCTAAAATACAGTCCTCAAAGAAGAATCAGGATAACCTAGAATGAAATTCCTCTTACACTTTTCCTTTAAATCCAGCTTTAAATCAGTGGTTTAGACTCTATTCATGCCTTCCCAAATGTAGTATAGTGACACATATTCACTTCTTATTAGCCTGAAAAAAATCACTCCAAAATATCCAGATGATTCTTAATCATCATTTTTATAAAGTGAAGGCCTAGATTTTGGTACAATGTGTAACTTTCTAAAAACTATCCTTATTACTTGGTTAACACAAAGAAAGTAATTTCTCTAGAAGCAGTTGTTTCAAACAATTTATGTTTGTGACTGACTCTCGTATGCTACAACTAGGAAATTCTGTTATGTTTAATACCACTGGACATGTCTTTTAGCACAATTTCATATCAGTGTTGTAAGGTTCTTATGATAAAATTATATTATTATCTTTGTGATTTTAAAGTACTAAGTGGATTATTCTTATATGTCAAAGTACATAATAAAAGATTTCATGTTAATTAAAATACATGTCTAATCACTTTTCTGGTTTCTTTTAATAGGGTCCTCTTGGGATACCTGGTTCCGCTGGTTTTCCAGGAAATCCTGGGTTGAAGGTAAGATGTTCCTATATTTAGCTCTTGATGACATGAATTACTTAAGTACCTGAATCCCAAAGTAAAGAATGTCATTTCTTTCATTGAAGAGTGTGGAAGTCGCTCTTAACTAAGGAAAAGAGCCTAGCGTATTCTCAATGTCCATTATGGTAGGGGAAAAAAAAAAGAAAATGAAAAATATATTATTATATAATAAGTAATTAAAAGAGAATTACTTATAATCATACACTTGTAGTATCAAAGAATCTGTTGCAATAGGACTCTAACACCAGACAATTGTAACGGCTGTGAGGGGTAAGTGTTTAATCTGAATTGGAACTCTATTCTTGGATACAGTGCCTGGCAGTAATAAATAGCAGAATGTTCTAAACAATAGGAGAGTAAAATAAATCCGAGGTGGTCAAAAGGCCACACAATATTGGCCTCCACTTCTGCACCCCTTCTCCCCACCTCCACCCCCCCAACTTACACAATCATTAATGGAATGTGTGGGGAGGCTATTTGGCTGTCCATGTGGGAATGGATTGAAGTATTCTGTTGGGATGATTTACATTTGTAGTGCGTCACAACTTGTTCTTTCTCTCAACACTTTGGATGATAAATCCATGGATTACAGTGGGAGGTTATTAAGATTATATGAGCTAAATTAGTGAATAAACTCAGAACGCTACCTTCAAACTTTGAACAACAACACAATACGTTTGATTTTTCTCACACCCGGTTTGTCTTTGGCAATAATTTTCTTCATCTTGAAGAAGGGATTTGCTCACAAGATTCTGCTGTACAAAAATAACCGTGGCCAGTCACCTCACCTCTCTAAATCTTGTTTTCTCAAGGAATTTTATTGAAGATTAAGTGAGAAAATATGCAAACCCTTAGCATAGTGCCTGAGGCAGAGGATGCCCGAGGCAGAGGATGCCCTCAGTACAGGCCCACGCTTCTTGTTAGTGAGGCCACTCAGATTGGATTTGAGCTTCGAAACAAACAAATAAACAAAAAAATCTCTAGTTGACATTTCAAGTATTCTTTGAAATGTGAGAGTCATCAAGTCAAATTATTCTTCGGCTCTCTCTAACGCTTACTTTGAATTCTGTGCCACAGGGATGTGGCTGCCCTCCGTTAACTGAGAACTCACTGTGAACTCAGCCGAGTAGGACCTTCTTCAGTTCCCCTCTGTGTCTGATCTGCTCCCTGAAGTCCTAAGTCTGCTGCCACTGACTCTGACCTTGGAGGACCCAACCTCCCTGTGTCCCTCAATCAAAATAGGCAAAAGCCCTTCCCTCTCTCTCTCTGTAAGACTCTCCACCCTCACACCGAGCTCTGGCTAGAGAACTCAAGGAAGAATACTCACAATGCCCCGGACTCTCACTTTGCAGGAAGTGGTTTCTGCTCCTACTGTGGCCTCCAGTTAAGACTTCACTAGCCATCATAGTTTATACAGTAGTTCACTCTGGATACTTCCCTCTCCTCCTGGGTTTTTCTAGTACGGGCTGTTGGCTACTGAAAACTCCTTAATAAAGTCAAACACCTCACAAAACTGTTTCAGAAATTGTTTCCCTGTCCTACCACCACCCCCAACATAAAGACCACCACCCCCGGTGTTAGTTTTTGGCCAAAATTCTGCTATACCTGTAATATTCTTCCAGGGTCTCTGACTCTCTAGATGAAGAATAAACGTTCACGTCTAGTTCTTTGTATTTCAGTGAAGGATAATAGGGATTCCCTCTAGGATTTGATTTACATTAGGTACCTAATATGTTAGATAAAATGCAGAAACTCAGCTAAGTTTGAATTTCAGATAAATAAAGAATAAACTTTTAGGATAAATGTGTTCCAGATATTGCATGGGACAAACTTATTCTGAAATCATTTGTTGTTTGTCTGAATTAAAACTTAACCAGGCATCCTGTATTTTTATTTACTATCTGGTTCCCTATCTTGGGTTGAAACAAGGGTGGCTATCAGGTGACCTTCACCAGGTTGCTCTGCTCTGCATGCTGTGGGCATCATCACATCCAGAGTGGCGGGAAGTGAGTCCATCCCTTAAGCTAAGTTAGGCACACACCCCTGGAAACTACTTTGTGCTCTTGACTCGTTTAAATGATTGGGTGTAAAATGTAAAACTCCAAATAAGCAGTCAGCTTTGAAACACACCACACTGGTATTTTCTTAAATTAACATTTTCCTCATACTCCTTTAGGGAGAAGCAGGTCCCACTGGGGCACGAGGCCCTGAAGGTCCTCAGGGGCAAAGAGGTGAAACTGGGCTACCAGGTCCTGTTGGCTCTCAAGGTCTTCCTGTAAGTTCCTAGTATATTTAAAAATTATCACTGAAAGCTGGACATGTTTTATAACTTTTGAACAAAGGCAACATATTTTAATATATTCTCTTTCAATTCTGAATGAGTGTTTAGAACTCATGAAAAAAAAATGTCCCTTGTCAACTCTGCAAATTTTGTCTATTTTATGGAAAAGGGAATTAATTAGTCATAAAAGTGATTTTTATAATATAATGGTGATTGATTTATTTTTCCTTCCTTTCTTTGTGGTAATTTTTCTACCTCCTTTTGCGAGATGGGTGGACATCTGAATATCACCCTAGATATGGCTTAATATTTCATGAACTTTTCCTGTATCTTTTAGGGTGCAGTGGGAACTGATGGTACGCCTGGTGCCAAAGGCCCAACAGTGAGTAACTAACTTCATTTATGCCACATGAGGTTCAAATGGGCACAATCCTTTGGACAGTGACCATAGACTTGTGCCTAGGTCTCTGCTCACCATGTTACTCTTGCATTCCAATAGGGTTCTCCAGGTACCTCTGGTCCTCCTGGCTTAGCTGGGCCCCCTGGATCTCCAGGACCTCAGGGTAGCACTGGACCTCCAGGAATTCGAGGCCAACCGGTAATGTCCATCAAAGAATTATCATCCATTAGTATAATACAACTAAGATCACCAGAGAAATAATATGTAATGAGATACAGTGAAACATAGATAATGTGACTTATTTGAATGAGGCAAAAGAAGGTAGGAATTTTTGTAAAGTGGAAGCCAAATGTTAATGTACAATGTACATGTTTAAATTCAAAGGGGAAAATTATTGCACTATGTTAAATTTTAGTGTTCTTTTGTTTAAAATAGTAAGGTCATAACTTCATGATCCACCTAATCGAATTTTATAAATAGTTGCATAACAAATATGAAGACACTTTGCAAGCCAGTATGGGGAAATATGGAGTTTTCATGGGGGTTTATAATGACAACTTGGCTAAAATGGGTTCAACAGCTATTTCTTGAGATTTATTCTTGAAGAGTGCTTCCAACATGTTGTTTATATTGAATGAGTTTCCACATTTTGTATAAATTTGTATGTTTTATATTCATATATTTATCTATTGGTAAAAATATTATGGTTAGTTCTTAAGAAATAAACACATTGAGAAGTTGTGCTTATGTATCTTTTAGCTTGATATGTAACAAAACTTTGTTTCCTCGTACTACTTAAAACAAATATTTTAGATCCTGATATAAGTAATTTGATTATGCTGATAAATCCTTTTTAAATGCTAGTGACAAATTTATAAAAACATGCGTGTTGTTGGTATTTTACATTTGATTTTATCATGTTCTCAATTTAGCAATCCCACAAATTATAGTACAATCGGTATTATAAAGACACACATACCCAAAACTCATGAAAACTCTAAAGGTAAAATACCCTATTTGAAGTTGTCAAATCTCAATAAATAGAACATGAATATAAAATTATTTTGATTTTGGGTGAACAAATCTATTTCCTAAAATAGACTCTAAATAGATTTATCTATTGAAGTTGTCATTGTTAGTTCTAATTTTTATTATCAAATTGTAATAATTCTAATTATCCTACTATGCATGATTAAAAACAAGATTTTAAAAGTAAATCTTTTGAAGACCCCTGTAAAATACACAAATCACTACCTAACTATACTGGATTTTATAAAATTTCACACACATTCTACAAGATTTGCATAATTTAAAAAAATTATTATACTGCTGATTCAGTACAGACTCAGCTGCAGAAAATTTTCAAGGCCCATTCACTGTAATAATTAAAGCAGGTTGGGCTGGATAAATATCTTGGTTCTTACAATTATCGATATTTTTATTTTAGGGTGATCCAGGAGTTCCAGGTTTCAAAGGAGAAGCTGGCCCAAAAGGGGAACCGGTAAGGTTTTCTTTCTTTTAAATGATAAGAAGAACATGAATATTATCCAGAAGTGTAAGCCCCAAATACTCAAGTACTTCAAATAATGACAGTGAGAATTATAATACTTTTGGATGGAAATAGTTTGCTTAATATAGTTTAAAATTTGTGACTGACTTATTTAAATGAATCTTTTGACTATAACTCCCTTGTCAAATGGCTCTTTCTGGTATCTGTCATTCTGTTTTCAATAGGGGCCACATGGTATTCAGGGTCCAATAGGCCCACCTGGTGAAGAAGGCAAACGAGGTCCCCGAGGTGATCCAGGAACAGTTGGTCCTCCAGGCCCCATGGGAGAAAGGGTAAAATTTGAATGATTGAATAAATTCTTATGGTTGTGGGGGAATTACATGAATAACTTTTGGGATAGTGAGGAAAACTAGAGCAATTAAGAGAAATGCTAGCAGGTGCATTGCACAGTTCAGTATGGCTATCTTTGAATTCAGGGAGTCAGCTGTCTAATCATTGTTCATTCATTCATTCATCTAATATTGACTGAACAACTGCTCTATGCCAATTTGGTATATGGTGCTTGGGATACATCAGTGAACAAGAATGCTATGGTTCCATCCTTCATGTGGGGGCTAGTAAACAATAGTTTAGTGGGGAGGTAAGCAATAAACAAGTTAACAGGTAAATAAAAATATAATTACACATTTTAATAAGTGCCATATACACTCAGGGAATAGCATGGTGATGTGGTAGAGAGTAACTTATGACAGTAGTGTGTCATTAGGTTAGGTGGTTAGGAAATAAGCTTCTTTGAGAAGATGGCATCTAGCTAAGATCTGAAGATTAGGATGAGCCAGCAAGAAAACTTGAGAGAAAAAAAAAAAGCATTTTTCAGCAGAGGAAACAAAAAATGCAAATCCAGGAGGCCAGAAAGGGCTTAGTGATTTTAAAGACCAGAAAAGGTTGCTGTGACTGGACTATAATGAAACAGGTCTGAAAGGGAGAATAACAATATCACCTTACTTTTGTATGGAACCTCAGAAAATGCAAAGTGCTTCACATCAAAGACAATACTAATGCCTGCAGTCACTGACATTTTGATTGTGGTAGATGATACCGTTTCTTTGCCTCTTGTATCTATATCTATGTATCAGTTTTTCTCTATGTTTAGTTTTACAATGAAGTGGTAAAATAATTTTTGATTTGAATAATTTTGGCTCAGTACTTACATATATTTTTCAAAATTTAAAATGTCTTTCTGTATAGTCAGGTTATTTTTTCTTATACATATCTATTGCTGTGTTGGGTTGATCATAGCTCCTAAAACCTTATAGTACTAAGAATAAAAATCACCCACTCAACTATATATTACAAAAATATCCACAATTAAGAATCACATTTTGGTCATTTGTAGGGTGCTCCTGGCAATCGTGGTTTTCCAGGCTCTGATGGTTTACCTGGACCAAAGGTAAGGTTATCCTATCAAGGTTGACACTCCTATGGGTAGTGTTGCAAAAGATGCCGTTGTCCAGCATGGTGATCTAGCCTTGGCCCACATGGGTCCAGATCTAGAAAAGAGTTGGACACAGATGTTACTCCTAACGCCAAACCCCTCTTGTGCAATTTCTTCATTATAGAGGCCTAGGGGAGAAGGACGATGGTTGGAGGTGTATTGGAGTTTGTTTTCAAACTTTCCAGGGACATTCTTGAGAAGAATAGGCCATAAATCTTTCCTTTAGCTGATATATATTTTTTCCTTTATCTAGAAATTTAGACAGTTTCAAAATTTGGGGTTTTCTAAATCTAAGTTATTGGAGTGAGGCTCTAAACACAACTTTCATTAGTTAATGATGAAAGACCTCTATTCTACAAGGAATCCAAATGAGAACAAAATGTGAAGTGACATGGTTTACAAAGAAGTCTTTGTAACTACTTTGACAAACTCTTTTATGTTATACTAGTGGTTTGATTTGTAAAACAAGGATTTTATATATGCTTGCTTTTGTTTCCCTGCACTCCCTTTCTTCTAACATATTCTGCTTTGCTTTGGAACAGGGGGCTCAAGGAGAGAGGGGTCCTGTAGGTTCTTCAGGACCTAAAGGAGGTCAGGGGGATCCAGGACGTCCGGGGGAACCTGGGCTTCCAGGTGCTCGGGTAAGAACACAGCAGTTTTTTGCTATATCAACCCAGGAGATATGCTCCTGAGAATTCATTAAAGGTTTTTTAAAGGTTTTTTTTTTTTTTTAATAGCTTGCTTTCACGACTTGGAACATTTCTTTGTTTTTTAATTTGGGTTTGACCTGATTCATTATTTTTGAAATAATGAATGGTTTGCTATTTTTATCATGTATAGAAAAAAAAAACTTCTAGTCTCCTTTATTCAAAGAGGTATGTATTAATAATTTTACCACTTGATATGAAAAAAAAATTCTGTTTATCAATTTTTATAATTTTTCTTTACTTGCTGATGAACAACTTATGTGACTTTTAGCACAGAGAATTCCTGACAAATTTCATTTTAACAAAATGTCACTTGAAAATTCATTTGAACTATGGAATTACCCTTATATTCAGTTGTCAACAGTGCCCCTTAAAGAGAAAAGGATTATACAAAACCTTCATGGAAAGATACATTTGGCTCAACATAAGTTCTTTATCCTGAACCCAGTGTTAGATATATGAGTAAAAGTCTCCTACAGCCCTTTCTCCTTCTATATTAGAAACAGGCATTGGGTTCATCTTCGATGAATATCTTCGATATTCTTCCCTAGACACATGATAAAGGTGGAATGCCAGCTGAATGACCATTCAATTACTTTTAGTAAAAATGATCCCTGAGGGCTTCCCTGGTGGCGCAGTGGTTGAGAGTCCACCTGCCGATGCAGGGGACACGGGTTCGTGCCCTGGTCCGGGAAGATCCCACGTGCCGCGGAGCGGCTGGGCCCGTGAGCCATGGCCGTTGAGCCTACGCGTCCAGAGCCTGTGCTCTGCAATGGGAGAGGCCACAACGGTGAGAGGCCCGCGTACCGCAAAAAAAAGAAAAAAAAAAAGATCCCTGATTGTAGACTGCATTTGGACTTGGAGGACTATGAATGAATTAAAAAAACTGGTAGGAGGCATAGCTTTGGATTTCCTGAGTTTGCAGGGACTTGTACCTGGGCATTCACCTTGCTGGGACCAGTATAGTATGTCCAAGGTGCTGTTACAAATATTGGTTATGTGAGATTTCAAACCAGGGTGGCTCCTGCACCCACCACATAGACTGATTCTCTCACATCGGGCCTCCCATTGTGGGAGGCTTAGAGTCTGGCCCTGAAGGCTGTGCTGTGAGGACTCCTCCCTGTGGAGAGTCCCACATGTGATGCCTTGTTGCATGTTGTGTTGTCTGCCCCGTATCCTGCCCTGTATCCTGAAGCCAGGTTGGGTGAGGTCCATGATGGTCCTGTGAGTTTGTCTGGAGGAGCCTAAGGCTACTGAGAGTGGGCATGGCAAAGCAGAACGGGATCTTTTTAATGCAGTGCTGTTTTTACTCTTTAGAACCTTTACTCCAGTTGCAGGTCAGCAACAAACTGACAATTGCTTTTAATTTTTAGGGTCTGACAGGAAATCCTGGTGTTCAAGGTCCTGAAGGAAAACTTGGACCTTTGGTAAGTAACTTAAACAAAAGTCCACCACCATTAATATTTCTCAATAGACATGCAACTTAAATGGTAAGATGTTTATTTAAGGTTAACGTTTTTGATCGGGTGGATGCTGATCATGTTTACATGTTTAAAATGTACCTTCCTCTCCTGGAAGCAAATATTAAGGATCTGCGTATTTTCAAAATGACCAAAACTTGATAACATTGTATTGAAATAAATGCTTGAGATTGTAACTGCTTCTCTGACATAAGTGAAAAAGTTGCCATGATGTATTTATTAATATTAGTGGAATTTGTTAGCAACATTCTCATTTCTTGATATCCTTCCAATTTTATACATTTAAGAGATAAGTAGGTATAAATTTGACAGTTCATATATTCTGGGCCCTTCCCTTATACAGTAAATGTGAAATGGAAGTCCTGAGTTTTCATTACCACAAACAAGAGTAAATGAAAGAAGGAAGATTTCCCCTATTAATATGAGAATGTAAAGAGGCATAAAGATGAGGCTTGTGTATAGAATAAGAATAAAGTCTCCGTTCTAAACATTCAAATACCTCAGCAGTTGTTTTTAAACACTCAACTGTCCTGACTCACTAAAATAAAAACTTGGCTTAATTTAAAACTTACATAACTTTTATAGTAAGGAAAGGCAAGTGACAATTTGGGTGATGTAACATTCAGAGAGAACTTATGTGAAACTTACATTGCTCCTGTCAATTTTGTAGGGTGCTCCAGGAGAGGATGGCCGGCCAGGTCCTCCAGGCTCCATAGGAATCAGAGGGCAGCCTGGGAGTATGGGTCTTCCAGGCCCCAAAGGTAGCAGTGTGAGTACAGTGTATAATGTTGCCATCTCATCATAATCCTCACTTGGAGCTGACATGTTTATAGCAAACCGATTGAAATTTAAATTAGTTTGCATTGATTCTTTAGGGTGACCCTGGAAAACCTGGAGAAGCAGGAAATGCTGGTGTTCCTGGGCAGAGGGTAACTATACATTTTCTGCTAAAGAAAAATATATATATGAAATTACCCAAATTCTCATGGTCTCACCTCATAAATTATCTCTCTGCGATGCTAGGGAGCTCCTGGAAAAGATGGTGAAGTTGGTCCTTCCGGTCCTGTGGGCCCCCCGGTATGTAAGTTTTAGTGAGAATATATTCACATCGCATTCTTCAGTGGTGTTTGTCTGAGACTTTACTCATGGATAGGTTTCAGGGGGAAGTAAATAAAAAAGTGCAAGATGGAAGAATTTCAGTTATATCTTTTCTTTTGATTCCTGTGCTGGCATCTTCTTCCTTTTTAAGTAGAATTATTGGTCTTTTCATTTTAAACTTCTATGAAATGCTGATCGTAAAAGCTACCTCATCATCTCTATGTTATCACAGTTGAAAATTATGTGAGGAAAGTAGTGTCTGACAAATATTTTATACTGTATTTTATTTAAAATATATAAATAATCGATTATACCAGGTTTTTTTTTCTAATATCGTGTCTTACAGAAATTTATTTAAGCGTTTTTTTTTTGGATGGACTAAAATGGGATAATATTTATCCTTTGAGGTATATTTTCATCCTAGGATTTTAAAATTGTGTTTATCAGAAATATTATGGCATGTTTATTTGTTTTGGAATGGGGCAATTTAAATATCTTTTTTAAAATGTTAGCTTTGCTTTCTTTAGTTATTCTAGTTTTGAAGGTTTGATTAATAATTTTTATAACACTGAGAAACAAACTACAATGGAAACATTAATTACCTTTTAGATTAGACATATAAAAGTAATGGATTTTTCCATGTCAATAGTCAATTTCCCCCCAAATTTTACAGTTGCCTCCAGACATTTATGTTTGGATAAGAAATGAACACATGTTATCAGTTTCTTCACTGGCTTTAGAAGATATTTTCTCACCACCAGGGACTTCAAACAGTACCATTAGGTGACATTTAGGGCTAATTTATTATCTTGCTAAAGTGAAAAACTTGTGATTGGAAGAAATACAAAGAAATATAAATACTTCTGGTGGTTCACACAAGTAGGAAGCAAACATAAGAATCGGCTCTTGATATTCACGGTTTTCTTTCCTTCGTGACTTAGGGTCTGGCTGGAGAGAGAGGAGAACAGGGCCCTCCAGGCCCCACTGGCTTTCAGGTATGCACTGACTCAGTCTTCCATTTCTTCTTCCCCTAACCAAAATGCTTTTTTATAAAAAGATATGGTTGAATGATGTGAAATTCTACAATTTTCAAAGAAGTCATTCCTCTTTTAGTAAATAAGGTAGACATTTGGACAAAATCAAACATTTTTACTCAAAGAGAAGGAACAGATTTCCCCTGAACAACTGATCAAACCCCAAACCTATTAACAAATTATAAATCATAAAATGTTCTTAATATCTCAATAAGATTTATTTAACTATATGAAGGCTTATCTAATTTTATTGACAGTGTCTAAAATTTTTTGTTGAACAAATTTTCATGATTTATTTAATTAAATATGATGGTAGATTAATAGCATAGATAATCATAATTTGGGGAAAAAACTGTCAGGACTAACTTTCAATATTTATTCTAGCAGCCTAAAGTATTGTTCTCAAAGCCATTAAAAGCTCCACAAATATAAAGAACCTACTGTTATATTCTTACCTCTTTTTTGCTAAGTGGTGTGCAAATGAAAATCTAAACCTACGAACTGACTAGCTGCTGTGTTATGTTAGAGGATGTAGGTTTCTCATTTTGCTTTACTTAACTTGTGTTTAAATAATGTCTTTTGCTTGAAAATATAGTCAGGGAGCTCCATGAATTGTGAACTGTTAACACTGGTGGCCTATTAAGTTTCCACAGAGTCACAATTTTATATTCTTACTTTTGCTTTAGGGGCTTCCTGGTCCTCCAGGGCCTCCTGGGGAAGGTGGAAAGCCAGGTGATCAGGTAAGTGTTTAAATAATAAGGATAGCAATACTAAAAATTGCTAACATAATATCACTTACTGTGTGTCAGGCTCTGTTCTGCTTTGCTTTAAATTAATTATCTCCTTTAATCCTCAAAACAACTCTTATGTACTAGGTACTATTATTATTATTATGCCCATTTTACAGATGAGGAAAATAAGGCACATGGATGTTAAGTAATTTTCCCAAAGTCACACAGCTGATATGATTTGAACCCAGGTCACGTGCTTATACTGTGTTCTTAATCACTAAATATGTCTTACTGTACATCTTACTGGAGGCTTCATAAACGGTTATGAACAGAAACTTACCATTTTATTTCTGTCATTTTACCAGCACATAGGTTTATATAATTTATTTTTCTTTGAGTGATTTATTCATTCATTTAACTGTTCAAAAATATTTGCTGAGTGCTCTGTGTTAAGCTCTACTAAGCCTTGGCCTGAACCAATTGAACAATATGGACATGGACCTTGCCTTATATTTTATTTTACTAGGAGACAGAGAGTATAGAAAGTCAGTTACAACAGTAGCATATTCTAAATGCTATGGTAAGAGAGGCACTGTGTGTATGTAAACCTAGAAGATGCACCTAATTCAGACATTGGGGTTTAGAAAAAGTTTCCTGGACAAAATAGTATCTTTTATAAGATCTGAAGGAAGAATGATGGTAAGCGGGGAGGAGGGAAGGTAAGAAAATACTCCAGGAAATGGAAACAGCAAGTGCAAAGGCTTGCTGATCAAATTTAGGCACTGAAAAAAGTTTGGTAGGTCAGAAATGTGAAATACAGTTTGAGGAGGGTGAAGAAGAGGCTGGAGAATGACAGGGGCCTGATTGTGGAAAGTCTTAATTTGAGTCTAGTTTGTTCTTATTATTAGAGTAATGGGAAGCTAATGAAGGACTTTTAAGTAGAGAGAAATACTATTAGATTTGGGTTTTAGGAAGATCATGCCACAATGAAGACAATACATTTCAAGAGACAAGACTGGAGGCCTACTTGGTATAGTTACTGTCTTTATCAAACAGAGAAGTTTTAAATGACACATTTTCCTTTAGTTAAGAGCAAACTTTTAATGTAGTCATGACTGCATTAGTTTGAACCCACAATTCCTGGTAGAGTGTGTTGTCTGTATTATATGTTCAAGAAATATTTATTAAATTGAATTGAATTGGTTCTATTTAAAAGATTAGTACTTCATTGCTTTTAATTTCACTTTCCTCTGTTAAGTTTTTCACATTCCATTAGGAAATAAAAGGCCTTTTGCTTGTATTTTATTGTTGCTAAAAGTAATATCTTTGTGAGATAATATTTTGAATGAACTCATTGCCAAAAATCAATCATTAAGGTATAATACACATTTTTCTGGAAAAATATTTCCATCCAATGTATATGATATCCCATTGTTTATAAAATTGTACACATTTTTCTTTCTTTGATATTATGGGCTTAGTCAGACTTCTAATAGTATGTTAGAAGAAATTAGGTATATGATCTGGAAAGATTTCTAATAAATACCTAAAGTTCAACTGAAAGTTTTTCATTAAAAAAAAATCTATTTTATAGGGAGTTCCTGGAGATCCTGGAGCAGTTGGCCCATTAGGACCTAGAGTAAGTATTTTCTTCTTCTTCATGATTAACTTTGTGTCCATTGGCTTCAGTTTGAAAAAGCATCTTTTATCTGAAACTGGGCTTTAATTGTTACAGTTTTTTACTTAATGAAAATCAATCTTATGAGAAATATTTTGTGCTGTGAAACTAGTATATGCTTACTTCAAGTTCATTTCTTATTAAATTAGAAAACTGAGTCTTCATAGTTGCTCATTTCTAAATTTTTCCCCAGTAGAAGTCATTTTTCACATTTCCAGGAACACTTTTAACCCATTTTCAGATCAAGCACTGAGACTGTTTGACATTCCTATGTTGTGTAGGGAGAACGAGGAAAT
The DNA here is from genome assembly GCF_964341445.2 of Mesoplodon mirus. NCBI lineage: Eukaryota > Metazoa > Chordata > Mammalia > Artiodactyla > Ziphiidae > Mesoplodon > Mesoplodon mirus. The sequence goes on from NC_138984.1 coordinate 46,052,790, forward strand.
CCAGGGGAAAGAGGAGAACCAGGAATAACCGGACTTCCTGGTGAGAAGGGAATGGCTGGAGGACACGGTCCTGATGGTCCAAAAGTAAGTATGGTAGTGAGCTCAGTAGTTTAAAATGATCTAAAATTACTGCTCAATAAACACATAATGGTGCTAGGATTTATTATTATTTATTTGTCTTGTTTTTACAAAATATTTGATTATATAATTTCTTCAACAAATATTTAATGAGCACCTACTTGGCTTTTCTTTGGCACTAAAGTGTCAGCTAAAAAAGAATCTCTTCTTTGATGGGATTTTTGATCACTACATAAAGTAGTGATACATTCTCATATACAAACCTGTTTCTAATATTTATATAACTTTTATTAATGACTTCTATTAATAAGCAGAGGCAATAAGTCAAAAATTGCATAATTTATTAGGATGTCTTCCTAATCATATGCTCCATTTTCCTTATCTCAGTTTCTACAGTTCTGCTTACTTAATATGTGAAAGTATGTCATTTTTGAAATCCGAAAGTACAATACATTATAAGGCAAAAATCAGTACCATTTCCTTTTGGGTGCTGTTTTAAAATTGGTAGAAGACTGTGTGGCCAACTTCAGTGCAAACAACTGAAGTAGAATTTTTCATGATCATATAATATTAGATCCCTTATCACTTTCAAAGGCCAGAGTGATTGAAGAAGATCTGCTTCAATTTAATTACTGAATGAGCCTGAAAACCAGCTTCATATCATGGGTTCTTTAGAGAGAGAATGGAATACTCTCTAAATGTGATTGTGATGTCTTCTTTTTTTATTAGAATTCCTATGATGTTGCCAATAAAAGAAAATAAAAAGGCAATTCTATCATTTTTATTTGAATTGGTACCCAATTTCTCCAAAGGGAATGTTGAAAACAAACCAACAATCAAAACAGCAAGATCTGATTCTTTAAAAAATGAACTCAGAGTCAATTTTCCCAGATGAAACATATAAGCACTAGGTTGAACCACATGAAATTGCCAAGATTCTACTACTTTTGATTTACCCAAACAGGAATTTCATATAGTTTCAACCTTAATATATAGGTGAGCTTACTTATTGTTGGTTCGTTTCAGGGCAGTCCAGGACCAACTGGGACCCCTGGAGATACAGGCCCACCAGGTCTTCAAGGTATGCCGGGAGAAAGAGGAATTGCAGGAACTCCTGGCCCCAAGGGTGACAGAGTAAGTTTGGTTTGTTTAGTTCATCCATTTACACTTTCTACTGATAACGATTTCCTGGGCAGACTTTTACTTCTACCACCCTAAGTCACAAGCCATTCATTCATTCATTCTTTCAGTATATGTGTCCTTAGAAAATGTTCAGTCCCAGGCATTGGTCTAGGCTGAAGGGGATACAGCCGTGAACATTAGAGAGAAGTCCCTGCTCTCATGAAGCTTCCATGCAAGTGTAGGAAAAAGACAATTAAATGATTAAATGGTGTTTTGTATGTTTTCCCAGGGTGGCATAGGAGAGAAAGGTTCTGAAGGCACAGCTGGAAATGATGGAGCAAGAGTAAGTGAAATCATTCCTTTCAGCAGCTGGGCTAGGAATCAGCATCATCCCTATCATATGAATTTGCCTGAACTTTTTAAAATAACGTTCATGTTTCCATGGTTGTCAGGATTAGGAGAATGATGAGATCTGAGATTTGACACTGATGGACCACAGATATTCATTTTGCTTACCTTGAATTAGAACAAGCCAAAAAATAGTCATTATTGAGAGAATGAAGTAAGACACATTTTTATTGTGCATATCAGATTGGTGCTTTAAGCGGTGGGGCCCTCTTTATCTTTATTATCTTTTTATTTCATAGGCAATGTTTATTTTTATTAAAATGCTGCTCTAATGAGTTGCCTTAGACCTCATTCCAGTGCAGGCAAGTAGAGTTTTACAGAGTAGCCAAAGGTGTGACAAATGTTTCTCAATATACTAGATGTTAGGGGTGAGAAAATTACTGCATGATGAATCATCATTAATGCTTTCATTGATAAAGAGGCTGAATAAGTGAAATGTAAAGAAGGATTGTTTAATATCCTTCCAGAAATTGACATTTAACAAACTTTATGTCCTTAAAAATAGAATGTATTTGGGCTTCCCTGGTGGCGCGGTGGTTGAGGGTCCGCCTGCCGATGCAGGGGACACGGGTTCGTGTCCCGGTCCGGGAAGATCCCACATGCCGTGGAGCGGCTGGGCCCATGAGCCATGGCCGCTGAGCCTGAGCGTCCAGAGCCTGTGCTCCGCAACGGGAGAGGCCACAACAGTGAGAGGCCCGCATTCCACAAAAAAAAAAAAAAAGAGAGATGACACTGAACCACTGTTAATATTTTGATTCTGTCCATTGAGCAACTGTTAATACATTGATTATATTAACTTTTCATTAAAAAAATAAAGTAAATTATAGAAAAGTTTTAGCCTTAGTGATAATTATCCCTTTTTTCTTTTTCTGGAAAGCTAATTAAGGGTGAAACAGTTTAGCAAATTATGAACTCAAAATATCTCTTGCCTTTTAATTAAATCTAATATTTCATTTAATATTTCAAAAAGTGGTCTAAGTAAATCCGGTTTATTTTTTGTATTTCACATCATGGTTGGTCTGGAGTGCACGGTAAGTAGTGAAGTGCTGTTTGAAGGAGAGATGCATTGACAGTTTATTTTAAGGAGAAAGCTGAAATACATATCTATTGTTCTTTTGAACTATGAAAATGCAATGCAGTAGGATCAAGATTTAAGCAATGACTGCTTCATTTTTAGTGAGGGAAATATGTTATTTTAGGGAAGAAGCAGAGCAGAACATTTGCTGTAATCTCATGGTAAAGGAAAAAAAAGGAATCACTTTTATTCTGTATGAAAAAAATGTGAATGTAATGAAGTCACCTTTATATTTAATCAAATCCTTTAAGGAAGTATATTAGGTAAATGGATGGCAGAACATTGTTTCATTATAGATCTAGAGAATTTAAGATCACAGTGTTCTCATGTTCTTGTCACAGATATAAAATTAAAAAGTCATTTTGTTCCTTAAGCTTCTGCAGTAATGCATACAAAAATTAAATGACAAAAGGATATCTGGGCAGCTTGTGAAGAGGCAATACACAAATATCAGAGAGAAAACCTGTCTTAGGAAGGATTCCAATACAGTGCAGCAGTTTAAAGATTGTAACCGCATGTCAAGAAAACCCCATGTGGTAGCGCCCTACATTCTGAGCCAGAGAGCACCATCATCTTCAGTGTAGCAGGGTAGTGCAACTCCTTTTCATCTCAAGGGAATGTGGAAAACTGAGTGCTTTAGTAGAATTTCACTTTTTTAAAAAAACAAAGGAGTGATATTTCACTAGTATAATTTAAGAAGATAGTATTCTATACAAAAGAAGAAAAGCCTCTTCAATCTATTGTCACATTTCAAATAGGTATTAGCAAAATTAAATAAGCTAAGAGACACAGAAACACTGTTGAAGGGTAGCACTAATTTCATACTAATGTTTGAAGACGGTGTTATATATGGAGGAGTTGAGTTGGATGAAAGAGATGAAAACGTTTTGTGGAGAAAATCCATTGGAAATTGTTTTAGACTATATAAAATATTGAGAATATAGTTATATCGTTTATTATAAGTAATGTTTTACAAAAGCAGTCAGCTGTAACAAAATAGTCCCTTCTTTGTTAGTTTGTTTAAACATGGAGATTTCTGTGCATTCTTTTCCTCAGTATGCCTATGTTATGTTAATTGACAGGGTCTTCCGGGTCCCTTGGGTCCTTCCGGTCCTGCAGGTCCTACTGGAGAAAAGGTAATGTCACAAGTTGTTATTTTGTGGACTTAAAATCCTGAGATTTGAATGCTGGATCTTTTTCATAATGTTTTCTCTTTCATAAAATTTGACAGTTGGACAAGCTCATCTCAGAGTTCTCCTCCCATCCTCCCTACACATAGGGCCCAAATCCTACAGTTGTACTGTTTTGCCACTGCTTTGGACAATAATAATCTAAAATCTGCTTTCTAGGGAGAACCTGGCCCTCGAGGTTTAGTTGGTCCACCTGGCTCCCGTGGGAATCCTGTAAGTGACAGTATTTTGATGTTCCTTAGTATGAGCTTGAGCAGTAAAACGATTCATCCTTTTTTCTTGCTATGTATAAAACCATGCCTGTTGGATTAGGTTACTTTTAACTTCCTGGTTTTCACCTTTTACTATTCTCATTAAACTTAAAAAAATTATTGCATTATTTCTATACAATCTATTAAATCTAGGTAGGCAGCTCGTTTACTAAGTAATTAGAAGCTTCTTTGAGACTTTGGGCCTTGGAAAATTTCTTCTATGACCCTTATCTTTATATCACGCTTAAGAGTCCTCCTTAAGCAATATGTCTACTTTCTCTATATGTACATTTCAAGACACTACAAATTTATATAATTGCATTTTAAAATACTGTTCCTATTTAGAATAATGTGTGAAAGCTACAGTAATGTTTGTCTTCTAGGGTTCTCGTGGTGAAAATGGCCCAACTGGAGCCGTTGGTTTTGCTGGACCCCAGGTATGATTTTCAAATATCCCTAATTTACAAACGAACATTCCTCTTGTTACAGCAATGAACTTAATTACTTATCGTTGTCATGTGTTTTGAAGGTATATTCAAGATTCTGGAAAACTTATAGTTTTCTAGGCAATATTCTCATTTTCAATACATTTTTTCACGAACTGGCCCCAAAATGGTTGAATTTGCATTATATTGAATTATATACTTATTTGTTATAATAAAAATGTGGTGGTGTAACATTTTTTCAGACTGTCTTCAAAGATCTTATCAGGGCGTTTTTTTTCCTTCTATGCTTTTATACTGATTTCAAAGCAGTGTTATACCATATATGAATAAATGATATGTTAGGAATAATTATCATGAAATAATATGTTTATAAGTGTTTTAATCAATTGCTTATTTGTTCAATTAATGTAGGGTCCTGATGGGCAGCCTGGAGTAAAAGGTGAACCTGGAGAGCCAGGACAGAAGGGCGACGCTGGCTCTCCTGGACCACAAGGTCTAGCAGGATCCCCAGGCCCTCATGTAAGTTTCAAATAAAAAGGACACAACTTGAGTCCATTGCCCACTGTTTGATCTTGTGTTTAGACCATCTTTCTATCCTATAGCGATCTTTTGTTTGTTTCGTTCTATGTAGGGTCCTAATGGCGTTCCTGGACTAAAAGGTGGTCGAGGAACTCAGGGTCCACCTGTAAGTTGGTTTGAAGCTCTGGGAATTACACACAGCTAGTCACAGATACCTATTCCTTTATAGCCATTTTAAAGTTCATTTGAACCTGTAACAACAAATGTTTAGTTGTATAACTATACAGTAGTGGAAAGAGCGCTTAACTTTGATGCAGATCTGGGTTAAAATTAGTGTTTTGATCTTGGAGACCCAGCTGCCTCATATGTAACATAAATAATATATTACCTATGGAAGAGGGAATGAATAATGTCAAAGCACTTTGTATAATTCTGTTATATAAAATATTAATGTGATTCTAGCCCTTGCCTTCAGTATGCTTGTATGTATTCAAGAGAAATGGAAAGTGGAAAGAGAAAAATAGTATCCTTCCTACCAGTTAATCCAGATCCATTCCCAAAAACGTAGGATACAAGAAAATATATATATTGGTCATAACGAGAGGAATATAAAGGCCTAAGTATCGCTGTAAAATCAATAATCCCTAGAAAGTATATAGAATTAATTTTTATTTTAAAATTGCTTATATGATATTATATTTCTAGGGTGCTACAGGATTTCCTGGTTCTGCCGGCAGAGTTGGACCTCCAGGTCCTACTGTAAGTCGATTCAGTAATTGAAATCATTGATAGTGGAGTAATTTTACATACACATAAAAATACACACAAACACATACATATTTACATATTATAAGGATATACATATATATTTAATTGAGTTATTATTTGTTCTTTTGTTTAATCCCTTAATTAGTTGTTATCCCATGTTGACAACTCTTGTCCCAGTAATTCATAGTGGTATGCTGTCAAGCAAATCCTTCTTGAATCATCCAGTGTTTCCTCGAGGAGCTTATTTGCAAATCCTTTTAAGCCCCAGTGTTTGACTGTTACTTCATTTGGGTGCTAAATAGTAACAGTATTGTGTGCTAATAATCATTTCTTTCAGTTAGGAAGAATCTCTGAAATTATCTTTAATAAAAGTTATTCTTTCATTATAAGATCAGGTCAGACAATAAAATATCAATATTATGTATTCATTGTTGGGGCAGAGCCTTATGGAGTTTGAAAATTCAAGTTAACTTCAACACACTTTTTTTTTTGCAATTCCAAATCACTTTACTTTTATTTATTTTTTAATTGAAGTATAGTTGCTTTTTCAATATTGTCAGCACACTTTTAATAATGACTAAAAGGTAATTGTCTGCAAATAATTTAGATTTTCCTCTGGGAAATGAATCAGCTGTGTGGCAGCTGTGTTTTTTATTTTTATTTAAATCCACTGAGTGATCATCTAACAGGAAAAATGGACCTGTGAGGCTTGGGAATCTGCCTCTGAGGCAGAGACCATCACATTAGGTCTTCTAATGTGGCTTCCACTTTGCCCTCCTGGGTCTCTTTCTATGTTGTACTAGGGAGCTCCAGGACCTGCAGGGCCCTTAGGGGAGCCTGGGAAGGAGGGACCTCCCGGTCTTCCTGGGGACCCCGGCTCTCACGGACGAGTAGGAGATCGAGGACCAGCTGGCTCCCCTGGTGGCCCAGGAGACAAAGGGGACCCAGGAGAAGATGGGCAACCTGTAAGTTTGGAATCTTTGTTCTAGACCACCTCTAACTGAGATATTTACTAGTAAAAATTCATAAGAATTACTGCCACAGAGAAACGGTTTATATATTATCCTGAGCACTTTCATAATCTTTTAAATGCATTATGGCCTATAGGTTTTTAATTTATAAGTCTCTGCTCTAGAAAAAGTATATGTACAGATATAAAAATATAATAGTCATGGATATGGTGTTCAGAAACTAAACAAGGAAACATTTTTTTGTTAAATATCTGTATTGAATGAAGAACCTTTTTTTTAAACCAAACTATTTTATTTAATATCCAAATGCCTCAACATTAATATGTTTAGATATAGCCCCATTTCTTTGTTTTAAAATTTTTCTTGTCATTTTAAAAAGAGGAAAAATATTTGCCTGAATAATTACCTCTTTTATTCTACTAATATTCACATTAATCTTCAAGTTCCTTTCCAACTAAATGAGCCATTCTCACCTTTAAATAATGTTAGAGGCTCCGTGTGGATTACACATTTTGACTACTCACTCATAGTATGGTTTAATGGAACAGAGAACTTTTTCTCATACCAAAAACCTGTAAAGCTGTGATCTATTGTAAAGTGCTTGCATATAGTTTTCCCTGGAGAATTTCTCATTATAGTTTGTCCTCAAAATCAGGGTCCAGATGGTCCCCCTGGTCCAGCTGGAACTACTGGGCAAAGAGGAATCGTCGGCATGCCGGGGCAGCGTGGAGAGCGAGGGATGCCCGGCCTTCCAGGCCCAGCAGTGAGTAGCTGCGCTGGTCTATATTTCATCTGATTATACGCAATAAAATTTGTGAAGGGAAATTTTATCTTTTTTTTTTTTCTTAATAGATTTGAAGTCTTTTTTAGACACAGATTCTGAGTATCTTAAAAACCTTTTGACTTTAAATGTCAAATTCTTAAGGACCTTAGAAAGTCTTTGGAAAATATAGTTATTTAACCCTGGGACTAGAGAAGTAGACAAATAAGGATATAGATTTTTGGTGACTCTAAATCTTTCTTCAAAGATTAAAAATATCCATGGAGCTAAAGAAGGGGGATAATCTCCTGGTGAGTAGGTAGCCTCTTTTTAAATAAACATGCCTAACAGAAACACTCATATTTCACAGTTGAGAGGGTAAGTTTTCATAAACCATCAAAGGGAAGAAGTAGTTGAGCTAAAGTAATATTGGAGGTGAAAGTGGGTGAACAATAAAGAAGGATTCTGAACGTAATCTCCTGTTTCCTGGAGGGTGCTAAGAATTTCATATTCCCTGGAGTATGGATAAAAGTTTAACTCACTATTAGCTTTGAAGAGACTAAATTTTACTGCTGAAAGTTTACATGCTTGAGAAAAAAATGGTGTTTTTATATGGAATGTAGACAGAGAGATTTACTGCTGGGACCTTGGAACTGGGGACATGTGGGTGGAGATGTGAAACCAGAAAACCGGGAGTTAAGGACTGTCTTATTGTTCAGGAGTGAGCCAAGGAACCTGGAAGTAAAATCTCCCAATACTGAGACCAAAGTGCCAGGATATAGAAGTAAAGTGAGCAGACAAAGCAGAAATGAATAAGGATGAGCAAATCTTACTAGTGACACAGATTCAAGAAGGGCATCCAGAAATGACAATGATACATCAGATTAGAAACCAAAATGAACCTGACTTGGTGCAAAGGATACTTTTTATTCCCTTTAATATGTCAGGATGAGTGTGATAAGAAGTGCGCATGCCTCTGGGAAGGCACTACAGTGACATGAGTGTTGTGGGATAATGGACAATTATTACTATAGAAGGAGGGACTGGGGTGCCATTTGAATAAATGTAGCCTTTATGTGAACTGGCCTCCTTAAACTTCTTCAGAAGTGGTGGACATATTTGTACTTTTATTTCAGGGCACACCAGGAAAAGTAGGACCAACTGGTGCACCGGGAGATAAAGGCCCGCCTGGACCAGTGGGGCCCCCAGGCTCAAATGGCCCTGTGGGAGAACCAGGACCTGAAGTGAGTACTACAGTGAAAATCCCTCTCCCCTCCTCATCTGGGTGTTCCGGGGACATTTTTTAAATTTAGAAGTCAATTTAGAAATTTAGAAATTGTACGTTTGACCTGAAGGAAGTTTCCTAGTGATGTTTCTTGATGTCTTCTTGCCTAGAGAGTTGACTAAATGATGACATAAGAAAAAGTAGTAAGATTTGTGTCTTGCACTGACTTTCATCTAGTCTGGAGCCAAGTATTTTAGTTGATTTATTTTGTTGCCAAATGATTTTGAAGGTGAAAGGACACAACCATTTACCTTTTCTCTTATTAGTATTTCATTCTGTAATGGCATATTTGTCAAAATTGCCAAGTTTTATGGTGATAGGATTAATATGATTGTTACAGCTTGTGAAGAGGGCAAAGTAAGTAGAGATGCTTTGACTTACATATCCCTATAAAGTTACATTATGGAGATCATGTTCCCTTAGTCTCTTTTGAGAGGAAATCAGCTTTTGAAGGGTGATTTGAGAAGTTATAGGTTGGAATTTCCTCTGTTCAGTGCTTTAATGAGTAAATCGCCAAACATTTAGTGTCACATTTTCTTGAAAGAAACAATCAATGCCTTTCAAAGCAATTTTTGCTCAAATGGTAAAAATATAGTTCTGAAAAAAATCAAAATAAAATAGGAAAAGAAGACTATATATTTTTTAAAGTAATTTAATATCTAAACACAGTTATTTTACTTTAAACTTTAAGGATATTATTTGGGTAAGTAAATGTGAGGAAAACCATTCACTGATAATATAAACAAAACATAAAATACCGGGAATGTAATTGTTGTCTATTTATTTAGAAGAATTTGAATACTTTTTCTTTTTTAAAAATAAAAAATAGAAATGAAGAATTTAGACTTAGTGCAGGAGGCACACCAGGAGGAATGTCTGGGGGCTTCTCTGGTGGTGGAGCTTCTCCATCTGGTGGCACCTCTTCTGGGCCCACCATTGAAGAGGTTGATTAAGCCAACCTGAGCATAGATTTAGTACTGTTTCACACCAAACATTGAAGAGCCCAAATTTGTAGCAAATGCCAGGACATTTTTAAAGCTGAGCTGCTATAGTGAATAACTGGGCATTCTTAATACGTGAATATGAAATATGTATGTGGGGAAAGGAAATAACATTGCACTTTATAAGCACTGAATTGTAAGTGGAAAATAGTGTCTTGAACAAAACTGCATTTAAAGTTGGCACCAAAAATGTAAGAATGTGTTAATAATTTTACAGGCAAATCAAAGTAATAGAAAGATGGCAGAAGACTTTCTTCTACTGAAATGTCCATAAATGCTAATTTATAATATGGAAGAGAGGTGGAAAACATGCTGTAATTTTTCTGGCAATTGGAATGTGATTTTTGATTACTCAGCTAATTCATTTTTCATATATGATTCTTTATAGGGTCCAGCTGGTAATGATGGTACTCCAGGACGGGATGGTGCTGTTGGAGAACGTGTAAGGGCAATTTCACTGATTAAACAATCTGGAGTAATGTAAATTTGAAATCTTTGTAATCCTAAACAGAAAAAGCTACTCCTTCTTCTCATAGCTCCAATGCAGCCTTGAAATTTCTGATTGTAACAATCCCTTTTGTAATGTCATAATTTGAGTAGATCTTATAAATGAAAGTTTGAATACACAGCCAAGTGAGATGGCATTTTTTTAATTAACAGTAGGAAAAGGTGCACCATGAAGGCTTTGGACGAGGATACATATGAAGTAGTCTAAATTTTAAACTCATTCACAAAAGTATGGCAGCACAAATAGAGCTGTGTGACATCTAAATTTCTCTACTCACCTCCTAAAGTGAATGCCCCATGAGGAAATAAACCATGTCTTTCTAAATATTGTATATTTCATGATGTGTTTTTAAATTAGACATATGCTGAACTGAAAATATCCCCAACTTTATCTGAAACTCCAGTCCCTTTGGGCAGTCACACAGTTGTCTCAGACTACATAGTAGTAAATGGAAGGCAAAACCCAAAACCCTCCCTAATGTCTATTATGATGCAGAGGCTCTTTCCACTCCGGGAGCTCATCATGTAGCAGAATGGGCTTTGAAACCAGAGAGACCTGGATTGGAATCTTGATTCTTTAAGTAACTAGCTATGTGATCTTGAACATATTTTCTGAACTTCAATTTTCAAATACTTTAAATATGACTAATACCTATACCACTGGGCATTTGTGTTTCAGATAACTTGTTTAAAGTATCTAGTAGGCACTCAAAGATAGGGGAAGAAAGAGTTTTGAGGAATCTTGGGGTAAGACCACTCCCCTCCATCTACCGTAAAGCCAAGGAATGCAAACTCTCTTGGCATCTGGGTTTTTCCCTCGGTAATATATTGTCCAGTGTGGTAGTCTTCAAAGATTTTGCTGATGTACCCCTGATATAATTTTGAAAATCTATGAACCCCTATACATAATTTAAGTTGCCATCACATTTTATTTTAATCACAAGTTTTAATTGTTGCAAAGGAGGTAATTCTTGGTAAATTCTAAATGTACATGTGCTTTCCATATATTTTTTTCAAAATCTTGGAGTTGCCAATTCAGCTGATTCAATGTATTATGTATCAATTCTCTAACCTAATTGCCAGAGTTTATCCTGGTTGCCAAACTAATCAGTCAAATAAGACTTAACTTCTGTCAGAAAAAAGGTCTGACTCCGTTTCTCAAGTCAAATAATTATATTAATACACGTTCATGTAACAATAATCTCATCTCTGACTTAGAGACAAGTAAGATTTGGAGCCTTGTCATAATGGGGTCATCTGGGTAAAATAAGGAGCCGCCTCTTTCCTTCCGAATACCTCTTTGCTTTATTCTCAAGTGAACTGTGCATTCTGGAAAAGTCCCTTAGTTTGATGCCCAGTGGTGTTTATTCTTCGAAGCACTGCAGCATAAGATTGTGGATTGTATGATATCTGCTTTTATTTCATAAAATGGGAGAAGGGTGATTCTTAAAGAGGAAGTAGGGAAGGATGCTCCAAGTCAGTTTTCTGAAAGAACACATATGAAGTTGAAAATCTGGAAAGTGGTTTCCTTAGAATTTTCCCTGTTTTTACACTCTTTGGAAAGTTTTTGTTTATACCAAGTGCATGGATACCCCAGTTGGAAGGCTTATTGGTCTAAGAAACATGCTGAATTCTGGAGGTGACCACTCCTATAGTCCAGCAATCTTGACTATGGGAATATTAGGGTGAGAGTAAGGGGAGGGATGAAATTGGGGGAAAATATCTCATTCTTTTCAGTTTGATTTATTAATAAGCAAATATAGTTAAAATATTTAAGTAAAATATTAATAAAATAATAAATATGTTTTAAAAAGTTATATTTTTCCTTCTCATGAATAGCATGAGCATATAGAATACGGCTGTTTTAGAATTAATATTAAAAAGATAATATCATGGTTTTCTTGTCAGGGTGATCGTGGAGACCCTGGGCCTGCAGGTCTGCCAGGCTCTCAGGGTGCCCCTGGAACTCCCGGTCCGGTTGGTTCCCCAGGAGATGCAGGACAAAGAGGAGATCCGGTAAGGAGAGTCAGTTTCACACTGACAGTTATAAACATCAACATACTCTATTATGAGCTACATATATGCCTGCCTTCAATGACGTGTGTTTGGTTAAGGACTCTAAACAAAGAATGATAAACAGTCAATTAGGAATTAATTTTTTTAGTCTTAAAAATTTGATTTCTAATAGGTATTCAAAAATCCTGATGCTTTGACTTTCATCATCTAAAAATGTTGTTTACAGGAAATTTAATAAGGATGTATCATGTTAAATTTAAGCAAGTAATGTCTTATGTAAACAACTAAGGTGATCGTCATTCAGTGAAGACCATTGATAAAATTGACTATAGAAATGTCATTGGGGTTATAGTGAGCACATTCTTATACCTAGGGACTTCAGCCTGGTGTTAATTAATTAGCCATAGAACTATACACTTAGATACACAAGTACACATATATAAGTATTCAACTACAAACATATATTCTTGAATTCTATGTCTATGTAATACATCCATATTTTTGTATTAATATCTGTGAAAATTTCTTCTAGGGTTCTCGGGGTCCTATTGGACCACCTGGTCGAGCTGGGAAACGTGGCTTACTTGTAAGTTCTCTGTTGTTGTTTTTTTTTTAAATATATGTCTTCTTACGTAAAATATACTCCCAAAGAAGAAGTACAATTTAAGACTCATAAGTGAAAATTACCAAATTCTGCAAGCTTTGAACAAAATGTTGATTTAAAATGATACCCAGGAGTTTATATTTGTTTTTATAATGTTAATATAGCTCCTCTGAATTTAACTACAAATTATTTCAATCATCAATTAAGACTTTTAAAGTCACAATTTTCTCCCAAAATAACAGGAGAAATAGTGCCATTCTCTGAGATTTTCTAAAAATTACATAGAAAAATGGGTTTGAAAGCTCTTTGTAAACTTGAAAAGTACTATTCAAATATATTTTATTTTCAACTAGACTGCCCTGCCCATGTTCTGATTTTTTTGCTCTTTGCAATTGCTTCGAGGTTAATGATTATTATATCGATGTCTTATCATGAGTGAATCATCTCTTATGGGCAGTCTAATGGGTCATGGTTCTTTCACATCCATTATATAAATCAATATCTGTATTCAATATCAATATCTATATTCATGAAGAACAATTATAGCCTTAAAATTATGACCTATTATTAAATCATCATTCTCAGCTTTGATTTGAGCTAGGCTAGAGAAGATTTTATAGTTACATGGCATGTTAAGTGAATGGTTTTCTAACCAGTTACAATTTGTTTTCCATGATTAAATGAACTCTAGTTAATAATTTAAATAGATGCTTTCTGGTTTAGTTTATTTTAATTGTGAAATTTAGGGACATCCCTAAAATAAAATAACCTTTCTGACATTATAAAAACATTCAAACTGATTTTAGTATTTAAATTTATATTGTTTAATACAATATGTAAAAGTTACTGAGGTCTAGTCTTGTTTTTATTATAAAAAAGATTCTCGTACTGTTTGACAATTAGGATATCCAATTTAAAAAATAAGAACCAAACAAAGAACAAAAAACTAATAAGGGAAAATAGACTGATAGCCAGTCTATTTGATAGTATCTTCCATTCTCAAAAGTCAGATTGATAGAATTTCAATTCTCTTTTAGAAAAACTTTAAAGACAACAGAAGCTTTCCCTGTAGTAGGTGACCCTGTGTTACTTGTCAGTTTACTGTGAGCCAATAGACCCTTGGAGCTGCCTTTTACTACCCGAGACTTTTATAAACAAAGAAAAAGTCTGCGACTGATAAGATTAATCAGATAATTTTCACTTCTTGGTGTAGCTTCTGTCCCACAATTAGATTCTCAACTATTGCTTTTTCTTTAGTTTCTCAGGATCAGGGTTGATTGATTTGGGTACAGATATTGCAGATATGATTGTGTTTTCTTTAGAAGAGAGTGGCTTGATGATTATATTCCTCTTTCATTTGTTCAAACAAGTTTTTTGCCAATTTCTTATTTTTCCACCAGTTTTATTGAGCTGTAATTGACATATAACACTGTACTTGTTTAAGGTAATAATGATTTGATATAGGTGTGTATTGTGAAATGATTACCACAGTAAGTTTAATTAACATCTATAATCCCACATAGTTGCAAATTTTATTTTCTTGTGGTAGAACTTTTAAGATCTACTCCCTCTGCAACTTTCAAATATGGCCAATTTCTTAACATAGTCCCAGCTCATATCTAGTTAGTTTATCTGCATATGCAAATTTAATAAACATTTTGTTCTTAGAAGTAACATAAGTAAATAAGAACTCACGTTTTAATTTAAAAGAATCTATATATGGTGGCAGTATTTTTACATAATGATATCAGCTAAATATGTGAAATATAATCTTTGGAAAATATCTCAGATAGGCTAGATCAAACTTTAAAATACCTAATTTTAGTCTGAATATAGGATAAACATAAAAAAACTGAATCTTTAGGAAAGCATTATCATATATCTTATGATTTTAACGATTGCCTTCATTCCTTGAGAAAAATAGACAGAAATTCCTAGGTCTAATACTATTTAGATAAGTAAATATAATAGTTCATATAAAATACAGTACCCAAAATTGTAGCAAATACAATTGCACAAAGTAAAATTGTAGTCTCAACAGGCAATATCCATGCTATGACCCTACTTCTAGGGACCCCAAGGACCTCGAGGTGACAAAGGTGATCATGGAGACCGAGGTGACCGAGGTCAGAAGGGTCACAGAGGCTTTACTGGTCTTCAAGGTCTTCCTGGACCTCCTGTAAGTTATCCCTTTAAGTATTATTTGCCCTGCATGTGAGAATACACAGGTATCTTGACATGAACATTTATTTGTCTATAAAATGGATGGGGGTTTTTCTGTATCTTATTTTCATTTCAAAGAATATCTCGATGAATAACTAATTACCTAGCTATCCAATATAATTGTTCACATATTTGCTGTAATTTTGTAGGAAAGAAATAAAGCAAAAGGATATATGCACCATTACTCCTACAGTTGTCTTTAGTATTGGTCAACTCATGAAACATTATAGAGGTTGATGACTTTATGAAAGTAGTTTATGTTGCTAAAGTCAATGACAGGACATTTGAAAAAGCTAAGAATGGTAAAACGTAGGATATAAATATTTTGGCATCATTATTTTTTCCTACTAAGGGTCCCAACGGTGAACAAGGCAGTGCTGGAATCCCAGGACCATTTGGCCCAAGAGTAAGTAACAAAACTTAATAAGTTGCAGATGTAAATAATAATGCTCCTGGTGGCATACTGTTAGTGCTTCAGTATCATTTTCATGGTACTGAAGTTGGAGTTGGCCTAGGTTCTCTGAAGCTGGCAGCAAACATATGAGACAAACCATTCAGCATTTACCTTTAAGTAGAAATATCCTGAAATATGACATATTACTTCATGGGCCCACATTAAAATCTCTTACCTAGGGTGGATATACTCATCTGTTAGTTCATTTTCTTTCTCTGTGTTTATTGAAATTTCCATTTAATTGTGCCCTTTGAAATGATATAATAGGATTTACCATGAAGTGGAGATAGATTTTGAAGCTGGATTTATTTTTTTCCTTTAAGTAATTGTAATAGTTACTCAGAAATGGTTGGCATAAGGCTAACTAGGAAGCAAATCAAAAAATGAAACCAATATTTGAAGCTTATAGAAATTCTACATTAGTATTAATGCTGCCTCTAATAGGTCATTAATGCCATAAGACAATTGACACACATAATTACTTAGGAAAATCATTAGAAAAAATTTCTGCATCTAAATACAGTGTATTTAGTGTATTTCTGTATCTAAATACAGTGCAAACAAATCACACATAAAATTGAGAACAGTATCAAAATTACTAGGATGTGATGAGATTCTGGGGTATAGGTGCACAAATTTAATTTATATCAGACACTCCTGTCATTTTCTTACTCCTACTTAATTGAATTTCTAGTTAGGTGTACAATACATGAAATTTGATGAAACATTGCCTACCAGTAAAGGTAGATGACTAGTCCATTAACGTTTTTAATTGACACTGGTCTTTTACCTTGCATGGATGGTGGAAAATTCATGTGTGATGAAGTAGTAAACATTAGAAAGTGCTGGAACTCCATTTATTAGTCATTAGGAAAACGAATATGAGAAATCACTGTGATAATTCCATAAAGAAATAGTTCTTTGATCAGAGAAAGGTATTGTAAAGATTTTCTTCCTAGAATCTAAAATGCAGTCTTTGTTGCTTACAGGGTCCTCCAGGCCCAGTTGGTCCTTCAGGTAAAGAAGGAAACACTGGGCCACTTGGGCCCATCGGGCCTCCTGGTGTACGAGGCAGTGTCGGAGAAGCAGGCCCTGAGGTAAAATCACAGATTTGTATGCAAGTGATTGATTGATTCTATTGATTCTCATAGCTTGGATTCTGTCTAAGGAATGTCTGTGCAGCATGATGGACAAAAGACTTCAGGGAACCCTGACAACAAGTCTGAAAGTCACATAAGAGCTTGTCTGTATAAGTAGCTATTTCAAACATTTTAATACAGATTATTCAGAGTATATAAAATCAGAGCCCAAGCTACCTAGGCCTTGACTTCATGTGATATCAATGAAAGCAAATAGTAAGTTATGACTGTATTATAATTAGAGTTATGGAAGTGTTGCTTTGCTTTAAAAGGCAATATAGACTAAATGTGAGATTTGATGAATGCATTCATTCATGAAAATGCTGGAAAGTGAAGCCTATGAAATCAAAGAGTTATTTACTGAAAATGAAATTCAGAAAGGATTTCAATTAAAACTTTTAATAAAATATTTCAGTAGCATTGACTTGAGGATTATGTAAAGCTATAAAAATTGCTTTAGTTAGATTTTGGCTTCTCAGAAGACAAACTTGGAGAAACAGTCTCCTCTATCTGCCATGCTTGCATGTATATATGTGCATGTGTGTATATGAGTTTATGCATCCTGCCCTCGTGTTTCTTCCTCTTTGGTTTTATTTTCCTTTTCTTATTCTGTCTCTGCCCTTTATTGTCAATACCATTAAGCCAAATATTTATTATTTATTACATGGAAAGAATAGCTTTACATTTCCTGTGGTCAAGAGGAATATTTTCTATTTGTTTATTTCTCTATCTTTAAATGGAAAACAGCCACAGAATTGGAATACCTCTGACTTATGTGGCTCTCGATTGACTTCATCTTGTGTTTTAGTGGTCCTTGATAGAAAAAAATCTCCTCCCCTGAGATTAGCATAAAGGAATGTATGGAATCATCATGATATGATCTTAAAGAAACACACACACACACACACACAGATTTAACAGTCTCTTGACGGTGAGGAAATGTTTGCACTAGAGGTTGATGCAACTTTCCAGAGCCATGTAACAAGTGGCGGAGCCAGTAACAGAACTCCAGCCTTCTGCCTGCCAGGACTGTACTCCCCACGAGAGATGTGGACCACACATACCTTCAGGTTGTTGGTTAATTCTCTGAAGTTGTTGAGTTCTTCCTTGAGAAAATGCAGAAGGAAATTAATAGAGAGGATCCACTTTTCTAGCCTCTGCCAATTTTTGTGCTTATCTCCCTTTTGCTCTAGTAGTTCTTGTTTGGCAAAAAAAAAAGTAAGACAACTCTATTTTTTGCTAATGAAAAGGGCAAAGAGAACTTCCTCCAGTTTTGTTTAGCATAGAGAGGATTTTGATCCACACACTAACTAATGCACATAAAAAGACTTCCTGTGCCTTCCCCCTTATTTGGGAATACAGGGAAATTCTCTTGCGGGTGTTTCTTGTGTGTATTTCCTTGGCGTTGATGTGTAGTCTTATAGAACTAGCACCCACAACTCCTCTGCGTATCCTCATTCAGCTTCTGTCCATAAATCCTTTTAAAACATCTTAGTTGTGCCTTGCCCAGAATAGTTCGGAAATGAGTGTGCATATCTATATATTCTTAACATAAAATGTATCGCATCTTCAAGGGTAAACATCAAAGCAAATATTTTGTGCTTTGCTCTTTATTTACCTCAGATGCCAACTTGCAGATATGTTGCCTGAAAAGCAATTATGCATCATTTCTCACCCTTGGAATGTTACAGGTTCGCAGGCCAGAACCATCTAGTTTAAAAAGGGCATGAGTCACAGATCTCCCTGGTACCATCACATTGGGGTGTTGCATTTTAACTCTCTCTGCACCAAGCCCCATCCATGCCTTTGCGTCCAATAGAAAAACAAAAACCAAAAAAATGTGTTAAATGTATTTCCAATTTTTTTTAAATTAGGGTCCTCCTGGCGAGCCTGGTCCCCCTGGCCCTCCGGGTCCCCCTGGCCACCTTACAGCTGCTCTTGGGGATATCATGGGACACTATGATGAGAGCATGCCAGATCCACTTCCAGAGTTTACTGAAGATCAGGCAGCTCCTGATGACAAAAACAAAACGGACCCAGGGGTGCATGCTACCCTGAAGTCACTCAGTAGTCAGATCGAAACCATGCGCAGCCCTGATGGCTCTAGAAAGCACCCAGCCCGAACTTGTGATGACTTAAAGCTTTGCCATTCTGCAAAGCAGAGCGGTGAGTAGACAGCTGCCCATTGGAGCAAAGCTCATTGCTTCTGATGTGTAATTCTCCAATGCATTCCAAAATATTTTATTTACTCTCTATTTAGTGATAGACACAAGAGATAAAATGGTGGACAGCCACAGAGTTTGTGGTTTAGTGGTGGGGATGGCCAATGATATGAAAAATTAGGGCTTGAGAAGCTAAGCGCTTTAATAGAGGACGTAACCTATTCACGATCCAATTTCACGGTGGTAGTTCCATTTACATCCAGAAGTCTTAAAATATTGATAATTTTGTGGTGATATAAATGTCCAAAATACTTGCTTAAGCAAGGTTAAATATATTTGGTTACCTCAGTAATTCTCAGGGATTTAATATGCTACCATATAGTTGGATCATCAAGAGTAGAATAAAGTATACATTTTGTTTCCCAGATTTATTCAAATATGGAATTCCTTTCATGTCATTTACTGTTCTACAAACCACACTTCAGTAATCTCTGCTGCAGGATTATGTTATAGTTATATTATAAAATATTTTGGAATTACATAGTCTTTTTCTCTAGTTGTATATACCATGCCTGAAGTTTGCAAAATTCTATCATTTTGATTAATCTAATAAGACCTGGAAAAGAAAGATCCTAGGCCATAGGAATGAGCTATGAAATGCTTAAGAGTTTCAGTTAACTTTGAAATGATATTGACAGGGATAGCTAAAATTGTTACCTTTGCAGAATAGGCAATTCAATTACTAACTCTATACCTTACATCCTACCACCAAATAAATGCCCCTTCATTTCATTTAAAATGCAGTTTTTCATACATAGTTTATATATTTTTTATATATACATACATATATTTATATATTTTATACATGTATTATATATACATACATATATTTATATATTTTACACATATATTACATATACTAGTATATAAATGATATATATTTATATATACATATATAAATATACATGTAATATATATACATATATTTTATATGTGTACGAAATATACACAAAGATGTGTACATAGACATATATGCACAAAAATTTATTAGTTTGTGTGTTTACTGACTGTATCTCTAGCACCAAGCACTATCTTGGTATAGCCTGCTTCAAGGATCTCTTCTACATGAGAAGATCAATTCTAAATAAGGCCAATGAGATAATTCATAGCATTCTAATTGTAGTTTGACTCATTTACTTACTTTATTCATAGTTTTGAATACATTATTTTATTACATTCCGTTATTATTTGTTTTAAAATATTGGCTTTACAAATTAAGTGGGAACACGTTCATTTTGGCAAAGCTGCTTACTTACTGTGGATTCTCTCTTTTTGGTATAATTTCTCATTTGTAAAATGGGTATAGTTTCTCATTTATAAAATGGGTATAATGATATTTTCTTCACGTTTGTGTTTTGAGCCTTAGGCACCTTTTGGCAAGGTGCCTGGCATGTAGAAAGGGCCCAAATGCATAACAGTTACTTTTTCCTTAGCTGCAGAGTGTTTCTTTAACTGCGATTCTCTCTTCAAAGAGTCCTTAATCAATGAGTTCATATTTTCAAACCCTCTGTTAATTCTTTTAGAGACTCATAATCATGTTTGAAATTCTTTTTATTTAGCAAATATTTATATTTTGGAAAATAGGTGAGTACTGGATTGATCCTAATCAGGGATCTGTTGAAGATGCAATCAAAGTTTACTGCAACATGGAAACAGGAGAAACATGTATTTCAGCACACCCATCCAGTGTACCACGTAAAACCTGGTGGGCCAGCAAATCTCCTGATAATAAGCCTGTTTGGTATGGTCTTGATATGAATAGAGGATCTCAGGTAATTTAATATGTTTACTTAAAATTGTATTCATTGCTTGTCGTTATTTATTGTATTTATTTAGGACTGTGCTATTATTTTTTGACTGGGTTTATTTTGAAGTGATATATTCTCATTAGTTACAACTGTAGTATCATTGCATAAACATTACTATGAATTAAATTAACATAAATTTTGAATGATAATTTTCCCATTGATGGAATGTACAAAAGTAATTATTTTTTCATATTAGCTCCTTTAATGCATATGACACTGACTGTGGAGTAGAGTTGAAGGGATCTTGCCATAGTTGGAAGACAGGAAGTATACTTAGCGTCAGGAGACCTAGGTGACTCATACCTGGATGTCTTACTAACTTTGGGACCTTAGGAAGTCACTTAACCTTTCGGAGCTTCAGTTTTGCCATTTTAAAGTGAGGGCAATAATATTTATCTCATAGTTTTGGTGTCTATATAAAGTGCTTAATATAGTGTCTAGTATTTGGTAAGTTATGGATAAATATCAGATAATTACTATAATGTTATTTTTAATGATTGAATCACTTTGCAAACCTTGTAGTATTATTTAAACTTAAGGCATTTTTATGATTATGTAAATTGTATTGATATTTTTCTAAGTCTAGTCCCCTCTATGTTTCTTTCATGGTCCAGTGTTTAGATTCTAATTCTATTCCAGATCTCTTTATGGCAGCCTAACTCTGAAATTTTCTTCTCAACTCTGCTCCTGACCTTTTCTCAGAGCTCCTGTTCATAATAAATATAGTAGGAGGACATTATGGGTATATGCAGGATATACTAGAATCTAACATTATTTAACGAAAAGGAAAAATTTTAAATTTAAATATACCTAAGTGAAATGTAATTTAGTTAACATATTATGTAAAAAGCTCATATAGGAGCATTGAAAATAAAGCTCAAAGTAGAAGATGTGTAGGAAATATCCTGTAGGAAGTTATTTTTGATTATTTGTTTTAGCTAATGGAAAACTCGTACTTCATATTTCCTACAAGTATATTAACAGTCGGGTTAAAAAAGATTTTATACCAATAGTTAAGTCCTAATTCTTATTATAATTAACAATAAAAACAGTGAGTTATTTTTGCTACATGATTCAATACCCAAACCTATGCCCAAGTATATAACTTCTTCTAAAAAGTAATATTCAAGATTTTTTTTTAAACAAATAGAGAAGCAGACTTAAAAATACTTAAGCTTTCTCTGGTGAGTTATAATTATCTTTGGTTTCATCACCACTTGTTTGGGGTAGTAAGGACAAAGCTTCTTATTTGTGAATATTCATAGAAATTTTAAGATATTTTTATGTATATAGGTATAATATCTTGTTATATGAAAGAATAATACTCTTCAAAAGAAGTAATACTCTTCAAAATTAATTTGTCTGAAATCAGTACACACACACACACACACACACCACTATAAAACTAATCAGTATTACATATATTGGGGCCCAGGGCAGGCCGCTCCAAAATATGATTCAGTGGCATGTTGATTATTTTGAATTAAAGTTATTTAAGTAACAGTTGATGGAGGAGGGACACTTTGCCCCTGCTCTCTGTCTCCCCGAAAGCATAAAATAAATCTCCCTTGTGAAAGGTGCCGTCCCTGTACTGGGGGACGGAAAGACATTTTTATCATCAGAGACAGGGAATTTAGAGCCAAGAAGCCTGTATAAACAAACCTTGTTACTTCCTTATTAATTTACTACCCAAGCCCAAACTTTAAATTCCTTACCAATTACATACCCAAACCTAGGTTTCTTCGTCCTGTCAATTCCTCTCAAATTTATTGGGGTTTTTTTTTTTGTCTAAAATGTATAAAAGCTGCCTGCTTTGGCCACTTCTTAGGTCCCATTGCTGTGAGACCTCTGTGTCCTGATTTAAAGTTGTTTCTTTTTCTCCTGTTAATCTGTCTTGTGCCAATTTTATTAGTCCAACCATAGGAACTCAAGAGGGGTAGACACGTATTACAAAGACTCTTTTTGTTTTTCTAGTTTGTTTATGGAGACCACCAGTCACCTAATGCAGCCATTACACAAATGACCTTCTTGCGCCTTTTAT
Organism: Mesoplodon mirus; assembly: GCF_964341445.2. Taxonomy (NCBI): domain Eukaryota; kingdom Metazoa; phylum Chordata; class Mammalia; order Artiodactyla; family Ziphiidae; genus Mesoplodon; species Mesoplodon mirus. The sequence continues at coordinate 46,075,678 of NC_138984.1, forward strand.
CGAAAGAAGCCTCCCAGAACATTACTTACATCTGTAAAAACAGTGTAGGATACATGGATGATCAAGCTAAGAACTTCAAGAAAGCTGTGGTTCTCAAAGGGTCAAATGACTTAGAAATCAAAGCAGAGGGAAACGCTAGATTCAGATACGTAGTTCTTCATGATACCTGCTCTGTAAGTACTTTTGATCCATATTGACCTGGTTGAAAAAAAAATCATTTTGTTAAAAATGCTGTCCTGGCACTAGAGGTGGGGGCATTTTTACCCTGTATATAAGCACAACAGCAGTTTGTTTATAGTTGTTCCTTAGCGTAAGTTTGAATGTGTGTTAGTACGTGAAATACCAGTAGAGGTTTTAATACAAAACAATAAAGGACTGGATCCTTGCAGCTCTTTTGCAAACTCACTTTGGTTCTCCTGCAAGTTACTTAGTTTATTTAATCTCAATTCCATGCTTATGGTTTCCTGATTCTAAAATATGTAATCAATCTGATTTACCGTATATTTTTCACTGATTTGTATGTCTTCCCCCTTGCATATCTAGATATAAAAAAGGAAAATATTTAATGATGAATTATGGTTTCACTTGTGAAAATCAAAAAGGCTTTCATAATTTATATTGTTAGTGACCATTTGGGAAGCTGCAAAAGAATAAAGGTCGGGCTTCCCTGGTGGCGCAGTGGTTGAGAGTACGCATGCCGATGCAGGGGACACGGGTTCGTGCCCCGGTCCGGGAAGATCCCACATGCCGCGGAGTGGCTGGGCCCGTGAGCCATGGCCGCTGAGCCTGAGCATCCGGAGCCTGTGCTCCGCAACGGGAGAGGCCACAACAGTGAGAGGCCTGTGTACCGCAAAAAAAAAAAAAAAAAAAAAAAAAAAAAAAAGTCATTTTCTCAGTTTAAAGAATGAGAGAAATGCCTGCCAGTTATGCCAGTATCTCACTTTATGTTAGCAGCGCTCTTACTTTTAAATAGTGCTCTAAAAATCATTGCTTTTACCTTATAAAAACTGGTTTGGAAGTTGCTGTCCAAATCTTTGGAGTAATTTGTATATGCTGTTAACCCATTGTACCATTTAATTCCAGAAACGAAATGGAAATGTGGGCAAGACCATTTTTGAATATAGAACACAGAATGTGGCACGCTTGCCCATTATAGATCTTGCCCCTGTGGATGTCGGCAGTACAGACCAAGAATTTGGCATCGAAGTTGGGCCAGTTTGTTTTGTGTGAAGCAGGCCGAGGTACATCGACAATGAGCACCACCCCGACCCTCAATGACCACCACCATTCACAGGACTTTGACTGTTTGAAGCTGATCCTGAGACTCTTGAAGTAATGGCTGATCCTGCATCAGCATTGTATATATGGTCTTAAGTGCCTGGCCTCCTTATCCTTCAGAATATTTATTTTACTTACAATCCTCAAGTTTTAATTGATTTAAACTATTTTTCAATAAGCAGTTTAGGTTTAAGATGATCAATGACAATGACAACCTTTAAAAAAAGTAAACTGTTTGAATAAATAAATCTCCATTTTCTTCAATTTATTTCAATGTAATGACAAAGTTGCTTAGTATTTATAAGAAAATCTTTCTTCCTGGCTGATAGCTTAAAGAGTGGGGTATGTAAAACCACAATGCATGTTTATTTCACGTGGCTGCAGTTGGAAAAATAGAAAGTAGTGCCCTTTTGTGACCTCTCATTTCCAGATTATCAATTAAAAATGAAAGCAAAATGTTTATCCTTGTGATTGAAACCCACATGCATGTCTTGATATTGTATAACTAACATGGAGACTCTTTAAAGGGAACCATGAAAAAAATATCAGTTTCTCACTGTCTTAAATGGAATGTTAAAATAGTATATATTCAATGGAATTTCTGAAAAAAAAGCAATCCTAAATTTTTGTAAAGTGTGGTGAATCTAGACTTCTTTCTCATTCAAATTTAAAGCTACCTTTCCCTCTTGACTCGATCTATCAATATAGGTAGAAGTTAAATGAGTATACCATTGAATACATTTGAACTTTCTTGTTTAAGAAAACATAGAATGCTAAATAATTTCCACATAACTTTAAAAACAAATGTTCAGGACCCAAAGTTGAGAGTCCTCCACATGTACAATCTCATCTTCCTGAGACCTATAATGAAGAAAAAGATTTAGAAACTCAGAGTTGTGGAGCTGATTCTAATCAAATCTGATGATTGGAATTAGAACATTTGGCCTTTGAACTCTCATAGGAAAAATGACCCAACATTTCTTAGCATGAGCTACCTCATCTCTACAAGCTGGGATGGACTTACTAGTCTTGTTTATATTTTAGATACTAAAAGGTGCTATGCTTCTGTGATTATTCCAAGACTGGAGATAGGCAGGGCTAAAATGTATTATTATTTTTCCTTTAATGATGGTGCTAAAATTCCTTCTATAAAATTCTTTAAAAATAAAGATGGTTTCATCAATACCATTTGTGAAAACATAACTGTTACACTTCCCGTTTCTGAAAGAAGGAGCATTGTTCCAGTGCCTGTTCACTGTTCATCTGTCATACTGTATCTGGAATGTTTTGTAATACTTGCATGTTTCTTAGACTAGAACATGTAGGTCCCCTTATGTCTCAAGGATTTTTTTTTCCTTAATTGCATTTGTTGGCTCCATTTTTATTTTTTCTTTGAAAATAAACAGCTGGGACCATCCCAAAGGACAAGCCATGCACACAACTTTAGTGATGTATCTCTGCAAAGCATTGAATTAAATGCACGCTTTTGTCATGTCAATGGTTTTCGTTTCGTGGAATTCCTTTGAACATATTAGATCTATTTCATTTTCAGTAGTGAAAAGTTAGGTATTGTGGTATTCTTTGTTTGCCATTTGTTTAAAAGATAAAACAACAAATACCTTTCATCATGTAGATACTGGCTTATAAAGAAAATCAATTTGCAGCATCACTCACAAAGGCAACACGACACTAATTATCACTCACTATGCCCTTAAAAATCTCAGGGTACTGACTATTGATAACAAGAGAAAAGCAACTTATTTTTCATGGTTGAATAAACTGTGATAATAAAACGTATGTCTCAGTGTATCACATATGAATTTAGCCTAAATGTTTTCAGAGTTTTACCTTCAATATTTATTTCACAATATTGTTTTCTCCCAAATTGCTTATTATTTGAGCTCCACGTCTTGATTTTGAATATTTGAATATGTATATACCTAAAGATTTGTGAGTTTTGTTTGTAGTAACACTTCCTCCAAGTCCAACCTATACAAGTTGTACAAGTTCAGCTAGATGAGCCAGAAATACGTGGTGATTCTCTTAAGTCAAAAGCACTAATAATTTTCGACTATAGAAATACCACTTCTTATTTGAACCTCAGGAATGTTACAAATAAAAGGCTGTCCCAGACCATTCCAGAATCCCTGAAATTTCTCGCCTTTGTTCCAGATCTGTAGGTTTCATTAGACGAGTGTACTTCTTTCCGTCATGTCCAACACACACCCCAAACTCTGCATCATCAAAAGTGAAATAATCTGCAGCTGGGGAGGATGGTGACATTAATTTATTATTACTTTATTAAAAATACAAATGAAAGTTCCCCAAATGAACAGAAAGGAAGAAAAATAGCAAAGAAAACACAGACAAGGCCGAAAAAGTCCCAGACTCCTAACACAAAATTTGGCAAATGAGCCAGTTTCAATGTAACTTATTTTAACTTAAAAAAAGATTCAAAGAAATTGTAGAGAACATTTCTTCTCACATCAGTGTTGTTATATGGCAGAAAGCAAGTGCAAGAAAAATCTGGAAAAAAAAAATCATTGGAACCACCTCACTTAGAGTTCCTATCCCACCATGAAAAAAGAACATCTCAAGATAACACTTCTCTTTGAAATTATGAAAATTTTAGGAGAGACTAAGAATAATCTCTTAAAAGCTGATTTGGGGGCTGAGGTCCAACAGTGGCAAACCAAGGCAATGATGCTGCTAAGACAACCAAAAGCCTATGGAGCGTGGGGCATGCCAGTAGGATGATTTTTTTTTTTTTTTTATCAGACTGGCTGGCTTACCCAAGAGCAGCTTTTCTTCTCAGTCTCGTTTATCAATGATCATTTTACTCAGTATGTAAAGGTCAGTATTCCCCAGGGACCAGTCTTTTTCTCTTTACCCTCACACTCAACACTCTTTCATCACCGGCTTTATCCATGTCATTTCTATCTAATGTCAATAGCTCCAATGTATATACACAACCTAAATCTTTCCTGGGAGCTCAAGAAATGCATGCGTAAGTGTTAAACTCACCATCTTCATTTGGATTTCAGAAGTACTAGTAGCTCATTATGTTTCAAAAAATTATGATACTTATATCTCAAAGCTGATTTATGTTCTGTGTTCCCTATGTCAGGCAAGGACCTCATCATTCATCCATTTAGGCCAGAAACCTGGTAGTCATTCGTGTCTCTCTCTCTCACTTACAATGCCAGAACCCTGGCATTGCTAAGTATTTTCAATTTTGCTTCGTAAATGTTCCTTATGGCCATACCCTTCGCTCTACCTCCACTGCCACTATCCTAGTTCACATGATCATTATTTCTCACCTGGGCTCCTTCAATAGCCTTCTAAAAGGTTTTTAGGCATCCATTCTTACCCTCTTCTGATCCATTACTCCCAGGAGAACCAGAGCGATCAATCTGAAATATAAACCTGAATATGTCACCTCACTCTCCGCCACCATCCAACACAACACACAGACATGCACGCACACGCACACACACACACACACACACAGATCCTTAAAAAGCTTCACTGGTAGCTTCTAGGATAAAGACAAAAATACTTAAATCTTATGAGGCTCTGGCATGACCTGACTTCCTGCCTAATTCTCAAGCTTCATTTTGCCACCATCTGCCTTATTCTCTGCTTCACACACAATGGATTTCTGTCCATTTCCTAAACCAGATTCCCCATCCTGTCAAAGGCCATCTGCATTTGCATTTCTTTTGCCCAGTTTACTAGTGCTCATCTTTTAGAGCTCTGTTCAATGCTGCATCCTCGTGAAATCCTCCTAGAGTCCTCACCCTTCACTACCTCCCAGGTCAGATAACATCCCCTGTTATAAATTTTCTTGGCACCTTGTATTTTTTCCTTATAGCACAAATTATGATGCTTTCTATAATTGTATGATTATTTGATTAGTCTTAGTCTTCTCTATTAATTGTATTTTTTATAAGGGCAGGGGCTCTTTACAAGGATCCAACATACTGCTTGATATTTGTGTTTGTTCAAAATACATTCATTGAATGAATGATGAGAAAATATCTACTGTGTAACTGGAAAAGTATATTTAGAGAATATTCATAGTTGAATTATGTACTAACATGAAGCACATGTCATTATTACTATTGTATTATGATTACTGTTTCTATTCGTATTACTAGATAGAAAACATAACAGAAGAAATGATTCTATCCACAAAGGCAATAACAACATACAACACTAAGAACCTAACATGTTAAGACATTTATAGAACCTGATTGAAAACAAATTATAACTTTTGACCAAGGTATGTAAAATAAGATAAAATGGGCATAATTGTGCCTTTTTCGCACCTAGGGAAACTCAGTATTTGAAAAATGTAATTCTTTTTCCTAAATTAAAATATAGGTTTAGTACAATCTTACTTAAAATCCCTGTAGGATCTTAAAAGCATGGGACATGACAAAACCATTTTAAAGCTCGTTGGAATCAAAAATATGCAAGAAAAGTGATAAGGAATCCCCCCCAAAACAGAAATGCTGAGTAAAGATGGGTCACTCTTCCTATTAGATATGAAAAAAATAATAAAAATCTACTGACCGGGGTTTCCCTGGTGGCGCAGTGGTTGAGAGTCCGCCTGCCGATGCAGGGGACACGGGTTCGTGCCCCGGTCTGGGAGGATCCCACATGCCGCAGAGCGGCTGGGCCCGTGAGCCATGGCTGCTGAGCCTGCGCGTCTGGAGCCTGTGCTCCGCAACGGGAGAGGCCACAACAGTGAGAGGCCCACGTACCGCAAAAAAAAAAAAAATCTACTGACCATGGTAAAAGAAGAGTATTTAGACAAGAATCTATATATCTATATTAGATTTATATATATAAATACATGTCTATATTATATTTTTAATGTATAATTAAATTAATTCTCATTAATTCAATAAATGGTGTTACAGTTACTTGATAGACATTTATCATTTTAAGGAATGTTTCCTTCCTTAGTCCTTAAACCAAGACATTTCCCAAACGGACTGAATATTTCACTTTTTAAAAAACCTCTAAATGTAGTATTTGCATAAATTATTTTGGGTAGTTTAATAATCTTGGAATGGTAATGAAAGCAAATATATAAATAAAGTAAAATGTGGAAATATCAGATTCTAAAATTTAAAATCTATATTATAAAACTCAATGAGTATGCATAAGAGCTTGTTTAAACAGGGAAAATTTTTGTAACAACTATGACAGAAAAGACTTCGTATACTTTGCTTGCAAAAAAAAAAAACCCTTAAAAATCAGTACAAAAAAGCAAAATTATGCAAAATCCTATATAGATAATTCAGAAAGTCATAATATAAAGGCCAATAAACATGTGGAAGAAATATAATGTCATTAGAAATGAAACTGCAACCAAAACAGTAAGATATGAAATTTCATCTATCAGAATTTGACAAATATTAAAATGAGTGAGTGTAATAGGTGTAAAAGAAGCTGAAGGAAATAGGTGTAAAAGAAGCTGCAGGAAAACACTCACATACACTTTCTGTCTGTTTTTCCCACTGGATGTGGAAAACATAGTGACAGTCATTTTATCAAATTGGTTTACTTAGAGTTCCTGTAAATGTGAGTAGATAGCGCCACCAGAAGTGATCTGCGGGTAGGAGAAAGAACAGGATACACTGGGGATCTTCCAGAACTGTGAATTTTAACAGATGATGAGTAACTTAAAATATCTTTTGTAAAAACTGCAGATACAAATATAAAATAGAATGGAACTTAAAATTCACATAACAAAACCAATTTCACAATGGTGGCCGATTAATTTACACTATAGCCTAAGAATCTGTTGTGAGTGCATGTTTTGTTTGTGTATTTCATGTAAGGATATTGGTATATTTTTTTGTTTGGAATGTAGTATCCAGTTGATGCTACAGGAAGTCATTCCATGCTTTATATGCTGTTTTTACCATTTTACCATTTTGTGGGTAAAACAGACCACTATACCAACTGAATTGAATAAATACATGGTTATAACTGATCTAAATGGAGTATGCACAGTGGAACCACAGAACTGAGCCCTCTAAAGTAGGCTGGGATTTGGAGAGGAAGGAGAGCAAGGAAGACTACCTGGAAAAGGTTTTCTCTTAATGAGTTGTGAGGGATTAAGACAGTGTCGTGAGCAATGAAGGCATACCAGATATAAGGAGCAACATAAATTAGGGTATGCAGTTCTTAAGAGCTGTGGCTTGTTCAGGGAATCCCAGTTAGGCTGACATGGCAGTAGACTGTCTACAAGGGATTGTTTGGAGTTAAAGTAGAAAGAGGTACCATGAAGGTATGTCAAGCTAAAGAGATTGAAAATTATTCTGAAGAAGTTTTTTTTTTTTTTTAGGCAGCTATTTTTGGTTATAAGCTGAGAGTGTAAACATACTCTCTAGAGAACACTTGGAAATGTGTGAGGAGGGTATTTGTGGTTATAACAGTTGGTAAATATTCTAGGCATTTTATGGATGGGCCAAAGATGTTGAATATCTTGCATGCAAGCCAATCCCTTTGAACAAAATCTGAACCATCCAAAATATCAATAGAAACTTTACTGCAAAATACTGAAGTTTTAAGCAAAGAAGTTACATATTGTGGTTTGTATATTGGAAAGATCACCTCGGCAGCAATACTCAGGGAGGATTTTTACTGTGAGAGAGACTGACAACAGAGAGATGAGTTCGAACAAGTTTGGAGAAAAAGTAACAGGGAATGAGAAGTCGGTGCCACTGAGGGTGGAGGAAGAGAGAGGGACTTGAAGAGACTGAAGACATAGAATCAACAAAATCTGATGAAAGAATGAGAGGGTGAGACAGCAAGAGATTTAGGATTATTCTCAGGTTTCTGGCTTCTTAGGTACCTGGATGGAAGATGATGACATTTACTAACATGGGGAATAGAGAAGGAAACAGGCTGAGGATGTAACTGATGTGTGTATGGAGTAACTCTCTGGAGATAAAGTGGGTGTTATACCTAAAGATATGTGAGCCATCACATCAAGGAATTGTTAGAGCTTTGGGTGGGAAGGGGATCACTCAAGAAGGACGTCAAAGGAGAGTCGTGAACCAGAACAGATCACTGGGAACCTCTGGAGTTTAAGGGGAAAAGAGAGAAAGAGAAAAGTTAGGAATATTATTTTTTAGTTGTAGGATCCCAAAACTTGGTTGTTAAAGGTAACCATGAACTTTGGAAAAGATTACCTGAAGCCTCCTTTGATGCAATAATGCAGTTTTTATTCTCATTTTGAGACTAAACTTTCATGACTAAACTCAAGAAGACCAATAGAAAGAAATATGAAGAAAGGTGAAAATTCTGGTTGAAAATCAATCTAAGCAAAGATACCAGTGAGACTGTTATAATAAGGATCCCTAAAGATGAAATTGTACTAATTAAGCATAATCCTATACAACGTACACTTTTAATTCTCTGCTGGACTTGATTTTGATGCCATCAACAAACACCTCAAATGATATTTAATTCACAGAGATGCCTTACCATGGGACTATCTTACAAGTTAACAACAAAAACAAAAACATGATGAGTGCATTTATTTTTATCTAAGAATACGATTCACCACAATTTAAAGAGTGTGTAACAAAAGCCTACATATATAAGCAATTACGGTTAAATGCCATCAATACTATAAGAGATTGGTCTGCACATATGTGAAGTAAAAAATGTGGATTCAGATGGTAATAAATAGAGGAAGGTAGAAATGCAATGTGAACAATTTTCCCAAGAGTTGAAACTGTTATGAGATAGATCTTATAACGAAAGGCAGCTGGAGATACAGAATGACCACAATTGTTAGTCACTTTAATGAGAAAAATGCAACAAAACTGAAGACATCTGTAGTCCAAATGTAAGCCCTAAAGATTCAGATAGGCAGATGCAGTCCAAGCCCCTCCTTGAGACATCTGACAAGTTTCTCTGCATAATGCTGTGCCCTGTGGGTTCTTACAGGCAGTTACAGCCTTCACTCCTTCAAATCTGTGCTCTTGTTGATGCCACTGAGGACAGTTTCCAGGTGGTTTAAATTCAAGACAAGATTTGAAAATCAGACCCCAATCATTTTTATCAGTAGCACAAGTGATAACCCTCCTTCTATTTAGTCTCCTCTCTCTTCTCATAACCCTTGAAATTAATCACAACCTCAGCCCTCAAAATTAAACCCTCCTTTTCTTAATCCATTAAAAACCAAGGATGCCAAATCCAACGTTTGATGATGCTTTCTCCACACCACAGGCACAGCATGCTGTCCTTTCCCCCTTTCCTTTGGAAGTTTTGCTCCCTAATGATTTCATTCTGGAGCCAGATGATTTCATCGACCATCTGTATAAGGGTACTTTCCAAATCTACTTAACTGCCCCTGACCTAGTATTCTCCAATCAGTCACACATTTTATCATGTTCAGCTACCCTTCCAAAGGAATCACTGTCATGGTGAACTGCCACGTAGAGAGCTGTGAGTAAGGCTGGAGTTGTGTAACTTTCCACTGAGTTCTTCTGTGTTAAATAGAAACATCTCTTGCCTGACTTCTGATGACCTCCTCTTGCTGTCCCCATTGTCCCCTCTTAACCTAATTTTCCCAGCAGCTATGTGTACACTCTGTGACTCTTTCCTCAGTCTAGTCTTTGAAAATAAAGGCGTTCTGATCCCTTGCCAAGGTTCTTCAGTCTCATCCTCTTCTTCCCTAAAAGGTTGATTCACCTTTCTTTCTTCCACAGTAGGTGTCTCTTCATCTCCTGTAAATCTGATGCTGTTTCACTACAGTTCCCTTGACCTCAAGGCTCTCCTCAAGTAACAGCCTTCCAATAGTTAAAACCTTTATATGGGTCTACATTGAGATGTAGATTAGAAAAAAAAAAAAAAAAGACAAAAACCTGTCACCTGGCTCTTCTAAGCTCTCTGGTCCAGACTATACTTCCAGCCTTATCTCTTACACCACCACATGAAATCCATGCTTCATCTGAAACTGGGCTAATATAAGTTGCCAAATATACTTCACATAGCCTTTCCTGAGGACCTCCAAGCAGACATGACAGTTCCTTCCTTGGGCCTTTCTAAGTGCCTTGGATCTCTCTAATACAACTTACTATGTTGAGTCTCGTGACATTGTTATTTTCTAAATTTCATGGAATCTCATTCTCCTTGAACCTTTTTGAGCACTTGGTTCTGAGCCTTGCATTTAATAATTGCTCAGGAATGTTGTTGAAATAAATAGATTTAGGTAGCCTGGATTCTTCACTGTCCTGTGAGCATGGAATAATTATCCCTGCTTCGACTTCTCCTCTTTTTTTGTTTCTTACTCTAAAGTGGCTTTCCTTTTTGCCACAATTTACCAAAATTATTCCCCTTCTTTATTACACAACTCAAGTTTTATCTTCTTAAAGACTTTTATGACAATATAATCACCACTGGCTAATTCCTTTTCTCATCTACTACCTATATCTCAGATGGTTGGCTCAGCATAATTTAGCACTTAATTGTTCACCATCTGAAGGCTTTTGTACCATTTCATATGGGTTCAACTTATCTATTCTAGACAACACATCCCTAACAAGGAGTGATCATGTGTTATATTTCCCTATAGTGTTTGGCAGAGTGCTGAGCACAGAGTAGGAGCTTCTAGTAGATAATGTGTTGCTCCACCCATATTCTCTCTTCAAAGCCAAAGCATCAGCTCCTGGAATATGTTACTGAGGACTCACAGCCACGCCCATCATTAAAAATTTCCTTCAATCACCAAGACTGCCTTTCAGAAGGTTCTCCCACTCCCCACCCCTTCCAGGTTCTGGCTCAGAGTCAATGACCATCTGAGTCAAGGTTACACAGACTCTTCACTCTTACTGTGAATTATAACAACTCTAAAGGGCCATCTCAGTTCCAGAGCTTCTTGTAGGATTTCCCAAAGCCTCGATGTCAGTTGCATGTGGGTCAGCTTCTCCTTCTGTCCAAACCTGACTTTCTGTATCTCCCGAGATGACTCCCCAGTAAATCTTCACATAAGTTGCCATAGAGTCTGTTTCCAGGGAACCCAATCTAAGACAGAGCTTAAATCTTTTTATTATTTCTCCCACCTATTTAATTATGAAGTAGCTCCTTTTCAAAATTGAAGCAAGTGTATCATTGCTTTTCCATCATCACTAAACTGGTGTGAAATATAGTAATCCCCATTTATAAACTTTATGGACTACATAGGGTAGCCTTTCTTCTATGAATGAATATCATGTTAGATATGGTTAAAAGATGCCAAAGTCATTTTGTGTATTTTAGTGAAATTTTAAAGGGAAATCGTTTTTGAACAAGATTTAAAGAGGTGAGAAGAAAAAGGAGGAAAAATATGGTCAGATAAGAATTTGTTTAAAAAAATATTGGCTATAGATGATTGCCTTTTTTTCTTTATGACATTAACTCAACAAGTGATTCTTCAAAAATTTCTGAAAACCTTAGGTGTGGTAAATTGGGAAACATAAAGATTTAAGGAGAACTTTCATGTATGCTCCATCATATAAAATATTTTCACCAATGTTGTATCAAGCTCACTTAGTGAGTTATGATTCAATGGAGAGTTTTGCCTGAAAAGAAAATATTTTTCACAGTTTATGATTCACTTTTAAAAATAAGTACATTCCTCTAAGATAGAACCCAGACAAGTAAAATTTTAATATAAACTAGATAAAAGTACAATCACTTTGATGTTATTTCTAACTTTGGAACCATTACTGTTATTTTTCTCTATGTTTTTCCTAATTATTAACAAAATAAAAAAAATTCTTATGGATAAAATGGTGTTGTGTTAAATGAAATAAGCAGCATACAAAATTACAAGTGTATTTTGTCATAATTATGTCAGTATATACAACGAAGACTTTAAGGAAGTATCCACAGATGTGAGACATGGAAAATTAATTTTTCTTCCTACTTTTCTCCATTTTCCAAAAATGCTGTTATGACTGCATAAATTTCACCCTCAAGACCTATAAGATAAATTTTATAAATGAAATACTTTTTGCTTAAATGCCAGCTTGAAGATAAAGAGAGTTGTATTCAATTTTCCATCAACAAAGAGGTAAAAAAGTGATACTATAACTGTGAATTAGAAGATTTAATTACATCATTATTTGCCATCTATAGGACATAGGAATATTGCTATAACCTCACATGACCTTACTTTTTAAAATACACAATTTGTGGCCTTGTTTTTTTTTTTTTTTTTTTTTTTTTTGTGGTACGCGGGCCTCTCACTGTTGTGGTCTCTCCCGTTGCGGAGCACAGGCTCCGGACGCGCAGACTCAGCGGCCATGGCTCACGGGCCCAGCCGCTCTGCGGCATGTGGGATACTCCTGGACCAGGGCACGAACCCGTGTCCCCTGAATGGGCAGGCAGACTCTCAACCACTGTGCCACCAGGGAAGCCCTAAACAGCAAACATTTTTTTTCTCACACCTAGGTCACTACACTTTCCTGGTTTCCCTATATTACTACTCCATCTCCTTAGCTGCTTCCTCCTCACTTCTCCAACCTGTAAGTCTTCAAATATCCCAGAATTCACTTCTTATACAGTTTCTCCTTTCTTTCTATACTCAATTATTTAATGATTGTATCTACTTCCATGGATATAAAAGCCGTATATATGCTGAAACTCCTAAATTTATTTTTCTAACCTGGACCTCTCTTCTGACCTCCAGATTTATACCTAACTTCCAACTCAGCACGTTTACTTAGATGATTGATAGGCATTCTACATTTGACTTGCCACATCTTGTTAAATCTTTTAGCTCCTCAAATCTTTTACCTTGACAGTCTCCTCCATCTCAGCTATTGGCAAATTTTCTCCCAGTTACTCAGGCCAAAACATTTGGATTCATGCAAACAACCTAAACCAACTTGGGCTGATTTAAGAAATTCAATTTATAGATTTTATTTGAAGTTCAGGGAAATTCAGAGCAAGTTATAGAACCCAGGTTCATAAAATGAACAGCTATGAAGGGAATGCTGACGTTCAGAGCCATCTTCAAAATCACACCCCAGAAGCAGCCTGGTGAAACCAACAAACTGGGCACTAGATGACATTTCTGGCACTACTGGCCAAGTTTCTTTGGAAACCTGGCTATTACTGCCCTCACTACAGCTCTGACCACCACCATTCTCCTTACTTCTGTGCATCATTGTTGAAGTAGGCAGAATAATAGCTCCCAAATGTGTCCACATCCTAAGCCCTGGATCCTGGGAATATGTTATATTACATGGCAAGGCAAAGAGGAATTAAGGTTGCAGATGGAATTAAGGTTGCTAATCAACTAACCTAAAAATGGGGAAATTATCCTGAATTATCTAGTTGGGGGCTGGGCTGATGTAGTTAAAAGAGTCCTTATAAATGAAAGATGAGGCAGGAGAGCCAATGTCAGAGTGATGCAATGTGAGAAAAACTTGACCAAATATTGCTGGCTTTGAATATGTCTAAAATGAAACTGCAAGGAATTTAATTTCTAATGCATAACACAAATAGACTCAGATAGATAGATAGATGATAGATAGATAATATTTCTGAAAATATGCACAAGAAACTGCTAACATTGGTTGCCGCTAGCTTGGAGGATAAGTAGACTAAGAGTCTTGACATTTGACTGATGGAATTTTTATTTTTGAAAGTATTATTATTATTAATTATATAGAGTGAATACATTTCAAACTATAAAGTCAGGTATGCAAGACGATGCTATTTTCATTTGCAGTAAATAAAAGATTAAAAACTTGTTGGTGGAGAAGGGGCTGACCCAAGAGGGAAATGAGGCAGTGTTTAGAGGTGGTAGAGAAAGCCTAAGCTTGCAATTGTTGTTAATATTAATGTCTGTTTTGCCAGACCCTGCTTACTTCCTTCTAAATTACCAGCAATTTCCTCCCTGATTACTACCACTTTGGAGACTCCCTAATTTACTATGTTACTGTTTCCAGGGATTGTGTCATATAGAAGCCCTCAGTTTTCAATATGCCCCAAGGAGTTCCACTAAATATGATCTAAAAATCTGCAAGATTCCCCATGGCACATTATCTCTGTTCCCAGCATGAGTTATGTCATCTCATATTCCTGAAAGTCTTTGCATTATTAAGCCAGAGATCTAGGATTCAATATGCTTTTTTTCAAGAAAAATCACTAGATTGTAAACTTGCATTTTTTAAATCTATGAAAAGTTGACAAAAACCAGGAATGTTTATTATGATATTTTATTATGAGTGTATGTAAGAAAAAAAAGATCAACAACCACATACAAGCTTACAAAGTTTAATTTCAACACATTCTCTGTTATTTTGACAAAAGCAGCCCCAAAATTTATTTTTTGTTGTTGTTGTTGACTTTTACAGGTTGCAGAGAAAGAGTCCCCGGCAGTGACACACCGGGAAATCTTTTTGACCGGAGACACGTACAGATGGTGTGCATCTGTGTTTTGAACGTAAGGCAACAATTCTGACCTAGAGTTTTAAAAGTGAAAGTACATTAGCACCAGAACATGTGTCTTTAAAGTCTTGCCAAATATTGGTAATCTTGACCAGCAATGACAAGAAAAAGGAAAAGCACCTTTAAAAGCAGTTGATATTCAAGATTAAAATAACTACGGCTCCAAAAATATTTCTTTAAATTCTTGTACTACACTCTACTCTTTCTTTTAACCAATATTTTAGGAACTTAATCAGTGAAATTTATAAGTTTTGGTATTTTATACAATTTTTTTCATCTTCTGGGGCTTATAGAATTCATCTGTGTTTCTGACCAGGTTGAGGTAGTTGAAACAGGAAGGTCTTTTCTAATTTCATGTTTGACTATTTCAGAAGAAAGGTTATCTTTTGATGGTAAGCACTGTCATTGCTCTGCAAATGGGCTAGGATTCAAAGAATGTAACACAGTGTTATTGGAAGAGTGTTGAAGTTTATTTATTATAGCACCACTGAGACATTTTGAAATTGGAATTGGTAAAAAAATAGAACAAAAAGCATTTGAACTGTATTTGGTGTAACAGCAAAAAAAATATAAAAAATAAAAAATGTATTCTTTTTTGGTCAAATTACACTTTTTCCAAAAATTTTGGAAATAAATAGCTGGAACTTAGTTGGTCACTTGTACTGGTTGACAAGATTAGAACAAGAGGAACACATATGGAGTGTGAAACTTTCTGCTGGGATTTCAGATAGAGTTTGGTTTATAAAAAGCAAACAGGGCCAACGTCCACACCAAATTCTTGATCAGGACCACCAATATCGTAGGGTGCAATATCTACAATAGGTAGTCTGACGGCCTTGCGTGTTCGATATTCGAAGACTGTTTTGCCCCATTCCCCAGTGTGTTTCTGTAAAAAAGAGCAAAAAAAAAAAAAAAAAAAAAGTAAGTGATCATGACATTACAATTACTTAGACAGTTTCTCTGTTTGACGAAGTTAAAAAAAAAATTTTGTTGAAGGGAGTTGCCAACTTGCCATGTATATTATCTTCCATACATCTGAGACCTGCTCCAGTTCAAAGTGATAATTCTCCCAGTTGATAAACCATATTGTTAACCAAAAGCCTTATAGGGCTTCAGGGTAAAGCCAACAAGGAGATTGCCACAGGCAGTCCATTCTCAGAAACCTTGGTTCTGGTCATTGTTACCAGGTATAGATCTGGTTTACTAAGAAGTGGATAGGTCTCTCACATTGGAATCTGTTAATATTAGAAGTGAATTCTCCTTCTGTTCATAAATGATAATAACAAATGATTGATTTAAAGTTAACCTTTAAAATTAAAAAGAGATTTTAGATTGAGTCCATATGATGGCAATTACGTAGAGTGGATAGTAACTGTCTAAATTATCTGGCAAAGTTTATATCATGGATTTAAATTTCAATTGCTTTCACATCAGCTGGTTTTCACCTGGAGGTTGAGAAGATATACTCATTTTTTGTGTGATTTAACCTTCCCTGGAATGGATCAGTAGATTCAATATAACTCACACCAAATGCCATCTTTTGTTCACCCTCATTATTTTTATTCCTTCTTTTCAAAGTAGCATGATTAAATGAGATATGCTAAGCTCATTATGATGCATGCTTATAAAAATGCTGTTACTTACAGTGCAACCATCCTCCAGAACTGAGTAGGTGAATTTGCCATTTCCTTCAGCCTTGAATTCGCCTTCATTTGAGCCCATCAGCCTCAAGGCTTTCTTCACATTCCCACTGGCATGATCCATGTATGCAATGCTATTCTTGCAGTGATATGTGATGTTCTGGGAGGCCTGGCTGGAGAGAAGTCGGAGGAATGCCAGCTGGACATCGAGGACATCTTCAGGAAGTTCAGGATTGCCATAGCTAAACTGTGATAGGGAACAAGTAAGGCTGGTCAAACATTTTAGCTGCAGTTATACATAAGGGATTCATGCAGTGTAGTATGGTCATTGTAATGTAAGTTGTTCATATATTTTATGTATGACTATGTCTTTACTGCATGTATAACATACAATACTAGAGTAAAGAAGGTCTTAAGAACTGAAGGAAAGTTGGTAACTTACGAAGAATAATTTAATCTAGTTTAGCTTTTGAGAGACAAGTTATAAAAGTAGTTACCTGAGTATATAAAATTTTTCACTTTTCTATTTATTAACTAAATTTGTTTTGTGATGAACAAATGGGAGGAACAAAAAAGTCAGCTAAGTAGAGATGGATTAGTTAAAGAAAAATGGTATATATTTTCTTACCTGAAAACCACCATCCATGGATTCTCCAAACCAAACATGTTTCTTCTCAGCAGCAGAATTTGTCCACCAGTTCTTACGTGGAACAGTCAAAGGACTGGCATTTATGCACGTTTCCCCAGTTTCCATGTTACAGTATACTTTAATAGCGTCCATCCTGCAACCTTGGTTAGGATCAACCCAATATTCTCCTGAATAGTCACAAAAAGGACAATGGAATTGGTTATAATATCCAGTAATGGGATTTGGGCCAAAATGATTTTGTAAGGCATTCATAATGTTGACTGCTAATGTATTTGTATTTTATGTATTTGTACTTTTATAGTGTAGCAGAATAGAGGAACTTTTAGATTGTTTCTTAATTTGAAAAAATTGATAAGTAGATTTATTATAAAAATTGTTTCAATAAATAAATGTTGCAATAATTAAATTACAAATTATGTCTGCATCAAATTACAAACACAGTGATATACGTTGTTTATCACTCAAACAACTTTGTGATGATATGGAAAGACATGCCAAACTATAATTTGTATTAAAATTTCTATAAAACTGTCTTTAGATTTTCCTACATTTGGCATATCTTGAATTTACATTACAGTTCAAGTACACCTACAAAATTCATGTTTTCTTACTCAGAATACAAGAAGTTTCAATTCAACTAACATTCTTTAAGTACTATCTCTGCTATATAATATTTTCTATTCCCAGTAAAATTTTCCTTTCCCTTAAATTCTAATATAAGCAGTTTCCTCTGTTATCCTGCTGCCATGAGTGTGAAAGATTCCCCAGCGTACCACTCTTGAGTTCAGGATGGCAGAATTTCAGGTCTCTGCAGTTCCGAGCAGGGTTTTTACGAGAACCATCAGGACTAAGGAGGCTTTCTATTTGTCCATTGACTGATTTGAGTGAAGTCATAATCTCGTCGGTGTTGATTTTGAAATCCATTGGTTCATCTCCATAATATGGGGCAAAACCCCCAGATTTTTCACCAGTGGTGACAATCCCACCACCACAGCATGGACCAGGGGCACCAGGGGGCCCAGGAGGGCCTGGTTGTCCTGGGTGGCCTGGGGAGCCCTAGGAAGGGTAAGAACATACATCACTGAGGGGCACTGGTTGGTATCCACTGAAAAAAATATGTTGCTAACCCCCCAAAATGCATTACAAACAATTAATATATTGTGTCATAGTAATTGTTTCAGTAAAAGTTTATTTGGGTTGTTTTGTGATCAAATATTAACCAATTTATAATAACTATAATTCATTGTTATGATACTTAGTGTGTTGCAGTGTGTAAGAAGAATTGGTGTTGGAACACACATTTTACTCTCTCATGTTTCCTTCTGTATAAATGATGTAAACAATTCTAATGCTGACATGACAGAGGGGTTATGATCAGGAAACTTAGATTCTGATCCCAACTTTGGAATCTAACTTTGTGTTTTGGGTCTAACCACTTAACTTATTTGTGTTTTAATTGTGTAACTTGTGGGGATAATAGCTTTTCTTCTGTTTACTCCAAAAGTGTAGGATAAGAATGTATTAGGGATGATGGTATCAGTAGCAAAACAGGAGTCATGGAAGCCATTTGAGAAGTGGAATGTACTTTACACTTGTAAATCATTAAGATTATCATAATTGTGAGATCTCTAATATGAGATCAGTGCTGACAGAGTTCATCTTATTAATTGGGCTATGTCTTTATTCTGATATAACTGTTACCTCATGAACTGTAAGAAAGGTTTTTTCTCCCAGTCATTATAGTGTGATGAGAAAGTCTTCACGTTGGGGAGAATGCCTTAAAGTCATTGCTCAGGTCCTAAATTAGGTTTGGTAATTGCGTGGTGTTTAACTCACTATCTTAGTTTTAAAATATTGCAAAGTGTTTCTGAAAATGTGAAAATTAAAGCAAATTAAATACACATATAAGTGATGTCTTACCTCAGATCCTCTTTCGCCTCTGTTACCTCGAGGCCCTGGTGGTCCAATGGGACCAGGTAGTCCACTTGTCCCATCTTTGCCAGGGGACCCACTGGGTCCAGCAGGTCCCTAAGAAATTATCATGATATCACAATGCTAGAATATTTTCTTGCAGTGCTAACATTTTAAAATATGACCTTCCAATATCTTTCTGTGGTACGTACTCTGGGGCCTGCAGGTCCTGGACTACCGACTGCACCTTGGTGACCAGAGGGACCCTGAAAGGAAAGGAAGGTGAATATGAGTGAAGACTTTAAAAAGGCTTAGGAAACTGTATGTTCAAGATCAGATCAAGAAACATGGGGATCATGATAAAATATGATTTCCTTTTCCTTTAATATCCCCATTGTCTCATGCCAACTACTATTTCAAATAAGCCCTCAAATCCGTTTCTAATGTCTTTTAGCATAGACTTTCACAGATGAATATTTTTCTACCATTGTTCTCTGAGATTTGCCTATCTCATTAGTTAAAATGCATTGAGGGGATTTTCTAACAAAATGGATCCACTTACTGGGGAACCTGGGGCACCTGGGTTACCAGGGAATCCACGATGTCCTTTGATGCCATTAGCACCACGTTCACCCGTTTCACCTTTGTCACCACGTGGGCCTTGGGGACCCTTCACAAACAAATTTCGAGTTAAGGTCATACACACATACACATTGGAAAAACAAAATAGGATTTATAAGAATTAAGTCCATTTTATAACATTCTACAAGCTAGAAATCCCATCAACAAACACTGCATACTTGGAACGATAAAGATTGTTCTTGTGGTTGTTTTGATCTTGGACTGAGAATTGTATGGAGCCCCAATAATTGATGTGTAATCTCATAGCCCCAAGGAACTTTTAGATCCTAAATTGCTTTCTATATCATCAAAGGAAAGTTTAAATTTGGTTCCATAATTATGTATTTAGTCATCCCTTTTTGCTGAGCATGCCAGAAAATAGAATATTTCCCACACTGTAGAATTAGTTAAAAAAAAAAAAAAAAAAAGACTTACAGGAGGACCTCTTGAACCAACAGGACCTGGAGCACCAGAAGGACCAGCAGGGCCCTAAAATAAAAATAAACAAATGAACACACACAGGGAAGTGTTTATTTATTGATACAGTTTTGTTTTACTTAAACGTTAATAATTTCATTGTGAGGGAATAATGATATGTCTGCTATTATTGAAAGTTAGTATTATTTTCTCCTTAAAAATCGTTTACCTGTTTATAGCTTTACCAGGGGGTCTGAATAGGAAAGCTGAGAAAACCCTGTTAATTCAACCTTATATTGACCAAGTGGATATACACTTAGTGTGATTAATGCCATTTTGAATTTTAATAATGAATTCTTCATTGACTACTGCCAGAAATTCTCATATATCTTTATTACCACAGTTGCCTAAGGACTGACTAGCATAGAAAACTGTGAAACAATTGAGAGTAGATCTTTTGGTTGGCAGAGATGACATTCTATTTTCTACCTACTGAACTCCTTATTGAGGAAAATAGATAAGTAGGGAAAGATGGAGTTCGTGAGAACTCACAGTTTCTCCTCTGTCACCACTCTTTCCAGCTGCACCGACAGGGCCAGGCGGGCCTGGATGACCAGGAGCACCAGGGGGGCCAGGAGAGCCATTTTCACCACGGTCACCCTGTGGACAAGGTCACAGTTCCAAAATCAATCTGATCAGCAGCTATTGTTTTAATTACACAAACCTATTGTACGTGTGCCTGTTATACCTTGCCACCAGGAGCTCCATCTCGGCCTGGCAGACCATCTGATCCAGGGTTTCCCTGATTAAAGAAAAAAAAAAAAGAGGAAGAAATGAAATCAAATTCTTTGGAACCATTTAAATACCATCTAAGCCCTGCATTCTCAATGGGAAAAATATCATCCTAAAGAGGATAAAAATTGGTTCTTGGGAGTGAAAAATCTTAGATATGACAATGGGTGTGGCCCTTCAAGGAGTGACAATACCTAAACAGACATGCAGTATATCTATGGTACTAAAGTTTCACAGGGTGAGGGAGCGAGCAGTGACTAGGAAAAAAAGTCTAAAAAGGAGCCTTAGGGGGGGAAATAATAAATAAAATCTTGACACACCGTAATTTAAGCTGATAACGGAAATCTACAATTTAAGGAAAGATTAATCACAGATAACATGCAGTATATTTTTACCCAGAAGGAATGTTGTAAATTGGGGCTCTCCCCATCCACAACTTTTTTTATTATTTAGCTAAAGATCATATTCTTTTCCATTAATGATCATTCATTGGGTAAATACTAAAGAACATGAACATTTAAGGCTATTCTAAGTTGTAATAGAAAGAATATCTATTACTAGAGAAAGGAGAACTTTGAAATGCACAATCCTCGGAGAGAGGTTCTCCTTTATGACAAAGAAAGTACATCTTACCACTTTCTTGATAATTTTCTTTTATCATAGAAACTCAATGGCCCAATTTGACCCTTGCTTAAATAAATTATCAAATACTACCCGGCTTATTGTGTATTTTCTAAGAACTAGTACTTACATCTCTTCCAGGTTCACCAGCTGCACCAGCCAGACCAGGAAGACCCTGGGCTCCAGGAGGACCACGTTCTCCATTGAGACCACCAGGTCCTGGTTTCCCACTTTCACCCTGTGTACAAAAGAATAAAATAAATTTGTGTTTTAGCCTAAGAAATCAATTAATATGATATTATCAGCTGTCTTTATTTCCCAATTTCTATCGAATTTGTTCCTAAAACTATCCCTGCCATAGGGGAAAAGCTTTGGGGAAGCAAGCTTCTTGTCTTTTCTAACTTGACCAATGAACCTGGATACCAAAAGCCTGAGTAATTACATTGATTATCATATTAGAATACATCCTAATATGAGGTACATAAATAGACATGGCTATTGTAAGAAAAATATAATGATGAGCCATCATGAAACTATAGGTTTATGGTACCCATTAGAATTAGGTTATATTGAACATTTGGCTCTATTTAAAGAATATATACATTTATTGGGAATGTTCATATAAATTGACTAGACTTAAATGTTATATTGTAATTTCACTACAATCGTATATGACATTTAGTTTAAAGAGGTGCTCAAAGTGAAAAAAGTCACGCCCTAATAAAGTACGATTTTATTACCCTATTTTCTAAATAAATATTTAAGATGTTGAGCACTAGGATGTTATAGTAATATCAGTGAAAGAAAGTCAGGAGTATAAAATGAATTGAGTTGACAGATAATTGGTATCAATTAAAGGCTTTCATAGGTCTATAACCTGACATCATTTCCCGCTTCAAGACTGACAGTCAGCAAACTGAAGAATGCTGACAAGTTTCCTAACAGGTATTTGAGATGACAAGATATTTTTCTGTGATATCAGTCTATTTGTTTTGATGTTCAAGGCCGGTCTATTATGTGCATTGTTTTTGTGTTCCAGAGACTTTTAATAATATGCATGCTTCCTGAAAATTTGAAAATATCAAGAATTTGCATCTAATTACAGGAAAACTTGATCATTACATACTTGCTATGTTTATGCGATGTCTGAAGACTATCAAAGGAAACAAGAGTCTAGTGAAAGATAACTATACTCACCTTGGGGCCCGGTGGGCCGAGGTTGCCCCTAGCACCTTGCATGCCTGGTGGGCCTGCAAGACCTCGTGGTCCAGTAATCCCTGCAATTCCAAGTGGGCCTGGAGCTCCCTGTTGTAACAGATAATGAAATCTTAGTTATTCTTTATGTGACTATGTTTTCCTCTGCTGGACTTGTGATTGAAAATAAAACTACTGTCAATTAATAGAGACCACTCACCGGAGGGCCCTGGGAGCCAGGTGGTCCCTTCTCACCTGGTTGGCCAGCATCACCCTTTGGTCCAGACACCCCAGGGCTGCCAGGAGCACCATTACTACCAGCTTGACCTGGGGGACCATCTTTGCCTGGAGGACCGCTGGGGCCTGGGGGGCCTGGGTTACCCTACAAAGAAATGTTTGAAATTTGAATATTTTATAATGAACAAGTAATTTTTTCCCCTCTTTTACCTGCATTCAAATAATTTTACATGGGATTTAATACAAAGAGAAGTAGCAATGGATAAGTTTCTCACCTTATGTACATATGAATGCTCTTTATGGAATATATGGTTAAAAAATACTTTTAAAAGTTCTTACGTTACTGCCAGGAGGACCAGAAGGACCACGAGCACCAGGGAAGCCAGCAGCACCCTGTGAAATTATAAATATATTTTTGATGTCAAAAATCAAGGAAAATAAATAATTAACCACTAAAAACAAATATAAATTGTAAGAAATGTAGTAGGACCTGCATTCTACTCTGGGATCACTTATGGTTTGTTTTTGCCTCTTGGAATTTACATATAACTCACATATGAATGAGTGATTATAATTTTATACTCTCTTCAGGGATCTAGTGCTTTCAAAGCAGTTTTTATACAGATTGATATTAATTAATGCTTTTCAATAATAGTTAAGAGGATCATTACTTACAGGACCACCAGGACTTCCACGTTCACCTTTGACACCTGGGGGACCAGGGGAACCCTATATGGAAGGGAGATGGAAATGGTTTATAAGAATAGCACCAAAGTCAAAATCTGGGAGAAGTATTAAGCCTTTGTAGGTCAGTAACTCTACTTATCATGATAATCATCTTGTAATACATACAATCATTATGTTGTACATCTTAAACTTACACAATACAATATTATATGTCAATTATATCTCAGTAGAACTGGGGGAAAAACATTACTACAGAAATGAGAAGCTACATCAAAAAAAACAAAAACAAAAACAAAAACAAAACCAGTAACTCTATGAGGACATTAAAATAATTTGACTGAGGTCATATCTAGATTGTTGGAGTCAAGCGTCAAACTCAGAACTGTATTCCTAGGAAAACTGTACCCTTGTCACTATGTCAAGCTCTCTCAGTATGAAATATTGAAGTATCGACAAATCTAAGTGCTTTCCATTAGAAGGCTTAGAGAAAGAGAAATACTTACAGAAGGCCCAGCACTTCCGGGGGGCCCTGCGATTCCAGGAGGGCCTCCTTCACCTTTCTCACCAGGAGCGCCTCTTTCACCTTTACCACCAGGCTCACCGTTCTGGCCCTGCATTCAGAAACAAAAACAGCCTGTGAGCTTACATCCTTCACAATACACTGGGCTTGTCCTTGTTTTCCTTCAGAAAATAGAATTCATCAGGTGGAGAGCTATTGAAATAAAATTGGAAAAGAAGAGTCTTTGAAGACATGGAAGAAACAAAGACAATGAAAATGTTTCCATGACAGGGACTTCCCTGGTGGTCCAGTGGTTAAGACTCTGAGCTTCCACTGCAGGGGGCATGGGTTTGATCCCTGGTTGGGGAACTAAGATCCCGCATGCCCCATTATGTGCCCCCCCCACCACCCAAAAAGAGTTTCTATGATAAAAGAAAATTATCAAGAAAGTGGTAAGATATACATTCTTTGTCATAAAGGAGAACCTCTCTCCAAGGATTGTGCATTTCAAAGCAATCACCAGTAAATGCATTCGAGAAAGACGGGGCTTAGAGCAAATTTTAATTAGTATCATCTAATAATGGAAGAAACTTTCAAATTTTCAGAGTGCTTTAAGTCTAGGGGATCATGTTAGCCTCATTAACCTGGCATAAAGACAGGCCAGGTGTTTTTATCTCCATCTTTTAAACAGTAAGAATAGAGATAATGTGTAAAAAAATAAAGGAGGTGCATAAATGAACCCCCATAAGGAATGAGTGGTGGAGATAGATTAGAATTCAGACTTGACTTATACTTCTGCTATTTTCAGTGAGATAGTGATTCTGGGCTGTGTGATATGTATGTTTTAATGTTCATACTTACAGGAGCACCAGGGAAGCCGGCAGGTCCTGGTGGCCCATGTTCACCTCTCTCACCCTTAAGTGAAAAATATACTCATTAGTCACAGTGAAGACATCTTCCCATTGGGAACACACGTCATCCTCTGTATCATCTTTCCTTTAAGCTAAGAAAAGATAGTGTTAGTGTGCAAAGCTAACTAACATAGCTTAACCTCTGAAGACTTTTCCGTTTCTCAATAAAATTCAAAGTAGGCAACACCAGAACCATTGATTCCTTCTGCTTCTGACTGTTATATTATTTGGAAGAAAAATAATTTGAGAATTTTGAAGTGTTTAAAAGACTTATTTGTATAACTTCTAAAAATGTAAGGATTTAAAAAAATAAAAATATGGTAAAAGTTTTGAGAAATCAATCATTAAATTGATTAATTAAAAACATTTACTAAATAGCTCTCCTGAGTCTGCAAACCCTGAAGGCAGAGAATTTTACATCTAGAAGGAGGCTCAGGCAAAGATCCTACAGCTTTAAGAAATACTCATTTACAAATGCATATTACTTGTGCAATTGTTATATTTTTTTCCAGAATTATTTAGGAAGGATGGCAAGATTTGAAATGGTCTCTTCTGAATTTTAGATTTAAGAACTTTAACCTTGCCTTGCATGTCATATGATGCCTAAAGACAGCATCCCATCATTGAGACTCAGGACCACAAGCAGAATTGCTGAAGAGGGAAGCACAGGTAGCTGCTGCCTGTGTGGGGTTAAAATTATGTTGAAATGTCTTAAACACTTACAGGGCCACCACGAGGACCAGCTATACCCGGAATTCCAGGGGCACCACTTTCACCCTTAAAAAAGAGAAAAATAATTTATATTGCCCTGCATCCAAACAACAATGACGACAAAAGACATTTTCTGCTTCTAAATAGTGCCAAGTGTTACCTTATCTCCAGGCTGACCAGCTGGACCAGGGGGACCAATGGGACCAGTAGGACCCTAAAGAAAATAGAAATATACTTTAATTTCGAAGACAAAAGCATCATTTTCCTTATTAATCAAAGAGCATATACAAGGACATACTGTTCATCTAATAAACTAGATAATATGATTGCTTTGATAGCTTGAATGATATGCTCTTCACTCAGTGTGTAAATAATGCAGAGTTTAGTAAATATAAGATTTTATGGATTATATAATTCAGTGGCAATTTATAGATTCATTTTTTCTTTCTATTGCAGAAGATAAATAAGATGTGATATAAGATTTCAGTCATATCTTTTAAAATTAAAGTGCATTGCCTTATTCAATTGTATGATAATTCAAAATATTTCATTTAACCACTTAAAGTATTGTTACACATATTAAAGTTTTCACATTGAAGTTTTCAAATATTAAAGTTTTACTTATATTACATAAATAAAATATTAGATTAAAAAAATTGTATGATGGCTTACTCATCTAGTCTGTTAAAAGTGAAACATTTATGAATTTTTTTAAGGCAACTACAGTAAAGATAATGTCTATCTAATGGCTTAGTTATCATGTTTATTTGCTACAGTCATATCTAGGTGTTTACTAATGTGAATAGAATTGCTTGTAATATGTTTTTTTTCAATTTTTATTTTGAAATAGTTATATAGATTCACGGAAGTTTGCAAAGAAATATACAGGAGAATCCTGTGAATTTTTCTCCCAGCCTCCTTCAGGATTACATCTTACACAACTATGGTATAGTATCAAAACAAAGCAATTGACATTGGTACAACCCATAGAGCTTATTCAGTTTGCACCAGTTATACATGCACTCATTTGTGTGTGTGTGTGTGTGTGTGTGCATGTAGTTCTATGACATTTTAATATGCTTAGCCTCACATGACCACCACCACAATCAAGATATTCAAAGGTACAATCATCATAAAAGACTCCCTCATGTCACTTCTTTATAGTTATACCCATCTCCCTCTCCCTTATTCCTCAATTCTGGCAACCATAAAGCTGTTCTATATAATTACGTTATTTCACAAATGTTACATGAATGGAATCATGCAGTACGTCCTTTTGAGATTGACTTCTGTCACTCATCATGATGTCCTTGGTGTTTGTATAAGTTGTTGCATGTATCAGCTTTTTATTGCTAAGTAATATTCCATGGTAGGAATGTACCATGGAATCTCAATGTTTTTTAAAATCAAAAAGTTCCTTAATCAGCATTGAATTTTAGTGACTTATTATGACTTCAGCTTATAACATTTATCATACTTTTGAGATTTTTTCCATTCTTAGGTCACTGTTGAACTATTAGTGATAGAAATCAGGAATTTTAACAATCATGTCATTTGCGTCTTCTTATTAATGCCCAGAAGGTGGTAAAGTATGGTCTAACTTATCATGAGGAGTTTTTGGAAAAAAATACAAGTTGAGGTGAGGGACTACTCCATATCACATACAGATAAATTCTGTTTCTCCCCAATTTGAGTACGCACCCTTGGACCATCTTTCCCTGGAGCACCATCGACACCTGAACTGCCGGGCTCACCCTGTCAAATAAAAACCAGAGTCATCAGATTAGAGGTATCTTCACTGAAAACATGCCAAGAAGAGGACAAACCCTCAAGATTAGCTGCAATGTATAGTAGATGTTCTGCTTAAAAAGTTGCTTTAGAAATCCATCTCAAATTACACTTACTAGATGGGGGTGCGGTGGGAGGGAGGTCCAGGAGGGAGGGGTTATAGGTATACATAAAGCTGATTCACTTCATTGTACAGCAGAAACTAACCCAACATTGTAAAGCAATTTTACTCCAATTTAAAAAAAAAAAAATCTAAAAATAAATAAATAAATAAAATGGTAATATTAATTTTGAAAATAGATTACTTTCCAGAAATGTTGCCTTCCTTTAACCAACAAAGTCTGTTTTATTACATAATTAACAGAGAATAAGTTGGTACCTTATCACCTTTTGGACCAGGGCCTCCAGGACCCCCTCTTTCTCCAGGCATTCCTTGCAGACCAGGTGAACCAGCATTACCAGGTGGCCCAGGGAGACCAGCAGGGCCCTGAAATTAAAGGAGAAATAGTAAATCACAAGAAAGAAATGAAATGCATTTTGTAAAATCTAGGTGAATTGAATTATGTGGAGTTACCTTTCCTCCTTCGGAACCAGGGGGGCCAGTTCCCCCTCTAGGCCCAGGGGCCCCTGCAGGTCCAGTAGGTCCACGTTCACCGGGGGCACCAGAATCACCCTGTAGTAGGAAAATGGAATATCCCTGTTAGGAAAACCAAGGCTAAAAACAAAGCAAAAACACCCTAAATTGTATTGTTTTGATATAGACCACAAGGCTCTTAACTTACATTTTTGAACAATTTAGACATTTTTATAATTATAAAAGACATTTGATCAACTGAGTGAGAAACGGAAACACAAAATTAGTTAATCTAAACAAGGAAACTTGGATAGCTGGTCTGATGAGCTAGCTTTGACACTATTATTATTATTTGATCACAAAGGCAAATTTTTTAAGTTCCTCTACCAAAACAGGTTTTCTATAGAGAGCCAATGCACTAGAAAAGTTTTCTTTTGAAGTTTCACATCCATAGTTGACTCTACAGTGTTTATTCATGTCAGAAAATTTCATTTTCCAGATGATGCAAATTTAATGTATTGGAAATGTCTCGGGTTACCCTAAGTGTATTCACCAAACATTTGCAATGTCGTGCTTCTAAAAATAGGAATATTTTGGTTTGCTGTACTAAAACTGTGCCACTAATCAACTGCTCTATAACATGCTGAAGAAATGAGAAAATAAATGGAAATATTTACCTTGCCTCCTGGAGTTCCAGGTGAACCAGCCTCACCCTTTGGGCCCTAGGAGATTGGCATTGCATGATTAGGCCTCTATCAGAATATACGTTATATAAGTATAAGCAAAATACACACTTGACTTGCATACTGTATAATTTGTACAATCTTGAGCTGTATACTCTTCCTTGAGTTCCTTTTATTTTATGGTAAAATTCAAACTTTCCATGGAATAGTTATGACTGAATAATTTTTTTGTTTTATTAATGAATGTTTCACAACTAATTATTAAAGCTCAGATACCATGGCATGAAAACGCAGAAGTTAGTAATTTATAAAGGATTCGTATTTATTATTTTGGTTTCTGAGTTTTGAAAAAATGGCAAGCAACTTACAGGTTCACCAGGTTTTCCATTTTCTCCTGGAGGGCCACTCGTTCCAGGCAAGCCCTACAAAGAATCATATTTGTATTGTGTAATCACTTCAAACATTGCTTATAGAAAAGCTTCTCTCATGTAAGTATGTTTCTGCAAAGTATTCAAAAAATGGTTTTAGCAGTCTTTTTAGGTGTAAAAAAATATGTAGCTCTCAAAATCCAACGATAGAGAGGTGATAGTCGTATCTTACAAACCTATGTTCATCTCCCTCAATTCTTTCTGTTGCTGTATATAAAAATGAATTGATGAGTGTGGTGAGATGAATTTAGCTATATACATTTAAATTACAATAAAAATAAGTATAAGCATATAGAATTATGTGAACTTTATTTTTTTAAATTATTAATGCACTCATTCTAGAATAGGCATGGAAGTTATGCCTATTAACATTGCCTATTGTTTTATTTCAAGGTAGAAGACAGATCCACACATTTTAAGCTTAAGATGCGTTATAATCTTTTAGTGTCACAAAAAAAACTGAACAGCTGATTAACTCAACAAATACAACTATCAAAGGAAAGTACTGATAAAAGTAGGTGCCCAATGACATTTAAGTAACAAATTCTTACTTGTAATCCTTGTGGACCAGGACTTCCTGTGTCTCCTTTTTCACCACCTGGTCCCTATGTACAAAAAAATATTGAGATGCTTCATTATAAGATATCCTTTCATATTTAGTGCACACAGTTTTAATTTCATCAGGCCAGTTGCTTAATTAAAAAATTAATGGTGTAAAGGAGGGCAGAGTCTGGCTTGTGGAAGTGATGCAAGGGAGACATGTACAATATAAACTTTACTCAGTATTAGTATTTAGCTAGCTAACTAACTAAACAAGCTTTGTAATTGCTTTGGTGAACTATAATGATATAGTGTCAGAGATTGTATAATTCCCAAAGTCTTCCCTTGGCCCCAGTCCCATCCACTTCCATTTCCAATTTATGTGAGTAAACTTACGGTAGGTCCTGGGGGACCCTGAGGTCCAGTCTCACCATTCTTTCCAGGAGGACCCTGAAAGAAAAAGCAGTTATGGAAGTAGAGATAAATATAATAGAAGTCATAGAGTTGGAGAGAAATGCTTCTACTAGAAGACTGGAAATGAGTGGATGAAATCTACATACCTGAAGGCCAGGACCTCCAGGACTACCACGTTCTCCATTCTTTCCAGGAGCACCCTAAAGAAGTAGCCAGTATTTACTTATTCCCAAAAGGAAACTATTCATTATAGTGTTCTCTCATGTTTTTGATCTGTCCCCTACACACACATGCATACATCCACAACCGAAAACTACTTTCGAGAACTAGGTTTCCATAAATGGTCCACTCTTTGCCCAGAACTCCAGAAAAAATACTTTAGCTCCCTTCTCACATGGTATTTTGATTTTCATGTACTCTTCTGTGCTTTGAAGTGGAGATCAAGTTTTGGCCATCTGCACTCCCATATAGAAAGTAAAAGACCTTTTGTCAAATATTTATTGAAGAAATGAAGGAAGGAACTCACATCATTTCCCTTAGGGCCAGGGAAACCCATGACACCAGGCTGACCTCGGGAACCAGGTGAGCCTGGAGAACCTGGTCGACCACTTTCTCCTTGACTTCCCTAAGGAGAAAAAATTATATTAATAGAGGTTTCATAAAAATCTGATCTAAATATACAATGTACATACCAAGGCTATACAATATACATCAAGCCTAGTCTAAACTGTGCATTTCATTATTCTCTGGACTTGTAAAATGAGATGTTAAAAATGTACTTACGGGAGGCCCTGGTTTCCCATCGCTGCCTGGTCCTCCAGGACTACCGGGCATACCCTAAATTGAAGAATTCAGTCAGTCAGCTGATTTTAAAATGATAATTAAAAAAAAAACTAAAAGCACCTATCTGTAAAATTTTGAGCTTTCCACTGACATATGTAGCTTCGTATTTGCACACGTTTTTCTGTTTGTAAATATCTTCGTCAAGCATTCTATTTTCTGTTCTTCAATCTATACTAGCTTAAGTTTTCTTCAGAGAATTTTGTTTTGTTTTCTTTTGAGCCTACAAAATGTATAGTCTGATTTAAGTTATTTTTGAACATTCTTCATTTGCTTTTCCTCTTAGTAAATGACAGTGTCAATCAAAGAAGTGTTCCTCTTTACCCTCAATCCTGGACCTCCAGGGAGGCCGTCTCGGCCAGGTTCTCCAGAAGCTCCTCTGGGCCCTGCAGGGCCTGGACCACCACGTTCCCCGGGGGGACCCTACATGATGAAATAAATCAACATGTATGTAAAAGGGCCTTCATTGACCTAGACGTTGACAGTACTTAGGTTGCAACTAGAGAAGTTCTTTTGGTCCCTTAAAGAGAGTTGGGGTGTTGCTGGCATGCTCAGCATAAATCACCGTTACCTATTAGCTTGGGTTGTCCTACCAGAAATATTTTAAGGCTTCGATGAACATCACATGCTGAAGAAAGCAATATTTAGTGGGCTTAGCAGTATAGTTTGGTGCATATAAAATCAAATATCTTTGATATTATAAAATCAGATTTGCACTGCACTTCAGAGTTTCCAAAGAACTTTCAGGCATTTTAGTCTAACTTATTCTTGCAATGATACTGAGAAAAATAGTTCCCAATTGACAGATAAATTAAAGAATTCTCATAGAGGTTAAATAACGTTAGTTACAAAGCTAAGAGAATGGCTGAGCAGGGGATGCAATCATTGTTTTACATTGGGAATTATTATTTTTTTAACTCCAATATATTTCATTCAGACAGTTAGGTGTTAATTAATGGGAAACTGTATAGAAGAATATACCTATGTGTAGCCCCAGCATTTCTAAACATTGAAAACTAAAGCTATCTACCTTTTCTCCTGGAAGGCCATTTGCTCCAGCAGGTCCTCGGAATCCAGGCATACCCTGAAATAGTGAAAGGCAAATATTTAAGTCCAAAGTGTCAAAACTTTTTCATAATTCTCATATTGTGAAATGCTTCAAAACAATATTTGGGATTGAGTACTACTCAAATTAAGAACACACATGGTTGCCTCACAGTGAAGGTGAAGTTCTATGATTGTTTTCCTTTTCGATGCTCGTGGGAAACGTACCCTTTCTCCTGCAGCTCCGGGAAGTCCATTCGCACCAGGTTCTCCAGGAGAACCGTCTTTGCCATCCTCACCCTTAAGTCCTGGAATACCTGGAGAACCAGCTTCCCCCTGTGAAAGGAGGTCAATAAAGAAATAATGACTGAATTTCATTGTTAATTTTTTACCTGTTTATTTCCTGATTATGGTATACATTTCTAAGAAAGAATCAAATCTGTTAGGGCAATACTTACACGTTCCCCACGTGGTCCTGGCTCTCCTTTGGCTCCATTCTTACCGGGTTCACCCTAAATGGGACATAATCTTGGTTTAAAAATGTGGAAAATAGACTAACAAAATAATCACCAGTCACACCTGATTCCATTATAAAACCAGAGTGAAATCAATATAAATTCAATGGAACAAGAACAAAGAGCCTGCTATTTCTTTTTTTTACTGTGAGAAATAAGCCACACCTTTCAGACAATACAGGAAAAATAGACAACTTACTGCAGCACCTCGCTGCCCGGGAGCACCATTGGTACCAGAGGGCCCTGGAGGACCGCGGGCTCCTATCAGTCCAGGAGCCCCAGGAATGCCAGCAGGACCCTAGAAACAATCCAAGAACATTAACATTAGGCAAACTTGAACTTTCTTTTCTAAATAGCTAACTTAAATGTATTGTCCTGCAAAATGCAGAGGAAGCCAATAATATGTGTGTGGCTGAATGCGGGTAAGTGGTGGGGGCATCTTACCATTTCACCTTTACCACCAGGACTACCATGACTCCCAGGAGGGCCCTAGAGGGGGGAAAAGAGCATATTAATAAGAATGCAAATAGTGCATATATTTTTGAAGTTGCTTATATAAGTAAAATAAATTTATTGATGGGTGTTGTGCTTTATAGAGATTAGGTGATTCTTCCAACTACAGCACAACACATAAAATGTCACAAAAATGATCATTATCTGAATAAATTAAAGGTAATATGCACTTGGTCTAAATTATTAAATAAGTACATAGAGAAGAGGTTTTTGGTCTTGTTTCTTTTCCGAATTTTTCTGATTGATGATTAGTTTGGGGCACAGTCTTCAAAGTATCAGATAACTCTCCATCCTCTACTTATTCTGTGTCATATAACCATAAAATTCATAAATTCTAGAAAAATTCAGACTGCAAAACTAATTTCAGTACTAGTCAAAGCAATATTTATCATAGTAGAGTTATTGCAGAGCACTAAGCAACATTTCTTTGCAAAAAAGTAATTTTAATTGATAGCAACATTAGAATATATGCTTTCACGAAATAAAGTGTAACAATGCTTTCCCTTAATCAGCCATATTTGGTACTTACAGGAGGACCTGGAGCACCAGCATGTCCCTGAGGTCCAGGTTCTCCTCTTTGTCCAGGGGCGCCACTTGAACCAGGAGATCCCGCAGGTCCAACTTCACCCTAAGGGATAAAACCCTAAGTAGTCAGTCTCCCTTGCCACTTCTAATCTCTTGGCCAGTTTGCTAGTCAGTCCTGTTTAAACCCATCTCCCAAAAGCTGAAGTAGTATGATAATTAAAGCAAAGTTTCATTAATCATATAGGCAGAGAAAAATGGTAACTATGTGTGTGACTGTGTTATCTCTGTTTGCAGAAAGAGACTGGGAAAAAAGAAAAGACAACAGAAGAGATCAGAATAGCAAAAGGCCAGGAATAAAACCCCTTTTGGAATCAAGAATAGGGCTTTAAAGATCTATATAGCTCAAAGAAATCCACTTGTCTGTTAAAAAAATCACTTTCAAGAAGCAGCCCAATGATTTTCTGTTGTCTCAAAGATATATTTTACATTCTTCTACAGAAATACATGTTTACCTTAGCACCAGGGGAACCAGGGAATCCTGCAGTTCCAGGGGGACCAGGGGGACCCTAAAAAAATAAATAGCATTTCAAGAGCTCTTAATCAAGTAAAAGAAAACTAACATTACTGGTAAATAATAAGTGGGTACATACACAATACAGAGGAAAATTAGACAAAAACAGTATTTATCATCAGAGATGAACATTATGTGGAGAAATAGTGTGGTAAAATAAAAAGAAAATTTGGATTCCCCCATGCATGACAACTTATGCCATGAATTCTGGTGACTTTGTGCAGGTCACTTAGCCTTGAGCTCTCATTTATAAACTAGAGATAGCATTATTATCTATGTTTCAGGACTCTTTTAATTGTCATATCCAATATTGGCCCTTAACTAACATTATAAGCACCATACAGATGTTAGTAACTGGCCAAGTATAATAAGAAGTATCAGAATTTTGTTTATGGGCTTACCGTTTCTAGATTAATTGTTTCTAGATTTTGTTTATGGGATTAGTGTCAGTTTGAATCAGATATTTATGAACAACGTTGAGTTTTAGGTCTACAACCCATGTTATTCCACTACTCCAAAATTCCATAATCTCTCATTACACTAAGCCCATCAGGGTTAGACGAAAAGTTACTTACTGGTTGTCCATCACTTCCTCGAGCTCCATCATTACCTCGAGCCCCCTAAAAAGAGAAGTTGGTCTCAAATATCTTCTTTCTGAAAGGCTGGTCACAAGTAATGTTTTAACTAAAAGTCTGACTCAATTGAGTTGACTTTTCCTCAAGTATATTAAAATCTGCTTAATAATTATATACCTTTAGAGGGAAATTGTTGAAATTCTGATAGGTACAGCAATGATCTAATGTAGAAAGATTGGATTCTGTGTTTTACAGAACTGAAGGCAAATTAATGCATAAATATGCCAAGTTAACACGTTAAAAAAATCCTCAACAGATAATAACTATAAAACACTTATTTGTTTGCATAGAGTTATGACTAAAATCTTTATGGAGGTGACTTTAAATGCAATTTTATAGAAAACTTCTTGCAGATTGTCACAGCCTGAAAACTGACTGAGACACTTCTCGGTGACTCGGCTTGTAATTATGTAATGTCAGTAAGAATACTCACTGCAGATCCAGGAAGTCCTGGTCGCCCTCTCTCACCAGCAGGTCCTCTTGGACCCTACAGAATAAAATGAAAAGTGTTGTCTTATTTTATTTTATTATTTTATTTTTTTTTGTGGTACGTGGGCCTCCCACTGTTGTGGCCTCTCCCATTGCGGAGCATAGGCTCCGGACGCGCAGGCTCAGCGGCCATGGCTCACGGGCCCAGCCGCTCCGCGGCATGTGGGATCTTCCCGGACCGGGGCACGAACCAGTGTCCCCTGCATTGGCAGGCGGACTCTCAACCACTGCGCCACCAGGGAAGCCCCAGTGTGATCTTATTTTAAACTAGATACATGTGAGAATGGTTGGAGAGTGAGCGAGGCAAGTTTTGCGTTAGGTGGAAGTTAATAGTAAAACTGAAAATTGTATGATAAGAAACAAAATTACCATTGCTCCAGGAGATCCATTTTCACCTGGAAGGCCATTTTCACCCTAGAAACATGTAAAATGTGTCACGATTTTGTATAACAGGAGGAGAAATTTATAACTTTTTCAACACAGCATATTATAAAAAACATATGGAACCAAGAAAAAGATTACACTTTAACAATACCAAATTTTTGTTAGCAAACTTATATGCTATAAATCTCAGTTTTTGCATTTTAAAAACTTGAGGACTAAACAGACGTAATCAATGTGTTACTCAGGGGTGCTCAATCATTTCTAATCTAGACAGTTCAAGTTATCAGCTTTCGTGGAAGTTTTAAGAGAACATCTCAGTCGCTGTTATTTAGCTCTTAAAATGCAAAACTCAGGTATGTTTTAGAAAAAGGCAAACCCTAAAATATCAATCTTAAATATAGCTATAATATTTGAATAAATTTATTTATAAAAATATGATTTTGTTGTGATTTACCTTTAATCCAGGAGCACCTTGTTCGCCTTTTTCTCCATTTCGTCCATCAAAGCCCTTTGAAATAGATAAAAGTAGTAAAAATATTAAGATCTGTTAACAATTCAGAACAGTTAAAAACTTTATATTAAATTTTTTTATAGCTAGTTTTACCACATAGCACTATTTTCAACATTGACATGAATAATTTAAAACTCTTTTAAGTGCATTGAAGACCTTGGACATTGATTTTACAGTTAAAAACATGAAATAGTTAGAAAGTACAATTTAGTCCAATTAGGAATTTGCTTTAAATGTAGCATTAGGCAAGTATCAGTTTCATAGATTTTTATGTCTATGAAGTTGATCAATTTTTGGCTCAGCTGGTTTACTCTATCTAATGTTTTGCATAGAATAAGTCATTTGATTCGATCTGTAAATCATATTGACTAAGTCAAGAATAGTTCTCAATAGTATATTTTCATCTTTTCTGACAGTGGCAGTAAGAAACTTACTGTTTTGTAAATATTTTCCATACACTTAAAATCAGCTTTATTACTTTTTGCAAAATAACTAGTTGATTTGGTCAACAAATAAAGTTGATAGACTTAGAAAATCAAAACGACTAGTCAGAACCAATCATTTTTGGCACACACTCAACTGTCCAATAAAATTGATTAGTTAAGTAAACATAGCCAAATGAAACAACTTAGAGTCAATTTAGAAACTGTACTTACTCTATGTCCTTTCATACCAGGGAATCCAGGCATGCCAGCTGGACCTTTGATACCCTAAAAATAAGGAATAAAAAAGATATTAATGAACTTTCAAATAGACTCACAATCCAGTAGTAAAAATGCCTTCCCTTTTTAAGTTTAATTTAATTATATAATAATTTTCAATCTAAGATCATTGTGATTACTCCAACTAATTCACTGCATGCTGAAGACTTACTGGAGGGCCTGGCAGTCCTCGCTCTCCAGGTCGTCCGGGTCTTCCTGATTCCCCCTAGGTGGAGAAATAAAGAATATATGGGAGCTTGTGTAAGAGAAAACTCATTGTAACCAATTAGTGAACTGATTATTTTGCATTTTTCTCACCAAGGACTCATGAAAATGGTTGGACTAAACATATGGTTGTGAGAACAGCTTTCCTATTAAAAGGAATGGGGAGAGCTTCTCCCACCTTGATATAAACTTATAAAAAATGCAGACATCACTCCAAACAAGTATTATGACCACCTCTCAATCCAGTGGGAAGAATTCGCCATTGGAAATTAAATGGGAAAGAAAGACTGACATGATATTAATTGTGTTTTTAAGTTTTCAAGTTCATAAAGAACTGATACAAATTTCTTTATTACAAGAGACAGAGAGAAGAAGCATCTTCTCTAGTTAAGTGATGTATTCACTGGATGACTCTTCCTGACAGAGTCAAGAAGCACATTTGGGGGTTTTGTTGGTTTGGAATTCAAAAACTGGTATATGTAGCCATGCAAATACTATGTAGATATTCAGAGATTAATATGAGCTAAAAAGTTATTAAGATATCAACAGTGTTTTGAGTAAGGTTTTTCTCTTTGAGATTCTAGAACATGGGATATATTATTTAGAATATTCCAACTTGAATTTTGCTGTATCCCCATTCAATTCTTAAAAACTTACATCCTTTCCGGCAGGACCTAATGGACCTATAGCACCAGGAGGTCCTGGAGGACCCTGAAAAAAGGAAATAAAAAAACAAATATATCTGTAAATTTTTCTGTTACAATCAATTTATTATTCTAATTATGTGTATTTCTAGAAACAAACTCCTTTAAAAAAATACTATCAATGTTTCTCATCATGAAAATGACACACCAAGTTAATAGTATACCTATATTAAATCCAGTTGTTACTGTTTATTAAACTTATTTTTTATGAAAATCAAAAGTACCATGTATCAGTATTTTATATCACATGTGTGTATTTATAAACTCAAATGCACTCCTACATTTTTTGAGATATTGAAATTTTAAATGTATAGGTATTTTCAAATATTTTGAAATATTAAACTAACTTCACCTTATTTACACAGCATGTTTTCTTGGTGGACTTTGTTAGACTATGCTTATTTCTATGAAATTAATTTTAAAATTATATTTCAGAAGAGTAGACATGCAGGTGAACTGAGTGGCTACAGGATAATTAATCTATATTTAAGAGAAAGAGGATCTGTATTCGCACTAGGAAGTGGACTGTGGTGGTGGCTAATTAGCCAGGAAATTCCTAGATTAAAATAGTAAGTGTCTCTAAGATATCTAAGCCATTGAGTCCAAAAGATCTTTGAAACCAGTTCAACGATCATAAAAGTACAATTTATTATTTTAAATAAATTTGATCTATATTTTGTAACATTCGCCGGTTATGTTTTAGAAAATGAAGGTGGTTTCTATCTAGAACTGTTAATTTATTAAATATAGATATAATTGTTACTTACTGAAGGACCAGCTTGCCCAGGTTCACCAGGGGGACCTTGGTATCCTGGAGAACCCTAGTGGATAGAATAATACGTAAATATTTTTAAACTAACTTAATCTTCATATGATTCATTTACATCTTGAAGACAGTATGAAATCAGAATTTGTGAATGTAGTCAGTGAATTTTATTCTAGTTTATAAATATTGAAACCACAATTTTTCAGGTCAAAATAAAGTTAATTTATTCCATTCTACACACTTAATTCCACTGACACTGAATTATTTCAGACTTGAAGCCATATGACATGCAAATTAAATATGTGTTTTAATTTTACCAAGGTTTTAATTGCTAATAGTTAAAAGGAACTAAATGTGAAATTCCAACATCTTTGAAGGAATGATAGTTTCTTGGTTTCTACTTCTCTACTTAATTGGGATTATGCTTGCTGGAATGGCAAAATTACAGCAAGATCTGTATTAACTTGATTCATATAATATGCATGAAGAAGAAATCACCATTAATGGCTATACTTACAGGGGAACCAGGATGACCAGATGCACCAGGGGCACCAGGTGGGCCGGGCGGACCCTGGAACAAAAATTTGAAAGATAAGTACAAAATAAATGCATCTGAAATACACTTTATCCAGGCATCAGAGATGTCTCTGTTTGGAATGATACTGACATCTTTAAAAATGAGAACAGCATACCTCATTATGTGATAACTATTCATAGATTAATTAATTTTATTAATTTTAAATGAAAATCTCATCACAAAAACTTCACTCTAAATGAAATTCTCTCAGAGTCAATAAAAATTATTGGTGTTATAAAATGTTGGCCTGAGTTCCCCAAAAAGTGCATTCAAAATCTGGAAAAATCTATACAAAATGCTTTGAGAATCTCTGCAACATTAAGGTGATACTTGAACTGATGAAGAAGCATATTTTTGCCTGGCAGCTCAACTCAATGTGGAAAAATATTGATCTGCATACTATAAACCCCAGTTTCTAAAAATAATGATGTAAATCAACTCAAAAGTTCTTAACCATATCACTGAGTTATGTTGATATGAAGATTTATTGTACATGAGACATTCATTGTACGTGAGACAACAATAGATTGTAAATGATTTATCATTGTTCAGAAATAAAGGTTAAACTAGAAAATCTTCAGTTTTGTAGCACGCTATTTATAAATACTGTTAATAAATTTATAAAACTAGAGTTTCTTCTTAAATTTTATCTTGTAACTTTTTTTCTGGAATCTTAAGTAGTGGATTTTTTAGTTTTTTGGGTTTGTTTTTTTTTAGTAAAAACATTATATCTGATTGAAAAATAGGATTCATAATGTGAATGTAGCTGAGTAACAACAGATGTTTACATTTACATAGTTAATACAATTGTCCTTCTGGTTTTAAAATATACACAAAAAAGTCACAGCCTCTAAAACTTTAAAGATGAGTAAAATTCTCTTCTTACAATTTACTTTTTACCAATTAAGGGTCTTTCTTTAACTGATCATTTAGATCTAATAGCTGAAATTTTGTCCTCTCTAATTTTAGAAGTCACAACTACGGGGTCCAATGATCTGGGCAGCAATCTTCCATAATCCCTGGGAATCCAGCTTCATGTCTCATTTACACATACATACCTGTTTCTGGCAGTAAAATGTAACCTTCCATAGTACTGCTCCTCCTAATGGCTATTCTTCAACAAGGGTCATTTACATGGGGCGCCATGCGTCAAGCACACGTGCCTAGGTTTCAATGCTTTTTTGCTATTTTCTTCTATCAAATCTTCAAGTCATTTACCTTGAAGGGAACCCTTTGCATACAATGTGAATTGATATCATTTACAATAGATGAACTTCAATACTCGATAAATTCTGGAAATATTTGTATTTGATTTCAGGATTTGAGGTGAGATGAATTGTGGTATTGGATTCTCATCAAGTGGATTGTCATCTAGAAAGTAGCAGTTGAATAGTGAGCAGACGTTGAAAGAAGGTTTTGAACAACTCAGGTGAGAAAAAGGAAAAGTGGAAGTGAAAAATAACAAAATTCGATTAAAATTAGGAAATATATGAGTGTGAGACCTAAGTATGAAGGCAGGTGTGCCCCTAGAATAGGTGGTTTTGTAAAGAAGGAAGGAGTGGCAAAACAGGCATGAAATAAGAGGCAGTGAAGAAAAAAAATGAGTTAGGAAAGAAGGATCATGATAAACCTACCATTTTCTTTCCCACCTTAACAAAGAATAAGCTATTTTGTACAATTCTGTCATAACACTGTATTACTAGAAGAACAACAATTCAAGATTTAACAGAGTGGAAGGCTAAATTATTCTCTAAATGCTGACAAACACATGTACATACTGGTGGCCCGAGATAGCCTGTGACTCCTCCTCCAGCCTTGACGTCATATGCCTCATACTGGGGAGAATAGTTCTGTAGCAAAGAGACCAGGTAGATAAGATCATGTTGATATATAGATCATAATTCTTTTCAGAAGCATTTAGAAGAAATGCATGCAACATCTGTTCACTGATAGAAAGTTTTCTGCATGTCAGAGAGTGTGGTATGTATTATTTATCTTGCTAATTCTATCTCTCTGAAACTTTAGATATTAGATGTCTTATAGAAATACTTGCCTATGCAATGTACAAATCTTTCAACTGATTGTATGCAATTTGTTTCTATATGCTCTTACTAAAAATATTTCTAAGTGATATCTACAGCCTTAGAAGCATAAGATCATAGACGAAGGCTGAAAGAGCCTTGAGATCATATAATCTGACTTTCTTACTTTGAGCAGAAAAAATGATGTCAAATTACTTTCTCAAAAGTTAATGATACAAGTAAAATTGATATCTCCAGTTTTTGGTTAATGTACCTAACAGATACGCCAAAAAGTAAACATCCCTGTAGAAAACAAGCACGAGATTTAATAGAAAGGTTCATGTGTTTATTGGATTGTTTTAGAGATTATTTTATTTTGAATTCTAGGCCTAGGAATGGATTCTGTTTGGTACCAAGATAAGAATAACTTAGACTATATCCTTTGCTTCCTGTCAAATTGATTTTTGAAAATCTTTTTTTTCAACCCAGAGTGATATTTATGTATGTTTTCTAATTTCTCCTAATTTCATGCAGTAGAAATGTTGTCTTATTTATTTGTTTAGTTATCTGCTTTACATGCAGAGTTAGTGGGTTGCCATGCTTTTCAAGAGGAGCAGGATAAGCTCTGAAGGCTTGGCAAGAGTAGTTGCATAGGCTTGAATAATCCTCTGGACTTGAAGTCATTAAGGAGTGTTCGTAGCTCTTCAGCTGCTTTTGTCCAGACTTTCAGAGGCTTTACCATCAGGATTATAAGGAGAATAGTTACAGCAATTCCTAAATTCTCTAGGTTAATTCTTTGGGGAGTTGATGGTTCATTTTTCAAACCTAATGCTGGGAAATTAGAAGCTGGGAAATTTTGCAAAGATATAGTAGCAATAGCATTAGAATTATGAGGAAAAGTGAATATTTATAAAGCACTTAGAAGAGTGCCTAGCATATATAAGCACTAGATGGGAATTTGTTAAATACATAAAATCAGAGAATAGATATAAGAAACCCACAGAAGTGAGATGTCATATAGACTAAAGAAAAGAAAATGAACCAGGTAGTTTTAAATGGGACACTCTTTTAGTTCTGGAATTTATTACCTGGCTACCAGTAGGGCACGATTCACAGATTCCAGGAGGGCCGGGAGAACCAGGGGAACCTGGCAGTCCTGGAAGGCCAGGATCACCATTTCTCCCAGGAATACCAGGAGGACCCTAAAAAAATCAGAGATAAAAATAAACAAAACACTGAAAAGTCCTAGTGATTTAGAATCATTATTAAATTGTAGCTTCTATGCTTTATAAGAAATCAACATAAGGGATACGTTTTCTTGGGAATCTATACATTTTTACCCAAATCATGTGAATAATTTCAGTGTAATTTATTCCTTTGTATATTGACCTATATGTTATTTTTCAAACCAATAATAGGGATGAAGACATTAAACAAAGTTGGGGAAATCTGAATCTTTACATGCACAATTATGGATTCTCAGTTTGAGTTATCATGTATCATTATTTAAATATGTGGTACTAAAGGAAATGGATACATGATGAAAGTTCAAATATGGAAAGGTTATTAGAAGGGGAAAAAAAAGAAAGCAAACTCATCAAGGAACTAATTTCCTTTCACTGTAGAATGTTTACTTACTGGATCTCCTTTGGGGCCTTGAGGTCCTTGACCGTTAAGAGGACGAGTGGGCTAATAAATGGAAAAGATATAGATTAAACAAGACATAGATAGGAACAATTTTCCCATGAAATGTGTCCCAGTTTCTTATCCTAAATTGCATCCAATCCCTGGTTTTTAACAGGAAGGTTCACCTTTTACTGGTAATACCCATGTGATTATTTGCTGGACATTACTTTCACTTCCTTTCAGGCTCCTATGACATAGGAACTATTCATGTGTTTAAATATGAATCTTGAGTATGTACAGATTTTCTTTAAACTCACAGCTGTTGGAGGCTGTGGGCAAACTGCACAACATTCTCCAAATGGGATCTCGGGGTTGGGACAGTCTAATTCTTGGTCATCACATATTATATCATCACAGAGAACAGATCCTGAGTCACAGACACATATTTGGCATGGTTCTGGTTTCCAGACATCTCTATCCGCATAGGACTGACCAAGATGGGAGCATCCTCCTTCCACAACTGAAAAATAAGAGAGATGGTGTAATATTTTGCACAT
Organism: Mesoplodon mirus; assembly: GCF_964341445.2. Classification (NCBI taxonomy): domain Eukaryota; kingdom Metazoa; phylum Chordata; class Mammalia; order Artiodactyla; family Ziphiidae; genus Mesoplodon; species Mesoplodon mirus. Next base: position 46,118,950 of record NC_138984.1, read on the forward strand.
TCAAAAAAATCCAAAAATTAAATTATGAAGAATATCATGGTCTTCCTCCATAATTTGCTAAGTAGTAAGAGACTGTGTTAAATACCAAATCTGTTTATTAACATCAAATTGGCATACCAAGGTAAATTTTCCTTAGGGCCAGTAGGTAGTTTACTTTTGCTTGTAGGGAGAACTTAACACCAGTGGAAATCTGACAATCACTTAAATATTTATTTATTAATTGTGCAATTGAAAATAAGTTTTTCTATCTAATTTCTATTCTTTGCTTTAACTATAGATGCAAGCATTAAACTATAAAGATGATTTTGTCACTAACTCTGAAGACTTTCTGGATTTTATTAACTTAGTTGAGAAATTCAGGGGAAAACTGAATTCCTCTTGGCAACATAAAATTCTTCCAGATTCCTGGGAAAATCTTAACAAGTCTTATTGTATGTATTGAATATCACTGCTAGCTCTGTTGGGCATTAGTAGGTCAACATAATATGATGTAATATAATATATTGTATACCTCATATGGATGTAAAGAAGTTTCCAAATCACTAAAAAAAAAAAAGTTTTTAAAACAAAAATTGGCAAGGAATAATAGGGAAAAATATGAATCATGACCATGTGTATGTGTGGCTTAAAATGGTCAAAAATTTGCTTCAGCCAAAATTTTAGACTTGTTTCCTAATTATATGTAAGATACTGAAATTTCAGCAGCTATTAACAATGAATCAGCTTAGGGGTTGCCAAAATAAAACCAGGTCTCAATTCTTAAAGCATTAGCTGTGGACTGTGCTTGAATACAACTTTAGCTCCCGAGCATTACTATGATAGCTTGCCAGTAATTGAGAAAATAAATTACAAGTTTCTAAACATCTGAAAAAATTTTTGCCAACAACAAATCATATACTTGTTCAGTATTTGTATTTTTGTGAAACAGTGAAATTTTACTTTCTCAGAGCCTGAACTTTTGTCTGTTGAAAGAGGCTTGCTTGGGAGAAGGCAAGTCGTTTAAGAACACTTTTTGGTGCCTTGTGGCCAAGAGGCCTTTGAGAGAGTCCTGAGATTTTTCCACCTGGATACTACATACAGCCATGGATACTACATACAGCCATGGATACTACATACAGCCATGAAGATCACCTCTTCAAGTTCCCGTTTTTATATCCTCTCCATACCTGAAGTAATGCTAAATATTTTGGGTATAGAGGTTTGGCTGATTCAGTAAAAAAAAAATTCACAGAAAAAGGAGAATTTTAGGGCTTCCCTGGTGGCGCAGTGGTTGAGAGTCCGCCTGCCGATGCAGGGGACACGGGTTCGTGCCCCGGTCCCGGAGGATCCCACACGCCGCGGAGCGGCTAGGCCCGTGAGCCATGGCCGCTGAGCCTGAGCGTCCGGAGCCTGTGCTCCGCAACGGGAGAGGCCACAACGGTGAGAGGCCCGCGTACCGCAAAAAAAGAGAAGAATTTTAGAATCTAGGGACTCTACAGCATACCTCCCCTCCTCATTTCCATCTCTGTGTGCAGATGCAACTTTAATGATCTTGTGCCACACCCCTGATGGATTCAAGAAGTTTAAAAGTCTTTTCTTGTTACAATTACCCAATGTGTTTACAGCTAATAAAAGAAAGTATGATTGTTTCACTGCAATTTTAAGTAGGCAAGAAAGAATCTGCTTATTTTAAAAAGTTATTTTAGTTCCTCCTCCATGTTTGAAACAGATGAGAACATTGGAAAGAAATATTGTCTAAGCTTTGAAAGGAGCGTTCCTTTATACTTTGTGAGCATAAAAGCTGAATGCCAAAATGCTTACCTCATGTGAACGAAGTAGGCCTATTTAAAGGGTGTTTTGAAAGATATGCTTAAGAGAAGTGCAATCTTTTTCATATTATTATGAACAGTAGTAATTTAAAGGATCTAGGCATTAAATTTGTTCTCTAAGCAGAAACGACATATTTAGGAGCTAAGTTCACTGGTTTTCAGAAAAGGCCTGAAAATTTTGATGAGATGGAAGGTTGTTTAATAAAATTGTATGACATACACTCTTCAAACTTTACACTGGCTCCCTTTTCTCAAGATGAATTATTTTTTAAAAATTTCTCTAAATTAACATTATATGAAGTATCCCAACAGATTAGTTTTAGCTCAAGGTTTTTTCTCATTAATAATGTGGATATCAGCCTTCTCGGCTTCCTTGAAGATATCACTAGTATACAGAATATTGACCATAGGCCAATATATGTTTGAAATTTGCTGAGGGTAGATTTTAAGTGTTTTCACCACACACACACACACACACACACACACACACACGCACACACACATGTAAATATGTGGATGTATTAATTAATTTGATTGTGGTAATCATCTCACAATGTGTATAGATATCAACTCATCATGTTGTACACCTTAAATATATACAATTTCAGTTGTCATTTATACTTCAATAAAGCTGAGAAAAAAAAAAAGAAAAAGATACGACCAGTTTATACTAATACTTCTTTTAGCTCTTTGTTTTTGGGTCAAGAATATCTTTCAATATTTAACGTAGGACCTGTTTTATAAAAATTAGCTGTTGGATACTGATGGCATATTAAAGAGAAATGAAGATAACAGTTAAAACTAGGGTCAAGCATGTTGTATTTTAAATATCTTCTCTTCCTATGTCCTTATTCTGTTTTAAAATTAACATAAAACATTTTCCCTTGTGTATTCATCCTCCTATATTTGTGTCTCATTGAAGGTACTATCACAACCTAGAGATATGGTATTTTACATTCGCTCTGCAAACTTTTAAACAAGTGAGCATAATACTGACATTAAAGTTGTAAACGAATTTTTTAGAATTGGGGTTAAACTCAATGTTACATAAATGAAAATTATTTAGCCTTTTGTTTCCAAATTTTATTAGAAGCCATGTGTGTTATGCTTTTTAAAACATAGAGGTCTCAGTATAAAGGTTGAGTTATTTTGGTGTACTTCTCTTTTTTTTTAAAGGTGATGTTGTTCTAAATAAAAGAAGAAAGGTGGAATGCTTGAAAAGTAAGAATTAATGCACTTTTGTTTATTGCCGTAACTTATCTCACATTCATTTGAAAGAAATCTGGCTCTCCTGAAAAGTCAGTTCCTGTAGAAACTTGTAGCTGAAAGTCAGACTTTTCTCTACAGTTCTGCCTCAGTCACCCTTGTTGAAAGAATGGAGAATTCTATGTAGTTGCCTCTAACTTTGTGTTTTGTGCGTGACAAAATATGGTTGGCAATATGTTCTCTCAGAAGCTAAACCTATTACACAGATGTCTCACGGTCCTCAGTTTTAGGACCATAGCCTAGTTATATATGAGAAAATCATGGCAGAGTCAAGGAAAAACACGTTTTGTTTTCAAGAGGAATAAAGTGCTCTAGTTAGCCACTTGCAGCATTTAGAAATAAAATAGAAAAGGGAATTCAGAAACAGTAGTCATCTCATATTATTCCCTTCTTTTCTTAGATATCTAAATTCAAAGAAGCTTTGATGAAAAAGATAAGATACATACTTTGGTAAATATGTTAAAGAAAAGGTAAATAATCTCATTTTTGCTGCTGGACAAGTAATAGATTTCCCAATTACTTCCTTTATTGTTATTGCTTAAACTAAGTCTCCCTGTTCCAATGTGTAATTAATTTTAACCCCCACCTCTCACGTCACTTAGTGTTTCTGTTCCTTAGTACAAGGAACCGTCCTGAAATAAATTTCTCTGTGGTCACTCAAACAATGCATTAGACTAAATCATCATCTAAGTTATAAAACAAAATGCAGTTAGTGTATGACATAATCTGCTCTTTGACTCTTTTATTTTCTAGCTCTCTGTTTTGGAACTTTAGAGAAAAATAAAACCAAGTAACATAATTTAATATTTTCAGATGTTCTTAAAAGCTTTCCTTTTTGTTGTTTTGGCTTCCATTCTTCAAATGTTAATTTATGCTGATTTGATAGAATTTTACTGTAGTGACTAAAAAATAATGCAACTTATGTTTGTCTTAATTACATTTTTGGAGTAAAAATAATATGCCTTAAAGCATCCAATCAAATTGTTAATTTAGCTTGAGTGATAAGTTTAATTTTTTTCTCTTCTCTTCTTATTGAATCCTCTTCAGAGAGAAGGTTTTCTTTAATCTGAAAATCTAAAAATAACAGATGTGATATGCAAATTATCATAACATTATTTTCCTGTTACTGTAGAAAGTTGAATATTTTGTAAGTGTGAGCAAAAGGAGTTCATATAGCTTCCAACTGAAATATGTTTGGCTTTTAAATGATACTTATGTTTGAAGAACATACATTTTTAATAAATATGTTTTGGCTGCTTATTATTAATCAGAGTATGTTAAAGTATGTTAGATGAATTAACAAAAAGGACTGAAGGAAATATCTGTAGACCTAAGTAGATAGATAATTTCAATTTTAAAATGTTTTGCATGGACAAGGTAGATTCTTCTTATTCTTGTCCCCTACAAAAAAAAAACCCCCAAAACCAAGAAATTTTATGAATCATCATTTCTAGATGTTTCCTTGTTTTATTCTTTAGAGTTAATGATTTTTATGTCTCCAATTAGAAATTTCCTTTAAGGTGGTTAATATTTTGCCCTGTGAAAAATAAAAATATTAGAGAATTAGAATTAGAAGTATCATATACCTAACAATCAGCAATTACATTATAATATAATCTGATTAGTGATCAATTATAGGAATACTGAAGAAAATATATTCTACTTGTATAATTACAGTTGGCAAACATCTTTAAATTTTATGTCTGATAACCAAAATGTTATTCTTACCTTCCTTATCACTAAATCATTAAGTATTTTAATTTCTTCCTTACAGTAATTTTATTTTCCAGTGTTAGTAAAACTAATACTAGGCAGAGTTTGTATCTGTATCTCTTATGCTGCAGGCCCTGTTCTGCAACATGCTTCGTATATCTATTTTACTTAAGCTTCCCACAGGCCCTGTGAGGTGGGTGTTGTCATAATCCTCATTTTACAGGTGGGAAATCTGAGATACAGAGACATGAAGTGATTTTCCCAAGGTTTTATATGGTAAGAGGTAAAGCTAATATTTGACCCTAGGAAAGCTGTCTCTAAATTCCATACTCTTAACTACTACACTCTATTCCCTTTCTGCAGTTTCAAGGGCAGGGTAGGATTAAAGAAGTTAACTTCAAAGCTCTGTCCCATTATGGTTTCTAAATCCTGCAAGCTTAAAATCAGAATCTAAAAAGACGGGTTTATTTTTTGTTTTTTGTTTTTTTTAAGGAATAACATTTTTCTGCAGAATATCTTCTCAATCTGGCCTCAAAACGAGAAGATAATATCTGGAGTTGAATTCTGTTGTTTATTTTCTCCTGACCTTACGAAAAAGAGTTTAATCTCCAAGACCACCCTAATGACATCCAGACCACCAACAGGATTAACTGGGACTGGGAACTCAGCATACATTTTACTAGATACAGAGAAGCAGGATCCTATCAGCAGCAACAACAATAAACAGATAAGACTTATGTATCCAGTGCAAAAAAAACATATTTAGGATGTCTAAGATTGATTTTCAGAAAATATAGTTACTAAATGAGTCATATTAATGAACTTCTAACTTCATTAAAAGCTTCCCTTCTGAATCTGGACATTTATGAACATACCAGGCAGCTCCAGAGTGTTTCTCTGATTTTAATTAACTTGAGAAACACAGTCCCTGTTTGCTATCCTCCACACCAAATACTATAGAAAACAAAGTTTTGGAAAAATAAATGCCAATTTACTGAAGCAATAATTTCTTAATGTGACTTTTCAAAGCAAATTTAATTTTTAATAGGTTCTGAATCCTTTATGTTCAATGTTTACATCTTTGGGGCACTTTAATTTTTGCCCTCTTCTTTGAACTTTTCATTTTGTTCGCTAAGATTACATTTTAAACGGCAGTTCTTGACCTCAGTCATGGAAAATACAAGGGTTTTATTAGTTAATCTGAAAGGAATCCGTTTCTGCTGTGTTTTCATTAGGCACGGACAGAAATTCTAGTGTTTAATATAACTCCCCAAACTGCAGTTAACAAATGATTTGTGTAAGAATTGCTATCTTATTTTTTTCCGTTGTCATCTTGACGTGAAACAGGCCAAGTTTCCCTTTTGAAAACTCTAGATTTTTTTTACATCATATCACCCCTCTCTTTTCTTTTCTATTTTATTTTTTTCTTTTGAATGTAGAAAACAACAGCACTACACTTTTTTCCAGGAAAAAACTGTTTTACGAGAAACAGCCCACTGAGACGTTTCCAGAAAGTTATTGTAGACCTGGAAACTTTACAAATGTTCTTCATGTCCAACAAAGGCAATAACATCTTTCATCTTTAAAACGTTAACTCTTAAGCAATCCACTTTAATTACTTCAAGGTGGTGAGATCATCTGATGTTACAAAATGAAAGAACTGAGCTACATAATCTTTGGAACTCTGCACCAGTCATCCACAAAGGAAACCATGGTGTTTCAGTAGATGGCACTCTTCTCCCTGAGTGACTACTCAAGTTCTGGCATGCAACTCTGTAGGTGTGGAACAGAGACTTTTGTGAGGGCTTTTAGTCTCAACTCTACTCCTAGAAAACTCATAACAAACGGTTCTTGATTTTTTATAATGAGCCTGTAGATAAGACATCAACCCAAGAATCTGAATTAGTTAGAAGCACATAACCACAGTCTTTCTTTTCCAGAATTGTTCCAGTGGCTTTGTTCTTTTCTCTTACAATACAGAGATGTTTAATTTCAGAATTTAATCAGAATATCTATTTACTTAGAGGCCTTTAGGTCATCTGATGTTGAATACTCTAGAGGTGGGGAGGAAATGCAAGGTATCATTAATGAAAAACACAAAATTTTGTACCAATACTTTATTTTCTTGGAATTTATGTTTTTACAGAGCTGAAGATAATTTCTGTTTAAATTTTAGATGAGCCTCCTATTTAAAAAGTAGATTTAGCAATTCAAAGTGTGCTTGATCAGTTACAAATCCCCTCTTAAAGCATAATGGAAATTAGTGTAAAAGAAAATTGACTCTCATAACCTGTGATAAGGAACTGATTTCTCTGAGTCCATTTACAGTGGACTTTAATTCTAAAACAATTAAATGCCCACAGTTCATTATCACAGTGTAATTAGCCGAGTAACTAAATATAAGCTCAAACATTAGAACACTCTTAATTAAAATAAAGTTTATCTCTTTGCCCTAATGAAGCAATATTACTTAGTAATAACTTTTTATCCTTTTATCTATTTAATAAGCAGTAACTAAAATATGTCAAATAGTCCTAAACTCACAAACTTGACAAATATTCACAAAAATAGTTATATATTATATGTGGAATAGTTATATATGGAATTTTCAAAATGGCCATAACATTCAAGCCCATTTCCTAAAAGTCTTTGAATATTGTTACCATGTGTTTGTGTTTGAGTATGTGTGTTTGACAATATTTTATCAGTAATATACCCTTTTTCTTAGGAAAGTAGTATTTAATATTTAAAATTCACACATATTATATTTTAAAATCTCATTATAAAGTGCGGAATCCAGCTCTGTAACATTTATGTTGGCATTGGTTATGCAAATGGTAACTGTCTGTCAGCCACTAGGTGGCAAGTCTTTGTGCTTAAAATCTGGCATGTTTATAAACTACAGGAAATATAAAATAGAACATGTTTCTCCATTGGTAGAAGAAAATACATGAATTAGATAGAACTTTCACAGATTTGTAAAAAGACCAAAATTCTTTGTGAGGACATGTTTTATGCTCTAGAATATTCGTGTGAGTAGACTAGAAGTTAGTGCTTATTGGAGCTGTTCCGTTTCTGGGATTCTCAGGGCATTTATAAGAAACCCATATCCCAGAACTATATATGACTATTCTCAATGTGCTGTATATTCAACCACCTCCTGTAACCTCTCCAAAACTAATCTACCAGCAATTTTTGGTCTTGTTTTATAAAACCTCCAGGGAACATAAGATGTTACTATCTCAAAAAAAACTTAAACATCTTTTTTTCATGAGAAACAAAAGCAGTAAACTGAACAAAATCCTTTATAACTTCTTTTGAGCATAAAAGCATACAAATGGATCAGCAAAATTTCATAGTTTTTTATTATATTCTGCAGCTAAAGGGAAAAGGGAAAATAAAAAGAACTTATGTGATATAAAGATCCTGTAGGTATCAAACACTTTTTTCCCCTCTGAAGTGGGATTGAGAAGAAAAATAGCCATAATGATTATAAAAGATTGTAACCACCAGGCAACCACAAATATTTTGTCACTCTTTTGAACTAAACATTAAAGGTTTGTAGTCTTTCCAATAAATGAGAACTTTGTGATTTTTTTCCCCAGAAATTAGCAGAATTTTAGGATTTTTAAAAAGGTAAAAGTCTTGATTGAGGTGGAGGTATGGTAGAAGTCATTTGGTATTTTAGCCAAGGAAGGACTAGGGGTTGTGGCATCTTCTGGGAGAATAGAATGGGGAGGAGAAAAGGAGAGGAACAGAGGAAAGAGGATTGAGAATTCAAGGGAAGGAAAGGGGGAGGAGACAAGAGGAGGGAAGAAAGAAAAGAGATGGAGCCACACGGAGGGCACTAGGGGATGAGGGAGGGGGTGATAGAGGGAGGGGGGAAGGAGGAAGAGAGATGAGGAGAGATGGTCTTGCCTAGGAAGGGGGTGGGTTGACGAGTGAAGGAATGACAAGGGGGAAGAGGTCTAAAGGAGTCAAAAGGGGTGGAGAGATAAGAAGGTGGAGAAAAGAAGGGAGGAGAGGAAAAAGGAGGAGAGGAAATGAAGGGAACAAGGAACATGGATGTTTCTTTCTGTTTGTGGCCATGGGCTGAATATAACTGAAGAAAGATCACTGGGTGTTTCCTCCCTACTTACATATACAACCTATAAGACATTAAAGATATTTGACATTAAAAATGAAAAACTGTTTTCAGACACCATGTTTGCAAAAACTATAGGTTTAAATGTAAGCATTTTTAAAATTATGTGCACATAGAAATGAATGTGTAATGATTTCTTCTAGTATATTCAAATTTAGCATTTAAAGATCTTATTTCTATGAAAGTTTTAATTCCAATATGTCTGGTATTTTAATGACTCTGAGAAACATATGAATTAAAAGAAATATTTTCACACAGTAAGATAATGAACCAAACATGGTTTTGAGGAAATTAGAACATGAGAACCATCATTTGCACTTATTAGAAAATAGAACAAATCAACTTTTTGAAGTCAAAGAGTACTAATATCTTTACCTTTTTTGCAGAAAAGTCAAACATTCCTGTTGAAAATATTTTCATAAATATTCTCTTTGTCAGTGTAAATGCAGTTAAAGTGTAGAACATGTAGAAAACACTAGGCCCTTAACAATAAATTATTAGAAGATACGTATTAATCAACCATGTAAGTGCTTGAAACTGAATACAAACAGGAACAATGAAACCCTTTTACAGTTTGAACCCGTTTAAAGAACATTGCAGATATTACCTTGTTGCCATTTTACAAAAATATATTTCAATGGTTCTAATAATGTATAGTGTTTTCCTTTAGACTATCCTTAATGCATGCTATTTTTAAGATGCATTATCATACTGGGTAAACAATGCTTAATGCTCTATCCTTACAAAGAATCCAGCATACAAAGGAGAGCATAAAGGTATTACAAGAGACCAATAACTTCCAGACTGCTTAGGGAAGCATTCCACGATGTTAACAATCCAGGAGGGGAACTTTTTAAAGCCATTTTTAAAAGGTTCCAGTACCATTAACGTGAAAACAAGTTAGTACAAGAACATCTTTATCTTCAACAACCAGAGAACTTTTAAATACAAAACGGACAGTATTCTCTTTAAGCAAATGTAAAAAGCACCACCCTGGTCAGTTCTACGTTTCACAGCTGGGAGCTGACAGGGGAAATTAGCTTTTAGGAGACTGGTTTCCCCTTTATACTGATTTGTAAAGAGAAGTAAAGGCAAAAACCCCATAAAGTTTCTTGAAATCGGTACCTACTCACCTTCCTGTTGTGCCAGAATAACAGTGGGATGAAGCAGAGCGAAAAGTAACCAGGTCCCCTTTTGCACAAAGCTCATCATGTCTAAATATCGGACATGAGACTCTTTGTGCAAAAAGGAGAAAAGCAAAGCAGCTCAGAGTAGCACCATCAGTTGTTCCCTGCCCTTCAGCACCGGGCCCGTCATAAAACTCAGCCACTGAGATTCCTGTGCTTTGGCCTTAAATAGGAAAAAGTTTGGCTTCCCTCGCTCTCCAGCCCCTTTCTGAAATATGAGAGCAGCACCCATCCCCTGAGCAGTAAAAGAAATGATTAATATGTCTTTTTCCCTTATGGAAGATACAACACACAACTTAGGAGAAATTGCACATCTGGAGCTTGTGTCTATCTATGTATGTATAAGTTTGTTTCATATTTTAGTCATACGTGTCTTTGCACAACTTAGGAATATATATCCAAAAGTTCTGCCTTGAGTTTTAATAAAAGACTTAGATGTGGTTACTTTTTTATTTCCCCTTATTAACAACTGCATCATTTTGAGAAATTTCTTGATGCCCTTTTCTTGGGCATGACTAATTTGCCAACCTGATCTTCCTAGAAGACTTTTATATTGGGATTTTGCCAGAATCCACCCTAAGTCAATTTAAATAGGGAACTGTAAAAGATTAACTGGAAGAAAAGCCTCTGTTTGTCCCTTTCATTCATCCACCCACTCTGGGTCCTCCTGGAAATTCAGTTTCAGGCAAATGTCAAAAGACTAAGTATCTAAGATATGTTTGAATGGCATCTTAAAAGTTAGATACTAATCTATAGCTGTTTCTATTTTTCACAAATTTCTTTAGCCAGCCAAAGAGTAATTCCTTGTGAGAGTGCAAATTTTATACTGCTTGTAAAAGCTGAAACGGATTTTTCTAGAGAAACATTTACCCTTCATGTCTTGACTTTGTAAGAAACAGAAAGAGAAAGAGCTTATCACATGAAATATCAAAAGAGTACCAAAAGTTCTCATTTTATCTAGATTGGTATAAATATTAGTATAAATATTTCTCAATTTAGACTTTTGTATGTATAATTTCCAGGCCACCTTAACATAGCTTTTCAATGTATTTCTGGATATGGGGAGTAATTTCTGGGTCATATTTTAAAGAGGGGCAAATACTATTTATAGGTCTTTGATAAATCTTTGCAAGAAATATGTGCTTGTCCACAGTACCAAGTTATTTCTATTAATCAAGATATTTCTTTATACCCTAATCATCAGTCCATAGTTCCTTCATTCATCTCTCTATTCTACATGAGCTATTCAATTCTAATCAAGGTCACCTGCATTTATTTTATTTTTTCCATGTCAACTTAGCCATGCCCATCTCCACGCATGTATGCGCATGTAAAATTCTCCCCATCTCACACCAATTCATGGAAGTCACTTCTCTAATACCCAGTCAAGACTTTCCTCCGTTAAAACTGTTTTCATCTTCTTCTTTCTCTTTCTCCCAATTCATGTTACACAATTTTTTACTCAATTTACATGTTATTTGTATAATTGTAGTTATACATCTATTCTATAAGAGAGGACAGTTGTACACTTGCCTCCCTACAGGCCCAGTTACTAAAAGCACAAAGACGTCCAAATGTAGATGACATCATCTGGTGACAGGAAAAGAAAACTAGTTGGACCAACCTCTTGTACATCTTCTGATTTTAGACCAGAGATACACTACTTGAGGGAAAAAAAGTAACAGTTGAACAATCATGAAAATAAGCTTTGCTATTGGATCATAGTGGAGATGTTGGGGGAAAAGACTGTTATATACATTTTTCTGTCTTTCAATCATCTTCACTTTATATTAAAAAAAAAAACCCTTGTGCTCAAACCAATTCAGAAACATGATTCATTTTTCTCCTGGTGTCTCTGACACTTGCATAAAAAAATTTATATATCTGTATTCATTATCTTATGTACATGATCAATAAAAGTTGAAATTTATTAAATTTATTCATTAGAATTGTTTTCCAATGTGGAAAATTAGATACATTATTTTGTAAATAATGCTTTTTATGCTTTATTTCAGGAATTACATATACAATTTCTACTGTATTTTTGGTTTGTCCTAAAATTCTTAATTTGGTTATCTATTCAAATAAAAGTTTTATACTCATGAGAAAAACTCATGATTGATGTACTCATTTTTAAAAACTTAGCTGATATTTTGCACAAAAAATAATTGTTGTGTTTTAAGGTATCCATGAGAGATCCAGAGATAAATCTCGTACTACAGATTTTCTGATTTGGCATTCTTCACTACCTCAAGCATATCTGGAGGTCCTGCACCAGGATCCTTTGTATTCTATGTCTCAGATCTTATTTTCATCTTCATGTCAAAATGTTTTCTAATAAGGTGTCTAGATGGATGTGGATCTCAGCTGGTGTCACGACTGGACAAAATACACTCAGTGTTGAATTCTATTATGCAGTCCAAGGGCTGATGTCCTCATAGTAATCTAGACACACATTGATTTCTATACCTCCCTGACTTCCCTGATATTAACCAGTTCACACAGACATGTCATTTTGCTCTCTGGATCACGTTTAGAGTTTTAACACAAATCTAAACACCTGCACCAACTAAAGCACTGATTAATCTGGTTCTCCTTTAACAAAGAGGGTGACTAAAAAGATGAGGAAAGCAAGGGTGTGGCAGATTATCAAACAAAAATTCAAATCTTTTCCAGTTCAGTGGAAAATGGAGCTTGGGAGAGATGCATAAGCACAGCTGTGATGAACTCAGTAAGCCAGTGAATGTCAGCAGTGCTCTCTACAATAGCGATAAGAAAATCAATTACCTCCATCATGAAAAACACATGGAAGAGAAGTCTCTCCCTCTCTTTCCCTCTCCCGCTCTCTCTCCCGCTCTCTCTCTCTCTCGTACTGCTTCATATATAACTTTCTTCTTTAAGCAAAGGAGGTGCATTTTTTAATGGACATTTTCTATATGCTTTCAAATCGCTGTAAAACCATTTAAAATGTATCTGTGGTAAGATTCACTTAAAAACATACTGAATCCACAGCAGAATTGCAGCCTAAAATAGGATAAGTTACAATTGTAAAATACAATGCAAATTTTCTTTGCTATTCTTAGAGAGGTGGGTCAGTTCACTGACTTTATGTGGTGAAAACATGTTTGGAGAGATGTGTTCCCTTTAAAATAATGTAAACAAATACCAATATGTGTGTAGTAGAGCCAAAATGTGGTTGCAAATGTCATGTTGTATTGAATGACTGGGACACTTCTAACCACAGGTATAGCTAAGATTGAGGCAGTGAGATTGGTAGTGGGACATGACAGGCAAATTTCTGAATGATTACTATGATCAGTTCTTCAAGACCCTGTAATTTCCTTTTATTCCCTAAAGTAGGGTTAATTGTCCCCTTATTTTTGTTCCTATAGAACTATATTGATAACCGCTTCTCTTTAACCTAGAAATTTTACTTTTGGACAGGACTCACGTTTCCTTGATGGTTAGTAAAATGAAGTGTGCTACACGTACTCATTTTGGAAACACTAAGTATCTCTATTCTTATCTATTTTTTATATCGTTTGCTGTTAAGCCTGAGGTTCTGCATTTCTCTCCTGGTATTTTTCAACTGAAAATTACCCCAAGATTGAACAGAAAGTTCAATGAGGTTACATGACCTCAAAATTACTCATTGGAATTGGAATTAAATAGCTTGCTTTCCAAAATTTTTTCACCATGTTTTTCACTTGGGTTAGTCACTGATGTGGTAACAATATTTTTATGCAATTTAGGAATTGGGTGAATACATTTTTCTTTCTGATGAGGGATTGTAAAAAGATGGAGAAAGAATACAGTTGTAGAGTTAATGACCAATTTAAAAAGAAATATTCTGATTTCGGCTCATCATTAATCATTAATTCTGATTTCGGCTCATCATTAATCTTTAAAAAGAAATATTCTGATTTCGGCTCATCATTTAATTTCCAGTGTTGCTGTAATTTAAGAAGTTTTGAGTAAATCCTCATTAGTTTATACTGAATGACGGAGTTCAATCTTAGGGCATGCAAGAGAATTCACATCTGTGTTTGTGTGTCTATATGTGTGTCTGTGTATATGCTTATATAAATATGCAAATATATTTTTAATATATTCACATATACTTTTAAAGCTTGACTAAAATTTGAGCAAGTAAAATTTCCTGGAAACTGCTTTTAAAAAAATCAATTAATTAATTTATTTATTTTTGGCTGCGTTGGATCTTCGTTGCTGTGCGCGGGCTTTCTCTAGTTGCGGTGAACAGGGGCTCCTGGTTGCAGTGGCTTCTCTTGTTGTGGAGCACGGGCCCTAGGCATGCGGTCTTCAATAGTTGTGGCTCACGGTCTCTAGAGCGCGGGCTCAGTAGTGGTGGTGAACGGGCTTAGTTGCTCCACGGCATGTGGCACCAGGGACAGAACCAGGGACCGGACCAGGGATGGAACCCGTGTCCCCCTCACTGGCAGGTGGATTCTTAACCACTACGCCACCAGGAAAGTCCCCTGGAAACTGCTTTAATGTACGTGTTTGAATTGTGAAAGTTTATGAAGTATTATGATTATGTCCTCCTGGAATGAAGTCTTTATATACTTATGTTTCAATGATATTTATTTGCCATCATAATTATTGTAATTATATTTGAAAATTCACAGAAAATTGGAATCTATCTCAGTACCTAACATACGGACTCATTCCAGAGCAGTGTGATTACTTTATAAATTTTGTCACAAAGGTGACACAGAGTCCGGGAGTAACATCTTGTAAGAGTTCAGAAGTTCCCTGTTGGGTCTTCAGTTAACTTAATCATTCTCAGGATTGAAGCTCCACTCTGCAAATCCCACCAGACTCTCTATCAAATATAATTTGTCATCTGAGTCATACTTAGGAATTTTCAGCAGTATCCAACACAGCTGCAATAGCTTTTCAAATGAAGCCAATTCTGTCTGAAGATAAAAAGAAAGCCCAAATTACGATCTTCTGATAGAAGCATGAGATAGGCCAAAGCCAAATTTATTGGATTTACATGCTTCAAATGGAGAGTGATTTTAATTCCTCTCAATATTTTTATATTCAGATATTCCATGGGGGCCATATTTAGGGTCTCTTAATCCAAATAATTCTTTAGGACAAAGAAATTTAGAGCCACCTGCTTCTCTCTCACCAAATAAATGGAGGGAAACATGGCCTTTCCAGGTATAAATTATTATGACTGTTACACTGTACAACTAACCCCTCTTCAGGTCAGCATTACTGCTCATGTAACAAATATTCTGCTTGATTGTCTGAAGCCTGCATTTTTGTCTATACATTAAATCATGTTTAAAGAAGCTTTATATTTAGGCATGTTATTGGTATATGGAATAATTCCAATATTAGATTCTTGGTGGAATGAAGCTATGGTAAATAGGCTCCTTTTGTTCCAAAGGATGTGAGTGTTGTCCTCAGGAGTCTTAGCTTTCATGTGACAGTGTCCATTTTTGTAATTTTGCTTTATATTTATGTTTATTTATATATTTATTTTATTCCTGCCTATAGGCTATTCTTATTTTTTATTCCCATCTCCTTTTAAAAATCATGCACAGCAGCAAACACAGTCCTGTGTAGATCATAGGTAATAGGTCATAAATGTAAAAAAAGAATGACTGGATTGGAATGAAGTAGTTGAAATATTAGGCATTCTCTTTCTGCCATCTTGGTACGTATGGATGCCTGCTGGGAATAGAATTTCTAAAATGCAGATATGTCTGGAAGGTTGTGGTCCAAGGCCATTTTTGCTGGCTTAAGTGGGATCTCCAGAACAAGAGGGGCTACCACCCAGCTTTTCTTAAAACTGAAGATGCTAATGCCTGAAATAAAATTGAATTCTATTTTAGCAAGAAATGTTCTTTTGTATACAAAGCAAAGAACACAGTGACTCCTGGTGGCAAACCAGACAAAACCAAAAAAATGTGGGGAAAAGTCAGTCCACTTGTGCTCATGGAAACAGTGGCATGGTTTGTGCCAAATTCTGAAGCAATCTTCCTGCGAAGGCCACTGGACACAGAATCCACATGATGCTGTGCCCCTTGAGATTTTAGACTTATTGAAAAGTAAATAAATAAAAGTGTGGGGGAAAAGTTAAGTGTTTAATAATATAAGAATTTCTTAAAATTTACAGGACCCATACCAAGAATCTGCCTCTACCCTTCATCATTTCACAGATCTTAGATACATTTCATGTAGTGATTAGGTCAAAACATCTGACTAATGAGAATCGAATGGCTCTCTTTCTCCAATACCTAACATATTTATTTGTATCCATGCCTTTCCTTATGCTGCCTTCCTGTCTGAAACGAGCCTTCCTCTACTCCATATGGTCGAGTCCTACTCAATTTTTAACACCCAACCCAAACATCACCTAATTTAGGAAACCTCTCTGATCCTCCCTGTTGAGATAATTCTCCTCCTCCTCTAATCTTCCTTAGCTTTCCCATGGCTCTTAGTTTCTTTTAATTTATAGTATTTTATCTTTCTTGCTAGACTGAAAGCTACTGAAAGCAAGATTCAGGTTTAATCATTATTTTAACAGTAACTACTACAGTGCCTTACATAGAGTATGCAATTAATAAATGTCAAGTGTCATGATTTACAATATAAAACACTTAATCCAACAGAATGCATGTGAAGTAATCTATTTCCTTTGTATCCTTTAGAACTCATGTAATTTTTAATAAATTAATTATTCCCAGTATTTCCAACACTCTGAAAAAAGGAAGGTCATTCTTTCCAGTGTAGGAAGTCTTTGGATTTATAATTGGTTTTTAAGACTTCCAGATGATATGAATTTATTTCTAAAATAGAAAAAAAAAGTAAACAATAGAACTAGTTAGCAAACAAATTGAAAACAGTCAAACTCTGTGTTTACCACAAGTATCACAAGTAAGAGACCACTAAAAAAAACAAACAATTTTTTTTAAATGGAAAGAAACACAGGTAATTTGCCAAGGATGATAAGAAAGAATGACAAGAAAGTCAAAAGAAAGTCAAAAGTTAATTTCAAAAACAATTTAAATAATTGAGCTAGAAATGTATCACGATTTTCATCTGTTTTATTTTGGAGATAAAAATTTTTAAATGACATATAAATGAGTATCATAAGAAGAAAATACTTCAACGAGAAGTTCTCACACTTTTGAACTGTTTCACTTCCCTTGACTCAATTTCCTTGCAGTAAAAATTCTAAAAAGGAAAAAAAATAATGTAAAATAATCAAATCATCAAAATACTGACATTTTCCTTCTCTTCCACAATACAGGCACCCCACACATAATGTAAGACAAATGTTGAATGCCTTTTTTCGTATTGCTTGCTTTATTGGTTTAAATTCCCTGGAGAAGTATGGAAATGCCAGTTGGGTTAGTTGAGTATGCCAAAGAATATATCGAAGCAGGTAATAGTATTCTTGACAGGACCCCAGTGTGTAGGAGTTGGAATCCAGTTTTCGGTTGTTTGGGTCAAGGTCAGCTCCAAAGTGAGCAGCCTCATTGACCTAGATTCAGCATCAGGGTTGTATCATTCTTGATTGCTGCTTGGTGTGAGCTGAAATGGTCACTCCTAAAATATCAGTTAGGGTATGACAGGCAGTGAGAGGCCAACAGCTAAAGGTTATAGTTGGAGGCACTATGTGATCAAACTGCATAGGATTGTATGAAAATTCCTTGGCACTCTCCATCTCCCAGTTTGAAGTGGTGTACTTCAAATAAAAGTACGTTTCAAAAAAATATACTTTTATGGTGGGGAAGGGAAGAAATAAGAAAGAAATATGTTTGCTAGTTATTAATTGTGATGAATAACTAATTAAGAAGAAATCCCAAGGTAAAATGTCTCTTGAAATATTTTAAAATATCAGAGAGTTACTCTTTCCTATTCAAAATATAATCAAGAACTGATGGACTCTTTGAAATCATATAGATTTAGCAGAGGAAAAGGGGAGAGGATGCATCTTGAGAGATTTCACTGAAATTAACATCAAGTTGAAGAAGGTAACTTTATATCTGCACTTTTTGCTATAGCAGACACCAGAACAAAAAATGGCCAGACAGTCAATTGGGACAGCATGACACACCACTGGAAAAAATGATGTCAAGTGCAAAATTACAAGAAAAGTAAAATCATTGTTGAAGCCACGTTAGCATACCCTGCTCAAAATTATATCTGATTCTCTAGACACTTCATTTGGAAGATTCCCCAAAACAAGAGCAGAGAAATTACATAAATGGTTTTCCAGGCCAACCTTTCTGATTTAGTGTGCTGTAAGTTGCTTGTAGTGTTTCTCCAAGTAGGGAATCCAGGAAAATTTCTAGGGGTTGTGGATTTTGGAATCTCACCAAATTGTTAATGATTGCAGCCATACTAGTTAGCAAAAAGAGCTAACCAAGGTGTGAGCTCTCTTCCTAGTTGTTATTTCCCAGCACTACATTGGTGTAATTAAATTTTGTTCTCTTTGGCTAAAAAAGGTGAAGAGAACACTTCTCATATCCTCTTCTCAACAGCTTAGAACTTAGGGGAAGTGGGCATCAAGAGTTTGGGATAAAGAAATCTTAAGACACAGAATTTTAAAATATTGAAAAAGAAGGCCAAAAGATGGGCCATATTGAATGGGCACACTCCTGAAGTGGCCATTAGTTCAGTTATATTCTCTCATTATTTTCTGGTAGTTATTTACTTATTATGATAATTTACTTGATTACTCATAATTATTATTTTATATTTTCTGCAAGAATGAAAGCTCCATGGGGAAAAGGCTGTGTCTGTTCTGGTGGTCAGTGTTTCTCTGGTACCTTGCGTGTAGTCTCAAAGAGAAGGTACTCACTCAGTAAGTAAGTGCTCAGGAAGTGCTGACCTATTCTAAGCTTTCTGGTGATTTCATTATTTTTCTAGTCTAATTTATATAATCTAAATTTAAATTAAAGGCTTCTTAATTCTCAACCTGGAATAGTGGTTTTATAAGAAAATCATCACTTTAGAATAAAAATATCCATCTGTAAAGTTTTATGATATTTTTCTTCATTTCTTTTTTTTTTTAAATCCCCAAATAAAATCCCTGCCAAATGAAAGGAAT
Organism: Mesoplodon mirus; assembly: GCF_964341445.2. Classification (NCBI taxonomy): domain Eukaryota; kingdom Metazoa; phylum Chordata; class Mammalia; order Artiodactyla; family Ziphiidae; genus Mesoplodon; species Mesoplodon mirus. Next base: position 46,138,162 of record NC_138984.1, read on the forward strand.
ACAAGGAAACTCAAATAATTTGCCAGGGCAAGTTTATTAACATTTTCCCAAAGCATATCTTATTTTAAGTGTTTATCTTGGATCACCATCCAAAAGATAATTTTTTTTAAACCTTATAAGAAAATGCTTGGCTTATAAATGTTAGTTTGCATAGATAAAGGCAAGGAATGGGGTTGAGTGAGGAAGAGGAATAGTGTCTCCCACAATTAAAATATTCTCAGAAATTGTTTTTGACTGTGTCATTTAAGCACTTAGCCCTAAAGAGTGTTAATGCAGAGAGATTCAATCATCTCAAAATAAAATATGAAAAATATTAAATATCTAATGCCTGATGCAGTTCCTGGCACATAAAGTGCTCAATTGTGAGTTGGGTTTTCATGTTTTGATTTTATTAGTAGGAAGAAGGTTATTTTCATGAAAAAATAATTGTGGATGATTGTCCATAATTAAAACAATAAAGAAAGCCCTTAATAATAATAATAAGAAGAATAGCAGCTTTTATTTAATATTTACTATGTGCCAGCCTTATTCTAAGTTTTATTGGTATGTATTTATTTTTATATGTATTTAATATAGTATATAAAAATAGAATATATAAGTAGAATATATAACATGTACATATAATTGATTTAGTCTTCACTACAACCCTGTGAGCATGACTAATGCTATACCTGTTTTGCAAATGAGTAAAACGACTTCCCAAAGACCACACGCTTAGTGATCACAGAGCCAAGATTCAAACCCAGGAAATCTGATTCCAGGATCCATTCTTTCAATCCCCACGTATTAAGTTGAAGTTAGTAGCCCTAAATGCTTTCAAACAGATCAGAAACTTTATATCTAAATGAGTGTTTTCCTCATCAATGAAAACATCGGAGTAGCTAGGTTTAGTTCATTTTTTTCCCTCTCAATTATATATTTGTTTGAAACATTATTTTCACTTTTTCCACTGGTGAACCTATTGAGAGTAGGTTTAATTTTTTTAACTACCAAAAATGATTTGTTGCAATTTCTGGTGAATAAGTAGGGTTAAACAAGTAATATTGTATGACATTGCATCAAAAAACAAAATGTGAATACAAAGTAATGATTTCAATTTTCCTTCATGTCTCATACAATGATTGTAAAGACAATCCCACAGATTAGATCCAAAAGTGTTTTTGAAAAAATATATAATGTGAAGATGTAGTCAAAGGTGTATTCTTTCTATTATATTAGTAAAAAGAGAAGAATAGAAAAGAAAAATCTCAGTGCTTCATGGAATTTAAAAGTCAATGGAAGAGTCCTTGAAGTCTATTGTCTTGAATTGGGGTCGTGAATGTACATTGGAATACAGAGGTCTTTGTGTAGAATCTCATTCTTCTACTAAATTATATTTTTTAATCTGATTTTTGTTTTTCTCAGAATCTGTTAGGACAACCCAAGTTTTATTGTAGGCAGTATTAATCTAGGATTAGCCAAGAAAAACCAGAAAGTGAAAAATTAGGCTTTCCCTCCCCTGAGGGCCTGTCCATGTTGTAGACTGTACAAAATGATCCCATCCTGACAGTGCAGAAATGAACACAGTTTCCAACAAAATTTACATATGTGGCAGGGAGCTGTCCCGAAATGACATACTTAGACAAATATTTCCAAAAAGATCATAGGTTTTCCTTTACAACAGTATTTCATAGGCTTTACAACATTTCTCAGCTTGGCCTTCTCTTTACCACTTTCTCTCTTTATCATTTTTTTAAAAAAGCTTTATTAATTTTCAGTTTCTTCAAAGAAAATTTTTTATTCAAACAACAATTTTATTTTGATGTACATGTTGTTTCAGTGCTAAGAAGCAATTGAAGAACATGAAAAACAGTTAAGCTGGGGGACATTGTGGATTATTAACAGTTAAATTAAAGCAGATAACTAAATTCCAATTTTTATTTTATTTTATTTTCACTTTAATCATTTGATAGATGTGCTGTTTTCCCTCACTTTATAGATTTGGATTTTCAGGGACATTGTCCGCTTTCTACATTTTTGTCTCCAAATTACTTTCCAACAATTCAGGTAAGTGCCTCTAGGTGTAGAGTATATCTCCTTGATGATTCTAACAGTTTCTGATCAATTAATTAATTATGCTATTCAAATACCTATTGTGTGCAAAGCACTGCATTCAGTTTATTAGGGTATAAACAGAAAAGTAATATGATTCTTAGCCTTAAAGAGATTACATAATTTACTTAAAATTGAACAAATCCATTGGGCACTCTTATAATAAATTCATCTATGAAGTGATAAGTTTAAACATAATTTGACTGAGATTTATTCTAGTTTAAGAATTCGACAATTTTCTAAAAAAATCATAGAGTGCTTATTTTTTCCCCAATTAAAAATATTTCAAATATTTACTCATACTTGCTTCTCCCTCTTGTAATATGTTTTTTATTTCTACAGTAGTTTCTGTTTTCCAAATAGCTCCCACAGAAATAGATGCATCTGTTCTCTGGACTTAACAGTATATCATTCTTTTTCTTAAAACACATTATTGTAAAACACAGGTAAACAGAACCAAACATAAGTTTTAAAAAAATTGCACATGAAGTGTTTTCTGAGCTGTGAGCTACTTAAACTCTCTCTGGGGCTGTTATATGGATGCTTTTCACTTGAAGTTCATGCTAGAATTTTTTGTACTTTAAAATAAGAGACTATACCTATTCTAGATTAATTCTTTTTTGTTATTTATTTTATTACACTTGAGTTCATTTTGTTTTTAGTTGGAGTAGCCTGATTAATTGATGTATTAATTTTGAATGGGATGCTTCAGAATAAGGCAATAAGCGTACAAACTCTAACTATTAGTAGGTAGCATCTATTTTTTTTCTATTGTATACACTTTAGTGAAATAAGCCTAGAAAAAAGAAAAAAGAAACTTACTTTATCAATCCAACCAAAATGTTTCTTACACCAAGAGATCAAAGAAATTCATATCAAAATATGTAGCATTTTAAAAAAGCATATTAACTGTTTAATAAACATAGGGACTGTTAATATCCATGATCCAGAGATGGGGTGGTTAGCCTTTTTGTGACTGCTTTGTTGAGTCATGGTAAGCATATTCTTCATCTGGCTGTCACGTTGTTTTATTTGTTAGTCACAGCAATTGAGTCTGATTCATACTGTCCTGTAGAAAGCTCAAGGCCTTACAAGCATGCATTCTTCTAACATTTCTAATCAAATGTTTCACTCTGACAATAATGTAAGCTGTTTAGTGTAGAGAACAGTGAACATACTTAAAAATAATATGACAAAAATCTCAACATTACTATCTTCCAATTGGACAATTTTACATGATTGGGGCTAATTAGAGCTTTCTTCCTGATTCTGCATAGTTCATGTTAGTGAATTTTGGCAATGTCTCTCATATTATCCTTTGCCAGATAAGTGAAGACATCTTGGTGGGCTGATATTGAAATAAAAGGTGTGAAATCAGTTTAACCAATGGTCCTATGATTAATGGACATAGCAGAAATTTTAATCAAATTTGTAGGTGATAAAAACCACATGTTGCATGGCAATATTAGGATTAAAATTAAAATCTCAGAATTTAGTGATGGTGGGCTGATATCAACATCATAAAGTTGTGTAAGAGATAAATGTAAAAGCATCTATTAAAAACTGATTACAGAAGAATATGGTGAAGAGACATGGCTGCATAATAGTAGCTGATGTGACAAAAACCTACCAAAAAAAGTTGGTAAGTTTTAGTCAATCTTAGTAGGGAAATATGGCTGTTAAATTGGTCTATGCCCTTGTTTATGAATTAAATGTATACTTATTTAGTACCTATGGTATGCTAAGCATTATGCCTGGCATGGGGCTAGTGATGAAATAGACCTGATCCACATCTTTAATAAATCTACAAACAGTCTTGTCTGAAAGGTTGACAAGAAACAGTTTCAACTCAGAGTGAAAAATGCTATGAAAAAGGTGGTAATGAAACTTGTGAAGGCCATATGATCCAGTTTATAGTGCTCAAGATGAGTTTTCCACAGCAAATGATTTCAAGAATGATACTGCTTCTGCTTCTATCTTCTACAAATCTTACACAAAGAGGCTCATCCAGTTACATCTAAATCCCAACCTTGGCCTGTTCTATAACGATCTTGCTACCCTTCCCCCTCCTCTACACTACCTGGGAAAGACTGAACATGGTACCATTTCTAACTTCCTCAACCATCCAGAAAATTCTTATAAATGTGAAATTGGGCAATGAAAGATTCTGACAACCAAAGGGCTTTCGTAATACTTCTTCCCTCTCCTTGATAAGAAATAGAGTTGCATTCAGGTTGTGCATCCCAGTAGCTTTTTTAGGAAAGAAAGTAGGAAAGAGGATAGATAAAAGAAATCTAGGGACTTCCCTGGTGGTGCAGTGGTTAAGAATCTGTCTGCCAATGCAGACGACACAGGTTCAAGCCCTAGTCCAGGAAGATCCCACATGCTGCAGAGCAACTAAGCCCATGCACCACGACTACTGAAGCCCATGTGCTTAGATCTCGTGCTCAGAAACAACAGGAGCCACCATAATGAGAAGCCTGCGCACCACAAAGAAGAGTAGCCCCACCTCTCCACAACTAGAGAAAGCCACATGCAGCAACAAAGACCCAATGCAGCCAAAAAATTAAAAATTAAACCTCAAAACATTCAGAGTTGGAGCAAACACATCTACAAAAGCCATTAGCCCCTGAACAAGCCCTATTCTGTAGTAGTGTCAATAATGTTTACCAGTAAGAGAGAGATGTTATATTCTATATTCTATTAAAGGAGTTAGGTAATTTTGTAATGCATTTGAGAAAGAGATCTAAACATCTACTTTTAGAGTAATCTAGGTATTGTTTATCCTAAGATCTTTTTACTTTTTCTTCTTCTTCTTCTCCTTCCCCTCCTCATCCTGGATCATTCCTTCCCAACATCTGCATGGTTTGCTCCCTCATCTTTTGCAGATCTTTGCTCAAATATCACCCAGTGAGTATTTCTTTGACGTCTCATTTAAAATCTCACATCCTTACCATCCCTCTACCTTCTCTTTCCTGCTCTATTTTTCTTCTCACCACTTATGATCCCCTGACATACTATATATTTTACTTACTTTTCTGCTAGTGTCTTTCTAAATGGATTATCAATTCCATGAAGACAGGGCTTTTGTCTCTTCTATTCTTTCCTTCAACGCCAGCACTTAATGCTCAAGTACCAAGTATTGGACATGGTAGACCTTCAATAAATATTTGTAAAATAAATGAATGAATAAATAAACCCTAAACATTTACTTCACCTCTGACCTCTTTCCTGAGTGCCACACAGCCTTAGTCTAGAGATCAGCACTATAGTCCATCTCTTGCCTGGATTCGGGTAATACTCTTCTAGATTCTCGTCTTGCTTCCAGTCTTTCTTCTTTTTACATTTATTCTCTATACCATCTCTTGAGAAATTATTCTGAAGTCCAAATCTTATCCTGTCACTCACTAATTTATAATTTCCAATGGATTTCACCACCCTTAGAAGAAAAACCTACATTTTAAGAAGAATCACGTTAGCTTTCCTCATCTCACTTTGCTGTCTCGGGTCCTAACACTCCAGTCTTCATTCTGATCATCCTAAACTACTGGTGTTAGAGTTCCTCTAACTCACCACCTTCTTTCTTACCTCAAGATCTTCACCTACATTCTTCTTGACACACTATTTTCACAACCCATTTTATTAGCGTAGCTCTTATGCATTCTTCAGTGTCAGATGTTCTTGCCCTGGGACGCTTTCCCTAAAGGATAGAAAAGCCAGTTGTTCCTGATAAGTACCACATAGTACTGGCATTTTCTCAAAGCAGTCATCACATGTTATTTATTTATTTATTTATTTATTTATTTATTTATTTATTGCAGTACGCGGGCCCCTCACTGCTGTGGCCTCTCTTGTTGCAGAGCACAGGCTCCGGACGCGCAGGCTCACTGGCCATGGCTCATGGGCCCAGCTGCTCCGCTGCATGTGGGATCTTCCCGGACCGGGACATGAACCCGTGTCCCTTGCATTGGCAGGTGGACTCTCAAACACTGCACCATCAGGGAAGCCCCACATGTTATTTAAATTGATTATTCTTCTTTGTCCTCTACTGGGGTCTAAGTGCCATGCAGATGGTCATCTCATTTGTTTTGCTCACATCCAGATCCCTAGAGCTTATCATGGTGCCTAGCTTATGGTATGCATTTAGTATTTGTTGCGTGTAAAGAGAGAAAGAATGAATAAGGAAAAATGGAAAGGGAGGAGGTGGGGGGATTAGACTTTATTCTGTATTTAAAAGAAGACAAGCTTAGATTGCCCATGGAGATAAATATTCTTATCTTAAACATTTTAATTAGATAATAAAAACACATTTAAAATCCAGCAGAAAATATTTCAGTGTTATCTTTAAATCACTCTCTTATTTAATCCAATATGCTCCCCAGGCCATAACAGGTACTAAATAAATATCTGGTAAATAACACACAAGACTGTTCTTTTTTTCAGCCAGATAAGACATAATCTGTGTGAATATACACAGAATGTTTGTTCAATAAATTTACTGTATTTTAGTGAGAGAATTTAAAATGCCCTCCAGGCCAGGAGCTGGTGCACCCACCCCAGGTCACCATGAGACTAACAGTGACGCCATTAAAAGAATTGGATGGGAGACCTCTCAGAGGTCATTTCTGTGCAATGGATTTTTAAGCAAGTTCTTCTAAACTAACTGTAATTTATTATCTATATATTCCTCAAAATTGCTATTAAATTGTTCCATCTTCAAACAGCATTAACCCTTGGGCAGTCAAGTTCCACAAATTATCAGTCACTGTATTAAATAAATGTTTTCAGTTGTTCTAACACTGCCTGTTCAAAGCTTTCCAGGGTGCCCAGTACTTCTAATCTTGCCAGACTTCTCGAACCACTCCAAACCACCAAATGATTAACTTCCCTCTTATTTCCCCTAACTTTGATCAAATTTCTTATCTGCTCTTGCCTTTCAAGGATACTGAGACAAGTATCAAATCCAATCCACCTGGACCTAGAAGCCTCACTGTAGAGAAGGCCAGGTGGATCCTCACACATCCATAGCCTGATAAGAGGCTTCTTGTCTGTCCACTCCTCTCAAATCTGCAGCAATAACCATTCTGAAACAAAGCTAGAAATATAGGTGAAGAAAAAGGGTGGAATCAGTCTGAGCTTGAAACTGCTGTCATCATGTGTATTGATTTTTCCTTGTCAAAATATCATTGTCATCTTTCAGAGCTCTGCTAAGGGTTTGGAATCCATCTCTTTGCTGAGTCTGTCATGTCTTATAATTCTCCTCAGACCATGAGCTAATGCTGTAGGGTAGTCCACCACCTGGTCTCAGAGGACTAAACTCTATCTTCATGCTTAAGACAAGAATGCTGATGAGGCTCTCCTATTAAGTAGATCTTAAGTAGAACTTTCTCTTTCATACCATGTTGGCAAAATTAAACACACACTAAAAAACCTAACAACAGTAACAACAAAATTAAAAAATTACAGGGAGTAATTTTACAGGTGAACATTGTGAACATTTTATTCCTTGTTTGTTTCATTGTGCCTTGAATTTTTTTTTTTGTCAAAATATACTCAACTCACATTTTAATGTAATGCTTTTCTTCTGGTTCTGCTTACATAAGACACCTATGACTATAACATCCATTTCCTACCTGAATAAAGGAGTAAAATGTGGGAGAGAGGACTTTAAAATTAAAAAATATTAACCTAAGAAAATGAGATCTTGTCAAATGTCATTATTTAAAGCCAAATATTGGATATTAATTCTGGTTACTTCCTGATTTTCTGCTTTAACTTCAACTGGCAAAGTGATTCAATAATATGTTGGATATTAATTCACCACAAAATTGTCAATTTACTGCAACGTGATTTCTAGAAATATGAAACGAACAAGTCTTGGTATGTTAAAGTGAGATCTGAGAAGTGAGAGAAAAGAATGTGAAATTAGCATATGGCATAATTTGGAAAAGGAATTGATTAGACTGAAATTTTGAGATGGAAAAAGTACTGAGCAAGTTTGTGATGTAGGTGCAAGCATGCTGGCTAACTTAGGAGTGGAATAGAAGAAAAGAGAATGAGATGTAAGAAAAGGTAGTTAGGCAAACATTATTTTATTTTTATACCTATAATTTGATTATTATCATTAAATTTCTACTCATTCTTCAGTTAATAAGTAATCCTGTATAAGAGTACATTTCCTACCAAAACTCAAATAAAGAATGTGAAAAAATGTTGTCAGTTCAGTTCAGAGTTTTCCTTACATTTACCATTCATACCATTAGGAAGAACATGGGCATGTTGTATTTAATAAAGCCTATATAAACTACTTATTTAAAAAAAAACACTCTCTATTTATGTACCCCATGAAAAATACATACCACTGAAGAGCAAAAAACAATGGGGTGTACATAAACTAATAAAAGTGGTAGGATTTATCTTTTTTCTTTCTTTTTTTCCCTGAATTATGGTAAAATTCCTGAAAAAGAGAGAATTGGACAAGTATACATGTTACTTGTACTTGGACCCACAGATGCTTTCTCAGAGGTCAGTGAGTTCCCTATGAGATATTATATTATTGTGTTCTCATTTTGATGATACACACAAACACACATGCACACATATGTATACTCTGGATAATACTGTAATCAAGTGGTGCCAAACAATAGTCCTTGTCTTTACATTTGTGTTTACAGCTTTTGGGTGCCAAATAAAACTATACTAATTGAGTTGAGCTAAGAGAACAGTGAAAACAGCAGGAGTCAAATTAATAATTAGTATAGAAATGTTGTATTTTCCCCAAGTTCAAATGCTGTCATGGTTTGATTGATGAATCAGAGTTTCACTGTAGCTTGAAAAGACAAAAATGATGGGAAAACTTGAGCAGAAAATGAAGTAGAATATAAGGGAGAGAGAATGATACTTCCTTGAGTATATGCTTTTGTATAATTTTGACATTTGAAAGCTCTATTTTTAGTTGGAAAGTTAGGCCATTTATATTTAAAGTTATTATTAAGCATAGTTTTACATTTCTACATATTTTAAATATAAATTAATATAAATGGGAAAGGAAAACAGTAACTCAAAAACTGAAAGAACACTGAAACTAAAGGACCTAATTGTGTTTCAACTGAATACCGTAACCACACTACAGGGACAAATAAACAAACTCAACTAGATGCTGCCTATATGAAACTCAAAATATAGGAAATAATAAATAAGCAAAAATCAGTGTATTAGGAAATAAGAACACCATACAAAATAGAAAAATTAGAAAACCAAAGGTGGTTTTGACATGATCAATAAAATTAATAAAACTCTAGTCAGGATAATTAAGAAAAGGAAAAAAAAGATACAGAAAAGAAGCCAACTACTCATATCAGGAATGAGAGAGGTGATATTACTACAGATGTTACAGTTATTAAAAAGATAAAGGGGGGTATTATGAACAATTTGTGTCATAACTTTGAAAATTTATATTAAGCAAATAACATGAAAAGCACAAACTACAATGTTTACTCAAGAAGAAACAGATAACCCGAATGCCATAGGTTTATTTAAAAATATGTAATTACAGGGTTTCCCTGGTGGCGCAGTGGTTAAGAATCCACCTGCCAATGCAAGGGACACGGGTTTGAGCCTTGGTCCAGGAAGATCCCACATGCCACAGAGCAACTAAGCCTGTGTTCTAGAGCTCCCGAGCCACAACTATTGAGCCCGCGTGCCACAACTACTGAAGTCCGCACGCCTAGAGCCCATGCTCCTCAACAAGAGAAGCCACCACAATGAGAAGCCCGTGCAACAAAACCAAGAGTAACCCCCACTTGCCGCAGCTAGAGAAAACCTGCGCGCAGCAACAAAGACCCAACACAGCCAAAAATAAATAAATAAATTTATTTTAAAAATGTAATTGCAGTTAAAATCTTTGTAGAAAGAAAATCTAGTTCTAGATAAGAGGTGAATTCTAACAGTAAAGAGGTAGCAATATCTATGCTACGCTATCTCATCAAGAAAAATAAACAAGATATTTCCCTACTCATTCTATGAGGCTATTGTTACAATGATCCTAAAACCAGATCAAGATAATACACAAATAGAAAATAGCAAACTACATCCTTTGTGAATATAGATGCAAAAATTTTAAACAAAATGATAGCAAATTGAATCCAACAATACTTTTTACAGGATAATATACTGACCACCTGAGTTTTACCCAAGGAATGAAATGTTTTAGAGTTTGAAAATCAATCAATATAGCTCACAATATTAACAGAGTAGAAAAAAAAGAAAAAAACACATGATTGTCCCAACAGATGCAGAAAAAGCATATGGCAACATCTAAATCTAGTCCTGATGAAAAACTTTCAGCTTACTTGGAATAGAAAGGTACTTTCTCGATCTGATAAAGTGCTTCTGTGACAAATCTACAGCTAAATTTATACGTAATGAAGAAAGACTGATTACCTTCCCTCTAAGAGAAGCAAGAGGTCAAGACAGTTTACTCTCACCACTTCTATTCAGCATTGTGTAGGAGGTTCCAGTAGGTGCAGTAAGGCAAGAAAACTAAATGAAAGGCACACAGATTGGACAATGAAAACTGGAACTCACTCTGAGTTTAGCACAGTGCAGGAGACCAGATAAATATACTAAAATTAATTTTATTCTATATGCTAGCCAGACAAAATTGGAAATTGAAACTTAAGTAGATACAATTTACAATAGCACTAAAATATAAAATACTTAAGAGCAAATCTGAAAAATATGGTACAAGGCCTGTACACTCAATATTACAAAACTGATAAAAGATTTCAAAGAAAATCTAAATAAATTGAGATATATGCCTTGTTTACAAATTGGAGCACACAATAATGTTAAGATGTCATTTCTCCTAAAATTGAGCTATAGGTTTAATGCAATCTCAGTCAAAATTACAGCAGGTTTTCTACTGTAGAAACCAGCAAGGTCATTCTAAGTTTTGTACAGAAATACAAATTACCTAGAATAGACAAAACAACTTGGAAAAAAAGATTAAACTTAGATGACCAGGAATATGATTTTAGGATTTATTATAAGTTACAGTAGTCAATACAGTGTGATGATGGTGTGAGGATGAACAGATTGATGAAACAGAATCGCGATTATAGAAATAGACATACATGTACACGGTCAGTTCATCAAGGGTGCAAAGTCAATTTCACAAAGAAAGAATACAATTCTTGTACTGTATGGGAATAATTGAATATCCATTTATTAAAAAATGGTGAACTTTGATCCATATCTTTCTCTCCTTTTATGTCCAGCCGTACTTGTATTCAGGAGTTGGGGTTAAATAAGAACTTGCCGACGCACACAAATGCTAAAGGGAATTTTCCACTCACATCCTTTCACAGAAACCACAATTAATTGATTATTTTAATTAATTAATTAAAGTTTATCTGGAAGTTCCCTTACTAGACTCAGGGTCTTTTCTTTTTCTTTCCTTCAAGGCTTATTGAGATATAACTCACCTACAGTACTGTATGAGTTTAAGGTGTACAACATACTGATTTGACCACATACATCAGGAAATGATTACCACAGTAAGTTTAGTGAACATCCATCATCTCATATAGACCATATGAGATATAGATACAAAACTAAAGAAATAGAAAAAAAATTTTTTCCTTGTGATAAGAGCTCTTAGGATATACTCTCAATGACTTTCATATATAACTTATAGCAGTGTTAATTATATTTATCATCTTGTACATTACATCCTTGGTACTTATTTATCTTATAACTGGAAGCTTGTACATTTTGACTGCTTTCATCCAAACCATCTCTGGTAGCCACAACTCTGATCACTTTTTCTATGAGTTTGTTTGCTTTTGATGTATAATTGACCTACACTGTTAGCTCTTGTTGCAAAACATAGTGATTCGATATTGTTATACATTTCAAAATGATCACCACAATAAGTCTAGTTACCATGTCACCATACAAAGATATTACATAATTATTGACTATATTCCTCACACTGTACATGTCACACCTGTGATTCATTTATTTTGCAACTGGAAGTTTGTACCTCTTAATCTCCCTCACCAATTTCTTTCTCTTTCTCTATATGTAAAATGTATATCTTTCTCTATATATGAAAATAAACTCAAAGTGGTATATTGACCTAAATGTAACACCAAAGACCATAAAAGTGATTTCTCTCACCAAAGAAAATGTGAGAGAAAATTTTTTGAACCTGTGTTGGGTAAATGTTTCTTAGATATAACACCAAAGTTAAAATGTATCGAAGAAATAATTGATACATGGAACATCATTAAAATTAAGAACTTTGGCTCTTTGAACAACAATGATGAGAAACTGAAAAGAGAAACCACACATGGGGAGAAAATATCTGCAAATTGCACAACTGGTAAGGAAATTGTATCCAGAACATATATAGAACTCTCAAAATTGAATAAGACAACCAAAACCAAATTAAAAAAGCAAAAGATTTGAACACTTTATCAAAGAATATATATGGATTGCAACAAGTACATGAAAATATGCTCAACATCATTAGTCTCTGGAGAAAAGGAAATTAGAACAACAATAAGGTAAGTCTGCACATCTATTAGAAAGTCAAAAGGTAAAGTGTAGATGAGATGTTAAAGTGTTGATGAGGATGTATAACAACGGAAATTCTCATACATGGTTGGTACAAATGTAAAATGGTACAACGGCTTTGAGAAACAATTTTTCAGTTTCTTAAGTTAAAATTATCATATGACCTAGTCATTTCCTTCTTAGCTATTTACTCAATATAAATAAAGCATATGTTTATACTTGTTCATGCATGTTATTTGTAATAACTGAAAACTGGAAACAATCCATATTTCCAACAGCAGATCAATGGATAACAAATTATAGAGTTTGGTATAGAATGGACTACTACTCAGTAATAAAAAGCAGTGAACTATTGAGTCAGTTAGCAGTCTTGATGCATATCAAAATAATCATGCTGGGTGAAAGAAGCCAGACTAAAAAAAAGTATATAATGTATGATTTCACTGTATTAAATTCTATAAAATGCAAATCCATCTATAATGAAATAGAGCGAATAAATGATTTTTTGGGATGGAGGGCATGGGGAAGAGCAGAGAGAGGAATTACAAAGAGACCTAAAGAAATTTTGGGTGTGATTGCTTATTATCTTGATTTTGGTGATAGTTTCATGGGTATATACATATATCAAATCTTATCAATTTTAAACTTTAATCATAAGCATTTTACTGATGTTTATTATTCTTAATTAAAGCTGTTAAAAAAGAAAAAGAGTACCACAAATGAAGAAAATAGCAGGGGTGTGGGGAGGGGGGCAGTGATCAGCAGACAATGGATTTCTTGCAAGAGAGAATGTGGATAAACATTATTTATGGATTAAACAAAGTTAAGTACACAGGTGATCTGGGGACAGGATCACACATTGACTAAGGAGAGGGACCCTTTCCATGGGCACTCTGCTTTAGAGGGCTCACATAAGCAAACACACACAAAACAAATGTACATGTTTGTGTTTATAATATGAAAGCCTAAGAACAAGTTATATCCCTCCCTAAAAGTTTATTAGAAGAATTCATCTTAAAACTCCAATTAAAATAAAAATTAAAAAAAAAACAAATACCCTAAGTGCAGTGGGGTTTGGGCAAATCGCACGGTCTGAGCGAATAGTACCCAAAACATTGTCCTCACTTTAGACACCAGCCACAAGTCTGGGGGCTGCAGGACCACCTTCACTTTGGACCAACTGACAAGTTCAGGTATTCCCAGAACCCCACTAGGTTTGAGAATTTGCTAGATAGCTCACAGAACTTGGCACTATATTTACAATTACACTTTTCTTTTTAAAGTGAAAGTATATAAATTAAAATTAACCAAAAGAAGAGACACACAGGGCAAATCTGGGAGGGTTTTGAACATGAAGCTCCTGTTGTTCTCAGGGACAAGTTTTCCTCCTGGCACTGCAGTGTGACGATACTCAGAGTATTTCAAGCAGAGAAGTTCACGCTAGTCTTTTGGTGTCCAGAATTTTAACTGGGGCTCACATACTACCCACATGGCTGACCTTTAGTCTCCAGTACACCCCTCCCTCCAGAGGTTTGGCTAATACCTTCAGTGTCCAGTTTCTCTTGGAAGTCCAAACTAATATGGTGTGGTCTAAAGCTCCCGTTACAAATTACATTGTTAGGTTGTCTGGTTGCCAAAACCTCTGATAAACAAAGATGTGCTTATCAGCAACACATTCCAGGAGCTTGGAATCACTTCCCAGTAGCTAAGGACAAAGACCAGACCTCTCTCTGGGTAAAGTTAATTCTTCACTATACATTAAGGAATGCATGAGTTTCTGTCACTCAGGATCCAGCCCTTGGCACCAAAGCAAAGCAACCCAATGAGTGTTTACTGTAAGCATCCACAGTCTGTGAACTAACACCATTCTGACCCCTAGGAAACCTCTGTTTCTCTTGCCCAATGTTCAGAAGCTAAAGTCAATGTAGTCTGAATGCTGTGAAAATTTTAATTTGTGTGATGCCAAAGTTGGAGACTGACAGTGCTTACACATGTCCAGAGGAATTGAGTGGCAGAATTGCTTAAAGAGAAAAAATAAATTCATGTATCATATCCTTCCATTAAAATAGCATGATTACCATAGTTTCTCGCATAATGAAGTGTCCTTTCCCAGTAGCGCTGAGATCTACTTTATTTTGCTTTTCTTTTTGCTCCATTTTGAGGTTTTGGTGACACAAATTAGCGTGATATTCATGGATATTGCTCATGGCAATGAGGGATATTTTGCAATTTTAAATAATTAACATATTACTTTTTGCAACCGTAAACATATTATTTTTACTTTTTCTTTCTGGGGTCTAGCCATACCATACTGGAAGTGTGTTATTTGTCCTTTGAACCAGTAAGTAGATAGACATTAAGTGATATAACAGTATTTAACTTAATTTACAAAGGTTTATGACAAATTTAACTTCAAATAATTTTGATTTAAATTTTAGATATTTATTGATTATAATTGTATTTTGCTCTAAATTGTAATAGATAATTTTAAGTAATTCAGAAAAATAACTTTTTGGAAAAATACATAAGTATAATTTAGTCATTTTGATTTTTTACATTTACTTTTTAATACAGTTATATTTTATTTCATATTTTTAAGATTAAGATTATCATATAATAACATTATGCTAAAATGAAAATAAATAAAAGAAAATGTTATGGACTAAGTGCATAATAATTTATTATATTTCGATTTTATTTTTCCTCCAAGAAAAATGTCAGGTCATCAGAAGAATGCCTACATGCACAATAATAATTGATTTCACTCATCCTTTATATTATTTTGACTTTCAGTAATATACAAACCATAACTTTACACATATTTCTTTAAATATATTTTTATGAATGCATACTTGTAAGGCACAGGGATAAATCATAATTTAGTAGCAGTTTGTTAACTTGGTTTATAATCTTTAAAAATTTAGCCATATGCTACATGGACCTCTGTTCATTCTCTTGCTCAGGACCTCATAAATGACAGAGTTGAGCATGTTGGTAGAGATGAGAGTCTAGTTGTCCGAGAAATGCCATGGGGAGACTTGGTTCCTGAAGATACAAAGAACAAAGTGATTTGTGGGGCTCTCATGCAGAATAATCAAGATTAGCGTGTGTGTGTCCGTGTGCAAAACAACTTCGAGGCCTCCAGGAGGTATGTGTTCGAGAAAACAAGACAATTTTGTTGAAAAACTGGTCAGTTGAAAGGGCACATTATTTTGTGTCAAAAATATGAAGGCAACATATAAACAGAAATATGAAGGCAATTTACTCCGAGAAATATACAGTGCTCACCAGAAAGTCATGGATCAAATAAAAAAATAGTATGATTTTGAGCAACTAATGGAGTAAGAAGAGAGAATTACTTTTACCACATCAATATCTAAATGCACACGACAGTTTAAGTGAGCAATTTTTTTTTTTTTTTTTTTTGTGGTACGCGGGCCTCTCACTGTTGCGGCCTCTCCCGTTGCGGAGCACAGGCTCCTAACGCGCAGGCTCCGGACGCACAGGTTCCTGACGTGCAGGCTCCGGACGCGCAGGCTCAGCGGCCATGGCTCACGGGCCCAGCCACTCCGCGGCATGTGGGATCTTCCTGGACCGGGGCACGAACCCATGTCCCCTGCATCGGCAGGCGGATTCTTAACCACTGGGCCACCAGGTAAGTCCCGTTTCCTCCGTTTTTTTTTTTTTTTTGCGGTACGCGGGCCTCTCAATGCTGTGGCCTTTCCCGTTGCGGAGCACAGGCTCCGGACGCGCAGACTCAGCAGCAATGGCTCACGGGCCCAGCCGCTCCGCGGCATGTGGGATCCTCCCGGACGGCGGCACAAACCCGCGCCCCCTGCATCGTCAGGCGGACCCCCAACCGCAGCGCCACCAGGGAAGCCCTAAGTCAGCAATTTAAATGAGCCTCTTACACTTTGAAAACAGTTCTTTTGAATCTCATCCTAGATTTTTCCTAGTTTCTTTTGGCCTCTATTTCTCACCCTAATGTTCTAGTTTTTAATTTTGTACACTATCTAGCAAATAGAGGTGAGGGAGCCTGTTGACTAATCTTAGTAAAATATCTCATTTTTGTGATATACACATTACTCTTAAAGGGAGGAAAAATCAATGAAGAGTGAAAAAGTAGAACTGCAGTGGTGGATAATAAAATATTCTGGACAAAATCACAATTTCTCCCTCTTTCAGGTTTCTTCCTTAATCTTCAGAATAGATCCTCACGGTGCCTGTGATAAATGCCAATGCAGTTTTAGTTTTACTTTAATTAGTAGTTAGACTATTTATTTCTTACTTTTTGTTTTGTTTTGTTTTGGTTTTATAATTATGTCTTCATGTTATCAAAAGCATGAGGTTATGCATATGCTAATATATAATATGTATTACAGGTAAATGAGTACACGTGAAGAGGTAGATTTGCTTTTGTGGGTGACAATAGGTTGGTAACATAAGAGCTCAGGAGAAGTAATAGATCCATCAAGCCATATCTCTTTGAATGATGTTAATTGTATATGATACATGGAAAGAGTGCTACAAAAGCATTATGTGTACATAGGGAAAACCTTTATATGAGAAAACTGAACTTTTCAATTCCTGAGAGAAATTAGAACAAAACCAGAAGGGGTGAGGATTAGAGAAATTGAGAAGAGGTCATAATTATTTTTCATAAATTCTAGAAATAATGTAGAAAAAACAGGAGCTGTATCTGGACATGGATAAGATGTGATCAGCAACTTTGGCAGGGATTTTTTCTTAGGTATATAAAGGAAGACTGTACAGTTACAGAGAAAAGACCAATTAAAATAAACATAAGTGACTTAATATTTAATTCTGAGTTTAGGCAAAATTTTTGAAATTCCAAATAAATATCTACATTGAGGGAAAAATTCTATCTGTGTCTTTGCAGTTCAGTTCACCAATTTGTACCAATGTTTTCAGCATTATAAATGCAAGGGATTCAGAAAAACTCCTTAATACTCAATTTTCCTGAGGCTATCTTGCATAAACATGTTAACATTATTGTGCTTTTTTAACATGAAATTAAATTTTAAATCAGTGTTATTTTTGACTATGTTCATACCTCAGCTCATACCGATTGTGAATATAAGGATATATATACACATGTAAATACAGTGGTCACAACAGATTCAAGTCATGCAATGATACTAAGCAAAGTTAGAGAAATAATACCAAGTGACTGAGCTTATTATATTGGAAAGCTGAAACCTACCTATATAAATTCATTTCTACTGAACATTCAAAAATTCAGTCTTATGATCATGGATTCTAACCTGTTCGTATTTTGATATGAGTGTTTCCTATTAGATTTTCCCGGATAACAAATGCCAGGGTTCAAAGCACCCTTCACTGTAAGTCTTTGGAATCCCTGGGTTTGAAGGCTGTCTGTGCCATTTTCCAGATAAGTAATGTTAGATAAATCACTGATGGCTCTAATACCCTCGTTTCCTCATCTTCAAAGGGAGGATGGCGACACACTTGTTTGCCCAGTTATATCTGGCGATTTGTTGAAACAAGTAGGTACAGCACCTTTAGAGAATTCAAAACAATAAACACGCGTGTGTTTATAAATTAAATTTGCTATTGCCAATATTTAAAAAACAAGATTGTATGCATTTAACTAGGTAAAGTTCTCTTTTCATGTACAAAATAAAACATTTTAGTAAATTAGGCAAAGTTTTAAAGGAGAGTACTGTAGATTTGGAGGGTTCCTTAGGAATCAGTCATTATTAAAAACTCACTCCGGAATTCCCTGATGGTCCAGTGGTTAGGGCGCCGAGCTTTCACTGCAGGGGCCCCAGGTTTGAGCCCTGGTTGGAGAACTAAGATCCCACAATGTGGAGCTCATGCTATTGAAACTGTTTCTGAGCTACATGCCATTTTTAAGATATGGACATTTCATAACTTTTTCTACAAACTTTCAATTAATTTGTAGGCCTGAATGTATTTCTAACAAGTAACTCATTTAATGAAAATGAATTTTTTTGTAATTATTTTTTTCTGCAAAGAAAGAATATACTAGATATAATGAAATGTGGCCTTAGGAGAAGAAGCAGTTGGTTTTCATTGCTGGGCAAGTTCATAAAACTATATTAATAACCACATGTTTCACATTGAAAATTACCACCTTAAGATGTTCCTTTACACAAATCTGTACAGAATAGCTCTGTGGCAGGCAGCAAAATAGAGTACCAAAGATGTCATATCCTAGTTCCCCAGAACCTATGAATATGGTGGTTTCCATGGCAAAAGAATTAAAGAAGCAGATGGAATTCAGGTTGCTGATCAGGGAGATTGTCTAAAATAGGGAGATTATCCTGGATTATCTGCATGGGCCCAAGGTAATCACATGGGTTCTTAAACATGGAAGAGGGAGGCAAAAGAGTTAGTATCACAGTGATATCAGGTGAAAAAGATTCCACCAGCCACTGCTGGCTTTGAAGATGAAAGGAAGCCACAAATCAAGAAATGCAGGCAGCCTCTAGAAGCTGGAAAGAGCAAGGAAATATTTTCCTCTAGAGCCTCCTGAGATGAATGCAAACTGTCTGGATTTTAGCCTGTGAGACCCATTTTGAACTCCTAACCTCCAGATTTGTAAGCTAATAAATGTGTGTTGTTTTAAGCCACAAAGTTTGTGGTAATTTGTTACAGCAGCAGTAGAAAACTAATACAATCTCCATACTTTCAATCAATATAAAAGACTGTGGCTTTGCCCACCAGGACATTATCATTATCATCCTGGGCTTTGATGTTACATGAATGAATGAATGGAAAGACAATTTTCCTTAAGTCACAGAATGAACTAGATATTCTCTGTACCTGTCAAGATTAAACTAGTTACCTCAAATTAAAATGTGTGAGCCAAGAAAAAGAGACAAAAATGGCAATTAATTGATATCACTTCAGAAATCTGTTAATTTATTACCTAACGGAGCCTTATACCTAGTGCTGTTGCTTAATAGTTTTGGTGGATCTTGGCAAAGGGTCTTTAGTAAACATGGGAAGAAGTCTTGACTTTTAATGAAAAATAAATCTTGCTGTCACCTCCCAACTGGACAGAGATCTGCTACTGTGACACTTGCAATTTGTTTAGAACTTCCATGATGCTGCTCTTTGCCAAATACAACATTATTATTATTATTATTATTATTACCACTACTGCTACTTTAATGCCTCAATTACCCATAGAAAGCCAAAATGTTTTTCCTTTGAGTTTTTTTATATGAAAGTCAAGAGCACCATTAAAGTTTGTAAAATTCTCCAATTAGCTTATTTAAAACTAAGTGGTTTATAACAGTGTATATATATATATATATATATTATTTTTTTCAGTGTATATATTTTTGAAATATTCTAAAACCTTAGCAAGACAAAGAAAACCATAGGAGGCCCTCCCCACCCGCTAGTCATCACCACCAAAGACTGAGTTTTTAACTGACACTCTGAATGGACATATATTAACTTTTCACTCTTTTATCCAGAAGTCATGATTATCACCGCCAATGTGCAATACGTGCTCTGACCACTGTATTCTTGACCTCATATGGCACCTGTCCTCAAATGAAATGGAAGCATTTACAAGGGAACTAGAAATGGTGTGTGTCATTAGGATGTGACGGCCAAGGAGTGTTTTTTTTTCGGGGGGTGGATGGAAATGTTGTTTATTCCAAGAAACATACCCTTTGCTATTGTAGAAATAGCTCTTAAAGTTTTTCACATAAAAAGTAGGACATATTGAGAATATCTTTCATATGGGTTGGATATATTTGTATATAGGTCAATTTTTAAACTCATATCCAAAGAAACCAGCAATTTACCAACCCCTCCTGAGATTTATGCCTCAAACAATACTTTCTTAATGAAATATAGTTTAAAAATTTGGAATTTTCTTTGTGTAGAAAACCAGTTGGTCTAGGTAAACTAGAACTGGTGATTAGCTTTCTTTTAAAATTAATTAATTTATGGCAGCACTGGGTCTTTGCTGCACGCTGTCTTTCTCTAGTTGCGGTGAGCGGGAGCTACTCTTCATTGCGGTGCGCGGGCTTCTCATTGCAGTGGCTTCTCTTGTTGCGGAGCACGGGCTCTAGGCGCGCGGGCTTCAGTAGTTGTGGTGCACTGGCTTAGTAGCTCTGCTGCATGTGGAGTCATCCCGGACCAGGGCTCGAACACGTGTCCCCTGCATTGGCAGGCAGATTCTTAACCACTGCACCACCAGGGAAGTCCCTGGTGATTAGTTTTTATTGTACTGTTTCATGAAGGATGAGAATTCCAGAACATTCATGTGTATTCTCTTGATTTGATAATATATCCAGTGTTTGAAGTCTCTCATTACCATTCCCATATCCCCTATTATCAAGTTTACTAGGTAGTAATAAGATTTTAATGAGCTTGGTTACACTTTCTCATTCTATTCTGACTATTGAATTCTATATAATTCACTCTATTCAGCCATATTGAATTATATATAAAGTCGTATATAGTACCTTCTAGTGAAGTAAGATGAGCTATAATGAAGAATGCTAAGAAAAAAAAATGGATTAGAGAAAACCAGCCTCTATGGGGCTATACTAGTGAATATGAGAATAAATTAAATGAAACTTTCCAAAAAGTCAAAAAGAAAGTATAGTACCAGAGTTTGAGGTCTACATTGAAAGAAGTAATATATAGCATAAAATATGAATCACTTTTCTTTAACTAACCAGTCTCCTCCCTCTGCCAATAAAATATGTAGATTCAATTTTACTTTTCTAACTCTAATTTCACTTTAGCTCTGGCTGGCCTCATATGCTTACGTTTTCCATACATAAAAGGAAAGATTAAAAGAAAGAGTTTACTGTTATTGGGGAACATTTCTGAAAGATTTTCAACCAGTGAAAGATGATTCAGTTCAAAGTTAGAAAGGAAAATATAATAATCAAGAAGCTGGCACTGGTCCACAGGAAAAGATTGTTCATGAGCCCACATGACTGGAACATTTAGACGAGATGGAAGCTGTGGGTGGAAAGCCACTGCTTACATTAAATAAAGTGGGTTTTGGCACTGCTTTAAACTTGATGTCAAATTCCCTGTCTGTACACTTTTGTCTTCCCAGACAGTCAGTTTCACCGAGGGCAGCACAGTGAGGGTGGGTGCAGGGGAGCCAATTGCAGCTTTCTCCTTCGGACTTGCCAGCTCCCTGGAGGGGATTGTTAGCAGTCCAGCTGAGTCTCATCACAGCCATGGAAAAAAGCCCTCAGTCGATAGTCTGATCCTGGGAACAAAGTCCTAAGAGACTCAAATGCCTTCTACACTAAAAATCTTACTTTTTTGTTTATATTTTGTGTTGGCACTTTATAGATCTTTAAATTCATACTTCTAAAATCATTTTCTTGAAATCAGTATGTACTCCATTTAATGTTGACATCATATTGAAAAAATACTGTTCACAGTTGTGTGTTTGTTAATTTCTTGTCACTGGAAATTAATATAGTATGCATTGAATTTCTTATACCCAAAAGACTTTGGGAAATTTACACCATATCTAGGTGTTAAACAACTTGCAAGAAAATGTTTTAGTGGGTAATACTTAATTATATCTTGGGAAATAGGATAACTGGGATGTATTTCTTAAAATATCTGCTCTCATTTCAGAATAAAATGTTAATACTTATTTCCTTTAACATTTAGTGAAAATGTTCAGTATAACGAGTAGCAAACCTCATGCCTATAAAATCTGAGATCCTGCATTCCTATTTAGTTGTGTTTCCACCAGTTAGAGTACCTTAAGTTCCCTGTTATCACGAAACTCCAGACAAATGAGCTTCTCTGTTTCAATTTTCAAATTCTAAAATAGAATTTATTCTGATTCTTACGTAATATGTAAATAAGATGTCTTAAAACATAAATTTCTTTTCTTTTCTTTTTTTTTTTTTTGCGGTACGCGGGCCTCTCACTGTTGTGGCCTCGCCCATTGCAGAGCACAGGCTCTGGACGCGCAGGCTCAGTGGCCATGGCCCACGGGCCCAGCCGCTCCGCAGCATGTGGGATCCTCCCGGACCGGGGCACGAACCCGTGTCCCCTGCATCGGCAGGCGGACTCTCAACCAATGCGCCACCAGGGAAGCCCTAAAACATAAATTTCTGAGAACATAAACCTTAAATGAACACATCAACACATATATTTTCCTGATATGACATCAAATTGTTGCTTTTTATTTTAAAACTCCATTTTTTTTTGAGGCATAGTAAAAGGAAAATAAAAGGAGAAAAATAGAGAAAAAGAGAAAAGGAAAAAGGAGGGTAAGAAAAGAAGGGGGGGATATGATTGAATACTGCTTCTACTGGAGATGTGTATAAACCTGTTCATTATTTTTCACATCCCATATCATTTTCTCCAAGCTTTCCAAACAAAACAATAGAGATAATTTGCACTAACTCCAAATGGCACCACTTTTACATTACTGTGCTCTAAGTTGTGTACAATTATGTATTTAGAGGTTAGGGTAGGCGGGTGGAGATTAGGACTCTGGAGACTGAATAACCATAGGGGGGGAAGCAGAAGGTTTCAAAAAACAAAATTTCACAAGGTTGCCTTGTTCCAGATCTGTATATCTTGTTCTTCTTGTATACTTATGGCTACTGCATTTTGGAGGGATATAGAAACTTGACTAAAATCATGATTTTTTTTCTGAGAATTTCATGCAGAATCTGGACATTTTTAACTTATCTACAAAGTTGTTGAGTTTTAATTCATCAAAGTATCAAATGTTGTTAAGCAATTTACCTGGTGCAATAACCAGGGTAGATTACCTTAGGCTGCAAAACAAAGAGTCACCACACTTTAGTGGTTTAAAAGAGAAGAAATATATTTCTTTTTCATGTTACATGTGTTATCCAGGTTGGCAAAGGGCAAGCTGCTCATTAGAGTTGCTCAGAAGACCACCTGGATCAAGGTGTTGTTGTCATCTGAACCTGAGGTTTCAGGCTTAGGCATGGTAGGATCAAAGAACACGGAAAATTGAATTTCTTAAGTGCTTCCACTCAGGAGTGACACATCACTTTCATTCACATTCCATTGGCCAAAACAAGTCTCACAGCAATGCATAACTTAGAGTGAATCTTCGTGGAAGGAGAGGAGAACCAGAAATTTCTGGGAATAATAGTAGTATTTATCACAACTTGCTTTCTTTTGATCAGCAAGTATTATGTTCACTCTCCTTCCCACATGAGAATTTAGACATCATCACCTCAAAAAAGAAAATCCAAAAGTCTATTCCAGTCATGGTACGGAATTTAAAATCCAGATCTCTGAGTAATGTGCATTGGTTTATTCATCAGGTCATAATGTGGCTTCCCTTCATCTGGAGAATAGTGAGCTAAAAGGAGCTAAAATGCACCACCTTTCCAACCAGATACACCCATAATATGCAATGGTGGAAAAGAAAAACAAACAAAAAAATTACCCCCATTCAGAAAGAGGAAGAATGGGGACTTTCTACAGACTCTGGCTCACAGCAATTCTAAAATTCCAATGGGAAGATATTATGAGACTCCCTTCCCTGGGGGTATGGAATGTTCCTTTTTTATGCCCTGATTCTATTCCTTGGGAGGAACTTTGTTCATTGTTTTTTAAGTCACTAGCTAGACCCTCTGGGAGAGTATTCCTTTTCCAATATATTTCTTGGCCACATCTTAAGTGGACACTGGGGAATATGCATTTCTGCTTTCTCAACTCATTTCCTGCCTATATATGGTTGGGTGCCCAAAGAGCATTTAAAGTCTGGAAGAGGAACAGACTCCTCAGAAACTCAGTAAGATTAGTATCTCTCTGCTTTTAGTCAGCTCCTTGGGCCAATAACCAGACCAATGGTATTTTTTAAGACATAGTTCCCAGAACTGCTACATTACTTAGTTTTCTCTTCCATGTTCTCTCTCTCTCTCACTCTCTCTCTCTTTAGTGTCAGGTACTTTGAGGCCTGGGGTCTAATAATTTTTTTTCCTAACTTAAAGGACTTAAGAACTTGATACTCCTAATTTGCTCCTGGCCCAGAGGTAATTTAATCAATGGAAAGGTTTTAATGGATTTTGATCTCACAAAGCATTTCTCAATCTTATCTTTCACAGTTTGAGATGGAAAAGTAGTTTCTGGACTCATTCTATTCCCCTTTTTCTCTGTTTTGGAAACTGTCTAGTTCTTTTCTGAGTTCATTTGTATCTTGCAATTTATTGCTGAACTATCCAGTGGTAACCAAAACACACAACCAACGTTTTGCTTTCCAATATACTCCCCTAGAGCTACAAGTGCATCGGGAACATGATCTACCTTTCATGTTATTATAGGTCTTAGCAAATATTTCACCATGCTGTAGAGCACAAATCTTCATCTTCTCAGTTTCCAGTACTTTTCCCCACCAGCAGCTATTAGATCCCTAAGACAGTAAGACATATTTTAAGTTTTTATTAGGGAATCAGCATGCTTCAGGTACAACTTTCATATTCATCAAGATAATTAATGGGTAACAAGTAACCCAAAAGCTTCAATGGTTTAAAGCAACAGAGGCACAAGGCAGTTGCCTTCCTATATACCAGCAATTAATAATTGGAATTTGAAATTAAAGAAAGATAACATTTACAATAGCACCAAAAAGAAAAATGAAGCAATTATAAATCTACAAAATATGTACAGAATCTGCATGTGGAATACTGCAGATTATTGATGAAAGAAATCAAATAATATTTAAGTAAATGGAAAGAAAAGATATTTCCATGTCCATGAATTGGAAAATTCAACAGTGTTAAGATGTTAGTTCTTCCCAGCCTGATCTAAAGATTAAACATAATCCCAATCAAAATCCCCACAAGCTGTTTTGTAGACATAAAAAAAAATTCTAAAATTTATGTTGAAAGGTAAAGGGACTAGAATAGTCAACACAATTCTGAAAAAGAAAAATAAAGTTGGAGTGTTCTCAATACCAGAAGTATTATAAAGCAACCAGAATCAAAACAGTCTGTTATTGACAAAAAATAGACATATTGACTAATGGTACAGAATAGAAAGCCCAAAAGTAGACCCACACAGATAGAGTTAACAGATTTTTGACAAAAATTCAAAGGCATTTCAATGAAGATAGGCTAGTCTTTTCAACAAATAGCACTGAAATAGTTGTATGCCCTTATGCAAAAATATGAACCTACATGCAGATCTCACACCCTACACAAAATCAACTCAAAACGGACCAAAGATATAATGTAAAATGAAAAGGTATAAAACTTCTAGAAGCAAAATAAGAGAAAATCTGCATGACCTTGTATTTGGTTATGAATTTTTAGATACAACATCAAAAGTACCATTCATGAAAGAAAAAAAAGTACTTTATTAAAACTAAGAACATTTGCTCCATGGAAGATACTGTTAAGAGTGTAAAGAGACAAGCTAGAAGTTGAGAGAAAATATTTGCAAATCACATATTTGATAAAAGACTCAAATCTGGAATAGGCAAGGAACTCATGAAACAACAGATTTATTTTATACTTATGCTACATTTCAATACAGATTGGTAGGGGTTTTGCTCATCATGGTCACTCAAGGAATCAGACAAATGGAGCCTTTGCTGTTCACAGGAGACAGGGTTCCCCCATCAACTGAAGAGAATATGGAGAATCGGACAACATTTAAGTGTTCTCAATAGTAATTGGCATGCCACTTCTGATCATCTTTCATGGGCTAAAGAAGATAATATTACCTGAGGTGTGCCCTCAGAAGAAAACTTCCAGAAGAAAACACTGGAAATTTTTTTCCAGTAAACTAGTAAATATTCCATATCAGGTTACTTACATATGCACAGACAACTGAGAGGCCATTTAGATGAAATTTATTGAACACTGCATAAGTAAAAGTAGATATTTCAAGGTATAGGAAACTAGCTACTTCCCATCTTTGCAGGAAATTGAGTCTAAAACATTAAAGCTTTCAGCTTTCCTTTTAGGTGTTGGATTGTAATGTAATCATTAGATACTCATCTTAGAAAATCATAAGACCTTTAAGAAGGCGGAAAGATGAAGGAAAACAAATACGCCTTTTGAAAGTGACTTATGCAGTGAAGGTCGTCATAAACAAAACAATTTTAGAGGAATGTCTAATAAAACCATGTAAACCATGGTTGTTTCCTCTAAAGTTGCCGAATTCTTTGGTTCAGTTAGACATCTCAAGTGAACTTAAAGACAATGAAAACATGAGAAGACCACATGAGGGGTTTCCTGAGTCAAAGTAAAACCATCACATTCAACCAAGTTATAGAAATTTTTATGTTCAAAGAACTTTCATTTGAGAAATACAAATTATTCAAATTTTACTCATTTCCATAGATTTTTTAAATAAAAAATTAATTTACTATCACAAACCACTGTCATTTAAATAGGTCAGTACCTCTAAATATTTATGCAAGTTTTGGTGGTCTTACTTCTTTGAGATGTTTCCAGCTTTCAGTTAAATTCAGTACAGAAGTAGATAATGAAAATTTTTCTCTTTCAGCGAAGAGTGTAAACCTATCATTGGAATAAAATACATCATTAATACATAAATGTCTAGTATCTGATGGGCCAAATGGAGTGGTCAGGAAGTATGCTTCTTCAGCTTTGTGAACTTGACCGATGAAAGAAAGCAAGTTCAATGTATATTAGTAGCTAAGCACAAATTTAGAAAAAGAAAATCACTAATTGCTAATCAATTTGATGTTTCTTTTTCCATTTTAGTACAATCAAGAATCACAGGCAACCACTACATAAAATGCTGCTTTTTTCCCCCTTACAATAATCAGCTTTTTAATCTTGTTTTTATGGTTAGTTCTATCACAAATTATTGGCCTGAAAAGAACAAACTGACAAGACATTTCTATAGATCTCAATTAAAACAACAACAACAACAACAACAAAACAAAAAAACAGATTAAAGAAACCCCAGCTAAATCTGAAAAGAATATTTAAGTCTGTGGCTTCTGAGTGATAAATTGTGGGAACAAGGGATAAATGACATCTCAGAGTTATAAACTGTATGCTCTTTGAAATAAATGGCATATTGAATGTTGCCTTGGATATTCAGAGTATTTCAGGGTTTAAAAAGGCTCACAAGCAAATTTACCCACAAAACAGTCGTTGCTTATTAGTTTTTCAAATGAATTTCCAAGAAATGAATATTGTTTTTAGTTCACTAAGTTTGTGCTTGGTCCAATACATGTTTGCGTGTTGCCATTTTCTCTTCTATTAACTCAAAGTTATAACAGAGAAATATCTTCATACACATTTCCACAAATACATGTGAATATAATGGGTTTCTTTATATACTGTAGCCAATTCTTTTTTTATATAGCCAATTTTCTTAAAATTGAAAAAAACAGCATCTATCTCAAAGGGTTTTTCTGAGAATTACATGAATATATCAATATATAAAATATATCATTCATATATATATATATATATATACAGAGAGAGAGAGAGAGAAAGAGAGAGAATAGATCCTGGTATATAGTTAAAGTAAAAGTAAAGGCTGGATAACTGTTAGTAATTATTATTAAATGCATTGTCTGATATTCAGGAAATTGTTAAGACCATTTCCTTTCCATCCTTCTATCTAGACTTCCTTTGTATTGATGGCCCAGTCTAGAACAAATCAAGTTCTAAAACACTTTAGGAATGCTTTTCTCCAGGTCTTGATATTATTGCAGTTGATGTTGTCATTCTCTTCATTGTCATCGTTTTATTCAAACTATGATCCCTTCATTTCTCACCTATTTGCATGCATCCAGGAATTATACATCACCCAAAGGTAAGATCAGTTTCACAGGTTGTTATAAGTTGCCTTAGAAAGAAGTGATATCATTAATCTTCCTTTGAGCTCATATGGTATTTACTATATTCTTGAAATTTAGAAAGGTCTCTAATCAAGACCAAATTGGTTGTCTTAATATAAACTGTGTAACAATCAAAATTATTATCTGTTGGTAAATATTTTTTGAAGGATTGAGGGGCACAATTTAATAACTTTATTCCTTGCTCAGTTCTGATTATCTGATGGTTTCAAAATTGACTTTGCCTTAGTATCCTTTCCCATTTACTTCCATAGATATATAATCATAGTATAGCTACAGTAACATTCCAGAAATTTTTTTGAGTAACATATTCTATGGGAAAACTAGTTGCAGTGTAATTTCTCAAAAGATTGTTCTTTTGTACCTGCACCTCCCACCTATTAGATAAGTATGGTTTCCTTTTATCTCGGTAGGAGGAGATAAGGTAAATTTTCATCCTCTATTTTTATTTTATTTTATTTTTAAAAAATATTTATTTATTTATTTGGCTGCTCCAGGTCTTAGTTGCAGCATGCAGGATCTTCGTTGCGGCGTGCGGGATCTTTTTTTTGTTGTTGTTGTGGCATGAGAACTCTTAGTTGCAGCATGTGGGATCTAGTTCCATGACCAGGGATGGAACCTGGGCCCTCTGCACTGGGAGTGTGGAGGCTTAGCCACTGGACAACCATGGAAGTCCCCTTCATTTTATCTTGTAAGTCAGAGAGAGGAAGAAAATTGAGGTTTCTATTAGAGCTAGTGATCACTGGACAAAGTCTATTCTTGTGGATTGCTATCTCTGCTGCCTCTGTAAGCAACTATGTTACAGTTTGTGACCTCACCCCTCTCTTGCCTCAGGGATCCAGTGGCAGCCATCCTTAGGCTGGCTACTGGTCTTAACAATGGACTGCTGAAATAGTGTACTAATCCAGTCAGGTTCCCTCTTACAACTCTGGATCAGACTATGGAAATAATTTACCAATTAAGTAAAAGGACAAAACTTGAAAAAATGCTATACATGTGAGCATAGCACATATATTGATAAAACTAAAATTATGAGAAATCAGAGGAAATCAGTTGTGAAAAATGCATTAAGAGAAAAATCCTGTAGCTCATGAGAGAAACAACATGGCCACTAAGATACCCTGGATACTTACCACCATTCTGATTCCCATTATAGTCCTTCCCTTGTCATCTCTAACAACTTCAAGAAGTTTATTTATGTGTTTTTATTTTTTTAACTACAGCATGTATAAATTATTGTATAAGGGATAATATGCCTCAGTAGGGGCAACAGAGAGTGTGCATGAATTTCACTAATTTTCACTATCTGGAGGAAATGAAGACTAAGAACAAATGTCATAATGATGAATTGTTTAGCACAGAATGTATTACGAAAGGCCTTTTTGGAATGCCTTAGCAATAAAATGGTTTATCATGTGGGAGAATAGATTTATATTTGTTAAGGAAAGTATGAATAAATGCCATAGCACAGCTCTCTCATAAAAAATATGTTTTATTTATTTTTGAATGCTAGTTTTATGTATAACATTCATCTATAATTGTTAGCTTTACCTGAAGAAAATTGGGGCCAAGGTGGAATGTATTAGTTTTGTATTTCTGTTTAACAAATAACCACAAACTTAAGGGATTAAAACAATGTCCATTTATTAGTTCAGTTTTGTCAGACACAAGTCTGGTCTGGTGTGCCTGGGTTCTCTGCTCAGGGTGTCACAAGCTGAAATCATAACATTGGTCAGTTAAGTTCTTATCTGGAGGATCAGTGGAAATATTACTTCTAAGCTCATTCTTGTTTCTTGGCATTGAAGGGCTGAGGTCTTCATTCCCTTGCTGTCAACAGAGACCTACTCTCAGCTTCTAGGGGTCACCCACATTCTTTGTCAAGTGGCCTCTTCCATCTTCGAACATGCAATGGTTGGATTTTGAATTTCTGACTTCCTCTTCTGTAACTAACCTCAGAAAACTCTTAGCTTTTTTTTCTTTTTTTTTTTTTAATTTGGCTGCACCACATGGCTTGTGGGATCTTAGTTCCCCAAACAGGGATTGAACCAGTGCTCTCCGCAGTGAAAGTGCAGAGTCCTAACCACTGGACCATGAGGGAATGCCCAGAAAACTCTTGGCTTTTAAAAGATTCTTAGGATTAGGTCAAGCTCACCTCAATAATCTCTCTTTATTTGAGTCAATTATGACATTATAACGTAACCTAATCATAGGAGTAATATCTGTTTTATTCACAATCCTAGGGATTAGGATAGAATATTTTGGGAGACATCTTGGAATTCTGTCTACTACAGCGATATTTTTACATGGATCTCTAGATACAGACAGGCCTGTTAATACCTATATAATTAGAGTATTAGAATGTGATTTCTACAAATTTGTAAATTAGTTCAATATTTAATATTATAAGATCAAGGGAAATGAAATATAACTTATATATTATAAGTAAAGAAATAAATGCAATGTAAATAGGGAAATCAGGTACCTGGTACTCATTTCTGGCAATTTAATCAAAACTACAGGAAAAAGATTTCAATTAACCTACTTATGGTTTTGAAAGCCATAATGAGACATTTTAATTATTTAATTACACATCTACTCAAGGAAAAATTGTTTGATGATCTATCCTGTATTCAGTATAGACAAAGAATTTAGCTGAAGTCTGTACTACACAGAAGGAAACAAAGTTAATTAAAAGTGACAACCTCATCACTTTGAGTACCATCTATTGTTTGCAACTGAGAACATTACATTTATATTATAATTAAGGATTGAAGAAGAAAGTACAAGAAATTCTCAATTTACACCTCTTTATTTAACTGTTGAGGAAACTGATCCAGAGAGATTGTGATTTGCCCAAGAAGATATAGTCATTTGATGGCAGAATTGAGACTACAGTTCCTATCTCTGATCCCAGAACTTTATTTCTTTTGCTACTCCTTTACATGACTGACATCCTCATTGTTTCTTATGCCATCGTCTCAACTGGATTCGAAGCACGAGTGTGAGAATCTGTTTAGTCCCATTCCTCTGCTTTGAAAAGAACTGAAGAAGTAGTCACTGTAAACCAAATTAAAAATTGAGTCCATTTAAAATAAAAATGAAAAGGACGGCATGACTAACAATGTGCCTGGTTATGACAGCTAGACATAGCAAGAAACACAAGATTTGAGTCAAGAACATGGTATACAAGCCTTGGCTCTGCCACTGACTGACTTTGGACACAGATATTGGCACTTAACCCCATGAGCAATTATGAAAGTATGAAGGAAAGATGAAAGATTAAATATGATATTAAGCTTCAGAATGAAACTTTCAACAATGGACTTAATTTTATGCTTAACTCTGATATATTTATCATAATATAATTCACATCATTTCTCTGCACATTGGTGATAGCTAGAATTAATTCTTACAGTTCTCTTTAGTTGGCAAAGCCCTTTCTTGGTCAGAATCAACCTTATTCCATTAACTCTGGTTTGCAGAAGATGATAGCCAGCAGTGTTGGAATTATTGATGTGTACTATGGGCAGGGATTTTGGTATCTGGACTCAACTTTAATGAATTTGAGCCAAGGAAAACACTTCATCAAAATCAAAGGACTCCAGATTTATTATTTCTTTTTTTTATTTAATAGAGCTCTTAAGTATAAAACAAAGAACTTTCATTGCCACAGAAGGCCTACTTCATCATAATTATAAAGGATACTCTCTCAAATAAAAAGTTGTACATTTTAGAAACATTAAAATAATCATTCAGGATGCTCCTCAAACCAGTTATAGAATTGTGGGGCTGGAGAGAATCATAGAGATCATTCATCCCAACCTGGTTATTTTACAGGTGAGGAAACTGAGATACACAGTTTAATTTATGGATGAAGGTCTTGAAAACCCAGGACACATCCTCCAGGTTTAACATATTTTGTATCATATCATGCAACTTTTCAAGTACACATAACTTTCATTTTTTGACCTGAAAATATCCTGCAGTTTAGGATTGAGGAACTGAAATATTAATCATTCTCCTCTAAGGCATTCTAAGTCTGTTTAAAGTAGTTATTGTCATTATTATCGATCTTGAAATTAGCTTAGCTTTTACTTTTTAAGGTATATCAATGAAATAACTGTATTCTTCAGGCTTCTTTACAAAAGTGTTTTTTAAACTTAATTATATATTGAATTCAGTATGGGAGCTTTAAGAAATACAGGTCCTTGGGCTTCCCTGGTGGCGCAGTGGTTGAGAGTCCGCCTGCCGATGCAGGGGACACGGGTTCGTGCCCCGATCCCGGAAGATCCCACATGCCGCGGAGCGGCTGGGCCCGCGAGCCATGGCCGCGGAGCCTGTGTGTCCGGAGCCTGTGCTCCGCAACGGGAGAGGCCACAGCAGTGAGAGGCCCGCGTACAGCAAAAAAAAAAAAAAAAAAAAAGAAATACAGGTCCTTGCATCTCACTTTCAGAGATTTTGATTTATTTAATCTGAGATGTGACCTGGGTGGGATCTTTTAAAAAAAACTCCCTAGATGATTCCATTGTAAGGCTAAAATTGAGAACCACTGCAAGATCAACAAAGTCGGCAGGGTTGGTAGCAAGAATCTAAGCTATCGGGTAATACAATTCTGGTATCTTTCTTCTGTACCTTGTGAGTTCCTTTAATTGATCAGAATGTTAAATGGAGAATTGGCACATTTTGCTCCTACTTTTACAAATGTTTTTTGTCTACTAAAAGTCTAAATATTTGCTAAACACTGGTAATATAAATACAAATAACATGTATACCCTGTCCTTAAGGAACTTCCTGTCATGGTGGGGTCAGATTAGGAGGCATTCTTGTCAATGAAGCTTATAAGACAATGGGAAGAGTGTCCAGACGAGGCACACATGGCTGATTTTGCCCACTGACGTTATTCATCTATAGTAATAGTTGTGCATGGAGCCTTTCTATCTATCCAGATATAGTTCACCTGGATGTAGTATATCATTTTGAGATGAACAGTTAAAAGAGTTCTTGGATAGGATGGCTGATTTTCCAAATTCACTCAAATAACATGGATGGAGAATAGACACTTTCCTCCCTCATTGTGCTGGAAGCGTGTGTGATTTTGTATGAGTCAATGAGTCCATTGACATTAAAGAACAGTCAGTAGAGTTCAAGAAAAACACTTCTGCTTCTCCCTGAGCACACCCTGTTCATTCATGCTTCCCTCCAGCCGCATGAATACTTCTCTCCAACGACATAACCAGGCAGATTCTTGCCAACCTGTTGGGTGGATCTAGAAGGTGTATAAATAGTGATGAGGAAGAGATGAGAAATATGTTTTCATAAATGACTTAGAGTAATTTAAAATATGAAGCCTCTGCTACTGAAAGGAATCAAAAAAAACAATTTAACTTCTAGGCACTGTAGCTATTTTTTATTTTATTATATTGTATGTACATATGAAAAAAAATTTTTAATACTTGAAAAAAACACAATCAACTAGCGAGAAATCAAAACATTTATTGTCTCTATTTGGTTTATATAATATGAACTATTAACTATCAACTTCACATACTATTTGGATATAATAAGAATCATATACAAGCTCAACGACTGAGGTGAAAAAATAAATCTCTATATGATAGGATTTACCAAAATTAAGATTAAAATTCTTTGAAAAGAAACTAGATTAAGCTCTGTGAAGTTAGGAACATTCTTAACTGCTAGTGTAGTATCTGGCAGATTTATTTGCTGAATGAATGAGGAAATGTCTTCAGTTTGTAAGCTAAAGGTGCATTTGCCATTTTTCTCATTTGAAAGTGCTCAGAATCTGGTTTTAGTGTTTCTTCCTGTGTAATCATATTTATAGCTTTTTAAAAAGAAGTTAGAGACTGTCTTACACAAATTTTGATTCAGTGATATTAGCAGTAAAGTGGTACATAATAATTTCCTTATTATATTATAGGACTCATTGAACTGAACATTTTATGACAAATAAATAATCTTACAGTCAATGAATACCTAATAAAATAAAAGTATAAAGTAAATTTTCATAGCTCGTTTGATGATTAAAAATCATATTTGTATTTTAATAGATATTACGTATGCATTGCATTTATATATCAATTTCCAAAGCATTGATTATGGTTGGATATTAGCTATATAGTTTTGTGGATATACATTCTCGGTCAGTGGCCTCCAATTTTTTCAGCTCAAAGTTGGCAGTAACCATCCTAAATGGTATAAACCACTTGAAATGAAGCCTCTTCTTTCCTTGTGTGGCTGGTAAATTAGCCAACTATGTTCAAGTTTTACCACTCAAAATTGAAATCAGATGCTTTCTGAAAAGCATAGTAAAGCATTGCCCAGAGAATTCCCATTACTTCTCTCCAGTCACATTTAAGTATAATGTCCTGTCACTGTGGGGCTTACTGGTATCAAGAAGATGTCAAAAATATCTCTTCCTAAATTTAAAAAAGACCACTCCATATCTAAACTTCACTGTTAGAGATGGGGAGGATCCAGCTCTCTTAAATATTGTATTACTATGTTTTATGATAAAAATATGTTTATAAATATAAATATATCAACAATATGTTTCAATTCATATATAAGTAATAGGAGCTGGAATTTTGCATCATGAAACTGGAGAAGTGGTACAAGTACAAAGTTCTACATCACTGTTTCTTGCTCTCTGCCAACGAGTCATTCAGAAACATTAATACGTACATCAGTGACAAAATTGGCATATATATATTTTTTGCAGTACACGGGCCTCCCACTGTTGTGGCCTCTCCCGTTGCGGAGCACAGGCTCCGGACGCGCAGGCCCAGCGGCCATGGCTCATGGGCCCAGCTGCTTCGTGGCATGTGAGATCTTCCCGGACCGGGGCACGAACCTGTGTCCCCTGCATCGGCAGGCGGACTCTCAACCACTGCGCCACCAGAGAAGCCCAAATTGGCATTTTTTTGAGTCAGTTTTACTTGATCAAGATCTATCCATGTAGATCAGAGGTATAAAACTGAAAAGACAGACATTCGATTATTTCACTGTATCAAATTAACCAATTTCCATCTCTACAGAATCAGTTCATTTGGTTTTTCATCCCATGAAACTTCATTAAGCATTAATTATATGACAAGACTTGTGCTAGACTCTAGGTATGCAGTAGTGACCAAAGCAGCCATGGTGTCTGCCATCACAGAGAGGTATTGGGAAAGAGAGACGTTAATCATATTAAGGCACACATTTTTATTTAATACATAATGCTAAGTGCTATGAAGAACTGACATGTTGTGCTACCAGAGTATATAATAAAAGGATCTTGATCTGCTCTGTGGTGTTTGGGAATTCTTCCCTCAGGAAGTGAAGTTTGACCTGGATAACTATTCTTCAAATTTGAGAAAATAACAGAGAATATCTTAAGCAGAGAGAAGAGTTCTAGCAAAAGCCCTGCAATGAGATAGAACATGACATTTTGAGAAAGTGAGACAATGCCAGTGAAGCTGGTGCAAAGAGCAAGGGTGGATGGTGTAAGACGAAGCTGGAGATGTAGGTGAGGTTGAAACCATGTAAGGTATTATTTTGTGCTATACAAAGGCTATGTCTTCATTCTCAGTGGCAGTGAAAAACCATTGAAGTGTTTCTAACCAAAGAAGAAGAAATGATGAAATTTTAGCTTTCAAAACATTAGTTTGATGGTAATATGAAGAAAGAATTGGGATAAGAGTGACTATGAAGAGATCAATCATTAGGCAATTCAGAAATCAAGTCTTGGGCAAATGGATGACTATACTAAGGTGGTGAAAGGCAGCTTAAAGAAGAGTGAATGCACTGAAGAGATATCTAGAAACTGAATCTAAATAATTGATTTAACATGGAAATAGGGAAAAGAATTAGGTTAAGTTTCTAATTTTTACGACTAGGACACTGATGATCGTTGTATTGAGACAGGGAACACTGGAAGAGAACCGGGTAGTTGTTTTTGTAGAGGGGGATTTGCTTTTTCATTCATTTGTATAGTTTTGTTTCGGGTGGGGAGAAATCAGGGATTTGGTTTTGGCCATGTTGAGTCTGAGGTGCATCTGAGATATGTGGAGCTATATAGTTCTTCATTGTAGTTCTATACTATACACCTTTCTCCTGCTGTCCGAAAGTGAGAATTCCTATGAAGTCTTTCATAAGCTGAAATGGCATAAAGCAAAGAAGCAATTACCTTAGGACACAACTTGCTAACGGTTGCATGAAATAAACTGAGATAAAGCACAGATGCTCACAGACAGAGTTCAAAGTTGTGATGTCTTGATGCTGAGATGCTGAATATAGATCCCAGGGAAGGAGCTTGGCAGCTCCATTCTTACTGCTCGGGGTGTAGGCTGCTTTTGTAACGGGCTTGCTACAAAACCAATGCTGACCACCATTTTCACTCTTCATCTTTTTTTGTAAAAGTGAAAATCCTTTTTTATTTCTTTCGGTTAGCAAAAACAGGTACTAATGTAGGTCTTTCATAAAAATGAAGTGTGTAAAGTGAACTTTCACAAAACAGGGGTACCAGTACAGGTTTGGAAATCATCTAGGGCTAAAAATGTAAATCTGAAAGACCTGGGTATCTAGTCACCAGTTGACTAGATCAGCAATTGAAGCTGTAGATTTAGATGCAAGTGTAGAATAGGAAGTCTCACAGCCTAGCCTTGAAGAACTCTAACAATTGGGCTGAGGAGGCTGAGAATTGATCAGAGTTGGGAGTATAACCAAGAGGTTGTTGTTACAGGCAAAGGAAGAGAATGTTTGCAGGAGGAACTGACCAAAAGGTGCTGAAACTGTTGAGAGGTTACAGTGACAGTGAATTTTTTAATTGAAGGTTATTTCAATACAAAATCTGGCCAATAACTCAGAAGCCTGGAAAAAAAGTCTGACTGACGAATTTGATGATGTAGATGTCATTGGGTGTGACGATGTTTTTATTTTTGTTTTTTAGGTTGGTAGGGGACACTTGAGAATTTTAAAATTCTGATGAGAGGAATCCAAGTGAGAAAGTATGTTAAGCATATTGGCATATTTATATGCATGTATTCTGTGTTCACTGTACTTTCCCTTCTCCCTTTCTAAGGAGAGAGCCAGGCCTTGGCAATCCCTTTTCCCGAGGAAAAGTTTATTCTGCCTTTCAGAATATTGTTTTCCCTGAAGCTCCTTGAGAGGATTATTTTATAGGAGTAGAAAAGGATGGGAGGGGCCCTACCTATTCTATCAAGTGGGAGGAGGGTGAGAAAGGCTCTCATGGCTTTTAAGGATCTTATCAAGAGCTCCTCAAGCATTCATAGTGAAATTTCTGTGGGTAGGAGCTGACAGATCTTCAGCGTCCTTGACTGTTGCCAGAAAATTATGGGAACAAGGCAGTAAAGGATTTGACAATTATTGCCAGGGATAAGCATACTTCATGCTAATTGTTTCCTTGTTGCTTTATCTCACCAGAAGCAAAAGTTACCCATGTTCAGCTTGTAGATTCAGACTGGTCTGAAAGCATTCTTTTTTAAATTATCTATCTAGGACCTTCAGTCTTCTGTGAAGTTCATCTGTTATTTTTCTTTACCTATTTTTTTCAAAGTAAATTTTTAGTTTGATTATATTTCAATTTTTTAAGCCTATTCTGCTTTCTCTTTTGTGTTACTTCTGTCTAGTCAGGATTTTATGCGTTATACTAGATTAGCATTCAAAGATTTAGTTATTTGTTTTCAGGAAGTAGTATTTTTTGGTGCTGTGTTGCTAACAGGCAGGAAAGAGATGTTTAGCTCATGAAAGAAACTAGCCCACCTCCAAACAGCTGAATTTCAATGTGGTCCTATGATAGCATGCATCATCCCTTGATCCTGTAGTTGATGAGTTTATAATAAGCTTATTTAACATTAGATCTTGAACTACAATTTGGATCATCCAGTATTCAGAACCTGAGCCTGATATATTCAATTGTTACTCTTGAACAGTAACAGTACAATTGTAGATTAAAGAAGGTTCAGTGCACTGAGTCCTATAATTTTATAGATAAAACACAAAATATCTGTATTTTTATTCTCTATTGTATGCTTGTGTAATTGGACTTTTCCATCACTCAGTAATTTTGGAATTATATTCAATATTCATCTCCTCAGCAGACTGCAATCTCTCAATGTGGACCAGCATGTCATGCTGAACACAGTATTCACAGTAACTTGCCTGGAAAATAGCAAGCCCTCAGTCAATATTTATTGAATGAATGAGTGGGTGGATGGATAAGGTATTTTATTTTTAAATTTTCTTTTATTTTTTTTTTATACAGCAGGTTCTTATTGGTTATCTATTTTATACATATTAGTGTATACATGTCAATCACAATCTCCCAATTCATCCCACCACCACCACCACCACCACCACCCGCCACTTTCCCCCCTTGGTGTCCATACATTTGTTCTCTACATCTGTGTCTCTATTTCTGCCCTGCAAACAGGTTCATCTGTACTGTTTTTCTAGGTTCCACATATATGTGTTAGTATACAACATTTGTTTTTCTCTTTCTGACTTACTTCACTCTGCATGACAGTCTCTAGTTCCATCCACATCTCAACAAATGACCCAATTTTGTTCCTTTTTATGGCTGAGTAATATTCCATTGCATATATGTACCACATCTTCTTTTTTTTTTTTTTTTTTTTTTGGTATGCGGGCCTCTCACTGTTGTGGCCTCTCCCATTGCGGAGCACAGGCTCCGGACGCACAGGTTCAGCAGCCATGGCTCACGGGCCCAGCCGCTCCGCGGCATGTGGGATCTTCCCAGACTGGGGCACGAACCCATGTCCCCTGCATCGGCAGGCGGACTCTCAACCACTGTGCCACCAGGGAAGCCCCCACATCTTCTTTATTCATTCATCTGTCGATGGGCATTTAGGTTGCTTCCATGACCTGGCTATTGTAAATAGTGCTGCAATGAACATTGGGGTGCATGTGTCTTTTTGAATTATGGTTTTCTCTGGGTATATGCCCAGTAGTGGGATTGCTGAATCATATGGTAATTCTATTTTTAGTTTTTTAAGGAACCTCCATACTGTTCTCCATAGTGGCTGTATCAATTTACATTCCCACCAACAGTGCAAGAGGGTTCCCTTTTCTCCACACCCTCTCCAGAATTTGTTGTTTGTAGATTTTCTGATAATACCCATTCTAACTGGCGTGAGGTGATACCTCATTGTAGTTTTTTTTTGTTTGTTTTTTTTTGCGGTACGCGGGCCTCCCACTGCTGCGGCCCCTCCCGTTGCGGAGCACAGGCTCCGGACGCGCAGGCTCACCGGCCATGGTTCACGGGCCCAGCCGCTCCACGGCATGTGGGATCTTCCCGGACCGGGGCACGAACCCGTGTCTCCTGCATCGGCAGGCGGACTCTCAACCACTGTGCCACCAGGGAAGCCCTCATTGTAGTTTTGATTTGCATTTCTCTAATAGTTAGTGATGTTGAGCAGCTTCTCATGTGCTTCTTGGCCATCTGTATGTCTTCTTTGGAGAAATGTCTATTTAGGTCTTCTGCCCATTTTTGGATTGGGTTGTTTGTTTTTTTAATATTGAGCTGCATGAGCTATTTATATATTTTGGAGATTAATCCTTTGTCCGTTGATTCATTTGCAAATATTTTCTCCCATTCTGAGGGTTGTCTTTTTGTCTTGTTTGTAGTTTCCTTTGCTTTGCAAAAGTTTTGAAGTTTCATTAGGTCCCATTTGTTTATTTTTGTTTTTATTTCCATTACTCTGGGAGGTGGATCAAAAAAGATCTTGCTGTGATTTATGTCAAACAGTGGTCTTCTTAAGTTTTCCTCTAAGAGTTTTATAGTGTCTGGTGTTACATTTAGGTCTCTAATGCATTTTGAGTTTATTTTTGTGTATCATGTTAGAGAGTGTTCTAATTTCATTCTTTTACATGTAGCTGTCCAGTTTTCCCAGCACCACTTATTGAAGAGACAGTCTTTTCTCCATTGTGTATCCTTGCCTCCTTTGTCATAGATTAGTTGACCATAGGTACGTGGGTTTA
This sequence comes from Mesoplodon mirus, assembly GCF_964341445.2. Lineage (NCBI taxonomy): Eukaryota > Metazoa > Chordata > Mammalia > Artiodactyla > Ziphiidae > Mesoplodon > Mesoplodon mirus. The sequence goes on from NC_138984.1 coordinate 46,178,708, forward strand.
TCTCTGGGCTTTCTATCCTGTTCCATTGATCTATATATCTGTTTTGTGCCAGTACCATATTGTCTTGATTACTGTAGCTTTGTAGTATAGTCTGAAGTCAGGGAGTCTGATTCCTCCAGCTCCATTTTTTTCCCTCAAGACTGCTTTGGCTATTCAGGGTCTTTTGTGTTTCCATACAAATTTTAAGATTTTTAGTTCTAGTTCTGTAAAAAATGCCACTGGTAACTTGGTAGGGATTGCATTGAATCTGTAGATTGCTTTGGGTAGTATAGTCATTTTCACAATATTGATTCTTCCAATCCAAGAACATGGTATATCTCTCCATCTGTTTGTGTCATCTTTGATTTCTTTCATCAGTGTCTTATAGTTTTCTGAGTACAGGTGTTTTACCTCCTTAGGTAGGTTTATTCCTAGGTATTTTATTTTTTTGTTGCAATGGTGAATGGAGCTGTTTCCTTAATTTCTCTTTCTGATCTTTTGTTGTTAGTGTATAGGAATGCAAGAGGCTTCTGTGCATTAATTTTGTATCCTGCAACTTTACCAAATTCATTGATTAGCTCTAGTAGTTTTCTGGTGGCATCTTTAGGATTCTCTATGTATAGTATCATGTCATGTGCAAACACTGACAGTTTTACTTCTTCTTTTCCAATTTGTATTCCTTTTATTTCTTTTTCTTCTCTGATTGCCATGGCTAGGACTTCCAAAACTATGTTGAATAATAGTGGCACGAGTGGACATCCTTGTCTTGTTCCTCACCTTAGAGGAAATGGTTTCAGTTTTTCAGCATTGTGGATGATTTTTGCTGTGGGTTTGTTGTATACAGCATTTATTATGTTGAGGTAGGTTCCCTCTATGCCCACTTTCTGGAGAGTTTTTATAATAAATGGGTGTTGAATTTTGTCAAAAGCTTTTTCTGCAACTATTGAGATGATCATATGGTTTTTATTCTTCAATTTGTTAATATGAGTTATCACATTGATTGATTTGCATATATTGAAGAATCCTTGCATCCCTGGGATAAATCTCAGTTGATCATGCTGCATGATCCTTTTAATGTGTTGTTGGATTCTGTTTGCTAGTATTTAGTTGAGGATTTTTATATCTATATTCATCAGTGATATTGGTTTGTAATTTTCTTTTTTTATAGTATCTTTGTCTGGTTTTGGTATCAGGGTGATGGTGGCCTCTTAGAATGAGTTTGGGAGTGTTCCTTCCTCTGCAATTTTTTGGATGAGTTTGAGAAGGATAGGTGTTAGCTCTTCTCTAAATGTTTGATAAGTTATATTTTCTACTGAAACATTTCCCCAGTTCTCTAAGGTGCTAAGATATTTCCCAAACGATTTCTTTTTTTAAAAAATTGGATACTTTTCCTTTCATTTTTAATTCATGTAACAGTTATTTAAAACCTGGTTTATGCCAAGCATAGTGCTTGTAGCTGCTTTCACAATTCATAATGTAGTGTGTATTCTTATCATACTTACAAACCTACTGCACTGACTGCCAAAGGAAATTTCTGGACACGGAGGATGTTTGACTGTGCAAACAGTGGCCTTCCTCCTTTCCATGTGTCCTAGAAAGAAATTCAGAGAAGGAAATGACAGTAACTATTCAATGGCAAATATGTTTTAGAGATTATATGTAAGGAGAACTACACTGGCCACAGTGTAGTTATAAATAAGAAGTCCTGGGAAAGGTTCAACATGAACACATGTTTGGATCAAACAGTCTTGTTATGCAAAAGGCAGATTGCTGGAAAGGTACGCCAGCCAGGAGATTCACTCACTAGTGGCTGTTATTATTAAAGCAGTTATAGCCAAAATATTTTATTTAGTGTGATATTTATATTGCCCTTGCTATTTATGGATACACGGTTGGACTTTTCCACTGTAATTCAGGAGAAAGGCCACACTGATTCACTTGAAGGTATATATGTATTATGTTGTTATCCTTACTTGTTAGCTCACCGAACAGATAAATTAATATTTACTAAGAGCAGAGGTCTTGGCTAGGGTTTTATGTACCTTCTTACATTTTATCCTTTAAGAATTTCTATGCAGCAACTCATAGTAGTTCTGCATAAAGATGAAAAAATTAAGACTCAGAGATTCTAATTTGCCTAAGTCACAGCTACTAAGTCATAAGGTCAGAATTTGATTCCAGTTCCCTGAGAGTTGAAATTTTACAATTATCCCATTATGAACATTGGCCAAATAGGCACTAGTAATACATGTTCCAGACTTTAAAGAAAACCCAAGTGTAAAACTAAGTGAATAAATCAGTGCATATTATCCAATGCCTAAACAGGCTTATTTCAGGAATGAAGAGGTGATTCAATATAGGGAAGTTTGCCATAATAATTTTTGTCATTAACAAATTAAAGGAGAAAAATCAAACTATTACATCAGGAAATGCTACCCTCCAAAAAGCATTTGATAAACATCAGCAGGATCTATTCTTGGTAAAAAACAACAACAAAACAATAATAGATGAAACTTTCTTAAACATAATTAAAAATTATTAGCAGTCAATTTTTTTACATATTTTTAAATAGTTGTATTCTACAAATATTTTGGTAAGAGATTGGGAAAATCTTTATTATCACTATTATTCAAATAATTTTTGGAATTTCTATGAAGTGTAATATATCAAGCAGAATTAATCACACAAAATATCACAAAGGAAAGGATAATATCATAAAAACTTGAGGTATTTAAGGAAGAAGCTACTAAATCTAATAAAAATTGTTATAAGCCGACTAGATATGACAAGCTAAATAATAGTTTTCCTTAATACTAAAAGTGAGTTATAAATTAAAATAAAAAAGATCTCATTCACAAAAGCAGAGTCAAAAATACCAACATATAAAAATGGAAAAAAAAAAAGATATTCCTTGCAGAATGGAGTTTCTAGGATAACAGGACACAAAATGTCAACAATAGGAGAGCGATTAACTCATTATAGTAAATTTTCTTAATATAATAATATGTAATTATAAAAATAATAAATATAAATGTACTTAGTTTTAAATGATGTTCATGACATGATAAGACTAATGAGTACATTACTCATTTTTATGGAAAAGATAGCTTTCATATTATATATTTATATGTATAATATATATTTCTATAGGTATATATTTTATATGAAACCCTTGACATTATATCTCTATGTGGGTATTTATGTATGTCTGCATGTGTGTGTGTATGTGAGCAGAAAGCTGGACAAGTCAAAAACTACAGAGAACTTAGAATAGTACATATCAGTAATACATGTTTATTGTTATTTTAATGTCTTTTTAAAATTTTTCCTTAAAAAATTTTCTCATGAAGAAGCTGGGAAAAATAAACTCCAAACTGTAAGTTGCTGTCTTCAGGAGACAGGATTTCACAGACTGGGTCTGTATGGGCAGGACAATGTAAATGAGGCTTTTACTTTCAATCTCAGGTAGGTTTTTTTTAAGTGTCTGTAGACTTAGAGGACATTTTTACCTTACAGTGTTTTCCAGTACTTTTCAAGGAAAAATAAAGAAGAAATTTTTTTTAATGTTAGGAGAATTTTCAAATTCCAAATATCATAAAATGTCAGAACTGGAATTGGTGTTCAGTGGATACATTCAGTCACTCACAAAAAGACATGATTTACACTGTGTGACATTACGTAAGCCCTCATTCACTGATGAGAACATTGAAGCCTAGAAAGAAATATAGACTTTGCCTCTTGTTTTGAGGTTAGCAAACTAGAACAGAAACAAAACCCACAAAAAACCCTGAGGGATTCATACATGGGACAAGTGTGTTTCAGATAAGCTTCTCTCCACACAAGGAAGGTAGGGAACAGTATGAAGGAACTAGAGTAGCAGGGACCAGCCATGATCATCTAGGAGTAGTAAGAGTACTAATAACAGAGATCATAATCCTTGCCATAGTAGCTGCCACTTCTTGTTAGGCACTAGTATGGGCAGTTTTTAGTTTATATCATTAATTCTCACATTGAACCTATGAGGTAATGCTTGGTCACATTAATTTTCAGAGGTGAAACTGTGTCTAAGAAATTTCCAGAGTTAAGGGATATGCCCAGAGTTCAGTGATGTGATGCTAAATGTTTAACTACCAGCTTTGAGGAAAAATAAATGTATGCCTATATACTCACACATATGTTAACTATATGCAAAGATAAATTTATGTACACACATAACCTTACTATAATTTTTACTTACGTAAAAGATGTGTAGCACACAATTTACAAATATAATAAAATATAAAATACTCTATTGTAAATCCATGTAACCAGTTGAGTCTCACAGGATGCTCTCTGATTTTTGCTGAACTCAGCATCCATACATCTGTGATTGTAAATGATGGAAAAATGTAATTTGGATGTGAAAATGGTTTGACATTTTCATTTATATTAATGAGTAAGATGAAGTGAAATAGCAAAGCCACATATTGGAACTTTATTCATTAATCAATACTTCGAGCAACTTCTTTACTGAATCCCAGAATAGCTTTTGAATGCTGGCAGATTATTTCTTTAACTGTTTTTGTGCTATTCAAAATATAAATGTTACATATCTGACATAATTTTAAGTTTAATCTACATTATTAACGTTTTCTCAATCATTTTCTTAAGTATAGTCAATCAGAAAGACAATAAAGCAAACCCTGATTTGTAGCATGTGCTGATTTCCATAGTGTAAATACCCCCATCAATGGCCAGTGAAAGCTGGTATGAGCCAGCTTCAGGACCCAGTGCCAGATTTGCAAAAGGGAGGTAGAAAAATACTTTAAAAGGGAGAAAATTTAATCTTAGCCTATTCAGATATTACTCTGATTTCAAGTAATACTTAGGGATTTTAAAAAAATAATTAAAAAAAATTTCACCATACCCTTTCCAGCATTTATTGTTCCTAGATTTTTTGATAATGGCCATTCTTACCCTGAGAAAACCATAATTCAAAAAGCGTCATGTACCACAATGTTCATTGCAGCACTATTTACAATAGCCAGGACATGGAAGCAACCTAAGTGTCCATCAACAGATGAATGGATAATGAAGATGTGGTCCATGTATACAATGGAATATTACTCAGCCTTAAAAAGAAAGCAAATTGAGTTATCTGTAGCTAGGTGGATGGACCTAGAGTCTGTCATACAGAGTGAAGTAAGTCAGAAAGAGAAAAGCAAATGCCATATGCTAACGCATATATATAGAATCTAAAAAAAAAAAATGGTACTGGTGAACCTAGTGGCAGCGCAGGACTAAAGACATAGACATAGAGAATGGACTTGAGGACACGGAGTGCGAGGGGGAAGCTGGGGCAAAGTGAGAGTGGCATCGACATATATACACTACCGAATGTAAAATAGCTAGTGGAAAGCAGCAGTATAGCACAGGGAGATCAGCTCAGTGCTTTGCCGATGACCTAGAGGGGTGGGATAGGGAGGGTGGGAGGGAGGCTCAAGAGGGAGGGGATATGGGGATATATGTATGCATATGGCTGAGTTACTTTGTTGTACAACAGAAACTAACACAGTATTGTGAAGCAATTATGCTCCAATAAAGATCTATTTAAAAAACATTTTTGATTTATTTTCAAATTTAGAGAAAATTTGCAGGAAAAGTACAAAGACCTTCCACATGTTCTTCAGCAGTTGTTTATGTTTCTCCCCAATTTGCTTTATTATTTTTCTCCGAATCTTCTGTCTTTCCTTTCTCCATTTCTCTCTCTCTCTTTCCATTTATCTCTCTTTCTGTGTCTCTCTCTCTGATCAGTCATGCTAGGTGTAGGTGTTTATCAATTTTATTTACCTTTTCAAGGAACCAGATTTTAGCTTCATTAATTTTGTCTTTTTTTTTCTCAGACTACATTATTTTTTGCTCTATCACTATCATTTTCTTTATTCTACTTAAGTCTAAGCTGTTCTTTTTTTTCCCTAGCCTCTTAATGGAAAAACTTGGTAACAGATTTTAAGAACATTATTCTTTAATAGGAACTTCTCAGGTTACACATTTCCCCCAAAACACAGCTTTAAGTTGATCCTGCAAATTTTGTTGTGATATATTTTTACTATAATTCTCTCGCAATTACTTCTAATTTCCCTTGTAATTTGTTTTTGAGCTGTGAGTTACCTAGCAGTGTGTCAAATTTTGAAACAATTGGGGCTTTTATACATACCTTATACTTACTGATTTCTAATTCAATCCTCTATTAGTTTTTCAGCTATAACTACTTACATTATTTTAAGTGATTGTTCTAAGGATTGCAATACATATTCTTTATTTTAGAATGAATATTGTACCACTTTATGTAAAAGGAAATAACTTTGCAATAGTTCAATTCCTTTTATCTGGTTACTGTTGTTCTTGTCATGTTTATTACAGCTACTTATGAGTCCCATGACAGTGCTGTTATTTTCATTGTCACACATTTTTTAAAAAAGTAATGATAAAATATTCTTTGCATATTCTTTAATTCTGTTGCATTCTTTAATTTTTATTGACATATTTACTATTTCTAGTTCTCCCTACTCTTTCCTATAGATTCAGTATTCACCTGGTTTCTGTTCTTTTCAGCCAGAAGAATTTTTTTTTTTTTTAGTTTTTCTTTCATTGCAGAACTACTGGAAATACATTTTCTCCATTTGTACCTGAAAACTTCATAATTTTTGCTTTCATATCTAAAATATATTTTTATTGGATATTGTATTTGTGGTCATTGATATTTTTGTTGTTTCAGAATTTAAGGAGACAATTCTAGTGGGATAAAGTTCAACATTTATCCATATCATTATTTTTCCCTGAATGTAATGTCATTTTCTTCTAGCTATTTTCAAGATTAAAAAAAACATCATCAGTTTGGTTATGATGCATCTAGGTGGGGTTTCCTTCGTATTTATATGACATGTGGTTTATAGAGTTTCTTGGATCTGTAAAATTATATCTCTTTTTAAACCATATTTGGGAATTTTGGGGCCATTTTCTTCAATATCCACATCTCTATCTCCATGAAATATTAAAGAAGTCAGCCATGTTGATATCTGGAGATAAAGCATTCCAGGCAGAAGGGAGAGTCAGTATCCAATGCCCTAAGGTAGGAGCATATCTAGCATGTTTGCAGAATACGAAGGAAGCCTGGACAACTGGAGCAGTGAGTAAAAGGGAATGCAGGAGAAGAAGTTAGAGAGGTCACATCATATAGGAGTATCCAATATTTTTAAGAGAAGTTTGGGTGGTAAAGTTTAGGTGGAGAACCCTTGGAGGGTTTTATCAGAGGAGTAATGTTGCTCTTGTAAAGGTATTACTCTGGCATCTATATTGAGAATATATTATGGTTGCGAGAGAGCATTAACAGGAAAATCGGTTAGAAGTTATTTAATAACTCAGGCAAGATATATGGTAGAGTGTGCCATCAGAGCTGATAAGAAAGTGTCAGATTCTTGATATATTCTGAGGATAGGTCCAACTGGATTTACTGACCCATTGAATCTGGAGAGTGAGAGAAAGAGAAGTCTTAAATATTTGCAAAGCTTTGGGTCTGAAAGCTAAAAGGATAGCGTTGTCTTCAACTTACAAAGGGTAGACTTTGGGTGGATCAGGTTTGGGTAGGAAGAAGTCAAGAGTATAATTTTGGACTTAGTATGTTTGAGATATCTATTAGACCATCAAGACAATATATCAAGTAGATAGTTGCATATACAGGTTTCAGATTCAAGAAAGAGATCTGGGTTGGAAATATAAAACTGGAAGATATAAGCATATCAATCTGTAACTATGATTGGATAAAATCACCAAAGTAGTGAGTTTAAGTACAGAAAATAATAGAATCAAGAACTGAGACACTGGGATCAGGATTGAGGTAAATGAGATGAGGAGGACCCAGTAAAATAACCCGAGTATGGCAGTGAGGCAGGAAGTCAATGAAGAAAATATATCAAGGAGGAGAGAGGGTGATCAGCTTTGTACAATGCTTCTGATCATTAATTTTAAATAAGCGTTGTGAATTAATTGAATGTAACAACATTGAGTTCATTACTAATCTTGATAAAGGCATCTTTGGTGGAGAATTGGGAGTAAAAGTTTGGAGAGACGTTAAAAAAGTATAGTGGGAGGAAAGTTGGAGATGAGTAGAGATGGCTCTATTGAGGATAAGTCTTGAGAAGTTGCTGGAAAAGAAAGTAGCTGAATAGGGCTGTTGTTGGCAGGGAAAGTGAGGTGGTGAAAAGGTTATTTTTTAAATTTAAAGTGTGTGATGATTAATTTCATGTGTCAACTTGACTGCACCATGGAGTGCCCAGATATTTTAAAAATTTTTATTGAAGTATAGTTGATTTATAATGTTGTGTTAATTACTGCTGTACAGCAAGGTGATTCAGTTATACATATGTTTATGCTCTTTTTCATGTTGTTTTTATTATTGGAGTGTAGTTGCTTTACACTGCTGTGTCAGTTTCTCCCGTACAGCAAAGTGAATCAGCCATATATATAAATATATCCTCTTTTCTGGGGGTTTCCTTCCCATTTAGGTCACCACAGAGAACCAAGTAGAGTTCCCTGTGCTATACAGTAGGTTCTGATTAGTTATCTATTTTATACATAATAGAGTAAATATGTCAATCCCAATCTCCCAGTTCATCTCACCCACCCTTTTCCCCCTTGGTATCCATACATTTGTCCTCTATGTCTGTGTCTCTATTTCTGCTTTGCAAATAAGATCATCTATACCGTTTTTATAGATTCCATATATATGCATTAATAATACAATATTTCTTTTTCTCTTTATGACTCACTTCACTCTGTATGACAGTCTCTAGATCCATCCATGTTGCTGCAAATGCCATTATTTTGTTCTTTTTTTATGGCTGAGTAATATTCCATTGTATACATGTACCACATCTTCTTTATCCATTCATCTGTTGATGGACACTTAGGTTGCTTCCATGTCCTGGCTATTGTAAATAGAGCTGCAATGAACATTGTGGTACATGACTCTTTTTGAATTATGCTTTTCTCTGGGTATATGCCCAGTAGTGGGATTGCTGGCTCATATGGTAGTTCTAATTTTAGTTTTTTAAGGAGCCTCCATACTGTTCTCCATAGTGTCTGTATTTATTTACATTCCCACCAACAGTGCAAGGGGGTTCCCTTTTCTCCACACCCTCTTCAGCATTTACTGCTTGTAGATTTTTTTGATGATGACCATTCTGACTGGTATGAGGTGATACTTCATTGTAGTTTTGATTTGCATTTCTCTAATAATTGGTGATGTTGAGCATCTTTTCATGTGTTTGTTGGCCATCTGTACATATTCTTTGGAGAAATGTCTATTTAGGTCTTCTGCCCATTTTTTGATTGGGTTGTTTGGGTTTTTATTTATTTTTTTATATTGATGTGTATGAGCTGCTTGTATATTTTGGAGATTAATCCTTTGTCAGTTGCTTTGTTTGCAAATATTTTCTCCATTCTGAGGGCTGTCTTCTCATCTTGTTTATGGTCATGTTCTTTTTCATTATGGTTTATCACAGGATATTGAATATAGTTCTCTATGCTATACAGTAGGACCTTGTTGTTTATCCATCCTATATAAAATGGTTTGCATCTGCTAATCCCAAACTCCCAATCCTTCCCTCCCCCACTCTCCTCTCCCTTGGCAACCATAAGTCTATTCTCTATATCTATGGATCTGTTTCTGTCTCATAGATAAGTTCATTTGTATCGTAGTTTAGATTCCACATATAAGTGATATCATATGGTATTTGTCTTTCTCTTTCTGACTTACCTCTCTTAGTATGATAATCTCTAGATCCATCCATGTTGCTGCAAATGGCATTATTTCATTCTTTTTTATGGCTGAGAAATATACCACATTTTCTTTATCCATTCACCTGTCGATGGACATTTAAGTTGTTTCCATGTCTTGGCTGTTATAAATAGTGCTGCTATGAAATAGGTGTGTATGTATGTTTTTGTCCTGGGTATATATCCAGAGTGCCCAGTTATTTGATTAAACATTATTCTGGCTGTGTCTGTACAGTTATTTCTGGATGAAATTAACCTTTGAATCAATAGACTGAGTAAAGCAGATTGCCCCACCCATTGTGAGCAGGCCTCATCCAATCCACTGTAGGTCTGAATAGATCAAACGTGCTAAGCCAGGGAGAATGTGCTTTCTCTGCCTGACTGTGCTTGAGCTGGGACTTTGATTTTCTCCTGCCTTTGGACTCAGACTGGAACGTACACCATTGGTTCTCCTGGGTCTCTAGCTTGTCAACTGCCAATCTTGGGACTTCTTGATCTTTATAGCTGTGTGAGACAATTCCTTATAATAACTTTCTAGATAGATAGATAGATAGATACAGACACAGATATAGATATAGACATAGATATAGGTATAAAGATACAGATACAGCTATAGATATTCTATTGATTCTGTTTCTCTGGAGAGCCCAGACTAATACAAAGTGGGAACTAATTGGAATAATACAAGAAAGAGAGAAGAGGAAAATTTGTGGGATTATAAGTTTTAGTAGGAAAAAAAGGAATGAGATTTACTGCAAAAATGAAGAGATTGGAATGGTTTATTTATAGTAACAGGTGACAAAGAACAGTATATGGATACAAGTGCTGGTTGGTAAATATATTGGATGGGGAGTCTGAAATTTTCATCTACTTTTTAAAATTTTCTCAGTGAAGAAGGGAGCAATGTCACTGGCTAACAGTGAAGTTAGGGAGATGTTGGTTTGAGGAGATTGCATATGTGAAGTCATTTAGGGGAGTGGGAGAGCAAAGGTTCTATGCAAACATGTTTTGCCCAGTATCCATTCAGCTGCACACTGCAGGTGATAGATCAACTTATGCTGGTCAAGAGATAAAAGAATTTATTAGTTTGCATAATAGCCCAGATGTGAAGAGGGTTTCAGAATTAGTTGACCTAGAGACTCAATGATGTAATCATAAGTCTAGTTTATTTTGGTCTCTCCCTGCTGCTGTCTATTCCTCCAGCTTCTTCTAAGTCAGTATTTCTCAACTGGGAGAGATTTTACCCCCAAGGGGATATTTGAAAATATCTAAAACATTTTGTCACAGTTGGAAGGTTTCTACTAACATCTAGTTGTAGAGGCCAGGGATGCTGCTAAATGTTCTACAGTCCCCCCCAAAAAAATTATCTGGTCCAAGTAGCCCAGATAGTTCACTGAATAATTGTTTCAGTAGAAATAAGGGCTACCTCTTATATCCAGGAAGGGAAGGGAAAAGAGGATTGCCTTTTTTTCTGTAACTTGTTTTTGAGAGTGAAGGAACTTCCTAGAAGCCCTTTGAATACATTCTCTTATGCTCATCGGATCAAGTTGATTAAGGGACTCATCCTTTAATACAATCACTGGAAAAAGGGATGAGATTATCAGGAGTATCTTCAAAAAATCAGGGTGAAACCTTGGTCACAAAATTGTATTGATACTACTTGTTGGTGCTAGGTAAGCTAGATTTTGGGGTGTCAACCACAGTTATTATACCAGTTAAATTTGTAATTAATCTATACTAGTAAATATATGGATAAATAAGATTGTAAGGAGTTAATAGCTGATTCCGCTCACATGGTGTGGTAGATATTCAGTTTTCTGATTTTCTTTTTATATCTAAGAGGGGCTAAGTGGGCAAGACAGCCAGTAGATGGCAGTTAGATTATGCTTCCCACTATATACTTAGCACCGACATTCTCTTAGGCTTGGATAGGTGGATATCACTTTAGGATAAAGAAGATTAAGATGAGAAATAAAAATGCTACAGAAAGACAAGTTCCAGATGTCTGCTGAGATCATTCTCCAAATGCATGACAAAGTGTTGCTTACCAATGGGACTGCAGAAAGCACACAATTAGCAGTTGCCTGGCAACCAAAACACCATCAGCGGTACCAACTCATAAAAAGTGTAAGAAATCAGGCCATTGTTCTTTTTCCTTCTTTTAAAATCTTTGGTAGCAGCTGACTTAGTTTATTTACATAATTAGAAATAGTATCTGTATTAGAGTTCTCCAGAGAATCAGAACCAATAGGATATGAAAGGAGATTTTAAAAATTTGATCCCGTTTAGACTATAATTAAATCTATAGGCAGTTTTCCAAAATATAAAAGGCAGTAAGTTAGCAGGAGTGCTTTAGTCCCCCAGATATATTTTTTGCTTTTCTAAGTAATGTTTCTGCATGTAAATTCACAAACACTTGGAAAAGTCTATGCCATATTCTTTTAAAATTAAAAAAATATTTTAATACAATTTTTAAAGGTTACACTCCATTTACAGTTATTACAAAATATTGGCTATATTCCCTATGTTGTTCAATACATCCCTGTAACCTATCTTACACCCAATAGTTTGTACCTTGAAAGGAGATTTATTATGAGGAATTGGCTCACATGATTATGGAGGATGAGGTGTCCCGCCATCTGCCATTTGCAAGCTAGAGATTCAGGAAAGTTGGTGATGTAATTCAACTTGAGTCCAAAGGTCTGAGAATCAAGGGAGCCAGTGACGTATATCCCAGTCTGAGGGCAAAGAGAAGATGAAATAAGATGCTCTAACTCCAGCAATGAGGCAGGAAAATAGGGCTGAATTCTTCCTACCTCCTCCTTTTGTTCTATTCAGAACCTCAATGGGTTGGATGCTGCCCAACCACATTGGGGAGGGCAGCCTACTTTACTGAGTCCTCTGATTCAAATGCTAATCTCATCCAGAAACACTGTCATAAACACACACAGAAACAATGTTTTCTCTGGACACCTCGTTAGCCCACTCAATTTGACACATAAAATTAACCACCACATCAACCCCTTGTCAAATTGGTACCCACATACATATCCTTAAATCATACTTAATCTTCAAATAAACACAATAACAAGGTCATAATACCATCTAACATGATACAACTATCCTACAACCAAAAACAGACTAACCCCTACCCTGGAAGAGGAGGTAAAGTCCTTGAGCAATATTTACTCTTCTTCTTGATGTCCTATAACTTAAGTAATATGATGTAAAATTAACCACATTTAAATACTATGATATAAAATCAATACATCTCATGTTATATGATAAGAAAAGGAAATAAAGAAAACATATATATCCTGTACACACACGTATTCGTAGTAAAATGAGGAGGAAATGCTGTTGACAATTACAGTCCTCATTTCTGTAATTTGTCACATGGCCATAGCTAGTGTTCATAACCACTGCCTTTCGGTTTTCATCTATATTCTGTTTGCTTTCAACAAGTGGCCCAATAGACACTTGAAGGGATCTCCTATATTCCAGACATACTCTTCCTTACCTCCATTGTGGAGTTGTAGTCTAATTTCCCCTGAGTAGTCAGAATCAATCACCCCAGCCACTACTGTAACTCTCTTCTTTGCCTGGTGACTCAGAGGAATAAGTAGCCCAAAGTGGCTGGGTGGCAGTCTTAACTTTGGTTCAGTGGAATCACTGTTGTATCTCCTGGTGAAAGGATTCTTCCCTCTGGAAAATTATGGGAACAGGAAACAAAAATTTTGCTAATGCATCAGTAGGGGTAATAGTGAGTGGTGCTGTTCCCATTTCTACCTCCTGACTCTTGGACCCATGAATCCTGGCTACTGGATAAACAGCACCATATACTGGACACTAATTCAGAGCATATACAGCCTTCTGGAGAACCTTTCACTAACCCTGCAAGGTGTTGCTTCCCTCCCCCCTTTCAAAAAGACATTCCACCATTCTATCAAGCTTGAGGATAGTGAGGAAGATGACAAGACTAGTGAATTCTATGGGCATGGGCCCATTACAGTACTTATTTTGCTGTGAAGTGAGTTCCTTGATCAGAAGCAATGCTGTGTGGAATACCATAATGGTGGATAAGGCACTTTATAAGTCCATGGAAGGTAGTTTTGGTGGAAACATTGTAGGCAGGGAAGACAAATATGTATAATCATATCTTAATGCTAGGATTTCAGTACTGTGGCATACTGATGAGAAACAGTTGAGCCAGATAGAATTTGTGCATACGGTATTTATATACATATGTGTACCTCTCAAGTCAACTCAGGCATCAGGGTACCTGGGTTTTAGTCACACTTTGCTATGAACCGGCTGCTTGGGCAAGTCAGTGAACCATTCTAGGACCATTTCTCTCTATTGTAAATGAAAGGATTAGACTAGAAAGTTTCTAATGACACTGATTTAACATTCTTATAGCCTATGGACAAAACATTTATCTGCTTGTGTATTTTTGAAGACTTTTGAAAAAAATGTTACTTACAAAGTTTATAAATCCTAATAGAATTCAACTTAATTTGAAAAAGGCAGTTGGGTATTTTATACCTTATAATTCCCTTTGGTGTTACCAATAAACATTCGTCCAATTCAACAAACATTTATCGTGCAAAGTGTCCTTTGCGCCGTAGGTACTAGGAAACTTGTAATCATGTGATATAGGCAGGCATAACTTCAGTTCTAGTCATGTTGCATTTTGTGTACTTACCTGTCAGTTCACAATAGCCCTGAGGGAGTATGTGAATGTAGCATGTGCACAGTATAATTTTACTACAGAAAAGCCTTTGGGTTTTCTTTATTCTTCCTTGTAAGCAACTGTTTATTTTAACCCATTTTGTTAAAATTTCCCAACATGTAACTACATTATTATTAAAATGTTCGATGTCATCATTGGTGCTCCATCAGTTTTATTTTTATTAAATAATTTTTCAAGGCCTTATAACTACTTAGCACTGTTTTATTACATTGAGGCATTATAGCATGTTGGTTAAGATCATGAATTCTGGAACTAGGCTATAGGTCTGAATCCTGACTTTGCTACTTAGTAGCAGTGATCTTGGGTGGGATATATAAAAATCTCTGTATCTCATTTTCTTATGTATAAAAATTTGGATAGAAATAACACCCACTCTGTAGGGATGTTGTGAGAATTAAATAAATTATTCCACTGGGAGTGCTGAGAATAGTACCTGGCCTGGCACATAGTAAGAGCTCAAGAAACATTAGCTATTATTATTATTATTTCCATTTTTTTTCCTGCTCTTATTTTATAATGGAAGTCAATGGAAAATTAGAATTCATAAATCTACTTGACTCTAAAGTATATATTTTTTAGATACACTACTTTTATTTAGAATTTTTGTAGTGACATATATATCAGAGATGGATTAATACTATAACATAAACCAAAAATGGATAATCTTGAGCTTGATAAATAATATTGCTCAGTGGTGGATCATTGCGTGCAGGTGTGACACCTGTTTACCTACAAAGGCCAAATGTTTTAATTACCTTATTTGTGTAAAAACTTGGCTCTTTGAAAACAGAAAGGAATTTTCCAGAGAAAACACCTTTTGAAACAATGATTTACTTCACATCGGAGCAGGAAGGAGAAAATACAGACTAAGATTTATTGATGTTCTTTGCAGCTGGGCAGCCTGACGGAGGGGAAATGAGGGATTAGTTGATGAGCTAGAACATAAGCAGGTGTGTGTACTTGAGTAGAGTGTGTGAGTCAAGTAGGGGAGCAAAGGGGAAGCAGATGTGGCCAAGTGGGATTGGAGCATACTCGGAAGACCACAGTCAGAAGTGTGTTTGGGGGTGAGTGGTATTGAGATAAAGGGTGGTGAATGGTTGTTTCCAAATTCACTCTCATAGTTGAGACAAGGCATCACCAGGAAGTGCTGATGTATGCATTTGGGAAAATTGTTTGGAAATGTTTCATTTTGTTTAGATCCAGACACAGGCTCCGAGCTGGAAGGGACCTAAAAATTCTGTCTCCAAAATCATCCAAAACAGATGATGTTTGGCTACGCTAACTATAAAGCCTCCCAAGGGAGATTTTCCATCATCTAATGAAACTTCAGACATAAGTGACAGCCATTATAAACATATGCACATTTCAGCAGTCATTAAGGCAAATATGAAAACCATGGTAAATTAACATTTGCATCAAACTGAACAATCCTATTATATCTCACTTTCTCTTGCCCTAATTCGAGTCATCAATTTAAAATAAAGAAGGCTTTTCCTTCCTTTGGTTTAAATTAGAGAACGTAGGGGGTTTGTGACTCCCTCATTTGTCCTGCTGGCTTTGATGTCTTCACTTTTCTTCTCAAAACTCAGTTTTAGTATTAGGCTCCTGGGCCAATTGCATCAGTCATTCTATAGTCATGATAATTGTTAAGGGATGGAGAACCATAATGAAGTTAAGATGTTGCTTTGTCTATCATCTTGAATTATTTCCTTACAGGATTTTGAGGAGGTAGAAACGAAAAGAACAAAGAACAAATCAAAGGGCCAAATTAAAAAAAATCAGCAAAGACAGAAAAGTCAGAGTAAGGATATATTAAAATAAGTTTGAAAGAAGTTTCATCTATGACATTTTATATATTGTTTTCTATAAAATTAATATCATATTCAAAAAATTTGTTTGGAACCTGGGTCAGCCTTTTGTTTAGTGAAGTTTATTGCCATCTTTGCTGTAAGACTTAACGATCAAAGCCTGGACATCTGGCTGCCTTCCACATTTACCTTTTCTGAAATTCCTAGATATAGACTAAAAAGATAGTTGTTGGCTGCAGCAGGCCATTATCTTACATTTCATGAGAAACCTCGAGAAGCAGAGAGGTAAGTCATAAGGATATGAAAACATAGTGAAGTTTCTTTCATCGGGGGTTAAAACTGGGTAATAGGGAATGGCATGGTGGTTTTTCTTAGCAAAATCCCTAATTCACATTCCTACTCCTATTATTCTAACTTCATCATCTGAAATTTGTTTCTGGCCACTGTATAGTTAACGCTTTCACCCTGTTTTTCAGTCTATGGTGGCAAACTCGGCACACACATGAACCTCTCCTCCATCCATAGATCTCACTGAATGGCGGTAAAGATATACAACATAATGAGTTCCTGGTAATACTGTAAACCAGAGAGGATTCCTCCAGCAAACCAGAGATGACAAACTGGGAATTCTGAAAGTGGAAGGGATTATATAGTAGATAAAGCAGATGGGTGAAAAAAAGTCACACATTGGAAGAGATGCAGGAGGAAGATGGTACAGATAAGGGAGAAGCTCTTCCTAGCTGAGCTGCAGAGAAATTCTAAGTTTGGAGTTGGTGGACAATGAAAAAGCAGGTTTGGGAAGAGTCAACGAAATGTATGTGGTCTAAGGAATTTTATGGTCTAAATGCATCCTCCCATGCAGTTTTGTAGCAGCATTCTAGAACATTTGTTCACAGACAGAAATCCAAGACCACCTTCTATATAGAGTAATATATTTGGGGAGGGGTCAATCACAGTCTGTGTCATGAGGTGAAGGACATAACAAAGAACCTGAAAGGACAACATATTTCCACAACATTATAGGAAGAGACAGTGCCTGTGAGAAGTGTATTGTGGAAAAGTTTTCTACTTCCAAACTAACATATGCCTCACTTTGGTGTTTGTGGAGTTCTTGAGCTAGCCTTCCTACTCCCAGGTATGTAACATAAAGGAAAGCTTGTTTGCAACAGGAACCATCAACTTACAAGGGGATCCTCAGTCAGCCCTTCCTAGATAGATAGACTGATATATACTACTGAAAAGGATAGCAATTTATACTGAGTCAAATCAGATTTTGTTCACAAAAATCAATTGTTAATGAAGGATTATTAGACCTTTGGGGAATACTTAAACAGCCTGGGAGAGGAAGACCAAGATTGACAGATCCCAGGTGTAGAAATAGTGCAAGAAATAGTAGAGAATTTAAAAATTTAAAAATTTAAAATTTAAAAATTCTAATGGGTATCCTTAGAGATATTTGAGAGACTATATCATCCATAAAGCAAAACCAAGTTATTAGGGAATAGGAGTAATTATAGACCAAGTAGAAGTTTTAAAAATTAAAAATATGCAGAAAGAATTTAAATAATATAGAGCTAATTTAAAAAATTCTAGAAAGTTGGAAATAAAGTTGAGCAAAATGCTCAGACCTCAGCAAAAAGAGAAAAAAGATGGGAAAAAGTTAATAGTTATGGGAGACACAGAGAACCCACTTTCTAGCACATATTACAGATGGCAAGAACAGAGAAAATGGAATAAGGATAATTAAGGGAATATTTGGTGCGAGGAGGCCACAGGGAAAAGGGATATTTGAGCAAGAAAACGAGAGAATAATTCTTGCATTCTGGGCAGAGAGGACTGTCTCTGTGAAGGGCCAGAGGTGGGAATTTGCATGCATATGGGAATTTCCCAGAGGTGGGAATTTGAGGACCAGCAAGAAAGTTACTGTGACTAGAGCTGAGTGACCAACGGTGAGAATAGTCAGACATTCAATAAGAAAAATAACGGGGCCAGAGTTTCTTGGTCCTTTTTGACCATTGCCATCACACCCTAAGGTGAATAGGGAGGGATTAGAGAGTTTTGAACAAAACAATGACATTATCTGACCTACATTTTAAAAGGATGACACTGGCTGCTATTTTTGGATGAAGTATGTTTTGAGTAATTTTTTTTTCCATGAAGACTATGTGGGCTACACTCTGAGTCCCTGTGTATTTGAAACTCTTTCTATCGCTTGTATTGTGTGAGTAAGAATGTCTTGGGTCTTAAATTTTTCAGTTGAAAACTCAGTAGATGTTATGCTAGTGTCTTCCAACATTTAATATGGTAGAGGAGGAAGATGAGATGATTCTCATTTTTCCATTTGTGTAGATCACATTTACTGTAACTTTTTAGAGAAGTCTCTGATATTATTTACCTTTGGACCTCAAATATTTCACCAGGGATATCTAAGCAGTGGTCATTTATCATTAATTTCATACACAAATCTAATCTTTTTATAGTCATACTACAATGTTGCTTTGGCTTTATCCTGTGTAACTGTCTTATTTAATCCTTACAACAACCCAGTGAAGTGGCTACTATTATTATCTTGATTTTACAGATGATGTAAGTGAAGCTTAGAGAGATCCATGTCTTGTTACAGCTCTCAACACAGTGTACTCTGTCCTTAATATCTCCACAGGCTGGCTGAGTCTCCCTGAGGCTGGGTTGGGATGAGTCTTGCTCATATATGAAGCCTGTTGGATTGAGAAGAGGGGGGTTCCAGAAGGAAGGAAGGCCAGACCTGACTGTGGGGAGAGCATGATCACTGTAGGGAAAGGGACATTAGGAATGTCAGGGGCTTTCTCAGCATCTGCCCAGCCCTCCAGAGACCCCAGTAACCCTCACCTGTGGGCCCTGGAGACACAGTGAGCCCTTTAATTTCTACATTCCAGCCTTTTTTCAGATTATCCTTTTGCATAAAACTGTCTGATGTTATTTCCTGAAGCATATCTTTGCCAAGACATGTTTGGTTTCAGTGGTGCTTGTTTAAGTACATAAAAGCTCAGAAAGGATAGCTACTGTGGTAGACTCTTTTGGCTGCCTACCAACAGCTGCTCCCAAACTTTACATTTTTACTAACTGAAGTCCAGTTTGTTTAAGTGGTGGACTGAGAGGTCTTGACTTCCAGAAAATAAGGAAATCTGCCAAACCTACGAAATGAACTGTGATTGGTTTATTTTAATCATCATAATTTTATTCTAATTTGATAGAAACTCTGTTTTTCAGACTTCTTGCAGAAGGGAGTGACTGAGTGATTAGAGAGAAATTCTCCTAGGAGGAAGTGATTCTGGAAAAAAATTAATTTCCCAATAGAAGAAACAAATCTGAGACTAATATTAGATCAGCCTCTTTTTCCTACTCTAAAGATGGACATTATGATGTCTTGAGCAATGGCAGACACCTATCAATCAGAAGACAAATGGGCAATATGAAAATATGGCAAAATAGAAGGAGAGAAAAAGCCTGGTTCTTTGATGACATCCCACTAGGAAGTCTAATTCCAATTTGATTTGGAGCAATAGTCACAGGGTAATTCATTCTTGCCTATTTGATTCTGAAATGTGCTTTTCCTATTTAAAAATTTCTTTCTTCTATTTAATTATTAAGGTGAATTTAGATGCTTTTGGAATCTTTGCCATGGGTGGTGGTAACGTTTTAATGCCCCTCATATATAGACAGGCATGTAGCATCAGATGGTTGTAGAAATTGAATTGGTTATTTGTCAAACTCAAATGTAAACCTTTAGGGACTTCCCTGGTGGCACAGCGGTTAAAAATCTGTCTGCCAATGCAGGAGACACGAGTTTGATCCCTGATCCAGGAGGTTCCCACATGCCACGGAGCAACTAGTCCCGTGTGCCATAACTACTGAGCCTGTGCTTTAAAGCCCATGAGCCACAACTACTGAAGCCCACGAGCCCTAGAGCCCATGCACCGCAACTACTGAGCCCACGCACTGTAACTACTGAAGCCCACGCATTCTAGGGCCTACGGGCCTCAACTACTGAGCCCGCGTGCTGCATCTACTGAAGCCCGTGTGCCTAGGGTCCATGCTCCACAACAAGAGAAGCCACTGCAATGAGAAGCTGGCACATCCCAATGAAGAGTAGGCCCTGCTCGCCGCAACTAGAGAAAGCCCACGTGCAGCAACGAAGACCCAATGCAGCCAAAAGTAAATAAACTTTTTTAAAAAAATGTAAATCTTTAGCTTCTTGATTGGAGCTGGGGTGAAAATAGCAGACATAGGAAGAAAATATATGCCATCAGCACGCTCACAAAACATTGCTGGAAATGGGTGAAATAAACTCAGTTTGAGCACATTTGTCAACTATGTGTCATACTTACTATAGAAGTAAGGTAATGTGCAAAAATCTTTAAGAACCGTGAAGAAATTCTTTCAACATATGTCCTTTCAAGACTACTGTTGCTTCTAATCCTACAATTTAAGAGGGGAAAAAAGTAAGGAAAGTTTCAGGGGTAAACGCCATGATTATTAATGAGCTGGGAATAAAAGTGATAAGTAAAGTCCAAAGGATCCTTATGGTTTAGTCTTGGTTAAACACTGAGAGATGCGCCTGATCTCTAACTATATAAAAGATGAATATACAAAGGAAAGGATATACAAAGGAAAGGAGCCAGCTGTTCTCCTTCTTCACTGGTGACTGAAAAGGCAAAAATGAGCTCCATTTGTAACTGTCCTGTGGACACAGGCTTAGGCAAAGTCTAATGCTTGCGTGACAGGGGGATAACATGCCACTCCTTTCCACAAAAGAATATATGGGGTTGTTTTAACCTTTGAAGGAGAGAGTTTCAACTCTATTTCACGATTCTAAAAGAACCAAGTTATGTTTGAATAAGATAAAAGAATAAGTAGGAGAAAAAAAACTTATCAGAATGTTGTAACAGTAACACAGACCCTCACATTAGTCATATGCTTTGTTCCTAATGGAAAATTCATAATTCTAAAAGTAAAAAACAGTGTTTGGTGGAAGGAGATCAATTTGAAGATTAATAAAGTTCAAAGTTACTTATAAATTGCACAATTATGCCATCACAAATATCCTACTAGTAAAATATGAGGTTGGTATGCTGCTAAAGCTTAAATGGATATTTAACTATTGGCATGCCCTCTTCTCACTGAACGTGGATGAGAGGCTATTACTAAAATATCTCAAAAACCTCAGCTAGGATGCTCTATCTGGAGTAGTTTTGGTCACATACTAGGTGAGAAGCTACTGTTAGGTCACCTCGCCTGCATGGGGACAACATATCCACCTACACATGTTTTGACAATCCGTTTCTCTCACTTACCAAATGTTTTCGACTTTTGGCAATATCAGCCCTCCTAAAAGCTCTGCCCTCCCAAATTTTGGTTGGGCATTTCTATCATTCTTTAAAAAGTTTCACAGTCTAGCTGTAGTTCAGATTAATGGCTGGGTCTAACATAACTTGACTTTTCAAACAGTCAAAGATGGACAGAAGAAAGGCATGCTCACTGGAATGCTGGCAGATTTATTTCCAGTTCAAGCCAAAAAACAGCCTTTCTCACAATATTTCAGTGTGTCCAGTTCAATCCAGGTCAGAAACCAGAAATGCAAAACATTCACCAATGTTTCTGAACCTTCAGAAGTCAGTAGACGGTTTGGGTGGCTGAGAATGTATTTATTTAAGCATGATCCTACTTTAAAACCATTTACCCTGCCTGATTGTTAGAGGCTGTGGGAAGTAAAATGCCCACAGAGAATGGCTCTGTAATGCACTGTAAATTCTTTTCCATATATTTCTATGTCTTGTTTTATTTTCTGGAACTTAGTAAAAACTCCACTATAACATTAGATTTGAAAATTTATATCTATATCAATTATTAGTCAAAATAAAAGCATTAGTGAGAGAGAAATATACATTTATATAGACTAAAAATTCAAAAAATTTTACAGAAAAATATAGTGGTGTTTTACTCTCTCAGCAAAATGTATGCAATGGATGAAAATAAACTTTGTTCTAAATACATAGCCAGGCCCAGATTATAAGAGAAAATATGAAGATCTGTATAACAGTTTCTCAGAGTCTCTTTTACGTTTCAAAAAAAAATGTACTTACCAGTTTCCTTCATGTTTGTGTTTTAAGTCCCCTCTTTCAAATCAGGAAAAAGGGTTTTTAGTAATACGTATACTCTATATGGATTAGTGCATTCACTTGCACACAAACTACATGCTATAATTTTCTTCAAATGTGCAAGTAACAGAAACTTAGTATAGTTTAAGGATAAAATGAAATTTATTGGAAAAGTACTTAAGCATTTTATAGAATTTGAGCACAGTTTGAATAATCAGGAAGAAAGCCAGGGAAATCTGGTGACATGAGCACTGGTGATTCCAGCTAGGGATCATGACTGGTCTGGGGACATGAGCAATGGCATTTGAGTGTTTGAAGGACCGTCCTTCTAAAGTTTCACTATTTATGTGACTCAGTGGTTGTTTTCTCTAAGACCCTTGATTCTAAATCTTGAACCAAAGTATCAGATTGGCTACTGGCTCAACTAAGGCAGAAGGAATATGGACTTGGTATTCTATAATTTACTACATGTCTTAACTTTACTAATGTGTTATGAAGCAGATGCTCACTATCAGAAGAAAAGAACAAGAACATATCAAGATGTGGTATCAGTAAGAAAGGCAATGTTCAGTAGAGACTCATACAAAAAATACAAAATGTTTATTTTTTGGATTAATGTGTCATTATTAATTTGATTCTGCATCCATGAGAAGGGAAAGACATAATTTAATGGGTTCCCCTATTAGTACTTGGGGGCTTGCATGAAGTTATGAGACATGACAATGATTTAGTTAATTCATTAGTTCAATAACATTTTGAAATCACTGGACTAAGAAAATTAGTTTTCTTTTCTATTAAATTTTTGTATTATGTACATACTTTTCAGAGATAAGATCATTTAAAGGTGGAAACACATTGAGTGGGTAGATGAACAATACCTTCTGCTGAAAAATAACATATTTAATAGATTTGAGTTTCTTTCCTTCTTTTCTTCTTTCCTTCCCCCCCTCTTCCTTGTTTTTTCCTCTTTAAACAAATTATTTAAAGCTTATAAAGGAGATAAAAACATTTTTAGCCAGGCTTTTTAACAAACCATTAAATACAGTATGTTACATACAACAATCTTTTAGTATTGTCCACTAGTCCCAAATTTTTCTTGAGGCAAGAAACTCTACAGCCTATGTATTATTTGGTAGAAGTATGGAGGATATCTACTAGTACAGCAGTTTTGTTTCCTTTTTTAATTTTTATAGTTAAAATGACTTGTTGCTTTGTAAAAAACTCATATTTTCTTTTTCTTGATATGCAGACTGAAAATAATTGTCTTTCTACTGAAAACATTATTTGCCAATTTTATGCATGGATGAATTAAATAATGATTTCAAGCCTGTCTTAGGTATTAGTATCAATAGTTTTCTCTTTTATTATTACATGAGATATTGTTTTATTCGACAACTTCATAATTCTGAAGTAAACCAAAGTAGAAGAAAGTCAGCCATATCAGCATTAGTCCACACATATAATAACTAATTTCATAAATTCTCAAACATCTCAGAAATTTTATTTTTGTACCACATTCTGTTTTAAACTAAGGTTAATGACAAAATTATTCAAGAATGTTTTGTAATAATAATGGCTAACAAAGTGATATATACTGGTAAGGGACTCTAAATTTAGTGTTTTGAATTTCCAACATTGCAAAGCAGTTATATTAATCTGTTGACATCCTACTTCATGAAACTCTTTTCTTATTTCCTTAGGTGAAGGAAAAGGGGAAGGCTGTATTTACATGTATTTCTAATTTCTTGCCAATTTGCCATATTGGTACAGTACAATAAAGAGTTGTTTTTCAACTCTAGAAGCTTATTTCATTTTTCCTGAGAAGCTGGGGGCTGGGGGAAGTCAGTGGACAAGTTTACTGGCAGTATTACCTAATTTCATCATTATTTTAATTTAATTCACATATGTCTGACAAATTCAAAAAGCAGCTTTTTAAACAAGACTGAAGTACTTTTTGTTGGTAATCCCAGGAGGATTTAACTAGTTTTAGTTGAATCATCAGAGAAGATATTTCCTTTCCCTTCTCTGTGTTTTTCTCGCTTTCTTCTCTCCGATCTCTTATATTGTGCCAAATGCATTGACTTAAACACTTCTTCAGATCACCTCTAAATGACATAACTGATTTTGAACATGAACATTAGGCTCCGTTAATAAATGACAGTATGATAATGGATCTAGTTGACTGCAGTGGTCAAAACTGACCACTGAGGCTTTTTGTATAAACAGACCAACCACGACTTTTGACTTTTTTTAAGTTGTGTAAAAATCCAATCATGCTTAGTAATGATTTCAATTTATTCCTAAATTTACTTGTTAAATTTAAACATCTTTGTATTGTATTTACTTTGTTAACAATGGTACTTATTTGCCCATACAAATGGCTTTTTAAAAATGAGGTCAGGTTCATCAACTTGCTAACAGGTTTTGACTGATATTGGCTCTTTGTTTTCACATTAGTTCATTTATTGCAATTCTTAGTTTAGAAGCCAAGAAAATGTTTTATAGTGCAATGTGGTTGCCTCCCTAGAGTTCATTAGCTCATTTTCCTTCAATTAACTCTGCGTGCACTGCACACCTCTCCTAACTTTGCTAATGCTGAAGTCTTATTGCAGGCAGAGCATTCAGTCTGGCCTTGAATTACCAGAGAAAGTAAAGACAGAAAATGACTTTCCAGGTCATCTATCCTAGACTTCTGCTTGTCTGTCAGTGTTGTCTCTGGAAGGAGATGAACTACTGGAGGCAAGGTCATGCCATGTGATAATTAACTCTGTAAAATACTTGGATTTATGGAAAAGTTTGGTCTGTCCGTTCAATGGCCTATTCACCATGCTATTATATTTTTAGTACTTTCAGAGAATTTTAACATGAAAAGGGGTTTTGCTCTTTCTTCAGAGTTACATAGCTAGTTTATGGTGGTGCTAGAAATGCATTGCTCTGACTTCTACTACAGTATTCTCTTAATCCCATCAAAGTACCTAAATAGCCAAGTTATATCCTCATATATGCTCACATATTAGCACAAATCTAGATCAGAAATGAAAGCAAATGAATACCCTGTAGACTCAATGAACTGAGCTTTCTCTTCAACTTAAAACCTACCAACTTCTTGCCAGTAGGTTTAATTTAGCTCAAGTTTTTAAAAATTGAGTTAAAAATACATATAGATGAGTATTTTAAAATCCATTCTTCCTGAAAAGTCATTACTACTTTCTCTAACTTTTAGTATTAACTGCCTCATGAAACTGATCAATGTGGAGAACTTATCCAAATGAAGAACCCATATTTTCAATAAAGAAATTTTAAAATGTTATCTGAATAATAAATCAATAGTCAGAAAATATAGCCTCACCTAATTTGCATTTTGCCTAAGTCAACACAACAATCATATCACTTGCTTATGCTTGTGGAAGCAAAGTCTAGTGAACTCAATTTTAAGCCTATTAT
This sequence comes from Mesoplodon mirus, assembly GCF_964341445.2. NCBI lineage: Eukaryota > Metazoa > Chordata > Mammalia > Artiodactyla > Ziphiidae > Mesoplodon > Mesoplodon mirus. The sequence continues at coordinate 46,204,645 of NC_138984.1, forward strand.
CTCTTTTAGATAATGTTCTGTGTTGAGCAATAAGAATGTTTTCCCTGCTTTTTTCCAGGAAATCTTTTCCCACTGAATTTAAGACCAGAAGTTTATTTTAATGTTTCAGAAGTTCAAACTTTATTTTCTAAAACAAGGAAAAGCAGTTGAGGGTTACTTGTAATCAAACAGAGATTCTTCTGGATATAACTGACGTGGATACAAAAGTTGCATTTGGTTTTCTAGCCAAAATAGCAATTTGCTCTCATTACCATGGTTCTCTATCTAAAAGTGAGGCTGCATATGGTAGGTTGTCAGCTTTTCCAGCAACACTCACAAATATTTTCCTTATGCTGCAAACTAAACCCTTGACTCAGTGTCTCACCCAGTAGACGTTATTCATTTTGAAACAACACAGCTGTAACTCAGATTTTATGTCTAGTACCTTTCCTCCATGAGTTAGATTCCAAAAGTAAACCAAAAATATTGAGAGAACTACATTTAATAAATTTCATTGAGAGAGAATCTGTCAATGTAATCAACTTGCAAACACTGAAAGTAAGGGTGCTCCTACTGTTAGTAGGATCTTTTATTTTTTAAAATACTGCTGACTCACTTGGTGTATTCATCCTTAAATATTACACCTTTGAGAAAATGTGTAATCAAATAATTAAATCAGCTAATTAATTTTCATCTTTTTTCTTTACCCCTCACTGACAAATGTTGAAGGATCATGTCTTGTGACATGGAAGTTTATGAAATAGTTCATGAAGCTGATAGATAGCATTATCAAAGAGGGGCTAGAATATGAAACCACGTTTGGTCCGTGGGTGACATCTGTGGGTATACTGTATTTGCAGCTGTGAGAGATGGGGTAAAGTGAGTCAGCAGGGAGAACTTGTCATTCAGAGAGTAGGTTAAAAGGAGGTAGATCCAGTAGCAATCAGTACCAAAGAGGTTCAGAAAATGGCATGGAGGTTTCCATGAAGCCAATGAAACACTGCAACACTGATTTATGTAGAAAATAACATGTAGAGATAAATGTCAGACATCTGCATCAAGATGGTGTTTTCTAAACAAACATAACATTAGCCATGAGGTTTAAAGAGTCCAGACTGGATTTCAGCAATGAAAAAGCAGCTTTGGAAATGCAAGGCATTGATACCATGCTAGAATGTTTTCCAGACTTTCTAGACAAGATCTCTTGCACAGAAGAGGAAAAAAAGACGACTAAATTGGGGCCCAAGGCGGGGGTTTGTTCCCAACTTCATAAAAGCAAAAGATGAGAGTCAGACTAACAGTAACACTGACTTTCTGCTGTTTTAGATTTTGCAAATATACTTTAATTTGAGTCAGGATTGATTCCAGTGCAAACATGTAAGACAGTGGAAAGAGAAGATGGAAGAAAAGGAAAATAAACAGAAAAATGAAGCCGTATAATGAAAAGCCTAGAAAGACTGTGAGAAATTTCCTGTTTCTGATAATGATGGACTAGGTTATTCAGACCACTTATCCTGCTAACAGCAATTTAAAACTTAAAGATTTTTTTAAATCTCCTCTTTAAAACACTTAAGAAAATAACAAAATTGTAGACAATTATCAATGACAAAGGGAATACTAGAAATCAAGTAGGAAAGCAAGCATAGAAGCTAATTTTGCCTATTGGCATTTGTTGACCTAAAAAATTAAAAACTCCCTGTAATGAAGAGGACAGATTTCAAAGCTGAGGGCATACATAAGGTGGAGAGTCTAATAGATATTCACATCAGTTTGGACTCTATGGGCTACAACCTCTTGGTGAATGTAAACTGGAAGAGAACTAATCCTTGCATGGAATTACAATCCAGGAATTGTAATGTGGGTGATCCAAGGAATTGGAAGCTATTGCATTGTTTAAAGTGGACATGGATAGGTAGTGTCCCTAGCCATCTGTCAGACAAGAGCAAAAATCTTGTCTGAAAAAAGGAACCTTTTCCATAGGTTCAATTTTTTAAAAATATAACCAATAATAAAAGATAATCAGTCATAAAGAAAATGACTGTGAACTAGAAGAAATAAAAAGGAAGCTGAATGTAAGGATTTCAGATTATGAAATTGTTAGATGCAGACTAAGAAATCATTATCCTAACTATACTTGAGAAAAAAATATGAAAGACAAGATTGAAGATAGGAATTAAAATATTATGCTATTAAAATGGCATATCATATATGGAAAACAATCAAATTGAAATTATAGAAAAAACCTCCTTAGATATTTTAAAAATCAGATTCAGCAAATTTATAGAGGACATTTATGATCTAGAATATAGGTTAGAAGAAATTATATGAAGTACAGAATTATCAAAAATGGAAATTTTCACCTGTGACTAAAAGAGTAAAGTGTGAAAAGGTTTAGAATATGCATAATTGGAAGACAGAGAGAGAGAGAGAGAGAGAAAGAAAGAAAAAGAGATAATGACTTAGAATTTTTCAAAACCAGTGAAAGATATTGCAGTACTCAGAAACTGGCATCAATAATACTGTGTAACAAACAAATCCTGCATGTCGGTAGCCTACAGTAAAACACATTTACTTTTGTGCACAATTCTTCAAATTGGTTGAGGATCAAATTCAATACTGCTCTCTGTGACTCTCATTTTGGAACCAGCAGCTAATTTGGACATACTTTTGTGATGGTGGTTGTCAATAGCACAAGAGGGACAAATGGAAACACTTGATATTTAACACTTGGCTAGGTACTGACACACTCTCACTTCCTTCTACATTTTCCTGACCAAAGTACAGTATATGGAAAAGCCTATTATCAGTGACATGAGGATATTTATTCTGTTCATTGTAAACCAAGGTATGTTTAAGTAGGAAAGGAAGAATTGTCAGGATATAATAAAACATGCCATGGACACCCATACATAATTTCAAGAAATTTAATCAACCTCGAATGAATGAATAAATAAAAATCAAAGACAAAGAGAAAACTTAGGTGTAGCCAAAGGAGACATGATTCCTTCAAAATAGTGATAATTAGTCAGCTGACTTCCAACATTTTACAGCAACAATATTAATTGTTTCTTAGGATAAGTGCACTAGAAGTGTTCAAGTGAAGAGAAAAAGATTGTCAGACTACATGAACAATGATCTAATTATAAACTACATAGAAGAGATACATCTAGAACAGAACATACAGAAAAATTAAAATTTGGAAGATGAAAAAATATTTTATAAAAACACTAGGTGAAAGAAAGATGTGTAACTTGACATCTCTCTTCTCAAGATAGATTCATAAATGGTGATGAGCATATTAATCAGCCAGGTGAGAATAGCTTTCATTTTTAACCTTCTTTCTTAATGCAGTGTCTTCTTCCTTTGAGTGGATCTTCCCTATGTTTAATAAATTATCTGAGACTTTTTCCAAAATACGTTAATCATTAAATTTCCATTTAACAGCTATAAAAATCCTCTTCTTCTTGAACCATGAAGGCAAAAGTATTTCATTTTATAATTGTAAAAGTGTGTTTTGTCATTTTCAAGCATCTCTACTACTACTGGTATACAACAATGTATCTTGTATCTTTACAGATTCAAATACAACTGAATGTTTCCCAAGAGGCATTATCAATTCATGTACTTAATTATATTTCATTTGTCCTTCTCATTCTGACAAGTCTGGAATGCAAGCAACTCTCATATGCCATGTTATCTATTTTCTTCCATTAGACAAAGTGAAATCATTTTTATTAAAAAACATTAAAAAACGCTAGTCCTAGATTTTAGTCACATGTTAACAAATCTAAATATTAATGAAAAACAGAGCTGAAGAGATTAGATTGGATTTCATGAGCTAAAGTGTTTATAGTCTTAGAAGTTGGTGGGCCATTGGTTTTTTTAGACTATTCTTATTCTGGATTGTTCAGAAACACAGAGCTGGACATGTGCAAAATTATGAAATTTGCAAAGCTGCTGCTGTGATTGTAATCAGAAGAAAAATGGACATGGAGTCAGGAGACATGGATTCCAGGTCTGATTCTGCCACTTAATGTGATATGACCTTGGATAGATCACTTTACCACTTGGAATCTTGGACTCTTTGCTGATAAAATAGAGATAATAAGATGTCCTGAGGTTGGTATGAAGATTCAATGGAATATTATATATGATTAAAAATCTTCGTGCATTTTGAATAAAAATAAACGTTAATGGTACTACCCTTCAGTTTCTCTTCCCCTTAATTTAAATATCTTCTCTTATGCTTTGGAGTTTCTCCCTAGCTGAATAGCCCAATGCTCTAATGCTTCAACTAGAAGTTCTTAGCCCAATACTCCATCTATATTCACTTTTCCTAGGAATACCCATATATCAGGTCTCCTTCCTCCTTTTGTGGATGCTATGTCTTCCAAGTTTTATCTGGAACTAATTACCATATAACAAATAAGCAATACATAATTACTAATAGCTACCAATTGCATCCTTTTGCTGAGTCTTTTTATTAATTTTTATTAGAGTGTAGTTGATTTACAATGTCGTGTTTCTGCTGTACAGCAAAGTGAATCAGTTATACATATACATTTATCTACTCTTTTTTTTTTAAACATCTTTATTGGAGTATAATTGCTTTACAATGGTGTGTTAGTTTCTGCTTTATAACAAAGTGAATCAGCTATACATATACATATATCCCCATATCTTCTCCCTCTTGCATCTCCCTCCCACCCTCCCTATCCCACCCCTCTAGTCTTTTTTAGAGTCTCTTCCCATATAGGTCATTACAGAGTATTGAGGAGAGTTTCCTGTGCTATACAATAGGTTCTTATTAGTTATCTATTTTATATATAGTAGTGTGTATATGTCAATCCCAATCTCCCAATTTATCCCTTCCCCTCCTTTTCCCCCTTGGTAACCATAAGTTTGTTTTCTATGTCTGTGACTCTATTTCTGTTTTGTAAATAGGTTCATTTGTACCATTTTTTAAGATTCTGCATATAAGCGACATCATATGATATTTGCCTTTCTCTGTCTGACTTACTTTACTCATTATGACAGTCTCTAGGTCCCTCCATGTCACTTCAAATGACATTATTTTGTTCTTTTTACGGCTGAGTAATATTCCATTGTACCACATCTTCTTTATCCATTCTTTGTTGATGGACATTCAGGCTGCTTCCATGTCTTGGCTGTTGTAAATAGTGCTGCAATGAACACTGGGGTTCATGTATCTTTTCGAATTATGGTTTCTTCAGATATATGCCCAGGAGTGGGATTCCTGGCTCATATGGTAGCTCTATTTTTAGTTTTTTAAGAAACCTCCCTTCTGTTCTCCATAGTGGCTGTACCAATTTACATTCTCACCAACAGTGTAGGAGGGTTCCCTTTTCTCCACACCCTCTCCAGCATTTACTGTTTGTAGACTTTTTGGCGATGGCCATTCTGACTGGAGTGAGGTGATACTTCATTGTAGTTTTGATTTGCATTTGTAATAATTAGTGATGTCGAACATTTTTCATGTGCCACTTGGCCATCTGTATGTCTTCTTTGGAGAAATGTCTATTTAGATCTTCTGCCCATTTTGTGATTGGGTTGTAGTCCTTTGACAGAAGGCATCAGTCATTAATCAAATATTTTAGATGCCTCGTAATCCAAAAAGTATGTGTGTGCTCGAGGACAGAAAGTTTCTGGGATAATGGAGAGCTCTGACTTCATCTGTTCACTCCACTTATCTCTTCTTTTCAAATAAAGGGTCAATCTTGCAAAAAAATTCTATCAGAAGATAAGAAACCAAAACAAATGATGCACAAATGTTTCATTGAAAAATTACTCATTTTGTACTGTATGTGCAGAAAAACTATACAATTTCCTTATTTTCTAAAACTGATTTGCTCTCCCTTATCCCCTTCATCCACTAAGTAGTTGCAAGGTAGGCAGTGGGGGGAATATTAAATACAGATCAATTTAGTTAAACATTTAGAATATATAATTTGAAGACTGTCTTTAGATTTAACTCAATCATTTTGAATAAGAGCCCATACCTTTCAGATTCCTCCCCTAAGATGTGAGAGAGAGACACTTGTGACTTTTTGATGACAGGAGAAAAAGAATCTCCTAGCTTGTTGCTAATAATTACGTATATGCTGGGGCTCTCCCTTGAAATATGCATGACCTGACTTGCCCACGGTCATTCTGTTGAGGATTGTTGATTAAGATGTGGCCTATTCATTCTTTGTTTGCTCAGCCCTGGGGTTTCCTTCCTTGTTGACTTGTCAACTCCCTTGGACTCTTGCTAGTTCTATACACCTCTCATTCTCCAGTGTTCTTCAGCTCTCTGATCTCTCACTTTGCCACAGCATGCCAGGCCCCATGACAGATCTGCTGGCTCTAAATTTGGTATCCATGATCCTTATAAAATGAGGACTAGACTTTTTCCCTGCTTGATTACACCATGCCTCCCTCATAGTTTTACTGGCCAAGAACTTTTTGTTGGCATGAAATCACATTGTAGATCAGTTACTTCTCCAAAAGCTTCATTCCTTTGGCATTCTCCTCAGTTTATCTAACACATTTGTCACATTCCAGGCCAATGTCCAGAGAGGGGAGGCTTGGACCCATACAGCTCACCCACCAGCTATCCATTCACTCTCTCCTTTGTTTTATCACAATTCCTGAGACAGGAAGTAGTTGGTTACACTCCATGGTTTTCTCTGATTCCCTGAGTTGACATTTTCTCTACCTACTTCATTGAAACTGAAATATCAGATGGAGTGTTGGGAGAGAAAAACTCATTTTCAATAAAGTAAATTGGGGATTATTTTAAAAATATTACTCTTGTTACCCAAAGAAAAGAAAAAAGTAAAACACATCTTGGTGAAATCTAGCCAATATACTTCATGAAATTCTCTTGACCCTCTTTTCTGACACCACTCTTTCCTCTTCTTCTCCCATGGCCACTCCTCAACATTTTGGGGGATAATCTTCTACCAGTCTATTAAATGCTGCTGTCACCTTGGAAATGCAAATCAAAACCACCATGAGATATCACCTCACACCTGTCAGAATGTGTATCATCAAAGAGACCACAAATAAATTGGTGAGGCCACTATGGAAAACAGTATAGTATTTCCTCAAAAAACTAAATATAGAACTACCATAAGATCCAGCAATTCCATTTCTGAGTATTTTTCTATAGAAAACAAAAACACTAATTTGAAAAGATATAGGCACCCCTATGTTCATTGAAGCATTATTCACAATAGCCAAGATATGGAAGCAACCTAAGTGCCCATTGATAGGTGAATGGATAAAGAAGATGTGGTATGTATACTTACAATGGAATATTACTCAGCCAATAAAAAAATGAAATCTTGCCACTTGTAACAACATGGATGGACCTAGAGGATATTATGCTAAGTAAAATAAGTCAGGCAGAGAATGACAAATACTGTATGATTTCACTTGTATATGGAATCTAAAAAGGAAAAAAAAAGGAATAAAACACAAACATAACAAAACAGAAACAGAGTCACAGATACAGAGAACAAACAGGTGGTTACCAGAGGAGAGAGGACTGGGGGAATGAGTGAGATAGGTAAGGAAAATTAAGAGGTACAAACTTGCAGTTACAAAATAACTGAGTAATGGGGAAGAAATGTACAGCATGGGGAACTTAGTCAAGAATAATATAATATCTTCATATGGTGACAGATGGTAACTAGACTTATTGTGTTGATTATTTTGTAATGTGCCAAAATACTGAATCACCATGTTGTACACCAGGAACAAACATAGTATTGTAGGTCAATTACACTTCAACAAATAAATAGAAAAAGAGATCAGATTTGTGGTTACCAGAGGCAAGGAGTTGGGAGAGGGGTAATTGGATGAAGGTGGTCAAAGGGTACAAACTTCCTGTTAGAAGGTAAATAAGTTCTAGGGATGTAATTTACAACATAAGTAATATAATTAACACTGCTGTACATTATATATGAAAGCTGTTGAGAGAGTAAATCCTAAGAGTTCTCAACACAAGGAAAACATTTTTTCTTTTTCTTTTATTTTGTGTCCATATGAGATGATGCATGCTCACTAAACTTATTGTGGTTATCATTTCGTAATGCATGTAAGTCAAATCATTATGCTGTACACCTTAAACTTATACAGTGCTCTATGTCAATTACATTTCAATAGAACCGGAAAAAAATAAATGTTGGTGTCACCTGTGTTTTGTCCTTCCTGTCTTCTATTCTCAATCTTGAATATCTCTCTTGGTGATCTCAACCAATTCCATGCCTTCAAATAGCACATGTTGACTTATGGGTTCTTGGAGAGAGAGATAATATTTCATTTCCTTATGCTTGTTTTGCTAATATATAATAGTTACTAGCAGGTGATAAGCACTCAATAAATAATTGTGAGTGAAATGAGTGCATGTTCTGCCATAGCTGAGAAATCCTTGAGCTTGTTCTGTTTACTTCAAATACAGGCAGAAATTAAATGCAAAGAAAATGAAACCTACACATATATTCCACGGTCTTAGGAAAATTTTTTTCCAATATAGAGAATTTCCATATAATGACAGGGGTTTTAGGAAAAAATAAACTTCTCATTATAGAATTTTGGACTTCACTTGTCCTTCGCTTTGTAAAACTGCATGATTCATGGTCACACACAGATAGACCACACATGGTTCTAAGTCATTCAGGGAGAACGAATCCATTCATTCCACATTTTATCATCTTACCTGAAATAAAAAGACTAACAAGAAACCAAATGTTAAAATAGTAATTTTTTTTTCATTTTCGAGCTTCTTAAAGCTCAGAACTATTTAGACAGTCAATTTCAAAGAGTAAAATAAAATAAAACAACCACCTCCAGCACTGATACAGCACTAAAAAAAAAATAAAGCAAATTACAAAAGACGTTTTCAAAGAAATTGTTAACCAGGTGTCAGAGACCCTTTTACCATGAAGTGTGTGTGTGTGTGTGTGTGTTGGAAATCTACTCCTTAGACCCTACTTCCTGATCTTTGACAAGGAAATGAATTAACTAACTAATGATTTAAAAAAACTTCAAGTCAAAATTTCTTAATTTCAAAAAAGTGTCCAATTAAAAAACTAAAAAAAACTCTTTGAAGTTAAGTAGAAATCACATTGTCCTTTTGCATAATAACTGAATAAAACAGTATTAATTAGTCAAAAGATTGAAGGTTGATGGTACCTTACCTATACTCATATGTATTTAGGTTTTTAAATAATTCAGGTTGCTATTTTTTTAACTGTGAAGTAAAAATTGAAAGTTTTTAATTACATTTTCTCAACAAAGAAAAGAACTATGTATGGCTTAATAGCTGTGGTTTGAGTATTGTTATATCAGTTCCTGTTGTAGCTTTAGCCCTCATCAATGCACACAGATGAATATGTCTATACTACACGTGGAAAGAGCAAACAACCAAGAAAAATGACTCAAAGTGTTTAAAACCCAAAGGACATAGTGTTTATTTAACTAATAGGAAAACTTCTATAATATATTTCCAAAATTTTCAGTGACATTTTCTTCAGACAAGCTTCAACTCCATAATGCTGTGACTTCTTGTGAAGAAAGCATGTTGGTTCTATGTGGGCCTCTATTATATCATGCTATAGTAAAACATCATTTATTTTAAAATTTTTGTTATAAAATATATATACATATACATATATATACTGCGAAGAAAACTTGTAAAATGCAGTTTTGGTTTACTTGAAGTTAACTTGCAGTTTATTAATACTTCAAAAATAATTTTACAGAGGGTTCTTTGTGTGTTTCCTTGTGTCTATGAGGGAGTAAAAGTGAAAAATAAAATGATTAAAGGTTGACATCTTTAGCTTTCTCCATATTAAGAAGCAGTACGGTCTGTGTGATTTTAGCTACATATAACAAAACCTTTTTCCTTTTTTCACTTGATTTGAGCATTTGTTTGTATATCTTTTCTCAGGCAGCTTCTACAAACACAAAATTGCAGTGACCTAACATATTACAGATCCAGTCTTTGTTTACTTTTCCCTTACTTGACCACCCACAAGTTGAGTCAGAGATGTACTTTATACATTTTCCTATAACCAACACCACATGGAGGAAATATGTTTCCTTGGGTCTCTTTAAAATCATGAAATTAAGCCCTTCTTGAACTCTATTTCTAGCAGGCAAGAGATGATCTTCTGCTTGTGAATACATCTAAGTTATTAAGCACACTCCAGGGAATGTTGTTGTACCTGACCTAGAAAAGACACAATCACAGATCTTCGAGCTGAAAAGAGTCCTAGAGATCAATTAAAACCAAGCGCTATTTGCAGGTGGGGGAAACTGGCCTCAGAGAGGTTGAGCTTTTGCCCATGGTTAACATAAGAACCAAAAAAAAAAAAAAGACTTGGTGGCTTGGTTTCAGAATCCACTCCGATTAACCACTGCATTCCTACTGAACCTATTACTAAACATTGAACCCAGCAAAGGCTCCATTTGCTGAACTGTACAATTACACCTCTTTCCATTCCATATCATCAGTTGAATGTGTCAAGTAATGTTAGAATTCAGTTTAAGTACCTAATGCTAGCAAGACTTTTCTGCCTTGATCCTAGTTCCTCATCTTCTGATCCAAAAGAGCTGCTGTAATATTGCCTTGTCCTGGCATGAGAGCAACTTCATACCAATCTATTTTGTTAGATGTAACATTGTTCTGGGTTTCGAGAGAAATCCCTGGTCATTAATACACAAATTTCTGTGATACAAATACACATTTCAGTTATTTCTGTAAAATGTCTCTGAATAATAATAGTAATTATGAAATTTTGTAATCCATATATTATGAAAAATCCATCAACAGGTAATGGCACTGAGAAATTTCTTTATGGTGTTCTGAAATTTAAAGCTGCAACACATTAAAGTTTGGTGTTCCAAATAAACATTTCCAGATTTTTAACTCCATATCTAGAATAACTCCAGGCTGTGTACATAAAATTTTCCTCTTCCAGGAGGAAAATAGCAGTTACTTTTCTTGTTGTTAAATCCCTGGGATGCAATGGATTAAGTGATTTGAGATCAAACAGGGAATATCTCAAGTGTCTCAGAAGTTAGAGGATTAAAGTCACATTAGCTTGACTACCTCACTCACCAGAGGGATCTCAGCATTTTAAATCAAGCTATGACTTTTTCCTCTGAATAGTAACATTGAGACCCATTTTTAAACCTAACGTTTTACTAAGAGACTATGCTTAAATGCTCTTCTAATCTTTCCCTTTCTGAAAATCTTCATCAATTACTCTACTCTTTTCCATGTGGCAAGTTCCACTTCCTGTGGGTAGTAATACCAAATCAGTACCTCTTTTTCTTTCTTCCTTTCCTTCCTTCCTCCCTCCCTCTCTTTCTCTCTCCCTTCCCCTTTCTTTCCTTCTTTCTTCCTTTCTTCCTTCCTTCCTTCCTTTCTTTCTTTCTTTCCTCCTCCTTTCTTTCCCTTTCTTTCTTTCTTTCTTTCTTTCTTTCTTTCTTTCTTTCTTTCCTTCTTCTTTCCTTCTTTCTTTCTTTCCATATCTCAAGGAAAGGACCTTGTCCCAAGGGCTTTCAAGTACTCAACTGATGGGCCTAGAGATTGTCATACTGAGAGAAGTAAGTCAGACAAAGACAAATATTATATGATATTGCTTATATGTGAAATCTAAAAAAAAATGGTACAAATGAACTTATTTACAAAACAGAAATAGAGTCACAGGTGTAGAAAACAAACTTAAGGTTACCAATGGAGCAGTGGTGGGGGCAGCGGAGGGATAAATTGGGAGATTGGGATTGACATATACACGCTACTATATATAGAATAGATAATAAGAGCCTACTGTATAGCACAGAGAACTCTTCTCAATATGCTGTAATGACCTATATGGGAAAAGAATCTAAAAAAGAGTGGATACATGTATATGTAAAACTGAATCACTTTGCTGTACAGCAGAAGCTAACACAATATTGTAGATCAACTATACTTCTATAAAAATTAATTTAAAAAACATTAAAAAATTTCTCAACAGACTGTCACACTAAATTATTCTATCCTGAACCATTACTGTTTTTTAAAAATTGAGATGTAGTTGATATATAACATTGTATAAGTTTAAATTGTACAATGTGTTGATTTGATACACATATATATTGCAAAATGATTACCACCATGGTGTTATCTACACCTCCATCACGCCTCATAATTACCATTTTTTTGTGTGTGGTGAGAATATTTAAGATCTACTTTCTTAGCAAATTTCAAGTATATAATACAGTATTATCAACTATAATCATCATGCTGTACATTAGATTCCCAGAACGTAATTTATCTTCTAACTTCATGTTTGTACCCTTTGACAAACATCTCCCCATATCCTCCTCTCCCAAGCCCCTCATAACCACCATTCTATTATCTGTTTCTATAAGTTCAATTTTTTTAGATTCCACATATGAGTGCTATCATACAGTATTTATCTTGCTCTCTCTGACTTATTTCACTAAGCGTAATACCCTCACGGTCCATCCATGTTGTTGCAAATGATAAGATTTCCTTCTTTTTCATGGCTAACAATATTCCATTGTGTGTACGTAGACTATTTTGAATAATGATGCAATGAACATGGGAGTACAGATATCTCTTAGAGATTTTGTTTTCATTTATTTGGATATATAGCTAAATCAGGAATGCTTGATCATTAGATAGTTCTATTTTTAATATCTTGAGGGATCTCCATATGATTTTCCATAGTGGCTATATCAATTTACAATTCCACCAACAGAGCACAAATACTCCCTTCTCTCCACATGCTCACCAATACTTGTTATTTGATGATAGCCATCCTGACAGGTGTGAGGTGATGTCTCATTCTGGTTTTAATTTGCATTTCCCTGATGATTAGTGATGTTGAGCACCTTTTCATGTACCTATTGGCAATTTGTATTGCCAACGGGTACATGAAAAAATGTTCAGTTCCTTTGCCTATTTTTTAATCAGGCAGTTTTTGGGGTTTTTTTTTTGTTATTGAGTTTTATGAGTTCTTAATGTATTTTAGACACTAACCACTTATCAGATATATGGTTTGCAAATAATTTTCCCATTCATAGATTTCCTTTCTATTTTGTTGATTATTTCTTTGAGTGTGCAGGAGCTTTTTAGTTTGGTGTAGTCCCACTTGTTTATTTTTGATTGTGCTTTTTGTGTCCAATCTAAAAAATCATTGCCAAGACTGATGTAAAGGAGTTTACCCCCTATATTTTCTTCTAGGAGTTTTATGGTTTCAGGTCTTATGTTTACCTCTTGAATCCATTTCAAGTTAATTTCTGTGGATGGTTTAAGATAGGGACCCAATTTCATTCTTATGCATGTGGTTATACAGTTTTCCCAACACCATTTATTGAAGACTATTCTTTCCACATTGAATATTCTTGGCTGTCTTTTCAAATAGTTGACCGTATATTCCAGGGCTGTTTCTGGGCTCTCAACTCTGTTCCATTGGTCTACGTGTCTATTTTTATGCCAGTAACACACAGTTTTGATTAGTATAGCTTTGTAGTATAGTGAAAAATTGGAAAATTTGATCCTTCAACTGTATTCTTTCTTAAGATTGCTCTGGCTATTTGGGGTCTTTTGTGGTTCCATACAAATGTTGTGTTGTTTTTTCTATTGCTGTGAGAAATTCCATTGAGATACGAATAGGAATTGAATCTATATATGCCTTTGGATAGTATGGACATTTTAATGGTATTACTTATTCTGCTCCATGAACATGAATGTTCTTTCCATTTGTTTGGGTCTTCTTCAATTTAACTTTGATTACATACAAAAACGCTGCCCTTTTCCTCCTCCTCTTTTATGTTTTTGATGTCATAATTTACATTTTTTATGTTGTGTATCCATTAACAAATTATTGCAGCTATAGCTATTTTTAATATATTCTTTAAACCTTCATACTAGAGTTAACTGGTTAACACACCATCATATTACAGTATTAGAGTATTCAATATATGACTATATACTTACCTTTACCAGTATGAGGTACATTTTCATGTTTCATGTTACTAATAAGCATCCTTCCATTTCAGCTTAAATAATGCATTTCAGCATTTTTTGTAAGGCACGTTTACTGGTGATGAACTTCTTTAGCTTTTGTTTGGCCAGTAAAGTTTTATTTCACATTTATATATTTATATATTTATTTATTTATTTATTTATTTATTTATTTATTTATTTATTTATGTTACATCTTTATTGGAGTATAAATGCTTTACAATGGTGTATTAGTTTCTGCTTTATAACAAAGTGAATCAGTTATACATATACATATGTTCCCATATCTCTTCCCGCTTGTGTCTCCCTCCCTCCCACCCTCCCTATCCCACCCCTCTAGGTGGGCACAAAGCACCGAGCTGATCTCCTTGTGCTATGTGACTGCTTCCCACTAGCTATCTATTTTATGTTTGGTAGTGTATATATGTCCATGCCACTCTCTCGCTTTGTCACAGCTTACCCTTCCCCCTCCCCATATCCTCAAGTCCATTCTCTAGTAGGTCTCTGTCTTATTCCTGTCTTACCCCTAGGTTCTTCATGACATTTTTTTCTCTTAAATTCCATATATATGTGTTAGCATACGGTATTTGTCTTTCTCTTTCTGACTTACTTCACTCTGTATGACAGACTCTAGGTCCATCCACCTCATTACAAATAGCTCAATTTCGTTTCTTTTTATGGCTGAGTAATATTCCATTGTATATATGTGCCACATCTTCTTTATCCATTCATCCGATGATGGACACTTAGGTTGTTTCCATCTCCGGGCTATTGTAAATAGACCTGCAATGAACATTTTGGTACATGACTGTTTGTGAATTATGGTTATCTCAGGGTATATGCCCAGTAGTGGGATTGCTGGGTCATATGGTAGTTCTATTTGTAGTTTTTTAAGGAACCTCCATACTGTTCTCCATAGTGGCTGTACCAATTCACATTCCCACCAGCAGTGCAAGAGTGTTCCCTTTTCTCCACACCCTCTCCAGCATTTATTGTTTCTAGATTTTTGGATGATGGCCATTCTGACTGGTGTGAGATGATATCTCATTGTAGTTTTGATTTGCATTTCTCTAATGATTAATGATGTTGAGCATTCTTTCATGTGTTTGTTGATAGTCTGTATATCTTCTTTGCAGAAATGTGTATTTAGGTCTTCTGTCCATTTTTGGATTGGGTTGTTTGTTTTCTTGTTATTGAGCTGCATGAGCTGCTTATAAATTTTGGAGATTAATCCTTTGTCAGTTGCTTCATTTGCAAATATTTTCTCCCATTCTGAGGGTTGTCTTTTGGTCTTGTTTATGGTTTCCTTTGCTGTGCAAAAGCTTTGAAGTTTCATTAGGTCCCACTTGTTTGTTTTTGTTTTTATTTCCATTTCTCCAGGAGGTGGGTCAAAAAGGACATTGCTGATTTATGTCATAGAGTGTTCTGCCTATGTTTTCCTCTAAGAGTTTCCTGGTGTCTGACCTTACATTTAGGTCTTTAATCCATTTTGAGCTTATTTTTGTGTATGGTGTTCAGGAGTGATCTAATTTCATACTTTTACATGTACCTGCCCAGTTTTCCCAGCACCACTTATTGAAGAGGCTGTCCTTTCTCCATTGTACATTCCTGCCTCCTTTATCAAAGATAAGGTAACCATATGTGCATGGGTTTATCTCTGGGCTTTCTATCCTGTTCCATTGATCTATCTTTCTGTTTTTGTGCCAGTACCATACTGTCTTGATTACTGTAGCTTTGTAGTATAGTCTGGAGTCAGGGATCCTGATTCCTCTAGCTCCACTTTTCATTCTCAAGATTGCTTTGGCTATTTGGGGTCTTTTGTGTTTCCATACAAATTGTGAAATTTTTTGTTCTAGTTCTGTGAAAAATGCCAGTGGTAGTTTGAATAGGGATTGCATTGAATCTGTAGATTGCTTTGGGTAGTAGAGTCATTTTCACAATGTTGATTCTTCCAATCTAAGAACATGGTATATCTCTCCATCTATTTGTATCATCTTTAATTTCTTTCATCAGTGTCATAATTTTCTGCATACAGGTCTTCTGTCTCCTTAGGTAGGTTTATTCCTAGATATTTTATTTTTTTTGTTGCAATGGTAAATCGGAGTGTTTTCTTTCTTTCTTTCTTTCTTTTTGCTGTACGTGGGCCTCTCACAGTTGTGGCCTCTCCTGCTGCATAGCACAGGCTCTGGACGCACAGGCTCAGCAGCCATGGCTCATGGGCCCAGCCACTCTGCGGCATGTGGGATCTTCGTGGACCGGGGCACAAACCCATGTCCCCTGCATTGGCAGGTGGACTCTCAACCACAGCACTACCAGGGAAGCACAGAGTGTTTTCTTGATTTCACTTTCAGATTTTTCATCATTAATATAGGAATGCTAGAGATTTCTGTGCATTAATTTTGTATCCTGCTACTTTAACAAATTCATTGATTAACTCTAGTAGTTTTCTGGTAGCATCTTTAGGATTCTCTATGTATAGTATCATGTCATCTGCAAACAGTGACAGCTTTACTTCTTCTTTTCTGATTTGGATTCCATTTATCTCCTTTTCTTCTCTGATTGCTGTGGCTAAAACTTCCAAAACTAGGTTGAATAAGAGTGGTGAGAGTGGGCAACCTTGTCTTGTTCCTGATCTTCGTGGAAATGCTTTCAGTTTTTCACCATTGAGGACAATGTTGGCTGTGGGTTTGTCATATATGGCCTTTATTATGTTGAGGAAAGTTCCTTGTATGCCTACTTTCTGCAGGGTTTTGATCCCAAATGGGTGTTGAATTTTGTCAAAAGCTTTCTCTGCATCTATTGAGATGATCATTTGGTTTTTCTCTTTCAATTTGTTAATATTGGTGTATCACATTGATTGATTTGTATATATTGAAGAATCCTTGCATTCCTGGAATAAACCCCACTTGATCATGGTGTATGATCCTTTTAATGTGCTGTTGGATTCTGTTTGCTAGTATTTTGTTGAGGATTTTTGCATCTATGTTCATCAGTGATATTGGCCTGTAGTTTTCTTTCTTTGTGACATCCTTGCCTGGTTTTGGTATCAAGATGACGGTGGCCTCGTAGAATGATTTTGGGAGTGTTCCTCCCTCTGCTATATTTTGGAAGAGTTTGAGAAGGATAGGTGTTAGCTCTTCTCTAAATGTTTGATAGAATTCGCCTGTGAAGCCATGTAGTCCTGGGCTTTTGTTTGTTGGAAGATTTTTAATCACAGTTTCAAATTCAGTGCTTGTGATTGGTCTTTTCATATATTCTATTTCTTCCAGATTCAGTCTTGGCAGGTTGTGCATTTCTAAGAATTTGTCCATTTCTTCCAGGTTGTCCATTTTATTGGCATAAAGTTGCTTGTAGTAATCTCTCATGATCCTTTGTATTTCTGCAGTGTCAGTTGTTACTTCTCCTTTTTCATTTCTAATTCTATTGATTTGAGTCTTCTCCCTTTTTTTCATGATGAGTCTGGCTATTGGTTTTTCAATTTTTTTTATCTTCTCAAAGAACCGGCTTTTATTTTTTTTTTGATCTTTGCTATCATTTCCTTCATTTCTTTTTCATTTATTTCTGATCTGATTTTTATGATTTCTTTCCTTCTGCTAACTTTGGGGTTTTTTTGTTCTTCCTTCTCTAATTGCTTTAGGTGCAACGTTAGGTTGTTTATTCGAGATATTTCCTGTTTCTTAAGGTAGGATTGTATTGCTATAAACTTCCCTCTTAGAACTGCTTTTGCTGCATCCTATAGTTTTGGGTCCTCATGTCTCCATTGTCATTTGTTTCTAGGAATTTTTTGATTTCCTCTTTGATTTCTGCAGTGATCACTTCATTATTAAGTAATGTATTGTTTAGCCTCCATGTGTTTGTATTTTTTACAGATCTTTTCCTGTAATTGATGTCTAGTCTCATAGCATTGTGGTCGGAAAAGATACTTGATACAATTTCAATTTTCTTAAATTTACCAAGGCTTGATTTGTGACCCAAGATATGATCTATCCTGGAGAATGTTCCATGAGCACTTGAGAAAATGTGTATTCTGTTGTTTTTGGATGCAATGTCCTATAAATATCAATAAAGTCCATCTTGTTTGATGTATCATTTAAAGCTTGTGTTTCCTTATTTATTTTCATTTTGGATGATCTGTCTATTGGTGATAGTGGGGTGTTAAAATCCCCTTCTATGATCGTGTTACTCTCGATTTCCCCTTTTATGGCTGTTAGTATTTGCCTTATGTATTGCGGTGCTCCTATGTTGGGTGCATAAATATTTACAATTGTTATATCTTCTTCTTGGATCGATCCCTTGATCATTATGTAGTGTCCTTCTTTGTCTGTTCTAGTAGTCTTTATTTTAAAGTCTATTTTGTCTGATATGAGAATTGCTACTCCAGCTTTCTTTTGGTTTCCATTTGCATGGAATATCTTTTTCCATCCCCTTACTTTCAGTCTGTATGTGTCTCTAGGTCTGAAGTGGGTCTCTTGTAGACAGCATATATATGGGTCTTGTTTTTGTATCCATTCAGGCAATCTGTGTCTTTTGGTGGGATCATTTAGTCCATTTACATTTAAGGTAATTATCGATATGTATGTTCCTATTCCCATTTTCTTAATTGTTTGGGGTTCGTTATTGTAGGTCTTTTCCTTCTGTTGTGTTTCTTGCCTAGAGAAGTTCCTTTAGCATTTGTTGTAAAGCTGGTTTGGTGGTGCTCAACTCTCTCAGCTTTTGCTTGTCTGTAAAGGTTTTAATTTCTCCATCAAATCTGAATGAGATCCTTGCTGGGTAGAGTAATCTTGGTTGCAGGTTTTTCTCCTTCATCACTTTAATTATGCCCTGCCATCCCTTCTAGCTTGCAGAGTTTCTGCTGAAAGATCAGCTGTTAACCTTATGGGGATTCCCTTGTATGTTATTTGTTGTTTTTCCCTTGCTGCTTTTAATA
This sequence comes from Mesoplodon mirus, assembly GCF_964341445.2. NCBI lineage: Eukaryota > Metazoa > Chordata > Mammalia > Artiodactyla > Ziphiidae > Mesoplodon > Mesoplodon mirus. The sequence goes on from NC_138984.1 coordinate 46,223,604, forward strand.
CATTTTCTTTGTATTTAATTTTTGACAGTTTGTTTAATATGTGTTTTGGTGTATTTCCCTTTGGATTTATCCTGTATGGGACTCTCTGTTCTTCCTGGACTTGATTAACTATTTCCTTTCCCATAGTAGGGAAGTTTTCAACTATAATCTCTTCAAATATTTTCTCAGTCCCTTTTTCTCTTCTTCTTCTGGAACCCCAATAATTCTAATGTTTGTGTGTTTAATGTTGTCCCAGAGGTCTCTGAGACTGTCCTCAGTTCTTTTCATTCTTTTTTCTTTATTCTACTCTGCAGTAGTTATTTCCACTATTTTGTCTTCCAGGTCACTTATCCGTTCTTCTGCCTCAGTTATTCTGCTACTGATCTCATCTAGAGTATTTTTAATTTCATTTATTGTGTTGGTCATCATTTCTTGTTTCATCTTTAGTTCTTCTAGGTCCTTGTTAAATGTTTCTTGCATTTTGTCTCTTCCATTTCCAAGATTTTGGATCACCTTTACTATCATTATTCTGAATTCTTTTTCAGGTAGACTGCCTATTTCCTGTTCATTTGTTAGGTCTGTTGGGATTTTATGTTGCTCCTTCATCTGCTGTGAGTTTTTCTGTCTTCTCATTTTGCTTATCTTACTGTGTTTGGGGTCTCCTTTTTGCAGGCTGCAGGTTTGTAGTTCCCGTTGTTTTTGGTGTCTGTCCCCAGTGGCTAAAGTTGGTTCAGTGGGTTATGTAGGCTTCCTGGTGGAGGGGGCTAGTGCCTGTGTTCTGGTGGATGAGGCTGGATCTTGTCTTTCTGGTGGGCAGGTCCACGTCTGGTGGTGTGTTTTGGGGTGTCTGTGGACTTATTATGATTTTAGGCAGCCTCTCTGCTAATGGGTGGCATTGTGTTCCTGTCTTGCTAGTTGTTTTGCATAGGGTGTCCAGCACTGTAGCTTGCTGGTCGTTGAGTGAAGCTGGGTGTTGGTGTTGAGATGGAGATCTCTGGGAGATTTTCGCCGTTTGATATTATGTGGAGCTGGGAGGTCTCTTGTGGACCAGTGTCCTGAAGTTGGCTCTCCCACCTCAGTGGCACAGCACTGACTACTGGCTGCAGCACCAAGAGCCTTTCATCCACATGGCTTAGAATAAAAGGGAGAAAAATAGAAAGAAAGAAAGAAAGAAAGAGGAAAGAAAGAAGGGAGGGAGGGACGAAGGAAGGAAGGAGGGAAGGAAGGAGGAAAGAAAGAAAGAAGATAAAATAAAATTAAAGTAAAATAAAATAAAGTTATTAAAATAAAAAATCATTAAGAAAAAAAAATTTTTTTAAGGAAAAAAGAAAAAAAACAATGGTCGGATAGAACCCTAGGACAAATGGTGGAAGCAAAGCTATACAGACAGAATCTCACACAGAAGCATACACATACACATTCACAAAAAGAGGAAAAGGGGAAAAAATCATAAATCTTGCTCTCAAAGTCCACCTCCTTAATTTGGGATGATTCGTTGTCTATTCAGGTATTCCACAGATGCAGGGTACATCAAGTTGATTGTGGAGCTTTAATCCGCTGCTCCTGAGGCTGCTGGGAGAGATTTCCCTTCCTCTTTGTTCGCACAGCTCCCGGGTCTCAGCTTTGGATTTGGCCCCGCCTCAGCGTGTAGGTCGCCGGAGGGTGTCTGTTCTTCGCTCAGACAGGACGGGGTTAAAAAAGCTGCTGATTTGGGGGCTCTGGCTCGCTCAGGCTGGGGGGAGGGAGGGGTACGGATGCAGGGAGAGCCTGTGGCGGCAGAGGCCGGCATGACGTTGCACCAGCCTGAGGCCCGCCATGCGTTCTCCTGGGGAAGTTGTCCCTGGATCCCGGGACCCCGGCAGTGACGGACTGTACAGGCTCCCCAGAAAGGGGCGGGGGGGTTGGATAGTGACCTGTGCTCGCACACAAGCTTCTTGGTGGCGGCAGCAGCAGTCTTAGCGTCTCATGCCTGTCTCTGGGGTCCGCGCTTTTAGCCGCGGCTCCTTTAAGCAACGCTCTTAATCCCCTCTCATCGCGCATCAGGAAGCAAAGAGGGAAGAAAAAGTCTCTTGCCTCTTCGGCAGTTCCAGACTGTTTCCCGACTCCCTCCGGGCTAGCTGTGGCGCATTAGCGCCTTCAGGTTGTGTTCACGCAGCCAACCCCAGTCTTCTCCCTGCGCTCCAACCAAAGCCCGAGCCTCAGCTCCCAGCCCCGCCCACCCCGGCGGCCGAGCAGACAAGCCTCTCGGGCTGGTGAGTGCCGGTGGGCACTGATCCTCTGTGCCGGAATCTCTCCGCTTTGCCCTCCGCACCCCTGTTGCTGCGCTCTCCTCCATGGCTCCGAAGCTTTCCCCCTCCGCCACCCGCAGTCTCCGCCCGTGAAGGGGCTCCTAGTGTGTGGAAACCTTTCCTCCTTCACGGCTCCCTCCCACTGGTGCAGGTCCCGTCCCTATCCTTTTGTCTCTGTTTATTCTTTTTTCTTTTGCCCTACCCAGGTATGTGGGGAGTTTCTTGCCGTTTGGGAGGTCTGAGGTCTTCTGCCAGCGTTCAGTAGGTGTTCTGTAGGAGTTGTTCCATGTGTAGATGTATTTCTGGTGTATCTGTGGGGAGGAAGGTCATCTCCGCGTCTTACTCTTCCGCCATCTTCCCCAGCCCTCTCACCTTTATTTCTGAAGGACAATTTTTCTGGGTAAAGTATACTTGATAGGTGGTTTCTTTCAACACTTTAAACATATCATTTCATTCTCTCCTGGCCTGCAAGGTCTCTGCTGAGAAATCCTTTGGTAGCCTTATGGGGTCTTTTGTATGGGAGAAATTTTTTCTCTTGCTGTTTTTAAAGCTTCCTTTTTGTCTTTGATTTTAATCATTTTAATTTTAATCTGTCTTAGAGAAGATTGCTTTAGATTGAAATTTTGGAGCTATTAACTCCATGAACTTGAATGTCCACATTTCTCCTGAGATTTGGGAAGTTCTCAGCCATATTTCTTTAAATAAGCATTATACTCTTTCCCCCCGACCTTCTCCTTCTGGGACTCCAATGATGCATTACAGTATGTCGCTTCATGGTACCCCATTAAGTCCCATAGGATTTCTTTGTTCCTTTTCATTCTTTTTTAAAAATTTAAAAAATTGAAGTATAGTTGATTGACAATGTTGTGTTAGTTTCAGGTGTACAGCACAGTGATTCAGATATATATTCTTTTTTTAGGTTCTTTTTCCTATAGGTTATTACAAAATATTGGGCATAGTTCTCTATGCTACACAGTAGGTCCTTGTTGGTTATTTACCTTTTCATTCTTTTTCTTTTTGCTCCTCTGATTAGATAATTTTAATTGATCTGTCTTTGTGCTCACTGGAACTTTTTTCTGCTTGGCCAAGATTGCCACTGAAGGCAATTCTTTATTGAATTCTTCAGTTCAGTCATTGTATTCTTCAGTTCCAAAATTTGTGTGTGTGTTTTTTTTTAATGTTTTCTGTCCCTTTATTGAACTTCTCTTTTTATTCTTGTATTGTTTTCCTGATAGTGTCAAATTGTTCATCTGTGTTTTCCTATAGGTCTCTGAGCATCTTTAGAACGATTATTTTGAATTCTTTATTGGGCAATTCCTGGATTTACATATTTTTAGTGCTAGTTACTGGAGGTTTGCTATATTACTTTGGTGGAGTAATGTTTCTCTGATTCTTTGTGATCCCTGTAGCCTTGTGCAAGTGTCTGCATAAGGTGAGAAGTTTGAAGAACTGGTCACCTTTCCCAGACTTTATGAACTGACTTCAGTGAGAGAAGACTTTCAGTGGGTGGTAGCATGCTGGAGTGTGCTGTGACCCTGGGTCTGGTGGTACAAGGTGCCAAGTGCAGGAAGATGTGGTGACACTGGACTGGTGGAGCGTAATGTCTCTCTAGCTCAGGGCTCTGAGGTCTGCAGCATCAACAACTGTGTAGTCCTTGGCAAGTGCTGCAAGAAGCCTGCAGTGGCTGCAAGGGCTGTTGGTGTCTTCAGTGGCTCTTCCAGATCTCATCGTTAAGGGACAGCACAGGCAGGGGTGGTGACCCTGGCCAGTGGTGTGCACGCACTTGCTATGGGGCCAGCTGCAGATTCCTGTGTAGTAGGAGGAGCTGGTTGTAGACACATGCGTAGTGGTGGGGGCCAGTGTAGGAGCAAGGGCCAAGGCCAACCATGGGCTGACTGGCAGCTTCAGGGGTTCTTGTTGTTGGTGTGTACTACCTTGCTTGCTGGGTCTCTCCACAGCTGGGTGTGTGTAGGTGCATAGCTGGATGGGCTAGCTTCAGGTTAGTGCAGTGGTGCAGGCCAGTGAGAGAAGACAAGGCCTGATCCAGGCCCACAAGCAGCTGTAGGGTCCTTGGGTGCCTGTGTGCTCTCCCATGGCTGCAGTCTCCCCCTGGGCATTCACATAGCACTGGAGGCCAGTGCACAGCTGGAGGCCCGAGCATGCACATGGCAGTTGTGGGTGTCTAAGCTGCATCTTGCACTCATACAGCTACAGAGGCCTGGGTTGGCTACTAGTATAGTTTCCAGGCTCCAGTTGGAGTGGGGGGGGGTGGTGCACAGAGAGGGACTAGGCTACTGGCATCAGTGAATGCAAATATCTTGGGTGAAAGCTGGTGAACACTGCAGAAGGTCTGCGGCAACTGTGCTGGCCGTTGGCTTTTTCAGTAGCAAAAGCTGCTGGATTTGTTGTAGAGCAGGTCACTGGGAACCATGATCTCTCCCCCTGCATGGCTGCTATTGGTCACCCCTGCTTTTCTTCTTTATTCCTAGCTGTCTCTATATGTCTCAGCTTTGCTGGTCTGGGTAGGGTGAAACCAAAGCAAGATCTTTATGTAGTGCCCCAAAAGGCTGAGGAAACTAGTTGTTCACCCTGCTCTTCCTTTCCTAACAAGGGGAATGCTTTCTAGTTGAGGAATTCCCTCTTGGTGCTGAGCAATGCCAGCTTGGTGTGTGGAATGATTCAGGCAAAATGAAGCTGTCTTCCTTCTCTTTTTGTGTGGTCATTCTCAGTTTTTTGTTTTTGTTTTTTTGTTCCAGTGTGTTCCTGAAGTTTCTTGAATGGACTCCAGAGCTCTCCCAAAGCTGCTTTTATTGGGTGAGTAGCTAATTATTGATCTTTGTAGGGAGACAGAGCTTCTATGACACCATTTTGGCAACATCACCTCACACCATTATTGTTTGTTTGGATAACATTGAATTCTATTTCAACTGACACAGAGTGGGCTTAAATCAGAGCCAAAAGATAATCATCTTGACCAGCAAGATGTTCCCTTGTTATTATCTGTGGCCATTGTAAAAGAGGTCTCTCTATTTTGTCCAAATCCAACATCTATCTCATTCTTTTATGCCCCTCTTTAGCCAGCCTAATGTGAACACAGTTCACACAGTTTTTGGCAATAAGCTCCAACTCCCTTGTGCTATTGTCTTTTTTGTCTTACCAGTCTGTCAGGCAAAACCCCGAGTGGTTGTGTTCAAATTTCTACCCTCTCTACTGCTGCTCCTAATAGCTAAAAACTGCTGAAAAGGTCACATAATAGAGCAGCCTGGGTCTACTACAAATTCACAATCTCAACCCTAAAAGGGCTCCCACATTGACGACAATCCTACTATATCTCTGGACTACCTTCCCACTCAGCAGTGCCTGTCTCCAACCCTCTTTACTGTCACCAAACCTCCAACCCTCCTCTCACCCTCACCCTCAACAGATCACCTTACCTCTAGTTTAGAAAGATAATAGTAATAAATGCATGCATAATGCTTACTGTGTGCCAGACACTAATCAACTTTACATAGATTAACTAACTTAATAATTATAACAGCCCTAGGAAACAAGGATTAATTTTATCACCATTTTATAGTTGAGAAAACTGAGGCACAGGGAGTTTGAGTATTTTGCCTATGGTCACACAACTCGCAAGTGGAGAGTCATAGATTCTCACCCAGGTAGTCAGGACTCTAATTTGAGTCTATGTCTTTGACCGCTATTCATACTGCCTCTACCTCATACCGCCATACAATCTGCTCACATCTCGGACTGAAGAAGCTCCACTTCCTCTTATGGTGGGGCCAGTCCTTCCCATCACCCGTGCTTTGAGTTTTATGCCCTTCTTCTACTTAGCTCCCTAGCTACCTCACATGATTTGCTAACCTTTCTTTATTGTGTGTAGATTCACCCTCTTCTCACTCACTCAGCTCCTTCTTTCTATCTGCCCATCCACACACATATTTCTTGGACGGGATGATTCTTCTTCCTATCTACATTTCCTCACCTCTCACTCTCTACTCACCACCCTCTTCAGTCTTGACCCTCTACCTATCCAGCTTTCACCCACCTTACAAATGACCTCCATGGCACTAAATCCAACACACATTTTTACTTCTCAATTCATTTGAGCTCTCACCAGCATTCCACTCTGTTGACAATTCCCTCTGCTTTTAAACACTCTCCTCCTTTGGCTTATATGAAACAATTTTTTCCCACTCTCCTCCTTTTCCCCTTACTGCCTGTGTAGATTCATTCCCCTGTAATCAGCCTTCACTGTTGGAGTGTATCAAGACTTGGTGTTATGCTCTCCCTTTTTTTTTTTTTACCTCTTTATTGGAGTATAATTGCTTTACAATGGTGTGTTAGTTTCTGCTTTATAACAAAGTCAATCAGTTATACATATACATATGGTCCCACATCCCTTCCCTCTTGTGTCTCCCTCCCTCCCACCCTCCCTATCCCACCCCTCTAGGTGGTCACAAAGCACGTACCTGATCTCCCTGTGCTATGCGGCTGCTTCCCACTAGCTATCTACCTTACGTTTGGTAGTGTATATATGTCCATGCCACTGTCTCGCTTTGTCACAGTTTACCCTTCCCTCTCCCCATATCCTCAAGTCCATTCTCAAGTAGGTCTCTGTCTTTATTCCTGTCTTACCCCTAGGTTCTTCATGACATTTTTTCCCTTAAATTCCATATATATGTGTTAGCATATGGTATTTGTCTTTCTCTTTCTGACTTACTTCACTCTGTATGACAGACTCTAGGTCTATCCACCTCATTACAAATAGCTCAATTTCGTTTCTTTTTATGGCTGAGTAATATTCCATTGTATATATGTGCCACATCTTCTTTATCCATTCATCCGATGATGGACACTTAGGTTGTTTCCATCTCTGGTCTATTGTAAATAGACCTGCAATGAACATTTTGGTACATGACTCTTTTTGAATTATGGTTTTCTCAGAGTATATGCCCAGTAGTGGGATTGCTGGGTCATATGGTAGTTCTATTTGTAGTTTTTTAAGGAACCTCCATACTGTTCTCCATAGTGGCTGTACCAATTCACATTCCCACCAGCAGTGCAAGAGTGTTCCCTTTTCTCCACACCCTCTCCAGCATTTATTGCTTCTAGATTTTTTGATAATGGCCATTCTGACTGGTGTGAGATGATATCTCATTGTAGTTTTGATTTGCATTTCTCTAATGATTAATGATGTTGAGCACTCTTTCATGTGTTTGATGGCAGTCTGTATATCTTCTTTGGAGAAATGTCTATTTAGGTCTTCTGCCCATTTTTGAATTGGGTTGTTTCTGTTTTTGTTATTGAGCTGCATGAGCTGCTTGTAAATTTTGGAGATTAATCCTTTGTCAGTTGCTTCATTGGCAAATATTTTCTCCCATTCTGAGGGTTGTCTTTTGGTCTTGTTTATGGTTTCCTTTGCTGTGCAAAAGCTTTGAAGTTTCATTAGGTCCCACTTGTTTATTTTTGTTTTTATTTCCATTTCTCTAGGAGGTGGGTCAAAAAGGATCTTGCTGTGATTTATGTCATAGAGTGTTCTGCCTATGTTTTCCTCTAAGAGTTTGATAGTTTCTGGCCTTACATTTAGGTCTTTAATCCATTTTGATATGCTCTCCCTTTTTATGATGGTTTGTTTTTACTTTCCACTCTCTACCTATATATCTCATGCTCATCTATGGCTTTAATCATCCCTTTGGCCAGATGATTCATAAATATCTATCTCCACCTCAGATCTCTTGTACTGCAGACCCATGCATTACATAGTATGTAAGCTCCATGAAGGTAGTGACCACTTGTATTGTCTCTGTTCTATCCCTAGGGCATAGGATAGTGCCTGGAACATGACAGTTGAACAATAAATACTTGTTTAATGAAAGTAAAAAGAATATGCCCAAACTTGATCCTATTTTAGTATTTTCTATCAGGGCAAAGCTTCACCATTTATTCTGTTAAACAGCCTAGCAAAACTTGTTGACATTTCCACGTCCCTCATCCCCAGAGTTGACAATTTTATTAGTTTTCTAGGGCTGCCACGATGAAATACCATAGATTATGTGGTTTTAGCACCATATTTTCTCACAGTTCTGGAGTTAGAAGTCCAAGATCAATGTGTCTGCTGGTTCGATTTCTCTTGAGGCAACTCTCCTTGGCTTGCAGATAGCCACCATTCTGCATATCTTCACATGGTCATTCCTCTGTGTGCATGCATCCCTGGTGTTTGTGTGTTCAAATTTCCTTTTCTTACAAGGACAGCAGTCAGAGTGGATTAGGGGCAAATCTAATGGCTTCTTTTTAACTTAATCACCTCTTTAAAAGTCCTGTCTCCAAATATAATCACATCCTGAGGTAATGGGGGAAGGCTTCAACATATGAATTTGGGGGGAAGGGTCACAATTTAACCCATAATAATCTATCATCAAATGTATTTGATTTTTTTCTTTAAATAAATACTTCTTGAATCCACACACTTATCTCCATCCCTTCCTAATCCAAGCTACCATTGCCTCTTGCCCATTGCACAATAGGCCACATCAAAGATGGTTCCCAAGGATCTCTGTTTCCAAGTGTTCATGTGCATGTATAATACCTTCTCTTGGGGCTATACCTGGTGGCTAATAAATATCACATCTGAGACTGGGTTACCAAACAGCTTGGAGTTCCATCTTGCTCTCATTCTCTTGCTGTCTCACTTGCTCATGCTGATGAAAGCCAGTTGCCATACTGTGAGTTGGCCTATACAGAGGAGGAGCTGAGGGATAGCTCTGGCCAAGAAACAGCCAGAAGCTAAGGCTCTTGTTAAAGATCCAGTGAGGAACTGAATCCTGCCAACAACCACATGAGTGAGCTTGGAAGTGGATCCTCCTCCAGTTGAGCCTTGAGATGACTGCAGCTACAGATGGCACCTTGATTACAACCTTGTGAGAGAGCTAGAACCAGAGAACCCAACTATACCCAGATTCCTGACCCACAGAATCTGTGAGATAATAGGTGACTGCTTTTTAAATCATTACACTTTGGTACATGGCCATAAATAACGAATACATCTAGTAAATGCACTAGTCCACTACCTACATCCAATCTACCTTCCTTCAAACCACTTCTTCATATAGTAGTCAAAGAGATCTTTTCATTATATAAATCAACCTATTTCCCATTTAAACCCTTCAAAAGCTTTCCATTGATTTCAAGCTAACTGGCCATTTTTTTTCCTCACATAGTTAACACTTACTTGTCCTTCAGATTTCAGTGCAAAACCTCATTTCCTTGAGGAGGTCACCTCCCTCCAGATCAAATCTCTTTCATAGAATTTGGCAGAGAACATTTTTACATGTGATTCTGGGATTAATGCCTTTCCTTTCCACTAGAATGCAAGCTTCATGAGAGCAAGGACCGTGTCTGGTTTTCTTTAACATGCCTGGCCCAGTGTCTAGAACATAGGCACACAATAAAATGTGTTAAGCAAGCAAAATGTTAAATGCCATTTGTTACTTCTTTTGCTTTTTTGTGGGTCCTCGAGATAACAACTTTGCTTCTTGAAACTTTATAAGTTCAAAGTTGTATGGTTCTACTACCTCCTACAACCTGACTCTTCTGCCAAGTGTTTATGAGACTAAGTTATCTTTTTATAAGACCTATTAGGGAAGACTAGTAAAACAACATTTATTAATTTATAATGCCATTTAACCTTTCTGGATTCATGGCAAAACCATAATGGATTGAAAGGATAAGACATGTCATCTGGTATGGAATTTGTCTGGCTCAAAACTCTTATCCAAAAAATTCATGTTGTTAAGATTTCTTTATTTGAAAAGAGCACCTCTTATTTTTAGAAAATCTGGATTACACAGCTGGGTGACAGATGTATATGTGTCATACTCTTATAGGGGAGCAAGAGGCTGTTGGCTCTGTGATCACATTGTTTTGAATGGAATGATTTTCATACATTAGATAGCATCATGCGTTCCATCTGAATGTAATGGCAGCCAACACCGCCTATGTGTCACATTTTTTGTGTGCAAATCATGCAATGTCTTTGATACATTTTTCTTACCATTTGTGTGAACCTGAATTGGGGCAGTTATATTTCAAGCAGATGAAAATAATAAGTAAATGTTTATTTAGGAGTGAAGGGAGATTCTCACCACATTCATTAATTTGATGGTAGTTAAATGAAAACTTCATTTAAATGTGTCTATTTTTCAACTCTGTCTTCCTCTCCTATTTTAATATCTAATTGTTGTCACATGCATTTAAATGAGGCTATGCATGTAATTTAAGTAAGTTAATTAAACTGGGTGTTATTCTAGTTATCTAATGGCATAATATTTAATATTTGCATACAATAGATATTCACACACATTGATAGGGAGGTAGTAAAGGATGGTGGGGACTAGGGTGAACTGGATAATATATGTCTATTTTAAAGGGAAGTATACATTATTTAATTCCCTAATTGTGGGGTCAGTATTTCTAGAACTTCTGACTTTTTCTGGAGAACTCAGAAATCTGGATCTTATGTGAAACACACCAGTGTTAAAATAATCTTTTAAAACTTTGCAAAACAGTTCAAATAAATCTGTGGAGCTCATGTGAGATAAAGGCCCTTTGACCTTTTTGGTGCAGTGGCAATATTGTGTATTGGAAAATACATGGATTTTGGAGACAGACAGACCAGAGTTTGAATTCTGGTGCAGACAGTTACTTGTATGGCTGGACAGTTACTTTAGCCCTTTTGAAACTTTGTGTGCTAATTTTTGAAATGAAAATGTTATAGTCTTTTTTAACGTCTGTAATAGAAATAATACATAGCGATTTTTATTACTATGACTCACTGTAACTAAACTAAACTTTCTTCTCATTTCCAAACAGTCTCCAGTGTTTAATTATTTGCATCCAGGCTTCCTCCAATAACCCTAAAGTATGGTGACCACATAATCATAATTATTTATCTTGTACATCCAGCCAAACACACTCCACACTTTGACAATGGCAAATAAGTTTTAATTTGAAAAATAAAACAGATCCTATACACAAAGCATCTGGAAGATGATATCCTAATGGGAAGCATCTTCAAGTACTTCAGTTATTTTTATAGGGAGGATGGTGACCAAATGTGTTTTATCATCAATAAGGAATGATCAAGTGGAATGAACAAGCTGTGGCTCTAAAGAATAAGGGTAGATATGCGTGGATGAGGAACGTAGGCCTATGAATTGTTAAATATCAGTTATAGTTATCGGTAGCATTGGAATTGATTCTTCCAAGCATTCCAAAACTGAAAATCAAAACTTCTATAGGAAACCAGGTTGCCTGTCTCATCCTCAAGTTCAGCTAGGGTATTCATAGGATCAGTTAGTGAGATAAGCCTTTCTGTAAACTAGGCTCACCAAGCTTCTGGTGGTTTATTCAAATTTCAACCAGCTCTTGAGAAATTATAAAATACTTGTAATTCAAAACCAGATATTAGACAGAAGAACCTCATTAACATATAAAAATGTTTACTGGGAACTAGATACAAACTAATATATTGATTGGCAAGGCCTATGCAGTGGTGCTTAAAATGTCAGGTCAAATATGTCCAAATTCCAGTTCTCCTCGATGTTTGGTGTCAAAGAGACAAAACATCTGGATGACTGGATAAATAATTTTATTAAGTTGATTTAATGTTTGACATTATGTAGACACATCCTAAAGTAATCATGTTCCATGTAAAGTGTAAATAGCAAACTCAACAAGTCTAATTAATAATTCTTGGGACTTCCCTGGTGGCACAGTGGTTAAGAGTCTGCCTGCCACACCAGGGGACATGGGTTCGATCCCTGGTCTGGGAAGATCCCACATGCCACAGAGCAACTAAGCCCATGAGCCACAACTACTGAGCTCGCATGCTGCAACTACTGAAGCCCACATGCCTAGAGCCCGTGCTCCGCAACAAGAGAAGACACCACAATGAGAAGCCTGTGCACCACAATGAAGAGTAACCCCTGCTCACCACAACTAGAGAGCCCGCGTGAAGCAATGAAGACCCAACGCAGCCAAAAATAAAAAATAAATTCTTAAAGTAGAGTAAATTTTAGAAACTTTCTAGTTTAATCCCTGTATTTTACATGTGGGGAAACAGAGTCTTAGAAAATTAAATGACTTGGCCAACATCAAATGACTTCGAATCTCTGCCTCTTATTTTAATATATTTTCTGCCATAGTTGAGCTGATCATATTGGAAGAAGAGGGCAAAAGATTAATGAAGAAAAATAACCCTCCCCCAAAGAAACTGAAGTTCCTATTTTGAATATAAGAAGCAGTATATTAACACTGTCTTTACATTCTTACTCTAAAAATCTTAAATATTTCAAGAGATAAGATCAGGTACACAAAAATGCAGAAGAGAAAAGAACATTAATATTTAAAAAAAATTATCCCTTGTACTGAAAGGCTTACAGGTGGAAATTCATCAGTTTACCCAGACTCAAATGCCTTCTAGCAGCTCAACGATTTCTAGGAATATAGAGTTCTGAAAACAGCTACCTGCATTTAGGGGCAGTTCATTTTTCAAGATGAATTCTATTCTTTGTACCTCTGAGAAGAAAATGTCTGCATGCAGTGATGCTCATCTTGAGGCCATATGCATGGAGAATATAAATTCTTAGATCCCAGAAATGGACTAATACAAATTATATATAATTGTTTATTATATAGATTTTTAAAAGGCATGAAAACCCAGAGGGGAAAGCAAGACATTCAATGAGGAGTCAGTGAAAAAACTGTCTTGTAGCATCCTCCAATATAGTTAGGCTTCATAAGTTTATGCTAGTCGAATGAATGATTAAGCCACTGATTTTGTTGTTGTTATATGGTGTTTCTTTACATAATTCAATGCTTCAAGAAAGATTTTTTTTAACATCTTTGTTGGAGTATAATTGTTTTACAATGTCATCTTAGTTTCTGCTGTATAACAAAGTGAATCAGCTATATATATATATATATATATATATATATATATATATATATATATATATATATATATATATACATATACCACCATATCCCCTCCCTCTTGCACCTCCTTCCAACCCTCCCTATCCCACCCCTCTAGGTGGTCAAAAAACACCGAGCTGATCTCCCTGTGCTATGCAGCTGCTTCCCACTAGCTATCTATTCTACATTTGCTAGTGTATATATGTCAATGTTACTCCCTCACTTCATCACAACTTACCTTTCCCACTCCCCGTGTCCTCAAGTCCATTCTCTATGTCTGCGTCTTTATTCCTGTCTTGCCCTTAGGTTCATCTGAACCATTTCTTTAGATTCCATATATATATGTGTTAGCATACGGTATTTGTTTTTCTCTTTCTGACATACTTTACTCTGTATGACAGACTCTAGGTCTATCCACCTCACTACAACTAACTCAATTTTGTTTATTTTTATGGCTGAGTAATATTCCATTGTATATATGTGCCACATCTTCTTTATCCATTCATCTGTCAATGGACACTTAGGTTGCTTCCATGTCCTGGCTATTGTAAATAGTGCTGCAATGAACACTGTGGTACATGACTCTTTTTAATTATGGTTTTCTAAATGTATATGTCCAGTAGTGGGATTGCTGGGTCATATGGTAGTTCTATTTTTAGTTTTTTAAGGAACCTCCATACTGTTCTCCATAGTGGCTGTATCAATTTACATTCCCATCAACAGTGCAAGAGGGTTCCCTTTCTCTACACCCGCTCCAACATTTATTGTGTGTAGATTTTTTTTTTTTTTTTTTGCGGTACGCGGGGCTCTCACTGTTGTGGCTTCCCTCGTTGCGGAGCACAGGCTCCGGACGTGCAAGCCCAATGGCCATGGCCCCCGGGCCCAGCCGCCCCACGGCACGTGGGATCCTCCCGGACCGGGGCACGAACCCGTGTCCCCTGCATCGGCAGGCAGACTCTCAACCACTGCGCCACCAGGGAAGCCCTGTGTGTAGATTTTTTGATGATGGCCATTCTGACTGGTGTGAGGTGATACCTCATTGTAGTTTTGATTTGCATTTCTCTAATGATTAGCAATGTTGAGCATCCTTTCATGTGTTTGTTGGCAATCTGTATATCTTCTTTGGAGAAATGTTTATTTAGATCTTCTGTCCAGTTTTGGATTGGGTTGTTTGTTTACCTGATATTGAGCTGCATGAGCTGCTTGTAAATTTTGAGGTTAATCCTCTGTCAGTTGCTTCATTTGCAAATATTTTCTCAGGTTCTGAGGGTTGTCTTTTCATCTTGTTTACGATTTCCTTTGCTGTGCAAAACCTTTTAAGTTTCATTAGGTCTCATTTGTTTATTTTTGTTTTTATTTCCATTTTTCTAGGAGGTGGGTCAAAAAGGATCTTGCTGTGATTTATGTCATAGAGTGTTCTGCCTATGTTTTCCTCTAAGACTTTCATAGTGTCTGGCCTTACATTTAAGTCTTTAATCCATTTTGAGTTTATTTTTGCATATGGTGTCAAGAAGTGTTCTAATTTCATTCTTTTACATGTAGCTATCCAGTTTTCCCAGCACCATTTATTGAAGAGGCTGTCTTTTCTCCATTGTATATTCTTGACTCCTTTATCAAAGATAAGGTGACCATATGTGCATGGGTTTACCTCTGGGCTTTTTATCCTATTCCATTGATCTTTATTTCTGTTTTTGTGCCAGTACCATACTGTCTCAATAATTGTAGCTTTGTAGTATAGTTGGAAGTCAGGGCGCCTTATTCCTGCAGCTGCATTTTCCTTTCTCAAGATTGCTTTGGCTATTTGGGGTCTTTTGTGTTTCCATACAAATTGTGAAATTTTTTGCTCTAGTTCTGTGAAAAATGCCATTGGTAGTTGGATAAGGATTGCATTGTGCTTTGGCTAGTATAGTCATTTTCACAATGTTGATTCTTCCAATCCAGAAACATGGTATAAGACTCCCATCTGTTTGTATCATCTTTAATTTCTTTCATCAGTGTCTTATAGTTTTCTGCATACAGGTCTTTTGTCTCCTTAGGTAGGTTTATTCCTAGGTATTTTATTCTTTTTGTTGCAATGGTAAATGGGAGTGTTTCCTTAATTTCTCAGATTTTTCATCATTAGTGTATAGGAATGCAAGAGATTTCTGTGCATTAATTTTGTATCTTGCTACTTTACCAAATTCATGGATTAGCTCTAGTAGTTTTCTGGTAGCATCTTTAGGATTCTCTGTGTATAGTATCATGTCATCTGCAAATAGTGACAGTTCTACTTCTTCTTTTCTGATTTGGATTCTTTTAATTTCTTTTTCTTCTCTGATTACTGTGGCTAAAATTTCCAAAACTATGTTGAATAATAGTGGTGAGAGTGGGCAACCTTGTCTTGTTCCTGATCTTAGCAGAAATGGTTTCAGTTTTTCATTATTGAGAACGATGTTGGCTGTGGGTTTGTCGTGTATGGCCTTTATTATGTTGAGGAAAGTTCCCTCTATGCCTACTTTCTGGCAAGTTTTTATCATAAATGGGTGTTGAATTTTGTTGAAACCTTTTTCTGTGTCTACTGAGATGATCATATGATTTTTATCCTTCAGTTTGTTAATATGGTGTATGACACTGATTGATTTGCATATATTGAAGAAACCTTGCATTCCTGAGATAAACCACACTTGTTCATGGTGTATGATCCTTTTAATGTGCTGCTGGATTCTGTTTGCTTGTATTTTGTTGAGGAGTTTTGCATCTGTGTTCATCAGTGATATTGGCCTGTAGTTTTCTTTCTTTGTGACATCTTTGTCTGGTTTTGGTATCAGGGTGATGGTGGCCTTATAGAATGAGTTTGGAAGTGTTCCTCCCTCTGATATATTTTGGAAGAGTTTAAGAAAGATAGGTGTTAGCTCTTCTCTAAATGTTTGATGGAATTCACCTGTGAAGCCATCTGGTCCTGGGCTTTTGTTTGTTGGAAGATTTTTAATCACAGTTTCAATTTCAGTGCTTGTGATTGGTCTGTTTATATTTGCTATTTCTTCCTGGTTCAGTCTAGGAAGGTTGTGCCTTTCTAAGAATTTGTCCATTTCTTCCAGGTTTTCCATTTTATTGGCATAGAGTTACTTGTAGTAATCGCTCATGATCCTTTGTATTTCTGTAGTGTCAGTTGTTACTTCTTTTTCATTTCTAATTCTGTTGATTTGAGTCTTCTCCCTTTTTCTCTTGATGAGTCTGGCTAATGGTTTATCAATTTTGTTTATCTTCTCAAAGAACCAGCTTTTAGTTTTATTGATCTTTGCTATCTTTTCCTTCATTTCTTTTTCATTTATTTCTGATCTGATCTTTATGATTTCTTTTCTTCTGCTGACTTTGGGTTTTTTGTTCTTTTTCTCTAATTGCTTTAGGTGTAAGGTTAGGTTGTTTATTTCAGATTTTTTTTTTGTTTCTTGAAGTAGGATTGTATTGCTATAAACTTCCCTGTTAGAACTGCTTTTGCTGTATCCCATAGGTTTTGGATGGTCGTGTTTTCATTGTCTTTTGTTTCTAGGTATTTTCTGATTTCCTCTTTGATTTCCTTCAGTGATCTCTTGGTTATTTAGTAACGTATTGTTTAGGCTCCATGTGTTTGTATTTTTTAAAGTTTTTTTTCCTGTAATTGATATCTAGTCTCATAGCATTGTCATCAGAAAATATACTTGATATGATTTCAATTTTCTTAAATTTACCAAGTCTTGATTTGTGACCCAATATATGATCTATCCTGGAGAATGCTCCGTGAGCACTTGAGAAGAAAGGGTATTCTGTGTTTTTGGATGGCACGTTCTAGAAGTATCAAATAAGACTAGCTTGTCTAATGTTTAAGTCTAAGCTTGTGTTTCCTTAGTTATTTTCATTTTGGATGATCTGCCCATTGGTGACAGTGGGGTGTTAAAGTCTCCTACTATTATTGTGTTACTGCTGATTTCCCCTTTTATGGCTGTTAGCACTTGCCTTAATAATTGAGGTGCTCCTATATTGGGTACATTAGTATTTACAATTGTTATATCTTCCTCTTGGATTGATCCCTTGATCATTATGTAGTGTCCTTCTTTGTCTCTTGTAATATTCTTTATTTTAAAATCTATTTTGTCTGATATTTGATTGCTACTCCAGCTTTCTTTTGATTTCCATTTGCATGGAATACGTTTTTCCATCCCCTCACTTTCAGTCTGTACGTGTCCCTAGGTCTGAAGTGGGTTTGTTGCAGACAGCATATATAAGGGTCTTATTTTGTATCCATTCAGCCAGTCTGTGTCTTTTGGTTGCAGCATTTAATCCATTTACATTCACAGTGATTATTTATATGTATGCTCCTATTACCATTTTCTTAATTAATTTGGGTTTGTTTTTGTGGGTCTTTTTCTTCTCTTGTGTTTCCTGCTTACAGAAGTTCCTTTAGCATTTGTTGTAAAGCTGGTTTCGTGATGCTGAATTCTCATAGATTTTTCTTGTCTATAAAGCTTTAGATTTCTCCACTGAATTTGAATGAGATCCTTGCTGGGTAGAGTGATCTTGGTTGTAGGTTTTTCCTTTTCATTTTAAATATGTCCTGCCACTCCCTTCTGGCTTTCAGAGTTTCTGCTGAAAGATCAGCTGTTAACCTTATAGGGATTCCCTTGTATGTTATTTGTTTCTTTTCCCTTGTTGCTTCTAATATTTTTTCTTTATATTTAATTTTTGATAGTTTGATTAATATATGTCTTGGCATGTTTCTCTTTGGATTTATCCTGTGTGGGATTCTCTGTGCTTCCTGGACTTGATTGACTATTTCCTCTCCCATATTAGGGAAGTTTTCAGCTATAATCTCTTCAAATATTTTCTCAGACCTTTCTTTTTCTCTTCTTCTTCTGGGACCCCTATAATTTGAATGTTGGTGCATTTAATATTGTCCCAGAAGTCTGTGAGACTGTCCTCAATTCTTTTCATTCTCTTTTCTTAATTCTGTTCAATGGTAGTTATTTCCACTATTTTGTCTTCCAGGTCACTTGTCCGTTCTTCTGCCTCAGTTATTCTGCTATTGATTACTTCTAGAGAATTTTTAATTTAATTTATTGTGTGGTTCATCATTTTTTGTTTGGTCCTTCGTTCTTCTAGTTCTTTGTTAAACGTTTCTTTTATTTTCTCCATTCTATTTCCAAGATTTTGGATCATGTTTACTATCATTACTCTGAATTCTCTTTCAGGTAGACTGCCTATTTCCCCTTCATTTGTTTGGTCTGGTGGATTTTTGCCTTGCTCCTTCATCTGCCATGTGTTTCTCTGTCTTCTCATTTTGCTTAACTTACTGTGTTTGGCATCTCCTTTTCCCAGGCTGCAAGTTCGTCGTTCCCGTTGTTTTTGGTGTCTGCTCCCAGTGGGTAAGATTCACTCAGTGGCTTGTGTAGGCTCCTGGTGCAGGGAACTGGTGCCTGTGTTCTGGTGGGTGCGACTGGATCTTGTCTTTCTGGTGGCCAGGTCTGCCTCTGGTAGTGTGTTTTGGGGTTTCTGTGAACTTATTATGATTTTAGGCAGCCTCTCTTCTAATGGGTGGGATTGTGTTCCTGTCTTGCTACTTGTTTGGCATGAGACATCCAGAACTGGAGCTTGCTGGCCGTTGGGTGGAGCTGAGTCTTATGGTTGACAGAGGTCTCTGGGAGAGCTCTTGCCAATTTATATTGCATGGACCTGGGAGGTCTCTGATGGTCCAGTGTCCTGGACTCAGTTCTCCTACCTCGGAGGCTCAGGCCTGCCACCTGCCCGGAGCACCAAGACCCTGTCAGCCACACGGCTCAGAAGAAATAGAAGGGGAAAAAAAGGAAGATGATAATATAAAATAAAATTTAAACAATTTAATAAAATAATAAAATAAAAAAAGAAGAGTGCAACCAAAGCAATAAACAATTCCACCAATGATAACAAGCACTAAAATTTAAACTCGTTGTTGTCTATTCAGGTATTCCACAGAATCAGGGTTAATCAAACTGACTGTGGGGATTTAATCCGCTGCTCCTGATGCTGCAAGGAGAAATTTCCGTTTCTCTTCTTTGTTCACACAGCTCCTGGGGTTCAGCTTTGGTTTTGGCCCTACCTCTGTGTGTAGGTCAACCTCAGGTATTTGTTCCCTACCCAGACAGGAGGGAGTTAAAGCAGCAGCTGATTAG
Organism: Mesoplodon mirus; assembly: GCF_964341445.2. NCBI lineage: Eukaryota > Metazoa > Chordata > Mammalia > Artiodactyla > Ziphiidae > Mesoplodon > Mesoplodon mirus. The sequence continues at coordinate 46,243,012 of NC_138984.1, forward strand.
GGCTCTCTTGCTCTCTCAGGCCTGGGAGAGGGAGGGGTATTGTAGTCATAATTGGAATGTGGGGCAAGCCTGCGGCACCAGAGGCCAGCATGACATTGCAAAGCCTGAGCATACCATGTGCTCTCCCGGGGAAGTTATCCCTGGGTCTTGGGACCCTGGCAGTGGCATGCTGCACAGGCTCACATGGCGGGGGGGTGAGTGTGTGGGTAGTGAACTATGCTTGTACACAAGATTCTTGGTGGCAGTGGCAGCAGAGTTAGATGTTCATGCCTGTCTCTGGGATCTGAGCTGATAGCCGCAGATTGCACCCTTCTCTGGAGCTCACTTAGGCGGTGCTCTGCCTTCTGTGGGCACACAGGGAAGGAATCCCCTCTCCTCGTGCATCCTGAAACAATGATCTCTTGTCTCTTGGGCAAATCCAGACTTTTCCCCTCACTCCCTGCCAGCTAGTTGTGGCACGCTAGTCCCCTTCAGGCTCTTCATACAGCCATCCCCAGTCCTCTCCCCTGGTGTTTGACCTTTGATGCCTGAGCATCAGCTCCCAGCTCCTACCCACACCAGTGGGTGAGCAGACAAGCCTCTCAGGCTGGTGAGTGCTGGTCAGCACTGATCCTCTGTGGGGGAACCTCTCCGCTTTGCCCTCTGCACCCCTGTTGCTGCTCTCTCCTCCATGGCTCCGAAGCTTCCCCTCCACCCACCCCCCGTCTCCACCAGTGAAGGGGCTTCTAGTGTGTGGAAACTTCCTCCTTCACAGATCCCTCCCAGAGGTGCAGGTCCCATCTGTATTCTTTTGTCTCTGTTTTTTCTTTTTCCCTACCCAGGTACGTGGGGAGTTTCTTGCCTTTTGGGAAGTCTGAGGTCTTCTGCCAGGGTTTAGTAGGTGTTCTGTAGGAGTTGTTCCACCTATAGATGTATTTTTGATGTGTCTGTGGAGAGGAAGGTGATCTCCACGTCTTACTCTTCCGCCATCTTGAAGGTCCCCCTTCAAGAAAGATTTGCCAAATTCATGATTAGATGACTTTAAATAGAATCATTTATTGTGGATTTAATTTTTAAAATAAAATAATAAAAGCTATATTTTAGATTATGATTTTATTCAGCATGAATACAAATTAATGGGAGAGTCTCCCACTAGCCTCCATTTTTATGGAGGGACTGACAAATACAAGCTGATCCGTGGAGTGGATTGAATGTAGCTGGACACGAGCATTTTTATACCTTTTAAATATAGTGTAAAAAATGCTAAAATTGAAATGCATTAACTGGAGAAAAAAGAAGGCAGCAAAGTATAGGATGAGAAAAGGGTTAATAAAAAAAATACCTAAGTTTGAGTGATTTTGATATGATAGGTAATAGGTTACTATGTATCAACTTTCTTAAAATTTTATTCTGGGAGCCAGGTGTAAAATTGATTACAGAATGGAGCATGGAAATAGGAATTTAGAAACCAGGCATGGTATTCATTTGAAAATGATAAAGTATTTTCAATTGTTAGCTTTGATTATTTTTTTTTTTTACTATTATGGTACCTCATATATAATTTTGTTCTCTTTTTACCCTTCTACTCTAATTGCTGGTTAAATACCTTACTGTTGATTGACAAATTATTTGGAGCTCTAAAACATAAAAATGTGTTTATATATATGATTTCTTAGGAATTTTCATTACTCAGAAATATACAGTGAACATATGTGAGAAATATAAATTTAAGGTATTATGTGACCTTAAGAATTGGATTTTATAAAATTTGATACAGTAATATAATCCTGTAGTTGTAATTTTGGAAAAATAAACTACCTATGGTTTCTTAGACTGATGTCTTATATCGTTACACTCGTGGTTCATTATGTCATATCATCGTGGGACTATGTTGCCAAATATTTTTGGTAAAGATACAGTTCACTGCCATTTGGAAGAGTGACTGCTTTGTTGTTTGTGTTTATGTTTTATATTTTTATTATTGATTATATGATTGACCCAGTGCTCACCTTAGAATAAATTGTTTTGCAGTATGGAATCAAATGTATTGTTTTCCAAGTAGGCTTGGTTGATGTTAAAATGATTAGCAAATACTCTATGTGAAGAGGAATGCACACACATGATCATAGTTTTTTTTTTAATTATATTTTATTTTATCACAGCCCTCTTATTTCATACATATTTCATATGGAATATAAATCTGTTTTCCCTTTTCTAACCGTAACCTAAAGGTATTTCTCAATTCTTTTATCTGCAAAGGCTTTTTCTCAGTCTCACTTTCACCACACCCATGTCTAGTCTCAACCAAAAGGAATTCATATTTTCTAACAAAATGATTGTTCTGGGAGCATTCTGGCAGTTAGAATGTATCTTTAGGGTAAGTCCTGATTTGGGGAGTGTTTCTCTGATAAGCATAGTGGAGTGTGATAGAGTACTTTGCATCATTAAAGTGGCTCTCAACATAGAGTTTATAGATATAACACAAAGTTGGAAAAGATTTGTTTAGTTTACAGCATTGTTCTTTTATTGTTTGAAAAGGCAGAATTGTAAAAGGATAAAGCAATATGGTATAATCTAAGAGTATTTTCTCCTTGAGAGTGATAATGATAAATTTAAAGATGTGCACAATTTGACTTTTTTCCTATATTACTTTGGTTGTCTCTATTCCATGAACATCTTTCTTTTCATTTCAGAATATAAGTAAAGTTGATGTGAAGGAAGAACACAGACAGGAGTGAATGTTTCATAAAATAAGTTAGCAGTTGAAAAAATGATTCTATTAAGTACGTTGTCAGAAGAGCCACCCCTGATTCTCATTAGTATTATGACAATGAATAATGTCTGATAATTAGGACAATTAGTTACTCTAAATTGCAATTGAATAGTAACATAATTCAAGTTTCTACCCTAAGAGCTTTATATACAATAAACCCTCATTTGTTGCTTGAGAAAATTCCTTGAGCATTTTTTGCCTCAATTTGCTCATTAGTAAAACGGGGATAACAATTGTACCTAACTCATAGTGTTTTTCTTTGTTTTGGTAAGGCTTAAATGTAAAGAACTAGAATAATACCTGGAACATACGATGTACAATTTAAATATTACAACATCATTATTATTGTCAGCCACTGAGTTGTAATGAACATGGATTCCTTAGACACTGTTCATGATTTTTTTCACTTTGGTTTACTAATGATCAAAGAATTAAATTGAGCAACCTGTACTTGAGATATACACCGTATTGAGGATACAAGTGGGTACCTCAGCTCCTTGTTTGATCTTTTGTTGTTCATAGAGGAACACCTGATGTTTATGGGTCAGTTTTAGACCATGATGTGAGGAATCTTTCACATGAGAGGATGCCAGTCTATGGGCTTGTGCATTTTATGTGAGAGGTATAGAAATGGTCGTGTGGAACATAAGACTTTATCCTTTTAGCATATAAGGAATTTCTTGTTCAAGAAAAACAGTGTATCCATGACCTCTTTCTTATTGCATCAGTGAGCCTGACCATTTTTTACCAGATTAACCAAGAGAAGTGACTCAATCTCACTTTATTGAATACTTCCCGACAGAGGTAACTCACTTGTGTTTCCTCTGAACAGATGCAGCAAGACTGCAGAAGACTGGGTAAGTTGACTCACATGATTCTGAGGGCCTCCTTTGGCTATGCCACATTCCTATGTATCACTTGCCCTGATATATTAAGGTAGGGATTATTCGTGAATTATGAGAATCTACTGGGGAGACAGAGGTACCTGAGAAGAGAAAATATGAGGCCTTGGCACTTTGCTGCTTGCTTGTTTCTTAGGTGCTATTTATAGAACCGAAAGCTTGAAAAATGCTCAATATATACTTAATAACCTTTTTATGACTTGCTTTTCTCTTCTCAACTTTTAGCAGGATTCTTACTTTCAGTTTGGTTGTTGGAAGCTGTAAGACTGTTACTCCTACTCTTTTAATCAAAAGTTGGAAAAGCACATAATGATAAATTTTTAAAAAACCCATCAGGGAATAGAGAACACAAAGTAACCTAAATAAACTAAAATCCAGAAAGTGACAAGCCCTTCATAAGAAAGAAGAGTGAAGAATCCCTTTTAACTGACATGGAGGGAGAAGAGTAATCCTCCATAGATGGGAATAAGGGAAAACCAGCCTAACATGACATTTCTAATGTGGGCTGGCATGACAGGTTAAATTCCACCAGAGCCTGAGACATAGAACAAAATGGAATTACTGCCAATTCTGTCCCTCTGATATTTACTGAGTGCTAAAAATAAGGGTGGAGAGAGAAAGTTGAGAGAAACTCATAAAGATGACAGTCTTGCAGCTAAGGAACATTGGAGGAGGGATGGGGGAGCTGAGAGAACCCTCATCTCCTCCTGGCACTTTAGGCTTAGCTCAGAAATCTTGGGACAGAACAGGAGAGCTGAGCAAAACTCCTCTAGGACAGTCTCTGCTTTCACAGAGTATAGAGTCCTCAGTTGATTTCTGAAGGCCAAGGGCAGGGTGGAATAGTGAAAAATAGCTTTCCTAAGACGAGAGGCAGGACTGGAGAGCCAAGAGAATTCCTCAGTAACACAAAAAGTTAGCTGCAGAGTGTAAAGCAAGGAGAATTCTCTCACATTTTAGAAAACAAGCTGTTCAGCTATGAGGAACATGCAGAATTTTGGAGCCTTATCAGTGCTTAGATCGAAGACCCTGGTGAAGACAAGTGCCAACACTGCCATCAAAATATTTGAATCCAGTAGTGAACTGAAGCAAACTAAAGTTACAACCTCAGACCCAGCTCAACCTAGAGTACATTTGTTCAGCTTTTATCCTAGAAGTCTGACAAGAAGGGGTGTCCTCCTTTATGGAGATAAATATAATTTACTTTAGTCTCTACTGTATTTCTTAATAGACTTGTTGAGGTTCATTTCATATGCCACACAAATAATTTATTTAAAGTGTACAATTTAATGGGTTTTAGTATATTCTTTATATGTACAGTCCACCACTATGGTCAATTGTATAACATAGTCATCATCTTAAAAGGAAATCCAGTACATACCCTTTAGTTTACATATTTAGTTTAGTTTACATATTTTGGATACAAGTTCCTCATCAGATATATGATTTGCAAATATTTTTGACCATTCTGTGGATGGATTGTCTTTTTACTTTCTGGATAATGCCCTTTGAAACACAAAAGTTTTAAAATTCGATGAAGTTCAATTTATCTATTTTTTCTTGTATTATTCATGCTTTCGGTGTCATATTTAAGAAATCGTGGCAAATCCAAGATCATGAAATTTATTTCTATGTTCTCTTCTAAGAATTTAATAGTTTTAGCTCTTTCATTTAGGCCTACAATAATTTTGTGTTAATTATTTTATGGTATGACATCAAAGTCAAACAATATTTTGACAACTGAATATGGCTATTCAGTTGTCTTAGCACTGATTGTTTACTATTTCTTTCTCCATTAGTTGGTCTTGGCAACCTTGTCAAAATTAGTTGACCATAGATGTACAGGCTTATTTCTGGACTCTCAATTCTATTCCATTGATTTGTATGTCTATCCTGTGTTATTATCACATAGTCTTTATTCACATTGCTTTTAGTGTAGTACATTTGAAATCGGGAAGTGTGAGTCTCTTCCTACTTTTTTCTGCTTTTTCAAGATAGTTTTGCCTATTCGGGGACCCTTGCAATTCTATATGAATTTTAGAATTAGCTTGTCAATTTCTATGAAGAATTCAGCTAGGCTTCTTATAGAGATTGTGTTGAATTTATAGATCAGTTTGGGGAGTATTGCCACTCTAACAATGTTATGTCTTCCAATTCATGAACATGGGATGTTTTCCCAATAAATTATGTCTTCTTTAATTTCTTTCAACAATGTTTTTTATATCGAGAATATAAGTTTTGCACTTCTTTAAAAATATTTGTTCCTGTTTTATTCTTTTCAATGTTATAGTAAATTTTTTTGGTGTTACCAACATTTTCTATTTATTCATTAATACAAAAGTGCATAGTGCAATCCCTCTATCTCAATCCAAGTACTCAGTGAAAGATTACAGTAAACCCTGGATGGCACAGACATGATTTGTTTACCATGATTTAAACATTTTAAAACAACAATTAACATTTAGTACATCACATAACCACCTTTTTATATTGTTTTATAAATTTTATTTTCATAGAGCTCATTGCAAATGTATAGAAATATAATTGATTTGTGTATATTTATCTTATATCCTATAACCTTGACAAACTGGTTTATTAGTTTTAATGTCAGCTGATTCCTTAGGATATTTTATATACAAGATTATGTCATATGAAAATAGAGATAGATTTACTTCTTTCTTTCCAATCTGATGCTTTTTCATTTTTTCTCTTGCCTAATTGCTCTGGCTAGAATCCTTAGTATCATGTTAAAGAAAAGAGGTAAAAATGGAAATCCTTGTCTTGTTCTTGATCTCAGGGTGAAAGCATTCAGTCTTTCACCATTAGGTGTGACATTAGCTTTGGGGTTTTTGTAGATATCCTTTATCAAGTTGAAGAAGTTCCCTTCTATTCCTAAGTTGTTGAGTGGCTTTTTCTATGAGTGTCTATAGAGATGATCATGTATTTTTATTTTTCACTCTATAGATATAAAGTATTACATTAGTTGATTTTTGGATGTTAAAATAAACCTTGCATTTCTGGGATAAATCCCACATGGTCGTGGTATATAATTCTTTTTAAATGATGGTGGATTCAGTACAATAGTATTTTATTTAGGATTTTTGTCATCAATATTCATGAAATATTGGTCTGTAGTTTTCTTTTTTGTGATGTCTTTGCCTGGTTTTGGAGTCAGGGTAATATTGACCTCATAGAAGGAGTTGGGAAGTATTCTCTCTCCTTTTATTTTCTACTTTATTTTTATATTAAAAATCTAGTAGAGAATTTTTAAAAATCACAAAACACATGAGCATGGAAGAAAATATGGCTGATGGTCAAAAAAGGAAAACGTCAAGCAAGAAAATAATTAAGAAAGGTAACAGAGATTGCTCAGCTTTTGAAATTATCAGAGATTTTAAAATAACAATGAACAAATAACAATGAACTTATAAGTGAAGTTTAGGGAAACCAAATTTAGAGATTAGAAGAAAGATTTTGTGGTATCATATTCTATAAGCCAGAATATGATTCATGATTAATCTTAGTAAAACTTTATTTTTTATTTGTTGGAGGGTAACTATATAACTTCTAAGCACAGTTTTTTTGGTCGAGAGCTTATATTAGATTGTCTAACATTTCTTAAAATCAAATTTTAGATCTCTGAAACTTTGTTATCTTGTCTAACTCTCCTGCTGAAATGTATTTCTGTTAAAATTTTAAACGTGGATGCAGTCAAGTTCTGAGAACTAGGCTATGAAGAATCCTTGCAAGTTAAATAGAGCCCAGAAGCAATTTAACCAACACTAGTCCTCTCATTATACTGCTATGTTGCCCTGCCACGTACATAGCCTGGTACCAACCACTCATTCATATAATTAACTTAGGGTAAAAAGATTTTAGTTAGGGGTATGGAGGAACTCTATTGAACACATAGTTAGGAAGGGTTTGTTGCCCCCAAATCAGTGTTAGTACACATCTCTGTTATAATCACAAAATGAAGAAATGAAGCAGTAATTGGCAATACAATTTCCTAGAACCAGATAACCTTATGCATACATGCAAACTCACTGTAAGCTACATATTTAGTGGCCAGATATTTTTGTCTCAGCTCTATGGTGCAAGCTTAGGCTGTTTACTACAGATTGGAGAAATATAGATAGAAAATAAATCAATCATTGTGGGATTAATGTGCTCAGAACAGGTGAGACAAAGAGAATTCAGGACTGGAAATTGGGCTACATAATAGAGAGAATAAAGAGGTGTAGAAGGACAGAATTTCTATCCCACAGAAGAAAAGTGGGGGGAGAAAAAGATGATGCAAGCAGTAAACAGTAAGGATACTAAACTAACAAATCTGGGAAACAGGGAATCAGAATCCGAGAACGATATTTTCTTTCACAGAAAAATAGCAAAAGTAGTGCAAGGGAAAGTTGTTTCTGATCCAGTACTTAATGTGTGCCTACTTGTTTTCTCTTTGCTCTAGGTCAGGGTGGGAGCAGAGTGTGGGTGAACTTCGACCAAACAGCAAGGACAATAGTGGCTGGATAACAATAATTCACTACTGGTGAGTGAAGGAACAATAGTAGGAGACAATATTATTTGTTTTATGGTATTTGAAGGCTCTGACATCTTAAAAAGTCTCTTCAGGAATTATATACCTCTAGTATATTTTGGAAATATATATAATATTCACTTTAATTCTGTTCCATGATATACTTCCTAATCTATGTCTATATGTGCTCCACCTTAAGCCTCTTCTTTCTTTGCTAACACCATCAGGATGTCCCCTAAACCATCAACTCAAAGGTTGAATGAATTTAATGATGATGTGGCAGCAAATGAAAGGACTATGCTGTAAACAACCAAAGAGTGTCCAAAAATTAAATGTCTCTGAGTACTTGGACAAGGCTGTTTACTTTCTGTGAACTCAGTGACTTCATTGTGAAGTGAAGTTAGATTTAGTGGTGCTCAAGTTCCTCTCTGTCACTAAAATTCCATCTGAACATTTATCATATACAGTTATCCTCTGGTATCCATGAGGAATTGGTTCCAGAAACCCCTGCTGATACCAAAATCTGCAGATGCTCAAGTCCCTTATATAAAATGGTATAGTATTTGTATATAACCTACACACATCTTCCCATCTACTTAAATCATCTCTAGGTTACTTATAATACCTAATACATTGTAAGTGCTATATAAATAGTTGTAAATACAATATAAATGCTATGTGAAATAGTTGATGCACAGGAAAATTCAAGTTTCCCTTTTTTGAATATTCTGGTTTTTTTTTTTTTTTTTTTTTTTTACTGTTTTTGATCTCTGGTTGGTTGAATTCATGGATACAGAACCCACGGATACAGAGGGCCAGCTGTATTCTCTTCTTTTTAGCAAGTGCATAAAGGAAAATCAAAATAGAAATTCCTAATATTTTCCCAGGCTTGAGAGATACAACTTTTAAAAAAATTATGCCTGCAAAAGCAAGGTTTTTCAAAAAATGCTAGCTTGATCCTGATATTTATAAACTTGTTCTGAGCAATCAAGAAATTGACAGGTTCAAAGAGAAAAATATCAGACAACTAAGCTACATATTAAACATTTCTCTGTCATCCAAAATCATGGTCCATAAATCAGAGTTCTCTGACTATGAGAAAAATATTGGCACCATAAAAATGTCACTAGTATTTCATTTCATTTAGAAGTACAACAAAGGTGATGCTTCAAGTTATAAAATACTTAGTGATTGACTGAAAGGTCATATAATTGTTTCTCATGGTACATATGGTCCATTGACGTAAAGAGAACATTGTGCCCTCACTTAAAGAAAAAAAAACAGAAGAAAATTTCTGTTTAATGTAAGGTCTAAGTCCTTTCCCTTTCTAGAGAAAACCTTTTTCACTAGTTCCAAACATACACATTTTCATTTTCTATCCTGAGAGTTACACACTCAAATGACTACAGCAGTCAGAAAGACAACACAGATGAGTTGAGGAGGATGGGTGCAGATGTGGTGAGAGTGGACACACACCCTGATAAAGGGAGTAGAGACTACTTACCTCCAACCAGTTGTCAGGTAGTAAAAATTGGCTACTTGTTCACAAACCATTTTCTTTTCCTCTTGAATGCACAGCAAAAATATATACCCCAGTCTTCATTGCCATTAGGTGAGGCATGTGGTTGACTTCTGGCTCATGAAACAAGAGTGAGAGTGACAAATACCATATTTAGGCCAGGATCATAAAACCCACCATGCTTAATTCTCTATTCTCTTTCTTCTTTCCCCTGCTGAATAGAAAGAACTCCAAAGACCTAGAGTAGGGTGCAATTATCAAATAAAATGAGCTTGTGCTCTTGATATATCACTCAGTGGAGTGCTATCCAGAAAAGATACCAGATCAAAAACACCTTTGTTGAACCATTGCTTTGGGAAGAAATAAATATTAATTGTGTTAAGCCATTGAAAATTTGCAACTGTTTATTACTGAATTCAGCCTAGCCTGAAAAATTTATACTGCCATGCTGAAAAGTAAGCTCAGAGTTTCAAGACAAACCAGGAATCTGAAGTGTAATATGAAATCTCTCAGTTAGTAAATATTGACAAATAATTCAAACACTTTAAAAGCATTACTCTCCCTAAGCAAACATGTTGTGAACTAGATGTGATCTTCAAGCTGTATGTTTAAGCCTGTTTTAGCCATACTGGATCACCCACTATTTCCTGAATATTCCCTACAATTTCCAGACTCACACATAGATTCACAATGTTCCCTCAGCCTGGATGTCCTTCCTCATCTCTTTCTTCAGGGAATACATCCCTGATCCTTTAGTTTACACGGATAATTAAGGTTTTATTTGGTATAGAAATGAAATATATTTGGTATGGTATTAAATTTACTTGGTATATAAATTTAAAAGATTCATGCACATAGTAAGCATAAAATAAATGAATAGCAAACTCTTATCAAGGAAAGATGCTTACCCCTTGGGAAGTGTGTAAATAGTAGAAGGAGACATAGAGGGAGATTAACAAGGAAAGCGAGGAAATAATCATACAGTAAATACAATTTTGAAAATAAGATATAGTCTTCTAGAATAAAATTAACACTTCTCTCTCCATATTTTTTCCCTCAAATTAAAGTCAGACAAGTATATTAAAACTTCTCCTTTAAAATAATTTTGCAGGGGGAATCCATTATTCAAGGACATTTCACAGTCCAGATTTATCATCATTTTTCAGAGAAAAGTGGTAGAGTAGGTTTGCACTGGAGGAAGGTAACATCTTCTTGATTTCTTACATGTGATGAACTTGTGCCATAAAAATTAGGTAGAGAAACATTAAAGCAATAAAAGTTTAGGTGATTGAACTGTGGTTGAAAAAGCAGATACACCAACACCCACTCATTCATGATAAAAACTCTCAGAAAACTAGGAATAGAGGGGAATTGTTTCAACTGATGGTGACATCACACTTCATGGTGAGAAACTTAAAGCTTTTTCATCAAGATCAAATACAGGACAAGGATAGCCCCTTTCACCATGCCTGTTCCACATCATAAGGGCTGTTCTTCCTAATGCAATAAGGCAAGAAAAGAAAACTAACCATATACAGATTGGGAAGGAAGAAATAAAACTATCTTTGTTCATAGATGACATGAACATCCATGTAGAAAATCCAAAAAAATTGACAAAAAACTCCTGGAACTAATAAGCAATTATAACAAGGTTGAAGAATACAAGCATGGTACAAAAAAGTCAACTATAACAGGAAGACCTTCAAGATGATGGAGAAGTAAGACATGGAGATCACCTTCCTCCCCACAAATACATCAGAAATACATCTACGTGTGGAACAACTCCTACAGAACACCTACTGACACTGGCAGAAGGCCTCAGACTTCCCAAAAGGCAAGAAACTCCCCACATACCTGGGTAGGGCAAAAGAAAGAACAAAGACGAAAGAATAGGGACAGGACCTGCATCTCTGGGAGGGAGCTGTGAAGGAGGAAAAGTTTCCATGCACTAGGAAGCCCCTTCACTGGTGGGGGCAGTGGGTTGTGGTGGGGAAGCTTCAGAGCCATGGAGGAGAGTGTAGCAATCGGCATGCAGAGGGCAAAGCAGAGAGATTCCCGCGCAGAGGATAAGTGTCAAACAGCACTCACCAGCCTGAGAGGCTTGTCTGCTCACCCTCCAGGGGGGGTGGGGGCTGGCAGCTGAGGCTCCTGGTTCGGTGGTCAGATCCCAGAGAGAGGACTGGGGTTGGCTGCGTGAACACAGCCTGAAGGGGGATAGTATGCCATAGCTAGCCGGGAGGGAGTCTGGGAAAAAGTCTGGACCTGCCTAGGAGGCAAGAGATCATTGTTTCAGGGTACGTGAGGAGAGGGGATTCAAAACACTGCCTAAATGAGCTCCAGAGATGGGCGTGAACTGAGGGTATCAGTGCAGACCCCAGAGACGGGCATGAAATGAAAGGCTGCTGCTGCAGCCACCAAGAAGCCTGTGTGCAAGCACAGGTTACTGTCCACACCCACTCTCCTGGAAGCCTGTGCAGCCCGCCAATGCCAGGGTTCTGTGATCCAGGGACAACTTCCCCAGGAGAACACACGGAGTGCCTCAGGCTGTTGCAACATCACTCTGGCCTCTGCCACCACAGGCTCGCCCTGTGTTCCATACTCCTCCCTCCCCCTGGCCTGAGTGAGCCAGAACCCCCGAATCAGCTGCTCCTTTAACCCCATCCTGGCTGAGCAAAGAACAGATGCCCTCAGGCAACCTACATGCAGAGGAGGGGCCAAATACAAAGCTGAACCCCAGGAGCTGTGCGAACAAAGAAGAGAAAGGGAAATTTCTCCCAGCAGCCTCAGGAGAAGCAGATTAAATCTCTACAATCAACTTGATGTACACTGCATCTGTGGAAAACCTGAATAGACAACAAATCATCCCAGAATTGAGGTGGTGGACTTTGGGAGCAACTGTAGACTTGGGGCTTGCTTCTACTTCTAATTTGTTTCTGGTTTTATGTTTATCTTAGTTTAGTATTTAGAGTTTATTATCATTGGTAGATTTATTGATTTGTTTGCTCTTTTCAGTTTTTTTTATATATATATTGTTTTCCTTTTTCTCTTTTTGTGAGTGTGTATGTGTATGCTTCTTTGTGTGATTTTGTTTGTATAGCTTTGCTTTTACAATCTGTCATAGGGGTCTGTCTGTCTGTTTTTTTATTTTTTATTTTTTTAGTATAGTTTTTAACACTTGTTATCATTGGTGGATTTGTTTTTTGGTTTGGTTGCTCCTTTCTTTTTTTTATTACTTTTAAATTTTCTTAAATTTTTAGTAATTTAATTTTTTTATTTTAATAACTTTAATTTATTTTATTGTTTTCTTTCTTTCTTTTTCCCTCCCTTTTCTTCTGAGCTGTGTGGCTGACAGGGTCTTGGTGCTCTGGCCGGGTGTCAGACCTGTGCCTCTGAGGTGAGAGAGCCGAGTTCAGGACATTGGTCCACCAGCGACCTCCTGGCTCCATGTAATATCAAATTGTGAAAGCTCTCCCAGAGATCATCTTCTGAACACTAAGACCCAGCTCCACTCAACGACCAGCAAGCTAGACTGCTGGACACCCTATGCCAAACAACTAGCAAGAAGGAACACAAACCCACCCAGTAGCAGAAAGGCTGCTTAAAATCATATTAAGTTTAGAGACACCCCAAAACACATGACCAGATGCAGTGCTGCCCACCAGAAAGACAAGATCCAGCCTCATCCACCAGAACACAGGCACCAGTCCCCTCCACCAGGAAGCCTACAGAACCCACTGAACAAACCTGACCCCCTGGGGGCAGACACCAAAACAACAGGAACTAGGAACCTGCAGCCTGCGAAAAGGAGACCCCAAACTCCATATGTTAAGCAAAATGAGAAGACAGAGAAACACATGGCAGATGAAGGAGCAAGGCAAAAATCCACCAGACCAAACAAATGAAGAGGAAATAGGCAGTCTACCTGAAAAAAAATTCAAAGTAATGATAGTAAAGATGATGCAAAATCTTGGAAATAGAATGGAGAAAATAAAAGAAACGTTTAACAAAGACCTAGAAGAACTAAGGAGCAAACAAAAAATGATGAACCACACAATAAATTAAATTAAAAATTCTCTAAAAGGAATCAATAGCAGAATAACTGATGCAGAAGAATGGACAAGTGACCTGGAAGATAAAATAGTGGAAATAACTACTGCAGAACAGAATAAAGAGAAAAGAATGAAAAGAATTGAGAACAGTCTCAGAGATCTCTGGGACAACATTAAACACACCAACATTCGAATTATAGGGTCCCCAGAAGAAAAAGAGGAAAAGAAAGAGACTGAGAAAATATTTGAAGAGATTATAGTTGAAAACTTCCTGAATATGGGAAAGGAAATAGTCAATCAAGTCCAAGAAGTGCAGAGAATCCCATACAGGATAAATCCAAGGAGAAACATGCCAAGACACATATTAATCAAACTATCTAAAATTAAATACAAACAAAAAATATTAGAAGCAGCAAGGGAAAAGAAACAAATAACATACAAGGGAATCCCCATAAGGTTAACAGCTGATCTTTCAGCAGAAACTCTGCAAGCCAGAAAGGAGTGGCAGGACATATTTAAAGTGATGAAAGGAAGAAACCTACAACCAAGATTACTCTACCCAGCACGCATCTCATTCAGACTCAATGGAGAAATTAAAACCTTTACAGATAAGCAAAAGCTATGAGAATTCACCACGAAACCAGCTTTACAACAAATGCTAAAGGAACTTCTGTAAACAGGAAACACAAGAGAAGGAAAAGTCCTACAGAAAGAAACCCAAAACAATTAAGAAAATGGTAATAGGAACATATGTATCGATAACTACCTTAAATGCAAATGGATTAAATGCTCCAACCAAAAGACATAGACTGGCTGAATGGATACAAAAACAAGACCCATATATACGCTGTCTATAAGAGACCCACTTCAGACCTAGGGGCACATACAGACTGAAAGTGAGGGGATGGAAAAAGATATTCCATTCAAGGGGAAATCAAAACAAAGCTGGAGTAGCAATTCTCATATCAGACAAAATAGACTTTAAAATAAAGACTATTACAAGAGACAAAGAAGGACACTACATAATGATCAAGGGATCAATCCAAGAAGAAGATATAACAATTGTAAATACTTATGCACCCAACATAGGAGCACCTCAATACATAAGGCAAATACTAACAGCCATAAAAGGGGAAATCAAGAGTAACACAATCACAGAAGGGGATTTTAACACCCCACTTTCACCAATGGACAGATCATCCAAAATGAAAATAAATAAGGAAACACAAGCTTTAAATGATACATTAAATAAGATGAACTTAACTGATATTTATAGGACACGCCATCCAAAAAAAACCAGAATGCACTTTCTTCTCAAGTGCTCATGGAATATTCTCCAGGATAGATCATATACTGGTTCACAAATCAAGACTTGGTAAATTTAAGAAAATTGAAATTGTATCAAATATCTTCTGACCACAATGCTATGAGACTAGATATCAATTACAGGACAAATTCTGTAAAAAACTACAAACACATGGAAACTAAACAATACACTACCAAATAACCAAGAGATCACTGAAGAACTCAAAGAGGAAATCAAAAAATACCTAGAAACAAATGACAATGAAAACGTGACAACCCAAAACCTATGGGATGCAGCAAAAGCACTTTTAGGATAGCAATGCAATCCTACCTCAAGAAACAAGAGACATCTCAAACAACCTAACCTTACACCTAAAGCAATTAGAGAAAGAAGAACAAAAAAACCCCAAAGTTAGCAGAAGGAAAGAAATCAAAAAGATCATATCAGAAATAAATGAAAAAGAAATGAAATGATAGCAAAGATCAATAGAGCTAAAAGCTGGTTCTTTGAGAAGATAAACAAAATTGATTAACCATTAGGCTCATCATGAAAAAAAGAGAAGACTCAAACCAATAGAATTAGAAATGAAAAAGGAGTAACAACTGACACTGCAGAAATATAAAGGGTCATGAGAGATTACTACAACTGACTATATGCCAATAAGTTGGACAACCTGGAAGAAATGGACAAATTCTTAGAAGAGCACAAGCTACCAAGACTGAAGCAGTAAGAAATAGAAAATATGAACAGATGAGTCACAAGCACTGAAATTGAAACTGTGATTAAAAATCTTCCAACAAACAAAAGCCCAGGACCATATGGCTTCACAGGCAAATTCTATCAAACATTTAGAGAAGAGCTAACACCTATCCTTCTCAAACTCTTGCAAAATATAGCAGAGTGAGGAACTCTCCCAAAGTCGTTCTATGAGGCCATCATCACTGTGATACCAAAACCAGATAAAGATGTTACAAAGAGAGAAAACTACAGGCCAGTATCACTAATTAACATAGAGGCAAAAATCTTCAACAAAATACTACCAAACAGAATCCAACAGCACATTGAAATGATCATACACCATGATCAAGTGGGATTTATCTGAGGAATGCAAGGATTCTTCAATATATGCAAATCAATCAATGTGATAAACCATATTAAGAAATTGAAGGAGAAAAACCATATGGTCATCTCAATAGATGCAGAAAAAGCTTTTGACAAAATTCAACACCCATTTATAATAAAAACCCTCCAGTACATAGGCATAGAGGGAACTTACCTCAACATAATAAAGGCCATATATGACAAACCCACAGCCAACATAGTTCTCAATGGTGAAAAATTGAAACCATTTCCTTTAAGATCACGAACAAGACTAGGTTGTCCACTCTCACCACTATTATTCAACATAGTTTTGGAAGTTTAAGCCACAGCAATCAGAGAAGAAAAAGAAATATAAGGAATCCAAATCAGAAAAGAAGAAGTAAAGCTGTCACTATTTGCAGATGACATGATACTATACACAGAGGATCCTAAAGATGCTACCAGAAAACTACTAGAGCTCATCAATGAATCTAATAAAATAGCAGGAAACAAAATTAATGCAGAGAAATCTCTTGCATTCCTCTACATTAATGATGAAATATCTGAAAGAGAATTTAAGGAAACACTCCCATTTACCATTGCAACAAAGAGAATAAAATACCTAGGAATAAACTTACCTAAGGAGACAAAAGACCTGTATGCAGAAAACTACAAGACACTGATGAAAGAAATTAAAGATGATACAAATAGATGGAGAGATATACCATGTTCTTGGATTGGAGGAATCAACATAGTGAAAATGACTCTACTACCCAAAGCAATCTATAGATTCAGTGCAATCTCTATCAAACTACCAATGGCCTTTTTCACAGAACTAGAACAAAAATTTTCACAATGTGTATGGAAATACAAAAGATCCCGAATAGCCAAAGCAATCTTGAGAGAGAAAAATGGAGCTGGATGCATCAGGCTTCCAGACTTCAGACTATACTACAAAGCTACTGTAATCAAGACAGTATGGTACTGGCACAAAAACAGACATATAGGTCAATGGAACAGGATAGAAAGAGCAGAGATAAACCCATGCACATATGGTCACCTTATTTTTTATAAAGAAGGCAAGAATATACAATGGAGTAAAGACAGCCTCTTCAATAAGTGGTGCCGGGAAAACTGGATAGCTACATGTAAAATAATGAAATTAACACACTTCCTTACACCATACATAAAAATAAACTCAAAATGGATTAAAAACCTATATGTAAGGCCAGACACTATAAAACTCTACTGGAAAACATAGGCAGAATAATCTATGACATAAATCACAGCAAGATCCTTTTTGACCCACCTCCCAGAGAAATGAAAATAAAAACAAAAATAAACAAATGGGATCTAATTAAACTTAAAAGATTTTGCACAGCAAAGGAAACCATAACCAAGATGAAAAGACAACCCTCAGAATGGGAGTATATATTTGGTAACGAATCAACAGACAAATGATTAATCTTCAAAATATACAAGCAGCTCATGCAGCTCAATACCAAAATAACAAACAACCCAATCCAAAACTGGGCAGAAGACCTAAATAGACGTTTCTCCAAAGAAGATATACAGATTGCCAACACACACATGAAAGGATGCTAAACATCACTAATCATTAGAGAGATGCAAATCAAAACTGCAGTGAGGTATCACCTCACACCAGTTAGAATAGCCATCATCAAAAAAATCTACAAACAATAAATGCTGGAGAGGGTGTGGAGAAAAGGGAACCCTCTTGCACTGTTGACGGGAATGTAATTTGATACAGCCACTATGGAGAACAGCATGGAGTTTCCTTAAAAAACTAAAAATAAAACTACCATATGACCCAGCAATCCCACTACTGGGCATATACCCGGAGAAAACCATAATTCAAAAAGAGTCATGTACCACAATGTTCATTGTAGGTCTATTTACAATAGCCTGGACGTGGAAGCCACCTAAGTGTCATTGACAGATGAATGGATAAAGAAGATGTGGCACATATATACAATGGAATATTACTCAGCCATAATAAGAAACAAAATTGAGTTATTTGTAGTGAGGTGGATGGACCTAGAGACTCTCATACAGAGTGAAGTAAGTCAGAAAGTGATGGTGAAATAATAGACAAGTAGATCATTGGAATAGAATAGGAAGCCAAAAAACAGATCCCCATAAATATAGTCAACTGATCTTTGACAAAGGAGCAATGCCAATACAATATAGCAAAGATAGTCTTTTCAACAGATAGTGCTGGAACAACTGGACATCATTTTGCAAAAACAAGAAAAAAAAAACCGAAAAAAAAACTCAAAAATGAATCTAGACAGATGTTACATCTGTTACAAAAAATTAACTCAAAATATATCACAGATCTACATATAAGTCACAAAACTGTAAAATTTCTAGAAGATAACATAGGAGAAAACCTAGATGACCTTGCAGATGGTGAGGACTATGTAGATACAATACCAAAGGCAGGATTAATTAAAGAAATAACTGATAAGTTGCACTTCATTAAAATTAAAATCTTCTGCTCTGTGAAGGAAAATATCAAGAAAGTGAGAAGACAAGCCACAAACTGGGAGAAAATATTTGCAAGAGACACTTATGATGATAAAGAGTTGTTATTCAAAATATATGAAGAACTCTTAAAACTCAAAATAAGAAAACAAGCAACCCGATTTAAAAGTGGGCCAAAGGCATTATTGGACACTTCACCAAAGAAGATATATAGATGGCAAATAAACATATGAAAACGTTCTCCATATCATATATCAGGGAAATGCAAATTAAAATAGAGATACCAGTACACTCCTATTTAGAATGGCCAAAATTTGGAACACTGACAACACTAAGTGCTGACAAGGATGTAGAGCCCAGGAACTCACATTCACTGCTGGTGGGAATGCAAAATGATACAGCCTCCTTGGAAGACAATCTGGAGATTTATATAGAACTAAACATACTTTCACATGATCCAGTACTTGTGCTTCTTGGTATTTACCCAAAGAAGTTGGGTATGTCTTCACAAAAACTTGTACATGGATGTTTTATCAGCATTACTGATAATTGCCAAAACTTGGAAGCAATGAAGATGTCCTGTAGCAGGTGGATGGATAAATAAACTATGGTATATCCAGACAGTGGAATATTATTCAAAGCTAAAAAGAATGAGGTATCAAGCCATGAAAAGACATAGAGGAACCTTAAATGCACATTACTAAGTAAAAGAAGCCAATCTGAAAAGGCTACATACTGTAAGTTTCCAAGTATATGACATTCTGGAGAAAGCAAAGCTATGGAGACAGTAAAAGTTCAGTGGTTGCCAGTGGTGGGGTGGGGGAAGGGATGAATAGGTGGAGCACAAAGGATTTTTAGGGCAGGCAAAATACTCTGTATGATGCTGTAATGATGGAAACGTGTCATTATACATCTGTCCAAACCCATAAAATGTACAATAAGAGTGAATCATAAGGTAAACTATGGGTTTTGGGTGATTATAATGTATCAGTGTAAGTTTATCAACTGAGACAAATGTACCAGTCTAGTGGGGAATGTTGATAATGGGGCAGAGGTTATATGGGAAATCTCTGTATCTTCCTCTCAACTTTACTGTGAACCTAAAACTGCTCTAAAAAATAGTCTTTTGAAAAAAAAGATATCTTTTGTGTAGTAAAGACTAAATTTAGAGCAATTTTGCCTATCAGATAGGTAATACATTAGCCTCAATCCAAGGCTTCTACAAATACGTGTATGAATCAACATGAGGGGCAGAAGTAGGGCAGAAGATGACATGTAGTCATATGACAAAAAAAAAAGGACCCAGTTTGAACAAAACAATCATTACTATCTTTGCTATTTTTGATCATTTTACTAATGCTGTAGTGAAAGAGAATTGGTAGTTCAAGATAGTAGCATACCCTCACTCTTGTTTTACATAAATATGAACCATTAATTCACACAAGTGATTGCAGAAATAGTCACCAACAATTGCCCCCACACCTAAATTTGTATGCCACATCTTCCTTCAAGATGTAAAGCCTGATCCTTAAACCTTGGTAAACACATAAAAGAGCTAACCTGCGACATAACAAATTTCACTTTTTAAATTTGGCCACAGACTCTAGAGCTAATCTTAATTCACTTAGGCTATTGCTTTGTGATGAGATTAGAACAATGGTTTGAGAGAACAGGTAGTAGAGGAAGGTCTGAGACTGGTGCTGGCTCAATAGATGGTTTTTATACGTTGAGATGCTGTAGTAGCTGGAAGGACCAGCTTTATATAAAGGAGCAAGATGCGGTCTATAGAGAGAAGATACTAGAAACAGGACCCCTCAAGTACCTTTGAACAAGAGGCCAAAATTACATTCATTTTGTTCCTGAGCAAATAATCACTTCAACAAAGTCTTAAGGAGCCATTCACATTATTTTTATAAGATAATATCTTTTGTATGAAAGAGTCATGTAATGAAAAGAACACTAGGATTTGGTAAGGAAATCATGGGTTCAGTTTGGGCTCAGCCACATCCAAGCTGTGTGCTTTGGGCAAGTCAAAAACCTTCTATGTATCTTAGTTTCCTCCTGTATCAAATGAAGCATTTAATCTAGGTGATCTTTAGCATCCTTTGAGTTGAAAAGTTTTGATTCCATGATTGTGCTTAATATAAATACAACATTAGCTAGACATTAGATTTATGCTGCTGTGGTAGTTGTCTTCATGGAATTATTATGTATTTAGTTCAAGGAAAATTATTGCATCCTTAATTCTGTTAGCCTCAGGCCAAAAACGAATAGGGTAATTAGTAGGCACTTCTAGAGTGCATACAGTTTTGGAAAAGGCACTTAACTTTCACATCTTAAAAATACATAAAACTGTTAAAAGACTGTATTTAATCATGGTCTTACTTGCAGCATTAAAATTTGTTCTACATGACAAGGATATTTACAGGCCTTAGAGAAGTCAGTCTATTAGGAAATCCTCAACTGGCCATATGTGTACTATGAAGCATTTTCACTTGGCACTTCTTTGCAATTAGAATTCCAAAGGTTATGCTGACTGGTTGTGCATACCATATGTTTGGCATTAGTCCTTACAGTTCTGCCACGTGTTGGTTTTCTTTGTTTTTTGTTTTTTTAAGAAGATGTTGGGGGTAGGAGTTTATTAATTAATTTATTTATTTTTGCTGTGTTGCGTCTTCATTTCTGTGCGAGGGCTTTCTCTAGTTGTGGCAAGCGGGGGCCACTCTTCATTGTGGTGCAGGGGCCTCTCACTATTGTGGCCTCCCTTGTTGTGGAGCACAGGCTCCAGACGCGCAGGCTCGATAGTTGTGGCTCACGGGCATAGTTGCTCCGCGGCATGTGGGATCCTCCCAGACCAGGGCTCAAACCCATGTCCTCTGCATTGGCAGGTGGATTCTTAATCACTGCGCCACCAGGGAAGCCCAAACCAAACATTTCAAATCAACATCCAAGCCCCATCTTTTAAAATCAAGTTAAGTATATAAAGACTTTGACAACTACAATTATTTGTTGGTTAATAATTGTTGAATGTACATATTGTGCTCAAAGTGTACCTTCCAAAACATATATTCAAAAACAAATAACAGTGACACTTGGAATAAACAAACTGACCTTGAGTTGTTTACTTTGTTTAGAAACAAAATTAAAGGTCAAATTTTTAAGTTTACCTAGAATTGAAAGATTGCATGACAATCATTGGGGCCTTCAAGCCTCTTGTATCATGTTTTTACAGAAAAGGGCGTATAAGAATTCTGCTTTCTGGGTACACAACAAGCAGTAGCTTCTTAACTGAGAAATCAAGAGAGAATTTGGTCTTAGCCTGTTTCCACTAACGCAAAGGAATATTGTCATTAAAATGGCTCTTTAGAGTCTAATAAAATGGCTGAAAGGATTTGCTGTTTGTGCCATCCTTGTCCTTGACTTTTTTTAATGTCATTTCTTTTTTTTGCAATATGCGGGCCTCTCACTGTTGTGGCCTCTCCCATTGCGGAGCACAGGCTCTGGACGCGCAGGCTCAGCGGCCATGGCTCATGGGCCCAGCCGCTCCGTGGCATGTGGGATCTTCCCGGACTGGGGCATGAACCCGTGTCCCCTGCATCGGCAGGCAGACTCTCAACCACTGCACCACCAGGGAAGCCCTATGTCATTTCTTAATGTTTAGCAAGCAAGTAGACTCAGCTGATGACTGCCTTGGTATAACTGAGTAATCAGAAAAAACAATAAATTATTAATATGCGCAACAGGACCTAAAAAAGCACGGTTGTTGGTAATCTCTTCAACTGAAATGGTGAAAAAGAAAGTTAAAGAAATGTCCCATCCTTTTCAGCCATTTATTGACAGCTTCTAAGAGCAATGGGAGCAGTAATTCTAGATCCCTGCTTTTGCATCCTGCAGATCAGAATCAGTGAATCAAACAGACTATGTAGTGGTTGAAGAGACCAAGTGCTGAGAATATACCCACCTCTTAGGGCTAAACTCTAAAGCTATTTGACTTAAAGCTGGAAGCTGGTCCATCAAAGGATGTTAAAAGTACAAAATACAGGTCCTCTCTACACAGCTATGGATTCGGCAATTAGCTTGAAAAGACTGGGAGAATTAATACATCATGAAAACTTTGTCAACTGAAGCAAGACTCAGACAGCAGACTTTCCTGCCTCCTTTGCTTCTAGTCCTGGTCAACTAGTGGGCATAAATGTTCCTGATTTTATTCCAGGTTTCATCAGGGTCACATGTTTTAGGTTCACCAGAAATTGTGTGCTGGAGAGATGTTGCTTTATTCATTTTTCACTCGTGTGAAAATATTTTTGAGATACTACTGAGTGTCAAGTACTCTGGTAGACAAAGGAAATTCATCAGTGTTCAAGACAAGCATGATATCTGCCCTCATGAAGCTTAAAGTCCAGAAACGAAGCCATTAAACTCTCACAAACAATTATACAAATGGGTATTTACAAAGAACAGTATAATTTGACATGAACCTAAAGTACTGGGACCTATATGTGTGTATTACTGAAAGACCCGAACTATTCCTAGAATTTTGGGGACGTTTCTATAAAAAAGGGACATTTATTTCACTTCAGGTCTGAAAGATGGATGAAGCCAGAAAAGGAAGGGACCAGAGTGGAAAGTAAAAGTGTTTGGCTCAAACAGTGACTTTGGAAGTAGGGGAGGTTGCTTTCTCAGATTATTGCATCTAAATAAAAAATTTGGGAGGAAAAATATTATTTAGACAAAAATGCATTTTGGAAATCATTACCACTTGTAGTGGCACAGATATACACAAAGGAAATGTATGTGAAATAACCAGAAAATGTTGAAATTGGAATAAGAAAACAAAATAAAACATTTAAATTATAAAATTAAAATATGGATAATATTATAAAATATCCAGTAGTCAAATAAGACTGTGCACTGATTGATATGAGCAACCTGATGGATTTTTGTGTTTTCCCACCAGTGAAGTGGTGTGAAATAGTGGAAAGTGATGTTAACATAGAAATGTTGTTGCTAAGACCAATGTAGGGAATGAAAGCATTTCTCAGAGATCCCTGGCTGCAGTATTATTAAACTATTTCTCTGTTGGCTGAGTAGATTATCACACCCTCCTGAGGGGGAGAGGGAAAATCGTGCCCAATATGTTACTAGTGATGCTCTAGGCAATCGTTGCCAACCCCTCCTTTCTCCTTATTGACAATATTCCATATGCCATTTTCAGCATTTTTCCCTGAAACACAATTAAGAATCAGCTGATGTAAGCACTGAAAATATAATTTAGAAGTGTATGGAATCTAGCATAATAATAAATCCTTAACGTGTAAATAATGGAGAAAAGTGGCCAGTGTTTTCCATTTCACAGTTTAAATCCCCTTGACAAGATTAGGAAATTCTTAAGTAGAATGACTGGACCAAATTATTTTCTTGTCACACAAAGCCACATGGAAGTCAGTGTGCTTCTGCTATCATTCAGGTTGTCTTTCTGAACTGTGGTTTGGGGCTGCACCAGTCTGCTGCGAACTTTGGACTGCTACTTCTCTGATAATGCTGCTGGCAAATGGTCAGAGAGGTCTGAGGGTATGTCGAGAAAGTTCTGGGGACTCCGAAAGGTCATTGTGACCTAGGTCACATGAGTCAGACCATTTCAAAACTTTAGAAGCCTTTCCATAATTTTTTTTAATCCTGTGTACCCAAGTCCAATAAATGGAATAAATGGTTTGAGATACTCAAAAGCAGCCACCAGACAAAAGACCAGGCTGAGTTTCCTTTTTGGAAACTTCAAAGCTTTGGCATTTAGAGGCAAGCAAAGAAGGGTGGGGAGCACTACTACAGTCTGGAAAAGGGAGAACCTGGAGACTGATGCTGACTACCAAGGGGAGCAAAATTGTAAGGTCATGGGGGAAAATATCTGGAAGTTACTTAGAAGTAACTGAACTAAAGCCAATATCTTTCAGCAAATGGCCTTGAGTGCCCCCTGGTAACACATTTACAAGGGATAGCCCCTCTGCTCTAGGCTAATACACTTAACTCCACAGAGATTGCCAATGATTCAGATTTCATAAGAGATACCTCCCCCTGCTTTTTTCTTTTTCCTCTTTAATTCTACAACTATTTAAAACAGGAAATTGGGTAGTCTTTGCAAACCACGTTCACCCAAATAAACTTAGTTTCAAAAATTTTAAATAAATAGTCCCTACAGGTTACAACATTGGATAGAGTCTTGAAGTTTCCAGGTCCATTAAAAAATAAATTCAATGTGAGTGACATGACTGAATCAGGCACAGGGACACCATGTTAGAAATCTAGACCCAATAAATCTATAAAAGTAGTAGTAGTAAAAGTAATACCTTCCATTTATGTAATAGGTTTTCACAGAACTTTCACATTTACCCCAGTCATTCACAACAACTACTGAGGTAAGTGGAATAGGAGTTTTTACCCACATTTTACGAATGAGGAAACTGAGACTCAGACTGAGGTGCCCCAAAAGTGTTGAAGACTAATGCCAGGACTAGAAGACAAGCTGCCAAATTCCAGGTTTATTCATTTTCCCATTACTCAATACTGCCTCTTTCTCCATCTTACAGGAGTCATACAGGCTTATTTTTAATTTGAAAGGAAAGGGGGAAGATAAATATTTGAGAAATGGAAAAAGAAAAAATAAAAGCAAAAGCTAGTGTGAACCATTATATAATGAGTTAGTGCTTGGCTCACAAATATGTAAAGTATCTAATGCTTGGGACTGATTGAATGGTAGGAACATGGCAAAGACTGATACAATGAACACTTTACGATACACAGTGTACAGCCCAAGAGACCGCAATAATTCATTTTTTGTTAACAATAGCCGTATATATTCTGATACCCAAAAGCTATATTAGTGTGAGAAGGCTTTCCATATTCCCCAACCATAAAATATAGCTCCCACTTCTCATTTTAGTTTCAAAACACAAGATATAAAACTGGTGCTTTTCATATTATTTTTTATTAACTAATTTTTTTCTAAAGGAATAAAATATCTTGATGAATTAATACATTCAATGCACATAACTTATTTTCTTTAAATATTTTAAAAATGGGCTTGACAGTTATTAGTTAACTAAAATAGGACAAAATATCAATAATAAGAAAGAAGTGGAAGGACCTTGAGCTTACCTCCTCTCATGAACACACCAAAATCACAACTAACATCTGAACAACCATCAATAAAAAAGACTGGAACCTACAGAAAAAGATCTTCTACATCTAAAGGCATAAAGAAGAAAGCACAACGAGATGGTAGGATGGGTGCACTCGAAATATAATCAAATCCTTACCCCACCCCCACCCCGTGGGTGACCTTGCAGAGGCTCTCCCACAGGAGTGAGATATCTGAGGCCCACATCAGGCTTCCCAGCCTGGGGGTCTGGCATCGGGAAGAGGTGCCCCCCACCCAGAGCATTTGGATTTGAAGGCCAGTGGGGCTTAATTGCAGGAGCTCCACAGGAATGGGGGAAGCAGAGACTTGACTCTTAAAGGGATTGCACAAAATCTCACATGCACTGGGACCAAGGGCAAAAGCAGTAAATTCATAGGAGTCTGGGCCAGACCTACCTGCTGGTCTTAGAGGGTCTCCTGGGGGGGGGGGGTTGGCTGTGGCTCATGCTGGGGCCATAAAATCTGGTGGCAGATATACTGAGGATTATTCATCTGTATGAACTCTCCTTGAGGCAGACATTTTGCTTGGGTCATTAGCACAAGGACCTGGCCCCACCCAACAGCCTGTAGGCTTCAGTGTCCAGGGCCTCAGGCCAAACAACTAACCAGGTGGGAACACATCCCCACTCATTAGCAGACAGGTTGCCTAAAGACTTCATGATCACACAGCCCTGCCTACCAGAGAGCCAGGACCCAGCTCCACCCACCAGTGGGCAGGCATCAGCCCTTCTTGCCAGGAAGCCTACACAAGCTTCTAGACCAGCCTCACCCACCAGGCGGCAGAAATCAGAAGGAAGAAAACTACAATCCAGCAGCCTGTAGTCTGCAAACGCAGGCCAGACACTACCCTGGGACCGCTGGCCCCTGGCCCTTGAGTGAGTGCACTGCTAGGACTCATAGGATGTGTCCTACAGAAGGCTACTCCTCCAAAGTTGAGAAACATAATTAACCCAAAATAAGGTGGCAGAGGAATGTGTTTCAGATGAAGGAACAAGATAAAACTCCAGAAGAACCAAGTGATGTGGAGATAGGCAATCTACCTGAGAAAGAGTTCAGAGTAATGATTGTAAAGGTGATCCAAGGACTCGGAAGAAAAATGGATAAGTTAGAAGGATTTTTTCACTGAGTTAGGAAATATAAAGAACAACCAAACAGAGTTGAGCAATACAATAATTGAAGTGAAAAACACACTGGAAGGAATCAATAGTAGAGTAAATGAAGCAGAATGGATCAGTGAGCTGGAAGACAGAGTAGGAGAAATCACTACTGTGGAGCAGAAAAAAGAATGAAAAGAAATGAGGACAGTGTAAGAGACCTCTGGAACAACATTAAGCACAATAACATTCACATTATAGGGGTCCCAGAAGGACAAGAGAGAGAGAAATGGCCTGAGAACATATTTGAAGAGATAATAGCTGAAAACTTCCCTTACCTGGGAAAGGAAACAATCATCCAAGTCCAGGAAGCATGGAGAGTTCCATACAGGATAAACCCACAGAGGAATACACCATGACACATTGTAATCAAAATGACAAAAATTAAAGATAAAGAGAAAATATTAAAAGCAGCAAGAGAAAAGCAACCAATAACACACAAGGGAACTCCCATAAGGTTATCAGCTGATTTTTCAACAGAAACTCTGCAGACCAGAAGGGAGTGGCATGATACATTAAAATGATAAGTGAACAGAGTATCTGTCCGTCAAGAACTGCTTTGATGGTCTATGATGATGCCAATAAAAAGTGGGTGCCAGCTGGTGGCTCAACCGGGTTCAGCAGAGTTCATATATATCATCATACAGGCAACAACACATTCAGAGTGGTGGGCAGGAAGATTCAGGACCATCAGGTAGTGATAAATTGTGCCATTCCTAAAGGGTTGAAGTACAACAATCAAGCTACACAGACCTTCCACCAATGGCGGGATGCTAGACAGGTGTATGGTCTCAACTTTGGCAGCAAAGAAGATGCTAATGTCTTCGCAAGTGCCATGATGCATGCCTTAGAGGCGTTGAATTCACAGGAAACAGGCCCAACATTGCCTAGACAAAATTCACAACTACCTGCCCAAGTTCAGAATGGCCCATCACAAGAAGAATCGGAAATTCAAAGAAGGCAACAACAAGAACATCAACAACAAAAGGAGCTGGAGCGGGAAAGGCTGGAGAGAGAAAGAGTGGAAAGGGAGAGATTGGAGAGGGAGAGGTTAGAAAGGGAAAGGCTGGAGAGGGAGCGACTAGAACAGGAGCAGCTGGAGAGAGAGAGACAAGAAAGGGAACATCAGAATCGCCTGGAGCGGGAGAGACAAGAGCGGGAGAGGCTGGAGAGGCTGGACCGGGAAAGGCAAGAAAGAGAGCGGCAAGAGCAGCTAGAAAGGGAGCAACTGGAATGCGAGCGAGAGCGAAGGATGTCAAATGCCACTCCATGCTCCGACAGCTCCCTGTATCATGCTCCAGTTCGTGAGTGTGCCAGTTGCCAGCCTCCTTCAGCACCTCCTCCATCATATGCTAAAGTCATCTCAGCTCCAGTGTCAGAGGCCACTCCTGATTACGCTGTAGTGACCGCTTTGCCACCTACTTCCACACCCCCTACACCACCACTTCGACACTCCAAGACACGTTTTGCAACACCTCTAGGTTCAGCCTTCCACCCTGTTCTTCCCCATTGCGCTACAGTTCCTCGTCCTCTGAACAAAAACTTTTGACCTTCTTCTCCTGTGAATACACCCTCTCTTCAACCTCCAGCTACGAAGCCCTGTGCCTGGTCTACTTCCAATTTCTCACCCCTCCCTCTGTCTCCTCTCCCCCCCAGGCAGAGCTACTGGTCCAAGGCCTGTCCTCCCCGGTTGTGTTTCTTCTCCTGTGCCCCAGATGCCTCCATCACCAGCGGCACCCAGCGGTCTGCTCGACTCTGTCACATGTCCAGTGTCTCTAGCAGCCCACCGCCGCCTTCCCTCGCACCACTCACACTGTGGATGAGAGCTTCTTCTCCTCCAAGCACGCCTATTGCCTCAACTCCCTCATCCAAGCCTAGTGTTCTCCCTTCTCCCTCTGCAGCTGCCCCTGCCTCTGTGGAGACTCCCCTAAACTCTGTGCTGGGAGCCTCTTCTTCTGAGCCAGGCTTGCAGGCAGTCTCTCAGCTGGCCGAGACTCCAGCCCAACAGGGCATTGTCTTGGGACCACCTGCACTCCCACTCCCTCCTGCACTACCACCAGGTCCTGCCCAGACATCAGCAGCACTCCCTCCTCCCCCAGGGCCTCCTCCACCCCCTCCACTTCCGTCCTCAGGGCCCCCGCCTCCTCCACCGCCTCTTCCTAATCAAGTACCCCTTCTCCCCACCCCCCCACCTCCTGCTCCTCCCCTCCCTGCATCTGGATTTTTTTCGGGATCCATGTTTGAAGACAATCGCCCTTTAACTGGACTTGCAGCTGCAATTGCTGGAGCAAAACTTAGGAAAGTGTCACGGATGGAGGATGGCTCTTTCCCAAGTGGAGGGAACACCACTGGTGTGAATTCAGCCTCCTCTAAAACAGATAGGGGTCGTGGAAATGGACCCCTTCCTTTAGCGGGTAGTGGTTTAATGGAAGGAATGAGTGCCCTGCTGTCCAGGAGGAGAATAATTGCTGAAAAGGGATCAACAATAGAAACTGAACAAAAAGACGACAAAATGAAAATTCAGAGCCTGTAACTTTTAAGGCCTCTTCAACAAGTACACCTGAACCGACAAGAAAACCTTGGGAAAGAACAAATACAATGAATGGCAGCAAGTCTGTTGTTCCAGACGGGATTCTCCAAGGAAAAATCAGATTGTTTTTGACAACACGTCCTATGATTCATTACACAGACCAAAATCTGTGCCCTTGTCACAGCCAAGTGCCAATGGAGTCCAGACGGAGGGACTGGACTATGACAGGCTGAAGCAGGACATTTTAGATGAAATGAGAAAATAATTAACTAAGCTAAAAGAAGAGCTCATTGATGCAATCAGGCAGGAACTGAGCAAGTCAAATACTGCATAGAGAAGAATGCAGAGAAGAATCTGGAGAAGGGAAAAAAAAAACCTACAAAGAACAGCTGTGTTAACAGCAACAAAACCCCTACATTTTGTGAGCTGTAAGAAGAAAATGGAGACAAACAGTCAGAAGGAGGGGAAAACCAACATACTTTGAAAGCCTTCAGACATTACTACTCTAGCAATAAGCTATTATTTCTCTCCCAGTTTGCTGATTTTTTCTGACCTTTACAATAGGATGGAAGAGAGTCGTACAGGAGTTCCTGAATCAGTTAGGCAGAAAATACTAAATCCGTCGGGCAAAATCACCGTGCATTGAAATATTTTCATGTCAAGAGAAAATTGCACATTTTCCTCAATCCATTGCGAAAATAAAAAGGAGAAAGGCTTGGGAAGTTTTTTTTCAGAGAATGGTGATGAGGAATTTAGCAAGTTATGCTATTGTACTGTAAATTTTTCTTTCAGGTTTGTCTTCCTATCATATTTGATATTCCATGAATAACTGAGTTCAGCCCTATGTAGGTTAAGATCATAAAATGTGGAACAAATGGAATTGTATGTGCTTTCAAGGGTGATATTTATAAGAAAGTGTCCTAAAAATGATTTGTGAGGAATTTTAGAATGATAGGAAGTCTCTCGAGTTTAGCCTTCATGCAATGTTGTAGACTCAAACATAAAATTTGTCCAGAATTAAAAAAAAAAAAAAAAAGAAAAAGAAAAAAAGAAATCGTGGATCACTTTGTTCCCAAAATAATGAAAAATATTTCGGGGAGAATTAACTATTTGAATTAGAATTCTAGTGATTATATATTAATACAAGAATGCAATTTGCTGTGTGGCTACCTAAAGAAAATCCTTTAGTTAAATTAGTTACCCTTGCATCTTTAATAGTCTAATCATCAAAGAACAGGTACATTTATCAAATTGAAATCTGACTTAAAATTCTATACTTTCTTATTTGCTGTATGGACAAAAAAAATGTCATCTTAAGGCTAAAGAATAGTCAAGCCCTATTAATGCATTAAGGTGAATCAGGTACACCTGTAAGAAGAAACATAAAGCAGTTAAGCTAGCAACACTGAGGGCCCTGGCCCTGAGCTTACAGGAATCCAACCACAGGTATTTCAGCCCACTTCTCTGACATTGGATGGAATATCAATAACTCCGAAAAGAAATTGAAAACTTAAAAAGAATTTTACAGAAGGATGTTTTTCTAATACTGTAGAGGACACAGAGAGGTCATTTATTATTTAAACAAGGGCCTTTCCTCTATCAAACAGGAAATCACATAACTTCTTGAAATGTAAGTCAAACTTGCAAAATGAACAACTTTATATTTTCCTACAAAAAGCAAGGGTCTGCTAAAACAGCTCTTTAAATATTTTAAGACTATATTAATGTCTTAGATGCAGAGAATAAGGGTACTTAGGTGGTATGGAGCCATAAGTGCTGGAACAATAAGGGCAGTATTCCACACCATGAAATTTGGTATTTTATCTTCAATTTTAAATATAAATCCATTTTATCAAAATGAAGTATCTTGGGCTTCCCTGGTGGCACAATGGTTGAGAGTCCACCTGCCGATGCAGGGGGCAAGGGTTCGTGCCCCGTTCTGGGAAGATCCCACATGCCGTGGAGCGGCTGGACCCGTGAGCCATGGCTGCTGAGCCTGCGCGTCCGGAGCCTGTGCTCTGCAACGGGAGAGGCCACAACAGTGAGAGGCCCGCATACCACAAAAAAAAAAAAAAAAAAAAAAAAAGAAACATCTTATGGAAAATACATAAAATCAAAGTGTATAGGTTGATGAATTGTCACAAAAAGAACAGATCATGTAACCAACAAAGTCAAGAAATGAAACATCACCAGCATATTAGAAATACCCTCTGGGCATCACCCACCTTATCACTCTATCCTACCTCCCCACAGGTAACCACTATTCTGCTTTCTAATATCAATAATTATTTTTGCCTCTTTTTGAATTTTATATGAAAGGAATCATACCATTTGTATCATTTCGAGTTCAGTCTTTCATTCAGATTTTTGATTTGAGATCCATTCATGTTGTTGCCCGTAGCATGTTTGGTTATTTTCTATGCCAATTGTGTCCATTGTATTATTGTGCCACAATTCAGTTATGCCTTCTACTATTGAGGACTATTTAGAGTATGTTCTGGTTTGGGTATTATGAATCATTCTGTGAAAATTCTTGTACTTAAAAAAACGTTTTGGCACATTACTGCTTGGTATATTCCTTGAAGAGAAAGTCTTGGATCATGGCATATGCGCATGTTCAGATACTGTCAAACAGATTTCCAAAGTTATCATACAAGTTTATACTCTCATCAGCATTCCAGTTGACTTCTGTCCTTCTCACCATCTACAGCTGTCATTTTAAAATTTTATCTTTTAATTTGCATTTTTCTGGTGACTATGTTGAGCAATTTTCCACATATTTATTCAGCTATTTGAAAATCCTTTCTTGTGAACTGCTTGTGCAAGGCTTTTCCCCCACTTTACTAAATTCAACTTGTCTTTGCTTTCTATCTCTTATGAGCATTCTTTAATTTCTCTTGAGACTCCTTTGACCCAGGGGTTATTTAGAAGTACTGTATGTTGTTTAATTTCCAAATATTTAGGACTTTTTCAGCTATTTTTTGGTTATTTCTAGTTTAATTCCATTGTGGTCAGAGAACATAATTTGTATGATTTCTAGTCTTTTAAATGTGTTAAGGTGCGTTTTATGGTCTATATGAGTGAATGTTCCATATGAGCTTGAGAAGAATGTGTCCTGCTACTGTTGGATGGAGTATTCTATAAATGTGAAGTAGTCTATAAATGGCGAGGTGTGAGTGGAACATTGTGTAATCTTCTAATTAAATCTTAATCTTTTTCGTGGACCTGTGTCTCAGGGCCATGATATTCACAAATTCTATCTCCAGTGACACAATTTTTTCTCCCTATTCCCCAACTCCCTTCTCTGGCTGCAGCACTCTCAATCTATTTCCTCTAAGCCCTAACACCTGTGACTACATTTTGTTGCTCCCCCTCCCCTTTGGAGAAGCAGGAGTGCTAGGGGGAGATGGATTGGAAGGAATTCCCTTCCCCCAGATACATAAGGCTTAGAAAAAATACTTTTCCCTTTAGCATAGACTTTTGTTATGGAGAAGGCTCTAAGAGTATTTCAAAATGATTACTCTTTCTCTCTCTCTTCCAGAACCAAGAAGGGATTTTTTTTTTCCCCCAGATGTTCACAATGAGAACCTGGTGGGTTTCCTGGAGGTAGAGCCTACTAAAGGGTGGAGGTCCCCAGGAGTTTCTGGCTTTCATGCTAGTCCACTTTCAACCTCCAGCAATTCACCAAATTTACCATTAAGCACTCTTACCAATGTATGGCTCCTGTGGCTGCTACTCCAGGTAATCAGATCTTGACCTTGACTTTCTGGATTTGCCTGTCCCTCCAGATTGTGATGGTGGTTTTTCCTGAAACCTCAGTTCTCTGATGAGTCAGACAAAAGTTGTTGATTATCTGATTGTCTGGCTTTTTCTTGTAAGGATGAGAGTGATAATTTACAAGCTCTTTACAGGTCAGAGTGGAAACTGGAAGTCCAATGTGTGTTCAGGGATTCTTTATATATTCTGTTTCCTTGGTTTATTTTGTATATAAAAAATATTTTCTTTCACTGTGGCTATGCATTTCATCTTTTAATGGTGTTTGGGGTGAAGAGAAGTTTCTAATTTTAATGTCATACAATTAATAAAAATTTTCCCTTGTTGATAGTATTTCTGTGCCCTAATAAGGCTATTATAAAGATATTCTCCTATGATTTCAACTACCAACTATATTGTTTGACATTTTATATTTAGATCTATAGTTCCCCAGTGCATAAGATAAGGATCAAGATTAATTTTTTTCCATAGGCTATAGAGTTGACTTTGCACCTTCATTGAAAACACAATGCTTTTCCTACTGCTCTGGTCTTAAATCAAATGTCCATTTAAGTGTGGATCTCTTTCTGAACTCTATAATCTGTTATGTTGGTTTATTTGTCTGTGTTTGTCTATCACATAATGCTAAAATACTCTTATAATAAAGGTAGTTAACTATTTAACTATAATATGTTGGTATTCAGTAGTATTAGCCCCCCACATTTGTTCTTCTCCTTTAAGTTTGTCTAGACCAAGACTTGGCCAAGGTTTTCTAGAAAGGGACAGGCAGTAAACGTTTCCCACTTTGGGGGCCACATAGTATCTGTCATAACTACTCAACTCTGCTGTTGTAACTCAAAAGCAGCCATAGACAATATGTAAAAGGATGGGTGTGGCTGTGTTCCAATAAAAATTTATTTATAAACTAGGCAGTAGGCCCAAATTTGGCCCACAGTCTGTAGAATCCTGGCCTAGATCTTTTCAGTCCTGTTGGGATTTT
Source organism: Mesoplodon mirus (assembly GCF_964341445.2). Taxonomy (NCBI): domain Eukaryota; kingdom Metazoa; phylum Chordata; class Mammalia; order Artiodactyla; family Ziphiidae; genus Mesoplodon; species Mesoplodon mirus. The sequence continues at coordinate 46,277,284 of NC_138984.1, forward strand.
AAATGGGATTGAAATGAAGTCATAAATAAATTTAAGGAGACAATATATCCTTATATTATTGAGTATCCTGATTCATGAATATGGGAGTGTTCTCCATTTATCTAGGTCTTCTTTAATTTGTCTCAGTAGTGTTTATGGTTTTTTTTGTGTAGAAATTTTGCACATCTTTTACTGGATTTTTGCTAGGTATTTGAATAGGTGTAAATAATTTCTGTAACTATTGTAGAAATTTTGCACATCTTTTACTGGATTTTTGCTAGGTATTTGAATAGGTGTAAATAATTTCTGTAACTATTGAGATGATTATATGATTTTTCTTTTAAACTGTTGAATTACAGTGATTAACTTTCAAAAGTTAAATTAATCTTTTATTTCTATAATAACCCTCCCAGCATCATGTATTATTTTTCTAATATAACACTGTATTTTGTTTGCTATTATTTTGTTTAGATTTTTCATGTATGTTCAAAATAGAGGTTGGCCTTAATTTTCTCTTCTTGGAGTGCTTTTATAAATTTTGATATCAAGATTATGCTAGCCTTATAAAAAGGGCTGAGAAACATTTTTTAAATGCATATATTTTTGGAAGAGTTTGTATAAGATGAGTGCTATTTTTTCCTTCTTTTAAGAAAGGATTTACCAGTAGGGTTTGGAAATTTCTTTGGGGAAAATTTTTTTTTTATTATAGATTTAACTTCTTTAATAATTATAAAGCTGTTCAAATTTTCTATTTCTTCTTATATTCCTTTCTGTAAGTTATTTCTCAGCTTTTATTCTTTTCTAGTGTATGCACTTGAGGCAAAATTTTTCCTCTAAGTAGAGTTAGCTGCATTCTACAAGTTATAATATATCATATTTTCATAAGCACTCAGTTCCAAGTATTTTCTAATTTTCATTGTAATTGGGCCCATTGGTTACTAAGAATTGTATTGTTTAATTTCCAAATATTTCTGAATCTGTTCGTTTCTAATATTGAGTTTGTTCTAGATTAATCTAACAATCGTTAGAAGACATACTCTATAGGATATTAGGTCTTTAAAATTTGTTAAGACTTGCTTTATGGAAAAAATAATAGTCATTTTGGTAAATGTTTTATGTGCATTTGAAAATAATGCTTATTTTGCAATTATGAAATGCAGTTTTCTGTATTATATTAAATCAAATTTATTAAATATTGCTCAAAATTTTATACATAAACTGACTTTTTTAAAGGATGTATGAGACAATCTGATATATCAATCCATACATGTCAGAACAATAGGAAATAAATGAAAAAGAGACTTGTTGAAAGATTTGTACAGATAGAATTTCCATCACTACCTGACTATTGTTTCTCAGGAAAGCAAACAGAAGCCTAGAGGCAGATTTGATCTACTAACACTAGACATACTGCAAATATGTTCTATGGTACAAATACAGCAGAAATTGATCCTATAAATGCTACATTGAAAAGGAAAATATACTTTGGCTTTCACACAAAGCACGTAATGAACATAACCAAACTCTCCCTTGCCAACAAATGGATTCTCTCAGAGGTAATGACTCAACTCAGGCAACTGGAGAAAGCAGAAATGTCTTTAAGCATAAAAATTTTGCTGTAATTGTCTTGCTAATATAGATACTAGACCTAAAGGATTTCATTCAAGCAGTCAGAAATTTGATGTCCTGTTCTGACTTTCTTTGTAGCTTTAACAATAAAATTCATTTTGCCAATTGATTCTTAGAGATAAATGCCAGTTGCAACCAGTTTCATTCTTGTTAATGATTTATATTGTGAAAACTCCCAAGACCTCTTAGAGATGCAGAATACAAGATTAACATTTCAATTGAAAGTTCATTATTATAATAGGCATGCCATGTTCTGTGTAGTTTCTTAAGTTGAGTTGTGTCCATGTGATACCAAATCACGTAAATGGGAAGAAAAAAATAAATTTAAGTATCCAGATTTGGGAACATGATAGACTTTTATTTTGTTGAATAAATTTTGTTATACAAAGTTGTATAAACTAAGACTGAGTTGTGTCAATTCACACATTTGATCAGTGTAAATATATGGCCACAATTCTTAATCAAAATTGGGCAAAAGGATGTATAACTACTTTTTTATTACAAACACTATAATGAATTATTATAGACAATACCTTTGGAAAAGAATGCTATAAGAAGAAAAAAATTACACAGAAATTTGGGAATATAAACTGACGTAGCCACTATAGAAAACAGTATGGAGTTTCCTCAGAAATTTAAAAATTGAATGATCCAGCAATCTCACTTCTGGGTATATATTCAAAGAAATTGAAATCAGTATTTTAAAGAGATAGCTGCACTCCCATATTTATTGAAGCTTTTTTTTTTAAACAGTAGCCAAGATATGGAAACAGTATAAATGTCCATCAGTGAATGAGTGGATAAAGAGAAGGTGGTATATACATATGATGGGATATTATTCAGAAGGGAATCCTGCCATTTGCAGCAACATGGATATACCTGGAGGACAGTATGCTAAGTGAAATAAGCCAGACACAGAAGGACAAATACTACATGATATCACTTACGTGAAGAATATAAAACAGTCAACCTCACAGAAGAAGAGAGTAGAATGGTAGTTGCCAGGGGCTGAGGGGAAGGGAGAGATAGGGAGATATTAGTCAAAGGGTACAACGTTTCAGTTATATAAGATGAATATGTCCTAAGTATCTGCTGTAGAGCATTGTGCCTATAGTTAATACCACTGTTTTGTGTTAGGTGTTCTTGTGTTAAGTGTTAAGTGTTTTTGTCACACACACACACACACACACTATATATATATATATATATATATATATATATATATATATATATATATATATATATATATACACATACACATAAAGAAAATGAGAGAAAATTTTTTGAGGTGATGGATATGTTTATGGCAAAGATTGTGGTGATGGTTTCATGGATATATACTTATATATACTTATCTCCAAACTCAGCAAGTTGTATACATACAGATTTTTGGATTTCAATCATACCTCAATAAAGTGGTTTCTTTAAAAAAGAAAATTAATAGGTAAGATGTAGGCTGGGATAAGCTATTCACAAAACATATATTTAAAAAAATGACTGGTTTCTTGGGTATATAAAGAACTCCTAGGATTCAATAACAAAAAGACAAACAACCCAGTAAAAATAGACAAAATATTTGAACAGATGCTTTGGAGATCATCAGGAAAATGCAAAATAAAATAGCAGTAAGATATATATCAATCAGAATGACTGAAATTAAATATAAAATAATCTAGAAATCTCATATAATTATGGCAAAAATTCTTCAACACTGTTACCATATTTGAAAAAAGCTCTGTCAGTTACTCAAAATTTAAACATATATATTCCATAAGCTCAGAAATCCCATTCCTAGGTATTTAACCAAGAAAAAGAAAGCATATGTTCATAAAGAGACTTGTTCAAGAATTTTCATATGTTTTATATGTTTTATAAAACTGTCTGAAGCTTAGGTATACATCAAGAGGAAAATAAATAAGAAAGTTGTGTTATATTCGTACAAATGGATTGCTATTTAGTAATAAAACAGCACAAATTGCAGATATCTGCAACAACATGGGTGAAACTCAAAACAAAAAGTATGCAAAAGAGTACATACATACTGCATCATTCCATTTATATCAGGTTCTAGAACAGGGAAAACTAATCTGTGGTTAAAAAGAACCAGAACAGTGGGATGAGGGCAAAGAAAAGCAACATAAGAGAATTTTGGGGAGGTGACAGAAATATTTTATGCCTTGCCAGATGTTTGGCTCACCTAGGTAATTGCATTTTCCAAAAGTATTCAATCAATGGAACAACCAATATTTGTGCTTTTCACATTTGTATATTTTATCACAGAAACGTTTTAGAAATATTGAACGATAGTTAATGATACACACTTTGAAAGATTTAGCAGTGACATGTACTGACATTTACAACTTTGAAATATGTCAAAAATAAGACAGATATATGCATGAATAGGATGGAAATATGGATAAATACATGATTAATATCACCAAATGTTAATCACAGAATCAAAGTGATGAGAATGTGGGTGTGCATTATACAATTCTTATGTCCTTTCTGAATATTTGAATATTTTTGTGATAAAACTTAAAAAAACAAAAAAATATGTAGCTAATTTGCTTACCACAGTATGTACTCCTGTCCAAGTTTACTCCTTTTTTTTTTTTTTTCTGCAGCACGCAGGCCTCTCACTGTTGTGGCCTCTCCCGTTGTGGAGCACAGGCTCAAGACGCGCAGGCTCAGCGGCCATGGCTCACGGGCCCAGCCGCTCCGCGGCACGTGGGATCTTCCAGGACCAGGGCACGAACCCGTGTCCCCTGCATAGGCAGGCAGACTCTCAACCACTGCGCCACCAGGGAAGCCCTACTCCTTTTTGATTGGAATTAGATACCTTCCTTAATTTTGAGGAACCTTATATAAGCAATTACCCTTGATTCACTTGATATCTTCAACCTCTCTGTCTTTCTTATTACTCTTTAAACATGCTCAAGCTTCTCTTATTTTATAGACAATATTTTAAAAAATTACTTGAGTTTAACTACTGGCATATACATAATTTCTTCACTACCAAATACTTTGAAAGACCCACTGGCTCTGTTTTATCCCCCTTTCATAACTGATCTGCAATCTGGCCTCCACCTCCAGCACTTTACTGAAAGTAATCTTAAAGTTACAAGGAATCCTTTTGCTAAAGCCAGTTGGCTCTTCTCCTTCTTAATTGGCTTCTTGGCAGCTTTTGTCATGGTTAATGCCTGTCTTCCCTGCTAGTTTGTATAATATATCAGATGTTTATCTGAATAATAAAAAGTACTCAGGAATACCTAAGCCAGTCCTTCCACTCAGATCATCCTCCTATCCCACTACTTATCCAAACCTACCCATCTGTCAGGATTATTTTTATGTTTCAGCTCACTCACATTATTCTCATTGATTTTGCCACGGGAATCCTTTGAATTCATTCAATATTTGTTTAAAAATAACATTTATTGAGCATCTGCTTGGCTCTGGTCTATGTGCATGGGATAGATCAGTAAGCAAAGAGACAAAGATCTCTGTACTTATGGAGCTTCCCATGCAACAGAAGACAGAAAATATAGAACATTGTCTTTATTTTTTGTTTCTAATAACCAGGAACAAATGTCAATTTTTATTAATGCCAAAGAAGGAGTTGAGCTGATGATGGCATTTCAGGGAGCGCCACCATGAGACTATAGTGTTTTATTTAGTATTACAACATGGCCAGTTAGTGTGACAAGGGAAACCTCTTTTGGTGCCCAAGGAATGGCTGGTTCTGATGATGGGCGAAAGTCAAAATGCTGATGCCTAGGGCTTCCCTGGTGGCGCAGTGGTTGAGAGTCCGCCTGCCGATGCAGGGGACACGGGTTCGTGCCCCGGTGTGGGAGGGTCTCACGTGCCGCGGAGTGGCTGGGCCCGTGAGCCATGGCCGCTGAGGCTGCGCGTCCGGAGCCTGTGCTCCGCAACGGGAGAGGCCACAACAGTGAGAGGCCCGCGTGCCGCAAAAAAAAAAAAAAAAAAAAAAAATGATGATGCCTAATGACTGTTGTAGCATCTCCATGCCAACATTGAAAGTGGAGAAGGAACTAGCCCCACTGCTGACTGTGATCCAAGGAACTCTTCACCAATCTCACTCCAAAGCAGTACAAAATGTAAAAGAGTTTAAAAGTCTTAACATAGTCCCATTTTTCAGGAAATCCTGAAAAACATTGTCTTTATCATTCATTTAAAAATTAGCCGTAACACTCTTTACTTGTCCTTGTTTAAAAAAAAAAAAGGGATATTATTATAATCGGCTTCATATATTTTTGTAAGCATAAATCTTAATATATTGAATTTAAAGTCTTTCACATCCCCCCCCTTTTTTTTTTACTATTTTACACTCATTTGTATGATGAAATGTTTTGTGTATCTTGTCTTTTCATTAGATTTCATGATCATTTCATGAAAGAATCAAATATCAAAGTTATACAATTTCTCATACATTTAGTAAAGTACTATGCAGATAATAGATATTAAAAACTAAATATAAATATAACTTAAAAGAATTATATGTTGTATATTCTACTGTTCTGTGATATAACAGTTGGTGTTTGCTGTGGGGCAGAATGTGAGGATCAGAAAATAATAAGTACTAAGTGCCTTCTATGTACATGACTATGCATTAACCTCATTCAATCACAGTCATAGTCATCCAATTTACAAATGAGAATACTGAGGCTTAGTGGGATTAAGTTACCTGCTCACAGGTAACTTAAGCAAGGTCATACAAGCGATAAGTATCAGAGTAAAACTTCAAAGGCAATGTGTTTTTACTCTGTCATATTAGCTTCCTTGCTGAACTCATACATGGTTCTTAGAAATAAATAGATGTGGAATCCTCTCATTCTTTCTCTAACTCCTTTTTCAACTTTTAAAAACAAGTACCCATAAAAAGTACCTACATGTGATAATAGTGTTGATAGCAATAACTTATTGTAATGGTCTTCAACAAATAAAATATATATATTATAAAATATACTAGCATATTGTAAGAGAAAAGCATTGCCCTTGGAGTAAGGAACACTGATATATATCTATCTTGGTTCTGGTTGATTAATAATTAATTAATAATTAACAGATAAATACAGTGCCTAATTTTTTTTGAGCTTTACATTTTGAAAGTCCTTTTCAATATAATATTTGATATGATATTAAATAGTTTTTAAATTAATTCTATTGAACCTAAAGTACATCAGATATTTCATATAACTATCTTTTCTATAACAGCAATGATGAAAACTTTTTGCTCATAAACATGTTTAAATAAGTATTTCTTTAACAGCACAGCTAACTAGCTATGTTGGAAATCCCTAATAATTGCCAAATTATTTTGTGGCAGATGAATTAAGCTTAAGGTCAATATTAAATATTTCAGACAACACACACACACACACACAAAATTAAAATAAATTTCTAAGCTTTGTCTTTCCTAGAGGCATGAAATATAAATTATTTGGATTCTTGTTGAGTTATCATTGAACAGCTGTCAAATTATACATGTTTCAAAGAAATCATACACGTTTCAATTTCTCCACTTAATATAGTCTGAATGGCTTGGGGAAGGGGCTTAAAAGTAAGTGGGACCATAGGTTGTAGTTTTGGAGAAGTATTGCTTCTAGGGAAGATTCATATATAAGGAGAAATGGTGATATCCTGTAGTAATGTGGCCATATAAAGAGGGCAAAGTTAGTTCTCCAGAAAAACAAATGAGAAACAAAGTATGAAACTTCCCTGCCCCTGACATTATCCTTTCAGGAAATTGTATAAAAAAGGTCAGAACTGATATATGAAGCTTCTCTCAAGACAGGAAAATCCTCCCTTCCCCCCCCAAAACAAACATGAAACAGAAGAAAACTGTACACTACATTCCACTATATTACATAGCACCTAACAGGCTTTTAGGAATATGAGAAAATATTTTGAATCAGGAATATCAAATATCTTCATGTTTGAGTTGTGTATGTTGTTATTTTTCCTCCTTGATGACTATATGATTCCTTTTGGGAGGGTACTTGGGGTGATTCAAATTAGGTCCAGGGTCTACTGTTGTTTTTGGTCTTTAAGTTTTATATATTATCTATTACCTTTCCACTCTGATTCAAGTTCAATATTAGTGTTTGAGGTAATTTTTGAGTCCCTGTGGTTGACTTCTACAGTCTTCAGAATGCAGTTCATCAAGAATTGTTTGTTGCAATAAGTGGCTGTCTGATTGCCTATTTTTGTGGCTACCCACAAAAATACTACCTCATGTCATTTTATGCGTAGTCACATTCTTCAGTGAATAATCTGTAGAAAATAGAAATTTTGCAATAATTAAAAGCAGTAGATTCTCAATACACTTTGCAAGTATCCCATATGTATATATATGTATCCCGTGTGTGTATATATATCCCATATATATATATAGTCCTAAAAGAAGAAATGAAAATCCAACAGTTAAAAGCTAGTTTATCTACACATGCAGAATTAAAATTGGTAAGCAACTTATGTAACTAATCATGTAAAACAAAATAACCTAAAGTATTATTGAGAAGATATTTGTAAATATAGTTTAAATGTATGAAAGTCCACTAATGGTATTGGTTCATAATTTGGCCATAAATATTTTACTTTCAATATAAAATATTAAAAGTAAGGGATAGTAGAGACCATTGGATCTCATAGTTAATAATCAAAGTGTGAGAAGATGGAGATTTTTCAAAACATGCCTGCCAAGACACTGTCTCCTCACTTCTGACTCACAAGATTTGGGACAGAGAGTATACTTGAGTATTTCTGTTGTATGCCCCTGGTTCACATCCACTGGCAAGTTAACTGCTTCTATTTATAGTGAGAGGAACTGAGTTCTAGAGAGATTAAATATTTTACAAAATTAGAGATTAATATAAAAAATTATAATACAGGGGAGTCAATTGTATTAGAATGATGTTTAATTACTTTACTGAAAATATGAAATATATAATGGGTGGCTTTAAATCTCCAGATCCTATTGAAAATACAGAAGATTTTTGAAGATATAACTTCTAGCGATGAGAAAATCAGTATGCTCATAGGAGTGTGTATTAAATGCTCTACAAATTTTTCAAATTTTATTATAATTATTTCTTTTCTATGAGTGACAATATTTATTTTATTTTTATTTTTGAAAAGCCAATTTACTTTGCATATTACTGACTAGAAGGGCTACTTTTTAAAAAACGTAAATTTTCATTAAGGTGAAATTCACATAATATTAAATTAACCATTTTAAAGTGAACAATCCAGTGATATATAGGACGTTTACAGTGTTGTGCAATCACCACCTCTACCCAGTTTCAAAATATTTTCATGACCCCAAGAGGAAAGCCTATACCCATTAAGAAATTGCCCCTCCATAGCCCCATTTTCTACCGCCTGGCAACCACCAATCTGCATTTGTCCCCATGGGTTTATTTCTTTGGGATATTTTATATAAATAAAATCATACGTTACCTTATGCATCTGGCTTCTTTCACTTAACATCATATTTTTGATATATGTCCATGGTGAAGCACATTATCAGTACTTCATTCCTTTCAATGGATGAATAATATTCTATTGTGTATATATACCACCACTTGTTTATCCATTTATCCAGTGATGGCCATTGGACTGCTTTCACCTTTTGACTATTGTGAATAATGCTGTGATGAACATGTGCGTACATGTATTTGTTTGAGTACCAGTTTTCAATTTTGGTGGATGAATATAGAAGGACTACTTTTATGGTAAATGACATAAGAACTCCTGAATGAGTTTCCACAGATCTAAAATTTAAAAAACAAGCTATTAAAAAGAAATATTAAAGCAAAGATTTATCACACTGAACAGATATGTGAATAAACAAAACGTTGATCGCCTTCCATCTCTGAGTTCTTCTAGTTACGTACATTTTGATTCCTTTCATCCCACTTCCCTTCACCCTTCCACCATATACCTTCCCATCCCCATTCCTATGTTACATCTTATCTCCTTTAAGGAAATAAATGAGGGTAAAATAGTAATGAATTATATAATTTGTCAGAGTAACTTTCACATTTCTTCTAGTCACTCAAGACACAGCATCTGTGATTTTATGGGACATGGTTTTGCTTATTCTAACCAGACCACTCACAAACCCCTAGTAGAGTGCCTTGCTAAATAAATGGAAATGTGGATGAATGCATTTTAAATGTATTAAGATGTATTGTGTTTTATGGCCACTTGGCAACAAGACTAGCTAAGTTTCATCTCAGTGAAATATGAAGCCATGAATCTCATTTCCTTTAATGAGGTTACATGATAGAAATAATTGGAGTATGGCATGGTTGATTTTTTTTTAACTTTGTTCTGGACTTGAGTACTGAATTTGTGGAGACAATCAACTTTGACCAACCTAATTAAGAACCATAGAATAATAATTGTCTCTGCCAGAAATTTTAAATGTTCATGGAAGTAATGATGCTTCAGCTGTTCTGGGGCCTGAATATCGAAGAAAGTCTGAGATATTATCTTTCTATAAACAAAGCTGTCTGGAAAAGAAAACAAATACTCCAAATTTGAGTTGCTCGTTTTTATTAGAAGAACTAGATGGTTATCTCTGAGATCTAAGTTACCAATTCATTTCACTCTTCTGACTTAGACTCACAGAACTATTACCAGCTAAAGGTTTTGATAATTATACAAAAATCATGATTTACTTTATATAAAGTCATGTAGTTTCAGGCTTTTTATCTCATTCACAGAGAGAAAGTAATATTACTTTTTCTGTATAATATATGTTCACGTACATGAGTAAATTTTTCTACTCCATTACATCCTTATTAAGTCATTCTTTTAAATTACAGAGAGAACGAATTATCATGATTTACATGAGACTTTCTTTGGGAGAAAGTTTTCTGGGATTTACCATCAATGTCATTTTACTTTCAACTTTTATCACTGTTACTGCCTCTGCATAATTTCTTTGATGTAGTTTCCATTTCACCCTTTAACTCAACAAAGTGGGAAGGGTTGACTGTTTTAAAGGTAGTACCTCTAATAGTAAATGGGTTGTTAAAAATAAGAAAAAGTATTTAAAGTTAAAGCAAAATACATTTCTCTAAACCTAATATTTATTTAAATTTTTAAAAATACGTATATACTAAGTACAAAGTTGTAGTAAGTATAATATATCAATAGCAATATGTTATTTATATATATATTATATACGTGTACATTGCATATGTGTACATATTTTCCACATATATAATATATATGCATGTAAATAAATTTTACATAGCTTAGTTTAAATATTTCCAAGTGTTAAAGTATACTTTAAGTTTTTTTTTTTTTTCTTTCAGCATTTTCCTCTCACCACTTCAATTTTAGTCTGGCTTTTATTATTAAAAAAAGTCTCCATCTCTGATTTTTCTAGCCTGCCCCATGTGATTAATGGTGCTCCCTTTAGGTATGATATCATTGCAGTCTCAAATTCAGAGACATGGCACAAGTCGTAGACTTCTGCTTTTCTACTTACCAAAAGCCAAAATACACTTGGTAGCATTTAAACACAACTATGGGGGAGAATTAGGTCAGAAAGCAGGAAAGAGAGGCTTAATGTTGAATTTACCAGTTGGAGCTATAAAGCCTCAAGTACGTTTTGTGATTTCTGCACGTCTTATACCCAACTAGGTCTGACGGAGCGCCATCGGAGCACACATTTCCTGTTTTAAGTCAGCATTGGACCCAGCCCCAGAAGCTCACAGTATCAGACTGAGACTTTCCAGACTTTGGCCAGAGCTAAGCCTCGTCTCACCGACACATTCCTAGCCTGATTCCCTGACTCGAAGGGCTGAAGGTGCCTGGTTTGTTCGCTCACTCTAAAATTTACTGTTAAGAGTGAGAAATACCTGTCCCCTCGGCCTGACCCACACATGGACATAAGGTCTAAATGCTGCAAGCATTCGGTTTCAGGCTTTGTTTTACCTTTTGTTCTGCAAAAACATTAGTTAAACATAAGATGTTTCTCTGGGAAAAAAAGCTTTCCCAAAGTCTTGCTATAAAAAGTAAAGCCAAATTGGAACTTAGCAATTGGGAACCAGGGAGGGCATTTCAACATTTAGGAAAATCCTCCACAGACAATTACAACTCCCCAGAGTTTTGGAAAAATACATTAGCCACTTACTTGCCATGGTAAGAGGATCTCAGTGTTAATTTAATATTTTAAAGAAACTAGTTAGAAAGTTAGTAAATAAGGAGATGCTCAGTCAAGATAACCATAGCTAGTCATTAAAATATTTTCCTGCCTATGACAGATCAGTGTGGTTTAAAATTATCTACTAACAGTTATATTTCTTTATACATATGGTTTTCAGGGGTGTTTTTTCCCCCATGAAACCAACATGAGAAGATTTTTATAGCTTACTTTATTCATAGAGATATACAATCTAATATTAGAGAAAGCCACTGCAGCACTGGTAAAAATTCAGTACTGTCCTAGGAAGAATGCCTCAAAAAGAAAAATACACATCACTCATTTCATTATTAATCAGCAACTTAAAGTCTTATCAATACAATTTCCTGTTGTACAGCAAAAAGAGATAAATAGTATTGTACTTCACTTGTTCCCTGTAACCTCCTTTTGTGCTTGGTGGGAAGGAAACCATTGGAACAATTACAGGACATTTTATTTACACAAAAAGTAACAGTCCCCCTTTTTCCATAGTTGAAGACCGTCAAAAGTAAAGCTACTGCACTAAGTACCCTTAAGTCAGCAGGTTTTCACAACAGTCTCTGTTAGGGCATGATGAAACTGAAAAGTTCACTTTGCTTTGGGTTTGTACTGCCTCTCTTTGTGGCAGATTCTCTACAACCTAGCTATAAAGGCTGCCAAGGGATTCCTTAAGAATCTGTGAGGGAAACTATGCCCATAACAAAAGGACTCCATTATTATCCTTTTTATGTGGGTTTCAGTAATTTGGAAAGCAAAGAATACAGCAATATTTCAATTAAATTGAGTAGAGGCAAAGTCTTTTGCTTAATTGTTTTTGTCTTGCTTTATTTCATTTAATGATATCAGCAAGTTTATAAAATAATAATAAACCTTGACCTGCTTTGTCTTGCTCAGCAAGAACACTCTGCTAACCTGCCAAAGTACAAGCACACAATGGTCTCTGTATGCTGCCCACTGTCTGTGACCAGGTGAAGGTAAATAGCAAGGAGCATGGGCAGTTATAAAGGTGGTCTTCAGTGTCAATGCTCTGTCACTTGTCTTTTCTTACTATATTATTTTCAGCCTCAGTAGTAGCCCTTTTTCCCATCCAAGTTCTGGTTCTTTCCGTTTTCAAGTCTGTTACCCTAATCTAACTAGCAACAGATCTGAATCCGTTGTTTAGAATGATTATTGATTGGCTGGTTGATTATGTTTCAATCTGAATAGGAGAAATAAAAATAAAGAGAAAGACAGGGTGCATTAGTTTTTTAAAATCACATTAAACATTGATCCAAGTGAATATACTATAAATAATAATTTCTACCTTCTGATATTCTAGAATCCATCTTTGTATCTGTTATAGTTTTCTTCCTTTGGTAGCAAAGTTTTTAATAATTCTTCTATAAGTAGAATATACGTTTCTAAACTGTTGAAGTTGCATATAACAGATAGAAAATTATCTGAACCAAACTTTAAATGTCTCTGAGATTTTACTTTAAATATTTAGGAAGAGATGAGGTAAATACATGAAAGTTAAAAATGGAGAAAATAAGTCTACTAGATTGTTTTTGTAGTACTTTGTTTTCAGTATTAGATTTCCTTTTATAGATAAATGGGAACCCAGTGTCTGTACTTGGGCTAGATTAATGTATTTTGAAAGCCTGGCTAAATAAAGGAACAAGAAAGACTTTCACTCAAAGGATAAATCATATAATTAAAGGTGATTCAGGGAAAAAAACAAGTCCAGATATTCCTTTCAACTAGAGCACCAATAAGAAGAGGGCAGAACCAAAAGAACTGAGTATGAGCAACCAGAGTAAATGAGAGAAAGAGAATAAGATTTGAGTCACCTTAAAATTAACCACAGTGATTATTAATGTGACATCCATATCTCAGTGGCATGAATGAGCTGTTAAGAGCACAACCCGTCAGGACATTGTGCAACACAATTACACATAAAAATTCATTTAATTTTCACATAAACCCACTCTGAATATATTAAACTCTGGGTGCTACCATCAGATCCTCTGCCATTGCTAACCTAAGAACAAAATCTTACTGTTTATCACTATGACCTCCTGGGAGAATTACATGTATGTTCCAATCTCAGCATCACTAGCTCCTGATTCAAAGTCTGAGGTAGACATATCTTATAAATGTCTTGTCTTTGCACCTTAACTCCAAGGGGGGCTCGGTAAGAAAGCAGCATTTTCAGGTTTTATAACGAGAGAAGAATGTACTCTACTGCCAACAAGACTCATCAGGTGGGGAATTCCCCAAAAACCTGAAAGGGAGTTAAGCTGTTGACCAGTTAAAATTAAAAAAGGAATGGCAAATGTCATATGGTTAAAATAAAAACCATCTTTGACAACATAAACCCATGGATCTAGGGCTGAAGTGAGGGGAAAAGGGCTGATCGGCATCCACATGGCAGTTCTTTCCATTTGGATGTTAAGAACCTCCTCCACAAAGGAACTGTTTTTTTGTACTCTGAGCCTATTTTGAAAGATCCATGAATTTTCACAAAACGTCTTGTCATTCATCCTTGAATTCTGTTCCTGGCCAGCCACACGTATCGTTAACAATTATCTGTGATTAATGCAAATCTTAACCTCAGCTCATCTCAGGCAAAGTGTAAAATTTTGCCACAGAGGATGTTTTCTACTTCCACCACCCTTTAGAACCCACCTAAGTAAAGTTTTCTACCACAGAATTGCACTTTCAGCTGCTATATGCTTATGGTGTGGAGCCCTAAAGCAGACTAAAATATTTTTCTATTTAATCAACTGGTTGTAAAAGGTTCTCTGGGAGGCCATCTGAGACATTGACTTTAGTTGAGAGAGTGGTGGAATAAGAAGCTCCTTGTAAACAGGAGTCACTGTTTCATGCAAATTATGTGTGTTTCCAGAACTTTCTTGGCCCAAATTCTGTCCATTAGACTTTCCCTAATGTGCATACCAGACTTTATGCATGGATGCATCAGATAACCCATACTTCATGAGCTCAGGATTTTGATCACTTAATAGTCTCATGGTAATGCATTCAGCCCTTTCTTTTTAACTTTTTAATTATGGAAAATTTCAAACATACACAAAAATAAAAGAATGGTATAACAAATCCCCAAGTACCTCTTACCCTAAGCAATTAAGCAACACTTATCAATGTTTATCTATGCCTACCACTTTCAACCCTGAATAGATTTTTTAAAATAAGTACCACACGTCTTCATATTAACTATAAATAATTCAGCTTGTATCTCCAAGGGATAAGAACTATTTTTTTAAAATATAATGATACCATTATCACATCTAAAAATTAGCACTAATTCTTTATGTCATCTAATATCCAGTTTCAAATTTCTGTCACTGCTACACACATGTATTTTAAACTTGGGTTGTTAAAATTAGAATCCAAACCAGTTCTACATATTGCATTAGGACATATTTCCTAAGTTTTTAAAATCCATAATAATTACCCTTTCCTTTCTATTGTCATTTATTTGTTGATGAAACCAGATCTTTTGTTCTGTGGAATTTATCATATTCTGGATTGCTCCCTGTGGTGTTTTTTAATATGTTCTTCTATCTACTGTATTTCCCATATAATGGAAGGTACCCAAATCTAGAGATAGTATACAAAGGAAAAAATAGAACAAGTAAGCTGTGCTTTTCGAAAATGCTAGTATCATAAATGACAAAAGAAGACTGAAGAACTGTGACAGATTAAAGAATGCTAAAGAGGCATGAAAACAAAAGCAGTGCATAATAAGAAATTTTATTTTGCTATAAAGGACATTATGATAAGTGACAAAATTTGATAAGGTCTATATAAAAATTCATATTTTTATATTATAATTATTTCCTGATTTTCATCATTGTGCTGTGGCTAAGTAAGAGAATGTCCTAGTTTTTAAAAAATACACACTGAAGTGTTTAGATGTAAAGTGTCATATCTATAACATTTCTCAAATGGTTCAGAAAAAAATACATATATATGTGAATATATCTATATATATTTATGCATACATACAGTCAGACAGAGGGAGAGAAAGAGAGAAGGAGGAAGAGGAGGAGGAAAAAGATGAAAATAAATGTAGGAAAATCTTAATATTTGAGGAGCTGGAAGAAAGGAATACAAAAATTGTACTGTTCTTGCAACTTTTCTGAATGTCCGCTATCACAAAATAAAAGTTTAAAAACATGATAGATCTGAGACGTGATGGGATCCATGTTATAAATTTGGCAAGAGCATTTCACAGGTAGTTTGAGCTTCCTACTGCAACATGTAAGGAAGGACAGTATGTCTGGTGGTCTCTCTTTTTTTTTTTTTTCAAAAAAAATTTTTTAATAGGGGTATAGTTGTTTTACAATGTTGTGTTAGTTTGTACTATACAGTCAAGTGGAGTTCCCTGTGCTATACAGCAGGTTCTTATTAGTTTTCTATTTTATATGTATTAGTGTATATATGTCAATCCCAATCTCCCAATTCATCTGGCTCCCCCACCCCCTGCTTTCCCCTCTTGGTGTCCATACATTTGTTCTCTACATCTGTGTCTCTCTTTCTGCCTTGCAAACCGGTTCACCGGCACCATTTTTTCTAGATTCCACATATATGCATTAATATACGATATTTGTTTTTCTCTTTCTGACTTACTTCACTCTGTCTGACAGTCTCTAGGTCCAACCACATCTCTACAAATGGCCCAATTTCGTTCCTTTTAATAGCTGAGTTATATTTCATTGTATATATGTAGCACTTCTTCTTTATCCATTCGTCTGTCATGGACATTTAGGTTGCTCACATGACCTGGCTATCGTAAATAGTGCTGCAATGAACATTGGGGCACATGTCTCTTTTTTAATTATGGTTTTCTCTGGGTATATGCCCAGTAGTGGGATTGCTGGGTCATATGGTAATTCTATTTTTAGCTTTTTAAGGAACCTCCATACTGTTCTCCATAGTGGATGTATCAATTTACATTCCCACCAACAGTGCAAGAGGGTTCCCTTTTCTCCACACCCCCCTCAGCATTTATTGTTTGTAGATTTTCTGATGATGCCCATTCTAACTGGTGTGAGGTGATACCTCACTGTAGTTTTGATTTGCATTTCTCTACTAATTAGTGATGTTGAGCAGCTTTTCATGTGCCTCTTGGCCATCTGTATGTCTTGTTTGGAGAAATGTCTATTTATTACTTCTGCCCATTTTTTTTTTAAACATCTTTATTGGAGTATAATTGCTTTACTTTTTTTGTGTGTCAGTTTCTGCTGTATAACAGTGAATCAGCCATATGTATACATATATACCCATATCCCTCCCTCTTGCATCTCCCTCCCACCCTCCCTATCCCACCCCTCTAGGTGGTCACAAAGCACCCAGCTGATCTCCCTGTGCTATGCAGCTGCTTCCCACTAGCTATCTATTTTACATTTGGTAGTGTATATATGTCAATGCTACTCTCTCACTTTGTCCCAGCTTACCCTTCTCTGTCCCCATGTCTTCAAGTCCATTCTCTACACCTGCATCTTTATTCCTGTCCTGCCCCTAGGTTCTTCAGAACCTTTTTTTTTTTTTAGGTTCCATATATATGTGTTAGCATACGGTATTTGTTTTTCTCTTTCTGACTTACTTCACTCTGTATGACAGACTCTAGGTCCACCAACCTCACTACAATTAACTCAATTTCATTTCTTTTTATGGCTGAGTAATATTCCATTGTATATATGTGCCACATCTTCTTTATCCATTCATCTATCGATGGACACTTAGGTTGCTTCCATGTCCTGGCTATTGTAAATAGAGCTGCAATGAACATTTTGGTACATGACTCTTTTTGAATTATGGTTTTCTCAGGGTATATGCCCAGTAGTGGGATTGCTGGGTCATATGGTAATTCTATTTTTAGTTTTTTAAGGAACCTCCATAGTGGCTGTATTAATTTACATTCCCACCAACAGTGCAAGAGGGTTCCCTTTTCTCCACACCCTCTCCAACATTTATAGTTTGTAGAATTTTTGATGATGGTGGTTCTGACTGGTGTGAGGTGATACCTCATTGTAGTTTTGAATTGCATTTCTCTAATGATTAGTGATGTTGAGCATCCTTTCATGTGTTTGTTGGCAATTTGTATATCTTCTTTGGAGAAATGTCTATTTAGGTCTTCTACCCAGTTTTGAATTGCGTTTTTTTTTTTTGTTTTTTGGGGTTTTTTTTTTTGATATTGAGCTGCATGAGCTCCTTGTATATTTTGGAGATTAATCCTTTGTCTGTTGATTTTTTTGCAAATATTTTCTCCCATTCTGAGAGCTGTCTTTTCGTCTTGTTTATGTATGGTTTCCTTTGCTGTGCAAAAGCTTTTAAGTTTTTAGGTCCCATTTGTTTATTTTTGTTTTTATTTCCATTTCTCTAGGAGGTGGGTCAAAAAGGGTCTTGCTGTTTTATGTCAAAGAGTGTTCTTCCTATGTTTTCCTACAAGAGTTTTTTTTTGTTTGTTTTTTTTGTTTGCGGTACTCGAGCCTCTCACTGTTGTGGCCTCTCCCGTTGTGGAGCACAGGCTCTGGATGCGCAGGCTCAGTGGCCATGGCTCACAAGCCCAGCCACTCCGTGGCATGTGGGATCCTCCCAGACCGGGGCACGAACCCGTGTCCCCTGCATTGGCAGGCAGACTCTCAACCACTGTGCCACCAGGGAAGCCCCCTCCAAGAGTTTTATAGTGTCCAGTCTTACATTTAGGTCTTTAATCCATTTTGAGTTTATTTTTGTATATGGTGTTAGGGACTGTTCTAATTTCATTCTTTTACATGTAACTGTCCAGTTTTCCCAGAACCACTTATTGAAGAGGCTGTATTTTCTCCATTTTATATCCTTGCCTCCTTTATCATAGATTAGTTGACCATAGGTGCATGAGTTTATCTCTGGGATTTCTATCCTGTTCCATTGATCTACATTTCTGTTTTTGTGCCAGTACCATACTGTCTTGATTACTGTAGCTTTGTAGTATAGTCTGAAGTCAGGGAGCCTGATTTCTACAGCTCCTTTTTTTTTTTTTTTTTCCTCAAGATTGCTTTGGCTATTCAGGGTCCTTTGTGCCTCCATACAAATTTTAAGATTTTTTTGTCCTAGTCCTGTAAAAAAAATGCCATTGGTAATTTGCTAAGGATTGCATTGAATCTGTAGGTTTCTTTGGGTAGTATAGTCATTTTCACAATATTGATTCTTCCAATCCAAGAACATGGTATATCTCTCCATCTTTTTGTGTCATCTTTAATTTCTTTCATCAGTGTCTTACATTTTTCTGAGTACAGGACTTTTACCTCCTTAGGTAGGTTTATTCCTAGGTATTTTATTCTTTTTGTTGCAATGGTGAATGGAATTGTTTCCTTAATTTCTCCTTCTGCTCTTTCATTGTTAGTGTGTCTCTCTTTAAAGTGGTGTTAAGATTGATAAGTGAGTTCAGATGTCTGTCTTATCCTGTTGTAGAAATGCCACCAGCTTTTCACTTAATGTTTTTTTTAGCAGCAATTGATGATGATTCACTTAGTAAAGATAACATAGATGCCATTTTCTCTCTCTTTAATGGATTTCAGGAAAATGAGATGTTGGCACGATAACTTCCAGAATATACCAAGGATCTTTTTTTCAGGTATTTTTGAACCTGTAGAATGTAACATATTTAATGTATTTTAATACATTGCTGTCATTATTTTCCTTGGTACCAAATTTCCTCATATCTAGGCAGTGGAAGCTCCTTCAAGTTGGTCCTCTTGTACTTTTTTTTTTTTTTTTTTTTTTTTTTTTGCTGTACGCGGGCCTCTCACTGTTGTGGCCTCTCCCGTTGCGGAGCACAGGCTCCGGACGCACAGGCTCAGCGGCCATGGCTCACGGGCCCAGCCGCTCCGCGGCATATGGGATCCTCCCAGACCGGGGCACGAACCCGCATCCCCTGCATCGGCAGGCGGACTCTCAACCACTGCGCCACCAGGGAGGCCCTCTTGTACTTTTAAAAAAAGCCATCATAGTCTTTGTGTATGCTCTGCTTCCTGGTATGACAACATGCTCTAGCCTTATATGATATATTTTCTGACCCAAACATTAAACCAGTCATTCCTTTATGGATCCCTGATTCCTCTTAGTGAGAAAAAGTACTAAGGGTCTGTATTAGTTTTCCATTTCTATGTAACAAATTACCACAAACTAGTGACTTAAAACACACACACACATATGTAATCTTTTATGTATAAATGTCTGTAAATATATAATATATATTTATACAAATATATTTACATTTATATAAAATATAATTTTTTTATATTATACATATACACTTATATACATGTATGAATGAAATCTTACAGTTTCTGTAGGTCAGGAATTTGAGCTTACTGCTTACTATAAATCTTCAGCTTACTGTATCACAAGGTTGAACTCAAGGATTCAGCTGAGCTGTACTCTTATTTGGAGGCTTGACTAAGGAAGAATTTGCTTTCAAGCTCATTTAGGTCACCTGCAGAATTCATTTTCTTGTGGCTGTATGACTAAAGGCCCACCTTCTTACTGGCTGTTGGCTAGAGATCATCCACAGTTCCCCGCTGCATGGCACTCTCTGTGAATAGTTCACATCACAGCAGCTTGCTTCTTCAAGGCACAGGGCATCTCTCTCACTGAAGTCAGATGACGTGGAATTTTATATAATGTAGTGTACTCATGAGAGTGACATACCCTTATCTTTGTCCATCCTATTGGTTAGAAGCAAGTTTGGGGTTCTGCTTGTACTCAAGGTAAGGAGGCTATACAAGGGTGTGACTCATTGAGGATCCCCTTTGGGTTTGTCCACAACAGTGATCAAACCCTGGGTATTTGTGATAACCGCTGCCTCTGAGTTGATCACTGTTTTTAAACATTTTCAGTGGACTGAAGAAATACATTTCTTTGATAGAGAAAAATACATCATGAGTTTATTAATGATGGTCACTTGGACTGTTAGGGCTGCTATAACAAAATACCATGGACTAGATGGCTTAAAAACAACAGAAATGCATTTCTCACAGTTTCGTTAGCTAGAAGTCCCAGATCAGGGTGCCAACACAGTTCTGGTGAAGGCCCTCTGCTGGGGTGCAGACTGCCAACTTCTCACTGTGTCCTTATATGGTTGAAGGGGCAAGGGAGTTCTCTAAGGCTTCTTTTATAAGGATATTAATTCATTCATGAGGTTAAAACCCCACACACAGGTTCAGATCTTTCTTTCACAAATGCTGAAAATGAACTGATTTAAATGGCCATTCTTACTCTCACTCCATGGCTCCACGACAGGGGAAATTACATAGCCCATGACTTTTTCCCCAGCCTCACCATTAACTCTAATGGATTACTCAAGGAAAGTGGTGAATGTTCACAGCTTGATTGAAAACTAACCAAAGCCAGAATATGACTACAGGGCTCATCAGTGAATCATGCCCTTAAATTCTTGAGGGTTGTTTCATCTATCATTGTTTTATATATTGATATTGTACATTCTCTTATGTAATGGCCTCAATGTTTTCTTTTAGCAGAATTCTCATGCTATTTCTAACATTAAAAGAAGCATCCTTTCACACATATCTCAACTACCACATTTAGATTTCACTAAAATTTTCAAATATACTCATACTTATTTCTGTGTACTCTATACTCAGCCAATGATGTCTTATTTATCTAATTGTTTTATTTTTTTTACTGTGTATTACAAAAGTTTTTCAAACATTTAGAAAGTACAGTTACATAATTAAATCCATAAGCCATCACTCCAACAATTATCAATATCCTGAACTTCTTATTTTATTTATCACTGAGATTTTTTTTTTGAAGTGTTAAAAAGCAAATCCCAGATATCAAAGAATTTTATCTGTAAATACTTAAGTATATGTTTCTAGTAGATAAGGATGCTTGTAGAACACAACCACAATATCATTATCACATCCAACAAAATAAACAATTAAAAGTAATTTCTTAATTTATCTAAAATTCATTGCATTTTCCCCAATTGTATAAAAACGAGTTTTTGTTTTGGGGCTTTCTTTTTTTTTTTGGTAGTTGTTTGTTCAAGTCAGGATCCAAACAGGATGACCAACTTCCTTTGATTGATATGTATATTAGGGCTTTTAATATTTACAGCAGCCCTCCCTCACTTTTTGTGCCCTTTACATGTCAAAACTGGGATATTGGTTTTCAAGATTGTCTCTGATTCTTGATTTGAATTATTGAATCTTCATGGAGTCATTTAAAATGATCCTTTCTTCCTCGTATTTCCTTTCTTTCCTCATAAAGTGCTATCAGAGGCTTGATTGTATTTTAGCAAGAGTACTTCACATGGAATGCTGTTTATTGCTTATTGCTTCACATTGGGAGGCACTGCATGTCTGGATATTCACTTTTAGTGATGTTAAGATTTATCAGTGTGTTCAGGTAAAGTCACCTTCACTCTTTTTAGAGTTTCCTATCAACTTGTCTACTAGTGGTTTAGCAGCAATTGATTATTTATGTATATATCCATTATTTCCTTTGGTGTTTGAAAATTATAACCTTTTAATTCTATCTTTTCTTGTCCTTTCTTTAACTGTGATTCTTCTATTAAAAAAAACCATGTTTCTTCCATTAACTATTTGGTTAGCCTGAAATATATCTACAAAAAAAGGTAGAATAAACACTAGAGTCTTTTCCTATATTTATCAATGTTCAAAACTATGAATTAGCACTGTAGCAAACTCTAGAAATATCCAAGCTTTTTGAACATCAGTATGAACTTACAGATTTTTATGTATGTGATATGCTTCAATTACTTCAATCACTATTCTTTCTGGTGTTCAATTGTCCCACATTTGGACAGTAGGAGTCCCTTCAAGTTGACACCTATTTCATTCTGCAAAGACCCCAATAATATTTGACAGATTTCTTGAATTCAGTACAAAGATATCTCAGGCTCAACTTGGCTTGAAACATTAGCCAATGTTTCCTTCCCCAGATCTGTAATTGACATTTTCCCCAAAGAACCTTGGTTTTATTAGAAAATTGTATTTAGAGAGCACAATCTGGAAGTCAGTGTTCCTTTATATTTTTTTTACATTAGCTTTTATTATATACTTTGCAATAAGTAGGGTGGGTATGCACAAATAATAAGTAGAAATATATTGTGTCAACTGTACTGTAAAATTTACTCTAAATCTTATGAAAATGAACTTCAAATATTCAACGTGGGAAAAGGCATTCTATTTATTTTTGTTGGTTGATAACACAGAGACCCAAGGCTTCCATTTTTCTAGGACATAGTTATTCCAGCTGTTGCTTATATTACACAGCTGTCCTCAGAATTTTCCATTTTCTATGCTACAACATGAAGCCAGATATTTCCAACAGTTCCATTGTTCATTCTCCCCAGTGACTGTACAAACATCCTGCAAATGGTGTGACCTAGCACATTGCAAACACATGGATGCAACAACTAACTAAGAAGCTGCTATAGCCTGACTCACTGTTTATAATAATTTGTTGTCAATGACAAATATGGATCAGCACATGCGGGAGAGTAATTAAAAAAAAAGAGAGACATCATTGAAATAAAATGAAATAAATTGAAATAAAATGAAATAAATAAATTTATTTCAATAAATTGAAATAAAATGTGTGGGAGAAGAGCAAATATTTCTGAATGTAATTAAAAGTGGTATGTGCTCTAGGTTTAAATAACTGAAGGAAATTATCAACTTTTCAGAGGTTGTATACTAATATCTTCTTCAAAACCTGAACACATGAGCAATCTGAGCCAAGAGAAAGAATAAGGAATGAATGGGCTTCCTGGACAGTGCTGTAACCCTCTGTGGTCCAGTACATTAACTGTTCTAGTGCACTATGCATTCAACTGCAAGTCCATGATGGCATACAAACTAATATGCTAGGAAAAATTTTATAGGGACCTACATGAATTTATATTTTACTTACATCACCCTCCAGTTACCAACTGCACATGTTCTCATTCATCTTACAGAAGCATCTGCTGTAAAAAAACACACTGGGTTTAAATTATCCATATGTATTAACCATATGGACAGGTTAAGGCTCGAGCTCACCTTTTCCTTTAGCAGAAATGCTGCAGATTTTATATTCATAGGATGAAAATAAATCTATCTATGAGGAAATAATTTCCAACCTGGTATATTTCTATAATGATGTGTGAATATGATGTTATCCTTTGGGTAGTAGTTGTGGGACAATATTTCATGTGAAAGAGAGCTAGAATGTCTTTCTAGCAGGCCTAGTAATAAAAATCCTCTAGCATTCTCCTGCCATATAATGAATTGCCTACTTTTTATTAAATAAACTTTTGTTGAAAGGATGAATTAAAGAATAAAACTCATTAATTAAAAGCTATTATTATCAGCCCCCAGTGTATTACTCTATTCAGTTTCATTTTTTTAAATTGAACTGTAGTTAATATACAATGTTGTGTTAGTTTCTGATTCAGTTATACATACATGTATATATTACTTTTCATATTCTTTTCCATTACAGTTTATTACAAGATATTGAATATAGTTCCCTGTGCTATACAGTAGGTCCTTACTGTTTACCTATTTTATATATAGTAGTTTGCATTTGCTAGTCCCAAGTCCCTAATTTATCCCTCTCTTTGGTAACTGTAAGTTTGTTTTCTATGTCCGTGGGTCTGTTTCCCCCAGGGAGGGAAACATTTGTGGCAGCCATTTGGGGGATCTTGTTGTACTATGCTGACATTGGTGCTGGAAAGCACTCTTATGGAAATATCTCTCTAGGCTATTAGCTGGGGGCTTGTCCCATCCTCCAGTGAACCTATAGCAGCTGCACATGCCAAACATGCAACCAGCCATGCTGGGGTCCTGCCCCGCCTACCAGAGTGTCTGCAACTACTGCGCAAGGCAGGGCCTCACAGCCAACTGGGACAAGGGCCAGCCATGCGTACTAGCCCACCCACAGTAGCTGGCTCCACCACAGCAGAAGAAGGCATTCAGCTGACATAGGGGACACCACTAGAAGTTCTAGCTCTGGTGACCAGAGGGGAGCATACTGCTGGACGCAGAGGACAGCTACATGAGGCCACTTCTCCAAGACTGGGAGATGCAACAGACCTACATAATGCATAGAAATAAACACAGAGAATTCAGCAAAATGAAAGACAGAGGAATATGTTCCAAACAAAAAACAAGACAAAACCTCATAAAAGAGCTAAACAAAATGAGAAAAACAATCTAATCAGTAAATAGTTCAAGAAAATAATCATAAAGATGCTCACTGAACTTGGGAGAAGAATAGATGAACATAGTGAGAATTTCAACAAAGAGCAAAAATAAAAAAGGACCAATGAGAGCTGAATAATACAATAACTGAAATAAAGAATACACCAGAAGGAATTAACAGCAGATTAGGTGATACAGAAGAATGCATGAGCTACCTGGAAGAAAGAATAGTGTAAATCACCTAGCGGAATGGCAGAAAAGAAGAACAATAAAAAAAACAAGCATAGTTTAAGAGGCCTTTGAAACAACATCAGGCAAACCAACATCCACATTATAGGGGTCCCAGAGGAGAAGAGAGGGAGAGAAAGGGGCAAAAATGAATTTCACAAAATTATTGCTGAAAACTTCCCTAACCTAAAGAAGAAAACAGATAGCCGGGTACAGGAAGCACAGAATCTCAAGCAAAATCCCCAAAGACACCCACACTAAGACATATCATAATTAAAATGGCCAGAGTTAAAGATAAAGAGAGAATTTTAAAGGCAGCAAAAGAAAAAGAGGGCCTCCCTGGTGGCGCAGTGGTTGAGAGTCCGCCTGCCGATGCAGGGGATACGGGTTCGTGCCCCGGTCTGGGAGGATCCCATATGCCGCGGAGCGGCTGGGCCCGTGAGCCATGGCCGCTGGGCCTGCGCATCCGGAGCCTGTGCTCCGCAACGGGGGAGGCCACAGCAGTGAGAGGCCCGCATACCGCAAAAAGAAAAAAAAAAAAAAAGAAAAAGAAAGTGTCACACACAAGGGGACCCAAACACAAAGGAGGCAAGAATATACAATGGGGAAAACTGGATAGCACATGAAAAATAAACTGGACTACTTTCTCACACCATATACAAAAATAAACTGAAAGTGAATTAAAGATTTAAATGTAAGATCTGAAACCATAAAACTTTTAGAAGAGAAGAGGCAGCAAGCTTTTTGACAGAAGTCTTAGCAATATATTTTTGGATCTGTCTCCTTAGACAAGCGAAACAAAAACAAAAATAAACAAATGGGACTACATTAAACTAAAAAGCTTTTGCACAGCAAAGGAAACCATCAATAAAATGATAAAGTTGCCTACTGAATGGGAGAAGATATTTACAAGTAATATATTCAATAAGGATTTAATATTCAAAATATATGAAAAACATACAACACAACATCAAAAAACAAACAAGCCAACTAAAAGATGGACAGAGAAACCTGAATAGACATTTTTCCAAAGAAGACATATATATGGCAAGTTGACACATGCAAAGATGCCCAACATCACTAATCATTAGGGAAATGCAAATCAAAACCACAATGAGATATCACTTCACCCTTTATCAAAAAGTCAAGAAATACCAAACGTTGGTGAGGATGTGGAGAAAAGGGAAGCTTCTGCACTGTTGGTAGGACTTCATATTGGTGCAGCCAGTTTGGAAAACAGTATAGATATTCCTCACCAAATAACTGCCTCATGATCCAGCAATTCTACTTCTGGATATTTTTTCTCAAGAAAACAAAAACACTAATTTGAAAAGATATATGCACCCCAATGTTCATAACAGCTCTACTTACAATTGCCAAGATATGGAGCAACCTAAGTGTCCATCAATTGATGAATGAATAAAGAAGATGTGGTATATATATACAATGAAATATTATTCAACCATAAAAAAGAACAAAATCTTGCCATTTGAGACAACATGAATGGATGTAGAAGATATCAAGCTAAGTGAAATAAATCATAGATAAAAACAAATACCATATGATTTCACTTACATGTGGAATCTAAAAAACAAAACAAACAAAATGAATCAAAAACAGACGGATACACAGAACAAATAGATAGTTGCTGGAGGGAGGGTGTGCAGCTTGGGCATAATAGATGAAGGGGATTAAGAGGTACAAACCTCCAGTATAAAATAAATAAGTCAGGGGTTATACAGCATAAAGAATCTGGCCAATATTATAGTTACTCTTTGTGGGAAAAAATGGTTAGTAGGCTTATACTAGTGATCATTTCATAATGTAATTAAATGTTAATAACTGTTTTGTACACCTGAAACTAACATAATATTGTCTGTCCACTATATTTCAATTTTTAATAAAAGCTAAAGAGAGTATGGCAAGGAAGTGCAAAAATTTTGTCTTAAAATATGGCAGATTGGAATTTCCCTGGCAGTTCAGTGGTTAAGACTCTGTGCTTCCACTGAAGGGGGCAAGGGTTTAATCCCTGGTCCGGGAGCTAAGATCCTGCATGCCGTGTGGCACAGCTGAAGAAAAAAAAATATGACAGGTAGATTAAAAAGATGTACTAGATTTGGGGGATTTGTCATTTTATACAATTAAAACTTAAGCATTACCAATACCCTAAAAACAAAGATGCATGACTGTTGTAGAGAACTCTGAGGAAGATGAAGCACACGAATATTCCCTTCCTCATTTTTAGATATCCTCTCTCATGTAGTAATATCCCCTTTCATTTCTCCTTATCATGAACTAGAAAGAAAAATTCTGCAAATATATATTATTCCTTTTTGTAAAGTCTATGTGTTGTCATTTACATGGTGAAACTCCATAACAATGAATTTAATACAAGCTTTACAATTTTTAGTCAAAATTAACTGTGAGAAAGGAATTCAATATTAGAATTCACATAGCGTTCCCATAGAACCCAGAGACAAAACAGCCAAAATACATATATGAAGGGGGAAAATAAAAAGCCTTGGAACCTATTATTAAATAGGAAAGAGCATCAATTTCCTTCTATCCCAATCCATCTTCCCACAAGCTCCTGAATGCTCCCTGTGTAGTGGGTGCTCTGGGAATTTAGGTTTATTTTCCCAGTAAGACTTGAACTATAAGTGAGGCAAGAAAGCAAAAATGGAATGATGGTTGTTAGTTGATATCCTTAACAAAAGATTTTAAGAACTACCTGTGGGTGTGATCTTAGTTCTATGATACAATCAGCACACAAGTTATTTTGACGATGTGTGACAAAGACCAAGAAAGTTGTTTACAAAGGAGCATTCAGAAGACTGGGTCATTAGCAGAGGTAGAGAAATAACTTTTATGTGGCAAACGCCTTTTTATAATTGTTTTCTTATAATTACACATTTAACAATAAATGCTCCCTTACTTGGCCGAGGTCTGCCTAGCAGGTCCACCTTAAATTATATTAAACATAAATAATATTTAAAGAAATAACAAAAGAAAATGGAAAACATCAGATTAGTTTTAAAAGTTTTATAAAATCAAGATAACAATTCTTGTGGTCATTGAGCTAGTCTCATTTATCTATCTATCTATCATCAAATTATCAATCATCTATTTATCTATCAATACTCCACTGTGCTTCAACAATCAAAGGATTTGGAGAGACCTTCAAGATGACAGAGGAGTAAAAGGATTTTAAAAATAGAAAAATATATATCAAATAAATATATACATAAAATTATATATTCCCACAATTACTTTGATAAAGTCTGATCTATTGTTCCAAATAAGAATAAGTTTCACGATAATTAAGTTGTGCCAACCCCTGAGTGAATGTGGCATATATGTCCAGGTGGTCCAAAAACTTCTGCTGGGATACAGAAAGAACATCAGTGTTGAGGTTATCCAGTTGACAGGAGACAGGAATAAAAGTTAAGTTTCTAAATATAATGTAATAGTCTGTGACCAAATCCAGCAACCACATCTTTAGATTAAATTATGTAAGAAACAAGGGTGATTGTATTTCATAGAATGACAATGTGTGATTTATGAACCTTTTGATGGATCTATGGTCTCAGCTATAAGAGCAGTGATCATTCATTAGGCAATGGACAGAGTTTCAGAGATTTGCTTCCTCACTGAGATATCTAGTTCAAAAAATGTGTGCCCTGGGTTGCAAGAGAACTGTCTATAGCTCAAGACAACAGGAGAAAAAGTTTATTTCTTTATTCTCTCAGAAGTCTTTCAGTATCTATTCTAAGTTCTGAACTAGGTAAATTAATGATCTCAGAGATAAAAGACAGGGTGACCTGTAGCAGACAGGGATATAGCTGAGGGGCCTGATCAAGGACTTGCCAGCCTGCCCTGGGATACAGCAAAAAACTGCAGTATAAAGGAAATCTAGACTATACAGGAAGAAAATTTATTTTCTAATCCTAGAGGCTCTGCCAAATGAGCAGGGAACTGCTGGAGCCCCCACTGGAGTTGGGGGCACTGGCAAGTGTCATTGTTTGAGACCCCTCAGGACTATCCTCAACCTGCACTGCTCCAGCTCCAGCCCCAGCTGTCCATCCAAGGTGGGCTCAGATACAGCACTCTGAAGGGACTGCCACTGTCCTGGGCTCACTCCAGCCCATGCTGGCCTGCCAAAGCCACTAGGCACAAGCACTCTACACAGTGGGTGCTCCCACACAAGGCCATTCCTTCAAGATCAGGAGAGGTAGCTGTTTTGCCTAATTCGTAGAAACAAAACCAAAAGTCAAACAAATGAGGAGGCAGAAGAATATGCTCTGAATGAAAGAACAAGATAAAACTCTAGAAAAAAATGAAATGGAGATAAGTAATTTATATGATAAAGAGTTTAAAAAACAGTAATAAGGATGTTCATGAAACCTGGAGAAGAATGGAGGAACTCGGTGAGAACTTCAACAAAGATTTAGAAAATATAAGAAGGAATCAATCAAAATGAATATAATAAATGAAAAAATAATCTAGAGGTAATCTTCTGTTCTAGAAGAACAGAAAAGCAATCTGGAAGATAGGATAGTGGAAATCAACCAATCTGAACAGCAAAAAAACAAAAAAAAAAACAAAAAAAAAGTTTTTTTTTAAATGAGGAAAGTTGAAGGCACCTCTCAGAAAACATTAAGCGTACTAACATTTGTAGAAACTTTACAGACCAGAAGAGAATCTCAGGGTATATTTAAAGTGCTGAAAGTAAAAAACTTAAAACTTTAATGTGCTACACCACATTAACAGAATGAAAGATAAAAATTATACAATCATCTCAATGGATGCATAAAAAGCATTTGACAAAATTCAACATCCATTTGTGTTAAAAACTCTCAACAAAGTGGGTATAGAAGGAACACATATCAACATAATAAAGGCCATTTATTACAAAGCCACAGCTAACATCATACTCAATGGTGAAAAGCTGAAAGCACTTTCTCTAAGATCAGGAACAAGACAAAGATACCCACTCTCACCAACTTTATTCAAGATAGTACTAGAAGCCCAAGTCACAGCAATTGGAAAAGAAAAGAAATAAAAGGAATCCAAATTGGAAAGAAAGAAGTAAAACTGTCATTGTTTGCAGATGACATAATACTATATATAGAAACCCCTAAAGACTCCATCAAAACTGTTAGAACTAATAAATGAATTAAATAAAGTTGTAGGGTAAAAAAAACTGACCTACAGAAATCTGTTCCACTTCTATACTCTAACAACAATCAGAAAGCTAAATAAAGAAAATAATCCCATTGAAAATTACACCAAAAATAATAAAATACTTAAGAATAAATCTAACCAAGGAGGTGAAAGACTTGTACTCTGAAAATTATAAGACGTTGATGAAAGAAATGAAGACAGCAGATACAAGTGAAAAGATTTACCATGCTCATGGTTTGGAAGAACTAATATTGTTTAAATGTCCATACTACTCAAGGCAGTCTATAAATTCAATGCAATCTCCATCAAAATACCAATGGTATTTTTCAAAACACTTGAACAAATAATTCTAAAATTTGTATGGAATCACAAAAGATCCCGAATATCCAAAACAATCTCGAGAAAGAAGAAAACGGGAGGTCTCACACTCCCTGATTTCAAACTATACTACAAAGCTACAGTAATCAAAACAGTATGATACTGGCACCAAAATAGATAAATAGATCAATGGAACAGAATAGAGAGCCCAGAGATAAACCCACACTTATATGGTCAACTAATCTATGACAAATGAGGCAATAACATACAATGGAGAAAAGACAGTCTCTTAAGTAAATGATACTAGGAAAACTGGACAGTACATGCAAAAGAATCAGACTGGACTAATTTCTCACACCATATACAAAAATAAATTAAAAATGGATTAAAGATTTAAATGTAAGACCTGAAACCATAAAACTTTTAGAAGAAAACTTAGGCAGTAAGTCTTGGACATCAGTCTTCACAATATTTTTTTGGATCTCTCTTCAGAAGTGGAAACAAAGGCAAAAATGAACAAATTAGACCAAATCAAACTAAAAACATTTTGCATAGCAAAGGAAGCCATCAACAAAATGAAGAGATGATCTATTGAATGGGAAAAGATATTTGTAAGTGATATGCATGATAAGGAGTTAATATCCAAAATATATAAAGAATTCATTCAACTCAAAATCAAAAAAGCAAACTAGCTGATTAAATAAAGGGCAGATGTCCTGAATAGACATTTTTCCAAAGAAGACATATATATGGCCAATAGGCATGTTATAAACTATTCCATATCCTAAAAACTTTACTTTTAATATAACTTAAAAGTTAAATTAACAACTTAATTTGAATTTCTATACAGTGTAGATAGAAGACACAATGAGTGACAGTGTCACACTTACTGCACTGGGAAATATTAACCATGGACAGTTCTGTTAAAACATGTCATTTTGATATTGTGCTGTATCAGTCAACTCACCCTTGAAAGCTAGAGTGCAGATACTTCTCAGTTCATTTGTCAGAGGTTACATGATATATTTTTCCCCTTACATATAATCCTCTTATTCCTATTTTTCTTTCAAAAGAGTTCCAAAATTATTGTGGAGTATTTTTATTTTATTGTTTATATCTCCAACTTGTCACCATAATGAAGCCCTGGTGATATTCATAGATTGTTGTTTCTTTTTGGTGGGGAAGAGTGAGTTTTCCAGAGGGAATAGCTACCTTCAAGGAGTATAAGACACATTAACAGTTATTAAAGTAATTTTATTTAGCTCCCGAATCTTGCATTTCCTTTAAGCTGTTTTCTTAGAAAAGTTTGCATCTTGCATTTGTAGCTGCAAACTAACTTTTCTCCTTGTCTTTGTTTGTCCCTGTTGTTATGAAATGCATTCTGTGCCTATCCAGCTGTGCTGGCAGTGTGTCAGGAATATGAGTTACTGCCTGATGTCCTCCACACACGAACAGGAACTAACACACACACAGAAATAAAAGGCATTGCTCTTGGATTCTGTTTACAGCCAAACATCAGAAAAAGAGGCAATCGTGTGATTTTCAGTGAGGTATGATTTACTGTGTCTCTTTCTATTTGTCAGTGACATTGATATTTTTGGTTAAGGTAGTAGATCCAAGAGATGTAATTGGAAGAAGAAGAGAAACGGTCTTCAAGATATCTCTTGATTATATTTTAGCTAGAAAAATCCCTTGACAAGGTTAGCAAACATTTTTATTAAAATGTCACAAAAGCAAAACATCGCTGAGAAAGTATTAAATAAATATGGGTTTCTCAAAGCCACCCAACCGTTTGGTAACATATGTGTATATTTCTTTCTGTCCTTCAATCTCTTTTTATGTGTTGATTAGAATTAGAATTAGAATTATGTGTTTACAGATAGGAAAATCAAGTTCCAGTAACCATAAAGTAATCTCAGCCCCATACAGATAAATATTTTAAGGATCAAAGCTAGTATTCAATCTCATAACCAAGTTGACTGTGACTTTCTGTACACTCCACCATAATTTCCCCCTCCCCTACTCTAATAATCAGCAAAGAAAATAACTCAGTGAATCACTGGTGGCAGTGTTTAGTTAGTCCTACGTTGTCTGATAATTAAATAAAATTATCAGGTGACCCATGTCACCAAGTTGCACTTGGGTTGAGGTAAGTTAAACACCTGGGTTAAACAGTATGATGGCACTCAGAAGGTTCTAATTAAAGAACAGTTGTACATCTTATTGCCAATCCGAAGAGAAGCAGATTCATAAACATATTCTCATGACTTGTAAATGAGAAAGATTTAATAAAGCCAGTTGGCTGAAATAGTACTTTTTCACCCTCTCTCCCTAAGGAGAAGGGTGAGAAAGAGTCCAAAGGCAAAGTGAATCTGAGGATGCAGTAATGCCACGTAGCTTCTCAGGAAAACAAAAATCTCAGTCCATGTCTTTCAGAAAAGTAGTAAAATCGTAAATCCTACATTCTAAAAGTTCAAGAAATTAAGTTATTTCTGCACTGGTCTCCAAATTATAAGTTAGATTTATCTACTTTACTTTTATTACTTTATTAATTACTTTCTTAAAATAAAAAAAGAGCTCTAATTTTGCCTTTTGTAATGTGGACAATGCTGCCTAAATGCAAAGCTAATTCCGTGTAAAGAATGGGGACATAGGTTCACTATGAGAACTATGTAGTTATGTAATTAAATATTTATATGATACATATTTTGTGTGTGGATAAGTTTAATTCAATACAGAGTTCTCCTTTGAGAACTTAGTGTTCCTGCAAATAACAAAGACTGAAAAGCGTGCTACAAGCCCAGTTTTACTGACCATGTTAGAAATAGTTAGACATCTGTCCTTTATCTGTGAGCTCAGATGGTTATGTATTGTATTGTATATTGTATTGTATAACCAAGTGACTACTGTTAATTTTCTTCTGACTCTTTATAGGGCCCAAATGCTAATTCCATTTACTGAAGCCTCCCTGGTTAAGGGTTCTGGAAAGTTTCAAGAGCATACAATAAAAAACAATGATGAATTAACTTAGGAATGTAATTTTTCAAAGTTGTCATGAAAACAGCAAACCCATAAGAGAGAAGAAAATGTTGTGAAGTATGGTGAAAATGTCCATCCTAGCAGAGAAGAAAAGGACAGTGAGCATTGCAGCCTTCCCTCTTGTCCTCCTTTACCCATATGCTTCTTTTTCCCCAATTTAAGACGTGCTAGGAAGCTAAGAGACAGGGGATGGCTTTCATGGGAGAAATGGAAAGAGACATGAAAGAAAACTGGGAGGGTGGTGGGAAGCAGAGAGATGGAAGAGAGAATTCTAGAGCCTAGAGTAGCCATTGGCAATTGCAGGTTTTTGACCTAGGGTGAGAGGTGTTTATTGCCTTTTGGCCTGGAGATGAGTTTAGCTGGAAAATGCTGAAAGGTGAGGTTGGCACACAGATCGAAACAGATAGATCATTGCCAAGAACTTATCTTCAACTATTTGCTCAAAGACCAAGGATTAATGAGCCTGTAAATATATTTATATATCTGTAAGTCTAGCTCAAAAAAAAAAAAGTGCTCAAAACTCTCATTCCAATATGAAGTTTGTGTCATGTTTTAGTACCTTCTCCCAGCCAGGCCAGTCTGCCTCTTCCAAATGACTCACTTTTATTTCAGATGATTTGTTTGCTGCTGTTCTTTCCCAGACAACAGTATTACCACTTCTTAGAAATGCTATTGGGAGTTATATTTCTTCAGGTAGAAAGTTAGACAGAGATTATACAAATGGCAAAACACAATGTCATGTGAAATGAGGCAGAAAAAATGTTATTTAATAAATTGCAGAGAACCGTCTGTGTAATTCCTTACGTCTCCTGTAGTGACAAGTGTGCTTCTGGGGAAAACCGCTCTCCTGTTTAGGAAAACTCTTTAATAGGCTTTGTAGTTATAGGAAACAAAGCATCTATAGGGAGAAGTTAAGAAAATACACAAATTCCCTATGTAATGAAGTAAAGGGTGTTAACCTTAGAGAATATTTTGTTTTTGTTTGTACAATTTGTTATATGTGGATTTATACTGTGTCTTTGGTTAGTGGGATGGGGAGGGGGGATGATAAGCAGAGAACATCTTTCTGTTCTGAAGCCCTAGAGACATCAGAACAGGTCTGTACCCAAAGAGAGGGGCAGGCACAAAAGAGGCCTCTTTTATAGGAATGGCTGAAAAACTTACGAAACATGGAATCTATACCCAGTTTTAAATTATTTCATGTCCTGTACTGTAATTCTCCTCCATCAAGTTCAGAGCTTCAGTACGGTCTAATACACACAATAGCTCTGTGTTAATGGGGACTTAATGATTTATGTCCACATTTGGGAACAAGTGGTGTGGAGAGAAGGCAGCTACTGGCATGAACAGTGAGCGATGAGGCCATGGTCATTAAAGGGAAGCCAGGAGTTTAGAATGAGAGATAAGAGTGACCAAGAGAAAAGATATGTGTCCTGGTAAACTTCAGAATTATGGCAGAGGGGTCTGAACTTGCTACAGTTACATTAGATGAAAGAGGATTTGGAGACATTTGGATTACTAGGAAAATATGTTAAATTATTTCAGGATGTTGAAAAATAAAATTAGAGCTTCCAAAATATGTATAAATTATGTTTCTAAAGTAATGAACTTCCAGTGGTTTAGAAAGCAAATCATTTTCATCTGAGAGAACCCAGATATGGGAGAAAAGAAGGCGTAACCAAAGAGAGAAGATGGACTGTTGCCCATCTGAGGCAGACTTTGTACAGATGACTATGTTGCTAAAGGGAAAAGTAAGGGCTGGTTTATGGCAGCCTCAGCCTCATCCATGTGCTTAGTTATCTAAGAGTGAAAGGTCTGTACTGTCTTCAAGGGCATAATTAAAGGGCTACACATATTTGAAATTCATTTCCATATCTTTTTTTTTAACATCTTTATTGGAGTATAACAGCTTTACAATGGTGTGTTAGTTTCTGCTCTATAACAAAGTGAATCAGTTATACATATACATATGTCCCCATATTTCTTCCCTCTTGCATCTCCCTCCCTCCCACCCTCCCTATCCCACCGCTCTAGGTGGTCAGAAAGCACCAAACTGATCTCCCTGTGCTATGCAGCTGCTTCCTACTGGCTATCTATTTTACGTTTGGTAGTGTATATATGTCCATGCCACTCTCTCACTTTGTTCCAGCTTACTCTTCCCCCTCCCCGAATCCTCAAGTCCGTTCTCTAGTAGGTCTGAATCTTTATTCACATCTTGCCCCTAGGTTCTTCTGACCATTTTGTTTTTCTTTATTTTAGACTCCATATATATGTGTTAGTATACGGTATTTGTTTTTCTCTTTCTGACTTACTTCACTCTGTATGAGAGTCTCTAGGTCCATCCACCTCACTACAAATAACTCAGTTTCCTTCCTTTTTATGGCTGAGTAATATTCCATTGTATATATGTGCCACATCTTCTTTATCCATTCATCTGTGTTGATAGACACTTACACCGCTTCCATGTCCTGGCTACTGTAAATAGAGCTGCAATGAACATTTTGGTACATGACTCTTTTTGAATTATGGTTTTCTCAGGGTATATGCCCAGTAGTGGGATTGCTGGGTCGTATGGTAGTTCCATTTTTAGTTTTTTAAGGAATCTCCATACTGTTCTCCATAGTGGTTGTATCAATTTACATTTGCACCAACAGTGCAAGAGGGTTCCCTTTTCTCCACACCCTCTCCAGCATTTATTGTTTGTAGATTTTGTTTTTGTTTTTGTTTTTTTTTGCCATACATGGGCCTCTCACTGCTATGGCCTCTCCCATTGCGGAGCACAGGCTCCAGATGCACAGGCTCCAGACACGCAGGCCCAGTGGCCATGGCTCACGGGCCAAGCCGCTCGTGGCATGTGGGATCTTCCTGGACCAGGGCACAAACCCATGTCCCCTGCATCGGCAGGCAGACTCTCAACCACTGTGCCACCAGGGAAGCCCTGTTTGTAGATTTTTTGATGACAGCCATTCTGACCGGTGTGAGATGATATCTCATTGTAGTTTTGATCTGCATTTCTCTAATGATTAATGATGTTGAGGATCCTTTCATGTGTTTGTTGGCAATCTGTATATCTTCTTTGGAGAAATGTCTATTTAGGTCTTCTGCCCATTTTTGGATTGGGTTGTTTGTTTTTTTGATATTGAGCTGCATGAGTTGCTTGTATGTTTTGGAGATTAATCCTTTGTCAGCTGTTTCATTCGGAAATATTTTCTCCCATTCTGAGGGTTGTATTTTCATCTTGTTTATGGTTTCCTTTGCTGTGCAAAAGCTTTGAAGTTTCATTAGGTCCCATTTGTTTATTTTTGTTTTTATTTCCATTTCTCTAGGAGGTGGGTCAAAAAGGATCCTGCTGTGATTTATGTCATAGAGTGTTTTGCCTATGTTTTCCTCTAAGAGTTTCATGGTGTCTGGCCTTACATTTAGATCTTTAATCATTTTGAGTTTATTTTTGTGTATGGTGTTAGGGAGTGTTCTAATCTCAATCTTTTACAAGTAGCTATTCAGTTTCCCCAGCACCACTTATTGAAGAGCCTGACTTTTCTCCACTGTATATTCTTGCCTTCTTTATCAAAGATAAGGTGACGATATGTGTGTGGGTTTATCTCTGGGCTTTCTATCCTGTTCAATTCATCTATATTTCTGTTTTTTTTTTGCCACTACCATACTGTCTTGATTACTGTAGCATTGTAGTATTGTCTGAAGTCAGGAAACCTGGCTCCTCCAGCTCTGTTTTTCTTTCTCAAGATTGCTTTGGCTATTCGGGGTCTTTTGTGTTTCCATACAAATTGTGAATTTTTTTGTTCTAGTTCTGTGAAAAATGCCCGTGGTAGTTTGATAGGGATTGCATTGAATCTGTAGATTGCTTTGGGTAGTAGAGTCATTTTCACAATGTTGATTCTTCCAATCCAAGAACATGGTACATCTCTCCATCTATTTGTACCTTCAATTTCTTTCATCAGTCTTATAATTTTCTGCATAAAGGTCTTTTGTCTCCTTAGGTAGGTTTATTCCTAGATATTTTATTCTTTTTATTGCACTGGTAAATGGGAGTGTTTTCTTAATTTCACTTTCAGATTTTTCATCATTAGTGTATAGGAATGCAAGAGATTTCTGTGCATTAATTTTGTATCCTGCTAATTTACCAAATTCATTGATTACCTCTAGTAGTTTTCTGGTAGGATTTTTAGGATTCTCTATGTAGATTTTCATGTCATCTGCAAACACTGACAGCTTTACTTCTTCTTTTCCAATTTGGATTCCTTTTATTTCTTTTTCTTCTCTGATTGCTGTGGCTAAAATTTCCAAAACTATCTTGAATACTACTGGCAGGAGTCGGCAACCTTGTCTTGTTCCTGATCTTAGTGGAAATGTTTTCAGTTTTTCACCATTGAGGACGATGTTGGCTGTTGGTTTGTCATATATGGCCTTTATTATTTGAGGTAGGTTCTCTCTATGCCTACTTTCTGGAGGGTTTTTATCATAAATGGGTGTTGAATTTTGTTGAAAGCTTTCTCTGCATCTATTGAGAAGATCATATGGGTTTCTCCTTCAATTTGTTAATATGGTGTATCACGTTGATTGATTTGCATATATTGAAGAATCTTTGCATTCTTGGGATAAACCCCACTTGATCATGGTGTATGATCCTTTTAATGTGCTGTTGGATTCTGTTTGCTAGTATTTTGTTGAGGATTTTTGCATGTATGTTCATCAGTGATATTGGCCTTTAGTTTTCTTTCTTTGTGACATCCTTGCCTGGTTTTGGTATCAAGATGATGGTGGCCTCGTAGAATGAGTTTGGGAGTGCTCCTCCCTCTGCTATATTTTGGAAGAGTTTGAGAAGGATAGATGTTAGCTCTTCTCTAAATGTTTGATGGAGTTCGCCTGTGAAGCCATCTGGTCCTGGGCTTTTGTTTGTTGGAAGACTTTTAATCACAGTTTCAGTTTCAGTGCTTGTGATTGGTCTGTTCATATTTTCTGTTTCTTCCGGGTTCAGTCTCAGAAGGTTGAGCATTTCTAAGAATTTATCCATTTCTTGCAGGTTGTCCATTTTATTGGCATAGAGTTACTTGTAGTAATCTCTCATGTCCTTTGTATTTCTGCAATGTCAGT
This sequence comes from Mesoplodon mirus, assembly GCF_964341445.2. NCBI lineage: Eukaryota > Metazoa > Chordata > Mammalia > Artiodactyla > Ziphiidae > Mesoplodon > Mesoplodon mirus. The sequence continues at coordinate 46,316,209 of NC_138984.1, forward strand.
TGTTACTTCTCCTTTTTCATTTCTAATTCTATTGATTTGAGTCTTCTCCCTTTTTTTCTTGATAAGTCTGGCTAATGGGTTATCAATTTTGTTTATCTTCTCAAAGAACCAGCTTTTAGTTTTACTGATCTTTGCTATTGTTTCCTTCATTTCTTTTTCATTTATTTCTGATCTGATCTTTATGATTTCTTTCCTTCTGCTAAATTTGGGGGTTTTTTTCTTCTTCTTTCTCTAATTGCTTTAGGTGTAAGGTTAGGTTGTTTATTTGAGATGTTTCTTTTTTCTTAAAATAGGATTGTATTGCTATAAACTTCCCTCTTAGAACTGCTTTTTCTGCATCCCATAGGTTTTGGGTCATTGTGTTTTCATTGTCATTTATTTATAGGTATTTTTTGATTTCCTCTTTGATTTTTTCAGTGATCTCTTGGTTATTAAGTAGTGTGTTTTTTAGCCTTGATGTGTTTGTATTTCTTACAGACTTTTTCCTGTAATTGATATCTAGTCTCTTAGCGTTGTGTTTCGCAAAGACACTTGATATGATTTCAATTTTCTTAAATTTACCAAGGCTTGTTTTGTGAACCAAGATATGATCTATCCTCGAGAATGTTCCATGAGCACTTGAGAAGAATGTGTATTCTGTTGTTTTTGGATGGAATGTCTTATAAATATCAATTAAGTCCATCTTGTTTAATGTATAATTTAAAGCTTGTGTTTCCTTATTTATTTCCCTTTTCGATAATCTGTCCATTATTGAAAGTGGGGTGTTAAAGTCCTCTACTATGATTGTGTTACTGTCGATTTCCCCTTTTATGGCTGTTAGTATTTGCCTTATGTATTGAGGTGCTGCTACGTTGGCTGCATAAATATTTACAATTGTTACATCTTCTTCTTGGATCAATCCCTTGATCATTATGTAGTGTCCTTCTTTGTCTCTTGTAATAGTCTTTGTTTTAAAGTCTATTTTGACTGATATGCGAATTGCTACTCCAGCTTTCTTTTGATTTCCATTTGCATGGAATATCTTTTTCCATCCCCTCACTTTCGGTCTGTATGTGTCCCTAGGTCTGAAGTGGGTCTCTTGTAGACAGCATATATAAGGGTCTTGGTTTTGTATCCATTCAGCCATTCTATGTCTTTTTGGTTGGAGCATTTAATCCATTTACATTTAAGGTACTTTTGATATGTATGTTCCTATTTCCATTTTCTTAATTGTTTTGGGTTTGTTGTTGTAGGTCTTTTCCTTCTCTTGTGATTCCTGCCTAGAGAAGTTACTTTAGCATTTGTTGTAAAGCTGGTTTGGTGGTGCTGTATTCTCTTAGCTTTTGCTTTCTGTAAAGCTTTTAATTTCTCCGTCAAATCTGAATGAGATCCTTGCTGCATAGAGTAATCTTGGTTGTAGATTTTTCTCCTTCATCACTTTAAATATGTCCTGCCACTCTCTTCTGGATTGCAGTTTCTGCTGAAAGATCAGCTGTTAACCTTATGAGGATTCCCTTATGTGTTATTTGTTGTTTTTCCCTTGCTGCTTTTAATATTTGTTCTTTGTATTTAAGTTTTGATACTTTGATTAATATGTGCCTTGGTGTGTTTCTCCTTGGATTTATCCTGTATGGGACTCTCTGTGCTTCCTGGACTTGATTAACTATTTCCTTTCCCATATTAGTGAAGTTTTCAACTATAATCTGCTCAAATAATTTTTCAGTCCCTTTCTTTTTCTCTTCTTCTTCTGAGACCCCTATAATTTGATTGTTGGTGCATTTAATGTTGTCCCAGGGGTCTCTGAGACTTTGCTCAATTCTTTTCTTTCTTTTTTCTTTATTCTGCTCTGCAGTAGTTAGTTCTTTTTTGTTGTTGTTGTTGTTGTTGTTGTTGTTGTACGCGGGCCTCTCACTGTTGTGGCCTCTCCCGTAATGGAGCACAGGCTCTGGATGCACAGGCCCAGTGGCCATGGCTCACAGGCCTAGCCACTCCGCGTCATGTCGGATCTTCCCAGACCGGGGCACAAACCCATGTTCCCTGCATTGGCAGGCAGACTCTCAACCACTACACCACCATGGAAGCCCCAGTTAGTTCCAATATTTTATCTTCCAGGTCACTTATTCGTCCTTCTGCCTCAGTTATTCTGCTATTGATCCCTTCTAGAGACTTTTAATTTCATTTATTGTGTTGTTCATCACTGTTTGCTTGCTCTTTAGTTCTAGGTCGTTGTTAAACATTTCTTGTATTTTCTCCATTCTATTTCCAAGATTTTGGATCATCTTACTATCATTATTCTGAATTCTTTTTCAGGTAGACTGCCTATTTCCTCTTCATTTGTTAGGTCTGGTGGGTTTTTGCCTTGCTCCTTAATCTGCTCTGTGTTTCTCTGTCTTCTCATTTTGCTTAACTTACTGTGTTTGGTGTCTCCTTTTCGCAGGCTGCAGGTTCGTAGTTCCTGTTGTTTTTGGTGTCTCTCCGCAGTGGCTCAGGTTGATTCAGTGGGTTGTGTAGGTTTCCTGGGGGAGGGGACTAGTGCCTATGTTCAGGTGGATGAGACTGGATCTTGTCTTTCTGGTGGTCAGGTCCCTGTCTGGTGGTGTGTTTTGTGGTGTCTGTGGCCTTATTATGATTTTAGGGAGCCTCTGTGCTAATGGATGAGGTTGTGTTCCTGTCTTGTTAGTTGTTTGTCATAGGGTGTCCTGCACTGTATCTTGCTGGTCATTGAGTGGAGCTGGGTGTTGGTGTTGAGATGGAGATCTCTGGGAGATTTTCGCAGTTTGATATTACATGGAGCTGGGAGGTCTCTTGTGGACCAGTGTCCTGAACTTGGCTCTCCCATCTCAGTGGCACAGCCCTGATGCCTGGCTGCAGCACCAAGAGCCTGTCTCCCACAGGGCTCAGAATAAAAGGGAGAAAAAAGAAAGAAAGAAAGAAAGAAGATGATAAAATAAAGTAAAATAAAGTCAGTAATATAAAAAATAATTATTAAGAAAAAAATTTTTTAGTAATAAACAAACAAACAACAAAATGGACAGACAGAAGCCTAGGACAAATGGTAAAAGCAAAGCTATACAGACAAAATCACACACAGAAGCATACACATACACATTCACAAAAAGAGAAAAAGGGGAAAAATATATATCATTGCTCCCAAAGTCCACCTCCTCAATTTGGGATGATTCTTTGTCTACTCAGGTATTCCACAGATGCAGGGAATATCAAGTTGATTGTGGAGATTTAATCCGCTGCTTCTGAGGCTGCTGGGAGAAATTTCCCTTTCTCTTCTTTTTTCGCACAGCTCCTGGGGTTCAGCTTTGGATTTGGACCCGCCTCTGTGTGTAGGTCTCCTGAGGGCATCTGTTCTTCACTCAGATAGCACGGGGTTAAAGGAGCAGCTGCTTCGGGGGCTCTGGCTCACTCAGGCCAGGGGGGAGGGAGCAGTAGGGATGTGGACGGAGCCTGCGGCAGCAGATGCCAGCATGACATTGCAGCAGCTTGATGTGTGCCATGTGTTCTCCTGGGGAAGTTGTCCCTGGATCACGGGACCCTGGCAGTGGCGGGCTGCACAGGCTCCAGGGAGGGGAGGTATGGAGAGTGACCTGTGCTCGCACATAGGCTTTTTGGTGGTGGCAGCAGCAGCCTTAGCATCTCATGCCCGTCTCTGGGGTCTGCACTGTTAGCCGCGGCTCGCGCCCATCTCTGGAGCTCCTTTAAGCAGCACTCTGAATCCCCTCTCCTCGCGCACCAGGAAACAAAAAGGCAAGAAAAATTCTCTTGCCTGTTTGGCAGGTCCAGAGTTTTCCCCGGACTCCCTCCCGGCCAGCCGTGGCGCACTAACCCCTGCAGGCTGTGTTCACGCCGCCAACCCCAGTCCTCTCCCTGCGCTCCGACAGAAGCCCGAGCCTCAGCTCCCAGCCCCGCCCACCCAGGCAGGTGAGCAGACAAGCCTCTCGGGCTGGTGAGTGCTGGTCGGCACCAATCCTCTGTGCGGGAATCTCTCCGCTTTGCCCTCCACACCCCTGTTGCTGCGCTCTCCTCCATGGCTCTGAAGCTTCCCCCCTCCGCCACCCGCAGTCTCCGGCCGCGATGGGGCTCCTAGTGTGTGGAAACCTTTCCTCCTTCACAGCTCCCTCCCACTGGTGCAGGTCCCGTCCCTATCCTTTTGTCTCTGTTTATTCTTTTTTCTTTTGCCCTACCCAGGTACGTGGGGAGTTTCTTGCCTTTTGGTTGGTCTGAGGTCTTCTGCCAGAGTTCAGTAGGTGTTCTGTAGGAGCTGTTCCACGTGTAGATGTATTTCTGATGTATCTGTGGGGAGAAAGGTGATCTCCATGTCTTACTCTTCTGCCATCTTGAAGCTCGTCCCCACCGTATCTTTTAATTCTTTGTAGATAAACATACTTGAAGACTGGGGAAATCTTAGAAATTTGAATCTTTGACCTTTAAGAGGAACAAACAAATTTTATGGAGCTTTATGTGTTACAAACAATCAACTAGTATGATGTTATCTCTCTAGATCTAGATTAAATGAGTAATTATTTTAATATGATTTTATGTAGCTGATTTGAATATGCTATAAGTTCTTCAAGGTTAGTTATATATTGATTCTCTTGGCAGCCTGGAGTACCTAATGTTTAATAGGCACTTGAATAAATTTATAAATAAAATAATTCTGAGAAATCTTAATATGTGAATTACTCAGAATCTTTAAAATATTACAAAATACTCAGAAAAAATATCTTCGGGTACTATAATTTGCTCAATTAATGCAAATAATATAAATACATAGGCATATATTTACATTTAACATAGTGAGTGATCATAGGTCCCAATAACATACACTTTTGAGAACTGCCTGTAAAGATTATAGCATAGAGTTTCACTTCTTTTATTCTGATCTGAAACCTGCCATATTAAAAAAGTTTCCAAATTCTTTGTGAGAGAGAATTATGGGTCCTCTGAAGCATATAAAGTTACGCTAAGATGTTGGAGAATATTTTTACTTTTGACTTTTATTCCCTGATGATTTTAATCCCAACAAAAGTGAAACTCCCCCGAATTAGAGTCTGAATCCATGAGGTCCCATTTTCACATCAATATTTTTGGTCAGAACCTAAAGGGGAGTGTATCATATCTCCAAACCTGAAATATATGTTTTATTTTCCATAAACTGGTCACGTTAAAGCTGCTATTTGCAAACCAAGACACCTGAAGGGTAAAATGAGGCTCTCTGTTCTCTTTTATTGTAGTTAGTCAGATAGAATATTGTGGGTTTGACTGAGATGTATAACATTATTAGGAAAAAGTGGGTACATTTTGCTTTCTGTCAGAGATCCCCTTAAGTGATCAAATTCTTTCTATTTAGCTCTATTTGCATCCACAGATGATTCATTTGATGATCTTAGCTAGAACTGTGGGTCATGAAAACTGGAATAAGCATGTGAGATGTTGACTTTTGGAATGATCATTCAGAACATTATTATGTGACACAAAGCTCACAATATTAGTAAGACCAAATTGAATTCCTTTATACCAGGTGTTGCATTTTATCTGGGTTGCCAAAACATGACTATGATTCATATATATTTAAAAAATGTCTTTTCATCTTATTTATCGTTTCCTTTGCTGTGCAAAAGCTTTTAAGTTTAATTAGGTCCCATTGGTTTACATATACCCTGAGAAAACCATAATCCAAAAGGACACATGTACCCCCATGTTCATTGCAACACTATTTATAATAGCCAGGACATGGAAACAACCTAAATGTCCAATGACAGATGAATGGATGAAGAAGAAGTGGTACATATATACAATGGAATATTACTCAGCCATAAAAAGAAATGAAATTGAGTTATTTGTAGTGAGGTGGATGGACCTAGAGTCTGTCATACAGAGTGAAATAAGCCAGAAAGAGAAAAACGAGTATTGTGTATTAATGCATATATGTGTGGGTAGGTGGTGGTGGGGGTGGTGCCAAAGGGATGAAAGATCCAAGGAAAGCTGTTTGTTGCTGAAATCTATAAGTGAAACTGCTTAAGTTTTGTGGTGGTTTTTGTCGTTTTTAAAAAGGGTGAAGGGAACAGAACCAGCCTGCACATTTTGCCATCTCTCATTAACCTGAAACTCAGCTCCTGTCCCTCTTCTTCAAGACCTCTGGATTCCAGGAATCTTTCATATTTCCATGGTGCCCCCTCAATTTTCCTGTTCTCTTGATGCTGGCCTAGGTCTTGGCCCTAGTGTTTCTTGTATCACACAGTCAACAGAGGAAATGCTTTGTCCTCAGCATCTGTCTCTCAGCTGCCGCAGGAATGCAGGAGGACAGGGAAGTATATGCAGTAAAGTAGGTAGAAAAGCAAAAGCTCAGAATTCAGATCGAACTAAGTTTGAATTTCTTTTCACTTATTCATGTTGCAACAGGTCAAATTAATTTATATATCTGAGCCTCCTTTTATTTTTTTGCTGGTAAACAAGATAATTTATGTAAAACACTTAGCATGGTATGTGGCACATAACAAGCGCTCATTAATTTTTGTGGGAGGTGATAGATGAATAAAATTATTACTATTGTTATGTTATTATTATTATCATCATTTAGATAATATCTAATCTAATTCCTCATCTAATGAAGCAATCTCTTCTACAATTTAATTTTTAAATGACTTAGCCAAACTTTTCACTAAACATTTTTATTGTTGGAAATTTACAGCACAATTTGCTCTGCCCAACTTACACTCTTTGGCTCTGCCCACTGCTGCCACATAGGATTGATATACTTCTCTTAAAACACAAACATACACATACCATACCACATTTATTTAACATCATGTGTGTACTTGATCATGAGCTAGGGATACAAGAAATGAGACAGACACAATACTTCCAAGGGGCTTGCAAACTAGTAGTCAGAAAAAAAAATGAAAGTATTATAAACACTAGAACAGTATAACAGAAGGACAAATACTGTATGATTACACTTATATGGGGTATTCAAAATAGTCAGACTCATAGAAGCAGAGAATACAATACTCGTTGCCTAGCGTTTGGGGAGTGGGAGAAACGGGACATTGTATTGAACAATGTAAAGTTTCAGTTATGCTAGGTAAGTTCTAGAGATCAACTGTAAATCAGATTGCCTACAGTTAACACCATGGTGTTGTTCACTTCAACATTTAAGAGGTAAATCTCATGCTAACTGTTCTTACCACACACAAAAAATAATAATAATAAAAATTTTTTAAAATCTCATTAAAAAAACTCCAAGAACCACAGGGGTGGTCAGTTATCAGAAAGTTGTTCTTAAGGCAGATAATGATTAAGTTGCATCTTGAAAGATAAACAGGATTAGTCCAAGTAGGACTGGACAAGATAGTTTGTCATGACAGAATCAGAGAGCAGAGGGAATGGGCACAGATAAGGCCAGGAGGTTTAACAGAAGTCTTACCCCAGGGAGATGTATATGGCATGCTAATGGGTTTGGACACTTTTGCCTAAAGCAATAGAGGATGATGTCCTCATTTTAAGCTGGAGAGATTCATGTTAAAATTTCAAAATGTCATTCTGCAGTTGTGTACAATGAATTGGAAGGAGGGCACTAATAAAGACAGGGAAGCATTTAACCAGTTGGAAGTTTGCTTCAATAATTTCTGGCAATATTGTGGTTCTCGAGGTAATGACCTCTGTTCTCCACATGACCACAAATGCAAAATGAGCTTTCATGATGTTTTAGGCAATTAAATCATACCGTCACTTATAAGGAAGCAACAGTCAAGTAAAACCCTACGTATTTTTTATACAATTGAAGACTCACTATTCTCTATTAAAGCAGTTGAATTTAACATACATCTATATTATCTCTTAATTTTGTCTGTTCCCACAATCAAGATCTATTTTTCCTTAATTCCTGCCAGAGTTTAGGCTGTTCAAAATTTTCAGAGTGGCATAATATGTCTTTTAAAATTATTATCACTTTATTGTTAATTTAGCATTTATTAATCTTTAACAGGAAAGAAATTGGGTGAGAGAAGCTGTTACTATGCAAATTAATGAAGCTAAAAGTGGCAGAAAAAGACTGGAATTCAAACTTTTGACCCAGGCCCTGTATATCATTAACTACATGACAGTTTTCACTCTGTGCAGTCCATTCCTGCACAGGTAAGTTATGTTATAAAAGTCGCTAATTTTCACATTGTCAGCTGAAAGGAATTTGGTTAAAAATATGTGAATTAGAATACGGAGATTTAAAATCTCACACATTTCCCCATGGAAAATTACCTTCGTATTAAAATATTATAAACTAATCTTTTCTGATTCAGTGGGAAAATATTAGGTTCATTAGTAAAATTTGAATAGGGGGTAATTTGACAGGCAGAGGAGGAAATTTAAAACCAAAAACTAGTAAGGAAAGAGCATTAGAAATGCAATACTGACCAAATTCAGTTCAAGAAGGTTCTCATTAACATTATCTATTCCAATGGCCAAAGGTTTTCAAATTATGTTACCCACACTCATAAGCATATTTGAAAAAAATGTTATTATTAGAATTGACATCTTTTGCAGATTTCTAGCATTGTAAGAACTGTAAAAAGGGTTGTTGTCGACTTAATGTGTGACTAAGTTGATGTATTGGCTAGTTCTCATTTGGAATAATAACATCTAGTGGTTTTCATTAAAACTATAACAGCAGTAGTAAAGTTGTTATTTTTCTCTTGGTTACCCCATTCATACCACTCTCATAACCACCTCATGCTCATCCTTCCAACAAAATAAAAGGCATTATGTTGTGACTTCAGAGACCATTGGACCGATCAGAAAAATATGTCTTGGCATGACCACTAGTCTTATCCATGAGGCAACTAATTGCATGCAGCAGCAATGTAGGGCACCAAAAATGTTTTTGAAATAAAGATTTTTGATATTTCAAAAATTGTTGAACCTGTTTTTATGCCCAAAATCAGAACATTTTGATCCTTATAATTACTTTATAATTTAGATTTGTTTTCTTTTTTGATTTTAAACCAAAGCAGGGAAAACCATAATCTTTTCAGTGCTAAGAGCTGCAAATCTCTTTTTGGCTGTTTCTTTTCCCTGTAATACTATTCAAGTTATAAAAAATGACCAAATTTGATTGCCATTTAAAATCACAAAAGACATATCAATTCTAAAATTATTTTCATCTTCTGGTAAGAATGATGCACATAAGCTGAGCCGAATCATCAATTTTGTGATTTTATGTCTGCCCATGAAGAAAATATTTTAGGCTTTCCACTGCTTTTTTCCTTTGTCTAATACTGATTGACCTAATTATGACTTAATAGAGGAGGGATTTTTTCCCTTGATTTAACCCTCTATTCATTTTCTGCAGGTAGATTGATTATAATGGGCAGATAAACTTCTCCTTGGAAATAGCAGCATTGGTCATCTAAGGACCTCTGTGTTAGTAAAACCAAACTCCCAAGATACATATTATTGATTCCATGGAGGAACATACCATATAAATCTCCATTTTCTGCAAATGGCTCTGTGTTCTGGGGGTATTGATTATTGGATTAAAATCAGAATTTGAGATAGAAATTATATTTTACTTGCAATGAGTGCCATCTGATAGACAAAGCTGTAGTCAGCCTAGAAAATTCATAAGTAGATGTCAAAATGGCGGTTTACTTATAAAGCTCTGTTCCTAGATCAATGTGATTTACTAAAGGTTCAGAGCAGTATCTGAGAGGATTAGAATGAACCCCAAGTCTTAACAACATTTAAGGGACTGGGCTGCAAAATTGTGCCACAGAATTTTATCTGTATTCAGAGTGGACAAGTAGTTTGCCTATTGTTATTTTGATAACTCAGTCCTAAATGGCAAGTTAATGAATTATTAGTGCCTAAGTCACATTATAAATTATATGTCAACTTTAAAATATCATTAAATAGATCTTCTAAATCTCAAATGGATCCACCAAAAGTTTTTTAAATCTTTCTTTGAAATATTTTTCTACTTTTCTCATCCAGGTTTAAAAAAAAAGTCATATTGACTAGGAAATTTATTTGGAAATGATAACATGGATAAGCGTATAAATAAAGGTTCCTGGAAATATTAACTTTTTGTAATGCCTATGTTATCTCAGAACTTAGCTGTAAAACTATAGTTCCAGTTTATAAAGAGATAGAAAAATGTTCAATATTATAGGTTAGTAGTAAGTATGTAAACTTCACAATCTATAGCTCCTTGAGTCATAACTACTATTTATAGCTTTTATATACTAAGCTAAGTTTTCTTTGTTTCCATGCAACCAAACTGATTTTTAGAAGGTTGGGTTAAAAAAATTCTGATGTATTCTTTGAGGTCACAGAATGAGTCACCAACAGACAGGAGCCTGAGATGGAAACCAGTGGAGGACATTTTGCCAACTCTGATGAATTGTATTTAATTTTAAAGTCCATGTATCAAGGGTATGTTTTCTTTTAAGAACACTTACTTTGTAAATCTCACTACCATAACTTGGAATTAAAAGTTTTTCCACATTGGTGTCTAGTGTCTCATCCTGAAGTAAGGCACTGAACATCTGTTCCTCAATTTAAAAACCACCAACCATTTTTTTACAACTTAGAAAAAAAGTCCACATTCTTTATTCTGTCTTTCAAGATTTCCCCATTGTCTGTCTGCAACCTACATTCTCAATCAATTTACTCCTAAAAATTGGAGTCAAACATATGTATTATCAGATATTTATGTACATTCCATGTACAGTTTGTCTCAATAGTAACAATGCAAAAACACGGACAATTCATGACCAGGATATTGACATTAATATAATCAAGATACAGTCAAAATTTCTTTGTAGTATTCCCTTATCCTATTGATGTTTATAGAGTCTGTAGTGTTTATAGAGTCTGTAGTGATATCTTGTATTTCATGTCTGGGATGGTAATTTGTGTCTTTTCTCCTTATTTCTTTGTCACTCTTGCTGGAGATATCAACTTTATTAATATCTTTGAAGAATAAGATTTTTGTTTCACTGATTTTTCTCTATTTTTTTTTGTTTTCAGTTTCATTGATGTCTATCTATCTTTACTATTTCTTTCTTTCTACTTGCTTTGGGTTTATTTTGCTCTTCTACTTCCAGATTCTTGAGATTAGGTGATTGATTTGCAACTATACCTCTTTTCTACGATTATATATATATATATATATATATATATATATATATATATATATTACAAATTTATTTATTTTTGGCTGAGTTGGGTCTTTGTTGCTGCGTGTGCTTTCTCTAGTTGTGGCGAGTGGGGACTATTCTTCATTGCGGTGCATGGGCTTCTCATTGCGGTGGCTTCTCTTGTTTTGGAGCACGGGCTCTAGTTATGCAAGCTTCAGTAGTTGTCGCTCATGGGCTCTAGAGCGTAGTCTCAGTAGTTGTGGCACACGGGCTTAGTTGCTTTGCAGCATGTGGGATCTTCCCGGAACAGGGTTCGAACCCATGTCCCCTGCATTGGCAGATGGATTCTTATCCACAGTGCCACCAGGGAAGCCCCTCTACGATTATATTTTTAGTGCTATAGATTTCTCAGCAATTGTCTTTTACATTACAAAGGATCATTCCAACATACTCTTGACATCCAAAATGTTCATCAATAACAGAAGTATTCTTGTGTTAAATGCTCCTAGCATTGTATTTCTAATTCTTCACAACACCTAAATGACACATTTATTGCTATACATCAAATTAAATATTTACACATATGTGAGAAAAACATTAATGTCTTTCTCTCCCACTGGACTGTAAGCATATCAAATTCTATATTTATTGCATGCTAGTTTGACCAATGTCTTTATTTCCTACTAGACAATAAGCTCCATAAGGCAATGGTTTGCTCACCATGCCTGGGATTTAATTTGTGCTAATTAGCTTTCACAGAGTAGAAGAAGAAATATCCTAATTCTGAAAATATGAGAACTTATAATTGGCTAAATTTGACAGAAACCATCATCAAAGATATGTGCCTCTTAAAATTACTTTTACTCTCTCTTATGTTCTGTTCCCAGTATGATAGTGGCAGGCAGACCAGCCAACTCTCTTCTTGTCACATACTCCCATTCTTACCCTTTCACCCATATCTCATTTGAAATAACATATTCTACCAAGATTTGGATCTAATGGTCACCAGACACCCCAAAACTGTCTCTTGTTAAGTTTAGAATAGGCACTGTAAATTCTAATGTTGGGAAGAGAAAAATTTTTTTAAAAACTGTTTTTTCCCCAAGAATAAGTTTGAGGTAACCAAAATCAAGTGGGATACAGTGAGCTGAATTTTATCATAGGAATCAGAATCCCATATTATCAATGTACATTAAGTATGTACTTCTGCATCATTATTGCCTGGGCACTGGCTAAGTTATTAACAGGATATTCAGAAATGAGTTACAGTAGGCATAGGTGAGAATATAGATAGTTTTGTGTTTGATTTTCCAACACATGCCCCATTTTTCTCTATTATTTGTCTTCTTTCATTTTTTTCTTTTCTTTAGACTACAGTCTTGGGCTAGATTGTGGCATTTTGGGGGATATTTAGATTGTGGCATTTTGGGGGATATTGTGCAACACACCAGGTAATTCTAAATAATTAGCAAGTCTAGGAAACTGTTTTAAGTGTGGAACTATTTATAAGTAAGGGTAGGGGGAACAAAAACATTTACAGACAATATTAGACTCTTCATTGTAAAGTCTCCATTTATATGGGGAAATTTATATGGGGAAATTTATATGGGGAGTAGGCTCACCTAATATTTGTCAAGTTTCTAGGCAACTGTGTAGTGTAACCTCATCAAGTTCCCTTATGGTTTAAAGGAACTAATATAAGTATCTATATGACATACTTCCTTGCTATCTCTTTCACCTTTGATAAGATTATTTTAATGTGCTATGTTTATTAGTAAAAATCTCTTAGCTCATCTTTGAGGTTCTGAATTTCCTCTCTGATTCCCACTGGATCTTGTTTATATTTCTAAGATTGCCAATTTTTTAAAAGTTATATCAGATGCATTTGTACTTATGTGTGGTTGAACTAAAGCCAGTGTTTTTCTTTCTCCAAACAGCTTCCTCCTCTCTGATCTCTCTTTTCCCTTCTTATTCATTCCTATAGAAAGGACAAAATTTCTAAATGCATATGCAAGGACTGACAGAGACATGGGGCTTCCCCAGCCAATATTATCATTTGATTCAACAGGCAAACTAATAACTTTTCATCCCTCCAAACTGCTATTATTTAAAGATATAGTCAACATTATACAATTGGGGCAGAGTTATGAACATAAAGAGCATTCTATTTAGTTTTAATTTCTTACCAAAATGTTGTCTTCTTTGGGAGAAGCCATTTCAATTTATATTTCAACAGTTATAAGAGAACACCCTAGTTAACTAGCAGCCATCATATTTTTTGACCTGTTCATGTGATGTTTTAGCAATCCCTAACAGAGACGTGGTTTGGGTGCCCTGTTTGCTCTCCCCTTAATCTGGCTGAAGAGCACCAAGAATGTGATACCCATCTCTTCTTTTTTCTCCTTTATCTGCTGCCACTTTCCTACATTACTTTCAACCCCTAAAGCTCTCCTTCCTGCCTCGTCCCCTTTCTCTCTGTTGCATTTCTTTTCTTTTCTTTTCTTTTTTCTTTTGAGATAAAGAGATAAAGAAAATAAGGTGAAAGTAATGCCTCTTCTTTCTCCTGCCCCAATACATCCTCCTTATGGCTATTAAACTATTTTTCCAACTTTCAATATAATCATTCTGTAACTCTGTACTTCTTTAAAATACCATCCAAAATCTTAGTGTGATGTACAAGGCTCTCCAAGTACAATAATAATAAGTTCATATGTCTATATTCCTCACTGAACTGAGAGTCTCACAGGACAGAAACTGTGTAGGAAGTGGGTACATGTGTGTGTTTATTTTACCCCACACTCCCAGCACTTAATTTAGTGCCGAGTACAAAGAAGACTTGTAATAATGATGGTTGAATAAGTAATCGATAGATAATTGTGTCTCCCTTTCTTAGCAGTATGTTCTCTCTGCTGTAAAGATGAGAAGCTCTTAATTCACTAGTGTGACAAACATTAACAGAGAATAAGACAAGCCTCCCTTTGACCTCCACCCCAAAGTAATATGTACAAAATTTAATGGATGTTCTAATAAAAAGTTCTGTCTTTATTGTGTAATTATGAAAGGTGATTTTAATGGTAAAATGTTCTCAAAAGCAGGAGATGAAGCCAGCAGTCTTGTAGAGCTGTGAAGGAAGGTATGCTCAAATGGGTGGATTTTGTTTCATAGTAAATTAAGGGTCAGCTATGTATTTGTGTCTTAAAATGTCTTTTCATTGAGAAAACTCTTTATAAATAAAGAAATCCATATTTTGCTGTTTTAAATAACAAATATTATTAAACAACATTAAATATGTTTATGCTGAGAGTATTTTCACATAAGGTATGGTGAATATTTTCTATAATTCTTTTATATTTTAAATTTCACAAATTACACTGGTAAATGTTCATAACTGTGGCATACAGTGTTTTCCTTTTGAAAGAAGGTAGAACTTACCTGGGGGAGAAAGAGGCAGCCAACACAACAAGTCTGATTCTCCAAAAATATATAAGTCATAGGAGGCCACCATGAAGTTCTATGCACCCAATGTTCACTCTCAATTGTTTAAAAAGATGTTAAGATGATCAAAGATAAATACTGATCAATATGTGTGACTGTTCCATTCACAAACAAGAGTGGAAAGCTGAAAAAAAAAAAGAGTGGAAAGCTGAAATTTAATGTAAAATTAATCACACCAATGTGAACTTTAGCATATGGACATAAAACAGCATGTGAAATACAAAGGACAATTACAAGTTATTTTGTGCAGACTTTATTGCATAGTAGCAAAAATCTAGTGGGCTCATCTGTAAGCTATCTGTTCAGGGTTCTTTTCTCTCTCTTCTTCAGTTGATAATTCAAAGTCTTCCTCTGCCAAATCCTGTGAGGCAGTAGAGAACAGGTTGATCTTAATTATGTGGTTTGATAATGGAACGCTTGCTAGAAGACATCTTTTCCTTTGAATAATTAATTTAAGGATAATTATTGTTTCTATATTTCTCTTTAGAAACTACATTAAGTTTTTTTCTGTGTACATTTGTATCAGAAAGTCTTCTAAAAGTTGGTGAGAATACAAATAAGACTACATGAAGAATAGAAATGTTCTGTTAAAAATATGGAATTGATTTATTTAAACAGATGAAAAGAACTAAATCTTACTCATCAGCTAGGCCAATTGATGAGTAAGAGGGAATAGAGCTAAAAGAATTTGAAGGGTGTTAACAAAAAACATGGACAACAAATGTTTAGCATTATGCAAATGTTGACTGGGTAAAACAGCAACATACAGGATAAATTCTCGTTCTAATAAAATGGTATTTAGACAAAAACAATTGTCAAGGGATGGGAGAGTCATTGCCTGAATTATTTGAACTTAACAAATAAGAAATGCTGAATGTTTTAGCAGCTAGTGGGAAATGTAGAAAGGTCATATATGGAGACTTAATGGATTATGCAAATCAAACCAAAATTTTTTCAGACATCATCTTTCACCATATCATTAAATCCTGACTCAAAAATGCTGAAAATTTTATTATATCTGGTTACATATTTCATTCTGGAGGGATGTTTATAAATGGACAATATGTGTTTCTGTCGGGAAACTGACAATATTGAATGATATAGGACAGGGCTTCTTAATCTGTTTGTGCAATAACAGGACGTCCAAAATTATGTCCAAGAGTGTCATAGAAATCTCAAACTTCACCACCCCCTAAAAGCATTTCTGAACAAAGTAGATCTTAATTCATTTTAATCATTTTTTTTTAAATCACTGGTATTCAGAAAGCAGGTCATTTAGGAAGATGGGTATCATGAAATAAAAGCAAACTCCAAAAGTTTAAGAATCACCGTTTTAGGCAATAAATATAACCATTGAATGAGAAATTTTGCTCATTGGTAAAAATTCTCCCAGTGATTTGGTTCATAGTAAGGCAGCACTCCAAAAGTCAGATTTCCATATTCCTAATGATATAGCAGGGTGGTTTGCTTTTGTTTTGTTTTGTTTTTATCCTTTCCAAGACCACTAATTGTAGGGATTATCTGTTTCTCCTAAGTGAAATCAGATTTTAGCATTTGACAGTCCCACAGAATATAATGAGAATGAATGCAAAATGGGACATTTTCGATTTTGGTTTAATAACATAAGAATACATATCATGTCAACTTTGGAACATTTACTATTCAGTTCCAAGCATGGCACCTTGGAAAACATGAAGAGGAAAATAAGATGCATTCACATTTTAGTTCAATGATTTCAGTTAAATATTTAATGAGTCTGCTGTGAGGAAAGCACAATGCTGAGCACAGTGTGGATTGTAAAGAAAACAAAAATAATCCTTGGTAGATAGACGTTTACTAAACAGATGTAGACATAAAACATATTCATAAACTATGGTAGGGTGATAAGCAATATAAGTGACACAAGTGCAGGCTCTTGGTAAGGAAAGTAATTAACTCATCACTAAGGCTGAATATTTCAGCATACAAAAATACATATGGAAGGTGAGGCATTCCAGATCACAATAATGGAGTCAAATATTCACAGGTCATGAGTAGTTTACAGAATATTTCATGGCTCAGTTTGGCTGGAACACAGCCTGTGTTGAAGCTAGATTGTGGCCAGATTGTGGGAAACTTTCAAGGCTAAAATGAAAAGTGTAGACTTTATTCCATAGGAAAGCCAAGTGAGTTTCTTAAGAGGTGAGTGATACATGAAATATATGCTTTAGAGCAATTAACTTTTCAGAAATACACAGGAAGATTTGAAGTGGCTAAAGGATGTAGGCATGGAGGGGGACCTTCAAGATGGCAGAGGAGTAAGATGTGGAGATCATCTTCCTTCCCACAAAGACATCAAAAATACATCTACATGTGGGACAACTCTTACAGAACACCTACTGAATGCTGGCAGAAGACCTCAGACTTCCCCAAAGGCAAGAAACTCCCCACGTACCTGGACGGGGCAAAAGAATAAAGGAAAAACAGAGACAAAAAAATAGGGACATGACCTGCACCTCTGGGAGGGAGCTGTGAAGGAGGAAAAGTTTCCATGCACTAGAAAGCCCCTTCACTGGTGGAGACGGGAGGTGGCCCAGTGGGAAGATTTGGAGCCATGGAGGAGAGCACAGCAGCAGGGGTGCAGAGGGCAAAGCAGAGAGATTCCCACACAGAGGATCAGGGCCGAACAGCACTCACCAGCCTGAGAGGCTTGTCTGCCCACCCACCGGGGTGTGTGGGGCTGGAAGCTGAGGCTCTGGCATTGGAGGTCAGATCCCAAGGAGAGGACTGGGGTTGACTGCGTGAACACAGCCTGAAGGGGGCTAGTGCACCACAGCTAGCCAGGAGGGAGTCTGGGAAAAAGTTTGGAACTGCCTAAGAGTTAAGAGACCATTGTTTCAGAGTGTGCGAGGAGAGGGGATTAAGAGCACCACCTAAACAAGCTCCAGAGATGGGTGCAAGCCACGGCTATCAGTGCGGACATCAGAGACGATCATGAAATGCTAATGCTGCTGCTGCAGCCACCAAGAACGCTGTATGCAAGCACAGGTCACTATCCACACCTCTCTTCCTGGGAGACTGTGCAGCCCGCCACTGCCAGGGTCCTGTGATCCATGGACAAATTCCCCAGGAGAACACACAGCACACAACAGGCTGTTGCAATGTCATGTTGGCCTCTGCTGCCGCAGGCTTGCCCGGCATTCCTCCCTCCCACCAGCCTGAGTGACCCAGAGCCCCTGAATCAGCCGCTCCTTTAACCCCCTCCTGTCTGGGTGAAGAACAGACGCCAGAGGGGGACCTACATGCAGAGGCAGGGCCAAAACCACAGCTGAACCCTAGGAGCAGTGCGAGCAAAGAAAAGAAAGGGAAATTTCCCCGTGCAGCCTCAGGAGCAGCACATTAAATCTCCACAATCAACCTGATGTACCCTGCATCTGTGGAATACATGAATAAACAACAAATCATTCCAAAACTGAGGCAGTGGACTTTGGGAGCAAATGTAGACTTAAGGTTTGCAATCTGTGTCTAATTTGTTCCTAGTTTTATGTTTATCATAGTTTAGTATTTAGAGCTTATTATCATTGGTAGATTTATTGATTTGGTTGCTCTCTTCTTTATTATTTTATCTATCTATCTATCTATCTATCATCTATCTATTTATATATTTCCCTTTTTGTGAGTGTGTATGTGTATGCTTCTTTGGGCAATTTTGTCTGTATAGGTTTGCTTTTACCATTTTTCCTAGGGTTCTGTCTGTCCATTTTTTTAAGTATAGTTTTAGTGCTTGTTATCAATGGTGGATGTTTTTATTGGTTTCTTGCTCTCTTATTTTTTATTACTTTTTAATGTTTTTATTTAAATAATTTTAAAATATTTTTTATTTTAATAACTTTATTTTTTCTTTCTTTCTTTTTTTTTCTTTTCTCCCTTTTCTTCTGAGCTGTGTGACTGATAGCATCTTGGTGCTCCACTCAGGCATCAGGCCTATGCCTCTGAGCTGGGAGATCTGAGTTCAAGATATTGGCCCACCAGAGAACTCCTGGCCTGTCATAATATCAATCAGTGAGAGCTCTCCCTGAGATAGCCATCTCACCTCTAAGACCCAGCTCCACTCAATGACCATCAAGCTCCAGAGTTGGACACCTCATGCCAAACAACCAGCAAGACAGGAACAATATGCCACCCATTAGCAGAGAGGCTGGCTAAAATCATAATAAATTCACAGACCTGACAAAACACACCCCTGGATGATGTCCTGCCCACCAGAAAGTCAAGATCCAGATTTATCCACCAGAACACAGGCACCAGTCCCATCCACCAAAAAGCCTACACAACACACTGCACCAACCTTACCCACTGGGGGCAGACACCAAAAACAATGGGCACTACAAACCTGCAGCCTGTGAAAAGGAGACCCCAAACACAGTAAGTTAAGCAAAATGGGAAGACAGAGAAATACAAAGAAGATAAAGGAGTAAGGTAAAAACCCACCAGACCAAGGAAATGAAGAGGAAATGGACAATCTACCTGAAAAAGAATTCAGAGTAATGATAGTAAAGATGATCCAAAATCTTGGAAATAAAATGAGGAAAATACAAGAAACGTTTAACAAGGACCTAGAAGAACTAAAGAGCAAACAAACAATGATGAACAACACAATAAATAAAATTAAAAATTCTCTAGTAGTAATCAATAGCAGAATAACTGAGGCAGAAAAACAGGTAAGTGACCTGGAAGATAAAAGAGTGGAAGTAACTACCTCAGAGCAGAATAAAGAAAAAAGAAAGAAAAGAATTGAGGACAGTCTCAGAGACTTCTGGGACAACATTAAACACACCAACATTCGAATTATAGGGGTTTCAGAGGAAGAAGAGAAAAAGAAAGGACTGAGAAAATATTTGCAGAGATTATAGTTGAAAACATCCCCAATATGCGAAAGAAGATAATCAAGTCCAGGAAGTGCAGAGAGTCCCATACATGATGAAACCAAGGAGAAACATGCCAAGACATATTAATCAAACTATCAAAAATTAAATA
The DNA here is from genome assembly GCF_964341445.2 of Mesoplodon mirus. Taxonomy (NCBI): domain Eukaryota; kingdom Metazoa; phylum Chordata; class Mammalia; order Artiodactyla; family Ziphiidae; genus Mesoplodon; species Mesoplodon mirus. The sequence goes on from NC_138984.1 coordinate 46,335,846, forward strand.
CAAACAAAAAATATTAAAAGCAGCAAGGGAAAAGAAACAAATAACATACAAGGGAATCCCCATAAGGTTAACAGCTGAACTTTCAGCAGAAACTGCGCAAGACAGAAGGGTGTGGCAGGAGACATTTAAAGTGATGAAAGGGAAAAATCTACAAAGAAAATTACTCTTTATAGATCCAGAAAGGATCTCATTCAGATTCGCCAGATAAATTAAAAACTTTACAGACAAGCAAAAGCTAAGAGAATTCAGCACCACCAAGCCAGCTTCACAACAAATGCTAAAGGAATTTATCTAGGCAGAAACACAAGAAAAGGAAAAGACCTAAAATAACAAACCCAAAACAGTTAAGAAAATGATAATAGGAGTATACATATCAATAACTACCTTAAATGTAAATGGATTAAATGCTCCAGCCAAAAGACATAGACTGGCTGAATGGATACAAAAACAAGACTCGTATATATGATGTCTACAGGAGACCCACTTCAGACCTAGGGACACATACAGACTGAAAGTGAGGGGATGGAAAAAGATATTCCATGCAAATGGAAACCAAAAGAAAGCTGGAGTAGCAATTCTCATATTAGAAAAAATAGACTTTAAAATAAAGACTATTAGAAGAGACAAAGAAGGACACTACATAATGATCAAGGGATCAATCCAAGAAGACATAACAATTGTAAATATTTATGCACCCAACATAGGAGCACCTCAATACATAAGGTAAATTCTAAGAGCCAAAAAGGGGAAATTGACAGTAACAAAATAACAATAGAGGACTTTAGCACCCCACTTTCACCAAAGGACAGATCATCCAAAATGAAGATAAATAAGGAAACACAAGCTTTAAATGACACATTAGACAAGCTGGATTTTGTTGATACTTATAGGACATGCCATCCAAAACCAACACAATACACTTTCTTCTCAAGTGCTCATGGAACATCCTCCAGGATAGATCATATCTTGGGTCACAAATCAAGCCTTGGTAAATTTAAGAAAATTGAAATCATATCAAGTGTCTTTTCCAACCACAGTGCTATGAGACTAGATATCAATTACAGAAAAAGATCTGTAAAAAATACAAACACATGGAGGCTAAACAATACACTACTAAATAACCAAGAGATCACTGAAGAACTCAAAGAGGAAATCAAAAAATACCTAGAAAAAAATGACAATGAAAACATGACAACCCAAAACCTATGGGATGCAGCAAAAGCAGTTCTAAGAGGGAAGTTTATAGCAATACAATCCTACCTCAAGAAACAAGAAACATCACAAATAAACAACCTAACCTTACACCTAAAGCAGTTAGAGAAAGAAGAAACCCAAAGTTAGTAGAAGGAAAGAAATCATAAAGATCAGATCAGAAATAAATGAAAAAGAAATGAAGGAAACGATAGCAAAGATCAACAAATTAACACCAGGTTCTTTGAGAAGATAAACAAAATTGATAAACCATTAGCCAGCCTCATCAAGTAAAAAAGGGAGAAGACTGAAATCAATAAAATTGGAAATGAAAAAGGAGAAGTAACAATGGGCACAGCAGAAATATAAAAGATCATGAGAGATTACTGCAAGGAAATCTATGCCAATAAAGTGGACAACCTGCAAGAAACGGACAAATTCTTAGAAATGCACAACGTTCTGAGACTGAATGAGGAAGAAATAGAAAATATGAACAGACCAATCACAAGCACTGAAATTAAAACTGTGATTTAAAATCTTCCAACAAACAAGAGCCCAGAACCAGATGGCTTCACAGGCGAATTCTATCAAACATTTAGAGAAGAGCTAATACCTATCTTTCTCAAATTCCCCCAAAATATAGCAGAGGGAGGAACACTCCTAAACTCAATCTATGAGGCCACCATCACCCTGATTCCAAAAACAGACAAAGACATCACACAAAAAAAGAAAAGTACAGGCCAATATCACTGATGAACATAGATACAAAAATCCTCAAAAAAATACCAGCAAACAGATTCCAACAGCACATTAAAAGGATCACACACCACGATCAAGTGTGGTTTCTCCCAGGAATGCAAGGATTCTTCAATATATGCAAATCAATCAGTGTGATACACCATATTAACAAATTGAAGGATAAAAAACCTATGATCATCTCAATAAATTAAGAGAAAGCATCTGACAAAATTCAACACCTATTTATGATAAAAACCCTCCAGAAAGTAGGCATAGAGGGAACCTACCTCAACATAATAAAGGCCATATATGACAAACCCACAGCCAACATCATTCTCAATGGTGAAAAACTGAAACCATTTCTAATAAGATCAGGAACAAGACAAAGATGTACACTCTCACCACTATTATTGAACATAGTTTTGGAGGTTTTAGCCACCACAATCAGAGATGTAAAAGAAATAAAAGGAATCCAAATTGGAAAAGAAGTAAAGCTGTCACTATTTGCAGATGTCATGATACTACACATAGAGAATCCTAAAGATGCTACCAGAAAACTACTAGAGCTCATCAATGAATTTGGTATAGTAGCAGGATAAAAAATTAATGCACAGAAATCACTCACATTCCTATGCATTAATGATGAAAAATCTGAAAGTGAAATTGAGAAAACACTCTCATTTACCATTGCAACAAAAAGAATAAAATATCTAGGAATAAACCTGCCTAGGAGACAAAAGACCTGTATGGAGAAAACTATAAGACGTTGATGAAAGAAATTAAAGATGATACAAATAGATGGAGAGATATGCCATGTTCTTGGATTGGAAGAATCAACATTGTGAAAATGACTATACTACCCAAAGCAATCTACAGATCCAATGCAATCTGTATCAAACTACCACTGGCATTTTTCACAGAACTAGAACAAAAAATTTCACAATTTTATGGAAACACAAAAAACTCCAAATAGCAAAATCAAACTTGAGAAAGAAAAACGGCGTGGAGGAATCAGTCTCCCTGATTTCAGACTATACTACAAAGCTACAGTAATGAAGACAGTATGGTATTGGCAGAAAAACAGAAATATAGATGAATGGAACAGGATAGAAAGCCCAGAGATAAACCCACATACATATGGTCAGCTTATCTTTGATAAAGGAGGCAACAATATACAGTGGAGTAAAGACAGCCTCTTCAATAAGTGGTGCAGGGAAAACTGGCCAGCTATATGTAAAAGAATGAAATTAGAAGACTCCCTAAAACCATACACACAAAAAAACTCAAAATGGATTAAAGAACTAAATGTAAGGCCAGACACTAGTAAACTCAGAGGAAAACATAGGCAGAGCACTTCATGACATAAATCACAGCATGATCCTTTTTGACCCACATCCTACAGAAATGGAAATAAAAGCAAAAATAAACAAATGGGACCTAATGAAACTTAAAAACATTTGCACAGCAAAGGAAACCATAAACAAGATGAAAAGACAACCCTCAGAATGGGAGAAAATATTTGTGAATGAAGCAAGTGACAAAGGAATAATCTCCAAAATTTACAAGCAGCTCATGCAGCTCAATATCAAAAAAACTAACAAACCAATATGAAAATGGACAGAAGACCTAAATAGACATTTCTCCACAGAAGATATACAGACTGCCAACAAACACATGAAAGAATGCTCAACATCTTTACTCATTAGACAAATGCACATCAAAACTACAATGAGATATCATCTCACACCAGTCAGAATGGCTATCATCAAAAAGTCTACAAACAATAAATGCTGGATAGGTTGTGGAGGAAAGGGAACCCTCCTGCACTGTTGGTGGGAAAGTAAATTGATACCGCCACTATGGAGAACAGTTTAGGAGATTCCTTAAAAAACTAAAAATAGAACTACCATACAACCCAGCAGTCCCACTACTGGGCATATACCCTGAGAAAATCATAATTCAAAAAGAGTCATGTACCACAATGTTCATTGCAGCTCTATTTACAATAGCCAGGACGTGGAATCAACCTAAGTGTCCATCAACACAGATGAATGGATAAAGAAGATGTGGCACATATATATGATGGAATATTACTCAGCCATTAAAAGAAATGAAGTTGAGTTATTTGTAGTGAGGTGGGTAGACCTAGGGTCTGTCATACAGAGTGAAGGAAGTCAGAAGAGAAAAACAAATACCGTATGCTAACACATATATATGGAATCTAAAAAAAGAAAAATGGTCATGAAGAACCTAAGGGCAAGACAGGAATAAAGATGCAGACCTACTAGGGAATGGACTTGAGGATATGGGGAGGGCAAAGAGTAAGCTGGGACAAAGTGAGAGAGTAGCATGGACATATATACACTACCAAATGTAAAATAGATAACTAGTGGGAAGCAGCTTCATAGCACAGGGAGATCAGCTCCATGCTTTGTTACCACCTACAGGGGTGGGATAGAGAGGGTGGGAGGGAGGGAGATGAAAGAGGGAAGAGATATGGGGATATATGTATATGTATAACTGGTTCACTTTGTTATAAAAGAGAAACTAACACACCACTGAAAGCAATTTACTCCAATAAAGATGTTGAAACAAAACAAAACAAAAAACCATATGATCATCTCAATAGATGCAGAAAAAGCTTTTGACAAAACTCAACACCCATTTATGATACAAACTCTCAGGAAATAGGCAGAGAGGTAACCTACCTCAACATAATAAAGGCCATGTATGACACACCCACAGCCAACATCATTCTCAATGTTGAAAAACTGAAAGCATTTCCTCTAAGATCAGGAATAAGACAAGGTTGCCCACTATCACCACTATTATTCAACATAGTTTTGGAAGTTTTAGACACAGCAATCAGAGAAGAAAAAGAAATAAAAGGAATCCAAATCAGAAAAGAAGCAAAGCTGTCATTATTTGCAGATGACATGGTACTAAACATAGAGAATCCTAGAGATGTTATCAGAAAACTACTAGAGCTAATCAATGAATTTGTTAAAGTAGCAGGATACAAAATTAATACACAGAAATCTCTTGCATTCCTAAAAACTAATGATGAAAAATCTGAAAGATAAATTAAGGAAACACTCCCACTTACCACTGCAAAAAAAAGAATAAAATACCTAGGAATAAACCTACCTAAGAAGACAAAAGACCTGTATGCAGAAAACTATAAGACACTGATGAAAGAAATTAAAGATGATACAAACAGATGGAGAGATTTACCATGTTCTTGGATTGGAAGAATCAACATTGTGAAAATGACTATACTACCCAAAGCAATCTACAGATTCAATGCAATCCCTATCAAACTACCACTGGCATTTTTCACAAAACTAGAACAAAAAATTTCACAATTTGTATGGAAGCAAAATAGACCCTGAAAAGCCAAACCAATCTTGAGAAAGAAAAACGGAGCTGGAGGAATCAGGCTACCTGACCTCAGACTATACTACAAAGCTACAGTAATGAAGACAGTATGGTACTGGCAGAAAAACAGAAATATAGATGAATTGAACAGGATAGAAAGGCCAGAGATAAACCCACACGCATATGGTCACCTTATCTTTGATAAAAGAGGCAAGAATATACAATGGAGGAAAGACAGCCTCTTCGATAAGTAGTCCAGGGAAAGCTGGACAGCTACATGTAAAAGAATGAAATTAGAACACTCCCTAACACCATACACAAAAATAAACTCAAAGTGGATTAAAGACATAAATGTAAGGCCAGACACTATAAAACTCTTAGAGGAAAACATAGGCAGAACACTCTATGACATAAATCACAGCAAGATCCTTTTTGACGCAGCTCCTAGAGAAGTGGAAATAAAAACAAAAATAAATAAATGGGATCTAATGAAATAAAAGCTTTTGCACAACAAAGGAAACCATAGAAAAGATGAAAAGACAGCCTTCAGAATGGGAGAAAATATTTGCAGTGAAGCAACTGACAAAGGATTATCTCCAGTATATACAAGCAGCTCATTATCAAAATACCAAACCACCCAATCCAAAAATGGGAAGAAGACCTAAATACACATTTCTCCATAGAAGATATACAGATTGCCAACAAACACATGAAATGATGCTCAACATCACTAATCATTAGAGAAATGCAAATCACAACTACAATGAGGTATCACCTCACACCGGTCAGAATGGCCATCATCAAAAAGTCTACAAAAAATAAGTGCTGGAGAGGGTGTGAAGAAAAGGGAACCATCTTGCACTGTTGGCGTGAATGTAAATTGATCCAGCCAGTATGGAGAACAGTATGGAGATTCCTTAAAAAACTAAAAATAGAACTACCATACGACCCAGCAATCCCAGTAATGGGCATATACCCTGAGAAAACCATAATTGAAAAAGGGTCATGTACCACAAAGTTCATTGCAGCACTATTTACAATAGCCAGGACATGGAAGAAACCTAAGAGTCCATTGAGAGATGAATGGATTAAGAAGATTTGGGACATATATACAATCGAATATTACTCAGCCATAAAAAACAGAATTGAATTATTATAGTCAGGTTGATGGACCTAGAGTCTGTCATACAGAGTGAAGTAAGTCAGAAGAGAAAAACAAATACTGTATGCTAACGCGTATATATGGAATCTAAAAAAAAAAAAAAGTTCTGAAGAACCTAGCGGAAGGACAGGAAAAAAGACGCAGCATAGACAATAGAACTGAGGACATGGGGAGGGGGAAGGGTAAGCTGGGACAAAGTGTTAGAGTGACATGGACATATATACACTACCAAATGTAAAATAGATAGCTAGTGGGAAGCAGCCGCATAATACAGGGAGATCAGCTCAGTGCTGTGTCACCACCTAGAAGGTTGGGATAGGGAGGGTAGAAGGGAGATGCCAGAGGGCGGGGATATGGTGATATATGTATACGTATAGCTGACTCACTCTGTTATACCGCAGAAACCAACACACCATTGTAAAGCAATTATACTCCAATAAAGATGTATAAAAAATTTTTAAATAAATAAGTAGATAAAAAGATTATATAGGGGACAATTTTTATTTTATAATAAATAAGACCAAAATTTTGTTTAAAGAAGGAAAAAAAAAAGATGTGGTCACGAAGGTCACTTCATAATCTTGAACCACTGCATAATCTTAAAATCATAAAATCTCATATTAATACAAATATACTTGAGTTGGGGCATCTACCAGTAAATCTCATTAATTAAATTAGTGATAATATTTAGAAGAATTTTCATGCCTAATGTTATAATAATGACATAGTTCTAGTCATTTTAACAGTTCAATAGATGTTAACAACATACTTTATGTTTAATGATACACTTTTATAATTTTCACCTTTTAAAAACTCAATATTTAATTTAATTAGAGCATGAATGTATGAGTTAAATGTTTACTATAAGTAGGCAGGAGTAAATATAATTTCATTGGTGTGAATCAATGGAGATATAATCTACAAACAATTAATAAAGGCTTAATAAAGGCAAGTACACACTAATATACTACTCTTTGAGGAATTTGAATAATACATCTGTAAAGAAATAATCTGTTTTTTTAAAATAATTCTTAGAAACCAAGAATTTCATAAATGAATAAAAATCTAATGATAAATGTAACAATCCACGTTATGTCACTGAAAGGGAAAGTTAAAACTTCAACTATACGGCAACCCTAAAAAATAAGTGATGTTATATATACAATGGAATATTACTCAGCCATAAAAAGGAACGAAATTGGGTCATTTGTAGAGATGTGGATGAATCCAGAGTCTGTCATACAGAGTAAAGTAAGTCAGAAAGAAAAAAACAAATATTGTATATTAATGCATATATTCGGAATCTAGAAAAATGCTACAAATGAACATGTTTGCAAGGCAGAAATAGAGACACAGACGTAGAGAACAAACGTATGGGTACCAAGGGGCAAAAGGGGGTGGTGGGATGAATTGGGAGATTGGGATTGACATATATACACTAATATGTATAAAATAGATAACTAATAAGAACCTGCTGTATAGCAAAGAGAACTCTACTTAGTACTCTGTGGTGACCTAAATGGGAAGGAAATCCAAAAAAGAGGAGATATGTGTATACATATGGCTGATTCACTTTGCTCTACAGTAGAAACTGACACAACATTTTAAAACAACTATACCCCAATAAAAATTTTAAAAACATAAGTGATATTAGATAAGTTAATATTCTGTCTAGCTTTGAGTTCCCCCTATTTCTTTTTTATTTAAACATTTCCTGGTGGAAATATTCCCAAAGTAAATACTGTGTTTCACTGTTTTCTTAAATCACTGTATTATGTTGGGTATATATAGCTAAAGATTCAGTTGTATGTAGCATGGGGCATTGGACTAAGGAACAGTTGCTTCTGTATGGTAACTTTGCTGTTTTCTCTTATATTCCTATTTTTCTCTCATAGCTTTCCCACACATTTCTGCTTGTGCTATTCTCTAAATGACTATCATCATAGGACATTATCAGCCACAGAGAGACGTTTTTTTCAATTTTTTTGCATTGGATAGAATTGGGAGATTTGGTCCTCTTTGTTTCATTCTTCATTGCTGAACACTAAGGAATTGCTTCCTGGGCCACCAGAGACTTTCTTCTTGGCATGTTTCCTCTCATTAAACTTGGGAATCATATTATGGAAAATAGGTAAATCCATGAAGGACCCACTGGGGGTATTCATGAGAAAGAGAAGATAAGGTTCTTTGGAAATGCTAAATATGCCATTGAATTTCCTTTCAACAAAAGTTAGACTTACGTTCCATGTACTTCATTTATTCTTTGATAAATTCAAAGGAATAAACTTTTCTTTTTCTTCTCATTATTAGTATTACTAATTCTTTTATTTTTTCAGCTAAATAATCATTCTTTGAAATTAGATAACAGAACTGGGCCTGGAAGCCTAGTCACTTGACTTTCAATATGTTTCTTTGTACTTTAACTGGGAGTCACTTTTACTTTCTGAGTTTTTGCTTCTTCGGTGAAGAAAGGAATAGGCCATCTGTAAATGCCCCTCCAGTTCTTGATTTCTAGGAATTATAATCAAGTTCTGGAACTCAACTGTCAATCAATGCAAACTTTTAAAATGTGCTTGGATGGGTTAATGGTGAGCATGAAACCATGAGTTTTGCTTTAGATAAATTATTTGATCTCCTATGGAGATCAAACTGGTGTTTTTATCCTCATGATTAGTCCATGAGACCTGGTGTTTTTAGTCTGAACAACAGGTTTCAGAATGATGTAATTGTTAAAAGAATTTCAAGGATTGATGTGATCCTGGTATAATTTTAAATGGTCTTTTTCCTCATACCAATAGTGAACAGAGCAAGGAGAGAAGTAACAGAAATAAAATGTAGGTTCTAAAATATGAATTACTCAGAAGTAATTTCAGTAATATTAAATTTTTATTAGCTCATTCAATTGAATCATTACTCAAATGTATTTTCTGACTAAAATTTATATCTTGAAAAAATGAGTTAGATAATTTGTACTTTAAGTTTCTTTATTAAATTTTCACCCAAATATACACAGTTATGATCATACTGTGTGTATTAAATAAATATTAATACTGTTTCCTCCCATCTTTCCAGCAACCAGGGTGATCTTTCCATGAACTTATCAGGGCACTTTGAATAAAGTTAAAATTTCTTAACATGGTCTTCAAGAATCTACAAGAACCTAGCCCCTGCCTACCTTCTCAATCTCTTCATGTTAGTTTCTTCCCATACTCACTACACTCCTGAAGACTAAGGAAACTAATGAGATTAAGAGACTTTGGACATCAGGAAGCATGAGGGAATATGATCTTTCACTCTCCAGAAACTGAGTTACTTGAGGCAGCTCCAATGTGACAACAGGTCTCTCAGCAATGACATTGAAGCCCTGAGGCACCATCAGAGATAATATCATTCACCAGACAAGAAGTTTGTAATTATGCTGATACCCACTTGTCATCAGAAATGGTCAGTATAATCATAAACTGAGTAAACTGTACAGAATTTCTTGGTAATTGCGTTACAATTTTGTGTTAGTTTCTGCTGTACAACGAAGTGAATCAGCTATATGTGTACATATATCCCCTCCCTCTTGGACCTCCCTCCCTTGCCATCCCACCCATCTAGGTTATCACAGAGCACTGAGCTGAGTTCCCTGTGCTATACAGCAGGTTCCCACTAGCTATCTGTTTTACACATGGTAGTGTATATATGTCAATCCTAATCTCCCAATTTGTCCCACCCTCCCTTTCCCCCTCTGTGTTCACATGTCCATTCTTTACATCTTCATCTCTATTCTTGCCCTGCAAACAGAAAGCTTTGCATCAAAACTGTTTTTAGGAAATTTCACTGTACCATAATTTTATTTTGTGTGAATTTTAGAAAAAAAGCAATTTTGTGTTTGTGTCTTTATCTCCAATATGTTTTAACACTTATAACACAGTGCGGTCCTAAATTCCTTTAAGAATAAAATAGAATTTTTTTTTCAAATTTAGTTATCTATTTTCATTTTATTACTATCCTGTACTTCAAATGCACTTCCAGTTATGATTAAATCCCCTAACATCCACCCATAACATCTGGCTAAATACATATAGATTCTATGCCAAAGAGCTATAATGCATGGAAAAATCCTTTTGGCATTCACTAGACTTTTCCATTTCTTTAAAATTAAGCTTTACTTCTGTAGTAAGCAGAGATGAAACATATAATTAGCTAATTTTTTTTCTACTCAGTGTTATATTTGCTATTTTCTTTTCTGTCAGTTTCCTCCCGATACCTCTGTTGCCTCTAATTTTGATAAAGAAGATTCTCATCTTAATGAGAGTGTTTAAGTACTGATTATTTTCCTTTATTGTGTATAAAAGGCATATGTTCAATTTTTAAACTTTCCCAAATTATTCTGTGTTAATCCCCTGCTGATCTCAGGCCTATTAAAGGATATATTAAAGTGTGTGCAGGAGACAACGCTAAGTTTGATTGCTCACACAGACTGCCAAAACAAACTCCTGCTAAAATAGCATATCCATTTGTATTTCACTAAGTAAACTATTGTCCCTGAAGTCTCACAATTTGGTGCAACACATAAAAATTAAAATGCGATCTGGAAATTTCAGACTCAGTATGTTACATGATACACATGACATTAATCTTGGTGGAGTAAAGACGTTTCACAAAATTCCCATATTTTCATTTTCCTTTGCTTGCCAATTATCATGAAGAAAGTCACTGTATTAAGAACCTGTAGAAAGCATGTTTTTTACAAGGGAATTTTAACAACATATAATATTTAACCATCTAGTTAATTTCAACTATGTAAAATCAACCTCCCAGAAATGTGAAAGCTATACTTGGTAGAATTGTGAGACCAGACAATCATTTCTGCAAATTTTGGTTTAAATTGGAATCATTTTCCCTAAAAAGCCTGAGCCATTTTCTTTGCAGACCAGCACTTTTTATCATATTCTTGGTTTTATAAGGCTGATAGCAGTAGAAATTTTTCTCACTGCTTTATAGATACTGTTTTCTCGAGGGATCTCATATGAGCACTTGGACAGACTATGTTTGAAAGTCCCATGTTTTTGCAAAGTATACTATTTTGTGAGGTGTTTTATATTTTGTTTCTTAGTTGAAAACTCCTTGTCCACAGTGGTCAAGAAGATTATATAAATATTGCCTCACACACATGTACTTACCAGTATAACTTGCCTAAGAAATAAAACAACTAAACGTTTGACAAGTTGGAAATTTTCATCACTGAGAATGTTCTTTCTGAGGGTTACAATAACCTTGGATGTGAGAACTATGCGCTGACCTCTAAATGATGCAGTTGTGGAGCTCTTTAGTAAAAATAGAAGGGAAAGAATTATATTTGTTGTTAAATCTCCACGAACATTTTGCTGACATAGATTTATTGGCTTTCAACCTTCTTTCCTCTAGCTTTTTATTAGCAGAATTCTGAGGAGAGTACTGAACAGAAATTTTCACCTTGCTGGGATTAATTTCCAAAATACACAGATAGCTCATACAACTCAATAATAACAACAACAACAGCAAAAAACAAACAACCTAATCACATAATGAGCAGAAGACCTAAATAGACATTTCTCCAAAAAAGACATACAGTTGGCCACCAGGCACATGAAAAGATGCTCAACTTCACTAATTATTAGAGAAATGCAAATCAAAACTACAGCGAGATATCACTTCGCACCAGTCAGAATGGCCATCATTAAAATATCTACAATGAACAAATGCTGGTGAGGGTATAGAGAAACGGGAACCTTCCTACACTGTTGGTGGGAATGTAAATTGGTGCAGTCACTATGGAGAACAGTATGGTGGTTCCTTGCAAAACTAAAAATAGAGTTGCCATATGATCCAGCAATCCCACTCCTGGGCATATATCTGGACAAAACTCTAATTCAAAATGATAAATGTACCCCAGTGTTCATAGCAGCACTATTTATAATAGCTAAGACATGGAAGCAACATAAATGTCCATTGATGAAGGAATGGATAAAGAAGACGTAGTGTATATATATATATATATATAGATAGATAGATAGATAGATAGATAGATATAGATAGATACACACACACACACACACACACACACATATATACACTCAGCCATAAAAAAGAATGAAATAATGTCATTTGCAGTAATACAGATGCACCTAGAGATTATCATACTAACTGAAGTAAGTCAGAAGGAGAAAGACAAATATATGATATCACTTATATGTGGAATCTAAAATATGATACAAATGAACTTATTTACAAAACAGGAACATACAGAAGTAGGAAACAAACTTATGGTTACCGAAGGGGAAAGGAGGGAGGGATAAATTAACAGTTTGCGACTAGAAGATACAAACTACTATATATAAAATAGATAAACAACGAGGTCCCACCGTATAACACAGGGAAACTATAGTCAATATCCTGTAATAAACCATATGGAAAAGAAAATAAAAATAAATTTTCACTATGCTTATTAAACTCTTTTTTAGTAAGAAAACTATACCTGAATTTCAATGACGGATACTATTTAAGAGCACTATCTATTTATGCATTATGACCTGTGAGTATTAAAACCTTCAGTTGGTAAAAATTGGCTTCTATGTTATCAAAATTATACCTTAATGTTAGTTTCTTTTGTTTTTTGTTTTTTTGGATCAACAATGTAATTTAATGAAATCTAACTGTGTTTGAAGAAGAATAATTTTTTTGTGCTTCGAGATGATAGCCATTATTTTTTATATTTCAGTCTCCCTTCCCTCACATCGTCTTTATTGCTCTTTTCATAAGCAGTAAGAAGGTAATACATTTATTTAATAATCGGAAGTGAACTCATTCCATATTGATGATGAATGACAGGGGATGAGAATTTTCACTCAGTTCACTCACTGATTGATTTGTTCAGACATTAGTCTATATTAAAGCAAATAATAAATATTTGACTTTCAACATTCAGCTTTGGTAGTAACCCACTGCAGAATATTTGCATTTCAAGTTTGAGACAGAATTCAACCATGAACTGATGCAGCTTGCATTAATCAGTCAATAGGGTAATTAAAAATGAGAAAGAAAATTAGTTTTATATGTACTTTCATCTATACCATTTCCAGTGCTTCTCATTCCATTAGGTAAATTCAAGTTTTTAATCATATACATGTTGCCTAAAGAATTTCTGTTAACATTTTGTTGTGGGGGGTTGTTGTTATTAACTATGTTGGGGTTTTTTTGTCTGAAAAAGCTTTTTTTTCTCTTTCATTTTTGAAAGTTATTTATGCTAGATAGTGTAAACTAGTTTGACATGTTTTTCCCTTGAGGCCTTTTAAAGATGTCACTTCATGATCTTCTAGCTTCAGTAATTTCTGATGTGAATTATTGAGAAGTCTGCCATCATATATATATATATATATATATATATATATATATATATATGTAATATGTTCTTTTCCTCTAACTCCCTTTAAAATTTTCTTTTTATCTTTGGTTTTCAACACTTTGAATACCTTTGTCTAGGTGTTTCGTGTATTTTGTTTAGTATTTATTCTGCTTGGCTTTCTATGAATTTCCTTGATCTGTGGTTTATATCTTTCAATATTTTTGGAAAATTCTCAATCATTAACTTACAGCACTTTCCATGTTTTCTCTCTCTTCTTCTTTTGTGATTCCCATTACACCAGTATGAGAGTGACTGATACTGTCCCGAAAGCCTTTCATGTGTTGGTCTTTTACATTTTTTCTTTTACTGATTTAGTCTTTATAATTTAGCCTGGTTAATTTCTATTAAACTATTTTCACATTCACTTCATGTTCTTCTTTCTTTGGCTCTTTTAAGTCTATTCATAAACTTGTCAAAGAATTTTTCTTATATCAGTTACTGTGTTTCTTGTATCTAGCATTTCCATTTGATTATTTTTTATAATTTTCATCAGTCTGATGAAATTTAAAATCTATTCTTATAATTTTTTTCTCTCTGCTGTAATACATGCATTTTGCTCATCTTATTAACAAAAGGTTTTTTAATACATTAATCATAGTTGTTTAAAATTTTCTGTTTGATAGTTCCAAGATGGACCTCATTCTATTGATTGATTTCGGTGTATCTTAACAAAATATTGTTTTTTACTGCTTCATCACTCTGTACTTTTTTGTTGAATGCTGGACATTGTGTATAAGACAATACAAATTGAGGTAAATATTATTGATGTCTGAAAATGGAAATATTTCTTTTTATGCTAGGTCTTCAGTGTGGCAGATTGAGTTAACTTAGCCAGGGGTTGGGCGGTATTTGGGTTTTGTTGTTGCAATGATCTTTAGGGCACCACTGGCTTCAAATTCCTCTAGCTTTTCCTTGTGCTTATGATGGGAGCTGAGTTGCAGAGGTTTATTCTAAATTATTCTGTTCCACATTTAGTTTTAGAATTCTCTGTATATTTACCCATCAGAGAAGATCTTTCTCCACGTTCTTGTCCCTCTCTCAGCAGTTGACAGATTCTATTTATCACTCATCACTTGGTAGCCTGGTGAGGGAGGGTGGAGAGGGTTTTCTCTTGTCCTGCTTTAGCATTAGTCTTAGGCAAACTCTCTGTTCCTGGATCTTGGGGCTTTGTTAGTGAACCTGCCATTCCACCAGTGGAGTGGACCTCTAATGTCCTGATATTTGCCCTGGTATCAAAGGTTGTTTTTTCCTATTTTTTTCTTCAAGCTGCAGTGGATTTCTATGTGTTCTTTGAAAGCTACAGAGGTTTGCCTCAGTGGTGTAAGGCTATTTCAGTAGAAGAGATGGGAAAGAATAATCCAAGTGAGGCTTTGTGCCTTTGCCACAGTGGTTGCTACTTTCCTCACCAAGGCCTAATGAAGCAGGAGACAATCTCTGATCTCCCAACCTAACCCACATCTTTGTCATGAGAACCTGGAGATGGGAGTGGATAAAAGCCTGAGATAAAGTGCAATCTCCTAATTTCTATGGCTTGAAGCATTCTATATTCTCATAGTAGTCAACACTCAACATTTCGAAATATGTTCAAACATTTAGCTGAATTTTCTTACCAGTTTCATTGGCACCCCATGTCCCTTCCTAGCTTGATCTCCTACAGGTGAACCAGTGCTCACATCTTGTCTCTGTTAGAAGGTACCTGTATTCCCTTAAGCTGGAGACTATTTGATTGCCTATGGCCTCAGGTTTTTCATGGGCTGAAGAAAATTTATGATTTGGTAAATTATCCAACTTGTCATTGTTTGGGGTGGGGAGCAATGCTCTTTCAAGTTTTCTGTATCTTTTTTTTTTTTTTTTTTTTTTGCGGTACACGGGCCTCTCACTGTTGTGGCCTCTCCAGTTGTGGAGTACAGGCTCCAGACGTGCAGGCTCAGTGGCCATGGCTCACGGGCCCAGCTGTTCCGCGGCATGTGGGATCTTCCTGGACCGGGGCACAAACCCATGTCCCCTGCATTGGCAGGCGGATTCTCAACCACTGCGCCACCAGGGAAGCCCAAGTTTTCTGTATCTTAAGACAAAGCTAAAACCCTTCTCAACTGATTCTGAAGATATAACTTCTAGGATTAAATATAATATGAGTTACATTGGCAATTTATTAAAAGTAATTCATAAATTTTAAGTTTAAAATTGTTTTGAAATACTTAGTCAACATAAATTTTCTTCATCTTGAATTCCCTGAGGGTTGCTAAATAAAAAAGAGGAATTAATGACACAGAAAATACTGGATTATTGAGCAAATAATTGAACCCATTTCATAGTTGGGATACACTATTGGTATCATTAATTCAATATATGGATGATAAGATCATTAATTTTTGTTTGTTTGTTTAGTGCCAAAACTTGGTTTGATGTTGAAGTAACCCATAAATGACTTTTCAAAATCTTAAATTGTCTGAGAAAATAATATTAAATGGTGTGTTCAACACATTAATGATTTGAAATAACTATTTAATAACAATAAAACTGCTTTGATTCAACTAATCTAATAGTATGTTTTTAAATCATGAATTGTCATAAAAATTGTTAGTTCTTTAGTCAGAAACAAAAATAATTTCAACTATTTTTGGCTGAGTCAAATAATTCAAATAACTTGTGTTTACAAAATATAGACAACGTTATTATTAAAATATAATTTAGTTTTCAGCATTTAAAAGTGTCAGTTTTGTACAAACTGCTTCATGGTTTCAGTCTAATTTCATTTTAAACTGTATTAGGAAAATGGGAAATAAGACTTTGAAGAAATTATTTCTCACTTTAAAAACTTTACAATCTAATAGAAACTGAGAAGATATACATTGGATTTGAGATTTAAAAACATAAACATCTTCACACTTTAATTCAGTAATTTTTTAATCAAATATTTATATGGTGTCTTCTATGGCCAGGCACTGTGCTGGGTGCAGATAGACACGAACATTAAGGAGAGTGACACAATGCTAAGAGATAAAAAAGTATAAATATGGCTTCACAAAAATTATAAAGTGATTGGGAAAGAAACACCAAGAACAAAGTCAAAAGCCAAACAGGCATATATGACCAAAAATAGTCCATTTTATTCATACGTAAAAGCTCCTACAAACAAGAAAATCCCAACAGCCCAAAGCCCAATTGAAAATGGATAAAGTGACATGAATAGTATACATAAGAGGAAAAAACAAATCAGTTTCAAACTTGTGAAAAGATATATAACCTCGGGACTTCCCTGGTGGCACAGTGGTTAAGAATCTGCCTGCCAATGCAGGGGACAGGGGTTTGAGCCCTGGTCCGGGAAGATCCCACATGCCACAGAGCAATTAAGCCATTGCTCCACAACTACTGAGCCTGTGCTTTAGAGCCTGAGAGCCACAACTGCTGAGCCCACACACCACAACTACTGAAACCCGTGCACCTAGAGCCCATGCTCTGCAACAAGAGAAGCCACCACAATGAGAAGCCCGTGCACCACAAAGAAGAGCAACCCCCTCTTGCTGCAACTAGAGAAAGCCCATGCACAGCAACGAAGACCCAATGCAACCAAAAATAAAATAAATAAATTTATTTTTAAAAATGATATATAACCTCACTTGTAATAAGTGAAATGGAAAATTAAGCTAAAGTTATTTTTTTACCAATCACATCGGTAGAATTTTTTTTAATTATTACATGTTCTATTAACAAGGAGGAACAGAAACAGGCAACCTCATACATTATTGGTGGGAGAGTAAATTGACATAAAGTCTTTGGAGATCACTTTGTCAATACCAATCAAAGAATAAAATATATATAACCACTTCCAACAATTTATTTTACTCTTCAAGCATCTAAAATTGTAAGACTATGAATATATATTGGAACATGTTTATTTATAATAACCAAAGTTTATGGCAATATATCGAATATCTACTAATAAAGGACATTCAGGGCTTCCCTGGTGGTGCAGTGGTTGAGAGTCCGCCTGCCGATGCAGGGGACATGGGTTCGTACCCCGGTCCGGGAGGATCCCACATGCCGCGGAGCGGCTGGGCCCGTGAGCCATGGCCGCTGAGCCTGTGCATCTGGAGCCTGTGCTCCGCAACGGGAGAGGCCACAACAGTGAGAGGCCCGCGTACCGCAAAAAAAAAAAAAAAAAAAGACATTCATTGTATAATATATATGTAAAATAAAATTAAAAATATGCATTGTATAATATACCAAATATATTATCATACATTTATAGAGGAGACTAATCTCTCTTCCTTATCAAATATATGTTATACACAAAATTAAGACAAAAGGTATTTCAGTAACATAGATAGGAGATAATGAGTGTCTTAGTTTGGGTGGAATACTCAAGATGCAATTGAGAAATAAAATCAGTTGGCGTCATTTGGATATAAGGAGTTAGAAAAAATATGTATGATGACACGTATTTCTGGCTTAGTATCTGCCAGGCCTAGTGATCAGATTCTATCAAATTCAATATCACTTATTTTATTTATTTTTTTAAAATTTTTATTCAATTTATTTAAACTAGAAAAAAAAAGTTCACCATTATCTCTACCATGTGAATATTTATTGCAGTTTCATCTGTTACCAGTTTCTAAAATGTTATCGCTATCAATGAAATATCTTTTTTTCACATTTAGGAAAAGTTCTTATTTACAATAAACAAACATAAATGAGAAATCTATTTGCCTGACAATGAAAGGCATTATCCCTTAGCCCACAGAAAAGCAGCAGGATCAGGAGGTCCTAAGGCTAGTTACATTAATGTATCTCACTCTGGGCTATGATTGAGGGTAGGGTACCCCAGAACAGACTCCTGATCATAGATGGAATTTATATCTATTTTGTTAAAATTTCTTTTGTTCATGAATTAATCACTTTAAAAAATATTCCTCTTTATAAAAGTATTAGAAAAGATATTTAAATTGTTAACATATTACAACCAGCAAAATATAATTTCATTTAAATGTAAAATTTTTCTAAAGATCAAGTAAGTATTTTCTACTTTAGCATCTGTTTTAAATTATGACCTGTATCCATCCTGCCATGTATCCCTCACAAAAAGTGACGGAACCACATGATAGATGTTTCTGTCCCTTACTGCTTGGGCTTGTCTAAATCCACTTCTTACAACTTGGCAAAGATTTTTTTTCTTAGTTCCAACATTAACTACTTTTAATTCATTATTTTGGTACACTGTGATAATAAGTAATATGGAACATATTCCATACCTTAAAAACTAGTCATAAAATTTCAGACATAGAGTACATTTCTAAAACAGTCCCTCCAGTGGATTTAAGCCAAATGTGACTTAACTGAACAAGAATTACTCACAGAGTACTGTGCTTTTATTTCCTTACTTCTCACCTCTCTTCCAGTGTTTTTACAAGCCAGTAAGATATATATAAAAGTGTATGTAATTTTTCTTATTTAACTAACATTTTTCCTGAATAAGTGTTTAATAATCAAGTTTCTTATTAATATATATTCATGCAGAAAAGTTTGTTCTTTAAGAAATTCAGAGATAAATATTTTAGAGTTGTAAATTATAATACCTGATTTTTTTCTTTCTAGATATTTAAGTTATTACATAATGGAATATTTTTGCATATGGTTGAACAAAGTAACGTGATGTAACTTTTTCATCTCATTCATGCTGATTAATATTGCAAATCTGTAACATCTTTTTACATAGGTTACAGTGAGCAAAGATTTGATAGAATTTCCTAAACATAAATTGAAAGGAACAAAGAGCAAGTCATTATCTCAAAATGTTATCAATTTATGAAACTTTCTTCTTAGGAGTTCAGCTAATTCCAAGACATAATCTGGGGTTCCTCAAAAACTAAACATAGAATTACCATATGATTCAGCAAGTTCACTCCTAAGTATATGCCCAAGAGGAATGGAACCATATATCCACACACACACACACACACAAAACTTGTACACCAGTGCTTTAGCAGCATTATTTGTAAAAGCCAAAAGGTGGAAACAATGCAAATGCTCATTACTGACAATAGAGAAACAAAATGTAGTATATCAATACATATTATTGTACCATTTAAAAAGGAATGAAACACTAATACATGATACCACATGGATCAACCTTGAAAACATGTTGCTAAGTGGAGGAAGACAGCCACAAAAGAACATATATCATATTATTCCATTCATATGAAAGTCCAGAATAGGAAAATCTATAGTGGTTGCTTAGGGCTGGGGGATATGAGGATATATATCCTTGTTAGAGGATACAGCATTTTTTCTGAGGTCCTGAAAATGTTCTAAAATTGACTGGTAATGGTGGTAATGATTGCACATGTCTGTGAATATTCTAAAAGCCACTGCATTGTCTACTTTAAATGAATGAATTGTATGGCATGTGAATTATATCCGAATAAGGCTATTTTTTTAATTTCAAAAGAATATGATACTAAGCAAGTCAAGACTGCTTTAGGTACTCAAGGTTGTCATCAGAATCGGAAACTTCTGACCATCCATCCCTTACATGCAGCTTTGATCACTAGGATCTCAATTTGACTCCTTCACCTCTAACTCATCCACATTCCAGTACACAAAAGAAACAAAAAACGTATAGTACCTACAACAGGAAAGCAATTTACCCAAAAGCCCTCCATAGTATTGCTTCTGGAGCCAGAAGTACAGCCATCCTCAGCAACAAGAGAGGATGGAGAATTTGATATGTTTACCTGGACACCTTTCCACATCAAACAAAATCTGGGGAAACGTATATTAGATAGGAAATTTGCAGAATCTGTCACAAATTCTTATTCATAAGAGATATTTTAATTTTACAAGTCTTTCACTTTTTACCAGGGACCAAGATTCAGGGTTTTTTTTTAAAAAAAAATCAATATTAAGCTTTTAGAAGAATAAGAACTTATGATGAAAGAGAATATTTGATAATAGAACAATAAGAAATGAATTCTTCCTTTCTAATCATAAACATTAATCAACTGTTATCCATCTTCATAGAGAATTTTTTAAAATTAGCAAAACCCACATGGTATCAAAAAGATAACATTTAATTTTTTCTGTATAATTTTTCTTTATAAATTCACAAAATTAATGGATTTATTAATTCGGTTACTATTGATTAAAGATGTTCTATTGTTCATGCCTTCTCAAGTTGTTGGCCATATACACACCTTTAAATATATGATACTATAAAGAAAATCTTAACTAATAGGATGAGATTTAGAGATGTTAAAGGAAAGGAAATCCTTAAAGGAAAATTCTTTCTAACTAGAAAAGAGGTAAGGACAATGAATACCAAAAGAATAGTTGGTACAAACATCCAGAAGTATTTTATAAAGACGGTATTTCAGAAAACAGTGAAAAACATCTACAAAAGGTAAACAGGGTGCACAGGGAGGGCATGTGAACCATGGGAAGAGTTAGAAGAGGCCAAGTACATTTTATAAGTTATAATTGTTATAAATACAGCAATAAGCAATGCATGATGTTCAGTGTCAGAATACTGAAAAAGAACTCCTTATAATATTCTGAAGGAATCTAGTCTCTCTTTGGCCTGAAGATTGCAATTACTTCACCTCCAAAAGATTTAAAATGTTATAGTGCACACCCAACATGAAGATAGAGTGGTTATAAAATATGTTCTAAGATACCTTTTTTTTTAAAAGGGAGGCTTATGTAAAAATTAAGTTTTTCTTTGAAGTGCATAAACTATGATGAGCACAGATTCCAATAAAATGATTACTTTTTCTGAATCAAATTTATATTGGCTTATTTTTCAGCATTTATTTTTATTATTAAGATTTCATTTAGTCTGTTTCATAGAGTGTTGCATCAACTGGAAATTTTGCCCATTATTTTTAGTCATATTTATATTGAGAAACATTGTAACTGAAATAACACCTATTTCATTGGAATATACAATACCTTTTTCCATATATTTCAAAAATATTTTAATATATAATTTTAATATGTTATATACGGAAGAGTATAGTAGTAGGCTTGCTTAGTTGTTTGTTGTTTTGTCCATTGTTTTGCTTTATTTTGGAATGTATGAGGGGACCCCTTGACATTTACTTGAGTAAGAAATTTGTGATATTTTTAGAACATTTCAGGTATAAAATTAATAGTAAAAACTTGTATAAAAATATTTTAACAGTAAAGTTTAGATTTCTTTTCTGACCCATGAGGAATTCTAGGAATAGCACAATGTAGATTAAAATCTTATTTTCACTTTAGTTATCTTATAAAGAGACAAAGATACTGTAATTTTCTGCAGATAGTTATATATTAATGCTGGAATCACGATTCTTAATTTCAATTGTGTATGTGCCACTAATTTCTGTTGTGTGTCCTACTGACATAAAGCCACCCTTCCCTGGGGTAGGGAAAACATGTTTACTGTCTATTTTCTTGGACAGTGTAGAATGGGTGATACCTAGATTGTGATGGGAAATATCCTATGACCAAAAGTGACACAGGAATACAGAGATGAAAGATTCACTGAGAAATGGAGTTAGAACTCTGACTGTATAATTCCTGAAGCGCTCCTACTTCTAAAAATTTAAGTTTACATGAACTGGCACAGGCCTTTCATGGTTTTAAAAAAGTTTGAATTGAGCTTTCTAATACTTGTGAGTGAAAATAACATAATTGGCACAGATTGAAATATTCCAAAATTAAAAATAAGATCCATCAATACATATAGTTTACTGTATCATAAGAGATAGTGTGATGTAAAAGAGAAACAGGGGACATGAGCTCTAATTTAGGTCAGTGTGCAGAGTGTCCTGGACATTGAATAAGCACTGGAGATAGAGGATCGCATGAGAATCTGTGTCTCACTTCAGAGTTAGAGCGACTAGGGAAGAAACTGGCTCATAAATTGATAATTTTCCTAAAATATTGTCTGGGTGTATGTGTTCATGTGCAAATGCTATGATTAGGCTGCTCATAAGAGAGGGACATCAACACAACTTCTAAGAGTATATAAAAAAACAGTCACTACTAAAAATGAAGAAAGTGGGAGTGACTTAGCATGAACAAAGGCATAATGTTATGAAATGGCTAATTGTTATTGTGTAGCTATTTAGCTAAAATATAGAGTATAAGGCAAGGACTAGAAAGAGATGAAGTTGCAGAGATAGGTCATGAATGAATGGCGTGCATTGTTCTGAGAAATTTGGGCTTAAAAACTAAATTGGGAAGTAACAGTATTTTAAACAAAAATATTAAACTGTTAGATCTACTAATACTAAACTCAGCAAGTACATGGAATACATTCAGAGACTAATAACAGAAGAAAGAAATTATACATGTATATGAAGACCATATTATTTACAATAAAATTCCTGAAACTTTTGATGATATCATTAAAAGTTATCATTTAATGATAAACATACAAAAGGATATCATGCCCCCAAATTTAAAATTAAATAGAACAAATCAGTAAAATTTTATGTATTTGAATTTTGTTTAGAGACAAGACGGCTATTTGAAAGAATAAAGAAAATGTTATTTTATGTTGTAGAGATGGACAGCAAGATAATAAATCATAAACTGTAAGTTTATCTCGAAAGTTTCTGTTTCCACATGTAAGGAGCTTGGAAGTCTCCACTCTTTCCTAACAACAAGTAGAAAGCTGAATAGATTGAAAGATCAACAGTGCTTATTGGATCCATAAGAGAGCAGAGGACACATAACAAAACACTGTCCCAAGATTGGAGAGACAGTAAAAAACAGGGGGTCATGGCTTACCAGGGCAGAGGCTCACATGCAGAAACCACTCTAGGAGCCAGTGCTGGGGTAGAAAAACCTGAGCTGTAATTGATGAATTGCTGGAGGCTCAATATGGATAACTCTGAGAGTTAAAAACTCCAGGGGATGCAGTCATAGGATGCCCCCACAATATTGTGAGATTATTCTCCAGGAGCTTAACCAAGTTCCCACAGTATATATGAGAAAAATTCCATTGTGCTTCTGGCATGGGAGGGGAAAAGGAACAAATTTGAAGAAGGCCTGCCATCAAGGGAAACTACTTACCCAGAACCTAACCTGCTGGGGTATTACCACAGCCTAACTGACCTGGAGGAAGCAAAATATGCAACTCTAGCACTCTCTAGCCATTCTGTCTCATCTAAAGGAAAGAAAAATACTGAGAAACTGTTGTGAAGTCAACAGCCCAAAGATGTAGGCTCACTAAAATACTGAGACCCAATTGTAAGACTCTGGAATATTTCCCCTCCCCACAGCTCGCCACCACATGTGCTAAGTCCTATTTACAGCCATTCCTTTACCCAGTACATTATGTCCAGCTATCAAGAAAAAATTACAAGACATACCAAAAGGCAAAAAACATGATTTGAAGACACAGTGCAAGCATCAGAACAAGACTTGGCAGGGATGTTGGGATTATTAAACCAGGAATTTAAAACAACTTTAGTATGTTAAGGGTTCTAGTGGAATAAGTAGACAGCAGGCAAGAACAGATGGGTAATGTAAGCAGAGAGATGGAAATCTTAAGAAAGAACCATAATAAATCCAAGAGATAAAAAACACTTTAACAGAAATGAAAAGTGTCTTTGATGGGTTTTAGAGCAGGCTGGAAACCATCTCTGAGCTAGAAGATATATCAATAGAATCCGTGAACACCACAAAGCAAAGAGAATAAAGACTGAAAACAAACAACAACAACAAAAAACAATATCCAAGTACTGTGGGACAATGGTGTAACATAGTGTAAGATATGTATAATGGGAATACCAGAAGGAGAAGAAAGAGAGAAAGCAAGAGAAGAAATATTTGAAATAATAATGACTTAGAATTTCCCCCAAATGAATTTCCCCCAAATGAAGTTCAGACACCAAACCACAGATCCAGAGAGCTTAGAGAACTCCAAGCAGGAAAAATACCAAAAAAAAAAAAAAAAAAAAAAAAACAACTCTAACTAAGCATATTATTTTCAAACTACAGAAAATCAAAGATGAAGGAAAAGTATCAAAAGAAGTTTGAGGAAAACATCACCTCACCTACAGAGGAGCAAAGAGAAGAATTATATCCAACTTCTCTTGAATTCTATCCAAGCAAGAAAAGAATGAGGTGTAATAATTAAAGTTTTGAGAAAAAAAAAATCTCACCACCAACATATTCTGTACTCTAGAAAATTATCTTTCAAAAGTGAAGGAGAAATAAAGAATTTCTGAGACAAGCAAAGACTGAGGAAATCTGTTGCAAGTACACATGCCTTGCAAGAAATGTTAAAATAGTGATTTAGAGAGAGAGAAAATAATATAGGTCAGAAATGCATATGTTCATAAAGTAAGGGTGTCCAAAAGGAATAAGTGAAGGGAAACTACAAATTTTTTTCTTATTCTTTTTTTTTTTAAACATCTTTATTGGAGTATAATTGCTTTACAATGGTGTGTTAGTTTCTGTTTTATAACAAAGTGAGTCAGCTATATGTATACATATATCCGCATATCACCTCCCTCTTGTGTCTCCCTCCCACCCTCCCTATCCCACCCCTCTTTGTGGTCACAAAGCTCCCAGCTGGTCTCCCTGTGCTATGCGGCTGCTTCTCACAAGCTAGCTACTTTACATTTGGTAGTATATATGTGTCTGTGCCACTCTCTCACTTCGTCCCAGTTTACCAATCCCCCTCCCCGTGTCCTCAAGTCCATTCTCTACATCTGCATCTTTATTCCTGTCCTGCCCCTAGGTTCTCCAGAACCATTTTTTGTTTTTTAGATTATATATATATATATATATATATATATATATATATATATATATATATTAGCATATGGTATTTGTTTTTCTCTTTCTGACTTACTTCACTCTGCATGACAACTCTATGTCCACCCAACTCACTACAAATAACTCAGTTTCATTCTTTTTTATGGCTGACTAATATTCCATTGTATATATGTGCCACATCTTCTTTATCCATTCATCTGTCGATGGACACTTAGGTTGCTTCCATGTCCTGGCTATTGTAAATAGTGTTGCAATGAACATTGTGGCACATGACTCTTTTTGAATTATGGCTTTCTCAGGGTATATGCCTAGTAGTGGGATTGCTGGGTTGTATGGTAGTTCTATTTTTAGCTTTTTAAGGAACCTCCATACTGTTCTCCATAGTGGCTGGATCAATTTACATTCCCACCAGCAGTGCAAGAGGGTTCCCTTTCCTCCACACCCTATCCAGCATTTATTGTTTGTAGACTTTTAGATGATGGGCATTCTGACCAGTATTAGGTGATACCTCATTGTAGCTATAATTTGCAGGTCACTTGTCCATTCTTCTGCCTCAGTTATTCTGCTATTGATTCCTTCTAGCGAATTTTTAATTTCAATTATTGTGTTGATCATCATTGTTTGTTTGCTCCTTAGTTCTTCTAGGTCCTTATTAAATGTTTCTTGTATTTTCTCCATTCTATTTCCAAGATTTTGGATCACGTTTACTATCATTACTCTGAATTCTTTTTCAGGTAGACTGCTTATTTCCTCTTCATTAGTTTGGTCTGGTGGGTTTTTACCTCATTCCTTCATCTGCTGTGTATTTCTCTGTCTTCTCATTTTGCTTAGCTTACTGTGTTTGGGGTCTCCTTTTTGCAGTCTGAAGGTTTGTCATTCCTGTTTTTGGTTTCTGCCACCAGTGGCTAAGGTTGGTTCAGTGGATTGTGTAGGCTTCCTGGTGGAGGGGACTGGTGTCTGTGTTTTGGTGGGTGAGGCTGGATCTTGTCTTCTGGTGGGAAGGACTGCATCTGGTAGTGTGTTTTGGCAGTCTCTGAACTTATTCTGATTTTAGGCAGCCTCTCTGCTAATGGGTGCAGTTGTGTTCCTGTCTTGCTAGTTGCTTGGCATGGGGCGCTCAGCACTGGAGCATGCTGGTCATTGAGTGGAGCTGTGTCTTAGCATTGAGACAGAGACCTCTGTGAGAACTCTCACCAACTGATATTATGAGGGACCAGGAAGTCTCTGGTAAACCAATGTCCTGAACTCAGCTCTCCCAACTTAGAGGTTCAGGCCTGACACCTGGCTGGAGCACCAAGACCCTGTCAGCCACATGACTCAGAAGAAAGGGAGAAATGAAAAAAAACAAAAACAAAAAACAGAAAGAAAGAAAAAATAAAGTTATTAAAATAAAAAATATTAAAAATTTATTAAAATAGAAACATAAAAAAGTAATTTAAAAAAAGAAGAGGTCAACCAAA
Organism: Mesoplodon mirus; assembly: GCF_964341445.2. Classification (NCBI taxonomy): domain Eukaryota; kingdom Metazoa; phylum Chordata; class Mammalia; order Artiodactyla; family Ziphiidae; genus Mesoplodon; species Mesoplodon mirus. Next base: position 46,362,982 of record NC_138984.1, read on the forward strand.
CCAATAAAAAAAATCCACTAATGATAACAAGTGCTAAAAACTATACTAAACAAAAATGGAAATACAGAACCCTAGGACAAATGGTAAAAGCAAATGTATACAGAGAAAAATCACACAAAGAAACGTACACATACACACTCACAAAAAGAGAAAAAGGGGAAATTATATATATATATATATATATATATATATATATTAAAAAAAAGAAAAGAGTAACCAAATCAATAAACAAATCTACCAATGATAATAAGCTCTAAATACTAAATTAAGATAAACATAAAACTAGAAACAAATTATACACAGAAAGCAAATCTGAAGTCTACAGTTGCTCCCAAAGTCCACCACGCCTCAGTTTTGCAATGATTCATTGTCTATTCTGGTATCCCACAGATGCAGGTATATCAGGTTGATTGTGGAGATTTATTCCACTGCTCCTGATGCTCCTCGGAGAGACCTCTCCTTTTGTCTTCTTTGTTCGCACATCTCCTAGTGCTCATCCTTAGATTTGGCTCTGCCTCTGCATGTGGATAGCCCTCTGGCATCTGTTCTTCCCCCAGACAGGAGAGGGTTAAAGGAGTGGCTGATTCCAGGGCTCTGGCTCACTCAGGCCAGGGGGAGGGAGGTTGCGGTATGCGGGGCGAGCCTGCAACGGCAGAGGCCAGCGTGACATTGCAACAGCCTGAGGTGCACCGTGTGTTCTCCCGGGGAAGTTGTCCCTGGATCACAGGACCCTGGCAGTGGCAGGCTGCACAGGCTCCCGGGAGGGGAGGTGTGGAGAGTGACCTGTGCTTGTACACAGGATTCTTGGTGGCTGCAGCAGCAGCATTAGCATTTCATGCCTGTCTCTGGTGTCTGCACTGATAGCTGCAGCTCACGCCTGTCTCTGCAGCTCGTTTAGGCGGTGTTCTGAATCCCTTCTCCTCGCACACCCCAAAACAATGGTCTCTTGACTCTTAGGCAGGTCCAGAGTTTTTCCTGGACTCCCTCCCAGCTAGCTGTGGTGCACTAACCCCTTCAGACTTATTCATGCAGCCAACCCCAGTCCTCTCCCTGGGATCTGACCTCTGATGCCTGAGCCTCAGCTCCCAACCCCACCCACACAGGTGGGTTAGCAGACAAGCCTCTCGGGCTGGTGAGTGCTGGTCGGCACCAATCCTCTGTGCGGGAATCTCTCCACTTTGCCCTCTGTACCCCTGTTGCTGTGCTCTTCTCCATGGCTCTGAAGCTGAAGCTTCCTCTCTGCTCACCTCCCATCTCCACCAGTGAAGGAGCTTCCTAGTGTGTGGAAACTTTTCCTCCTTCACAGCTCCTTCCCAGAGGTGCAGGTCCCATCCTTATTCTTTTGTCTCTGTTTTTCCTTTTTTCTTTCACCCTACCCTGTTACGTGGGGAGTTTCTTGCTTTTTGGGAAGTCTGAGGTCTTCTGCCAGCATTCAGTAGGTGTTCTGTAAGGGTTGTCCCATATGTAGATGTATTTTTGATATATTTGTGGGGAGGAAGGTGATCTCCATGTCTTACTCCTTCACCATCTTGAAGGTCCTCCCTTTTTCTTATTCTTAATTCATCTAACAGGTAGCAGTTTTTTCAAGATAATAATTCCAACACATAAATATTGATTATGTGTATATGTATGTTTATATGTAAGTAAAATGATTGACAACAATGACACAATTGACAGGAGGGAGGAATTAAAATTCTTTCATTACTATAAGATACTCACATTACCCATGAAGTTGTATAGTGTTGTTTGAAAGTAGATTTGGATTAGCTATAATTATATTGCAACCTCTATGGCAACCTCTAAAAAAAGTTTAAAAAGGAAGTATAACTGATATGCCAAGAAAGGAGAAAAAAATGGAATCATGTAATGCTAAATTAAAACTACAGAAAGGTAGGACAAGAGTGAAAGACAAAAACAGGGACATGGAACAAGGGCAACAAATAGAAAATAGTAATGAATACAGTAGATATTGCTCCAGCTATGACAGATAATCACTTTGAATGTCAATGGTCTAAATGCACCAAGTAAAAGATAGAGATTGTCGAGAGATTGTCAGAGTGGATGAAAAAACAAGACCCATCTATATGTTGTTTACAAGATACCCACTTTATATAAAGATGTGTACAGATGAAAAGTAAGTGGAAGGAGGAAAATAAGCATGGTACACTAATCAAAAGGAAAATCAGTCTTCATAGTAATAGAGGAGAATGGACATACAGTGAGAAATGGTATTAGACTCATACTCATACATAGTGAAGCAAAGAGGGCAAGTGTATAAAAAGGTTTAATTATAGCTTCCTAATTGTCTGGTGGAGAACAAAGTGAAATATGTACCTGGTACATAGTAAAAATCATTAACTGTTAACTATGTTTTTTATGGTTTTGATTATTTCATCTCAAGGCTGTCCCATGAGTCACACTATAAAGAACACATAAGAGCTCTGCCAGGATCAAGACTGCTTTATCCAACATTGTCCTGAGTCAATTTCAATATTCTTTACATTGTCAGTATCTCCTTGGCTATCTGATTCCTTGCTTCCTGCTGGAATTTAAAGAGACTTCTCTGGCTTAACTCCCCATATTCATATTGGATTTTATCAGTATCTGTCCTCTCACTCTAGGCATACCTGATTCCACAGTCCTGACCTGTAGAATCCATAATAGTCTGCAGTAGGAGGGTTCCAATTATATTCATTCTGCTTCTCAAATGTGTCTTGACATTTAGAAAGCACATATTTCATTTTCATTTGTTGGAAATTACCTCTGAAATATGTCAACGTTGAAGTCATTGAATCTCTTTCATTTTGCAGGTTGGTAACTTAACTAACTTCGGTATATTTTATATTCTTTGTAGACATGACCACATAACCACAGAGAGATTTGTAAACACCAGTGCTATTAAAATCTAGCAGGTGTATTTTAGCACAGAGTTACAGTTCGGTGAGGGAACTGGAAATAATTAGTTTTCCTCTCCATGATGATACAATTCTCAGTTACTACATGTACTCTGAGTAACACACACCAGCTATGGGAACAGTTCAGATTTTTAGCACACTTCTCTCAGAGGCATAATCAAAGCCAAAAATATTAACTGACTAGTTCATACCACACCTTAAAACAACCAGTGGTTAATTCTCTTGTGCTTTAAGGGAATAGATTTATATTTTATAATAACAATGACTGGCATCAACTAACCACATTTCATATTCATAGCATAAGATATGAATGATTGGTTATTTTAAAACATGTGGCCAATTATATGTTTCCTTTTGTCCAGCAATAAATTTCTCTCTAGGAGAGAAATGCAGTATGAGTTTATGCAGAACTGGGGAAATTAATCTCCATTTCATCTTCTTAAAAGACTTAGAAGTCTACAGTATTACAATTCCAATAAATAATTTCTCTGGTTTCTATGTTTATTTGTTTTAAATGATATGTAAATCCTTCTTTATCAGTAACCAGGGATAAGATGTGAGTTGAGTGATGACTCTACTGTATCAGCAGGGCAAACAAGGGACTCTCCAATGATCATTGCAGTTGAGTTGTCCAGTTAATAGTGAACCCAATGAAGTAAACAACATAAATAACAGTAAGTGAATACAATAATCATTACACACACACACATACACACATGCATGCACACTCAGCCATGCCAAATCCTCAGAAAACAATCCTCATCAAATCAGAAGTTTTTTCTAAAGTTCTCTTAGACAAACAGGTCAGGAAAATGTTAGCTGATTCTTCTCTGATGATAGGTGATGCGTAGTAACTTAAATTTTCAGAACTTGTTCTTAGCAACCAATTGCAATTCCAGAATCAGTCTTTTTCCTGGAAGGTGAAATCTGTAACTGGATATTTTTTTAATATGTTAGAAATAACATGAGAATTGAATTCACAAACTCTGTGTTAGAGTGCTCGTACTACTGTAATGAATTTGAGAATGTTACCTAGCTTTCCTGCAACTTCAATTTTATTATTTGTTGAGAATTTGAATAAAATTGTAAATGTTCAGTGAGTGGCAAATTGTTAAATGATGTTAAATTATTTGTTATTACACAGCATATTTCTACAATAGTTCTTGTAGTGTGGACTGTGGGTCATAAAACTCTCCTCATCTTTGTATAACTGAAACTGTCTTTATTTGACTTACATTTTTGGATGATAGATTAATTGAATGTTAGATTGTAGGTTAATGGCTCTTTTGTTGATGATATGTTCTCTTGTTTATCTGTCTTTTTCTCTCATTTTCTCTTATGTTTTGCATCACAAAACATTTAGCTGTTGGTATTTATTTCTTTATCATTTATATCTTGCTTTGTACTTTCAGTCTGAGGTTACAAGTCTTCAATTCTATAAAAAAAATCTCACCCTCATCCATTTTCTTTTCAAAAATTTATCTTCTGCCCTTTTCTCTACAATTTTCTTCTGGAACTTCTTTAGACCTATGTTGACACATATAAACTTACCCTCCATTTCTTCCATAGGGTCATATATTTCATGTCTTTATCTCTTACGGTGCATCCTGGGAAAGTTCCTCAGTCCTATCTCTGCATTTAACTATTCGTGTTGTTGTGACTTTCAGTGATTCTGTATATCATTTCAGTTCTTCTAATTGCTTCTTTTTTTTTTTTTTGAGTATGGAATGGATTTTTATTTGATTTTTTCTTTCCAAATTGATAGTCCCAAAGCATCATCCATTAAAGACCCTCTATAGAAACTGGCCCCTCTTTATTTCTTCTCTGATCTCTCAGTCTCACTTAATTCATTTTTATTTGCAATGTAATTTATTGTGTACAACTTTTTTTGTGTGTGTGCATGTGTGCACACCTGTTATTTTTATTTAATATTTTTTTAAACTGTTCAAGAGCAACTAGATTTAGTCCCCTTGAGAGCAAGGACCATGGCTTGAGCCCCTGATGTGTTTATTTATTTATTTATTTATTTATTTATTCATTCATTTATTTATTTTTAATTAGTTTCTGCTTTATAACAAAGTGAATCAGTCATACATATACATCTGTTCCCACATCCCTTCCCTCATGCATCTCCCTCCCTCCCACCCTCCCCATCCCACCCCTCCAGGCGGTCACAAAGCACCGAGCTGATCTCCCTGTGCTCTGCGGCTGCTTCCCACTATCTATCTACCTTACGTTTGGTAGTGTATATATGTCCATGCCTCTCTTTCGCTTTGTCACAGCTTACCCTTCCCCCTCCCCATATCCTCAAGTCCATTCTCAAGTAGGTCTGTGTCTTTATTCCCGTTTTACCCCTAGGTTCTTCATGACGTTTTTTTTTCTTTTTTAATTCCGTATATATGTGTTAGCATACGGTATTTGTCTTTCTCTTTCTGACTTACTTCACTCTGTATGACAGACTCTAGGTCTATCCACCTCATTACAAATAGCTCAGTTTCGTTTCTTTTTATGGCTGAGTAATATTCCATTGTATATATGTGCCACATCTTCTTTATCCATTCATCCGATGATGGACACTTAGGTTGTTTCCATCTCCTGGCTATTGTAAATAGAGCTGCAATGAACATTTTGGTACATGTCTCTTTTTGAATTATGGTTTTCTCAGGGTATATGCCTAGTAGTGGGATTGCTGGGTCATATGGTAGTTCTATTTTTAGTTTTTTAAGGAACCTCCATACTGTTCTCCATAGTGGCTGTACCAATTCACATTCCCACCAGCAGTGCAAGAGTGTTCCCTTTTCTCCACACCCTCTCCAGCATTTATTGTTTCTAGATTTCTTGATGATGTCCATTCTGACTGGTGTGAGATGATATCTCATTGTAGTTTTGATTTGCATTTCTCTAATGATTAATGATGTTGAGCATTCTTTCATGGGTTTGTTGGCAGTCTGTATATCTTCTTTGGAGAAATGCCTATTTAAGTCTTCTGCCCATTTTTGGATTGGGTTGTTTGTTTTTTTGCTATTGAGCTGCATGAGCTGCTTATAAATTTTGGAAATTAATCCTTTGTCAGTTGCTTCATTTGCAAATATTTTCTCCCATTCTGAGGGTTGTCTTTTGGTCTTGTTTATGGTTTCCTTTGCTGTGCAAAAGCTTTGAAGTTTCATTAGGTCCCATTTGTTTATCTTTGTTTTTATTTCCATTTCTCTAGGAGGTGGGTCCAAAAGGATCTTGCTGTGATTTATGTGATAGAGAGTTCTACCTATGTTTTCCTCTAAGAGTTTTATAGTTTCTAGCCTTACATTTAAGTCTTTAATCCATTTTGAGCTTAGTTTTGTGTATGGTGTTAGGGAATGACATATCTCATACTTTTACATGTCCCTGTCCAGTTTTCCCAGCACCACTTATTGAAGAGGCTGTCCTTTCTCCACTGTACATTCCTGCCTCCTTTATCAAAGATAAGTTGGCCATATGTGCGTGGGTTTATCTCTGGGCTTTCTATCCTGATCCATTGATCTATCTTTCTGTTTTTATGCCAGTACCACACTGTCTTAATTACTGTAGCTTTGTAGTATAGTCTGAAGTCAGGGAGCCTGATTCCTCCAGCTCCATTTTTCGTTCTCAAGATTGCTTTGGCTATTCGGGGTCTTTTGTTTTTCCAAACAAATTTTGAAATTTTTTGTTCTAGTTCTGTGAAAAATGCCAGTGGTTGTTTGATAGGGATTGCATTGAATCTGTAGATTGCTTTGGGTAGTAGAGTCATTTTCACAATATTGATTCTTCCAATCCAGGAGCATGGTATGTCTCTCCAACTATTTGTATCATCTTTAATTTCTTTCATCAGTGTCTTATAATTTTCTGCATACAGGTCTTTTGTCTCCTTAGGTAGGTTTATTCCTAGATATTTTATTCTTTTTGTTGCAATGGTAAATGGGAGTGTTTCCTTGATTTCATTTTCAGATTTTTCATCATTAGTGTACAGGAATGCCAGAGATTTCTGTACATTAATTTTGTAGCCTGTTACTTTACCAAATCCATTGATTAGCTCTAGTAGTTTTTCGGTAGCATCTTTAGGATTCTCTATGTATAGTATCATGTCATCTGCAAACAGTGACAGCTTTACTTCTTCTTTTCCAATTTGGATTCCTTTTATTTCCTTTTCTTCTCTGATTGCTGTGGCTAAAACTTCCAAAACTAGGTTGAATAAGAGTGGTGAGAGTGGGCAGCCTTGTTTTGTTCCTGATCTTAATGGAAATGGTTTCAGTTTTTCACCATTGAGGACAATGTTGGCTGTGGGTTTGTCATATATGGCCTTTATTATGTTGAGGAAAGTTCCCTCTATGCCTACGTTCTGCCGGGTTTTTATCATAAATGGGTGTTGAATTTTGTCGAAAGCTTTCTCTGCATCTATTGAGATGATCATATGGTTTTTCTCCTTCAACTTGTTAATATGGTGTATCACATTGATTGATTTGTGTATATTGAAGAATACTTGCATTCCTGGAATAAACCCCACTTGATCATGGTGTATGATCCTTTTAATGTGCCGCTGGATTCTGTTTGCTAGTATTTTGTTGAGGATTTTTGCATCTATGTTCATCAGTGATATTGGCCTGTAGTTTTCTTTCTTTGTGACATCCTTGCCTGGTTTTGGTATCAAGGTGATGGTGGCCTCGTAGAATGAATTTGGGCATGTTCCTTCCTCTGATATTGTTTGGAAGAGTTTTAGAAGGATGGGTGTTAGCTCTTCTCTAAATGTTTGATAGAATTCGCCTGTGAAGCCATCTGGTCCTGGGCTTTTGTTTGATGGAAGATTTTTAATCACAGTTTCAATTTCAGTGCTTGTGATTGGTCTATTCATATTTTCTATTTCTTCCTGAGTCAGTCTTGGCAGGTTGTGCATTTCTAAGAATTTGTCCATTTCTTCCAGGTTGTCCATTTTATTGGCATAGAGTTGCTTATAGTAATCTCTCATGATCTTTTGTATTTCTGCAGTGTCAGTTGTTACTTCTCCTTTTTCATTTCTAATTCTATGGATTTGAGTCTTCTCCCTTCTTTTCTTGATGAGTCTGGCTAGTGGTTTGTCAATTTTGTTTATCTTCTCAAAGAACCAGCTTTTAGTTTGGTTGATCTTTGCTATCATTTCCTTCATTTCTTTTTCATTTATTTCTGATCTGATCTTTATGATTTCTTTCCTTCTGCTAACTTTGGGGGTTTTTTGTTCTTCTTTCTCTAATTGCTTTAGGTGCAGGGTCAGGTTGTTTACTCGAAATGTTTCCTGTTTCTTAAGGTGTGATTGTATTGCTATAAACTTCCCCCTTAGAACTGCTTTTGCTGCATCCAATAAGTTTTGGGTCGTCGTGTCTCCATTGTCATTTGTTTCTAAGTATTTTTTGATTTCCTCTTTGATTTCTTCAGTGATCACTTCGTTATTGAGTAGTGTATTGTTTAGCCTCCATGTGTTTGTATTTTTTACAGATCTTTTCCTGTAATTGATGTCTAGTCTCATAGCATTGTGGTCGGAAAAGATACTTGATACAATTTCAATTTTCTTAAATTTACCAAGGATTGATTTGTGACCCAAGATATGATCTATCCTGGAGAATGTTCCATGAGCACTTGAGAAAAATGTGTATTCTGTTGTTTTTGGATGGAATGTCCTATAAATATCAATTAAGTCCATCTTGTTTAATGTATCATTTAAAGCTTGTGTTTCCTTATTTATTTTCATTTTGGATGATCTGTCCATTGGTGAAAGTGGGGTGTTAACGTCCCCTAGTATGATTGTGTTACTGTCGATTTCCCCTTTTATGGCTGTTAGTATTTGCCTTATGTATTGAGGTGCTCCTATGTTGGGTGCATAAATATTTACAATTGTTATATCTTCTTCTTGGATTGATCCCTTTATCGTTATGTAGTGTCCTTCTTTGTCTCTTCTAATAGTCTTTATTTTAAAGTCTATTTTGTCTGATATAAGAATTGCTACTCCAGCTTTCTTTTGATTTCCATTTGCATGGAATATCTTTTTCCATCCCCTCACTTTCAGTCTGTATGTGTCTCTAGGTCTGAAGTGGGTCTTTTGTAGACAGCATATATATGGGTCTTGTTTTTGTATCCATTCAGCCACTCTGTGTCTTTTGGTGGGAGCATTTAGTCCATTTACATTTAAGGTAATTATTGATATGTATGTTCCTATTCCCATTTCCTTAATTGCTTTGGGTTCGTTATTGTAGGTATATTCCTTCTGTTGTGTTTCTTGCCTAGAGAAGTTCCTTTAGCATTTGTTGTAAAGCTGGTTTGGTGGTGCTGAACTCTCTCAGCTTTTGCTTGTCTGTAAAGCTTTTAATTTCTCCATCAAATCTGAATGAGATCCTTGCTGGGTAGAGTAATCTTGGTTGCAGGTTTCTCTCCTTCATCCCTTTAATTATGTCCTGCCACTCCCTTCTGGCTTGTAGAGTTTCTGCTGAGAGATCAGCTGTTAACCTGATGGGGATTCCCTTGTGTGTTATTTGTTTTTTTTCCCTTGCTGCTTTTAATATGATTTCTTTGTGTTTAATTTTTGACAGTTTGATTAATATGTGTCTTGGTGTATTTCTCCTTGGATTTATTCTGTATGGGACTCTCTGTGCCTCCTGGACTTGATTAACTATTTCCTTTCCCATATTGGGGAAGTTTTCAACTATAATCTCTTCAAATATTTTCTCAGTCCCTTTCTTTTTCTCTTCTTCTTCTGGAACCCCTATAATTCGAATGTTGGTGCGTTTAATGTTGTCCCAGAGGTCTCTGGGACTGTCCTCTGTTCTTTTCATTCTTTTTTCTTTATTTTGCTCTGCATCAGTTATTTCCACTATTTTATCTTCCACCTCCCTTATCCGTTCTTCTGCCTCAGTTATTCTGCTATTGATCCCATCTAGAGTATTTTTCATTTCATTTATTGTGTTTTTAATCGATGCTTGATTCATCTTTAGTTCTTCTAGGTCCTTGTTAACTGTTTCTTGCATTTTGTCTATTCTATTTCCAAGATTATGGATCTTGGAAATAGAATCTTGGATCAGCTTTACTATCATTATTCTGAATTCTTTTTCAGGTAGACTGCCTATTACCTCTTCATTTGTTAGGTCTGGTAGGTTTTTATCTTGCTCCTTCACCTGCTGTGTGTTTTTCTGTCTTCTCATTTTGCTTATGTTACTGTGTTTGGGGTCTCCTTTTTGCCAGCTGAAGATTCGTAGTTCCCATTGTTTTTGGTGTCTGACTCTAGTGGCTAAGGTTGTTTCAGTAGGTTGTGTAGGCTTCCTGGTGGGGGTGACTAATGCCTGTGTTCTGGTGGTTGAGGCTCGATCTTGTCTTTCTGGTGGACAGGTCCACGTCTGGTGGTGTGTTTTGGGGTGCCTGTGGCCTTATTATGTTTTTAGGTAGCCTCTCTGCTAATGGGTGGGGTTGTGTTCCTGCCTTGCTAGTTGCTTGGCATAGGGTGACCAGCACTGTAGCTTGCTGGTCATTGACTGAAGCTGGGTGCTGGTGTTGGGATGGAGATCTCTGGGAGATTTTCGCTGCTTGATATAATGTGGAGCTGGGAGGTCTCTTGTGGACCCGTGTCCTGAAGTTGGCTCTCCCACTTCAGAGGCACAGCACTGACTCCTGGCTGCAGCACCAAGAGCCTTTCATCCACCCGTCTCAGAATAACAGGGAGAAAAAGTAGAAAGAAAGAATTAGTAGAAGAAAGAAAGAGAGAGGGAAAGAAAGGAAGAAGGGAAGAAAGGAAGGAAGGACGGAAGAAAGGAGGGAGGGAGGGAGGAAGGATGGAAAGAAAGAAGGAAAGAAAGGAGGGAGGGAGGAATGAAAGAAAGAAAGACAGGAGGGAGGGAGGGAGGAAGGAAAGAAAAAGAAAGTGGAAAGAAGAAGGGTGGGAGGGAGGGAGGGAGGAAAGAAAAAGAAAGAAGGAAAGGAGGAGCGGAGGGAGGGAGGGAGGAAGGGAAGGTAGGAAAAAAAGAAAGAGCAGGTAAAGTAAAATAGAATAAAGTATGAAATATAGTAGCGTTATTAAAATTAGAAAGTAATTATTGAAAAAAAAACGGACCGATAGAACCCTGGGACATATGGTGGAAGCAAAGCTATACAGAGAGAATCTTACACAGAAGATTACACATACATATTCACAAAAAGAGAGCAGGGGGAAAAATCAAAAATCTTGCTCTCCAAGTCCACCTCCTCAATTTGGGATAATTCGTTGTAAAAAGAGGAAAAGGGCGAGAAGTCTGAAATCCTGCTTTCTAAGTCCACCTCCTTAATTTGGAATAATTCGTTGTAAAAAGAGGAAAAGGGGGGAAAGTCTTAAATCTTGTCCTCAAAGTCCACTTCCTCAATTTGGGATGATTCGCTGTCCATTCATGCACTCCACAGACGCAGGGCACATCAAATGGACCGTGGAGCTTTAACTCGCTGCCTCCGAGGCTGCACAGAGAGAATTCCCTGTCTCTGCTCTCACAGCTCCCGGGTCCCAGCCTTGGACCTGGCCCCGCCTCTGCGTGTAGGTAGCCGGAGGGCGTCCGTTCTTCGCTCAGACAGGACAGGTTTAAAGGAGCCGCTGATTCGGGGGCTCTGGCTCACTCAGGCAGAGGGGAGGGAGGGGCGCGCAGTGTGGGGCGGGCCTGCGGCGGCAGAGGCCGGCGTGACATTGCAGCAGCCCGTGGCGCTCCGTGCGCTTTCCTGGGAAAGCCGTCCCCGGGTCTCGGGACCCCGGCAGTGGCGGGGTGCACAGGCCCCCCGGAAGGCGGGGCGGACAGTGACCCGCGCTCGCACACAGGCCCCGCGGCGGCGGCGGCGGCGGCGGCGGCTGCGGCCCACGCCCGTCTCCGAGGTCCGCGCCTTACCCGCGGCTCGCGCCTGTCTCCGGCGCTTCCCCAAGCAGCCCTCTTAATGCCCTCTCCTCGCGCACCAGGAAACAAAAGGGAAAAATGTCTCTTGCCTCTTCGGCAGCTCCAGACCCTTTCCCCGGACTCCCTCCGGGCTAGCTGTGGTGCACTAACCCCTTCAGGCTCTCTTTCTGCCGCCAGCCCCAGTCCTCTCCCTGCGCTCCGACTGAAAGCCGATACCCGAGCCTCAGCTCCCAGCCCCGCCTGCCCCGGCGGCCGAGCAGACAAGCCTCTCGGGCTGGTGTGTGCCTGAGGGCACCGGTCCTCTGTGCCAGAATCTCTCCGCTTTGCCCTCCGCACCCCTGTTGCTGTGCTCTCCTCCGCTACTCCGAAGCTTTCCCCCTCCGCCACCTGCAGTCTCCGCCCCCGAAGGGGCTTGTTGTGTGTAGAAACCTTCCCTCCTTCACGGCTCCCTCCCACTGGTGCAGGTCCCGTCCCTATCCTATTGTCTCTGTTTATTCCTTTTTTCTTTTGCCCTACCCAGGTATGTGGGGAGTTTCTTGCCTTTTGGGGGGTCTGAGGTCTTCTGTCAGCGTTCAGTAGGTGTTCTGTAGGAGTTGTTCCACGTGTAGATGAATTTCTGATGTATCTGTGGGGAGGAAGGTGATCTCCGCGTCTTACTCTTCCGCCATCTTCCTCCGGAATCCTAATTGCTTCTTGTGTCAATTCTACCTGTTTTTATAATTTTCATTCCTGTACATATCTCTTATTCATCCTTTTAAGAATCATAAATATATTTCTTATAAAATCAGTTTCAGATTGCTTTATGATTTTTATTTTATTTGGAGTGAACTTAAAAAATATTGATTTTGTTTATAACCATTTTAGCACTGCTTTCCTTCACATGTTTTGGAATGTTGATTTATACACTAATACTTAATAGGAGGATTTTTTTTTCACTCATTCTTTGTCATTTTTTTCTTGCAGATCCCCAGGTCCCACAGGTCAGAACCAGGTCTTGTATTTGAACTTCAAATAGCCAGTTTATGTTAAAAAGTACCAAAATTATTATTTTAATGATTGACACAAAAGAGTTGTTCTTAGGTAACCACCTAAGTTTACTTAGGAAAATCTCTTTTGGGAGTTGGATATTATGATAGGTTGGATTACTGTTCTCTACTCATCACTCCTGTCTGTTAAGAAATTATATGTAAGCACACTGTGCCATGTGACTGCAGTACCTCCCATTAGAGTAGGTAGAGAATATTTATTTACTTTATTGATTTTGGCTTGGCTTGGCCTTATAAATTGCTTTGGCCAATTGAAATAGCAAATGTGACACTAGGCAAGGCTTTATACTTATTTTTAAGGCTGTATGTATAACATTCGTCTTGGCCTCCTGAGTTTCCACAATTCACTAAGAAAAGACCTCACCCTTAGGGAATTCCCTAGCAGTGTTTAGGACTCCCCACTTTCACTGCCCGAGGGTGCGGGTTCAATCTCTTGTCAGGGAACTAAGATCCCGCAAGCCACGTGACATGGCCAATTATAAAGGAACCCACCCTTGGTAGCTGCTGTTCCCACAATGATAAGAATTCCAATCTGTAGTACAGGTAAATCCAGGTAAGCCCAGCCGGGATCAACTAAATGATAACCAAGCGAGACCTATGAAGGAGAAAAATATATTGTGTTGTAATTGATCAAGATCTTGATGTTATTACATAGTATTTATGTATAAATTGCTGACTAGCTCAGAATGTGAAGAGGAAATAGGCTAGTGAAAAATTCCTGGTATCAGGTTGGTCAAAAGACTTTAAAGAATAAATTTACCAAATATTCAAGTAAATGCTAATTTTTAAATAATCTCCTCCTGATTTCCAAAACCTCTGTAAACTCTATTATGCATATACAAACTCCTTATTGGTACTTTTTTAAAAATAGAAATCAAAGTAGTTGAGTTCTATATTTCACTTAGGAAGAAGGAAAGAGAAAATTCTACCAAGCAAGAGGAGACAGAAATGAAATCAAGAATACAGAAGAAGCAGTAACTGAGAGCTAGCAATGATCATGCAAATATAAGCACAAGGGAATTTGCAGAAATCTTTGGCAGAACATTCTACTTCACACAGAAATGGGTTAGAGGGCTAGTGCTAGCTCCACAAAAATTTCAAAAGACAGGGTTACATTTTTTGAAAACTGTAACTCCCATTAATATAATTTCTCAATTCTAAGAAGCTATAAATTATAAGACACATGATAAATGCAGTTAACAGATTTTTTCTGGAAATATGTTATATTAATTGCACTTTAAAAACATTAACTTAGAAATAGTAGGAAACATTTACCAACCAAGTTTTAAGTTACTGTGTTAGTTTGGATTCTGTGAGGAGACCCTGTGTCAAGATTAACCTTGTAAGAGATTCATTGGGAAAAGATCTGTGAGGGAAAATGGGTTGTGGGTCAGAAGAAGATGGGAGATTTTTCAGACCATGGAGCAGGTCCAAAGCTTGTGAAGGAGGAAAGCAAGGAAAGAAAGTTGGGAAAGAAACTGCAGCACAGTTCTGATAGAGCAAAAACCAATAAGGGGTCTTCAAGCCAAAATCGCCTATAAGAGGAGGACAGAATTTCCCAGGAATGATCCTGGCTTAGAGTCTCTGCCTGACTCAATCATTGGTTGACAGTGGCCCCTGAGAAGTGTGGCTTCTGTGCAAATGCAGTGATAGATCTCAAAGTGCAGCAGATGAAGCCATTGTCAATTATGCTCCTTGCAGTGGAGATTCGAGATCTGAGTTGAGCTTTTTCATAGATGTTACATTTATAGCCTCTAAGAATTGAGCAATTATAGTAATGGCTGTCACAGTTTTTATTGCTTTCTTTTGCAGATTCCAATCAAATTCTGTGTCTTGGCCTTCTTCATATTCAAAAGCTAAAACATTTTCTGAATTACTTTTGAATATCACACTGACATATTTCATAGTTTTTGTTTTTGTAATCATGAGATCTTTATCATATTTTGAATTGAATTTGTAATTTTGGGTTACATTGAAGAATAACAATATTTTACCCGAATTTCATACTCAGTTAAATTAACAACTTTTGTTTTTCCGTCTAAATGAATTGTATGTTTCTGGCAGATTAATGGCTTCTCTTAAAAGTCAGCTGGTAACTTTTGACATACAAAGGCTTGATCTCTTCTTGCCTTTAGAATGGCTGAACTATCCATCACAGACTTAGTTAACTAAGAAAATGTTATGATCTATTGCAAGAAATTCTGCTGTCTTATAACAATAAACTGGTTTTGTATACAGTAGTTTTTTTTTCCTCACTGCTACAACATTTGGAGGCATTTAAATTACAAATTTGCTGCTCAAACTGACAGCAAATTTTATCCTATGTGGTGCTATCAAAGTAAATAACATAACTGGGATGACTGTTAGATGGATGTATATTTTATCCATTACTAAGTTTGCACTATACAAATAAAAACAAATATATCACAAGTTACCCCACTTGTGATAGGCAAGATGCATCCACATTTCAGGAATACTACTAAAATGAATATTTTGAAAGGAGAGGTTTCCTTATTGTTACAGAGGTTCTAACTAAAAATTTTAGACAAGATAAAAATTAGCATATAGATTCTTGCCAGAAATTTGTTTCTTCCTGGAAGTTGTATGTCTAACTATTTAGTGATTACTATCTTTAACCCAAATCACATAATTTGAGATATTTAAGAGATTATTAATTCCAGCAAAGTTCCAACATTTTTAAAGTTAAAACTTTTCTTTTAAAAATAACTCTTACAATGTATTCCAGTGTATACAACAGATAAACAAGATTGTTATAATTAAATTTGGGAAGTGTTTCTTGGAGCATATCCACTGAGCCTTTTCACATCTTTCTCCTTCTGTAACCCCGGAACCCCTTCCCAAGTGTTGTTTCCACATAATGCAGTTTAAAAACAGATTACGAAAAAAATTATTATTTGAATGGAAGTGGTATGAGTGAATACACTTTTGTCCTGACTGTAGGGAGTATACTTAACATAATGAGTATTAGGTTAGCTATAAGTTTTTCCAGCTATCTTTCTGTTATTGATTTCTAGTTTAACTCCATTGCAGTCTGAGGGCAAACATGTATGATTTCTATTCTATCCCTTTAAATTTGTTAAGTGTATTTTGTTGCCCAGAATGCGGTCTATCTTTGTCAGTGTTCTATGTGAGCCTGAGAAGAATGTGTATCCTGTTGTTGAATGAAATAGGCGGTAGAGGTCCATGATATCCACTTGACTGATGGTGTTGTTGAGTTTAACTATGTCCTTACTGTTTTCTTCCTGCCACCCATTTCTTTTTCTTTTTTTTTTTTTTAACATCTTTGCTGGAGTATAATTGCTTTACAATGGTGTGTTAGTTTCTGCTTTATAGCAAAGTGAATCAGTTATACATATACATATATCCCCATATCTCTTCCCTCTTGCATCTCCCTCCCTCCCACCCACCCTCCCTATCCCACCCCTCTAGGTGCCATCCATTTCTGAGAGAAGAGTTTTGAAATCTCCAGAATTGATACTGGATTTACATATTTCTCTTTGCAATTCTACCAGTTTTTTTTTGTTTTTTTTTTTTTTTTTTGCGGTATGCGGGCCTCTCACTGTTGTGGCCTCTCCCGTTGCAGAGCACAGGCTCCGGACGCGCAGGATCAGTGGCCATGGTTCACGGGCCCAGCCGCTCCGCAGCATGTGGGATCTTCCCGGGCCGGGGCACGAACCCACGTCCCCTGCATCGGCAGGCGGACTCTCAACCACTGCGCCACCAGGGAAGCCCCTACCAGTTTTGACCTCACATATTCAATGTTCTGTTGTTAGGCATGTCCACGTTAAGGACTGTTATGTCTTCTTGGAGAATTGACCCTTTCATCATTATGTAATTCTCTCCTTTATTCATGATAACTTTCCTTGCTTTGAAGACTGCTGTGTCTGAAACTAATAGAGCTACTCCTGCTTACTTTTGATTAGTGTTAGCATGGTATATATTTTCTCCATCTATTTACTTTTAATCTGTATGTGTCTTTAAAGTGGGTATCTTGTATACAACATACAGTAGGGTCTTGTTTGTTGATCCACTCTGATATTCTCTATCTTATATTTGGTGCATTTAGACCAGACATTCAAAGTGATTATTTGACACGATTGGAGTCATATCTACCATATTCATTACTCTTTTCTACTTGTTGCCCTTGTTCTTTGTTCCTATTTTTGTCTTCCCCTCTTTCTACATTTCTGTGGGTTTTTAATTTTTTTGCTGTGCTGCACAGCTTGGGGGATATTAGTTCCCAGACCAGGGACTGAACCCTGGCCCCATCAATCAAAGCACAGAGTCCTAACCACTAGACCACCAGGGAATTCCAAAATGGACATTTTATATGATTTCATTTTTCTCCATTCTTAGAATATGTTATACCTCCTTTCTTACTTCTTTAGTAGTTGCCCTAGAGATTGCAATATTCATTTACAGCTAATCTAAGTCCACTTTCAAATACAGTGGACTTCATGGATAATGTACATAACTTATGCTAACAAAACAATCTTAATTCCTCCTTCCTGTCAGTTGTGTCATTACTATAATTCATTTCACTTATATATAAGCACACATATATGTATATAATTATACATATATATGAGATATATACACACACACGATCAAATACATTGTAGGTATTATTATTTTGAATAAACTGTTATAGTTTAGGTTAATTAAAAATAAGAAAAAATAAAAGTTTTTATTTTACCTTCACTTTTCCTTCTTAGATGGTCTTCCTTACTTTATGTAAATCCAAGTTTCTGACCTAAATTATTTTCTTTGTCTCTAAAGTACTCTCTTAACATTTCTTGCAAGGCATGTTTACTGGAGACATACTCCCTCAATTTTTGTTTGTCTGGAATAAATCTTTATTTTCCTTCACTTTTGAAGGATACAGAATTCTAGGTTGGTGGGGTTTTTCTCTCAACACTTTATTCATCTCATTTTCGTCTTGCTTGCATGCTTTCTGAGAAGTCAGATATAATACTTTTGTTTGTTCTTCTATATGAGAGGTGTTTTTGTCCTCTGACTTTTTTCAGGATTTGTACTTATCTTTGATTTTCTGTAATTTGAAAATAATATGCCTAGGTGTAGTGTGTTTCTTTGGTTTGTTTGCTTTTTGTTTGCATTTACCCTGCTTGGTTTTCTTTGAGCTTTCTGGATCTATAGTTTGGTGTCTGACATTAATTTAGGGGAAATTCTCAGTCATTATTATTTCAAATATTTTTTCTCTTGCTTTCTCTCTTTCTTCTTCTCTGGTATTCTCATTATGCATATGTAAATTGGTCTCAGTCTTTTAGTGAGCCTATGCTTCTAGACAGTAAACTTCACAAGAGTTTCTCAGTTTTTTCCTCCTCCTTCAGTTGGGACAGGATGTATAGAGTAGGTTAGAGTTGGGTATTTTCTTTCCTCCATGTCAGTTAGGCTGTGATGAAACCCCTGTGGGCTAGGCTCTGGTTAACTTGCTTCCCTTGATGACAGCCCTTTTTAAGAACAGAGTGCTATGGTGTATATCAAAATGGTTCCTTTTCCTTGTCTCTTGCTGGAAGTACACGGGGATCTTTCTCAGATATTTACTTATGTTATTTATATTTACTTATGGAAACCTGGTTAAGCTCCAGGAGATAGTGTTATAAAATTGTGGGTTTCCCCTTATGACTGGGTCCCCTGGAATTTTTAACCCTCAGACCTGCCCACACTGAGTCTCCAGCAATACATCAATTACCATTTCGGATTTTCTTTCTGGCCCTGGTTCCTGTGGGGGTTTCTTCTTGTGAGTCCCTGGTCTGATAAGCCATGACTACCTTCTCCAGTCTTGGGGGCAACACTTTTCCCTGTGTCCTCTGCTTTCTATGGATCCAACAAGAGTTTTTGATTACTCAGTCTGTTCAGCTTTTTACTTATTGTTAGGATGGAGTGGAGACTTCCAAGCTCCTTACATGCAGAATTGGAAACTGCTTTCTCAGCTATGAGTTTTTTATCGTGGTTCTATGTTAAGCTGCAAAAATACCCTTCTGTTCTTAGTTTGCTGAAAACTTTTAATCATGAATGGCTTTCAGATTTATCAAATGCTTTTCCTTTCATATTTTTAGATGATCATATGCTTTTTCCCAATTTTCTGTTAATGTCTTTCATTTCATAGATTGATATTCAAATCAACTAACTTCGAATCCTTGGGATATAGCCTTTTGATCATAAAGTATTGTACTTTTACTATAGTTCTGGTTTTAATTTGCCAATATTTTATTGAGAATATTTGCATCTTTGTTCATGAAGAATATCATTCTGTAATTTTCTTTTCTTGTAGTATCTTTGTCAGGTTTTTCATCGGGATTAGGCTTATAAAATGAGTTGGGAAGTATTCTAATTTTTTCATTTTTTACATTGGATGTTTTCTTCTTTTTTTTCCCCTTGATCAGTCTAGGTAGGGGGTTGTCAATTTTATTGAAGTTCTCAACAATTTGTCTTTTAGTTTTATTATTTTTCCTTATTTTTTTGCCATATTTCTATTTATCTATATCATTTCTTTTCTTATACTTACTTTAAATTTAATTTTCCAATTTGTTTGTATCTTGTTAATGTGAAGAATCTGATCCTTACTCTTAGACTTCTCTTTTCTATTCATAATTTTATACAGATATTTTTATATTATTAAATAACTCTGCCACTATACCAACATTCCTTAATAAGCCTGAAAAATTAGATTTTTGAGGAACTGCAATGTATTTTTTAATTTAAAATTTCAAAAATTCCTTGTGGAAAATTTGATTAAATACATAATACAACTTTCTTTGATACATTGTAGAATAAACATTACTATCTCAATAAAGTATAGAATTAATATTTTTCATAGCTTGGTTATACTTTGAATGTCAGAAACCATGTCCAAATTAATATTTGTGCTTTTGTTTATCATCATTCCTGAGGTCTAAGTCTGTTGGATATATTCACAAAGACCTAAAGAAATTGTGATATAAAAGGAGCTTTGGATATCCAGATAGTACTACTAAGTATTTCTTTGAAATGTAATAAAAATAAAATCCAGAAGTGTGATAAATATTTAAAATAATTTTAAAATATGTTATCTTTTGTTTAATACATGTTTTCTTTTCATCCCCTTCCTTGTCCCAACCCACTTCACCTACTTCAGTCCTAAAACTCCATTGTTTCTGAATCAAAGAACACACTATGGCTATGAAGTAAAATATTTTTTCATAATGTAATTTAGAATTTTAGAAGTTTTCATAAGTCCTCATATATTACAAAGAACAAGAATAAAAATGAATTTTCAGCCTTAAACAATCCAACTTATATCAAATTAAGAAGAAATAAATAACTTTAAAAATAATAATTAGAATTGTTTTTCTTTTATGGCATCAGCTTTATATCGATCTGTTGAAGTTATAGAAGAAATGATTTGGATAGCGAGAAAATTACTTGCTTCAGATGGCACATTATTTAGTTAATTCTTAAGCAAGTTTACCATTGTCAGGCTTAAGTTATACATGTTTTAAAATCAGATTTAGAACAGTCATTATTATACAGGATGATATTTAACATTTTCATCCAGTAGGATTTCTGATCCATTTATGTTCTTCCTCGAATAATGGGCTGCATGCTGTTGAACACAATGGCATTCTATTTTGTGTCACTGGCAAGAAACCCTATTTGTATTCAAACTTATACAAATAAACAGAGCTCCTTTTTATTATTTCCTGTAAAAGAATTTGGAAAATATTTTATAAAATTAACAACCACATTAAAAAGAAACAATAACTGCATTGACTATATTCTTAGAAACAAAAGAATATTTTGTAATTAGGAATATTAAGAATGTAAGTTCAAAAGGTCACTATTTTTTCTAATCTTGTGCTATCCAGTTGTTTATGAAGATTTCCATGAATGTATGTCAGCCATGAAAATGTTGTATGTGTCAAGAATGTGTTATGTTTTATGTGAGGCCACTGAAAAGATTTTTATTTTTATAAGAATGTCTAGTCTTATTTACTAGTGATTTGAGAAGTACACAAAAGAATAAAAATTAAGGTACAAAAATAAACCTTGTATGTGTCAGACACTGTGCTAAGATTTTTGCATGCCTTATCATTTCTAACTTGATCCACATAGAAATCCAATGTGTACTTTCACTATGTGAACACTGAGCATTGAAGAAGGTAGGTAATATGCCCAGTTTACCCACATAAATAGTTAATAAGGAGTCATTGCATCCAAATATGTCTGGTTGCAGAACCCAGGCTGTTAACCATGTCACCTCTCTATGCTAACTTTCTATCTTGAGTTTCATGTGCAGAAAATTAAGAATTTGCAGGTAAGTCAAGTCAACTTTACTAATTTAGAAACACAGAATCAAAACCATTCACATTACTAGTTTAGAATAGCTCTTTCCCTACACATCCTAGATAGATACGCATTTGTCTCTAATAAAATCTATATAAACTATCATATCTGTAAGCATTTTGAGAAACTGTTTTCACTTTCTTTTATCTCCAACATCTACCACAGTACCAGGCAAGGACAGTTTTTTGGGGTTTTTTTTTTGGATGACTTGAATAATATATATATATCTTTTCTATACAGCAGGTTCTTATTAGTCATCCATTTTATACACATCAGTGTATACATGTCAATCCCAATCACCCAATTCATCACACCACCAACCCCAACCCCCGCTGCTTCCCCACTTGGTGTCCATACGTTTGTTCGCTACATCTGTGTCTCAATTTCTTCCCTGCAAACCAGTTCATCTGTACCATTTTTCTAGGTTCCACATATATGTGTTAATATACGACATTTGTTTTTCTTTTCTGACTTACTTCACTCTGTATGACAGGCTGTAAATCCATCCAAGTCTCAACAAATGACCCAATTTCGTTCCTTTTTATGGCTGAGTAATATTCCATTGTATATATGTACCACATCTTCTTTATCCATTTGTCTGTCCATGGGCATTTAGGTTGCTTCCATGACCTGGCTATTGTAAATAGTTCTGCAATGAACATTGGGGTGCATGTGTCTTTTTGAATTATGGTTTTCTCTGGGTATATGCCCAGTAGTGGGATTGCTGGATCACATGGTAATTCTATTTTTAGTTTTTTAAGGAATCTCCATACTGTTCTCCATAGTGGCTGTATCAATTTACATTCCCACCAACAGTGCAACAGGGTTCCCTTTTCTCCACACCCTCTCCAGCATTTGTTGTTTGTAGATTTTCTGATGATGTCCATTCTAACTGGTGTGAGATGATACCTCATTATAGTTTTGATTTGCATTTCTCTAATAATTAGTGATGTTGAGCAGCTTTTCATGTGTTTCTTGGCCATCTGTATGTCTTCTTCGGAGAAATGTCTATTTAGGTCTTCTGCCCATTTTTGGATTGGGGTGTTTACTTTTTTAATATTGAGCTACATGAGCTGTTTATATATTTTAGAGATTAATCCTTTGTCTGTTGATTTGTTTGCAAATATTTTCTCCCATTCTGAGGGTTGTCTTTTTGTCTTGTTTATGGTTTCTTTTGCTGTGCAAATGCTTTTAAGTTTCATTAGGTCCCATTTGTTTATTTTTGTTTTTATTTCCATTACTCTAGGAGGTAGATCAAAAAAGATCTTGCTGTGATTTATGTCAAAGAGTGTTCTTCCTATGTTTTCCTCTAAGAGTTTTATAGTGTCCAGTCTTATATTTAGGTCTCTAATCCGTTTTGAGTTTATTTTTGTGTATGGTGTTAGGGAGTGTTTTAACTTCATTCTTTTACATGTAGCTGTCCAGTTTTCCCAGCACTACTTGTTGAAGAGACTGTCTTTTCTCCATTGTATATCCCTGCCTCCTTTGTCATAGATTAGTTGACCATAGGTGCGTGGGTTTATCTCCGGGCTTTCTATCTTGTTCCATTGATCTATGTTTCTGTTTTTGTGCCAGTACCATATTGTCTTGATTATTGTAGCTTTATAGTATAGTCTGAAGTCAGGGAGTCTGATTCCTCCAGCTCCGTTTTTTTCCCTCAAGACTGTTTTGGCTCTTTGGGGTCTTTTGTAAGGACAGTTTTTTTTAAGAGACAAATTTTTTTGAACCAAATTATCAGATTATAAATTTCAGAAATATACTTAGATGTTCCCCACAGTTGTAAAAGTGGTTTTACATATAAGAAAATCACAACTAATTAAAAATAAATTTGGAAAAATTCACGAAATTAAATAAATTATGAAATCACATATATGCTAAACCAAAGAATTCCAAAGATATATAATATATTATACATGTACACCATTTTTCAGAATCTGGGTATGGTGCATATACATCCCAGGATTTTATTTCAGGTCTAAATATGTGTAAGTGGTATCCTCTTTTACTGAAATGCAAGTTCATAAATATTCAGTGAATGACTAACATGGGTTCAGTGTTCTCTTCCTAACATGTGTAAAACAATGTTATATTAAATTGTAATTTTCAAAGGAAAATGGATCCTCCCTGTGGATTCATGAAAAAGCATTTATCTGAGTTGAGGTATATGCTAATTTCAAGAATGAGTCAGACTATCTACCAGAGAACATTATATAGGATAAACTGAATACAATTAAAAACAAGAAGTACTAGAGAACAGTCACATTGACTAAAAAGTTTGAGACTGTGATGAAATAGATCAGTGACCAACAGATTTGGGGTACTAATATAAGTCCTTTAAAACAGATTACTTCATTTGATACCTATAATGGATTTTGTGGTAGATAAAATAATAATTCCCATTTTTGCCAATGGGAGAAAGAGACGCTTAGAGAGATCAAGTGTCATGCCATAGTCATACCACTAGGAAACAATAGTTAGGATTTGCTCTATACCATCCATCTCATTCTTTCCTTAAACTGCAAAATATTTTCTACAATAAGGAGTATCAGTAAAACATTATTTAAATTAAAAAATTGGAATATATTACACTTAAACTGGTAGGTAAATATCAGAAAAAAAATCCTGGAGTATTAGAATTAGGGACTTGAGCCCTTGTCTCAGCTCTGGACAAATTAGCTATGCTTTACAGGAAACTCACTTTATCTTTATGTGCCTCAGTTTGTCAATTTGTATATCAAGAAGGCTGGAGACGATGCACTTAAAATCTTCTCCTGCTCACTCAATATTTGCAAATTTCCTGCTGCATTATTGGTTGTTTTCTGCTGTATCTGATTCTGCCACAATTTTCTCTTCCACTCCCTGTACACTGTGATATTTACATCAATACGATAAAGTTAAAAGTCACTCATCCTGCTAAATTGGATTTGTAACGATTGCTTCTTGACATGAAGATAACTTGATGATTCAAGACTGTACCTAGGAAGACAGAGATAAACATATTAATTTAGATTTGTGATGTTGAATTTTAGTAAACTCAGGTGCTAAGATTAAGGTCGGTGAGATAATTATCTCTTTGGGTTTGTAATTCTATAAAATGAAAATTTCTAAATATTTTAAACTATAGTTTTTTATCACACAGTATAAAAACATTTAAATTTCCTAGGTAATTTTTTACATATGATACTAAACAATACTAAAATTAAAATATGACACTAAATTTTAGCAATAAATCAAAAATTAAGTTAAATAAATGAATTAGAAATCTTTTGTAGTCTGCAATTTGGGAAAGGAAAATATGCTTTGGTTTACAAGCAATTTATTCTCTTAAGAAGGTATTCCAAATGTTGGTGGGAACATAAGCAGTATTTACATTGATGAATAGAAGGTATTACAGCTTCATTTATGGGATACACCTTATTTACTCATTCTTTGACCCCAGTCTACTCTCATCCCTGTTTCAGACATCTTAGCCAAATACATATCTATAAATTTTATGGAATGAATTTATTTAATATATTCAGCTGAGTCTGTTCTTTCTGACTCATGTAGGGAGACAGCCTGGCCAGCCACCCCAAAAATGCTTGAGGCTTACATGAGGCCTGCAGACATCACTATCCACCACAGAGCACAGGAGCTGCAGGCCTGTTTTTTGTTACTTGCCACCAGCCATGCCCACCACATGTGTGCACCGATCCAGAGTACTCAAGCTCGTTCTCTTGTTGCTGCAACATCAGAGCTGTCTGTCTTCTCAGGCAAACACTTCTGCAATCAAGAAAAAAGAACTGACTTGCTTCTAGGTCTTAACTGAATATGTGTGAGACTAAAGTGTCCCAACTCATTTAGGAAACGGACCTGATGAAACCAACCAAACCTCACCTAACTGTCATACCCTGCAAGTGTCATCTCCTTCTAACCTCTTGTACTCTCATCCCCAAAAGAATCTGTGTTGTTTTCCCCTTCGTCCATAACCATTCTCAGATAGGCCCATGCTATATGTCTCCCTGAACTGTTCCGGATTTAAAAAAAAAAATGAAGAAGACATTAAATTGTGTTGGGATATTTCGCTGACTTTCATCCAGAGAAAACTGTAAATTTAAATCCCTATCCTAAAATATTCACAAAATAAAAATGAATTTCAGTTAAATTAAAGATTCAAATATTTGTTTAAAAACCTATGTAACATTAACTGCAGAACTGAGGGATATAATCATAATTTTGAGGTATGTGATTGGAGGTCATATCAAATAACACTCCAAATGCAGACTCTAAGAAACAAGACAGATACATTAGCCCATGTTAAAATAAAAATATCTATACAACAATATATATTATAAAGTAATGTAAAAGATAAATAAAAAGGCTGGGTAAATATTTGCAGTATATATAATAAAGGTTTAAATTTATTTTAAAATATGTAATATTCTTCTTTTAAAGAAAAAACTCAATGGAAAGAAGCCAAAATATGAATAAACAAATCACAAAAGAAAAAATAGTAATGTCCTATAATCATTTAAAAGAAGCTCAACCTCACTAATAATTAGAAAAATGTATATTAAAATAATTAAAAACAATTTTAACTCATCATATTGACAATTAAAAAAACATAATATCATTTCTTAGCACGGGTGTCAGAAAATGGCTTCTTTCTCATAATGTTGGAAGGAACAAAAATTGGACAGATTTTTTTTTTTTTAATTTTTAAAATTTTTATTTATTTATTTATTTTTGGCTGTGTTGGGTATTCGTTGTTGTGCATGGGCTTTCTCTGCGGTGAGCAGGGACTACTCTTGGTCGTGGTGCACAGGCTTCTCATCGCGGTGGCTTCTCTTGTTGCAGAGCACGGGCTCTAAGTGCACGGGCTTCAGTAGTTGTGGCAAACAGGCTCTAGAGCACAGGCTCAGTAGTTGTGGCGCATGGGCTTAGTTGCTGCACGGCCTGTGGGATCTTTCCGGACCAGGGACTGAGCCTGTGTCCCCTGCATTGGCAGGCAGATTCGAATACACTGTGCCACCACGGAAGCCCTGGACAGATTTTTAGTAAGGAAATTTAACTAAAAAATATATGCTAAAAACATTAATTACCTAGAATGTAAATTGCTTAATTTGAGAGTCTAGATCTTGAATTTATTTACCATTATCTGCCCCTGGTATTGCTTTTTACATGCACAGTGGGTTGGATTTTTTACTTGGTTATTTATTCAATTATTTACTTGCACTTCTGGATTGAATTACTTATTCAAAAAACACATTCCCTTACCCCATTTAGATGACATTAAAAATATTATTCTGGATAATATGGCATATTGATAGTTATCCCTGTGATTTTCTTCTTACTAAAGCAAAATAGAAACATTTGAAATATATGCTTGTTGGCTTAGCAATCAACTCCAGAGAACAAAGATCTAGTTTAAATCATTCCTAAAATAACTGTTAAAACAGTTATAATATGTTCTTATTTTTCTCTCTTGTCTCCTTTAGTTTCTATGTCTAAATTCCAATATGTATCTTGATTACTCCCATGTTCATGTCAGCAAGTGTTAACTGTACCTTTAGTATGTTTCATATACCTTGCTATTGATTATGAGAAAGAGAAAATAAATATGGCATGGATTAGCCCTTAAAAATCTGGCTGGGGAAGCAGACTTGTATATGAAAAACAACAAAGATATTAGGAACATAGTAAGAGATAAAACAAAGTTCAGTGGAGGCAAAGAAGAAGAAAAACTAATTCCAACTCATGGGTTAAAAACAAGTTGTTTGACGAATTAACATTTTATGCACACTACATAAGACTGATAATTAAAATATTGTCTGTAAAATTGTATGTTTTCTTTCTTCTTTCTTTCTTTCTTTCTTCCTTCCTTTCTTTCTCTTCCTCTCTTTCTTTTTACAAATATGTTCCTTAAAATTTTTCAAATCCATACATATTTTGTAAATTCCTAGAGGAACTTATGAGTTAATGGAATTCTTTAGTGATTTCTTGATGAGGTGAATAATTGTTCTCTGATGTTTCTTTTCTAGAAATCCAGATTTCCGAATATTGGAGAGTAAAATTAAGGACACACACCCGTATATTCATTAGTTTGGTGTTCAGTGGTATCACTAAATGTATTGATGAGAAATATAAAAATTATTAACTTCTGAAATTTAAAAAGAATCATAAAAATATTGCTATGACATTTATTGCTTTGTGCATGCATTATATCCAACATAGTAACTAGGAAAAAGTTAAGGGAGTTTACATAAAGGTTGAATTACTATTATTTTTAATGTATCTATTTTTGGTTGTTATTTAGATTTCTTGGCAACTTTCCCTGCTACGTGGTTAAATCTTCTCTATTCTCTCTTGAATCCTTTAAAATGTCCCAGGCCCTGTTATGTTCTTCTGTTTTGTCAATTTGTACTATTCTTCTGCTAGCCCTCTCAATATGTATGTACCACCCACTCCTGCCACAGACACTGAAACACCTTGGTAAGTTGAAGAGATGTTGAGTTTTCTTCCCTGTTTTTCCTTTGGAGCCAGAAAAAAAAAATCTACAAGTTGCCTCCCTGGGAGAGGACAACACGTTCCCCTAGCTAAGGGCTAAGAGGAGAAGCAGGACAATGTAGCAGTGGAAAGTGGCACAGAGGAAGGAACAAAGAACAGGGATGGGGACTAGAGGGTTTTCTGGCATCTGTGAGAGAAAAGGAAGTAGAGGAATTGAACTCTATGCCTGGATGCTACTCCCACTTCCTTTCTGCTCAGCGAACCATTGCTCATCCTTTAAATCTCAATTCAATCACTATCTCCTCTGTGAAGTCTTTCCTGATTGGTTCAGGCGTGATTAAGCACTGTTTCTATTTCATTTTACACAAACTTCTATAAAGGCAAGTATCTTGCTGTTTTGTGTTACTAGCATAAAGAAATGTGATTTTCTTAAAAGGATTCAGCCCCTGCTCCTAAAAGAGAGAGTGCTGACTTATAGGTTGCTGGAGTTATGGCCTGAGATGCTCTTAAATTGAAGAAATGTTTCTCAAGGAAGATAGCAGCCAGGTTACCTTTTAATTTTGTTGTCTGGGGTATGCAAGTTGAGGGTCAGTACCAAATTGCCTGATGCCATAAAGGAGGAGGAAGGGAGTAAGTGGGGTCAGTAGACAAAGAAAAATAGATAACGAGTCTAGAAAATAAAATAGAACTCTCTGATTTTAAAGTGATTCCAGATATAGAAAAAGAAAATGCATTACATACAGAAGTACTCCCAAAATTGCAATAGTTGTGGTGACGGTAGTGAAAGAGTTGATACATGACAGTGTGTTGGGTCCAGCCTCAATGTAGCCATGGGTGAGATGCTAGCTTCCCACATGGACTCTACTTGTTTATTTACAAACTATCCTCCCCTGAAGGTAAGCCAATCAAGTTAAGAATATTTGCTTTTTCATCTTGACATTTCCAGTAGCTCACATAGTACACGTGCTATCTGTTTAATAAATAGTGGTTGGAAGAATAAAAAGGAAGAGACCAAATTGTGCCTGAGCACAGAGTGAGAGATTGAGTGAGTTGGTCTGACCTATCCACACTGGTATAAGTGCAGCCACTAGATAAGTCAGTGATTTTGTATATGTGTCCTGTTGCCTGGGCCAAGGGACAGCTTCTAGCAGCTAAGTCTTCATTTTCCTTGATCAGTACAGTAGGAAAAAAAAAAAGGTATATCGTTATTGCCTGAGGCTATAGGACAGCTCACAATTTTCTCCAGTCCTTTCACCAAATCTTTATCACCCAATACCAAATACATACACCCAAGCATTTTCCCTCTATCATCTGTCTTGGCACACCTATTTGGGGGAATCTAGGGCAAAATTCCCATCATACCTGTGCCTAAGGAAAGTCTATATTCTCTAGAATAAAGAAATAGAAAGTCTGTCCTCTGTGTGTGTTATGCAACTGATCTGTGGTGTCAGTACTCCAAAATCTGGTGTTAATGTTCAGAAGGTTTTGTTGTTCTTATCATTAAGAAACTCAGAATAACGGTTACGTATTACAATAAAATTTTAAAAGTTAAGTTCAGGTTCTAAATATAATAAGGCTTGGAAACTTTTACTCTGAAATCACACTGGCCTATTAAAAAATAAATATACACTCAATATGTATACTTCAAAGCATCACTGTTTGGATAAAACTGAGGGAAAATTTTGTTTAAGATAGACTAATACATAGATATTAAAAAATGAAATATTCTAATGAAAATAAAAATCTTAGATAAGATTTATTATGTTATTATGTTAGTTACTTCAGATGGTAGACTAGGAGAACATAGAATTTCCTTTCCATTTCTTGAAAATGAACCAATTATTTTTAGCCTGTCTGAAGTAGGGAAATGGGAAAACTATTGCTTAATTTTAATAGAAAAAAATAGTCAATATTTTAGAGCTATCCAATAGAAAATGAGAATGAATTTCAAATGTGCTTTAGCTAGGCCAATTACATATATCTGTGGTTTTTCATACTATCTAGAAGGTTATCATGCTTGCATAGTTAAAATGCCAGAGGAATGCACTTAACTGCAGAATGCAGATCAGAGAAAAATATTGTTTATATAGTGGGAGGTAAGATAGTTCCTGTAAGTGGAAAGCCTCAAGATATCTTTCAACTAGCCAGTGTCAACAGATTTCTTAAATTTTAATATTCTTGGTCTGTTCATAAATGTTTTATTCCAAATTATTCAAGTTCAGCCATAGCAGTCCTGAGAGTTTCAAGATAATGTTTCCTTTAGACTTATTACCTCCATCTTCTCTTAACATTTGTACCCTGACATTTAAGAAATTAAGATATATATTAGTTTTTCAGTTTTTATCAAATAATTCAAGAAGTTTCTTCTAGGCAGTTAGAAAATAATCCTGCAAAAATAGAATTCTTAAAAGACTGGTTTTTTTTCTGTCCTAGCCTTATACCAGTCTACAACTATCATTCTTACTTAGAGACAAAGTGACAAACTTTATTAAATAATATAAATTTACATATTCCAACAGCTAAAAGGTTTTATTTCACTTCTCTCCAACCTGTCTGGTAGGTAACCGGTATGTAAACTGAGAGGGCCACAGAGATGAGAAGTCACTGAGCAATGTCCTATCTGTATCTACATGTCTGGTGAATATTGCTGTGTTTCCACAGTGAAAAGACAGGAGAATATCTTCTAATAATATTCAAAGGGCTAGTGCAAGTGCCAGTCCTAATAGGTCATTTCAATCTGACTGCTGGCAACACTACCCCATATTATTAAGTCTTCAAATGAGAAGAGTCTTTCTAGTTCCCATTTCCAGGAAACAGACAAGGCATATGATGTAGAATCCATAAATAGTGGATTTATCCCAAGTTAAGCTTTGAAGTGATTTTGACTGCTAGAGATACTCAATCTTTAGCCTTTAATAAATTATATTAGCTCACTCTGAACTGTTTGTAATATTCAGGAACAAAGAACTGGTCACCTCAAAATTAAGATATGAATTTTAGCAACAGGTTTGACATGATGGCATGTCAGGTGCTAAACATGGAGACAAGCACACCCTCATGTATTTCTTATTTGGCTTCAGTTTGAAATTTATTTTGTATTTTGGGTTCTTTATTAACATTTTATATTTTATTTTGTTAACCTCTGCATTAAACACTGTGCCTGGCACAGAGTAGGAAGTGAAGTCATGATAAATAAATTGCATTGAACATGCTTTGTGTTCTTTCAGTGAAATCCTTAGAGAAGGATATGCTTCCTTGAAGCATTAGTGCTGGTACTGTGAAAGGTTACAGTTGAAATAATGTTTTTAAAGAAAACATGCAGGCATTTAGCATGGGCCAAAATACTCTTGTTGGTCAGGTGGGACTCCCACTGAAATTTTATCCACAACATGACTATCCCAAAACCCAGGCTCACTGTGTGGGTGAAAAACTAGGATTGAAATTGACCCCAAAGAAAAGAAAAAAATGTTTACTTGTAGGACTAGTTATTACATTTACTTCCCATGAAGAACTATTTACCTATGTAAGTAAGACAACTTTGAACATACTATCTTGATGGAAATGTTGCAGTAACACGTAATTTACATGTGCTGATCACAATGCAGTTTGTCAGCAGGAGTAGCTATTATACAAAGCATGCCAAATTGGAGTAAAGAGTTAAGTGGTCCATGTACAATTAGCCTCCCCTAAGCAAGCAAATTATCCAAAGAATTGCTTACCCTCCCTACATTACTAAAGGGAGTGAAAACATGATTGTATTTAGTAAACTCCTGTACATATATAAGGTAGACACATTTCATATATCTAGCCTTCCCCAGCTGCCTTTGTGATTTCATGTTACTGGAAACAACTTTGGGCAAACTGGAGGTGAAGTCAGAAAACGAATAGGCCAAAGCTTTCCCTCACTCTCTCTCTCTCTCTCTCTCTATATATATATATGTCCCTCTCTCTCTCTCTCTCTCTCTCTCTCTGTGTGTGTGTGTGTGTGTGTGTGTGTGTGTCTCTCTCTCCCTTTTGGCCCCTTCCTTGCTTTGACTGATTTTTTTGTTTGTTTGTTTGTTTTTAAGCTAGCTTTAGCTTTAACTGATTTTTGTCTGTCACAGATGTTACTAATGATGCATAAATTGCTGGAACCAATGTGGAAAATATTGCACAAAAGAAACACTAGCCTTTTAGTTTTATTGCCAGGTATAATTGATTCCATACAGTCTGGCCATCATTCTAGTTGATTCTATTTCTTCCAGCACTTCTTTGGAGAGAATGAGAGATGGAATAAAAGAGTTGCATTTACCTAACTGCTCACAAATTTAAAAATAGGAAATGATCATTTAATTACCTTACTTTGCTTTATTTTTATATTTATTTATATTTTAACTCATTTTTCAATGGCCAAACATGATTTGACCTTTATAGTTTAAAATATATCTTATCAAGATTAACAGGCTATTAAATGGGCAGGTGGTCACTTAAAAATGTTTAATTATAGGACATTTGCCACAAAGTCTCCTTAAATAATATTTCACCTGATGAGCTTTCCTTAAATATCCAACTTTAGGTTACACAGTGTTTTGCAAATGATTTGATACTTGAACAAAACTCCCGCATTTATGTCTGCTACCTGAATATTTTTATGTGATAAGTTCTTTTCTCATGAGTCATACATCAGGGAATCCTACTGAAAAATAAATCACTCAAACTTTTTAAATAGTCAATTTGACATTTTTTTGGTGATGTGTGTTTTGATTGTTGAAACCAATAAAAAATAGTAAAAATAAGCTATCCGATATATATATATATACCTGTTTATTCACTATGAATAACATGTAGAAGCAAGATCATTATACCTTCTACAGAAAGGCAGACTTCAGTGATCTCACAGATATTTTTTTCTTCTTTATATTATTTTATCCATAAATGATGTAGGTCATACTTGAAGAGATAACGAGAATTTGGAATGTGATGATGTCCAAAGCATCCCTCCCACTCCCAAAAGCATCTTTATTTTTCTTCACGTTATTCCAGAATGTTTATTAAAATATATTTTCCAAACACATGGAAACATTTGCAGAAATGTCACATAGCCAACACTAATTCAATACTTCTTTTTATATTGCTGTCTTTTTAGATCTTTACATCCGCTCATCTTTCACTGTTCTTGAGAAGTCTGTGAAAGGGATTACATTTCTCTGCATCTAGATAGAATCATTTTATCTTATGTCTACCTAATTTCTTTCCAGCAGTGGAAGACTTCAAAACTGTAAGTAGAAGAACTTGCCAGCAGCCCAGAGCATAAGTTCTAAACTTGCCTATAAATTAAGCACAAAGAAAGTGACATGCAAATATATTTGAAAATAACGATGGCAATTTAGCAGAAACAAAAGACATAAAATATATAGTTTTGTGTTTTAGACAGATAGTTGTGTTCAGAGAAACCCAGGGTTTCTTACTCTTAGTTAAAGGGAAATAGACATCTAGCATGTATTGAAAAACATCATTGTAATAGCACCTTCACTTTGAATCAACTTAAGCTCTGACTTTAATTGCATGTTAATGATAAATGCTAGTAACTGAAAGTTAGGAGAATGTGTTAGTGACCTTCTCAATCAGTTGTAAGACATAATACAAGTAAGTCTCTGATGTTTGCTATAACAAAGCTCAAAGTAAAGGCAGTTAAGGTACCATGTGCTCATCTAATATGAAGACAAGTAACCTGTAAGAACCAAAGAAAGTCTTGTAGGTACAGATACTTGTGCTTTAATTACTTTATTTCCAAGAGGATTTACTTTATTCCAGATAGAAGCTTGCTCTGTAAAGAGAAGAATGATATTGCATTTCCTGTTTTTGTTTTCATTCCAAAGCAAAGAGCAAGGGGAGGCATCTGTCTGCTAGGGTTGGTGACACAGGCACTGCTGCTTCCCTCGGGTTCCAGATTGGTTCACCAGGAGCAAGTGTTAGGGACAAAGCTGGAGATAACCAAGGTTCCAACCCTGCAGACTGAGGGCCACGGTTGCCAGCAGCCAGGAGTGTCCCCCCAGCTATGGCTCAGGCTGTCATTGCCAAGTTTACCTCTACACATGAAACTGGGGGAAATAGAATTACTTAAACTTATTTTTATATCAAAATTCATGGTGGAAGAAAATAGTGAGTTCAAGGAAATGTATTATTTCATAAAGACCTTCCTTCAACTCATATAATTGAATTTTTCATTGGATAAGAGGGGCTGAAATATACTCTCAATTAGTTTTGTTGTGAAAAAAAGTGAGCCATTTCTCTCTTCTTTCTAACTATTTTTTATGGTGACACCCAAATTCTCTTTTTATCCCCATTCTTTCCCCATAGACAAATTGGTAGACTCCTATAGCTTTAATTAACTTTTCCGTATAGTTGACTCCCAAGTTTCTTACAGGCTCCAACCTAGGCTGAAGCCCAGAAAAGCTCCGGAATAAGAGAAATAAATCCCACTACACGTGCACACCTCAAAATATCTTGAGGACAATTCAGATTTATTACATCCAGAACTGAGCTCTAATCCATATTCCTTCTAAAAATAAAAACCTTCTAAAAATAATCTATACTCCTTCTAAAAATAAAAACATAAATAAAAACTATCTCCCCTCCTCTTCACTGTCACAATCTAATCACCTAAGTTAGAAATCAGAAAGCCACTTCAGGATTTTCCTCTTCTGTCCTATGCCACTCCCTCTACCTCACATCCAGTTAGTAACCAATACATGTCATTGCTGTTATTAAGATTTGTCTTTTTTTTTTTTGCATGGAACTGTCACCACTACCATGATTTCATTATTATAGTCGTGACCTCTTCATCCCCCACTTATATCCCATCTGTACGCTACTGTCAGAGTAAAATTTCTTCAATATAAAGGAGCTAATTTTGTCTCTTCTTTTTAAAAATACTGCCCTCTGCTTCCCACTCCATCAAACTTAAAGCTCTTAGTGTAATACACAGAGACCTCATGACCTAATTGTGTTTTTTTACTCCCATCTCTTCTGGGTACTCATGTCCTTCTGTCCTACATAACAACCATATATACCAACATTACAAATAAAACAAATTAAGTTACTTAAAAGAACCTTGCTCTATTGTACCCTCAGACCTTTGTAAATACCAGTTCATCTACCTGCTTTTTCCACAGTCTGCTTTTTTTGGGCTGGTGAATGCTTAGTTACAGTTTCACATTAAGATTAAATATCACCTCCTTTATATAATCAGCCCTGATCCCCGAAAGATCCCTTTCCTGTGCTATCATGGTAACTTATGTACTTACTTCACTTTCTCACAGTTTGTCTGTGACTGTTGACATTGCAGACTTCCTCAGCAGACTTGGAGAAATGTAAGTGCAGAAATCCTGTGTTATTCATGTTTGATTTCTCAGCACTTAGTCACTCTGCTTTGACATTTTTGCACAAATGGTGACCTGAAAATATATGCATTATGACTTAAAAGACTGGAGAAATAAGATAATATTTTCTACAGAATGATGAGTGTTGATGTTTTCTTTCAGTTAAAGCTTCATATAAATCTTATTCATTCATATGAACTGTTCTATTTCTCTACCACCTTAAGGACAATAATATTAACAGGATAGGAGGAGAGTGAGATTAAAAAATTCAAAGTTATAGTTTGATGATCATTTACTTTGTTTAATAAACCCATGCATTAGAGCATTTCTCAAAATCTCATCACCATACATGCTTTCATTTTAGCCGCAAGCTATCATCTGGGCATGGAGATATTTAAATACTTATTTTACTGCTGAGGACACTAACCATTAGAGAGGTTAAATGATTTTACCAAGGCAGAATGTTAGAAAATGTAGGAAACAAGACTTAAACCCATATCCTCTAGCTATGAGTCCAGAGTCCTTTCCTCTCACATCATCAACTGTGTAAATAAGGTCCAGACATGTATTTTTGATGTTGGATGTATGGAGTCTTTCATAGTCTCTGGTCAGATACCGAAATTAAGTTAGAAGTTTAAGAGATTTATTGAGAGGTAACCCCTGGGATCAGAGAAAGCAGGATTGGGCAGAGAGTCTCAGACTATAACGCATTTATGACAGACTCTTAGTCACCCAAAGGAGAGCTTTGGAGCACAGATT
Organism: Mesoplodon mirus; assembly: GCF_964341445.2. Taxonomy (NCBI): domain Eukaryota; kingdom Metazoa; phylum Chordata; class Mammalia; order Artiodactyla; family Ziphiidae; genus Mesoplodon; species Mesoplodon mirus. The sequence continues at coordinate 46,398,792 of NC_138984.1, forward strand.
ACAAGTCAGGTAAGACTCTCACTGTGCAGAAATTGCCAGGCCCTGCTGTCTTCCCTCTGCTCAGTCACTGGAGGGGGCTACTCTGGAAGTACTTGACCTTGGTTCAAAAGTGAGGCAGATCATCCAGGTGCTAGCAGCTGGAGGCTGTCAGCTAACCACCCTGCTTGCAACTAGATGGCCAGGTCTTTCTTGAAGGCACTGCAATAGTAACTTATATTCACACATAAGCTGTGGAGTTATAGGAGTCTAAAAGTTCTTGGAAATGATGAAGCAAGAGATGAACAGTGAATTAACACAGATTGTAGAAAAGAAGTTGGCTCTGAAGGGTATTGAAGTTAATATGTTTTAAAGTCTTGTTTCTAGAAAAGTGTGCTCCACCAAAAGTTTACATGAGTTATATTACTTTATGAATTTGTCTCCCTTCACCAAGAAAATAGGTTGGCCATACTCAATGATTCTTTTCTAACAATCTTCAAAATATGAGAAAACATTTCCTTCTGAGTCACATAATTCTATTTTGGTGACTTGTAAGCAAGTTTGTACATGAAACATGAAAATAGAAAACAGCTGGACTTAAAATTTGTATATGAGAATTTTCTTTAGTAGTTTATCAGTTTATAGAATGTATAAGATGGCTTGGAAATTACCATTGTCAAAAGTGGCCGATGACGCCTGAAAAGCAAATCTAATATCAGCATCAAAAGAGCTTAAAACATAAAAATACTGCATACTGTTCCAAGGATTCTTACATAAGAAAAATTTGTAGAGTTACATAGTTAAGTATTGGATAACTCAAATAATTGTCTTGAGATAAGTGGAAATAATATTAGAAAAATCATTGCTGAGGAAGTACACATTTTCAGTTGTTTCTCAGTTTTCATCCTGAATATATTATAGCAATGCTTATGAATATTTTGCTAAAGTGAAGTAGGATTAGCTATCCATTTATAGGTGTAAATAAATTTATTTACTTATTTACAGAGGTAGTATTACTTAGATCTGTGAGTGTGTCTGAACCATTTAGAAGTCAAACAAATACAGTTCAGCAACTAAAGTATTTTCCAAACAGTTGAAAACCATTGATTTATATTTTCACAGAATTCTGAAGAGAATCAAAGTGTATAATTCTCAGCAATATTTATAACATCCCCCTTCAAATCCCTATCCTATTTATCAGATATAGTCATCACTCTTCCTCCATCCCCAACAAACATTTTTTTTTCTTTTTCTCCATTTCATTTTCTCTCCAATCTTGTATTATGAAAGTTAACTTAGTCAGCCTTTAATAAGTTAGAACCCTTAAAAATTTCAGGGGGAGAATGAGAAATATTAGTCTGGTAATAGGAATATTCTCTTTGAGTAGGGAATATCATGAATACAAACTAATTAATGTAACTTTTGTTCTAGTCACATTTTGCAGAACTCACTCAACATTCACAATTTTGTATAATGTTCAGGCATTATGGAAAAGAATTTTCAGAATGTCAAACTACTTAGGAGTGTATTTTGAGAAGTAAATCAATGGCCATTATGTCACTGTAGATGTTTTCTTCTGGGCCTCAACAACCTATGAGTTTACAAGCATTTTAATGACAAAATCACAATAGCTTGAAGTTCACACAGGCTCTTTTTTTTTTTTTTAAACAGAATCCGATTTCCTAATAATTCCTGGAATTCTCACTTACAACACAAATCCATCTTGGATGTCACTAACTTCACAGTTAGCATCTGGCCTGTAACACACTTTGCTCTTAGGTCACCTCCTGCTGGCTCAAGGTCAGAATCCCGAGGGTTTCTGCTGCTTACACTACAAATACTTTCCTCTATGTATGGACCCAGTGCATCCTACAATGTATTACCACGGTTATGGTAACCAAGTTGTGATGTTTTAAAAGACGTCAATGAGTGACTGGGGACAATACAAGAAAACGGTCAAACAAAAAATAAATAAAGTTGAATACTCTCCCAGGATTATATAACACAAAATTTATAGGAAGTTCATATTATGCAAGTTGTTTCATAGGTACATAATAAAATTTTAGAGATGTAGAAAATTTTGTTTTTTATGGAAATTCAAATTAGCCCTTTGATTATGAAGTAAGCATACATGGCAAAGACTATAGCAAGAAGACATTTTGCTTTTGAATGTTTTTGTTTTATTCTGTTTTGTTGTGGATTTTTGCTATACAGATTCTTAATCCAGCAGTTTATATTATTTAGGTGTCACAGGGTTATTCTACATCTTTTGTAGTAACTTCTTAGGTAGCTACATGAGGCATGAAGGCCTTCTTTGTACTAAATGAGTATAAGTACAAAGTACCCTAAGAGCCAAGACAAAGTCAGGCAGACCTCAAGACTAGCGTGACCCATGACCCAGGTTCACTTACTTCATGGAGCACAGAAGCAGAAAGAGAAAGCTAAATTTGATCTCTGAATGCAGCAATCCCATGCTCAGACTCAGCAATCAATGTGGGTATGTAAGAGTGAGGAGGATGGAAGGATAGGAAGGTTCTTTCTTGCCAATACTGCTGAAGGAACAAAAGTTGCTATATTATTCATTAATTTAGGGATACTGACAGAAGGAGAAATGTATGGTTCTTCCTACAGTTTCAACCCATGATTCTTGTATTCATTAGGGTTAATTTGTCTGTAATTAATGAAAATCTGAAATAATACACACGTACTGATTTTTATCTCACATAACAGATGTCATGAGGTAGAATTCAGCTGTGATTTGAAAGTTCCATTGTCCTCACACACCCAAATACCCTCTGAACCTTGTATTATACAACTTCTTTCATAACTCACTATTGTGCAAACCACATGTGCCTCTTTCTGTTTTTTAAGCATGCTGTGCTCATTTCTGTTTTAGGGCCCATAAAATATGACCCAAAATGGATCTGTCTAAGGGTCTGATGGCCTGAGCTATTCAGAAGTGTCTGGATAATTGGCCTTTGTTCTACTTTTGCAGAAATAAATTCAGAGAAGTACTTAGGACTGGGTGTCCTAGCACAAGAGTGGTAAATAAGAGCCTTATTAATGCTGGATTTATCTCATTGTGTACTGATGAATAAATTTTATATATCTGTAAATAGCATGTTTACTTTTTCACTTCTTGATTTCACATTGTAAACCTTACTTACCTACCACTATGGAAGATGGAAATTTAGTTGCCTTTCACTTTCTCCCACTTCATTACATTTTACCTAAGTATCTTTCTTTCCAACATACAGATATACCTCTTTTTATTGCACTTTGAAGATATTGCTTACTTTTACAAATTGAAATTCTGTGGCAACCCTGTGTCAAGCAAGTCTATCAGCTCAATTTTTCCAACAGCATTTGCTGTGTCACATTTTGGTAATTATAGCAATATTTCAAATGTTTCCATTATTTTTACGTTTGTTATGGTGATCTGGGACCAGGGATCTTTGATGTTACTATTGTAATTGTTTTGTGACGCCATGAACCACAACAACATGAAATGGCAAACTTAATTCATGAATGTTGTACTGCTCTGCTGACTGCTCTCTCCCTCGTCTCTTTCCCTCCTCGGGCCTCCCGATTCCCTGAGACACAACGATATTGAAATTAGGCCAGTTAATAACCCTACAGTGGCTTCTAAGTGTTCAAGTGAAAGGAAGAGCAGCATGTCTCTCACTAGATCAAAAGCTAGAAATAATGAAGCTTGGTGAAGAAGGCATATCTAAAGCTGAGACAGGCAGAAAGCTAGGCCTCTTGCACCAAACAGTTAGCCACATTGTGAATGCAAAGGAAAAGTTCTTGAAGGAAATGAAAAGTGCTACACCAGTGAACACACAAATGATAAAGTGAAACAGCCTATTGCTGATATGGAGAATGTTTTGGTGATCTGGATAGATCAAACCAGCCACAACATTCCCTTAAGCCAAAGCCTTATCCAGAACAAGAGCCTAACTCTTCAATTCTATGAATGCTGAGAGAAGTGAGGAAGCTGCAGAAGAAATGTTTGAAGCTAGCAGAAGTTGGTTCATGTGTTTAAGGAAAGAAGCCAACTTCATAACATGAAAGTGCAGGGTGAAGCAGCAAGTGCTGATGTAGAAACTGCAGCAAGTTATCCAGAAGATCTAGCTAAGATAATTAATGAATGTGGTTCCACTACACAACGAATTTTCAGTGTAGACAAAACAACCTTCTCTTGGAAGAAGAGGACATCTAAGACTTTCATAGCTAGAGAGGAGAAGTCAATGCCTGGCTTCAAAGCTTGAAAGGACAGGCTGACTCTCTTGTTAGGAGTTAATGCAGTGGGTGAATTGAAGTTGAAGCTAATGCTCATTTACCAATTTGAAAATCTTAGGTCCTTTATGAAGTATGCTAAATGTACTCTTCCTGCTCTATAAATGAAACAATAAAGCCTAGATGACAGCACATCTGTTGACAACATGGTTTATTGAATATTTAAAGCTCACTGTTGAGACCTACTGTTCGGAAAAAGAGATTCCTTTCAAAATACTACTGCTCATTGACAATGCACCTGGTCACCTAAGAGGTCTGAAGAAGATATATAACGATATTAATATTGTTTTCATGCCGGCTAACACAACATCCATTCTACAGCCCATGGATCAAGGAGTAATTTTGACTTTCAAGTTTTATTCCTGAAATTTTGTAAGGTTACTATTGCCATAGATAGAGATTCCTCCAATGAATCTGGGCAAAGTAAATTGAAAACCATCTGGAGAGGATTCCCCATTTTAGATGCCATGAAGAACATTAGTGATTCATGGGAAGAGGCCCAAATGTCAACTTTAAGAGGAGTTTGGAAGAAGTTGATTCCAACCCTCATGGATGACTTTGAAAGGTTCAAGACTTTAGTGGATGAAGTAACTGCAGATGTGGTGAAAATAGCAGGAGAGGTAGAATTATAAGTGGAAACTGGAGATGGGACTAAATTTCTACAATCTCAGGATAAATGTTAATGAATGGGGAGTTGCTTCTTATGGATGAGTAAAAAAGTTGTTTCTTGAGATAGAATCTACATCTGGTGAGGGTGCTGTAAGGATTGTTGGAAGCACAACAAAAGATTTAGAATATTACATAAACTTAGTTGATAAAGAAGGGGCAGGATTTAAGAGGACTGACTCCAGTTTTGAAAGAAGTTCTGTAAGTAAAAGCTATCAAAATCATTGCACGCTACTGAGAAATCATTTGCATTCATGAAAGGAAGAGTCAGTCAATGTGGCAAACTTCACTGTTGTCTCATGTTAAGAAATTGACACAGCCACCCCAACCTTCAGCAACCATCATCCTGATCAGTCAGTAGTCATCACATTGAGGCAAGTTTACCACTTGTTAAAGATTAAAGATTACAACTTGCTGATGTCCAAATGATGGTTAGCATTTTTCAGCAATAAAGCGATAAAGCATCTTTAATTAAGGTATGTACATTATTTTTTTAGACAATATTAGTGCACAGTTAGACTACTGTATAGTGTAAACATAACTTATATGCACTGGGAAGCCAGAAGATTAGTGTGACTTGCTTTGTATTCATATTTGTTTTATTACAGTGGTCTGGAACCAAATCCACAATATATCCAAGGTATGCCTGTAGTTAAGTTGTACTTTTGATTAGTTAAATATGTAGTATTTACATTATAATTAGACATGTTGTCTACTATGATTATGTCTCTCATGTATAACTTTCTTTCTTGCTAGAATTAATAAATGATTTGAATTTTTCCATTTTTAAGATTCTCTTTATATTTTCTATTATTTAACCTTATATCTTTGCTAATATTTAAAACTATGTTACAATAAATCCAAATGAATCAAGAATTCTAATTAATCTTCTAAAATAATCCCTCCTAGATCAGTTTGATATTGTCCATTCTAGACTGTTTTCCCTCTAGCCCAATATAAGCTCTCACCCTGACATCTTAATTCTCATCATCTGAGGGAATCTCTTTGCCTCTCTCCTTTGTTTCCTGTGTCCTATGTCATTCTCTTTCTTGTTCTGTTCATCCAAGTTTGTGTAGTATATCCTCCAAAAACTTCCTGAGAATGATTGTATAAGAGACAAATGTTTAGAGTCCCTGTATGTCAAAAGTTATATGTATGTGACTGATCATTCAGCTAACTTAAGATTTTAGGTTGAAAAAATTTCCTTCCCCCAGGATTTAGAAGACAAAGTCTATTGTCTTTCACCTTCCAATGTGCTGTTGAGTATTCTGTAACCATTCATACTTGAGACATTGTGACCATTTCCCCCCCTTTCTAGAAACATCTTATTCCTTTTTGGGCTAGAAATAACAAAATGCCAAAGACTTTTATGTTTATGAGTGTTCCACCCTCATGACCTAATGACCTCTCAAAGGCCCCACCTCCTAGTACCTTTGCCTTGGACATCAGGTTTTCAACATACAAAATTTGGAGGGACATGAACATTCAAACCACAGTAGCAAGTTTTCAGGATCTTCTCTTTTTCATTGGTCTTCTGAAAATGTACAATAATATACTTACTTTGGGTCTATTTTTAATCCATTGTATGTGGAATTTCTCTAATTCAGGAAAAATACATTTTAGATTATAAAGTAGCTACTGTGTATTTGTTTCATGAGTGACTTAATTTTTTAAAATCATTTCTGATTGTTTAAACAATACATACTCAACAAAAATTTGGTGCATGGTGCATGTATAAATTTGCAAAATGTAATTAACATGAAGGAAAAATCAGGTATAATTCACTAGATTCCTATAAACATTTTGGAATATTTACCAAATATTAGAACTAATTACTTTTGATAACTTTTATAATCAGACTCAATCCCTTAGTGCTAATCTATGAATGAATATTTCCTCATGTCAAGAAAGATCTCATAGTGGTTTCAGATTTCTATATGTGGACTATTAATTATTTAATCATTCCACTATTTTTAAACATTAGGTTTGTTTATAGTGTTTGTTGTTATAAATATAAATATGAGATATTTGCATATAATAACAGCTAGTACTAGATCTTCTTACCACATTTCTATTTGGACTCATTTAATCTTCATAAGAACACTGTGACTATATTTATCCTTATTTTACAGACGAGCAACTGAGGCACAGTGACATTAAGGTCACACAGCTAGTAAGAGGCAGTAATAAGATTTGAATTCAGGCAGTTTATCTCCAGAGTCCATCTCTCACAATATTTCATACCATGCCACCAACAGCTTCAGTATCATTGTCAGATATTTTTTTCCTTAGGATAAATCCCCAGAAATTATATTTTTGGAACATATTGTAGGCAAGGATATTTTTTAAAAGAACTAACTGTACTGGAAAATTTTTTTCCTTAATACTGTTCAAGTGTTGAAACTAGTAAGAAGGGGACTTCCCGGGTGGCTCAGTAGTTAAGAATCTACCTGCCAATGCAGGAGATAGAGGTTCAAGCCCTGGTCTGGGAAGATCCCACGTGCTGTGGAGCAACTAAGCCTGTGCACCACAACTACTGAGCCTGCACTCTAGACCCCACGAGCCACAACTACTGAGCCCACGTGTCACAACTACTGAGCCTGTGTGCCACAACTACTGAGCCCACATGTCACAACTACTGAAGCCCTTGCGCCTAGAGCCCATACTCCACAACAGAGAAGCCACTGCAATGAGAAGCCCGCAACAAAGAGTAGCCCCCGCTCACCACAACTAGAGAAAACCCGCATGCAGCAACAAAGACCCAACGCAGCCAAAAATAAAAATAAGTAAATAAATAAATTCATGGAAAAGAAAAAGAAACTAGTAAGAAGGTAATGAGGGTTGTCTTTCTAAACTTACACTTAAAACTTGCTAATTCTTACTTTAAAAATAGCCCAATCAAAGGTGCTGTGTAATCATTTTTATATTCAATTTCTATAAGTACTATAGGTTTATAAAATGTTTAATGATTATTTTCTCTTTTATTTTTTCTAACTTTCTATTCATTTCCTAGATTCTTTACCAGCACATATATATTTTCTTTATAATATGATGAAATTTTAAATGTTAAGGAAACCCATTTCCTGTTATGTTTGTGATAATTTTCCCTGAATTTTTGTTGTTACATTAAATCTGACATTTATAATTTTAATTTTATTTTTTGGCAAATGCTATTTTTTTGCAATTGATTTTTTGTTTGTTTGTTTTGTTTTTGCAGTACATGGGCCTTTAACTGTTGTGGCCTCTCCCATTGTGGAGCACAGGCTCCGGACATGCAGGCTCAGCAGCCATGGCTCACGGGCCCAGCCACTCTGCGGCATGTGGGATCTTCCCGGACCGGGGCATGAACCCGTGTCCCCTGTATCGGCAGGTGGACTCTCAACCACTGCGCCACCAGGGAAGCCCTGCAATTGATTTTTTTTGCTACTTGAAAAGAAGGTATATTTTATAATAGTTGAATATGTAACAAACTTAATAAAGATACTTTCCAAATCATAAAAATGTTTTTCAAAGTCTAAAAGATGTATGCTGTCACTGCTATTATGTTTCTGACAATTTATCTATATGTGCACAGTGTGTGTGTGTATAAAACTTTACTTACATGTTATTTAATTTTTAAAAATCATGCTTTTCAGGATTATGAGAAAAAAAGGCTTTCTAAAATAATCATCCAAATCCCAATTAGAAATATCCATAATATTTGATCAGCTTTATTCCAGATAACTCTCTAGAGAGAAAGAAAAGAAATACAGATTTAATTTTAGAGATGTGTTCTAGTGTTAATAAAATTGTTGTATTTAATTTTAATTGAATGTAACCCAAAATTGCCAAAAAAAACTAGTAGAATTGCTAAAATTCAGGCAATTGCTTCTTTACCAAAAGTGATATTATTTCCTAAAATATTCTTCTAAAGTTAAGATTTAAAAAAGATAATGAAAACTTGAAGGGATTAGAGTTTTATTTAAACAAAAAAATGATTTTCACATTTTGTCACAACTTATTTTGAAAGTTTTGAAATTCACAGATAATAAACAAGAACAATAAAACAAAGACCCCATATACCCTTGACATAGATTTTTGGAATCACTGACATTTTCTGGTGTTTTTTAAAGTTATGTGTCAATTAATACAGTTTCTATTTACTCCCTATTAGGAAAGACAGCGTAATGCACATTTATATGTCTCTTTTTCTTACCCCCTTGATTTATGTTATTAATATTGTTATGTTCATACTTCCTTTCTAAACTAATAGTAACTATGGCTGAATTCAGTTTTATAATTAAAAAGATTCATTACTCTCCACAATTCTCTTCCTACCTCCTCAAGGTAGTTTCTAAGGTACTGTGCTCTGTATACTGGTTGTCATAGAGTAAGTTTGTTTGTCTATTTGTCTGACACTGAATTTGCTAAAGTTCTTGGACACTTGTGATCATGCATCTGCTGCTGTTATCCACGATGAAAATTTATCTAGGAAAATATTTAGGGTTATATTTCATGTCTCTCAGATCTGTAGACATCATTTACTGGTAAGAATACACTGCCTTCTAGTATAAGAGGCTGCTCCTTTCTGTCTGGACACCAATTATTAGTGATGTTAAAACCCCAAGACGTGTCTGGTGTCTATTGTTCTCTATCAATTTTCCCTGGTAAATAGCACACTACATAAATCTACAGATTCCAGTCCTTATTTGTTTCAAAAAATTTCACCTATTATATATTTGAATAGATTTTGTATTCTATGCATGCTGTTCTCTTCAAAACTGCTAACCATGGGCTTCCCTGGTGGCGCAGTGGTTGAGAGACCACCTGCCGATGCAGGGGACACAGGTTCGTGTCCCAGTCCGGGAAGATCCCACATGCTGCGGAGCGGCTGGGCCCGTGAGCCATGGCTGCTGAGCCTGTGCTCCGCAACGGGAGAGGTCACAACAGTGAGAGGCCCACGTACCGAAAAAAAAAAAAAAAAAGCTAACCATGTGTGGCCCAGATGTACTTTGTTACTATATTTTTAATGTTTTGTAGTCTTATTTAATTAGTTGGCATTTTCCTTTTGTTATGTGTTTTGGCTCAAATCTATCAATATATTTCTGACATTCTTTTCAGCCATTTTATTTTCTCTTTTTTTGTTTCTGTAGTACCTTTGATATTTTAATTCACTTCCATTTCTTCCCCATGCTCTATTATCAAGCTTTTCATTTGCACTGATCTATGGTCTTCTTCTCTTTTAAATCTTTTCTCTCTCATTTCTATGCTTCTTTTAAAAAAAGATAATGTTTTCTTTCATTATTTTGAGATTTTCAAAGATAATTTCTAATGTCTTCCTCTGTTTTTATGGAGTGATTCTTCTTGAGGTGTATGATATTTATCTTTTGATTATGTGTCTATTCCTGTTATGTTTGGAAGATTTTATGCATAGAAAATTTATTAGTTTATTTCCCATTAAAACTCATCTTTGAATGAGCAATGGCCTCCAGAAAATACAGTGTTGGGAGAGGCAGTTGGGAATAAGGCACAGAGGGACATATTTTCTAGAACACACACTCTTCTATTTTCTTTGTATCTGACCACGTTCTTTGTACAAGGGACACAATTTCCCTCAAGTTTGCTTAAGAAACTCATGGGCCTCATAACAATTCCTGTTCAGGCTCAGGCTGTGTATTTGGTGGTCTGGCTTGACTCCTTCTTTCACTCTACTTCACTCTCTTTAGTCTCCTGGAGCTAGGAATCTAAATCCTAAATAAAAGAAGTTATTTATCAGTTTGATTTTTCTCTTAGATTCCCTACCTAGTTACTTTAACTGGGTTACTTTCTGGACATTCCACCTAAAACCTAGGACCTGTACTAAACTAGGTCTAATATCCCTAGTCAAACTATACTCACATATGCCTTCCATGAAGGTGATACTTGAGGAGAATATGTATTTTGCTAAAGTTTAAAGGCAACAAATGTTAACCCTTAACACATTCCTCATCTTAGGTCAGGCTGTAGAGTTTTGGCAAGTGTGCCCCATAGTTTGTGGTTTGAGGTTATGGCTGTCTTTCTTTTTTGGCCACACCGCCCAGCATGTGGGGGTATGTGGGATCCTAGTTCCCAGACCAGAGACTGAACCCCCCCCCCACTCCTTGCATTGGAAGTGCGGAGTCATAACAGCTGGACCATCAGGGATGTCCCATAGCTGTCTTTTTATATCACTGATGAGGTACTTTTAATACCTGTCGCAAGATGTGAAGTTGGGTAAACTATTAATGTTTTTTCTTAATTTCTGTAGATTTAGTTATTCATTTTTCTGTAAGATTCCTTTGTTCTTGTGAGTGTCAATCTTCTCCCATGTGTCCGATGCAATTGGAAAGGATATGGTGGTTCCATATTAAAAGATGTTAGCATGGTACTCACCGCTTGAATAGAAATCATGGCCATGTCTTTGAAGTGCAGAAGTTCCTATAGCTTAGTAACTGTATATTTCTGTAATGAATTCAATTGTTTTTATGAAGAAAAATACCTTTTCCTGATAGAGAACAGATGCATATTTGCAACAGTTTTCTTCTAGCCCTTCTATAGTTTTAGTTTTGTTTTTTGTGGGTTATTTTTATTCTTATTTTAAATTTAATATTTAATAAATTTAGTTGTTATTTTGGAATATAGTGTGAGCTGACAATCTAGAAATACTTTTTTTAGTAAACAGCTAAGTTTTTGACACCTTGGCTGAGCAATATATATTTTTCTTTATTGATTTTTGCTTATTTATATCACTGTTTTCACTGATATATTTCAAGTGCATGGAAGAGTGTGGAACATAGTAAGCTCTCAAATATATTTGACTTAATTATTAATATCTACTCACAAAAATAAATGTGTTTTGCTAGCATTTCCACTCACTGATAAGGATTTCCCTGGTTTCTTATGGAAAACCTTCACAAAGAAGATAGAAATTATGATGAAAATCTCACATTTGACAACTGCCAATTGAATTCTTCAGGAGGCAGATGACAAGACAGACTTAAAAGTGCAGCCATTTTATTGGAGACAATGCCTGTGAAAGGATCAGGATTAGTAAACAAAAGGCTTTAGGCTATTATATAGATCTGAAACCAGTGAAGGGAGAGGAGGAAGGAAGGCAGATTAAGTAGGAAAGTTTTCAGACTTCAGTGTACCTCTGAGAAAGCCTTGGCCAGCTAAATGGGGACCTCTAGGGCAACAGTTGTGCAGAAATGGACAGCCACAGGTATTCCCATCATGCTCTGTCATTGTTTGTCTTATATTGTCTGTGTGCTTTCTACGAAAATCATAACTTCAGCCTGAAATCTCAAGTAGATCATGAAAGTATTTACACCACAGTTGGAGACTCTCAACTAAATACTGCTCATGACAGATTCTAGTTTGAAGAGAGATCTTAGTGGAACATAGTTTGGGTTGCCACAGATACCATTGATAAACCAACAAAAAGTGAAAGACAAGGAGACTCTACATGAATAATCCTCTTTTCTCAGATAGAACAGTTATGAAAGAAAGAGGCTCAATTATTATCAACATCGGAGACTATTATGGTATTATATATAAAGTTCTATTATTACATTAAAAAAATTAACTTCATTTACCCAAGTTTGCACCCAGTTTACATAGCCTCAGTTTCCATGTGTGAAGCCAACAAATAGCCCTAGAACTGAGGAAGCTGTAATTTTACATTCTGGGTACACTGATACATGCCAGCCAATATATATATCTATTTTTTTTCTTTTTTGCGGTACATGGGTCTCTCACTGTTGTGGCCTCTCTCGTTGCGGAGCACAGGCTCCGGATGCGCAGGCTCAGTGGCCATGGCCCACAGGCCTAGCCTCTCCGTGGCATGTGGGATCTTCCCAGACCAGGGCACAAACCCGTGTCCCCTGCATTGGCAGGCAGACTCTCAACCACTGTGCCACCAGGGAAGCCCCAGCCAATTTTTGATTTAAAGTAGTAATAGTTTAAAATAAAAACATAGGAAATAAATGGATAAAAGTATGTGTAGGGCCCAATTTAGTGTTATTAAGAGGTACAGCCTTTCTCCTAGTTAATTAAAGACGTAAACACATGCACACATGCAGACACACAATATCTATAAGAAAGAGAACACAGTTTCAGCAGTATATTTATTGTATGTTTTTCTTAGAGAAGGTGAGGTTTCACACAAGTTTTTATAGATGGCTGGATTGTGTTGTTGGTTGTCATAAAATAATTTTATCTTTCACTATTCTACTTTCTTCTTACAATGCTGATGTTACATGTTTTCATCGTTAAGTAGCACTGTCAATTTAGTGAATTTTTTTAAATCAAACGAAAGCTTTCTCGTAGACATTTTGTTTGTTAAGGCCATTACATGGTTATTCTGTACTTTTCCAAACTATGTATATCTCTGATATTCTATTTCATATTTATTTAAAAAAATAAGCCACACTGCTTATACTTCATAAAAAGTAAAGCAAAATTCTCAAACTGGAGACATCTCCTTCAAACAGAAATTCCAGAGAGCTCTACTCTCTAAATGATACATGTACCCTTTCCTTTCCATGAACTTGTTCACCTCATACTTGTACTATGCTAATATTTGTTGATTTCAACAAAATGGATTTACAGTAAATCACAAGATCCAAGAATGAACTCTCATTCATATTGTTTTGCAGTTGATCTTCCTTCCATTGCTATGAGTAATAGAAATATAACATTGCCTAGTGATTAAGAGCATGGTCTCTGAAGGTGGATAGGAACATAGATGTCATGACACTTGCAAAACAGTGTGACTTGGTTCTTTTGCCTTATTTTTCTCTCTTGTGAAATGTAGACATAATAATATCTAAATTGCAGTTTTGCTGTGAGAAATAATGACAACATAAATGTAAAATCCTTATAGTACTGTCTGCAACATACTATATACTCACTAAATATTAGTCATTATTAACTTTTGAATTTAAAGTAGTTTAGTAAATACTGTGCTTTTCTCAGTATATGCATTGGGGTTTTACTTTGGCTTATAGTCTAAGCTAGTCATGGCCTTCCCATGCCCCTTGTCAATAACTGATTGACGCTTAAGTAAATTAACACTCTCCAGGAGGTGAAACTATCATAAAACACAAATGGATGTTCAATGAATACCCCTAAGTAAAAAAGTTTCCCTTCATTTGAAAGAAAGGCATTATTCTTATCCTGGATATCATGACATGTGAGTATAAAGTATGGAACTCTGCCAGCCATCTTACTACCAGCAGGAAGATAAATCCAACACACCAAAAAAAATCAGGCCCTAGAGAATCAGAGAAAAATTGAGCTGTATCCATGGAATTAAGCCAGTCCTTTTGCACACCATGCCTCTTAACTTCCAAGCATGTGATCTGATTGATTTTTGTATCATAATTAATCTCTTTCAACTTGGGTTTAGGTTTTCTCTTATTTGTTATCAAATAAAAACTATCATAGATTTTCTTCTGAAACATAAATGCATATATATATATACATATATACATATATAGTATACATATGCACATATTTACGATATAATATATATAAAATATATATTATATATACACAAATACACATATAATATATATTATATTTACATATTTACAGAACACTTCCTATCCATTCATCCATTGATGGACACTTAAGTTTTTTCCATGTCTTAGCTATTGTAAATAATGCTGCTATGAACATGGAGGTGGGGCTACCTTTTCATGTTACTGTTTTTGTTTCCTTTGGATATATTCCTAGAAAATGAATTGCTGAATCATATGGTAGCTCTAATTTTAATTTTTTCAGGAACCTCCATACTGTTTTCATAGTGGCTACACCAGTTTACAGTCCCATCAACAGGGCACAAGTATTACCTCTTCTCCACATCCATGCCAACACTTGTTATCTGTTTTTTGTGGTTGGCTTTGACTCTGTCTTAACACCAAGCAAATATCACACAAAGAAAACCATTTTAACTTCCCTAGGTATTTTATTAAGCATTACTAGAGACTTAAAGGAAGTACTACATGGTGATTAACTTAAACCTTAGTTGATAAACACTTGAACAGAGGATGGAGGATGGGATCAACTTTCCACCAAATCAAGTCCACTTCAAAAAGATGGGGTCAGCTTCCTTTTAAGCATAATAGTTACCTACCTAGTTGAGGGTTGGATACCTGAAAGAAATAATGTTTCAATTAGAAAGGGACAAATAGATAAGTAATCAATAATTTTGTCTAGAGTTTGTATATATTATTCTTTTATATATGCTTTCCACTAAACATTCAAAGAATTTTGAATTACCCATGTAGCAGAGTCCAACCAATGTATATCCTTGCCATGGGAAAGAATACATAATTCCTACTGTTCAACTTTGAGACATTAAAGACAACCCTACCTATCACCTCCTCTTTATGAATACTATAATACATTCCTTCAGGTAGTAGTGATAAAAGTATTTTTCAACACTGCTTACTATGGACTAATCACTCTTCTGAGCAACACATTTAATCCTCACAATTATCTATTAGTTAGTTGTTACTATTGTATCATCTCCATTTCACAGATGAATTAATGTGGACATAGAGAGGTCAAGTGACTTGCCCAATCTCACACTTAGTAAGTAATTGGGCCAGGGTTTGAACCCAGGTGGTTTTGCTTCAGGGGTAGTGATCTTTACTATTGCGTAGTCTGTATCTTTGTGTTGCTAGCTCATAAAATTCAATTCGAGCATGTTTTGTCCATCTTTTCATACCCACTTATCATATATTATTATGGCTTTGCCCACCAGAGTTTATGACTGTGATCCAATATGTTCCTGAATATGTCTACTGCACCTACTGGGTGTTTAAACAGATGAAGAAGGTGAATAAAGAAAATATTTAATTATATATTGAGTTATAAATGTTTCCTCTTTAAATAGAGTCTTGAGTTTGTATTGCAATGACCTAGGATCAGGCAAAAAATATACTGGGATATCTTCACTGGAAGAGCATGTCATATTACTAGCTATAGCAATATACATCTTTGTCCAACACCTGGTTGTATTTATTTACTTTTTCCACCTTGGCAGGCTAATAAACCAAATAACCAAGAGAATTTTGGATTTTTATGTTTTTGTAACCAAGAAAACCTTGGGTCATTTAAATATAAATTGAAAAAGTAAATGAAAATTAAATTATGTCTTTGTCTTAGCTGTTTTAACTCTAATATTGATTTAGTAAATATTAACCACCTTAAAATCACAATGTTATTTAAGATGTGGTAACTTGAAAATTACCAACAATGGAAGAAAACACCTTAAGTTTAAAATATGGCAAAATATAACAAATTCAATATAAAAAAATCCACAAAGATGAAATCCAATCCCCAAGATATCAACAAGACATGAATCTATCAAAATCTGGGCCTCGGGCTTCCCTGGTGGCGCAGTGGTTGAGAGTCCTCCTGCCGATGCAGGGGACATGGGTTCGTGCCCTGGTCCGGGAAGATCCCACATGCCACAGAGTGGCTGGGTCTGTGAGCCATGGCCGCTGAGCCTGTGCTCCCGGAGCCTGTGGTCCACAACGGGAGAGGCCACAACAGTGAGAGGCCCACGTACCACAAAAAAAAAAAAAAGAAAGAAAAATCTGGGCCTCAAATTTCTAGGGCAGTATGACCAGAATCACTATAATTAAATGGGCATAACAGAATGGCTTCACCATCAAAGAGTTTGGTGACTGATCTTGAGGTGGTTTTAATTATGATTCAACTCTTCTACAAAATGCACATTTAGGGAAATACTTATCACCATGTGTGCAACTAGCTGCCTGATTTTTGCATTTTTAATTCATTCAGTGAAATGAATTAATTACCTACTATATTCCAGGCATATGGGTATGCAGCACTGCAGAAAACGGAACACTGTCATAACATCATAGAAGAGTAGAATGGTTTGAAGAAACAGAAATATAATCCAGCAATGGAGAAACAGAAATATAATCCAGCAATGGAGAAACAGAAATATAATCCAGCAATGGAGGGAAGCCAATGATAGCTGGAAAGACCATTGGTAGAGAAAAAAATCTGGTATATAACAAGAAAAATGGAATAATCTCCTTTGAAAAGGGATTTTGAGAAGCACATGAGTCTGAGTCAGAGCCACAGAAGTAATCCATCTAAGACAAGACCATAGCCACATATCAAAAGATATTTTTATATGTCTGAACATTCACTTTTTACTATCCCAGCTGCTGTAAAAAATTGCATCCTCAACATTCTTACTTCCATTTTCTTTGCTTGCTACCAGCCCCTCATGGATAATTGTTTACTCAAAAGGCCCATGATGTAAGTACAGTAACTTGACATTTAGTTACCAAACATAAAGAGAAGAAAATACCTAAAAGATTCTCAGTCAATAAGAGTTAAGAAGCCATCATTTATTTACCACTATACATCTAAATTACCAGGCTCAGATCCTGGTAGAATTATCTATCCTGACAATAACAGAGTGTCTCAGATTTTTCATCTAGCCCCATAAATTATGATGTTCCTCTGGGAGAATAAGTAAGGACCTTTGCTTCATCATTTAATTGTACAGTGTAAGTGAAGGAGCCAGGGAGTTTTAGTATTCTCATCCAAATATTATTGGGTTGAGTTTTCCAAGCTAAAATACAAAGACCTTCATGTCTCACACTTGTTTCTTCATTAATAGGTTTCATTTTTTCCTATTCCTTTGTTAATTAAAGATTGAAGGAGGGACTTCCCTGGTGGTACAGTGGTTAAGAATCCGCCTGCCAATGCAGGGGACACGGGTTCTATCCCTGGACTGGGAAGATCCCACATGCCACGGAGCAACTAAGCCCATGCATCACAACTACTGAGCCTGTCCTCTAGAGCTCGCAAGCCACAGCTGCTGCAGCCCGCGCACCAAATTACTGAAACCTGTGCGCCTAGAGCCCGTGCTCAACAATGAAGAGAAGCCACCACAATGAGAAGCCCGAGCACCACAAGAAGAGTAGCCCCCGCTCGCCGCAACTGGAGAAAGCCCACGCGCAGCAACAAAGACCCAACACGGCCAAAAAAATAAAAAATAAAAAAACGATTGCAGGAATGCACAAAATTTTGAGTCTTATCTGAAGGTGACAAGAAGAAAAAATATATACATGAAAGTGTTCTTTTCCCTGAATAAATGTTTCCTTACTGTAACAGTTGAAAAAGACTAGCCTGTTTGCTTCTTCTTGTCTTATACTTAAAGTGAAACTTGCCCATCAATATGCCTCACACATTTGCACAGATTTCTGTTACCCTCATATTCAGGAAAGAGGTCTGACCTATACTGAGAACATAGTCTTTCATTAATAAATAGAATATCACCCAATATTTAAGACAAGATCAAGTAAGAGAAACTGATTTTAAAAAATAATTCAAGAAATAAAAAAACATTTTAAATATAAATCTATGTCCATAATAGGTTCAAGGAAATATAACATCAATAAAATAAGAGTGGGCAGCTATAAACTCTAGCCATCAAGAGAACAAAAATGAGTACTTTGGAATTAATTGCAATGTTTAAACTAAACAGAAAAATAATAGAATAAACACTGTTGAAGACTACAGTAGTCCTATGGAAGATAAATTCAAAGAAATATCCTAGAACATACAGCAAATTGACCCGAGACCAAGAAACAATTCCATAGGGAGAATAGAGACAGTGGTGGGGAAGAGTGAATTTCAAGGAAATATAGATCGCTTTTATTATTGTCATGAGTATTTCTCCCTCTCTCTGCCAGAACATTATACATTTCTGCCTTTTTAAGCACTGGAGTTGCAAATGACTTGCTTAGCCAATGCACCGTTTGTGAAAGTTATGTGCACCACTTCTGAACAGGAGCTTTAAAGTCCATTTTCCTTTTCCCCATCTGCCATGAGACTTCGATGTTCTGCTATTTCTTAACCTAAGTCCTGGAGTGAAGACTATAGGAGATTACTATTTTACAAAATATTTTGCCACTGCGTAACATTCCAGAATCTAACAACAAATTTCTCACCATTCCTGCCTGGTGTAACACTCAATGGGTATATACACAGTGTGAAAAAATAAACATTTTTACACCACTGTTTTGTGAGGGATCTGAAGTTTTATTGCTGCAGGCAGAACTTTGTGTTTTGCGATTGATACACAAATTGGTTGTTACCACAGCAGAAAACCTCAAATATGCGTCACTGGCTGATGAGCAGCCGGGGGACAGTGAGAAAACTGTTACTCTAGAAGGATAGTGATGGTACGCAGTGATAAAACATTTTTAAACTGTCACCATTTGTCATTCTGAAAGCAGATAAAATACTGACTGAGCTTGTGTCTTTAGTCTATTGGGAAACCAACTGTAGGTTGCCTGCTGTGGTGCTGTTGGTTGCATTTAACAAGTTTCTACAAGACAGAGACAAACTCAGAAGTAAATTGGCTGGATTGCAAGCAAAATTTAAGGGGTACAGAAAATCAAAAATTTTGGATCCTTGTAATGTTCAATGTTTAAAGACTCTAAAACAGAAGAAAATATTACATATATATGTATATATATACATGTATGTATATATATGTACACAATTCATATATGTCTCTCTATATATACATACTTATATATAAACTCTTTCTTAGTAGAAGCCATAAAAGAAATGATTGACAGCTTTGACTACATTTCTATTTCATTTTGGTAGTAAACTTCATAAACTAAGTTGAAGAATCTAAGACAGAATGGCAGAAATATTTTCACCATGTAGAAAGGACAAAGAATTAATATTCATTTTTATATAAATTCCTCCTAGAAATCAATACCCCCCAAAAGTTAATTAAGTAGAGAAATGGACTCAGAAAAGAACAGGCAATTCAACAAAGAAAAAATAATCACCTGTCAAAAAAATATATAGATTGGTGCTCAATGCAAGCATTTTAATACCAAGATAAAAACATTGAAATCACATATAAAATAGCTTTTTAATGCCTGGTATTCTTTTTTGTTTTGTTTTGTTTTGTTTTGTTTTGTTTGGTACGCGGGCCTCTCACTGTTGTGGCCTCTCCCATTGCGGAGCACAGGGTCCGGACCACAGGGTCCGGACGTGCAGGCCCAGTGGCCATGGCTCACAGGCCTAGCCACTCCGCGGCATGCAGGATCCTCCCGGATCGGGGCACGAACCCGTGTCCCCTGCATCGGCAGGCGGACTCTCAACCACTGCGCCACCAGGGAAGCCCAATGCCTGGTATTCTTGAACTGTAAGGAAAGAAATACTTACATTCAATTCTGAGGGAAGTAAACATTTTCACCACCCTTTAAAAGAGTACTATGACAATTTCTATCATTTTAAATTGTATATACTCTTCGATTGATATTATTTCTGTTAACATCTTATAGAAATGTTTGTGAGAGTAAGTATATGGAAATTAAGGCCCCTAGTATTTGTAAAAAGAAAAGATGGTAATAATCAACCAGAGTGGAATCGTTAAATAAATTTTAATACATATATATGGAATCACGCAATGAAGAAGTTAAAAAAATGGCATAACCCTAGCAGGGTTGCCTAAGGAAGCATACTATCTATTTCTCCATAATAACTATCCCAGGGTATATCTGGACAGATTGCACAAATCAAAATATAAAAATAATTTAAAAATTAGAATGTTTAACCATAATATTTAGCAACTCAAAATCACTAGAATAAAATAAACATTTTGCTTTAATGAAAATGTAATTCTTTAGGATTGTTTCAGGGCTTATTTGATTCAATTTATCATAGATATGGTCACTAGATTTGAAAGTATTTTCTGTGATATTTTAGAATTTACATAGTTCTTTGTAGATTTTAATTTTGGTAATAATGGCAAAATTAGACATACTGCAAGGACCACAAAAGTGTACAGAAACGAATGAAGTAAATTATTGCTATACATGCAATGTAACATTTTACCAAGACTCAAGCTAGATTATAGAAAAAAACATAATAATTTTTCTTTTTCTGTTCATAATCAATTTCAGTTGCAAAATTTTAAGTAGTTATAGTGGTTTACTCATATGGTATCCAGAATGCTGAACTGACCATTAGATTATCTTTCTTTCTAAGACTGAGATCAAAGATGAGCTGATGGTGAGATCCATAGTAGAAATCAGTTTTCTTTTTCCTTTTTCCAGTATTTTTTATGTCAGAAAGTTTGGCAACAATATCCAAAGACTCTACTCTTCATTTTATGCAAAAAAATATTTAAGTAAATAATACTGTTTTTCTAAGAAGTAGTGTTATGTACCTGAAATCTTGGTTATTACATCATTTTGCTTACAAATTTTTTTTATTCAATTCATCATGCCTAATTGGTACTCATAAAATAAATTTAAAGGTAAATATTTTAAAATCTATATTTTTAATATTATTGACAATTGAAAACAATGCTTTGCTTTGCATTCTCCCTTTAATTAAGTTTTTAGGAACTCGATGACATCAGTTCACATAGAGTACCATATTACTTTAAAAATACAACTGTGTAAAATTATAGTTATCTTTTCCACAGGGCTTACTTTAGAACCTATATCTAAATTGATCAAGTGACACCTGGCAAATTCATCTATTCAGAATTATTTCATGCATGACATGGCATTAATTTTTTAAATTTGATTTTGTCTCCTAAATCATGTGTAATATTATTTCTTATTGATGTTTGCAATGGCCACAGGCTCTCTTTTATAACATTATTTGATTTTTCTATGGTTTCTATCATGTGAAGAAAATTCCTATTTTCATAATTATGAAGTATTTTGGGATGATGTGCTGTAATCTAGGTATTGCCTCACTAAAATATAAATAAATTATATTATGAATTGAATGGCAAATATTTTTCTGAGTCTGTCTTCTCTAAAACATCAGTATGACGACTTATGGTGTTTTGATCTTCAGAATCAAAAACATTATAATAAACTATGTAAAAACTTCAAATTTATTTGGATGCCTACTTCCTTAGCTATAGCTCCCTGGGACAGAACCAGTGTGGAACCAGAACTACTGTATACCATGGCCTGTTCTTTAGGTCTTAATGTGGAAAGATCTCGAAGACATATTATGTGATAATTAAAGATTTAAATTTCGATGTATGATCTCAATTATTTTCAAACTGAGTAAGCAAATAGATCTGAAAGCCTATAAACAAACTATTAATTGTCAGAACATAATAAGACCCTGGTTCCTGGCTATTTACCCTAAAGGCTTATGTGAGAAAAACGTATTTTTCTGATTTTATTATATTTATTCCTAAAGAAAACACAATGCTATTTTCCAACAATTAAAAGACTAATTAGGGCTTCCCTGGTGGCACAGTGGTTGAGAGTCCGCCTGCCGATGGAGGGGACACGGGTTCATGTCCCGATCTGGGAAGATCCCCCATGCCGCGGAGCGGCTGGGCCCGTGAGCCATGGCCGCTGAGCCTGCACGTCCGGAGCCTGTGCTCTGCATCGGGAGAGGCCACAGCAGTGAGAGGCCCGCGTACCGCAAAAAAAAAAAAAAAATAATAATAATAATAATTAATTATTGTGTTTGGCACAGGTAAAGCAGCATACACATATAAGGAAACTACACTATTCTGAAGAGTAACAACTCCACAGAAACTTGAATGATGTAAAAGCATCAACCAGGTTCAAATGGAGAGAAAAAGCTACAATTACATGTCTGAGCTACTAAATGAATTCCTTAAAACAGAATGTCCTCTTCATCTTTCTGTGGTACATAACACCTAATCTTTATAGGTGTTCAATAAATGTTCAATAAACTATTGGGTGGATTCTTAGGACTAGATGATCGTGTTTAAGCATATCTGCCAGAAAGTGACTTATTAGAAATTTCAAAGCACAAAATTTCAGGAAGACATCCATCATTTTGCCTAAAATGGCCTAGATTCCATAATTAAACTATCAGATTAAAAAGCAATTTTTATTAGTTTCTGCTTTATAAAAAAGTGAATAAGTCATACATATACATCTGTTCCCACATCCCTTCCCTCATGCATCTCCCTCCCTCCCACCCTCCCCATCCCACCCCTCCAGGCGGTCACAAAGCACCGAGCTGATCTCCCTGTGCTCTGCGGCTGCTTCCCACTACCTATCTACCTTACATTTGGGAGTGTGTATAAGTCCATGCCTCTCTTTCGCTTTGTCACAGCTTACCCTTCCCCCTCCCCATATCCTCAAGTCTATTCTCAAGTAGGTCTGTGTCTTTATTCCCGTTTTACCCCTAGGTTCTTCATGACATTTTTTTTTCTTAAATTCCATATATATGTGTTAGCATACGGTATTTGTCTTTCTCTTTCTGACTTACTTCACTCTGTATGACAGACTCTAGGTCTATCCACCTCATTACATATAGCTCAGTTTCGTTTCTTTTTATGGCTGAGTAATATTCCATTGTATATATGTGCCACATCTTTATCCATTCATCTGATGATGGACACTTAGGTTGTTTCCAGCTCCGGGCTATTGTGAATAGAGCTGCAATGAACATTTTGGTACATGTCTCTTTTTGAATTATGGTTTTCTCAGGGTATATGCCTAGTAGTGGGATTGCTGGGTCATATGGTAGTTCTATTTGTAGTTTTTTAAGGAACCTCCATACTGTTCTCCATAGTGGCTGTACCAATTCACATTCCCACCAGCAGTGCAAGAGTGTTCCCTTTTCTCCACACCCTCTCCAGCATTTATTGTTTCTAGATTTCTTGATGATGTCCATTCTGACTGGTGTGAGATGATATCTCATTGTAGTTTTGATTTGCATTTCCCTAATGATTAATGATGTAGAGCATTCTTTCATGTGTTTGTTGGCAGTCTGTATATCTTCTTTGGAGAAATGCCTATTTAAGTCTTCTGCCTATTTTGGGATTGGATTATTTGTCTTTTTGCTATTGAGCTGCATGAGCTGTTTATAAATTTTGGAGATTAATCCTTTGTCAGTTGCTTCATTTGCAAATATTTTCTCCCATTCTGAGGGTTGTCTTTTGGTCTTGTTTATGGTTTCCTTTGCTGTGCAAAAGCTTTGAAGTTTCATTAGGTCCCATTTGTTTATCTTTGTTTTTATTTCCATTTCTCTAGGAGGTGGGTCAAAAAGGATCTTGCTGTGATTTATGTCATAGAGTGTTCTGCCTATGTTTTCCTCTAAGAGTTTGATAGTTTCTGGCCTTACATTTAGGTCTTTAATCCATTTTGAGCTTATTTTTGTGTATGGTGTTAGGGAATGATCTAATCTCATACTTTTACATGTCCCTGTCCAGTTTTCCCAGCACCACTTATTGAAGAGGCTGTCCCTTCTCCACTGTACATTCCTGCCTCCTTTATCAAAGATAAGTTGACCATATGTGCGTGGGTTTATCTCTGGGCTTTCTATCCTGTTCCATTGATCTATCTTTCTGTTTTTGTGCCAGTACCACACTGTCTTGATTACTGTAGCTTTGTAGTATAGTCTGAAGTCAGGGAGCCTGATTCCTCAAGCTCTGTTTTTCATTCTCAAGATTGCTTTGGCTATTCGGGGTCTTTTGTTTCTCCAAACAAATTTTGAAATTTTTTGTTCTAGTTCTGTGAAAAATGCCAGTGGTAGTTTGATAGGGATTGCATTGAATCTGTAGATTGCTTTGGGTAGTAGAGTCATTTTCACAATATTGATTCTTCCAATCCAGGAGCATGGTATGTCTCTCCATCTATTTGTATCATCTTTAATTTCTTTCATCAGTGTCTTATAATTTTCTGCATACAGGTCTTTTGTCTCCTTAGGTAGGTTTATTCCTAGATATTTTATTCTTTTTGTTGCAATGGTAAATGGGAGTGTTTTCTTGATTTCATTTTCAGATTTTTCATCATTAGTGTACAGGAATGCCAGAGATTTCTGTGCATTAATTTTGTATCCTGCTACTTTACCCAATTCATTGATTAGCTCTAGTAGTTTCCTGGTAGCATCTTTAGGATTCTCTATGTATAGTATCATGTCATCTGCAAACAGTGACAGCTTTACTTCTTCTTTTCCGATTTGGATTCCTTTTATTTCCTTTTCTTCTCTGATTGCTGTGGCTAAAACTTCCAAAACTATATTGAATAAGAGTGGTGAGAGTGGGCAGCCTTGTCTTGTTCCTGATCTTAGTGGAAATGGTTTCAGTTTTTCACCATTGAGGACAATGTTGGCTGTGGGTTTGTCATATATGGCCTTTATTATGTTGAGGAAAGTTCCCTCTATGCCTACTTTCTGCAGGGTTTTTATCATAAATGGGTGTTGAATTTTGTCGAAAGCTTTCTCTGCATCTATTGAGATGATCATATGGTTTTTCTCCTTCAACTTGTTAATATGGTGTATCACATTGATTGATTTGCATATATTGAAGAATCCTTGCATTCCTGGAATAAACCCCACTTGATCATGGTGTATGATCCTTTTAATGTGCTGTTGGATTCTGTTTGCTAGTATTTTGTTGAGGATTTTTGCATCTATGTTCATCAGTGATATTGGCCTGTAGTTTTCTTTCTTTGTGACATCCTTGTCTGGTTTTGGTATCAGGGTGATGGTGGCCTCATAGAATGAGTTTGGGAGTGTTCCTTCCTCTGAAATTGTTTGGAAGAGTTTGAGAAGGATGGGTGTTAGCTCTTCTCTAAATGTTTGATAGAATTCACCCGTGAAGCCATCTGGTCCTGGGCTTTTGTTTGTTGGAAGATTTTTAATCACAGTTTCAATTTCAGTGCTTGTGATTGGTCTATTCATATTTTCTATTTCTTCCTGAGTCAGTCTTGGCAGGTTGTGCATTTCTAAGAATTTGTCCATTTCTTCCAGGTTGTCCACTTTATTGGCATAGAGTTGCTTGTAGTAATCTCTCATGATCTTTTGTATTTCTGCAGTGTCAGTTGTTACTTCTCCTTTTTCATTTCTAATTCTATTGATTTGAGTCTTCTCCCTTCTTTTGTTGATGAGTCTGGCTAATGGTTTATCAATTTTGTTTATCTTCTCAAAGAACCAGCTTTTAGTTTGATTGATCTTTGCTATCGTTTCCTTGATTTCTTTTTCATTTATTTCTGATCTGATCTTTATGATTTCTTTCCTTCTGCTAGCTTTGGGGGCTTTTTGTTCTTCTTTCTCTAATTGAAAAAGCAATTTTTTAAACCTCAAATTAATTTTTTATTATGTTATTGTGTAATAGCTATAAAATTCATATTTTTAGTAGTTGGTCTAAAATTATAATTATGTCCAATTTTCAACTTCATTTTCCTTTTTCCCAACTTTTATAATCTTATCAGTCATTACTACATATGCTCACCAATTTGTTTATTTTTTCTTTCAACAAACTTTTATTGAACCATTTTGTGAACAAGACAATTTATTATTGCACCAATTGCATTCACTAAGTTTCTTACCAAAACCCTTGCTTACCAGATATTCATATTTTTCACAGGTAAAAAGCTCTGTTGTAGATGTTTTTGTTGCTTTTCTTCAAGCTAAAATGGAATTTCTTACCAGAGAATAAGTCAAATAGTGATCTTAGATGCATTCATAGCACCTGAGATGGATACATTAAATTTAACTAACTCCTTTTTATTCATTTATTTATTTTTTAAATTCTGATATCATCCTCATCATACAGGCCATGTCTGATGATCAGTAGAAAATGCAATGTCATCTAGATATTACTATCTATATAGAGAAAGGACAAACAACAAAGTCCTACTGTACAGCACAGGGAACTATATTCAATACCCTGTGATAAGCCATCATGGAAAAGAACAGGAAAAATAATATATATGTATAACTAAATCACTTTATTCTACAGCAGAAATTAACATTGTAAATCAACTATACTTCAATAAAATAAATTTTTAAAAAGTAAATAAGTAGATATTACTGTCTATACAACTTAATAGTCAGCTATTTAGAAACATTATGATAACTGACAAATTTCTTTCTTCAGTATATTCAATAAATATCGTGGATTGGAGCACTTGACACTAGGAAGGAAATGGAATATTGAAGACCCAACTCCACTTTCAAAATTTTTTGTGTAAATTGCAAGCAGAGCAAAGCCTAAAATAGGACAAGTCCTGTGAGACACTAATGAATAATGTGTGCCTGGGGATTCTCACTTTTTTAATTCTGTTTTGTTTTGTTTTCTTGTTGTTGTTGTTTTTTTTTTTTTTTTTTTTTTGCTGTACGCGGGCCTTCTCACTGCTGTGGCCTTTCCCGTTGCGGAGCACAGGCTCCGGACACACAGGCTCCGCGGCCATGGCTCGCGGGCCCAGCCGCTCCGCGGCATGTGGGATCTTCCGGGATCGGGGCACGAACCCGCGTCCCCTGCATCGGCAGGCGGACTCTCAACCACTGCGCCACCAGGGAAGCCCTGTTGTTGTTTTTTTAATGCCTGAACTTTTGCATGTATTATCCACACTGTAATTGTGAATCCATGTCAGGAAGTTTTGCTTTTACTTTGAGATTTTAATTCTTACGCTTCAAGAACTAACTATAAATGTGCAGGTTTAAAAGTAGTCACAAATGATCTAGTTAATCCCTTGGGTTTATGACATAAGAATGGGAATGAATAGTGTGATACCTGTTGAAATTCCTCCAAGGTTTTCACCCACTTGTTCCAAAAAGGGCATTGCTAGTGCTGAGACATATAACGAATCAAGACTTGAAATGCACCACAGTCATTTTTTTTTCTAGAAACACATCTACTGATATTTTAAATTTATTTATAAACTGACATTAGAAATTAAAACACACAGAGCTTACTTAAGACTATCTGCCAAGTCTATTCTACAATAAGATACATAAATCATATATAAAATTTTTCATCGTTATGGTATACTAAGAAAAATGTTCCTTTTGAAATTAATTATGTGCATGAATAAATTCTTAGCACATGTTTGACAGTAAATGTTATTAATTAACAATTTCCACTATTATACATACGAGTAAAGTTGCTTTCAGACACTTGTGACAAGATATGTTAAATGCATTAATATTAATAATAAAATTATATTAATTAATGGTGGGAATATGTTGAGAAGTATTATGGATATAATGTAGTTTAAAACAGGATGCATACAGGATTTGGCGTCTGATGGAACCTGAGTTAGGATTGACTGGAATGACATGCTAGAGATTTTGGACTTGATTTTGAATGCAAGAGGAAGCCATTAAAACATTTTAGTTTTTAAAATTGCCAATGATTTTTGAAAATTTTCTTGTAGTAATTAGATGTTTTGGGGTTTTTTTTTGCAGTACGCGGGCCTCTCACTGTTGTGGCCTCTCCCGTTGTGGAGCACAGGCTCCAGACACGCAGGCTCAGCGACCATGGCTCACAGGCCTAGCCGCTCCGCGGCATGTGGGATCTTCCCAGACCGGGGCACGAACCCGTGTCCCCTGAATTGGCAGGCGGACTCTTAACCACTGCGCCACCAGGGAAGCCCCCACAGTGATTAGATTTTAAATCAGAAAAAAACATTGGCTTGGCAATTACATGGTAAAAGGACTAATGGGTGGGTTTGGATGAATGGATGATTAATGGTAATTTCATAATCAGAAAAGAATATTTAAGAAGCAGTGAAATACTATGTGTGTGTTACACGTACATACTACATATATTTTATATTATATATATGCTACACACACACACACACACACACACACGTGCTTAAAAATAGTTCTTTAAAAGAAGCTCTTGGTGAATGTGAGATGTCTAAACATTGTGAAAAATCCTGTAATTTTACTGATATATAAGCAATAGTTCTTGAAATCCCATCTTGCAATTTATTTCTTCATTACTCAATGAACATTTGTGGAACACCTACTATGTGCCACACAGATAATAAACAGGTGTACAAACAAGTAAATGTAAAATATCAAGTTTTGATAAGTGCCATGATGGAAAATAGTCAGATCTTTGGGAAGTGAGCAACAAGATGGGTGAAGATTTTTTCTTTAGATGGGTTGTTAGGGAAGACTACTTTGGGAAACTGACATTTGAGCTGTGATCTAAATAATGGGAAGCCAGATATAACAGTATGAAGAGTATTCAAAAATGAGAAAATTCCATATGAAAAGATCATAAAGAAGTTAAAAGCACAGCGTATTTTAGGAATTCAAAGAAAGTTAGTATAGCTAAGACTGTTGAGAAAAATGATTATTACATGAAATAGGAATAGTAATGTGGAAGACAAATTATGCCTTCTAAGCCATGGAACTTAGATCTAATTAGATCTAAGTTAATTATTAGATCAACTTAGGTCATTAACTTAGATCATTCTAAATTCAGTGATCAAAAAGGTGTAACTTTTCTGTGTTTTAGTTTATTCATTTGTAAATAGTGATAATAACTGTGCATCATAAGGTGTTCATGAAGATTAAATTAGTTGAACTAAGTAAACTTAAAACAGTATCCAGCATAAAGGAAGTGCTCTATAATTGTTAACAATTATTTATATTTTTGTTGTTATTATTTACAATAATAACATATTGAAAGCCCTAAAAACGTGTCAGTATTCATCATTATTCAGGAGAGAAATCAAATAGACTAGGGGACAGATAGTAAGTATTTAGGATTTGTAAAACTTAAGTTCTCTATCACAACTGCCCAACTCTACCATTGTAGCGTGAAAGTGGTAGGAGACAATATATTTTTAAAAATGAGTGTGTTTGTGTCCAATAAAACTATATTTATAAAAGTAGGTAGTGGGGTAGATTTGGCCTGTGGGCTATAGATGTTACTCCCTGAATTAGAGGATTATCCAACTTAAATATCTGTAGGTATCACCACAACTCCTCAAAAGGGCTGAAGATCTGAAAATCACTCAACTTGATACTAGAAGGCAGTACTGGCGAAAAAAATTGGAAACTATGGGTTAAGTTTATAATTTTCAAAAATATATTGCAGTTGATAGCAAGAGATAAGCATGAATTATTGCCCTTCCAAGCATAATTTGTAGTATCTAACCATTTTTGACGAGCCAACCCCTAGCTAACCTGGTAACTCTCTAGAGACATGAAAAGTCTTAGCCAAGATGAGGTGGGCCTGGCTCAGCTTAGCACAACTGGTCAGTTCTGCTAAAATTGATGACCTACAGAATCCTGAGGTAAATAAATGTTGTTTTAAGCCACATTACACAGCAAAAATTAATTGACATAATAGGCTGATTATCATTGCATTAAACAGTTAATGTATCTTTCTTAAATGATGGCAAAACTTATATAAAACAGAATGAATACCAATAACAGTATTTAGTAAGTGCCCACTATACATAGGGACCATGTTTGAGTTCTGAGATGCACCAGGAATCAAGAGAATCTTGCCACCCACCCTCAGAATTTTCATTTGTTATGTTCAAATAACAGGTTGTTGGAATGATCCAGTCTATAGTTAAAGGTTAACGTTCTGCAGTGATAAACATCAACAATGATATAAACTTCAAAAAATTTATTTAAAGTGGCTGTAACCAAGGTGAGCTACAGTGTTTATGACATTTTAGATTTTATAGGAAATAGAAATCATTGGCCTCACCTTTTACTGGTTGCTTCCAAAGTGAAGAATAATGTTGCAACCTACGCTTTCCTTCAGTTTTGCTTTTGTGGGGAAGCTTGTTGTGACACGTCGTATTCAATGAGCCTCTTTTTTTTTTTTTTACCTGTGAGTCTGTTGTAAGTGGGAGACAGAGGTACATGGGACTTGAGCATTTTCAAAAGAGCCTTGGCAGACTCCAGTGCTTTGAAATTTAGTTCTGCTCTCAAAATGGAATAGTTTCCATTTTGAGTCTTAGCTTCAATATTACGACTATTTGCTGTTGGCTTAGTTAAACCTACTTGAAAATTCATTGACTTATAAACAATAATACAGCTGTGTGCATAATAAGGGTCCAAAATGCATTTTACCTCTATACTCCTTTAAACTCAAAACTGAGTGAACCAAATGTCATCACCTTTGTCCACTATGTAATAATTAATAACTATCTTATTAAAATCTGTGGAATAACATATGTTGAAAATTATCTGTTTCTCATTTCCCACTATACAGAGATTCTCCACCATATTTTTAACCAGAACTGAGATTTGCTGCACACTTCCTAAACTTTAAAATCCTGCTTTTTCTGAAATGAAGAAAATAAGAAAGAGAAATCAGCTTGTTCACAATCATAAGAGTATGTTCAACTAAAATTGTTTCCGTGAAAATTATTAAATTTAATATTAAACATAAAGAAACAAAAATTCCTAAGTACATTTAATGTTTGCTATTTCATAGCACCTATATTTTAACAAAATAAATACTTAGGAGTTTTTAAATTTGAGAGTAAAAACCAACATATGACTATATGCTTCAAATGGCTAAAGGTAAAATTTATCTCTATTTATGTGCACTACATAAGTAGTAAGAAGATAAATTGTATGACATCAAGTAGCACTTTTATTTGTATTCATTTAGAATACTATTAAAAGTTTTCTAGTGTATTAGGTTAACATTATTTTTTAAGTTATTCCCCATATGGAGTAGTACAGTAATATAACATTGTGTCATCCTAATATTTTCTAAAATCCCCCAAGATACTCTAAATGTCAGATGACCAAGACTCTTGCTCAGACTATCAGTCACAGATACATACCAGAAAGAAACAGACTGAAATCAAATCACATTAGCTGTTCTGTCTGTGTGTCAATCATCTTGAAAAAATATTCAGGAAAATACTCTCAGCATGAGAACTGATGAAGTATTCATGAGCTTAAGCATTTCAATTATACATCTTTCCCCAAATTTTTGTATTAAAAATTTATTATCCACATTTTTCTTTACTTTATCATAGATAAAATGGTCTAGGCTCATAATAGGCAAATCCAGTCTGTTACATTTTTTTTAACTATGATAAAACAACCATATGATTAATGAAATCTCATGTGTAAAATCTAAAGGTTTACATCACATATTTTGTTCCATATTCTCAACTTTTTGATTTAAAATGTTTTGGTTTTACATTTACATCTTGTTTTTAAAATAGAAATTATGAGCCTGAGATTCTTGACTCCCGAGGGGCGTAAAGCACCCTTGAGATAGTTTTCTAAACCACAAACCAGAGAAAGACAGTCCAAGTAGTCCAAATAGGGAATGATCTCTCTAGAGTAAACAGAGATCAATACTTGAGGCTGCCAACACAGGTGGAATTTGGGGTAGTACTAGAGAGGAAGGATGCACAGGGAAGGAACCATAAAACCTGCATAAAAATTTCCTTCTGATTCTTGGCCAACTCCTGAGCTGCAAATTCACAGGGTGAGACTCTGGGGGACCATCCTCACAGCTACTAGGAGGCTGAGAGCTGAATAGAGATTTCAGAGGGTGCACAATGCAGGGAAGAACTTGGAAGCTGGGTAAGGCCAGATTGAAGCGACTTAGCTGAATATTTACTAAGCATTCAATTAAGGTAAAAAGGCCATATCCTGGGCTTCCCTGGTGGCGCAGTGGTTGAGAGTCTGCCTGCCGATGCAGGGGACATGGATTCGTGCCCTGGTCCAGGAGGATCCCACATGCCGTGGAGCGGCTGGGCCCATGAGCCATGGCCACTGAGCCTGCGCTCTGCAACGGGAGAGGCCACAACAGTGAGAGACCCACGTACCGCAAAAAAAAAAAAAAAAAAAAAAAAAAAAAAAGGCCATATTCTAACCCCTAGAATCATGCCCAGTGGGCAAGTGGTGTGTCCAACAGGATGGGTACTGGCAAACCTGGAACAGACCCGCCAACAAAGCTTAAAACCAAGCTTGCACGGGTCCAAAGTCATCATCCAGGAAGTTAACTGCTTCTTAGAACAGAATCAACACTTTCCTGTGTATAATTTACTAAAAATGTATGTTCTACTGGCTGTGTATAAAATAAATAATCTCAAAACTTGCAATATGTGACTGGGATTTTATTTACTGCTCTAGTTAAACAAATTTGGGCTAAGAACTTTTTTTTTTTTTTTTTTTTTTTGTGGTACGCGGGCCTCTCACTATTGTGGCCTCTTCTGTTGTGGAGTACAGGCTCCGGACGCACAGGCTCAGTGGCCATGGCTCACAGGCCCAGCTGCTCTGCGGCATGTGGGATCTTCCCGGACCGGGGCACGAACCCGTGTCTCCTGCATCAGCAGGCAGACTCTCAACCACTGCTCCACCAGGGAAGCCCTGGGCTAAGAACTTTTTGTTCTTTTTGAAAACATCTCTTCAGTCATTCCAGCTGACCCTGCTTAAGTCACCCTTCACCTTTCTCATTCCCCCCATAAACTGTTGATAGTGCACAACAACGTCCCCTTCGTTTTTCTTTTTTCTTTTTTTTTTTTTTTTTTGCTGTACGTGGGCCTCTCACTGTTGTGGTCTCTCCCGTTGCAGAGCACAGGCTCTGGACGTGCAGGCTCAGCAGCCATGGCCCACGGGCCCAGCCGCGCCGCAGCATGTGGGATCTTCCCGAACCGGGGCACGAACCCGTGTCCCCTGCATCGGCAGGCAGACTCTCAACCACTGCGCCACCAGGGAAGCCCCGTCCCCTTCGTTTTAACGTACATCATGCATTTTTGATGAGTTATAATATGGCTCTATCCACGTTTTAACATTTCTATAATTAGATGTGACTTAATAATCAATGGTGGATCACTATTTACTTGGGAGTTTTTTTCTTTCTGGTTGGTACATACAATGATAGTTACATAAGGCTATCAATGTAGACCTAGAGTCAATGAATTATTTTAAATATGTAGGAAAGCGATTACTTAACAGATATTAAAAATATAACACAAAGATAAAGGAATTGCTTTAGAAGTTCATAAGACTTACCACCCTAAGGCAATGATACATGAAGAGCAATATATCGGCATCTCAAAGGTCTACATTAGACTCACTAATGGCTCTGTCATTGACTAGCTGGTAGACCCTGGATAATTTACTTCACATTTCTCAGTCTTGTTCTCCTCATCAGCAAAATTGTACCAATAATACTAGTGTACACCTCATAGGGTTGTGAGAATTAAAAAAGATAGAAAAGAACGTGCTTAAAACAGTCCCTGGAATAAACTGTGCTTGATTAAACAGAAACCATGCTTATTAGTATGAAGATGATGACGATGTTGAGTTACCAATTTCTTGCATATATTAGCAAAAAAAAAGTATATTTTTAATCTTTCATTCCTAAAAAAAAGATGATGTAAGGAAGGCAGGGAAGGAAGGCAAAAGGGAGAAAGAAGGAAGAAAGAAGAGATTAAAGATGCTACTATTTAATACAATTGGCAGATAGAAATGCATCCTCTTCTCATTTATGAAGTATAGTTGACACTAATTTCTGAGATAGTAGAGTTTCTGACCTGTGGATAAGTATAAAATCATTATTGTTTTTCTTCCCACTAGACTGTAAGCTCCATGAGGGCAGAGATATGTCTTTTATCATTTTACTCACCAGAGAGGTAATAATAAAAAGTAAAATATATGATGAATAAATATTATGCATTGTTGAATTCCAGTTTCTTGAAGGAGAAAAAACTTCCTCATAAAATTACTGTATTATACAACTTAATAACAGAAATGAAGAAATATCTCTAACATGATAATATTCAACCAGCCACTCTATCAGGTAGAAATAATTACTTCCATTTTTGGTCCCTTTTGTGTAGCACCTGTTACACTTGATTGAATTTATATGTCACTCCTTGAGGGCAGGGGCAGGCTTACTCATCTTTGCGGTGCCAGCAATCTGCACAGGGCACAGAACAGAGGTGTCAGTGAATGCCTGATGGATGAATGAGCCAGAGAATGGTTAATCCTGAAGGAGATCTTAAATCTGACCTTATCCTGATACTGACACTCAATCTAACTAAACCCTGGCTGCAATCTGGACCTATTACCAACCTGCTCCTAGAGCTGATCCCACTACAGAGGCAGAATGAACAGGGACTGATGGAGAAAGGGAAAGAGGGCAAAGCCAACAGGAATGAGCAGTGGGGAGACACTTAAAGAAAGAGCGAATCACTCCCAGGTGGGAAGTGGGGAAAAAGATGGAGAGGGAGGGAGAGGGGAGGAGGGGAGAAAAATTATGACTAGAGGGAAGAGATGACAGAACAAGAAAGGGAAAAGGGAGGATAAAAAGGAGGGGTAGAAAGAAAAGAGAAGAAAAGAAAGGTACAGAGGAGTTGTTAAGAGGGAAGGGGGAGAAAGGAGGAAGAGGATGGCTGAGAAGCTGAGAAGGACAACACAGACCACCATAAAGCAAAATAAAATTTAATAAATCATTTTTCATAAATAATACTTCTATATTTGCTGTTTTATAAAAAGGAAACAATGAATTTTAGAAAGATTTCCAGGATCCAGATGTTTTAAAATAATGAAAAGCCTCTGTGCTTGAGAGTATGTTTTGGTGACTTGGAAAATCCATTCGCTTAGGATAACACTTCTCCCAAAGACACTAAAAAACAAGGACAGACTCAATTCCAGATGATAAGGTAGAGTGACAGAATATTTTGATTCTTTGCAGTTTGTATTGATCTTGAAAGTAAGTGTTTGTTTTACCAATTTATATAAACAGTATAGAAAAATATAAAGTCATTTTATTTCTTAAGAGGCTCATTTTCCTTTATCATTATTTTTCATTCTTACACAACCTCTGTGAAGTGGCAAACTGGCTCAAAGTAGAGTGAAAGCTCACAAAGTACGTAGATGTTTCTTTCCCCTTTCTGCAGAAGGAAGACTCTGTCTTTCATGGTTTCCCACTCAAACCACCCATTTACTTTGCAGCCACTTGCCTTGGCTCCTAACGACAAGAATTTGCCATAATTCCCAAAGACACAGCTGCATTTATTTACTGTGCTGTAGATGTGCACACATCTCAAGCTGACACCTAATGAAATACTGAAATCATAAAAAAAAAAAATTCAAACTCTGTGTGCTTTGGAAGAGGCCCAAAGTACAATGACCACCGTACATTACACAGGCATAAAGTGAAGAGTTCAGAGGAAGTCTTGACATCACACATAATGAGAGAATTTCTCAGACTCCTTCACCCCGTGAGTCACTGAAGGGGAATAGCTACACAGCAACTCAACTTGCTAAATATTTTTCTTTAATATATTGTGAAATATTTAGATGTCTTGCTTAAGATCCTTGTATCTCAAAAGGTTTTGACTTTATGTTATCCTTTATTTTGAAAGTGACAATGTAAATACTGTTACATGAAAAAGATAGCAAAAAAGAGTAGTCACTAAATCATTTATGAGTTGATCAATGAAAAGAGGGCTTATGATTTTCTATAAAGTAAGATTCAATAAGCATCAAAATATATATAGTACATATTTAAAATATATTTTAATCTGTTGTATAATAATCTATATTTGTGTCTATGTATTATCATTTGTATGTACTCACAGTTTTGTTCTTTTCAATTTTATTAAAGTTTCATTTGTTATTTGCTATTTACTCTGAATTACTTACCTTCTGTGGAACTCTTACTGATCCCTTTATCTAGTTTCATGTTCTTTTTTAAAGCATTCAGTTATAAAATCAAAGTTGAAATTCATTTCTATTAGATTAGTGCATTATTGGAAATGCACTAATCAGGGAGAAAAAAGAAAACCCTTTAGAAAAGAGTGTGATTATAACTATTTCACGTTAAATAACTAGGTTTCAGAACATTTTTAATGGTATCTTTTTTCCCAAGCAGATTACAAATACAAAATTATCTTTATGGGCTCCATATGTGTTGTCAAATAAAAAGCATCTCTAGGGCTATTTGATGTATTATACACTTGTTTCCACGTTTATCAGGCAGAGCAAAACTTGACCTGGCATTATATAAGATATCTTTCTGAAACTGTTAAAACCATCAGTGCAGCTGCTCATTTTATGGATTCTGTTTACTAAGAAGATTCCACAGACAGTAAATACACTGACAATGAAGACACACAGGATCTCTAAGTGCATCCAAAGAGACATTTTAAGATGTCTCCTTGGCTCCTTGGGACCTACTAGTGTCACAGTGTGAAACTTAAGCTATATAGTTAAAAGGAAGCATACCCATTTTTTAATTTCAATTTTTCAATATAAAGAAGACCTGAACTTGAAGCACAAATTTGCTTAACACTTTATACTTCAATTCTGTAATCCAATGTATTTATGTCAGTACTTCAATACTGACAGTACTGCCAGTAGTTTAAGTTCAATATTGGGTAGTCACCAGAGAGCAATGTACATATGGTTTATTCATAGGATTGAACTTGGTTAAAATTACCACAATTTTTAAGTTGCAATATTTTTAAAATCCAAACAATTCTTCAATAGCCTCATTTCTAATTTACTTACAGTCAATTTTTATGTATAATAAAATAAATAAATTCAAATTTGATAAGGTGTGTCATTTTTTCTCCCTCAGTACATAAATATAATGTTAAAAATATAGTTTCTCAATCAAAATCACAATGCAATACTACTTCATCACTAGAATGGCTAGAATTTTAAAATGGAAGAATGAGGAGAAACTTGAATACTTACACAGTGCTAGTGGGAACGTAAAATGGTGCAGCCACTGTAGAAAACAGTTTGGAGGTTTTTCAATAAGTTAAGCATAGAATTAGCCTATGATTCAGCAATTCCATTGCTAGGTATATACTCAAAATAATTAAAATAGGTGTTCAAACAAAAACTTGTACATGAATGTTCATAGCAGCATTTTTTTTGTAATAGTCAAAACATGAAAACAACCCAGATATCCATCAGCTAATGAATCGATAAACAAATATGGTACATCCCACTCAGTGGAACATTATTCAAACATGGCAAGGAGTAGAGTACTGATTATGCTACAACATAAACCTTGAAAACATTATGCTAACTGAAAGAAGTCAGACACAAAAGGAGACATATTGTATGATTTAATTTATATAAAATACCCCAAATAGGCAAATACATAGGGTCAAGAAAACAGAATAATTGTTACCAGCAGCTGGAGGAGGGTGGGAATGGGAAATGACTGCTAAATAGGTATGGAGTTTCCTTTTGAGATGACGAAAATATTCTGGAACTAGATGGTGGCGATGGTTGATAACACTGTAAATGTGCTAAATGACACAATTGTACATTTTAAAATGGTTAAAATAGTAAATTTTATATCGTGTATTACACTCAAATTTTTAAAATATATCTTGACAGCCACTCACCATATGGCCTATTGTCTACTTAAGAACTTATGCATTTGTTTACTGAATTTTATAACAATTTTCTACTGAAAAATTCAAAGCATGACTCTTTCTACTCCCTCATGAGATTATAAAATTAAATACACTGTAGATGAATTCTAAAATGGATATGAGCTAATAATGACAAAGATAAGGGCAAACTAATATCGGCAAGTAGTAATTATCCACAATATTTAGGAAACTAGGAAGTAAATTGATGAATGGCATGGCAGAAAATGTTCACTATCCCCAATCTGTCCTCCCACTTTTTGTTAATAGAATTTTTAGGTGAGAGTAGGAAGATTAATTAGGAGCCTATTGCCAACATATTTTACTCTCAAAGTTAAAATCTTGAATTATGCCATAATTTTCTCAAGAGATACCAGTGGCCTTTGTCCAGAAGGAATGTCAAGAGGCTGGACTCATTATTATTCATCATAAAATCTGTCTCTAATAGTAGAGACCATGGAAAGATTATGATTATGTACAATTTCTGCTAAAATATTCATAGTGAGAAAATTTAACTCCTAAGTATTGCTTAAGAGTGAAGCATTCAAGGACCCCACATACCAAAATTTCCTATTCTCTTCCATTCTAATATCGCTATCATTATCCTTTAGCTAGGAACATAATCTGTTTCTTAACTTTGCACCCCATTCAAGAACAAAAACATTTTTAGGGCCTTAGAACACAGAAATTAATGTTTTGGATCACATTGATAAAGCGAATCTATTAAAATACTGTATCCAACTTTAAGTAGTTAGTCTTCTATGAGTGGATAACTCTACCGTCATGTGCCAAAACAAACAAAATGAAAAAGCAACTCTTAAAGGGTCTTTATGATTGTGTTTTAGATTAGTAATTGCTGTCCTTTGTTTAAATAAAAATATCCATAAAGATACTTAAATTCAGATAAAATATAAACATTTAGAGTACAGTATTTTAGTCTTAATTTTTTTTAAATTTTACTTTCATTTTGAAAAAACTTGTCTTAAGAAGCATTTGTCTACAATTTTTTTTTCTGATGATGTCTTTTGTCTTGTTTCAATTTCAGGGTCTTGTAAGTTAACAAAAATGATTTGGGAAATATTTAATCTTTCTCTATTTTCTGGAAGAGATTGTGTAGAATTGGTATGATTTCTTCTTAAATCTTTGTTAGAATTAGCCCATGAAATCATCTGAGCCTAAAGTTTTCCTTTTCTGGAAGATTTTAGAGTAAGAGTTCAATTTATCATATATGTGATTGTTCAGATTATCTATTTGTTAGTTTGTGTCTTCAAAGAATTGGTCAATTTCATTTAAGTAGTTGGATTTACATGAGTTGTTTGTACTATTATTATCCTTTTCAATGTCGGTGGAGTCAGTAACAATATTCCCTTCTTTCATTTCTTAATAGATAATTTGTGTTTTCTCTTTTTTTTCTTGGTCTGTCTGTCAAGAAATTTATCAATATTAGTGATTGTGCAATTATTTTCTGCTCTCCTTTGCTCCTCCTTGTATTTTTAGTATAAACTCACATTTAGGTGACTAAATAAAGCCCATTTCTGTGACCTACAACAGGAAACATTCCAATGTGTCCTTATTTTAAGCAATCTGTGATATGATAAACAAAAATCTATAAACTTTGGGGTTTTTAAAATTAATTTTTATTGCAGTTTAGTTGCTTTACTATGTTGTGTTAGTTTCAGGTGTACAGCAAAGTGAATCAGTTATACATATACATACATCCACTCTTTTTTAGATTCTTTTCCCACATAGGTCATTATAGAGCATTGAGTAGAGTTCCTTATGCTATACAGTAGGTTCTTATTAATTATCTATTTTATATATAGCAGTGTGTATATGTCAATCCCAATCTCCCAGCTTATCCCTGCCCCCTTTCCCCCTTGGTAACCATAAGTTTGTTTTCTATATCTGTGACTCTATTTCTGTTTTGTAAATAAGTTCATTTGTACCATTTTTTTAGATTCCACATATAAGCGACAACATGTGTTCATCTTTCTCTGTCTGACTTACTTCACTCAATATGACAATCTCTAGGTCCATCCATGTTGCTGCAAATGGCATTAATTTGTTCTTTTTGTGGCTGAGTAATATTCCATTGTATATATGTAACACATCTTCTTTATCCATTCATCTGTTGATGGATAAAAAAAAATCTCTAAAATTTGGAACAAGACTCCTAGTAAATGAAACACAACAAAACTAAACAACTTGTATAAATAAAAAGAAAAACACTTTGGGTAGAATGACTACTCTCTCCCCTTATCCTCTAAGCATAAAGAAATATTGAATTACTCTGGAAATCTTTTTAATAAAAAAGTTGACAATTTTTTCACAGAATCCTGTGATCTTCAAAGTATGTACACATAAATCCTTTGAAGTGCTGTAGTTATGTTTTCCCAAGTATTGAAAAAAATTCATATTATTCAATAATATCTACTTACCAACTCTATTATTTTCCATATTATCACTGCACTTACCTATTTCTTGAACTTTAAAAAAAATTATTGATTCTGAAATCTCTTCAATTCATTCCTTAAATATTCAAGTTTTAGGTCCTGATATACATTTTTAGAGGAGAATTTCTTCAGAATAAAGTCAGTTTGGTTAAAATGTATAATATTTGTTAAAACTAAAATTAAACTTGTTTGGAGAATTTTAAATTTCTCTTGAAATATTTGGAAAAGTTTAGCAAGTTACAAGGATAGAAGACAGAAAAGTCTTAACTGATAAAGCAATTGTTTGTCTATATTTTGATATAGATAACTGTCCAAGTTTGATAAATAAACACTTATCCACATAGTTTGGTAAATAGTTAAATTTCACAGTTATATTGATAATTTACTTTCCATTCACACCAGATTACAAAAGCAATCTTTTTTAGATTTCATTCCATGTAAACTATATGTTTTGAGGACATCAGAAAACATTTTAATAAAAGACATACTTTTCATCCTTTGGTACTATTCCTCTAACATGAAAAAATAACTTGGCATCCCATGAAAATACAACTTGGCATCCGTAGTCTCTGTTTTTCAAACATGTCCAAATCACTATGATTTCCATAAATCAGATTTAAAAATAACTCAATTGATTCCCAAATAACTTTAGGTGCAAAAATACGTAAAACTTTTTGATTTTTGAATACCAAAATGCACATTTTAAGGACAACTTTATAAACTGTTAATAAACTTAAACAGAGAAAATAGAAAATAAAATTACTTTTTAATTAAATATAAAAATTAAAATACAAAGCTAGGCTACAGAGTTTACCCAATTGTCTCTGAAATGCCGTTCAAATTAAACTCTTTCACTATCATTTCAAAAAACCATATGAAGTTGTTTTCCAAGAGCAATATGCATTTAAGCCTGGCTTAAAACTATTCAGTTATTATCTGCTCCTGCCAGTCAAACAAATGACTCTTATCAAGACCAAAAAAAATGAGTGTAGTCAGTTATAAAAAAGGCATAATTTTCTTCTATATATGGCAAAATTGGTTACTTAGATGAGGAAATTGTAGAATAGTGGGTGAGTAATCATTAAGATTGGAATCACATAAACTCACATTTACCTCCCAGCTCTGTAACAAAGTAACTTTGTCATTCAAAAGTATAACACTCCTTAACCTTGTTTTCCCTGTCTTCAAAAAGGGAAAAAAAAATGTAAAACTAGTAAGGAAATGATAGCCAAATTTAAAGTAGTGTAGAAAAACTCTTCCTGACATTTGCTTTTTGTTTGTTTCATTATTTCTCAGCTTTTTGAGATAAAATTGGTATATAATATTGTCTAAGATTAATGTGTACAACCCGTTGATTCAATACACTTATATTGTGAAACGATTACCACAGTAGCATTAATTAATACAGCTATCATCTCAATTACAGCTTCTTTTTTTGTGGTGAGGACACTTAATACCTACTCTTTAGTGACTTTCAAGTATAATACATTATTATTTACTATAATCGACATGCTGCACATTAGAAGTCCAGAACTTATTCATCTTCTAACTGGAAGTTTGTACTCTTTGAACAACATCTTTTCATTTCTCCCCCAGTCCCTGGAAACCACCATTCTATTATCTCTTTCTATGAGTTAGCTGTTTTTTCTTCTAGGAGTTTTTTGGTTTCAAGTCCTATGTTGAAGTTTTTAATACATTTTGTTAGTTTTTGTGTTTGATGTAATATAATGTTCCAGTTTTATTTTTTTGCATGTGGCTGTACAGTTTTCCCAGGATGGCTTATTGAAGAGATTTTCCCTTTCCCATAGTATATTCTTAACTCTTTTGCAATAAATTAATTGATCATATATGCCTGGGGTTATCTCTGGGCTCTGAATTCTGTTCCATTGATTTATATGTCTGTTTTTATGCCAATACCATACTGTTTTGATAACCATAGCTTTGTAATATAGTTTGGAATCAATAAGCATGATGCCTCCAACTTTGTTCTTTCTCAAGATTGCTTTGGCTATTTGGGGTCTTTTTGTGATTCCATACAAATTTTAGCATTGTTTTCTATTTCTGTTAAAATTTCCATTGGAACTTTTATAGCAATTGCATTGAATCCATAGATGACTTTGGGAAGTATGAATATTTTAACAATATTAATTCTTCCATTCCATGAACACGGGATATCTTTCCATTTATTTGTGTCATCTTTAATTTCTTTCATCAAAGTCTTAGTTTTAGCTCCTTGGTCAAACTTATTCCTAAATATTTTATTGTTTTTGATGATATTATGAATGAAATTGTTTTCTTTATTTCTTTTTCAGATATTTTGTTGTTAGTGTATAGAAACAAAATTGATTTCTGTATGTTGATTTTGTACCTTGCAACTTTATTGAATGCATTGATTAGTTTTAACAGTATTTTTGGTGGAGTCTTTAGGATTTTCTATATCATCTAAAAACAAAAACAATTTTACTTCTTCCATTCTGATTTGGATGCCTTTTAAATTTCTTTTCCTTGCCTAATTGCTCTGGCTAGGACTTGCAGTGCTATGCTGAATAGGAGTGATGAGAGTGGGCACCCATGGTTTATTCCTAATCTTAGAGGGAAAGCTTTTAACCTTTCACCATTGAGTATGGGCTTGTCAGATATGGCCTTTATTATGTTGAAATATGTTCCTTCTTTACACAATTTGTTGAGACTTTTTATCATGAAAGTTTGTCATATTTCATCAAATGCTTTTTTTCTGCATCTCCTGAGATGATCATATGATTTTTATCTTTTATTCTATTAACATGGTTTATCACATTTATTGATTTATATGTGTTGAACCATCCTTGCATCCCTGGAGCAAATCTCCCTTGATTATGGTGAATGATCTTTTTAATGTGCCGTTGAATTTAGTTTTGTAATATTTTGTGAAGAATCTTTACATGTATATTCATCAGGAACATTGGCCTATAATTCTTTTCTTGTAGTGTCTTTATTTGGCTTTGGTATCAGGGTCATGCTGGCCTCCTTAAAAGAGTTTGAGGCTGTCACTTCCTCTACAAATTTTTTGAAGAACTTGAGAAGGTTTGGTGTTCATTCTTCTTTAAATGGTGGAATTCACTAGGGAAGCCTTCTGGTTCTGGGTGCTAAACTCAAATTTGTAGTCTCTTCCAGATTTGCAGATTCTGGCTTGCTTTCTGCACGTGGTTACTAACCATCTGT
The DNA here is from genome assembly GCF_964341445.2 of Mesoplodon mirus. Lineage (NCBI taxonomy): Eukaryota > Metazoa > Chordata > Mammalia > Artiodactyla > Ziphiidae > Mesoplodon > Mesoplodon mirus. Next base: position 46,442,566 of record NC_138984.1, read on the forward strand.
GAAAGCTTTCTCTCACCATCCTCACTGAGAATACACACAGGGAGCTGGCCTCCAAAAGGGTGTGTGGGTGAGATGCAGAGTGCTGGAGGTGTCTGTGGGCCAGTTTGGGGCATCTACGGGGAAGGAATCCCCAACAATTTGTGGACAGGCTTCTTGATGCAGTCTACCACACATTTAGTAGGATCCGAGTCTCTTTAATGCCCTCCAAGAATCCTATCTTCCACTCTCCCAGCCTCTTTCTACTTCCCAGTCATTCAGCTCATGACTCAGTACTCTGAATAGGGTGAGAGAGAAAGGAGCCTTTTGGGCAATGTCCTGCACAGCTGGGGAAGCCAAGTGCTCATTCACAAGCTCTCACGTTCTCTTGCAAGAGAAATCACTGGCCTAGGAAGATCACCCTTGGCTTTAAGTTGTGCAGCCTTGGGGGAAGGATGATGCAGGTAAGTCAAACAGTTCCTTGTACCCTCTTCATTGTGTCCAAACTTGAATTTTTTGGTTCCAAAAGTGTGCTGGAACTTCTATGCTGGAAACCTAGACTTCCACAAAGGCTCTCTAAACTACAGGTGATTGTCTAAGATAATGTGTTCCAGGGGCTCCTGGATGATGGCAGAGAGGGGCTAGAGGCAGTAAATAGGCCACTGCAGATTCTACAGCTGGGAACAAAGTCTATTGAATCCATAGATGACTTTGGGAAGTATGAATATTTTAACAATATTAATTCTTCCATTCCATGAACACGGGATATCTTTCCATTTATTTGTGTCATCTTTAATTTCTTTCATCAAAGTCTTAGTTTTAGCTCCTTGGTCAAACTTATTCCTAAATATTTTATTGTTTTTGATGATATTATGAATGAAATTGTTTTCTTTATTTCTTTTTCAGATATTTTGTTGTTAGTGTATAGAAACAAAATTGATTTCTGTATGTTGATTTTGTACCTTGCAACTTTATTGAATGCATTGATTAGTTTTAACAGTATTTAACAGCAAGACTTCTCTTGGGTCCCTTGGTGCATATTTCTGGATCCCGCAGATCCCACAAATACACTTTTGTCCATGGATTGATGCCAATTTTTTGTTTTTTCAGGGGATGGGAGCACATAAATGAGGGATGTCATATTCAGCCATTATGTTGACTTTACTAGATTTATCTGATGTTTACTCTTGATTTCCATTCAAGAAATAACTCATTTAATAAACTGGTCTTATGATGAGCTGGCTTTGGCTGGAGTATTTATTATACAATTCCTGTAATTTTTAAATTGATAAGATCAATACAATTTCAAGATTTCCATACATGCATCTGTCATCCTGACTAAGAATGTATTTTTTCTAAGCAGGTTTTAATAATGCTCTTACCAGAGCTTATGTCTCTAATGATTTGAGCTGTCAGTTAAAGTAACTCCTTATGTTAAAACTGCCACAAATATCCCTTTGTCTTATTAAAAGATGTAAAGTCTATAAGACTAAACTCACAAAAATCCTGTACCTAAAATGACTATGATTACTTTGGCATAAAAATTAGTGATCTGTTGCCAAACCACATAAGACTGATTTGAACAGTTAGTTAAATGTGAGTGTTATCTAAATGTGAAGTTTAAAGGTATTGATCACCACCATTGATTTATTCTTGTATAATTAATCTGCCATGGCTTTTACATCACAGGAATGGAAGGCACCGATGGAAATTTCTGGTCATTAGGACTTCCTGTACTGATCTCTGGGTCTCTCACATGAGAAACTTTTTTATATGATAAAAGGCCTTGGTTCCTCTTTTCACCAAAATGGCCAGAAACAGCGAGTACCTCTTGCCCTTGAGCTTTTCAGTGTTCACTTGATCATCTGAGGACAAACACTGACCATTTGTCTTCCCTACCACAGACAAAAATGCTATCTTTCCTCCTAACTGGAAGTTAGGAAGGAGTGGGAAATTACCTCAGGACCTGTTATAGTCTTTCTTCTATTAATGTCATGGAGGATATTCCTTTGAGGCAAGAGGTATACATAAGATATACTTAAGGCACTTTATTTTCTTAAAAATTTAGCACTTTGAATATTCTTATTTATTAAATGATTTATATGCCACCTCATTCCAAAGTGAATCAAGGCAGCTAATCCTTTAGCAAGGGTAGCCACAGCAAAGTGATGCTTTGGATTTCTAAACCCACAGCATGCATTGGATCTTATTTAAGTAGTTCTAGAAAGTTTATGGCTACCTACATCCCAAATTCAAGATATAACTCTTTTCAGGGGACCCTAAATGTTCACCTTTATATGGAAGGAAGAGTTATCTTTTGATCAATACTGCATAAGTGACTATGATCTATAGTCAGATGCTAGAAATAGGTTATTTTCTTAAGTCTCTGTGTCCTTATCCCTTAGTGGTTCTCAGTGATTTTCAAGCAGTCTAACTTGGCATAGTATTGCACTGAAAATTCTTCACAGATGTACCTTCAGTTTCTGATTAATTGTAAAATGTATTTGTTTCTATAACTAAGTGTAATGATATCTTTTAGTTGGAATAGGGGGTAAGAAGTTTAAGATAAAGTTGAGATAGGGCAAAAGGAAAATTGTATTTTTAAGAGAAAAAGAATTTTGCCTCTTGCATATACAGGTAGTAGAGACAGATGCAAGACCAAGTACTTTCTAATGGGAAGCTGAAGAGAAAGTAAGTGAAAGGACACCAGCTGAGGATGCTTTCGTGTACACTGGAGGATATTGCAAAAAATGGTCAGGTTGTTGGAGTTGATGTCTCATTAGTGTTTTGGATCTTTAAGTCTCTATACTCTTAGGATGCAAAAGTGAGTTGTAGGGATGAACTTTATCTTAAGATTTCATGTCATTAATCATATGTATGCCCCTGAATAACTGCCCTGTTAATGTTTCTGATGTAATAGTACTTCAAACACAAGAATGTTTTCTATTCTTAGCTGCAGTATTTGTTTTGAAATCTTGGTTTTGAAATAATGTTGGGAAAAAGATCCTCATGAGTACCCCCTTTCAATGAAACATGAAATTTAGCAATGCTAACCTGCCAGCCTTCCACTTTCATTCTCCTGTTCCTTACAATCTTTCTAATCAAAGGAACCTGCAAGGGGAAAAAGCACATGTACATAAGCAGACTCAAAACTTTCAAGATCGCTCTCCCAGTGAACAGATTCAGCTGCAGGCATTTGTTAAAATATGCTCCATCTCTTGGTATCTAGGAGATATATCTCCCTGCTTTAGCTATCCAAATGCTCACACAGTCTTACCTGTCTCTCATTGTGAACCTCACACTTCAAATCTAGTTCTTGCTCTCCATCTTCCCCTTGGACTTAATGCCTAGAACAGGCTTTGCTTTCCAGACTCTTGGTATGGACTGAGCCTTACATGGCTCCTTCTTGAAACCAGCACCCACTTCTAGGGTCTTCAGGCCAAGTAAGAACTTCAGGACATCCATTTGTTTCAGAGGGAGGGAAAGAAGATTAATAATACCAATTTCCAAATATCACTAATCTAGGAGAAGAAGAGAGGAGAGAGTTCCAGAGGAGTCAAAGAAGGCTCAAATCTATGATGAAATCTATTGTTATGTTTGTATATTTTTGTTGAGTTGTATTGTCCTTAAAATAGCTTCACTTACTCCATCGTTCTTCTCCATGTTCAGACTAGACTTTGGTCTCTCCTGATCTAGGAAAAAGATGAAAAAAGAAATAAAATATGATATTTTAATTGAATTAGGGATATTGGTGGCTGAGTGAAGTTTGAATTATTAGCTCTAATTCTTCACTTCCCTTTAGTATACATCCATCTCTTTGCAATAGTCTCATGATAGACCAAGTATATTTTTCAGTCTTTGGAATTTGGAGATGGCCTTGTGAGTTATTTTAGCCAATGAGATGTTCATGACATAATGTGAACAGAGGCTTAAGATGTGTTTGTGTGGATGTGTTTCCGATCATTCACTTCTGCTGTTTTCACTATAAGAACATGTCTTGGGTAATCACTGGTCCAAGGTAGAGCAGACCTAGACCCAATCTGCAACTTGGAGTCAAACCCAACTGAGACTAGACTTGATGAGCTAAACCTCCATCAACCAAAAGTCATGCAAGTATATTGTTTATGCCCCTGAGTTGAAGGTAGTTTGATACATGCATTGTTTTGGTAATAGGTAAATGATCTACAGCCCTTGGAAAGATAAGATCCTCTAAACTGGAGAGGGCAGTAGGAAATTTTGGAGAAAACAACATGTTGGAGAAAAAAATATAATGAATTAGATATAAGTGGAAGTTTCCACCATTTTTTTGCCCTGCCCTAAAGTGATTCCATGGTAAATGAGAGAAGACTCTTGAAATTTTAGAAATCCAAGATGAAAGATGGCTTACACAGATGTTTTTCAGATAGGGTCCAGGAAGATGTCAAGTCTCATTCGATAACCTCCTGCAACAGTGCTGTATGATTGCTATAGAGGGAAACTGGCAGCATGCTATTTTCAAGTATAAGACTACCAGACCAACACCTTCTAAGAGCATCTAAAATTTCCCCTGCTCCACCCTTCTCCTGCAGAGGAAGTGTAAGTTTCCTTTAAAAGTGAGGTTTGGGGACCTGGATGAAGAGATGTCATTTAGACTAGATATCTAACCAGGAAATTGATAAGTATCCCTGTGAATGCCAGAGATGCCGTGTGTCTCAAAGGATGCTAACATGAAACTCATACTACTGTAGCATTTGCCTCTTCTCCTATAGCTTAGTACTATCTTCAGGGAGAGGATCTGAACTACAAACCTCCTGGATCAGAGCACATTAAATTGATTTGGGGATGGGAGATGTTACCAGGTCATAAAAGAGATCTTACTAAACACTCCTCACACCAGAGTTCTTATCTATCAGCCTATTTCCAACTTTTAAGTGATCAGGGGAGGCTTCGTCAGTCATTTCAGGAGAAAACAAAGGGTCTCTCCCGTTTCCTTTAGGCTTTATAAGAAAAAGCTAGCAAAGCATACTATATTTGGAAAAGAGCACAAAATCTGATATTAATACCATGAGGAAACCGGAAACCGAGGACTGTGTTGTACTAAATATGATAGCTTCCCTTCCTGAAAATGTCCTAAGAGATTCACAAACTATATTGACTTAAAAAATACTTAGGCACCAGATCTCCCACATAGCAAAGATGGAATAGATTAAACTATTTAAAACATGCACACAGAATTCTTTGTAAAATTAGTTTTAAATAATATACTGTTGGTGGACAGGGAAACTTCCAAATGCAGAGAGACAGAGAGAGAGAGAGGGAGTTTTACATATATTAACTTCTTTAATCCACATACAAAAAAATCTGTGCAATGATACTGTTTCATGGATAACGGTCACCAGCATCATTCAAATAGGAAGTAGAGAAGTAAATGTGAACCTATAAGATAAACATATGCACAAAATAGACACAGATTCCTTTTTACTTCATAAAAAGTAAATTCATTATTGTGGACCCTGGTGTTGTTTTTTAATACCTGAAATTTGACTCTTTTATAAGTCTCATTGCTTTTTAGGTCCTTTTGATGTGAAACTAAGATGAGTTCATCTGTAGGATAGCATTTTTTTCCTGTCATAATTTTGCATGTGAATCTACAGATAAACATGTATTAATTATTGTCAATTACTTTGAAGTAGCACTTAACACTTAGATGTGTGCTCCCAAACTCTGTCATGTCTTAAATTCAATAGATAAAAAACTTTAAAATATTTTTTTATAATCTGCATTAAATGTACAAAATGGAGGTATACAGCCTATATTTTATATCAAAGCAGATTAAATATACCCTTCTCATTTGATTAATAATCTTCCAACCATTTTGATATCATGTAGAAATAAGCACATATAAAAGATAAACTTTATGTACAGTTCCAATTTAAGAATAATAGCAGATTGAAAATACGTGTTATCATAAAAACTTAGTTGTTTAATTAGTAACAATCACAGATTTTCTTTTGGCTCTTTTTACTCATAGGATCTATGAACAACTTAAACTAGTTACCTAAATATACAACTGCCTTATATTAATGAACTTTATCATATGAAAGCTGCACGGTTGATACAATATCTTATTGTCAATCAGATCAGAAAGATGTAATAGAACACTTTTAATACCTTTTTCATTCAAATCAGTCCTTCAACTCAAATACAGTTATCTTATTTACAATCATTTATATAGGGCTTACCAATTTCCAAGCACTGTACTAAATGTGTTACAAATATTGATGTTAAAATCTCATAGTAATCTTATGTGGTTGGTACTGATGTACCATTTCCATTTCACAATGAGGAAACTGAGACACTAAGGCGATAGGAAACAGTTGACACAACTTTGATGATACAGCTAATGAAGAGAAGACATAGGACTCTGCTTCTGCAGTCCACCTTCAGAGGCAGTCCTCCCAATCATTACTCACTACTCTCTATTCCTGCTGTAGTTTTCTTTTTCTATTTGTTTTACATTTTAAAATATGGTAGTTTTCAATTTAAGTCATTTATAGCTACATTATATGAACAAGAAAGCATGGTACCGTTAAATAAAGTAAGCAATAACTCTAAACTACACAAGGTTTCATATCTGTATTAAACATGGCTTGAATACACTATTTTTTAATTTTCTAATTTACTTTTTTTTCTTCTCTGTCATACCAGAGTTATTTCAGACCATGGGGTTTCTTCACTTAGATTAATCTTCATACTAGTCAGCACCCCTCCTTAATTATTTCTTCCACTCTATCCTTCCCTCCTTCACTCATTTTAAAACATCTTTAACTTCTTATTTGGGGTAAGGCTTGATGCCACGGAAGATTCTCCTTCTACCAGAGTAACTAAAATCATTGGGATGGCCAAATACATGACCAAAAATAGAATATTTTTGAGAATATAAGGGATCTTCTTAATAACGCTAAAAAACAACAGATATAAAATACACTCTTTGGTGCAGAGCTGAATTTATGTCTACTTGAGAGATCACTGACATGTGAGATGCATCTTGAAATAAATACTTTGTTAGATGAAAACAGTGGAGAAGTGTTTCTAACGCAGGCAATAGAGTCATTAAAAGCAGGAAAGCCTGATGTATGTTTAGAAGAAGTGCAAGAAGCCTAGGATGGCTGAGATAGAGGTTCTATATTTCACTGCAACAGAAGATAAAGCTGCAGAGCAGTTATGTATAGTTAGAATATAGCGGACTGTGAACATCAGACTAAGGAATTTGACCTTAATTTTAGAGATTGAGAGGCATTAAGTGTTTCAGGGCAAAGAATGGCAAACCAAAATATGATGAACCAAAGTTTAAATAAGATTAATCTAACAAGTGACCATCACTGATAGGTCATGTTATCAGTTAGAAGATGGATGAAATGGCTCAGGTATCAGTTGATATGCTTGGCCTGGGAGGTCTAAAACGTGACCATTTAGAATAATTTAATTTAATTTTGTAGTTGAGAGCAATAAAATAAATCTCTTCAATTAGTTCTGATTTTTACAATTACCCCCAATTCTTAGTAAGCAAATATGTCTGCTATTATCACTTCTATCAAGTAGTTTATGCAATGCTTTTTTATGACTCTCAGATATTATCAAATATTCTCTTTGGGTAATCCATTTTAAGGGTCACATCTTTTATCGATTAATTCATAATTCATAAAAGTTTGGAAGGTTCCCTTGCCCATATTTTGTTCTAACACACATAATAAAAACACACATGATAAAAACTATTTATTATTGAACAATATCCACTTACTCGGGTTTTTATAATACTAATGGCATTATTTTATTCACCACTTCAGTGCACAAGTTGTCATTGTTGGAAACACTGCATAACAGCCCAGACTTGCCTCCCCAGCGTTCCGCGTCCCAGTGCTCAGCCACTGCGCCAGAGGCGAAAGCTGTGCTCCAGGCGCCACAATCCAGGGGACACGGCCTGTCCGACACCTCCGGCCCCAGAGGAACAGGCGGCAACCACAGCAGGAGTGGCAGAAGCCACCTCGGCACCTCACTCTAGTCCTCCCCATCGTCTCGCTGAGGGCCTGTCCCGGCCAAAGGGACACTTCTTTCATCCTCCCTCCGAGGCTCGGGGGACCAACGGACGGGCGTGGCAACAAAGGACCGGATGGTGGGCAGTGGCAAGCACACAGTGAATGGTGCTTTTGAGAGCCTTCTGTGATTACCACTCACACTTTTACCGGGGACACTTTCTTAAAAGAACCAGCAAGCATCCAGTTTACTGAGGTATAACCCCAGATTCAAGGAGTTGTTGCAGACCAGATACCTCTTCTTTCACTAACACTGGCTGTGTGGCTGACAGGATCTTGGTGCTCCGTCCGGGTGTCAGGCCTGTGCCTGTGAGGTGGGAGAGCCGAGTTCAGGATATCAGTCCTCCAGAGACCTCCTGGCTCCCCATAATATCAAACAGCAAAAGCTCTTCCAGAGATCCCCATCTCAATGCTAAGACACAGCTCCACTCAAAAACCAGCAAGCTACAATGCTGGACACCCTATTAGCAGAGAGGCTGCCTAAAATCATAATAAGGTCAGTCACAGACACCCCAAAACACAAAGCAATAAACAGTTCTGCCCTCCAGAAAGACAAGATCCAGCCTCGTCCTCCAGAACACAGGCACCAGTCACCTGTACCAGGAAGCCTACACAACCCCCTGAAGAAACCTTAGCCACTGGGGGCAGACACCAAAAACAACGGGACTACGAACCTGCAGCCTGTGAAAAGCAGACCCCAAACACAGTAAATTAAGCAAAATGAGAAGACAGAGAAACACACAGCAGTTGAAGGAGCAAGGTTAAAACCCACTAGACCAAACAAATGCAGAGGAAATAGGCAGCCTACCAGAAAAAGAATTCAGAGTAATGATAGTAAAGATGATCTAAAATCTTGGAAATAGAAAATACAAGAAACGTTTAACAAGGACCTAGAAGAAATAAAGAGCAAACAAACAATGATGAACTACACAATAAATGAAATTAAAAATTCTCTAGAAGGAATCAATACCAGAATAACTGAGACAGAAGAACAGATAAGTGACCTGGAAGGTAAAATAGTGGAAATAACTAAAACAGAGCAGAATAAAGAAAATAGAATGTAAAGAATTGAGGACAGTCTCAGAGACATCTGGGACAACATTAAATGCACCAACACTAGAATTATAGGGATTCCAGAAGAAGAAGAGAAAAAGAAAGGGTCTGAGAAAATAGTTGAAGAGATTATAGTTGAAAACTTCCCGAAAATGGGAAGAGAAATAGTCAATCAAATCCAGGAGGCGCAGACAGTCCTATACAGGATAAATCCAAGGAGAAACACACCAAGACACATATTAATCAAACTATCAGAAATTAAATACAAAGAAAAAATATTAAAAGCAGCAAGGGAAAAATAACAAATAACATACAGGGGAATCCCCATAAGGTTAACAGCTGAACGTTCAGCAGAAACTCTGCAAGCCAGAAGGAAGTGTCAGGACATATTTAAAGTGATGAAAGGGAGAAAACTACAACCAAGATTACTCTACACAGCAAGCATCTCATTCAGATTCAATGGAGAAATTAAAACTTTTACAGACAAGCAAAAGCTAAGAGAATTCAGGACCACCAAGCCAGCTTTAAAACAAATGCTAAAGGAACTTCTCTAGGCAGGAAACACAAGAGGAGGAAAAGACCTACAATAAAAAACCCAAAACAATTAAGAAAATGGTAATAAGACATAGATATTGATAACTACCTTAAATGTAAATGGATTAAATGCTCCAACCAAAAGAAATAGACTGGCTGAATGGATACAAAAACAAACCCATATATATGCTGTCTACAAGATACCCACTTCAGAACTAGAGACACATACAGACTGAAAGTGAGGGGATGGAAAAATATATGCCATGCAAATGGAAATCAAAAGAAAACTGGAGTAGCGTTCTCATATCAGACAAAATAGACTTTAAAATAAAGACTATTAGAAGAGACAAAGAAGAACACTACGTAATGATCAAGGGATCAATCCAAGAAGAAGATATAACAATTGTAAATAATTATGTGCAAAACATAGGAGCACCTCAATACATAAGGTAAATAACAACAGCCATAAAAGGGGAAATCGACAGTAACCTAATCATAGTATGGGAGTCTAATACCCCACATTCACCAATAGACAGATCATCCAAAATGAAAATAAATAAGGAAACACAAGCTTTAAATGATACATTAAACAAGTTGGACTTAATTGATATTTCTAGGACATGCCATCCAAAAACAACACAATACACTTTCTTCTCAAGTGATCATGAAACACTCTCCAGGATAGGTCATATCTTGGTTCACAAATCAAGCCTTGGTAAATTTAAGAAAATTGAAATCATATCAAGTATCTTTACCGACCACAATGCTATGAGACTAGATATCAATTACAGGAAAATATCTGTAAAAAATACAAACACATGGAGGCTAAACAATACACTACTAAATAACCAAGAGATCACTGAGGAAATCAAAGAGGAAATCAAAAAATACCTAGAAACAAATGACAATGGAGACACGACGACCCAAAACCTATGGGACGCAGCAAAAGCAGTTCTAAGGGGGAAGTTTATAGCAATACAATCCTACCTCAAGAAACAAGAAACATCTCAAATAAACAACCTAACCTTACACCTAAAGCAATTAGAGAAAGAAGAACAACAACAAAAAAAAAACCCAAAGTTGGCAGAAGGAAAGAAATCATAAAGATCAGATCAGAAATGAAAGAAAAAGAAATGAAGAGAACAATAGTAAAGGTAAATAAAACTAAATGCTGGTTGTTTGAGAAGATAAACAAAATTAATAAACCATTAGCCAGCCTCATCAAGAAAAAAAGGGAAAAGACTCAAATCAGTAGAATTGGAAATGAAAAACGAGAAGTAACAACGAACACTGCAGAAATACAAAGGATCATGAGAGATTACTATAAGAAACTATATGCCAAAAAATTGGATAACCTGGAAGAAATGGACAAATTCTTGGAAAAGCACAACCTTCCAAGACTGAACCAAGAAGAAACAGAAAAAATAAACAGACCAATCACAAGACCTGAAATTGAAACTGTGATGAAAAATCTTCCAACAAACAAAAGCCCAGGACCAGATGGCTTCAGAGGTGAATTCTATCAAACATTTAGACAAGAGCTAACACCTATCTTTCTCAAACTCTTCCAAACTATAGCCAAGGGAGGAACACTCCAAAACTCATTCTACCAGGCCACCATCACCCTGATACCAAAACCAGAAAAAGATATCACAAAAAAAGAAACTACAGGCCAATATCACTGATGAACATAGATGCAAAAAATCCTCAACAAAACACTAGCAAATGGAATCCAACAGCACATTAAAAGGATCATACACCATGATCACGTGTGGTTTATCCCAGGAATGCAAGGATTCTTCAATATATGCAAATCAATCAATGTGATAAAACATATTAACAAACTGAAGAGAAAAACCATATAATCCTTTCACTAGATGCAGAAAAAGCTTTCCACAAAATTCGACACCCATTTATGATAAAAACCCTCCAGAAAGTAGGCATAGAGAGAACTTACCTCAACATAATAAAGGCCATATATAACAAACCCACAGCCAACCTCGTTCTCAATGGTGAAAAACTGAAACCATTTCCTCTAAGATCAGGAACAAGACAAGGATGCTCACTCTCACCACTATTATTCAACATAGCTTTGGAAATTTTCCCACAGCAATCAAAGAAGTAAAAGAAATGAAAGGAATCCATCAGAAAAGAAGAAGTAAAGCTGTCACTGTTTGCAGATGACATGATACTATACATAGAGAATCCTAAAGGTGCTACCAGAAAACTACTAAAGCTACTCAATGAATTTGATAAAGTAGCAGGATACAAAATTAATGCACAGAAATCTCTTGCATTCCTATACACTAATGATGAAAATTCTGAAAGAAAAATTAAGGAAACACTCCCATTTACCATTGCAACAAAAAGAATAAAATACCTAGGAATAAACCTACTTAAGGAGATAAAAGACCTGTACGCAGAGAATTATAAGACACTGATGAAAGAAATTAAAGATGATACAAACAGGTGGAGAGATATACCATTTTCTTGGATTGGAAGAATCAACATTGTGAAAATGACTATACTACCTAAAGCAATCTACAGATTCAATGCAATCTCTATCAAACTACCACTGGCATATTTCACAGAACTAGAACAAAAAATTTCACAATTTGTATGGAAACACAACAGACCCTGAATAACCAAAGTAATCTTGAGAAAGGAAAACAGAGCTGGAGGAATCAGGCTCCCTGACTTCAGACTATACTACAAAGCTACAATAATCAAGACAGTATGCTACTGGCACAAAAACAGAAATATAGATCAATGGAACAGGATAGAAAGCCAGAGATAAACCCACTCACATCCAGTCACCTTATTTTTGATAAATGAAACAAGAATATACAATGGAGAAAAGACAGGCTCTTCAATAAGTAGTACTGGGAAAACTGAGCAGCCTCATATAAAAGAATGAAATTAGAACACTCCTTAACACCATACACAAAAATAAACTCAAAATGGATTAAAGAACTAAAAGTAAGGCCAGACAATATAAAACTCTTAGAGGAAAACATAAGCAGAACACTCTATGACATATATCACAGCAAGATCCTTTTTGACCCACATCCTAGAGAAAGGGAAATTAAAAAAAATAAAATAAACAAATTGGATGTAATGAAACTTCAAAGCTTTTGCACAGCAAAGGAAACCATAAACAAGATGAAAAGACAACCCTTAGAATGGGAGAAAATATTTGCAAATGAAGCAACTGACAAAGGATTAATCTCCAAAATTTTTAAGCAGTTCATGCAGCTCAATATCAAAAGAACAAACAACCTAATCCAAAAATGGGCAGAAGACCTAAATAAATATTTCTCCTAAGAAGATATATAGATTGCCAACAAACACATGAAAGGATCCTCAACATCACTAATCATTAGAGAGATGCAAATCAAAAGTACAATGAGGTATCACGTCACACCAGTCAGAATGGTCATCATCAAAAAATCTACAAACAATAAATGCTGGAGAGGGTGTGGAGAAAAGGGAACCCTCTTGCACTGTTGGTGGGAATGTAAATTGACACAGCGACTATGGAGAATGGTATGGAGGTTCCTTAAAAACCTAAAAATAGACCTACCATATGACCAACAATCCCACTACTGGGCATATACCCTGAGAAACCATAATTCAAAGAGAGTCATGTACCACAATGTTCATTGCAGTTCTATTTACAATAGCCAGGACATGGAAGCAACCTAAGTGTCCATCAACATATGAATGGATAAAGAAGATGTGGCACATATATATAATGGAATATTACTCAGCCACTAAAAGAAATGAAATTGAGTTATTTGTAATGAGGTGGATGGACCTAGAGACTATCATACAGAGTGAAGTAAGCCAGAAAGAGAAAAACAAATACCATATGCTAACACATATATATGGAATCTAAAAAAATAAATGGTTCTGAAGAACCTAGGGGCAGGAGAGGAATAAAGATGCAGACATAGATAATGGACTTGAGGATACGGGGAGTGGGATGGGTAAGCTGGGATGAAGTGAGAGAGTGGCATGGACATATATACACTATGAAATATAAAATAGATAGCAAGTGGGAAGCAGCTGCATAGCACAGGTAGATCAGCTTGGTGCTTTGTGATAACCTATAGGGGTGGGATAGGGAGGGTGGGAGGGAGATGCAAGAGGGAGGAGATATGGGGATATATGTATATGTATAGCTGATTCACTTTGTTATAAAGCAGAAACTAACACACCATTGTAAAGCAATTATACTCCAGTAAAGATGTAAAAAACAAAACAAACAAACAAACAAAAAAGAAACACTGCCTAAGAAAGTGATGTGCCAGCTGTAGCAACTGAAAAGAGAAGATATTGCTTAAGGGGGTTTACTTTTTAATTAATAAATGAAACAGTAAACAGTAATTCTCTGGGATTTATTCAACTCCTTACTCAAAACTTCTCTCTCTCACTGATTATGTACATGTTTTTAGTGCCTGTGTTAACATTGAACTACTTTGTTTATATAATTATATCCTGTTAGTTCAGGTCTATGCCTATTTTACATTATCTATTTGCTCTAGTTGTTCAGAATATCCTCACAAACATAATGACAATAATTGTATTTTCTCACTGATTTGAACCTCTTTTAATCTAATATATTTATTTAAAATGTTTATTTTCTAAATGTGGTGTAATCATTTCCTTTTAAAATGTGAATGGATCATAAGACAGCAGTTAATGAAAAATTGGCTATTTATGGGGGGAATAGCAGATACATATTTCTTATTTTCACAGTAAATTACTGTACTTAATTGGTAACATAATTTTTCATAACATGCTAGTAACAAAATTTAGTGTTTTGCCCCCTACAATGAAGTATTAATTTAGTTTTGATCACATTAACTCTTGGCTTGCTGCTTCATTCCTGACGATGTTGAGATATCCAGTATCAGTCGTTATTCGTGTAGGATGGAACCTACTATGGTAATAAGACCCCAGCAACTGGGAAATTGAATAGAGGGTGCTTGGCTCCTCAGATCATATTGAGCATTTCTGAGATGCTTGTAGTCCAAACCCAAAAGGTTGAAGAACCCATAATTTCTCCCTCTTAATATCATATGTATCTTTGGATCTTTTGCAGAATCTTCAATCAGAAATGACTAGTATTGATTTTTCTGTATCAACAAACTGCATAGTTAACCTTCCATGAATATATGAAGCCTTTCTGATAGCCTTAAAAATGCCCAAACTCTCAACTTTTCTCAGGAATTGGCAATGTCTTCTCATCACCAACATAGTACCATATTACACCTTTAATGCCAAACCCTTGTCTGTATCTTCAGGTGTGTGGTCAGTGCCTGTACCAGCTATGTTGTCTCAGAAAGCAATCTTTTAAAGGAAGTCAGAGTTCAATAAAGAAAAAGGAGGAAATGAATGTTGAAATCAGTTATAGCATGCTCCTGTTTACAAGATAATGCTAACAATCTGCTCTGCTTCGACGTACTTGGCGGTGTTTCTTAAACCTAATCTCCAAAACTCTCTTCAGCCTTCATTGAAGCTGTCCAATTTAGTCACTTGAATTAAAAGACATACAGATGTTCAGATGAACTATTTTTTCTTTAACATTTATCAATATTTGTTAGTCACTTTTTAATTTTATAAACTGTGCTGTAATAAGAACTTTCACATTATTACTATAATCTCAATGTTTGAGAAACCCAACACTAGCAGCTTTACTGGAACTTAAAAATCTTTAGTGATGGACTTCCTGGCAGCAATATTTTTTTTCCAAGATTTAGTCCAAAGTTATTTCAGTAAACACAGCTGCAAAATCAAAACCTTACAGCTTGAACTACAATTCCCTAAGATTGAATATCAGGAAATATATATATTTTTCTAGTTTTTATACATGACTTTTAAATGAAGAAGTCAAAACCATTTTTATAATCATGAATCTCTTTTGCTTACATATCATCCCACAAAAGCAAAATATACCATGAAATCTTGGATTTCTTAAAGGCAGAGCTAATAATTTATATTGGTATAATATGTATTGTTTCTATAAAATTAAACCATCAATTTTATTCTTCATAATTATCTCATTTTGCAAATGAAGAAACAAAGAGTCAAGGTAGTTAAGTAACTTCTGAGACTACCCAGCAAATAATTGTGAATAAAAGTAGGACCTCATTACTCTGAGTTTCGGTCCTCTTTATAATTTTTCTAACAAAATCATGTTTAAAAAGTTTTATTTTCTAAATATTGCCTTCATGCATCAGTAAAAGAGTAGTACTTCTATATTATCCTATACTTCACAATGATGAGTAAAATTTACTCTGTCATTTGGCCAAAGAAAGTCAAACTGTGAAGTGTTTCCACATAATAGAGTTTAAAGGAATAAATAATCCAGGAAAGATCTTAAAATATGTTAGTGATAAATGGTAGTACTAAGGTTAGTGATAACATCCCTCTTGCCTAGAGTATAGCTCTGCACAAAATTTTTTTAAAGAGTAGTGTGTGGCTTGTTTACTGATATATATCTTTGAATTCTAGTTTCATTCAAAATGCAGAAAATCAACAGGTAGACTTGTATAACTATGACAAAAAATATATAGATCCAAGCTGTCTATTCTCTCCAAAAATAACTTTTTCTCCACTACAAAGCTGTATATGATGCTTTTACAGGCATACCACAGAGATATTGTGGGTTCGGTTCCAGAGCACCACAGTAAATTGGATATGGCATTAAAAGGTCACATGATTTTTTTTGTTTTCCTATGCATAAAAAGTTGTGTTTACACCATCCTGTACTTTAAGTGTGCAGTAACATTATGTCTAAAAAACCTGCAAATACCTTAATTTAAAAAATACTTTATTGCTAAAAAATGCTTACCATCATCTGAGTATTCAGTGAGTTGTAATTTTTGCTGGTAGAGGGTTTTGCCTTCATGTTGATGGCTGCTGACTGATCAGGGTGGTGTTTGCTGAAAGTTGAAGTGGGTGTGGCAATTTCATAAAATAAGACAATGATGAAGTTTACTTCATTGTCTCTTCCTTTCATGAACAATTTCTCTGCAGCGTGCAACGCTGTCTGATAGCATTTTAACCCACAGTAGAACTTCTTTCAAAACTGGAGTCAAACCTTTCAAACCCTGTTGCTTTATCAACTAGGTTTATGTAATATTCTAAATCCTTTGTTGTCATTTCAACAATCTTCATAACATCCTCACCAGGAGTAGATTCCACTCAAGAAACCATTTTCTTTGCTCACCCATAAGAAGAAACTCATCATCCGTGAAACTTTATCCTGAGATTGCAGCAATTCGGTCACATCTTCAGGCTCCACTTTAATTCTAGTTCTCTTGTTATTTCCACCACATCTGCAGTTACTTCCTCCACTAAAGTCTTGAATGCCTCAAAGTCATCCATGAAGACTGAGTTAGAATCAACCTCTTCCAAACTCCTGTGAATGAGATTTGGACCTCTTGTTATGAATCACAAATGTTTTTAATGGCAGCTAGAATGATGGATCCTTTCCAGAAAGTTTTTCATTTACTTTTCCAAGTTCCACTAGAGGAATCACTATCTATGGCAGCTATATCCTTACAAAATGTACTTCTTATATAATAAGACTTGAAAGTCTAAATTACTCTTTGTTACGATAGCAGGCATGAAAACATTAATCTTGCTATCCATCTCACCAGAGCTCTTGGGTGACTAGGTGCACTGTCAGTGAGCAGTAATATTTTGAAAGGAATCTTTTTTTCTGAGCAATAGATCTCAACAGTGGGCTTAAATATCCAAAAAAAAAAAAAACATGTTATAAAGAGATATGCTAGCATCTAGGCTTTGTGGTTCCATTTATAGAGCTCAGAGTAGATTTAGCATAATTCTTACGGGCCCTAGGATTTTCAGAGCATAAATGAGCATTGGCTTCAACTTCAAGTCACCAGCTGCATTAGCCCCTAACAAGAGAGTCAGCCTGTCCTTTGAAGATTTGAAACCAGGTATTGACTTCTCTCTAGCTATGAAAGTCCTAGATGGCAGCTTCTTCCAATAGAAGACTATTTGGTCTACATTGAAAATTTATCTAGTGGAGCCACCATCATTCATTAGCTCAGCTAGTTTTCTAGATAACTTGCTGTTGCCTCTACATCAGCACTTGCTGCCTCACCTTGCAAGTTATAGAGACAGCTTCTTTCCTTAAACTTCATCAACCAACTTCTGCTGGTTCAAATTTTTTATCTGGCAGATTCCTCATTTCTTTCAGTCGTCTTAGAATTAAAGAGGGTCAGGGCCTTGCTCTGGATTATGCTTTGGGAATGTTATGGCTGGTTTGATCTTCTATCCAGACTACTAAAACATCCCCATATCAGCAATAAAGCTGTTTCACTTATTTTATCATCGTTCATGAGTTCACTGGAGTAACACTTTTAATCTCCTTCAAGAACTTTTCCTTTGCATTCACAACTTGGCTAATTGGCACAAAAGGTCTAGCTTTTGGCCTATTTTGGCTTTCAACTGCATTCTTCACTAAGCTTAATCATTTCTAGCTTTTGATTTAAAGTGAGAAACGTGTGACTCTTTCTTTCACTTGGAGGGCATTGTAGGGTTATTAACTGACATAATTTCAATATTATTATGTCTCAGGGAACAGGGATGCCTTAGGAGAGGGAGAGAGATGGAGGAATGGCTGGCCATTGGAACAATCAGAGCACACACAACATTTATTGATTAAGTTCACTGTTTTATGGGGTGGTTCATGGCCACCCATAAACAATTACAATAATAACATCAAAAATCACTGATTACAGATCATCATAACATATATAATAAAGGTGGAAAAGTTTCAAATATTGCCCAAAGCACAGTTACCACAGATCTTCAATTTGTAAAAAAAAAAAAAATTTTTTTCCGCAAAGTGCAATAAAGTGAAGTACTATAAAAGAAGGTATGCCTGTACTTGAAAAGTTTTTCTTTACTCCTTGATACAGGCCTACATAAAACAATGTCTAGTTCTCCCCTAACAATAGTCTAGCCAAGTGGAAGTTTCCTAGTACCAGCTTGGCAACAAGCGAGTCTTCCTCTAATTATGAGCCCCCAAGCATGTGCAAAAAATTTGATATACATATGAATCACCTGGAGAATCTTGTTAAAATGTAGGCTATAAAGGGTTAGGTCTAGGGTGAGGCTGAGACTCCACATTTTTTCTAAGCTTATATGATGCTTGCTGCTGGTTCTCAAATAACACTTTGAGTAGTAAGACATTATTAGAAGGACCCCAACTGTAAAGAACTTGGAAGGTCATTCTCAATGGACTTCTCACAATACTGTGACTAGAAGATACTTGAAAGCTCATTGATACTGGGAATTGCAAAGCTAGTGCCAAGGCAGCGGCAGTCAACTTGAGTGTATTCTCAGTACACTGCATTCCACACAGTTGAGGCTAAAGGAGTGAATAATCCAGGAATGATCCTCAAATATGTTAGTGATAAATGTTAGAATTAATGCTAGTGATAAAGCATACCTTTAGCTAAATGGTAGCTCCATCCAAAAAAACCTTCATTCTATAATGTTTCTCAAACCCAAACCAATGCAAAAATATTCTGCTAAATTTAATTTCAGGGGAAATGTCTTTGCACACATTAGGACACGTTTTAACTTTTTAGGTAATAAAACTGTATACTTTAATATAGCTTTTCTTCTTATAGTTACCTGGAAACTTTAGAGACAGCTTAAATATTATCATAAGTTTCAATTCTTAAAATGGTGACAAATATAATTTAACCTTGTTGCTTCATTTAATTTTTATTGTTTTGTATCCCTAATGTTCTTATTTTACATAACGTTTAACCTGAAAGTGTCTCCCATTAGTTTTTAGAGGTAATCAGGAAAATAAGAGAGGAAAGGAAAAATAAACAATAAAACAAAGAGAGAGAAAGTATATAGGAGGAAGGTAAGAAAAAAGGGAAAATGGAGACAAAAAGGAATGCTGCAAGAAAAGACGGGAGGAAAGGAAAAAGCAAGGCAGGAAAGAAAAAGAAGGAAGACAGCAAGGAAGAAATGTAAAACGGAAGGCATTAAGTACAAGGTATGAGAAATTAGTTTTTTTGTAAAATGTATGAGATTAAGGTCAAGTATTTTTTCCCCCTAAGGATGTCTAATTGCTCCAGCACCATTGCTGAAATGTCATTTTTGCCATTGAATTGTTTTTGTATGTGAGAGTCCAAAATCAGTTGGGCATATTTGTGTGGGTCTATTTCTTGGTTCTCTGTTCTGTTCCATCAATCTGTGTATCTATCCCTCTGACAATACCACATGGTTTTGAACTGAAGACAAAACGATACTCTTTTTTTTTTTTTTTAAATAGATCTTTATTGGAGTATAACTGCTTCACAATACTGCTGGTTTCCATTGTACAACGAAGTGAATGAGCCATATGCATACATATATCTCCATATCCCCTCCCTCTTGAACCTCCCTCCCACCCTCCTTATCCCACCCCTTTAGGTGGTCGCAAAGCACCGAGCTGATCTCCCTGTGCTGTGCTGCTGCTTCCCACTAGCTATTTTATATTTGGTAGTGTATATATGTGGATGCTATTCTCACTTCACCCCAGCTTCCTCCTCCCTCTTCCGTGTCCTCAAGTCCATTCTCTATGTTTACATCTTAAATGTCCATCCACAGATGAAAGGATAAAAAAGATGTGGCACATATATATAATGGAATATTACTCAGCCATAAAAAGAAACAAAACTGAGTTATTTGTAGTGAGGTGAATGGACCTAGAGTCTGTCATACAGAGTGAAGTATACTCTATGTCTTAAAAGTCATATTCCTCCTACTTTATTTTTCCTTTCCTTTATTCGTCCTTTCCTTTCCCTTATCCTTCCTTTCCTTTAGCAATTCAAGTTCCTTTGCATTTCCATGCACATTTTAGAATAATCTTGAGTATGTTGACAAAAAACATCTTTCTGGAATTTTGATTGACATTGCATTAAACCTGAATATATTTTTTGGGAGAATTGATAACTTTACCATGTTGAGTTTTCCAATCCCTAAAAAGATATGTCTCTCCATTGATTTAGATTTTCTGTATTTCTTCCATCAGAATCTTGTAGTTTTCAGTATACAAGCCCTGTACATGTTTTGTGAGAGTTACATCTCAAAATTTTGTTTTTTGAGTAATTGCAAATGGTATTGTCATTTTAATTTTGATGTCCACAATTATATTTGTAGTACATAGAAACACCATTGATTTTTGCATGTTTAGCTTCTATCTTGTTAACATGTTAAACTTACAAATTCTTGGAATATTTTTGTAGATTCCTTTGGATTTTTTTCTTAGACGATCGTGTTGTATGCAAACAAGGACTGTTTTATTTATTCTTTTTCTGATGTGTATGTTTCTATTTTATTTCACTGATTTCTATTCTTACCTTTATCATTTCCTTCTTTATGCTTGCATTGGGTTTATTTTATTATTCAATATTCTTGAGGTAGGGACTTGGATTATTGATTTGAGACTCTTCCTCTTTTCTAATATGTAGTATGCATGTTAGTGCTATAAATTTTCCTTTCTTTTTTTAAAATTTAACTTTATTTTTGGCTGCATTGTGTCTTCGTTGCTGCATGCAGACTTTCTCTAGTTGCGGCGAGCAGGGGCTGCTCTTTGTTGTGGTGTGCAGGTTTCTCAATGCAGTGGCTTCTCTTGTTGCAGAGCATGGGCTCTCGGCACACGGGCTTCAGTAGTTGTGACATGCAGGCTCAGTAGTTGTGGCTCGCCAGCTCTAGAGTGAGGGCTCATGTAGCTGTGGCACATGGCCTTAGTTGCTCCGTGGCATGTGAGATCTTCACGGACCAGGGCTTGAACCCGTGTCCCCTGCATTAGCAGGTGGATTCTTAACCACTGCATCACCATGGAAGCCCTAAATTTTCCTTTCAGTGTTGCTTTACCTGTGTCTCACATATTTTGCCATGTTGTGTTTTCATTTCCATTCAGTCAATAGTTATTTCCCAATACTATTAGATTTTAACAAAAGAATTATTTAGAAATGTGTTGTTCAGTTTCCAAGTGTTTGGAGCTTTTCATCCTATCTCTTATTGCTTTCTGGTTTGATTTTATTGTAGTTGGTGAAGACTTTGTGTGATATCAATTTTATTTTATGGCTATAAATCTTCTGTGGGCACTGGAAAAGAATGTGCATTCTCCTGTTGATGGGGAGAGTGTTCTATAAAAGTTGATTTGACCCTGTTGGTTGATGATGTTGTTAAATTCTTCTATGTCCCTGCAGATCTTCTGTCTAAGTTATTCTTGTTAAGACAGAGGTGTTGAAGTCTCTAGCTTTAATTATGGGTTTGTCCATTTCTACCTGTTCTACCAGGTTTGCTATTTTGCAGCTCTCTTTTTTGTCTTAGGATTGTGATGCTTTCTTTTTGTTTTGACACTTTTATCACTACATATCACTACCCTTTTCTATGTCTGATAATTTCCTGTGCTCTGCAATTTATTTTATCTGACTAATAATATAGTCATTACTGTTTTCTTTTGATTAATGTATGCATGATATATCTTTTCCCATCTCTTTACTTTCAACCTGCTTCTATAATTATATTTTAAATGAATTGTTGTAGACAACCTACAGTTGTGGCATGTCATTAATCCACTCTGACAATCTCTACCTTTTACTTGGTGTATTGAGATTATTTACATTTAATGTGATTATTAACATGTTGAGGCTTAATTTTGGCATTTTATTTGTTTTGTTTTCTGATTGTTCTGTTTTTCATCCCTCTGTTGTCTTTTACTAGGCTTACTATATGTAACTTGAATATTTTTTTAGAATTCCATTGATGTATAATGTTTTTGAGGGTCTTTATTTTTATTGGTGCCTTTAGGTATTTCACGTTATATATGTAACATTTCACAGTCCATTAAAGACATAATTTTACTAGTTTGAGTAAACTGTAAAAAACTTTCCTCCTTTACATCGATTTACCCTCCTACACTTATAATATAATTGTCTTTAATATTTCTTCTACATACATTTAAAATCACTTTAGATAGTATTATACTTTTTTTCAATAATCAAAAATAATTTAGAAAACTCAACAAGAGAAAGTCTACTGTATTTACCCATTTTTTTGCTGTGTTCTTTCTTCCTATGATCTAAGATTTCTTCATTTGTCATCATTCACTTTCTGTTTAGAGTACCTCCTTTTAGTCATTCTTTTAATATGGGTCTGCTAACAACAAATAATCTCACTTTTGTTCTTCTGAGAATGTCTTGGTTTCCCCTGAATTCCTCAAAGATGTTTTTCTCAGATATAGGATTCGCGATAGTTGTTTTCTTTCAGAAATTGAAAAATGTTTTGCCATTTCCTTCTGGACTCCATGGTTTCTAATAAGAAATGCACTGTCATTCCAATTTTTTCTCCTATGGGAAATTTGTTCTCTTGCTGCTTTCAAGAATTTTTGTCTTTAGCTTTTAGAACTTTGGCTATGATGTGTCTTTGTGTGGAATTCTTTGATTGGGATTTGCTCAGCTTTTCATATCTGTAAGTTCATGTCTTTTGCTAAATTGGGAAGTTCTCAGCCATTCTTCTCTGAATATTTTTTCAGCCCCACCCTCTTTCTCCTCTCCTTTGTGAGTCTCATAAGAATATTCAATCTTTTATTATCCTCTCACACAGTGATAAGGTTCTGCTTCTTTCTTTTTATTCCATTTTCTCTCTATTATTCTATTCGTATATCTTCCATTTCACTGATTCTTTCCTCTCTCCCCTCCATTCTGCTGTTGAGCCTGTACATTTTTCAATGCTAACATTTCCATTTAGGTTCTTATTAATATAATATCTCATATTTGTGTGCTGAGACTTTCTATTATGGTTGTTTCAAGTGTGTTCATTAATTTCTTATTGAAGCATTCTTAGGATGGCTGCTTTAGGATGTCAGATAATTTTAATACCTCTGCCATCTCAATTTGTCTTTTTTTTTTTTTTAAAGTTGAGATCTTCCTGATTCCTAGTATGACAACTGATTTTTTGGTTGAAAGCTGGAAAGTTTGGGTATCATGCTATGGTGTTATTTAAACCTTCTAGATCTTATTTAAGCCTTCTGTTTTAGCTAGCTTGCTTCTCCCTGCTCTAGCACTCCAGCTCTGTTGACACCTGAGTGGGATGCTTCTCATTAGTGCTGAGTGAGAGTGAGGGTTCTGGCTCTCAGCTAGGCCTCTACTGATACCTCCCAGGCTGCAAGCGTAGGGGGTCCTCATTACTGCTCCTCACACTGAGACCTCCACTGAGACCAGAGAGGAGTGTGACCTCATTATCACTGGGTGGTGGTGAAACTCCTGACTCTCCACTAGGCCTCCTCTGATACCACCTTAGTGGGGGAGATGAGGAGGGTCTTTTTCACTGCCAATTGGGGGGTGGAAGTCCAGGTTCTCTAATTTGTTGGTCTCTACTGACACCAAGGTGAGTTCAGGTACTCTTTACATCCAGTGGTGATGATGTACTACTTCCTTACTAGGCCTTTCATACCATCCCAACAGAAGGGATGAGATGCTTCACTGTAACAAGTAGAAGGTAGAAGCTCTAGGTTCCCCTGGTAAAGGTGGAAGTCTAGGGTACACTTTCAACATTAGCTGACTTGGGGAAATGTCAGGACACACGGTTTTCTGTGATGTTTCCCTGGAGTGGAGTGGTTGTTTTGCTAGGCTTCACCTTTCTGGGAATTTGGCTACAGAGAGCAGGCTTTCATTAGGCCTTTTTTTCCTGTGTGCATTTGTTTTTCTGGGTTGCCAGCTCCTTCAGCCCCAAGTCTGAGATACATTAATCAAAAAGGAAACCAAAAGAATTCACCATTGTGTTCTTTCTTGGATCTGGAGGCTCCTAGCCAGTCAGCCTTCTTTCAACTTTTCTGAGTCTTATGTATGTTTTATATATAATATCCAAGGTTTTCAATTGTGCTGAAAAAGAGTAAAGTATGTATATTCCATCTCTCTGGAAGCAGAAACTTTCTTCTCAATGTAGCTTTTATCTTATTATATTGAAGATCCTTAATTATATCTTCTTTTGAATTCTCTGTTAATGTCTTTTTTCCCATTTTTATAACTGGGTTTTCATCTTGTTACTCTCAGCTTGTAAGAATTCATTACATACTAGGAATCTTATTAGCCTTTTATATCTGATACATATTAAAATATTTTCCTTACAGATTTTCATATGTCTACTGAAGTTGGTGGTTATGTGAGGCAAGTATATTTTTTTTAATTTTTATGAGTCCAGTGTATCAGTCTTTTATGCCATCTGGATTATGAGTTATATATGTCTTCTATTGCTGTTTCAACAAATAACCACAACACAAATTTACTGTTTTATAGCTCCATAAGTCAGACGTCTGACATAGATCTCACTGGGTACAATCAAAGTGTCAACAGGACAGCATTACTTTCTCAAGGCTCTATGGGAGAATCCATTTTCTTTCCATTCCCAGCTTCTAGAGGCTGCTCATATTCCTTGGCTGTGATCCCTTCCACCAGCTTCAAAGCCAGAATGTCAGGCGTAATTCCTTTCACACTTCCTTCTTTCAATGTCATATCTCTTTCTTATCAAGTTGGGGAAGATTCTCCGCTTTTAAGAATTTATGTGATTATATTATATTTACCCAGATAATCCAGGAAAATCTTCCCTTCTCAAAGTTCTTACCCTTTATAACATCTGCAAAGTCGCTTCTGTCACGTAAAGTAACATATTCCCAAGTTTCAGGGATTAAGGATGGCCATCCTTGGGGGCCATTATTCTGTCTAACATATGATTCATAACTAAAAAGCTCCTCTTTATAAAGGGTTATAGAAGAATTCAACCTTTCCCCCCTACTTCTTATATTTGTTTCTTATTGTTACTGTAACAAATTAAGTGACTTAAAAATATACATTTATTCTCCTACAGTTTTGGAGATTCAATGTACAGATAGGGCTAATCAAGGGGATGACAAGTCAGTTCCTCCTGGAGGCTCCAGGGGAAACTCCATTCCTTGCCTCTTCTAGCGCTTAGAGGATGTTGGCATGTGTTAGCATTTGGCTACATCACTCATTATTTGACGATCACCCATCATCACATTGCATTTTTCATTTTTGACTGCTACTGTGTCTCCCATTTAAGGACCCTTGAGATTGCACTGGGGCTACAAGGATAATCCAAGATAGTCTCCCTTTCTCAAGATCCTTAACTTGATAGCATCAGCAAAGTCCCTTTTGCCAAATAAGGTAACATTTACAGATTCTGGGGATTAGGGCATGGACATCTTTGGGAGCCTATTCATTCAACTACACTTGTTTTCTTCTCGTTCTTTATTTCTTTGTTTTATTTTTAAGGCTAAATAGTTATCCAAGAAACATTTATTAAAAAGTCTATCTTTATCATAATGACTTTAGATGCCACTTTTTCAAATACTAAATTTTCATACATACATGAGTCTACTTTTGGAATTCCTTTTCTATTCCCCTGGATTGTCTATGTATGCCTGCTCAGTTTTAGTATGGAAACTTTTTAGTAAATCTGAATATCTGGTCTGGCTAATCAGTGCTCATAGCTTTTATCTTTCAGTGTTTACTTAGCTAATGTAGCATGATAATTGGTCTGCATAAACTTTAGGTTTACTTTGTCTTACATCATGAAAAAAGGGTGTTTAACACACAAAAATAAACTCAAAATGGATTAAATACCTAAATATAAGGCCAGACACCATGAAACTCTTAGAGGAAAACATAGGCAGAACACTTTATGACATAAATCACAGCAAGATCCTTTTTGACCCACCTCTTAGAGAAATGGAAATAAAAACAAAAATAAACAAATGGGACCTAATGAAACTTCAAAGCTTTTGCACAACAAAGGAAACCATAAAGAAGATGAAAAGACAACCCTCAGAATGGGAGAAAATATTTGCAAATGAAGCAACTGACAAAGGATTAATCTCCAAAATTTACAAGCAGTTCGTGTAGCTCAATATTAAAAAAACAAACAACTCAATCCAAAAATTGGCAGACATTTCTCCAAAGAAAATATACAGACTGCCAACAGACACATGAAAGAATGCTCAACATCATTAATCATTAGAGAAATGCAAATCAAAACTACAATGAGATATCATCTCACACCAGTCAGATTGACCATGATCAAAAAATCTAGAAACAGTAAATGCTGGAGAGGGTGTGGAGAAAAGGGAACCCTCTTGCACTGTTGGTGGGAATGTAAATTGTTACAGCCACTATGGAGAACAGTATGGACGTTCCTTAAAAAACTAAAAATAGAGCTACCATATGACCCAGCAATCCCACTACTGGACAAATACCCTAAGAAAACCATAATTCAAAAAAAGTCATGTACCAAAATGTTCATTGCAGCTCTCTTTATAATAGCCATGACATGGAAGCAATCTAAGTGTCCATCAACACAGATGAATGGATAAAGAAGATGTGGCACATATATACAATGGAATATTACTCAGCCATAAAAAGGAATGAAACTGAGTTATTTGTAATGAGGTGGATGGACCTAGAGACTGTCATACAGAGTGAAGTAAGTCAGAAAGAGGAAAACAAATACCGTATGCTAACACATATATATGGAATCTAAAAAAAAAAAGAAAAAAAAATGGTCATGAAGAACCTAGGGGCAAGATGGGAATAAAGATGCAGACCTACTAGAGAATGGACTTGAGGACAGAGGGAGGGGGAAGGGTAAGCTGGGACAAAGTGAGAGAGTGGCATGGACATATATACACTACGAAACATAAAATAGATAGCTAGTGGGAAGGAGCCACATAGCATAGGGGGATCAACTCGGTGCTTTGTGACCACCTAGAGGGGTGGGATAGGGAGGTTGGGAGAGAGGGAGATGCAAGAGGGAAGAGATATGGGGACATATGTATATGTATAACTGATTCACTTTGTTATACAGCAGAAACTAACACACCATTGTAAAGCAATTATACTCCAATAAAGATGTTAAAATAAAAGGGTGTTTATATTTTCAGTGAGATAAATTTACAGTAGTAAATTAATGACATTTTTATGATGAGTTGTTCCAATCAAGAACAAGATGTCTTTCTCTTATTATCTCTTCCAAAGTATTTATATTTCTCCTCATACAGAGTGAGCATATTTTATTAGGTTTATTCCTATATTACTTTTTTGTTGTTACTATATATGTGATTGTTCCCACCATTTCCTCTAAGTGGTATAGAGTTTTGTATATGAAGGCTTTTTATTTCCACTTCCTGCTATCCTTAAAGTCATTAATGACTAATTCCAGTGGTGAAGGTAGTCCACTGCACACTATGGGAGACAAGCACATAAACAACACCCATAAACACCTGTAATTTTGTGTCAATATAGGTAATGGTTTTGGGTAACCAAGTATTTGCTGTGATAGAACACCTTAGTGAAAATAAGAAGTATAGTAGGGCTGGTGAACTGTTTCTAATTGCTCTGGAGAAACTGGGGAAAGAAAATGATTAGTTCAGATCATTAAATTCCTGCTTCAAGGTCCATATTTTTCTCTATCCCAGTATTCAAGATCCTGCTTCTTCCCAGTCAATACTCTAATTTTAACAAATGATCATGTGAGGTTGGGGAATTCATTTGTGCTATTTCGGGCACCTGCAAGACTAAATGGTGGTCTTGCTTTTCAGAAATCTAAGCTCTTTTCTCTATACGTTCATAAATACTTTTCAACTGGCAAGGCTGGTAATATAGCTTAATGGTCATACCTCAAGGCTATACTGTGTCTCAGACCTGTGTCATAATCTAGTCTTCAGGGACTTTGATTGTCTTTCTATTCTATAAGGCACGATGCTGGTCTCTGGCATTGCTGATAACATGCTAAATGGACCTAGACTGATACAGTCTGCTTAAGCTTTTTATATCTAATGGGGTCCAATTTGGTAGACTATTTTCCTAGGAAGTTACCCATTTCATCTAGGTTTTCAAATCTATTTGCATAAATCCCATTTGTTTCCCTTCTGTATCAGTGCTTATGTTCATTATTATTAATCATTTTTTACAGTTGTATACTTGTTCCTTACCTCTTGTAAATTGATTAAGTTGTCTGATTTGAATTTTTTAAAAGTATACCTTTTATTTAATATTTAGATACACTTTTAAAAATACATTACCTACTTGATTTCTTGTATACTTATTATTTCCTTCTTTTGTTTTTATTTATGTGTTGTTCCTTTTCTACCTTTTGATCTGGGAACTTATTCATTTATTTTTACTTCTTAATCCTTACTGGTAAGTGTTTAGTGCCAGAAACTTTTCTTTTATCACTAGTTTAAACGTATATCATAAATTCTTATGTGTAGTGTTTACACTATCATATCTTTTAGAAGTTCTATATCCAGCAGTCATTTTCTCTCTCTGCCAAATCTATTTAATAGAATATTTTAATTAATTTCTAGATGGAAGAGCCTTTATAACATTAAAAAAATATTATTTATTACACTGTGAACAAAGATTGTTGATCAAAATATTTCTACCCCATAAAAATTACTGATGCATATTTAGGGCCTAACATATTATCAAATTTGGTAATATTCCATATGCACTTGAGAAGAAAGTGCATTCTTTATTATCAGAGCACAAATTTCACATAGTCAAATATATGTTCATAAAATACAATTTATTTATTGTATTGGTTTGTCTTTTACAGCCCTACTTACTTTTGGCAATTTGTTCTCTCTTATACTGAATAGCAGTCTCTTATTTTTGGTGTGTTTCTACATAGATCTTCTTCAATCTCCTGTACTTTTTAACATGTAAAGGTGGCTACTATGTTATTTTGGTGCATGAATATATATACCTATAATATACTAATTACAAATTATGATAGCTTGCATTAAAAGTGCCCTTTTTCACACTGAATTCTATTTTTTTGATATTAGGATGAAGACCCCTTTTTTTATATTTTCCACTTGTCAATTGTACTTTACATTTGTCCTTCCCTTTATTTTTTAATTTTTTTATTTTTTTATAAAGTGGGAAAAGAGTAATTTTATGAATTTTATTTTTATTTATTTTTGCTGTGTTGGGTCTTCGTTTCTGTGTCAGGGCTTTCTCTACTTGTGGCAAGCAGGGGCCACTCTTCATCGCAGTGCGTGGGCCTCTCACTGTCGTGGCCTGTCTTGTTGCGGAGCACAGGCTCCAGACGCGCAGGCTCAGTAGTTGTGGCTCACGGGCCTAGTTGCTCCGCGGCATGTGGGATCCTCCCAGACCAGGGCTCGAACCCGTGTCCCCTGCATTAGCAGGCAGATTCTCAACCACTGAGCCACCAGGGAAGCCCTCCCTTTATTTTTAACCTGAGGTGTGTCTTAGCATTTAGTTTTGCTTTCAGATCCAAATTGAAGATGCTTTTCTTTTTTTTCTGTGGCCTCTCCCGTTGCGGAGCACAGGCTCTGGATGCACAGGCTCAGTGGCCATGGCTCACGGGCCCAGCCGCTCCATGGCATATGGGATCATCCTGGACCGGGGCACGAACCCACGTCCCCTGCATCGGCAGGCGGACTCTCAACCAGTGCGCCACCAGGGAAGCCCGGAAGATGCTTTTCTTTTAAAATATGAATTAACTCCATTCACCTATATTGGTGCAATATTATGTTTGAGCTCATTTCTACCATGTTATTTTATGTTATAATTTAGGAGAACTATGGCATATTTGCTGTTTATTTCTCTACACCTTGTATTCTCTTTGCTCTTATACCTTTTAATGTTTCTTTTGGTATATAGGGAGGTTTTCCTTTTCTGTTCTAGTTGTTACCTTTGTACATATATCTTCTTTAAATGTCCTTAGTCCACTGTTTTTCTTATTTAATGTTTTACTAACTTGTTTGTTAATTATTGATGATATCCTTTGATTTCCACTATTTCCTATGCAAACAATCAATGAGCTTATTCTACTGCCTTCCTTCTCTTTCCCTTATTCTATAATTTTTATTTGAATTATTTATATTTTGTTAGCATATATAATATTTATGCATCATGCTTTCATCTTTGTTCCCACATTTACTTTAGTCATAGATCTGTAATTAAATATATTACATGCTTGCCATCAGGCTCCTGCCCACCTCTCCAACCTCATCTCATATGACTCTTCTCATTATTTGTACCTTTCACCCTCAGTGTCTTTCTATGTGTTCCTCTACCACCACTGTCACTCTGTGTCTTGTTGTTATGATTTAATGTCTTCATAAGTCTTATGACTGTCTGAAATAATCTTATTTTTTAATTTATTGTTCATTTTCTCTCTCCCCTGACAAGGCACACAAGGTTTCATCACCATAAGAGCAGAGTCTTATCTGTAGTCGCAGGTCCTGACACATTGACAATCATGTAGTCGGCAGTCGGTAAGTACGTGGTGACTAAATGAATGAAGAGATAGCAGAGCATGTTTGGTGTCAAATTTTATTGTCAGTACCATTCCATTCTTTCAGAAATTATTCTCGATGCAAGATGGAGACGGTGACCTACCTCCAGTAATATTTTGTCAACTAGACAATATCAATCCCTCCTCTCCTGAAGTATGATGTCCTCCTTCAGGATTGCCACCAATTGTCCACTGCTTTTGATGGAAGTGTCACAATATTACATAAGTTAGATTGAAAATTTGCCTTACAACATAATTTAATCATTAAAACACTCTTCATTGAGAAGTGGTACTACATCTAATAAGAGAAGTCTCTAAATTACACTGCATCATCTTTTTCTGTCATCACATTTTTCTTCACCTTCCCATCCCTTATTTAAGTGGAAGAAAATTGGATTAAGACTTGAAGTAGGTAGAGGTGAAACACTAAGGCGAAACCAAGATTGTTAGCTACAGTGGAACTTCTGCAAGTTCAAATAGTGGTTAGTCAGTTCTTCGCAAGGACATGAGAAGAATAGGACCCTCCAGTAACATCGTGAAATGGCTACAGTTCAGTTTTTGTGTCTTTGGGAAAAAATCACACATGTTCCCCAAAGAAAGTTCAAACCCATGAGTCCAGCTGCATTTTTATCTCTTGTACTAAGAAAGGATGAAAAGACTTTTTTCCAGAGATTTTAAATGTGCTAGACTTAAAATAGAGAGCTAAATTCTCTATAAGATGTGTGAGGTGGGGGCCATATGTCTCTCTGCCAAAAAACTGAGCTCCTCCAATTTGGGGTTTCTGAGCACAGAGCTTCCTGCATTCAGACAATACACAAAAGTGCATCATTTCTCCAATCACTTCCATTCAAAGGAGAGCAAATAATTGACATATGTGAAAAAACTTGATAAACTAAAGAATGAACCAAATATATGACAATATTATTTTTAAACAAACTCAAGTTTCTGCTTTTGAGTAACTGAAGTATTTTTTAAAGCCTAGATTAATACTATTTTATTAACAAATACTGAAAATTTATTGTCACATTTTAGTTGAAGTATATTTGGGGGTTAGAAAAAAAGAAAAACAGGAAAGCCTGAATAAAACCTAAAGAAGGGCAAATACATTCAGAGAAGTTTGGCTCTCAAGGCTTGTCACAGAAAGAATGAAGTGAACTTTAACATTGACCTCTAACATTGACCTCTGCCCACATTTATGACTATGTAAAAACATGTATTGTTGCACTATAATAAATAGTAAATGTATTTCATAAAAGTCTGTGCTTATGCTTCTATCTTACAGTTGCTAAATAATGTGAGGTAGTCATTATCGGTGCGAATTGCATACATTTCTACTCCTGGGCCAAACATGCACCCTGACACCAAGTGAGGTTTCAATAAATGAATATCAAACAAGTAAACGAAATACTATTGGTGAATGTGTTAGGATTCTCCATAGAGGTAGAATCAATAGGATATAAAAAGATATATAGAAAGAGATTTATTATGAGGAATTCGCTCACACAGTTATGGAGGCTGAGAGGCCCACCTTGCCTTTTGCAAGCTGGAAGC
Organism: Mesoplodon mirus; assembly: GCF_964341445.2. Taxonomy (NCBI): domain Eukaryota; kingdom Metazoa; phylum Chordata; class Mammalia; order Artiodactyla; family Ziphiidae; genus Mesoplodon; species Mesoplodon mirus. The sequence goes on from NC_138984.1 coordinate 46,475,145, forward strand.
CCAGGAAAGTTGGTGGTGTAATTCCAGTCCAAGCCCCAAAGCATGAGAACCAGGGCAGTCAATGGTGTAAGTCCCAGCCCGAGTCAAAAGGCCTAAGAACTGGGAGCACCGATGTACATGGGCAGAAGGAAATGGATGTCCCATTTCAAGTAGAGAGAGCAAACTTGCCCTTCCTCTGACTTTTTGCTCTATTTGGGCCCTCACTGGATTGGAGGGGGCAATCTTCTTTAGTCTACTGATCCAAGTGCTAATGCTTTCAGGAAACACCTTTACTGATACCTCCAGAAATAATTTTTACCAGTTCTCTGGTAAAATCCTTTAGCCTTTAGCCCAATCAAGTTGACACATAAAATTAAACATCACAATGACTATAAATTAGTACTGAAAGTAACTGTAAATAAGTAATTGTGTCTCACTATTTAATCCAATTTTCTTTAGTTGACTTGTTTTATAAAATCAAAAGCGATATGGCTAAAATCATTTGTAGATTCAACAGTTCATCTGACTTTTGTGTATCTCCTTACAAACTATATACCTTGAACTTGTATGTGCATTCCTTCAAAAGCCTGTTTAGGAAGAAAGCAATTATTCTAGCTTTATTCTGTTTTGGCTAGAGATCCATATATCTAGAGCACATTAGTAAGCCTACTATTAGCTCAAAAGGATAAGCTGAGTTTTAAAATTCAGCCCCATTTATAGAATTGATTTGAAGAGAGTTGGAAATTGAATGAAACAGAGATTTGTAAAAGCTCTAAGGAGAACACTAACTCGAATAAAAACTTTTGTATGAGCAGCTGGATAAAGATTTTAAATCATGGCTAAAAGCACAAAGGAAAGGCAAAATAGAGTTAAATTGTATTAGATAAAATGAAATTTAAGAAAACTCGGCTTGGCTTACTTGGGAAAATGTTTAGAATAGTTTGCTTTTTGCTCTCTTTTTCTTTTTTTTTGGCCAAGCTGTGCTGCTCGCAGGATCTTAATTCCCTGACCAAGGATTTAACCTGCACTCTCAGCAGTGAAAGCACAGAGTCCTAACCACTGGACCAACAGGGAATTCCCTAGTTTGCTTTTTATAAAGAAATTAACTCTTTCAACTCTCTAGAATATTTATGAGTTTTAACTACATGAGTATTAGACAGAGTTAGTGAAATCCAAAAAGTGAAATTTCGTTAGATACGTAGTAATCTAATTTAAATTTTATTAATATCATAAAACATTGCCTTATTATTTATGTTACTTATATTGAATTCCAAACCCTGTATTCTCCGAGAATGCATACAAGCGTACATAAAGTTTTCCTTGTCCATGTGAATCTGATATGTAGATAAATCCACAATACACTTCCTTTAATACAAAGTGCAGATTTTATCTTACCTTTTTAAATATGTACAATTTTGAGGGCAAGAGTTGTGTCTTGTTAAACTTTTAATCCCCCCAAACACCCAACACAATGTTCTGCACATAATTAGGTGAAAAGTAAATAACAGCAGTGTTTGCAGAGAAAAGTCAAGGAAAAAAGAGTTGACTCATAAAGCTGAGAATATAATGTCTTCTTGTCTTTTGCATTTGCATTTGCCACTTGCATGGTCATCTCCTGAAATGAAAAGTTTACATTACAGGAAATAAATTCAAGTAACATGAAAATTTCAGAGAAGGCAATAACAAAGCAAGAAGCCTCTTTCAAAACAGAACCTTTGTTTTTTAACAGTATTAGAGAAAATTTGTATCAATTTACATCCCAAGCATCCCAAACATGTTTTAAGTAAAATTAAGAACAAAAATAACAAATTTAAACAATTGTGAAATAAGCAGGTGACACTGATACAAACATTTTTTTTAATGTCTGGAAACTTCAGTTGAATGTAAGACAAACTTTTTTGCTATGTACATATATGATGCAAATGTACATTTAATTACTGATCATTAAACATTAGAAATTTACTACTACTTATTACCTTCACTGCCTTTTTATTCTCTGAATAAATTAGCCAGATACATATAATTTTGTTGAAAATAATCCTCCAAAATAAAGGTCATTACATTATCTCATTTCTAGAAGCATATTATACCTGGCTACTAAGAGCCATATGTAGGAAATGGCAGTTAAAATTAAAATGCCTAGGGGCTTCCCTGGTGGTGCAGTCGTTGAGAGTCCGCCTGCCGATGCAGGGGACACGGGTTTGTGCCCCAGTCCGGGAAGATCCCACATGCCGCAGAGCGGCTGGGCCCGTGAGCCATGGCTGCTGAGCCTGTGCGTCCAGAGCCTGTGCTCCGCAATGGGAGAGGCCACAGCAGTGAGAGGCCCACGTACTGCAAAAAAAAAAAAAAAAAAAAAAAAAAAAAAAAAAAATGTCTATACGAACTCTGAGCTGTCTAAATTAAGTCAAGTACTGTGGATTCAAACAATAGATCTAGGCAAGAGGCAATTTATTAAATTTAATTTTTTTAATTTATTAAATTCTTCCTCTTAGATGGTATCAATCAACAGTATTTCAGTGTTGTCAAGGTAGAATGATGGAATGTAAGTTACTTAAAATTTGTCAACTTGATCTATAACTTTAAATATTTAAACTTATGGTATATGGGTCTCCATTTTTACGCCTGTTCTGAGCCTTATAAATAATAAATAAGATACAAGGAAAGTAATCTAAGACAAAATTCTGCCATACTGATTTATTTGCAATCAGGCACAGAACAATTATATAATCCTGGTCTATATGCTCGGTGAGTTCTTAGGTTTAAGCATTCCAGCAAGTGTATTGTATGAAAAGTTCATTTGAGGCATATTCAACATTATTTCAGGGGCAGGATTCTGCTAATCTTCTCATCAGAGTCAGAGTATAATCATCTGTACATGGTTTTTCACAAGACCAAATTTCTTAGCCTAGGATGCTATCCCACTAGATTATTCCTTCTGTTTATACAAGGGCTGAGATGCCTGTCTATTATTTCTAGCCCATCCACATGGATTTCTACTATTTCTTATGAAAAAAAATCAACTCTCAAAGGCAGATTAAAATAGAATTATTTAAAACTCCTCTCTGTTAATTCCTGCTGGTGCGTGGATTCATAATTAGGGCTTTAGAATGCTGTCTATCAAATCCTGAATGACTACTCCTGAGTAAGGAACTTGCCCTAGTGTAGGGATTAAAATTTACACCTATAGAGCATTATATATGCTGAAGTGTTATAATGGAAATTAAATACAATAGAATACATTGTTACATAGGGCTTCATCCTGGCCTCTCAAAGTTCTACAACAGAATAGGGGTCTGCAAGCCTAGAGCTTTATGCATCCCTTTGAATTCTACAGTCTCCTGCCCACTTTGCCAGGATTCTCCAAATCTAGAATAGTGCCTAGGGAATTTGAGTTGGAATCTTGGCCAAGTGCCATTCATAAAGCCATCAGAATTGGCTGCCTTTATGTCAAAATTAGACTGCTAAAATATGAGACCTTTAATGTCCATTTCACTTGCTCTTGACAAAAGTATAAAGATGCTCTAAGATTCAGGAATGGAATGAATGCTGGCTTTTAACCTTTTTCACTCTCCCCCAGTAGAGACTGAAAAAAAGTTTTCACAGTCTGAATGTCAGATTTTTTTTCTTTCTCTTTTTTCTTTTTGCTCTCTTTCTTTCCTTCCTATTTCTTTTCTTTTTTTGAGACAGATTCAGCTTTATGAGAACACTACTCTTTCCAGGTCTCCAGGAGTTTGATCACCAGTCCTAATGCTCACAGGAAGTCAACTAAAATAAGGGTGCATTGGTTCTCAGCAGAGCTCATTCCCCTCAGATCTCTGTCCTTCCTCCAGGGGATTTCTTGGCCAAGAGTTACACAAAGGATTGTGAAAGGAGTATCAACCCACTGAGCTTTTTCTAAACAATCTACACCCATTTTTATCTACAGTAAACTCCTCCAAGCAGAACAAGGCCTTATAGGCCAGAGCCCATGCCAGACTTCTAGAGGGCTGCACCTCATCAGACACAAAGAACAAAGATACAGCAAATTTTATCTGTCAGTTCTCTGGCCTGGCTCAGCTTTCACAGTATAGTGTCCTCAAGGAAAGTATCTAAAACATTCAAAAGAAAAAGAGCATACTGCATTTTCTCCAACATTTCGCATCCACACCCTGCTTTCCTTACCCAGATATCAGAGTCTTGGAGAGAGGTATAAAAGGGCCTCATTCTAGGTCCCCACCTCCCATGTTCCCGTCCCAATTGTGCCAGATGCTTGTACCCAGAATAAATTCTAGTTTCCCTTGGATTCTTCAGCCTGGACATCTTTGGAGGCCCTCTGTTTCATCACCCTAACCTTGATTAAGGATGCTTGATTTGAAATGCTGGCCCACGATGACTTTGAACCACTCACAGTGTTTTCTGTCACAAAATCATTCACATCCCTGAGGCCAGGGATGGAATAACTGCTCTGTAAACAGAAAGGGAACAACTGCCGGATCCTGAGGTCCAATTACAAGGATCACACTTGAAACTTTGGTGGATGAGAGATGTTTAAACCCTGAATTTCATAAAGTCAGGGGATGGGTAATGCCCCAATTTGGGGCTTTTTGGTGTCTTCACCATTGGTTGTGTAATATGTCTCTTGTTCCTGGTGTTCTATGATGCCAGCCACTAAAGAAACATTGCATGCCTCTGCAGTATCCATCCTTTTTTCTTGCATTTGCCCAGGCTTCTGGCTGATTCTTCAATAGTAGCCTAGAGCCAGGGGATCTCCCATATCAGGAACATCGTCAGGCTTCCTAGCACTGGGACTTTAAAGACCCAAAATGGATGTCCCTGAGACAAATATCCCCACCCCCATTTCTTTTCTGTTATGCTCCATAAGAGGCAACATAGAACACATAGCATAAAAGAGGCAAAAAGAAATTATCATCTATTTTAAATTTAGAACATAGTACTTTATGATATATGTGTGTGTGTGGTGTGTGTGTGTGTGTGTAATTAGAATTTGGAGTACAATCAGTTTGCATTAACTGAGGAGTTTGTATGATTGAGCTTTTCTGTGTCCTGTGGGAATTGGAGCTTGTTTTTGCAAATGACTCTGAGTCTTTAATTGGAACTTTAAGTTCTACTATGAAAAAACATGACAAGATATATGTAATTTTTTCTTATTTGAAGTGGATTAAGAAAATGGGGATAGAGAAAATGGGAAAAGTTAGGTCAGCAGGAACCTGGAAGGTAGGACAGGGAAGCCTGGGTACTCAATCCCAGTCATGGTACCTAAGAAAGTATAAAAATTGCAGCCAAGGAAAAATGCTAAATGCGGGACCAAGTAAAAGATTCTTTCAAGGGACATTGTTGTAACACTTGGTCTTACTTGAGCTTGAGTCTTCTTTTACTGACTGTCAGGCTTCTCTCTGGTAGGAACACATAGTCACATGCGTTTGGAGCTAGCACCGTTGATCATCTCATTGTGCTAATGAATCCCTAACTCCTACCACCAATGGCCTAGGAGGAGTTAACACGTGTCTGTGCCACAAAACTTTGCTCAGACTTGATGTAGATAATCCCACAAAGTCCCACAACATCCATATGCATCAAGATTATAACTAGCGTGGTGGTGCATTGAGATCAGCTTTGGAGGACTCAACTAAACAACCTGGAGACCAGTCAGCTGAAGTTGACTTGTGACCTCTCCACCGCATGCATATACCTTAGAGATGTATCTTCCACTGTCCACGAACCTTAGCTCCATAATCTGGCAACAAAACCAGATCTTTGTCCTTAACACATAGATTCTAAGGGATGCTATTTTTTTGTTTGTTTGTTTGTTTGTTGTTGTTTTGTTTTTTTGCGGTACGCGGGCCTCTCACTGTCGTGGCCTCTCCCGTTGCAGAGCACAGGCTCTGGACGCGCAGGCTCAGTGGCCATGGCTCACGGGCCCAGCCGCTCCGCCGCATGAGGGATCTTCCCGGACCGGGGCACGAACCCGTGTCCCCTCCATCGGCAGGCGGACTCTCAACCACTGTGCCACCAGGGAAGCCCTGTTTGTTTTTTTAACCAAATACTTAATAGGTCTTAAGAACTATACTACTAAGGGATTTCATGAATATTATGGACTCAGAGTTGCCTTGAAAATGAACCATTAGAAATAATGCAATTCATTTTCCTAAGGGTCCAGCCTCCTTTCACACAGGAATGCAGGAGACACAATTGACAAAATTGGCTTGGCACTGTCTTAGAAGGCATTGAGCGTCAGACAGAGATTGTGGGTGGGGATACTGAAAGTTCTGAGCAAGGGGATAAATTCCGTGAACGATTCCAGACACAGAAAAAAATTCAAGTGCAGCCTCAGAGAAAAATTTAGAACTCCTATAGGGGAGTTAAACATCAAAATGATTTGTTTTATTGAGTAAAAGGAAAAGGAATAAAACCTGAAAGACTTTATATTTGATTTCAAAAATAACATAACATACAGGGAGAGTTTTAGAACAAATAGTAAAATGCTTAAAAAAATAAATCAGGGTACAGATATTGGTGAAATTGGGGCTATCCTGGAAAATTCACATATGGTTATAGACAAAGTACTGCTAATTTCTCTGAAGAGAAGAAATACCTGGGGGATAAATACATTTATGACCTAATGACCTTTCAAAATCTGTCCTAACCTAATTCTACCTACGAGACAGTAAACATTTATTAATAGAAGAGACAAAATTTATAAAATTATAAAATTTGTGCTAAGTAGCTAAGTATTTAAATGGATAGTTCAATTATTCTATACACTGTCTTGTGAACTCAGTATTCATTTTATAAAAAGAAAGCCTTAATTTATCATTTTTGCTCTTAAACCTACTTACCAGGAGTTCTGCTAGCTGAAAAAAAGATTTTATTTTTTTCCTTTCAGCCAGGACAATTCAAATACTGAAAAACGAAGAGACAAAAATTCAAGTTATAGGGCTATCACTTTAAGACCTTACTGATTAAATAGGTTTTTTAAAAATACAGATTTTTAAAATTTTGTTTGGTTTCATGCATCAGAAACTTGAAACTCCTGGTTTAACTATTTTTTTCTTCCATACAAGAAATTCAGAGGTAAAAATGCAGAATTGGTATGGGGGTGGCCACCACGCCACTAAAGGGGGTTCAACGTGTTTTCAGCTGACTCTTTCCCTTTACATCCAGGAATAATATGGATTTGGCTCTGAATGTCATATAATATTTACAAAGGAATGTGAGGAGGTAAGTAACTTTAGTCAGGCTAGTTGATATCTTGAACAAAATCAGAGCTCTCTTAGTAAGGAAGAGGGGGAAATTATTTAGGCCATAAGCAATAACATATATATATATATATATATATATATATATATATATATATATATATGTATATATATATTTTGTTTGTTTGTTTGTTTGTTTGTTTTGTGGTACGCGGGCCTCTCACTGTTGTGACCTCTCCCGTTGCGGAGCACAGGCTCCGGACGTGCAGGCTCAGCGGCCATGGCTCACAGGCCCAGCCGCTCTGTGGTATGTGGGGTCTTCCCGGACCAGGGCATGAACCCGTGTCCCCTGCATCAGCAGGCGGACTCTCAACCACTGTGCCATCAGGGAAGCCCAGCAATAATATTTTAATTGCTTAGAACTTTTAGAACTTTTTCAGTTTTAGCTTTTATCAAAAGCTCAAGGGGCTGTTACATGTACTGTTACAAAAATCCCTTCATGTATCCATGTATTCATCATTGAGATACAAAAATAAAATGTAGTGTTTTATACTAGGTACTATTTCCCAAATAGTACATAGTTCTGTATGTGTTTGTGTGTTTATGAAGCTGGATGAATATAAGAAGAGAAAAATGTAAACATATTTCTATATAAGTGATACATGAGAGCTAGTTTTCAAATTATCTATACTAGGGTTATAGAGCAAGTGACTGGCGTGGAAGTAAGGAGGTATCACATATGTAGAGAAGATTTCTTGGATGAGCTGACAGGTAAAATTTATACTGCCTCCCAGGATTTTAGCTGATCTCCATAATGTCACCAAGAACTGACCAGGGGCAAAAAGGAAGTGGTGTTGAACAGCCACTCACATTGACTCTTTTCCTCCAAAATCTGGTCTCAGAAAGTTGAAAGACCACTCTAGGATATTGATTAAATCTACTTTTGGGAATTAGTCTCAACTTATTTAACTTTAATATTAGATAAGGACAATTAAAATAAGTCATTTGTTGAAATTTGAACCTAGAGGGAGTTTTTGGTGGTTTAATTTTTTGATCAGTTCGATTTAAAAAATCAGGCTATGAAACTATTTGAACAAGAGTCAGTGATGTTGAGATATAAAAACGAACAAACAAAAACCATAAATCTTCAGGCCTGCACGGTGACGACCGAGATGGGTGGGATGGGGGTGAGGGTGGGAGGGAGGTCCAAGAGGGAGGGGATATATGTACACATATAGCTGATTCACTTCATTGTACAGCAGAAACTAACACAACATTGTAAAGCAATTTTACTCCAATAAAAAAAAAGAAAGAAAATGATGAATTAGAGGTTGCAAGGGAAAAATCTACTTCTTAATTAAAGGCTTTTTATTTATTTGTATGATAAGCAGGCTATATCCCTTTCATGTCAGGCATCTGGAAAAGCAGAGACTGATCAAGGCATGAAAATCATCAGATTCACTCCAATAAAGTTTAACAGTTTTATAAGAAATAGACAGTTTGCAAATATTTTACCATAGCACTGTCTGAGGCTTATGAACCATAGACAGAGGCTTAGATCAAAGCCACAGGACATGCTGAGGTTTAGCTTGTGTTTGAGTTTATCCAGAAACAACGGAAACATGATATCATTTCACATCAGGGAATAAACCAAAGTGGAAACAGCACAATTGCAGTGATGGGTTCAGTCTGTGGTCAGGTTACACAGGATAAAGGAGGAGAAAGAGTAAATTGTTCTGCTACAAAACTTTATTTCTCCTTGTAAAAATTTGTCATCAAATTGTGATCCAACCATGACCATTAAATTGTGATCCGTGAGATGAGAGAGAGATTACCAGAAAAAGAAAACCCTGCAGCAAGGAGTTAGAGATGTTTTTTTTTTTTCTTTCTCATTTCTTCTCAAATCTCACCTTTTATTATGACAGTGTTAGGTTTCATATCAGGCCAGCATGTAGTGGTTAAATGTGTGATGTCTGCTGGAAGCTGGAAGGAAAGCAACATATTCTCTAGTCCTTCCAGATAATGATATAAAACCTAAAGGATCATTTTGATAAGCACATTTAATCCCTCCCAACTAAAAAGGCATAATCATCACTCTTGTACTGCCAATGAATGACAGTTACATTATTTTGTACATTTATAAAATGTTCATACAGATTTTCATTTTACTATAAACAAGCATACTTAATATTCATTGAGGTCAATTCTACATTTACTTATTTTTAATTTTTTTACTTTTTTATTGAAGTACAGCAAAGTGATGCAGATATACATATATATATTCTTTTTCAGATTCTTTTCTCTTATAGGTTATTATAAAATATTGAGTATAGTTCTCTGTGTTATACATTAGGTCCTTGTTGGTTATATATTTTATATATAGTAGTGTGTACATGTTAATTCCAAACTCCTAATTTATTCCTCCCTCAAGTCTATATTTATTAATGAAACATCGTATTTAAATCTTCTTGATTCCTTCATAGCTAAAATAAATAAGGAAAATTTCTTGTATTTGATGTGTACATCAAAAATGTATTTTTTACACTTTTTAGTGTTTTAATACCCACTATTCTACGTATCACTCACCTTCACTTTCTCAACTAAATAAACAGAGATATACCATCATTCTTTTAAGGAAAAGAAAGGCATGAAGAGGTTAAGTAACTTTCCCAAGTGACACTTCACACTAATATTGGAGTTGGGCCCAGAAGACTATCTCCTTTCCCCAGACCCTGAAAAGTTGTGGAAAATTTTAAACTAGTCACCTATATGCTTTTACCAGGTAAATATGGCTTATCTGGGGTTGCTTATTTGCCTGTTCTATTAAACTACCCAGAACTTCCTAGAATTTTTTTTTTAATTTTATTTATTTATTTATTTATTTATTTATTTATTTATTTATTTATTTATGGCTGTGTTGGGTCTTCGTGTCTGTGCGAGGGCTTTCTCTAGTTGTGGCAAGTGGGGGCCACTCTTCATTGCAGTGCGCGGGGCCTCCCACTATCACGGCCTCTCTTGTTGCAGAGCACAGGCTCCAGACGTGCAGGCTCAGCAATTGTGGCCCGCGGGCCCAGTTGCTCCGCGGCATGTGGGATCCTCCCAGACCAGGGCTCGAACCCGTGTCCCCTGCATTGGCAGGCAGACTCTCAACCACTGCGCCACCAGGGAAGCCCACTTCCTAGAATTTTTAAATGAATTGTGTAAGGTGCTTCAATAATCTCTGTCCAAATCAAAAGTGTAAATGTCTACAAGAATCTTTCTGTTCCTCTATGGCTGTTGGATACAACAATCACATCAATGATTAAGCAATGCTGAGAATTGCATTTTTATTTTTAGAACAGACTTATTTTACTTTAAAATAATAATTCTAGAGAAAGCAATGAATTACCAATGTTAAAACATCAGAAATCAGTGGGGTACCACCAAGAAACTTCAAGCTATATTTATCTGAAATTCAAATTTAATTTAATAATAAAAAAATACTCAGAGGTTGGAATTCTGCTTGAAAAGGTAAAATCTAGAAATAATTCTGAAGCACTATAGGGACAAACTGGGAAGCACCTGGTAAAATAATCCGGATAAAAATTGAACTGTCAGTATAATTAACACTCACTCTCTTCTGCATGTTTACTAGTTACCCTGATTTGTTCCCATTCTTGAATGGCTGGCTCTTTTTTACTGTTTACTTTACCTGAGGACTTAAGTCTGTCTTACGTCACTTGGACATCACGAGGAGAGCTTCTTTCACCTACCTAAAAATATGGCACAATACAGCCAACGTATTTTCAGGACAATTTGTAGTGCAACAATGCTCATTTGGTTTTTTAAGGTAATAAAAATAAAAAAGAATAATAAGGAAAGATAAATGAACCAATTTTTATCATGGCAAATACCCTAGAAGATAGTAAGTTTAATTATGGTATACTCCTTGTAAAACTGAGGCATAGGGAGTTTAAGTAAATTCTCTGTGTCTTAAGAGCGGCAGAGACAGGGTTCAAGTTCAGGATTTAGAGACCTCGCACCCACTGCTCATGACAGTGTTCTATTAATAATATCCTATTGTAATATAATGTTACACCATCACTCATGATAGATAAAGTTAATAATTATTTGTGAGTTAGACAAGCACAGATCTAGTTTTTTTGTTGTTTCTAACATTTTTTTTTCTGATTATTAACTTACTAAACTGGAAACTGGAAGATATTAGATTTCTATTCTAATTTAGCTCTGAGACATTGAGACACTAACCTCTTTGCGTTTCACTTTCATTGTGCATATAATGGAATTTTTAGAATAGATGTTGTACAAAGCCCCTTTTGCCCTCTAAAGCCAACTATTCATTTGAACCCTATTCTACAGAGTGTGCCCATTTATTTCAGTAGTCATGTTGTCAGAGCAGCAAAATTGAACTGGGATCAAGAGGGCAGTGGGGGAAAAGAGGACACAGAATATTCCTCTCTCCAAAGTTTTGTCACATTTTGAAATAAGCCTGGAAGGCAGATTGGGTTTACTTAGATACTTGAATAGGTTTGCCATATAATGAATTAGAGCCTATATACTCCTTAAAAGGTAAGAGAAAATATAGATTAAATGCTCTATAGAAGCTGTGGGTCTTGGGACATGAAGAATGATTAAGATTTAGATAAGTAGAGTGGATGAAGAGAGAATTCCACATGGAGGACACATCATGGGAACAAGTACAGATGCAGGAATGAGAATCATGTGTTTAGGGACAAAATGAGGGAAGCTGGAAATACTGAAACAATGTTTTCATTTTGGCTTACCTTGAGAAATACCACTGGATAGATAAGTCAAGTTTGAGTTGTAGAATGTCTTAAACATTGGTCATTAGTGATCAATTGCTGCATAAAAAGTACCACAAACTTTATGGCTCAAAACAGCACACACTTATTGTATTATCTCATAGTTTCTGTAGATCAGGAGCCCAGGTATGGCTTAGCTGGATTCTCTGCTCAGTGTCATACAAGGCTGAAATAAAGCTGAAATCAAGTTCCAAAGCCAAAACTGCTTCTTACCCGAGACTTGGGGTCCTCTTTCAAGCTCATTCAGGTTGTTGACAGAATTTATTACCTTGTGGTTGTGTGACTGAGTCCCCAGTTTCATGCTGGCTGTCAGTCAGGGTGCTCTCTTAGCAGCTAGAAGCCTTCCATTCCCAAGCATTCTAACAGCATGCTAGAGTATGCCTCTTAGTGGTCACTGGGAGAGTTTCCTTTCACTTCTTTTATTGGGCTCACCGGAGTGTGCCAGACCAACCCAAGATAATCTCTTCTTTTGATTAACTCAAATTCAATTGACTAGTAACACAATCATGGTAGTGATTGATATCTCATTATATCCACTGGTCCTGCCCACATCAAGGGAACGGGATCATACAGGGCATGTACAACACAGGATGGGAATCTTGGGGCTGTCTTAAAAATATGCCTACCACAGCTGGATATTGGGAACATTATATTATAATAGAATATCATTCAAAGTTTATTTTTGTGTCAGATAATTTTGTTATACAAATCAAGCATAGAGAGGCATATTACCATATAGTGTTTGAGACTGATAGGCTGGTATGCCTCTGCCTCTCAGATACTTCAGATACCTCCACAGGGCTTGGGGCATTCATTCTCCCAAATGCTGGTAGTGTTGCTCCCTGATGAATCAATAGCTGAGTCCCTCCCTAGGAACTGCCCTCTGTCAAAGGCTTCACCTAAGATTACACTCCATCCTCAGGGAAGGCTACATACAATGACGGACCTAAGTAGCAAGTACAAGTTTTCTCGAGTCAGGACATTTCTGAAAAGATATTCCAACTACAGAGTTCCTTATGGGATCATCTGAAGTCTTTGTTGCGACTACATTATACTGCAATTTCTCCCTCTGCCCAATCATACTTCCTTCATTCCTTTACAGGTGTTGATACTACACATTTCCAACACAGGGTCTATTTCATCTGGAAACTGACCTATGACAGTTAATACAAGGTGTGGTCCTAAAAAGCAAACTCTAAAATGATATGTTCAAGCAAGCAGACTTCTGGCAAACTGAGAGTCAGGACCAATTAGTGCTGATGGGCAGAATACTGAGAGCCTGGAATGCAGCCGAAGAATTTTATGCAATTGATAAAAGTGATGAAATGGAACAGGATACCACTGGAAGGGAGCATGCTGTTAGATGCAATACTGTATATACATAAGGGTTTGGGAAATGTAGTAATTATAAAGACTATGGAATTTGAAAGCTGTTGCTTGGGTATGTGAGTAGATAAGGAAAAAAACAAAAACAAAAGAAAACAATAGTTGGTAAAGGTGATTAATCAACAATTGAAGACAAACTATGAAAACCAGAGTGCCTTGGCACAATATAAAGAGACTATCTCCTTCATCTAGGGGGAAGAAAAAATTAATAAGATTCAGGATATTAAGGGGAGGCTGGCTCCAGAAAAGGTTGGACTCTCAAATTTGGAAGTCCATTACACAAGGTCAGGGCTTTGATTGGGAAGAAATGAGAAGCTGAGACATGGAATGGGACACGTGAGTAAATGCATTAAAAATCTTGAATACTCAGATCACCTTGAACCCTCTAAACCCACAGAAGAGGCCCAATCTTCTCTATTAAAGGTTTGTACCCCTTATTTGCTTTTAGAGGCCTCAAGGGTCTTCAACTGGCAAGACAATATGTTTCCTTTCTTAGGATCTACACTCATCTATACTCTGGGCCACCAGAGCAAGGACTAGAGTAGTCACAATATAATTTATCAAAGGAAGTTCTGAGCTTGCTAAGGGAGGAAAGGAACTATACCCTGAAGATGCTTCAGAAGCTATATATCAGCAGTAACAGGAAAACATTTTAGGATCAAAGGAAAGAAATGACAGTTTTGGATAGGGGATAATTTATTAATTTGGGAGCATTCTCCTGTGATACAGGATTTCATACTGGGAAGACAGTATTAACACGCTGAGGAGATGGTTTTTGAATGGAAATGACAGAACTTCTGTGGAAGATAGTGAAATAAGATTTTTTAAAAAGAGATTCAGAGAAGTATTGGTAGAGTGAATAATCTACATAAAGATAGAAAACCCACCAGCCATGTCCTGCCAAATCACCCAGGGTACACTTCATTTGTCAAAGTGATAGGAAATATGCTTGTGAGAGAAACACCAGCATTGTTGAGAACATCAGTGGTGGCTGAACTGTTTAGGTTGATAGTAGATGGTGTTGATACAGAACAAGGCTTGCATATAGCAATGGAGATGGAAGGATCACAGATAGAGGTCAAGTGGAGGCCTTTAACCATCAGAAGAAAAGTATTGCAATTATCATAATTAATAAGTAACAAGGTTGCTATGACAAGCAGAGGTGTCTGGCCTATAAGAAGCAATGGAGATGGTCAACAGAGCATGACATCCTCATGGACAATATAAATGTTCAGTCAACAAGAGTAATATTCAGTCTATAGATATATGGTCTATGGTCAGCCAACGAAAGTATTACTCAACCTATGTCTATAGATATAATATTACTCAAACTATACAATAAAAAATCAAGGATAGATAATCAGGAGTCTGAGTCCAGCTGCTCCAATAAAATTCCATAATCCATTGTCTAGCACCATAATTGAGCAGGTTTTCAGAACTAAAGTCCATTGACTGAAAAAGAGGCCAAATCCTCAGAAATAAGGACCCTGTCAAGTGTATATGGTAATGATGACATATACTAGACTTTCCCCCAAAGGATCTATGGACAATTATTTGAGTAATTGTACACTGAGGAAAGAAATTAACCCGTATTTTGAAGACAGCTGGACACAAGACATCATCATAGACCTTCTGTTAGAGTGAGAGAGTTTGAGGTCTAGTGATAAATGAATTCCTGACCAAAGTTCAACTTGTCATGGGTCAGTTGGGTTCTTGGCTATTTCTCTGGTACATAAATTTATAATTTTAATGAATGTACTTATTGTTAGGCAAAACTCCCAAATTCATTCCTTGGTCTGTAGGTTCAGAGATACTGCATTGGATAAAGGAGTAAATAAAATGGAAACCATTGAAACTATATCCTCTCTTTCTCCAGACAAGATAGTAAATCAAAAACAATAAATGTTGAATTCCAGGAGAATGGAGGGTGACAAGGGCAGTAATTAGTTCCATCCTTAAAGATCCAAAGAATAAAGAATCAATGGTCCCATCAAATCCCTATTTAATTCAACAGTCTGGTTCTTACACTGGTAGATGACAGTATTCTACAGCAAATTCAAACAAACAATAGTCTCAATTGCATCTGCTGTGCCAGACAGATTAACTGGGTCTCAGGTGAATGGTATGTGTTTTGATCTGGAGAATGGATGCTTTTCCATGTCACTGCCCAGCAAGAATGTCATGGTGGGAAATCCTCAAAATGGGCACATCTTAGATGATTCATTTAGTCATCCACTTTATGAAGGGGTTTGTCCTCCTGTAATGATACATACAGTCTCATAGGCAGTGATGAGTGAATTGGTTTGTTGGTCTGAGACCTAGAGAAAGATTGGAAAATCAAGAACAAGCATATCTGGGTTTATGGCATGTGGATGGCATTATAGGCTTGAGCATGAAATGTGAAGATTTTGGTACTGTGGGTTAACAACCACCATGGAAATGGCAATAAACATCTAAGTCATCAGAATGACTTGGCTAGTTTCTGTAGACATCAGCAGCTTCTGTCTTCAGAAAAATAAGTGCTAGAACAGAGCAGCATGGTGACAGGGATGGAAGCAATGTGTAGTCCAGCACCCTAGACTCTCATTCACTAAGGCTGATCTAGCCATTGTCATTGCCAAATGTTAATCTTCCAGCAATGGAAAACGTCCCAAATTCCCCAGGTAGGTACCATTTTCTGAGGAGGAGAAGTAGCATCTGATGGCAACTTGACTGTATTGGAACAATTTTACAAAGGAAGGCACAGCAATCCATTTATACTATAATATTGTAGATAATTATTCTGGGTATGGTTTTACCTTCCTTGCCTATAAAACTTCAGGGCTTAAAAAGAGTTTGTTCTATTGACAAAGAATTCCTGAATAGCATCACATCAGACCAAAGGACGTATTTTATAGAATAGAAGGGACAGCAGTGGGCATGTATCCAAGGGATCCACGGGTCCAATCGTATATTGTATAATCCAAAAACTGCACTCCTGATAGCATGATGGCCTTTTGACAATGCACCTAAGGTACCAATTTGGAGATGATTTTTTGTTAGCATAGAGAGTCATCCTCCAAGGTGTAATACATACCTTTAATCAATGACCAAACATAACAAAAATATACAAATATAGAAGTTATAAACTAAAAAATTATGCTACCCAGAGGCTCAGTCTCATGAACAAGTGTCTTGTTTTCCCCACTAGATAAAGCATTAACACAGAGAAGGGTGCCAACTATGATGGAATTTAGAATGGATAGTAGTAGAAGATAGTGATGAGTATCATTTGCTTCCTAAATACCACCTGCACTGGAGGGAGATCTAGGTTTTCCCACTAATCTTACTCAAGTATATTTCCTCATGAAACAAAGACCGACAAAAACCATGGAGGGACTGTTCCCAAATGGGAAAAACTTAGATACCCACATACCTCCATTAGGATGTTCCAAGGCACTCATGTTTCTGGTTGCCAGAATCACCGCCTTGTAACGGCTCCTAGTTGAGTTCTTTCCCAGTAATTACTTTTGGTGGAAGGGAGATGCCTCACCTGAATTAACTGCCTCACTCCAAAGCAACTACATATAATTACTAATCCATGAGTAGGCACAGCCCACTTTCCTCAGTTCGGAGTATGTCTGAAGGGTCATTCCAGCGCCAGAGCTCCCTGTTGGATAACAGAAGCCATTGTTGTTTTTTTTGTTTGTTTGTTTGTCCGTTTGTTTTGCTTTATAACAAATTTAATCAGTAATACATATACATATGTTCCTATATCCCCTCCCTTTTGCGTCTCCCTCCCACCTTCCCTATCCCACCCCTCCAGGCGGTCACAAAGCACTGAGCTGATCTCCCTGTGCTATGCGGCTGCTTCCCACTAGCTATCTACTTTACGTTTGGTAGTGTATATATGTCCATGCCACTCTTTCACTTTGTCACAGCTTACCCTTCCCCCTCCCCATATCCTCAAGTCCATTCTCTAGTAGGTCTGTGTCTTTATTCCTGTCTTACCCCTATGTTCTTCATGACATTTTTTTTCTTAAATTCCATATATATGTGTCAGCATACAGTATTTGTCTTTCTCTTTCTGACTTACTTCACTCTGTATGACAGGCTCTAGGTCCATCCACCTCATTACAAATAGCTCAATTTCGTTTCTTTTTATGGCTGAGTAATATTCCATTGTATATATGTGCCACATCTTCTTTACCCATTCATCCGATGATGGACACTTAGGTTGTTTCCATCTCCGGGCTATTGTAAATAGGGCTGCTATGAACATTTTGGTACATGTCTCTTTTTGAATTATGGTTTTCTCAGGGTATATGCCCAGTAGTGGGATTGCTGGGTCATATGGTAGTTCTATTTGTAGTTTTTTAAGGAACCTCCATACCGTTCTCCATAGTGGCTGTACCAATTCACATTCCCACCAGCAGTGCAAGAGGGTTCCCTGTTTTCCACACCCTCTCCAGCATTTATTGTTTCTAGATTTTTTGATGATGGCCATTCTGACTGGTGTGAGATGATATCTCATTGTAGTTTTGATTTGCATTTCTCTAATGAGTAAAGATGTTGAGCATTCTTTCATGTGTTTGTTGGCAGTCTGTATATCTTCTGTGGAGAAATGTCTATTTAGGTCTTCTGCCCATTTTTGGATTGGGTTGTTTGTTTGTTTGTTTTTTTTTTTTTTTTTTTTTTTTTTTTTTTTTTTTTTTTTGCTGTACGCGGGCCTCTCACTGCTGTGGCCTCTCCCGTTGCGGAGCACAGGCTCCGGACACACAGGCTCCGCGGCCATGGCTCGCGGGCCCAGCCGCTCCACGGCATGTGGGATCTTCCGGGATCGGGGCACGAACCCGTGTCCCCTGCATCGGCAGGCGGACTCTCAACCACTGCGCCACCAGGGAAGCCCTGTTTGTTTTTTTGTTATTGAGCTGCATGAGCTGCTTATAAATTTTGGAGATTAATCCTTTGTCAGTTGCTTCATTGGCAAATATTTTCTCCCATTCTGAGGGTTGTCTTTTGGTCTTGTTTATGGTTTCCTTTGCTGTGCAAAAGCTTTGAAGTTTCATTAGGTCCCATGTGTTTATTTTTGTCTTTATTTCCATTTCTCTAGGAGGTGGGTCAAAAAGGATCTTGCTGTGATTTATGCCATAGAGTGTTCTGCCTATGTTTTCCTCTAAAAGTTTGATAGTGTCTGGCCTTACATTTAGGTCTTTAATCCATTTTGAGCTTATTTTTGTGTATGGTGTTAGGGAGTGATCTAATCTCATACTTTTACATGTCCCTATCCAGTTTTCCCAGCACCACTTATTGAAGAGACTGTCCTTTCTCCACTGTACATTCCTGCCTCCTTTATCAAAGATAAGGTGACCATATGTCTGTGGGTTTACCTCTGGGCTTTCTATCCTGTTCCATTGATCTATCTTTCTGTTTTTGTGCCAGTACCATACTGTCTTGATTACTGTAGCTTTGTAGTATAGTCTGAAGTCAGGGAGCCTGATTCCTCCAGCTCCATTTTTCGTTCTCAAGATTGCTTTGGCTATTCAGGGTCTTCTGTGTTTCCATACAAATTGTGAAATTTTTTGTTCTAGTTCTGCGAAAAATGCCAGTGGTAGTTTGATAGGGATTGCATTGAATCTGTAGATTGCTTTAGGTAGTAGAGTCATTTTCACAATTTTGATTCTTCCAATCCAAGAACATGGTACATCTCTCCATCTATTTGTATCATCTTTAATTTCTTTCATCAGTGTCTTATAATTTTCTGCATACAGGTCTTTTGTCTCCTTAGGTAGGTTAATTCCTAGATATTTTATTCTTTTTGTTGCAATGGTAAATGGGAGTGTTTCCTTGATTTCACTTTCAGATTTTTCATCATTAGTATATAGGAATGTCAGAGATTTCTGTGCATTAATTTTGTATCCTGCAACTTTACCCAATTCATTGATTAGCTCTAGTAGTTTTCTGGTAGCATCTTTAGGATTCTCTATGTATAGTATCATGTCATCTGCAAACAGTGACAGCTTTACTTCTTCTTTTCCGATTTGGATTCCTTTTATTTCCTTTTCTTCTCTGATTGCTGTGGCTAAAACTTCCAAAACTATGTTGAATAAGAGTGGTGAGAGTGGGCAACCTTTTCTTGTTCCTGATCTTAGTGGAAATGGTTTCAGTTTTTCACCATTGAGGACGATGCTGGCTGTGGGTTTGTCATATATGGCCTTTATTATGTTCCCTCTATGCCTACTTTCTGCAGGGTTTTTATCATAAATCGGTGTTGAATTTTGTCGAAAGCTTTCTCTGCATCTATTGAGATGATCATATGGTTTTTCTCCTTCACTTTGTTAATATGGTGTATCAGGTTGATTGATTTGTGTATATTGAAGATTCCTTGCATTCCTGGAATAAACCCCACTTGATCATGGTGTATGATCCTTTTAATGTGCTGTTGGATTCTGTTTGCTAGTATTTTGTTGAGGATTTTTGCATCTATGTTCATCAGTGATATTGGCCTGTAGTTTTCTTTCTTTGTGACATCCTTGTCTGGTATTGGTATCAAGGTGATGGTGGCCATGTAGAATGAGTTTGGGAGTGTTCCTCCCTCTGCTATATTTTGGAAGAGTTTGAGAGGGATAGGTGTTAGCTCTTCTCTAAATGTTTGAAAGAATTCGCCTGTGAAGCCATCTGGTCCTGGGCTTTTGTTTGTTGGAAGATTTTTTATCACAGTTTCAATTTCAGTGCTTGTGATTGGTCTGTTCATATTTTCTATTTCTTCCTTATTCAGTCGTGGCTGATTGTGCATTTCTAAGAATTTGTCCATTTCTTCCAGGTTGTCCATTTTATTGGCATAGAGTTGCTTGTAGTAATCTCACATGATCTTTTGTATTTCTGCAGTGTCAGTTGTTACTTCTCCTTTTTCATTTCTAATTCTATGGATTTGAGTCTTCTCCCTTTTTTTCTTGATGAGTCTGGCTAATGGTTTATCAATTTTGTTTATCTTCTCAAAGAACCAGCTTTTAGTTTTATTGATCTTTGCTATCGTTTCCTTCATTTCTTTTTCATTTATTTCTGATCTGATTTTTATGATTTCTTTCCTTCTGCTAACTTTGGGATGTTTTTGTTCTTCTTTCTCGAATTGTTTTAGGTCCAAGGTTAGGTTGTTTATTCAAGATGTTTCCTGTTTCTTAAGGTGGGATTGTATTGCTATAAACTTCCCTCTTAGAACTGCTTTTTCTGCATCCCATAAGTTTTGAGTCATCGTGTCTCCATTGTCATTTGTTTCTAGGTATTTTTTAATTTCCTCTTTGATTTCTTCAGTGATCACTTCGTTATTAAGTAGTGTATTGTTTAGCCTCCATGTGTTTGTAATATTACAGCTCTTTTCCTGTAATTGATATCTAGTCTCATAGCACTGTGGTCGGAAAAAATACTTGATACAATTTCAATTTTCTTAAATTTACCAAGGCTTGATTTGTGACCCAAGATATGATCTATCCTGGAGAATGTTCCATGAGCACTTGAGAAAAATGTGTATTCTGTTGTTTTTGGATGGAATGTCCTATAAATATCAATTAAGTCCATCTTGTTTAATGTATCATTTAAAGCTTGGGTTTCCTTATTTATTTTCATTTTGGATGAACTGTCCATTGGTGAAAGTGGGGTGTTAACGTCCCCTAGTATGATTGTGTTACTGTCGATTTCTCCTTTTATGGCTGTTAGTATTTGCCTTATGTATTGAGGTGCTCCTATGTTTGGTGCATAAATATTTACAATTGTTATATCTTCTTCTTGGATCGATCCCTTGATCATTATGTAGTGTCCTTGTCTCTTCTAGCAGTCTTTATTTTAAAGTCTATTTTGTCTGATATGAGAATTGCTACTTCAGCTTTCTTTTGGTTTCCATTTGCATGGAATATCTTTTTCCATCCTCTTACTTTCAGTCTGTATGTGTCTCTAGGTCTGAAGTGGGTCTCTTGTAGACAGCATATATATGGGTCTTGTTTTTGTATCCATTCAGCCAATCTGTGTCTTTTGGTGGGATCATTTAGTCCATTTACATTTAAGGTAATTATTGATATGTATGTTCCTATTCCCATTGTCTTAATTGTTTTGGGTTCGTTATTGTAGGTCTTGTCCTTCTGTTGTGTTTCTTGCCTAGAGAAGTTCCTTTAGCATTTGTTGTAAAGCTGGTTTGGTGGTGCTGAACTCTCTCAGCTTTTGCTTGTCTGTAAACGTTTTAATTTCTCCATCAAATCTGAATGAGATCCTTGCTGGGTAGAGTAATCTTGGTTGCAGGTTTTTCTCCTTCATCACTTTAATTATGTCCTGCCACTCCCTTCTAGCTTGTAGAGTTTCTGCTGAGAGATCAGCTGTTATCCTGATGGGGATTCCCTGTGTGTTATTTGTTGTTTTTGCCTTGCTGCTTTTAATAAGATTTCTTTGTATTTAATTTCTGACAGTTTGATTAATATGTGTCTTGGCGTACTTCTCCTTGGATTTATTCTGTATGGGACTCTCTGTGCCTCCTGGACTTGATTAACTATTTCCTTTCCCATATTAGGGAAGTTTTCAACTATAATCTCTTCAAATATTTTCTCAGTCCCTTTCTTTTTCTCTTCTTCTTCTGGAACCCCTATAATTTGAATGTTGGTGCGTTTAATGTTGTCCCAGAGGTCTCTGAGACTGTCCTCTGTTCTTTTCATTCTTTTTTCTTTATTTTGCTCTGCAGCAGTTATTTCCACTATTTTATCTTCCACCTCACTTATCCGTTCTTCTGCCTCAGTTATTCTGCTACTGATCCCATCTAGAGTATTTTTTATTTCATTTATTGTGTTTTTAATCGATGCTTGATTCATCTTTAGTTCTTCTAGGTCCTTGTTAACTGTTTCTTGCATTTTGTCTATTCTATTTCCAAGATTTTGGATCTTGGAAATAGAATCTTGGATCAACTTTACCATCATTATTCTGAATTCTTTTTCAGGTAGACTGCCTATTACCTCTTCATTTGTTAGGTCTGGTGGGTTTTTATCTTGCTCCTTCTCCTGCTGTGTGTTTTTCTGTCTTCTCATTTTGCTTATGTTACTGTGTTTGGGGTCTCCTTTTTGCAGGCTGCAGGTTCGTAGTTCCCGTTTTTTTTGGTGTCTGTCCCCAGTGGCTAAGGTTGGTTTAGTGGGTTACTAGTGGAGGGGTGGAGGGGACTAGTGCCTGTGTTCTGGTGGATGAGGCTGGATCTTGTCTTTCTGGTGGGCACGTCCACGTCTGATGGTGTGTTTTGGGGTGTCTGCGGACTTTTTATGATTTTAGGCCACCTCTCTGCTAATGGGTGGCATTGTGTTCCTGTCTTGCTAGTTGTTTGGCATAGGGTGTCCAGCACTGTAGCTTGCTGGTCGTTGAGTGAAGCTGGGTGCTGGTGTTGAGATGGAGATCTCTGGAAGATTTTTGCTGTTTGATATTATGTGGAGCTGGGAGGTCTCTTGTGGACCAGTGTCCTGAAGTTGGCTCTCCCACCTCAGAGGCACAGCACTGACTCCTGGCTCCTCAATTTGGGATGATTTGTTGTCTATTCATGTATTCCACAGATGCAGGGTACATCAAGCTGATTGTGGAGCTTTAATCCGCTGCTTCTGAGGCTGCTGGGAGAGGTTTCCCTTTCTCTTCTTTGTTCTCACAGCTCCTGGGTCTCAGCTTTGGATTTGGCCCCGCCTCTGCGTGTAGGTCGCCGGAAGGCATCTGTTCTTCGCTCAGACAGGACAGGGTTAAAGGAGCAGCCTCTTCGGGGACTCTGGCTCACTCAGGCCTGGCGAGAGGGAGGGGCACGGAGTGCGGGGCGAGCCTGCAGCGGCAGAGGTCGGCGTGACGTTGCACCAGCCCGAGGCGCGCCGTGCGTTCTCCAAGGGAAGCTGCCCCTGGATCCCGGGACCCCGGCAGTGGCGGGCTGCACAGGCTCCCGGAAGGGCGGTGTGGACAGTGACCTGCGCTCGCACACAGGCTTCTTGGCGGCGGCAGCAGCAGCCCCAGCGTCCCACACCCGTCCCTGGGCTCCGCGCTTTCAGCCGCGACTCGCGCCCGTCTGTGGAGCTCCTTTAAGCAGCGCTCTTAATCCCCTCTCCTCGCGCACCAGGAAACCAAGAGGGAAGAAAATGTCTCTTGCCTCTTCGGCAGCTCCAGAGTTTTCCCGGACTCCCTCCCTGCCAGCTGTGGCACACCAGCCCCCTTCAGGCTGAGTTCTCGCCGCCAGCCCCAGTCCTCTCCCTGCTCTCTGACCGAAGCCCGAGTCTCAGCCTCCAGCGCCGCCCGCCCCGGCAGGCGAGCAGAGAAGCCTCTCGGGCTGGTGAGTGCCGCTCGGCACCGATCCTCTGTGCAGGAATCTCTCCGCCTTGCCCTACCCAGGTATGTGGGGAGTTTCCTGCCTCCTGGGAGGTCTGGGGTCCTCTGCCAGCGTTCAGCAGGTGCTCTGCAGGAGTTGCTCCATGTGTAGCTGTATTTCTGGTGTATTCGTGGGGAGGAAGGTGATCTCCGCATCTTACTCCTCCGCCATCTTACCCGGAAGTCCGGTACTCCTGAAGCTATTGTTGTATCACAGTTCAATATCTCATTCTGCCCAGTCCAGCTCCCTCATTCCTGCATAGGTGTCATTACCAAAAAAGATCCCCTGTGAACCATCTGTATGCAAATATCCATCTCAGATTCTTTTTGCTAGGAAACTCATCCTATGACTTTATTACATCTGAATGACTTTAGCATATATTTAAAACATGTTGTTAAACTGACTCTTACCTCCCAGTGCCACACCTTCCAAAGTGGTCTTTCCCTAGGTGATTCTTTTATTCTTGGAATTGCTGTAGGACTCTTTTTACCATGTTTTCTTCCCAGGACTCTGGAGAAGGGAGGTATTTTACCTTCAGGCTCATTCATATGTAAAAAGCTGCTGCACTGCTTATCTTTTCTCCTGGTTGTGAAAGCTCATGAGATCATTACTAAGTTACAGCTCCAACTGCCCAATTCAGCAGCCTCTCCTGTATTCATCCTCCTTTCTCTGATTTAAAGCTCAGTTTGGGATAGTCTACTCCAGATCTTCCATTCTGGGTAATCCATCCTTTAATAATGCTCAAGTTTCCTTTTTTACCCAACTTCCCACATTTTTACTGAAAGTATCTATACTCTCTTTTGCCTTTATGCACGCAGAGCAGCTTGGTGGTTTCAATTCCTGGACATATTTTTAAACACATATTTTTAGAAAATTATGTAGGACAGATGCAAATTTAAATTGTGCCTTTATTAGCAAGGTGCATTTATTAGCATAGACGGACTCGAAAATATTTCTAAATAGTTTTTGTTTCCTCAGTTAAAATTGATAAAATATTTCTGTGAGTCAACCCTCAACCATAATTATCTTTTAAGAAAACTATCATTTTGTGTATAGGACAGCAATAAAACCAAGAAAACTGATGAGTAGGCAGATAAAAAGGTTCACAAGCAAAACACATGTTTATTAATACATTCCATTTGTAACAACAATGTGCTAGACACTGAAGGTCATAAAAAAGTATATTTTGCAGTTGCTGTTAGTAAGCACTTAAAAGCTAGATGGAAAAGCAGATGATATCACATAAAATATCACATTAAATGGAAAGCTTTAACAGTATCCAAGTAAAAGTGGATAAAATTATAAGAATGTGAGAGGATATTTATTAGTGAGAAAGAATTTGTACTTGTCAAAAAGGGAGTATTAAAAGAGTGTAGACTCATGGAAACCAGATATCCAAATTTTCAAGAGGAAGAAAGATAAGGGCAAAATATAATCTAAACAAAATATAATCACTTTCTACTCAGTGTCTACCACGTTCAATGAAGCAAAATTGGACTGACACTTTGTCAGCAGCCATTTACAGCTCAGCATATTTGAGTTGCCTGAGTACTCACATTTTTAAAGAATTTTAACCAAGTTTGGTTTTGGTTTGAATTCTCCCTGGGATAAATTTCAAACCATAGAAAAAGCGCATCATTTTTTGGCTTCCAGTAAGGCAACCTGGGTTATACTTTGTGGGACTCTCGGTTCTGTAGCCATGCTCAGCACAAAGTTTTCTGGCAGACACAGACCCATTTCAAAAGCCATGCCAATGGCCTATATTGCAGGGGTAAGCCCTTCAAAAGACCAACATTACTGTTTTCAATTATGTAGCTCTTGTTATGATTTATTTAGTTCTGGACATCCAACCCTGGAAAGATTGAATCTCACTTTCATTAAAGATATCATATGGAGCAAATAGGCAGCTCAAAATTGCAGAACATTTTATGGAGCAGACAAAATGAAATTATTCTGGAAATATATAGTAAAACAATATTTGTTATTAAGTCACTTGATGATATAAAAAACATTAAAAGGAATACAAGACTAAGCCCTTTTATATTAATTTCCTTATTGCTTTATTTTTATTGCCTAAGAGTTCTTTGAAGCATAAGTATCTCATGGCTGTAACAGTACCTCTGTGTTCATTTGGCATTTTTATAATAATAGCTATCATTTATTTAGTTCCTAGCTAATTTAGAGGCTTTATGTATTCAGCTTCATTTTATCCTTAACTCTGTGACTAAACACTGTTCATATTTTAGTAAGGAGTCTGAAGCTTAAGATACTAGGTGTTTTTTCTAAGGTCACAAAGTTAATAAGTATTGGAGGCATTTAGTAAGTATCAAGGACTATATTAATGCTTGCAAAATTTGGTTTCCCTCTTTATAGTTTCCCATTCTATACCCCTTTCCTGATGAACTCAGGGGTAGGCCTGTACTTGCTTTGGCCAATGAAATGATGTGTGTTCACGCCTGAGCAACAGCACTGTGTGACTCTGCCAAGCACAAGTGTTGAGTCAGTGAGTAGCTCATCACGCCTTTTTCCTTTTTACTGCACAATTGGTAATGCCCCAGTTAGGGACAGCTTCTTTAGTCTGGAGTGGATCTGCCTTGGGATAAACAGAAGCAGCATTTGCAGTGGACATGTAGTGTGAGTGAAAAATAAGCTCTTGTTCTCTTCTGATACTTGGGGGTCACTTGTTTACACACTATATCCGGGCCTGGACTGACTGACTCAATAGAATCAACAAGTAGAAGTCACTTTGACTTGATTCAACACCCATTCCATGATTGCTGTGAATATAATGTGCTATGTTTATACTTTCATATTTCTCTCCACACATAAAAAAATTGCTCTACTCAAAGTATTTATGTGGCATCTGCTGTGAATGAATATTATGTTCATTTACTTTCATTGATTTTATTTTTGCATTTTTAATCTATGACCGCACAACAGTATATGTATATATGTATATGTATATATGTATGTATATATGTATGTATATATGTATATGTATATGTATATGCCTTTCCTTCTGCTTAACCTTAAGTATATTAAGTACCACACTATTTTTTTATCCCCAAGGTGTCTTTATTTACCCTTGGCAGACATTAACACTTGAAATAAATAGCATCTTTGGAACAGCATTGAAAATATCATTTTGTAACATTTCTACAACTTAAAAAATCTAATACTTCTATTGAGTTCATGTAAAATTAATGCTCACTCAATTCTGTTTTATCACCACTTCTGTATTTCTGATGCACATTTCTCTTGCACTTTTCAGATCGAATGGACCTTTCCTCTAGTGCTTAGGTCTAGAGAAAAACAGGCATTCAATAGTTAATATCTTCTAAATATCTATATTTTGCTTTTTTAATATTTTGAGTGTTATACTAATAAAAAAAAACTTTAGCCAGCAAACATATAGGTTGCTATATATCTCAAGAAGCTATTAAAATTCTTTAAAATAAACTTTAATTCAGAATAGTTTTAGATTTACAGAAAAATCACAAAGATAGTACAGGTAATTCCCATGTGCTGCACACATATACCCCTATTATTATCTTGTTTTGTATAGTGTATTTGTCACCATTAATGACTAATAATGATTTATTCTTATTATTCACTAAAGTCCACAAATTATTCAGATTTCCTTAGTTTTAACCAAATGTCTTTTTTCCGTTCCAGGATCCTATCCAGGATACCACGTTATATTGAGTAGTCAAGTCTACTTAGGTTCCTCTCGGCTGTGACAATTTCTCACATTGCCCTAGTTTTTGATGACCTTGACAGCTTTAAGTAGTACTTGTTAGCTGTTTTGTAGAATAGCCCTCTATTCTGATTTGTCTGATGCTTTTTTCTCATGATTAGATGAGGTTGTGGTTTTATGAGAGGAAGTCCTCAAGGGTAAAGTGTCATTTTCATCACATCATTTCAAGGGCACATACTATCAACATGGCTGATTACTTTTGATGTGCACCCTGATCACCTGTCAGAGGTAGTGTCTATCAGGTTTCTCCCCTGCAAATTTAACTTTTCCCAGCTTTTGATGCTGTACTCTTTTTCACCATTCCTTACTGTTCTGTGCTTCTTTCTAAACAGTCCACATTTAAGGAGTGGGGAGTTATGCTTCACACCCTTGAGGGCAAAGTATCTATACAAATAATTTGAAATTCTTCTGTATAGCATATTTATCTTTTCTCCACAATTTATTAATTTATTCAATCGCTCATTTACATCAATATAAACTCATGGATATTTATTTTTAACTTTGGATCACAATCCATAATTCTACTTTATTTTCTTGCTCAAATTTTTCTGTTTTTGGCCATTGGAAGCTTTTTCAGTTGACTCCTGTGTCCCTCTGATATACTCCATCATTGTGGTTTTCTTTTCTTTTCTTTCTTTTCTCTTTTCTTTTCTTTTTAACCAACGCCTTACTTTCAGGCACTACAAGATGCTCCAGGCTCATCTTGTATATTTTTTCCCCCAAATTCTAGAATCACCCAAAATTTCAAGGAGGAGCCCTGGTTTCTTTTACTAGAAACCAAGATCTAGGTAACATATGTGCTCATTGTTACTAGGGTGTCACAGCTTCTAGACCCTCTAAGCTGACAAAGCAGGGAACAAGATGTGTATATACTAACTGGTGTATACTCACATATCTATAAATATTTCTATATGTAACTATTTGAATCTATATTAAGCTAAAAATGGGTTTTTGCTGATATATCCAAATCGAATCCATTTCCACATAGATCATCGTAGCCTTATTCCCTTGCTTATCTGTAATCTTCTACTCCAAAAGTGAGAAAACTTGTTATCAGCATTGGCCATAGGTTCACTTAATTGTTTAATCCCAATATACATGTGTAGTGGTATCAGAATTATTAATCCATACCCCCATGTGAAACAACTTTAATATCTAGGGCATATTGCTTATGGACAGTTCCCTTTCCTTTAGTCTTGCAGATCCCACTCATCTGCAAGTTTACTTAGGCCAGCACATTTACTCCCTCCCCTTTCAGTGAACTTGTTTCAAACACTTGTAATACTGTTAGATTGTTTTGCTACATTCTGCATTTCATCCTGGGATCTCCCAATATCCTAAGTGATTTAAAAATTTTTTCATACATTAAGGTTCAGTCTTGTGCTGCACAGTGTCGTTTATTTATCATTATAGTATCAGACAAAATAGTTCCACGGCCTTAAATTATTTTCTATGCTTCGTCTATTAAATCATCTCCCATTCCCCAAGCCCTTAGCAAACACATCTTTTTACCGTGGCTATAGTTTTGCCTTTTCCATAATAATATATCCTTTCAATCATAAAGTGCATAGCCTTTTCAGAGTGACTTCTTTCAGTTAGAAATATGCATTTAAGGTTCATCCATGTCTTTTCGTGGTTTGATAGTTCATTTCTTTTTTCCTTTAGTAGTATTATATGGATGTACATTGCACAAGTGTACCAGTTTGTTTATACATTCACCTATTGAAGGATATCTTGGTTGCTTCCAGTTTTGGCAATTATGAATAAAGTTGTTATAAATATTCGCATGCAGGTTTTTATGTAAACCCATAGGTTTTCAAGTCAGTTGGATAAATACCCATGCGAATATTTGCTGAATCGAATGGTAGGACCGTATTTAGCTTTATAAGAAGCTGCCAAACTGTCTTCCAAGTTGCTGTACCATTTTCCATTCTCACCAGCAATGAATGAGAGTTTCTATTGGACTAAATCCTTGCCTGCAATCAGCACTGTCAGTATTTTGGATTTTAGCCAAATATTATTATTTAATATAGAAGTTCTAGTTAGGAAGAGGCAGATATCATCAAGAACTGCCAAAGCCCTCACATTTTATACTTTTTTTTTTCTGAGAGTCATTAATCCAAGTAAGATGCTTCAAAGTCCACTTCAGAATACTTTAACATTAGTAATTTGGGGAGACAACACATCCTGAATAAGTTATCTCTATGCTTGAATGTAATTTCCACTATAAAAAGAAGTTAGAACCAAAGTTGCAACTAACAATTAGAGGAACATACATTAACACATGAAATCAATAAGCAACAAAACAAAACAAAACAAAACACCCAACACAATCCAAAGTATATTACATGATTTAATATTTTTTTCTTCCAGTTTTATTGAGATATATTTGACATACAGCACTGTATAAGTTTAAGGTGTACAACATAATGATTTGACTTACATACACCATGATATGACTAACACAATGAGTTTAGTGAACATCTGTCATCTCATATAGATACAAAATTAAATAGAAAAAAAAATATTTTTCCGTGTGATGAATACTCTTAGGATTTATTCTCTTAATTTTCCTATTTAACATCAAGCAGTGTTAATTATACTTATCGTGTTGTATATTACATCCTTAGTACATATTTATCTCATAATTGGAAGTTTGTACCTGTAGACTGCCTTCATCCAGTTCCCCATCCCCCCCACTGGTAACCGCAAATCTGATCTATTTTTCTATGAGTTTATTTGTTTTTTAAGTATAATTGACGTATACTATGTTAGTTCTTGTTACAAAGCATAGTGATTCCATATTTTTGTACATATCAAAATGATCACGTCTAGTTACCATACAAAGATATTACATAGCTATTGAATATATTCCCCACACTGTACATTTCATAGCTGTGACTCATTTATTTTGCAACTGGAAGGTTGTACCTCTTAATCTCCCTCACCTATTTCTTTCCTCTCCCCAACCTCTCCCATCTGGCAACCACCTGTTTCTTCTCTGTATCTATAACTCTGTTCCTGTTTTGTTATGTTTGTTTATTTGCTTTCTTTTTTAGATTCCCCACAAAAGTGAAATCTTACTGTCTTTGTTTTTCTCAGTCTAACTTATTTCACTTAGCCTAATACCTTCCAGGACCACCCATGTTGTCACAAATGGCAAGATTTCATTCTTTTAATAGCTAATATTCCATTGTATATCTATCTATCTGTCTATCTATCTATCTATCTACATCTATATCTATATATTCGACATCTCCTTTATCCATTCGTCTATTGATGGGAATTTAGGGTACTTCCATATCTTGGCTACTGTAAATAATGCTACAATGAATATAGGAATGCATATATCTATTCTTTTTTTTTTTTTTTTTTTTTTTTTTTTTCGGTATGCGGGCCTCTCACTGTTGTGGCCTTTCCCGTTGTGGAGCATAGGCTCCGGACGCGCAGGCTCAGCGGCCATGGCTCACAGGCCCAGCCGCTCTGCGGCATGTGGGATCTTCCCGGATCGGGACACGAAGCCGTGTCCCCTGTATCGGCAGGCAGACTCTCAACCACTGCGCCACCAGGGAAGCCCTGCATATATCTTTTCAAATTAGTGTTTTTGTTTTCTTCAGATAAATACCCAGGAGTGGAATTGCTGGGTGATATGGTAGTTCTATTTTTAACTTTTTGAAGAAGCTCCATATTGTTTTCCATAGTGGCTGCACCAATTTATATTCCCACCAACAGTGCACGAAGTTCCCTTTTCTCCAAGTCCTCACCAACACGTGCTATT
This sequence comes from Mesoplodon mirus, assembly GCF_964341445.2. Taxonomy (NCBI): domain Eukaryota; kingdom Metazoa; phylum Chordata; class Mammalia; order Artiodactyla; family Ziphiidae; genus Mesoplodon; species Mesoplodon mirus. Next base: position 46,506,403 of record NC_138984.1, read on the forward strand.
TATTGTCTTTTTGATAATAGCCATTCTGACAGGTGTGAGGTGATATCTCATTGTGGTTTTGATTTACATTTCTCTGATGATTAGTGATGTTGAGCATCTTTTCATGTGCCTGGAAGTCATCTGTGTCTTCTTTGGAAAAATGTTTATTCAGATACTCTGCCCATTTTCTAATCAGGTTGTTTGTTTTTTTGATGTTGAGTTCTTTGGATATTAACCCCTTATCAGATATATTGTATGCAAATATCTTCTCACATTCAGTAGGTGGTCTTTTCATTTTGTTGATAGTTTTCCTCTGCTGTGCAAAAGCTTTAGTTTGATGTGGTCCCATTGGTTTATTTTTGTTTTTGTTTCCCTTGCCTGAGGAGATAGATTTCCCCTCCCCCGCCCCCAAAAATGACAAAAAAAACAATAAAAGAAAACAAAAACACAAAACAAAACAAAAACCTACTAAAACCAATGTCAAAGAGCTTACTATGTATGTTTTTTTGTAGAAGTTTTATGGTTTCAGGTCTTACACCTAAGTCTTTAATGCATTTTGAACAACATGATTTGATATTTGAACTCTTTATTTTAATAAGGTATCTACAACTTGTGGATTCTAGGCTATTCATATAGAAACCCACTAGTCCATGTTGTGCTTTCACAAATATAGGAATAAAGAATTATGACATAGTAATCAGAAGTTTCTGCCAAATTATCCATAACACTTCATGTACTCTGGGAAAAAACCTAAGCTAGAACAGTTGATAGTAAATGATCCTTTTATCACAGCACTAATAGATGGCTTCTGTTCTGCTGAAGTAACTCAATGGAAGATATTGAATAAAGTTTTTTGTCAATAGTACCATATGTAGAGCTAAATTAATATGGGATCAGAAAAAAGCATCACTTATATGGGTAAGCTAACTTAAAATATTGTGTAGAACAAATTAACAATATGTAGCATTAAAAACATACATTAAAATTAAGAAATAGAAACTCATTTTGTGAATTTATTTTCACAAAACCTTGATATGAAAGCAAACACATTTAATGAATATATACATGTTTATTGTACTTTATTTGTTTTTCAAAAGTAGAAGTGCTTACAAAAGCTTAAACATAGTGGACCTCTCTGCCTCTCAAACTGAATCTGTCTGGAATATTGCTATAAAAAATAGAAATCACATTTTTCTACATTCATAATTGCCTTGGCTCTAATTCATACTAATTTATAATTATGATGATGTGTCAATAAAGTCAAGCATAATTTTGTGAGAACATCTGAATAAGTATGTACTTTAAAATTAGAATAAAATTTTTCTATATGGTGATCTATAATCTATACAAAAGTCTCTCATAATTTGTGATTACTATTTATTTAGGCAGAATAGAGATATTTAGATGCAATAAGCTTGACTAAAATGTATAACTGATGTTGTTTGCAACTCTCTTTTGAGACTATATCTAAGAAAAAAAGGCAGCATGAAATTGCTGTTCAACAGTCTACTTTAAAGCCACATTCTGCAGTTTGCTAATAACTTTTCCATATTATGCTGATCTGCAATTTTTGAAACCATATTTTTAACCCAAGCAGTTGGCATAATTTCTAGAGCAACTGCTTTATTCTGGGAAATCTGGCTGCCATGATTAGTGGTTTGACTACAGTATTTCCATATGAGTAAGTTCCCACTGATGTATTTGTGGTTTCACATACACCAAGAAATATTCTGTGATGACTGCTGGATGGAAAAGATTGTTCATCTCACAATGATCTTTCTGGCCACATAGACATACCACAATCTGTATCAGTAATCTTGAAATTTTGGCAGTCATAAATATACATTATTCTTGCCAGTATATATTCATTATTTAGATGGTTTTCTTTTGATGCTTTAGCCTTTAGGAAACGAAAGAAAAAAGAAATATGTCTCTAACATTTTTCCAGATTTTTTTTTTTTTTTGAGAGAGAGAGAGAGAGAGAGAGACTTCTCTTTCTGGAAAGGGAGCATAGTCAGAGTGGAGATGCAGCCAGGGTGCAGAAATTTCAATTGTCTCTTCAAAATATGTGCAGTTAAGTCACATAAAAGAATCAGTGAAGAGCAATAACTTGTTTTTTCTTTCAGTCTTTACCCACCTAGGAGAACAGACTCCAGTCAGCACAAAAGGACTTCATCAGAGAAGCCTTTTAACATAAAGCATCTGTCTTAAGTTTTAAAAATATGACTTCAGTTTTCCTCTTAAATACCATGACTGTTGACCTTTTGAAACAGAGCTGAAGTTTCTCTCTACTTGAAATTGCTCATTCTCATGAAGAACAATAATCAATTAATGCATTTATTTTAATCTCACTTGGCCTTTCTTGAGAGCAAGCACATTCCAAAATAGCTGTCTGTGCTCTTTAAATCCTAGCTACACTGTTTTATTATACATCTGAAACATGAATTTGCTATAGCAATTTTCCTGATAATTGTTAAAGGAAAATATAAGTGGTATTACATGCAAGTTAATATTACATATTATATGATATAAAAACACTGTTGAACAGCCTTTAACATATAAAATTCAAAATGATAAAACATGGTCTTCCATTTACTTTTCCATTAATTTTGTTTTGTTAGTTGTTAGACAATTTTCATGCATTGCTTTTTGGGACATTTTTATACAATTTTCCTTTGACCTTCTAATTTTTAGTTGGGGAACAGTACAGGAAACAATCTGGTTTTGATGGAATCCCAACTTTTTGTAAGTGTGTGTGTTCTAAACAAACTCAACTAGGTCATATGACTCATATGCTTTCCATGGTCTTATTGACATTATGTGTACAAACTTTCTAATTAATTTTATTTGATCATATAGACACTTTTAATTGTTTCTTGTTTTTAAAAAAATTGAACTGTTTGCTAAGAAAGAGGTACTGCTTTAGAGTTTTTTGGCAAGATCACTTCGAAAGGTTTGTACAGATTTGCTCAATTTGCATGGCAAAAATAAATGCTCAAGCTCCTGTGGTTTTCAAGGACAGCTGTTTTCTCTAGTTTCAGATCTGTGATTAAGCCTTAAGGAAGGGATACAGAATGATGAGAAACACAGTTGGTGCCTTTGGAAGATCTAACAGGCATGCTGGGGATTTTTATGTTCTCTGTGTTTCTTTTCTTTATAGGTACAGTAATAAGAAAAACTTTACCAAAAACGTGACCCAAAGGAGTGTAATACAACATATGTCAAAGGCAAGTTTTATTTGAATACATTTCAAGATAATATTCTAGTATTCACATTCTCACATATGAAGCTTCATTATAAAACTTGTGGAGAGGGCTTCCCTGGTGGCGCAGTGGTTGAGAGTCCGCCTGCCGATGCAGGGGTCGCGGGTTCGTGCCCCGGTCTGGGAGGATCCCACATGCCGCGGAGCGGCTGGGCCCGTGAGCCATGGCTGCTGAGCCTGTGCTCCGCAACGGGAGAGGCCACAACAGTGAGAGGCCCGCGTACAGCTAAAAAAAAAAAAAAAAAACTTGTGGAGAAAAGCAGTACAGATCTTTATGAATCTAAATATTTGACTCCATGTAAACATATTTAAGAATACTTGTGCTTTCATATTTCAATATAGGATTATCTTACATATTTCAGCATTTTTTGCTGGCATTTTTTAAAGTTTAATGTTTACTTGGAAAGATGCGAGCTTCTGAATTCCTTTGAGACATGCAACATTTATCTTGAAGTTATCCTGAAAATGTAGCAAGCCAATAACTTTTGAAGAGAAGCATAGGCCCCATTTCTGCCCTGTAAATATGCTCTGAGGTTGTGTACCTAGGATTAAGAAAGGCTGAGAAAGGAGAGAATCTTAGAATCATGCTTTTGCCTTGCATTCAACTTTATTATGAAGGGACAGAACTCTATACACAGATTTTGAGATGATAAACAGATACAAAGGCTGGGACAGTTTTGTGGTTTCTGCTGTCCTTTTTTAAGGGATTTTGGACAGCCAGATGCATCATTTACCTAGGATTCATTGATTCAATATTCATTTATAACTAGTATGTAAATAAAAGATGAAATATTGCTTTCTATGACAATTTTTGTAAACTTTGGTTTATTTGGAGAACTTCCTTCCTTTTACGCCAAGAATAGCTAAAGTTCAGGAATGTTATGAACCCCATTACACGACTTTCCTAAAGTCAAAGATCAGTCTAGAGTTATAACTGTGTCATATCACAGTATGAAGTTTTAAATCCTAGTTCAGTATTTCCCTATAGATCAGACTGAGTTGTTTTAAAGTAAATGCAGTTTACAGGAGTAATTTTTTAAAATTACTTAAAAATGCACATAACATATGGTTGAGAAATTTTCAAAATCAAGTGACTCTAAGAAAGTGATATATGTTTTTCTAATAGCCATGGATAGCAGGAAGTCATGAAAGAAGTGTCCAGCTTATCTTCAGGCATTTTCCTTTTTATTTTATTTCACTTTTTAATTTTTTTAATTTTTTTTATTTTTTTGTGGTACACGGGCCTCTCACTGTTGTGGCCTCTCCCCTTGCGGAGCGCTCCAGACGTGCAGGCTCAGCGGCCATGGTTCACGGACCTAGCTGTTCCGCGGCATGTGGAATCTTCCAGGACAGGGGCACGAACCCGTGTCCCCTGCGTCGGCAGGCGGACTCTCAACCACTGCACCACCAGGGAAGCCCTTTTTAAATCCTTTTATGTAGAAATGATGAAAAATGGAGGCATTACCAGAGAACTAGGGGGAATGAAAGAGGAATTACTGTAGAAACAGCTTTTTACATAATTGAATCATACTTATTACTCCCTAGCCTGCAAATGGACCAAGTTTTCTGAAAAATGAACAGGTCAGGTATCTGTGCATAGTCACTTTGCCACATGTGATTAGTTGATATATCTGAACATTTATGACTATCTCCCCACTATCTGTCTCCCACTATCTGTCTCCTCCTATTCCTTGTACTGTCGAGTACAAGTTTGGGTGTTTTCTTTTTTTCAATTAATGCAGATACCAAGAGTAAAATAAATGGAAAACTAAATAGCTAAATTGAAGTGCGTGCGTTTGTGTATGTGTTTGTGAGAGAAATTAGTTTAAGCTGAATCCTTGCCAAAATCTCTCTGCGTTCATACACTTCCTACATGTATGGTAGGAAGTGTTAATATATTTTGCAAAAATCAATAAAATACTGTCTTGGAAACATCATTTAAATATATTTTTAATACAGTATTTTTTTAACTTTTCTATTTGTTTAATAAAGTTTTTTTAAAAAACTTTTCTGTTTTCTTTTCTGCTAAAAAACACTTTCTATTTAATACCAATTATTAAATGATATTCATATTAAATTTTAAAAGTATATAAAAGAACAAAATGACACAAAGCACTGGAAAATAGTAACACTTTTAAATTAGTCCCAGAGCTACATTAATTTTTTCAAGTATTAATAGACTTAGCCATTAAATTCTTTTATTGTTTTCTATCAAAATGTAGCCAAGAAACAAACATCTTTCTTTGCTTTCTTTGTAGGAAAGAACCGGTATCTGGATTATTTCCAGTCCATCCAGACGGCTATTTCAACTGGAACAAGTGACCTTCGGAACAGAATAGAACATAGCAGCCTGGCCAGACAGAGGGGAGGGAGTAGGTAACTGGGAAGGGCCCCAACATGTTCCTATGAAATGTCATTTGAAGTAAGAGGACAATAAAAAATCTAAGGACAAATAAATGAACGTAAAACATATAAGGCCAATGTGACCACAACATGGGATTCAAGGAAAGATGCAGTTTGAGTTTTTAACCTATCATTCTTTAACTCACATGCTCAACAAATACAGTTCTTCACCCTCTGAGTCCAGGCAATTTCCCTTAATTATAAAACATTCATCTTTGAGTCCTCACAGTCTCATTGAAACTATAATAATCAATTAATAAAAATCAATATTAACATAATTAATATAAACAATAGTCAATTGTTTTTCCTCCCTTGAGTGAGCCAGATCTCCTTAGTCTATGAATCTATGGTGATTAATAGATGCTCATAGAGAATGTCAAGGTCTTTATTTAGCAGATCATTGCTACATAAGATAAAAGTTAAAATACTGGTAAAGATTTTATCAGAAAGGACAAAGATTTACTTGGAAGGCATGTTGTTCTTTTCTTTCACAGACAGCATAAGAAGTTTTAGTTCTCATCATTAGCAAGAAACATGCTAAAGAATCATTTAACCTTCTACTGAACGCTTTATGGGCAAAGTGTTGTGCATGACACCAAAGAAGATACAAAACTGTCAAAGCAATACTTCATTAAGATTTTTGGAAGATAAACAGAAAAGTTTTTTTAAAAAACTTTATTAAACAAATAGAAAAGTTTAAAAAATACTTTATTAAAAATATATTTAAATGATGTTTCCAAGACAGTATTTTATTGATTTTTGCAACATATATTAATAATGACAAGTTGATAAACTAAAATTTACAGAGAAAATGCTATGAGATTTCAGAATGTCCTTTAACAGAGAACTTAATTAGGTCCTGTGCGTACTGGGGAATTCTTTTAAGAAGATATCTCCTACAGCTTCTAGCCAGACTCCGTTTAATGAAAACAGCAACATTTAAAAGTCTGATGCAAGTTCCAAAGTGCCTATAGAGCTGCTTGCAAACTGGAAATGTTTGGCTCAATGAATTTTGAATGTGCATCTGAATAAACACCAAAAATGTGGCTAAAGGTAAATTTAAGGTAATTATATAAGCAAAGTTTTAGTTACACAGTTGTAGTGGTACTATTAGCTCACACAAAACCCAATGTTAGTGATACAGAAATAAGAAATTCAGCGATTTCAATTTATCATGTAGAGATAAATTTTTATAAGAAAAATTCAAAGTGAGCTTTCAAACTCAACTTCTTAAGTATGCCATCCTTTGTATGTTATTAACTATGACTTTGGAATTAGTGTGTCTTAGGATCAATGAACTAGAGTGGAAAGAAATGAATTCAGAGAAAGGAAATGTCTTCTGCTATTTAAATAATATGCAATTTCATAAAAATTCACTTGAAAGTAAGGAAATAGAAGACCATACATTATTTTGAGAGGTGGTCTCCTCACTAGAGTAAGGGAATCCCACTTTAGATGAATTCCAGAGAAATACATTTTGAGGGAGAGAATTCTATAAGTGGGTTACATTTGGATCTTAATAACATAAGGTCAAGACATGGAATGAGTGTATAAGAATTAAGGTTTGGGTTGAATTTATGAAATGGGTGTTGGAAGGGGAAGTTCTTGAGACAGTCATCTGAGGTTATCTAGGAAGGTGAGGACACTTAAATTAGGCACTTCCTGCATGAGACACAGGGGTCTGAGGGCAGTACTAGCCATTCCCATATCAACAGTGTGTTAACTGCCCGTAAAGAGTGTAGTTTGGGTGGAGTCTGGGTTTTAGTTGTCAAAATTGAGTCCAAGATTCTTCAAAAAATTTAACAGAGGCTGAAACCCCAAATCATGAATAAATATTGAATTTGGAACTATAGATGGAAACACTGGAATAGAAAAATATTAACAGCCAGTTTTTTTCATAGTTATGTTAAGTAACATCAAAAGGAGTAAAAACAAAAGTCAGTATTTAGAAATGCATCAACACAAAAATCTATCAGAAGTTCTATCTGAAAATGAATTCCCATAATGTGACTAAAATTAAAAAAATATCAAATCCAAAATACAAGAAACAAGAAGAGGTGAAGAAAATTATTGTCATTTGTCTGTCTTCATAAGCTTCACACTGGATATCTAACATTATAGACACTAGCCAGTGCTAGGTACCCAAATTTAAACATAGTTAAATATTAATATTCTAAAGGAAATTTTTGGTTCACACAGTACTTTAATACATATAGGTTTTCATTTATTAATTCAAATATTTGCCTTACTTTTCCTTTACGACAATAAACTAACTGAGGACAGGGATCTCGTCACCTTCAATTTAACAATGTCTGTTAGCAAACTTACGAGAAGTTTTCTTACCCACCTAATACATGATATTCACATAGAGTAATAAATGAATTTTAGTGAACAGATGGATGAATTGCTCATTGGTGTGCAAAGCTGTGCATATGAGTCCTGTGTACCATTAAAATACTTAACATTGTGTTTTGAATAGATTCAAAACTTCATGATATTCTAATTAGCCACCACTCAAATTCTATTATCAAGTCCACCTTTTTAAGACGACCAGCCAAGATACCCTTTATATTACTAGCTTAAAAAGGCTCTCCATTCTGAAAAGAGATATTTATGTAATACAGTTATTACACCAGATGCTTCTGGTGAAAGGAACCAAACTATGACCTCTCTCACCAGCAGGATGAAATCCACTGTTTTCACAACTGAATTATGTTGGATCATAAAGCTAAAATGTGTGTGGGCTGTAAGAAATGAAGTTAAAGTCTTTTTCTGCTTTCTTCTTTCTCTTTCTTTCTTTTGGCACCAATCTATGACCAGGAAAATCTGGCATGAAATTAGCTTCAGAATGTGTCTAAATTAATTAGAGGTTATTTAATGAGTTATATATACAAATATAAATTATACAATTTAATTTATTTAAAATCATTTATTCTCAGCAAAATCAAACATATCATTGAGTTTACATAGAAATACAATTTGCAACTGTATCTTCATAAAAATGCACTGGTGAAATAAATGTTCATAATTAATGACCAATTATATACTATTTAATCATGCCAGTAGCAGAACTGATTACCATTAAAAATTGGTACAGTAACATATTTTAAATGTGCAAAGTACTCTATTGTGTTACCATTGATAATAAATCGCCACTAAATATATACCTATTACACAAATCTTTTTAAAGTACAATAAAAATACAAATTCTATCTGTTAAAAAAAGCCATTGATATGGCTTCTAAACATCCTTATTATACAAATTCCAAAATACTATATGACAAACAAAATTATAAAGACTCTTCTTTATGAAACATATACTACCCTCTAATTAAGGTACAACTTAGCAGATAACAAAAAGCAAACAAGAAGGCTTATATACACCACAGAACATTATGGGGATACATACAAATATAATATTGCATAAGCCTATTTGATTTCTGTTCTTAGTGAAAATGTACCTTTAGCACGTGAAGAAAATTCCCATGACTAAAGGAAAAGAAACATTTTTGAGATCTACCCTCAATCTAAGCTCATATTTTCATTAATTTAATTTTTTTCTTATAATGTGATGAACCAAATTATAAATTTGACCACATATTTTGCTGCACTCAGTACAAATTACAGTCTGTTACATAATGGGCAAAGGTGTAAGAAACAAACATTTTTAAAAGAGTTCATCAGCACATCAAGAATCAGCTGCAAGAAAATGTTATTGTTCATGTTAAAGACTAAACTGAGCAGCAATTTCATTTTTGTGAAAAATGAGATTCTGACTTTAACAAAACAGATACAAATTAAATTTGCTAAATAATATTGATAATTCATAAAGAACAGGTGCCATAGATTTTTAACAGTATCAAATCTAATGGGTCATCACAAAATAATCTTTGGTGAGAAAATATCTTTATCAAAGGAGAAAATATAAGAAGGATAGTCTTATTCAGTTCAGAAAAAATATATTTGGTAAAGTATATATAGGTAATAGATACTGCAACTATAGACAGCATATATTCCAAATGTTTTTTCTCAGAAACTTCAGATCAGATGATGTTTAGTAATGTAACATCTCATTAGAAATTAAATTTTAAGTGTTTTGTAAATAGCAAATTTTCATTTTTCCCACAATCTTTATTTATGAAATAACTAAAGTATTTAGAGTGTAGCTGATAATAATAACTAACATTATTACCTTGCTTTTACTAACAAGTACTCTAAATACATTTATTTTAATTATTATTGGAATTTATATTTTTGTTACTTTACCTGCTAAAAATGATCTGATGGTATTATATTCAAAGTTTACATTTTCCCAATAATATGGACATTTCATACATGAAATGACATCTGTCTAATGAATGGTAGCGTGTCTATTGGTTTGAATATAGAACATATTTAGTTTGGCATTGGTGTATCTCTTTAGGACTCTGAAAGCTATCTTTAAGGTATGGCTTTTGGGAAATCAGTAATAAACTAGCATCCTAGAGAATGAACTTAAATTTGAAGAAGCTAATTATTTAGAGCTCAGACACAGGCAGATATTTGGATAATTTGTCTTTCAATTATAAATTCTTCTACAACAAACAGAACAGAACAAACAGAAAGGAACATAAAAACAAACAGAAAGGAACATAAAAGTATGATTTACTTTACAGTGAGTTGTTTTTAAAACAAAATGCTACAGTTCAACAGTGAAAGTATGAGGAAATTTTACTGAAATAATTTTCAGAAAGTTATGAGATTCAAAAATATATTGGTACATGTATAATACCTGTCATAAGTAATAATGAATAATAGATATGTATACAAAACAAATTTAACAGATTCAAGACCTCTTGTTCTTGACATCAGCACCTGCTGTCTAATGGGTCAAGACAAAATACTGTGCCTTCAAGAGTTAGTCCCATTTTGAACCCCTCCTGCAAAATAAAGTAAAATCATTAAAATAGGAAATTCTCATAGCAAAAAAACAAAAACAAAAACAAAAACAAAATGTAAATGAAAGAGAGTATGAGCAGAAGTTGAAATCTTCATGTTTTGATCAACTAAGAAATAATTATATGTCAAATGTTGGCTTGTCAAATTTTTATCAAATGCTTATATACCCGTTAGCGTTTTAAATGTTTTAAATATACATGAGGTTAGCACGCATAAGAGATAGAAGAAAACAGAAATATGTGGAATTAACTAATTTTAAGACTTAAATGTTTCTTTTCAGTGAAGTCTACTTTATGTCATTCTACTGTAGCTTAAATCCCTTGGCTTTAAAGGTTAATATTCATATAAGTAAGATAGCTAGACCTCAAGGTGATGACAGCCTGATAGTTTTCACCTTTTCTTCTTGGTTACCACTATCCAGAGCCTAGTAAAATAAATTGCATTGTATTCCCTAAATGCAATGCTGTATCCTATGTGTATGTAACACAGGACTGCAGACCACTTTGCCATGGAGAAAGATTCCTCTACTAGCCTTGTAGCTGCTTGTAGCTGCAAATTATTGCTTTGAATTCCACTCACCTCTAGCATGTTTTAGATGCTTCTAGAAGTTAAATTTCTTTTGATTTATTGAGACCAAGTACCCAATTGCCATGAAAAAAATTTTTCTTGAAGATTTTTGAGTTAAAAGTTAGTGGTAAAGGTGTTTGTCCTTCTCTACTCCCCAACTCTCTTCTGTATAAGGTAGTTGAACTATGGGCTATCTGTGGTCTTACCACCTTCCCCATCCCCATCCTTGCTCATAAAATGAAATGTAGACAAAAGTTTATTCCTGAGGAAAAGAAAATCTCTCTCAAAGAGAAGGCTTTTGTCCTCTGTTCTCTGTGTTTTGTTTAATTAGATGGTATCTACTCGTGTGTTAGCCAATTGCATATCTATTTGCATTTCCTCAAGTTACTTTCATTTAGAACCGGTATCTAATGTACTTACTATAAATCCAATGTAAACATTATCATATAGAGGAAGAAAATCATTACAAAATACAAGCCACACCTTTTTCGCTGTTAATGTTTAGAGAACACTCTTCATTATGTCTAAGTACAAAGACCACACGGCAATGCTATCACTTTAAGGGTTTTTCAAAAGTACTTCTCGGTACTTGGAATACAAATTATATTTAGTTAAGTAAAAGTCAGAGTACTTACCATTGTTTTAAAAGCCTATTCTGGTCACAAGAGAAATATTTTGCCACATGTATGCATATTTTTTTAAACAGCCGCCAAATACTTAGAAAAGTCAATACTTTAAACTGAAAATATTGTAAATAAACTGCTTTTTAAAATATTTTATTTGGATATCTGAGGATCTATGTACTATGTCATCTTCTGGAATATCAGATAGATAGATAGATAGATAGATAGATAGATAGACAGATAGATAGGTAAGTAATGTGGATATATATTACCTTTGGAAAGATTTGATACCATTGTTTTTTAATCAGTTCATTCTGAAATTAAACCACTATCACTTCAGTTACCCTGAAAATACTATTTATCAATGTGTTATCAGTATATGAAAGGCAGAATAGTAATCAAAGTAAAATAGGGGTCATTGTTTCAACAAAAAATGTTTGTATATAACTTACGAGAATACCTCCATGTTTTTATAAGGATTCTTTAGGAGTCCTCTTAGATTAACTTAATTATCCCTTTTGACAGACACATTGTTATATGGCTCCTTGGTTTTCTTTCCCCTTAAAATTTTCCACACATTTTCTGACCCTTCCTTCTAGGCCTCATTTAGTAAGTCATGACTTAATGCATTCTAAATCCTTCTAAGGTTTCCATATCCTCTTGAATTTTAAACGTCTGAATGAAAATAAGGCTTATTTAACTTATGTAGTGATGGAAGCTATCATAAACTCATATCACACAAAATAATTATCTTATTATTGATATATTATTAAAAATATATTTTTATATAAAATATTTTCCCCAATTGCATTTTCTTACTTTGAAACATGGAGAAAAGCATATCAAGGAAGAAAAAAGCTCATATGCAACAATTAACATGTTGAAGTATGTCCTTTGAGTCTCCCTTTTTTCTACCTATAAATTTAAAAAAGATTAATGCTAATATAAATAACTATATATTATATATAACTTATTTAATGTATTAGATATATTATATATAAATTTCTATACTCTTTTTTATCTTAGCAGAACAAACTTGATTATTTTGAGTCCCTGTAAAACTAATTTGATGATTTTATAATGTTCTATTAATTTTAATATAATTTATTTCCTGTATTTTATAATTATAAATAAGGTTGACTGTATGTTTTTATGCATAGAGATTTTCCACATTCATAGTTATTTTCTCCTCAGAATAGATTGCATTAAAGTTTTTGACATCAAACAGAAATACAAGTATTAGTAACAAATAACTCCCCAAAGGGATGCTGTGAACTGACCCTGGCCCAGCAATGATTTAGAGTGCTTGTTTCATCACAGTTTCATTTGCACTCTATATTAGTAAAATAATATAATGTTTAATTTGCTGGATTAAAATAGCTTTTATAGTTCTTAATTTGTATGTTTTCTTTGATTAGACTTAACATATCTATAAGTATATAGCCATCTGTGGTCTTATTTTGTGAGCTATGCTTTTTGATTTATCTGTTGATTATTTAGTTTCCTAATCATTTGTCTACTTACTTTAATCATGTGTACATGATATAGTTATATTTTTTAAAGAGAAAATTTAAAAGAACTATAGAAGACCTTCTATAGGTAACTATATGTACATATTTTCCTTTTTCTTATAAAAATGTTTTCCCAATTCAAAAGTCTGATATATATTTAATTGTATTTCAAAAATTTTAAACTGCCCAAGGCTTCTAAAATTTATCTGAGTATTTGTTGTAGTTTTCAGCTATACATTGATCTTCTCCTAAATTATTAACCAGTTGACTTAACATCACTTAATGCAAAATTCTTTCATTGACTTGTCACTCTCCTTTTTTAAATGTATTAAATTATTATAACATACAAGGTACACTTCTGGGCTATCAATACTATTAAACTGATGTGTCTGTCAGTGACATGTACTAAGAAGTTTAAATTATGTCAAATCATATAAGGATATAATTGATTTCAAATAAATATCTAATTTTCTAACAATTTATTAAAAATATGGCTTAACATTTCTGTTTAAATTCTTACATTCATGAGATATTTCTATGATTTCCTCTGTAAATAAAAGAGGAAAATCCAAAATCTCACTAGGCTTATTAACTCAATATAGTTTATACAACACATTATACTGTATTAAGTTTTCACATTATATGCAAAGATAAAAATAGCTAAATGTGTGCATTCAATTAATTAGGCTAACACGATTAATAACAAAAGTCGTTATAAATTTTAGTTAAAATATTATTTTGCTTTAATTAAAGTGACCTTGCAAACACATCGTGTACTAAAAGAAACAGACAAGCAATGAGGTGGACAATGCAATAGTGATTGAATCACTGAAAAAATAACTTCAAATATGAGTTATAAAACCTCTTTAAACAAAACTAATAATCAGACATATACATGTGAAACTGCTTTTTGAATATTTATTAAATAAAGCATGCAAATATTAAGGTTTAGCTTTAAGAAGTTATAAGTTGTTTAAAATTATTATGAAAATAATATACCAACCATCTCTGGCGCTACCCACCATGAAAGCAGAAAAGAATAAAAAAGACGTTAAGAATATATTAGAAATGACAAAAAAACAAAAGCAAAAATACCACAGTGTAACATTATTTGACTATCATATCATTAAATCATTTCGATATAGTGTTTCTCAAACTGGGTTTCTACAAAAATCTGGAGATACAGGCTTATCTTCAAACATCTATAGAAAACATTTGTTGTGTGAAAATCTAAAAAACACTAATAGAAACTCTTTGTGTTTTGTATAACCTTTGAGAACAAATACTACTACATCAGTGCCCATGTTTGTTTTTGTTCTTACAAAAGCATTAGTCCCAAGGTAGTACAAACATAATTGGTAAAACTAATGAAAAGGAAAATAAATTTATTTTATATGAAATAAATAAAGCATTCTCACTAAATAATCATGCACTATTTGAATGAAAATCTTGTAGTATTTTAACTATCGAAAAGATGTGGGGAAATTGTGTCATCAAACAAGATACATGCTGATATCAACACAAGTATGATGTTGGTGGTTTTAGTTTCAGCCAAATAAAATAATCCATGCTGTTATATTAAAGTTCTTAATCTGAATTTTATTAGGTGTTGTAATTTTGCTTTTATTTAATTTATAAGTTTTGAATTAATAGTTGTATAAGAACTATAAGGATAAAATGTATATAACTTTTTTGTAAATATTTAAGAAATGTTATAGAAATAGTTTATAGTTTAAGTCAATATTAAGGATTTAAAATAATTTTTCATGCAAAAGGGAATTATAAACCACCCAACTTGAGAAATTTTTGTTCTGACATATTCTTTAAAAACCTCAAGGTATGTTAAACAATCCAACTTTTAAAATTCAGAGGCATTATTATATCTAGAATAATAAGGAAGTTCACATAATACCTAGAAAAGAAGACTGTTTCACACCTTCAGTCCAAAATCAGTGAAAGGATATTTATCATCTTTCTAGGAAGCAGTGTTTTGTCAGTGTTAGAAGATCATAATCCACCCCTCAACTTTTTTTTTTCCAGGAAATGAAGCATAAAGAGTGAATGTATTAACCCAGGCCTAATAAATAAAAACCACTCCGTCTCTTCACCACATCTCAGTCAGCTTCATATAATTGGTCTCTGCCTGAATTCTACCGTGTATATATTGTCTTTTTGATGAAAAATAGGATATAATAACTCCATCAAAATGTAAAGGGAAATATAAAGAGAAGACTTTATTATAGTGTTTATAAGACTAATTACTAATCATGGCCCACTGTACAAAGCTTTTAAAACCAATATCTTCAAACTTCCAGAACAATTCAGAATTGAAAAATAAAAGGGAGAGAAAGAAATGAAAACCCAATTGGACTACATTCCTAAGGAAGCTGTCATTTAGTGTCTGCTGTTTCAATAAGAGCCCAGAAGTTATGAACTATAGTTACAATGCTTCCTATTATTTTATACCCCTCCTCCTTTGGAATTCTTCATTTTAGCTCTCAGCTTTATTTATTAATTGAGGTAACATTGGTTTATAACATTATATAAATTTCATGTGTGCAACATCATATTTCGACTTCTGTACACAGGACAGTGTGTTCACCATCAAAAGTTTGATTTTTTTTTTTTTTTTTTTTTTTTTTTTTTGCGGTACGCGGGCCTCTCACTGTTGTGGCCTCTCCCGTTGCGGAGCACAGGCTCCGGACGCGCAGGCTCAGCGGCCATGGTTCAAGGCCCAAGCCTCTCCGCAGCATGTGGGATACTCCCGGACCAGGGCACGAATCCGTGTCCCCTGCATCGGCAGGCGGACTCTCAACCACTGCGCCACCAGGGAAGCTCCCAAAAGTTTAGTTTCTGACCATCACCATACAGTTGATCCCCTTTACAATGTTTCTTTTTAAGAGACTGATTTCATTCTTACAAAGATTTTCCTTCACCCATTCACAATTCTGAAATTCATAATTGTTAAGACTGAGATCGAATCTTATAAATCTAGTGCAATGACCTTTCAATTTTTGGATATTGAATAATTAACTCATGAAGAATTTATGTTATTTTGTATAAAAAAAGAACCATGTTTTTGCCACTGTAAATTGCACCATTAAGAACAAAACACAACGAAACCTTATCCTTAGCATCTGTCTGAGTATTTTTAGGACTAAATGTATGTTATTGTTATTTTAAAGTAATTATTTTAAGTAAGTTGATAACAGTTCAAGGGAAGGGTAGTTTTAGTAATAACATTCTCTTAGTCCCATAGAAAAAAGAAAAAAAAATTTACGGGCCAATCTGTTAAAATAGTCACCTGCATCTCATCTAATTTTGATTGAATATCTGGAGGGAAATCCCCTGCTCCACAGTTAAATGGGTCAAAAGGTTCTGCTCCAAACAGGTCCCGTTCTAAAAGGAAGAAAATAATTTAGTATATGAAATGAGAAGGAGTGAGTTGGGGTGAGTTAGGTTTCAAAGGCAGGATTATTTAAAGAAGCACCTGCATGACCAAATGAGCCCCTATCCACACGTATACTTTATGCTGGGCTTTCCTGAGCTTAGACTAGTTAAACAGCAACAAGGAAGCAAAGATCCGCTTTTATGACGATTTAAAAACTATTTGGTTACAAAGAATTATCATTCAGAGAGGTTTCTGTGTCTTTAACTAAGACTTAATATCAAATTCACCAAATATTTGATAATTAATATATTACAATACCTACACTTTACTAAAGCAATTTAAATGTACTAAAATTAACGTATTATTCACTGAAACTTCTCTATTCCATTTATTGATGACTCTGCAACGCAATAGCGAAGCAATACGTAGGACCTAGTAGATTAGGAAGTAGTTTAACTCACAGTTCATGTACTTTAATTTCACCTTTTAGCCAGAAAAAAATTTAAGGCACATCATCTCACGTAGTATAAAATCATATCACCTTCCTAGATAACCACAATGAGACAGATTCCTTAAAAATGCCTCCTATCCCCCAAAACAAATTTCTTTTAAAAAAATAGCAGTAATTGAGTATCAAAAGCTCTCTGTGCATATACTTTAAAGTCTGCATTGTTTTTTTAATCATTAAAGAAGTATCAAAGTTAAAATTGATGTTTGTAATTGATAGGGCTATGACTTAATTTATGATTAAATTTTTTTTTAAATTTAAGAAATTACTTTCCTCTGAATCAATTCAAATGCAGCCTTAATTAACAAAAATTAAATAATATATGGGCAAGGGAATTTATAATGTATCAAGACTTTCATTTTTCAGGAAACTATATTCTCTAAATTAAATGCTTTGTAAGAAATAATATTTATGCTACTTGAGCTCTATTATATCTTCTAAATCATTCTGTGACTCCCATCATGAAAGATTCTTGCTTCTCTAGTTACAATTTTTTTTTTCAGATTCATGTATTAAGTTAATAAATGTAAAATGTTTAGAAGCTCCTGGTTCTGGTAAGTATTGTATAAATAAGAAGGACATATAATTTATCTTCCAAATAAAGATACTTTTAAGAGTGAAAGTAGTGTTACCAAGTTTCACCAGGATGAAAGGTATAAGACAGGGTACTCCTAAACAAATGGGAATTTACTGTCACCATACATTTAACTGATGGGTATTATCATTGTTGTTACTATATATTTTCCTCAGTCTGATGTTTATTGTAGGCAATAAACCAGAACTTAGAGAAAAGAGGAACTGTTCTTTGGAGGTGTATCCTGGTTACCACCGTACCAGGAATACATCAAGCAATGCTTTACATGTGGTAGATGCTTGTCAAAAGAAATGAATTAATAAAGAGGAAATAGAGTTGTCAGGAGAAACAGAGATTCTCATTACGCAGGTTTTCTAAAGTTGGGACTCAAAATCATCAGAGATTTCAGATGGGCTTAAGGGATCCTTCCTGAAATGCAATGCAAAATTTTGTATGAGTGGGCATGTTGTGTTTTTCTGTGAAGAGGTTTAATTTTTCTCATATTCTCAAGAGTCCACAACTCCCCCACAAGTCAAGAAAGTACTACTTTACATATTAAGTAGACATATCAATACCAGGCAAATTAATAAATATAATAGAGCTCTTTGGCATATTTTGGTCAGCTCAGATGGATCTAAAATTCATAACAAAAAATCATATAAGTCCAATTTTCAATTTAAAAAGATTTGCTATGTAATTAATGACATGAAAATTATTTAATCTAATACAAGAGCAAAAAAATAAAAAATAGGTGATACTTCACTCATTCTTTTGTTTATCCACTAAATATTTATTGAACACATATTATGTGCCATACATTTTGCTAGGCAGTGGATTAAAGCAGTTGAGGAAAGGACTTTAGAGTCAAGTGCCTTCCCTCATGCAATTTATAATCAATTAGGAAACATGATATTAAACAAATTATTTAAGGTCTGATACATATTCAAAGATCAAAAATATGCTCTGGAGAACTACTAGGGTTCTCAGGCAGTAAGGACAGAAACTAAGGAACAATCTTGTAGGTTTCTGCTTTTATGTATTTAAAATATAAAGAAAATAAATGAATGAATACAATTAAGATTTCATTTAAAGAAAAAGTCCTATTACTAAAACCCCACTGGATTACAGTTTTAGACAATTTTACAATTAAAACTGAGTCGAACAATCTGTCCTTAAATTGTTAGTATAGATAGACAAGAAGATGATTGATAGATAAATGATAGATAGATATAATACAGTGGTAATCAGAACTCCATTTCTATCTATCTATCTATCTATCTATCTATCTATCTAATCTTTCTATTGATATACTGCTGTATTTACTAAACTCTGGCATTTGGGATAGATAGACATTAAAAAATATAGCAAGATGTTACTTCAGTTTCTCATTAATAAATCCCTAAAAACTATTTGACCATCTCTGCCTAGATTTTCCAAAGGCATTTCAAACTCACTAACATTTAAAAGCGACTCATCAGTTTCCCCCTCTGTACCTCTAGTTTTCCCATTAACAACATTTGGTCCAAAATCCTGAATCATAATGGAGTTTGAACTCTCAGTTACCATCCTGATGGATTATTCCTTCTAAGTATCTTAAAATCTATTCACTCTTCTCAATTTGTATTCTACTCGGATTAAAACCTGACATTGTGGATACACTTCTAATTTATATGTCAAATTCTAGCATGTAACCCAAGTCTAGCGTATATACTAAACAAATGCCCATTGAATCAAATACATGAATGAGCAAAACACTGATGTAGTCCAAGGAAGTAAAAAACAGTGGTAAAGGAAGAGATCTGGGACACTCTTAAGGACAAAAAATACCCCATTATGATATCAAGATATTGGCAACATTTTCTAAAAACACACCACGACGTGTATACTATGGATTATTTCCTTGAAAAAATATTTTGCATTGGCACAAAATATATTCAGAAGAATTTAAATGTACTATATTTCAACAAAAGTATTGAAATATTTTTGTACACTGATTTTTAAAGCTCTAATGTTATTACTTTGTATTTACAAATTAGTCCTCTGAAATTTACTGAATACCTAAAATGTGCAATGCACTTTGTTGAGCTCTGCAAGGGAAACAAATAAACTATAGGCTCTGAAATACCTTACAGCCTTAAGCTAAAACTTCAGAGTTACATTGAAAACATCTCAAATGTGAACCAGAGAGGATTCAATAAAGCAAAATACGTAAAACTCTCTTTTCTTCAGTGCCCCTTTAGACCTGATGACTGATCATGGCCATTGGAAACTATTCTTTCACTTTCTGTGACAGGGCACAGAGCAAAATATTGTCAAGACATTGACGATGAACATCTGTTAGATGCTTTCTACTTCGTCAGAGAGACTTTTATGTTCCTTCCAGATATACGGAAAGTAAATCAGAAAAGCAATGCATTTATAGCTTTGTATATATCAAAGAAAGAACACTTACATAGGGTTAATAAATAAATAAATCATGGAATTCATAGATTTATATATTTCTTTAACTAAGACTATCCATATACTCTATGATAAAAAAAATTAAACTGAGCTCTAAATGATGAGTCAAAATGATTAAAATAATTACCACAGGACTGTTCTTAATCATTAAAAAAACATTAAAAATATAACCCCAACACAATAAACATAATTGTTTTGTATTAAAATATAACTAACCCTGTACCAAAATATCATTTTTCATAAAAGTTTCAAATGCAAATAGTGATGTCTTTAGTAGTATACTCTCAATTATTAAGTAAAATATAAATAACTGAATTTGGCACATATATATAAACATAATTCTTCAGTGATTAAAATTTTTAGTGAGCTTGTTAAGATATATAATTTCCCATAAAGTGCTAATTAAACATTTAAAATGTACACAAATATAGCAAAAATATTGATTTGTTTAGAAAGCTTACTAATCTCAGTAGATCTACTAGGGACTGGAGGTGGCTGTGTGCCATTGCGAGTAGGTATTGAAGACTGGTGTGAAATTGGAGAAAACGGAATCATATCAAAGATGTCAGTGGAGGGAGATTTAGGTGTCACATTGCCTGCCTGCAATGAAGATAACATGAATTAGTATTCCATGTAGACACATTATAATGCTAAATATTTCATACACATATAAAACATATATAAGCACAACAAAAAATGCAGTTGAGTCATATGAACTTGCCATTCTGTAGATCAAAAATAGTTACATATTGGCAATTTCATATGACTCAACCACTTATGCTAAATGCTCATTGGCAAGAAAATCTCTGCAAAAATGTTCTCAAAGATGATGGCAAAAATGGTGACAATACTATTCTAGACAGATATAAAAGATATGTTGGATTTTTTGTATATCTAGAAATAATTGCCACTTACATCAGAGAATTGAAAACATGTTAGAAACTATTTATATAAAACATTGATTTCAGTAATGTTTGCACAAGATTACAAGATTTAGACAGAAATAACAGAACATAAGTGATGAATCTTAAATATAACCATTCAAAAGCAATTGATAATGATTTTAAAAACATTTTAAGGAGTCTATTTTAATTTGTACTTATAACTGTAATGGAGTCAACTATTATATTCATTGCAATGACTTTTCTTCTTAGAATAAGACTTCATCATTTTCTTCAATAAATAGCTACCTTGTGAAATAAATTATAATCACAAAATGATTAAGTCATCTGGGCCAGTCTGGGCTAGGATGTCATGTAAGAATGAGACAATCATCACTTTGAATGTCATATAGGGAAAAAATTTATTTTATATATATATATATATATATATATCATCTATTGATATAAAAGAAAGAGAATTCCCATCTTGGAGAGAAATAGTGAGAAAAATTTATTTTTCTTATAAGAACATGAACATTGTTTAGAATTGCTTAGAGTGGTTCATATTATAATTCGTGTTATCAAAATACATTTATTTACTGATTCACAGATGATGCAGGTAGTGAAGATAAAAAGGCTGACTGTGTGTAACGAGTGACAGATTTGCTATTCAGCTAATAAACCTGTTTGTACATTTTTTCATGCAGGAAAATTGCTGTCATCTCCCTTTCTTTAGCAACTTACTTTAACTTTAATGGATAGTCTATCAGTTACAAATACTATCCAAAGACTGGGAGCCAACTTTATCCCTCAGCTCTTTCCTCCTACTCAGGAATCTTGTTCTCCTAATCAGCCTCTCTCTCAATTTCCCCTGGCTTCCATCTCTCTCCTCTTTGTCAAGATATAAAGATACTCAGATCTTGACTGTTGTTAAAACAAGTCAACCAAAAAGGTCTTTACCCAGTGCCTCTTTACTCCTCTCGTCTCTCATTTCTCTTTCCCTTCCCTTCAAAGCTGAGGTCCTTGAAGGAGGTATTACATTTCTTGCCCCTTTACTTCATCCAATCCTCAACTCAGATCATTCCAGACTTTGCTCTTTTCGCTGAACTCTACTGAAACAGCTTTTGCCAGTCTCAACAATGGCCTAATTTCCCAGTTGCTATATCTGATGGATCTTTGAAAGTACCTGTCCTATTTCATCTTTTTGTGGATTTGGACCACCACTCTCTACTAGAAACTCTCTGATATCAGATGACCAAAGGATGCAAAAATGGCACACAAGGGTCCCAGATCACATCACATTGATTCAAGACATACCTGATTTTTTTCATTACTATATAAATGTTATATATTGGCAGAATTAAAAAAAATAAGTGGGATAATAAAAAGCATTTTCTATTTAGCAAATTACATGAGGTCTTGGGATGCTGCTCTCACTGATTGGCTTGGGAAGGCCACATTTAGAAGGTGGTGGTATTAACAGTCCCAGTGATAGTCTGGAATCAGGCGAGTTGACAGGAGTGACAGTAATGGAAGAAATATTTAGAAAGGGAGATGAATCATCAGTTCTATGCCAGAAAGAAGGTGAGCGTCTCTGAAACCCGTGTTGCTCATGATCAGACATTTTGTGCAGCAGCTGTAAAGGAATAACAGAAAAATATACTAAGGAGAAGAAAGAAGATGTGGAGGGAAAAGAAAAAAGTATATATGAAAATGTATTAGGATATTTTGTGAAAATGATAACTACTTTCAAAACAACTTTACTAAAATTAAAACAAATAGTTTGAGTAGATTTTTTTCCTATTGCAAGAGTCTTCAGATTCTGGATTGTTTAATTTGATGATTTTTCACTGAAATATTACATTTTTAGATAGTTAAATAAAGTATTACATTCAGTATGACTTGAGAGGAAGAAAGTGGAGAGAAAAATGACAAATGTCTAAAGATTTATTTCTGAAAGAGTCTCTGTGTACTGAGATGGGAAAAAGGAAGGATAGCAACAAGAAAAAAAAATGTCAGTAGGAGTAAAGTCTGGTATAAGTTAAGACTTTGTAGAATTTTCAAAAAAGGCTACAACATACATTTTAGATTTAATCCTCAAAAAATTCGTTTGAAGTATTAGTATTAGTAATATTACGTCCATATTATAGAAAAGATAGGGGAATCAAGGCCCATAAACTCTTTATGAGCTACTCCTATGTATGTAAGAAGCAAAACCAAAATTCAAAACAATCTGACTCCAATCATCATGTCCTTTCTATAGGTAGTAAGTTCCGAATGGTAAAATTCTGGGGGGATGGGCAGAGGGTGTTGTCAAGCATCTCAAGTAAATCAGAGAGATAAATAATAATAAGCAACTAGTACACTGTACTGGGTCTGCACATCAGTCTTTGGATGACTTTTGGAAGCTATTTCCATTACATCATGGAAAGCTACTGTCAAGTACTGAGCTGAGTGGCCAGATGTCAGAGTGGTCAGTTAAAACAACAACCAAAATGAAAGTATGTAATAATTGAGCCTTTATTCACTTACAATGATAGTGTAAGCAAGAGGCCAGAAAGAAGGTTCTGGTTCCATCAATGTCCCATTTTTCCCCAGTGACTGGCACTGGGCAAAGGTCAGGAGTATCATTACAGAAGCAGGACAGTATCTCTCTCCGGGAGGGAGCCCTGAACAAAAGGTTTCTGCTGGTTTTGCTTTGTTTTGTTTTGGGGAGGGGGAGATGGGAGTGCAGAGGGAAGAAAAGGGAAAAGAACTAAGAGTAGAAAATACTGAAAACTGAATCCTAGTGGAGAAAAGTATTTTGAAGGCCCCCAAAAGATGAGGCACTTAAGAGAGGCCTTGTTCAAGGGCTCCAATAAGGAGGCCTCTGAATGGAGGCACCTGGGCTGGGAATGCAGTTAATGTATAATAGTGTGGCCAGCCTGGGTGGTGAAGGGGGCTGAGTCCCTGACTAAAATTCCTCCAAGCAGTGCACTGAATCTGGGGTGAGGAGGGCAGCTTTCTCCCATGAGGCTTGCCATGGAAAGCCTTTATAGGGCCTAGAGGATTTGACCTGGAGCCAGACTTCTCAGCTACAAGTCACACTGCAGAGATTTTTCAACACTAATAGGACTTGGAGGCAGCCAACACAAATCTGGCTTTTGATAAACCTCATGGTGAAAGGTTGTAACAAAAATTATAGTTAGGAGAAACAACTTTGAAAGAATCTTTAAACTAGGAGTCACCTCTTCACACATTTCAGGAAGCAGAGAGGGAAAGAAGGAAGCGTAAAGTGACAGATTTAAGTTGAGGAAAGAATTCAGTGTGGAAGCAAGTCTCTGATGGTCTGAATTATGTAATTTATCACTCTATTAATATGCATATACAGTTACATAATGATTGGTTTCCCTACTGATCTCTATAGTGATCTATCTATCTATAGATATGTATACATGTATGCATGTATGTATATAATTTTAAGATCTATTTCATGGTCTATATAATTCACTGTAAACTTTTGTAGTTGGTGGCCACCTTTTACTTAATTATAGGTAACAACTGTAAGCTCCTGGTGGACAAAATTTTGTTTTTCTAAAATAATCTGTATAACATATTAGAATACTTGATATATAATGTCAATGAATATTTATTGTTTAACGTATACTACAGCAACTTTTTTTAACTTGAACTATAAATTGATAAGGATGTCTGTAACAGAGTAAAAAATAAAAAGGTATTAAGTGAAAGTTGTCCTTGGTATCATTTGGCTTATAAATGGGAGCACTCTATATTGTTTTATGACTTGTATTCATCAAAACATCTTTACCAGGTGCCACAAAGGCCAACATAACCTAACTTAAAAGTGCTCTAGTGTTTTATCATGGTGTTAATATTTGTATTCTACTTCCTCTGAGAAAGTATACTTATATAAAAGAAGAATGTGTATAATATGAAAATAATCGAATATTTCAATACCCCAATTAAGAAGTATCTTCACTTTCAAAAGGGTAAAGCAGGGCCATCTATCAATAATTTTGGTATCTAAAGTTTCAAACTCTAACACTAATTATTACAATTTTCCTTCGGGTCATCAGTAATCTAGATTTGGTCAACTAAGATTTTTTGTTTGGGTCACATAGGTCTTTAAAATAGGTCTTGATTCAGTTGCTTACAGGTTAGTATTAAGAGGTTGTACATTAAGATCCAGAGAGTTTGTTTAGAAGTTAGAAAATCAAGAAAGTGGACCCACAAACTTGCGTAAAAATAACTGACTGGTATTGAGCAAGTAGCTGTGCCTTCTAAGTTGGTGTCTGCTTTCCAACTCCTCACTCCACCACACGCCCATTTCACACATTTATTTAGGCCACAGCCCGGGCTCTGCTGACATTTGTGTTTGTCATTCCTAACTTAGAAATAATTCAAGTCAGGGAATTAGATATTACATCTGATTCCTTATAAGAATGAAATCTAAGTATATAGACATATTTCAATAGCATCTGATTCTGCACCAAACTATTACACTTATTAAATAAGAATATGTGACTACAGCCCCTAAATGGCATACAGTGGCATTTGGGGCACTGGATAAATATCTTGAGTAGTGTTTCTAAATTTAAGTGTTCAGGAACTAGTCATTTTTTAATCTTCCATTTTTAAGTGGTTGAGGATATTTATTTTTTTAAGAAATGAAATACATGGTTCAGATGAAAATGGTTTGATATTTTTGTGTTGGGCCTTCTGTCAGTATTTTGATAGATGGCTAGAGACCAAAATTTGGGGAGTTTCCTACAGAAGTTTATGGCGCTACTGTTTAATCCTTCTATGCTCATCATTCTAAGTGCTTTGGTCTTCAGGAAGGTGCACAGCCTCTGAATTATTATACTAAGGGGAATGAGGAATTCTGTGTTCAACAACTGCATGTTAATTATGCAGAAGTTATTAGGTTATTAAGACATATTAATAATGAGTGCCCATATTTGAGATTCATAGTTGTTGTAGTTTTATAGCTCTTTCTTTCAGTAAGTAGAGGCTTGGTGCATTAAGCCATGGTGAATATTTCAATTCCGAGCTTTGCCTAAATATGACAATGTTGAAATGTCATAAAAGCGTTTGAATCCTATCAGTTAATGTTGAATACATCTAAACAATAACAAAAATACTGCACTAAACGTAGATACTTCGGGGGCTTCCCTGGTAGCGCAGTGGTTGAGAGTCCGTCTGCCGATGCAGGGGACACGGGTTCGTGCCCCGGTCCGGGAAGATCCCACATGCCGTGGAGCAGCTGGGCCCGTGAGCCATGGCCACTGAGCCTGTGCGTCCGGAGCCTGTGCTCCGCAACGGGAGAGGCCACAACAGTGAGAGGCCCGCGTACCGCAAAAAAAGAAAAAAGAAAAAAAAAAGATACTTTGATTATTAAAAAAAAAAAAAAAAACACTAAAGATGGGGAAATATAAAGGTAATGTAAAATGTTCTAGCAAATCCTTCTGTATTGTCATGCTGCTTCATTCTTTTGAAGTTCACTATTATGGCACATTTTCAGCATCACTTTTTAAATAAGCTTCAAAAATAACTTCTAGTCCATTACACGGGGAGGGGGAAGGGTAAGCGGGACGAAGTGAGAGAGTGGCATGGACTTATATATACTACCAAATGTAAAATAGATAGCTAGTGGGAAGCAGACGCATAGCACAGGGAGATCAGCTCGGTGCTTTGTGACCACCTAGAGGGTGGGAGGGAGACTCAAGAGGGAGGAGATACAGGGATATATGTATATATATATAGCTGATTCACTTTGTTATAAAGCAGAAACTAACACACCATGGTAAAGCAATTATACTCCAATAAAGGTGTTAAAAAAGATAAATAACTTCTAGAATTTAGAATTTATAGCTCCACGTAGGTTATTTTGTCAGACTTCTAGATACACAGTTTGGTTACATTGGTCTCTTAGTTGTAAGACCTATTATCTTATACATTCTTACAAGAATCTTGCAAGTTAAATGGTTATCATCGTCCACATATCCCAAAGAGGAAAACTGGAACAAGAGGTCAAATGACTTGATTAGGTCCTCACGGTCAGAAGTGGAATGAAATACAGGTATATATTTTTTCCCATTAGACAGGGTTTACTTCTTTAGAACCATCATTTGTGCAAGTAACAATTGTGAAAGTTGTGAACCGGTCATCATTTTTTTGTGGGCAACAAACGTTCTCGAGTCAATGTTCATGTTTAAAATTTATGCCTTTGTTTAAAGATTCACATTTGGCTTGTTGCACAATTGAGAGTTCTCACAATCTGCTCTTGTCCATCTTGACTTCAATAGCAGTTGAGAAACCCCAGAGGAAGATAAATAGGCAGTTTTATTTACCCACAATGAAATACACATTTTAGGTTATAATTTGTCCTATCAAGCCTAATCAGTGGCCACACAGTTGATTATGTAAAGGTAAAATTTTATCCAGTAACACTTGGTTTAATTGAAAGGGAGACATTTATTTTACTCAACAATAGAAAGTCCAGCATTTCTTAGGACTACAATTTTATCCATTTCACTTCCTGGCAAAGGTCTGATTTGGTTAAAACCTTCTATAGCCAGAAAAGTAAAATGTAAGCATCCAGACACAAGAATGAAGAAGAACAATTTGATTTAACTTGCTATGCCCACATCTTATAATGGAACAATCTTCCAGAGGCGTTCATGAGGCTAGGAGGGCAGAATAAACCCTTTTTTTCTGATATAAATACAGGCAGCACTGCCATGTGAACGTAATAAATGGAAATCAGATTGTTCCTAGTTAATTAGTACCAAACGGTGGAAAACCTAACCTCTAATCTATTGCCAAACCGCTAGAACACAGCAA
The DNA here is from genome assembly GCF_964341445.2 of Mesoplodon mirus. Taxonomy (NCBI): domain Eukaryota; kingdom Metazoa; phylum Chordata; class Mammalia; order Artiodactyla; family Ziphiidae; genus Mesoplodon; species Mesoplodon mirus. Next base: position 46,534,343 of record NC_138984.1, read on the forward strand.
AAAGCAAACAACACAGTCAAGTAACAGAAATTACTCAGCATATCTAAATGACTGTATAAAATGAAGACCCACTTTCTAAAACCAAGGAAAAGATTTCCACAATTTCAGTATGATACAGACGTATGTAATATGGGTACTATCAAGGATATTTCATTTGCCAGAAAAGGAACCCAAGATTGAATCATTCAAGTGATATTTAGGAGACCTGTAAGCATTGTTTGTTAAGAACAAGTTTAAAAACAGCACATCAGTTTACACATGAAAAAATGAAAAATAGGAGTATGCCTTCATTCATTATGAGGAATTGGTTTCAAGTGAAAAAAGGGTTTGGGATATATACTAACAATATACATTTTTGTAGTTAGGAAGGTCTTTTAATTTTAATCCTGAGCAAAAAAAAAACCAAAAAGTATTGTGTTTTCCTTAGCTAGAACTAAGCTACTCTGTAATCTCACACTAAACTTTATACTGGGTGTATTAACTAAAACAATAAACAACAGTCCAAATGATGATAGAAAAAGAGTAAACTTTTAAACTCAAGTACTGTATCATGAGGCCAGACTTCTTCTTTGAATTCCAGATTTGAATACTCAAACTTTTAATAAATGTCTTCGTCGGCCACCCAGTAGGCAGAAGTAACATGAGCAAAAATGAACTACTGATTGGTTATCATTCACCTCCCCCAAGTCACATCTATTTTGGAAAATGACACCACCGCCCAGATGCTCGGGATAAAACCCTAAGGGGCAATCCTGACCCTCTTTTATTCTACAGTCCACAGCCAATCCATCAGTAAATCCTGCAAGTTCTACTTCCAAAATATATCAAGCTATTATATACATCATCCTAACTGATAGAATTCTAGGCCAATTTACTCTTTTCCTTCTCCTAGACTACTGAGATAGCTTCCTAGACAGTTTTTTTTTTTTTTTTTTTTTTTTTGCGGTACGCGGGCCTCTCACTGTTGTGGCCTCTCCTGTTGTGGAGCACAGGCTCCAGACGTGCAGGCTCAGTGGCCATGGCTCATGGGCCCAGCCGCTCCACAGCATGTGGGATCTTCCCGGACCGGGGCACGAACCCGCGTCCCCTGCATCGGCAGGCAGACTCTCAACCACTGCGCCACCAGGGAAGCCCCCTAGACAGTTTTAGGGACCTCAGTTTGGCCTCTTTACAGCCCATGGTGCATACAGCAGCCAGCTGATCCCCAAATCTCCTGTTAAAAACCTTTGAGTAACTTCTCACTGCAATTAAAGAAAACAAACAAACAAACATGGCTTACAGGGCCCTATAAAATCTAGCCTCTGACTCTCTTCAATTTTTTTGTCTCTTTTTCACGATGCTCCAGGTGCAAAGTTCTTATTACTGTTTTCAGCCCTTTGTATTAACTAACTTTTTTTATTCAGGTCTCAGTTTAAATGCTACATTCTCAGAATGTGCTTCCCAGATCACTGTCTCTAAAAAACAGCTCCCATTCTCTTCGATTCTGCTCTATTTTATTTTATTCATATTTACTCATTTAGATCTTATAGAAGATCCAAATTTCTAAATTTATTTATTCATTTAGCTATGGGTTTATTACCCACCTCCCTGTCTTTCCTCATACTATGTAAGTTTCATAGCAGCTGCAATTCATATACTGCTAAAACCCAATGGCCTAGAATATCATATGGTCATATAAGATGTTTAACAAATGTGTTACAAGCTGCCATAACAGATCACAACTATATCAAATGTATTCAACTGGCAAATGTGAGAAAATAAAAATCAAAGTGATATGCATCTTAATATGTAAAATATGTCACCAAGCTACTATTTCAAAATACCAGTGATGACTTAGCGGGACTAGGAAAAATAAAAACAAAACTAAAATTTACACAATTGTAAATGTTGAAAGAACTTTTTAGGATTCTTGAAGATTTTCTTTAAAAGCTTGAACCTAAAATTAGTTTGCATCTTCAAAATAAATCAATGACCAATTCACATTGATGTATATAAGACGTAAGTGGTTGGCAGGCTAGCACCTAAGAAATAGCAACCTTTCCTTCGGGTGCCTTTGAGGAGACTAGAGAAATGCATCTATGTTCTCACCTACACAGTGACTCCTTAGAGTACAAAGGTTCTCCATCTGGAAGATTCTACTCAACAGGGCCTCACACTTTTAACCTATGATTTAATATAGAATAATAAGATCAATATCTATAAGACTGAAATTTCTTATTAGAAGACCTGATCCTTTGAACTATTGTTCTATGTTACAGAAATTCAACTTTAACTTTGGACTGCTTACTAGGGTAGAGAGCTGGTGTGACCTTTTAGTTATCTAATCAAATTTTACCCAAAATATTTCTTATTTTTCTGATTCTTCCCATAACTGACTTTATCTGCTACTTCATCACACACTGACAGGAAGAATAACATCCATACCAGTAATTTACAAAATTTTCATTTTCTACATTACTTTTAATGCCACAAAACCCCCAAAATTCCATTCCTACTTTTGTTCTCTTTGCTCCCTCTTCTCAAAGAGACTATTTTAAGCTAAGATTAGAGATAAATCTTCTATTTTACTTTGACTAGCAATTGCTTGATGTGGACTATATTGTCTGACTAGCAAATTCTGATATTTCAGAAAATTACTGTATTAAGTACTTATTTTTATGAACCACATTGTAGTAGTGAATTATTTTATTTATTTATTTATTTTTTGCGTTACACGGGCCTCTCACTGATGTGGCCTCTCCCGTTGCGGAGCACAGGCTCCGGACGCGCAGGCTCAGCGGCCATGGCTCACGGGGCCCAGCCGCTCCGCGGCATGTGGGATCCTCCCAGACCGGGGCACGAACCCGCGTCCCCTGCATCGGCAGGCGGACTCTCAACCACTGCGCCACCAGGGAGGCCCAGTAGTGAATTATTTATAGAGAAACACTTCTGAATTGGAGTTGGCCAAAGAGTTACCTCTGTGCAACTTAGGAAAATTTGGCTCTCAAGAGAATTAAGGCCTGTTTTGGGCTGGTCATTTGTGAAGAGTCATCTGTCTTGGGGGTTCCTCTCACCATTACACACTGAAAACCCATCGAGAATCTAAAGACAAATTAATCCTATTAACAAACCCACCTATATTGTAATTTTAGTGTGCATAATGGCATTCATAATTTACTTCCATGCTCCTTCAATTAATATATTAATTGCTGCCTAATCCTTTAAACAAACTGCTGAAAACTTTAGCAATTTTGGAGCATTCTAGGCTTCAGTCCTCTGAGAGAAAAACAAGCAAACAAACAAACAAAACCTACAGAATCTCATTTCCAGAGTTATAAGTCCAATAGTTATTTATTGTGCATGAATTTTGCTAGACTCTGTGAGGTACTTGGTGTCCTAGTTGTGTGTCCTGTAAAATTAATGCTCACATTTCATAAGAAAGAACGTATGCAAAACATTTCTAACTTTACAGAAATTTGCTTTACTGAAGACCCATTGCCAGCTATTAAACAAGAGGTACATGTATTATAAATTTATATCTTAATTACTTGGAATTTTCATTATTTTTCAAGTTCAATATCAATAGTTTGAATCATTAACAAACCTTCAGCAGAGTGGATATTTAAGAGCATGGCAATATTTCATACTTACTAAATAATTGTAGGTAATTTAATTTAATTTATTTTAGTTTATTTTTAATATCAGAAAAAAAGGGAGATCATTTTAACAGGTTGAAATATAGATGGACTTAGTGTTATATTAATTTATTTCTCAGCTACATAACTAAAATTGAAAATGAAAGGCAAAAAAATATTTGTGCATACTCTCTTCAAAAAAAATTTAAAAACAAGTCAATAAATACCTATAACAGCATCTTCAAAACCATTTGAATTAATCACGTATCATTAGCAATTTAAAAATGTTGAGTTCACTTTCTTTTAAGAATCAAATTATATTTTTTAATCTTGAAGATGCATCAGCAACTTCAAAAATCACATAATGAGACTTTAGGAGCTGAAAAGTTATGAGACAAGTAATTTTTTAAAAGTTAAAATAAAGAGAAAATATAGACAAAGATATTACTACGACAAAAGAATATAAGTAAATTGCAAAGTTATAATTTGAGCTAGTTGCATAATGATCAATAAGGCAATAAATTTTCTACACATGTGTATTAAGTGCAAAAGAATGATTTAGAGAAAATTATTTCTCTTTTTTTAATTCAACCTTTTAGTTATAGTCTTTTAAGTGTTCTATTGAGACATAGTGCTGAGACGAACACAATGCCTATGATAATTATTAAATGACAACTTTAGGAGAGTTAATTCTAATAACTGGCTATTTGAATAATTTTATTGTTTTTTATATAACTGACTCTACCAATGATAATTGTTGAATAAATGAATATACTCACGTATAGTCTGTGCTCATTTACATAACAACTTTCAAGCTCACAGCTTGTTAATGGCTACCTAGGCCAGAGGGTCCAGGAAACTGAAGAGAGTGTCATTTCTTCATTCTTCCTGCCCTTTGCCATTTCTGAAGCTGACTTAGTAACCATGTGAGATCACCAGTGCACACACATAACCCCAACCCTGACCCACCTTCTCAGTTGTCCCAGTGCTAGTCTAGGTCAGTGTCTGCTTTCAGGAGATAAAAGACAGATGTGCTGTCCTATCAACATGTCCCAAACCTCTCTGCTCTTCCCAAATCTACCATGCCCCTTAACATGATACCTCTAGCTCTCTTTCTACAGAAAGAAGTTACATAATGAATAAGCTTTAGTTTTGCACCCAAAATGGTGATGGATCTTATTTTTACTCCTTTGAAAACATAAAGACTGAAGTAAAGCTACTTTTCATGTGCAATGAATTCCAGCAAAAACTACCTTATTAAGACTCATTGAAAAAGTAACTTCTCCTTCATTTATCTTTATACTCCTAATCTGTTTCACAGGATGGTTTACGAGACATTCAACAAGACCTAAAAATTGTTGCTCCATTTGGGACTGAAGGTTGAACAGTTTGAGCTGATGTTCTGTTCCTTGCGATGGGGAAGGCAAGAAAATATCATCTTGATGAGAAGCAAATAATGATCATAGTAAAGAGAAAAAACAGGGAGTGATATTATAATAAAGCCAGAACTTGAAGAGGATGCTCCAGCACCTCACTGTGCATTACAGAGGTACACTGTGCAACATTGGAACCTCACTCCCAACCTCTCTCACCTTGGCTGTCTCAACCCCACTGTCACAAACTATATGCCAAGCAATGGAAATACCAACTGTTTCAGTGTGGAAGATGGAAAAGTGTGAGTTTAGAAGAAAAAATAGTTTTTTGAGCCATTTCCATGGCACACCAAATTTAAAACCCAAAATGTAACTTCTTACAGAAACATTCTTCATGGTAATGAACTGGTGAAATATTCTAATAGTAGATAGCAATAAATATATTTATATACATATATATACTAAGGGGTTTCATTGAGTTAGCCTAGAGATTGAACCAAAATCCACTTGCAAATGAAAATTTGCAAAAAAATTCTTTTCAGAAGTTTGTAAATGCTATAATTGTGTTTCAGTTCATAGGATCATGCCAAAAGTTATATATTAAAATTTCTAAATGTAAAATAAAATATACATTTTAATGGACAATATCAGTATAGATGATTCTAAAAGAGAATAAAATTCCTAAGTATATTTTGCCTAGAAAAAAATATCAACTGTTTTAAATTCTATCTCCCCTCAAAAAATTCCCTTAGCCAAAATCACAAAATAACAGCATCATACCTTAAGATGAGAAAATGATTTCAAATCTGTGATAAACCAAAAGTAAATAATTTAACTATAAAAATACTGAGTGTTGTCTGAAGAGATTACCACAGATTTTAGTGTGTGAAATATAACTCTGTCACTCCCAGTAGGAGCCCTTGCTATGTAATATAAGAAACCAATTCGATCGTGTTAACAGTCCAGCTTCTATAATGAAGTTCAGTACTCCAAGGGCAGATTGGCTTCAGTCATTAAATCAACTTTAGTAAATAGTAATCAATTGGAATGAAAGAAGATTATGTCACAAAGAGGAAAAGATCAAATTGAGTGCTGAATTATTCTAGAAAAGAGAAAAGAGCAACATGGAAAAACAACTCTGATCTGAGCTACCTAGGTAATTTTAACATTTAAATTAATCTTATTTAGCACCTTGTATCTCTAGCTACATTTAGTTTAAAATGACTGATCCCAGAGTATTATTTGGAATACTGAAGAACTGATGATCCAGGCATGCTTTATCACCAAGAAATCTTATTTCTAAGGAAAAGATGCACGTATTCTATATACTTACTGGAGATGTTGATACTTGGGTTATTCTCAACTGGTTTTCCAAATCTTGTACTTTGTTTTTAAGTTCCATATTTTCTGTTTCTAAGTCTTGAATCTAAAAAGCAAATGGTTATTGAATAATCTTCAGACATTTGTTCTTGGAAAATATTGGCTGTTAAATTGGTTATATTAATGAATAGGATTTCATATTATTTAAAATTTTAATGTATTTTTTTGTGCACAGGGGAGAAATTTATTTTGATAAAGCTTGGGATATATCATAGAATTCTAGGTCACTGGAAAGACATATTATTAAATTGAAAATATGTTTTTATGTGTGTGCAAATTTCATGTTTCTAATACCTCATCTCTGTGTTTTCTTGTAGCATTGTGCAATCTGTACCCATAATCTTGGAGTATAACTGCAAGACAGTGAAACTTGCTTATGATGATTTTGAAGAGAGTGGAGAAAGGGGGTAATTTAATTATAAAGGAATCTGATCTGCATGGGAAACCACTTACCCAGCATCTGCTGCTTCTGCTGCTCTGATCCCCATGAGAAGCATCAGGAAGTGAAGCAAAGTCACATGAGAACACAAAGTTCTTGTGGGAATTCAATATAAAATGGTTAAAAACTGTGCAGGGGATCAGGAATGAAAAATTATAGGAACACAGTGAAAGCAGTTCCAATCAGTGTGGGGGGAATTTAATGGCAGGCCTTCTAAATTTTTTTGATGATATGCAAGTTTCCCTGTACTTACATCACATAAAAGTGAAAGAACAAGCTTAGTTTACTCACTCTTTTCTGTAACACTGCAATCTGTTTTCTTGTTTCAACATCTTTTCCTCCAGATTCTAGAAATTTCCTGTACGCCAGGTCAAATGCTTGGCCAATTGTTAAAGTTATCTCTTCAGCCTTTGTAAAAACCAAACAAAGATTTGCATTTTAATAATAATATGTCAGACTATTCTTTGAATCAAGAAAAACGGTAACATGAGGTATTTCAAAAGGGCAATGTCTAGGGGTAGACGTGTAGTAAATGAGCAAAGTAGCCTATGCTAACATAATAATTCAAAGCCTACCCATGCACAACATAAAAAAAGAACTGTTTTGGCAATTAAATGAATAGCTGTTGAAGTTGGAAGCAAGAGTCCTATCCAACTTCTCATCTCTTTTATCATAGCATTTTTTTCCCTAGTTTGTTTTCCTCCCTTCCTCAAACATTTAGTGCCTATTAAATAAAAGCATAGTGCCAACTGCAGTTTTTCTTGTTGCTTTGCTACTTATTTCCTTTTCTTAGTGAGGAGGGTTTATTAAGCCTGGCAGTAACTTGAATGAGGTTGGCTGGGTGGTGTCTGTGGAAAACCTGATGGATGCCCTCTCTAAAGGAAGCAACTACTTGTTACTCAGTTCCAGTTAATTTTTGGCTTGTGGAAATGAACAATTCCAACCAAGAGTTGTCGATTTTAAATATGTGAGATGAGGTCAGAAATCTGAATATTCATATGGAAAGCTCCCAATTTTAAGTGACAGTAAACAATATTTTTGTAAAACACAGTGCCGACTGAACAAAATATATCTGTCACCTGAATTTGGCCTCATAAACAATTATCAGTCTCTGGTCCATTAACTAGAAGCTGCCACAAATATCCTAAGTCCACCAGCTCATTCCTTCTCCATTGATATCTCAACTGGTATCACAGTGTCTTACTGGGAACAGTGTAAACAGTAAATAAAGATTTATTTACTTTATTAACATTATAAAGAAGTTTGGTAAAGGCATTAATTGATTTAATGCATCAGAAATATTTCATATTTAATATAACACCTCCAGTTAACATAACAACTGGTAGCAACATTAAATCTTGAAAATGTCCTGCTTTCACTAATCTATTGCAAATCCTAAAATTTTGTGATTCCTAGGTGCAACCTAAATTGAAAATATGCTTTATTAATAAAGGTTAGATTACTTAAGACTGTTATTTTTGTAGTTTACTATTTGTTTAAAAAGGCATTTGGCCATAATAAATATTTATAGTGTTTAACCCAATAAACCAAAAAATGCAAAAATATATGCCTAAAATTATATATGAGGACTATCTGTCTTACAACAAAGATGGAAAAGAAATAAGCTATATTAAGGAATACTAAATAATACTAAAAAGTTAAAATGAGTTCAATGTGTCTTCTTAATAAGACAATGTGTTTTCTTCAAATACTCAACGTGTACAGGATGGAAAATTGTGTAAATGGTAATATGGTTGATTCATCACTAATAACATTTGACTTCATTATTAATTATTTGTTTACAATAATAATTTTTTAAAATCCATAGTCTCTTTTTATGGTAAGACATGTCTTTTTAATTAAGATAGCATTTAGCTCCCTGGTAAATATTCTCCATATATTACCTCCCTTGCTTCTCATGACTCTGTGAGATGGGGGTTATTATTATTCCCACAGTACTTATGCAACTGCAATTCTATGAGGTTGTATAACTTGCCTAAAATCTGATAATTAGTTAGAGGAGAACCTGGATTCAAATTCAAAATATCTGACTCTACAAGCCTCACACTTTTGGGGGGTAGGGGATAAAATTTATATATAATGAAATGCACAGACCATAATTGTACAATCAGGTGTGTTTTGATACCTATATAACCACCATATCATTACAGATATAGAATATTTCTATCATCCTTGAAAGTTCTCCTATGCCTACCTCTAGTCAAATCAAATTTCTTACGGGTAACCGTTGCTCAAATTTCTCACCATAGATCAGTTTTACCTGTCCTTGTATCTATAAAAATGGGCCATACTGTATATATTCTTTTGTATCGGTCTTCTTTTATAATTTCTCAGATGTTACATGTATCATTCGTTTTATTGCTGATTACTTTCCATCCAGTGAATATACTACAAATGATTTTTCACTTTTCTATCAAGGGACATTTCTGGTGTTTTCAGTCCTGAGTTATAAATAAAGCTGTTATGAACATTCTTGTAAAATCTTTTTGTGGACATATGTTTTCATATCTCTGGGTAAATACCTAGAAAGGAATTGCTAAATCATAGGATGGGTCTATGTTTAACATTATAAGAAACTGCCAAACTGCTTTCCAAAGTACCATTGTACATACCCACCAGCAGTAAAAGTGTTCTAGCTGCTCCACATTCTCACCAACATCAGATATTGACATCGTTTTAATTTAGTCATTTTACTGGATGAGTAATGCTATTGCAATGTATTTGTAATCTGAATTTCCCTGTTGAATAATATGTTAGCCAGGTTTCATGTAATCATTGGCCTTTGTTATCTGCTCATCATGAACTCCCTGTAGAAGACAGTCTCTTGCCCATTTTTTATTAGTTTTTTTTGTCTTTTTATTATTGATATTTAGTTCTTTATATATTCTGGACACAAACCCTTTTTCGGATATATGTATGTGACTTGCCATTTCACTTTATAATACTGTTTATAGATTAGTAGAAAATGTTTACTTTTGATTAAGTCCCACGTATCATTTTTTTCTCCCGCTATATTTAGTGCTTTGGGGGTCATTTCTAAGAAATCATTGCCTACTCAAAGTTCATAGAGAGATTCTCCTATGTTTAATGAAAGTTTTGCAGCAGGCTATAAAAGCTTCTACTTTTGTATCTATTATCCATCTCAAGTTATTTTTATGTAGCATAAGTAAGAACTAATTTTTAAGTATTATTTTTTCATATATTTAGCTAGCTGTTCCAATACCAATTATCAAAGACATCTTTTCTCCATTAAATTGTCTTGTCACATTTGTGGAAAAATCAATTGGCCACATATGTGTGGATATTTCTGGTCTCTACAATCTAGTTCATTTCTTATTTATCTACCATTACATCAATATCACCTGATCTTGATAATGATTTCTTTGAAGTACCCTGTGAAAGCAGGTAAAATGTGTCTTCCAACGTTGGTCTTTTCTTTCAAGATTAATTTCTCTATTCTGCACTGTTTTATATTACCATATTAAAACAAATTTTCTATTTCTACCAAAAATCCCATTGTGATTTTGATAAAGATTGTATTGAATATACAGATCAATTTGGTGGAATTGACCACTTAACTAAATTGAGCCTTCCAACATATAAATACGGTATCTCTCTCCCATTGTTTTAGGTCTTCTTTAATTTCTGAAATAGTTTGTTGATTTCAGCATATCTTCTTGAAAAAATCTTAATTATTTCATGTTTGTTGATGCATTAGTAAACAGATTTTTATTTTTTTCTAGTAGACAGAAGCAATAAATTTTTGTATATTAACCTTTTCTCTTGTGATTAAATTTGCTTCATAATCATAGTAATTTATAGATTTCACATGACTTACTTTGTAAAAATTCATATTACATCTGTGAAAAAGATAGTTTTACTTTTTTTCCCAATCTTTATGCCTCTTGATTCTTTTACTAACTGTTCACCATCTAAGACATCTAATACCAGGCTAAACAGAGGTGGTGAGAATAAGCACCCTTGCCCTGTTCCCAATCTTAAAGGAAAGCATTCAATAATTCACCATTAATTTTGATGTCACCTGCAGGATTTTTAACGTCCTTATTGGAATAAGAAACGTCCTTTCTACTCCTAGGATATTGTGAATTTTATCATCAATTGGATTGAATTTTGTGCTTTTTCTGCATCTATGTGATAATTTTTTTTCATAGAACTTAACAGTGAAACTATCTGGGTCTGTTATTTTACTTGTCAAGAGATTTTTTTAAATATTTAAATATTTTAAATGTTATTTCCCCAGTTTCATTAAATCAAGTTTTTCAAATATTCATCAATTTCATCTTACTTGCCAAATTTACTGGCATAATACTTATATAATATTTCTCTCTGTATCCTTTTAAAGACTATAGCATCTGTACTTATATCCACTCTTTTGTTTCTGGTATTGGTAATTTGTGTTTTCCTTTATTTTTGTCCTTGATCTGTCTTTTTAGAGGATCCTTAATGAAGAACCAACTTCTGGTTTATTAATTTTCTTTATTGTGTTTTCAACATCATCGATTCTATAATTTATTATTATTTTTACCTTTTACTTTGTTTTAAATTTGTTCTTATTCTAACTCCTCAAGATCAAGAGCATGATGATTAGTTTTAATCTTTTTATCTTTTCTCATAGAAGCATTTAAAGCTATAAATATCCCTCTAAGTACTGCTTTAACTGTCTTTTACAAATTTTGATATTTTGTTGCTATTCAGATAAAAATAATCTAATTCCTCTTGTGAACTTTCTTTGAGCTATTATTATGTGAAGTGTCTTTTGATTTAAAACATTTTGACAATTCATAGTCAGAGAATATACTCTGTAAAGTTTTTAATTTTGGAATTTACTGAGTCTTAAAATATGGTCCAGGATATGATGTATCTTTGTAAACATTCCACTGCACTCAAAAAGAAAGTATACTCTGGAGAAGCAAAAAGAACTACAATCCTGCAGCCTGTGGAACAAAAACCACATTAACAGAAAGATAGACAAGATGAAAAGGCAGAGGTCTATGTAAGAGATGAAGGAACAAGATAAAACCCCAGAAAAACAACTAAATGAAGTGGAGATAGGCAACCTTTGAGAAAAAGATTCAGAATAATGATAGTGAAGATGATCCAGAACCTCAGAAAAACAATGGAGGCAAAGATCAAGAAGATGCAAGAAATGTTTAACAAAGACCTAGAAGAATTAAAGAACAGCAAACAGAGATGAATAATACAATAACTGAAATGAAAACTACACTAGAAGGAATCAATAGCAGAATAACTGAGGCAGAAGAACGGATAAGTGACCTGGAAGACAGAATGGTGGAATTCACTGCTGTGGAACAGAATAAAGAAAAAAAAAGGAAAAGAAATGAAGACAGCTTAAGAGACCTCTGGCACAACATTAAATGCAACAATTTTCGCATTATAGGGGTCCCAGAAGGAGAAGAGAGAGAGAAAGGACCAGAGAAAATATTTAAAGAGATTCTAGTCGAAAACTTCCCTAACATGGGAAAGGAAACAGCCACCCAGGTCCAGGAAGCACAGCGAGTCCCATACAGGACAAACCCAAGGAGAAACATGCTGAGACACACAGTAATCAAATTGGCAAAATTAAAGAAAAATAAAAATTATTGAAAGCAGCAATGGAAAAATGACAAATAACATACAAGGGAACTCCCATAAGGTTAACAGCTGGTATCTCAACAGAAACTCTACAAGCCAGAAAGGAGTGGTATTATATATTTAAGTGATGAAAGGGAAGAACCTACAGCCAAGATTACTCTAACTGGCAAAGATCTCATTCATTCAAAGGAGAAATCAAAAGCTTTACAGACAAGCAAAAGCTAAGAGAATTCAGCACCACCAAACCAGCTATAAAACAAATACTAAAGGAACTTCTCTAAGTGGGAAACACAAGAGAAGAAAAGGACCTACAAAAACAAACCCAAAATAATTAAGTAAATTGTCAGGAATTATGACCTTAAATGATAATGACCTTAAATGTGAATGGATTAAATGCTCCAAAAAAAAAAAAAAAAAAAAAGGCTTGCGGAATGGATACAAAAACAAGACCCATATATATGCTGTCTACAAGAGACCCACTACAGACCTAGGGACACATACAGACTGAAAGTGAGGGGACAGGAAAAGATATTGCACACAAATGGAGATCAAAGAAAGCTGGAGTAGCAATGCTCATATCAGATAAAATAGAGCTTAAAATAAAGAATGTTACAAGAGACAAGGAAGGACACTACATAATGATCAAGGGATCAATCCAAGAAGAAGATATAACAATTATAAATATATATGCACCCAACATAGGAGCACCTCAATACATAAGGCAACTGCTAACAGCTATAATAGAGGAAATCAACAGTAACACAATAATAGTGGGGGAGTTTAACATCTCACTTACACCAATGGACAGATCATCCAAAATGAAAATCAATAAGGAAACAGAGGCTTTAAATGACACAATAGACCAGATTTAATTGATATTTATAGGACATTCCATCCAAAAACAGCAGATTACACTTTCTTCTCAAGTGCGCATGGAACATTCTCCAGGCGAGATCACATCTTGGGTCACAAATCAAGCCTCAGTAAAGTTAATAAAATTGGAATCATATCAAACATCTGTTCTTACAACAATGCTATGAGATTAGAAATGAATTACAGGGAAAAAAAAACGAAAAAACACAAACACATGGAGGCTAAACAATACATTACTAAATAACCAAGAGATCACTGAAGAAATCAAAGAGGAAATCAAAAAATACCTAGAGACAAATGACAATGAAAACACGATGATCCAAAACCTATGGGATGCAGCAAAAGCAGTTCTAAGAGGGAAGTTTATAGCTATACAAGCCTACCTCAAGAAACAAGAAAAATCTCAAATAAACAATCTAACCCTACACCTAAAGGAAATAGAGAAAGAACAAACAAAACCCAAAGTTTGCAGAAGGAAATAAATCATAAAGATCGGAGCAGAAATAAATGAAATAGAAACAAAGAAAACAATAGCAAACATCAATAAAACTAAAAGCTGGTTCTTTGAGAAGATAAACAAAATTGATAAACCATTAGCCAGACTCATCAAGAAAAAGAGGGAGAGGACTCAAATCAATAAAATTAGAAATGAAAACAGAGAAGTTACAACAGACTCCAGGGAAATACAAAGCATCCTAAGAGACTACTACAAGCAACTCTATGCCAAAAAATTGGACAACCTAGAAGAAATGGACAAATTCTTAGAAAGGTATAACCTTCCAAGACTGAACCAGGAAGAAATAGAAAATATGAACAGATGAATCACAAGTAATGAAATTGAAACTGAAATTAAAAATCTTCCAACAAACAAAAGTCCAGGACCAGATGGCTTCACAGGTGAATTCTATCAAACATTTAGAGAAGAGCTAACACCAATCCTTCTCAAACTCTTCCAAAAAATTGCAGAGGAAGGAACACTCCCAAACTCATTCTATGAGGCCACCATCACCCTGATACCACAAGCAGACAAAGATACTCCAAAAAAAAAAAATTATAGACAAATATCACTGATGAATATAGACGCAAACATCCTCAACAAAATACTAGCAAACAGAATCCAAAAACACATTAAAAGGATCATACACTATTATGAAGTGGGATTTATCCCAGCGATGCAAGGATTTCTCAATATACACAAATCGATCAATGTGATACACCATATTAAAAAATTGAAGAATAAAAACAATACGATCATCTCAATAGATGCAGAAAAAGCTTTTGACAAAATTAACCACCCATTTATGACAAAAACTCTCCAGAAAGTGGGCATAGAGGAAATCTACCTCAACATAATAAAGGCCATATATGACTAACCCACAGCAAACATCATTCTGAATGGTGAAAGACAAAGCATTTCCTCTAAGATCAGGAACAAGACAAGGAGGTCCACTCTCACCACTATTATTCAACATAGTTTTAGAAGTCCTAGCCATGACAATCAGAGAAGAAAAAGAAATAAAAGGAATACAAATTGGAAAAGAAGTAAAGCTGTCACTGTTTGAAGATGACATGATACTATACATAGAGAATCCTAAAAATGCCACCAGAAAACTACTAGAGCTAATCAATGAATTTGGTAAAGTTGCAGGATACAAAATTAATGCACAGAAATCTCTTGCATTCCTATACACTAATGATGAAAATTCTGAAGGAGAAATTAAGGAAATACTCCCATTTACCATTGCAACAAAAAGTATAAAATACCTAGGAATAAACCTACCTAGGAAGAGAAAAGGCCTGTATGCAGAAAACTATAAGACACTGATGAAAGAAATCAAAGATGATACCAACAGATGGAGAGATATACCATGTTCTTGGATTGGAAGAATCAATATTGTGAAAATGATTATACTACCCAAAGCAATGTACAGATTCAATGCAATCCCTATCAAATTGCCAATGGCATTTTTTATGGAACTAGAACAAATAATCTTAAAATTTGTATGGAGACACAGAAGACCTTGAATAGCCAAAGCAGTCTTGAGGATAAAAAACGGAGCTGGAGGAATCAGACTCCCGACTTCAGACTATACTACAAAGCCACAGTATTCAAGACAATATGGTACTAGCACAAAAACAGAAACATAAATCAATGGAACAAGATAGAAAGCCCAGAGATAAACCCACGCACCTATGGTCAACTAATCTATGACAAAGGAGGCAAGGATATACAATGGAGAAAAGACAGTCTCTTCAATAAGTGGTGCTGGGAAAACTGGACAGTTACATGTAAAAGAATGAAATTAGAACACTCCCTAACACCATACACAAAAATAAACTCAAACTGGATTAGAGACCTTAATGTAAGACTAGACACTATAAAACTCTTAAAGGAAAACATAAGAGGAACACTCTTTGACATAAATCACAGCAAGATCTTTTTTGATCCACCTCCTAGGGTAATGGAAATAAAAACAAAAATAAACAAATGGGACCTAATGAAACTTCAAAGCTTTTGCACAGCAAAGGAAATCATAAACAAGACGAAAAGACAACCCTCATAATGGGAGAAAATATTTGCAATGAATCAACAGACAAAGGATTAATCTCCAAAATATATAAACAGCTCATGCAGCTCAATATTAAGATAAATGAACAATCCAATCCAAAAATGGGCAGAAGACCTAAATAGACATTTCTCCAAAGAAGACATACAGATGGCCAAGAAGCACATGAAAAGCTGCTCAACATCACTAATTAGTAGAGAAATGCAAAGCAAAACTACAATGAGGTATCACCTCACACCAGTTAGAATGGGCATCATCAGAAAATATACAAACAACAAATGCTGGAGAGGGTGTGGAGAAAAGGGAACCCTGTTGTACTGTTGGTGGGAATGTAAATTGATACAGCCACTATGGAGAACAGTATGGAGGTTTCTTAAAAAACTAAAAATAGGGCCTCCCTGGTGGCGCAGTGGTTGAGAGTCCGCCTGCCGATGCAGGGGATGCGGGTTCGTGCCCCGGTCTGGGAGGATCCCATGTGCCGCGGAGCGGCTGGGCCCGTGAGCCATGGCCGCTGGGCCTGCGCGTCCGGAGCCTGTGCTCCGCGGCGGGGGAGCCCGCAACAGTGAGAGGCCCGCATACCGCAAAAAAAAAAAAAAAAAAAAAAAAAAAAAACTAAAAATAGAATTACTATATGATCCAGTAATCCCACTACTGGGCATATACCCAGAGAAAACCATAATTCAAAAAGACACATGCACCCCAATGTTCATTGCAGAACTATTTACAATAGCCAGGTCATGGAAGCAACCTAAATGCTCATCAAGAGACAAATGGATAAAAACGTTGTGCTACATATATACAATGGAATATTACTCAGCCATAAAAAGGAATGAAATTGAGGTATTTGTAGAGATGTGGATGGTTCTAGAGACTGTCATACAGAGTGAAGTAAGTCAGAAAGAGAAAAACAAATATCGTATATTAACGCATGTATGTGGAACCTAGAAAAATGGTACAGATGAACTGGTTTACAGGGCAGAATTTGAGACACAGATGTAGAGAACAAAATTATGGACACCAAGGTGGAAAGCCACTGGGGGGTGGGGATGGTGGTGTGCTGAATTGGGTGATTGGGATTGACATGTATACACTGATGTGTATAAAATTGATGGCCAATAAGAACCTGCTGTATAAAAAATAAATAAAATTAAATTTAAAAAATTAAAAAAAAGAAGCTATACTCTGTTGTTGCTTGGGATAATCTAACATGTCAATTAGATCCAAGTGGTGGATATTATTTTTTCATTTTTTGTAAGTTTATTTTTTTTCTATTTCCTCTGTCAATTGCTGAGAATGACTTTAACATCTATGACTATGGGTGTCAATTTGTCTTTTTCTTCCTGTAATTGTTAGATTTTCTCCTTCATTTCTTAAAAATCAGTATTATTAAATGAACCACAGTGGTCCTTTAATCATTGTGGGCTTTATATCAATGTCTGGTAATATTCCTTGTCTTGGAGTCACCTTTTTGATATGAGTATAGCCACACCAACTTTCTCACACTTATTGCTTGCATGGCATATGTTTATTCAATCTTTTGGTTTTTTACCTATATTTGTCTTTATATTTAAAGTGTGTGTTTTCTAGAGACCAAACAGTTGGACGTTTTAAAATTTCTGCCTGATAATCTTAGCCTTTGATTGGTATATTTTTACATTTATTGTTCTTTATTTTCTATTTGGTCCACCTGCTTTTATGTTGCTGTTCTTTTCCTGCCTTCTTTAAATTTCATTAAAAAAATTATTTTCCATTTTATTTTCTCTATAGGCTTTTAGCTATATGCATTTGAATTACTTTTAGTGGATTGCTCTAGTGATTACAATATGCATCCTTAAGTTACAAGAGTCCACTTAGAGTTAATATGGTATCATTTCACATAAATAATAACAACCTTGAAATAGTGTATGTCTATTAAGTCCAATAGTATACATCCTTTGTGCTATTACTATCATTTGTTAACATCATGATACAAGGCTACAATTTTTGCTTTAACCAGTTCTGTTTTAATGAATGGACATTTAGTCACAATTTTTCCAGTGCTTTTTTTCTTTATCCTTTTTTGCACATTTGAATTTCCTTTTTGTGTCATTTCCCTTTGGGTTAAAGAACTTCCTTTAGCATACCTTGAAGCACAGTTCTGCTAGTAATAAATCACTCCAGTTTCATCTATCTCAAAATATTTTGACTTAAATTTTGAGTCTTCAATGGATGTAAAATTCTGTTATGACATCTCTTTACTTTATGCATGTTAAAGGTATTGTTATATTCTCCTCTGGCCTCTACTGACACTAATGAAAAGTCAGCTGCCATTCATACTACTTTTTTATCTATATGTAAAGATATGTCTTTTTAAAAATTTTCTGGATGATTTCAAGATCCATTCATTCCCTCAATCATTCTCTTGCTCTCTCTTTCTCTCTCCAACTCTCTTATAGATAGTCTGTGATATAATTACAGGTAGTTTTCTTCATAATTTATTCAGCTTGAAGTTTGTCATGTTTCTCAAATCTGTAAATTGACAATTTTCACCATATTTGGGAATTCTTCAGCCAGTACTTCTTTTCTTTCTTACCTTCTCTCTCTTGTCTTCTTGTGATTTTTGTTTCACATATGTTAGAACTCTATCTTGTCCAGCAGGTGATTATGGCTCTGTTATTCAATATTATTATTATTATTTATTTTCTCTGTTCATTTGATTGGATAATTTCTCTCATCTATCTTCCAGATTACTGACCATTTTTTTCTGCCATCGTAAATCTGATGTTAAGCTTATTTTTTTTTCTTTTCAGCTATTCTACCTAACCATTTAATTATTTTTTATATTTGCTATTTCTATGCTGAAATTTTCATGTTTACTTATTACTACTACCTTCTTTTCCTTTAATTCCCTGAATATATGTATAACCCATGTTAAAGTTTTTGACCATTACAGATAAATTTAAAGTTTCCTTTAGCTCTTTCATTTTAATCTTGGTACCCTCTAGTCTTCATGGAGGTAACAACTATAAGTTGTTTATCATTCTGGAGGTTATGGGTTTTGCATATATTTACATATATGTATATGTTTACATATGCTCTAAGGGTATAATAATACTAAAGTTTGATTATGGGAGCAACCTGTAAGTCTAAAATTCCTCATTATACATTAAATTCAGTTATATCAGTTATATTCATTTTACCAATAATAATATTAAATATTAATCATATTAACTTTGCAAAAAACACAATGTTCTATATTAGAACATAATTATTTATTGCCATAAACATGTAATATAAGCTATTAAAATTCATCTAAAATCATATCCACAAATCTATGACAGAAATGACATACTCTAATGGTTTTTCACTGACTGTTTAGAACAAAAACATTTTGGTTATATATATGAGTCAGATAGCAAAAAAAAAAAAAAAAAAAAAATTCCCAATCCTACTAAGTTAAAGAGGTTTCCTTCTTTTCCTAATTTTCTGAGATTTTTTTTAACCATGAATAGGGATTGATTATTTTCAAATATTTTTTAAAACATTGATAGGATCATATACTTTTCTTCTTTAGCCTGTTAATATGGTTAATTATATTGTTGGATTTTTTTATGTTGAATAAAACTTACATCCCAGGAACAAACTCTACTTGGTTTTGGTGTATAATTCTTTTATATATTGCTGAATTATATTTAATATTGTGTTAGAAATTTTTGCATCTATATTCCTGAGGGATATTGGATGGAGTTTCCTTTTTATGCGCTATCTTTATTCCATTTTGGTGTCTGGAATATAAATTTCATAAAATGAATTTGGGGAATTCTCTCACCTCTTCTATTTTCTGGAATAGCTTGTGTCAAACAATGTTAACTCCTCTTTAAGCATTTTATGGATTCTTCCACTGAAACTATCTAGGACTGGAGATTTCTCTTTTAATAAGTGTGAAATTATAAATTCAATTTCCTTTATAGTTACAGGGCTATTCAAATTATCTAATATTGGGTGGTATGCGGTAGTTGATTATAGCACCCTCTTATTATATTTTGATACCTGGAGGGTCTTCAGTGAAATCCCTGTTTCATGCTAGATATTGGTAACTTGTGTCTTTTTTTTTTCTTTTACTTTGCCAATCTTAACTGAAATTTTGTTACTTTTATGATCTTTTTAAAAAAAGCTCTTTGTTTCATTGATTTTCTCTATTGTTTTTGTTTTCAAATTCATTAATTTTCTTCTCTTATCTTTCTTATTTTCTTCCTTTTGCCTACTTTAATTTGATAAGTGCTTGAGCTGGGAGCTTAGATTATTAATTTGAAACTTTCTGCTTTCAAATATTTTAACTTAGTTGTTAAAATTTCTCTCTCAAAACTGTTTTAGCAGAATCACATAAATGCTGATATGTTCTATTTCATTTCTATATAGTTCACACATTTAAAGTTTTTCTTCTTAAAGATTCCTCTTTAATATATGGAATGTTTACAAATGTGATGTCCTTTTTGATATATGGAAAAACAAAACTTCCAAGTTTTTGAAGACTTTCCTGTTATCTTTCTGTTATTAATTTTTAGGTCGATTTCTTTGTTGTCAGAGAACCCATGCTTTATAATTTCAACTCTTTTAAACTTTTGAGATTTGTTTTGTAGCCCAGGATATGGTCTATTTTGGTACATGTTCCTTTGGCACTGGAAAACAATATGCATTCTGTTGTTATTGAATGAAGTTCTCTTTTGTTGTTAATTAGATTCCATTGGTTGATGATGTTGTTGAGTTCTATATTCTTGATGATTTCCTGTCTAGTTGTTCTATTAATTTTAAGAAAAGTGGTGGTGAAGACTCCAACTATAATTGTGTATTTGTCTATTTACCCTATATTTCTTTTCAGTTCTATCAGTTTTTGTTTCATTTATTTTGCAGCTCTGTGATATGATCATGTAAATTTAGGATTGCTATTCTTCTTGGTGGTATGACCCTTTTATCATTAAATAACATCCTTCTTTGTCTCTGATAATTTTCTTTAAAGCGTACTTTATCTGATATTAATACACTTACTTGTGCTTTCTTAGAACAATTTTTGCATGATACATCTTTTTTCATTATTTTATTTTTAACCTTCTTATATCACCTGTATCATTATACTTGCAGCAAGTTTCTTGAAGACAACATATATCTGGGTTTTTAAAAATCTACTCTAGCAATCTCTTTTAATTAGTATACTTAGACCACTTACATTTAATGTATTTTTGATATGTTAGAGGTTAAATTTCCATTTAATTTTTTCTTTTCTGTTATTTCTATTTTTTCTCTTTCTGTTTTCTTTTCACTGAATTTCTATGGGTTTTTAAAACATTTTTATAATAAAATTTTGATTTACCCATAGTATTTAAAAATGTATCCCATTTAATAACTTTTTTAGTGGTTGCTCTGGAATTTACATTATATTTATACAACTTATCACAGTCTACTAGTGTTGTCATTTTTCCAGTTCAAGAGAGGTGTAGAAACCTTACTTCCCTTTACATCCCTTCAACTTTCCCTGTTTATAATATAATTGCCTTACATATTTTCTATATATTCATTTAGAATCATATCAGAAAGTATTTTTTGCTTCTACTGTCAATCATAATTTAGAAAACTAAAGATTTACCCATATGCTTGCTTATCCTGTTCTTTTTTCCTTCCTCGTGTTCCAAGCTGCCTTCTTTTATTGTTTAGAGAACTTCCTTTAGCCATTCACTTAGGGTAGATCTGGGAGTGAAAAATAATCTTAGTTTCCCTTCATTTGATAATTTTTTGATTTCTCTTTAATTTCTGAAGTATATGTTTTTTTCTGGATATAAAATTCTGGTTTGACAGCACTCCTTTTTTTTTTTTTTTTTTTTTTGCACTCAAAATATACTGCCCTACTTCCTTCTCACCTTCATGGTTTCTAATAAGGAATACACTGTCGTTTGAATTGATGTTTCTGCTATAGGTAAGGACTAGTTTATCTCTTGCTGTTTTCAAGGTTTTTCTGTCTTTAGTTTTCAGAAGTTTGATTATGTATGATATGACTTGGTGTGGAATTTGTTGGGTTTATCCTCTTTGGAATTCATTCAATTTCTTGAATCTATAGGTTTATGTCTTTTGCCAAATTTGGGAAGTTTGCAACTATTATTTCTTCATGTGTTTTTTTCAAGGCTACCTTTTTTTCTCTCTCTTTCCAGGACTCTGATGACACATGAATGTTAGATATTTTGTTATAGTCCCACAGGTCCCTGAAGTTCTGTTTTGTTTTTTGCTTTTGTATTGTTTCGTGTGTATGCCTGTGTGCACATGTGTGTGTGCATACATATGCGTATGCTTATTATCTCTGTGTTGTTCAGATTGGGCATTTTCTATCTTTTGATCTTCTAGGTTGCTGATTCTTTCTTCTGTCCTCTCCCTTCTGAGCCCATATATTGCGTTTTTTATTTGGCTATCATATTTTTCAGTTCTAATATTCTCAGTTGGGTTTTCTTTATATCTTCAATTTCTTTGCTTTGATTTTCTATTTCTTTGATAATACTTTCTACTTTTTGTTTCAAGTGTGATTGTAATGGTTTATTTTATTATTTTTATGTTGGCTGTTTTAAAAATTTTGTCTGATAAGTAATATCTCTCTCATCTCAGTGTTGAGATCTATTGGTCATCGTTTTTCATTTAGTTTATTTTCCAATTCTTGATATGATGAGTGATTTTCAATTGAATCCTGGATATTTTAGATATTATGTTATGAGACACCAGACATTATTTAAACTTTGTGTTTGGGTGGCTTTCTCTGACACAGTTCCAGTAGGGGAATGGGAATGGGAGAGCACTGCCTCATTACTGCCTGGTGGGGATAGAAACTTAGCTTCCTTACTTGGCCTCTCTTCATTACTGCTTAGCAGGGCTGGGTACTCTAGCTCCCCACATTATCCTAATTGTCACCATGGAGGGAGATTCATTAACATAACATGTTAACAAAGTAGTGAACTCCAGTCTCGTGGCATGCTAAGAGGGGCTTCATCTATCTTTCAAACTCTCAACAACTTCATGGAAATACTGAAAGGATAAAATATAATGAATATATAAGACAAGGCCCCTGGAACAGGTCACAGTTTGGGAGTAAGATAGCATGACTGGACAAATGTTACAATGGCAATTCAAGGTATTAAATTTCAATCCTGATTCTGTTATCTCCTAGCTTTGTAACTTTGGGAAAGTCACTCAACTTCTCAAGCTTTGGTTTCTTAAAATAAGAGGAAGAGTTGTGTTAACCGGGCCATAATTTATTTTCCTGTTTTAATTTTCAATAACTAGGAAATGAGAATTAGAGAGGATGGCATTTCAAAATTCTGCATACATATAAAATCAATTTTATGAATATAGACATTGTTATAATTAGAGCAAATAAAACTTTGAGGTGAAAATGATATAATGAAACTTTGATGAAACATGTCCTCTTTAAGCTAATGAAAGTGATGCCAACTTATAGTTGGAGAGATATCTTGGATCCTTGCTTTTCAAAGCTCAGACTTCCATCTACCTGCAGCAGAATCATTGGTGGACTTGTTAAATGTAGATTTCCTGAGCTCCAGCATGAATCAATATGAACTTATTTTTTGTAGTGGGAACCAAAGAGCTGTATTGTAAAGGGTCCTCCATTATGCACACTAATGGTTGTGAGCCACTGCTGTAGGCTTCAAGAAAATATTTTCAACCTTCAAGAAAAAAGAAAGCTAATATGGTATATCCAGAGAGGAATAATGGGTCAAGGAACTGAAATTCTGGAAATCAGTTACAAACAATTATGATCAGGGAGTAAGAGTTTATACTTTGAAAACAATAAAAGTACATGGGAATTCTAGCAAGCTTATATTTTAAATAATCATGTAATAAATTTGGAGATCAAAGAAAGATAAAACATGTGACATAAGGTTATAAGAAGATTAGTATTTATAATGGACTTGGGTTATGAATATTTCAAAGGACCTCAAGGAAGTTTATTCCTATGTGTAAGACAAGAAAGAAGGGCAACTGAATTTACTGTTTGTCATAAGTGGTAAAAGGTTATAATATCTTACACATAGAAGATATTCAATAAGTATCAACCTTAATCTTCTCAATCACAGAGAAAACATCTGCAAGCAATCATGGTTAAGAAGCATTTGGGACATTAAATATAATGCATTCATTCGATAGGATACATTACAAAAACAACTTTTTAATTTCATATAAAATGCCATATTGTTCACATAATATTGTCTTATATGGATAAGCATATTTTTCTGATGAGATGTTTCATAATATTCATCAAATTCTCAAAACATATTATGATGCCGAGTAGCTTAGCACATTAGTTTGCCTGTTTAAAGAACTACAGTTTAAAAGGTACAGATAATAACTTGCTCTACCTTTTGTAAATTCATCCACATAGTCTTTTCCTTAAGGAAAAAATTCATTGAGCATCTATTGTTCACCTGATGCAGGAGTTACATGGACAAATAAAAGTATTTGTTTTTAAGAAGCTCATGTACTGAAACCAGAGAAATAAATTATATCATAGTGATAATATTAGTCCCTGCTATTTTTGACAGTATGAAAAATGAGCAAATAAATAAATTAAGTTTCTTTCTTTCTAAGGCAATCATGTTGTTGAGGTTAGATGTTCTTCCTCAATTAAAGCTATCAAAGGCTACAATGTGTGCTTGGAATTCACATCTTATGTTTTATAACAGGACCTCAGACTAGGTTATGATTAGCATTAGCTTATGCTTGTAGTCAAGACATGGGGTTTTCCTTAAGATTCCAGATGATTAAAGAACTGTTAGTGAACTTAACTTTGGAATTCTCTAATTGTTCTTACTTACTAAGAACTTTAGATTACATTCACAAGCTCATACACAGGCACACACACACGCCCATACAATTCTACCACCTTTCATTATATTAAGTTTTCTGAATAATGAAAATCAAGAACCAGATTTTCAAAGTATTGGAGACTTTTTTGAGAAGCCATACACATTTCATTTCCTGGAGTTTAAAATATTTATTTTCATCAGATCCATCACATTCCAGAAAAAAAAATCAATACGTTGGTCACAATTACTCTTTTGCATTATATGCATATTACTAAATCGTATTGGAGTTTAAAATTTCAAATAAATCAAGTGATTATAAGACAAATGTATAACATAAGCATGACATTCTAAGAAAAGAAATTTGCATGAAAACTTGTGCCCATGAACATGAGAATTTAGTTAAGGATGAAATCCTGAAGCATATTCTCATGACAGGATGAATCTATTAGTGTAGTTAAGTATTTGCAGACCGTATTCATTTCCAAATACTTTACTAATGTCAGAAACAAGATAATTCCTGGCTTGTAGAGCAGAACAAACCACCCTAAAACATCTGGCATACTTACACACTTTTCACTGTCAAATACATAGCACAAATGTTTATTTGACTCAGAATCTTTGCATATGAAAGTGAATATCCTCTTGTCAGTTTTATCATCTGCACAAAATGATATTCTGTGAAGCTGGCAATTGTGTTGAACTTCCTGTGAACACAGATGAAAATAAACGTAGTTGAAGAGATTTTTTTTCATTTTCTGATATACCAGCTGTGCTAATAACATACAACTTATGAAACATCATCTGTCATACCTTGATTTTATAATTACATACACCTCAAATTTAAATAAATACGTAATAAGATAAACCTCCTGACTCAGGATTAAACTAAGATAGTCATTTCAATAGCTCTTAGAAAAACACAAGGGAAAAGAGGATCAGAGGTTCATGGGCTTCCTGAGCTACAGGGGATTCAGAGACCATTACTTTAAATTGTGCAATTTTAGTTAGGAGGATATTGAGGTCTAGAGAGATTAACATGCTTCCACAAGGTTACAGAATTAGCAGAACACTTTTTAACCAGAATACTTTTCATTTTATCTTACTGCTACTAACATTACAGTTTAAAACATAACTTCATTTGTACACAATTTCATATGAAACATACTACATACTACATGTCTTCATGGTAACTCATACACTCTTGAAACTCTTCTAAGGAAATCATCCTTACAACTTCTGTAATGTTTTCCATTGGAGCAATGAATGAAGATCTACACATCCAGCTTCTAAATTGCTGAATCAACCTTGTTAATCAGTAGAAAGATAAATACTGCATATATATATATATATATATATATATATATATATATATATATACATACACATCATATACTGCAACTATAGCATCTGTCACTACATCCTTCCAAGTTCAGGGTTTGACGCGCCAGCTTGCTGAGATTTTCTCTATCACTCTGATTCACATTACTGCCCTTCAGACCGAAAATGAGTACATATAACAAGTTAAACAAATGAATGCTAAGAGAATTTTTCTACAGCCTGCATTCTTGACTGCATACAAAACAAATGGTAAGTCATCAAAAGTTGTTTGCAAGCATGAAAATTAAATGAGGCTGTATACTGTATGATTGTAAACAACTTACTAAGACTTCTGATGAAGTCTTCTTTCCTCTCTTGTGGTTAGTGCTGAGATGGACACTGACCACGTTTGTCTGAGACTATCCTTCTCCTACACTTTGCCTGATTGACCAGTCTTTTTCTCACTGGCATATCTTTGTTTTATTATTAATACAGTCAAACGATGGCCTTCAGCTGTACTGTAGCTCCCAAATACTGACAGCAGGTCTACACCAGTTTACTAACTGTATAATCATGTTAAACATAAAAAGGACATATCATTGCTATACAATATAGAAAAAGGATTCATTTTTTTCCATTTATAGGAGAAATTACAAGTATTTAACATGAAAACACATCATTTACACAGCTGGTGGTGAAACCTATGCAGTCCCTCATTCACTCACCAACCAATGTGATCACAGAAAGCCTTTGGTTATGACAGTTGGGAATCATCTTAAGTTCTGTTTAGACTGGCAAGAGGTATCTTTCTACAAAAGAAGACCAGGGTGCTGAAACTTATAATTTTATTACTTTTGTGAATTTTTGTTGTTGTGATACATCTTTATGATATAGTACTGATTTCTGGTGAGACAGGATAAAGAGGCTCAGGAATACAATTAAGCACAGTGAGAACACAATTATCCTTTAACACTGATGATATATTATTGGAGTTGGAACAAAACATAAGTAAATCCCCAATTCACCTATACCACCTTTTTCCAGCAATGCAAAATCTCCATTTGGAGGACAAGTGAGAAAAGCAAAAGGGGAAAAAACACAGGAAGAAAGATATTGGAGTCAACTGAGATTGCTTTTCACTTCCATTTTCATCCATCCAAATGGTATAGAAAAATGGTCTATTTTCTATCAAGTCCGTTTGGTTAAGAATAAATGTTTAAATATATAAATATATTTACTATATAAATGTATAGCAAACATATGTATGTTTTACTATAAATAAATTTATCTTAGGACCATCATATTTAATTATTTTTTCCTAGATTACAGCTTATACCCAAAATAAAATATATGATAGATTTTTTTCTGATTCACTCACATCTCCTCAAATAATGGTTTCTAAATGCATATCTGTGAACAGGCTGTATCAGAGTCACCTGGGGAGGTTTTCTTTGTTTTCTTGTTTTTTATATTATAGATATTAAGTCTTGTTCTGTACATTCTGAATCTGAAAGGCCTGGGTGGTCTCCAGCAAGCAGCATTCTCAGGAGCCTCCTAGGGTCACTAATGCCCAGAAGAGATGGTAATCCCTTTTTTAGATTACCTATATGTTTTTATGGATTCAAAGGATTAATCTCCGAAATTTATAAGCAGTTCATACAGCTCAATAACAAAAAAAAAAAAACAAACAACCCAATCCAAAAATGGGCAGAACTCCTAAACAGACATTTCTCCAAAGAAGATATACAGACTGCCAACAAACACATGAAAGAATGCTCAACATTATTAATCATTAGAGAAATGCAAATCAAAACTACAATGAGATATTGTCTCACACCAGTCAGAATGGCCATCATCAAAAAATCTAGAAACAATAAATGCTGGAGAGGGTGTGGAAAAAAGGGAACACTCTTGCACTGCTGGTGGGAATGTGAATTGGTACAGCCACTATGGAGAACGGCATGGAGGTTCCTTAAAAAACTACAAATAGAACTACCATATGACCCAGCAATCCCACTACTGGGCATATACCCTGAGAAAACCATAATTCAAAAAGAGTCACGTACCAAAATGTTCATTGCAGCTCTATTTACAATAGCCCAGAGATGGAAACAACCTAAGTGTCCATCATCGGATGAATGGATAAAGAAGATGTGGCACATATATACAATGGAATATTACTCAGCCATGAAAAGGAATGAAATTGAGCTATTTGTAATGAGGTGGATAGACCTAGAGTCTGTCATACAGAGTGAAGTAAGTCAGAAAGAGAAAGACAAATACCGTATGCTAACACATATATATGGAATTTAAGAAAAAAAAATGTCATGAAGAACCTAGGGGTAAGACAGGAATAAAGACAGATCTACTAGAGAATGGACTTGAGGACATGGGGAGGGGGAAAGGGAAGCTGTGACAAAGCGAGAGAGTGGCATGGACATATATACACTACCAAATGTAAAATAGATAGCTAGTGGGAAGCAGCCGCATAGCACAGGGAGATCAGCTCGGTGCTTTGTGACCACCTAGAGGGGTGGGATAGGGAGGGTGAGAGGGAGGGAGACTCAAGAGGGAAGAGATATGGGAACATATGTATATGTATAACTGATTGACTTTGTTATAAAGCAGAAATTAACACACCATTGTAAAGCAATTATACTCCAATAAAGATGTAAAAAAAAAAAAAGTTAATTGAAGCAACAGGTAAAAAAAAAAAAGGTATATTCTATAATAGGTAAAGAGTCAGACACCCTATATTCACATGTGATATATGAGTAAAGGGTCAGTTGCTGTCTATCCATATGTAACATAATAGAATTTATAAGACATTTCAAAGATTTTAAAACTCCAAGATCACTCTTCAAGTCTGACAGGGATGAAAACAGAGATGCTTCTTTCTGGTTAAAAGTTTGGAAAACTTACTTTTTTGGGAAAAAAATTAAATTGGGTCTCTTTAAAATTAGCTATTAAATGTAGGAAATTGAGACTTTGGGACAGGGAAGAAAAGTATTGCTGTTATTGATTTGGGTAAGAAATACCATGAACAAAAGGCAGTTGGCTAATCACACTGAGTTGAATCCCAACTCACTGATGTTTTGTAAGTGGGGTTAGGTTGGGAAAGGCATAGAGATTTGACAGTAAAAGTTAAGGGAACATAATGATACGGTTGACAGGTTGAAAACAGGAAACTCATTATTATGGGAGTATTATTATGTGGGATCCAGAATCACAAACCAGTAACATTTGCTATATATGCATTTCCAATGATCTGCTTCTCTGTGTCTTTTTAAACACACACACACACACACACACACACACACACACACACACACACACCCCACATACTAAATCAGTGTTAGTCATCTTGCAGTATCCTTAAGTCTCTATATTTTGTGATTTGTAAAGATATGCCATTATTAAGCTGTTGATTCTAAACACTAATGACGCTCTCTTTATATACTGCATTTAATCATATTTAGATTTTCTAAATACTTAAATTTTGTATTAATTAATGAAAAATTTGAAGCATTCTAAATGTTCAATAATAGGAGAATGGTTTAGTAGATTATAATTTATAGATTATGGTATTGGTGAAATTTTTATAGCTTAGGATATATTATGGGTAGACTTGAATCAAAATGAACAAGAACACATGTAGATGATACATAAAGTGTATTATCAGCCTTACATATTTCAAGGTGTGCTTTGACAAGTCCTAAAATTCATGTAAAAAACTGCATTAATTACACACACATACATTCCAAAAGGGATCTATATGGTTTAGAAGAAATAAACAGGATCATGGCATACAAATGACTTGTTCTACCTGGACATTTGCCACTATATATCCACTTAGTTTAAAAAAGGAAATACAGTACTAGGATTGTTTTTCTTTTTAATTGCATATAAGACTACACTTTGGTTGCTACATTTTTGACTACATTGTCACTTCATAACTTACTGCTTCCTTAGCCTATTGTTCTTTTGTAACTACCATTTGCCTAATGAGTTAATCTCAGCCATAATTTCAACTGCCTTGTTTCCCAGCAAACCATATATATACACATGAGCTTGAATAGACCAGACCTCCCACTACCCTTTCATCACTTCTTTTGTCTGCTTTCAGCCACCTCAGCAACAGTTACTTTGGGATAACCATAGCAAAAGTGGTCTCCAATTCTTTGTTTTTATTTAATATTGAGTGTGGATAAAGGAGGAAATTAGAACAGTTGAAGGAGGTCTTAGATTCATGGCTTGAGAGGTTTGAAAGAATGCAATTGTTCTTTATTTTGGAATTGAACAATAACTGTGGGTGCATCCATGCCATTGTCCAGTTGTCCTCAAACATATTATAAATGCAAAATTTCCATGGCAATTCTGATTCTGTAGGCTAACATAGTATGTGGGACTTATTTTTGCAAATGTCTCAGTTATTTTTGATGCAATTTAGGTGAGAACAATTACATCCACAATAAGTACATATTAATAAATGTGAATCTAGAATAGATTATATCTTCCAATTTTTTTTCCATTGGATCTGTAGGGGGAAAAGCTCTTAAATACAAGAACCTTAAGTTTACACTGTGTTATGGGCTGAATTATGTCCCCCCCCCCAAATTTATATGTTGAAGCCTTAACTCCCTGTACCTTAGAATGTGACTGTATTTGGAGATAAGGCTTGAAAGAGGTGATTAAGTTAAAATAAAGTCATTAGAGTCAACCCTCATCCAATCTGACTGGTGTCCTTAGAAGAGGAAATAAGACATACAAAGGGACAGGACAGACAACCATGTGAAGAGGCAGCAAGAAGGCAGCCATTTGCAAGCCAAGGAGAGAAGACTCGGAGGAAACCAAGCCTGCTGCTATCAGCTTAATCTCAGATTTCCAGCCTCCAGAACTGTGAGAAATAAATTTCTATTGTTTGAGCCACCAGGACTGTGGTATTTTATTATGGCAGCCTTAGTAAACTAATACACACTGATTATGTCTACAGGCAATAACGGTCGGTCCAGGATATTTTAGTAAACAACATACAGCTTTTGCCTTCTTTCATACTCAGTGAACCACACTTACATGCATCTCATTCAAGCGTATGAAGAAAAATTCCTAAATACAAGACCCAATACCGTTGAATACACTTTTAATATAAATTTTGATATCCCAAACATAGGCTGCAGAACAAACCACTCAGAAAGCAATTCCAAATGTTGTTCTTTCCCCTATAAATCCTATAGAGTTTTAAATTGTAGTTAACTGAGAACTCAACAGTTTCAACTAGTAAAACATTTTAAAATACTCATTAAAATAGGAGAGTAATTGCAATTAATTCAAGAGTAGAGTGCTTCCGATGTTTAAAAATGAGCCTTACCTTTGTTTTGGGTTCTAGAATTTTTACTCCATAAATTGATATTTGCAACTCAACTTTAGGAATTTTCTGGCCTTCAGATTTCTTGATATGTCTTGCAAACTACAAATGAAAATTTATTCACAAAACTGTAATTCTGTTTCTATAGAAAATGAACACATATATTTGGAGCTCATATTCAGTGTTGAAATTTCATTAAATAAATTATTGCCCATTATAAAGTATTTTTATAAACTCCACACGGCCCCCAAATATTTAGAAATCAAACTGAAGCTAAGGATTGAAGTAATTATCCCAGATAAAACACTCAGAACTAGACTCAGTCTAGAAGTATTTAAATGTCCTGGCTTTATCTGGCAATGCTCTTCTCTCCCTACTTTCCTTCTCTCCTCCCTAGCCCCCACCACCTTTCTTTTCAAGAAATAAAAGAGAACTATTGAAAAAAATTGTATTTACTACCTCTTGTAGGGGTTCAAGAAGTTATTTCCTAGTATAACATTTTGTTAGCATATGGATCACCCTAACTTGATTCAAAACAGAGTATCTGTAAGGCAAGATGGAGTTTCAGTCCTCTTTTGTGTGTCATATTTATATGCATTGTGTATTTGTTTCTAATGTGAATACACATGGTATAGTTCAGTCCCAGAGCAGAGAGTGTTTAAAGGCCTCTTTCTCTTTTCATGATTTTGCACTGCCATGGAGAACAATATAATTAATGCATATAAGAATGCCTTGAAATGTCTGCCTTGATATCCAGGGAGGGGGTTACAGGGGAAGGGTTCCATTTGCTTTATTTCATTTTGGGTGGTATAATTTTTTAGTTTGCTATCTGTCCTGTTCTATAAATACAGGCAGCTTTTTTCTCGGTATTCAGCAGTCTTACATTCTGCACATAAATGTGACTAATTCATGCCAGAGAATTTTCTTTTTTGTCTTTAAGAAACTTGTTTTGCTTCAGTGCAGACCTTTAAAAATTATCCCAGCTCTCTTCCAAAGAAAGTGGATTAATTTGTTTCTCTTCCCTTCATAATCTTCTTCCTGTATTGGTATAATCAAAGCAATTTGGGGGTTTTCACATATGGAGGCTGACAAAATAAATCAGCTGCTTTCCATCTATGTGAACACGTCTGAACAAAGCCAGTCCCATCGCTGGCCGCAGAAGCAGTCTAAGCTGGCTTCCTGGGTGCTGCTCTTTTCCAGAAACAGACAATGAGCAATGGCTCTTGAAGCCTTTTCCACATCTGGACACAGCCATTCCTGTGACCTCTTTTAGTTCCCAAAAAGTCCGTCACAAAACAACCACTAATATTAAACTTATCTGTTATGTCTTTTCTGCCAGAAAAAAAAGGAAAAAATGAACAAGGGGAGGAAGTAGTGGCTACAAGTAGAATAAACAAAGAGGGGAGCAAGGAGGGAGAGAGGGAGAGAGGGGAAACAAGAGAACGAGACAAAGAAAAAGAAAAATAAACATAAAATATCGGATCTATGGCTTGTGAAACCTTTTCTTCTGCTTCATATCAAGATGAAATAATTGTGCTCCAAGAAGATTCAGAGATCATCCAATCCCATCCTCCCATTTCAAAGATTAGAAAAGTAAGTCTCAGAGAAGTCAGTTACCTTTGTCATAAAATGGATCTGTAGCAATCAGGCCTAGAACCTAATTTTGCTCTCTACTAATAACTCTTTTCTTTTGTCCAGCACATTTCCTGAATTAGAAAAAAAAACAAAACTTCCAGTTCTATTTTCATGTTTATCAAGGTTGATACTGGTTATTGGCTTTGACTGTTGCACAAATGCTGCAGAACATTTAAGCCTAAGGTTATATTTGTTCAATCTATAATATTTTAAACAAAGTTTAATATTCTCATTCCTGCTTGGTTTTTTTTTTTTTTTTTAGTTTAAGATGACTGTATTCTATCTACAGTTTGCATGATTTCTCTAGGTCTCTTTTCCTACTTGTAGACCTCTTAAATGTGTTCCACAATACATCTAATTTACATTTTGAAGCAACATTCATGCTCACATTGTATTCTTTTCTCTCCCTATTTACTACTTGAATGTTAATGCTTGAAAAGCCTTTCTGCAATTTTTTTTCCCATTTTTGCTTCAGTAAGTTTATTTCTTGGTCATCTAGATAGAGTGATCTACCAGTAAAACTTGAATATAATAATCCAATAAAATATTCAAAGGGGGTAAAGCCTAAGAATTCTGGAGGATATCTGGATACAACAAATGAATAAACAAAAACAGGCCTTTATCACCACAAAATGACGGGGAAGGATAAAGTATTACTTGAAATAAATAAAGTACTTAGTTAAATATATGACACCTGTAAGTAGAACAGCTAAAGAAATTTTAAAGGGAGCACTACTGAGTTTCAATATCATCATCACACAATTTCTATCCATTTCTCAAAGGACTTAAAAAGTGAAATCTAACTATATTATTAATGGAATATACATTAGGCAATAAAAGTTAATGAATTAATTCAAATTCTTTTTGTGGTTCTTATAAATTGTCGATTTAATTAAAAATTTTCCCGATAACTCTTACAGGGATACCAGCTATGTTTGTATGTTTACAATTAAAATAATCTTTAAGTATTTCATTAATTAAATAACTGGTTATGAAGACAAAAACAGAGTGTTATGCTACCCAGAGAGAGTGAGGTCAAGTGGAGAAACTGCTGGGCCTAGATTTAACAGAACTTTTCAGTAATTTCCAAGGCCACATAGCTTGAGGTAGCTTCATGTAACTTTGTTAGCTCTGCTGGGGTGAGGGGTCTGTCCTCTAAAATTGGGGTCCAGGAATGCTGCTGCCTGGTTATCTCCCAGAGAAATCAAGAAGTTTTGGATCTACATACCACTATTCATACACATGTAAATATCACAAGCAGATTGTTTATGAAATATATTGAGCCATCTGACATTTGTACTGATTGTACTAAAACTAAATAAATCCCTATTAAAAATAATATTCCTTACAATAACAATGATATTAAATATATAGAAGTCAAAAGGGTTTTTTAATTATCACTTTTTGAAAAATTTGGAATTTTCTTAAATTGTAGACTAAAACACGATTAAGAGATAGAAATTGTTGAACATGATTGAGAAATAGAAAATATGCTGTTTTGATATAGAATTTCTGAAAGTAAACACTTATAAAAAGTATAATGTTTAAGAAAACTTTGTGAACTATAAATTCTCCACAAAATGACAGAAAAATAGTGCCCAATAAAATAAAACAAAGTTTTAAAATTTTTCTTGAAAAATAATTAGGCATCATTAAACACAGAAGCATAAAAAATACACTATTGAAAATCTTGTAAGTTTTCTATCATCTTGTATTAGTCATAAATTTTGAATTCTTCTTTAATGTCAGAAGCCAATATATTAATATTGAAAACTTTTGAAAAGTTATTAAATAGAAATGAAATGTTACCTTATGTGGCAAATAAAATATAATACTGAAATATAGTGGATAAAAAAGTAATCAGAATACATATGTTTAAGAAAAGTAAGCAGGAAATTAAAATGGGGGATGTGTACACAAAACAGGGTTAATAAGCAAATTTCTTTTTTTTTTTTTTTTTTAGTAGAGCCATAGCACCATCTTCTGGTCATCTCTACATGACAACAGAATTAAACAGGAGCCAGGGTCTAAGTTTTTAAAATAAATATAAATATTCTTGTATACTCTTGAGTTGTAGCATGTGCCCTTTGATACAAAGAAACAAACAAAAAAAATTAGAAGTAAATAAAAAACATTGTTTTATTTATTTTCATTAGTTCATGAATCATTACCCTTAGATATACTTTCCTGATCTACAAAATTTTTACAGTCAATAAAGATTGCTTATTAGATTAAGTATTCTGGAAGATACTTGAAAGACAAAAGCTATTATCAACTGAGTATAAATTTTTAAACTATACTGCATGATTTTTATCTTATTGTAAACCACATTCCTTTATTAACAGAGTACATTTCCAAATAGGAAACTACATAAGAACTGAAAATAAAGTTTCACAAAAATACATTAAAAACTAGCCATTTTTTAGAAAGCATTTCATCTCAAATATCTCTTTGTTACCTAGTCATTATGTAATTGAATCTTTTTGGGTTTGGATTTGGGTTCACTGAATAAAGAACCTCCTAGGTATAAAGAAACATTAAGTGTAAATATCATCATTCTTTTATAAAACATCCTGATTGTAGTGAAGTTGGATTCATACCCAGAGTGTGCAACATTTTGAACATTTAAATAGAATCTTATTCTAAATGTTGTCCATAAATTGTAAGAGTTTTAAAATTCTCTATTAGTGCTTAAAAGTATTTGCCAAACAAGCACAAGTATAAATTACTGCCTAATGAGTAGTTAAAAGAAATGGTTGGCTGGTCCCCTTTTTCTCCAAATGGGAGTGAGATCATCTTAGGACCTTTTAGTATATTTCTTTAAAAATAAGTAAAATATAAAATACATAAAATATTTTAAAATACAAAAAAATTAAGAAAAGTCAGGTAAAATAAATGGATTAAAATATTACTTTTTATTTCTTTACCTAGAAAGCAAGCCAGCTCACTTCAATTTTTTTCTCAATTTAAACGTTCAGTAGATTCCACCTGATATGACATTCTCAAAGCAAAGTAATACTTTTTAATGTCTATGATTTTGCCTGGCACAGAGGCCTACCTCTCCTATGGAATAATTGGATGAACTCTAAATAAAGTCAGAGAAGGGTTGTTTCAAAAAAAAAAATTGACAATAAAGTGTGTTAACAAAATAGTGCTATGTTAAATTTTCTTTTTCTTTTTCTTTTTTTTTTTTTTTGCGGTACGAGGGCCTTTCGCTGTTGTGGCCTCTCCCGCTGCAGAGCACAGGCTCCGGACGCGCAGGCTCAGCGGCCATGGCTCACGGGCCCAGCCGCTCCGCGGCATGTGGGATCCTCCCGGACCGGGGCACAAACCCGTGTCCCCTGCATCGGCAGGCGGACTCTCAACCACTGCACCACCAGGGCAGCCCTTAAATTTTCTTAATGAGATAAACATGAGAATTCTGTTGAAGGAGTTTTTCAAATCTTAGTATCTCAGAGGGAACGGTGGCTTTTGGGATGGGATGCAATTAGAAAAACATACGAAGGATGCATGGCAGCTTACATAAGATTTTTTCAGGAAACTTGCTGGTTCTTAGTATGTGGAGTTGCTTAGTGTCCTTTTCTGCTCTTACTCTCACCAGTTCCCGAGGTCTGCTCATAGATATGGCCAGATCCTCGTGGGTTTGTCCATTAGGACGTCTTTAACATACAGTGTCACAGCAAAATGCTGCTTTGTAATTAAGTCTAATTCTACACTTTCAACTGGTGGATATGATATTCTAACTTTTAGAGACAGTTGTTCTGTCATTATTAGTCTTTGAGTTAGGGCACAAGTCCACATTGAAAGTAAAGGCAAGCTACGGAATGTCAACACATAAAATATTGCCGTTACATTTTTTTTTGTTGAGTATGAAAAATTATACCTTAGAAAAATACAAAGAGTGTTCCACACCCAGAAAAATAATTGTGTGTACATAGTTATTATTAAATATGTTTCCTTGATCTAGTGATATTCATTCAACAGACCATTTTTACCAGGGTGAAGCCATATCTGCCACAGAACTATTCATGCTTTGAATTTCCACCAGTCTACTGATGACTGAAGATAAATTCAATACACTAGACACTTATCTGGAGGGCTTGCCCTACCTTTAGTTTCCTTACAGCATCTCTCACAACTTCTGTTCCTTTGGGCTGCTCCACTTCTGTGCTGCCAAGAAACTGAAAA
Organism: Mesoplodon mirus; assembly: GCF_964341445.2. Lineage (NCBI taxonomy): Eukaryota > Metazoa > Chordata > Mammalia > Artiodactyla > Ziphiidae > Mesoplodon > Mesoplodon mirus. The sequence continues at coordinate 46,571,565 of NC_138984.1, forward strand.
TGGTCACTTGTGAGACAGGCTTTACTATATCCTATATCAGTAAGTCATGCTGAAGTATATCATGGAATAATAGAATGATGTGACAGTAATTCAAGTCCAAATCCTAAACAGAAGTTACTAATTTATATTATTTTATATGAAAATATAAATACATTACTTAATCATATACAATTCCTATTATTCAAGGTTTTTTTAAAACATACTTTTCCTAAATACTTTACTTGAAGATTGGTACTAGAAAGAAAATTGAATACATTTCATTGGGCCCAGAGAAATAAAGTTGAACTCAAATTTAAAATGCATTAACAATTAAAAATTATCTGAAAATTTAAAGTATATAATTTTTGTGTTGTCAATAGTATATTTTGAGATATTAATGTTATTTAATACAGTTTATAATGTCAAATCAACATTTTCTTTGTTTTCCAATTAGCACACTCGTACAGCATGTAAAATTTTAAAATACACACTTTTTTAATACCCAGTATACAACATTCATCAAAGCCATAAGCTAAAGTACATTAAAAAAAAATTTTTTTTCTAAAAGCTCTACAATTTTACTAAGTGTTAAAATATCCCTGGAGGTTTTTAGTTAAAACCTGACCTATCCCCCACAAAAAGAAAAAGTTTCATAATAATTATGACATTGTAATAAAATCTCTATCCTTGAGAGATATAATACCTCTTAAACAGAAGTCCAATATCATGAAATGTTCAAGATCAATTAGAATTGACATGTGGATATTTTATTCTACAGAGTATTTCTATATAAATAGCAAATAATCATTAAATTCATTAGGTATATATAATTTTCCAAAGACTTTTTTTCTTGTCACATACTATCAATCATCATAACACTAGGGTGGGATAAGAATTCATCACTTCTCATATGCATGAGTATGTATGTGTGTATACTTTACATCAAATAATTAAGTAAAACCTTTTTTTTTTTTTTTTTTTTGCATTACGCGGGCCTCTCACTGTTGTGGCCTCTCCCGTTACGGAGCACAGGCTCCGGACGCGCAGGCTCAGCGGCCATGGCTCACGGGCCCAGCCGCTCCGTGGCATGCGGGATCCTCCCGGACCGGGGCACGAACACGTGTCCCCTGCATCGGCAGGTGGACTCTCAACCACTGCGCCACCGGGGAAGCCCCTAAGTAGAACCTTTTTCATGGTGTTAACTCACAGAATGAAAGGGAGCAAAATAGTAATGTCAGGGTATCTTTTAAAATCACATTTAATTTCTTCTTTTATTCTTTTTAAAAAAATTTTTATTGGAGTATAGTTGATGTACAATCAGCTAGTAACACAACTATAGTTGTGTTAGTTTTAGGTGTACAGCAAATTGAATCACTTATACACATACATATATTCACTTTTTTTTTTAGATTCTTTTCCCATATAGGCCATTACAGAGTATTGAGTAGAGTTCCCTGTGCTATACAGCAGGTTCTTATTAGTTATCTATTTTATATACAGCAGTATTATATATACTGACATATATATATGTCAATCCCAATCTCCCTCTCTTTCATTCTTGAAAAAAATAACAGTAACAACTAAAGAAATGAGAGTTTTGTTTTTCAAAATGGTCTCTGTGGATTACCTGTATGAGAATTACCTAGGGAGCAGATTAAAACATAACAATGCATAACCCTAATAAGGGTAGGGCTAGGGAATTATATTTCTAAAACCATCACAAGTGATTTCTTGTACTAAAATCTAAGGAACAGACTTAGAAAATAGTAACAACTGAGGAGAATAGTAGAAGGTAGATAGAAAAGGTGAGCTGAAAATATAGGATATAACTGCTGATCCTGTTTCTAATGAGCTCATGGAGAGAACGTGAAGCTCAGAAGCATTAAGGCAAAAAAGTTTCAGTTTTCAGATTCTACAAGGTACAACAGTTTCTTTTTCTAATATATTCAAACTATGCCAAACAACTGCAACTTGGTCTAGATGTAATATCATTAGGCACTAGGTTTGTCCCTCTGTGACCTCAAATTGGTTGACCAGATCTGCAAAAAAAGACCAAAATTAATGGAGAAATTCTCAGCTAAAAAGGAACTGAAAACCTGCTACTAAGATATGTGAGACAGCCAAATCGATTCCTGACACCAATGGACCCATCACATTTCTTCTGTTTCAGGACAGTGTATTCAACTTTGGCTTCATGATACAATAACTTGGGAGCTTTAAACTTAGACCAGTGCCTGGGACTCTGATTTAATTAGCTGGGGCAGAGCCAGGGCATCTGTGCATTTTAAAGCTCCCCAGGTGATTTTAACGTGCCACCAGATTTGAAAAGCACTGTTTTAGATCATGCAGAAAGAGTAAAGGGTTCACGTGACAGGAGGGGAGTGAACACCATAGAAGCCATTTAGTTCTGAGTAAATCCATGGGGTCAACTCTTCTCAACATCTCTGAAATTATCACTGAGAGATTCCCCATTAGTGGTGGTCTAGTGTTAGCAGAACAGGAAGGTAAAAGCAGACTACATTGCTAAGTGATTACTGAACTCTAAGAAGGAAGCGTCTGATGTGTCGATAACAGACTGTAAGAGTTGCTAGAAATATTTATGGAAAATATTCATACTTTGGCAGTAATGTCATGAGTCATAGTGGTTATATGTAAATAGGCCCATATGGGAAAATTCTGGAAGAACTCCAAGTACATTCTAAGTGAATCAACCTCTTGCAGTGTTCCAGGAACATTTTAATATGTTTCTTTCACATTGGCTTTAATTAAACCATCTGAGTAATGAAACACAGGGAGAAGCCTTGAATGATTGTGGGAACTAAGCTTTAAAGATTTCCAATATGAAGCTTGGCACTTAACCCTTTTTTTTCTATGTAATGTTGGATGAACTGAATGAAAATAATTTTAAAACTGAAAAGCAGATTATTCCTTATAACAGTTCCTGTATTTTTAAGTTATAAAAGTCATGATACTTAGATTAAATAGTTCATATTTGTGTGCATTCCATGTGTATATAAAATATTTATAAGACCCTTGAATATGATGCATCATGCTGGAATAAACTCTAGGCTTAGAATCTGAAGATACTGAAAGGTCACTTAATCTCTGCCTTATTTGATTCTTGAAAAATAAGGATAATAATATTGCTCTTCTCTCCTTATAAAATTGCTCTGAAGATCAACTGCAGTAAGAGATAAGAAAAACAAAAACAAAAACAAAAAACCCTGTAAACCGCAAAGTGCTTTATAATTATGAGGGATTGTCACTTCTTTATTTAATGATTGTTTGGGGAAGACACTAGAATTCAGTGGATATTGTTGGTGCCTGCTCAACTCTCCTTGGATCTTCATCAGTGCTGGGATCCATCCTCCAGCTTCCCCATTTTTGCTGGTAATGACTCACACACAAGACCTTCAAAGGATTTCCTTTGGGCAATGAGGTCACTTTGCCAGTACAGAGAGCTGGAGACACCTGGAAGTTTTTTGCTTTGCCCCATAACGCAATACTCCTTAGCTAATGACTGGTGTAGAAAAATAACTTCATATTCTAAGAAAAAATAAGATTTAGACCCAAGTTTACAGATTACAAGGAGAGAAAAAATACATACTGAGATATGAAAGGGACTAAAAATTTAAACTCCCATGCCCCAGTTCTTCATAGGAAAAGAGGGGAGTATGTGGAACCCAGGAATCAAGGGGGTGGGGCAGTGACAGAGGGTGTTAACCACTACATATGTGACAAATCAAGGCACAGCAGTGTAGCAGGTTATCCAGAAATAAAGAAGAAAATAACAAGAGTTGAAAATGGTTACTTCAGTGAGTGACACTTGGGAAAAGAGCTGAGGAACATTTTGCTTTTTCATTATAAGCCTTGGGGAAATATTTGTTTAAAATGGACATGGATAACTTTGATTAAATAAAAATTGAATTAAGTCCCCAAGTGATAACACGTTAAAGTTGCACATACTCATTTATTCCTTAAAAAAAAAAAATAAAAGAGAGTATTTACTATGAGTCAAGTGCTGGGTATTTACTAAGTGCTAGGTATATAGCAGGGGGAAAATGCCCCTGTTCTAGTTTATATCCCAGGGAGCATACCTGTGTATGTGCACATGTATGTATGCATGTATGTATCTATATATTTCTATGTTTATGTCTAGATCACAAACATATTTCTAATATATCTTAGATGGCATAAGTAAAAATAACACAAATAATAACATAGATTGAGCAGAGTGTAATATTTAAGATCGAGTGATCAGGAAAGTCCTCTCTAAAAGGGTGACATTTTAATAGCGACCTGAATGAAAGGAAGAAATGAAAGATACTCAGACATATTGAGTCTAAGTTCCTTTGATGTGTCAATTAGAGTAGAAGACTCAACAGCTGGGTATACAAAGTAGAGCTTGGGGAAGGAGAATTCTGGGTAAAAGGTGTGGATTAGGGAGACCCTGGCACTGAGGTCTCAGTGGAAAGACTGAGGAGCACCAGAACCATGGGTCCCCAGGCAGCTGCCATGCTGCACAGGGAGATGCAAGAGAAGAATGCTGCCAACAGAAATGAGTTAAATGTCCAGTGAAAGGGCAAGGAGAATCAAGAAAGTTAGATCCTTAATATTAGTAATCAGGGTTATCAGATTAGCAAATAAAATTATAGGATGCTGCTGTTGCTGGGAATGTAAAATGTTACAGCTACACCAGAAAACAGTTTGGTAGTTTCTCTGAAGACTAAATATGCATTTATCCTAAGGTACAGCAACTGTACTTTTTGGTATTTATCCCAGATAGATGAAAACTTATATTCCTGTAAATATTTTTGCACTGATGTTCACAATGGATCTATTTGTACTAGTCAAATGTCAGAAACAACCCAAATATACTTCAGTGGGTGGATGGTTAAACAAACTGTGGTACATCCATACCATGGAACACTACTCAGCAATAAAAATAAGTGGACTATTGTTACACACACAACTTGGATGGATCTTAAGGGAATTATGCTGAATAAAAGGAGTTAATCTCAAAAATTCTCTTTTCTGTTATGAAATTTACCTAAATAAAAAATATAGAAAATTTGTTTTACAATCTCTTAGAAAATGGCACATCCGTGTGTTGAACACTTTCAATTGGGTAAAAGTCATTGCTTTTGTGTTTTAGCAACTTTATGTCTTAGCTCCTCCATGTGGCAGAAAAAAAATAACAATGATGAGAAGAGAGTATAATGTATCAGACTGTTTTTGCTTTATACATGTAGATTCTAAGTGCTATTTTTCAGTGAGGCAAAAGAGCAAAAGAAAGAGTTATGTGTTCCGAGGCCAGTGATAGTGGTGGGTGCTCTTTTTCTTATTTCAAGTATTCAAGATTTTATCAATTATATTTCTTCAGAGCCTCCAACAGACAACATTCTTTTCAGCACATACTTTTTTTGAAAGATCAGGCATTAGACCTTACATAAGTCCAAGTGTGTGTCTTGCACAATTGTGTGTCTGTGCTTTGAAAATCTGCAACAAAATGTTTCTGTTTACTTATGAATAAACATTTCTATTTTAATAGTAATGTATGTTCACTGTAGGAAATTTAGAAACTACAGAAAAATGTATCAATGAAAATAAGCATCAACTTCTTTCTCACAATCAAGAGGTAATTATCATTGAAAATGTAATATGTTTTAAATTTGTTACTGTCAAAGTAATCAGCCAGTGATAGTATTAGGCAAACTTACAAAAACAAACAAAACCTCTTAAATTACTATATATGACTGATTCCATTTGGGGCATTATTGTGTGTGTGTGTGTGTGTGTGTGTGTGTGTGTGTGTATTTAAATTTTGGCTACTAGTTATTAAAAGGATTGAAGATTAGAATACTGAATAATGTTTTGATCCTAGATAATATGGACAGATAGGAAAGATATAAAACACAAAAGAACATTTACAATATATTAGACTATGAAAAGTAAGATGACATTGATCTAAAAATGTTTTGTGTATTCTTAGTCTATATATTGAAAGGTATAACAACATAGCATATATTTTTCACAGATTTTACAAACTATAAAATGTTTTTGGAAAATCATCAATAAAGACTTTGACAAATACAGAGCAAATTTTTGATACTTTAAAGCTAATTATATATTCTGTGCAAATAGTCCAACCTACGCATCTCTTTGGTCAGTGCATTTGGATACTTAGTAAATGCACTCACAGCAGATATTTTAGAGGCTGGAGATGGTTGAAATTAAAAACAGAAAAATGTCATCAAACTCACTATTATATATAAAAATATTTACTTTATAGACTTTTAAAATTAGAATGTTATTAAGATATTTCATATCTGGCTTAATATTTTCCAAAACTCTCACAACTATTTTTCAATTAATTAAAATGACATAGGCTTTTCTTTTAAACTAATCTCAAGTGATGTCTAGTCATTTCTTCCAGTTATTTCATTGTATTCCATTATGCCTAAAATAAGCATTTTGCAAAAACGTGTGAAAGTTTGAGAATTACACCTTCATTTTCAAATATTACTTGAAATTGACTTTTTTTTCCCACTTGAAAGACTGAATAGTTTGCTTTATGACTTGCTTCTTTGCCAGTAGAGAGCAGTGTTGGACATCATATGGACCTAATTATACTATCTGCTTTTCTTTCTTTCTCAAATGTTTTAGAATCACTCTGTAAATATGAAAATGTGGGTTTTAAAAAAATAAATGCCAGATAAACAACAACTAAAATAATTAACTAAAGAGTTACTAAGCCTAGCTGCTATGAAATCTGACACTAACATATGAAAGAACTAACATAAATATATTGAATACACGTTTATATCAAATTCAAAATATGCCAATTGTGTGTAGATAATATGTTCTCTATACAATTATTTTAAAATAATAAAGGAAAATAATTTCCATTTTGTACAAAATAAAAGCTTTCTCTAACATCTAGGCTAATAAATAACTCTTGGTAGCATAACTACCAATGGATATTTTAACTGTAGAAAAAAAATAAATGAGTATGTCTCTATCTTTGCAAGCAAGGTTGCAGAGACTCAAACAGGATGGGGCTAATTTTCTTGGCGTTAACTTGACTGCATATGTGTATAAAAAACAAAAACAAAAACCCAGTACTTAAACCTTCCAGCTACTCAACTGCACCCAATAGATAAGCCATACGGGAGTAAACCAATTTAATTTTATAGCCTTTATTTGGCTGACTCTCCATGTCACAGTGCCAAACAATATAAAAAGTACATTATAATAATCAATTACTAAAGAAAGGTCAGAATCAATCGAACTTAAACCTATTACTTAATTGTTAAAACCATAATCCTAAAAAATAAAATAAAATATATCCACCAAAAAAGAAAAGATATAATTTAAACTAAATACTCTAAAGGTTATCCTTTAAAGGAGGAGCAGGATTTAATAGAGAATAAAAAATATTGGGGTCAGTATTTAAAAGTTTACATTTTATATTTGATTTGATAGTTATTCTTATTTTATTGTAGTAACTTTCTATTAAATTGTATCTTTTTTATTATTATGTTATTTTTTATTTTATTTTTTATTTTTGGCTGTGTTGGGTCTCCATTGCTGCACGCAGGCTTTCTTTAGTTGTGGGGAGTGGAGGTCACTCTTCGTTGTGGTGCGCGGGCTTCTCACTGCGGTGGCTTCTCTTGTTGCAGAGCACGGCTCTAGGTGCACGGGCTTCAGTAGTTGCAGCATGTGGGCCCTAGAGTGCGTGGGCTTCAGTAGTTGCAGTGCGTGGGCTCAGTAGTTGCAGCGTGCAGACTCTAGGGCGAGCAGGCTTCAGTAGTTGTGACACGCAGGCTCACTAGTTGTGGCACATGGACTCAGTAGGTGTGGCGCACAGGTTTAGTTGCTCCATGGCATGTGGGATCTTCCCGGACCAGAGATTGAACCTGTGTTCCCTCCACTGGCAGGCGGATTCTTAACCACTGCGCCACCAGGTAAGTCCTATTAAATTGTATCCTCTATCTTCTTATTTTACATGAATACAGAGTGTATTATTTTAACAGGCTCTTGCTATTAAAACAAGATTCCTAAGTTTAAGCCAAAACCAACCTAGGTGCTATAAACAAGAAACTGTGCTCATTGCCCACTGTGGAAGGGTCTCCCAAATCGAGTTTTGAATCACACGGTCACAGTAAGAAGCACTGAGGGTTTTGTTCTGTCTCAGAGGCCCCTCCACAGTCAAACTTCTTTCACATCTGAGGAGTGAGACAGGTGGAGTGAAGGGCAGAGCATTCACCTGTGTTGTTATAAATAAAATTCTTACAAAAATAAATAAACACCAACTTACACAGAAAACCAAAAGCATGGGCTCTGAATCCAGACAGGCTTTACAATCCATTTTCTCCTTAGAGAACCACTCGATTGTGGACTGTGGAGATATTATCATTCAACTCCCATTATTTTATAGATAATATAAACTGAGGACAAAGAAGGTGAAGTGTCTTCTGAAGGTCACAAAGCTTTAAAGTAGCAGAGCGAGGGCTAGGATTCCAGCTCTCCTAATTTTCAGACATATAGTCTATTTTTGCTATCTTAAATAAAACAGAAACAGAAGGAAAGATAATATAGTGTACTGGATATATATTACCCATTTAGGCCACATCCATTTGGTTAATTAAATTTTATGTAATAGGTTCTTTCTCCTGTGAGATAATGCTTAAGATGTGAGGAAGTCAGCTCACACCAGTCAGAATGGCCATCATCAAAAAAATCTACAATCAATAATTGCTGGAGAAGGTGTGGAGAAAAGGGAACCCTCCTACACTGTTGATGGGAATGCAAATTGGTACAGCTGCTATGGAGAACAGTATGGAGGTTCCTTAAAATATAAAAATAGAACTACCATACAACCCAGCAGTCCCACTCCTGGCCATGTACCTGGAGAAAACCATAATTCAAAAAGATACATGCACCCCGGGACTTCCCTGGTGGTGCAGTGGTTAAGAATCCACCTGTCAATGTAGGGGACATGGGTTCGAGTCCTGGTCCAGGGAGATCCCACATGCCTCAGAGCAACTAAGCCCATGTGCCACAACTACTGAGCCTGTGCTCTAGAGCCCGTGAGCCACAACTACTGAGCCCACATGCCACAACTACTGAAGCCTGTGCACCTAGAGCTCGTGCTCTGCAACAAGAGGAGCCACTGCAATGAGAAGCCCGCGCACCGCAACGAAGAGTAGCCTGCACTTGCTGCAACTAGAGAAAGCCCACATGCAGCAATGAAGACCCAACACAGCCCCCTCCAAAAAAAGGAAAAAATATACATGCACCCCAATGCTCATTTCAGCGCCATTTACAATAGGCAGGGCATGGCAGCAACCTAAATGTCCATCAACAGAGGAATGGATAAAGAAGATGTGGTACAATGGAATACTACTCAGCCATAAGAAAGAACAAAATAATGCCATTTGCAGCAACATGGATGGACCTAGAGATTGTCATACTGAGTGAAGTAAGTCAGACACGGAAAAACAAATATCATATGATATCTCTTATATGTGGAATAAAAAAAGGATACAAATGAACTTATTTACAAAACAGAAGTAGAGTCATGTATGTAGAAAACAAACTTATGGTTACCAGGGGATAAGGGTGGGGGGGATAAATTGGGAGACTGGGACTGACATATACACACTACTAATAAAATATATAACTGATAAGAACCTGTTGTATAGCATAGGAAACTCTACTCAATACACTATAATGGCCTATATGAGAAAAGAATCTAAAAAAGAGTGGATGTATGTATATGTATAACTGATGCACTTTGCTGTACACCTGAAACTAACACAACATTGTATATCAACTATACTCCAATAAAAATTAAAAAAAAATCTGAGGAAGTCAAAAGAATATTTAGTTGGCTTTACGGTTAGGTATCCTGAATTTCCTCTACCATTTCTTTATTGAAGCTCTCAGAGCCTCAGTTTCCTCATTCATAAAATGGGGATAACACAGTGTTTCTGTGAGAATTAAATGAGAAAATGCAATCAGCGACTGGCAGAGTGAATGTTCACTGAATTTATGCTTAGAAATTAAAATACAATAATAAAGTAACAGTCACAACAAGAATTTTAAAAAAGCCAACCTACCAACAGACTATGAAGTAAGCAAGAAAAAAAAAACCTATTTTAAGCCACTAGTAGTCAGATTTTGGCTATAGAGGCAGCTAGAATCCTTACCAACACATACACAGGTATATTCTTTCCTCAAAATTTTATTGGTTATTTTTAAACACTTATTCTTCTAAATTGTCATCGTAATTTAATTTCACTGCAATGTAATCAATTATACAAAATGAGATGTGAGATTTTTAGGATGTCTATGAAATACCTACATTTGGATACCTTATCAGTAAGTGTTTATACTGTTTTTCAGGAAGGCCAAGTACTTTTCTTGCTAAATATATTCCTAGTCGCTTTACAGTCTGGGGTAAACAAGTTTTTAAAAATTCTATTTATAACAAATTATTGCTACTATGGGAAACATTTACCTTGTATTTAGTCAGCTTACTTATCTTATTAAGCTTAGCAATTTTATTTCTTTTGGAAAATGTGAATCTACTGGAATGTAATTATCAATATCTTTCCCAATATTGTTACAAATTCTTTCATTTTCCTTGCTTACAAAACAATGTTAAATAACAGTTATAACAAGTATCCATTTCTTATTCTTAATTTTCATGAGATTTAATTAAGCTTTTGGCAATACAATATACTGCTTATTATTCTACTTCTGTTTTAAACTTCAATAACGTAATTGCCCCCAAACTTCTTGTGCTCCTGAACTCTGTCCAAAAAGAATATATTTATCTGGAGAAGGCCCTAATATTTCAAAGAACCTCCACATTTCTCCTGAGCTAAATTTATCTCTTCTTCTCCCTTTTGGAGAGAACGTTCTTTAAAAGCTCTGCATCCATCCTAATTCAGGGGATAACAATTCCAGTACTTCCCCTCTGAAACACTATGTTATCATCATAATTTCTCTAAACTCCTCCTCCTCATCATCATTATTATTTCTATATCCTAATTCATTTTAAAAATATTTATTGTGTACCATCTATGTGTCAGTTTCTGTTCTAGATACCAGGGATACAGCAGTGAACAAAACAGATCCAAATCCCTGACCTACTAATGCTGCTGTAGGCTACACCCTTATCTTCAGTGCTCAGAGAGGGTACCTATATTTTCTCACAGGTTTTTTTCATTCCACTCCATCTACAGCCCTATTAAGTATAATCTAAACAAACTGCAACAAGAGAGCTTCCAAATCAACAATAATTGCCATAGTGGAGTTCTCTGTCTGTACGTGATCAGTTTTGAAATCTTAAGCCGTCTTGGAGAAGACCTCATCCCAAGCTGTGAGCAGAAATTCTCCTTCACATTTAAATATCACAGAAATGAGTGACCACATTAAGGGACTTTACTACTCAAACTGCTATCCTTGTTTCTTTAGGAAGGAAGAAAAATCTACTTGTTAGATCTTGATAGGCTGTGTATAGCTCTTTCGAGTGAAAACTGAGTGTGGGCTCATGATACTCCTGAAATGCAGATTTAGTCATTTCTTTCAACAGACTTTCTGTCAATGATTAATATGGCCTGATCACTCTGTGAAGCACTGCTGCGTGCACAGCGCTCATTAGTGTGCTGTGATGGTATAAGCAAAGAAGATGGGATCCTGCCCCCTGGGGTTTTACCTACTAGATTTAGAGATTCAAACACATACAAGGAACGGCAAAGACAACAAAAAACAAGACAAAAAAACAAACAAAAACCTGAGATCTGGAACAGATTGAGACAAGATTAACGTACTATTCTACTCCCATCAGGGGCCCCCAGAGGCACGAGTGAAAGCAAGCTCTGCACCGAGCAGGCCTTCTTTTAATCAAGAACTGTTTACTGAGGACCTACTATGTGTCAGGCACTGTTCCAGACTTAGATACAGTGATGAACAGAAGAGTCAAAGTCTCTAGGGAAGTGGCTTGGTGGAAACATACAAAAGGGTTTTAGAACCACATGGACACAAAGTTTGAATTCTGGCTCTGCCACTTGATAGGCTTATGAATCTTAACATCTCTGAGCAGCAGCATCTTCTTTTGTAAAATGTAGATAAATATCCCTGTATTTATAAATGGTTATAAGCAAAAATCGTATGGGTAAAGGGCCTGATACATAGTAGAAGTTCAAAAAATATTTGCTTCATTCAATAAATGCTCCTACAGGGAAAGATATATACTGTATGGTATCGTTTATATGTGGAATCTAAAAAAATACAACATACAAGCGAATATAACATAAAAGAAGCAAACTCACAGATATAGAGAAGAAACTAGTGGTTACCAGTGTTGGTGGGGGGAGCGATAACATAGGGTAGGGGAGTGGGAGGTACAAACTGTTGGGTGTGAGATAAGCTCAAGGATGTATTGTACAACACGGGGAATATAGCCAATATTTTGTAATAACTATAAATGGAAAGTAACCTTTAAAAATTGTATAAAAATTTTAAAATAAAATAGAAAAAATAAATGCTCCTAAATGATACATAGGTGCTGATTATTTGGTTCTATATCCTACAGTAATGCTGGAACAACAGTGTTTGTGACTGATTATTTTCAACAACGGTCAGGGTTTTTTTTTCTTCTGATTTTATAGACTCAACATAATTCTATTAATAGGGCTTAAATAAGTCTGCTGGGAAGCTGATGACTCTGGCTAATTAAGTGGCAGATGGGGAAATACAGATGCATCAAGCATCCAACAATGGCAGGGTCCTGGCAATTTCTACATGGGAACAGGAGAATGAGTGGGTCACTCTGATTTTGTGTAATCAGTTGCGTCCATTTATGGAAGGAATCTGCCTTGCAATCAGATGCTGCTATGAGGATGCTGCTGTTTTATCTCATTAGCTAATAGCCGAATTCCCTCTTCCCTGTTTGTAAAAGTGAGCAGCTATTCTGCTTCTACTATCACAACTCATGCTACTTTTGTTACCATTAAGCCCATCTACTTCTAACTTAATTTGATAATTCAGTTTATTTTTTTAAGTCTACGCTTTTTTCTTTTTAAAGACAATTTTATTTATTTATTTTCAATAGTTGAAGTCAGTTATCACTAATTAGCACCAATTAGTCTTCACTTCAATGCTTAATTGGTTTTTCTTTAACCTTAATATATGCTGATTTTATTTGATTATCCTTGGCCTTTAAAAAAATCAGTTGTCACATATTCCTCGGCAGCTTTTGAGAGTATTTTTCAGTTGCCCTTTGAAAATTCTAATCCTGGTATTAACATAGACCTTTATGTTTTTATTGGAATACTTCTAAAAATTTAATAACCTGATTAGTAACTGTAATTCCAAACTATATTAAAAATTCCCTTTATATATACAGAATTATATTGCAGTATATTACTTTTCTCAGAAAGAACTATATACATTTCTATTTCCCATGATATATTTGATTAATATATCAAATACTTAAATTTGCTATATTCACACTACAAAACTGGTATTTGAGAAGAACCTTTATATGCAGTTCCATTATTAATATGACTAAAGTTTAAAGTTAGTTACTTATTTTTAACACATTTTTAATTTAAGCATTTTATGACATGCCATTTCAATTCCTTGCGCATCAGAATTAATATATTATATATATACTGGCTCAGGCCTGAGATTAATTTGTTTTCATTTAAAAACAATAAATGTTATTAAAATGAACAAATAAGTGAAGTATTAGCAAAGATATAATAGCATTAAAATCATATTTATTTGCATTTCATTTCGGGGCTAATCTAGTATAAATTTCAAAATTATATATGGCCACAATAGAAATTATGCATGCTGCTACATGTAAGAATTAGAAAACTTATGGCATTCTGTCTTTGCACCAAAAATTTACATTCTGTTACTGAATATTCAAGTTAAAAGATCTATCCAAACTCAGGAAGCCTCACTCTATAAAGCCCCAATAACCCCCGCCCCTCCCCGGTAATGGAATTTTACTAAAGATTCTGAGAGTTTCTGCCATTTAAACATGATTAAGTCTTTATCTGAAGATAGATGGCATTGCACACACCGGACACCTTGGGGAGGGGCCGTTTTTTGTTTTTTTGTTTTTTTTTGCGGTACGCGGGCCTCTCACTGTTGTGGCTTCTCCTGTTGTGGAGCACAGGCTCCGGACGCGCAGGCTCAGCGGCCATGGCTCACGGGCCCAGCCGCTCCGCGGCATGTGGGATCCTCCCGGACCGGGGCACGAACCCGTGTCCCCTGCATCAGCAGGCGGACTCCCAACCACTGCGCCACCAGGGAAGCCTGGGAAGGGCCTTTGTAAGTCCTTGATAACATCTCATTGGAGTTGGAGGACCTCAGTCACTAGAGCCCCATCTGTCAAGCTTTGCCTGTAGAAATCCTGCCAGCAGCCTGCAGGAAGGAATGCAAAGTGGGTGGTTGATAGGGAAAATGTCACGAGAAGGGCAAGTAACTTTCTCTTATTCTGAACAGTCTTGTGAGCCTCGCCACAGAAAGTACTTTTGGCTTGTTGCTCTAAAAACACTTCCTGAGAGAAGGAAGAAATTCAGGTTGTGGTTGGTTCTTCTGTACTTGCATTGAAATTTCCACTGTTATTAGGATAGCAAATTTACCAAGTTACCATATATACTATTTGTAAAATACAAATCGTCACGTAAACACTGAAGTCAAGGGGATTTATTTTTGTTAATTCTTATTGTCCTCAAAGATTGGCTGTTTACTGAATGACCAAGTCAAACATTATTCTGCCAAGGATATAGTGCTAGGAAGAATCTCTGGACTCAAATTAAGATTTGAATCTTGGCTCTGCTGTTACTAAGTTTTTGGTCAATCTACTTTACATTTCCAAATGTTAGTCTTTATAAAAAGTGGTAGTGATACTTCTATATAGAGTCATTCTGAGGATTGCTGAATATCATGAGAATACAGTATTTAGTATTTAATAGTATTTAGTATTTAATAGGTTTGTCTCACTTAATCAAGTAGGAGAACTAAAACTATTTTATAATAAAAGCCAAAGAGTCTCTTTGAAATTAAATTGTTCCATACTACATGATCCAGATATATTATAGAAAACAACTAACCAATTATCTTCTGTTTTTTATCTACTACTTTGAAATTATATAAATGTGAGTAAAAAGGCAAGGGTGTTTGTCATGTTAGTTCCCCCACACCATGGTTTTATTTTTTTTATTTAAATTTTTTTTAAATATTTATTTATTTATTTACTTGGTTGCGTCAATGCGGCAGGTGGGCTCCTTTGTTGTGGCTTGTCGGCTTCTTAGTTGCGGCAGGTGGACTTCTTAGTTGTGGCTTGTTAGTTGTGGCATGTGAACTCTTAGTTGTGGCATGCATGTGGGATCTAGTTCTTGGACCAGGGATCAAACCCGGGCTCCCTACATTGGGAGTGAGGAGTCTTAAACACTGTGCCAGGAGGGAGCTACCTCACCCATGATTTTAATGTCCCAGTATAACTCCAGGAATTTAATGGGAATCTGATATTTAAGTGGGACTATGAAGTGTCTGTGTGCGTGTGTGTGTGTGTGTGTGTGTTTGTGTAACCAGCAAATATACTCATGGGCCTGTATTTAAAATAATGATGAAAGGAAAAGAACGGATAAATAGTGTACTATTTAATCAAATGTTAGAGATAAAAAATATACAGGAAACATTACATTTAAACTTTACTAAGTGCTAAGTATAGCACTTATGACTTTTTCCCAGAAACTTCTAAATTTAATAAGGTAAAAATTTGATGTTACTAAAATTATATCTGCTATTAAATTAAGTGATATAAATGTACTATGTAGGTGTGTGGTGATCTCATTAATGAGGTCATGCAGTTGGTCATTGTACAAAAGAAGTTAGTCTGAGGTAATCAGAAACACACTGGTTCAGTGACTATAAATTGGTTAAAATCTGAAACTTGGGCTGTTAAATGATCCAGTTTGTGAAGGTCAAGGTACAGCATTCAGGTATATCTAAATGATCTCAATGCCTCTAATTTATATGTCTCAAGTTCAATACATAGATAGATAGATGTATTGCTTTGGGGCCAAAGTATTTAACCTATTGGTTATGATTTTCTGTCTAAACAGACTTGTACATGGATAATTCTACTGCTAGCTAGAATAGCACATCTGCATCCACATGCCACAACTAACAATGGGTAAATCAGTTATAGGCCATATCTAAAGATTTGGCATGCTATATCTGTTTGCTTGAGAATATTTGTTGACAGGGAGATCACTACCTCACAAGAGCATCTGCTACTATACAGTAGCATTGTGAATAATATTCTTCCTAGTATGGAGTTATTTTGGGGAGAATGACAATGAAGCAGAAGCTAAAATACTGAAGGAACAAAGGAGTGACCTGGGGATTACAGATGACTTCAATTAGGAGAGGAAGAGTGGCACAGTTTGATAACATGAGACTCAGAGAGAGTAGGAAAGGGGAAGGAAAGTCAAGTCGCTTGCCAGGCCAGGTGTTCTGGGAAGAGTTGTGTGGAGAAAACATCCACCCCTTGTGGAAAGTGTTCAAGGTTGGCAAAGGCAACAGGGGATTTAGAGTCCTCAGAAGAGAGCTGGTTTTCTTTGGAGCAAGAAGAAGCACGGTTCAGAGGAGAGGTGGAGGACAAAGGGGATTTTGCTGGTGATTGATCTTGAGTTCCCAGAGACCAGGCATAGTTCCTTCTTCAAAGAAAAAAAACTTTTTTTACTTAATTGATTTAAAAAATAATTGTACTGGGCTTCCCTGGTTGTGCAGTGGTTGAGAGTCCGCCTGCCGATGCAGGGGATACGGGTTCGTGTCCTGATCCGGGAAGATTCCACATGCCGCGGAGTGGCTGGGCCTGTGAGCCATGGCCGCTGAGCCTGTGCGTCCAGAGCCTGTGCTCCGCAACGGGAGAGGCCACAGCAGTGAGAGGCCCGCGTACCGCAAAAAAAAAAAAAAAAAAAAAAAAAAAAAAATTATACTATGTCTGAAAATGTACTTAAAATGTCTTATAAAGAGTCATAAAATAGAGGAAGATAAAATAAAATAAATTAATTAAAATAATTAGAAAAATGAAGCAAAAGGAAAATAAAGCAAGAATATAGAGTAGAAAGCAAGAATATAGAGTAGAAATAGGTTTGTAGTCAAAAGCCATGTAATCCTGTAAATTTTCTAGAAGTGGATCATAAACTAGGCTTCAGTTTCTTCAGCAGCAGCATAAAGAAACACCATCAGTTAACTATATGATTCACTGTTAACAAGGAAAAATAAAAATAGAAGTGTTTCATATATATGATGGGACTTTGATATGTTAACTGGATTAATATGTGATTTCACTGGCAGAGTGTTTGATAGTTCATTAAATTTAAACAGCACACTAGATATTTGTTTTACTTTTTTAGTAACTATGAACAAAAAAACAAGTGCACAGTTATTATTGACGTATTTCAACCTATCATCTTTTATACTGTGTTCAAGTATATTGGAGAAATACCTATCCCTTTCAATCAAAATGGGATAAAACATTAACTACTTTCATCTTTGCATTCTGTCCTACACAGTTGCCTGTCTAAATAACTTTCTTTATAATTATTATATTAATATTTAATTTACTCAACCATGAAATACTTCCTGGCAGTGAAACGCACTTTGAGGCATAGTAGGGTAGATATAACATATAGGCAAATAAAACCCTACTTTAAAAACGATTCTCCTGAGTATAGTTCCCACTTCCAATAGATCCACCAAGCTTTTAAAAGTCTCAATGAGTTTCTAGAGTCAAGTTTTCCAGAATGAAAATATATGAATCATGACATCTTGCCAGTTTTATTTTTCAGATGATACATTCTTCTTAAAGCTTTCCTTATCTCCACATTGTTAATGTTGGAAGTAAGAAGTCATGACCTTCCCTTCTACAGTACCGGGTAGTGACAGCTGAATTATTTCTCCTACTTAGCTCTCCTAAGTATCATTGTTAGCATTATTTTTGAGACATTCTGTAGTACTAAGTCAAGGGTAGTAATTATCAAGGAAAAAATGTGTTGGGTCAGTTATAATAAACATTTTAAAAACGCTTGTCAAGGCTTTACTTTAATAAGTATATGTTAACATAAAGTTAAATCCAGAGAGTTAGGATGTAGGTAGGTATAGATTTCTGAGAATTAATTTAAATGTACATCAATTACTAAAGCTTTATCTTATACAGTATTACCAAAATAAACACAATGACAGCATTACTGATTCAGGGATTCATAAGGCATTAGCTGGGTCTGTGCCCTCAGTCATTTGTGGAAATAATTCAGTAGGTGGTTTATATGCAAAGCCCATGGCAGTTGTGTTCATATCTACTTATATTTACAGGAAAAGGAGACTTTCCAAGAAAACTCCATTAGAGTGTGCTTTAAAAGCTCCTCAAGAAGTTATGCTCTGCTGGTATTTTGAAATACTCCGGGATTAAATAAAATTCTTGCAGATGGCTAGAAATTATGGAGAAAAGGATGATTTCTAAAATCTGCTATGTGTTATATACTGTCTTCAAGCATAATACCTCATTTAAAGGTACTGAAAACATCAGGAAATGTTCCATAAGTTTGTAGACTGAAGGCAGACAACTTCCACCTTTACTAAGGTAAAGGTATTTATGTAGATACCTTTAGTAAGGTATCTGTTTCTACATAAAATAAAATTATAGACATTACCTTATGGACAGAGTGAATAATTTACTCTAGCATAGTCTTATAGCACTGATAACAAACATGCAACAGTCTCCTTATTAAACTGAGTCTAAGTTCTAATTCCAACAAATCAGAAAGTAAGTGTTCTAAAATGTACAGATACTCTTTCCTTAAGAATTTCCTTGCCAGCCATGGGACAATCATGACAAATTAAATGCCTAATGGAACTCCTCCAACCACGGCCATCAGATCCAGGTCTCTCCCCTCCCTCTCCCTCTTCTTACTGACACTGGCCCAGTGGATAACCATCCATTCCACCCTCCAGCATCCCTCTCTACTCAAAGCCTCCCATGATTGATTCTTACACTGCCAGGGCTTTCCTAAGTACTGGAATTCTAATAAAGCATGAGTGAGCTGTCTATGAAATCAGGGCAAATGAGTAACAAATGTATGTTCTTAAAAAATTGAAATATAGGGCTTCCCTGGTGGCGCAGTGGTTGAGAGTCTGCCTGCTAATGCAGGGGACACGAGTTCGAGCCCTGGTTTGGGAGGATCCCACATGCCACGGAGCAACTAGGCCCGTGAGCCACAACTACTGAGCCTGCGTGTCTGGAGCCTGTGCTCCGCAACGGGAGAGGCCGCGATAGTGAGAGGCCCACGCACCGCGATGAAGAGTGGCCCCCGCTTGCCACAACTAGAGAAAGCCCTCGCACAGAAACGAAGACCCAACACAGCAAAAATAAAATAAATTAATTAATAAACTCCTACCCCCAACATAAAAAAAAAAAATTGAAATATATAAGTTGAGGGATAGAAAAATACGGCTCTGGAAAACCTGGTGCATAGGAGGAAGGGACATAACGAGTGTTCAAGGTGGGGAAAGGCAGCCTGAGAGAGGAGGAGAAGACAGCCTACTGGTAGATCATTCTGGAAGAACACAGTGACAATAGGATAATTGTTGTCTTCAGTTCTGGTAATTTCTCAGGAACACATTGCTAGAAACTATTCAACAGAAGAGGAAGAGCTTATCAAGCAATGAGGCATAGGGCCTCCTTCTTCTAACAGAACAGAATAGGATTCAGCAAGTCTTTAACAGGAGACATTCTCTACTTACATAAAGACAAAGGACTTCAAGTTCTAAGACCTGGTGGCATGCTATGGTGATTAGAAGCTCATGCTCTAAAATCATGCTGTCTGAACTTGAGAACTCTGCTGATTAATAACTGTGTAACCATGGGCAAGGTATTTAATTATTCTAAACTTCAATTTCCTTATTTGTAAAATAAGGACCATAATAGTAACCAAAGTAGGTAACTATATAGAGAGAATTGTTATACCTACATTACCTACCTCATACTATTGACATGAGGATGAAGACAGAATATGTGTCTAACAGGTTATAAGGAGTCAACAAGGATAGTAGAACTAAGCTAAACTATGAGTTGATCAGTCAGCATATACCAATGACCAGTCACTAACCTTTACCCAATTTAATCGAAAGTAGCAGGTTAGAGGATGTGAATTCAGGGTAAAGGAAGTTGGGAAGGACAAGAGTCACCGTTGAGAGAGTGTGGAAGGGGAAAAGGAGGAAGGCAGGGGATTGCTAAAACAAATGACTATATAAATTGGACTCCATCGGGGCTTCCCTGGTGGCGCAGTGGTTGAGAGTCCGCCTGCCGATGCAGGGGACACGGGTTCGTGCCCCGGTCCAGAAGGATCCCACATGCTGCGGAGCCGCTGGGCCCGCGAGCCATAGCCGCTGAGCCTCCGCGTCCAGAGCCTGTGCTCCGGAACGGGAGAGGCCACAACAGTGAGAGGCCCGTGTACCGAAAAAAAAAAAAAAAAAAAAAAATTGGACTCCATCAAGTCTTGCTAACCATAGATGGACATTCAGAAAATCTTGACAGTGATGGCTATACTATGCAAACACATCCAAGAACAGCTTAAGAGAAGTATTTCCATTGCACTGGAAATTTACT
This sequence comes from Mesoplodon mirus, assembly GCF_964341445.2. Taxonomy (NCBI): domain Eukaryota; kingdom Metazoa; phylum Chordata; class Mammalia; order Artiodactyla; family Ziphiidae; genus Mesoplodon; species Mesoplodon mirus. The sequence goes on from NC_138984.1 coordinate 46,592,251, forward strand.
CCTTATTTTAACACAGTCAATTTTATTACAAGACTTTTATACCAGAAAGTTTTATTTATCCAGGTGTCACCAGTACAATGGATTATTCGTATCCTGAAATTTTCTTTTTCTTCTCCCAAATCGTCACCTTCGGATGGTTTTAATGCTTATTAACACTGCCACAGCTGGTATGCAACAGCAAAGAGAACTGAAACTAAAGACACTCAATTTTGCTGCTCATTATTAGCTTCCCCTAAAGATTTATAGGGAGCAAGGTGGACCATATTGATTAAAATAGGCTTTATCTGTGTATTTCATTTGGGTTTTTTTGCTACTTGTATCTTCCAACACAAAGAAAATACCCTGATCTTTCCCAGTGCTTCTCAAGTACACTGCAGTCAGAATGCAGGTTTTTAGGCTCACTCTGGACCTACTAAATCAAAATAAGTGAACAGGAAATCTGCATTTTTTACAAGCACACCAGTTTAAGAAACACTGATCGATTCAAAATAAACCCAAATATGATTACTTCTGCATATTCAATGATAACGTTTCTTTGTGCCACAAAGCATTGTGACAGCTCTTTATCTGGTCAAGGATATGCATGCCCTACTTATTAAAAGGTCTACTTGTATTAGGATAGTGCAGAAAGGGGTGTGTACAGTTTAAAAAATGGGGCAATAAGGGAACACGTAGCAGCATTCTCATGGATTAAAGCCCACAACTCTCAAAAGCAACTTTCTCTTTTTTGTATACTTCTATACAGAAGGTTGCTTTAATGTAAAATTCAAAATAAAAGGTGTATACATGATAATAAAAATACTACCTTTATCTGTTTAAAAATTTAAGAGTAGTTATACAATATATTCCTCTACTGTTACATTTCTGAAACTAGAGAAGGCAGCTTGGAAAGGAAAAACATTATCTTTCAAATAGGTTAGAACCTAAAAGAACTTTATCTGCACAGAAGACCAGGTTTCATTTTTTTTACATGGTGTGACTTTAGATAAGTGATTTAAGTACTCTGAGTTGTATTCCTATTTGTAAAATGTAATAATATTAGTTCTGACTACTTCACTGTAATGCAAAACCATAAACAAATGTAAGGTAATAACACTTGGCAAAGAGACATGACAGTTAGCAAAGGTGTAGAGACCACTACTCTAAATGGCAGAGGTAATTTTGTAGTTCACAGGAAATGACTTTTTGATGTTTGTGATTACTTTTCAGACATTTCTTCATGATGGAGGACGAGGTGCATAGGCAACATAATATTGATGATTCTTGCTCTTTACTTAGTACTTGAAAGGAACTAGCTCATCACTCCAAAAGAAAATCAGGTTTCAAGAAATTGCTTATTTAAAAATTGCTACAAAGATAGATTTAAAAATTGGTACCATCTGTCCTTTGATCTGTAAGACATAGTAAATTCGGAGTCCTTATATGTACCTTATTTATATGAGTATATATATATATACATGTGTGTACCTTATGTATATTTGTGTACATGAATTTAACTTCAATTAATTATTTCAGAAGTCAGGTAAAATCCTTGGATAAAAGGAAAATGGAACAGAAAGAAGGGAATGTCTCTTTGATTCCATATGGTAGAAAGAAGCCATAATGAAATTCTCGAGGCAAAACTCCTTCTCCACAGGAAGCCGGCTTTCACCTGATCTTCTGCAAGTGTCTTTGTTAACTGAGAAAAACATCCTCTCCTTTGACAGTGTTGAAACTTGAAAACAGTAGTTTGTTCTAAAATAAGTTCACAGCATGAGACAGGTTTAAAAACAATTTTTTGTTTGTTTGTTTTCCTATTTATAACAGATAGGTTTCTGACAGAAATTATCAGAGCTTTTAAAATGCAAGATCACAGCATTAGCCTTTTAGTTGTTTGGTGTTTACTGAGTAGTCACAAAATACTATGCTCAATATTCTGGGCTTTAAATTCTTTCTTGCATATCTCCAACCTAGATGTTCCATAGATAAAATTCAACGTCTAGAACCAAGAGACATCTCTGATCTGGTACCTCATTATCCCCTATCTCAAGTTTGCATCTATCTCTGCACTCTTGTCACCCAGGAATACAACTGGGGGATTAACCTAATAATTATTTATCTGCTTACCTATATATATTCTACACTACAACCATATAGAACCCTTAGGCTTTCTAAAATTAGTCATTTTCTAGAATGTTTCTGGGAGGCTGTGCATGCTGTTCCCTCTGACTGTAATGGCCACCTCACCTCAATCACTAAGATCATTTATGTTGGCTCTTGATCTCCATTAGGAGATCTTTCTTCACCCTGACCATGGATACTCTTCAGTACAACTCAAGGTGCCACACTGTATAAGATAGCGAGCCAGTTATATGCATATCTTTGGGAAGTGTAGAAGTCTGATACTAAATTCTTGGCCAGATAAGAACGAGGTCTTCTGAAACCAAAATTCCTTCCACATATGTTGCTGGCTCATAATCTGGAGATGAGTCTTGTGTGACTAACCAAGGACCCTAGAGAAGGGTGTCTGGAAGCTTCTTGGACTCCTGATGCTTTTGTGTGAATTCTTTCTCTTGATGTAACATTTTCATTGCTTTTATTAGAGCCCTACATGGGTAAGGACATGCATGAAACTCAAGGGGTCTTGTGTGTCTTGATAATCATCCAACCTTGTGTAAACCTTGGAGACAGTCTCTTCCATGGGACTGTGGGGCAGGCATTTTATATACCTGGAGTCTGACACCTAGTACATGCTAAAAAGAAGAGGGCTGAATCAGTCTGTAAACAACTGTAAAGTAAAGAGTCACATCTTTTGTTAATCAGGTATTCTGGAATTACAAACTTGGCTCTTGGAACTGGCTTAAAAGATTGTTAATTTATGCCCTAAAATCAAGCCTGCTATGGATCCAATTATACACATCATCTACTATGAGGTGATTCATGGCAAAACCGAAAATAAAATCATTTAAATTTGTAATAATCCCATTAACTTTTTTTTTAACTACTAAGATTTCTATTTTATACTGGTGGCCATTGAAAGGGTCATTGCACCCACTTAATTAATATTCTGTTATTCAGATCATTTACTATAATGCCATGTGAGTTTGCATTCTTTGCAATTTTTATTACACTGGAAAACATATGGAAGAACATTACTTATGAAATCTACTAAATAGATGATAAAAAATATTTATTCATTAATCCACTAAAAAAGTTTAAGCTAAATTTGCACAGGTATCATTCATACAATGCTCATAAGGTATGCTCTTTATCACATCTCTGCTATAAAACTTTTTCTCTGTCTTACTTTTCCAAAAAGGACAGACAATTCATTAATTATACTACCTGATTTACTACTTTAACTTGCTATTGCCACACTCACACATAAACATATGAAATCATCTGTAGAATTCTACATTCATTTCTTAAATTATTTAGTTGTTTCCTCACTCTTTCTACACACTTTTTTTAAAAGTAAATTTATTGACGTGTTTCTCCTGGCAAAGCTTGAGCATATTCAATCTCACTCATTTTCCCCCAGAAATTCCTGTAGCATATTATTTGGTCTGAATATTTGCAAATGGAAATAGAGTCTCTGTTTGTAAGACTTGATTTGTTTTTATCCCATTGTCTTGGCAAATGTTTGTGTGAGCAAGCCTGGAGTAATACCATTCTAATGAACAATAAAAACAGACAGGTAACCAAGTAAGGGTTGTGGTAATCCTCAGAAATAAATGCAAAACCTGACGGAGCTAGAGTGCAAGCTTCAATTATTTAGGATTATAACTGGGAATCTACTAAAGGTAGATCAAGCCCCTTCACTGCTTGCTTCCTGCCCAGGGTACCATTTCTTAGCTGAACCTGCAGAGTCTGGGGTGAGGTGATTTATGCTTCTCTGACTCAATCTCCTCGGAAGTAATTAACCATCACTGCCTTGCTTCTCACCATTTGTAATTCCATCACAGAAAAAATCTGCCTGAGAGACAGGGCAGGAAGAGAGGGGGATTGGGCAAGTCTATTCAACTTAGTTCTACTATTTCATAATATTGAATCTTGGAATAGTCATGTCATTCAAATATGCAAAGAATCAGGGCTAATCTCCTGATGAATGTGCTGTATTCTAAAAACTCCAATCTGTAAGTAACTCCAAACTGTAGAAGCTATTTTCCATAGTAACAATGTTATATCAAAACTTTGTTGAATCTAGGTATACCTGAAAGAGAGAAAAAGGGAAAACTAATATGTAGTGAGCACCAACCATGTGCCAGGCACTGTTTGCCACCAAAGCTTTATGAGGAAGGTATCATTTGCATTTTATAGATGAGAAAACTGAGTTAAACACTAGGCTTGCTCTTAAATTGTAGATTTCACTTTCGACTCATTTCTATGAGACTGCAAAGCCCAGAGCTCTTTTGATCACAGCGTACTGCCTTCCAGATGGAAAACTGTTGGTTCTGCTGTACTAATAACATAATAGCCCTTAATCACCATATACATTTCTTTGAATAAGTGAATTTATTGTTATATTTTGAAGAACATAAACCACATGGTCTTCTCACTTCTCCTCCTGGGCAGCCTTCCCAATAGAGCTGAGGACTTCATTTTCTGATTCCAAGGCATGTTTGCTGGGACTTACGTCAGGCCCATAAGCTATGCTATTAAAGTTTAACGATAAAAAAAATGAAGTCTCAAGCATCCATGGAGAAAAAGTAAGACAACTTCCGGGGGGGAGGTGAGGTAGATTCAGACATTTTTCTCAACAGAGAAAGACAGAGGACTGTGCAGCAGGGACTAATGTTCTGGGGGAAAGAAAAATCTAAGGTGATAGGCAGACATCCTCAAATGTGAAATACCTCACAAAATACTGAAGTTATGAAGCCTCTTGAAAAAACTTGAAGAGGAAAACCAAAATCAAATACAGGTCTGAGGAATAAAGAAGAAATGGTAAATAGAGTGTAGATGATCTGAATCCATTTTAATAAGTAAGATTAAACTAGGGGAATTATAGTTTGTAAATTATAATTTACAAAATGTAAATGTTGCAAATATGGCAAGTAAAAGTGAAATAAGCACCAGAAACTGGGGAGTGGAGCATGTGAGAGGGAGGAAATGAAGTAGGCTATCCACCTCATCATTCATATGTACACACTGTCAAAAACTGAAATGCGCTGTTAAGGAAAAACATAAGGATGCCAAACACTTAATGACTCATAATCGTCTTCCTTTAACCCTAGAGCAATCTTTTAGGAACTAATATCCCTTTTGGCAAAGATATATGTATCTGAAATTTAGCAACTCCTTTGACTTCGATTTTGTTTTTTCTTCTGTTAAATTCAAGTAAAGTTCAATGCTTTTTATTGTAAAATAGAATGTATGTTAATATTTCTTTCTCATACACTTAATTCTTCATATCTATTCATTCTTAGCCTTAATCTCCTTAATTATTTAACTATTTGTGGTTTAATATTACAATTCTACTGTTTAATGGGGGATATTAATAGTCCCAATCTGATTGGGCATTCATGAAGATTAAATGAGATAATAGATGTAAAATGTTTAAAAAGTTATTGGTATAGAGTTGTTTATATACTGTTGAATGTCATTTTTTAAATCTATATATCTATAGATTTAATTTGTTAAATCTATAGATATATAGATTTGTATTTTTTCAGAGAGAGATGCCTAGATTTCTGTTAACCAAAAGTTAATACTGGGATATTTCTGCCTGGTGGGATTTGGAGCAATGCGTTTTGGTGTCTACACTTCTTTGCTTTTCTGTAGAGCTTAAATTTTAATAACTAGCATATGTTTACAAAATAACAAAGTTATTCTTAGAAAATAATACAGTGCAAACCTATAACGTGAACAACTGCCTTTTCTATGCTTTATCCTGTGCTCTCTGTACTTTGAGATATATCTTTTCTCAGACTATGGTTGCATAAATTACATCAGATCTTTAGCTCTCCAATGGCCTTTCTTCTTACTGCTTTGCTATCACAACTATGCAAGTTACAGAGAAAGGAGGTGCCTTGATACTATCTGATATAAAGACTGACATTGGACTCTTATTTTTTTGAATACGGTTTTTAAAGGTTCAGAAAAAGGAACTGCTTAGTTCTGGCAGGAAGGAAAAAGAAAAGATGATAAACACTTTCTTGGAAACTGAAGAAATAGGCACACAATAGGAGACCATTCTTAAATATAAAAGTATGCAAAACTGCTCTGGGGATGAAGTTTCCCATAGTTCATAAAATTAGAAGAAAGACAAAAATGACTTTAATTTGATTTAAAATACATGTATTTATGTGCATATTTCTTAAGGGATGAAAGATTACTTCATCCAAATGTCTTTTAAAATGTAAGAACACAATGAGCAGGCATCTTGGTTTGTAATCAGAAGAGATTCTGTCTCTGAAATGACCTGACTACTTTCCTTATCTCACACCACTCAAATCAGATGACAAAGAGAAAACTCTGGAGGCAACTTTCTTCCACCTAACAGCTTTCTAATCAATATTTGAAATGCAGCCATATATTCATTGATAATGATGATTCAATGTTTAAATCTAAATAATTTTCAAAACCTTAGTGTTTCCTGCTGTATTTTACATCCTACAATAATCCCTTTCCCTTCCTTCCTCATTTCTCATTTCTCTTGGATCCTTTGCTCAAACAATGCTCACCTCTTTGCTAATTTTCATATATTTAGCATACACTTATTTTAGTTACTCATTGAAACCACTACTGAAATGATCTTGATGAAAACATTATTTTTTTTTTACCTTTTTCAAACACTTTTTCCCCCAAACTACAATATCTCCTACTTGTCCTTTCTGCACAGATCCCTGAGTTTCATATTCCAGGCTTCAAAATGCTACTCCTTGACCCTTTTGAGACCAAATCAGACTTTTCCTTTTACACATTCTTTGGCTATGAACAAGCTTTCTAGTTATTTCCTATATTGCTAAACATAACCATGTAGAAATATGAAATAAATAATAAATGTATCCAATATTCAGAAGATTCCCATTTATAACTAGGTGACCTCAAGTTGAAGAAGCATTTACAGATGGATAACATCAGAGGCAATTTTATCCAGGGATTATATTAATAGAAATATCATTAAGCAAAGCAGAATAAGGGAAATAAAATGCTTTACAAAAGCTTAGACTTTGTGGCCCCTCTTTTAGGGAGGCATATATAGAGACTTTGATCTGCTTAGCTTACATATTTGCCAAACTCCTGTTTGGTTTTAAATGATGTCCAAGGGATCAATTAATAGACAGGCCCCATAAAGGAACCTATTTCACATATAATATATACAAAAGGCAGACATGTATACATATTCTATTTTATCTCTGGGTTCATTCATGTGCCTGCTAAGTAGGTTATCTCTTTAAAATTGGGAATAGTATATTACAATGGAAAGAAAAACGGATGTTGAATAGCAGACTTGGTTTCTAGACTTAATTTTGCTATCTTGTTATGTAAGCTTTTAGCAAATCGCTTAACTTCTCTGGGCTTCAGTTTACTTTATCTAGAAAATGATAGAGCTAGAATAAATGATTCCTGAAGTCCTTTTCAACACTAAAAGTCTTTCAACCTGTAACACATGTAATGTCTTTTTTTTTTTTCAAGGCACTGAAGTCCATAGTGAAATGTATGGAATAATTAACATTGAGTGTTTAGTTTCTATTCAGTAACTTCTAACAACCATATTACATTTTTTTAGAGCTTTCTCATGCAGAATAATAGTTTACAATGATGATGACCTTCAATATTATGTTTAAAAATTATTAAATGTCTACTAGACTTATTGTGGTGATCATTTCACAATATATATGAATATCGAATCTTTATGTTGTACACTTGAAACTAAAATAATGTTGTATGTCAATTATACCTCAGTAAAATAAAAAAATAATAAAAAAATAAAAATTGAAAATAAATAACTATTTCAGTTACCTGGGAAAACTTAGGGGTGGGGGACTAAGCATCTTATTTAAAATAGGCATATGATTTTTAAAAATTAAATTAACTTTATAAACTCATCTCAATAATTGAGAAGTTAGGTAACATTCAGTGTTTATTGTCATTTCTCTTTTTCCATTTATTCTTGTATTTTATAAGCACATACCAACCATAAAGTCATAATTCAACAAACTTCCAGTTGTTACTATATTCTCCTTATTTGTTTTCACATTGTTTAGCATGAAAAACACTTAAAACTTCACGCTCTAAAGAAGGCAATGGAAAAATAATATATTATAGCTTTCTAATTTCCTTTTAAGTATATGTCAACGTTGCTGTGGCACATAAAGGGACATTTCCAAATGGTTACAGATGCTGAATTATTATCAATAAATGTGATGGTATATATCACTTTTAATTGAAGGAAATGACAGTTAATGTTCAATTTATATGCTCATTTGACAAATTTTAAGATGTTTGGAATGAATATAAGTTGTACATATTAGAATTATTGAGAGCCAATTCCAAAATCTAAGAAAACATTTTTAAAGGTTCTACATGAAATTGATTTTTGAAGTAGTTTTTACACTTTGAGATTAACTAAACACTTATTTTTGAACAAATAAAATTAGTTACATGAAATGCAGTTGACTTCATGTTTTCTACTTTCTCCCTGGTATCTACAAACAGCAAAACTGGCAAATGCTTATGTTTCTTGCTATTACAAAGCTGCTCTAAAGAATCTCATGAATTTGGAATTCCAAGCTATTTTGGATGTTTCAGCAATGCATCTCATTGATTACAAAGATGTATCTTTTGCCCAACTTTTAATGATTCCACAGGGTTCAATTTGAACATGTTTTTTTTCGTGATTTCCTCTTTTTTTTGGCATGGCTATAGATATTTATTTCTCGGATTCAAATTTTCTTCTAAGTCATAAGCCAATATTAACATTTTGTTGAAGGGTAATTCAGAAGCATTAGTAAAATGATTTACTTATATTAAAGCCTTCCTTTACCATGATTCATTAGGCCACATAATGTAACTTTCTCTCTTCATTAACTTCTTACTTGTAAAACTTCATAACAGGGCTTCCCTGGTGGCACAGTGGTTGAGAGTCCGCCTGCCGATGCAGGGGACGTGGGTTCATGCCCCGGTCCGGGAAGATCCCACATGCCACAGAGCGGCTGGGCCCGTGAGCCATGTCCTCTGAGCCTGTACTTTCGGAGCCTGTACTCTGCAACAGGAGAGGCCACAACAGTGATAGGCCCACGTACTGAAAAAACAAAACAAAACTGCATAACAGTTTTAAAAGGTTTATGTGGACTTCCTTATTATATTTCTGTATTTGATTTTAAGATCAAGATGATCTTTACATTAACATCTTGCTCCAGAATGCTGTTGAAAACTCAGAGTAATAGGAAAGTATGATTATAATGATATTTTTCTTTAGTGATCAAAGCCTTCTCTTGTATCTTAACTTAACAAGGTCAGAGCATTGAGTGCCCTGCCATGCTTGCAGGAAAAGTCATTCCTTCCTCAACTGAAACTCTCAGGCTGGACACTATAGATACCCTGGCTGTTTCTGATGTAAATTTTTTAAAAAGGGAGATGATATCTGACATGTATTCTAAGAACTTGGCTCTCTGTTTTTCAGATAATAGTGCAAAGGCTAAATTATTCTCAAGAGATAATAACAACCAGTCAAACTCCAGAGTTGACAGAACATATTTTTATAATAAAGATATTAATAATAATAAGTTTTGATATATGACACTGATCTAAGGGTTTTTTTTAATATATTAACTCATTTAAACCTCATAATAATACAGTAAGGTAGGTACAATTATTAATCTCATTTTACAAAGGAGAATAGTAAGGGACAGAAAAATTATATAATTCAGATATTAGTTGGGAGAGCTGACATTTGAACCCAGGTAATTTGACTGAGAAGTGGATGCTCCAATCACTGCTATCAGAGTTTAAATTCTGATAGCATCAGTGGAGTTGTTGGGCTGCATCTGAGCATACCACATGTCGAGATTCTAATTTTCCTACATCAATGACTATTGCATAGGTTTAGCTAGAAGTTTCCTACTTAAGTGGCTTAATATGTGGATTTCAACTACCTCAGGGTTAGAATACTCAGGTTGTAACCACATATTTGAGGTTGCATCTGTTTTTTGGTTGTTTGTTTGTTTTTGTTCTTTGTTGCTTTTACGAAGCCAAATAAGAGCTTTTTTTTTTTTTTTTAAACAATGTTGAGGAAGATTAGGCTGTGAAGATTGAGAAAGCCTTGTTAGGAACCACACAACTCACTGAGTAAGGAAGATCTTGAGGGTCACAGCTCAGCCCAGCCTTCTCTCTCTCTCTCTCTCTTTTTTTTTTTTTTGCGGTACACGGACCTCTCACTTCTTGTGGCCTCTCCCGCTGCGGAGCACAGGCTCCAGACGCGCAGGCTCAGCGACCATGGCTCACGGGCCCAGCCGCTGCATGGCACGTGGGATCTTCCTGGACCGGGACACGAACCCGTGTTCCCTGCATTGGCAAGCAGACTCTCAATCACTGCGCCACCAGGGAAGCCCCCCAGCCTTCTCTCTTATCAACCACACACAGTGGCAAACAATGCGTGTTTCATATATGAAACTCTGATACCTCTAGAAATCACTGAAGTATGACAATCTTTCTTTTTAAACCTCTCTCTGACCTTCATATTTATCATCTACTTAGTTTTCTTCCAAAATTCTTTGTTTCATGTGCCTGCTCTTTCTCCCCAGGAAAGTCATAAGTTTTTAAGGTCAAGGTCCACGTTCCTATTTGTTTTGGATTCACTCACTTTTAGAACTTGTAACACAGTCAGCAGATAATCAAGGAATGCTGACCTTCTTTACTGCCACATGATGCAAAGTAATGTAGTAATCTCTTTAGAATTGCATTCTTATATACTTTAAGAAAGCTAGATATTTCATAAAAAAATAAATACATCAGCCTTTTCAGGGATAGTTATACATTTTAGAATAAAACATTTAATAAATAAATGTTTTTTATTTTATTAATTACATCACAATTCTTCATCAGGGAAATGACTATCTCATGCCAACAGAATAATAAGTTCATTACAAGTTTTTCAATATTTCACCTTTATAGAAAAGACAGTTCAGCAGTCTCAGCAAAAGTTGGGAGGAGGGCTTCCCTGGTGGCGCAGTGGTTGAGAATCTGCCTTCCAATGCAGGGGACATGGGTTCGAGCCCTGGTCCAAGAAGATCCCACATGCCACGGAGCAACTAAGCCAGTACACCACAACTACTGAGCCTGTGCTCTAGAGCCCGTGAGTCACAACTACTGAGCCTGCGTGCCACAACTACTGAAGCCCACACACCTAGAGCCCGTGCTCTGCAACAAGAGAAGCCACTGCAATGAGAAGCCCGTGCACTGCAACGAAGAGTAGCTCCCACTCATCGCAACTAGAGAAAGCCCACGCGCAGCAACGAAGACCCAACACAGCCAAAAATAAATAAGTAAATTTATAAAAAAAAAAAAAAAAGGTTGAGAGGAATGAAAAATACTACAGTCTTCCTTAAGGGTGATCAAAAATTATTTTTATGCTTTAATGTTCTAATTATAGCATCAATAGATAGCTAATACAAAATCCACCCATAGAGCCTATCAGCATCATCTTCAAAATATACTCAGATGCCCACTACCTTCTCCTTCAGCTCCTACTCAGCTTCAAGCCACAGTCACTCTCCTTGCTTGGACGCTCACACTGGACTTTTGATGTGTGTTCACCTTTGCCTCTCACAGCTGATTCCTGTTAAAAACTCGTTTCACTTCTTGTCACTCTTTCTCTCCAAACTCTCTAAATTGAGGGTTTCTCAAGTTTTACAGTGGCCTATGTTGGAGAGGGGAAATTTTCCCTCTAACCCTCTTGAGCTCTTGTGGCTGGACCAATAATCAAATTAACACAACACAGATTAACAGGAGAAACAGAAACAAATTTTAATTCATGCACATGAGATCTCGTAAAAATAGGACCTAAGAAGTGGTCAAGGCAGGCAGCTTTTATGCTTTTTAAACAAAGAAACAATAAATTTGTGAGGAATTGACAGGACAAAGAAACCTGGGTTTGGGATGCTCAACTAGTGAAGAATCTAAATAGAATTTGGGCTTGGGGGTAGTACACTAAAGAAGTAACGAGGTTTGTCTCTGTAGGCTCCTAATCTAAATCCCCTATCTCTGGCAGTAGGGTGTCCTTCTATCTCCAGATGCAGGGGGTGCACCTTTCACACGAGAGATTTATTTACTGCTTTCAGGGAGACAGAAAGAAGTGTTAGAGTGTCCCTCTTGTGTTGGCGATTTCTTAAGTAACTTAAATTCAAATTAATCAATATGCCATTGTGGCATATTTAGGGGTGGCCCGCCGGGGGCTGAGCCCCAGCACCTAAAAGGTCCTACAAGAACTATAGGACATCCCCTGCCCCACCTGCTCTACCGCACGTGTGCCTTTTGGATTGTATTTACTCCTACTTCCCTGAAATCCACTGCATTCCAGCCATCCCGGCCCTGGCTAGTCCTTGGCTAGGTAAACATGGTCCCACCTTGCCCATGACAGCCGATCTGGAATACTCATCTCCCAACGCACCAGCACGCCTCACTCCCTCACTTCCCTTAGGCCTCTGCCTGCCTCAGACCTTCCCTGACCACTTCATGTAACACAGCACCCTCTTTCCCACCTTTCCCGATCCCTGACATTCTGCTTTCCTTTTCTATATACAATTTTTACAGCTTGGAATACTGTATTAATAAATAAAATACTGTGTTAATACTACATCATATATACTAATAAAAATATACTATATGATACATAATATACTATATAAATAACACTAATACTGTATTAATAAAAATATGCACATTGTTTTCTTTTTGGGTGTCTCTCAAAAAAGTCTTATTATTTTGCTTATTATATGTAAGTCCCAGGAGGGTGGGAGTTTATCTATCTGGTTCACTAATCAATTCTTATTGTCTCCGTCAAGGCCTGGCATAAATTAGGAGCTCAATTCAAATGAATAAGTACATGTGTGGATGAATGAGTGCACAAATGAATCTATATTAACATTATATTTACATTTTACTATATTTTTCTATTACTCCTACCATGTTTATATGCATATTTCAGAAATCATATTAGGATGTTATATTCAATGAGGACATGTAGTTAAACTTACACGTGGATCATCTCTTCTATTAAAAATTAACTGCTCTTTTAAGAAACTCCCCTCTATTATTATTTTACAATTTAAATTAGTTAAAGCTGGTAAAGTTTTTAGTACTACTTAAAGGCAGGTTACTCTTTAAAGGCAGTGGCTTTCAAACTCTTATGACTATGAACCATGATTTTATGGAATAAATTGATGTTTACCATATGCATTCTGAAAATTTATTTTCTTTTCCTCTTCTGTCCTACTTCATCTTTAAATACATGTCTTCCATGACCCACTGCACTGATTTTATAACCCAAATTTTTTCAGGGAGCATAATCTGCAGTTTGAAAAACATCACTATAGGGTACATAGGAATATATGTAGAATTCCCAGTGAACTAGTATTAAGGCTGTCACTGCTCATTAAAAAACAAAAACAAAACAACTAATGAACCCTACATGGAAAAATACTTTTGAAACCAACTACTATTTTATATCTATATATGATTTGAAATAGGAACTCTATGAATATTAAATGTGAATTTTTGAAATAGAATATTATATAAAATGAAGAATGTGGAACTAAAATATGTTCTTAAAAAAGAAACTAAACGAATTAGAACATGAAAGCAGAAAACTATCATTTTAAAACTTAATACATTTAAATGTAAATGTTATTATATATTTGCCCAGGAAGAATTGTAATTCTTAAACAGCTCTGTTAAATTTATCAGATTAATTTGTAACCAGTGGTTGTCAAAAGTGAATGAAGTGATAGGAATCTTTTAGTGATATGATCATTCTCCCTTTTAGACAGGATGAAGATAGATTTTTCTTTCCCCCATATACAAATTATTCCTCTGTTGCATCAATTCTCTCACTGGAATATTTAGCACATCTTTATTTTCCATGATATGTTTATCAACTACACTATATAAACATAGAAACACACACTTTTACCATTAAAATAACTTCCTAAGAAGTTTAATGTCATCCTACCTCTCTTGATCCAAATCAACTTTCAGATCACTATAGATTTATCTTCCTAACATCCTATTTGATTAGTTTACTGCACAAACTGCTTATCCTGTCATTCAAAGCCTTCCCAACTTATCTTTTTAGCCTTGTCTGTCATTAGTACTTCTGCTGGTCAGTGTTATGTGACAACTTCACCAGGTTATACTATCCAGTTATTCAATCAAATACTAAGCTAGGTGTTGCCATGAAGTTATTTTGCTGATATGATTAACATCTATAATCACTGACTTTATGTAAAGGAGCTTATTCTGAATAATCCGGCTGCGCTAGATACAATCAATTTAAAGGCATTAACAGAACTGAGACAGGCCTGCTATGTTCCTGAAGAAGAAGAAATTCCACCTGCAGTCAGCTCCTGCCCTGGAGTTTTCAGCCCGCCCTTCCTGATGGTCTGCCATATGGATTTCAGACTTGTCTGGCCAGCCAACACCCCCGCAAACTGTGTAACCCATTCCCTGAAATAAATGTGTGTGTAGGGGGTAGGCGGCTGTACATCCTACTAGCTGTGTTTCTTAGATGGAACCTCAACTGATAAAGAACTTTACCATCATTAGTACTTTACACCTAGCCCAGCTCTTGCTATTTTGTTTGTGCCTTAGGCCTTCTTGACAGAGCTCATCCTCCTTCAGATGTCTCAGCTTGAAATGGTCATTCCACTCTTGCTTTGACCCTTGGAAACCCTACCTCATTCCCATTTACATAAAACAGGAATGACTCACCATTCTTTGTTTCTCCATAGCTTTCTATTAAGTGCCACTTGAATGGCAAAAAACAAGATCTGCCTTTTTATGTTAGTTATTTTTGAAGAATATTTCCTTATGACAATAAGCTCCATAAGAATATATAGGCCATTAGTCATACAGCTCTGAAACTTCAACATTCAATCAATGGTGCCTTATACATAACAGTCATTTAATGAATTAATTTATAATCAAGTGTTATTACATACATAAAAAGAAGAAAATCTTTGAAGTCAGATAGACTTCAGTTTTTTAGCCTGGCTCTGTCTTACTAGCTTTGTGAAAATAGTCATATTATTTAATCTTTCAGCCTTACTTTTCTCTTATGTAAAGTGGTGATAACATTAATAATCACTGTATTGGTTCATAGAAATACTAAATCATGTAAAAACACACCAGCACAGTGCCTGGTATATATTGGGACTCAATGAAATATAACTATTTTGCAATTACCTTGGAAAAGTTATTATGCACTAATTCATAAAATACATATATATTGAACAACTACTGTGAGATAGGCACTTTGGTAAGGCCTGTGAAAAATAAAAAAGATAAATTAATGATTGCTAACATTTATGAGTAGTTGTTTTATTCCAGAGACTATTCTGACTCTTCATGGAACACCTTTATAACAACACTAATGAGAAATTACTATTAACCCTATTTACAGATGAATAACCATAGACACAGAAAGGTTAAGTAATTTTCCCAAAGACACACAGCTAGTAAGTGTTGGAGTCAGGATATAAACCAAGGCAATCTAGGTCTAGATTCTGGGTTTTTTTTTTTTTTCCTGTTTCCCCAAGGTTCTTCTGTGGACATGGATTTAGTTTTCAAGTGGCATTTACCCTATTAAGAGATGAGAAATTTTTCAAAAATAACTACTAAGCAATCAATTTTAAAAGTGCCACAAAGAAGGGAATTCAGAAAAAAATAACATTCTTCAAATATTTTTAATGCTACTTGGTACATATGATATCACTCAGGAGGCCATATGAGAACGAACAAAACCAACCTGCTCTTCCACATTTGACTGACCCCAGTCTGGAAGATATTTCTATGCCCTCTACTTTGTTGGGGATGTCTTAGAGTTATTATGGACCTGTGAATTAGCACAGGCAACTTTTCCATGTAGACAAGCAGATCTCCATTTTCACATTAATCCAAAGAGTTAAAGGCAGTTTTAATTACAGTATAATCTTTCAGTCCTTTATAAACCAGTTTTCAAAATGAAGCACTTCAATCATTTATAAAAGTGAATAATCTCTGATGGTTTCACTTGAAGGATATAATTCTACTATGATTGATAACATAAAAAAACTGAGCATGGGCTTTAAAATAATAGTGATTTTCTAGATTAAATTTTTTTCTATGAAGATCTTATGTAGTGTATCAATACCTAACATGAGGAATATCTGTGGAAGAGATGGGTAATATCAACACATTTTTTTCTCATTCTGTTAAGTAAACTTTTCATGCTAATTCATGGCAATCAATCCTCATGTTAACTTTACAGGGAAATTCATGAGCATTGTAGTGGTTTAAAGTAGGTTAGTTTTACACAGAAGACATTTTTGAGCATTTTCTTTGCTGCACAGTCAGCCAGAAGACATACAGTTGCTGCACTCTACAAAGCTCACTGCTGAGTAACCCTCTGGAAGAACTTCTTCTAGATGGCCTTTTAAATGCTGCTTCCTGCTGATTCAGACTCAGACCAGTGCTGTAGAGGTTTCCTATGAAACACTATTGGCTCTCAGTTCAACAACTTTTTAGAAAAATTTTCCTGAAATAATTCCTCATAACTAATCTCTGTATATCCCACTAATCCACTGTTCTCTTATAAAAATAATTTTATCATTTTCTATTTTCCCCCATGCCATCTCCAAAGGTCAGTTGCTTAAGTCTGGCCCACTACCTTATTCCCAAACCCAGCTCTTTAAGTCACATCTGTCTCTTCCAAATTTAAACAGATTTCTCTGAAATCTACTTCACATTTAGTGCTCATTAACTATAAAATAACACCTTCCTTTAAAGACCCTTTTGTAAATGGCATTCATTCATTTGTCTAGTTTTCCAACAACATCAATGAATCAAATCTTTGAAGACATGGAGCATGGATTGTTTCTATTTCTCTATTAAAATGCAGCACTTGAACAAAAGATTCATAAAAAATATGCACTTTTTCTGTGTTTTCTTAATAGTTTAAGTTTAGTTTGTCTCCTTTTTTGGGGTGATAATTACATTCATTAAAATTGCAGCTCAATACCAGACTAGTTTTTATATTTGTCTGTGTAATGCAACATTAAGTATTTTTAAAGGAAACTAATTTGTTGGTTGTTTTATTTCTTATAGGCTACAATACTGCAATAATTTTAACAATAGCCAAAATCATTTGAAGAAACTACATTCATGATTTAAACAGAAATTACAAAGGATAGTTTTTTATAAAATAGAATACTTACTTAGAAAGAAAAATAACTTCCCATATTATATATACAAAATTATTTTATTTATGCAAAATTTTTCAGGGATCATCTACTAAGAAATGCCAAAGCATAAGCAATCTTTCTAAGATCAACCATAAATTAGCAATAATAAGGGGACCTTCAAGATGGTGGAGGATGAAGACATGGAGATCACCTTCCTCCCCACAAATACATCAAAAATACATCTACAGGTGGAACAGCTCCTACAGAACACACTTCCCAAAAGGCAAGAAACTCCCCACGTACCTGGGTATGGCAAAAGAAGAAAGAAAAAACAGAGACAAAAGAATAAGGATGAGACCTGCACCTCTGGGAGGGAGCTATGAAGGAGGAAAAGTTTCCACACACTAGGAAGCCCCTTCACTGGAGGGGAACGGGGGTTGGCAGCGGGGGGCGGGAAGCTTCGGAATCATGGAGGAGAGCGCAGCAACAGGGGTGCAGAAGGCAAAGTGGAGAGATTCCCGCACACAGGATCGGTGCCAACCGGCACTCACCAGCCCGAGAGGCTTGTCTGCTCACCTGCCAGTGCGGGTGGGGACTGGGAGCTGAGGCTCTGGAATTGGAGGTCAGATCACAGGGAGAGGACTGGGGTTGGCGGCGTGAACACAGCCTGAAGGGGGCTAGTGCACCACAGCTAGCCGGGAAGGAGTCCAGGAAAAAGTCTGGACCTGGCTAAGAGGAAAGAGATGATTGTTTCCGGGTGCGCGAGGAGAGGGGATTCAGAGCACTGCCTAAATGAGCTCCAGAGATGGGCGCGAGCTGCGACTATCAGCTCAGACACCAGAGACGGGCATGAAACACTAACGCTGCTGCTGCAGCCACCAAGAATCCTGTGTGCAAGCACAGGTCACTATGCACACAACCCCCCCACCCGGGAGCCTGTGCAGCCCGCCACTGCCAGGGTCCCATGATCCACAGACAACTTCCCAAGGAGAACATGTCACGTTGGCCTCTGCTGCCACAGGCTTGCCCTGCATTCCAATTATAACTACAATACCCCTCCCCCCCCCCCCCCCCCCCGGCATGAGTGAGCAAGAGTTCCCTAATCAGCCGCTGCTTTAACCTCTTCCTGTCTGGGTGGGAACAGATGCCTGAGGGTGACCTACATGCAGAGGTGGGGCCAAAACCAAAGCTGAACCTCAGGAGCTGTGTGAACAAAGAAGAGAAAGGGAAATTTCTCCCAGCAGCCTCAGAAGCAGTGGATTAAATCCCCACAATCAACTTGATGTACCCTGCATCTGTGGAATACCTGAATAGACAACAAATCATCCCAAAATTGAGGCGGTGGACTTTGAGAGCAACTGTAGACTTAGGTTTGTTGTCTGCGACTGACTTGTTTATGATTTTTATGTTAATCTTAGTATAGTTTTAGTGCTTGTTATCATCGGTAGATTTGTTTTTTGGTTTGGTTGCTCTCTTCTTTTTTTTTAAAATTATAATTATTACTTTCTTAATTTAATAATTTTTTCTTTTAATAATTAAAACAATTTTCTTTATTATTATTTTTTCTTTCTTGTTTTCTCCCTTTTCTTCTGAGCCGTGTGGCTGACAGGGTCTTGGTGCTCTGGCCTGGGGTCAGGCCTGAGCCTCTTAGGTTGGAAAGCCGAGTTCAGGACATTGAACCACCACAGACCTCCTGGCCCCATGTAATATCAATTAGTGACAGTTCTCCCAGACATTTCCATGTCAACACTAAGACCCAGCTCCACACAACGGCCAGCAAGCTCCAGTGTTGGAGGCCCCATGCCAAAAACTAGCAAGACAGGAACACAATCCCACCCATTAGCAGAGAGCCTGCCTAAAATCATAATAAGTTCACAGACACCCCAAAACACAACACCAGATGTGGCTCTGCCCATCGGAAAGACAAGATCCAGCCCCACCCACCAGAATACAGGCACCAGTCCCTCCACCAGGAAGCCTACACAAGCCACTGAACCAATCTGACCCACTGGGGGTAGACACCAAAAACAATAGGAACTATGAACCTAAAGCCTACAAAAAGGAGACCCCAAACACAGTAAGTTAAGCAAAATGAGAAGACAGAGAAATACACAGCAGATGAAGGAGCAAGGGAAAAACCCACCAGACCAAACAAATGAAGAGGAAATAGGCAGTCTAACTGAAAAAGAATTCAGAGTAATGACAGTAAACGTGATCCAAAATCCTGGAAATAGAATGGAGAAAATACAAGGAACATTTAACAAGGACCTATAAGAACTAAAGGGCAAAAAAACAATGATGAACAACACAATAAATGAAATTAAAACTTCTCCAGAAGGAATCAATAGCAGAATAACTGAGGCACAAGAATGGATAAGTGACCTGGAAGATAAAATACTGGAAATAACTACTGCAGAGCAGAATAAAGAAAAAAGAATGAAAAGAATTGAGGACAGTCTCACAGACCTCTGGGACAACATTAAATGTACCAACATTCGAATTATAGGGGTCTCAGAAGAAGAACAGAAAAAGCAAGGGACTGAGAAAATACTTGAAGAGATTACAGTTGAAAACTTCCCTAAAATGGGAAAGGAAATAATCAACCAAGTCCAGAAAGCACAGAGAGTCTCATACAGGATAAATCCAAGGAGAAACATGCCAAGACACATACTAATCAAACTATCAAAATTTAAATACTAAGAAAAAAATTAAAAGCAGCAAGGGAAAAGAAACAAATAACATACAAGGGAATCCCCATAAAGTTAAGAGCTGATCTTTCAGCAGTAACTCTGTAAGCGAGAAGAGAGTGGCAGGGCATATTTAAAGTGATGAAAGGCAAAAACCTACAACCAAGATTACTCTACCCAGCAAGGATCTCATACAGATTCAATGGAGAAATTAAAACCTTTACAGAGAGCAAAAGCTAAGAGAATTCAGCACCACCAAACCAGCTTTACAACAAATGCTAAAGGAACTTCTCTAGGCAGGAAACACAAGAGAAGGAAAAGACCTACAATAACAAACCCAAAACAATTAAGAAAATGGTAATAGGAACATACATATCAATAATTACCTTAAATGTAAATGGATAAAATGCTCCAACCAAAAGACATAGACTGGCTGAATGGATACAAAAACAACACCCGTATATATGCTGTCTACAAGAGACCCACTTCAGACCTAGGGACACATACAGACCAAAAGGGGATGGAAAAAGATATTCCATGCAAATGGAAATCAAAAGAAAGCTGAAGTAGCAATTCTCATATCAGACAAAATGACTTTAAAATAAAGACTATTACAAGAGACAAAGACAGACACTACATAATCATCAATGGATCAATACAAGAAGAAAATATAACAATTGTCAATATTTATGGACCCAACATAGAAGCACCTCAATACATAAGGCAAAATCTAATAGCCATAAAAGGGGAAATTGACAGCAACACATTAATAGTAGGGGACTTTTAACACCCTGCTTTCATCAATGGACCGATCAACCAAAATGAAAATAAATAACGAAACAAACTTTAAATGACACATTAAACAAGATGGACTTAATTAATATTTATAGGACATTCCATCCAAAAACAACAGAATACACTTTCTTCTCAAGTGCTCACGGAACATTCTCCAGCATAGATCATATCATGGGTCACAAATCAAGCCTTGGTAAATTTAAGAAAATTGAAATCATATCAAGTATCTTCTCCGACCACAATGCTTTGAGACTAGATATCAATTACAGGAAAAAAAATTTGTAAAAAATACAAACACATGGAGGATAAACAATACTCTACTAAACAAGCAAGAGATCACTGAAGAAATCAAAGAGGAAATGAAAAAATACCTAGAGACAAATGACAATGAAAACATCGTGACCCCAAACCTATGGGATGCAGCAAACCCAGTTCTAAGAGGGAAGTTTATAGCAATACAATTCTACCTCAAGAAATAAGAAACATCTCAAATAAACAACCTAACCTTACACCTAAAGCAATTAGAGAAAGAAGAACAAAAAACCCCCAAAGTTAGCAGAAGGAAAGGAATCATAAAGATCAGATCAGAAATAAATAAAAAAGAAATGAAGGAAAAGATAGCAAAGATCAATAAAACTAAAAGCTGGTTCTTTGAGAAGATAAACAAAATTGATAAACCATTAGCCAGACTCATCTAGAAAAAAGGGGAGAATATTCAAAACAACAGAATTAGAAACAGAAAAGGAGAAGTAACAACGGACACTGAAGAAATATAAAGGACCATGAGAGATTACTACAAGCAACTATATGACAATAAAATAGAAAACCTGGAAGAAATGGACAAATTCTTAGAAAAGCCCAACCTTCTGAGACTGAACCAGGAACAAACAGAAAATATAAACAGACCAATCACAAGCACAGAAACTGAGACTGTGATTAAAAATCTTCCAACAAAAAAAGCCCGGGACCAGATGGCTGCACAGGCAAATTCTATCAAACATTTAGAGAAGAGCTAACACCTATCCTTCTCAAATTCTTCCAAAAATATAGCAGAGGGAGGAACACTCCCAAACTCATTCTACGAGGTAACCATCATCCTGATGCCAAAACCAGACAAAGATGTTACAAAATATATATATATATATATACTACAGGCCAGTATCACTGATGAACATAGGTGCAGAAGTCCTCAACAAAATACTAGCAAACAAAATCTAACAGCACATTAAAAGGATCATACACCATGATCAAGTGAGGTTTATCCCAGGAATGCAAGGATTCTTCAATATACGGAAATCAATTCATGTGATTCACCATATTAACAAACTGAAGGATAAAAACCATATGATAATCTCAATAGATTCAGAAAAAGCTTTCAACAAAATTCAACACCGATTTATGATAAAAACTCTCTGGAAAGTAGGCATAGAGGGAACTTACCTAAATATAATAAAGGCCATATATGACAAACCTACAGACAACATTGTTCTCAATACTGAAAAACTGAAACCATTTCCTCTAAGATCAGGAACAAGACAAGATCGCCCACTCTCACCACTATTATTCAACATAGATTTGGAAGTTTTAGACACAGCAATCAGAGAAGAAAAAGAAATTTAAAAATCTGAAAAGAAGAAGTAAAACTGTCACTGTTTGCAGATGACATGATACTATACATAGAGAATCCTAAAGCTGCTACCAGAAAACTATTAGAGCTAATCAATGAATTTGGTAAAGTAGCAGGATACAAAATTAATGCACAGAAATCTCTTGCATTCCTATACAATAATGATGAAAAATCTGAAAGAGAAATTAAGAAAACACTCTCATTTACCACTGCTACAAAAATAATAAGGTATCTAGGAATAAACCTACCTAAGGAGGTAAAAGACCTGTACTCAGAAAACTATAAGACACTGATGAAAGAAATTAAAGATAATACAAACAGATGGAGAGATATACCATGTTCTTGGATTGGAAGAATCAACATTGTGAAAATGACTATACTACCCAAAGCAATCTACAGATTCAATGCGATCCCTATCAAACTACCAATGGCATTTTTCACAGAATGACAACAAAAAATTTCACAGTCTGTATGAAACCACAAAAGGCCCAGAATAGCCAAAGCAATCTTGAGAAAGAAAGACGGAGCTGGAGGAATCAGGCTCCCTGACTTCAGACTATACTACAAAGCTATAGTAATCAAGACAGTATGGTACTGGCACAAAAACTGAAATATAGATCAATAGAACAGGATAGAAAGCCCAGAGACAAACCCATGCACATATGGTCACATTATCTTTGATAAACGGGGCAAGAATATATAATGGAGAAAAGACAGCCTCTTCAATAAGTGGTGCTGGGAAAACTGGACAGCTACATGTAGGGGAATGAAATTAGCATACCTCCTAACACCATGCACAAAAATAAACTCAAAATGGATCAAAGACCTAAATGTAAGGCCAGACACTATAAAACTCTTAGAGGAAAACATAGGAAGAACACTCTATGACATAAATCACAGTAAGATCCTTTTTGACCCATCTCCCAGAGAAACGGAAATAAAAACAAAAAGAAATAAATGGGACCTAATGAAACTTAAAAGCTTTTGCACAGCAAAGGAAACCATAAGCAAGACCAAAAGACAACCCTCATAATGGGAGAAAATATTTGCAAATGAAGCAACTGACAAAGGATTAATCTCCAAAATTTATAAGCAGCTCATGCAGCTCAATAGCAAAAAACAAACGACCCAATCCAAAAATGGGCAAAAGACCTAAATAGACATTTCTCCAAAGATATACAGATTGTCAACAAACACATGAAAGAATGCTCAACGTCACTAATCATTAGAGAAATGCAAATCAAAACTACGAGGTACCACCTCACACCTCACATGCCTCCGTCAAATAAAGCTACAAACAAGGCTTCCCTGGTGGTGCAGTGGTTGAGATTCCCCCTGCTGATGCAGGGGACATGGGTTCGTGCCCCGGTCCAGAAGATCCCACATGCTGCAGAGCGGCTGGGCCTGTGAGCCATGGCCGCTGAGCCTGCGCGTCCAGAGCCTGTGCTCCGCAAAGGGAGAGGCCGCACAGTGAGAGGCCCGCGTACCGCAAAAAAAAAAAAAAAAAACGCTACAAACGATAAATGCTGGAGAGGGTGTGGAGATAAGAAAACCCTCTTGCACTGTTGGTTTGACTGTACATTGATACAGCCACCATGGAGAACAGTATGGAGGTTCCTTGAGAAAGTAAAAATAAAACTACCATATGACCCAGCATTCCCCCTAATGGGCATATACCTAAGAAAACCATAATTCAAAAAGGGTCATGTACCACAGTTTTTATTGCAGCAGTATTTACAATAGCCAGGACCTGGAACCAACCTAAGTGTACATCAACAGATGAATAGATAAAGAAGATGTGGCACATATATACCATGGAATATTACTCCACCATAAAATGAAATGAAATTTAGTTATTTGTAGTGAGGTGGATGGACTTAGAGTCTGTCATACAGAATGAAGTAAGTCAAAAAGAGAAAAACAAACACTGTATGCTAACACATATACATGGAATGTGAAAAAAAAAAAAACGTTCTCATGAACCTAGGGGCAGGACAGGAATAAAGATGCAGACATAGAGAATCGACTTGTGGACATGGGGAAGGGGATGGGTAAGATGGGATGAACTGAGAGAGTAGGATTGACATATATACACTGCCAAATGTAAAATAGATAGCTAGTGGGAAGCAGCTGCAATGCAGAGGGAGATCAGCTCAGTGCTTTGTGACCACCTAGAGGGATGGGATAGGGAGGGTAGGAGGGAGATGCAAGAGGGAGGGGATATGGTGATATATGTATACATATAGGTGGTTCACTTTGTTATACAGCAGAAACTATCACAACATTTTAAAGCAATTATACTCCAATAAAGATGTTAAATAAAAAAAATAATAAATTAGTAATAATAGTATAGCAAAATAAGATTCAATAATATCATATGAACTATATTACCTTTGCATTATAGGGAATGTAATGTTTTGATAAAGCCTCTGGCGTATGCATCCATGTTTTGTCTGCAATGAAGAATACACAGTGTTAAATTAAATCACAGGTTCTAAGGGTGTCATATTCATACATTTGAAAGGAGTCTGATATGGATGGGAGCACTTCTAATTTGGAGATAGTTTTGCTAAAATGTCAGATATATGAACAATGTAACCACAAAGTAATTATAGGATTCCTTCCTTAATATAAAAGTCTTTTCCTTTTAAAAGCTTTCTAATAATAAAACAATTTTGAATTTTTAAAGAATATTAAAAGAACATCAGTTGGGGTATGAGTAATTATATCAATTATGTGAATAATTATGTGTTATTTTTCTTATTTCATGTGATACTCTCATGAATAACAGGTTATTTTTCTTAATTCCCTGTTCAATAAATAGTAATCTGCTCTTTTCTCATGACTGTTACTATTCCTTAGTATCAAGAATTAACTATTTAGTAATGGGAAATTCTAACATTAAACTAACAACTGCATTTATATAAAGCTGAAACGAATCAATCTACTAAATTCATTTAAAAATTAATATAATATTAGGATAATTTTTTAGCCTCAATTTAGAGAAACATTGATTGAGGGTCCACTATCAGGAGTTTTGGATATAAATAATCTTAAATGTAGTAATTTGAATTATTACACTATATAAATTAGTGTAATAGAATAATAGAAATAAAAGTAACTAAAAGAAGATTGTAAAGCAATTATACTCCAATAAAGATGTTAAAAAAATAGAAGATATCGAAAGTAATTTGTATTGTGTATTATTGATAGAAATAGAAAATAAAATTTTCATTCAATTTTTGAATTTGATTTATATATTCCACATATCTTCCAAAAATATTTTGTGGAACATATAAGCAGGAAAAAAGCAAAACATGCTAATGTTTACACAAATCAAACTTGCTGATTTTAAATCAAATTTGCTGATTTTTTACAAACTGCATTTGTCTGTAGTAAAACTTCTCAATCTTCAAATATGTTATGTCTTAAGTGGAGTTTTGTGAATATTTTACTCCTAATGGGAATTTAAAAATTTAGAATCAATATTATAAATAGAATAAAATCAGACATATATTTTACCATGAAAAATATCAAATAAGTACACACTAAAATAAAATATCAGATTACTAACAAAGCATTTTCAACATTCAATTCAGAACATTTAAAAATGATGTTAACAGAAACTAGTTCGGTATAATTAATATGTTCTCAAACTGGGGGAATGTGAAGACATAGAGAAAATGGCATATATTCCTGGAATTTTAATTATTTTAAACCATTCAAAGGATAATGCACTATATATTAAATATGTTTATGGGGTACAATGCAATATTCACAAGAATTTCTAAGACAAAACATGAGGAATCAATAAAATCCTGTGCCCATGATGAATTTTAGGGCTATTTCTGATTACTGAAGTGGATATGTGACAGTCGTACTTGGGTGAAATATTTTGAGAAGCAATACATCCTAGGCTTCAAAAAGCAGTATTGACATACTGACATTGACAATAATGTATCTCTTATTTCTTGTATGGATTTTCATTTTAACTATAGTTTTCTCTTTATGATTGCTACTGGATAGTGATATGATTAATTCAAGAATAATTTGTACTTAGATGTGGAATATAGTCTTGCTCTTGTATATTAAAATAAATTTATCACAATACTGTATGCCAAGATAATAAAAACACCAAAGACCTGCCTCCAGAAAACCTAAAAAGATATCTAGTTCCTTTTTTTTACCCCTTAACTCAATTCTTCTCATGTCTCCTTTTCCAAGACACACAGCATAGCTCAGGAGGATGCAAAGTCTAACTAAAGTTTGAATCCGATGGTTCATTCCAATCCTGAAGCAGAGGGATAACTGCTTTCTCCTCTATACCACTATTATTTGAAAACTCATGACACTGCCTTTGTTATAGTCTCATATTGCAGTAACCTAGAAAGAGGTTAGGTATATCTAGCTGTTACTGGTGAAAGACTAAAATAATCACAATACTAAATTACCAGCGGATAAGCTGCAGTTACTACAATGACAAAAAATCTACATCCACACACCAAGTACTGATGATTTAATGGTTGTCCATTACATACCTCTAGTATAGGTAATACACTTATTAAACCTGAAGGATTTCCAAAATGAGTCCTTAATGTCATTCTAATTTATACTTTGGCAAAAGAAAAAACAGACAGGACAAAACTATATGTTAACTCATATAGATGTGGCTGACCTTGAAGAAAGGGTACAGATGATGGTCTTTAGTCACTATATGGACCTACAAAAGATACTGGATACACAGAACTGGTGAAGAAACAGGAACATAGACACTCTAGAATGTGTTCCCTTTCTTGATATTAAACTATAATCACTGACTTAATAGTGAACATTCACATAAAAGGAAAGGCCAACATTTCAAAAATATTTGACAGCTGTCAAACCACTCTGACTACTGGGTCAATAAATCTAGGTATTCAAATGTATTTAGATTAAGAATTCATCTAGAAAGATGCAGTAAACTTCATTATTCTTGTATCACCAGAGCTTAAAATAGTGAAAAAACCTACTTTGAACATATTAATTTAAAACTAAATATTGATGGATGAATGGATGCATTTGAATAAAATGTTCATGAAAAGGAAACTATTTAAATACTATTGAAATTTAAGTGCTTTGCACTATGATTATTTCTACTCATCACTATATCAACTGATGAGTTAAAGAACATAAAGTGTAATTAGTTGAATAATCACGTTTATGCTTTTTAACTAAACGATTAATTTTTGACATAATAAATAGAATATAAGATTTTAAAAATTCAAAAAGAAAGCTAACATAGGGAAAGAAAGAAGCTATAAAACATTCATAAAATTTAATCTATGAATCTGGGGTTAGATAATTTTTACAGGGCTTTTCAAAATAGTCCAAAATGATGCAATTCTAGTACATTCAGTTTTTTTCAGACCCTATGAGCAACTCTAATAACCATTAAGGCATTTGCAAAGAAAATCAGTGAAGTGCCTGGACAATTCAATCAAAGAATACCAAATTACTAGTTGGGAGATTTAATAAAAAGAGAAAAAAAACCAATTATGTTTAGGTTTAAGATAATCTCTTTTCCTTGGGTTTCTGATTCAGTAAAGTTGCATGTAATAACCAAGTAAATTGGATATCTATGAAATAAGAGATAAGTTTTTAATGATAAAAGATGATCTTGTTTCGTTTAGAGTACAGTACAGTGTGTGTTGATGCTAGTTATTGGAAAGATGACTTGAATTATATATTCTCTAGGGCTATAATTACAGTTTCTGATGGTCAAGTACATGAATTCTCTGATAAAATTCCAGTTTTATATGTCAAATTAAAATTCAGCAGATAGTGCTACTGGTTGAAACTAGGAGCACAGGCTCCAAGAAGTTTTCTTTTAACAACTGTAATAAATGAGAGAGTGTGAAGTGACTGGTGAACTTAAGGTAGAACTTCCCGGTATCAGGTTCTAACTGAACTGGAGTGAAATATTGATCAATAATTTTCTGATATGTAATCATTAGACTTGAAAAATAAGAGAAGTCAAAAGAAATTTAAAGAGAAGGCAGCAAAGCAGGAAATAAGTTTCTGCTCCTTGATTCTCTAGATCACTCTCATTTTCATGGTTGTACTCCCACTGTCTTCAAGTGAGACAAATATACGATCACCAGTTACTCATCTTACTATCCAACACTTGGGATTTCTCAGTGAAAAACCACTCCAAATCCTCTTCAAATAAAGAGTAAATTAGAAATGTGAAGTTTCAATTTTAAAACCATGGGAAAGGGAATTCTAAGCAAATAAAAAGAAGCGAAGATATTGAAGTGTCTTTAAAAAAACAAGATAGTGTGTTTAAAGTGATGAGTTGTGATGTAAGGTTTTTATTGTCTTATTAAAAATACTTCTATATATCAGAGAATTATTTCTAGATTTTTTACTAGTAAAGGGAATAAAAAGAAGCATGCTTTTATTTTTGGTATATGTTTTAAATCAGAAGCAAGCTACAGACCACAATAAATGTCATTTTGCCTTCCTCTTATTCTGAAAAAATAAGTAAAATAATAAATTCCTAGTTTCCCAGGGTTGAAAAGTGCCTGAAAGTTCTTCACATTAACTAAATCCCTACTGAACACATTAATCCTCTGTACCACATCCAAATGTTTGAACACCTCTCATTTCAGTAAAAAATAGAGGTAATACTTTGAATAATTCCATTATACTTTGGCACAACCTTGTTGGAATTTTTTTCCTACATTTAATCAATGACCTTATAATTTACACCCATTTGTCCTTTATTAAAGTTAGTTCCATGACCAAATGACAGCATTCAAACATTCATAGGTCTTCAAAAATTGCAAGACCACACCAAGGGTTCTCAGCCATGCTTCCTGTTGCATGGTTGAAAGTCCTGAAGTCATCTCAGCTTTTCTCAACAAGGCACGTTACAGTGTGTCAATTCATCCTTAAAAGCAAGAACACACCGTGCCTGAGGGCATGGAGTAGAACAGAACAATCTATTTCCTGGTTCAAGACTGTTCATTATTCATCCATTAGAAAATGAACTGGAACCTTTGATAACCACACTGATGACTTTATTCTTCAGCCATGTTTTACCCACACAGCAATTAAGGTGCATCTTCCAAATAATAACAATATACAAATAAGTATAGAAGTGTTAGAGGTTCTGGACCCATGTTTGGCAATTTACAATATCGTATTAAGTTTACAGTGTGGAATATGACCTAACTAGTCATTTTCCCCCCCCCATATGCCTGTAATCCTACCACATCAGTTATCTCTTCCTACTTTCAATCACCTAAGAACTTGAGTGGCATCGTTTAAGTATTCTCTCCCAGGTCATTGACAGCATGTTAAGCAGGAGAGAGCCCTGTGCCCACCACTAGAGAACTCCTTCTAGAAGGGCAAGGATACGTTATTTTAACTTTACTGAACTATATAAAACTATCAAATTTTTCTATCTTTCCTATGAGTGTATCAAGAAATATTTTGCCAAATACCATGTTTTCCTGCCCCTTAAAAAAATTTCTGTACTGATAATATTTATATTATCAGTATGATATATTTATACTTATTTTAAATTCATACTTTAAAATTAATAGCAAAGTTATTTGGCCTCTTGCTATCAATTCACCTATCATGAATCCTTATTCATTATTCAATAAAAAGTGAAGTGCATGCACACACACACACACACGAGTGAATTTAAAACACTATAGCCCATGTAAGCTCAGGGAATTTAGTACTATGGCTATGAAAAGTGAAGTTAGGACCAACTTCCTAAGTCAGATCACTTTATTTTTTGCAACTCTAATTTCATTCTAGAGTCACATGGTTTGATAATTGGAAAAAGTAATTTCTTAACATCTCTGCTTGACTTGAACAGTAATATTGAAGTGACTCCCAGGTCTTTAGTGGACACACTTACCTTTCTTCCTGCTAAAAGCACGGTTCATGATGAGGATCAACCAAATAGATGTTCAGTTCAATCACACTTTATATCCTACAAAATTAAGAAAATAGTAAAGCATAAATAAAGGAATGTTGACCAACCTCTTTTATGTAAATTATTTTAATCACAAAGTCTTTTTAAATGTTCTAGATGTTTAAAAACAATATTTCAAAATATTCTGAAGGACAATGGGTAAGAATAAATGTAATACTCAATATTATGAGTGGCACAGCAGATAAGAACAATATATCAAATGAAATTCCTCCAAAGTTCCTTAACTTGTTTGTCTTTTTTCCTATTATACATCTTTCACTAAGTATATTTACCTTCAAATTTAAGAATAAAGAAGGTTAACTTTTCCCTGAGCTTGTTGGCAAGAAGTGTGGTAATGTTTTGGGTTATCATTAACAGCAGTGTTGGATAAACAGAAGTCTTCTGATATAAATGGGGGTCATGCCACCCCCCCAATCAGGTTATGCTTGGCAGCCCTGTGTCCCATGATGCTCCAGACAGCTGCTGCCTATCTGTTGAAACCAAGGCAATTGCATACCTCCCACTCCCCACTCCTGAAGCCAAGGAAGGAGCCTTGATGATCTCCAAGTCACCTTCAGGATCATTCATTCCTAGTCTTGAAGAATAGTGCACATTCACAGCCAAATAGCTGTGGCACGGGCCACAGAAAGAGAGAGGGCACTCTTGTCTCTTCTTGTTCTCATGAGGACACTAATCCCATCACTGGGGCCACACCTTCATGACCTCATCTAAACCTGATTAGCTCCTAAAGGCTCTATCTCCAAATACCTGCACTCTGGGGGAGAGGGCTTCAACACATGAATTTGCAGGGGACACAAACATTCAGTCCATAACACTCTCCATAAATCTACATAGCAATTGAAGCACAGCAGAGAAATTAATCTTTATCATAAAGTTGTTATTGTAGTGAAATTACTGCTATCTCTGTCCTTGCACTTCTACTCCCAAGAAAAATTAAAATAGTTAATTGAATTATAAAATATTACTAGGCACTGTTTAGTAGACTTAGATAATGACATAATAATATCAATCTGTTATTCACTCCATACTTTACTCATCTTCTCATGATATATGCTATTAATACAAGATAGGTAGAGAATACATTTTAAGAATTAGAATGCCAAGATAATTATTCTATGTATATTAACAATATAACATGGTTTATTTTCTATGGTATGAAGATATTACTATTATATATATATATATATATGTAACAATTAAAATGGCTCCATTTTCTACAATTAATTTATTCATTCACTCAGAAATTATTTATTGATCTCCAGTTCCAGGCACTCTGCAAGATGCAAAGAAATACAATAAGGACAAAATATATTCTGTATTCTCCCAAGAGTTACTCTTCACCTAGAACCTAACAGATGTGATTATTAATTGGTCATATCCTCAAGGAATAAGTGAAGATCAAAAACTAGCAGAAAAGGAATATAATGTATAAATGTAAGATTCAACTTCTCTGGAAGAATAAAGAGACCAATACCATGATGTCGATTAATCAGCAGATCAAATTCAGTATGCCTCTTCACTACCCAAATCTCATCACTTTTAGGTAGACATTTTCAACAATAGCAGACCATAAAATATAAAGGCATTTAATACTATATAAGAATATAAAATAACAGTACAACTCTATGACTCTAAAACACCAGAAGGATTGTTGCCTGCTCACAAAACATATAGATATAAATGTCAATGAATATCAGATAAGCCATTCTTGTAATATAACTAAAAAACAATAATTTCACTTTCCAAACACCATTCTTTAGTCTATTTATTTGATCCTATGGCACTCTACACTTCTTTATAAAACAGATCTTACTTCCCTTCTCTATGCTCATGTATATAGTACAGTTCATGACACTAAGTTGGCATTCAATATACTTACACTTATTTAATGTATAACAATACATGTTTTGGGCTTCCCTGGTGGTGCAGTGGTTAAGAATCCGCCTGCCAATTCAGGGGACAAGGGTTCAAGCCCTGGTCCAGGAAGTTCCCACATGCCAGGGAGCAATGAAGCCCAGGCGCCACAACTACTGAGCCTCCACTCTAGAGCCCGCAAGCCACAACTACGGACACCCACGTGCCTAGAGCCCATGCACCACAACAAGAGAAGCCAACGCAATCAGAAGCCCATGTACCACAACGAAGAGTAGCCCCCGCTCTCCGCAACTAGAGAAAGCACGCTCACAGAAAGGAACCCCAAGGCAGCCAAAAATAAATAAAATAAATAAAAAAAATTTAAAACAACAACAAAAATACATGTTTTAATGCACTCTACAGTTGACATAATAAGATATATGTCATTATCAACTTAACACATTAATAAGCTAAGAAATATAAGTTCTATATAAACTGATTTTACTTCCATTTACAATATAATATAAATCTTTCCATTTGGATAAACTTTTCGTAAAGATTGTTTTGGTGAGTATATACACATGGATGCATCATTGCCCTATCATTAAACAACTATTATTTCTAAATTCTAGCTAAATATATACAAAGGGAATAATTTACATAAAAATTTTCTTTTATTCATTTTTCCCATAAAATAGCATCCCAGAGTAAAAATCACTAGGTATAAAGTATTACTATTTAGGTTTTCTATTTTTTTTTAACTAAACATAAAGGGGTTGTAACAATTTACATGGCCATCAGTTATATGACAACACTCATTCAACTTCACATTCCCCGGGATTGACTATTGAATATTGTGTGTCTCTGTGTGTATTTGCATGTGTTATACTTTTTATAATCCTGTTTTTAAAATATAAAACTCTTTAAGATTAACAGTGCTATATGGTATGAAAACATACACTGATTTCCCAATGGTACTAAAAAAAAAAAAGAACCACTATCATTCAATAAATAATCCAAACCTTCCTCAGAAATTTATGTTGACACCTTTCCATATATTAAATTCAGCTATGTAGATTTATTTAGACACTTTTGCTTCTGGCCAAGACAGAGTAACAGAGGCTATATTTCTCTTACCACCTGAAACACCTAAAAAATGAAACAAGAGGTATGAAATAATGACTGTTAAGACATTAGACATCAGGCAACAAAGGACAGTGATCCATGAGAAATGAAAAACAAATAAGGTAAGCCCTATGACTTCCCTGGCTTAATGCATGGAGAAGGTTTCCAGACTATGGTCCAGGGAGGTGGAACTCAGTTGAACCCCAGCAATCTCCCTGAGCTTTGGAGATATTGCTGAGAATGTGGTGAAATGAAGATGTCTATTTTGCAGTCAAGAGCACTGGAGAGGAAAGAACTCTACCAAAAGCAATAAAGATACCTGCAAAAAATCCTTCTTACAATTGAACTGAGTAATGATAACGACCCAAGACTGAGGAAAGAGCCACCCACAAAATTTAGAGAGAACAGTGCCTGTAGCTCACACAAGAACCAACAGCAAGGAAGGAAAATTTTGAATTCACAGAACTTCAGTTAGATTACTAAGAATAGTCTCACCTTATCAGTAGGGAAAAATTAAGGCTAGAATAAATACTGCTTTGGCCTCACATGACAAATCTTTTAAAACAAGACCCAAAAGAAACAAACCATTTCCAAGTAACTTCTCTATATCCCAAACTATGCTCAAAATGATTTTAAGGTTAATTAGCACCCAACATGGCATGGTAAAATTCACAATACTTGGTATGCAATAAAATGTGTGTGTGTGTGGGGGTCGGGTGTATGGCTATATATATATATATATATATATATATATATATATATATATAAAATCACATGCAAAGAAGCAGAAAAATAAAATCCACAATGGGTAGAAAAATTAATCAAGACTGATCTACAAATGACCTGGATGATGGTAGTGGTAGGCAAGGACATTTAGATATGTTCCATATGCTCAAGAAGCTAGGAGATAGATTAAACAGATACAAAAAAACACCCAAATAGAACTTCTAGAAATGAAAACCACAATGTATAAAATAAAAAATATACTATATGAGATTATTGGCAGGTAAGACATTGCAGAAGAAAAGAGTAGTGAAATTGAAGACACAGACATAGCAATTATACTACAACACAGGAAAGAGTCTAGCTGGCAGGCAGGAAGGAAGAAACAGAGGGAGGGAGGGAGGGAGAAAGGAAGGGAAGGAGGAAAGGAGGAAGGAAGGAAGGAAGGAAGGAGGGAGGGAGGGAGGGAGAGACAGAGGATCACTGAATTATGGGAAAACCTCAAGTGGTTGAATAGTCCCTGAAGGAGAGGAGAGAGTTATAAAAATATTTGAAGAAATAAAGGCTGAGAATTTTTCAAATGACGAAAAATAAAAACCCAGAGAGTCAACAAACTTAAACCCCAAATATGAGAAACAAAAAGAAAACAACACCATGACACATCATAATCATTGCTCAAATTTAAGAACAAAGAGAAAATCTTAAAAGCAGCCAGAGAAAAAGACAAGTATGGAGGAACAAAGATTAGGATGGCAGCAGTTTTCATATCTGAAACCCTGCAAACTAGAAGACAGAGGAGCAGCATCTTTAAAGTATGAAAAAGATCAAAGCTTGATCGAGAAGAAACAGATAATCTAATTATATACGGGGAAAGGTAAGAGTGATTTTTTTTTTCCTAAGGCCCATTTTGAATTTCTTTATAAAAAACTATTATATACATTTTTGCTTTTATCTTTCTTAAGGATCCAGAGGCAAGTAAGTAAGTCTGGCTATATTCAAAATACAAATGGAATATTTAAACGTGATCAAGGAAAAAACTCATAATTCATAAATTATTCATAATGTATTGAAATATTACCACGCCAAGTTTAAAGACAATTGGGGGTTTTAAATCTCCAAATAAAAAACTTTTTAATACATTATAAACATTAATGGCAGATGCCATTAGATGAATTCTTTTAATCCCAAATTTTAAGTAAAAATCAGTAATCCCATTGACAAAACACCATGAGGCCACTTGGTATTCATTTACTCTATAAATTTAACCTTTTTAGGCCTAATTTTAAAACAAGTTTGAAGCCAACAATCATTTTTCTAAAATAAATCCAGCATATCCAAGTTTGAAAACTATTTACCAAAGGAAATCCACAGATATTTATAATTTAGTTTAGAAGAAGTTTAGGGTGACTTTTTAATGAATGGCAGTTTCCTGCTTTGCAACCTGCTGCCCAAGCCCTTGTTTTAAAAAACTGTCACACTGTTGTGACTAAAGAAACTTTATATGGTATGAATATTAAAAGCTGTAAAGCAGCTGTCTCTGAATTTCATTTTTATCCTTATGAGTACATTTAATATCAAATTTTCCTTGAATTCTTTCAAGGTTAAAAGAAAAAAAAAACCTCAGTATTGATTAAAACACGGTTCACATTAATATGTCATACATCACCTTAAAATCCTGTTCACTAAGAGATCAGAGATGATGTTAAAATAATGAAGACTAATCATTAGGTTTAGTTCTCTGTAGGATGGTAAATTAGGTGAAGTTAAAAAAAAAAGTTCTTTCCCGTGTGAATGCATATAAGATGCATTTTCTTACTCTCAAAACTTCTGTGTGCTTTTTGAATATATAATCCAGGAAGGTAATCCTGAGATGATGTCAGAGAATTTTAGATCCTGCATTAACTCCTCCACATTGCTAAATACTCTAAAGCAGTTGCTAACAATTGCAATTTCATTGCTTGCCATGGTAAAGGAAACTTCCAAAATCCTCCTGGGAGAACTCAGCTCATTTTTGACACTCTTAAGGATCTAACTAGTGTCTATTGTAAAGGTTCTCTGCTTAAAACTCCCAATTGTAAGACATCTTATAATATTCTTCTTCATTGTATTGTAGGACTGTAATTTGCAAAGGGCTCTTTGCTTTTGTAGATCATTACTGAGTGCAGCCAAGAAAACTAACCGGTGCACAAACTGAGACATTTCACAGAAGGAGAAGTCACATGATACGTGTTTAAGAGGCTATACATTTATAATTTACTAAGAAATAGCAGCATTAGGGTTTTCTGAAATTCCTTAACTTGGGATATAAATGTTTATCGTTATTTTCATTTTTTAATAATATTAACCCTTATCTCTTAACACTCATAAAAAAATCCTTCACCCTTCCAAAAGATACATTTCAAGACCACGTTATTCGACAAGCATTATAGGAGTGGAAAAGTAAAAATAAGTAGCATATGGTCCCTGCCTTCAACGAACCTATCATCTTTGACAGGTAGGTGAGAATGGGTATGGGGCTCCATGGATAGGGACGAGCCCTATAAAAGAGGTAGATACCCCTGAAAGAGAGAGGAGGAAGCACGGAATGGCTGTTTCGTTCAGGGAGGCAGCTTCAGAGTGTATGTGAACAGTCACTTCCCAAATGGGCAAAGGCTAAAGGTGAGGCGGGAGGAAGGGTTTCAGGTTGTAGGGCAGAGCACGTGTGGCGCATGCTGATTGGAGCAGAGGTCTCCTAGCCACACTGCTAATCGCCTTCTGGGATCCACCCACTGGCCCTCCCTGAGGGTCCCAACTAGACTATTGTGCAACACCCTTGACTAGGAGGGGAGGAAGGACTAAGGACAACTTTAGCACTTGATAATGTGGCCAACTCTTCAGAATGGCTTATATATGAGAAAACCTTGACATATAGGCCCAGAAATACCAGGTCTATGCAACAAAATAAAAAGGGCCTGAATTTCTTCCAATGCCAAGAGCGAGGTCAAAATAAAGGCTACAATGAATCAAAAAGAAAAATGGGCACATACAGCCTATTCTTACTGACACTGAAAGCTATGAAATTGAACCACTTTATTCTAACAATAACATTTTCTATTGTAAGAGGATTTGAATGAAGTATATTCAAAAGTCATTTCCAGAGCTAAGCACTGTGCAGTAGTATCCACGGAATAATTATGGCAAAGCTGGGATACCACAAAACTCCGTGTGCAGGGACTGAGTATCAGCCTGGTGGTGGCACCACCACTCACCCCCTCCAGAATAAGGTTGTGCCCTTTCAACCAAAAGAGAGAAAGCTCCAGGGAAGGAGATGTAGTGGAAATCTCAAACCACCTGAGCAATCCCTGGGGTATGATGAGTATCCCAATATACTTCCACAAGTATCTATAAAATCCTGAGCTATACTTTGGCAGGCTTGTAGCAGTGTGTTTCAATAACTAGATCGAGATTTTTCATGAGAACTTCAACCAAGTTCTGCAATGGGAGGTCAGCTACCTTTCTCTTAAATGAAATAATCACAACAATAAATAAATTATGCTAAGAGAAATATTTTTAAAGACAAAATATTGAAACAAACATTATTTACAAAAGAATACACATGGCTCTCCTATATGTGGACCTAAAAGTAACCTAGGTTTAGCTTCATTTTAAAGGTTAGACTTTGAAGTTCTTTGTACAAATCCTACTCAACATTCTCCCCTTTTTTAAAACTCACAATAGACTGTCTCTCCTTTTTATTTTGATTGTACACAAAAGAATTATATCTTTTTAGACCTGCTGTTTTCGTCATTTCACCAAACACTTTGATATCCATATCCTAACTGTGAGTGAAAACTTGTGGGATCCCATTACTGAGGTAACATTATCTTTGGCAAAACTGTCTGAATTCCTTTGAAAGACTAGAATAAAACAGCTTGACTGCTCAATTAATGTTATTATTGTCTAGGACTCAAGACAATGAATTTTAAGACCAGAATTTGTAAAATATATATTATTTTAAGATTCAGGTGATCTCTACAGACAAAGCAACAATATAAAAAGTTTTACTTCAGTTTCAAATTTTCTTCCTTTTATTAAGGTATTTCACTTGAAAGGATTTTTTCATTTAAATGTTTTGCTTTAATGTGATTTTTTTTTTGACATTTTGTATGGTAAGCAGTTTTTATCTTTACATTAAATTCTAACAATCAGGAATTTATAAATGTGCATAGATTTGCCATTTTAATCACTTTATACAGTTTTGTTTTAAGATAGAGAGACAGGGAAATTATTCCTTTTACCAGTTCTTCCATCAGCCCTGGAAGAAACTTCTCATATCTTTCCATCTGATATCTAGAGCATCTCACAATGTTAGTGGCTTAGTTAGGAGGGAATTGATGGGCAGGAAATCTAATCCTCCAAAACAGAGCCTCCAAATATCTCCATTCGAAAATTGTGCTTTCCTTACTGTTAGAGGCATTACTGTTACTCTTAGAGGCACTACACTTGCCTACACGCAATATTGCTTTGACCACAGTTAATGCATTCTGCCTCTGTGACTACAATCAAAATTTCCTATTTTTAACTTTAGTGGGACTATGTAATCTTAAATCTGTTGGTCTCCTTCCTGTGGGCTTTCTACCAGCCTTTCCCATCTAGCTGCCAAAACATTTCTCCTCAGAAATCTCTTTACCTTCATCACCATCTTGACCATGTTGAACTTTACCCTAGCCCTGTGACCCTGGGAAATAACAAAGGTTAAGGAAATCCCCCATCCCTCTGTGTTCTAGAAATGGCTTGCTACAAAGAACCACCCTTCCCTACATGACTTAGATAAGATTCAGGGCACTCCCCTGTTTATCCAGGACAAGGCCAGACTTTGACCCTCCAAATTCCCATTCTTTGTTTCATTAGTGATTAGCTGAACTGTTTGTGACACTGACCAATCTGGACAAAAGACCTGCTACCTTGATTTGACCAAACTTTAGCTAAGCTTCTCTCCTTCCCCCAGGCTCCTCTGACCCACTCTCAGCCTAGCAGCTTCAACCCTTCCTTCATAGTCTCTTCTAAGAAAAGGCTGACCTTGGAGTAAAACATTCTCTGGTCTACTGTCCCCAGTTGTACCATCCTCACTCATCCTACCTTCCCACCCACATCCCATTCTTTCCAGTCTTGGTTACTCCTCCTTATTAAGAGAAAAGCCCTTTTCTGCCTAGCCTTTGAGAGGCCTGCTGATCCTATGCTTGGTATATTCTCCCTACCACAATCATCCACTCCCCTTATTGCAGTAATCTTTTCAAATAAGGTCTCTCCTTATCTAAATCTGGATTTATTTTTTATTTGACACTCCATTTAATCATATTCACAAGGAGTTCTGGCAACTAACATCAACCTACTTCATTGAATTAATTTGCAAACTTTCATTTGAATATATCTACTCAAATGGAGCTAGCCCTCTCATTCTCTTGCACTCATGGGTGCTTTCATTTCAGCATCAAATGAATTGCAAAATCATTCTGCAATCCTAGAAAAGTAAATGAATCTTAGTTTTTAAAATTTTGTTATTTTTGCATCCCTAGCAGCATCTAGTTCATACCCAGAGTAAATATCTGTTTAATTACAAAGTGAGTTAACAAATTGTTTTCTAAAACAATATACATTTTATTGTAATACAAACATATATATTAGCTCCCAGAATCTGTTGAAGATGTACAACTAATTTGAAGATATTTTGTTAGGAAAATTTCTAAGATTGTTTAGTAATCTGATTAACAAAGCTACAATCTTACCTTATTACATATATAGTACAGGATTGTGATAAATTATGCAAATAAAGACAATGCACTTAATTTTTCATCAAAGAAAACATTATAAACAAGCTTATAATGATAATAACCATGATCATTCTCTGACAAAAGAACTATTTCCTTTGTGAAACAGGAAGAAATTTATTGAAATAATATATTTGCTGAAACAATATAAATTAATGAAAAATTTGATAAAGCCATGTATATTTTCAGACTGGAGTCCAGCAAACACTGTGATTGTTCCATTACCAAAAACATGAAGAAAAAATTTACTCTAATAAGGCAAATATTCTTTATCTAGGTTAAACTTTTCATAGAAACAAAATTCTAAGAATAGAAGGAAATGAAGATAATATCTACCTAAGGACAAAGGAGGAAATATTTGTAAGTGAGAAAAGAGTAAGAAGTCATTAATAAGTGAACCAAATGGAAAATATTAGTATGAAAATATAATGTCTGAAATTTTAAAAAGCCATAAAAATGGACTAAGTTGCAGAACAGGTTAAATTTATAGATGAATTACTGAGCACAAAGATTAAATGGAGAAACTCTCCTAGAGGACTACAGAAAAGAGTGAAGAGATATATCAAAGAAATACTGAGAGAGTTAGAGGATAGAAATAAAAGTGCCAAAATCTAGATCCTGGGAATACCAGAAAGAAAAATAAAAAGAGAGAGAAAAGATACAGTTAAAAAAAATTATGAAGTGGATTTTCACAGAATTAAAATTGATTATGAAAAATGTCAAATTGAAAGTTTCAGACTTAAGCATATTATACTATTTACTTAAGCATATTATACTATTTACATATTTATACTATTCTAAAATTTAGAATAGTAAATGCAAGACAAAATATACAATACATGCAGGTAGAAATAGACTGCCTAAATAGCAACAAGCACCAAATTAATAA
This sequence comes from Mesoplodon mirus, assembly GCF_964341445.2. Classification (NCBI taxonomy): domain Eukaryota; kingdom Metazoa; phylum Chordata; class Mammalia; order Artiodactyla; family Ziphiidae; genus Mesoplodon; species Mesoplodon mirus. The sequence goes on from NC_138984.1 coordinate 46,633,111, forward strand.
TAAACTTCATAACAGTAACAAACGGTGCAAAAAAGACAAGTGAGCAATATTTCCAAGGTATACTGAAAGAAAAGAACTTTGAACTATGAATGTTATATGGAGTAACTATAATATAATATAATGTGAGGGAGTAATAACTACATTGAAGACAAACAATGCTTCAGAGTTATTACCACTGAAAACGTACTTTTTTAGTATTCTGAGGTACTGGGGGGCTAGGATTTCAACATACGAATTTTGATAGGACACAATTCAACTCTTCACAGCTACTGTGAGATAGTGTATTTAAAATAATCATGTGGGACTTCCCTGGCAGTCCAGTGGTGAAGACTTTGCCTTCCAATGCAAGGGGTGCAGGTTTGATCCCTGGTCTAGGATCTAAGATCACACATGCCTCGTGGTCAAAAAACCAAAATATAAAACAGAAGCAATATTGTAACAAGTTCAATAAAGACTTTAAAAATGGTCCACACTCATCAAAAAAAACTAAAAAAAAAATAAATATAATAATCATGATAATATAAGGTTTATGCCAAGAATGCAAGGATTGTTCAATATAAGAAAATTTGCCAATATAATTAAGCACATCAACAGGCTGATTGAGAAAAGATGTAATTAACTCAATAAATGCACAAAAAACTTTTTTTCAGTTTGAAAAAACTTTTACAGAATAAAAAAGAAAAAAGTATCCCTTAACAAACTAGAAAGGATGACAATCTTCTTCACTTGGTAATCTTCACCATCTATCACACTTAACGGAGAATATTAAGATACCTTTAAGCCTGGGAGCAAAATAAACCTTGTACCATGGTACCAAAGGTACTTGCTCCTGCCATAGCAGGAAAGTAAAAGATATGAGTGTGATGAATGGAAGGAATGAGATAAAACTAATATTAATTACAGATGATATGACTACCCATCTTTTAAAATCTGCAGAATACCTATTAGAATTAATACTGAGAGTTTAGCAAAATTGCCATATACAAAATCAACTTATAAAAATGAACAGCATTACTCTATACCTATAATAGCTAGCATGATCAAAAATGAAATATTATTCACTATAGGAATAAAACTATAAAGTATCTTGGAAATTAATATAAAAATTCTTATGATTTCTATGGAGAAAACAATTTAAACATATATAAACAAATATAATTTACACAAATGGATATATTTCTTGCTCTGAACAACATAACTTACTGTTATAAAAATATCAATTATTTCCCCAATAATTTATATATCCAAAACATATAATCAAAATTTCCAACTGGATTTAGTAACTTGTGAAAATGCATTGCATATAAAACTTAGAGTAATTTACTTTAAACTTATTCTAAAATTATTTATTCTTCCATATAAATGTCCACATAAAATTTCCTTCATATGTTTTAGCATCCTTCTAAACTTATTCTAATATTTATATGATATAATAAATGTTTAGAAATAATTAAATTACCCTTTTAAAAAGTTTAAAAAGGAATCCTAAGTGATATAAAAATATATATTTTAAAATTATTGTAATAAAACAGTAATAACATTGGCAGGAAATCCAAGAAGTGGATTGGAATAAAGAGTTCATAAATATCCCTGAAAGATGGGATCTTAATTCTGATTAGAATCTTAATATATGATTAAGAGGACATCATAAATCCAAGGATATGCTCTTTAACAAATGGTATTCAGAAATTTGGCTCATACGGAGGGGGGAAAAACATTTTATCCCTAACACTACATAAAGTTGGGATCCAAATGCGTTAATAACTTTATGAGTAAGAAAAAAAAAGCCTATAAAATATAAGAAAATAAAAAAAGAATATCATTTTGACATAGAGCAAGAAAAGAATTTCTTGAAAAAAATATGCAAAAATAGAAATAAACTTGATTACATCATAATTAAAGATTTAATTTCGGAAAAGGTAACCATGAAAGAGGTAATCAACAAATGACAATTCTGAGAAAAGATATGTTCTCTCTCTAAATCTGAAAATAAGTAATATCTAAAATATACAAAAGCTTTCCTAAAAATCAATTTTAGAAAGTCAGTGACTGCCCTCTCAAAAAATGGACAAACAATAAGAACTACCAATTTGTTGAACAACCCAAAAGGCTAAGAAGCATATAAACGGATGCTCAAACTTATTAGTAATCACCAAAATTCAAATTTAAACCATATTACTTTATATTAATTTGACTGGCAAAGTTAGAAAATTGTATAATGCCAAGTATTGGTGATGTTGAGAGGTTATAACAATGGTTCTCATATTTACATGCTCATTAGAATCACCTGGGAAGATTAAAAACTATTACATGTCAAAAAGTCACTCTGTCTATATCAATCAGAATATAGGCTCCTGACTTGGATATTTTTAAAGAACCCTCCTGGTAATTCTAACATGCAAGGAGAGTTGAAGAAAACTAGGATATAGTAACCTTCAGGCACTAATGGGGACAATTTATAAATAGCGTGGCTCATTTGAAGAACAATCTATAGTGCTTAAACAAATTTAATGTTCACATACCCTATAACTCAGAAACTCTTCCTGAGTATTCATCCCAAAGAAATTCTCACAGGTCCACAAAGGACTTCTGTGAGAAATCTCATTAATGTTTGAAGTGGTAAGGGGCTGGAGGCATTCTGATCGTCTATCACCAGTAGAAGAGACAGGCAAAATGTGGCAGGGGTACATCAAGGAGTACTCTGTAGAATGGTCAATTGAAAATGATGATTAAATGTGCACATATCAAAATGAGTGGATCTTAGAAACAATGCTGATTACAACAAACAAGATGGTGAACCAGATAACCCCCAAATTAAACAATGCTTATATACAAAACAATACCAATTTTTAAAGAATAAATACAAACAAAAAATATGTACATGAAACAACTGAGTATGCTGAAGAGGGGGAAAGGGATAAAAAATGGGCATAAGAGGTAACAAATCAGAGGAAAGACAGTGACTTTGAACAGCCGTAAGGAGTATGATTAGTTCAATCCCTTGCACCTGCTATCAATATATAACTCTTGGTACAAGGCTGGCACTATCATGCCATTCTTCTTTATTCAGTCACGCAGGGTACAGGGAGTGTTGTGGTACATTTATGGTGTGATGTCAGCGCCCCTGCCCTTCAGTACAGGAAAATGCCGAAGCTCATTTAAGATAGGAAAAAATTACCTTCCATACAACGGAGGCATCTAGACTGGGCCCTCTTGGCTACTCAGTGTTCTTTTTATTTCTTGTCCTTTAATACCTTGTAGCAGCTGTTTCAGATATTTTCTATCCTCATCAAGTCATATACTAGGAGATAACTTTGCCTCCTACTTTACTGAGATGATTGATGTCAGCCCATTCATACCCCCTCACTTTTTTCTATCTCCATTAGTCAATTGGGCAATGGTGATTACCCACTTTAAGGTTGAGATCCAAATACCCAGTCATCAATCTCTGCCTATTCTCTTCATCTTCTATCTTATCTCAGAGGAACAGGAACATCTTCCCACTCCCTACACTTGTGCTCTTTGTTCTACTTTAATACTAGTTCTTTCTAATTCTTGAGCATCATTAACATCCTCACTCCAAGAGATGGAAATCATTAGAGTCATAGATTTCTCTTTTAACTTTTGCCACAAAGTTCTTGAAATTCTAGTTACTTTTTCCACTGTGTCATGTCTTCAGATCCTTTGCAATATTTTTTAATTTATATTTCAAAGAGAGAGCTAACCAGTCTAATTGATGGATGGATACGGAAAGTAAGAGAAAGGGAATTCAAGGACAACTTTCTTTTCTCTTTTTAGCTGAGTAAATCATAGTACATTTATTGAGAAGGGGACACTTGGGGGACAACCTTTTCCAAAGGTTGGAAAATGGAATTCAAGACTTGTTTCAGATATATTAGTTCTGAGATATCTATTAGACATCTAAGAAATTGAGTGAATGGTTAGATATAGGAGCCTGGGACTGGCAGGCAGGGTAGGAGTAGAAATATAATTTGTGAAATAACCAGTTTATAGATGATGAGGTCAGCTAGGAAGTGCGTATAAATGGAGAAATAATAATTGAGCCCACAGGCATGTCAGATTTTATAAATTAGGCAGAATAAGAAGATTAAGCTGGGAGATGGTTAAGAAACAGCCCCTGAAGTCAAATGAAAACCAAGAAATTGTGCATTTCTGGCATACAAATGAAGAAATTTTCATTAAGAGAGATTAAATAATACTGACATGTCTACAAAGGGGAAATCTGAGAAATGGCTCTCGGTTTCACAACATGGAGACTATCAGTGACTTTTGCATTGTAGTTTCAGGGGTGAAGGAGCTAAGACAGCTTGATTGGTGTTGGTTCATGAGAGAACAAGAAGTGAGGGAGTAGAGAAAGCAAGTGGAGAAACTCATGGAATTCTTCTATAAAGGGAAGCAAGAAATAAGGCAGGACTTAAGGGTGACGAACTCAAGGAATAGATATTAATTGGGTACTACTGCATGTGTATTTAGGCTGATGGGAAAGTATCTTTAACGGGAGAAAACTGATGATACAGAAAAAAGAAGGGATAGATGCAGGAACAAATTCCTTGAACAGGCATTCATAAAGGAATATGGTCGAATCCACAAATGAAGTGACTGTCCTTAGATAAAAGGAGAGGTAGTTCACTCATAACAGAAAGGAAGGCTGAGTCATTGGAACATATAAGAATCCTTGGTAGTTCAGTAGATTTAGTGGTGAGAAAAATATGGAATTTCTCATCTAATTGCAGGTATTTTATCAGTTAAATAAAAAGCAGGTTCTTACCTCTGACTGAGGAAGATGAAGGGATGTAAGGACTAAAGAAAGGAAAAAAGAGAAGAGGGGTCAGAAAATAACCATCTCGAAGAAAAGAGCAAATTGAAGAGATAAAGCAGTTGAATTTCTGGGCATTTGTAATGATCTGATGAGGACTTCAGTCTAAACATAAAGTCAGACTAATCAGCATATGAGTTTTTGTGCGTATGTGTGTTTGTTTCAGCCACATGATCTACTTAAGCGTAGAAGAGTTCGGAGTTAGACTATAAAAATCTTGGTTGGTGAGAACTGCAGAAGATAAAATGAGAAAATACTTTTAAGCAAGGTGGGTTTGAAAAGTTTATAAATATGTTAGGGGAAAACAGTCTCTTTCTAGTCCTTGGCATTTTTAATATCTAACAAGGAGACTTGAACCATGTGATGTGAGTCCATCTCCTTATTTTGCATTTTTGTATCATAAAACTGCTGTCAGGCACAACCTGGTCAGCTAGCTCTGCTTTCAGTCCAGTGACCTGGAGGTGAAAAGCCTCCTGATTTTGCGATTTCTCTGCAGAAACACACACTTGCTTCTGGATTTGGTGCTTGCTTTCCTTTCGTTATTCTTAACATATAAAAAGAGGAGTCACGAAAGCATAAGCTTCAGATTTAGTGACAACCAGACAGAGAACAAGTTTGTCTGGGAATTACAAGAATGGTTGGTCCATAGCCTTCTTTTATTTAGAAAGCTAAATATGAGTATTAGAATATATTAAATATTGTAGTGTGTATACTTACTTTTAATGGTCCAAAATTATAAAAATACTCAAATAATTACAAAACCATTCATCTTAATTCTACACTTTTTTTTTTTTTTTTGATACGCGGGCCTCTCACTGTTGTGGCCTCTCCCGTTGCGGAGCACAGGCTCCGGACGCGCAGGCTCAGCGGCCATGGGTCATGGGCTCAGCTTCTCCGCGGCATGTGGGATCTTCCCGGACCGGGGCACGAACCCGTGTCCCCTGCATTGGCAGGTGGACTCTCAACCACTGCGCCACCAGGGAAGCCCAATTCTACACATCTTTATTTTTTAAAACTTACTCTACTCATTAGAGAAATATTGTATTCTAAACATAATATTTAAAAGCATAAATTGAGGTCCATCTATCTTTGCTTTTAGATTAAAACTTTAATTTACTGTATGTTATGACATACATTTCTATCTTGCATAGAAACCAAGTGCTTCAGTGGATTTGAAATGCCTTGATGCAATTTAAATTTTATTCCTCTTTCTCCTAGTACACCCTAGAAGGGATATCAAAGATAAAAAAATAAACTGAGAAGAGAGGTAAGATGTACATTTCCCAGTGAACTTCTTTACAAAGTGTAGAGCAAAGAACACTTTACAAACATTGTGCTTTCAGTTATGGTATTAAGATTGAGAATAATATTAATATGGAGAATAAGAAGCCTAAATTAAAATAAGCATTTTTTTAAATTATGGAAGTATTGGCAAAGTATAAACACATTTTAAGTGCTGGAATTTATCCACTTAACTCATCTAACAGAATCATAAGCAGATAATCATTACTTAATGATAAAAATGCAGTATATACACCATTACAAAGAAGTCCTGTCTTGGTGGAGGTGAAATCAAAACGTTCTTTCACAGAGGAACAAATCTGGAGTTTGCTCATGTTCCCCAGTGCTTTTTTTTTTTTTCTATTAACATTCTGTTCTCATAATGCAAACCGTATGTGACAATATGCAGCCCAACTCATTCCCTTAACATTACACAAATGTGCTCACTCAGCAGTCCAACAAAGTGACTGAATTGTTGTGAAAGTCTTTGATCATTTCTATGCCAATGTTGGCCAGGTAAAGTAAAACAACAATGTGTCTTTCCTTTGCAATGTATAATGTTTTTTTAGATCATAAACTGTTAGACAAAAATCAGTAGAAAACTAGTTCTTAAAAAAATTTAAATTCAGAAATCATCAACCAAAATACAAGGTCAATAGTTAAGACACTAGTGCTGCTTTTGTTTTAAGCTAAAAAGAGTCACTGCATTTCGCAGTTTAAATGAGTGCATATACTCATTTACTAACTGAGTGATTTGCTACAAGGAAAGGTAAAACCTCTTCCTTGCTTGGGAGAAATCAGGAACTGAGAGAGGGGAATGTTGCTGAAGCTTAATGATCTTCAGCTGTGAGACAGATGGCGCTTCAGACTGAATTGGAAATCTTTTTGAACAGTGAAGTTGGAGCTCCCAAAACATGGAGGAATTCTACCCTTTCTTCAGCTGGGTTTGGATTATGGAAGAACAATTCGTTCTGAAAGTTTAATAAGTCCAAATATACTTACTAAACAGAAAATATCTTTCCATTAGAAAAGAAATCTCATGTTCTCATACCTTCTATTTCTTTTATATTAAGTAAAACATTCTAAATTGAAGAGTTAAAGAAAATGATAGTGATACATCTTAGTCCACAGATGCATTGATTTTTGCAATTGAGAAAAAATATATAATTGCATATATGTAGATAATGTATATATTTATATAGTGATTAAACAAACACTGCTTTTTTAATATTAGAGAGTCACTACAAAATTTGCATGGTCAACTAGTTTCTTCTATCTAGTTATTCCATATCACAATTATTCTTCTAATTCAAAATACTAACTAGAAATTGATAAAAAATATAGTATAACTATGTGTAATTTAACTGTATTATGTACATACTATATGTATGTACTTAATGCTTGAATATTATTCATCATAAACCAATAAACAATTACATATTTTAAATATTAAGATTAAAAACAGTAATTTGATAACAAATAAATCTGAATCTGAAAGTTTCTACTCTATTGAAAACAGAATTATTTTTGTCATATTCTGGAAATTCTATATCACCTGGTATGATGCCAGAAATATAGTGCAAGAACACTAAAATATCTTTCTTAATGGTATTAATGATAATGTAATACATATTTTCAGTGTTTTTTCATATTATATACATTATTAATATTATTTTAGGTAATCACTAATTTGCATATGTAAACCATACATATTGCAACATTGGTTAAATTTAGAGAAATTGAATTAGCTGAAATCTAAGTGTATACTATTAGGAAAGAAGAAGGGAAGGAAAGTGAATCAAAGACAGAACAACTTTCTAAATACCTGAATGAATGAAAAAAAGAAACTCTATAGAGGCCATCTGAACTACTGCTATACTTCCTTTAAAGTTCAAGCAAAGGGCCTCCCTGGTGGCGCAGTGGTTGAGAGTCCGCCTGCCGATGCAGGGGATACGGGTTCGTGCCCCGGTCTGGGGGGATCCCATATGCCGCGGAGAGGCTGGGCCCGTGAGCCATGGCCGCTGAGCCTGTGCGTCCGGAGCCTGTGCTCCGCAACGGGAGAGGCCACAACAGTGAGAGGCCCGCGTACAGCAAAAAAAAAAAAAAAAAAAAAGTTCAAGCAAAACCAATTTCTCACTGAATTTGCCAATAATGTGGCAATAATTCATTTTGGTCATAGTCTCGTATAACCCTTCCAATGCATTATTTCCAGGCATGATTCCAAGACTGAATCCTAGAGTAGCGATGGCAATTGTTTTGCAATAATTCACATTAGCAGAAATCCATTCTCATTTGGTAGACCTATAGCAGAAATATCCATTTTAATTTTCTAGCTTTATCGTTGTGCTGCATACCCTGCACTACACACACCAACCCACGGAAGTGATGATATCTCACAATGCTCAAGCCATCTGTATTCTCATACTGTTATATGTTGAGTTCCATAATGCTGTTACTAGAAGTATATTTACTACCCAATTAGTATTCATTCCACACAATTTCTTTAGCGAGAAAAATACATAGACATATGGAGAGGCAGGCCAAAGCTGAGGCTCACAGACAGAGATTCAATGGGGGGATGGAGAGAAATACAGAGAAAACTTATGGACGAAGGAAGAAGAAAAAATAGTAAAACAAATTTCCTACCCCTGAGGTTAACTTTACTATATGACGAGATAAATGAAAGCAGAGTTACTATAAGGGCTAACATATTTTTACAGGATAAATATTCTGTTTCTCTGCAAGGCTGGGGAAAACAAAGGTGGGACATGGTAAACACTAAATTTAAGAATAATGTGTGATTCACCAAACATCTACTGTGTGTCTACTTTGTGTCAGGCTCTGTATAACTAGGTGCTTTCACATATGTTCCTGTTTAATACAGCCATTCTCTGAAGCAGGTAATACTATTTATAGATGAATATGTGGAGATCCATGTAGGTTTTAAATATTCCCCAGGTCAAACAGCTGGTAAGAGACACATTAAATATCTAACCCTGGGTCTTATAATGGCAAGTTCAGGAGACTTTTACACTATATTACAAATACCATAGGAATGAATATATCTTTGTCTGGAAGGTAGATAGGAGATATATTTATTACATAAAATATTTCTGTTTTTAATTTATTCATTTTTTACTGATGTGGGGAAACAGTTTTTTTTGATGGTATAGTGGAACTAAAATTGGGGTTGCAAAGGAAGAAAAGAATATAGGTCCTGATTGATTGTAATAATGTAGGTCAAAGAATTATACAGATATTTCTTAAAACTAGATAAGTTATAATTAGCAGTGCTACTTCACACACGCTATCAAACATCTATCTAAACTTTTTATCACAGATCTTCTAGGGTGCTCATAATTTTCTCTTTCACCACTATGAGATCAAAATATCTGAGAAATTCCACTATCTCAGAATCCAAACCATATCTCTCTGACTTTACCTCTTATTTCTTGATTTGACACAGACTACATGCTCTGACGTTTCCAATTATGTGTTCAATCTAGTATCTGGAACTTCCGGGTAAGATGGCGGAAGAGTAAGACGCGGAGATCACCTTCCTCCCCACGGATACACCAGAAATACAGCTACACGTGGAACAACTCCTACAGAACACCTACTGAACGCTGGCAGAAGACCCCAGACCTCCCAAAAGGCAAGAAACTCCCCACATACCTGGGTAGGGCAAAGCGGAGAGATCCGCACACAGAGGATCGGTGCCGAGTGGCACTCACCAGCCCGAGAGGCTTGTCTGCTCGCCCGCCGGGGCACGCAGCACTGGAAGCTGAGGCTCGGGCTTCGGTCAGAGCGCAGGGAGAGGACTGGGGCTGGTGGCGAGAACTCAGCCTGAAGGGGGCTAATGTGCCACAGCTAGCCGGGAGGGAGTCCGGGAAAACTCTGGAGCTGCCGAAGAGGCAAGAGACTTTTTCTTCCCTCTTGGTTTCCTGGTGCGCGAGGAGAGGGGATTAAGAGCGCTGCTTAAAGGGGCTCCACGGACGGGCGCGAGTCGCGACTGAAAGCGCGGAGCCCAGTGACAGGCGTGGGACGCTGGGGCTGCTGCTGCCGCCGCCAAGAAGCCTGTGTGCGAGCGCAGGTCACTGCCCACACCGCCCTTCCGGGAGCCTGTGCAGCCCGCCACTGCCGGGGTCCCGGGATCCAGGGGCGGCTTCCCTGGGAGAACGCACGGCGCGCCTCGGGCTGGTGCAACGTCACGCCGACCTCTGCCGCTGCAGGCTCGCCCCGCACTCCGTGCCCCTCCCTCCCTCCCGGCCTGAGTGAGCCAGAGTCCCCGAAGAGGCTGCTCCTTTAACCCTGTCCTATCTGAGCGAAGAACAGACGCCCTCCGGCGACCTACACGCAGAGGCGGGGCCAAATCCAAAGCTGAGACCCAGGAGCTGTGAGAACAAAGAAGAGAAAGGGAAACCTCTCCCAGCAGCCTCAGAAGCAGCGGATTAAAGCTCCACAATCAACTTGATGTACCCTGCATCTGTGGAATACATGAATAGACAACACATCATCCCAAATTGAGGAGCCCGGAGTCAGTGCTGTGCCTCTGAGGTGGGAGAGCCAACTTCAGGACACTGGTCCACAAGAGACCTCCGAGCTCCACATAATATCAAACAGCGAAAATCTTCCAGAGATCTCCATCTCAACACCAGCACCCAGCTTCACTCAACGACCAGCAGGCTACAGTGCTGGACACCCTAAGCCAAACAACTATCAAGACAGGAACACAACGCCACCCATTAGCAGAGAGGTGGCCTAAAATCATAAAAAGTCCACAGACACCCCAAAATACACCACCAGACGTGGACCTGCCCACCAGAAAGACAAGATCCAGCCTCATCCACCAGAACACAGGCACTAGTCCCCTCCACCAGGAAGCCTACACAACCCACTAAACCAACCTTAGCCACTGGGGACAGACACCAAAAACAACGGGAACTACGAACCTGCAGCCTGCAAAAAGGAGACCCCAAACACAGTAACATAAGCAAAATGAGAAGACAGAAAAACACACAGCAGGAGAAGGAGCAAGATAAAAACCCACCAGACCTAACAAATGAAGAGGTAATAGGCACTCTACCTGAAAAAGAATTCAGAATAATGATGGTAAAGATGATCCAAGATTCTATTTCCCAGATCCAAAATCTTGGAAATAGAATAGACAAAATGCAAGAAACAGTTAACAAGGACCTAGAAGAACTAAAGATGAATCAAGCATCGATTAAAAACACAATACATGAAATAAAAAATACTCTAGATGGGATCAATAGCAGAATAACTGAGGCAGAAGAACGGATAAGTGAGGTGGAAGATAAAATAGTGGAAATAACTGCTGCAGAGCAAAATAAAGAAAAAAGAATGAAAAGAACAGAGGACAGTCTCAGAGACCTCTGGGACAACATTAAACGCACCAACATTCGAATTATAGGGGTTCCAGAAGAAGAAGAGAAAAAGAAAGGGACTGAGAAAATATTTGAAGAGATTATAGTTGAAAACTTCCCTAATATGGGAAAGGAAATAGTTAATCAAGTCCAGCAGGCACAGAGAGTCCCATACAGAATAAATCCAAGGAGAAATACGCCAGGACACATATTAATCAAACTGTCAAAAATTAAACACAAAGAAATCATATTAAAAGCAGCAAGGCAAAACCAACAAATAACACACAAGGGAATCCCCATCAGGATAACAGCTGATCTCTCAGCAGAAACACTACAAGCCAGAAGGGAGTGGCAGGACATACTTAAAGTGATGAAGGAGAAAAACCTGCAACCAAGATTACTCTACCCAGCAAGGATCTCATTCAGATTTGATGGAGAAATTAAAACGTTTACAGACAAGCAAAAGCTGAGAGAGTTCAGCACCACCAAACCAGCTTTACAACAAATGCTAAAGGAACTTCTCTAGGCAAGAAACACAACAGAAGTAAAAGACCTACAATAATGAACCCAAAACAATTAAGAAAATGGGAATAGGAACATACATATCGATAATTACCTTAAATGTAAATGGACTAAATGCTCCCACCAAAAGACACAGAGTGGCTGAATGGATACAAAAACAAGACCCATCTATATGCTGTCTACAAGAGACCCACTTCAGACCTAGAGACACATACAGACTGAAAGTAAGGGGATGGAAAAAGATATTCCATGCAAATGGAAACCAAAAGAAAGCTGGAGTAGCAATTCTCATATCAGACAAAATAGACTTTAAAATAAGGACTACTAGAAGAGACAAAGAAGGACACTACATAATGATCAAGGGATCGATCCAAGAAGAAGATATAACAATTGTAAATATTTATGCACCCAACATAGGAGCACCTCAATACATAAGGCAAATACTAACAGCCATAAAAGGAGAAATCGACAGTAACACACTCATAGTAGGGGACTTTAACACCCCACTTTCACCAATGGACAGATCATCCAAAACGAAAATAAATAAGGAAACACAAGCTTTAAATGATACATTAAACAAGATGGACTTAATTGATATTTATAGGACATTCCATCCAAAAACAACAGAATACACATTTTTCTCAAGTGCTCATGGAACATTCTCCAGGATAGATCATATCTTGGGTCACAAATCAAGCCTTGGTAAATTTAAGAAAATTGAAATTGTATCAAGTATCTTTTCCGACCACAATGCTATGAGACTAGATATCAATTACAGGAAAAGAGCTGTAAAAAATACAAACACATGGAGGCTAAACAATACACTACTTAATAACGAAGTGATCACTGAAGAAATCAAAGAGGAAATTAAAAAATACCTAGAAACAAATGACAATGGAGACACGACGACCCAAAACCTATGGGATGCAGCAAAAGCAGTTCTAAGAGGGAAGTTTATAGCAATACAATCCCACCTTAAGAAACAGGAAACATCTCGAATAAACAACCTAACCTTGCACCTAAAGCAATTAGAGAAAGAAGAACAAAAACATCCCAAAGTTAGCAGAAGGAAAGAAATCATAAAAATCAGATCAGAAATAAATGAAAAAGAAATGAAGGAAACGATAGCAAAGATCAATAAAACTAAAAGCTGGTTCTTTGAGAAGATAAACAAAATTGATAAACCATTAGCCAGACTCATCAAGAAAAAAAGGGAGAAGACTCAACTCAATAGAATTAGAAATGAAAAAGGAGAAGTAACAACTGACACTACAGAAATACAAAAGATCATGAGAGATTACTATAAGCAACTCTATGCCAATAAAATGGACAACCTGGAAGAAATGGACAAATTCTTAGAAATGCACAACCTGCCAAGACTGAATCAGGAAGAAATAGAAAAGATGAACAGACCAATCACAAGCACTGAAATTGAAACTGTGATAAAAAATCTTCCAACAAACAAAAGCCCAGGACCAGATGGCTTCACCGGCGAATTCTATCAAGCATTTAGAGAAGAGCTAACACCTATCCTTCTGAAACTCTTCCAAAATATAGCAGAGGGAGGAACACTCCCAAACTCATTCTACGAGGCCACCATCACCTTGATACCAAAACCAGGCAAGGATGTCACAAAGAAAGAAAACTACAGGCCAATATCACTGATGAACATAGATGCAAAAATCCTCAACAAAATACTAGCAAACAGAATCCAACAGCACATTAAAAGGATCATACACCATGATCAAGTGGGGTTTATTCCAGGAATGCAAGGATTCTTCAACATACGCAAATCAATCAACGTGATACACCATATTAACAAACTGAAGGAGAAAAACCATATGATCATCTCAATAGATGCAGAGAAAGCTTTCGACAAAATTCAACACCCATTTATGATAAAAACCCTGCAAAAAGTAGGCATAGAGGGAACTTTCCTCAACATCATAAAGGCCATATATGACAAAGCCACAGCCAGCATCGTCCTCAATGGTGAAAAACTGAAACCATTCCCACTAAGATCAGGAACTAGACAAGGTTGCCCACTCTCACCACTCTTATTCAACATAGTTTTGGAAGTTTTAGCCACAGCAATCAGAGAAGAAAAGGAAATAAAAGGAATCCAAATTGGAAAAGAAGAAGTAAAGCTGTCACTGTTTGCAGATGACATGATACTATACTTAGAGAATCCTAAAGATGCTACCAGAAAACTACTAGAGTTAATCAATGAATTTGGTAAAGTTGCAGGATACAAAATTAATGCACAGAAATCTCTGGCATTCCTATATACTGATGATGAAAAATCTGAAAGTGAAATCAAGGAAACACTCCCATTTACCATTGCAACAAAAAGAATAAAATATCTAGGAATAAACCTACCTAAGGAGACAAAAGACCTGTATGCAGAAAATTATAAGACACTGATGAAAGAAATTAAAGATGATACAAACAGATGGAGAGATGTACCATGTTCTTGGATTGGAAGAATCAACATTGTGAAAATGACTCTACTACCCAAAGCAATCTACAGGTTCAATGCAATCCCTATCAAATTACCACTGGCATTTTTCACAGAACTAGAACAAAAAATTTCACAATTTGTATGGAAACACAAAAGACCCCGAATAGCCAAAGCAATCTTGAGAACGAAAAATGGAGCTGGAGGAATCAGGCTCCCTGACTTCAGACTATACTACAAAGCTACAGTAATCAAGACGGTATGGTACTGGCACAAAAACAGAAAGATAGATCAATGGAACAGGATAGAAAGCCCAGAGTTAAACCCACGGACATATGGTCACCTTATCTTTGATAAAGGAGGCAGGAATGTACAGTGGAGAAAGGACAGTCTCTTCAATAAGTGGTGCTGGGAAAACTGGATAGGGACATGTAAAAGTATGAGATTAGATCATTCCCTAACACCATACACAAAAATAAGCTCAAAATGGATTAAAGACCTAAATGTAAGGCCAGACACTATCAAACTCTTAGAGGAAAACATAGGCAGAACACTCTATGACATAAATCACAGCAAGATCCTTTTTGACCCACCTCCTAGAGAAATGGAAATAAAGACAAAAATAAACAAATGGGACCTAATGAAACTTAAAAGCTTTTGCACAGCAAAGGAAACCACAAACAAGACCAAAAGACAACCCTCAGAATGGGAGAAAATATTTGCAAATGAAGCAACTGACAAAGGATTAATCTCCAAAATTTATAGGCAGCTCATGCAGCTCAATAACAAAAAAACAAACAACCCAATCCAAAAATGGGCAGAAGACCTAAATAGACATTTCTCCACAGAAGATATACAGACTGCCAACAAACACATGAAAGGATGCTCAACATCTTTACTCATTAGAGAAATGCAAATCAAAACTACAATGAGATATCATCTCACACCAGTCAGAATGGCCATCATCAAAAAATCTAGAAACAATAAATGCTGGAGAGGGTGTGGAAAAAAGGGAACACTCTTGCACTGCTGGTGGGAATGTGAATTGGTACAGCCGCTATGGAGAACGGTATGGAGGTTCCTTAAAAAACTACAAATAGACCTACCATATGACCCAGCAATCCCACTACTGGGCATATACCCTGAGAAAACCATAATTCAAAAAGAGACATGTACCAAAATGTTCATAGCAGCCCTATTTACAATAGCCCGGAGATGGAAACAACCTAAGTGTCCATCATCGGATGAATGGATAAAGAAGATGTGGCACATATATACAATGGAATATTACTCAGCTATAAAAAGAAATGAAATTGAGCTATTTGTAATGAGGTGGATAGACCTAGAGTCTGTCATACAGAGTGAAGTAAGTCAGAAAGAGAAAGACAAATACTGTATGCTAACACATATATATGGAATTTAAGAAAAAAAAATGTCATGAAGAACATAGGGGTAAGACAGGAATAAAGACACAGACCTACTAGAGAATGGACTTGAGGATATGGGGAGGGGGAAGGGTAAGCTGTGACAAAGTGAAAGAGCGGCATGGACATATATACATTACCAAACGTGAGGTAGATAGCTAGTGGGAAGCAGCCGCATAGCACAGGGAGATCAGCTCGGTACTTTGTGACTGCCTGGAGGGGTGGGATAGGGAGGGTGGGAGGGAGACGCAAAAGGGAGGGGATATGGAAACATATGTATATGTATAACTGATTAAATTTGTTATAAAGCAAAAAAATAAAAAAATAAAGTGAATGCAAAAAAAAAAAAAATCTAGTATCTGATTTTTGCTTTAACCTGCATGAACTCTGTATTCCTATAGTAATGTCAATTACTGATACTTTATGTTATGTTTTACACTGAAAGAAATGGATTTAAATTCTGTCTCCCAAAGGACGTCTTATGATCAATGGTAAGACAGCAAGACACGTGTAGAGGGTCATACAGTCTATGGGTATGGAATAAACAGAATCAATGGGTTAACAGAGTAACTAAAATTCTCACCTCAGTCTCATTTTCAGGGAGCTCTGAAGAGTTTATATACCATATATTTGGCATCTAGTGTATGCTTGGCAATGACTACTGCTTTAAATATAGCATCTCATTTACTTCTCAAAATAATATTCTCAGAGTGGTAGCAATTCAACATGTCCACATCTGGACTAATGTAGCAAAATAATTTACCCAAATCTATGTGTCAATCAGAGTGGCAGAGTCAGAATTCTATGGTAAGTTGATGTGACTCTTACGGATATGTTTAAACTTCCTACTGTATAGGGCTGATTCTCACCTTGGATTTATTATTATAAAGCAGATTCCTTCTAAATTATCACTATGTACAATGACAGTGCCGTAGCAACTTTTATTCCCAAAGCTGTTAGACATCTAGCAAGAAATACCAATACATCATTAAGTAAAATCATGCTTCACTTACGCAAGTTCAAAAAAACTTTCTTTGCATATAAATTGAAATGTAATGTTTTAAAATCTTGCCTAGTTATCATGTAGTGGGATGAGAGGATCCTAGAGGAAATAACAAGCACAAATACTGAAAAGATTTAGACCACACAAGTCACTTGTGGCAGAGAAGGACAGACAAGTTCACCTACACCCAGTCAGAACAGCAGAATCCAAACAAAAAAACCCAGGAAACAAGGCTGAACTCAGAATCTAGGAAGTTAGAAATACTGTCTCCTACACACATTTGTATGCTGCCATCTTAGAGTTGCCAAACTTGGACTCAGTTTGTCTTACTTAGTATGCTTTGGGAATGCAAGTAACAGACTGACTAAAAGTGGCTTGCATAATAGGGGCTTATCATCTCACATTAACAAGAATCTGAAGGCAATGTTTCCCAGGTTGGTAAATACAAACACACACCTGTCATCAAAGACCCTAGTGCTTTCAATTCTTCTGCTCTCTCATCCTCAGCATGTTGGCTTTTGTCTTAGGTTATTCCTTCACAGTCACAAAATGCCCCTATTTACCTAAAAACACACAAATGTAGCTAGAAGAGTATTTCATTTTCTCCTAGGAAAAAATCCCCACAAACTTTCTAGAAGCTTCTAAAGAGAATTGGTTCTCACGACTAGAACACACTTGTAACCAAGCACAGGAAAGTAAATATCAGAAATGTTAGCTTCTAGGTGGGTTCATCCATAAAAAAGGATGGGAGACTGGCTGAGGATATGCAGCCAATAATGTCTAATCCATGTAAGTCTGTAATCATAAACAATCATAAAGATCTTAAATGACCATTCCTTGCAACAGATGCTGAGTTAAATCTTAAAATTACATGACATGTTAAGTTTTGTTTTACTGCCTTTCCCCATCAGGAGGTTAAGAAACTTGTTTCAATTTGTAGGATTAGTAATAAATTTAAAATGGAAAAAATAGAAGAATAGACATGAATAAAATGAAAATATCCTTGGCCATGCCAAACCATACCAACTTAAACATCTTAAAAATGAGACTTCTGTTAAAAAATGGTAGTGGGCACTAATGTGCACTAATCCGGGATCATGACAGACCTGGAGAGGAGTCTATGGTAGGAAGTTAAAAGAATTATGCAGAGGCCTGAAACACACCTCTTGCACTGCTAATCCTCTGTCTCTCAAAATTATTATATTTATTTTTTAATCAAAGTTAATGACTGCTAAAGCATTTGGTATGCAGTCTTCTAGTAGAGTGGATAAACATAGCCCTTGCTTTAGCTACTTGTAAATGAGCCTCTCGAGTCCCCTCGTATTTATTGTCTTTGAATCACTCTCCCAATTATTCACTATGAAACACATCCTATGTCTTCCTTGTCTGCTTTTAATGTCTTTTTAACAATTCTTAATTTGTTTTTTAAGTTATTGTTGTTTTTGTTTTTGATTTTCATTCATCGAGGGACCTGGATGGATGGCAAGACAGAGTTAGCAACCTGAGGAGGGAACCTTTGAACTGAGATAAGGTGGAGTGGAATCGACTTCAAGGATTAGGCACCAACCAAAGTGAGAAAACATACAGGGCGTGGGATCCATAAATAATAAATTAAGGACTCGACGTTCTGTTTCTGCATGAAGTAGAAACCTGTTCCTCTTTGATGATTAGAAAGTTATTCATTACAAATTTGACAAAACAATGAGAATATTAACATTAAAAAAATAACAGCAGGTGACAATCAGTTGGAGTCTGTTTTGGGAATTCCTTCGTATTCTTACAATTCTATTTATTCAAAATTGACTATTTATTAGAAAAGATTCTTTAATAAAAAAATTTTTTGTAAGATAAAGTCAGTTTTAGGTAGAAAGATACAGAATATTTTTGTAGAACCTGTCTATATCCTGCTGATCTAGAATACACAACCTTAGAATTTCAATAAAAATGTATTGACTGCTTTTGATGGAACAAGCACTGAGCTGGGCATTTTCCAGCACAGCAGCTCAGTTATGTGCTGATGAGCAGAAAACTGAAAAGAATATGGCATACACACAAATCACTATGACACAATGTGGTCATGGAAAACGGCCATGTATCTATGAGCTAGAAGTTCAATGATGGCAGAAATCAATCATGGCTGGTTTAACGGAGGAGCCAGCTTTTCCAATTAAATTTAGGGTAGAAAAAATAGTTTGACAGATACTGATATTGGATATTGATCAAGGAAAATATGTTTTACCAGTATTAATCTGAGAGCAGAGAAGAGGATAATTTGAATAAGGAGAGTTTACAAGGCAGGGAAGTCAGCTAAGGGTGTACTGCAATGGTCTGGGCCAGAGGTAAGGCCTAAGTAGAACTAGAAAGGGGGGTAAGGATGCCAGAAACTGGTGTGGCACTAGAAGAAAAAATGGAATGCCACAGCGGATTTTTAAAAATCTTTCTAGAGCTATCTTTTGGAGAAGAAGAAAACGTGTTCAACTGACTTACTGAGAGAAAGTATACATGTGATTAGAACTATTACTCTGAAATATTTTGAATTTCATTCTCAGATACAATTAAAATTAGAAGTTCACATATTTTTTAGTTTAAGATCTTTTATAAAATTGTTTTTTAACAAAAGAGTCTTTCAAAGAATGGTATCCCAGTTTGTAACCTACACTTCTAAAAATATAAACTGATAAAATATTGTTCTAAGTGAGAAATACTTCATTTTACCTTCATATTTGCTTCACTCCTTATGTTCTAGAGTTGCAACTATTACATTTTTTTTTCTTATGGTGAAATGGCAGTCATTGTGTTTAACGTTGATTAAAATGCCTTAGAGAGTTACCATTTAATGTCTACAATGTGATGTATGTAGCTTTAGATCAGATGATGAACATTAAGAAGCCTTCAAGAATCAGGAGGTAAAATAAACAGGAAAATCAGGCCAGCTGCAACACAATAGGGGCAGTGGGCCTCTTGAGGAATCTCTTGGGAGATTCACACCCAAGCTGTCCAGTCTATCCTATTTTCCGCAAAGAACCTCGGCATTTACCTAGTTTCCAAAGTAAAACAAAAAAAGGTTTCCAGGTACTTTACATACTTTCTCTGAAAACAGAAGTTTCTTGGAAAGCGTTTTTTGTATTATTTTTACAAATATAACATCTAAGTATCTTTTTATTTAGAAAGCAAAGTGGTCATATACAATCACAATTTTATTAATTCCTTCACTCTTCATTTTATAAAAGCCCAGAATGTGGCTAATAATTAAGGTTAATGATTTTATGTATGACCTAAGGACTCAAGTGCCTTAACTCCATTTACCAGAGGTGACTAAACAAAGATCAAGATAACAACGAAAAGAAGCTACATTACTTTATAAACAGAAAATTGTATTTATTTATGAGGTCTCTATATTTTATTCAAAAAATCAAAAGGAAGAAAATTAATTTTGACATTTAAATATAAATTTAAAATGTCACCAAACAGTTTTAATTCCAAATATGTTCATTATTTTATTTTTCACAAAGAATATAACCTCTAATTATTATTAGAAGAATAATTTTACTGACATTCTAAAAATAAAAGAATATTATTAGCTGACATTTGATATTTTTAACCTAGTTTTTTAAAAATTAATTTATTTTATTTATTTATTTTTGGCTGTGTTGGGTCTTCATTGCTGCGTGTGGGCTTTCTTTAGTTGTGGTGAGCAGGGGTTACTTTTCTTTGCGATGCATGGGCTTCTCATTGTGGTGGCTTCTCTTGTTGTGGAACATGGACTCTAGGTGCGTGGGCTTGAGTAGTTGCAGCAGGCGGGCTCAGTAGTTGTGGCTCATGGGCTCTAGAGTACAGGCGCAGTAGTTGTGGCGCACGGGCTTAGCTGCCCTGCAGCATGGGGGATCTTCCCGGACCAGGGCTCAAACCCATGTCCCCTGCATTGGCAGGCGGATTCTTAACCATTGTGCCACCAGGGAAGCCTCACCTAGTTTTTTAAAAGGCTATTTTTCAAGTGTTTGAAAACCAGTGATCTTAACCCATCAGCCCATCATTGTAAAGTCTAATTCAAAATGTTTGTTTGTTCAATAAACAGAAGAAGCCATTTTAGATCTGTTGCATTATTTTAAACTTACAAAGCTGTATCGATCAGAGCTGTTTCAGTTCCAAATAAAGAAAAATCAATTTTAGCTTAAGCAAGAAAAGGAAGGTCTTTATTGAGTCATTTAACCAAACCACAGAAGATGGAAAGCACAGGGTTGTACAGCACTGGGCTCAAGACGGACCAGACAATATCAGGCCTCTCTGATCATCATTTGGGTTAACTTTAATTAAGGTAATACATCTGAAAAAGATATATATATATATATATATATATATATATATATATATATATATATATATATATAACTGCTTCACTCTGCTATACGCCTAAAACATTGTAAAAGGGCATGTAGAGGATTTGATATATAGCTATCATTTATCACATATGCAAGAGACTATAAGAGAAATCTAAATACATGGATTCTGGAAGGATCAAACATATGGGCAAGTATTTTGTAAACATTAAAGAGCTATGTAGATTTCAGTTATACTATAATCATCTCCACACTTTGATGTGTAGTGTGCCAACCCCGTCCTCCACCTGTCCCAACAGGGCTTTCAATGCTATTCGAATGTATCTGCCCTCTGTGTAAGCAACCCAGGGTAGAGGCCACTTCTTACATCTCCCTCTCCCCATCCCTTCTCCTACAGTTCCTAACACCATGCTGAGCACAGAGTAAAGGCCCAACATACATCTGAGAACTGATTAATAGATCACGATTCACTGATCAGCTTGTCATCAATAGAAATGGAAATTCCCAATGGGGTATAAGTAGAATTTAATCTTTTATTCTACCAGAAATAGTCCTTATAGTATTGAGTAATGAAGTACATGATTATTAACGGTTCTGCTTTCAAGTTGATAACAATTATGTCTAAATGTCTTGAATACCTTCTTACTCTTGCAAAAATAATACAAAATAGCTTGTAAACACTACCATTAATCAAAATGTGTAGCAATAACCTGCAACACAGGTGGTAAATTGAAGACAGGAGTCATTACAAAGTTGAAATACTACAATATCAAAATACATTCCTATATGTGTTACTCTGCACAAAATACATTAATGCCCCATTTATCCTTGAGGATTGAGGTATTCCACATGAGTAACTTCTCAAGCAATTTATGTCTTTAAACAACCTGGCTAGTGTCTTAATTTCCAAATGGAACCTTGCTACAGTTAAGTTTGGTAACTGAGAGAGACTTGAAAGAAGCTTCAGCAGTTATCCACTCTGCCCTCAGCTCAATGCAAAATGACTACTAGAGCTTCCCCAAAATAGATATGTTTTTATGTAATGAACACTGTGAATTATGTTTCTTTATCTACTCTGCTTTATATAAATCTTAGAATCCTATCTGTGGCCCAATTCTAGCAAATATGCTAGACCTCAAGGAAGTACATTCATAAACCAGTTCAACTCAGTTTCACTTATTTTGCTTATCCCCTCTGTGTTATTTCCTCACTTTTGAATTCTCTTAGATGTTATGGTTGCACTCTTTAAAAAATATATATATAGGCTATGCATAAATGAATAAGGATATAAATGACTTCCTTTTCCTATCATCTAATACTACTTGATGCAAGGAAATCTCATTTCATTATGGTTTTCCTGCATCACCTTACTAATAAGCAGTGCTCAATATAGCCTGTCTCTAGTATTTTACATACTACTTTTTCTTTATTGATTTTTTATGACAAAATTTTCATAGCAGGGCTTCCCTGGTGGTGCAGTGGTTGAGAGTCCACCTGTCGATGCAGGGGACGTGGGTATGTGCCCCGGTCTGGGAGGATCCCACATGCCGTGGAGAGGCTGGGCCCGTGGGCCATGGTCACTGGGCCTGCACGTCCAGAGCCTGTGCTCTGCAGTGGGAGAGGCCACAGCAGTGAGAGGCCCACGTACAGAAAAAAAAAAAATTGCATAGCATATCTGTTACAAAATTTCAAAAAATACAGAGATGCCAAAAGGGAAAGATAAAGACCCATCTCCCCAGTTTAACTACTGTCCCTTTCTCCCCTTCTTCCTGTGTCTCTTCCCCCCAGAGCCATGCCTTGAAGACCATGCTGACCACTGAAAAGAGTTTGGTGTAGAATGTTACAGAACACACACACATACACAGAGTCTGTGTGTGCACACATGTTTGTGGATATGTATTTGTAGCTTTTTTTCACTTGTCACATCTCTAAAGGTCAATTATTGCCTGAGTGATATCAGCGAGATGGTGGAACAGATCACCCACTCATATTCCCCTTCAACAACAATAATATGGCAGCCATCAATGACAAAAGTGCTTTTCTGGGAGCTTTGGGATCCAGCCTCAGGCTGGGAGCAGTCCTGCTCTCCTAGACAACTGGCAGGAGCCACAACTGTCTGAGTCCCAGGAGGCTGGCCTAACAGTCTTGGTCCTGCACAGACCCTGTAAAGGCCTTAAACCTTGATTCTTGCTCTTTAAAAATTTTTTTTAATTTAATTTAATTTTTTATACAGCAGGTTCTTATTAGTTATCTATTTTATACACATCAGTGTATACATGTCAATCCCAATCTCCCAATTCATCCCACCACCACCAACCCCCACCACCACTTTCCCCACCTTGGCATCCATATATTTGTTCTCTACATCTGTGTCTCTATTTCTGCCTTGCAAACCGGTTCATCTGTACCATATTTCTAGATTCCACATATATGTGTTAATATGTGATATTTATTTTTCTCTTTCTGATTTACTTCATTCTGTGTGACAGTATCTAGGTCCACCCACATCTCTACAAATGACCCAATTTTGTTACCTTTTATGGCTGAGTAATATTCCATTGTATATATGTACCACATCTTTATCCATTCGTCTGTCGATGGGCATTTAGGTTGCTTCCATGACTTGGCTATTGTAAATAGTGCTGCAATGAACATTGGGGTGCATGTGTCTTTTTGAATTATGGTTTTCTCTGGGTATATGCCCAGTAGTGGGATTGCTGGGTTATATGGTAATTCTATTTTTAGTTTTTAAGGAATATCCATACTGTTCCCCATAGTGGCCATATCAATTTACATTCCCACCAACAGTGCAAGAGGGTTCCCTTTTCTCCACACCCTCTCCAGCATTTATCGTTTGTAGAGATTTTCTGATCATGCCCATGCTAACTAGTGTGAGGTGATACCTCATTGTGGTTTTGATTTGCATTTCTCTAATGTTTAGTGATGTTGAGCAGCTTTTGATGTGTTTGTTGGCAATCTGTATGTCTTCTTTGGAGAGATGTCTATTTAGGTCTTCTGCCTATTTTTGGATTGGGTTGGTTTTTTTTAAATTGAGCTGCATGAGCTGTTTATATATTTTGGAGATTAATCCTTTGTCCATTGATTCATTTGCAAATATTTTCTCCCATTCTGAGGGTTGTTTTTTTGTCTTGTTTATAGTTTCCTTTGCTGTGCAAAAGCTTTGAAGTTTCATTAGGTCCCATTTGTTTATTTTTGTTTTTATTTCCATTACTCTAGGAGGTAGGTAAAAAAAGATCTTGCTGTGATTTATGTCAAAGAGTGTTCTCCCTATGTTTTCCTCTAAGAGTTTTATAGTGTCTGTTCTTTCATTTAGGTCTTTAATCCATTTTGTGTTTATTTTTGTGTATGTTGTTAGAGAGTGTTCTAATTTCATTCTTTTACATGTAGCTGTCCAGTTTTCCCAGCACCACTTATTGAAGAGGCTGTCTTTCTCCATTGTATATCTTTGCCTCCTTTGTCAGAAATCAGTTGACCATATGTGAGTGGGTTTATCTCTGGGCTTTCTATCCTGTTCCATTGATCTATATTTCTGTTTTTGTGCCAGTACCATATTGTCTTGATTACTGGGGCTTTGTAGTATAGCCTGAAGTCAGGGAGCCTGATTCCTCCAGCTCTGTTTTTTTTTCCCTCAAGATTGCTTTGGCTACTAGGGGTCTTTTTTTCTCCATACAAATTTTAAGGTTTTTTGTTCTAGTTCTGTAAAAAATTCCATTGGTAATTTGATAGGGATTGCAGTGCATCTGTAGATTGCTTTGGGTAGTATAGTCATTTTCACAAAATTGATTCTTCTAATCCAAGAACATGGTATATCTCTCTATCTGTTCGTGTCATCTTTGGTTTCTTTCAACAGTGTCTTATAGTTTTCTGGGTACAGTTCTTTTACCTCCTTAGGTAGGTTTATACCTATATATTTTATTTTTTTGTTGTTGCAATGGTGAATGGGATTGTTTCCTTAATTTCCCCTTCTGATCTTTCATTGTTAGTGTATAGGAATGAAAGAGATTTCTGTGTATTAATTTTGTATCCTGCAACTTTACCAAATTTATTGATTAACTCTAGTAGTTCTCTGGGGGCATCTTTAGGATTTTCTATGTATAGTATCATGTCATCTGCAAACCGTGACAGTTTTACTTCTTCTTTTCCAATTTGTATTCTTTTTATTTCATTTTCTTCTCTGATTGCTCTGGAGAGGACTTCCAAAACTATGTTGAATAATACTGATGAGGGTGGCCATCCTTGTCTTGTTCCTGATCTTAGAGGAAATGTTTTCAGTTTTTCACCATTGAGAATGATGTTTACTGTGGGTTTGTCATTTATGGCCTTTATTAGGTTGAGGTAGGTTCCCTCTGTGCCCACTTTCTGGAGTTTTTATCATAAACGGGTGTTGAATTTTGTCTAAAGCTTTTCCTGCATCTATTGAGATGATCATATGGATTTTATGCTTCAGTTTGTTCATATGATGTCACATTGGTTGATTTGCATATATTGAAGAATCTTTGAATCCCTGGGATAAATCCCACTTCATGATGGTATATGATCCTTTTAATGTGTTGTCGGATTCTGTTTGCTCTTATTTTGTTGAGGGTTTTTGTACCTATATTCATCAGTGATATTGGTCTGTAATTTTTTTTTTGTAGTATCTTTGTCTGGTTTTGGTATTAGGGTGATGATGGCCTTGTGGAATGAGTTTGGGAGTCTTCCTTCCTCTGCAATTTTTTGGAAGAGTTTGAAAAGGATAGGTGTTAGCTCTTCTCTAAATGTTTGATAGAATTCACCTGTGAAGCCATCTGGTCCTAGACTTTTGTATGTTGCAAGATTTTTAATCACAGTTTCAATTTCATTACTTGTGATCAGTCTGTTCATATTTTCTGTTTCTTCCTAGTTTAGTCTTGGAAGTTTATACCTTTCTAAGAATTTGTCCATTTCTTCCAGGTTGTCCATTTTATTGGCATAGAGTTGTTTGTTGTAGTCTCTTAGGATGCTTTGTATTTCTGAGGTGTCTGTTGTAACTTCCCCTTTTTAATTTCTAATTTTATTGATTTGAGTCCTCTCCATCTTTTTCTTGATGAGTCTGACTAAAGGTTTATCAATTTTGTTTATCTTCTCAAAGAACCAACTTTTAGTTTTATTGACCTTTGCTATTGTTTTCTTTGTTTCTATTTCATTTATTTCTGCTCTGGTCTTTATGATTTCTTTCCTTCTACTAACTTTGGTTTTTGTTTGTTCTTCTTTCTCTAGTTCCTTTATATGTAAGGTTAGATTGTTTATTTAAGATTTTTCTTGTTTCTTGAGGTAGGCTAGTATTGCTATAAACTTCCTCTTAGAACTGCTTTTGCTGAATCCCATAGGTTTTGGATCATTATGCTTTCATTGTCATTTGTCTCTAGGTATTTTTTGATTTCCTCTTTGATTTCTTCAGTGATCTCTTGGTTATTTAGTAACATATTGTTTAGCCTCCATGTGTTTGTGTTTTTTACTCTTGCTCTTTTCAACTGTACCCCAGGAGTGGTTTTGCCACCCAGTGACGGGGTAGGAGACACACTTGTCTGTGCCCCGAAGCAAGCCCACTGACCTCAGTTCTACTGCAGAGCATTAAATGTCCCTGTAACTTGCATTCAGTTCCTGTAAGTCACAGGCCAAAAGCAGTCCTGGCTACCCAGGACCCCCCCCCAGGGGACACACCCATCTGTATCCCCAGAGGTAGGCTTTTTGTCTGTGGATCTTGAATCAGCCCTTTAACCTGGGTCCAGCTCCTTCCAGCTCCTTTCCCAGAGTTGTTCTGCCTGTGCAGAGAACCACTGTGCAGGGAAATTAGCCCATCCATGCTCCAGGAGGAAGGCCCAATGATCTTGGTGCAGCTTAGGATCTTGAAGCAGCCCTGTGACCCAGGTTCAGCCCCACTCTGCCTCAGTCTAGAGGCACTCCCACCCACCCAGGAATGTGGCAGAAGGCATGTCCCTGAAGCAGTCTTGTGATTTGTTTCTAATCCCTATCAACAAATCACAAAGGAACACAGAAAGAGAGGAAAAAAGGAACAAATGAACTAATCACTTTGATATATGTGGATTAAATTCTCCAATCAAACGATAGAAAATGGTTGAAAGGATAAAAAAAATCTAATAAAATGCTACCTATAAGAGACTTACTTAACTTTAAGGACACACATAAGATGATAGTGAAGGATAGAAAAAGATATTCCACAGAAATAGTAACCAAAAGAGATTAGTGCTGGCTACCCTTATATCAGATAAACAAGGTATCTCTTGCGTTCATTGTAACATTATTCACAATGGCCAAGACACAGAAACAACCAAAGTGTCCAGATGAATGGATAAGGAAAATGTGGTATATATATATATATACAATATAATATTATTCAGCCATAAAAAAGAAGGAAACCTTGCCATTTGTAACAATATGGATGAACCTAGAGAACATTATGCTGGGAGAAATAAGCCTGACACAGAAAAATAAATACTGCATGATCTTACTTAATGTGGAATCTAAAAACACATAAAACTCATAGAAACAGAGAGAAGAATGATGGTTGCCAGGAGCTGGGGAGTCGGCGAAATGGGGAAATGCTGGTCAAGGGTAAAAACTTTCAGTTATAAGATGAATAAGTTCTGAGAATTGAATGTACAGCATAGTAACTACAGTTAATAATACTGTTCTGCAAATTTGAAATTCGCTAAGAGAATAAATCTTATTTGTTCTCACCATTTTAAGAAAGTGGTTACTATGTGAGGTGATGAATGTGTTAACTAGCTTGACTGTGGTAATCACTTCACAACATATTCATATATTGAATCAAGTTGTTCACATTAAACATATGCAATTTTTATGTCAATTATACCCCAATAAAAATGGGGAGGAAAAGGTCAACTACCATTCCACCGTATAAATACAATATAATTTGTTTAATCAAACTCCATTTAATAAATATTTTTTTGGTTTAGGGATACAGAAAGAATGTTATAAAGACATTCTTATATGTATGTCTTTGTCTGCTTAAGAATTTTCTAGGACAGATTTTTTCCCCCCTCTAACTTTAATTTAATGTTTCTAATTTGCTACCTGATGGGAACTTGGAGAATCAAGCTGATTAGAATGCCATATAAAATGATAAATGTGATCTAAGTGAGGGGCTAAGGATTTCTCCATTAGTAAAAATCATGAGTTTTAGACTCTAATCTTCATGAAATCTATCCCTTCCCAACCTCAAATTTTACTTTTTTTGAATTTACTTATTCTCTGAAATGTTGAGATTATTAGCTCACCATCATTTCCAAACATCTATTGAACACCAATAGTTGATGGGAAATCTGTTCCCCTTGGGATATGAAAAGGAGTGGGACATGGTTTTTAGAGAAGAGTATAATTTAAAGCTGATAATTTAATTATAGCCCTAATTTAAGAAAATAATTTAGTGTTTCCTTAAAAAAAAAAAGCATCTCCCCCTAAAACTTTTAAGTACAGTTTGATTTTTGAACATTTGTGGAATATCTACTGTATGTATAAATGGGGGGATGTTGTGCTAGATTCATTTTTTCTATTATGCAACAGGACTTATAATGACATAGAAACACATAGTAATAATATATGATTTTAAGCATTGTGCAAG
The DNA here is from genome assembly GCF_964341445.2 of Mesoplodon mirus. Classification (NCBI taxonomy): domain Eukaryota; kingdom Metazoa; phylum Chordata; class Mammalia; order Artiodactyla; family Ziphiidae; genus Mesoplodon; species Mesoplodon mirus. Next base: position 46,662,005 of record NC_138984.1, read on the forward strand.
CTTAGTATGGCTGAACTCATGTTTATTCTGACTGATAACGTTTTTCAACCAGTTTTATCTTTTTCCATTTATTGAATCCATTGATGTATTTGGATTTGTTCATGCAACTTTATTTTGTGCTATTTCTATACTTCACTATACACTTTTTGATTCCTTTTCCTGTCCCTTCCTAGTTCTTACAGGATTGTCACTGTGGTTGAATGAATTATTGTTCTCAATTCTTCACTCCCTTGTTACAGCATTATATACACCCCGTTGACATAACCTCACAGTAGCTGTCTTTGGGCTTGGGTATGTGACTCACATTAGCCAATGAAATGTTTGAAGATGAAATATAAGAAGGGACCTGAAATGAAATGTACTTGCACAGTTGCTTTTGAACTCTGCTTTGTCCTGGATAAGATTTTATATTAATTCTAGACTGGATTTCTTAAACCACACTGGTAGTATATATTAAAATTTTTCTCACTGCATTTTAAGCCTGGAATTTGAATTACCTGATGATGATTCTTCTCCCATCCAAGACCCTGTACAGACAAAAGTGTCCAAACTGCTTACCTTGATAAGTGGACAGGTTTTTCATTTTTTTTTTGTTTTTGTTTTTTAACCTCACTTTCATAGTGGGAGCAACACTCAAGTTTTATTTATTCAGCTGGATGCCAGCTACCTTGTTTTAAGCAAGCCCAAGGCCGTATCTTCCATCACAGCATGACCCTTCCCTTTCTTTCTTCAGAATTTGGCTGTGCACTCAAACAATTTTTGGATATCTACCAAACATTTCTAAGTATATGAAATTTGGGGGGGGGGGGGTCAATCCACATTAGATTAGCTTGAAATTCACCCAAAGTCACTCAAATAACCTGTGCCTGATTAGCTTATTTAAACATAATATAAGTAAATAAAACTCATTGGAAGAAACTGAGCAGAAAGGAAGAATAATAATATCATCACAGTTCATTCTCACTTTTGGAAGGCACCTGACCAAAAACCCACCTAGGTATGGCTGAGTAGTGTTACCTGTTCATTAAACAATTACTTATTAAGATCCTGTGATACTCTGTACTCAAATCAAAAAGAGCAGAACTTAGCTTTAAGGAGATGACAGTCCACCCGGAAAGATTTAATATGTGCATACATATAAATAATAAATAATAGAGAGTAAAAGTAACAAGAGAGACAAGTACATAAAGTAATATGAGAGAAGATCATTCCAGCTTAGAGGGTATGATATTTTGATATAATAAGAGATGTATATTTGGTCTTCGTCCTGGTTCCAGTCACAGAGCTCCTAAAACCTTTGATATTTCCTGAGTGATAGAGATGAGAGGAGTCTTTTGTTATTCATAGTAAGTCCCTTTCTACCAAACCTGAGTTTATGCTAATGAGGTGACTTGGAGGATGGGGCTCCTTGCCAGAGGATTAGATTAGAGGGCTGGAACTTTCAGCCCTACCTCCCACCTCTGGGGAAGGGAGAGGGGCTAGAGATTGAGCTCAATGCCAGTGACCAATGATCTAATCAATCATGACTACATAATGGAACCTCATAAAAACCCTAAACAAAGGGGTTTGGAGAGCTTCTGGGTTGGTGGACAAGATGCATCCATGTGCCTGGAGGGCAGCACATCCCAAACTCCAGAGACAGAAGCTCCTGTGGACGTCACCGCATGTATTTCTTCATCTGAGTACTCATTTGTTTCCTTTAAAATACCATTTGTAATAAATTAGTAATAGTAAGTAGACTGTTTCCCTGGGTTCTATGTGCAAATTATTGAACCCAAAGAGGGGTTTGTGGGAACGCCCAATTTATAGCCAGTTGGTCAGAAGTACAGGTGACAATCTGGGACTTGTGATTGGCTTCTGAAGCGGGGGTAGTCTTGTGGGGCTGAGACGTTAACCTGTGCGATCTGTGCTAACTATACGTAGATGTTATCAGAATTTAGTTAAATTGGAGGACATCCAGTTGGTGTCCACCAAGAACTGGAGAATTGTTTGGTGTGGAAAAGCTCACACATCATTTGTCAGATGTGTTGTGAGGAGAAGGAAATAGTTTTTATTTCCTTTTAGAAAGATAATGAAATAGGCCTTGAAGAAATCACCCCTCTTTCTTCCCTCTTCCCCTCCCTTCCCTCCTTTCCTTCCTTCCTTCCTTCTTCCTTTTCACAAATATTTATTGAGCACCATCTCTGCTTCCAGGCATGGATCTGAATGCTAGGAAGATGTAACTGAAGAAGACAAACTCCTTTCTCTCGTGACATTTTTGGGGGATGTGGGAGGGCGGGGAAGAGGGGGAGGAGGCAGTAATAAAATAAATATATAACAATTTTAGGCAGTGAAAAGTACTATAAAAACTAAGGCAGGGTAAAGGGTTAGAAACTGATATGACGGAGCACAATTTTAGATCGGAGGTTTAGAAAGGGAAGGTAAGATGACTTCTAAGTAGAGACCTGGGTGAAGTGAAGCAGTAAGCCGAGGAGATTTCTGACAAGAGCAAGAGGGAAAAACAAGCCTGGCATTTTGAATAGCAAAGAAGCCAGTATGCAGAGACTGCAGGTAAGAAGGAAAGTGGTAGGAGCGGAGGTCAGCAGGGCCAGACGCTGTAGGGCTTTGTAAACATGGCAAGGAGTATAGATTCTGTTCTAAATACAATAGGAAGACACTGGAAAGATTTAGCAAAAAAGGTGATACAACTTGACTCTTTATTCAGAAGTATCACTCTGAGAGTAAATGAGAAATAGACCATTGAGGGGAGGGTACATGGTATAAAAGCATGGAAGCAGGGAGGCCAAGTAGGGGGCCTGGTAGAAATGACAAAGAAAGGTAGTTTGTTCTGAGTTAGCCTCACAGAAGTAAAAATTGGTCAAATTGTGTATATATTTTGAGGATGGAGCCATAAGTTCTTACTAACAGATCATTTGTGGGGTAGAGCAGATTTGAGAGAAGGCGAGTTATCAGCAATCTGTAGGATCTTCAAGGAAAAAAATGAGTGAGGAGCAAATTTGGGGGTATATGTGAGTCAAGGTTTCTCTTTGGATACTTTCTAAGCAATTATATTTTACAGTTCTGTACTAATATTACTACTGATTTGGAAGACCACTTACAAAAAAATAATCTTAAAGCAAAAGCCCCTGTTTCTGTTCCTTTCTTCATGCCTGAGGCTAGTTCCAATTAGAACAAAGGAAGAGGCTGGGTGGCAATGCAGCTCATGCCCCACTTTTCTTTTCTCTAACCACAAAAACCAGAGAGCGTGACATCTTAAATATGCATGATGCTTACTTTTCATGTCGGTTTGATCCCTTCCTGACTTGGTCTGTGAAGTACTATGGAGTACAATCATCATAATATTTAAAAATATTCCTGTCAATGTTAAAGTTACAAAGATTACACAATTCATTAGATTATCTGGCAGATTCAGCTACATTTGTGTTAATAAGATCTAATTTATAGACTGCCTAAAAAATCCTTCTATATTAGCCAATGTTTAACTTGTTGAGATTTTTTTTCCTAATTTACGTTATTTTTTTAACATTTATCAACTGACAGAATAAATTAATACATAAGTCTTAGCTTCTGGCATCAATTTGCAAACCTTTTGATTTTAGTTAAAATAATTTTATTTTCTTGAAATAATAAAATATTTTTATTTAAAATGGATTAAATGTAATGGTTATAAAATTTAACAAATCATCAAAAATACCCATATAAATTGAAGTTTAATTTTAAATCCTTCACTCAAGGGGGCAAAAACACAACAACAAAACATTTCTTGATAGCCAGAAAGTATGTCTGTTTCACAGGTGATATACAGGCACCATGCTGTGTGCATCTGGGGAATTAATACCTGCTTTTGGATAATAAGATAAAAGATACTAGTAGATGACCTTTGATCTCAGAACTGCTAAACATTCTTTGGAAGAGTTAATTTTTTAAAATTCTCCTTTGTCTTTTGTGCTGTGTAACTTACAACTCCAAGCACTTTGAGTGCCAAGAAAATATGGAAGCAAAAGTGGAAAAAGAAATGCTATTTCACCTCTAAATAGAACAAACAGATGATACCAATGTATAATCAATTCTAACTTGATATGTGCAACTGCCAATTAGATCATGTGGGCTCTGAATTTTAAAGAGGCCTTTAGAACAGTTTCAAAAAGAATCAGTAAATTTAGCTCTTAATGCTCGTCTTTCTTGGGGAACAAAATGTAACCTGGAAAGCATAATTTCTACATTTCTATAAAAGTTTCAGAGACATTGCCTCATAATACTTGTCCTATCAGTTAATAGATATTAATGCATAACATGAAAAATATAACTCAAGGGTGGTTTTCACATATTAAAAACAAGGATATCTTAGAACAGTCATCCTAGCAGAACTGGTATGGTAAATCTGATAAAAGAAGGTAAGTCTATGATGAATAATGCTGTGGTCCAGGTAAGTAGTAAGACTTGTTATTTTTACTGCAGACTGGCCAAATTTTATTGTGTTCTTACCTATATGCCAAGAGCTAAGGATATACAGCTAGAAATAGAAGTATATAGCCCCCCTTGAAGTACTTCATGATCAAAAGAGTAGTTTTAAAATGTTTTCTTTATGAAGACTATATGTAGAAAATGCTTGAGCATGTGCCCCAACACATGTACAAATTAATATATGCATATATATTTAATTTAAAAATTAAATGTATATACTACTTTCTCAATATTAAGATATTATGAAATATATCTAAAGACAGAAATCAAAAAGTATGAGATAAAAATTGATTTTGATTAAAAAATTTAATTTTTTTTTCTACTTAAATTCCCTATAATAATTCATGTGTCCCACTTTGGAAACCACTGATCAAAGAAAAAAGACAGTAAAATATACCAACTACTACAAAAAAGAAAAGGCTTGAAAATGTTTTTATGACGGGTGCTTGGGAGGAGAATCTAAATTCATGAGGAAGGTAATCCCAAAATAAAATGATGAGGCCTTAAGTACCTATACTTTGATAAAATAGGAAGATCATACCTATGATGTCATAGTGTCTTTTGTTATTATATTATCTTGTATTTAATTTTGTTAGCATAAAAATTTACTCATAGGATTTTTGGAAAAGGTGATAATGGTGGATAGTTTGTGAGTTCCTTCATAAAAAAAAAGTACAATCAATAGAGCAAAATGAAAAAATCTAGGAACAAAGTCTACAACAAAATTATGTGACAAAATGTGATGGACAGAATTTTACGATGTCGCCAAGATTCTTGCCTGCTAATACACACCCTTTAAATCTTTCCCACTGAATATGGGTAGGACCTGTGAGTATAATGGGTATCACTGTCAGGATTATATTAGGTAATAAAGGTGAAGGGATTTTGCAGATACAATTAAGGTCCCCAAACAGTTGATTTTTTTAAGTTAATCAAAAAAGAAATTATGCTGGGTAGACCTGGCTTAATCAAGTGTGAGCCCTTAAAAGAGGGACTAAGTTCTTTCTGAAGAAAGAGACTCTCTCCTTTTGGCCTTGAAGAAGCAAATAACCATGCTGTGAACTGCTCATGAAGAGAGCACAGCCTTCCCCCCAAACTGGATACTCTAAGAAGAACAGACTTTGACTCTCCTTAACTGGCTTAGCCATGAATTGTACAGCTACAAGAAAATGAATTCTGACAAAAACCCAAGGAGCCTTGGAAGCAGATTCTTCTCTGGTGGAGTCTACTGATGAGAATGCAATCCAGCCAACATCTTAATTTCAGCCTTGTGATACCCTAAGCAGAGGACCCAGCCAAGGAAGTCTATGGGACTTCTGACACACAAAAACTGTGTGGAAACAAATGACTATAGCTTCAAGCAGTGAAGTGTTTTATACAGCACAACATTTGTTACAAGACATAGAAAATGAACACATGAGCTGTCTCTGAGAATATCGTAATGCAACTGAGTGAGGATAAACAATGGACAGCCAGAGACACTCATGGTATCAGCATCTGTGAAGAAAATGAAGGAAATCAAAAGGTGATTTAACACACCAAAATAGCCAACAGGTTCTCAGTGAGAGCTGTAGTAATTGAGAGGGAATTTTCCATTCCAACTCACTGGGGTGGGCAAGAGATTTGAGTTAAGGTCCAAAATGGTCAGAGCAAGCTGGGTGCTATGAATTTCCAAAAGCTACCCATTAGAGCCTCCCATAAAGATAACTTCTGGGAAGAGAAACAACTGAGATAAACTGAAATAATGGTGACTAAAGAAAAAGTCCAGAAAAACTTAGGGGAGAAGACAAGGCCAGAATCTGAAAGTATGAAGCTATCCACAGAAGAGAGAATTTTAGCATTATGAAGCTAGAAAAGACATTGTAAGCCACTACTTTTGTTCAAACTTTCAGCAAACCTAATCTCATGCCAAAAATATTTAAATGAAAAAAAGTGTATTAGAATCTCATAAAATTGTAATAAAAGTATAAAAGAAAATGAGAAGAGAATAATGTCATTATAAGCAATGAAAGCATGTCAAAAGACTTGCCAACAAATCAAATTAAATCTCTAGCCTAATTTTTTAAAATAAGCCAAAATAAATTAAGAAAATAACAGAAGACCTGAAAAACAACAGAATAAAAATTAGGAAAACTTGGGGCTTCCCTGGTGGTGCAGTGGTTGAGAGTCCACCTGCCGATGCAGGGGACATGGGTTCATGCCCCAGTCTGGGAAGATCCCACATGCCGTGGAGCAGCTAGGCCCTTGAGCCATGGCTGCTGAGCCTGCGTGTCTGGAGCCTGTGCTCCACAACGGGAGAGGTGACAACAATGAGTGGCCCGTGTACCACACACACAAAAAAAAAAATTAGGAAAACTCAAAAATTAGGTGACGAAACTCAGAAAATTTAGAAATAAATGAAATAAGTAATTTCAGAAGGAAAAACTAAACCAGAAGAATGAAAACAGTCTTTATAGTGCTATAAAGAACTAAAAGAGAAAAATAGAAAGAATTTTTTAAGTTTAAAAAAAAGAAATGAAGAAAGAGATACAAAGGATTTGAGAGGAAGTCTCTAAATATAGAATGCAGAAAAAATAACCCAACATATAATGAGTCCTCAAAGGAGACAACCACAACAATGGGACAGAATGAATACTAAAATTAAAAATTAAAAAAAAAAACTTTACTAAAAAGGAAAAAAAGATTTAAAAATATGTGCATATGAATATTACATTGTATACTTGGACAAAGTCACCAAAATGACCAACAAGACATGTTCTCGTCAAATTCCAGTAAAATTTAAAGTGAAAGAAAAAAAAAAAACCTTTGAGAATGTAGGCAACAACTCCAAGGCACTTATAAAGAAGAAAAAAGTCAGATTGAAATCAAAGTTTTAACAACAATGCTAATGGCAGAAGACAACTGAAGAAAGGAAAATGGGAACTAATGATTTTAGATCAAGCAAATACCTTTGAAATATTAAGGTGTAGACCAACTGTTGTCAGCATGTGAGAACTAAGGAAGCATTCCTATCAGGTCTTCCTGAATTATCACCTTCAGGCAGCCAAACTAACAAGAGAAACAATTACATAAGGCTAGTGGTGAACACTAAATATATCTTCACTATATAAAGAACATTTACAACTCAAACAACAAAAAGGCAAACGACCCAATTAAAAATGGTCAAAGGACTTGAAAAGACGTTTCTCCAAAGATATACCAATGGCCAACAAGAACATGAAAAGATGCTCAACATCATTAATCATTAGGGAAATGCAAATTGAAACCATGAGATACCATTTCACACTCACTAGAATCACTATAATAATAATTTTTAAAAAACAGATAATAACGTGTTAGTGAGTGTGGAGATACTGCTGGAGAGAATGTAAAATGATGCAACCACTATGGAACAGTTTGGCTGTTCCTCAAAAGTTAAACATAGCATTACCCCATGATCCAGGAATTGACCCAAAAGAATTGAAAAAAGTACTCATATACTTGTCGCAAATGCTCATAGCAGCACTATTTACAATAATCAAAAGGTGGAAACAACCTAAATGTTCATTAATGGATGAATGGTTAAACAAAAATGTGGTATATATACACAATGGAATATTATTTAGCCATTAAAAGGACTGAGGTGTTAGTATATGCTACAACGTGGATGAATCTTCAAAAACATTATACTAAAGTGAGAGAAATCAGACACTAAAAGCCAGATATTATATGATCCCATTTCTTTGAAATATCTAGAATGAGTAAATCAGAAAGCAACTTGCTGGTGGCCAGGTGCTGGGAGGAGGTAGGAATGAGGACTCACTGCTTACTAGGTATGGGGTTTTCTTTTAGGGCAATGAAAATGTTTTGTAACTAGATAGAGACAGTGTTTAAAGAACACTGTGAATGGACTAAATATCACTGAACTGCACACTTTAAAATAGTTATTTTCATGTTGTGAATTTCATCTCAAAAAATAAGTCAAATTTTAAAAGATATATATATTCATATGTAAAACCAAGAAGAAATGATGAGTACAGGGTAGAACATATAATGTGCAATACTGATAAAGGACGGTATCAAAAATGAATGTAACCATGGAAATTATGTGAAAAGTAGAATGAGCTTGCTAATTGTATTTTATACATAAACAGCAAAATAAAGACTGTTACTTTGAGTCAGATGCTGGAGTTAATGAGAAGGGAGAGAAGAAGAGATCAGATATTGAATGCCATAGGAAAACAAGAGGTTAAAACAAAACATAAAATAAAATGAACGGTTCATAGAGCCAGGACTCAATCTAGCCCAGGGGCTTACTCAGGACTAAACTGACATGTTGACCAAGCTGACCTGGGACCAGCCAGCCACTTCCTGTGTATTCTTTGTCAAGGGAAGTGTTGGCAGGCCTTGGAGAAATGACTGATACCAGGGCTGAGGCAGAGAAAGTACAAGATGAACCCGAACCTCTTCTGCTCAAAAAGCAAAAAAGTGCTCAAAGAATGATGGAGGTATGTCAAAGTGACACAAGAGCCTAAAGGGTTACAATTGAGACAATTTAAAGAACATAAATAATGATAGTAATGGATTATAAACCATTGAATGAAATAGGAGTCATGAGTCAATAATGCTATAAATAATTATTGGGTTAGCCAAAAAGTTCATTTGGGTTTTTCATAACATCTTATGGAAAAAACCTGAACGAACTTTTTGGCCAACTGAATAATACATACGTCACGGAAAAGGAAAATTGTACTTTATAGTAGAACGCCAATATAGAAGGAATGACAGAATTAAAAAGCCATCATTTGGCAACCATCACAGCAATAACTAATTAAGATAAGTGTTATCAGTGCTAAAACTAATAGGTGAAATTTGATGTAGATCAAGTTATTCAGAAGGTTTTAAAATATCTCTCCCAAATATTAGTTACTCATTTGCATAAAACTACTCATTGCCAAACTTTACAGAAGAGAAATAAGGCAGATACCATATTAAAAATGTTGAGAAAATGATCACTGGTATTGGGACATACAGACACCATGTGGCTCCTGATGCACGGAGAACACAGCAACACTTCTGTGGTGCTCAAACCACAAGAGTATAACTTGAATCTAATCATGAGAAAACATCAGACAAACCCAAATTGAGAGATACTCTGCAAAGTAGCCAGTATTCTTTAAAAATGTCAAGGTCATGAAAGGAACGGGAAGACTGGTAACTTTCCAAGCTGAGAGATTAAAGAGATTAAAGAGACAGCTAAATGTAATATGCGATCCTTAAATTGGATCTTGAAGGATACTATTGGGACTCTCAGCAAAACATGAATAGAGTTTGTGAGTGAGATGATGGAATTCAATATTAATTTTGTGATTTTGATGGCTATACTGTGGTTATAAAGGAGAATGTCCTTGTTTTTAGGAGAAAGTTGTCGAACTAATAAGGGGTAATGGGACAGCATGTCTGCTACTTCATCTCAAACAGTTCAGAAAAAAATTTTATATTTATGTGTGTGTTATTATGTACTATATAGTGGATGTATAAATGTATGTATATGCATGTGTATGTATATATATATGTATGCATATAATATATACATATAGAGGGAGAAAGAGAGAGGGAGAGAGAAAAGAAATGATATATGTTTAATGCAGTAAAATTTCAACAAATGGAGGACAAAGATTAAGGCCTGTCTTCTTTAAGTATACATTGTTTAATAGATTGAACTTTGAAAACAGGTAAATTTTTACTAAATTATAAAGCAAAATTAAATTTAAAAAGGGCAATTTCTGAAAATAGAAAATAAAATGAAAAGTATGACCCTAAATATGTATCCAGTTGGTAGTATAACTATACAGACAAGAGCTATTTCATGTGACTCTAAAACAGAATAATCTGACCTAATATCTCTAAGGGGATATATCATAAGGACAAAAGGAAGTGCAAACAAAATTTAAACTCGGTAATCATATAAGTGAGATAGTACTGGAATTGTGACTCTGAGTCTCTTTTGTCTATAAAGTGGGATAACAATGAATATCGTTATATTCTTTTGTCTTCATTGGTATTGAGAACTGGGATTCTTAATGCAGGTGAAAGAAGATACATATGTGAAACAGAAATAGTTAAGTAAAAGCTCTACAGTCCTGATTTCAAACTGGAACAATCAGTGTAAACTCAAGACCTATTTTTATCTTTAAAAAAAAAGGAATAATGAAAGGTTAGAAACAGCCAACTCCAGTAGCAATGAACAGCACTCTGGCACCCAAGTTTTGGTCTTGAAAAATAGTACTTCCCACTAAAGAGCCAAAGTTCCTTGGACAAATGGCTGATTCAATGTCTGGGACAGGAATTGTACATAGTCTAATAAGTATAAGGTTGAAAAGGCCCCAATGGAAAATTCATCATCAATTAGAATAATAACTGAAATTGATTGAAACATGTCAAATATGTCTAAATTCATGAGCTAATAGGAATAAGAAAGGATAATTCATCTCTCAACATTGAAAAATGCTAGAAAACAAATTCACTATTTTGAGAGCCAGCAAATAAAGGGAAAGAACCAATCATTTATCTTGACTTTCCTATGTAAACTATTTCATTAGTTAACACAATAGTAGATGAAGGGCAGTTTTTTCTTTAGAAGTATCCTACTAGTAACTGTAAAAGTAATGATAGAATTGGAACATTCATTTTCAATCCCTAATAAATTAGTGGAGCCTTTGAGCATCAGTGGCTACTTAATGCCAAACAAGAAAAGCAAGCAAAAGTTATATAACTCCTGATGAAAGAACACTACACCACTAGGAGACAGATTTGCCAAAAGAAAATCAAACCTGATTCTGATCAAAATCTGTATCGTTAACATTTTACAGAAAATTCAGAGAACTGAGGAACATGTTAAACTACTCCACAGGGATGCCATCATTAAAATTCAGATGGTGAGAAACTCTACAGCACAAAGGACCAGGCTTCTTCAACATTTATTTGTTACATGGGGGGAAAAAGAAAGAAAGATGAAGGAGAAAATTACTGATTAAATGATACTGAAAAGACCCATGAAAAATTGTAAATTATGGACTTGTTAAGGATTATAGGTTATATTTAAAACAAGCAAATTGAAAACACTATTATGTTTATCAGACAACTGGGAATTTAAACATGGCTAGCTATTGATGCTATTAAAGAATTATTATTTTCATGTCATAATGGCATAACAATTACATTTATAATGGTTTTATCTTTTAGAGATTCACACAGAAGTACTCATGGATGAAATTAGAGAATGTTAGAATTTGCATCAAAATAATACTAGGAGAGAGGTAAGGAAAAACATACGGATGAACAGAATGGCCATGCATGGAAATTGCTGAAGGTGGGTGAGAGATACATGAGGGTTCATTACACTACCATGAACTCTGCACATGTCTGAAATTTTTCATAATAAAAATTAGAAACAATTTACAACTATTAGAGTGAATTCAATTCAACTGATACTAGTAATTTTGATAAAGTATTTTTTATATTATAAAATTTACACTTGTAAAAATTTTAAAGGATTAAAAGAGTCGCAATTTTTAAAAGGTATATTTCATGTGTTGTTAGTTAGTAGTTCTCTTTGCTATCAATTCAAATAACAATCTCAGCTACTCAACTTTACATTTGACCATCTAATTCAACAGAAAGATTTCTATCACAAGGCCAGAGAATGATTCCTCCAATAGCTGCACATTTAAGAAGACACGATTATTTTTTAATATCTGTAGTAAATGAAATACCAAAGTATCCTGAAATGAAGCAAAGATAGACCTGACTTTAAAGAAGGTTTATTTTCAAGACTGAAATTCAAGTACACACACACACACACACACACACACACACACACACACACATATATACACACATACATATACATATATATTGTGTGTATATGCATATACATATATACATATATAGAAACATAATATATACATATATGTTTTTAAAAATAGAAACATGGGGCCTCCCTGGTGGCGCAGTGGTTGAGAGTCCGCCTGCCGATGCAGGGGATGCGGGTTCGTGCCCCGGTCTGGGAGGATCCCATATGCCGCGGAGCGGCTGGGCCCGTGAGCCATGGCTGCTGAGCCTGCGCGTCCGGAGCCTGTGCTCCGCAACGGGAGAGGCCACAACAGTGAGAGGCCCGCATACCACAAAAAAAAAAAAAAAAAAAAAAAAAATAGAAACATGATGGAAGTCTGAAAATAAGTAAAAAGAAATAAATTTTAAAAGTGCTATTTTCAACTCAACTTTATCCATTTTAAAATGTTAATTCATGAATATTTATATTTCTGTTAACTCATAATGAAAATCATTTTGACATGTTAAATTTTTCACAATAATACCTTTAACTGACTTTTTAGTTACTAAAATTATATGGGGCTCAAAAATACTGATTAGTACAGAAATTTTGTTTTTCATCACAGTTTTAAAATTTAAAATAATTCTTTCTCAGGAATTTCTAAAAGAGTATGTTTTACAAGGATGTAGTACTCTTTAAATGCAATCAGGTCATAGACATGGAATTTTTGGAAGAATCTATTGTTTTATTTAAAACTAATGAAAGAGGCATAAGGGTGTACGCAGCGTTGCGCAGCAGAAAGAATACTACCTTAGGAATAAGTTAAAACTGGTACTAATTCTCATTTTCATTACCTATATGGCCAAGGGTAAATCACATATTCCAGATTTACTTCTTTCATTAGGACTATAAAGTGGGAATAAATTGTTTCTACAAACACATACAACAGTTTTAAAGGAATAAAGACATTTCCTCATCTTTAAAACGGGATAAAAAATTTCTATACTTTACTGGGCTCTTTGAGTGTAGTGCTACAGAAAAGCAGGGCACAATTATAAACAAATAGAGTTTCTCAAAAACTCACCTTCAGCTGGTAGAACTTGACTTTTTTTCATCCTCAGGAGCAGTGAATAAACTGGAAACAGCTAAGGAAAAGAAGCCACCCATGCTTGACTTTTGAAAAGCAGACCATATAGTACTAAAGGTTAACCTGAATCTCTACCTGATTTGTGAACAGCTCATCTTCTAGGCAGTACTTCTCAGAAAGGAGGTCAAAGAGATGTTTGAGGAGTCCAGGGGTCTGGAAACTGAAGCAGCAGAGAAATAAATAGTGCCTCTATAGGGTCAGTGCCTCTAATTAGCACAGGCAAGAGAAAGTCCACTGCTCTCATGTAGTCACAGTAAGAAAGAGAGTTTTATTACATCCTGTAACCTGTGTGTCCTGGAAAAGGCTTACGAAAGAAAAAGGTATTTTCAGTAACAGTTGAGAAAATTTCTTTTTAATGTGCTGCAGGGCTTTTTTTTCTAAATCAAAACTCCTGCCTGAGTTCAAAACTAGTTAATATTTTACTAAAATTCTCTATTTAATTTGAATGCTTATTTACTTTAAATAGGTGTGCACATATTCAACTAAATTAGAAAATACATCAGAGCTTCATAATATAAAGTGAAAAGCAAATCTAAACTAAGTTCTACTTTTAAGTTTCATGTTTTCCAAACAACAAATAAAACATCAAATCGACAAAGGCTATTCAAGTGTAGGAAAAGGTTGAAAGAATGGCCTATCATTTAGTTCCAGGAATGAATTTATGAGTATATGTATATATTTATATATATGTATACAGAGAATCATATGTAAGTTATATATATGTGTGTGTGTATGTGCAGTATGTGTGTGTAGTGTATGTGTAATATATATGTACATGTGTATATATACACATACATATGTGTTTGTACAAGCACGACAACCAAATTTATTCTTAGAAATTAACCAATTACTATGGCTAAATTTATTGTTTCAAAAGGCCATTGATAAGAACTAATTCCAAGTTAAATTTATCACTAATTAACACTTCAAATGAAACCTGATGAATTCGGGGCTGAAGTATTAAAAGGAATTTGGAGAATTTTGAGAGGAATAAATATAATATTTAAAGGGTATAATACATGATGGATAAAAAAATAAACAAAGAGAAATGAAAAGGTCAAGAAAATAACAGTATGTCCAGAGGTTATTCAATGTTTATCTACATTGTGAATGAATTTTTTTAATTTTGAATTTTTTGACATGAGAAATATTTTAAAAATAAAGAAAATATGAAGAAGGAGGTTCAACACTTCACTTTTGAATAAAAACAAAGAACAGCTACTTAGCTCTACTTGAGGAGTTTTTCCATATGAAAGCAAAAAGCAGCTAGAGTTATATTTCTAAAAATGAAGATGTGATTTTTCCATTCTCCTGCTAAGTCCTTCATACTTCCATTCTGCAGCTCTACCTGTCCCTCTGCCTGTAAAGCTTTTTCCCATATTAAGCATGTATTTGAGTGCTCCACTCAGAAAAAGATGGCCACTCCCTCCATACGTCTCCATATATTCTCTGTCACACTATTTGAAATTATTAATTTATACATACTTTCACTCTATTAAACCAAAAAGATTCTCAAATGCAAAAGCTATGCCTTCTTTATGGTTTTAACCCCAAACCTGCCACATATGAGACAAAAAAAAATTTTAATTGATTGATCAATGACTGAATGAGTGGATGGAAGTACCAACAACAAAAGGCTGGTGATGATATACAGATTGCCCATAAACACATGAAAGGATGCTTAACATCACTAATAGTTAAAGAAATGCAAATCAAAACCACAATGAGGTATCACCTCACACCAGTCAGAATGACCATCATCAACAAATCTACAAACAATAAATGCTGGAGAGGGTGTGGAGAAAAGGGAACACTCTTGCACTGTTGGTGGGAATGTAAATTGGTACAGCCACTATGGAGAACAGTATGGAGGCTCCTTCAAAATCTAAAAATAGAACTACCAGATGACCCAGCAATCCCACTACTGTGCATATACCCTGAGAAAACCATAATTCAAAAAGAGACATGTACCACAGTGTTCATTGCAGCACTATTTACAATAGCCAGGACATGGAAGCAACCTAGGTGTCCACTGACAGATAAATGGATAAAGAAGACGTGGCACATATATACAATGGAATATTACTCAGCCATAAAAAGAAACGAAATTGAGTTATTTGTAGTGAGGTAGATGGACCTAGAGTCTGTCATACAGGGGGAAGTAAGTCAGAAAGAGAAAAACAAATACCGTATGCTAACACATGTATATGGAATCTAAATTTTAAAAATCGTTCTGAAGAACCTAGGGGCAGGACAGGAATAAAGATGCAGATGTAGAGAATGGACTTGAGGACATAGGGAGGGGGAAGGGTAAGCTGGGACAAAGTGAGAGAGTGACATGGACATATATACACTACCAAATGTAAATTAGATAGCTAGTGGGAAGCAGCTGCATAGCACAGGGAGATCAGCTCGGTGCTTTGTGACCACATAGAGGGGTGGGATAGGGAGGGTGGGAGGGAGACACAAGAGGGAGGAGATATGGGGATATATGTATATGTATAGCTGATTCACTTTGGTATACAGCAGAAACTAACACAACATTTTAAAGCAATTATATTCCAATAAAGATGTTAAAAAAATAATAATAATAAAATAAAATAGATAACCAACAAGGACCTACTGTATAGCACAGGGAAATCTACTCAATAATCTGTAATAACCAATATGGGAAAAGAATCTGAAAAAGAATGGATATATGTATATGTATAACTAATTCACTTTGCTGTATACCTGAAACTAACACAATATTATAAATCAACTATACTCCAATAAAAATTTAAATAGATAAATAAATAATTTTAAAAATTAAAATAAAATTTTAAAAAGGCTGGGAACGATAACCCTTCATGTTTTTAATCTGAAATTTTAGTAAAAATATTCTAAAAGAAAAAATATATTTTGGCATATTGACATTTTATCATTGTATTAACTCCTACATCCCTCTGTAAACACAAAACAGACACACACCACAACACACATACACACGCATGCACACATAAGCACACAAATATTCCAAGTTAAAATATAAACTCTGTTAGTTTGGACTTCACATATTTAAAATTTCATAATTTTTACATAGGTAGGGCTACCAAAGTTATTAATGACTGTGACTGATTTAAGAGTTTTAAATGGGGGAAATAAAAGTTCCTCCTTAAAAGAACAAATCTGCTCTTTGTCATTGAGGAGGTGAGACCAGATAATCAATAAGGATCTTCTGAATTCTCATTTTAAACAATTTTTCCCATGATGTCAGACTCCCATTAAGATTGGATACACTCATGTTTTACAAAGGAGCAGCGTTTTAAAATGAAGTGAAAATAGTTTTTCAAATGATAGCATAGTTGAATAAATATGAACTAATTCTCTAGACATTCTATAGTAATATATTTTTGCTGTTTTTAACTAATTTGAATAAATTATAGTATATAGTTACCACTGGGAAAAAAACTTAAAATGCATCTTCCTTCCTGCTAACAAAGATCACCTGAGCTATTCCCATAATTTAGAGTGTGTAAGCAATTTCTGGCACAGAAAGTAAAGAAAGTAAGTAAGTGTAAAGAAACTACTGGGTAGTTGTAGCAAATAGCACTAGTTTGAGCAAATGTAACAAAACAACAATCCTTTATAATCCAACGAGCCATGCTTTAAAAGCTGCCAGTGTTCGATAAGAGATAACAGGACAACGAACAATTGGAAACTGGAATTTTAAAAACAATATATAATAAAAAATTGAAATAATAAAAAAAAAAGAAAACCACAAACACAAAAAAACTGTTAACGATGAAAACTTATTATGCCAGGCCTTAGTATGGCCTGACTTGGAAATTTAGTTTCAGAGGCTTTTGTGAATATACCAAGGAAAGAGGACCTACGTGTATCTTATTCCCACAGGCCGCCAATAAATATTTGCTTAATGGAGAAAAAATTAATATATAGTATAGGAGAGAACCTGACAGATGCTTAACATTATTGAGTGATAGCAATGCTCAAACTCATCTGTGATCAAACACTATGAAGTATCCTCCTAAGGATAAACTTATTACAAATAAGAAGTGAAAATTCAATTATGGAGATACTTTCAGTTTCAGCTCTGATACGCAAAAAGCTTGGAAGTTTCACTGTATTTTATACTTACAAGATAATGCTGTACAAAATGAAAATCAATGACTTTTCTCAGACTGATTAATAAAACATGTAACTATGAAAGAATTAAAAAAAGAGAGAGAGAGATAACGGGAAAAGGAATTTCCTGTCATGAGTGAGATGAGGCAACAAAAACAACCAAATTGACTCTGCTTTACAAAACAATGAAAAGAAAACAACCTTGTATTTGTATTATTTCACACATATATGAATTTGCTGGATTCTCGCTGTCCCAGTTTTAAAATGGAGTTTAACTGTTAAGTATTTTGAAAAATTTCCTGATGTAGGCAAAAAATATTTTCAGGGCACCCAAAACTTTTTCAAAAACAGAAATTATAATACTTTTTCAAAAACTCAATCTTCACCATTGTGATCTGGCATTTACCTGAAAATGAATAAAGCTTACCAGACTTTAGAAACAAGTGTTCAAATATATTTACCCAGGACTTCCCCAGTGGCACAGTGGTAAGAATCCACCTGCCAATGCAGGGGACACGGGTTTGAGCCCTGGCCCGGGAAGATCCCACATGCTACAGAGCAACTAAGCCTGTGTGCCACAACTACTGAGCCTGAGCTCTACAGCCTGCAAACCACAACTACTGAGCTCATGTGCCACAACTACTGAAGCCCGCATGCCTAGAACCCGGGCTCTGCCACAACAGAAGCCACCACAATGAGAAGCCTGCGCACCGCAACGAAGAGTAGCCCTCACTCGCCACAACTAGAGAAAGCCAGCACAAAGCAACGAAGACCCAATGCAGCCAAAAATAAATAAATAAATAAATTTAAATATATATATATATATATATTTATTCAACTATATATGATTAAATGCAGTAAATGTCTTGCATGTTTTGTATGCTTTTTATGCATCTTTCAATTGAATATATTCAAGAGCTTGCTATACCATGGCTTGTCTTCATAAATGGAAAATCTTGTCTCTGAATTATCACTGACAGTCTCCCTTCCCAGGATGTAGGACACAAAGTCCACAAATTGATATAGGTGAATGAAAGCTGCGACTGATGCCAATTTTCTGATTGTCAGTCCATCTCTTCCATCTCAAGACTAAAAAAAGCAAGATTGTTATGACCTGAAAGGACTTACCAGTTGAGTCCTAAAACTCAATGTCTAGCCTTGTGATTTGTTGTAATCAATCTGAGAAAAGACCCAGTGTCCTTGTACTTTACTTACTCCAGTCCAGTCACCTTAGTTAACCTCTGGTTGGAATTTCCCTTTGTAAAAAAGTGAAATGTATATGTATATGTATATAATTTACATGCCATAGAGCTCACTCATTTAAAATACACAATTCAGTGGTTTTTAGAATATTTACCAAGTTGTGCAACCATCACCATGATCTAATTAAATTTATGCAGAACATTTTCATCACCTCAAAAAGATCTCTCAAAGGAAGAACAGAAGAAAGAAAGGGAAAAAGAGGAAGAGAGAGAGAGAAGTAAGTAAGGATGAGAAGAGAAAAGCTACATAGAAAGAATTTCATTTAAGAGTGAAAATAATGCTTACAAAAAATAAAAATTAAAAAAACATTGGAAATATAAATTCAATAAAATTTTAAAAGTATGTTTCTCATTTTATTCTAGATGCTTATATCTTTCCTTCCTTTTTCATAATTAATATTATTAATTATTAACTAGTCACAGGATGGGCAAAAGATTCCTGGAATAGGGCTTTGTGTTCTAAAATAGAGCACTGGGGCATCTCGATTTAGTTGTATCACTTTGCAAACCGAGAAATTCACTTTTAACTGAGAGTGGTTGCACTCATTCCATGTTACCTCGAGGAATTTTTAAATAATGAAGGTATTTTTGTAACTGAGGCAGTGAGACTGTAACTAGAGACTCTCATCTTCTCGGTATTATTCCAACTCTATTTCTTACTTATGATATGGCTGTGACTTTATGCTTACCATACCTGACTTCTACCCTAGACCACCACTAACTTAGCTTAGCTTGCTGCTAATGGAAAAACCTGATGATGCCTATCAAGACTGAAGATTAGTTCTATCTGCTTCACCTTTGTCTTTGTCCCTTATTTCTTGCTTTTCAGGACTAGCTAGCCAGAGATTTCTGACTTAGATAATGTTCTGGCTGCAAGCAAGACTTGATGGCTACCTGGAATCATGTGACCAAGACATCACCTCTGAAAATACAAGATTGCCCCCTCTCCAGCTTGTAGCCCTTTCTTTTCCCTATGTAATCTCTCAGCCAAACCTGGGTAATTGGGAGTTGGTTCTTTGGGACATAAGTCCACCTTCATCCCAGGATTACTGGCTTCCTCAACAAAGCTATCTTTCCTTTTGCCTACCACTTGTCTCTCAGTATTGTATTCTTGAGCAATGAGCAGTCAAAGCCAAGTTAGGTAACAGTTTCCTTTAATTCTTACTGTAACACTCATTTTCAGGACTCAATTTGAAAGTCCTTTCAAGGTCTTAACAATCTTGTGCTTTTTAGTCTCCTGATGGAAGAGATGGACTGGCAATCAGAAGACTGGAATCAGCTGCAGCTTTAATTCACCCCTATTCAACTATTCTTTCTTTTCTAAGGTCATATTCCAGGTTCTTCTATTCTGTCTTCTCCAATTGCAAACAACTTTTTTCTCTGATTTGCTCTATACTGACAAAGGATTTAGACAGACATTAATATTTCATCTAAACATACTTTTCTTTGAAATTTGCTAGGTTAGAAGAATAAATGTCACATTCCCCAAATTATCATGGGACTCTTCAAAAAGCCAACTCCCAGGAATTACTATTAAACTTTTCAGTATCTGGACTACATTTCACAGATGGATATACAGAGTCCTGCAGTCTTCTGAGATAAAGTTGACTTATTACTTAGATCAAATAGATTTTATCTGAGATCATGTTAGCTGGCCTTGAGATATAGAAACCATAGTAGCCTTCATGCTATAGTCTTTTAAAAAAAGTCCTCCAAATGTGCCCTTTGCTCTTGTCTGCAAAATACACAATTTCCTTAGATTTACTCCTCATTCTATCAGAGGCTCCAATGAACTATATGAAGAAAATTCTCTAGATCATATTGATCTATAGCAAGGAATCTTGGTTATTTGCAAAGCAACCTGAGACTGTCAAAGTGAAACAAGTGAATTTTAAGTTCTTAAATACTGCTAAAGTCATTTTTAAACACTGCATTTGAACATCTTAAGACTTATCCCACATGATAACATATATACTCCTGATGTAATACTACACCATAAAACCAAGAATTATAATTTATTACAAAGGAGTTATAACACCACCTATTCACTCTGTTAGAATCCTATTTTATAATAATAAAACAGTCATGCAAATTAATTCCACTTAAGAAATTATAAATTAGTCTAATTAAAGTGGTGCTGGGAAAACTGGATAGGGACATGTAAAAGTATGAGATTAGATCACTCCCTAACACCATACACAAAAATAAGCTCAAAATGGATTAAAGACCTAAATGTAAGGCCAGACACTATCAAACTCTTAGAGGAAAACATAGGCAGAACACTCTATGACATAAATCACAGCAAGATCCTTTTTGACCCACCTCCTAGAGAAATGGAAATAAAGACAAAAATAAACACATGGGACCTAATGAAACTTAAAAGCTTTTGCACAGCAAAGGAAACCATAAACAAGACCAAAAGACAACCCTCAGAATGGGAGAAAATATTTGCAAATGAAGCAACTGACAAAGGATTAATCTCCAAAATTTTTAAGCAGTTCATGCAGCTCAATATCAAAAAAACAAAGAACCCAATCCAAAAATGGGCAGAAGACCTAAATAGACATTTCTCCACAGAAGATATACAGACTGCCAACAAACACATGAAAGGATGCTCAACATCTTTACTCATTAGAGAAATGCAAATCAAAACTACAATGAGATATCATCTCACACCAGTCAGAATGGCCATCATCAAAAAATCTAGAAACAATAAATGCTGGAGAGGGTGTGGAAAAAAGGGAACACTCTTGCACTGCTGGTGGGAATGTGAATTGGTACAGCCGCTATGGAGAACGGTATGGAGGTTCCTTAAAAAACTACAAATAGACCTACCATATGACCCAGCAATCCCACTACTGGGCATATACCCTGAGAAAACCATAATTCAAAAAGAGACATGTACCAAAATGTTCATAGCAGCCCTATTTACAATAGCCCGGAGATGGAAACAACCTAAGTGTCCATCATCGGATGAATGGATAAAGAAGATGAGGCACATATATACAATGGAATATTACTCAGCCATAAAAAGAAATGAAATTGAGCTATTTGTAATGAGGTGGATAGACCTAGAGTCTGTCATACAGAGTGAAGTAAGTCAGAAAGAGAAAGACAAATACTGTATGCTAACACATATATATGGAATTTAAGAAAAAAAAAATGTCATGAAGAACATAGGGGTAAGACAGGAATAAAGACACAGACCTACTAGAGAATGGACTTGAGGATATGGGGAGGGGGAAGGGTAAGCTGTGACAAAGTGAAAGAGCGGCATGGACATATATACACTACCAAACGTGAGGTAGATAGCTAGTGGGAAGCAGCCGCATAGCACAGGGAGATCAGCTCGGTACTTTGTGACCGCCTGGAGGGGTGGGATAGGGAGGGTGGGAGGGAGACGCAAAAGGGAGGGGATATGGAAACATATGTATATGTATAACTGATTAAATTTGTTATAAAGCAAAAAAATAAAATAAAATAAATTAAAAAAAATAAATAAATAAATTAGTCTAATTATATAAAGTTTGTTTTTTGAAGAGATCAGAACTATTTCTGTCATTGTGTGATTTAAAATTTACACAGATTCAAATACATAAATTGAAATCATTTTCCTGTCACAAATATTATTTTAGAATAGAACAAAATTACAAGTCCCTGACATATTACAAAAACTCCTTTTAATGATTATAGCATTGAGTTCTAAGAGGAATTGCCAAGCTAATAACATATTAAGCCTTTCCAGCTTCAGCATTCTTTTGAACACTCTGGGAGGGCAAGCATCTTATCTGTCAAATCCTTCACTTAGTTCTTGCTAAATTAAGCTCTAAAAAATACACAAATTACTTTTTTTGCATTGAAGATTACTGAAGTGTTATGATTTAGAATACCTGCCTACTGGCTAGAATCATACTAATAAGTCATAAAACTGATTTGTCTAATGGTTACACAGACAGAGCTGAAGAGATGAGACCAGGAAGAAACCTGTTGGGCACATTAAGCCTTGTAATAGAAAGCAACTGAAGTTGGCTGGGAGGTATTAAATCTGCATGTAAATTTACATATTAATATATGCATACTGCTGAAGTAAATACTAGAAGAGTTAAAAAGCTGTTGCTTGTAGCTCAGGCAAAAGATGATGGTAGAGAAACAAGGTTGTCTCTGAGATTGGAAGCAAGTGAATGCCTTATATTTAAAAAGTTTGAAAGACAAGATTTAGTGTCTGAAAGTAAGGGAATGTGGAAGACAGACAAAGTAACCACAGAATTAAGGCTTTAGCAGCAGCGTGAAGCCCCAGTAGATCTGGAAGGGTGGACTACTTCTAGGAAACAGATACAGGTCTTCCAGTCAAAGAAAAACTACCTTACCTGACTTGGTACTGTTTTAGATTAACTGTTTAATCAAATTTGCTGTTCAAGAAGCTTAAGCCCTTCATGAAAACTGAAAGATGATTGGAAACCTATACAAAGACCTCAGAGTGAAGGGTGGAAGCATGATGCTTTTGCATTTAAATGTACATTGGATTTATCATCAATAAAAACAAGGAACTGTTATAAAGTATTTATTAAAGATGGAAACGAACAACATAATATTTAATTGGGCTTTGTCAAATCGCCATCATTTTCTTATAAAATTGGGGACATAAATCCTGATCCAGCAACATGGAATTACTGCAGAGGAAAGATAAATGATAATCAGGGTGAACTCTAAGAAGCACCAAAAAGCAGATTAAAAAATGAGCATAATTTGCTTACAAGGCTGACTGAAAATTTTGTTGTAGCAATTTGCAAGTATGAAATATTTAAAATCATAGCATCAGGCATCTCTAAACTACAGCTTGTATCTATTAGGTGGTTAAGGAGAGAGTACATATTATCCTGAGACAAAAAAACAACAAAATGCCTCAGGAGGAAAATGCTTCTTAGTATTGGAGTATTGGAAGAGAATCACTGAATCATGAAAATTAACATCCTGCACATAAATTGATGTTCTGTCTCAAACCCAGCAGCAATTCAAGTTCAAGTCAGCAATCTTCTGACCTGAGTTGTCACAGAAAATTCATAGAAAATGCTCTAATACATAGGTGCAGACTTATTAGCCAAAAACATTACCAGTGACTATAAGCAGTGATGTAGCCCTATCTTGGGTGTTGCCAGCATGTGAATACACCTGGCTAATTCTATAAAAATAACAGAAACAGTTCAATATGTAATCAGTAAAACTTGTAGATACAGAAAGATTATGCTTAAGATACTGATCTATGAGTAACCTCTCAAAGAGAGCCCAAATTGTATCCTTAATAGAAGTGTTCCAGCAACATGAAGAGAGACCAATCCACAATGAACAGGAATAGACATGTGTGGAATTTTGAGGAGCATAGGAAGATAACCAACAATCTGAAGTAAGGGATGGGGTTGTCCTTGTCTATCGATGGAAGCAAGGTGGAATTTAACCTTCACACAGTCCATGCTTCTGTATATTGTTCATGGACACCTCTATGGGGTCTTTCTTATTATGAATATATTCTTTTGTACTTGAATGGGAATTTCAAACTATAAAATGTTGGCACTGTCTGAAGCCTAACAACTTCTACATATTGGTTAGATTTATCTGTAAGACATTAGTTTGCAGTTATTTAATGACTTCATTACATTTTCCATTATTATTTTATTTTAAAAAAATAAGCAAAAAACTGAAAAGGCAGGTTCTATTTTTAAAGAACTTCCTCAATTCAAGGCCATGGAAATTGAGAAGGAAGAGGCTGCAGTAATGTTCTTGCACTGGAATGTAAGCCCAGAAGGGCAGGGGTTTTGTCTATTTTGTTTCCTACTGAAGCCACAGTGTCTAGAACAGTGCCAGGTACCTGGTGGTTGTTCCCTAAATATTTGCAGAATGGAAGAGGGAATGAATGAATGAATATAATCTCAGATCATGACTAAGTAGCACAGGTCCACACTGAGACCCCCAATTCCAGCAACTTAAAGTACCTGCCTAGGAAACCTGGAATAATGTCCTCAAATGCCCATATCTACATTCTCACCCTTGTAGGCTTGAGGCAGGGAGAATCGAAACAAAGTACAAGAAGTAGCCAGATCTTACACTGCACTCGTACGCATCTGATATTATTTCTGAAAATATCAGCAATAGGCACCTTTAATAACACTTATTAAGAAGTACTGTGAGATGCTCAACATCGCTAATCATCAAGGAAATGTAAATCAGAACCACAATGAGATATCACCTCACATCTTTCAGAATGGCTATCTTCAAACAAGAACACAAATAACAAACGTTGGCAAGGATGTGGAAAAAAGGGAACCCTCATACACTGTTAGTGAGAATGTAAACTGGTGCAGCCACTGTGGAAAACGGTATGAAAATTTCTCAAAAAACTAAAAATAGAACTACCGTATCACCCAGCAATTCCACTCCTGGGTACATATCCGAAAAAAATGCACTAATTCGAAAAGATACATGCACCCCAAAGTTCATAGCAGCATTATTTACAATTGCCAAGATATGGAAGCAATCTAAGTGTCCATCAACAAATAAATGGATAAAGAAGATATGGTATATATGTATATACATTGGAATACTACTCAGCCATAAAAGAATGAAATTTTGCTATTTGCAGCAACATGGATGGACCTGGAGGGCATTATGCTAAATGAATTAAGTCAGACACAGAAAGACAAATACTGTATGATATCACTTATATGTGGAATCTAAAAAATACAACAAACTAGTGAATATAACAAAAAAAAGAAGCAGACTCACAGATAGAGAGAACAAACTAGTGGTTACCAATGGAGAGAGGGAAGAGGAGAAGGCCTATATAGAAGTGGACTTTTAAAAATATATGTTAAATAAGGACTTCCCCGGTGGCGCAGTGGTTGAGAGTCCACCTGCCGATGCAGGGGACATGGGTTCGTGCCCCGGTCCGGGAAGATCCCACGTGCCGTGGAGTGGCTGGGCCCGTGAGCCATGGCCACTGAGCCTGTGTGTCCGGAGCCTGTGCTCTGCAACGGGAGAAGCCACAACAGTGAGAGGCCCGTGCACACACACACACACACACACACACTATATATATATATATATATATATATATGTTAAATAATACATACTATTGTCTATATTCATGCATCATACCAAATCATACTGACTAGTTACTGAAATAGCTTGATTCTGTACTACTGAACACATTGATGACCCAGCAATTTTGAAAGTTGGAAAAAACAAAGGACTCCAAAAGATTCCATGTTTCCTCAGCATTATACTTACGGGTATCAGGGGTAGAGGAAAAAAATGTTCAACACTTTTTCAACACTAACTTAAAGGGTTTGTTTGAAATGAAATATTAAGAATATGACTGGAAATCTGTTAGGCTTGGGAATAATCAAGTTAAATCACATTATATCTAGGTTTGGCAATGGAAAGAAACAAACCAGTGCTAAAACGCTAAAAATCTACAGTGTAACCTTGGAATAAAAACAATGAAAATATTTTTGTTACTATTTGGAAACTTCCAAAGCTCAGAAGACAGAAAAAACATTCTTTATGCCCTACCACACAGATAGACCCAGGCACAATGCTCTCTATTTCTAGAATAAATAGCCAGTCATTATAAAAGACTGACAAAATAGAGTGCCCTCTGCTACTTTTTAAAGTGGGTTCAATTTATTTCCTAAATGAGGGTTGGGATGGAGAAAAGGTGCACTCTTTACTTTTTTGCATTCCAATACTTTGTTTTTTATCAGAGTTTATTTTCTTCAACATTGTTTATATTGTCCCTAAGAAGTGAGAATAAACAGTGAGAAAAAAACAGCTCAAACTCTACACAGAGAATAAACGTCTCAAACTCTACAGTCAAAAAAGTTTTCTCCCTGTTGTTAAGCTACACTTATCAGAAAATAACTTACTGAAACTCTGATTATGATAATCTTTGAGACTGAAATATTTTCTATGGTTTTAGTGTTGAAATATTTGACGATGTTATAACGTAAAAATTATACATCATACAGTAATTTTGAAAAGAATTATTCAAAAAGAAACCAAAGAAGGCAGCATTCTCAAAACATAATTGGTTCTGTTTTGGAGCGATGTAATGACCTTTATCCTCCATCTTCATTCCTGATTTTTAACACTATTTCTAACATGTCAAAGATACAGTGGAATTTTAGGTTGAACTATTTCTCATCTTTGCTTTGGCCTAGTTGAAATGTTAAAGGAATATGATCCAGTTTTTAATTCACTTGATTTCTGCTTTACTCTCTTCTATTCAAGGAATATCTCTCCCATCCCTCGTTATTATATGTTAATTGTACTGTGCTTACTTTATTAACTCTTGTTATCTCAGTCCTGTAATCTGTCTTCAAAGAGAATGAGGGAAGAAAGGGTAACGTTGGTAGCAGGGTTCCCTGATTCTCCTCATAGTTGCTGATAGCTGAACACTTCACTGTTTTCCTCAATTCCGAACTCACATCCTCCGTGTCCAGACCACAAAAGATAAACGGGGCTTCTGCAGGTTTGAATACTTGACTAAGCTCCTCTGCTGTATCACAACTAAGCAAGTAGTTACTCATCCCTGAACTCAAGGCTTCTCCAGGAATCTGGAACCTACCATTTCTGAGAATGGCACACTCTGAGTGCCACACCCACCTTTGGTAAGGGTCCTCCCCAGGGCATATCTTGAGTTGTGGCTTCCTTCTCAGATCTGACACTGCATCCTTTTTTGAAGTTCTCATATTTTTTGGTCTATTAAAGGTTCTCTGATTTATTTTGTAACACAGTTCTATAATGAATTATATATAGTTATTTTCTGTTCTATCCAGGGATAGATATTATTCAGTGGGCTATTACTGTGTGTGCTTGGTTTATCATAAAGAATAGAAAATTTGTAATTTTCTTCTCGAAATAAAATTTAATATCAAGTATAAGCTTAAATTATCAAAGGGTATATCAAAAACTCTTTTAATATTCTCATTACCCTGAAAACTTACTATTGCTGTTTGCATCAGTGTTATCTTAGAACAAGGAACTAATGTTTTACTTTCTCAAAATGACGTTTTCATCCTTTCTAGTTAAACAAAATAAGAGATTTATCTTTGAATCTCTTTATACTAGGAAACATGTAAATAAAACTATAAACAGAATATGAGGTAAGAGAAGAGTTAAGGGATCTGAAATAAGTGAAATATGAGGAGAATGAGAGGTACAAAAATGTGGGAGAAGATGAAACGTGTAACGTGTATAGCAGACAGCTGTATGTCAGATCTTCCCACTAGAAGACAAGGGAATACTGACGAAGTGCTTGATATTTTTGGATTAAAATACTTTCTCTCATGTTAATCTAGATCTTCTTCATGCAGTAGAGTGTAATGGATAAAATAAAGACTCTACCTGGGTTCTAATCCCCTCTCTACCATTTGATCTTGGGCAAGTTTACTTTACTACTTTCGGCCTAAGCTTTCTCATCCGTAAACTGAGTTTCCTACCTCAAAATATCCCTGGGAGGATTAGATATGTTCATTTGTAAGGACAGCTTAAAACGGTGCCTGACACTAAACAACATGTAAGTGTTAACCATAATAATTCATATTATTAAAGTTGCTAAGACTGTCATGGCAGATTTTTAATTCTCAGGAGTTTAGAAAACTCTACTCAAGAATGGGAAGATAGAGGGGAGAAGCACATAAACTCAAGCAAGTAGATTCTCCAGTAGAATTTCAGGTTCATAGTCCTAATTAAGTTAAATTTTACATAGGACAAGTCACCTAAAATATTTTTGGGATAGGCTAATTAAATGATATAAGGGATATAAACTTGCTTTAAAAAAGTCACTCTCCACTGAAATGTAAGTGCACTTTTTTATTATAATTATTGTTATCTATTTTCTTTTAAAATAATTAACCAACAAATGTATTTCTAGTATATCTATTATTAGAGTTTATTCGAAATGATTTTTAAAGAAAGAAGGTCTGCTTATTTTATAGTCATTAGCAAGTAAAATGTTTGAACTCTGAACTATCCGTAAACAGCAAAATATTTATTCAGGTCAGGATTAGCAAATAATTTTATCAATGAATCAAAGTAAACAATGCTATTTAAGCAACTAACAAAATTTTGAAAAAAAAAAAACTCCCACAGAAGTATCAAATGATTTTCCTAATTGAAAGTACTAGCCAGCATTCGGCCTTTTATAAATTTTATTATGAGACTTTAATTAAGCTGTGTTATCTCTTGATAATCACAAAAAAAGAAAATAGCCTAAAGATGACGTGAGAGTTTTAATTGCCCCGTCACATCATCCAGTAACTGTTAATGGACTTGTTGTTTAATATTCTGAAATTGGGTGGAAAAAAACAGAAGAACATGCAAATATGTTCTGTTCTCACAGCATGACCCTTGATATGTAAAGTAGATTTAAGAGTAAAGCTCTAATTTTGCATTCCAGAAACATAAATACCACTTCAGTCCTACAAAATTAGTAAAATCTTCGCAGGAATGTTATGTCTAATCACCTTACATAAGGCGACCTGGCATTACTGATGATAACTTACATAAAAGAATCAATTTCTATGTTCTTTAAATTGCTCATTCACTGACATGGTTTTCAAAATCAAGTGAAAAATGCTTTCAATCCAAATGTATTTCCTATTTTATGTCCAAAAGTAGAAGTTTTTCCCCTGATTTATCCAATGGCTACTTAACCCAACTGAGGATGTGCAATCCATATCCCCATACATATTTCAAGATATTTTATGAGATACCTGGCTCAGGTGGTATAATTCTTTATTCACTCACAAGTCTTTTTTCCTCCTAAGTCAAAAGATACCCAATCCTTGAAATCAATTACTTATTTTTAAAAACATTGTGCTATGAAAAATCTTATTTCAGGTATATTTTATGTGCTAAAATTTACCAAAAAATGCTTTGTTCCCCCTCTCTATAAAAGTAGTATATGCTCATTGGACCCACTATATTTTAAAAATGTTAGAAAGAATAAAATTAAAGTCACTGAGGAATAACCACTGCTAACATTTAGATGCATTTACTTTTAGTGTTTAATATTAAAGGTTGCCAGGTATACACAGTGTTGAGATCTACTGTAGAGACAGTTGTGTGTCCCAGTTTCACTCTCTTCACTTTCTTTCTTTTTGCATTTCATAATGGTTACTCCCTCAGTGGCACCCCACTACATTCAGGATAATATCCAACTCCTTACACGTTCCCTTATCATCTGTCCCATTGAAACTCTTCACCATCCTTTCCCCTCTCCACCTCTTGCCAGCCCCGTCTACTCTTTGCTCCAGCTGAACTGAACTATTGATACTTTCAGTTCTTCCAATGAACTATGCTTCCTCACAAATGCTGGGAGGGTTCATTATACATCCCTTTCCTTCTGCTGAGCATCCACCCTCAGCTAGACATTTCCTTCAGGTAGGCTTCTCTAACATACCCCGCGTACAGGCCCAGGGACCCGGCTAGGAATACCAAGGGTATCATGTACCCTCCCTAGAGTGAGTTAAACACCATCTCCCCAAAATTCATGTTCCCTCAGAACCTCAGCGTGTGACCTTATTTGGAAATAGGGTCTTTATAGATGTAATTAGTTCCAGATCTTGAGGTAAAATCATTCCAGATTTAGGATAGGCCCTAAATCCAATGACTGGTATTTTTAGAAGAAGAAGAGAGGACACACCCAGAGACACACAGGGAAGAAGGCCACGTGAAGATGGAGCCAGAGATTGGAGTTAGGCTGCCACCCGCCAAGAAAGACCATCACCACCAGAAGCTGAAAGAAACGAAGCAGGATCCTCCCCTAGAGTCTTTGGAGGACACGTGACCCTGCTGACACTTAAGTTTCAGACTTCTAGCCTCTAGAATTTTTGTTGCTTAAGGCCACCCAGTTTGTGGCTCTTTGTTACTGTAGCCCTAGGAAACTAATACAGCTCCCATTCTAGACTTCCTGCAATATATTAATTGTTGCACATACTTCAATTCTCACTAGACTATAAGCTCTGTGCAAAGCCATGACTAATTCTATTGTTTATAGTTTTATTTTCACTGCTTAGGACAGCACTTGGCACATGACAGACAATAAATATATGTATAAAAAAAAGAAAAAATAAATTTTTGAAACCTGAGCAATGCTATTATTTAATCTATGTTAATTTTACTGGTAAAATCTTTATTATTTGATCTTTTTGCCACTAGAGTTTCATGGCTTTCAAATGACAGTTCCAAAGAAAGGTTTTAGAAACATCTACTGTTACCCTACATAGACTTCCCAACCTGGTCCCAAAACGTTGAAATTCTTTTGGGGAACCTACCTTCTCCACATGCTGGCAGTCTCAGGAGAATTGTTAATCAAGTGCCATGGTTCCTGGCTGAGGGCAAATGATTGAGACCCAGCCATGCACACTGGCTTTGTGAATGTGTGAGAAACAGCATTAAATCACAGTATTGGTCCAGATTTAGCTCCATGGCAGTACTCTTCACAGTCTCTCTCCACTTGCTGCTTTCTGGATCCCCGGAAATGCTCTGGCTGCTGTCTTTCCTGAGAACTTTTTTTTTTCTGATTACCCTCTAATTCTATGAACTACCTCATATACTTTCAACAAAATGCTTTTTTTTGCTTAAAGTACTAAGAACTAGTTTCTGTTACTTGCAAACTAAGAACTGTAATTGATAGAGACTCTTCAAATGTAGATGTGATTACTACATAACATTGCATGTATAAGTAGGTTTTGACCATCACAGATAGTCACTTGATCAAAAAGTTTCCAGTTTAGATTGTCAGGCCACTGAGCTGATGAACTATGCAATTCAAAACTCACGATTTGGGGCTTCCCTGGTGGCGCAGTGGTTGAGTCCGCCTGCTGATGCAGGGGACACGGGTTCGTGCCCCAGTCCAGGAAGATCCCACATGCCGCGGAGCGGCTAGGCCCGTGAGCCATGGCCACTGAGCCTGCGCGTCCGGGGCCTGTGCTCCGCAATGGGAGAGGCCACAACAGTGAGAGGCCCACGTACCGCAAAACAACAACAACAACACCAAAAAAAAAAAAAAAAACCCTCACGGCTTCCCTGGTGGCGCAGTGGTTGGGAGTCCGCCTGCCGATGCAGGGGACGCAGGTTCGTGCCCCGGTCCGGGAAGATCCCACATGCCGCAGAGCGGCTGGGCCCGTGAGCCATGGCTGCTGAGCCTGCGCATCCGGAGCCTGTGCTCCGCAGCAGGAGGGGCCACAGCGGTGAGAGGCCAGCGTACCGGAAAAAAAAAAAACAAAAAAAACTCACGATTTACCAATTTCCTTCTCTCTTCATTCAGTGCACATAATTATGTAAATCCTATTCTTTTTCCCTCATTTATTTGTCTTCATGTGTAAAAAATATCTTTTTGAAAGATTTTTTTATTTTTCACTAAACTAAATTTTCTCAATGTAAATCATGCTCTAAAAACAAAGTAAATCATTTTATAAAGAATGTTACCTCTTAGGAAACCTTTGGAGGTCAAAACAAAAAACAAAAAACAAAAAAACCCAGAATGTTACCTCTAAATAATTGAAGGCTTTGATATAATATATAATACGCTCATAGCATGAATAATTAGTTTACACTAAAAAGCCCATAGTTTACCACTTTGCAACATACAGACTAACATACTTGATAAAAAACAACTTTCCCAGTTTTCACAATTTCATTCAAATAGCAATTAATTTATGAATAAACCATTCATTATAATTAAATATTGCATAAATATTCAAAACATTTTTCCCTTTAAATCTCTTCATTAAATGAAAATTGTTAACATTATACAGATAAAGATTAATTTGAATATCATTAATTATTAGAAGTTTGGTTTACACATACAGATGTACTGAATGTAAATTTTTAATGTACAACCAAAGGTCAGGGAAAGCAAAATGTCTTTCTTCAATCTCTTCGAATGGCTTAAAGGTTATTTCCTTTGGTATTTAAATGCTGATCAGAATACATTTCCTGAAAAGGATTTGAATTTGCTCTCCACTGAGGGATTTCCCTAGAGGCTCTCTTCAGACAATAGTGCCATTAGTCTTACTTATTACAACCAAAGGGGGCAAAAGAAATGATACTTCTATTTCCTTTCTGCTACTTTCTTAACACTGCATCACATTTTTGTTATCTATTTATTCTACTTCTCGTTATCTTGAACAACTAACTGCATCATTCCATACACTTCCCGCCTAATATATTGTAATGTCTGTGAAGAGATGTAACTTCTAACACTCCTAAAAGCTTAAAAACACATCATAGCCTCATTCAAATCTACACTTCACTTAGAACTTTCTCTTTTTGTCATACTTTCTTGACCGTCTACTTCTTCTTCTTCCTCTTCTACTTCTGAACATACCTTTGCCTTTATCCTACACTTAAACTGTCTAGTCTTGCTCCATTAGTAGTTCATAGTTTTCCTTTCTCTTTCATGTGTTTCCATCTTAGATGAGTCTGTACGTTTAGTCCTTTTATTGATGTTTCAGGCCTCTTCTCCTCTCTTCATCCTTCATCTCTTTCATCTTTTTTTTTTTTTTTTTTTTTTTTTTTTTTTTTTTTCCTTTTTGCGGTATGCGGGCCTCTCACTGTTGTGGCCTCCCCCGTTGCGGAGCACAGGCTCCGGACGCGCAGGCCCAGCGGCCATGGCTCACGGGCCCAGCCGCTCCGCGGCATATGGGATCCTCCCAGACCGGGGCACGAACCCGTATCCCCTGCATCGGCAGGCGGACTCTCAACCACTTGCGCCACCAGGGAGGCCCCATCTCTTTCATCTTTAACTTTAGTTTATGACAGAAGAAAACCTATTCTGTGTTGGCCATTATATTAGACATTCTGCTGGGTGCTTTGGATATAAAAACAAACACCTATCTGACTCCTGGAAAAAGAGAATCCCAGACAAAGGCAAGCAAAAATAAAGAACATAATATATCTGGAAATTTTATACAATTTTATAGATCTATATTAAGGAATGATTAAAGATACAGTTTGGATTTTAGGAAGTCAAGAGGTAGATCACAAACTAGAACTTTTTCTTGAGTATGTTAATAATAATGGGAATTACATAACTCCATTTGAGTTTTCAAAAGCCACTTTGCAGGGAAAGGTTTGAAGGAAAAAAAGCTCAGAAACAGATAGACGATTTAGGGGCTATACTGCTAATTCTAGAAAGACATAATAGAAGCCCACAAACAGTAGGAGAGAGATTGAAAAGAAAGAGATAGATGATAAAAATTTAAGAAACAGAATGAAAAAGACTGGTTAATCAATTAAGGGCTATGAATATTAAGAAAAAAGTAGAAATTCAAATTAACTCTAAGTTTCCCAATTTGACTATCCAAAATTAGCAGTAATTCTAATCAGAGAGGTGGGAAATACAGAGAAAGATCATGATTTTTAAGAATATGAGATAATGAGTCTAATGTCTGGCCTGTAGAGTTTGGTCCATCTACACAGATGTGTCAAACAAAGATCAAGCAAATGGAGGCATTCAGAAATCTGACAGAATAGATAGACTCTCAGATGGCTTCCAAAGATCTCTGCCTCCTGATATTCATACCCTTTTGTGACCCCCTCCTCTTAGATGTTGGCTGGACCTAGGACTCATTCTAAAATATAGAAGACTGCAGAAGGGGTGGTATATTAGTTTCTTGTGGCTTCCATAACAAACTACCACAAACTGGGTGACTTAAAACAACAGAATTTTATTCTCTCATAGTTTTGGAGGCCGGAAGTTTGAAATCAAGGTGTCAGAAAGACTACACTTCCTCTGAAGGCTCTAAGGGAGATTTTATTCCAGCCTTTTCAGGGCCTGGTGGAGCCAGGTGATGCTTGACTTGTGGTCTCATCATATCAGTCCTTGACCCTGTCCTCACAGGAACTTCTCCTTTGTGTATGCCTCATAAGGACACATGTTACTGGATTTAAGGCTCCTCTAGTTAATCCAGGATGTTCACACTCAAGATCCTTAATTTAATTACATCTTCCTTTGTAAGTCTTTACTCTTTTCCTAAATAATGTCACATTCACAAGAAACACAGGTTAGGACTTGAACATATCTATTTGGAGGCCATCGTTCAACTCATCACAAATGGGATGACACTGCCTAGATTTGATTATAAAGGAATGTGGTTTCCATAATGGGTGAGGCAGCCCTATAGAGAGAGGTCCTCCATGGCTGAGTCTAGAAGTGGACCCTTCAGCCCTAGTTGAGCTCTGAAAGGACTGCAGCTGCAGTGGACAACTTGACTGCAACATCACAAGGGACCTACAGCCAGAGGCATCAGCTAAGCTGCACCCAGATTTGTAGCCCAGAGAAAACTGTGAGATAATATATAAGCACTGTTTTAAGTGGCTAAGTTTTGAAGTGATTTATCATACAGCAATAGAAAACTAATATGGAGCTCACAAAAACGTCTAGACTAGGACAGCAATGATTAAGAGACAAGCCATGGAAATGGATTAAATTTTGCATTTAAGAAGTATTTGTGGAGTATCTATGAAACCAACATTGTGGTGAGTTTTATTTAGATTTCAATTATATCTGTAATGATAAATGATGACCCAATCTTCAAGAATCATAGTCTCAGGAAATGATAGACAAAACCACAATGCATGATATGACCAAGGAATGTAAATGGTATTAAGGTACATAATATAAGGGAGAAAGATCTGGTCCCGGTTCCAAAAATTGGGAAAGACTTTCTGGAGAAGTTGAATTCTTAACTTCCACAAACATACCTACTTATAACTATGTGTTAACAAAGTTCCCTTTCCTTCCAACAATGCAAAATTTAAGGCACCTCTAAGTGGTAAGGACAATTTTCCTGTCCATTACACTAAGACGTCTATAATAAATTTATTTAAGCTCTTAGGGCAAGAACATATATCCACTTTTGTGATTGCTGGAAAGGCTAAAGCTAAATTATATATACAGTGGTTATGAATAAAATCAGGTCTTTATTTCATATGTTTTGTTTGATGTAACTTATTTTTACTCATCATATTAGTACTTTTAAGGAAACTCATACCACTTTTCATAGTAAATAAATGGATTCTCAATTACATAAGGAATTGCAATGAAATTTTAAAATGCTATGAGTGCTCCAGCAAAGGTATGAGCAAAAAGCAGTGAGAGAGCAAAGCAAAACTAAACCTATTATTTTACCATGACAAAAATCCTACTTTTGCTTTTTTTCCCCCATACCTCTAATGCCACCAACATGCCACTCTTGCCTAAGATAAAAGACCCTCTCCTAAACCTACCACCACTTCTACCACTGCTTTGTTTTTGTTTTTGTTTTTGTTTTTTTTTTTTTTGCAGTACGCGGGCCTCTCACTGTTGTGGCCTCTCACATTGCGGAGCACAGGCTCCGGACGCGCAGGCTCAGCAGCCATGGCTCACGGGCCCAGCCGCTCCGCGGCATGTGGGATCTTCCCAGACTGGGGCACGAACCCGTGACCCCTGCATCGGCAGGCGGACTCTCAACCACTGCGCCACCAGGGAAGCCCACACTGCTTTGTTTTTCATTTACACTACTTTCACCCTAAAGTTTCATTGATTCCTGTTTGAATTCTTGCAAAGTTTAGAAACATTGCTTCTAGTATAACCTTGATCAGACTTGATGTCCTTGGGAAAATCACCTCAGTTGATAACCCAGTACCTGCATCTCAATGTAACTAGTTACCAATTAATCTTACCTTGAATATGATTCAATTGTTACACTGTCATGGTGTATTATATTCCTTTGATTGCCACGTATGTCTCACCCACTATACTATAAGAGCCTCAAGAGTGAGGATTATGTCTTCTTCATCTTTTTTCCTACAGTTCCTACCATAGTGCCTGGCACATAGCAAGTGTTTAAACAGCTATTGATAAAAATAAAACAGAAAAGCCTAGAAATTATTCTCCCTCCCTTTGGGTTTGCTCTCTCTTCATTAGTCTATCACACAAATCACTTCCAGATTAAGCTGCTTAGAATAAAACACGGATCATCTTATTCCCCTGCAACTGTCCCTCATCATATAATGATGAAATATAAACGCTATAGTATAGGAATCCAAATCACAAGAACCTATTTGCCACTACTGTTATATCTACCATATGCTTCCAATTTCCCGAATATCCCCTGGCTTTCTCCGCTCTGTATCTTTACTCCAATTGGCTGTCCATTTAAATGTTCACCTGCCAAAGTGTCTAGGTTTGTTA
Organism: Mesoplodon mirus; assembly: GCF_964341445.2. Taxonomy (NCBI): domain Eukaryota; kingdom Metazoa; phylum Chordata; class Mammalia; order Artiodactyla; family Ziphiidae; genus Mesoplodon; species Mesoplodon mirus. Next base: position 46,699,054 of record NC_138984.1, read on the forward strand.
GGGAAACTTGGTTTTGTTAGGGAAAATTTTTGAATGAAAAAATATAAGTCAACGGGTCTATAACTCATTATCACCTTCTGGAGGTAAATTCAGCAATAAGAATAAAAAGCCTTTAAAATAATATAGCCATTGAGCCAGTGATGCTAATTTTAGTAACATTCAGCATGCAAAATGAGCACTATATATATGTATTTATATATAAATATATAAATTTATCCATAAGGATATTCTCTGAGTAATAAACTCAATCTAAAAATTTTTTTAATCATTTATGTTTATATTAACAGATAACAATGAAAAATATGAAGCATTAATTCATATTCTCAAATAGAACAAAATAGATTTGTTATAAAAATAATAAATTCAACAAAGAATATGTATATTAGCCTAATGTTGTTTAAAGGAAAAAAACAACAAAACAAAAATCAAATGCTATTAAACAAACAGGTAACAGAAGTTGTTTTTAGAAAACAGCCTCATTCACGATTTCAATTTTATTTTGCTTTTATGTATTTTACCATTTCATATAATAAAACTATCTTTTTAAATAATCAGTACAAAGTAAAAACTTTTTTTATAGCTTCAAATCTTTTTTCCAAATGGTATTAAGTATATAAACAAGCAATCACTTATTCTTACCTGGGTAGGTATGTTCAAATATAGTTGAAGGAATATGCAGACACTTGACTTTCAATCATACAGTTCCCATCTGAATTTGCCTTCAATTACTTTCTCTCTTGTGTATATCAGATGAAATTACACATAACTAAAAATAAAATTAAAATTGGACTCAGTAGAATTAATCAATAATTATATTTATGTGTATTTTAATTTAGTTATTACAATGCATATTCTAAAATTCCAATTACGTTTCTTGTGAAAGTTCAAGAAAGTTACCCAGTAACCGAAAACAATGGTAAAGCATGTAATTTTTTTGAAAAGGTAGAGTAACAGATTGTTAGATAAGGGCAAATAGTAGGATTACTAGATAATGAGTTAAATGTTTTAACTCATGGATACGTTACTATTAAAGAACAGTGATGGGGCTTCCCTGGTGGCGCAGTGGTTGAGAGTCCGCCTGTCGATGCAGGGGATACGGGTTCGTGCCCCAGTCCGGGAAGATCCCACATGCCGCAGAGCGGCTGGGCCCGTGAGCCATGGCCGCTGGGCCTGTGCGTCCGGAGCCTGTGCCCCGCAACGGGAGGGGCCACGGCGGTGAGAGGCCCGTGTACCACAAAAAAAAAAAAAAAAAAAAAAGAACAGTGATGGTTGGTTGACCATATACCCCCTTTCTCCCTCAGGATGTACGACAACTAGGCCCAGCTGTCTCCTTCACTTATTAGCTAATTAGACTAACCAAGCATATACTCTGTCCTGGATTAAGAAGGTGAAACAGAATTTTAGAAAGCACTGATCTATTTTAACTTTCATTCCACTTCAACTGCTATGGAGAAACACTTAGGTAGCTCATCCTTCTATTTATTCTCATGCTATAACTAGAACAGACACAGCAGCTAGTTAAGATTCTTATATTTTTATTCCAACCCACAAAAGGAAAAAGTCCTTCCAGATGCAACAGCACAAATTATGCCTTCCCTTAATTCCATCATTTCAAATGGACCTCTGAACATAAATTCAAAAGCAGCAAAAAAAATTCATAGTATAGTATTTCTTCTTGCCAAAACAGCAAAAATATGCTTTTTTTTTTTTGAGGGGGAGGAGGAGCACAAGTACAAAAACATTTAACTCTTTTGTTGTGTCTCCCTCCATAACTCTGATACAGACCATTGGTAAAGCCAGACCTGTATTCTTTTTTTTTTTTTTTTTTTTTTTTACGTTGGCCTCTCACTGTTTTGGCCTCTCCCGTTGTGGAGCACAGCCTCCAGACGCACAGGCTCAGCGGCCATGGCTCACGGGCCCAGCCGCTCCGCGGCATGTGGCATCTTCCCAGACCGGGGCACGAACCCGTGTCCCCTGCATGGGCAGGTGGACTCTCAACAACTGTGCCACCAGGGAAGCCCCAGACCTGTATTTTTGACTTTCTCAAATTATAGACTAAAGACAGGTCTTTATTTCTGACTCTTTGTTTTTACCTAACCCATCTGAATATTCTGAAACTATCTTTTTCTAACTTAGCCACAATTTTCTTTAGAAGCCTGCTTATCTATTTGTTCACCATATTCTTTTTCATTTTCTATCGTAACTTTAGAGATAAAGAAAGAAGGGATCTTAGTTTAGGAGGCCCCAGAGGCACATAATTCAAGTAAAAAAAGCTTATTTGGGAGATGCTAAGGGAATGGAATTATAGGGAGATCATCAAAAGCATCTAGCAGAGAAAGCAACGATTGTAAAATCTGAATTAAAATATGAGCAGGGTATATTTTAAGGCCATTTATAGATATTTTATAATGTTAGTGAAAAAAATGTTTAGCTACCCAATGATGCTGTTATTTATTAAATCATAGGCATGGTATTCTCTTTTTTTTTTTTTTTGTGGTACATGGGCCTCTCACTGTTGTGGCCTCTCCCGTTGCAGAGCACAGGCTCCGAACGCACAGGCTCAGTGGCCATGGCTCACAGGCCCAGCCGCTCTGCGGCATGTGGGATCTTCCCGGACCAGGGCATGAACCCCCATCCCCTGCATCGGCAGGCGGACTCTCAACCACTGCGCCACCAGGGAAGCCCATGGTATTCTCTTAGCATTGACTCCTAGGGTATATATAAATGATACAATTCATCTTATTTTTCCTCAAAATGTAAAGGCTGCATTATCACCTACTTCCAGCTTTAGAAATAGATCTGTTCATCCTGGACAGGAAATTTCAAACATGGCACAGCTAAAAGGTAGTCATGAAACTGTGCCATGATTTCCAAAGTGATTAAGCAGATCATTTTTTTCTCTTTTGTCTGCTTGGGGAAGGGGGAGAAAAAGGAGACAAAATTAGTTCTTTTTTAGTGTAATGGTTATTTCCTTATTTATTTTGTGCAAATGTTGGTCTAATGGAATGAAATAAGAAAGAAATCACCCAAGATAACAGAAGTAACTTTGCTTAAAAAAAAAAAACTGTTAAAAAAAATCCTATTCCAAACAGTATAGCAAAGTAAATATTTTCCTTAAATGGTTGACTCAACTTATCCCCACAGCTTTCATTTCTATCTCAGATTGACTGAAATCCATTCTTACTGTGGAAAATACTTTTCAACCTAGAATATTTTATGCAATGTGACAGCATAAAGAAGAGTACAAAAATACCCACATCAAAAAACATGAACTTGTGCCTACTTCTATCTTTCTTCTTGCAGGAAAGTGACATATACTCTGAAGTGGATGTATTATTCCACTGTCTGATATGATTAGATTTGGTCATTTAAAGAGCACTTTAAATATTCCTGCAAAAAATTAGATATGCTTATGAGCTGCTCTTCTGAACATATTTTTATTTTAAAATATAAAATCTTGATTTCCAATGTGAATGATTCTTAAAATTTTAGTATGAACATAACACACTCAATTTTATACTGTTTTGCCACCATTTATTACATATTATGAAATTTGAAGAGGTACATGAAATTAAATGAAGCCAACCATTTCTTTACCAAAACCTTCATTTTTTCCAACAGTATTAGTTTAAGAAAACCATTATGAACATTGCAATATGACTAGATGCCTCTATTTGTTAATGCAACACTTGTATCTTTAAATATTCCACACCCAACAAAACCAACCTAAACAAAGAAGCCAGGTTTAAAGGTATTTTTACTTGTCTTCTTCCTTAAGAAGATGGAACCTGTGAACCATCAGTTTAGAAGTTGTCCAATGAAGAAATTGGTTGGCAGAGGGAACATCATAAGCAAAGGTATAGTAACAAGAAAGAACATGCCACCTTTAAGGACAGGCAAGTGGTCAGGTACATATGATTTGAAAATAGAATGCTTATGAAACTATTTTATAAGAAATTTTTGCAGTAAGGTAAGGCCATATCAAGAAGCCTCCTGAATGCCATGCTAAAATTTGGATTTTATCCTAAAGGTGACATGAGTATGATAAAGCAGGGAAGTGGTGCAAGAAAATGTATTTTAGGTCGACCATGTGGTAAATGTGGCTCTGAAGAGACCATGAAAGGGAGAAGGTGAGACAAGTAAATTGTTTCTTAGAAATTTGTGTATATTTGTTAATTGGCAATGCAAAATAGAAATAGACTCAAGGCATTCATATTTGTAAGATGTAAAAGGGGAATGGTGCTTGGGATTTAATTTAGGTAAGAAGAGAGCAAGACCAAGACAACCCTGATCCAGGCCTTTCCTATTCTCAGAGATGTCAGTCTGAACCAAGAATTGACATCATTCCTTTTTCGTTCCATGTGCATTTTAAGTTCTCCACTCTCAGAATGGTGAAGAGAAAAGTGACAGAGGATGAGACATGACAAACTATTTCAGAATTAATATCAATTTTAAATTCACCAATTTGAAAACAAATTAAATCTAGTTCATTCTTCTACATTTGACATGAAACTTTTAGCAGTGCTTTGAAGCTGTCACCAGCAGGAAATTTTCCTAATTAGAAGAAGTAGGAGAACAATTATCAAGTCATTCACTCTTTCTGCTGCAATCCATGGAAAACCCAAGCAACTTTCTGTGAAACTTTTGGTTATTATATTTTTCAGTATAAATAGGTTAAGGTAAAGTCTTTGTTCTTTTTAACATTAACTCTTCACAAACTCTGACCTCTCAAATATTTAGAGCTTTTTATGTAAAACACAGCATAGGCACTAAGATGGATTCGAAGTACTGACAACTGGCCACAGACTAAAAATTTACTTGAGTTAATGAATGATGTATGGCAGAGTGAAATTCATAGCAGGGTGTAGTAACTTTTTAATGCAATGGGAATTTGAAGAGGAAAATAAAGCTGACCAGGGAAAAGAACGGAAATCTCAGCAATGTCTGGAGGAAAGAGGGGGGAAAAGAAAAAGAAAGAGCAAGAAAGCCGGAGCAAAAACAAGAGTGAGAGCTAAAGGAGAAAGAGCATTTCTCCTTCAATCAGTAATCAAGAGTTCTGAGATTTACTCTTATTGAGTCAATCAATCACTAGGGGTATAGAATCAATGTAGGGCTTAGGCCATTCAAGATACCAATAAGGTCAGTTCTCCTTAGCCACATGGCTACTACACATGATGAAAGACGAGTTCCACCAAGGAAAAGCTGGTCTATTATAAACACAGTGGTAGGGAAATTAACAAATAAGCACTAACTATACATTACATACATGTAGAAAGAATTAAATGAGATAATCCACAGACAGTGCCCAGCACATTAAAAAAAAAAGGACTTAGTAATTCAAGACAATTATTTTTACTTATGATGAATTGTTCAAAAGTTCCACACCTTCATACTATAAATAGAACTGTAATACATATCTTCATACATAAATATTTGTGCTCATCTCATTATTCCTTTATTATGGTTTCCTAGAAGTTAAATTACTAGGTGAAAAAGTACTTGATCTTTTTTTTTTTTTTTTTTTTTTTTTGCAGTACGCGGGCCTCTCACTGTTGTGGCCTCTCCCATTGCGGAGCACAGGCTCTGGACGCGCAGGCTCAGCGGCCATGGCTCACGGGCCCAGCCGCTCTGCAGCATGTGGGATCTTCCCAGACCGGGGCACGAACCCGCGTCTGCTGCATCGGCAGGTGGACCCTCAACCACTGCGCCACCAGGGAAGCCCAGTACTTGATCTTTGAAGTATTTTCTTACATACCACCAAGACGCTTTCTAGAAAGATATACCAAAATAGACTTCCCACCAATGGCAGAGATAATGTTAATTTCAAATCACCCTTCCCAGCAATGATCTTTTTTCTCATCTTTTGATAATTTGATTGTCAAAAAATTGTCTCTTTTTCTGAAATGTGCACTTCTTTAACTGCAAGTGAAGTACAACTTTTCTGTGTTTAATTTATTAAATAATTTGTAATTTTTACTTTCCTTTTGGTGTGCTTTTTATTTTTATGTTTTAATGAGGTTTTTTGAGACTTTGATTCAAACATTAAGTCTCAGGACCTTTGAACATTTTATTCCTTCTGCCTGCCTTCATTGCTCTTCTCTCAGATAACTATATTCATTTCCTCAACTCCTCCACTGAATTAGGAAAGACTGGTTTTTATTTTAGAGTTTCCCTTAATGTCAGTTACATATTTTAAACACAAAATCATGTAAGTTGCTAATCCTTAAATTAAGACCTTAGCTATGAATTGACACAAAGGTTTTAAAGCAACTAAGTCATTATCAAAAGTGTCAAAATTTTTATTTAGTTAATTGTTAAAATTTTATTTGTCTAATATATTTTAGATTTAATTAGGTTCAGTTTTTTGAATTAGTCATATTTAGTTTATCTTCTAACACTAAGACTACTTCTAAAACACTGCAAATACAAATTTCAGCACCAAGTTATTTAGGAACAGAATTTTTCCCAAGTATTCCCCATTTTTTAGATACCTTCTCTCCTTCTTTCATTACATCTCCCCTCCTTCCTGTCTTCTTTCTTTCCACTCTTCTTTCCTTCCTTTCTTCATCTCAGAAGATGAAAATTATGAACCACTATTCTTTAGCATAGTATTTTAATACATTAAAAACATATTCAGGGGGGCTTCCCTGGTGGTGCAGTGGTTGAGAATCTGCCTGCCAATGCAGGGGACATGGGTTCGAGCCCTGGTCTGGGATCCCACATGCCGCGGAGCAACTGGGCCCGTGCACCACAACTACTGAGCCTGCACTCTAGAGCCCACGAGCCACAGCTACTGAGCCTGCGCGTCTGGAGCAGGTGGTCTGCAACAAGAGCGGCCGCGATAGTGAGAGGCCAGCGCACCGCGATAAAGAGTGGCCCCCTCTCGCCGCAACTAGAGAAAGCCCTCGCACAGAAATGAAGACCCAACACAGCCAAAAATAAATAAATAAATTTATTTTTAAAAATTAAAAAAAAAAAAAAACATATTCAGGGGACTTCCCTGGTGGCGCAATGCTTAAGAATCCGCCTGCCAATGCCGGGGACATGGGCTCGATCCCTGGTCCGGGAAGATCCCACATGCCACGGAGCAACTAAGCCTGTGCACCACAACTACTGAGCCTGTGCTCTAGAGCCCACGAGCCACAGCTACTGAGCCCGTGCGCCTAGAGCCTGTGCTCCGCAACAAGAGAAGCCACCGCAGTGAAAAGCCCTCGCACCACAACGAAGAGAAGCCCCTGCTCGCCACAACTAGATAAAGCCCGTGCGCAGAAACGAAGACCCAAGGCAGCCAAAAATAAATCAAGTAATTAGATAAATTTGAAAAAAAAACATATTAAGGTAATTAAAGAAAAATTTATAAAACACCTACTCTAAAAGCCACACTTAATTTTTAAAAGACCTTATATTGCTACCAAAAACTGTAAAAATGTGTAAATATATTTCAGTGTGTATGGAAATAGAGCACCTATTCAATACAGGCTCTTATTAAGCATTTTTGTAAATAGTCCCATAATAGAAGCTATTCAAATGAAGGGAATCAAGAAACTGTAGTTGATTCCTCAATGAAAAATTAGACCAGAAAGCACTCATTAACTTGGATTACATAAAAAGTCATTAGTTTAATTTTTCCAGTCCTGTGGAGTTTAATTTTATTCATGTTAATATCCATGAAATGAGTAATGTATTTAAAGGCAAATTTCAGCGAGCTGTAATTCAGTGTTCCAGTTTCCCACAGTTAAGGAAAGGTGGGGAGAAGAGTTTTACTAATTCTTGTCTCTATTCTAAATTGAGTGCAATATCATCCATAATTGGATATAATTAACTTAAATTATACAAACATTATTTGATAAAATCTGCAATACCTCCTACAGCAATATAATTCATCACAAAAAAAGCTGTATAAAAGTATCTACTGTTAACCAAATAATTATTATTTTACAGATGAGAAAGTCTCAGAAACGCTATGATCACATGACTGGTATGATTGGTTATGTTCCGAGGCCTTTCTTCAGCAATCAAACATTTTCAACATCGAGGTTTTGCAATCATTCTTTATGTTATTCTATCACAAAATATTAGTATACCAATTTAAACTACTGTTCTTTTGTTCAATGGGACTTATATATAATGGTGCACATTTCACTCTTAATTTAATTTAATATATACATACACTGTGCTTTGCTGTCACCACCACCTCTCACCAAAACAAAAACAATGACAAAACAAAATACATTCTCATGATAGCACCCTGGGTTTCCCTTGCAGACCTGCACTTCTTTCCTCCGTCCTGGTAGTTATGTTTGCCTGAGGGTGATTCTAGGTCCAGGACTGGCCAATAAACACACCATAACCCTAGACATAATTATTCGTTTCAGGAATGGAAAGTTGGACTAAGTTAAAAGAAAAAAAATCAAATCAACCCTTTTCAAAAACTATTTAGAAAGAAACAATCCCTATTCACTTGAGTTGACTAACTGGGGAATTGAAAGTCTAGTGGCTATTTTGTCTTCAGGATTCCTGCCCTAAAATGAATCCAACTCAGTGGAAAACAAAGCTATGAGAGTGAGTGCCTAGATTCAGCCATGTCTGAAGCATCACTATAGAACTTTCAATTATGATAACCAATACATATTTTGTTTTGCTTAACTGAGTTTTAATTGGTTTTCTGTCAAGTGCAACCAAATAATCACTCTCAAATATGTTATTTACTAATGTGTAATACACATTTTGTTGAATTTGTATGTGACTTTTGCTAAATTGAGCTCACAGTATAAAATAATAATGGGCCAGAATGATTGATATATTAAAAACAATAAAAATTTTCTATAAAATTGTTATTCAGCAACTCTTTTGGTGTTTTGAAGGTATCTGTTTTTGTTGGAAGCTGAAAAGGGACAGGATGTGCCTGTAGTAGATTTTTCAGAATTAGGAGAGCAAAATATATACTTTAAAATGTTTGTGGGCTTCCCTGGTGGCACAGTGGTTGAGAGCCAATGCGGGGGACACGGGTTCGTGCCCTGGTCCCGGGGGATCCCGTATGCCTTGGAGCAGCTGGGCCCGTGAGCCATGGCCGTTGAGCCTGCGCGTCCGGAGCCTGTGCTCCGCAATGGTAGAGACCGCAGCAGTGAGAGGCCTGCGTACTGCAAAAAAAAAAAACAAAAAAAAAAGTTTGTGTTTTCTTAGAAAATCATACAATATAGCCTTTCATTAAATTTAGTTTGGAGTAGGACATTAATCACATCTTCACTTCTGTTGAAGACAGTACAAATGTGATTGGTTTAAACAATTATAAATAAACAGATTCGGGATAGATGTGAACAACTTAATAAATCTGATATGCAATAAGAAATGTGGAGCTTTACTAATTAAAAAATTACACAAGATGAATAATATCTCTTCCTTCCTGAAGAATTAATATTATGGTTTATGTGAAAGAAAATAAAAAACTGATTGGCAACTGAAGAGAATTATTCCAACCTGATTATACTCTAATAAGGTACTTTCTTATTTCTTTGAAGCTTTTCAGAAAGACACTAGCTAAGTAAATCTTTTGTGCCTTACTAACTGGTCTAGAAGTTCCTAAAGCAACTATCTGCTTTGACACCTGGACATTTTATAGACTTTCACTGTCTGACAAGGATTTGATATCAACTGCGTGGTATCTGAATGACCTATATATATAAAAAAAAGACTTGAACTATCAGTGCTTATAGAACTGGAAAAATAAACTTTATTTTATAAAAGACCTAAGGATATATAAGATACCTGGGTCTACAATTTCACAATTTCATTTTTAAGACTGGGTGTACAAGATATAAGGCACCAAAAAGTTCTCCCCAAATATTAGCTATAAAGAAATAAAAGTTTCACTTACTGAAGTTCATTTTTCTTCATTGTTCCTTTGTTAAGAAAAAAAAATTACGGCCATTTTCCTTTTTTCTTAAATAGGTTTAAATATACTATCTAAATATGCATTGCTACCCAAAGGCACCTGATTCTTTTCTAGAATCTTCTCTCCATTTTACCCCCTCTTTTTAGACCTAAGCCCCATCTCAAACAGAATTCAACAAACTACAATCACCAAAGAAAGAAGTCATAGATTACAAATATATATTTGAATCATTCCTTCCCCTGACTTCTCAGGATAGAGAATGTGCTATAAAATAAATATATAAAACACTTACAATAAAAAAGCATTACATTTACCCAAGCTATAAACACCTTTCTCTTCAGCCTTCTCTGTTACACATTTTCCTCACCAGAAGAGACATTTCTATCTTGACTTGACAAAAGACAAAAAATATCTCAAACTCTTTCAGTTATTCTTCAGTTACTCTGTGATAAATGAAGATAGCTTCCTATCTGTGAGCAAAGAAGATTGCAATCATCTCATCTGAGCCTAATCTCCTGAGGCACAAGGTCTCAAAACCCAATGATATAATTTAGCATAGATACAGCAAGCGTTTTCTTGGTTCACAGATTTATGGGAATAGTAAGAGGTGTGGAAATGTCAACATAATTAGGTCAAGTCTAATTTTATTTGACAATTAAATATTTTATAGGTAAGTTAGGTCAAAGTAACCTACAGAGCAGTTGTAACAAGATGCCTATAGCACTTATCCTCCCTCTCTCCTGGGGTATTTGCAAAGGAGTATGTATGAAAGCACTTTCAAAACTGTAAAGGACTATACAAAGAGCAGATCATATTACTAAGCCAAAAAAGATGCATTCCAAACCTAAGCGTCCATAGACAGATGAATGGATAAAGAAGATGTGGCACATATTTACAATGGAATATTACTCAGCCATAAAAAGAAATGAAATTGAGTTATTTGTAGTGAGGTGGATGGACCTAGAGTCTGTCATACAGAGTGAAGTAAGTCAGAAAGAGGAAAACAAATACCATATGCTAACACATATATATGGAATCTAAAAAAAACCAAAACGGTCCTGAAGAACCTAGGGGCAGGACAGGAATAAAGACACAGACATAGAGGATGGACTTGAGGAAACAGGGAGGGGGAAGGGTAAGCTGGGAAGAAGTGAGAGAGTGGCATGGACATATATACACTACCAAATGTAAAACCGATAGCTAGTGGGAAGCAGCTGTATAGCACAAGGAGATCAGCTCGGTGCTTTGTGTCCACCTAGAGGGGTGGGATAGAGAGGGTGGGAGGGAGATGCAAGAGGGAGGGGATATGGGATATATGTATACGTATAGCTGATTCACTTTGTTATACAGCAGAAACTAACACACCATTGTAAAACAATTATACTCCAATAAAGATGTTTAAAAAAAAAGATGTATTCCATGAGCATTTATGACTTGTGCTGAAAAGGTAAAATTTACAGCCAAAAATTTCCCTTTTCTAACAAGTGATATCAGAGTCCACACATGCATGTAAACTTTCGCAAAGACATGTGATTAGAATTCAACACTGAGCCACAGAAAACAGAAAAACATGTAATACCAACTATGCCTAATTTCCAAACTGTGAGCAGTTAAAAGAAGTAGGGCTTCCCTGGTGGTGCAGTGGTTAAGAATCTGCCTGCCAGTGAAGGAGACACGGGTTCGAGCCCTGGTCCAGGAAGATCCCACATGCTGCGGAGCAACTAAGCCCGTGTGCCACAACTACTGAGCCTGCGCTCTAGAGCCCATGAGCCACAACTACTGAGTCCACGTGCCACAACTACTGAAGCCCGCCTGCCTAGAGCCTGTGCTCCGCAACAAGAGAAGCCACCGCAATGAGAAGCTCACACCCCACAATGAAGAGTAGCCCCGACTCACAGCAAACAGGGAAAAGCCCGCACGCAGCAACGAAGACCCAACGCAGCCAAAATTAATTAATTAGTTAGTTAGTTAATTAATTTAATTTAATAAAACAACCCACTTTATTTTTAAAAAGTAAATGATTAAAGAGCAGTCTATAATGTTCTGAATCTATTATTGTGAGGAAAGTAATAGTATTAGCCATAGCAGGTCACTCCTCTGGAGCACTCATGACTAGATAAAACTGGGCAAACCAGTCATCTCTTTGCTATGCATGAAAGCATTTAAAATCAAATCAGTACAGTACATTCTTTTAGGCAATGAAGACTTCATTTAATATCGACAAAGATATTACCAAGAGCACATCCTCCTAATGTTTTACTGTAATGACTCAACAGCAAAAGAGGTGAAATTACAGAAACAAAAAACTTCCAATTTAGATTGAGGCAAAGAGGAAACAATGAGCAAGGTACCTGTTTAAAAGATTTACCTGCCTCCAAAATATGACTGAAAGCTAGTTCTCTAATTTATACTAATCAGACTATGATGTTATAAAGATGTTCTTTCCTCATGTCCTCCCCAGTTTTATTCATCCAATGAACATTTATTAAATACCTGCTCAGTGTTCTGCACTCGGGATACAGATGAGGAAATGGAGCTTCGAATCTAGTAGAGGAATCAGACATGTAAGCATATTATAACTTGTTATTATAAAAGCAAAAATAGATGTCATCTTATTAGGAGCTTGCATCTAACTTAATTCTTAATTTCTAAATAGTAATCTATTTAAACTAGGTGAGCCACTGATGATAATTAATCTTTTAGGTTCTTCTAACTTTTCAAAATGTTTTCACTGGTATAACAACATTTTATTTTCAAAATAACTCCGCCCATATGTAGGGCTGTGTTTCCTTATTTTTCCAAAAAGAAAATCAATTCAGTCAATATTGAGCGATGAATTACAAGCATCAGAACAAAGACACCACAACTCAGTAATTCTACTTTCTATTCACAACTAGAGGATAACACATCTAGTTTGCAAGCTAAAATCCTGTGTACTAATTGTCATTTTATTTCACACATTTTTGGTGAACTCTAAATTTTTATTGATAATACTGGAAAAGAAAATCCCTCACTCATTGTAGCTAAAGCATGCTTTTGTGAGAAAATTATTCTAAACTATGAATTGCTTATTATCAATGAAATAACGATGAAATATATTTTTTGTCTATTAGAACCTGACAAGAAGACCTTTTACAGAAGAAAACAAGACACAATGTGAAGTCTGAAAGAATATACCAGGTGCTTGTACACAATGAAAATTGCTGCCTAATCAAGGAAACCATACTTTTCAACCTATTTACATCTTGCCAGCTGGATTATAAGTACAGCAATCACAGGCTTACTGTCTATCTAAATTAGATAAAAACTGCATCACTGGGCTTCCCTGGTGGCTCAGTGGTTGAGAGTCCGCCTGCCGATGCAGGGGACACGGGTTTGTGCCCCGGTCCGGGAGGATCCCACATGCCGTGGAGCGGCTGGGCCCGTGAGCCATGGCCGCTGGCCCTGCGCGTCCGGAGCCTGTGCTCCGCAACGGGAGAGGCCACAACAGTGAGAGGCCCGCATACCGCAAAAAAACAAAACAAAACAAAACAAAAACACTGCATCACTTTCTTTGTGCTTGGTACATGCTCAATAGATATATGGGAAAGATTTGGGGGAGAAACAGCCAAAAGACTGATAGAAGAGAGAAAAGTCTTATGAATAGGTTATCAAGTTCCACCTTGCCAAAAATCAAACAAATAAAAAAACTAACAATAATAAAACCACACACATACGCACACACACAAACAGAAGCAATACATATATTTAAAAGCATTTAAAGACAGCCTCCTCTCACATTTTAAAAATTCTGACTCTGCTTTTCTTTTTTTTTTTTTAACATCTTTATTGGAGTATAATTGCTTTACAATGGTGTGTTAGTTTCCACTTTATAACAAACTGAATCAGCTTTACATATACGTATACCCCCATACTTCTTCCCTCTTGTATCTCCCTCCCTCCCACCCTCCCTATCCCACCCCTCTAGGTGGTCACAAAGCACGGAGCTGATCTCCCCTGTGCTATGTGGCTGCTTCCCACTAGCTATCGGTTTTACATTTGGTAGTTTATATATGTACATGCCACTCAATGGAATATTACTCAGCCATAAAAAGAAACGAAATTGAGTTATTTGTAGTGACTCTGCTTTTTGCCAGTGTTACCTGTGTACTATTTGAGTATCTGCTCAGGGACTTTATCTAAGATAGAGACAACACTCTGAGATGCAATCTTTATCACTTTTTAAAACTGAAAGAGCCTTATCTACTTACAGATGTCTCCATTATCAAATAAGTTTAACTCCCTTTAGAAGCTGTTTATATATTTTTAAGCCCCACCTATCAGTTGAAACAACCCATAAAGTAGTAAATGAAAATTAAGTTGGAAAGAAAAATTTGTGAATTAAATGAGGGTGATAAATAAAATATGCAATGTGTGTCAAGGAAGGCCTCTAAAACTAAGTGAGGAACAATTATTTCTCATCTATTGATTGTTTCATCAAAGCCAAAATACATGGAGGGCCAAGGATGAGCAGGTCACTGGGCTAGTGTTTTGGGTTCTCTAACCACTGTACTCCTTGTGCCAAAATAATTTCTCACTATATGCAAACTGGCCATCTGTTTCTCCCAAAATGCCTGCGGTGTCAATAAATCCCATCTATAAGGGTCCTGCCCTCATCCTCCTGCTAAGAGATTAACCTGCCACAAGCACTTGGCATAACCCTTCGCCTCTGAGGAGACCAGAGTGAGCACCTGAGTTAAGACTACATCATCTAAGGCTTAAGCGGGGACCTCGTGCAAAAGCTCCACCTAAACAAAGTAACAGTGTGTTCCCTGAACCAAGGACATGTTCTAGATTCTGAACTCTGACATGGAAGAGAATCAGAATATTGGGGGCAGAAAAATAAGAAGCAGGGAGAAAATGCTTAACAGATGTTCTGAGGCAGTAGAAATCATGAAGAATAACTACTGTGAGTGATCAGAAACTGAGTCAGAAGAAACAGAAATATAAAGAGAGAGGATGCTGGTAGCAGCAGGAAAAGCAGACGGAAGGGAGCTACATCATTCCAGTGGCAGAGAATCAACTCTGTCACTAGGGGGCAGAGAGGCAATCAGCTCAGAGCTGTACTGGTTACTTCCCATTTCTGAATCTCAGTCCATTTTCCCTGGGTTCCCTTAAAGGCTAGACACATACATGTCTGGGACACCTGTCTTTTTCATTCCTAAACATAACCTTACTGAAGTAACCTGAGTGAGCCCTTTTCCTCGCATCAAAAGAAACTAACATCATCTCTTCTGTCTGGGCTCAACAGTCACCTAAGGAATCAGTCTTAAAACCACAAATGAACAAAACTTCGCCATATATAACATTGTAAAAATAATAGAAAAAAAAGGTATGAAATTAATACATTCTCAGAGAATTATAGTAATCCAATGAAAAGGAAAAAAAGCCACACAAATTTATACAGCTCAAATCACTGAAAAAAGTGTACTCTCCAAAAAAGAAAATATGCTCTACATCTTGTAGACATCTGTTCTCCTACAGCTAATTCAAAAGCAAAAACAAACAAATCTGTGCTGATTTTTCTCATTCTTTATAAGAACAATAAAGCAAACACAATTGGCTTCTGTATTTTCTTTGCTATGTGTAAAACATTTTTTTTAACTCAAGGCTTAGACTATATCAATATAGCAAAAAATATAACACATTCTTTTCAATTTTATGGACCTCCCAACACCAGGTAGTCCATACATTTTTTCCCCTAGATTATCCTTATTTATATATTAGATTTTATTTTCCTATATTATAAAATATTAGGTACAGAATTTTTACCGTACTTAAAAAAGATATCCTGCAGGGGGGAAGAAGGAAGGAGGATGAGAAAAAGGGAAAAAGAGGGTCAAAAGGGAGAAGAAGAAAGGATAGGATGTAGAAAGGATGTAAAGGAGAAATGAAAGGATGCAACGGGGGGAGGAGAAGGGAGGCAAAGGACGAATGCTTACAGTGTGCCATGGAGCAGCACCACATCCTTACTCCCAGGCTTCACTGCAGGTCCCCACCCACCCACTCTAGAGCCAAAGCACAGTAGGGAAGAGAGCAAACAGGCTTTTCCATTTCTCATTCATTGATGTTGGTCACTCATCTTACTGGCTGAAGGACATGCTGATTGTTCTGACTCACAGCCTCCTCTCTCCTGAAGCCACCCACTCTGGTAAGAGGATATAGACAGCCACGTTCCTAATTGTGTATCCCTTCTGTGGGCCTCAGTATATAACTGTTACTAACTTGGTACCTGTCTGAGTTTCTAGGATAATACAGTACTTCTGTCACACCTCCAGAACTAAAACTTGATAAATAAATCCTACTCAATGACATGGGCTGACCTAGAACTCAAAAAAAAAAAAAAAAAACACCTGTGAAAGCCCAGGATATATATGTATTAAATGCCATCTGATTCTCCATGGCTGTGTCAGACCCATAAGTCAATGTTCCCTGTTGCTTCATCCTGAACTCCTGGAACTAATCTATTTTCTCAGAAGTGGCTGGAGGTAGTCTAAGGTAACCTTGGACACAATGGTTCTGTCCACCCACTGGAACTCAACTGTCTGCCCTATGGCTAAGGCAACTTCCCCAGCCTGTGCCCTCTCCTTTAGCCCTTCCGTCAGTTCACACAGAGACAGACAAATGCTGAGATAAGAGAAAAACTGGAATCATTGCTCCAGTAACTAAAATTCATTCATTTAACCAATACTTATTGAGTGTTAGGGATATGTCCAGATGGTAGAGATATAATGAGGAACAAGACAGATTCTCTGCCCTCAAGCAACTTATGTTCTATTTATCTGCATATGTAAACTAAAATCTAACAACATACAAAGGTAAAATCATTGTCTGTTTTTTACTACAACAAATAAAAATATGTGAGCTCTCTTCTTGGAGACAGACCACTCCAAATGAGTTCGGCTTCATTGGAACATGGATGCAGATGCTGAGGGGCTAGTACCATGAACCTGGTACTCCGAACATGCTGCTTGGGATGTAAAATCTTCACTTTCCTCTGTGAATTCTCTCCACAGGCATTTCTGTACCAATAAGTTACCCAGGTAATCCTGGGAATCTGAAAGTTTTCTCAGTGGGCACTTCCTGTCCATGTAACAGGACTGCAAACTCCTACGAAGAAAGCCAACAGGAATTTCTCTGGTATTTGCCAGCACAGCATTGCCAAAGGGCTTCTGATTACTTGAGCACCATCAGCAGGATGATCGGATAGGAAACAACGAGGACTTATTTATTTATTTAACTATAACAAATGATTCTTTTGAGCAACACAGAGGGAGGTAGGCCAGTTCTAAATAAGAGAGATGATAAAGTAGCCATAGCATACATTAAAACCACTGCATGTAAATTGAAGATTTTTAATATACCTTTTGAAAAACTGCAAACACAATCTAGTATAAGCAATATTACACAAGCATATGAAGTATAACTAGCAAGACCATTGCCACTGGTCAGCTCCCAAAGGTGTCACAAATTAGATAAGTCTAAATAAGCCCTTATCTTCATGATTGTCAAAGCTGTTCTGCTCCCACATTTTTCAGCTAGGAAAATGTTGCCAGCTCTTCAAGTTACATCATATTTCTCCCCTTTACTCAACTCCCTATAGCCTGTCACTATGTCTTGTCCATTTAACTTTCAAAAGAGCTCTAGAATCTATTGCATCTTCTCCATTCCCTCTGCCAGACACTAGTCACACTCTGTCTTGAATCGGACTAACTCTCCTTACCTATACGTTTCCCCCAGATCTTACTCTACCTCCTGGCAGCAGTAGCTTGGAAATGCAAATCTTGATTCTGCCACCCACCGATTAACCATCCTTCAGTGCATCCTTGGAATCTGCAGGGTAAATTTTACACTCCTCCGTAATTTGGTCCCTGCAAACACTGCTAAACCCAACTCTCGGCAACCATTACTTGATGCATATCCATTGCTTTCAATAGTTCCTGTTCAATGGATTCAATTCCCTGAGTGACCACAGTTATTGCAAGGCATCTTCAAATCCACAGGTGCACCAAATATCTTGTATAAACTAAAAATGTCACACACGAAGACATACTATAATTTGTTCAAAGGTGTAAAAATGAACCCTTGATAGTACCAAAGGAAAACAGATGTTATAACTCTGAATTCTCACAAGTACAAGTGACAAAAATAATATTTTCCAGAAGAAAAAAATAGGCAATGATGTTAATAGAAAAGATATTAAGAATTGGGAAGGAGATAATTTTTTTCAAAATTTAGTATTTCCATTGTTCCTGGGAAATGAAGAGTGGAAAGGGCTTTCCAGTCACTTAGACAGCTATATCTTCCACCTGTCTTTAAAATCCATTTTTTTTAATTAGACAGAACCCACCTCCTATTAAGCATCAGTTTCTTTTCCTGTACCTACTCTATTCCTTTAACTGGTTAGAAGTGGTGATAATTCTCCAGATGCTTCAATTGTCACATATTTGATAGAAAAATCCACTGTGCACACCAAAGGAATCAGAGAATGTTCTACTCTCTTGGCCAGTATTACCTAGCAACCTTCTAAATCAGATAATAGAGAAAGACATAGAGAGAAAGAATTCACACTCTGCAATGTTCAGAGGCTTGTGAAAGAAAGACAATCATTTAATATCTTGGCATATTAAGATATATGGCTAGGAGAACTGTAGCTACTCTTTCTGTGAAAGGCCTGGAGTCATCGATGAATGTAAATTTAAGACTTTAGAAGAACAAGCAACAAATTAACAGGCGTACTTGTAAGTCCCTCAGGCACTTAATAAGGGAATAAAATTCACATCTGTTCAGCGTCAAAAAGAATCATAAACCGTCCACTGTTTTGTTTTGTTTATAAACATGTGCAGGTGAGTAAGGCATCATCAATTATACCACCTGCAGAAATAAGTCAGTTACATATGCAGAACAATGCTTTTCCTCTTTATATTATAAACCCTAAAAGGTCTTAAAATGTACAAATGACTGGGCGCTATGCATTTCTAACTTAAATAGTATGAAATAAGGCTTAGGTATGTGTTTCTTGAAAATGACTGGAGAGGAAGGTGTCTGTGGCATAAAATAATAAGTGAATAAATGAAGGAGTGATTGACATAAATGAAGACACCTACTTTCTATCAAATACGTTTACAGAGCAGATCATGTTTTGAATGCTGCATACAATATTTAACACTTAATATCTACTGGCCAAGATATCTGTAATTGTCATCTGCTCAATATTACATAGTACAAACAGTTTAGAAAGGCAAAGAGCTTCAAATTGCTAATTTGTTGGGGAAAATAATTAAGTTTTCAGGTTTATGTCTCCATGTAAGAGGGGATCTTTCCGTGATTGCATGGAATGACAACAGCCTTCAAGTGTGTGGTAACTCATGATATATTAAAACCAAGACTGTTCATTGGGCTACTTACTTTTCAGTTTTTTTTTTTTTTTTTTGGTAGGCGGGCCTCTCACTGTTGTGGCCTCTCCCCTTGCGGAGCACAGGCTCTGGACGCGCAGGCTCAGCGGCCATGGCTCAGTGGCCATGGCTCACGGGCCCAGCCGCTCTGCGGCATGTGGGATCTTCCCAGACCGGGGCATGAACCCGTGTCCCCTGCATCAGCAGGCGGACTCTCAACCATTGCGCCACCAGGGAAGCCCCTTTTCAGTTTTTATAACTTGATTTAGAAGGTTGCTAGGTAATACTGGCCAAGAGAGTAGAACATTCTTTGATTCCTTTGGTGTGCACAGTGGATTTTTCTATCAAATATGTGACAATTGAAGCATCTGGAGAATTACCACCACTTACTTCCAACCAGTTAAAGGAATAGAGTAGGTACAGAAAAAGAAACTGTTGCTTAATAGGAGGTGGGTTCTGTCTAATTAAAAAAAAATGGATTTTAAAGACAGGTGGAAGATATAGCTGTCTATAATATAAACACATACCTAAGCCTTATTTCATACTATTTAAGTTAGAAATGCATAGCGCCCAGGCATTTGTACATTTTAAGACCTTTTAGGGTTTATAATATAAAGAGGAAAAGCATTGTTCTGCATATGTAACCGACTTATTTCTGCAGGTGGTATAATTGATGATGCCTTACTCACCTGCACATGTTTATAAACAAAACAAAACAGTGGACAGTTTAATTTAATAAAATTAAATATCAACTTAAACAATAAAATTTCTAGAAGGCAGTTTGGGTCTTATTGCCCCGCCTCAAAATAAGCAGATTACATCTTCCTTACTTTCCAAAAACAGCAGCCAAATAGTTTCCACTCAGTCTCTTCCTCCAGCATCCATCAGACAAGAGCACTGCCAAGTGTACAGAGATCAAACACTGTGCACACCCTACCCAACCAAAGACCAAGTGGCTCACCACTGACTTAGTCAACATTAACAATTAAATCAATCTTCCGGTTCAGAAATCAGAATAAAGCCTTCACAGGTGGAAGCAGATCTTACAGCCAAAGGGCTTTCCACAATTTGACACATCCAAGATTTGGTGCCAGAAAAGGTGATGAAAACCTTGGAATGTTTCTAGCAGAGGAAATTCTCACTGCTTGAAAAATCAGTGTTAAAAAAAAAACAAAACGTAGAGTTGTTTACAGTGCTCAATCAGGATTCTTTAAAAGCTATGCTAAGTATAGACTTTTTGGGTTGGGATTGAAGAGCTTTCTGTTTGAAATTTATTAGCAGTTCAGAGTAGAAGTGAAGCCTGTTTTGGTCAGAATACATTCTTTTTAGTCATGAGGGATACTTTATAAGATCATAACTAGAAAATCTGAGAATGAACTAGGTAAAATCATCAGCGTAAACCTGTGAGGCACTAACTACAGGATGTCAGTCAAAGAGAATTGAAGATCAAGAGGCAGCGGAGTGTATTTCCAAGGGGGAAACAAAATTCTCCGACATTGAAGAGTTCACACCTCGTTACAAAAATGTTAACAAATCTTGATAATCAAGATATTTTTAAAGCAACTATGTCATAAAATATGGAACAATCTCAAAATAAACACTGAAAGCCTCTACATTTAGCTAACCCCCAACATTTTTCCTACTCTATTTACTTACCTATTCTTTCTTTTCTGTGATAAGGACTCTGACACATCACCTTGCACAATTCCTAAAGCTTACCAGTGTATAAGCAACATCTCAAATTGAGTTCACTTTTTTTTTCTTCTTATTGAAGTATAGTTGATTTATAATGTTGTGCTAGTTTCAGGTGTACAGCAAAGTGATTCAGTTACACACACATTTTTTTTAAAGATTCTTTTCCCTTATAGTTTATTACAAAATATTGAGTATAGTTCCATGTGCTATACAGTAGGTCCTTGTTGGTTATCTATTTTATATATAGTAGTGTGTATATGTTAATCCCAAACTCCTAATTTATCCCTCCCCGCACCCTTCCCCTTTGGTAACCAAAAGTGTGTTTTCTATGCCTGTGAGTCTCTTTCTGTTTTGTAAATAAGTTCATTTGTACCTTTTTTTTTTGATTCCACATAAAAGTGATATCATATGATATTTGTCTTTAGCTTATTTCACTTAGTATGATAATCTCTAGATCCATCTGTGTTGCTGCAAGTGGCATTTTTTCACTCTTTTTTATGGCTGAGAAATATTCCACTGCACATATATACCACTTTTGTTTTCAGGGGAGAGCGTGAACACAGTCCCCCACTACCACAAACTATGCAGTCGAGTTTCCCACATTTGGGGAAATCACAGGGGTCAGCACACCCGCAGTGCAATGGATGAGCCTCACCCTGGGAAAACCACCTTTGTGATCACGGTATATACCACTTCTTTATCCACTCATCTGTCGATGGACATTTGGGTTGCTTCCATGTCTTGGCTATTGTAAATAGTGCTGCAGTGAACACTGGGGTGCATGTATCTTTTCGAATTATAGTTTTCTCTGGATATATGCCTAGGAGTGGGATTGCAGGATCATACGGTAACTCTATTTTTAGTTTTTTAGGGAACCTCCATACTGTTGTCCATAGTGACTGCACCAATGTATTGGGTTGGTCAAAAAGTTGGTTCAGGTTTTCCCAAAACATCTTATGGAAAAACCCGAACAAATGTTTTGGCCAATCCAATACATTCCCACCAACAGTGTAGGGGGTTTCCTTTTTCTCCACACCCTCTCCAGCATTTATTATCTGTAGACTCTTTGATGATGGCCATTTGGATTGGAATGAGGTGACACCTCTTGTAGTTTTGATTTGCATTTCTCTGATAATTAGAGATTGTGAGCATCTTTTCATGTGCCTGTTGTCCATTTGTATGTCTTCTTTAGAGAAATGTCTGTTTAGATCTTCTGCCCATTTTTTGATTGGGGTGTTTGTTTTTTTGATATTGAGTTGTATGATCTGTTTGTATATTTTGGAAATTAATCCATTGTTGGTCCTATCATTTGCAAATACAAGTCCTATAGTACTGTTAATGTCATATGAAAAAACAAAGTATTTTCCTTTTAAAATTATAAGGAAAAAGAGCAATCAACTATTTTAGGCCTGTCGCCTCTCTTCAGGAAAATTAAAATTAATAATAAATGGGCATCACTTTTTAATTCACCTGGCTCTTATATCCATAATTATTAAGCCATTTTTATTCACCACTACTTTTATTTAAAACAACATGACAGGGACATCCCTGGTGGCACAGTGGTTAAGACTCCGCCTGCCAATGCAGGGGCCTGGTCTGGGAAAATCCCACATGCCACGGAGCAACTAAGCCCGAGAGCCACAACTACTGGAGCCCGCACGCCTAGAGCCCACGCTCTGCAACAAGAAGCCAACGCAATGGGAAGCACGTGCACTGCAAGGAAGCATAGCTCCTGCTTGCTGAAACTATAGAAAGCCCACACGCAGCAGCAAAAACCCAATGCAGCCAAAATAAATAAAAATAAATAAATAAATAAATTTATTCTTAAAAAAATGACAACATTTTCCATGAGACAAATTTGATCACAACCCAATTAAAGGTTTTGCTTTTTCAGGTTGTAGAATCATGAAAAAACCATAACAGAAAATTTATTTATTAACCTGCTAGAGGAGAAAAACTTTCTAAAAATTTGGATTAGATGGATAGATAATTTGAGTTAGTAGATAATAGCTTATATCAATGTTTTCACTCATTTTAAGGACTGTTAAACATAATCACAGCACCATTTATTTCTCCTCCATAGCTTGTATTAGGCTCACTCTGGAGCCTAATTATCAGTGACTACATCTGTTTTGCTCACTGCTCTATCTCCAACATTTGGTACAATGCCTGCCACATAATTGTAACTCAACACATACCTGTTGAAAGAAAAAATTAATGTTTAAAAATATATAAGGGGGCTTCCCTGGTGACGCAGTGGTTGAGAGTCCGCCTGCCAATGCAGGGGACACAGGTTCGTGCCCCGGCCCGGGAGGATCCCACATGCCGCGGAGTGGCTGGGCCCGTAAGCCATGGCCGCTGAGCCCGTGCGTCCGGAGCCTGTGCTCCGCAATGGGAGAGGCCACAACGGTGAGAGGCCCGCGTACCACACACACACACACAAATATATATATATATATATATATAAGGAAGTGAGAGCAGGGTAATAGGTACTTGAAATTTTTATGTATTTCTTTGGCATCCAAATCCAATTTAAAGTGTTAAATTTATCCATAAAGAAAATTATCATTGATAAGCCTTCCAATACATCTTTGTAACTGTCCTGTAACTGTGTTGGCATTTTTTTAAAAATCAAAAAGAATTTGTGGTTCTCCTCTCAAAATAAAAAGACCTAAAAGCCAAAATAATATAGTTGAGTCCATTATCCACTATATAGCTAAAATGCTAGACTTATCACTTTTTTTTTTTTTTTTTCTGGTACGCGGGCCTCTCACCGTTGTGGCCTCTCCCGTTGTGGAGCACAGGCTCCGGACGCACAGGCTCAGCAGCCATGGCTCACGGGCCCAGCCACTCCGCGGCATGTGGGATCCCCCCAGACCGGGGCATGAACCCGTGTCCCCTGCATCGGCAGGTGGACTCTCAACCACTGCGCCACCAGGGAAGCTCCTGATCACTTATTTTTAAAATGTATCAATCACTCAATGTTTTCTGATTAGAAATGGACGTCCAAAAGATACATCCTTTTATTTGTTTGTGATTTTATAGCTTTTCTCCCATAATTTTGTTTTTAGGATCTTATGATTATTATTAAAAATAAACATATCCTTTCTATCCTTTTTCCAATCACCTCAAAAAATATTAACTATTATTCATTTACCCTAAATTTAATATTCAATAGAAAATAATTTATTAGGCAATCAGGTAAACTTAGTGGTTTAGTTTTCAACTCCATGTATTAACTCCTGATTTTATTTGTCATCTTCCTTCTGTAAGAAGCAACCTTTTTAGAACTATAGTAGCAAGAAGCTATTCAATATTTTCCCCAATATTTCTTAATCTAGATTATTAATACTAAATATTTTTTTCAGTTTATCACTTGCTTTAATAACATAACTGTTTTCCTTCAGATATTTCTATTTCCTTTTCTTTCCTTTTACCACAATTTGCATAATGTTATCAAGAAATATTTGTCCTAAGCCACATCTTACAAAAGGAAAACATATACAGATATAATACTTCTTGGTGCCAAGTTGGTTTGTCCTTTTGTTCGATACTTCAAAGCACTAGCCTACCTAAAACACAAGCCAAAAGTGTGATCTACCACCACTTTATGGTGGTGGTAGATCCCCCAAATAGATCCCAGTATACACATTGATGAAATGTATATTTCTAATCTAGGACATATAACATCTTCTTGGCTGATCTTACTGGGTAGACTTCACCTGCTTACCAATATGCAGATCCTGATGAATAAAATTTATAAAGATACAAGGCTACAAAGAAGGTTTTGAATTTTGATAAAATGAAAAAGGATTTTCTCCATCTTCAGAACCATACTGCCAATGAATTAAACATGGTTAAAAGTGAAAAATTTTATTCAAATCATACAGTGTATCAGGGATTCATGTTTATATACATGAATGTAAGTTAATGGTATAAATATACAAAACTAAAGAGACCATGATTCATCAAATATGTGTTTCACAGGCTACATGAACGTGTTCCAAAAAGTTCCTAGATGACCTAAAATTGCATGCAATATTAGGTGTTTTCATAGGTATTATGAATATATTCTCAAAAGGGCCTATGATCCCGATATGTTAAGAATTGCCACTTAGCATTTATTGCTTCTTCAGTGCACAAGCTGATGTGAATTTGTGAGTGGTGTAAATAAACACACAAAGACACACACACACACACAGATTAGTAACATGGGTTAAAAAAACTTTAGAAATATTTCACTTAGTTTCTAATTTAACATAGGTAAATAAATACACGCAAATAAATTGTCAAGTACAGTGATAACAATACTAAAATACAAGAGTCACAGACAAGAATACCTTAGGGAATACCCTAATTTGCTTATTTGCCCTGCTGTGAAAATGGCCATGTCAATGCTTTACAAATACATTTGCTCAAAGACTGAGAGTTGTTCTTACTTTTTTTGTGTCACAACAAACATCTCATTGCTTAGTTGACTAGCTTGAGAGAACCAAACAAAAAACAAAGCATAAAGCACCTTTTGCAAAATCAAGTTTGACTGGGTAGTTTGACAAAGAAGAAATGGAGGGAGGGAGTAAAGGGAAAGGAAAAGAAAGAAAACGGGAGGAAAAGAAACAATATTTTTTCATCCATGTAAGTAAAATATAAAAATATCAATAAGACCTAATAACCCAAGTTTGGCATTTTCTCAGGTTTACAGAATGGATTTTTCACTATTGAATT
Organism: Mesoplodon mirus; assembly: GCF_964341445.2. Taxonomy (NCBI): domain Eukaryota; kingdom Metazoa; phylum Chordata; class Mammalia; order Artiodactyla; family Ziphiidae; genus Mesoplodon; species Mesoplodon mirus. The sequence continues at coordinate 46,724,800 of NC_138984.1, forward strand.
TTTAAACTGTGTTCTATTTGTACATTTTTTTCCTTTGATGACATACTTGCCTATCCTATTTCTCCTCATCAGCCTTTTACATCAGTTTTCTATTCAGTCTTTTGGGGTGGGAGATGGTGGGAAGGGTTATCTCTCAAGCCTCCTTTATTACAGATATAATTTTGTTCTTTGATAACTTCCTGATTCATGTGATGCTTATTCCTGTGTGTCTTTTTTAACTTCCACAAATTTGTGCTTGAATGAAATGTGAAAGTAAGATTAAGACTAAACAAATATATTTTTTTCTGTTTTTAAGTTTTTAATTCCCGTAAAATATACATAACATACAATTTACCATCTTAACCATTGTTAAGTACACAGTTCAGTAGTAAGTACATTCACACTGTTGTGGAACCATCTCCGGAACTCTTTTCATCTTGCAAAACTGAAACTCTATACTTCATTAAACATCAATTCTCCATTGCCAGCCCCCCTACCCTTTGCAGGCCCTGATGAAAATAATGTATTTTTAATTGATGGAAAAGTATGAACTCATTGAGGACATGAACTTCCTAAAATACATTTTGTACTTCTTCAAACTATTCAATGCACAGAGGTCTTTCCTCAAATACATGTTGGTCATTGACAGTATCTCTTTGTAATTAGCACAAAAACATTATGTTGTTTTCCAGACATCAGAGGCACCTGAGCATAGGGAGTTATTTCCAGTAGTGAGGATGATTTCTCACAACCTGCCCACAGTTTTTAAAACTCAGTCCTTATTAATAACATGAGATAGCAACAGAGTGCCAGACACTGTTTTGTATACTCTACAAATGTGTTAGTTATTTTATTTCTGACAACAAGTATACAGGTAAGTACTAACATTACCACTATTTCACAGATGGGAAATTGAAGTGAACTATCAGCCTCTTCTTGTATGGTTCATTGTATCAGCATGAAAGTTTATAAAGTCACTTTGGTATGGGAAAATATCCAAAGATAAAAGGCTGATGAACATGCTCTTCCCATTTTTCTGTTGCCAAGAAGGATTCTTCCCAGGGTCCAATGTGACAAAGATTTCAGCATGTGCACTTGTGATCCCTACATTGTAGAATGACAAGTTCGTAGACTATGAAGAACTAAGCTTGAGCCAACCTCTGTTCCACTGCTTTTTTTTTTAATGGAACTTTATTGGAGTATAATTGCTGCACAATACCATGTTAGTTTCTGTTGCACAACAAAGCGAATCAGCCATAAGCATACACATGTCCCCATATCCCCTCCCTCTTGAGTCTCCCTCCCACCCTCCCTATCCCACCCCTCTAGGTCATCTCATAACACCACTGCTTCTTAACTGAACAACTTTGGACAAACCACATAAATATATCTCATCTGTAAAACGGGATATCTTAATGTGCTCTGCTTCACAGGATCTGTGCCTACACCTGTGTGTGCATGTGTCTGTGTATGTGTGTGTGAGTGAGACTGGCAGGGGGTGTGAGAGAGAGAGAGAATATGACAGAATATTCAGACAAGGACTTGTTAACTACAAAGTGTTCTAAAAATGTAAGATAGTATCATGATTATTACATGTAAATAGGCACCTACAAACATATGAGAACTGTCAGGCAATATTTAAAAGTGTGGCCTATGGATCCAGAATGTCTGGTTTAAATGCCAATTGAGCAGCCCTGCAAGTTAGCTAATCTGTGCCTCATTCTCTTCATTTATGGGGTTAAAATAATATCATCAATGGCTTGTGTGGATAAATGAGTTAGTACAAGTAAAGCACTTAAAATTGTGCCTGGCATATAGTGAATGCTTGGTGAACACTAGCATTCTTTTTTTTTTTTAATTTAGCATTTCCTATTACTAATCGCAGTTTTCCCTGTCTCTACCAAATCTTTTCCTAAAACAATTCATGTAAAAAGCCTAGTAAAGGATTTTCTACCCTGTAAACAAAGAATGTTAATTAAAAGCTGTATCCTTACTCTTTTTTATCACCTCATGGATTTTGCCAGGTTAACAGCTTATCACCAGCCTTTGCCCACAAAAGCAACTCATCTCACGTTTCTGCTAAAACCTTAGCAATCGACTAAAAGGGGGATAAAAAGGTTTTATTTAACTGGTTTTATTTAAAGTAGAATATACTATATGCCATAAGCGTTAAATCAGTGTTGTCCTATTCTGTGAATTACTGAACATCCTCACCTCTAGTGTGGATTGTTTTCTTGGAGTTCAATCTATAATTACTGTAGAATTGTGTCATTCATATACTTAACATTTTCCATTTCAGCTCAACAGTGATGCTGAAGATTGGAGATATGCATTCAAACTGAAATTTTACTGAAATATGCATTTGTATGTATTACATGTAGGGTAACCATATAATTGACCACCCAAATTGGGACACTTTTGAAAGTGAGAAGAAAGCTAATTAGACAGGGTACCAGGGCAACTGGTACAAAGTCAGATTATCCCTGGCCAGCAGGGATGCAATGTTACCCCAACTGAAAGGCTGGGGATAGTTAAGAAAAATTTAGCTAGTAGAAGCAAGCTGCCTTTTTCTTTTCCCAAAGCCTTAATTTCTCTTCATGGAGCTTGGGATGTAGTAGACATGACATACAGTGTCATGTACGAAAATAATTGCTGAGTAAGTGAAGAAATGAATACATAAAGTATGTACAGGAATTCTAACATTAAATGACAGAAAGGGAGTACAATATATCAGTTACACTTTGTTCCTGCTGTATGATTAGCCATGAGAATCCAAATTGGTATGATAGGGTCACATGATGCTAACAAAAACAGCAGTTGCATATTATGCGTTATAACAAATTCATGTAAATTTTTAGTATAAATGCTCAATCTTTTCTTTTTTCCTACTTTTCATGAGCATCTTCTGCTATAACCTCAAGAATTTGCAAAGAAATCACACTGCTCTATTATGAGGTACACTTCAGTAAAAAATGTAAAACACTCTATTGAGAAACATGGGTTGGACAAATAATATGCTATTGGAGATTTGGGGAGTGTAATAAAGTCCACAAACTCCATAGTTACTCCTGAAATGCAGCAGGGTTGGGGTCAGAAGGTTTGTTTTAAATCCTAGCTATGCTATTCACAGCTTTGGAACTTTGAACAATTCATAAGACCTCTGTTCATATTATTAGCTAGCAATATCAGTAATTTTTGCCATTCCCTCCACTTCATTCTGCCATGATCAATCTTTCATCGAGTTGTTCTTCTGTCCCCCCGAAGTTCTCACCCTTGTTTCTAATTTTTATTAAATTTCCCTCTTTATATCTGTCTTACTACAAAATATATATTATCAGTCTTCTTTTATTTTCAGTCTTCCTCAAACTATATTCTATCCTCTGCATGATTTGTTTCTTTTAGAGTTGAATAGAACTTTTTAAAAAAAATTCCCTACACTCTGACTTCAGTCTTCCTCAAACTATATTCTATCCTCTGCATTTGTTTTCTTTAGAGTTGAATAGAACTTTTAAAAAAAACTTCCCTACACACTGACCTTATTCATGCCAGTTTTTATGTTGAATAATTTCTGCTTTATTCACCTTCATTGCCAAATCCCGTCCATTCTTTAAAAGAATGAGGTTGTATTCTGCCATTTCCATAATTTTGTTATTTACCTCAGCAACAGTTAATTTTCCTAATATCCATTGAGTTTGTATTTGGTATTACATTTCCTTTGGAGGTATTTCAAGCATGTTGAACTTGGCTTCTCTATACAATTAAGTTTGTGGACAGACCTCATTTTTTTTTTTTTTAACTTCCACAATGCCTACAAATTCCTGGAAATAATGTTGCATTCAAAATTTTTGCTGACAACTGTATTGGCAAAATGAAGACAATTTGCTCTCCAGGTTCATCCACTATTGTACTGAAAATATGGGCTGAAACAGATGTCCAAATGAATATAACTGTAGTTTTTAAAACCTGTTACAATTACATATTATAATATATATTATACTATAAAAATCAGATTTTCAAGATTAGTTAAGAAAAAGAACTAAAAGGCTTCCAGATTGGAAAGTGTTATAGGCTGAATGTTTTGTCCCTCCATCCCCCACAAAATTTGTATGTTGAAACCCTAACCTCCCCAATGTGATAGTATTAGGAAGTGTGGCCTTTAGGAGGTAATTAGGTTTTAGAAAATGTCATGAGGGTGGTGCCCCATGAAGAGACTAGCATCTTTATAAGAAGACACCAGATCTCTCTCCACCATGTGAATATCCAGTAAGAAGGCAGCCATATGCAAGCTAGGAAGAGGGCCCTCTCCAGACATCAAAGCTGCAGCACCTTGATCTTGGACTTCCAAGCCTCTAGAATTGTGAAAAATAAATGTCTGTTGTTAAGCCATATGGTATTTGATACAGTGGCCTGAGCAGAATAATACAGAAAGGAAGAACCATAACTACCTCTATTTGCAGAAGACAAAATATTATATATAGAAAATCCAACAGAAACAACCAAAAACTTTTGAGAACTAATAAATGAGTTCAGAAAGATACATATACTAAAATCAATTCTATTTCTATACATTAGCAGTGAACAATTTGAAAATGAAATTAAGGAAAAAATTCTATTTTTAATAATAGCAAAAAGATTAGTATAGGATAAATTTAACAAAAGAAGTACAAGATGTGTACACCAAAAACTACAATACATTACTGAAAGAAATTAAAGAATCTCTGACTAATAGAAAGATGTTCCATGCTCATGGATTGGAAGATTTAATAAAGTTAGAATGGCAATTCCTCTAAATTAATCTACAGATTTAATGCAATCCCTCTCAAAATTCCAGCTGCCATTTTTTTTTTGCTAAATTGACAAGCTGATGCCAAAATTCATATAGAAGTACAAAGAACCCAGAATAGCCAAAACAATCTTGAAAAAGAAAAAAAAAAATTATATGACTCAGGTTACCTAATTTTAAAATTTACTACAAAGCTATAGTAATTAAAACAATGTGGTGCTAACATAACTCTGACATATAGATCAATGGAGTAGAATTGAGAGTTCAAAAATAAACCCTTCATTTATAGTAAATTGCTTTTCTGCAACGGTGTCAAGCCAAATAAAAAAGAATAGTATTTTCAACAACTGGTGCTAGTACAAATGGCAAAAGAATGAAACTGGACCCCTACATTATACTATATACAAAATGCCATTCAAAATGGATTATAGGGGCTTCCTGGTGGTGTAGTGGTTAGGAATCCGCCTGCTAATGCAGGGGACACGGGTTCGATCCCTGGTCCGGGAGGAGCCCACATGCCATGGAGCGGCTAGGCCCGTGCGCTGCAACTACTGAATATGTGCTCTGGAGCCCGCGGGCCACGGCTGCTGAGCCCGCATGCCACAACTACTAAGGCCCATGTGCCTGGAGCCTGTGCTCCGCAACGGGAGAGGCCACCGCAGTGAGAGGCCCACGCACCACAGCAAGGAGTGGCCCCTGCTCTCCACAACTAGAGGGGGCCCGTGTGCAGCAACGAGGACCCAACGCAACCATAAATAAATAAATAAATAAATAAATAAATAAATAAATAAATAATAATGCAATAGCTTTTTTTTTTTTTTTTTTTTTTTTTTTTTTGCGTATGCGGGCCTCTCACTGCTGTGGCCTCTCCCGTTGCGGAGCACAGGCTCCGGACGCGCAGGCTCCGGATGCGCAGGCTCAGCGGCCATGGCTCACGGGCCCAGCCGCTCCGCGGCATATGGGATCCTCCCAGACCGGGGCACGAACCCGTGTCCCCTGCATCGGCAGGCGGACTCTCAACCACTGCGCCACCAGGGAGGCCCTGCAATAGCTTTTAAAAAAAGTTTTTTAAATTAACAAAAAGGATTATAGACCATAATGTAACAGCTAAAACTATAAAACTCTTAAAAGAAAACTTACGACTAAATTTTCATGACCTTGATCTAGGCAATGGTTTCTCAGATATGACACCAAAGGCAAAAGCAGCAAAAGAGAAATATATACATTGGTTTTCATCAAAATTTAAAAATTTTGTGCTTCAAAGGTCAACATCAAGAAACCCATAAGATGGCAGAAAATATTTGCAAATCATACATCTGATAAGAGAACAGCTCAGTTATAAACTGAGCAAAAGATCTGAATTGACATTTCTCCAAAGAAGATATACAGATGACCAATAAACACTTGAAAAGACATTCAATATCATTAGTCAACAGAGAAGTGCAAATTAAAGCCACAAAGAGATACTACTCCATGCCCTTTAATGTAACTAAAATAAACAAGATAGACATTAAGATTTGTTGGCAACAATAAGGTGAAATTAGAAACCTCAAACATGGCTGGTGTGATTATAAAATGGAATGGTCACTTTGGGAAACAGTTTGGCAGGTCCTCAAAATACTAAACACAGAGTTACCATATGATCCAGTAATTTTACTCTGAGGTATATATCCAAGAGGATTGAAAACATATGTCCACAGAAAATAATTATACACAAATGTTCTCAGCAGCATTATTCAAAATAAACAAAAAATAGAAAAAACCTAAATGCTTGTCAATAGAAAAATGCATAAACAGGTTATGGCACATTAGAATGATACATTTGTAGAGACTGTTTCTTTGGAAAGTGGAAGTTTAAAAAAAAACAACAAAACTTTGAATGCATTCTGCATTAATTTATATTTTTAAGATAAAATGTAAACAAGTTTTCTTTTTGAGATAGACTTTAATATTTGCCTCTTTGGTGTATCAGAAAGTTTCAGTAATTTGCATCTATTATTGAGAAACAGGTATTAAATTTCAATATTTGCAAAACTGGTTGATACTCAAGCAACTATTGCTTGTGATTATTTATTAATATACAATAATGTACAGTCATACAAGATGTTACCAGAGGGGAAGCTGGGTGTTGGGTACATGGAAATTCTTACTAGTTTCACAACTCTTCAACACCATAATTATTTCCAAAATAAATTTTTTTAAAAAAAATCATATCTCCTCATTTTCAAGTATTCTGATGATGTTGTTTCAGATATGACTGGAAAACCAATTCAAGACTAAGCTTTTATCTAAAACCTTCTTTTCCCACCTCTACAGAACAAGAATTGCTGTTTACACAAATGAATGTTTACCCTACATTAACCACTGAGTAACATCAGCATGATACTACATGCAAATCATGAGGCAAGATTCATAGCATACTCCAGCAATCACTGAATGGACTACATGTTCCAGCGGAAGCTGTTAGTTGGTAAAAGCAGCACATGAGCTAATGTCCCAGTCAATAGTTACACATTTGACCAGATATCTTCCTGTCATGGTGGGTATGACCCATTAACTATTAAAAGCAGATTATTGCACAACAATGTGTTCAGCATTTTTCTTAGATATATTTAAAAATAATATCAGAGAAATAGTTATATAATATTGATATATCCCATAATATATCTTTTAACGGTTTCATTAAAATAAGTATCCTTAAGAACAAGTTTGTTGGGGTTTCCCTGGTGGCTCAGTGGTTAAGAATCCACCTGCCAGTGCAGGGGACACAGGTTTGAGCCCTGGTCCGGGAAGTTCCCACATGCCGCGGAGTAATTAAGACGGTGTGCCACAGCTACAGAGCCTGCGCTCTACAGCCCGCAAGCCACAACTGCTGTAGCCCGTGTGCCACAACTACTGAAGCCTGTGCTCCACAACGAGAAGCCACTGCAATGAGAAGCCTGCGCACCGCAACGAAGAGTAGCCCCCGCTCGCCACAACTAGAGAAAGCCCGCGCACAGCAACGAAGACCCAACGCAGCCAAAAATAAATAAATTTTAAAAAAAAGAACAAGTTTGTCAAGGGCTGTACAAATTGATCATGTGTTTCTCAAACATTTCATGATGAATCACTTCTATAGTGAATTTTATTTCCTTTGGTATCTATTACATCTAGAATATTTCCAAAGGAAAAACATATACTGACTCCAATTGATAACAAGTTCCAAGATTCACTTCAATAGATACTATCTGTTTTAATTCTCCAATATAAAAAACAAACAAACAAAAACCCTGTGAGAAGAACCGGTCACTGATTGAACACTAAAATTACCCATGTGCCAATTAAAAGCATGAATATATTTAGTCCACTGACTTTTTTGAGGGTATTTAGATAACTGTATTATGTAATACACTGTTTCTGATAGTTTACTGTAATGCGAAGTTATAAGAGCCACAGAGAAGAAAGAAAACTCATGTGTAAAGAGCCTAAAGAAGCAGTACAACATTACACAGAGGCTCCAACTGTCCTTGGGTCAGTTCACCTTGGTTTGAGTCATGACTCACTTACCAGTCATGTACACTTGGATAAGTTACTTAACCACTTCCCAATATTATCAACCACAAAATCCGAGTAATAATAGCTATAGCATGGGATAGTGGTGAAGATAAACTACCTGTAAATTTCTGAACTCCATGCCTGGTGCATAACAAGCCCTCAACATGTCAGCTTTTATTACTAACATTTATGAGCCTCAATTTCCTAATCTGGGATAATACAATAGCAATGCCTCCTCTGCCTATGGGTCACCCGTGTTGTGAATCAAAAGCAATAATGCTGATTATAGTGTTTTATAAAGAACAAGCACTCCACAAATGTAAAACATTCTTTAATACTATGATTTATCAAATACTCACTATGGATTATGAGGGCTGTCCCAAAAAACCTACAAGCCTCCTCTCGTTTGTTTTTATTTTTTTTAAGACTCTGTTATTAGTCTTCATTAGAATTTTGTGTACACTTGAGTCTAGCAGCCACTAAATAACTACTTTGATAAACATTTGGAGGCATTAATTAACTCCTCAGAAGTCCCACTGACCTGAAGATTTTTGCATTGCCTTTGAAAATTCTTTTTGGGCTCAAGCCAACCATCCCATTATAACACAACTGATCATCACATGGATTTACCTCGATCTCAGATCAAGCCATCTTAAACAATGTTACCATCCCATTATAACACAACTGATCATCACATGGATTTACCTCGATCTCAGATCAAGCCATCTAAAACAATGTTATCATCTTGAACAATAGAAGCCTGATAAACCACTACTAGGACTAGGGCCTATAAAACAGGGGTTATTTCTATTTTAGGTGTCAAGGTTAAAAAGAATTTCCACTCCATGTGATTCAGATAGGTGTATTAAATCATGACTCTGAAAAAAAAAAATAGGCCACATTAAAACCCTAATAAAGAACACCCTCAAAGCAGGAATGATCTTAATCACATCATGTGCTATGGCTTTAGCCTGTAAATTCCAAAAAGCAGGAACAAGAACCTCATAGTTATTTTCATATAACATCTGACAGAGTGACACATTCAATATATTCAAATAATATTAAGGTTATTGCTATTCACAAGGGTGTGAAAGGATGAGGGGGAACACTGTTTCAGGAAGAGTGAATAGGATCATAATATATCAATTTCCTCTCCTCTTCTAATGTCTACTCTCTTTTACTGGCTTCTTTATAAATACCATCACATCTATTTCATCTTAAATAAAATCCTACATCCACTCTATCCCTTTCCATTCACAGCTAACCTTTTTGAAAGAGTGGTCTACACACAATATTTGTATTTTCTCATGTCCCACATACCACTGAAACCACAGCAATTCTGTGTTCCTTCACTATTCTACCCTGCTTCTTGTCCCCTGAGATAAGTTCCCTCTCACTGTCTCCATGGGATCAAACAAGTTAGTTGAGGTGTAGTGAAGTTTCTTAGAGGGATGTGAAAAAATGGGCAAAGTAAAAATGGATCTTGAAAACCATTTTACAGCGTGCTGTTGTGACACAGCAGGGGCAACTCGCAGATACTGCAAATTGCTTAGCAGAGTGGTGTGATGCTAATGGTTTAGGAAAATAGTCTTGCATAACTGAATAGAGGGAAGGAGGTACATCTGCTTCACAACTAGCACTCCAAACAGGCCATGAAAACAAAAAGAAAAGTTTTCAAAACCATACTTAGTAAGCAAAAAGTATATTTTTGGCAGAGCTTCTTAAAGTACATAATCTGAGGTTTTTAAGAATGCAGATATTTACAGCCTTGCTCGGGGTTTTGGCAAACAAATTTTATTCATGAAAATCAGATCCTGACTGTTTTTATAATAATGAAGTCGTACTTTTTTTTTTAAGGTATCAAAGCTTATTTTGCAAAGACATATCTGTTTAAATAAACTGATATTAAACTAAATGTGTTTATGTGTGTATATGTATACAAATGATATCATGCAATAAGCACAACTTTAAACTATCCAAGACCGTCACATCTATATTTGTGTCTGACTTACCATGTTCAAGTGAGATGACAATGGCCACCCAGGAAAAGACCACCCAAGAACAGCACAGTTACACAAGTAGGTGACCCAGTCCTCACTGAAATGCTCTCCCAGGACCTGAAATCAATGCTGGAAATTTCTCTTCCCTTATCTCCAGCCTGTGAAACAAATGACAGGAATTGACAGTTTCTCAACCACACAAAACAAGCAATCACTTACCTTATCATGAATCCTTCTACTATCTTGCCCTTTGAAATTGGCTCAAATCCAATTTCGTCTGCAAATCCTTTCCCCTTGAATCTTGTGTGAACCTTTGTAGTACTTTTAGAGCTCAATTAGACGAGTAGAGGTTCTCAAAACAGAGTTCCACTTAACCAGTTCACTGCTCACCAGACTAACTGAAACTCTCCATGAAAGTGTAAACCACACCAACGGCTGCCCGTGGCTAAGTGGACACTTAGAGCTACTAGGCTTTGCCCTACGTGTATTTAAGCAGTTCTGTGCCCACCAATTCTGATACATGCTTACTGTGATGAAAACTGTTGGCTGCCTAACAAGCATCTACTCCTCATTCCTCCTTCCTAATAAAACCACAACTTAGTCAGGTATTCGCTCCCATGTCACATTAGATGTGGGCAACACAGCTTTAAAAAGATCAAGATGAAATTATCACAGTTTAGAAGGAACGTGCATGTATACAGGTGCCCCTAAATTCTCCCTCCCGTTCGATGAAGTAATCATTGGGATGACCTGTCATGGATATTCGTTACATAAGAAAGCCTTTCGAGAACTCCAGTCAGCAGACTCACACTCAAAAGAAAAACCTTGGGCTTCCCTGGTGGTGCAGTGGTTGAGAGTCTGCCTGCCGATGCAGGGGACACTGGTTCGTGCCCCGGTCCGGGAAGATCCCACATGCCGCGGAGCGGCTGGGCCCGTGAGCCATGGCCGCTGAGCCTGCGCGTCCGGAGCCTGTGCTCCGCAACGGGAGAGGCCACAACAGTGAGAGGCCAGCGTACCGAAAAAAAAAAAAAAAGGAAAGACCTTAACTTACTTGAAAAATTTGACAAATAAATACATTTGTGTAAGCTTTACATTAAAATAAGATAGTTTAAGCAGACATGCATCTTTTTTATAATTATGCTACTTTAACCATCTTTTGCTGATACCTTATCAGCAATACTCCTGGTTATTGTTCACTTAGCATCTCCTCCCTAATATGCCACTTAATGGATTAAAAAAAATAAAAATTTCTAAGTTTGTGTCAAAAATACACACTAATTGCTCTAAACATGTCATCACCTATCATCCTTGGCTCCTTCCTTTTTTTATCTCTAGAAGTTTGCTCAAAATTTGATTTCCACGTTTCTTCATGAATCACCCTCTCCAAGGCTCTTAGCAATCTGCTTGCTAAGATTATCTCCACATTCATTTTGTTCTCTAGAAGTTTTTTTGGTTTTTGTTTGTTTGTTTTTCTGTTCCACTCTGCAGAGGTAGAGAACTTCTAATATGCTAAGAATGGAATCCAGATTTCTTGATGTCCAGTTTGGCTTTTCTCTTTTAGATGCCCCAAATGTTGGTCAATTATCAAGTATTATCACATCTTCTTTGTCAGGTCAATCTTTTGAATTCAATATCTCTTCACTAAATCTAGTGCTAATATTCCATGTCATGTTAATAAGTGCTTTGGGATAAGAATCAGGAAACCTCACTGAAATGTATAATATATTTTTACCACTTAGAGTCTCTTAACAATAATTTCAATATCAAAGTTTCAGGAAATAACTGAAAAATGACAGTTTGCACATATTTTTACTAGTGAAGCAGCAGAAAGAAAACAAAATTTAAGTCTAAAATCTTTGGGGAATATCTCTGGTATTGAGATAATGTACATAAAATAACATTCTCATACTAAAATACACTTAAAACTTAGTAATCAGTGAACTGAGATGGTCTGAAACTAAAGTTTGCATTGTACTTGTACTGTTTTACCTGCTTCCTTAATACAAATGTTCAAAGTAAGTAGTGGGTCAAAAAGTGGCCTCCAAAAAAGTATGTCCAAATCCTAACCTCTGGTACCTGTGAATATAACCTTATTTGTTAATAGGGTCTCGGCAGATGGTAATTAATTCAGTTAAAAATCTAAGATGAGATCATTTTGGATATGGGGTGGGCTCTACAGCCAATGACCAGCGTCCTTATAAAACAGAGGGAAATTTGAGATGCAGAAAGACAGACAGAATGACATGTGAAGATAGAGGCCGAGACTGGAGTTATAAAGCTACAAGCCAAGGAATGCTAAGGATTGCCAGCTGTTACCAGAAGCTAGGGGCACGCCAGTAACTGATTTTCTCTCAGAGCTTCCAGAATGAATCAACCCTGCCAACACGTTGATTTTGGACTTTTTTGGGCCTCCAGAACTGTGAGAAAATATATTTCCATTGTTTTAAGCCACCAAGTTTGTGATATCTGCTATGGTAGTCCTAGGGAAATTAATACAATATGATTACCTATATGCATTTATACGTTTTCATTTAAACCCTTTCCACTTCAAAAATAGACTTTCTGGACCATTATAATAAAAATTTGATGTACCTGCTCATATAGCTGAATGGAGGAGCACACAGAAAGAGGTAGAAAAAAAAGTTTAGGAAAAAGCCTAGACTAAAATAATTGCTATAAAGAACTAATATGGTATAGTAAAGACCATAGGTTCTAGAGTTAGAATGGCAAGTTCTATTCTTAATTCTATCATTTTTCATTTATATGAACTTGGGCAAGATATTTAACCTCTCTGAGCCACAATGACCTACCTCACCTGTATAACAAAAGATAACAGCACTCTTTCTTATGCGGTTGTGAGAAAAATACAATAATCTATGTTAACAACTTTGCACATTTTGAGGCATATAGTAAACTTTGAATAAGTATTGTCTGTTATTAACTGGAATTAAATGTTCATAATGGATCATCTCAAAATCAATCATTTAGAGCAGATATAAATTCTCATGAGACTCCCTGAGAAGGTAGCCTGTTCTCCTTTCTCTAGAGATAGTTGCTCTAATTTTAAAGAACCTGAACCACAAAACTGATATTAATTTAAGTAAGATAATATTAAGAAATCTCCCAATTAAGAAACAGTCATCGTCTACTTTTACCTAGGATCACCATTTGCTTCACTGACACAGAAAATGAAGAGTTTCGCGCCCCAAGTTATGCTTAATTGTGTTCCACCATTTCTTAAGTGGCCACCTTCTAAAGGCAACCCATGCCTTCTCCTGGCCTCTATGACCCTACATTATTCTAATACAAAAAATAATTATGCAAATCTCTGTCCAGTTCTTTTTAGGTTAATCAATATTAAATGACACTTGCACAAAATCCTTCTATAATTAATACTCAACATGTGAATAGTATTTCAGAGTACAGTCCACACTGGAACACTAGAGCATTCATTCCATCATAAAATCCTAATCCTATAAATGAAGCATTTATTTCTTTATTTACGTATTCTCTTTGTTCAGGGCACTGAAGCGCAGAGAAGCTTAGTGAATTGCCTAGGTCACAGGGTTATATTAGTCTAATATACAAAGTTTTCTTTTTATTATGAAAAAAATCAAACATATATAAAGTAACATAATAAAATAATAAACCATCATGTACCCATCACCTCGTTATGTTTATTTAGAAGATTCACTTTCAATTTCTTAAAATCTCCCTACAAACACACATCTCTAGCTGTAATGTATAATTTAAAATGTGCATCATCTATTAAGACAAAAGGAGGAAGAGACAACCAGAAGACATATTCCAGAATGAAAAATTTCCACCCTAAGCACTTTGTCTCTAAACCCATAAAGACAAAGAATATCCCTAGGTAATAACATTCAAGGGACCATAAATGTATTCACCAAAAACTTACCGACAAAGCATGGACTAAGCATGAAGTTTCTGAAAATTCACTGGCAAAGGCAACACCTAAATATGTATAACCTAGTGATTAAATCTCACATAAAGACACTGAGTCAAAAATCTCCTTTTCAATTGCTTTTCAATGTAAGGTACTCTTAAATGCGTATACTGGTATCATGGGAGATAAGGCCTTTAAACAAGAAAAATGGGATACCTCTTGCCCTATTTGCAACAATGAGCAATTCCCATTAAGGTAAACAACATGTGAAATATTTCCAGGAATCAATCACCGTTTTTACCTACAGAGGTGTTGGAAGTGCAATTTTCTCCACTAGTACAGTCATCGTGAGGAACATTGCATCCAATGGACATATCAATGAAAAAGAAAACAAATTCAGCTACAAATAAAAGAATGTATTCTAAGAAGGGACTTCCCTGGTGGTCCAGTGGCTAAGACTCCACGCTCCCAATGAAGGGGGCCCGGGTTCGATCCCTGGTCAGGGAACTAGATCCCGTGTGCCACAACTAAGAGTTCACATGCTGCAACTAAAAAAAGATCCTGCATGCCTCAAGGAAGATTCCACAGGAGGCAACAAAGATCCCACCTACTGCAACTAAGACCTGGCACAACCAAATAAATTAAAAAAAAAAATATATATATATCCTAAGAAATAAAATTGGCATAAGTTAGTAAAGATTCAGAACTTCAACAGAGTGGAGAGATAGCCAGAGATGCAGAAAATGGAAAGCCATTTTAGAGAAGTAGCTACATTTTTAACAACCCTCCAAGAACAGCCTGGCACAAGTGCAAGACAGATGGGGGTGGTGATAATTATAAACATATTTTCACCTTAGTTTTGCACAGCTATTAAGAACCACTTAAATTTTAGAAGCCCTTTCTCAGATGCAGCACAGTAGACCTCATAAAAGGCTAGTTACATATATTATTGAAATAATGACTACTAAACAGATACCAACAACTTCTCTTAAAATGCATATACATTTAAGATTGTGGTTAATAATTAAATACTTATTTAGCTTTACCTACAAGGGGGAGGGGGAGCTCTTAGTGAGTTGTCCAGGGCAATGTATCCCTCATCAATGATGTATCTGGGAGCCTGGAGAGATCTTAAGTATAATGGGAAAGTAGCATCTTTGTACTACATCCTGATATTTAAGTTAAGGGAGGTCAATAAAAAGGTTTCCAGAAGAAATAATTGAATAATTAGTCTGCCTACCCATGAAAGTCTGCAAAGAATAAAGTAGGCTTCTAAACCAGTAATAAGTTTTATAAATAGTAGTTTTGCAAATAAAAATATGGGAAATAGGGTTTAGAAATAAGCAGTGTTCACATCTCTAGGTCATATCTGGCCACTAATTAGCCCAAGAATGTAAAGTTGAAATTAATCTCATAGATCTAATACTTAGATATAGGTAGTAAATCTCTCTGACCCTTATTTTCAAGTTGGGGTCATTGACACAGGGCTCTGAACTGCAAACAGAAATTCACTCTAGTAAATTTAAGTAAAAATAAATTTAGGTGAAGGATATAAGGGATTCACAGAAAAACTGCATGATGGCTAAAGAACTAAGCTATGCAGTCTTAGAAACAGTACTGCATCTATAGAATCTATGCATCTATAGAAACAGTACTGAAATAAGAGCACTGAATTGGCCCTGTGTGCTCAGCGCTGCCGCCATCACCAGGCATTCTCACCAAAGTCCACTTTGTTAACCAGGATCTGTGCACCAGATGCTACTGAACATATTAGAAACTCTGCATGGCAGCCCTTGTAGATGAAATGTATCAGCCACCATCACTGCCAGATGGATTCCATGGTGCCTGTTTCTTGTCATTAATTTCCGATTGGAAGTCTTACCTGTGTGCATCTGATCAATAGAGCCTAGGTCATATGCATGTGTCCTTGATACACAAGAGGCTGAAGAAGCAAGGTTCTGGCTTCTATTCTGGGACATTACTCATATGGAACGATTTTCCCAAACAGGTGAAAAGTGGCAAAGATGTTGAAAGAAGTACCTAAGATGTCAAAGGTATCAAAGATGTGAGAACATCACCATGGATTTCCGTGGAGGATCTGCACGCTGGCATTTGAGAAACAGTCTCTACCATTGACTGAAAATCCATAATCTGGACCTGCCAACCTCTCCTCTCATCTCCTTCCACTCTCTTCCCACTAGCCACACTGGTCTTTAGTGGTCTTCCAACATGCAGAGCTCTTCTGGCTTTAGGATTTCTGCCCCAAGCATCCCTCTGCCTAGATCTCTGTGTCTCCAAATGTATTCATGACTGACTCCTGCTTTGCTCATAGGTCTCAACTTAAATGTCACTTCCTGAGGGGGACTTCCCAGACCACCCCATCCACGGATGTCCTCACCCTATTCCATCCACATTCTTCCTTGTCACCCCATTCTATTTGCTTTACGGCACTGATCACTATTTGATTTTGTTTTACTTGTTTATTTTCAGCCTCAGTTGCCATAATTGCCATAATGGAAGCTCTGTGGGTCTATGAGTCCTGTCTATCCTTTTTTTGCTGCTGTATCTTTAGCACCTAGAACAGTGTCTGGTTCACATTAGCCTTTCAAATATTCGTTGAATAATAAATGGACCACTGCTATAGTTTATTTATTTATTTTTTTGCTATAGTTTAACAGGTCCATCTTATAAATGTGGAGGCAGAGGAAGAAAGACTCCGTATATGAACACATAGAAAATTAATAATCAAAGGGAGTCCTTGATTCTTAACCATGCAATTTCCAGAAAGAGAAAGGTGCAAGCTGCTTCTTAAGGCAAGGGAGGCAGTAGGGAAGAGCAGAAAGAACACTGATTAGGAAAAAAGCATGAGTTCTATAATCATACAGTTCTGAGTTCAAATTCATGCCCCCAAACCTAATATAAGTCTCACAGGTTTTTCAGAGAATTAAATGTGACCATATATGTATATTATACATATACGTTATTTCTATAACACCTGACACGTGCAGGTACTTAACTGGAGGCCAGTGCTCACCTTGGCAGCACAGACACTAAAACTGGAACAATACAGAGAAGATTAGCATGGCCCCTGCACAAGGATGACACGCAAACTCATGAAGCAATCCACATTTTTCTACCATACATAAAATAAACAACAAGGTCCTACTGTATAGCACAGGGAACTATATTCAATATCCTATAATAAACCGTAATGGGAAAGAATATCAGAATATATGTACGTATAACTGAATCACTTTGCTGTTCACCAGAAACTAACACAACATCGTAAATCAACTATACTTCAAATAAAAATTTTTAAAATTGGAGGCCATAAAAATGTTAATTTATGAGTAATGATCCATGTCTGAGTTCATGTTCTCTTTATAATATGCTAAGAGAGACACATCGTAACATAATCTACATCAGAGTCTTCACATACAAAATGAGAATGTTCATTCTTTCCCACAACTGAAATTTACTGGGAATCTGCTATACGCCAGGCATGTGTTACGCACAGGTTGAAGTCTCTAAATTTCTCTCCAGCTATCAATGCTGAGGGCATTTCAATCCATTATTGCCGTCTCCAAAGATCATCTTGATGCTGTAAACTAAGGGCAAAAACTGGCTATTATTTTCACTTTTCATTTACTTCAAAGAATTTATTGAGTCAAGCACTGTGCAAAGTTCTGGAGACACAGAAGCTATTGGGAAATAACCCCTGCCTTTAAGGTACTTACTGTTTCATGAGAGAAACAGACAAAAAGAAAATTAGCAATAATGTGATATATACGAGATGCTATAGGAACCCAGAAGAACGGTACCCAACATAGAGTATAAGTTGGAAGAAGTGGTTCTGGGCAGAATCTGGGCTGAAGGAAGAGGAGGGCTTAGCCAGGAATAGAAGAAGGGGTCAGACTTGCCCAGCAGAGAAAACAGCAGCTGCAAAGGCCCCGAGAAAAATTTAAGCACAGCACCTCTAAGAAACCAAAAAGTTCAAGAGAGTAGGGTCACAAGAGTCTCCAAAAGACAGAATTTCAAAAAAGGGTCTGTCCCCAACCCCCTGCGAGAGCCCTAGAGCTACAAATGATTAATTGTCCTTAATTACTTTGCTTTTCTCAAAAAAGAGAAAGAAACTCTTCCTTTAATTATTAGAGTACCTCTCCAGTCTGGCATTAATCCTCAGTTTGGAGTTTGGAGTTATCATTTTTTAAATATGTACATGTATTTTCAACATTATATTTTCACTGAAGCTCAATTTTATGTTTCTTTTTTTTATTCCCTTCATATTAGCAAATTTTCTTAAAGGAATTGTCCTTTGAGTCTTTGTGCCCCAAATGCCTTCAAGTCACCTTCCTTGGGCAATTTTTCTCTTAATTCCTCCAAGAAGCATCTTTCCTTTCCTCCCATAAAGTGACAGCACTTTCTACATTACTTCCATTACAGCACTCAGCAAAGTGCCTTTTAATAAGTTTCCTTCTTGCTAGACTGAGCTTCTGGAGGGAAGGTTTTGTCTTTGTATCCCAAACATGGTCTTTTTTTTCCTAATAAACACTTTTAATTTTAGAAGAGCTTTAGATTTACATAAAAGTTGCAAAGGCAGTACAAATAACTCCCTAGAGATCTTTTTAAAATTCAGATTTTGATACAGCGGGTCCAAGAAAGTCCAGATAGTCTGTGTTTCTAACAAGTTTTCAACTCATGCAAATGTGGCTGGTGCAGGGACCACGATTTGATAAGGGATGAGTGTCAGACAAATTGGGACAAGGGTTCACAACCTGGCTGCAAATTAGAATCACCTGGGAATGTGTTTTGTTTGTTTTTAAAATGGCATTGCTGGGCGGTACCCACCTGCAGAGATTCTATTCTAATTCATCTGCCCTAAACCCAGGAATCCATATTTCAAAAAAGCTTTTCAGGTGAATCCAATGTGCAGCCAGAGCTAAAACCCACTTGTCCTCCTAAATTGTGAGACACCTATATCTTAGCAGGCTCTCCGTTTCCTTCTCTGTAAACCGGAAATAAACACAAGTATCTGGTAAGGTATTACTGAGACTGAACAAAACAGCGAAAGTCAGCACCAAATTCAGTGCTTATTAAATTCTAGGTGCTTGAAAATGTTAATTACAAATTCTGACAGGCAAAAGGACATGTAAATACACATTTCTCACCAATAAACCTTCTTCGTGAACATTCTTCCTAAACTGTCTTTCCAGAGTTAGACTGCTCTCTGATCTCCAGCTGTCATGTAAAAGAGCAGGAGTTCAGGGTGTTAGGGTGGAGTCACCATAGAAATCTGCTAGTCTTTAGGGAATGTGGTCTAAGTATCCTTTGATTAATTCAGCAGGCCTCACAGCTGAGCCTGGAGTCCCTGCCCATGCAGGACAGAAACAGCTTTGTATGAGGACAGTCCACAGGGTGGCTAGATGGGTCTAAGCTGTTTATTCCAGAACAATGAGTGGTCACATCCGAACTGCAGCTGGTCTTGAGGAGAGATCTCAGAGAATCTTCTGGTTTCAAACCACTGTTCATAGACTTGAGGGGAAAGCTCCCAATAAAATTCAAAGAGTGATATATGGTCATTAAAATTCAAGCCAAAGGACACTAGCAATTGTGAAAAAAAAAAAAAACTACAAGTCTTCTACATCTTCTAATATACAGCCCCCCTTCTCCAACTGTAAGGAATATAAAAGTAATTCTACTTTCAGCAGACCCTGAAGGTTAAAGGGTTACCTTTTTTTTTTTTTTTTAAGTTCCTCAATCAAATGTTTTTATCAAACTAAACTGAGGTTATTAGGTTCTGGGGGTGATTAGAAAAGTTAAGAGATTAAGAGGTGCCACACATAATTACTATCCCTTTAATCCTGCCTTCACCTAAACCAATTACTAATTTTTTAAGTAACAGATAAGCATTTTTGCCCAAAATACTGTCACCTGCTTAAACAGCTGGAATCTACTATCAAGATCAAATCACATGATATCTTCCATGGCTGTTTTATCTCTATCATCTTATATCATTTGAGTAATACACTTTAATAAATAGTGAGGGGGCATTTATAAAGACTGTGGGCAAAAAAATGTCACCTGCCATATCAGTAAACAAAGGATGTTGCGGCCATCAAGGCATCAGCCACTGCAGCCATCCCAGACTGCGTACCCTGAGGGGATTCAGGATGGAGAAAAGCAGGAGACTGGCCCTAGATAGTTAACGTGCATATAGAAGAAATGATTTCAGTGAGTCCAGACTCTTGCATCTTCCCATACATATTGAGAAAAGCACTAAATTCACTGACTTGGCATGTCTGGTTTTCTTTAATTAGCAGTAATCTTTTGACGTTGGAGTATCTGGTTTTTTAATTGTTCGTTTGACCTCCTATATATCCAACCTCCTCCCTTACTTCTTCAGAGCAATCCCTCAGAGCTATCTGAGAGGCTGCCTCCCGGGCTTTAGTCCTCAGCAAGTCCCCCTGAATAAAACATAATTCTGAACTTTTAGGTTGTGCATTTTTTTCAGTTAATGAGACACATATAAATATGGAAGGATACTCATCAAATTGTAGCAGAAGAGGGACTTCCCTAGTGGCACAGTGGTTAAGAATCCACCGGCGAGTGCAGGGAACATGGGTTCTAGCTCTGGTCCAGGAAGATCCCACATGCCATGGAGCAACTAAGTCTGTGCACCACAACTACTGAGCCTGCGTGCCACAACTACTGAAGCCCATGCGCCTAGAGCCCATGCTCTGAAACAAAGAGAAGCCACTGCAATGAGAAGCCTGCACACCGCAACCAAGAGTAGCCCCCGCTTGCCACAACTAGCGAAAACCTGCGCACAGCAACAAAGGACCAATGTAGCCAAAAATAAATAAATAAAATAAATTCATAAAAAATAAATTAATTAATTTTTTAAAAAAGCATATGTTACTTTCAGAAATGTACAATAAATTTGCTTGAGAGATACAGGGCATCTGTCAGCAGTCTCTGTTTCTTAGTCTAGGTATAAGAAAATTACTTCTGCAAATCAATAGACTAGATACACTGCATTAGTAGCTACCGCCAACACACGGAAAAAAATCACTAAGTTCATTTAGTTTTAGTCTTACCCTTTATGTAAAATTATCTAAATCAAATTTTCAGCAGCAGAATGGCCCACAGAGATCATATGCATATTCTGTTCTTGTCTGGTAAATATGGATGGATTCTAGTCATTTAAGTACAACAGATGACAAGACACTAAAATTATCTGCCATCACCGAATATCCAACATTTCATGACACTTATCTTTGCCTTCTGACATCCCTCCCCTTCCCAAACGGTTCACTCTTGGTATAACTTTCTGGCTTTTCTAAATGGTATTATCTCTCTCGCAGTTATCCCTAGATTCACATAGACGAAGGGAGTCGCATAAATGAAAAGTATAAAATTGTACATAATGAAAACTTTCTAGGCCACAATAAGCTTCTGAAACATAGAAATGCTGAAATTAAATATAGAGATGGGCACATGGAAAACAATGTCCAGATGGAGAATTCTGATATTTTATTTTCTTCTATATTTGCCATGTAATTTTTTCTCATTCCATACCATGGGAAAGGATTCATATTCTTAACTGAAAACAACTTTTATGTCTGATATCCTCCTATCTTCTGCCCTGCAAAAATGGTGCTCGAATCCAATCCACCTAGAAACCTACAAAAAACTAGGAGTCATGCCAGGCTCCTCCCTCTTAGTTATCCCCCCACAACCAATCAGTCAGGAAGTTCTATTAATTCCAACCCTTTAATAACTCTTGCCTCTAACACTTTTTCTTAGTACCAGAATAGCCTTGCCCTCTCCAGCCACCCCTCCCATCTGTCTACCACACTGATGCCACAATATAAAGCTAATCAAGTTACTCGCCTAAACTCCCAAATTCTTTAAAACGGGAGATGCTCCAAGATCGGGCTCCTGCTTACCTGTTCAGAATGCCTCTTGCAATTCTCTTAAGGGCAACCAGCCCTTCAGCCATATCAAATTATTTACAGTTCCCCATTTATAACAAAGGAGGTTACATTTCCATGGGCTTTGCATATTTCCTTGTCAAGGAAAAATCTCCACCCCAGTTTCTCATCAGCTTAGATAAGACTGCTCCTCACTTTTCAAGATTCACTTTATACAACAACTCAAGTGAAACCAACTCAGAGCTTCCCAAGGAGAGACAGCTCCTCTATTCTTTATGCCACCTTTGCTTCCTCTGCTATGGTAGGAATTTGGTACACCTGTGTTCCCTTTTAGCCTTAGTGAGTGGCATATATCCTATGAACATAAATGTTTGTTGAAAGAACAAACGGATGACTCATAAAATGGCCTTGGGCTGAATAATGAGATAACTACCAATGCTGACCATCATTCTCCTGAAACCGAGTCCCCCTAAAACTAAGTTCCCTTGCTGAGTTTATGATTAATCTCTCTATCCAAAACTTTATTACCTTTCTTGTCCCACCCCTGTTCACCTCAGGATTGAAGAGATTCAAAGAAAAGGGGGGTTGAAAGCAAGCAGGACCCTGTGGGGTCTTTCCAGTACAAAAGCCCTTTCATACCCCATTTCCTGTTTATAGGGAAAAAGACTTGAGTCTTCTAGGCTTTCCCTGAGTTCCAAAGAGCAGACTCAAGCAGTTAATGATTAGGATAAGAGTCACAGCCTCTTAGTTCCTCCTATAGGGATACAGATAATAATCTGATGAATATCTCTGAGTTGTTCTATAGAAACTAAGACCCCCGCCCCAGTGAAGGATAGTGGCTACATGCTGATCCCAAGCACATAGACCTCAGAGTGGTTGGAACCAGAAGGTTGAGATTCCCAAGACATCACCCTGTTACCTCACCACCAAACAATCAGAAGAAGGTCCATGAGCCAATCACACATCCTATGACTCTTTCCCCTAACACTGTCTTTAAAAACCCTTTCCTGAAAGACATCAAGGAGTTTGGGTCTTTTGAGCATGAGCTGCCCATTCTCCTTGCTTGGCACCCTGCAAATAAACCCTTACTTTGCTGCAAACATCCACGGTCAGAATTTGACTTTTTGTTCCGCAGGCACACAGAGCCCTTGCTCAGTAACACTCCCTTTAGAGCAGATCAGAGGAGTCAGTATTTTTTATCCAAGGATCCTGACTCTAATGTGCCCTGAAAGGACTCAGCAACAATAATACTACCATACTAGATAGGGTTCTTTTATCCTTGCCAGTTTCCAGCTTCTATAAAATCATCTTTATGACAAGTACTGGAGGTGTAAATCACTAATTAAAATTTACCATTTTTAACGATAAAAGTAATATATAATCATTGTAGAAATATTAGAATATAAAGATAAGTGAAAGAATAAGCTGTCCATAATCTCAACAGGCAGAAATAACCAACCACTGATAACATTTGGAGGACATCCTCGTAAATTGATCTTTTTGATATAAATGGATGCTATTACACACAAAAATGGAATCATATTATACAAACAATTTTTTAAATGAATTTTCCATTTCACAATATTCTGTTATGAATTATAGTAATGATCTACAATTATAATCCAATGATGTGTTTATTGAAAATGTGGATTGCTGGACTCCATCTCTTGATCTATTGAAACAATCTTTAGATAGAGAGCCCTGTAATATTCATCATAACCCTCTAAGTGATTCCATGTACAGTAAATTTTGAGAGTCACTAACCACAGATAGTGTTTTCAAATCCCTATGGTAAATGACAGAAAAGTGAAGGTTTCAAAGGTATTTGTTTTGGCTGCACATAAGAAAGCATAAGAGTTATTACAAAATGGAATGGGTTACCATCCCAGTTGATGAGCCCCTGGTACTCTGCAAACAGATTTTGAATAGCTAGTCTCAAGGATGTGATGGTCATTCTGTATCAGGAAAGAGGTTGAAAGAGATCATTTCTAAGGTCTGTCTCAACTGTAAGATTCCAAGACTCTATAATTAAAGAATATTAAGACTAAAGTATACTTCAGAGGCAAAAAAAGAATAGTTACCTGGGAAGAGAGTAATGGAACTAGCTGGGTATGTTTTATAGGCAGTGGTTTAGTGGTAAAGCAGCTCTCAAAGCTGACAAAAACTTTACACAGAATTAATTGAAAATTTTTTTTTCTAGAAAAGATTAGCAATTAACTGGTTTTCTAAGACTTTTAAACTGGTGATCCTACATTTCAAAAATGTCTTCCTTGGTAGCACTAACACAGAGCAAATGAAACGTAAAGGCTCAGGTTGAAAGAGTGAGGGACCCAGCCATCTTTGGCATACTTGGCCCATTGTGACTAGTCTGGGGACTGAGCCAGGAAGGGGGTGAGGTAGTCTGTAGAACTGTGGAAATACCAGTAATCTAATTTAATCTTTTAACTTTCAAACAAAGAATCTGAAGCCTAGAGATGTTGGGTTATATATTCACATAGCTAGTTGGTGACAAAATAATTACCCATGAAATCCACATTTCTCACGCCTAGCCTAGTGTTTTGAGTAGTAAGGATTTCTTTATTATTGCAAATTGCCTTTTTTTCAAATCCTGAAAAGTTAGAGATAAGGCACAGAAGGGCTAAGTGTTTGAAATTGTATACAAATAAAGATGCCATATTGTAAACAAATGGCTTAAAATAATTGTATTTTAAAAGTGGACTGACATTTCAAGGATAGCTGTGCAATAATGTTCCCCATGTTCTTCTTCTTGGAGTTATAATTCAATTCCCTTGCTTGGCAGGAAAATCAGTGATTACTCTCACTTTCTGACATTTAAATAAAAATGCCTTCCAAAAAGGCAAATAATATTTTCAAACATAGTCCTTGTGTTATACACACTTTATATGTCTACCTGAGTTTACAAGCACAGGTCAGTATTTTAATAGACATGCTCATTTTTAGGTGCTGATGTTGTATACACATTAATTACAGAATATACAAGTTCTTTTTTTAAATAAAATATTATGTCTAATTCTAATAACATTGTTCTTAGAGACTGACTGACTGACCCAACCACCTTATATCTACAGTGAAAATTATATTCATAAATATGTAAACAAGAAGTTTGAGAATCAAAAGCCTAGGTAATTTCAACTTAAATATCATCTATATGTTGATGACTCTTAAACTTGTATCGGTACCCTAGACAATTCCTATGAACCGCACCCATTCAATACATCTACTTCAATGCATCTCAAACTTAACAGATCCAAAATCAAATTCTTAATCTTCCTCCTTAAACTCTTCCTCCAACAGTCATCTTCATATCAGAAATGACAGGTCCATCCATCTAGCTGCTAAACTTGTCATGATTCTGTACTCATTTTTTAACCACTGGCAAATCCTGTCCCCATATTCCAAAATACACGCAGAATCCCACCATTTCTCACTATCTTTGTTGCTGGAATCATCATTGTCTTTCTCAATAGCCTCCTAACTGGCCTCCCTTCTTCTACCTTTGTCCCCAGTCTATTATCCAAACAGTAGTCAGAGGGACAAATTATAATCCAGTCATCACCTCCAATGACTTCAATCTCACAATGAAAATAAGCCCTAAAAGGCACTCGGTGGTCTTCCCACTTCATTCTACTACCACTCTGACTTAATTTCCTACTACTCTCCCATTTGCCTACTTCATTCTAGCCACCCAGTCCACCTTGCTGTCCTTCCAATATTCCAGGAAAAGAGTTTTTCCATGTAGAAGGTTCTTTCCCTACATGATATTTTTCCACACTTACTTCATATATCACTGATAACATCAAAGCATCACAGACATATTCCTAGACTAACATCTGTATCAGTGTCTAGAAGGAAATGAGTACCACACTAAAATTAAGATAATCGATGGAGAGTTTAATAAAGGACTACTTACAAGAGTTTGGGAAGGATGTAGGAAATCAAAAAGGGATAATGCAGAACCTCAGGGATAGTAACAGGGGGCTACTGCTACACACAGCCCTGAAGGGACACGAGAGAGGAAAGGTACTGAAAACCAGAAACAGCCCAACAGAGAGGGCAGACTTGAGAGAAAAAGTGATAATTGGAGGGGAGCAGCAATCAAGTTAAGGCCACCTGCAGGAAAAGAGCTAAGAGAATAAACAACGTGAACTCACACTTCTCTCTCTCTCATATCTCTTCCCGGGGGCTTATTAATATGGTTTATATTGACTTGCCTCCCAGGGCAGAGAGCAGAATAGAGAAGGGTACAGAATGGACCTGGAAGAGACATCTGAAGATGTCCAGCCCACTACTTCACTCCATTTCTCCCTAGCACTCAAGCAGTACTTGTTGAATGAAACTGTATAATTCAATGGTGATTGTCCATTGAATAAAGCTTTTAAATATGCTATATAAGCTATGTTTCCTTAAAAAGAACTCCTCTGACGGGGGTCAGAAGGAGTCGGGAGCCACACAGGTCATCCAACGGAGACACTAAGGAGGCTTACATGAGCTCGATATGGTGAATAAGTGATGAGGTGTCTTCCATGCCTCCCGTTCTGCCCTATAGAACTTAAGATTGGTTATCATATTCACCAAGACAGAGAAGTATGAAAAAAAGGAGGTGGGGTCATGGGTAGGCATTGCACTGAGGGTCTCCCCACAACCTAGATGCTTTGCAGGTGACTTGTGATGAGTTGATCAGTGATATCTGATGTATAACATAGATGTTTCTGATAAAAGAAACAATGGGGGGAAAAAGTCATACATATGTCATACTCTGAAGGGTAAGGGAGTATTAAATGTTTAAATATCCATCCTACATACTTGTATCCACCATGAATAAATCAAGCAAGACTTCTCATGAGACCCTTCATCTCCCTGGCAAGGGTTCATTAAAGAAAAGCTCTTTGAGGAACAAACATTGGTAGAACTTCTGATTCCTTAGTTTTCTAAATTACTTGTGTCACTTGGGGACTTGTATGCAGCAATAAGAAGAGCATTACTTCTTTTGTTAGAGCTTCCCAGATTCCCCAAAGTTGGTACTATTAGAGGAAAAGATAAAACAATGGGACAGAAGAGCAAACATCTGTTTTACTTGTGAAAACTGAGGAATTTGTGTTGATGGAGAATTTATTAACAAATAATGTATTTGCTAATTCTAGTAGCACCTCCCAGGCCACCCCCAAGAAAAAAATAAACAAAAAAAGCTATCAGGGTAACATATCATCAGGAGACCGAATGGAAAGTCCTAGAAGACAGCCTTTGAGAAGGTCTTTCACACCCACACCAAGTTTCATTAAGAATCTCTTTCACTGATGATACCTATCTGTCTTTATTTTCCTGAAAGGGAACATGGTGATAAACAAGGTTGAGAGAAGATAGAGACAGACTGAAGTAGACTGAGTTGCTATGGTTTTTGAAATTTAATCCTAACCATAGAAACATCACCTTATATACTCTAGTATCACTCTTCCAATCTATTTTCATCCTGTTACAAACCTCTTCCCTCTGAAAGAAAATCAGTTATGTTACTATGCTTGATCTCCAATTTAAGAAGTTATAAAAATAATCTCTGAAAAGGATCTTTGGGTTCCTGGAAAAAATCTGTTTGCTACTGGGGCCCCATTCCATATGCTTCCCATTTAGGGGCAGATCCAAGTATTGTGAACTTTGACGCTTATACAGTGAAGGCAGGGGAGCCTTTTAAGTAAATAAATTTCAAAATACCACAAACAAATAATTTGACAGTTATCACAAAAATCACAAAATCCAGAAAAGTTGCACACGTTTTCAAGTAATTACTAGACATGCTTCTTTCATGTCTAGTAATGACGTTTGGCATTTTGTTTTGTTTTGGCTTATACACTTTGGGTGCCTCTTCATATTTCAAGGATCTTATATCGCTTTCTATGGGAAGACTAGAAAGATAATGCAAAGTTTCCTCTGTGAGGGTCGATCAAAGTTTTACTGTTGTTTCTCCTCTATCCACATGTTTTCTGCACCACGTGCTCTAGGACATGTGCATATCACAAAATGACCTCTGTCCATGTACTCATCACACTGGGTATGCAGGCTCAGTGAGCAGCAGGAAGATTTCTGGAAGAACAGTCCTTCACCAGGACAGTAGAAATAACTTAATTATACAATGAAGTAACTTCCAACCACATGTGACCATATGAAATTGCCAATGTTCCATCATCTTCAACCTCCAAACATGGCAATTTCATATGTTTCACACTAATATATCCCACTAAGCCCAAAATAAAGGTATCTCCAACTCAGCATCCCATTAGCCAGATTCCAAAATTGACCATAGCCACTCTAACACAATTTGTGCTAGGGGAAATATGACAGAGAGGAGTAGGTGTGCAAAAAGATCACAATCTTACCTAATTATGTTTAAAACATCCTAATTGCAAATTTTACATATGATCATATGAATAAGGCCTAAGGTCTTGGAAAAATCCTGGGAAAATAAGGGGCCCTGAAGCCTAAGGTCCATTAACTTCACAGTATATCACCTCTGTAGTCCCAATCCAATCAATGAAAGTTTTGTCAACTGAGCAGTCCCAGGGAAATCTACAAGGCACATCGGAAAAGTAAACACTTCTCCTTTCTCCCAAAGAAATAGTTTCCACATGTCACATAGAAATGATTTCCAATTTATAGGCACAAGCAGAGCAGGCTTCATCCATCCATTACCGGATTCAAACAATCCTGTCCAAAATGATGAAAATTTCTGTGAAACAAAGAGCCCTTTGTTAGCACGGAAATCTCACCTCTCTATCATTATTCCCTAAGGCAGTCATCAGTTGCATGTTCTGTACACCAGGCATCCTGCCCTCATGTGAGCACTTGTGAAACACAGCACCCGCGGACAAAAATGTTCTCAACGCAAGATATAAACCTGTGGTTTATGTGGGCTCTGACACCAGGCTATTTGCTAACTGGACCTACGGTGAAATAAGTCTTGGCCATATGCTTTTCAAATCTAACTCAAAATGCCGCACAAAGAACAAAGTTCAGCTAGAGCCCTCAACCCATTTTAGTAAGACTCTTTATTTCCCCCATGCTTTTACAGATAAATCTCTTCAGTGCAGACCAATGCTTTACACAGGCAAACTGTTTATCTGCTGAATTATGCTGAGTTGGCAGCACTGCTTAGAAGAACTGTGCTGAGTCTACACGATGGCCACCATCTGTTGCAGAGCTTCTAGGAACACTGTCTTCAGCATGAAACATGGTGTTAGCCCTGACCATTAAAGGATTGCTGTGCAAGTTAAAGCCAATAATGAAAATTTATTCCAGAAGGTCATTAACACCTGGCTTCTTTGCAGTAATTGAGAACACAGCTGCATAAGGAAAATAAATAAAACTGTATGACATGTATACACTGATGTGTATAAAATTGATGGCTAATAAGAACCTGCTGTATAAAAAAATAAAATAAAGTGCACAATTCAAAATAAATAAATAAATAAATAAATAAAGTATATTTCTTGTGGACAAAAAAAAACTGTATCGTGTTCACTCCATTTATATTTCAAAGATATCAAATATAATCAACATACACTGTAGATTCAGATAAGGCAGAACCTCAGCTATGCCGCTGGTTGATAAGTTGGCATTGATAAGAGTAATAACACCAACCAACAACAAGAGTATTAAAACTTTTATTTATTGAGGGATTACTATGTGCCAGGCTGCTTCAGACATATAGTGTCTTGATTCTCAAATAACCCAAGGCAAACTATTTTAACCCTCTAAGTTTCATTTTTCTCATCTTTAAAACAAAGATACTTTCACTAATTTGTAAGATTTTGGTAAAAACTAAAGATAATATAGGCAAAGTATTGAGTATTCAATATCAGATGTATGAAATAACAAAATATTATTAAACTCAAAGTTTATATTGACTGTATATATTCTGAAGTACTAGCCATAGATCAAACACGTTAAACATACAGAAAACTTCAAGCATCTCATCAGGTGACCTAGGACACTGCCTTGCTGGTAACGCAGATTTGAGGAGTAAGCTAACAAAAGACGAAGCAGAGCAGCTGTATGGGGCACAGCATCATTTAAAGCAGTCAGCATGTATTAAAAGCCTTCTCAAGTATAGCAAGAAACTGCAAAGAAAGTAATAACAGTCCTTCTGAAACAGTATTTTAAGATTACAGAACATATACAGGTATCTCATTAGTCTGTTATCTGGAGCTGTGCATAAAAGAATAATACTGAAATAAGTAGCAAAACAAAATATTAGTCAAAACACTTGGAAATCAGGGATCTATGAAGAGTGACAGCTGAGAAACATTTGTAATTTTCAGACTAAAATCCACCTTTAACATGAAAGTAATAACTATGTGCTAAGTGACAAGGTTAGCTAGTGGTTTTATCTCAAACAGTCAACATTACCCTACGGAGAGTTAATGCCACGCTCTCCGTGTACCACCCTTCCCTTTATCCCCTGCCCTGGAACCATTAGTCTAAACACCTCAAACGTAGATAGAAGAAAGGGCATATACTAGCTCCACTGCTCAACAAATTTTCATAATGGTCTTATAAATTGAGGATAAAAAGTTGTAACTAAGATAAAAATGACTAATAGTGGAAAATCAAATTTACCAGAATGTTCTGTTTATCACCAACTAAATCAGACCAAAAGGTCTTGCTTAAATCATGAACATGAATATTCAAAAACAAGGGAGATAAGAAAGCTTACCAGAAAAAAACGTTTTAAAAACATCACCCTAGGGCTTCCCTGGTGGCGCAGTGGTTGAGAGTCCGCCTGCCGATGCAGGGGACACGAGTTCGTGCCCCGGTCTGGGAGGATCCCACATGCCGCGGAGCGGCTGGGCCCGTGAGCCATGGCCGCTGAGCCTGCGCGTCCGGAGCCTGTGCTCCGCAACGGGAGAGGCAACAACAGTGAGAGGCCCGCGTACCGCAAAAAAAAAAAAAAAAAAAAAAATCACCCTCAAATGGTTTAGAAAAAAGGTATATACACACACGTATATAATATGTGAATATATTATACACACACACACACACACACTCAAGAGAGAGAGCGTGAATGATAACATAAATGAAATATTAGCAATTACTGTAGGTAGAGTATACCCCTTCAACTATTCTTGCAAATTTATTCTAGGTTTGAAATTATTTCCAAATAAAGAGTTATAAAAACAAAGCTAACAAAAAATATTTAAACATAAAATAAAATTTCAAGGTATTTATATATGCCTCTTAAAATTCAAGAAAGATTAATAATATTACAATCATTTTCTAAAGAAGTGCTCAAAAATTTAGAAAAGTTAGTCAGTTAGGAATACTGGTTCAGGACAGAAAACTATAGGGTTTTTTCCACGCATAATTCTCCTACGTATAAATATGAATCTCTGACAGAAACAACAAAGAAAGTCAAACTTAAAATAATTCTGTTTGGCCAGATACAACATGAGATTGAACAAGGCATGAAGTAACAACAGCCATACTTAAATCTTTTATTTTTTTTCCTTTTACTATCCCCATTGTATTCAAAGCTGCCAGTCTAACTAACATATAATCAAGAATTATACTGCATCCTCTAAGGAGACCTCCAACTATAGTCATGGCCTCATATATTTCTGGCAAATGCCCCAGATTCTCACAAAGTAGGGAATATCGACACAATTCCATAGAATCTACATTAAGGATATACAAAGAGATATTACCACACTGAGTTTTGGAAATATATATATATTAATCAAAGTTTCAGTATGCAATAGCTTCATTTAGCACCAATATACTGGCCATTGACTTCAGTAGATTAGGAATGAGAAGATGCTTCTAAAGGAAATCAGTTTTTGAATTGGTTAAATTAAGCTGAGGTATAAACTTAACGGATCCTAAGTTGCTATATTCAGTCTTAACATTCTAGTTAAAATAAACAGGCCTCTAAGGAGGGAGAAAGAATGCTCATGTATAACTTAAAAGGAGGCTCCTTTGAATATTACTCTTCTTGAAGACAAAGCATTTTCTATGTTTACTAAGCAATTATTGCTAACAAGTCTAGTTTCAGAATGTCCCCTGGAAAATGATTCAGGGGCATCAGAGACTCTTCAACAAATTTAATTAATAGTGCTGACATTCAGTCATTTACTCATTTAGTCCTGAGTAAATATTAAAAAGTGCTCAGAGTAATCACAGACACCTCTCTGCATAAGCAGCATGAGGTCCAGACTTTAGATTTAATATATCTTATAATTAAATCCCCTTTCCTATTGTTGTCATTAGCACTTTGGTCTAAGTTTAAGACAAATATACCTGGTACTAAATTTTGCTATGTTATGTATGTTGCAATAACAATGTTTCAGTGAAGATATAAGAAAGTATAAAAGCAAATTATTACATTCAGGAGCCTAAACATGTAACAATTAACAGATTATCAAATTAATAAATCATTTGATATTCTTTCTATTTGCAAACATGCGAGCTTTTTTTCCTGCTGGTAACTTGCTGCACAGAAAGTAAATAAATTGTGGAAGAATGAGATATCGGGATGCCCTGTAATCTCCAGATTCCATGCCTCTGAAATTTCCCTCTTAAAAATTGGAAACTAGCATAGTAGTCATAAGTGACCACAGATGGCTCTAAAATGCAGTGAGACTGAATACATTTAATAGATACATACAGACTAAAAAAAAAAAAATAGGAAAGCACTGATGATGAAAGAAACCTTCCCTTTCCCCAATTTTGTACACACACAAAATCTTCAGCTATCTCCTCAGTGGTGTATTTTCATTCAATTCCTGCTCACAAACTCCTTAACTGTACACTTTATTGGAAAGGAAATTATTTCCCTGTGGGTGGCAAAAACATTGAGATTCTTCAGGATATTGTTTGAATAAATACTAAAATAACATTCCTTCATAAATAAGTGGCTTTTTATCCTTCTAACACATTCATTGCCAACTACAGCTTTGTGTGCAAGAAATAGACTCCCTAGAATGTAAAAGAATACAGATCTTCTTCAACCTATGATGTGCTTATGCCCTAATAAACTCATCCTAAATTGAAAATATCCTAAGTCGAAAATGCATTTAATATACCTAACCTAATATCGTAGCTTAGCCTAGCCTATCTTTTTTTTTTTTTTAATTTATTTATTTTTGCTGTGTTGCGTCTTCGTTTCTGTGCGAGAGCTTTCTCTAGTTGTGGCAAGCGGGGGCCACTCTTCATCGCGGTGCGCGGGCCTCTCACTGTTGCGGCCTCTCTTGTGGCGGAGCACAGGCTCCAGACGCGCAAGCTCAGTAGTTGTGGCTCACGGGCCCAGTTGCTCTGCGGCATGTGGGATCCTCCCAGACCAGGGCTCGAACCCGTGTCCCCTGCACTAGCAGGCAGATTCTCAACCACTGTGCCACCAGGGAAGCCCCAGCCTAGCCTATCTTAAACGTACTCAGAACATTTACATTAGCCGATAGTTGGGCAAACCGTCTAACACAAAGCCTATTTTATAATAAAGTGTTGAATATCTCATGTAATTTATTGAATACATCCAGGATGGTTGTATGGGTACAGAATGGTTGTAAGTATATTGGTTATTTACAATCATGATCACGTGGCTGACTGGTAGCTGTAGCTCCCCACCGCTGCCCAGCATCAGAAAGTATCTTACAGCAGATTGCAAGCCCAGGAAAAGATCAAAATTCAAAGTATGGTTCCTACTGAATGTGTATCGCTTTTGCACCATTGGAAAATCAAAAAATTCATAATCATTGAAAGTCAGGGACCATCTATATATGACGCAACACAGTCCCAGGTCACAGCAGTTACACAGGGTTTTGAGCAGACTCAAAAACCCATGCCTTGGGCTTCCCTGGTGGCGCAGTGGTTGAGAGTCCGCCTGCCGATGCAGGGGACACGGGTTCATGCCCCGGTCAGGGGGGATCCCACATGCCGCGGAGTGGCTGGGCCCGTGAGCCATGGCCGCTGAGCCTGTGCGTCCGGAGCCTGTGCTCCTCAACGGGAGAGGCCACAACAGTGAGTGCGAGGCCCGCGTACAGAAAAAAAAAAAAAAAAAAAAAAAAAGCCTTTCCTTTACACTGAGATTACAATCACGGTATTTTTTAAACAATAAGAAAAAGAAGTACAATGGTGATTCAGGGAGAAGAGAGATAGTACGTCGTATTTGTGTGGGGTTAAAAGAGAACCCAAGGAGCCTAAGGTGAGGGGTAAAATGTAAAATGTAAGCTGAGCCTGGAAAGAAGTGTAGCTATTAACAGACAAATGAATAACTTTGGTATTCAAGAAGAGTAAATGAATGAGAAGAGAGGGCAGTAACAGCACAGGTATAATCTCCTAAAGGCTCAATGACTGTGGCTTGTGTAGATTACAAGAACATATGAGGACTGGGGCAGACAGTGGTGGGAACAGAGAGCAGAGATAAAGAGGTCTTTGCAAAGATGAGATTCTGAAGGCTTCTGACCAGGATGAAACAAATTCAGAGCTGCAATGAACTAGAGGGAGAAAATACCAAAGGCTGGAGAAAAGTTAAGACAGAATTTCAAGTTACAAGGAAAGGGGTAGTGAAGGCCAAATTCAGGTCAGAGAAGCAGTGGGAATGGAAATTGGCTGGTTCTAATGCAACTCTCAGCCATAAAGTCTACATTCTAATTAAATGTGACCTTCACTACACAGAGCTAAGTGAGGGTGGCATAAGAAACTTTAGTCAATACACATTTCCAAAATAAACCTGCATGACACAGCTGAAATAACAAAGGTAGGGAAGAATCGTAGTGCTGTGAAAGACTGAAAAACAGCTAAAGTGCCTTGTAAAAGAGCAGCTACAAATTTGGAATATAATAAACCACGATGAATATTATACCCAGCCACATGTTATAAACTGTTCTTAATGTCATTCTTGTGGAAACCTAGAATTAAACAAACTGGAATCAGCTTCTACTCTCTCCCCTAAGGTATTACTAAAGTCCGTGTCATGAGAACAGAACAAAATAAAGAAGCCCTGTTACTTATTGTTACTCCCTTTACAACCCCTCCTAATAGCCAACGCCAACCACCCGACTCCTCCCAAAAAAGAGTTCTAAGACATAAATGTGTCAGACTCAATTATATTCTATAATAATTAGTACTTTACAGAAATCACTGTGTATAAAATTTCAAAATAACGAAGCAGAAGAATTTTTGGTCGTGTTCTGGAAAATTCTTACTTCTATAACCTCAAGCCTCTGCAAATCAAAGGCATTTTATAATGTACAGATTATTTCCCTCAAATCAGTGTTTCCCAAAATGTGGCAGGTGATGTAACAGATGACTTCAAGTGATTCCTGAGTAACATTTTCTATAGCCCTTTTCATTCTATTTATTTTAATGTGTACTGAAAAAAATATGGACCATTACATATTTCCCTTTTAAATATATTTGACAGGTATTTGAATAAAAATACTAAAGTTATACAAGTGACACACAGATATTGCCAGTGACACAATAAAGACTTAAATATGAAAAATAGCTTTAGCATGACACTCTGGACATAGATGTTAATATCCATTAAACTCAGTGGCATACATATTTTTATCAGAATATTACTTTTTAATAATTCTTACTTGGTCTCAAGTTTATGAAGAATAAGTTCTATTACTTTAGTCAGAATTTATATTAGTGTTAAATGTAATATTCATGCCTAGAATGTGTTTTATATTAGCTTGAAAACAAATGAAATATTTCATCTTTCTATTAGATTTTCCATTTTCAAATCTTTTAAGTTGGATTAGGTAATTCAAAAGAGAAATTATAAAAACAGAATGAGAAAGTACAGATTTAAAGACAGGAATGTTGAAAACAATAATTTGATACATTAAAATAATGCTTGGGGGGGCTTCCCTGGTGGCGCAGTGGTTGAGAGTCCGCCTGCCGATGCAGGGGACACAGGTTCGTGCCCCGGTCCAGGAAGATCCCACATGCCGCGGAGTGGCTGGGCCCGTGAGCCATGGCCTCTGAGCCTGCACATCTGGAGCCTGTGCTCCTCAACGGGAGAGGCCACAGCAGTGAGAGGCCCGCGTACCACAAAAAAAAATAAATAAATAAAATAAAAATAATGCTTGGATTTTGAAACACTCAAATTTTAACTTCAAAAAAGGTTAAGCGCTGTTCCTGTAAAGAAAGTGACTTAAATACACACTGGGGAAAGCTTGAAGTAACTCTTTTAAAATTGACTACAGTACAAATTTCTTTTAAAATCGACAGGAAATTAAATAAGAATATATACTAAGGGCGGAAATAAGAACATTAAGTCTAAAAGTGTAGGAAACACTGTTTGAAGTAGTCTAAATTTCATTGTAAAGGTCAGTTTTTTAAAAGTTTCAAAGATAACTGTGTCTGAAAATATTTCCTAGATAGTTTATAGGATAGGATTTTTATTATTAAAACAGTCACTGAGTTTTGCAAATTTTAGATAAAATATTAAAATTTTAGTTTATGCTATTTCCATTTACATTGAATATACACAGATTTACATATTTGAAGATAAATGTTGAGGCGTTATGTATGAAAAAACCCATACGTATTTAGACTCTATGATGCCTGATCTATCCTAGAAGGTAGTTTGGTTTGATGTAAGAATACATGTTTATATGTTGCATTGCAATAGGCCAAACGCGTATTTTTTTTTAAAGTTCTAAGAGTTAAGGTGCTCAATGAATTTTTGTCAAGACATAAGAAAGAAGGTTTGATTTCAGGTTTCAGATTTCACCTATATAGACAGGTGAGGAGATTTCTTTCAAGTTGCAGAAGCCTTTTCCTCAGCAAATATTTTCATATATACATTTTTTAATCTAACTATACAGCAAACACCTATCTACTTCTAAGTGAGTTAAAGATAATTACACATATATGGAGTGAAGTTTTAACAGTGTTATATTTATACAATTTTTTAAATAAATTTATTTATTTATTTATTATTTATTTATTTATTTATTTATTTATTTATTTATTTATTTTTGGCTGTGTTGGGTCTTCGTTGCTGCGTGCGGGCTTTCTCTAGTTGTGGCGAGCAGGGTCTACTCTGCGTTGCAGTGCACGGGCTTCCCATTGCAGTGGCCTCTCTTGTTGCAGAGCACGGGCTCTAGGCGCACAGGCTTCAGTAGTTGTGGCACACGTGCTCAGTAGTTGTAGCTCGTGGGCTCTAGAGTGCAGGCTCAGTAGTTGTGGTGCACTGGCTTAGTTGCTCCATGGCATGTGGGATCTTCTTGGACCAGGGCTCGAACCCGTGTCTCCTGCATTGTCAGGCTGATTCTTAACCACTGCACCACTAGGGAAGTCCCCATTTATACAATTTTAATGACACTTCAAAACATATTATGGACTAGATTAGGGAT
Organism: Mesoplodon mirus; assembly: GCF_964341445.2. NCBI lineage: Eukaryota > Metazoa > Chordata > Mammalia > Artiodactyla > Ziphiidae > Mesoplodon > Mesoplodon mirus. The sequence continues at coordinate 46,762,311 of NC_138984.1, forward strand.
AGCTATCTACCCCTGCAAAATATACGCCAGAAAAATAGAGTTTAGAAATGCTACTAAACCATGGTTCTCAGTGGGTTGATTATGCACCCCCAGGGGACATTTGCATCAACTGGGGGTGCTTTTGGCCCCAGAGGACATTTAGCAACATCTGAAGATATTTTTGATTATCACAACTGGGAGCATAGTGCTGGGATCCAATGGGTAGAGACCAGGGATACTGCCTACAATACCCAGAATAACCCTTCCCCCACCCAACAACTAAGAATTATCTGGAGGTTGAGAAATTCTTTTCTAAACTCATTACCATCAAACATGCTCCAAAATGTTAGGGTTAAAGACAGGAGAAGATAGGAAAATCACAGGAGGTCAAATGAGAGGGAGGGAGAGAATAAGATAAAAAAGAAAGATCAGAATCAACTAAAGAACAATCTAAAGTACTGTATCTAACAAGTATTTTACCGTGTGGTTAATATGAGAAAGGCAACATGGGGCCAAACCAGTAATGATCACAAACATACCAAAAAAGTGTGAGCAAACTTAACAAACGTCTATCTATCTATATCTATCTATCTATCTATTTATTTATTTATGTCTGCATTGGGTCTTCGTTGCTGCATGGGGACTTTCTCTAGTTGCGGCGAGCGGGGGCTACTCTTCGTTGCAGAGCACAGGCTTTTCACTGCAGTGGCTTCTCTTGTTGCGGAGCATGGGCTCTAGGTGCACGGGCTTCAGTAGTTGTGGCATGCGGGCTCAATAGCTGTGTCTCACGGGCTCAGTAGTTGTGGCACACGTGCTTAGTTGCTCCGTGGCATGTGGAATTTTCCCAGACCAGGCCTCAAAGCCCTGTCCCCTGCATTGGCAGGCAGATTCTTAACCACTGCACCACCAGGGAACTCCCAAAAAACTTTTCTTAAAAGAAAAAAGGATACCTATTTTTTTTAAGCTACTGCTTGCTGATGAAGGAACTGACTTATATACAATTATTTTACTCTCTCATGGACATACTTCCCATTCCTCAGAGATGCTATGCCAAGAAAATGTTAGAGTAGCTTGGGGAGACTCACACTGGGCAACAGTGACAACTACTTGGGTAGATGCTCCAAATAATAGTGACCTTGCCATGTACAAATCATACCTCCTTAATTCCAAAATATCTTGATCTCCTCCAACCCAAATTAAAAGGCTATACAGTAGGATCCCATTTTTTATTTTTTAACATCAAGGTGTATATTTGTAAATGGGTAGAATTTGTGTTGGAATGATTCATAGTAAACTATTAACAATTTTTACCCTGAGGATCATGGGTGTGAGAGGGCATGAAGGTAAACATATTTTGCTAGATCTTGGGAGTATTTGAATCTTTTATAATGAGAATGCATTCATGTATAATAACTTTTTTTAATGAGTTTTCTCAAAAGCAAAATGCAAATACTCTGCTATGGTCCATAAACACTTAATACAAATATCTTGCTTTATATGAGATACATATTGTTTAAAAGTTGTTGTAACAGCTTTAATCATACTCCCAGAAAGGAATTTGCTAGTTAAAGAAATCCTACAGAATTTATTTTGTAGGCTTAAAAGCTTTTTAGAAAACAAATATCACTCATAAATTAAATGATATATTGAGCTAAGTTTCCATATATGGACTTTATTGAAAGAAAAGAACAATCGAATACCATCAGCACACCACAGTTACTACTGGGAATTTACTGACACTTTCACTTTGATTCCTGTATGAAAATTAATCAGCTGACAGCATTAGAGCATTTAAGACATTTTTAAGAACTTAGAAATTCTCCTAATAGTTATAAAAAATTTATACCATCTTTGAAATGGATTCCATAAATGTTTTACAACTTTTATGAGGGCTACTCTGATTCACTGAAGTAGTATATACAGCAATAGTCGATGAACAGTTAAAGAAATATTTTGAATTTCTCCATTCTGCTTTATTTAATTCTGAGCAGAAATAACTGCACTTTGCTATTTTATGATTGATTTTTCTCATTTATTAACATATCATTTTAAGGAACCAAAAAATGAATCAGATGAAAATTAGTTATTTCATCCAACTAAAATTAAGCTGGTATCATAAAGTTTTCTCATTCATCAATTAGGGTAAATAGCCAAGTGAAATTTTGGCTGATGCTAAAGATTAGCTTGCCCAGGTGTAAGAAATGAACAATGAAAAATTGGAAATGAAAAAGCTGGATTACAAAATCAATCTCTTTACAGAACTATAATTTCATTCTCAGAAAAACATTTCCTGTTCAATCTAATATCACCTTCATTGCAATGTGTAGATATAGATATTACAATCCCAAAAAGAACAATACAAGTCTACTAATATATCTAAAAGTATATTTTTAAATATATTATAAATACATCTTTATAAAAACATATGCTTATAGTCATACACTCATATGATTAGGTATATTATTATATATTATAAATGAAACCAGTGTCCTCCTCAACTTTTCAAGGATATTTATCCATCAATATGGCATCAGCTAATAAATCAAAACATGTTTAGTCCTTATTTCTCATACTTTATTAGTAAGTGACATTTCTCAACACATAACCATTTTGACAGGCTGCACCATGATATGGAGAAATAAACTTGAAATAATAAAAAATAGTAAAAGATATCAAAATAAATCCATGTGTTATTACAACAAACACATGCAAGCCAAGTTACTATTAAGTTATGCTAAATATATTTCTCTTCATTTATCACCACTTTTTAGAATTTGCTCCCCCAATTACCAAGTGAAATACCAATTGACTAGACAGTGTTAACTACATTTTGCATCCAGCATATTTTGTAAAAACATAATTTCTATTTCATTCAACCTCAGACTATTCCAATTCAATCTGAGAAGAAAAGTGTTTTTAGGACTGAAGTCCTCACATAGGTAAAATCATATGTATAATCTTAAATAATCATAGAAAAAGTGGGTCCTGAAAAATCCTGTCATTCCTTCACATGGAGTGCAATGGAGCAGTGAGATAGCCAAGGCAAGATTCTGCAGGGCTGTGTACTTCATGGTGCAGAGTTTGAATGATTTCTGCTAATATCCTGAGATAAAAACTGACTCTCCCAAGCAATAGTCCTCATGTAATAGATAGGCTAAGGGTCAATGTACAGGTGTGTCCTCCCCCAGTTCATCATTTGCACCTGAAACATTTGCATCTTTCTAACAGCTCTTACCAAGACATTATTTTAGTATATGCATGTTGGATGAGGCACACTTTATCTTAAGGAAACTAGATCTTGAATTTCTTATTTCTGCATGTGTTCATCAAATACTTGAATGCCTACTGTGCCAGGAACTCTTTTAGGTTCTGGTCCCTAGAGATAAGCAAACACACAGCAGTCCCTGCTCTTGTAGGGCTTCCACTCCAGTGAGCAAGAAATACAAGCATAAAAGTAGTTTCACACTTAAATACATTATTTCTCATCCACTCCCCTAAATTCATAGAGAGAGACTAAGTAACCTGATGAAGGCTACCCAGTTTGTACCAAGAATCAATAGAAAATTCAAGAGTCCACAACTAAAAATGCACTAAAAATGACTCTAGAGAAAGTGCTAAAAGAACCCATTTCTGTACTATATCCAAGACCAGTGTCTTACCAAGTTAATTTATAAAGATTACTTTATATGAATTTTTTATCTTTTCATTTTCCTTTCTATGAAAAGTTTTTAAAAAGAAGAAGAAAAATTAAAGGTATCTTATTAAGGTATCTTCTTAAGTCCTGGTTTTTAAAGAAAAACTTATGACATAAAGAGAATAACAAATCTAGGTATGCTGTTTTTGAATTATACTGAAGGGTCTGTCTAAAAAGATCTGAATAAAAGTAGGGTTTAAAATCTACTTCAATGCTCTATCTCTCTCAATTCTTTCTTTTCCAGCAGAATTATTTTATAAAAATGCAGTGTAATTTAAGATAAAAAATGTGTACTAATATAACTATATTTGACATATAGATTCAGGTTTATAGTGTTAATCATAAAATAATGAAATGCTTTTCTCATTAACATTAATATAACCCTATAGTAAATAGTTTTCAATAACCTAGGAAAATCTACTTTGGCAAAACTGGTTACACCCACTCATATTTACTTCTAGGTACACCTACTTCAACGATTGGCCAAATTCAAAATGGCGTGGGAATCAGAAAAGCCCAACGTGGAGTCACAAACAGGAACAGATAACTCCACAATACAATTTTCATTACCTTTGAGAATAGCTTTGTGGAAACGAGTTGTAGAGATAGTACTTGGGGAGTCAGGGGTAACCTAGGGAGTCCTATAATACTTCATGTTTTGACCAAGGATTGAGGTTCATTTTGCCAAATCTGTGAAATCTGTATTCAGTTTCTGGAGTGGAGCTGTGTGAACACAGAAAGCCACAACCCCAAAATGAACTTGAAGCCCTGGCCAGCTCAACTGGCCAGTTCTAGAAGTACCTGCCTTATGTTAGGTGCAATTTGGCCTTTACCTTTAACAGCACAAAATAGTTCTTTTAAAATATTTGGCAAGTCAGTCCTTTCTTTCCTCTCCCCTATAAGATGATTCTAGTTTAGATCTCTATTAATCTACCTCCCAGGTGGGTAAGACTCCCCTGCGGAATAAAGACTTCGGTTTCATGTTTGGGTTCTTCTGTCTTTTTTGCTGGCTTTTCATTTTCTGATTCCCCTTAACTATCAATGCTCTCAAGGGTCTGACCTCATGGTATTAATAATCACCCAGTGTTGATAACTTTCAAATCTCTATCTCCATCCCAGGATTTCTCCTTATTTCCAAATGGCATATCCAGCTTGCTAGAGGGCATCATCTCTCTGTAACGGTTCCTAAACACCTCAAATTCAAAAATCCAAAGTGGAATTTTTAGTCTTTCCCTCCAATCACGTCCTTCATCTTGTATTCCTTTGTCTTGATGAATAGTACTACCACAGTCTACTCAAACAGTCCAAGTCTGCACTGAGCCACTTTATTCCTTCTTCCTAAAATGCTCACATTCAATCAGCCAACAATTCTATAAATTAAACCTCACTCCAATTCATTCTCTGCCAATATTATGATAGCTCCTACATTCAAGGCCTTATCGTCTCTCACCTGGACTATTTTAACATTTCCTAACTTAGTTCCATACTTTTATCCTCGTATCTCTTCATCCCATCCCGCCCAAAGCCATAAGGTTTCATATATACAAAGTTTATCAAGTTCCTTCCCTCCTTTTCCGTTGCTCTTATTTTGTCTGAAAACCTTGAAGGACTCACCACAGCTCACAGCCATAGAACTCTAAGAGAGACACATATATTATTAGGGAAATGTAACATCAAGTCAAGGGGTAAATGAAGTCACAGGATTAATAGTCCATAATCCTGAAGGACTGGTGTTGCCTCATTGTAATTAAAATACATTAGTTTTAGTTTAAAACCAAGTTTGTAGAGTAGAAGTTCAGATTCAAATGAATTTCAGACTTCAAAGAAATTGCACTTGAAGCAGGCAGATTAAGCCTGTGAGTCCACACTTCTCCGACACTAGGATACTTTGGAGGTATCTAGCATTGTAGCTGCTACATAATCATGAAGGTCTACATGATTAACTGTAAGAATCCCAGTAGCTTTAATCCATTTAGCACACAATTATTGGCTCTCCCTTATTTTCCAGGAGATGATGACTCCATTTAAATTTCAACTATTATCACAGTTGGATCTTAGAAATCTTCTCACCTAATGTCTCAAGCTACAGACAAGCTGCAGGATACTTTTCTATAGCAGCCCTGACCCATAGCTATCTGTTCTTTCTCCAAATAGGTTCAGTAATAGAGAACGTCACTATCGAATAATCAATCTTGATTCATTGTCAGAAGCTGCTTTCTTATACAGGGTTGGAAGCTGAAGATAACACAACTTAATTTCTTCCTAACATAGAGATCATTCATGATGTCACATGTCCCAAAATACAGACTGATAAAGAAAAATGCCCTTGGACTCAAACTGTGAAAAGGTACAATTTCAAAAATAACAATAGGAACTTTAACCATTTATTGATCCTCAGAAGCCTGCTGGTGATCTGATGAAAGGAGAACAAGGAAATCTGTTGCTGCCTGCTCTCCAAGCCCAAAAGAGACAGTGCAAACTCTAAAAATCTTTGTGCCAAGGGAGAGGAGACATGTAGAATGTTGCTCACCATCTGGTTCTACAAGGATTAAGACATTCGCCACTGCAGTCACTGACTAACTGTGCACCCGGAGAGGAATTCAAAATGAAAAGCAGGGTGAGGCACTCTGTGCTTTGGAAAAACAGGCTCCTTCGATAGTTAGATATATATCTCAGGAAGAATTTTAATAAATCCAGATTCTTGCATCTTCCCATACATAGAAAAGCACTAAAATCATTAACTGGAGTTATCTGTTCTTCATGACTAGCAATACTCTTTTACCAAGATGTACACCTGACTGCATATACTGTCTAGTCAAAAATCATATATACGCTGGCTTCTTCCCTACACTTTGGAGCAGTTTTCTCAGAGCTGTTTAGAGGCTATCTCCCAGGCTATCGTCCTTTGTAAGATCCCTGAATAAAACTTAAACTCACAACTCTCAGGTTGTGTGTTTTTCTTTAAGTCACACACAGGAGAAAGCTACATGAAAACTTACTAGTGCTACTGAAGATTCTTGTTTTATACCGCTCAGTGATACATACAAGGTTCATGTCATTATCTTCATTTTACATTCAAGAAAAAAGTTCCAGAGATGCTAAGTTATCTCCCCAAGAGCCCTAAGCTAGTAAATGATGCAGCCAGAAGCAAGACTACACAGCATGGAAATATCTGGTAAGAGGCCAAGTTTATCTGTAACTCAGTAAGTCTTCAATAACTTAACTGGAATCTTCCATCACATCCCACAGACTACACATTTCACTTTACCTTTTTTTGCAAAGGTTCAGTATATAAGATGCAGAGGGGGTACATAAATAAAAGTAAAACCAAGCTCCAGTGCATTTCTGCTTTGTGGGTTTGTTCTCTCTCTCTTTTTTTTCTTTGTACATTTCTTTGTTTTCCAAATTTTAACCAGGGGAGATTTCTTTTAAAAGTATTAGGGCGAAAAAAATTATCAAAAACTGATTTTTGTGAGGCTTTAATTTTAATACTGAGGAGAATTCGCTCCTAAAACACTTTTTTTTGTGATAATCATTTTCACATGCAAATTTACAAAACACAGTGCAGCTTGCTCTTAACCCCTCATAGAAATGATGTATTTTAAACACCAGACCTGAAAAATAGATTCCATCCTTGAGGCTTAAGTTACTTTAATGTCTGTTAGACAACAAAAAGAGACTCACAGATGCAGCCTCCTCTCGTAACCAAAATAAGTTGAGTCCAGGCAAATGTGGGTGCTAATGTGTGCATCCAAAAATAATGACCTAAATGATCCAGATTTCAGGCCTCCAGTAATCACAGACACAGCTATTGAGTTGAAAAATGAACCAAGACTTGAGAGTGTAAGATAAAGCAAAGGGGCAAAGACTGACACTTGTGCTGAGCAGTTTATAATTTACTGGTTCTTCCTCAGTCATCTGTCTACTCGAGAAAAAAAAATCATGATTCTGACAGAAACCACTGCCAGATGATTTATCTTTGATTACTTACTATCTGTTTAGATGTTATCAATCCACAGCATGCTACATTTATCCTTAAAAGTAACATGAATTTGAAATCATAAAGTTATATTGACAGGATTCTTCTCCTCAATTTCTTCCTACCCCGATACCAGTACACACCTAAGCCAGCTGCTGAGGTCCATCACATCACTAGAAAAAAGTCTAATTACAAACCAATATGTAGCCCATGATCCCAATTCTTTTTTTTTAATTTTTATTGAAATATAGTTGATTTGCAATGTTGTATTAGTTTCAGATGTACAGCAAAGTGATTCAAGATTTGATGGAGAAATCTTTTTTAGATTCTTTTCCATTATAAGTTATTACACGATATTAAGTATAGTTCCCTGTGCTATACAGTAGGTTCTGTTGGTTATTTATTTTATACATAAGTAGTGTGTATATTTTAATCCCAAACTCCTAACCAAGTCTATTTTTAAAATTAAGGAAATGTCATCAAATCAGTCAATGAGACTCATTTTTTTTCTTTATACTCTTCAGTATTCTTAAACTTGTTTCAAGAGCATGTATCAGTTGTAAAATTAAGAAAAAGAGTGTTGATGTATATACACTAAAAAGTTAAAAATAGTTTTCTCCTACATAATTTTAGGATTAAGGGTTTCTTATTTGTTTCATATTAATATTTTATATCACAGATTTTCTTCCACCACATTTCATTTGTATATATTTAAAAAAACAAAAAAAATTCTAGAAGGAGAAGATATATCCCAGTTCAAATTACACAATGTTTTAAGCTAGTGGGGTTTGATGACTATCTTTAGTGTTGTGTTTGGATTCCTCTTTCTTTTCTGCGTGTCTATCTATTATAGATTTTTGGTTTGCGGTTACCATGAGGTTTTGGTACAGTAGTTTATGTATATATACATGATTGTTTTAAGTTGCTGATCTCTTAATTTCAAATGCATTTATAATATCCTGCATTTGTGTGTTGATGATTTCCTACCTTTATTGAATGTTTGTCTTTACTGGTGAGCTTTCCCATTTCATAATTTTCGTGTTTCTAGCTGTAGCCTTTTCTTTGCTGCTTAGAGAAGTTCCTTTAGCACTTGTTGTAAAGCTGATTTGGTGGTGTTGAATTCTTTTAGCTTTTGCTTGTCTGGAAAGCTTTAGATTTCTCCATCAAGTCTGAACAAGAGCCTTTCTGGGTAGAGTATTCTTTTTTTTTTTTTTTTTTTTTTTTTTTTTTTTGCGGTATGCGGGCCTCTCACTGTTGTGGCCTCTCCCGTTGCGGAGCACAGGCTCCGGATGCGCAGGCCCAGCGGCCATGGCTCACGGGCCCAGCCGCTCCGCGGCATATGGGATCCTCCCAGACCGGGGCACGAACCCGTATCCCCTGCATCGGCAGGCGGACTCTCAACCACTGCGCCACCAGGGAGGCCCTGGGTAGAGTATTCTTGATTGTAGATTTTTCTCTTTCATCACTTTAAACACCTCATGCCACTTCCTTCTGACCTACAGGATGTTTGCTGAACAATCAGCTGATAGTCTTATGGGGATTCCCTTGTATGTTATTTGTTGCTTTTCCCTTGTTGCTTTTAATATTTTCTCTTTATCTTTAATTTTTGTCAATTTGATTAATATGTGTCTTGGTGTGTTCCCCCTTGGGTTTATTCTGCCTGGGACTCTCTGCACTTCCTGCATTTGGGTGACTGCTTCCTTTCCCATGTTAAGGAAGTTTTCAGCTATTATCTCTTCAAATATTTTCTCAGGTCCTTTCTCTTTCTCTCTCCTTCTGGGATCCCTATAATGCAAATGTCGGTGTGTTTGATGTTGTCCCAGAGGTCTCGTAAAGCGTCCTCATTTCTTTTCTTTTTCTTTCTTTATTCTGTTCTGTGGCAGTGATTTCCAGCACTCTGTCTTCCAGCACACTTATCCATTCTTCTGACTCATTTATTCTGCTATTGATTCCTTCTAATGTCTTTTTCATTTCAGTTACTGTATTCTTCAATTCTGTTTGATTGTTCTTTATATTTTAACTCTTTGCTAAAAACTTCTTGTAACTTTTCGCTCTGTGCATCCATTCCTTTCTCAAGTTCTTGGATGATCTTTATGATCATTACTCTGAACTCTTTCTTGGGTAGATTGCCTATCTCCACTTCACTTAGTTTTTTATGTTGTACCTTCATCTGGTACATATTCCTTTGCCGTCTCATTCCGTTTAAATTTCTATTTGTAATTTTTATGTATGTAGTAGGTTAGTTACATTTCTCGACCTTGGAGAAGTGGCCCTCTGGAGGGGATGCCCTATGTGTCCCAGCAGTACACTCCCTTCTAGTCACCCAAGGCCCAGGGACCATTTGGTCCCAGGGTAGGTTCTGACCTGTGTTTGTGGACTCTGTTCCACAGGCTGTGGGACTGTAGTTTTCTTGCTTCTGGTGCCTGCCCACTGGTGGGTAGAGCTGGGTCTTGGCCCTCTGGTGGGCAGGGCTGTGTAAAGGGGCATGTCTAGAAGTGTCTGTGGGCTCAGGAAGTCTTTAGCAGCCTGTCTGCCAATGGGTGGGGCCACGCTCCCACCCTGTTGTTTGTTTGGCCTGAGGCATCCCAGCATTGGAGCCTACAGGCTGTTGGGTGGGGCAGGTCTCGGTGCCAAGGACACAAGACATCTGCCTCCAACCAGAGTTTATGTAGATGAACACTCCCCAATATGTCCACCACCAGCTTTTATGACCCCAGAGAGAGCCACAGCCCCTCTGCCCCCTGCCTCCCCAGGAGACCCTCCAAGACCAGCAGATAGGTCTGGCCCAGGTTCGTATGAAGTCACTGCTTTTGCTCTGGGTCCTGGCACACGCAAGACCTTGTGTGCACCCTCCAAGAGTAGAGTCTCTGTTTCCCCAAGTCCTGTGGAGCTCCTGCAATCAAGCCCCTCTGGCCTTCAAAACAAATGCTCTGGGGGCTCCTCCTCCCAATGCTGGACCCCTAGGCTTGGGTGCCTGGTGTGGGGCTCAAAGCTCTCACTCCTGTGGGAGGACTTCTGCTATATAATTATTCTCCAGTTTGTGGGTTGCCCATCCAGGTGGTATGGAATTTGATTATATTGTGATTGCACCCATCCTACTGTCTCATTGTGGTTTCTTCTTTATGTCTTTGGATGTAAAATATCTTCTTTTGGTAGGTTCTCATCTTTTTTATCGATGGTTGTTCAGCAGTTAGTTGTGATTTTGGTGTGCTCATGAGAGGAGGTGAAGTCAAGGTCCTTCTACTCTGCTATCTTGCCTCCCCATCCAATCCCTACTGGGGTTTTTTGCTGAAGATATATAACTTTTTCATGGAGATATAGTCAAAAACAGATACTCATTCTGTACCCCTCTAATTTATTATCTTTTATAAGTTGCAAACGACATACTGCATTGAAGTTGTTCCATTTGTATTTATAGTTTAGGATAAATTCATTTATATAAAACAACATATTTTCTAATCAGAATGAAAACAGAACATAATTTTACTGTGAGGTTAAACATAACAGTACAAAAATTATATTGACACTTTACATAATAATGCTAGCTACCATTTACTGACACTTATAAACTCCAGCTACTATGCTACATGCAACATGGTTTTAATCCTCTCAGAAACCCTGCATTATTGTCTATGCCATCTTACAGATTAAGAAAGGGAAACAGTATGAGATTAATTTGCCTGTTGAAGAGTACTCAGGTTGTAAATAGCCAATCCTATCACCAGAGAAGCCAAAGCTCAGGCTTTCTCCAGTACAACCTACAGATTTATACCATGAAAGATTTGTCTTCATGTACTCTACTCCATAACTTACCACACACATAATTCCACCAAAATTGTTCTCACCACAGTCACCAATGACCTTCATGTTAAGTACAACAGACACATAATAGATACTTTAATCTGTTTGTTTGTTTACATTTCTATACTATTTAACATTGTTGATCATTGTCTCCTTCTCAAATTATTATTTTTTTTAATCTTAGCTTTTACAACGTCACTGGTAGTTCCTTCGTAGTGGTGCTTAAGGCTTTGCTGTTTCTGCCCTCGAGCCTTGTTATTTGATGGCCCTTGCTAGACTAAAATCTCATATTTGTAGTCTGAAATCTGAAAACTTGTATATATGTACACACACACACACACACACACACACCCCACATATACATATATATCACCAGTCCACACCAAACATCTTAGCTCCAAACACGTATATGTATGTACATCAAATAACTACTACTGGACATCTACAACAGAATGATTCAGACACACATCAAAATGTGTCCAAAATTGATATCATTAGTTTCCTCCAATAGTTCTACTATATTGACTTTGCTGATGAATACCAACACCCAGGTTGCCAAAACTAGGAATCTTAGAATCAACATTTACACCATCCTCCTGCCTACCTCCCACAATCACTAACAAATCATAAAAATGTACAGATTTTTTTCCTCCTAAATATCTCTGGAACAAACTCATTTTTCATTGCCATCATGCTAAACTGGACTACCACCTTCTCTTGCCTAGATTTACTGTCTGAGCAGCTAGTCAAATCTTTCTAAAATGCAGATGACATCTTGTCACCAATCCTATTTTAATCCCTCAAAGGTTTCTAACTGCTATTAAAATAGAGAGCAAACTCTGAATGTGAACGTCCTGTAAGATCTGGTCTTTGCCTCATGGGCTTTACCTCCAGCGATTCTAGTTCTTCTTTCTCTTCCACTCTATTCTCTACCTCTATTTTCAATCTTGTAATTCTGTGGCTGAGCCATATACTCACTCCTCTAAGATTTCCTACCTGCTTGAAACACTCTCCACTCTCATTTCTTTCTACTGCTGAGTCTTCCCTAACTTGTAGACTATGTCATAGCCCCTGTCTATGGCTCAAAGGGTTGAAGAGAACTTTCTTATAATACCCAAACTATAAATACCTCAAGAGATCGAATGTCTAACAGTTTAACTAACCAAAAAAAGACAAAATGATGAAATCAGATACTAAAATCAGACAACCCTGAATACAATATTTTGATTAAGATACTTGTTTTAGTTTAAAAACAACTATTTAAAACTAAAACTTAGACTGCTCTAAGGGCTGAAATGTTTTTTGAGGTTATCTAGTCCATCTTCTCAATGAAGGAAATATCAATGAAAAGTACATGACTTGCTATTAAAAACTATTAATATTAGTTATTTTACATCTTAGGCTTTATTTATACAAACCTTATCGCTTTGACAAAACCAGGGAAAAAATGGGATTAAGAAGGTTTTCTCACTCAGATTTTTCTCACTCAAGCATTTTCTCACTCAAGATTTTTCTCAGATTTTCTCACTCCAGCATTCTAACCTTCTTGACAAATCAAATCAAGCATGAGCCAAAGCAATATACAGACACAATTTAGTCAATGAGTTAATTTTTATACTTTATCTAACTAAGTAGGGTAAAATGAACAAATATCTTGTCATATGGGAGTTCCAAGTTGTCACTTCTAAGAGTGGGAGATGAGCAGCTCATGGTGCTGCAAAAAAAGGGGGAGCCAAGCATCAGCCAGGAGTCTAGGCGATCAGGTTATTCAAAGGTATCTCACTCTCACCAGTAAAGAGAGCCACCGAAGCTGCCCCGATCCTTCAGGGGACTCTCGCCGCTCCACTGCACACTTCCTCAACTAGGATGGCGGTTAAGCTGCACTACTTCCCACCCTACTATCTGCCCTAGTCTACTGTTTGCCAGCCCTGGAACCTTAAACAAGTTTCTTAATCATTCACAAATCATAAAAAAAAAAAAAAAAAAAAAAAAAAAAAACCATTTAGCACAATGCTCAGGACATAGTGAGCACTATGTAAATGCTATTTGTAGAAGAGGAAAAGGGTAGATTTTCCTCTACCCTCCCAGACTCTCGACTAAGACTTCCTGTAACAAAAGACAGATTAACAAGAGAATGAAATACAAATGTATTTAATATAAGTTTTGTGTGACACAGCACCCTTCATAAAGAAATGAAGACACCCAAAGAAATGATTAAACCTGAATGTTTTTTTACGCTAGGTTTGAAGAAGGGTTACAAGTCTTGGAAAGGTATGACAGGACCAAGAGTATGAGCTAAGTATAGTAAACTAGAGGAAATTTAGCAAGATTATTCAGATTCCTCTGTGTCCCTTTGTTTTCAGAGCTAAGGATGTTCCTTTCCTTCTAGGATAGAGAGGGCACCTCTCACATGAGGATTTGGTGACCTGCTTCAGGAGAAGGTCAGAAAGTCCTTCCTTCACATGCCATTTCTCAAATTCCCTCAGGTTGAAATATTCAATATGTCAAGGTACCATATTTTGATGTACTGTGTCCTAAACCCTGTCATATTCTTGTTATTTCTCTTTCAAAAAATCATTTTTGGTTTGGACCACAGGTAGAAGACAACAGATAAAGAAAAGAGCTCATGTGCCATGAAGATCCTAATAAAGAGAGACAATGATTGGGGTGGGGGAAGGGCACGACAATTTTCACTTTATTTTCTTATTTTAGCACTAGTGAGAGTTGGAATTTGAATTATCTGGATATTTATCCTCTTCCTTGTTTTATATCTGCTGTGAGCCAATTTATATTTTCTACTAAAATTTCCAAAGTGGAGAAGCAGAGTCCCTTTATAATAGTTTCTGTACTAAGAGGCATTTATTCACATTCAAAAACCCACAAGAATGTGGCTCCCTTTTAAAGAGGAAAAGGTCACCAGAGGGCACTTTGATTCTGGGCAAAGGGATACCCCAGAACAATCCCTGAACAACAGCTTCTAAAAGAACAATAATCCTCTAAGAATTCCAGCACTTTGTATTCTCTAGTTCCCTTGCCTAACTTTGAAAGAAGGTCATGATCTCATACAGGAAGCATCTCAAGTATGTTTACAGCATTTTTATGCAAAAAACAAATATGCACATCTCATTCACGGTAATGTAGGAGGTCTTGTTAACTTTGGATCTCTCCTTCAGTAACTTCTTCTAAGGTCTCTCATTTTCCTAAGGTATTCAAATTACTGGCTGTCCATTTCCCTCTTCAACCCAATCTCCATACTTTCAATATCCACACTGATACAGCTCTAATACAACAGCCTTGTTCTTTCTTGACCAACGAACCATTTGCCACTGCAGCTTTTCACAATCTGTAATGTTTCTACCTCCAGTTTCACCACTGTTCTTCTTCACCTCCACAGTCTACACAATCTTTAGCTTTCTGTCTTTCACACCCCCTCATTGCCAACAAACCTGCCCACTGTGACACTTGCCTATTCTGAGCCTGTTAGATTATTCCTGGGTTTGCTTGCCTCCACCTCCTGTTTAAACCACTGGTTAAACCATTTCAGCATTAATACTCTAAAATGTATTAAATTGGCCAAAAAGTTCGTTCGGTCGAACTTTTTGGCCAGCTCACTATTTCAGTCCTGCTTTTGGCAATTCTCAGCTTTGGGTAATTCCTACAACCTTTAGAGCAAGAGGACAAAGACTCAGATATACCTCCTTACTTTGATACAGCAAAAAACAATGTGCATAATGGTAAATCAGCAAAAAAAGCCAGAACTCAACATGGTGGCAAGAACCCCCATGAACATGGTGGCAGAAAATAAACTGCTATGGTTCCAGTGAACTAGAGCTTTATAACACTAGTTCTGACTTAAAAGATTATTATACGTCTGCATTGTTTTTTACTTCTGTGAATGGATCTGCGCTACAAAATTTTCCTAATTTTACTCCCATCAGCTTTATCATTTATATTTAAATAATTACGTTAGCTTTATCATGACTCCAAGCTTGAAACTACTCAGACAAGGCAATGAGAGTACTTCAGTGTTTCCTAAGGTACATTTAATGTTCCCAGTACAATAAAGACACCAAACAACCAAATAAATAGTGATGTGATTTTATGGATTAGATTTTGAATTTGTATTTCAAGTTATTTTATTTTTATTGAATAATGTATTCTGAGATATATGTAGAATATATTCACCCCCAAGTAACTTTAGCTAAGATGATTAATACAATCACTGTATTAAAAACATAATAAAATTTGGTGAATTGAGTTATGAAATATTTATATAGAGTAATAGCACTAATCATATCCAAAGTTTACAAAACCCAAGTGGTCTATAAATTTTCTTTAATTATCTAAATTGTTATTTCTAAAACGTTTATTTCAAATTAAGATACCACTTAATAACTGTTCTAATTAAGATACTTTCTCATTTAAGTAACTGAAAGGTCTAGTTCAAACTGGTTTGAAAAATAAATAAATTCATTCTCTTACACAACAGTAAATCCAGAAATATGGTAGATTGATTCAGGGACCCAACAATGCCATCAAGCGTCCAGGCTCTTTACATTTTTTTCTTTCATCATTGATGCATTTGTTTTGCCCTCAAGCTAGATATCCTCATGGACAAAAGATGACCCCCTACTGCAATTTCAAGCATCTATTCCAGACAGGACAAATATCAAGAGCTGACATATGTATGCCTTCTCACCAATGTCCCCTTCCCAAGTGTAAAGAAAATTTTTCTACCCCACCTCCCTCCAGTTCTGTTATTTAATATAATTGACTCTGACTGGGACAAGGAACAAGTGCCCCCTCCATAACCAATCACTGACAAGGGGAATAGAAACACAGTGACTACTAGCTCAGCCTAATCCAAAGTTCACTTTTATTAGAAATGAACTGTCTTCCCCTTGAGTCAGGAGATACATGGGCCCCAGGCCAAGCAGCTGGAGTTAGTCCCCTGTAGACAGATACTCCAAGATGAAGATAGGAGAGGCTGAGCCCTGCCCAGATAAAAGATAAAAGACCACATATTCCTCATTCTCTAAGTCAAGGAGACCTTCCCAATTAAAAAGCTCCTTGGAGGTCAAAAGAGGAGTGATGTCAAGCTACCCACAGGCCTCTTTGCTGGAATCCATCTTAGCTAAGAGATACATGTGCACACATGGGAGGATCCTGAGGTGTACCAAACACGGACTCAGAACCAGGCAAATCAAAATGACTGGCCAAAGGAAATCCAGAAGGAATGCCACATATAAGTGATTTAAACTACCACAAGGGCGACACTCTCTGAGTCCACCCGTGTGTCTATCCACACATACTGTACTCTTTTTCCTCCTAAAAAACACTTTACTTGTTTCCCTACTTTCTGTCTCTGTGGGAATTCTTTTCTGCAAAGCCGAAGGGCCAGGGCCTTGTCACCGACCAGTGGTCTAGTGGCTGGGATTCAGCGTTCTCACTGCCACGGCCAGGCCTCAATCTCTGGCCGGGAACCGAAACCCTACTTCAAGCTGCTGCAGGCCGAGGCCAGCAGAGATCACCCTGAGTTATGTGGGGAGTAGTGAACATCTGAATAACACAAGAGTTCTATGAACAAAGAGGAATAAGGAAATTATTTGAATAAGCAACCAATAACAAGGACTGTGATGTGACTCTTAGAAGTGAAAATACGCTTCTTATGAATCAATGTGCACGAAATGGAGAGGAGAATTCACTTCAGGTGGAAAATCACACCTGGCTTAAGCTATTCCGTGTCATTTGGAGGGAACATGGAGATCCAACAGGGAAGGGATGCAACTAAATGCCAATGATGGTTGATGCTTGCCATGAGAGAAGACACAAAGTGGGGCCAAAAACAAGAAACAAACTGAAAGATAATTGTCACTCATTGTGATCTTAAGCTACCGTCAATTTTCAAGTACAAAATTATTACCTTGTACCCATCCTTGGAATGTTAAGGTGGTCCAGACCTACTAAAATTGGACTGACTTATGAATGTGAAGCTCTATATAGTATTATCTCAAATTAATAACTTTAAAGAAACTGCTTTTGTCATATATTTCAAAAATAAAATTGAGTCATCAGTTTCAATTAGATCATGTATCAGTAAAACAGGAAACTAATTTTAAAATGGAGGTGGTATCTTCACAGAATTGTCAAACCAGGCAAAAAGAAGAAAGGAAATATAAGGCAATAAATTACATCATCTATGTTTTAATTATATATCCCTTCATAACACCATAATTTGCTATACTTTTATGCATTCTGTATTCTTATTTTCCAAAATTCTTGGCACACATTAAATGTTTCATCTATAATGATCATGACCAATAACACATCATATAACCAAATATATAATCTTAAGTAACTCAGTGATGCATAGAAAAAAAATCAAGTTTCCATATGTACATAAATTATTTATTTTTTCCTTAGTATTCACAGGAAATTGTTAATAGTGGCATGGTTATTTGTTACTAAACAGGAGACACAAAAACCTGTTTAACACATCTATTCTCTCTTGCAAAACATATCTACTCTCCCCTGCAGCTTAAAGTGAAACTGAGGAGACAAAACACTTATATATGAAAAATAAACCAGTACGACAAGACAAAATTCCCAGCCAAACCCTTCCAAAAATAGTTAATGCTATAATGTGAAAAAGTTAAGTCTATTTTTTTAATATACAGATTCTGAAATAAAATTAAATGCTTCTTGGGCTTCCCTGGTGGCGCAGTGGTTGAGAGTCCGCCTGCCGATGCAGGGGACACGGGTTCGTGCCCGGTCGGGGAAGATCCCACATGCCGCGGAGCGGCTGGGCCTAGGAGCCATGGCCGCTGAGCCTGTGCGTCCGGAGCCTGTGCTCCGCAGTGGGAGAGGCCACAACAGGGAGAGGCCCGTGTACCGCAAAAAAAAAAAAAAAAAAAAAAAAAAAAAAAAATTGAGATATAGCTACATGCCTATAGATATATCCACATATAAAAAATAATACCTAGAAGCAAGTGTAATTATTATTGTAATTTTAAACTGGTATTAAACATAAAAATATTCCAAAATATGTGCAGAGTAATGAGACATGACAATAAATATGTGCAACTTCTAGAAAGTTATGGGTACTTAAGATCGTTTGTGTGTTTCCCTGCCTTCAAAACTGAAAAACATACTAAATTTAAGTGAGGTGTTCAAGAGTAATAATGTTATTGTTTTATATCCAAGTTCATGGACACCCCCCACCACCACCACGAATGTGAAATGGAGTGCACACTCAACTCCTTGTGACTCCAATTACATGTTAGTTAGACCTGGAGAAATTTAAAAAAGAAATAAAAAGAAGATAGCAGTTTTTAAAAATAATTAATCCAGTTAAAGTTCTTAAACTCCCATATGCAATTACTAATGATTATGGTCATCAACATGAAGACAGAAAGGAGAAACATCTCCAAAGTTCCGAAATTCAGTTTGCTCTGTTAAACCATTCACAGGGTTCCATGCCTCTTTGCCTTTACCACTCACTGTCTCGGACTGCTCTCCATTGCTTGCTAACTCATCTTCATCCTTTGCCTAGGAATCACCTCCACACTTTCTTTCTAGACACTGCTTCCCCTCGTGCTGATGAATAACCTCTTCCCCTACTCCTTCAATATTCTCTCCACTGTAGCACAGAATTATACGGAAATAAGTTCTATTTAAGTCTATTTAAGTTAATTGGAGATAGGTCTCTGTCACTGCCAAAAAAAAAAAAAAGTGTTCAATAAATATTTATTAAATTCCATTGGATAATATAAAAATCCCTTATTTGTCAACTCATACTTTAAACCTATTTACATTTTGCAGAATGAGACGGGCGGTGGGGGAAGATTGCAAATTTTTATGAAGACTTAAGAGAAAGTCTGTATATCTCATCGAATAAGAAAGTCCCAAAGAAAGATTTATTATAACATTGTTTTTTAAAGCCTCATCTGCACTACTCTAGGAAATTTCATTTTTCCAAATTAGTCATAAATTTCCTAGTCTACCTAATTTAAGCAATTAAGCCTATGATAAATTCATGTTATAAATTTAGTAGCAGTTCTTCCTTTAAAAAGAATTAAACACAATGTTGGCAATATAATAAATCTTACTTGTTTGCCATAAAGAATTTTAAAGGCTTTTCTCCTAGACATCCAGAGTCACAATGATATAAAACAGAAATAATAATTCACAAAATTTCAAAACAATGCCTATTCTTATTATAAAGCATTGTTACTTTATAGAACTGAAATTTCAATAGAATTTTGCCATTTCAGATGGCATTTAGATAATTTCAAATACAATTCATTGACTCAAATATTTCTCTTTAACAATTCTCTCAAACTGTATTTTGCTAAACTACACTGCATAAGTAGCTTCTTACTAATTATACTCTATTACTATAGGCAGCATAGAGATAAATTGCTTTGGAATTAACTCAGTTATACAATTGTTCTTTACAATAAGCCAAATTTCTCTATATTTATGTGTACTACCAGCAACAATCGATATTTAAGTACATTTTTACGATTATAATAGTGCACATCCTCAAGGAGGTAGTAGGAAAGTTTTACCATCAGCCAAAGTTCCATATTTTTTATGGAGTTCTTCAAAGGCAGACAAAGATTAAATAGATTATGAGAATAACATGCACGTTGACCTTTAAAAACACTTTACAAAGTACTCTGTCTTCTTAAGTAAAACTCCTATCAGTACTTACCAAGCTATGTTTTAACTCACCCAAGTGGAAATCTGGGTAAATTAACCTATTTGCTGTTAAAATTTTACTGGCACTCTTGATGGTTGTAAACAGCTATAAGAGAAAACAAAAAGCTAAAATCAAGTTCATTCTCTTATATCAACTGTGAGTTACTCCAAACTGGAGATTTCTGCCACAGCACAGATGGTTCTGTTTGCTTTTTAGCCAAAATGCTGTCTAAAATCACTATTACAAACTAAGTGAGAAGTAGAGCTTAGTTATCATTTGATGAAATATTACATAACTGTTTTAAAAGAGTATACATCCAACCCTTAATGATTCCTTTAGTAGGTTACTTGTGCTCTGTATTTCCTTCTACCAATCCTCTCAACTAGCTGTGTTTTGCTCATTTGAATGGCTATCATCACTTCTACAAGAGAGGGGATTAAAGACTGAGCCCAAATCATTCAATCTGCTCCTGGTTAACAGCTCTGTCAAAGTTTATGTTCCCTGAAATTCTTGGAGGACTTGTGGTTGAAGCATCAGGGAACAGAGCAACTGTAACATCTGATAATCATAAGAAAAAGCTATACAACACCAGGAAAACACTACATTTACACACAATTCTCACTTCACAGAACCTTATAAACTTAGCAGTAGTAGCCACCTTCCAAGCAGTGAATTTACCTTCTGACAGTAGTTAACTGCACATTTGCCTGTGTTCTACTTAAGAAAGGTAGAAAAGGCTTCCATGATCATGTCACCATCACAGCCATTAACCAAGAATGATGAAACCAGATCTTTTCCATTATTTTTCTCATCCTTTACAGGTATAAATAAAAGCATGAAAACTCCTTTAAAATTTGGAAAAAAAAAAGTCAAGAATCTCTAGCAAGAGTTATCTGGAAAAGATTTTAAACTAATGGTTAAAATTAGCTCAAAAATATCAATTAATTGAAGTTGTTTTTTCTTACGAAAAACATACCTAGCACAAATAGAGAAACATCAAATAATACATATGTCATAATTCTCTGTACATATATATACATATACATATAAACATATATATGGGAGAGGGATTATTTATCCAAGGCTTGGAAGTTTCTAACATATATTCTGAATCTCCTCTTCAGAAGGCATGTGATGAAGATTATATGTAGGCATATTTATATAATGCTAATAGCAAGAAACAAACATGAAATAAAGATGGTTATTACTATCTAGATATTGTCTAGTAGGTGCACCCTGAAAAATATATACAGTGTTATTTAAAACTCTTTTAAAAAGTCATTTTGGGACTTCCCTGGTGGCGCAGTGGTTAAGAATCCACCTGCCACTGCAGGGGACATGGGTTCGATCCCTGGTCCAAGAAGATCCCACATGCCGCGGAGCAACTAAGCCCATGCGCCACAACTACTGAGCCTGCGCTCTAGAGTCCGTGAGCCACAACTACTGAGCCCTCGTGCCACAACTACTGAAGGCTGCGCGCCTAGAGCCTGTGCTCTGCAACGAGAAGCCACTTCAATGAGAAGCTCATGCACCGCAACGAAGAGTAGCCCCCGCTTGCTGAAACTAGAGAAAGCCCGCGCACAGCAACGAAGACCCAACGTGTTCAAAAAAAAAAAAGTCATATTAATCTTTGCAATCACAATTGTTACATAAATTATCTCACTTATTCATATTATGTGAGCAAATTAAAGCAGTCTTTCCCAAACTATCCTTAAGTATACAATATTGAATGATGAAACTAATTCCAAATTTACTATAATTATACCATTTCAGTGGTAAACAGAAAATTTGTTCTTATTCTCCTGCTCAGTATTTGAGTCAATTAACTGTTTTCTGATGAAAAATAATCATGCACTATAAGTATCATTAGAGTGGCTGAAAACATTTTCTTAGCATAAAACAAATACAAAACTAGCAAATAACAGAGCCTAAAAAGAGTATAAGAACTGTTTTCTAAGCCTAACTCTGCAACAGTGACTTTTAGCGATTGTCTTTAAAAATAAAGGGCTGATTTCAATTTCATATCCTCCCTGGAAGCAAAGCAATTTCTCTGCTCAAAGTTTATACTATTTTTCCTCTTCAATTTGAATATATTTAAGCTCCCATAGGAACAAGTTTAACTTTCCTGATCTCTAAATGCATTAAGACAAACACTATTAGATCCACCAGCCTCTAACACGTTTAGGGACCAGGGCTTATGGCAGTCATGCAGCTGGGTCCTGTAACTACTTTTGAATCCATTATTATAACCGAATAAAATAACTTTTTTTGTTCTTTAGAGGTTTTACAAAACAAATCACAGTTTTTCAGAATGAACCACAAAGTACTCTGCTAAGTAAAATTTAAATTTAAATTATCTAATATTCAGCAAGGAGAGTAAGATTTTAAAAATGTTGTTTAAAATCAAAAGCAAAACTGGTTATTTTATATTAAAATTACCCTATTACATCCTTGAACATTCACTCGTTCTTTGATTATTCAAAAAAAGTGCCTGTCGTGTTAAGATGACCATAAACTCAACTGCAATCTTCCTTATACTCCCACTTTTTATAGATTCACTATTAATGATAAGGTAAAGTCTAAAAATAAAAGTTATGATTAAGTATCTTACCAAAAGATCTTATCCTTTAATTTATCCATATTTATTCTGTATTCTTTCTCTAATACACTAACCTCTTCACCTGAAAAATAGTTAAGTTACACATCCAAGAGTATGATACAGTACATTGAACTATAAAAATAGGTAGTTTATTTTACTAATTGATATGTCAAACTAAAAATTAAATATTTCACAATTATCATGCATGTATCGATAGTTAAAAAGTTCATACATTACGGATAGCAATATAGATAATAAATTATATGTTGGTAAAACAGTTAGGAAGTAAAATAACCTGCACAAATCACAGTGCTGAAAAGTTCAGGGCTGGGATTTAAATCCAAGCTTGATGTTTCCTCAGACATAAAAAGTATGCAACAAATATTGGTTGAATCAATTAATGAATGGCTCCTAAATCTACCCTCTAAACTTTTAAGGAAACTGTTGTGGCCATTGGGAAAAGAAAGTTTGTTTGTACATCATAAATGTATTTCAGTCTCTCAAGTGTTATTTCCGAGAAGGGAGCCAAATTCTGCAAATATATTTGGTAACTTCTCATAAAGGGAAAACTGAGCTGGTCTTAAAAAAATAACTTGTCCTTGAGTATAAATATAAACCAAAATTAAAAAGTCAATGAATTTGCTGATTGTTCTTTTCTGTTTGAGAGAATGACTCAGCTTTAGTCATAAGAAAATCTCACCCAATATTTTCAAAAAAATAAAATTTATGATTAAACTAAAGCTATGATTAAAATGCACAGTAGTAATTTTTATAAACTAAATAGGTATGTCACTATTACATGTGTATTTTAGGTATAAATATTCCAATTTACCCCTACAAATCTCAATTGAATCAACCGAGACAGAAGCCCTATGACCTTTATATCTGAAAACCTATTAACATAATTTCATCTCTTTAAAGCTCACTGTAAGCTTGCAATTATGCAAAGGAAATTTATTTATTTTGCAAGTGGAAAAACTGAAATCATAGACAGGGAAAACACATTGCCAAGGGTGATTCATAAAGTCAATCTCAGAGAATAGGCTGATATTCACAATCCCAAACTCATCAATCCAGAGGAAATACCATATTAGCGTTTTTTACTATTCAACCCCCAAACCCACAACAGTAGACCAACCTTCCTGAAAAAAAAAAAAAATAGAGGAAACATGAACAATTTTAACACATAAAAGAAGGGTCCTAATTGCAGATGAGACTCTCAGTTCCTGGCTAGTCCAGAACTTGGAAGCAGCAGGGCCTTAACGTATTGGGCCAATGTGTGAAATACTGAGATCACACCAACTTCTACTCCTTCAGGTGAAAGAGCAAGTTCTATTATCGGGATCACTTTTGACAAACACAAGGACATTTGGACACATTTTCCACTTTAATTTCATGACCCAGTTTTGTGCCATTTGAGAATACCTAATTGAATTATTCGATTTAGGTGGAAAATCACCTGCTCAAAACCCAAGTCTTCAGTTCTTACTGGCTGTGAAAACAAAGAAGGTCAAGGTCAAGGGCTTGAAGTTGCAGCAAGCCTAGTCCAAGTTGAGGAGACAAATAGCAACAAAGTGTGGGTATTTGCAAAGTATGATCGCACAAAAGCACCAGGCCCCCAGTTATTCCACTGCAACACTGATGGGGAAGGGTCAGACATCCCTCCTAGACCGCTTCTTTCACTCTCCTCTGTCACATCCCACTGCACTCTATGCTTAGCTTATTTTTTTGCCAAGAATACTGATCTTAGTCACCTAAAAATTCTCACTGCAAAAGAAACCCCTTGTTTAAACCCAAGTACAACCAACAGCTCCTTTCCAATTATCCCCAGCAACTTCCCCAGTCCCTTTCATGCCTGGCTACTGAGCTCAGTCTAGTTTGGCTGCCGGCCAGGTTCCTCTCTTCTTTCCTTGTTAGTGGTAAAAACTTGGAAAACAGTCCTGGACAGCTCAAGGAGACCTTTTAATTATGCAATGGGGCAGTACCTTAGTCTGTCTGCTGTTTCCAGCAAGGCTTGTAGTCGCCAGCAACTGCACTCTCCCAATTGGTGGGTTTTCTAGCAAGGTTACTTGCTTATGTGGGGGGAAGGAGGGAAAGACTGGCAGAAAAAGGGGCGATTTGCAAATATGAAAAATGCCCAACTCCTTTCAGAGTTTCCTACCTCCTCACATTCACTCTGTCTCATTACTGCCCTCCTTTACCACCTTATCACCCACTTGGCATCAAAGACACAAAATCATCAGTGTCCGGGTCTCCTTGTAGTCCTAGACATTAACAAGGGGAGTCACGACTCGAACACTCCAAAAACTTTTATTCTCAAGTGCTGATGCAAGATTAAAAAAAAAAAAAAAAAAGCAGGTCCCAAAATAAACTTATTAAATTCTTCCTAATTGCATTATACTTTGTCAAACTTGCAGACTGAAATAGTGCATGTAAATGTCTGATTGCCGGTGGAAATAAGGCGAGCTCAGTCGGGAAAACTGCTAGCACCCAGGAAGGGATACCCTGACCGACACCCGCACTTATTCGGGGTTTGCCCCAGGTACTATGTGCGCACGCCAAGCCCAACACCAGCTACGTCTTCCTTACTCTACCCTGGCAAGCTAGTTCCAACTGCAGCGCCCAGCTTCCTGTTCAAGTTCCATTCAACATCGTAAACACATTCCAAGAAAACCAGCCTGCCCCGAGTTCCCTCCCGCACACAGGGAGCTCTGAGCGGCGGCCCCAGGAGCCACAGGGAAGAACCCGTCGCGCTGGGCTCTGATCCGTGCAGTGAATCAGCCCCCCGGGGTGGTGGACCCGGGCGAGCGAGCTCGGCGGCGGGACCGAGAGCCCGGGGTCTCAGCACCCCGCAGCGCCGTGCGCCTCTCTAAGGTAGCGCCCGCCTGAAGGAACTACTCGACCCACCCAGCCACAGGGTAACCATGTGGGCGCCGCCCGTGAGTTTGGGCCCTCCCAACCCTGGGTTTTAAAGAATCCACGGCCCGGCCTCGGAGCTTCGCGCCTCCCCGCCCCCCATGCCCACACTCTCTCCCGGAGCCAACAAAAGGGAGGTGGCGCTGGAAGAAGTTTCGCTCCTGGGTAGCCTCGCTGTGACCCGGAGATGACTTGCCTGCTCAGTCCCGTCTGGTCCGCACACCCTCAGCCGTCCTGACCCACCCGCGCCCCACCGGCCCCGGCCCCCCCGGACCAAAGTTACCACAAAGGGCTCCAGGAGTCCGGAGACCAACGCGTCCCCGACCTCGGGAGGCTCCTCGTCATCCCTGCGGCACTGCCGCGGCAGTAGTCAACAGGTCTCAGCCTCCTTCCTTGCTGGACGACTTCCTGAGCCTTTCAGGGTCTTAATTTTTGCAACCTGCCCAGCGGCCGTAGTGGCGGCGAGCAGCCCCGCGCCCTCCTTCCCCGGCACCCGGCCGGGCTGACCACCGCCCGCCGCCTCTCAGGACGTCAGTTTAAAAGAGGCTGCACGCTACCCGGCGGGACGCGGGGCTTGCAGCCAGGGACGCCCCCAGATACACCGCGGTCTCTCCGTACCTTACTGACTGATGCAGTCGGGTCAGGCTCCGGGCAGGGACAGGGAGAGCCGCCGCGTCCTCGGAGCCTGGCGACCTCCGCTCTGGCGCAGCCGGGGCGCCGTTTCCGTGGCCGGGAGGGAAAGTTTCTCTACGTCAACAGCGAGCTGGACTCGGGACCCTCCGGCTCCTGTCCCCTCCCTCCTCTTCCTAATCGGCTGAAGCCAAAACTGGCGCTAGCTGGCGGCTGGGGCTCGAGGCTCGGGACTCCGGGTCGCTCCCGGCTGGGAACGCGGGGCTCCCCCTCTCGGCCAGAAGGAAACTCTCCCAAGACTCGGCTGGCGCACTTGGGGCGACCTCCTTGGACACTTCCAAACGGGACGCCTGGGTTCCAGCTCGCTGACTGTCTTCGGTCTCCGATGCTCGTTTCCTATGGGCCCGCTGGGCTATATGGCGTCCGCACGCAGGACCCAGGGCGAGAGTGGAATGTGAGAGAAACTCGACCGGCGAAGACGAGGCCTTACCTTACCCGGTTCTTAGCCGGCACGGGAGCCAAAACACAGTTCTCCCCACCCCCACTCCTCGTCCCCCGCCGCGTTTCCTTTTGAACCTCCTCCCTGAAGCACAGAATCGGGACTCTTCGCCTTCCCTTGTCTCTCTGTGTTTTCGCACACAATTTCAAAACACTTCTGCTGCTTAACAAGAAAAAAAAAAAAGTGTCCAAGGAAGCACACACACGAGTAGCACATACCTTCTTTACAGCCTTTATCAAGAAAGCATTGACACCGTTTTTGCTGTGGCTCTGGCCGCACCTCTACACTTTTTTTAATTTATTTTTCCTCAGTTTTTTAAAAACTGACTGAATCTCTGCACTTTGTTATGCCTTACAAGAAAAAAAAAAAAAAGGAAAGGAAAGGAAACAGAAAACTGCCTCCACCACCAGATCATGCTCATTTGCTCCATTCAGATATTAACCTCAGAATTCAGGACATCTACGTGGGGTTCGAGGGAAAACACAACAAACCATCCTCACTGACACGGTAAACTTCTGTGTGGGAAGAAGGACAAGAAGGAGGAATATCCTCGATTAAGCGATTCTTTGAGGATGAGAGGACATTTACTAAAATCTTTTGAGATGCTGCTCAGAATTTAGTTCACTAAGTTTTTCATTTGAACCTGAAAATAGATGGAGAAAAGAAAAGAAGCATTTTTGCAAGGCTAACAAATATAGTATGTTACGGTGGAATCCAGGGCTTAGAATCATACTAGTCATATTCCTTTCCAGACTCCATACTTACTCATTCTGTGCCCTGGGACGCTAGATGCAATTACAGCTGCCAAAAGGAATTGTATAATAGAGCTCACAGAGTCACAGTCACATTTACAGGAATTAGACTAGAGTAGTGTCAAGCACAGGTACTCAATAACTATTTGGTTCTTACATCCCACTACATTTGACTGTAACTAGAGGATGGTACTAAAAATTTCCCCCAAAGACCTTGTTAACTGAATCAGTTTTCTTCTCCCTAATGCTTTTTCCATTTAAAAAGATACAACATCACAATTTTTGCAATGAAGACTAAGTTTAGGGATTACCCAGCTCTAGCCGAACTCCCTTACTTTAAATATAAGGCAACTGAAGTCCAAGAATCTTAATTGACTTTCCCCAAATCTCATTGTTAGGAGGTGCTAAAGTCTCTTCATATGTGGACAGAATCCTCTTTTAACTATGTTTCCACTTTATCATAACAGGCAAGCACACAGTAAAATACTTACATTGAAAACATTAATCATAGGACAATGCTAGTTGCTTCTTCTGTAAATAACCTTTAAATGATTAATTTTCAAACAACCACTAAAAAATAAATGATGCCATTTAGGTGATCACTTAATATTCAAATGATTATAAAAATAAATCAAATGATAGCCCATAGTACTTAGGAATAAGGAGGTTGACCAGATGACCAAACCCATGCTTACATTATATAATTATAAATATATGGGTTTGTTCTTTTAACACAGTATTTAAAACTTTGAATAGAGAACTCTAGGCTCCCAAGGATAAACCAACAAATCACTAGGATCTGTGGACCTCACTTTGAGAAACACTAGTTTAGTCTTCAATACGCTGCAGCTCCACTTGAATAAGCAGGTCATAAGAATAAATGAGGCTGCAGAAATCAAACATTACAAGCTCCATTGTTTAAATTAATGGAAAATCTCAAAACATGTACTTATTTCTTATTCATTTGCCTCTGATATCTTTAAGGAGAAGTTTTTCTAAACCTTTTCTCACCTTACTCAATGTTGAAAGTTGCTTGGACTTTTATACAATTCCCAAGTTCTCAGAGATAAGACCCTATATCTTCCTATGAGTAGGGGTTCTCTACTACACCAGCCTCCCCCTGAATTAGCCAGTAAAATAATTTCTTGAAGGCATTTCATAGACTTCTCTTTAGAGTTCTATGCTCCCTTTCCATGAGACTTGGAAGTTGCCAAAAAGAGAAGAAATTATAACTATAAAGTATATCCATCATGGATGGATGAATGGGGATGCATGAATCCCCATAACTGTCTTTTTCTAATCATTACACAGAGGGCTAAAGCTTACTAATTTTTATATTTCTTCCCAACATTTAAAATCTCTAAACTTGCTATTGCTCTATAATTTTTATAACCTGACTTTTGAAATGAACTGCTTTATGAAATGGCTTAGAGGTATAAAAATCTCAAAGATGTCAGAACGGAGTTTTTAAAAACACTAAAATTAAATAGAACAAGATTTAAAATCAGATATCTAGCATGACCCAGGAATTGAAGAAGGGAGATGCCAAGGAGAAAGCCTGCAGAGGCTCTGGCAGGGCATTACCATTAGACTATGTCTAATTTGCTACCAACAGCAAATACTCAGATTTCCATTTGAAAAGTCTTCACATTCATCATAGGAACATATGGACTCTGATAGAGACTCAGCAGCCTCCTAATATTTTTAAATTAATTTTCTGGCTCAGGCCAGTTTCAAGTTTCTCTTACTTGAACTAAAAGAACCTTGACTAAGATGGACAACTACCTATTATTTATGTTGAGAATAACATTTTATTGTTGATTATTACAAAAATATATAACAACATGCTATCATATTGGTTGTTTAGCTCAATATTCCTGCAAACCCATCCGTTAAAGTATCTAACAATTTTTTTAAAAGGAAATAAAAACCAAAATGGAATTCAAACTCTCAGTCATGTGACTTGAAAAGGGGCATATTTCTTTTTGTTATGTGCGACGATGGCCAAATGTCCATTGAATTCCTAAGGGGACCTGGGTTCCAGAGTTAAAAGGTGTGACATTTTACTTTCTACCTTCCATCATTTTATCTTTCAGTCTATTTTGGTCCCCCTGATTAAGAACATGAAACATACTCATTGTAAAAAAAAAAAAAAAAAAAAAGAATAGGGAAAATACAAAAAAGAAATAAATATCACCTGTGTTCCCACCATCAAGAGTACCCATTGCTAATAGTCGCTCTATACCCTCCAAGTATTGTTGAAGTCTCTGAGAGAATCTCCAATAAATAACATTTCTTCTCTATGCTTAGGTTGAGAATAAATTGAGAAATAAAACAAAAGTTTAAAATGAAAGCTAAAGTATTACCTGTAGTATTGACAGAGACCTAGTTTGAATTGGTAAATCTAAAAATGAACAACCAAAATAACATTCTCAGTCACTGTAGTTCCCAGGCTCCCTATCTAGGAGGAGCCAGTGTCTGAAAAAGGAGTTGAATTCTGTTTTCTGAGATACATTCCTTGGAGGGATAGAGAGAGAGAGAGGGAGAGAGAGAGAGGGAGGGAGGCAGGGAGGGAGGGAGGAAGAGAGAAAGGGTGTAGTTGAACTCTGCATTCCCAATAATCCTTCCCAGGTTTATTCCTAAATGTATGTATCACATATGTCACAACACCTCTCCAAGGGCAAAAGAGTAAAGACCCAGAAAATATATTTTAGCACAGAAATCAAGAGTAGAGAAAAAGCCATTATCCAGTACATACAGCCACTTACATTTTTCTTTTGCTTTTTTCACAAGGAAGTATACTGTACATACTTTCTACTTCCTAACAATATACGAGTATATTGTGGGTTTTTCCCTTACCAGTGTTTATTGACCATTTGTATGCTATTATAAACAAAGAAATTAAGGACATCTGTGTACATACTTTTGTACACCATCTGTACATATTTTGCCTGTCCCTTGCCAATTATTTCATTAGAACAAATACCTAGCAGTAGATTCTCAAGGTTAGAGCACAGACTTCTTTCATTATTATTTTGAAAAAAATCTCAAGTTACAGAAAAGTTGCAGGTAGAGTACAAATAATTATTTTTTTTCTGAACCATTTGAGTATAACCTACCAACACTATACCCCATCCTGCCCAATTTTGTGTACTTCCTATAAACACAGACCTCTCCATAAAGAAGGTAAACCATCAAAAATCAGGACATTAACACTGATACATTTCTACATCTACCTCTCAGGTTCCATTCAAGTTTTTTCAATTATCTCTATTATTTCCTTTATATAAACAGGGTTCAGTTTGAGATCACACGATACAAGTATTTAGTTGCTATGTCTCTTTGATTATTATGGCCTTAATACTTTTGAGAATTGCTCTATAGTTATACTGCAAAATGTCCTTTAATTTACCATGTTAGATTCAGGTTATGAATCTTTGGCTGGTAAACCATGGAAGTTCAATACTATATATTTTTTAAAATTCTATCAAGCTGCATCCAATTTTGAATTGTCCCATTACTGATAATCTTCACTTGATTAAGATGATGGTATTGTCAGGCTTCTCTGTAATGTTAATCCCTTTTCCTTTGTAATTGGTAGGTATTTTCTGGGGAGGAACTTTTAAACTATATAAGTATTTCATTTCTCATCAAGCTTCTAATTTTTCATTTATTTATGTTAGTATAGACATATGGTTTGCTACTTTACTCAAATTCTTATCTGTTTCTATCGTGATTTATTTTGACATTCAAATCATCTCCCATTTGCTTCAGATTTCAAGCTGACTTCTGTGTTCTTTGCAAAGTCTCCATCATTTAGGAGCACTTTATCACTTTGGAGCACAAAAAGGTATTCAAGTCTCATCTTGTATTTTCCCAACCCCAGCCCTGGAATCAGCCATATCTCCAAAGAAGCCAGTCCCTTTTACCAAAGGCTGGTATTTAGAAGATGAGTTCCAGGTGCGATGTCATTGTTATTAGGTTTTTGCTTTACTTAGGTCTTCTCAATGGCCAAAGCAAAGGAATACATGCACATATTTCTTTCTTTTTCTTTTTTTCTTCCTTCCTTCCTTCCTTCTTTCCTTCCTTCTTTCTTTCCTCCTCTCTGTCTCTTTCTCTTTCTTTCATTTTGAAAGCCATGAGTTCATACACTTGCCTTCAATTCCAGTCCAATTCCACTTTCCATCTTTGTAACTCCATTCTCCTCCAATGAAAATATGGCTTCCACTCCCATTATTCTTGTTATGTTTTCTTATTTAATCAGTGTCCTTGTCTAAAGCCAATCTCTCAAGTCTGTCACAGCCCCTCCCCTGTATGGCCAGGCCACTCCTCTTCAGGAACATCTTCATCATTCTGCTCAGGGGCCAACAACTCAAGACGACAGCTTTCTTGTGCCCTCCTCACCTGCCTATGGCTCCAGCACACCGTCCAGGCTGCCTTCTGAGTCCATTTCCTCCGCGTCTTGCTTAGGTTCCAAGTCATCACAGGAGGCTGATCGTCCACTGAGACACCATTTTCACCACATTCGGGCTTCCTGGCCACTTTCTGGGCTGCTGCAATTCCCCAATTCAGGTACTAATGCAAAAGTTTACCTCACGTGCCCCTCCTAATATTGCCAAACTAATTCTGGAAACTTTATAAAAATGCGTACTCCCATGAACAATATATAGGGTAGTGTCATGTCTTCAACAGGCATTGCTTGTATTTTATTTATTACTTACGCTATCCATGTAGTTAGTAAGGAAAGTTAGGTGTGGATTGGCTGTGTGAAGCATGCTTCTCCATGTTTGGCATATCATCATCCTGTAAGTTCCCACAGGTCCCTCTCAATGTTATTATTTATTTATTTATTTATTTATTTATTTATTTATTTATTTATTTATTTATGGCTGTGTGGGATCTTCATTGCTGAGCGCGGGCTTTCTCTAGTTGCGGCGAGCGGGGGCTACTCTTGGTTGCGGTGCACGGGCTTCTCATTGTGGTGGCTTCTCCTGTTGTGGAGCACAGGCTCGGGGTGTGTGAGCTTCAGTAGCTGTGGTGCACAGGATTAGTTGCTCCGCGGCATGTAGGATCTTCCCAGACTAGGTCTCAAACCCATGTCCCCTGAATTGGCAGGTGGATTCTTAACCACTGTGCCACCAGGGAAGTCCCCCTCTCAATGTTATTATTTTTTTTTAATTTTATTTATTTATTTATGGCTGTGTTGGGTCTTTGTTTCTGTGCGAAGGCTTTCTCTAGTTGCGGCAAGTGGGGGCCACTCCTCATCGCGGTGCGCGGGCCTCTCACTATCGTGGCCTCTCTTGTTGCAGAGCACAGGCTCCAGACGTGCAGGCTCAGTAGTTGTGGCTCACGGGCGTAGTTGCTCTGTGGCATGTGGGATCTTCCCAGACCAGGGCTCAAACCCATGTCCCCTGCATTGGCAGGCAGATTCTCAACCACTGCACCACGAAGGAAGCCCTCTCAATGTTATTTAATGAAGCACTTTTATTCCCATTTTCTCCCATTCACTTACCCAACACAAATACTCATTCTAATGTATTTAATGTGTACCTTTTCTCATTTTTATATGTATTCTTGAATTAAAAATAATTCTAAATATTTATTTTTATATGTATTTTTAATGTATGTAAGTGCTATTGTGTAAACTATGTCATCTTGGTGGTTACTTTTTTATCTGGACAATCTAAGTTTTCAAATAATCTAAGTGAAAATTCAGCTCAATCTTTGTTTTAATTTTTATTACATTCACTGTTAATAAAGTTGAACATATTTTCATACAGTTAGGAGGCATTTATGTTTTCTTTTATGAATTGGCTATTTATGTATATATTTTGCCTATTTTTCTTTTATCCCTATGGATTTGTATATTTTTATTTTCCTTACTCATCTTTAAGGGTTCTTTAACAAATGTAATAATCTCTGGAAAAAAACTGAAGTATTTGTTTCTTTAAAATTAATTTAAAATATTTAGATTATTGTGGGGTTTTTTTCTTCTTTGGACTGCATAGAATTTCTTTCTGTGTAGTCTTTTATGATTTCTGGGTTCTTTGGTAATGCTTATAAAGACATTCTACTCTAACTAATCACCTATATTTTCTTCTAGCATTTTGTAGTTTTACTTTTTGCTTTTACTTTCCAATTTAGTTTGATGAAATCTAAGGTAAGGCTTTTGTCCTTTTTTTCTTTTTTCAGGATAATTACCTAAGTGTCCAACACCATTTACTGAATGATCCATTCTTTCCCCAGTGATCTTGGAAGTAATCTTTATCATATATTAATTTAGATATAGGGTCTGTTTATGAACTTCCAAGTGTGATGAAACAGTATACACAATGCAGTAGGACTCCCCCCAAAAAAGGCATAATGCAGACTGAAATCCAACCAGGCCCCCATTCCAGCCATGCCAGTGAAGCTTATCCATGAGTCTGAGAAAGGGGTGTCTTTTCTAACTACAAAGGCATCCTCAGCTTCTAGCCAAGTACCTGCAGAACTTCCTTAGAAGAGTGGTCAGGGTTTCTCTAATTTGCACAGATACCATGTGGTCTAGCAGCAGCCCTTTCCCATTTATCTTTCAGTTATTCCTGCAATAAAACAATATTAGTTACCTCAGCCTATAATTGTTTAAAATATCTGTTGGTTAAGTTCCCCTTAATTATTTCACCTTCAAAACTTTCATCACTATTCTCTCAAGTTTATTTTTCCAAATGAACTTTGGAATAATTCTGTTAAGTGTCTTTATCACATCTTCTTCTTTACTACCTTTGACCCCAAAACTCCTTCATTAGAATGTTAAACTTATATATCCATATACTCGAATCACTTCATTATTCAATTTTTTCTTCTGATCCTGAAACAGAAGATGCATTTCCAACTTGAAAAGAGTTGATTTCTGCACCCATTCATATCATATCTTTACCTTCCAGCCCATTACATTGCCACTTGTTGGGTTCCTTGTTTACTGCCAAGAATGAAAGGGCCATTATTCTACAGGAACTACAGAACACAAACAACACTTGGAATGCCACAGCCCTACTTTACAGTAGAAATGAAGGAAAACACAGATCTTAATCCAGGTCAGGTTTCAACTTCTAGTTCTAGTTCATGTGCACCTGAACCTGTAGTGAGTGTCTTATGTGGAAACCAGTCATGATCAAAAGAAAAAAACTTGGACCTGCTTCATGGAAAGGCCTGGCCTAATGACCAGGAGTGGTCTCCTGAGATGTGCTCTCCTGCCCTAGCATCAGCAGGCTTGGAAAGTTTGCTCAAAGCAGTTTTATTTGCACGAAAAACTGCTGAGTTCAGAAGATATTTTGTCCATTTGAAGACTCACATACTTAAAATACAAGAAATAGAACAAATTATTGTAAATAGAATTAGGTTTTTTTTTTTTTTCAGTAAGGCTGGAAACAAATAATACATTCTAGATTGTCTAAAAAAATGATTTTGGGCACACGAAAACTTTTTATTTGAAAATTTGTTTTGTGGTCTTTCACTAGAATGCTAATTTCTTAAATGCCCTTCAAAATTCTATATCAGAATTTACCCAGACCGGATGATTGGGCTTGACAGTAATGCAAAACAAAGCAAGGCACCTATACGCTTGAGCTTGACATGATGTGATTTGGGAAAATGTCATCATTTCGCTTTAAAACATGAAGGGGGCATTGGCTCCTATTATAATCTAACAACAAAACACTGAGTCTCTTTTTCATTACAGGGGTAAAATAATTCTAACAATGGCTCTTCTGGAAAAGGCAATCTGTGACATGAATTGCTAGAACACAGACTTGTCATGTTGGTTCCGTGTCAACAGTCTCTCCCACCCAGCAACCTGAGAATACCCATAGATAAAGTGCTGTCAGTTCAATGGAAATTGACTTTTTTTCAACGGGTATAATTATGCAAGCCCATTGTTCAATTTCAAAAAAATGAAGGCCTCCAGAAGCAATTTCAAAATCACACAAATCTTTCACATATGCTGATAGCGTAGGTAAGGATCATCCATTTTCCACATAAAAATAAATTGCTAAAAACTTTAAGATGAACACCACTATCTATAAATATAATGTTCTGTTTGAAAATATATACATTGTACAAGTGAAGAATATAATAAAATAATTAAGGAAATTAAATTGTTTTTATTGAAAATTTTGTGTACTGTACCATGGGCTTAGGGGAGAATTAATGAAGTATAAGTGAATGATTACATGAGTTCATCTCATAAGACAGTGTTTAAGATTTGAAAGAAGCTTTCACAGCTTAAATTCTATTTACTGAATTAAGTTTCAGATATTTCTTATAAATGTAAACTTTTGGGCTGTTGATTTTTGAAGGGAAAAGGATAGCATAGAGTTTTAGGTAATGGTACATATAATTTACATTTGCTTCAGGATATAGCTACACAGTGAACTTTTTATACAATGGAAAATTGGATGGTCATTATGACAGAGCATGATTCCACTTGGAAATCATACAGGATATGTTTTAAGGACACGCACTGTGTCTTATTACTCAGAAAAATCTGAAAACTCTCTCTTTTATAAGTAGTTGCTCTGTAAGGCCTTATTTTCACAGAGCCTTATCGGAAGAACAGCTTATATGCATATTAAGAATAGTGGTGGAAAACAATTTAAGAAAGATTAGAGACAATGCCATACTGTGTTAGGAGCTCTGTTTTAAAAGGTTCTCACTTTGACTTGAAAACCACTCAGTGAATTCTACTTAACTTCACATTCCAAAATATGAGGGAAACAAAAAAATTTATTGAAGGCAAGAAAGCTATGTAATAAATGTAATTTCAAGTAGGGACCTATTAAATCTGCATTCCTAAAGTTACATCTATGCAGGAACCACCACCCTTTTCATTATTTTAAGTTAATATTTAATCACAGCTGTTGAGAAAACTTAAAGTCATGAGAGTGAAGCCAATGACTGAAGGAATTTCAGAAAAGGATAAGACTAAGAAGCTCATGAGGGAAGGTAAATAGTAAAATAACACTCTAGTTATTACTGAACAACATAGACTCTAGATAATACAATAGGGGCTGAGAGATATTAAAGTGAAATGCATAGTTATTGGCGATTTAGATTACATGCTACTATGACACACTAGCAACAGGTTGGCCTTTGAGTTTGTGTATAAAAACATTTAAGGTTGAGACTTCTGGGGAAGATGGTGGAAGAGTAAGACGCGGAGATCACCTTCCTCCCTACAGATACACCAGAAATACAGCTACACGTGGAACAACTCCTACAGAACACCAACTGAACGATAGCAGAAGACCTCAGACCACCCAAAAGGCAAGAAACTCCCCATGTACCTGGGTAGGGCGAAGCGGAGAGATTCCCGCACAGAGGATCCGTGCCGACCGGCACCGGCGTGGGCGGTGCTGGGAGCTGAGGCTCGGGCTTCAGTCGGAGCGCAGCGAGAGGACTGGTGTTGGCTGCGTGAACACAGCCTGAAGGGGCTAATGCGCCACAGCTAGCCAGGAGGGTGTCCGGAAAAAAGTCTGGACCTGACGAAGAGGCAAGAGACTTTTTCTTCCCTCTTTGTTTCCTGGTGCGCGAGGAGAGGGGATTAAGAGCGCCCGCTTAAAGGAGCCGCGGCTAAAAGCGCGGACCCCAGAGACAGGTGTGGGACACTGGGGCTGCTGCCGCCGCCACGAGGCCTGTGTGCGAGCGCAGGTCACTGTCCACACCCCCCTTCCGGGGAGCCTGTGCAGCCCGTCACTGCTGGGGTCCCGGGATCCAGGGATGGCTTCCCTGGGAGAACGCACAGTGCACCTCGGGCTGGTGCAACGTCACGCCGGCCTCTGCCGCTGCAGGCTCGCCCCGCACTCCGTGCCCCTCCCTCCCTCCTGGCCTGAGTGAGCCAGAGTCCCCGAAGAGGCTGCTCCTTTAACCCTGTCCTGTCTGAGCGAAGAACAGACGCCCTCCGGCGACCTACACGCAGAGGCGGGGCCAAATCCAAAGCTGAGACCCAGGAGCTATGAGAACAAAGAAGAGAAAGGGAAACCTCTCCCAGCAGCCTCAGAAGCAGCGGATTAAAGCTCCACAATCAACTTGATGTACCCTGCATCTGTGGAATACATGAATAGACAACAAATCATCCCAAATTGAGGAGCCAGGAGTCAGTGCTGTGCCTCTGAGGTGGGAGAGCCAACTTCAGGACACTGGTCCACAAGAGACCTCCCAGCTCCACATAATATCAAATGGCGAAAATCTTCCAGAGATTTCCATCTCAACACCAGCATCCAGCTTCACTCAACGACCAGCAAGCTACAGTGCTGGACACCGTATGCCAAACAACTAGCAAGACAGGAACACAATGCCACCCATTAGCAGAGAGCCTGCCTAAAATCATAAAAAGTCCACAGACACCCCAAAACACACCACCAGACGTGGACCTGCCCACCGGAAAGACAAGATCCAGCTTCATCCACCAGAACACAGGCACTAGTCCCCTCCACCAGGAAGCCTACACAACCCACTGAACCAACCTTAGCCACTGGGGACAGACACCAAAAACAACGGGAACTACGAACCTGCAGCCTGCAAAAAGGAGACCCCAAACACAATAAGATAAGCAAAATGAGAAGACAGAAAAACACACAGCAGGAGAAGGAGCAAGATAAAAACCCACCAGACCTAACAAATGAAGAGGTAATAGGCAGTCTACCTGAAAAAGAATTCAGAATAATGATAGTAAAGATGATCCAAAATCTTGGAAATAGAATAGACAAAATGCAAGAAACAGTTAACAAGGACCTAGAAGAACTAAAGATGAATCAAGCATTGATTAAAAACACAATAAATGAAATGAAAAATACTCTAGATGGGATCAATAGCAGAATAACTGAGGCAGAAGAACGGATAAGTGAGGTGGAAGATAAAATAGTGGAAATAACTACGGCAGAGCAGAAGAAAAAAAAAGAATGAAAAGAACTGAGGACAGTCTCAGAGACCTCTGGGACAACATTAAATGCACCAACATTCAAATTATAGGGGTTCCAGAAGAAGAAGAGAAAAAGAAAGGAACTGAGAAAATATTTGAAGAGATTATAGTTGAAAACTTCCCTGATATGGGAAAGGAAATAGTCAGTCAAGTCCAGGAGGCACAGAGAGTCCCATACAGGATAAATCCAAGGA
This sequence comes from Mesoplodon mirus, assembly GCF_964341445.2. NCBI lineage: Eukaryota > Metazoa > Chordata > Mammalia > Artiodactyla > Ziphiidae > Mesoplodon > Mesoplodon mirus. Next base: position 46,801,012 of record NC_138984.1, read on the forward strand.
GAAATATGCCAAGACACATATTAATCAAACTGTCAAAAATTAAATACAAAGAAAACATATTAAAAGCAGCAAGGGAAAAACAACAAATAACACACAAGGGAATCCCCATAAGGTTAACAGCTGATCTCTCAGCAGAAACTCTGCAAGTGAGAAGGGACTTGCAGGACATATTTATAGTGATGAAGGAGAAAAACCTGCAACCAAGATTACTCTACCCAGCAAGGATCTCATTCAGATTTGATGGAGAAATTAAAACGTTTACAGACAAGCAAAAGCTGAGAGAGTTCAGCACCACCAAACCAGCTTTACAACAAATGCTAAAGGGGCTTCTCTAGGCAAGAAACACAACAGAAGGAAAAGACCTACAATAACGAACCCAAAACAATTAAGAAAATGGGAATAGGAACATACATATCGATAATTACCTTAAATGTAAATGGACTAAATGCTGCCACCAAAAGACACAGATTGGCTGAATGGATACAAAAACAAGACCCATATATATGCTGTCTACAAGAGACCCACTTCAGACCTAGAGACACATACAGACTGAAAGTAAGGGGATGGAAAAAGATATTCCATGCAAATGGAAACCAAAAGAAAGCTGGAGTAGCAATTCTCATATCAGACAAAATAGACTTTAAAATAAAGACTACTAGAAGAGACAAAGAAGGACACTACATAATGATCAAGGGATTGATCCAAGAAGAAGATATAACAATTGTAAATATTTATGCACCCAACATAGGAGCACCTCAATACATAAGGCAAATACTAACAGCCATATAAGGGGAAATTGACAGTAACACATTCATAGTAGGGGACTTTAACACCCCACTTTCACCAATGGACAGATCATCCAAAATGAAAATAAATGAGGAAACACAAGCTTTAAATGATACATTAAACAAGATGGACTTAATTGATATTTATAGGACATTCCATCCAAAAACAACAGAATACACATTTTTCTCAAGTGCTCATGGAACATTCTCTAGGATAGATCATACCTTGGGTCACAAATCAAGCCTTGGTAAATTTAAGAAAATTGAAATTGTATCAAGTATCTTTTCCGACCACAACGCTATGAGACTAGATATCAATTACAGGAAAAGATCTGTAAAAAATACAAACACATGGAGGCTAAACAATACACTACTTAATAACGAAGTGATCACTGAAGAAATCAAAGAGGAAATTAAAAAATACCTAGAAACAAATGACAATGGAGACCCAAAACCTATGGGATGCAGCAAAAGCAGTTCTAAGAGGGAAGTTTATAGCAATACAATCCCACCTTAAGAAAGAGGAAACATTTCGAATAAACAACCTAACCTTGCACCTAAAGCAATTAGAGAAAGAAGAACAAAAACATCCCAAAGTTAGCAGAAGGAAAGAAATCATAAAAATCAGATCAGAAATAAATGAAAAAGAAATGAAGGAAACGATAGCAAAGATCAATAAAACTAAAAGCTGGTTCTTTGAGAAGATAAACAAAATTGATAAACCATTAGCCAGACTCATCAAGAAAAAAAGGGAGAAGACTCAAATCAATAGAATTAGAAATGAAAAAGGAGAAGTAACAACTGACACTGCAGAAATACAAAAGATCATGAGAGATTACTACAAGCAACTCTATGCCAATAAAGTGGACAACCTGGAAGAAATGGACAAATTCTTAGAAATGCACAACCTGCCAAGACTGAATCACGAAGAAATAGAAAATATGAATACACCAATCAGAAGCACTGAAATTGAAACTGTGATTAAAAATCTTCCAACAAACAAAAGCCCAGGGCCAGATGGCTTCACAGGTGAATTCCATCAAACGTTGAGAGAAGAGCTAACACCTATCCTTCTGAAACTCTTCCAAAATATAGCAGAGGGAGGAACACTCCCAAACTCATTCTACGAGGCCACCATCACCTTGATACCAAAACCAGACAAGGATGTCACAAAGAAAGAAAACTACAGGCCAATATCACTGATGAACATACATGCAAAAATCCTCAACAAAATACTAGCAAACAGAATCCAACAGCACATTAAAAGGATCATACACCATGATCAAGTGGGGTTTACCTCAGGAATGCAAGGATTCTTCAATATACGCAAATCAATCAACGTGATGCACCATATTAACAAATTGAAGGAGAAAAACCATATGATCATCTCAATAGATGCAGAGAAGGCTTTCGACAAAATTCAACACCGATTTATGAAAAAACCCTGCAGAAAGTAGGCATAGAGGGAACTTTCCTCAACATAATAAAGGCCATATATGACAAACCCACAGCCAACATCGTCCTCAATGGTGAAAAACTGAAACCATTTCCACTAAGATCAGGAACAAGACAAGGTTGCCCACTCTCACCACTCTTATTCAACATAGTTTTGGAAGTTTTAGTCACAGAAATCAGAGAAGAAAAGGAAATAAAAGGAATCCAAATTGGAAAAGAAGAAGTAAAGCTGTCACTGTTTGCAAATGACATGATATTATACATAGAGAATCCTAAAGATGCTACCAGAAAACTACTAGAGCTAATCAATGAATTTGGTAAAATAGCAGGATACAAAATTAATGCACAGAAATCTCTGAGATTCCTGTACACTAATGATGAAAAATCTGATAGTGAAATCAAGAAAACACTCCCATTTACCATTGTGACAAAAAGAATAAAATATCTAGGAATAAACCTACCTAAGAAGACAAAAGACCTGTATGCAGAAAATTATAAGACACTGATGAATGAAATTAAAGATGATACAAATAGATGGAGAGATATACCATGTTCTTGGATTGGAAGAATCAATATTGTGAAAATAACTCTACTACCCAAAGCAATCTACAGATTCAATGCAATCCCTATCAAACTACCACTGGCATTTTTCACAGAACTAGAACAAAAAAATTTACAATTTGTATGGAAACACAAAAGACCCCGAATAGCCAAAACAATCTTGAGAATGAAAAATGGTGCTGGAGGATTCAGGCTCCCTGACTTCAGACTATACTACAAAGCTACAGTAATCAAGATAGTATGCTACTGGCACAAAAACAGAAAGATAGATCAGTGAAACAGGATAGAAAGCCCAGAGATAAACCCACGCACATATGGTCACCTTACTTTGATAAAGGAGGCAGTAATGTACTGTGGAGAAAGGACAGTCTCTTCAATAAGTGGTGCTGGGAAAACTGGACAGGGACATGTAAATGTATGAGATTAGATCACTCCCTAACACCCTACACAAAAATAAGCTCAAAATGGATTAAAGACCTAAATGTAAGGCCAGACACTATCAAACTCTTAGAGGAAAACATAGGCAGAACACTCTATGACATAAATCACAGCAAGATCCTTTTTGACCCACCTCCTAGAGAAATGGAAATAAAGACAATAATAAACACATGGGACCTAATGAAACTTCAAAGCTTTTGCATAGCAAAGGAAACCATAAACAAGACCAAAAGACAACCTTTAGAATGGGAGAAAATATTTGCAAATGAAGCAACTGACAAAGGATTAATCTCCAAAATTTATAAGCAGCTCATGCAGCTCAATAACAAAAAAACAAACAACCCAATCCAAAAATGGGCAGAAGACCTACATAGACATTTCTCCACAGAAGATATACAGACTGCCAACAAACACATGATTGAGCTATTACAAATATCAAATATCAACATCTTTACAAATATCACCATCTTTAATCATTAGAGAAATGCAAATCAAAACTACAATGAGATATCATCTCACACCAGTCAGAATGGCCATCATCAAAAAATCTAGAAATGATAAATGCTGGAGAGGGTGTGGAAAAAAGGGAACACGCTTGCACTGCTGGTGGAAATGTGAATTGTTACAGCCACTATGGAGAACAGTATGGACGTTCCTTATAAAACTATAAATAGAACTACCATATGACCCAGCAATCCCACTACTGGGCATATACCCTGAGAAAACCATAATTCAAAAATGGTCATGTACCAAAATGTTCATAGCAGCCCTATTTACAATAGCCCGGAGATGGAAATAACCTAAGTGTCCATCATCAGATGAATGGATAAAGAAGATGTGGCACATATATATAATGGAATATTACTCAGCCATAAAAAGAAACGAAATTGAGCTATTTGTAATGAGGTGGATGGACCTAGAATTTGTCATACAGAGTGAAGTAAGTCAGAAAGAGGAAGACATATACTGTATGCTGACACATATATATGGAATTTAAGACAAAAAATATCATGAAGAACATAGGGGTAAGACAGGAATAAAGACACAGACCTACTAGAGAATGGACTTGAGGATATGGGGAGGGGGATGGGTAAGCTGTGACAAAGTGAAAGAGAGTCATGGACATATATACACTAGCAAATGTAAGGTAGATAGCTAGTGGGAAGCAGCCGCATAGCACAGGGAGATCAGCTCGGTGCTTTGTGACCGCCTGGAGGGGTGGGATAAGGAGGGTGGGAGGGAGACGCAAGAGGGAGGGGATATGGGAACATATGTATATGTATAACTGAATCATTTTGTTATAAAGCAGAAACTAACACACCATTGTTAAGCAATTATACTCCAATAAAGATGTTAAAAAAAAAACATTTAAGGTTCTATGAGTACCAAGAGCATTAAGCTATATAAATATTTCATAAAGTTTTATGAGAAATTGTATGTATTAGTGGGAGTCCTGGAAGGGAACAAATAGATAATTCAAGCTAGGTTATTTGAGAAGAGTTTAATTAAAAGACTATTTTTAAAGGTGTGGGCAAGGTTTAAGAAATATGATTACCCTTACAGGGTAATACTTTGGGAAGCCATTACCACATCTAAGACCTAAAGGGGCAAGAGGAAGGGGAAGGAGTGGCTACTAGAACCCAGAGAGGATAATTATATAGAGAAGAAGTTGTGACCTTCATCTAAGGGGCACAGCCAAATAGCGACTGGTCAAGAAGAGAACAGGGGATATCAGTGTGTTTACATCACTCTCCTCCCATCTCCTGCTGCTGTTTCCCATTGTCCAGCTGCAATAGAAAATCTGAAGACAATGGAGCAATCGGATGCAATCCTAATGGGTCCTTCTTCTAAGGAGTAGAGCAAGACAAAGGAGGATGTAGAGTAAATCTGGAGGGATAAACTGAAGATATTTAACACATTTTAACTAATAATTTGTAGGAAGCAAGAAAGAGTTATCTTTATTTAAACTGGACTTTATTTGAATGTAACTCTCTTTAATGATAGAGGGGTTTGAATCAATATGTGTTTCTTTGGTTTGGGATTCATTAAATTTGGGAAAGCATAGAACTTAGCATGTTGAAGATATTTTATCATTTTAAAATAAATTTTACAGTTATTGGAAACAGAAGGAACATGCAAATAAAATATAAAAGAATGAAATAAAATATAAAAATGGGTATAGTTTATAAGCTTAAAAACTTCAGTTGCCTACTGGGCATCATGAAATCCAATTTGACATAAAGATGAAAATCCACAAAAAGATATTTAGAAAAATCATTTACATAATGCCCAAACATCAGAAACCACTTTGATGCCTTTAGGCAAAGCATAATGTGTTTTTATGACACTAATATTTAAAATTTCTTCTTCAAGCAAAGTATATCATGTGGGAATCTGGGGATTTTGGTGTGTGTCTGTTGGTACAGTGCTTGAATTTTCACATGGATAATTGAAACAATATTGTCTCATTATCTACTTCAAATAGTATTTAAAAGTAAAAGTAGACTACAATTTTGGTAAGTCAAGACTTGAGGACACAGGGAGTGGGAAGGGTAAGCTGGGACGAAGAGAGTGGCATGGACATATATACACTACCAAATGTAAAATAGATAGCTAGTGGGAAGCAGCCGCATAACACAGGTAGATCAGCTCAGTGCTTTGTGACCACCTAGAGGGGTGGGATAGGGAGGATGGGAGGGAGACGCAAGAGGGAGGAGATACGGGGATATATGTATATGCATAGCTGATGCACTTTGTTATAAAGCAGAATCTAGCACACCATTGTAAAGCAATTATACTCCAATAAAGATGTTAAAAAATAAATTTAAAAAGAGTATTACAACTTATTATTTCAACTTGTATAGAAAACTAATTTCCTTTTTATTGTAAATATTTAAAATAAAAATATTTAAATACTTGAGAATAAAAGTCTTAATGCAACTTACTTTTCCAAATTTTTTGTTCTTTTTTAGAATATTTTATTTTGCATTAGTTACAAAATTAGTTTCTATTAGCCAGGTCCTGGTCAAATGTACTTTGTAAATATTAATTATTTCTGGTATGTATTATTAGTTTTATTTTTACAAAGAGTAGGTAATTTTCCCATTTATTTTATTTTGTTTACTGAGAGTCTTTAGACTTTTCAACTGTACTGAGTAGATTATTACTTTAGCTTTCAATTTTAATAACTGATTTTTATTAATACGATAGTATTATTTTTATTTTCTTAGCAACAACATTTAAATGTTAAACTGATGTAATAGTTCTAGTTATAAATATGAGTAATAAACATCATTATTATATAACTGGTCTTGATAAGTGTAAAAGAAATAATTTGAGATCATGTGAGATAGAAGTAAAATAGAAAAAGAAAAAAATGCATTAGTTGAAGTCAGAACAATTGAATTTGGGTCTTGGTTATGTTCTTCTGGAGCTCTGTGCCTCAGTTGTACCAGCCCACGATAACAGTCATGGTATTAAATAAGATATTGTTTTACGTGCTTCCTTGTACCCATTGTTCTGGTAGCAATATTCCCTTCTGTTCTCTGCTTATGTACATACAGTTGCATATATTCTGGCTTTTTAAAGTTTATCTTGCAAACAATACCTTGAAAGCAAAAGTGCTTTTGATTTTCAAGTGACAGCCTTTGTTGAAAGAGAAAAGGCTCATTGGAAATTTCTAAAGCTAGGTTTTGCATATCCGTGGGAATTCCCTGGCAGTCCAGTGGTTAGGGTTTGGTGCTTTCACTGCCGGAGCCTGGGTTTGATCTCTGGTCAGGGAACTAAGATCCCGCAAGGTGCATGGTGTGGCCAAAAAAAAAAAAAAAAAAAAAAAAGCAATTGGTAGAACTAATGTCAGGAAACCAAGTAGAGAAGAATGATAATCTATCACCTTTCCCACTCCAAACAAACAAAGGCTTAATTTGGGTGATTCTGGGAACAGCAGATATAGCTGCCTGGATTTTATGAATAGCCTTGAAGCTCTATAGTACCTCCCAGCTTCCCAGAGAGTTAAGAGTAACTGTACCTGTGGGAGGGAGTCCCATTCACCGAAGAAAGAGTGCCCCATCCTCCCAGTGGAATGGAAAGAAAATTTCTCTGTGAACATTACACTGCCCAGGAGGCTGAGGACTATAAGTTTGCTTTCCTTGGTCCCATCCTCTCCCTGTCTGGACTGTCAACAGGGGCTTGCTCTGCTTCAGAGTTAGCCGGGACTGGACCAGTTGTAGGAGGCTCACCTTAGAACATCCAGTACATTCTTTACCTCTAGCTTAAAGCTGGAGCACAACCGGACAACAGGAAAATTCCAGTCAATATTCTGTTATGCAAACTTCCTAAAGATCATCTAGAAATAATTGTGATATATTTTTTGGTTATTTGCAAATAATTTTTCAAACATTGCAATGATGGGTTGACAAGTTAAAACCATTATAATGTTGCCTATTGACATTTCAGCAATGGCAAAATGAGTCTTCAGAGGAGAAAAGAACATATTCAACAATTTTCTGTTACATGGATTCATATGTGTACAAATTTTATACAATGTAAAAACTCAAGAAACTTGTTCTTTGGAATATAAGACCTAGATGTCAAAATTGAGAAATAATTTTTAGGTAATGGTACATCTAATTTACATTTGCTTCAGGATATAGTTACACAGTGAACTTTTTATACAATGGAAAATTGGATAGTCATCATGACAGAGCATGATTCCACTTGGAAATCATACAAGATATGTTTTAAGGACACGCAGTGTGTCTTATTACTCAGAAAAATCTGAAAACTCTCTCTTTTATAAATAGTTGCTCTGTAAGGCCTTATTTTCACAGAGCCTTATCGAAAGAACAGCTTATATGCATATTAAGAATAGTGGTGGAAAAAAATTTAAGAAAGATTAGAGACAATGCCATACTGTGTTAGGAGCTCTGTTTTAAAAGGTTCTCACTTTGACTTGAAAACGACTCAGTGAATTCTATTTAACTTCACATTCCAAAATATGAGGGAAACAAAAAAATTTATTGAAGGCAAGAAAGCTATGTAATAAATGTAATTTCAACTAATGTATTATTTTCCAAAATTTGAATGAAACAGTTAATTACTTTAGACTCATATTTAAATTATGGATAAGCCTTTCCTTTTTCTCTTTACAAGAAAGTTATGGTGTTGCTACTATTTGAGAAATAACAATGTAAGAAAATCTAGCAGGATTATTTTGGAAATACAAGACAGTACAATTCCTTCAGTTTTTTTCTTCTACCTCAGATAATGTTGTTTCCTTTATAGTTTCATATTCTTTATCCCATCTACTGCCAAACAATTTGACTCTAAAGCCGTAATTTACTCTAGTACAGGAAAATAGTTCCTTTCTTTGTAATGCCATCATTGAAACAAGTAACATTTGGCCAAACCTTGGAAATAACAGATATGTGAGAAGAAATTGCAAACAAATGTAATGATACAGAAAAATTGTAATTTAAGATAGGGAGAAGGTGCTGATGAATAACATAATAGAGATGTTTCTAAGCTTATTTTTTTATACTGTGTTCAATGGTGATAAAAAATTAATGAAGATATGCATAGAATATTAATAGTGGTTAGTCTCGGTAATGGAAATAAAAATTAGTTAATGTTTTTTTTTTTTTTTTTTTTTTTTTTTTTTGCTGTACGCGGGCCTCTCACTGTTGTGGCCTCTCCCGTTGCGGAGCACAGGCTCCGGACACACAGGCTCCGCGGCCATGGCTCGCGGGCCCAGCCGCTCCGCGGCATGTGGGATCTTCCGGGATCGGGGCACGAACCCGTGTCCCCTGCATCGGCAGGCGGACTCTCAACCACTGCGCCACCAGGGAAGCCCTAGTTAATGTTTTTAATTGTATGCATTTCCTGAATTTTATAGATTTCCTTCTTTTTAATTTAGCTGTAGTTTTCTAATTTCTATTATTTAACGATATAAAAATAATTAGAAATATAATGTCATTCGAGTTTTATAGAAATCATTTAATAGTATGAAAGCAATAGACTTTTCTCACTTTTAGTTCAGAAATTGGTGGAAAAACACCACTTCCTTCTTAGTCAAATTATGGATAACTTTTTATAATTCCAATTTAAACCCTCAGTTCATCGAATGTTAACTAAGTTTGGTGTGTATAGCTTGTTTACCATGATCCTGAAAAACAAAAACAAACAGACAATAAAAACCCTGTAATTATAAGCCCTTTTATTTTGATGTAATTCTTAAAATAAAATCCAGCCTAATCCTTGGGATAAAGTTTGGACCAGTGGAAAGAGTGTGGACTTTGAAATTAAACAATCCTGGGTTCAAATGCTAAGCTTTCTGCCTCACATTTTTATAGTAATTTTCATCTTTAATATTATGCACTTAACATGATAGTCCTCACATTTCCTTCTCTTTCACATCACATTCTGCTTCTCACATCAAGGAATGCAGCTTATTTACCCTCTCCTTAAATCCTTGCTGGACTTGCCACTAGCTTCACCCCATAGAATGCAGTAGACTTCGAAGTCCAGAAGAACAGGCAGCTTTCACTTTCTTCCTCTTGGAATCCATCTTCCAGGTTATGAGAAGCTTAAACCAAAGTAAGACCCTATGTGGCAATGCCATGTAGAAAGAGAAAAGTCCTAAAACTACATAGAGGAGAGCCAAGAAACCCAGCCAGCAGTGAGAACAAGGTCCCAAACACAGTGACCCCAGCTGAGCCATTGTAGCCAAGTCCCCAGTCTTTCCAACTATCCTAGTTAACACACTGGGCATGTGAGTGAAGAAGCCATCTTGGATGTTCCAGCTTCAGCAGCAGGGCGTGCTGCTGGGTGGTGTACGACCTGAACAGTCAAACAGAAGGCCCCATGCCTTGAAAAGCCCTGTGCTTGGTTTAGTGTTCTGCTGTCACCAACTCGAAATCCTTAATAATGTGTAAACAAAGTTCCACATTTTCATCTTGCCTAGCCTGGCCTGACAAATCATGTGTAGCCTGTGCTGCCCAGCAGCCATCATGTGGAACTGAGACCATCCAAACTCATTGTGCCCTGTCCACATATCTGACCTGTATTATTGTAAGTAACAATTAAATGGTCATTGTTTTAATTTACTAAGTTTTAGGAGAGTGTGTTCACAGCAGTAAATAGTCAAAACACATGACATTTGAAAATAGCATAGAAGCTCAGTAGGAGACCATGAATAATATTTCTTGAGAGGGAGGGGGAGGAAGAAATGCAGATATTTATATGAAGATTTAAGGGTGTGTTTAAAGAATATATTTAGAAAATGTATTTTTAGAATGATAGATGGTAAAAAGAATAGAAGAAATTTTGGAAACAAAAATATTAACCAATGAATTATTGAAAAAGTTTAAAGATCTTATAACTGTAATCAATGTACATACCTTACCCTTAGTTGATGTTTAAAATATTGAATAGTGGATGAAATGTTACTCAATAGTTAAAATTGGACAATTTTAGAAAGTGCATTTTTAATAAAGAACTAGCTCATAATAAAAAAAAACAGAAAAGCAGGCATGTATATAAAAATATATTTCCATGGAAAATAAAGTTATCCAGCATAGATTGAAATAATGGTTATAGCATAAAAAATTCTGATGATATATTTTTTATCAATTAAAAAATATGTAAGTTCAGCTTGAAAGGCCCTAAAATTTTATATTTTGACTTAACTCAGCTGAATTTTTGTGTATGATCTGAGATGAAGACCTAATTGTATTTTTATTCATGAGAATAGCCAATTGTCCCAGCAATTGTCCACCTCTTCACTGGTTTACAATTTCACATCACTCGCATACTAGTGTCATATCTGTGGATCTCTTTCCATGTACTTTATTCTGCTCCATTGTTTTTCTGTCCATGCATCAATACCACACTGTTTTAATTACTATAGACCTATAGTGAATCTCTATATCTTTAAGGAAAACGCCTGTCTTCTTTCTCTTATTCCTTTTCTCCTCTTTTTTCTGCTTCTTCTTCTATACCTCCTTTATCTCTTCCCTCTTTCTTATTTATTCTACTTTAAAAAAATTATCTTGTTATAATAAGCTTGCTAATTACATGAAAAACAGCTTTATTTATCGTGCTGTCCTTTATCTCTTTTTTCTCTTTTTTCTGGAACTTTTAAAAAATTCATATATTAGACTTTCTCCATTTAAACATTCTCTTATATATGCAGCATTCTCTATCTTTAACTAATTATTTCTTGTCTCTCTGCATCTAAGCTTGATGTTTAACTATACACCTAGTTTTAAATTGCAATTTTGATATTTTTTACTTCCAGAATAGTTTTTCTTGAACCTGTTCTTTTCTGTTCATGGTTCTTTTTCTATCAACATGTTTTTCTTTTAATTTCTTCTTTAATATTTACATTTTTACTTAGTGTAATTAAATGTCCCTTTCATCGAGATCTCAATTCTATTTTTCCAGCTTGCTCTGTACTAAGACACTTCTTTCCCCTTATTGGTAATAAAACCAAGGCTCATAGCGGTTGAGGTCCATATCCAGGTCCTATAATTCCCTGATCCTTCTGGGCAATAGCTCACACTTTCCATACTGTATTTGGTTTCTCTGTTTATTTCCAATAGGTGAATTAATAAATTAATAAGTAAAAGTATTTATATATTTGTTAATTATCTAGTGATCCTTTGAATATAATTATTTGGATTACTGACTATGGCTACAGTGGCCAGCAAAACATCCCATGTAACCACTCCAGTCTCAGACTTGTTTAAGCCTCTCTCCTAATGGAATCACTGTAGAGATTGAAGGATGCTTTGGAACCAAGGTCTCTAATGTTATGATACACCTCAATGTCTTCAAAATAGTCATACAGATTTGATTCATTACATTCTCAGTTGAAATAAATAATTAATTTCAATTATAAAACATAATGTTTAGAGTCAATACAAAATATATTAACTTTAGAAAAATACCACTTAAAGGTATAATTTTATTTTATTTATTTATTAATTATTATTATTATTATTATTATTATTATTATTATTATTATTATTATTATTGCGGTACGTGGGCCTCTCACTGTTGTGGCCTCTTCCATTGCAGAGCACAGGCTCTGGATGCATAGGCTCAGCGGCCATGGCTCACGAGCTTAGCCACTCCGTGGCATGTGGGATCTTCCCGGACTGGGGCACGAACTCGTGTCCCCTGCATCGGCAGGTGGACTCTCAACCACTGCGACACCAGCGAAGCCCTAAAGGTATAATTTTAATTGATAAGATCTACAAACTTTTTTTAATAAATAATTTGCCAGAGATTCTACTACATTAGTTGCCCTCTATACTTTAAATACGAAGTATCTTGGTATGGACACTGGTTATATATGATAAAATAGATATGTAAATATCAGCATTAAAGACTGCATGTGAGAATTCAGATAATTACAATAATTCAGTTAGATAATTTACTCTTTTCCAAATGAAAATTTTTTATAGGAAAATATTCTTATATATTTATAATTGTCAAAATATTTAAATACATGTTTTTATTCTCCTACTTTATGTATCCCTGTGATTTCAATTAACACATTCTTTAAAACTTGATGATATATTTTCATATTAGATTAATTAATCTTAAATTATGAAATGTGGGTCTACATATACAAAAAGAGGGTAACATTTCTTGAGAAAAATGTGATTATTTTTAGAGAAAATCTGACAATTTGAAAATGTTTTGGACATTATTTTATTCTCTATGTAGATATATTAGTGTACAATACATACAGAGACTGTTAGTATAATACTTTGTTAATTCAAATACTACTCTAACAGCAATTGTTCTTTTTGGTCTTAATATTTCTTGGGACAATTATTTGTTCTTTTTTAATATTATTTTGTGATGTTTCCTAATTAGTGGTACAAATAAAAATCTTTCCCCAGTGTTACATATTTAAAATCATTTTCTTAAACAGTACATGATAGAAACTCTGAGCCTATTATAAGCCTCTGAATCAAACAATGAGATTGTATGTTGTTAAAAATGCCCCCTTAGGAAATAGAAAATTGTTTAAAAGTCATCAGGAATAATGTAAAAAGAACTTCAGGCTCCCCTGGTGGTGCAGTGGTTGAGAGTCCGCCTGCCGATGCAGGGGACATGGGTTCATGCCCCGGTCTGGGAAGATCCCACATGCCGCGGAGTGGCTGGGCCCGTGAGCCATGGCCACTGAGCCTGCGCATCCGGAGCCTGTGTTCCACAACGGGAGAGGCCACAACAGTGAGAGGCCCACATACCGCAAAAAAAAAAAAAAAAAAGAACTTCAAAAACAATATGTAAAATCCCCAAATAAAGTGAAAAGATGCTAACATCAGTCAAAGTCAGGACATATTGCTTGAATTAGAAACTCCAGTTCTAAGAAATCTCCAGTAATGGAGAATTGAAAACACACACACACACGCTTAGCAAATGTTTTGTGATAGGTTAAAATTGTCTGTATTTCTAGAAAAACATAAAATCTCATTTTAAATATAATAAAATGGGATGTTAACAAATTAGATTGTGTCTTTGAAATCCTTGGCTTGTTTGAAAAGACATTAAAATAAATAATTTATAGAAAATGATATTTGAGAAAATTCTTGCAAAATTGATTCTTTTGAAAAAAGGTGGAAATAGAAAAGCTCATCTCGTTTTTTTAGCTAAAATACTTATTATAGCACAGAGATTAAAAACATAGCTAACAAAGTCATATTTTCTTGGTGGTGACCAAATCTTTACTTCTTAGCATTGTGACTTTAGAAGAGGAGAGAGAATGCAATATTTGAAGCAATCAATAATGGCTGACATGTTTCCAAACTGATTTGAGAAGCTTTCTGAACTCATTCAGGATAAATTAAAACAAAACATGTTTAGACAATTATACCAACACTGATGAAAACCAAATACAAAGACAAATCTAAAAAGTAGTTGTGGGGGGGGGGAAACGCATTATCTCTAAAAGAGCGACAGAAAGACTTACATATGACTTCTTAACAAAAATTAGGCAAATCAGCATATAGTGGAATAACGTTTTTATTTATTTATTTAATTCATTTATTTATTTTTTGGCTGCATTTGGTCTTCGTTGCTGCATGCAGGCTTTCTCTAGTTGTGGCAAGCAGGAGCTACTCTTTGTTGCGGTGTGAAGGCTTCTCATTGTGGTCGCTTCTCTTGTTGTGGAGCATGGGCTCTAGGCACACGTGCTTCAGTAGTTGTGGTCAGTGGGCTCAGCAGTTGTGGCTCACAGGCTTTAGAGAGCAGGCTCAGTAGTTGTGGCGCATGGGCTGAGTTGTTCCGCGGCATGTGGGATCTTCCCAGATCAGGGATTGAACCCGTGTCCCCTGCTTTGGCAGGCAGGTTCTTAACCACTGTGCCACCAGGAAGTCCCTGGAATAATGTTTTAATAATGCTGAAAGAAAATAACCCCAAGCTATCACCTTATACCAATAAGAAAATCTTCCAAAATTTAAAGAAAAATGAACATTTTTTTCTAGATAAAGAGGATCTGAAAGAAATTTTCATCAACAGACCCAAGAGAGAGAGAGAAGGAGAGAGGTAGATAGATACTGAAGTGAGTTGTTTTTCCTCCTCTCTTAAGTAAACCCCAGTTTACATTATATGATTTAGTCTAAGCAATCATCTCATCTGTGAGGCTGCCCTGAGAATTTCCTCATCCACCAAAAAATAACATTTATTTCATTCTCTGTGATCTATTTTTTTCATACACTAACTGTAGTATTTCTTTGATTGCAGTGTAGTAACTTGTTGTAATCTGACTCTTCCTTTAGGGTAAACTTGTGGTAAGCCATGGGATAAAACAGTTAATTTGAAATCTATACTAAAGGATAGTGTCATATTATCTTTGTATCTGTAGCAATTGGCACATTGTCTGATGCATAATATGTACTCTATAAGTATTGATAAGTAAATGAATAATTGAATAAGTTAATGACTTTGTGGTAGAGGTTAGCTGGCAGTGGGAAAGGATAAAAAGCATAGCTTATCTTCTAAGTGATTATAATCTAATTAAGATGATAAGACTTTTGCACATTCAATTGTTTAGCAAATTTATAGGCTCCAAATGTCAGCAATAAAATGTAATAAATGTTAATACAGAAAATAAGTCCTTTGAGATTCAGGAAAAAATACTGTAGGAAAGGAAGAAGCTAGTTAGCTGGTCTTAATAAAGTCTTATGACTCTTATGCATTCTAACTCAGCTTTCTTCTGAGTGATATGGAAGGTTAAGAAGTTTTTGGACATTTTCCCATTCCTTAAGGCATTTATAGACTCCTACACACATCAAGCAGTTAGCTTCTGTGTGGACTTGTGTTTTTTTGCCTGCTTAACAAGCTGTCCTTCTGGTAATGCCATCCCAAATATTCTTGAGAAATAAATTAATCCCATAGAGCACTGGCTCTGACATACTGTGAAAATGAGCACATCAATGGATCCCTGGTTTCCTCACTAGTGACTGTGTTTTTGCTGAGGCAATGGTATCCTTATTGTTTCTAGGTCCTACATGGTCACAAGAAGCCATAGGGAGAAGCTAATCAATCCTCTTAAATCCCTTAGTGCATCACCAGAAACGTCCAGCAACTTTAAGACTGTTAAATATTAACTTTAGTAAACATCACCTGAATGGTTGCATCCAGAATCTTTTTCCAATGTTATCCCTGGATGTTTCTGTTACATGAAAAAATAAATTCCCTTTTTGTATTAAGCTTACATGTTTAGGGTTTCTATTGCTTGAAATAAAAAGAATCCTGAAGCAAAAAGGCAATAATGATGCTGCAGAAGTTGAAGAACCCTCCTCCTTGAACTTTTTCCATCTTATCATCCTTCCCTCCATTTTGCTCCAGCAATAGAAAATTACTTTCATTGCCCAGGCATGTTATGTTATTTGTGTGCTTCACATATTTATACCCTTTCTGGTAAGATTTTATGTTAAGGTCCAACACAAAGATCATACTTATGTTTTCTGTGGAGGCTTCAGTGTTAGTATATAACTCCCTCTCCTCACCTCCTGCATGCAAATTTCATCATTTCATTCTGCACCAACGTTTTGTCTTTTATATATCATCTTTGTACATATAACACTATGTTGTAATTATTTCTTAATATCTGGTCATCCTCATTACCATGTACTTATTGAGCGTTGTAATTTTATCTGATTCATTTTTTTTATCCACCAGCACCTAATATGGTGAAAGTAAGTTGAAAGTAAAATATGTATTGAATGCATAAAAATACCATAAAGGAAGAAAAACAAACTGAACACAGCAACCCACTGGGCATAACTACTCCAAAAGTATTTTCTCAACTAGATAGCTATGTCATGAGGGACTTTTTTGCTTTGGAGTTTCCCTCATAAGATTGTATATAATGAAATCTGAAAACTTAGAGAAACTTTAAAGCATTCCCACATCAAAAAATTTCTTTATATCACTAGGGCATTAAACAGAATGCATGCCTTGTCAAATATTGTATCTCTTCTGAGCAACGAATTCTCTTTTGAAATTTACACATGGGGACCAAAAAGTGAGTATACAGTGAGTATACAGGGAAAAACACACAATAATAATGTCATAAACAAATATCAAATAGACGATATTCAAAGCTGCAAACTCTGACTTTGTTTAAAACCCAACTGATTAGTCGCATGACTAGCAGTCCTAATAAATAGGCCACATTATACCAACAAAACAAAACAAAACAAAACAAAACAACCCAATCCAATAACACACAAGCAAGCAAACAAAGACAATGAATAAAAATTAACTGTTTTGATAAATATAATGTGATTATCTCTTGTTTACTCTGGCAGCTTTAAATTGACATGAATTTGTCAATTTTGAGGTCTCATGTTATGTATTAAATGAAAGGACCAGGAGTCATTCTATTAAAGGAACAAGAATGTTGTTGTATGTGGGTCCTGATAGCAAAAGTTTGAAGTCCTTTTGAGTAAACTGGAACTCTCTCTTATGCCAACAAGTGTAGGAATTTAACTTTGTACTTTCAGTAAAACAACTTTTTGGTCATCTACTGAAATATACTATATTAAAAGAGAATTTCTTAATGAAAAATGAAAAATTCTAGCTATCTACTCCAAATAGGAAAGGTGATGCTGAATTTGAAATCTTAATAAAATATAAATTTTTTTGCTGAACTTCACTAAATGGAATAGTGTATTAGTCTGTTTGGGCTGCCATAACAAAATACTATAACCCACGTGGTTTAAAGAGCAGAAATTTATTTCTCACACAGTTCTGGAGGCTGGGAAGTCCAAGATCAAGAAGCCATCACATTGGTTCTTGGTGCGAGCTCTTTTCCTGGTTTGCAGACTATTGCCTTCTTACCAACCCCTCACATGGCCTTTCCTTGGTGCTTGAATACAGATAGAATGGATAGAGAGAGAGAGATCTTACTTCTTCTTCTTATAAGGCTACTAATGCCCTCATGACCTAATCGAACCTTAATTACCTCCCAAAAGCCCCATCTTCAAATACTATTACAATGGAGGATAAGACTTCAGCATATGAAGGTGGAGGGAGACACAAACACTTAGTCTATAACAGATAGCTACTGATAATTTGATTTCATTAATTTTACTGCCAAAGAATTATATCACTTTATGATTTTAAAACATCTTAGGAAGATTCCCACTTGAATATCAGCAATTTAATTTTGTTCACAGCTATATCCTCAGCCCCTACAATAATTTATCAACAATTTATCAATTTATAGATGCTCATTAAATAGTTTATTGAATGAATGTATAGATGAGTGAAGGAATAAATTAACAAACTTCACAATGATGTGTAAGTGCAAGAAAATGAAAGGGTCTGGGAACGTTGGTCCCACACTTGAATTGACTAAGAGGTCCCTAGAAAAGAGTTCTGTATTATATTGTCCGTGTATTTTATACTTGTTTGTGAAGGGTCTAATAATAGCAGGGCAAGCTGAGCTTTTTATTTTTGTTTTTGACAATGCTGATGTATCAGTCAGAATCAAGTCAAAAACCACCCTTGGATTTCAAACAGAATATAAAGCAGAGCATATTTACACAGGCAAGAGTAGAGCTGCAAAGCCAAAATAAGGATGGTGAGACTATTTACAACAGCAAGAAATTGCTATCATCAGTAGGCTGGAAAGACAAAGCAAGAAGGCCATATTACTGGATTCCAGAAGCTAAAGCCACCTAGTAGAAGCTGGAAGAACAACAGGACTGTACAGCAAGACCTCAATCCATGCTGTGAAGGATTGTTTGGTGGGTAATGAGGCCACAGAGAAAACTCAGGCTCTGCTGAAGGTGCCATTAGAGGTAGACACTTATGGGGAGAGACTGTGGGATAAAATACCCTGACTTCTCATTTCATCCTGCCTTCTAATCTCAAGTGAGTGCTTCCGTTGTTTGACACTGGCTGGAGTTAGTGGGCAAGAGATTCTGGGAAATGTAGTTTCCACTTCTGTAGAACAGAGGAGAACAAGTTGGAGAATGGAACTGAGAGCCAAATGGTATGCCCTGTGATTTTAAGTAGAATAATATTCATATTTAATTCTTTATATTGCCATACTCCATTTAAAAAGAGAATCAGCTTTTTTTCTGATTTCATTTGTAAAAATATTCTTATAAAAGATGTAAAAACTCACTTTTTGGAACATAGATATACTTTTTATTGAAGATGAAATTATAGATCTAATGTTTGAGACACAAAAAGTGATGTAAGCACTACATTTTTTTTCAATAATCTACTTTTGCTTGCTGCTTAAAATAACTCAAAGCAACATAGGCAGTATTTCATGCCACAAAGTTTAAAAGCCATATGATTTAATATTTAAACATAGTGAAAATATTTTAACTAACCCTAAGCACCTATCTTCTAGATTTTAAAGATACTCATATTTTGTCAAATTTGTTTCAGATTTGTCATTAAAAAAAAAAAGTTATAGGTACAACTAAAGCCCCACTTCCCCTGTACTTCTCTTTTTGGAGGCACACACTCTATCTACATATATTTACACTTTGTTCTGATCTTAAATTTACATATGTTATATCAAGTGTGAATAAACTTTTAGAACTTGCTGTTTTTTTATTCAGTGTGTTTAGATATTTATCCATGCTATGTCTAGAACTTGTTTGTTCTTTCATTTTAATTATATGCTATTGTGTAGTATAATACTATTTGTTATCTTTCACATTGCTTTACAGAAGTTTATATATTCTAGATTCTAATTTTGGTTAATCAAGTTGCAAATACATTCCTCCAGTTGTGGTTGGGCTAAAAATATATATATTATTATGAATATAATATACATATTATTAATAATATATATTATTACATATTTATGTTACATTTTTATATTGTGGGAATTACATGTTATTTTGTTTAGGTACCTCTTAAAGCTTTATTGAGGCACAAAAGACATAATATAAGCTGTGTACATTTAATGTGTGCAAACTGATAAGTTTATAAAATAGGTATACAACTGTAAAATCAACATCAAGATAATAAGCATATCCATCATCTGCAGAAGTGTGCTTATATCCCTTTCTAGAATTTAATATAAATGAAATCAAATATTATGTTGTCATTTTCTTCTTATTTCTTTTACTCATCATACTTACCTTGAGATCCAAATATGTTGTTATGTATACCAATGGGTCATTCCTTTTAATTGCCAATTAGTATCCCATTGTTTAGGTATACTACAATTTGATTATTCATTCAACTGTTGGTGGAATTTTTATTTTCCAGTTTTTGGCTACTACAAATAAAGCTCCTATGAACATCTGTGCACTACTCTTTGTATGGATACATGCTTTCATTTTGGGTAAATACCTCGGAATGGAACGGCTGGGTCATATGGTAGGCGAATACTTTCATATGGTAGGTGAACGTTTTAAGAACCTGTCAAATGTTTTCTAAGGTGGTTGTAGCTTTTTACATTCCTGCCAGCAGTGTATGAGGGTTCTGGTTGTTCCATCTCCTTGCCAACAGTTGGTATGTTTTATATATTCTGATATTTGTCATTTTGATATTCCTAGCTCTACTTAAGGTGTTCACTCTTTCCCCTAGTTTCTTGTGCACTTGAAATACAGTTATAATAACTATTTTCAAGTTCTAGACTGCTAATATCATCATCTGTCATTTCTGGATTGATTTCTACTGATTGATTTATTTTCTTCATTGTGGGTTGTATTTTCATGTCTCTTTGCATTTCAGATTGGATGCCACACGTTATGGGTTTTACCTTCTTGGGTGCTGGATATTTATTTGTTCTTATTGATATTCCTGACCTTGTTCTGGGAAACGATTACATTATTGTAACCATTTGATCATTTGGGTTTTGCTTTTGTTAGCAACATTTAGTCTGGGGTTAATTTTGCTCTACCAATGAGATAAAACTCTTCTTGAGTACTCTAGCCAATTTACTATGAAAAACAAGACTTTTCCGCTCTGGCTGTTGGGAAAAGGAAATATTCCTGGTTTTGTGTGAGATCCCAGTGACTATTCCTTTTAATTCTTTTGGGTGTTCCTTTCATTTGTTTTAGATACTTTTCTCACATTCATGTGCTGATCAGTGTTTGGCTGTAAACTCAACTGGGTAATTCTTCAAGGCTCTGAAGCTCTCTCTCTATGAAGCTTGTTCCTCCCCTATCCAGCCCTAAGATCTCTAGACATCTTTACCTCCCTGGATTCCCTGCTCAGTCTGCTCAAATCAGGGAGATCATTAAGTCCTTCCTGTGTTTCCTCTCCTGGCATCAAGGCCCAATAAGTCTTTCCCATAATAAGGTAGGGCAATCATAAGTCTCACCTCATTTGTTTCCTTTCTCTCAGAGATCACTTCCAGTGTCTTGAAATCTCATTGTTTTTGTATAATTTAAAATTTTCCTTTCAGTCAGAAGGGTACATCTTGTCCATGTTACTTCATTTTGACCCAAAGCACAAGTGAGGTATCTGCATGTGAATTTTATTGAATACTTTTTTTTTTTTTGGCGGTATGCAGGCCTCTCACTGTTGTGGCCTCTCCCGTTGCGGAGCACAGGCTCCGGACGCGCAGGCTCAGTGGCCATGGCCCACGGGCCCAGCCGCTCCGCAGCATGTGGGATCCTCCCGGACTGGGGCACGAACCCGTGTCTCCTGCATCAGCAGGCGGACTCTCAACCACTGCGCCACCAGGGAAGCCCTTATTGAATACTTTTATACGATATTTGTTTTTCTCTTTTTGACTTACTTCACTCTGTATGACAGTCTCTAGATCCACCCACGTCTTTACAAATGACCAAATTTCGTTCTTTATTGAATACTTTTAATTCCAAAGGTAAATTTCAAACAATTCTACTGTTAAAAAGAAACTGGCGCCAAATAAAGTCACTTATGCTAAGCCCCACCAGGACTTAATACCTAACCTAACTTCAGTTTCAGTCTCTCCCAGGAGTGTAATTTTAAACCAATCAGTCTGGAATTTCCTGATCAACACTCTTGAGGTAATCTGCTTGATAAGAGCCCTGCCTTCCCCTAAGGGAAGGAGACTTGTCTTGAAATAATTCACTCTTTTAACTTCCTTGTCCCACCCACCTTCTTTTTATACAAAGCCTTCCATTTTTTACAGCTCCTTGGAGTTGCTAGATGGGATGCTACCCCATTATAAAGCCAATTAAATCTTCAGATTTATTCAGTTGAATTTTTTTAAGACTACTAAATTATTCAGGAAAAAACCCCCACAAATATTCCCTTAAAAAGTTTAAAATTCATGCTTCTGATAAGAACATCTCCTTTCGTTTAGTAGATCATTGTAGTTGACTTTGACTAGTGGTAAAAAAGTTGACAGTCTGTTTATCCTTTATAGTTGTCATGCTTAATTTACAAATGGCATTGAATTTTGGAGTTTTTGCTTTTACTTTGAGGCTTCTGTGAGAGTTGAGACTTGCAGAATATTTTTAATAATTATAGTTAGAAATTGCTATGCTTATTTTTGTTAGTGTTACAATTCAGACTCCTCTAAAATTTCATTTACTTTTTTATTTTTTAAATTTAATAAATGGCTTGCTAACTCTAGACATGGTTCTAAATGTTTTACATATATTAAAATGTCTAGTCTTTAAAACAACTCTAGGAGGTAAATTTCTGCTTTATTTCTCTTTTTATTAAATGAGAAACTAAAGCAGAACAGAGTTCCTTAGCCTGGAAGTAGAAGACCTCTTATCCTATTTCCCTCTCTTATTAAGATATCAAATTTTATACTCCTTTGCTTTTGATGATTTAGGATTTGAGGTTAAACTTGTATTAGATCCATTGACCAATATTTGTTTTGTGTTAATGCTAAATAAGGGTATGGTAAGTCCCCTACATACAAACGAGTTCCGTTCTGAGAGTGTGTTCCTAAGTCCAATTTTTTCATAAGTCCAACAAAATTAGTCTACATACCCAGCTAACACAATCGGCTAGAGTATATAATACTGTACTATAATAGGTTTATAATACTTGTCACACAAATAATACATAAAAAAACACAAAAAGTAAAGAAAATATTTTTAATCTTACAGTACAGTACCTTGAAAAGTACCATAGTACAGTACAACAGCTGGCACACAGGGGCCGGCATCGAGTGAACAGGCAAGAAGCGTTACTAACTAGAGGTGGGAGAGGAGGTGGGAGATGGTAGAACTGAGGGATCATCAGCAATAGGCGACGGAAGGCAAGCTGTAATTTCACTCACGCCTGACGTTGATGGCACAGGTTCTGGTTCCTTGCTGGATTCAATTCTATCTACCCTCTTGAAAAAACAGTCCAGTGATGTCTGGATAGTAGCTCTTTTTCTTGTCACAGATGACATGGTAGCACTGGATTGCATTCTGAATTGTTGCTACAACCTTCGTGTACCATTCTACATTCAGGTCCTGTGCCTCAAAAACTAACAGTGCCTCCTCAAATAAAGAAAATCCCCTTGCCATTTCCCGTGTCGTGAATCTCTTCAGTTCTTCAGTTACTTATTCTTCCTCTTGTCTCTCTTCATCCTTTCTCTGGGCCTCCAATCCCACCTTTTCGCCTCGCTCCACTCTCTCAATTATTTTCACTTTTGTTTCCATCATTATCGCTTGGCACTTCTTTGCAGTACCAGCTACATCACTGCTACTTTTACGCTTGCTTCTGGAATCCTAGGTTTGAAATAAATATACTATACTACAGTACTCTATACAGTACTGTACAGTAACATACACAAAAGCACAACCACTTGTAGAGGATGCATGCATTGCATGTGACAACGTACACCTGACATGTGAACTAACTTACATTATTGGACGTGTGAATGCACGTTCGCATCTTTGAAAGTTCGCAACTTGAAGGTTCGTATGTAGGGGACTTACTGTACAAAAATTCTTATACAATTTCAGAATTTTGAGGTAATAAAACTAACTTTATCCAATTTATTCATAGAGATGGAGACATGCAAATTTAGTCATATCGTCTCAAGCCAGCTAGCCAGATAGAGCCAAACTGACTTATTATTACATAGATTATTCTAGGTATTTTAATTAATTAATTAATTTATTTGTTTATTTATTTATTTTTGGCTGCATTGGGTCTTTGTTGCTGTGCACAGGCTTTTCTCTAGTTGCAGCGAGAGGGGGCTACTCTTCCTTCCCTTGCACAGGCTTCTCATTGCGGTGGCTTCTCTTGTTGCGGAGCACGGGTTCTATGCGCCTTGGCTTCAGTAGTTGTGGCTCACGGGCTCTAGAGTGCAGGCTCAGTAGTTGTGGCCCACGGGCTTAGTTACTCCACGACATGTGGGATCTTCCTGGACCAGGGCTCGAACCCGTGTCCCCTACATTGGCAGGCGGATTCTTAACCACTGTGCTACTGAGGAAGTCCTATTCTAGGTATTTTAAATGAAAATGTTATGTGGCCTAATAAAGAACAAACTACAGTATAATTTAGATAAAGTTTTGATCATTTTATTGTTTTCTGCTTGCCTAATCTTCCTCAAGTGGT
This sequence comes from Mesoplodon mirus, assembly GCF_964341445.2. NCBI lineage: Eukaryota > Metazoa > Chordata > Mammalia > Artiodactyla > Ziphiidae > Mesoplodon > Mesoplodon mirus. Next base: position 46,825,251 of record NC_138984.1, read on the forward strand.
TATTTGAGGAAATATCTCTTTCTCCGTTTCATTTTTCGAACTTTCACTCCATTTAACTGAAATGGTAGATTAAGTAACATAAATAAAGAGATTTGTATTATTTTCATTGCATTATCACCTACAAAGAAATTATGTTGTTAGAAAGAAAAAGTATAGTGAATAGCTAATTTACTAAGGTAATGAGTAAGTCGCAGATAAAACATCATTAGAGGAGAACTATATAAGCACCAATCTTGATACACAAAACTGTGATGCCTGGGCTTCCCTGGTGGCGCAGTGGTTGGGGGTCTGCCTGCCGATGCAGGGGACGCGGGTTCGTGCCCCGGTCCGGGAAGGTCCCATATGCCGCGGAGCTGCTGGGCCCGTGAGCCATGGCCGCTGAGCCTGCACGTCCGGAGCCTGTGCTCCGCAACGGGAGAGGCCACAACAGTGGGAGGCCTGCGTACTGCAAAAAAACAAAAACAAAAAAACAAAACTGTGATGCCAAGATGGGCTGCATAGGTATCAGGTGGGAACTTGTTATTAATGCAGAATCTTAGGCTTAGCCCGGACCTGCTGACTCAGAATTTGCATTTTAATAAAATCCCCTGGTGATTTGTGCACACAAAATTTGAGAAGTACTGCTTATCCTGTTTTTGCAGCTGTTTCCTTCTTCTGTTCATTTATCTCCCCAGCAAGGAGCTATAATCTGACCAATTATCCTTGATTAGCAACCTTAAAGGGGGCAGGAGAAGGGAAGCTGAAGCTTAAACTCCAAATTACTAACTTCAAACTGAGAAATATCACCTACTTTATTCCTGAACACCTTCCCCCTCTCTACCCAGCTCCCTCAGAGCACCTGAAGCCAGTTAAACCTCTGAGTAGTCAAGAGTTGTCTGTACGGAAAAATATCAGTCGTACTGTTCATCTTTGTGATTTCCTGCTCCTCATCCTTTTTCTGCAGATTATTTGTTCCTTTAAAAATCTGCAGAATTTAAACTTAGTTTAATATAATCAAAGAAGTTACAGACATTGAAGTATTTTACTATTTGTAATTAAGTTCTCAAACATAGTTCTCACATAATTAGAATTTTCTTGGAATGGAGTTAGAAATGTTCCAGATATGATTAAAGTTTACTCCTTTGAAATATTTCAAAGATTAAATAAATAGTGTCCTTGAGAGACAATGTAAGGAATTAAGGGATAATTCTGAAACAAACTTTTCTTGGTTTAATCAGGTAAAACCTAGCATCAAATTATTCACATTATTATTTTAGTCACAGAAAGTATAAATAGGAGAAATATATTATTGAGTTTCTCTGAGATTCACATGTTAAGTGATGAAATATATAAAAGCATGAACTATAGTTTGGCATAAATATCTTAAGTCAGTTCTGAACTAGCTTGTTCTTTAGGAAAAGAAAGAGGTCACCTCTGCATTGTGAATTTAGATGTTTTCCTCTTCTCCAAGACTGGGAACTCTAAAATGGTTCACATGTATTTTGTGGAAAGATTGGGCAAATGCTGTCTGGGGTATTTTACTACTTACCATTCTGTATTATTTGCAGACTGCACTACTGATCATTATCTTTGATCATTCACTTTCCATCCTAAAATTTCCACCACTAGGGTTACTAAAAGGATAAAAATCAATATCTTTAAATGTATATCTATCTGTCATCTACCTACCTATCTTCTGAAAGTAGGTTTCTACCCCTCTATTACAATGGCTCTAAATTCTGGCTGTAGTTTGCCACCATTTGGAGAGCCTAAAAATGTGCCTAGGCCTCACCCCAGACTCATTCTATCTAAATTAATGTTTACATAGTGTCATTTATTTATTTTTTACGTTTATTGAGCCCTAAATGGGATACAAACCAATTCATAAACTTCAAATGAGGCAGCTCGCTGACACAAATCACAGTAATCAGTCAATGGACAGGGATGTGATAATTATGTGGGCAAGTAGAGCAAATGGGACATTGAAGGTTTATCACCTTGCTCTGAACTTTTTCTGTCTTCCACATCAATTTTGTGCCTCATTCTATGGTAGAAATATTTCTGTCATAGAGCAACTATATGTCAGTAGCCTAGCCTCAATGACATAGTTATATAAGTTAATAAGTACTTAAACTAATTTCAAGGTCTGTAAAACTTAAATTTCTTGCCCTGAGTTTTGATAATTTCTGGGAAGTATAGTCTCACAGTCCGGAACCTGCTCCCACACTTGTCTCAGAGTTAGGTAGTGTTTTGCCTTTTGTGGTTTTTACTCGTGTTTATTCTTATCTCCTACGCTCTCTTCTTTCCACTTCTAATTTCAATAGCATTGGCCCATTTCCCTAACAGTAAATGAATTCCTTGAGCCTCAAGTGGAGTACTATAGTCCTCTTGGTGAAGCTGTGGAACCATCTACAGTTCTATGACTTCAGAATTTCCAATTTTTCTTTACCTAGGCTTGTCAGAGCATTTCCTTGAAATGTATGCTGTGCACCTCCAAGAGACTCTGTCAACCCCTATAGGATAAGTTATGCTGCAGTAAGAAACACCCTGCAAGGCTTACTAACCAAGATTTATTCCTCACTATATTACATGTTCTTTCTTGGTCAGCTTTGACTCTTAAGCAGTTTTTACTTCAGAATCCAGGATGATGTTGCTGCTTCTAGCAAAAACAGTAACAGTCATAGAGGCAGGAAGAAAGAGAACATGATAAACCACACATTGGCTTTTAAAATTTCTGCCCCTGTGTGATATATTATATATCACTTAACCTCACATTCCACTAGCCAGTCAAGTCTTAAGGCCACACACGACATCAATTGGCTATGGAAGTTATGATTTCCCTTCCCTAACTGGAGAAGTCAGTGAGTACCTATGCACAAAAATACACTCCACCATCAAGGCATTATGGAAAAATACAATTTTATCCACTATTATGCATAATATTTTACTTTTAATGGTTGTTGATGTTTGCTCCTTCATGAAACTGAGATTCCTTTAGTCAAGAAACTACTTTTATTAGTCTTTTGTTTCCTCAACATCTAGTTAATTCCTCACATATAGTTGGCATTTGAAAACTGTTTATGGAATGAATTAAAGATAAACATTATTAAACCACAGTTGCACCTAGGGTTGAACGGTCCTGTAATAAAACCATATGATTCTTAGGTACAAGCACTTCTAGCTTGAACAGCTATGCACTCAGATTATATCCTGATATCATCTGCAAACATCGTATGGCATCGGGCACATGGCAGGACGTCTATCAGAATTATTAGAGAAACTCTCAAGGCGTTTGTCTGGAGAATAATAAAGTTTTGACTTCTGCCAAAAACATTCTGTGTATGATTCTTAAGATCTAAAAAAAATTGGATAGAGGGAGTTTATCTGCCTCACTTCTTTCATCAGTAAAATAAAGTGTGTCACCCTCACAATGGAATTTGAAATATTTGTGGAAAGACACTAAACTGTAGAGGGCACATCATTTGCATTCATCCTCAAAAGAAGAGGCTCCCTTTTGTCTTCTCAAAAATATTGATAAATGTACACACTATCTTCTTGTAGGATTAGTTACTATAAATTTAATTATATAGACTTATGAAGTAAGCCACATCTAAACTAGTATTTGCTTTTAAAATGTGAGGTTAAATTATACTTCATGATAACATGATTGTAATAGTAAAAATTTATTTTACATTTCAACATCCTTTCTTAATACAGAAAGGCAGGGAGGAAAGGGGTAGTTTTCTATAAAATTACGTAAGTGCATATTAAACCATTACTATTTTACATTTTAAACAGTATTGTATAAAGAGATGAATAGCTTCTTAAAAAATATTACAACAGTTAATAGTTATTTCCCATACGGAAATAAACATTGTTTAGGTAGGAATGAAATATGGTGAGGTGAAGGAATTTAAATTAGTTATGTGAAATAAATTATGTTAGTAGAAGAATGTCTTTAGGTTTAGGCATAAGCAAAGTCAAAGCCTTAAAGAAAAAGAGAGTAAGGGGGCACTGATGCTTGAAATTGAGCTGTGGAAGCAGAATTCTTTCCACTTAAAGTTTTAAATTCTTGTTAAAATGGTTTTTTTTTTTAAACCACAGTAAAAATCTCCTCTTTTAAATTGCAGATGACTTGAAAAGTGGAGACAGAATATCATATCCACACTCAGGTTCTTAAAGGGAGCATTTAAATATGGATGAAGTATATTGGTGGGAACACAATTAGTCAGACACTGAGCAATCAATGCCGCTATTTAAGTTGGCAACAGCTTCCTGGTCTTGGGGTAGATAGTGGGTCATTTTGGAGTAGACTGCATTTTTTAGACTCATTTAAGTGGCTCATCTTAGTGATATAAATTTAGGGTGATGAAAACTTTGTTGTTGCTATTGTTGTTGTTTCCTTATAAAGATGTCCCCTTAATATTCTTGGTAGGAAGAGTTCAAAGTCTCCTGAGAAGGATATGGAAAAATTTGCATAACACCTGAGGAGCTTTGCAGGATACAGTGTATAGAAATCATTCGCTTCCATGATAGAATTTTATTATATCCACTCTTATGGCTGAAGCTGGTCTTTACTTAGCTCTTTTGAAGGCAAAGAACACTAGATGTTACATAAGGAAACTCATCATGATGGCTATAGTAGGAATCAGTGTCAAGAATAATGGAGGGTGGGGAGAGCTGGTCCAGCACTGCATGTGACCAAGACTGGATGCCACTTCTGATCTAGCAACTGTGGCAAGGCGAGTGGAGTTCATAATGTGATGAGTCACAACCGTAGGAGTCCACGTGTAAAATATCCTTAACCATGAATGAGACGATAGGGTTGGGGATAGATGGGTTTTCCTCCCTGGAAAATTTTACAAAATATACAAGAAACATCTGAGTACTCATTTCATAATTTTGAAAAATGTTAATGTTGTGCCAGATTTGCTTCAGAGTCTTTCTTTTTAACCTTAAGATATATTTGAAATCTCCTGTGTATTCCTTCCTGACCCTGTTTCCTTCTTTAATTAATGAAGTTATCCAGAATTTGATATTTATTATTTTGTGTATATTACCTCTATTATATATACAAACCCATAAAATAGTGGTTGTAATAGCAAAATAAATGAATAAAGCATAAAACATTAGGTAGAGATAAACACTAAAGAGAGACAAAATAAAGCAGGGAAAAATGATATGATGTGAAGTGTGTGTGTCTGTAGCTAGGATTGGTCAAGGAAAGCCTCATTAACAAGGTTACCACTGTCAATGAAAAAAATTAATCCATAGTCAATCTAAGAAAAAAATGGAAAATTTTATTTGAGCCAAATTTATTTGAGCCTGGTATTATAACCAGGAAGACAGTCTCTCAGAGAGTTTTGAGAACTGTTCTGAAGAGGTAAAGGGGGAGGCCAGTATGTATGTGATTTTGGTGAATACAAGTAATATAGTTAGTAACATAAATAGTAAGTATTTAAGCTAAGAACTTCCATTAGGTGCGATCCAGTATCTCCCCAAGTCATCTGACCAGTCTGTTCTGCATCAATAGCTATCCTTAAGGGAAATGATTTACTGGCATTGTACCAAAGATGTCTGCACGTACAAGGTTAGTGGTGGGTCACCATGACCCCTTATAGGATTGAGAAAGGAACGTTATCTTCTAAGGAATTACATGGCCAGCGCCAGAAGATCAATTTTTCTTCTTCTGGCACTGGCCATGTAACTCCTTAGGAGATCTATAAAATTAGAAGATAACACAAAAGAAACCCAAATGACCTTGGGTATGGCAATGACTTTTTAAATATAACACCAAAGTCATAGTTTAAGAAAGAAATAATCGATAAACTGGATTTCATTAAAGTTAAAATCCCTAGAATGTACAACAGTAAGAGTATATTGTAATTTAAACTATGGCCTTTGGATAATAGTGGTGTGTCAATATAGGTTCATCAATTTTAACAGATGTATCCTCCAGTGGGGGACATTGATACTGGGAGTCTATGTATGTGTGTGGGGGAGGGGATGTATAAGAAATCTCTGTACTTTCCCCTCAGTTTTGCTGCAAACATTTAACGCTTCTTAAAAAATAAAGCCTTAATAACAATAAATTTTTAAAGTCTGTAGAGAATTAATCTTTTTTTCTTCAAACCAAATCCTAACACATTTTTCCCCTTGTCCCTCTTGCAGTTTCAAAAAGTGGTTGTTATAGTGGGCATTCCTTTCTTGTTCTTCACTTAAAGGGAATTAAAAAAATATTTCTCCATTAAATATGCCATTTGTTGTACTTTTTAAAAGTCCCTTTATTGGGTTAAAAAAAGTCCAATTCTATTCCCTTTTTGCATGGGAACTTTTTACCTGTTTCTCTTAGAAAAGAAACATGTTTTCTGAATTTTATTAAAACTTTATTCTGACTCATTCAGATATATTATCTGAATCTCATCTCTGCATGCATCCTGGAGATTAAACAAAACTTGATCACTTATTTTTCACATTGCTTGATTTTGATTGATAATATTTTATTTTAAATTTTTTAATAGGAAGGAAATCCAAAAAAGAGGGGACATATGTATACATGTAGCTGATCCACTTTGCTGTACAACAGAAAGTAAGACAAGATTAAAGCAATTATACTCCAATAAAAGTTAATAATAAAATAAATAAATAAATAAATTTAAGTGATGCTTGTAAATGGAATTGGCCTTTTATATTTTCCTAGTGAAGTTTTGGTATTAAGGTTATTGTCATCTCCAGATGAATGGATAAAGAAGATGTGGTACATATATACAATGGAATATTACTCAGCCATAAAAAGGAATGAAACTGGGTCATTTGTAGAGATGTGGATGGACCTAGAGACTGTCAGACAGAGTGAAGTAAGTCAGAAAGAGAAAAACAAATATCATATATTAATACATATATGTGGAATCTAGAAAAATGGTACAGATGAACGGGTTTGCAAGGCAGAAACAGAGACACAGATGTAGAGAACAAATGTATGGACACCAAAGGGACAAAGCAGCAGGGGTGTGTGTGGTGGTGGTGTGATGAATTGGGAGATTAGGATTGACATAGATATACTAATATGTATAAAATAGATAACTAATAAGAACCTGCTGTATAAAATAAATAAATTAATTAATTAAGTTAAATTTAAAGAAAAGGTCATTATCTTCTCATACAATGAGTTGAAGGAATATTCTTTCTTTTTTCTGTACTCTTAAATATTTACTTGCAGATTGGGATATGATTTGCCTGGGACAGTCACTACACCTGATATTTTTGTTTGTTTTGGTACTAGGTAGAGTTTTCATTCCTCCTTAAATTTCTTTAATGGATAAAGTTCTATTTAGGTATCATATTTCTATTTAGTCTGTACCTCTTTTCCACTGTGCTGGCAGTAATTGAAACAGAGACAACAAAAACTAGGGCTTCTCCTGCCCTGATTTAATTTTCTAATCTTTTACCAGCAGGATTTTGAAAGAAAGAGTATACCTTTCAAACTGAGTTAATCCTTAAAGTTGTTGAATAATTCTTAGGTAAAATAAAAGAGAGTTTTGGAACATCTTGTTAATTTTGGCACTTAGAGATTGAAATTTTTAATGAGAATATGATTTTACTTGTACCTGAAGCTAGTGAATGGGGACATACCAGTTACATCTATACCTATCCTTATCTCTATCTCATTATTTATCATCCTTTTCTTTCTAGCTCTATGGCTCTTTTTACCTATCTACATTTCTCCAGTGTCCTACACATAATAGTTTATCTATTATGCTGGTGTGATAGACAGAACACTGGCCACCTAAAATGTGCATGCTGTAATCCCCAGTACCTGTGATAAATTAGTTTACATGGCAAAAGGGAATTAAAGTTGCAAATGGAATTATGTTTGCTAATCAACTGTCTTTGACATGGAGTGATTATCCTGTATTATCTGGATGGGCCTTATGTAATCACAAGAGTATTTATAAATGGAAGAGGAGGTGCAGAAGAGAAACAGATAGATGGCAGCAAGAGAAAGATTTAGCTTGAAGTTGCTGGCTCTGAAAACAGAGTAATGGTGCCATGAGTCAAGAAACGTGAGTGGCCTCTAGAAGCTAGAAAGGCAAGGAAACAGATTCTAAGGTAGGCCTTCAGAAGAAATGCAGTCCTGCTAATATTTCACTAGCCCAGTGAGCTCCATTTCAGACTTCTGAGTTCCAGGACTATAAGATAACACATTTCTGTTGCTTTAAACCACTACATTTGTGGTAATTGTTACAGCAGACATAGGAAACTAATACATGTGGGAATTCAAAGCAGTAGAGAAGACAACAAACACTTATTAATTGAGAAAGCTTTGAAAGTCATTTCAAGTCCCTAAGTTTCTCTTTCTTCCTGTTTAAATTAATAAACTCTAACTTTCCTGAACATTTAGAGGAAAAGAATAGTCCTTCAAAGAGAACACTGGGGGCTTCCCAGGTGGCGCAGTGGTTGAGAGTCCGCCTGCTGATGCAGGGGACATGGGTTCGTGCCCCGGTCCGGCAAGATCCCACGTGCCGCGGAGCGGCTGGGCCTGTGAGCCATGGCCGCTGAACCTGCGCGTCCGGAGCCTGTGCTCCGTAATGGGAGAGGCCACAACAGTGAGAGGCCCGCATACCGCAAAAAAAAAAAAAAAAAAAAAAAAAAAGAGAGAACACTGGCATTAAATAAATCAGATAAATGATAGACTAATTAATGATTCCTAATTGATTGCTGATGACAAGTAAGGAAATTTCCTTGAAGGATGGGTCCCAACATGTGAGGAAATTACAAGGGAATTAGTTAAGAAGCAGACTGTGTGTGAGCAATATAAAGAGAAATGGTCATCGAAGGAAAATAATTTTTTATTAGCATGAAGTTTTTATGTGTTTATATCTAGTAAAAAGAAGAGAGTAGGTTTATTAAGATTAATATAAAGTCTTTCTCAGATTAAATAAGACTGTGCCATAATGCCTGAGCCAGACTAGTTGTGTTAGAACCTGAAAAGAACATCCTTGATGTTGTAGCTCCCTGATTTCAAAAGCTATGAGGTAGACTTTCTATCTGTTGGAACATTCTCCATTTGGCAACAATACTGGAAAAAAAAAAAACATAGGTTATGGTAATGTAGTTGGTGACAATTTGATGGCAAGTTGCTTACTTTTGCCTAAAAAGAGTTTGAAAGGGGAATAGATTAAAAAAAAAAAAAAAAAAACAGATTTAGTCCAGACATTTAGATTCCAGAGTGAAAAGGTTTTACCAGTATGTGGATTTCTACATATGGAATTTTACTGAAGAAGAGGCTTTCAAACGTTTGACTGTTTACAATGGGACCCAGTGTGTGTATGTACACACACACACAAACACATTATTTACCTTTCTCAGGTGAGATGTAATATAACATTTTTATTCTATTTTGTTTCAGTCTATTTCATTATGATGTTGTTTCTGGCACAACGGATTTATCTTAAACCATGCTGAGACTGCACCCAACAGTTTGAGAATCACTGCACCAGAGAGTATTTTCTAAGGGGCATGGGGGCTGGGGAAGGTGCTTCAATGCCCAGCCTATGGTGTGCTATATCTGCCTTCCTGGAGATGCCCAAAGGACATGAGAGGGTTAGTGGGAGCTGAGAATCTGACTTCAGGAGAAGCATCATTATGCTGGGATCTACAGGGCAGTGTGAAGAGCCAAGAATGTAAGGGAATCAGAACTAGAATCGGAGGGATATCACAAGAGATGTGCCGTTCAGAAGAGATGGTATGAGACATCATAAAGGTGGATAAGCAAGAATAATGAGTAACAGCATTATATTCTGCTGTTCAGACATGTTGTACTCCAATCTCAGCTTTGCTACTTATAACTTTATAACTTTGCATGAGCATTTAATCTTTCTATGCCTCATCTTACAATGCACAAAATAGTACATATGATTTATTGAGCACTTAAATGCCAGGTACTATGAAAAGTGCTTTCAGATATTAACTTAACTACTACTTACACCACCTCAATGAGGTAGTCAGAGTTTTTATTCCTATAATAAAATGTGTGTGTGTGTGTGTGTGTGCGTGTATGTGTATATATATATATATATATATATATATATATATATATATATATATATATATATATATATATATATATACACATACACGCACACACCTTTTTGGCCGCACTGTGTGGCATGTGGGATCTTAGTTCCCTGACCAGGGCTTGAACCCATGCCCCTGCTATGGAAGCACGGAGTCTTAACCGCTGGACCACCAAGGAAGAGGATAAAATCACATGAAATAGTTCCCAGCACATAATAAACATTCATTAAATCAAAACTGTGAGATATAAACTGTGTTTTTTTAAAAAATAAATTTATTTATCTATTTTTGGCTGCATTGGGTCTTTGTTGCTGGGCGCGGGCTTTCTCTAGTTGCCGTGAGTGGGGGCTACTCTTTGTTGCGGTACATGGGCTTCTTATTGTGGTGGCTTCTCTTGTTGCAAAGCATGGGCTCTAGGCACGCAGGCTTCAGTATTTGTGGCACGCGGGCTCAGGCGGGCTCAATCCGCATTGGCAGGCGGATTCCTAACCACTGCACCACCAGGGAAGCCCTATAAAGTTTTCTCAAACCCTAAAAACAAGCAGCAGGCAAAGGAAACCCATCTAATCACTAAGTGTCATTCTACTTCCTAACTATGACAAAGCAATTGCATTAGTTTGCTTATCTATAAAGGGGGATACAATCAAGTTGAAGAGTAGGTGAGCTAATGGATATAAAACACTTATTATTGGGAGTTAATTCTCCATGGCCCTTCTTCATGCCTTATATTAAGTTTTGTTCTGGACTATCTTTTCAAGGATATTTGTAGAAGAAACAGCCTTGGGAGATAGAAATAATGTCTCCCATCAGGGCAGAAACCAGAATTATTATCTTTTATAGATATTATCTTCCTCTAGGACAAAGGTTTGGCAGGTTTGCTAGCAATTCTCTTTAAAAGATTAAGGTTTCTTAAACTTTGGGCTCCTCAGCTGTGACATAAATCCACTGTGTGGGCAGCATGCCCAGGAGTCAACCTACATATTGCTGCTATGGGTGCAGGGAGGTAAGAAGAACAGATGCAGACGTGAAGCTCATGTTGCCTGCTGTTCCATGAGTAAAAAAGTCCTTTGTCTGTGTCTCTGAAGTCTATTCTTTTCTGCCAACATCTATGAAACTGTGGTAGACTAACTTGTTAGTTTGCAAGCAGGAAAAAGAAATCTCAGACTATTCACAGTTCTCAACACTTAGACCATGGCGAGCCACCAACTGAGTACTCAATTAATTCTACCCTGTTAGCACTATGGTATTTATTAATGTGGCAATGTGGTGGATAATCAATTTAGTTAAGGAACTATTTAATGCATATCTGTTACATGTTAGTTGTGACGCAAGGTGCTAAGAATTAAGAAACTGAATAAGACAGAACTCTGATTTCACATTCTGGAGGGGAAGACATTTGCACATGGATAATTATAACATGTTTAAATACTGTAATAGAAATGTGAATAGGGATCTAGAGCTACACAGAGGAGGGAACATTTATCACTGCCTAAAATGTGAGATAAAGAGGAGGTATCAGGAAAGCTGCTCAGTGTAAGTAAGACTTCAACTGAATTTTAATAGCTGACAGTGAATGTGGATTTGTCAGTCACAATGGCAACAATAATTTGTTATTATTTTACTATTATTTACTGTTACAATTTGTTGTAAGTTGAGTTGTTTCCCCTAAAAGCATATGCTGAAGTCCTAACCCTTTTATCTGTGAATGTGAACTTATTTAGAAATTAGGGTCCTTGCAGATGTAATTAAGATGTAACTTAAGGTAAGATTATACTGGAGTAGGATGGACCCTTGCTCCGATATAACTGGTGTCCTTATGAGAAGAGGAGAGACATAGAGATAGACACACACACACACAGAGGAGAACATGTAAAGACACAGACACACAGAAGGAAGACATCCATGTGATGACAGAGTCAAAGAACAGAGTTATACAGATGCAAACTTAAGGATGCCAAGGATTGCTTGCAACCAGCAAAGGCTGGCAGAGTGAAAGCATGGCCCTCTGCCACCTTGATTCTTGACTTGCTTCTAGAACTGAAGGAAAATAAATTTCTTTTATGTAGCCCGGTTTGTGGCACTTTGTTATAGTAGCTCTAGGAAACTACTATACCATTTTAATCATTATAGTCTTCAACATCGTTATATTTAGACAAGAATGAGGATAGGATAGTGCCGTCAGAAAGAAGTGAGAGAGAGAATAACACGTTCAGGAAACCATAATTGCTGAATTTTACTCTGTGGGGAGGTAAGTGGCAGTTTGAGGCGGGAAAGTGGTACACCTTCTCTGGATACGTGGATCCTGAAGTAGGGTAATGAGTATGGTGTTTGGGTGCTGGCAGACCTGTTCAAATTCCAGCTCCTCAACACAGTGGCTGTGCAATCTTGGGAAATCTAGCCTTCCTTTTCAAGCCTTGTTACCATCAGCTGTAGAATGGGATAATGATCTCTACCATGAAGAGATTTGGAGAATTTGGGGAGCGAGGCTAAAGCACATGGCGAATGTTTGGTATGTGGTCGTCAGCAGCGTTATCAGATTTGTGTGTTAGGGAGGTTTTCTGACAGCCATGGTGATGATGGAAGCTGGGTGGGGAGGGATGCGGTTGAGACATCCTGAGGCAGCTGTTGAATCAGCCCAGGTGAGAGGTATTGGAGGCATGAGCTATAGCAGTGGCACAAGTGGGGAGAAAAATGAGGAAATGAGTAAGAAATGTTCCTTCATTAAAATCAGTTGGCCATTATTGACCAACTGTATGGACACAGTGATGAGACAGCAGTTGTCTCATCTTCTATCCTTTCCTGGTAATGTGTGAAAAGGATGTATTTAATGTGTGAAAGGTATTTCAGGTGTTTTGTTTTGTTTTGTTCTTCCAGATAAAGAGTGCTATTATCCCATTCTACTTAAGACAACTAGATTTATTTATGGGTACAACCCCTTAAGTGAGGCCTTAAATGGAGTGTGTCTGGAGAAATTATCAGAATGAAGAGGAGGTGCAGTCATTTCACATGAAAAATGACAGAAAAATTGAGGATTTTTTATCTTGGAAAAAAAATCAAAATTATGTATCCCCAATTCAAGATTAACTCAGCTCAATATGAAAAATATCCCAATAAACTGGATTACTCAAATGCACTGTGACACCTGATCCTGGAATTTGAACATATAAAGAATCGTATTAGAATCACCTTCAAAGTCTAGTCACACCTTAGATTCTTCAATTTCAGTTTAACAGAACTATACAAAAAAAATATCATCCTCTGCCCTTAGAAAATCACACATAATACAAGGAACCCCCGCCCAAGCCTCAAGCCTAAACAAATAGAAGCACAGGAAAATCATGCTTAGAATGGTAAGTTATTTCTGCAGGAAAGAAAAGTAACATTCTCTCCTTTTTTAAAAAAAATAAATTTATTTATTTATGGCCGCGTTGGGTCTTCATTGCTGTGCATGGGCTTTCTCTATTTGTAGCGAGCGGAGTTACTTTTTGTTGCGGAGCACGGGCTCTAGGCGCGCAGGCTCAGTAGTTGTGGCTTGCGGGCTCTAGAGCGCAGGCTCAGTAGTGGTGGCGCACTGGCTTACTTGCTCTGCAGCATGTGGGATCTTCCTGGACCAGCGCTCAAACCTGTGTCCCCTGCATTGGCAGGCAGATTCTTAAGCACTGTGCCACCAGGGAAGCCCAAAAAGTAACATTCTCTTAAAAAACTATTTAGTAGACTTTAAGAGAATTTTTATAGATTCAGAAAGGCATAATAAAAATAAAATTTGGATACTGATAAATTTTATGCATTAGAATATTTTTCCTTTAGAGGCTTATATTTATCACATCAAATATGCATCACTTTCTCTGTCTCACACACACACACACACACACACACACAACACTTACACATTAAATATAGAACACAAAGACTTGAGACTTAGAATACAAGTTTCATATGAGTGATCACTTGACCAGAAAATTCAACACTGGATGCTTCAACTGTGGGTAAGAAAAAGAAAATCTGAAATGACAATTAGCCAAATTAATTTGTAACAACCAAACAATGAGTGTGATGTTTACCAAGTGGAGATGACAGATTTCTGAGAACACTGAAAACAAAATTCTCTCCTAGAGGGCTCCTCTCATTACAAGGCGTATTTGAAAAACTCCCGGGTGATGTAAACATCATTATAATATGAGAGATGACACTGATTTTCCTTGAAGTTAGGAATATTAATGGTCATTCTGTTTATTTTCATCTTCATGGTAGGTATATTTCTTATGAATACCATTTAGCATAATTTCTAGATCCATGTGCTTTCAGCTCCAACCATTTCAGCATAGGAAATAGTCTTCAAATGTAGCTGAGCAAAACTGTAGACCCAAAGATTGTTTTTTGGTGTTGTGGATTTATCTTTGCGATCTAGGCTACTTTTTATCGAATAATCTTAGTGGTGGCAAAACATTGTCCTTTAAAGATGTATTTGATTTTTTAAACAACCTATGTCATTGAGACCCATGTCTGTTGAATAAGGTTAATGGTTAAATTGCAAAATTAAATGATTTGATTATAAAGAAGAAAAAAAACACTCCTTTTTTTGTTATTCTTGTGGCTGAGCCTGAAGCCTGACCATTCAAGACAAGAGTCAGCATTAAAGTAATTACTTTCCACATCCAAATATTGATTGTTTTATTAAGCATATAATAAAGAAAACTAAGATTTTGAGAAATTGTGAGAAACTTTCTTCAGAAAAAATTTTTAAAATAATTAAAGTTTAAGAAACCTACCATAATTGTATAGGATAACATTCCTTTTTCTCTTTTAGAACTTTTTTTTTCACTTCTATGTCTATTGATAGCATTTGTATATACTAGGGATGCCAAATATAAATGTCAGGGTCAGTGATTACTGTCCACTTGCCCCCTGGGGTCAGCTGGTTCTGAACCCTTCCAAAGTGGTCTATCCAAGGAACCTGATCTTTTACCCTCAGTCATTGTTTCAGCTTTCTGAGGCCCATGTCCTACTGCATTCCTACACCTTCTCTCCAACAGAATGAGTTTAAAATTCTTATAGAAATAAAGATTAATTGGAATGAATTCTTTGAATATCTGTGTGTGTTCTCCTATGAGTGAAGGTCTTTCCTCATGCAGTTACTGCCGTGATTTTCTAAGGAGGCCCAGCTCTGTTCTCTGGACACTATTACCAAAAATTATTAACAGTATTAACAAGAATAATTCTATTTCAGTTGGCTGATTTTACAGATATGAAAGAGTTGAGAAATGGTTATGGAGGCTAGGAGAAAAGAGCCAAAATCTACAATTCTACCTCTGACCTTGTCTTAGATATGACATTTCTGATTACTTCCTGGGGTCAGGTTGAGTGGTGCCAGAAACCACAGGTGATAATACTCTATTATTTCACTTGACTGAGCCAGGACATGGAGATACACCAAGATAAAATAAATTCTATATGGACAGGAGAAAAATGGACCACATTTAAATGTTCTAACTTTTGACTGACTGTGAATTTATACATTTCCATAAAACAAACATATGCATTAAGCTAGAGCATAGAAATAATTTACTTGATTGCTTTTTTATTGCATTGTAAATCTATTCAATGAAAACTTACAACTTATTGTTTTTAAATACTATTTATAAGAGTCCGTAATGAGCATATCAAAACGATTGGCTGGAGAACAGGAAAGGATTTTTGCAAGGGCGTAATTTAAATTCAGAACCCTTAAGCAAAATTTGCATTAAATCTGTCATTTCCAATATTGGATTTATCTTTATAATTATTGTTTATAAGTGTGAAAATGATCCTTCTATATACAATATTGGTCTAACAAATTGACTATAAGTACAACATAATGGTAGGGTTATGATGGTTAAGAGCTTATTTTCGGAACCAGATAGACTCAGGTTCGTATATGTTCTTTATATTCATTGTGTCAATAAAGCTATTATCTGATCTTCACCAGCCTCTGGTTTCTCATCCACATCCACAATAGTAATACCTACTTCATAGTTTCTTTTGGGGATTAGGTGAAAAGTTAGTACAGTGCTTGGTACAGCATTTGGCACATAGTTCTCCATAAATAAAAGTGATAATAATCTCTCCATGTTATCCTCTAGCTAACTAATTACTAATTAGCAAATGAATTACTGCTGATTTGTTATTTTTATGCCATTACACATTTTCTTTAAATTAGTTTTCTTGGGGCTTCCCTGGTGGCGCAGTGGTTGAGAGTCTGCCTGCCGATGCAGGGGACACGGGTTCGTGCCCCGGTTCGGGAAGATCCCACATGCCGCAGAGCGGCTGGGCCCGTGAGCCATGACCGCTGAGCCTGCGCGTCCGGAGCCTGTGCTCTGTAACGGGAGAGGCCGTGAAAGTGAGAGGCCTGCGTACCGCAAAAAAAAAAAAAAAAAAAAAAAAAAAAAAATTTCTTTTCCATATGTTCTACTCCTAAATAGGTCCTTATCTTATTTTTCTGAAATTTAGAAAAAAAAATGTTTAGTTTTATAAATAGTTTAGTTGCATATGTTTATATTATATATAGTATATTTATAGTTTTATAGTATTATATATAGTACATTATATGTTGTATTATATATATATATTTATAGCTATATATATATATATTTATAGCTATCTCTCTCTCTCTCTCTCTCTCTCTATATATATATATATATATATATATATCTTTGTCCATGTAGCAATAGTGTATAAGCAATAGTAATCAACTTTGATTTTCTCAGGAATTTATTAAAATGATATTGGGTTGCTAGCAGAATGAAGAATGACCATAAATAGAACTTCCTGGAAGAAAAGGAAGAGTGATTATGGGAACCATACAACCAGGGTCACAGTTAACATCATGACAGAACAGGGCAGGGAGGACTCTGATGAAATCACCATTTAACACCTGTCATAGCTTTTACCTCTGGTGCTGCTGGCATAGAATAGTGTGACACCACATTTGCCATTGTTGCCCCAGATGCCCAAGGGGATTATATGTTTGTGGTACTCCTCTTGAAAGAACTCTCTTCACAGTATGTTTGAATCTCTAGCTCTTGTTTACTATGCATCTGATTGACTGAGTTGCTTGAGAGGCCACAAAAGCAAGTTTCTAGTATTTTAGGTTCAATAGTAGGCTCTACTTTCCATCAAGACCTGTAAGGTGGGACATTTTCTAAACATAGCAAAAAGAATTTACATGCTGGGCCACCAAAATTGACTAGTGCTCAATACAAACAGTAAATTTTAAAACGAACCTTAAGGAAGTTCCCTGGTGACCTAGTGGTTAGGATTCCAGATTTTCACTACCATGGTCTGGGTACAATCCCTGGTCAGGGAATTGAGATCCAGCAAGCCACGTGCTGCCAATAAAACAAAATAAAACAAAAAATAAAATGAACCTTAAAAAAGTTTTAATGTACATGAAGGTTGAAAAATTGACAACTACAATGGATAGAGGAATATTTCACCTTGAATTATGCATCTCCATGACTTTTTTCCTTTAGGATAAATTATTCAGAATAAGAACTCAGTTACCAAATTAGTCACAAAGAAATAATGATTATGAATTATGTATGGTACTCTCATGAATTCTGTAGGTTTTTTTTTTTTTTTTTAAAGAAGATGTTGGGGGTAGGAGTTTATTAATTAATTTATTTATTTTTGGCTCTGTTGGGTCTTCGTTTCTGTGCAAGGGCCCTCTCTAGTTGTGGCAAGCGGGGTCCACTCTTCATCGTAATGCACAGGCCTCTCTCACTATCGTGGCCTCTCTTGTTGCGGAGCACAGGCTCCAGAAGCGCAGGCTCAGTAGTTGTGGCTCATGGGCCTAGTTGCCCCGCGGCATGTGGGATCCTCCCAGACCAGGGCTCGAACCCGTGTCCCCTGCATTAGCAGGCATATTCTCAACCACTGCATCACCAGGGAAGCCCTGTAGGTTTTAATCTGAAATCTTATTGAAAGGATTAAAGCCATCTTTTCTGAAAAGTTTTGATAAAGGAGGTTGCATTGGGTGAAATATTCATATAGATAAAAATAATAGCAAATTTTCTATCCTCTAATTATTTTGCATGTTGCTTGGGGTTGGATGATGTCTACAAACAGAAGAGCTATACTATTATTTAGAATTTGTATAGTCCTTTATGCTTGTGAAGATTTTTGCATGCAATTTGATCCGATCTTTCCTCTGATCTGTTGAGTTGCACTATATAGCACAGAGAACAGTTGTGAGCATTTCCATTTCTTAGCTGGAGAGAGGAAGCCCAATAGATTCTTCTTCTGGCTTTCTTAGAGTAAATTCACTTTCCTTTTGCCACCTTTACCCTTTGAAAATCTGAAAAATTTTCTTAACATCACTCCATCCAGAGTGCTTAGAGAAAACTGTAGGGTATGAATCTTATGTAATTTATCTTTGTTGACATGTCAGTTAAGAAAATATATAGATGGGAAGAAAAACAAAACCATTTTCTTAAATGAGTTTGGGTTTCATACACAATCTGCTCCTGATACTTAACATTATCTTGGATCATTAGCTGTATGTACGACATTTATTTTTTTAATTGGTAGGGTTGGATTGGAGGGAGAGTGCTGTCTTCTCAGGTCTAGTAGGTTCCTGAGTGATCCTCAAGGAAGAGTAGTGCAAATTTGGTTACTTTTCTCTCACTCAGTTATCTTCCCTGCAGTCACTTTGACTCTGAAGCATGGCTTGTTTTTTGTTGTTGTTTTGGTTTTTTTGGGGGGGGAGGGGATTTGCTAATAAACATTTTTAGAAAGCTTTGCTTCCCTGTGAGTTTGTCTAATACACTATTTAGTGCTTAGAATACTGGAATAAATCTAAATAGTTTGAAATTGAAAAGCCAGGTCATAGAGGTAGTAAGTTTCTGAAGTGAAGACAATGTCCCAAAGGTCAAATGACTAGATTTTCTTTGTTTCCTTTTCTCTGCATCTCTCAGGATGAAACCAGGAGTAGTTAGAAAATAAGAAGGAGAACTTATTCTTCAAACTCAATTAACTGTTACTTTTTAAAGAATTCTTTGCTGCACTACCCCCACTTCAATATTCAATCTATTTAACAGCATAGTCAGACAAATGTGAATAATCCCATCTTTTTACTGATGAGCTTTTCTCTATGTGTGTGTGTGTGTGTGTGTGTGTGTGTGTGTGGTTTCTCAACAAGCCCTGGTGTCTATTCTCTCTCTATTAGTTATCTGAATCCCAAAGTGCTGAGAAGTCATGATTTGTTCTATCTAGCTGTTTTGTACTGCTGTCCCTGAAGAAATGGGCTTTCTTTTCAGTACGGAATAAACTGTCGAGGACATTTAGGTGTTGATCAAATGGAACAATTATAACTCTTATTGTGGGATCCTTAAAAGTCCTCTTGTTGGAAGATAAATAATTTAAATCACCTTGACTATTGTTTGAGAGTCATCTTTCTTCTTTTAAAGGGAAATTTACCTATGAGATTTTAGATCTTAATGTGATTTTTATTAACTTTTGAAAATGCCTCTTAAGTTCAATGAATTAATCAAGTTAAGTATATTCTAATACATACACATAAACTTAACTGTTGGAGGTCATAGAGGTGCAGCATCTATTTGAAGTATTCCTATAACATATTAGGCAGATATTTCCATAATACAAAAAGGTGAAAAGGACTATTCTCAAATAAGAATGTGTCAACGATTCGGCACAAAGCAATTAGATAAGGAAAAGCAGGGCCCCAACAAGAGTATAGTGGGATATTTTTTTTGTATTGACTAGCTGGTTAGGGTGACATAAATGTACTAAAAATTGTAGGGCAGAGGATGCCAGATATTAGAGTCACCTAATAGCCATTGTATATTTCTAAGTTTGGTATCAAGCCCAGATATCCAGTTTTTTAAAATGGATGAGATAAACAACAATAACAACAACAAAGAAACGTCTATTATCTCATTTGCAAAAGCCAAACTGGCAAAATCTATGGGAGAAAAGTCACACTGTGCTTACTTGCCTTGCCTAAATGAGGGATGGCAGGAAAACTAGTAGGTAGGTCCCTGAAAGAGCAAGCACTAGTCTTACTCAGATTTCTCTTTACTGTGTTCTTTCTCCTCTGGTATTTTTCATTCCTATTTATTCATTACTTATTTGCTGCCTATTTGATTAAAAAGTCCTCATAAACTTTTTGACTAGTAATAGAGAAATTAAAAAATAATTTGTTGGATTATTTTCTCAAATGTATAAACCAGGACATTTCAATTTACTAAATAAGCTGGTGAGTGAATGCAACTCAGAGGATCAGTTTAATAAAGTATCTTAAATTAAGTCCTAGTTAAACACGCTTGAAAAAGACCTAAATTAAAAGTTTTTTTTCAGCTTTGCCATCTATTGTTCATTGTTTTCAAAATCAGAAGTCAAAAGTTTTCACTGAATACCTTATTTTGTACAAGGAATTGTGCCTGATCCCAAGTGCTGGCTTAGAGAGAACGGAACAGACATGTTTCTGCCTCTGTAGGTAGGAAAATGAATAAGTGATTACTTCAAGTAAATAAAGAATTACATGATGATAAGTGTATTGTTTAAAACAAGATGTTCAGTTGGCCATAGGAGTATATAACAGGGTAACCAACCCTAGCCTGAGGGTTCAGGAAAAGTTTCGCTTTGGAAGTAATACTAAGTCATGCAGGAGAGTAGCACTTACGTAAGCAAAGGCAAAGAGAAGAGTGTTCCATGCAGAAGAAAGTGCAGGTAAAGATCTGAGAGGATGAACAGTCCAATAGGTATGAAGAAATGAGAGAAGCTCAGAGAGCTGGCATGGAGAGACAGGGACAGCATGTCCTGATAAGTGACTGAGAAGCACAAACCACTGTATTATGCAGGTCTTTGTAGATCATGCTCAGGTTATTGGAAGAGTCCAGGTGAGAGACGATGAACTATGCTCATGGCAGTGAAAAAAAGAGAGAAATAGCTTGCTGATCAACAGGAAGGGCCTGGGCATGGGTGAGAGTGAGAATGTGAGGAATCCAGAGGGGACCAACCTGACTCCAAAGGTCAGTGGATGACGGTGTGAGTATCAAAGACTGGGAAGCAAGAGAAAAATCACGTTTGCAGATGAAGATCAAATATTAATTTTTGGAGTTATTAGTTTATGATGTCTATGAGGCATGTCAGGTAAGTTATTGTGTATAGGAATTTGGAGCTTGACCCGCCTGGAGAAATAGATTTGAGAGTCATCAACATCAGTATAATATATTGGAGAGGGTTTAATCTAAATTGTTTTGATGAAAATAATCCCATATACAATGGATTAAACAAGATAGAAATCCACATGTTCTTTTTCAGCAGTGCAGAGGAAGGTAATACAGGGCTGTTAACTCTATTGATATCAGGACATAGTTTTGTGTCTGGACCCATGGTGGCTGGCTACCCCAGCCTGTGCCATCCAGAATGCATTCCAGCCCAAAGAAAAGGGAAAAGAGGAGGTCACTTCTTCCTCTTGAGGATACTGAAAGTCAGACAAAGTCTCTTACAATCTCCTGACTTAGGCAAGAAAAGTGCACTCTGTATTTAGTAACATGGCATTGTCTAGCGACCTAGTTACAGCAGGTTGAAGGGTATTTACTGGGAGCAGAAAGGGCAAACTTTTTTCAGAAAATCTGTCATGAGCAAACAGAGAGTGGGACAGAAGCTGGAGGGATAAGGGGGGCTCTTTTAAGACAGGAACATTTTGAAATAATTAAATTATTATAGAATAAATCATAAATGCATACAATTTGAAGACACTGAGAAAAAGGCATAATTGGTGGTGGAGTAATAGTCTCTATATAAGAAATAAAACAGCAATTCCATCTGCAGAACAGTAGAAAAGGATGAATACAGTTGCAGAAATAACTGGAGGCTTGAAGGCAGAATTTTGACATAGTTTCATATCTATAATAGATGGTAAACTCATCTGCTGAGAGTGACTGAGGAGATGGCACCAGGAGTCAAGATGTTAAGGAGGAGGGGATTTGAAAACATCACGGAGGGCAGGGCAGTCACGTGCAGACTTTCACAGGGCAGACTTGGGCAGGGCAGTCGCAAGCAGCAGGTTGTGCCCCACTCCTCTTTAGGGATTACCATGCACACAATGTACCATGAGAACAGTGCTCCCCAGAGTTATAAAGTACATAAACACAAGACTCAGTGCAGGCTTTCACATTCACAGAGTGTGTCATTGGAAAACCGACTAGAGACCTATGTTACCGTGCGATGTACACGCCATTAGTGGTTGTCAGCCTGAATTTATGGTGCGTCAGCTTTCCATCATTCATGAGCAATCAAACTGTGTTCCTATTCCCGACACTCTACGATTTGTTAGACTTCTGAAAGTTTGTCATTTCATCAGTTACCTTATTTATTTTCAACCTTTTCTTATTCTGTCTCATTTGAAAAGTTGTTCAAGAAGATTCTACTTTTCTTTTGATACTCATTCTTAAGTTTTTCCCATTTTTCTCCACATTTAATTTTTTTATTTTGTATATTTACAGTTTAAGTTTTTAAAAGGGAGTAATGCTTTCATATACTTAAGAACTTTTGTACTTTTCTCATGCTTTTTCCTTATGTCGGATTTCTTCAGTTTTAAGTGCTGATTTCTTCATAGCTGCCCATTTTCCCTCACTTTATTTGGTTTGTAGAGTTATTTTTTGTTTGTCTTAGGTAGTAAATCTTCCAAAATCAACTCACTTTAAAATTTTTAGTGTAATAAATTGGAAGTGGCAAATAGGTTGTATCAGGAGGGGCCCGTTCTCATTAATGATGCCTGCTATGAACAAAAAGTTGACAAATGTGGCACATGTGACCTGTATCTCATTATCCTTCCTAACGTTATTATAAACAAACAAATGAACACATACAACAACAACTAACCTGAGGGTTTGGTCCTTTGGAATGTAATCCTGGTTTCATTTCTATCTAGAGACACTGATGTGACTTGAGCAGAACAGAAGTTCTGTATAGTGTTTGAAGTCTAAGAAACGGAAACCAGGAATTTTCAAGTGTATAACTCTATTGCTCACTTTATTCTTACATCACAGTGGTTGTCCCTTATAAGAGCTTGACAGGCAGTATTAAGACTTCCTAGCTCTCAAAAAATCAATTCAGATATCTGAGTTTAATACACTGTATGAACTCTCTGTGACTGATCTGTGACTATTCTTCTAGAAAGGCAATGTCCTTGTAGGAAGTCTGGACTGATTACTAAAAATATGTGACATTTTATTATCTCCTTTTCCCATATCTCAACAATAAAAGGGAATGGTAGAAATGCATGGGGCAGAGAAATGTAGGTGGCTACAGGTTTGATCTTTAAACTTTGAATCAAAATGTCAAGGACTCACAATGTAAATAACGCAAAATGTAAATGAGTCTTTCAGGCTCTATGTTGTCATGTATTTAGCTATGTAAAAAAAGGCTGGTCCTAAACATGGTCTAGTGAGGCTTAGACAGTTGTTCTAAATATGGTCCTACAAAGAATTTCTTTTGGTCAAACCATTTCCTAGGATAAACAGATTAACTCCAGATTAGATTTTGATGTAGATAGAGTAAATCTTATGATTCATGAGAAAGTCCTGGATCTGTCTATAGGCAGTCGTGATATCCATCTACATACAGTGATAAAAAAGTTCCACATTTGAAGTAAAATCACAATGACTTTCTTAATTTTCATAATTAAATATCAACTATGATAATAGCATGGCTGGTATTTAGAATATATAGACTTTTTGTCATTCAATAAATAATAAAGAATAAATCAACTTCAGACATCATTCTCATATCAGTTAATAATTAGCTACTCTTAGTAATCTGGCTGAAATAATTGCACAGCACCCACACAACAAAAAATCTAAGACATTGGTTTGCAAACTGCACCCTATGGAGCAAGAGGGTTTCTCCAGCGTTTTCAAGTTAACCTTAACAAGCTTCCTGGGTGGATGAGGAACCACTGTTAACCTCCATCCTCTGCAAGAAAAGGAGGTCTGCTTTGATAGCTTTGAAGTACGAACCCTGCATAAGCATTCATTTGGAGAACATATTTCTCAAACAAAAAAGAGGTTTGCAAATCACTGTTCTAAGGATTATGGGACCATCCTTTCCTACAGATACTTTAAACTCTATTCCTGAATCACGCTGGATAAATATCAACATAGGGACATTCTTTTAGCATAGATAGATCTATCTATATCTATACATATCTCCATATCTATCTATCTATCTATCTACCTACCTATCTATCCACCTTCCCAAATGCTCATTCCTGGCTTCAGGGTTGGGTCTTAATTACTGCTGACAAAAGTAATCCCATCTGCCTTGCCACTGTTGTTGACTTAGTGATGGGCATATGACTCTCTTTCTATGGAATGAGATGAAAAGAGGGCTTTATAAGGGTTTCTGGAAAAGGAAGTTGATAGCTCTTCTGGAGGGTGATGACAATCCAATTCTGGATGTCAGAAAGAAAGCGTCTCATCCCAATTCCAACTGGAAGATGTCCTTGGAGCATAAGGACTAGATTTAGAATTAGGCCCCCATGAAGGGTGATTAAATCAAAAGGTGGAATGAAAAGCATGGGCTGTTCAAAAAGAGAGGAAAGAGGTCAGTATAATGTCAGTCAATAGCTCTTGATCAAACGTAATAAGGATTGAAACTCAAGTTTAGGTAGCAGGTGAAGGATTAAGTTTTTGCAAAGATAGGAATTGTCTAGAGAAAAATTATCCTAAATTTTCCCATTTTTAAGAGTATAATGGAGCAGAAAGGGCCTAGATTTGGAGTTAGAAAGTCTGATTTCTGTGTCTATTCTGACTCCAACCGGCTGGGAAATTTGTGCTGATGAATTACTCTAGGTTTCTCTTTTGTTTTTCCTTTGTAACGAAGGGACATTTTCTAGATGATATCTAAGCTTTAAAAATCTAATTCAAAGACAAATGGCAAGTGAATTCAGCCTGGTGCTGCAAATAGAGCTTTATTGTTTTCAGAGAGCCCAGGATACAGGTTTGTGTTTGCATTTATTCTTTTTTTTTTTTTTCCCACTCCTCTGCTTAAAAAAAAAATTTTTTTTAAATTCATGACAGTTTTCATAAAATAACTGTTCTTTCCATTTATTTCCTGGTTGCTGAGGGGGGTGGGTCTTCCTTCTGGCTGGTTTGCTAGCCTGTGTTCTGAACTCCACAGGGCTGAAAACAGAGCATGGTGAGTCTGGAGGCACTCTCTGGGATCTCCGCACATAAAAGCTCATCCTCTGTTCACTAACATCTGTAGCACCAGCATGAGTTGGTGTCAGTCAAAAATGCAGAGGGAAGCTGGCTGTGGAGGAATTGTGTAGTCCCTGCCTCATTTCTTTCTTTTTTTTTTTTCCCAGAATGAGTCCCAGTGGAACCTGTTAACAACTCTGCTAGGCCGAAGGCTTCCATAATTACCTGGAAATATGGAACTGCATTGCATTTTCTTTAAAGTCATGATTTTATAACGTGAATTTATTGTATGCCACTCTTCAATCCAGAAATGGAGGGCTCATGCTCTGAGTTCCTAATAAAGTAAAATCTGTTAACTCACTATTTTTTAGTTTTTGCAGATAGAGATTAGCAATTTTCATTATAATATTTTTTTAGAAGATTAAACAAAACCAAAGCAACAGATTGCAGGATTTATGGAGAAATAGATATTTACTGGGAAACATAATGAGAGACTTTAGGAACAGAAAATTGCTCTAGAAGCTGAAGACTCACCAAATAGAAATGGCTTTTATAAGAAAAGAAAAATTATCAACTTCTGAAACAAATAACATAGACAGATGGAGATGGTAAGTTAGGAAATCAACTGAAATAAATTGAACTGTATTTCTATAGTCTAAAGGTATCAACTGAATATCTTAACAGAAAATGTAAATAAAATGAAATAAGTTCTTAACTCCAATAAAACCAATCAAGCAAAATAACTTGAAGAGCTCACTAAAAAGTTAAAAATATAAGCACATAATTTCCGGGGCAAAACCTTACTCTCTTCCTAGAAAAACTCATAGTTACTTGATTTCTATCATCTTATCTACTTCTCTTTGAGAGTAAGCATATTAAAAATATATGATCTATAGTTAAGAAGTTTAAAGATCATGTTCACACATGAGTTAATGTGTAATCTGGGCTGAGTTTTCAGTGTTAAGTTCAAGGAGAAGTTTTTTCTTTCTTATTTTTCTTGTTAACAACCATAGTTTTACACATAATTTATCACTAAATAATCCAAGTCCCCAAGTAAAAACATATAGATGACTCATAATATAGAAGATACTGCTCTAACTTTAGCTGATTATCTTCCCTGACCTATGAAGTCTACATTATTCTTAAGGCCTTATAGATACCATTGTGGTCAAGAGTTTGGGTGCCAGAATTTCAACCAGTCATGTCCCTAAGCTACACTATTAGGAGGTCACAATGCAAGACAGGAAACAGAATATCGATGACTTATTGTAATTCACACTTTTGATGGCAAAGAATTCCAGAGTACCTGTTTTGCTGACCCTGAGGGTGAAAGACAGCATAGAGGGAGCATCTGGAAGAGTGAACATACTGACTAAAATTCAGCATCTCATTGAAAAGAGTCACATTTGGCAGTTTGGTTTTTCCACAGGATAAAATGGGAGTGATTCCTCCCTTCCTCTTTTAGAATTTCCATGCCACTATCTAGAAGCCGTTCTTCACATCACACAGCTTCCTGGAACTGAAAAAATAATATGCATATTAGCCTTTGCTAGTGATAAATGAGGGAATAGAAGATAAAGAAAGATTGTGGAAGAAAAATGTGAAGTACCAATTGGCAAAATGTAGTGAGTAATTAAAAGCAGAGAATCCAGGAACAAGAGAAAGTAACAGTGATGCTGGATCTAAGGGACTTAGAAGGTGTGGGTGACAGTGAAGTGGAAATTGAGGAGAAAGCTGGCTTTACAGGAATATGAAAATATTGAAAGAGCAATGCTCCAATTTAAGGAAGAACAAAGCAGTGCTGAGCTAAACTGCCTGATATTTCTTTTTCAGAATAAAGAGTTATTCATACAAATTTGCAGGGGTAGATCTCTTTTATGTTTTAAGCTAATTATTAGATTGTTTTATATAGTTAGACTTAGTTGGGTCAGTTCTCACAGTCAGCATTGAGGTGACAGTGGCCAAACTGGGTGAACCATGCATGACTATCTTGGTCTGATTTGGGTAAATACGACCTAAGAATTAAAAATGAAGGCTCAAAAAAAAAAAAAAGTAATAAGAAGGCAAGAAGTAGAGCAGAGGGAATTAGAAATATTATCCTCAGCCTGAATGCAACATTTGCTGCTTATTTTTTCTTTGTACTGTCTGTTGAAGGGTTACCAAATATTTTCCCCTTTTCCATGTGACAGAATTTATTTTCTATTTTTGTTCCCGTGGTAATCTGTTGAGAAATTATGCTTTTTGACATTTTTCAGTTATAATGATTTCTGAAACTGGGCACATCACTGTGGGCAATCTGGAAGCTACACCATTGGGCATATTACAGGAGATACTGCCTCTTTAGGCTTTTAAGCCAGAGTAACTAGCACATCTACCTCAAGCGAGTCACATTCCCTTCCACCTGGGCTATCACCTGGGGACAAAAAGGAATAGCTTGTGAATGAACTGCTGAAGACTGCTGGGAAGACAACTCCTGTGCAAAGGAAATGGCTGATGGGGTTATCTGGGAGATATGGTTCTTGCCCTAAGCTCTCTGACAGCTGCAAGAGTGACCAGTTGAAACAAAGAAGTCTTCCTAGTGAGCACTGAGGAATCAAAGTAGGGAAATTTTTTTTTTCCATTTTACCCACCTCCTGCTCCTTCAATGAAGAACACTTCTCTTTTCAGTTTTACTGCTATTATTTATTGGTGGTATCATCTTAAAGGACTATCTCAACCTGTCTAATTAGTCAGAGGAAACTTATTTTTTCCACTGCATTTGTTACCACATTGGATATAAAAATTTTTCTTAGCATCTAAAAGTTGTCAAAATTATAAATAGACATTGATTTAACAATTGAATTATTTGTGCTTTAGTGCATAAGGTTCAATTAATCACATGCTCCATTTACTGGCAAACCAACATCAAAGGCCATACAAAGTCATTTTCTTGTTTTGTTATTTGTTCCTTAATGCCCATCCTTACTTCAATTCCCAGTGCCATCATAATGTCCTCTACACTTTCTTCAAAATATGTAGATGTATATGTGTGTGTGCCTGTGAACACATGTGGAGAGAAAGAGAAAGGGGATGGAGGGAGAGAAAGATGTTTATGGACGTGTTACTAATCTATATAAATTTATAGGCTTCATAACCAATTATAGCAGAAGTACAAGTTTTCTAGAAATTAATTAAACAAGAAATGGCCAAGACCATTTTGAAAGATAATTTTAATATAAAAACAGTACTTGGGTATATGCAGAACAATACTGTGTTCATGCAGGGGATTTTTAACATAAAAAAGTTATCAATTTTTTCAAATTAAGTCCAGAAGATGATAGAATTCCAATAAAAATTGCACTAGAAGTTCCAGCTTATGGAATGACAGAGTAAGTTCTTTATGAGAAATTTTGAGTTATAAATATATTCATTAGCATTTAATTTTTTATTGCAAATCCACGGACTTAGATTTATCACCTTTGTTACCATTATCTTGCCACATAATTTTAATAAAACTAATGTACACATTATGAGTTGAATTGTGTCTCCCTAAAAAGATATGTTGGAGTCCTAATTCCTAGTAGTTCAGAATGTTACCTTATATGGAAATAGATTTTTTCCAGTTTTACTGAGATATAATTGACATATAACATTGTGTACATTTAAGGTGAATCACCTTTTCACCCTGCTTCTGTAAGTTCGATGTTTTTACAGTAGTAATCAAGTTAAAATGAGGTCACTAGGGTGGGCTCCAATTCAATATGACTGATGTCCTTATAAAAAGGAAAAATTTGAGCACAGAGACAGACACGCACAGGGGAAGACAATGGGAGGACACAGTGACAACACGGATGTGAAGATGGAGGATTGGAGTGATGCATCTACAAGCCAAAGGGTGCCAATAATTGCTGGCAAACCACTAGAAGCTAGAAAGCGGCAAGAAAGGATTCCCTACAGGTTTCAGAGGGAACATGGCCCTGCCTGTCGACACCTTGATTTCAGACTTCTAGTCTCCAGAACTATGACAATATATTTCTGTTGTTTTAAGCCACCCAGTGTTTGGTACTTTATTAAATCGGCTCTAGGAAACAAAAGTAGTACATGATAAAATTTATTATATAATGTGTATATGCCAAAATTAATTACAAATAAGCTGTATTTAGGTTTTCCATAAATGTACTAATTTATATTGTTTAATAAATTGAATAATTTGACCAAACATAGTGACCAACAGTTTTGTGTTGTGTTGATAGTCTCTGAGCTGATACTGAAGGAAGTAAAAAGAAACTTACTCTTCAGGTCAAATTTGACATTCTAATTATTCTTTTCACATGTGACCCTCATAAAAGAGTTAATTGTCAATATCTTGATTAAAATATATGTGGTAATGAATACATATAAGTATATATAAAATATTGGTTGTCTTTAACCAGGAATTAGCCAATTCAATATTATAATATAAAAATAATATTATTATATAGATGTGCGACTCTTCCTTTCACTTGAACACTTAGAGGCCATTGTATGGTGCTTAATTGGCCCAATTTCAATGTTGTTGTGTCTCAAGGAATGAGAAGGCCTGAGGAGAAGAAAGATTGGGGAGTGGCTGGTTGGTGAAGCAGTCAGAACCCACACAACATTTATGGATTAAGTTCACCGTTTTGTATGGACATGGTTCTTGGCACCCCAAAACAATTACGATAGTAACATAAAAGATTACTAATCACAGATTACTGTAACAAATATAATAATAAGGAAGAAGTTTGAAATACTGCAAGAATTACCAAAATGTGACAGAGACATGAAGTGAGCAATGCTGTTGGAAAAATGGCACAGATAGACTTGACTTGAGGCAGAGTTGCCACAGACCTTCAGTTTGTAAAAAAACACAGTATCTACAAAGTGCAATAAAGCAAAGGGCAATAAAATGAGGCCTGCCTATATTAGTTAACATCAAATCTGGCTCCTTCTCTTGTCGCACTTCTCTCACTTTAAATCAAAAGTTAAAAATGATTTAGCTTAGTGAGGAAGGTGTGTCAAAAGCTGAGACCCGCTGAAAGCTAGGCCTCTATCACCAATTAGCCAACTTGTGACTGTGAAGAAAAGGTTCTTGAAGGAAATTAAAAGTCCTATTCTGGAGAATGCATGAATAAGAAAGCTAAACAGCCTCATTTCTGATATGGACACAGTTTTATTGGTCTGGATAGAAGATCAAACCAGCCACATTTGCTTAAGCCAACATCTAATCTAGAGCAAGGCCCTAACTCTCTTCAATTCTATATTTCATGCCTGCTAACATAACGTTCATTCTCCAGCTCATGGATCAAGGAATAATTTAGACTTTCAAATCTTATTCTTTAAGAAATTCATTTTGTAAGACTATAGTTGCCACAGATAGTGGTTCGTCTGATGGATCGGGGCAAGATAAATTGAAAACCTTTTAGAAAGGATTCACCATTCTAGATGCCATTAAGAACCTTTGTGATTTAAGGGAAGAGGTCAAAATATCGACATTAACAGGAGTTTGGAAGAAGTTGACTCCAACCTTCATGGATGACTTTGAGGGGTTCCAGACTTCAGTGAAAGTAACTGTAGATATGGTGGAAATAGCAAGAGAGCTAGAACTGGAAGTGGAACCTGAAGATGGGACTGAATTGCTACGATCTCATGATAAAACATTAACTAATGAGGAGTTGCTTCTTATGGATGAGCAAATAAAGTGATTTTTTGAGATGAAATCTACTCCTGGTG
Source organism: Mesoplodon mirus (assembly GCF_964341445.2). Classification (NCBI taxonomy): domain Eukaryota; kingdom Metazoa; phylum Chordata; class Mammalia; order Artiodactyla; family Ziphiidae; genus Mesoplodon; species Mesoplodon mirus. The sequence goes on from NC_138984.1 coordinate 46,856,240, forward strand.
AAGATGCTGTGAAGATTGTTGAAATGACATCAAAGGATTTTGAATGAAGCAGCAGCAAGTTTTGAGAGGTTGACTCCAATTTTGAAAGAAGTTGTGAAGGTAAAGTGCCACCAAAATCATCGCATGCTACTGAGAAATCGTTCACATACATGAAAGGAAGAGTCAGTCAATGTGGCAAACTTCATTTTTGTCCCATTTTAAGAAATGGCCACAGCCACCTCAACCTTTAGCAAACACCACCTGATCAGTCAGCAGCCATCAACACTGAGGCAAGACTCTCCACCAGCAAAAAGATTATGTCTCACTGAAGGCTCAGATGATGGTTAGCAATTTTTAGCAATAAGGTATTTATAAATTAAGGTATATACATTGCTTTTTAAAACATAATGCTATTGCACACTTAATAGACTACAGTATAGTGTAAACATAACATCGATATGCACTGGGAAACCAAAAAATTCATGTGACTCACTTTATTGCAATATTCTCAAACTTTAATGCACTGGTCTGGAACCAAGCCCACAATATCTGCAAGGAAGGCCTGTATTAAACTGGACAAAGGTTTTTAATATCTGACAAAAAGTTCTAATACCCACAAGTGAATGGATAGCTATAGATTCTGCCTAGGACATTGTTCAAAGATGCAGAAGGAAAACCAACAGAACTGGTTTCTAGGGGGATATTTTTAGTTTTAAAAATATTATATATATACTTATATATAATATATATTTTAAAATATGGGGACTTCCCTGGTGGCGCAGTGGTTAAGAATCCGCCTGCCAATGCAGGGGACACGGGTCTGATCCCTTGTCCGGGAAGATCCCACATGCTGCAGAGCATGTTTTTACAGTAGTAATCAAGTTAAAATGAGGTCACTAGGGTGAGCTCCAATTAAGCCCGTGCACCACAACTACTAAGCCTGTGCTCTAGAGCCCACGAGCCACAACTACTGAGCTCGCACGCCACAACTACTGAAGCCCGTGCGCCTAGAGCCCATGCTCCGAAACGAGAAGCCACTGTAATGAGAAGCCTGTGCATCACAACGAAGAGTAGCTCCTGCTTGCCGCAACTAGAGAAAGCCTGTGTGTAGCAACAAAGACCCAATGCAGCCAAAAATTTAAAAACTTAAAAATAACATTAAAAAATGTTTATAAAAAATAAAATATGTATTTTTTTCCTTTCATGAATGACTACTTTAAAAGGTAAAATGGAGTAACTGGAGAATGCCAAAGTAGAATAGGATCACCCAAAAGTAAATCATCCACAAAATCACTGATTGGGTTAATTGTTTCTTTCAAAATTAGTAGAATAGTTTAGATAATTTAGGGGCACAGAATAGCATTTATCTACTATATAGTAGGGTAACATGCTATCAATTCCATACAAGTACTTTGGTTGGACCCGCGGTATCTTTACCATGAAGCTAAGTTTTTGCATATTGCTAAACTAAAATAGTTTTAGTAACCCATTAAACCTATCAAATTTCAGTATTTATGCTAACTTTGTACTCTGTGTTCATATCTAAAAATATGAAAATGTTGAAGATAAAGTATAAAATTTATCATAGCTATATATAATTAAAATACAAAATAAAGCATACATGTAAACTCAAATTGTCTTTGCAGTTTTGAGATTAACTTGCTTATTTGCTAGTGGCACCTTTGGAAAGGTGTCTTTTGCTTCCTTGAGCGTGAAGTTCTTTAGTCCTTTCTGTTTGTAGTGCACCATAGGAGGTCTAGTGTTCCCTTTAGTCTACCTCAGATCAAGAACAACCAGTGATGGAGAAATAGTCACTTTTTTTTTTTTTTTCTGCTAACTGTTGTTATGTCTGCCTGGGGGGAAAACCAAACCAAACCAAACCAGCCAACCAACAATAAATAACTGTACTCTATGGAGCTTAAGAAGTCCTTTTACTGAAGGGTGCTATACATATCCCCAAACAGCTCAGAATAAAACTTGGACTTGTCCCTTTTTCTAACCTATTGTGAAAGGGGTTGTGCAGGGGTAAGCGGCACGAGGAAAATTAATCTCCCAGGATGTCTGTCTCTTCAAGAACAAAGAAATCCCTTTGGAGAAAAAAATCAGCCTAAAATAAAAGAGTAAAGAAGTATAAGTTTGGTTTAAAGACATTGCATCAGTATCAGAAGAAAACTGATCTGAGGTAAAGCTGTAGGCTCTCATTAGATTATTCTGTGCCCCACATCCATGAATTTATGTCTTAACTCCAGGGAGAAAAAGCTGCAATGAAAGAAAAAAACTCTAGAGTCAGTTGCTTTATATTTTACATAAGACATTGAAAGCACTACTTAGGTCTTTTGAAACAGAAGAGCAATGTTTGAGCCGCAGGTGCAGTGCATAATGTCCATTCAGACCAACCTCCATTTAGGATAGAAAATAGACATCAGATATTGGTGCCTTCAACATGAATGGTGATGCCTTTGGTGCCAGTCTTGATAGCTTTGGCAGTAGACACCACATGAAAATAGAGCAGGAGTGTGAAAAGCCACAGACACAGCATGGGATAACCAAGATCAAAATTTGGTGAGCAAACAAGAGACACTATCCTAAAGAAAATGAAAACTATTAGGGAGGAGCTTAGGGGAGTTGAAATTCTTGCAAAGAGGGGAGAATCCAAAAGGAAATTTTAAAAAATGTTAATATGATTCTATTACTACCCCCAGGTTAGTGTCATTTAAATACAATGAAGCTGCTGACTAGATAAAATTATCTATTGAAAATTTAGAAAATACAGGGAAGGAAAAAGCCATCTATTATCCTACAGGTAGACTCTTTGGATGCTTTCATGGAGAAAATAGATTTGGATCAAGGGAGACAGCAGAACCATGCGGTTGCTACTAAATATATGTTTAAAGGTGACCAATAGGAGGATATATTTCTGACCAGAAAGTTTTATGCACACTACTTTTTTTCTCATGTGAACTGCAAATCTAAAGAGGAAACTGAAAGAAAGGAAAAAGAATCAAAATAAAAATAGATAAAATTTATAAATTATAATTATAAATTATAGAGACAGGATGTTAATGTTTTGCTGATATTAACTTCAATCAACACTTTAGGAAGTGTTTAAATTTTAAGTACCAGAATCAGTTGTTTACAATTCAAGGGTAGTTAATTAGCATTTGAAAGACTTTAATCAAAGGCCCACACTTCAGCCATCCCTTCAGCAAGCCATTCAATTAGTGTTATTTAAATCTGCACTAGAGAATTTGTTACTTAACATAAGAAATGGTAAAAATAAATTTTGACTTGCAAAACGAATGTTGAACAAGATATGTGATTGGTTAAAAATAATGCACAGGTGGGTGGGGGAGGGGCAAGATAAAGGACGGGATTAAGATCTACAAACTACTAGGTATAGCATATTACACAAGGATGGAATGTACAGCACAGGGAATATAACCAATATTCTATAATAACTTTAAATGGAGTATAATCTATGAAACTATCAAATCATTATGTTGTACACCTGTAAATCAACTATACTTCAATTGAAAAAAAAAGAATGAAGAAAAAAAATGCACAGGCATCCATTACCAGTGTATTGAAATCTAGGAAGCTCAGCAAGTGAAGAGCTTTGGAGTAGCACCCTAGTTCTAGCACTTGATGAAGACTTGTTCCCTTCACTTTTTTTTTTTTTAATCTTTATTGGAGTATAATTGCTTTACAATGGTGTATTAGTTTCTGCTTTATAACAAAGTGAATCAGCTATACATATACATATATCCCCATATCCCCTCCCTCTTGTGTCTCCCTCCCACCCTCCCTATCCCATGCCTCTAGGTGGTCACAAAGCACCGAGCTGATCTCCCTGTGCTATGCAGCTGCTTCCCACTAGCTATCTATTTTACATTTGGTATATATATGTCCATGCCACTCTCTCACTTTGTCCCAGCTTACACTTCCCTCTCCCCATGTCATCAAGTCCATTCTCTACGTCTGTGTCTTTATTCCTGTCCTGCTCCTAGGTTCTTCAGAACCATTTTTTTTTTCTTCTCGATTCCATATATATGTGTTAGCACACGGTATTTGTTTTTCTCTTTCTGAACTTACTTCACTCAGTATGACAATCTCTAGGTCCATCCACCTCACTACAAATAACTCAATTCGTTTCTTTTTATGGCTGAGTAATATACCATTGTATATGTGTGTCACATCTTTATCCACTCATCTGTCAATGGGCATTTAGGTTGTTTCCATGTCCTGGCTATTGTAAATAGAGCTGCAATGAACATTCTGGTACATTATGCTTTTTGAATTATGGTTTTCTCAGGGTATATGCTCAGTAGTGGGATTGCTGGGTCATATGGTAGTTCTATTTTTAGTTTTTTAAGGAACTTCCATACTGTTCTCCATAGTGACTGTATTGATTTGCATTCCCACCAACAGTGCAAGAGGGTACACTTTCCTCTACACCTTCTCTAGCATTTATTGTTTGTAGATTTTTTGATGATGGCCATTCTGACTGGTGTGAGGTGATACCTCATTGGAGTTTTGATTTGCATTTCTCAAATGATTAGTGATGTTGAGCATCCTTTCATGTGTTTGTTGGCAATCTGTATATCTTCTGTGGAGAAATGTCTATTTCGGTCTTCTGCCCATTTTTGGATTGGGTTTGTTTTTTTGATATTGAGATGCTTGAGCTGCTTGTATATTTTGGAGATTAATCCTTTGTCAGTTGCTTCATTTGCAAATATTTTCTCCCATTCTGAAGGTTGTCTTTTCGTCTTGTTTATGGTTTCCTTTGCTGTGCAAAAGCTTTTAAGATTTATTAGGTCCCATTTGTTTTTGTTTTTATTCCCATTTCTCTAGAAGGTGGGTCAAAAAGGATCTTGCTGTGATGTATGTCATAGAGTTTTCTGCCTATGTTTTCCTCTAAGAGTTTTATAGTGTCTGGCCTTACATTTAAGTCTATAATCCATTTGGAGTTTACTTTTGTGTATGGAGTTAGGGAGTGTTCTAATTTCATTCTTTTACATGTAGCTGTCCAGTTTTCCCAGCACCACTTATTGAAGAGGCTGTCCTTTCTCCATTGTATATTCTTGCCTCCTTTATCAAAGATAAGGTAACCATATGTGCGTGGGTTTATCTCTGGGCTTTCTATCCTGTTCCAATGATCTATACATCTGTTTTTGTGCCAGTACAATACTGTCTTGATTACTGTAGCTTTGTAGTAGAGTCTGAAGTCAGGGAGCCTGATTCCTCCCGCTCCACTTTTGTTTCTCAAGATTGTTTTGGCTATTCGGAGTCTTTTGTGTTTCCATACAAATGTTAAGATTTTTTTGTTCTAGTTCCATAAAAAATGCCATTGGTAATTTGATAGGGATTGTATTGAATTTGTAGATTGCTTTGGGTAGTATAGTCATTTTCACAATATTGATTCTTCCAATCCAAGAACATGTTATATCACTCCATCTGTTGGTATCATCTTTAATTTCTTTCATCAGTGTCTTATAGTTTTCTGTGTACAGGTCTTTGGTCTCCTTAGGTAGGTTTATTCCTAGGTATTTGTTCTTTTTATTGCAGTGGTAAATGGGAGTGTTTCCTTAATTTCTCTTTCAGATTTTTCATCATTAGTGTATAGGAATGCAAGAGATTTCTGCGCATTAATTTTGTATCCTGTCACTTTACCAAATTCATTGATTAGCTCTACTAGTTTTCTGGTGGCATTTTTAGGATTCTCTATGTATAGCATCATGTTATCTGCAAACAGTGACAGTTTTACTTCTTCTTTTCCAATTTGTATTATTTTATTTCTTTTTCTTCTCTGATTGCCGTGGTTAGGACTTTGAAAGCTATGTTGAATAATAGTGGTGATGGTGGACATCCTTGTCTTGCTCCTGTTCTTAGAGGAAATGCTTTCAGTTTTTCACCATTGAGAATGATGTTGGCTGTGGGTTTGTCATATATGACCTTTATTATGTTGAGGTAGGTTCCCTCTATGCCCACTTTCTGGAGAGTTTTTATCATAAATGGGTGTTGAATTTTGTCAAAACCTTTTTCTGCATCTATTGAGATGATCATATGGTTTTTATTCTTCAATTTGTTAATATGGTGTATCACATTGATTGATTTGCATATATGGAAGACTCCTTGCATCCCAGGGATAAATCCCACTTGATCATGGTGTAAGATATTATTATAACTCTAATGTCAAGGACAGAGCTATGCTGCCATTCTATTTTAAAACAAAATTATTTTTAGCTTTTGAATGGTTTTCCTTTAAGTTAAACTCCTTCTAATTCTAAAGCTTCTAAATTTAGTAATTCTTTGTCATTGCACTAGACGGACCTGGAATGGTGAAATGGGTGAACCATACAAACTCTGAGATCTTTTAGTTGAATAAACAAATGATCATCAGCTAACTTAAGGATATTCATTCCACATATTGCTGTCCATTAATCTGTGGCAATCTAGACAAGAGAAGGTAATTTTCTTTCTTAGAAATTAAACTAAAATTATTAAAATAAAAAACATTTTTAGCAATGAGATTGGAAGCTAAGAAGTCATAAGGTAGAGAGTCAGGACTATGAAGAGGTGTAACAAGTCAATGTTCCAAGCAGGCTGAAATCCTGTTTCAGCAGATACTATTAGACAGAGGAAAAAAAAATATATAGTAGAGATTGAGAAAGGTTGACATAGAATGATACAAAGAAGGACTAAAATGTTTAGCTGAGCATCTTCAGTGATGGCCTATGGAGTGAAAATTTTAGGGTAAGCATTACCATAAATTCCAGATTTATCCATGTATCTGACTTTTCTCAGTCCGTGCTGTTCAACTCTGACTGTTCAGTGTTTTATGGATTTGAATGTTCATATATATATGTTCATATATGTAAGTTAAGATTCTTTTGGTTACAAATAACTTATGTAAGAATATGAATTTATTGTGAAATACTTGGGCCTATCATTGATTCCAATCCAATGAATAGTTGGGTCACCAGACATGAAAAATCAAGATTTTATGAAAATTCTCTTAACATGCTGCCATCAATGTAACTCAGCTCCCATGAACTCAAACTCTATCATTTAGTTTAAAATTACTAATTTGTAAGAAAAAAATATTTGATTAGCCCAGCTTTTATTTTTATTTTTTTCAGATATTCTATTATAATGCCTAGGGAAGCAGAATTACATAACAGAATAAGGACTGTGGAAGTGACTCCAGTGTTAAAGGTGGGTAACTTTCAAAGAAAAGGAGCTGAAAAGATAACCTAATACGAATGCACCACAATAGTTATTCTTTCAACAACTCCTGATTACTTAGGATAATTCAACAAGTTTTTGTTGATTGCAAACAAGAGAATCAAACAACCGTAGGTATTAAATTTGAGATATTGCATGTGGTTGTAACGATACATCTTCATATTTGCCAAGGAATTATACCCAGAGCTTCTGCAGCCTATAGTTTCAACTGCCCAAATCTGTTGTTCACATGTTTTCAACTTGAAGATCCCAAGAGTTCCAGAGCATATCACGAGTGTCTGAATTGTGTGATTCCAAATGAGGTGGCTGAATACTAGGCTAACATGACTAGATAATTTTGCCATGAACTAGGTTTAGTTAAGAGTTAATTTCATTTGTTAAGAAGAATGAACAATAACTAGAGAGAGAGAGATCACACCCTTTTTGTTGGGATGACAGAATTACCGAATTACCTACAAGGTTCCCTATAGTCCTAATCATCATTTATTTCATAACTCTTAACTCCCCAAGCAAATTCTTACAAAATCTCTGTTCTAATTAGTTAGTTTCAACACCTGTGCTCTTGAAAATTCTACCAGGCTTTCTCTTGAATATTTATTGGAATGATCTGTTTTAGGTCTGTATATACTAAGAGGCCTAGATACTTTCGGAGATGCGAATATAGACACTTCCTTGGTTAATAGGGAAAGCATTTTATGTGATCTGAAAATAAAGTAAGAAATGTGCCAGAATGATTTAAAAAGTTTTCTTTATGTATCTTAAGAACATAAAACTAGGTAAAGTGTATTTTGCCTCATAATACTGGTAATATTTCATACTTCACTATTTCAATAACACGTCTCTTCAATGCTTCAAAATATTAACTCTTTCTTGAGAGAAATGTAAGCAGAAAGTGAAATTTTATAAACTTTAGGAAAAACTCAAGGGTCAAACATAAAAGGAACATTCAGTTTGTTTTTAATATTTGTTATATTTTTAAATGTTAAATGTTGATTTAGTTAGTAATAAAAGACTAACCAGAGAAGGTGCCAGTTAGATATAAGAAATTTAGGAATGACCATGTAAATACAGAGCTATTCCAAAAAAGAGATGTAAACCAAGGGTTGCTTTAAACTGAGTCAAAATTTTTGACACATTTTCATTGAAAGAGAACTCAACTGATTTAAAGGTTATTGCTAAGATAATAAAATGGACAGTTTCAGATGAAGATTTTGGTGTGATAGTTTTTGGAAAAGAGTTGTATTCACTTGCTTTTCACAGTGTCCTCACAGCTTTTCATTAATGTAAACAGAGAAAAACAAAGTGCAGCAAATGTCCCATTAACAGGAATTTGATTTTTGGAAGACTGGCAAAATAGAATAAAAATTAGAATATTAGAGGAAACTGATAAAATAGTAGAAAAGTAATTCCTTCATTTTGGTAGTTTAATTTAAACTACTACATTGAGTAAACAAGTTTAGAGAAACACATCAACGGTTCTCAGCAATTTGAAGTTATGACATTAATTCAATGTATAAGCCTGTTGTAGCTTGAAAGTTTGTAAGATGCTATATTGCTAATATCCTTTGATAAGAATAACAAACTTAAAATTGAGATGTTCTCAAGTTGACCTAATCTTAACATTACTTTTAAATTAATTAAACAGCTAGAAATTAATGTCATTTGTTTAAGTAGGCATTCTTCATTTTTCATAGACAAACCAGTCATTCAAGTGGTAGGATATATGGGAATTTAAAAGTTTGCTGGCTCCAAAACAGCTTTTTAAGGCCGTCAGAATTCCTGAGGTGCTTACAATTATAATTTGGTTGAGTCTAAGTATTGGAGACAGAGGAGGTGAGGGTGGGAGAAAATAAACATTTTTCAAATACTGTGCCATGCATAAAAATGCATTGACTTGCTATGTTAGCTGTGAAGCATTTATACAATAAGATTTGTTCAGCAATATACCAGCACAACTGGTTTTCAGATTAGTTCACTAGTCATCCAGTCAGGTACTGAGAGACCATTATACGGTACCAGATAGTGGCATTATATCGGAGCAACAGTGACTGAGAGGAGAGAAAGGGAATACCAAACATATTTCAGTAATACCTAACAATATCCCTAAGAACTAAGCATTTACTGAATGAGTGAGGCCCGCATTTCCCAGCATGAATTCTAGGAAACTCTATAAAATCTGGTGTGTTTATTATTCCAGGGTAATGTTTAATGGTCGAATAAATTAGAGAAACAGTGAATTAAACAAAGGTAAATAGGTTTCAGTATTGCAGGACTTCAAAGACCTTTTAATAAGCTAATAGGTAATAATTTCAAAAAGGGATTTATATATTTTAATCCTAATTAAACTAATCAGTGAAAACTTTTGTCCTAGAATTTCTCTTCTGGCCAGTATTTTATGTACCACACTTTGGGACATGCTTTCCTAGACATATTAATAATAAATACACTGTATAAAGCCCCTATTCCAATCATTTGGCAAAGCAAGAGTTCCCTATGCAAAGGCAAAGTTAGGCTTGTATGAAATTTTATTTTGAAGGTATTGCTAAAAGACAAAATGAAACTCTATATAGTATTACTTTAATTCTCTCACTTACTTTTGTAAATATCAAATTTTGTATCTTTGAGGGCTGCCTCACTCATTCAGTAAATGCTTAGTTCTTAGGGATATTGTTAGGTATTACTGAAATATGTTTGGTATTCCCTTTCTCTCCTCTCAGTCACTGTTGCTCCGATATAATGCCACTATCTGGTACCGTATAATGGTCTCTCAGTACCTGACTGGATGACTAGTGAACTAATCTGAAAACCAGTTGTGCTGGTATATTGCTGAACAAATCTTATTGTATAAATGCTTCACAGCTAACATAGCAAGTCAATGCATTTTTATGCATGGCACAGTATTTGAAAAATGTTTATTTTCTCCCACTCTCACCTCCTCTGTCTCCAATACTTAGTAAATATCAAATACTTGTAAATATCAAATTCTTGATATTTACAAAACAAGAATTTATAGAGCTTTAATTTCATAACAGATCCAAACACTTGACTATAATTAATTAATTTGTAGTAGTATTGAGAATATTCATTTGTATTTGAAGTGATTAAAATAAGAACCTCTTGATTAAGATTATAAACCATAATAGATTCAAGTATTAGGAATAAATCTATGTATTCTGATCTGTTTCTAAGAAATTAGTTGTTATTGAGAAAAGAAAAAGTTGTGTTTTTTTTTTTTAAACAACATACTTGGTTACAGTTGAGCAAAACCTGCTCACTGAAATGTGTCACCAATATTATTAATGTGATTTTTTGGTACTGACTTAAAATGATTATGAAATAAAACAGTTTAGAGATAGTCTACACTGCTCTTTTCTTTCCATACTTCATTTTATTCATTTTTTATATGAAATAAAATTATGCAAATATATATCGTGAGAACTTTTGGTATCTTTACTTATCTATGTATAATAGTACATTTTAAAAGTAACAAAACCAGGCCAAAGAAATACAGGTATACCTCATTTTTATTGTGCCTTGCTTTACTGAGCTTTGCAGATACTGTGATTTTTACAAATTGAAGGTTGGTGGCAACCTTCAAGCAAGTCTATTTGATGCCATTTTTCCAACAGCATTTGCTTAATGTCTCTGTGTCACATTTTGGTAATTATCACAATATTTAAATATTTTTCATTATTATTGTATTTGTTATGTCATCTGTGATCAGTGATCTTTGATGTTACTATTGTAATTGTTTTGGGGCACCACAAACTGCGCCCATATAAGATGGTGAACTTAATAAATGTTGTGCGTGTTCCAACTGCTTTACTGACTAGCTATTCCCCTCTCTTCCTCTCTAAGGGCCTTCCTATTCTCTGAGACACAACAATAGTAAAATTAGGCCGGTTAATAACCCTACAATGGCTTCTCACTGTTCAAGTGAAAGGAAGAGTCAACTGATGGGACAAACTTCATTGTTGTCTTTTTTTTTTTTTCTTTCCACATTGGGAAGCATTAGTTTATTTCAAAATCAATTGGGTCTAAAGAGAGTGCTCGGGCCTCCCTGGTGGCGCAGTGGTTGAGAGTCCGCCTGCCGATGCAGGGGATACGGGTTCGTGCCCCGGTCTGGGAGGATCCCATATGCCGCGGAGCGGCTGGGCCCGTGAGCCATGGCCACTGGGCCTGCGCATCCGGAGCCTGTGCTCCGCAACGGGGGAGGCCACAACAGTGAGAGGCCCGCATACCGCAAAAAAAAAAAAAAAAAAAAAGAGAGTGCTCAAAGAGTCTTAGCAAAGTGGCTCCTGATGAAAAGTTTCCTGAGGGCACCCTTCAGATCTCAGTTCCACAGGCTGTAGATGAAGGGGTTCAGCATGGGGGTGACCATGGTGTATATCACTGTGGCTGTCATGTCCCTCTGGGTGTGTGTGGATGTGGGGTTGAAGTAGACTCCAATGACAGTCCCATAGAAGAGACAGATTACACAAAGGTGAGAGCCGCAGGTGGAGAATGCTTTCCATTCCCCCCCACCCCACACACACCGGGCTGAGGGCACACTGCTGTCTTATCTTAAGAAATTCCTACAGTCACCCAACCTTCATCAACTACTGATCAAGTGATGATCAGTGGGTAAGACACACCACCAGCAAAAAATATTATGGCTCATTGAAGTTTCAGATGATGGTTAGCATTTTTTATCAATAAAGTATTTTTAAGTTAAGATATGAACATTGTTTTTTAGACATAATTCTATTGCACACTTAATAGACTACAATATAGTGTTGATGGAAGAAATTTTCACATATTGAGGTATAGCAAAGTCATTCTGCCTTATAAATGATTTGGCTTGGGCCTCCCTGGTGGCGCAGTGGTTGAGAGTCCGCCTGCCGATGCAGGGGATACGGGTTCGTGCCCCGGTCTGGGAGGATCCCATATGCCGCGGAGCGGCTGGGCCCGTGAGCCATGGCCGCTGAGCCTGCGCGTCCGGAGCCTGTGCTCCGCAACGGGAGAGGCCACAACAGTGAGAGGCCCGCGTACCGAAAAAATAAAAAAATAAAAAAAAAAATAAATAAATGATTTGGCTTGAACTTTATGCTGACTAGAACAGCTTGTTTTATGGCCTGTCAAATGTGCATTGTACATCTGCTTCAACCATTAAAAAAAAAAAAAAAGAATGCATTTAAAAATCAAAATGGAGTAACTGTGGTTCAGGCATTCAAAATGCAGCAGGGTGGCCATTGGGGATGTAGTTTCAGACATGTTCCTGCATCACTGAGAACTTGAATTTTCTGAACTTTATCGAACTCAAGGACACCACCAGCCATTCTCAGAACAATATCTGCTAGCAGCTGCCAGCTGCTACCTTATGGTCTCAAGGTTTCTCTTGTAACTATGCAACCATTTCAGACCCCAACCAATTCTTGCTTAACAAGCACTCTTATTTCTTCTTTTTTTCTACAGAACACTTTCTCTTTTTTTAATTAAAAAAATTTTTTTAAAAAATTTTTTTGGTCATGCCATGCTGCATGCAGGATCCCAGTTCCCCAACTGCGCCCCCTGCAGTGGAAGCATGGAGTCTCAACCACTGGACCGCCAGGGAAGTCCCAAGTACTCTTCTTGCCAGCTCCAATTATAACTCTTGACAAACAACTTATGTAATTTTTCAGTTTCTACTTTTATAAACCTCCCCCATTTTGTAGTTTGGCGGAACATAATTCAACTGCTTCTTGAGTCTGTGTCTCCCATGTTAAAGTCTCCAGTTTGCCTCCAATAAAACTCTTTTCTATCCTTATTTTAAATTGTTTATTGATTATTTCCATCAACAGTGTAAACATAACTTTTATATACAGTGAGAAACCAAAAAATATGTGTGACTTTATTGCGATATTTACTTTATTAAAGTGGTTTGGAACCTAACCTGCGATATCTCTGAGGTATACTTGTAAAAGGAATACAGATTAGAAAGGAAGAAATTTAGTTGTCTCTAATTGTTAGTTCCCTCCTTTCTGTTTTTACTATCATCATTTCAATTCAGGGCTTGCTTCTGCGCAGAATAATGGCCTGTTTTGCTTCCATTCCTGTTTATTCCACCCTTCACAAGACTACAAGGTTATTCTTTCTCAAGTAGAACTCTAATAACTTCATCTGCTAAAAATAAGCAAAACAGAAACTGCCAGTACCTCCCCATTGCCTACAGTTTAAACTTGTCAGGCTGCATTTTAAGGCACTCAGTGATCTGGCCTCCACCTGTTTCCCTGTTTCTCCAGATTCATCTCTTGTTATTCTTCATGACTGCTGTGCCACAGTCACTCTGGACACCTGAATGTTTCCTTAACACTCGATGTATGGTCCCACTTCTATAACTCTCCTTACTCTTTTATTTTACCTTTTCTTGATTTCTTGACTCCTACCATTCTTTTTTCTTTTTTTTTTTTTTTTGCGGTACGTGGGCCTCTCACTGTTGCGGCCTCTCCAGTTGCGGAGCACAGGCTCCGGACGTGCAGGCTCAGCGGCCATGGCTCACGGGCCCAGCCGCTCCACGGCACGTGGGATCTTCCCGGACCGGGGCACGAACCCGTGTCCCCTGCATCGGCAGGCGGACTCTCAACCACTGCACCACCAGGGAAGCCCCTACCATTCTTTAAAATGCCACCTCATTCATAAAGCTTTCCATGAGCCAAACCATCCGTCACAGTCACTGCTTTCTTGAATCTCCACTCTAGTTTAGCATATTCTGCTTTTAATGAACTGTGAAATAATAATACATTTCTTACATATTTCCCGGTTCCTGACACACACAGATCCTAAGACCTTTGTAATTTCCTGAGTGATAAGATCCTCTGACACTGAACTCCTAAATCCCTTGGGATTTCCTGGGTGATAGGAATGGTTTTTGTTTTAATCAGGTGACTCTTGGTGGGCTTCTGGATGAAGGCTGGTCACCAGAAAGCCCATCTAAGCCATGATTAGGAACTTGGAAGTTTTAGCACACTCCGCCATTTTCCAAAGAAGGGAGAGGGGCTGAAAATGAAGTTAACAATCGACCTTGCCTACGTGATGAAGCCTCCAGAAAATTCCTAATAGTATGGATCTGGGGAGCTTCTGGGTTGCTGAACACGTGGATGTGCTGGGAGAGTGGCTCTCCCACATACTTTGTCCTAGGCATCTCTTTCATCTGGTTGTTCCTGAGTTATATCCTTTTATAACAAACTGGTAATTTAATAAGAAAAATGTTTTCCTGTGTTCTGTGAGCTGCTCTAGCAAATTAATTAAACTCCAGGAAGGTTCATGGGAACCTCCAATTTATAGCCAGTAGGTCAGAAGCAAAGATTGACAACCTGGACTTGCAACTGGCATCTGAAGTGGGGCAGAAAGCAGATGGGGGCACAGTCTTGCTGGACTGAGCCCTTAACCTGAAGGATCTAATGGTAACTCCAGGTAGATACTGTCAGAAATGAATTACATTGTTGGACATCAGCAGGTGTTGCAGAATTGCATGATGTGTGGAAAACCCACATATCTGGTGTCAGAAGTGTGTAAAGGAGAAACAGAGGTTTTCCAATATATAAATGAACAAAGAACAAACAGCCAAATCATAAAATTACGCAAATTATAAAAAGTATTTTATCAATTTCTCTATTCAAGAAACCACTGTACTGCAGGCACATTGAAGTTAGGATTTGTGCTTTACTTTGTATTGCTCCTTGCCTGTGTCACCCCTGACCCATTTATAATTTCCATATTATTTTGCACAAAGTATAGGTATAGTAAAAGTTTGCTGAATTGAACAGAATCACCAGAAATATTTTGAATTAAGCTATTCCATTTTGCCTCAGAATTAAAGCTATCATTTTCTTTTCTCATTATATTAGTTCATTATTAAGTTCAAGATGTGAATTTTAAAGCTTGATAGGTGGTATGTCTCTGAACAGAGCAATGTGGCCTTGTGTTCACATTGGCATTTGGATTTGGCAAAACCTAAAGATGCCAGACTGTATTTTTCCACCTGCTGTTCCAGCTCAGGGTTTGATGTTGGATTTTAAATCTGAGCCAAACAAGTAGGGGAAATAAGTGCTAACCATCTGATACTGTAGAGATTGAGACCACATGGAAACTTGCCTTAAAAAGTCAGACCAGTTTCAGTCATGTCAACATGAGCTACCTTGAATTTCTGCTTTGGAGACATTATTATTACGATTAATCATAGTATTCACTGAAACATTGCATTTTATTTAAAAAAATAACCTGGAAGGTAGGCTCAGTATTGTGATTGTCAAAATGTTAATCCTGAATCAGAGGTGGTAGAAAATAATAATTTTAGCTTGTGTTTAATTTCCACCAATGATCTTAAAATCTGGAGCTGAAATTCTTGAAAAGAATATTAAGTTGGCTCTGAAGACTGATATATGCATAGCTGCAAAAGGCTATTTTCTCACAAAAGTAGTAAACTTTAAAAATAAGTGCAATGATCCAGCAATTAATTTCTCCAGAGTTTGTACCCTGGATTTTTACTTTTTAGAACATTTAAAGTTCCTATAGTACTTAAAGAGAGACTGGAGATACGGCATTCACAAGAGTTTGGTGATGATGGTAACTTTAAGACAAAAAAGACAAGAAGCCTTTAGTATGGAAATAATGAAGGGATGCCCTTAAAAGGTCAGATAACACACACTCAGCCATTCAACATAGCCCATTAAAAAGTGATTACATAGTAATAGAAAAGGATGCACTTTGACTAAATGGGAGCTTTATAATTATCCAAACTACTATCTTCCTAATCATTGCAATGGCCTACTTGAATATGAGACAGGTGATCTTTTGCTTATCGCAAACATCTACTGGGAAAACACCTGCTCTCTTTCAATTGTCTGCAATTTTAATGGTACCATAATGCAGAATTATCACACTGAACAATGACCTCTTTCCTCTCACACAGTTACACAGATGCTGGAATAAATGATCAACATTGAATCATACTGTGTCTTCATTTATGTGTCTTTATCTTCCTCCTTTAATGTAATTAACAAATTACCTCTAATACTATTTCAATCTTCAATATTTTCCATTATTGGAGTCTTCAAGTTCAGAAGAGAAAGAATATGCTAGCTCATTATTTAAACACAATTATATTACCTAAATAGGTACTCAATCAATCCTCTTTGTTATCAATAATGATTACTCAGAGATCCTGTAAGCATAATGAGCAATATAGGAAAGAATGAATTGTTTCTGTCAGAAAGTAAATTCATTCATTCATTTTCTCATTTAAAAAAAATTATTTAGTGGCCATTATACAGCAGATGTGCCAGGTTCCAGGGATACAAAAAAGATTATTGCTGAATTCCTGTCTTTCAGGAGCTTAGCCTCTCAAAGAAGCTGACAAGTACATTAATAAAGAAGTCTGTATGAGGGAGAATGAAGCCAAAGGAGAGAGTTTTAGAGTTTTGAGACCATTCAGGAGAAACAAAGAGAGCCGGCTTTCTTTTTTTATGCTGTTTTCTTCTCCTGTTTTAAAATTGCATGCTTATTTCACAACTTCCTGATTTAAAAAAAAGTTCTGCATCAGTTTTATGATAGCATTTATGAAGAGTTGAAAGGACACAAGGAAGCTAGTTTTTCACTTGGGTGGGACATCAAATGTGAGGATACGCAGAGTGGAACAAATACATTTTGTGGGCTGTACTTCAGATTTGTAAGTCTAGAATATTGACAAGGGTGACAGAGATATTAACACTAGAAAAACTCAAAATATTTAAGACGGAGTGCCTATTAACTCACTTGGGAGCATTATTTTGCAGCCCCCAGAATACAAGTTATTCTCTTACCTCCAAATCACTGCTCTCCCCTCAGAGGCCCAACTGGCAAAGAGGTGAATGAGCACAGTGAATATGGAAAGAGAGCAAAGAGAGCTGACTAGTCATAAGATATATTTTATCCAGGCAACAAAGAAATCTTATATATTGTACCTGCCTCAGAATAGAAAATTCTCCTTTAATCCTAGAATGATTATGATCTTCAGATGTAGTGCTTCATACATACACGGGTTAAAAACTGGCAGATTCTCCAATCTCTGACTCCATTTTCCTAATTAATATAGGATCCTTATCCTCCAGGCAATTGTAGTGTCAAAGAAGGTGACGGTACATTAATAAAGAAGTCTATATAGGAAAGAGTGAAGCCAGAGGAATGGGTTTTGAGAGAGTTTACTACAAACAAATAAATACTGCCATTCTGATAAATCCCCTTACATTGACATATTTTTTTTCTTCAGATAGGCTGTAGTACAACTGATTATATTTATGATAAACTCCATCCATTTCTAGAATGGATTAAGCTACAGAATCATTTATTATTATGAGTAGGCTAAAAAGTGGTATAGCTGAGACTGCCATAGTCACTCTGATGGAAGCTTTTACTTCACCTATTTTGTCTCTTCTTTAGGGTGGATCATTTCCATAAGTAGCTCATCACAACTGGTAGCTATTATTCTTGATTTCATTCTTCTTCAGTTTGTCAAGGTTCTAGGAATGCCTTATTTGCTGCACATAGGTTTTATGACAGTCATATATGTTATATTGATGTTGCTCTCATTTAATTTATGTTTACTGTATGCATGTGGTACGCATATCTGCCCTCATAGAACCGGCTTGAGTTTGCAGTGTACATTGTATGCTTTCCTGCTATTCTTCAGTGTGATTTAGATTGATATGTTAAATTAAAAGTAGACATTGGAACAAGTGCTTTTAGAATGACATGGAATCTAATAAACTCTGAACTGCTTTAAAGAGGACATTAGGTCAATTCCTGCTTCTGCCTTAACACAATGTGTAAACTTGAACAAGTACCCACAATTCTCCAGATTTCAGAATTTTTGCCTATAAAAGAGAAAAGCCTAGATCATCTATCTCTAAGCTATCTTTCCATAGCAAAAAATATATTACAAACCACATCATGATGCTGTAGGGCAAATAATAAAATATTGGGTAGAAGTAGCAGTACATTTCCTGGAGAGATAATAGCTAGAGAACTCTGAACTTAAAGACATGGGTAATGGAGAGACACAAAGATCAGGCTGAACATAGATATAAAGGCCAAAAAAAAAAAAAAAAAGAAAAAAAAAGACTTTTTGTTAGTGTTTTGAGTCTTTGGGATAGTTCCTTGGGCAGAGATTTCTACCACCATAGCCCTGGGTTGAATCCTAATATCTATAAGTCAATAATTCTTTTTGCTCACCTTTCTCCTGCATACTCAGTGGTCATTCCAGAATTATACTGTTCAAAGCCTTAGTATTAGAAAATTCAGTAAGTTCTTGACCTTGAAAAGCTCATATATGTAAGTATAAAGTATTTATTGGAAACTTAAAATGTGGGTATTATGTTTACCTCTTGATGCCAGATTAGAAATCTAAATATTTTATTCAGATTATGAAAATAAATGAACATAATACTAAATATTGGTAGTAGGTATTAAATTTATAGCTTCTTGTTTTAAAAATTAAACTACACCAAATAACTCATTAGAGATTCCTTCTATCATCTGAAGAAAAATCTCCAAGTATAAGGACAAAGTCCTTTTTTTCATGAAAATTAATTCAGTCATAATCACAGATAACTGTGAAATAAGATAAGAGGAAGATAATTATTTACTTTTGTTCAAATTATCTCTTAGAGTTAATTACAGTAATTTGTAGACAGAACATTTATAGATTTGACTTAGTGTGATTTAGAACAGACTTGGACATAAAGTCAAAAAATGTACAATTACACTAAAACTTTTATTGGTCTACTTTATCCCTAATTAGGAGAAACATAGTGAAATCTATAATATTCTTAGTACTAATTCTACACTCTAGGTAGTGTCGGTCTCTAAGATTGAATGAGGTCATCAGCATTTGATGTTTATCTGGTAGAGAAAGGGATAGATGACATGATGCATGGATAGGCATTGGTTTCTTTAGAGGAAAAGTGTGTTTACTTTTCTATTAGTGTCATTATGAGATGTGAATTACAATTGAGGGGAACCGAAGAAAAAAGAATATATTAGTTTTTGCTTATTTTTTGAAGAGAATATTTACCAAAATGTATTTCTAGAATAAAAAATCCTTTTATTGATCACTCTATATTTAGAAAAAGTGTTTTTGTCACTAATGCTTTGACTCAAGCTGAATCAAAACCTATTTGTTTCATTTTTAGGAAGCATAAAGAGCAAAATAAATATAGCCAACCACATGAAGCAGGGTCTTTCTAGTCCAGAAAGCCTTAAGGTTTAGAAAGAAGTTACTTGTCCAAAGTGTAAAAAGGAACCCTCCTACACTGTTGGTAGGAATGTAAATTGGTACAGCCACTATGGAGAATGGTATGAAGGTTCCTTAAAAAACTAAAAATAGATCTACCATATGATCCAGCAATCTCACTCCTGGGCATACATCCAGAGAAAACCATAATTGGAAAAGATACATGTGCCCCAATGTTCATTGCAGCACTACTTATAACAGCCAGGACATGGAAGCAACCTAAATGTCCATCGACGGAGGAATGGCTAAAGAAAATGTGATATATATATGTGTGTGTGTGTGTGTGTGTGTGTGTGTGTACACACACACACACACACACACACACACACTGGAATATTTCTCAGGCATAAAAAAGAACGAAATAATGCCATTTGCAGTGGCATGGATAGACCTAGAGATTGTCATACTCAGTGAAGTAAGTCACAGAAAGACAAATATCGTATGATATTGTGTATATGTGGACTCTAAAAAACGGTACAAATGAACCTATTTACAAAACAGAAAGAGAGTCACAGATGTATAAAACAAACTTATGTTTACCAAGGGGGAAGCGGGGGGGAGGGATAAATTGGGAGATTGGAATTGACATATACACACTACTATATATAAAATAGATAACTAATAAGAACCTACTGTATAGCACAGGAAACTCTACTCAATACTCTGTAATGACCTGTATAGGAATAGAACCTTAAAAAGATTGGATATATGTATATGTATAACCAATTCATTCTGCTGTACAGCAGAAACTAACACAACATTGTAAATTAACTATACTCCAATAATAATTAATTAAAAAATAAAAAAAAACCTGAATCCTCAATGGAGCAGTCAGACCTCATGGCTGTGTACACCTGGGCTGAGGATAGAAAGGTATGGATATAACAAGTGCCTGGGAATTACACAACGGAAAGCCTGTGTTTAAGTAAGAAGAAAACCAAATATAAATCTGGATAGACTTACATGAGGGCATGCTGCCCAAGTAAGAAAGCGTCTATTGCTATAACAGTAGGATAAAGTTATAGGAGTTAGGATTTGTTCTCCTATGAATTAGTGATATAGGCAAAGTAAAAGCATGAAAATTTTATTGCTTTCTCATATCTTTGATTGAATGAGAGAGAAAATAAGTGTTACAGGATTTAGAGTCAGTCAATAAGAAGGAAAAATATACCTCAAGTCTCTTCATTTCTCACCTTTACAACTCTGCAACTACATAGCCCAAGGTATCCCCATTCTTCGTCAGGGCACTGCAATAGCCACCTAAATGGAGGCTTCCTCCATCCATGATGGCTTCTAGCCCATTCTCCAAACAGCAATAGGGGTAGGATTTCTTGAATGTTGGAGTGAGGGAGAACCTCCATAAATCCACTTAATAAATGCAACAAAAGTACTGGCAAAATTGTGAAAATCAGAATTCTACTCTGACTTGACAGAAAGCCATGGCAAAGGGACTTTCATGAATGTGATTAAAGTAAGAGCATTAAAATGAAGAGATTATCCAACATAATCAAATGAGTCCTTAAAGAGGAGAACATTTTCCTGCTCTTGTCAGAGAGAAAGATGATAATGGAAGAAAGGCATGAAGATATGCAAACCCATTATTGGAATTGAAGATGGAAGAAGGGGACCATGAGCCAAGGAATGTGGGCCACATTTAGAAGATGCAAAGATATGTATTCTCCCCTGGAATCTCAGAAAAGAATGCAGACCTGTTGACAACTTGATTTTAACCCAGTGAGATCCATGTCAGACTTCGGAACTAGAGAACTGCAAGATTATATATCTGTGTTGTTTTAAGCCACTAAATTTGTGGTAATTTGTTATGGCAGCAATAGAAGTTGAGTATGTCTTTGCATACTCTGTCAATTTCTTTGTCCCTCTCTCACTTTACTTGTCTGGCTAAACTAAATGCTGGCCAGACCCAACTCTGTGTTTATTCTCATGTAGCTGAAAATAACTGAATGAAAACATAAAGCCTTCTAGCTAGTCTGACTTTAAATTCATAATCATGTACCTCAAATGAACACTTAAATGTACCCAGCAATAGTTCCTTATTCTATTCAATCTTCTCTTCTCCTAGTGATAATTTCCCACATTCTCCTCTTTCCTAAATCCATTCCTAGATGTCCTACATCCTAAGCTTGCAATTATTTTCCTGTTACTGAGAAAATAGAAGTAAAAGGACAAGAACATTCATAATGCTCTACCATCCCATCTATACACTTAGCTCCATCCATTTTCATATTTCCTTGCCTTGTTTTTATGGCTGTGCTTCCATCCTTTTATTTAAAGCTAAGTGCATCCACTTGTTCATTAGATTTCATCACCTATCACTTACTCAAGGAAACTATTTTATCAATTTTCCCCCCTTTAGCTTCAAAATCTATCCTGAATCTAATTACTTCTCACCACATCCATTCTTGCTACTTAGTTCAAGCTGCTTATATTATTATCCCCCTAAAGTGTATTCTCCACCCAAATACCATAGTGGGAATGTTAAAATATGAGTCACCTTATGAACTGTTCAGCAGCTATCCATACCTCCTAGATTATTTCTGTAAGTATACAAAGATGCTGTTATTTCTCCCACCCACAGGAGCATTTTCTTGACTTTACTTTTTTTTTTTTTTTTTTTTTTTTTTTTGCCAGACCCTGCCTTATTTCTATCCTTTTTACAGAAATAATCATTGAAAAGGAAGTCAATTGTTTTGGTCTTAATCAAGTTTCACTCCAACTAGGCTCTGAGCATGATCTTGTCAAAGTGAACAATGACCTTCATGTTGTTAAATCTAGTGGTCAGCTCTCAGTCTCTATTAATTAAACTTTAGCAGCATATAACAGAGTTAATACATATTTTTTCACTTCCAGGACTACAGGCTTGCTTCTTTTTCCTCTAGCTCACTGGTCAAATTCCTGGTTCTTCTTGCTTCCCTGACCTCTAAATTTTGAATTGCTTCAGAGTCCTTGGAACTCTTCTATTTTTATTTTTATCCACTTTTTTTGTTGGTGAATACTGTTACCCTGTATATACTGATGACTCCTATGATTCCCAAATTTATAGCTCCAGCCAGGACCTCTCCTCTGAACTCAAGAATCATATATCAAACTGTCTACTGGAAAACTGTACTTGGATGTTTAATACGCATCTCCAACTTGATTTGTCAAAAACTAAGGTCCTGGAATGACATGCTCCTCAAATCTGCCTGTATCCCAGGCTTCCTCATAGTAGTAAATGACAACTCTACAGTGTGTTCAGGATAGAAGCCTTGTCATTTTACTCTTTTCTTTTATATGCCACATCCAATGTGTTGTCATATCTTGTCAGCTCTGCCTTTAAAATCTATGCAGAATCTACTACTTCTGACCACTTCCATTGTAATTACTTTATCCAAATAATAATCATATCTCACCTTGAGGACAACGTCCTCTTACCTAACCTGTCACCTTGATTTCATGCCTGTTCTCCTAAAGTATATTCTCAACTCAAATCAGAGTGAGACTCCTTAACACATGTCATTCATGTTATTCCTTTCTTCAAAACCCTCCAAAGTCATCTAATCTCAGTCAGATAAGAGACACAATTCTTACAATTACCTACAATGCCTGATTACCTCTTTGACCTGATCTCCTACAAATATGCCCCTTGCTTACCCCACTCCGTGCACGTAGGTCCTCTTGCTGCTTCTTGAATAAGTCAGGCATGCTTCCATCTTTGCATTCCCTATTTCAGTTTGTATATCATCTGCCTGGAATGCTCATCCTTCAGATAGCCAATAACTTGCTTCAAAACACTTCCTTCAATTCATTTTCCAAAGTTCATCCCCTCAGTGAGACCTTCTCTGGCCATTGTGTCTAAAGCTACAACCTCTTCCACTACCACCATAGTTTCTAGTTTGACTTTCTGCTTTATTTGTCTTTTTTAAACACTAATTGCTTTCTAATATGTGACTTTTTTTGTTGTTATTAACGTTGTTTATTGTCTGTCTGAACTTCTAGAATACAGCTCTAATGAAAGTAAAGTTTTTACTGGGTTTTTTTTTTTGGTAACTTTATCTCCAAAACCTAGAATAATTTGCTGGTACTTTATATTCTCAATAGTTGCTTAATATATGATTATAAAGTAGATGCTGCTGCTTTTTCCATTGTAAATGAGACATACTTATACACTCATTTACTTAATTTTTTTGTCTGTCTCCTCTAAGATGTGAGATTCATGAGTGCAGAAAAGTTGTCTTCTCAGCTAGAAGAGTGCCTTTTATAAAATGGCCTTCACTTCAAAGAATCAGGGAGAGAGAGTGACTCCTTTAAGTTTCTGATATACTCTTAAGAAAAATGCAAACATGTACAACCATTCAGAAATAGTTTTCAGGGAATTTATAGACACTCTGAAGCCCATTATTAATGTCCATACTGGTAGAAATGTATGATTTCTACTTCAGTGTTTATCTTTTGCTGCATCCTAAAGGTCTGGTATCACAATTGAGAACTTGATACTGGTAGAAATGTATGATTTCTACTTCAGTGTTTATCTTTTGCTGCATCCTAAAGGTCTGGTATCACAATTGAGAACTTGAAAATAAAATCTTTATTACAGCTTATAATTGTACACAGGGTGAAAATAAATATTAATGGATTTGTGAGACATGGAAATCCTTCTTTTTAAAAAAATAGATATATGTGTGCATTGACCAAGGAGATAAGAGAATCATTTGTGCCTTATGTGAATGTCTGAACCCAGTGTTTCTCAACCAAGAGTGCTCTTGATCCCTGGAAGACATTTGGCAAAGTCTGGAGACACTCTTGGGTGTCAAAACTGAGGAGCTATTGGTAGCTAGTGGGTAGAGACCAGAGATGCTGTGTAAACATCCTTTAATGAATAGAACAGAGCCTTTCCCACCAGCAGAGAATTTTCCAGCCTAAACTGTCAGTAGCAACAATGTTTGGAAGCCCTGATATAACCTTGGGGTACAAGCACTATGCTCACAGGTGTATTGTTCAGCATGATTCCTACGCATAATAGATACACAAGAACACCTGTTGTGTAATTGAAAGATGAAGCCTAAGCAAGTACACTAGTACTTCTTAAAAATAACATACCATATCTAATTCATCCCTACATCCATTCATCCACCCATTCATTGATTCATAAGTATGTACTGATCACCTCCTATGTGTCAGGCATGGGACCAGGCAGTCGGAGCACACTGAAGACTAGGGTTTTTGTATCTAGTAATGAACACAGATAGTTCACAGATAATTTCAAAACATCATATGTACTCTGATAATGGAAGTGCTAGATTTTCTGAAAGCCAGCACTAACACAGGTCATCTAATCGAAATTTGAGGGTGAAGAAAGGCTGAGTTTTCTAAACCAAGATTTGCCGGATGAATATGAGTTAACAGAAGGGGAGGTAGAGAAAAAACCTACATAAAGGGCCAGAAGCTAAAGACAGCATTCCATATTCCGAGAATTATAAGCAACTTGGAATGGCTCAAGTTCAGAGTGTAATAAGGTCCTAGAAAGTGATGGATCTATAATAATAAACATGAGTCACATTAAGAAGTTTGGACCTTATTCTGATAGCATTATAGAATTTTAAGCAGTTATAAAATAACATAAATGTGAGGTATTACTATTATTTTGTTATTACTATAAATGTTATTACTTTTCCTTGTAAAAAGTTGAAGCAAGTATAAGAAAATTGAAAATAAAATTCTCAATAGGATTTATTTAAAAACAAAAAGTTCACGAATTTTTAAATGCTAATGTGTCATTTTACTTTAGCCCTATTTCTGCATTTTATGCCTTTTTATATGTCTGTCTGTAAGGAAAATTGGTATTGCCTATACATGCTTTACTGGGCAAATGGTGCTTGACTGTGAAACGATCTGTAATCACAACCTACATGAAAGCATCCACAATGGGAAAATATAAGATATGATCATCTAATCTAATGTAATTATACCTCATCAATGAGGAGGAAAAGGGTTTTAAAAATAGAGGTGGGTGCTCCAGGATTCAGACAGTAGAGAGAAAAGTTTAAAGCAGAAGTTATTTACAAAGGCTCTGCTGATCCTTTCTAGGTCACTTTGTCAAAAAAAAAGAGATGTTTCACCTTCCCTCAAAAGTCTACAAGGGGAAGCTACAAGTTGGAAGAGTGTCCTGATCCTTTCTTTGAAGACTTTAATCATTTCAATGCTGGTCTTGACTTAAAATGTCCTTAGCAGTTTTAACAATCTGTTGGTTTCCCACATCCCTAACTCATATTCTCAGAGGGATTAAAATATAATTAAATGTTACCTTTCACACACCACTTCACAGTTTACCAAATACTTCAATCTGCATTATCTTAACAAAATGTTGGAGGTTTGGCTTTCACCAAGGGTCACTTAATGGCCATGTTTTTCTTCTGGTATAGAACTTTACATAGTGAACACTGCAATTCAAATAATGATTAACTAGTCAGACATTTTTATGCTTATCCAAGTATTCATTTTGGAAAGTTATAGTTTATTTGATTTTTAATTATGTATATCCAAAGTGCATAGTAACATTTAATCATGAAGACAGCTTTTTTTTTTTTTTTTTTTGCTCCACCTTTTGGTCTTCACATTGTTTATGGCATTGTTTTAAACCTAAGAGCTCAGAATGTGTTTTCTTATGTTTTCATGAATAAGATAATATGTCATTCACATGGATCTGTTAAGACAATATACAGTAGGTGAGACCTGTAGAATTATTTCTTAAAAGCAAGCAATAGGGGTTTCCCAGGTGGCGCAGTGGTTAAGAGTCCGCCTGCCAATGCAGGGGACACGGGTTTGTGCCCTGGTCCGGGAAGATCCCACATGCCGCGGAGCGGCTGGGCCCGTGAGCCATGGCCACTGAGCCCGTGCGTCCGGAGCCTGTGCTCCACAGCAGGAGAGGCCACAACAGGGGGAGGCCCGAGTACCGCAAAAAAAAAAAAAAAAAAAAAAAAAAAAAAAAAAAAGCAAGCAATAAATTATTTTGGTTTCAGGTTAAAAAATACTTTATGCAAGTAATGAAAGAAAGTGAATGCATTGTGTCATGGCATTTCCTTAGTGAAATGGGAATATTTTTCTGATCAATTATTTGGAAACTGTAATAGAAGCACATTGTTTTGAAAAACAATGGCGTAGGTAAAAGCAATAACCAACAAGACTTTCGTTAAAAAGGCAAGTAGAACTAGCAGCAGAGGAAAACTATAAAGACATTATATTTGGGAATAACCCATTTAAGAGGCACAAGTTGCTGACACATTTCTTCGAAAGGATGTATGTTTAATATATTTGGAAGATGAAAGAATCTGCAGCAAAAGGAGTTAGCTTTAGGCTGTATTTAAATCTCACACACCCGCCTTAATATCGTGTATACAACTGCAATATCTTTTCCAAAATACATATTTTTTCCTTCCAAATTTTGAGGATAACATTTTTTACCTTCAGAGTGTATAATTTCCTTTTTAAAGTATTTTTTCAAATAGGCTTTATATTTTAGAACAGTTTTTTATTTACGGAAATGTGATATTAGTACACATCACACTATTTACTATATACCCTATGCTATTTCTGCACTTGTTAATGTCTTATGTTAGTATGCTACATTTGTTACAGTTAATGTTATCGATACATTATTATTAACTAAAGTCCACACTTGATTCAGATTTCCTTAGTTTTTAACATGTCCTTTTCCTCTTCCAGAATCCCATCAAGGATACCATATTACCGTATTACATTTAGTTGTCATTTCTCTTTAGACACCACTTGGCTATGACAACGTCTCCTACTTTCCTTGTTTTTGAAGGTTTTGGCACTTTTGAAGAGTAGTGGTTGGATATTATATAGAATGTCCCTAAACTGGTTTCATGTGACATTTCTCTTATGATCAGATTGGGGTTGTGGATATATGGGAGAAAGACCACAGAGGTTAAAATGTCATTTTCATCATACCATGGCAAATGTACATTCTGTCAACATGACTTTTCTTGATCACCTGGAGAAATAGTGTTTGTCAAGTTTCTCCATTGCAAGGCTATTCTTTGTTTCCCCTTCTGCATACTGTACACTTTGGAAAGAAGTCACTATACACAGACCACACGTAAGAAGTAAAAATTGTCCTCCATTTCTTTGAGAAGAGAGTAGTCACTTGGAATTCCTCTGCATTGGAGATTCCTATTCTCTCTCATTTAAAAAATTCATTCAATCAATCATTTATTTATATTAGTAGGGACTCATGAATATTTATTTACTACTTTGGGTTATAATCCAATACTATTTCATTTATTTTCTTGCTCAAATTGTTTCAGCTTTGGACATTGGCAGCTCTTTCATTTGGCTCCTATATCCCTTTGGCATCACTGTAGTTTATTTTTTCCTTTTTGAGCACTTATTTTCTGACACTACAAGATGTTACAGGCTCAGGTCTATATTTTCTGCCCCATTCCTAGAGTAAGCCATTTCTCCAATGATCCTGGTTCCTTTTATTGGAGGATGGTATTAGAAATCAA
Organism: Mesoplodon mirus; assembly: GCF_964341445.2. Lineage (NCBI taxonomy): Eukaryota > Metazoa > Chordata > Mammalia > Artiodactyla > Ziphiidae > Mesoplodon > Mesoplodon mirus. The sequence continues at coordinate 46,884,275 of NC_138984.1, forward strand.
GATCCAGGAACTAGTTGTGTTCATTGCTCCTGGGGATTCATTGCTTCTAGGCCTTCTCAGGTGACAGAGCAAAGAAATACATGTGTATATACTTACTTGTGTATATACACAAATCTATAAGTCTTTCTATTATATATGTAAACATCTTTATCTATATTAAACTAAACATGGGTTTGTACTAATAACTCCAACTATAATCCATTACCACATGGATCATTCTAACCTATTCCCTTTGCTTATTTGTAAACTCCTACTCTAAAAGTGAGAAACCTGGCTCACACCATCTACCATGCATTTACTTTCCATCCAGTATAGATGTATAATGGTATCAGAATTGTTAACTCATACCCCCAAGGAGATCAACTTTATTAACTAGAATATAAGGCTTATGTGCAGTTTCTTTCACTTTTAGTCTTACAGATTCCATTCATTTTTAACATTACTTAGTACTTTTTATCTCTACTCCCTTCAGGGAAGTTGTTTCATATATATTTTAATACTGTTAGATTGTTTTGTTATGTTCTACATTCCATTCTAGGATCCCTCAACCTCCTAAATGATTTTTTAAAATTTGTATGAATAGTTACTCTGTGCTAGAAAGTTGTATGCCTTCTGGAAAATGGATAGTATCATGTCTCTACTATTGAAGTATCATACAGAACAGTTTTACTGCCCTAAAAAAAAAACCTCCTCTGTTTGATCTATTCATTTCCATTCCCCTGCCACCTGATCTTCTGAAACCACTGATCTCTTTACTGTCTCCATAGTTTTGCCTTTTCCAGAATATCATATACTTGGCATCAAGGTAGCCTTGGCTTCTTTCACTCATCAGTATTCATTTCAGATTCATCCATATATTTTTCTGATTTGAAAGCTCATTTATCTTTATCACTGATTAACATTCCATTGTATGGATATACCACAACTTGTTTATCCACTCACCCATTGAAGGTCATCTTGGTTGCTTCCTGTTTTTTTTTTTTTTTTTTTTTTTTTGGCATGCGGGCCTCTCACTGCTGTGGCCTCTCCCGTTGCGGAGCACAGGCGCCGGACGCGCCCGCTCAGCGGCCATGGCTCACGGGCCCAGCCGCTCTGCGGCATGTGAGATCTTCCCGGACCAGGGCACGAACCCGCGTCCCCTGCATCGGCAGGCGGACTCGCAACCACTGTGCCACCAGGGAACCCCCGTGCTTCCTGTTTTTGATAACTATGGATAAAGCTTCTATAAACATTCATGTGGAGATTTCTGTGTGAATATAAATGTTAAAATCAGTTTGGTAAATACCTAGGAGCACAATTGCTTGACAGTATGGTAAGATTATATCCAGTCTTGTAAGAAACTACAAAACTGTCTCTGGCAGTGGCTATACCATTTTGCATTCCCACCAGCAATGAATGAGAGCTTCTGTTGCTTTGCATCCCAACACATGCATATGTGTTTTGCAAGTATCTAACCTCCCCAGTGTGTGGGGTTTTTTTTTTTTTTTTTCCCCTTCTCTTAGCAGTGTCTTTCACGGAAGTTTTTAATTTAAAATCCAATTTATCAATTTTTTTCTTTTATGGATCATGCTTTTGAGGTTTTGATATTTATATTTTTATATCAGTTTACTAAACACATGCTCTAAATGTTATTTTTATTGAGATTTTCCTGTGGCCTAAGAATCTATTCTAGAAACATTCTATTTGTTCATGAAAAGAGGCTTGATAGCACATTCTCCTGGTTTTCCTCCTCCCAGTCTGACCTTTCTTAGTTATTCTCCTATGTTGCTGGGGCTCACTCCTAGGCATCCTTATCTTTGCTTTTACTTCTCACCTTTATCCATTCCCATAAGTTTCCAAAGCCTTTCATGTACCTGCTCCCAAGTTTATTTCTCTAGTACAGATACCATTTTTTCACTTTCAGCCCCATACATTCAACAGCTTACTTACATTATCACTCATATGTGTTACAACATCTCCAAATTTGCATATGCAATACTGAATTTCTGATATCCATTTACTACTGCCAGTACTTAGGTACTTGGTCCAGAAATCTTGGTAATGTCTTCCATTATTAGTCCTTCTCCTGAACTCTGACTTGAAATCCTTTTACTTTAATCATCCACTTCTTTTACTTCATTTATCCTACCCAGTTCAAGCTGTAATCATGTCTCCTGGACAATAGCAATATGTTTCCTGGTATCCCTGCTTTCATTTTTACTCTCTATCATTTTTCATATAAAACTTCTGCTTTAAACCTTTTAATAACTTCTTATTATAGTTAGCATGTGATTCAAATCCTTAATATGATATATAAGGCCTTACCTGTGACTACTCACCTCAAGCCACTTTTCCTCTCTGCTTGATACACCTTAGCCCCCTCTAAATTTTCAGTTGGCCTCCACCTATTTTTTTCATTGAAGCTTTTACACATATAGTTCTGTTTATCTTTAATGTTCTTTTGGACACTGTTTACTCAGCCAGATCCAAATCGTTCTTCAGGTCACAGCTTACTGCAACATTTTGGAAGAGAACATCACTGACATGCTAATATAAAATATCTCTCTTTTAGGTTCTTTCACACTACTCTGACATTTTCCTAAATATTTTCTTCTATAACTCCCAAATGTGGATTTTCCTCTTCAATTACACACAAAAATGCAGATGCAAAGCTGCACATTTTCTTTTAAAGATGCATTTTAATCTTTGAAGATGGTGCCCTCATCTAATTATCTGCCTATCTATTTTAACTAAGAGTGAAAGCTTCTTAGCATAATATAATGCAATTTCCCCCCATATTTTGTTAAAGCTTTGCTAAAATTTTGATCACTGAGAACAGTAGATGGTTCTGGGAGTATATTCAAGGCTGCCTTTGTGTACAAAATATCAAGATAAAATACGCAATCAGGAGACACAGAGAACTTTTGTCAGGGATTTCATATATTAAGTTTAATGCTTTAAAACAAAATATTGGGACTTAACAGAGTTATACCACTTAAAAGAAAAGGAAGTAAATTCTTCAGCTTTCAAGTTGAACTAACAGGTTTTAGTAATAAAATAATAATGTCTTCATCCTTCCAATGGCCAGCCTGATGAGTCTTACCCTTCTGATTTCAACTTTGTGATTATTGTTTTCTCACTTCTAAACGAGAAGACTGTGTCCCGTGCACTGGACAGAGGATGGGGTATATGCTAAAGTCACTCCCCCCACCTCACACTCATGTTTCGTGTCCAGTTTTCTATAGCATCTGTTTGTACTTCAAATGTGATTGTGTGACCTATTGTTAACTTCAGCTACATATGATGAAGATAGATTCATCATATATATATGATGTTTTATATATATAAAACTTTTTCTTACTCGTATGACATCCAACTGGATAAAAAGGTGTCATTTTTCTGACAGCTCACATGAAGACATAAAGTGATTTTCAGTGCACCTCTCTTTTGATTGCCATATACATTTGGTTGTAATATCCTGCTGCTTCTTCATATAGTTCCCCCTAGCACCCTTCCTGTGTCACCTTCAGTACTGTCCTAGATGTCATTTCTTCTAGAACTACTTCTGGAACTGTCACTTCACAAGATATTCTTTCAATACTCTTCTTCTCATCCACTGAACCTCTGCCCTGGCAATCTACCTTCATTTCTACTGTCAAAGGCGTTCTAGTACAGGATATTTTGAACATATCACACCCGCTCTGAGTCCTTGGAAGTTTACCTCTGTCTTCCCATTCCACTACAGATGAGGTCCCAGGTCCTTATTCTATATATCAAAACCCTCGGATATGTATTTCCTCTCCTTATCTTTCTATTTTTAAATCCAAACAACATTCTGAACTTTTTTCCAGGAAGCCTAATGTCAGTTTTTCTTTACTCCCATCTTTGATGTTTTTCCCCTCTCCAAGCAAGGCCACAAGCTTGGAATTCTCTTCCTTTAATGACTACCAAAATCCCTGACTCTTCTCCTGCCCCCATCTCTTTTGTTTCTCTTTCCTTAAATAGTGTCTAAAAATATTTCAGTTATTTTGGAAAATCCTTCTGTATTGATCACAAAAAAGTTAATAATCTTGCTTATTTATTATGTGCAAGGGTATTTTATAAGGCTATTTCTCCCATCTTTCTCCTTCATTTACATTTATCTTTTCTTCTTGATATGTGTTACATTTTATTTTGATATAGTGTACTTTTATCATTATCTTTCATATGATGGCCACAAATTTTTAGTCTCCTCATCCTATAAATGTGTATTAGTAAGAATGTTTGGTTTTAAGCAAGAGAAAACATTTCTAAATTAAGTCCAAAATGAAATTTTTGATGGATATGGAGTAACTCTCAGAACCAACAACAAAAATCAGGATATTGGAAGATACCAGTAAAGGTAGCCAGCAGAAGTCATGGCTACATTCATGACCCAGTAAATGTTTGGTCTGTATACTTGCCCAGACACAGGAGGATCCAGAAACTGAACTCTCCCTGACTCTACTGTGATTGACTTCTAAACTCTGCCCAAGTCTTCACCTCACCACCAAGACTGATATTATGAGCACCAATTATCTGAGCATACATTATATATAAACGAATATAGCTTTAATTCTATGTGGTAAAGAGAGGTACTAACTCCTTGGCTTCCTCTTGGAATTCAGAACATTGCCTCCTAAAGAATACTCAAGTGATGGAAGATTGCTCCCAAATTGGAAGACTATTCAAATATTGGTGGCTAAAAATCCTGACATATATACATAACAATAGCTTTCTCCCTTTTTGACACTATTTTAGGTTGTAGTCTAGGAAATAGGAAAAAAATTTGTATTATTCTTATATGCTATTATCCTGGTTTTAGGCATGATTTTATGTTTGGGGAAAATGCTATTAATATCATTTTTGCTTCAGTATGAATGCCTTCTTTTACAGGTTAAGAGAAAATTTTCCTCTGCTTTAGTTTAGCATTTAAGGTGTTACATGTGCTAAAATAATGAATTAATTTCCCCTTTTTAAAAAATAGTATGTGTATATGCTGAAAATATCATCTGGCTTCAAGTATTTGTCTTAACTTTGGTTTCTGATTAATTAGAAGCTTAAATTGTGAGTTTATGTGTCTTATATATTAACTTAATTACCTGGCTCTAACGCACAATCTGCTGGATTTTATTGGCAGGGTGTATCACAACTTTTAATGAGTCACATCTTCCACCAAGCTATGCTTTAGAAAGAAAGAAACCACATAATTAGATCAGGTTTACTCCATTTAAAAACATTGGACTGATTAGATACTTTGGTTTAATTTGCTGGAAAAAGATACGAAGTTTTAAATTAAATTAAATTTAAATTTAATTAAATTAAATTGTGTTAGTTATTCATGCTGTGCTTTTCATCCATTTCAAGTATGAATCTATTTGGGCTATAGAAAAGAACTTAGCATGTTTTTGCTTTTCAACAAGATAAATAAAAATGTTTGCATCAGGTGGAAATTGAGTATATATATGTGTTTATGTGCATTTTTTATCCTGGGATTATTGAACTCTCAGATATTTAACTTAAAATATTATATGTATATCTATATGTTCATTAGATTCTCAAAGAGATCCTGACCAGAAAGAGATCCAGAATCACACTTTAGTGACTTATTTTATATTGTTTTCTTACTACTTAATAAAATAAATTTTAACAAAGTGTCAAGTAACCCAGTTATTGAAAAATATCTTGTATTTGTATATAAATATATAAAATACCATCTCCATAGTATCATTATATCCATTTATATTCTTTAAATTTATTTGGTGAAAGATAAGTTAAAAATTGAATCACTATATTAATACATATGTAAACTAGATCTATACATTCACTAGAAATATCCTGATGAACTTACAAATTTGGATACATTCTCAAATTACATATATATATAATGGGTTAAAATGTTAATAATGAAGTCTCAACTTAAAAAAGGTAGGGATTTTGTAGATTTTTCAATGTGAACAATAAAAAAAAATGGAGGAAATATTCTTCCACTATTCAAAAGCTATTGCCTAGTTAAGTAAAATAGTCATTCACATCACTGACAAACACCTGAGGTTCTGGTGTACATCTTTACTTCATTTACATTTTACTTAATGTAAATAAAGATATCAACCAACATTCATGCTGAAGCTACAATCAGAAAGCTAATTGTTAAACATTTAGCAGCACACCACTGCCTGCATATATGACAGCTGTGTTCAATAGATTGGACACTGTGATGCAGACAGCAAGATTGCCAGTTGTGCATCTGTATGGTCCAGTCTGCTTTGTTGTTATAAGATGACTTTCCTGCTACAGCTACTAACTGACATGTTTCCCCTTGATTACATAAGGAAATATTAATCCAAATTCTTCATTTTTACTGGAAAAAACTAACACTCATATATGTCTCATTGATATGAATAACTTGTTACTCCAAAATAACTGTTCTAAAATTAATCTCATTGATTCCTTTTTAAACCTTTGCGTATATCAAATGTAACTGCTCTTTATACATGATTATATGTTTACATTAAATGTATATTTATATATTTAAAGATAATTCACAATATTTAAAGAGCCATCACTTCCTCAGTTCCACTGACCGTTTTTAAGAGGTACAAGTTTTTACTTATATGATTATTGACTGTCTTCTTTCTGAACTATTTGACTGTTTTCACTACTAAAACATAACTGGTAATTATATATTGTTGTTTTTTCCCCCAGATCATCTTTAGGTTCTCTAGCTTGCTGTAGATGATGAGAGTTGGGAAAATCTTTTTAAAAAGCCTAAAACTATAAAAGCAAGCACACATACACACACCCAAATACACACTGAACAGTATTTGTAACTGTAATAATTACTTAAAAATTCACAATAGTCTATGGGAATTATTTGTAATTCACTCAGTATGTTAAAATCATATTTAACTTTCAACAGGTGAAAAACATCCTCTGAAATGTAGGAATCTATGGTGAATATGTTTCAGTTGAGGATCACTTGGAGTAAAGCCAGCCAGAGATGGCATTGGCAGAGTGGAGAGTATGATGGTGGGGCAGTGAGTGTCTGGCTACATATGGGCAAAGTTCTCAGTGCCAGTGGTGGCAGCAGTGGGCATCCATCTGGAAAATGGACAAATCCTGTGTAATCTACATTTTGGTTCCTGCTACAGCCTTGTATTTCAGCCTTGCTGTTGATTGTCTCAGTTTCCCTATGTCATTCTCACTTTTCAGTTTTGGTTAACTAGAGTCAGAGTTTGTTGTTTGTTTGTTTTAGAACAATTGATAATGGCATTTTCACATTTAAAGCACTGATATCCTATACCAGATAGTAATTTTCTCTTGGCCACTATTATTTCATTTTTCAGGATTCCTATTCATTCTCATTTATGTCATATAAGAATTCATTTTAAAAATCAAACAATGGGGTCTTGAACTAGATGTGAAGATGAGTTGGGATTCTATATCTGTGATAGATAAAACTCTAGTGGGTCTCTGGACAATGAAGCACCTCTGCAGTATATGGCTATTCAAAGAAGGGGGTAAAGTTTTATTTTCAAGCTGTACCAAAAATATATTGTGAATTCTAAAAGAGGGAGTGGTCAGAATCTACATGTTGACCACTACTAGGCATAAATGGGATTATTTATACAATAAAGAGTCTATCTATTAGGACATCTTGCTTTTTTTTTTTTTTTTTTTTTTTTTGTGGTACGCGGGCCTCTCACTGCCGTGGCCTCTCCCGTTGCGGAGCACAGGCTCCGAACGCACAGGCCCAACGGCCACGGCCCACGGGCCCAGCCGCTCTGCGGCATGTGGGATCCTCCTGGACCGGGGCACGAATCCGCGTCCCCTGCATCGGCAGGCAGACTCCCAACCACTGCGTCACCAGGGAAGTCCCATCTTGCATTTTTTAATTTGTAACATCACTTGACCATTTTATCTCTCCTTTCTAAAAATGAATGGCATTGGAAACTAAGCATTTGTCGTAAACAAATATTTCCTGAGACAAAAGAGACTTGGATATTATTACTCATAAAGTTTAATGAACATTTATACAACTTCAACAACTATATTAGAGTTAATACTCTCTTTTAACTGAATGTTCAAGTAATTGATCCTTTTAACTAGTAAGTTGGGCATTTTATTACAATTATTCATCTAGTTTAAACAACTGCAAGTCTTCCATAAAATAATTATTTATAATAGGAACCTGATGAGCTGGAATATCAGACTTTGCCAGTATTAACTGTGTGCATTAACCCTATCTTTGTCTAATAAATAAGGGAGAAGACTTCAGCTTGGCACAGAGTAAACTCAACGGTCCAGATGAGGTGTTGAATTTCCCTTTTCAGATGAACAATTTGCAAGTTGGGAAAAAAAAAGGATAACAAAAATCTGATCATATTCTTTAATATTAAACACATCTCCTGAGAACCGTGACAGTACTATATTTTCCAAAATACATAATTTAAAGCTGAGATTTCCTTTTAAATAGAGTTAAATTAAGCACATATTTGACACGTGTTATTCCCAGGTGGGAGGAGCAAATAAGAACATGAGAGAGAGAGCCTGAATCATCTAGTATAATAGAGGAAGGACAATCCCAGAGGAGAAGAATTAGTAGCTGTGCTTTAGTTGTTCCAGTAGGGTGTGGAGATAAGTTGGATTGGAAGTTTCATTTAACCTGGGTCTTGATGGAGTTAGATAATAGTCAACCCTTTAACACTTTATAGTGCTTATTATGGGTCAGGTGTTATTTGATGTACTTTATGTATATATAGTCCTTTAATGCTCACAACAATCCTATTAGGTTGGTTCTATTAGAAATCTTGTTTGGAGGTTCTAGCAAGGGAGTGCAGCTACTGGTGTACATGCGACCATACAACCACCCTCCTCTACTGGGGAAGGTTGTCCTCTTCCACCAAGTGTACAGGTTCAGGGCAGATGCACATGGAACAGTGGAGACACCTGCCTAGCCAGATAAGCCAAATCTAACCTGGCGATCAATCGGGTGACTGATATTGCAGCCAGATTGCCCTCACATCTGAGGTTGGTCTTATTAGAATCACCAGTATACAAATGAAGAAATTAAGGTAACAAGAGATTAAGAATTTTGCCCCAAGGACACACAGCTTGTAGCAGCTAGCCATGCAGACTGGATCCAGCACCAGTGCCTTTCATTCCATATCCCATTTCTAGATCATCTGCTTTGTTTTCAGTGCTACTAAAGGAGTGGTTCTTATTGGTCATATTCCTTAGTCATAAAAACCTGCCTCCTGCCATGTTCTCAGAAAAGAAATATTTTATGCAAACACTATTCAATATTTTGTGCAAATAATCAAGCTGAGCAAGTGAGTTTGAATTAAGAAATACAGTGATGGCTTCCCTGGTGGTGCAGCGGTTAAGAACCCACCTGCCAATGGAGGGGACACGAGTTCGAACCCTGGTCTGGGAGGATCCCACATGCTGCAGAGCAACTAAGCCCGTGCACCAGAACTACTGAACCTGCACTCTAGAGACTATGAGCCATAACTACTGAAGCCCGCGTGCCTAGAGCCCACGAAGCGTAGCCCCCGCTCATCGCAACTAGAGAAAGCCTGCACACAGCAACGAAGATCCAACACAGCCAAAAGTAAATAAATAAGTTTATTTAAAAAAAAAAAGAAATACAGTGAGACTAGGCCAGTGGGTGGTGGAGATTGAAGCGTAACTGTCATAATTAGGAGAAGAATATGAAGGGGTCATGATGGCCATGACCAGAAAATGAAAATGGGCTCAGGAATCTGATTGGCAGAAAAACAGTTTAGAGAAGACAATAGACTCATGGTGAGCCGAGACACCATGAAAGAGAGTTTGAATAGTTCATCCCATTCCAGGTGTTTCCTTATAATAAGACAGAGAAATTGAGAGTGTGTCTATTTCTGTTTGGATCTTATCATGGATTATATCATTGGGGAGTCATTGAGAGTTTTTAAACAGAAAGATGAAATAATTAGGCAGATGATGCAGTAATGATAGGTCAGACAGAAGAGGATGTAACAAATTGAAATGGGAGAGACTAAGAACAAGACACTCATTACAGAAGGTGATGGCTATAGTTGAGGTACAAGAGTAATATTATTAAGAATGGCTCAGAAAATTATTACAGAGATAAATCTGACTTCCTTCATATGCTAATTTATTTATTGACTCATTTGCATCTTTGTTCCTGTATTTTTTTGCCAAAATACATTGACTCCTACATGGGTTTCTGGAAACACTAAGGTGAACAACTCAGTCCTTTCCCTCAATGAGCTCATTGACTAGTGAAGACTGTTATCAAACAACAGATCATTCATAAAAGGGACAGCATATCCAAGCTAAGAAAATCAGGGAAACTTTTTAAAAGAAATGACATTAAATTAGTGGTTGGAGATGGGGAAGGAAATGTACAAGATTTTGAAATTTGGTGACTATGAGGATACTGCTGATAATAAGAAATATAAAGACAACAGGAGAATGATTCATCAAGAACTACTTTTTAGGAATCAATGTGAAATTTGATTGAGATGAGAGAGATAGATGACCTGGTCCACTAATAACATATCCTTAATTTGTCTCCTATTGCCCTATAAGACAACTGAGGAAAATGTAGCACAGATTTGGTGGTCTAGTTAACAAACTGTTATTAGGTTGAGACTAAAACAGCTTTGGAAGGCTTATCTTAGCTGGAAGGATCAAATGAAGGATTCCCTGGCTTCACTGAAGGCAGGCCTAAAGTTCAAGAAGGTAAATGATGTATTGTCCTCATATCCATTAATCCTATCCTCTGATGAGAAAAGTCAATTTTGTTGACTTTTTTTGTTGAGCATAAGGACTAGAATGAAAAGCCAGATAATTTTCTCCAAAACCAAGAGCCTCTCATGCCAGGTCTTCTCAGTCCAGGCTGCCTCCAAGGCAGGGCCACAGCCCTGGCTGTCTCATCTCACCATTTAAGTGGGAGAAAGAGCCCAAAGGGAGTCAAAGTGGGGACCAAAGAGAAATACAATATGATGTTTTTAGACCCTGGAGACAAGACTGGCCTTAAATGGATAAGAACCCAAGAGACTGACAGAGACTAAACTTATCTCAGAGGAAAGCAACATTGCCCATCTCCCTTTGACCTTTCTTGCCTCTCAAAAGTGCCTTACCTTTCTGGTATTAAAGAATGATATTCACTTCTAAAGTAATAATTTTTAAATGAGTTTGGAAAATGTTTACATACCTCTTCAAGATATCCATGCACATTAACGCAGAAAAACACTAAAAAAGTCCCATAGTAAAGAAATTAAATTATTTTCAAAACTTATTTGATAATCAATCTTATTTCTATAACCCATTAACATGTTGCAGACAACACCTTGGGAAATATTGCAGTAAAGAAAGAGACTATACATGTTTGCCAGGGCTTTTCCCTATTCTAAAGTAACATGTATTTTTAAAAATATTTTCTAAAGATAATATATATTTTTCAAATATATTTTTCAAAATATATATTTCATGCTCAATAACTTTGGAGTGAACAAGTATTATTTTCTCTGTGATGGACATTTCTTACAGTGCCATGTTAGTCGCTGGGAGTTGATAATCATGTGGTATTCCCAAAATTATACTGCATAAGTACCTACTCCTTTTACCTTTTTTTTGAGTTTTCACTTAGATTTTATTTTTATTATTTAAAAAAATTAAGAAAAATTTTATTGAAGTATAGTTGATTTACAATGTTGTGCTAATTACTGCTGTACAGCAAAGTGATCCAGTGATACATATATATACATTCTTTTTTTAAATGTATTCTTTTCCATTATGGTTTATCATAGGATATTGAATATAGTTCTCTGTGCTATACAGTACTCCTTATACTTTAAAATAAACTTAATTCTCAGAATTTAAAAAGGTCCCCACTATTCTCAGGGCCAAGACGACCTGTAAAGCCATGGCACTGGAGCTTGCCTGCTTTATTCATAATTTTAATAGGGACAATGATAGTTTGGGTTATTCAGCATATTTAAATGTAGGCTAATTCTTTTAAATTTAGGAGTTATCCCTCATTGTTTGCTTTCCTAATCCCCACATTTCAATCTATCAGAAAATACTGCCTTTTCTAGCCAAATATATTTGAAATCCATTGACAAGTTTTCACCTTGTTGGCAGTACGCTATTCTCAGCCATAATCATCTGTCTCCCAGACTCCAGCAATAGCTTTTATATTGGTCTCTTCTAACACATATTTTTCTCCACAAAATTGCCAGAGTGTCAGTTTTTAAATATAAATGAAAGTATGTTGCTTCCTTGCTTCAAGTGCTTAAAATAGCTTCCTCTTGCTGTCAGAGTAAAACCCAAATTATCGTGGCCTACAAGTCCCTTTATAGTTTGCTCCTAGTTTCCTAAGTCCTATTGAAGCAGAATCTCTGGAAATGGAGCCTGGGGTTTTATTTTGAATAAGATTTTGATGGTCAGTCATGACTGAGAACTACTCCCTTCTTCAATGTTAGTGTTCATTCAGTTCCTTCACTTTTCACTTTCTCAGCAATGTTCTGGTGCCTTAAAGTCTTTGTTACCTGTTAGCAGAGAGACAGAAGTTTGGCCAATGGAACACATCATAGTTCCCCTTAGAGATTCTAGTCTTTGCTGCATCTTTTCACTTCAGACCCAGAGCCTCCTCTGAGGCTACTCTGGGTCTTCCCACTGCTTCGGCTGTAGCTTCTTTGCTTCTGCTATCATAGCTGCTGTGGCCAAATAGTCTATGCTGCCAGAGTACCTGCCAAAGCACTTCCAAATGTCACTCATTTCCAGAGTTGGGAGATACATTTTGACCTTGGCATAAAAGAAATCTTGTCCCAGTTAACATTCCCAAATTTGGAAACTAAGCATCAAAGGACTACTAAGTCATCACCTTTCAACTGCATGCCATGATCCATCCATGCAGAAATGCTGGGTTATTTGATGATGACAATGGCCTTAGCCTTGAAATATTCTCATCTGAAGACTTCTAGTAATGTTCCATCTCCCCAAACACATACACACACACATACATGCACTCACCGCTACGTATGTGTGCATTTTTTTGAGCATACTCTCTAACACCAAAAAAGGAATAAAGGTAGTTCTACTCTGAAGTATAGGTGACAGTCACTATTGTAAGTAAATATAGAATCTAGTTTTTGAAAATGGTTAATAGTGGAGAAACATACAGCTTGGAGGTAATGTAGAGAATCATGATGAAAGTGTAGTAAAAGTATATTTTACTGTAGCTATGGTTTTAGCCTAGGTTTCCCAAATAGTAAACTCCCCAGACAAAAACCTCATTCAAATGGAAAAGTGAAAAACAAGACAAAATAAAACAAAGTGTCACTGGTGGTAGACTGCAGTAAAGGAGCAGTCCAGGCAAAATTCTAGAGCTGGCTAATGATCACTTGCTTCTATTTCATTGATAGTATGCCTGGGTATAATTGACAAAGGGACATAGTGATTGTATACAGTTAAAGGTGGTAAAAAGGAATGGACAATAGATTTCACAAGATGGAGATACTCAGAAAAATTGAAGCAAAAATGTTTTAATTTCAGGATCAGGGTTATCTGAAATAAACATTTTGAAGAAAATGAAAATGTCAGAAATTTAAGGCATTGTCATGTTCTTTATTTAACAGATTGTATGAGTTTTCCACCTATATCTTTGATTAAGATAATCATGTCTGATACCTATAGTTTTGTTTTATGAGTACTAACATGACTATGGTTTTTAGAGGATATAAATTCAAGCTTGAATTTATATCCTCTAAAAACCATATGAGGACTACCTTTTTAAAGGTCATCCTTTGAATTTTTAAAGATCTAAAATGTTCAGCACTGCTTTAGGGTTTTCTCCACATTTGTCCTCTAAGTCTTACATGCACATCCATTTGGAGTTTCCCTGCACATAGATTTGTCATTTATACATAAATATTCATGACACCAATTTGATTAATGATCTTGTCTTTCTTACTCCTACAGTTTAATGGACAAAATAAGATGTTGACAAGGCTCTGGAGGTTGGAATAAGAGATGCTAATTACATTTTTTAAGGCCAATAGACATTTTCAGTCATAGAACTTTCTCATGTTCTAAATGTCTGGTATTTTTAATGCTTAATTCTTCAAATTGCTTCCACTGTAATGATGATGGTGAAATAACGGTAATTACAGCAGTTGTTTTGTTGATCCAGACTCTGACATTAAATCTATTATGCCCAGCCTCTTAGAGGGAATGGGTCTGAGCATTTTTTTATCAAGTGAGCAGGGTCATTATTTAAAAAAAAACAAATAATGTGTAGATTATCTATTTTTCTCATTGTTAGATTTAATTTTGTCAAGAAATACTATTCATTTTTTATAGTTTTTGACAATAATTCTGATTATAACAGTCTTGAAGAACTTTATATTTGAATAGTTTTCAATAGTTTATTAGCTATCCACAGAAATCTTATGAGGTCAGTATAATTATCTCTCATTTTATGGCAAACCTATTAGAAAATGTTCTCCATCTACCTACCAAATTAGCATTGTTATTTTAGTATTCATTTTTAAAGTAATAGCAGAGGCTGTGCTCAATATTGTATCCTTGGGCATACTGCACTTAATATGTTTTATTACCTGACACTTTTTTCATTTAATTTCTATAATAATGCAAATGTAAAACAATAAAGACTAAGAGACAGATGTATGACCTTCAAGATTAAGTATGAGTCCATAAAGGAAAGAGGAAAGAGAGGCTGTGAAAATATGGTCAATATTGAATAATTACAGATAGAAATTATTCACGTGTAATTAAGCTATTTAACTCATTTTATGTTGTCTCAAAATATATGGAAAGCTAATTATTTTAAAAATGTATTACATAAAGCTGTATGAAATAATTAATACTTTTATGAAAGACACACTGAAAACATTTTTATTGCATGATAAATTTTCAAATCTATTCTGCCCCTTGTCATTCACATACAATTGTCTAACTTGGGCAAGGGCTAGCTCTTTGGCCTCCAATTTTTGTTTTTTTAAGTGTCGCCTACCCAAAAAATATTTATGAGATGTATACATGTATACATGAGACATACTTTTTTCAGTATGATGAAGAATATCTATATTTTTACACACATATATTCATCCTGGATTTCAAAGATATATCTAGACTTTACCCAAAGTAAAATCCTAGATTTCAAAGATATATATTAGACTTTACCCAAAGTCTAATATTATATGATCTATATGTATATATACCTATAAATTTAGAAATAAGTGGATTTAAAACTAAAGTCCTAAAATATGCTTCTTATAAAGCACACATATTAAACAAAATCATATAATATAAAATTAAAGGAATAGAAATATATACCAGTTATGGAATAACTGGAAGAAAAATGATTAAATATGGAGCCTGGAAACAAACATATACACATATGGTAATTTGATATAGAATAAGATTAAGAATAAAATGAGAATGAGATGGTGATGATGATAGTAACTTATGAGGATGATGATGGTAACTTATGAGGATGATGAAGATGATGGTGATGAAGATGATGATGATGGTGGTGAGGATGATGGGGTAAGTGTTATTGTTTGCATATCATGTGCCCAGGTTTATAAATGCTTTATATACTTTAGCTGATTCAGTTCTCCTGACACCTATTAAGGACTTTAAAAGCTATAATATAAACTAATATGGTGTTTTAGTTGCTATCAGTGGGTATCGTTGATTTTAAATCTTTAACATTAAATGTGAAAATAAAACCTGACAACCTGATAGAAAACTAGTCTATGAATAGGAACAGTGAATATATACACAAGAGGAAAATCAGGAAGCTGATAAATCTATGTAAAGGAACACATTTCTCCACTTATCAGAACAACAAGTTACTGTTTCATGCTCATCAGTTTGGCAAAAAATATAAAGTCTGAAGATACAACAGTTGGCAAGGATGAAAATTCAAAACATAAACTTTTATACAGTTGGTAGAAGAGTAAATTGGTACAGCCATTCTGGAAAAGTTATAGAATAAATTTACCTTATACCCCATCAAGCAATTCTATTTCCAGGAGTACACCCTGGAGAAATGCTTTCACACACTGACAGGGAAACATACGTAAGAATGCTCACAAAATCAAAGCTTTTGTTTGGAAACTATTGGAACTAATTTCATGTAGATAAATCTCAGATGCATAATATTGATATGGGAAAAGAATTAAGTAAAGGTACGTAAAGTTGAATGCCATTTACAAAAGTATGAAAATATGAAAATTAAAGCTATGTATTCTTTCAGACGCCAATATATTAAAAATATAAAAGGATGAATGGCAATAATGAAACAGAAATTCAAGGTAGTGACTACTTCTGGGGAAAGAAGGAGAGAGAATCCAAGAGAGTTGTACAGCTTCAATTTTATGTGTAATGTTTTATTTTTTAAAAAATATGAAGTGATACATGAAAATGCTAAATTATATTAAACCTGAGCAGTAGCTACAGAGATATTTGTTGTATCATTCTTCATATTATATTGCACATTTGAGGTATTTTATAATATTTTGTATATGTACAATAATCTAACAGTATGATATATTAAATATTATACAGAGGTTTATAATATAATTCATACTTTCATAACTCTTTCTTTATATATGTCCCAATATGTTTTCTCCCTCCCAGCTGTCTCAGCATTCTTTCTGATTAGCATATTACCTATCAGATAGATGGAGTTCAACATATGATTCCTAAGAGATGACTGACTGAATATTAAAATCCTTCTATATACAGAGTGTATAAATTACCTCCAGGAGGTCTTCAGTAGGTAAAAAAAACACAAATACAGAAAGTGGGATATACTGATAAGACATTATTCATGAAAATATTTTACTGTTTTTGTGCTTTTCTTAGAAATAATTTACTCCAAATGTCCTTGGAAATTTTCACTATTTCAAAGCAAGTTTAACAGATTGTTTAGATTGAATTTAAGGATGATTACTATAGATATAATTAATTTTAAAAAAGATGTTGGAGGGAAATCTGAGCACATAGTTTTTTCAAAAGTTATATCAGTAATCTGTAGATCTTTTACTATAAGATATAAGCAAATGGGAAATTCTTTAATTCCACTTAATAAGAAAGCTCTTTAGGAATTAACACAGTCTGAACAGCTGTTATTTATAAATGTAAATCCAATAGACAACTTTTGAGAACATAATTCAAAAACCAAAATGATAGAAAATCATATTAATTATGTAATATAAATAATTAAAAAATTTCAAAGTATTCCCAAAATTAGGGCATTTTCATATTATGACAGTGCCTAGGGTGGGAAACATCTAAATAATATAAATTCTGTTACTGTAATTTATAAATAATAAATCTTTTCTTCCTCCCCTCTCATATTAGCCTGGAGAGGAATCTATTTTATTTTGGCAATAATTTACTTTTATCATTATGGTCCTTTGTCTTATAGATAACCTGAACCTGAAACTAGAAATTTTACCCTGAGCAAAAGAAACAGATATCATAAAGGGAATGTAGCTGTTTTTAGTAAACAATCAACTTACATGATGAAGAGTCAGAGATGCTGATCTCTTTTAGGCACTGATGGATGATAGGAGAATGGAGACGGCGGCTGACATTACACACAGGGATCCAAACGTGGTCTAATATGAAGAGATTGGAAAAAGACATTAAGTGTGATTTTTGTTATTTGTAAGAAAACACAATTAGACCATGACTAATTTCAAAATGGATTTAAAGTGACTCATAACACTAAATTATATACCTGACAAAGAGCTGAAAAGATGGCAGACTTGGCTCTTTCTTCAGGCCAGACCTGGAGCTGCCCCAGAACTGAAGGAAAAGCATCTGTGTCTAAGGAACACAAGACTGAAGGAAACCCCTTAGGATACAGAAAGTGTCTGCTGGAGTGTCCCAGGGTGGCAGAGTCCTGGTGTCACAGTTCGTGAATAAGTTGGGGAAAGCTTTTTAAGTATTTCTTTTCTGCCCACAACACAGTCCTGGGTAGGTTATAGTTTCTCAATAAATAACATGGGACAAAATGAATAAATATATACATACATGCATTCATCCATCCATACATAAATATATAAAAAATAAAATAAAACTTAAAAAGTGATAATCTATTACTTTTTGAGGATTGGAGGGTTACTAATACTTAAAATAATCAAAAATTTCTTTCAAAAATAATAGGTTATATTGATAATAGAAAGTAGGTAGGAGTAATTATAAAGAATTAAAACCAAGTGGTAAAGGGCCAACTTATTTCCAAAGAGAAATGAGTTACAGCAGAACTTGGGGGCAGGGCCATTTTTATTTTCAAAAGAGAACATTTTCACTGCCAAGTTCTTTGGGCAAATTTTCAATGTATTGCAACATAAAACATGGAAAAGATGATTTTGCCATAATTTTTCTTTTTAAGATATGCCACTATTATTTGATCTCCTTGTTGTTCGTTAACATCCACAAGTACCTGACACCCCCATTCTGTTTTTTGGTAGGGGTGGACCTTTCAGGTTGAATTACAGCAAAATATCTCCAAATGGTAGAATTAGTTAATCTGTTAGAAGATGAATTTAGTATTAAGCGTTGACAAATTCTGTCAAAAATCATGATTCAAATTTAATTTTATTGATACTAAATTGTTCTTTCTGGCAAAAATTAGCCAACAATTTAATTTTTTTTTATACTGAATCTTTTTTTTTATAATAAAAACTACCAACATGTAAGAGGACTCTCATCTTGTCTACTTGATATAGGGTATTAATCTAAAATAGCCTGTAAATTATTCAGATATTATAAAAAAAATCAAGGGTGAGGCTAATTCATGCACTATGACATACAATAAGGGAATTTTGCTTGCCAGAAACGTCTCCTGGTTCTGAGTCTTAGAGTAATATTATGGTACAGGCTTTGTTGATGCATTAATAGCGTAGGATTTATATCAAGACTGTTCGTTCTGGAATGCAGCCAGAATCTATTTGTGGAATCAAGGCAAGATCAATGAGCACAGTGAAGAGCTTATTCTGTTATTAGCCATTTTCTTGGTAAGACGAGAGTGAGGTTAGACACAGTAGTGGCGTAATTGTGTCTAAAATCTGCCTGCTTCTCATGAAAGATATTAAATTGAATTATTCATTCTTCTACTCTGTTGAGAGAGAAGCTTAGTACAATATTAAAGTGATATTCAACATATAAAAGTATTTATAACCTGGAGGGGATAAGGACTTCTTTTCATGACAATCAATTAGACTGTATTTTGAGACTATCTAAAAAGCTTCTAGAATAAATAGTTTAGAATAACTGAATTTGCCTTTCAGGGGAAGAAAAAATATATATAGTTGCAAGAGTTGCCTGATTTGGCTTTTTCAGTTTAAGGAGATTATGCATTTTATAGTAGATAAAATGATAGGAATCCCAGAACTATAAAAAATTCAGAGAGGTATTCCAAAAACTATCAATTTGAAAGAAATACTTCACCTAATCACAAATATAGCAGTTTTCATTGTGAGTTAGAGGCTTTCCAAATGGAATATTGGCTCTGGAGACTAAATTCAAAGACTCCCTTTGAAATCTGTTAAGATAGAAACTGTTGTAATTATTTTGAATTGCTTACAAAAATTCTAGCAATTATTTTTGAATCACTTTATTCAGTTGCATAATTTTTTCTTTTCTTCCTGATATTTAAACTTTACTTCATCAAGGTTTAAGTAGTACGTAACTTAAGGAAACATGGATACATTTGGGGATTAACTGTGTCATATGGAAGTATCTAATTCAACACTACCCTGGATAAATTTGAAATCTTCAGTTCATTTACTGAAGGATGTTGACTCTTCCAGAGCAAAACAGCAGCAATGCCCAGGTAACAGAGATATACTGTATACTTTCCAGATCTCTGAGTTGACTGCTCATGGGTGACTTACACCATGTGACATAATTTTACCTGTTGAGATAAGATGTATGAGGAGGATTTGTTAGTTTTATCAAGGGACTTGGCACATTTTCTGCCAGCAGAAAATGATGGCATCTCCATTGATAACCTCTGTTTTAGGCAAAGATGACATGAAAAATATTTCACATAAGGCCTTGTGGAGTATTAAAGTCCACACTGTGCTAAGAGTTTGGGAGACATTTAAGGTAATCTGGTGAGTCCATAGGAAGTATTAATTTACTACAGTGTGTTTGCAGTGTTCAAGAAGAGACTTCTATGCTGTCTAGGCTCAGTGCCTCAGCTCTAGATGTAGGAAACTTTAATAACACGCTTTAACCACTAAGGAGAGCTCAAGGGTCCTCCTGCTTATTCCATTTCTGTTGTGAGTCAGGAAACTACTCACTGTGCTTTTACGGTTTCAGACTTGGAGTGAAAGGGGCAAATAATTTAAAAGCACTATTATCTTCACTTGCACTCTTTGGATTGGCTCTTTTTTTTTTTTTTTTTTTTTTTTTTTTTTTTTGCGGTACACGGGCCTCTCACTGTTGTGGCCTCTCCCGCTGCGGAGCACAGGCTCTGGACACGCAGGCCCAGCGGCCATGGCTCACGGGTCCAGCCGCTCCGTGGCATGTGGGATCCTCCCGGACAGGGGTGCGAACCCATGTCCCCTGCATCGGCAGGCGGACTCTCAACCACTGCGCCACCAGGGGAGCCCTGGATTGCTTCCTTTGAAACAACTACTTACAACTTGTATGGGTACTCTTCCATGTCCTGTGGCTCCTACTCTAAATAATCTTTCTTCAAGAGGGGAAAAACCCAGAAACCCCAATCCTCTACCTCACCCCATGCACTAGAACACGTGAGAATAAGAGGAAGCCAGAGACTAGCATATTATTTGAGCAAATCACTCCATCTTCTTCCAATCTACAAGCACAAACACTCTCAGCTATTTCTGTCTCAGTTTACCAGAATCTCTAGAGCTCAAGATCTGTGCTGGTTTGGCCTGAAGGCGAAGAAGCGAAGTTAGGATCATATCTAAGTCTCTTTTCAAATAAGATATCGGAGGAATCTATTTTCCCCTTCCTTTCCTCATCTCTATAACCCTTGTCTGCCCTGATAAGGATGCAGTGCATTTTACTTAAATGTTCCTTAATGAAATAACTGACTAGTGTCATAGAAAAGGCACTTCAGGATTTACTGCTGTATTCTGTGTTTCATCTACTTCTAGCTGTGACATTGATTGATGTTTATAAAATACTTAAACCTCTACTGGCAGCTATGGTTATTATTTTAGAGCATATAAACAAAGAAGTGTGGGTGAAATTATGCAGGAAGAAAAAAATTTCTTGACTTTCCTTTCAAAATAATGTTAATAATAGCAATTATAAATTCGAGGGAAACATTTGAGCAAATAGAATTTCTTATCTAATGTTTTCAAACCAAAAGGTTGTCTTCATTAATTTTTTTTATTAGTTTCTGCTTTATAACAAAGTGAATCAGTTATACATATACATCTATTCCCATATCCCTTCCCTCTTGCGTCTCCCTCCCTCCCACCCTCCCTATCCCACCCCTCCAGGCCGTCACAAAGCACCGAGCTGATCTCCCTGTGCTATGAGGCTGCTTCCCACTAGCTATCTATTTTACGTTTGGTAGTGTATATATGTCCATGCCTTTCTCTCGCTTTGTCACAGCTTACCCTTCCCCCTCCCCATATCCTCAAGTCCATTCTCAAGTAGGTCTGTGTCTTTATTCTTGTTTTACCCCTAGGTTCTTCATGACATTTTTTTTTTCCTATTTTGCAAGTTGGCTCCACGGATGTATTTTAGTTAGCACAATAATAGATCATTTTTTGAATAACTCTGATTATCATTCCACATGGCAATAGCAGTGAGATTGTAGTCTGGTATTAAGGATCTAGTCATCTTACATTTTTAGAAGTTCTGAGATAAAGAATTGAGGCATCAGTTAAACATCAATCATTTTAAAAGTTGATAGTCATTTTAATGGTAATCTTAATAGAGTCTTTCCTTTTAAAGACACACTCATGATCATATCCTTCTAGGGGTTAAAAGCACAGCTATTTGATAAACATATTGACAAGGAATTCCAACAGCTATAAAAATATAAGGCCCTGATCATCAGCCAAATAAACTAAATTCTGCTCTCAGTTAGGTCATTTGTTTTCCCGTTCAAGTCATTCCAGAATTTGAAGCCAAGTAGCTGAATAACATTGTAACACAGCCATACAATGATAGTCAGCAAGAACATTCCTGAAACAATTCAGTAAAAATCTATTTGTTGTAAACTGTAGAAAATTATTATTATATTAAATTTTCAAATAGGTGGAATATAAGCTTAAAGGTTTCTCTTCCCTTTCAAATTGCTGCTATAACAAATGGGTTGTAGCACCAATCCTTTGGGGAAGAAGTTGGTTTTCAAGGTTCTGGTTTATAGCTGGGATCTGTTTGCCAGTTAAGTCTTGACTTGAGATATACTTTGGTTACAAAGTCCCTCCATTCTAAGCACTCAGTTAAAAATACTGAGGTAAATCTGGGAAGCCACGTGAAGAACTGGGCAAAGATGTAAACCCTGCTCCTCTTGCTGATGTTCTAGTTTACCCCAAGATGGCCAGACTATTCCACACTTCAAAGAGAAAAATGCCTAATTCCTTTAAAATAATAAACGCTCAATAGCCACTGGTTCTGTACCTATCTCTACTTTCCTTATTCCAAGGGCTGATTAGCTCTGGAAAGGTGAAGAAGGTCTATCTTAAATTACCACCATCTGGGACTTTTCTAGACAGTTAATACCCACTTGGTAAATTTAAGACCCCATAAATCAAGAGCCCTGGGAACTGGAGCTAGGTGTATGCTCCTAAATTTTATGGCGTTTTTTAGACTGCCAGGGTTCAAATCCTGCCATGGACACTTACTAGTTGTGTAACCCTATGTCAAGAGTCTTAAATAGTTCTGTATAGAAACTTAAGACATTTAGTTTCCTTATCTAAGAAATGGACCAAATTAGAATATGTGTCTCATAGGGTTACTGTAAGTATTAAGAGAATTGTTGACATAGGTAAAGCACTTAGAACAGTGTCTGGCTCATCATAAGTCCCCAGTGGTGGTGGCTATCATTAATGTTTATTATTAATGCTAATAGCCCTACGTGTCAAGGTAAATGATAGGTACTCATTGATATATTATGAATTAATATCTCAAAATATTTGGCAATTCATGTATTTTTTCTCAAAAATCTTGCTTTGCTTGTTCTATAACAACAGAATTGATGACCAGTAAAAACATGTGGTGATTAAGTAAAAATATTTATTAATGTTTCTATTAAGCAATGTAGCATGCAAAATGTAGGGGGCAGATTTAATAAATAAAAGAGTAAGAAAAATGCTCAAGGAATTTGTTATATCTTGCAATTTAAGAACCAATCATTATCTTAATCAAAATCTATTAATGAGAATTGTTCTATGAAATAAATACAAAGAAACTTTATTTTAAGTCATATGATATTAGAAAAGCAAGTTTCATGACTAGAAGTGTATATTCTTGAAAAAATACATTTTCTCAATTTACATTGTCCCCAAATACTTAATAGAGTTCAAGATTAATATTTCGTCCAGTTGCAGTGCCCACTTAATAATTATGTGGATACATCAATGAGAGATTAGAGTGAACTCATAGATAAGTAAAGTCTTGAAAATAAGTCCTACCTATTTAAAAAGACAAGGGATTGAGGTTATTTAGTTGGAGGAACTAAGACTAGAGTGTGAATTAAGAAGTAAACAAAAATTCCTTCTACAGAAGTGATAGTCATGTGACTTTACTGAGAATTCTAGAAATCAAGGAATCTGTATAGAATAAAAGTCAGTAGGCATAATATACTCACTGACAGTAGCCTGAGGAATTTTAGGTCATATCCCTAAGAGCGGTTTCTTTTAAACATATGAATGGATTACTGAGAATGACTGGAACTACTTTCAGTTCAGAACTGATGAATTCATCAATAATTAGAACATTTTCGGTTGGCAATATCTAAAATCCTGACTTGAACTTGCCTAAAAAATTTACTGGCCCATGTAACTGAAGTAGGTCACACAAGGCTCAGTGATATGACTAAGAGTTCAGTTTTTATCTCTGTGATTTACCTTAAAAGATATTGGCTTTATTTTAAATGATGTTCCTCTGGTGATCCCAGGCTTCCAAGACTACATTATTCTTCAGTTATATCATCATTCATAGCAAATCTCTTGGTTTCACAGTGATTGGGTCAACTTAGTTCAGGTGCCTCAAACAGTACCAATCACTGGAAACAGGAAAAGAAGTGCTGATTGGCTTACTTTCTTACTTTAGGACACTTGCTCTAAAAATGGAGCTGAGAAGATTCCGTTTCCTCAGAAGCACACCTTCATTAAATAAAAATCTGGAACTACTGGGGAAGAGTTAGAGTAGATGCCAAGAAAGCACTAACAAACCCTCCATCTAGGTCCTATTATGCTGAAATGGACTTTAATTTCTCCTTGGTAAGTTTAGCAAAATTTTCTTTAAAAAAAGATTAGATAACTGCCACCCCACTCTTGCTACAGAGTGTATATTATATTAATATGCTCCATGATTGTACTCTACATCTGTGATAAGCTAAAGGATAGAGTGTAAAGAACCCCAGAGATGTTATCAGGAGACACGGGGCCTAGCCTTGCTTCCACTGATTGCTAACAGTTAAAATTCAGCAAGTCACCTCATTTCCTGATAATTGGTTTCCCATTGTAAAGTGGATATCAGGTTTTTCCCTTTTCTCCTTAGCAGAGTTGTATTTATCAAATGAGATAACACACGAGAAATAAGTAGGTAACTTATTTTTATTGTAAAGTAGGTTGCACTATATAAAATAAGGGAAATACTGTTGTTTTAAACATTAGACTTTTGCCATTGTCTGGTTTAAGAATTGGTCTGAAATGAATGTTTTTAAGAGCTCACTGCATTAACATTTAGAACTTGTCAAGATTTCATTGCCTATGAGTCTTGGAAACATAAATGAACTCCACATGTAGGATACTAAATTTATTATGTTGCTTTCAGTTTTATTTCAGAAATTTGTAATTATTAAATTGCTCTTGAAAATCATGCCTTATATCTCCTCTTTATAGGGGATTTTAGTACCTTTGAAACTTGATTTCTTTGTTCTTTTGGTTAGGTTTGAAATATAGCACAATGGAAAAGGTTAGAGGTAGGATGTGTGTTCAATAAAGGTTTTTTCCATAACTTGGAGCTCAAGAAATGAATCAGTGTCATTGGCTAAGTGAAGGTCAATATGAAATAATTCACAGGAAGGTAATGAGACATTTTAGACTGCTATTCAAATACAAATTATCAAGTTTGATAAAGCTGTATCATTTGTATTAAATCATATAAGATAGTTCTATTATTTCAAATATAAATTTGGAAAAATATTGCTTTTTGATCCTTTGAGGCATTAAACATATTTCATTGTATTAATTTAAAGGATTATTTTTAGAACTGTTACTGTCAGTTATTAAAATGGTTTAAGCCTAAATATCCATTTGTGTGTGCTTACATACTCCCCATTGCCTCAATACCTATCCCCATGAATTCAGATGAAGTTAAAATATAAATCTTTTATGCAGTTATTTTAAAATGTTAGAAATTATTATAATGTTTCCATTTGACATCCACCACTCTACATTAGCTTATTTTGAAGAGACTAATGCTAGAATTTATTCGTTCGTTGTATATTTAAACACTGTTATGTAAAAGGTATTGTACTAAATGAATGTAGATATCAAATTTCATAAGAAATCATTCATGCTTTTATGGTTTTAGAATCAGGCACAGATATAAATCAATTATATGTAAGATCTGTGATACGAGTAGACAAGCACTGAGGAAGTGTTCGACAAACACTAGGGAAGCAGGCATTATTTCCATCTTTAACCCAGGGGAAAGAGCTCATGCAGACAGTGAATATTTAGCTGGGAGGTTCACATGCAGTGATCTGAGTGGAAAGTGCATTCTCAGCTGAGGGAAGGTGATGAGCAAACCTGCAGAGGCAGGAAAATATGATGAGTGTTGGTGTGGACACACCAACTGGTGGTCAGCTGGCTTAATTTGGTCCGCAGAGATGTTTTGTTTGTCCTGTATCACAATTAAAATTCTTTAGAATTGTTGCCAACATTAAAAAGCAGAGAAATGATGGGTTTCCAGTTTCTTGTGAAAAAGTGAAGTTTTAACTCTATCCCACATTACAACATTCCAACAGCCCCACACAGCAATTATTTGGAGCTGAGAAGCTGCTGCTTCATCCTAAGGGAGAAATCACCTTCCTTTCTCAAAATAACTGGCTTTTTCCTTTCCTTACATTACTTGCTTTGTTCCTATAATTGAGTTAGCTGCCCCTAGCCAGGATTACAAAAGTTAATGCTGTGTGGAGTTGACTGATGTCTCTGTTTTAGGATGTATTAAAACTTGTAACATTTGTTGTAAATAATATATGTTCTATAAAAAAAAAATCTTGACTTTTTTTAGGGAGATTAAAAATGAAATTTCCTTCAGATCTAATCAAATTTGAATGTTAGTTTGTGTTGTGCTCACTATCACTAATAATCAAAATAAAGGTTTTTTTAATCTTCATTTTTAAATGTAAATTATTTAAATGTAAATTATTTAAATGTATAATATTGAGGAAATATTTTCAGAATGTCAACAATTTGAAATACTATTTAACCAACTCTGTATGTGCATGTTATCGATTGACTGATTGAATATGTGTTTCACATAAAGATGAGCTATGTTTTTACAATCCAAGATTTGGATCATGTAAAATGATAATTGGAAGTTTTATATATTCCCAAGTCTTTTTATGCACCTCCCCACAAAAAAATGTACACTGCTATTTCTCTTTTTTTCAGGAGATCAGTATGAAATTTTGACACAATTGATCCTTTCCAGGATAATAAGCTGTGAGGAATTGGCCTACATTTGGTCAGCTTTGTCTCATGCAAGTGTTTTATACACTTGTCTTAAAAAACAAATCTGCTCAATTTGAAACTAAACATTTTACCTTATATATAAGTTTAATTCTTTTCAAGTTCAAATGTATATTTAGATTTTGATTTTCATAGGTTACATTTGATTTGTAATCCAAGGAACAGCTACTTATAGTAAATTGAGTGTTAGTAATATTGGTAGTAGGTAATAATTATCACATATTATGTAGTGATATGT
This sequence comes from Mesoplodon mirus, assembly GCF_964341445.2. Lineage (NCBI taxonomy): Eukaryota > Metazoa > Chordata > Mammalia > Artiodactyla > Ziphiidae > Mesoplodon > Mesoplodon mirus. The sequence continues at coordinate 46,911,482 of NC_138984.1, forward strand.
ATTTAGGAATATGTGTAGCTTTCCATAATTCATAATGTGCTCTCAACCTACAGTAGTAACTGTCCCTTTGGACACAACTGGAAAAATTGGGTATTTAGGCTTAAGATTTTTTTTTTTTGGTGTGAAACTTCATTGTTATATAAACACCACTGCCTACTATCAAGTTGTTCCATAATTCTCAAAAACTGTGTTTTAATTTGTCCATCAGATCATTGTTGGGATGTTCTGTGTAATGAATGGAAATATTTACCTGTATTAGTTCTATTTTTAATGTCAAAAATTATTTATTTAATATTCTCTATGTGTTAGGCATTCTTCCAAGCATTTTACATAAATTAACATTTTACATAGTAACAACCATCTTATGGTGAAGGTATCATTAGTAACTCCACTATATAGATGGGGAAACTGAATCATGGAGAAATTAACTTAATTGCCCAAGGACACATCATATGGAATGGAATAAAAAACAATTCCAGGTGATCCACCTCAGAACCCACGCTCTTCACCTCTAAGCTATGGTAGTGCAGACCAGAATGATCTCCTTACTCTTATGAAAGTTCGGATGAGATTGACATACTTCACATATTTAGTCTTCAGAAATACTAAAAATTCCAATGCTATGCTAACTTTTGCTGTCACTAGGGAGGATTTTGCAATTCAATGTAATAAGGTAGAACTATGTGAAATTAGCATTAAATATTCATTTTTATCTACAAAATGCCATATGGTTTTATACAGCTCAAGAAAATACCTATTAAAAGTTTATCCCCACTTGAAAATCCACATTAATGTCATAGTTTATATGAACTTTCTCCTGATTACCCTGATATAAACACAACTTAGGTAACAGTGGGAAGAGCCAAATGGCCATAAAATTTAGTCTAAAAGTTCAAATAGACTCTGGGTTTAGGTGACGATAGTGGTTCCCACAACATGTGGTTATACTCTGGGTAGATGTTCTGAATAATATGGAGAGGAGTGACTTCAGAAATTAGATTCAATTTACTAGATCAAGGAATTAGAAAATATCTGTCATAAAGCAAAGCTTAAAAATGCAAACCAACCTCAAAAGAGCCTAATCACTTTGTCATAAGAATTAAAAATATTGGTTTTCAAAAATAGGAGTAGAACATATTAATTCCCTTTATGCTTTAGCATGTATAGACAACTATTTTTTTATGATAAATGAGCATATAATATATGGGATTCCAAAAAAGTGTTTTATATTTATTTTAATCCTAGAAGATTTAGAGGGAAGCCTTGATTCTCCTTAAGTTCAGTGTAGATATAATTCTTTCCTGTTTTATTTCTTAATGTAATTTAAATTTAGTAGTATCTCATGGATTCCCTCAAAGAAGATTCAGGGGTTTGAAATAAAAGCCTGAAAGATGATTTGCATGAAATTGTCATGTTAACAGGGTATATGTTGATAAATTTTAGAATCTGCTCTTTGGCACATTTTAAATGGTCAATATCCTCCCACACACATACTCACACATACACTTACCAGAAGTCACATCATCTATTATAGTAACAGAGAACAGAGAAAGACAAATAATGCCAGTAAATACCTATTCTATCTATCAACTGCTGGATAACGAACCTACCTAAAACTTAATGGCTAAAATAAAAATTATTTATTTTGTGCATGAATTTTCAATTTGAACAAGACTATATAGGAAGAACCCATTGCTACTTCACTCAGCATCACTTGAGGCAGCTTGAAGGTTGGGGCACCAGAGTCATGTGGGGTACCGTTTACTCATACAATTGAGAATTGATGCTGCTGTTCACTAGAATGTTAGCTGGGCCTTTGGCCAGAACATTTCAATATTGTCTTTACATGTGGCTTTCTATGCTTACAAAATGGTGGTGGGAGTCCAAGGAAAAGCATCATGAGAAGGGGAGGAAAGCAAGCAGAAGGTGTATCACCTTTCCAAATTAGCCTTGAAAGACATCAAGGTACAAATCTTCCACATTCTACTGGTTAAAAGCAATTAATTAAAGTCAGCTGATAATCTAGGGATGGAAACTTACATTCCACTCTTTGATGGGAGAATTGTCAAAGAAATTATGGAGTTTAGTTTTTTTTTTAGCAGCATTCCTGAGCTATGATATACAGTAAAATGCATATGTTAAAAATATAATTTGATAGGTCTTAAAATATGTATACACCTATGAAACCATCACTACAATCAAGATGAAAACATAGCCATAACCCCCCAAAATTTCCTTGTGCTCTTTGTAATTTCTTCCAACTAACCCTCCTCATCCTGTTCATCTATATATAGACATTAATCTTTTTTTTTCTGTCACTATAGTTTAATTAGCATTTTCTAGAACTTCATAAAAATGGAATCAAGCAATAGATTTTTTTTGTCTGACTTGTTTCACTCATAATTATTTTGAGATTGATCCATGTCATTGCATGTATCAACAGTTAATTTTATTGCTGAGTACTACTCCATTGGATACTACTGCACTGGATATACCACAATTTGTATATCCATTCACCAATTGATGTACATTTGTATTCATTCCACTTTTTGGATATTATGAACAATTCTACTAAGAACATTTCTGTACAAGTCTTTGCATGGACATGTTATCATTTCTCCTGGAGAAAATACCTAGGAGTAGAATTAATAGGTCATATGGTAGAAGTATATTTAACTTTTTAAAAAAATGCCAAACTGTTTTCCAAAGTGGTTATACCACTTTCATTTTTAGCTCCCACATATAAAGAGTTTGAAAATTGTCACTCCATTCCTTACAGGAAAATGATGGACAAAATCAATGACTTTCTCATGTGATTAATATGATTAGGACTCTATATCAGAGAACAGAGTTTTCAGAGAAAACCACCACCCTGAAATCTAGATAGAAAGATGAATTCAGAGAGATGCACTGTCCAAGATTTGCTTACATAAGGCAGAAGATTCTCAACACCATACATTGGTAGAACTATTTCCTTAACTAATAATTTTGACAAATTTCTGGAGACTAAGTACAGACTAGTGTGAGAAAGTGAGAAAATTCTAAAGGCTGCAGTTACAGAGGATCCCCTTCTCTTTCATGGACTTCCCCTCCAGGAAGCCCAATGGGTTCTCATGATGAGGAACTGAGAATAATCTCTTCCTAGCTCTGGAAGGGGGAGGGAAAGGATAGCCATTGTGAATTCTACCTAGACCCTTCTGCTTAACAGAAACCTACTCTCCAGAGGGAAGGACTTTTACCAAAAGGCTTACCTCAAGGTTTTGCTAAAACATTGTCCCAGATGGCAAAAGAAAATTCCACCCACTCCAGCCTGCCTCAGCCTTTCTGTTCCACCTAAGGGGAAAATAAAAAATGATACTCAACAGGGGAGAGGGCCTCAAGGAAATAGATTGAGAATGCTGCACCAGGGAAAAGAATATAGGGAAGAGAGAGATAAAAAGCTATACCTGTGTAGGAGGGACAAAAACTCTTGGAAAGGCTTCACTCTGAGGTACAGGCCTATTAAAGCAATGATATTTTTTAAAAAGTTCATAGAACATCCTGTTCCGCATCACCCAGCATCACTTCAAAATGCCTTCACTATAACAGTGGAAATATCTGAAAGATGCAGACTCCCTCTGAAGAACAGAACAAAGGTAAACCCCAAAGCCATGGAGGGAGACGAAATAAGGACATTTTAAGAATTTGAAGCCTCCAGTACTTATAGCTGTAACAAATATTAAACAAAACATATCTCCTCTATGGGACATTATAGGCTTTTTAATTTCATTACCTATTACCCAAAACAGCATGTCCAGATTTCAAGACCACCAACAAAAAACAGCAGGCAAGCCAAAAAGTGAGTAAAAACAAAGTTTGAAGAGACACAACAATCAAAACCAGATTCAGAGATGACACATATACTAGAATTATCAGGAATTTAAAATAGCTATGATTAATATGATTAGGACTTAATGCAAAAATTAGAAAACTTTCAAGATCAGATGGATAATGTCAGTGGAGAGATGGAAACCGTAAGAAAATTCAAAAAGAAATGAAGTTAACTAACAGTTCATAGATTTTTCTAAAAATCTGGTAAGAAAGCTTCTTTCAATTACCAATTAGCTAAGAGCTCTTTTTTTTTCTTTTCTTTTTTCCTGCTGTACGAGGGCCTCTCACTGTTGTGGCCTCTCCCGTTGCGGAGCACAGGCTCCCGACGCGCAGGCTCAGCGGCCATGGCTCACGGGCCCAGCCGCTCCGCGGCATGTGGGATCCTCCCAGACTGGGGCACGAACCTGTGTCCCCTGCATCAGCAGGCGGACTCTCAACCACTGCGCCAACAGGGAAGCCCTAGCTAAGAGCTTTTTATTAGGAATGTTGGGTTTTGTCAAATGCTTTTTCAGCATTTACTGAGATGCTCACATGTTTTGTCTGTTTTCAGTCTGTTTACATTGATAGATTTTCAAATATTAAACCAAACTTGTTTTACTTGGTTAAACCTCACTTGGTCATGATACATTACCCTTTTTAGATATTGTTGGATTTGATTTGCTAAATTTCCAACAAAAAATTTCCCATCTGTGTTTATGAGGAATATTTATTTTCTCTCCTGGTATTGGAATAAAACTAATGCTAGCCTCATATTATGAGTTGCACAGTATTTTCTACCTTTCCATTTTCTAGATTTTGGTATCATTTCTCTCTTAATTGACTCACTGAATTTCCTAGTAAAGCTATCTGGGCCCAGCATTTCCTTGGTTTGAATGTTTCTAGATACAAATTCAATTCTTAAAATAGATATAGGAATATTTAGATTGTCTATATCTTTTTGAATGAGCTTTGGTACTTTGTCGCTTTCAATAAATTTGACAGTTTTATCTGTTTCAAATTTATTGATACAGCATTGTTGATAATATTTATTATTATCATTTTAATATCTGACTAATCTGTAGTGGCATCACCTCTTTCATACCTTACATTGATAATTTGTTTCTTCTTTTTTTCCTGATCGGTTGGGCTAGAAGTTTATTAATTTTATTTATTTTCTCAAAGAATCAGACTTTGGTTTAATATTTTTCTATTGTTTTCTGTTTTCTACTTCATTGATTTTCACTCATCTTCTTACTTGGGTTTTTAATTTGCTCAGTTTTTCTAGTTTTCTAATTTCTTTATGTGGAAAGTCATTGATTTGAGTTTTGGACTTACTTTCTCAGGGAACTAGCATAACTTTTAGCAATTCATGTCAGATAGTTAGGCAAAATATTTACCATCCATATGTATTATTTAGGGTTCTCCAGAGAAACAGAATCAATAGGATATATAAATACAGATACAATATATTTTATATATATTTATATGTATATATTTATATATCTGTATCTATATATTTATATCTAGAGAGAGAGAGAGATTTATTATAGGAATTGGATCACGTGATTATGGAGGTGGAGAAGTCCCACAATCTGCCACCTGCAAGCCAGAGAGTGGAGAACCAGGAAAGCTAGTGGTATAATTCAGTCTGAATCTGTTGTACAAGCACTGGAGAAGACAGATATCTCAACACCAGCAGAAAGCAAATTAGCCCTTCCTCTGCCTTTTTTGTTTTATTCAGGCCCTCAGTGGATTGGTTCTTCATTGGTGAGAACAAATTTTCTTTATTCAGTGTACTGATTCATATGCTAATCTCTTGCAGAAATACCCTAATAGACACATGCAGAAATACTGTTTTACCAGCTATCGTGGTATCCCTCAGCCCAGTCAAACTGACATAAAACTAACCACGGCACCATGATATTTCCTACTTTTTGTCTGGCACATAGTCATACTCTGTCAAACACTACCATTTAATGTTGTATTGTTTATCTCCTCACATGGTATAGTAAAGCAAGCACAGTCCTGGGTTAAAAGACCTAATCTAGAATCCTGCATCACCCACTTATTAATCTACATAGGGCTCAGTTTCCTAATACTAAAATATGAGTATAGTTGTATTCCTCTAGGAAGATGAAAGCACTAAATGAGATATACCTGAGACTGCATTTCCAAAGCTTCAGTTCATTTGTACTTGGTTTTAACTTTATTCTAAGAATCTGATCACTCCTTCCAGTAGTGGAAACTAAAGTGATAATTTAAAATATAGTAATCATCCCTCTCTATTCACATCTCTCATGTTTAATTTTTGTATTGTGTACATCTTCTTTAAAGTCTAAATTTATTTTAAAATATCAAGCAAAATTTACCCCAGGATTACACCACAATACTTCCTGTTCTGTGACCAAGACCTCCAAAGTACTTAAGTTTAAATCAATATTGTCCCATTACTAAACAGGAGACATCAATCCTGTAAGATATATCTGTGTGATACATAAAACCTTAGGAGAAAAAAGGGACACTAGCATGAAGAGTCCTAGTGCAGATGACCAGCCAAAATTTTCCCTTTTTCTCAGTTATTTTGGTATCATGTAAATGTAGCTTCTTTTAAAAGAGCATTTGATAATGTTATAATATAGTCAGTGACTTGCTGATATAGTGTGGACTGATACTTGTATTCTGCATAGTCATATCTATATTAAAATGTTGATTAAACTGAAATTTTATTTCAGCTGGTTTTATTGAAATAAAAAGTCACTGTATTTCTTCTTCTCATTTTTTGCCTAACACATTTTTATCTGAAAATATAAATTCCTTAGGACAGTATTATAAACTAGGCCATGCTATTGAAATAGTAAGTAAATAAAAAGAGGAACCTGGAAAGTCACAGCCAATTCTGAGATAAAATATTGCAGGTACTATGATAAAATATTTGTCCTGAAGTTATTTTTCTAAGGCATGAATAAAGTAGGATGAGAAAATATTAAGTTCTTGAAATTGTATATGCTTGCATGAGCAATATGATTTTTCTTTATATTTGTTTAGAGAATAGAAAAAAATCAAAGCTATAAATTCTCCCTATATTAATATATGGATTGACATCTATAATTGAATGATTGAAAGTTTAAAACATATTAAACATAATGGCCAGTCTCATTTCTAACCAACAATCAAGGAAATGCTGGTAGAGGTTTATTTCCACAGTCATGTTTCATGTTTCCATTACTACTTTTTTCTTTTTTAATAAGGCAAGGCAAAGTCTGCCTACCACAAAGGGTTTCCTTATACCATAGGAAGCCCGGCAAACTCTCTTGGAGGCAAGAAGTTTCCTGAGAAGTACAGAGAAACAGCAAGGGAAAGAAGGGAGAATAGCTGAACTTTGCCCTCGGGGGAAATTAAATCTAGTATTGATACAAATTTCCAGCGTGCTCATCAAGTCAAAGGTGAAAAGAAGAGCCATGGTTTACTAAAACCTAGAAGTTTCTCATTCAGTCCTGTGGCAAAGCATAGATACAAGCAAAACAGAACACAGCTTATCAGAAACAAAAAGTCCACAGGTTAAGTAGAAAATCTTATACTTTTCAGTCAAAATAAGTGAATTCAGAAGATGTCTGAGTGCCCCCTGTTGCCAGCTTATCTCTAGGGAAGTAGCTATATACAGAAATAGAGATAATTATCATGTGAAGGCAAGGATGGAACCACCAAAGAGGATGACTTGAACAAAACCAAGCTCAAAACTATCAAGAATTGAGAGTTAAGTGAGGATAAAGTGGGGTTTATATAAATGAAATTGTTGCACATGTGCCAAAGTTAAATCTTTAGTAAACTACATAATATCACTATTTTGTTTTGCTCTCAAGTAATTAATAAATAACATTTGTCGAGCCACTGTAATAAGCAATGCTTCCTCTGCTTTACAGCAATTCATTCAGTCATCACAAGTTTCCTATTATCTAGGCACTGCTGTTATTCTTTTTATTTACACTTTTCATAAAGTATAGACGAACTAACTTGCTTTTTCCATAGCCTGAAAGCAGTAGAGCCCAATTTGAACTAAGCAATTTGTCTCCAGAGGCTGTGCACTCTTAGTCACTACTGCACTGCAGAGGCTCAAGTTAAAGAATCTCTCCAGGTGTTACGAACCACATACAGTTGTACCCAACCAACTATCTATCAAAAATGTGGGCCTTTGACAGCAGTTCCTTTAAGGGCTGTCACCATCAGTTGCAGGGTTACCTGTTACACAATTTGTGACTGAAAAAGGAATGCCCTTAGTGTAGGTATCACTAGTTCACCAGTGTTGTTTGAAGCTATCTGTGCTTATTGGGCAGGGAAAGGATTGGGATTCATCTCAGTATGTTACAAGAGTAAAGCATCAGCAAGAGCTGAAATATTTTCATTCACACAACTTCAGCCACAGGAAGGAAGGTAATGTGACCACACTGGTACCTGAAATTCACCTTGAATGACCATATTACCTGAAGCAATACCTCTGGAAAGCATAAAACAAACAGGTTTTCTTTTAAAAATACAATATACCTAAATATATAGGCAATGATTTTTAAATTTCAAAATGAGAATTTTTGACTAGATATATGAGTAGATTCCTAACTTACTAGAATGCGAATCATATGCTATGTTATTTCAACGGTATAGAATTCTTAGAACCTGCAATCTCCACTATTTGGTATCCTACTTCTCCTAAGCTGCTTATTTCACAGGGAGTATCCCCAGTAGTCAGGCTCTGAAAAGGCAGGCACAGTTACCCTTGTTAGGTAACCGTGATTTCTTACAAAGACATAAGGGCATGTGTGATAGACTACGGTAGAAGAGTGGGTGGAAAGCGCTTGTACATTTCCCAGACTTCCTGGTTTGGGTGAGAGGGAAACAGAGTTGTCAGAAGCTGCTGAGCAGGCCCCTTTCCCATATTGCCTGAACTATTTGTCTGGTTGGGAGATACAAATAAGTAGAAGTAGCTGTGCAAATCCTCCGTAGATCAAAGGAAATGAATAGGGAAAAGGAGATGTTTTCTATACTGCTCCTTTCCTCTCCTGTGAATGGACACTAAAAACAGCTAGATATACTGAGCACTTCATTTCGGGCACTATTGATTATCTCCTTGATTTGTTTAGGGAACTACAATTGATTTATTTCAACAAATGAAACAAACATTTCATTTACCTATATGCTTTCATTACTTTCATCCTTCTAGTCACTTAAGCTTTAACTTGGAACACATAATGTGTATTTTTCACCTTACTCTTTTTTTTTTTTTTTTTAATGCATCCAGCTCTGTATGTTAACTTCTAAGAACATTGTTTGAGTTTTATTACTTGCTCTGGTTAAGCCTGGACTTTAAGTACTTTTCCAAGGATGCAATTAAATTGATGAATATTTGCAATGTTTGGTTAAATAAAATGGAAGTCTCTAAGATTTTTGTATTTGATTTGGTTTTAAAGGTATTTTTACAGAAGTTATTGCTCCTATTATTTTATCCATCTATTTGTATAAGAACAGCAACACTGACAATACAGTATAAGTTTTCATATATATTTTTCTTTCAGAAAATTACTTGGTCATCTTGCAATCCAGTTTTGTGAAATCATCGGTCTCTATCAGAATTTATCAATTATATTGCTATCTGTGAAGGTAAACAAAGATAAAAAATGAAGTCACTTCACCATAGATCAGAGGTGGGGTGTGAGGGGAAATGGGTAAACTGTTTATTTTTCTTTTTAATTTAAATAAATTATATTGAAAATTTAAAAATATAAATAAAAATTGAAGTCACTTTAAAAATATCTATTTTAATTTTGGGAATATTCACTAAAACTAGTCCTTCTCATTACATGATTTGCTTATTTATTTTCCTGTTTTATCTTTGTGTCTCATACTAAAAAATTCTGCATTCTTCACTAGCTACCATTTATCTGTCTCATTTTTTGTATCCTGGTCTTTTATATCTCACATATCGGAGTAATCTTAGACTCAGATTTTTCTTTTCTTCCTCTATGTTCATGCCCTACATGAAATTTTAAGTTCCATAGCTTCTAACTGCCTCTGTTCTGATAACGATCAATTTTTGAGTAGCCGTACATTTTCTCCTGAACTCTATAAATATACCATATGACTATTAAACCTCTCCACTTGGATGTTTAGCAGATATCTCAAATCTAGCACATCCAAAACTGGATTATTGATTCCTACCTCCCCCCACCTCCACACTACCTACCAAATCTGTTCCTATTACAATGTTCTCATATTTCAGTGAATAGCACTACTATCTGCCTGTGTGCTAAAGTCAAAATCCTTGAAAATAATCCTTGCATCATCTTTCTCTCCTCATCCATATCCAATACAACACATTTTGTAGTCTATACCTTCAAAATATATTCTGGAACAAATCACTCTCATCATTCCCACTACTCCCACCATCTCTGCATGGACTACTGTAGTAGCTTTCTCCCTGGTCTCCCCACTTCCAGTCTTGGTGATCCCTAACACCCTGTAATCTATTCTTTCACAGTAAGCAAGATTCTTTATACACCAATCATATCAAGTCATTCTTCTGCTCTAAAGCTTCAAGTGGTTTTCCTACACACTTTATCCAAAGTCCCTCCCATGGCATACAAGATCTGGCCTCTGCCTATCTCTCTGAATTTATTTCAACTCCATGGCCTTTGTTCCCTGTGCCTCATCCACTCTGAACTCTTTTCTATTCTTTGAGTACACCAAATCCCCTCCTGCCTCTTTGCTTACTCTTTATGCCTGAAAATCTCTTATGCCAATGTCTGGATAGCTCATTGTCTCACTCCATTTTGATCTCTGCACAAGTATCTCTTCTTGGAGAGCTTACTTGTTTTCTTAGCCACCCAATGTCTTTTGATTGGAGAATTTAGTCCATTTACATTAAAGCAATTATTGATAGGTATTACCATTTTGTTAATTGCTTTCTGGCTGTTTTTGTAGTTCTTCTCTGCTACTTTCTTCTTCTTTTTCTCTCTTCCCTTGGTTTCATTGTTTTCTTTAATGTTATGTCTAGATTCCTTTCTCATTTTCTTTTGTGTATTTACTATGAGTTTTTTTTTTTGTGGTTACTGTGAGGTTCACATATAACATTCTATGTATATAACAGTCTCTTTTAAGTTGATAGTAACAATTTTTTTTTTTTTCTTTTTGCGGTATGCGGGCCTCTCACTGTTGTGGCCTCTCCCGTTGCGGAGCACAGGCTCCGGATGCGCAGGCCCAGCGGCCGTGGCTCACGGGTCCAGCCGCTCTGCGGCATATGGGATCCTCCCAGACCGGGGCACGAACCCGTATCCCCTGCATCGGCAGGCGGACTCTCAACCACTGCACCACCAGGGAGGCCCGATAGTAACAATTTTGAACACATTCCAAAGCTTTATATTCTCCATCCCCCATGTTTTATATTTTTGATGATACATTTTAACATATTTTTATTTTACATATCTTTCTTAATGAATTATTGTATTTTTAATTAGTTTTACTACTTTTGTCTTTTACCCTTTATCCCTGCTTTATAAGTGATTGATCCATTATCTTTATTATTTATTTACCTTTTTTGGTGAGATTTTACTTTTGTATGTTTTCTTATTATTAATTAGTGCCTTTTCTTTTTACCTTAGAGAAGTCTCTTTAACATTTCTTGTAAGGCCAATCGAGTGATGATAAACTCCTTTACTTTTTGCTTATCTAGAAAATTCTTAATTTCTTCTTCAATTCTGAATTCTTTGCTGCATACAGAATTTTTGGCTGGCATTTTTTTTCCTTTCAGGACTTTGACTATGCCATGCCACTCCCTTCTAGCCTGCAAAATTTCTTCTGAAAAATCTGCCAATAGCCTTATGGGGTTTCCTTTATATGTAATAAGTTGCTTTTCCCTTTCACTTTTAAGATTCTCTCTTTATCCTTAACTTTTACTGTTTTAATTATAATGTATCTCAGTATGTTTCTGTTTGGGTTCATCTTATTTAGAACTCTTGGGGCTTCCTGTCTTGGATGTATGTTTCTTTCCACAGATTAGTAAAGCTTTCAGCCATTATTTCTTCAAACACTTTTTCTGGCCCTTTCTCTCTCTCTCTTCTCCTTCTGGGACCCCTGTAATGCAAATGATATTCTGTTTGAAATTGTCCTAGAGGTCCCTTAAGTCATCCTCACTTCTTTTAATTCTTTTTTTTTTCTCTGTCTGGGTGTTTTCCATTGCATTGTCTTCCAGCCTGCTGATTTGTGCTTCTATTTCTTTCATTCTGCTGTTGAACCCCTCTAGTGTATATTTTGGCTCAGTTATAACTACTGTTTGGTACTTTCCTATATTTTCTGTCTCTTTATTGAAGTTCTTGCTGTGTTTATCCATTCATCTCCCAATATTGGTAAGCTTTTTATGACCACTAATTTGAAGTCTTTATCAGGTGGGTTGCTTATCTATTCCATTAAGGTCTTTTTCTGGACACTTGCCTGTTTTTTGTTTTTGGAACATATTCCTCTGTCTCCCTGAAATAACTACCTCCCTGTCTTGAAGGAGTGTTTGTATAGGAGCTGTTTTGTGTGTCCCAGAAGTGCAGTCTCCCCCAGACACCAGAGTCAGGCACTCTATATGAGTGACCCTCACTTGCGCTGTGTAGGCATGTTATCTTTAATAGGGACGTGGCGGCTGCATGGGGAGAGTGGGGTTCAGGGTGCTTACCTGGCCTGGTTATGGCTTGGCCACTGTAGAATTTAAGTCACTTACCTGTCCCGGCTACGAGGTTATGGCTTGATCTCTGCGTTGGGGGGTCAGGGCTTGGAGTGTTCCTCTGACCTGGATGTGGCTTGTCTGCTGTGTAGGAAGGGCAGGACTCAGGGTGCTTGTCTGTTCCAGGTGTGATTCAGTCTCTGTGCAGGATGGCTAGGCTTGAGGCACTCATCCAGGTTGGTTATGGCTTGCCTGTTGAGTGGGGAGGGTAGGGCTAGCAAAGATGGTGCCCATAGGCTCTGTCATGTTAAAATGAGTTTGTAAAACTGGCATCTACGAGTGCTTCTGTTCCTGGATAGAATCCCTACAGGTTCTTGCCTCTCGCCAACCACTTTAAAATTAGTAACTGAGTCTCCCTCACTTATAGTAGAGATATTTTTCAATCTGTTGCTTTTGCACTGGATCTCAGCTTGCTTGGGTTTGTTTGCAAACCCTTTAAGACTGGAATCTCTTTTCTCTGCAGTTCAGATTCTTCTGGTCTGAATCCCCATTGATTTTCAAAACCGGACATTGTAGGGGCTCATCTTTCCAGTGCTAGCCCTCAGGGTTGGGATGCCTGACATGAGGCACAATCCCTTCACTCTTCAAGAGAGAGTTTTGTATTTGGGGTATACTTCCTGATTGTGGGGTCACCATGTCCAGGGTGGGGTCCGAGGTAAGGCTGTGTCTCTGCCTCTCCTACCCTTGTCCATGCATCTCTTTTGTCTTTTGTTGTGGAGATGTACTTCATCTAGGTCTCAGGTTCTTTTCCAAGGAAAATTACTTATATGTAGCTGTAAATTTGTTGTGTCCATGGGATAAAGTGAGTTCAGGGTCTTTCTATACCACCACCTTAGATGTCCCCCAATTTATTTTTATTTCTGAAAGATCCATTTGGTTTTATCTTTTATCTTTTTTCTTTTTTGTCATTGCATTGTTTCTTTATATATTTCACATACATAATTATATCTTATTTCTTTAAATATTTTATACATATAAAATTAATGGCATTATTTCCTTTTTGCTGTCTGTCTCTGTCTCTTAAAAAGATTATTTTCTTATAAATTTGACTGTCTTTAATAAAAGCTCATATTTGGCTGATCTTAATATGTGTAAAAACTGGGGCCTAAAATGAAAAGGCTTTCATCCAGAGAAGATTCACTTTTCCTTTTTTTTGAGCCAGGGAGTATTACCAATCTCATGGCCCCTTTCAGATTCCCTGGCTCAATATAGTACACTCTGGTTCACCTTCCTCCTCTTCCTTTAGACAATCATGATACTGGAAAGTTCCTTAGGAAAAACCTATCTTTCTTCTGTGCTTATTAATTCAAGCTCAGATTTCAGGATCCCCTCTTGCTCCTTGGAAATTTTCTTTACTTCCATCTCCTCAACTCAGTATTACAATAAAATTCATATTTTATCCAAGGTCTATCCACTTTCCCACATTGATAAAGCCCTAGGTATATATGCTGTGCTGGAAGCAAAAATTAATTTTCTTTAATCATCTGAGTAATTCTTTTATTTATTAATGTTTTTCATTGATTAGTATTACATTTTACAGAATTCCAACACAAAGCCAACTAAATTTTTAAAAAAGAAAAAGAATTTAATGACTCACATAATTGTTTCCAAACGTTCTAAAATACTAAGGAATGATCAGGAATGCTCCCACAATTGGTTGCAAAATCTTTCTGACTGCTGTTGCTGGTTTTGTTCTGCAATTTGTTGCCTTTCTGAATTGCTATTTTTTTCCTAAAATGCTGATCTGGTCTCTAATGCTGCCAAAAATGTGTCTCACTCAGCCAATATTTACAACTATTTCATTTTGCTCTGCAAATGTTAACTTGTCCTTTTAGATTCTCTATAACCCTCTTTCATCCACTTAATAATGTGGAACAATTTCCCCTGGGCTGAGTCAAAGCACTTTTGAGAGGACATTCAGATACTTTCTTCAGTCTTGGTATCTCCACATGAACTGCTTGTCTTTTTTTTTTTTTTTTGTGGTACGCGGGCCTCTCACTGTTGTGGCCTGTCCCATTGCGGAGCACAGGCTCTGGATGCACAGGCTCAGCGGCCATGGCTCACGGGCCCAGCCGCTCCGCTGCATGTGGATCTTCCCAGGCCGGGGCATGAACCCGTGTCCCCAGCATCGGCAGGCAGACTCTCAACCACTGCATCACCAGGGAAGCCCAGTGCTTGTCTTTTGACAACTTCCTACGAATTTGGTGAAAGGTCTTAACCTTAGTTTCCTGGTACTCAAGTTGTCTTCATTATTTAACAGTTGATTCTAAAACAACTGTCATGCAAACAAAAGACTTCTGCCAGTTTGCTTTGATATCATGATTTAGCAAAATATAGCTATTTACTTATAATTTGAGGAATGCCATGAATGGACAGATTGCTATATGAATGTAAACTGAATCTAATTTTTGAAATGAGGAATGGCAGGGAAAACTTCTCTGGAGAGGTGAAATTAAAAGTGAAGACTAAGGATAAATAATAAGCCAGGGTTGGAAAAAAAAAAAGGAAGTGGAAAAAGAAACATTTTAGGCAGAGGGAAAAAGACATTCAAAGACCTTGAGGAAGAACAGTGAAAAAGCAGTTACAGAAACAAAAGCAGAGTGACTAATTTGTACTCAGTAATGGAAGTGGTTAGAAATGACCTTGGGAGAAGTAGGAAGAATTTTAACATCAGATAGAGCATGTTAATAAAATGAGACTTTAAATCTAAGAACTATGTGAGACATTTAAGGTTTTTAGTATGTAAAAAAATTTATATTTTAAATTAAAAAAAATTCTAGCCATAATGAGAAAAAAGGGATTTTGTTGAGAGCGGGGGCAAGAGTGGATCCCAGGAGACCAACTTGGAGCTTTTGCAGTGGTTTAAGTGAGAAATTATGGTGAGAGTTACAATGGAAATGGAGAGAAGGAGTTAGATTTGAAAGATACTGAAGCAAGGGACCTACAGGATTTGGCCACTGATACAGAGTATTTAAAAGGAGGAGTCCATAAAATTAACTTCAGTTTTTGATGAAAATATGTATGACCTTTTCAACCTTGATAAATGGATGATGGAAAATCACTATATTCAGTCCATACTTCCATTTTCCCATTTTCAACACACTCCCTTTTATATACCTACTCTCCCAACCAAATATCCTTTGCCACTTGTACATTTTCCTCTAAAAAATTACTGAGATTTTTTTCTCTTTTTTTTGTATTAGGCACAACACAGCACTAGGTTCTTTTCAGTAACCCCCAATACCCACCCCATTTTGTCTATTTGTTTTTATCTTGGAAAAATTGAACAAATAAGAAATTTCAGCATCAGAATCTTTTATATTTTCTCTGCATGTTAAAGAGGGAGAATAAAAGAGTTTCTTTTCCCAGTTCTGTTTTTTTGATGTGATGGACTTAACCCCAAATATACTTGAAATAATTATTAGAATTACAAATTCATTTTCAGGAAGCTCTTATTTATTAATGGCATAAGCTTAAATTTGAAGGAAAATCTCCTCCCTGTTTGCCTGACCTATGACCCTATTCTCTGATGACATATTCTGATTGCCCAAGAATGGCTTCTTAAGATCTAAACAAGTTTTAGAGTTGATTTCATTATTACTTTCAAGGTGGCATGTCATCTTATACAGCTTAGTTTCCAACTTGCATCTTTCTAAAGTACATTAATAAGAAACTGTGCTACTAGGTTAGAATTTTATTAACATTCAAATCTTGCAATGGAATTGTATTAGAGTTCTCTAGAGAAACAAAACTAATAGGATATTTAATTAATTAATTAATTTATTTATTTATTATGAGGAATTGGCTCACATGATTGTGGAGGCTGAGAAGTCCCACAATCTGCTGTCTGCAAGCTGAAGACCCAGGAAAACTAGCTGTGTAATTCCAGTCTGGGTCTGAACAGAACCAGAAGATTGATGGTGTAAATCCCAGTCCAAAAGCAAAAGACTGATAGCTCAAGCAGGCAGGCAGTAAGGGCAGGTGGAACAAATATCTGCTTCCTCTACTTTTTGTTTTGTTCAGGCTCTGGACAGATTGAATATTGCCCACTCACACTGGGAGGAGCTAAGTGCACCAATTCAAACAGTAATCTCATCTGAAAACACCTTCATAGACACACCCAGAAATAAAATTTAATTTGGACATCCCAGCCAAATTGACACAAAATTTACCATCACAGGAATCATTTGCTATACAAAACAATATATTGTAAAACAAAAATCAAAACATATGATTGCATTTTATGTTATCAAAGACAAAATGCACCAGTTAAGGAGAGATTTTATTCAGTCTATTGCATTAGGGAGAGCATTACAGATTTGAAGATTATAGAGTTGTGGTAGGGTGATTTTGGCTTAGACTTTCATAGGAAGAAGACAATTTACAGGTGGCGTGATTTAGAGTTGTGATCATTTTACAATTAGGGGAATTCTCTGTCAGCTGAATGGGGAATGTTTTTCTTTGTGTCTAGCTGTTTACAGAGGGACAAACAGTTCTAATCTCAGCTAGTCATTCTTGAGGCAAAGAATAAGACTTCAGAGGGTCTGCATTTGGTCTTGTCACAGATATTCCAGGCAGTTGTCTCCAAATCTTATGGGAGTCAGTGAAAGAGTAGATAGTGAATCTTGTCAGTTCTTGTGGGGAAATGTGGTTCTTTATGGTAAATTGTTTCCTGGAACATATGTAAAATGCCAGAAAGATTTCAGAAAACAGAAGCATACAGGGATTTCTTAACAATCACTGTTTTCTGGGAAAATAGGGCTCAGGTAATGTTAATACTGTCAATTTTTTACATGTGAGTTCTCAGTTCTTGACAGAAATGTTTATTTTCATCACTTCTTAGGTGCCGCTTATTCTACAAAATTATGTCACAACTCGAAATTTGGAAAGTTTTGAGTATAAAGAAAAGTTAATAAAGAAGTTAATTTGATGGGAACATATCCAGATTTATCTAGAATTTGCAGGAATATGAAACCATCCACTTTATAGTAGAAGGAAACACTAATTTAGTAAATTTGACATTTTATGTCTTTCAGTTGTTTTATTTATATAGCTCAAATTCAATTTTACTAGTCATGATTAGTATATACTCCCACCAACTATTACAATCATTTCCTTGGTTGCAATCAAACAGTAGCTTGCCTAGGGAATTATTTTATAGTGCTTGTTTAAATTTGATCTGTTTATACTATGCTGGTTAAATATGAATCAAATCTTCAGAGTATTATTGTTTTAATACATTTCTTGGAAGCTTGACAAGAAATTCTATATATTAAGTTCAGCAAAAATATATACATACTTAGAGTCTGTCAGACTATGCATGCTCCCATCCTGAGTTGATGAACATCCTTTTGTTTCAGGGAAAATTTCAAATAAAACCTCCACTTGAGCTTTTTTTCCTCAGTAACCTCTTGTTCATCACCCTGGACTGGTTGCCAAGCAATAATGTGATTGCTTTACAGTCAGTGGGAAGTAATTCAGTGGTACTTTTCCATTTGTAATGCTCCTCAATGAGAAATGAGGTTATTAGGCAACAGATGACATAGGGTAGGGAAAGGAAAAAGACTTCAGAGAGGAATTCACACCAAATGCCACTCCATTTTCTATATAGTCAGTATTTTAAACTTTTATTTTGAAATAATTTTAGATACAAATAAAAGTTGAAGGAATATACAGACATTCCTGTGTACTCTCCATCCAGGTTCTGCTAATGATAACATAAAATCTCAGTGCAGTCATCAAAATCAGGAAATTGCCAGTGATACAATATTATCAAGTAAACTACATAACTTACTTGGATTTCACATTTTTACATGTACTATTTTTGTTTAGTTGCATGAAATTTAATCACAGATATGGATTCATATAGCTACCATCACAATCTGAATAGTGAACAATTCCATAATCTCAAAGAAACTATTTTGTGTTATCTCTTCCTAGTCACACCCTGCCCACCAAGCCTAACCCAGCAACCATGAGTCTGTTCTAGATCTCTTAAGTTTAGATATTTCTTGAGCTTAATATGAATGGAGTCATATGGTATGCACTCAGTTTTTGTCTGGCTTCTTTCACTTAGCATAATGCCTTTGAGATTCATTCAAGTAGTTGTCTGTATCAATAGTTCATTTCTTCTAATTCCTGAGTAGTATTCCATTGCATGAATGTACCACACTTTGCACATTTTGTTGCTGAAAGACATTTAAATTACTTCTAATTTTCACTATTACAAGTTGATATAGACATTTATGTACAAGTTTTTATGTAAGCATAATATTTTATTTTTCTAGAATACATACCAAGGGTCGTATGATAAGTGCATATTTAAAATTATAGGAAACTTTCAAACGGTTTTTCAGAGTGCTTGCACCATTTTCCATTCCCACCAGGAGTGTATGAAGGATCCAGTAGGTCTGTATCCTCACCAGTCTTTGGAATTGTCAGTTTTTATTAATTTAGCCATTCAAATACATTTATAGTGGTATCTCATCATAGCTTTAATTTGCATTTCTTTAAGGGCTAATATATTTCTTTTCATGTAATTTCTTTGCCATTCATATACCCTCTTTGATGAACTGTCTGCTCAGGATTTTTGCCCCTTCTCCAGCTGAAGTCTCTGTTTTGCTTGTTAAGTTTAGAGAGTTCTTTATATATTCCAGACACAGGCCCTGTGCAACACAGGGAATTTGCATATATTTTCTCCTGGTCTGTGGCATGTCTTTTCAACCTCTTATCAGTCCTTTGAAGAACAAAAGTGTTTTAATTTTAATAAAGTTTAACTAATAAATTTTTTATGTGAATTATATATTCATTGTCTTTTCTAAGAACTCATTGCCTAACCCAAGATAGTAAAGATTTCCTCCTATGTTTTATTCTAAAAATTGTATAGATTTTGGTTTTATATTTATAACTGTAATCCATTTTGAGTTAATTTTTGTTTAGGTTTTGAAATTTAGGTTGAGGTGTATATTTTGCCTAGGGGTGTCCAATTATTCCATTTGTTGGAAAAACTTTCCTTTCTCCATTGAATTGCTTTTGCATCTTTGTCAAAAATCAGTTGGCAGTACTTATGTGAGTCTATTACTGGACTCTTTATTCTGCTCCACTGATATTAGTGTCAGCTCCTCTACCCATACCTCTGTTGTACTTACTGTAGAGTATATAGAAAGGCTTAAAATATGGTAGTGCAAGTTTTCTAAATTTATTTTTCATTTTTAAAATTGCTTTAGCTGGATTTAGTAGATTCATAATTGTTTTATTTATAATTGATTTAGTAGATTCATAATTGTTTTATTTGGGGAAGGTATTGTCATAGTAATTTTTAAATTTTAAATTCAAATGGCTCATTACTGCTATATAGAAATATATTTAATTTTTGTGTCATGATCTTCTTTCCTTTGAACTCACTTATTAGTTCTAGAAAAAAAAAATTAATGGAATCTTTGGGATTTTCTATGTAGACAAGCATACCGTGTGGGAATAGGGACAGTTATAGTTCTTCTTTTTCCAATCCGTATGTCTTTAATTTCCTTTTCTGGACTGTTGCACTGGTTAGAACTTCCAATATTATGTTGGAAAGGAGTGGTAGTAGACAATATCTTTGTTTTGTTCTTAGTTTTAGGTGGAAAGCATTTAGTTTCTCACCAGTAAGTGTGATGTTAACTGTATATTTTCAATAGATGTTCTTTATCAGATTGAGGAAGTTCTATCCAAGTTTGCTGAGAGTTTTTACATCAATGGATAATGCCTTTTGGCAAATGCCTTTCTTGCATCAATTGTTTCTTCTTTATGCTGTTAACATTGTGAGTTACATTGATTTTCAAGTACTGAATCAGCTTTGCATTCCGGGAATAAACCCACTTGAACACGGTGCATAATTCTTTTCATATATTTCTGGATTCTATTTGCTAATATTTTTTTGAAGATTTTGGCATGTATTTTCATGATGGAGATTGGTTTATATATATATATATATATATATATATATATATATATATATATATATTTTGGTACTAATGTTGTCTGGTTATGGTGATGGTGACTTCATAAAATTAATTAGCAAGTGTTCCCTCATCTGTTTTTTGGACAAGATTTTGTAGGATTGGTGTCATTTCTTCTTTAAATTTTTGGTAGAATTCACCACTGAGTAAAACTAAGCTAGATATTTCTTTTTCAGAAGATTTTATTTAGAAATTCAACTTTGTTAAAGGCTATTCAAGGTTTCTATTTTATGTTGGATGTTTTGATAGTTTATGGTTTTTGAGGAATGGCCCTTTTCTTTTTTGTTGTTGTTTAAATTGGATAATTTCTCGATCTGTCTTCCAGTTGGCTCATTATTTCCTCTGTTGTATTCATCCTTCTATTGAACTCATCTTTTAATTTTGATTACTGTATTTTTCAGTTCTAAGAGTTTATTTTTTTCTTTTTATCTTCCACTTCTGTCAAAATTTCTGTTTTCATTTGATTCAAGAGAATTTCTAATATCTTATCAGAGAATTTTTATGATATCTATTTTATAATCATTGCCAAATAATTACAGTATTTGATATATCTTGGTTTTGCAATCTGTTGATTTTCTTTTCTTATTCAAATTGATGTCTCTGGTTCTCAATATGGTGAATAATTCTGGAATATATTCTGGAAATATTAAGTCATATATTATAAAACTAGTTATGTTTATATCTTCTAATATAGTAGGTAATCTTCCTGCTAAAGTTCAGAATGCATGTCCTGGCTCACTCTGGGGGGCTGTAATTTAAATGTTGAGGTTTCAAAACCTTTGTAGTGCTACTTTGGTCTGCTCTGTTCATGTGCTTTTCAATGAATGACTAATTAGAAGCATAGGTCACTCTGGAGTCTGCCCAGAATTTTATACACAGAATACTTTTCTGCAGCTGCCTTCTCTCCCTATGCCTACCTTCCACTTTCTAATTGGGTGGATGCTAGGTGCTTCATCTTTGCTGTCATTCAGTTAGAACAAGCTTAGGATAATAAGGCTCCATTTTACTGTCTCCATAGTACATGATAGAGAGGTGAAAGAGTGTTGCTTCTTTGCTGATGCTCACTTAGTATAAAACTGTGATTATCCATATAGCTAACTCCACAGTTCCACAGCCACAGTGTTCAATGTGGAGCAGAGGGGATGCACCTCTGCTCATGTTAGTGCAGTGTGGTGATGGTTGATAGGGTCCTGACACACAGTCTCTCCAATGCATGCTGGGGAGAGGTAGGGATGCTACCTCCTAAGTGTAGAGCAGGGATGGAAGATAGTGTTCTGTCCACAGTCTCCAGGGGACACTGTAGGGAAGCAGTGAGGCACAACTTTTATCTTGTTATTACAGACTTGGAAGGAGGTCAAAAAGTTATGTCTTGCAGGACATAAGTTTTCCCAGTCTTTGTTTAGGGAGACTGTGCTTTCTTAGGACTTAAAAAAAAAGTCTGTTACCATTGGCATTTCTAGTTTATGGCTTCCTTAGTACCCAGCCTAGGATATATTGGAATCAAAAACAAACAAACAAAACATTTAGAATTCACTTCTAAGTCATTCCTCAAGTCACAAAATCCCTAGCTACTTCTTTTTTCTGCTTTCAGATTCCTCTGATATTTATTTCATCCAGGATTTTTAGTTGTAATTACTAGGAAAATTAAGGAAGAATGAACTTTTATGGAACTCCTTTTACAGAAGGGAAAGACCAATGTCTAATCAATTTTAAGGCCTTATATTCAGTCCTAGCCTCATTTTCTGTTTTATCAGCATTTGCTAAATATGTTCTGTGTACTATTAGCACTCCTGGAGAGTTATAAAGGAAGTAGAAGACTTAGTTACAGCCCTCACATCTATTATGATCAAATTCAGTCAAAATACATTTACTGAAAACCTTTTGTTTGCCAGACAAATTTCTGAGGTGGGGATAAATATCATGGTCTAGTTAGGGAACAGACATTCAAACACATTATCCTATTACAATGGGTTAATGATATACTTAGAAATGTTTTAAAAGATTACTGAAGCAATGAATATTTCTCTTTTTATACATATACATTAAATTAACCCTGTGACAACTGAGTTGGTTTTGGGAGTTAAACAGGAATTTGATAGGCTACTTGGGAAATGAGATAAAAAACAAAAATGCAAATTTTCATACAATAAATCTGCAAATTCATGTAACCAATAAAGTCTATACAGAGATATAATTTTTAGATGTGGGAGGAGGAAAGGGTAAGGAATAGGAGAAATGGCATAAATTATATTGTGATTTGGTTTCTGGAGTAGTTTTTTAGGTGTTAAGATCAGTCATAGAGAAATGTAAACTATGTGAATTCAGTCATAACATATACTTGAGTAAAAGCCATTTGATTCTCTTACTATGGAGATAGTCATGTGCTCTTATTTTGAGAATGGTGATAGGTAAGGAGCTCATCGTCAGTCATTTTAATTTTACAAGTGTCTTAGTTCAGGCTGCTATAACAAAGTACCATAAACTGGTGGCTTATAAAAAACAGAAATTTATTTCTCACATTTCTGGAGGCTGGAAGATCAGGGTGTCAGCATTACTGGTTCTGGTGAGCTCCCTCTTCTGGGATGCAGACTGGACTTCTCATTGTATCCTCACATGGCTGGAAAAAGGACTAGAGTGCTCTCTGGGGTCTCTCTTTTTTTTTTTTTTTTTTTTTTTGCTGTACGCGGGCCTCTCACTGTTGTGGCCTCTCCCGTTGCGGAGCACAGGCTCCGGACGCACAGGCTCAGCGGCCATGGCTCACGGGCCCAGCCGCTCCGCGGCATATGGGATCCTCCCAGACCGGGGCACGAACCCGTATCCCCTGCATCGGCAGGCGGACTCTCAACCACTGCGCCACCAGGGAGGCCCTGGGGTCTCTCTTATAAGGGCATTAATCCCATTCATGAGAACTCTGCCCTCATGACCTAATTACCTCTCAAAGCCCCACTTCCTAATACCATCACATTGGGAGTTAGGATTTCAACATATGATTTCTGGAGGGGGACACAAAATTTAGTCTGTTGCAATATGAAAGGAAAATATGGAGCTACTAAAATTAAATATCAGACACACTCCCTGTCTTCAGACTATACTACAAAGCTACAGTAACCAAAACAGTATGGTATGGGCACAGAAACCAACAAATGGATCAATGGAGCAGAGTAGAGAGCTCAGAATAAACCCACACACATTTGCTCAATTAATCTATGACAAAGGAGGTAAGAATATACAATGGAGAAAAGACAGTCTCTTCAATAAGTGGTGCTGGGAAAACTGGACAGCTATATGTAAAACAATGAGATTAGAATATTCCCTATCACCATATACAAAAATAAACTCAAAATGGATTAAAAACCTAAATGTAAGGCTGGAAACCATAAAACTCCTAGAAGAAAACATAGGCATTATGTTGTTTGACATAAGTCTTAGCAATTTTTTTTTTTTGTATCTGTCTCCTCAGGGAATGGAAACAAAGGCAAAAATAAACAAATGGGAATTAACAAAACTTAAAAGCATTTGCACAGTGAAGGAAACCATCAGCAAAATGAAAAAGCATGTTACTGAATCAGAAAATATATTTGTAATAATATGTCTGTTAAGGGGTTAGTATCCAAAATATGTAATAATATGTCTGTTAAGGGGTTAGTATCCAAAATATACAAAGAACTCATACAACTCAATATCAACAAAGCAAACAACCCAATTAAAAAGTGGGCAGAAGACCTGAATAGGTATTTTTCTAAATAAGACATACAGATGGACAACAGGAACATGAAAAAATGCTCAACATCACTAATCATCAAGGAAATGCAAATCAAAACCACAGTGAGATATTTCCTCATGCCTGTTAGAATGGGCATCATCAAAAAGACAAGAGATACAAATTATGGTGAGGATGTGGAGAAAACAGAACCCTTGTGCACTATTGATGAGACTGTAAACTGTACAGTCACTATGGAAAACAGTATGAATGATCCTCAGAAAATTAAAAATAGAACTACCAGCAATTCCACCTCTGGGAATACATCCAAAGGAAATACAAACACTATTCCCAAAAGATGTTTACATCCCTATGTTTATAGCTGCATTATGTACAATAGCCAAGATATGGAAGTAACCTAAGTTGCTTAGATGAATGGATATAGAAGACGTGGTATATACACACAATAAAATACTACTCAGCCATAAAAAGAATGAAATCTTGTCATTTGTGACAACATGGATGGACCTGGAGGGTATTATGCTTACTGAAATAAGTCAGACAAAGGAAAACAAATGCTGTATATTTTCACTTACCTGTGGAATCTAAAAAATAAAACAAATAAACAAATATAACAAAACTGAAATAGACTCATAGATACAGAGAGCAAACTAGTGGTTACCAGAGGGGAGAGGAGTGGGGAGAGAGGCAAGATAGGTAGAGGGTATTAAGAGGTACAAACTATTAGGTATAAAATAAATGTCACAAGGATATAATGTACATCACAGGGTATATAGCCAATATTTTATTAGTTAATATGGGGTATAGTCTATAAAAATATCAAATCACTATGTTGTGCAACTGAAACTAATATGATATTGTAAGTCAACTATACTTCAATTAAAAAAAGAAAATAAAGAAAATGAAATAGTACAATACCTATATAATCCCATGCTCACTAGTGTGTATGCAAAGTAAAGATTAATGAAAGTTAAAGAAAGCCATGGCAGTAACTCAAAGATAAATTAATTAATGTCAGAATCACTCTAACAGAATGACTCAGGTGACATGTCCATTGTTTAAAAGACCTGACAGAAGAAAAAATGATTACAATAATTCCTTACAGAATATAGTTTTTTCAAATTAAAAACAAACAAAAACAACCTTTAATTCTTAAATGACTTAGAAACTGTTTCCTTCTAAAAGGAAATTATAATTTATTTCTGAACATGTCATGCCATTTTTAGATTGTAATCATATTTGATATTAGACTGATTATAATAGGAGGGAGGCAAAAATCAACTTTTAAGAATAATTTTTATACTACAGTGACTTATATAATAAAATTAATTTTGAAATAGTTGAGTTACCTGATTTTAAATAAACCAAGGTATTAAGATTAAAGATGTGGAAAATTAAATTTCTCCATAGCGTAATGGAATGGTTTACAATCTCTTTATTATATAATAGTAATCAAATAAGTCCACTTAAATCATATATTTCTTTCTTAATATTTAACTAACTGATGACATATTATGAACATTCACAATGTTTAGAAAGGCGAAATCTGCCACTTAAAAGTAGGAAACTTATTGTAACAGACATAGACCTCCACCTACCACCTAAAAGCATTAGGAGAAAGACAGTGGGTCCTGGAATAGAGAGGGCTTCTCTTGGAGTTATGTAGGAACATCTGCTAATGCTGAAGCTGCTACGGGTAAAAAAAAAGGAGAAAGATCTATATGGATCAGTGAATCCAGCAGGGATATAAACCCTTGTTATAACAGGAGTGCATTTGGCTGTAAGCCAACCAGACTCACAGGGGCTTAAATACCTAGGATATTATTCATTTTACATAAGAAAATGTCTAAAGACAGGTTTTCTAGGGCTTGAATGACTGATCAAGGATAGGGGCAAGGGCTCAATTTCCTTCTATCTTCCTGCTCTACCATGTTTAATATGTCACCACCATCCTTAGTCTAAAAATAGCTGCTGTGTCTTTAATCATTGTGTCCATTGTCCAGGTAGAAAAAGAGGAAAGGATGAAAGGAAGAAGAGCAAGCACCTGAAGAGGTATGCAAACCAAGCCTGTCCCTATTAAAAGCTTTTCCAGAGCCCATACCTCCCACCCCCCAGGAAGATTCCTTATATCTTACTGGCCATAATGGGGACGTGTGGCCACACTTGGCTGTCATGAAGTCAAGGATCATGAGAGTCAGCATGTACACCACTTGCAGAGAGAAAAGTAAGTTAGAAGAGACTATGAACTGCTTGTTTTTGAACAGAACCAAACCATAGAGTATGCCACAGGGATGTGGATGATACTGTCAGGTGGTTGATTCAGAGTGAATTGATCTCAGAAACTTCTGAGTTCACCTTAGTGCCCTTGAACTTTCTGTATTTTACATCACAAGAGCATACAAAATTTCCACATCTTCTGGAATATGCTTTATTACCCTAAGTCTGTCTTCTGGTACAATAACTATTTAATAGAATCTAAAGAGATTAAATTACCCTTGGTCTCTAACTTCTGTTGATTAATTCTGCTCAGATTTATCCTCTCTTTTTGTTGTGTTAGTATCTGATTACGGCTCATTCTGAAATTTGCTTTTTGTCTAGCTAGGAGCGTTTGATTTCTAGTATCTCCCAGTTTCTGTAGTATTTTGTCTCTGTTTCTCTCTCTGTGTTTGTTGCCTTTAACCTCTCTGTGTGGCTTTCTTGATTAAGCTGCAATTATGGCCATTTGTAGCTCCAAGGCTCACATCTTTTCAGCTTCATCACTGGAGAGGAAGGGACTCTATATTTTAATTCCCTATTTGAAATATCCTAGAGAAAGACTGTTGACATTGTCTGGTCACATGCCCACCTCAGAAAACATGTGTAGTGAGGTTAATTGCACTGTGATGTGCCTAAGTACGTGTTCAACCATTTCCCTTAAAAAAGAGCTGGGGATTTCTAAGCAGAATGAGAGAAAAGTACTGATAAAATGAAAAAAAAAAGATACATACTATTCTACCATATAAGATTCTATTTCTATTTTTCTATGCTTAAAAAATGCTATACAATAATTTCTTATGGTTGGTAAGGAGACGTGGCTTGACATCCTTTTCTAAAATTTTGGATTAGTTCTCAATAAACATCAAGTCAATGAAGCATGCCATAGATTATTCCAAGTTTCAAGGGAAATCCCTTTCTTTATTAAACCAGATTACAGGTTGTTAACTACAAAGAGTAAAACTGTGTTTAAAGACGATAATGGGAGCACATCCAATCTTACCTAGGATGAGTAGAGGTATCAAGCCGTGTGGCTATGTAGTTTCTCAGGTCCTGTTCTTCTAAAGTAGACCCCGACAGTTCTAAAGAGAAAAGAGAAAAGATATTAAACATATTTTTCACTTACAAAAATTGTGAGGTAAAATACTGCCTTTTATCTGATAAATACTGAACTTGAGTGCATGTTAGAATATCCCACATTTGTTACTACTCTCTACCCAGAGTTATAGTTCCATTTTTGACATTCACTTTTAGGATTGTGACTATGAATTAGCAAAATATATTCCCATTTAGGTTCAGTTGAATCTCATTATCTCTGAGAAGTGAGTGTTATTGCAGTTTGATTGAGCAAGTGATATTTGGTGGTTTTCATCCTAGGTGGGCAGTAAATAATAAATACAGTGATTTACTGTCAAAAGTGTAAACAAAAGATATTTCTAAATGCAGAAGAGCAACAACACCTTTCATCTGAAAGCAATAATGTCTTAACATTTGTGTAAAACAATTATTGACAAAGCACTTCCACCTATACTATAGCATTTAATTCTTAAAGTATGTCAGTGAGGTATGAAATGTTTTCTTCATTTTTAAAAAGAAAAGAAATGGTTACCAGAGAAATTTACATACTCAAGATCCCCACCAATTAAATAAAGCCCAGAAACTCAAACCCAGGTCTTCTGAGCCTAGTTCAGTCCTATTTTGCTACCACAGCTGTTCCTTTCAATGTAAGATGAAATATTCTGTCAGCTCTATGACAATGGCATGAAGGAACTTGAAGTAAAGTTATCTTTATGACAAAATCAGAGGATAATTTACTCATTCATCTCAATAATATTTATTGTGAATCAAGTATAAGTTTTATCCCTAGTGCCCAGAAGAATGTCTGACACATACAGTAGGTAAGATCAATGGATATGTATGATTAACGAATGGGTGAATGAATGAATGAGTGCTAAGTCAAGCAAGCATCATGCTCCACTCATGAAAAGTTAAAGACCCTGCTTTCAAAAAACTTCCTAATTAGGAGACACGTACATATCAATAAGAAAATGCCACATGAAGTGAAAAATGCTGAAGTAAAAAAATAAAGATGTTTTGAGCACTTAAGTGATGGATAAATTGAGCACCTCTTCACTGAGGAGGTGACATATGAGGTTGACCTTGAAGAACTAATAAGATTTTACCTCACAGAGAGAGGGAACATCATATGCTCAAAAGTAAAGGTCAGGGAATGTGAGTAGTTCCATGTGAGGCTGCTGATCAAGCAGCTGGGGTCAGAGGAGCTTGAGACAGCAAGTAGTGACTGTGCAATGTTACTGGCACCTTGTGAAGGACATGGTTGTGTACCCCATGGTGATAAATGAATTTGTATTTTAGAACGTTAACCCTGGTGGGAGCAGGGAGGATTGACTGGAGTAGGGAGAGCTGCTAAGCAGACATTTTATGTCTGGCTTGAACGTGAGAAAATAAACTCCTGAACCAGTGTAAAGAGGGTGAAGGTGAGGAGATAGATTCCAGTTCTGTGAGGCTTGAAGCTTATACAAATTTCAGGGCTCTCTCTCTAAAAAACAAAGTGTTCAAAATTACAAGTACAAAATTACGTATAAAAGCAAATATGAATTATAATGAGGAAAAGAATCTGAAATCATTACTAAATTTAAAGGGCTGACAAATGCTACAAATTTCATAAAATCCAGAAAAATGACATATTTCTATGAACTACCTTCCTGACACAGCTCTCTATATTAAAAGATATATAAACTTTTTAGATGCATACTCTTTAATATCTTCATATGATAAACATTTATTATATTAGTACTATATAAAAGACTATTATACAAATTATAATAGTATTTTCTGTGGAGAGATTAGAAATAAATTAAGATTTCTTTCTATTACAGTTGATCAGTTTTTAAAAAATTGATAGTTTAGATACAAAAATTATGTGGCTTTACACAAAGTTGAATCTGCTGCTTATAGTACTGCTACAGGTTGTGCCCTACACACAGGAATTCTGACAAACTTTATTTCAAGCATCTTTCATCAAAAGAAGGAAGAAATAGAGTATGGCGAGTTTATAATTGTACATGTTGCTATAAATCATATTTCTAACTGGAAATAACTTTTGATTAGGCATTTTATGGGAATCAAATATCTTTTTAAAATTACATATGTTTGAAAATTGGAAGAATTTTCTATATATTAGCTTCTAGTTCTGTACATGTTTAACCATATTGCTCCTCCATTCTCATGGTTCTAGTGCCAGATTCCAGAGGATACTTTCATACAGTGACACATTTATATCTTTTCGACTTCCTGCTATTATGCTGGGTGGGTCAGTACAGTGTGTGGTAAAAGTACTTCTGGAAGCCATTCCTACAGCAGGAATGCTGACAATTATGTAACCATTTATAGAAGTGACTGTAAACCACATTGATATATTCCAATAAACCAAAAATGAAATATTTCCAACTCAACTGCCCCTTAGCTGGATTCCAAACATGCTTTGTTGTCACCCTAACACTATTTAACATAAATGGAAGTGTCATGAGGGGCAATCACTGTGGAGACAGCCATCCTAACTGATCGTGATGCTTTTGAAATTTTAGAAAAACATATGAATATATGAACACATTTGTAAGAGCGCCTCTCAGAGTGTTAGAAGGGGTTTGTGCATGCAAGATGCACCAAAATTTACACTACATTAGTTTATGGTGAACCTGCCTCTATAGGATAAAACCTGCTTCTGGAAACTGGTTGGATATGAAGGATGAGAGAAACAGGTATCATGGAAAGCTGATGGGTTTTTCTAGTTTATAATACTGGTTGGATGATAATATGATAAACAAAAAAATGAGGTAACCAGTTTTCCAGGTTTGATTGTCCCAGTTTAAGCACTAAAAGTCTCTCACCCTGGAAACACCACCCCAGAATGCAAAAATATCAGTTTTTAGGTGAGGGAGGTTGGGGAGAAAGTATCAAACAGAAAAGGCAGCCCCCCAAAATATAGACTTAAAGAAAAACTGCTTTTAGTGTCAAATGAAGATAGCATAGATTATCTGCCTTTCACAGTTGCTACTGTTTTTACCTCTGACCACTGATGTGGTTGGTAACCATGATTTTCATTTCATAATAATGGATCATCTTTTATTGGACCACTCCAAGTGATGCAATTTCAGGGTGAAACTTTAGTGCTTTGTAATGGTGAGCATTAATAACCTGTCTTTGACTTGGTCAAAGGATGTTTCAGGATGCAAAAAGATCTTACTAGAAAAAGGCAGTGAAGTTAAACATGACTTTTCTAATTGCTTTACAAAAACTCCCACTTATTTGGAATTCAGTTTTGATTTACCAAATTTAAATTACCTTTGTGCTTT
Organism: Mesoplodon mirus; assembly: GCF_964341445.2. Lineage (NCBI taxonomy): Eukaryota > Metazoa > Chordata > Mammalia > Artiodactyla > Ziphiidae > Mesoplodon > Mesoplodon mirus. The sequence continues at coordinate 46,942,430 of NC_138984.1, forward strand.
AAAACAATTTTCCCCGAGAGTTACCTTATGATAATATTCAATGTGGTTTGGAATGTTTAAAATGATGACATTTTAGACATGGAGAGCCTATATGATAAATTTATAAATGCAAAAGACCTGACTGATATTTGGCATACCAAAACAAGCCTGCAGAAATAAAGGAGAAGAACATTTTAGGACAGCCAGAAATTAATCCCTATAAGTCCAAAGATTTGCTGTTGCTAGTAAGTAAAATCCTAAATAATCCATGTTCAAACACTTTCATTGAGAGGATATTTACATTAAAGTCATCACATTTGATAGACACCAGGAATCAGTGTAATGTGGTCTTGATATGAGCAGAGCTGCTTGTCAAAGAGAATTTCATGTTTGGCTGTATTCAGTTTTAGTACTACATAAAAGAATAAGGGTATGTCCTAAATCCTAAAGGCAGTTCAAAGAAGTATTATTCAAAAAGGGAAAAGAAAAATATTCTACTTTCTCATAGGACAGAAAGAAGCATGCCAATGTTATATTTTTTAAATTAAATATGAGTAATACCTATTAGTCTGTATTTTCATTTTTAAAACTGTCTTACATTTCAGTCTCTTAAGAGCACATAAAAATACAGACTGCAAAATTTAAATTCCAAAAAAAGACTTGAAAAGGAATTAAAATAAATTGCTATGTAAGAGGACAGGAAGAAAATGATAAACAATAAACAATTGTTATTTTTCTTCACGCATATTATCTGTTTAATTTATTGCTGTTTTGTTTAAATTATAGCATTTATATAACAGAAAAGTGAATAAGTAAAAATCTATGAGCTTGTTTTGATTCATAAATAAATAACTCTATAGCTTTGAAAATCTACAGACATCTATGTGAAAATTTTGTATAATACCATTTGGAGAACCGAGCAATTTTTAAAGAAGTCCAAATTTCTATGCTTTTGAATACATAGTTTTCATTAATCTATTTATAAATACAAAGATCAGAGTAAATATATCTTCATTAAAGTGATATAAACTGCTACAGTATATATGTAAATAAATATTTGTTCTTCCTTATAACATACTTTAAATGTTATTTTGTCCTTCTAACTTTTGAACTTTCAGCTTTTATTTTCATGTAATATCCTACAATACAAAAGATATTGATTATTTTGTTCACTTCAGAGCGTGTTTTATTATCTCAATGTTTTGGCTTAAAATACTAAAGATTTTTCTTTGTAGGCAATATTCTAAGGCTAATATTTAACATTCTGCGTGTGATTCTGGATTAAATAAATTAAGTCAGCTACTTTATGACTGAGTATCTCTGATATACTTGCTTTCAGGTCTAAGTACTAAAGAAAAACAAAAGCTGTAAAAGAGCAATGCTGAATGTCCCCTTACATGCAAATGGATTATGTTTCCATATTGTTATGTATCCAGCATGTTTTTAGAGCCACTAAATTAATATATTTAAAATTATATTTCAGTGATATATAATTTAACTCTCTTAAGCATATATTTGAGTTTCTTGAAGAGCTGTATTCATAACAATTAATTAAAAGAAACTATAAATTAAATGTTTCATCAAATATTAACAATTTTATAATTTGACCATTGAATGTTAATGATTTCAAATGAGAGGCAATCATCAAATTTATTCTAAAAGATACAGAAGACAAATAATTCTAAGAAGAGTTCTGATGAAATTTTTGACTGGGATTTGGCTCCTGGTTACACTGGGGTACAGGTTAAATTATTCTTTGTTAGTTTTCTCTCAGTCATTCTGGGGATCTCAAGTCCCCCTAGGACTCATAGACCTTTAAGTAGAGCACAACAAAAGAACAGAGGAAGAAAGGAATGGAGGGAACAAAATGACACAATCAGAAGGTCTGGCTTTCAGACACAGGTGTATCCCTTTCTTACTAGATAATCTTAGCTGAGTCATTCTTGGAGCTTGAATGATTTTACTCACAAAATGGAAATAATAATTCATAATTCATACAATTTTTGAGAGGAGTCATTGAGATTACACTTGTGAAATGCCTAATGTGAAGTCTGGTGCCTGAATGATATTTAATGTGTGTTCATTCTTCATTCTTTCAGTTATTCACTTCTGAATTATTATTCATGAAACACTTCTGTTTTTTAGTCTCTAGAACCAAGTCTCAGTCCCAGGTTGGATTTTTTTCATTCCTTCTTTTCTCTAGCATGACTTAACTATTTGGCTTGCATGTAATTATTTCACTCCTAGCTCTCCTATAGAAAGAGAAGCATTTTCTAAAATACCCTATTTTTTCTTTCTCTGAAACACACATAAGATATCATGAGATTTTGGAAAGTAATGATAACAATTGATATTTCTGAACTTTTCTCAACAGTGTATTGGCATAGGCTTCTCTCTAAACTCCCTTCTTAATGTTATTTGAGAAAGCTCTAGTTCTTTTCATGTTATCAATAATTTTAGCACAATCTTATGTCAATAAATGAATTTTATTGATGAGTAAAATTTATCATTCTTCAGTCCAAAACAGGTTCCTCTTGAAAGTTATGCCAAAACTGGGATCCCCAGTCTTCTCCAGATATGCTTCTTATATTTATATCATGATATTATCCTTTTTTCCCTTCCCAACCTTTTCTACCACCTCATTCATTTTTGGTTCTGGACTCAATGAATTTCTACCTTGTAGGTTCCTCAAAACTCTTCAATCCTGCCTTTGGCTAGTCTCTGGATGAAGAATGAATTCTCTGTTTTAGCTTTTTAAATTTCCTCTGACCTAAATGTTGTCTACTTTGCCCCTCCTGAAACACTTCATGGTCTAGTTCCTGGAAGCTCTACCCTCTCTTCTGACCTGTTTCACCTTTCTGTGCAGTTTTCCCATTTCTAATCAATGTTAAAGTCAAAGTTAGGGCTGTGCTATCCATGAAGCTGTGCGCCTTTGTATATTATCAATAGTATAAACTAGTCTTACTAGTTGTCAGCATGCTCTTCTTGTTTTAAAGGTCATTCCTTTTCAAGGCATTCATTCATTCATTTTTTAAATTAAAGTATAGTTGCTGTAAAATATTATATAAGTTACTATTCATTCTTTCTTAACAAACATTTTTAAGCTCCTTCTTTATTCAGATCCTGGCCTAGGTGGTCCAGTCTTAAGAGAAAAGCAAAACAAAATAAAATATAGTCACTAACCACAGGGGGTTCTCAATCCAAAGGTAACTTACTATCAATTAATTTGTATTCCTCTTGATAAATAGTGTGCTGAAAGCAATCACAGGATGCTATGTATAGAAGGGGAAAATAACCCAGAAAGCTTCAGGAGATACCCAAATGGAGAAGATTTAGTTTGGTGAAGAAGTGGAAAAGGTCATTTCAGAACATCATGTACAAATGCAAGGCAGTGTGAGGGGCCATGTTTCTTTAAAAGGATTTGTAAATCATTTACTGAGCTGAAGGGAAAAGTACATTTGAGAAATTTAGGAAATATTCAATGAGAATATTGAAGGGGCCAAATATGGAGGGCTGAAGGCAATAATGTTCATTATGGGAAATTAACTTGAAGGATTACTATACATATTTTTGCTTTTATATTTATCCTACTTAATTTATCTTTGCTAAACATTGTCTCCTCTTTGTCTCCTTCTGCTTTCACAATCGGATAACCTAATCTACACTATAGTGTTATTGACTTGAAATGGCTAATACATTATCTCTCCAAGTACCAACTACGGCATAGTTTTATCTCCTGGAAATGCCAATGTTGTAACATTCACAAAATTTACTACTAAGGGTGAAATTTTAGCCACTAGGTCTGTATTAGAAATTGTTTTAAGCATTAGGTCTTTTTCAACACTGGAAATAATTTCTGCTTCCTATTTCTGTCAGTTTCATGCCTGTGAACATAACATATACTAGAAGGTTTGATCCAAATTGTAACAAGATTTATTCATCCCACACTTGTAGACTGAGGCTTTAACCATCATTTGTGGAACTTTAGAAGTTCCACATTACATATAGATTTAATAAAGTGTTATGATTTTTAGTTGATTTTATGTAGATTTGGTAGCTTGTATCTTGTAAAGATTTTGTCCCTTTCATCTAAATTACTAAATTTGGAGTTATTTGTAGTAATTCTTTATTATATTTTTAATGTCCATGAACTTGGTAGTTGTGACCTCTTTTCCTTATCTGATATTGTAATTTGTGTCTTCTTTTTGTTTATTTTATTAGCTTGGCTAGACATTTAGCAATTTTGTTTAACTTTTTGATTTAAAAGTTTTTAGATCCCTTAATTTTCTCTATTGTTTTCCTCCATATATAATGGTATACAATGGTTCTTTGACTCTAAAAAGACTAATACACAAGAATCTGAGGGGTAAATAAAATATTTTCATGCTCTGAAATGAGATATTCAACAAGGATAATGTATGTGCACACAAACACACATGAGAATGGATGAGTGTTGCTAATGCATGCACTTAATTTACTGTGGACTACACTGCTCTGTCTTGTTCAATCCACTTTCAATTTTTAACTTATTCTTCCATTCTGCAATTATTTCAGGAAAACCTACTATGGTCCTGGCACTCTTCTAGTGTTTGGGAATGTGCAGCAAGCAAGTGGCCAATCTAGGAACAGATGGAGCTTAAATTCTAGTATAGTGTATAGAAACTATAAACTAAGAAATAAACATTAGATTGTAATAAGTACTATGAGAAAATAAAATGAGGAATGTAAATAGGTAGTTAGGGAAGGGCTATTATATAGAGACTGGTATTGGGAGGTCTTTCTGATAATAATATTTGACCTGAAGAAGAAAAACTGAACCATGTGGATTAATGGGTAAGACTATTTTAGAAGGAGGAGGAAACAGAAAGATCATGAAGTGGAGAAAGCCTGGTGTGTTCAAGGAACATCAAAGAATGGGTGGCTCCAAAAAATGTACTAATGTTCACTAAAATTAAAGAGGAATAATTATTAAGACATAATAGAGTAAATCCTTGAGAGAGCCCAAACTCAGAATTGAGCACCCATTCCTAACTTTCTCTAGAAATGTGATAGGTATTTAAGCTCTGGCATCTATCTGCATGATATATAGGGGTTGGATGCTAAAGTCAGGCCAGTAGGAACACTGTCTAATCATTTACATAGTCCTCTTTCATTATCCACTATGGATTAAATAGTTATCTTAAAGGGAGTTTGGTTTGGAAGGGGATGGTCTGGTAACTGCATAGAGACTTTAACTTTTCTTTTACACTAGTAGTTGAGTGGTTCTCAAATTTTCATGTGCATAAACATTATTATACACAATTGTGTACACAAAATTAAATTATAAAGACATAATGTGTGGATAGCCAAGAAAAAAAGGAATTTTGCAATGTACAATTGTTGTAATAGATTCTGTCTTTAGAAGTTTACTTCTAAATAAGTCGCAACATCACTGTAGTTAATGGAAACGGAACCCACTTCCTCTTAGATAGTGTAAAAATTGTTGCTTATGAAAACTTTAAAATACATATTTAAACAGGGAAGCAAGGTATATCCTCATAAGAATTTTTATGTTAATAATACAAAAATTTTTTAATGTCATATGTTTTAATTTATTAAGAAAAAGTTAAATATTAATAAAAATGAAAGAAAATAAGTAAAAATCTGTCAGTGGGCTTTATAACAATTGTTTACAATACAATAATAGTTTACAACAATTGCAAATTTAATAATGGCATGAATTTTCCTTCTTGTTGAATGCTATTTAAACCAAAAATATAATAACTTGGTGATATATAATGAAATGATGCACTGCTCTACTTTATCTCTATAAGCCACAAGAAAATTTAAACTTTACTGGAAGGACCAGTTTGTATTGATCAGTAAGCACAGATACTGTCACTGGTATTTCTTAGAATGGGTTACTTTGCAGTGTAAAATATAGTCAAGAAGTCTGCCCCACTTTACTAAACCCTATATCTAAGTCTCATTCTTCAGTGGTGGATGAAGTGCGTGTTTTGGTTTTTTTTTTTTCTCCCAGTGTAGATATCTTCTAGTGGATATTTGCTAAGAACTTAATCCTGTGTACATGGACCACTGCACCGGATACTAAGAACATCTCTAACATACAGGAGCTTATGGCCTAGTGCATGACAACCAGAAGACAGTGGGTTATAAGGTGATATATGTGCAGATGAATATAGTAAGTCCCCTACGTACAAACGAGTTCTGTCCTGAGAGCACATTCATAACTCTAATTTGTTCTTAAGTTCAACAAAGTTAGCCTAGGTACCCAGCTAACACAATCGGCTATATAGTACTGTACTAATAGGTTTATGAAACTTTTCACACAAATAATACATAAAAAACAAACACAGGGGGCTTCCCTGGTGGCACAATGGTTGATAGTCCGCCTGTCAATGCAGGTGACACGGGTTCGTGCCCCGGTCCGGGAAGATCCCACATGCCGTGGAGCGGCTGGGCACGTGAGCCATGGCCGCTGAGCCTGTGCTCTGTAACGGGAGAGGCCACAACAGTAAGAGGCCCGCGTACCGCAAAAAAAAAACACAAAAAAAACCCACAAAAAATAAAGAAAACATTTTTAATCTACTGTACAGTACCTTGAAAAGTACAGTAGTACAGTACAACAGCTGGTATACAAGGGCTGGCATCGAGTGAACAGGCAAGAAGAGTTACTGACTAGAGGAGGGAGAGGAGGTGGGAGATGGTAGAACTGAAGGGTCATCAGCAATAGGAGATGGAGGGCAAGCTGCAATTTCACTCATGCCTGATGCTGATGGAATGCAACTTCGCCTCTTTGAAAGTTCGCAACTTGAAGTTTCGTATGTAGGGGACTTACTGTATTGTCTTAGGCAATGAAATAACTTTGTATTTTTTTCTTTTAAATAAGTAGTGGAGTTAATTGATTTCATACATTTCAATCTATTGATACATAGAAGTGACTATGAATGAAAAGAAGGAGAAATGTGCAATAGAAAATATCTTCTTATTTTTTCTTTTGGCTGTTGTTTTCTTTAACCTAGACATGGATTTTTGACCAGAAGGAAGACACTGTGTCTGATTTTTGACCGGAAGGAAGACACTATGTCTAGTCTCTTCAGTGGCATGCACTTGAAGGAGACATGTGGCAGCGCTATGAATCCCTATAATATCTGCACATTTAGTAAACTGCAGTAGTTGCTGAGTGATTGGGGATTGTCAATAATATCTTTCATGGTTCTCCAGAGAACTACCATCCCACTAGATAGTGTGGGTTTGGATACTCACAGCATATATTTTATATCTACCACTCATGGAACATTGCTGCACATATAAAGTAGACACTCAGGAATGATTGAGAAATTGAATTAATTATATTCTCACTATTGTTCATATATATCTAAGTTCCCCTCAAGTTATATGACTTTTCTATCTCCCACTAATTTTTATTTTTCAGAGATAAATTTTGTTAGATAAATTCTACTTACATAAAACATTCATAGGTAAAATTTACATCAATTACTATTTAACATCCATTAATCTCCTATGACAATGATAACATTAACTCTTACTAAACATTACAAAAATATTATTTCAGATCCATTTATACCGATCAGAATACACATTGGAATTAATTCCAAAACCAATTAAAAAGCATAACCTAGAAGTTAACAATTAACTAGGCCTTCATCTGAGTTTAATAAAATTAAATCTTTGTAAATATGGATGTAGTAAGTTGTATTTTCTATTGATTTATATCTGATGTCATGCATTATATGCCTAACAACTGTCTTTTCTTTTCATAAATGAAATCTCTACTTTTGTATTAATAATTATAATATTGACTCAAATATTGATCAAATTCTTATTAATCTCCATATATATTTTGTATTAGTTTATTAGTGTTTGGTTATAATACAGGGTCTTAAAAGGCATATGTTTGAGAATTTTTGATTAGTAAAGGAAAAATAATTTGAGATTTAGTTATTTAATAATACAGAAAGAATATATACATATATATGCATGAACACATACTGATCACGTATCATACACTATGCATACAGTTGGGTTTTTTATATATTAGCATTTCTATCACATTCTCAGTCATTAGTCATGAGCTCAAAGCTATTCATTCAGCTAGAGATTTAGCTCAAAATTGGATTCTAAGAGGCAAGAATGGATTTTGTGTCAAAAATTTTTTTTTTTTTTTGCGGTACACGGGCCTCTCACTGTTGTGGCCTATCCCATTGCGGAGCACAGGCTCCGGACGTGCAGGCTCAGCAGCCACGCCTCATGGGCCCAGCCGCTCTGCGGCATGTGGGATCTTCCTGGACCGGGGCACGAACCCGTGTCCCCTGTATCGGCAGGCGGACCCCCAACCACTGCGCCACCAGGGAAGCCTTGTCTGAAATTTTTGATTCAATGTTAGTATGTTATTTTTGTTGTTTTGTTTCCTTTGATCAACAGAATAAATCAATTTTCTCAAAAAAGAAATTATATCAAAATGAATAGCATGTCACAACTTTTCATTTACTTATTTTTTCTTCCTGTGTTGCAATACAGAATATTGTTAGAACTTATTACACAGAAAAGGAAAATTAATTCTGAAAAACTTCTGAATTTAGCACACAGAGACAAACCTGCCTAAAATATTACTTTATTAAACTGTAAAATTTCTTTGAATATTTAACTGGTCATGACATCAAATACAACTCAATTCTCTTGAATTAAGCCCACATTTGCACATATTGTGGTGAAAATCCTTGTGGAAAATTATCACAAGAGCATAATTTGAAGGCATGAACTATATATTAAAGGTAACTGGCAATTATTTTCTAATTTTACAACTGATTAATGTGGTGCACATATATATACATGTAAACATCTGTATATATATATGATTATATGCATTTATTCATATATAATCATAAACGGATGATTATTGGTTAAGAACTCTTAAAAAGTACACTTGATTAAGAAGCCTTTTACAACAGTCAGCATCTTTAAGATAGAAAACTTGCACATCCAAATAATGAAATCAGAAATTAATTATTCAATTTTTTAAAAGATTTTTTTGATGTGGACAATTCTTTAAAGTCTTTATTGAATTTGTTACAATATTGCTTCTGTTTCTTTTGGTTTTTTCGCCACAAGGCATGTGGGAGCTTATCTCCTTGACCAGGGATCAAACCTGCACCCCCTGCATTGGAAGATGAAGTCTTAACCACTGGGCCACCAGGGAAGTCCCCTAATTATTCAATTTAGATTATACCATATATGTGCTTTGCCCTTCTTTTTTCCTTCCTCATTATTTTAGACTGACTGTAATAATATGTCATTCATAAACTAGATCATAGTAATATGATATTCCAATGAGTTTAAATCTTAAATCTTTAAAACTTAAATCTTCATTACTTCTATTCATGGAATGTCCTGTAATTTATGACAGTGTATATTTATATCATTGTTTGTGTTTGCCTTTGTAGTTTAGAAACCTTAAAATTCCACAGTGACCTTCCTCAGTGCAGGAGGGCCTCTCACAAGTAGACCTTGAAAGCCATTTAGTTTTAGTCTCACTTTCACAAAGGCCTCAAATTTGGATTATTAAGTATTGAGAAATTAAGCATAAGATCATTGTATTTGTGGGTTTATATGTGCTAAAATGGTTAATTTCTCATTTATAAACATTTAAAATGAATCATAAATTTAACAGTATTTTCTATGTCTTCATATTTTCTAGCATATTAGTTAGTAATCCATGAAAAGCATTAATGGACTAGTTGTCTATTCAACTCAGATTATCATTGTATATCAGCTAAAATTTCATAGGGTAATGCAACTGAGACATGAGGTTTAAACTTTTCTACCTCTCAGAAATGTTTACATTTTAACAATGTCAGAAACAGAGTAAAAGGGGAGATAAATTTTCACAGATTATTAATTCAGGAAAACTATATAGGAGATTGAGTTCAAAAATTTACCAGAAGAACACCAGAAAATTATTTCTAAGAGAGTTCAAATGTCTTACTTCCATTACTCCCAAACTAGTTGATGTCAGTCTTGGAATTATTATTACTTACAATTAGAATTCTTTAGGTTATATGCTTCTTCTAAAAACCCAAGTAATTTAATAAAAAAGTATTTGCATCTCCCATCATACCTTTCCCAGTAAATATGTAACACAGTGATAGAGATTTGGAAGACACAACAATTTATTCATGTAAACCACTAAACATAAGCATGCCCAAATTTGGTACACTGAGTTTTGTATTGAATTAATAAATACCTGATAATTATACTAATTTAGTTCTTTAAGTAATAAATCATTTTCCTGGAGAAACAAAATTTTTATGGACTAGAATAATGTAGACTTTCTCAGCATATATATATTAACATTTTTCAATGCACCTGGTCTTGGAAAGAGTTCAGTTTTCTTTCATAGTGTCTTGCATCTCTCCATATAAATTAATAATGATCAGACTGTTGTGACACTCTTCAAATTCAAAATGATTTTCAACTATTAATAAATCTTAGCCCTACGGTGTAATTAAATTTTAAGAAGTGTGATTAAGAAGGCTCATGAACCATCTAATTTCTGGGAACCTACAATAATTTACTATTACATAAAGGTAAAGTTCTTATAGCAATGAAAAAGAGAAATTGCATGATATAATTTCTTTGAATGTGTACTACCAAAATGTGAAGACATTCATTAGGTGTTTGTTTCTTATCACTGACATTAGTAGAAGTGGAGCAAATATGTCTAACATATATAAGTAATAAATATTTTATGCTTGTAACTTTTCAAAATCTGAATTAAGAGTTCTAAGATTTGAGAAACTAGATAAATGAATAGTTAGCATATCTCTTAGCATAGTTCTCTGGAACATCAATCATTTCTATAGCACTCTGTGCTGAACTTGGAAAAAGAAAATAAAATATTAACATTCCTAAGAATACCTAAAGTACAAGAATTCTGGGTGGTTGATTGAAAAGATATGTGTATTAGTTAAAATCAAGCAGATGGAAATGTAGATTTTTTTATCTTTTTGGTTGGAGTTGTAAAAATTTTAAAGCCCGACACATTTTAGTCCCGATGGAATAGAATATTATCCAAATTCTATGCTTATAAAGACTATAAAAGAGCAGAGCTAAGATTATTTTCTTTCTGAAAAAAAAACAGTTTTGTCTATACTCAAAGAATAGGAGAGTCTTTGCTTGGAAGATTGTGAAAGTAGGAAGATCACACAATTTGAATATACCAAAGGGAATAAAAAGAAAAACTTGATATGGCTGCTGAAAATAACTTTATTTTAACTGAATTGCATTTTTATGTTCTTGTCAGATGAGCTTGTAAAAAAAGAATTACATATTTTCAACTAAATGGACTAGGGTGGCATTTAGTTTTTTAAAAAATGTGTGAGTAAATAAGACCTTGTATTGACAAAGTATATGACTAGTTTAACTGAACTTCTCTATTTCACTTTCTTGTACTGTTATAGTCTAAGTTAGGCAAGGATATATATCAAGCTTGGGGAGATCTGATCCACTTCTGGAATGCCAGTGGGAGGAGCTCTGAAGATCAACTCCTCAATAAAACAACCATAACTGGTAAAGATTATGAAAAACAACCTGACCACTTAAGTATCTGGAATTGTCCTAAGGGCATACAGCAAAGAAATAAATATTTATTCCAGAGAATCTGCAAAAATTCAGTAAGAACCATAAGAGTATATGACACTTCTGTTACAGACATAAATATGATTTGCTTCCACCTCCTCCAGCCCTGCAGTCAGCATGATAGAAGCTCTACTATAGGAGTGTATGACCAATAAAATGAGGTTTTCTCTCCCCTAGCTCCCAGTCAAGGACTATAGCACTGTATTAGTTTCCTGAGGGTGCTATAATAAATTACCATAAACTTGGTAGATTAAAACAACAGAAATATATTCTGTCCTGATGTCAGAGTCCAAAATCAAGATGGCAAAAGAGTTGCACTAACTTTAACTGCTCTGGGTGGGGAAGAATCCATTCCTTATTTACTTTTTTTTTTTTTTTTTCCAAATTCTGATATCCTATTTCCTGCTGTGGAATTTTAGAAGTCTGACAACCTTCTCTTTTTTCATTTTGTTCTGTCTCTGTCTTTTTCAGTACAAGCTGGCAGTATTTCTACTGATAAAACATTCTCTTAAACCTTGTGGGTCTCCTGTGTATGTCATGAGAACTCACACTATTAGAAAAAAAGGTCCTCCACAGATCTTTCTTGGATTATTCCATTCCTATTCCTGGCTTCTGTTGACATGGTTGAGTGGATCTATGAATAACACACCTAATCTCTTTAATTAATGCTTGTCCAGTTACTCACAGCCTTCTCTCAAAAGCACACTTTCCTAACAGCATATGTAATTTTAGTGTATTGTGTAATTTAGATAGGCTGAGAATTTTTCATATTATCAAATGCTGGTTCCTTTTTGCTTAACATTTCATTTCTCAATTTATCTTGTTTTTCTCATATTTTATTATTAGCAACAAGAATCCAGGTCACACCCTCAATACTTTCTTTAAAATTCTCCTCAGCTAAATATCAAGGTTCATCACTTACAAGTTGTGTTTCCTCTGATGCAACTATAATACAAAATTCAATAATGTTGTCTGTTATTCTATACAAAGGTTCACCTTTCCTTCAGTTTCCAATGACTCTTTTCTTCATTTCTTTCTGAGCCCTTACCAGAAGTACCTTTAATGTTCATATTTCTATCAACATTCTGTTCATGACTATATATTAAAAGTATTAATGGAGAAAGAATATTACTTTTTTACCCTGTTGGCTTTGCTTTCATTTGTTCATGGGGTAACTGAGGCCACTAATGGAAATGAACAACCCTCAAGTCTGTCTTGCAGACAATGTGGTAATCTTGTCAGCAGTCATTTCTGGGGAGGTCACTTACTGTTGGTTTTTTGAGGGTTGGCAATGATTCTGCATTATACATAATAAAGGATTTTTGTTTGAGGAGGTGTTGATGTTTACATAATGTGCTGAATTAGAACAAATCAATCCTGGATAATTTGAGTACAGTAAAACTTACTTGATTGGTCACTACTTAATCCCCTAGGATCTAATTCAGAATAAGTGCTACTTACTAACTGATTTCATGGAATTTCCCCCGAGTTACCTTGTTCCTCTGTGCCATGAAACAACAGTAGTTGTTTCACTTTGCGGGAAATCAATGAACCAAAAATAAGTTTACTTACTTCTACATAAGACAGGCAGGAGTGTTTGAAATTACAAATGAGGAAATAATTTAACTTCTGACTTACAGTATTTTTTTAATACACAGATTTAAATGTCACTATTTATTGAAATTTTGGGTAAATATACACACATACACAAATATGTATATACATATATATTGTATATATAAATAAATAATATGACTTGTATATATTGATATTTATTATATGTCATATGTAATTATATACAGAATATGTTACATATATTATACATAATCAATTCCCAATTCATGCTTCCAAGTGGATAATCTAAAGTCTGGGTTGAATTAAGCTTAATTATTGCAAGAGTACTTTTAATTAGTTGGGCTAGGGCATGTCAGATGTTAACTGTTTGAAGTAGAATTTTTTTAGGAGTTTTTCCCAAGGTTAACCTGTAAACTGTAATAAATCTTCACAGACTTACATATGTCTCTATGGACATGCTTTTGTTTTAAAAAAAGATTTAAGAACAATGATTTTGTCTTATTTATTTCTCTTTAAAAGGAAAATTCACTCATAATCCTACTGCTTAGAAGTGGACAACTGAAAGCATTTTATAATTTTCGAACTTTTCATTAATATACTCACTTGGCACTTTTTCATAAAAATGAAATTATATTTTTAACTTGCTCTTTTCAATTTATGTTTTAAAATCATCTTTCTATGTGAATTTTTTTTTTTTGTGGTATGCGGGCCTCTCACTGTTGTGGCCTCTCCCGTTGTGGAGCACAGGATCCGGACATGCAGCCTCAGCGGCCATGGCTCACAGGCCCAGCCACTCCACGGCATGTGGTATCTTCCCAGACCGGGGCACAAACCCGTGTCCCCTGCATAAGCAGGCGGACTCTCAACCACTGTGCCACCAGGGAAGCCCTCACCACTGCTCCACCAGGGAAGCCCTCTCTGTGAATTTTTATTAACTTGCCACCTAACCTTAATGACAGCAGAGTATGCCACTTTTTATGAACATAACATAATTTTTTACCATTTGATCAAGATTCATGTTATCGTTTCTTTTCATGTATCCTGACACTAGTTCGCACTTCCACGGACTGAAGAGTGGCTGAACATGGGCATCAGAAACAAGCAGGCTGACGAGAAAGCTAGGACAGGCTCTCTGATACCGGCCGGCCAAAGGACCATGAATGAATATGGTTAGAAAGCAAGATGGGAATAGGAGTGGAGCTTGATTTCATTGTGTAGACTGGTGGAAGATGAAACATTAAGCAGTTCAAGGCCCTGAAACTTTCATTTCTGATTCTTGCCCCACTTAGGTTGGGGAGTTGGGATATATGAGTGAGATGAGGAGGTGAGATGTGTGGAGTATTCTACTCTATATAAAACAAATGAAATCCAAGAATAAGAATCTTACACAGAAGAAGGTGGAAGTATGCCTAACTTTCCTTTCTTGCTCATCAGATTACATGTCATAGTCCATCCTGAAAAGGATGACAAAGTAAAAGCTCATAGAATATATAGTCTTTCCTTAAATTATTTATTTGCATATTTACAGAGATAAGGAGATAATTGCAAGCTTAGAGCTTTGGCTCTATCTCCTGCTGGGTTAGAGTGTGGTAACAGAGCTTGTTTATATATTTAGACTAATTTACTCAATAGAGATGACTATGCTATTAAAATATGATATAAATTAATGACTGATTTAACTACAATCCAACTTTAGTTCATAGAGGTCTAGTTATTTATAGAAAGTTGTAATATATAGATAAAATCTAGAACTTATATTACAGTACAATCTGAAGCTCTGTCTCTTATACTACCATTTTTTTATAATGAAAATACATTTTATATTTTATTTTTTTCACACACACACACACACACACACACACACACACACACACACACTGTATTTTATTTTTACAAGAGATAAATGGACTGACACCAAGCATTGTAAATGGATGACCACAACAAAAGCAACAATGATTGCAATTACCAAACACGAAACACACTCATACTATGTCATAATATTGACATTCAGTCCAGTAATCCTCCACTGTAACAGGTCCTTTACTTTGCAGTGAAAATTGATTTGTATATTTTTTTGCCTCTGAGTCCTTGTGGGATTTTTTTTTTATTCAAACAGAAAGTCACAAAAATTATAATCATCCTCATCAGTTCACTCAGTCCCATGTAATTAATTTTTTTTTCATCTTGATCTTTTGTTAGCACTTTTATGAATTCATCAGTTTTCCATTAGAGTTCTGAAAATGCTTATTCATTCAGTTCAGCAGTATAGTCAGTTACCAGAAACCTGTACTTGTCAGAGTTGTTTCCATGAATTCCTTGAAGATGTAACCTTTTTATAGGAACATTTTTGCAAAAGAATCTGAGTACACCCAGAACTGACTGTAAATGACAAAAGACTTATAAATGACCATGGTTAAAGATTTGATGAAAGTTCATAATAATGCAATTGACAAGGAAATTTAGTTATTTCTGAGATATATATTTTAAAGTAATAACTAGAATTATGACTTATAACATTATACCAGAACATATAAGATTTTTAGAAATTTCATGTAATGTCTGAAACATTTATATTAACATATTCCATACAAATAACCCAAAGAAAGTTTAGTTGTTTATTGTTTTTTTGTTTGTTTTATACTGCAGGTTCTTATTAGTCATCAATTTTATACACATCAGTGAATACATGTCAATCCCAATCGCCCAATTCAGCACACCACCATCCCCACCACACCATGGTTTTCCCCCCTTGGTGTCCATACTTTTGTTCTCTGCATCTGTGTCTCAACTTCTGCCCTGCAAACCAGTTCATCTGTACCAGTTTTCTAGGTTCCACATACATGTGTTAATATACGATATTTGTTTTTCTCTTTCTGACTTACTTCACTCTGTATGACAGTCTCTAGGTCCATCCATGTCCCAACAAATGACTCAGTTTCATTCCTTTTTATGGCTGAGTAATATTCCCTTGTATATATGTACCACAACTTTTTTATCCATTCATCTGTCGATGGGCATTTAGATTGCTTCCATGACCTGGCTATTGTAAATAGTGCTGCAATGAACATTGGGGTGCCTGTGTCTTTTTGAATTGGGGTTTTCTCTGGGTATATGCCCAGTAGTGGGATTGCTGGGTCATCTGGTAATTCTATTTTTAGTTTTTTAAGGAACCTCCATACTGTTCTCCATAGTGGCTGTATCAATTTACATTCCCACCAACAGTGCAACAGGGTTCCCTTTTCTCCAAACCCTCTCCAGCATTTGTTGTTTGTAGATTTTCTGATGATGCCCATTCTAACTGGTGTGAGGTGATACCTCACTGTAGTTCTGATTTGCATTTATCTAATAATTAGTGATGTTGAGCAGCGTTTCATGTGCTTCTTGACCATCTGTATGTCTTCTTTGGAGAAATGTCTATTTAGGTCTTCTGCCCATTTTTGGATTGGATTGTTTCTTTCTCTAATATTGAGCTGCATGAGCTGTTTATATATTTTGGAGATTAATCCTTTGTCCGTTGATTCATTTGCAAATATTTTCTCAAATTCTGAGGGTTGTCTTTTCGTCTTGTTTATGTTTTCCTTTGCTGTGCAAAAGCTTTGAAGTTTCATTAGGTCTCATTTGTTTATTTTTGTTTTTATTTCCAGTACTCTAGGAGGTGGATCAAAAAAGATCTTGCTGTGGTTTATGTCAAAGAGTGTTCTTCCTATGTTTTCCTCTAAGAGTTTTATACTGTCTGGTCTTACATTTAGGTCTCGAATCCATTTTGAGTTTATTTTTGTGTATGGTGTTAGGGAGTGTTCTAATTTGATTCTTTTACATGTAGCTGTCCAGTTTTCCCAGCACCACTTATTGAAGAGACTGTCTTTTCTCCACTGTATATTTTTGCCTCCTTTGTCATAGATTTGTTGACCATAGGTGCGTGGGTTTATCTCTGGGCTTTCTATCTTGTTCCATTGATCTATGTTTCTGTTTTTGTGCCAGTACCGTATTGTCTTTATTAGGGATTGCATTGAATCTGTAGATTGCTTTGGGTAGTATAGTCATTTTCACAATGTTGATTCTTCCAATCCAAGAACATGGTATATCTCTCCATCTGTTGGTATCATCTTTAATTTCTTTCATCAGTGTCTTATAGTTTTCTGCATGCATATACTACCATTCTTGTACTTGTTTCCTAAATAAAATCAATTCATCGGACATAATTAAGAGTATCCACTTATGCATATGATGGTGGGACACTGTGATATGAGACCCTGTGTCATTGATACTTTTTTGTTGTATAGTGCTTTCCAGTTTTCAAAGTCCTTTTGTAATTGGTGGTACAAACTGAAACAATTCTTTTTCTTAGATTCTTAAACAAATTGTGTCTAAAATGCCATTGAGTACTTCATTATTTCTATGGTCGATCTCAGAAAAATCAACATAGGCATAGACACAAACATTTCTGTAAAAAATGTCAAAGGGTCAATGGACTGCCATTAGCTATGTTTGGGCCTTCAAAAATAAGAATATCTGTTTTAAAAGGGTTGGTTTTCTGCTCTGCCACTCCAGTTATTAACATCTATGTCCAATTTTTTTTGCATCTAACCATTCATATTCTATTTCATAAATAAACTCTAAAGGACAGATCAATGAAGTACTAGCTAAAATGAATCCAACCCATACTATATAAAAAGTATTACAACTTAATAAACATTTATATTAAGCAAAAATATATACGTGTGCGTGTATATGCACAAAGTTGATAATACAGGAATATTTTTTAAAAATCATCAAAGTTTTGCTCTTTTAATTTTATGTGTAGTTATTCATTATCTATCTGTTACTCAGAAAACTCAGGTGGAGTAAGCAGTATCATGCCTGTTTCTTGAATGAGGACATCTAATGTTCGAAAGTTTGTGAGACTTCTTCAATTAGTACAATTGAAGAAAGAAAGAGGTTTTCTGAATCTCTGAACAGTATTGCTATATCAACTACTCTTTCTTTTTTCTCTTCTTCACGTTTCTGCTGGTCTATACCATTATAAAACAGAATTCATCTTTCTCAGTCTGAAAATGTAAAGTTATTTACTTTCTAAAAATATTACAACTAGAATAACAAGTACACTTAAACCAAATAGTAGACAAAAAGTGAAGAGATATTAAAATCCATTAGGATTTACAAGTTTAGCATCATTATTAAAAAAAAACCCTCCAGTTTAAGGGAATTATATTTAGTTGTTAAAACATATAATAGTATATCATGACTTTGAAAAGATTTCTAATCTTGGGGCAGTGGATTGCCCTGTGTCCTCTCAAGGATCCGAGAAGAATTGTTATTTTTTAGTCTTTTCAGCTTTTTACTTATTGTTAGAGTGGCAACTTCTAAGCTCATCACATGTGGAACTGGAAACTGTCGCAGATATATCTTTACTTGTTTTTACTAAGTTTCTTCAATTTGTAGCTTTCTTCAACAATTTGGGGATATTTTGACCATCATTTCTTCAAATAAATTTTCCTCTCCCTGATGATTAGTGATGTTGAGCATCTTCTCACAAGCCTGTTGGCCATCTGTATGTCTTCTTTGGAAAAATGTCTACTCAGGTCCTCTGCCCATTTTTTAATTGGGTTTTTTGATTTTTTGATGTTGATTTGTACGAGTTCTTTGTGTATTTTAGATATTAATCCTTTATTGGATACATCATTTGGAAATACCTTCTCCCATTCAGTAGAAGGCCTTTTGCTTTCTTGATAGTTTTCTTCACTCTGCAAAAGCTTTTTAGTTTGATATATATAATTTGTTTATTTTTGCTTTTGTTTCCCTTGCCTGAGGAGATATATCCAAAATAATATTGCTAAGATTGATGTCAAAGTGTGTACTCCCTGTTTTCTTCTAGGAGTTTTATGGTTTCAAGTATCCCATGTAAGTCTTGAATCCATTTTGAATTTATTTTTGTATATGGTGTGAGAACGTAGTCCAGTTTTACTACTTTCCACGCAGCTGTCCAATTTTCTGAGCACCATTTGTTGAAGAGGCTTTCTTTCCCCCTTGTATATTCTTGCCTCTTTTGTTGTTGTGACCATAGAAGCATGAGTTTATTTCTGGGCTCTCTATTCTGTTTCATTGATCTATGCGTCAGTTTCTGTGCCAGAAGCATACTGTTTTGATTACCATAGCTTTGAAAGCATTATTATAGTTTGAAATCAGGAGTATCTCCAACTTTGTTTTTTTGTATCACAATGATTGATTTGCATATATTGAACTACCCTTGCATCCCTGGGATAAATCCCACTTGATCATGGTGTATGGACCTTTTAATGAATTGTTGCGTTCTGTTTGCTAATATTTTGTTGAGGATTTTTGCATCTCTCCTCCTTTCTCTCTCTTCTCCTTCTGGGACTTCCATAATGAAAATGTTAATACGCTTGATGTTATCTCAAAGGTCTCTTAAACTGTCCTCATTTAAAAATTTTTTTTCTGTTCAGCTTGGGTGATTTCTACTACTCCATCTTGCAGTTCACTGATCCATTCCTCTGTATCATCTAATATACTGTTGAATTCTACTAGTGTAGGGGGGCCTAGCAGCAAGCTCCCCTATGGTCAATAGAACTACATGCTCTAGGATTGCCCCCTATGTGGGTTGTGTGTGCACTTGCATTGTGGTGGTAGGTGGCTGGCCCCCAGCTCAGATGATAGTGAGGCTGTGCCTCGTGTGGTGGCCGTGGGCCTACTAGAGGACAGGGTAGGCTTTTCACATGGTTGGCTCTGTGGCCCAGGGTGGGCGTGTCTTCCGCCAGCCCCCTGGATGGGGGGGGCTGCATGCACATCTCAATTTTGCTTACCAATGTCAGCCTCTGGAGTATGGGGTAGGGTCCCTGCACAGTTGTTTGCATGGCCCAAGGGTGCTCCAGGCTGGTGCTGGCCTTTGGAAGGTGAGGCCAAGTCCCTGCAGGGCTTTCTGAGGAACTGAGGGGGTGGTTTGGAGACTGATGCCAGCCCACTGGTAGTCAGGTCCAGGTCCCTTGTGCTAATATGTTAGAGGATGGAGTCCCAAATGGTACTTGCTAGCACAGATGCTATCTTGGTAAAACAAACTCCCCAAAATGCCTGCTGCCAGTGTCTCTGTCCCCACGAGGAGTTCCCAGTTGCATCTTGCCTCTCTGGGAGGATCTCCAAGATCAGAAAGTGGGTCTGACCCAGGCTCCTTTTAAACTACTGTCTCTGCACTGGGACTCAGCATGTGAGATCTTGTGTGCACCCTTTAAGGACAGAGTCTCTGTTTCCTATATCCCTCCAGCTCTCCCAAATGTAAGTCCTGTTGATTTTCAAAGCCAGATATTCTGGAGGCTTATCTCCCCAGTTCAGGCTGAGGAGCCCGATATGGGCCTCAGACCCCTCACTCCTTGGGGAGGACATCTACAACTGTGATACTTTTCCTGTTTGGGGGTTGCCAACCTGGGGATGTCAGTCTTGATTATACCACTTCTCTGCCCCTCCTATTTGTCTTGTTGTGGTTCCTTCTTTATGTCTTTAGTTGTAGAAAATATTGTCTGCTAGTCTTGAAGTTGTTCTCATAGATAGTTGCTCTGTAAGTAGTTGTAATTTTGTTGTGTCCCTAGGAGGAGGTGAGTTCAAGGTCTTCCTACTTTGCCATCTTGGTCACTTCTTGATTGTATATTTTTAATAAATCAAAAGTATTTTCATGTATGCACCCTAAGAAAGATATTTGCCACTACTTTTTACCTTTATCAGCAATAACTATCGATCTTGAGTGTCACATTTATTGAAGGTCAGCTTCATGCAGTTAAATGAGAAAGTAGCCATTTATTGTTTTTGCCTCAGGAAACTTTATTCAGCTGAACTAATGTGACTTTAACAGAGAGCACAAAGAGATCATTTACTAAGAGGGACCCATTTATTATAAAATCTAAGGAAATGAATTTTGTTCTATCCTTATTCAGTGTACTTGAAAATAACTTATCACATATTTTCCATTTTATACACTGTTACCATCTATAATTTAAGACAAATAGTGTGGAGATTATTAATCAGACTGTGATTTGTTACTAATTTATGTGAAACCAATGGACAAAAGCTGAGGACAACATAGAAATTGTTCCCAATGTCTATTCCTGAGGAAAGGTAGGCTACTCAACTTCTCCACCAAAAGGGGAAAAACACTGTCTACTATATATCATTCCCTCATAAAGATGCATAATTTGTACTAGCATATTATCACAGTAAAGGTTCTGAGGTTTCTGTGATTAGGGAACTTATTTAACTGGGCTTAATTCAGTGCTTCCTAAACATATTTGACTACAAATCTCTTTTTCACATGTGAAGAGATAATACAGTTAGTGTTCTTTAGGTAAAGACTAATGACATAAAGAGAAAAACTGGTTATTCAATGTAATGAGATATGACACCTTGGGTGATTAGGCATAGAAAATGAGAAGAAGGAGCCTAACTCCATTAGGCTGATAGCCTCAACTTTGAGGAAAAGGGCTCTTTTAATCTGAATGTTTCTGAGTGCTTGATCTATGAAAGCCCATCTAGGTGTCTCAAGGAAAAGGAAGATTTCACATTAAACCATCTTATAACACTAGTAAAGAAAGCAGTGTTCTAGATATGGGTCTCTTTTCCCTTTATTCTATGTGTTTGAGTGTATGTGTGTTAGTACGTGTTTGGCATACAAAAGAAGAATTGTTTGTCAAGGGCAACCTGAGAATTAACCTGCATCAGATTAACACTGGGACTCAGTGGATGGATATGGATGTCTTATGTCAACTGCGTGAATATGTTTCTTAGAGATATTGTTTGCACCTTTATTGTGGGCCGTCAGTTTATTTTAGGAAATCTCACCCAGAGAATATCCTTTTCATCCTGTTGCTCTAAACTTGGTCAACACCTTTAAGCATTCCTACTTGTGCTGATAAAAAGATGGCCTTTAATATCAGAGAGGATGAGGAAGCCAGGCTCAGTGGATTATCTGAATAATTCTAAAAAAAAAGTTTTTCTAATAGTTCTCTTATATTTGTTCTCTCTTCATAATATTGTTATAAATGTCATGGTCATTGCCCATAATTCTCTTTCCTTCCTGTTTATCCTGGCAAATGTCCTAAAGGACTCAGCTCTGTATCACCTCTTATGTAAAATATTCATCAACGCCCATACTAACAGAGTTAATTGATCATTCATTTTTGCTTCCTTAGCACATTCTTTATTTGTTCATATTTCATTGGAGCTCTTTATTTATTGTGACATTCTTGTGGGTTGGGTTTTGAAGTATCATTTTGATTTTACTTGTATTTGTATTTTAACCATGTCTAATATGTAGTATTGAGTATCCAGTACATTCAGGAAATGTTAGTTGACTGAATGAAGAAATAAACATGGGAGGTTTTTGGTTTTGTTTGCTTTTGTTTTTAATGCTCACTTATTCTTATTCACGTATAGGGAGTAAGAATTTCAGCTCCCTCTTTCAAGATACACTTCTCCAATTATGTATCAAAAGGACAACAATTTTGGCTTCCTCTTTAAAAAAGTAGTATGTGCAAGAAAGTCATAAGTGAGTAGGTATCATATTTGGATGCTTCCTACATATTAGGCACTAACATATTTAATTTTTGTTTAATACAGATTATTCAGAATAAGAGAATGTCTATTTGTGACTAATAGAAATTCTTCTTAGTGTATCAAAATGACCAATTACCACATTATTTCTTCCTCAAAAATTTTTTGTTATCTTTAAGGCACAGTATTTTCAACTTGAGAAGTATTTCTGACAGTATCTGTTTGTTTTAAATTTTATCTAGAAGAGAATATCATATTTTCTTAAGAAGATAAATTCATTGTGTATTAGTCCCCATCAATTCCAGGAAAACTGCTAACTGGCACAGAGCAGTTAGGAGCAGCCAGCTGTCACTTCATAAGCATTCCTGTGTACCTCTCCACCTGTGGAAATTGGATTTAGGTGGCAGAACAATCAAAATGAATAATAAACATCAATACTAATCGCTCACATGATAAAAGGTGATTTCTCTCTCTCTCTCTCTCTCACTCACTTAGTCATTTGTAGAAATGTTATATACATTCTCTGTAATGCTGCAATTTTGTTCAGGATTTGAGGCAGCCGAAAGGTTTTAGTGTGGTGTTACTGTAATTACCTAAAGAGTGAAATGGTTACCGAATGTAAATTCTCAACTCTTATAGTAAGTTGATTTATAGCATGTTTAAAAACACTTCTAAGCAGTAAGGCTAGGTATCACTGGAATGTTTAAATGTGCTAAAAATGACAAAAATTTATAGAGTGACCGGGAACTTAATAGGTAGGCAACAAATGCTACTACCCCCATCCCTCTTGTAAATGAAATACAATGTTCGGATCTTGGGGGAATATAAAAACAAATAACAAACTTCAACTGGTTAGTACTAAATCAACTATTTTTAAAGTAAGCTTTCTTATAAACAAAGCAAGAACTGATACACATTTTTTTCAATGCCAATTAAACTGTTTGGAATTGAGCAAATACCATTGTTGGGTGTAAACACCTTTTATAAACTGTCCTTATTTTAGCACATATTAGTGATTCCAATATATGAAAAAAATATTGATATTGACTTAGAAAATATTTTTAGCATATTGGTATGAAATTAATATTTTAAAGAAATTCTGAAATTTGATGAATCCATATCATCTCTGAATCTGAGTGTGCCCTATATTTTGGAGGTTTGTGTCAATTTAATTGCATATGATTTAGTTAGGTGTAATGAGACTATGAAATTTAGCAATATGGTACTTGATATCCAAGACAAAAAATTCATGAAATAAATTAACCAGGGCATAACTATTATTTCAAAGCATTTTAATGATATCTTATGCTTTATAAATTTATATACTACTCATTATCAAGTAATGAATTCATAAATGAAGGAAGCTTCTGAGGTTGATTCAAGTCTCACACTGTTCTATCTATCTAAAATGTTGAGAGCAGGTTGAGTTGTAAGACTTATTAGATTTCAAATAAAAAGATATGGATTCAAAAAGATACATGCACCCCGATGTTCATAGTAGCACTATTTACAATAGCCAAGAAATGGAAACAACCCAAGTGTTCATCAATAGATAATAAGCTTAAGAAGATGTGGCATATATATATACACATTATATACTTCATTATATATATGTGTATATATATGTATATATATATATATATATATATATATATATATATATATATATGTAAAATGAAGTATTACTCAGCCATAAAAAAGAATGAAATACTGCCATCTGCAGCAACATGGATGGACTTAGACAATATTTTGCTTAGTGAAATAAGCCACACAGAAAAAGACAAATACTACATGATATCACTTATAAATAATAACCTAAAAAATAATACAAATGAATCTATACACAAAATAGAAACAGACTCAAAGACATAGAAAACAAACTTGTGGTTACCAAAGGGAAGAGGGATGGGGGCAGGGACAAATTAGGAATATGGGATTAACAGATACAAACTACTATATATAAAATAGATAATCAACAAGAATTTACTATGTAGAACAGGGAATTATATTAATATCTTATAATAACATATAATGGAATATAATCTGAAAAAAACTACTGAATCACTATGCTGTGCACTTGAAACTAACATAATATTATAAATCAGCAATAACTCAATAATAAAAAAAATCTGGGATCTAGGCTCAGTCTTTCAGTGACAAATTTCTTAGTTTTCTTTCATTTAAAATGTGTACTGACACCAAAAGCAAAGGCAACAAAAACAAAAATAACCAATGGGACTATATCAAACTAAGAAGCTCCTACACAGCAAAGGAAATCATCAGCAAAATGGAAAAACAATCTACTGAATGGGAGAAAATATTTGCAAATCATCTATCTGATAAGAGGTTAATATCCAAAATATATCAAGAGCTCATACAACTCAATAGCAAGAAAAAAACAATCCAATTTTAAAATGGGCAGAAGATTTAAATAAACATTTTTCCAATTAAGACATACAGATGGGACTTCCCTGGTGGTACAGTGATTAAGAATCTGCCTCCCAATACAGGGAACACAGGTTTGTGCCCTGGTCTGGGAAGATCCCACATGCAGTGGAGCAACTAGGCTCGTGTGCCACAACTACTGAGCCTGTGCTCTAGAGCCCACAAGCTACAACTACAAGCCCACGTGCCACAACTACTGAAGCCCACGCATTTAGAGCCTTTGCTCGTCAACAAGAGAAACCACCGCAATGAGAAGCCCATGCACCGCAATGAAGAGTAGCCCCCGCTCACCGCAACTAGAGAAAGCCCATGTGCAGCGACAAAGACCCAATGCAGCCGAAAATAAATAAGTAAATTAAAAAATAAAAAAAAGATATACAGATGGCTAACAGACACATGAAAAGATGCTTAACATCACTAATCAACAGAGAAAAGCAAATCAAAATCACAACAAGATATCACCTCACACCTGTCAGAATGGCTGTCATAAAAAAGACAAGAAATAACAAGTGTTGGCAAAGATATGGAGAAAATGGAACCCTTGTATACTGTTGGTGGGGATATAAATGAGTGCAGCCACTATGGAAAACAGTATGAAGGTTCCTAAAAAAATTAAAACTACCATATGATCCAGCAATCCCACTCCTGGGTATTTATCCAAAGAAAACAAAAACACTAACTTGAAGAGATACATGCACATCCCCATATTCATTGCAGTACTATTTACAATAGCCATGACATGGAAACAACCTAAATACCCATTGATGAATGAATGAATTTTTAAGATGTTTTATATTTTATATATATATATATATATATATATATATAATATTATTTAGCCATAAAAAGGAATGAAATCTTGCCATTTGTGACATGAATGGACCCTGAGAGCATTATGTTAAGTGCAATAAGTCAGACAGAAAAGACAAATGCTGTATGATCTCACTTATATGTGGAATCTTAAAAACAACAACAACAACAAAAGCTGAGCTCATCAATACGGAGACTGATTGGTGGCTGCCTGAGGTGGGGAGTACTGGGGCATGGGCAAAATGGGTGAAAAGGTCCAATTTTTTTTTGTTATATTGATAAAATGAATGTCTTGGGGATATAATGTACAGCATGGTCACTACAGTTAATAATACCATATTGTATATTTGAAAGTATCTAGGAGAGTGGATCTTGAAAGTTCTCATCACAAGAAAAAAAATTTGTAACTATGTATGATGCTAGATGTTAATTGAACTTACTGTGGCTATCATTTTGCAATATATAAAAATATCGAATCACTATAGTATACAACTGAAACTAATATAACGTCATGTTAGTTATACTTGAATGAAAAAAGAAAAGAGTAAAATCAAACAAGTAAAAAAAAAAAGTGGGTGTGATAATGACTATTCTATCTAGTAACCTCATAGGGCTATTAAGAGGATACTATGTGAAGGTCAGGGAAATTTTAAAAGTACATGCAAAACAACACAACTTTCTATTAAAAGGACACATGTATTTGAAAGTTTGAAAATATTTCTGTTTATATATCTCTTTACATTTTTTGTGAATGAATTTTTGTTCTGACTTTTCAAAACCTATCTCTACCTGCTTTTTAGACTGTTATTGCACTATTTGTTCTAAAAATAAGTACTGACAAGGCCCTCAATGAATCATTTTTTAAAATAATGCTTAATTGTACTTTAGTTTTCTTAGCTTATATGAATCACATATAATTATGCAGAAAAGGTTTTGGTAGGTATTTTATTTTGCCACACGTCTATTTGTTTATTTTTCCCTCTTACTGTCTTTTTAAATAATACTTCTATGACTTTTTCTTTTTTACATTTTGAACTACAGTCTTTAAGTTTTCAAAACAGAAGACACATTTTCCATCTCAAAATAATGCATTAGTATATGGAATGTAATGAAGAACAGTTGCTAGCTCTTAGTACATGACTGCACTAAATAACTTTTGCTGAATCTCTTGTAGAATTGGCATTGACACAGACCTTGAAGTTTTCATGTGTTTTAGAACCTGGGGTGATGTAATGAATTGGCTGTGTGGTAGATAATATAAGGTGTATGGGAATAAAGTCCTCAAAACTCTTAACGGATTATTTATGGTTCCTGCTAGGTAGAGAGGATAGTTTAATTCATTCACCCATAAGGTTATTTTTTCTGACTGGAGAATTTATTTTTAACACCTTTTAAAAGGGGTGAAAATAAGTTTCCGTATACTAAGACCAAAATCACAGTAGCCTACAGCAAGGGATATAAAGGTTTTCCCCCTAAAGTTTATTGCCAATAACAAAACATTAAATGTTTACCAAACTTAAATTCTTTAAATTTAAAGAAATACAGTGAATAAATAAGGTGATTCTTGGAAAAATAAGAAACAATGAACAGTATTTTTTACAGTTAAAAAGTTTTGCAAATAAAACACTTCTGAAAGATCTGGGAGC
This sequence comes from Mesoplodon mirus, assembly GCF_964341445.2. NCBI lineage: Eukaryota > Metazoa > Chordata > Mammalia > Artiodactyla > Ziphiidae > Mesoplodon > Mesoplodon mirus. The sequence goes on from NC_138984.1 coordinate 46,970,095, forward strand.
TTCCAAAAGACATCCCAACTTCCATTTCTATGACCAATCTTATGACATTGGTTTCTGTGTTCTTTATTTTATTGTATTCCACAATTTGGAAGGCTTTGTAACCTATAATGTAAGCATGGTATGGTAAGGAAGTAAATATATGCATGTATGTGGTATTGGAGCTATTTATTAAAATGTCAGTGTGGTTCTCTTGTTTTTCTTCCAGTAGCATATCCATTGGCTTCACATAAATTAGCACCAAATCACAGTCTGATTGATAATCTCTACACTGTATATATTGGGTTGGCCAAAAAGTTTTTTTGGGTTTTGTCCATAACATCTTATGGGAAAAGATGGTGACAGTATATAAAATAGAATACAATTGATAAGTTATTTTCAAGTACACTGAATAATGCAAATATTTTTATATTTGTAGTTAGTGATCAGTGATACTAAAAGAAAAATAAACACATATCCATCATTTAACCAAGAGTTTCAAAGAATAATTTAATTATTTAGTGGTGGTTTAATTTTTTCACAACTAATAACCAAAGACGATGTTATCTAGTGAGCGATATTGGCTTTCAACATTAAAAAAAATATAATTACCTTCTATAATTGCTACAGTAATTAAGAGTAAAGAGTCTATTGCAATCTTCCCCAACTAACACATTTGAGCCAGTTAAATTAAGTTCCCAATACCAGTCTTTTATAAAAGAAAATAGAACTACTTACTTAGGTAAGTGGGGGGGAAAGTGTGGCAAAAATAAATCAAGAAATAAAGGAAGAAAGAAAGACTTTCTGTCTATTTTCTCATTTACTTTCTTGTCAGGATATCTTGGTTTTTTTTGTTTGGTTGGTTTTTTTTGCGGTACGTGGGCCTCTCACTGTTGTGGCCTCTCCCATTGCGGAGCACAGGCTCCAGACGTGCAGGCTCAGCGGCCATGGCTCACGGGCCCAGCCGCTCCACGGCATGTGGGATCTTCCCGGATCGGGGCACGAACCCGTGTCCCCTGCATTGGCAGGCGGACTCTCAACCACTGCGCCACCAGGGAAGCCCTTGTCAGGATATCTTAATGGCACTTTCCAATGGTTCTGCTTTTTAACATTGTCCCTGTAGTGCATATTATTTTCATCTTCCCAGAACATTCTCCTTTCTTACAGGTTAGGTATATGATGAAGGTGGTGTCAATCATAGTACTTATCAATCTGGCCAAATGTTAATATAGAAATAGTTATATGATGCAAATTGGGGCAAGTAGGGTCTTCCTGTGAGATTTTTCTATGTGAAGCTAGCAGGAATAATTCTCTCTTCTCTCCTGGGCATCAAGTACTAAAAGTATTTCCAAGAACTTCCAGGGACCAAGTCTCTTGCCATGTGAGAATATCCCAGAAACTCATGCAAAGCAGAATGAGTCTTAGAGGATCAGGTCCTTGATTCCAGTCTACGAGGCTCTGAGATGCCCTGTTCCTGCAGATCTTCATTTAATTCTCAGAGATATCTTATATCCTTCCAATCCATCCTGTGCTTAGATTCAACTATGTTGAATTGGGTTTCCTTCAAGTGGAACTGAACATCTCTGGCTTAAACAGCATATTCAAAAGGGGAATGTCAAAGGATACTGCATCATGCTTACATTAGAAACCTTCTTTCCACTACTCCTCAGTTATTCATCTCTACCAAATCCTATGTTGGAATTGGAAATTTCCATTGCATGGGCTTATTTATAACTATAATGTGGGTGTTATTGGGATTCCTCATTTGCCTTCTTTAATATCAGCCTCTGCTACTCAATAATGCAATCTGTACATTTGCTCTTTTTTTTTTCTTTTTACTCTTTGTGTCTTCTCAAGTAGACCCAAAAGGCTTAGTTTTCCCATTGCTTTTAGAGCTACAGAGCTTTTCCACGTAACTCCTCTTTTTTCAAATTCATATGATAATCAGCTATTCATTTCCCGGTTAGATCTCCTAAATTATTTTCCAATTAAGTCAAAATGTTTAACTTACAAAGAAAATTAAGAGATACTCCTGTTTCCCTTTTTGAAGGAAAATTATTTTTGCATATATTTTAAGCATGGTCTTCACTTCAAAAAATTACTTTAGAACCGTGAAGAGAATCTTATTGACTATATTTATCTTGCATCTGTTTCTTTTTAAACATCTGTATAAAGACTACCTTATCTAGTACCATCTGAAATTTAAAATTTATTCATAAAGCATTTTTTATGATTTCTGTGTTTTTTTCTATATTTATATTATTCTCATATTTTTTTCTGCTTTTTCTTAAAAGCAAATTTTTTTCTTACTGAATCTAAAGCTAATGCATAATTAGACAGAAAATTAAAATTAATAAAATTAAAATTAAAATTAATAAAAATTAATAAGAGAGTAAACTTTTCACTAAATCTAAACATGTAGTTATAAATACTTAATATGCAGGTGGACACTTTATTTTTTTTTATTATTTTTTTTCAGAGAGTATCACTCCATTTATCTGAAATTCCAGAATAGGCAAATCCATAGAGACATAAAGTAGATTAGTGGTTGCCAGAGGCTGAGGGGGTAGGAGGATGAGAGTAACTGGTAAAGGTACAGGGTTTCCTTTTGAGGTGACAGAAATACTCTGGAACTAGATGGTGGTGACGGATGCGCACCATCGTGAATCTACTAAAACCCACTGAACTGTAGACTTTAAAATGGTGACTCTTATGTTATATGAATTTTATCTCAATTTTAAAAAATGCAAAAAACCTCATAAAACCACATAAAGTGCTTAGAACAAGGCCTGGCCTGGAATAAGCACTCAGTTAATGCTAAGTTGATTAATACTAACATTTCCAGTGAAGTTATTTTTTCCTTCATTGTAACAAGTTGTCTTGCTGCAGTTTTTGTTTAACTATTGTTTTGTTTAACTTTTAATCCCAGCCCTGCTTCTTCCCATCCCACTGATAAGAAAGCCTGGAGCTCCCTCTTTTGGTGACGGCAGAGATTCAAACCACATGAGGCCCTGGCCCAGGCAGAAACCCTCACCCCAGTCCTGCCCCTTAACCACAGTAAAAACCGGGGCTAGGTGCTCTTCCTTCTTCTCACAGAGCTTCTCCCACCACCAGAGATCTCTATTACGCAAGCAGTAAACCTTTCATATCTTCATCGTTCTCAACATTCAAACCAAATTTGGAGGAAGGGTCCATCCTATTTCTGAAGGACAGACAGAACAGTGACTACTGTCCTTATCTTCCGGCCACACTGGGCCTGCATTCCCAGGTGACAACAGTAGGTGGTGGTGGAGAAGAGTGTTCTCTTTATCCAGGGCACATGCGCTCTGGTTGGCCACAGTCCCCCCCACTCCCAATCGCCTGACTCCCAGCCTCCTGCACTCATTTACTCTACCTTCCCAGCTGTTGTAGGTGCATAGGTTTGCAGTCCCAGCTCTAAGAGAAAGCTGCCTCGAGGCAGGTCTGCAGCTGGGATACGGCTCCATCTCCATTCTCAGAAAGTGGTTCCCTCCCATTTGCCTTGGCTCCAAGATGGCCCAAGCCAGCCCAGCCCAGCCCAGCACCTGCCCACCTGTGGATAGAGTATACCTTCATAGAGAATGCCCTGGCCATCCCTGCTCTGGAGGCATCTCAGCTTCCAGTGCCGTCCACTCTTGTCTATCAGCACTGTCCCCGCTGGCAAAGCCTTGAGCAAGGTGGTCACCCGGCTCCGCTTCAGGGTCTGAGGGCTCTGCCTGGTTGTCCAAGGGCTGCTCCGGGAGGTTGGGGATCTTCTCCAGCACGCTTTGGGTTTCTCACAGGTACTCAAGGTATCTTCAGATTCAGAACTGCCACCTTCTGAGAGAAGGGATGATGGGGGAGAGGAAGCACAGCTGGACCATTTCACTTTCTTGGGAGATATTTCAGAACTGGTGTTCCTCCTTCTCCTTGAGCCTTGGGAGGATGGCATAGATGGCTTGACAAAGGTCTGGGACCCCTCGTGCTCCTCTGTAGGCAAAGGTTTTCCACAGTAGGGGCAGAATTTGAAAGTTGCTTCAACACCTTTGCCACAGTCTGGACAGGAGATCATGCTTTATGGGGTTAGAGTCGGGCCCTCAGACTCACTGGACTGGAAACTCCATCTTAGCTGTGTCCTTCTCAGTTGCCCTGCGAAAACTTCCGCTTGGGCAGAAGGCGCTGTGCATGCATCCTCTCCCTCGCGGGAGGACTAACACCTTATTTTTTAAATTAAACTTTTAAGTTATAGATTTATGTGAAATTCTAAGAAATAATATGAATAACAATATGGTATATAATTATTTTTATATATTACTGAATTGTATATTTTTAAAGCAATTTTTGCGTCTATATTCATGGTAGATATTGGTCCATAGTCCCCCCCACCAACACCTTATTTCCTGCACTCTCTTTATCTAGTTTGGTTATCAGGGTAATACTTAACTCGTTTCATAATATGAATTGGCAAGTGTTCGCTCCTCTTCAATTTTCTGAAAGAGATTTTCCTCTTTTCTAATATATGCATTCAGTGCTATAACTTTCCCTCTCAGCACTGCTTAACTGTTTCTCATATAAGTAGATATGTTTTATTTTAATTTTCATTTCATTCAGTTTAAGGTATTTTTGATTTCTCTTGAGAATTCTTCTTTGATTCATGGATTGTTTACAAGTATGTTGTTTAGTCTCTAAGTGTTTGGAGATTTTCCTATTATACTTCTGTTAATGATTTTTTGTTTAATTGTGGTCTATGCAGAACATACTCTGCATTATTTCAATTCTGTAAATGTTTTGAGGTTTGTTTTGTGGCCCAAGATGTGGTCTATCTTGGTGTATGTTTCATGGGCACTGGAAAAAATATGCATTCTGCTGTTGTTGGGTGGAGTGTTCTGTAAATGTTGATTAGGTCCTGTTGGTTGGTGAAGTTTTGAGCTCTTCTATATTCTTGTTGATTTTCTGTCTAGTTGCTCACTCAATTGTTGAGTAAGCTGTGTTGAAGCCCCTAACAATAATTGTGTATTTGTGTATTCCTCCTTTCAGTTCTGTTTGTTTTGTTTCACATATTTTGCAGCTGTGATGTTTAGTGAATTTATATTTATGATTGCTATGTCTTCTTGTTGAATTGACTTTTATCAGTATATCATATCTCTTTCTGGCAATTTTCTTTTTTCTGAAGTCTACTTTATTTGTGCTGACCAAAGAGCATACATCATTGTGCCCACAGAGTGAGCAGAGCAAAGCCATGCATAAGCTACTTGGGTAAATATATAAACACAACTGCAGAGGACCCCATACCTGATCCATCATTTATATATAGGAATGTATAGCCTTGTCCTACCAAATCAAGGAAACACAAAACATAAATGATAAAATTAAGATGGAAAATAAAATAACTGATGCAGAAGTGAAGTTTTTATTCAAATATCACTTTAAAATCATTGAATTGATATTCTCAGAAATATATGATTGAGAAAATATTGCACTGAGTAATAATAATAGGCTGCTATGTACAATATTAGGAACAATAATATTGCAATAAAGGAGGAATCTAAGAATATGGATTGAGTACCTGGAAATAACAGTATTGCTAGGATAAAAAGAAATCCACAGAAAACTGAAGAAATTTAGATGTATAAGTAACACTTAGAATTATAGTCTTTGAGAATATTAGGGACTAAGGCCCCTCCATCATACCCTGTCTAATCATCCATTACATAGATTGGTCCCAAGCCCCCTCAAAAGTAAAAATAACATGAAAGCTATATCCCAAAACAGCAAAAATACAAAAAGAGGAAAAGTATGACTAATAGTTCATCTGAGAGGATAGATCCAGTAGCTCTGAAACTTGTTTAATAGAAATATCAGAAGAAGAGGATAAAGAGATGAAAACAATCAAAAACATAATTGAAGATAATTTTCTAAAAATTAAAAAATAGCCTTGAGTGCCAAGAGAAAATAATGAAGCACATGTTATACACACTCAGATAAAAATGAATCATACTACACATTCTCATGACAAAAATTTTAATAAATCAAGTTTAAAAAAAATCCTAATTTGTTTAATGACTAAAAACAGCTCCTGATGAAAGAGCAAAACCTGCTAATATTAGACTTTTCAGTGACGAGAGGAAAATGAAGGGATATGGTAAGAATTCAATGAAATGATAACCTTAAATTTATGGGTGGGCATGATTTTGAATCTAGATTCTTATACCCAACTAAACTTTTATTAGGGCAAAATAATGAAAGTTTTAATATGCTAAGACTCAGAGGATTTACTGCTCATATAATCCAGGGGGAAAAAAATCACTTACGGATGTACTTCAGAGAAAACAAAATGTATTCAAGGTAAATTATTACCTTTGCTTTTGAGATTATTTATGTCTACTCTATTTATTTGTTGGAAATACTATACAATGGCAAGCTGTTGTGCCATACTCTGCATGTTCCTTACTCTGCATTCAGTGATGCCTTTTGGTAGCTTGAAATCAGTTAATGCTACAAATCAGGACTTGATTCTATATTTTGTTGTTTGCCTAGACTTAAGAAACTAATGAAGAAAATAGTAATCATGCAGATCAAAGTGTGCCATGTCTAGTGTTGAAGCTTAAAGATGTTTCACTTTAATAAGTATAATTTGTATAAGGTAAGAAATAGTCTAACAGCAGATTCTAAATGAGATTTAATGACAAAACATTTTTTTGCGAAAAGGATTAGATGATTAGGATATAATTCCATGTGTTGAATTATGGTTGGATTACAACCATAGATTTTCTACAGAAAAAAGAATTTGACAAAAATCCATGAAAGCATTCTGCAAAATTAATAGGTGGGATAGAATTTACAATAAAGAGTATTGTGTATTTTATTATTATTTATATATCACTAAAATTTATAAAACTTATATAAGTATATCAACACATACATTTCCCCCCCCACCCCCAGAGAGCCAGTTGTTAAATGTTTACTGGAACAGTACTGGTTATGAGTGATTTTAATTTCCCTTTTTATAGCTTTCTTGTGTCTGAATTAAATATGGCTTTTATTTTATAATCAAGAGAAAGCATATTGTATCCAAGCTATAACAGACTGGTATATCACCTAGCTTTAGCTAGGTGATATAGTACCAGAGTGCCACAATGTTAAAGTGGCTGTTGAGTGAGTTCTCAAGTTCAGAAAGAAAAGTTACATAAGCTATATCTAAGGTACACAGGGCCAGCCTTGTTTTTGTACACAATCCCATTTAATACTCATTATAAACCAACAAAGTAGCCATTTTTGAAATTTTAAAGATATGTGGGACAGCAAGTTCAGAGGTTTAAGTTGGAGGAATTCAGATTTCAGGAGGTTGAGTGAAATGATATTTACCCGATCTCAACAAGGCAGATCCAAAAATGCTATTTTGCCAATATACTGAAATTGAAAGACTCAGGGAGATTCAACCATAAGATAGTAAACTATATAAATCAGGATTCCAGTGTATTAAGTTAAAATGAAAAATGTGACTGTCAGCAGACTCAGTGTTCATGAAGGCTTGACAAGGCTCAGGAAGCCACCCAAGTTATCAGATAGGTGCTTGGTAAGTCTGAAATGAGAGTGAGAATAATGAATTACATGATTTTAATGTGTAATAATAGTTTTTTGTTCCAATATCCTAATCCGTTTATCCCCATAATAGTGATAAACCTTCCATTGGACAGGATAGTTAACTGATGTTGATGGGGTTTGTAAGGTCTTGATAACTATCCTTTTTCATGGCTTCCGTTGTTACCATGCTGTGATTAATATTCTTTTTCCTTATAGTTATACTTACAATCTTGTTACCTTGGATATCTAGGAGCTATGTGTTGGTTTATAATTTATCTCTCAAATAGCAACCTGAATACTTATTTCAAAGTCTTTTATTTGAGAAGTATGCTGTTTTCTCCTACAAGGTAAGGATATAAATTCCTCCATTTACTTATGAGCTGCTCAGAGGTTCAGAGAGTGTAAGCAGGGACAGTGGGTATAGATGTTGTATGTGTGCTTGTGTGTGTATGTGTTTGTGGTGATTCTATTGGGAACCAGGAGTTAAAGAATTTGGAGGGAACAGGCAGAAGCTTATTGCAAATCAACTGTTTGGAATCTTGGGCACTGCTTTTATGATTCTTGTACTCTTTCTTCACCTTTGTTCAGAATTCAGATTTCTTTTTTTTCTTAGCCTGTTCTTGATGAATAAGGTAGAGTAATCATTTGGATCATTTTGCTATGCTCTTAGAGTATTCTCTGCGGGTTGAATTAGCTTTTAGCTATCTAAACCAAAGTTAATATGCTGGTTCTAGAAATTTCAGAAAAGTTTCCAATTTACTTGATGGTAGTGAATGCAGAAACCATGAAGTCCAGAGAAGACCTAATGAATGCCGTCATGGATTTTCACCAAATTTTATAATATTTATATGGCCTTTAATAGGCTCTATTACATTTCATATCTATCTATCTATCTATCTATATATATATATATGCCTACAGAAACACACACACATCCACTGATAAGAATGGCAATTTAAAAAATAGTACAAGAATGTTTTTTCTAGAGATCAGTATTTTAGGAAAGAATTAGAGGCTAAAACAGGGTATTTATGAATATAAATAGCTGAGTATCTGTAAATCAGGTATATATACCTTATATGTAACAATCTCCAGGTCAACCAACTTATAACAGGCTTTTTCAATTGCTGATGTGGAGAAAATACAACTTCAGCTTGGTAGGGCAATGATTATGAATAATGGCCTCCCCAGAATTCATACAGAGCCTCACCTCCCACTACACCCTCTTCCAAACACACAAATCATTATGTCTCATTATTATCACATAAGGTAATATATACAAGATTGAGGAATTAGTAAGAATGGTTGGCTCTATACCATCACCCAGAAACCTCACCTAATAAGGAGTAAGTCTTCAAGGTTACTACAATGGGGTGAACAGGGATCCATGGCAAGAGCATCCAAAAGGACTTCTGTCAAGATGAGGATGGAATGGCAGATAAAGTTAGAACTGCCAAACTTGTTGAAGACTGAAAATTATTTAGTGAACTCTTGAATTATCCTGATCAACTTGAAACCAAAAAGGGAACTTGGAGGATGATCACAGAGATTTAATACTTAGGCAAAGAGGTAAGTCACAGATGGCATTATGCACTTTTTCTTTCAATAAGACCCCTTTTAAAAGGTAAAAACTTCCAGTTATAAAATAAAAAAATCATGAGGAAGTAATGTGCAGCATGGTGATTATAGTTAATAATACTGTGTTGCATATTTGCAAGTTGCTAAGAGAGTAGATCTCTTCAAAAGAAAAAAATTGTAACTATGTATGGTGACAGATGTTAACTAGACTTACTGTAGGGATCATTTTGTAAGATATACAAATATCAAATCATTAGGTTGTACACCTGAAACTAATATAATGTTATATATCAATTATACTTCAATAATGATTTTAAAAGACCTCCTTCAATACACTCTAGACAGCATCTTGGTAATGCGGCCCATCCAGTGAAACAGGTATCTCAGAATTCTGCTAGGGATCTGAACCAGTGAAATAATGGCATAATTAAAAGATTTAAAAAGGCAATTTAGGAAAACCAAGTGAAGGATTTATCATACACATGCATTGCTAAAGTTATTTTTTAACCCCTAGAAAGTGACCCCCCGCCTCAAGCATTTGAGATATGCTTTAATACGAATAACATGCCTTTTCCTTGGTATGGAAATCAGTGACAAACCCCTAATGGTCTGTATACTGCCTTTATCACCTCCTCCTTAGTGCCTTTCAGTGCTGCCTTAAAAGAGAGGGTTGGGATAGTATATGAAATAAAGAACAAGACCAAATATTGTTGGTTATTACCAGCTGATTTTCTATCCTTTTTAAGATTCAGCCGTCTTCCTTGCACTTGCACCCAGCTCTCTGTAGATGCCTTCTGCTAGTAGTAGAATAAGCATCCCATTTATTTCTGATCAAAATATAAAATGCTTAATGTAAAATATTAAGATATAACATATTATATGACACTGAGAAAATATTTAAATAGCATATATATTTTAATAAATTTTCTCAATTCTCTAATCTCTAAAACACCCTAAGTTGGCATATATATGTACTATATATATATATATATATTTTTTTAAATTTTATCTCATGTATTTACTTCTTAGAGTTGAACACTGTCAACTAAGTGCTAAGATGAATCAGAAGAAATTTGACTTGAGTTTTCTCTGAGGTCTTGTAGCTTTTGCTTTTCAGTGATCAGATTGCAGATCACTCTGCAGTAGACTTCATCCATAATTCCCCTGCCTGCTTGGCCTGCCAGAATTGCTAATAGGTTTAAATATAGTAGGCAACCACGTTTCAGGCTGATTATGTCACTTTCATTTCATCATTATTTAGTATACACATTTTTAAAATGTTTCATGGTCCTCATATTTACTTTGAACTACTATTCCTGTTGCTAGCATGTATTTTTTTTTTATAATTGCACACTAAAGTCAAATGTCTTCAGGTTTTTCAAGTTTCAACTTGTCAAAAGCTTAAATAAATTTAAAAGTGACAGGGCAAGCAAAGTGAGCTGAGATACTTCTACTAGGTTATGTCCCTCAATTTACTTTCCAAACAAAGGGGAAAAAAGCCAAGATACAGGGTTAATAAAGATACATCACTTTATGATAAATATTTTCTAGTTTGAAAATAAATATTGTTTTCTCTATGTTTCCACTAAAAATAAAATCTGGGGTTTTTTTTGTGTGTAAATTTTCTTCCTTGTGGCATCAATAATTTTAGTCTAAGATGTGACAACTTAATAAAATTGAATGAATATTGTATTAAAATCTTGTAGACCAGGATTCATTCTTTACAAGCAGCCTCTGAGTGATTATGACCTCCCAAGAAAGTAGTGCTATAGAAAACCTTGGTAAACAAATCATGGTTTCTGTTTTAAAGAAACATGTAGCCCAGTGATGGGGTGGGTGGAGACCAGACAAGTAAACAGGCTCTAACAATCCAGAGCAGTAAGGACTATGATAGAGGAGGTGCCAAGGCAATAGAACACATGCAGAGGGAACTAACCCAGTGTAAATTGTCAAAGTTTCCCTAGGAGTTATTTCTAAGTTTATAACACAGCACAATGGTATTAAAGTAGTTACATGTAAGATTGGTTACATGTAAAACTGGAGGAAAGAGAAGGAATTTTGGAAACTAAAGAAGAGCTGATGAAAAGAGTGGACATATTTAAGAGTTCTTAGGAGCTGGAAGAAATAAGACATGATGATTCATTGCATATCAGGGAAGAAGGACAGGAAACAGTTAAGAATCATATCAAGATTTCTAGGTTGAGCTAGGCAAGGGATTGGCCATTCACTGAGATTTGTTTCAACGGAAAAGATGTTTGGGGACATAGGAGGTAAAAAGAGACTCTTTTGGGGATGAAAGGTACTGGATTTGAACACTCTGGAGTCAGCCAAATGGAGATGTCCAGTGGTTAGTTGAATATGTGGGTTTGGAACCCAGTGACAGAGCTGGGATGGAGCTGGAGAGCAGAATCTTGAGCAGAAGTAGAGTTATCATCTTTAGTTATTGCATTCACTCCATGGGAGTGAAGGAAATTGTCCCAGGAGAATATGAGGAAAAGAAAGAAAAATTTAGATGAAAGCTTAAAGAAATCATATGATAAAAGAAATCTGTAGACACGTTATGAAAGTGTACAGAAGAAAAAATAATCTAGGCCTGGCTGTGCTTTGAACAAGCTGTATAACCTGAACTATTCACTTAATGGCTTCATTTTAGTTTTTGTCTCTTTAAAATAACAGAGCTGCCCACATGTTAAATTTTATTAATTGTATAGCACTTTTTAAAATGGTGCATGTTATGGGCTGAATTGTGTCCCTCCTTCCCCTAATTCATATGTTAAAGTTCTAACTCCAGTACCTCCAAATGTAACTGTATTTTGATATAAGGTCTGGAAAGAGATGATTAATTTAAAATGAGGCAGTTAGGGTGGATCCTAATCCAGTATGACTGGTGTCCTAATAAGAGGAAATTTGGACATACAGAGGAAGAGACACCAGACATATACACACAGGGAGATGACCATGTGAGCGTAGAGGGAGAAGACAGCCATCGAGAAGCCTCAGAATAAGACCAACCTTGCTGACATCTTGATGTTGGCTTCTAGTCTCCAGAACTGTTGGGAAATAAATTTCTGTTGTTTAAGCCACCCAGTCTGTGTGTTTGTAATGGCAGACCTAGAAAACTAATTCAGGTTTTAGTATTGAGCATGGGGTGTTTCTGTAAAAAATACCTAAAAATGTGGGTAATAGGTGGAAGCTAGAAGAGTTTTGAGGTCATGTTAGAAAAAGTCTAGATTGCCTTGAAGAGACTGTTGGTAGGCATATGGACATTAGAAGTGCTTTTGGTGGTCTCAAATGGAAATAAGGAACATGTTATTGGAAAGTGGAGGAAAGGAGATTGTTGTTATAAAGCAGCAAAATTGCATTCTGGTGTTTTGTGGAAGGTATAGCTTGTAAATGATTAACTTGAATCATTTAGCTGAGGTGATTTCTAAGCAAAGTATTGAAGGTACTGACTGGTTTCTCCTTGCTGTTTACAGCAAAATGTGAGAGGAGAGAGATAAATTGAAGCAATTGTTAAGCAAAAATGAACTAGAACTTGAAGATTTGGAAAATTCTCAGCCCATCCATATTGCAAAAAATGAGAAAGTGTTTCTAGAAAGAACATCAAGTGTGTAGCTGGACAATCTTTTGCTATAAAGAGATTATGAATATGACTCATGGATCCAATTATCCATATCAGCAAAAATTCTGCCAGCTTGAACTGAACGGAACAGAGCCAGGACAAAGTGAAAGAAGGCTTTCAGCCTTCTGAGATTCTACAGGATGGTCCAATAAAGCTATTCAGCTGTGAACATGCATTATCCTTTATGAGAAGGGAAACAAATGAGGCAAAGGCAGTTCAGGGGTTCCAAAGCTGCCACTATGAACTGAGGGGGCACAGGCCCGGGTGCTGGGGTCATCTCCTCCTTGGTTCCATAGGCCAGAGCAGCTGCCCAGGGCCCCTGGGATGGAGCTGCTGCCTGTGGCCACAGGGATGGGGCTGCCTTCCTGGTTGGCCCTGAGAACAGAGCAACAAGCCAAAGAGCATTAGTCTTGAGCCTTAAAATCTAATGCAATTTGCCTTGCTAGATTTCAGTCTTGCTTGGGACTAGTGACCCCTTTCTTCTTTATGATTTTCCTCTTTTGTGATGGGAGTACCTCTCTTATATCGGTCTCACAAAATCTGTTGTATTTTGGAAGCAGGGAACCTATCTGATTTCACAGGTTCACAGCTGGAAGAAAATTTTGCCTTAAGATGAATCATACTTCAGTATCACCCACACTTGATTTAAATGATATTTAAACAAGATTTTGGACTTAGAGTTGATATTAGACTGCGTTAAGACTTCTGGACTGTTGGAATGAGGGTGACTGTATTTTTCTTGTGGAAAGGACAAAAATTTTGAGTACCCAGAGGGTGGCGTGTTACGGGCTGAATATGTTACCAAAAATTTATATATTGAAGTCTTAGCTATTAGTCCCTCAAAATGTAACCACGTTTGGAGATCTTCAAAAATGTGGTTAAGTTCATATGAGGGTTTTATGGTGGATGCTAGTTCCATGAGTTGTGCTCTTGTAGGAAAGGAAATTCGGACACAGAGAAAGAGAGACAACAGACATGTGCACACCTAGAAAGATAACCATGTGAAGACAGAGGGAGCAGACAGCCATTTACATCAAAGAGAGAGGCTTCATGATGAAACCAATCCTGCTGACATCTTGATCTTAGACTTAGAAGTCTAAGTTTTCAGATCTGTGAGGAAATAAATTGCTGTTGTTTAAGCCACCCAGTCTATGGTATCTATTATGGCAGCTCTAGCAAACTATTACGGTGCACATTATTTTATTTCTAACAATACTGAGATATAGATTTTACTTGCTCCACTTTAAAGATGAAACCATTGAGATTTTGTGAAATTTAAGTACTTAGTCAAGATCAAAGGGTGGATGAGAGAAAAAAGGTTTAATCCTGGACTTAGGAAAGGCCTAGTTCTTTCCAGCATACCATAGCTGTTGTTCCTGATAATAGCTATTTCATAGAAGTAAATGAGTATATGTAGAATAGCATTTTGACAACAGTTTTTGTTATTTGATTAAATATCTATAACCACATGTTTAAATATACATTGAATTACATTAGCTTCAATATTTTATTCACTTCTTTTTAAAATTTATTTATTTATTTATTTAAAAAAATTGTTTTGGCTGCATTGGGTCTTCATTGCTACGAGCGGGCTTTCTCTCATTGTGGCTAGCAGGGGCTACTCTTTGTTGCAGTGCACGGGCTTCTAATTGCGGCGTATTCTCTTTGTTGCGGAGCACGGGCTCTAGGTGCATGGGCTTCAGTAGTTGTGGCTCGTGGGCTCTAGAGCGCAGGCTCAGTAGTTGTGGTGCACAGGCTTAGTTGCTCCGCGGCATGTGGGCTCTTCCTAGACCAGGGTTTGAACCTTTGTACCCTGCATTAGCAGGCGGATTCTTAACCACTGCACCACCAGGGAAGTCGCTTTATTCACTTCTTAATAAGTAAAGATATATGAGTATAAAAACATTACATTTTAGGGCTTCCCTGGTGGCGCAGTGGTTGGGAGTCTGCCTGCCGATGCAGGGGACACGGGACCGGGGCAGGATCCCACATGCCGCAGAGCGGCTGGGCCCGTGAGCCATGGCCGCTGAGCCTGCGCGTCCGGAGTCTGTGCTCCTCAATGGGAGAGGCCACAGCAGTGAAAGGCCCGCGTACCGCAAACAAAACAAAACAAAAAAAACATTACATTTTAAAGGTTCAAACAACATCTAAAATTATTGCTTTATTTTTATTCATTTATGAAAAGTAAAAAAAAAATGTGCTTATAGAAGAGTTATGGCTGACTGACTGCTCAGGCAGGAGTGATGGTTAGCTGAGTGTTTGTTTTATACCAGCACCATTAATACTTTATCTTAATATTTACTATGAAATAGTCATTTATTATGCCTGTTTTCCATGAGCAACAGAGGTTAAGTAATTTTATCAAAATCATATGTCTAATAAAATATGTAAACCCGGGTTGGTTGGCTGCAGAATCTGTGCTTTTAACTACAAAAGCATAATCACTCTTTGTAGCAACTTGTCCAGGGTCTAAACTTTGTTTTTTGCAAATCATTAGAGAGTATCTTTCTCATCACTAGAGTATTTGTTCCATGAGAACAAGTTTCTTTTTCTTGGATAGTGTAATATAAACTCTCTTCTAGGATCTGTGCAGGCAATCCAAATTCATTTTCAAATGGGTAATGCTGAAACTTTGAATCTAATTGAAAATGTTTGGGCTATGCTTTCCAATACAAATGTGAATAAGAACAATGAAATTTTTTAATAAACAAAACCAAAAAGTTACAAAAGCTATAGATTTAAGAAGGTAGGATATCTTAGATGGAAATGTTTATCATGTAGATATGGCTACAGAACCAATTAACAGTGCATTGTTTATAGCCTACCAAGAAGGATAAAAATAGTAATTTTTAGAAATCATCAATTATTTTTCTATATAAAAACTATGGCAATAGAATCTGCTATAAAAATTATTTTATCAAATTCTAACAAATCACAGATTTGTAGTTCTGTGATTATTAATTTAACTAAACAAACATTTAATAATAATGAAAAATATGAGTTGACATTACCACATGATGAGGAGAAGGAGTTGTACATGAATGTGTTTAAATCACAAGGATAAATAAGTCTTCAGGGCACACCCAGATTTAATAGACAGGAGAGAAAGATCTGGGAAAGTGAGTTCAGAGATGTAGAAAGAGAAACAGACCATGTCTATTGTTAAGAGAAGAGTTTCATTGAGAATTGAAGATATTGTCAGTTGAAACTGGAGAGAGACACACGTGTTCCAAAGAGAGCAAGGAGCTTGACTGAAAGCATTTAACTCTAGCGAGCCACTCTACATCCAGCCGATCTATTCCTTTTATCCTCTCCTTCACTAATACAAAGAAGAAATTTTTAAGAAAATGGATATGGAAAAATCATAGCATTCCACTTAAATTGAGATCATTCTTATTTATATATTCCCTAGATTTTGTGTTTTATCCATTTCTTTATCCTACAAAGTCTGATAAATAACACAGAATTAACCTCCCTCCCTCCACTGAAAAAATAATCTTCAAGGCCGATGTTCCCCCTTACTGATTCCTTCTAACTTCCATGAGCATCTTCTCTGTTTTCTAGATTTCTATTTTCTTCACAGTCTTAAATGCCCTTAAATCTTTCTATCTTACAAAAGAGGGAGAGAGAGAGAGAGAGAGAGAATACAAAGTAAAAAATGAAACAAAACAACAACCCTCTTTTGACTGTGTATCCTCTTCCAAGTAAGGCCAGAGATGAAGCTTTAGCTTTTAAAATGGAAATCCAGTAGCATGATGGTGAAGATTGAGTCCAGAGTCATATTGCTTTTGTTTTACTTTCAGCTTTAGTACATGGGCTAGTTACTTAATATTTCAATGCCTTGATTTTCTCATTATACCCATTTCACAGATAGTCCCATCTCTTATGATTGTGGTAAGTACTAAATGCATAAGTATACATCAAATGCTTAGAATGGCTAACACAAATTGAGTTGTTACTGTGGCCCAAGAGCTGTTCTAAGCATCTCCTCAGTTAGATTATAAGGCACATATAACCAGGGCCCATGTGTTATGTTTTTATTTCACCTGCAGCATCCCATACTCTATCTGTTGCTTAAATAATACACTTCCATTTGTGTGACAAATGAATGAATGCATAGAAATATAGGCATGCCAAAAATCCCTGCAATGGAGGAAAGTCTTTTAACTGAAGGAACAAAAGTTGTTGTATTTTTGGAAGTCATACCATCTTCTTGCTTCAGTATAGGATTCATTGTTAAGCTTCAACCATTATCCTCAAACAGTATGAAATAAAATAAGTCCAAGTGACACCAGAAAGAATCTGTAGGATGCCGCTGGAAGGCTAAAAAAAAACAGAATATTTTTGTACAAGTGGCCTTTAGAAATTTTCTCTGTCTGCTGTTTTGAGAATGAAGTTGAATTTATTTCTCTAGTCTAGAAGATTTCTGTGTAAAGGAAACCATGTCAATAAAAATAATGTAGAGAAGTAATATGTCATTGTTAATTAAATGGGGGTAATGAGTAAAGAAGAAGTGAACAAAATAAACCTAGTGGAGTATTCAATGATGTTTTAGTGTATAGAATTTTGGTTTAGGAGACTTAAATGTGGGATGGCACTTCAATTATAAAATTACATGTAACCTTCAAAAACTTACATATATGTGAGGGGCTGATGAAAAAATAGTTTTCAACAGGAGACTGAGACCTGTGAATTTTCAGCATGTTTTCTGAAATGCACTTTACCCATGTGAAGACTTGTTTTAAGTAACCTTCCCCAGTCTCTAAATTGAACTTATATCAACAATAGATATTTGAATCAGTACAATGTTATTTCTACTGGCTGTACACTAACATAATCAGGCTAAATTAACACTGATCTCTGTCATTTAACATTCACCAGTTATTTGCGAATCCTCCTTGTCTGTCTTCTTTACCAAAAGAGGCAATGAATGAGAGTTGAGCTTTAGTACTCAGACCTCCTTGTAGAATTAGAATATGATGACAGCTAATTTTTCAGGCAAGGTTATAAATGTCTGTAGTTATGGGATGTTTTACTGAAGTCTTACCTAGTAGTACAATATTTTAAATCCTGTTCTAATCCCTGGATAGAAATGAATTCCAAAAATATATAAGTTGTTTGCTTGAATGTAGGGTAAAATAGTTATGATATGCTAATTGTACTTTTCACCCATTATGTGAGCAATTCCTAGTATATGATGAACCATGTTTAGTGAGATTCTCTGAAGTTTGTTCAATAATATACTGAAATCTAAAGATTTAGAAGACTCATTCATACCGTCACCTGAGCTATTAAGGTAGGCCAACAGTACTCAAATTTTATTTCTTAGTTTAATAAAAAATAGTTTTGATTCTTAACATTAACGACTTCACAATTAAAGAATTTATGGCACAAAGGGGAATTTCAGTGACATAGATAAGATGACCATATAATTTATCATCCAGCTCTACTCATAAGTAACTCACTCAAGAGGATTTAGGATATAAAATCCCTCAGCAGATGAGAAAAAGTTTGGAATAAAAGGTTTTGTAAAATATTTTGTACTTTTTTCCTGTATTTCGAGTGTATCTACAAGTGAGAAGGTAGTTTATTTTGTATTTGTTTTGCTGCAAGGGAATAAAAAAAACGTGGCAAACTCTTTCCTATCCTCGAAAGACAGTCAGTCATTTTGACTTAGCAACTTTGAAAACAAAACAAAATTGTTGCACTACTTCCAGAAGAGAACTCCACCAGACTTTTGTTTTAAAAAATAATAAATATGGGCTGTGATAGGACAAAGACTATTCACACTGGTTTGGAAGAAGTGTTGAGGGCCAGGGATGAGCACTGATGAAACTCTATCTGTTGCAGAGGTATCTGCACCATGAAGTCTTAGATGGCAGACCCTCTGAATGGATGGCAGGAGAATGGTGGCTGCAGTGAACAAACAGAGGGAAGTGTGCAGGCCAGAATACTAATAGTAAAGTACCTCTGTGCTCAAGCTTGGCATAAAAGCAACAGAAACATCCAACATCAAGAAGGCATGTGGGCTTCAACAAGTGGTGATCAATATGAACCCAAGATCACATATTCTAGCTTGCCTGAAACACAGGAGAAGGGGAGACCCCATAAAGTATGACCCTGACTGCATATACCAACGGTCAGATGAGCAATGGCATCGAGTAGGTATGATTTAGAGAAATAAAGAGTTAAATGAGTCAATTCCATTCCTGCTGTAGGCCCCTCATAAAGATATAGGTAGGGAGATTTTTGTAAAGTATCTGATTTATTTTGATTATCCATATTTATTAAATTGACTTATGTCTACATTACTCAGTTTGAGATTTTCTACTTCAACTGTAAAATCAATTTCAATATCTAAGATTGATGTTCACATAACTGGGTAATTAAGTCTTAAACTATTCTTTTTCTCTATCCTCAGAGAATAATCTACTGACCTTGGTTTAAATGGATTTGGCCTTGGAAGACATTATGATACCCTAGGATTTTGGAACCTTGATAGTACAACTAGCATACTACAAGCAAAATCACAGCTGTTATAGCTGTCTCTGATGCCAGGGATTACTTATCTCCAAGTATCAGGGAGAAAATAGAACAGATGGTCTAATATGTCTCCAGCAAAAACTTTTAGAAACAACTGCTAAATTTTGCTTATGGGCACCAGAAATACGATACCTAGGTTGAAGCTGAAAAAATGTTTATTTTATCCTCAGCATTTAAAAAGAAAGAAAACTGTTTTACATGCAAACATTTGAAGGACTTAGACCATGCTTATATAATCCTAAAACAATTACCAGGTGCAACTGTCCTTGTATGAGGACATAATTATAAAATATTACCTATCAACAGAAACAGTAAAAAATTAAAACCATGCCCTATTTCAGTAGCTAAAATGCATAGGCCCTCAGATTCCATGCTTCACCACTTTCATTGCTGACCTTCTTATGGCATTCTGTGATTGTGACTAAGCAATCTATTTGGGTTCTGGGTGTCTCTCAGGAGCATCTTCTGCGTGGAATTGATGGTGTCCATCACTAACTTTATTGTGCCATACAGACTCAAATATTTAAAACCTTGGATTCTTTGAGAAGAATATTATGAAAACAAGTTCCTAACATGTTAAGGAAAAAAAGAGGAGGGCTACCAATTAGAACTAGTGTTTATTTACCCATTTATTAAGACAACAAAGAGTTTTTGAATCTCTACTGTGTGTCAGTTGCCGGGAGACAAACTTCTGTTCGTATATGTGTGTGTGCTTTTCATAGCTGTTAATGATGGCTAATTTTATGCTGATAGAAGTGTTAATATTTGGTCTACTTATTAATTTTTGGCAGTTTATATTAGAAATATAATTATTACTACAGAAATAAAGCACTGAACGGAATCTTAATAGCATACCATGGATATACCACTGCACTTATTTTTTCATGATGTCTTTAGTGGGTATCTGTTTGTTCTATCTACCTATTTATCTAGCTACCATCTATCTATCCTTCCACCTTTTGAAAGCATCAGTCTATTTTTCTTAGAGAATTTCTCCCTATACATGCTCAGATGATGTGTTTTGATGTGGGTGGATATGTGACCATTAAACCATCACATCTCCCTGGCTACAGGTTGAGCACATCATTCAGGCCTAGACTCAGAGCCAAGAGGGTTGGGTTGCCAAGAAGAATAAACAAACGTAAATCTAGAGTTCTGGTACCATGAAGGGAGAGTTACGTGCAAATGGAGCTGATCTCAGAAAAGGAGAGAATAAGACCATATTTTGATTATATCATTTGGGCCTCCCAATTCAACTATGCTTAAAGATGTTTTCTATGCTGAACTTTTTCAGTAATATGATCCAATGCATTTAGAGTCAATTTAGATAGCCAATTAAGATTACATACTACAATCTGAATTTGTGTCCTGGATTCCACCATTTAATTCTTATAGGACAGTCACTAGATACTATGCCTCAGTTTAGCATCTGTAAAATAGGAATAGTAATAGCTACTTCTTTGGGCTGTTGAGAGAATCACATAACCTAGCATAAACCAAACTGTCATTTCCGCCCTTCAAGATGCCCATTTTGAAAACTTTCTATCTCAGTAAATGATAACTCTATCCTTTTATTTGTTATGAGGCAAACGCAAAAAAACAGAGTTAAAATACTTCAACATATATTGACTTTTCCTCTCATTCCTCACATGCGATTCACTAGCAATTCTATCCAACTCTATGTTTAATATATATCTAAAACCCAGTTACTTCTCAGCCTCTCTACCTTTACAAGCCTGATCTGAGCCATCATTATTTTTGCTTGGATTACTGCAGTAGACTCAAAACTGGTCTCTCTGGCTCCCTTTCAGTGTAGTAGCCACAGCAATGCTTTTAAGATATGTCAGGTGAGACTGAAATACAAATGTTTTTCAAGGCTCTATATCTTTGGCATTGCTCTCTAGGAGGAACTCTGGAAAAGTATAGGAGAATTTTATCACAATAAAGATAGGTAGGGAGTTTCCACTCACATTTATTGAGCCAGATCTAAGGATGCCAGAAGTCCTACAATATGTGGTTATTCCTGAACAGCTCTGTCCCCTCCATAGCTTTCAAATAGAGTAACAATTTCATAAAAATGAAAAGCCTATTTGTATTTTTAAGCTTGGAAACTAGTTCTATTTTACATATAAACAAAGTATTTTCTAACTGTTTTATTATACTAAAATTCCCAGTAATACCATTATCAGGCTGTTTGATAATTTAACAAGCGATGTTCACAACTTTAGAAACTCACACCACTGCCATATTGCAGTTGCTAAAACAATTCTTTTTTGCATCTGTCCTTACTATAAAGAAAGGTGTGTTGAACCTGACAGGGTTGAGGACTGCTGCCTTACATGATCTCAACTTCATCCAAAGTTCTTCCCTTGTTAACTCTTTAGCATCAATTCCTGCTCCTTTCTCCCACACTCTTTCTGTTTAGTTCTAGCCACAAAATCTTCGTTGGATATGCCAGACATGATCCCTTTGCCTGGCATGCTGTTTCCTCAGTATTCAATGTCTGACTCCCTCATTTCCTTCAGGTCTTTGCTTTTCTCACTGACCATCATGTATAAAATTATACTGCCCACCCCACTCCAAAATTCCTTATTCTCTTTGCCAGCAGTAATTTTCTCTATAGCACTTTCAAACATCTGATGAACCGTGTGTTTCTTACTCGTCTTTTGACCAGTTTCACTGAATAGAATGTAAACTCAATGAAGGTGGAGGTACAAAATGTTGTCCATTTCGTTCACTGCTGTATTTCAAGCATGTAAAATTAGCACCTAATATAGAGTCCTCCTCTAAAAGCTAGACCTTCAGTAAACATTTGTTGATTGAATAAGTAAATTAATGATTACTACCTCATGGAAAATAGTCAGAATAGTACCCAACATATAGTGAGATCTCAACTGATATTATTATTAATAACAAAGTCCATTTTGCTTAAGAAAGATTTCATCAGGTGTTGTTACTTGCTACTGATATATTCCTAAACAATAAAAAAAACTCAAAGCCACTATACCTAATTAAAAAGTAACATGATCTTATACAACAAAGTAGTTATCAAGAAGTTACATTCTAGATACTTTAGAAGTGTGAGCTGCATTAAGTTCCATAATTTAAATATATGAAAAAAATCTCAGACACTACCTGTTATTTAAAAGGTATTCTTAGTAAGAATGGCATTACTGAACTCAGATGTTTTAAATAATAGATAATATGTATGATGTTGTGTCACAATTGGTCGAATATGAATGGGATATGAAACAACAGAAGCAGTCATTCTAGAATAAAAGCGTTTTATTTTGCCTGTGATTGAGTTTTCTGTATCTATCTGTTGTTCTGTATTTTTAAAGAAAGCATAGTAAAAAAGAATGAAAAATGTCAAAGTGAGAAGGCAGTCTCAGCACGTCAAATGAAACAGACAAGAATATAGCAAAATAATCTCTGTCAGCAGTCCAAAACTTTAGAAAAACTTCAAATGAATTAGAAATGCTGTGCAAGGAAGAAGGCAAGTGTTCTATAGTTATTCAAGGCAATATATCAAAGAAGTATAAAAAGTACATATTAGAATATGTCAATGATTCTTAGATCAGAAGGGGAGGGATAAAGAGAGGATCAGAGAAAGGAATACAGGAATTTAGTGGCCTGGAAGTAGAAAGAGAAAAGTCATGAACATTTATCAATGACAAAAATTATTATCATAACTTTGATGTAGAGAATTTGAGGAAAGAGAATCTTGCAAATATGTGATCACTGATTATGGCTGAACAAAACTATTGCTTATTTCACTGCTCAAGTCTCAGACAGCAAACCTTCCTATCTCCCTCCTCTGAACATATGCACGCATGCATTCTAGTTGTGTGAAGCCTAGCACCATGGTTTCTAATTCCCTTACTTTCTCTTGCATCTTTGTAATGATCTGTATCATCTGAGTTAATCAACATCACTCTGATCTTTGCTGTCTGACAAAGTCTAACAAATGGGGAAAATGTGGTGGCATTCTATGATGGAGGAAAGTGAGCCTGTTTATGATAAAAAAATTATAATAAAGAACTAATTTAAATAATCAGTGGTTAAATATGAATAATTATAATAGATTTGAAATATTTAAGGAATTTCTATTTTTTTCCTGGGCAGTAGTATTAGTAATTATAACAATGGCAATGATAATAAGGATATTTTATATATTGGCTACTTACAATGTTCTAAGAACTGTTCTAAATACTTTCTAAGTATTGCCTTTTAATCCCCCCAAATTCTAAGAGGCAAAATCTATTATTATTTATATTATATAGATGAATCATAAGCTATATATAATGTTCTCAATTCAAAGAGGAGGTGACTTTTGTGGGAACTGAACTTCAGTTTAAAACTGAAGGTATATTTGTAATGACCTTCCATTGATGAGCTTGGATTTATACATGTTTCAAAACTGATAGGAATAATATATATGTTTAAAAAATTAAAAAGATAGTTTCCCAAGAAGTTATTTTTTCAGTTGAAATGGATTCTTATAATTATCATGCCCATTTTACAATTATCTAGTTCTTCAAAAACTAAATAATATAGATGGCATGAAATATATACCAGATGAATAAGTCCTAGAGATTTACTGTAGAACAGGTTTCCCCAGCACCCGGGCCACAGACTGGTACCAGTCCGTGGCCTGTTAAGAACTGGGCCGCACAGCAAGAGGTGAGTGGCAGGCGGGTGAGCGAGCAAAGCTTCATCTGCCGCTCCCCATCACCCCCCATCGCTAGCATTACCGCCTGAACCATCCCCCACCCCACCCCCCAAGTTGTGGAAAAATTGTCTTCTATGAAACTGGTCCCTGGTGCCAAAAAGCCTAGGGACTGCTGCTGTAGAGAATAGAACTTATAATTAACAATATTGTATTCTATGCTTACAAGTTTGCTAAGAAGATAGATATTATGTAAAGGGTACTTAGTACACACACACACATACACACACAAATAATAATAAATAATGAGGGCTGGAGGAAACCTTTGGGATTGACGGATATGTTTATGGCATAGATTGTAGGGATGGTTTCACCCGATATATACTTATCTCCAAACTCATCAAGTTATATATATTAAATATGTACAGCTTTTTGTAAGTCAGTCATATCTCAATAAAGTGGTTTTAAAAAGAAATATATATATATATACTTCCGGGTAAGATGGCGGAAGAGTAAGACGCGGAGATCACCTTCCTCCCCACGGATACACCAGAAATACAGCTACACGTGGAACAACTCCTACAGAACACCTACTGAACGCTGGCAGAAGACCCCAGACCTCCCAAAAGGCAAGAAACTCCCCACATACCTGGGTAGGGCAAAGCGGAGAGATTCCCGCACAGAGGATCGGTGCCGAGCGGCACTCACCAGCCCGAGAGGCTTGTCTGCTCGCCCGCCGGGGCACGCAGTGCTGGAAGCTGAGGCTCGGGCTTCGGTCAGAGCGCAGGGAGAGGACTGGGGCTGGTGGCGAGAACTCAGCCTGAAGGGGGCTAATGTGCCACAGCTAGCCGGGAGGGAGTCCGGGAAAACTCTAGAGCTGCCGAAGAGGCAAGAGACTTTTTCTTCCCTCTTGGTTTCCTGGTGCGCGAGGAGAGGGGATTAAGAGCGCTGCTTAAAGGGGCTCCACGGACGGGCGCGAGTCGCGACTGAAAGCGCGGAGCCCAGTGACAGGCGTGGGACGCTGGGGCTGCTGCTGCCGCCGCCAAGAAGCCTGTGTGCGAGCGCAGGTCACTGCCCACACCGCCCTTCCGGGAGCCTGTGCAGCCCGCCACTGCCGGAGTCCCGGGATCCAGGGGCGGCTTCCCTGGGAGAACGCACGGCGCGCCTCGGGCTGGTGCAACGTCACGCCGACCTCTGCCGCTGCAGGCTCGCCCCGCACTCCGTGCCCCTCCCTCCCTCCTGGCCTGAGTGAGCCAGAGTCCCCGAAGAGGCTGCTCCTTTAACCCTGTCCTATCTGAGCGAAGAACAGACGCCCTCCGGCGACCTACACGCAGAGGCGGGGCCAAATCCAAAGCTGAGACCTAGGAGCTGTGAGAACAAAGAAGAGAAAGGGAAACCTCTCCCAGCAGCCTCAGAAGCAGCGGATTAAAGCTCCACAATCAACTTGATGTACCCTGCATCTGTGGAATACATGAATAGACAACACATCATCCCAAATTGAGGAGCCCGGAGTCAGTGCTGTGCCTCTGAGGTGGGAGAGCCAACTTCAGGACACTGGTCCACAAGAGACCTCCCAGCTCCACATAATATCAAACGGCGAAAATCTTCCAGAGATCTCCATCTCAACACCAGCACCCAGCTTCACTCAACGACCAGCAGGCTACAGTGCTGGACACCCTAAGCCAAACAACTAGCAAGACAGGAACACAACGCCACCCATTAGCAGAGAGGTGGCCTAAAATCATAAAAAGTCCACAGACACCCCAAAACACACCACCAGACGTGGACCTGCCCACCAGAAAGACAAGATCCAGCCTCATCCACCAGAACACAGGCACTAGTCCCCTCCACCAGGAAGCCTACACAACCCACTAAACCAACCTTAGCCACTGGGGACAGACACCAAAAACAACAGGAACTACGAACCTGCAGCCTGCAAAAAGGAGACCCCAAACTCAGTAACATAAGCAAAATGAGAAGACAGAAAAACACACAGCAGGAGAAGGAGCAAGATAAAAACCCACCAGACCTAACAAATGAAGAGGTAATAGGCACTCTACCTGAAAAAGAATTCAGAATAATGATGGTAAAGATGATCCAAGATTCTATTTCCCAGATACAAAATCTTGGAAATAGAATAGACAAAATGCAAGAAACAGTTAACAAGGACCTAGAAGAACTAAAGATGAATCAAGCATCGATTAAAAACACAATACATGAAATAAAAAATACTCTAGATGGGATCAATAGCAGAATAACTGAGGCAGAAGAACGGATAAGTGAGGTGGAAGATAAAATAGTGGAAATAACTGCTGCAGAGCAAAATAAAGAAAAAAGAATGAAAAGAACAGAGGACAGTCTCAGAGACCTCTGGGACAACATTAAACGCACCAACATTCGAATTATAGGGGTTCCAGAAGAAGAAGAGAAAAAGAAAGGGACTGAGAAAATATTTGAAGAGATTATAGTTGAAAACTTCCCTAATATGGGAAAGGAAATAGTTAATCAAGTCCAGCAGGCACAGAGAGTCCCATACAGAATAAATCCAAGGAGAAATACGCCAAGACACATATTAATCAAACTGTCAAAAATTAAACACAAAGAAATCATATTAAAAGCAGCAAGGCAAAAACAACAAATAACACACAAGGGAATCCCCATCAGGATAACAGCTGATCTCTCAGCAGAAACTCTACAAGCCAGAAGGGAGTGGCAGGACATACTTAAAGTGATGAAGGAGAAAAACCTGCAACCAAGATTACTCTACCCAGCAAGGATCTCATTCAGATTTGATGGAGAAATTAAAACGTTTACAGACAAGCAAAAGCTGAGAGAGTTCAGCACCACCAAACCAGCTTTACAACAAATGCTAAAGGAACTTCTCTAGGCAAGAAACACAACAGAAGGAAAAGACCTACAATAATGAACCCAAAACAATTAAGAAAATGGGAATAGGAACATACATATCGATAATTACCTTAAATGTAAATGGACTAAATGCTCCCACCAAAAGACACAGAGTGGCTGAATGGATACAAAAACAAGACCCATCTATATGCTGTCTACAAGAGACCCACTTCAGACCTAGAGACACATACAGACTGAAAGTAAGGGGATGGAAAAAGATATTCCATGCAAATGGAAACCAAAAGAAAGCTGGAGTAGCAATTCTCATATCAGACAAAATAGACTTTAAAATAAGGACTACTAGAAGAGACAAAGAAGGACACTACATAATGATCAAGGGATCGATCCAAGAAGAAGATATAACAATTGTAAATATTTATGCACCCAACATAGGAGCACCTCAATACATAAGGCAAATACTAACAGCCATAAAAGGAGAAATCGACAGTAACACACTCATAGTAGGGGACTTTAACACCCCACTTTCACCAATGGACAGATCATCCAAAATGAAAATAAATAAGGAAACACAAGCTTTAAATGATACATTAAACAAGATGGACTTAATTGATATTTATAGGACATTCCATCCAAAAACAACAGAATACACATTTTTCTCAAGTGCTCATGGAACATTCTCCAGGATAGATCATATCTTGGGTCACAAATCAAGCCTTGGTAAATTTAAGAAAATTGAAATTGTATCAAGTATCTTTTCCGACCACAATGCTATGAGACTAGATATCAATTACAGGAAAAGAGCTGTAAAAAATACAAACACATGGAGGCTAAACAATACACTACTTAATAACGAAGTGATCACTGAAGAAATCAAAGAGGAAATTAAAAAATACCTAGAAACAAATGACAATGGAGACACGACGACCCAAAACCTATGGGATGCAGCAAAAGCAGTTCTAAGAGGGAAGTTTATAGCAATACAATCCCACCTTAAGAAACAGGAAACATCTCGAATAAACAACCTAACCTTGCACCTAAAGCAATTAGAGAAAGAAGAACAAAAACATCCCAAACTTAGCAGAAGGAAAGAAATCATAAAAATCAGATCAGAAATAAATGAAAAAGAAATGAAGGAAACGATAGCAAAGATCAATAAAACTAAAAGCTGGTTCTTTGAGAAGATAAACAAAATTGATAAACCATTAGCCAGACTCATCAAGAAAAAAAGGGAGAAGACTCAAATCAATAGAATTAGAAATGAAAAAGGAGAAGTAACAACTGACACTACAGAAATAAAAAAGATCATGAGAGATTACTATAAGCAACTCTATGCCAATAAAATGGACAACCTGGAAGAAATGGACAAATTCTTAGAAATGCACAACCTGCCGAGACTGAATCAGGAAGAAATAGAAAATATGAACAGACCAATCACAAGCACTGAAATTGAAACTGTGATAAAAAATCTTCCAACAAACAAAAGCCCAGGACCAGATGGCTTCACAGGCGAATTCTATCAAGCATTTAGAGAAGAGCTAACACCTATCCTTCTGAAACTCTTCCAAAATATAGCAGAGGGAGGAACACTCCCAAACTCATTCTACGAGGCCACCATCACCTTGATACCAAAACCAGGCAAGGATGTCACAAAGAAAGAAAACTACAGGCCAATATCACTGATGAACATAGATGCAAAAATCCTCAACAAAATCCTAGCAAACAGAATCCAACAGCACATTAAAAGGATCATACACCATGATCAAGTGGGGTTTATTCCAGGAATGCAAGGATTCTTCAATATACGCAAATCAATCAACGTGATACACCATATTAACAAACTGAAGGAGAAAAACCATATGATCATCTCAATAGATGCAGAGAAAGCTTTCGACAAAATTCAACACCCATTTATGATAAAAACCCTGCAGAAAGTAGGCATAGAGGGAACTTTCCTCAACATAATAAAGGCCATATATGACAAACCCACAGCCAGCATCGTCCTCAATGGTGAAAGACTGAAACCATTTCCACTAAGATCAGGAACTAGACAAGGTTGCCCACTCTCACCACTCTTATTCAACCTAGTTTTGGAAGTTTTAGCCACAGCAATCAGAGAAGAAAAGGAAATAAAAGGAATCCAAATCGGAAAAGAAGAAGTAAAGCTGTCACTGTTTGCAGATGACATGATACTATACATAGAGAATCCTAAAGATGCTACCAGAAAACTACTAGAGTTAATCAATGAATTTGGTCAAGTTGCAGGATACAAAATTAATGCACAGAAATCTCTGGCATTCCTATATACTGATGATGAAAAATCTGAAAGAGAAATCAAGGAAACACTCCCATTTACCATTGCAACAAAAAGAATAAAATATCTAGGAATAAACCTACCTAAGGAGACAAAAGACCTGTATGCAGAAAATTATAAGACACTGATGAAAGAAATTAAAGATGATACAAATAGATGGAGAGATGTACCATGTTCTTGGATTGGAAGAATCAACATTGTGAAAATGACTCTACTACCCAAAGCAATCTACAGGTTCAATGCAATCCCTATCAAACTACCACTGGCATTTTTCACAGAACTAGAACAAAAAATTTCACAATTTGTATGGAAACACAAAAGACCCCGAATAGCCAAAGCAATCTTGAGAACGAAAAATGGAGCTGGAGGAATCAGGCTCCCTGACTTCAGACTATACTACAAAGCTACAGTAATCAAGACAGTATGGTACTGGCACAAAAACAGAAAGATAGATCAATGGAACAGGATAGAAAGCCCAGAGTTAAACCCACGGACACATGGTCACCTTATCTTTGATAAAGGAGGCAGGAATGTACAGTGGAGAAAGGACAGTCTCTTCAATAAGTGGTGCTGGGAAAACTGGATAGGGACATGTAAAAGTATGAGATTAGATCATTCCCTAACACCATACACAAAAATAAGCTCAAAATGGATTAAAGACCTAAATGTAAGGCCAGACACTATCAAACTCTTAGAGGAAAACATAGGCAGAACACTCTATGACATAAATCACAGCAAGATCCTTTTTGACCCACCTCCTAGAGAAATGGAAATAAAGACAAAAATAAACACATGGGACCTAATGAAACTTAAAAGCTTTTGCACAGCAAAGGAAATCATAAACAAGACCAAAAGACAACCCTCAGAATGGGAGAAAATATTTGCCAATGAAGCAACTGACAAAGGATTAATCTCCAAAATTTATAAGCAGCTCATGCAGCTCAATAACAAAAAAACAAACAACCCAATCCAAAAATGGGCAGAAGACCTAAATAGACATTTCTCCACAGATGATATACAGACTGCCAACAAACACATGAAAGGATGCTCAACATCTTTACTCATTAGAGAAATGCAAATCAAAACTACAATGAGATATCATCTCACACCAGTCAGAATGGCCATCATCAAAAAATCTAGAAACAATAAATGCTGGAGAGGGTGTGGAAAAAAGGGAACACTCTTGCACTGCTGGTGGGAATGTGAATTGGTACAGCCACTATGGAGAACGGTATGGAGGTTCCTTAAAAAACTACAAATAGAACTACCATATGACCCAGCAATCCCACTACTGGGCATATACCCTGAGAAAACCATAATTCAAAAAGAGACATGTACCAAAATGTTCATAGCAGCCCTATTTACAATAGCCCGGAGATGGAAACAACCTAAGTGTCCATCATCGGATGAATGGATAAAGAAGATGTGGCACATATATACAATGGAATATTACTCAGCCATAAAAAGAAATGAAATTGAGCTATTTGTAATGAGGTGGATAGACCTAGAGTCTGTCATACAGAGTGAAGTAAGTCAGAAAGAGAAAGACAAATACTGTATGCTAACACATATATATGGAATTTAAGAAAAAAAAATGTCATGAAGAACATAGGGGTAAGACAGGAATAAAGACACAGACCTACTAGAGAATGGACTTGAGGATATGGGGAGGGGGAAGGGTAAGCTGTGACAAAGTGAAAGAGCGGCATGGACATATATACACTACCAAACGTGAGGTAAATAGCTAGTGGGAAGCAGCCGCATAGCACAGGGAGATCAGCTTGGTACTTTGTGACCGCCTGGAGGGGTGGGATAGGGAGGGTGGGAGGGAGACGCAAAAGGGAGGGGATATGGAAACATATGTATATGTATAACTGATTAAATTTGTTATAAAGCAAAAAAATAAAATAAAATTTAAAAAAAAAAAAAAAAAAAAGAAATATATATATAAGCTCCAATCATCTGTATCAAGTATTAATATTCGATGAGTTTACTTTTTTTTTTTTTTTGGTGGATTTGCACATAGGAGGCACACAATTGTTGGCACTCAACCCATGTCTCTTTAGCAACATTTAATGAGTAATGGTCAATTATTAGGAGTTATATATGACAGGTAAAACAAAAAAACTCATAAATGTTTTTATAATATTATCATGGAGTCAAGATATTTAAAGCCTTTCTAAACTCTTGTTGAAGGAGGGCTGTAAGAACTCAAATACAAATTAATGACACTTCTGTTTCTGGTGGTATGGTAGGCAGACACCCTAAACAAACTTTCTGCATTAGAGTTCTTCAAAGAAACTGAACCAATAGGAGATATATTTATATATACAATATATAACATAATCTCTTTTTATAAATTAATATAAAGAGATTTGTTAAAATTTATTAAAATTTTTAACATATATATAAACAGATTTATTATAAGGAATTGGCTCATGTGATTACAGAAGCTGAGAAATCCCATGTTTTGCCATCTGCAAGCTAGAGACCCAGGAGAGCTAGGGGTGTAGGTTCCAGTGTGAGTGCAGGAGAGGACGGATGTCCCAGTGTGAAAATAGTCAGGCAGAGAACAAATTCTCCTTTACTCCATGATTTATTCTATTCAGGCCTCTAACAGAATGGATGAGGTCCACCCAGGGATGGCAATCTGCTTTACTCAATTTACCAATTCAAATGTTAATCTCATCCAAAAATGCCATCACAGACATACCCAGAATAATATTTAACCAAATACCTGGGCTCCCTGTGGTCCCATCACATTGACACATAAAACTAACCATCACAACTTCACCCCTTGTCAACTTTGCACACACACACATCTCCTTAAACCATACTTAAGCTCCAAATAAAGACAATAACAAGATTGTGATTCTGCCTAACACAATACAACTACTCTGCATACAACCAAAAATGCACTAACCCCTTTCCTAGAAGAGAAGGTAAAGTCGTTGCATGATGTTTACTCTTCTTGATATCTTGTAACTTAAGTATTATGATGTAAAATTCACAATACTTAAATACTATAAGAAAGTCAATACATTTTATGTTACATATAATGAGAACTGATTCACCTCCCAATGGAAATAACTAGAAAAATTAGACAAATATAAAAAAGGAATATATGTATATTGATGCATTATTGAAATAGCAGAAAGATAAAGAAGCCACAGAAGTAAAAAAAAAAAAATGAAACAAAAATTATGAAAACAGAAACCCTGAGGAGGTAAGCAGGTCAATTTTATTCTTATGCCAAGAATAATAAATTATAAAATAATTTAAAAAGATGTATTTGAACATATAACAAAATGTGTTACTCTTAGGAAAAAAACCTAACAACAAAAGATGTGAAATCTGTAAGGAAACTTACAAAATTTTGATAAAAAGACATTTAGGGAGTTCTAAATAAATGAAAACATTTTTATCAGTTGTGAGAAAATATATCAAAGATGAAAAATATTCCTAAATCTATGTATAGACTCAACACAATTATTATTGAATTTTACAGGATTTCTCATGGATACTTAGAAGTATTTACTAAAATATATGAGAAGTAGCAAAATATTAAGAGTAGCCAACACTCCTGAAAGTCAAGAAGGTCTTCCTCTTAAAAAGGAAGAACATGTGAGGAGACTTTTTCCCTCAGACAAATAGACTCATTTGAATCAGGAAAAATGTGTAAGACTGTCCATATGAACATTGTTTTAGTAGCAAAAATATTAACCAGTATCCACTTATCTATGTCCGAATTCCTTAGGGAACGTATCAACTAATGCCTATGTTTGAGGATGTTCAGCAACTCTAGTATTCCAACAAATTATGATAATCAAGTGTCAGTTTAACCATTATGGATAAAAGGGCTTCCAGACTACCATATTAACCTTGCGTGTGTGTGTGTGTGTGTGTATGTACTTTTAATTACATAGTCATATGCTTTTCTAGACAATCTCACCTCTCTGGATGAAATAATCTATTCTTTCTGTTATGTCCCCACAGCAGATTCCTATCATATGGCATCTATAACAATTTGTCACCAATTATTTGGCTTTACTTAGAAATGTTGTGAGTGTGTAGAGCCCTTTCTGTGTTTTCAAAAGCAAACCGTACTGCTTCAAGCTCCTCTTAATTGATGGATTAAATGTAGAATTGAGGTTAGAACTGTTATGTCACATGGATGACAACCTAGATTTTCTGGGATCAACATGCTGAATGAGCTCATAAAATGGAGATGGGGCAAGATAGAAACCTGAGTATAATTTTCAGGGACTTGTGTCTGGGATTAGAGTACCACTTTGACCATCACTGTGAGGACTGTGATATCCCAAACAACAGAGGCAGGTAACTCAGGAGTGGGTACATGGGCAAACACGCAAAATAAACCAAGGATATTTCTCAGTCCAGTAGATTATATAGAATGTTTATTTGGGTAGGCGTACCCCATAATTAGTGATAAATAGAGAAATATATTCAGGAAATCTAAGAAACTATATGGTTTCTTGATGTACATTACAATAAGAGTGTAAAGTTTTAAACATTGGAGCAAGCAACTTACAAGTATTTAAACAGCAGTATGTTGTTAGAGTTTTACTCTACTTAACCTAAGTACACTTATGGACAATGGAAACAAAGAGATTACTTCTCATCTCCCAGTAGCCATGGGAAAAGAACTTTAAAATTCAGAAATGGTATTACAAAACAATATTGAAAAATGGTCACGTGAGAACGTGACCGTATTTAGAAATATGACCCGGGGGTGGTGGTGGTGGGAGAAGTAAAAATTATCTTATGGTGATATCAAAAATATATCTACTATTAGAAATATTTGACTGAGTTGAAGGATGTTACCTTGTGGAGTAGATATCCTGTAGCAATGGAGAGTGTTATCCAAACACAGTACATACATTTTTATATTTGTGGGGGGAGGTATAGTAACTGCCTAACAATTTCAATTGCATCAGGATCTTTACCGTGCATAGTTCTGTTTTCATGGACATATGATCAACAATTCATCCAATCCATTTGACAATTATTTATGCCAAAGGATTATTCTATTCTCCTCTCAATATTTTAAAATCTTATTATAACTAAATATGTATGCTAAAAACAGTCTATAAAAATTCCAGGCAATTACAGATTTTAAATTACTGGAGGAATTTTCATGTGTTACATTTTAAATTTTATGTTTATTCTGAAGTTCACCTCAGTTCCAGAAAATAACTTTCTTCTTAAGGAACATATTTAGTGTTTATGATACGGAATTAGTAATGATAATTGGTTAAACCATGTGTTGTAGAAAGATTCTGGACATTAATCCAACAAAGGGGTCTACCAAGATATACTCCTCAGGGTTCAATTTCACACTGCTTCTATTTCATCCTGGCTTTTTGTTTAGTAGTGTCTATAATTTGTGTCAAGTCCTCAGAGATGTACTTTAACTGTGATTAAAGGAAGCAAGATCATTTTAATTTCTCCTTTAGGATGTAATCAATCTTCAAATTATTTTAACAAAGTTCTCATGTAATATTTTAAACTTTTTCTCTTTTGGTTTCTTTCAATTTCTAACTTTTTATATTTTATAAGATGGAAATAATTAAAAACTAATGATTGTTTTGATCTATTATTTACTAATTGCTGCTTGTCTTATTCAGGAATAGAACATTTTTCAATTTATTTTAAGATACTAAATCACATCAATTTTTTACCATTTTTCAACCTTTATATCACTTCACACTAATTATTTTTCCCTTTTTTGTAAAAAAAAAAAAAGAAAAAAAAAAAAAGAAGTTACCTGAGATGCATGCACCAGTGCTGGGTCTGTCACTCATAAAGTTATTTCAATGTGAACATTGTTTCTAGAGCAGCCTGCAAACTCTTTCCTATTGTATCTTTGGGGATAAAATTAACTGTTTGTCTTCCATAAAGACATTAACAAGTTTTTGGATTTTTAACAGGAACTATATCAGATTTTAATTACTGAGACTTACTTTTTAAAATTAATCTTATGGGGTTTCCCTAATTATTTTCCATTGACTTATTTAACAGTTCCTCGAGATTCCAGTAAATAGAAAGACATATTGATACAACTAACTGCAAGGGTTTCTATTATGACTTGTTTTGCCTTTTGACAAAGACTCTCTCCTTTAACCAAATATGAGTCAGGCTCCTCTAAGCCCTCTTTCTTACAAGTCCCTGACCCTAGCTATTTTCCTATCTCATTTACTCCAGTTTTAGCAAGGATACTGTTGGGGTCAGGTTTACTGAAAATCTCCCATCCTTGATATCTGATCATATTCCTCACCCTCACCCTTGTTATCTTATCACCCTGTCCTGCCTCCAGCAAGAATCCTGAGAAGTAGTTCTGGCAAGAATTGCCCTAGCCTAAATGTTTTATTTCAGTGATTTTCCATTCATTGACCCCCACCCAGTTCCTTGGTTATAAATCTCCATTTGTCCTTTCATTTGTAGCTGAGTCCAATTCCTCTCTGCTACTGCAAAACCCCATTGTTACAGTGCACTTGAGTAAAGTCTACCTTACTGTATTTAACAAGTGGAATGAATTTTTTTAAATATTTTTTAAAGGGATCTTTGGGAATTATAATTTAAATATTTGCTTAATACACAACACCAACAGCTGTTGGTGTTAACTTTAGTTAACAGCTGTTAACTAAAGTTTGTTACCTATTTTAATTTCCTCTACCTCACCTTGTCCACAAAACCCCATCCTTGAATAAATCCAGCCATGAGCTTAGTACTGTAAAGTGCTGTATAAAGGGGACACTAAAATCCTGTAGTGCCTCATGGTCTTCAGCTGGAGCTGTGCCCACATCTTTACCTCACAATCTTTGTGGTTGACTCTGTTCAGATTATGCTCCTATTCTCTCTGTAATTATCCTTAATGTCTACCTTTTCCTCAGGCTCCCAATTCTATAAACTCTCAACTCACAGAAATATCACTTTGCTCTTACTTCACAGAACCAGTAGGGGTTTTCAAGGGAAAACTCCCTCAGAATCCTGCTTACCCTGAAACAAACTTTAATTGGAATCTGTTATTCCTCCTGACTTAAAGAAACCATGACTTTCCTCCAGTTCATTCTGTATTCTCAATCTCACTCCTCCTGATACACCTCTTATTTCCATACCAGCTTTTTCTCTCTTGGCTCTTCCCCCTTGACACATAAACCTTAGACCAGTGATTCTCTACTAGGAGTATTACCTGAGGGCTACACTTTTAAACTATACATACTTTCTCTGTAATTGAAAAAATTTTTTTTCACTATTTTTTCTATGTCTTTTTCTTAGTAACAAAAGGCATTCCCAAGTGGGGTGCCTCAGTGAAGTTTGGCATACAAAGTACTTTACAGGTGACTTTGCTTCTGGTCCAACACATTTTGGTTTAGGGTCATAGCTTCCACGTGATCTACAGAGTTAGAACCTACATTTTAATAGCTTCCCCCTGGGATTCATATACATAGAAGTACTAATTTACGACAGTGGTTCTCAACAGTGGCTATACATTAGGATGTCCTAAAAATCTCTCTAAAATTAGTACCAATGCCTAGAATCTTTTCCAAACCACTTAAATCAGAATCTTGGAAAACGGTGGGGCCCATCTTTCTATTTCTCTCTTTTTCTCTCTCCCTCTTTTCCTTCCTTTCTACCTTCCCTCCTTCTGTCCTTTCTTCCTTTCCTCTCTCCCTCCTTCCATCCCTCTATACGTTCATTCTTTCTTTTTAACTTTTAAAGCTTCTCAAGTGGAATTCTAAAATGCAGCCAGAGTAAAGGGCCATTAGATTACTGATGATGGAAACATGCAGGGTTTCCACTCTGCTATTTACTACCTACGCCATCTGCACAAACTAGTTAATTTTTCTGGTTTTAACTTTTCTGTTAAAGTGGAGTAATAGCATCCACCTCAAAGAGTTGTTCTATAAACACAGTGCTTAAAACAGTGTCTCATAGAAAATGACTTTCACAAAGTGACAACTATAATTATTGAAATTACATTATGCTTATTATTCTGTAGATTTGTTACATCTAAATAAAGAGATATAACAATTTTTTTTCCTTCAAACTTCAGGGCTTTGCATCAATTTAATTTGGTTCTGAGACTATAAGACTTGACTAAACCATGGTTCTTATTCTCACAGATTTAAAAACCAATCTTACAGCTTCCTCTGTCTGCAGTATGTGACTTTTTTCCTCTTAATCAAAAAGCATTATAACATGTTGTCTGGTAATCTCAGAAAAAGGCCTAGTCTTACCTTTTAAAGCCTTTTCAACAACTCCTGCTCAGTTTTTTGAGCTTTAGGATTTTTTCTATTTCTTTTCATTTTGGTGAAATAATTACAGTTGGGTATTTTATATCTTTGGCAGATGTAGGGACAAGATAGATTTTCTGCTTATTTTGAGGAACTAATTTTGTCATCTTGTAAAGGAAAAAGTGCTTTTACCACAATAGGAGTAAGATAAGCACATTATAAAATCATCATTTAAAATTAATCTCTTTAGTAAATCTCTCTAAGCTGGATTCAGTATAAATTTCTTTTCAGATAATAAATTACTTTAAGGAATAACTTGAAGAAAAAGTTATTGAAGAATATAATTTAACTAAGTTTTTGAAAGGATGACTAACATGTTTTTTTTTCTCCCTCTTTTACCTCATCTTGGAATAAAAGTGGAAAAAGACAAAACAAAACAAGCATATAGCAGAAAGATGGGGAGGGTGATCAACAAAGGATCAGAGATTGCAAGAAAATTATGGAAAAGAGAATGCTGATGAAGCATAAAGTGGGCCCCCTCATTAGAAGAAGAAATGGGCCTAGAAAGCTGCATCCTAAATTACATAAAAAAAGAACCTGTAGTGGAGGTGGGAACTCATGTCCCCACTGCGATCCCCAAGCAGCTCTGAGCTCAGAGGCAGTGGGTAAAATGGAGTGGCAGTGGGGCTCTCTACAGCAGGATTAACTGGGGGTCATATGAAACTCTATTAGTCAGTGTACCCCTCCATAGCTAATCCACAGAGTGTCAACAGGCAATTAGCACCTGAGATGCTGGTCAGAAACTGGGGTCTCTCCTCAAAAGAAACTGAACCAAATAGGCTTTTAGCTAGAGGGCCAGTTCTTACCTCCTTGCCTTTTTTGCCCCTTATTGCAGAGATCTAGCAGTGAAAAATCCTCCTCAGAGAGAGATATGATGTGAAAATATAAAGAAAAGTTAATACAACAGAAGAAACCCACAGTTCTTCTGTACCCAACTCTTCTTTCTGAAATTTAAACAAGACCATCAAGAATCACTGGATGTATGTAGATCAGAAGTAAAAAAAAAGACAATGGGCACCCAATCTAAAATAGTCAAACTCACAGAAGCAGAGAGTGGATTGGTGGTTACTTAGGGTGGGAGGGAGGGGGAACTGAGATGTTGGTCAAAGAGTACAAAGTTTCAGTTATGAAAGATGAATAAGTTCCAGAGAGCTAATGTATAGCATGGTGACCATAGTCAACAATATTATATTGTACACTTGAAACTTGCTAAGAGTTTAGATCTTAAATTGTCTCACCATACATATTCACACACACATTCACATAAATCTGCATCCCTACCACACGCATGCATGAGCACACACACAGTGGTAACTATGTTGAGATGATGAATATGTTATTTAGCTTGATTTTGATGATTATTCACAACATATATATATATATATATATATATATATAAATGTTGTTTTATACCTTAAGAATATACAATTTTTATATGTCAAAGATAGCTCAATAAGGTTGTTTAAAAAATAGTTCAACCAGAAAAAAAAAGACAATGGACACTCAAAAGCAACTGATCATTGAGCAAACAATGATCATGGAAAGGATGACTGTTATCCTCAGGGAGATATGGGAATATGGTATATACACAGCGTGGAACTATAACAACTATAAAAAAGGAATAACAAAGTGATAGAGAGAATTAAGGTTTTAAAATAAAAGTAGTAATATTGAAAATAAAAATCAAAGGGTTTTTTTGTGGACTTCTCAGAATGTAGAGTAGATGAACAAAGAAAATTTTCAGATGAGCTTTTAAAAAATGGCAGAAATGTTCATGTATTAGAATAACAGGGACATAGAAAAAGAGAAATGAGGAAACAGAGGATAGGAAATTATCATGAGGTAGTAAAATTTCCCACTTATGAAGAAATTATAGGTCTTCACACTGAAAAGACCAGCTGAATATCCAGCTTAATGAATAAAAGTTCCTCTCTCTCTACCTGAGCACATCATCTTGAAATTTCAAAATATTAAGAACAAAGAGAAGAACTTAAAAACTTCCATAGAGGAAAAAAGAAAATAACACTTGCTGAAGAACAAAAATCAAAATGTTCTTGGACATCTTCTCATTAAGCTTGGATGCTAGAATACAATTAATATTTCTGAGGAAAATTAAATTAGAAATCTTACCCAATGAAACTCAATGAAGTATGAAAGCAGAATAAAAATGATTTCAGACATGTTGAGATTTAGCAAGTAAATCTTCCAAATGCCTTTTCTATAAATATCATGAATAAAGAAGCTACTGGGCATCAGGACACAGTAGCTCAAAGAGGGCAGGGAAACGAAGTCTGGGCTGAGGCTACACGAGTGACCCATACAGATCAGATCAGCAGGCCACTGGGAAGAAGTGCTTATACTTTTTAAAATAAACTAGATAATGAGAAAAAAAGGCTGAAAACTAAGGGCATGATAAAGGCTACATAAAGCAAGAAAAAGCTGATCAGAAACTTAAAGAGGAACAAGGTTCTTTATAAGAAAGTCATAGCTCAAATATGAAGCACAGTGAGATGTGGAATGATTTTAAGGAATTGAGTGAAAGAGAAAAGATTACTCAATAGAAATATTCAGTTTTAGGTGACATCAGGTTGTACATGACATTGGACTCAAAGAGAAGAAAATATAATCCTAGAGTTATAGTATTTGATTGGTTATTGTGTGCACAAATTTATTCTGATAATAAAAAAATCAATAAATATTAATTTGAAGATTTTAACAAAAATTTCTAAGTTATGTAAATGACTTCTTTGCTAGAGTCTTTATTTTTGGTAGTCATTCTCTTCCCAGGTTGTTCCTATATCTTTTTACTTTTCTTACCATTTTACATACATCTAACATTCTGCCCCTATTGCTAGTTATTTGTAAAAATACTGTCTCACTTTCTTTATTATATATATTCTTTACAGGCTAGAAACAGAACTTTTATAATCCTCCAGGTACACAGTGCAATATAAAACGAATAATCATGGAACTGAATAGGTGTTGGCGAAGTATATTGTATTTTAAAACTATGAAAAATTTGAACAGTATCTTATCATGCATTATTTGAATTTTAAATGGTTTCAACTCAAATGAGTAAGATTTTAATGTCAGATAATTGCATCTTTAATAAAGCTTTTGGATTCATTTTTAAGTACATTTTTAAAATCATGTAAAATAACCTATCTGTGGCAAGAAATTATTAGTAATATTCAATCATCAGATTTACTGTTTTATGGAAATCAGTGGAAGAAAAATGATAATTATACCTGTCATCTTAGTGAGCACTGGTGTCATTAATTAAAATTCTTTGCCTTAGACTGTGTTATTAGTTATATATTTTCATATTGCTCTTTCATTTTGTCAGTGGTATATGTTAAGCATTAATGTAGAAACGTTTTCTTAGAAAAAGTTTACTTAGTTAAGTTTATAACTTGAATCATGAAAATGAAAAGTGGGAGAATATTAACTTTAGTTAAAAGTATTTGGCATTGGGCTTCCCCGGTGGCGCAGTGGTTGCGAGTCCGCCTGCCGATGTAGGGAACACGGGTTCGTGCCCCGGTCCAGGAAGATCCCACATGCCACGGAGTGGCTGGGCCCGTGAGCCATGGCCGCTGAGCCTGCGCGTCCGGAGCCTGTGCTCCGCAACGGGAGAGGCCACAACAGTGAGAGGCCCGCATACCGCAAAAAAAAAAAAAAAAAAAAGTATTTGGCATTAAAAAAAAAATAAAGTATTTGACATTTGACTCATAAGCTGCAGTTATCCACCTCCTTTTAAGTTAATGTTTCTGCCAGTAAGAAGATACAGTGGATGCTCTTGGTTGCCACCCTATAAGAGGCCATCTCCTCTTCTCCTTCTTAAGAGAATTCTGTTTTGATTTTATTTGTCTTTCCAGCTATCCACTCATTCACCTGCTCTATAGAGTCATCCTCATTAGTAAACTAACCAAGGCCTCAAATTCTCCTGATGTTCAGGGAGTTATGTTCCAAATTAAGAAAATTAGAATAAGGACTAATAGCTCCTTGTCTGAATCAAATTTTTCTCACCTGCTAGATACAAACAAGAAAGCATGGAGCCTCGACTACCACTGGCAGGCACTTGTGAAAATAATATACTAGCCTGAGCATGAAGCTGAGTTCACTGTTACCCACAGTTTGAAAGTATTGATAGACAAGAAGTCTCACAGCAAGGCTGGGGCTAGTGAAGCTAGTGAGGTTCCTGGTGCACAAAATTTAAGGAGACACTTACTCTGTCTGTACTTGCATGACCCTAGTCAATGTCCTGACTCACAAGACCCCAAATGGCAATGCTTACAAATCTATACTTTATTGCATGAAAAAGATACAATACAGCAACAGTATTAAAGTAAGGATATGCATCACTGTCAAAAGTTTCCTCACAACAAGGGGTCAAGAGAGGTCAGGTTCTAATTCTCCTCCCTCTCTAAGAGCCTTAGTGATATGCTTCCTCTCTTGGATCAAGAAGCACCTGACATATGCATGGAACCCCTCGGAAGCAGGGTGCCCAAAATAATGCCAACCCAGGTTTCTTTCACTCTGCTTGTCACCTAAACATATCCTTGCTACATAACCAACCCAATGGGAGAACTTTCCAGGAATCTCTGGGCACATAGTAAGTCTCAAGACCATGTGAACACCATAAATCTCACTGCTATCTATAAACAATGCTGACAGCTGATACAAACTACCTGAAATTCCTCAGACTCATAATTACAAAGTTACACTCTTAATCAGAATGTTTCATGCCTTGGCCAGAGTTCCCTGCCGTGCAGGTGCAGTTATTTCAGTAAAACAACTCAGGCCAATTAATTCCATGCTTGCTGGAATGTCACACTGACCCTAGGTAGACAGACTCCTGATTCTGTGATGACATCACTAAGCTGCTAACCAGTCATCTCTGGAGCCACTTCTCTTTCTGGT
The DNA here is from genome assembly GCF_964341445.2 of Mesoplodon mirus. Taxonomy (NCBI): domain Eukaryota; kingdom Metazoa; phylum Chordata; class Mammalia; order Artiodactyla; family Ziphiidae; genus Mesoplodon; species Mesoplodon mirus. Next base: position 47,012,481 of record NC_138984.1, read on the forward strand.
TTTCTTGTTAACAGAGACAATAGACTTCTTTACTGTTTAAACTGGTTGATCTGGAGTTTTTATTTCTGCAGCTGAAAGTATTGTAATTTAACAAAGAGGGAAACTCTCCTTTATCTACAGTTATTTGGGGAAAAAATGGGTATACAAGGCAAAGTACCAACTAAGAGAAAGGCTGCATCTAGGCAACCACTGACTCAACTTTTGCCAGAATTTTCTTTGGTACTCTTTTACCCTACAGGGGAAAAATATTTTTTTCCCCCCAGAGGCAGATAGAGATACTTCAGAAACAATCCTACCATGTGTAATATGCATTAGTATTATAAATTACTTGATTCTATGAGTAGATTTTGAGGAAGAATATACTTTAATAATCTTAAACCATTTATTTCTATTTATTTCCTTTTTTCATGCTTCTATTTTGGTAATAGTCCATAACATTTCTCTTCACATTTACTAATTTCATAATTGCCTAGTCAAATTCAATTGTTCCTACAGAAATTTATTATTAAACGATAGTTTAAACAGTTCTTTGCATTCAGCAGAGGTCTACACAGCAGCATCTATACCTTCTAGTAACAATTTGGCTGAAGAACTACGTATTCACATACTTAGGACCTTCTCTGAAATTAAACTGTCCTTTGATTTTAGCCTTTAGCCAATGAGATCAACTTTAATTTTCTTTTTAAAAATTTGCCTTTTGCTATAAGTGAAACTTTAACATTTCTTAGTTCTTATGATGTAAAAGACTTCAAACTTTATGGTAAATAAGAACTGAGGAAGTTTAAAAAACAAAACCACTTAAACTCTGGAAACAAATATTTTTATAAGGCGACTATGCTATATCTGCCTGCTAGAACTGAGCTGCTGGTGGAGTGGGCCTGTGTACACTGGGAGTCAGAGAGGTTTGTAATGACTCCACAGTCAGGGAATTTTAATTTCCCTCGGTGACAGTGCTTTTGGCTGAAAAAAAAAAGGTTCCGTTAAAAATTTTTCAGTGGATCCAGAGTATAAGGTAATATATAGAGATGGGGACAATGTTGGCACTAAATTCAGACTGGCTTTAAAAAAATAAGGTATGTAAATTCCACTGCCTCATGAATTTTGAACTTTCATAATTTGCCTGAAAATACTGCTCCCAAATAAATGTCATGAATTAAGTTTTACTTGGAGCTGTTTGTTATCAAGTTTATCTAATGTCATTGTTGTAAACTGACCAAATGTTTCTCTTAAAAACACCAAATGTACAGAAATGAATAGAAATATTTGGGGGAAAATGTTCATAGATTGAGTTAATATATAAAAGCAGAATGCAGGGTAATATTTAATTAAAGTTTTCAAATTATACTGATAGTTGAGGTCCAACTTCAATACAGATGTATATCATTCCACATATCCTATCCTTCTTATATAAACATTAAAACTAGAATTTGATCATCTTAATGATGATATTCATATGTGACATCTTTGAAACAATATATTCTCCACTTAATTCTAAAAAATGGTGACACATAATAAGGGATTCTTTTTAAGTGGGGAAATAAGAAACTAAAGATTCTCAAATCATGCTGAAAATAAAAATGGGTAAAAAAAAATTACTTGGAAAGCATCATGGCATCATAAAATATGGTACCAAATTATACCTCAAAGACCTGGCTTTTAGCCTAGCTTTTCCAGTGGCCATGTAACCCTGGGCAAATTATACTACTTCCCTAGAATTCATGTTCTTTAGATATCCCAAGAATGGATTAGACAATAATCTATTATCTCTTTCAGCTTTCTTCTTTTTAAGTTTTAGCTTTTATTATTTATAAAGGGCTGAGATTATATATTTTGCAACAGTTTCTACCATCAAACCATGCCCATGAATACAATCACTTTAAAAGTACCAATTTCTCTATTATCCTTTCAGGTACATATCAAATGCCATAGAATGATCCTGACCATCTAGGCCTAACATCTTCTAGCTGCCACAACAGAGCTTGCCCCTACCACTCCTGCTAATGCTACCCCAATGCTGATACTGCTGTTTCTGCAATTTTTTGTTTCTGTCTTAATGTCCTTGTCCGGTAAGATTAATTTCAAATTTCATTTCCAACTGATGTCTATGGTAGGAGATGCATGGTGGTAATGCCCCTGTTGCCAAGTCCCACACAGTGGTGGGAGAATAATTTGCCACAAATACAGCATGGAGCTTTAGGAAAGGGGGTCAAATACTGAGTGGCCAATACCTGATTAATGTCATCTCATGTTTACTCCATTCTGTTGAATGTTAAGCCTCTGGAATCTTAATATAAATGCATAGATTTTTGTTGATGTCATTTTATGAGTATTGAATTTGAAAGTGGGTTTGGAGCTCACACTTATCTAGTGTTCTAAATGCATCACCTAGAGTTACATATGTCTAACATGTGACTCCACCATAATGTAGCAGCTTCCAATGCAATGAGGAAGACAAGCACCAAAAATGAAAAATCAAAATGCTGTGAAAGCACAAAAGAGTAATTGATGACCTCTGCAAGTCAGGAAAGTTGTCCCAGAGGAAATGACATTGAAATTAGAATTTCCACGAATTTTAGCAGCTCAACAGATAGACAAGCATCAGGTAGGACATTTACAGGCAGTGGGAATGGCTGGGGAATTGGACATTGCTTGGTGGGTTTCAAAAAGTTGAAATTCATTGTGTGTGGAAGCTGTAAAAGACAGAATGGACAGGAGAAGTGCTTGGGAGTTAGAAAGGAACTGGGCTGTGATTAAGCTTTTTATGCCATGCTGAGGAATTGGTACTTCATCTTTCAAGGCATGGAAGGTCATGAAACATTTTTAGATGAGAAAAAGCATGATTTGATTTGCATTTCTGAAAGAGTATACTAGGATATACCAGTAGAATTCTTGACAGTGACCTTTTGCATAAGGAATGAAAATCAAGGTTGAAATATCTTATTGACAAGAAATGATATAAAAATTAAGAGAGCTACAATTTACTTATTCAGCAGGATTTGGTTCATTTCGTTATACAGTCCGTTCTCATTATTCACAGTAGTTATGCTCTATAAAGTTGCTGTGAACCCGGAATTAGTGAATACCAAACCTTTGCTCCTAGGGAAAATACAGAGTTAGGTTCCTGCAAGACACTGGTCACAGTAATTTGCATCAATCAATCAATTCGTTATCTTGTTTTACATGTGCTTCTATTTGAAGACACCTTATTTTATAACTTATTGATCCATTAACATTGAACTCATGACCAATAGCACTATAAACTCATGCCTGGACAAAACTTATCTCATACATACATATTCTCTGTAAGGCACATCAAAGCCTTCTTGTGTTTAGAAACCCTAGACATCACTTCAGCACTATGCTTGAGGGGCACTCTAAGTAGCGAAATCACTAACAAAAAGCACAAAAATGTACAAAACATGGCACTAAACAGACTGCACTTGTTTGCTGAAAAGAGAGAGCAGAGTTTTGTTTTGCTTGACCTCAGCTGGGAACATGCATGTTGCCGCTTTGCATATGTACTTGAAAGACTGTGAAAGCACTGCAAATATGATTTTGATATTATAAATAAATTTTAGCAAGAAAGCATATTCACAAATATGGAATCTGTGAATAATGAGAATAGACTGTATATTTAAAACTGCTAATTTTAAGTAAGCCCTATTTAAGAAAGATTACTTCAAATTCAGTAGGCAGACTACTAAAGGACACTCATAGAACACTTGCTAGACAAAAATTACTTTAGGTCTGCCAAAACCTAATAGAGAAAGAAAGAGGAAGGAAGGAAGGTAAGGAAAGAAACCATCAACTAAAGTTTTGAGTAAAAGATTAAATGTATGTCACTAATTGATAAATTAGTTAGCTAAACTGACTCTCAGAAGAAGGTTAAATGAAAAGTGAGCAATGTGTTTCCTTAATTATGTTCCAATCTCCTTCCTCCTGCGAGAGCTTCTTGTTCATGTTCACCTATGAAGGAATTGCTTAACTGAAATATGCTTCTCATCTTACTTAGAATAAGAGCTTGCTTTTGCCAGCCAAGAAGCCAGAACAGTAGGAGCACTAATAATACATATTATATATGCACAAGTATTATTAGTTAAGCAGAGTTCCTAAGAGAGAACAGAGAGAACAAAACTGGTTTGTCTTAAATATTTCATCTGCGAAATTATGATTTTATTCATTCCACTTCCCCGAAACAAAATTCTATTTCCCCAGCACTCATGTGTTTTCAGTCCCACTATTTTCTTTACATAACTTTATTATCATTAGACTATCCAATTCATAGACTCCTTTACTTTTTATCTCCTACTGGCATTCGTATTATTTTCATTCCCTGGGGCTGCATTCAGATTTTGGGGTTACATGCTTGTGAACTATTTGCAGGACTGTTTAAAGGAAAAATAGTATAAAATTATAAATCACAAGTACAAAATTGCCAGTGTCTCTTGAGGGGTATTTGAGGTGACCCGTGTAAGAAGAGGACCTATAGCTTAGCCTTCAGTAGCTTTAAATCAGCCTCTGCTTATGCCTTTTCCTCTCTAAATTAGAACTGGGATTCATCACTCAACCACAGTCTTTTGGAACCCAACTTTCCATCTCCTCAGGCTCCACCTCCAGATAATGAAGCAAAGATGTAGCAAATCAGATGACCTTACACAATGCCACCACTATAGATTTATGATCAATAATCTGGTCTGACTTCTCAATGCTGGCTGAGAATTTTACAACATCTTCTTAGTTAACACTTTCCTAGTCTTCACAGAGGTTATTTCAATCATTCTCAATAATCCTCAGACCTCTGACCCTCCCACATTTTCCCTCAGTCAGCAGAAAATCTTGCCTCCCACTTTGTAGAACAACAACAAAAAAGACTTTAAGAAAACTGTTTCTTTTCATAAAACCCACTCACACAGTTGCACATGCACCCATCCATTTTTCCCTCTTTTTAGAATAGTGGACTTAAGCCTCCATCTGTGCTTTGGATCCCTTTCCTTTCTGCCATTTTAGGGACCCCACTCTCTCAATAATCTCTTCCCTTTCCTCTATCCCCAACTTCTTTTCTGATTGTTTCCTATTTTCTCCAGATATGGACCTGTCTGCATTCTTCAAGATCAAGTTTCTTGACTTTTGAAAGACTTATGTATCTTTACTATATTTACTTTCATTACGACTCCTTTCACTTGGTATTGCCACCTGGTTTTAGCTTTGACCACTGCACTAAAATAGAATTATTTAAGTATTTTTGTCACTAAATGCAATGAACAGTTCAATTTACATCTTATTTACATTTCTGGAACACTTTAATGTTTTTATTTAATGTCCCTTTGCCTTTTTCCTGGCATACCTTTTCTCTTATCACTTTGTCTACTCCTTTGAAGTATGCTTTGTTGAGTTTAAACCCATTTTAAGAGGAAAAAATCTGTGTGTATTTATATTTATAATATATATGTTATTAAGACGTTTACATTGCTAGTAAAGAGAAAAGACTTAACTATTAAGGTAAAAGATTATTCTTAGTATATACCCCTAGTATGAAAAAAATGGTATAACTATGTTTATAGCTAGTTCTAGGAGTTATAAAGTTCAGTTATTGGTTGAGGAATAAAGGAGAAAATTAAGTAAAATGCTCACTTTACTTGCTGACATAGCGTTGGTATTAAAAAGGAGCTCAGGTTAACTTTCTTACCTATACAGTTGTTGAGGTCAGTGCCATTATCCTAAAGTTATAATCCACTGCAGCTTAGCAATCACAAAAATATTTAAATCAAACACTGGGAATAAATATTTTGTTGTGTCATGTTTATTCTTGCACTCAAGACACTTATTACCATTGATTATATCTGAGTTTAAAATTCAAAATTTCAAATTCAGCAATTACTCATTGCATGGTTGTTTTGTATCAAGAATTGTGCTCACCTAGGGGAATACAGTGATGAAATATGCATTGCCCCTCCCATCAATGATGTCATATTACTCTAGCAGTTTACAAAAACAGAATCTTAAAGTTTACTTATTTATGCAATGAGAAGCTGACACGTTAACTAAAATGAGAATGTAATATGTTAAGGAAATCCACTTATTTGATTTATATTTAAAGTTTGTTTTTACAACCATGACTTAAATATTAATGGCAACTTTCATATTTTACTTCTCATGGAACAGAGCAAATTTGACTATGGTGTGTTCTAAACTGAACACCTGGAGCAAATCAAGGTCTTAAATGGTTTTATTATATCCCTCAAGTATTGCTTATGTGCAAGGTAAACCCTGAATGTTAAGGGAGCAATGAGTGGTCACCTGGGTCTTTCAGTGTTTTAGGAATCCATCATCTCACATGCTCATTGAGAGGTGACATTAATCACTATGTCTTGACTTTCATTTGCAGCAAATCCTTAACTGTCAGAAAGTTACTTCTTGGTTTACATATGAGACAGAATTCCAGACTCAAAAAGCTTTACATTTTTATTTACATGCTCCCAGATCTTCTTGTAAAGAAATTAAAGCAATAATGTCCACTGCATATGCCCAGCCCCAGCCCAGGGTCACTTACTGGGAAGCACCTGCTTCCATTTGACCAGGTGCAGCTCATTGCCCACCCCACCCCCTCAACATCTAGAACTGCCCCAGGCCTCTTCTAATGGCAAAGTCAAGCCCCCTGACCCAACCACCAGCTCCAGAGAGGAAGTGCTTCCACTGCCCTCATCTAAGGCAGCTGCTCCTTCTTCATCTCCTGCCCCAGGAAAGTACCAGACAGTGGAAGCACCCAGTTCCTGCAGGAACCTACAAGAATGGGGTCTGATTCACCTACAAGAATGAGGTCTGATTCTCTGGCCCCAGTAAGTTGACCACAACATACTGCAAGATCTAAGCTTATCTGTGGTCATTTTGTTACATTTATGATAGTAAAATGTGGAAAAACCTATAAATCCATTGGTAAGGAAGTGACTAAATTATGAGACCTCCATAAACCTATATAAAGTTACATGGAATGAAGAGGATGGGAAGATTACAGGAGTCACTCCATGTCAAATACTTAGGACAGGTCTGGGCACACAGAAAGTGTGGTTAAGTGGAAAAAGAAGCTAAGAAACAGTGTTATAGTTCAACAGCATTTTATTATTAAAATATATGCAACCTTATGTGTTCACATACATAGATAAATATATGGAAGGATATACCAAAAAAAGGAGAGAAATTAAATCATAACATATTTAATTTTAAAATAAAACAGACGGAAGTGTTTAATGATTTTGTCAAAAGTTACGAAAGGCAAGAAAAATATGGACTCCTTTGATGGCCTTTACCTTGAAGAGATAAGATAGGAAAATTGGTTGGCTTTATTGGAACGTTTATTATTTATAAAAATGTTATCTGCCAAGAGAAGTTTGGGCCAAGAGAACTACTCAAAAAGGTTGGATGTGTTGGTAAGAAGGGAGAGAATGTTCTTTACTGCTGACCTGAATGTCAGCTTAAGCAAAAACTTGTTGACTTGATTCAGTTCTATCAGAAGGCCAAAGATCCTTGGAGACAGTAGCATGGTAGAATCACAAGGTCCAGTAGGGCAAGGAATACATCAAATAGAAGTCCTTCTCCTATGCCTGCAGTTCCAGACTGGGAACCACAAGATGACATTGAGGGATGTAGGCCAGCCAGAGGTTTTCATAGTTGTGGAAAAGTTGTGGAGAAGAAGCCTACATACCCAAGGAATAATACTTGGGTTCAAAGCTGGGAGTTGCTGGATAAATGAGTATCACCAGAATTCACAATGGCTAGTTAAGTTCTTTTTCTTCGCCTGTTCATGTGAGCATCTATCTGCTTACATCGAGCCTATAGACAACAAGCTAGATCAGGAGCCGTAGTAAACAACAGAAGAGGTTCAAACCTGCAGCAGTCCAGGATGGAAATCAAAACCTATTTTCCTTTTCCTTCCTTTCTCCTCCAACCAGTCCAGCTTTCTCTGAGTAGTAGAAGACACATTTAAATGAGATCACACCTGAAAATGAACTGGACTAATATTTAACTGAAATGAGACTGTTTTTCTACAGAATGTCACTGTGAAGTTTTGAAATTGAACAGACTTGTTAAAAGAACCAGAGACCTGATAAAACAGAGCATGTTTGGTAGCAATTACTATAAAAACAAAATGTTCATGTTTTTTTTTTTTAATGAGTTGAGATTCCTAACTAAAGTGGTTAGAGAAATAGTTAAGATATTAAAATTCTCTTCTGTCCTGTACTCTCTTTTCCTCTTTCTAGTGGTTGCAGTGGCGTGATATACACTTGATGCACTTCTGCACTGGGATTAGGGGATGGAAAAGGAAAACCTTCGCAGAGCTACACACTAAAAAGGTTTAGTGAGGAAAGGGGTTCTTTATGTTTCTGTGTAGCCCAGTGTCTCCTCAGGTAGGAGAGCATTTCTGGTGCATTGTGCCTGCTCTCTTCCCAGGTACTTTAAGCAAGTTGGCTTATAACTGGATGTAATAGGGGTGGGAAACCAGCGTGAAGCCTAATCCCTGGTTTGATCACTACTGGAACAAGTAATTTGTAAGATGTTATTTTAAATACTAATGTCCTAGATCTAAATTATACCTATATGTATTACTTTGTCTTTCTATAATTAGAACAAGGTGATTTTGGAAAATCACCAGCAATGCAATGCAATTACCTAAGAGCTATATATATTTTTTCATTCACGTTAGACTTAAGTCTTTTCCCTGAAATAATTTGTTAGTTTGTCTTTTCTGTGCCTAGAAAGATTTCTTCAGCTGTACCTGAATTGACCTTCTCTGAACCAAATATCAGATCAACTTCAAAGCAAGTTGACTTGCTGACACAATTGCTATGTCACAGCATTGAGCATTTACTTGGAATTGGAAACAGGATAAAGTGCAGTCTGCTTCCAGTAATTTAACTGTGTGTAGAGTCTAAAGTGAGGCAAATAGCCTATGCAGTTTATATCTTTCTCACTGGAGATGAGGTTATTTATCATAAGTATATCAGCTATAAGAAACAGACAAGAATATCATCGAAATCATAACATTTGATTTTTAATTTCACAGCTTTTAATTATTTGGAGTCACTAATATCAAGTGAGAAGAAAACATGTATTCCTTTTATTAGGGTGGTTCAATCACAAGTGACACTATGACTAAGCTGAAGGAATGAGTCACCTGTACTGCAAAAGAACCAATTTCCATTTGCTAATGTATTGTCAGAAAAGCTGACTGGCCAGCCTGAATGCTGTTATACTTACAGCCAGTTGTCAGGCTAAATTAGCAGAACCATTTTTCTTGCCTTGTATGAATTCTTTATAATTCATCAAGAGAGAGACCAACCTTTACATGCATTGTGTTTTAATGGAAAAAGGAAAGGTTGTGGAGTCACAAATTTTGAGTGTGTAGGATTTTTCTTTTCCCTTTTTAATACTAAAATATAAAAATGACATGCATTATAAAAACACATGTATTATAACAAAAATAATAAATACACATATGAGAATAATGCCTATATAAAAATACACACATACACACATATAAGTTCTTCTTTTCCTGTCATTTCCAGGTTGACCCAAAACTCTTTCTGGAAATAACTGATGTTATCAGCTTATGGTATTATCCTCCTGTCACATTTTTTTGGCCAACCTTTCCTTTAAAGGTCTGTATCACCCTTTATTTTATTACTACCATATAGTAATTTATTTAACCAGTCCCTTATAGTCATTTAAGTTTTTTCTGGTTTCCTACCATCACCCCTCCTCCCCAGTCAAAAGAAAAAAAAAAGTCACATAAAACATGCTGACGTAAAAGTAAGTACTAGTTCGAATTCCAGTTTTGCCATACCCTAGATATGTGAATTCAGGTGAGATATTCAGTCTTTTGAAAACTCAATTTTCTTATTTGCAATTATGGAGAAAATAATGCTAATAAGTACTGTGGTGGGAACTAAGTGAGATGTTGTAAGCAAGACACCACAGCTTGATACTGTGTGAACCCTATCATGGACAAGATCTTCAGTCCTATATTTATATTTTTGACTTTCTAAAAATAATTTGACATTCTAAAAAACATACATTTTATGGAAAACAAAAAAGTAATGTAATACCATAGACTTTAGAGGAGAATAATGAACACAAATCATGAGTTGATGATATTTTTGACAAGGTATTTTGCAAATGGGTTTCTTGGTGTGAATATTAATATATCTGAGCTAGGAGTGGTGGATGACTAATATTCATGTATTTCTGATAGAAATCTCTAATTATATTAATGTTCTTTCAAACCGTATGAAGAAACAAGTTTGAAGGAAAAAGGCCAAACATAATTTCCAAAATTAAGCTTAATATTAGGGCAAGGCAGAAAAACACACTCTGCATAGTGTCAGCTCTCTGCTGACATAGATGGGAGACACCTCAGAGAAGACACATATAATCATCAGAATATTATTTATAGGGTATATTTCACTCATTCTCAAAATAGAGATGCTTTTGTAACCAGACCTGTTATAAAATGCATACATATGTGTGTATATATTTTATTTGGAATAATCGTAAATAAATAAAATGCATGGGAGCCTCTCAGATTCATAATAATGTATTCATATTGAAATATATTAAAGCTATAGATGTGAGTTATTCAAATACTTTTCTCAAAGATAATTCTGTTTTTCTCTAGAAATGTTATAAAATATCATCAGGTAAAGAAACATGAATGGTAAATAAAAGTATCATTTTTATGTCTGGGTTAGGTTATTCTGAATGCAGTAATTATTTATATGATATGTTCTTTGAAATTTACATTTTAGGGATAGTTCTAGTACATGAAACAATTAAACCTTAGAAGTAAGCCTTTGTTTGAAATCTTGAGGTAAAAATATTATTTACATAGAAGGCAGATGATTATTATGCAGAGAAGTCTATCCTTTTCTATAGTGCAATAACAAAAATACTCCCTTAAGAAGAAATTGGACTCATTGCAGGTGGTAAGAATGATTTCCATCCTTTCCTAGAAGAAGAAGGAATGGATCGCATGGTATATTTATCACTTCACTACTTGGTGGCACTTACTTTCCACACCTTTCTTATACATTAGCATTTTTGCTTCTGTTTCTCTTCTGCTGAGTACCTTTGCCCCTCTTCCTTGGAATCTCACTCAGAGGCCTTCACTTCCCATTCTCATATCATTTTCCCAAACTGTTTTCTGTCTCCTCTCTTCCCATTGAGCTGAGCATTTTGTGACCGTAAAGCAGTTTGGACACATGCATTTTTGAAGCAGAAATATAAGAGGAAGGAAGCAGGTGCATCCTAAGAAAAGGTTCCTCATTTATTACTTCAAAAGTTCATACACATCTCTTGGTATGTCTTAAGAAGCTTAGATTTCCTTAGTCTTATAACTAAGATAATAATTTATTATCCAAACTTGAACACACTTAGAGTGAAAGAGGCACTAGCCGCTTGGAATACCGGGGAGCTGGACCTAAATCAGGACTGTCTAAGCACATATGCTCATCCTAATTTTAACCTTACATTCACTTTTCAAAATTGTTAAATTGAAACATATAAAGGAATAATTTCAAATTCATAGGGAATATTACAATTAATGGTAAAGTGATAACCTCAGTTCACCTTACTAGAAAATGAAACATCATAATTATTCAATTTTCCTATAAAAGAGACTAATACTTCTCATTATTAACATCTTAATGCAAAAGACATCTAAGTAATTTTAGTGTCTTAGGGATACAGTAAAGAATGTTGAAGCACTGAGAAATTATGGTGAAGTCTTTGACTTTGATTTAAATAAAATTAAGCTAAATGTAATTTCTCATGGTATATTATTTTAAAGTCAAAATCTGTGAAGCTACTATAGTAATCTGTGTGTTGGCTCTTGCAATTAAATTACAAAGTCAATGTTTTGACATGTTGCCACATTTTATTGATATATTTATATTGAGACCAGAATATTTTACTCAACTAAGGAAAAATTAGGAAAATGTTCGAAAATAAATACAGTGCAAACATTGCATTTGTACTTTAAATATGTAGTAAAATATGATTATTTCTAAAGTTAGTCTTTAAAATAAGATGCATGTTGTGATTGCCAACTTGGTTTACGTTGATTGATTTATTTTCCAAATTTGTTTCTTTCTTTAAATTTTTGTTTTTTAAAGGTTTAATAACTAGTTCAATTTAGTACCAAATGTATATCAGTTTGTGATCCAATGATGCACATGTAAACGTCATTCTTGTTCATTCTTGAGAAGTTTATTGCCATGACTGGGCCCCTCTACAAGCCTACATGCATATAAGGTGATGACACCAGGGAACCACACACACAGTTTTGAGGTGATCCCTAACTCGTCCATGTCTTTCATCCAAGACCCTTCACCACAGCATCTATAACATTTATATGGTCATCTATTCACAACAGCAATGCCATACCCATGGTACTCTGTATTTTGAAACAAACTCTTACTCTGCAATTTCTACCTAGTCCTTCTATAATAACCTCTAAAACCAGAGTTCAATGAACAGCACATTTCTTTATATCTTCAACTTGTACTTGTTTCATCTCTCATGTCCCAGGTAATTCTGGCTTTGGAAATGTAGTTGATGTCTTCCAGCTTCCTACAGTTCTTTCCAGACTGTTTTTCTCCCTATATTTGAGGAAAAATCCCTTGTTCTTTCAGGCTAAGATTATCATCATCCCTGTCTCTGCTCTTCATTAATAAAGACTACTGACCCCTCAATATGTCTGGTGCATGTGTAATGACATCACAATTTAGAGTTAAAAATGCATGTCCCCAAAGCCTAATGAAGTACTGTTTATATGTATAGTAGCCACTTGTATACATTCTTTTGTGAAGTGTTCATATCATTTACTCATTTGTAGTGGGCTGTTTATCTTTTTATCATTTATTGTGGGAGTTCTTGCTGTGTTGTGAATACCAGTTTCTTCTTAAATATATGTATTACAAATATGTTCTCCCATCTGTGGCTTGCTTATTCATTTTCTTCATGGTGTCTTTTGAGGAGGGAATGATTTTAATTTTGGTGAAGTCTAATGAATCTTTTTTTTCTTCTTTTATGGTTATTAGTTTCTGGGATCCAAGTCATAATAATAGTTTATTAGGTTTTCTTCTAATGGCTTTATATTTTTAATAGTGATACTGAAACCTATGATCCCTCTTAATTTACTTTTTGTGTATGGTATAAGATATGGGTCAAGATTCACATTTTTTCTGTGTGGATATTCAGTATCATCTGTTGAATAGAATTAAATTTTCCCATTGGAATATTTTGGCACTTTGTTGACAATCAAATAACCAAATGGATCTATTTCTGGTTACTCTGTTCCATCCTATTGATCTATCTTGTGATCCTTACACTATACCACATTGTTTCTATTACTGTAGTTTTGTATTAAGTTTCAGAGTCAAGTGGTATGTCTTTCAACTATGTTCTACCTTATTAAGTTTCTAAGTCCTTTGTAATTGCATGTAAATTTTAGAATCAGCTTCTCCCATTCTACACCAAAGAAAGCATATCAGGACTTTGATTGGGATTATAGTAAATCTCCACACCAATTTAAAAAGAATTTTAATTAAAAAAATGATTCTTCCAACACATGAACAAGGCATATCACTCCATTTATTTTATTTTATTTTTACTTTTTCAATTTATATTCTTGAGTTTCTATCATTTTATTTCTTGATTTGTCTAATAAATGTTTTATCAATTTTCTTATCTTTTCAAAGAACCAAATATTTGCTTTGTTAATTATCTTTATTTTTTATCTGTTGCATATTTCATTGATATCTGACCTGATCTACATTTTTCCTTTCTTCTCCTTACTTTTTCTGTCTTCTTTTGCTGGTCTCTCTAAGTACTGCTTTAGTTGCATCCAACAAGTTTTGCTGGGTTGTATTTTATTCTCATTTGTTAGAAATATTTTCTAATTTTCCTTGAAATTTCTTCTTTGACATCTGGATTGTTTAGAAATGCATAGTTTAATTTCCAAATACTGGGGGAATCTACTAATGTTTTATTGTTATTTTTTCTACTTTGAGTGTGGTCTTAGAATGTACTATGATTTCAATCAATTTGTTTTTGAAACTTGTTTTATGGCCCAACATATGTCTCTACAGGTCAACATACTGTATTCACAAGGAAAGAATGTATGTTCTTCTACAGTAGGACTTAGTTCTCTACAAAAATCTGTAAAGTCAAGGCAGTTGATGGTGTTGGTCATATTATCTATTCCTTTATTTTTTTGTGTGTGTAATTGTTCTACCAATTGCTGAGAGGGTTATCTAAAATCTTCAGCTCTGATTGTGAAGTTATTTTTTTATCCTTGTAATTGTATCCCTGTATATATTTTGAATTCCATTTTTAGGTACGTATATGTATTTATTTTTATATCTTTTAATGTATTAATTTAATTATTATGAAATATCCCTCCTATCTTTTGCAATGCTGTATGTTTAAAAGTTATTGTATCTGATATTAATATAGTCACTCCATTCAGTGGGGGAATAGTGTGATATTCTGCACAATATCAAAATGTTTATGTCCTCTGTGTACTATATTGTGACAGAGCAGAAGAGTTTAACTTATCTTGGGGACACACAATGTATACTTCTGTCTTTCCTACAGCAATTGAGCAGCTTTTGATGAATGTACTCTTCACGTGAATAGCTGCATACTGTTCCAGAACTGTGTTGATCTTCTTTATTAGATATCATGACTGGCTTGGCAGCTGAGTTTGAGGTTACCACTAAGTTAAATTATAAAAACCCACCATTATCCACTGTAATCCATTTGGATGTTACAGGGGACAACACAAATAAAACAGGGATATGACTGGCACCTCTACTCTTGTATTCATTAAAACTTTGAGGGTGGCACTAATTCCTCCCATTCCATCTGGGATACAGTATTGCTTCATTTTAATGATATTGCTCTCCAGGGGAGGTGGCACAGTTTTAAGGAATTTTGCTTAGCCTTTTACTCCACAAATCAGAGAAACAATGTGAAGGAAGCTTCTGCCACCTGCTATGATGTATGAGTTCAGAAATGAGGGAAATGGTAACCAGGTAAATTTGAACATATATTTTAGTGTGAGATGATCTTGGGCTGGGACACCATTTATCAACTGGCTTCTATCACTCTCACTCAAACAGGGATCCAAAGTAGCATTCTGAATTCCCTGTTACTAGGTCATCTTAGATGCTGGATTCAACAGCCCTCAAAAGTAAAGACATTCCCCTTTTCTCAGTAAATGGAAAAATGGTCATAGATCTCTTTGGGGAGAGAGTTAGGGGGTGTTTATTTTATACTCTAATAGTGGTATTGCTGTATCCTTCCTCAAGGGGATCCAACATTCCCTTCAATCAATGGATTTTGGATTTGTGCAGTGTCATACATCTGGAACTTGGATAAAAAACTGTAACTTTCCATTTTGGTGGCTGACATCAGCCTTCTGCTTGGCAGCACACTGTTTTTTCTTGTTATGCAAGTTACATAACACCCTATCATTTGTGCTTGGAACAGTATGATCTCTCAATCGTCCCACAGATCTCTGAGGGTCATGGCACCCTGATAGCTACTCTGATCTTGCTGCCCATTACAGCAATCACATCTTCCTTGCCTTTGGTGGCTAAGTATTGCCACTTGGCCTCTGATATTCCAGAATTCTGTGAAAGGGATGTTTAGTTCTTTCTGCTTACACGCCTGCTCAGGAATCCACTACTGAGTTTTACAAAGTTGCCTGTGCATCTCCTGCATCTCCTCTACCCCCTCTACCCCCACCATTCCTTATTGACTTAACATTCTATAAATGCTTCTGAGGAAAACAAGTAGATAGTGAAGTGGTGTGTCTTCTGGTTTTACATAGTAAAACCATCTTAACTTTTTCAATCCTGGGAGTCTTCTGACTTCTTCAATATTCTACCAAGGCAGTTTACCTCATTTACAGTAGACCATCATTGTGTAAAAACTTCAAAGGATTATCCCAGCATGGTTTTATAATTGGTTCCAGGTGTCCCTGCCAAGTTATTAAACCCTGTATCAAGGGTGAGTGTTCTCAAGTTACTAAATTCTTCCCTTTCCAGTCTTACATTCTTCCTCTTCTGATAAATGTATTTCCTCAAGTTCTTGTGTGTATACATTAACAGGGTCCTACTGTTCCTTTGGGGAGTTTGCTATTTCCATCTAGAACTTAGACGCACATCTTTCTGCTCAGGTTGTGTTGATACTCATCTTGTTTAGTGGTATATAGATAATAAATGGTGTGGAGAGACAAACATCAATATTTTGGAAGATAAGCAGCAATTTGTGAGGAATCTGTTTCTGGTGAAATGTTTGCAATGTTTACAAATAAGGGAGACTGTTCTCCTCTGGTAGGGTAGGGAATTGCTTCTGACAGCCCACAAAGTCAAGGGTTCAATAAAATATGCAGATTTGAGTTTTTCAGGATTGTCCACCCAAAGTCGCCACCCCAGATTTCGAGGTCTTACTCTTTTCCTATGAAGACATTGACTTAAAAATTAGAAATCTGTTGAAGAAATGAACACCATATCCTTTGTAGCTCTCTCTCCCTTATACTTAATCTAAGTCTGATTTTCAGCATAGTCTGACCTGTGACATAAGGATGTTCCTAAACATCACCATCACTGTAGAAACTTTATTTTTCACAATGTTGCTCAAGTTGATAGTGATTAATCTGTCCCTGCCATTTTCTTTTTTCAAAATTCTAAAGCAGTTGATTTTTTTTTTTTTTGGGTTACCATTGCTCACATACTGTTTAAGTGCCAATGGTACTATATACCCTATCACTTCATATTGCAGGGGCACTTCATCTTACAATAAGTGAGAATCTTAGTAATTGTGATGCTACTGTGTGTCAGGGGTTTTTTAAAACCATAGGATTACACAAGAAATGGGTTCTTTCTTGCCTAATGACTTACCAATGATCTAGCTCCATCCCATCCTTTGGATTTAATTTTCAGCACCACTACTCATTCCAACTAGTTTAACCCTGAAAGTAGAGTACGCACTCAAGAAGTGCTAGCATAAAGTACTACGTATGAAAACATCTATATTTTATTACATTAAGCTACACTAATTAAGGTACATGAGCTTGACTTGCCCAGAGACACATGATGATTTTTATGAAGAAATTAGCCAGGGTAACTTCAAAGATTTAACAATTTGTCATGTTCTTTGTTGTTCTTTTGCAAATTTTAACTGTGGATGTAAGTTCCCTCTTTGGCAGATTTGAGATGTTGTTGTCTTGTTAATTTTTCTTTTCCTTTTTTTTTTTTTTTTTTTGGTTTGTATTTGAGTTAACAAAAATTCCCAGTCAGATTAATTGGAATTTTCATGTAAAACTCAGAACTAGGTAGAACATTTAGATATTCATCCCGATTCTTCCAGCAACATAGTTGTCTGAATTTGAGATGAAATTACCTGCTTTGCATGCTTCTATTTCACTCTTTTCTATCCAAGACAGATTCTGCTAATAGATCAAGGTGTTTCCTTCACACTGACTCCAGTTATGACCTCAGATTCTTTCTCAACATAATGTTTTGGGAAGTCTTAGTTGGGATATGGGATGAAATACAATTGCTATTTCTGGAATCAACACATAGAAAACTCTTATCTTTCCATTTCTTCCTTCTTTTTTCCATAATTTTTAAGGATGGAAATAACAAATGCTTCTCTCAGGAATTCTATCTGATTATTCTAATATTTAAGAGCTATAGCTTCTGAGCAAATAAAATATATTCTACCTTTTATTAACCATAATAAATTTATTTAGTAATGTATTTTATAGCTCCCTGTTCAAACATTTCTAAAATAGAAATATTGATGAAGTCATTCTTAAATTGACTGACACAAATAATACAAAAATTTTTTTTGTTTGATTATTTGTGAAATAATATAAAAGTCTGGATTAAATGTAAATAAACTGAGTTATTTAGGCTCGATTAAAATTTAAATAAAGTTTAATAATACTTTTGAAAAATCTCCCTTCTGAGAGGGGGGAGAATCTTCAAATCTCCCATTTGAAATGCTAAATGGCAATTCACATTATCCTTTATGAGGAAATAAATCTTTTTAGAAATGAAGATTTGCTTTCAAGTTGCAAATATGTTTTATGTAAGCCCTTGTTTAGTTTCGCTGCAGATGTCATGAGAGACTTTTGAAGCCTATAACACTCAGTAATGTTTTTAATGTGGACAGATACACGAGTTTGATAAGTAGGAGGGTGTATTTGAAGAAATAATAGAACTCTTTGGGATCCAGGCCAGTGGACTAATGGGGTTATACAATCCCCAAGTCAGAAATTCAGGAATCATTGTATTGAATTATGGACCCTTTCCTGAACTTTGGCACAGCTTCCAGAAACATAAACTTTGAAGGTATTTGGAATGTTCTTTAACTGCTCTCAGTTACATAAATTCGAGATGGATGAGAGGCATGTCATGATTAATACTCTTTTGCTTATAGTAAAGTAAATTTTCCCTTTTTTTTTCCTAAATAAATTTGTCAACAAAAGGGCATAACAATGTGGATAATATTACTCGGGTATTTCTTCTATAAGTCGTAAATTTTACTTCATATCTATTGTCTCCCCACAGTATTTCAGGTATTAACTGTAAGGTCATTCAGGAAGAACAGATATCCAGAAATTCATCTTTAACGATAATCCAAAATAAAGCACCACATTTCATAGGACTCCAATAGACAACAATTTAGCTCTTAAGAATGAACAAAGCAAGCAACCAAATCTATGTTTTAAAACACAGTGACTTAAATACCAATCATTTAAATTTAGAAATAATATATACAAATATATACAATAACATAATATACAAATATGTGTTCAATTTAAGTTGATGCTGGTCATTTCCAGAGAACATGCTGTCTGTCCATATATACTTTGAATGCTCTTTATCTCTTAAAACAGTGGCAATATAAGAAAAACATTTGCTGGTAAACAAATATTTTGACACATACTCCCTAAAATGTCATCTTTTAATGAAAAGTAGATAATAAGATAAAATCAAAATATGATACAAATAATTATAATGAATAAATTATATTTAAACCCTACTGATATTGTTTTGGTTTAGAGACAAAGGCTCATAAATTATTAGGAATAATTTTGTATAAATTTAAAGATTCTTCCAAGTTGACATAATGGGTAGATTTTGATTTTTCTTAATTGGTCTCCTTTCCTTTTAGTCAGAAACTTACATTTTTACTCTGTTCACAAACCATTAAAGCTGATTTGGAAACTTTATCATTGGGTCAATGGATTAGTTCAGAGAAAGTAACCTTAAATTGCAATGCACGGAATTCCTTAGATCAATGAATTTCAGGGCTTATTTTATTTGGACTGAGCTTGGTCTGTATTCTCATGTAATCAGGATGAGTATGGTGTCCCTTTTTTGCGTCATTGTTGTGAAAACTAATTGGTTTATGTGCTCCTATTACCTAATGAGAAGTCATTCAGGAAAAAAATGGGGCAAGAGTAGCTTCTGAACTATTTGGGGTGAGGTTTACTCTCCCTAATTCCTGAGGTATTGAAAGGGCACTAAGCCTTCCTAAGTAGTAATCATATTCCTTAGGAAGGAGCCAAGGAGCCCTTCCAAGGACTGCTTCTTCAGATGCAAGAGAATGGACAAAACCCTCAAAGACAAAAAGATACCACATTTGAGGCACATAATCCTCCTTTTAGATAGTCTCTGAGTTTGTTTGAACAATAGACATATGGGCTAGCAAACAGAAAAGACCTCTGGTTTAATACCTCACTAACAAAGGGAATATAGAAGGAAGTTCCCAAACCTTACCTTAAATCCTTAGAAGTATTTTTAAAGTGCTAAAAGGCAACAGAAGTGCCACGAGAAACTATTTCAATAAACTAAGATGGTCAATAAGATTCTAGATGATCCAGAAACTACAGACTTAGAATCTTCCCCAGTAATCCATTTTGAGCTTCAAAAAATTCAGTATATTTCTTAGTAGAGAGTAGTGCAAATAACATTGTAAAAACAAAATTGCCAAATTAAAGAAAGCATATGCCTTGATTCTAAGGTCAACCAATCTCAAAATTTAGTGGCCCTTTATTCATATAAAGATTATTCTTATTTTGTTATCTGAGATTCTTCCTGTGAAGCCTCAGTTAGGACAACCTTCCTTAGGGGGCATAGCCTAATGCTTTTCCTAACTCACCAAAATTGACTATACTATATACTAACTTCTTGGCAGTTTAGTCTATTTTACTGTCTGTTACCAAGACAGTATATAATAGTATCAATTAAGACAGCTAGGTTCCACCCATTTTTTCCTTTTCAGACAATAAGTGTTTCATCTTGAGTGAAATCAGCTTTCAAAAATTCAAAAAGTTATAATTATATATAAGTGGATATTTTTATTAGCAAGAGTTTTTCAATCATAAAATAATAGTTTCTCAAATTCATATATTGGTAGAAATATATTATAAATTGTTTTTTATTTTCTAATTTGTTCTGACCAAAAAACATATAAATTAGGCCATTCAGATAATGACAAACACTTTTATTCTCAAAACTCAAGGTGGTTAAGTGACTGACCTAAATTGTGGAACATATAACAGATCTGGGAATGGAAAGTAGGTACTAGATTTGGGCTGTTTTCTGGAAGTTCAACATCAAATTCCCTTACTACTATCTTCCTGTCTTCCTCCTAGGAATCATATTCCCTCCTGTTACAGAGCTGAACAGGCTCTCCCTGCTTCTGGTTCACTCAGTCTTGGAAGAGTCACAGGTTATTACTGGGGTAGTAGAGGCCAGGCAGCCAAGCTAAAACTCAGCTGTGTGAGTGTCTGTTTCTAAATTTTCTGTTACATAATCCTCTGGAGATTCCCTAGGATAGTTCCCATTCTTCTAACCAGTTCTTCAAACTTCACATTTATTGTGTGAACTGTCTCCACTCTCACACCTCCATACTTTCTAGTATATTCCTTTCTACTTAAGATAACAAGAACTGTTCCCATCTGCTGCATTCAAGAGTTGGGCTTAAAATGAGAGAAGTTATGGTAAGAATGACAATGAAGTAGACTGATGAGGAAGATGGATGATGTAATTTCCATGCATCACACTACATGCCTAAGGTCAATTAAAGCAACTATGCTGAAAGAATTGTCTCTGTAAGTCTATATGCATATCAAATACTATGTGAGAAAGTATGAGTATCCTTAACTGCATAAACTCTGTCCCTAATGATTAAAAATGCATTTTGTTTCTTTTTGGTTAGTTTTAGAAAATTATTAGGGAAAGGGTTAAGGTAAACGTTTTTAAATGTTTTAGTAGAATTTGATTCTCTAAAATGTTATCTAGGCCTTCTTGCTATCAATGTAACCAAGCAGAACCCTATGGGGCCTTCCAGGGACAGAAACCCTTTGGGGAGTTTGGGGTTTGGGGGGCATAAGCTACCTTGTATGGCCCTGCAATAAACCTTTCTCTGCTCCAAACTCTGACGTTTTGGTTTGTTTGGCCTCACTGTGTGTCCGGCACACGACTTGCATCCAGTAACATCAATATGTGATAGAAATGTTACATTGACAGAGAAATTTATGGTTCGATTTAAGAATATACAAAATAGCCTATATCAAATTTTAGATTAAAATATTAAATTATCATGTAATAGCTATCAACATTCCCCAAGAAACAGAAAAAGGACTATTTTTTCTATGTTTTTATATTTTTAATTATTTTTCTATTTTAATCTTTGAAGAGGAGCCAGAAATATGGTAGTCATTAAGTAGTACAACACCTCACTTTAA
Source organism: Mesoplodon mirus (assembly GCF_964341445.2). Taxonomy (NCBI): domain Eukaryota; kingdom Metazoa; phylum Chordata; class Mammalia; order Artiodactyla; family Ziphiidae; genus Mesoplodon; species Mesoplodon mirus. The sequence continues at coordinate 47,034,307 of NC_138984.1, forward strand.
TGATGAGAAAACCATAACTCCCTCCGGGTCTTGCACTGTATTGTATGGACATTCTAAAGACCTCAAATGTCTATGTAATTGCCTGAATTATGTGCATAAAAAAGGATTTACTCTTTTTGGGTTTTTGTTGTTGTTGTTCACACTCATTTATAAGTCTTAAGTACTATTAAGAATTTTATTTATAAAGAATTTTTGTATAATATTCTGAAGGGCCTTTAAATTTAGGTCTTTGAGTTTGGTCCACTTCTCACTGATAAATCTAATTGACTAATAAATTTGTAACTGCACTTAAAAATTTTTAAGGAGTCCCAGAATTATAATCTCAAATATGACAATTTACCCATGGCAAGTTAAATGACACCATGAAGCTAGATCCATCATGAGATAATCTGAATGGGAGTAACAATAGTTTTGATCAAAATATTGCTCCTGGGTAAAAGCAACTGCTTTTAACTTCCTTATTTATTCTAGAAAAAGTCAATTTAATTGTCATAATGACCTCAAAGAAATTTAAGCTAAAGTCACAGATTTCCCTCAAATATAAAAAATAAATAATGTACCCCCTTCTCAATGATCTAATCAGGCTCAATATTAGTTCTCATTGATTGGGAATTCATATAATTTACTTTTAACGAAGAGATACTTTAGAGTGTGTCAAAGTGTTTATTATTCCTGATAATCCTGATCACCTATGTAACTAACAGCATTATAAATATAGCCTTGACTATTCTACAGAAATCACATTTTGTAAAAAAGAATCTGATCATAAATAATGTTCATTGATTTGGAAAGACTAAGTATTCAATTCTAACCTCATCTCAAATAGAAAGGGAGGCCCAGTCTCTCAGTTACTTAAGGACGGGGTTGGTGCTGTAGAGGGAACAGACTCACTACTCTTTCCATTATACCACATCTCTGTGTTGTATGTCATAACTAGAGGCCTCCATGGAGGGCAGATTGCCTGGAAAAATATTATGAGAATATTTTATGACATAGTTGAAATTCACTAAATGTCTCTGCTACTCATAACAAAGTTACTAACATAAAGATTACTCTTTTTGTGTGTATATGGAAAGTTGGCTGGCTAGTGGTTTGAATTACTTTTTCTTTAATTTCAATTATTTTTCAATTTAAAATTTAAAATGTAGAGGGTACAAAAGATATAATTAGACCATTTAATTGAACTGTTTCAAGATTATTCCATTACCAAAATATTCCAAGAATATTTGGTTCCTAAAGTTTTAAGTTACCACTTAAGCTTTAAATTATGCCATGAGAATATTCCCAGAATATACTGTTACTAATGTTTTAATATTATTAATAGAATATTTTTAGAATGTGTTCATTTAAATAAAAATGTTAAATTTAGTATGTGGGTCTCTCCTTTTTCTTTTATTCCTGTTTGTCTGAAACTTAGAGCACAGTCAAGTATAACTTTTTAAGTGAAGGACAATTAACTTGACAAGTAAGAATACTGATGTTTAGACAGTTTGCCAGTCTTTAAAATGTATGGATGAAGATGTATTATTCAAAGTGTCATAGGCAACATTAGGGGGTACAAAAGTGAATAGGGCATGATCTCTAGAATCATAATATTAGAAGTCAAATAGGGAAGGTAGATTGATATGGAGAGAAGTATAATAAAAGATAATTTGTTAGAAGTATTATCTAATAGGTATAAAATGAAAACAGTAAGTGCTCAGACAAAGGGCAGGCAAGTAAAGGAAAAAAATGTACAAAATGGTGACTGTAAGTATACGTGATGGATATGGAAGATTTTATCAGATACAAATATAGTATCAGGATCTTAGAGTTTAAAGAAACCTTTGTTGTCCAAACCACATTCCTAGTCAACATCACAATCCTATCCACTCATAGCTTTTTAGAATCTTATAAGGAAAGCTTGTAAAATCTCTACTACGTATAGCAGAGTTATCTCAAGTCACTATCTCAAAACCTCTGGTTTTACCATAACTCTTCTCTTTGTACCACCTCTAACATTTGGCCAATTTTATTTGTAATTTATACTCATTTCTTTCAAAAAAGTATTTGAGATGAACCATGTTATTAACTTTTCAGTTTCAATGATTCTTCATCTGACCCATCTTTATGCACTATTTCCAGATTAATTATTGAAGTTCAGAGAACAGCTTAAGTTTAACCTTGTTCACCAGTAAGGCTTAGATATATTCAGTTTGAGCTGTAGTGACTCAGTGATACATCATAGAGATCAGTAAGGAGCAAGTCTTGACACAGCATGGTTTTCCTTTCTTGAATTTGTTCCTTTACCAGCCTTCTTTTCAAGATTTGTTTCAAACTTGGAAAGGTTTAATGATTCATGTAAACAGTGGAAATATTTGCATTAAAATTTATGTCTGATACTTGGTACATAACCCTCACTAATACTTGTACTTTGTTTCACAATTAACTTATTAAATTTATACAGCCAATACACAAAACTTAGAAATCTAATCCTTTTTAAAAGATTAAACTTTAGTTACTAACCTAACAAAATCCATCATAATAATTTAAATAACAATGTATATTTATATGACTGACTCATTTAAACACGTGCCACATATAAAATAAGAAAATAGACAAATAGAGTAAATACATATTAACAAAGTTATATTAGAATTTTTAATGCTATTAGTAATATTGGCTTATTTTATCATTTACTAGAGATTTGTTTTATACTTTCTAAAAGCTAGAGTAATTCTTATTTTGACCAACAAGACTGAAGTTTAAAAGTTTGGATTTTTGACCAATCACTATTTTTGTGAAGGCATTTTAATCAGTTGCAATTTATGAAATGTTTCAAACTTGAGCTGCAGATCACCAGGCTAATCCTATTTTTGTTGACAAAGATAGTTACTATATCTATGAATTTTTAAGTTCACACTTTTAATATAGTAGCCAAGTGAGTGAAGAGAAGAACTTCAGAAGTTAGGGGGCAAAAACTATATGGTAGATTTCTAACAAAGGAGTAATATGATCTGATTTCTGTTTTAAGAGATTCATACTAGCAGTTGGGTGCAGAAGCAAAACAAATGAGAACTACTTCACTTAGAAAAGAGTAAAAGTAGCAATGGCATAAAAGGAATGGTAGGTTGAAACCACATGAGCCCCACAAAGACTGGGTCGGAGAAAGATTTTTCAAGTTTTTAGAAAAAGAAAACAGAAAAATGTAAGGGTGAGAAAGATAAAGGATAATTTGTAAGAAAAAGATAGTGAGCTAGAACAGAAGTTTACTGTAATTATGACCATTCATATGCCATTTTAGTGTTCTTAACTTGCTTTTCAAATATATTTGCTTTCTGACTGGTATTCCTTATGTGACTTCATGCCAGTTCAAGCTGCCTGCATTTTTAAACCTTTGATACTTGGAGAAAATTGGCATTCGATTGAAATATTTCATTCCTAAGTAAATATTTTTGAAGATTATTTTAAATTATTAGTACAAATAAATCCTGTTTTCACTTTCATGATATAAATAAGATTCTTAACATTGAACTACCATGTCGTTTTTCTAAGGCCCCATTGTTTGTTTACAATAAGACAAGATGGTGAATATAGTAGACATTTTGCTACTGAAGTAGTTTACAATGAAAATTTCAATAACAAATTTATTTCAAGTTTAATTATAACTTTTACTGTGACAATGTCAGTTGGTTAGAAAAAAAAGCAAAAAATCTAGTCAGCTTTAAGTCAGTTGACAAAGAATGTTTTCCAAACAGATGTGTCAGTATAAAAGCTGGGAAAATAAAAAGTCAGACCAACTTCACTCGTATAGCATGTGTATTATCAAATTATTTTGTGAATATATTAACACATTTTAAAAACAAACTTTTTTTTTTTTGAATTTGATTGGTTCTAGCCTTGTACTAATCCAAGTAGTGCTACAGTGAATACCACAGCCTTTTTATACTTTGACTAGTATATTTGTGGGTTAGAATCTGAGATGTGAGATTTCTAAATAAAAGAGTTCATACATTTGTAATTTGGCTATTTTATTATGTTATGTCAACTTATTTTACAGTTCCCTTTCAATGTGATATATGGCTCATATGGTATGGATCTCTGACCTGTGTTTGTGAACCATAGATGTAAAACTGGGACCTTTTCTATATAGAGACAGAGAGTAAATGTTTTGGGCTTGGCTGGTCATATATAGCCTCTGTTGCAACTACTCAACTTTGCTATTCAAGTGTAAAATTAGCCATAGATACCATGTAAATGAATGAGCATAACTATGTTTCAATAAAACTTTACTTACAAAAACAGGAGGTAAACTGAATTTGGCCAACTGACTGTAGTTCGTTGACTGCTTCTCTAAAATACATATTTTGTGTGTGTGTGTGTATGTGTGTGTGTTTTTCTTTCTAAAAAAAGTGGATAATTATTATGGCTCACTGTTCAGGGGTTATAAATTTTACATATCCTTGATATATGAATGGAAAAGTGAAAACTGGAAAAGTATACTCTAAATTATTGTGATTGCTGTGCAAAAATGCCTGAATAGAAACATCAGAAAGCTATAGAAAACAGGACTTGACTGTCAACTTATAATTGTTTTCAGTATTCAAGGAAAATCAATTGTTTATCAGAATATGTTGTTACATTTAAGAATTTGTAATTTTTACTTTATAAGCATTTTTAGTTTAAAGATTAAGTTTTCAGATTGCAGTAAAAAAATTAGTTTTCAAAAGCATATTATTTATCATTGGCTCTTCTAATAAGGAAAGTAGTTTCTGGTCAAGCAACTAATATGTATTTATATTAAAATTTAAGGACACATTTGTAATTGAGCAAACATTGATTTTCAATGGAATTTTTTTAACAAAACAGAGAATATTGGCTCATTGATTCTCACTATTTCCTTAAGGATACAGAAGGAAAAAAAGACAAAAGCTTGATTTTTAAACTCACAGGTCTTTGATTTGGAGGATTCTATTCTTTCATTTTATTTTACTTTATTTTTCCTGAAATTGCTGTTTATATTTTGGAGGAACTACAAGTCCAAATCTGCAAAGGATACAAACTATATTAACTTTAGAAACAAAAACATAAGAAAATCTAAATGTAGCCATTTAAGGAAAACCTACACCATTTAAAGAACATTTCAGAAGTTACTTCAAGAGCTATACCAAGTTGTTGTGCCACACGTTGGTTCCTACAAAACATACTTAGGTGATGGCAAAATCCAAATATTTCATGAATATAGTCTATCTCTTAATTTTGTTTTTCTTTTTATAAATTTCTAATAGATGAAAGCATGAGAAGACCATTTTAATTTCTATTGCTCCCTTTTTACATCTCCCTCACTCAAATTCCATTCACCCATGGTAACCTCTGTCAACAATTTACTCTTTTGTTCCCTTTTTATGTATTTGCATAGACATGTATACTGATGTATCTATATTTTACATAAATTATGCCATACTGTGCAGTGGTCTGTGACAAGCTCTTTTATGTTAATACGTCCTTCAGGTTTTTGCATGTCAGCTAGTGAAAACAGCTTTGGCCAAAAAGGGAATCTATCTATCTATCTATCTACCTACCTATCTACCTAGAGAAAAAGAATATTAATCTTATATCACAAATTTCTGAACTCTAATTTTAGTTTTAATGCTTTTTATTTTTATGTTGTGGTTGATTTTCTTGGAGTTTCTAGGAAGGCATTAATAACTTGAAAAAATTGGTAGTTTATTATATATTATCTTATTCATTTTTAATAATCTCATTGTATTTGCCTAGAACTTGTATTATAACTAAATACAGGTTATCTTAATGACACCAGACATACTGGATTAAGGACCAGTTCTACTCCAGTATGAACTCATCTAGACTAACTGCATCTGCAGAGACCCTATTACTAAAGGTCACATTCAAAAGTACTGGGACTTAGAACTTTAACATATTTTGGGGAGACACAGATCAACCCATAAAACCTCTTATTACTTTTCTTTTTTTTTTTTTTGCTTAATTTTTAACTGTTTTTCACTTAATGTGCTAATGATTTTGCAGCCAAACCATATTGCTTGCAAAAAATATAATATTTTACCTCTTTGTATTTTTTTCCTCTTGACTCATCAAATTGACTAGCATTGTAAAAACTTTATTTTGATGGTGACAGTGTATATTCAATCTGTTTCTATTTTTAATATAACTTTTAGATTCTCTTTCTTAATTGTTAAAATACCATAAAATTAGAGATATATCTGTGAAATCAAAGAAAAAATAGCAATCTGTTAAATGCATACTATGTACAGTACTGTCTACTCTGCTTGTTTAGTATGGACCACTTGGTCACATAACTTCATTTTAAAGGGGATACTTCTAACTTAGGGAGAGATGAAATAACTTGTAGGCTCAGTGACAAAATGTTGAAGCTTAGATTTAAACTTTGACTCCAACTACTATGCTATTATAAAGGAGCACTTCAGCTCCTTCAGTATTGTTATTAATATTGCATGTATCTAAATTTAGTATAATTGCATAATAGACTATATATCTCTGTAGAAAAGTAACTATAACTTGAGAACCTCCTGAAACTTGGCCTGGCTTCTCCAGTCTTTGCAGATGTAATACCCATGTGTAGTTTCCTTTTTGACAATTGGGCATAGCTTTATTTACCTAGTGGCTCATATGTCTTCTCCCTAACTCTCCTCAAACATATCAATTATTGTTAAAGGTGTCAACCTGTAACAAATAGACTGCCAGATAGTTCTCCAGGAAAGATGGGTTTATTTGGGATTAACACAGACTTGCAATTCAGTGTCTGCAACCATGGTGAGCCACATGTAAGTCCCATACAGCAAGGGAAGAAGATCACTTTTATAGAGGGGAAAAAGAAGTTGGGAAGGCTAAACAGAGTCCATGGCTTTTCCTTGGCTGAATTCTTGCCAGGAAAGAGGAGGCTTTATTCTTCCTGTTTGGCCCTGCTATTGTTGCAGGGCATGAGAACTCCGCATTCTCGTTTCCCAACTCTAATTAATTGAGGTTTCTGTTTAATCATTTTTTTACAAAGCAAAAAAAGAAAAGCTGAAGAATGAGCTTTTATTTCTTTTTCTGGCCACTATTTAGTAGTTTATATTTCATATTCAGAGGTTTATTTTTGATTTTGATGGGGGCAGCAGGAAGGGTACAGCTTCCTGTTTAGTTTCTCAAGAAAAGTTCCCCAATTAGATTAGAAAGGTATTCTAGGAAATATTATTATTAGGTGGGTGGGAAGAATTAACTACTCCAAGGAAATATAAGAAAATCCAACACATGTTCCTGAATGCAAAAAACGAACTATAAATTCATTTTACCCGGTTATGAGACTCTTCTATAATGGTTTGCCATTTTATAATCTCTCCTTCAGGCTAAATGGTTAGAGCTGAATAGTTCTTAGTATATTTTTTAATAGAAATATATTTGGCATTTATTTGCCTTTCTCTCTGTAAACTCTTTTGTTAGTCACAGCAATATTAATGCAACTTTGTTGTTTTTCTTTAAATTTTATTAATTGACTTAATAATTTTCTAGAGTGAACATAACAAATTACCACAAACTTGGTGGCTTAAAACAACAGAGATTACTCTCTCACAGGTCTGGAGGCCAGAATTCCAAAATCAAGGTGTCAGCAGGGCCACACCCTTTTTGACAGCTGGAGGAAAGAATGCAGTGCTTGCCTCTTGCAGCTTCTGGTGGCTCCAGACTTCCTTGGCTTCTGGCAGCATAACTCCAATCTCTTCCTCCCTTTTTCCATGGCCTTCTTCCCTGTGTGTCCCTGTATCCTTTTCTGTATCTTATAAGGATATTCTCATTGGATTTAGGGCTAACCCTAATCTGATGAGATTTCATCAAGATCCTTACCTTGATTTTATCTGCAAAGATCTTATTTCTCAAAAGGATCACATTCTGAAGTTCTGGATGGACAAGAATTTTGGGAAGACACTATTCAACCCACTAAAACTGGGTAGAATGAACTTAGGAAAAAGTAAAGACAGTGAATAGCTCTATTTCTTCAAAGTTGTAACATTATAGCTAATTTTTATTTCTTTCATTTTCAAAATTAACATTTCTGAAAAGAGAAAGGAAGTAAAAATGATAACGTTGTTATCAAAGTTATATTATTTACTCCCTCTTCAGTCACAACAAAAAACTATGACACATTCAGCCCACTGCCTCATATATACTGCTCAAAAAGGTTAGATTCTGTTCCCTTTCCAAGAACTGCCTTATTTCCCACTTAATCTAAGCAGACATTCCCCTTTTATGACTGTGGCTTGTCTTACATTTGAGTAGCTGATGATCTTTTAAAGGATTTTAAAAGTGAAGTTTCTCCAGACTTATGGTTACCAAACGGGAAAGGGTGATGGGGGGGGCAGAATATATTAGGAGGCTGAGATTAACATATACACATATACACAATATTATGTATAAAATAGATAAACAACAAGGACCTACTGTAGAGCACAGGGGACTATTGTTAATAGTTTGTAATAACCTGTAAGGGAAAATAATCTGAAAAAGAATATATACATATATATATATATATATATATATATATATATACACACACACACACACACACACACACACACTCATATGTATACATAACTGAATAGCTGTGCTGTACACTAAATCAACTATACTTCAATAAAAAAATTTTTTTTAAGTGAAGTTTCTCTGAGAATTACTGTCTGACCTCAAATCACTTAACTTTTTAGAACCATGGCTTCCTCATTTTAAAAGGAGGACAAAAAAACTTATCTCATGGGGTAATTTTGATGATCAAATGAGATAAGATATATGATGCTTTATGGAAAGCACTATAAATATGTCAGTACACTTGTCAGTAAATAAACTACAATTTTAAAAGTCACTTTAACTCAATATTGAGAGGAAATAATTCTGTTATTATTTGTTTTTAGCATGCTGTCAGATTTTCCATGTCCTTCTTTAGTTCAGGAATGTCATTTTTATTTCAACTTAGACCATTAGAGTGATTAACCTGCATAGACTGGTAATGAAAAAACAAAAAGAAGGGATTTTTACTTAGTTAATTTGTTACTCAAAATTCATTTTTGTCCTCGCTAATTTTTTCCTTGCTCTTATGGTGCCATTACTTTTATATTATCTCATTTTCCACACAAGAGAGTTGATGAAATTCCTCTTGGGTAGAATATGATAATGATACAAATGTGCTGTTCATCAAGCTGAATTTCTCAAGAGGCACTAGAAAAATTGATGATTGCATGGCAAAGTTTGTGACACCCTAGAGTACACATATTGTAAGAGGAGACTCATTTGGAACTTTACAAAAAAGGTCTGAAATCACATCACTTGGGAAATGGATACTCCTCATTAATTAATGGGGTAAAATCTTTAAGGCTATTAAGTAGCAGATTCAGGGAGAAAAAAGAAAGAGAGAGAGCAACCTAAGAGGAATCAAGAAGTAGGAATACATGAGAAAAAAAAAGTGTTAGACCATATTAGGTTTAACAACATAAAAAAGTATTATACCATGTTATCATGTTTGTTTGTTTTTTAACCACCAAGAAGGCATTAGACCATGTTAGCATTAATGATTTAAGAAAATACTGCTTACAGGTTAATCAACATATGTACCTCTACAAAGTATGTTCTCCATCTCTCTCTCCTCTATCTCTCCACCTCCCCTCTTTCACTCTGTGTCTAAACACACGTTTATTTCTATATAGGTCCAGAATCACTGGTCTCATTTGTAATACTCATTATGAACAAATACTCTCTCCATGAAATTAGTTTATTTTATTGAGAACAAAATCTCTGAGGTACTAAAATATTAGTGTGAAGAAAGTGAAGCATGACCAAGGCAAAATATAAATATAAAATAGAGTACATCTTCCCTCCATCAATCAGAAGGGCAAGCTATTATTTTTATGCAAATAATTTCTTGTATTATATATTAGTCAGAGTTCTCCAGAGAAATAGAACCAATAGGATGGAGATATATATGTGTATATCTGTCTATCTATCTATCTATCTATTTCATGTATATCTCCATCCTATATAGACAAGATATATTTCAGATCTTGGGACTTGTCAGCCTCAATAACTGCATGAAAGAGGTTTATTCGAAAGAATTAGCTCATGCAATTATGAAGACTGACAAGTCCCAAGATCTGCAGTAGGCAAACTGGAGACCAGGAGAACCAATGGTATAGTTCTAGTCCAAAAATCAGCAGTCTTGAGACTCAAGAAGAGCTGATGTTTCAGTTCAAGTCCAAAGGCAGGAAAAAAAACTGTTGTCCCACCCCAAGGCAGTCAGGCAAAAGAAGTTTCTCCTTATTTGCAGGAGGTGAGCCTTTATTTCCTATTCAGGTCTTTAATGATTGGATGAGATCCACCCACATTAGAGAGGGCAATCTACTTTACTCAGATGCCATTTTCAGTGTCTACCTATTATTCAACCAGTAGTGTATCTTTTGAAGACTCATTACAAGTATATACACATTCCTTCCTCAAATACCTGTTTCAAAGCAGGACATAAAGGAGAGAAAAGATGTTTTGTAAATCTTCTGAGAAGTTGGATTTATATGTAGTTGCTGTGTGTAATCAATATGTAATTGATCTAAAACCATTAAATAGCAAAACTTTAGCAATGCCTCTCTAGTTGGAGAATGAATACATTTACACTGGTAGCTCAGATGGATTATATTGAAAATGGAAGGTTAGGTCAGCTGTAGAGCAGAGACTACTGAGTAATGTAGAGAGTTTTCTGGGCAACATTATTTCCCACATTAAAGCCAGAAAGATCTGTGAATGTCCTTTTCCTCAAACCAAAGCAAAAGGAGACATTTGGTACTAAGCATTTCCCAGACAATGTGCATTGGTTTTGATAAGGAGCAAACCAAACAGTATGTCTAATAATTCTGTCACTGTGCAGAGGTAGAGTGTTCCCTATGTACTTAGGGAAAAAACACCAATATTTGAGTTAAAAAGTCTAAAAGTTTAAAGATGATTTGTGAATTCGTGAAGACAATGATACTGAGAATTCTGTGTTTTAGGGTATCAAGACTAATGCAAAGAGACAATAAGGATACATGGATGAACATGCATATAGTTAAGAAGAACAACAGAGCCATGATGACAAAAGAAAATGAAAATTAGTGCAAGGACATTATGAAGGCCAGTTTGCATTATACCATGTTTACAGTGGTCTTTTAAGTAAGTTCTTTTTTAAAAAATATAACAGTATGTAAATCATTCTTTAGAAGGAGTTTAAATTTTTCTCTACCTTTTGATAACTTTTTACAAAAAAAATTTGAGTTAGAAAGCCCATATCAAGTTTTGGTAAGGAAAAGTATTTATATTAAGTCATAAAAGTTAATAACTATACCAGGAGGATATAACTTATTTTATGATCACCATCTTGGTCCTCAGCATTTTCAGTGCAGTAGGCAGCTTTCCTTAGAGAGCCATCCACTTTCAGGGATTGTTTCTGTTCAGCTGAGTTAGTCCTCAACTCTATTTAAGGCAATATAAAACATTCCTAAAATCTGTATCATCTCTTAGCTCAGTTACCCTGAGACTTAAATTAAATACAATAGTGCTGCTTTTTCTTGATCCTTAGATTATTCTTAAAAATTCCTTTGGGTATGGGTCCTTTTCAAAAAGAGAACATTCATTAAATGTTTCATTATGCAGTGGGTTTTTTTCACTTATAGCATAAATTCTTTTTTTTTTTTTTTTTTTTTTTTTTTTCCGTACGCGGGCCTCTCACTGTTGTGGCCTCTCCCGTTGCGGAGCACAGGCTCCGGATGCGCAGGCTCAGCGGCCATGGCTCACGGGCCCAGCCGCTCCGCGGCATATGGGATCCTCCCAGACCGGGGCACGAACCCGTATCCCCTGCATCGGCAGGCGGACTCTCAACCACTGCGCCACCAGGGAGGCCCAGCATAAATTCTTATTTATGGCAATGATATACTCTAGTGTTTCAAAAACTGGGATTTATGGACTGCAGGAAATTCACAGGTGTTTTCTCCAGGGGTCTAGATGTCCTGAATGTTAAGTAACAGGTTGTACTGCATGTGCCAAAAATTTGAAAAGTTGACATACACCCATTTGAAACTTATTAAATATCCTCATTGTGTCAATTTAAATTAAATCTTAAATTGATCATTTCACAATATATGTAAATCAAAACATCATGCTGTATGCCTTACACTTATACAGTGATGTATGTCAATTATTTCTCAATAAAACTGGAAAAACTCTTAAATTGAAATAGTATGCTATATAGGAATATATTCAATAGTGAAAAATAAAAGACCATAATTTTTAAAAATATAGATTACTGAATCTATCATTTTTCTTTTTAGCCCTGTCTCCTTGATGCAGGTTTTGAAATGTCATCATAGTTTCATAAAGATGATACGAAATAAGATTATTATAATAGTCAATGAAAATGAGAGCTCATAAGATCTGTTAAATCATGTGAGAGTGTTTGGTATTGTTCCTTGAAACTGCAAACAGATTTTTAAAAAGCAGGTGAAACTTGAAATGTATCCTAAACGCAGTATTTTTTATATATACAAGTACAGAAAGATAACTAATCATTTAATCTGTCATTCATTTTACCAGGTGTACATATGCTCATGACTGAACAAGTGTTTTTCCTGGTTGGCAAAACTGTAAATTGTTAACAGTAATTATGATGAATCACAAAAATTTTGCTTGTGCATTTTTATAAGGCAGACAGATGACACTGGAGAATAATTGTATGCAGAAGTCAAGGAGTCATATTTTGGCACCAGTGTGCACAAGACAATATGAAGGGAACACTTTTTTAATGACATCCCTTGTAAAGTAGAATTCAAAGTAAGACATGAACATGTCAGGTGCAATCTAAAGGGAATTCGTTTCTGAAATACTAAAAGGCCATGAAAAAAGAGTACATTTACAATTCAGTGTATAGCAACAAAAATGCAAATTGGACTGACAAAAATTTTAAAATTATGATTATTTAGAGGAAAGGTATTGAGCTGGTGGTCAGAAGCTGAGTGGTCACTCGTGGATTTTTTTTTTGGACAGAAGGGTGTTTTAATTTCTAAAAAAAATTCAAAGTTTGAATGTCTTTCATTGTAGAATGAAAAATTGGTCACGGGCTTCCCTGGTCGTGCAGTGGTTAAGAATCCGCCTGTCAATGCAGGAGACACAGGTTCGAGCCCTGGTCCGGGAAGATCCCACATGCCAGAGCAACTAAGCCTGTGCGCCACAACTACTGAGCCTGCGCTCTAGAGCCTTCGAGCCACAGCTACTGAAGCCTGCACACCTAGAGCCCGTGCTCCGCAGCAAGAGAAGCCACTGCAATGAGAAGCCCGCGCATAGCAACGAAGACCCAATGCAGCCATAAATAAATAAATAAATAAATAAATAAATTTTTAAAAAAGGAAAAGAAAAATTGGTCACAAAATTTGAAGTTTATTCCATCAAGAGTTTTGTAATCTACTTGCTTTAGGCAATGGGACATTAGCAAACATGAGGCTGCTTGTGGAACCCATGTGAAGAAGCTGATATTAGCCTAACATTAAGTGAAGACACATGACCTGTGTTTTTCATAGTAAACAGCCATACATGTGTGTGAGTTCATCTGGGAACAATCTGCTTCCAACTATCTGCCAGGAGATAGTAGCCCAGGACATACCAGCAGAAGAACTGCCCACCTGAGCCTGAATCAAACTGACAACCCTCAGAACCATCATTTATTAGAATAATTGTTGTTTAGCTCACTAAGTTCTGGGGCATTTGTTATATAGTAATAGTTATGGCATGCCCTCTCTAAGTTGACACTAGTTCTTGCCGTCCTATTTTGTATTACACCAGATGGACTCACACGTTTATGCAATTGACCTGCCTCCTGAAAGCATTTCATTTCTGGGTCTGTACTCTTACAGAAAATCTCTTTAACAAAAGAAGCACTGAGTATGGTACTGGCACAAAAACAGATACATAGATCAATGGAACGGTGTAGAAAGCCCAGAAATAAACCCACACACTTAAGCTCAATTAATCTATGACAAAAGAGGCAAGAATATACAATGGAGAAAAGAAAGTCTCATCAATAAGTGGTGCTGGGAAAACTGAACAGCTACATGTAAAAGAATGAAATTAGAACATTCTCTAACACCATACAAAAGTAAATTCAAAATGGATTAAAGACCTAAATGTAAGACTGGATACTATAAAACTCCTAGAAGAAATCATAGGCAGAACACTCTGACATAAATCACTGCAATATTTTTTTTGGATCCATCTCCTAGAGTAACAGAAACAAAAACAAAAATAAGCAAATGGGACAAAATGAAAAGACAATCTACAGTATGGGAGAAAATATTTGCAAATGATGCGACCAACAAGGGATTAATTTCCCAAATATATAAACAACTCATACAGCTCAATATCAAAAAAGCTAAACAACCCAATCAAAAAAATGGGCAGAAGACCTAAATAGATATTTCTCCAAAGAAGACATGCAGATGGCCAATAGGCACATGAATAGATGCTCAATATCACTAATTATTAGAGAAATGCAAATCAAAACTACAATGAAGTATCACCTCACTCTGGTAAGAATGGCCATCGGCAAAAAGTCTGCAAATAATAAATGCTGGAGAGGATGTGGAGAAAAGGGAACCCTCCTACACTGTTGGTGGGAATGTAAATTGGTGCAGCCACTATGGAGAACAGTACGGAGGTTCCTTAAGTTACCATATGATCCAGCAATCCCACTCCTGGGCATATATCCAGAGAAAACTCTAATTCAAAAGATACCTGCACCCCAATGTTCATAGCAGCATTATGGAGAATCCAAACACCTTAACCTCAAACACCTTAACCTTAATGACATTAAAAAGAAGCAACTGGCCAGGTTGGAAAGTGGTTGTTGCCTTAGCAGATTCTCACTTTAGCTAAGTGAGAAAGGCATAAGCCTTTTGATAAATATCCAAAAATGAATTTTGGTTTAGGCTAAAGAAATGGCCCTCATTTTAGATTTAATTAAGCATTTTTTTTTTTTTTTGGAGAATATGTTGTGCTGTTCAAACAGTCTGGTCTTATATTAAGTTATCTTAATTGTTTAGTGCACCTTTGGCCATATCAATGTTTATACTGCAAATATTTAAAAATAACCAATGAAATTTCAGGTTATTGCTCATCTAACATTTCTTTGAATTAAAGTGATTTTATTTCTCAGTTTAAATCCTTTATGTTTACAAAAACTATAAATTATAGGAGTTTAATTCAGTTTTGAGGTGATATGTGTGTTTGTGTATATATACATATATCATATATTTGTAGTAAACAAATGGGATGCATGTTTTATTAAAAGAATTCAACTTATTGTGCTGCTCATACATGACCCTCCACCTTCCATTTGAGATTTATAGTTCATATTGTTAATCTTTGCTTTACTATTTAATTTTGTATCTAGATATCTAGATATGAAGTGACTTTAAATATAAAATATATTCATTAATCCAATGAATTGTATTTAAAATTATTATGAACTATTAATGCATTGAGCTTTGTTAAATACAACTATATGATAAAGAATAAACATGATAAAAAATGGAAGACAACCAGTATGCTTTTTATGTTATATATAGAACTAGACAGGAAGCAGGTGCCTAATAAATATGTATTAACAATTATTATGAAAACATGATCTCGAAAATTATTGAGCTTTTTACTGAAAAACCTGACTATGCCAGACATAATTATTTGTAAATAGATAGTCATCAGAATATTTGTAGTGAAATCATAGAAAGCGTGGTCAGTTAAAATTGCCTACCAAATTCAAGTTTCAACATAAACTGTTTTTGAAATACTTTAGGTAGTGGAATTTACTTTTGCTGAACAATGTAATTTTCCCTCCTTCTAGAGTCTGTATAATTACTGGTAATTTTCCTAATTTTGCCCCACTTCAGACTTTGATCAGCACAGCATAAACCAATTTTTATGTCTTCATTTGTATCAAGGGGAAGAAGCTGATTAGTAATTACAGTGAATAATAAGAGTATTTGTCAAATATCCTTAAACTGCTTTTGTAAAGTAGGATGGTACAGTTGGTCCTCTGTATTTGTGGGTTCTACGAGTTCCAATCTGCAAATTCGACCAATTGCCCATTGAAAATATTTGCGGAAAAACGCTCCAGAAAGTTTCAAAAAGCAAAACTTGAATTTGTCATGCACCAGCAACTACTTACACAGCATTTACATTGTATTAGGTTTTTTTTTTTACATTTTTTTAACACACTCTCCTTATGACTTTTGAGTGGTTTGCTCTCCTTTTTTAAAATTATTTTTTAATTAATTAATTAATTAATTTATTTATTTATTTATTTATGGCTGTGTTGGGTCTTCGTTTCTGTGCGAGGGCTTTCTCTAGTTGTGGCAAGTGGGGGCCACTCTTCATCACGGTGCGTGGGCCTCTCACTATCGCGGCCTCTCTTGTTGCGGAGCACAGGCTCCAGACGCGCAGGCTTAGTAATTGTGGCTCACGGGCCTAGTTGCTCCGCGGCATGTGGGATCTTCTTAGACCAGGGCTTGAACCCGTGTCCCCTGCATTGGCAGGCAGATTCTCAACCACTGCGCCACCAGGGAAGCCCTGTATTGGGTTTTATAAGTAATCTAGAGATGATTTAAAGTATACTGAAGGATGTGCATAAGCTATATTCAAATACTATGCCATTTTATATAAGGGATTTGAGCATCTGGAAATTTTGTTATCTATGGGTCCTGGAACCAATTCTCCCATGGACAACGAAAGATGACTCTGTTTCTATCTGTCAAGGATGGTTAAGTATTATTTAACTAAATCCAAGAAAGTACAGCAATAGTATTTCATTAGCCTATAATAATATGATCTTTTAAACACTTAAAAATACAAGCAAAAATACTGAAAGATTATTATTACATTTAATTCTGATTCAGTAGCTACTCTATAGAGAAAATGCTATATTATATTTCTTAAATTTTGTTCTGGTATTTAATTAATATTTTCAAAGAATGAATTATTTAGACTTTGGGCTTGCAGTTTCATTAAGAGGGTGCTTACATGTACAAAGAATGTTCATTAAGGAAAAAGTCTTTAAAAAATAAACTGTTATTCAAGTACATTTCTTTAGCCTAAGAATAAACTATAAAATCTTGCTTCCAGGTGGCTTTGCTGTCTGTTTCCATGGCTTTGTAGAACTCTTGAAAATGAGCTTTTCTTCTCCCTTTGATGGACGAAGTGCTGAAGGTGTGACATTTCACTGTAATGCCTCATGCCCATCCCCAGCAGCAATTATTCAAGTAAAAGTTTAGTCACTTCATGCTCACAAGCTTCAAAATGAGTATGCTCAAGCAGCATTCATGAGAAATGAAACTTTCCTCAAACTCTGTGGGCAAATGAGAATCATAATTGCATATTTGTATGAAGTCATATATTTATTGACTATTTTAATTCATATAATAGCAAAAAACTATCCTGTTAACAAGTCCAGATTTTGAGTAAAAAAAAAAAAAAGCCTTAATAAAATATTTACTGAATTTGTTTCTTAAACAATAAAGAGAGAGGAAAAAATAGTTAGAATTGAGAATAACAGACATAGCTCACATGTCTACAGGGCAGAATAGGAGGTGGAAGAAACAGTATATTAGAACTACCAAGAAAGCTTTTCAGAACTACAGATGCCTATGCCTCCTCTCCTTACGGCTCTCTGATAGATGATCACTATGTATCCTACCAGCCCCATGGACACCCACTGATAAGAGAGTGATGTTGACTGGAAATCAGGATTTCAGCGATCTCTAGCTTGATCTTTCAGCCAACCTTAGCCTGGCTGTGAGAGTTTGGTATTAGCATAAAATGTTTGCTTATTTAGCAAGTTACTATGTAGGAAATTTTAGTTCCATGACACCTTAAATTTGCATAGAATGACGTGTATCTACTCTTTTGAGAGGTAACTATCACTGTATTGTACTAACGAATGTCTGAAAGCTGTTACTCATTGAAGGCAAAGTCTGGGATTGACCTCCAAGTCACATAAAGTCTCATGTAAATAGATTGCTAGAAATTATGAAGTTGGGCATCCATCTGGTTTCAAACGTGCATGAGCTTTTAAGAGAGTAGTGTTTTATTCTTCATTCTGTGATGCCACTTAATTTTCATTGCACATTTTTTCATACAAGGTGGACTCTTCTAAATATAACATTAAAAGATAAAGAAAAAAGTCTAAACTTCCCTTGCAACTTCTCTCAAGTTGAAGTGCTCTCCTCTGATCTATAAAGAAAAGGCAAGACCCTTCAAAGCATTTGTACCTGCTGAGGATAAAAGTTAATGCTTCTAAATAAAAAGGTATAGGGATGAAATGAAAGTTATCAGTAGACTTCTGCCCCAGTCTTTCAGTATCCTAGAATCACTATTCTTATTATGGTAATTTCTAATGATTGAAGCTTTCAAAAATGAAAGAGCCTATCTTTTAAAGTAGCCTCTAGAGATGAGAGGCAAAAGTGCTGTGTAAGGAACTCCTGCACTGGGGGGATGTGAATCACATTGCTGGATGAAGCACATATCTACCTCCCCTACCCTCCATCACAGCAGGAATTATGGAAACTTTAAAACAGAAAGCAGGTAGAATGGAACTTGTGGAAGGACCAGAAAAGAAAAAAAAAAATTCAGTTTGTAACAAAGGAGAAAGGTCGGCAAAGGAAAGAGTAGTTCTCACCACAAATTTCATGTGAAAAAATATCAACAAAGTGGAGTGAAGAGTGAGGTAGTCATCAGAGTAATACAAGTGTTGCCTTTGGAATACTTATATCAGAGGACCCATCCTACCATCCATCTATACTACATGAATGAAATCAGAAAATTTTTGTCCTTGACTAATTCTCAAGCACTACTTTCTAAAGAATGTGACTGATGTGCTCAGAGACAGTGCTTAGTCTGGGTATTGGAAAATAATGAAAAGCAGATTAGACACTATGGCAACCCCATACCTTAACAAAAAGAGTAGAGGGAAAAATGAAGGAAAAAAGAAAATATCAGTTTTTTTCTATTGCATCTAAGATAAAGCTGTATTTACAGCTTTCTAACAGAGAAAGATTGCATCCAAGAAATATCCACAGTGGTTACCAGGAGTGTCCCAGACAGGGATGGAGGCTGCACCCCCATAACATAAGTCTGTTATACCCATACAGCCAGATATCTCAACCTTTCTCTGAAAAGCCCGGAAACAAGGCTACTATATGTAAGATTGGTTTCCACCAACAGAAGAAGAAAATTTATTTGACTTGAGAAAATACACTGTTCATCTAAGACTTCTACAAGATACATAGACAAATGTGAATTACCAAATATTTGTGTTAAGTCCAGACCATGGGCTAGTGAATCAAAGTTTATTAACAAAATGAAATCATGAAGAAACAAAGTTAATAGGGGAAATAAAATATAACTTAATATAATAATTACAGTTATTATAACTTATAGAATTAGAAGAGATAATGTATTTTGGAAAATGTGGAAGTTAAAAAGTGAACACTCGGGCCTCCCTGGTGGCGCAGTGGTTGAGAGTCCGCCTGCCGATGCAGGGGATACGGGTTCGTGCCCCGGTCTGGGAGGATCCTATATGCCGCGGAGCGGCTGGGCCCGTGAGCCATGGCCGCTGGGCCTGCGCATCCGGAGCCTGTGCTCCGCAACGGGAGAGGCCACAACAGTGAGAGGCCCGCATACCGCAAAAAGAAAAAAAAAAAAAAAAAAAAGTGAACACTCAAAATTCTTGATATATATGAAAATATTACATATCTGTGTTAAAAACAGAATGGTTACAGTTGAAGGTAGTAAGCTAGAAGACTGAGAAAGGAAAATTTCCCAGAAATCAGAGAAAATAAATAAATAAAAGTGAGAGTAAATAGATGTCTGATAGATACGAATCTAGTAGAGGTCCCAGGTTCCAACTGAAAAAGAACAGAGAGAACTGAGTGGAATAAATAATCAAACAATCAAACAAATTATTCTAAAGCTTGAAATGAACAGCTAAGACCACAACTAGATGAAAATAATAATAGACTCAAAATCAAATATATTTTAAAGATATTTAATATCAATAGCTGCACAGATAAGATAGAATTGTTAGTTTTTTCAGAAAGCAAACTATGTTAACGGAAAGAATCAAATGGACGTCAAGCTTCAGCTTGAGCAGAGAAATATTTAACTACAATCAAGCAAAGCCTCCAAAGTTCTGAGGGAATGGTGATGTTTGAACCAGAACTTTGTAGCTAACCAAATGAGCATTCAAATATGAAAGCGAACTAAAATTAATTTTGGATATGCTAGTGCTCCAAGTCTGTTGGGAATAGATCCTTTCTAAACAAATGGCTTATTGCAACAAAACTAATACAGTATAAATCAAATCTAAGAGAAGAGGGTGAGATAAAAGAATCAATGGTCTATGTCAATAGCAATTCAAATTATGTGTAATTCTAAATTAATTATATATATATATAAGGTAATAGTACCCAGAATATTTTAATTTTGAAAGGTAGAGGATAAAGAGAAAAGTAATGTTAATTAACTGAGTTTAAAAACTAGGTTAATTCAACAAAAGTCAGAAAAAGGGAAAAAATCAAGAATGCAATAAAGGAAATCAAGATGATAGGAATTCAGAAATCATAAGGATCATTCATAAATTAACACCCCTTTAAAGAGAATTTCAGACTGTCTTATAGTCCAAACATGTACAAAATTATTGCAAGAGACACAAATAATTATAGCAAAATTTGCAAATAAAGTGAGAGACATATACACTTGCCAGATGCTATTAAAAGAAAGCAAATAAGGCAAGAACATTATCAGAAAAAGGAGAAATTACAAATTAAGGTAAGAAATTTCATGGAAAAAAGAAGACTATTAAAATTGATTAGGGAATTAATCATCCAAAAAGATGGACAAAATTTATCAGGTACTCAACAGAAATTGAGAACTGCTGATTACTAGAACTTTCTATGGTATAGCAGAATGTGAAATATTACTTAATTTTAGCTACTTTTTCTTGCTAATTACTGAATTCATTTTTTTCTTAGGGGCAAATTCTGTACCTTTTAAGATTTCTACTTTAGAAAACTTGAGACTTTCCTTTACCCTTTAAATGTAATCAGTATTTAAAATATTTCATGGCTATTTGAACAACAATAGCAACTTAAAATTTTGTTTCTGGGTAATAATTCACATGTATATATATGTATGCATATATGTATAAGTATATATGTATATGTACATACAGATATATTCACATGCATTAAAACATACACACACAACAAATGTGTCTATGTTGTAGATGATAGATAGATATGGATAGACAGGTAGACAGTTATTCATATTCCCCAAATCTTTGAATCCTTTTTTTACAATAACCTTTTCTGTTTATTTTTAAGACAAGGATATTGAAGTCTCCACAAATGGTTGGTAGATCTTCTAGATTCTCTTTGAATATCTGACAGAATTATTTCTCTATTTGCTTCAAAATGATGCTGAATGCTTAAGTTACCACATCTATAAATGGCAAAACATCTAATAATACAAAGTTTTGGCAAAGCTGTGGGGAAATACCCTCTCAGTCTTCTGGAAGAAGAGTAAATTGTTACAAGCCATTCCAGAGTTTTATCTGTCAGTAATAGCACTGTTGAAAGGAAGAGCTGATGTGCTTTATGACTAAGCAGAAACACTCTTGGGTATACATCCATTCTCATACAGGTCAATATGGAAATGTGGATGAATAAATGCTTAGTTTAACAGTATCTGTTTATCTCCATGGGAATGAAATGTAATTACTATTCAACATGCAGAAGCAATCAATAACTACTGTTACACAGAGAAGCAGTGATGGGTCTCAAAAATACAGTGCTGAAGGAAAATTGTAAGAAAACACCAAAAATACCATTTCATGGAAATAACTTTCAAGGAATCACATACATACACAAGAATATAGAGTTTTAGCTAAAGTATTTGGTAGTAGTATAAATACATATGTACACTTAAGTATGTATATATATAATATATATACACACATATGTACACGTTTGTTTGTTTATATAAATGTAAATAACTTAAGCCTCAGAACAAACTAGGAAGTAGATATTATTATACCCATGTTGCAGAAGAAGAAACTGGTATGGCATATAAGTAATATGAAAGGTCAAATGTTCATGAAAGGTCAATAACATAGCTAGTATGTGTTGAAGCCAGATTTCAAACCTTGGCTATCTGGCTCCAGAGTTCACAGGCTTAAGCACCATGTGTGCTTACTGCAAATGTCAAATATGTTAGTGTGTACCTAAGGGAGGATGGAAATAGATATGAGGATGAATGATGGTGACAAAACAATAATATAAAACCAATCAGAGTCTTGAACATTACTGATGAGAATGCTGTAATGTGATTAATTCAGCTCTGTGAACCTAAAGAAGGGAAGGGAAGGAGGAGGAGCAACAGGAGAAAAGAAAAAACATTCTAAGGAATAAAAGAGTCTAAGTGATAAGCATAAGTCGTGTCAGTGAAAAGACCAGAATCTGACTTTTCTGGATTTTATTCATGTCATTTACAGGTGAAATACATAAAAGTGTTAATAAATTAAGTGCTTTAAGCTTCGGAGATTAATTTGTTTAAACCTTACTGAACATCTATTACCTGTTTTTTACTATACAGTATTGGAGAAAGATTAAAGACATGCTCTTTTGGTCTCTTATTTCTATGTGATATTGGACAAAACATTTAACTTATTTTTGTCTAAATTTTTCATACCGAAATTATATTATGCTTTAAGAGTTCTTTATTGTAATAGCAACCACATTGGAAATATTCAATTCCTAAAAAAGATTTAGTAAAGGGATTTTTCATTTATTGTTCAGTGGTATTAAATGCTTAATTTAGCTTTTTTTTTGTTCAACACGGTGTTCAGGTTTACGAGTGAAGCACATAGAATTGTGAAGAAGAGATGGAGAACCAGTATAGACAGATAAATAAACCAGTGAAAACTGTCTAGAGATCAATGGGAGGAGAGATGTCCTTATCATGTCTAATTAATTTGTTTAAAGAATTATTCTTTTTACACTTTTATAACATGCAGCCACATTAGTTAATTACAACAACAGCCATCTACTACAATATCTGTTTAATGACATCAAGTTACAGAATTTATGGTTAGTGAATTTTGTCACATGAATAGCAAATGGAAGCTAAGTAGTGGCAGAAAATAAAAAATAGTCTCAATTTCCTACTTCTGAGAAGAGAGATTTAAACAGTGCATTCACAAGAGATGAAAATATATATATAAGAATTAAAGTTTAATTAAATTATTTAAGCCTAAAAAAGAATGTTTATCAGACACAGAGCTTGAGATAGTGATCCTGATTTTGGTTTTACTTTGCTAGGTTTTCTGTGCTTCTGTGGGTTTAAATGCAAATGTGAAAACTGAATACCATAAAACAGCTTCATCTTTCCTTTTTGGCCTTGTGGCTCTATGCCATATTTTTATACTGAAATCACTAAGTTATGGGCTTTTCCTAAAAAAAAAAAAAGTTACTCCAAAATATTACCTACTTAGTAGTGATCTAGCAGTATCAAATGCCTAAGGAAAAAATTTTCTATCTGAAAATCTACATAGAGATTAATGTTTGCCATTTCATAGCTCATTATTCTGAAATGGTCCCCTCTAAAGCCATGAAATGTCTAGAAGTTCATATGAATAATTTTACAATAAGGTGCTATTCCCAGAAATCATTAGTTCTGCTATACTCTTTTTGTTTGAAAGGCTCCTGGATTTCAAAATAAATGTCTTGCCTTATGAAAATAAAAGCCAGTTTGTATTGCTAGAAATTATCTTCTCATAATATTTAACCAAAGCATCTCTTTTTTTCAGAAATAATAGATCCAATTAATCTCATAGTATCAACCATAAAGATTTATGTAGTGGATGAACCATTTTGCATGAGTTAAATTTTTATCAAATAGAAGCTTATATTTTGAAGCACAACCAAAAAAGCATTATTTTTTGGTTCTGCCAAGAATATGTCCCCCAAATATTTTATAGTTTACTCTTTAAGCAGAATATGCTCAATTCATTACTTCAGGAAATGACCAAGTATTTTGGATTATTAATTTCTAAAGTAAATGATCACACTCTGCTTTATACATTTTCAAGGTTTATTTTCACTGTTGCCCTTTGTTTTTCCTCTTTATCTGGATGGTAGCTACCAGAACTAGAACGAGTACACCTAGTGCTAACAACTACTTTACACTTCCTAAATACTTTTCTGCTCTTGAGTTATAAAACAAATGTGACAGGATTTTATCCAAAATAGTGACAAATAGTTAGGGCTACTGGGAAGTTCTGCTGTTAATTTACTGCAACTTAGATCCTATATTTAAAACATTTTTTCCTAACATAAGTAGTTAAAGATATAAAACTCCTTTTCAGCACTGCAGCTTTCATTTCCAGCTACCCTATGCTAAAGGGAATACTTTCAGGCAAAGAGCCATACACATGTGACTCTTATCTAATGTAGTTCCCCTCTTTCAAGGGTTGACTTCTGATTTTCTGTCTACTTTTGGTCACTCTACAGTACCTTCAAATAGTTGAGTTAGGAGAGTGACATGTAATTTATATCTTAAAAGACCTACACTGTCTCTTCTGTATAGAAAGTACTGGGATAAAAGTGAAAGCAAAAAGACTAGTAAGAGGTAATTGCAATAATTCAGGAAAGTAGTGATTGAATGAGGTAACAGTAAAGGACTTCTGTAGAAGTCTCAGATATAGGATGTGTTTTGACTGTAGAGCTGAAATCAAGTTTAACTCATCAGTTGGATATAGGTTATTAGAAATTTTGCTGAATCAAAAATGATCTCCGGGGCTTCCCTGGTGGTGCAGTGGTTGAGAGTCCGCCTGCCGATGCAGGGGACACGGGTTCGTGCCCCGGTCCGTGAGGATCCCACATGCCGCTGAGTGGCTGGGCCCGTGAGCCATGGCCACTGAGCCTGCGCATCCGGAGCCTGTGCTCCGCAACGGGAGAGGCCACAACAGTGAGAGGCCCGCGTACCGCAAAAAAACAAACAAACAAACAAACAAACAAAAAACACCTCTATTTTTGTTTATTTTGTTCTTTTCTGTGTTTTCTGTTTTAACCTTAAGATTTTAATGAAGTGTGATGGCAGAAACTATGATTAGGAAGACTGTGGGATTGGTGAGAAAAACAGATTTTGGAGACTTGACAATACTTCAGTTTAGCTACAATGAGACTGAAATATCTATTAAACATTCCAGTCTTGAGTATAGGAGAATTTTTGTCACTGGCTATATAAATGTAGTTCTTATATTTTTAATGGATGCTATTTAATGTATACAACTTTTTGAAATCACCCGAGAATTAACTGTAGGTGGTTATGAGAAGCGATCCAAAGGAGGATGACCCAGATAATGAGAATGAAAAGAATTTGCTACTGGGGGAGAAGGAAAACCAGAAAGAGTGGTGTCCTTGACACCATTCTTTTTTTTTTTTCTAAAAAGAAGGGACTGATTAAACCTACTAATGCTTAGAATTATATATATAATCAACAATATATGGATGAAACATATTTGGAGAAACTGTGTTCAACATAAACATTATTAACAAGTTTCCTGTCAAGTGTATAAAGTGTACAATAGTGTCGAAAATATTCTGATGATGCAATTTTTCCCAATGAGGAGTATCATGTAGGAATACTATTCTGAGAAATAGTCTTATGTCTTATGGAATTCCCACTTACAGCCACATTTCTCAACGATCCATCAAAAATTTTTATTCTTTTTCAACATTTTAAAACTTCTTTGGGGCTGTAAAATTTAAAAGGACTTGAAATTAGTAAAGGAATTTCACAGTTGTAAATTTACTTGGTGCTGGGGGCCAATTCAATTAGCTAAGAACTTACTTTAAATTGTTACCAATTGGATCAAGGGCGTATGACAGCTTTCCCCTTTCATTTCCATGTTTCTAAGGACAAGACCTTGAAAGAAACATCCTGCAGGACTAATTACATTTTAGAAAGATAGGGTGTTCTTCCTCTTCTTTGTAAACATTAGTAGACAAGGCAGATTTATTTTTAATTTACAAAGAAGGGGCTACTGATTACATTAAACAGGGACACAATATGAACTCTCTCTGTGCAAGCTGCAAGCAGAATTCTTTAGCTCATGATGATTCCACACTAGGTTCAATTCCTCCTCTGTTTTCAGAGAAAACATATATTTAACACCACATTGACAAATCTTCAAAAATGTTAGCTTCAGTTAATTTTAGGGATCTTACAAGTTATATTAGGCTGACTATTCTTAATCATTTCCTGGTAGGGTATGTGTAAAAAATGGATCTAAATTCGGCAACCTTAGGTAGGAAAACAAGAACAACACACGTCAAAATGGAATCAGAATGTAACCTTTATTTTTTCTTACTTCCCTGATGATGATTTTATGGAGGCTTCAGATTTTGTGTCCTCTAGATGAGATCCAGACACCATGTTGGCATTCTGGCTCCCAAATCAGCCTGAGGCAGAGACTCACTCAATAAATAACCCATTCCTTTAGGAAATAACAATAAAAATCTGACCAGATACAGAAATTTATTGTATCAGGCCTGTTGTAATAGAAAATTGTTAAAAGGCTTTAAGGTTTTCAGGACTTTGAAGATCAATAAACCTCACCAAAGGCTAAATAGTTCTGTGATTTTTTTTAAAAGCCAGCTTAGTTTAGGTAAGCATAAATTACTTACCCCCTAAATACCAATAAGCAGTCATTTCTAAAGATATATCATCAGGGCCTCCCTGGTGGCGCAGTGGTTGAGAGTCCACCTGCCGATGCAGGGGATACGGGTTCGTGCCCCGGTCTGGGAGGATCCCATATGCCGCGGAACAGCTGGGCCCGTGAGCCATGGCCGCTGGGCCTGCGCATCCGGAGCCTGTGCTCCGCAACGGGAGAGGCCACAGCAGTGAGAGAACAGCATACCGCAAAAAAAAAAAAAAAAAAAAAAGATATATCATCAATTAATAGCAGTTTCTTGACGGTAAAATAAGCCCTAAATTTAATACACCAACCAAAAAAAAAAAAAAAAAAGAGACCAACTCAATTTCAGAAATGTTAAATGTAAAAAAAGATGCAACTTAGATTAAGAAAATACTATATAACACATCAGGGCTAAATATTTTCAAAAGATTGATCAAAGGCTTTATAGACCTCTTTAAGTATTGTGTTCTTTTTATATTTATGTATCTTTAAATTTTCAATTTAAAATTGTCCACTTATAGATATGTAAAATCTACTTATATTATTTATCCAAAAACATATTTACTCTACAAAGCAACGCTGAAATTCACCAGCCTTTTATGTCCTTAGGGCATTAAAGTCAGAGGCACTACCCATTTTTGCAAAACTCTTAAATGCATCTTTCCTATGTCAACACTTTGCTTATATAAATATGAAATTCCATTCTATGGCTCTTTAAATGTGTCCTGAGTATGTATAACTCCTTATTTGGAGCTACTCTCCACCTAATTGAGGATGTATCTGTAGATACTGAGGAAGCATGGTACCCCTGGAAGTGTCATCTCACCTGACAGTGCTATAGATGTTTTTTTCTATCACTGACAAAAGATTAAATATTGCTAGCTTGGCATTGCTTTAGGCTGTAATAAAGTGTGACTTTATAGCATTTATTTGCTCTACTTCAATACATTTGTTTATTTTTTATGTATTTTCATTTGCTTTATAGTTTATTTGTCCAACTTGGTAGATTTGATTTTTTTTTTTTTTTTTTTTTTTTGCGGTACGCGGGCCTCTCACTGTTGTGGCCTCTCCCGTTGCGGAGCACAGGCTCCGGACGCGCAGGCTCAGCGGCCATGGCTCACGGGCCGAGCCGCTCTGCGGCATGTGGGATCCTCCCAGACCGGGGCACGAACCCGTGTCCCCTGCATCGGCAGGCGGACTCTCAACCACTGCGCCACCAGGGAAGCCCGGTAGATTTGATTTTGAATAAACACACAAGTTGGTTGTTAGTAAGATTTTTTTTTAAGTGTCAAGGTTAGTGTTCCTGTGTGACTCATTGATGGGATATGATGTAAAATATTCACTGGTTTGAGAAGTTGAAATAAAACCTTTAAGTAGTGTCACAATCAAATATGAAATAGAATGTGGAATACAGTAAATTGATAGTGTAGTAAAGTCATGATAATTTCACTGAAAAGGTACCTTTGGATAAGATTTCCATGCATCAGATTTATCTCTTGGTATATACACTGAAGTAAATTAGAAATGTCCCCTTTGTTTATTTCTTCTGTAAATTTAAATCTGATTGGAGCACATCATTCTGGGCAGGAAACTCAATCTTACTGTCTTGGACAGTGCAGCAGAGGATCTTTTTCTAGAGAAACACCTGGAAAATGTGGGAAGTTCCCTTTCTTCTTCACTGAAATCATCATGGTTACTAATCAGAACCTTACTTCCCAAGTTTATGTGGTTCTTTGAAGACACGTGATTCAGTCCTTTCTGGGATAAGAACTTTTGTCAATGTGGGAAATTTGAGTGCCTAAAGTCCAACCTCCCTGGGTGCATGATATAGCCATTTTCCTCTAGAACTTGACAATCTCCTAGGAACAGTCTTATCAGGAAAAATACAGGATGCCAAGTTCAGTTTGAATTTCAGATAAACTGCACATTTTTTAGTTTAATTATGTTGAAAATATTGCATAGTATATCTTATATTAAAATATTTATTGTTTATTAAAAAATTTAAGTGAATATCCTGCATTTTTATGTGTTAAATCTGATAACCCCTCCTAGGACACAATCAGTGAGTGGTATAGCCCTCACCCCATCCTCACCCACCCCTCCACCACGCCCAGAAATCAGAAACACTGTCTTCTTCCTGGGCTTGAGAAAAAAACTCTACCCTTCTCTATGTCTGTCTATTCCTGCAATGTAAACATTCCTTTCTGAAACACAGAGGTAATACTTTCAGTGAAGGCCAAAGCTGGCAACCTCAAATGCCTATAGATTCCATAATGTAATATATATGACTGAAGCAGGCCCAGGAGGACTATGGCAAACTATTATATATCAGCTAACAGGGTCAGCTGATATTCAGCTCCAGCCAGGTACCTTATGCGAAAATTGGCCTAGTGTTGCTAGATTTTCTGAAAACCAAATTTGGATTTTTAACAGGGAGTCTCCCTATATTGAAGTGTTAAAAGCACATTGAAATAATTTAAGAAATAAAATAATCAGCAACTTACACTCAGCACTCAGCCCTAATTTTTTAACCATCAGTGCAAACTTTTACTAAAGACAGCAGTCAGAATTTTCTCCTACCTGCTTCAGCTTTCAGTTCTGAAACAGAAACTTCACCTGAGTTGAGAGAGCCCAGAGCCTTGTAATGAAACAAAACATTAAACACACACACACACAGACACACACACACACACACACACACACAGCTCGAGTGCCTTTGTGTAACAGTATGATGAAGTATCATGTAAAAGATTCAATGGCTTGAGAAGATGAAAGTGAATCATGCAGCATTAAAACTTTATTTCAAAATTAGTTAGTGCTTGCTTTATGTACCTAAAGGAAATCAATAGCATTGTGATATTCATGTAAAGTCCCGGGAATGCCTGGCTATTTTGCAAGGTTTTCAAGCTAATAAAACAAAGGTAAAAATAAAAATATATTACCTTAATCTTTAAATTATATACATGTGATTGATCATTTTTTTTGATTCAATAAGATGTTATTTTCTGTTTCCAATTATGTTTTGTCAGAGCATTAAGCTAAAGTATCATAATCTTGAATGTGTTTTGAAGACATATTTCATATAAAAGTTTTGCTTGTTTATACGATACTATCACTAGTTTCTGGGTGAAATTCTGCCTGTGCCCCACTTTCCTCTGATACATATAGAGTTTATATTGTGTGGCAGATAGTAGTAAGCATAGCTTTTTTTAAAATGCAAATGGGATAAATCTAATTTCATATGTACATTGTAATAATCACCTTTGGCGATTGGATGTATTGAATGAATATTTATAAGCCATTTTTGTTTTTCCCATTTTAAGGTAAAGAGTATTTAAGAAGCTAGGTGAACATTTTGAAGAAATGAAGAATGACTGGTTAAATATTTATACATATTTAGAAACCTGCTTTGAAAGTCAATACTTCAAAGAGACCTCAACAACTTTAACAATACAGAGTAAGCAAACTACAAATATTTCAAAGCCAATTGACTTTTCTTGAGCATGAGGCAAAGATTTACCTAAAGAGAATCAATATCTAGCAGACAGGCTTGGTAACCCGTATAGCAATGAAGCAAAAAACAATTACATGTTTAACCTCAAATATAATTTATTTCTGATATTTTCATCAAACATTCACTGAGATCCTATTCTACACTAGTCATTGTGCCAGATACTAATGGTACAATATTTTAGTAACATTCCTTATGCCATCACAGAATTCAGATTTTATTGTAGAAGAGAAGTAGGTGAACAGGTCGTTGCAGTCTTCTGTTAATAAGTTACAGAAGAGTGCTGGTTTCTATGGGAGCACCTAGGAGGGACATCAAACACACATGATGTCACAAATCTTTGTGATGGGATTACTTTTAATTTATCTGAAGAGAACATCTCCCAGGGGTGTTGATTATTGAAAATGCCATGAGACATAGA
This sequence comes from Mesoplodon mirus, assembly GCF_964341445.2. Taxonomy (NCBI): domain Eukaryota; kingdom Metazoa; phylum Chordata; class Mammalia; order Artiodactyla; family Ziphiidae; genus Mesoplodon; species Mesoplodon mirus. Next base: position 47,065,060 of record NC_138984.1, read on the forward strand.
GGAGGGAGAGATAGGATTCGAGGGTATGTGTCCTCAGCACAGTTCAAGAACATATTTTATCATCCATGCTGGGATACTTTGTGAGAGGGGACACTTAATATTTACATTGGGACATCAAAATGAACCTGAAATGCCCCAGGAAAAATAAGATATACGATCACCCCATAGATAGTCCGTTCCAGATCAGCTCCAGGAAGAATAGCTAAATCCTTTCCTCCATGCTACATTTATTCTCTATTTTACAACAAAATGGTTAATCTGGAGTCTGACATTTAAATATATACCATTATTACTGATAGAATGTCACTTTCAGAAGTCTTTGATATTATTCAATTCTAGTCAGAATATTAAATACTTGTAAGGTGGCCAGAAGGTTATTTCTGGCTGCAGAGCAGGATAAGTTTTCCTTATTCTAGAAGAAATTGACTGTTTAGAAGTCATTTTTTTCAGATGCCAGATCAAATCTCTACCTCTTTCATATGTCTGCAAAAGGTAAGCTTATTCTTTGAGTGTTCTCCATTCAATCTTTAAGTGATAGAAAATGCAACTGTAGCCCAAGACTATAATAGAAAAACAAATATGTTAGCCTTGCATGACTAAGGGAACAATTATCTGAGTTAGGAAAAGATTCTGCTAGCTGTTCCTACTCATCTCAGCTACTCAACACACCTGAACAGCATAAAAGAAATTAGTTTTATGCCTTCTTTTTCATTTTCTGGAACGTTGACAAATGTATCTCAAATGCTTACTGTCCTACAAAAGTAATAGCCATTTATTTAACAAAATGTGTATTAGTAACAATAATGGCAAAAAAAAAAGAATTTTGGCAGAGAAACAACTATTCCATTATACTTGACACTTGCTTAGTAGTGTGATGTCTGGCACATTTAATAATAGCTAATGAGACTTTAATGCTTAACTACAGAAAAATGCATTTTATTGTGGGTGTTCAAGGACAATAGTTTATTTTTACTTTGATTTATAATTATAATAAATTAGTTTTGAATAGAATATATATAACAATCCTATTCAAATGGAATTCAGAGACACTTTTAATAGCATGTGATTTATTTTAACATTCTATTTACAGGTAAAGTGGTTGCAGATAGCTCCTATTTAGTTGGTAGGGAGACTGAGTCACTGCAAGTTGTGACAGGTCTAAGGTCATTACAATTCATTTTCTTCTAATTCTTTGCTACTGTAACATCCCAAGACTTCTCGTAAAATTAAAAATATATATATATATGTTTTGTTGAAGCCACTTATTTTGGTAGTGAAGATGATCCTGACATTATAATATATAAACAAAAATATGTCTTTATTATAAGGAGGATACAACTGTGACTATGAGTTTCAGAACTTTGAAAAAATTTATAATTTTACTGAAAAATAAATTTGTTGAAATTAAACATTTGATGGAATTTAAATTCTTTATTTTTCATAAAGTTGCCCAGAAAAGTAATTTGCCAAATACTCAAGACTAACATTTGTTGGTAAGATTTTCTATAGGATCACAAAGCCAGGGAGATAGATACCTCAGATATATGCACTATAGTTTATTTAGTTTAGCAGCCTTTGTGTTGAAACTTCTCAGTATAAAATAAATCTAAGGAGAACAAAATATTAGTCATCAATTTGTTTGAAAATAGTTATCAAACAACTAATTAGATAAACATACATACAGGTCAATTTATAGAAACTACATATATGTCAATGTCTGCTCAGCATTTACAAGCTAGTAGATCCTTTGTGAAAGTTATAAAAGAAGAATGAGAATATTTATTTTGTGATGGTTAATTTTACGTGCCAACTTTACTGGGCCATGGATACCCAGATATTTGGTTAAATATTAATCTGGGTGTGTCTGTGTGTCTGTGTTCTGGATGAGATTAATATTTGAATTGGTAGACTGAGCAAAGCAGATTGCTCTGTCCGATGTTGAGCCTGATCTAATCTCTTAACAGCCTGGGGGGATTTACTCTTTCTGCCTGGAGTAATTTTGGAGCTGGGACATCAGTCTTCTCCTGTACTCAACTGGAACTTACACTAGTAAAAGAAAGTTCTCCTGATTCACAAGCCTTTGTACTGGGACTAGAACTATACCGATGGTTCTCCTGGGTCTCCAGCTTGCTGACAGCAGATCTTCTCAGCATTCCATACTCATGTGAACCACTATCTTATAATAAATCTCTCTCTCTCTCTCTCTCTCTCTCTATATATATATATATATATATATATATATATATATATATATATTCATACATATAAGTCTATATCTATAAAGATATATATGAACATATATATATATATATGTATACACACATTAGTTCTGTTTCTCTAGAGAATTCTAATACATATTGCAATACAACTGTACTTTTTATTGATTTTTTTAATTTAAATCATCTGCATTAAAGTAAATGGAGTGGGTTATGCTTTCTGACTAGACCCTACTGATACAGCCTCCTTTTACCTATTGTGGTCTACTAAAATTATTTTTTCTGAGCAATTTTCTGTTATTGCTAAAAGCATATAGCATTTTAAATTCAGTAAAATACAAATTGTTTTACCAATTTCCTGTAAATGTTAGAATACTTTAGTAAACTTTAACTCCTTTTACCACCTCATCTTTTATATTATTCTTGTCATGTGTTAATTTCTATATATTTCAAACCAGATATATAATATCTTGCTTTGTAGAGTCATTGGTCTTTTCTATTTACTCAAGTATTTACACTTTTTTTTCTTCCAGCAATTCAGTGTTTCCTACTGAAATCATTTTCCTGAAAATCTCTTGTTAGTAATTTTTTAGAAGAATTTTGCTGTAGAGGGGTTCTTCTGTTTTTGTTTTTCTGAAATTGTCTTCATTTACCTTCATTTTGGAGTGATATTTTTACAGGGTACAGAGTTTTGGTGGGCTGCTATTTTCTTTGGTCGCTTGAAAGTGGACTTTCCATTATACTCCTAAGGCCCACAATCTCTCAGTTTTTGCCCTATTTCTCCAGGCTAAGCCCTGGAATCTTAGCCCGATTTTTTACTGCCTCCATAGTATTCCACTGCTATTTTAAAAATGACTTATTCATTTTAACTGGATTTTCTGGTTATTTCCTCAAACATTTCTGTTCATGAACAAAAAACCCAGAGTAGAATCAGTATAAATGAATAAAGTGAAGTGAATATGGCTTGATTTTTTAAATTTTATTTTCTGGTCCAAATATCTAAATTATATTGAGTGGCACTAAATACATAAGGTATTCAAATAATAAAAGAAAGCAATGAAAATTATACTTTTTATTAAATATATTGGAAGTGGTTTTTCTTCTATTAATATACAAAATAATAATTTTTCTCTTAATAAGTAATATGTGCTTGGGAAAATTGTATCAATAGTAACTTTTCCCCACCATAGTGACAGTCTTAATGTGAAATGCCTATGCACAGTAAACACCTAACAGAAAAACTGAGAAGACCTATTTTATTTCAAACAACTTAGCACCTCCATCATTGAAATTCATACAAAAGTGAATCAAGAACTCTTAATCAGGGAAAATAGGAAGCTGTCATATAGGTGAGTGGTAATGACTAATAATGAAGAGTTGCCCAGAAAACAGACATTTTGAATTATTTTCATTTCCAGCTTTGTTAGGAAAATCTATCAAACCTTTCCCACAAGAGAGATGCATCCTTTCAGGCTACATAGCTGGTTTTTGGCAGAAGCTGATGTCAGGGTGTTTATACTAAAAAAGAACACAGCCACTTAATACCTAACATTCCTGAACCCAACTCTGGCCATCCTGCCAGGAAACCTTCTCCCCTACAAAATACCTAATCTCAGTAAATGTAAACACAGACTTTTAGAAGCTCAGGTTTAAAAAAAAAAAAAAAAGATGTCTTGGAATCTTATTTGACTCTTCTCTTTTTCTTACACTCTATATCTAATGCATCAACTTATGTTAAAGTTAAAGACTTTTAGATATTGGTAAAAACAGTTGCTCCTATCACATGTCTTTAATGGATGTTGACATTGAAGACTTTAGCAAAATATGAGGTAGATTAAAATAAGTAAATTGCCTTTGCAGCTGGAACCTGAATAGGACTCTTTCCTTTTGTATGATATTACTTGATAATGTTTTAAAATAATTATTCTTTTTCAGAGAGATGAAGCTAAAGTTTCTAATGCCCACCTGGTTAAGCAGCTTACACATAGGACCTCCTGATTGTTTATGAAAAGCATGCATTTATATATCATAGCTCATACAAAAATGCTATGCTCTTCTGAAAATGCTTTAATTGATTCTACTTTTTATTCAGAAGAACACTTGGGATTTCCTAGAGCCATGAAAGTGTTTGGTCTGGAATAAACAATTTATTTCTCAACTGAAATATATGGTTTAATTTCCCTCTGACTTTCTGCTTCATTAAAGCACGTTCTCCATCTGGGATGTCTTATAATTATTGTTTAATGAGTTTCAGTGTTGTATTTATTGTGCTTATCACTAATGGAAGTAATTTCTCATTTGCACTTATAATGTATTTATTTCATAGGATTGTATACAGTTTAATTGATTTTGCATGGTGTCTAAGGTTTCTTAGCTTCGGCAAAGGTATGTTTTCCAGTGGACTGTATTTCATTTCAAAGATATTTAATATTTCAAAGGAAAATTAACTACATTTTTGGAATATTAAATAGATCACCATATCACATTTCATAACATGCAAAAAGAACATTTGAAAGACGTATGATATTCCTAATGAATTATATAATTACAAGAAAAACAAACAGGATACAAAAACGATTAGGTCTTGGTTTGTTTGTTTGTTTGGAGGAGGAAAAGGGACATGTACTATTTAATGAGAAATTCACACTTTCTTATGAAGTATATAAAGGTCATTAATAAATCACTATGCCTTACCTCCTATGGCAGTGAAAGTATATTTTGTTGACTGTGACCAGGAATACTACAATGAAAATGATAATTTTAAAGTCAAGGACTTCACATTTATAGATGATTTCTAAACTTTAATTATTTGTCTTCTTCATGCTGAAATTATTTTATAATATCTAAGAATAAACTAAGGAATTCTCTAAAAATATTTGCAAAAGAATAAGATGAAAGGTATGGGAAAAAGTTAGGTAACATGGATAGTTCTATGGATTTCAAAATTAATTTAATGGATGCCACAAAGGGACAAAATTAACAAGCACAAAGGAAAAGAGACAAAATAAAATTTATAAAATAAAAAAAAATATCTTAAACTGGTAAAAGACATGAACCTTTGACTGAAAAGTCCACACAGAAAGTCAGGTAAGATTAATACTTTTAAAGATTTCCACCTAGATAAATCCAGATAAAATTTAGAACCCTAAAATTATGCATCAGGAAAACAAAATAATATCTTAAAGAGTACAATTTAGATAGGCATCAGTCACAGACACATACTAGAATATGTTAAATATAGATTAAGTGGATGCCTTCTAATACCTGAAGAAAAAATTTTCGAATTTAGAATTCCAAATTCTGTCTCAGTCAGTGTGAAAAAAAAAATCTCCTTAGACATAAAAGAAACTAGGCATTTGCTTCCAAAATATTCTTCCTAAAAGAATTACTCAAGTTTTTAGTGAGACAAAGAGAGAAACAAAATAAAGCAAAAGATCAGTTATCAGCTGTGTTCACCAAATGCTAGAAATATGGAAAACAAGGCAGGTGTGTAAAGTAATAGAAATAGAAATTCTCTTCTATTTCTAGTTTTCTGTGAGAGTTTATCATAAGCTTGTGTTGGATTTTGTCAAATACGTTCTCTGTGTTTATTGAAACTATTTTGTGGTTTTGCTCTTTACTCTTTCAATATGATGTATTATATAAGTTGTTATTTTTGGATCTTAAACTGACCTTGCATATCTGGGAGAAATACCAGTTGGCTGTAGTTTATAACCCTTTTTCTGTGTTGCTGGATTTAGTTTGTTAATGCTTTGTTGAGAAATTTTGCATCTTTATTAATAAAGATAATTTCTAGTTTTATTTTCTCATAACATCTTAGTCTGGCTTTTGTATCAGGGTACTTCTGGCCACATAGAATGAGTTGGGATGTATCCTTTCTCTCTTTTCTAGAAGAATTTGGGAAGAATTGGTATTATTTTCTCTTAATTTTTTTTTTTTGATAGACTTCACCAGGTAAATATCAGAGCTTGGGTTTTGCTATGTGGGACAGTTTTAAATTACGAATTCAATTTCTTTATGTGATCTGTTTATTATAGATTTGCAAGGTGAAAAAGAGCCTGTGTCAGAATATAAATCAATTCACTGCTTCCTTCTTTGAGAAAGTTTTGCTCTGAAAAATATTTTAAGTCAGCTACCTAAAGAGTGTGCTTAATGAAGTAACTGGTTTACAATCTGGTGTACGCTCCTTGTCATTACTGACAATAACAAATATTTCATGGATGAGTACCTGACCATGGACTATATTTTGAACAGCAATAATCTACAGTATGAAGATTAATCAAGACACTTTGGCAACAAATCGATAACCTGAACTATTTAACTCAATAAAGTAAGGATTTGTTATGTTATGCTGGGCTGTATCATCCATTTTCTTAGTACATTTAGGCTGCTATTAACAAAAATACCATAGACTAGGAGGCTTACAAACGACAGCAAATTATTTCTCACAGTTCTGGAGGCTGGAAAGTACAAGATCAACATGCTGACAGATTAAGTATCTGGTGAAGACCTACTTCCTGGTTCATAAGTGGCCATCCTCTTGCTATAATCGCACACAGTAGAAGGGAAAAGGGAGTACTCTGGGGTCTTTATATAGGGCACTGACCCCATTCATTAGGGCTCCACTCTCATGACCTAATCACCTCCCCAAGGCCCCACCTCCACATACCATTACTTTGGGGATTAGGATTTAACATATGAATTTTAGGGGGACACAAATAGTCTACAGCGATCATGGAACCTAAGGATAGGGATATAGACAGGTCTAAGGTAGGGTCTGGAGTAATGAACTGAAAAGTCCTATTAACAATCCAGAAAATACATTTCCTCTCTCAATTTTTTTGCTCTGATCAACTTTCTCAGCTTCTCTTTCACATGGTACAATGTAGCCACCTCAAAGTACTAAGTTCCATATTTTGGTTTCATTCCAGCATGGATAGGTGTCTATTTGTCCCTATGATGATCACTTCTTATAAATGGGCATTATAATATAGTACAAACATGTTTAGGGGCTCCAATATTGAGGATGCAAGAGGCATGCAGCAGAGAAGGTAGTCTGGCAAACACTGCCAAAGTGTGTCCTATTTATAATCTGATATGATTGCTCTTAAAAATTACTTTTGGGATGAGTTTGAAAAACTTGTGGCACATTACTTTGAATGTGTCCAGTGTTGGTAAATCTTTCAGGGAAAAATTCACTTTTCAGACAGCCATATTTTTAAACTTGTCATTTGAATCCATTGGGTTTTTGTCTGAGTATGTAGCCTTTAGCCAAAAAAATAAGGTGACAGTATCAATAATTAGTCTGATATCCTGTGTTGATTGTAAATTATCTGCAGAACTTACCAAAGAAGATTCTCAAAACGTATGAGTGATGGAAGAATGTATAAACTCCCAACCCAAGTATATAATTTAAAAAACAACGTTTATTCAGATATATGTATTCTTCATTAATATTTGTTATTCATTATGTTCATGAATTCCAGGTCACAAACAGTGGATGTAAATAAATAGTGCTTAATTAACAAAAGGGAGGGTTGGTTAAAAAATATGTATATATATTCATATGTAATTATATATACATACATATACATATGTGTGTAGTATACAAATATATACACATATATGTGTACATATATATAATATATATGTCACCTCATTAGCATAGCAAAGATATTCCTATCACTGAGGACATTTCAAGGGTTTTAGAAGTTGTCTACCAGAAACTGGGAACAATGACCAAATATATTTTTTATATACCACAGAAGTCCATTGTAATTCTTATCCTTGTTCTTCTCTAGGTAAGGTGTATTTTTTCTTTGGCGACTTTCAAGAATTACTTTCTCTTCAGTTTTCTGTAGTTTGAATATGCTATGCTTACATATGGGGCTTTTGGTCTTTATACTGCTTGCTGTTTTCTGAACTTTCTACATCTGTGGTTTGTTGTCTGTCATTAACTTTAAAATGTTCTTGGAGTAACTATTCCAAACATTTCAGTTTCTCTGTTATCTTTTGTTTCCCCTTCTGGTATTATAATTACACATATATTACACCTTCTGAAGTTGTCTCACAGTTTTTGGATGTTCTATTATTTTAAAATTATTTTTCTCTCAATTTGGGGACCTTCATACTTTCAAGCTTACGTGAATGAGTTAATTCCACAAAGAAAAAAGTTAGATCATTGTATCATGGTTGTATTTATATCCATTTTACTGTCTATGAAGAAAAAACCTAAAACACTATTGATTTACTCCATGTATTTGTGGGTTCAGAGAATTAAAGGCATACAAATTCTGCACATGTTGTCAGTGAGCACCATAAGTTTTATTAGTGCTGAGCAGAAAAACTAGAGTATGGAAATACAATAATACAATATCTATCTGACATTTTTATTTCAATAAACTAAAATTGATATACATATAAAATAATGAACACACACATATACACACACATACACATATTTCTTAACTAGATTTATCCAGAGGGAAAGAAGAGCAGATTCCCAAATTTGGAACCCGGAGAATTTAGATCCTTATGCAGTTACGGTATGACCTAGAATTCTTTTTCTTCTGTTTAAGAATCTTTGGGTTAATTCAAATTTGAAAAGGCCAGAATAAAATGGAGTTTATTGATTTATGATAAATCTTAGCAGCAAAGTTCATTTTTGTCAGGACAAAAAAAAAGGGCAACTAAGAGGAAAGTATTTTCAGATGCTGAACAATCAGCAATTTAAGCAAAATCTGTCAAAACCAGATGTTGTTTTGACAATCCATCCTAAATAGACTTGTTTTGTATTCCTATCTCTGGTTTCAAAATAACAGTACAACTGAAACAGTGTAGTCTTCTATAAAGGGTAGACTCCCTTTGTTGTAGCATGAAAAAAAAGTGAGGGAGATGAAATAATTTGATTCTATTTTCAGTGAACTGAATTCGAGTAAATTCATTTATTATTAATATCCAACATAATTATTATGGTTACTTCAAGGGACATAAACACAGTATATTTTTAAATTCCATTTCTAAAAGACTTTATGGTTGAAAACTGGCTATTATTTTAGTTTTATGTTTAAAAAGTCTGAACCCCTTACAAATTCTTCAAAATAGATTCTAGTCTGTACTGATTATGTCACACAACAAAGCTGAAGCAAAGAATTTGAACAATGTAAAAATTCTGTTAGTAACCAAAGAAAAAGAATACAAGAGAACAGCTTTTTATATTCAAAGCAGGCACCTGACTAGTTATCTTTTTTTTTTTTTTTTTTTTTTTGCGGTACACGGGCCTCTCACTGTTGTGGCCTCTCCCGCTGCGGAGCACAGGCTCCGGACGCGCAGGCTCAGTGGCCATGGCTCACGGGCCCAGCCCCTCTGCGGCATTCCTGGACTGGGGCACGAACCCGTGTCCCCTGCATCGGCAGGCGGACTCTCAACCACTGCGCCACCAGGGAAGCCCTAGTTATCTTTTACTGATGTAGAAATTATCTTGAAGGAAATGAACATCATAGTATTGGCCAGGTGAGTTAAGAATTAATTTTGAAATTGAAGAAAACCAAAGTAGAGAGAGCAGTGATGCTAAGAAAAGATCCAGCAGTCTCTTGTTAGAAGATCAAGGCAGGGAAGTGTTGGAAGTGACAGTGTTCCTCGGAGTGGTAGAGTAGGCTAACTTAACAAGGGACTTTTACACTTCAAGGGAGGGGCAGTGAGTGTAATTCTGTCAAGCAGGTTGGTAATTAAACTTAACAGCAAGTCAAAAATATAGTTCTCTCTTTCCCAGGCTATGAACAGAGAGATGATGCCTAAGAGGCTTACAACCAGAATAGTGCTAAAATAAATCAAACTTTCTAGAACAATAATCACAGAGAATTAGGAAGAAATTTAGCTTTTTGTACAGGCTCAATGCACAGAATTTAAAACCATAATTAGGTTTTTTGAAGTAGAAAAAATAATAATAGCTTATTTGTAATGTCTGAAAATTTTTTATCTGTGTCTGTTAGAGAAGTATTATTCCAAATGATATTTCTATATTATCAATTTTAGCTATTTAAGTTATCCTATAAGTTATCCTGCTACAGTTTAATGAACACTTTGTCATTACAAAACAAGGCCGGTGTTACAATCATTTGTGAAATTTAGTTGGTTTTATCTGTCTCCCAAGTACAGCTTTTACCTTTTACTAGACTCACTCTTATTTTGCAATATTTACTACATAAAATTAGTTATTTGAAGAGCTCTGGGACATGAATTCAAATAAACAAGGACTTATCTGAATATCCTTCAAAATAATTTTTGAAGTAAATTCAGTGATATAACTGGGATTATTATAATTCTTGTGATACTTTAGAATTTCCAGGTATTTGCCAACTTAGCATGTTGAATCTATGCTTGCTTGTCAAGATCTGGAATAGATCTTGTAAATTTGCAAGAGAATAATGAATATCTTCAAATATCTAGATAGCAAACTGTGGCATTTGCTTATTTCCATGGTGTAAACCCACCCACTATGGCCAATTTCAAGCTACTCATGAGTCATCACTGAACAGAGTTGGGAATAGATGTGCACACAGTTGAACACAATTCATTATACAGTGTTTCCACCTTACCAATATAATAGACAAAAATAAGTCTGAACATATATGATAGTAATTTATTTTTTAATAATGGCTATATTTAATAAGTGGCTCACAGAATGCCTAAAAATTTGGCCATTAGCTCTCACAAGCTGGTAGGAGCTGGCTCCAGCATACCACCAGCTATCTCAATTAATCTGCAAGCTTCCTTGTCCTTTCCTTCCTTTCTATATTCACATTGTGATTAGTTGGAATTTGCCTAAAATATTTCCTCAAATTATCAGCTGCCCCAATAATGCCCTCTTCTATTTTGCTATTTCCAGTGTTCTAATTGATCTTAATAATTATTGAGCAAACCAGGATGTGCTAATATTGTATGAAGCCAGCACAGTCACACACATATCAATTAATTAGAGCTGCTAGATGATTGAGACAGCTGCTTCTCCTGAATAATCAGCTCATTGGATATTGATATTTTGCCAATAGATGGCTTAAAAGGTATGTCTTGGAGCCACTATTTGGGTAAATATACAACTCATTATGTACATATAGGTAAATTGAATGACTTGATCTTGATCAAAAACAAACAAACAAAAAATAGTTTATAGCTAAGAGTCAATCATCAGTAGAGGAATGAGATCTGTCCTCATGCTGTAGCTTATTGACTTAATCATTTTGCTTTTTGGAATTCTCCAAGAGATAAAAACACTCACAGCAGTTTGGCTAATAACCCGCTGCTTCAGCTAAATAACAGTGTCAGAATCTATGAGTTATAATGTAACATTAAGGAGTATAAAGACAGTTATTCTCCAGAGGATGTTTCAAAATCACAATGAAGTAACAAGCAATTCGTTGAGGATCCTTCCCCGCCAGTTGCCAAAGCATTAGCATTCCATCTGCCAGGCAGTGGGATTAGCATATCCCCAGTGAAGTTGTTAATGGCAACTTTCAGAAGACTAAATCAGTGCTTTGTAAAATCTCTAGGAAATCATGTTGAACACTGTATTAACGCCTTTCTTTAGACACATATTATGTTAGCCTTTTTTCTTATTGCTTACTTATGTTCATTTGTTTCAGCATCTATTAGAAGATGAATGGCAGCACCACGAGACACCAGAACTTTTTTATTTTTTCCACTTGAGCAATTGAAAGTAATGTTATATTTACCCCTGTTAGAAATAGCCCAAGAGAACTGATATTGTTTTAAGTCAAGTTTTGGCAAAAGCTTTATCCAAACTGAAGCATTTTGAAGAACAGGGGATGCACTGTGCAGGACTTTTCTGGGCTTGCATGTTCACAATGCCTGATACTTTCATCAATCTCCATTGATTCATAGCTATGATCTTTGAAAGTTATTTTCAATGTGTGCTAGCAAAAGTACTTCCTATGGTGTTTGCCCTGAAAAATGCCTTTTTATAAATGTTTTCTAACATTTCAAACACACTTGAAACTAAGTCGAAGACTCCATATCTCACTGGTTAGAAACATGGTTGATAAAAATTAAGGCTGCAAAAAATAGTCTATGTCTACTTTTAGATTAGGAGAATGTTTCCCTGCTAGGTGCCCTCTGGGAATATTAATTAATGATAGGAAGCGAGTTCAGAGTGGTGGATTTTGTAAATTAATAACCCCAGGCTAGCACTCTTAGGGTTTTGTATGCAAACAGTCTGAGAGAGTTATGAGACGGCTTTATTGTTTTAATAAAGAATTACAAACATCTGGCAGCCTATAAAAAGTTCTTTAGTCTCTAATGTTTTGTTTCTCTTCATCCTGCTCCTTTTTTTGGCACCAAAATTACTTTAGATGTTTTGATCTCAGAAAGTTATTAATGTCTGTTTATCTTAACCAATTTTTATAAAACAAAGGAAATACTGTTTTATATTTCTTTCAAGACAGATGCATAATTTATAGCCAATGGATTCAGCCTAACTTCTTTTAGATAACAGACATAATTATTTTTTGTGTATTATTTATTTCAAGCAAATAATTGCAAATTATTCCATTTAGTGTAATACTACTTCAGTGACAAACAAGTGTATGATGGCTTAATAAATAAGACAGTAGCTTATTTCTTGCTTTCCTAAAGTTCTGATTGTGAATGGCTTTTCTCTAAGATAGGACACATATTCTTCCCATCTTGCTGCTGTACCATCATCAACATATGGCTTCCAAGATCATTGTGCCCATCTGCATGAGGCCAACTAAAGAGGAAAGTGGATAAAGAATCCCATGTAGAAGGCTTGGAAGTGATATACCTCTGCCGGAAGTTATATACCTTTGTTCACATTCCATTGGCTAGAACTGAGTCATTTGACTATGCCTAACCAAAAGGAAAGTTAGGAAAAATAGCTCAATTTGTTCATAACTTAGCAAGGAAATGGATCTGGTAATCATCTAGCAATCTTTGCCATGGTAAATTACAGAATAATACCAGGTCACTATGAAATGAAATGATGCATTCTATGAACTTTAGCATATTAGTGTTTGCCAGTATAGTGAAACAATGCTTCTTAAATATTCAAGCTACCATTCTAAAAAGGAAATAAATAAAGGCATATATACATATATATTACCTTTCCTTTTGTTCACATTAAAGTGACGTAAATTCCTTTGTACTGATATTCATTCATTCAGTATACTAAAATAGCCAGGTTTTATATTTTGCCTTTTTTTAATGCTGTTTTTTACCACTTTGTTTCTATTAATGGACCATGTATTAGCAATCTTGAAAACATTAAAGGTATAAATAAGAAGGTATTATAGTTCTGCAATCTTAAAATATGAATAATACTTTGAATATAAATTTAATGCTATTTCAAATCCTAGAGGAATTTAGTATGCTAATCTTATCTTCTTAAATTGTCTGACTTATCTGTATTTTACTCTAGTATAATCTTTCTATACTTAGCACAATATACACTTTCATGTACTATTACAGAACATTATGAAGGACAAATAAAATTATTATTAGTCAGAAAATTGATTAATAATAGAAAGAAGACATGGAACATTTTATCTTTAGCTACTAATTTGGATGCTCATAATAACTGAAATTTACTTCATCACTTGAGGAAAATGACTCCTAACTAGTCACTGTTATTTCCTTTCTTCATATCACCCTCTTAAAGTCAATGAATTAAAAAGGTAACTAAGGATGAAACCTCTAAAATGTTCTTCCATTCATAATATCCAACACTGGATACTTATCCAACATTTTGCATAGGTTTTCCTACTTTTGATTTATAGGGCTGTGTTTAATTTGAAAGCATCTCTCCCAATCTAAAGAGATTGTTACAGATGAATCAATTATTATGAGCAGAGACTGGAAGAGAGGTAAATGAAGGAGCTCTTGAACAATTTTGCTCATAACTGGTTGTAGCCTATAGGATGAATAATTACCCCTAAATATATCCATGTCTTTGCCACATACAGAGTCATAAATCAGGGAAAATAGGCAACCTTGCAAAGGTAAGGAAACAGATTGTCACCCAGAATCTCAAAGACAAACCACTCCACTGACACCTAGACTTTAGACCAGTGAGATTGATTTTCGATTCTGACTTCCAGAGTAATAGATTAAGTTTTTGTTGTGTTTAGCCACTAAGTTTGTAGTAATTTGTTAAAGTGGCTATAGGAAATGAATGCAGTGGTATACAGCCAGATATCTATGCTGTAATTGGGAGAGACTGAGTCAATTCCTTTCCTACAGCAGTGGCTTAATACCATGCCATATTTACTGCTCAGATGCTTAAGAGGATGAGAAAGTCAAAGGTAATAATATGTGCTCTTGCTACATTTGAGAATATTAGTGGCCAGATGTTAGTGAATAATAGGGCTAGGAAGAGGCAGGGGATTAAAAAAGAAAATCATGAGCAACAAAAGCCAAGAGTAAACTATGTTTTTCTTTCTGAATGGGATTTCCTACTTAGTTTCTGCTGCCCACAGAACTATTGTCTTCCTTATAAAACAGACACTATTTTCTGCTAAAAACCTGTATCTCTCTTTCTCTCTCTCTCTCTCTCTCTCACACACACACACACACGCACAAACACACCCACCCCTCATCTCTGAGGAATCAGGTCTAATATCAGAACTAGCTGAGGCTTTCATATCTAATTTTACAAATGGATATAAAATACTTTGATAAATCTTTGGGCCCCACTCCGTAACATACTACACATGATACATGGCACCAAATGTGCCCACACTTAGAACACTTAGAATAACATTTCATAATTTCTGGAAGTGTTGATCCTGAACTCATGTACAGGATTTCTTGCCAATCTTTGTCCTTACAAAAATTTTAAAAACTCACAATTCCTGATGCCACTGATGATGTTCTTTAGCCATTTTCAATGCCAAATATTTGATGGTTGTGTTACATCATCTACCATTAAAAAAGAAGCATAGCACCTTGTAGGCCTCTTTTTGTTGTGGAGGTGACATGTTCCACACCTAGAAATATTGGATGAAATGCAAATCTGCCAAACTTGAGTTAGGCCTGGAGTAGAAAAGGGCTCAGCAACAGGTCAAAGCTCCCATGCACGCAGTCCTTCTGCTAGGGCCATACAATCTACCAGACCTAAGGTGATGGATATGTCAGTGGTGGGAAAAGACACTGTGTATTTTGATAGAAAACCTCAGTGGAAGAATTACAGTGCAGACTCCTGGGGGTTTAGAGCAAGATTATGTCATTCATAGTGGGGAATATGTTTTCTGAAAAACAGCTCCTGGCCAGTTACTAAGTCTTAGTAGAGACAAAACACTTAACCGTGTTTCCAGAAATGCCCTTTGTGAGCTGCATTTGGTTTTCTCCTAAGTCAAAAAACTGAAGAGGTTCAACAGCAGGGTATGTGAGATGGAGTCTGGGTAGGACCAGAAGGCACAAATAAACTGCATGAGCAGATGGCCAGAATTCCCATATCATGTACTATATTTACACAGAGTCCTTTCTTTTGTTATAACCTATAGTCATAAGGGGGTTCTGTATAACCAGCTAAAGGAGGATGAAAAAGCCCAAACTTGGTTCACATATATGTTTTCTTGCATCCATGCAAGACAAAAATGGATGGCAACTGCATTATAGTCACATGGTGACCTTGATGGACAGTAGAAAGAGTTGTAGTGTATCTGGTCACCCACTTAGTATAGAAGAAGTGATTTGAGGTGAATATGTAAATTTGTGGGCAGTCATCAATGGCCTGGCTGTTTTGTGAGTGGTCTGGAAGAAAAGGGAATGGAAAATTAGGGACAAAGAATTCTTGGGTAGAAGTGTGTGGTTGTAGACATAGAGTGTGAAGATTTCTATATCACATATTAACATTTACCAGAACATATTCATTGTGAAAGAGGCACTGAATAACCAAATAAACAAGAAAGCTTGGCCAGTTGATGTTACCCAAGCTTCATCCATCAGTCACCATGGAACTGGCACAATCAGTACGTGTACAGACTGACCACATTGACAGAGATTGATGGTACACATGGGCTTAACAGCATGGGCTCCTACTTAGAAAAGGTGATTTAACTAAGGTGCCTCTGAATGCCGAATCTTCCAGTAACAGAAACCAGCACTGAGCCCTAAATATGGCACCATTCCTTGAATAGACCAACTTGGTTACTTGGGTGCAAGTCAGTTACATAAGTCTCCTTTCATCTTGGAAGGGCCAGTGATTTGTCCTAACGAGAATAGTTACGCCCCCCTAACATGAACGTGCCTTTTCTGTCCAAGTGTCAGCAAGCACTACTAACCATGAGTGATTACATGACGTCTGATCTACAGACTTGGAATCTCACAGAAAATATCATTTGACCAAAGGACCCATATCATAAAACAAAAGCAATATAGGAATGAGCCCATGACCATGGGATCCTCTATTCATATTGTATCCTGCACCAGAGGCAGACAGACTCATAGAAGGCACAGTTGAAGTACCAGTTAAGACGTAATATTCTGCAGAGATGGAGTGTCATCCTTCATTTAGCAGTGATTTGAGAATCAAAACAATTACACAGCATACTCTAGATTAACATGACTTTAGTGTTCCATTATCTTCACCAATTTAACTTTACAATTCCAGAAAACATTTGTCCAGGAAGATAAAAAGGTAAGTTACTTTACTGTTTAGACCAGGAATTTCCTGAAAGATCCATAAACTCTCCAATAGAAAAGCAACAAACAACAATTTACACTCCAAGACTCTTTGGACTCCTTGCCTCAGTATCTTTACCCTCCTACGTCCACCAATGTTAAACTATTATGTCAAGATCCTTACCCAATCCTAACCAAGTCTCTATGTTTGAAAGACCTGCCTTAGAAGAAGCTTCAAAATCTCAGTATCTAGTCTTTGTACTTCCTTCCCTGATATGATACTAAGATTTTATTAAGGTAGTATTCTTCTTTACTATGATAAGCAATAATCTCAGCTTTACTTTTCAATTGGTTGTTTCATTGGTATTCTGGGAGCTGGCAATCAACAGATGTTTGTACAGAAGCTTCGAATTGACTTAATAATGAAATTGAGGTATACACTATATATAAATTTCTTACATTTTCTTTAAATATTTTTCTTCCTATTCTATTGTTAAGCATGTGTTAGGTATAAAATGTATAGAAAAATGAATCTCATACCTCCAGTGCTTGTGCAGATGCAGGATCTGAATTTGTCAGCTTCCTTGTCAAACATTATTTGGTCCAAGAAGTGCTATTGAGATAAAAACCTTTGGTTATATTTATAATGGTACATCTAAAGCAATCTGAACATATGTAGAAAATAAAAATAATCATAAATAACATATGCCAGATACAGATTTTCTAGGAATAGTGCTAGAATGCATGTATAACTGCCTAATAACTTTGCTGTTTAAGGATGAATAGTTTTCTTTAGAGATGTACAGGGATTTCACATTTTCTATGTATTAATTTTAATAAGAATAGGTGACAAAAGTGTTATGAATTTGGTACATTAGTCATGAAAATTTCCAGGGATGGTCATTCTCTTAATATGATATGAGGTCTTTTCTGCTAGACCATTCATTTATGCATTGCTGTGACTGGCCTTTGTAAATCTGAGAAAGTCTTGAGAGATATGATATTCCATTCTATTGGCAGATTTCTCTCAGTGAGGAATGAAGAACTAATTGGTAAATGGTTCTGATAAATGCCCTTTATCTAGACATTATTTTTTATTCTCCTTTTTTTAACCTAGGAAGAGAATATTTTATTAAAATTGAATAAAACTTTTTTATTGCTAATGTAAATAAAAAAGAACACCTCAATTATCAAGATTACAAAAATAGCGCATATAAAGCCATTGATCTAGTAATTTTCAAAAGAAAAAAATGTTTTATATATGATGAGTCAGGTAAATCTAAAATCAAAATAACATAAAGCAGATGTGTTGTACTTTTCCTCCTTCTATTATACAAAAGTATATTAATTTTAAAAATATAAAGAAAAGAAATACCTAAGACAGAGGTATTATGCTTTTTTATGATAAGCTGTTATACTTGTCAGTTAATAGTCTAAGCCAGTTGTTCTCAAAGCCTGACCCCTGCATCAGCAACTTCAACATCACTAGGGAATTTGTTTAAAAGACAAATTCTCAGACTCTACCACAAACTCACAGAAATGGAAATTTGGGGAATAGGGCCCAACAAACTGTGATTTTGCAAGCCCTCCAACATAACTCTAATATACACTAGCCAAGGAAAAAATTAAGTTTATGTTGTGCAAACACAGATCAGTCAGTAACTATTTGGTAACTATTATTTGCCCAGAGAGTAAAAACAAAAAAGGTATGTATTTGGGAATAAGAAAGCGGTGTGTTAAAATATAAACCTAAGTAGTGCTATACTGAGCACCTCAGTTCCCTCATCGTTTTTTTTTTTTTTTAAACATCTTTATTGGAGTATAATTGCTTTACAGTGGTAGTTCCCTCATCTTAAACATGTATGGAACTAAATAATCTCTCAGTTTCCTTCCATTTCTAAGAATCTGTAATCATTTGACTGAAGTAATAACCTAAATAAAATGTTATTGTAAGCATAAGCATAGTTAATGAAAAAAAATGTCTATAGCTTAACATGAAATGACGACTCTTCGTGGGGAGAGGTTGAATCAAGAGTTGAAGAAAGGGTAAAATTTGCATACACTTAGAAAAGAGGGGCACATTCCAGGTGGGACAAATGCCTTTAGCAAACCCATGGCAGAGGAAAGGAGCAAACATCCAGTGCCCAGGAAGAGAGTGAGTTGGGACATGGTGGGAACTAGGGGAGGGAAATCTCCAGGCACTCATAGCAGGCTGAGAAGTGGGCATGTGTTTCAGAAGCCCATGAGGTTTACAAGCATAGGAGTGTCATGGGGTAGCAGTGTTTTGTTGTTGTTTTTGTTGTTACTGCTTAACTCTCATAGATATGGTTGATTGATGCAAGAGAAATGGTAGGAGTCTGTTAAAGGAAGTTGGTGGCAGATAAAAAAGCCCAAACTACAGTGATTTCAATGAGAATTGAGAAGTGGAAAAGCAAAGAAAGGACCTAAGGATTTTGATTGTGGGCCTATAGGAAAGGGAAGACTCAACTGTTGTGCCAGTGGTCCTCTGGGTTCCTGTTTGTTGTTTGATTTATTTGTTACTCTGAAAGTCAAATTTATGTGATGTGAAACAGAAATGGAAAAAATCTAGCATATAAACCATACGAAATTGTTGTTTGAATAATTTTTATACTGCAGTGATTTGGAAAGTGTAATATATACGTAGTTATTATGTCACTGATTATGTACTTTTATAACCACCAGAATAGCTAAATGTACTGATACTGGAGTCAGATTTATAAATTCAACTCCCAGTTTAGTCACTAGCTCCTATATGATCTTAAGCAAATTACTTCATCCTTCTTAGTCTCATTTTCTGTTTCTAAATTTTTTAACATAATAATAATGCCTATGTCATTGGGTTAGTGTGAGGATTAAATAAGGAAATCGATGTAAAAGTTGACCAAGAGCCTGGCATATGGTAAACATTCAATAAATGTAAACAAATATCATTGAATTAAAATAAACAGATCAAATGGTAATTAATAATTTCTTATTGGATTAATAAAAAAACTTATGTGTAAAACTTTGCATGAAACATTATTGATATCTATAATTCACCTAGAAAACTTAAAAGTGTATGTTGAATGTGTAGTGATCTATAGATATATGAACATGGATGAAATCTGTTTTGCAAAAATTAACTTATCTTTAGTTAATAATTATTGGAAAATATTCTCCAATCTCTTTAGTTATAATTCATAATTTTTGCTTCTTAGACAGCTTTACTTTTTCTGAAAATATGTCCTAATGCATTATGTATTTTTAGATAACTGACTTACCTCTTTTAAAATATTTAGTTTGACCTAACTGAATGTTCATACTCTTAGTTTTATTATTTAGAATCAATAAATAACTTCACTGATACAGATTTAAACTGTTGTTCCAAGAACATTTCTGACATTTTCATATTTTATTCTTAAATAACAGTGACCTATTCATTAATTTACATCATTATCTCAACAAATAGATTAATTCCTGATTTTATTTCCATTAATACACTTTTTAAAATAGAGGGTACAGCAGATAGATGTTACTGACTTTCTCAATGAAGATGATGTCACTGTATTAACTTAATTTTATTTCTCCAGGGAAGAGATTGTTCCTTGTGCCTTTCTAGTACATTGGCAGCTGGTGGTTTTTCTGGTCTTATATAATAAATCTATTTTAACACGCTCACTTTTCTGAGCCTTCTGCCTGCTTTCTCAGTGCTATGCATAAGTAGTTCTGACACTTCTGCCTCATTTACTTGGTGCTTCTAAGCTTCAAGGAACAATTTCTTGAAACATATTATGCCTATCTC
Organism: Mesoplodon mirus; assembly: GCF_964341445.2. NCBI lineage: Eukaryota > Metazoa > Chordata > Mammalia > Artiodactyla > Ziphiidae > Mesoplodon > Mesoplodon mirus. Next base: position 47,085,733 of record NC_138984.1, read on the forward strand.
CAGTATTCTTAATGCATTTTTTTTTTTTTTTTTGCGGTATGTGGGCCTCTCACTGTTGCAGCCTCTCCCGTTGCGGAGCAATGCTGGACGCGCAGGCTCAGCGGCCATGGCTCACGGGCCCAGCCGCTCCGCGGCATGTGGGATCTTCCCGGACCGGGGCACGAACCCGTGTCCCCTGCATCAGCAGGCGGACTCTCAACCACTGCGCCACCAGGGAAGCCCTAATGCATTTTTAAATGTTAAATGATGCATGAGTGCTCCTGTATGAACAATTTCCTATCAGCCTTTGTTTCACCTTCCCTGGTCTAACATCCTCAAAATCCATTTTCTAGCATGTTCTTCATATTCCTGCCAGTACATATGAGCCTGGACCTGTAGGTCCTTTGTTGTATATTCTTCTTTCCATAGCAGGAACTGTCCTTTTCCACTTGAGTTCTGGTGAGACTTGACCCTACTTATTGGTCTAGAAGCAATAAGTGGAGGTGGAGACACATCAAAGGAAGCCACGAATCATTTTTCAAGGCATTAACTTCAGTGAGGCCTTTCCATAACCTCCAAGTAGCATGAGGCTGTGTTCCTCTAACAAGGATGGAATCTCCACAGCCTGCTTTAAGTGTCCAGGGATATCTAGGCATTTAAAGATCTCTGGCGACTCCACCCAAATACCCTGGTTTCAGGGTCTCATTCTTTCCTTATCAGGGCTCAGGTTTCAACATGAGAGACCTGTTATGGCTATAAGTTAAGCTTCCTATGAGGTAAATTCCTCTTACAATTAAGACTGATCTTCAACACACACTTACCTCCAGCTATGGAAGATAAGGATTTTCTAAAGTGCTGCCAAGGACATTTTCTGGGTTTCATACTGTACTCTAAATTATTTGATTTGCTAATATATGTCTTTTACTTACTTTCTTGGGACTTCTGTGATGTTAATAACCACCAACAACACAATCTCTATAACAAACCATTGTATTCATTCTTTCAAGCACTAGGGCTATTACATAAACCACTGCTAACCTTCCACCTGTGTTATATCCTAATCCATGCTAGTAATTGCGTTGTACAGAATGCTATGGATTATTATCATCTCCATTACCACCAGCAAGGGGGTCTTCACTGACATCTGGGCAGCAAGTGATCTAATTCCAGAATCCCATCTTTCACCTTCAGTTCCCTAGATGTGCACTCCAAGAAAAATACTTGATTGCAAGTTAACTGTAGAAAGGATCAGTAAAGGAGTGGGAAGTAAACTAAGGATGAAAATAAAAGTAATAAAAGGTGCTTTAATTAGCCAGGTTACCATTGAAGGTAACTGGAGCTCAGTTCTGAGGGACACCTCTGCTACATGCCCGAGTTGTCTGATCCAAGATTCAAGAGAGCTAGGACATTTATCCTTCAATTCACTTCTGTCAATGAATGAGTGACAATCACTAAGAACCTAGTCTAAGTCAGTTTCCGCCTGTAAAGTGTATGGGTCTAGAAAGAGTTCTCAGGCAGAAAGAAGGACATCATTGACATATAAAGGAATTGCGGGTTCCAAAGGGATATGAATGGAGCTCCAATAGTGTATACTATACTGGCTGTGTCAAGTTAGAGTAACTTGCAATCTGGAGATCAGTCATCTGGTTTGACACATCCTAAATTAGCAAAAGCTTCCTAAGGATCCCAGAGAAAACGTTGACTTTAGTGTTGGTTACTAGAAAAAAAAAGAGTATGACAATCCACAGCCAGGTTACCTTTAAAGAAACAGAGATCTCAAAGTGCGGTACTGGCTCCATGGGACATTTTGGAAAATCTGTGGAGTCCTTTCAGTTAACACAAATGATATGAGGCCTAACCTTATCACTTAATCATTCCGTAGCAGGGATGTCAGTTTCAATGCTCAAGATATTCCCACAAAATTATTTTCTATTTTCTCACAGGACTTTCAAGTGTAGATGAAACATGAATAATCAGAGAAAATAATTCTGTAACTTAATTTTAGATGCAAACACAAAGCATTTTTTAACATTTTTCAATTTTCCAGAAATCTAGTTACTCTATATATTGAGAGTAGCTTGTTATTTATTTTATTCAAAACTTTTCTAATTTTATTGTTTTGGAAAATTAAATCAATGCTGCTCCGAGAGACCGAGTCAACATAACAAAAATCTGTATCAGTCTGTATTTTAAAGTTTTAAATTCACAATTACTTTTATTTATACTTATTAACTATTTATTTTAAAATGTTAAGACCTTTGAAAAGTCAACACTCCTCAGTTGAATATTGCCTTGTTTGTCTCAAATCCAAACTTATTCATCATAAGTACAGGACATTTGATGAATGTAATATGTCATCTCATGTACTACTGTCACCTAAGATTTATATTCTGAAATATATATTATTTTATTATATAAATTCATTAACATTAGGGTGTATATAAATATTTTTGTTTTCAATTTTATCTTATATATTTATAAAAATAGTTTTTAGTGTTCCTTCTACTATCCAGAAATGACATTAATGTCTTGGGGTTAAAAATTATTGCTCTAAAACGTTGTCCATCAGTTTTACTTGTGATACTTTTAAAAAATGCACACGACCAGGTTCCATTTCCCGCAGATTCTGACTTATAAGTTCTGGATTGTGACCTGGGGGAATATGATTGGAATAATTGATAAGGTAGCTTCAACTATAGTATGATATATAAAATTATTGCCAACAATTTAGGCAAAAGGAAGATTCAAAGCTTTTTGTACTCTCTAAAATTAGTTTGTATATAAAATCAGAACCCTCATATTTTCAATGAATCAAAAATAGAACCAACTACTTCATTGTAAGTACTTGCCAAAAAAAAATAAAATAAAATCTACCAACATTTATAAGATACGCTTCTTGAGGAAAGAACAGTTTATGTATTATTGAAGTTATATCACTAAGCAAAATAGCTTAATTAATTAAATTGGTCACCTTAAAACTCAATGAAATGAAATGATTTTAGAATTATAAAGTAAGAGAAGTAAATTAGTTTTAAAAAAATGAACTACATGATGATATTTACCTTACTTTAAAAAAAAAAAGGATTGGTTTCTATCATTACTGTGTAGTAGTAAAAGAATACCATAAGATGGTTCAAAAGTTCAATCTGAATAAACATTTAAGATGCTTGATTCTTGGTTGACTCTCAGCCACCAAACCTTTCAAGTCTGAAAAAGTCAACTGGAATTCTTATAAAAACAGTTGTCTAAGGATATTCTTGGCAGTTTTTTCTTTTTTCTTTTTTGTTTATTTTTTTTACCTCAATTCTGGTGGGCCGGGAAAAAAAAGGAGATGCACAGTTTTCTTTTAACATCATAATTCTGCTATGTTTTTCTTACCAAGTCAAGTTCAATAAAAAGAAAATAATTTTAAGTTAAAAGTTAAAAACCTACATGCAAAAATCAGGAAATATTCTGGCTCTATGTACTCAAAGTTAACTTTCATTCCTCCTTTATTGCTTCTAATTTCCCATCCCTTCCCCACAGCATTTCTAGAAGCAGTGCTTTGCTTTTCCCACTACTTGAACCCAAAAATGGAAAGAGAAGGGTCAGAACATTATCAGTTTAATACTTTTCCTAAATATCACTGAGTGCAGTGTTCTGATCAGAAGTGTACCCTCTGATTCCAAAACTGTAATAAGTCCTAGATCATACTTCCAATTTTCTAAAATAATAATGAAAATATAATAATGCTAATAATACTAATTGTTAATATTTATAAGTTCTTGTTAGTGCCAGGAGCTTTTCTAAGTGCTTCACATATTAAAAATAGTTAAATTTTAAAAACCTTAAGAGTTTGGTATTTTTATTCCTCTTTTACAGATGAAACACACACACACACACACACACACAAATGAGATCTGTTTAGAGAATCTCATCAAAGATCACTTTACATTCTAACCATTTCAAATTATTTGCACATCCTTTAAAGTATCATACATTTTTTGAGGAGGCCTTGTCCAAGAGCATTGCAAAAGATGTTCCCTGTGCCTAGAATGTCTTCTCCTCAACCCCTCAGCACCCAGCTAATTCCAATCCAGGCATCATTTTATTGATCTCGTATCCCTCTCCAGATTCATTTAGGTGCTTATTCTTTGTTATCCAACAGTACTTTAAAGATGTCTGTATCATATTTTCTTCAAATTATCAGTGAACTCCAAGACAACAATTTCAACTTTTATCAATGCATTACTAGGCACTGAATAGAACTTTTTATGGTAATGGAAATGTTCTGTATCTTTGCTCACCAATACAATATTCCCTAGCCACATGTAGCCACTGAGCACTTGAATTGTGGCTCATGTGGCTACAGAACTGAATTCTTAATTTTATCTATTTATTGACTAACTTAAATTTAAATAGCTACATAGGACAGTGTAGCTCTAGCATACAGCTGACACTCTGTACAGGTGCACAGAGAATGTTAAGAAAATGAATGTGTGACTGAAGGAATAAATTAATAAACTGAAATGACTCCAAGCCATTTGAGTAAAGAATGGAGATAGGAAAAAAACTAGAGGTAGGAAGATATGTTAGAAAGCTACATCAGACTTTTTGTCCATCTATGCAACTTACACTCAGTCATAAACATCAGTCTTGTGGTAGAAGAGATGATGAAAACAAATGTGAAGTTAAACTCATGATAGCAGCACAGTTTCACCATTCTAAGATTATTTGACTTTAAAAGTGATTTCAGGGGCTTCCCTGGTGGTGCAGTGGTTGAGAGTCCGCCTGCCGATACAGGGGTCAAGGGTTTGTGCCCCGGTCCAGGAGGATCCCACATGCCGAGGAGCGGCTGGGCCCGTGAGCCATGGCCGCTGAGCCTGCACGTCCAGAGCCTGTGCTCCGCAACGGGAGAGGCTGCAACAGTGAGAGGCCCGCATACCGCAAAAAAAAAAAAAAAAAAAAAGTGACTTCAGGTCAGGAAAAAAAGAGACAAGTATGGCTTTCTATATTTGCTACCATCAGTATTCAGGCTTGCATATTTGTATAAATTATTTCTGTTAGAACTTCAGATCATTATTTCAAAGTTTCTTTCCCATAGCATACTGATTTTTAATATGTCACGTATTTATACCATCTGATGCATTCACTCCTGTTAAAAATGATCTTCTCTAGCATAACCACCTATAAAATATTTTAAATAATCAAGCATTTAAGGAAGTAGAGTCTTGTTTGGCATTTTAATTTACATAAAATTACTATAAGTATTATCAATATTACTTTTAATCATCAGCATTTGAGTATATACTTTATCACAGAGGTAATAATGCATATTGAAAATAAATCTTCAATAAATGACAGTTTTAAAACATACTCTATTCCTTAATTATTTTTTGCTTGCCAATAATTATTTCTTTGCTTAGCTGCTTAGAATATCCTAATTAGAAGATTAAAAGGCTTACCTTTGGAAAAAGTAGAGAAGATAAAAAGTTAATCATAGGAGTTTTGATTATACAAATGAAATGCAACATAATTATAACTCTTTTTTATAGTTTACCATCACCCCATATGTTTGTGTATATTAATCTTCCATTTTCAATTCCATTTATAGTGTTTATTGATTCTATGTAGTATCTTTACTCCTACTCCATGGTACATTGCTACAAATCATTAATCTCAAGCCAATTTCAACTCATCAGGTATAAAGCATGAAAAATAAGCTTTTAAACATTTTACTTCAAAGAATAACACAGGTGTTTTTGTGGCATTTAACATAATGTATTCATACCTTAGCAAAAGATTCCACCCACTTATGATAAATCATATCAATAACTAAGTTGCCAGCAGCTATGTAAAAGCACATTAGTTCATTAATTTTGATGATTCTTATTCAATGAAAAATGGGTGTGATGACATATGACAAGTCCTTCTGCACTGAATGATCCCTCTTCAAGGAGGAGCATTTTGTCTGATTTCATAGAAGTATGTTGGGAGACAGCTGTCAGTCACCAGTCCCTTCAAGGATTGCCTCAGAGGCAGAGATCTGCCTGGCCTAAGGTTGCATCCCTTCTAGGATGGCTCACTTCAAGTGATTGATATCAACAGGAATAGAAAGGCCCAAGCCAGGAGGGAGGATCAAGAACGGCAGAGTAGGAAGAGGTAGAGCTCACCTTCCCTCACAAACACATCAAAAAATACATCTACATGTGGAACTATTCTCACAGAAAACCAACTGGAAATTGGCAGAAGATCTGTTATACAGCCAAAGCTGCAAGAAAGATCTCCAAAAACCTGGTAGGACAGGGGGATAAAAGCATCAGAATGGGACTGGCATTCCTGGGAGGGAATCTCTGAAGGAAGGAAGGTACACATGGGCAGGTCCTCACCCTGGGGAGCCACCTTGCCTGCTGGGAGATCCACTGGGATGGATAGAGAGGTTAGAGGGGCTGGAGGGGCCTGGACTCTGCCTGTGAGGAGTGTGCACATGCTGGCTTGCTAGCAACTAAGGCAGAGAGAGACTGGTGCTGGCAATTACTGCCTGACCACACTTTCAGGAAGGACAGGGCACATAGTCAAGGACAAGGGAGTCTTATCAAACCCAATGCTCAGGGTGTCTACTCCAACAACTGTGGGCAGATCCCAGCCCCGACAGGGTTGTGACAGCCACAGAGCAAAGAGGAGGCCCTGTTCAACATACAACACAAGCTCTGGACACCACAACACCAATCATACTACCTATCAAGGTGATAATGGCCAGCACATTCTGAGGAAAGACATGATTGGCATCTATACCAAAACCAGCTTTCACACAAAAAATATTGGACTCACACAGTCTACATTAGGATGCTCTCACATAAAAACAGCCCTTAAAAACCACAGCAGATAACTGTTACTCCTAAATTCACAGAGACAGAGAAAGTTAAGTAAAATGAAAAAGCAGAGGAACTACTCCCAATTAAAAGAACAAGAGAAATCCCCTGAAAGAACAAATAATGAAATAGACTTAACCAGTCTACTAGACCCCAAGTTCAAAAAGGAGGTAATAAAAATGCTAAAGAAATTAAGAAAGATTATTGATAGGAATGCAGAGCACTTGTAACAAGGAACCAGAAACTATAAAGATGAACCAAACAAAATTAGACAGCTCGACTGCCAAGATAAATACCAATCTAGAAGCAATGAATAGCAGACTAAATAATGCAGAAGAACAAATAAGTGAAAGCAACATACAGCATCTCTGGGATAATATAAAGTGTGTCACCCTATGCTTAATAGGGGTACCAGAAGGAGACAAGAAAGAGAAGGAGATTGAAAATGTATTTGAATTATAACAGCGAAAGGATAAACATGAAGGTGTAAAATAGGAAACCAAAATCACAAAATGTGGTGGGGGGGAGAGTAAAGAAATGTAGATATTTTAGAATGTGTTTGAACTTATATGACTATCCGTTTGAAGCAAGTAGATATAGTTATGTGTCAACATACATGAAAACCAGGGTAACCACAAATCAAAAATACAAAAGGTTCACAGAAACCAAAAAGAAAGGAACACAAGCATAATACAAAAGAAACCATCAAACCACAAATTGAAAAAAAAAAAGGAAGAAATGAACAAAGAAGAACTATAAAATCAACTGGAAAACAAGGTTTAAAATGGGAATAAATACACACCTATCAATAATTACTTTAAATGTCAATGGACTAAATTCTCTGATCAAAAGACACAGAGTGGCAGATTGAATTAAAAAAAACAAAAAAACAAGTACCTACAATACGCTGCCTATAAGAATCTCACTTCAGGGTGAAAGACACACACAGACTGCAGATGAGTGAATGGAAAAATATTTCATGCAAATGAAATGACAAAGTGGGGGTAATAATATGCATATCAGACAAATTAGACTTTAAAACAAAGTCCATAAAGACAAAGAAGGACATAATATAATGATAATGGGATCAATACAAGAAGAGGATATTATGCTCATTAACATATATGCACCCAATATAGGAGCATCTAAATATATAAAACAAATATTAACAGAGATAAAGGGAGAAATTGACAGGAATACAATGATAGTAGGAGACTCTAATACCTCACTCACTTCAATGGACAGATCTTCCAGACAGAAAATCAATACGGCAACAGAGATCTTAAATGACACAACAGACCAGCTGGACTTAATTGATATCTATACGGCACCACATCCAAAACAAAACAAACAAACAAACAAAAACAGAATACACATTCTTTTTAAGTGTGCATGGAATTTTCTCTAGAATAGACCACATACTAGGTCAAAAAACAAGCCTCAAGAAATTCAAGAGGGTAGAAATTATTTCAAGAATCTTTCTGATCACAACAGTATGAACATAGAAATCAACCACAGAAAGAAAAGCAGGAAAAAAAACCAAACACATGGAGACTAAACAACATGCTACTAAAAAAACAATGGGTCAATGATGAAATCAAAGAAGAAATCAGAAAATACCTTGAGACAAATGAAAATGAAAACACAACCTTAAAAAATCTATGGGATGTAGCAAAAGCAGTTCCAAGGGGGAAGTTCATAATGATTCAGGCCTTCCTCATAACATAAGAAAAACCTCAAGTAAACAACCTAACCTACCACCTAAAAGAATTAGAAGAAGAACAACAAACAAAACCCAAAGTCAGAAGAAGGAAGGAAATAATAAAGATCAGAGAGCAAATAAATAAAATAGAGATAAAAAACAATAGAAAAGGTTCTTCCCGAGCCTGAATGAAGATGGCGGAGTAGAAGGACATGCTCTCACTCCCTCTTGTGAGAACACCAGCATCACAACTAGCTGCTGGACAATCATTGACAGGAAGATACTGGAACTCACCAAACAAGATACCCCACATCCAAAGACAAAGGAGAAGCCAAAAAGAGATGGTAGGAGGGGTGCAATCACAGCAAAATCAAATCCCATAACTGCTAGGTGGATGACTCACAGACTGGAGAACACTTATACCACAAAAGTCCACCCACTGGAGTGAAGGTTCTGAGCCCCACGTCAGGCTTCCCAAACTGGGGGTTTGGCAATGGGAGGAGGAATTCCCAGAGAATCAGGCTTTGAAGCCTAATGGGATTTGATTGCAGGACTTCAACAGAACTGGTGGAAACAGAGACTCCACTCTTGGAGGACAGAGACTCCACTCTTGGAGGGCACACAAAAAGTAGTGTGCACATCGGGACCCAGGGGAAGGGGCAGTGAACCCACAGGAGACTGAACAAGACCTATCTGCTAGTGTTGGAGGGTCTCCTGCAGAGGTGGGGGGTGGCTGTGGCTCACCGTGGGGATAAGAACGCTGGCAGCAGAAGTTCTGGGAAGTACACCTTGGTATGAGCCTTACCAGAGTCTGCCATTAGCCCCACCAAAGAGCCCAGGTAGGCTCCAGTGTTAGGTTGCCTCAGCCCAAACAAAAAACTGGGAGGGAACCCAGCCCCACCCATCAGCAGTTAAGCGGATTAAAGTATTACTGAGCTCTGCCCACCAAAGCAACGGTCAACCTCTTCACACCACCAGTCCCTCCCATCAGGAAACCTGCACAAGCCTCTTAGATAGCCTCATCCACTAGAAGGCAGACAGCAGAAGCAAGAAGAACTACAATCCTTCAGCCTGTGAAACAAAAACCACATTCACAGAAACATAGACAAGATAAAAAGGCAGAGGGCTACGTACCAGATGAAGGAACAAGATAAAACCCCAGAAAAACAACTAAATGAAGTGGAGGTAGGCACACTTCCAGAAAAAGAGTTCAGAATAATGATAGTGAAGATGATCCAGGACTTCAGAAAAACCATGGAGGCAAAGATCGAGAAGATGCAAGAAATGTTTAACAAAGACCTAGAAGAATTAAAGAACAAACAGAGACGAACAATACAATAACTGAAGTGAAAACTACACTAGAAGGAATCAATAGCAGAATAACTGTGGCAGAAGAACGGATAAGTGACCTGGAAGAGAGAACGGAGGAATTCACTGCTGCAGAACAGAATAAAGAAAAAGGAATGAAAAGGAATGAAGACAGCCTAAGAGACCACTGGTACAACATTTAACACAACAACATTCGCATTATAGGGGTCCCAGAAGGAGAAGAGAGAGACAAAGGACCTGAGAAAATATTTGAAGAGATTATAGTCAAAAACTTCCTTAACATGGGAAAGGAAATAGCCACCCAAGTCCAGGAAGCAGAGCGAGTCCCATACAGGATAAACAAAAGGGGAAACATTTTGAGACATATACTAATCAAATTGGCAAAAATTAAAGACAAAGAAAAATTATTGAAGCAGCAAGGGAAAAAGGACAAATAACATATAAGAAAACTCCCATAAGGTTAACAGCTGATTTCTCAGCAGAAACTCTACAGGCTAGAAGGGAGTGGCATGTTATACTTAAAGTGATGAAAGGGAAGAACCTACAACCAAGATTACTCTAGCTGGCAAGGATTTAATTCAGATTCAATGGAGAAATGAAAAGCTTTACAGGCAAGCAAAAGCTAAGAGAATTCAGCACCACAAAACCAGCTCTACAACAAATGCTAAAGGAACTTCCCTAAATGGGAAACACAAGAGAAGAAAAGGACCTACAAAAACAAACCCAAAACACTTCAGAAAATGGTCATAGGAACATACATATCAATAATTACCTTAAACGCAAAAGGATTAAATGCTCCAACCAAAAGGCACAGGCTTGCTGAATGGATACAAAAATAAGACCCATATATATGCTGTCTATAAGAGACACACTTCAGACCTAGGGACACACAGAGACTGAAAGTGAGGGGATGGAAAAAGATATTCCATGCAAATGGAAATCAAAAGAAAGCTGGAGTAACAATTCTCATATCAGATAAAATAGACTTTAAAATAAAGAATGTTGCAAGAGACAAGGAAGGACACTACATAATGATCAAGGGATCAATCCAAGAAGAAGATATAACAATTATAAATATATATGGACCCAGCATAGGAGCACCACAGTATGTAAGGCAACTGCTAACAGCTGCAAAAGAGGAAATCGACAGTAACACAATAATAGTGGGGGACTTTAACACCTCACTTACACAAATGGACAGATCATCCAAAATAAAAATAAAGAAGGAAGTGGAAGCTTTAAATGACACAATAAACCAGATAAATTTAATTGATATTTATAGGACATTCCATCCCAAAAGAGCAGATTACACTTTCTTCTCAAGCACGCATGGAACATTCTCCAGGATAGGTCACATCCTGGGTCACAAATCAAGCCTCAGTAAATTTAAGAAAATTGAAATCATATCAAGAATCTTTTCTGACCACAACACTATGAGATTAGAAATGAATTACAGGGGAAAAAAGGTAAAAAACACAAACACATGGAGGCTAAACACTACATTACTAAATAACCAAGAGATCACTGAAGAAATCAAAGAGGAAATAAAAAAATACCTAGAGACAAATGACAATGAAAATATGACAATCCAAAACCTATGGGATGCAGCAAAAGCAGTTCTAAGAGGGAAGTTTATAGCTATACAAGCCTACCTCAAGAAACAAGAAATATCTCAAATAAATAATCTAACCTTACACATAACAGAACTAGAGAAAGAAGAACAAACAAAACCCAAAGTTAGCAGAAGGAAAGAAATCATAAAGATCAGAGCAGAAATAAATGAAATAGAAACAAAGAAAACAATAGCAAAGATCAACAAAACTAAAAGCTGGTACTTTGAGAAGATAAACAAAATTGATAAACCATTAGCCAGACTATTCAAGAAAAAGAAGGAGAGGACTCAAATCAATAAAATTACAAATGAAAAAGAAGATATTACAACAGACACCACAGAAATACAAAGCATCCTAAGAGACTACTACAAGCAATTTTATGCCAATAAAATGGACAACCTGGAAGAAATGGACAAATTCTTAGAAAGGTATAACCTTCCAGGACTGAACCAGGAAGAAATAGAAAATATGAACAGACCAATCACAAGTAATGAAATTGAAACTGTGATTAAAAATCTTCCAACAAAGAAGAGTCCAGGACCAGACGGCTTCACAGGTGAATTCTATCAAACATTGAGAGAAGAGCTAACACCCATCCTTCTCAAACTCTTCCAAAAAATTGTAGAGGAAGGAGAACTCCCAAACTCATTCTATGAGGCCACCATCACCCTGATACCAAAACCAGACAAAGATACTACAAAAAAAGAAAATTACAGACCAATATCACCGATGAATATACATGCAAAAATCTTCAACAAAATACTAGCAAACAGAATCCAACAACACATTAAAAGGATCATACACAATGATCAAGTGGGATTATCCCAGGGATGCAAGGATTCTTCAATATATGCAAATCAATCAATGTGATACACCATATGAACAAATTGAAGAATAAAAACCATATGATCATCTCAATAGATGCAGAACAAACTTTTGACAAACTTCAACACCAATTTATGAAAAAAACTCTCCAGAAAGTGGGCATAAAGGGAACCTACCTCAACATAATAAAGGCCATATATGACAAACCCACAGCAAACATCATTCTCAATGGTGAAAAACTGAAAGCATTTCCTCTAAGATCAGGAACAAGACAAGGATGTCCATTCTTACCGCTATTATTCAACATAGTTTTAGAAGTCCTAGCCTCAGCAATCAGAGAAGAAAAAAAAAAAAAAGGAATATAAATTGGAAAAGAAGAAGTAAAACTGTCACTGTTTGCAGATGGCATGATACTATACATCAAGAATCCTAAAGATGCCACCAGAAAACTACTATAGCTAATCAATGAATTCGGTAAAGTAGCAGGATACAAATTAATGCACAGAAATCTCTTGCATTCCCATACACTAATGATGAAAAATCTGAAAGAGAAATTAAGGAAACATTCCCATTTACCACTGCAACATAAAGAATAAAGTACCTAGGAATAAACCTACCTAGGGAGACAAAAGACCTGTATGCAGAAGACTATAAGACACTGATGAAAGAAATTAAAGATCATACCAACAGATGTTCTTGATTGGAAGAATCAATATTGTGAAAATGACTATACTACCCAAAGCAATCTACAGATTCAGTGCAATCCCTATCAAATTAGCAATGGCAATTTTTACGGAACTAGAACAAAAAATCTTAAAATTTGTATGGAAACACAAAAGACCCTGAATAGCCAAAGCAGTCTTGAGGGGAAAAAACGGAGAAGGAGGAATCAGACTCCCTGACTTCAGACTATACTACAAAGCTACAGTAATCAAGACAATATGGTACTGGAACAAAAACAGAAACATAGATCAATGGAACAAGATAGAAAGCCCAGAGGTAAACCCACACACCTATGGTCAACTAATCTATGACAAAGGAGACAAGGATATACAATGGAGAAAAGACAGTCTCTTCAATAAGTGGTGCTGAGAAAACTGGACAGCTACATGTAAAAGAATGAAATTAGAGCACTCCCTAACACCACACACAAAAATAAACTCAAAATGGATTAGAGACTTAAATGTAAGACCGGACATTGTAAAACTCTTAGAGGAAAACATAGGAAGAACACACTGACATAAACTACAGCAAGGTCTTTTTTGATCCACCTCCTAGAGTAATGGAAATAAAAACAAAAATAAACAAATGGGACCTAATGAAACTTAAAAGCTTTTGCACAGCAAAGGAAACCATAAACCTGACGAAAAGACAACCCTTTTGTCTGAATCAACGGATGAAGGTTCAATCTTCAAAATATATAACAGCTCATGCAGCTCAATATTAAAAAAACAAACAACTCAATCCAAAAATAGGCAGAAGACCTAAATAGACATTTCTCCAAAGAAGACATACAGATGGCCAAGAAGCACATGAAAAGCTGCTCAACATCACTAATTATTAGAGAAATGCAAATCAAAACTACAATGAGGTATCACCTCACATCAGTTAGAATGGGCATCATCAGAAAATCTACAAACAACAAATTGCTGGAGAGGGTGTGGAGAAAAGGGAACCCTCTTGCACTGTTGGTGGGAATGTAAACTGATACAGCCACTATGGAGAACAGTATGGAAGTTCCTTAAAAAACTAAAAATAGAACTACCATATGACCCAGCAATCCCACTACTGGGCATATACCCAGAGAAAACCACAATTCAAAAAGACACATGCACCCCAATTTTCATTGCAGCACTGTTTACCATAGCCAGGTCATGGAAGCAACCTAAATGTCCATCGATGGATGAATGGATAAAGAAGATGTGGTACATATATACAATGGACTATTACTCAGCCATAAAAAGGAACAAAATTGGATCATTTGTTGAGACATGGATGGATCTAGAGACTGTCATACACAGTGAAGCCAGTCAGAAAGAGAAAAACAAATATCGTATATTAACACATATATGTGGAACCTAGAAAAATGGTAGAGATGAACCAGTTTGCAGGGCAGAAATTGAGACACAGATGTAGAGAACAAACATATGGACACCAAGGGGGGAAGCTGCAGAGGTTGTGGTGATGGTGTGATTAGTTGGGCAATTGGCATTGGCATGTATACACTGATGTGTATAAAATTGATGAGTAATAAGAACCTGCTGTATAAAAAAAATAGAGAAAACCTATTTATTATGTTTATAGACATGTGCACAATTTAAAGTAAAAAAAAAAAAAAAAAACCCACTATTGTTACCCTCAAAAAAAAAAAGACTATACATTTTCCTGTAAGCACACCTTTAGTCATATCCAAGTTTTGGTATGTAATATTTTTATTATCATTCAGTTCAAATTATTTTCTAACTCCAATTGTGATTTGTTTTTTGGGGGGTTACTTAGAAGTAGTGTATTTCATAACTTCTAGTTACTTTTTTGTTACTGATTTGTAGCTTAACTACAAGTCAAGAAACACACTTTGTATAATTTTAATACTTCAAAATTTGTTAAAATTTGCCTTAAGCACAATATGGTCAGTTTTAAAAATGTTCCAAATGTGCTTGAAAATAATTTGTAATTTAAATTTTTGGAGTATAGTGACTATATATCTTCTTGTTGAATCAAATTTGCTGCTCAAGTTATTTAAGTTTTTTATATCCTTACTAATTTTTTTGGGGGGGTCTACTGGTTCTGAAAGAGTTGTCCTCTATCAGTGAATGAGAGCAGCATGTTAAATCTCCTATTATGATAGTGAATTTGTCTATTTTTTCCTTGTAGATCTGTTGCTCTATTAATTTGAAGTTAAGTGCATACAAATTTGACACTTCCTGGTAAATTGGACTTGTTGATATGAAGTGCCCTTGTTTATTTCTAGTAACGCTTTTGCTTTCAAGTCTGCTGTATCTGTTATTATATAATTTCCTTTTGGTTTATATTTGTACAGTATTATATTTTCCAATTCTTTTACTTTCAAAAAACAATGCAAAAAAAAAAAAATAGAAAAGATCAACCAAATCAAGAACTTGGTTTTTTAAAAGATAAAACAAAATTTACAAAACTCTAGGCAGGCTCACCAAGGAGAGAGGACTCAAGTAAACAAAATAAAAAATGAAATAGGAGAAACAACAACTGATACCACAGAAATATAAAAAAATCATAAGAGAATACTATGAACAGTTACATGACAACAAATTGGACAACGTACAAGAAATGGACAAGTTTCTAAAAACATAGGGCCAGCCAAAATTGAGTCAAGGAGAAATATATCAATAATTTGAACAGGCCAATCACTAGAAGCGAAATAGAATCTGTAATTTAAAAACTCCCTGAAAACAAAAGATCAGGACTGGATGGATTCACTGGGGAAATCTACCAAACATATAAGGAAGAAAATATACCTATTCTTCTCAAACAACTCCAAAATACTGAAAAGGAGGGAACACTCAAATTCATTCAATGAATCCACCATCATCCTGACACCAAAACCAGACAAAGACACACAAAGAAAGACAATTATAGGCCAATATGTTTGATAAATGTAGATGCAAAAATCCTTAACAAAATATTGGCAAACTGAATTCAACAATACTTAAAAAGGATCATACATCATGATCAAGTTGGATTCATTCCAGGGTTGCAAGAATGATTCAGTATACGCAAATCAATCAATGTAATACACCACATTAACAAAAGGAAAAACAAAAACCACATCATCATCTCAATAGATGCAGAAAAAGCATCTGACAAAATTCAATATCCATTCATGATAAAAAACCTTCACAAAGTGGGTATAGAGGGAACATATTTCAACATAACAAAAGCCATTTATGGCAAACCCACAGACAATACTCAACAGTGAAAAGCTGAAAGCCTTCCTACTAAATTCAGGAACAAGACAAGGATGCCCACTCTTACCACTTCTATTCAACATAGTATTGGAGGTCCTAGCCACAACAATCAAAGAAGAAGAAGAAATAAAATGTATCCAAATTGTAAAGATTGAGGCAAAACTGTCTCCATTTGCAGATAACATGGTACTCTATATAGAGAACCTTATAGACTCCATACAAAAATTGTTAGAATAAATGAATTCAGCAAGTTAGAAGACTACAAGATTAATACACAGAACTTTGTTGCATTTCTTTACACTAACAATGAAATATCAGAATGAGAAAGTTTTTAAAAATCCCATTTAAAATTGTGTCCAAAAAATAGCTAGGAATAAAAGTAACAAAGGAGGTGAAAGACTTATATGCTAAGTACTAAAAAACATTGATAAAGGAAATCAAAGATGATTCAAGAAATGGAAAGATGTCCCATGCTCTTGGATTGGAAGAATTAATATAGTTAAAATGGCCATACTACCCAAAGCAGTCTACACATCTAATGCAATCGCTATCAAAATACCTATGACACTTTTCACAGAACTAGAACAAATAATCCTAAAATTTATATGATACCATGAAAGACTCAGATTTGCCAACACAATCCTGAGGAAAAAGAACAAAGCTGAAGGCATAACCCACCCAGTTTTTAGACTATACTACAAAGTCATGGTAATCAAAATAGTGTGGCATTGGCACAAAAACAGACATGTAGATCAATGGAACAGAATAGAGAGCCTAGAAATAAACCCACACACTGACAGTCAATTAATCTATGACAAAGGAAGCAAGAATATACAATGGAGAAAAGACAGTCTCTTTAACAACTCATGTGAAAGCTAGACAGCTACATGTAAATCAATCAAATTAGGACCCTCCCTCACACCATATACAAAAAAAAAAAAAACCCCAAAAACTCAAAATGATTTAAAGACCTAAATATGATATGACACCATAAAACTCCTAGAGGAGAACATAGGTGAAACAGTCTCAGACATAAATTATAGCAGTAATTTCTTAGATCAGTATCCCAAAGCAAAAGAAATAAAAGCAAAAAATAAACAAATGAGACCTAATCAATCAATAAAGGCTTTTGCACAGAAAAGGAAACCCTAAACAAAATGAAAAGACAACCCACGGAATGGGAGAAAATATTTGCAAATGATGTGACCAACATGGGATTAAAATCCAAAATATATAAATAGCTGATACAGCTCAATATCAAAAAAACAAACAACCCAATCAAAAAATGGGCAGAAGACCTAAACAGACATTTCTCCAAAGAAGACATACAAATGACCAACAGGAACATGAAAAGATATGCTCAACATTGTTATTAGAGAAAGGGCAAATCAAAACCATAATGAGGTATCACCTCACACCAGTCAGGATGTCCATCATTAAAAAGTCTACGAATAATAAATTCTGGAGAGAGTGTGGAGAAAGGGGAACCCTCCTACAATGTTTTTGGCAATGTAAATTGGTGCAGCCACTGGAAAACAGTATTTAGGTTCCTTAAAAAACTAAAAATGGAGCTACCATATGATCCTGCAATCCCACTTTTGGGATGATCCTGCAATCCCACTTTCATATCTGGAAGAGATGAAAACTCTAATTTGGAAAGATAAATGCACCTTGATATTCATAGCAGCACTATTTACAATAGCCAAGACATGGAAACAAACCACGTGCCCATCAACAGATAATTGGTTTACGAAGATGTGGTACATATACACAATGAATATTATTCAGCCATAAAAAAGAATGAATTATTGCCATCTACAGCCACATGGGTGGATGCAGAAAATACCATACTAAGTGAAGTAAATCAGACAGAGAAAGACAAATATTATATGATATCACTTATATATGGAATCTAAAAAATAATACAAATGAATTGACAGACAAAACAGAAACAGATTCACAGACATAGAAAACAAACGTATGGTTACCAAAGAGGAAAGGGAGGTGGGGGGAATAAATTAGGGGTATGGGCTTATGGGCTTAACAGATACAAACTACTACACATAAAATTGCTAGGCAATAGGGATTCACAGTATAGCACAGGGAGCAAAGAAGGGTAATGGTCATTTAATAAAAAGAATTTTGATTTTTTGAGAAGTCACTAGTAAGAAATTTTTAAAAATAAAGAAATGTTTAAAGCTTTATTTCTCGAGGTTTGCTGCCATTTGTCTGCCTCATTCTCTATATTTTTGACATTCATATGCCTTCTGATCATGTCTTTTTATTCTCATCAGATTTAATGACTAACTTGCATTTTTTTCTTCTCCCCATTCCACCATAATGTGCAGGATTTAAAAATACACAGATGGACCCTTCAATGCCCTTCTTCTCAATTCATGGATGGTTCCACATCCAGTGACCCACAACTCTCAAGCAAATCACTCATGCAGTCACACACTTGGAATCCTCATTACTTGACATATCTCCACCACTGATGATCATTTAAGCTCAGAAAATTTTCTGTGTCCACAACTTCTTATCTTTTCAATAATCTTAGTATTTCCCAGGGTATCTGTTCTTCAACTCTTAGTCTTGTGTTCCCCTCTTTAATTTCTTCAGGCCATTCTTTTTTCACTTCATTTTTCTTTGCTACTTTGTTCAGATTCCTCTGACAAATACTTCAATTGTTTTCAATTCTCTCAATTTCTTTTTTCATTACATCCATCTAGCAGGTGTCTTGTCTTTTTGTGATTATGACAAAAGTGATGTGTATGTTGGAGAAAAATAGAGTAAACATGCACATTTATACAAAAATAAAATAATTTCCAACTTTAATTTATCCTTCAGTGCTTTCTTGTAATCTTTTTCTGTTTTCTTGGTCAGCTATCTTCTCCATTTTCTTCAATGAACGTATTAAACATTTTTCAAAACTTTACCTTTATTTCCTCAAAATGTTCAGTCAAATGCTTCTCCAGAACAGAGAAAATAGGACTCCCTTCACTTCCTGACATCACCTCACATATATCTCTATGATTATCCCATTTTCCTTCCTGCCCATCATTCCACAAAATTCTATATATTTATTTATTTATTTGTTTATTTTTGGCTGTGTTGGGTCTTTGCTGCTGTGCACAAGCTTTCTCTAGTTGTGGCAAGCAGGGGCTACTCTTTGTTGTGGTGTGTGGGCTTCTCACTGTGGTGGCTTCTCGTTCTGAAGCACAGGGTCTAGGCAAGTGGGCTTCAGTACTTGTGACACGTGGGCTCAGTAGTTGTGGCTTGCAGGCTTAGTTGCTCCATGGCATGTGGGATCTTCCCAGACCAGGGCCCGAACCCATGTCCCCTGCATTGGCAGGCAGATTCTTAACCACTGCACCACCAGGGAAGCCCTGCAAAATTCTATTTTTAATCTTTGCCAATCTCATCTTTAAAAATAAAATGGTTTTAATTTTTTCTTCAACAATTAATGAGTTAGAATATGTTTTTATATGTTCATTGATATTTGTATTTCTGTTATGGATTACTTATGTAATGGAATACTTATTTTCTAATTCTTTTGAGATTTGTTTTTAGTAATAATATTAAGCTGCCATATATCTTGAAATTATTTTTTTCATTTTTTTGTTGCTTTTACTTTGATTTATAATATGTTGTTTAAATATGATCTCTACCAGGATCTCAATTTTAAAAGCTTGCAGAGTACATGCTGGAAAAAAAAAAAAAGTGAACTAGAGAGGGTGAGTGATACAGTTTACTGGATAACTCTTGCCTCTTTCTAAAAGAGGTCACTGAACCCAGCACCATTTTATAGTTATTAGTTCAGTTTTGCCAGATGGTCTGGTTGTTTTTCCAAGAAAACTAGTTAATTATCTCTTTATTTGAAATTTTATAATGTTCAGATATTTTATAACTTAAAAAAACTCTTTGAATGGTAAATAAAAAAAAATTGTAGGTTGCTGCTGCCTTGACTGCTACCAATATATGATCTTCTTCTGAAAGTAATGCTTGATCCAAGATTATATATTCACCTGTGTGCTTCTGTTTTAATCTTAGCACTGATAATTTTTAGCTTATCTGTTATGAATTTTGGCAAATGATGTATGGTAAATATTCAACTTATTTTTTTCCCAAAGGTTAGCTAACTGTATAATTAGCTCCATTTTCACCTAGTGCTTTGAAATGGCCCATTTTACACCCTCAAATTGGTAGAATTGTTTTGTATATTGCCCTTTTATTCATTTGATTTATTTGTATATTCCTGAATGAGTACCCCACTGTAACTTCATAGAATGATGTTCAGTTTGGGGGGCAACTCATTATCCATCATTTTCAACAGTTTTAGGATTAGTGCATGACTATTCTTTAAAGAGGAGAAAATCACCTTAATAAATTGAATAATATATCAAGTATTTAAAATTATATATCACTTTGGAGAAAAATAACAACTTTATATTGTTTTATAGGAAGTTCTCTGCCCCCCGCCTTACACACACACATACACACACACAGATCTGGTACAGTTCTGTGACTTTTTCTTATGTGACTCTCAGACTTTTTCTGAATTAAGGACATAACTTAGTTGCAGAATTATATAATACTGAAAATTAGAGAATTTTTAAAACTTTTAAATGTTTTGTGAAATAATTCTATTTATAAGAGTAGGGACTTCTTGGCTTGTGTATTGTAGATTGCTAATGTGCACATAGATAAGCTTCAGAAATTCTGCAAATCTCATATAATACTTTCATATATAATTGTATTGTCCTGGAGATAATGTCCAAAGATTCCACTGGTTTGTCAAAGAATGTTGCAATCTAAGAATAATTAATATCTGGTATTGACCATTTCCCAGATTTGTGACACATTAAAATATCAAGTACAACTGAAAGTTTCTAAAAGTTCTTTGATAAGTAATAGTGGAAAATAATCAAATACATGAAAAGTGGTCTATTCTAAAAATACGAGAGACTAATGCTTCAGTGAAACATTAGTTCACTAAATTAGTAGAGAAATGTAATTACAGCCACTTTTCCCTTTCTGTAGGTGATTATATTGTCCTCCTAAAAATAACAAATATATTAATATTAATAATTATTACAACTGTTATTGCTCTTATTGCTACCAGTTACTGAGGACTCAGATTGATATAAATACTGTGACAAGTACGTTAAATGCAGTATTCAATTTTACTCTCAAAAAAAGCCTCAAGTATTGGGTATTACCATTTTCAGACAGAAAGTGATCCTAGGAAATTACTCAGATGATTAGTAGCTGAACCAGAATTAGAAGTTTGACTCTGAATTTCTTTTTTCTCTCTCATGTTAAAAATAAACTTTTTCTTCTCCATTTTATTTTCTCCCTGCCTATTGGATATAGAAGATTAACTAAATTTCGACAATGGCTTTTTATTAAACATTAAAGCTATTATAATGACAGAATTTCAGCAGTTGAATCTTTTTGAGATTAATTAATCCATTCCTAGAAATTTCAGGGCTGTAATTAATTTATTACTGCTTTTCACTAAGAGCTGTATTTAGCATTAAACATGTCAATGGTCAAAGCTGTCTTTATTAAAAAGTCAAAGAATAATCATACATGATTTTTCTTATTCACTTATTTCAGAGAGTTTTAGGATTGATAGAGCACAAATTCAAAGAAACAGAGTTTGACATCTAGAAACATATTTGTGAGTCTGTGGCAAGGGAATGTTTTCAAAGAAAGATGTTACAAAAGAAATTTCTGAAGTCATTCAATTTCTTAAGCTCCTCTTAATATCAACAGCCAGTCATAATGGAGTTAATCTTTAACTCATACAGTACAGAGAACTCAGGATGTGATATGAAGGGAAGTTGGGAATCCATTCTAGCCTCAAGAGTTTGTAGGATTGGAATAAAAGATAAAAATAGGCATGGAGGTAAAATGCTCAAGTTCCAACTTTCCCTTCTCTTGGATTACAACCTCCTGGGGAAGATTAGGAATATCCATATAATTATGAGAAAATCTAAGATTATTGAAATGTGTTGCCATGACATAACCTGGGAGAGGACACAGGTCTCTAGGAGAAATCTAGGGATGATAGCAAAAATGTAATAAGTGCTGAGTATGTAGCAAGCACTTTTCTAAGTGCTGATGGACATTAACTTAGCAACAACCCTCTAAATTATTTTACAAATAAAGAAACTGGTGCAGTGACATAGAGTGACCTCCCCAAGATAACATATCTAATAATCCTAGAGCTGGGATTTGAAGCAAGACACTCTGAATTTGAAGGCCACTCTCTAATAATGAAATATCCAGTCTTTCTAGGTAAAGAGTGATGATGCCTCTTTTAGGTGAGTTGCATAAAATTATCAAAATGATAATACTACAGGTGACATTTTGGAACTTGAATAGACAAACCAATTAATTAGAAGAGTAGAGTAAGATGAAGAGTAATTAATTAGAAGAGTAGAGTAAGATGAATCATGTGTGTTACTGAATTCCTATGTAATATTTTAATTTCATCATGCTAAGGTTATTGCTCTAGTACTCTAGTGTCTTTTGAGTTATGTTCGACATTCTGCGCAAGCAAGGTGAAGGGTGTGTGTGGTAGTAGTTGACCTCATTAATGTGAGTTGCTGAAGGTTATTAAGGAATGACTTGGAAAATCTGGAGATGGTAGGAGTAAAGGCAGTATCCTAGATATATAACCTCTTATGGAAAAAACCAAGAAACTCTCTCTAAAGCAGTTTTTTATGGGGAGAACATATTAGTCAGGTTTCTCTAAAGAAACAAAACCCAGTAAATGAAATGTTAAATTAGGATATATATATATATACCAGATGTTCTGGCTCAAGCAGAGAGAGCGACTTTGCCCTTCTACCTTTTTGTTCTATTCAGGCCTTGAAAGGATTGGATCATACCTACTCTCCTTGGTAAGGATGTTCTTTACTCAGTCTGCTGATTCAAGCGTGAATTTCTTCCAGGAACGCCCTCATGGACATACCCAGAAATAATGTTTTATCTGGGCATCTTTAGCTCAGTCAAGTTGACATATAAAATTAAGTATCATGACAGGGGTGGGTGGATTGTTTTTTTCAGTCATGAATAAGGTTATAAATATTGGTACAGCTTTTTAAAATTACATATGGCAAGATCCCCCCATGGACAAACTAACTGGAATATCTGAGGAAGTGTCCTAGGTACTGACATTTTTAGGCCTCCCCAGTGGGGTCAAGAATATCCCTGGGAAACAAGGTGACACCTCTTTGCACTTTTTCTATACTTTTTGAAAATGCCATTATGACTTTACTCCCTGGTGAAGGTGAAGGTGAAGTTTGGTATTGCAGTACATTTGTTTTTTTCAAATGTAACATGTCTTTGCATGCTTTCCCACTGCCACCCCCCACCTCCTCAATCCTCAGCCCCATAGAGGGATGGAGTGTAGCACTGAGACATCTGCTCATTTGGCTGGATTCTAAAATCATACATCTGTTTGGACAGAAATTTTGTCAGCTCTGAGAATAAAAAAATGACTTTGAAAATAATGTGTATTTTATTTAACTGCTGACCACCAATAAATATTAAAAACAAAAAGATTTGTCGTTGTTGGCAACTTCCTTAAATAACCTTCTTAAGTAAAACAGCTTGACTGGCCACTGGCCACTGTTTAGGTAATTTTTTTAAAAATACTTTTACAAACAGAAAAAAGACAGCAAGGGATTTCAGTGAATGAAGCCAAAACTGTCACAACATTGATAACTTAGTCCAAGGATTTTCAGAAAGATGCATCTTGCTCCTAAAACTTTTACTCTTTCACACAGTTTTCATAATATTTACGTTCATTAAAAAAAAAACCTTTTCCAACCTGAATCATAAGCAAAAATACATATTTCTACCCTGGGGGTATTCTTTAAGAAACTTTTTAATTAGTATTTTAAACCCATAAACTATAACATGCTGCTGTGGAAAAACTATAACCTTTAAGTACATAATATTACATTTATAAAATAATTTGGTTAGTAATGAGAACCAACATACTTTTATTTAAAATCAGTATACCGTGTTGTATGATTACACTGTTTTTTGTTTGTTTGTTTGTTTACTATGGTGACTTTGATTTTTTTCCTATTAAATAGTATCTGTGTGATCTATGGGATATTGTTATATAGGTGATACTAATGTGTCACCTTTAAGATTGTAATGATATATTCGTTTGACTAAAGAATTGTTAATGTCTATTTCAGTTCTGGAATTGTTTGAGTCCCCGAACAGAAGAATACTGAAGTGGTGTGAGTATAAGCAATATTCAAGGAGAAGACAGAAAAAATGTTATTTATATTTATCTGTCTTTGTTGTGATTTTAAGCATCACCCAATAGTGTATTTATTCTATCTCCCTGGTCTGAATTTATAATTCCTTACACCAAAATCAAAGTATATGAGTATTGGAAACATAATTCTGATATTTTAATATAAGTGTGTCAACTTAAAGCAAATTTTTATAAGCTGTGTTTTCAGTGCAATACTTATTCAGTGCAATATAAAATTACTTTTACTCGACAAAAATATTCAAAGTTCCTTTAAGTCCTGAATTTTATCCAGATAACAAAGTATTTATTTTCAGATCATTAGTTTCTTGACAGAGATACTTGAGGAATATTGAGATTACATTTAAAATATTAGTGCCAATTGAATATTAATGTGGAATAGATTTCATTAATTATAGTAAATACATATGGGGAAACAAAGATTTTCTTTACAAGCATTAATTTATTCACAGCTTTGGATAACATTACCTTGTACAAAATCAGGCATCCCTGTATATCAATTTAAGAGAAAGATTAAATACTAGCTTATTGGGGTACTGCTTTCTGCATAAAATTGTGTTAGATATTGTGGTCATTTCAAATTAGATAAGACAGTTTCACTGCCAAGATGGTTAGTGTTTAGTAAAGGGGCAAAAATTAAATAAGCAGATAATAAGGTCAGAGCACTAAAAACAAAACAAAAAATACTTTAAAGAATGTAGAAAGTGTTATTGATTTACCATGGAAATAGTCTATGGCAGATATATTCAATAGCTGATCTAATAGTCTTTCCATTTCCTCTCTGTCTCACTCCTATGCCCGTCTTCTTTGAAAAAAGAATGTCAATTGTATTAAAGTATTTGACAGCCAGAATAGACACCTGTATTACGAAATTAATATTTTGGTAATTTCCTTCTTGTTAGTGTTTGCTTTGAGAACAAGCATGCGACTTCATTCTGACTGATGAGGTTTGAGACAAAGTATACTGGTAGATTCTGAAGCATTTCCTTAGTTTTACAAAGTTTCACAAGGAAGGGATGTGTTTTCTTCTCCCCTTCTAGCTTTTGGGCATTTAATTTGTGATACTAAGCTGCTTAGAAGCATTATAGGCATTTATGTGACAGGAGAGTATAAACTTGAAGATTAAAGCCAATATACTGAGAATAGCAGAGTAGAAAGGTGGAAAAACTGGAACTTTTCTGGAAATCATTGAACTAGTAAATTAACAGACCCTATAAATATGTCACCTCCAGACTTCATGTTATGAGAGATCACCATTATCATCATCATCCTCCTTCATTTTGTTAAGCACTTTTCAGTTGGAGATTCCATAATTCAATATAAGAATCATGTGCTCCCATGCTAGGGTAGCATCATGTCATGCTCTCCATGTCCTAGTTTTCTGGAATCCATGAAGCCACCTTAACATACTGAGTAAGGAAGTGTGAGATTCTAGAAGGTTGACTTGATGCTCTTATTTTGGTGAACACAAATGTAACCTACTTAACAAGTTCAGAGTGCTGATTAGTTCTTTGAGGTTTTGTTATAACTCCTCCTTCATAAATGAATTTCTTTACAATTGACCCCTAGGTATTCTAGGTCACCAATTAATCTGCTCTCTGTATTTTAACAGCTCAAAAATCTGCTTAGATACTGCTGCTGTGATTTCCAGTTTCACTGACCACTTCACACATCAGATTTATACTATTAACTCTGCCAATACAGCTTTCAGTGGGTCATTTCCATTAACATGTTGTTGTCTTGTCAGACACTGCAAACCAATTGTTTCCCCTCTGTACCATTTCTTAGGAGGTCCACACTCTAACAATATACATTGACTCATTTGCAATATTTCTATCCCCAGATATCTTGTTATCTTTCTTCTAGCCCTTTAGGTTTTATATGTTCCCTGGGATGAGATGATCTCCAGGAAGGTAAAGGTTAACTTGTACAGGAGTCATTTCCCTGCAGGGTTAATCCCCCTAAAAGAGGTTGCCTTCCTGCAACACTCAATGGAAACTGGTTATATACCTAAGGCTCTAACACCAGCCCCATGATCACAAGAAAGAATGGACTGGTGTTCCCCCCTTTCATAAAAACTGACAGGTAGAGTAGAGTTGGTGCCAAGTACTTGCAATGTCTAACTGCTATTGGATCCCAGTAACTGATCCCTGCAAAGGAGCAGCTGGTTCTTAATTAATCACGAAGCCCACATTTCAAGGATCAGACTTCTTTTCCCAAAATCTCATGTCCAACCCTGTTAGTTCCCTGTGTGCTCACCAAAAAATGCAATCAGCTTCAGGGGACTCACATACATACCTAAGACTATTTCTTCTCTGAGTTTCTCCTAATAAGCATTACTCCTTCAGGCCTCTTTTGTGTGTACTTGGTCATTTGCCTTTGATTGCTTGCCATTTCCTAAATTGTGCACTCATATAGGTAACTGGTTCCAGGAGAGACAGATGTCACTTTGAAGGAGAGCCATCTGACATTCTATTCAGAAACCTGCTAAATGTCTTTTCCCTATCGACAGCCCATTTTGTCCTTTGGTTTCACTGATGTTAAAAACTACCTGAATCTGGGAGTGATAAGTCCATCCCTCTTGGTACTCATGCTTACAGGACAAAGAGAACAGCTTGAATGGAAGAGATGGTGCACATTGACCTCTTGTTGCTACTGCTTCTGCATTCCCTAGCTGTCTCTCCCTACCCTGACAGCTGACAGCTCAGGACTTATCTTCTTCCTTTATCCTGACTTAGCATAAATCCCTGCTGCACCTCTTGTACCATGGGAGAGACCTAGCTACCCTCACCAAACCATATATTCTGTTTATGACTAACTAGATTGAAAATTAAATTATAAATCCTGGCTTCTGTAACCAAATATCTTATTGGCATCATTAAAAACACAGTGGCTCATGGATTATGACACTGATCAATAATTTGATATGCCTTGTTTTTTCACTAGACTTAAGTTAGTTTTAAAGTGTCATCTGAGGAACACCCTGCCAACACATGGCCTGAGGGCAAAATTTGGAGTAGGAGAGCCACTGCTAGGAACTCTTGCTTCAGATAAATTCTGCCCCAGCAAGTAATAAAATAGAGGAAGAAGAGGCACTCTAAAACAGGAATGTTTGGTTTTCCAGGTTACTCCAGAATGGCCATGATGTTCATAGCAACCGGGACTCTCAGGAATGTTCATTAGTTGAAGCATTTCAGTGTTTGAGGACTATAAAAGTTGTGTGGCAAATATGTGGTGAGCAAGGAGAAGAATGACATTAGTTGAGGTTGGGCTTATAATCAGGATCTAAAAATATTTAGAACCTGTAGATCAGGATAAAGCATTGGGATTGTAGTCAAAGCATAGTGAGGGCCATTAAGAAAGTTTCGATTATTTGGTTTAGTTTGGCTTGTTTTTTTTCCCTGTATGGGATCCAATTTTGTTTTTTCTTAAATAATTGAACTAGGGGATTTTTTTTTGAATGAATGAATGATGAATTAGACCTGAAGAATTAATAATGCAATATAGAGAGGAAATGACTATAAAGGAGTAAAACCCCTGATGATATGAGAGGGAACAAGTTGCAAGTAAATGTAGTAGTACTGTCCTTCAGAAACAAGAGTCATACCTTCTCTATGGAGACAGGAAGAAAGGAGGAGTAGGTAGGGCAGATATAGGTTTATTTTTGGAATTGGCCACAGAAGTTGAGGAGTTTCTGACCTGATTAATAGTCAAATGATATGTGCAAGAAAGATGACAAGATTGGAAGACATCACTAAGTTTCAGTATTACAATTTCATAGAAATGCCAGTCTACCTGGTTGTATGATTTACTTAATCAGTGCTCAACTCAAGAGAAATACCAAAGGTGATGTAGGATTTGTTTTTTTCAGGTAAGTAATGAGAGAAATGGGCAAAAACAAATGGAGAATAGAAATGATGGAACATAAGATGGAATAGAAGGGAAGCAATTACAAGGTGGATTTCCTGATTGGCAAAAAGGTGGTGAAGTGAATTGACTGGAAGTTTCAGTGAACAGAAAGAAATATTTCTTATTAGTCTTTCTGAGTAAGTAAGTTGGAATGATAGAAAATTATAGGTATTTTTGGAAGTGGCAAATACAGCTAGTGTATTAAATTTATTTCAGAGAAATTAAGCACTTTAACGAAGGCAGAGTTGAGAGTTACTTCGTGTAAAGATTCCATCCTTTATGCTCTCATCCTCGGATCCATCCTTCCTCTAAGAAAGAGTACAGCTTTAATTTCTAAGGGTTCCTTCCCTCATTCTTCTCAAGATTTTCTGAGTAGAAGTCCTCATCCTTCCTGGAGAGGTATCCTAGTGTCTTTAAAAAAAGAGACAGTCTCTTTTACCAGAAAGGTAACTTGACAGTAGCTAGAGGTAGTTCATTCTCTACCTCTGATTTGAAGTGGAGGTAATTTATTCATATTAAAAATACAGACTGTTTTTGGTGGTATATTACATATGATTTAGTGTTCTAGTTATGTTTTTAAAATAGAGTCCCCCAAATGCTTTTAAATCAATCAAAAGTCTACACATACGATGCCATTTTTGCTTGACTGAAATTACATATTTAAAGATATTTTACTTCTTAAGGGGCTTCCTTGGTGGCTCAATGGTTAGGAACCTGCCTGCCAAGGCAGGGGACATGGATTTGAACCCTGGTCCGGGAAGATCCCACATGCTGTGGAGCAACTAAGCCCATGCACCACAACTACTGAGCATGCGTGGCACAACTACTGAAGCCTGAGTGTCTAGAGCCTGTGCTCTGCAACAAGAGGAGCCTGTGCTCTGCAACAAGGGAAGCCCATGCACCACAACAAAGAGTAGCTCACTGCAACTAGAGAAAGCTCGTGTGCAGCAACAAAGACCCAATGCAGCCAAAAATAAATAAATAAAATAAATAAAAATTTATAAAAATAAAAAATAAAGATATTTTACTTGTTGAAATTTCTTCTCCACAGTAATAAAAATGTAGAATGCCCCCAAAACACAAGAAAAATTACAAATAACCTAACTTACCACTTAAAAGAATTAGAAAAAGAAGAACAAATAAAACCTAAAGTCAGCAGAAGGACAGAAACAATAAAGATCAGAGAGGAAATAAATAAAATAGAGATTAAAAAATAGGAAAAAATCAATAAAACCAAAAGCTGGTTTTTTGAAAGGATAAACAAATAGACAAAGCTCTAGACAGATCCACAAAGAAGAAAAGAGAGAGAACCCAAATAAACAAACTAAGAAATGAGAGAGGAGAAATAACAACCAATTCTGCAGAAATACAAAATATCGTAAGAAAATATTATGAACAGTTATATACCAAAAAAATGGACAATCTAGATGAAATGGACAAGTTTCTAGAAACATACAGTCTTCCAAAATTGAGTCAAGAAGGAACAGATCATTTGAACAGACCAATGACTAGAAATGAAATAGAATCTGTAATTTTAAAACCCCCTGCAGACAAAAGCCAGGACTGGATGTCTTCACTGGGGAATTATATGAAACATACATAGAAGAACTTATACTATCCTTCTCAGGCTCTTCCAAAAGAATGAAGAGAAGGAAACAATCCCAAAGGCATTCTATGAAGCCACCATCTCCCTGATACCAAAACCAGACAAAGAACCTACCAAAAAATAAAATTACAGGCCAATGTCTTTGATGAGTATAAATGCAAAAATCCTCAACAGAATATTATTAAACCGAATCCAACAATACATAAAAATGATCATACCCCATGATCAAGTTGGGTTCATTCCAGGGTCACAATGATGATTCAACATATGCAAATCAATCAATGTGATATAGCACATCAACAAAAGAAAAAACAAAACCACATGATCACCTCAATAGTTGCAGAAAAAGCATTTGATATAATTCAACATCCATTCATGATAAAAACTCTTGCCAAAGTGGGTATAGAGGGAACATGCTTCAACATAATAAAAGTGATTTATGACAAACCCACAGCCAACATAATACTCATTGGTGAAAAGCTGAAAGCATTCTCTCTCAATTCTGGAACAAGAAGACAAGAATGTCCACACTCACCATTTCTATTCAGTATAGTATTGGGAGTCCTGGCCACAACAGTCAGACAAGAAAAAGAATTAAAAGTTATCCAAATTGGAATGGAAGAGGTAAAATTGTCATTATATGTAGATGAGATGATACTCTATATAGAGAATCCTAAAGACTCCATACAAAAACTCTTAGAACTGATAAATTCAGCAAGGTAGCAGGATATGATTAACATACAGAAATCTGTTGCATTTCTTTACACTAACAATGAAATATCAAAAAGAGAAAGTAAAAAAAAAAAATTCCGATTTAAAATCATGTCAAAAAAATACCTAGGAATAAATCTAACCAAGGAGGTGAAAGACTTATACACTTGAAAGCTATAAAACATTGGTAAAGGAAATAAAAGATGATTCATGGAAAGGTATCCCATGCTCTTGGATTGGAAGAATTAATATAGTTAAAATGACCATACTACTCAAAGCAATCTACAGATTTAATACGATCCTTATCAAACTACCCATGACATTTTTCACAGAAATAGAACAAATAATCCTAAAAGCTATACAGAACCACAAAAGACCCAGAACTGCCAAGGCAATCCTGAGAAAAAAAACAAAGCTGGAGGCATAACCCTTCTGGACTTCAGACAATACTACAAACCTACAGTAATCAAAATGGCATGGTATTGGTACAAATGCATACATATAGATCAATGGAACAGAATAGAGAGCCCAGAAATAAATCCACACACCTATGGTCAATTAATCTTTGACAAAGGAGGCAAGAATATACAATGGAGAAAAGACAGTCTCTTTAGCAAGTGGTATTGGGAAAGCTGGAGAGCTGCATGTAAATCAATAAAGTTAGAACCCTTATACCACATGCAAAAGTAAACTCAAAATGGTTTAAAGACTTAAATATAAGACATGACACCATAAAACTCTTAGAAGAGAATATAGGCAAAACAGTCTCAGACATAAATCATAGCAATAATTTCTTAAATCAGTATCCCAAAGCAAAAGAAATAAAAGCAAAAAATAAACAGATGAGACCTAATCAATCAATAAAAGCTTTTGCACAGATAACGAAACCATAAACAAGACGAAAAGACAACATTTTCATTGGAATGGGAGAAAATATTTACAAATGATGTGACCGACAAGGGGTTAAAATCCAAAATATATAAATAGCTCATACAGCTCAATATCAAAAAACACACAACCCGATAAAAAAATGGGCATAAGACCTAAATAGACTTTTCTCCTAAGAAGACATACAAATGGCCAACAGGTACATGAAAAGATATGCTCAACACTGTTAATTATTAGAGAAATGCAAATCAAAGCCATAATGAGGTATCACCTCACACCAGTCAGAATGGCCATCATCAAAAAAGTCTACAAATAATAAACGCTGGACAGGGTGTGGAGAAAGGGGAACCCTCTTACAATTTTGGTGGGAATGTAAATTGGTGCAGCCACTGGAAAACAGTATTTAGGTTCCTCAAAAAACTGAAAATAGAGCTACCATATGATCCTGCAATCCCACTTTTGGGCATGTATCTGGAAAAGATGAAAACTCTAATTTGGAAAGATAAATGGACCTTCATGTTCACAGCAGCACGATTTACAATAGCCAAGACATGGAAACAAGCCACGTGCCCATCAACAGATGATTGAAAGAGATGTGGTACATATATACAATGTAATATTACTCAGCCATAAAAAAGAATGAACTATTGCCATTTGCAGCAACATGGATGGATGCAGAAAATACCATACTAAGTGAAGTAAGTCAGAGAAAGACATATGTTATATGATATCATTTATATGTGGTATAAGTACTCTACACTCTACCATACTCCATACTCTAGTAAAACTGTAAGCTTATGAATATGTTATTTAAGTGTATTTATTTGTGCAACAGTAGGTGAATATTTTAACTGATCATTTGATATATGAGATCTGTAGAAAAAGTTGTAACCTGATTGAAAATGCATCAAAAATAATTTAAACCCAAGTTAATGGCTATAATTCTATACATTCATATTTAATTTATAGGCATACTTCTAATAATTTGACTAATAATGAATAAAATACATGAAGACCAGTTATTCATCATAGATAAACATAAAGATACAACTTTATTATTCTACAAGCTTTTTGTAATCATCATTTTACTTGAAAAGTCAGTGTCACAACTCCAGAGGCCAAGTACTCCATTTCAGTTATAACTATTTTTAATGACCTAATGTTCATGTAATAATTCAATGGTAATAGTCTCTCTGGAAAATCTAAGATATGTGTCACAATTTACATGCTTATCTAACTGTAGTATATTCATAGGCTTAATATGTATAAAAGTTACATCATAATACTTGAGAAACACCCTGTATTAGTTTCCTATTGCTATTGTAGCATATTACCATGAACTTTGTGCCTTAAAACACCACAGTTTTACTATTTTAGTTCTAGAGTTCAGAAGTCTAAAGTCAGTGTCCTTGAAGGGCTGTGTTACTTTTATTCCCTTGTACTTCCCAGCATTTAGAGGGCACATACATTCCTTGGATCATGGCCCCTTCCTCCATCTTAACCTCAGCTTCTGTTGTCACATGTCCTTTCTCTGGCTCTGATCCTCTTGCCTACCATATATGAGAGGCCCTGTGATTATATTGGACCTACCTGAATAATCTGGGATAATCTCTCCCCTTCTCAATATTTTTAATCCCATGTGCAAAATCCTCTTTAACATGTAAGATAATACATTCACAGGTTCCCAGGGATAGGGTGTGGACATTATGGGAGTCATTATTCAGTCTAGCACACACACACACCAGAGAACATGCTTCAGAATTGAACATTTTTACAGAATGACTTCATGATTAATGAGTATCATTAGTGGTCTAGATTGTAATTAGTAAAAATTCTTAATGCTTCCCCTGATGTTATAAACCTTATTCAACCTGATATAATCCATCTGCATTGCTAAATAATTTCAACTCTGCTAACTCACTTTGAATACAAAATACTATTATGATTTTAAGAAATACTGTACTCAGCATTTATTATACTGAATTGTACATTTCAGGTTAAGCATTTTGTGGAGGCTAAAGATACAAAGATGAGAAGTGATTTCTGGCAAAAATGACTAGAAGAACCTGTGGGGCAGGTTTTTTCCAATCACCTTTTGATATGGAATACTGGTAAAGAATTCAAAGAATTAGTCATTGGTTTTTATTTTAAAAGATGAAAAGGATTTTGACTAGTGGAGATAGAGAGAGGAGAGAAAGGCATTCTAGGGAAGGAGAACCATTTGTGAGAAGACATAAGGACAGAAAGGATGTGGTTGGAAACTAACCAGCAGCTCTACTGAAGTCTGGATGATGTGCATGACTAGATCATGGCTTGATCATGGCTTGAAATACAGGTTAGGATCAGATTATGGAAAAATTTTAATGCTATACCACAAAGTTGGAATTCTGTCATAATGTGAACCTACTAAATAATTCTAAAATAGGATGTGATTATTTTGAGATGCATTTGTTTTAAGTATTTACTCTATTGCAGACATTGTTCTCGACCCTGGGGATGCATTATGAACCTTGTATCCTAATGGCCAATTAATAGTTCATGAAATCTAGTCTTTTAATTTGACTTCTGATTTGGTTTGGTCTTTATCATTTAATAATTCCAATATAAACAGATCATATTTTGTGTTTGTCAGTGTGTGTGTACGTATTTTATTAAATAGCAAGATAACATTGTCAAATAGGGTGATAGCATTATAAGGTTGTATATCTAAGAAGGGATGCTTCTCAGTGGAATTTTCCTTTCTCCAGAAGGGGGCAACACAGCCCTTGTGTAAGCAGGGAGACTAGCTTTTACCAGAATGTCTACAAGCAAGTGTTTGGAATAAGAGCCTGGATTTTATCACAGTTCTTCTCAGCCTTTAAAAAAAATCCCCGCAGAAAAAGTTGCCCACTTAGAAATACATAAATTTCTTCAGACCAGCGTCCATCTAGTACTGTACTAATTTATGCTGATTTCCCCATCTGAGTGTCTGATGGAAAATTTTATTCCCCTCCACCCAAGACCTCATGAAAACTTTCTTGTTTCCATTCTCTACATGGATTTTTCTCTTAGCATATTAATAATATTTTTTGTTCCAATTTATCTTCACTTATATTAAATCAGCATTCAAAACCATTTGGGTATAAATGTATAACAAGATTCTTAAGACTTTTTTCTACTATCCAGTCTTTGATTGATGTAAAATCATGTCCATGGCATGACTTTTTCTATCAGTTGTTAATACATGTTCTGCTTCACAAACTTATTATATCAGATTGATTGAAGAGATTCTAGACAGTAATACTAAAAGTCCTCATATATCTTCATGTAAGTCAACAACTAAAACACTTATAAACATATCTGTCTTTAAGCTTTGCTTTCAGAGCCTCTCTCAACTTCCCTTTGCACGTTGAACATTCAGGCCTTTCAAATCTCCCCTGTTCAACCTCTCCTTGAAATGTCATATGACTAATGATTTACCTTCTCCTGTCTCACACAGGGCTCATTAATAAGGCTTCCAAATTAACTCATTTCTTTTTCTGTAATTACACAACATACTGCTTTTAAAAACAATAATTATCTTGCTATAATTACTCCAGGCTGGTCTTATAGAGAATCCCAGCATACATAAGGAGACATTAAAAAGGAACCTATGATTTATGGGAGGATATATTGAAAGAGTTTGGGTGCATTATTTGTTCCTTGAAAATAACTTTGTGATTCTTCTGAAGGGATTACAAACTGAACTCCCTTTGGACTTTAGTTTCTTCATTAGCATAATGATGGGGTTTGAATAGATGTCCTGTGCTTGCTCTAAAACTGTCTAGTTTCATGATAGCGTTGTGCTTTGGCATAGTCAGGGAATATTCATCACTTTAGTATATCTATCTGCATAATGAATAGATATTCCTCATAGCTCTACACTTTCCTCATATTCAATCAAGATGATGGTAGGCCTCTAGGCTCTCTTACTGGCTAAGTGACTTACACATCCATTCTACCTTTCAAGGATGTGTGATTCAACTTCACATTTCAAAAACCTAACACACGTGGAACTCACAGGGGCATCACTGGATATTAGAATCTGTGATTATTCAGTGGGTAGATATCAAGGGTCTGCTTACTAACATGCAGAAAATAATATGCTACCATATATTCCTCAAAGTTTCATGTTTTAATGTCTTTACTGGTCATATTTTGTTTGCTCTTAGCCATATTGTTTAACTTATATTAATATTATGGAATTTATTGTACAATGAAAAATTACTAAATGTCTTAGCAATATTTTTCTCAATGATCAATGATAAAGTTAATTTAGAATAACATTTAGAAATAATGTTGATGATATTTAATAATGTCCTAAAACATAAATAAGCATTTCTGCAAATATTTATATATCTGCAAATACTAATATACTTATTAAGCAAATGTATGGAATGTGGCTTCTATTTAGAGTGGGAAAAGTAGTTTGCTAATATTTGCTAGAGCATTTTAAAGTCAGCAAGTCAAAAACATAATTATAGTTGTCAAATGCAAGCATTTCTTGTGAAATGCAGAATACAGATTTAATGTTTATGCATTAATTGGGTAAAATGTTGATCTATTTTGTTATTATGAAAATATATTCCAGATAAAATACTTACGAGTTATAATTCTGCAGAAAAGTATGTCTATATATGTACAATGCTCTAATTTTTCCATACGGTACACAAGCAGTGGATTAAGTAAAAGAACAAAACAAGTAACTTAAAGTCTTATGTTTTACTCAGTGGTGATATTAAAATTATGTCCTATTTTCTCCATACTAGCTGAAGTTCTTAAGAAAAACATAAAAATCATAATTGCCAAATCTGACCAGTCTGTAAATCAAATTAATTACTTTCTCAGTCATTTCAGATCTTTGTTTCAATTTTAATAAGTTAGCATAGTTTCCAATGAAGTTGGGTTTATTTTGTTAATATGACAGGTTGTGTTGATGATTTTTAAAATATTGAATCAATCTTGCATTCCTAGAATTAATCTCACTCAGCCATGCTGTATAATTAATGGCTTGGATTTGAAGTATTTTGTCTGGGATTTTTATGTGGATTTTCGTGAGACAGACTTGTCTGTAGCTTTTTTTTCTGATGTGTGTGTGTGTTTGTGTGTGTGTATGTGTGCTGCCTTTGTCTAATGTTGGTATTAGAGTAATGGTGGCCTTATATAAAGAGTTGAGAAGTTTTGCTTCCTCTTCTTTTTTTTGGAAGAGGTTATATAAAATTGGTGTTAATTCTTTAAATATTGGTAGAATTCTCTAGTAAAATCATCTGGGCTTTGAATTTTCCTAATTGGAAGCTTTTAAATTAAATTAAATTAAGTTAAATTCATTATTTTTTAATAGTTTCCGACTATTATGATTGTCTATTTCATTTTGGGTGAGTTTCGGTCATCTGTGTTTTTTGAGGAGTTGGTCTGTCTCCTAAGTTGTCAAATTATCTGTGTAGAGTTGTTTCTAGCATACCCTTATTATCCTTTTAATATCTGCAGGGTCTGCAGTGATATTCCCTCTTTTCATCACTGATATTGGAAACTTGTGTCTTTATCTTGTTTCTTTGACTGTCTTACTAAAAGTTTATCAATTTTCTTTTTAAAGAAGCAGGATTTTGTTTTATTGATTTTCTCTATTGTTTTTCTGTTTTCGATTTCATTGATTTCTGCTCTTATTTTTATTATTTCTTTCCTTGTATCTATTTAGGTTCCTTTTGATCTTCCTTTTCTAGCTTCTTGAAGTCAAAGTGCAAGAGCCATGCCAAATCTTATTGGAGACTGAGGCAAAAGAAAAAACTCCGTAATATCGATCCTGTCTTTAATTAAAATGTGGATAATTCTTATACTATAGATTTTTGTATTAAATTTTATTTTAAAAATACTACATTAAAGTGTTACCTATCTTAATTGTTGAGGGTTTTGCTGATCTTAAAATTTGCCTCTGAGGTAAGTACTTAACTAGCCTGACCTTAGTACTGGTCCTGCTTAAATATAACTTTTTATTAAGATATATGTAGGATATGATTTTGCCTCTGTAACACTTTTAAAACAGCTCCCTAATGATAGTAAATTAGGGAACTACTTTTCAATCATTTCATGACACTTATTGTCTTAAGCTGAGTTCCCCAGAAAGCAGACTCTGAAGAGTAGATTTCTGGGCAAGTGATTGCTTTAAAAATTAGTCCCAGGAGCTTACAGAAGAAGCATGTAGGTGGAAGGACATGGAAGTGGAAGAAGCCAAGAAAGAGTAATATTTTAGGTAAGATTCTAGGGAGGGTAGCTTCAATCTAATCTTGCAGGGGAGCTTGAGAGTAAAAATTATGCCTCAGAGTTGTCCCTATTTGAAGGAAGGAAGCCTACCTTCCATACATGTGAACCCATCTAAGGTCAAAGTTGGACAGGGAGTGGATTGGGGATGAACTCCCAACCACATTGACTCTCTCTGCCATGGAAGGCAAAGCAGTTCCATTAGCTTGATGCCAGTCTTCAGAAAAAGAGTCAAGATACTGACCTATGTGAAGCAAAAGGGTCATGCAGCAGAAGTAGCATAAAGAAATGGTAAAAATAAAGGAACCTGTACAGATTTCATGTATTATGTAAGTATATATCAATTAAAAGTATAGAAGGAATTTCAGGGATCTAGATACTGTAATATGAACTAAAACGACTAAATCTGAATATTTCTCATCGGCTTTAAATATACATACATGTACATATATTTATATATACATGCTTTATATACATACACACATGTGTGTGTGCATACATACACACATTTCTCTCTCTCTCACCCTCTGTCTCTATCTCTAAGGATTGACTTTTCGGTACTATTTATTTAAAATAAAACTTTAATGCATTTTGGGAGAATAGATAAGCTATCAGGTGTATAGCTAAAAAAGATATTAGAAGGGTAGCTAGATAAGATATTAGAAGTGATTTCTACATTTGCTTTAATGCATTCTCAAAAGTGTAAGTCAGGGCTTCCCCAGTGGCGCAGTGATTCAGAGTCCGCCTGCTGATGCAGGGGACACGGGTTCGTGCCCCGGTCCGGGAGGATCCCACATGCCACGGAGCGGCTGGGCCCATGAGCCATGGCCGTGGAGCCTGTGCTCCACAACGGGAGAGGCCACAACAGTGAGAGGCCCGCGTACGGAAAAAAAAAAAAAAAAAAAGTGTAAGTCAAAATTCTCTATGTGTTATATTTGAAATTTTTTGCTCTTGTAACACAAACTAAGTTTGAAAACCTATGTACCACCTCAAACATTTTTAAGTAGACATATATATTTTATCACTACAAAATTTAAAATAATTTTATAGCAATTTAAAATGAATCCATTTAACATTTATATATGTGTAATAGTATGTTACATAATAATTCATTTATAGAAATAAGGTTATGTAAAATATGTTATATTAAATACATGCTAACAATGATATACTAATTTTAATATATTAATATAAATCACTATTATATCTATATATAATTGTGCTTTGTTTTCCACCAATATCTATATAAAAATACATTTTAAAAGTTTTTCCTTAAGAGTCAGGCATTTTACCTTATTCCCTTTCTCCTTTGAATTAATATTTCCATCCCATTTGCCAGTAGAAATTTACATTAGTATTCTATTTTAATTGTACTTTAAAAAATTTGTTCAAGCAGATTATTTTTTGGAAAATAATGTATAAGGAAATTGATTATTTTAAAATTTATTCCTTAAACTTATCCATGTTCCCTTACCACCCAGAAGTATGCATACACTAGTTTGAAGACCTAATGTTATGACAGTTTTTGAAATATAATTACATAATTAAACTGAAATCTATTATATAGATCTATTATGAATATTTATAATATATATTTACATTAAAAATATAAATCTATTATAAGGTTTTAAAAACAAAGCTTATACATTATTTAAGTTATCTTGGTTGTATTATAAATCATCCTTACATTTTCCCTTCTCATTCCTAGAAAATTGTATCTCCATAATTGGGTAAAATATTTGAAATATTTGACTCTGTATATTTTACTTAAAAATAAAATATTAAATATTTATGAAAACATAAAATATGTATGTCTATTCCTCCTTTTATTCAAACCAACCCTCCATCATCTCAGAGATATACAATATTATCAACATTTAAAAGAAGTGAGGAGAGTGATAGAGACTGATACCTATAACACAGGTGATGCTGTGTTGTTATTTTTACTCCTGCTGAAATACATTCTATTATTTTCTTTGTAATCAAGAAGTCATCTTTAAATGTTGTCTTTCATCTCCCCTTAATTCAGTTGAGCAATATATAATTGTTATTATGTTCTAACAGTCTCCACCACAAACACAAATATTTCCAGGGATAATTACAATTAAGATTTTAGCATATGAAAAACTTTAAAGTCTTCAAACAATTCTGTGAATTGTAGTCCTAAATCAAAATTATTTTGAAGAATATGAGTATGACTCAAATCTGTTAGGAAAAATACCACACACTCCCCAATTGCTTAACGGTTGTTCTTAGCAAAATAAATTAGTGTGCTAAAATATACTGTGAATATAATGATTGCTCTGTGTTTAGAACATTAAATTCTTTTTTTTTATTTAGGTGAAAGAATGATTTAAGTTCTTTTATCCTTCAAAATAAGGATATGTGAGAATTATCCCATTTAAAATATTTGTTTTAATTATTTCTAGGAAATTAGTATAGCATTTAGAATTCACAAAAGTTAAAAATTGAAAAACATAATATTCTTATTTTATCGTATGTTGTGCCTTTAAACATTTCAGAAATAAAGCAAAAAAAAAATAATTCTCAGGTCAAATGAGTTACATTAGCAAAATATACCAAGGGGAATTATGTAATGAGGTAAAATAGCACAAACAATTAACTCTCAAACACTGAGGCATTTTTAGAATGGTATTGAGTTTTCTGGATATAATTAAGGTATCAAAGGAAACGCAACTTAAACTCATAGATCCTAAAATAATTTACTGAATTTGTAATTTTGCCTCAAAGAGAAAGCATAAATGGTCTTTCCATTGGAATAACAAACCAAATGCCATTATATTTATTTCTTAATGAATTTATAAAATTACAAAAAATCAATTTTAAGAGTTCATTTAGAAACAAATATCTAATGGTCTAAATGAGGTAAAAGCAGGGATACTATTTGGAGACAATATATTTTTATTTCATTAGACTGTAACTTTCTGAAAGAAAGTATCTACTATATATTAAGGTACTTTTCTTGATTAAGGATAATTATATGTAGATTATTAAATCAGACAGTTATCCTACAATCAATTATTTTATATATGAGAAACTACAAATAAATTGTATGGGGAAAGAGCAGACATTGCTCAGATGAAATAGCAGAGGAAAAATTTAGACAACAAATATTAAGAGAGAAAGATGCTATTGGCATAGTCATTCTAATAGAATCAGTAGAATTAAAGGATATGTATTGTCACACGTGAATGGAATTACAGAAAGATATAAGAAGATTGCACTGGCAGTACTTAGTGAAATTAAACTTGTGCTTATTCTATGGCAATTTTTTTTTCCTGATACATATTAGAGAAGTTGGATGTAATTGGAGATCCATTACTACAAGGAAGAAAGTAAAATATTGTGCAGGTACATGTGGCATATTATGCAGCAGTTAGAACCTATGGATTTATGTAGAAGACCTGCAACAGGACTAATTTTCTGAAATAAAATTTTAAAATTACACAGAATAAGTTCCATAGTGACATTTTTATTCAAATTAAACACACACATCCTACCACTACCACCAGCCACACTATATTGTGTTTTCACTGATGTGCAAATATTCAAATGATATATCAGATGTCTTACAGAGAATGTACATTGGAGTAGGGGAACAGAAGTAAGATGCAT
The DNA here is from genome assembly GCF_964341445.2 of Mesoplodon mirus. Classification (NCBI taxonomy): domain Eukaryota; kingdom Metazoa; phylum Chordata; class Mammalia; order Artiodactyla; family Ziphiidae; genus Mesoplodon; species Mesoplodon mirus. Next base: position 47,127,304 of record NC_138984.1, read on the forward strand.
GATGGCTCAAGAAAAAATATATCTATATATTTATATGTATATATATACTAAAAGCTTCTTGTTAATTATGTCAATAATGGTAATATTTTCCTAAAAAAGATAACTATGATGCAAGTATAGAAACAGACAATTTATGATTCAATTATTGCTTACTTTCTCTAAAATTCAATGACCAACAATCATTAATTTACCATTGGTTCTAAGTCTTTCCCATGAAAAATTATTTTGTTAGCCTAATATGAGTCCTAATATTAAAATACTGTATTGACATCACTATATATAATAATTGGATCTTTAAAAATCATGCTGACCTCTGTATTCAGGCAGGATGAAGTACTTCACAGAGGATAACACTTCTGCTGAGAACAACATGAAAAGCCAGGTAGATATAAAAAAAAAAACTATATATAAGTATGTACATACAGAAACAGATTTGCAAAAGCAACTGTATCTACAGAAAGTAAAATTCTAGAGAGTCTTTCATAGTTGATCTGAATCTCTACTGCTGTCCCTGGATATATTTATTAATGCTGTGCCTTGCCTAGAAGCTGAAATAGGATAGACCCAGGAAGAAGACTGCAACCAAGGGACAGAGAACCCAATAGCTCTTTTGGTAGTGACATGGGGTTGGATGGGGAAGACAAACAAACAAACAAGAAAACAATCAAACAAAAAACCTCTGCACTGCCTAATATTGCCTAGAAGAGACACATCTTAAAGATGACACAAAAAATATTGAAAATAGAGGGATGAACTAGAACTCTCATACACTGCTGATAGAATTATGAATTGGTACAACCACTCTGGAAAACTCTTAGGCAACATGCCAAAACTGTGACCCAGAAATTACATTTCTTGCTATAACCCATTCGAATTGCATTTATATGCTCACCAAAACACATGTAAAGAATGTTCATAGCCACACTATTCATAATAGACAAAAACTGGATCTACCTAAATGTTCATCAACACTAGAATGAATAAATAGTTTGAGGTATTTTAACAATATTAAATTCTATACAGAGATGAGTGAATGAATTATAATTTTATGCAACAGAAATACATGTTGAGTAACATGTTATAAATGAGTATACTATCTTATTTCATGTAAATTAAGTTCTAAAACGAGAAAAATTTATCTATAAAGGTATAAATCACAATAGTAGTTACTTCAGAAAAGGTAATAGTGACTTCAGTGAAGACAAAGAGGGTGCTTTGTGAAGCTGATAATATTCTCAAATCTTGTGCTGGATACCTGAGTGTCTTTAGTTTGTAAAAACTTTTGTATCTTCACACTTATAATTTGTGAACTTTTATATCTATGTCTGTAAAAATACTTCCATACACAGTTTTCAAAAGAATACAGGAAAAAAAAGAAATGTGTGTGGTGAACTTCACCAAGTCCTGATGCATAGCCTTGAAGGGATCAGTGTAGCCTTTCAAGAAATCAGAAACCTGCCTGCTCTTTGGGTCTGAGGGAAACCAAAAGGCTGATTTGCTGTCTTTACAGCTAGGAGCCAGGGACAGAGCCAAATAAGCATTCAAATATCTTTTAATACCAAGGAAGAAAATGCTTTGGTGTGCCACGAATAAATGAATGAATGAATGACAAATGAAAAAACAAACAAAAGAACAAACAAACAGAAATAAAAGTAAAGGCAGCATGGACTGGATGGAAGCTGGAAAAGTTCTAGTTTCCTCGCTACTGTATAAGAGGCATAGACAACTAGAGAAATGGTGGCCTGCAATTGTTTCACATCCTTCTTAGATATGGAGGGACAGTTGTGACTCAAAGCAGAGTATCTTTAGAGAGTTTTGAGTGTACTAGAATCCAGCTGTACCCTCTTGAGCAATTTTGCATAGCCTTCTTCTGTGGGCTGGAGTGGAGAGATGCTTTTTTTGTCTTTATAACATTTTCTGTACTATTGATTTTTTTTTACACAAATCAGATTACATTTGAAAATTTATAGGTCAGCTTTCATTTTGTCATTCACTCATGATTTCCTTCCCTTGAAAGTATTGATTTATGGAAATTTCATCTTTAACACTAATATGAAAATTCAGACGAATTAAAATAGGTGAATATTACAAATTTCCATGCTTCTGACAAGGGAATTTTATCATGGTTAAGATATTTCCTTTAATATGCACCAAGACTGAGTAAATATCCACTTAATGTACCCTAAACTGTATTTTTAAAAATATTGTAGGGGAGACCTTCAAGATAGTGTAGGAGTAAGATGTGGAGATCACCTTCATCCCCACAAATACATCAAAAATACATCTACGAGACTTCCGGGGAAGATGGCGGAAGAGTAAGACGCGGAGATCACCTTCCTCCCCACAGATACACCAGAAATATAGCTACACGTGGAACAACTCCTAAAGAACACCTAATGAATGCTGGCAGAAGACCTCAGACCTGCCAAAAGGCAAGAAACTCCCCACGTACCTCGGAAGGGCAAAGCGGAGAGATTCCCACACAGAGGCTCGGTGCCGACCGGCACTCACCAGCCCGAGAGGCTTGTCTGCTCGCCCGCCGGGGTGGGCGGCGCTGGAAGCTGAGGCTCGGGCTTCGGTCAGAGCGCAGGGAGAGGACTGGGGATGGCGGCGAGAACTCAGCCTGAAGGGGGCTCATGCGCCACAGCTAGCCGGGAGGGAGTCCGGGAAAACTCTGGAGCTGCCGAAGAGGCAAGAGACTATTCCTTCCCTCTTGGTTTCCTGGTGCGCGAGGAGAGGGGATTAAGAGCGCTGCTTAAAGGAGCCCCACAGACGGGCGCAAGCAGCGGCTAAAAGCGCAGAGCCCAGAGACGGGCGTGGGATGCTGGGGCTGCTGCTGCCGCCGCCAAGAGGCCTGTGTGCAAGCGCAGGTCACTGTCCACGCCGCCCTTCCGGGAGTCTGTACAGCCCGTCACTGCCGGGGTCCCGGGATCCAGAGACGGCTTCCCTGGGAGAACGCACGGCGCGCCTCGGGCTGGTGCAACGTCACGCCAGCCTCTGCCACTGCAGGCTCGCACCGCACTCCGTGCCCCTCCCTTCCCCCCGGCCTGAGTGAGTCAGAGTCCCCAAAGCGGCTGCTCCTTTAACCCTGTCCTGTCTGAGCGAAGAACAGACGCCCTCTGGCGACCTACATGCAGAGGCGGGGCCAAATCCAAAGCTGAGACCCGGGAGCTGTGGGAACAAAGAAGAGAAAGGGAAATCTCTCCCAGCAGCCTCAGAAGCAGCGGATTAAAGCTCCACAACCAACTTGATGTACCCTGCATCTGTGGAATACATGAATAGACAACAAATCATCCAAAATTGAGGAGCCAGGAGTCAGTGCTGTGCCTCTGAGGTGGGAGAGCCAACTTCAGGACACTGGTCCACAAGAGACCTCCCAGCTCCACATAATATCAAACGGCGAAAATCTTCCAGAGATCTCCATCTCAACACCAGCACCCAGCTTCACTCAACGACCAGCAAGCTACAGTGCTGGACACCCTATGCCAAACAACTAGCAAGACAGGAACACAATGCCACCCATTAGCAGAGAGGTGGCCTAAAATCATAAAAAGTCCACAGACACCCCAAAACACACCACCAGACGTGGACCTGCCCACCAGAAAGACAAGATCCAGCCTCATCCACCAGAACACAGGCACTAGTCCCCTCCACCAGGAAGCCTACACAACCCACTAAACCAACCTTAGCCACTAGGGACAGACACCAAAAACAATGGGAACTACGAACCTGAGCCTGCAAAAAGGAGACCCCAAACAGTAACATAAGAAAAATGAGAAGACAGAAAAACACACAGCAGGAGAAGGAGCAAGATAAAAACCCACCAGACCTAACAAATGAAGAGGTAATAGGCAGTCTACCTGAAAAAGAATTCAGAATAATGATAGTAAAGATGATCCAAGATTCTATTTACAAGATCCAAAATCTTGGAAATAGAATAGACAAAATGCAAGAAACAGTTAACAAGGACCTAGAAGAACTAAAGATGAATCAAGCATCGATTAAAAACACAATAAATGAAATGAAAAATACTCTAGATGGGATCAATAGCAGAATAACTGAGGCAGAAGAACGGATAAGTGAGGTGGAAGATAAAATAGTGGAAATAACTGCTGCAGAGCAAAATAAAGAAAAAAGAATGAAAAGAACAGAGGACAGTCTCAGAGACCTCTGGGACAACATTAAACGCACCAACATTCGAATTATAGGGGTTCCAGAAGAAGAAGAGAAAAAGAAAGGGACTGAGAAAATATTTGAAGAGATTATAGTTGAAAACTTCCCCAATATGGGAAAGGAAATAGTTAATCAAGTCCAGGAGGCACAGAGAGTCCCATACAGAATAAATCCAAGGAGAAATACACCAAGACACATATTAATCAAACTGTCAAAAATTAAACACAAAGAAATCATATTAAAAGCAGCAAGGCAAAAACAACAAATAACACACAAGGGAATCACCATCAGGATAACAGCTGATCTTTCAGCAGAAACCCTACAAGCCAGAAGGGAGTGGCAGGACATATTTAAAGTGATGAAGGAGAAAAACCTGCAACCAAGATTACTCTACCCAGCAAGGATCTCATTCAGATTTGATGGATAAATTAAAACCTTTACAGACAAGCAAAAACTGAGAGAGTTCAGCACCACCAAACCAGCTTTACAACAATAGGAGCACCTCAATACATAAGGCAAATACTAACAGCCATAAAAGGAGAAATCGACAGTAACACACTCATAGTAGGGGACTTTAACACCCCACTTTCACCAATGGACAGATCATCCAAAATGAAAATAAATAAGGAAACACAAGCTTTAAATGATACATTAAACAAGATGGGCTTAATTGATATTTAGAGGACATTCCATCCAAAAACAACAGAATACACATTTTTCTCAAGTGCTCATGGAACATTCTCCAGGATAGATCATATCTTGGGTCACAAATCAAGCCTTGGTAAATTTAAGAAAATTGAAATTGTATCAAGTATCTTTTCCGACCACAATGCTATGAGACTAGATATCAATTACAGGAAAAGAGCTGTAAAAAATACAAACACATGGAGGCTAAACAATACACTACTTAATAACGAAGTGATCACTGAAGAAATCAAAGAGGAAATTAAAAAATACCTAGAAACAAATGACAATGGAGACACGACGACCCAAAACCTATGGGACGCAGCAAAAGCAGTTCTAAGGGGGAAGTATATAGCAATACAATCCCACCTTAAGAAACAGGAAACATTTCGAGTAAACAACCTGACCCTGCACCTAAAGCAATTAGAGAAAGAAGAACAAAAAACCCCAATGTTAGCAGAAGGAAAGAAACCATAAAGATCAGATCAGAAATAAATGAAAAAGAAATGAAGGAAACGATAGCAAAGATCAATAAAACTAAAAGCTGGTTCTTTGAGAAGATAAACAAAATTGATAAACCATTAGCCAGACTCATCAAGAAAAAAAGGGAGAAGATTCAAATCCATAGAATTAGAAATGAAAAAGGAGAAGTAACAACTGACACTGCAGAAATACAAAAGATCATGAGAGATTATTACAAGCAACTCTATGCCAATAAAATGGACAACCTGGAAGAAATGGACAAATTCTTAGAAATGCACAATCTGCCATGACTGAATCAGGAAGAAATAGAAAATATGAACAGACCAATCACAAGCACTGAAATTGAAATTGTGATAAAAAAATCTTCCAACAAACAAAAGCCCAGGACCAGATGGCTTCACAGGCGAATTCTATCAAACATTTAGAGAAGAGCTAACACCTATCCTTCTCAAACTCTTCCAAAATATAGCAGAGGGAGGAACACTCCCAAACTCATTCTACGAAGCCACCATCACCTTGATACCAAAACCAGACAAGGATGTCACAAAGAAAGAAAACTACAGGCCAATATCACTGATGAACATAGATGCAAAAATCCTCAACAAAATACTAGCAAACAGAATCCAACGGCACATTAAAAGGATCATACACCATGATCAAGTGGGGTTTATCCCAGGAATGCAAGGATTCTTCAATATATGCAAATCAATCAACGTGATACACCATATTAACAAATTGAAGGAGAAAAACCATATGATCATCTCAATAGATGCAGAGAAAGCTTTCGACAAAATTCAACACCTATTTATGATAAAAACACTGCAGAAAGTAGGCATAGAGGGAACTTTCCTCAACATAATAAAGGCCATATATGACAAACCCACAGCCAGCATCGTCCTCAATGGTGAAAAACTGAAACCATTTCCACTAAGATCAGGAACAAGACAAGGTTGCCCACTCTCACCACTCTTATTCAACATAGTTTTGGAAGTTTTAGCCACAGAAATCAGAGAAGAAAAGGAAATAAAAGGAATCCAAATCGGAAAAGAAGAAGTAAAGCTGTCACTGTTTGCAGATGACATGATACTATACATAGAGAATCCTAAAGATGCTACCAGAAAACTACTAGAGCTAAACAATGAATTTGGTAAAGTAGCAGGATACAAAATTAATGCACAGAAATCTCTGGCATTCCTATATACTAATGATGAAAAACCTGAAAGTGAAATCAAGGAAACACTCCCATTTACCATTGCAACAAAAAGAATAAAATATCTAGGAATAAACCTACCTAAGGAGACAAAAGACCTGTATGCAGAAAATTATAAGATACTGATGAAAGAAATTAAAGATGATACAAATAGATGGAGAGATGTACCATGTTCTTGGATTGGAAGAATCAACATTGTGAAAATGACTCTACCACCCAAAGCAATCTACAGATTCAATGCAATCCCTATCAAACTACCACTGGCATTTTTGACAGAACTAGAACAAAAAATTTCACAATTTGTATGGAAACACAAAAGACCCTGAATAGCCAAAGCAATCTTGAGAACAAAAAATGGAGCTGGAGGAATCAGGCTCCCTGACTTCAGACTATACTACATAGCTACAGTAATCAAGACAGTGTGGTACTGGCACAAAAACAGAAAGATAGATCAATGGAACATGATAGAAAGCCCAGAGATAAACCCACGCACATATGGTCACCTTATCTTTGATAAAGGAGGCAGGAATGTACAGTTGAGAAAGGACAGCCTCTTCAATAAGTGGTTCTGGGAAAACTGGACAGGGACACATAAAAGTATGAGATTAGATCACTCCCTAACACCATACACAAAAATAAGCTCAAAATGGATTAAAGACCTAAATGTAAGGCCAGACACTATCAAGCTCTTAGAGGATAACATAGGCAGAACACTCTATGACATAAATCACAGCAAGATCCTTTTTGACCCACCTCCTAGAGTAATGGAAATAAAGACAAAAATAAACACATGGGACCTAATGAAACTTCAAAGCTTTTGCATAGCAAAGGAAACCATAAACAAAACCAAAAGACAACCTTCAGAATGGGTGAAAATATTTGCAAATGAAGCAACTGACAAAGGATTAATCTCCAAAATTTATAAGCAGCTCAGGCAGCTCAATAACAAAAAAACAAACAACCCAATCCAAAAATGGGCAGAAGACCTAAATAGACATTTCTCCACAGAAGATATACAGACTGCCAACAAACACATGAAAGGATGCTCAACATCTTTACTCATTAGAGAAACGCACATCAAAACTACAATGAGATATCATCTCACACCAGTCAGAATGGCCATCATCAAAAAATCTAGAAACAATAAATGCTGGAGAGGGTGTGGAAAAAAGGGAACACTCTTGCATTGCTGGTGGGAATGTGAATTGGTACAGCCACTATGGAGAACGGTATGGAGGTTCCTTAAAAAACTACAAATAGAACTACCGTATGACCCCGCAATCCCACTACTGGGTATATACCCTGAGAAAACCATAATTCAAAAAGAGTCATGTACCAAAATGTTCATAGCAGCCCTATTTACAATAGCCTGGAGATGGAAACAACCTAAGTGTCCATCATCGGATGAATGGATAAAGAAGATGTGGCACATATATACAATGGAATATTTCTCAGCCATAAAAAGAAACGAAATTGAACTATTTGTAATGAGGTGGATGGACCTAGAGTCTGTCATACAGAGTGAAGTAAGTCAGAAAGAGAAAGACAAATACCGTATGCTGACACATATATATGGAATTTAAGAAAAAAAAATGTCATGAAGAACATAGGGGTAATACAGGAATAAAGACACAGATCTACTAGAGAATGGACTTGAGGATATGGGGAGGGGGAAGGGTAAGCTGTGACAAAGTGAAAGAGTGGCATGGACATATATACACTACCAAACGTAAGGTAGATAGCTAGTGGGAAGCAACCGCATAGCACAGGGAGATCAGCTCGGTGCTTTGTGACCCCCTGGAGGGGTGGGATAGGGAAAGTGGGAGGGAGACGCAAAAGGGAGGGGATATGGGAACATATGTATATGTATAACTGATTAAATTTGTTAAATAAAAAAATACAAAAAAAAAGTCCTCAAAATGAAAGAACCTTTACCCCAATAAAACAAAAACAATTAAAAAAGAAAAAGAATTGCCTGAGGTAATTTTAAAAATATACAATACAATTCTGTCAGAATAGAAGTTATGGTTAAAAATACAAATTCCTGTTAAAATTGCAACTTCAATCTGAGAGCCACTGACTCATAATCCCCCAAGAAGGAACAAGAAGCTGTATGCTCAGGGCCCCAAGGGATTATTATCAACATGGTAATTTTGGAAATAAGTCATACCAATAATGGACATTTTTTAAATAGAAATAAAGGACTAAAGTAAGTTAAAAAAAATACATCTACACGTGGAACAACTCCTACAGAACACCTACTGAACACTGGCACAAGGCCTCAGACTTCCCAAAAGGCAAGAAGCTCCCCATGTACCTGGGTAGGCCAAAAGAAAAAAGAAAAAACAGAGACAAAAGAATAGGGATGGGACCTAACTTCTGGGAGGGAGCTCTGAAGGGGTAAAGGTTCCACACACTAGAAAGCCCCTTCACTGGCGGAGACGGGGGTGGTGGTGGGGGGGAAGCTTTGGAGCCACGGAGGAGAGCACAGCAACAGGGGTGCAGAGGGCAAAGTGGAGAGATTCCTGCACAGAGGATCGGTGCCAGCCAGCATTCATCAGCCTGAGAGGCTTGTCTGCTCACCCACCGGGACAGGTGGGGGATGGGAGCTGAGGCTCCAGCTTTGGAGGTCAGATCCCAGGGAGAAGACCGGGCTTAGCTGTGTGAACACAGCCTGCAGAGGGCTAGTTTGCCACAGCTAGGAAGGAGGGAGTCCAGGAAAAAGTCTGGACCTGCATAAGAGGCAAGAGACCATTGTTTTGGGGTGCACAAGGATAGGGGATTCAAAGTACCACCTACACGAGATCCAGAGACAGGTGCAAGCCGCGGCTATCAGCATGGACACCAGAGACGGGCGTGAAATGCTAAGGCTGCTGGTGCAGTCACCAAGAAGCCTTTGTGCAAGCGCAGGTCACTATCCACACCTCCCCTCCCGGGAGCCTGTGCGGCCCACCACTGCCAGGATCGTGTGATCCTGCAACAACTTCCATGGGAGAATGCACAGCGCACCTCAGGCTGTTGCAATATCATGCTGGCCTCTGCTGCTGCAGGCTCACCCCACATTCTGTACTTCTCCCTACCTCCGGCCCGAGTGAGCCAGAGTCCCCTAGTCAGCCTCTCCGTTAATCCCCTACTGTCTGGGTGAAGAACAGATGCGAGAGAGCGACCTACATGCAGAGGTGGGGCCAAATCCAAAGCTGAACCCCAGGAGCTGTGTGAACAAAGAAGAGAAAGGGAAATTTCTCCCAGCAGCCTCAGGAGTAGCGGATGAAATCTCCACAATCAACTTGATGTACTCTGCATCTGTGGAATACCTGAATAGACAATGAATCATCCCGAAATTGAGGGGGTGGACTTTGGGAGCAACTGTAGATTTGGGGTTTGCTTTCTGCATCTAATTTGTTTCTGGTTTTATGTTTATCTTAGTTTAGTATTTAGAGCTTATTATCATTGGTAGATTTGTTTATTGATTTGGTCGTTCTCTTCCTTTTTTATATATATATTTTTTCCTTTTTATCTTTTTATGACTGTGTATATGTATGCTTCTTTGTGTGATATTGTCTGTATAGGTTTGCTTTTACCATTGGTCCTAGCATTCTGTCTCTCAGTTTTTTTTTTCTTTTTAGTATAGTTTTTAGCACTTGTTATTATTGGTAGATTTGTTTATTGCTTTGGCTGCTCTCTTCCTGCTTTCTTTTTTTTTTAGTATCTTTTTATTTTTAATAATTAAAATTTTTCTATTTTAATAACTTTATTTTATTTCTTCTTCTTTCTCCCTTTTCTTCTAAGCTGGTGGCTGACAGGGTCTTGGTGCTCCAGCCAGGTGTCTGGCCTGAGCCTCTGAGGAAGGAGAGCTGACTTCAAGACTTTACTCCACCAGAGACCTCCCAGCCCCACGTAATATCAATTGGCGAGAGCTGTCCCACAGATCTCCATCTCAGCGCTAAGACTCAGCTGCACTCAATGACCAGCAAGCTCCAGTACTGGACACCCCATGCCAAACAACTAGCAAGACAGGAACACGACCCCACCCATTAGCACAGAGGTTGCCTAAAATCATAATAAGTTCACAGAAAACACACCACCGGACGAGGTCCTGCCCACCAGAGACACAAGATCCAGCTTCATTCACCAGAACACAGGCACCAGTCCCCCACATCAGGAAGCCTACACAGCCCACTAAGCAACCTTACCCACTGAGGGCAGACACCAAAAACAACAGGAACTACGAACTTGCAGCCTGTGAAAAGGAGACGCCAAACACAGTCAGTTAAGCAAAATGAGAAGACAGAGAAATACACAGCAGAAGAAGGAGCAAGATAAAAATCCACCAGGCCAAACAATTGAAGAGGAAATAAGCAGTCTATCTGGAAAAGAATTCAGAGTAATGATAGTAAAGATTACCCAAAATCTTGGAAACAGAATGGAGAAAATACAAGAAACATTTAACAAAGACCTAGAAGAACTAAAGACCAAACAAACAATGATGAACAACATAATAAATGAAATTTAAAATTCTCTAGAAGGAATCAATAGCAGAATAACTATTGTTAGAAAAATGGAGAAGTGACCTGGAAGATAAAAGAGTGGAAATAACTACCATAGAGCAGAATAAAGAAAAAAGAATGAAAAGAATTGAAGACAGTCTTAGAGACCTCTGGGACAACATTAAATGCACCAACATTTGAATTATAGGGGTCGCAGAAGAAGGAGAGAAAAAGAAGGGGACTGAGAAAATACTTGAAGAGATTACAGTTGAAAACTTCCCTAATATAGGAAAGTTTGAAATAGTTAATCAAGTCCAGGAAGCACAAAGAGTCTCATACAGGATAAATCCAAGGAGAAACATGCCACGAAACATATTAATCAAACTATCAAAAATTAAATAGAAATAAAAAATATTAAAAGCAGCAAGGGAAAAGCAACAAATAACATACAAGGGAAACCCCATATGGTAAACAGCTGATCTTTCAGCAGAAACTCTGAAAGCCAGAAAGGTGTGGCAGGACATATTTAAAGTGATGAAAAGGAAAAACCTACAAGCAACATTACTCTACCCAGCAAGGATCTCACTCAGATTCAATGGAGAAATTAAAATCTTTACAGACAAGCAAAAGCTAAGAGAAATCAGTACCTCCAAACCAGCTTTACAACAAATGCTAAAGGAACTTCTCTAGGCAGGAAACAGAAGAGAAGGAAAAGACCTACAATAACAAACCCAAAACAATTAAGAAAATGGTAATAGTAACTTACATATCAATAATTATCTTAAATGGATTAAATGCTCCAACCAAAAGACATAGACTGGCTGAATGGATAAAAAAACAAGACCCATATATACGCTGTCTATAAGAGACCCACTTCAGCCCTAGGGACACATACAGACTGAAAGTGAGGGGATGGAAAAAGATATTCCATGCAAATGGAAATCAAAAGAAAGCTGAAGTAGCGATTCTCATATCAGACAAAGCAGACTTTAAAATAAAGACTGTTACAAGAGACAAAGAAGGACCATACAAAATGATCAAGGGATCAATCCAAGAAGAAGATATAAAAATTGTAAATATTTATGAACCCAACATAGGAGCCCCTCAATACATAAGGAAAATGCTAACAGCCATAAAAGGGGAAATCGATAGTAACACAATAATAGTAGCGGACTTGTAACACCCCACTTTAACCAATGGACAGATCTTCCAAAATGAAAATAAATAAATAAACACAAGCTTTAAATGATACATTAAATAAGATGGACTTAATTGATATTTATATATATTTATAGGACATTCCATACAAAAACAACAGAATACACTTTCATCTCATGTACTCATGGAACATTCTCCAGCATAGATCATATCTTGGGGCACAAATCAAGCCTTGGTAAACTTAAGAAAATTGAAATCATATCAGGTATCTTTTCTGACCACAACGCTATGAGACTAGATATCAATTACAGGAAAAAAAAATCTGTAAAAACTACAAACACCTGGAGGCCAAACAACATACTGCTAAATAACCAAGAGATCACTGATGAAATCAAAGAGAAAATCAAAAAATACCTAGAAACAAATGACAATGAAAACACAACCCAAAACCTATGGGATGCAGCAAAAGCAGTTCTAAGAGGGAAGTTTATAGCAATACAATCCTACCTCAAGAAACAGGAAACGTCTCAAATAAACAACCTTACACCTAAAGCAATTAGAGAAAAAAGAACAAAAACAATGCAAAGTTAGCAGAAGGAAAGAAATCATAAAGATCAGATCAGAAATAAATGAAAAAGAAATGAAGGAAATGAAAGCACAGATCAATAAAAATAAAAGCCGGTTCTTTTAGAAGATAAACAAAATTGATAAACCATCAGTAAGACTCATCAAGAAAAAAAGGGAGAAGACTTAAATCAACAGAATTAGAAATGAAAAAGGAGAAGTAACAACTGACGCTGCAGAAATACAAAGCATCATGAGAGATTACTACAAGCAACTCTATGCCAATAAAATGGACAACCTGGAGGAAATGGACAAATTCTTAGAAAAGCATAACCTTCCAAGACTGTACCAGGAAGAAATAGAAAATATAAACAGACCAATCACAAGCACTGAAATTGAAACTGTGATTAAAAATCTTCCAACAAACAAAAGCCCAGGACAAGATGGCTTCACAGGCGAATTCTATCAAACATTTAGAGAAGAGCTAACACTGATCCTTCGCAAACTCTTCCAAACTATAGCAGAGGGAAGAACACTCCCAAACTCGTTTTATGAGGCCACCATCACCCTGATGCCAAAACCAGACAAAGATGTTACAAGAAAAGAAAACTACAGGCCAATATCACTGATGAACATAGATGCAGAAATCCTCAACAAAATAAGAGCAAACAGAATCCAACAGCACATTAAAAGGATCATACACCATGATCAAGTGGGGTTTATCCCAGGAATGCAAGGATTCTTCAATATATGCAAATCAATCAATGTGATAAACTATATTAACAAGTTAAAGGAGAAAATCCATATGATCATCTCAATAGATGCAAAAAAAGCTTTTGACAAAATTCAACACCCATTTATGATAAAAACCCTCCAGAAAGTAGGCATACAGGGAACTTACCTCAACATAATAAAGGCCATATATGACAAGCCCAGAGCCACCATCCTTGTCAATGATGAAAAACTGAAACCATTTCCACTAAGATCAGGAACAAGACAAGGTTGGTCACTCTCACCACTATTATTCAATATAGTTTTGGAAGTTTTAGCCACAGCAATCAGAGAAAATAAATAAATAAAATGAATCTAAATCGGAAAAGAAGAAGTGAAATTGTCACTGTTTGCAGATGACATGATACTATACATAGAGAATCCTAAAGATACTACCAGAAAGCTATTAGAGCTAATCAATGAATTTGGTAAAGTAGCAGGATACAAAGTTAATGCACAGAAATCTCCTGCATTCCTAATGATGAAAAATCTGAAAGTGAAATTAAGGAAACACTCCCATTTACCATTTCAAGAAAAAAATAAAATACCTAGGAATAAACCTACCTAAGGAGACAAAAGACCTGTATGCAGAAAACTATAAGACACTGATGAAAGAAATTAAAGATGATACAAACAGATGGAGAGATATACCATGTTCTTGGGTTGGAAGAATCGATATTGTGAAAATGACTATACTACCCAAAGCAATCTACAGATTCAATGCAATCCCTATCAAACTACCAATAGCATTTTTCACAGAACTAGAACAAAAAAATTCACAATTTGTTTGGAAACACAAAAGATCCCGAATAGCCAAGGCAATCTTGAGAAAGAAAAACGGAGCTGAAGGAATCTGGCTCCCTTACTTTAGACTATACTACAAATCTACAGTAATCTCTTGCCACTATGGTACTGGCACAAAAACAGAAATATAGATCAATGGAATAGGATAGAAAGCCCAGAGATAAACCCATGCACATACGGTCATCTTCTCTTTGATACAGGAGGCAAGAATATACAATGGAGAAAAGACAGCCTCTTCAATAAGTGATGCTGGAAAAACTGGACAGCTACATGTAAAAGAATGTAATTAGAACACTCCCTAACAACATACACAAAAATAAACTCAAAATGGATTAAAGACCTAAATGTAAGCCCAGACACTATAAAACTCTTAGAGGAAAAGATAGGCAGAACACTCTATGATATAAATCACAGCAATATCCTTTTTGACCCACCTCCTAGAGAAATGGAAGTAAAAACAAAAATTAACAAATGTGACCTAATGAAATGTAAAAGCTTTTGCACAGGAAAGGAAACCATAAACAAGACGAAAAGACAACCCTCAGAATGGGAGAAAATATCTGCAAATGAAGCAACTGACAAAGGATTAATCTCCAAGTTATACAAGCAGCTCATGCAGTTCAATATCAAATAAAGAAACAATCCAATCCAAAAATGGGCAGAAGACCGAAATAGACATTTCTCCTAAGAAGATATACAGATTGCCAACAAACACATGAAAGGATGCTCAACATCACTAATCATTAGAGAAATGCAAATCAAAACTGCAATGAGGTATTACCTCACACCAGTCAGAATGGTCATCATCAAAAAATCTAGAAACAATAAATGCTGGAGAGGGTGTGGAGAAAAGGGAACCCTCTTGCACTGTTAGTGGGAATGTAAATTGATACAGCCACTATGGAGAACAGTATGGAGGTTCCTCATAAAACTAAAAATAGAACTACAATACGACCCAGCAATCCCACTACTGGACATATGCCCTGAGAAAACCATAATTCAAAAAGAGTCACATATCACAGTATCCACTGTAGCTCTATTTACAGTAGTCAGGACATGGAAGAAACCTAAGTGTCCACCGATAGATGAATGGATAAAGAAGATGTGGCACATATATACAATGGAATATCATTCAGCCAGAAAAAGAAACGAAATTGAGTTATTTGTAGTTAGTTGGGTGGACCTAGATACTGTCATACAGTGTGAAGTAAGTCAGAAAGAGAAAAACAAATATCGTGTGCTAACACATATATATGGAATCTAAAAAAAAAAAAAAAATGGTTCTGAAGAACCTAGGGGCAGGACAGGAATAAAGACGCAGACATACAGAATGGACTTGAGGCCACCGGCAAGGGGAAGGGTAAGCTGGGATGAAGTGAGAGAGTGGCATGGACTTATATATAGTACCAAATGTAAAATAGGTAACTAGTGGGAAGCAGCCGCATAGCTCAGGGAGATTAGCTGGTGCTTTTTGACAACCTAGAGTGGTGGGATAGGGAGGGTGGGAGGGAAATGCAAGTGGGAGGAGTTATGGGGATATATGTATATGTATAGCTGATTCACTTTGTTAGAAAGCAGAAACTAACACACCATTGTAAAGCAATTATACTCCAATAAATATGTTAAAAAATGATGAAGATGAAGATGATGTGATGATGATGTGAAGATGATGATGAAGATGAAGATCATGATGAAGGGCTTCCCTGGTGGTGCAGTGGTTGAGAGTCCACCTGCCAATGCAGGGGACACAGATTCATGCCCCGGTCCGGGAAGATCCCCTATGCCTCGGAGTGGCTAGGCCTGTGAGCCATTGCTGCTGAGCCTGCGCATCCGGAGCCTGTGCTCCACAACGGGAGAGGCCACAACAGTGAGAGGTCCGCATACCACAAAAAAAAAAAAAAAAAAAAAATAAGATCATGATGAAGATGGAGATCATGATGATGATGATAACAATTTTGATGACGGTACCTAACACTTATTGAGCTCTTACCATAAGTTAAGCTAAGTGGTCCGTTTAATTTCCACAATACCTCTGCAATACAGGTAGTACTGTCATTTTCATTTTATAGAGAAAGAACTAGGGCTTACTTTGTTTAAGGACCTGGACCAAGTTCACAGGGCCAATTGAGTCACGGAGCCAAAATCCTGAGACAATGTGACCCCAAAGTCTGGGCTGATGTGTTCCTACATTCTCCCTATTGATTTTTTCAAATACTCTATTAAAGGAGTGAGTCTAATTTCCATAATTAAATGCCCCTTAGTCTCTTAAAAACAAACAAAACCCCATATATATAAGTGGTTTATATACATATATTATAAAATATGATTATATAATATATATATAATTTATAACAAAGGTGGAACATAGGGATAAAAGAAGAAATCGCTCTTTTTTTCTTGCTTTGTACAAAACTTGACTCTCTGAGACAAGTAGTAGATGACATGAGGGAGAATTTGTTTTTCCTCCACATTTTACGGTTTGTTCTAAACTATTTCCAGTTGAAAACAATTAATTATGATTTGCATTTGAGCTTCAAGTCAGCTATATTTAGCAGACAGTCCCCCAGATTCTTAACAGTGATTGACACAGATTTTGTATTTTCAGTTATTTCCATCTCATGTTTGTTAAGATTCAGCGGTATTTTATTAGGTATTTGGAAAAAGGAAGATAAAGCAAAATTTGTCTTGATGCCATCTTCAAGCAAAATTAGGTGTGCTTGAATATTCCTGAATAATTTTTATGGTAGCCTTATGAACTTCTCTCATTAATTGTATTTATTGGCATAAAATTCTTAAGATAACTTGGCAAATTTAAGGAACAAGGAAAGAAAATAAAGGAAGAAGTAGGGGGAAAGATTTGAAAAAGAAAGTGAAAGAGGGAAAATGGTAATAGAGTAACTAGCATTTCTACCCACAACTTTTTTCAAGGGACTTGTTATCAATGTGGGTCTAATAATCAAAATATTACTATGAAAGTAGGCAAATGCTGACATGAAAATTTTACTCTAAATATTAATCATTCCAAGTAGCCCCAATCCAATTCCACCATGGGCACTTGGCTCTTTTATCAAATTAATTTATCTAAAATAATATACCCCCAAATATTTTCTAATTAACATTTGATCCCATTTAAATGGTTTTCCCTTGGCTCTA
Organism: Mesoplodon mirus; assembly: GCF_964341445.2. Classification (NCBI taxonomy): domain Eukaryota; kingdom Metazoa; phylum Chordata; class Mammalia; order Artiodactyla; family Ziphiidae; genus Mesoplodon; species Mesoplodon mirus. Next base: position 47,144,791 of record NC_138984.1, read on the forward strand.
CATGGCCTTAGTGTTATTGATATTTTCTTATGGTATTGTCTAAAAGACATAGATTCCCTTAACAATAAAACAAAGAAACATCCAAAGGGCATAAGATTAAACCATTTAGTATCTTGTTCACTCTTCTAAGAATCAAGAAGATATAAATGTGTGACCACTAGTGAAAAAAGCATGTGTAATCATTAAGTAATTCGCTTCAATGATAATATCTGATTCATCTTAATGGAAGCGTTTTATATGGAGGAGTGTGACACTGAATAGGATGTACAGATGCCAATTAAAGACAGATAAATTAACACCAATGTTTGAAATTCTCATTTAGGAATAATCTGTGAACTGGCTCTTTCTCAGGTGAGATCGCTGCACCTGTCAAAGAAGGCAATGACGTTTTTGAACCCATGATTATTTATAAGCACTTACAGCTCTTTCCTAAATCAAGTCAGTTTCCATGGAAACAGGAATTATCTGTTGAAGTCTGACCTTTCCTTTGCATAGTTTAGTTTTGACAGCTATGTGAGCAGTGTTTTAGAAAGCACATATATCCTAGAGTCCTTACAAAAGATATACAAAGCAGAAAGTAATTGAAAATGCTAAGCTTTAAAAATGCAGTTAAGTTTACCTAGCTTTTTAAAGTGACCTTTCATTTCTTTAAGAGTATGTGAGTTTTATTTTGAGCCAGTGTTACCTTGGAATGTTCAAAAGTAAGAGTTGGAACAAGGTAGAGAACTATTGTTATTATTATTTTGTTACATAAGTAAATATTAGAAGGAAAACAAATACTTGTATGAGGAAATAATCTCTCAGCATATAATGGACATGTACACATCATTATTTTTTTCAGTTGTGAAAGGATCAAAGCATGCTAAACGATTTCCCAATGTCATATGTCAAGTATTTAAATGCACGGCTCATGTCCTGGAGATTCTAGAGCAGCAGTTCTTTTAATTTCAGCCTTTAAAATTATGAACGAATGAAGTAATATTAAGTAGTAGAAAAATTTACTAAAATATTGGGGCCCGTCTTCTAAATTTGGTTAATTTTAAGGCTCGATAAATTATGGCTATATTTTTACCTGCTTCTGCATCTGGAAAGATTATTTTTAAAGTGCTTTTACTAGTTTTCATATTTGTGAAAGAAATCAATGACTACAGCTTTGGCAATGTGGTAGTAAATGAGATAAAATGATTTATTAAAACCTGATAGATTAGAATTTTACAACAGATAATCTCAGAAAGCACATAATTATGGCAATTGTCATTAGAGCTTCATATTCAATAAATACAACTTATCAAGTGTACTTAAGGACAACTCATAAATTGTTTTCTGAACTTTATTTACTAATTTTAACTTTCAAGTAAATAATAGAAAATAGCAGCCATTCCAAAATGAAGAAAAATGTTTCATGAGGAAAAAAAGTTATCTAACTGAGAGGACCACCTCAAACATAAGGGCAAAGTACTAAAATAAAATTCAATAATGAATCAAATGTAAAATAAATGAGTTTCCACATTAGTTTGACAGAATAACCTTAAAGAGCTTTGAAGGACATCACAATATAATTTCATTTTTCTTAAGAAACAATTTTAAAGCCATAAATTATATAAAAATATTGTGTATTGCTTACTTTAGTTTAATACTTTTATTTTTTCATATTTATGAAAAATTTTTTCATATTTATGATAAAATTTGAAAACCATATTGACAAATTCCCTCTCCCTTTCAAATCTATTTTATGTGTTTCTATACTTTCTAATTTTATGACAATATTTAAGTATCATCTTTCACAAAGTGGAAACATACATCAAATAAAATAAAGTTATAGATTGAATTTCTGCAGTTGCAGAGCATACTTTGATTTTTTCCTGAAATGAATAAACATATTTTTTAAGCTTTAGCTTCTATTTTCCTCCTCTTAAATTTGATAACTTAGTCCCTGAAGGAAGTAGATTATATTGTTATAGGTTTGAAAACTGGTATCACAGAAAAGGTATATGCTAATGGGTTATTTCAGTGAGACTTTGGTTGAAATGCATAATGACAAGTCTCAGTTGAACAGAAAAATAATCTGTAGTTGGACTCAGATAAATTTGTCTGAGTCTATTCTGATTCAGAAAAATTTAGAGTGGGCTATAGAAAATAACTTTACCAAAATACTTAAATAAAAATTATGGTTACCAAGAGGGAAGGAGAGGGAGATAAACTGGGAGATTGGGATTGACATATACACACTACTATATATAAAATAGATAACTAATAAGGACCTACTGTATAACATAGGGAACTCTACTCAATACTCTGTAATGACCTATATGGGAAAAGAATCAAAAACAGAGTGGATATATGTATATGTATAACTAATTCACATTGTTTTACAGCAGAAACTAACAAAACACTGTAAATCAACTATACTCCAATAAAAATTATAAAAAAAGGAAAGAATGAAAATTCCATTACAGTTCCCAACATTTAAAGATTATATTTACTACTCTTAAAACTGCTCTAGAAAGGAACCAGGACTCCTAGGAGAGATGCCTGAATTGAGGACTGAGGCATGTAAAGTATATGAATATAAAACATCTTTTTTTGAGCTGAAAAGTAAAGTGATATTCAAAGAATGATGTGGACATATCAAAAGAATACAGGAGCCAGTTTGAGCAAGCAACCCCTTGCCAAATCAGAATTTGTGAGAATCAAGTAGGCTGAAAGGAGAACATTCAATTGGCATAAGACTGAGGAGTGGGGGATATTTTGGATGTGTCACACTGAAATTGAGATGTCTAGTGCTGCCTTTGTCTTAAGTTAGCTCTGTGTCTCTGGATAAATCACTCTGAGGTAAATTCCTTCATTTTGAAATGAAAATGTCTAAATTTACTTCCAGTTTTAAAAATCTATAAATAGAGAATTTGCAGAATAAAGAAATGAGAAGTCAATAGAAGATCTCTAATAAACCATTTAACTAGAAAAATTATGAAAAGCAATAATTTAAAATCTCTGGAAATTGTCCTAAGGGCACACAGCAAATTTAGAAACATTCGTTCAAGTAAATCTTCTAAATCTCAGTAAAAGTAGCAAAAGCCTCTGACATTTGAGCCACAACCACCTTCCTCCACCCTCCGTGGCTCCTGCTCATCCCAAGCTACATCTTGTGAAAACTACCGCAGGAGTTCTAATCCAGGAAGCTGCGGCCAAGAAGATGATTCTCTCTCTTTCCTTAGGTCCCATTCTGGGCTTTGGTTTCCAGCTGAGGTTGCGGGGTGGGAAGAGAAATTCTGTTCCAAGCAGATGCAGTTGAGAGAACCAGGATACCCTTGTTCTAACCGGCCATTATTCATAGAGCAGAAGCAATTAGAGCAGGACGGTTTACAACATATATTGACCTAAACGTATCACAATAATAACAGCACAGATAGGAGGATGAATGGAGCAACATAGGGAAAAAGTTTCAGTATTTCACTGGAACTATGTTAGTATGAATCTAAAGTATATTTTGATAAATTAAGTTACAACCCCTAGAACAATCAGTAAGATAATAATTGAAAAATATAATTAAATTTATTAAAGCAATTAATATTTTGCACTGAGAAATATCTACTAAATTAAAAAGAAATTTGATAAGGAGGACCATAGGAACAAAAAAAGATGTGAGACACATAGAAACAAAAAGTAACGTGGCAGATATAAATACAACCATATCAGTAATAACACTAAATGTGACAGGATTAAATATTCCAATCAAAACACAGAGATTAGATTGGATAAGGAAAAACAAGAACCAACTAAGTTGTCTTAAGGAGACAAACTTTAGATTTAAATACACAAATAGGTGCAAGTAAATAAAAAAAGAGACATCATGCAAAAACCAATCTTAGGAGAGCTGGAGTGGCTGTACTAACATCAGGAAAATAGACTTCAAGCAAGAAATGTTACATATACAAATAGGGATATTTCTTATGACAAAGACCTCAATCCATCAAGAATAAACATGGATGGCCCTAGCAACAAAGTCCCAAAACACATGAAACAAAAACTGACAGAACTTAAGGGTGAAATATTCAATTCAACATTAATAATTAAAAACTTCCATACCCTATTTTCAATATTGGGTAAACAACTAGAAAAAAATCAGTAAGGATATAGAAGATGTGAACAAAACTATACATCAACTAGACTTATTTATAGTACATTCAACACAATAATAGCAGAGTATACATTCTTCCTGTTTATAGAACATTCTCCTGAATATAAAACAAGCCTTAGTAAACTTAAAGTGATTGAAATCGTATATAAAATATGTTTTCCAACCACAATGGAATGAAATTAAAAATCAAAAGCAAAAAAGAAGTTTGGGAAGTTTACAAGTATATGAAAATTAGACAACACACTCCTAAATGACCAATATGTCAAGAAAAAAATCACAAGGGAAATTTAAAAATAAGTTTAGATGAGTGAAAATACAAACACAATATACTAAACCTTATGGAACATAGCTAAAGCAGTGAAGTGCTCAGAGGGAAATATATAACTGTAAGTACCATGCTTAAAAAATGCCTCCAGAGTATAATGTGAAACTTGCACAGTGCTTTTAATGCTTTTAATTGTGTCACAGCTTGGGATAATTAATTTTTCTGAGTCTTACTCTAATCTTCTTTATAATGAAAAAAAATTCCTAAAGTTCAATGTACTGAAAGCACACATAATCTCTCAAACACATATATCAATCTCTCAGCAAATGATATCTCTTCATCCTCCTCTTTCTTCTCTTTCTCTTCCTTTCAGAGTAAAAAGAAACTGCTTCATCTTATATAACTTTTAATTCTAAAATTTTAATATTCTAAAATAATTTTCTAATAGAAAAAAATAATTAAAATATTTTAAAAATATTAAAATAATTGAACTTTATTTCAAAAAGAATTTCAGTATTTAAAAATGTCCTCAATATTATTTTTGTTACTACTCTAGATTATCACTGAAATATGAAAGGGCAGAATTACACATATGGATGAAACAGAACAATTTCCTTGGTTTACATGAAGTATAAGGTATATCAAAGAGAATGTTTAGTTTTTGTTGTAGTATTTCCAGAAAGATAATAAAATAAATTATTTTCATGTAAGAACACAAAGTGGTATCTCTAGTCTGTTCATACTATTGATACAACCCTGTTTTCTCCAAACTCTTAGAGAACGATAGAAAGGAAATATCACTTCATATTCCAAATGAGATGGAATTATGCAAACTAATGGAATAGAATTCCTCATGCTGTAAAAAATGCATGATCACATTTTGGAAAAATCCACTTAGGAGACAATGTTTCTCATTGCCCCTGCCCCCTGTCAAAAATAGCAAGAAGAACAAATACCAGCCCTCCAGGTAATTCTAATGATAAACAGTACCAGAATTTTGATCAAGTGCTTAATTCTTAACTTAAGCCCCTAAAATACCAAGTTTCTGTGTTAGAAATAACTAATCGCTACTGACACAGTTCCTCTGTGTGTGTGTGTGTTTGTGTGTGTGTGTGTTAAGATAATCAAACTTACTTTCTAGACTTTTAAAAATTGTAGGAAAACTAGAACTTTTAAAAAATAGTCACAAAAATGTACTCACATACTATGTTTTCAAGTAAATGAAAATGCTGCTTAATGCATACCACCATTTCTTCAACTACTCTGATAAAATATATATAGGCTTTACTTGGAAGTAGTCATAGCTTCTAACAAAGGTTATTTTACCAGTTACAGCTATGCCTGTTCTTATAGCAACATCACTGTATTTGCTTCTATTTTGGAAAAAAATTATGGATATTATTAACTCTCATTAAGGAAGAAAGGAAAAATATGAGTTTACAGAATGGTGGTACAGAAAGAGAATGGGTTTTAATAACAAAAATCTGAGTTTGAATCCTTTTTCTGTCACTTACAAGCTTAGGGCACTTAATCAACCTTTTTAAATTCCAGTTTTCCCATGTGTGAAGTGTAAGTAATTAAATGTATGGCATTATTGAGAAAAGAAAAAAAAGTAAAGCATCTATCAGTGCTTCATAAATAGTCTACACTCAGTAATTATTAGTTCTTTTCTCCCTGTTCTACATTATAATCAAAATATGACACCTTATTGGAAAGAGTTAGAATCAGTCATGTATTTATATTATGCTATATTATATTTAGAAGGTAAATTATTTAGAAATTTGTGAGATGGTATAATAAGAAAAACTCCTTCTTAATTTTCTCTCATTAGCTCAAACCCTCTTCCAACCTCTGTACTTGTGTACTTAGTTGCCTTTTTCAAACCCCTCTTGGCTGTCTCCAAGATAGCTCATACTTAATCCAACGAAACTAAATTGTTGATTTCTCCTTCCCTCCATGTCCCTTCATAAGAGATTTTTGATTACAGACTATTCGAAATTAGTAAACAGTCCCACCATCCACCCAATTACACAAGTCAGTCTTGGGATACTTTTAACACTTCCTTACACTTTCCCCACATCTAAACTATCCCATCTGTCTCATTTTGATTCTACCTCACAGAAACATGTATCATCCATTTCTGTTCTTCATTTCTGGTGCAAATCACTATCATTTTTTTTTTTTTTAATCTGGAGTACTGCAGTAATTTCCTGACTGGTCTCGTCTCTGATTATCTTGTCACTTTCCACTTTATTTTCCATACAGCAACTAAGGCGATAATTTTAAAACACAAATTGCTTCGTTACTGTTGCCTGAAACTGTCCAATGGCTTCCTTCTCCACTTAAAAATTATATCCATGCTTCTACACATGACTTAACAGGCATCCTGTGTTCCAGTCCCTACCTGGCTCTCCAAACTCTTCTCATGATATTCCCTCTCCCTACTGATTGTTACATCCACAAGGGTCTCTCAGGTCCTTAAACATGCCAAGTGATTTCCCACCAAGTGCTATTCCTTCTGCCTGAAAATATTCATTGCTCCAATTTTCACATAATTGGCTTCTGATCATCTTTTAAGTCTCACGTTAACTTTCTTCTGAAAAGCCTTTTCTAGCAACCCAAACTAACTTCATATGCCCTATTACTTCCCCTGAAAACAGCCTGCTCCTTTCCTTTCTATTACTTTTTGAGATATATTATTATATACATTTTGATTATATACATTGGGTAGAATTTTATTCCTCCTTACTTTCTCTTCCAGGCAAGGAAGGATTTTTTGGCATGACACAATAAAGAAAACAAAATTAATGGCATAATATGTTCATTTATTCAACCAAAGAATATATGAAGGTTAGAAAGTAATGGACATAGGAGCAGCAGCTATTTTATATAGATTATTCAGATAAGAACTTTAAAAGATGAAGCAACATTTAGCACAGTTAAGAATGAATTGAGTGAGGGAGACAAGAGGAAGTACTTTCTAGGCAGGGAAACACAAGCACAAAGTTCCTGAGATAGAAATATTTTTAGTGTGTTTGAGGAATAGTAAGGAGGTCAGAGTGATTTAAAAAGAGAGAAGACAAGAAAGAGGGTTGAGTTGGGTCTAGATTACATAAGGTATCATATATCACAGCATAGGTTATGTTTTTATTCTACTGTGAACCTTATTCTATTCAAGGCAATAGATTTTGTTTTTCTTGTAGATTCTCCTGTCTGAAAACTGTGAAGACCTAATATATTCCCAAGTGTGGAGCAGCACTGCTACTGGAGGATAGAATCAATAGGGAAACTCAGAATATGAGCACATCTAGGGTGGAGCTGGGACCCTGAAGTGCAGTCGAGGGAGTGAAAGACTAAAGGGATGATTGAGAAAGGATGGCAAGGGAGGAGCTGGAGTGTAGAAGAAGAGTTTTTAGACACTATCCAGGCTAGTGTGGTATGAGAGATAACTAGTGGGAACAGTAGGGGATATTTTGCACTATTCTCCTAAGTCATGACTTTGTAGTCATCCAAAATAATATTTCTTTATATGTGTCTAGACAGCGTGTTGTGTCTAGACAATGCAAGAAAATATAAGCAGTTAACTTTGAAGGGAATTATCTACCATATTTATTGATCTGTGATATTATATCTGACCTTGCATGAATCATGACAAACTACATGATCAAATCAGGAACATAACAGCATGCTACCTGAACTACAGATAGAATGGTGCAAAGAGAGAGTAGAACCAGTAGGGGCAGCCCTGGAGTTAGAAACACCTTCTCGGGGGAATCCACCACGGTGGAAACAGATACGACTATAGCGTTAAGGCTACTAGAGAAATAAAACTATAGATGAAAGGACATTTCAGAGACTTCCACTTTCAGCTTTGTCACCTAGAGAGTTTAGAAGTTGTCACTTCCATCCTTACAACAGGAAAATATCTAAGCAAACTGAAGTCATAACTTTTCTTGGACACATCAGTGAAATGAGGTTGCAAAGCAAACAAGCATCCCAAAATCTGGAGAGACAAGTGAGTTCAGAGAATTGCAGTCTACATTAGCTTGCATGGAGCAGAAGGATCTGGAGCCATAAGTTGGAAGAAACACTTCAATAGTAATTTTGAAAAATTGCTGGAGGCAGAGTGCCCATTAGAGCGAGACCCACACAGGAGTTTCTCACTCTCAATAGAGAAAACCAAAGCCAATTCGTTAAAAAGTTCAATAAATTTGATAAACCTCTAGCCATATTAACAAAGAAAAAGAGAACACACAAGTTACTAATATCAGAAATAAAAGAGGGGCCATTACTACTGATCCCATAACATTAAAGAATAACAAAAAATACTATAAATAATTATATAACCAGAAACTTGATAATTTAGATAAAATGAACAAACTCCTTGAAAGACACAAGCTACAAAAAACTCATACAAGGAGAAGGAGATAATCTTCTTAGGAATATGTCTATTAAAGAAATTATTTCATTAATAACCTTTCAAAAAGGAAAAGGCTTAAATAATTTCACTGGTGAATTTTACCAAACACTTAAAGAAGAAATGGTATCATTTCTCTAGTCCAGAAAATAGAATGAGTTAGGTATCTATATTTAATTATTTACTGAAATAGAGAAGTGGGTAGACTGAGACAAGGATAAGAGTTTTCTGGGAGAAGCCATGTATCACATTTTGATTAAATTTAGGTTTCTCCAGAGTTCTCAATATGCTCTAGGAAGCTTTACTTTTCAATTAATTTGGGCAAAAGGGAAGAAAACAAAGGTATCACGTTAACAGAAATAAAGCTACTAAGATAAATATTATCTCATAACTGAGACCAAATGATGGTGAAAGATTGGTGTAAAGCTTAGCGGGAAAATGTGGAACTACAATTAGTGGTAAAAGAAAAGGTTTAGGTCCAGGATTAGGTGAGAAACACTGAAGCTGGTTATCTAGTAGAGGAAAAATATGAACAGTTATGCTGTTAGCATGAGTGTCCTAAGCAGGAAATGGCATACATGACCACAAATTGCTGAGGAGTATAAAAGAATAATAGTAACCCACAAACTGATTGTGGATCAATTTATGTTTCCCAGTGGACCTTCAGAAATGCCACTGGGAAATGATGTATGATGACACTGAAAATTTGCAGAAGGAACAGGTGTTGCAAAATGTGACACATACTTAATTTTGTACAGCAAAACCATTGACCATTGAAAACCTATTTATAAAGGACTCAGACCCCCCAAACTAATATTATCATGCATCAAGCCCCGTACTGGATAGCCAGAACTTAAGAAACTATCTTACTATTTGTAAAAACCAATTCACATGTTTTTTTCCCATGAGAGTCCTATCTAGGACCTGGAATCTTGGAAAAAATATTTTGAGAGAAGTGACTGCCTGCTTACCAGCCCTCTACCCAAGTCCAACTCTGAGCAAGGAAGAAATTTTGAGAATACACTGCTATATCAACAATACTGGGACATACCAACATCATGTGCCTCTGATACAAGGCACTGAAAAGGACACAACATCACCCCAATGACATTCTTTACAAAATGTATAACTTGAATCTAATCATAGGAAAAATGCCAATTAAGTAAAAATCTACAAAATATCTATCTTCCACTCTTGAAAAATTGTAAGGCCAAGAAGATTAGGAAAATCTGAGAGAGTACCCCAGCACTCTGTACTTTCAGATCCTTGGCCAGGGTTAGCTTCACTGGGAATATTCTTACTATCACCATTTCAGAAGATGTCTTATGTACCATCCAAAGTTCAGGGTCAACGGCTCCTGTTTTTTGAAGAATTCCTGTGTGCCTCAAACAGGATTTGTCACTCTTCATTTTGTGATCTTCTGACATACTTTATCTTTCTTATGGCCAATTAGCATATATACTAGACTTGTACGTATTTCTGCTCTCCTCACTATGGTATGAGTTTTGTGAGGACAGAGACCAGGTATTCTTACCTGCCTATATCCAGGACCTAACCCAGTACCGAATGTATCATATGTCATATTTTGTTGAATGAAAACTTTATTTTTATGAAGCAGCTTGTTTTCTCCCCTAGAATAGATACTAATTATTGATACCATTAAAATTTCTCCAAGTTTCTAAATTCATAGAGCATAATGAAACAGAATATTTGATGAACCTTAATTCTCAGTAACACAGATAACTTTCCTGATAGGTTTTGGTATTTCTGGGCAGCAGGCTTGTAAAGGTGGCAATGGCCAAGGACAGTGATCTTTTGTTTATTACATACCACCTGGTATACTTTGCATATCAAACACTAGAACATAGTATCTGAGTTGTGAATAAAGGTTACAACCACTTGAGAAATCATCTATGCCACTGCATTAATAGAAATGAGTTGAAAGAAGGCAGGCTATTTAAAATATTCATTTATAATTTTGTAGATCAGAAAGGTTTTTGATGTGGTATTTCAGTTCCTTTGGGTTTTTCATTATGGTTAAAGTTGCTAAGAAAGTAGATCTTCAATGTTCTCATTACACAGACAGAAAAGGTAATTGGGTGAGGTGTTGGAGGCATTAACTAACCCTATGGTGCTAATCATTTCATAATATATAAACATAACAAATCATGTTGCACACCTAAAATGTATACAATGTTATACATCAATTATATCTCAATAAAGCCGAAAAAAAGACATAATGATATTTAAGAAATCAGGGAGAGCAGTCTAAATGATTTTGGGTGTGTATGTGGGGAGCACTGAGGCTTCATTGTTCCTACCCATTTCTTTTCACTGGGGAAAAATTGAGTTAAATTAGCAAAGTTATTTTCATGAATATTTTCAGCTACTTGAAAAGATTTCCTTTATGTTCTCAATGAGCCCATAAGATAAAGACAACATTTAGCAGGAAGCCACGTTGACCACTTTCTCTTAGTGACTGAAAAAGTTATTTAGTAGTGTACTAGTTAATTTAGAAACAGTCTGTGTTTCATTGCTCAATCTACACAGGAAAAAGTATTAAAATATTCTACTACTTCATAAATGCCAGATCCCCTCCAAACCACCACCTTGGCTGATGTAATATATATATTTCCAGAACAGATCCTGGAACATCGTAAGTACTTCACCATCACTGAGAGAGATGAAGTCAGTGATGAATAAATACATCAGCCTACAATGAAACATTTGGTTTATTTTAAGAGTTCACTAATTAGAAGTTTACTAGGTCCAGAAACTATGAAAGATTCCATTTTTAAAAGCATTGCCTCTGCTCCTGTTGCATTTAGATTTCTCTTTGATACTAGGGAATTGTATGCACATTCCTGCCTTTGCTCACTTTGTGTTTGATCATTAGAATATCACCCAATTCATCTTCTATGTAGCACATTAGCTATTTTGAAAATTCTAATGGTGTTCAGATTCTTCCCTTTAATATTTCCTACAGCCATTCCATTATTTCAATCCCATTAATTTTCATCATCCTAATCCAGAAGTTTGAAAATCTCTGATGACCTTCTTGTCCCCATTCTACCTCTACTCCATCCATCAGCAATCCATCACTTCTTTTCTTTTCCATAACAAAGGCTCCAAATTATCTTCATGTGCCTCATATCTAAAGCACAATACGTAGCAAGATGTACTTAATCTGTTTTCTGTTATTCTTCAGTATGAACCTTCCACAAACAAGCTAATGTAATTTTTTATCCAGATGGTATTTTCTGTTTATTGGTCATCATATTACACAGTTAAACAACAGAAGCTTTGCGTATTTGAGAAAACTCACATCAATTATTTGCTTCCTATTGGTTAGATTTTCTCTGACCAATTTCCTGTCTTTCTCTTAGACCTTCCTTCCTCCTTCCCTCCCTCCCTCCCTTCTTTCCTTCCTTTCTTTTTACATGAAATCTACTCTCTTAACAGATTGTTAAGGGTACACCACGGTATTGCCATCTATAGGCAAAATGTTGTACAGCAGATCTCTAAAAATTATTCATCTTGCATAACTGAAATTTTATACCCGTTGATTAGCAACTAGTCATTTCTCCTCCCCCTCCAGGCCCTGGAAGCCACCATTCTATTCTTTGCTTCTATGAGCTTTTCTCATGTCATTTCCTCTATGTGAAAATATTTTTTTTCTTTTATCACTTCACAGTAAATGCTTCCTAATGTATCTGCCCTTACCAAAGTTCCCTTATTACAATAATGTTCAAGAGAACACTTGTTTTTGTCTTACTCTTAGCAATTTCCTCAATAACTAGTATAGCGTTTGCAATTTCATAGGTTCCCAATCAATATAGGCTGAATACTACATAATGCTTTTCCAGGCATGTTAAGATTTATTATCTTCTCTTTATTTAAATTTTATATGACTTATTTATCTGTATCACTTATTTCTGAGAACTTCTATCTTCTGATTCCTCAGAGAAAGATAGAACCAAGCTACCTATTATGTCAGTGACTTGCAAGTTCAACATTTGTGAACTCCCTCCTTTGGGATCTGGGAGACATATGGGCTTGGAAGTCTAGGTACTGAGAATTCTCATTCCATTCACAATCAGAAACTACGTTGGAAATACACCTGGGTGTATATGTGTATTAGAATTATAGATGACAAAAGAAAAAATTGTGTATAAAGATGATTGACACCAGGGGATAAGGTGGGAAGGGATAAATTGGGAGTTTGGGATTGACATATAAACACTACTATATATAAAATAGATAACTAATAAGAACCTACTGTATAGCACAGAGAACTCTAGTCAATACTCTGTAATGGCCTATATAAGAAAGGAATCTAAAAAAAACAAAAAAGAGTGGATATATGTATACGTATAACTGATTCACTTTGCTGTACACCTGAAACTAACACAACATTATAGATCAACTATACTCCAATAAAAATTTTTTAAAAAATGATTGAGCTATTTAGACCAGAGTTAGAACATGACGAGAGAATGACATTTGTACTGTCAGCTACTTCTTTTGCTGGTGACCTGAATTGAACTAATAGAACAGCTTTTATCCTCTTTGTTCCTCAGACTGAAAATACACTTGCAACACAGCTCAGTTATGTTTTTGAGAGCCTGACCTACATTGGGTCTTCTTGAAAGTACAGTGAGATAAGCAGACAGGGAACTCTAAGGCCCCTCATTTCTCATGGAGGTAGACAGTTCTAATATTTCCTTGGGATACATTCCTAATAAGAAATGTTACCTTGCTTTCTTCTAGATTGTTGTTGTTTTTTAAATTAATAAAACATTAGCTAATAACTTCTGTTCAGTCTTCTCTCCTTAATAGTAAAAAAAAAAATAACTAAAGTTTGAGAGCGCTAATTTAAAAGTCCACAATATTGCTGCTTTAATTAAAGTGCTCCTTTATTTGAGCTTCTTTGGATTGTCAATGTTTAAGAGAACAGCTCTTCTTTTTTCTTCTCTGCTTCAGCTGATGCCTCCTCCATACCTTAGAAGGTTATCTATCCTGTTCATTTCACAGCAAATCTAGCAGAACTGATGAGATCCAAAATAGGCAAAAGGTCATGATTCAGGTATCTAAGGCTGAGCAATCTTTTTTATGATTATTACAAATTAATCATTGTTACTGAACATAGGTAATTTCTAAATGTAAATGTTTCATTTGATATTACTTCTGAATTTTAAGTAGTTAAATAAAATACTGAGTTTCACAGGAATAGTCCCTGTTACAAATTCCTAGACAATACTGCATAATGTAAGGACCAAAAATTAAGGGTGGGGATATTGGGGAATGAGGTGGCTTTGGGGATACCAAAAGGAAGCCAATGTTGTGTTCTGTCTAGCTCCTCTCTGCACCTTTGAGAAAACCATTTGAATGGGATCATATTTGCTTCAGACAAAATAATGTGGGAGGTTCTTGTAAATATGTTTGGCATACTAGCTATTTTCCCAAATGCCAGTTAATTTACTCTTTTCTACTATTTCTTTCTCTCTCCCATTCCCATAAATATAAATCCTTGTACTAATGGAAATGTGCTCTAATAATAATTTTCTTTCTTAATTGCTTTAAGATCCAAGGAGATGATCTTTATTAATTGAAACTTTGCAACCCACATGTAATGGCAAGTGTTGCTGTTAGTACTCAAGCTTTGCAAATGCAAACGAACACATTTGTGTCCTCCAATAAAGCGTTTCTATGTCATTTCCAACCTCACATGAAATAATGGACTCTTTCTACCCCTCTCTTAGTGCCTGAGATAGAGTTCATAATTTAGCCTTTCCTAATTTCCAATCTAAAAAGTATACAAGTGGAAGATTTGAAGTTGTAAAATATCTGATATTCCATATAAACATTCTAGTGAATAGCTCTTTGTAAGAGTATGGAGAATTTTAGATACATGGAAGGGAGTCATAGCTATTGATGTTTTTGTTTTTATAAAATAATGCAAATGCAATGATTTACTTTTAAGTTTGATTATATGAGTACAAGAGAATTTTAACAATCATCTATGTTGAATACCATCACTGACAATTAATTCACTACCTCAAACAGTAACGTATTGGTGTTTCAAGCTTCTTTGCTTGATATGGTCCTGATAAGCCTCTTTTGTATCAAGTCTTATCCCACAAATTAAAAAAAATATTCATATTCTTACACTTAAAAAATAGTTTATTGTCATTTAACTATTATGGTCACTTCCAGAAGTCACTCTTATTGACAGAGAATTTCTTTAAAAATGTGATTCTCATAAGTAAAAGCAATACAAGTGATATAATCAAAGCAAATTAGAGTCTCTTGGATTTAGTCAACTCTGATTGATTTAGGGAGAAAAAAATCAGTTATAAGGATAAAAAGTTAAAAAATCTGGGTGGCTCCAGAAAATGAGGCAGTAGGAATTGGAATCTTTTTAGGGGTTGTCATTAGAATAACTCTGCTCCAACTATTTTCTGTCCTTGAATCACTCAGCTCAAGATTCAGTTTTAAAGGCTGATGGGCCTATCTGCATTTATGTGCCAATTCCCTTCATTTGGTGAAGTAGATAAGCGAAGCTTTTTGTTATAAATTACTATTGAGGTTATTTGTAAAAGTCACCATCAAAGAGTATTACTAAAGGAGAGAAAAGGAATGTTACCCAGATAAAGACAAACAATGCCTGATTGAGTAGGCCCAGAACCCTCCAGCTTTTCTGTCTGTGACTAGGTACCTAAATCAGCACGGCCTTCTGAGCAGGTCCAGTTGTCTTTAAATATAGAAGAAGATGACGGAAGAGTGCTGCTTTCACTTTAGGTATAAGCTGTTTTTTTTTTTTTTTTTTTTAATCCTTTAATATTTGTGTAAAATTTTGATCTCAAATTTACTTCTATCAGCTTTTTACCATTAAGAATACTGAAGAAGGGCTTCCCTGGGGGCGTAGTGGTTGAGAGTCCGCCTGCCGATGCAGGGGACACAGGTTCATGCCCCAGTCTGGGAAGATCCCACATGCCGCGGAGCGGCTGGGCCCGTGAGCCATGCCCGCTGAGCCTGCGCGTCCGGAGCTTGTGCTCCGCAACGGGAGAGGCCACAACAGTGAGAGGCCCGCGTACTGCAAAAAAAAAAAAAAAAAAAAAAAAAAGAATACTGAAGAAAAAGAAATCGACTGACAGGCAATACACAGACACACACACACACACACATATATATAGAGATATACATACATACATAGTTTGATCATCTAATTGTCAGAAATGGTGATTTCATTATGCTTTTCTGTATTTTCTAAGTCATCCTCAACAGATAAGTATTTTTAAACTTTTATACGCTGTGGCATAGAAAAATATTCTCTAAAACATCTTTTATATGTGTGAACCTGTGTGTAGACAACACATATTTTTCCCAGAGGTGTAAACAGGTTTAAGATAAAGAATAATTCCATCATTAAAAATATTTATGATATGCTGCTGCATATTCTAGCACCTTTCTGGAGACCCACAATTCATATTAATATATTAAAGGCTTTGTGTGTCCCTGATGTCAGGTAGACATCAAGTCAGATGGAACTGGATGTAATTTACTTTACATGTTTTTAATGTATAAGCTTTGGTCTATTTATGCCATCTTTTAAAATTTCAGTTTTCTCAACAATTGAAAGATAGTAGTAATACCTGCAATTTAAATGATAAGAGCACAAATTTAATCATATAGACCTGGGTTCATACCTTAGTTCTTGAACTTCATCTTTGTGTGTTTAACTTTTCTACACTTTAATTTTGCTCACGTATATAACAGAGATGATACTATTAAGGTAATTCTCAGAGTGTTGGGAGGATTAAATTAGATAATAATTATGTACAGAACTTAACATGGTGCCTGACATACAATGAGTCTTTATTATTTGGTGACTACTATTATCATTGCCATTACTGTTGGGCTATTTGATGTACCAAGTGGATAACATACGTAAGCTCTCAGCAAGGTGAATAATACAGTAAATGTTTATTAAGGGCTATTGATGGTGTGGTGGTGGTAGAAGAGATGGAAAAGAGGTAATGTGTGTGGTGTTTCATTTACAGAAATATTCCCAGATCAAATTTTTGCAATCATTCTATATTCCTCAGAACTTTGTGGACATTATTACTTATTCATATATATGCTGGAACACACCCTAAGCATTTATTTTGTGGGGAGAAGCTTGGCAGGAACTACCTAGGCCTACCTCTGCGTGAATATGCCATGGCCTTCTGGTCAGGCACCTGTCCTTGTTGGGCTCCTCACATTTCAATGGGGATGTTCATCTTACCTTCTGTTTCACTGATTCTTGCAGCATATGGCCCTGCACAAACTGGCAGCACAGAATAACTCTGTTCCAAGTATTTGTGGGGGAGTATGACCTTGACATTGAGGATCAATAAAATTGACTTAAAGGAAACATTATGTTGAATTTTTTTTAGTGACATTTAAATCTCTCTCTAGATAAGCTAAAGAAGTCTGTTTTTAGAAATTTTATCATGGGATTTTGCTGAAGACTCCTCCCCTCCCAAATATCCCTACCATCTAGTTTTTCGTTTTAATGAACTGAACTTTGAGTTTTTTGAAACTCATCTTTATATTTATTCTAAAGTTACTGTTGAAGATATGTACATTGTACATTTTTTCTTTTTTTGAGGATGAATAAGAATTTCCTCTATGGTCTCTGTACCAGGAATATTTGTACTACTCTGATTCAGTTTATCTTCAATTTATGAAGACTGCACATCTTATAAGTAATCATGTTTGCACTTTAAATTTTGGTTGCTAAAATGTTTTAAGCCAATTTTTGCCATCTACCCCTTCCAAAAATAGACTGCTACACATTTTGTGTGATGTTAACATTACTTCTGGCATTACGTTAACCATAATAAACCAGTCCTTTTAATTTTTTAATGAATTTCATACCAACTACTTTTAAAAAAATAAACCTTTTATTGAGGTGTGATATGTATGAAGAAACATAATTCATAAATGTATAGCTTAATGAATTAGCACAATGGAAACATATCTGTGGAATGACCACTCAGAATGAGAAATAAAACATTACTAGCAGTGCAGATGCCCCCATATTCTCCCTTTCAACCCCCATCATCCTCAACTTCAAAGTCAACCAGTATCTGTTTTTCCATATGAATGAAACTATAGATTCTATGATTTAATATTATGCTTCTGAGATTCACCCATGCTGCTGCACGCAGCAGTGCATTTACTTTGCTTTACTACAAAAATATTTTTAAAAATCTCCCACTGTTTATCCATTCTTCCATTGAAAGAACAAGGATGGCATAATTATGTCCTCCTATTGAACTGAGCCTTCTATCATTATGTGTTCCTTTTTATCTCCAGTATGTTTTTACTTTAAATCTACATTTTAGACAGCTTTCTCTTGATTAATCTTTGTATGTTTTCGATATTTTTATTTTCAACTTATCTGTGTTTTTCTTATAAACAACATATATTAAGTCAACCTTTTTCTGAACATGTCCCCAACAGTTCTTCTTTATTTCTCCTTTCTTGCCACTTATGTATTATTTTTATGTACTATTTTATTTTCCCTCTCTTTCTAAACTATTTTTACATCCACATGCACCTTTGATTCATCAAGTGTAATATGTACGAGTAGTTTGTCCACATCATGCACAAAGGAAGGATATTAAAACTCTCCAACTCCACTTAATACTTTTCCATATTTTGTACTATCAATTTCATACATCTTAGTCCTTTATATATTTAAATAATACAACATTATTTTATTTGTATTTACCCACATTGTTACTTTTTGGTTGCATTCTCTTTATCCCTTTCTGAATACGTTTTCATCTGTAAATACTGTTTGTACAACTGCCCTTTAGTTTTTCCTTTAACATTGGTTCACTGTTGATAAAGTTTTTTTGTCTACCTAAACCAGTCCGTATTTTGTCCTAATTTATGAAGGATAATTTTTGCTCTACATAGAAGTCTATGTTGGAAATTATTTGCTTTCCCCATTTGAAGCTATTATTCTCCTTTTGGTTTCCATAGCTTATTTTGAGAAATAATCTGTCAGTGTTAATGATGCTCCTTTGAAGCTTATATGTTCTCATCCTTCATATTCCTTTTAAGATTGCCTTTTTTGGGGGTTTTCAGCAGTTTTGCCATGAATTGTCTAGGTGTATTTCTAGGTGGATTTAGACTTCTTGGTGATCATTTCTTGATGTCTATCATTGGTTTTTGAAAACTCTGAACCATTATATATTTAAATAGTTCTCTGTCTTATTCTATATTTCCTCTATTTCTGGCCTTCAAGTTAAATTAAACTGATGTTTCCATCTCAGTGTCTGTCCTGACAATGAAGTAGACAACAAACACATTAGGTTTCTACCTAGCAATCTGTTCTTAACATTTGTAATGTATTTTAGTTTCCTTAGGATTAGAATTCCTTCAAAATTTGTACAGTTTGATGTAACAAAGATTTTTTTTTCTATCCCAGTTAGCTGTTCCTATCTTACATCTTTGGAATTTGACCTTTGAAAATCTGTGCTTACCAGAATATACCATGTGGAAGTTTGATGGTGTATACTGATGTTCACCTCTCTTTTCCTTTCTTGATAGTATTTGTGAATATTCAACATATATTTATTTAAATAATGTTTACAAATCAACTACTAAGTGCCAGATACTATTCTATGTTTTAATGAAGTTTACACTTTAGTGATTATGTGTTCCAAATATAAATTTTTATTCTCACAAAAAAATCATTTATTGAGTCTGATCCACACAGTATGAATATCACTGCAAACTCAAAGGAGAACAAAATCAAAGCCCCTAATGTTAAGAAACATAGTATGATATTTGAGATAGACTATATAAAGCTTGTTGAAATTCTTAGCTGTGTATTGAGAAAGGTATACAGAAACTATAATGGAAACAATGAAGATGTGGAGATTAATTGGTTCTTAGAAGACAAGGAAGACTACATAGACTACATAGAGACAAAAATAATAGAAGTCTTGAGAGAAAAATTGGATTTGCCAAACAGATAGGTTAGAGTGGGAAGGAAGAAGCGCCAGGCAGAGGAAAGTTCCAAAGGAACACAGATGTCAGAGAGCAGAGCATTTTTAGAAAAATGCAAATAGAAAATGCCAGGACAGAGAGAGCTATGAATTTTTTGCATGTGTTTATATGTATACATGTAGTTGGGGCATGGTGGTGTGCATGTGTGTTTATCGGGATTGAGTGGGGCACTGAGGTAATTGAGAGATACAATGAAGTATTAGCAAGACTATATCATTAAGTGCCTATCTAACAGTTTCAAACTATCTTGTTACTTACGGGCAGTCTGACAAATTTTAAGGCAAAATATTATAAATTCATGTTTTCAGAAATATAAATTTTCTATGATGGGATAAGTTTGAAAATTTTTTGTAAACTATTACAATGTTCTTTCCTCTAGTTTATTGTGTGAACCTGACAATGATGAATTTTACCTTTCACAGCTATTTCAGATAGTTTAATGATATGATTAGTATCTCTAACTGTTTTCATCACTTTCACGTCACCAACCATCACTTCCCCTTTTGTGATAATTGTTTAGAGAAGCATTTCCGCTAACTCTTGTTCACTCTTCAGAGATAAAATTGTCAGTAAAGAAATAACAGCATTTATCAGATTTTCTATTTTAAGTGGAATGAGAACTGTAGCTTTTATCTAGATTGAAGTTCTTATATATAGTATGAGGGCACTTGTGCAAGGTGTTTTTCAAGCAATATGTTATTAATGATTGTTTATGTATGGATTTGAGAATTATATACAATAAAATAATTTACAGTGACTAAAGGTTATTCCTCTAATCATAACAGTTTTACTCATGTTCATATATGGTTAATAACTGTGGGAGAAAACTAGCAAGCTGAGAATTACACAATACCTGCAACCAATTTTACCCAGGCCAGAACCAGACCCCAGAGTAATTCATCATTCACATATGAAATGAACACAAATTATTATATTGCTTAGCTTACCAAGAGCATTTTGTGGGGTTTATTAAAATATGAAAGGGCTTTCTCATTCCCTCACTACTTATACATTTATTAGCTCTCAGTTTGTTGTAAGAGAGAGCTTTCCCTTCTTTTCATTTATTTATTCAAGAATTATTATTATTATTCAAATAATTATTTTAAGTGCTATACTCTGTTACTATCATTATATATTTTTATATTCAAAGCACTCATAACTTGGTCATTGGGAGGCCCTTAAAGCTGGCTCTTGTATCCTTCTAATGTGCTTCCATCATTCTTTGAACATTTCCTTATTTCTGGCATAGCAAGGTGTTTCAAGGTCTTTTGGTACTTTGCCAGCACCTGTCCTGAAATCAGCAGTTTCACCAAGAAATCTGATTACTTTCAGTTGGTTTAGAAATCAAATATGGGTTCTGGGTGCTAAATATGCTTATTGCTACTGGGATCACTGACTTAAGACTCTTTAGAGAAAAGAGCCAAGAAATGCATGCACACATGTGTACACAGAGTATATTTCATCCTCCTCCCTTTCTGTATTTGTAATTCTCTGAAATGAGAAGCATGGATCCTGTTATACATGATATCTTCACTTGTTTTCTTAATTCTAGACTGCTCAGTTTCAGCATTGCCTACTCATACCAGTACGAAAAAACAAACCTGCTAACTAGAGTTTAACATTTATTTACATTTCTGTAAATACTTAGCCTAAGTATATATAGTCAAATACTGTTTGAAAACCACCACAGTACTAATCCTTTCAGGCAAAAATCATCATGCTAAAATGAAATTTTATGAGAAATAATATATTGACATAATCTCAAAGCATCTCCCTACAAGATACTTATTACCTATAAAGGGAAAAAGAGTAACATTAAAGTAGAGAAACCTGGCAGGCATCATTTTAACTGAGTGATAAAAGTTAAAGGTAGTACAAAAGCTTTTAAGCCTAATTAAACTTAAAAGCTTTTGCACAACAAAGGAAACCATAAACAAGATGAAAAGACAACCCTCGGAATGGGAGAAAATATGTGCAAATGAAGCAATGGACAAAGGATTAATCTCCAAAATATACAAACAGCTCATGGAGCTCAATATCAAAAAAACAAACAACCCAATTAAAAAATAGGTGGAAGACCTAAATAGACATTTCACCAAAGAAGACATACAGATGGCCAAGAGGCACATGAAAAGATGCTCAACATCACTAATTATTAGAGAAATGCAAATCAAAACCACAATGAGGTATCACCTCACACCGTTCAGAATGGCCATCTCAAAAAATCTACAAACAATAAATGCTGGAGAGGATGTGAAAAAAAGGGAATCCTTTTGCACTGCTGGTGGGAATGTAAATTGATACAGCCACTATGGAGAACAGTATGGAGATTCCTTAAAAAACTAAAAATAGAACTACCATACGACCCAGCAATCCCACTACTGGGCATATACCCTAAGAAAACCATAATTCAAAAGGACACATGTACCCCATTGTTCATCGCAGCACTATTTACAATAGCCAAGACTTGGAAACAACCTAAATGTCCAACAACAGATGAATGGATAAAGAAGATGTGGTACATATATGCAATGGAATATTACTCAGCCATGAAAAGGAACGAAATTGGGTCATTTGTAGAGATGTGGATGGACCTAGTGTCTGTCACACAGAGTGAAGTAAGTCAGAAAGAGAAAAACAAATATCGTATATTAATGCATATATGTGGAATCTAGAAAAAATGGTACAGATGAACCTATTTGCAGAGCAGGAATAGAGGCATAGATGTAGAGAACCGACATGTGGACATGGCAGGGAAGGGGAGGGTGGGACGAATTGGGAGATTAGGATTGACATATATACACTACCATGCATAAAATAGCTAGCAGGAACATGCTATAAGGCACAGGAAGCTCAGCTCGGTGCTCTGTGGTGACCTAGATGGATGGGATGTGGGGGTGGTGGGAGAGAGGTCCAAGAGAGAGGGGATATATGCATATATATAGCTGATTTACTTCATTGTATAACAGAAACTAACAAAACATTGTAAAGGAATTATACTCTAATAAAAAAAAATAAAGGTAGTAATTATTAGAAGCAGACATGTATCTTCTGATACGATGCTCTGAGGAGCACAGAGAATCACATACATGGTATTTCTGCCCCCAAAACACACATCACCAGAATCAAATCATGAGGAATATACAGACAGATCAAAACTGAAGAACAATGTGCAAAATAAATGTTCTTTTACTTTTCAAAGAGTCAAGCTCATGGAAAATAAGAAAACTTAAGGTACTGTTCTACTTAAAATGATGAAAGAAAGAAAGAAAGGGAAAGAGAGAGGGAGATAGGGAGAGAGGGAAGGAGGAAGGAGAGAGGGAAGGAAGAGAAAAGGGGAGAGAAGAAAAAACAAATAGAAAAAAAGAGAGGGGGGCAAAAAAATATGACAATTAAATGCATTGAATAATTATAGATTGGTCCAAGCCCAAGTTATTTTTTTCCTTTAACAAGGGCATTAGTAGAATGATTGGAAAACTTGATAAGTTCTGTGTATTAGACAATAATATTGTATCAGTGTTACTTTCCTGATTTTGAAATTTTCAGTGGTTATGTAGAAGAATGCCCTTGTTTTTAGCAAATATACAGTTAAGTTTTTAGAAGCAAGGAGCATCATGTCTACAACTTACTTTTGAAAGTTTCCCCCCCGAAAATGTAAATAATAAGAGAGGTAGAGAGGATAACATGGCAAGTGGAATAAATTATTAACATTTGGGTAAGCTGGGGCAGTGGCTTTGAAAATATGTGCACACTTGTTACTTCTTCCTTCAAGAAGTAAAGGGAAGGGGCTTCCCTGGTGGCGCAGTGGTTGAGAGTCTGCCTGTCGATGCAGGGGACACGGGTTCGTGCCCCGGTCCGGGAGGATCCCACGTGCTGCAGAGCGGCTGGGCCCGTGAGCCATGGCCGCTGAGCCTGCGCATCCAGAGCCTGTGCTCCGCAATGGGAGAGGCCACAACAGTGAGAGGCCCACGTACCGCAAAAAAAAAAAAAGAAAGAAAAAGAAAGAAAGAAAGGGCAATTCCTCTCCGCTTGAGTTTGGCCTGGATTTAGTGATTTGCTTCCATCAAAATGAATAAGACAGAAATAGCAGAGTATGAATCTGAGATTATGTCATAAAATGCATCTATCTTTCTCTTTCTCTCTCAGTCTCTCTCTCTCTCACCCCCCCCCTTCCCTCCTCTTCTTTCCATTGCCCCTTCCTTTCTCTCTGGAAAGCTAGCTGCTCTGACATGTGAGAGGCCCTATGGAGAAGTCCACATGTCAAATCAAGGAACTAAAGCTGTTTGTCAACAGTCATAAGTGTTTAAAAGCAGATTATCCAGTCCCTTCTGATAACAGCAGCCCCAGCCAACATCTTGGCTACAGCTTCATGAAGAAACTCTAAACCAGAATCACTCAGCTAAAGTGCTTCCAGATTCCTGACACTCAGACACTGTGTGAGATAATAAATGTTTGCTGTTTTAAGGTGCTAAATTTGGGAGGTTGATAAACAATATTAGGTAATTAATACAATATGTGAAGGGTTTATTGAAATTCTCTGAGCAAATTTTGTATCTTTTTCTGTAAGTCTGAAATTATTGATATTTCAAAATAATTTTTTTTAAAAAAGAGAAAAACATCTGGAAGAGTGTTACACATGCCAGATTTTCCAGGCTCCACGTCATAGCAGAAAAAGTAGTTTACTGTGCATCTGGAGACTTACTGGCTTCTGTCATTCTTTTCTCAGCAATATTTATTGCATCTCTAGCCTTTATCTAGTCTGTAGAACACCATCAAAGAAAGTCACCTCGCATAAATGATCTTCTTCCTCATTCAAATACATGTATAAATACATTTCCATGCGTAAAAATGAAATATGCCATGTGGTTTAATTTTGAAATTTCAATTATTATTTTCAAATGTACAAAAAACTATATGATTCACTCCATGCTCTGAAAATTTTACTCTGTACAGGAAGTAAATTATTGTCTCCTGAGCAACGAGAGAAGTAAAAATGGACCTTGAGTCAACTTGTCATACAACCTATACCTTGCCAACATAGGACAACCAAAAAAGAAACCTTCCTTTTTTATGAATTAAGCAAGAGCTAAATTCCTGAAGAAGGAAAAGGACAAAATATTATTTTGTTTAATGATTCTTCAATGGTGGGAGAAAGCATCAACTGCTTTGTTTTATTTTTTTTTAATTTTTATTTTATTTATTTATTTATTTATTTATTTTTAAAAATAAATTTATTTATTTATTTTTGGCTGTGTTGGGTCTTCGTTTCTGCGTGAGGGCTCTCTCCAGTTACAGCGAGCAGGGGCCACTCTTCATCGCAGTGCACGGGCCTCTCATTGTCGCGGCCTCTCCTATTGCGGAACACAGGCTCCAGACGTGCAGGCTCAGTAGCTGTGGCGCACGGGCCCAGCTGCTCCGCGGCATGTGGGATCCTCCCAGACCAGGGCTCGAACCCATGTCCCCTGCATTGGCAGGCAGATTCTCAACCACTGCACCACCAGGGAAGCCCTGCTTTGTTTTATTAATACTCACAGGTAAGTTCATTCACTCGTGTAATTTGCAGTAACATTTCGAACGGAAAGAGATAATTTAAACAAAATTGAATTGTATTCAATGTCTCTATAGTAGAGTCTTTACTTTGATTTATTGGAATATGAAACAGAACTTAATTTTTTTAAAGATGCATTAAATTCGCATATATATAAGCATACATATACATATGTATATGTATACATATATAATGTATTATGCAATGTATAAAACACATGTTTAATATATAACATATATGTATATGTGTATATGTATAGACACATGTATATATGTATTATATATATAAATACACAAACACATGGATTCCCATATGAACTCTATGTCAACATACACCTTTTATTTTCTTGACTGTACACCTTCTGCCTATCTTTCAGGACTTATCTCAAATATAGAAATATTTCTTAACATTTCCAGTTGACTATGATCCTTCCTTCTGCTAACTCATATAGTTGCCTCTATATTTTAAAATTTTATGTAACTTTTCTCACATCATCTTGTACCATTAGTATTTGTGTTCAGGAGTCAATCACCCTGCATTTCTATGATATTAGATGCTCAGTAAAAAGTAGTGAATAAATGGTTTAAAATTTTATACTCTCAAGAATATTTCCAGTCTGAGTATCTTGCTTTTAACCAGAATACAAAACTCAGAAATTATTAAAGTAATTAAATTTACTATTTTAATTTTGAAAAAGACTCTCTTGTTTTTATGGCTCAATTTAAATATTCACAACATTCCTTAATTTATTCCACATACACTATTTTGACAGTCTTCAACTTGGGGTTAATTTGTTTTAAAATAATAGAATAGAACATTTGGATATAAATAAACTCATTTTGCAATAAATAAATGGAAAAGAACATTTACAACATTTTCTTGAAATAATTTCACAAATCTTTTATAGCCACCATTTGTAAATGCTTCTTAATATTTTAAAATTTTACAGCACTAACTCTATGTGATTATTTGCTTTTACTATTTCATTCAATCCTGGAACCCTTTGTCTCTGCCATCCTTCACATTTTCCTCATTTTTCCTTCTGCCTTTTTATCACCTACAGTAAAATCAATTCAGTCACCTGAAAAATTAAATTGAGGACAGCAGCTTATTAAGAGGAGGAACAGAGCAATCCCATTTGATGCTAAACCACCTACTGAAGACAAAAAGCTCAGAGGTTGAAAGAAAAACATTTCTATTCCTTAATCTTTTTATTTTTAGATTTTATTGGTTCTGAAATGACTAAAACATTTTGAACGTTATGTTATAGCTGGAGGAATTTTTTAAAGAAATATAGTTATCGATATCTTCATTGTCATCTCAGAAGAAAATGTGGCTTTTACTTTTGTTAAGCATCAAGAGACTGTGTGGAAGTAAAATTTCCAATTTAACCTCTATGTTTCATATAACTACCTTAACTATCTACTTACCTTCATTTCTTATCTTAATTTGTCCATAATTATAACACATTACATACTATTGGTAATCTCTTTAATCTCAGACAAACTAATTTGCCTGCATTTCACAGATAGCCATATGGTCTCACTGACCATCATCAAGGGAGAAATCTGGGCTATATTCCTCATCAACTTGCTTGTTATAATCAGTAGTCTTATTTCCAGGCTCTTACCCCATGAGTCAGTCAGCCCTAAAAACTTGACCCATAAGAAAAAAAATAAATTCTAAAATATCCAGATTCATAACTGTTTAATTACTTTAAAATAATATTTCAGCTCACAGTGTTCTATTCTTTTCCCAAGTTCAGTTAGCATTCTGATTACTACTGCTTTGAACTTGTTATCTCGTAAATTATTTATCTTTGTTTCACTTGGCATTTTTCAGGGTTTTTTCTTGTTCTTTCATTTGAAAAAAATTCCTCTATCTTCTCATTTTGTTTAACTTTCTCTGTCTCTCTGAAGCAGTTACTTATCCCATTCCTGAAGGGATGTTCTAGAGTGAGAGGGTCCTTATGCAGTCTGCATGTGCTCAGTGGCTTTGATGGGAGAGCTGGAAGCTACCACCTTGGTGAGAGCTAGGGCTGGAGATGGAGTGGCTAGAGTCAGAGTCAGGTGTGAGCCAGGACTTCTATGCTCAGTGGCCATCACTTCCTTTTTGGGAGTGGAGCCACGTCCCAAGGTACTGGAGCAGAAACCCTGAAGTTTGGATCTGAGCTGGTTTCATTCCATCTAAATGTGCACACTTTCCTCAGCAACTATATCTTCACCCTAGTGGAGATCAACACTGGAGCAAGAAAGGCTAGAGTGGGTGCCCAGTGCAGGCTGGGGTGTGCTCTGGGACAGTCCTAGCAAGGCAGTCACGGCCTCAGGATATTTCCAGTCCACTGCCTCTATGCACTCACTTGAAACTGACCTGTTCAGAGTCAGGGCCAGGTCTGAGCCAGTTCTGCTTCCTCCAAGTTTGTGCATCACCGCTAGCAATGGCACCTTCACTGCAGTGGGGAGCGGTACCAGAGCAAGAGAGGCCAGGGCAGCTACCCTCACCCTGTTTGGATGAAGGCTGGGTCTGAGCCAGCCCTGTACCCCACAAGTGTACACCCTACTCAGCAACGGCAGTCTTTGCCCTAGTGGAGAGCTGCTCCAGAGCAAGCGGGGCTGGAACAGGCTCCTGGTTCAGGCTAGGGTGCCTGTTGGGGCAGTCTGGGGAAACCAGCCAGCTCTGGTGAATTTTCAGTCTACTTCTTCTGCCTTGTTCCTGGGAGTAAGCAAGCATGTGCGCATTGGGATTTTGATCAGTAGCTGTGAATCAAACCTCAACTTTGCCTGTATATTTATATCTGAGAAAAGGTTTTGGGATACACATAAATAAGCAATATACAAGGGCAAAGGCAAACTATATGTGTGAAAATTGAACAGAAAAGTAATTCTAACATTGTATATAAAATCACTGCTGCAGCAGAAGTATAACTCCTTCAAACCATTTCTAAAGAGCTAAATAATAATCAATTTTGATAAGTATTTACTATGAGAAAGGAAAAAAAAAAGGAAGAGGGCAGTTATTATTATTGGTTTGGTTTCTATAGAAAAAGATCCATAATAAAAAACAAGCAAGCAAAGAGGTTCAAGTGCTTTCAATGTAAAACTTAGACTGCAAATATCTAAAATTATAGTTACAGAGGAGAACATTATTTAACATGGCAGTGTCAATATGGCAATATTTCTAACAAAAGTCACAATGTAAAGGATGGAATCCTAGCCAGAAAAATGATATATTCAATTTAGGAGAATTTAAGGAGGGTTTCATAAAGGGACTATATACAAAGATGTGGATAGGGTATAGTGAATTACAGAGGATAGTATAATA
Organism: Mesoplodon mirus; assembly: GCF_964341445.2. Lineage (NCBI taxonomy): Eukaryota > Metazoa > Chordata > Mammalia > Artiodactyla > Ziphiidae > Mesoplodon > Mesoplodon mirus. Next base: position 47,173,553 of record NC_138984.1, read on the forward strand.
TCCCTTTTTCTAATAACAGGGCAGTAAAAACAGATCTATTTAATAACAGGGCAGTTACAATTCCTATATCTGAAAAGTAAAGGCTAGAGAGTGATTACTGTGGAGAGGGCCATGTTAAAAGAAGCTAACCTATTTTTTTGAAAACAATTTTAAAAAATCTTAATAACTGTAGTTAGAGAAGAATCTCAAGGAATTTCAAGAACATACTTTGCTTACACCTGTACAAATAAATTTAAGTGAACTGGATGTAAAGGATAACGCTTTAACAAATTGCCTATTGCTAAAACTGACCCTAGAAGAGCAGATAATCTGAACAATTCCTTTAAAGAAAATATAACTGGATGAATTATTCATAACCAAATGAGAAAACTGTCAGAGTTTTATAGTAAAAAGTACTAGTACCCTATTGTTTATATGAACTAAGCAAAAATAAATACAATACATAAGTACAGGAGAAACAGGAATCTTCAAGATCCAGTACTATTTAAACTTTTCCTGAGCTGACAGACATAATGAAATGTTCTAAATTATTTTTTTAAGTAGAATATATAAGATAAATGTAAAGATAAAGACTTTTTCCTCGTGAATGTCAATAAGAAAGAATGCCAATTAAAAGATTGGAAATACAATCATGAAATACTTATTTATTTTTTTTTTTTTTTCGGTACGCGGGCCTCTCACTGTTGTGGCCTCTCCCGTTGCGGAGCATGGGTTCCGAACGTGCAGGCTCAGCGGCCATGGCTCACGGGCCCAGCCGCTCCACGGCACGCGGGATCCTCCTGGACCAGGGCACGAACCCATGTCCCCTGCATCGGCAGGCGGACTGCCAACCACTGCACCACCCAATCATGAAATACTTTTAAAGAATAGTACTTCAAAGAAAAATGAGGTTCCTTTGCATAGATTTTAACAAAACCAAATTTCCCAGCCATCACTATTATCTTCATCAGTTTATTCTCTATATTTAATTAGATGTTATGGAATTATACCCTTCACAATTCTCAACAACTTTCTTTTAAAAATAAAATCCAGTCTTTATAAAAATTTAATTTGATATTTAGGAAGATTTGTATTTTTGTTCTAATAGCTAATTTTTACTAATGTCTTAATTTATTCATTTAGTTTCCTCTCTTTTAGAGATGCTCTTCATTAATATTGTACTATGAACAATATTGCAACTAGCTAGTAACTCTTTCTCTTTCCCTCAACTCCAAACATCTAGTTTAAAGAAATATTATTTTTTCCCCAATTAACACATACAGAGTTATTAGTGAGCTTTTTCTACCAATAATTTCTCTTCTCTTGTTTCTTACTTTGGGATATTAATATTAGTATAATGACTATCTATCTACCTACCAATCTATCTACAATCACATCTATGTAAATTGTTAGAACATGTAACAAAAGCAAGGTGTTTTATCACTCTTCTCTTTATAGCTGTGTGTTATTTGTACAGATGAATACATTTACTGTGCAGTAGCACTTCTTATGCTGAAAGTTCTCTAAACATGTCTTGGCTATTTGAAGCCTTTTCAATAATAGATTCTTTGGAAAGCATTGATCAGAGAAAGTATTCACTGATTCATTGCATATTTATATATATCAGCTTTTGCTTTTCCTCTGGCATGAAATTCAGTCTGGGTAGATATAAAATTCTGGATTCATACTGTCTTTCCTTGGATATCTCAAATACATTTGCTTCATTTGCTTCTGGCATAACCCGCAACTGTTGAAAGAATAATGTATTTATGATTTTCTTTTTCATTCAAGCGACTTGGTCTTTTGTCTGGATGCCCACAGGCCAACTTTCTTTATCTTAAAATTTCAATAATTTTGCCAAATTTTACCAAATCTCGATCAATTTGCCTTGCCCTTTCAAAATTAAGTTTCCAGCATTCTTTATTTATTTTCAAATGTTATTTATTTATCTATTTTTGGCTGTGTTGGGTCTTCTTTGCTGCATGTGGGCTTCCTCTAGTTGCGGTGAGCAGGGGTTACTCTTCGCTGTGGTGCTTGGGCTGCTCATTGTGGTGGCTTCTCTTGTTGTGGAGCACGGGCTCTAGGTACGCAGGCTTCAGTAGTTGTGGCACGCAGGCTCAGTAGTTGTGGCTTGTGGTCTCTAGAGTGCAAGCTCAGTAGTTGTGGCATACAGGGCTTAGTTGCTCTGCAGCATGTGGAATTTCCTGGACCAGGGATCTAACCCGTGTCCCCTGTATTGGCAGGTGGATTCTTAACCACTGTGCCACCAGGGAAGTCCCAAGCATTCTTTATTTTTAAAAGAGATATCCTTAATTTGATATTTTGAGTATTTCCCATCCCATTGTTTTGTTGTTTTTCTTTCAAGGATTTTAAGTTTATTTGAATTAGATCTTGTTTTCCTTCTTCTATGTTTATTATTTTCTTTTTAATATTTTTCTTTCTTATTTTCTGCTTAATTTCTTTTATTTTCTCCTTTCCATACTTTATTTTCCTTATTGTATGTCTGTGGTCTATTTGTTTTTTTGTTCCTTCCTATGATTTTTTTAAAATTTATTTCTAATTTCCCCCCAACAACTCTGTTAATTACTTTTTGGATTATTTTTCCTTCTTATATCATTTTTATATATTACTATTTCTATTTTTGAGATGTTATTCTCTCATAGTTTTTATCATTTAAAATGTTATTTTAGTTAGTTTTGGCTAATTTCTTAGTTATATCTTGTGCTCATTTGGACTGGTGTGATTCCCTTTTCTCAGTTTTTCAGATTATACTCCTTTACCAATTCTTAAATTCATGTTGAAAGCAACCTGTTTTTCTGTTGCTAGTGTTTAACTATATCCTTTTTATGCTGCAGTGTTGAGATTTCTTTATGGGGAATAGGGCTGGTCAGGATATACATTCCATCTTCTATTGTTCGTGAATTATTTTATGGCTTTGAAAAAAAAAACAGATATAGTCTTAATTTATTAATGTCTTCCTTAGATCCACAATAAAGAGATACTGAGTATAAGGAATGTTTAAGGAAACACAAGATTCAGTGTAATCGAAGATGAAAGATAATTTTGTAAGTTAAACAATTTTAATTAAATGATACTTCCACTTTGGCTTATAGGAACCATGATTATACTATTAGAATTTTCTCATTTAAAGTCATGAAATCTGACTGAAAATATATTTGGGTATATTTCCAGATGTAAAATGTATACCCAAGACTACTCAAAAATTTGAATTTAAAAGTTTCTAATTTTCAAGATTATATTAAAAAAGATGCTCTGTTCTTTGATTATATGAGTTTTAAGTGTTTTCTATTCTGTTTTATAAAAATTGAATAATGTAGTCTGTAGTAATGGATAATTAATTGTAAAGGCACATTATAATTTTGAGTAAATAATTCACTATTTAGTGCCAAATAGTATGTCCTCAGGTTGTGCTTTAAAAATGACCTACCAGGGGCTTCCCTGGTGGCACAGTGGTTGAGAATCTGCCTGCTAATGCAGGGGACACGGGTTCGAGCCCTGGTCTGGGAGGATCCCACATGCCATGGAGCAACTAGGCCCATGAGCCACAACTACTGAGCCTGCATGTCTGGAGCCTCTGCTCCACAACAAGAGAGGCCACGATAGTGAGAGGCCCACGCACTGCGATGAAGAGAGGCCCCTGCTTGCCACAACTAGAGAAAGCCCTCGCACAGAAACGAAGACCCAACAGAGCAAAAATAAATAATTAATAAACTCCTACCCCTAACATCTTTTAAAAAAAAATGACCTACCATATAAACAGTTGTAAACAAAAAATACTGATTTCTTGAAATGCAGGGACTATAATATCTTCCTAAAATTGCTCTCTGGGTTAAAAAAAAATGATCATATGCATATTTGAAACCTGAAGGATCTGGGCAAAGAGAGGATAAACTGGTCTTTTTGGCTCTATTAGTCAGAAGTGATCACCTTGGAGGAGGATGGAAATATGGTAGTTGAAGTCCCAGTATCTGTGGTATGACAATGAGAGCTGAGAGGGCTGCAAGGATCCTGAACAGGCACTACAGATAAAAAAGTTGTTATCAGGAGTGAAAAAGCAATTGTAGCTAAGAGATAGCATTCTAAGGCACAATTTACCTAGAATATCTAAGTGTTTGGAGATATGCAGAAGATGAGAAAATGGCAAGAATGATAACTCTGGAGTCAGTGTTGGTAACTGGAAGAGAGGGTTGCTTAGGAAGAAGAAATGAAAATGTACTGGAAGGATGGGAGACTAGAGAAGTTCAAGTGAGGGAAGAGGAAGTGGCCCAGGAAGTCTGAACTAATGGACCCTCCAAGGATCTGGAACCTAGAAGTCTTCCATTCATTATTTTTCCCAGAGGTACTGGAATTTCCAACAAGAAATTCCATCATTGGACTGCATCTACAATCATATTAGGAATATTACAGTACCCATTAGTAAGTGTTAGAAATAAAAACACTATTTTATCTATAAAAAATAGGTTTTAAGCTTTTTTTAAGAAGAAAAATTACCACAGTAAACAAGCAAAGAAGATTCTTTAAGCAATAAACACCTCTATATAAAACTACTACTGAATATCTTGCTGAACATGGTATTAGAGAAATGTCATTGTTTTCTTAGTGTAAATTTTTAAATCTTTAAGAGGTGTAATTTTAATTTTATTTGCAGCAAAAAATACGAATTTTGTTATTCTACTTACTTTCATAGCAAAATGCTATATGCTATCTGCCTCTAATACCTCTCTCTCTCTCTCTCTCCTTCACACACACACACACACACACACACACTCAAATATAGACTTTTCCCATAAGAGACAGAGTAGAGTTCAAATTTGAATTTTATCTATCATGCCAAAGAATTTATATCTGGCTCAGGTGTCATCCCAGCCCTACAAAAATATTGCAGACAAATCCCCAAGATTATATCTGTGAATCTGGATGCATTATTTGTAGAGTACTTTTGAAACCCAGAAGTGAGGGTGAATGGACCACGAGTGATAAATGATGTGGGCTTTTTGGGTAAATACAGCTCTATGGGCTGATTCTGTTATTTGCAATCTCTAAAATTATCTTTAGAATAGAAAAGGGATGATATCAATTATGCTTGAATGTGTTAAAGAAGCATGCTTCCTAAAGGAAAAGAGAGAATTTCTCCTAAGTTAATTTTAATATATCATCACAGGCTGTTCGGGAAATAAGTCTATCAGAATACATTTTGAGCTGGCTTTCTATATCCATTAGTTTAAATTTATCGGTAATCTTGTTAGTGAACAGGGGATACAATCTAGGTTTCCTGAGGACATCAACACATCAGACTTTGCTACATTTTTTAATATCTGAAAGGAACCAATCTCAAAATTATGTATAAAAAAAGATGATGATGATTAAGGAATTGACCCTTGGTGGAAATATTATTTCCTGAGACCCTTTAATGAGAGCTTACAAAAAATATATTAAACACCAAAAACTGCCATGATATAAAATTTTAATCAATGGGATTTAAATTTAATGACAAATCTCTCATAGCTTCTGGAGTGTCTGACATATCATAGATATTCAAATGTTTGTGCATTAAATACAGTAAGATTGAATTTCCAGGGTCACCTCTTTTGTTCAGACTCCCATCATGTCACAGTTTGATATTGGGCTAACCTTCTAAATCAGGTAATGGCAAGCTTTTTCTGCAAAGGGCCATATAGTACATATTGTCAGCTTTGGGAACCATGCTGTGTCTTCTCAAATATTCAACTCTGCTGATTTAGCACAAAAATCTTATATTAAAAAAATGAGTGTGGCTGTATTTTGATAAAACTTTCTACATAAAAACAGACAGTGAGTCAATTGGGCTCCTGGGTCCAAGTTTGTTAACCTTGTTTCCACTAGTCTTCCTTCTCCAGGTTTCCTGTTTATATACTTCCCTTCCTGTGGTTAGGACATGTGAATCAAGGTGCATTGGGGCATGATATTGAACTCCCTGGAGTGCCCCTTAGAGTATTTTAAATTTTCAAGGGAAACATGGTAACATTTGTCAGAGGCCACCTGAACTACTTCTATTCTGTGGCTTGGACATGACTGCTTAATAAACAGAACTATTAGATATATATTTTTAGCTTAGAAGGCCTAAAAAATTACTGAGACTAAGTATAGTTGAAGAAACAATGAATAAATCAATATGATTCATTAGAGAGATTTGAGGTAATTCAAGAGACAGAAGTGAACCACATAAAAAACAAAAGCACCAGGTAAGACACAGCAACATATGTACAAGAATGCCTTGTTAGAGCATTATATTAAAGTTCAGTTCTTGACAAGGGATGCTTTATCAGCAGACCTGGGCCAAGCCATGAAGGGCACTGTGTGCCATACAATGGGGTCAGGATATCATTACGTATGTAAAGAAGATCAATTAAAGGGTTTTGAGAAGGTCAAGTTTTGGTTTTGGATTGCTAACTAGAGCAGCAATATGGAAGAAGAACCGGAAAGACTGGAGACTGAATCAGAAAGAGGAGTACAGAATCATAATCAAAATTAATGAAGCCCTTACTCAACTGTCAGGCAATACCCTAAGCACTTTACATGTACTCACATCTACTTCCCAGAGTAAACCTGTGAGATAGGTACTATGATTATTTTTTTCTATTTTACAGTCTAGGAAACTAAGGCATAGAAACATGAAAGTTATAGAATAGGTAAGTAGCATAGTTGGAAATAGAGCCCAGTTGGGTAGCCCCAGTACCCATGCTCTTAAGAACTATATTTATTGACTTTCAAAATTGTACATGAGAGATAATCTAGGGCCTACTTACCATAGTAGTAATGGTGTGAAGGAACTGGAGAGCCAGAAACATTCGACTGATAGGACTTAGTAATTAATCAATAAATGTAGAACACGTCTGTGATGTTCCTTGGGCTTCAAGCTGTGGTGATTATACGAATAGTAAAGATACAAGAGGAGGAAGTTTGTTTTGAAAAATAATTTGTTCAAGATGAAATATGCTGAATTTCAGATGCTGAAATATTCAGGCATAGAAATTCAGGAAGACGTTTTATATATAGTTCAACAGCTATATATATCATGTCTGAAAAAAAGCTGAACTTACATACTTCAGAATTGCCAGAATTGCCAGTGATGGTAGTATATGCTACGTAATTGCTTGTGATCATCCAGATAAAGAGAGTAAATTGAGTAGATCAAGGATAGAACCCAAGAGTACCCTTAGCATCTAAGGGACAGTTGAAGAAGAAGAGCCGCCCCCCACAAAGAGCAAAAAAAAAAAAAAAGGAGTCTTAGACGGGTCTTTTAAGAATCTACTAGTTGTACTACTTCTTCCTCACCTTTGACCTACATTTCTAACAGGACTCAAAATGCCTGGTATACATTCTTTCCGATAGAACACAATGCTATGTTCCACCTAGTTTTGCGTTATAGCCATAAGCCATTGGAGTTCTGTAAATATATTGCTAGTTTTTATTTCCATGTTATTGGGAGTTGCTTCAGAACCCGGAAGAAGGAACTTCTAGAGAAGCAGAAATAGTGGGTCTGAACTCAATACTTGTACCACGGACAGATCACCAAAGTGTTTCTCTGAATGATAACCTGAATGTGAATGAACAGGGCATGTTCATGTGAATGCCTGGCTCTGGACTGCTGAGAATGTTTCTTATCTTCCTTATTATCTGGCCTCTCCTTAAAACAACTAGCCATTAACTGAAGTAACCTGATGAAATGTGTCCCTTGCAAATTTTAACTACCTAACTCACACACAAACATGATGGCCCACAACGTATTTGTGCTCTTTTTTGGACATAGTTGCCAAAATCATAATGTAAACCAGTTAGGCATGAACAGGAATTGTAAGGACACTGGAACTCTTCACAAAATCAAAAAGGAATGTTGGTAGGCCTCAGTAATAAGTAAGAGACTTTAGAAACCTTCTGTATCACCAGTCTCAGACTGTGAACAATGGATTCCCTCTTCTCTCTTGTTCAGAAAACTAGCATTTTCTTACTTTCTAGATGAAATGGTAGTAAATGTGGCTTCACAAAGCCCTTAAGCTTAAAAACTTCAGGTATTAGAGAGAGATGGCTGTAATCACTTATAGTCACAAGTTCAAAAATTCCAGAGAAGAGAATCATTAGTTTCTTTAGAGTCACTTATCCAACGTTGGAGTAATCAATGCTCAGGTGATTAAATAATATATAATATAACCATCTGTAAAACCACTAGAAAAAATTGTTTGCTGACAATCCCATGTCTATTCCATACAGGTATATAAGTTATGCATGTCTTGAACTGGGCTCTAATCCTCTACATCAAACTTGCTTTCTTCCTGTATTTCTTGTCCTGATTTGATACAAATTATTGTCAAGGGCTTACTGAAGCAGTATAATTAAGGTTTTTGAAAGAATGTGAGGTTGATTTTTTTTAATGAGATAAAATGAACAGGAATAAAATATGGAAGTGTAACAGAATGTGCCTGTCCAAAAGGAAAAAGAAATAGAAAATTTGTTGAAGTACAAAAGTTATGTGCAATGAAGAAAAAACCTTTTTAAACACATTAAAATAAAACTTAATATTGGAAACTATTCATTTAGATTTTTGATAGTTGTGAAAATTACTTAATTGGTGTATACTTTTCCCCTTTGTAGTTCATCTTAGTTAAGCAATTTGACAAAATTGCATTTTGAAGTACAAATTCTCAATTCTCACTTATGTGTAGAACATGTCTATTTGTTTATTGACTTATTAATCACTGGATAATTGTTTTCAGTACTGTTTTAATTGTAATAAATTTTTCTAATTCAATAAATTGTGAAATTTCCAATAGCAAAATAAAATTTACAAAACTATATCTTAAAGTTATTTAGAGTAAAATTAACTTCATTCACATCCTTTCTGCTATTATATTTCAAATTATTTAATAATATGAAATGAGAATCTTTCTTAGAGCTATTAGAGCCCACCAATTTCAATTATATAAACATTTTCAATATATATAATTATATTTTCATTCTGATTTCTTACATAAGAACTTCACTGGACTTCCGGGTAAGATGGCGGAAGAGTAAGACGCGGAGATCACCTTCCTCCCCACGGATACACCAGAAATACAGATACACGTGGAACATTACTCCTACAGAACACCTACTGAACGCTGGCAGAAGACCCCAGACCTCCCCAAAGGCAAGAAACTCCCCACATACCTGGGTAGGGCAAAGCGGAGAGATTCCCGCACAGAGGAGCGGTGCCGAGCGGCACTCACCAGCCCGAGAGGCTTGTCTGCTCGCCCGCCGGGGTGGGCGGCACTGGAAGCTGAGGCTCGGGCTTCGGTCAGAGTGCAGGGAGAGGACTGGGGCTGGCGGCGAGAACTCAGCCTGAAGGGGGCTAATGTGCCACAGCTAGCCAGGAGGGAGTCCGGGAAAACTCTGGAGCTGCCGAAGAGGCAAGAGACTTTTTCTTCCCTCTTGGCTTCCTGGTGCGTGAGGAGAGGGGATTAAGAGCGCTGCTTAAAGGGGCTCCACAGACGGGCGCGAGTCGCGACTAAAAGCGCGGAGCCCAGGGACGGGCGTGGGACGCTGGGGCTGCTGCCGCCGCCGCCAAGAAGCCTGTGTGGGAGCACAGGTCACTGTCCACACCACCCCTCCGGGAGCCTGTGCAGCCCGCCACTGCCGGGGTCCCGGGATCCAGGGGTGGCTTCCCTGGGAGAACGCACGGCGCGCCTCGGGCTGGTGCGTCACACTGACCTCTGCCGCTGCAGGCTCGCCCCGCACTCCGTGCCCCTCCCTCCCGCCCGGCCTGAGTGAGCCAAAGTCCCCGAAGAGGCTGCTCCTTTAACCCTGTTCTGTCTGAGCGAAGAACAGACGCCCTCCTGCGACCTATGCGCAGAGGCGGGGCCAAATCCAAAGCTGAGACCCAGGAGCTGTGAGAACAAAGAAGAGAAAGGGAAACCTCTCCCAGCAGCCTCAGAAGCAGCGGATTAAAGCTCCACAATCAACTTGATGTACCCTGCATCTGTGGAATACATGAATAGACAACAAATCATCCAAAATTGAGGAGCCAGGAGTCAGTGCTGTGCCTCTGAGGTGGGAGAGCCAACTTCAGGACACTGGTCCACAAGAGACCTCCCAGCTCCACATAATATCAAACGGCGAAAATCTTCCAGAGATCTCCATCTCAACACCAGCACCCAGCTTCACTCAACGACCAGCAAGCTACAGTGCTGGACACCCTATGCCAAACAACTAGCAAGACAGGAACACAACTCCACCCATTAGCAGAGAGGTGGCCTAAAATCATAAAAAGTCCACAGACACCCCAAAACACACCACCAGACGTGGACATGCCCACCAGAAAGACAAGGTCCAGCCTCATCCACCAGAACACAGGCACTAGTCCCCTCCACCAGGAAGCCTACACAACCCACTAAACCAACCTTAGCCACTAGGGACAGACACCAAAAACAACGGGAACTACGAACCTGCAGCCTGCAAAAAGGAGACCCCAAACACAGTAACATAAGCAAAATGAGAAGACAGAAAAACACACAGCAGGAGAAGGAGCAAGATAAAAACCCACCAGATCTAACAAATGAAGAGGTAATAGGCAGTCTACCTGAAAAAGAATTCAGGATAATGATGGTAAAGATGATCCAAGATTCTATTTACCAGATCCAAAATCTTGGAAATAGAATAGACAAAATGCAAGAAACAGTTAACAAGGACCTAGAAGAACTAAAGATGAATCAAGCATCGATTAAAAACACAATAAATGAAATAAAAAATACTCTAGATGGGATCAATAGCAGAATAACTGAGGCAGAAGAACAGATAAGTGAGGTGGAAGATAAAAGAGTGGAAATAACTGCTGCAGAGCAAAATAAAGAAAAAAGAATGAAAAGAACAGAGGACAGTCTCAGAGACCTCTGGGACAACATTAAACGCACCAACATTCGAATTATAGGGGTTCCAGAAGAAGAAGAGAAAAAGAAAGGGACTGAGAAAATATTTGAAGAGATTATAGTTGAAAACTTCCCTAATATAGGAAAGGAAATAGTTAATCAAGTCCAGGAGGCACAGAGAGTCCCATACAGAATAAATCCAAGGAGAAATACGCCAAGACACACATTAATCAAACTGTCAAAAATTAAACACAAAGAAATCATATTAAAAGCAGCAAGGGAAAAACAACAAATAACACACAAGGGAATCCCCATCAGGATGAAAGCTGATCTCTCAGCAGAAACTCTACAAGCCAGAAGGGAGTGGCAGGACATAATTAAAGTGATGAAGGAGAAAAACCTGCAACCAAGATTACTCTACCCAGCAAGGATCTCATTCAGATTTGATGGAGAAATTAAAACGTTTACAGACAAGCAAAAGCTGAGAGAGTTCAGCACCACCAAACCAGCTTTACAACAAATGCTAAAGGAACTTCTCTAGGCAAGAAACACAACAGAAGGAAAAGACCTACAATAACGAACGCAAAACAATTAAGAAAATGGGAATAGGAACATACATATCGATAATTACCTTAAATGTAAATGGACTAAATGCTCCCACCAAAAGACACAGATTGGCTGAATGGATACAAAAACAAGACCCATATATATGCTGTCTACAAGAGACCCACTTCAGACCTAGAGACACATACAGACTGAAAGTAAGGGGATGGAAAAAGATATTCCATGCAAATGGAAATCAAAAGAAAGCTGGAGTAGCAATTCTTATATCAGACAAAATAGACTTTAAAATAAAGACTACTAGAAGAGACAAAGAAGGACACTACATAATGATCAAGGGATTGATCCAAGAAGAAGATATAACAATTGTAAATATTTATGCACCCAACATAGGAGCACCTCAATACATAAGGCAAATACTAACAGCCATAAAAGGGGAAATCGACAGTAACACAATCATAGTAGGGGACTTTAACACCCCACTTTCACCAATGGACAGATCATCCAAAATGAAAATAAATAAGGAAACACAAGCTTTAAATGATACATTAAACAAGATGGACTTAATTGATATTTATAGGACATTCCATCCAAAAACAACAGAATACACATTTTTCTCAAGTGCTCATGGAACATTCTCCAGGATAGATCATATCTTGGGTCACAAATCAAGCCTTGGTAAATTTAAGAAAATTGAAATTGTATCAAGTATCTTTTCTGACCACAATGCTATGAGACTAGATATCAATTACAGGAAAAGAGCTGTAAAAAATACAAACACATGGAGGCTAAACAATACACTACTGAATAACGAAGTGATCACTGAAGAAATCAAAGAGGAAATTAAAAAATACCTAGAAACAAATGACAATGGAGACACAACGACCCAAAACCTATGGGATGCAGCAAAAGCAGTTCTAAGAGGGAAATTTATAGCAATACAATCCCACCTTAAGAAACAGGAAACATCTCGAATAAACAACCTAACCTTGCACCTAAAGCAATTAGAGAAAGAAGAACAAAAACATCCCAAAGTTAGCAGAAGGAAAGAAATCATAAAAATCAGATCAGAAATAAATGAAAAAGAAATGAAGGAAACGATAGCAAAGATCAATAAAACTAAAAGCTGGTTCTTTGAGAAGATAAACAAAATTGATAAACCATTAGCCAGACTCATCAAGAAAAAAAGGGAGAAGACTCAAATCAATAGAATTAGAAATGAAAAAGGAGAAGTAACAACTGACACTGCAGAAATACAAAAGATCATGAGAGATTACTATAAGCAACACTATGCCAATAAAATGGATAATCTGGAAAAAATGGACAAATTCTTAGAAATGCACAATCTGCCAAGACTGAATCAGGAAGAAATAGAACATATGAAAAGAGCAATCACAAGCACTGATATTAAAACTGTGATAAAAAATCTTCCAACAAACAAAAGCCCAGGGCCAGATGGCTTCACAGGCGAATTCTATCAAGCTAACACCTATCCTTCTCAAACTCTTCCAAAATATAGCAGAGGGAGGAACACTCCCAAACTCATTCTACGAGGCCACCATCACCTTGATACCAAAACCAGACAAGGATGTCACAAAGAAAGAAAACTACAGGCCAATATCACTGATGAACATAGATGCAAAAATCCTCAACAAAATACTAGCAAACAGAATCCAACAGCACATTAAAAGGATCATACACCATGATCAAGTGGGGTTTATTCCAGGAATGCAAGGATTCTTCAATATACGCAAATCAATCAACGTGATACACCATATTAACAAATTGAAGGAGAAAAACCATATGATCATCTCAATAGATGCAGAGAAAGCTTTCGACAAAATTCAACACCCATTTATGATAAAAACCCTGCAGAAAGTAGGCATAGAGGGAACTTTCCTCAACATAATAAAGGCCATATATGACAAACCCACAGCCAGCATCATCCTCAATGGTGAAAAACTGAAACCATTTCCAATAAGATCAGGAACAAGACAATGTTGCCCACTCTCACCACTCTTATTCAACATAGTTTTGGAAGTTTTAGCCACAGAAATCAGAGAAGAAAAGGAAATAAAAGGAATCCAAATTGGAAAAGAAGAAGTAAAGCTGTTACTGTTTGCAGATGACATGATACTATACATAGAGAAACCTAAAGATGCTACCAGAAAACTACTAGAGCTAATCAATGAATTTGGTAAAGTAGCAGGATACAAAATTAATGCACAGAAATCTCTGGCATTCCTATATACTAATGATGAAAAATCTGAAAGTGAAATCAAGGAAACACTCCCATTTACCATTGCAACAAAAAGAATAAAATATCTAGGAATAAACCTACCTAAGGAGACAAAAGACCTGTATGCAGAAAATTATAAGACACTGATGAAAGAAATTAAAGATGATACAAATAGATGGAGAGATGTACCATGTTCTTGGATTGGAAGAATCAACATTGTGAAAATGACTCTACTACCCAAAGCAATCTACAGATTCAATGCAATCCCTATCAAACTATCACTGGCATTTTTGACAGAACTAGAACAAAAAATTTCACAATTTGTATGGAAACACAAAAGACCCCCAGTAGCCAAAGCAATCTTGAGAACGAAAAATGGAGCTGGAGGAATCAGGCTCCCTGACTTCAGACTATACTACAAAGCTACAGTAATCAAGACAGTATGGTACTGGCACAAAAACAGAAAGATAGATCAATGGAACAGGATAGAAAGCCCAGAGATAAACCCACGCACATATGTTCACCTTATCTTTGATAAAGGAGGCAGAAATGTACAGTGGAGAAAGGACAGCCTCTTCAATAAGTGGTGCTGGGAAAACTGGACAGGGACATGTAAAAGTATGAGATTAGATCACTCCCTAACACCATACACAAAAATAAGCTCAAAATGGATTAAAGACCTAAATGTAAGGTCAGACACTATCAAACTCTTAGAGGAAAACATAGGCAGAACACTCTATGACATAAATCACAGCAAGATCCTTTTTGACCCACCTTCTAGAGAAATGGAAATAAAGACAAAAATAAACACATGGGACCTAATGAAACTTAAAAGCTTTTGCACAGCAAAGGAAACCATAAACAAGACCAAAAGACAACCCTCAGAATGGGAGAAAATATTTGCAAATGAAGCAACTGACAAAGGATTAATCTCCAAAATTTATAAGCAGCTCATGCAGCTCAATAACAAAAAAACAAACAACCCAATCCAAAAATGGGCAGAAGACCTAAATAGACATTTCTCCACAGAAGATATACAGACTGCCAACAAACACATGAAAGGATGCTCAACATCTTTACTCATTAGAGAAATGCACATCAAAACTACAATGAGATATCATCTCACACCAGTCAGAATGGCCATCATCAAAAAATCTAGAAACAATAAATGCTGGTGAGGGTGTGGAAAAAAGGGAACACTCTTGCATTGCTGGTGGGAATGTGAATTGGTACAGCCACTATGGAGAACGGTATGGAGGTTCCTTAAAAAACTACAAATAGTACTACCATATGACCCAGCAATCCCACTACTGGGCATATACCCTGAGAAAACCATATTTCAAAAAGAGACATGTACCAAAATGTTCATAGCAACCCTATTTACAATAGCCCAGAGATGGAAACAACCTAAGTGTCCATCATCGGATGAATGGATAAAGAAGATGTGGCACATATATACAATGGAATATTACTCAGCCATAAAAAGAAATGAAATTGAGCTATTTGTAATGAGGTGGATGGACCTAGAGTCTGTCATACAGAGTGAAGTAAGTCAGAAAGAGAAAGACAAATACTGTATGCTGACACATATATGTGGAATTTAAGAAAAAAAAATGTCATGAAGAACATAGGGGTAAGACAGGAATATAGACACAGACCTACTAGAGAATGGACTTGAGGATATGGGGAGGGGGAAGGGTAAGCTGTGACAAAGTGAAAGAGCGGCATGGACATATATACACTACCAAACGTAAGGTAGATAGCTAGTGGGAAGCAGCTGCATAGCACAGGGAGATCAGCTCGGTGCTGTGTGACCGCCTGGAGGGGTGGGATAGGGAGGGTGGGAGGGAGACGCAAAAGGGAGGGGATATGGGAACATATGTATATATATAACTGATTAAATTTGTTATTAAGCGAAAAATTAAAAAATAAATAAATAAATAAATAATAAAAATGTACATCTTTTATCAATATGAATATTGGAGCTGATATATTTTCTCAATGTTAATATTTACCCAATAACACTTAATGATGCACATTGTAAAGATCAAGTGTAATCATATACTTTTTTATCTTAATGCTTCCTATTCCACTACATTTCAATCTAATGATATGTAAAAAAAAAAAAGAACTTCACTGAAATTTTCATTAAATACTGCCTTGCCTATGTGCTGCTATGTACGTACATGTTGCCTAAACTTTTGGAGTAACAGGAAGTGACCATCATCACAGTAGTTATTGATATGATGGCAAATGCAGCTATATTAGTAGCATGACACACTTGTTAGGAGAACAAGCTCTGCAGTCATAGTGCCTGAATTTTGATATTGACTTCACTGCTTACTAGGTACATGACCTTGGTAAGTTAAAACATTTTAAATAATAATAATTCCTAAAAAGTACTAATTGGTACTATGTATTAATTTATAGCTTACAAATGTTATCACATATATTATATAATTTTATCCTGAACAATAATCTTGTGTGTGGGTATGAAAATCCCTATTTTACAAATGAGGGAGGGAGAGAAAAAAGGAAGGAGGGAAGGAAGGAAGGAAGGAAAGAAGGAGGGGAGGGAGGAAGAAAGGATAGATTAAATTACCATTCTGTGCCAAGTATCAGACTAAGGTCTTTCATGTAAGTCAAGTACTATAACCTTTTATTTTTTTTTTCATTTTGGCGGCTTGCCGTATCTTAGTTCCCTGACCAAGGATTGAACCCATGCCCTCAGCAGTGAAAGTGCATAGTCCTAACCACTGGACCGTCAGGGAATTCCCAGCCAAGTACTGTTATTAATATGAATTTACAGGTGAGAAAACTATGGATTAGAGGGGATAAGAAATTTGCTCAAAAACCCAACAAGTAAATAGAGAAAAAGGAATGAATGATTCATAATTTGCATTTTAAATATTTCCTTTTGTTGTTATTTTATAATATGTACAAAGATCATCTGAGGTGTGTAATTTAATTCCTGATTTATTTTATAGAGGGATTAAAATGTATATCCTTCACATTAATGAAAGGACAATCACAATGATGTTTGATGTGAAAATACAGTTTTTATTATGGTTTTAATGATATGCTATATAGAGTAAGTTTTCTGAGCAAACAAAATTTCTGTATTATAATGAAGTCACATAAAATAATTTCACATATTTTTCATTTTAGAAATTATTTTAGACATCATATATTAGAAAAAGAGAAATATTATTACATCTAACTTTCTTAAATTTGATAAAAGTCAAATCACTAATTTTTTTGCCTCTTGCCTCTTCTAATGTATAATAGATTTATAATGGTAATCAGTCTCAATTCCTTTCTGGATGTAGAAGTGGTATAAAAAATGCATATGAGAAATGTAATATTGTCATAATGGTGTTTAGAAACATGTTGAAGATGAAGTTGTTGGATGGTAGTGCTACCATTTGGGTGGGTCAGTCTTTCTTTTAGTAATTTCTGGGATCTTCCTTAAAAAGAGTTAGTAGTTGTTAAGAGAGTAAATCCTAAGAGTTCTCATCACAAGGAGATTTCCTTCTTTTCTTTTTATTGTGTCTATATGAGATGATGGATTTTAACTAAACTTATTGTGGTAATCATTTATCAATACATGTAAATCAGAACATCATGCTGTATACCTCATACTTATATAGTGATATATGTCAATTATTTCTCAGTAAAACTGGAAAAAGAGAACTAGTAAATGAGAATGGTATAGCCTCTTAAACTTCTACTAGATTCTTCTATGGTGTTGATTCTTGCCCTAAGCTCACATTAATTTGTCTTAACATCATGTATATCAGTTTTTATTTGCAGAAATCAGTTGCTAACATCCATATAAGGCTACTGAATCAATTGCTAACATCTCATCCTAAAGTTATGAAATAAATTCTACATCTAACATTTTCATTTCAAAATCATTTGGCTCATGCACCAACATTGATTTATATGACATTGTGTTACTTAAATCACTATAATTTTCCAGACTCTTACGTTTACAATAAAAACCTAGTTAGCCAGTTTTTTCCTTAAATGGATGCTGAACAATATATTTGAAATGCTTTAACTTTCAAAAAAACATGCATGTTTCTTCAGAGCAGGAAAGTTTTTAAAAATATCTTACCCCCCTTCTATTCTTTATTGGATAAGTTACACTGGACCTCGTGAGGGATTTTTAATGACTAAAAACCTTGCAGTTCTTCATATTATCTTTCTCAGCACAGCCCATAAGAGAGCAGTAGAACAAATTGAGGTGAATGCCAGGTGAATGTCTTGTGTTAAGACTTTTGGCATAAAATTCCTAATGATGATTTTTACTCCCATCTCACCAACAAGAAATGCTGATTAATTACAGTTCTAGATTTACCAAATGATGAGCAGAGAAATTATCTATGCTATGTTATTAAGCTGTTTTCATTTTTCACTTGCTTTTTAACTTTTTAACTCTAAGGTGGTATATAAAACACAATGTTTATTTTAAAAACTATCTGTCTCAAATTATCTCATACCTTAAACCTATTTGGTGACATGTAACAATGATACTTGTATGTTGCTCACAAGCTTTTCTTGGGGATAAAATGAAAGTATAAATGTGAATATGCTTTTTTAAAAAACGTAAAAGACACAACATTATCTATTATTTTGAAAACTTTTTGGAATTAATTGTTATGGTAAATATGTGTTGGTTAAAAGTTATATATGTCAAACTCTAATTTTCAAAGAAATACTTGTACTTGGGATAAAAATTCACTAAACTCTAATTTGATAATTTAGATACATTTCAGAATTTAAAGCCAGTGTCATCATTATTCTAACAAAATGGAAGCACAGAAGTTGTAAATGTGTGTGTGTGTGTGTGTGTGTGTGAATACACATTTATTCCATAGCTTCTATATATAGGTATGTGTATACATATATTATATAGCATTGGATATCACTTATATATTATGTAACATATATATCATTCATAAATGGCACATATATAATATTTAGCATACATATCTGCATAGTTATATATGTATATGAACTAGATTTGTAGTTATAAAGATATTACCGCCATCATATTTTTGGTACTACACTGTTACATACAATTTACATATACTTATTTAATTAGAGTTTTCATGTGTTCTTTCAAAAATATAAGGCCATATTAAGTAAATAAACTTTTTCCCATTTTGCATATGAAGAAATCAAGGCTTAGAGAAGTAATGTAACTTGCTCATGGTCACAGTTATCCTTGAAATTCAAATTGATCTGGTGAAAAGTATGTACTCTTTGTATCGTATCATGTTATTTTGACTTTTAAAAATGCCATAGTTCATCATTTCTTTCTATTTAATTATTTTTCCTAATTTCTTAATATATTCCTTAGTAGCTTATTCATTCTAATCTTTAAAAGTAGGTATAAAATACCTTTGATGATTTTATCATGTTAGGTTAAAAATTTTACTCATGGTAATTATCAATTATCTTGGTGTGTTTGCTAGGCATACCTAAGTTTTCTAAATTACATAGGTTAGTGATGTATTATACTCACACACAAACACTTATATAAATTTTAAACAATAAGAAAGGATGTAAAAGATAAGAAACCATGGTAGAGCTCTAGGATATAAGGTCAGTAAACTTGGCTATTATGAGATGTCACTAAAATGCTTTTCCATAAAACAGGATTAATATAGTTTTTCAATCAACAGTTCTGAGAATGTAGGAAAATAACATATGTAAAAAGGTTCCATAAATTGTAGAGACCTCAATAAATGTTAGAGTAAATTATACTAAAATTAAATCTTGAATTTTGAATAGAGTGTGAATTATATGATTATAAATATAACTTTACTTAAATATATATACTATAAAATATATAACCATAAATTACTCTTACTATATAGCTATCACTTATATAACAATGTATTATAAACCTTGGCACTTTGATAATCTAAACATTTGATAATCTACTAGGAACTAATTTGCATTGAGGTCTGTCCTTTCCATTATTATATCAGTAAAAGAAACTCATTTCACTCTATGTTATAAGCACATTTGGAAAAATTTTAAGATATATTTGCTTAATTTCTCTTGTAGTTTTGAGTAATTCTCTATTGAGAATGGAATTTTCAAATTAAATAATTATTAAGAAAGTTACAATGAGATTTAAAATACATGTACTGTACTTGATAATGTCTCTAAACACTTCAAATCATTAAAGTCTATATAGTGTATTAGTATTTCACACTACATGACACATTTGATTTTAGAGAAGACTATTGATACACCAGAATTCAATGTCAAAAACTGAAATATTTATATAATTTATGTAACTAGAATAATTTATTATACCATAGAACATTTACATTTGTTTATAGTTTTTCCCTTACATAATCTCTTGATATTTCCAACCATTCTATAACAATTTCAGAGCAAGTATTTTCTCTACTTCAAAAGTCAAAGATATGTACTCTAATGTACTTTGCGCCTGAGGTTACACAGTTATCTTGTATATGACCCAGGGCCAGAATCATGATCACCTAAATCTCTATAAATGGAAGCAAGGTGTTTCCTTAAGGGCTAAAGGAGCTGATTATAGTCATTAGACTTGTTATAATCTCTATATAAGTGGCATTAAGCGAAAATACCAAGTATTTTAAGCACAAGCTTTCCTAGTTCCATGACAACATTGTAAAGAAGATAAAGTAATGTTGACTAAAGTATGTTTATTATGATACACCACTGGATAGGCATTTGATAATATTCAAATAACACTAAATAATCATTGAATGCATGTGATATAAATTTTGTTATTTCTATACAATATAAACTGAAGTGAGTTAACATAACAATATTCATCCAGTCAACAAATCTTTACTGTGTGTTCAGTATGTGCCAAGCAATGTTCTAAGTACTTAGAATTCATCAATGAACAAAACACACACATATTCCTGTTTTTTTGGAATTAACTTGTTAGAAAGAATGAGTAACTTTAAACAGTAAACAAAATAAAGTATGTTGGGTGGTAATAAATTCTATTGGAAAAAGAAAGAAAATTGAGCAGTGTCAATGAGGGGTGACAAAAATATAGTGGAGGGAGGGGTGTTGGGTAGCAATTTTTTAAAGCATGACCAAGGAAAGCATCAACGAGAAGGTGAGCAATGACTTCAACATGATAAACAGTAAATCATACAGATTTACAGGGAAGGGAGTTCCAGGAAGAGGAAGCTACTGCAGCAAGGGCCTATTGTCTTGGAATATTTGAAGAAGAAAAAGATCAGTATGACTGGAGAAGAATGGGCAAGAGGGAGAGCAATAGGAGGCGGGATGAGAGAGGAAGCAAGAGACTGGCTCAGAGAGCTTTGCAGAGCTTCAACATCTGCTGCTAGTGCAACAGGAAGTCCTCAGATTTTCCTATGAATCAGAGGAGTAACATCCACTGATACATGTTTTATCAAAATCACACAGTGCTGTGTTGATAATGCAAAGCAGGGGGGCAAACTGGAAGCAGGGAGACCAGTTAGGAAGCTAATGAACTAATTCAAACAAAAGATGATGGGTAGATTGAATAAAGTGGAGATGGTACAAAGGGGTCTGATTCTAGGTATATTATGAAGGGAGAGTAAACATGACTTCATGACAAACTGTATGTGGCATGTCAGAGAAAAAGGGAAGTCAAGAATGACACTAAGGTTTTTGTGTTAAGTAACCTAAAGGATTGAGCTATCATCACTAAGATAGGAACAGATTTAGGGTAGAGAGATAAGAAGTGTTCAGTTCCAAGCATATAGTGTTTCATATGCCTGTCAGTTTCATCAAGTAGACAACTGGATATGTACCTAGAGCTACAGAATATGGTCCAAACTGAAGATATAAATATGAAACTAGTTGGCATAGAAATGGTATACAATATCAGGAGAGTGAAATCAGCAATGGAGAGAGTGTAGGTAACACAGAAAAGAACCAGTGACTGAGAACTGGATCACTATAACATGAAGAATTCTAAGGGAAGAGAAAGAATCAGTAAAACATAATTGAAAAAAAAAAAAAGAAAGAAAAGTGCTTCCCAGTGAAGTAGGAGCAAAAGCAATGAAATGTGATTTTCTAGAAGCCAAGTGAAGAAATTATAACAAGATATAGCACACAGTAAACTAAATGAGTACAAAGAATCAATCATTGTCAATATAGAGTTCAAGAATAGTTTCACTGGGCTTCCCTGGTGGCGCAGTGGTTGAGAGTCTGCCTGCTGATGCAGGGGACACGGGTTCGTGCCCCGGTCCGGGAAGATCCCACATGCTGCGGAGCGGCTGGGCCCGTGAGCCATGGCCGCTGAGCCTGCGCGTCCGGAGCCTGTGCTCCGCAGCGGGAGAGGCCACAACAGTGAGAGGCCCCTGTATCGCAAAAAAAAAAAAAAAAAAAGAATAGTTTCACTGGTGGTGAAGGAGGAAAACACTTTTTTGGGTGATTGAATAGAGAAACGGGAAGAGAGTTATTAGACACTGACAATGTAGAGAAAATTCTTTTGATGAACGTTGCTGCAAGAAAAGCAACAAAATGTAAAAAAAGTTTGTTTGTTTATTGTGTTTTTAAAAAGACAGAATGAATAATACATATATCTATTTCTTGTTTATATGTCATTGGGGATGATCCAGTAGATTAGGGAAAATTTATGATGTAAGAGAGAGGATAACTGTAGGACCAAAATTCTTGAGCAGGAAAGAGAGGATGAGATGTGGAGAACAAGTGGAGGGACTGGTTTGAGATGAGATCAATTTAATATGATGCATAATACTAACACAGCATTGTAAATCAACTATACTCCAATAAAATTTTTTTAAATATGATGCATTGTATAATTCTATATAGTATGCACCCTAAGTCTTAAATTTGGTTTCTATATATTCAAAAATATTTCTAATTTAATGCAAATTAATAACTGGATAAAATAATTTGTTCATATTTCCTGTAAAGATGGCAACAAGATCCATCTTAACCTTGTAATATACAGCTGAGTACAGTTAAACTATGTTCAATGTTTAGACATGACACATACATTAAAATGACTCATTCAACAAATACTTTCTGAGCATTTGTTGTATCCTTTAATTCTTTCCTGAATTAAAAGCACTACTCCTTGTCAAGGCCTGGATTAAAATAAGGGTAATTAGAGGTCATTGGATTTCACATCTGTGTATAATTGCTTTAAGTTTTTTACTAGACTATGAAATAAAATATGAAATAAAAGATTCAATTCATAAATCCATGAGTGAGAAGAACTTGAAAAAAAAAAGGTGTTCTTAAATTTAAAACATGTAAAGCGTCAATTAAAAATACTTGGGTTTTAGGGCCTCCCTGGTGGCGCAGTGGTTGAGAGTCCGCCTGCCGATGCAGGGGATACGGGTTCGTGCCCCGGTCTGGGAGGATCCCATATGCCGCGGAGCGGCTGGGCCCGTGAGCCATGGCCGCTGGGCCTGCGCATCCGGAGCCTGCGCTCCGCAACGGGAGAGGCCACAACAGTGAGAGGCCCGCATACCGAAAAAAAAAAAAAAAACAAAAACAAAACAAAAATACTTGGGTTTTAAAGACACTTTGGAGACAATTATGATATGTTTTCAATGTCTGATTTCTTAATGAGCCAGAATTCTTCTTCATGATAATTTTTGCTTCTTGAAAAGAGTTAATACTTTCTTTTCACTTTGTAAATGCTATGAATTGATCTGTTAAATATTCAGGCATCTCTCCATGGCATAACAGTCAAAATTGTTATTTTTGAAAGGATTAAAGCAGATATATAAAGAAAATAGATAAAATTTTAAGCTACATAGTCAAAAGACTATTTTCATAAAAGTAATATTTTATAAATATTGATCAGAGTTAAAATTGAATATTAAATAAACACATTGCTTTAAAAGAGACATATGCAAATATTTTCCTGGAGTAGTATAACAAAATTTTTGTATAGTTCCATTTCTTCTTTAGATATTAGATTTTACATTTGGTCTAAAACCATAGTAGTTATATCTGTCCACCCTTGTCCAATTAGTTTGAATTTTCCATTCCTTTGTTAAAGAGTATATTTTATTTTCTGATGGCTTTATAATTTTTAAGTCTTATATTATATTTCACAGATATATTTAAATTGTCTTATATTATGTTGCATCCTAATGTAACTTTTATATTTATTCATGTATATTTATAAGTACATATACCTATTTCTGAATATCTCCCATATCACAGGAAATTTATTACCACCAATTTGTAGCTGTTGAGTGTCCTTCAGTCCTTTTTGTACTTATGACTACTCTTTTCCAATAGTATCACATCTTCAATACTTTATTCCCTTCAAATATTATGTTATTATCTAGCTTATATGTTCTTATCTATCATTATCTTTTTCTCCTCTTAAAGGTATTTGCACCTTCCCCAAACTCCATTTTCTGGTGTTCTAGTTTGTGAAGTTGTCCGCATTCAGAGCCTCTCTTTATTACAACCTGATTCTAATTTCACACTTATTTATATTGTTTTTATTATCTGCATATCACACAAGAATGTAATTACCATGAAAGTATCTGTTGTTAGCATAGAGTTGACTCTTAATAAGTACTGGTTAACTGAGTAAGTGAATGAATATTTGCGCTCACATGAAAGGATATGCTCTGCATTAATAAGAATATAAGTTCAGCTTCTGCAGCAAAGAATCAGAATAACAGATATAGGAAATATCAATATATCAGGTATTCAAGTTCCTTCTAACTTATTGCTCTGCCATTTTATAGAATTGCTCAAATCCATATGGTCCAAAGGATCACAACCAAAGCTGTGAGAAGAGGAAAAAGACACCATGATCTCTTTCAGTTCAAGGTCATGTATCCATTACTTCCATTAGCACTACATTAGTCAAAATTAGTCACATGTCCTCAACCTGCTGCTGGGATTCTAGTCTTTATTCTAGGTGAGTCAGTGTCCAGGTAGAATTTAAGAATCTGTTACTAAAGCAAGAAGGGGAGGTCGTAGCAGCTTCTGTCCTTTCACCTGTTTATAAACATTTATTATTTTGCCTCATTTTTTATTTTCAGGCTTTGATTTTAAAAAGTAAACAGACTGTTTATACTCTTAGAAAATAAAAGTGCAACATAATCAACTCATTTTATCAAATAAGAAAATATAATAGGTTAAGTTCTTAACAATTGCATCAGAGGAAACCCAAAGCTTTTCCTTTGTATTTTCCTTCTAATTTTGATTGAAATTAAGAATGCTGCATAAATACAGAGAAAATATCTGAAATTAATCAACTATATGAAACACAAATATACACACACACCATATATGTACATATATATATATATACGTATGTGCATGGTATACACACATGCATGTACACACACGCACACACATTACTTCTCTACTCCTAAAGGTATCTGTGTCTTCTCAAAACTCCACTAGTCTAATGTACCTATTTGGGTAGTTTTTTGTTTTTTTTTTTTTTGCGGTACACGGGCCTCTAACTGTTGTGACCTCTCCCGTTGCAGAGCACAGGCTCCAGACGCGCAGGCTCAGTGGCCATGGCTCACGGGACCAGCCGCTCCGCGGCATGTGGAATCTTCCCGGACTGGGGCACCAACCCGTGTCCCCTGCATCGGCAGGCGGACTCTCAATCACTGCGCCACCAGGGAAGCCCGTTCCTATTTATTATTTTTATGAATTTGCTTCTACTAGGGTGTTTTAAACTTCTCACATCTGCTCCAAAAGATAGATGCTGCACACCTAACCATACGTTTTTAGGAGACAATAAAGAAAGGCAGAAAATAGGCAATTACTTATAAAACACAGAGAGCCCTAAATATTAGGGTAAGGAATGTGAGATAGGTCATTGATGATTTTTGTATGATGTTTTTGGAAGGACGTAGATGAAACAATGTAATGTTTTATATTATGATTATAAATCATATATACACTTATTAAAGAAATACATAAAACCAATAATGAAAATAGGAATGTGCAAAAGCTTCATGCATTGTAGGAGATTGTGGCCCCTGATACATAAAGTTTCTTCACAAAGTAACCAGAAGTCATAAATCATTATCAGCATTTTTATTAACCTTAAAAATCAATCTTAAACAAGTAAGAATGATATAGAGAGTCAGCCTGTGGTAAACAGAGGTATGACACAGTGTCATTTTGTTGATAGGTACTTAAGAAGACCAAATATTTCATATACTCCTCAGGGGCTTTTCTGACCTTTCTTGTGTGGTTGAACTATACTATTTTTTCCCCTGGAAGTTAGTTTACTGTAAGGTACCTTTTAATGTTGTACAGCCATAAATCCTCTAGGAAGTTAATAAAATAGTTCTTAGTGGCTGTTGGTTGAGCCTTATTGAAGTGATTAAACTGTCCTGCTCTTAATTGCAGAGTACAGACTGCTGTTGAAGCTTTTTCACTTGTAATAAAATAGTCTCTGAAGAATAATGACAGGATTAGGCAGGAATTATTCACCTGTTGTCTTCTAAAGGAAACGCTTTTTGTTTCCATGGAGACATGCTTTATATCATATGATGAAAATTACATGAAAGAAGGAGAGAAGTTAAGCGGTACAGGGTTTCTTTCAGAGGGGTTAATATGACACGAGGACTGATATTGTTCCAGTGGAATCATTAGTGCAACTGCATAAGTAGCATTCTCTCCCAACAGTCAATTAAACATCAGCAATTTTGCCAATAGCATAAAACTGGTGCTGAATATACAATTTGATTTTTTTTCTTGATTTAATGTTACAATTAAGGTGTCTGCTCCTAAGTTTCATCATTGAGACTAACTCTACCAGCTACAAGCTCTGATCTACTTGGTGAATGGATGATTGTTTATACTCATATTAAAATAAAAAAGGGAAATAGAATCTAGTGACAAACTACTGAAATACTTTAATAAAGGTATAATGTTTATACAGCATTAAATGTTTTTTCTCCCCAACAAGAATGAATACACTAAAAAATAAGGTTGAAATATGTTCTAGTCAGTGTTAAAATATAGAGAGAAATAACTTCATTATCATCATCATCATCAATATTGTCATAATCAACAACACAGCCTAATCAAAAGTATCACTAATGAGTATCAATATGAGTATCACTATGAGTATCACTTATTATGTTCTAGACTTTTGTGTTTTTTTAAACATATATTAGCTATTTGATCTTCACAATAACTCTATAAAGTAGGAACTATTATCTTCTTTATATTTTAACTGATTGTAACATAACTTTGTCAGAGACAAATTTTGAAAAAAGATCCAACTTATGTATAAAGTAAATAAGTTTCAGCTTTGCCAATTAACATATGAACCATCCATATTACAGTTATTTGTTCTTGTCATGAATATATCCATCTTGCCCTGTTGCTAGAGAGCAAAACATTAGATATGTTCCTAGCAGAAGGTGCAGAAAAATGGAAAAATGGAAATAAGTTTGGTTGAGATCTTAAGACATTCCAGGCTTTGAGATACCATTTAGTGCATATGATCTCATTTCAGCCCTCTACAACTCTTGTAAACAAATTTTTCTCGGATGGGCAAGTGTATATGCACCAAGCATGATACTTAATACATTCAAAGACAAGCAGTTAATCAATGCTAGAGCCTGACGTGGACTCAGAACTGAATACCCTTCCTATGCTCCCATAACACCTCTTCAGATTACCCAAGTCTTTGTGTCTAGATTTCATATTATCTATTTCTCTCTTCTGTGTGCTATTGGGTCACAGTCTCAAACCACTAGAAAAATGTTCATGATTTTCTGTAATCTGTTTCAATGTGGCTATTCTTTGCATCACTGAAATATTATTAATTTTCATTATATTTTCAGTTGTTTGAATGTTCTATGAAAGCATTTTAATTCAAAGTATTTGTTTTACTTGTCAGGAAAAAAATACATAGCAGTACTTCCATTATTTGATATTTGACTACTACTTTTTAAAAATAGAGATAAAAACAAATCATTTAGGGTTCTTACAGATTGTTGCAAACTTAAATACATTATCAGAGAAATGAAATTTTCTCTTCAGGAAATTAAAATAGGGTTCTGTCTCTATTTCTGCTTTAGACATGATGCTAGTTAACGTTGAAGAGTGGAATGATTAATAACTTTCAAATACAGACTAAGAAAAGTGAAAGATATATAGGCTCATGTATGCCTCTCAGCTAAAATATGGCTGATCATATTGCAAAGTGAACTGCCAACATATTTATTGTAATTTATGAATATGTTGTAGAGACAATCTTTTATAATGACTCACTAAAAATTGGGAAACTCTAAGTCTCTACTTCATTCATCTTACTGTGTTTATGAAACTCCTGAAGTAGGAAAGTTGAAGGGCACCATTGAGATCAGAAGCAGCTATTTGTGGCCTTGTGCTCAGTTGATATAGATTCATGACTCTCTCTCTCTGTCCAAATATATATATAACTTATATATTTCTCATGCACCTTGTAAAAAATTAACAAACAAACACCTCAGTGAAACAGAGTTCAGAAACCAGAAGGGGCAGTTTTGAAAAAAACAGAATACTCAAGCCTGTGGCATAAGTTCAAAGGATGTAATATACATATAATGGGAATACTAGAAAGAGAGAAAGGAATAGAAGTAATAGTTGAAACAATAATGACTGAAAATTTCCCCAAATTATTGTCAGACACCAAACCACATATTCAGGAAGCCCAGAGAATACTAAGATAAATAAATGCCAAAAACTACCACCTAGTCATAATATTTTTAAACTACAGAAAATCAAAGATAAGGAAAAATTCTGATAGAAGCAAGAGGAAAAAATTACTTACCTATAGAAAGAAAAAGATAAGAAATATATTTGACTTCTCACAAGTCATGCAAGCAAAAGAGGATGGAGTGAAATATTTAAATTGTTGAGAGAAAAAACCATCAACGTAAAATTCTGTATCTGACATAATTATCCTTCAAAAGTAAAGGAGAAATAAAGACTTTCTCAGACAAACAAACATTGAAGAAATGTGTTGCCATTAGACCTGTCCTGCAAGAAATGTTAAAAGAAATTCTTTAGAGAGAAGGACAATTACATAGGTCAGAAACTTGATCTACATAAACAAAGTAGGAGCATCATAGAAGGTATTGAAAGTAAAATAAAAGCTTTCATTTTTCTTATTCTTAATTGTTCTAACAGATAACAGTTTGTTCAAATAATAATAGCAACATGTATTCAATTATGTGAGATATATATTTATGCATACACACAGACTCAGGTATAAGTCAAATCAATTACAGCAATGATATAAGAAAAAGGAGGGAAGAATTAAGATTTTTTTGTTATTATAAGGTACTCATACTACTTGTGAAATGGAACAGTGTTATTTGAAAGTGGACTTGAATTAGTTGTAAAGGTATATTGCAAATTTAGGTCAACTACTAAAAACAGTTAAAAAAATAAGTATAACTGAGATATGCTAAGAAAGCAAGAGAAAGTGAAATCATAAAAAATGCTCAGTTAAAACCAAAAACTACAGGAAAAGAGTGGAAGGCATAAAATAAGACTAAAAAGCATGGGCAACAAACAGAAAACAGCAATGAATATGGTAGATAATAATCCAACTATTTCAATAACCACTTTGCACATCAATAGTCTAAAAACAGCAATTAAATACAGATTGTCAGAAAGGATTAAAAAAAAAGACACAAACAATGTTGTTTATAAGAAATCCACTTTAAAATATTAGGAAACATATAGATCAAAAATATAATGGATGGCTTGCATTTCTCTAATAATTAGTCATGTTGAGCATCTTTTTATGTGTTTTTTGGCCATTTGTATGTCTTTTTTAGAGAAATGTCTATTTAGATCTTCTGCCCATTTTTTGATTGGGTTGTTCTATTTTTTTTATGTTGAGTTGCATGAACTGTTTGTATATTTTGGAAATTAATCCTTTGTTGGTTGCATTGTTTGCAAATATTTTCTCCCATCCTGTGGGTTATCTTTTCATTTTGTTTATGGTTTCCTTTGCTGTGCGAAACCTTTTAAGTTTAATTAGGTCCCATTTGTTTATTTTTGTTTTTATTTTCATTATTCTAGAAGGTGGATCCAAAAAAATATCGCTATGATTTATGTCAAAGAGTGTTCTGCCTATGTTTTCTGAATAAAGATGTGGTGCATATATGCAATGGAATATTACTCAGCCATAAAAAAGAATGAAATAATGCCATCTGCAGCAACATGGATGGACCTAGAGATTATCATATTAACTGAAGTCAGAGAAAGACAAATATCATGTGATATCACTTATATGTGGAATCTAAAATATGATACAAATGAACTTATTTATAAAACAGAAACAGACTCACAGACTTCACAAATAAACTTACGGTTACCAAAGGGGAAAGGTTGGGGGGAGGGATAAACTGGGAGTTTGGGGATTAACATATACACACTGCTATACATAGAATATATAATCAACAAGGACCTACTATATAGCACAGGGAACTCTACTCAATATTCTATAATAAGCTAAACAGGAAAAGAATCTGAAAAAGAATAGATATATGTATATGTAAAACTGATTCACTTTGCTGTACACTTGAAACTAACACAACATTGTAAATCAACTATACTCCAATATAAGATTAAAATTATTTTTTTTTAATTTTATTTTACATATTTTTGAAAGCTAAAAAAGTAAATAGATGGAGAAAAATATACCATCTTAACAAAAATAAAAAGAAAGCATGGGTAGCTATATTAATTTCAGACAAACAGACTAAAAAGCAAGGAAAGTTATCAAGGATAAAGAAGGGCATTATATACTGACAAAACGGTCCATTCTCCAAAGGAAATAACAATCCTTGGTATGTGTGCACCTACAACAGAGCATCAAACTATGTGAGATAAAAACTGATAGAACTGCCAAGAGAAATAGATAAATCCACTATCACAGTTGGAGACTTCATCACTGCTCTCTCAGAAATGGACAGATCCTGCAGTCAGAAAATCAGTAAGGTCATAAGCTGAACTCAACAACACCATGAATTAACTGGATATAACTTACATTTATAGACTACTTGTTCCAACAACAGCAGATTACAGTTTTCTCAAACTAACATGAAACATCTAGGCCATAAAACTTACCTTCATAGGTTTAAAATAATAGAAATCATACAATATCTACATGCATACCACAACTGAATTAAACTAGTAATCAAAAAGAAAAACAAATAACTGGAAAATTCTCAGATATGTAGAGATTAAACAACACATTTTCAAAAAAAATCTCAAGAAAAAACTAAAAATACTTTTAACTAGATGAAAATGAAAACACTACTTATAAAAATTTGTAGGATGCAGAGAAACCAGTGCTTAGAGAAAAAAATATAGTATTTTATCATAAAGCATTTATTAGAAAAGAAGAAATATCTAAAATAATAATCTAAGATTCCGGGCTTCTCTGGTGGCGCAGTGGTTGAGAATCTGCCTGCTAATACAGGGGACACAGGTTCGAGCTCTGCTCTGGGAGGATCCCACATGCCGCAGAGCAACTACGCCCGTGAGCCACAACTACTGAACCTGCGCGTCTGGAGCCTGTGCTCCGCAACAAGAGAGGCCATGACAGTGACAGGCCCGCGCACCGTGATGAAGAGTGGCCCCCTTTTGCCACAACTAGAGAAAGCCCTCGCACAGAAACGAAGACCCAACACAGCAAAAATAAATAAATTAATTAATAAACTCCTACCCCCAACATCTTCTTTAAAAAAAAAATAATAATAATAATAATATAAGATTCCACCTTAGGAAACTAGAAAAAAAGGAGCAAATTAAATCTGAAGTAAGCAAAAGAAAAGAAAGAATAAGAGAGTAGAAATAAATGATACTGAGAACAGGAAATCAGTAGAAAAGAATAAATGAAACCAAAAGCTGTTTCTTTGAAAAGATCAATAAAATCAATACGCTTCTAAGATTTTAAAAAAGGGAGAATACAAATTACTTATATGAGAAATGAAAGAAGGGAGATCATTAAAGATCACATTAAAAGGATAATAAAGGAATACTATGTCTACAAATTAGAAAAGCAACAGGAAATGGACCAATTCTTTGAAAGACACAATCTGACAAAACTCACATAATAAGAAGTAGATATCTGAATAGGCCTATATCTATTAAAGAAATTGAATCAGTAGTTATTAACAGTCCAAAACAGAAAGCACCAGGCCCAGATGGGTTCACTGGTGAATTATACCAACTATTAATAAAGAAATTATACCAATTCTCCATAATCTCTTTTAGAGGATATAAGCAGAAGGAATACTTCATAATTCATCCTGTGAAGCCAGCTTTACCCTAATACCAAAACCAGGCAAAGACCTTACTAGAAGAGAACTACATATCAATATCTTTCATGAATATAAACCCAAAAAACCTTCACAAAAATTAGCAAATAGATTCCAACAATGCATAAAAAGAATAATACACCAAAACCAGACATGATTATTCCAGGTATTCAAGGCTGATTCAAGATTTGAAAATTAATTAATGTAATCCATCATATTGATAAGCTAAAAAAAACACATGATCATATCAGAGATGCAGAAAAAGCATTTGACAAAATCTAATATCATAAAGATAAAAACACTCAGTAAACCAGGAATAGAGGGGAACTTCCTCATCTTATAAAGAATATCTATGAAAAAATCTAAGCCTAACATCATACTTAGTGATTAGAAACTCAAAGCTTTCCCATTAAGATAGGTACAAAACAATTATATCTCCCTCACCTCTCCTTTTCAACATTGTGCTGGAAGTTCTAGCTAATACAATGAGATAATAAAAAGAAACAAAAGGTATACAGATTGATTGAGAAAGAATAAATAAAACTGACTTTGTTCACAGCTGACATGATTCTCTGTAGGAAATCTAACAGAGTTGACAAAAAACTACCGTAACTAATAGGTAATTATAAAAATGTTGAAGAATAAAACGTTAATACACAAAAGTTAATTGCTTTACTATATACTAGCAATGAACAATGTTATTACATAACATGATCATGGGAGTGGCATCTCATCACCCTTGCCATATTCTATCGGTAGGACACAAGTCAGTTTTTGTTTGTTTCGGTATGTTCTGTGGTTGGTTTGGGGTTTACAGCATACATTTTAACTTACCATAGTTTACCATAGATTAATACTGCACCACTTCAGACGTGATATAAGAACTTTATAACAATACACTCCTATTCTTCTTCCCTGTCTACCTGTTATTTTTGTTATAAATTCTCTACATACATTATAAATTCCACAGTGTATTATAACTATTTTGATTTTATACAATATCTTTTAAAGGTATTTAAATAAATAGAAATAAATCATTTTATATTTACTACATATTTCCAATTTCCAGTGCTGTTCATTCTTTTGGTAGATTCAAATTTTTATCTTTATTCTGGCTCACGGACTTTAATATTTTAGGCCCACTGGTGATGAATTCTCTCTGCTTTCCAGTGATTCTTCTATTTCAGTAGTTTTCTCTCATGTATGTGTCTATCATGCCCAGCCAAAGACAAGTGGAATCCTCTGCAGATCGCCAATGTGCCACCTTCTCTTTTGCAAAAGCATACTTACACATCTTTCCCTGTGCAAATTTACCATTTACTCTGGAATGTTAACCCAAGATTTTAGCTGCTGAGTTGGACTGTGTGTACAGTGAAATGATACTGACAAATTGCTTTCTAAAGTGGTTAT
Organism: Mesoplodon mirus; assembly: GCF_964341445.2. Lineage (NCBI taxonomy): Eukaryota > Metazoa > Chordata > Mammalia > Artiodactyla > Ziphiidae > Mesoplodon > Mesoplodon mirus. The sequence goes on from NC_138984.1 coordinate 47,206,960, forward strand.
TTTGATTTATGCTCTAACAACAGTGTATGACAGTTACCATTTCCCTGATTCTTCACTAAACCCGGCTACATCCTCTCTCTCTTATCCTCTCTTTCAATCTCTCTCTCAATCAATCTCTCCCTCTCCCTCTCTCTCTCCCTCTCTCTCTCGTTCTCCCTCCAAACCTCCTTCACCTCTCTTCTCTAGTACCTTTTCCCACAAATTCTAGCCTCCTTGGCCTCCCCAAGCTCCAATTTCTGTCTCCGCAAACAGGAAAACTGCTGCTCTCTATTTGGGCTCCCCGTCTCTGTGTTAAGAACTGGAAACTCCCTAAAACCCATCAGCTGATGCAATCATAGGGCTCACCCAATTTGTCTTCTGACAGATTTCCTTAACAGATCTGGTAGTATTGGCTCACTGGTAATGGATTCTCTCAGCTTTAGTATGTCTGGGACCACTGACCTATGCTACCTATTGTCCAATGTCAGAAAAGCATCACCTCTACCCCCACACCACATATTTTGCCTAGTTTTCTAGCTGTTTATGGTGGGAGGGTAAATCTAGTCTATGTTATTCCATCATATCTTCAGTGTGGAACTTTCCTAATTTATTTCTTTTCTGCTGTTGGTTTTAGATTTTCTGATGCTTTTTTACTCATGGAAAATTAAAATCAAGTTAGTTTTGAAAGAGACAACATTCTCCTATAAATACATGCAAGCAACTGGTTTATCTCCACAAAATTGAATATATTTTGATGTGTTAAAGAAAATAGTGAGATGAACTAATAATTTCTTTAAACTTTCCTTAAACACAGGAAAAAGAAATACAGGAATAGTTTCCTTCAACAGATTAAAAGAAAAAGCAATATGCTATATTATTCTAAATATTTAAAATAACCTAGTTAATACAATCCAATCAATGATCTTTTTGCACCGAATTTGAATCAATGCAATTAATACATATAAAAGAAAGGGGTTTATAATATATGACACAGTGCATATTGCTGTAGTTAAGAACACAGCTACCCATGTGTGACCCTGGAAAAAATAAGTATCCTAATGAAACGGAGCAGGACCTTATGGTCCTTCCCTGCCATGTCCTCCGCCTTCCTTTTGTCTGTGGAAAAACTTTAGCCAAAGAGTAAGTTTAATCAGAGACGTGAAAAAATACAAAAGCAAAGGAAAACAGTCAAACAGGACAAAACAATAATAGCTTGGTTAGTGCAAAGCCAAGGACCTTTAGTCCCTTCTCAAGGGCTATAGATAATAGCCTGAGCCATATCCTGTGAGCTGTCTTAGAGATACTAAAACCCTCACCAGGCAGAAGTTAACTACACAATGGTCAGACTGTAGCCATGACATATGCTGCCACAATTCCGAGAACTGGCCTCAAAGACGTGGGAACAAACGGACCCTGGAACTGAAGATTAACTGTATTTAAAACAATCAAGATAACGCTGGTCAGACCACCACATGACCAATTTCAAGATGACTGTCAGAGCTGATCATGCTGTTTCTGCATGTAGCCTCCTCCCTCTGTCTATAAGCCCTTGCCCACTGATTGTCAGTGGCAGGGAGTCGGCCTTTGGACGGTAATCTGCCCTCCCCCGCCACCACTGCCCTGCTGGTTGCCAGCATCCAAAATAAAGCAAACTTTCCTTTCCACCAACTTGCCTCTCTATTGGCTTTTGAGCAGCGAGCAGCCAGACCCCACTTTCAGTTACACCAAGTCACAAGTAGTATATAAAAATAGTTATTTAGAGTAGTGCCTGGAAAGTAATATGTATTTGATAATGCTTATTTTCACTATTTCTAGTCAATGAATTATAACTGTCATTTCACCATTCTAGTATGAAATATAATGATAAAACAACATACCTTGCTCTATGACCATATACACATTGTTTCATATGGTTATTTACATTTAATGTAACCTGATATAATAATTCCTAACATCTTTAGAGAACTCTAAAAGTTTACAGGGTTTTTTCCAATGTAATCCTTCTAATATGATCCCCCAAATATGTAATCCTAGAACAGCCCAGTGAGATAGATGTTATTAAGCTCAAATTACAGGGAAAAGCATCAGGGCTCAGAGAGCCTATGTGATAGATCTAGATGTGCATCAGGCAGAGCAGGAACTAGAATCAGAGTCTTCTGATATTGTAACTTCTTGCCTTTGTAATATAGTTCACTTGATGTCACACCCTGTATTTTTTTAAAGGCAGTTTTAACAATACTTATAATATTTTATGTATATATATATATGTATTATATATAAATGCTAATAAGATATATGTAAACACATATGTATATATATGCATATATACATATATGCACTGTAATAATGAAAAGAATAGCATCCTGTTATATTACTAGTTTATAGTTAAAAATAGAAATATATATATTTTAAAGAATGAACATTCTCTAGCTGTGACTATATATACTAATAACACTCATAGAATAACAATATCATACAAGTTTCGTAGGAAGAGTATATAATAAATTTATAGTAATTCATGCTAATCATTACTATGATATTTTAAAAAATAAAAAGTTATTGATACAGAGGAAGTGTACCAATAAATTATTTATCCAAAAGATTTCTTGTTTCAAAATGAAAGTAATATTCTGGTACAATCACTACACTTAATTTTAATATAATTATCTTGAAGGTAAGCACAAGCCAACTGCATAGAGCTAATTCATAATAAAAAAAAATCCATGCTTGATTTTGTTGTTAACTTGCTCTAAATTTAGAGATGGTATTTATATCATATATATGATTTCAGTGAATAGATTTTCAAATTAAAATAATTCTATAATTGAGGCAAAGTTATTAAATATCATCATACAAAAGGATCAAAGCAACAAACACTAAATACAATTTGTCATGGTTTTTTAAGAAGGCTATTATGGAAAAATTATTGAAATAATGTTATCAATGTATTTCTATCCACATATCTGGGGGAATCACCAATTATCCAATACTTCACAGTTTGAGATCCAGGTACTCTAATTTTCAAGTAAATAAACTGTGTTAAATTTTTCACACAACATGGTGAATTTTAACTACCAGAACTACTGCAAGCATGTGTTTTAAAGCTTTGTTTCTATTTCTGTCTTTAAAGAATACATTATCAAAGTGAGCAGATGTTGTAGATGGAGTGGATAGGAAATTCAGTGAAGATACGTTGTGTACGGAGACTTCTCATATGTATTGCCTTTGATTTTAATGAGACAAAATGTAACATATTTACATAGAAGTTATTTTGACACATTATAGGTAAGTCTAAAAATTATGCCTTTTTTATTTGGTTAGTGACATATTACCTCTGAGTAACTATTAGCTATGAATATTGAATCCTGCTTTCCATTGTATTATTTAATATTTTTACTGAATTAAAGTGTACATACAATAAAATATACACATCTTTTGTGCTCAGTATGATGAGTTCAGGCAAATGCATATACTCCTCTAACCCACACTTCTTTCAAAATTGGCTATTTCCTATGTGCAGAAATTTCTCTCAGGCCACTTTCCCATCTGTCTCCACCCAACTCTTCACCAGAGGCAAACACTGGTCTAATTATGATCACCATAGATCAGGGGTCCCCAAACTCCGGGCCGCAGACTGGTACCAGTCCGCAGCCTGTTAGGAACCAGGCCGCACAGCAGGAGTTGAGTGGCAGGCGAGCGAGGGAAGGTTCGTCTGCCGCTCCCCATCGCTCACATTCCCACCTGAACCATTCCCGCGCCCCAATCCCCCAGTCGGTAGAAAAATTGTCTTCCACAAAACACTTTTCCCTGGTGCCAAAAAGGTTGAGGATGGCTGCCATAGATAACTTGACCTCTCTTAGAAACTCATAAATGCAATCATACAATATTTATTCTTTTATGTCTGTTTTTGGTTTATCTCAAAATAATGTTTTTGCTAATCATCCATGTTGTTATGTGCATCAGAATTTCTAAAATTTGTATTGCAGAGTCGTACTTAATTGTAAGAAGCTACCACAGTTTGTTAATCCATTCTCTTCTTGATGGACAATTGAAATGTTGTCAGGTTTTGCTTACTATAATTAAAGCTGCTATGAAAATTACTGCACAAGTCCTTTTGTGTATATATGTTTTCATTTTTCTTGTAAAATATTTAGGAGGGGAATTGCTGGGTCACAGGGTAAATATAACTTTATAAGAAACTGAAAACTGTTTTAAAAAGTTGTTGTAACATTTTATACTCCCACCAGTAATGTATGAGGGTTCTCCTTGCTCCATCTTTGCCAAAATCTTTAAATAACTGCTTTTCAATTGTAGCCATTCTGGAGATATGTAATAGAATTTCAAAGTGTTTTACATTTGCACTTCATTGTTGATTAATAACTTTGAGCATAATTTCATGTGATTCTTGGCTATCTGTATACCTTTCTTTGTGACATGTGTGTTCAGTTCTTTTGTATATTTTTCTTGGGATTTTTTTCTATTTCAGTTGTAACAATTCATTATATATTTTAGATACAGATTCATTGACATGTTTTAGATACCAATCTATGCCTTTACATTGTTATGGCTGTGTTCTGAAAAATAGAAGTTTTAATTTGATGAAGTCCAACTTATCAATTTTTATTAGCTTAGAGACTGTCCTTTCTCTCTAATTTTGACTGCTCCATGAAGATAGTCTCCTATATTTTCTTCCAAAATGTTTATAGGTTCAGGTTTAACATTTAGGCCATAATGCATCTCAAAATAAATTTTCATATATAGTGTGAGATAGGTTACAAGGTTTATTTCTTTTCTCACATATTTGCTTATTCAGCACTATCTCTCACTGAATTTTCACTGTTGATTTTTTTTCTGGTGTCTCTGTTGCATACATATTAAAAATATATAGGTGATTCTATTCTGGACTCTATTCTGCTCCATTGTTATATTTGTCTACCCTCACATCAATAATATGCTGTTTGTACTACTATACCTTCACAGTAAATCTTAAAACTAAATTGTACCATTCCTCTGGCTTTTTTCTTTTTCAAGATGGCTTTAGCTATTCTAGGACCTTTGCATTTTCACATAAATTTGGAATCACCCTGTCCACTCTAAAGTAGGTCTTGATGTGCTTGATTGAGATTGTATTGAATCTATTGATCAATTTGTGGAGAATGGACGAGTTAACAATATTGACTTTTCCAATTCAGTAACATAGTATATATCTCCATTTATTAAGATTCTTTTAAAGTTCTTTCAGCAATGTTTTCTAGTTTCAGTGAGATTTTACACATCTTATGTTACATCTTTCCTTTTATTATATTATACATTTAAATTTTTTTTCAATTATTTATTTTTATATATGGAAACATAATTGGTATCATTGAATTATATACTGAGACCTTGCTTATTTCAGTTATTAGTTTTAGTTGTTTTGTATTTATAGATTCCATAGACTTTCAGTAAACTCATGTTATCTGGGAATAAGGATGATAAAATTCTACTTTCTCCCTTCTATACTTTATGCTTTTTATTTTTCTTGCTTTATGTACTGTCAAAGACGGCTGTAAAATGTAACTAGATGTCGTAAGAGTGTACTGCTTCAGATAATGATCTTGAAAGAATAGTAAGCATTTGCAATATCCTTTCTCCATTTGTACACTGTTTATTCTTTGTTTTCTATTCTTTCCCTCCTCACTAGCTCCTAAGGACCCCAGACAGCCTTTTTCTAATTTCTTTTAATTTGTTTAAAACTACAGTGCAGGCTTCCCTGGTGGTGCAGTGGTTAAGAATACGCCTGCCAATGCAGGGGACACGGGTTCAAGCCCTGGTCCGGGAAGATCCCACATGACGTGGAGCAACTAAGCCCATGTGCCACAACTACTGAGCCTGTGCTCTAGCGCCCGCGAGCCACAACTACTGAGCCCACGTGCCACAACTACTGAGGCCTGCGCACCTTAGAGTCCATGCTCCACAGCAAGAGAAGCCACTGCAATGAGAAGCCCACGCAACACAGCAAGGAGTAGCCCCCACTCGCCACAACTAGAGAAAGCCTGCACACAGCAATGAAGACCCAATGCAGCCAAAAATAAATAAATAAAATAAATAAATTTATTAAAAAGAAAAAAACTACAGTGCAAAAAACAACAACAACAACAAAAAACTATAGTACATCTAATTATCTCATACATAACCAGACTGACTCTTCAAATTAATGGTAATTGATTCATCTATGTATTCATCTATCTAGAAATAAATCTTACTTTAGCTTAATGACATTTTTTAATGAAATACAAAATATTGAGTAAGGGATGGTACCACAATGATGCATGTAACTGACCTTGTAACTGACCTAAGTAAGAAATACACTTTATACTGGATAGTTAGTAATAGAATTTGAGAATGGTAATGATGACTCCAAGGTTATTATCCCTGTTCTAGTATTCTTTGCAGAGACTTGCTTCTAGTAGAAAAGAGATAACTTTGGCTACCAACAAAAAAATAAGTAAAAATATGAAGCATCCATGAAAAAACTGTCAAAAAATTAACTTTTCTTTTGGGCACCTTGATCCATGAGCTCTCTTACACACTTTTTCTTTTAACTCAGAGCATTTCAAAAACCTAGGCTTCTGCTTGGAAATATGAAAGAAAAAATTCCCCATACTTTTTTATAGGTTAAGTTGGAAACATTGAAAAAGTTAGATACTTTAAGGAAAATCTGTACATGAAATTGTAATAAGCATTATGCTTATGCCATAAACTTAGATGGGCAAAAAATGTCACACTACTTTATTTCCTTTAAGCCAACTAATTCTAACCATAAGACTCCACTCTGCTTTTGTCTACTGGGATTCCTTAACCAATTATGGCCACTATTGTGAAAAAGTCCTTGGAGTTTGCATCTCAACAAAAGTCACAGTTGTCCATTCAGTGTTGGTTCATCTCTTTATTATCTATTGCCTATGAAATGCCCATTAGCCAAGTTTTCATCACTCTTTGAGGACCAGGTGTCCAGTTGTTTCTGCTTCCAATTTGGGCACAGAGATCTTTGCTGAGGCCAAGAATTCAGAGGCCAGATATTGAGCATCTCTGAGCACATCAGTCATCATTTTCCTTTTTCTAGTTAATATTAGGGTAAAACTGTGTGATATTTCAAAGCCTCAATTGTGTACACAATTTACTGTTATCCAAATTCTTTCAAGAGCGTGATACAATTTATAAAACTCTATGCGTAACTGAATACTACTTTTTGTAATGAAAGTAAAATTGTATATTTAAGTATTAGGTTAAAAAGCTGACAAAAATAGGTAGCATATATGTGTGAAAAAATGAATAGAAACCATATTTTAAATATTTATATTTAACGTGCATATAGCACAAAACTAACAATACAAAGATAAAAGGTAGCAAATTAACAGATAACTATTTGTTACTAAAAATATACACCCATAAAAAATAAATAATCTTAAAATACTAAGTCATGCAGGTAAAATATATAAGTACTTATAACAGTCCATTACATGTACAAGAATAACAGCTGTAGTGGTCTTAACATTTTCACATTATACTTACAGTTGTGGGTTAGGTCTCTAGCAGATGAGCTATGAATAAATGTAAATGACTACCAACAGCCTTTGTAATTGGCAACAATCATTTCTTTGAAAAATATATAGGGGACATCAAAACATAGAAAGGACATAATTCAAAAGCTAATATATGGGTGATATTACACCCTGTATGCTGAACAAATTTGTCATTTCACAGTCACTTTTTCAGTCTTATCGCTTCACCCCCATTCTCATTCTTCTATCTTGGGGCCCTGGCCTCAGAGCCTTGGCAGTTATGTCTACTACTCATGAAATGATCCGTGTAGGTGGGTTTACCTGGTTTCCAATTCCCTCCATCAGCCGTGCATAGACCTTTAGCTTTCCTTTTCAAACATATTTTATAGTATGTAATTTAGACATGTTATTTGGGAATGATGAATTGTGAGAGTTAACAGAAGTGCAAAACGCCCTACTCTAGGAGCCATATCGTGGATGGAACAAAAAGAGCTTTGTCCCAAGTCTTTGCTATTTAAAGATAAACATTCTACTCACTTAACTTTCCTGGTTCCTAAAAATATTTTATTCCACCACTGTAAACATCTAACAGGAGAGCTTGCTCAATAACTCCTAAATGGTCTTTTTTGCCATTACTTCCCTTCCTCTGATAAAAGACGCTTGGCCATGAAGACCCTTGCTGGAACACTGGAGTCCAACTCACAAACTTTTTCATACTAGAGCTGGTAATAAATGTCCCTTTCTTCTCTGACAAGGGAGTTTTCTGGATGTTAGTATAAAGTTGTCTATGGCCATGTCTCCAACGAAGATGTCAACATGTAGAGGGGAGCAACAATAAAAGAACAGGTCCTAACAGTGAATACAAGCTTATTTCCATTGCTACTGTCATCCATGACTTTCTTTATTTCCCTATTATTATTATGCAAGTAATATATTTCATTTTTATTGAAAGAGACAGAGTTCAGTTTCTGGTAAGTTACAAACAAAAAGCACCATTTATTTTTATTCCAATAGTTTGTTTATTTTTGTATATTTGTAAATAAAAATTACATATATTTCAGTGAAATAATTCAGTATCTCTCCTGTTCTGGCTCTTATTTAATCTTAAGAATAATGATCTATTCCTTTATCTAACACTTTCTTTAACATTCTCCTAGGGAAAAAGGAAGAGAAAGAGTGTGTGTATATCCAGGAATGCTGAAAGAAACCTTAGAAAACATCCTATTCAGCATTTTTGTTTTACAGAAGAAATCTGCTATAGACTGAATTTCTGTGTCCCACCCACCCCCAAATTTACGCATTGAAATTGTGCTCTTTGGGAGATGATTAGATCATGAGGGTGAAACCTTCATGGAAGGGATTAGAGCTCTTATAAAAGAGATCCCACAAAACTCCCTAATCCCTTCCACCACGTAAGGATACAAGAAGAAGTCTGTGACCTGGAAGAGGGCCCTCATCCAATCACACTAGCACCCTGATTTCAGACTTCAGCCTCCAGAACTGTGAGCTAAATTTTGGTATTTACAAGTCATCCAGTCCATGGTGTTTTGTTATAGCAGCCCAAATAAACTAAGACAAAGTCGTGGAAAGATTCAAAGACAAAAATTGTTAATATTCATTTACAATGTAGTACTGAATAAAATTTGTTTTTGTGCATTAAATTTCTTTTAATCTCATTTACTCTTCTAGCTTTATTTTGTCTTAATCCTTATTTTTTGAGGGGAGTTGGTGATGGTTGCTAACAATTGAAATGGAGACATTTATATATTCTTTAAGAGAGACACTCCCTTTTCCCTTATGACTTTATGATATTGAAAGCTAACTTTTACTGAGCTCCATTGTAATGGCTTTTAATGATGTTGTTGTTGTTGTTTTCCATTTATCCCTTGCCACAACTCAATTATATAGGTACTGATAAATGGAATGTGTATCAGACTATTAAATATTTTAGTGACTGGTGAGAACTATTCTAGGAGATAGTAGGTTATACTGATGTTTTACTCCTAGGGTTAATGAGACTTGGAAGAAATCTATTAAAATCTCTAACCTGAGAGTAGTCAGTACACTCAGTCACACACTCTTTAGACTAATTTACAAAGCACTCGCTTGAATGATTTTTGACCTTTAGCCCTTGTTATTAAGATGGAGAGGTAAGTGGAAGAAAATTATAAGTTAGATCACTGAAGGCAAATTTTAGTTCTAGACCAGACCAAAAAATAGAATCCTTTCTCTCTAAAAAGAAAAAGGAAACAAAAAATAATACTAGCTATGGTATAGTTATTCCTTACTTGAAGTTTTAATTAGTTCTCTGTTTCCTCTCTAAGTTGACTTTCATAAGAAAAAATTCAGATTATTTAACGCAAATGATTCTAACTAAAAATTTTGACATAAGTAAAATACAAATTACCTAATATAGTTTTCTATTAGAAGCTCTGTCCATCAAGGACATTTTTATAATGCAATTAAAAATGAAGTGAACTTATAGAAGAGCAAAGAATTGAGCACCAGGTCTTTTCTATCGAGTTTCACAGTCTTGTTTCCAGCTTATGAAAGATGGGGTTAAATTGCCAAGCTACTCCCAATTACTTAAATCTGTTGTACCTTATTTCTTTTGCCCTCAAGGTAAAAAAATATCCCTGATATGGCATAAGCATGGTCTATGGCATGAGGAAGGTTGTGTTTTACAAAAACAGACTTTTAGGCAAAGGTTTGTGTCCAGAATGTTTATCAGGGATTAACTTGCACAGTGGAAAGGGAGTAAGCAGAATTGTCCAGAGGGAGAAGTAGAGCTGTAATGCAGGTCCAAAAGTCTCATTTGACCCCACTGGGGAGATGTGAAGCTGAAATGGACTGCAAGAACTGTCTGGTGTCAGTATCAATCAGTAATTGGATCTCGGCCACCTCAGGAAGGACTTGACCTGGTGTGCATTGCTCCACACCATTTATTATACAGATGGTGTTTTTCCAACTGACTTGAAATGTCACTTTATAAATATACAAGGTTATATATTTGTCTATCCATTAATGGTGCTCAAACTCTTATTTGCTTTCTCTATTTTATGGTATTGGTTAAACTCTAGTAAAATGCTGAAAAGCTGTGGCAGAAGACATCCTTACCTATTTCTTTATCATAATAGGAATGTTTCTAATATTTCAACTTTAAGTAGGATATTTGTGGTAGGTTTCTGGTAGGCACGATTTATGAAGTTAAAACATTCCTGTTCTATTTTTAATATGTTAATAATTTATCATAAATGTATGTTAAATGTTAACAAATGCTTTTTGGATATTTATCTAGTTGGTTACATGCTTTTCTACTTTCATCTCTTAATGTAGATGGTTTTCTAATGATGAGGCTCTGTGGCTAATGGAATTAATTAGCATTGATCTTTTAATACTCCATACATCTACACTCTTTCCATTGCTTTATTACAGGAGAAATGTATTTCCACACATCTTGACTTTGGGCTGGGCATGTGACTAGTTCTGATCAACAGCAGGTGCGTGGAAGTCACTGTACCTCTCAGGAGCCTGAACCTTAAGATGTGTTGTTTTCACTTGTCCTCATGTGCTTCTATTTATGCTTCTGCTGTGAGAAGAAAAAGTCTGGCTAACTGGATGGGCCAAGGAAAATAAGGATGTGATATATAAGGAGAGATATTAAATCACATATGATTTTTGTTTTTATATTCAGAAATGATATTAGTCTACATTGCTCTTGTTCTGTGCTTGTTGGTTTGGTATCAAGGAATTATAACCTTCTAAAATAATATATCATGCAAAATTGTGTATGTCTATGACAGTTTATATAATATTATCAATCATTGTGTTTTATCAACCAACTGTGTAATTTTTATCAGTTATCTTTATCTTTTTATTATCTTCCTTCTAGTCTTTTTTAGGTTGTTCTTAAATTTTCATTATTAAGTTCAAGCTTTTTGAATTTAAGAATATATACTGTTCTACAGACACAAAGATCCTCAAAAAAATACTAGCAAACAGAATCCAACAGCACATTAAAAGAATCATACACCATGATCAAGTGGGGTTTATCCCAGAAATGCAAGGATTCTTCAATATTTGCAAATCAATCAATGTGATAAACCGTATTAACAAATTGAAGGAGAAAAACCATATGATCATCTCAATAGATGCAGAAAAAGCTTTGACAAAATTCAACACCGATTTATGATAAAAGCCCTCCAGAAAGTAGGCATAGAGGGACCTTACCTTAACATAATAAAGGCCATATATGACAAACCCACAGCCAACATTGTTCTCAATGTTGAAAAATTGAAACACTTTCCACTAAGATCAAGAACAAGACAAGGTGGTCCACTCTCACCACTATTATTCAACATAATTTTGGAAGTTTTAGCTACAGCAATAAGAGAAGAAAAAGAAATAAAAGGAATCCAAATCAGAAAGGAAGAATTAAAGGTGTCACTGTTTACAGATGACATGATACTATACATAGAGAATCCTATACATGCTACCAGAAAACTACTAGAGCTAATCAACAAATTTGGTAAAGTAGCAGGATAAAAAATTAATGCACAGAAATCTGTTGCATTCCTATACACCAATGATGAAAAATCTGAAAGAGAAATTAAGGAAACACTCCCATTTACCACTGCAACAAAAAGAATAAAATACCTAGGAATAAACCTATCTAAGGAGACAAAAGACCTGTACGCAGAAAACTCTAAGACACGGATGAAAGAAATTAAAGATGATACAAACAGATTGAAATATATACCGTTTTCTTGGATTGGAAGAATCAACATTATGAAAATGACTATACTACCCAAAGCAATCTACAGATTCAATGCAATCCCTATCAAACTACCAATGGCATTTTTCACAGAACTAGAACAACAACAACAACAAAATCACAATTTGTATGGAAACACAAAAGACCCCGAATAGCCAAAGCAATCTTGAGAAGGAAAAATGGAGATAGAGGAATCAGGCTCCCTGACTTTAGACTATACTACAAAGCTACAGTAATCAAGAGAGAATGGTACTGGCAAAAAACAGAAATATAGATCAATGGAAGAGGACAGAAAGCCCAGAGATAACCCATGCACATATGGTCACCTTATCTTTGATAAAGGAGGCAAGAATATACAATGGACAAAAGACAGCCTCTTCAATAAGTGGTGCTGGGAAAACTGGAAAGCTACATGTAAAAGAATGAAATTAGAATACTCCCTAACACCATATACAAAAATAAACTCAAAATGGATTCAAGACCTAAATGTAAGGCCAGACACTATCAAACTCTTAGAGGAAAACATAAGCAGAACACTCCGTGACATAACACACAGTAAGATCCTTTTTGACCCATCTCCTAGAGAAAGGGAAATAAAAACAAAAATAAATAAATGGGACTTAATGAAACTTAACAGCTTTTGCACAGGAAAGGAAACCATAAACAAGACAAAAAGACAACCCTCAGAATGGGAGTATATATTTACAAATGAATCAACAGACAAAGGATTAATCTCCAAAATTTACAAGTAGCTCATGCAGCTCAATATCAAAATAACAAACAACCTAATCCAAAACTGAGAAGATGTAAACACACATTTCTCCAAAGAAGATATACAGATTGCCAACAAATACATAAAAGAATGCTCAACATCACTAATCATTAGAGAAATGCAAATCAAAACTACAATGAGGCATCACCTCACACCAGTCAGAATGGCCATCATCAAAAAATCTACAAACAATAAATGCTGGAGAGGGTGTGGAGAAAAGGGTACCCTCTTGCACTGTTGGTGGGAATGTAAATTGATACAGCCACTATGGAGAACAGTATGGAGGATCCTTAAAAAACTAAGAATAGAACTACCATATGACCCAGCAATCCCACTACTGGGCATATACCCTGAGAAAACCATCATTCAAAAAGAGCCATGTACCACAATGTTCATTGCAGCTCTATGTACAATAGCTAGGACATGGAAGCAACCTAAGTGTCCATCGACAGATGAATGGATAAAGAAGATGTGGCACATATATACAATGGGATATTAATCAGCCATAAAAAGAAACGAAATTGAGTTACTTGTAGTGACGTGGATGGACCTAGACTCTGTCATATACAGTAAAGTAGTTCACAAAAAGAAAAACAAATACCGTATGCTAACACATATATATGGAATCTAAAAAAGCAAAAACAAAAATGGTTCTGAAGAACCTAGGGGCAGGACAGGAATAAAGACGCAGACATAGAGAATAGACTTAAGGACGCAGGGAGGGGGAAGGGTACGAAGTGAGAGACTAGCAAGGACTTATATATACTACCAAATGTAAAATAGATAGCTAGTGGGAAGTAGCTGCATAGCACAGGGAGATCAGCTCAGTGCTTTGTGATCACCTAGAGGAGTGGGGTAGGGACGGTGGGAGGGAGAAGCAAGTGGGAGGAGATATGGGGATATATTTATATGCATAGCTGACTCACTTTGTTATAAAGCAGAACCTAACACACGATTGTAAAGCAATCATGCTCCAAAAAAGATGTCAAAAAATATATATATATATATATATACTGTTCTCTAAGAACTGCATTGGGCCAGTGTATACATTTTGTTATTCAATACACTGCAATTAAATCTTAAATAGTTTATTATTTCTAATTTTTCCTCTTTAACTGAAGATGTATGTCGAAATATATTCTTTAATTCCCAAAGGAAAATAAACTCTGTATACTTACTTCATTTCTTTTTATTGTTGCTTGCCAGCAAATACATAATATTAAATATTTTTAATTTATTGAAATTCATTTTGCTAAATTCTACGTTAAATCTTATATTTCAAATATATTTGAAAATAATATTGATATCATGTATTCTGTTTCCTAGACTCATAATTCCATATGTTAGACATGTGTTTGTATCTCTATACACCCTCATAAATGCATTAAAGAAGATTTTAAATTATGACATTGATATTATCTATATTTCTCCACTAATTTTCCTATCACTAAAATTAGATTCAGGGGCAGATAGTATAAATACCTATATATTTTCAATATATAGGATTTATTATTAGTAATACATGATTAATTATATGATAAAATGTAAGTATGAAGAATTTGAGTAGTTTATGGATGGACTTTGATCCTTAATAACAAGTATTTAACATTTTTAGCAAATATAATAAGTAAAGATAAAATTACATAGTGATCCTCCATAAATTGAATATATAATTTAATTGCATTAAGGAGAAGAGTTACAGATGGTGGAAGGTGTAACTTGACTCTTTTTTTGCACATCTGTTTATATTTCTTTTCAAGTTTAGTCCATGATAGCCTGAGTATGATGGGCACTGATTAATTCATGTGTCCTTGTAACTAGAAAGATGGATATTATGGAAGAAAATAAATAATTCTCTGAGTGCTGTCACATTCAGATGAAATAATTAATTCAAACAATTTCAAAACTCTTCACTTCTCCAAAATTTACAAGCAGCTCATGCAGCTCAATAACGAAGAAACAAACAACCCAATCCAAAAATGGGCAGAAGACCTAAATAGACATTTCTCCAAAGAAGATATACAGAGTGCCAACAAACACATGAAAGAATGCTCAACATCATTAATTAGAGAAATGCAAATCAAAACTACAATGAGATATCATCTCACACCAGTCAGAATGGCCATCATCAAAAAATCTACAAACAATAAATGCTGGAGAGGGTATGGAGAAAAGGGAACACTCTTGCACTGCTGGTGGGAATGTGAATTGGTACAGCCACTATGGAGAACAGTATGAAGGTTCCTTAAAAAACTACAAATAGAACTACCATATGACCCAGCAATCCCACTACTGGGCATATACCCTGAGAAAACCATAATTCAAAAAGAGTCATGTACCAAAATGTTCATTGCAGCTCTATTTACAATAGCCAGGAGATGGAGACAACCTAAATGTCCATCATTGGATGAATGGATAAAGAAGATGTGGCACATATATACAATGGAATATTACTCAGCCATAAAAAGAAACGAAATTTAGTTATTTGTAGTGAGGTGGATGGACCTAGAGTCTGTCATACAGAGTGAAGTAAGTCAGAAAGAGAAAGACAAATACCGTATGCTAACACATATATATGGGATCTAAGAAAAAAAAATGTCATGAAGAACCTAGGGGTAAAACGGGAATAAAGACACAGACCTACTTGAGAATGGACTTGAGGATATGGGGAGGGGGAAGGGTAAGCTGTGACAAAGTGAGAAAGTGGCATGGACATATATACACTACCAAACGTAAAATAGATAGCTAATGGGAAGCAGCCGCATAACACAGGGAGATCAGCTCGGTGCTTTGTGACCACCTAGAGGGGTGGGATAGGGAGGGTGGGAGGGAGGGAGACGCAAGAGGGAGGAGATATGGGAACATATGTATATGTATAACTGATTCACTTTGTTATACAGCAGAAACTAACACACCATTGTAAAGCAATTATACTCCAATAAAGATGTAAAAAAAAGATGTAAAAAAAAAAAAAAAAAAACTCTTCACTTCTGAGTCCTTGTTCCTCAAACATGGGACCTTGACACCGTCAAATACAGTCCTAAATAGAGGAGACAAATACTTTCATCCTCCAAATTGTACTTTTCACATCAGTATTGAATTACTGGGCTTTAGTTTATGTTAGTCTCTTTAATGCATAGCTTGTGTGAAGCATTTAATCATTGTTTAATAAACTGACCAAAAAATTTAAGAAACAGACCTCACAGAGCTGCCAGTCACTTGATCACTCTTGGCCTCCCTCTAATCCCACTACAACTGCAGATTTACCTACGTTTAGTAGCACAATTCCAATTTATGGAACACGCCACACAGAAAAAAAAAGTTATAGATCTGTTGAGGACCAAAGAAATATGATTGGCAGTAACTGATGTCCACTAGCCATTTACTGTCAGTAAAGTGTGATATGTACAAGAAATGCATTCCATTCTTGATTAGTTCTGTTAATTGGGGTCAAAAATAGCATAATCTGTTTGAATCTAAAAATTAATTCTTAATATTTCATTATGCAAATAACATTCTTTCCCAATCTAACCTCTAAATGAAGACTCTAGGAAGTTTTACTTTTTTTATGTGTAACAATTTGAAATGCACTTCATATTTCTGCCCCTGTCAACCTTTTGGTGGAAGCCTCAAATCAGTTATATGACCATGAGCAATTGGGTGGCCAGAAAAAAAGTCTTTATACTTCCTCTAATACCTCATGGGGATGAACAAAGAAAAGATAAACAAGTGGTACCTCTCTCAGGTGAATTTTGTAACCAGACATAATTTGACTAACCTGCTCCATTCAGTATCTCGCTGCTTCTCACAGAGGGCACTATATGGCAGTAGGTTTACCAAGGAGTCTCTTTGATCTTCTGCTGTACCTCGTAAGTATTCCATGTGGAGGATGGAGATGATAGCAACTAAGGGGGACAGAGGTAGAGAGAATGTGTACACTTGTGAGTAAAATACTGTGGAGGAGAAAGATAACCTGTTTAATGATTGCTTGTCCATCATCATACCAGCAAATTCCCTATAATTTCAGGGAAAGATAAGCTCCAGCAGGAAATCATTCTCCCTACATATAAGACTTACATAGCTCTAAAGATTTTCCCATTGGCCAACCTCAAAGCCATTTTTAAAAAATATATCCACAAAGTTCATTCTTGCTTTGGGCCTTTTTATCTGTTGTCTCTCCTTCTGGGATATTCCTATTCTCCTGATCTTCACTTTCCTGTTTCCTTTTCAATATTCAGGTTTTGAACTAAATATCTGCCACCTGGAAAGGCACAATATTATTTAATGCAGCACCTTAATAGACCATTAAATCTGTAATACAATACTCCATAGTCTTATCAAAAAGGTAACTGTCTTAACAGCAGTCATCACAAAATGAAGTTACCTCATCTAATTGTTCATTTTCTGTCTCTCTATACTGACATGTAAGGACTTGTCCACTGTGAAACCCTTCTTCCTAGAACAGTGTCTGGTACCAAATTGATGCTATTAAATGTTCACTGAATAAATTAAAGGAACACAGAATAGGTAACTTGCTGAGGTAGAGGGATCACTGCCAGGAAAATAAGGCCGAAATCTTTCTGGGCATGACCGCACATTGCTGACTGGTGGCAGAAAAATCAGAAATACCATTACCCATTGGCTAAAAATCAATAAAATGAATTCTACAGATATAAGAGATCACATCAGAGAATCAGACTTGATATTATATAAGTATATTTTTAGTTTTTAAAATAAACATGATAAATGATTTCAGCCATGTTTGTATTTTATAATTTTGAATATTTTTCAGAATCAAGTGAAAAATTTAGTATACTTTATTAGTAATTAACTGTATTAATTTATTTATCTGAAAAGATATCCTTCATAGATTATAGCCTCTTATTTTTAGTTGCACATATGGTATTTCTCTGATTTCCTATTCACGAGAAATTGTACATTTTACTTTGTCATGTGGTGGTAATTTTATTTGGAATTAATAAGTATTAACAAATACTTATATAACAAATATAAAGACAATTTAGTCTTAAAATACAATTTAAATAGTACTGGAAATATCAAGACATACATTAGCAGCTGTGAATAAAAAGTGGTTTTAAATGTGAAGAGATGGTCATGTGGAGTAGATTACTGATAGAACCCGTAACATTGCAGCATTCACTTAATTTTTCTAACTTGTCAGACTATTAGCGCTTTAGATACCTAGCAATATGTATTGCTTCTCAAACCCAAACCTGAATTGCAAATATCATTAATATATCATTCCATTGTTACCACCACCATTATCAAAATCACCCATACTTGGCCATTTAAAAGATTTTGAAGAAAAAAAAAAAACAGGAGGATGTTTATCTTGTTATAACATACAATATGTATCTCTAGCTTGATCTCCATTTACCATTAATTTCATTTGACCTGCCCGACAACCAGTTTCCTTATCAACTAATATTGAAATATTGATTATTCTTACTGATGGGTCACTGAACATGGAATACTCTCTTCTCTGGAAATTCCTCTCTTTTCCAAATTTTGTTTTTATTTCCTTTAATATCTCATTCAAGTAGCCAATGCCTCAATAAGGTGTCTTTATTACTTATAGTACATAGGCTTTCTGATTTTGAAATTCTCAGTGTCTGTAAATTTTATATCTATTATTATCTTTTGTTTTTTATTTTTCCTTATTGGTATTTATTCAGGTCCAGTGCAGTGATATGCTCATTTATTAAGAAGAACATATAAAATAAATGAAAATGGAATTGATATTTAATCAAAAGAGAAAGAAGCAGGTAAATCAAAACTAAAGACAATTTCCAAATAATATTGTCTGTGAGTTTATGTGTCTGTACACACATAATACAGTTTCATTAGGTATCTAGGAACATTCTTGGATTAACATATCTTCTCAGAGATGTTGAATATGTTTTCCACATCTAACCCTTGCAGAGATGGCAAGAAAGGTGTTAACACATAGATTTGACCTGAAATCTTTCAGCTTTGTTCAGTTGTGGACTCCAGATTAAGACCTAGAAGAACTATTGGCCACACGGAACATTTTCAACTATAGATTATGGCATGTGCTTGCATGCCAAGATTATAGCAGGACTGCATGGTAGGGAATCACACACTGCCAGTGGATTTATTTCATTTCCCTTAGTTGATTCTTCCAGTATATAAGACCTAGCTCTTATATACTTACATATATGGTGTCAAAATTATTTTTTCATAAAAATCCTGTTGTATCAGTACTAAAATTCCAATAGAAAGCAGAATAATCATCACTGTGTTGAAATATCATTCAGAATTTACCTCCCAAATAGTCTATGCTGCATAACCAAAATAGGTAATTTTTCTTCATGGGTTCTTATTTCAAGGTCTGTGATAATTCTCTATAATTTGTCACTAAATCTTTCTCAGTTCCTTCAGATTTTTTTAAGAACTTTAGTCTATTGTTTAAACATATTACTAATATAGAGAAAAGTCAGTGAAGCTCAATATAATTTACAAATAGTATAATCTTCTTTTAAAAATTGTTCCCCCCGGGCTTCCCTGGTGGTGCAGTGGTTGAGAGTCCGCCTGCCGGTGCAGGGGACACGGGTTCGTGCCCCGGTCCGGGAGGATGCCACATGCCGTGGAGCGGCTGGGCCCATGAGCCATGGCCGCTAAGCCTGCACGTCCGGAGCCTATGCTCCACAATGGGAGAGGCCACAACAGTGGGAGGACCACGTACAGCAAAAAAAAAAAAAAAAAAAAAAAAAATTGTTCCCCCCAAAGATTTTAAGTCCTTTTTTATTTTCACTTATAGTATTATCTTATTCATCTTAAAATTTGCAGCTAATTTAATTTTTTGAGGAAGTTCTTTCAAATTTTACATTAGCACTCTATCCAAAAATGCCTCAAAAGAAAATAATAGTTTCTATTGAAGGTGATCTACCTCTTTGATGCAAGTTGATTTATAATCTTTGTTCAGTTTTTGTTGTTGTTTATATTTTTAATTCTGTATTGAATTATAACAAATACAGAGGAAAGTACACAACTCATAAGGCAACAGCTTGATGAATTTTCACAAAGTGAACACACCTGTGCAATCAGCACCTGGATCAAGATACAGAGTATCACCAGCCCCCAGAAGCCTCCCCATGTGACCCTCGAGTCACCACCCTTCCTTCATCCCCCAAATAACCACTATCTTGATAACTAACACCACACATGAGTTTTTGCCTTCTTTGGAACATACTACAAGTGAAACATAGATGGTCTTCTCCATTCCTTGGTCTTCATTCCTCAACATCATCCCCACCAGTGACCTTTACCTTCACCCCACCCCCTGTGACCTTGCCATCTTTAATAACTATTCCCACATCTTGTTGGCAATGATTCCACTTTCTGACCATTCACTTCACATGATGTGCTCTTTGTTCAAAACTTCTTTGATTTGCTGTCTCTGTGAAAACATCAGGTCTACCATGTTCTCACCATCCATCACCTCCCTGTGCCCTCACCCCTTCTGGCTCATCTAAGGTTCAGTGCTCTCCAAACTCCCTGGCCTCTTCTCATTCCACTGCATTCACTGGGCAAAACCAATTCAATTTAACCCAACTCTCCACTTAACATGCACCTGCCCCCAGAGTTGAGTGTGGCTTCAGGAAAAGCACACACTGGGCTGACTGGTCTCACTGTAAGTTCAAGTCTTAAGATCTCAGATTGCACCACCAAGCTTCCCTGGTAAACTTCATTCCATTCTCAAAAATGATGCTTTCACACTTCTGCTTCCCTTTTCAAGCTTCCCATAACTCCTCTCTTCTCCCACTCTCAGCTCATTACTTAGACCCATATTTCATGGAGCAAACAATTAGACAATAGTTTTCTCAGCTTCTCACCACCTAATCTTCAACCTACCTACCTCTGCACCCATGCCCTCTGCCTTCTCTCTTGGTGCAATGTTTGATGTGTTCCTTCCCCTATCAGAATCCAATCCCTCACTTGTGCCCTGCCTCTCACCTCCTCCTGCCTACTCAAAAGCACTTCCCCCATAACTCTCTCCTCTATTACACCATCGGCTTCTCCCTCTGCACTTGATAGGTCCTACCAGAGTACAAATACACATCAGTATCTGCCATCTTAAAAAATAACACTCTTTTTGATCCCCCATCTCTCTCCAGCTACCACCCCAATTCTTAACTCTTCTTGATCAAATTGTCTAAAGTGACTGCCTCTGCATTCTTATCTCTTGTACTCCCCTTTACCTTCTTCAGCCAGGTGCCTAAACTCCAGTTCACTATTGAAACTTCTCTTGCCAAAGTCACCAGGGACCTCCATGTTGCCAAAGAAGTGGTTTCTTTCCAAAGACCCACACATTTTTTGTTGTTGTTTCAGTCCTGATCTCTTTTCTGAGTTTCTCACTCATACAACATAGTGCCTACTCACTTACAACACCAAGATTTCCAGTAGGAAACTCCAGCACCGGTACACATCAATTACGTACACTGAATCACATCTGTTCTGTTTAGAAAAATACCTCTTCTTATCGACAGGTTCCTATGAGAATATCAGCTGTTAATTATTTTAATATCACTCCTTACTTCTGAAATATAACATGTCCAAATCCAAACTCTTTACCCTCAAAACTGTTCCTCCTCCACTCTCTGCATCTCAGTCAAACGGCACCAACCACTACTCCGTTGCTGTGTGCTCTTTATCCTTCTTTTCTTTATAATATGTCTTCCTTCCCTCCATCCCTCCATCCCTCCCTCCCTCCTTCCCTCTGCGGCTTATACTTTAACCCTCCTCAGCTCTCAAAGACCTGAAATGGCCGGTAGCTTCCAGAAGAAAGCGGCTCTTTAGGTTTCCTTTCGCAGCCTTCCCCGCCCCTCCGTGGTTCTGACAGCTTTCAGTGGCTCCTGCAGCCTGTACATGTACCCTCACCTTATTCCAGACAGAGCGCCTACTCCTGAGACCACGACGCCTACGGCATACCTGCCAGCGCGTCTTTGCTCTGCTGCCCCAGCTCGCCTCTCAGGTCTATGCTCCCGCAGTCACCTCCCGAAGGCGCGCGGCCCACTTGTCTGTCAGGTGCGCACGTCCGACGTCCTCCGTCAGGTCTTCACGTCAGACGTCATCCGTCAGATCCGTACATCCGACGTCCGACGTCAGGTCTTCACGTCGGACGTCATCCGTCAGATCCGCACGTCCGATGTTGTCTGTCACGTCGCCCGTCTAACGTCATACCCTGGATCTGAACGTGCCACAGCTAAGGTCAGTGTTTATTTTCTGTTGTTATTATTAGAGAGGGGTGTACAACACAGAACTCAGCTCTAGGGCAGCTCTTAACTTGATCACCTGTAAATTGTGTATCTCCATGTCATAGCTGAGGAAATCTATATTGTTGATAAAATTCTTATGTCTGTGAACAGGTACCTGAAAAAATGGCTGAGGTGGAATCATGAGAGAAAATGAATTCTAATTTAAATGTTGAAGGAGAAAATTATTTACTTAAAGAAAATTTGTGATGCATCCTTTAAAGAGTTAAGTATATCTCAGTTTGCAAGTTGATAATTTTCAAATCAGATTTTCATAGACTGAAATAGCCTGAATATACAGACAGCACTTGCATTGTTTTATGAATATAATTCATGGCACTTTATGTGGGCAACAAAATTCTACCTGTTTCCTGGCTATTTGGAGAAAACAGTGTAAGGAAGGAGACAAATCACTAGAAGTAGTAACACCTCTCTATGAGACTTTTATATTTTACTCTCTTATGAGTTGTCAGAGAAATTGCACCTTGTGATTAATTTAAGAAATAATGCAGCCCGTCCTAATACAGTTATCCATTATTGTTCAAGTCATGTTGGCAGCATTGTTTCCTGGAAACACTTAAAAAGTGAAAACATTATAAACGTTTTGCACTCACTGTTGATTCTTGCTACTGGTTGCCTTTTAGTTTTATTCTCTGGCTCAGAAATTTCTACTCTAAATGTTAGAGAAATAAAAGTAATATTTTCATCATTCATCAAAGATACATATTAATACTTAAGACTAAAAATACCAGTCTTTTTGTTCCAGAAACTATTCTGCACTTGATAATATGAGTAAAGTTTCATTCATTTGAAATATATAGAATATTATATTATAAAAGAAGTCAGGGTATTGCATAATTTTGCAATATGTTATGGTATTATTATATGAAGTCTACAAATTTCTCAATAAGAATACTTGATTTCCTTTAATGTGATTAAGTCATTTATTAATTTATCTGAGCCTGTTTCCCCGCAAAATAAGTAAATAAGTGTAAAATATATGGTAAGATAAACTACAGTGGTTCATTAAACAGGCATGTTTTAATGGAAATATATTTTTCTTGTCATAGATTTTCTAAAATCTAGGTATAAGTATCTATTATAAATATTGAGACTTCTTAATGGAATGTCTGTCAACACTGATGAAATGATTTGTGCATTTTTACAATCACAAGTAAGGGAACAAGAAATTCACAAACCTCTTTGATTTATTTTAATCGCTTTATGTAATTTGGGTTGAATTTTTTTTTAAGAAATATATTAGTACTTAGGTCAAAATAGTTTGATGACATTTATTTTAGTATCTTGTCTCAGATACATTATTTTGTAGTGATTTTAATACCTTAGCTTATTTTCAGGAGCCATTTGTTTACCAGTTACACAATATTTTATTTCTGTAAATACTATCTTCATGAAACATTTTGCATCCTCCAGGACATAGATAAGACAGATCCAACCTTCTCCTCAAGAAACAATCAATTTAAAAGTATGTGCATGGCAGGGACTTCCCTGGCGGTTCAGAGGTTAAGATTCTGCATTTCCACTGCAGGGGGCGCAGGTTCTATCCCTGGTCTGGGAACTAAGATCCCACATGAAGTGTGGCACCGCCAAAAAAAACTTTAAATAAAAGTATTAAAGATAAATAATAATACACAAAATTATAAAACAATTATACAAAATAAAAATCCTCTCTGTAAACCTCCCAAAGTAGCAAAAGATAGTTATATGAAATGATGTTTAAATTGAAGTGAAAATATTCTGAGGAGGATCATAATTCTAAACTGCTCTATGCAAGATTTTATTTTTCAGGGTTGTGGGAGAGGGCAAACACAGCCAGCACTTGTAAAGGACTTACTATGTCCAGTCTTTAAAGGGCTTTGCATCTATACATAGTATAGTCCTCATAACAACCTTGTGACATAAGTACCATTATACCTCTTTTCCATTAATAGGGAAATAGGTACAGAGACATTAAAGAACTTGGCAGTAATCACAAAACAAATCAATGGTCGAGCTAGAATTTAAACCCTTAGATCTAGCTTCAAAGCTTCTTTACTTTTTACTGCTTTTTTACTTTTAACTTCTGTGCTATGGTATCAATTCACACGAATTAGATTCATATACCTATATTTTAGGGAATCTAGGATACTTTCACGATGACTCTTAATCTTGTCACAAAGTGTCAACCGAATTTTTCACACAACCAAGTTATGTTAGGCCCTTGCCTGTTAGGAATTGTAATCTTGCAAGCCACAAACTTTGGTAATATGTACTCCTATTTTAGAGAGGTTAAACTGTGGGGAAATGCATATGAGAATTCATGAAATAGATGGTAATCCTTAAATATCTTTAAATAAGCCTTATTAATTTTGACAGGACCAAATAGTTAACATTTTCGTAGAACTAATTCCTCCTTGCCTGTGTCAAGTCTTTGCTCAATGTTCACTGTCAGTGGTATTTTCTGGAACACTCACCGCTCACCCACAGTATTCCTAATTCGGTATACTCCACTCTGCTTTTCTTCTTTTCCATAGTTTTATCATTTTGTAACATGCAATAGATATTATTAGTTATGTTGAATATTGATGTCTGCCTTCGCTGATCACTGTCCCCTTAGAATGCAAAATCATTGAGGGAAAGACTGCTGTGCTGTTCACTGATGTATATCTAGCACATAATCATAGTCTGGTACATGCCAGAAATTCTATATGTATAATTTTTAATGTCAAGAAAAATTTATCATCATCAAAAAATAAATTCATACTGTGTGATCAATGTTCTTATAAGACTGGCTAGAGTTACATTTCTTTACTTATTTTTATCTGAGATATATCTGTACAATTTGCTTGTGTAGAAAAAGTGTATAACTTTTATGTATTTAATGTGACATTAAAACTGCCAATATACATCATCAGTGATCATCCAGCTGTTGAATAATTCTTTCAGTTTACAGTTTGGTTAGGGAAGAACCACACACTAAGCTGAACAGTAAAAAAATAAACTAATTGCAAATGTGCTTAACGTCTCCAAATCTCAGTTTGCCTATCTATAAAATGCAGACAGAAATAGTACACATCTCATAGGGTCATTATGAAGAATATGTGAGATAACTATTTCAAGGATTAAGAAAATAGTGTTAACTATGATGTTGTTACACAAGAGTAGATGACGACTTCATCTGGATGGTTATTTTCGGGGATATTTATAAAAGCACTGTACTTGATGAGGATTTTTTCCCTAGATTCACTTAAATAGATTCACTTAGTTATTGATTACTTCTCTTTAAAATGTCTTAGAATGGCAAAATGTAACGTACGTAAACAGACTATATCTGTGTCCATCACAACATTCTAACCAAACTTCAAAAATATATCTGCACAAACATTTGTTTTCCCCACCAATAAATTTCTAGTACTCAATCTCATACTACTTGATAATTATGCCTTTGAGACCAATAGACATCAAGGTGCCAGTAATGTAAATTCTGTTTGCGTACGTGTAATACAGTTATGATAGAATCATAACCTCATTTTTACAAGAAACAAAATAGTTTCTCAGACTTTGCTATGATAGACCAGTATCAATTTGAATGAGGCATCATATTGTAGTCCTTAAAATAGCTCTGAGAATGGAGGGTGATAATGTATCTCATACAAAGAAAATGACAGAATTGTCTTGAGAATGAGACAACTCATAGGTGAAGAAAACCTGAATAGTCACTCTACAACAGATTGACTATACGTTTATGTAAACTCTGCATGGTCACCATTTTGAATTCTTTGCATACAGAAAGACACTGAGCACAGTTTAACAATTAGCCTATAAGCAAAAAGTTAAATCAGACACAGAAACTATTCCCAGCTTTCAGGAATATGAAAAAGATTAATAGAGCATTTGGCATCTAAAATACTATTTATTAACCCAATTTTGTAAGTTAATCAGTCACCAGTCCTCTTAATACTAAAAATTATACATGAGTTGGTTGATACTTTAGTGCTCTAGATAAATGTGATCATTTTTTTTTGTATAAAATATGTTCTGTAATGCTGTGATTCTCAAACATTGATATATGCCAGAAACAGCTGGAGAACTTGTTTAAAATGCCGAGTTTCTGTACAGTTTTAACTCTCCTGTGACTCAGATTCAATAAATCTGTTGTAGGTTTGGGGGAATCTGGATTTTAATAAGCAAACTCACTAATTGTGGTGCTGTTGATGGTAGACCACACTTAAACCAAGACTGCACTAAGCCTGTCATTCAAAAATTTAACTTTTTCTTGGTGAAAGGAAACAAGAAGCTGAAGAAATGTGAGTAAAAATATATAGATGCTTTTTGGACAGTAAATTCACCTGAAATTGGAGCCCTTGGCACAAAATATCTCTCCATCAAAACAGTATGTTACTGTCTTTGCAAAACAAAGTACTATACTCTTAGAGAGAGAAACTCAGTTTGAAAATCATGGGGGATGTGGGCTAGAGCTAAGGTTTACTGCAGTAACAAACAACTCCTAGTATCTGAGAGGCATAAAGCAACAAAAATTTACTTCCTGGTTTATACTCTACGTCTATCATGGACCTGCTTATTGCAATCACTCAGGAACTCAGGATGATGAAGTGGCTGCCTACGTATGTGATGTTGGCTTCTATGTCAGAGAAAAGGGGAAGGCTCTAAGAGTCCATGTTTTTGTAAGTAAATACTAACTTCTGGCTTCAGCAATTGAAAGGTTATGACTCATTGGTCAAAACTAGGCACCAAGCTATTTCCAACTGTAAGAGCCAGGAATGCAATCCTACTATGGGCCTGAAAGGTGGGGCAGTGGGGGGAAATAGGAAGATTTGGCTAACGGCAATTATGACTATCAAAAGTTGCCAAAGTCTCTTCTGAGAAGTGCTCCCGTAGCCTAATATCTGAACAAAGTCAGTGAACCATTTATCTGTTAACTAAAGACACTTTATGGCTCAGGGAAATCTACAAGTGAAAAACGCTGTGCATGAGCTGATTAGACATCAACATTATGTCTACTCCAAACAGATGGCAGAAATGTAAAATCTTCTGAAATGGAAAGAAGTTTTAATTATTGAAAGATGTTCTGCATATTATCAACAGAGAAATCTGTCCTATTGACTAACTTTTTTTCTAGAAAGCGATTTATTTTCTGACCAGTGCAGCTTCACTAGTTTTTCTGTAAACAAAATTCATCATCACAAACTGCCCTTTGATTAGTTTAATTAAAATTTCTGCTTCACAGTCACTAAACAAGTGAAACTTAAGGAGTGGGAAAGGGTTAGAAAGTTGCCTTACCATTTAGTTATTCAACAGAGAAAAACATAAAATTTGTTTAGATAGTGGAAGATACCTAATTTTTTAAAGCATAATTCCTTTCCTAAACAATTCCTCTAAAATTTTTAATAGACTCAACACTTAAAATTTTGTAGTCCCTTTATCTTTTGAAGCAATACTTTCTTCTTCACTTTTTAAAAATAATTCTATTGCTTTTATAATTTTGTTTACTTTTATCTTATTTATCAAGACACTACTTTTCCACTGTACAGTGAGGAGGAAGTGTAGCAATTGTCTGTGTTTTTATTATCTTATTAATGTGTTTACCTGAATCCATTCGGTTCTTAAAAGGAAACCAATGTAGTAAAAAATTTAGAAGTGTTCAAATTGTGCTTGCAAAAGAACAATTTAAAAATATTTTTCGGTCTTCCCTGGTGGCGCAGTGGTTGAGAGTCCATCTGCAGATGCAGAGGACACCAGTTCATGCCCCGGTCCGGGAAGATCCCACATGCCGTGGAGCGGCTGGGCCCATGAGCCACAGCCACTGAGCCTGTGCGTCCGGAGCCTGTGCTCTGCAATGGGAGAGGCCACAGCAGTGAGAGGGCCGCGTACCACAAAAAAAAAAAAAAAAGTTTGTCTAATTTGAGAGGAGTTTCAAGTTCTATTTTCTAAGATGGAACATTTCTGATGTATGAAATATATATAAAAGTGATTTTAAAGAGCCAGTTATTTCAGTAACCTCTTTCATTATTTTTATTAACTTCATGCTATTATAAGGTCACAATTCTTTAAGGGAACACTAAAAGGTAGAAATTTGAATGAGATATAATGTTAATAACTATAAGTTTGAACAAATTATTGACAAACTTGAAATTATACCATAGAGCTAATGGACAATTTAGGGTTATATTTTCTTCATACTGATCAAGGCCTAATGTACATTCTGATTTGATACTAAAAATAAGTTCAGTTTCATAAGTATCAATTAATTAAATGAAATTGTAATGTAGTCCTTGTAGACATCAGTAGAACAAAGTGTATGGAGTTTTTTGTCATGATCCCATATGTCTTATTAGTGATAACAATTTTCACACTGCATTCAGATTCACAAAGAAATTCCTTGAGGACCTTCCAGCATTCAGTAAGTCTCTGGGAGGCCCTTCCAGCTCCTCCTTATTGCTGAGTCTCAAACTCAATGTCCCATGCTTCAGATTTCTGCTATGGCATCATGCCACTTTTGATATCAAAAACTGTGCTAGTTAGATATTAATGCATTAAAAAAACAAAATGAAACGAAACTCAAAAACAACTTATTATATCACAATTTTGAGATTCAGAAATTCAAGTAAAGCAAACTAGGAATAGCTTATTTCAGCTTCCTAGTGATTATTAAAAATTTAAAATATACAAAATAATTTTTAAGAAGGGGAAAGGGACAAATGGGAGTAAAATGTTTGTGTCTTTGTCTGAGAAGTGATAAAATTACCTATTTATACATTAAATTGGAATAAATCAGGGATATGACATATAATCTCTAGTATAATCATTAAAGCTTGTTAAAGAAAGTTAAAAAATCAAGATAGTAGAGGAAATAACTGATATCTAAGGTTAATGCAAAAGAGATAATGAAGGAGGTAAAACAGAATACAAATCAAGTGGATCAAACAACAAAAATAGAGTAAGATATTAGATTTAAACACAAACATACTAGTAACTACAATAAATGCAAATATATATTTCAAATAAAAGACAAAGATTGTCAGATTTTTAAAATTCAGTCATACGCTGCTTACAATAGACACACTTTAAATACAAAAATATAGGAATATTGAAAGTAAAAACTATGCAAATATCAACCAAAAAAAGATATATAGCTACATTAATATCATATAAAAGTAGACTTTAACCAAAAAAAAATGATAAAGAGGGATATGTGATAATGGCAGAAGGGTCTTAAAATTTTATGTGCCTAATAATAGTTTTAATTTTAAAATGCAGACAAATTGATGAAGATTATAAAGAGGAGACAAACCCAGAGTCATACTGGAAAACTTAACACTTTTTTATTTCTAGAATTGAGGGATCAAATAGACAAAAAATTGATTAAGAATATAAAAGATTTGAGGATCAAAATTAATCACATTGACCTAATTGACATATATAAGACATTACACCAAGTAACTGCAGAATGCATACTCTTTTTCAAGAGCACTGGAACATTTACCAAAATTGACCAAATGCTGGGCCTCAACAGATGTTAAATAAATTATATAGAGTATGTTATCTTACCAAAATGGTATAAAGTTGAACCCATAAGCAAAATATAACTAGAAAATACCCAAAACACTGTAAATTAAGTTATACACTCTGAAATAAAAAGTCATCGGTCAACAAAGAAATCATAATGGAAAATAGAAAGTATTTTGAAAAGTATGATGGTTAAAACAAACACATTAAAATGGAAGGGTGAACACTAATGGAGGATTAGAGGGAATTGTATACCCTTTACTGAATGAGAACAAAGAGAACCAAAAATCAGATCTAATTATCTGTGTCAAAAAATGAGAAAAATGAAAATTAAACACGATGAAATGGAAATGAGGCAATAATAAAAATAAAAGCTGAAATTAATGGAATGCCAAATGAACAGATAACAGAAAATTAACAATACCAAAAGTTTGTTCTTTTGGTTGTACTATAGCAAAATGGACAGAAGATAGAAAAATCTAAAAATTGTTTGTTTTAAACTCTTCTGGCCTGCCTCACCTCCACTTGGTTCATCTTTTCATAGGCTCCTAAATATACTACAACTCAGAAGTGCAAGTTTGAGGAAGTTAACATCTCATGGAGCAACCCTTGACCAATGTTGCAGAAGAGCTAATAGGGAACATTTCTCATTTCCAGGACTAAGGCAGATAGTTCTGAGATGCATTCTTCACACCTACTTACCAGGTTCCAGGGAATCAAAAACCCTCAGTTCTCAGAGTAGTTAACAGTTTGATTATGCAAATCTGCATTGACTTTCCTATTTCTCTATGTTTCTTCACTCTTGTTTTATGGGATACTTTACTAATTAAGTTACCTCCATCTAAGTCTGTTTTTTTTTTCAACATAGAAGACAGTCTAATGTATTTCAAGTAACTTGTATCTGTAATATAAAAATTCTCACAAAAATTCCAGGCCACATGGTCTCATAAGTGAATGCTGCTAATCATATACACATTCTCCCAGAGAAAAGGAAAACAGGGAAACTTCCAAACATTATATAAGGCAAGCATTACTTTGACATCAAAACCTGAAAAGGAGATTTTTTAAAAAATCAAACCAATCTCTCTCACAAATATAGATACAAAAAATTCTAAAGAAAATATTAACAAAGTGTTCTCTTTTAATACATAAAGGAGGACAATGGATAACAACCCTCTGTGATCATTGCAGTAATATAAATATAGTTAAGGATTTGAAAACTTCATCAATTTTAATCACCATATCAACAGAATGGAGAAAAACTATACAATTATCTTAATACATGGAAAATAAGTATTTGAAAAATCTAATATTTTTTCATGATAAAAATGCTTAGCATGCTATAAATTAAATGAAAATTTCATAATCTTTTAAAGATATCAAATTATGTAGGTCCAAATATTCTAGAGCAAATACCATACACAATGATGAAATATTGAAAATTTTCCCTATAAATTTGGGAATTAGTCAAGAGTGCCTACTCTCATCATCCACCAGAGGGCAGACAGCAGAAGCAAGAAATACAATCCTGCAGCCTGTGGAACAAAAACCACATTCACAGAAACATAGACAAGATGAAAATGCAGACGGCTATGTACCAGATGAAGGAACAAGATAAAACCCCAGAAAAACAACTAAATGAAGAGGAGATAGGCAACCTTCTTCCAGAAAGAGAATTCAGAATAATTATAGTGAAGATGATACAGGACCTCGGAAAAACAATGGAGGGAAAGATCAAGAAGATGCAAGAAATGTTTAACAAAGACCTAGAAGAATTAAAGAACAAACAAACAGAGATGAACAATAAAACAACTGAAATGAAAACTACACTAGAAGGAATCAATAGCACAATAACTGAGGCAGAAGAACGGATAAATGACCTGGAAGACAGAATGGTGGAATTCACTGCTGTGGAACAGAATAAAGAAAAAAGAATGAAAAGAAATGAAGACAGCCTAAGAAACCTCTGGGACAACATTAAACGCAACAACATTTGCATTATAGGGGTCCCAGAAGGAGAAGAGAGAGAGAAAGGACCAGAGAAAATATTTGAAGAGATTAGATTCGAAAACTTCTCTAACATGGGAAAGGAAATAGCCACCCAAGTCCAGGAAGCACAGCGAGTCCCATACAGGATAAACCCAAGGAGAAACATGCTGAGACACATAGTAATCAAATTGGCAAAAATTAAAGACAAAGAAAAATTATTGAAAGCAGCAAGGGAAAAACGATAAATAGCATACAAGGGAACTCCCATAAGGTTAACAGCTGATTTCTCAGCAGAAAATCTACAAGCCAGAAGGGAGTGGCATGATATACTTAGAGTGATGAAAGGGAAGAACCTACAACCAAGATTACTCTACCCCGCAAGGATCTCATTCAGATTCGATGGAGAAATGAAAAGCTTTACAGACAAGCAAAAGCTAAGAGAATTCAGCACCACCAAACCAGCTCTACAACAAATGCTAAAGGAACTTCTCTAAATGGGAAACACAAGAGAAGAAAAGGACCTACAAAAACAAACCCAAAACACTTAAGAAAATGGTCATAGGAACATACATATTGATAATTACCTTAAATGTGAATGGATTAAATGCTCCAAACAAAAGACACAGGCTTGCGGAATGGATACAAAAACAAGACCCACATATATGCTGTCTACAAGAGACCCACTTCAGACCTAGGAACACATACAGACTGAAAGTGAGGAGATGGAAAAAAATATTCCATGCCAATGGAAATCAAAAGAAAGCTGGAGTAACAATACTCATATCAGATAAAATAGACTTTAAAATAAAGAATGTTACAAGAGACAAGGAAGAACACTACATAATGATCAAGGGATCAATCCAAGAGGAAGATATAACAATTATAAATATATATGCACCCAACATAGGAGCACCTCAATACATAAGGCAACTGCTAACAGCTATAAAAGAGGAAATTGACAGTAACACAATAATAGTGGGGGACTTTAACACCTCACTTACACCAATGGACAGATCATCCAAAATGAAAATAAATAAGGAAACAGAAGCTTTAAATGGCACAATAGACCAGATAGATTTAATTGATATTTATACGACATTCCATCATAAAACAGCAGATTACACTTTCTTCTCAAGTGCACATGGAACATTCTCCAGGATAGATCACATCTTGAGTCACAAATCAAGCCTCAGTAAATTTATGAAAATTGAAATCATACCAAGCATCTTTTCTGACCACAACACTATGAGATTAGAAATGAATTACAGGGGAAAAAATGTAAAATAAAAACAAACACATGGAGGCTAAACAATATGTTACTAAATAACCAAGAGATCACTGAAGAAATCAAAGAGGAAATAAAAAAATACTTAGAGGCAAATGACAATGAGAACACAATGACCCAAAACCTATGGGATGCAGCAAAAGCAGTTCTAAGAGGGAAGTTTATAGCTATACAAGCCTACCTCAAGAAAAAAGAAAAATCTCAAATAAACAATCTAACCTTACATGTAAAGGAACTAGAGAAAGAACAAACAACCCAAAGTTAGCAGAAGGAAAGAAATCATAACAATCACAGCAGAAATAAATGAAATAGAAACAAAGAAAACAATAGCAAAAATCAATAAAACTAAAAGCTGGTTCTATGAGAAGATAAACAAAATTGATAAACCATTAGCCAGACTCATCAAGAAAAAGAGGGAGAATCAGATCAATACAATTAGAAATGAAAAAGGAGAAGTTACAACAGACACCACAGAAATACAAAGCATCCTAAGAGACTACCACAAGCAACTCTATGCCAATAAAATGGACAACCTGGAAGAAATGGACAAATTCTTAGAAAGGTATAACCTTCCAAGACTGAACCAGGAAGAAACAGAACATATGAACCAACCAATCACAAGTAATGAAATTGAAACTGTGATTAAAAATCTTCCAACAGGCCCTCACGCGTCTGGGTCGTGGAGCCATTGGCCACGGTCTCCTGTGCAGATGGGCTCAGTGACCTAGCGTCCCAGTCTCCGCCATCCATGATCGAGTGTCGAGGCCCCCAAGGGGTTGCTGCCGAGGTTTCCACCAGCCCACAAGCAAGAGCATGGCAGCCATCCTCTCCAGCAGCTCGCTTGTAGCCACCCATGACTACTACCAGCACTGCCTGGGCTCCACTTCCAGTAACAGCTCCTGCAGAAGTGCCGAGTACCCTGGGGAAGGCATCCCCCACCACCCCGGTCTCCCCAGAGCTGACCCAGGACACTGGTAGGCTAGCTTCTTTTTCGGGAAGTCCACTCTCCCATTCATGGCCACATTGTTGGAGTCCCCAGAGCACTCAGAACCAGCCCAGTCCTCCACTGGCATAATCACCTGTGACCTGGCTTGGGAAGCCATGGGGAAGCAGCAGCCTGGCAGCCAGCCTGGCCAAACCAACTACAGGCCCCCGTCCTGAGTGGCCACTACCAGCTGCTGGGCTTCCTCCCAAGGCTCTAGGCTTATCAGAGGCCCCCCTCCTTAGAGTGAGCAGGCTGCAGCCAACAGAAGCAGTTGGGTTTTTAATATCAAAACAGCAAAACACCAAAAAAGTTTAGAGAACTCCACTCTTTACTATCCAAGCCACATGAGAGCCTTCCAGCACCCTGTGCCTTGCACTGAGTAGAAAATAAACTCCAAGAAGCCAGCAAAAAAAAAAAAAAAAAAATTCCAACAAACAAAAGTCCAGGACCAGATGGCTTCACAGGTAAATTCTGTCAAACATTTAGAGAAGAGCTAACACCCATCCTTCTCAAACTCTTACAAAAAATTGTGGAGGAAGGAAGACTCCCAAACTCATTCTATGAGGCCACCATCACCCTGATACCAAAACCAGACAAAGATACTACAAAAAAAGAAAATTACAGACCAATATCACTGATGAATATGGATGAAAAATCTTCAACAAAATACTAGCAGACAGAATCCAACAACACATTAAAAGGATCATACACCATGATCAAATGGGATTTATCCCAGGGATGCAAGGATTCTTCAATATATGCAAATCAATGTGATACACCATGTTAACAAGTTGAAGAATAAAAACCATATGATCATCTCAATAGATGCAGAAAAAGCTTTTGACAAAATTCAAAACCTATTTATGATAAAAACTCTCCAGAAAGTGGGCATAGAGGGAACCTACCTCAACATAATAAAGGCCATATATGACAAACCCACAGCAAACATCATTCTAAATTCAAAGCATTTCCTCTAAGATCAGGAACAAGACAAGGATGTCCACTCTCACCACTATTATTCAACATAGTTTTGGAAGACCTAGCCATGGCAATCAGAGCAGAAAAAGAAATAAAAGGAATCCAAGTTGGAAAAGAAGAAGTAAAACTGTCACTGTTTGCAGATGACATGATACTATACATAGAGAATCCTAAAAATGCCACCAGAAAACTACTAGAGCTATCAATGAATTTGGTAAAGTTGCAGGTTACAAAATTAATGCACAGAAATCTCTTGCATTCCTATACACTAATGATGAAAAATCTGAAAGAGAAATTACAGAAACACTCCCATTTACCATTACAACAAAAAGAATAAAATACCTAGGAATAAACCTACCTAAGGAGACAAAAGACCTATATGAAGAAAACTCTAAGACACTGATGAAAGAAATTAAAGATGATACCAACAGATGGAGAGATATAACATGTTCTTGGATTGGAAGAATCAACATTGTGAAAATGACTATACTACCCGAAGCAATCTACAGATTCAATGCAAGCCCTATCAAATTACCAATGGCTTTTTTTACAGAACTAGAACAAAAAATCTTAAAATCTGTATGGAAACACAAAAGACCCCAAATAGCCAAAGCAGTCTTGAGGGAAAAAAACGGAGCAGGAGGAATCAGACCCCCTGACTTCAGACTATACTACAAAGCTACAGTAATCAAGACAATATGGTACTGGCACAAAAACAGAAACACAGATCAATGGAACAAGATAGAAAGCCCAGAGATAAACCCACATACCTATGGTCAAC
The DNA here is from genome assembly GCF_964341445.2 of Mesoplodon mirus. Lineage (NCBI taxonomy): Eukaryota > Metazoa > Chordata > Mammalia > Artiodactyla > Ziphiidae > Mesoplodon > Mesoplodon mirus. Next base: position 47,242,870 of record NC_138984.1, read on the forward strand.
TAATCTATGACAAAGGAGGCAAGGATATACAATGGAGAAAAGACACTCTCTTCAATAAGTGGTGCTGGGAAAACTGGACAGCTACATGTAAAGGAATGAAATTAGAACACTCCCTAACACCATACAAAAAAATAAACTCAAAATGGATTCAAGACCTAAATTTAAGACCAGACACTATAAAACTCTTAGAGGAAAACATAGGAAGAAACTCTATGACATAAATCACAGCAAGATCTTTTTTGATCCACCTCCTAGAGTAATGGAAATAAAAACAAAAATAAGCAAATGGGACCTAATGAAACTTCAAAGCTTTTTCACAGCAAAGGAAACCATAAGCAAGACGAAAAGACAACCCTCAGAATGGGAGAAAATATTTGCAAACGAATCAACGGACAAAGGATTAATCTCCAAAATACATAAACAGCTCATGCAGCTCAATATTAAAAAAACAAACAACCCAATCCAAAAATGGGCAGAAGACCTAAATAGACATTTCTCCAAAGAAGACATACAGATGGACAAGAAGCACATGAAAAGCTGCTCAACATCACTAATTATTAGAGAAATGCAAATCAAAACTACAATGAGATATCATCTCACACCAGTCAGAATGGCCATCATCAAAAAATCTAGAAACAATAAATGCTGGAGAGGGTGTGGAGAAAAGGGAACACTCTTGCACTGTTTGTGGGAATGTAAATTGAAACAGCCACTATGGAGAACAGTATGGAGCTTCCTTAAAAAACGAAAAATAGAACCATATGATCCAGCAATCCCACTACTGGGCATATACCAAGAGAAAACCATAATTCAAAAAGACACATGCACCCCAATGTTCATTGCAGCACTATTTACAATAGCCAGGTCATGGAAGCAACCTAAATGCCCATTGACAGACGAATGGATAAAGAAGATGTGGTACATATATACAATGGAATATTACTGAGTCATATAAAGGAACGAAATTGGCTCATTTGTTGAGACGTGGATGGATCTAGACACTGTCATACAGAGTGAAGTAAGTCAGAAAGAGAAAAACAAATATCGTATATTAATGCATGTATGTGGAACCTGGAAAAATGGCACAGATGAACCGGTTTGCAGGGCAGAAATTGAGACACAGATGTAGAGAACAAACGTATGGACACCAAGGGGGGAAAGCCCTGGTGGGGTGGGGATAGTGGTGTGATGAATTGGGCGATTGGGATTGACATGTATTCACTGATGTGTATAAAATTGATGACCAATAAGAACCTGCAGTATAAAAAAATAAATTAAAAGAGTGCCTGCTCTCATCAAAACAGAACCATTAATAATAGGAAAAATTTAGATCATGTGCCAACTGATAAGATGCATTGAGAACACAGCATTACTTTTGTAAGATTCCTGCCACGATAAACAACGTAGACTAATATGACAACAATCAGGCAAACACCAACAGAGGGATCTTCTACAAAGGAAATTCCTTGTAATCTCCAAATGTGTCAAGGTCAAAGGAGTCAAGGAAAGACAGGAATCAAGAGACCAAAAGAGATTGAAGAGACATGACAATTAAAGCAAAATGAATTTGTGAGTCTGAACTAGAGTTTTTGCTATAAAAAACATTGTGACATTTGGTGAAACCTGAATAGGATGATTTTTAGTTAATAGTAATGTATCAATATTAATTTCTTGCTACTGATGGTTGTAATATGTTTACTTATGGGAGTATCCTTGTTTGCAGTAAAATATTCCAGGCCTGCAAGGGCTTCAGCTCTTCAGTTTAGTCTCAAACGGTGTAGGGGTAATAATGAAGGCTTTGTATTGATTACATGGGCACCTTTTCTGGAAGTTTAAGTGTTTTTTTAATTCTAAAATTTACAGGGAAAATCTACATTGTTAAGGTGATTTTACTTTTTAACCATTTAAATAACTAATTGATTTCAAATTAGGCTTCTTTAAAAGGAATCACAGTTTACATGGATGATCCTTTCTAGAGTTATAACTGGATCAAATCAGTCAGTGTTTCAGAATCAGCTTTTTTCCAGACAAAATGAAAGAATGGGTGTTTACTTTTTAATTTTACTTCTTCTCCTATTACTAAGCATGAATATATTTTTTTAATCTTTTTGGTCTTTAGCCTTAGGTTCTAAAAATTAATTGCATTTATTAAACATGCTCATATTAATATATAATATATATTATATAATATAATAATATAACTTGATATGATGCAAGAGAAAAACGTAAACAGTACCTGAAAGACTATGCTGTTTGTATTTAATAAACTCTATTTCTGAGGATATTTGCTTAATTATAATGACTTAAAACCCACATTATGTTTGTGGGTTTTAAGAATCAACATTTGATATATTGTGGTTTCATCAAAGGTGGATTTTATTTTACATTTTTTATTGCTAAAATTGAGAGAAAATTGAGTGGACTGCACTGTATATTACTAAAATACTTTGGTTTTTCTGTTAAGAGCAAGGTATTGATATTTATCAGACTTTACAGAGAGACCATTATTCTTCACAAAGTAATCTACTGTGAAATTTCCCCAAATGGTATTCTAGCTATGTATTTATTTTATTATAAATAAGAAATTTGCCTGATCAATAAAATTGTGCATATTCTGTGTGAAATAGAAGTTAATTTTTCACTGGAGTAATAATGGTATTATAATTAAGAAACCTAGGCAATTGAACTTTGAATGACCAGTAGAATCAGTTCTGTCACGGTTATAATTACTTCCACAAAATATCATTTCTTCTCTTAATATGCACTTGGTGTGAATGACATGACTTACGGTTATCATGAAATTGTTTTGGTCACCTTAACAATCACTACATAAATTTCCTATTTAAATGAGGAATGAATTGCCATTAATTCATTTAAGGGTGTATTTATCAAATGCTTAACTATTTTCTGCACGTAGTACATGGGGGTTATTTAGGATGAGAGACAGATGCTGTTACCATATGAGTGTTTTCTTATGATCCTAAGCAAATCTCTTTTTCCTTTCAAAAGACCTGAAACTGAGTAATTTTAATTTTTTAACTTAATTAAATATCTATCGAGTGTCTATTATCTGCATTACTTCATCACTATATGATATATAAAGATAGATGAAGTGTAGCACTGGATTCATAGAGTATAATAAAATAAGGAAAATGGATCACATTAATACAATTTGCTTGTGATAAATTTCATATGAGCTAAGCAAAGCCAGTTGGCATAGCATTGGATAAAGGATAGATCATAAGGGAGATATAGTATTTTGAATAAATTTTGTGGGCCAGGAGACTATCTGGGTGACTTACTTGGCTTTTGTCTCTAAATCTATGAAAGGTTTGTTGATGATACTTTCTTCTCAGCCCTTTCCATGGACTTTCCTATAATGTTTTATGTCCAAGTAATATTTTTAAAGTATTTTGAAAATATCTATTTATGGAAAGTGAATTTTCTTTTGTATAATAATTGAACAGTCTCTTTTGAAATTTAAAGAAGAGATTTTAAGTACAAAATAATAGAGGTATTCAACAGATACAGCAAAACAAATCATGAAAGTGTTATACAATGGTACATGGTCATGTCAAATGCTAAGATCATGGCACCAGAATGAATGAAATTTGAGTATCAGAGAAATTAAGCTGATTAAGATTAAGATTTGATGAAAGAGTAACCAGGAAAAGAAGGAAGAGCATTTCAGTGTGAAGGTACATCATGAGCAAAGATCTTATGTCAGGCATAGATATGGAATGTTTGATAAGGGAGCAGGCCAGTGTGGCTAAAGTGAAGATACATGGCAGTGAAATATGAGATTGGACATAAAAGTAGGGATTGAATTCTGTGGAACCACGCAGGCCATATGAAGAATGTTGGTATTTATCATAAGAGCAATGGGAAAACCGTAAGTATTTTCAATGGAGAGGTGATGTGTAGCTTTGTGATTTGAAAACATGCCTGCTTAAAAGCAAAGAATTACTAGAGAAAAAAAAAAGAGAAAAAAATTCAGTAAAATGATAATAGTTTAAGTTACACAGTACTACCACTTCTTTGTATTTTAGAAACATGAAACAGTTTAAAACAGTTAAAACAGATTCTTTCGATTAAGTGCTCAATCTTTGGTCCTCTTTCCCCTTCTTTTGCTTCTCTCCAAAGCGTTTCCAGGTGTAAGCATTCACACTACCCTTGAGTTGCCACTGGTCTCTGACAAAATGGTTTTTCCCATAGTTTCCTGACCTAGTATCTACTGTGTTGTAAATGGTTTTATTGTGCTATAAACCACTCATCCAATTCTGGTCTAGACTGTGCTGAACATTGGTGGCTCCTTATTCAAATTCCAGCATTCTTTAGATTCTTGGATATTCTTAGCACCTCCATGTTCCATCCCTCAACAACCATCCCTCCCACCATTGCTACCTAGGAAGTGAGAATGCATCTATATCCTCTACAGAATTGGGTAACCCATAGGAGGTCATTATGTCACCTCTGATTCTACTCTGTAGCCACTGCCTCCACCCATATGTACGGTTGTAGAATATGGCAAAAGGCCAAATGCAGCCTTACATAGATTTCATCAAGGGAGTTGGGTCACTAGTTCCAGTGCTCTCATGTTTCCTCTTACCCTTGTGGAAGTTTCTACTGAATCCCCAGAAATATCATCATATTCATCCACCAGAACCACAAATATGCACACATTGAGTTTCCTTACATAGAGGTCCAGAAATAAGAGCATTGCTGTTGGATCATTTGCCCTTCTCCTTCTTCTGAGGATAGGATTGCCCCCAAATACCCCTGTGATATCCTGAGTTCTCTTTATTTCTTGCTTATAGTAAAACAGATATTCAAGGATTCTAGTCCAGGCCCATAATTTGTTAATAAGAGGATAATAAATTTAGACAGTCCTTCCAACTTTACACTATTATACTACTAGGGAGTTTAAAAAAGCCCCAAAAACATTTTTTTGATTGGTCATAAAAGCTAAGCATTGATGTTTTTTCATTCTTTTCATTTCCTACCACAACAGTTTTAATGCTCTCCTCTCATTCTGTTTCTACCTCATAGCATATATATGACATTAGTTAACCAAAAATTGTCGAATACAGGGACATTCAAAAATAAAACAATTTAATATATTTTGGTTGAGATTTTACAATTACATGAGGAAAACATTGCAGTGAAATAAGATGTCTATTGCAGTGATCTAGAACGGAGAGGGTTAGAAATTGTAAAAAAGTTGTTGGTGATAGAACTGGTAAAAAGTGAATGAATTTAAGGGACAAATCTGGCCCACCACCTATTTATGTAAATAAAGTTTTATTGTAACATTCATTTATGTACTCTCTATGACTACTTTGCATTACAAGAGCAAAGTTCAGTTGTCATGACAGAGACCACATATCAACAAAGCCTAAAATATTCACTGCTTTGTCCTTCACAGAAAATTTTTGCCAACTCCTAATTAATAGCATAGATACAAATTCTATGCATTATTTATACTACTTTTTTATTAAAGATATCAGCAAGGAGATTTTTACCTCTTGTGAACAGTTGGGTTTGATCTTGTTTTTAACTTGGTGTTCTAGAGGCAGCATTGACATAAATATTATTTAACTTCATATGGAAAGGAGCTTTTTAAATTTTTATTTAGTTATTTATTTTTGGCTGCGTTGGGTCTTCGTTGCTACGCGCAGGCTTTCTTTTAGTTGCGGCGAGCGGGGGCTACTCTTCGTTGCTGTGCGCAGCCTTCTCATTGCAGTGGCTTCTCTTGTTGCAGAGCACAGGCTCTAGGTACACGAGCTTCAGTAGTTGTGGCACACAGGCTTCAGTAGTTGTGGCTCGCGGGCTCTAGAGCACAGGCTCAGTAGTTGTGGCGCACGGGCTTAGTTGCTCTGCAGCATGTGGGATCTTCCCAGACCAAGGCTCGAACCCATGTCATCTGCATTAGCAGGCAAATTCTTAACCACTGAGCCACCAGGGAAGCCTGGAGTCCTTTTACAGAGTCAGTAATCATTTATAACCTCCTTGTGATTCCACTTGGCATGAATAGCTCAGTTTGTACACATCCTGTTGCAGACCTGGAATTAGCTATTTTTCCAAGGAGTTCTGTATCCTTTTAGTGAGAAATGTTAGTGAGTGAGCACAGCCTTGATACTAGGAATGCTCATTGGTTATTGGGTTGGTCATTATTTTTAGTATTTTTTAAAAGAACTAGAGTACACATTTTGTTTTAAGATAACTATATTGATGCTTCCAATTCAATATCAGAATTATTCTTACTTAATCTCATTGATCTTACCTCTGTATTTCCTCCTATCAATGTTAAAAATCCTTGTTCTCAGTGACCCCAACATACTCATTTGTTTTACCCTGTGTAAGAAATATACTACAGTCTCAGAATAATAAAACCAATAGGACCTACAACAATATTATGACTAAAATAATGTTTTTAGTATACCAAGAATTTTCCTTTAAGTCAACTTTACTTTTAACAATTACTCAATGTATTTTAGTAATTACTTTAGTAAATTATTTTTGACTTTAGTGGATTTCCATTAAAATTGTCTATAGTTCTGGAAATTCCTAAAATATTTTGAAGTTAAGTAAACACAAAACCACTTGATAAAATATCTTGGGGAAGTGCCATCATTCTTTTTTTTTTTTTTTTTTGCAGTACGCGGGCCTCTCACTGTTGTGGCCTCTCCCGTTGTGGAGCACAGGCTCCGGACGCACAGTCTCAGCGGCCATGGCTCATGGGCCCAGCTGCTCCGTGGCATGTGGGATCTTCCCAGACTGGGGCACGAACCCGTGTCCCCTGCATTGGCAGGCGGACTCTCAACCACTGCACCACCAGGGAGGCCCTGCCATCATTCTTTATCTGTCTTTTGTTTCAGAAAATCTTTATTCCACCTCTATAAGAATTTCAAATCTCTTTCTTTCCAACCCCCTCTATGTCTTCTACACAATCCCCATTTAGAACATTTCTTTAGATCATAATCAGCCTAAGAAACTATGATGAAGAGGAAAATATTATACCACATTTATTTAAGTACTGTTTTTTCAAAAGAAAAACCACTGCAGTTTTTTCCCAAACAGTACTTTAAATATATTATTGATTGATACCTTTAGGAGATCAAAAATCTATACAGATATAATAAAGAAATATACATATGTATTTTAAATAGGACTTATTCTTGTCTCTATGGGTTATAATGTTTAAATCATATTAATATGAACTTTGTTTCTTTTAATACTCCTCAATCTTCCCTTTTTCAGTAATATCTTATCCTCTTTGTTGTTAGACACGTTAAAAGGTACAACATGCAATATTTATGTGATGAAAGCTTTATTTTTTTCTTAGATATGGATTTGGAAACATGATGAAAGCTTAATGTTCACTTAACTATGTATTTGGAGATACCCTAGTTGAAAATGTGATGTATCATGAGTATTTCCTCTTGAGGGCTTTGAAAATGTGTCCTTACTGATTGTAATGTAAAATCCACATTCAGCTGCAAGTTACTCATGGCTATATAGCTAAGTATAAATGATTTGACTATGAGTCAACTTCTTATGCATATAGAAAAATGCCTTGTATCACAATTATATTTCAAGAGCAATTCAATTATAGCCTTATTCAAAATCAAGGAAAGATATTCTGAGTATGCCGGGTTATTTGCAATAACTGCCTCTCAGCTTCATATTAATATAGATGATAAACACAGTTCTTTGTACAAAATTTGAATTTTATGAATTGTAAATTTGAAAGGTTGTCTTTATTGGAACATTACTTATATTAATTATTTTACTTAAAATAGTTTATATTCATAATCACTGATTTAATATACTTCTGATTTTAGTGAATTCTCAGACTACTGCTATAAATGACACTGAAACTTTTATTTAAATTATGAGGAACCTTTCATACAAGAAAATTAAGTAGCAGGACCAAGATCATTCATAGAAACTTGTGGTGGAAAGAACACCAGTTTCCATCTAATTATAGCTGTATAGTTCATTTTATTTATACTACATTTATTTATACTAAATACAAATTTATACTAAATTACAAAACCAGATTTGAGGAAAAAATTGGATTTAGGCAATTAAAACATATATGGCTAAATGTAAACCAAAGCATTTATAATTATTTTTCTCTTCTCAGTGTTATCTTGGATCTTCAGATTTGGTCTTCCACCACACTTGACCTTGTGTATACCTATTATGTGTATGCAATTCTATTTGAAACATGGGGGTTTTGTTTATTTTGTTTTGTTTCATTTTTAATGCAGGAGTGGAATTTTTGAAAAATGACTTAAAATCTTTAAAATTTAATAAATTTAAAAAACTGCAATATGCCAGACAGAACTTAGAGCCAACCAACGATGTCCTCCAATTTCTTCTGTTCTTGTTCAGTACTTCTTATCTCACACCAAGGTGTTCATCCAGGTGGCTTCAAGTTATAAAGAATCTTTTTTTTTTTTTTAAGAATCTTAAAGAAGGCTCTTAAAGAGAAATCACAGCAAATTATTACAGAGCCTAGAGCATATACACTGAAATAGATGAAAGGCTCTACTCCTTGTCATGTAGATAGTGATGGATAAGTGCCCATTGTTTGCATATAACCCCCAAATTTCTTTCAACAGCTAAAGTTGAATTCTTTAATGATAATTTGGTAGCTCCAGTATTTTTAACAGGTAACGTGATGACAAGTTCTTTAGTTTGTGAATCAATAGTGATCTATTGGTCAGAACTGATTTAATACAGTAATAACCAATAAGTATAATATTGAATTATGGTTAATTATATCCAATAACTGTAAGAAATAGAAGGAGAAGGAGGAAGAAAAATAGAAGAGGAGGAGAAGATGGAGGAGGAGGGAAGGGAAGAAGAAGTAAATGCAGTTATTCCTCATCCAAACACTTTAGCAAGGTATATAGGAAGAAGGGGAATGCATTTATTGCCATTCAGGATTCTGCTTGTCTGTGAGGGTGAGTAGATCTCCCTTTAGCCTGCAAGTGTTATTAGGAAAGAGCTAGTCTGGGCCTCTTTCTTAGTGGAATCAAATGGAAGTCCAATCCACAGTGTTCAGTTTGTGACCTCAAAGGCAAAAAAAAATGCCTTCCCTTTTAGAAGATTCTTGGTCTTGTTTGTGCACTATGTAATTCAGACTATTTGGGTTTTGCAATAGGTATTAATATACATGGAAGTTTTAGGAAAAATAAATTTGACATTCAAATATAGCAGGATTCTACTTTTTTAAAATAGAATGTTCTGTATTGTCATCTATAATTTCAAAAATTCTCCTCTCATAATCTTAGTTTAACGTATACGCACTTGTTTTCTGTTTCCATTTCTTCTTCTATTTCTTTAAAAACTGCTTCATATGCTTTGGGTATGCAACACTAGAACTGTCAATAAGGAAGCCACAATTTATATGCTTTGTAGTGAGTGTTTAAGAAGACTTAACAAAACTGTAAAGATATTTGTCCTTAAAAGTCTCATTTTACTAAAAATTTGGAAACTGGAATAGCCTGAGGAATGCAGGAAAATACGGAAATTTACAAAAGATAACTTAGTTCTTAAGAATGACATGAAATAAAGTTAACAGTTTTGTAATCCTCATTCCCTGAATCAATTCCCTTTGCAAACCTCAATAAGAGCCTTTTACACTTGATACGCATCTCTAAATTTGATCAAAGAAATGCATTTTAAATTATGCAATTTTAAAAAGAATTTGATCGATTGCTTTGCTTTTTCAATCAAACTACTAAAAGTTTTAACTAATAGAGAGAAAATGATTGCAAAGGAAATAAACCATTTATAGATGGATATTAAGCATGTTTTGCAACTAATTGCTGAATACTTAAAACTTATTTCTTATTTTATTCTGTTTAAGAATGTTAGCAGGGCTTCCCTGGTGGCACAGTGGTTGAGAGTCCGCCTGCCGATGCAGGGGACACAGGTTTGTGCCCTGGTCCAGGAAGATCCCACATGCCACAGAGCAACTAAGCCCATGAGCCACAACTACTGAGCCCACGCTCCAAAGCTACTGAAGACCGTGTGCTCTAGGGCCCACGTGCCACAACTACTGAGCCCACATGCTGCAACTACTGAAGCCCGTGCGCCTAGAGCCCGTGCTCCACTTGTTGACTTGTTGACATCACTGGGAAGGTTGTAGGCCTTATTTTCCACTATTATTTTATTGTCTTGAAGCATGCCTCATGCCTCCATTGCATGGTTTTTTTACTAAGCAAATTACCTTGGTTTCGTTGTTAGGCAAGCCAGTCTGGCTCTGATGCTAAGTGACTCGCTCTGCTTTATGAGTCAAGCAAGCCCATATTGTTTCAGGATTTTTCCATTACTTTCTTGAGTGATCATTAACTTACTGCGGTCTCCCAAAGCCCCCTGAACTTTCCAATCTATCTACAATCCCCTAGTGGGATCTAAACTATTTGATTATCCTATTCTACCCCTATCAATTTGGCATGAAGAAAGGTCTATAACAAATGCTAGATGCATTTATTTTATATATATATATACATATATATATATGTATGTATGTATATATGTATGTATGTATATATACATATATGTATATATATGTATATATATATATATATGCTAGAGCATTACAGCAAAAGGAAACCATCATCAGGCAACAGAGAGAAGTTATGTACAAAATGCCTCAAAACCAGGAAGCCTGACACATACTAGCAAGTGCTGGTCATGTAGCATATTCCTGCCAAGAAACCAGCTTCAACAGCGGAGCCCTCCAGAAATCTCATTGAGCCCAAATTCAAATCATGAGTCTCACTGTAATCAATAAACAAAGCTGACGAGCTAATACAAACCCCACAAATCTCCTCAGTTCCAGGTCACAAAGCAACACTTTTTTTTTTTTTTTTTTTTTTATTTTTGGCTGCGTTAGGTCTTCATCGCTGTGCGCGGACTTTCTCTAGTTGCAGCAAGTGGGGGCTACTCTTCGTTGTGGTGCATTGGCTTCTCATTGCAGTGGCTTCTCGTTGTGGAGCACAGGATCTAGGCATGAGGGCTTAAGTAGTTGTGGCACGTGGGCTCAGTAGTTGTGGCTCACGGGCTCTAGAGTGCAGGCTCAGTAGTTGTGATACACGGGATTAGTTGCTCTGCGGCATGTGGGATCTTCCTGGACCAGGGCTCGAAGCCGTGTCCCCTGCATTGGCAGGCAGATTCTTAACCACTGCGCCACCAGAGAAACCCCAAAGCAACACTGTTAATCAATATGTTCGTACCTTGACCAGAGGGCAGTGTCATACGTGTATATTTCTTATTTCACTAAGAGAGCTAAGGCTAATTCCAGACCTCCTGAAATTAATTCTTACAGCATAGTCAACCTGCCAATTGATAGTTAAAGCCTTCTTATGACAAAATGCTCATTCTTAGTTTGTCAACAGTACTTGCCTTACAACATCATATAGTCAGATAATCAGAAGTTACATACAGATTCCAAATGTTTGTAATACCCAAATGTTTGGGTTTAGATGGAATTATACAACTAAACCATCCAGTAATACCAGCATCAACTTTTTCATATTTTTGTGCTAACTGTAGTGTTTCACCTCCCTGATAAACAGCTTTCTGTACTTTATGGTATACGTTTGCTGAATGGCTAAGAAAACAATCTGCCATTAATGAGGTCTAAGTCTTCTTCAGGCCAATTCTCCTCTATAAGGATAATATCCTGAGGGGGCTTTACTTCAGTCTCCCAGTACATATTGCAAAGATTTCCCAATTTCAGATATTTGAAAAGCTTACCATATTCCACACAGCATACTTATGTAGGTCTTTATTTAAAAGCAAATGAACGAGACAATACAGGCAAACATTGAGGTTCCACAAAACATCCCACGAGAAAGCTCCTCAGGAGTCTTAATTCACACATGCTGACCTTGTTCTGTCTCCAGCTTAAACCAGCAAGATCTGTGCAGACTGTTAACTTTGGGAGACCTCAAAGCAAAAGTCCTGAGCAGGGCTTTTATGCCTCCTTGGCTGCATGATAAGCCAGACTGACTTAACTGGTTAGGCTGGTTGCAAACCATCAGTAAAGAAACTAAGTTTGGGGGATTTCTAGGGGTAGTTTAGAAGTTTAAATAAATCGTCATAAATTCTACTGCCCTTGCCTTAGCCGGGGGTCAAAAACCGGACATTCAGGAGTCCCCAGAATATAGTGTCTCCAGCCTACCTGTAACTGAAACTTATCTCACATATTTATGGTAATGCATACTAACATTATCTTATCATGCTTATAATACATATATGTATATAATACCAGTATTATAATTGTGCAAACTAATAGAAGATAAGACATCAGAAATAGAGAACTCATGGTAGGTTTTTTGTTGCTGTTTTTGTTCCTGTTTTGTTTTACATAGTGAATTAGTTACAAAATCAGCAATAAAACCTAAGTCTTCTGAATCACAGTCCATCTCCATTGCATCTTGATGCCTTGCAACATAAATGTGAACTTCCTGGGGTTTGAAAGGTGTAACTCATTTATGAAATAGATATTCTACATACCATGCAAAGAAAACAGTTGTAATATCCTAGAAATAGCAATATAAAGATTTTCTGATGTGAATTATTTAACTCTGTCATTAACTGTTTATCTACAAATCAAAGTTAAACACCATTTAAAATTAATGTATATTTCAATGACTAAGTATACTGTTGACTTGTTTTAATTATCTTAGCTTTATGTATGTTTTCCATATTCTTTTTCATATTACATTATATGTTGCTACTTTATGTAACCTTTATTTAAAGCAAAGACAGAACATATTTTTTTCAATAAGTGGATAATATCATTTTTTAAAAAAATTTGTACCTTTTACATTATAAAGATTTAGCTCATTATATCCCTTTAAGTCATCTAGCATTTGCTTCAATGAAGCCATCCATGCTTTTTTGTATCTTCTATTTATTAAAGATAATTTTTCTGTCTCTGAAACTCGGAAAGATTTCTATTACTTTCTATGTTAAAATGTAACTGTAGGGCTTCCCTGGTGGTGCAGTGGTTGAGAGTCTGCCTGCCGATGCAGGGGACACGGGTTCGTGCCCCGGTCCGGGAAGATCCCACATGCAGTGGAGCGGCTGCGCCCGTGAGCCATGGCCGCTGAGCCTGCACGTCCGGAGCCTGTGATCCGCAACGGGAGAGGCCCACGTACCGCAAAAAAATAAAATAAATTTTAAAAAATGTAACTGTAAATCTTCTTTACTCTTGAATATTAATTTTCTCAGAGTTAGCATTCCTTCTGTCTTTCATCAGAAAGAGATAAAATTATAAGAACATGATTTATTTTTCTATCTATTTATCTATCTATTTCTATCTATTTTATATTTCTATCTATTTTTCTATCATATGACTGGTTCAGATGATAATACCAGTGATACCTTATACAAAATCAAATTACTAAATTGTAGGTCTGTAAAATTTCAGTAAGAAATATGTCTTTATGTGTGATACTTAAGTTAACAATAATGTTTTATCGTCATGCATTTATTTGATGCATTTGATTTAATTTGCTCTCATCTAAACAAGTTTCTGAAATTTGTTATTTCCTGCTTTCAAGAAAGCCTCTTTTTGGAAAACATTGATTAAATATAAATATATTATAAATATAATATAAATTTGTATTATAAATATAATTCATTAACTTAAGCCAAAATTTTGTTTATGAATCATGCCACATAATCCATATATAGTGTCTGTGTATGAAGTACAGAGATCAGAGTCTCCCCTATGAAGAGACAATTTGCAATCATGATTTGTGCAAACTGAATTCAGACATTATATGTGTAATTGAGGTCTATGATTAACAAGCATCTTAATTCAGAATTATATGGTTATTAAGACTGAAGGACAACTATATAATTCACAATGTATTAGTAAAGAACTATCTTTGGGATAGAGAAATGAGAAACAAAGCTCGATTATGATGCAATTAACATAAGTAATTACCACATTATATTTTAAGTATAAAAAGCTTTCATCAAAATTATTTAAGGTACCTTATAAGTTTAAGAACAGATAGCCTAATTTAAATTTTATTTATTTATTTATTTATGGCTGTGTTGGGTCTTCGTCTCTGTGCGAGGGCTCTCTCCAGTTGCGGCAAGCGGGGGCCACTCTTCATCGCGGTGCGCGGGCCCCTCACTATCGCGGCCCCTCCCGTTGCGGAGCACAGGCTCCAGACGCACAGGCTCAGCAATTGTGGCCCACAGGCCCAGCCGCTCCACGGCACGTGGGACCCTCCCAGACCAGGGCTCGAACCCGCGTCACCTGCATTGGCAGGCAGACTCTCAACCACTGTGCCACCAGGGAAGCCCAGATAGCCTAATTTAAAATGGCATATTTGAAACTAATATGCACTGGCAAGAAGGAAAAATTAAAAAACAAATTTTGAAATGTTATTTCTAAAAATTCAAAAGCTTGATATCAGAAAAGCAAACAATTGAATCATTTTTTGAGATTCTTATTGCTAATTTTGGATAGATACCTAGAATATTGAATTGATTTCATTTTTTATTATTAATAGTAGAGTAAGAAAGAGGCCATAAACACATATCTCGAGGAGAGGAAAGGCCAAGTTAGTTCTAGACCTTCGGCCCATAATACTAAAGTTCAGAGACAAAAAATAGATCAAAGTTTTCTTTTAGGAATACTCCAGGCCCAGCTTCTTCCTTGTAGTACTCTTGCTGGATTATAGGAAAAAGAGTAAGCTTAAGACCTAAGGTGATTCCAAATGTTCAAGTAAATGGTTTAGAGGGCTCAGCACAGTTCTATCCATATCAGATACAGTTTTCTTTATCCAAGGATGAGTAAGGAGAAAAATATTGAACTAATGGTCCAGTCAGAGAATATGCCACAAGGATGTGAACAAAGGATAAAACAAAAAATATAAGCATCAAATACAGGTAAAAAATATATATGAATTTTGGGAAAGTATTACTGCAGAAATCAAAGTAAACTTTCTCCCCAAGAATATTCATTTAAGTGTTATTTTTTTTTAATGGAAGCCACTTAGATGCCCCCAAATATGGAAATATTAAGTAAACTGAGATATCCACACAGTGAAATACAATAGAACTTTTAAAACTGATGGTAGGGGAAATGACTACAAGTGATGTTTAAAATCAGGTTAAAAATATTGTGAGTATGAAATATTCATATTGTATATACAAACATATCAATTGAAAGATAAAACAAGATGATAATATTGATTCTCCCTGTATAGTACATTTCTGGTTTACTTTTTACATACTTTTCTTTGACTTTATTTTTAAACTTCCTCTACAATAAATAATAAATTATACTGTAATCAAAACCAGATATTTTAGAAGAGACTAACGGAAATATTGGAGGAAAAGTGTGAAAAATTAGCCCATGATGGGAATGATAGTTTACTGTTAAATGATAACAATGGAGAAAACTCCTTAACTCATTTCTGAAAATAGAAAAGAAGGAAATGCATATTACTTTACCAGCACATTGAGAGAACAGGAGTCATAGGAAACAATCAGAAAACAATATAAAACAACCTTGGGTTTTTTACTTAGGACTGCCCCTGAAAACTTACTACATGAAACCATTTTGTCTCTGTCCAGGTTAAAATTTGGCCAGGCCACCCAGCTGTTAACTCTTAGTTAACAAAACTTCCCTGCTCAGTTTAGTGCTGAAACAGTCTCGCTCTATAGTTAATGTACCCAAACAGGTATAATAATTAAAACTCTCAAATAACTTCAGAGTTGAAATTCTTCCATATTCCAGCTAGACCAACTTCTCATCTAACAACTCCAGAATTGGAGAGATATCGGGGAGAAGATGTAAATGATAATGAGGTCTTTTTTTTTTTTTTTTTGGCCGCATTGGGAGGCATATAGGATCTTAGTTCCCCGACCAGGGATCGAACCCGTGCCTCCTGCATTGGACCACTGGACCGCCAGGGAAGTCCCAATGGGGTCTTTCTTAAGTGAAGTTCTCTCATCTGCAGTTCCAATGTCAAGGAGATACATTGGACATTTATGACTCCTTCAGCTTATGGTCCAAATAGACTCTTTTAATTAGGCTCTTCTCTCTCCTGCTCTAATAGTCCATGATACACCCAGCCCTTTGACCAGCCATTAGTAGGAGTCCTTTTCCAAGCCACCCCAGACCACTACTTTGCTGTCACAAACTCTTTTATTTTTCTTTTCTATTTTTCCTAATTCAAGTTCATTTGTTCCTCAAACTTAGAGACTTCAGCAACACCTATCAAATTCTCCAAGTAGTCTTATATAAGTTTTTATCATTATATCTGAGGTAAGGGGGAAGCATGATCCCCTCACAGCAAAGTTATAACTCTATCATGAAAGCCATTTCAACTTAGCTTTGATATCATCAAATGTTTAAGAACCCAAGGGTTTTGATACGGTTTTTGAAAACTCTTTTGCAAAGCCAGATAGGTGAATAAATGCATCATTTATTTTCCTATTTCTGGCTGAAGGAGGGGATGGGATGATAGGGTCCCTTTGACCACAGAAGTTTCCCCTCCTCTTCAAAACTATGCATCCTGCATATGTACCTGGTTTATGCCTTCTACAGAATAGCTTAGCACCACCTACCTTTAGGGCTTCTCCCCATTGACCTATTTCCCCAGTTGATAGCCTCACACAGTTATTCTACAGTCCCCACAGTCATAAAGCCACAATCTTATAACACATACCATTGTCTCAGTCTGTGCTGGGGGTGAAGAACAGGCTCCCATGGCCTCCATTAAAAGCATCACTGAAAGAGTCATAGAGACTCCTGTGCCAAGGAGACCAAACCAGTGTAGACTCTGTCTTCCCCCAGGTGCTGTCGAGAGGAGATAGTCAACACAATTCGGAAGTGTGAAGGACATAACACTATATGGGATGGACTTTATCTAATGGGGAACAAGAAATAGGACTGTTCAATGAGCAGTAGCTTTAAACTGCCTCTTTTGAGATATTCTTCATGACTGAACCAACATCTGGGTTTTCTTGGGAGTTGGAAATGCTTGTATTTGCTTTTCCTCCTTCTCTGCCTCATTTCTTTTACCCCTGTGTTTTCTTTATTTGAATGACATTCACCAATAATACAGTAGCATGAAAGTTTGCCTCAGGCTCTGTTTTCCAGGGAGTTTAGGCTTATGCCCCCTGAAAGTAGGTAATTTACTGAAAAGAATTTAGGAGATTATTGTGAAAGGAACTTGGATTGCAGATGGTCAAGAAATTACAAATGCCACTGACATGTAACAGCTATTAACATCCTATAGAACTGCAGTTCTGAGGAACACACTTCATTTAACTTTGGACCAGTTGTCTAGTTCAAATCTAAAGTTTTATGATTCCTCACTTTATAAGTAGATCTATTATATTCAGAGATGCTGTAAATCCAGTCATTCAACCTATGAAAATTCCAAGAGGTCATGATTCTGACTTTGAAAAGGAAGGTACTAAGCAGCAATAAAATTAACAACTTTTTGCACAAAGCTATCTGTGTAGCAAGAATCACCCACAATAACTTCCATTTATTTTGACCTCATAACACCAGAGCACTGAGCCAGTAACAGCTCAATGTCAGAAAGGTGAGCTGACCCAGAGGAAGCAAAGCACTGACATTGGCATCCAAATTATTATGTATTGAAAAATCATCTCGGCTTGCACCTGGCACATTGGCTTTTCTTGCTGACATTGAAACTGGAAACTGCCACTTGGCATTATCTATCAAAGTCTAGAAGGATAGAGGTTCGATATAGAATGTAATGCAATCAGGACCAGCCTGTAATTACAGGGACAATTCTCAGAATTTGCATTGACACTGAAATGACAGTCCCTGTATTCTTTCAATAACCACACTCTAAGAACCTAACAGTAAATACTAAAGTGATGTCTTTATATTAATAACATCAATTTAGTGAACTTAAAATTTTGGAGCAATATTGAACTACTAATTATAACTCGATGTAAGAAGAAAAATTCCTAAATATAAATATGTCATAAACACAATAATTATACCCTGAATGTGTTATTTTATCATTGTTACCAAAAATCAAAATAACTTGTATAGCTATAATAGGAATAGGTAACTTTTGTTTTTAGAACATATCCCTTACTAAGATACTCAATCTTCATTACTGCTATTACATATTGTGTCTTCCACTGCTTCCCCATATTTCATATTATTCACTGTTACTTTTAAAAGCAACATTTGGAGAGAAATTTATAATCTTCATAGTTATCAGATATTACTAATGAAATATAAAGCTCCTCATATTTTAATAAGTAAAACTGGGGAGCCATAAAACTAAACTGTACCACTTTTTCTCTTAAAAACTCACCTCTTAATTTCTTCTATCTTTTCCTTAAGCTGTTTGTAGGCATATTTTTATTGTTTGTATTACTTCTAAAATGTACTATGTACTCAGCAATTCTATTTCTTTAAATAACATTGTGATTTAATATTTAAGCAATACTCATTAGTCCATAAATTTTACAATCGGAATTCTTTGCAGATCTGGCTATTGCTGTTGATCATTAATCAGGAGTTGCATAACTCATTAATTTGTGGTAAGGTTTTACAGAATTCATTCTTCTACTAGGTGAATGCTAAAGGGCACAGAAGGAATTAAGAGTCAAGACTAAAATTAGGTAGTGGCAAAATGGCCAATAGTTAAAACCAATAACCATCACATTGATAGATGGTGGTTAATTCAGAGTACTGTAGAGCAATGCTACAAAGTCAGAAGGATTGCTGCTATGCCAGCAACAGCTTACAAGGAAATGAAATGGCTTCAAATATAAAGGCCCTATGATCAAAACCAATGTTTCCTTTGGTATGTGAAAGTCCTAATAATGTACCTTCTAAAGGACATGTGAAGAGTTTACATTTATGACCCGCCTCTCCTTTATGCTTTTCTTCATTATACTTATACTCCAAATCTCCTAGGAACCTCTTTCAAAACACATGTGAGTAGTCTCAACCCACAGTGCAACCAGATCTAGTGAATCCCAAGCACATGTGTATTTTAACAAAGGCCCCCAAATGCCAGACACAATAAAGAATATTTCATTTGTTATCTCATTTTATTTAACCCACACAGAACCCTGAGAGATAGGTATTATGAACCTTACTTTCCATTAGAGGGAAAAGGAGACTCAAAATAGTAATTAATAAGGAAACCCATCTAGTTATTCTGCTTATAATCACTATGCTCTACTATGTTCACTCCTTAGTCACTAATGCTTTATGTAAAATCAACTAATGATCTCCATCACTGTCATTTCATAATCAGAAAAGCAGAGTACCATTGGAAGCACATGCCACATGAAAGATAGAATTCCCATGGGAAGCGGACTATCACACCTGAATGACAGAAGTCTCACAGAAGGTTGGCAGCTACACCTATTCCAACATGTTTGTGTTATGTTCCTATCACTTGTTCTTCCAATTCTGCCCTCCTGGCACCCATGCCTGTGTGACTCCAACACACTTAAGCACAGAGGCGTCTGTGTCCACTCTTGCCCCCCCCTTCAGGATTTGGTGGCAACTTTGTGCGAGTTTACTCCATCTTAAAATGGGGGAAACTGATTTACGTTATACTGTAAAACCCTTTGGTTTGGATGTTTTCTCCTGGAACAGATGCAAAGATATCACAGTTGTACCCTCAGGTTTTAGGGGGGAGAGTCCAGCAGCATGCAAAGAGTGTTTATTGTCAGCAAAGAGATGGTCTTAATTGGTTTCACTTCTGATTTTAAAAGTCCATTTCTGCCCATCTTAGCTACTTAGCTTAACTTTTAATTTCACACTTTATTGCCTTTATTTTTGCTGTTCTGATCACTTGGACTGTTCAGTTATCTTTGTTATGCTTGGTTAATAACTATATACTTTGGCAAGGCAGTCTTTGCTTCAAACAGCTATCCTTCCTGATTTAATCAATATAGTCTATTTCACTTAATATTCCAACAAAGAATAACATGGGGAACTAGAAAGAAAAGAATCCATATACTAACAATTAGTCCTTATAATTAATGCCTATGATCTTGAACACCTAACAATTTAGGCCTTATTCAACCACTTTTAATGGCAAAGTATCTTCATTAGATAACAGAATATATTAATATCTGACAGAATATTAGTCAGTGATTAGTCAATAAATAGCTAAGCTAAAAAGAAGAAAAAAAACCTCTTTGTAGCTGATTAGTTCTTCAACTTGTAAAAGTTTTGCTTTTATTAAATTTCCATGTGCTATATTCCCGTGACCAAATCATATATCTCTGACAGGTTTCCCAAATCACAAATATTATAATATAGAAATTTTAATTTTATCTCAGCAATTTTAGTAAAATGTCTTCTCAGAGGTTGTCACCATAGAAATACATTACTCAATATTTTGTGTTTATGAATGAGCTTCGAAAACAATTGTACTGTTCGGACAAAAAAAAAAAAGACTTCTTCCCTCAAACACTACATTTTTCTTCTTATTCTGCTGCGTACACTCAGAGTTGTGAGGCCATATTTTCTAGTATCCTGAGAACCTGCACCTACATTATAAATTAAGGATTGCTTTAGTTATTTTAGAGATTCTCTGTGGAGAATAACAACTCAAATTTTCTCTTGTGTTTGCCCAGAAGTTCAAAGGAAAAAGCAAATTAACTAGAAAAATAAAATAGCTTTTCTTCTTCTCCAAATGATGTTTCTAAGAATATTAGAAAGTTCTAGTCGTTGGAGTGGAAAAAAGGAAATATTACAACAGAAAAGTATCTCTTCAGTTATTGAAAATTTTTCTTTTATATTTGTGGAGAGTAACAATGACAGTGATGACAACAACAGACATTAAGTGCTCCCTGAGTGCCATTGTATGTGCTAGGGACTATGTAAGATGCTGAGGAGTGAATTATGAGAGAAAGCAGACAGGCTCTGTGACATCACAGCCTTAAAAAGCCCAAGGTACTTTCATTCGATGATCTCAGATATAAAAATTTACACATCAATCAAATAGTTTCCCAACTTAGCTACATAGTTTTAAGAGTTCACTTGTTTCCCAAAGTAAAATTTGTTGTTGGCTGTTCCCAAAATGTCTGCTAAAAGTTTGAAAACCAGTATTTTTGCCATTTTAATTTAAGGATATTGCCAAATACACAAATGAACAATTTTTTAAGTTCTATTTTGTGTTTAGAAAAGAAGAATAATTGTCCTAAATTAAGAATACCTGACAAGGGAGAAGAAAAATGGAAGTAGTAATCATTCATTATTAACATGAGGGCTACTCTTGACTTTTTCATTCTTACAAGTATTCCATTGGCTTATTATATTACTCCCCTAACAGTCATTTTTCTTACTGATGTGGTACTGCATTTGTGTATACCACAATTGAAAACTGGAGGATAATTCATCTACTCTGATAAGTTGCATCAGGAAGCTACAAGGATCTTAGTAATAAAAGTTATTACTCTTAGATTAAGTATTATGGTTGTTGTGTATGAATAAATACTGCTGAAACCTTTCAGCTTCTGACTGCTGTCTCATAATATTCAGAAATTTCACTTCTCACTTTGGTATAACAATAACTCATAAAATATAGCTAGTCTTTTTTTAATCTTATTTTTTGAGATATCGATAGCTTGCTAGCTGGTAAGATATAAATATACCAAGTTTCTTTTAGACCACTTAACTTTAGAGAAATAGATTTATTTTCTGTCTAATTGTGTAAATAACCTTTGTTACTTAATCTTTTTTGTAACCCTGGAGGTGTCTATACTATTAAAGAATTAAATTCTGAATCATGTAACTTCCAGGGACTATTTGGCCAGAATTTACTGACTAAATAAAAAATCTCTAACACAATATTATAACTTAGTCCTCTTAGCTCATACCTGTGATTTCCAGAAAACAACTTAATCTCTTCTTTTCATAATGATTCATTCAGGCTATGTTTGTCCTCTCACAGGAGTTACAAGACATTCTTTATTTTTCTCTTTAGACCATTTACATACTGAGAAACCTTAACACTGAAACAATATTTATAAAAGGGAGAGTTCTTCAAGGACCTGTGACAAACAAAAATTTAAAGTTCATCCACAAATCTAAGTGCTGTCTTATATGTACATGGACACCAGAGCAACTGGAGATGCTAAGAACATAATTACTATATTATTAATTATTAATGGATAATATAAAAATGTGTCTTGAATAATTTTCTGTAATATTTACTCACAAAATCCTTATCCAAGAAATTAAGAAAAACAAAATATTATTTTTAAATTGTAAACACCTATTCTTTTTTGTAATATATTCAGAGAAATAATACAATTTAATATTAACATAGATATTGATATTAATATATATATTGATACAGAAATATATAGTGTTACCTTAGAGAATTCATATTTTCATACCATTTATTATCATGCTCAAAAATATGGATAATCTACAAATTTGATCCATTAGTTTATTACACAAACCAAAATTAATTATATTCCCATTAGGTATATGGCTCATATACTCATATATGATAGAGAAAAGGCACAAATAAGATGAATAAATATATATTACACCATATTTTTAGGCAAATTTAAAGATAAGATATTTTTAATTATCTGATTTTACACTTGATTTCCATTCTGTCTATTGTTTCATATCTCCAATACCATTTCTAAAATGCCATTTACCAGAAACAGAGAGTAATCTCTAGAGTTCCAGGAAATTTGAGGCCACACATGAAGTAGATTCTTTTCTTCACCTTAAAAGCCTTCATTAGGAGATTACCACTTGCATGCTAGGTCTGTTCCATCAGGCATATTGGCCACTGGTGTGGCTACCAAAAGCAGTTTGCTTATCAGTCACTTCTGAGCATTCTTCAGGTCATTAAAAGCCATCAGAACATGATGTTGCAGAACAACTTGGTTGTTGAATATGAAATTTTTTTTTAAATTGCTCTGCTGTGCATACTCTGCAGATAATTATTACAGAAATCTATATTGTGGATGGTTTAAAAAAAGAGGGTGAAAAGTGCTAATATCTTTCCATAAATCATCACTGTATGTCACCAAATAAAATTCCCTTTATTAACAGAAATTCTATGTAAATCTTTTACATAATGTGCTGGAAGCTAACTCATGAGTGGTTATGGAAAGCCACACAGCTGGATGCTCCTTGCAGATCTGCTGAAGTATGCCTCCTTTAATCAACGGCATTTGGATCTTCCTTTAGAACCTGATTTAAAGAATTTGACCACAGCAATTACCAGGCTGACACATCACACAGTTTCATTAAAGATCCTTTCACTGCTCATTAGCATTAGACAGACATTACATAAGAATTCTCTATGATTACTTAGCGGAATTTTCTTTTTTATTCTACATGTTCCCAGTGGTTTATACTATCTGTCAGAGATTATTGTATAGTTTTGGTGCTGTGTACTATATTAACAATGTGACGACTCTCAGGAACTTGCATATCCCTAAACATGGCACTGATTTAATAAACTGTGTGACATCATAAAAGACAACCTTCACTTCAGTATAAGATGGCTTTTACTTTCTAATTGGAACTTATTCTAGAGGTTTTTGATTGTAGGGGAAAACCATGACATTTTTCATTCATCCAGAAGAGATTATTAACCTTTTAAAGTAATATTTTAACAGAAAGTGTTGTCATATGAGTCTCACTTTCCACTACTTTTAACACCACAGATAAATTATGTTTACAGGGGCTTCGCTGGTGGCGCAGTGGTTGAGAATCTGCCTGCTAATGCAGGGGACACGGGTTCGAGCCCTGGTCTGGGAGGATCTCACATGCCGCGGAGCAACTAGGCCCGTGAGCCACACTACTGAGCCTGTGCGTCTGGAGCCTGTGCTCCGCAACAAGAGAGGCCGCGATAGTGAGAGGCCCGCGCACCGCGATGAAGAGTGGCCCCCGCTTGCCACAACTAGAGAAAGCCCTTGCACAGAAACGAAGAACCAACACAGCCAAAATAAAAATAAAATAAATTAATAAACTCCTACCCCCAACATCTTCTAAAAAAAAAATTATGTTTACAGTCTTTTATAGTTATTATCATTCATGCACACTGAAAACTGTTATAAAGACTTGCTTTGTGATTGTCAAATATCCAATCAGTCCTGGGTTTGCAAATCTGATCTCTATGGCAAAACTGTTCATTGCTAAGTTTAAGGCCAAGGTTTAGACTCAACTGGATAGAGAGTCCGTCCAATGAGAAAGTTCCCACTTTCTGCCTTGTGAAATTCTAACATGGACCCTAGAGGAAGGTAGAACATCTTGATCAACAGTTCCACTAAGACCATCCAAAGTGAGGATGAAGCAACATCTGTAAAGGAAATCAGTGCTGCTGAAGAAGGGGGAAATGAATACTGAACAGGCAAAATAGCAAAAAATAATGGACATTTCAAAACTAAAGTAAATAAGTGCTTCTGTCTGACATAGTTATACTTTTAGTTTCTCTATAAATAGGAAGAGCCATTATAATTAGTGTTTTAACAATATAGGCCCTATAGTCAGATACACCTGCCTCATATCCTAGTTCTACCTCTTCAAGTTGTAGAAATTTGAGCATGTTTTATAATTTATCTATGCCTCATTGCATCCCATTGTTAATTTCATAGAAATCATCATGAAGATTAAAAAACTATATAATTCCAAACATAGCATGAGCTAATTACTATTACTAGTATTACCTACTATTATTAGAGGTAACACTTATGAAGTACTTTATACCAAATAAGCACCCAATCAGTGCTAGCAATAGTGACAGTTAAAGTAACCATTATTATTTTTATTAACCAACAAAATATATACTGGTACATCAAAAGGGTATTTTTGCAAATAAGAACTAACTGGACGAGGAACTTCCTTCGGTTAAATAAGAATTTAAGTATCAT
The DNA here is from genome assembly GCF_964341445.2 of Mesoplodon mirus. Classification (NCBI taxonomy): domain Eukaryota; kingdom Metazoa; phylum Chordata; class Mammalia; order Artiodactyla; family Ziphiidae; genus Mesoplodon; species Mesoplodon mirus. The sequence goes on from NC_138984.1 coordinate 47,267,791, forward strand.
AAGTTACACATGCAAAAATTGTACAGTCAAGGTGGGTGAGATAACCTTGTCTTTACAGAATAACAACAATAATAACTGCTAACATTATTATTAAAGCTACCTTTAAATAAGCACCTGTTTTGATCCAGACATAATGCATAATACTATCTAATCCTGAAAGATAATAGTAATATAGAAAACAATAATAATACCAGAACTGCCCAAGGTAGTGAGCAAAAGAGGATCCAGATTTTTCTGGGGCCTGAAGATTTTAGTATGGGAAGCTAAAAAATAATATAAAATTATGAATATATAATTAGGTATAGGATCTTAGAAGAATTCTCTAGTAGCCACTTGGTTAGTCTGCCTCTGAAAGAGAGTACTATCATTATCATAACTTTAGAGATAAGAAACATAAGACGCCCAGTGTTGAGACAGCTTGATCAAAGTCACACAGCTGGTGAATGTTAGAGCTAGGCATCAAGCCTGATATTGTTTTTCTTTTTCTTTTTTTTTTTTTTTTTTTTTTGCGGTATGCGGGCCTCTCACTGTTGTGGCCTCTCCTGTTGTGGAGCACAGGCTCCGGACGTGCAGGCTCAGCGGCCATGGCTCATGGGCCCAGCCGCTCCGCGGCATGTGGGATCTTCCCGGACCGGGGCACGAACCCGTGTCCCCTGCATCGGCAGGCAGACTCTCAACCACTGCGCCACAAGGGAAGCCCCGCCAAATGTATCTTAATATAATATTTTGAGGCCAGAATAAAGTTGGTGGGGAATGTGAATACTTCCATAACCTTATTTCCCATAGTGTGTATAGGCATTTAAAATTCTTATATAATTTGACAAGCTAGAGGAAGGTGTGATAGGAGTCTGGTATTCCTTTATATTCATGCGCCAGTAGGGTGTACATCAGATACAGAGGAGATTTTAGAATTCATCAATTAGGGACTTCCCTGGCGGTCCAGTGGTTAAGACTTCACCTTCCAATGCAGGGGGTGCAGGTTCGATCCCTGGTCAGGGAACTAAGATCCCACATGACTCGCAGCCAAAAAAACAAAACATAAAACAAAAGCAATATCGTAACAACTTCAATAAAGACTTTAAAAATGGTCCACATCAAAAAAAAATCTTTAGAATTCATCAATTATCCAACAATTAGATTGATATGAAACAGTAGCCATAACACTTCAGGTTCTTTAATAGGTCTTGGTAACCCTTTAAATCATTCTATGTTTTCCTCTCATATCACTCAACACATATATACACTATATTTATAGGTATAATGTTAATCAGTAACATCCCTGAACTATTAGTTCCAGGAAGGAACTTCTATGATAAAGGTGGTGTAGCAATGATCTCATGCCCATGGAATTCACTGGTCTTACTTTACACCATATTGGAATTGTGATGGAATAAGACAATATAATCTTAACTAAACATTTCAGTCAGGTGTCGGTCTGTGATTTTTTTTTAAACATTTCACAGAAAAATAAGAAAACTAAAGACACTATAGAAAGTTTTTTATTAAGTTAAAATTATACTTTTAAAATAATCACTTTATTCTGAGATTATGTTTTTCCTTCTCTTTAGGTGCTAAAATATTCTTTCCTTTATGTGGCTAAAGTGAATGGAAAAGTTATTTTTTAGTTGCTTTTACTTAGAAAATTTTAATGTTAACATTCTCTGCAAAGCACCTAATTTTTAAATAAAATGTTACTTGACTATAAAATCTAAAAATACAGGAAACCAATATTACATAGAAAGTAGTATGCCATATATTTTTGGTTAAAGTAATATGTGTGTACCTTAAAACCTTTAGTGAAATAACCCTTCTCAAAAAAGTAACGTGTCAGATAACTTCTGTTAGTTTTCTTTCCATTATCTTCATATGGATAGACAATTACATGGATATGGATTTGCCTTCATGAACTGCAGTGCTTCTGCAAGCACCATCATTGGTGGATTTATATAATTCCTTGTTCACTATTATGTTAAACTGCACAAAATCATCACAGGCCAGGGGCATATTTTATAACAAAGGAAGTATAGCAATGAGCCCATGCCCATGAAATTTACTGAGCCTACCATATGTCACATCTAGAAGAAATACGCTTGATAGGCAGTGGCACTTTGGGGAATCCAGCAGGAGGTGAGAAAGAGACAGAAACAGGTTAAGAAGAGAGTGGTAGGGAGAGAGAGGAGAGGAGAGAGATATCAAGGTATGGATACCCATGGCTGTCTTTTGTGAGGCTGCCTTGAACTAGTTATGTCCTTTACATAAAGGTCACTTATCATCAAGGTGGCTCCCCTCAAGGTGGTCTGCTCTATCATGACTCACTTCTGGATTTTAGTTTCCTCCATCCCTTTGATACTTTAGGCCTAGGGGTACTGATAACTAAGCACTATACTAGTGTTTCCCCCGACCCCCCAAACCTTTATAATTAGTACTTTGGAAATAAACTCTTTTTGAAGTATCTAAATGTATGTGAGTCATCTGTTTTCTGTAGGAATTCTGACGATCTATTTTCATTTCACCCTAAGAGCAGAAAACACTGAAGATAGAGGAGATTCAGGTCATACACACAAACACAGACACATACATAAAAAAACAGAAAGCAGGTAAAATAGCTAGTGGGAAGCAGCCGCATAGCACAGGGAGATCAGCTCGGTGCTTTGTGACCACCTAGAGGGGTGGGATAGGGAGGGTGGGAGGGAGGGAGATGCAAGAGGGAAGAGATATGGGAACATATGTATATGTATAAATGATTCACTTTGTTATAAAGCAGAAAATAACACACCATTGTAAAGCAATTATACTCCAATAAAGATGTAAAAGAAAAAGAATAAATGGTGGACTATTTTTTAAAAAAACAAACAAACAGAAAGCAGGAATAGAGAAAGCAGGGCAGAGAGATAAACCCGCAAGTACAATACTTCACAAATAGAAAAGAAACTATTAGTTGTATAACATATAATTTGTAGCAGCAACTTTGTACAACATGTTGGAGCAATAGATGAATAAATTTAAAAAAAACAGTGAGATAACACATAAGAATACAGAAATTTTCTGCTGAAAATGATTCATATAAAAGAAAGAGACATTACAACTCAAATCAGAATAACACATAATTAACAAAAAAGAATCAGCAACAATTGATCAATATCTGAAACAAGGGACATCCTATCAGGACAGTACTGGACTAAGAGTACTTCAGTTTCTTAATGTGGACAAAACTGTAAAAGAATATATATTATTATATTCTCTGGTATAGTATTAATTTTGAATTAAGCATTATTGACTATTGTGACTATTGTGATTATTAACACCTCTTTTTGCTTTTAACTTTGTTTTCATAAGGTTCCAAATTTTTAAAAATTTAGATATTGTGAGGGTAAATAGATAAGTAAATAGTGTTTGGGTTAATAGATTTATCATCTGAATTTTGTTCCTGACCACATTGTGTTTTAAGATGTATTCTAGAACAAAGTTGGAAAGGGAACTGATAGTATTATTATGAAGAATATATTTTCTTAAGACTTTTTACCAGTGTGTAGGTATACTGCAATCTATTCATAAATGGCAAAACATTATTTATGGAAAAATAAACAAGCTCCCTTTACTCTATTAAATGATAAGAATTTGCCTCTAATATTGAAATATTACATTTCTCTAAGAGTTTCTGGCCATATTTATTTCCTATTGCACTTCATTTTTTGCCTTTCTGGATACATAAAACAGTAAGATAAAACAAGTTATATTATACAATTTCATTTATCAGGGTGATGTTTTATAGTATAGAAATAGAATTTTAATATCAGCTATTATTTGATATACTAGATTGATTGTGTAAAATTAAACTGCAACTTTCTGCTATTTTTTATTTTAAGCTTCTAGAACTAAATAAATAACATTGACTTCTTCAGAGGTCAAACTAAAGTAGACAATATCAATTTTAACAGAGTTAATGAAAGAAATATCTTACTTTTCAGTCAATGATTGTTACAGATGCATTAATAAATTATTGTTATTAAGTAAAAAAATGAGTCAAGTTTCAAAATTATATTGTAGTTTGATATTCTAACTGAAATTACTTGGAGAGAGAATACTAGAGAAAAGGAACAGATAAGACAACTGGGTTAGAGGCAACCAACTTCACAGGGCTCTCTGAGGAAGAGTCGGAGGAGAAAGGGAAGTAAAGCATTTATCTTGCTGAGTTTTGACTACTAGACAATAGTCATGTAGCCAGTACTCAAAATTATTTTCTAAAATCTCATAAATATTTTAACTCTAAGCAATCACATATTTTATGCATAAATACTGCTATTTTAAGAACCTGGGATGTCTCAGATGCTGTCTAGTTTAGAAAGTAGGAAGTTATAGTCATTATCAACTTCACATTAATTAATCATCTACATATGAAGAACAGAATTATTTGTCAATTTTTATACTTTTTACTATCTTGTAACTTCTCCCCTCTTTAGAAAAGAGAATGGTGGTTTGCATTCATGTTTTCTCCAATTGAAAATATTCTTTGTGAAAACTACTGTAATAGGAACATGTGTTTAAATTGCAAGGTATTAATTAAATATGTCACCTTTACAACTGACTTAACTCCTCTACATCTGATTCCTTCATTGGCTTACTCAATATATATGCCAACTCCTGTCTAATGTAGATACTTAAAAGGTATATTTCCTAGATTCCTTGAAACTATTTTTTCCTTAAATAGATCAAGTAGAAGCCAACTGTTGGTCAGCAACCTTCTGATTCCTAGTCTTCAGCTAAGGTAGTGGATTCATGGAGGCATCAGTTCTGCTGCTCCAAGACTAATAAAAGTAATGTGATTCTAGAATCAGTGAACAGATTTCCCAGATTTGTGTTTGTTACAGATGGAACCCTCAGTGGGCTGGTGCTATGGTGTTTTTCTGGAAGTGATTCTTAGGAGCTGAACTAATAACTGATCCTCCAGTCCTTTCCATAGTTTTGTAAGCACCATACTCTGTATTAAGTCTCTCTGTGCTTAAATTAGATGGAAGGATCACCATTATTCTCAATCAAAATCATACTAAATATTAACTCATAAAGCTATCATGAGGATAAAACGTAGGTGATGATATAAAGTAATTAAGATGGTCAAGTGTTTGGCCATCAGTAAATGTTAGAAAAATTAGTAGAGACATATCTTAATGAATAGATTTTATTTTTATAAACATATCTTTTTTTTTAATGAAGCAAAATCTAAGATATTCTGTATGTTTTGTCAGAATTTTGAGTTAAAGAAAATTTGAAAGTCAAAAAGCTTTTACTTTTATTTGTATAATTTTGCTTTTTTTTATTATGATCTTTGTTTTTACAAAAGCCAAATGCAAACATAGCCAAGACAATCAAAATATTGAAGAATCAGTCTTTATGGGTCATTGCTGGCAGGGTTAGTAATTGATTTAGATTGTCAAAAGATAAGTTGAAAAGTGGTTTATTTTTGTAACTGATCAATGTTGCTTCACTGTAATTCATTGATTTCACCATACATATCCATACTAATATATATTTTTTTCAATTTGGAATTGTTTCAAACAATTTTATAGACTACTTCTGTGCATCTAACAAAGAATTAAAAACTAATGAAATAGTTCCAATAATTGAAGGAAAATAAATAAATAAGTGATCTTATGTAGTCTATTTCTTAGAGATAAGGGCCCAAGAAAAATGAAAAATAAAAACCAATTGCTAATTTATGCAGAAAATAACAATTTTTTTACATACTATAATATTGAACAGTATAAACACTCACACACACACACACATATGAATGCCACCTTGTATATACATATATTCACTATGTGAACATGAGTTATGGTCATGTAAGGAAAGAACTGAGTTCATTGTACCCTTCATCTCATGCTATAATATTATCATCTATGCAGGGACTCTCCCTTGATTTCCATTTAATCGTTTTCCCTTCAGCATTGGTTTTCCCCTCCATTCCCTCTTCCTGTTGCTGTCCATTTAATGTATTTGGTGTATGTCTTTAATATGCATGTATTTTTTTTAATGGTGTTATTTGGTGTATGTGCTTTTAGTTTGTATAGATGATATTCACCTACAAATATAATTTCTCCAATTTTTTCATTCAACATCATATTCGAAGATCTTTGTTGTATGTTTATATAGTTTTTTGTCCTAAATTCTGCACAGCATTCCACTAGAATTAATTTTTAATTTTCCTTTATGGACACATAGGTGCCCCCAAGCTTCTGCTTCCACAAACTGTCATGCAATAATAAATGGTGACACTGTCCATTGGTCACACACTCAATAGCAGGATTGCAGTGTCCTAGGCAACACACAATCACAATTCCAATAAGGATTGGTAGCTTGCCCCCCATAACAGCTCATCCAGTTTTCACTCCCATCAGCAAAATAAACCTGCTCTTAAGTCTCCACATTCTCACTAACACTTGGTATTATCTCACTTGCCTCCTCTTCCTGAATTTGAATGTGGAAACTCCCTTCAGTCAGTGTGCTGGAGCAAATCGTAATGTAGGGTTGAACTCTTGTTTCCTGTGCTTATGGGATCACTGCTCTTCACAGACCAATATTTAGTTAGCAGAAAACCATCATTTAATATATTTTGACTATTTTTTGTTTGTTTCAGGTGAGAGGATAAATCCAATGTTAATCGATTGTGGCTGGAAGTAGAAGGGCTATTTTTCTTTAAATTTTTATTTTGTATTGGTATATAGTTAATTTACAATGTTGTGTTAGCTTCAGGTGTACAGCAAAGTGAATCAGTTATACACATACCTATATCTATTCTTTTCCAGACTCTTTTCCCATATAGGTTATTAAGAGTACTGAGTAGAGTTCCTTGTGCTATACAGTAGGTCCTTTTTGATTATCTATTTTATATACAGTAGTGTGTATATGTAATCCCAAACTCTTAATTTATCCCTCCCCCCACATTTCCCCTTTGGTAATCATAAATTTGTTTACAAAATCTGTGAATCTGTTTCTGTTTTGTAAATATGTTCATTTGTATCATTATTTTGTTTTAGAGTCCACATATAAGTGATATCATATGATATTTGTCTTTCTCTATCTGACTTACTTTGATTAGTATGATAATCTCTAGGCCCATCCATGTTGCTGCAAATGGCATTATTTCATTCTTTTTTATGGCTGAGTATTATTCAAACCAGGGCTTTTTTAATAGTTAAGAAGAGAGATCATGATAACTGTAAAAGATATCAATCATAAATTATGCTATGCAAACCAAGACAAACATTCACCCCGTAACACTGATGTTTTAATTATTTGCATTTAATTATTTAATTATTAGTGAAATTGAACATCTCCTCATAAACAGATTAGCCAGCAAATTAATTCTGCTAATAAATACTATATCATTTGAATGTTTCTCTCATAGTTTCCTATCTCTTTCTTATTAACGGGTAAGAGTTTCCCTAGATTTTAGGTTCTAATCCCTTGGTTTCTGTCATCTTCTCCCAGTCTATAATTTACCTTCTTCCATTCTCTATTGTTTCCTTCATTGAAGAGAAATATGAGTAAATCTATTTTATTCTTTGGGGACGGTATTTTTAGTGTAATATCTTACAATGCTAAAATTGTTATTGCTTAACCAAAGTTTCACAACTTAACACATCTTTATGAATAATCTATGTGCCGCTAGACATTAATAATCAGTAAAGCAGATATGGTGCCGCTTTTAGGAAGTTCACAGCAAAGTAACGCAGGTAGGCGTTCAAGTACCAACGTGGATGGTGAATGTTAAAAACAAGAAAGAGAAGTAATGTTCTAAGATAATGTAAATTAAGAGACTCTAACCCAGTATAGGAGCCCCTGAGGAAAGTATGCTTAAGGTGGAATAGTTTAGCCAGACAATGGGGTGTGGGTGGGACATGTTCAAAGCTTGGAAGAACATGGCCAGAAGCTGTTTTAGCGTAAGGCACTTTGCAAGAGAAGCCGGTCTGTCTAGGCAGTTTTAGCTGTGGTTATGGTATCTGGTAGTTATACCGAGATTGTGATAAACTACTTTCTTTCAGACATTTCTTTCTTAAGGAAAAAAAAAATCAAAAAAAATTTTGGTGTATATACCAGAATGTGGTGGAAAATGTATACAGAATGAATTTATTCCAATTTTATATTAAACATATCGGTTTTTAGTACTTGAGTATATGTAAATATATATGTAAAAATATATGCATATATATTTTAAAAGTTTTATAAGTAATGGAATACTTTGAAAATATTTCATGTATTATATATTAGCCATGCACCATATGTAGCCTAAATCTTAATCCTCTATCTTAAAAATAAAATTATTGTTCAAGTAATGTCTTTTGATTCTGTACTGTCTTCCTAATGAATTCTTTGTGCTATTTGAAGCTTATCTATAAGTTTAGGAAGAAATTTATATCTTCTAAATTAAAAAACAAAATGTTTTCCTAATTTTTTATATCTTTTGTGGCTTGGACCTAAATCTTGTTGACAGGTACTTAAGATGTGGATTTGTTTCTTTTAATAAAGTGCTTATTTAGAAAATATTCTAAATCATTGTCTTTATGAACAAAACAGTCATATTTGGTAAAGCAACAGTGACATCCAGTGACAGTTCAGATTTATTCAAAGAATATTTTTTTAGATTTGCCATACAAGCAGAAGAAAAAGTTATTAAATATTAACCTGCACACTTTTACCTGTTCTAAGAATGTGTCTGTAAAAAAAATTATTGGATGAAAATAAAAACCAGTCAATTATTTAGAGAATGAAAAGATAAGCCACAGACTGAGAGAAAATACTTGCAAGACATATGTCTGAAAAAGGACATATCCAAAATACACAAAGAACTCAGTATCATATGTCAAAAGGGGATTGCAAATTAATGCAACAATGATATACTACTACACACTTGTTAGAATGGCTAAAAATGTTGTTAAAGTGATTATAGCAAATGCTGGCAAGGATAGAGAGCAAAAAGAATTCTCATTCATTGCTGCTGGGAATACAAAATGTTGCAGCCATTTTGCTGCCTAAGTTTGGCAGTTTCTTACAAAGCTAAACACTGTCTTTAGGATCCAGCAATTGTGCTCCTTGGTATTTACTCATATAAGTTGAAAACTTACATCCACACAAAAACGTGCACGCCAATATTTATAGCAGGTTTATTCATAATCGCTCAAAACTGGAAGCAATTAAAATGCCTTTCACTAGGTGAGTGGATGAACAATTATACATCCATACAACTGGGTGCTATCTAGCCATAAAAAGACGAGTTATGCCACAGAAAGGCACAGAGGAAAGTTAAAAGCATATTTCCAAGAAAAGGAAACCTGTCTAAAAAGACTATGTATTGTATAATTCTAATTATAATGACATTCCGGAATAAACAAAACTATAGAGAGATTAAAAAGCTCAGTGGTTATCAGAGGGTGGTGACAGATGGGAGGGATGACTAGTTGAAGCGCTGAGGATTTTTAGCGCAGTGGAACTATTCTGTATGATACTGTAACGGTGGATACATGGCCTTATGCATTTTCAAAACCTGTAGATGTGTATAATACAATTGTGAACCTTAATGTAAACCATTAATAATAATGTATCTCTATTGATTCATCAATTGCAACATGTACCACACTAATGCATGATGTTAATAATAATGGAAATTATTGTGGGGTGATATGGAAACTTTCTGTACTATCTTCTCATTTTTTTCTGTAACTCTGAACCCTCCTAAAAAGTAAAGTCTATTCATTTTAAAAAGTCAATCAATAAAATTATCATTTCAAGATTAATCTTTTCCACTGAATTAAGGTATTTTACTGAATGGTGGATTGTCACCAAGGTACTGAATGGCATTATTCATAATTTTTATTGAATATGTGAAGTAGTGAATATTGAGTAACACAGTGACTGTGTAACTATATGACTTTTAATTGCAAAAATTAAATTGTGTGTTGTATGTGTTTGGAACGATGAGGACTCCACAGTCATGTTACTTTGCTATGTCCTCATCATTGCATTATTCATTATTTTCATTAATATCATTGATATTGAAAACTTGACCTCATAATTCACCGTTTCTAAAAGCACAGTGGAAAAATTAATACAATAGATACCAAAAAAAAAATCACAATTTAATGCAATCATGATAGGCTGAAAAAAAATGGACTCTCCAATATGAAACCAACAGGGGTGCATACAAAATGTCACATCAATCACAGAATTATACTATAAGGGAGATGTAATTTGATAATAGTTCACACTGGAAAGTAAATGTTAGGGAGATTCTTAGTTGAACACAGATTCAATATAACCTGTTTGTGACGAGGTTTTTATTGGGTTGGCCAAAATTTTCGTTTGGGTTTTTCCACGCCATCTTACGGAAAAACCCAAATGAACTTTTTGGCCAACCCAATATTTAGTCTGCCTTAATTTCATTTTTATTCTGTTTTATTTGAAAACAAAGGGAGGAAATAAGCCAAGTGTGAACTCCAGCTGGTTAGACTGCATCTAGAGTACTGTGTTCAGTCCTTGTTGCCTCGTTTTAAGAGGGCCATTGACAACTGAAAGCATCTTGAGAACAGGTAAGATGTTGAAGTATGTAATATGAGGGGTGAAGAAACTTGAGAATTTTTAAATTCTCAAGAAAAGCATAGATAATCAGTTACAGTTACCTTTAAATATTTGAAGGTTCCCTCTGGGAGATAACATTTCCTTCAGTCTTACAGGGAAACTGTGAGCAATAAGTGAAAATTACAGGGAAAAAACTTTTAACAATTTTCACTTAAGATAACATAAGTTGTTCTTGCTGAATTTGATTATATTAACAAAACATTAAGATACTTTACCTGGTGTTTTTTATTTGAAACATAATTAGAACCCATCTCTATTTTTATGCAACATATGTAAAATCAAATGATGGAAATTTTGAGAGAGAAACATACAGTTTTTGGCAGCTAATTATCAATTATGAAATTATAAACAAATTATCTCAATGTCTGTCCATATGAAAGACTGTCCTCCTTGTAATATTTAAATTGACTAGTTTTCTTCTTTCATCACCAAATTAGTATGGGCATATTGTCTCAAGTGAAAGATGCAAAAATGTGTGAAGGTAACTTTAATGATCTCCAGTCATACATCTCCTTTCCCACAACCTTGAATTAATAAATTTCAAATGTCTTTTGTATATTCTTCCATACTCCCTCTATATTCATATGAATATATTAAATACACGCACATGTAGAAGTTATTCATTTCTTTTCCAAAAATATGGATCACAAATAGTACATTGTAATGTAAAATAAGGTCTCTTGATAAATGTATTAACCATTCCTCAGATCAGAAGGTTTGTTCAATCTTCTTTCTATTGATGGATATTCAGTTTTTTTACTTTTTAGTTTTATATTGCCGTCATGCTGCTTGCCACAAACATCTTTGTATATGTGTGTATTTAGTTACTATTGCTTTTATTTTTATATGGTATTCTGTAGGAACATTTTTAAAAGTGGGAATGCTAGTTTAAGGATTATGAGTATTTCTTTTGTTTAATAGGCATTACAAATTACTTTTTAAAAAAACTGTAGCAAGGCTTGCAAGAAAAGGAAAGAGAATTTCATTTCCCCCATCGTCTTATAGCACTGGATATTACCAAATTTTAAAAGTTTGGTAAATCTGAAGACAAAAATATTATTTAATTGTTGCTTTAATTTGCATTCCCTCGAGTGAGGTTGAAAATAGATTTTATGATGTTGTTTGTTGTTGTTATATTTCTTCTTCTGTAAATTTCCTGCTGTGTTAGTTAGGATAATCTAGGATATGCTGATAATATGTTAACCCAGAAACTTTGATGGTATAACACAGGAGAATTTTACTTCTCAATCATGTTACATGCCCAAAGTGGATTAGCAGCAATCCCAAATCCACAGACTAAAAAATGTTCTTCGATGTTGTATTTGAACCACCTGCAATATTTGTTCCAAGGGAGCTTCCAAAGAAGCAAAGAATTTTAAAGGAGGCCTATCAGCTCATAGCAGCCTTAGCTTCAAACTAATACCCATCACTTCTTCTTACACTAACTAGTTCCATAGCACCAATCTAACTTTCAGTAGGGTTGGGAAGTACAAGCAAACTGAGTTTGGTGAATATTTGATAGCTACTAACCATGTCTACAACAACTGCCATTTTTATAACTTGATATCTGTCTTTTCTTAAACCAGTTTATCAGGAGTATTTGTAGGAGATATTAACTTTTCATAGATTAGGTTAAGATATACTTGTTTAGTCTATTATTTATTTGTCTTAGTCTTTAGCTACTTTGTGGTATCCTTTGCCACACACAAAAAAAACCCCTCCATTTTTCTAAATACTATTACTCTTGTACAATATTTATTCATTTTCTTTACATTTAAATATTTACTTCATTGACATTGATTTTTAAATAATGAACTAAGAACCTGGCTGTTCTTCTGTTAGATGATTAATCAACCCCATCAACAACATTTATTAAATAATTTCCCACTGAACTAAAATATTTCCTTTATAATACTATATTAGGTTCCTTTATAGGGTTTATATCTCTTCCAAAACTGCTTTTTATGTATTTCACTAGATACTGTGTGCCTTAATATGACAATACACTTCCTTTGCATACAATGTTTTCATACTCAAATTTAATATCTAGTAAAACAAGAACAGAACCTCCTCTTCCAATTCTTTAAAATTTTACTAGGTATAATTTTTCTGACCTATAAAAACCTATTTAAAATCTAAGGTAAAATCAAATTATTGTGGACTTGTTTGAAATTATTCATTAATTTTACAATCACTTTTATTCAGCTACGTGGCTTCTCCATTTTGTGCAGGTCTTGAAAAAAATTATATAGGTTTTTCATTTTTACCATAAAATTTATTTACAGTCATTTTATCATTTACTATTTATGTATTTATTATTTATTACCATAAGATGGTATTTTTATTTCCATTTCTCAGTGGCAATTGTTAGTAGAGATAAAAAGCTATACTGACTTTTGTGTATTAACCTAAACAATCAACGAATTTTCTTATTGATATACTCACAGTTTCTTTAGTTTTCTAGGTATACACTCATGTTATCTACATCTAAGAGTAAGTTTCTCTCTCTTTTGCATATACAACTTGTTTTATTTTGTATTGTCTTGTCACATTACCTAGAAAAATAATGTCCAACAGAACTTTCTGCAGTAATGTAAATATTTTAAACCTTCACTGACAATAGGTAGCTACTAGGCACACATGGCTAATGCAACTGTGGAACTGGCTTTTTAATTTCATTTAACTTAATTAATTTAAATTTAAATTGTCACATATGAACAGCATCTACTGTACTGGACAGTGTGTATCGAAAATACAAAAATAATTTTGAAAAATATCATGATAATGAACATCCCTGTCTTCTTATTTTTAATTATCTCAGTATTTTACTATTTTATATGTTGTTTGCTGGTTTATCTGTGATTGTGGGTGAATATTCTTCATTGTTTTTAAGGAGTCTTCTTCCATTCCTATTTCCTTAATAAAGTTTAGAAATTTAATTCAGATTGGAAACAGAATTTTAGCAAATACTTTTTGGCATACGGTTTCTCTTTTTTAATGTGTATATGTAATTACTTAAGATTGATGCCCTAATTTTGAACAAAACTTATATTTTTGTCTGAATCCTTTCTGTTTCTGTTGTTATTCTTTTCACATTATGGGAATTTAATTTTCTGAACAATGTATTTAGAAAGTTAATAGTGCTAAGTGAATTGTTCTAGAGTTCCTTAACATGTTATAATATTAAGATTATGATAAATGCATAAAATGACATGAGAAAAATTCCACTTCTCTATGGTCTAGAATACTTCATATTACATAGAGCTTTAATGTTTAGATAGAGCTCAATTATAAAACAATAAGTGTCTTATGGCTCTCAATGGGAGATTTACAAATATCTTTCCAATTGTTTTCTGTAATTATTGATTATTATTTGGTGATTGCTTTCTATGTTTTGAAGTCATTCTTGATAGTTTATATTATATTTTTATAGGAAATCATCTATTTCTTCTAGCTTTTCTAAGTTATTGCCGTAGTATTGTTCATAATATTTTATAATTCCTTTGTTCTTTTATCTTCTTCTTTTTCTAAAGTTATATCTATTTTATCAATCTAAATATTGCATAATTTTGCTATCTCTTATAGTTCTTTTGTCAGATTTGTTAAAAGTTTGTCTAACTGACATTTTTTAAAGAAGCTTTTGGCCAGTTGGTTTAGACTACTTTGTACTGTTTTCTATTTAATTATTTCAACATTCATTGATCTACTTTCTCTGTTTCTTTTCTTTGGCTTCACTTTCTTTCTTTTTTTTTTCCTAATGTTTTAATTTGGACACTTCATCAGTCTTCCTTATTTTTCTTCAGTCTGCATTGGCTATATTATGTCAGTCTTATAATAAATTTTTCTTATTAAAAAAAATTAGTTAAAGTCCCATTTACGTTTTTTCTCTTTGATCCCAACACTTTTATTTTATTTTATTTTTTTTGAAAGGAAAACATGTCTTTATTTCATGGGAAGAAAAAATACCAAGTATGACACAAGGCTGATACCCACCCAATGGCCTGATATGTTTTCCTGAGGGATTTTGTTGTGTTTATTCCTCTAGCATTTTTCCATTTCTGATTTTTAGTGTGGACCTTCTGTGAAGTTTCCTCATCCCAGCTGTTATGATATTTAATACAGAGTTGCCAACTTCTGATCTGGCGGTTCTAAGACACAGGGTAAGGAAAATAAAGCTTTCCAGTATTTCTGAATCCTATCCTCCACCCTATTTGGAATTAGTGCTTTCATCTCTGGTCAATCCTGAATTGTTTCTAACCCTAGCTTCAATCTTCCTCTCCCCCAGAATAGCAGAACACTTACTAATGGTAAAGATCCATGTCCATGTCCAGAGTTCAAATTACTCATGCCCCACACAAATCTCAATTTACTCTTTTTTCCTTTTCTGTCCCTCTCCTCCCCTCTACCCAAGTAAATTATGGTGGTTTTCTTTGGGGGACATATTTACGTTAAAGAGCTTTTATTTTTTCTAAGATAAAAATTAGATTTTTATTTTTAAACTAACTAGGAAAAACAGAATAATCTTTAAAAAGGGTAATTATCTGGGGATCCTAATGTTACTCCATGGGATGGCTTAACACTTCCAGTAAGGGAAGTCATGGTATTTCATTCTAGAAATACACAAGAATCGCTACTTCCTGCTCCCTCCTGCCCTCAGCCTGAATTGTTCAATGTTAATGTGAAGTGGTCCTGACTGGTCCTGTATTTTATGCGTGGCCTGCTGCAGAACAAGGCAGATAGGGAATTAGAGGTAAGCAGAATTAATACCTGAAGGCCTCAGAGTCAATGTTGAAAAAACGGATATGATATCTAATATGCTAAAATTCAATGAAAAGGCATTGTTGTAACCCAGAAATTACATATCTAAATAGGGTTATAGTAGCAAATTTACAATAATTGTATAGGCAATGGTTTGAAATCCAGTCTGTAGCCGCTGTCTCAAACTTGAAAGGATCCAGCCATCAAAATATGTCAGTAATCTTGGGGACCAGACTGGGAATATGCTCAAAGATTTGGGTAATATTATGAAGTATTTTAACATCTTGGGTCATCTGGTGTAAGTTGGTTTGAATCTGACCTGAGTTGGTAGATTGTTCCATATCTCATCAAATCAGTTTCTTAGTTCTGAGAATGGTCAGTTTAATTAAAGGGTCGTGTCTCATTTCAGGAGGTGGTATTGCAGGTGGGCTCCCAAAGTTAGGTATATATGGTGCTTATTTGCATCAGGTTACTTAATAAAAGGCATTTCTATAGAAACAAAAGAAAAAAATGGTTAATGGTTGGAGCAGACTATAAACCCAGTCTGAGTCCCAAGGGTGACCAATCAAGATTTTTAGATGTTGAGTTTAAAGCATCTTCAGATGGAGTGAGGGAAGGCAGTGGAAATCTAATGGAGGTTCTTGGTTAGCAGTTTGAATGTCTCTGGTAATCCTTTTGAGCGGCCACATAGCAACAGACACAAAGATTTTCCATACACGAGCTATTGTGGTGATTTCTCTGAAGTTTATATTAAGTTGTCCTACTTTAGCTTGCATAGTTTGGAGGAATGGACAGTTTTAGTCTGAGAATTTCAGAATTCTGGAGGGATCAAGAAAGGAGAAAAAGTAATTGTTTCACTTTTGTTCACAAAGGTATACTTTAACAAATTGCTGTAAGTCATAGCTTAAGAGAAAAAGTTTTCTTAAATATGGAAAACAAAAGATGAAAGACCCAGCAATGTTCAAACAAAAAGTCATAAAAAAATTATAATCACATTCATCAATTCATTCAGTCCTATGTAATTAATTTTTGATCTTGATCTTTTGTTAGCTATTTTATGAATCCAGTTTTTCTTAGAGTTCTGTAAATTCTTACCTAGTTCAGTGGTATGATCTGACAGTTAGCAGAAACCTGTATTTGTCAGAGTCCCTTCCACAAATCTCCTTGAAGATGAAGCACTTTTGCAAAAGCATCAGAGCAAAACAAAAGCTATCTGTAAGTGACGAAAGACTTAAAAATGCCCATGGTTAAAGATCTGATAAGTGTTCATTATAATGCAATTGATAAGGAAATTTGGTTCTTTCTCTAACACAGGACATTTCAAGATGATAACTAGAATTATGACTGATAATATTACATATCAGATTTTCAGTTTCATATAATTTCTGAAACACATATTCATAACATATATCCATAAAGAAGGTTTAGCATTATTTCTTATTTGACAGTGCTTCCCATATAACTTAACATGTCAAATAAGCCTAATTAGTTTAATGTTTCTCTTTTATGAGGAGAGGCCCTCTGGAAATCCCAAAGTTACTTCCAGGTCAAAAGACTTCATTTAGAATTTGATTTTGGGAAGTCTGTCAAAAATACCAAAAGATGGGCTTCCCTGGTGGCACAGTGGTTGAGAATCTGCCTGCCGATGCAGGGGACACGGGTTTCTGCCCCATTCCGGGAAGATCCCACATGCCACGGAGCGGCTGGGCCCGTGAGCCATGGCCGCTGAGCCTGTGCGTCCGGAGCCTGTGCTCCACAACGGGAGAGGCCACAACAGTGAGAGGCCCACGTACCGCAAAAAAAAAAAAAAAAAAATCAAAAGGTTTTGGACATTTGACTAAATAGGATCACCAATTATGATGAAACAGTACTTAATTATCTACTTAACCAAAGTGACAAAATATTTTAAAGGCAAATACAAGAGGTTACATAGTTGTAAGCAAAACAGCTCTTTTAATGTTGAGGAAACTCAGTTTTCTTAAGTAATCAAAAACCTGATTAAGACAACATGAAGCACAAAATTATTCTGATAAAACTCATAATCTTTGCTTTGTAGCCAGATCACTTAAAAGGTAAAGAAATACCTTTCACAATCTCTTATGAGGAGCAGACCAATACTCCAAAAAACTTTGTCCTTTTGGCAGATGAAAGAAAATTGCGTAAGTGTACTTTGATACTAAATGTTATTTAAAAAAACTCTTATAATAACAATTCAATTTTAACCAACCTGACCACACAAGGTGAAATTCTCTTTTTCTCTCTCTTCTCAACTTTCTATACAATTTTGTCCTTTATTCACCTCTTTCTCATTCTGAAATAACCAGCTTTACTTTAGGACAAAAGACAAAAAAATAATAATAATAATAATAATTACTTGCATTTCCCTTAGAAATGCATCTCCATACATCATAGCTTTCTTACCCAAAACACATCTTACTTTCCTTGCATATTAAGATTTTTTCCTTATTATTTCTAGGAGTTTTAATTACATATATTAACTAGGTCCTTAACCCTTAAAAACCTTAATTTCTAGTGAAAACTAAGAAGTAAGCAATTGTGAACTGTCTGTTACACCAGCATTCTTTAAGATTGGCAAATCTGTGAATATATTTTATAATTTGTAGAAACATACATTTCCTCATAGAATAATTTTTCAATGTCTCAAAAATCATGTTTACTAACAGATTCAAATATCTTTAGTTCCTCTATAATAAAAGGTCAAAAGTTGGTAAACTTAGACTTGTTTGGTAATTAATGTTTTACTAGCTTATCTTATTTGGAAATGATCTAGATAGTCAGTGAATTTCCATCATTTATTTTAACTTAGCAAAAGTCTAAGCCTGGAAGTTACCAAAGATTTGGGAAACTATTTTTAAATAGACATACTATAACACATAATTCTTGCTGAAAAGTTCACCTAAAAACTCTTTTCCTACTTACATCTATTTAAATCATTTGCTCCCAACAATTATGTTTAGATTACCTGTGAAAACTTCATTAGGCAATAGAAAAAGTCAGCCATCATCCCAAGCTACTTTTCTTGCTGACAGATTTTATAATAGAGATAACATGAATTTATTTGACTAGAAAACTCAGGTAGAATATAAGTAGTTTATCTGCACTATATTTAATGCTGATAACTCTGAAGACATACTTATTTTAATTAAACCAAATC
Organism: Mesoplodon mirus; assembly: GCF_964341445.2. Lineage (NCBI taxonomy): Eukaryota > Metazoa > Chordata > Mammalia > Artiodactyla > Ziphiidae > Mesoplodon > Mesoplodon mirus. Next base: position 47,286,356 of record NC_138984.1, read on the forward strand.
TAAACTAGCTTTTACTTACCAAAAATTATCCTAGATCATGTAAACTTGAAAAACTTTTGGGTTAGTTTTTATATTTCTGAGTTTAAGTAATAGTTAATTCATAAGAGTTTATTTTTAAGACAATTAAATAGAGTTCTTTTATGAATTAATTTTGGCAATACCATCCGGAGGTAGAGAAGAAAAAATAATCACATACACCTAAAATATATACATAGACTTTTGTAAACATGCAGACAGACACAAACAGAGACCCTATAGCTTCTGTTCCAAAATTTTAGCCATGAATCAGGTACAGCAATATAAAACTCACTAGTTTACAAATAATAGCTGAATCCAAATTGACAGACAGAACAAGTAGAAGTTACCTGTTTCAATGGCTGAAACTTTATACTAACATTTGTGGAGAAGACTTTTTAAGATTTGTGTTTGTCCTTGACAAGTAATCTTAAGGAGGCTGTGGACTAGATTTGGGGCAAGAGAGCTTTTACAGCAGTTTGTATTTTAAAAGGCCCCTCCCCCTGCTATTTAAACCCTTCAGCCTCAAGTGATTGTGGGTAGTGTTTAGTTGCCACCTGGGGTGTTTACATTTCCAACACATGGTAAGGTTTACATCTTCAAGTGATAGAGAAAGAATGTAAATTTTCTTCTAGGAGTTTTAGTGCCTTTTGGATGGTTTCAGAAATCCCAATAAAATGTAGTAGCACAGCCCTATAATTAGGGGAAGCACCTTGTAAAGATAATTTCTCTGGACTCAGGGTCAAATGGGACATGTTCAGGATTGGACATAAAGACGGGCATCATTTTGGTCACTATGGTCATGGAAATGATAAGCCCATTGGACCACGCCAACTTTTCATGGCAGGAGACAAGCCTCATCTAAAGTTTTCCATTCACTGTGAGCCTTAGCAGTGATCACCATGATGGAAGAATGGGCAGGGTACCAGGCAATAAATATCCAGATGAGGAGACGGAGCGCCCTGGTATGAATATCGATGGCTCTGGGGGCCTCTGCCTTCCAGTTTCCCTCTTCCTCCTCTCTAGAGGCCTCAAGAACCCTGTCAGCCTTTCCCTTGGCAGGAGGGATACCTCTAGAGGAATGTTTCTTAATTCTGACACATTCAGGGGAAGGCCAAGGGGGCTCAAGATCTGTGGTATCGCCCCCGGAGGAAGATGGCGGAAGAGTAAGACGCGGAGATCACCTTCCTCCCCACAGATACATCAGAAATTCATCTACACGTGGAACAACTCCTACAGAACACCTACTGAACGCTGACAGAAGACCTCAGACCCCCCAAAAGGCAAGAAACTCCCCACATACCTGGGTAGGGCAAAAGAAAAAAAAGAATAAACAGAGACAATAGGATAGGGACGGGACCTGCACCAGTGGGAGGGAGCCGTGAAGGAGGGAAGGTTTCCACACACTACAAGCCCCTTCGCGGGCGGAGACTGCAGGTGGCGGAGGGGGAGAGCTTTGGAGTAGCGGAGGAGAGCGCAGCAACAGGGGTGCGGAGTGCAAAGCGGAGAGATTCCGGCACAGAGGATCGGTGCCCTCAGGCACACACCAGCCCGAGAGGCTTGTCTGCTTGGCCGCCGGGGCGGGCGGGGCTGGGAGCTGAGGCTCGGGTATCGGCTTTCAGTCGGAGCGCAGGGAGAGGACTGGGGCTGGCGGCAGGAAGAGAGCCTGAAGGGGTTAGTGCACCACGGCTAGCCCGGAGGGAGTCTGGGGAAAGGGTCTGGAGCTGCCCAAGAGGCAAGAGACTTTTTTCCCTTTTGTTTCCTGGTGCGCGAGGACAGGGCATTAAGAGGGATGCTTGGGGAAGCGCCGGAGACAGATGCGAGCCGCGGGTAAGGCGCGGACCTCGGAGACGGGCGTGGGACGCTGGGGCTGCTGCTGCCGCCGCCGCCGCTGCCGCCGCCGCCGCCACCGCCGCCGCGGGGCCTGTGTGCGAGCGCGGGTCACTGTCCGCCCCGCCTTCCGGGGGGCCTGTGCGCCCCGCCACTGCCGGGGTCCCGGGACCCGGGGACGGCTTTCCCGGGAAAGCGCACGGAGCGCCACGGGCTGCTGCAACGTCACGCCGGCCTCTGCCGCCGCAGGCCCGACCCACACTGCGCGCCCCTCCCTCCCCTCTGCCTGAGTGAGCCAGAGCCCCCGAATCAGCGGCTACTTTAAACCCGTCCTGTCTGAGCGAAGAACGGACGCCCTCCGGCGACCTACGCGCAGAGGCGGGGCCAGGTCCAAGGCTGAGACCCGGGAGCTGTGAGAGCAGAGAAGAGACAAGGAAATCTCTCTGTGCAGCCTCGGAGGCAGCGGATTAAAGCTCCACGGTCCATTTGATGTGCCCTGCGTCTGTGGAGTGCATGAATGGACAGCGAATCATCCCAAATTGAGGAGGTGGACTTTGAGGACAAGATTTAAGACTTTCTCCCCTTTTCCTCTTTTTACAACGAATTATCCCAAATTAAGGAGGTGGACTTAGCAAGATTTCAGACTTCTCGCCCTTTTCCTCTTTTTACAACGAATTATCTCAAATTGAGGAGGTGGACTTGGAGAGCAAGATTTTTGATTTTTCCCCCTGCTCTCTTTCTGTGAATGTGTATGTGTAATCTTCTGTGTAAGATTCTCTCTGTATAGCTTTGCTTCCACCATATGTCCCAGGGTTCTATCGGTTCGTTTTTTTTTCAATAATTACTTTTTAATTTTAATAATGCTACTATATTTCATACTTTATTCTATTTTACTTTACCTGCTCTTTCTTTTTTTCCTACCTTCCCTTCCTCCCTCCCTCCCTCTGCTCCTCCTTTCCTTCTTTCTTTTTCTTTCCTCCCTCCCTCCGTCCCACCCTTCTTCTTTCCACTTTCTTTTTCTTTCCTTCCTCCCTCCCTCCTGTCTTTCTTTCCTTCCTCCCTCCGTCCATCCCTTCTTCCATTCACTCTTCCTTTTGCTTTCATTCCTCCCTCCCTCCCTCCTTTCTTTCCTTCTTTCTTTCCATCCTTCCTCCCTCCCTCCCTCCTTTCGTTCTTTCTTCCTTCCTTCCTTCCTTTCTTCCCTTCTTCCTTTCTTTCCCTCTCTCTTTCTTTCTTCTACTACTTCTTTCTTTCTACTCTTTCTCCCTGTTATTCTGAGCCAGGTGGATGAAAGGCTCTTGTGCTGCAGCCAGGAGTCAGTGCTGTGCCTCTGAAGTGGGAGAGCCAACTTCAGGACACGGGTCCACAAGAGACCTCCCAGCTCCACATAATATCAAGCAGCGAAAATCTCCCAGAGATCTCCATCTCAACACCAGCACCCAGCTTCAGTCAACGACCAGCAAGCTACAGTGCTGGTCACCCTATGCCAAGCAACTAGCAAGGCTGGAACACAACCCCACCCATTAGCAGAGAGGCTACCTAAAAACATAATAAGGCCATAGGCACCCCAAAACACACCACCAGACGTGGACCTGTCCACCAGAAAGACAAAATCGAGCCTCAACCACCAGAACACAGGCATTAGTCCCCCCCACCAGGAAGCCTACACAAGCTACTGAAACAACCTGAGCCACTGGGGACAGACACCAAAAACAATGGGAACTACGAATCTGCAGCCTGCAAAAAGGAGACCCCAAACACAGTAACATAAGCAAAATGAGAAGACAGAAAAACACACAGCAGGTGAAGGAGCAAGATAAAAACCCACCAGACCTAACAAATGAAGAGGTAATAGGCAGTCTACCTGAAAAAGAATTCAGAATAATGATAGTAAAGCTGATCCAAGATTCTATTTCCAAGATCCATAATCCTGGAAATAGAATAGACAAAATGCAAGAAACAGTTAACAAGGACCTAGAAGAACTAAAGATGGATCAAGCATCGATTAAAAACACAATAAATGAAATGAAAAATACTCTAGATGGGATCAATAGCAGAATAACTGAGGCAGAAGAACGGATAAGTGAGGTGGAAGATAAAATAGTGGAAATAACTGCTGCAGAGCAAAATAAAGAAAAAAGAATGAAAAGAACAGAGGACAGTCTCAGAGACCTCTGGGACAACATTAAACGCACCAACATTCGAATTATAGGGGTTCTGGAAGAAGAAGAGAAAAAGAAAGGGACTGAGAAAATATTTGAAGAGATTATAGTTGAAAACTTCCCTAATATGGGAAAGGAAATAGTTAATCAAGTCCAGGCGGCACAGAGAGTCCCATACAGAGTAAATCCAAGGAGAAATACGCCAAGACACATATTAATCAAACTGTCAAAAATTAAACACAAAGAAATCATATTAAAAGCAGCAAGGCAAAAACAACAAATAACACACAAGGGAATCCCCATCAGGATAACAGCTGATCTCTCAGCAGAAACTCTACAAGCCAGAAGGGAGTGGCAGGACATAATTAAAGTGATGAAGGAGAGAAAACTGCAACCAAGATTACTCTACCCAGCAAGGATCTCATTCAGATTTGATGGAGAAATTAAAAGCTTTACAGACAAGCAAAAGCTGAGAGAGTTCAGCACCACCAAACCAGCTTTACAACAAATGCTAAAGGAACTTCTCTAGGCAAGAAACACAACAGAAGGAATATACCTACAATAACGAACCCAAAGCAATTAAGGAAATGGGAATAGGAACATACATATCAATAATTACCTTAAATGTAAATGGACTAAATGCTCCCACCAAAAGACACAGAGTGGCTGAATGGATACAAAAACAAGACCCATATATATGCTGTCTACAAGAGACCCACTTCAGACCTAGAGACACATACAGATTGAAAGTAAGGGGATGGAAAAAGATATTCCATGCAAATGGAAATCAAAAGAAAGCTGGAGTAGCAATTCTTATATCAGACAAAATAGACTTTAAAATAAAGACTATTAGAAGAGACAAAGAAGGACACTACATAACGATAAAGGGATCGATCCAAGAAGAAGATATAACAATTGTAAATATTTATGCACCCAACATAGGAGCACCTCAATACATAAGGCAAATACTAACAGCCATAAAAGGGGAAATCGACAGTAACACAATCATAGTAGGGGACTTTAACACCCCACTTTCACCAATGGACAGATCATCCAAAATGAAAATAAATAAGGAAACACAAGCTTTAAATGATACAATAAACAAGATGGACTTAGTTGATATTTATAGGACATTCCATCCAAAAACAACAGAATACACATTTTTCTCAAGTGCTCATGGAACATTCTCCAGGATAGATCATATCTTGGGTCACAAATCAAGCCTTGGTAAATTTAAGAAAATTGAAATTGTATCAAGTATCTTTTCCGACCACAATGCTATGAGACTAGACATCAATTACAGGAAAAGATCTGTAAAAAATACAAACACATGGAGGCTAAACAATACACTACTCAATAACGAAGTGATCACTGAAGAAATCAAAGAGGAAATTAAAAAATACCTAGAAACAAATGACAATGGAGACACGACGACCCAAAACCTATGGGACGCAGCAAAAGCAGTTCTAAGGGGGAAGTATATAGCAATACAATCCCACCTTAAGAAACAGGAAACATTTCGAGTAAACAACCTGACCCTGCACCTAAAGCAATTAGAGAAAGAAGAACAAAAAACCCCAATGTTAGCAGAAGGAAAGAAACCATAAAGATCAGATCAGAAATAAATGAAAAAGAAATGAAGGAAACGATACCAAAGATCAACCAAACTAAAAGCTGTTTCTTTGAGAAGATAAACAAAATTGACAAACCATTAGCCAGACTCATCAAGAAAAGAAGAGAGAAGACTCAAATCAATAGAATTAGAAATGAAAAAGGAGAAGTAACAACTGACACTGCAGAAATACAAAAGATCATGAGAGATTACTATAAGCAACTCTATGCCAATAAAATGGACAACCTGGAAGAAATGGACAAATTCTTAGAAATGCACAACCTGCCAAGACTGACTCAGGAAGAAATAGAAAATATGAATAGACCAATCACAAGCACTGAAATTGAAACTGTGGTTAAAAATCTTCCATCAAACAAAAGCCCAGGACCAGATGGCTTCACAGGCGAATTCTATCAAACATTTAGAGAAGAGCTAACACCTATCCTTCTCAAACTCTTCCAAACAACATCAGAGGAAGGAACACTCCCAAACTCATTCTACGAAGCCACCATCACCTTGATACCAAAACCAGGGAAGGATGTCACAAAGAAAGAAAACTACAGGCCAATATCACTGATGAACATAGATGCAAAAATCCTCAACAAAATACTAGCAAACAGAATCCAACAGCACATTAAAAGGATCATACACCATGATCAAGTGGGGTTTATTCCAGGAATGCAAGGATTCTTCAATATACGCAAATCAATCAATGTGATACACCATATTAACAAGTTGAAGGAGAAAAACCATATGATCATCTCAATAGATGCAGAGAAAGCTTTCGACAAAATTCAACACCCATTTATGATAAAAACCCGGCAGAAAGTAGGCATAGAGGGAACCTTCCTCAACATAATAAAGGCCATATATGACAAACCCACAGCCAACATTGTCCTCAATGGTGAAAAACTGAAACCATTTCCACTAAGATCAGGAACAAGACAAGGCTGCCCACTCTCACCACTCTTATTCAACATAGTTTTGGAAGTTTTAGCCAAAGCAATCAGAGAAGAAAAGGAAATAAAAGGAATCCAAATTGGAAAAGAAGAAGTAAAGCTGTCACTGTTTGCAGATGACATGATACTATACATAGAGAATCCTAAAGATGCTACCGAAAAACTACTGGAGCTAATCAATGAATTTGGTAAAGTAGCAGGATACAAAATTAATGTACAGAAATCTCTGGCATTCCTGTACACTAATGATGAAAAATCTGAAAATGAAATCAAGAAAACACTCCCATTTACCAATGCAACAAAAAGAATAAAATATCTAGGAATAAACCTACCTAAGGAGACAAAAGACCTGTATGCAGAAAATTATAAGACAGTGATGAAAGAAATTAAAGATGATACAAAGAGATGGAGCGATATACCATGCTCCTGGATTGGAAGAATCAATATTGTGAAAATGACTCTACTACCCAAAGCAATCTACAGATTCAATGCAATCCCTATCAAACTACCACTGGCATTTTTCACAGAACTAGAACAAAAAATTTCAAAATTTGTTTGGAAACACAAAAGACCCCGAATAGCCAAAGCAATCTTGAGAATGAAAAACGGAGCTGGAGGAATCAGGCTCCCTGACTTCAGACTATACTACAAAGCTACAATAATTAAGACAGTGTGGTACTGGCATAAAAACAGAAAGATAGATCAGTGGATCAGGATAGAAAGCCCAGAGATAAACCCACGCACATATGGCCAACTTATCTTTGATAAAGGAGGCAGGAATGTACAGTGGAGAAAGGACAGCCTCTTCAATAAGTGGTGCTGGGAAAACTGGACAGGGACATGTAAAAGTTTGAGATTAGATCATTCCCTAACACCATACACAAAAATAAGCTCAAAATGGATTAAAGACCTAAATGTAAGGCCAGAAACTATCAAACTCTTAGAGGAAAACATAGGTAGAACACTCTATGACATAAATCACAGCAAGATCCTTTTTTGACCCACCTCCTAGAGAAATGGAAATACAAACAAAGATAAACAAATGAGACCTAATGAAACTTCAAAGCTTTTGCACAGCAAAGGAAACCATAAACAAGACCAAAAGACAACCCTCAGAATGGGAGAAAATATTTGCAAATGAAGCAACTGACAAAGGATTAATCTCCAAAATTTATAAACAGCTTATGCAGCTCAATAGCAAAAAACCAAACAACCCAATCCAAAAATGGGCAGAAGACTTAAATAGGCATTTCTCCAAAGAAGATATACAGACTGCCAACAAACACATGAAAGAATGCTCAACATCATTAATCATTAGAGAAATGCAAATCAAAACTACAATGAGATATCATCTCACACCAGTCAGAATGGCCATCATCAAGAAATCTAGAAACAATAAATGCTGGAGAGGGTGTGGAGAAAAGGGAACACTCTTGCACTGCTGGTGGGAATGTGAATTGGTACAGCCACTATGGAGAACAGTATGGAGGTTCCTTAAAAAACTAAAAATAGAACTACCATATGACCCAGCAATCCCACTACTAGGCATATACCCTGAGAAAACCATAATTCAAAAAGAGACATGTACCAAAATGTTCATTGCAGCCCTATTCACAATAGCCCGGAGCTGGAAACAACCTAAGTGTCCATCATCGGATGAATGGATAAAGAAGAGGTGGCACATATATACAATGGAATATTACTCAGCCATAAAAAGAAATGAAACTGAGCTATTTGTAATGAGGTGGATAGACCTAGAGTCTGTCATACAGAGTGAAGTAAGTCAGAAAGAGAAAGACAAATACCGTATGCTGACACATATATATGGAATTAAAAAAAAAATGTCATGAAGAACCTAGGGGTAAAACGGGAATAAAGACACAGACCTACTTGAGAATGGACTTGAGGATATGGGGAGGGAGAAGGGTAAGCTGTGACAAAGCGAAAGAGAGGCATGGACATATATACACTACCAAACGTAAGGTAGATAGATAGTGGGAAGCAGCCGCAGAGCACAGGGAGATCAGCTCGGTGCTTTGTGACCGCCTGGAGGGGTGGGATGGGGAGGGTGGGAGGGAGGGAGATGCATGAGGGAAAGGATGTGGGAACAGATGTATATGTATGACTGATTCACTTTGTTATAAAGCAGAAACTAAAAAAAAAAAAAAAAAAAAAAAAAAAAATGCTTAAAGTCCAGACTTCTCAACTAGAAAACTTAAGCACAGTAAAAGCAGTGTTTTTAAAATTAATTCTGGAATATATTTCTCTTGATGGTAAAGACATATAAGATTACAGATGTGTATGTTTGGATGCTTTATAAATAAAAGTAATATGATTAATAATTAAAAAAAAAGAAAGTTATACATTTTAAGGTCATTAGAGATACTGACCAGTTGAGGCATTTGGGGATCCATGAGTAATAATTCAGAGCCCCTTCCAAACAAACACCTGACAATGGCTGATTAGCTCCCCTCTTTCCTACTTGCTACATAAAATCTTTAAGAAAGGTTTGAATTTCAGTTAAGGTAATACTTTTTGATGTCAGTTTTACTTATTGATTTTCTTCCATTACCTTAATCTTATGTGTTGTTACTGCAAAGGTTTGGATGATGCCACTGTGAACCCTCTTCATGGGTGGTCACTTTCCTTTCCAGAATTGTCCCAGTTGATCTCTCTAGGATTGGAATCTGCCTCCACTTGTACGATACACACATGGTCTCTGGGGGAAACCCCTAGGTTTCTGGAGTGTAATTCCAGAGTCTTGGCATGTTGGTATGCATGCCACTGAACAACACCTAGGAAGCTTCCATGGGGTTTTGCATTTATCAAGGAACTGCTGTACCTCTTCAGGGTTCTTCGGAGGTGCTGGCACCAGATATTCAAGACATTTATATTTGTCCATTATTATTTCTCTTTTTTTAGCAATATCATACCAGTGATTGGACCCACAATATCCCACTGGGTCAGGGAACGAAGAGCAACAGTAGTGAGTGAAGTGACCATAGGCCTCATTGTAGTTTTTTCTCTGATGATGCCACTGGTCTCCTTGCAAGGCTCTTTCATTCTTCTGAGTTAGGACATGTAGTCCAGCCATGACCCACCAACTCAGGGTTCGCAGATGGACGTCTCCCATCCTCCTCACCTATGAGAATCCTTTCCCTGTGCCTTTAGCTCAGAACCTCTCCTTTGTCAGTGACAAAAGCTTTTCAATTCAGTCCACCCTCCTTAGCTCTTCTTGGTCTTGAGGCGAGGAAGACCCTCATGCACTTTAGTAGTTAATTAAAGTCTATATAAATAGTGGTCTGATCACCTCATTAGACCATATGGCCTTGATCACACTGCTCTGGGAAGATCATTGGATTATTATGGCAGCCCTGACATTTTGGGTTGAATACCACAGGTAACACATGACAGAGGCAATACCCAAAAGCACATAGCAGTGGGACAGAACCTCAGCAAGCAGTGTCCCTTCCCCAGATGGTGTTACCCACCTGAATTAGGTGGTTAGTAAGCAAGTTTCAGGTAAAAGGCATTCCCCTTGGTTAATTGCAAAGGCAATCTTGGAGTCCTGCTGACTATGCCAATTGTTTTGTGCTGGTCTCAGCCTACCCAAAACCAATGTTATGGCTGGATAGGCCCTTATGGTCCTTATTATGACTGCAAGATGCCCTGCAGCAATAACTATCAGGAAACTTTGAAAAAAAAGAAAGGTTTATTACTTACAAGACCTGGATATTACATAGCACACCTGGGGCTACACAGCAAGGTATCAGACAGAGAGATTGAGAACGGTCCTGGGGTTCTGCTTTTACTGAGGTTGAGGGTGGGAGCCTAGGGTTTCATGGGCTCACCCTTTATTAGTGAATTTAAAATATGAGAGTGGAGGGGTTTCCCTGGTGGCGCAGTGGTTGAGAGTCTGCCTGCCTATGCAGGGGACACGGGTTCGTGCCCCAGTCTGAGAAGATCCCACATGCTGCGGAGCGGCTGGGCCCGTGAGCCATGGCCGCTGGGCCTGCACGTCTGGAGCCTGTGCTCCGCAACGGGAGAGGCCACAATGGTGAGAGGCTCGAGTACCGCAAAAAATAAAAAAATAAAAATAAATAAAATAAAATATGAGAGTGTAAATTTACAGCAAGGAAGGAAAAAAGCAAGTGGCTGAAATGTTCAGTTATTGAAATCAACCAAGTTCTTTAAACAAAGGAGCCTTAGTGGGGGAAGGCCGCCTGGTTTTTTATCTGATTATATGGCTGGCAATGTGTATATTCGAGATAGCCACCTTTGAATTGGATGCCTCTTTGAAGTGGATGCCCCTTTGAAGTGGCATCTCAGCAATCAAAGCTTAAGTCAGGCACTTGCATTACAAAAAAGAAAAAAAAACTGTCAGGGTTTATAGTACAGTCACTTTGGTTCACTGATTCAGAAACAAGAAACAGAAAAGGAAATTTAGTAATAACTTGAAAAACAAACTGTGTAAGTCACAGATGGCAAATTTCTAGTTATGTGCAAGGACAGGAAGAAGCAATCCAGGCAAGAGCAAATAAAAAACAAAGTTTCATTCTGTGATGCATTGCAAGAATTTCACAAGTAAGCAAATTATTCAAGTGTGTAACCAGGATTATTGCATGTAAGAACCATGAAATAATCATTCTATTATATGAAATACATGTTCTATATACATTTACAGTCTGCAAAAAAAATGAAAAAAGATAATCAATGGCAAGTTCCATGAAGCAAATTGATTAAATAGCATCTAAAACACTAGAATATTAGATGTGTGATGGGACATTAAGAGATCTGGATTTATTCTCTCTGTTAAAGACTCTGAATGAGATTGGATAATGGATTGAAGTACATGAAAGCTTTTTCCATATAGAATGACTGTTTTATTTCTAAAGAAGCAAGAGAACAAAGGATTTATATCCTATTTAAGGAGTACTTTCCTGGCAAAAATGATAAACATAAGAAAGCATTCTTGAGAGAAACTGCAGATTTCCTCTTACTCACAGTCATTCTGCAAAGGATAGGTGTCTGTATATCTAAAGTAGCTTAATACATTTGGCTTAGTGATAAAGTGGTGTGAATTAATGCTGCTACAGTCTCTATTTGATGCTATGGAGCAGATACACAAGTTAGCTAATATACAAGCTGAGAACTCTTGGCCCTAATGTGGATCTTAGAGGGCATGAATCTAATTCCAAATTTTTATCTTGGGGTGATCTGAGTCCTAAAAAAGTGACAAGGTTGCATTGTGAGTAGGAGCTTGGACTTAGACATCAGGCAGGAAAAGCTGAGTCATAACTCAACTCCCTAATAGATGACAGATACCTATGTCTGAGACTGAATGGTCCAAGGTCTCAGCTGGTGGTCTAAGAAGGCTTCCTGAAGAGTGAAACCTGAATTGATAGGTAGAGCTGAGGCAGTTTTCACTTTAGGCAGAAGGAAAGTACATACAAAAAAAAAAAAAAAAAACAGGCAATAAGTCAGTTTTTTTTTTTCCAAGAACTGCAAGATTCTCAGTATATCTAGAATATAAGGCTCAACTGGGGACTCTGAGATAACAGTTCTAAAGGAAAGGCAATTCTTAGTTTATGAAGCACTTTTTAAGGCGATATTGGGAATTCGTATTTTATTCAGAAGGATTTGGAAGAAATCTTAGCAAGTTCAGAACAGTGCAAAGGAACTGCATGAGTATAGGCAGTAATTGAGTGTATTTTCTCTAGAAAACCTAAAAACAATAATAAAATCAACTTAGTCTTTTTTTTTAATGCACCAGCAATTCTAAACAGTCAGTGATAAAATACTCCTCCCAGAAAAATATTTTATTGGTCTAATTCTAAACAATTTCTTCTGCAGTTATTGCTGAATTTTAATACTATATAAACCAGTGTGGCAGACCGTATTTTTCAAAAACAGCTGCAATGGTATTTCCAGTACCATATGCTCTTCCAAAATTTTGTCACTCTCCCATCAAGAGGTGGAAACTTTCTCCCCTCTGTTGCCTTTGTGTGGACTTTTGTAACTGCTTTGTCGAGTAGAATGCAGCAGAAGTGTGGATAGGTCTTAAGTGTCTCTTGTAATGCTTGCTTTTGGAACCCAGTCAACCTTACTATGAGAAAGCCGAGGAGTAACTTGCAGAGGTTACATGGAGATGTTCCTGATGACACTTGACCAAGATGGCCTTAACGTCCCCTCAGCTGATTAAACTGCACACAGGTTTTTCCTGTCTTTCTGACATCCCTCTTTTTAGAGCACTAACTTTAGAAGATTTGCAGTCATCTATTCTTTCTCTGCCTTTTTGAAATGTAAATCTCTCAGCCTCCTGCCAGTTTTACAACCTAGGAAAGTCTTTCTTGAGGACCTGGGAGCCATTCCTTTAACATGCAATCATTCAGAAAGATATCACCCTTATTTCCCAGTGTCTGAGGGAGCCTAACTTTGATAAATTAGCCAACACAAATGACCTAATTCCATTGACCGAATTCTCCCCTAATGTCCTCTAGTACTTTTCTACTGACTCACCCCAGCACTTAAAAACTCTTCAATCTCTCTCCCTATTGCAGTACTTTTCTAGTCCTCTAGTACTTTTTCTAGTACTCTAGTACTTTTCTACTGACTCACCCCAGCACTTAAAAACTCTTCAATCTCTCTCCCTATTGCAGTAGTCTTTAACTCTACTGCAATATACTTGAATAGTCTTCCTCTCTGTTTAACTCAATCCAATGAATTTTTTTCTTTGATTCACTCTCTGGTGAGGACCCAGATGACAGCATCAACTGTTCAACATTTGAGTAAGTGAATATTAAGATTCCAGCACCAAACAGTCCTCCTAGCTACCCCAGTTGGTGCCACTTGGAAAAGATACAAACTGTCTTCACTGAGCCTACCCATACTTACAGCTGTGCAAAGTAAATAAATGATCGTCATTGTTTTAAGCCACTAAGATTTAGGATGGTTTGTTATTCGTCAATAGATAACTGGAATAGTAAGCTTCAAATTAGCACAGTTTTGCTAATAACCCTCTGTAAACATTGTTTTTTATGTGGATGTTAATTCTGTTAACTCCAATAGTACATAACACTCAATTCACAACTGTGCAGAATCATTCCAACTCACTTTTTTTTTTATTATTTTTGTATTCTTTTGGATTTATGTGACAGTTTTATTGGAAAAATCATACTCAAGGCAGAAATAGAGACACAGACATAGAAAACAAACGTAAGGTCACCAAGGGGGGGAAATGGGGGTGGGATGAATTGGGAGATTAGGATTGACATATACACACTAACTAATATATATAAGATAGATAATGAGAACCTGCTGTATAGCACAGGGAACTCTACTTCTCTTTGCTGTACAGTAGAAACTAACTGTACCCCAATTAAAAAAGAAAAAAAAAAGAGAGGGGGCAGGGGCAGAGATATTCAGAGTGAGACTCTCCAAGTGTTGGAGCCAGAGGTTAAGACTGTTGGGGGAAGAAGAGTACTGAATCAGGCTTGACTTGGGAGTTTTAAGATGAATAGGGCTGAGTTTCAAAGACTATAAAAATGTTCTAATTACCAGCTCACTTCTTGTGCCATTTGATTCTCTGATCCTGGGGGACCACATTTTCCTGCATTTAACGAACGGATTAAAAATAAACTATGATAACACAATGATTATAAAAAAGGAGAAACAAAACTTACGTTATTTCAATTCTGTCATTTTATGTAACCACCTGGGTTTTGTGCATGTGTGTTTAAAATTTAAAACATTGAAATAGAGTATGAACTGGAAGGAATAATAATTTTTTGCAAGTGCAAATTTTTATCCCACACATGAAAATTTTTGCTGAATTTAAATAATATTTTTAAAACTAAAATTCACTCCTCTTTTTTTTTTTACTGTGAATTTGTTATTGGGAAACTAAAGAACAAATCAACAAAATAAAATATTACATCAGAATTATGAGGTAGTAGTGCTTAAATTGTTTTGAAAGTGTTCCAATTGTATTAAAATTCACTTACTAATTATTGGACACTTATTTACATAAAAACTTATTTTATAAGACTGTACCAAAGGCTGATAGACACAATTGTTAAGTAGATATAAAATCTACTGTATAGGGGCTTCCCTGGTGGCACAGTGGTTGGGGGTCTGCCTGCCGATGCAGGGGACGCGGGTTCGTGCCCCGGCCCGGGAGGATCCCACGTGCTGCGGAGCAGCTGGGCCCGTGAGCCATGGCCACTGGGCCTGCATGTCCGGAGCCTGTGCTCCGCAATGGGAGAGGCCACAGCAATGAGAGGCTCACATACCGCAAAAAAAAAAAAAAACAACAAAAAGAACCCCAAAAAACTACTGTATAAATATTGTACTTTTTTCTCCTATAAAAACTTGGAGGAACTTGTAATCACTTGCAATATTTTTGTATAACCAGCAACTGGTTCATAATTATTGCAAATTTCAGAAAGAAAATTGAATACACCAACATGAAACAATTAAAATCAGTTTTCACTTGAAATGTTACACTGCTAACCACTATGTCATAACAGATATAAGTGGAAAACCCTTTCAGTAGCCAAAATAAACGTTAGAAAGTCAGTGAGTTGAAAGTTCCTTTCTTTATTTTCCATAGATTAAGTCTTAAGTGACTAACGCCTTGTTCAGTCCTCTCATCCACGTGGGAAGGTGTGAAGCCAGTCCAGTGTCTCCTTCTTCAGCACTTTGCTATCCTCCTCACAGTTAATACTATCACTCCCCAACAAATTCCTCTCCTCCTGTCAATCCAGTGGAACTCAACAAGGAAAAAACAACAAAGCAAAAACAAACAAACAGCAACAACAAAAATATACTAGGAAACAACTGCAGCAATGTCTGCATCTATTTTGGAATATCCAATGTCTCCAATGTTATGTATAAGTTAACTTCATGGTCATTAAAATAATAATAATTTTGTCATATAAGAGAGGGGTAGATGTTAAAAAAATAATTCACTCTCATGTCATGGGATAGGTATACCACTGCAATGATTATTTTATATTATATATTCTGAGACTACTGAAACTATGCCTATTTTGTATTATACTTAAAACATAGTATTTAATAGGTATTTGTAAAGTTGATGCATCAAATATTTACATAGGGAGTGATATAATCAGTGTTTTATTTGTAAATGATCACACTGATATCAATTTGGACACTAAATTAGAGGAGGCTAAGACTGCAGACAGGAAGACCAATATGGCAATTATTGAATAAGAAATGAAGAACCAAGGTGGTAGCTGTGGGTTTGGAAGAGATGGAAAAGATAAAAATACTATTTATGGGGCTTCCCTGGTGGCGCAGTTGTTGAGAGTCCGCCTGCCGTTGCGGGGAACACGGGTTCGTGCCCCGGCCCGGGAGGATCCCACGTGCCACGGAGCGGCTGGGCCCGTGGGCCATGGCCGCTGAGCCTGCACGTCTGGAGCCTGTGTTCCGCAACGGGAGAGGCCACAGCAGTGAGAGGCCCACGTACCGCAAAAAAAAAAAAAAAAAAAACTATTTATGAACTATAATCCACAGGACATAAGGGAGAAGGAGGAGTTAAGAGAATCTTCTAGGGTATCAAGAAAGATGGGTTTAGGGCTTCCCTGGTGACGCAGTGGTTGAGAGTCCGCCTGCCAATGCAGGGGACGAGGGTTCGTGCCCTGGTCTGGGAAGATCCCACATGCCGCGGAGTGGCTGGGCCCATGAGCCATGGCCGCTGAGCCTGCGGGTCTGGAGCCTGTGTTCCACAATGGGAGAGGCCACAACAGTGAGAGGCCCGTGTACCGCAGAAAAAAAAACGACAGATGGGTTTAGGAAATCAGTGATATAGTTCAGCTTTATACATGATGTTCTGGAGATGTCTCTTGACTATCCAAGAGGATATATACAGTAGGTAATTAAAAATATAATATTTATGTTTAGAAGAGAAGTAGTAGAGAAAAATATTGGAGATTCGATACATATATGGTATACTTGATACCAAGGATATGAGGGTGATAACTGAGGTTCAGCCTTTAGGTTAGAAGAAAGAAATGTATAAAATTTGGGAAAATATCAGCAATTAGTGGATGAGCAGAGAAAGAGGATCTATAGAATAAAACTGTGAAAAAGACTTAGAAAACCATTTGGAAATTTCTAAAAAGAAACAGTGACCCCTGTCAAGGTGTGTAGAGAGGTCAAGACAGTCATTGAAAAGTGTCTGTTTGACTTAGCAAATAGAGAGTCATTGCAGTCATTAAAAAGGAGGGCTTCACTGGAACAGTGTTGGGAAAAAGACTTTTGCTATGACTGAAGTAGAGACTGGGAGATGCAGAAGTACAGATAACAAGTATTGACTATGTCAAGAGTCTTTATTCTAAAAGCCAAAAGAGGCTATAAATACTAAACAGAAAGCAAGTTTAAGGAAGAGGTTGCTTTCCTTTTTAAGAGGGACAAAACTTGATTATGTTACTGATGTACAGAAAGAGCTAATATGGAAAGAAAGTGATAGGAGTAATTAATGGAGATACTTGAGAATGTGAAATGGAATAAACTCCAAATGATATCTTCTGAGGAAGATATTGAAGATTTACTCATTCAATATTTATTCCAGATTCCTTTTAGTATTTCCTTCTATACTGCAGAGACAGGAAAGCTTAAAACAAATCCAAGATTATCTCATAGCTAGAGTTCCAAATGTGTTTTAGACTCCATAATCAAATGCACTTACATGAGACTTGAATCAGAACTGAGGTTACTGAGATGGGTAACTAACACATGAAAAGACTCTCAACACCACTAATTATTAGAGAAATGCAAATCAAAACTACGATGAGGTATCAGCTCACACTGGTCAGAATGGCCAAATCTATGAACAATAAATGCTGGAGAGGGTGTGGAGAAAAGGGAACCCTTTTACACTCTTGGTGGGAATGTAAATTGATACAGCCACTATGGAGAACAGTATGGAGGTTCCTTAAAAGACTAAAAATAGAATTACCATATGACCCAGCAATCCCACTCCTGGGTATATACCCGGAGAAAACCATAATTGAAAAAAATACATGCACCCCAGTGTTCATTACAGCACTATTTACAATAGCCAGCACATGGAAGCAACCTAAATGTCCATCAACAGAGGAATGGATAAAGAAGATGTGGTATATATATATATATATATATATATATATATATATATACACACACACACACATACACACACACACACATACACACACACACACAGTGGAATATTACTCGGCCATAAAAAGGAACGAAATCGTGCCATTTGTGGAGACATGGATGGACCTAGAGACTGTCATACAGAGTGAAATAAGTCAGAAGGAGAAAAACAAATATCATATAATATCACTTATATGTGGAATCTAGAAGGATGATACGGATGAACTTATTTGCAAAGCAGAAATAGAGACACAGATGTAGAGAACAAACCTTGGATACCAAGGGGGGAAGAGGGGAATGGGATGAATTGGGAGATTGGGATTAACATACATATATATACTACTATGTATAAAATAGATAACTAATGAGAACCTACTGTATAGTACAGGGAACTCTACTCAGTGCACTGTAGTGACCTAAATGGGAAGGAAATCCAAAAAAGAGGGTATATATGTATACATATAGCTGATTCACTTTGCTATACAGCAAAAATTAACACAACATTGTAAAGCAACTATACTCCAATAAAAATTAATAATAAAAAAAGAACTGAGGTTATTGATGAGGGAAGCAGAGTTAGTGGTTCTCTAATTATTTGCACATATTGTGGAAGAGGCAGCATGGTTCTGAAGTGAGCAGTTGTAATGGCACCATGTCTGTATGTGTGTGTGCTTTGTGCACACACACATGTGCTCATGTGTATCTGTTGGCATTTGTCTGGAAACAGCAACTATAGAAACAACTTACAAATGCAATAGACAAGTTCTCATGGAAGGAGCTGCTGGTGCTTTGGCAACAGTTCTACTCTTGATAATTTACATTAGAGTCTCTTTTGACAGCTCTCTCAATGATTTATAACCCATTTAGAACACTGTAAAAATATACTTATTCTTTTTAAACCACTTTATTGTGACGTGATTGACACACAAAAAGCTGTGCATATTTAATTTCACATCTGAAACAATCACTACAATCTATGCCACAAACATATCCATCACTTCCAAAAGTTTCTGTTACCCTCCTTATTATTATTATTATTATTATATTATTTCTCCTTTTGTGATAAGAACACTTAACATAAGATCTATCCTCAACAAAATTTTAAGTATACTATACAGTATTGTTAACTATAGACACTATGCTGTACAATAGATCGTAGGTTCTGTTTGCTTTAACTCAACCATGATCCATACAACTTAGAAAAAAGGTATAATATGAACAAAGAAAAGATTGCTAGTGGGGAACAGAAAATTTGATGACATGCTATCTGGCAGTCTCCTTTTTCTCCCCAAACAAAATTTTCTACTGAGAGTAAAGAGTAAAGTGTTGGGAGTAGGGAGTTGCGGAATATAAATATTTTATTTTGCATTGATGTTCAAAAACTTGCCTTTGTCTTTGTAGTTGTCCTCATAGTTGTCCTCTTGTTTTGAAGGGAAAATGTAAATTCCTGAACTAGTGGAATTCAATTGAAATATTCTGATTGAGGCAATGCATAGAATAACAAAAAATTTTGGCTAGAAATTTCTCGAGTACTGAATAAAAATATAACTTTTCTGATACAATATATTGCTGTGTTTACAGTATAGAATGAGAATACCCAGGGCTGGCAGGGAAAAAGCAAGAAAGGAAATGGAGATAGTAGGCTGATCTTGTGGCTGTGGCTGGGCACTGAGTTTATTTTACATACCCATGGTGAAAAGAAATAAGTTTTGAATCTATATGAACAGGAAGTTAGAACTGAGGCACCTACAAATAATTGACATATGCAAAGATTTACACAATTACTGAGAAGGAAGACTATGGCAATATCTATCCACCTACACAAGTAGATCATAGGAATATTTTGCTGGGATTAAAGCAGGAAAACAAGTTTCCCTCAATTACTTAAATCAATGAGCATGCTCCTTAAGTGAGTTTGAGATCAAATTTGCACAACTCTAATGGTTTTTAAATGCCTGTAGGAGTGAAAAAAAGAAGCTTAAAAATAGGTGAAACCAGCACCATCATGGATTTTTTGGCAGGTTTTGCACTACACAATGGTGCCACTTTCAAGGAGAGTGAGTCATATCCTTGACATCATAGATTGTATTTTTCTATAACAATTTTCCAGTAATGACGGAAAGTTGTATTGTTCTAATAAACTTAATGCATTATGACAATTTTATGGAATAAAATGCAACAAGAAAAGGTGACAAAAAGTTCCCAGGTGGGATAATAGCAGTCTTTTGGGATATCTGGCATATGCACATGCACAATTTCTCTGAAAAGAAACACAATCCAAGACAAGATTCTCACAAACAACCTCACTGTGAAGGTGAGGACATTTCCAAAATTATTAGCATCATAAATGATCACTAGCAGCCATAGCCACCAGGATGATTAAAGACCTAAAAACTTCACAAAAAAAAAAATACAAAAAAAATACAAAAGAAAAATAAGACCAGAAAATAAGTATGTATAAAGTTATTAAAGACAAACAAGAAACTAAAAGCATAAATCAAAAAAATACCAAATTATGAAAAAAGGCAGAACTGAAAGAAAATCAAGTAGAACTTATAAAATTAAAGTACAGTCACTGCAATTAAAAATTAACTGAGGGCTTCCCTGGTGGCGCAGTGGTTGAGAGTCCGCATGCTGATGCAGGGGATGCAGGTTCATGCCCCGGTCCGGGAAGATCCCATATGCCACGGAGCAGCTGGGTCCGTGAGCCATGGCCGCTGAGCCTGCACATCCGGAGCCTGTGCTCCGCAACGGGAGAGGCCACAACAGTGGGAGGCCCACGTACCGCAAACAAAAAAAAAAAAAGAGAAAAAAAGAAAAAAAATTAACTGAATCATAGATAACTAATAAGAATGTGCTGTATAAAAATAAATAAATAAAATTCAAAAATATATATAAATAAAATAAAATAAAATAATTGAATCAACTGAAAGCAGATTAGGCACAGGGAGTTTTGGTGAATTGAATATGAGACCTTGAGACATAACCCAGAATGCAGCACAGGGAGATAAATGACATTTACTTCCTATTCCATGAGAAAATAAAAGCTTCTTCCATATACACCCACCACTCTATCTACCCATGCTTTGCAACTGAACCCATGTCCTCTCCAGGACCAGCTACATATTTGGGGGACACAGTATAAAATTTATCAATTTCAAGGTGATGACAGCAGGGTATCAAACCAAGCACAGGACCCTTCTCAGTGCAATGCCCTGTGTGATCGCAGCAGTAGCACATCCATGAAGCCAGCCTTTAACCAGCCTTCACTTCTATTTCTGTGGATGAGCTGCCTGTCTCCTAGCTAAGGTCAGTACATCCACCAGATTACTAAAGTCCAGATCCCTTAACTGTTCAAGCTTAATCTTTCCAAATTAATTTATTAATTTAGTGCAATACCAGTTAATATTAATTTTTTCAAAGAAATGGGCACACCAGATATTAAACTTTATATGGAAGATATAAAGGGAAAAATAGCTGAAGAACTTTGAAATGTTTGAAACAGAAGACAAAGATGACGATTTCAAAGATAAAAGATTTAAAAGTAAAAATTTAGAGAAAACATAGAATAATATATTCATCATATTATGATAGTAGAATTTTTTTAATAAAAATTTAAAAGCATAAGCCATGAAGGAAAAGACTGATATATTTACCTACTTCAATATTAATTCTTATATGACAAAAAATTCTCTAAACAAACTAAAAAGACAAGACACATATTTGGAGAAGGAATCTCCATTCCATATAACCAAGAGGATTTTTTTTCAGAATCTATAAGAAACAGCTCTTATTTAAACAAGAAGAAGGCAGGACAGAAAATCAAATATTTTAAATGGTCAAAGGATATGATCAGGCATTTCTCAGAAGAGTAAACCAATAAACATAAACACTTTCTCACAAAAAAATCTAAGAAATAAAATCAAATCTACAATAAGACATCTTTCCTTACATATCAGGTAAAATTTAAAATCCTGACAACACTTTTGGCAAGCATTTGGAGAAATAAGTACTCTTATATAGTGCTCTGGTGAGACTACTTTGTAGAGCAGTTTAACAATACCTTGTGTAATTAAAAACTGCTTATTCTACAAGCCAGCAATTCCAGTCTTCCATATCTACCCTGAAGATATGCTTACATTTATACAAGGTATCATGTTTAAGAATGTTCACTGAAGCAAAAACAAGTGCAAGCAAGCTAATCAATCTACTACTCCTCAGCAGAGGAATGGAAAAAAAATTAATTGTATGTTTTTAATAAATGGAATACTATACCATAGGTAAAACAAAAGGAGTAGATCCACACATGTGACCATATATACATTTCAGAAATGTAATGATGTGTGAAAAAGAGAGGTTCAAAAGAATAAGTTGAGTATAATACTATTTACTCACATTAAAAAGGGAGCAACTGTGTAAATTATTTGTGTAAATATCATATATAGCAATGTACAACATCATAAATGGGAAAAATTCACCCAATTTCAGGATATTGACTACTTCTAAAGAGGCAGAGAGGCTGTAAACTGGACTGGAGTTAAGGCTGTTTCAGAGTAAAGTAAGTCTGGGTCCTTATTGATTAGGAGTGGTAAAACTATCCACAAAGCATGAATAGAACAAGTATCAGCAGAAATGTCCCAAGATGAGAAACAGCCCCATAACCCAAGTGCCATAAAGGAATGTTAATACTCACCAAAGATTATTTCCATGCTTAGTGACATTTAGGTAATTTAGCCTGAACTACCATGCTGAAGTAAATGCATTACTCAGTTGTCATCCATTTTTGTGGAAGCAAAGGTACACTCCCTGACTTTAAGATAAACATGAGAAATCTAGATCAACCTTGTCATTTATGCGTTTCATCTCAAATTTTTGTGAGAGAATGAAAACCACGTATTGTCTTTATGACTTCATTATTTAGTCTGACTTTGGTTATAATGATTGTCACCTGGGTTTTGAATGACTTCCACATCAAAAGAGAGAAAAATTACTGTTGCCAAAAAAGTAGAAATATTCTTCTCAGTCCAGGTGGGTTTTTGGCAGGCGCCCCACTTCCTAAGCCGTCTAATGAATCACTAATATATGGATCTGACACAATCCTAATAGAACTCACAAAAAAATCATGCCTTGAAAATACCTTTTGCTGAATTGATTTTGCTGTTACTGGAACTGAATTTGCAGCTACAGTATTTCTAATTAACCTTACTTTTCTGTGTGTGCAAAATGGGCAGCAGCTGTTTATCACTATGTCTCCACGGAGATATAGAGGCTATGGTTTTGTGATTGCTTATTTTACATGTTACAGTACCAATTAATCAAGCTTATTCTGCTTACTTTCTGGAATACCTTTCCAACCTGAAACAAAACTCAGTTTAAATTTATATTTT
This sequence comes from Mesoplodon mirus, assembly GCF_964341445.2. Taxonomy (NCBI): domain Eukaryota; kingdom Metazoa; phylum Chordata; class Mammalia; order Artiodactyla; family Ziphiidae; genus Mesoplodon; species Mesoplodon mirus. The sequence goes on from NC_138984.1 coordinate 47,309,484, forward strand.
CTTTCTTTCTTTTTAAATTCTACTCGTTAGATTTTGAGGATAGTGTTGGCTACATTGACATTTTTCTTTTATTCTTCTGCTTTCTTTTGCCTCCTAAATATTTTCCCCAAGGCCAGACCTTTCCTCCAAGTCTTTTGATGAATGCTTCTACAGTTATGACTTTCTCCTACCAAAATCACAAGTTAATTCAGGAAAATTTGTCATGCCAATGAGGAAAATTGAGAAAGTTAGTGTATGCCATTAAGAGGGCAAAAGTAATATTACATGCCTGAGTATGTTAAATATGTCCCCTGACCCTTTTGATGAAAAATGTACTAAAATGTAAGTTCCAAGAAAACGGGAATGTTTATCTGGTTTGTTTACTGCAATAGTCCCAATAGTGGCATATAGTAGGTGGTCAATAAATAGTTAGTAAATGAATGATTCAGAAAATGCTCTCTTTGCATTATAGTAAAGTGGAAGGCAGCAAGGCATAATGATGAGCATGTGTTAAATATTAAAAGTTATTAATCAAGTTAGAAAAGTACTACAAAAAATATTTTCTATCTTACTTAGACAAATATACTTCATAAAGATGAAATTGTAAGATATGTAAGATACATAAATCTATAATTTTTATGTGGCTGAAAGCTGACAAAATTGTAAGACATCCCAATTGAGTTATTATTGTGCATATTTGGATATTAGGTTAATTGGTGAGTGCTGCTTGGATGAATAATAAACTAAATACATACATAATTTATGAGTATTTGTATATTTATTCCATACCATTGATCTTTCTTGCCTTCAGTTCAGCACAATTAATAATTATGTGATAATCAAGATTATCACATAATTTTCCTCTACTGCAATTTGAAATAATTTGTCCAAAATGTAAATTAAATTTAAGTATTAAAAAAATTCTTTTGTTTTAAAAGTTTTTTCTTCTAAAGCAATCAAAACTATTTATTAAAATACAAATGCAAAATGAAAAGTTTTAACTAATACCAAAATTTAAAGTAAAAATTCAGATGACTGAAATTTTAATGTAATATTTGAAAATATGATTGTATTATTACATGTTTTAAGAAAAAACTGTCAGCAGTTCTGGTGTTCAGTGTTTATCTAACTGCCAATGCAAAGAATTATTATTTTACTCTACATGTTATGTATACACTTACACATGAAAATGTTCAGAGTTACATGAATTGTTTAATATACCAAACCATTCCACATTCCAAGAGCAACTACTACAGATACCTCCCTAATTTGTGTATTCTTCCAGAAAGAGGAATTAAAATTAAACAAGAAGCCAGGAAATGGACACTCAGCACTCTTGGGAAAATAACACTTAGCATCAAAGATCTACTCTTCTTGCTACCTGAGAGAAAGGACAAGGTAATTATTTTGATTTTGTATTTTTGCTGAGCATTTCTGCCACTCAAATCCTATCTGTGCACAGAAACAGAAAAACTGGGTAGCTTACAATGGAGAAGCCTGCAGACGACACCTTGATGAAGTGACCAAAGTTAACATCTGTCCTCAGTAATGAGACAAACCCAAATCAAGTGTCCCCTGATGAAATGAAATGAGAACAAAACAGCTTCACTTGTGTAAAAGTCCAAGAAGAGATGCACAATCTAAATTAATTACAGGAAATGTCAGGTAATCCTAAATAAGGACATTCTAAATTTGTCTGTAATCCTCAAAAGTGTCAATAAAAGGAATTCATATTAAAAAATGAGTTATATCTCTGCAAATTAATATGGAATAAACTCTAAAATATGTTTTACATTTATAAAAAGTCAGAGAACAGTACTTCAATTTTGAAAAAAATACACACACACACATATATATAATTTCCAGAATGACAAAGAAACAGTTAATAGTGGCAACCTCTAGGAGTGGAATCTAGATGGAGAGTGAGAGAAAGATGTTTATTTTTCTTTTCTCACTTTTATTTTTTGCATGGTTTATTTTTAACCTGAACAAACATCTTAGTTCAATTTTTAAAATAAAATAATTTCTTTAATTCCTTTGACTATTGTAAACTTTGTTTTTGACTCAGAAAATGGGAAATATTCTCAGGCAAAAAAAAAAAAAAAGTACTGTTTTTAACTTAGTCAACACAAGACTGGTGGTAGGGGACTTCCCTGGTGGGCCAGTGGTAAAGAATCCGCCTTCTAATGTAGGGGACGTGGGTTCAATCCCTGATCACGGAACTAAGATCCCACATGCTGCTGGGCAACTAAGCCCGCGTGCCACAACTACTGAGCTGCGTGCCTCTAGAGAGCCCACGTGCCGCAAAATACAAAGCCCCCACGCTCTGGAACCCACGCGCCACAACTAGAGAGAAGCCTGCGTACCGCAATGACACCGCAACGAAAAGGATCCCGCATACCTCAGCGAAGATCCCGCATGCCACTACTAAGACCCAAGCAGCCCAAAAAAAAAAAAAAAAAGACATGGTAGGTCATGACACCCAGGGTCTCATCCTGCCCTTGTCATTTAAAAGCTATGGCTGTTTGGGCAAGGCACTTCCATTCTCTGGGATTTAATTATTCATCTTGTTGATGAGATTTGTTATAACTCTAACTTTAAATACTCTTAAAATATAAATTAAGACTTATATAACATTCTGCCAACAGAGGGCAGTAATTTATCACAAATAGTTCCAAAGAGTTTTTCTGAGCAAGAAATGAATCATTTTCATACAATTTAAAGGAAAATAGTAACCAGAGTACCACCGTTTTCCTCGCTGTTCCTGAAAATTTGGATCGCATTCCAATTTCTAGAGCCCGCGCACCACAACGAAGAGTAGTCCCCGCTCGCCGCCAACTAGAGAAAGCCCACACGCAGCAACAAAGACCCAATGCAGTCAAAAATAAATAAATAAATAAGTTAATTTTTAGAAAAGTGTTGTTGAGGACGTTGGTATATGGGTACTATCAGACTGTGAAGTTCAAGTGGCTAGAAACTGATATAAAAGTATAACTTTTAACCGTGAAATTTTATCCTAAAAATTTTAAGAAATTAATCAAGATGGTAATAAATAGTTTGTCTTTAAATTTCAGATAATGAATAATCGATAAAAACCTCCACAAGGTAAACTAACACATTTTTTTATAAACTAGAAAGAAGAAATAAACATGCAGCTCCTGGAATAACTTCTTTCTAAGCAGATTTAAAAGGAGATATTTTAAAAGGTGAGACATTCTTTTGTTTGCTGTAATCCTCATTCACTAAGTAAGGATTGTTATCATTAGTAGCATTCAGTTTATGGCACTAAAATTAAAGTTCCAAGAAGACAGAGTTGTATCTGTCATGTTCTTTGCTGTCTCCTTAAATCCTAGAACAGTGTTTGTCATACAGTTGGTGCTTAATAAATACATCGTGTGGTATATTTATATGCTATTTTATTTTAAACTTTGAAGTTTTCCCTAAGAATTTGTAAAGTAAAAATATTTAATAAAAATGTATAAACTTATGAGAAACAAGTTTTATATTTCTAATGCAAAATTTATCTCTTAACAGTATTTTTATGCTTCTTACCAAAACTCTACTCAACTCTGCCTACCAACCATTCTTGCTTTTGTAGTTGTGTCTTATTATCATTAGACAAAGGGAGACAGATAATCATAAAACCACCATCATAGTGTGCCTTTTTTCCTTTTTTTTAAGAATTCCAAATGACACTATAATATTATTCTTCTGAGTCCTCTTAGAAAAGAATAGTGAAAATACAAATGTATATTTAACAAAGAGATAGAAAAATAAAATATTTTGAATGGAAAATTATTATCCAAAAACCCAGCTGATATTACAATAAAGGAGAAAATAAGATGGTAGCTGGTGTCCTATACTTTGAAATTCTGGGCAGGATCACATTATCTAATCAGCAAGGATTTCTGAGGGCAGAATCTATCAAGGGATTAACTCCCTAAATCTAAAACAATAGGAATGGGGATATAAGGATAATCCTCTCTGAGGCAAACTTTCCTTAACATTCCTAATCAATAAGAGGTGATTTACGGTATAAGTAACTACTCCTCAAACACAGTGAATAAAAAGTAGTAAATTAATATGTGTATGTTGGTAGTAGAGACTGGAATAAAACTTACCTATCCATACAAGCAGTCTTTCTGGGAGGTTCAGGATGAAAGTATGTGCTGTGAGAAGATAGACTTTTCATGCAACTTGCCAGTGTCTGTCCTGGCAGTATAGGTAAGTCAGTGGTTGGAAATAATTTTCTTCCGTGGGCCTATCAAATTATTCAATGAGGTAATCTTAGAGTCACTGAGCCCTACTTCGGTTAACGGAGGATAGTCCATCTTAGGGAATTGAGAGCTTGCTGCTGTATCAACTTGAAGGGAATAAAGACCCAACTTCCCTGGTTTACACCGTGCTATATTGACACACATGGGCATCATACATTATATCTTCATCAATATAGTACCAATAATAATACTTAAGATAGACACTTCCATAAAAATGAGAACTAAAATAACACTAAAAGTAATAAAACTAGTTAAATATGGGATTAATAGTACTAGTAATATAAATCAGAAGAATGATTAAGAATAATAGTATTACAAAATAATTAAAAGGACCGGAAAACTAAAAGCCTAAAACCAGTTTTAAATCTAGAAAATAAACAAAACAAAGCAATTAAAGTCTAGATTAAAGGATAAAACGCAAAGTTGAATGTATAAACTTCAAGTCTTGACATTCGAATGCACAAGCAAGCAGGTAGAAATTATAAAAATTAAGATTACTCCCTTCCATTGTTATCTGAGATTGGACTTTCTTTGAAGGGAGTCTCCAGGCAGATTTCCTAAAGAAAGAGTATTTACTGAAACTCAGGTGAGCTCAGCAGTGGTTAATCTCCCTCAGGAACAGGACTGTGAATTTATTCTCAGGACTGTGAATTTATTTATTTATTTATTTATTTATTTTTTCTTTTTGCGGTATGCGGGCCTCTCACTGTTGTGGCCTCTCCCGTTGCGGAGCACAGGCTCCGGATGCGCAGGCCCAGCGGCCATGGCTCACGGGCCCAGCCGCTCCGCGGCATATGGGATCCTCCCAGACCGGGGCACGAACCCGTATCCCCTGCATCGGCAGGCGGACTCTCAACCACTGCGCCACCAGGGAGGCCCTGTGAATTTATTTTTGCTTCTCCTTTCCATGGCCTCTTCTCTCTTTGTTTGTGTTCACCCAACCAAGGTTTTATGCATCTGTAATGATCCCATCCATGCTGTAATGAAAAAGGGATCCACCTTGGTCTTAAAAAAATGTAGTGAGACAACAATTATGAATGGCATAATTGTTAGGCTCAAGGCTTCTGGAGTTGGACTTACTATTTGTAAGTTATTTAGACACTCTGTGTACTATCATAGAGTTGTTACAAAAATCAAATGAGTTCATTTAGTTAAAATATTTAAATAACAAAATAGTTTTTGGTACATAATGACTTTATCACTCTCCTAACAAAACTTGAACTTTAAAAGACTATACGGTGAGCAGACAAATGCATTTTTCATTATTGGGTGCATTTCACATATGGTAGAACCTGGAATAAGACATTGGGAAATGTGAGACTTTTTCTCACTGCTTATCAAATTGCATCTCACAGGAGGTTACCTTTTGTATCTGGACATTTTTTCTCTCTAAGAAAGTCTCCAGAAAGGATGAAAAAGCAAGCTGGGCAAGAAGGCCCTGTCCAGATTTTTACCTTCCACATAGAGTTAGGTAGGGACAGGAAGAAACAAGAGATATACTTTCCAAGTTCTCACAGAAGGAGTTAAACAAACTAAAAAAGATTAGGGGAAAAAAAACATTAATTAAAGTGAAGTTTCAAAGTAATATACCAGGCCATCTAATAGACTATCTAATTCTAGAAAACCATAAGGAAATAGCTAGGAATTCAACTTATTTTATTTTTCCTCTGTTTGAGACATGATGTATTTTTTTAATATCAATAAGTAGCAATAATTTATTGTGAAGTGCAATGCCTAAACACAGATGATACAATGATTAGGCTTCCCAACTCTCTTAGTCAATATATTTTGCCTAATGAAGGAAAATCACTTACTCAAGATGTCCACCTGTTAATAATGCAAATAATTAACAGAGATTCCTGTGGAGACGCTCCTGAGAGGGCTGAGTAACCCTCAATCATGACTTCATGGTCTCACATATTACCACTACTTTCAAAAATCATTCTCATTTTAAACTGGGCAAGGGATATCTTATTAACAAGAAATATGAATTAGAGAAAACAAAAATAACATGATGATTCCAGTACTCAATTTGCATGTGTGTATTTATTTTGAGTTCCATGTAAAGATTTAACCTAATTTGAGGAGTTTTCCTACAGATGGAGTCAGCTTGCTTGTGACTGTAAAAGTTCTGAAAACCCTTTTGTTATTACTATATTACTTAACAAGAATAAACTTTAATCTGCAACATATTTGAAATTGATTGTTGCTTAATTTTGTTTATACTGCTGCTTAACATCAGTAAATTTCCAGAAAGCATTCCACCCAAATTACTTCATATACTACAATGAAGTGCGTAGGGTCAAAAGGAACTCAGGACACCAGGGGGACTGAGGGTATGGGGTCCAGGGTTACATAGCATAATAATATATATGTGGTCAATATAACACATCTTTAAGGGAAGAAGGTAAGGGGGTAGGGAGTATATTATTTATCTCTTCCTAAGTTATGCTTGATAACAAACTATCCCAATATCTATGGGGTTTTTATGAAGAAAGGATTTATTTTGTCTCCTTTGTGGGTCATCTTTATTGTGATCCAATTTTAAAGAGTTACCTTTATGTGGGACATGCACATCATCTGGCAGGAAAATGAAAAATATAGAATCATAAAACTCATGAACTTCTCATAAAGCTCATAAAAATCTGAAATGTTATTTGAATTGTGTGAGTGTTGGAAAGACAAAATTGACAGAGTATGGTGAGAAATGAAAAGGAGAGTGTTTATTTAGTATTAGGTGGGTACTTGGAACATCCAGATAATGATTAGATGCAAAGAACTTTAAGATACGATGGCACATAGTCAAGTTGTTGGTGAGAAAATCTTTTTATCCAAATAATTTAGACTTAGAGTTGTACACAATAAGATAGACAAACTAGTAATAAAACCTCAAAAAGGAGCTCACGCAAGCCTCAGGGAGGGAAAAGCTGAGTCCACAGAGCCCTTAAGTGACAGCATCAGGTTGTCTTACCTTAACAATAGCTTACGTCAATTTCCCACATTCTCTTCAGCACAAGAATACCCAAGTGTGTGTAAATTACCTGGAAATAAAACGGTAAAAAGTCTTCACTGATGTCAAGTGCAACTTAAATATGAAATCAATGATCTTTGAGAAAATAATTTCAGCTCAGTTGTGGCTCTTTCAAATAGGGTTCTTTACATAGTAAGAAAAAGAGATTTCTTAAATGACCTTAGGGGGAAAAAAGGGTTTACTACAAGGGTATATGTTCTTGAGTACTTAGAAAAACTTGAACTAGGCCTGGGAAGGACTGTTACTGTAGAGCTCAGGCATCACTTCCTCGTCTCTCATCTCATCTCTGTCTTGCTCTTGCTTTCATTCTTTCCCTCTTTCTGTCTCAGAGGTTACACGCCCTCTTTCATTCAGCCCTTTCACCATTCACTCTCACCTAGCTTTCTCCACATAATCATCTGGCGCACACCATTTTGGATGTCAGCACTTCCTCTATCTTGGCTTTTTAGTTAAGAGCCTGGCACTGTATACTTTTATCTATAGCTCTCAGTACAAGTTTCCAAAAAGGAAATCTGATTTGCTGAGCTTACCACTACCTTAGTAGAGCCTGCAGATTGGCCAAAAAAAAATGAATCAATGTCCACTCCAGTCCAAGAACAGGCAACTTTCCTCAACAATCTGAGCAAGAAGGGAACACTGAATATGCTTGAGTTGCAACAGGTATGGGGTAATAATTATGCAGCAAAGTTCTTGAACTAGGCCTGGGGAAGGACTGCTTTTAACTTTCTTAAAAATAAAGTTTCAACACACAGCAAAATTTTGTTGTGGTATGAAATCCAGAACATGGGTGAGAAAGAAACATAGAAGAGTATTTAAGTATCTGTGCTCTGAAGTCAGACTACATGATTTGAATCAGAGCTCCACAAACTATACCTAACCTTCTTAAACCCATGAAATGGTGAAATGGTCATGCAGAGAGGGCTTTCTTCACAAGCTGGCTGTGAGAATTAAATGAGGTAATTTATGTGCCAGACACCTAAGAATTATTCAATAAATAGTAAAAACACACAAGAGGAAAAGTTACCCTGTAATAGGGAAGGACCTTTGTATTCTATTACAAGGTAATCACTAAAGGAATGTTGCCTATAAGCTTAAATTATACATAATGGCCCATCTCTGGGAACCCTGCCTCCCAGGTAATGAGCATTAAACTAAAATACTTTTGTTTAGCTCACAAGAAAACATCCTGACTAGGCCCACCTGTGAATGACTGCAGAGAGGTAGAAATTAACACAGCCTCTCCAGAGTCTGATGGGAACCAGGAAAGGTTTGACTTTCCTCCCTCCCCTTTAGTATAAAAGAAACCTGAATTCTAACTCAGGCAAGATGGTTCGTTGGTACAGGAGTCTACCATCTTCTCTGCCTGCCGGCTTTCTGAATAAAGTCGCTATTCCTTGCCCCAGCAGCCTATATCTTGATTTATTGGCCTGTCCTGAGGCGAGCAGTATGAGCCTGGACTCGGTAACAACTCCTTACCCAGAGGTCAAAGGAAGGAAGCAAGAAAAGTTGAAGATATGAAGACAATCAGAGATGGAAAAAACAAGAAACTGATGGATTTTCCTATCAAATGACTTCAGCCATCATGGCAAAGAAGATTTTGCCATCTTACAAAATCTCTAGTGATCTTAGCCTGATATGGCCATAATTCCATTACCGAAATACTAAGGGTTAACTTCAGCGATAGTGACCTAGAGCAGAGCAAAGTGAGTGATGCCTTTAAATATTTACATATCATGTAAAATAATAACTATGATATAAACAACAGCAATAAACGTGATAGTTAACATTTATTGAAGGTTTGCTATGTGTGGAGGACTAAGTGCTTTATATGTCTATTTATATGTATATATATTATATGTATTAATCCATTTACTACTTTTATCAAACTTAGGAACTTTTATCATTATTTTAGGGAAAAAGAAACTGGGGCACAGAGGGTTTAAATAATTGACCAAAATTACAAAGCTAGTAAGTAGCTGAGGCAGGGTTTACAGCCTGACATTCTGCAACAGGCAATACATTGCATTGCCTCTCAATCAAAGGGAATTTCAATAGCCCTCAGGTGTTTTTCACAAACATGTTGACAATATGGATGAAATAATTTGAAGAAGAAATAAACTGCAAAAAAAAAGGTTCACTTTATTAAGTAACTACATGATGACAAATATATTTAAAAAATATATAGCTCTGGGGGGAAAAAGTGTTTTTTTTTTAACTGATTACAAAGAATCCTGGAAAGTAAAAGAAATAGTTATGAAAAAATAGTAATTCTGAAATCTTAGTGTAAGCTGATTCCTTTTTCTGTTTCCTTCATAATTGAAAAGGCTTTTGAATAATTTGGCGAAATTAGCCTAAAAAGAGTTGGAGTGACCTAAACAGGAAGCCTGGCTATTCCCAGCTGTGGGTGATCTTTGAGACCGGCTCTGAGGCTCCTCTTTGCTCCAACAGACGGGAGCGACATTGAGCTGGATAAAAGTCAAATTCTTACCTCGCCCTTTCACTGCTGGCAGGATCAGATTGCATTTCTTTCATTATTCTTCACTCCCCAGTTTCCTGATCTGTTTAAAAGAAGAAGTAGAAAAGATAAATCCTCTCTTCAATGCCTGGAAGGGAAAACAAAATGACCTCAACTCCGCTTTGAAAAAATCTTTCCAAGAACTTTCTTCAGAGATTTTACTCGTGAGTACTTGGCAATATACTTTCTAGCCCATGAGAAGTAACTTTTATTTATTTTCCTTGGCGGGGGGCGGGGGGAACCAGGGTGCTGAGAGGCAAAAGCTTGTAGGGGAGGACCATTGTCTGTAACCCTACAATGAAAATCGACCCTTCTCTGTAAACAGACTCACTGCAATGCTAAACTAAATTCTCAGGATTTTCCATTTAGTTTTAAGCAAATATATATGCAGTATAGGATTATGCTTTTAAGACCATGAACATAAAAAGTTGGTGAGATGTAGCCTTGTTTATAATTTTAAGCTTGTAGTGGCAGTTCTTTACTAATTGTGTCTTTAATTGGAGTTTTCTGAAGATTTTTTTTTAACCTTTAAACATTATTTAGTAACATATAAAGAAATATAATAAAGAGACTGTCTGGCAGCCTTATGTTTAAAGAAACTTCTTTCATTGCCATTAATTGGTGATATTTAAAATAAGGTACAAACATTAGAATCCTTGTAGTCTAAATAGTTCTTGCCAGCATTAACTAATCTCTGTAAGAAAATATTTGACAAGTCTCCAAAAACAAACGCTCATATTCTAAATATACTAAAATAAGAATAGATAGGATTGCACTATATATAGTACAATTACGTAAATTAAAGCAATAGATTACATACCTATATGATGTACTGTCATATTGTTGCTTATAAAATGATATTAAATTTAGCTTCTGGTAGTAAAGAAAGCACATAGTATAGAAGTACACAACCACAGAACTATAATGAAACAAAAAATTAATTATGGAAAGCACTCATTTGTATGAGTATTAATGGAAAAATGAGGGTCAGGAGCAGTGCTGTGCAGAAAAAAAAAGAAAAGATAAGTAACAGCCACACTGTGACTCAGTGCTCTGGAAATTAGTCACAAAATGACTTTGTATAATTGTGATAACATTAAATACAAAGGACAGAACCCAAGCAGGAAACATACAGCCCAGAGAGTCATATTTTATTATGTGTAAAAGCATAATATTTACGTCAGAGGTGAATAATTGTGTCAATTTTGAGATATTGCAAAGTTTTTTAACCTTTCATAAAACATTTTTAGGATTCTTTTATACTCATCATTCTAGCGCATGATTATTTCAAGACATATAATCTATATTTTATCTAATACTTAAACTGAAGGGTGAATAATCTCTGAAAATGTATTGGAGTGTGAAATTTTAATTTGGGGCCTATGGGTTAATAAAATGGTATAAAATATCCTTAGGGATCAACAGAGTTGGAAAACTATTAATGTAAATACAGATAATTAACATTACAGATGTAAAACTTTAAAATATTTACTTTTAACAATTTGAATGGTTATTGGGAAGCCAAATTTGTCTTCTTCAGGTAACTATACAATCTTATTAGAGAGCTTCAATGGCATATATACTACTATTTGGTTCCGTCCTCTATTAGGTATGCTGACTTGTACAAGTTTTGTTTTCTGTGTTTAAAGGTACAGTCCGACATCTTTAAACATTTGTTTTATCTCCAATGACTAGATCTAAACCTCTTTGGGAAATGTGGTCCTGTTCAAATGGATTATGCCATCAGGTAGTGCTTGCTGGTCTGATTGGTTGTCTGTAACTCTAGGTTTCATTTGCTTATTGATTGTACAACTATTTTGCCTAGAATCTTCTACTATAAACAGTATTGCTAAATTTAAAAATAATAATCTATGAAATAGAAAATTGTTTTTGTATTAAACTATAGCTTTCATAACACTAACTTATTCCTTCCTAAGAATTAATTTCCTGATCTTAGTTATCTACATCATTCAAATTCAAAACATAATTGAGGGACTTCCCAGTTGGTGCAGTGGTTAAGAATCTGCCTGCCTATGCAAAGGACATGGGTTTCAGCCCTGGTCTGGGAAAATCCCACATGCCGTGGTGCAACTAAACCCGTGCACCACAACTACTGAGCCTGCGCTCTAGAGCCTGAGAGCCACAACTACTGAGTCTGAGTGCCACAACTACTGAGCCCACACGCCTAGAGCTGGTGCTCCACTACAAGAGAAGCCACCACAATGAGAAGCCTGCGTACCACAAGGAAGAGTAGCCTCACGCTCGCTGCAACTGGAGAGAGCCCGCACATAGCAACAAAAAACCCAACGGAGCCAAGAATAGATAAATAAAGTTATAAGAAAAAAAACCCATTCAATGATAATGATAATTGGACAGATGACAAACTACTAGAGGAAAAAAGCCAAGCTGAAAAGGTTTTGTTTATTCCCAGAACACCTAGCAATCTAACCAAATAGTAGATATGCTACAGATTCTTTAGGAATTGTTGGCTTACTAAGTTCACTGTCACAAACTTTTAATACAGATTTCAACTGAATCAAACATCTCTACTTAATAGAAGAAAAAAATAAAATAAACATCCTTGCCAAAAACAAGGGGGGGGGGTGGGTGGGACAGGAGAGACAATATGAAAAGGAAAGGGAAGTACTCAGAATAGGGTTTTCAAAAAAATCTTGTTTATTGGTATAAATTAAATAAGTAGAATAATAATGATTAAAATTAATAAATTTATTTTTGATATGTAGACATGATCTAAAAATTATATTACAGTCCAACTCATCTATTCTCAATAAAGGCTGTCTTTAGCCACCTTTTTCTTGTTTACCATCTAAAACATGTAACTCAGAAAACTTAATTTGCAAAGTTGTCTTTTTCAAAACAAAAAATGCTTTTTAAAAAAAATTATTTGTTTATTTGGCTGCACCAGGTCTTAGTTCTGGCACGCAGGATCTTTGTTGTGCCGTGCAGGATCTTTAGTTGCAGCATGCAGGATCTAGGTCTCTGACCGGGGATCAAACCTGGGCCCCCTGTGTTGGGAGCACAGTCTTACCACCAGGGAAGTCCCCAAACAAAAATACGTTTAAATGCATTATTTTTTTAATAGAAATATGCCAATACTATAAATATTTGATTGTTACCATCTGCATTTGGAGAAATCTGAATTCAAGACATGGAGTGACTATTGAAGTCTTTGTTTGTGGATATTAAATCTCAACAAAATGAAGAAAGGATGCAAGTTATTCCAGAGAGTTCTCTTTATGCTAGACCACCTCTCTTGGGTCTCTGAGATCCTCAGTGACTGCTTTCTTGGTGTGATATATCATCTCTAGGAGCCCAGTCTTCCCATTACCCTTCTCTCCCTGTCTTCACTTCAAGTGGCAGGTGCTGTGTAGAACCAGAGCCTAGGATTCAGCTACCAATAGGATGAGGGCACCCTAGTCATTTCCACTTTTCTTCTTTTCAAAAGCAATAACAAAAAGCACTGGATGCATGTCAAATCTGCTATGTTCATCTCTCTTCAGGCCTTCCTTTGTGATTCTATGTTCTTTCTTAGTTGGAACAACCATTTTTTAAATTATTTTAAAAACAAGAGGTCCATGATCCATACTAGGAGTCCCAGTGCTGTAATATTTCTGTCTCACTTGCTCCACCTGATAGACCACAGGTGCCTGGGGAGACACAGACTTACTGCAAGGAATTCCTCAATCAAAATGTGATGATAGCATACTCCCTAGACTGAATAAATATTACATGTTGTTGATTAAGCTATTTCAACATCAGGAATGTAAAAGTATCCATCAGTACAGCACTGATATACTGTGGTGTTTTTATTACCAAGCATAGAGTGCCATTGACCCACTTCAACTGTACCACACCCTCAGTGCCACCACCACCCTGCTGCCAACCTCATTCTGTCTCTCCAATTCATGTTTCTTACCAACATCTATCCCATCCTTTAATCCTGTAATAATCCTGTAATCTAAACATCACCTCATTCCTTACTTCACAAGGCTTAAAAATGGAGTAAATCTCATAAATTGGGTGAGTCTCCAGAATAGTAGTGTTTGTTGCAAAATATTGGTAATGTTTTTAAAGTTCTTTTAGGAATAAACTTCAAAGTATCCCAGGAAATGAATCAAAATGATTATATCAAAATATCAAATGCCTACTCACTCTTCTTTGTGCAACCAATTTGAAATATACGTGACAATAAAATGAATGAACTTCTGATTCATGCTACATGAATGATTTTGAAAACATTATGCTAAGTGAAATAAGCCAGACACACAAAAAAACTAATAGTATATAATTTCACTTACATGGGATATCTACAATAGGCAAATTCATAGAAAAAGAAAGGAGAATAGAGGTTACCAGAGTCTGGAGGAAGGGATGAATGGTGAGTTATTGCTTAATGGATACAAAGTTTCTGTTTGGGGTAATTAAAAATTTTGGAAATAGATAGTGGTGATGATTGCACAAAAATATAAATGTAATTAATACCACTGAGTTGTACACTTAAAAATAGTTAAAATTGCAAATTTCGTGGTATATCTATTTTACCACAGTCAAAAATAGTAAAAGAAAAATATTAATATTTTTAGTTTTTTTCTGTTTCAATTTACATAGTTTCTATCATTATATCTTCAAATTTACTTATCTTTTCTTCTATGTCCAATGTGTTTATAATCCCGTCTAGTGTATTTTTCATCTCAAATAATGTTGTTTACATCTCTAGAAACTCAGTTTGAGTCTCTATCTTCTTTCTCTATTTAACACATTCAATATTTTCTCTAGATTCTTGAACATATGAGTGCAGTTAAAATTTTAGTTTAAATTTTAGTTTAAAATTTTAGTTTAGTTTATGAATGCAGTTAAAATTTTAGTTTAATTTTAGTTTAGTTTGTTAATTCTATTTTCTGTGTCATTTCTATGTCATTTGGATTCTTCTCATTATGTTATATTTTACTGTTTTTTGCAGACCTTATCATTTTTATTTGAATGCCTGATATTATGAATCTTACCTTCTTATGTGCTGAATATGTTGTATTCCTGTAAATAACATTGAGCTCTGTTCTGAGTTGCAGTTTAATTACTTGGAAACAACTTTGTATTTTGTTATCTCACTGTCAAGCTTTGTTAGACAGAATCAGATAAATGTTTATTCTATGGTTAATTTTTTCCCAGTACTGAAAAAAACTTTCTGACTACTCTGCTTAATGCACCATGAATGAAGATTTTTACAATTTAGGGACAAGAAAATATTCACAGCTTTACATGTGTTCTAAGTGTTATTCCCCTCTAGCCCTTTAAGGTGGTTCTTTACCCAAACTTGGGTACTTTTCTCTTGTATATGTACTGATCAGTATTAGGCTGAAGACTTGAGGGCCATCTGAAGATTTCTGGATCTCTCTTTCTGTATAGCTCTCTACTCTGTTCACCGTGCATACTCTAGCTACCCTGGCCTCTGCAGACAATGTGCTTTCTCCTAAACTCAGGGAGACCACTGGGCAATTCCAGAACCTCCTCTTCCTGAATCTGAATGTGGAAACTCCCTTCAGTCAGTGTGCTGGAGCAAATCGGAATGTAGGGCTGAACTCTTGTTTCCCGTCCTTATGGGATCACTGCTCTTCACAGACCAATATTTAGTTAGCGGAAAATCATAATTTAATACATTTTGACTATTTTATTTTTTTAAGTTGTTTCAGGTGGGAGAATTAATCCAATGTTAATCCATTGTGGCTGGAAGTAGAAGGGCTATTTTTCTTTAAATTTTTATTTTGTATTGGCGTATAGTTGATTTACAATGTTGTGTTTGTATCAGGTGTACAGCAAAGTGAATCAGTTACACATATACATATATCTATTCTTTTTCAGATTCTTTTCTCATATAGATTATTACAGAGGACTGAGTAGAGTTCCTTGTGCTATACAGTAGGTCCTTGTTAATTATCTATTTTATATAGAGTAATGTGTATATGTAATCCCAAACTCCTAATTTATCCCTCCCTACAACCTTTCCCCTTTGGTAACCATAAATTTGTTTTCTAAGTCTGTAAGTCGGTTTCTGTTTTGTAAATAAGTTCATTTGTATCTCTTTTAGATTCTACATATAAGTGATATCATATGATATTTGTATTTCTTTGTCTGACTTAATTCACTTGGTATGTTAATCTCTAGGCCCCTCCATGTTGCTGTAAATGGCATTATTTCATTCTTTTTTTAATGCTGAGTAATATTCCATTATATATGTGTACCACATCTTCTTTATTCATTCATCTGTCGATGGACATTTAGGTTGCTTCCATGTCTTGGCTATTGTAAATAGTACTGCAGTGATCATTAGGGTGCATGCAATGCATCTTTTCGAATTATGGTTTTCTCTGAATATATGCCCAGGAGTGGGATTGCTGGATCATATGGTAGCTCTATTTTTACTTTTCTAAGAAACCTCCATACTGTTCTCCATAGTGGCTGTACCAAGTTACATTCCCACCAACAGTGTAGGTTCCCTTTTCTCCACACCCCCTCCAGCATTTATTGTTTGTAGATTTTTTTGATGGCCATTCTGACTGGTGTGAGGTGATACCTCATTGTAGCTTTGATTTATATTTCTGTAATAATTAGCAATGTTGAGCACTTTTTCATGTGCTTTTTGGCCATCTGCATGTCTTCTTTGGAGACATGTCTATTTAGATTTTCCGCCCATTTTTTGATTGGGTTATTTGTGTTTTTTTGATATTGAGCTGTATGAGCTGTTTGTATATTTTGGAGATTAATCCCTTCTCAGTCATATCATTTGCAAATATTTTCTCCCATTCTGTGGGTTATCTTTTTGTTTTGTTTATGGTTTCCTTTGCTGTGCAGTGGAAGAGCTATTTTTTTAAATTATATTTTAATGATATCGTAAAAAACTAAAAATAAACATAAATAGAATGAGAAATTTTAAAGGCATATAAACTGTAATTCATTCATTGGCCTGGATAAGATAAATACATTTTTTGCCTGCTATATCTCAGAAACTATGTTAGATGAGTAAATATATTTACATGATTGTACAATGAAAAACTTAAATTCACTGTTTCTAAAAAATAATTTTTCATTTCAGATAAGCAGTTTGTTTCATTATGATTTTCTAATAATGGTAGTTGTTTGGGCGGCTAATATTTTATACTCTCTTCTATTTTAGATGACAAATTCATTCTATAAGCTTAAAACCAATCAAGTTGTCACTTGTTCAACAGGCATTTCCAAAACTCTGAGTGCTGAGTGTTATTTACCTAAAGCTTCCAGAGTTTTGCAATGAATTAAAGATTGCATTTACTGATTGTTTCTTATCACAATTTCTCATAATTATCTTTCCTCCCCTGATTCCTGGATACTTCTACATATTGGAAGCTGTGAAAGTTCATTGACAGCACAAATTAAAACTTACTCTTTTTATGAAAGAAGTTTCAGGTGTTTCCTGCTTAATTATATATACCAATTGATATAAACAGATAATCCCAAATGACAAATATTGTAAACAAAAATTATATTTAGCGTTAGAATTTGTTTTTATAATTATGTAAGAGTGTGTACATTATTGAACTTTCTATGCATCTTATTTGAGTTCTGTGGTTTTAGTCTCCTTTAGCATAGTTATTCAGTCTATGAGGAAAGGAAAACAGGTACACAGTAAAGAAATCATTATGGCATCTACATCCTGGCACTAATGCAGGTTTATAAAAAAATTATGAGATAAGCAATTTACCTTAGAAACACTCAGGCCCTCCTTTCAGTGCTAATAATTTTTTTCAAGTTTCAGATTTCCCAGGATTAATCTCTTTTAGTATGTTTTTCTCTTAAGGAATTGCTGGAGAATATTCCAGTGGAAGAAAAGTGTTTAACTAGGGAGAATTTAGATTAGCCTCAATTAACATGGCAAAAGAGCATTGTTGTTTTGTTTGTTTGTTTGTTTGTTTTTCTATTTGTGGTAAACTCTGGATGAAACTCCTTTAAAGCCATTTGCATTTATTAGTTATATCCCTAAAGAAAGGAAAATATTCCTTGGGTACCAGTGTTTGCCCTATCACTACTATGTCAACATTGCTCTCCCAACCACCACCTGCATTCCATATTACTTCAGAGGCCAAAGAGATATAAGTGACCATCTATCCTTCCTAACAGGTACTGGAAACCTCTTCTGAAAGGATATGAGTAAATGGGCATTTATGGATGGTCCTCAAAAACATGTGTGAAAAAATATCTGAGCCATGTATTTACTCTTTAGAAGGGAATGTATAGTTTTCCTCAGATCTCTCAGGAGCTTACATATGACCATGAAAATATATCTGAGACATGATTAAATATCTAAGGAAAACAGTATATAACATTGGGATCAAAAAAGAGTGTCAAGTAATAATATATCCTGAAGAAGGCAAGATAAAGTTTTCAAAGGCAGATAAACTTGACATAGGAGGGATAAGGGTGGGGTAGAGATGGATAAGTTATCCTATGTATAAGAAATCTTGGAGAAAATATCTTTTTTGAGAAGGCTTGGAAGAGATTAAATTATTTTAAGATCTTCAGTTCAATCATTACACTTGAATAAGCAGATTCAATTTTTAATATCTTTAAAGCTGAGCCTTAACTATGTGCTTTTTATATATTAGAACTTATGCAGGGTACAAAAAGTGTACAATGTGATCATTTTTTAAAATTTATTTTTTAATTTTTTTTTGGTTATGCTGGGTCTTCATTGCTGCACGCGGGCTTTCTCTAGTTGAGGCAAGTGGGAGCTACTCTTCGTTGCGGTGCACGGGCTTCTCATTGCGGTGGCTTCTCCTGTTGTAGAGCACAGGCTCTAGGCGTGTGGGCTTCAGTAGTTGTGGTGCACAGGCTCAGTAGTTGTGGCTCACAGGCTCTAGAGTGCAGCCTCAGTAGTTGTGGCACACGGGCTTAGTTGCTCCATGGCATGTGGTATCTTCCCAGACCAGGGCTCGAACCCGTGTTCCCCACATTGGCAGGCAGATTCCCAACTACTGCACCACCAGGGAAGCCCAATATGATAAATTTTAATCATTATAAATTAACCTATTAGCATTTGAAGTAACAACACAAATAAAATCTCTGGTCTTCATTCTCAAAAAATTACAATCAGGGGAATTAAGTAGGGCCTTTAACAAGAACATGCTATCTGATTCCTGAGATTATGTAGAATATGGGTAGGTAGAATATGGATAGGAGAAAAAAGAATGGCAATTTAGAGAAACTAGCAGATATTTATAAAAATGTAAAATAATGGGCATTCAATGTGAGGAACCAAGAGAAAAAAAGAACTATTTATTGGATGCTATGAGTAAAAAAGGAAGTAGCACTAGTTTCCTTTCATTCTCTGAGTCCATAGTTCATTGTTTCACGGGTCTGACATTTTACAGTCTGAATGGAAGTGGCTGAAGATTAACATGTTAATGGTTCCTGGAGGACCATGACTTAGCTCCCTGGGGCCCCTGTTCCTTTACAATGATGACTCAGAAAGTTGAACTCAGGATGTCATGGGTGTAGTCACCAACAGCTGCAGTTCCAATCTTGAACTAAGCTCAGTTGCTTTTCATTAGAGCACAATCAGAAATTCCCGGGTTTTTTACTTTCGGACTTACTTCACCCGCAGAATTACTCTCACTGAGGAGGGAGAAAATTGGTCATTTCTTGTTCAACATGTTTATTGTACTTAAGTATAAAAACTTTAGCTAATATTTGGAATCATAACACTTTCATAGTCAGAAACAAAGTTACCTGATTACTTATCGGACACCAGAATGTTATAAATATCTAGCCTCAGGTATATTGAGTATAAATTTTGCTTCTCTTTCTCTCAAGGAAATGACAGTATAGGAATATTTTGTGGGAACTTCCCATACGTGGACTAACATTTTGCTCACCTTTTCTCATACTACAACATTTACTATCAAAAGCAGGAAGTTGAGAAGTTTCCAATATATTTGTCTAAGCAGAGACAAAATCTAAAGACAAAATCTAAGATGGCAACAGACTTTGAGGGGAAATGAGGAAGCAGACTTGACTTTATCTATTGATCTTTAAAATTAAAAAAGGTAAAATAACCTGAATTACATAAGCTATGAATCAAGGTTTTAATTAGAAACCTGTTAGGAAGGTCTCAACTGTCTTTCCAAAATACATATACCTCCTGCCTAAGATGTCATACTAAATATTAATTAATAGCTTAATTAGAATTAATAAATTAATTATGTAATCAGGAGATAGATTGATTGATAGACATATAATCAGAGAAGCAATGGTCCTGAAATACCATTTTCTTATCTTACTAAATAATGGATGCCCAGAAGAGCAGATACAAACAGGAGAAAAAATAGAAGCAGACATAGGTCTTTCTATATAAGTTTCTTTCTAATATGGACAGTAATGATAATAAAGACATAGTTAATATATTCAATTCTTTTCTTTTCTCACACCAAAATTCATTGTATTCCTTTGTTTTTCTTTTTTATTTCCTTCCATTTGGGGCTACTGGCATTAGTAGTCGACAAGAATTATATACTCAGAAATCTCCATTTTGCTTTAGATATATAATACCAAGTTTTATTTATTTATTTATCTATTTATTTATTTTCCTGCTTAAAGGAAAGAAATGAAAACAGCATACTATGAAGATCTTTGCTGTTGAACTGGATTAGATTAAGAAGAGTCCCTGTGATGAGGAAAGGTGAACTCATTCAAAGAAATGAATGCCACCTTCTTTTGACAAAATGTCTTACAAATTTAACTGTAATATCTAGACAAAATAATTCCCCACATTTTTTCTAAGAGTCTTGGTAGCTATGGGCAACTATATAAGGAAGAATCTTTGGTATTATTTCTTTTATTATGTATTTCTCTCTTATTTTCCTTTGCTCATTGTATTTTTCTTAGTAAAATATATACACTTTCTTTGGACCTTTCTTACAAATTTCAGAAATATTTTTACATATTTACATTTCCACTATTCTTTTTTAAGTTACTTAATTAATTTTGGCTGCATTGGGTCTTCATTGCTGCACGTGGGCTTTCTCTAGTTTCAGCAAACAGGGGCTACTCTTCATTGTGGTGCACGGGCTTCTCATTGAAGTGGCTTCTCTTGTTGCGGAGCACGGGCTCTAGGCACGTGAGCTTCAGTAGTTGCAGCACGTGGGCTCAGTAATTGTGGCATATGGGCCCTAGAGTGCGTGGGCTTCAGCACTTGCAGCGCATGGGCTCAGTAGTTGTGGCATGTGGGCTCTAGGGCATGTGGGCTTCAGTAGTTGTGGCACATGGGCTCTAGAGTGCAGGCTCAGTAGTTGTGGCCCACAGGCTTAGTTGCTCCATGGCATGGGAGATCTTCCAGACCAGGGCTTGAACCTGTGGCAGGCAGATTCTTAACCACTGTGCCACCAGGGAAGTCCCTACATTTCCACTATTCTTAACTTTATAATTATCTCTTTACTATCCCACTGTCTCTTATTGCTTCTCAATTTTCCTTCTCCACATCCAGTTCTCTCACTCATCTCTCTTAGCTAGTAATAAGAATTAATATGCCCTATTATTTAGAGGGAGATTATTTTTCCTCTTAAAAAATATAAACACAAAAGTTTAAAAAAATAATTGGTGAGTTTCTTGACTTACTTTACTTATAGAACTTTAGTCCAAAACAGAGAATAAAAATCCCCTACTTATGTTTTGATAAATTGCTAATTTCTAGAGAATGTAAATAATCTGAAATTCACTTTAGGGGAAAAAAGAAGGAAAAAGATATTTGTGAAAATAGTGGGTCTTTCTTAAGCTTGCAGTTGCCCTTTTTTGGGATGGTCACAATTCCTGTGTTTAAGTTGAAGCTCTGTCAATATGCAAGTCTAAGACTTTGGAGAGAAAAAATTAGTTTCAGGGTGTCCTCATTAAAAAACGCAGGATATTCTAGATACTTATCCCTGTAGGTGTTTTGTTTGTTTGTTTTTTTTTTTTTCCGGTACGCAGGCCTCTCACTGTTGTGGCCTCTCCCGTTGTGGAGCACAGGCTCCGAACGTGCAGGCTCAACGGCCATGGCTCACGGGCCTAGCATGTGGGATCTTCCCGGACCGGGGCACGAACCTTCATCCCCTGCATCGGCAGGCGGACTCTCAACCACTGTGCCACCAGGGAAGCCCTCCCTGTAGTTTTTTATATCTCTAGCAGTATATAATTCTATGACCTTGCCCTTCACTTCAGCTTTTTTTAATTTTTTAAATAAACTTAGTTTAAATATGTTGTATGCTATTTGGTGTAACATGAAGATATTCACTTTTTTCTCCTGGCATAGCTATTTCTTTTCTCTGCGATATTTTTGTTTTTAAGTTTTCTTTCTCATAGTATTAGAAATGACAAGAAATTAGACCTACACAGTAAACAGTTTTTAACATTTCATTACTAGAGGAAACTTCCCTGCTTTATAAAATCATACCTAACAACCACTTCATATCCAAAAGAGAGAGAGAGTAACTAACTTTTTTATCAGTGAAATTGTCATAAGCTAAAATACAGATAGATGTTGTGATTTGACATATTTGCTAACATTAAAGAATTCCACATTAAGCAGTTCTCCAGAAATATGACTTCCTGTAGCAAGAGCCAAATCCAATAGATGTTTCCTGAAGGATTGGCCAATCTTTTAGTAAACATGATTAGAGTGAATAGTCTGCAACTATTTGGGGAGGCTTGTTTTTGTTGTTGTTTTGGTTGTATTTTACTGTGTTCCAATATTAATTTACTAACCAGGTTCAGAATGTTTTGCTTCATTGTTTCCCATATTTTATCATTAGTCTGGGTGTATTTTTAGAATATAATCTGAAAATCTGACTTTTATAAAGCAAAACATCAGGTATTATTTTAAGGGTAAATTTTTTTTTGATATTTATTTATTTATTTGTTTATTTACTTGGTTGCACCGGCTCTTAGTTGAAGCAGCCAGGCTCCTTAGTTGCGGCAGGCAGGCTCCTTTGTTGTAGCTCCCAGGCTCTTAGTTGTGGCATGTGAACTCTTAGTTGCAGCATGCATGTGGGATTTAGTTCCCTGACCAGGGTTCGAATCCAGGCCCCCTGCACTGGGAGCATGGAGTCTTCTCCACTGTGCTACCAGGGAAGTCCCAAAATAATTTTAATGATAAGAAAAGGGGATTCTGACCTATAGTAATGATATTATTTTCCCATCCTTCAAGCATCCTCTAATCAAAAACACTGAAAAAGTTGGTTAATAGCCAGTTTGTGAAATCAAAACAGCAGAATAATTGTCAGGTTACATTTGGCTGCTAGAAGGCAAAATCCATAGCATGAGTAGCTTAAATATGAGGCCATTTACTAGTTCACATTATACAAAGTACAGAGGATGCTTCAAGATTTGTTAATTCAACACAAATCTAAGTGCTTTCCATCGTTTTATTTCCATCACTAACAGCAGGTCATCCTTATCTAGGGATAGTTCTCCTCGACATTACAAGATGGTTGCTTCAGTCATAGGCATCACATACAGACAAAACAAGTGGAAGGAAATATTATGTGCCCTTCCCATGTGGCTCCATTGAAAATAAGGACCTTTTTCAAAAGTCCCCCAGCCCTGGAAGATAGCATACTTCCTTCCTCATCTCATTGGTCAGAGATTTATGAAATAGAAATATCTAAAACAATGTCTGTAAGGGAAATGGAATCACCATGATTAATGTAGATTAATGAAGAGTTTATTATTTATAAATTTATTCCTTAGGTGGGCATAGGCTATCCTTCCCGGAGAACTGGACATATGAACATATTCAGTTCATCTATCAATGAAAAGTGACAGAGAATTGTTGTTGCATAAGCAAATGAGATGACTAAAACAACACCTTACAAAGTTAAAAAAAAAAAGACAAAAATATATCCATAATTTCACTGACCTAATTTCCCTTATTAAAGCATATTTTTCTGTATAAACACCAATTTTTGCTTAGTTTATCTTAAAGTGTACATATATTTTTGTATACAGCTTTTAAAATTCATATTACCATGATTAATCCCCTCTTAATCTTCTAGTCATTATCATTACCAATTTAACTTTGTATAATATTACATCTGGTGGATGGATGTACTGCCATATCTAATAATTGTCAATGTTGCATACCTACATTGTTTAAAAATGTAATATTTCCTATTTTTAAAGATTGTGCATTTAGTCATTTTCATATTTTTAAATTCCCAAGTGTCATATCAGTACCTTAAAGTATCATCTACGTTTTTTAACAAAGAAAGTACACATTTAGGAAAAATTTTTAGTCGACGATTAAATAATAAGCCACTTATATACTTCCCCTTGCCAACACTACTCAAAGTCCTGCCTTTTTTGTCCTTTATCTCTGTCCAATTGATAAAATCCAACTCTGAATCCTTCAAAAGGTTAATTCGTGAATCTGGAGGGAAAGGGCACTGAATTTTGAAGGCACAAATTACTATGAATTTATAGTTTGGGATTCCAGCAGCCCATAATCCTTTAAGATTTTCGATACACCATTTTATTTTACCTGGAGAAAATGGCAAACCCTCACTTTTTTTTTTTTTTTGCTGTACGCGGGCCTCTCACTGCTGTGGCCTCTCCCGTTGCGGAGCACAGGCTCCGGACACACAGGCTCCGCGGCCATGGCCCGCGGGCCCAGCCGCTCCGCGGCATGTGGGATCCTCCGGGATCGGGGCACGAACCTGTGTCCCCTGCATCGGCAGGCGGACTCTCAACCACTGCGCCACCAGGGAAGCCCCAAACCCTCACATTTTTAAAAGTCCATTATTTCTTGACATATTGAACAGAAAACCTCAGCCTCTTCTTCACATAGAAAATTGAATCACAGCAAGAAAATCTTCAATTTTCTTTTATTTATTTATTTATTTATGGCTGCGTTGGATCTTCATCACTGCGCACGGGCTTTCTCTAGTTGTGGCAAGCAGGGGCTACTCTTCATTGCAGGGCATGGGCTTCTCATTACGGTGGCTTCTCTTGTCACAGAGCACGGGCTGTAGGTGTGTGGGCTTCCGTAGTTGCAGCACGTGGGCTCAGTAGTTGCGGCACACGGGCTTAGTTGCTCCATGGTATGTGGGATCTTCCTGGACCAGGGCTCGAACCCGTGTCCTCTGCATTGGCAGGCAGATTCTTAACCACTGCACCACCAGGGAAGTCCAAAAATCTTCAACTTTCTGTCTACTCTTCAACAGCTCCATCACAAGACACATACACACACACACACACACACACACACACACACACACACACACACACACCTGAAAAATATGTCCTATTTCTCTCCCCACAGAGAAAACCTCACTTCAATGGAAGTTATTTTTTTCTTCAGGCCAAGGTTAGACCCTCTTTACTTGTGTCCAGGATCTCAGTCTCTATTTTATTTTTAGCTTTTGTCTCTTCCTCTCTAGTGGCAGAATCATATTAAACTAAATCCTCCACAAAAGTTTCCTTCAAACACCCTCTCTTACTTTCCAGCATAGATTTATAAAATGATATCCTCAATTGCTATTTTCACAGGCTTTGTTCCAGTTCCTTCCTCAGGTCACCAGTTGCTGCCCCCCCCCCACTGTACCAAAGTTTATTTTGCAGTGTGCAAGGGTACTGACAATGCCACTGTCACTAAACCCCATGCATGTTTTTTAACTCTTGTACTTGAACCCTCTGTGCTCTAGACATTGTCAACTTGTGCCAATTTTATGAAATATTCACTTCCTTAGCATCTATGTCGCTACAGCCTCCCAGGTTTCCTTTTGTTTCCATGTCTATTTCTTAATCTTCTTCTTAGACCTATTTCCCTCATCCTTGTTCTCCACAGTTCACTTATAGGGTGTTCCTTCCCCATCTTCATAATCACCTTTATAGAGTCACTGTGAGGATTATGTGAATTAATATTTGCACAGTCATTCAGAAGAACACCTGCTTCATATCACATGCTACATAAGTACTTGTTAATCAAATCAACCTCAGCACTCCACAGAGTAATTTTCATTTTTATCTTGATACTCACATTTCTGTCTCTACAGAGATGTCTACCCTGAGCTCCATGTCTACATATCGAGCTTCTTATTGCATGGCTCCAATGAGCATCTTACAAATACTTAAAACTCTCCTGCTTTGATGAAAATATGTATTTAAATCTATTATAGTTAGTAATACATAGTCATAGCAAAAATTTGCCTATGATTCATACTATCTCAATAATACCAAATAGAATGCTTACTTTTTTATTGAGATATATTTGACATATAACATTGTGTGAATTTAAAGTGCATGATGTGTAGATTTGATATATTTATACATAACAGTATGATTATCACCATAGCATTGGCTAACACCTTTATCACATCACATAATTATCATTTCTTTTTTGTGGTGGGAACAATTAAGATCTAGTCTCCTAGCAACTTTGATGTTTATAATACAGTACTGTTGTCTATAATCACTATGCTGTGCATTAGATCTCCACTGGCTATGAGTTTGTGCCCTTAAACAACATCTCCCCAATTTCCCCATCCCTCAGGCTCTAGTAACCACCATAGAATGCTTACTTTAGATTTATACAGATATATCACTTAGATGAAAACCAAACTACATCTTTTTCTAAATGGCATCAAACACAAATTAAATAGACAATTTCTGGATGGTTTTATTGTTAACATTTTTTGTATTTTTCTCATTGTAAAGATGGGAAAAATAAAATTTCTAGGTACCTAGAACTTATAAGCTTATTATAGTCTTAAAGTTATATTAAAAGAATATACTATAGATATTTTTGAATGAAAAACTTAAATTTGTATCATAAAATTATAACTAAATTGTTGCAAAATACACATAGAAAATATTCCTTAAATACATTTACTTTTCTGTTATTGACTTTTTAAAATAAAAAGACATTGACCATTGTGTCAATTATGGTGATAATAAAATATATCACATTTTAATTATGTGTCATAAAACAAGATTCATTTAGATGAAATGAACAACACATACAATAAGACCTCAAGGGCACAATTGGAATTCCTTGATAGACTATGGAGTATTATAGAGAACATACAATCATGAGCTAAGGCAGAGACCAGAATGTAAACAACTAAGATCACCGGGTTGTGGGAGGTTATTGGTGGTGGAATGAACTGGGAGATTGGGACTGACATGTATACACTAATATGTATAAAATAGATAACTAATAAGAACCTGCTGTATAAAAAATAAATAAAAATTTAAAAAAAGAACAACTAAGATCACCATCGCAGCCTCTCTAGTGAGCTCTTGTTATTTGGCCCTCTCTGGAAGTCTACACAACACCTCTCTCTATAGACCAGCAAATCATCTGACTGTATATATGTCTACCCCTTGGCAAGTCAGCAGTGGCCAGATGCTAATGTGACTTCATTATTATCCATTCAATAGGAGTTTGGAGAGCTGACTTTATGAGTAGAGAATATGGGCAGGTTTTCTTAGAAGTAAAGGTGGAGAAAAGGAAGAAATAATTAGTTGGATACTTATTGTCATCTCTAGTAGAGGATTAAGTTATAATTGAAGTCCATTATGTTTCCTTTCATTCATACAGTTTTAAATAATTTTAGTTTATACATTGGTTTTAAATTTCTCCAGTGACTTTTTACTTTCGTTTTTGCAGAACTCTTAATTCATTGATTTGTTCTATAAACATTTATTGAGCTCCTATTAGATACCAGAAAGAACAGATATAATTGCTGCTTTTAAGGACAGAGAAAACAGTAAGCAAATGTGTTACATAGGGATAAGTGCAGTGATTTAAGAAAAAACATGAAAGGGAATGGAACATAATTATGGAGCTATTTTGTCTCAGTGTTCAAGGCAGGATTCTGAAAAGACTCCATTTGAGCAAAGATTTGATACAGAACCAATATATCCATAGCATTTATGAGATTGAATCAGAGCATGATTCCAGGGGTGGGGAGGTAAGGAAGACCCTGTGAGTAGGGATTTACCACAGAATTTCCTCTCTGCTGCAGTTGGGAGTGTCTCTACATCCTTTTCCATAAGAGCAATCATAACTTCTCATTTTCCTAATATCTTGCAACAAATGGTACATAGTTAGCTTTCAGGACCTTAGGATAATTTAAGAAATTTTTTATGCAAAATTATGAAAAAATCCAATCTTAAAATAAGACTTCTCAGTAATTTCATAGCCCAGAAAACTAACTGGCTGAGTAAAAATTATTCTCTAATTTCAAGTTCTAAGGACTGACATACAGGGCAGTGCTTTCTGCTCTGGAACATATGATTTGTGATTACAGTTGAGGAATGAAGCAGAGAAGGGATTAGGCAGTGAGGGTCTGTTTTACCTGCCAAGTCTTTCCTTGTTGTGAACTTTAAAAGACACCTTCTTCCTAGAAGATATTATACAGAACAATTTTCTCGGAACACGTCCCCTCTTAGTAAATAACAACAAAAACCCAACAAAAGCACATAAATTGAGAGAACTGAATACTAAGCATCCTTATAGTATAGGTGATTCTACATTTCCTATAAGAATGTGGCAGGCCATGGCCAGTCCTGCCTCTGGCTTAATTTTTAAGCAACAAGAAATAGAATATGGTAGTCTGTAACTGTGCAGAAAGAAAAGAATTGGCTTACACATTAAAAAGCAAACTCTAGGGCTGATGTATCTCTTCCCACAGCCTAATGACAAAAGGGAAGTGACCCTTGCTTCTGAAACAAATCTACTAACCAAGTGTAGAGATACTTTCTTAAGAAACTAGGTGGGCTCCTGCTATGAACTGAATTGTGTCCCTCCCACCCCAAATTCGTATGTTGAAACCATAATCCCCCATATGATTGTATTCGGAAATAAGACTTTTAGGAGATAATTAATGTTAAAATGAGGTCATAAGAGTGGTGTCCTAATCTGACAGGATTGGTGACCTTATAGAAGAGGAAGGGAGAGAGATCCTTCTCTATATATATGCACACACAGAAGAAAGGCCACTTGAGGACACAGAGAGAAGGTGGTTTCTGCAAGCCAAGAAGAAAGCTCTCTCCAGGAGCCTGATTCTTCCAATGCCTTGGTCTTGGACTTCCCTCCAGAACTGTGAGAAATTTGTTTCTGTTGCTTAAGCCATCTAGTTCATGGTATATTATCTTATGGCAGCCATAGTAGACTAAGATAACTCCTGTGAGCTTTATCCACAAAATCACTTGTATCCTTACCTAACAAAGATCCATTTCAAGCCGTGTTGGCTGGTTGGAAATGATAGCAAAGAAAAACTACCTTGAACGAGGTCTAATTCAGCATTCTTGCCAGACCTCAAACCTGGACTAAGTCATTGGTGATTGCCTACCTTAAGCATTGAGGCTCTTTCACTCATTTTTCACCAGCTGGCCTATCAACATAAACTTCCTTTATAATATCGCATGCTCAGAGTTCCAAAAAGCTTACGCTGCCAACATGCTTTGGAGCATGGTTCCATTCTAAGATGATGACTGCCTTAATCAAATCTGTAGTGTCTTTTTCAAATTTTGACTTAACCATTTTTATTACAACAAATCACACTAATCAATCCACAGAGGAATGTATAAATATAATTTCTAATAATATTTAAATTTTCTTTTACCAAAACATTTTTTTTAATTTGACAGTATAAAGCAATAACTAAGGCATTTGCTTTAGAATTAGTACATCTGCACAGCCACTTACAAGCTGTTTTCTTGGAAAAGTTATTTTATCATTTTGAACCACTATTTGTTTATCAAATGAGGATAAGTTAAAAACATTCTCTTAGACAGAGTGTGAAATATAAATGAGAAAGAAATAATAATTAAGGCTCATTATTGAAAACTGCTTTTTGCATTATGATTTATTATCATTAAAGTGACAAACTAATTTCACCACCCCATGGTAAAAACAAAAAATAAGGTGGCTTAAAAGCAGGCATCTAGAGAGAAAATCTAAACAAAGACTTAATCTACAACATGAAAATTAATCCAAGATATTTCAAGAGCTGACTATAATTACATGTTTGAAATGGGGCTTAAATAAAATAGGAATTTGCTCTTTTCAACTCTAGTCTTTAGCCAAGATCATTTTAAATGCTTGTATATGTGGTTTCTATTTCTTCTAAAGTTTGGGAAAAAAAGAGAAAATATGTTACTTAACAGATTTTTGAAGTACCTCTTTTAGATGTTCCCTTGTGTAGACTTCTTCTAATCTGTTCATTCAGGCTTTGACTGATGGGTGAACTTCTGTATCCTCTTCCCAGGTATGAGAGGCAAACACCTAAGTTTTCTAAGGTTTATGACCTATTCCCTTCTCTAATATGGTTCGCTAGGCTTGGGCCAAAAACCAGCTACCCATATATATGGATAGAGTGATGTGGAAATATTTACACAGTAATAAATATAATTACTAATGAAGTGTAGAGCTAAAGCTAGGAATAGAAAACATTTAGACAACTTACTGAATCAAAAATTACAGTAATGATCACAGTAAAAACTTATATTGGTCAGTTAATTGTAGGATTAGCAAACCAGAGAAATCAATTATTTTGAGAAATCAATTTTTATCCCGTAGTTCCCATGGTGATATTGCCTAATCATCTTCTTCAAGTCACAATAAAGATATATTGCAAAAAGAAATAAACAGAGAGACTAAGTGATTAATACATTTAATTATAGTTTCCTGCATTGAATTTGGTCTCTATTCCACAAATCTTGTTTATTTTACGGGTGCTTTGGGATCCTATCCTGCCTCTGTCACTTACTAGCCACCTGGGCATATGAGGTTGGAAAACAAACCATGTATCTCTAACATAAATTCAGTATACCTGCCCCACTGGCTACACAGCATTATTATCAAGATTCAGTAACCTGGGGCTTCCTTGGTGGCGCAGTGGTTAAGAATCCGCCTGCCAATGCAGGGGTCACAGGTTCGAGCCCTGGTCCGGGAAGATCCCACATGCTGCGAAGCAACTAAGCCCATGCGCCACAACTACTGAGCCTGCACTCTAGAGCCCGTGAGCCACAATTACTGAGCCCGTGTGCCACAACTACTGAAGCCCACGTACCTAGAGCCCATGCTCTGCAACAAGAGAACCCACCACAATGAGAAGCCTGTGCACTGCAACGAAGAGCAGCCCCTCTGGCCGCAACTTGAGAAAGCCCACGTGCATCAACGAAGACCCAACACAGCCAGAAATAAATTAATTAAATATATTTTTTAAAAGATACAGTAACCTAATAGGTAAGAAACCACTTCAAAAAATAATAAATCATTACAAAATACAAATGTTTTGTAATGATATATCTTTGTACTTCTATTATCATTCTTAAAATAAATGTGGTGAATATACCATACAGCCAGAGCCTCAGGAAGTTTGATCTTAATTTTAATTGTAGGTCATGGATAAATAATCCTGATACCAAAATAATGCTTATAGTGATGACTCAATGCCTCAGTAATGTGAGATCCAGGGGGGAGTTAATAATAAAGAGATAAGCCTCTGTACTGACCTGTTAGAATTTGGTATGTGGCAAACGTGCAGTTACAGAGCCTTAGATCTCTCTTGGGAAACTGCCCAAACATTTGTATTTCCACAATGTATTTATTTAGAAAAATACTCTTTTCCTGAGAAAAATCTGGCTCTCAAATCTCTAACTGAGATTATGCAATTTCAGTAACTCTATTCAGGAACAAGTGTTGGAAGTCTAGTGAGAAATATATTTAACAAAAATCCATTTCCAGACTCTAATTGTTGTGAATATTTGGGAATTTTCAGTTGAAAATACTACTTATAAAAAATGAACTTCAAAACATTAAAAAAATAAATAGAAAACTGTAAGAATACCGATAGGGCTTTTTGGCTTCCTCCCCTTACTGTAGGTTTATTCTCATGTTACCTTTCTTCATTCATTATCCTTGCTGTTAGGGCACTGCAAACTCACCCAAAATGAGAAACAACCAAGAAAGCACAAAGGTTAGAGATAAAAACAGGCTCTAGGTTATAGTGGGCAGCCCCGCCAGGGTTCAGCCAAATTGAGTGGAGGGAAGTATTAAACACCAAGAGGATAACAACATTGCCACTGCTGAGCAGAAAATTGGAATTATTTTTCAAGTTATATTTTTTCTTTTTTTCTGGTTGTCAGGTTTTGTCTCTCCTGTCTTTCATTGCTACACTGCAAATAAATAAGCAGCCAACATGAAATTTCTTTTAGACATGGTAAAATACTCATTGAACTTAGAGATTAATAGTAAAATTTTAAAAAAGAAAAAGTTCAATGATATGTGATAAAGAAAATCTGAACTAGGAAGTTTAAATTATATAAGCACCATGATGATAATATACACGTAAACACAACATGTGATTTTTCCAGATAAATTTATAAGATGATAAAATAACAAGAGTGTACCCCAAAACTAATGATAAAATAGAGTAATAATTGCCTACATGTTGTTATATGCCTTTCCCAAAATGATGTATTAGAAATTTAATGCTGGGGACTTCCCTGGTGGCGCAGTGGTTAAGAATCTGCCTGCCAATGCAGGGGACACTGGTTCGATCCCTGGTCTAGGAAGATCCCACATGCCGTGGAGCAACTAAACCCATGTGCCACAACTACTGAGCCTGCACGCTAGAGCCCATGAGCCACAACTACTAAAGCCCATGCGCTCTAGGGCCCTCATGCCACAACTACTGAGCCCACGTGCTGCAATTATTGAAGCCTGCACGCCTAGAGCCCGTGCTCCTCAGCAAGAGAAGCTGCCTCAATGAGAAAGCCTGTGCACTGCAACGAAGACCCAACACAGCCAAAATTAAAAAAAAAAAAAAAAAAAAAAAGAAATTTAATGCTATCCTTCCAGGCTACTATTGGTCTCTTCCATTACCTGTGAGCTTTTTGCTCTTTGAATCCTGTCACAAGTTCTCATCCACATCAACATCCATTGCCATTTCCTTTGAGTTGTTCTCACCAAAGCCAAATTGCCAACATATTTCTAGTTCCAATGGACTTGGATTCTTAGAAAAAACATTCATTTTACATTAAGATCTGTACTGCCTCATCTTACAACTTGTAGCCCAAGAAACATCCCATACCTAACCAAATTATCACAAAAATGTCTCTCAGTTTGGGCCTAAGGTCTTTACAAATCAGTGCTATATTTTCAATTGTTTAGATTTTCAAAGAGTCTGAGATGACATTCTCAACAAAGAATAAGCTCAATATAGCTCAACAAAGAATAAGCAAAATATTTTGCTTCCGTTTTTACAGTACACCCAAAATGATGTCAAGGATTACTTAAAATGATTATAATAGCTAAAATTTATTATATTAGTCATCATTCTAATGACCTTTCCATTTAATCCTCACACCGCATGAAATAGGTTTTAGTAAAATACCCAGCCTATAAATGAGTAAATAGAGGCAAAGAGAGGATAAATATATTGTCAAATTCACATAAGTAGTAAGGTACAGAACTGGTATTTGAAGTTTTACAGTCTGTACTAGGTTACTAGAACTGCCATAAACAAAGTATGACAGACTGGGTAGCTTAAACAACAGAAATGTATTTCCTTACAGTTCTGGAGGCTAGAGTTTGAGATCAAGGTGTCAACAGGGTTCATTTCTTCTAAGGCCTCTCTCCTGGGTTTATAGGTAGTCAGTCTTTCTCTGTGTGTCTGCATTCTCTTTTTTTTAATAAAGACACCAGTCATAAGACCCACCCCAATGACTTCATTTATCCTTAATTATCTCTTCAAAGGCCTTATCTCCAAATACAGTCACATTCCGATATACTGGGGGTTAAGACGTTAACATATGAATTTGGAGAGGACACAGTTCAGCTCATATCACAGTGTTAATCCAGATCCCTCCTCTTAACCACTAAACATGCAAAAGGAAGGGAGGGAGGGAGGAGGAAAGGAAGGGAGGGAGGGGCGAGGAGGGAGGGAGGGAGGGAGAGAGATGTTACTTAGGGCATTACTTGGATTGATTTGATGGCTCTTGGTTTCCATATGGGATATAGCCACCTCTACCACAGCAATATACTTGTCAAGCAAACCAGAATAACCTTGAAGGCAGCTGGAGGTAGGGTGCTTCCTAGACAATGCTGAGACAGATTGACCAGTTCCTGGGACAGAAGCTTGGTATGGTGATGTGACCTTGAGCTCTGAAGTTACACAGATATAGGTGCAAATATTAGCTCAGTTTCATTCTACTTGGAAAAATTATATTCCCTTTCTGAGCTTCAGTTTTCTTAACATGGGTATAATATTTCATATAGGATAGGATTTTTAAGAGTATTATAGTTGATATGAAGTTCATAGATGAGCTCATATCCTCAACAAGTGAAAACCTCAAAGTTCTTCATTTTTCCTTTCCATTTTTCTCCTCACTTACTAGATTCACACAGACCACTTACCTTTCTTTCACATACCCTCTCAAGAATATTAATATCATAAATAAATAGTGAAGTAATAAATAATACGTTTCTTTTACCTAATTACCTCTTTTCTAAGCACACCTTTCTTTAGTCATCTCTCCTACACACTCACCATCTCTTTTGGTTGGATTTAAGCAATCACCCTGTCTTCTTTCTTTGAGTTGCAAATTACCTATCACTTAAGCAAAATTTTACAAATAGAAATCTACTCTATTCATTTTACATTTTCTTTGAAAAATTTCTTTTTAAACAAGTTTTTAAATTAAAATATTTTATACTTCCAGAAAAGTGGAATAAGCAATACAAAAGGCACAATTAGAAAAATAAATGTGTATAGATGGACATTCCATCACATTGATTCTAATGTCTTTATTTTTTGGTGGGATTGGTAGAAATAAATAAAACTGTATGGATATATCCAATGATCCATATTGTAACCTAATTTTAATTCACAAAGTTTATCCATATTAATTAATTTATTTATCCTTATGTCAGTCATTATTTTGGGTATTGAACATAGAATTGTGAATGTTATGCTAAGAATGGAAAATGCGTTAGTGATGGAGAGACAGTGACTATGTATGCAAATAAATATGTAAGTGGTGATAAGTGCTATTCCAAAAACAAAGCAAGTCATTACTTTTAGGAATGTAAAATGGTGCAGCTGCTTTGGAAAACAGTTTGGCAATTCCTCAAATGACTAAACAGAACTATCATATGATCCAATAATTTCATTCCTAGGTATATACCTAAAAGGAATAAAAACATATGTCCTCACAAAAACTCGTGCACAGATGTTAATAGCAGCATTGTTCATAATATCCAAAAAGTGGTAACAGCACAAATGTTCATTAAATGATGAATGGATAAATAAATTGTGGTATATTTATAGAATACTTTTAGCAATAAAAAGAAATTAAGTACTGGGATTTCCCTGGCGGCACAGTGATTAAGAATCTGCCTGCCAATGCAGGGGACATGGGTTTGAGCCCTGGTCTGGGAAGATCCCACGTGCTGCTGAGCAACTAAGCCTGTGTGCCACAACTACTGAGCCTGCACTCTAGAGCCCATAAGCCACAACTACTGAGCCTGTGTGCTGCAACTACTGAAGCCTACACACTATAGCCCGTGCTCAGCAACAAGAGAAGCCACCACAATAAGAAGCCCGCGCATCACAACAAAGAGTAACCCCCACTCACTGCAACTAGAGAAAGCTTGCACGCAGCAACGAAGACCCAACACAGCCGAAAATAAATAAATAAAATAAATAAAGTTTAAAAAAAAGAAATTAAGTACTGATGTATGCTACAGTGTAGGTTAACTTTGTAAACATTATGTTAAATGAAAGAAGCCAGACTCAAAGCCATTTATATGAAATGTCTAGAATTAGGTGGTATATAGAAACAGAAATTATATTAATGGTTTCCTAGGAATGTGGGGATGGGAAAATTGCTGGGGATGATGGCTAAAGGGTGGGGAATTTCCTTATAGGGTAATGAAAATATTCTAAAATTGATTGTGGTGATGTTTATACAACTCTGTGGATATAGTTATAGCTATTAAAACATTTTTTAAAATTGAAATTATCAAAATTAAAAGTTTGTGCTTATCAAAAGATTTGTATAAAATTGAAGATATAAGACATAGACCAAGATAGAATACTTATATATATTTGGCAAAGAACTTATATCCATAATATATAAAGAGCTCCTACAATTCAATAATGAAAAGACAAAAAAAAATCTTTTAAAAAAACGCTCAAGTTATTGGGATAGAGAGTAATAGAGGAACTGGTGGTTGTTACTTTTTAAATATGGTGCTCAAAGAAGGTCTTTTGGAGACAGGATACCTGACAAGTGTCCTAACTAAAAGAAGGGAGTCTGTCATTCCAGGATCTTGTAGAAGAGTGTCCCCATGACAGGAAATAACAAATTTAAAGTACTAAACCTAGAATGAATATGCTATGTTCAAGAATCAACAGCTTCAGTGGAGCCAAAGGATTAGTAGGCAGTATCCATAAAACTGAGTAATTACAGAAAAGACTGACAGGAAATAAAGTTGAAAGGGGAGCTGGGAATGACATATTGGACACCTTTTCCCTTGTCAAAATGATCCTCCCTAATGATGATGATGGGGCTACAGCAAAATATTTCCTATCTCCTGCCTTGTGTCTTTAACTGCCCTTATACTGTTCCACTTAGAAAACATAACCTCAAATGTAATCTGTCCTGACCAAATTTGTCCCTAATATGTACACCAATCAATATTTACATTAATTTACCAAGTTGTATGACTAGCAACAACAATTCACTCAGGATATACTTGAATCCTCTGACCTTCATATTCTGTATCTATTCAATGACTCAGTTTTATCAATACTAACTCAAAATACCTGTCCCTTTCTCTGTAGTTCCACTGATAACTCCCTTTTCATAATTTCAATCTGATCTGCAACATTCTAGCTGTTAATTCCACTTATAATTTTTCCCTCTCAACATCTTTCCATACATGCTGGATTTTATTAATGCACAAAGCATATCATACTTTTAAATATTTTTCTAACTCAGAAAACCTACTGACTTTTTCTTATTTGTAATATTATCTCTCAAGATATTTTCCAAAAATATTTTATGGGAAAATAGTCCCTTGACATATAAATTTGGAAATGCAGTTACTATATCTCCCATAGAAGATACTATTGCACATTACCACATTAAGGATTCTTTAAAAGTCCTAGAGTTAAGAAACCTATATAAATTTTTAAACTTAGATATAAATATATATTCATCTATGAACACTTTTTAAATATAATAACTAATAACATCTTGCTGAACTGGTATTCTAGGAACATACCTTGACTAAAGGTTAAAATTCATGCTGCAAATTATCATTAAAGTGACTACAAAATGTAAGTTATACGACATAACTATGTTATTCTGCAAAGTGAGTAAAATGTGTTAGTTCAAATGCATACATTTTTAGAACTGAAATGTAATTTAAGGACAATCTAGCCCAAGTCAAGCATTTTATGAATCAGGTTCAGAAATGTAAATTTCCGAAGGTTACTTAGGTTGATAGCAGAGCTGAGCTTAGAATTTCTAGTTTATTGCCCTAATGTATAAATACTATTTTTATTCAAGGTAAATAATTTAACATATATTTATTGTCCACTACTATGTGCCTGGTATATGCAAAGATATTCTCACAATTCATCTTGGCACTTAACATTGCATTTATATTTAATTCAATTGGTTGAGCATAAATTCCTTAAGGGTCAAGGCTTTCTTTAGATTTTTAAATCTCCCTTTGTGACTAACATATTATTATGCACAACTAGTCACTGGCTCAACACATTCATGTAATATATTCTTGCTTAAATAACTTCTGATGACAGATCATAAATTAAAGAGGATTTAGCAAGAGTGAAGGCCCTCTTCCTAGTTCATAGCTGGTGACTTCTCGCTGTGTCCTTACATGATGGAAGGTACAAGGGACCTCTGTGGGATCTCTTTTATAAGAACACATCCCATAGCTCATGATCTAATCCCTTCTGAAAGGTCCTGCTTCCTAATACCATCACCTTTGGGAGTTAGAATTCTACATAAGAACTTGGGGGAACACAAACATTCAGACCATAGCATAATCTCACCAACAATCTTAAAGGTCCACATCCTCACCAACATTTTGTATTGTCAGTTTTTATTAATTTTAGTTGTGGTATCTCATAATAGTGCTGATATGTATTTTTGGATGACTAATGTTGAGCATCTTTTAATATGCTTATTGGCTGTATATATATAATCTATTGAAAAGTACCTGTATAATCTTTAATCCTTTTTTTTTTTTTTTCTGTACGTGGACTTCTCACTGTTGTGGCCTCTCCCATTGCGGAGCACAGGCTCCGGACGCGCAGGCTCAGTGGCCATGGCTCACGGGCCTAGCCGCTCCGTGGCATGTGGGATCTTCCCGGACCGGGGCACGAACCCGCATCCCCTGCATCGGCAGGTGGACTCTCAACCACTGCGCCACCAGGGAAGCCCTAATCCATTTTTAATTGCATATTTATTTGTAGTTCTTTATATATTTTCAATATATAATCTTAAGATATGTGAATTTCAAATACTTCCTCACAACTTGCCTTTTCAGTATCTTAACGGTGCTTCCTTTGTTGAACAGAAGTTCTTGATTTTAATGAAATCCAATTATCAGTATTTTATTTTTAATTGGTACTGTCTATATCTTGATTCAAAAATGCTTGCCAACCTCATCATGAATATATTCTCATATGTTTTTTCTCCTAAAATTTAATGTTTTATCTTTCACATTTAGATGGTTGAATTCTCTTGAGTCAATTTTTGTGTATTATACCAGGTTGGGTAATACATATTTTTAATGGGGCCAGCTATTTAAGACAATAGAGTACAGAAAGGTACCAGGATGTATAAGAAGTGTGTTAATCACTGCATAGCTTCAGGTCGGGTTTGTTATCTTGTTTATCATTTTACAATGTAATTATGCATTTTGAAATTTTAAAATAAGTTAATTACAATAATATATAATTACATCACTTCACTCTAGTTGATCTCCACAAATTACAGTGTTATGAATGTTATAACAAGTTGTACTATTTTTTCAGTGGCACGCACACCTAAATCAGTCTTCTACACTGCTCTTAGAAACTGAAATATTTAGTGGTTTTGGTCACTTTTCAGAGGCAACATTGTGGAGAAGAAAAGGTACTGAACTAGCAATCTGCTCACTTGAATTCAAGTTCTGTATCAGTCATTAATTAGCTATGGCTTGCTATAGAGCATACTTATAGTTTTCTCTGTCCAACACCCTTGCTTTCTTCTGGAAGCGATAATCTACTCCTCCTGGGAGCTACACCTGTCCACTCCACCCTTAAACTCATATACTTACATTAAGATTTGCAGTGTTTTGACATTTTCCTATTCCCTGACCCCTGACATTTTTAGGGTCCACAAAATCTGTGCTAGTCTCCCGTAGCTATCCACCTCAAACATATTGGTCCAGTGGTGGGACACTTCTAAACTGAAACTATCAATGCTATGCTGAAGCTATGTGAATCTAGTCCATGAAGAAACGTAGTCACACTATTCTGATTAGGCCTTCCATGTGCGCAATTCCTTCATATCCACAATTCCTCTATATCAGCGGTTCCACATCCAAGGATTCAAGCAACCATGGATCGTGTAGTACTATAGCATTTACTATTGAAAAAAATCCATGTATAAGTGAACCCATGCAGTTCAAATCCATGTTGGTCAAAGGTCAACAGTGTATATGTATATTTGTACATACATTTAAATACATATATATTTGTGAATTCAAATACTTTGTGATATGATTTAGAAGTTATGT
Source organism: Mesoplodon mirus (assembly GCF_964341445.2). Lineage (NCBI taxonomy): Eukaryota > Metazoa > Chordata > Mammalia > Artiodactyla > Ziphiidae > Mesoplodon > Mesoplodon mirus. Next base: position 47,349,134 of record NC_138984.1, read on the forward strand.
AACACTGCTACTGACTAAAATTCAAAAATGTGTTAACATTTCCAAAGTGTGAGAAAATAGGCTATACATTTCACTAGTGATTTTAATGAAGTTTAAAGCAAATGCCATTTATTACTTTATTATTTATTATGACTACACTTTAATGATGTATATTGCAGCTGTGATCCACTATAGACATAAACAGAATATTCTCTAAATTGTTTTTGATGGAATATCTGTTCCTGAATTTCTGAATGTTTACTGATAACATTGCTCTTTCCTTCCTGATTCCGATCACATCAGCGACTGAACACGTGCATGCATTCTCTTCCTTTTCTCTTCCCATGCTGTGTGAACATTACACATTTCCTTCCACTTTTGAATCCAAAGGAAAAATAACCTTAAAGAAAAAAATTTATATGTGCCTTTCCATTATTTTTTGCTATTGATCTTTAAATAATTTTGAAACAGGAAGTCTCACTCTCCTGCTGAAATCTGTTTCCTATAGAGAGTAACTGTGTTGATTTATCACTTAAAGTCACTTTTCTATGAAACTCTTTTGAATCAGATAACTCCCTAAGTTGAGGGAGAAGAACTGGGACAAAGGACTGGCTAGAATGTTAGACAATTTCTTTTTTCAACGGTTCTGTTTGCAATCTCATAGAAAACCTGGTCAAGAAATTGGTTATAAAAACAGAAACATAATTTAAAGGAAACAAAGATGAAAATTTGGAAATGTGTTTCTTTTTTGAAATGGGAGTAAAGGGAAAGAGAAATCAGAAATTGAAAGTTGCGTTAAAGAAATAATAGAAAAATGCAAGAAAAATTAAAGTAAAATTAGTTCTGACTCAAAAAAGATAGTTATGAGAAAGATGTGGCAAATAGAATTGCAAATGAAAATGGTTCTTAATACATACTTCGTCATGTTGATCAGGATTACCCATGTCTCTCAGTTATTGCCATTTTAATGTGTATTTTTAAGATTGAAATATGACCTCTGTACTTGAATATTATTAGCTATATGCACTGAAAGTATGTGTGTCTACAATATTGAATGCTAATACACATGTTTTAAATATGACTCATGGAATTTGTGGACAGAAATGTATAAGAATACACATTAAATGTCATAGAAACTTCCATGTGGAGGTGTGCATAAGGTTCCTACTAGTCTATATATAAATCCACATTAACATTTTATTTATTAGATATATCTGTGTTCTGTATTTCAGAGATGATTGACGCAATGAAGAAAGAACAGATTTTTTGGGTTTCTGTATGTCTGCTGCTTAGTTGCGCCTCTGCCCCTCTTAATGCTGTTCCTGAGGAAGATGAAGAACATACAAACATTACAGGTAAAATGTTAAAAGCATTCACCTTTTTAAGCTAGTCAACGCTCTCAATTTTTTTTTTTTTTTTTTAACGGTATGTGGGCCTCTCACTGTCGTGGCCTCTCCAGTTGCGGAGCACAGGCTCCGGACGCATAGGCTCAGCAACCATGGCTCACGGGCCCAGCCGCTCTGCGGCATGTGGGATCTTCCCGGACCAGGGCACGAACCCGCGTCCCCTGCATCGGCAGGTGGACTCTCAACCACTGCGCCACCAGGGAAGCCCAACGCTCTCAATTTTAATCCAAAAATTTAATACATTTTTCTCCATCTTGTAGAAAAATCAGTTTTTATTGAAGTGACATTTTCCCAAAATCTTAGTCCAAAAAAAAGTCACTTTAGTAAGGAAAATCTCTTTTTTCTCAGACTATATATTAAATACTGAAGTACCTCTGAAAAATTGCAAGGAGCAAAATGATATACATACAACTCTCTATGAACCTTGATGTACCCTTTGGCTGGGAAAAGTATGAGAAGGAAAAGGAAAGTACAAACATCTGAGGTTTCAGTCATTCTCTCCTTCTTGCCTTTATTCCTCAAATAAAAACTTCTCAGATGAGTCCAAAGTAAGAATCTAGTCAAGCAGGACACCAGAAGATCTGGGTAATAGAAGATAGTTCTAATCCCATAAAGTTCTGTGTCTAAAAATAAAATACAGTTGACCCTTGAGCAATGCAGGGGTCAGGGCACCAACCATCAGTGAAGTCAAGAATCCACATATAACTTATAGTCAGCCCTCCGTATCCACGATTCCTCTAGGTCCTGCATTCTGCATGCAGATTCAACCAACCACAGATCATGTAGTACTATAGTATTTATTACTGAAAAAAAATTTTGTATAAGTGAACCCATGCATCTCAAACCTGTGTTGTTCAAGCATCAACTGTTTTAATAATAAAACAATAGAACAAGGAAGAGACTGTGTAGTGATCATTATAGATTTATTTCTTTCTTAAAAGTAATATTTTGTGGCAAATTAGTAAATTAGTGATAAAAATTTCATCACTGTTAATAATGAGAGACTGAACAAAGTGATAGCTTCTATTCGTTTGTATATGTGTTTATGATGTACAAAAGATTTCCATAAATACATTTTGATTTCATGTCTCCAACAGCTCTTTAATGTGATTTTGTTCCTTGTACTAACCTTTGATAAAGGTTGAATAAATATATCTTATGTGCCTGAAACTCGGTAGGTGCTAGGGAAGAAGTGATGACAGAGACCAGGTTCTCCAAAATTTCATGGTTTCACAAGGGAGACTTTAACGTAGACAGATTATTTCAGTGTAATAAGAGGCATGCATAATGGTGCTGCTGTTGACACAAAGAAAAGGGGGACTCATCTAAGCTTGGCTATCTGAGAGCTTGGCACAGGGAAGTGGCCAAATGGTACATGCTACATCACTTCAACCTGCACCCAAAAATGAGACACTGGGAGCAGATCTGATAGTCTAGACCAACTGGACCCACAGCTTGAAGTCCATCTGCCCAGGCAGGCCCAGCGTCGATAAGCCCCCAGCTGACCGGTCGATAAGAAGCAAACCCAGCTGGGATCAGAAGGGCCATTCACATCCTACCCATGAATGAAAAATAAAGGCTTATTATTATATGCCACCGAAAAATACATATATATTATTGGGAAAATTTCCTAAAGATGGAACATTATTTGATAAAGTAAAAACCATTATGTGCCTTATGAGAGTAGGAACGTGGGCAGTATGAGATGGATTCTTCATTCCACTCATTTTTCAAAAGGGATGGTTAAAGTTCTAATATTCTGGAGGTTGGGTAGAGAAGGAATGCGGAGGTTACAGTAAGTCCCAACAGGGCAAAGCAGGCAATCCCGTCTTAGAAAGTGGGAGGAGAAAGAGTCCAAGTGTTCCTAATATTCACCTCATCCAAGCTCCCTCAATTAGGCTGAGAAAATGCATGCCAGTTAACCACGGTGTTCCTGAAGTTGTTGCTACTGCCACAGTCAGTCCAAGAACCCAGAATTAACTCATCAATAATTAAACCCAAGTTTAAAATCTCTGGGTAAATCCAGACCAAACCCACCTGGATAAGGAAAAATTTTGATCTTAAAGCTAGATTTGAAGACCACTTAGCTGACTGGCTGCACAGTCTTATGCAGTTTTGGTTTTCTTTTCTTTTGTTTTTAATTAATCTTGTGATAACATGATCCTGTGTCTGTATAGATTCAGTTTTGGAGATACCATCTATCACATTATGCCAGGGTCATGCCATCATTTTATAGATGTATGCCATTTCATTGAAATACTGTACTAGCATTTTATTGAAAAACATTACAAGATTTTATGGCTTCTCTCACAAGTCAATAGTAGACTTTTTAAAATTAGTTCAACCAGCAGGGAGGATGAAATAGAGAAACTTTTTGATAAGATAAAAATGATTAAAAAATAGTGGTGATAAGGTTGTTTTTTTTTTTTTAATTCCTTTAGACTGGTATAGACAAGATTAGCAGGGAGCATTTAGAGAAAGGCAAGTATGTTTCATAGCATTTAGAATCAGACAGACCTAAGTATGCATGTGTAGTTTGCCACACAGCAGCTTTGCAAAATTAGATGAGTTTATGTAAACTCTCTGACTCCCAGTATCCTAATCTATAAGTAAGTGATCTAAATAACTACATTTAAATGGTTGTTATATAAACTGCATAAAAGCATCTGGCATATTTCCTAGCACAGAGGAGGCAGAGTACACGTCTGTGTTCTTCCTTTCCAGAGAAATCAAATATTTTAGTTACAGAGTAAAGTAGCATATAGACTCCTAGATAGTAGGTTCCCAAACAAATTCCAGGAGAATGAGGATTCTAATAGTCAAGGATATGACACATCCCCAAATATATCATGAGCCTTCCATTCAACATCCCAGGACAGGGGGAGGGAAGACTGAGATTTTAATTCCCAGACTGTGAGACATAAAATATTGGGTTGGCCAGAAAGTTCCGTAAGATGTGATGGAAAACCCCTAACTTTTTGGCCAACCCAATAGAAGAAATTAATTATGAAAATAATTACATATAAACCATAATTCTGTTTATCTCACTACATCAGATTAAAGTCCTGTTACATTGTCTTGTATAATTTTTCCAGTTTTATGGCCTTAGGTAGATCCTTGTCACAGTCAACGCTTTCTTCAAGTCTCAGGAAAGTTATCTCTGATCCCCTCAGAAAAGCTTAAGTATCTTATTATACACTTACACAGTATCCTGAACTTCTTGAATATTTATATAACTAAGTCTTTAGTGTCTGCATGCTCCATGAAGTGGGGGGGTGGGGGTGGTTACTGCCACCTAATTTACTATCATATCTGCCATGACAGCACAGTTCCTGACACACATGACCAACACACGATTGTTAACTTTTGAAAAGGTTTATCTAAATTAAAAAATCAAAACAAGACAAACTTTCATCCCTTTTTAGTGGCATGGCATGGCTGTGTGTCCAAAGGGGCCACCTGATCACTCCCCCAAATCAGGAATGCTGTGCCCAAGTGCGAGGTTGCAAGGTCACTGCACAAAAGAATATTCTAATATAGTATTTGTGTAAGAAATACAATAAAATATGAATGGTAAAAATGAGTAACTAGATAATAATTAGTAAAATACATTACTCAAAGTTAATTCTTAGTGTTTTCTTTAGGAAATTGCTATAAAATCATTACCTGCTTTCATCACTGAAACCATTTTTAATTTTTATAAAGTGAAGTTTAGAAAAATTTATTGAGTGGAAATTGTAAAATTAAATCTATGTGCTTGACTTAAATGCCAATTAAGGAATCTCAGTCACACAGATCTGTGACAATATTACTCAGTTATTAAGAAGGTGAGCAGTATCTGGTATAAAACTATCTGAGGGTCAATTCTGAAGCTATCACTTATGGTGTGAACTGAACAATTAATTTTTGCAATGCTATTTTATAATCTGTAAAGTGGAGATAATAATGCCTAATTCAGAAGGTTGTTGTGATCGTTAAAGAATATAATTGTGAAATGTCTGGAGCACAGTAATTACTCAGTAAACGTTAGCTGTTACTACCAGGACAACTGCTACCACTATGGTGTAATATCCTTTTTTTGTGGTGCGCTGCCACCACCTGGTGGCACCATTACTAAATAGCAGGTTGAAAATAAGATGGTATATCCTTAATACAGAAAATGTAAAATAAAAGATTTGGAATGATGATAAGGAATATCAAATGTATGAAAAGTCAAAAATGTGGGAATAATCAATGAGGAAGAATTTGATATAAATTATTGATTTATAAGACATAGTTTCTCTAAGTATACAGTATTTGGCAACTCAGGTAAAGCTGTCTGTGTTCTACAAGTGGCCTATATTAAAGGTGCCTGTCTGAAGCACTGCTTCAATGATTCGGTGTCTGTAGAGTTCTAAAGTAACATTAACTTGGGAATGAAGACCATCATATCGTATGAGAAGTGCTATAGGAATTTCTGAAATAATGGTATATAGCCATAAGATTTGAAAATGTCAGGGAGTTTTTATTCTAGCTCATTTCTCAAAATTATTTATGGGACTTCTGAGATTCTAAGATCTGCTCCTAAGAGAGGATATTTATAGAACTGATAGGTCAAATTTTTGTCAGCACTGCAAAAATGTATATAGAGCAGATAAAACATAAAGTGCTAATTCAGTGATACATTGTGGGCCATCTCTCAGTCAGACGCACCACTTAGGGTCCTTGAAGCTTTCTAACTTCTCACAACTTTTTAACAACTCAGAATGTCATGTATAGAATTATCAATCCTTAAGTAAAGAAAGGAATATAAATAGCATTCACAATCATGCATAAATGTACTACTCAGAAAATGCTTTCGCTTATTTTTGAATTCAAATTGACAGTTGTAACTTCAGTGATGAAGGGAAAATATATTTTTTCATGTCATTTTTTGTTTATATACAGATATATACAATACTCTAAAATGTTATTATATATTATTAATTTCTAGAGAAAAGAAGTACTTGTGTGTATAATTTAAGAAAATTATTTGTAATTTATAATATTTAACACCTAAATTTTCATAACTAGGGAATGGTTTAATGTAGTATGTTATATACATACATGTATGAATATAAATATTCTGTTGCTTTTTCTTTCATGAAGATTGGAGTCATGTACCAGCCCTGATATTGTTGCTTTTAAAGAGTTGTTTTGTATGTAAAAAATGACACAGCTGTTGGGCTTCCCTGGTGGCACAGTGGTTGAGAGTCCGCCTGCCGGTGCAGGGGACACAGGTTCGTGCCCAGGTCCGGGAAGATCCTACATGCCACGAAGCGGCTAAGCCCGTCAGCCATAGCCGCTGAGCCTGCGCGTCTGGAGCCTGTGCTCCGCAACGGGAGAGGCCACAACAGTGAGAGGCCCGCGTACCGCAAAAAAAAAAAAAAAGAAAAAAGAAAAAAAAATGACACAGCTATGGATTAGGGAGTCATCTCTACTTATTTGTAATGTCAACACATCAGTTACCTTATAACTACTACTCAATTCCATATTGGTCAACTGGCACAAGTTTAAACAACATCTATAACAAGAGTCTAGAAAAAATATTTGATACTTTTCCTTAAAAGTTGCTTAATAATCAACTATTAAAGTTTAATAAAGTTGGTAAGACCTGTCTCATTTGGTGAGTTTATATATTTTATCTAACTTTTTGATAACTTTTCATAGTTTCTTATATCAGCCTGTTTTATGATTGTTGCACTTCTCCTTAAAATTAAGATGTATTAAAAATGAAATGAAAAGGAATGTTATTCTTTTATTTTTACCTTGTAGATTCTGAGTTGCCACCATTGAAACTTGTACATTCATTCTGTGCATTGAAAGCAGATGATGGCCCATGCAAAGCAATGATAAAGAGATTTTTTTTCAATATTCACACTCAGCAATGTGAAGAATTTATATACGGGGGATGTGAAGGAAATCAGAATCGATTTGAAAGTCTGGAAGAGTGCAAAGAAAAATGTACAAGAGGTAGGTTTCTGGAGACACTTATCACCCAGAAACGTTTAGAGTGTTTAGATCTAATCATAGATTTGATAATTTTAGAAAAAACGTTAAAACTATGTTAACATTCCAAGGAATCTTTTTTCACTTTTTTAGCTTTAATGTTCAACTACTGTTTTTCATTTTTTTGTATCAGTCATTATAAAATACATTAAGCTTATTGTCCTATACTCTTCTCCATAATAAAGAGGGGAGAAAACCCTTAAGTTTGCAGAACAGATTTTATATCTGCAGCAAATTAAGTGTAATTCAGCCTCCTTGGGTAGCTATGAGTTCACAGGAAAAACATTGTTATTCACAGTGACTTAGACTTTCCTTTACCAATACAATGATCTCATAGTTGTTTCCCTGTCAAGATAATGAATTAATCCAATTTGAGGTTCTCAACAGCTACTACTTAGAAAATTATAGAAATATATGTATGAAAGTAAAATCCTTCTCTTTGGAGCCTTGGAGTAATGTAGAAAATATCATCCCTGATGACCTTAGAAGACCTTACTGAACTCAACTTTTCATAGTTTTACTAAGTTATAAGGTTTAAAAGCATATCACATTCTACTATTAAACTTTATTGAACACTTTTATTCTTTTAATCATGTTAAAACAACTTTTTTTTCTTTTGCAAATTCTACAAATTACAGTGTTTCATGTGGTTTTCTCTCTTTAGACTGAGATAAATTCCAAACAATTACTGGTCAACATTTTTGAATGTTTTTATCTCAGTTTTATTCTTCTGAATTGAGAGCTACTTGAGAGATAGAAAATCCTGAGTTGTCTTTATTTCTGCAGTTTCTAGTCCCAAATTTCCCCACTGCATGTTCTTAGAGACAGTTGAATTAAACTGTAGGGCCATAGCGATGGTATCTTTAGTTAACACCGGTGTCTTGTTTTTTGCAAAGCAGGCAGGTCTGCATTTTCACTCTGATAATGCTTTCCTAAACAGCTTTTACAAAACAGCCTTGGCATCATGATGCTCTTGGCCTATGGGAAAATCTCAGTGTGGTAAAAACAGAGCTTTTCTCCTCTGTGACTGTTGTATGCTCCAGAGCTGGCAGAAAAGAATCGATGTGAATGAGTTTCTTTATCTCAGAGCACTTATTTTCTTCTTTCCTCTCTGTAGAAGTGCTAGAAATGTTACTAACACAGATTAGGCAGTTCAGTGGTTCTCTGTAGTACCTTTGGTTTTTGTGATTGCCTGGTCATTTTCCATTCATCACAGATTTCTATACCCTGTTCTATTCCATACTGGGCCAAGTATCCTTTTGTACTGAGTATCACTCAGGTTCAGCACCTTGGCTAGAGGCCTGGTTGCCTCATTCTTTGTAATCCTCACTTTTTCATGTAGCAGGCTACTTAATTTCATCAACTGGCCTCTTTCCTGAAATACATACCTATTTAGTTTTTATAATTTACAAATCTTTTATCTCACCATTGTGAAAAGTTACCCTTTTCTTCAGAAATTAATCAAATATAATGATTTTGTTCTTCAGTAAATGTCATGTTATAATGTTTTCTCAAACATCATTACTGCCTACCATAACTATATGTCTTTTGCCCCCATCTCCTCATTATCTCTTCAAAAGTCATTGATATTACTGTTTGAATATCTGAGTGTTTTATATAGTAAGCTACTCTTAAGGATATAGCTGACATAGAAGAATTACTAAGCTTTTAAAAAATCACCTAAGGAGAAAATTCCATCTTCAGCTGTGATGGAGTAACTGGAGCTGAACTTTCTCTCCTAATGTAAATAACTAGAAAACTGGGCAAAATATATGAATCAGCTGTTTACAGACATTGATCAAAAGGCAGTGCAGGATTGTGATCTCTGAGAGATGGGAAACATGTGAGGTGAACCCTCCGGTCTCCCCAGCAATCTGCATGAAGGCACTTCAGACCACAGTTAAAGGAGGGAAATACCAGCACAGCATGGTGGTCTCCATGGTGGAGGATGTGGAGATTGGAGACTGGTAGACTGATGTGGCTGGGTTTTGAGGGACAATATGTGAGAGAGAATGGACATATGTAGAGAAAAAGCTAAAAAATCTGGATAAGGGTCCCTTTGAGTTTGTTACTGAATAATAAAACTGCGTGCACTTGGTGAAATTCCATGAGTTTGAGAAAGTAATTACAGGGATTTTTAAGTGGAACAATTCCCAGAGCTCCCACATGACTAGGAGAAATTTTGCATTTAATTTAGTACTACGACTAAATTAGACCTAGAGTAAAAGCTATTTTAACCTTGCCATAGTGAAACTTTAACCAAGCCTTAAAAGTTCCAGATGATCCACAAGTAACTTAACTACTTGCCAGAAGGCACTTCTTTAATGGAAGATGGTAAAACATTCTTTAACGGGAGACGATAAAATCCAGCAGCTAACAGGATAATATTCAAAAATATCTATAATCCCCCCTGCCCAGAATACTAAACATTTGAAGAAGCAAACTGTGATCCATAATTAGGAAAAAAATGCTTAATTCAAACAGACAGAGAAATGACAGAGGTGACGAAATTAGTAGACAAGGACTTTAAAATAGCTATTATAAATATGGTAAAGGATTTAAAGAAAACATGAATGTAATAAGGAGAAAATGGAATATATAAAAAAGAACTAAATGGAAATTCTAAACTTGAAAAATCCATTATATAAAATAAGAAATTTTCCAGATGTACTTAAAGCAGATTAGACATTACAGAAGAAAAGGTCAGTAAACTTAAAGATAGAGCAATAGTAACTGTTCAAGATGAAGGATAGTGAGGATAAAAAAAAGGCTAAACAAGCAAACAGAAAAGAATATAGCCCAATAACCCATGACAGGAGATCAAGAAGTCTATCAAAATGTGTAATTGGAGTCCTGGTGGTTGCGGCAGAAGATATGGGAACAAAAAAATGTCAAAGAATTATCCACATTTGATGAAAACTGTAACTTGTAGAACCAAGAACATTGACAAAATCAAAAAAAAAAGAATAAAGAAAAAGAAGTCTACACAAATGAATATAATAATCAAATTGCTGAAAATTGTGGATAAAACGTAAATCACAAAAAAATGAAGAAAGTGATACATGAGAGAATGAAGATAGAAAGAATCCCCAATTTCCCATCAAGAAACAATTCACAAGAGAAGAAAATGGAACATCTTCTTTGAAGAGCTAAAGGAAAAAATAAACTGCCAATTAGTAATCTAGATCTATTAAAAATACCCTTATAATGGAGATAAACACTTTTTCAGATTAACAATGTCTGAGAAAATTTATTGCTAGCAGACTTGCACTGTGAGTAATAGTAAAAGATTTAAAACTAAAGCACACAGGAAAGGAGGGGGAGCATATGAGATTAGTGTTGTAAGGTTCTTATACTACAGATGAAAGTGGTATAAATTATTTGAAGCCAAATTGTCATGAATTAAAGATGCATATTAAAATTACATTAAATTTAAATGGTATAGTCACTCCAGTTAAAAGGTATATAGTAGACAATATAAAAAAATCACGAACAAAGTATGTGTTGTCTGCAGGAAAGACGTTTTAAAAATACAGACACAGAGAGGTTAAAAGTGAAAAGATGAAAAAAGATATACCATGCAAGCACAGATCAGAAGAATGATTAGTAAAAGTAGACCATAGGACAAGGAATATCGGCAGGAGAAAGGGAAGATACATTATAGGAATGAGGGCCAATTAATCAAAAAGCCATAATAATCCTCAATGTCTATGTGTATGCCTCAATTACAGAACTGGAAAATTTTCAGAGAAAAAACTGACAGAAGTGAAAGGAGAAATATGATGTGTATCTTATATATTAAGACTTGGAAGCTGAAATTGTTTTTTATTTTGGATACCTTTGAGAGCTATGGCTGGTAAATTACCATGCCTGAGAATAAAGTCAAGCCAAATATTTCAGAGAATAGGAACTAAGGATGTGTTTAGTTTGATATGTATGCTCAGCTGTCCTTTTGCATGTAAAGCTGTTTTACCAGTTGTTTCCAAATATGTATAATCTTGCATGATGTATTTACCTATGTAATAATAGAGACGTGGTAACAAAGTTAATAAGGTAGAAAAAATTAAAATATAGTTTGTAAATGGTTTCTAAACACATGGCTTTCAAAGTGTTTGTCTTTCGGTTTAGTTGCTTTTTTTCCCATAGCCTAAACAAGAACATTGTATTTGATTATTATTTTTTAAAAAGTAGGTGTATGTAGTGTGGGAATTTAAAAATTAGATGACAGAGATCAAATTCCTACTTAGCTTTTTAGCTAGTCAGCCTCTACAGCAACTTTTAAAGGCTCCAATAGATATGCTGTTTATATTAATTACTATTTTATTAGTTGGGCTAACTGTGACTTGCAGCTTTTCATGGGGATTTACATGGAAATTTTCTCCACAGGAAATTAAAGAGCGTGTAAATACTTTTTCCATTCTCTTTATTTTTAAGTTTATTTTGTGTTTTATTTGTTTGGAATAGTGAAGACTTACCCAGTAACAAGAATATTCTGTCCATAGACTCTTTTCCCATCTACTTGGAAAATTTTCTAGGCTGACTTCAACAAATATGAAATATAAAAGTTAGCATTCAGATTTTACCCTCCCCTTTCCCAACAGAAAACAAAAAGATGAAGAAAGAATAGGGCAAAAAAACATTTTTTTTACAATTGTTTAAATGCATCAGGTAATTATGAATTAATTTTGATATTAATTAATTTTAATATTCATAATGAAATATTAAAATGTGAATTCATATACATTGGAGTTCAAGGAATTACTAAAATAAGAATTAGTAAAACATACTCTCATTATTCCTTAAGACATCATTAATAAATGTTATGTTCTGCATAAATCTAGGAAAATATGATAACTTGGATAATTTGCTGTAAACCTCATCTATCTTTTCAGACTGTAATTGGCATAAAAATAAATTAAATAGGGTGTCCATGGTTGTTATTTTCAGAATCCTCAAAGATAATCATTGGTAATTTAAATACATCTAAAATTCGAATGTGCTAAAATACATTATTTGAGTTAGTTTGCATGTATACCAGGTGAATTACTCTGATTTGGGATGAAACCAGAAAGGAACAATTTCTCTCTTTTAATATTGCATGAATATTGAAATCAAGCATCTCTATGTTCCTGTTCTGTGGCTATTGTCAGTAGGTAAAACAGAGCAAAAATTATTATTCAGCACTCTAGTCTTATATACTGTTTATATGTATATATCCTTTCCCTGCCTTCATAAATTAAAAATGTAACATAATAATTGTACATTAAAATATTTTAAAGTAAGCTTATTATGACAATCCACCATCTAAAAATATTAATTGGGGGTTGTTTATTTACAATAAAAAAATCAGTTTTTCTTAACATTTAAAATACAATTAGAATTACACACACACACACACACACACACACATCTTTTTTAAAAGACTGTTGAATAAAACATAGTAAAGCTCAAAAGGGAGATGAACCACATCACCTTATCATTCGTAGACATTTTACTCTCCAAAGCATAACCTGATTGATCACTGGCTGAAAGGGGCATTTAAGCCAACTCATACTCATATTCTCTCTCTCTTGCCTCTCTCTCCCTCCCTTTATGTCTCTCTGGCCATACAACTAATAATAAACTGCCCTGAACAAAGCTTTTCTCTGTAAAACAAATGATTATACAACAAATCAAATATCACTTAGTTTTCCTAATGTTTACGTGAACAAATCAAAATTTTTCATAATATATCAATTTGAATTTCATTATCCTTTAAATTAGAATTTAGAATCCATACTTGAAATACAGTGGGTCAAAGACAAGTAGCATTCTAATTCTCAAGTGGAGTAATTCCAATAATTCTATGAGATTAAACTAAAAAATACATGACAGATACCATTTGCTTCATTTCTCCTCTGTAATTGGAAATAATAATGAAGCTTGTAATTGGATTAAGATAATGAAGCAGAAGAAGGAATCAGGGAAGGAGGTAATTCTGGTTCCTTTCACTCCTACTTCCATTCCTCTATACAAATGATCTGTTTTTATAGGCAAAATAGGCTGTTTGAATTACTTTCACATTTCACATTATTTTAATAAATAACTATTTTAATCATAGATATTTTGAATAGCAAACAGTTCACCATGAATTATTATTTTTGTAAATGTGTTAGAAAGTTTTAAAATAGTTTTTGAGACATTATTATATTAAAATGTAGGTGACTTCATGGTTATACTGTAATAATTTAATCTTTAGGGAAAATAAGAAATTTATTTATTGACATTCTGTATAAGAATAATTTTAATAGTAATAAACATATCACCCTAGTTTGTTAAATTGAAAGTCATAACATTATATTATAAATTGTGGTAATTGATACATATATACTGTTTTACTTGCAGATTATCCAAAGAAAACTAGAAGGACAAAAACAACATTGCAAAAAGGTGAATATGTTCATTTGTATGCTCATTAGTAGCATTTACATAAGACACTTGGCAATTCAATTCTTAGCTTTCTCTGCTATGAGATTCATCATAAATCCATGTGATCTTTGAAATGGTGTTTTGTTTCAGTGCATATAATGAAAAAGTAGAAATAACATACATGATATTTGGTAAAGGAAGACTTCAAACACTGTGTTTACTCATTCTAATGCAGTGTGATATCTGGTATTAGATCAGTAACAATCCAGAGCCATGCACATGCTATTTTAACATCCCCAAATAGTGATTTAGATGTTGCTGTTCTTACTTTATTTCTCAGATCTCTAATCCTTTCATAATCTCAGCACTATGTGGCTTTAGCAAGTTTCATCCAGTATTACCCTGAATGTATATATGCCTTTGAGTTGTCAACAGCCTGTATGAAAAAATAAGTGGAGATATTTAACAATAAATAATTGCTTTTGTCAACATTATTTAGCATTTGCATATTTTTGATTTTGTGATTTAAATTATTTATAGTTTTTAACTAAAAATAATTACTTTTTGGTGAATATATTATATCAGCACAAGAAAAATATTACAAGAAATGAAGAAAGACATGCTCCTTTTAATAAAGGTCTAGAAGCTGACTTTGCTCAATTACCATTCACAGCATTTACATTTAAATGAGAAATTATTGAACAAAAAGATCAAATTATTTAACTCAGGACATGAAAAATCTACATAATTCAAAGTGAATTTTAGTTTTACTAACTTTGATTTAATTATGTGGGAAAGAGCTGAAAAATTCTATAACTCACTGATAAGCTTAAGAAAATCTACTGTCCAGGATTTCAGTCAAAATTTATAAAATAAATTCAGCAAAATTTGTACAAACAACATAAGTAAATGTATTTATTTACAAGTTTTAAAATAACTTTCTATAAATATTGAATTAATTTTTACAAAAGTGTTCAATACTTCAATTAAATGAAATTCTTCTTCTCTGTAATATCAAAGAATACAGCATATTTATAAATAGGGGTTTTTTGTCCATCAAGTAAAAGATGATATCTTCAACATTTAAACATTAGTATATTTTTTTCAAAAATGTAGATTTAGGAAAAAATTATATGCAGGGGAAATTTACTAGAAAATTATGCTACTTAATTTATATCTAATGATTCAGAATTGAAACATTCTTATTTGATATTATATATGAAAGTTAGAGAGTAAAGCTATGGATACTATTCACGTGTAAAAAATGTCAGATGCTAAAAAAAAAAAAAAGTCAGATGCTAAAACCAATCCATAATGAAGACTTTAAGCATATTGATTTGAAGTCAACTTTGTGATATGCTTCCTAACATCACATCAGAACAGTTATAAAGACAATGGGGATTCTTTACAACCCTTTTGGGAGAAAGTTTTGTTTAAGACAATTGCCAAGTATGCAGCCTCAAACAAAAGTTAGTAGTGAAAATCATGTGGTTTATGGAAGTTGGCATATAGCTTAAAGCCTGCCTTCTGAGTTTTAGCTGAGAATCAATTTAGAGCAAGGATTGTATATGCAGATTCAATACGAACGTTAAAACTTTATTTATCTTAGGAATATTGGGAACAAATTTCTTAATTTGTGACCGTGGATATTTTAAACTCTAGGCCTAAGCAGAATTATTTTAAAAGTATTCAATTTCAACTCCTAAAATATGTCCTAGAATGGGGCCTCATATAAATATGGCAACTTTCAGTTGTATAATTCCTTAATCATATTTTCAGAATAATTTGTTACTGTTTTCTCTTCTTTGTATGCAATATTTTTTACCTACTTCCTTTTGTTAAACATAGAATTCTTATATTATTTGTTAATATGATTTAAAATTTCATAAATACATACTAAGACCTAAACAAATCAAATTAGTGATCAAATGTATTTTTCTTTCTCTTGTAATATGGTATATTATAAAACTTTTTTAAAACAGCTTTATTGAGATATAATTCACATGCTAAACAATTCAGCCATTCAAAGTGCACAATTTAATAATTTTAGTATATTTAGTGTTGTGCAACCATAAGCATAATCAATTTTAGAACATTTTTATCACCCCCCAAAAAAAACCTCTGTAATCACTAACAGACACTGCCCCATTTCTTCCAGCTCCCCCAGCCACAGGCAACCATTAATCCACTTTCTGCATCTATAGATTGGCCTATTCTGGATGCTTCATAAAAATGAAATCATATAATATATGGATATATGGATATATATGGATAATATATGGATTTTTGTGTCTGACTCATTCCACTCAGCATCATGTTGTCAAGGTTCATCCATGTCGTAGCAGATCTCAGAATTTCATTCCTTTTATGACAGGATAATATTCCATTATATGAATAGACCACATTTTGTTTATCCATTTATCAGATGATAGATGTTTGGGTTGTTTCCACCTTTTGGCACTTGGGAATAATGTTGCTAGGTACATTAGGGTTCAAGTTTTTGTGTGCACATGTGATTTCATTTCTCTTGCCCTAGACACCTAGGCCTCTGTGTGGTTCTAATAGGCATTCTTTTTAATTTTGAGTGAAGTTGAACATCTTCATGAATTACCTGTTTAAATCCATTGCTTGTTTTACTGTTGGGTTGTTTGAATGTTTCTTATTTGTGGTATTGTGATTTATAATAAAGATATAGTTGGTCTTCCTCCTGTTGTCCCTGGCACAGAGCTCCAAAAACCCTTGGAATTTCCTGACTTGAGCCTTAAAGGTATCTTTTGTTATGTTAATGATGTGACTTCCGGGACAGCTGCTAAATTAGGGGGGGCTGCTGGTTGCCAGGGGAGCCAACCCCTTGATTAGAGGGTTGGAACTTTCGATCCCAGCCCCCCTCCACCACCTCCAGAGAGGGGAGAGGGGCTGGAGGTTGAGTTCAATCACCAATGGCCAATGATTTAATTATTCATGCCTATATAATGAAGCCTCCATAAAAACACAGAAGGACGGAGTTCATGGAACTTCCGGGTTGTTGAACTTGGGAAGATTCGGGAAGAGTGGATGCCTGGAGCGGGAAGCTCTGCCCCTTCCCACGTACCTTGCCCTGTGCATCTCCTCCACCTTGCTCTTCCTGAATTATATCCTTTTGTAATAAACTGGTGATCTAGTAAGAAAACGTTTCTGGAGTTCCGTGAGCCAAATTAATCAAATCCAAAGAGAGGAGTGTGGAACCTCAGATTTACAGCCTTGTTGGTCAGAAGCCCCGGGGGCTGGGGGGGCGGGGTGCACCTGAACTTTTTTTTATTTTAACATCGTTGTTGGAGTATAATTGCTTTACAATGTTGTGTTAGTTTCTGCTGTATCACAAAGTGAATCAGCTATAAGTATACATATATCCCCATATCCCCTCCCTCTTGTGTCTCCCTCCCACCCTCCCTATCCCACCCCTCTAGGTGGTCACAAAGCACCAAGCTGTGCTATGCGGCTGCTTCCTACTAGCTATCTATTTTACATTTGGTAGTGTATATAAGTCTATGCCACTCTCTCACTTTGTCCCAGCTTACCCTTCCCCCTCCCCATATCCTTAAGTCCATTCTCTATGATTGCGTCTTTATTCCTGTCCTTCCCCTAGGTTCTTCAGAACCTTTTTTTTTAATAGATTCCATATATGTGTGTTAGCATACAGTATTTGTTTTTCTCTTTCTGACTTACTTCACACTGTATGACAGACTTTAGGTCCATCCACCTCACTACAAATAGCTCAATCTCTTTCCTTTTTATGGCTGAGTAATATTCCATCGTATATATGTGCCACAGCTTCTTTATCCATTCATCTGTTGATGGACACTTAGGTTGCTTCCATGTCCTGCCTATTGTAAATAGTGCTGCAGTGCACATTGTTGTACATGACTCTTTTTGAATTATCGTTTCTCAGGGTATATGTCCAGTAGTGGGATTGCTGGGTCATATGGTAATTCTGTTTTTAGTTTTTTAAGGAACCTCCATACTGTTCTCCATAGTGGCTGTATCAATTTACATTCCCACCAACAGTGCAAGTGGGTTCCCTTCTCTCCACACCCTCTCCAGCATTTATTATTTGTAGATTTTTTGATGATGGCCATTCTGACCAGTGTGAGGTGATACCTCATTGTAGTTCTGATTTGCATTTCTCTAATGATTAGTGATGGTGAGCTTCCTTTCATGAGTTTGTTGGCAATCTGTATATCTTTTTTGGAGAAATGTCTAGGTCTTCTACCCATTTTTGGATTGGGTTGTTTGTTTTTTTGATATTGAGCTGCATGAGCTGCTTGTATATTTTGGAGATTAATCCTCTGTCAGTTGCTTCATTTGCAAATATTTTCTCCCATTCTGAGGGTTGTCTGTTCGTCTCATTTATGGTTTCCTTTGCTGTGCAAAAGTTTTTAAGTTTCGTTAGGTCCCACTTGTTTATTTTTGTTTTTATTTCCATTTCTCTAGGATGTGGGTCAAAAAGGATCTTGCTGTGATTTATGTCATAGAGTTTTCTGCCTATGTTTTCCTCTAAGAGTTTTATAGTGTCTGGCCTTACATTTAGGTCTTTAATCCATTTGAAGCTTATTTTTGTGTGTGGTGTTAGGGAGTGTTCTAATTTCATTCTTGTACATGTAGCTGTCCAGTTTTCCCTGCACCACTTATTGAAGAGGCTGTCTTTTCTCCATTGTATATTCTTGCCTCCTTTATCAAAGATAAGGTGTATTATAAAAATTTAAAGAAGTAGGATTTTTCCTTGTCCCATATATTAAACTTAACCACAAATTATTACCATGGGAATAATAGTTACATTCACCTTAAGAAACGAGGCAGTAAACAATGAACAAAACAACTTTCAAATTGGTACTTTGAGAAGTCATAGAAAATAGATATTTTACTCTATATTAAAATAGGATGTTTTAATTAATAAAACAACTTTTTCATAGGGGATTCATTTTTCTACTGTTGCAGAAATCATTAACATTATTAAATACATACTGGTTTTATAATAAAACACTCATGAATATTGCTTCCCTGAGATAAATGCAAGATGCTTTAAGATGTGAAAAGATGCCACTGTTCATTTTTGCCGCTATGGTAATATATAGTTGCAGGGGGGAAAAAATGGGGAAATTGGAGCTTTGCCCTAAAAAATTCAAACCCAGTATATCTTGCAATCATCATAATTTTGAAAATGATCTATTGCTTTTCTTTGCAGAGTATGCATGTAAACAAGGCTTGTAATATAGATCACAGTGGTACAACTTTTGTGACAGCTATGTTTAGCCTGGTTTGGAGCGCTATCAAAGAATGGGTATTAGACTTTTTCAAAAGCCTCTCCAATCCCTGAACATGTATTTCCTGTCTGCCTCTGCACTATTGGAGTCATTCCAATGCCTGGAAGAAAAATAAGAGACACAGTGGAGGAGGATGTCATACCTAATACAGATATTAATTTCAGCATAAGAATTCAGGAACTTCTAAGTATAGCCAGGAAAGCTTCGATACCCCTCAAAGCTTCTACCTTTTTTAAAAATTGAAACCATTCTAATGAAGCAACAAAGTATACTTAAATGAGACTGCACACCTGAAAAATAAGAAATATTTGTAGATCTTTCCTAAATGTTGATGCACATAAGCTTAATAAAAATAATTAAACCAAATTTTTGCCATAACATTTTGGACTTCCAAACCAAGGGTAAAAAAAAAAACCCAATATCTTTTATTCTCTCAGTTCATGAAAGAGCTGATAGTTAATGCCCTACTAATTTACTATGAGAAATTTAGAATTTGAAATTCCAATAGACACAATGTATGACAACAGTTGTAACTCCCTTATTCTAAATGTCATAGTAGATATAGTATAGTTGTGGATAAAGTTATATTTTACCTTTTATCTTTATCTTTTCATATTTACTCCTTAAATAATTTCAACTTAACCATTTATATTTTTAATTAACATAATTAAATTATTCACAAAGAGGAATATTGCTTTCTGACATTTTTATAATTTCTAGAAAAGCCAGATTTCTGCTTTTTGGAAGAAGATGCTGGAATCTGTCGAGGTTATATTACTAGGTATTTTTATAACAATCAATCAAAGCAGTGTGAACGCTTCAAGTATGGTGGGTGCCTTGGCAATCTCAACAACTTTGAATCACTGGAAGAATGCAAGGACACCTGTGAGGACACATGTACGTTCATTTCTCATATCCTTTTACTTCATTTTATAGGCATTCTTTTTAAAATAAGGCATCCTAGAGGATGTTCAGGCTTACCCAGATTTTGTTGTAGCCATGAAAATGAAGATCCACTGTAGTCACTCTTAATCTGATAGAAATTAGTCACCATGTTAGTTTATTTAAGAAAGAGAATTAAGAAATTTATAGTGGAAATTATTTCCATAGAAATTATTTTTAGGTTACATTATTTAATTTTCCTTTCTGAGAATACTGTAGTACAATTTAGGCACAAGAGTAGGACTGCTGAAATCCCTTAGGCTTATAAAAATTTGAGAGCATGTGGTTTTTTGGAAACTACCACCTAAAATCAGTCAGTTTTATCTGACCCTAAAATTAATTAAAGGAGTGACTTAAACATTAATTTTTACCTTTTTTGTTTTGACAAAGAACCACAAAGGTACTCGTGGAAATATTATCGTATAAGATACATATATAAAGATATATATATCTTATATATATAAGATATATAAAGATATATAAAGATTCACTGTTCACTAATTTAACATACCAATGTGAATAAAATTTCTAGACATCTACTTTTCTTAACACAACTTCTGTGCTTTGCTTTATGTGTACAATTATGAGCTTGTGAAAATGTCTTCTATTTTAATTGGCTGTATTTTTTTTCAGTGAATGATTTCCAGGTGGATGATTATAGAACCCAGCTTGATGCTGTGAATAATGACTCCTTGACTCCCCAGCCTACCAAGGTACCCAGCTTCTTCGGTAAGACTCTATTTTAATTGCTGCCAGAAAAATATTATCATGGTAACAATAGAAATAAAATGTACATGAGAACTATGCTTTTTAGAAAATTATACTTCTTTTGTTTTTTAATAATAAGTGTGTTGAAATACTGAGATTCAAAATTGCTTAAGACCTTTTTTCCCAGAAAAGTGATAATTTTCCTAATCTATTTTAAAGTATGCTTTGTAGTAGGCTTTTGATTACATATCCCATGAAAACTTTTACATGATATTTAACTCTGCACCAAATTTATCTTATAAAATAATGCTAGGAATTATCAACTTCAATATCTAATTGTAAGTCATTGTAATGGCAGCAGTGTGTCAAAAGAAGCCTACAGTGTTCTTAAATTCAGCATAGCGGGCTTCCCTGGTGGCGCAGTGGTTGAGAGTCTGCCTGCTGATGCAGGGGACACGGGTTCGTGCCCCGGTCCGGGAGGATCCCACGTGCCGCGGAGTGGCTGGGCCCGTGAGCCATGGCCGCTGAGCCTGCGCGTCCGGAGCCTGTGTTCCGCAACGGGAGAGGTCACAACAGTGAGAGGCCTGCGTACCGGTAAAATAAATAAAATAAAATTGAGCATAGCATTGGAGAACGTCTCTGGTGTTAGTCACAGGATAGATTAGGATTTGGTGACTAACCATCCGTGAGGCTATGTCACTCTGAGAGAATTTTCTTTTGGATGTATGCAGAACACTTTTCTGGACTCTGTCCTGTCAACATATTTGTCAAATTTAAACAAACATACAGGAAATATGCTCACAAAAATGCAGAGCTGGGAAAATAGTGAAAATACTGGAAAACATAACCAGACACCACAAATATCTAGACAGAAACAACCTAAAAAGTTGAAAGTTAATGGGATGAATGTAAGGTTCTTTCTAAATTTAAAAAATCACAAGTCCTTATTCAGAAATTGGAGATTTTGCTTAGAAGCAGTCTGTATAAGTGTTAAACGTAAAGTTGGCATGTGTTGAGAGTTCTGTGGCTATTAAAATTTCAGCCTTAGGGTAAAAAGAGACATAGTGTCTGGGTCACAGGTTCTCTACCCCAGCCATGTGTCAGAATTGGATGGGGTTCAGAACCAGAATGTCTTTGAGCATCTTCCTTTACAAAAAACAAACAAGCAAGCAAAACTTCTGCCCACATGGATTTAAGGGACTGCAAATGTTGTCTGTGATTTATCTAGAATGAGGAATATAGTCCTACATTGACCTGATGATGCCTGTGGACTTGCTTCAGCCCTGAATGCCATACCTTAGAAGTCACTGGACTGAGACTTAGAAGGACTGGAAAGTGTAAGGAGATGTGAGATCTAAGAGAGAACATTATATATACTCTCAGTACTTGAAACACTGTCATGTGAAAGGAAAATTAAATTCTGTACATGCCTCACTCAATCTTCTCAATTTCAGTCTTCCCTGTCCCTATCCCCCCATTCCTTATCTCCCTCAAACCAGCCTAAGAATCAGAATTAATGAATGAAATCTAAAGTACAAATTTCTTTCTGTAAAGTGTTTATTTTTAATGTGAAGTCTTCAAAAATGAATGAGTGCTTCAGTGACTAAATTCCCCAAATTGTAGGCATTCAAGTAGTGTTCCAATAGTACTTGCAGTGTCATAAAGGGCATGAAAAATTTCAGAGGGAGTTAGTATATTCAAAATCCCTTCAGGTCTTTAGATTTTATAATTAGAACAGTGAAGTATTATATCTGTCACTGCTTGCAATTATATAAATACATTTTATAATAATTTAAGAAAATACAGTTCTATTTATGTAAAAACTTGTTCAACGTTTTAGCAAATGCGTAAGGTTCTCTGTGGATATTAGATTCTTTTGAAAAGATGTAAATCCTTTAAGGTTTTGATTCAGTGTACAGGAATAAGAATATGCTCCACAATACAAATAGAATAGCATTCGTTTAAAATTATTTTCATTAAAAACAATCCTTAGGTATTTGAATACTCCAAAAATATAGCTAGATTGTGTTATTGTTATTAAGTGAAATATTTATAAATATAATTTTAATGTTTCTCTTTCTGATGATAATAGAAAAACATTTTAGAAATTTTGTTCAATGTTACTGGAAAATGGTTTGGTAATTTTTTTTAATTGCAATTTATTCTCAACCATAATATTGCAAATTAGCATGAGAATATATTTTTTCCAGTGAACCCTCTTGACTCAAGATATTTGAATGCTTATTAAGCACAACTGAGGTTTAATTTTCTCCTTTCATTTCCATATTTCAGTATTTTTTTTTTTTTTTTTTTGCTGTACGCGGGCCTTTCACTGTTGTGGCCTCTCTCGTTGCGGAGCACAGGCTCCGGACGCGCAGGCCCAGCGGCCATGGCTCACGAGCGTAGCCGCTCCGCGGCATGTGGGATCTTCCCGGACCGGTGCACGAACTCGTGTCCCCTGCATCAGCAGACGGACTCAACCACTGCGCCACCAGGGAAGCCCCATATTTCAGTATTAATAGGCTACATAGGTGACCTCAAATATTGAAACTTGCTCTTCCTTAAAGAGGTTTTTGTTTTGTTTTGTTTTGGTTTTTTTGGTACGCGGGCCTCTCACTGTTGCGGCCTCTCCCGTTGTGGAGCACAGGCTCCGGACGCACAGGCTCAGCGGCCATGGCTCACGGGCCCAGCCACTCCGCTGCATGTGGGATCTTCCCAGACCGGGGCACGAACCCGTGTCCCCTGCATCAGCGGGCGGACTCTCAACCACTGCGCCACCAGGGAAGCCCTAAAGAGATTTTTATAAATGTTCTGTAAGCATGGCCCTGTGCAGAAGTGAGAGCAAATTACTTAATTTGATTTTTTGTCCTGAATTGTGAGGATCTCCTCATAGTTACAATAAATATGTGCTCAGTACATATGGGAGAGAAATAATTCTAACACAGTATCTCTAAGTGTATGCAGTTCTGTGTAAGATCTTCAGAATGAAAGACTGTCACAACGGGTTCTTCTTGACTTTCCTGCTGGGATTGGCACTAAAATATAGTGGATAAGAGATATGACTCTGAGCCTGAAGACTTGGTCTCAGATCCTATTTCTTTCACTTACCAGCTGTGCAACATTAAGATAATTCTTAACCTCTCAGAACCTTATTTTTTCCCACTGCAAAATGAGGATGGTAATAATATAGTACTTACCTCATAGGTTTTATTGTGAGGTGAAATCAGTCAATATACATAACTTGCTTAGGACAGTACCTGATAACCTATTCAGTGCTACATAAGTATGATTTATCATTATTACCCATGTAATTCAGAGCAATACAAGCCTTAGTTCCCAGGCCTTAGTTTCTCATCTGTAAAACAACTCTTTGTAAGTTCCCATTTGCAGGAAAAGGTGGTATTTCAGCCACTTATAAAATCTCAGATTATTCAAATAAGTGCTTCAGTACACATACAGTAAAAAAATTACAATTAACCTTTAAAAGAGAATCCACAATAGAACTAAATACATATGTGGGAACTTAAAACAGTTCAAATGTGTTTCCTAGAAACAAATTGAGAATATTGGCATGCAGAAGTATCATGGGGCTTTGAAACCAAAAGAATTTTATTTGTAAAATTTTTCTTTATAGTTTTCAGTATTTCCAGCTTTCCAAATTTTCAGAATTCTGCCACCATTTTTCCATTTATTTCAGCTTGAGCATTTGGTAATCTCTTTTGATCACTTCTGTTCTAGTCAGTCATTAAATTCTATTGCTTTTTCTGATGAAATGTCCATTCTCATCTTCTCCATTTTCAGTCTAACCTGTTTCATTCAGACTATCAGTCCTTCATGCTTAGATTACAACAATCATATGTCAACCAAACTGGGATGCTAATAGAAATGAAAGGAGAATGCTAAAAAAATTTTATTTATTTAAAATATATACATATAGACAGAAAATTGGGTTTGTCATTTTGGTGGATAAATATTATAGTTTTATTTTAAAACATATTTCAATTTTTAAAAAACACAATATGTTGGAACATGATATACCAAAAAAATAAGCATGAATTAATACTAGCTCAGGCAAACCAGATGTTATAGACATTAAATAGGTAGATAAGGAGGATAAATAAATAGATATCACAGAGGTCAGCTATAACTCAGATATACTACATATATTATTAATATAGTCATATATCAGGCATAAGTCAAGTAAAACATTTTATGTATATGTGTGTATATGTATAGACATAAAAGATGGAGATGGAGAATCAGAGCTATATATAACATGTATAAGATGTGACCTTTTTTGACATGACTGGCCTACTTAGATACATTCATTATATTAGTGTCAGGCAAATTTACATATTTCTCTTGCTTTATAGAAAAGAGTTTTAACTTAATGGATACATTTTTTTCCCCTGTGTTAATTTAGCCTCACCCACTTGGCTTAAATTTGTCTGTTATCTGTTAGCTCTCTACCTATTCCAGATTTTGTCTCACTATCCTGTAAATAAAAAAGTTTTTTGTCCATTCAGAATAGATATTGTCATTAAACACAAATTATCCACTCTCTTCATTATTATTAAACACAAGTTATCCACTGCTTTCTCCCACCTAAAACTCACTGGCCTTCCTCATCATACCTAAGCTGCTTTTTTACCACCATAAGGAAGACTTCTTCCTCTCTCTTTCCCCTGGCTTTTTATTTTGATTCATTTAATATTTATATTGTTTGATGTGTCAGCTCTGCCTCACTGACTAGATTACAAGTTTTTTGAAGGAAGAGAGCATGGATTATATATTTTGTAGACTTCCCTCCCCTAGTGTTTATCCCACTGTTAGGCACAGGATAGAAGACTAATATTTTTTTATTTATTAATTTTGTAATCCACAGTTACAAGAGAAAGAACAAATGACGGTTGGAAGAATGCTGACCACATTTACCAAGTCTTTCTGAACATCTGCATTCATGCATCCATATTCATTTTAAGATTACATGGCATTTTATGCATATATTAATAATTGTTTTTTTGGTATTTCTTTAATATTTACATGGTATATGTGGTGTCTTCCATAGGATACTATTAATAAAGTTTTAATATTTATATGGAGTTAATATATTCCTCTCAATATATCTCTTTGATAAACATCTAACTAGCAAAGAAAAACTAATGTTTTCAAGTGTTCATATTGGTACTGGGCCTTTTGAGTGGACTCGACTCATTCATGAAAACAGTGGATGATCCTTCTGCTGCTCATAGCTTCCTTTGCTTCTGTATATCAACTCTTATTAGCTGCCTTGGAACTACATCAGCTATATGATATTTCGGAAAGAAAAACTTTGAGTAGACTTCAGAAGCCTATTGCCAACCCAGTCTGGTATTTGATATTTAAGAAAATGAACATCTGTATACCTGACCTAGTCCCATGTTGCTTCCTGGCAGCCTCCAGGTCAAGGGAGAATAATTGAATGGTATTCTGAAGGCCATTTGAGTACTTGGAACTCTATGTCTCTCCTGACTGTATTCACTGTATGACCTAGTGGCCAGATTCCATATATATGTGAAAAAAATGGGTAGAAAAGAAACACACACACACACACACACACACACACACACACACATACATACACACACATCTTTTAAAAAATTTTGGTTATCAGCCTTCTGGAAGAGGTGTTATGCTCAGAAATTGTGTGATTGACACCAAAAACCATTACTGATATGGTCAATTTACAGATTTGCAAGAGAATGTTGTCACCTATTTGGCCTCTTGTTGAAGATGTGGTTACATAAAGGAGACTATTACAACCATGGAAATTTTTTGGAAAGAAAATAACCTCCATCAACTAAAGAGTTACACACTTAGCTGTATACCACAGTTAATCGCCACTAAGCAGTGTCAACGATTCTGGAAAACCCAACTTATCAACACCCCACTTCCATAGTCCCAAAGAAATATCTTGTTTTTCATACTGTATTCTCAAACCAAGAAGCACAGAAACTTCCCTCATAATCTAAATATTCCTGCATGGTGAATCATGTGCCTTCAAGCTGGCTTTACAAAAATTGATAACAACTTGTGGTAAGGATTCATCAGACCTACTATTTCTTGGCAGGAGATCTGGTGAGAAACAAAAATGTAGCACTTCATC
This sequence comes from Mesoplodon mirus, assembly GCF_964341445.2. Classification (NCBI taxonomy): domain Eukaryota; kingdom Metazoa; phylum Chordata; class Mammalia; order Artiodactyla; family Ziphiidae; genus Mesoplodon; species Mesoplodon mirus. The sequence continues at coordinate 47,376,049 of NC_138984.1, forward strand.
TCTGCCAAGAGTGTTGCCAACTGAATATAGTCACTCTAGGGGACCACTGACTACTTTTGCTAATCCTTTTCTTCCTGGACCATCTCTGGTTTTAACAAGGATAAATTTTTTGCCCCAGTCATAAGATTCCTCCAGAGAAGTGTTTCTAAATATATGGATACCTTTAAAAGAGAAAATTCACAGACCTCCATTTTGAAAACCAAATTATTTTGAATGATATTAATTTTATATGAACAAGTAAAATGGTAGGAATAAACTTCTTTGGCATGTGACCATTACACAACTATAAATCAAAACTTATTCACAAATGAATACAATACAAACTACAAACTAATAAATTAATAATACTAATTCATTGATTTATTTGATGGCACATGTTTTTTGCTAAAAAGGAAAAATCCCTATAATATGATTTTGGTATGGACTGCTATAGGACATGTTAGGAATGAGATAGGAATAGGTTAGATAACCCTGTGCTACTCTATGTTGCGTGTAAGTCTTTGCCCTTTTTCTATTTGAATGCTGGACAATCTTTGCAAGAATGAATTTGAGAAGCATTGATATAAAATGTATATTTTAGGAAAATTCCAACTATCTTTCCTAGGGACACAGCAGAATGAGGTTTCTAGTTTTCTATCACATCTTAATGCTATTAAATGGATCCAACTGGCCAGTGCAAATATGATCAGAGAAGGCATAGAATCCTGGAACTTTGGTCTATTTCTAGAATCTGCCCAGGTTGAACATGCCAACTCAATAATTCTCACCTTCAAATGTTTGAGTTCTCTGAATACTGTTTGGCTCAGGACTGTTACTCCCAAAACTTGTTTTCAGCTTCCTTGTTTGATGACTGTTTTGATTAGGTATTTTTCTCCTGTTCAAACTTGCTAAATTCCAACTCCACTCACATAACTGAGGGTAAGAAGCTTCTAAGACATACTGAATCTGAGCTTCAAAGAAGAGAGACTTTGAGAATGAAACATAAAGGATAAGTTGTGACAACTTTCATTTTACCTGATAATTATTAAAATATATTTGCTCAGTTATTTTTATTTTCTAGTTAGTTTTCAGAAGACATATCATAGTGGTTAAGAACATTGGCTTTATGGGCAGAAAGATGTGGTTTAAATTCCAGTTCTGCTACTGCAGACTCGCTCTGTGGCCTGGAAAAGAATTACACAACTTTCAGCCTCAGGTTCCTCATTTGTTATATGTGAAGAGTAATAGCTCATAAAATTTCGGGGAAGACTGTAATGACTTAACCCAGTGTTTAGCACAAATAAGAGCTCAAAGGTATTAATATTTGAATTTTTCACGATGGTGGGATCAATGATTATCCAGTATCAACAGAGGTTTAAAGCAGGAAAAAATAAAATAATCAGGGTATCATTTGTATGCACATTATCAGTAATAATTTTTAATACAACTGAAATATGTAACCTTGATTTGGAGTGTCTGTATTTAATATACTTAATACTATGATTACCTGAAATAACATAAAGCACTTGTAAAATTCAAACACAATTATAAAATATCAATACGTGTTTCGTGTCTTTGGGTCTTATTTCTAATCAGAGGACTTGCAAACCTGTGTTTATCTTATGACTTTAGGTACAGATCTGTTATATTTCTAAATTTCGATTTATCTTATGACTTTAGGTACAGATCTGTTATATTTCTAAATTTCGATTCAGTTCAATAATAATTGAGTGCTTTCTATATGACAGGATTTGTCATGCAGACTGGGAGTCTAATAATAATAAATAAGAGGGTGGTTTTGTCCTTTACAGGCATGCCTGAGAAATAGGGGCATACGTAGATGAAGGGAGGACAGAGTCATGATGTACTTGCATTGAAGGATCGTCAAAATTAAAATGTTCTGTCTTCTCAAAACCTGGGTTCCGGGGCTTCCCTGGTGGCGCAGTGGTTGAGAGTCCGCATGCTGATGCAGGAGACATGGGTTCGTGCCCCGGTCCGGGAGGATCCCACATGCCACGGAGTGGCTGGACCCGTGAGCCATGGCCGCTGAGCCTGAACGTCCGGAGCCTGTGCTCCGCAACGGGAGAGGCCACAGCAGTGAGGGGCTCGCGTACCATAAAAAAAAAAAAAAAAAAAAACACCTGGGTTCCATCTTCTATCTAACGTCTTGGACTTGTTTGCCTAGGTGCTGGCTAATCCATAGGCATAGTTCACAATTCTATCTTCATTCAGAGAATTTTCTAAGTAAAGCCACATTGAAAGAAAGCCATGATAAAATGACAAATTTTGAAACTATTGACTATATTTTATACTCTAATTATATTTCATAATACATTAGAAATATTCCATCTTCTAAGTCAACCAGTCTAGAAATATTAGAATTACCTTCTCTCTAGCTGTTTCACTACCCACATTCACTCTGGTGCTTAATTTTAGCCATTCCCACTGTAACTGCTTTAGTTAGGGTTATCTTATATTCTCCTCTATTGCAAGTCTCCTACTGGATTCAGCTGACACATGCCTGGTTGTGTTTGTTTCACGCATAAAGATCAGAATTTGTCTCTTTCATCCTTCTATATGTTCAGGCATTTATTAATGTCTACATCATAAAAACCAAATACATTAGTATTCAAGGACCTTCTTAATTTTGTCGAAATCTGCTTTTCCAGCCTTGTGTCCCACTATACTCTCCATGCACTCCGCTCTTCAGATAGCTTGGAGTTTGCAAAGTACCTCAACAAACCAGGGATATTCGGACCTGTGCTTTCCTTCACCTATATTACCTCTACCTCCTTTGCTTATTAAAATTTCATTCTTCCTTGAAAGCTGATCAAGGGACTAAGTAAGCATTACTTTTCACCTTCTACTAAAATCTTATAGGGTTTTCAATGTTGCAGATATGAAGAAAAGTTTTTCTAATGTATTATAAGGTATAATTATCTTAGTATACGTTTACTCATAAGAGTCTCAAAATTGTGATTTTACTCTGGCTTTCTTCCTTTGTGGCTTTATTTAGAAAAATCCCTGGATGAAAATAGTTTTATGAACTTTGTCCATGGATTAGGCAATATCTAGGCAAGGAAATCCAACCGAATAAATATCTACCTCATTTCCCTTCCTCCTGTTTAATCTGTGGGGCTTCCTTGTCTGGGAAAGGTTTCTGACAGTCTATTTCCCCATGACCTTTCAGCTTCAAGTGCCCTGGCAGCTTACCTTTTACATTTCAACCTCAGCTAAGTGGCCCAGTACACACAGAAAAAAGAAAGTTCCATAGTGCTTGTTTTCCCATTCCCTGCCCTCTTTTCTATATGGCATGTCAGTTGCTACCCATTTAACACCAGTTCTACCTAGTGAATGGAGATACATGCTTTCCTTGTAGTACAAATTTACTATCTATCTGTAAATAGTAAATTTACAAGTGACAGGTTTATTCTTCATTCCTAATCAGAAATAGATTCTAATCTCTAGTCTTTCTTTATGACCCCATAACACTGGGATCCCCCTAAAATATTTTTATATAATATCTCTAATATTTATTATATATTTTATTATTACATAATTTGAGCATTATAATTGAAGACAACTTGCAAAAAATACAAAAGTAGAAGAAAAATTAGCCATATTTGCATTACGCAGAGACACTCACCATTAATATTCTAATATATTTCCTTTTACTATTTCTTTGCTATTTTTGTCTCCAACTCATCATGAAGTAAATAAAATACTGTAAAGGTAGCTTCTGGAGGATCCCCAGCAGTATAGAATAGGCTTAGCACAAAAGAATCTATTTTGCAGAGTTGTAAACTCTAAGCTCCCTACCTCATAAAAACATCTCTACAGTGATCATCTTTCCCACTGATTACATACCCTCTCAGGTTTTTTGTGTGTTTATATATGTACATGTGTATATGTATGTGCTTAGTTTTGGGGTGTTGACACAAAAAGATAAACTATCATATTTTATTGATTGTGAGGTACATATTTTTCCATGTTTTAACATGGTTCAGATCATGATGAAACTTGTAACTTATGGTATGTAACAGTGTAATTGTATTTTTTATAAGCAGTGCATAAAATAATGGTGCATCTTAAAATCAATGGCACCTTAGGTTCTGTAAATTATATTTGCAGAACATTTGAGTAATGAGCAATTACTTCTACTTTTGTGGGTATGAAAAGAAAATAAAAGCAACAAATGGTAAATAAATACAATGCAGTAAGGTCCAAGTTTGTTAAAATTTTTAGGCACTTTTCTTTTTGTTAAATTGTTTAGGCACTTTTAAACACTATTGTAAAAGTATAAATTTATATAAACTTTTAGTGGAAAAGTCAACAGCATCTACCAAATTATAAATTGAATACAGCTTTTGCACAATTCTAATTTTAGAAATATCTCCTAGAAATATCTGAACCAGTATATAAGGATGCTCATGAGCCACTGTCTGGAACTGAAAAAAATAAATGGAAGTAATCTATGTATACACAATAATGGGTTAAATATACTGTAGTCAATTCAAAAAATTAAATACTGTGCATACATTAAAAAGAATGAGGTAGGGCTTCCCTGGTGGTGCAATGGTTGAGAGTCCGCCTGCTGATGCAGGGGACACGGGTTCGTGCCCCGGTCCGGGAAGATCCCACATGCTGCGGAGCAGCTGGGCCCGTGAGCCATGGCTGCTGAGCCTGTGCATCCGGAGCCTGTGCTCCTCAATGGGAGAGACCACAACAGTGAGAGGCCCGTGTACCGCAAAAAAAAAAAAAAGTAAAAGAAAAAGAAAAAAAAGAATGAGGTATACAGATGAAGAAATGTGGAAACAAGCCAGAAAATATTATCAAATATAATAATGAGACAGAACAGTATACTAATATGTGTTTGCATATGCAAACGATTTGGGGGAAGATATTCCCAAACCACTGGTGGTGGTTTAAAGGGCAAGGGTCAAATTATGGAGAACTTTTGTTTTATATTTGTCATACTTTTATATTATTTCAACATTTTACAATGATAAAGTGTAATTAGAAAATAAAAATCTTTATATTTTTCTTCACTATAAAATTATGGGAAAAAAGAATTTGTTGTTCAAAGGAAAGATTTGTTATTCAATTCCCTAAAACAATCTCAGAAGACAAAAAATAATTTATTCAACAAGTGATGAGGTAGTTCCTAAAACTTAAGTTCATTGGTAAAATAAAAGCCTAAATATAGGCATGTAAAATGGGACAGTAAGAGAGACACCATAGTAAAGATTCAAAGTGAGTACAAAATTGAAAGTTTAGTGTATAAGTTTCAAAGCAATTGCATAAGGCACTTTACATATAAAACTGGCTCTGGAGCATCACCTTACAGTTTACCAGTCATACTACATCATGGCAATTCCTGGCAGAATGTAAGTGGATTCTGAATTCTGAAATCTATCATAGACCCTCTAAATGGAAGCTATCCAAATTGTTATTAATGGCGAGATCAAGACAGAATGCATTTGGTTATTAAATTACTTTGGAAAAGAACAGAAGTCAGGTTAGCATCTTTTTATTCGATCTTAAATTTCTGCAAATAATTATAATCTAGACCAAAATATCCCACTGTGCAACTACTTCAAAACCTTTATATTTTCTTTCACTGTAGATATCAAAGTCTGGGTTTTGAATAAGTGAGTGCCTATGTTTATCTAGAATAAACATGTTAATTGAAAACAGTCAAGCTTATCTCCTCACAGGGGGCAAAAATTTTCTATTTCCTCAACTTTGGAGAGTGAATCAGATGATAAGGACCCAAAAAATCCTTGGAGCTAAAATGTCCTTGAGAAACCATCTGCTTCATTATTTTAATTCTGTTGTTTATGCTAAAATAATCCAATGATAGTCTTAACTGCTTAGAGTTTAAATGATTTTAGGAGAAATAGATTAGTTTATGTAGTGGGTATAATTCATGTTTCTGAAGAGTAATGACATTATGAAGACTCCCCAACTGATGATAATTTATTGCATTATTAAATACATAATTTTTAAAATTTAAAATAAAACATTCTTAGTGATTAATTTCAAGCTTTAACCCCCTAATCAAAATATTCTTACTTCCCTATATCGACCTGGGTCAAATGTGAGTTGTGTTTGATGATCTGTGTAGGTAGTGATTAAAACAGGACAAACAAATGAGATAGACAAACAACTGTCATCGGGTCAGTCATGGACAGACACTTTCTGAGTAGGAGCTGCTATCTGGTAAGAGGGACAATTCAAGTCTGCACACCAGATGCCAGGCTGTCAGAAAGCAGCAGTCCACACATCCTCTGATTCAGAAGTCACAAAGAGTTTCGGGTAGAGGCAATCTGATGCCTGGGACAATTTAACAGGTAGTAAAACTCTCTTTGATGGACCTGTGCTGTCAACTGTCTGTTTGCTTTCAAACTAATCCCCTGCCTTCTTCATGCTTTTTCTTTGGCTTCTGAGTAGATTTGGTCAGTGGCAAACTGTTGGAAGACTGGGTCGCCAAAGGAAGACAGAAGCTCCAGTACATCTCTCCACCAAAACTGTGGTGTATGCTCCATGGTTTCAGATCCCACTGGAGAGATCGTTTTGGTTCTAGCTTTCACATGATGTTTGAGGCTCCTGGCCTGTGATAACAGACACATCCCTTGTTACCTTTAATCTAGGGACTGTAGCCCCAGATATACCAAGCCAACTTTTGCCCAAGTTGAAATGGCATTGATTTTGTTATGGGGCCAGTTTTACTCTAGATTGTAAGCAAAAAGAAGGATGATTTTGCTCCCTGTCATCAGAAAACTCTCTCTGTCCTGGAATAAGGAACTTTAGGTCGGGCATTGCTATTAAGACATAATAACTAACATTTGAAAAGAAGTGTACAACTTAAAAGTACATCCATATTATTATTTTCAACTTACTGTGGGATAATATCTTGTGTACAAAATGCTAAAGTGAAATTGATGTATAAATCATATCATCATACTTACACATATACTATGAAGCATCTGTGGGTGCTTTCTGAGGATAATTTTTCAATGAATAGCACTTTCCTCTGTTTTCTCTTTCTCAAATCAGGCTAATTGCTTGTGGGGTATTTCATTTGTTTCTGAACATAGGTGATGACTTTGGATGACTCATGGAATTAGAAGTGGTGGCAACTGATAACCATTTCATCATCTCATATTCTTGGCTGTGGATTAATGAGAATCCACAACATACCTATTGGAAAAGCTTGCACAATATTGGACTCAATTACAACATATCTCTCCTAGGTTGTTAGAAATTTCCTCTTACATGAGCCATTGTTGGGGCAAAAAGACCTTGACATTTTCTAAAAAATTAAGCACACATTCTCACCAAGTACATTTTAAATTTGATTTATGATGGCAATAATCATGCACTATAACCCCCAAATGGGGTGAGGCCAAACATAAATTAGACTACATGATTTTGAATGATGTTTTAGTTTTATAGATCCTAGGAGTTTCTTTTAAAATCAGTGTCTACACACCTAGTCAAAGACTAAATAATACAAAAATTTTTAATGTGATTTCAATTCTTGAATTGACACAAAATGTCACCTTTCTAAAATGTTTTATCATAAATTCTTCCCATAGTATTCCCACTGCTTCTCTTATATTTTCCAGAATTTCTCTTTACATGAGACGTTATATCAAGACACTCTAATATTTAAATACATAGAAGGCAGGAGGTTATAAAATTGTTTATCAATTTAAGATCTTTTTCATTTTTTTCTCAAATTGTTTTATTTCTCTTTTAGTCTATTCACCTGGGGTTCACTTGCCATCAAACCACTTCTTGCTCTTTTGCACAACCTATTTGCCTTCCTTGCTACTGGATTCCTCAAAGTTCTATTTTCTGCCAGTGATGTACATTTAGCAAATCCTCTTCATTTGCATTTGCTGTACCACATCTCACTATTTGGCAAAGCCACCAAAGCTCTCTTTTATTGATTCCTGACCATCCACCAACTTACCTGCAGTATTGATTTACCAATAATATCAAGCAGTTTAGCTCTGCTACTGAAGAGTACCAGCTTCCCCTCACTGACAGGAATTCCAGAAGGAGCTAAAAATTATCATTGGGCTGAAACCATTTTTCTGCTTTGCCTTAAGGAAATGAGTTATCCTTTCATTACCCTAGTTCATGTTTCTTTTTCCTTCTGTTTTTGAAAGTGGTTGTTCCCATTGACAGACCAGCCTGTCGGTCTGGTTTAAACCTGCAAATGTTTGATCTTTCCTGCCTTTAGCAATATTCCTCCTTTTGCAAAAATATCTAACTCATCTAGAACTGATGGCTCAATTCACAAGAAAACTTTATTACTAAGCCAGATCATCTCTTCTGAGCTCCTTTTCCAAAGCTTAAGGTTAGAATTTGCTATACCTGATTCCCTGTGCTTTAAATTGTGATATATCATTCAGAACTTTAGTCAGGGAAAGAACTCCTTCTCAGCTTCAGTTTGTGTCATACAATGAGTAAGGATTTTGCTCATCAGGACTTTTTTTGCAAAGTTGAATACTCATGAACAAATGATATGTAAACAATGATAATTTAAAAAAAATTGATATGGTTAATACATTTTCACAAATTAAATTGTTGAATAGTGGCTGTTTGTATTATGTACAACTAGTTTTGTCACATAAAGAGTAATCCCGGCAATTTCCTTTAACAAATGTACCTACTTTTACATTTATTGGAGAAAGGTGTCAGTATAGTGGACACCTGGAGATTGGTTAAACATTTTGCTGGAATTGAAATGCATGAATTTTGTTACTTTAATTCATTCAGATTACTGTTTTACATAAACATGCCACAAGACTAATCTATAAACAATGAATATGAAAGTTTTAGATTAACTATCATATATGGCTTACCATGTTTTCTTGATGTTTTTAGAATTTTATGGCCCCTCCTGGTGTCTGAGCCCAGCAGATAGAGGATTATGCCAAGCCAATGAGAGCAGATTCTACTACAATTCAATCATTGGGAAATGCCGCCCATTTAAGTACAGTGGATGTGGAGGGAATGAAAACAATTTTACCTCTAAAAAAGCATGTCTTAAGACTTGTAAAAAAGGTATAGAGGACATTCTTCCTATTAATTCACTAGTGTTTAAGATAATAATATTGAAATTATGAATGAATTTTATTCTATGAAAGTATGAAATGAGTTCTATTTATGATAAGGAACAGTATTATGATTTAACTAAGTGTCCCCTTTTCAACTACATTTTGATAATATTGCCAGATATGTTAACTGTAATTCCTTTTAATATGTCTTCATAGAAAAAAATCAATTTTAAACAAAACATTTTATTCTTTTAATATTTACATACTGAGCTTTCATTTTAAAGGATTATACCAAAATATCTTTAAGCTTTCTAATGCACAAAACTTTAATGTATTTATTTTCTTCTGACAATAAAAATGTTGCATATTTATAGAGTATTAATATGTAAATAAAAATCATCTATAACTCCACTAACCATATATAACCACATGTCCACTTTAATTAGTATTATTTTGTAGCTCAAGGTGAATAATAAAAATCAATAACGTTTACCCATTTATGCAAAGTGACATCCTTAGGAAGAGGTTGTTTACACAAAGATATAGACAAATTAAAGACTTTTAAACCAATTACATGTATTTTGGTTTTAAATATTAAAAGATAATTTGAAGAAATTTTAGATTAAATGTTTTATTATGTTGTTGCTTTATCATGCATAAATTTATTTATCTTCCTTTTTAGGTTTCATCCAAAGAATATCAAAAGGGGGATTAATTAAAACCAAAAGAAAAAGAAAGAAGCAGCCAGTGAAAATAGTATATGAAGAAATTTTTGTTAAAAAGATATAAATTTGTTACATTACAACATTATTTCTACTAAATATTTTGGATAAAACTTTTCATTATGATTCCTATTTTTTCTCTCCTGAAATCTTTTTAATGAATTTTTCATGAATTTTCTATGCATATATTATCTGCTATTAATGTATTTGCATCAGGGTTCCTTTTCTTATCTGGTCAAATTGCTTATTCTATGGCTATAACTTATTAACTGTCTACTATGAACTTATTATTCTCTCAATCCCTTTCTAACTATCTGCCATTTAACTACAATTTATCATACTACTGACATCAAATCAGTCCATTTTACCATTTGGTGATCATCCTATTTGAGAATATGTTGTCACTTATTTGTTTTGATCATGTATACAATTATATATTTTATAGCCTATGTCCAGATTAAGAAATACAACAATTAAAGATCAAGTGGTTTTGGGGTTTCACATCTAAAATAGTGGCAAGCATCTTCTTCTGATAAAGATCACTCAATAGTGCATTTGGAAAGAGCTGGTAATAACAGAATTCTGCCATGTGATTCCCTCCCTAGACATACTTTTTCTCCTTTTGCATTAACCAGTACCTCAAACAATCTTGAGCCAAACCATATCTGAACAAAGAAAGTCAACTCTATGTCATGTGCCTGCCTGATTTTTTTTTTTTTTTTTTTTTTTTTTTTTTTTTTTTTGCGGTATGCGGGCCTCTCACTGTTGTGGCCTCTCGCGTTGCAGAGCATAGGCTCCAGACGCGCAGGCTCAGCAGCCATGGCTCACGGGCCCAGCCGCTCCGCAGCATGTGGGATCTTCCTGGACCGGGGCACAAACCCGTGTCCCCTGCATCGGCAGGCGGACTCTCAACCACTGCGCCACCAGGGAAGCCCTGCCTGCCTGATTTTGATTGATGTAACTTTTATTTGCTTATGGCTGATCATATCAGTAAAGATGGCTGAATAGCTGTGTGTTAAATACAGATCATGATAAGAAAAAACTTGGTGGGAAAGGAAATTTCTTAGTGGCAATCAAAAGGAAATTGTTTATGTACTTCCTAATTTTATTGCTTGACAAAATTTTCTCTTACCAAAAATAGCAAGTATATTTAAAACTCCTGAAACCTATTCATTTATAATTAGGCTTTGCACACAAAGCAACCAGTAATTCACGCTTTTAAAACAAAGTCATGTTATTTCTGTAGAAAAGGAAGAGAAAATTATCAGCAAGGAAGATTCTACTAGAAAACATATGTGTTATTCACTCTCAGGCTTTTAACTAACATTTCTCTGGAGTTAATTCAGTTTATCCAGATCTATACCTTTCCTCCTCTGCTGAGTCATGTACAGTCTGACATCTCAACAGCCTTCTAGATATTTCAGATTCTATGATGTTCACTTCAAATTTCACTTTAAAATTTGAACTTGTCATCTAGAAACAACTAACCACTTTATCCATTTAGTTTAGCTTAATTACTTCTCTCTAGCAATAGTATCATAATTCTGCCTGCTTCTCAGGCTTGAAAGTTTGAACCCATTTTGATTTATTTTCCCTCATATACTACTTCCAATCAATCTCTAAACACTAACGCTTCCTTTTTCATAAAGTTCATCTAACTCCCAGGCTTTTTACATCTACTTCATTCTTCATATCATTATTAACTTAATTCTTTTCTTTTTAAAATTTTTTCTTAAGCTTTATTTTTTTTAGAGCATTTTTAGGTTCACAGCAAAATTGAGAGGACAGGGCTTCCCTGGTGGCGCAGTGGTTGAGAGTCTGCCTGCCGATGCAGGGGATGCGGGTTCGTGCCCCGGTCCGAGAGGATCCCACATGCTGCGCAGCGGCTAGACCCGTGAGCCATGGCCGCTGGGCCTGCGCGTCCGGAGCCTGTGCTCCGCAGCGGGAGAGGCCACGACAGTGGGAGGCCCGTATACCGCAAAAAAAAAAAAAAAAAAGAGAGGACATTTCAAGATTTCCCAAATAACTCTTGACCCTACACATGCATAGCCTCCACCATTATCAACATCCCACAACAGAGTGGGACATTTATTACAACTGATGAAACTACATTGACAAAACATAATCATTCTAAGTCCATAGTTTACATTATAGTTCACTCGGTGTACATTCTATGGGTTTGGACAAATGTGTAATGACATGATTCCACCATTTATAGTATCAAACGAAGTATTTTCACTGTTCTCAAAACCCTCTGTGCTCTACTTATTCACTCCTTTTCCTTCCCCGAAACTTGGCAACCACTTAAGAATTAATTCATATATTTCTCCACCACCACTCAAAATCCTTCGATGACTCAGTAATTGGTACTTAACCCCACCCCCCAATTTTGATATATCTATATATATATTTGGACTTACCTACACTACTCTTTCATGACTATTTCAATTTAGTTAAAGTGGTATTCACTGATCACTGAATATATGTTTAATTACTTAGTTTATTCATGCTGATTTTTTATTTAAAAATATGATCCCCTCCAGACCATTCATGTGAAGTCAGGGTACAGCTGATGTGAACTATAAAATCACTGTATTTTGAGGCATAATATGAAAAGTTCTAATATACACTCTATGGCCTAAAAATTATATCATTGCAAAACAGTGTCAATTTGTTCACTTAAGAAAATTTCTATATCTTGATTTCAAATATTCATACATAAGTAACTTCCTTAAATTGAGTCTCTGCTGTGGAATTTGGAACTTTTGGAAATCAAAATCTCTTGTGAAATATTCCTGTTGTCTTTTATACATGGATAGCAATGGCTTTAAATAAATTGTAAAGTCTCCCTAGGTCAAGTTGCAAGTTGCTACCAAGGACATATAAACAGCACAATGGTGAGTTGACTATTTTCACCAACAACTACTCATGGCTCTTCATTACTTAGTCAAGAAAGACACACACTGAGAGATGGTTTGCAGTGTTTAATGCATGTGAATATTATGTTTACTGTGTTTTTAAATAAGATTGTCGGTGGTGGTATTGTTTTCCCTTATTTTGCATAATCAAATGCATCTAACTGTGAATTTTATATAGAATTACATTATACAGCATATAATGCTATTTACTGACTTTGTTCAAAATTAACCATGTATGCTGAAAATTGCTCAAATGATTTTATTTTTTACAGTATAAGAAATAAAATATATTATCCTGAATAATAAAGTATGACTGTTATACTCATGAGTTTTTTTATACTTCAAAAAATAAAAATTAATGCTTTTCCGTTATTCCAAAGATAAAGAGTTCTAAGACAAAGAAAAATAATTATTCCACAAGCTCCACTCTACTTACCTCCTTTAATTGGAATTTGCAAATAATCCTTTCAGTTATAAATGGGCATCCATGTATTATGATTTCTTACTCAGCAAATTAGTGTGCTATGCCTTATAATCCATATATTCTACATTTAATTCATTCCATATATATTTCTACCAATCATCTCATATAATTGTACAAATATGATAATATATTTAAATATATCATACGACAATATATTATATAAATGACTTCCAATCCTGACTATTGAAGGTGGCCTGTCCAATTTTTATACCAGAAGAAGGAAGAAAATGACATTAAAGTAACCAACTATTTAGGGGACTTTCTGATTTTTTCACCAGTTCTTCCAGCTCTTGTCTGTTTTTTATGAAATTAGCATTTGTATTTACTTTCTCCAATTTTTGACTTTTAGTTCTTTCTCAAGGACTTGAACATGGACACATCTTAGTTGCCTTCCCTGCATCCTGCTTTTCAGAACAGGAAACCTTGATCTTTCAGCCTCTCAGGCCCAACCTCTGAACTATTCTAACCACATAGCTGAAGTCTTGGCTAGAATTATTTGGACGATTTTTAAAGGGAGTAATACTACATGATAATTCATCTTACCAAAGAGAGAGAGGTGCACAGGCATTTAATCATATAAAGTAACAATAAATAAAATAGAGCTTTAGGACAATGGATATGATCTCCTCATCAATTTGCTTACAAATGAGAAAAATTCTGGCCCACACAGTCTGAAACAAAACAGGGATATTTTTTATCACAAAATTGAAAAGGTCAAAGGTATCTGACTGCGTTATGGTTGGATTCAGGGCCTCATATTGTCATCAGAATTCAATCTATCTTCACTTCTGATTCTGCTGCCCAATATTTTTTGCCTTTATTTTCTAATCTCACAGGATTTCAAGATGACTTCCAGAATTTAAGTCCCACATCCTCTCAGAGTAAAGTTTTCTAGAAAAGTGTGTACTCTCTTAGCTAAAAGAATTGAAATAAAGTCCTGACCTCAGGCATGATCCATGAAAGAAATAATTGATAAGCTAGATTTCATTAAAATTAAAAGCTTCTGCTCTGCAAAGGAAAATATCAAGAACTTAGAAGGCAAGCTACAGACTGGGAGAAAATATTTGCAAAACATACATTGGATAAAGGACTGTTATCCAAAATATACAAAGAACTCTTAAATCTCAACAATAAGAAAACAAATAACCCTATCAAAAATGGGTCAAAGACCTTAACAGACACCTCAAAGAAGATATACAGGCGGCAAACAAACTTATGAAAAGATGCTCCACGTCATATGTCACCATGGAAATGCAAATTAAAACAACAGTGAGCTACACACGTATTAGGATGGTTGAATAAGGTACACTGACACCACCAACAGCTGGAAAAGATGTGGTAAAGCAAGAGCAACTCATTCATTGCTGGTAGGAATGCAAAACAGTATAGCTACTTTGAAAGACAGTATGGCAATTTCTTACAAAACTAAACATACTCTTACTATACCATCCAGGAATCATGCTCCTTGGTGTTCCCAAAGAAGTTGAAAATGTACGTTCACATAAGAACTTGCACACAGATATTTATGGCAATTGTATTCATGATTGCCAAAACTTGGCAGCAACTAAGATGTGCTTCAGTAGATGAATGGATAAACTGTGTTACATCTAGACAATGTGATATTATTCAGCACGAAAAAGAAATGAACTACTAAGCCATGGAAAGACATGGAGGAACCTTAATTCATATTACTAAGTGAAAAAAGCCAGTCTGAAAAAGCTACATATTGTATGATGCCAAATATATGGCATTTGCCTGGAACAGGCAAAACTATGGAGACAGTAAAAATATCAGTGGTTACCAGGGGTTGGGGGCATGGGGGAGGAAGAGATGAATAGACAGAGCACAGAGGATTTGGGGGGCAGTGAAAATACTCTGTATGATACCATAATGATGGATACATGTCATTATATATTGTCCAAACCTATAGAATGTACAACAGCAAGAGTGAACCATAATGTAAACTATGGACCTTGGGTGATCATGTGTCAATGTAGGTTCATCAACTGTAACTAATGTAACATTCTGGTCAGGGATAATGATAATGGGAGAGGCTATGCATGTGTTATGGTAGAGGAGTTATGGGAAAACTCTGTACCTTTCCTTCAATTTTGCTGTGAATCTAAAACTGCTATAATAATAATAGTAGTAGTAGTAGTAGTAACAGTAATAATAATAATAAAATCTTAACTTAAAAAAAAAACAAATCCTGGCCTCCCTCTCTTTGACCGAATTGTCTTATGGCCAGCCTTGAGCCAAATGCCATGTTTAGAGAAATGTAACTTTCTGACTGACCAGGTTGGATTCACAAATTTACTCCCAAATATCTGGTTGGTATCAGCACTATCTGAAATATGTGATCTGACTGGCAGGGCTGGGAGTAGAGTGAGACAAGTGAGACACTTGCCTCAGGCACAAAATTTGAAGGGACATAAACAAACTCAGTAACCAAGATAAATATATTGTAATGTAGTATTTTTTAAATAAAAAATAAAGCAAATATCCATTATGAAAATATAAATTTTTTTTTAAAGACAGGGTCAGTAACTGAGCCATATTGTTATTTGAGGCAAAAGGAAAAACCAATAATACTGATGATTTACAAGAAATATAAAGATGGTTCAAATGTGATTGTTGTTTAATGTAATGAAAAATATTAACAAAAAGTATAAGCCAAATTATCATTTTCAATAGATAAAGAAAACTCATTTGATTAAATTTGATACTTGTTTTATGATTTAAAAATTTAGTAAATTAAGGAGAAGAGACCTTCCTTAATCTGGTAAAGGATATCTACCAAAAAACATATAATACTTCGGGGTAAAATTTTAGAAACATATTCGTTAAACTCAGGAACAGGAGCAAGATGCTCTCATTACCATTGCTATTAACATATCCAGGCTGTCATAGTTTTACAGTCAAAGCAAAAAGACAAGAAACAGAAATTAGGTATAAATATTACCACATTAGTTATTTGCATATAATATGCTTGTCATAATTGAAAATCCAAGAGAATCTAAAACAACAGAACACTGGAGTTCAGCAAGGTTACTTTATGCAATTTTAACATATGAAATCGATATATTTCTGTAGGCTAAATAGGAAAATAGCAATAAAATTAAAAATAAATTAAACAAAAGAAAAAACAGAAAATACGCACTAATGACAATAAAACAAAAACCCTAATCTACTTAACAGTAAATCCCACAAAAGATGTGTAAATGACTTTTACAGAAAAACCCCACAGAAAAATTCAATATGTTATTGAGGGCCATAAAAAAAGCTAAATACCTTCCCATTTATTGTGACCCTTATAATTAGTATTTGCAGAGAAATAATGGAACAAGAACACTAGATTCTGAAGAAAAAAAACACTAAAATACAATAAGTATTTTTAAAATTAAGAAATCGGAGAGAAAAGTGATGAAAATATCTAAGTTATAGAAGGAAAAAGCCATAGAAAAGGAAAATGGGAGAGAAAAAAACAGTAAGAAAATTAGGAATTCAATTCAAGAGCTCAACCTTGTTGTAACAGAAGTTCTACAAAAATAGAAGAGATAAAATTGAGGGGAGGGAAATTTTATAGAATAACATGTTTCCTTTATTGAAATGGGATATTGTATTCAAAAAAGGAAAACCTACCCAGCACACTCCCTACACACACACACACACACACATGCACACACGCACACACGAAATTTCAAGCACTACAGATGAAGAGAAAATTCTAAAAAACGGGAAAATGTGGAGGAATAGGTCACATACAGAGAAGCAGAAATAAAAAAAGGAATTGTGCCTCTCAACGGCAAGAATGGAAGGAAGCCAGAATAAAGTTGGATGTGGAAGTCTGAGGGATGAGGAAAAGCTGTTTACTTGTTATACACATTTAGTACTAATTGATCTTTCAATTATGTGCCTGGAGTGCTTAGCTGAAAAATAGATATTAACTAAAATAAATGTAAAGTTGTTTAAGGCTTTCACTTTCCATCAGAGGCTGTGGGGAAAAGTTCTGAAGTGTGAACTAAGAGATATTGTTTATTATACAAATACTGACACTACCTGGTGGATGAATTTGTTTGTCACCTAATTTGTTTACCCCACATTTACTCATATTTAGAAACTGTTTTGGACTTGACTGCTTATAAAAATTCTTCCAGTTTGGCATTTTAGAATTTTATAAAAATGTTCTCTATTTTAAAGCCTCCAACACCGATACATGGTAAGCCAAAACAAATGTGAAGATGTTCTGTGACTAAAAAACAAAAGTCAACACTGGCCAGGTTCTTCTGTTGGTAATAACCACATTCTATGTAGATTAAGGAAGTCATTTTCAGTGGTCTGCTATATTCCTCCAAAACTAGCCTATGTGGATGTAGCTTGCCTTATCTAAACTGAATACACCTGCAACAGATTTCCTTTTTCAGTGCCTAATTAGTCCATAAACAACAGAAGTTTTTTATGACAAGCTTCCAAGTTACTACTTTACGGGGGGGGGGGGCACTCACTTTGGAAGATTCTAAATGCCTTAACATTTGGCTTTTGCTTATGATAAAGTACTTAATCTCTTTTTGTAATAATTCTTAAAAGAGCTAGCAAAATTTAGTGAAGCGTAAATTATTTCAAGTACCAAAATATTTTATTTCAATCTATAATTTATTCTAATAAGCTTTAAGCAAATGAAATTGAATCACAATTAAGCCATTTCTGTCAACACTACTGATAATTTGCTCTTCTTCATTTATCATGAGATAATATCAGCTAAGTCAATTATGAACCTGAGTGTCTTTGGGGTTTTAATCCATATTTAATCTGTATTTTCATAAAGTGTGTAATTCCAATTTACTGACCTCTCTTTCTTAAGCTGCAGGTGCTCTCAAGTTAGAAGTCAGAGGAAACTATTCAATATTTCCTTCTTAGTCGAATTTTGGAATCAGAAAGCAAGAATTCTGACCTTCAAAAGTCAATTTTTTTTAACGTATTCCCCATTCTCAACAGAATGTTCTACAAAATTTGTAAATCACTCTAGGGAGATTTCCAGAGTTTCAAAATGCAAACAGCTGTGAGCTACCTAAACGATCTATCTTGCCAAGAAGTTTCTACTCCCAAGATGAAGAAATAAAAAATTACCTTTTTTTTTTTTACTCAAAATATCTGCCACTGTTCAGTGAGAACGTTTGTGGAATTATAAAGCTAAGTATACGTTAGAAAAAATTGTATTCAACCTTTTGCATATTCTCTTTATTTTTCTCCTTCACAAGCTACACACACATACATACCATCATTTAATTGGGAAGAAAATCTTTAAAATCCAGTAAATCCCACAGTTTCTCTTTATCTACTGGCTGCCAGTACTGTCAGACACAAATGAAGAATATTTTAAGTATTGTAGAAGAAAAACATAAAACACCAAATCAAATGTAATAATAAACAGCATAGGATTTGGATTCAAATCAATTTGGATTTGTACCCAATAAGCCTGACTCTTCTTTGCCTGTGAAATGATTATGAGGGTAGATGAGAGCACACATGGAAAGTATTTAGCATAGTGTTTGCTGCATCGTAAGTATCCAATAAGATGATAGCTATTGATATTAAAATGTGTTGAATATTTATTATTTCCCAAAGTTTTAAAATATAGTTTGAGCTGTAACAATTATTCAAATAAATTAGGCAATTAAAAGTTAGAGTAGGAAATTTTAGGTACATTTTGTTTGCTAAAGTAACAATTTCATAAAATGAGAAATGAGATTAAGTGGTTTTACTGTTAACAAGATGGAGAAAAATGTAAAATTTTTATATTTAGAATTTTAGACATTTTTAATAATTTGTTTTTGAGATAATTGCCTGAGGTGCTAATAAAATTTTTAATATGGGACATGGGTAAAAGGGGTAAAAAGCAGTGAATCGTTTTATTTTTATAATGAACCTATGTAAAATTCATATTAAAATATTTAAAAATATCTTATGTTTCTAAGAAATTTTAAGTTTAAAAAATGATCACCATTATTCCTTGAGTCATCCTTCCAAATATTCAGAAACGTATACTATTATTCATATATGAGTAATATTGGAAATGTGTGCTTTGGATAGAAACCGGATTATAAATATATTTGAATAGAAAAATAGCCAAGCTAGTGGTGATGCTTTCTTTCTTTTTAAACATCTTTACTGGAGTATAATTGCTTTACAATGGTGTGTTAGTTTCTGCTGTATCACAAAGTGAATCAGCTATATGTATACATACATCCCCATATCTCCTCCCTCTTGCATTTTCCTCTCACCCTCCTTATCCCACCCCTCTAGGTGGTCACAAAGCACCGAGCTGACATCCCTGTGCTATGCAGCTGCTTCCCACTAGCTATCTATTTTACATTTGGCAGTGTATATATGCCCATGCCACTCTCTCACTTCGTCCCAGCTTACCCTTCCCCCTCCCCGTGTCCTCAAGTCCATTCTCTACGTCTGCGTCTGGTGATGCTTTTTTGTTTTTTGTTTTTTTGCGGTACACGGGCCTCTCACTGTTGTGGCCTCTCCCTTTGCGGAGCACAGGCTCCGGGCTCGCAGGCTCAGTGGCCATGGCTCACGGGCCCAGCTGCTCCACGGCATGTGGGATCCTCCCGGCCCGGGGCACGAACCCGCGTCCCCTGTATTGGCAGGCGGACTCTCAACCACTGCGCCACCAGGGAAGCCCTATGGTGATGCTTTAATGCTAACTTTCTGAACGCTGTTTTGTGTTTTCCTATATTGCTAGTACTCATTATTTTCTTTTTCTCAGTGCAGAATCATCTAACTGAAACTCCAGTAGCTAATATCATTTGAATTATATTCCATACAGTCTTCTCCCAAAAATATCTGAAGTAGTTTGCCAGATTAAATATTTTACTCATAATGTCACGAAGGAGGAGGACTGGTTTGAAAACTAAACAACTTAAGTTTCAAGTTCCAGTTCTACCAATTTATCCAGTTGTGTAAACTTACTAAGATTCTATTTCCTCACCTGAAAAGTGAAAATAAAATCTTATTCAGAGTTAAAGAAAATGTCTAAAGCATATAGCATATTTCTGGAAAAATGCCAGTCATCAACAATGCTACTTTTTGGGCTTCCCTGGTGGCGCAGTGGTTGAGAGTCTGCCTGCTGATGCAGGGGACGTGGGTTCGTGTCCCGGTCCGGGAAGATCCCACATGCCGCGGAGCGGCTGGGCCCGTGAGCCATGCCCACTGAGCCTGCGCGCCTGGAGCCTGTGCTCTGCAACGGGAGAGGCCACGGCAGTGAGAGGCCCGCGTACCGCAAAAACAAAAAACAAAAAACAATGCTACTTTTCTTCCTCAACTTCCCCTAAAACAGAGCAGAGACCACAGAAGCACTGCTAGATATTAAGTACTTAAAGATACACTAATTAATACAACTCAAAGTTGAATCTATTTTTTATGCTTCCTTACAATTAATCCAAAAAAAGAGGGTCCTCCAACCATAGTATTTTTTTTCTGAATAGTCGCAAATACCATGAGAAATGCATTTTAAGGGTACCATGTATAAGGGACCATGGTTGACACTGCGGACATTAACTTCCTAATAACTTTGCAGAAAGACATAGAAACATTTCCCAGGGAAAGGTTTTGTACTTGCCTACTCACGCCACCCCCACCACCCCAGTCCCACCCAGCCTCACAGAATAAAGCATAAAACTTGATTTGGAGTGCATGACCATTGCAAATAGATTAAAATACAAATTCCTTATCACAACCTACATGGCCCTACTTACTATGTCCTGATATACTCACGTGGAACTCTCTTCTTGCTCACTGATCTCCAGACTCTAGAAACAATCGAGATGTAGCACTTGAACAGGTTTTGCTTACTTGCACTAGTATTCCGAGTCAACTTTGTTCAGGTTTACCACCCGTATTGAGCTGGTGCACTCTTCTCCCTGTTGCTGGGAAAACTGGCTGCTAATAGTTCCCAGCTGCACCCTTCTGCAAATTGTCCTCAGCTGATAGTAGTTACTTTCCCTAGAAGTTGTTTCCCTCTCCCAGAGCGCTTCACACAAGGACTGACTAAGAAGAAGCTATGAAAAGACAGACTCCTGTTCAGCAAGGGAAGACAAATCTGACAGGCAATTTATACTCCAGAGCCCTAGCCTAATGCATTAGGCCAAATCCAGATTTTACCTGAGACCACATGCTTGCTCACCTCCTTCTTCTTCCAGTCCTGCTTCATTCTCTCCCTTAATGCTTTTTCCTAAAGTCTAAAGAGTACTCCTTCAGTAAATTAAATCCTAAATCCTTCTCTCAAGCTCTGCTTCTGGGCCCTATGGAGAATAGACTCCTTTCTAATCCATGGAATACCTCATATTTCTTGACTTTTAGGTTCCAGAGTAATTATTACCTTCAGAGAAAATGCTCTTCTGCAAGAAGTATGTCCTCCCTCCATCCTACCTTCCTATCCACTCAGTCCTGGTGTGTTTCAGTCATTGAACATACTGCTTTTAAGCAATTGGAGTATTTGAGCAATATGAGTAAAAATAAGTATATTTCCCTAAATGTCTACCTGAGGATAGAAACTAAATTCCTTGAGAGCAGGAACCATGTCCCTATTATCCAACTTTGTACTCCCAGTATCTATCCAAATGCTTGGTACATGGCAGATGATCAATTAATATGATGATCAGTTAACATCCAATGGATGGCTCTAGTTCAGAAACCTTGCTTTCTGATGATACAACTGTTTAGAAAGGTAGATTTCAGGGGTAATTAATATGCCCCCAAATACTGTCTCTCAAAGGTCAGCTGTATTAAGCCAGACTGGCAGGATTATAACCAATTAATCATTGATTTTTTTCCTAACACATAGTGGTAAAACAAATATTTTTCATGCTTGAATACAGCGAGGTCCTTGTTTATCAAATGTGAAAGACACTTTTCACTCTGTTGTGAGCTTTTGAAAATCTGATTTGTATTCCTGATCAGATATGTAGGAGTTAATCCACTTTAACGTAGCCATAGGCTTCAGAGTTGTCTAGCTTTAGATCATTTCAAATATTTAAATATATGTATGTTACATATATGTGATATGTACATTCATTAGAAGAAAAAAGGTGGTATGTCATTTTAATTTGTAATGTTTCACTTATGTTTTAACATTTATTTAATGATTGTTTGCCTTTGCATCTAAATACCGTATGAAGTACATATTCTTTTTACTGTATATAAAAGGATATTTTAATTGTATAGTCTAAAATAAGTACCTCCCCACTATAACTCTAGTCATCATGTGCATCAGATTGTTTTCTTAGAAGTCTTCCCTAGTTATTGGGATTTTTATTTAAAGAAAAAAGGACAGAATTCCATTATTATTTCACTTAAGAGAGCAACTTTGGCAATTTGAGAATGTTTAACACTAGATGGCAGGATGAGACTGTAGATACACAACTCCTCAAGCTAAGTATAAAAAAAAATGACACTTTCTCAAGGTTGTTAAGAATTCTTAGGCAAATACATTGCATTATTCTTTAATATATGCATTATATATAGTTCCACACTACTTTATATTTAAAAGCTTTCACTGTGTATGATAAGTGATGTTAAACACAAATAAATTAATGAAAAGAAAATATAAATTGCTAATAATTTTATAAGTTATATAAATATGACAATAGCTGAATAAAATAGTCTGTACTGGGAAAACATTCATACTATTTGGCATTCTTAGAACTTAATAATTAAATTTTTAAGTAAAATGTAAGATGTGGTCACTTAATCAATTGTTGCTTAGGTCAACATGCATAAACACAAAATTAAATAAACTATTTATTTTCACAATGAAGATGGATATTCAGCAAATAAGAAGCATTTCAGAATAAGTTCACAATACATATCCAGAGATGAAAAGGGCATCTTTTTCAATGCCAACTAATACTATCCTAGAAATAAGAACTATTTTAAACTCTTCTGGGAAAAGCGATTCAAGTTTCCCAGATGAATTACTCACTCTCAGTATTTATGTACCACTTGTCAGTGCAATATGGGTAAGTATAGCTAGGGTGACCATATATAATTTTTCATCCAAACAAGGACACTTTTGAATATAAATATATAAACTGGAACTGCCCTAGCAAACTGGGGCACATGATCACCCTGCTTAGGGGACTTCATCCTCAGGAAGTTCATTTATAATTTTATTGTATTTTAAAATTAATTTTTAATTAGTCCATGACATATCTCATTTGCTAGTCTTAGCTTTTAATTCTAGCAACGGTTAGCCCTTTTGGAGGAGGAGAGGCTCAAACACTCATTAATATCTATAAGAAAATATTGAGTTCCTTAGAAGATCCAAATCCATGAGAACTTCATAAGAATCAATGAAAAGAATAGGCAGGTTTGTAGCCAATTGTTACTGATACGTTGTTTGACTTTCTTGGGGAAACACATTATAAAATACTAAAAGAAATACTCTATATAAGCTAGTAAAATAGTTTTATTTATCCATATATTGACCTGATGTCATGGTACTCACTTCAAATTTAAAGTTTTCTGTTCTTTTCAAATTTGTATTTATAGTAAATATTTTACAAACAACATCAAGATCTCCTTGAAATGATAAAATATGTATATAATTAGAGTGAAATCAGCCCTTTGGTTTTAATAATGGAAAATAGCATATTCACTTTCAATGGCTCAGCCATCAGATCTGGGTCCTTCTACTAAATACAATTCATTTAGTAATAAAATAACTTGAAAAATGCTAAGCAATTTAAGTAAAATGATAGAAGGTCAGGTCAACTTCCTTACCAGGATTTTTTTGATTTAAAGATTATAAAAATTGTGTGTTTCTCCCCAAATTATTGGTTCATTTTAAACAATGCATGGTATACATAATTTTGTTGATGCATAAATTTTCTGAGTGTAAATAATGACTTTTAGACAATTGAGAACACAGAGGAATTATTAATTCACAACATAATACCTGAAAAACTTCATAGAAATAATTTTTAAAGTTCTTTCTTGCACCCTCACCAAGGACAGTCTGTTCATATGTTTCATTTAAAAGTGTTTTGTTTTGTTTTGTTTGTGGCAGAACTATGCTCCAAGGCAGTAGCCACACGAATTCAAAATAAGTGGTCAGTTCAACCCAAACTACATTTTTGGTCTAATTTGACTAAGTTAGTCAAATAATATAAACAGTAATCCAGATATTTTGAGATAGCCTCCTCCTGAGTGTTAGTCAAAGTGCATTTCACATGGTAATTGGTACTCATTACTGGTGGACTACGGCTCTCATGTGCCTTACATGGGACCACAAATGTAGGCACAAATCTGCGTGTAGGATTCTGAAATGGGCAAGCATGACTAATTATTATTATATATTTCATTCTGCATTGTACATCATTCCTGAGTTCTATAGAAAACCTTATTGACAGTGTTCTGCATGGTTACATCTAGACTCTGCGTTTGCAACATTAGTTGTTAATTGCAGAGAATTTGGCACTTGATTCCTCATGTGCTAGTCAATCTATGCTGTAAACAACTAGATAACAGAATACATCCTATTTTTTCTTAATTCCCCAACACAGCTAGTACAGTATCTAGCTCAAAATATAGGTTTGATCACTTATTAAATGATTGTAAGTGTCTTTAATCATCTGTTCTGGGAAAAAATATTTTATAAATAAAATACATAAGGCTAAATTAATATATTGATTAATGCCTCACTGGTTAAAAATCACCTCAATGATTATTGAAATGCTTTCACTTTGTTCTACTGCATTTTTTCCAAATACCTGTTGTCATGTTTCAGTGTTGAGATCCATCTTTTCACCTGTCCCTTCATACCCAGGGTGGCTCCCTGAAAGTCCTCATGACATTTGTTTCATCTGGAGTTTATAAAATGGCAACTTAGAATCTGATTAGTGGGATGCAGTTTGCCTGTTATTTCTAAATAAGGCTTTTAAATGATAACTAATAAAAATTATCCAAGGGACTTCATGGAGTATAACCATGTGCCTGAACAATAATTTAAATATAAATACTATAACCTCTATTAGCCTTCCCATTTAGTGTAGTATTAGTAAAGGAGAAAGATGATGTATAGTAGAGGAGAAACAGGGTTGGTTTCAGATTCTTAGGACATAAGTCCAAAGCATAGATTTTTTTTATTCCCTAGACTTTACTAGTGTTGGACAAATGAAATCAATGACTCTTGAAGAAAAAATATTAGTACTTTTGCAAACTTATTGGCAAAAGTTTTAGTTTTTTATAACTTAAATTCAAAAGCTATATTTTGATCTCTTACTAGGAGTCAGATGATATGCCAAGCATGAGAGATCAGAAGACATGGACAGTAATCATTCAGGCACGTATTAAAGTCTAGTATTTGATTCTGCTCTGAATTTTAAGATGGGAACAGCAAGACATAAAATGCTTTGTCAAAGGTCACATTAGAAAGTATCAGAACCAGGACTGGAATCTCATGTCTCTTGGTCCAGTCCCAGTGCTTTATATTTCTTCTTAGTGGTTCCCTTAGTGTATTCACTCCACAGCAGAATTCAGTAAAGCTTTCACCTGGCAATATCCACGTCAGTATTCTGATTAAAGAACCATTTTTTGTTGAGTCGGTCATAATCTGCAACATTGGCTTTTCTTCTCATGGGCGGAAAGAAATAACTCAAAAAGAAGTATATCTCAGCAGCCTCTCAATGCAAAGCAAAATCTAGCCTTAACTGGAAATGACAATATTCTGTAAACTTGCAACCTATGGTTATTTTCTATTTCTCAATAACCAAATAGGTATAAGTTAGTTTCTTACAAGCTTTATAACTATAATTTGATAGAGATTAGTATGTATCCAATTTTTATATGTATTTATTTTTATCAACCTTGATCTTATTGATCTTAAGATCAACAATTGTGTAATAAGTTTCTTCCAAGTAATAAAAGTGTCAGCAGGAACATAGTGTTTAAAATACGTGAATTCTCTTTAATTTATGTTGCCTGGTCCTCTTTTGTTATTCTACAAGGAATATGAGAATCTCATTTTGTTCTGGAATTGCAGTAACATACCAATATTTCACTGCCTCTGATCTCAGATTTACTAAGAATTGAGTAATCATCATCATATCATATGTATTTCTAAATGTTACTTAATTTGTTGATTGAAAGTGTTAAAAATATATGGATTTTAGATATTCTTTGATACATCTCTTCTAGTTTACAGATAGAAAATTGATGCCCAGATAAGTGACTTTTAGTGCTGTTTAGATTTCAGAAATTATTATTGTTGTTTTATCTCACACATACACCATATTGTCAAAAAAAAAGTTCATTTCAAATTTAAAACTTTCTCCCCTGATAACATTCAATGATTTATTAAACACATTTAGAATAAACTTATGTTTTGAGGCAAAACTTTTTCTAAAACATTAAAGTATGTTACATATTTTACCTTGTTTCATAATTTAAGTCTACAAATTATCGGCATTTTTTAAAGGCTACTTTGAGGTATAAGTGTAGTGGTATTAATTACTCTTTTATTTCATAGGTGATAACAATCAAGTCAAATATTTTTAAATATGTGCAATTATTTTAAATTTATAAACACGTTCTCAAAAGGTTACTTTCTCTAAGATATATATTTATATATAATGAAAAATAATTATGTATGTATATGTATACACACACAACAGATACACACACAATGATTTTGGTTATGACACATACACATATCTATGTCATGAACAAAATTTAAAAAATGTTCAAAAACCTACAGGATAGAGTTTCATCATTTAATTGTGGAAAACGGATCAGGAAATAGCTCTGATTATCAGAGATCCAAATAAACAAGAGTTAGATCACAGAACTAATTATGAGGGAAAAATAGTTATTACTTTTCTGTGTTCCTTTATGAAGAAAAACATGTTAGATTTAAAAATTCCCTTGATGCTTTGTAAAGTATAATTCAACACACACACACACACACACACTTCCTAATTCCTTTAATTCTTTGAGCAGAATACTATGTTCAGATTTCCTTCAAATCATAGGCATCTCTGTTTGACAAGTTCTAACAGAACTCAGTCAAGGTGAAATCCAGCCAGCTTTTGCTGCTAACAATGTATTCATACAGCATATGATCTCTGTCTGTTCAGGCTGCTTCTTGCTCTTGTCTCAGAATGAAAAAGGAGTGCTGCTTTCCTGGGGTATGCCATTTGAGAAAGAAAGTAACCTAACACTAACTGCAGGCGGGGTCAGAGTGATGTAACAGGAAGCTCTGATGTTTCCCTTCTGCTGCTGAGCACATACAATGTGACAACCCTTCCAATCTACTCAGAACAACCCTCTCTCTCCAGCAGAGAGTGTCACCTCCTGCTTTAGATCATCAAGCTCTGCTAACTGGACCTCACCCTGCCTGCAGGGTTACACTGCAAAGCTTTCACCCTTCCGCACCTTGTCTGGGGGTACATTTCTTCTGCGGAATCTCAGAAAATCAAATTCCATCCCAAGAATATTTCACCAAGAATTTCCTTAGGAGCTGTGCTGGGTAAGTGCATTATTCAAAATAAATATATTTATTCGGAGTCGTATTCTCATGTAGTTTGACAATGTTTCTACTATAGAGTTTAGTTAGTGACATTGAAATTATGTTGAAACAATTCTCATTATTTCACATGTTAGAAAAATGAGAGTATATCTCCCCAAGATGTACACAATACCTATTATTACTAGATAATATTATGTACAGTGATATTCTAGAAAAATAAATTTAGGAAGTAATAAAACATCTAAATGGATTAAAAGGCACACTTTTGAGCAAATATCTTGATCAGGGAACAATGCTTTTTAAAATTAGCTCTACTATTAGCTAAGCTTAAATTTTGACAGCTGGAAAACATTTTTCCCCCAGGAAGAGTCTTTAAACTTTCCATATAATCAGTATTCTAAAAAGGGGGTGAAAGAATAACTACTTATGGGGGTCTCGGAGTCTCACTCTGTAGTTGAACACGATGGAGAATAAAAAGAAAAGGAATCACTTCGGATTTATTATATTTGTCTTCTATTTGCCACTTACCCCTATTTACACATACATCTCTAACTATTGAACTAATGGAATTTTCATTGTTTGCTGTTGCCAGATGTGTCTAAGTCTCTCTTTTACTAACTCTGAACTGTTTCCGCTGTATTGGATCATGGGGTGGGCAACAAAGGAAAAAAACAACTAGGGTTGAGAAAATGTTGATATTTCTATATTAACTCTAATTTCCAAGCTCTTAAGCTAATAGAATGTGTTACTTCCATTTGTCTGGTATCCCTCTGCAAGCTTTTTCGGGGAGGGTGTGATACTGAGATAACCGTGGGTAAAGAAAAGTAATAAAATATTTCCCAAATAGATATATCAGATAATTAAACAGGGAAATTAAAGTGTGTGTTAAAAAAAGAATTTCCAGGATAAAAGTTACTGAAATGTTGAGATGAATCATCTGTTAATGCTTCTTTCAACAGTACAGACTGTCCTGGACAATTTAAGAAACTAGTATCTACTTAATAAGTTGTTGGTATAGAGACATGACAAATTTGTTGCTAAGAAAAATTAAATGTCAGATTTGGGTTCAAATTATATTAATCGACATAATTTTAATATATTTTCTTACCTAAGTGAAATTATAATCTGCAAAATATCCTTCAGTGGAGAAATCCTGTACTTAATCACCCATAATCTGGCACATTAACGGTGGACTACCAACACATTCTGAGTAATTCCTTCATAATTTTCTACTCAGTTTTTCCACACATTTCTCTAAATAATGGAAAGTTCAATTAAGTCTTATTTTTGTGATTCTTTAAAAATATTATGGCTGGTTTCCTATCTCCTGTCATTCATTAATTGTACTGAGTTCCCTGACACATTTTTGGAAATGGATAGTGTTTTTAGAATGTGACTTTGTAAATAGCCATTAGATAATTAGGGGAAGAAATGGAAAGAACACATTAAATGCCGAACCCACCAGTGCCATGGGTTGGTAACAAAAATTAAAATAACATTGTTTTTCATTTAGATTATTTTCTTACAAGGAGGTATTACATTAATATTGTATTTTATAATAAGGAACTCCCTCAAATTCTCTAATCTTTATTTAATTGCTAGCCAAAACCCCATAATTTTCTTTAAATTATTAAAATAATTTAATTTATTTTTGTAACTATTCTAATAGTATGGTTTATAATCTTTATTTTCAAAAAATACTGTGGAAAAACACTAAGAAACGAATATTGAGGGTCATTTGGCAAAAGTTTATTATTTGAGAAAATAATTGAAAGTCTGAAATAAGAATTCATATTATTAAATTCTACAGTTTGCTTTCTTTAATGGTAAGAGAATATCAGAGCATCAATGCATGCTTTCAGCCATTAAGAATTAATTTACTTTTCTGGATGATATTACCCTGTAGGATCATAAAATCAATACACAGAACCTAATTACAGTTCTAAATATGTAAGATAAAAATACAGAATTGAGAAATCACAGGGGTAATGTGAGCAAAAAATATGTTCTACCTGCAATATTTAGATATCTTTAAGAATATGCTTTTGGTTATTCCTACAAGTTCTTTTTTCCCCAGTATATCTTGGCATATGCCAAAATATTATTTTGTTAGTTAAAATATGTAAATTTTTAGCATATATAAGAGTATTCATTCACTTTGAAAAAAATGAATAACAAAAAATTAAATAGAAATTAGAACTGGGTCTGCAATTTTAAAAACTATGTTAAATGAATGGCCAAGGTATATGTACTTTACTCATTGGTGATGCCTAGGACATACTGAAGTTTAAATGGAGTCAACACTCTAGTATACTCTGAGAACCTTCACATTAACCTGTACATATTTTATCATTATTTTATGCATGACAGATATTTACTTCAGTAAAAAATTCAAAATAATATTAAGACAAAAGTTTACCTTGTAAGCTTTATGTTAATGTGGAAAAATTCTCTGATAAACACATAAAAACTAATCAGAATTCAGTTTATAGCATTATTACATATTTCTAATTTAGATATTTGTAACCATTATAACAATATTTTGTTTTCAACCTTTAATTCCATGGTTAAAATTTGATAGTTACTTAATTTTTAAGAATTGCCTTAGAGACTGCTATAGAACAATTAAAAAACTTTTTAAAGATCTAAATATGCATTCACTAAACAAAACATTTCATACTCTATGTATGACTTTGAACACAGCTTGAAAAAATAATTGTTTTTAGAGATACCATGATAATGGTGTCAACATTTCAGAAAACAAATATATTTAAAGGACATTATTTGAGTCTTTTTGGCTTTATTCCATATCTTTGTTTAGGACTCAGAGAAGCTTTTAAACCATAAACATAAGATACATCATTGCAACAGTGTTAAAGATGACACTCAAAGAGTGTAGTATCTCTTAGTTCTTGACTTGTAGTACCTCTTAGCTCTTGACTTAGACTATCAGAGAATATACATAAGATGGAAAATCAGTACACATCTATTTAAAAGATTTGTCTGTGTCTGGTTTTGAAGTCCATGGATGCACTATATAAATGTTTATAATTTCTTAGGAAATCTCTCTTTCTCTACCAAAGTACTACTACCATGCTGCACTATTAAATTTAAGAAATTCTCTCATTTAATATCAGAAAATGTTCTGATGCAATTAGATGGAAAACAAAGACTTAACCAGAAACACAAGGTCTATATACTAACCAGATATCTCGATCATTTTCCCATTTATTCATATGGACAATCATATCTGCCCAAATTCTTTCCTCAATAGTAGTTATGCAACTCAAAGTAACTGGATAGTTTTTACACCTTAATTTTAGTTTATCTACTTATAAGTTGGTTTATAATTTTGAAGGTATACAGCCTTAATTAGTGTAAAATTGAAAAAATAATATAGAATACATTTAATTGTAAAATTTGGAATATAAATATTGAACTAGTGTGATTTAAGAAAAAAGAGCATATGATTAGATATATGATAATTAAATCAACAAAACCCATTTAAATAATAGGAAATATACTTTATACGTCCAATTGCCATTCCAATTTAAATAATTTAAACTTTTTGTCCTCAATAAACCCAGATTATTATTTTCTCATGTCTAATTTGGATTGTAATATTGTTCATTAAATCAGATTAGATCAAATAATCTGTATTTTTCCATATTTGAGTAAACTTAAAATCAAATTAGTTTTTAAATTTAATGTTATTTACAAAAAATGAAGAAATGGATTTTAAAGATACAATAAAAGTCTTCTTAATGTTAAAAAATAAAATGGAATCACTGGCTGTGAACTGAGTTAGGGTCTATGTTTATTAGGTTACCAGAATTATTATCAGATGATAAGTTGCAAATACTTTCCTAGAACATGTTTCTTCCTCTTTTTCCTTTAAATTAGTTTACTTAAAAGAAACAGTATTATACAAAACTAACACAATGTATTGTCATTTGCAAAAATGGTCAAAAGAGTGTATTTACTTTTAAACATAAAACAAGTTTTAATCTTTTTCTTCCTTCCTGGTTTAATTAAATGCATCATATGTTTCCTACCTTACTACCAATTAAAAGGACAAAAACTCAACTCAACCCAATATAAATCTAAATAAACAATTAACCAACCCAACCCTGTGGTATTGAGGCTATTGCTTTATACTTTATTGAAGTTGTTGGATGGAGCCCAGTTTTTAGTGAAATCTTATTCCTTTTAACATGGAACATATTTTTTAGATAAAAATGTTAATATGGCATAAACTTTTGTATAAATCTGTCATTATTTCTCTATTTAGGTTTAGGTTAACCTGAACTCAATTGTGCTTCTCATAAAGCCATAGTGACTTGTGAGCATGTCATTTGGTATATTAAATAACAGTGATATAGTGAAATGGCGGCTAGCTAGTTTACAAGGTGCCCCTCTCCTTCCAGCTTAGTCAGCTGGGGGGTCATTAGCATATTCATGAACACATAAGCTTGGTTTTATCAATCAAAACTAAGATAAATTTGTCTTATATCCAAGCACTGATTTCATACATTTTACAAATGAGCATTATTTTGAACCCATAACCATTAGTTAACCTGACACCAATTATTATGCAGATATTTGTGCATGAACCTCAATTTTGCTTCCCTTCCAAGGATAACTTGAAGGGAAAATTGGAACTTCAGTAAGTACTAGAGAAGAATAAGTAATGTTATAGCAGAAAATAAGGAGGATTAAAACTCTGGGAAAAGAATGTCATCAATACAAAACTGTTGATTTTTTTTTCTTAATTCTGTTATTTTCAAATGTGAGGCAAAATAGGAGACTTGTTTTTCCTTAAATAATGCAGATCTAATATTAGGGTAACATGCTTACATATTTTATTAATCAATTTACATATGCCTTCTTTAAAAATCTATTTTCAATGAAATTTTTTTTGGTTTTAAATCTTGTTTTTAGGACATGCCAATATACTTTATTAGCTAAGGCAAAAAATATAACTTATGGATTCGTGTTTTAGAAATTTAGATATAGTTGTTGTTTGAAGCAATTCCCTGGAATGGAGTACATTTTAGACAACAATCATATCACATTTAGTAAGGATATTGCTACATTTTAAATGTGTTAAACACAATTTCGTTAAACTCCCAGTTAACTAACTAAAATATCTTGGAATTGTCAGGTTTACTTAGGTAAATATATTTATTGTCAGCTTTGCTTTTTGGTCCTTGACATTATTAGGTAAGGATGAATTATTGGATGAAGGATACATTATTGGATGCATCTATCTTAATATCCCTGAGGGACAAAAACTTTTTTTTTTCCTGCCTCAAACAGTAGAGTCTGCCTTCCCTACTGCAGCATTCCCACCAGAAGTCAGCATGGGTGAATTTGTCCACACTGCACTCATACAAGAGAACCCCCTTTTAAAGGGTGGCTTGCTGCTCCTGATTTAGCTAATTTCTTTGAGGGTTTGCCATGTGCTATGGACATTATTAGTTACTCATGTATAAGCCCATTTAATCTTCCCCAAAGCCCTAGCAAATATTATTATCTTTGTTTGCAGGTAAGAAACTCCAAAACCAAGGCACAGAACTCCTAAGTAATGTGCCAAAGGTCATATGGTTATCAAGTGGCAAAACCAGAACTTAAATTCTGACTCATGCCCTGAACCACTCTTCTTCCCTTTCCAATTGGTGGCTGGTATCTCATCATTCCTATTGCAAAGGGATGTTGTTCCTGGAACCTTAAGTTAAGTATAGAGTGAATTGAAATTCTTTCGAAACAGTGATAGAGTAAATAATCTTGGGTTTCCTGGTTAGTCCATAAGTTTACATTTTAAGTAGGTTTTTATTTCCCACTGCTTTCTTACCAATTGCAAAAAAAAAAAAAGGAAAAGAAAAAAATTACAATACCACAGCTGAAATATGAGCTGTGCATATGAAATATGAGAAGTGCAGCTTAATGGACTTTGGCTTCAAGTCAGTCACATATGAACCCCAATTTCACCACTTCTTAGTTCCCCTTTCTCTTCTGTAAAATGGAAGTGATTAATCACATTGCTTTATAAGGTTTTGTGAGGAATCCAAGAAACAATACATTGAAAATGTTTAGCACAGCGCTTGGCACGTAGTAGGTATCCAACACATTTTAGTGCTCATCATAAATCTTTTGTGAACAAGACTGAGGACATAACTTGTGTCTATGCAAAAGCTCATTCCAAACAATCAACATACAGACAATTAGAATACAACTTCTTCATAGGACAGGGAGAGTGAACAAGTGTGATTTGTAATCAGTTTTTAGACTGATCACACTTTGCCATCATCATATAATATGTGCCAGACCTAATAAAGCTGACATTGTTAATCACCATTTCTACAGAGCTTGAGCACCTAAAAAGTATCTTCATGCTAAGAATTTTAAAGGTATATTATACAGAAATTATTGGGGTTTTTTCTTTCTTTTACACATGAAGCCCAATGAAGTACATGGTGTTCCCAAAGTCAAATGATATCATTGATAAAGCTCTGATTTTAACGTACATCTACCATGACTCTGAATCCTAACTATTTTGTTGCACTATTATATATTATCTATTATTAGATCTTATTATTAATGTTGCACAAAGTTGAATAAGCATAATGATCC
Organism: Mesoplodon mirus; assembly: GCF_964341445.2. Taxonomy (NCBI): domain Eukaryota; kingdom Metazoa; phylum Chordata; class Mammalia; order Artiodactyla; family Ziphiidae; genus Mesoplodon; species Mesoplodon mirus. The sequence continues at coordinate 47,410,392 of NC_138984.1, forward strand.
ACCAGATTTAAACTCAATTTCTTCTAACATAAGATAATAAAAGTAACTTTATTTATGTTATGTGGATTTTGTGGAATATGGTACATTAGAGATAAATTTAGATGTTTGTCAAGAAATTTTTAGTTTTGACTACTTATAGCAGCTGTAGAAACTCAAAATTTAAAGAACATTTAGAATGATCAAATTAAACTTCATTTGTAGGGCTCCAAGTTTTTGGTGGTTATTTTCTTTTTGTAAAAATGTCTTTATTACAGGGCCTTCTTACTACTGCCTAATGGTAGACACTTATATTGTCTTATGTATTATATTTCAGAAATAGGATGAAAGAGTACTTGTGCAATAGGATAGTGAACATTCATTTAAGTTTTGGTTAAAGATAATTTATTCTAAAAATCTGTTTTTGAATATTTTATGAATTATGGTCCATATTGAGAATATAATGAAAACTGCAAACTCTTTGTCCAGAACAAAACCAACTAATCTACATTGATAGGGACTCACATTTTGCATACAGTTACATGAGTTTCATGGGATCTCCCTTTTTGATGGATCCATTAAGAGTTCTTGGATCTCATGTATGAAACTTGCTAATTAATTCAAATGACAATTTTTCTTCTGAATGAAGTAAATTATATGTATATATTTTTCAGTTACTTCAGATACTTTTATAAGTACCTATGAACTCAAAAAATAGACATGAACATCAGAAACAAATGGCTTATAAGATTATTTCCATCAACTAGAGGGCAATACTGCAGGGCTCTAGGAAAAAACTACACAGTAGGTAGAATCCACAATTGGTAATTTTCTATCTCCTCTCTGTACCCTTCTCCATTCATGATGTTTTTATACCTACACCTACACCTTTGGACCCTCCTCCAAACCAAATACTCAGCAGCTTCTTTCTGGCCTCCGATAGTCGAGAGTAGCATGGGAAAAAATCTTGAAGAAAAATTCTTTCTTTATTGGGAAAGCTCAGTGTTTAATCTTAAAGCTTTCCACCGACTGGAAGAGGCCCACACACATTATCAAGGGTCATCTCCTTCATTTAAAGTGTCTCATGGTAGATGTCAGTCACCTCTACAAAATACCTTCACAGCAGCATCTAGACTAGTGTTCGATCAAACAACTGGGCACCATAGCCTAGCCAAGTTAGCACATAAATTAACCATCATAACTAGTTAGGGGGATTCATCCATATTCACTCTTTTTTCTCCAAAATTATTTAGATTTTTAGATTTTGGAAATTCTTCAAAAATTCCTTCTGGAATGATAACTGGAACTGTAGTGAATTCACTAGTTAAACTGACAAGAGCTGAGACCTTAATGTTGTTATCCAACCATGAGCATGGTTCATATTCTCTAGTTACTCAGGACTTTTTTTAGGGAGGTGGTAAGGCAGTCTGATATGGGCTTAAATGTACGTTAAAGGTATATTTAAAAGAAATATATTATAATATACGTTATAATATAAAAATACATTATAAATGGGGGAGGGTAAAGAGAAATGATATAAGGTTTCCACTTTTTTAAGAAAAAGATAACATACACACAGGATCTTCCAGATTCGCTCTTCCTCTTATCAAGTTAAAATATGTTCTCATTGCAATATATTTTATATGGGGAAATTTCTGCTCACACCAGAATTTAATCTTGTCAGAGAACAGTTGTAGTTTAACCCAGTGACTATGACATTATTGATATTAGGGGTGCTAGGGTTAAACAGCATGATCTTCAGTTTAGAAAGCACTCACAGTGTGCCAGCCTCTATGTTACACGTTAAAGGTAAGACCCCGGGTCTGGACAACATCAGCTCCACCTCAGTGCAGTGTAAGACAGTGCTGATTAACTGTTAAGCTGTACTGCTGGCTGCCACTCTATTTTTCATTTTGTTCCAAGATCAGGACTGAATGCCTTAACTAGGGTGTTTCTAAAATGACAAAACATGATAAATCAGATATTTTCTGCATATATTTATTATATTTAAGAAACCTTGTGTTATAGAGTAAAAGTAGAATAAAAACTGAAATAAAGAGCAATCTAATGGATTCTACTTAGCTCACAATTGTATGTGCTTTGATATTCTGAAATATCTTCTTTTCAACTGCTTCTGATATAACTTTGACATTTTAAATTTTAACAGAAAGATTTCCTTGCATCTAAATCCACCACAAATTTCATGGTCGTGTAGCAGAAATTTTTCATTTTTTAGGCAAAAATAATGTGGTTAAAGAAAGTGATATCATTAAGAATAAAGTTTGAAGAATGTTTGGTTTCATTAATTTGAGCAGGAAGGTCTTCAAATGAGATATGAGCAAGTTTTAAGGTCTAGAGCAAACTGAGAGGGATGTAATCCATAAATGATTTTCCTAAATATTGTTTAATATTTTAATTAATTGAATTCTTCACATGAATTAACTTCCTTAATTATACACTTTCCAAAAGGATTTCCTGTACTGTGCTCCATGTTATCAGTTCAAAAATTATTAGAAGACTTACCAAATACTTTGATCATAAAATTAATATATGTCCATATTTAATGAACCAGATTCCAGGCTACTTCCTTCAAAATAAATATATCGGGCTTCCCCGGTGGCACAGTGATTCAGAGTCTGCCTGCTGATGCAGGGGACACAGGTTCGTGCCCTGGTCCGGGAGGATCCCACATGCCGTGTGGAGCGGCTGGGCCCGTGAGCCATGGCCGCTGAGCCTGCACGTCCGGAGCCTGTGCTCCGCAACAGGAGAGGTCACAGCAGTGAGAGGCCCGCGTACCACAAAAAAATAAATAAATAAATAAATAAAATAATAACAAATAAATAAATAAATAAATAAATATACCAAAATCAAAGAGTTTATGTTAGAGTTTTTGTATAACTCAAACATCCTTCAGAAATCCACTAATTGTGTGTTTCAGATTAACCCTGAAACCTCACAGTTCACTAAGTTCTTAACTGTCACAACTCTAATACCATAAGACACTACATATTTAAGGCTACATGTTCTCAACTTTCTCAGTTATAGTACCATACATACCATAAAAGACTACATGTTAAAAACTTTTAATGTTACATGTAGTTTCTGAAGCTAGAAGCTAGAATAAGCTAAATAAATCTAGTCAATGGGATCCTAACTTAGAAATAGGAGACTCCAGCTCAGTGTGTCTTCAGAGGGTTTCGTTAAGTGTAACTATGATGTAGGTCTTGAAATAGCGTGTGCTCTAAAAAAAAAAGTTAGATTTGTACACTGAGACAACACTCTGCTCCTAATTACTCAAAATCATTTAGACTTCAAGGATTGTCCTACATCTTGGTCTATGTTTTTCTTCCACACATAACTGCATAATTTTATTATCACAAAAGGGAAACAGTCTGTAAATACAACGTGTAAGCTTTTCTATCTGGAGAACTATCACAGTATATCAATTCCAATTTGACTAACTCCTTGGAATTAAATTTGTAGTAAACAAAGGTCAGGGAATTCCCTGGTGGTCCAGTGGTTAGGACTCGTGCTTTCACTGCCATGGGCCCAGATTCAATCCCTGGTCGGGGAACTGAGATCCCGCAAACTGCATGGCATGGCCAATAAATGATAAATATATAAATAAAACAAAGATCACTGTGTATCATATTACTTTACTAATACAAAATTATAATAGAAATTAGTGAAGGAATACTTACTTGAATGAATTGAGTAACTTTCTAAGTTTATTTTGTCTCCTTTACTCTTAATCATGTATGCATCATTATAGCACCTGAATATGAAAAAAAATGCTAATCGTTTTTATTTGTGGGCGTGTAGTTCCTGGATTCCGGATTTTAGTAGCTCTTCTTTCTTTTGTTGAGTCCTTCACCTCCAGACAAGTTTACTTCTTGCTAGTACTTCTGATATCAATTGGCATAAATTTAAGGGAAGGTCAACACATTATCTAAGAAAGGATTAAAACTTATCTGAGTTTCTTTTAATGAGCATAGAATGCTTTTCTCCCAGATATCCATATGCCTAGGTCCCTCTCCTCCCTGTAGTCTTTGCTCAAGTAAAAACTTTTCTATGGGGCCTAAACTAATCACTATTTAAGATAAACCTACACCTATACCACCACAACCCTATTGTTCATCTTTAGCTATTTTAGCATGTTCTTGCTTTTTCTTATAACACCAATCACCTTGCAACAAACCATCCACTATAATTTACATATTTTCTGTTTTTATTTATTTTCTGTCCATGCAACTAACATGTAAGCTCTACAAGTACAAGCACTCCTATTTTTTTTCACTAATATATTCTAAACACCTAAATAAGTGCCTGCACTAGTAGGTGCTAAAGATTGCTTAATAAATGATTAAATGAATGAATATGTTTCTTTCTACCAGTCTCCACAGAAAACTAGTAACTCTGTGATTTTGTATGCAGTACACAGTAGATGTCAGAGCTGAAATTTGGAAGGCGTTAGAATCACTACACATTGCCAAAGAGAAAATATTCAGAAGCTAATTACCATTTCATTATTCTTAGGTCAACCTAATATTTACCCCTTCACTGTCTTTGTAAAAGAAAATAAATTAATAAAGATGCTTTCCGTAATGTATTTAGTGTTCAGGTTTCACTGAATTCCAAGGCATGACCTTTCAAACTGGGGTAAATGAGAAGGCTGGTCAGTGTTTTAACACAAAGTGTTGAAGCATTTCCCCAAATGACCAAACAATGGCTGAAATTGGCAGAATTTCTTGTTGAAACTGGCAGACTTGCCCACTGTTGCCTCCCAACAAAAGTCTTCCTCCATTACTTGTTGCCTTTTTGGACAATTGCACTAAAAAGTCTATAGAAGGAGAAAAAAAACCTTAGCAGTGAAATTGAAAGAAAGTAAATCAGTCTTTTAATGAAGCATATAGGGTAGAATACAAATCCTGTTTAACTGACAAAAAATTATCCCTCTGTTTGATAAGTGAAGAGTTACATATTTGTAAATCTATAATTTATCAAGCTTTTAAGTGTTGATTTATAAATATTTAAGAATAATTTTAAAGAGTGCCAACTGTCAATGCCCTTTCATCATTGTATAGCTTTGAAAGTTTTCTAAACTTAAAGCCAAAGGACTATTTTATAAATTAAAATACATACTTGTCATTAAATAAAATCATGATTTCCTTGAAAGCCTAATGATGAATTTTCACAAAATGTATCTTTTAATTAACACAACTCATAAGTTATAACAATACTTTTCTTTTCTAATTAAGATTCTCCATGTGTTTGAGACACATAAAGCTAACTTTATTTTCTTTTAAAACAGGTGTTAGTCATTCATTCACCTAGAAATATCACTATTGAGTTTGTTTTTCTTCTGGGTCTAGAATGTATATCATTCAGGGAAATAATACTATTCCTTTGAGAAAAAGACTAATTCTCAACATATGTCCATAGTATTCAGAAAAAAAAATATGTGTAGAAAATGTGTCAAGGTCGTAACTTTACTGTCCTTCAGTATATTATCTAATATGACTGGATTTTAAACCACAAGCAACAAACTAGTTTGGATTAAACAACTCTCTGTCCTCAATGAAGTATTGTTCAAAACATAAAAGTAAGTTGTGAAATAGCTTCTTCTTTAAGTCTTCTTGAACTTTCTGACTTTAATGTGGTATTATCGAATGGTAAACTTATAATAAAGTTACTATTACAAAACATAAATGATAATAATACCCTAACAAATATTGTATTTGTTTTAAGAATTATTCTACATTCAATTAATTTCTGGTATGTTTACATATAACATGACAATCCAATATTCTACATTTTCTTTGTCCCAAGTAGCTTAAAAACAACAATAATAATAATAAAATAAAGCTGAAATCAACAATAACTTTTAAAAGACCAAAATGTGACAGTTTCTACTCTAGAAACTAGATGGGCTTGATGAAATGGTGGAAAGGGCACTTAAAATACGCTTTACATATTAATAGAATAATAATGAATTTTCAGTTCAAATACTTTGCACTTAAAATTGGAGTGCAAAAATAACTAATTTCTCACAGTAAGTGGAGACACTTCACACTTTCTCAAGCTAGAATCAGTCCCTACAATGAAAAATGGGTACTCCCAGTAGTCCTGTTCAGAAAAAGGCAGTGCCAAAACATTTGTTTACTCTAATCTAGATTCAGCAGAGGTACCATGTATTCTTGAGAGCCTTTTCTAATAGGGTGTTACTTGCAGGATGAAAAAGCTCTTTTGAAGACTGAATAATTGTCTAATACTAAATTAAGTCTAAAAAAATTGCTGTCAAATGAGTTTCACTAGGGCTTCCCTGGCGGCGCAGTGGTTGAGAGTCTGCCTGTCGATGCAGGGGACACGGGTTCATGCCCCGGTCCGGGAAGATCCCACATGCCGCAGAGGGGCTAGGCCCGTGAACCATGGCCACTGAGCCTGCGCGTCCAGAGCCTGTGCTCCACACACAATGGGAGAGGCCACAACAGTGAGAGGCCCGTGTACTGCTAAAAAAAAAAAAAAAAAAAAAAAAAAAAGAGTTTCACTAATTATTATAATTGACTCTTCATTGCACATTGGATTTAAGGGTATAGAACAAAATTCATTATCATGTTTAGTAGTTCTTCAGCTCTTATATACTGTATCTCCTTGACTCTGTTAAAGTGTCTCTACACTAGAGGCATAGCTTGCTAGCCTATAGCATGGAATATGACCATAAATCAATTTTGTAATCCATGATGTTGTCCACAAACGTTACTAACAATTCTCTGATTAGTTCTATTTTAACTAATTCCTCTTACTTACTAGGTCCTCACCTCATTTGTTTCTAAAGGAGTGGATGTGTTCTCCTTGTTTACATGGATCTTAATTTTTAATTGCATATTTTTAAACATATAATTTAAAAACTATAGAAATCCTAAATTTTCTGCCTTGAAGTAAAACCATGTCAGGTCTGGTGACTGTGTCTGTCAAGGTGAAAGGTTTAGAGATTCAACCAGAACTTGATGAAACTGGAAATGAAAGGAACAAGATTAGGGAGTTAGAGACTAATCAGGAGAACAGAGAATAGGAAAGATTCAGAAAAATTCTTATTCAGAGACCAAAATATATATGACTGTAATAATGTAATTAACTTAGTAGTTATTGTTTACTGAGTCAAAAAACTGATATAAAGCCACAGTGAGGGATGTGTAATACCTCTCATATAATATTACCTCCGTGAAAAGTTGCTAATCAGTAAAATAAACCAGAAAAATAAAAGGGAGTGAATAGAATAAAGAGAGGAAAAAGGGAGTGAATAGAATAAAGAGAGGAAAAGAGGGAGAAGATAAAAGGAGAAGCTATAAGAGAAGATAAATTGGTTCAATAAGACACAGTATTTGCCAGAAAGGTTAGGAAATAAAAATCCTACACTGAACTGCATCCGTTAAGATGTGGAGGTACTTTGGATACATGGTCATGAACCAAAAGTTAGTATACAAATACCCTCCAGCTGCTTGGTATAACATTTTGGATATGAAAAATTTACCTGCTCTTTTGTTTGAAGAATGGGGTTGAGTGTTAAGCCTAAGGGTTATTCCTTCTGATAAGAGGTGAGGAGTGTTTATGAAGAAGTTGTGAGAAGAAAATACCACCTCCTGGTACCAGGTGGTACCACCTCCATGATTACCTGGATGGTAATCATGTTCTAAGACTTGGACCCAATTAGTCAAGATAATGACTCTACTTTTAAAAGGGGAGGTTTCATAGAGACTGACCCACTGGGAAATCTTAGTCTGTCTAGGATAGTTTCTCTAAAGGGAGCCCAGAAATTGGGCTACATTAATCATACCATGTTTAAAACAGCAGAGCTTATTTGGTTAACTGCAAATCTCTTGGCTCATTCCAAACCTACCAAATCAATCAGGGGTGGCTCAGTATACAGAGGGAGGTGATACTTAAATGAGTCTCATGTGCTCTGAAAACCACTTTCTCTTTACTTTACACTGCATATTGTGAGATAAGAGGTGATAACCTGATTTGGTTCAAATTTACAGTTACAAAATAAGAGTGAACAAGGATGTTTAAATCAATTAATTTTCTAAATAATGAAATAATAAGTATAAATTCACACTGAGCTACACATAAATAGCAAGATATATACTGCTTTCCCTTCTAATTCTGGCTTTGAGAATTATTAGTTTTGTGCATGAGGTGCACATTTTCCATGTCTGAATCATTATAACTTAATAGTCTTAGAAACTTTGTAATAATCCAAAATACAACTTTACTGACCCTTTCCTTTTTCACTGGACTCGGGGGTAAGTACACACACACACACGCACACACACACACACACAAATACTCACACATATACATTGATTCACAGGTTGTTCATCTTTGGTGTTCCAAAATTCCCTCCATGTAGCTAAGAAACTAACCTAAAGTCAAATAGAATTCACACACCTAAATCATATCTGTAAAATTCACAAAGTGTTTAAATCATACATATACTATGATTTAACTGGGAAATCTTAAAAAGGGTCTAAACTTAACAATATTCTGACAAAAGGAAATAAACTTTAAAATTAAATGCGTGCTGTGTGAGGCATCTCCATCTCCCACCTAACACTCCAGACCTATCTGAATTACATTGCGTTTTTATGTATTTTGATCCACAGATCCATAACAAGTACATGATTCCAAAGTAAGGAATCACACTCTGCACATTGTCCTACAAAAGCTTTTTAAACTTTAAAATTTTCATGCATATGAAAGATTATTAAAATGCACTGCTTGGGCTTCCCTGGTGGCTCAATGGTTAAGAATCTGCCTGCCAATGCAGGGGATATGGGTTCAAGCTCTGGTCTGGGAAGATCCCTCATGCCGTGGAGCAACTAAGCCCGTGCGCCACAACTACTGAGCCTGTGCTCTAGAGCCCTTGGGCCACAACTACTGAGCCCGCATGTCACAACTACTGAAGCCCACGTGCCTAGAGCCTGTGCTCCACAACAAGAGAAACCACTGCAATAAGAAGATTGCGCACCACAACAAAGAGTAGCCCCCACTCACCACAACTAGAGAAACCTTGTGTGCAGCAATGAAGACCCAACGCAGCCAAAAATAAATAAATAAATAAATTTATTTTAAAAAATACAATGCTTAAATAAATAAATGCCTGTATACCTAGAACCCATCTTTTCCATCATGTTCCTCCCTGATTAAGTCACATGTGTGTCCCCAGAAGTAAACCATTAGCCTAAACTTGTACTAGTCATTCCCTTGCTTTACTTTATGGCTTGACCACCTATATATGTATTTCTAAGCAATGTATTATTTAGTGTTATGTTTTTAGTTTTACTTTTATGAAAGTGGAATACTTCTGAATATAGTCTTTGGAGACTTGCTTCTTTCATTCAGCATTATGTTCCAAAGATGCATCAGTGTTAATGTGTGTAATTTTGGTTTTGTTCTTTTCACTGCTGCAGTGTTCCATTGTATGAACGCACAATGTATTTATCTTTTCTCCTGCTGAGGGACATTTGGATTGCTTCTACCATTTTGCTATTATAAACAATGAAGCAATGAACATTTTTTAAACATATTTCCAGGTACACATGTTTGAGTTTCTTTAGGGAATAAATTTATGAGTGGGATTTCAGGATCCTAGCAATTCTTGTACCAATTTATCGTCCCACCAACAGTGTATGAGGTTCCCATTACACCACATCCTTTCCAATACTTTGTATTACTGTCAAACTTTAAAATTTTTGCCAGCCTGGTGGATATAACATAGTCTTACTGTGGTTCTAATTTGCATTGCCCTAATTATGAATAACAGCAAATCTACATGTAAAACAAGTTAAAATTTTCCTCTGAATTTTTGTTTCTAATTGGGTAGCAGTGACTTGATGTTGTAGAATTATTTTTTGCTTATAATTATTTAAGAAAAGGACTATTTTTGGTTAGGTGGTCCAGGGAAAGGAAAGATTGTTTTAATGCTTTTAAAACTGGGTATGTGTGAATGGCATTTCTCATCATGATCAAGAACATAGACTGATAATGCCTAGAATCATACACCAAATTTTCCATTTCCTTTGCTTCAAAAACCCCATCAAATACATATCTTCTTTAAAAACAGAGAGGAAGGGACTTCTCTGGTGGCGCAGTTGTTAAGAATCCACCTGCCATTGCAGGGGACACAGGTTCGAGCCCTGGTCCGGGAAGATCCCACATGCTGCAGAGCAACTAAGCCCGTGCGCCACAACTTCTGAGCCTGCACTCTAGAGCCCATGCTTGGCAACAAGAGAAGTCACCACAATGAGAAGCCCGTGCACCGCAACGAAGAGTAGCCCCTCTTGCTGCAACTAGAGAAAGCCTGCGTGCAGCAACAAAGACCCAACACAGCCAAAAATAAATAAATAAAAATATGTAGTAAAAAAAAAAATAGAGAAGAAGAAAGTGAATACTTCCATTCAGATGCATGTGTGCTTTTTAAAATATAAACTTTATTTTTTAGAGTTGTTTTAGATTCATATCAAAGTTGAGTAGAAGGTGAAAGATTTTCCGTATAACCCCTCTCCCAACCCTCCTCTATTTCTCCCATGAAAGCTATACATTTATTACAACCAATGAACCTATATTGACACATCATGCCCACTGAAAATACAGTAGGATTCACCGTTGATGTTGTACATTCTATGAGTTAGGACAAATGTATCATGACAACTATTATGTGTTTTTATAATATTTTGACTATTTTAAATCACTCATGGAGCTTACAAGTCTCCTGAAAGAGATAATGTCTCTCTTTCTACTGTTGTAAAAATTATTTCTTATACATAAAAATATCATAAAAGGCATTGTAGTTTGTGTCTTTCATGTAATTCCACATTTTGGAAACCAGTGGATTTCCCTTATATCCAGTAGCTGAATTTAACTAATATATTTCTTCAAGATTCTGATTTCCTCTTAATAAATATGCTTAGGTTTGCATTTTTTTCTAGCTTGATTGTTGTGCTTCACCACGGCAAATATCAAGAAAGTTTATCCAATAATATATTTATTTTCTGTGTTTCTAAGGTTCAGTTGATTTTGATTTCATTGTCTACTTCAGTCAGTGGTGCTACTTCCACAAAATTAGCTTTCTTTTGAGTTTTCTCTAGGTATCATTATCATTTTCATTAAGGCTTTATAATATTTTCTTTGTAGCCTCTCTTCTTGGATATTAATCTATTTTTTGGTACTACATATACTGATATTTTCAGAGGAAAGTGGAAGTAAGACCATGCTGACATATACATTATATTTTATTAATATGTGCAATGCATTTACTAACCAAAGTTAACTCATCAATAAGTTTACTGATAGTCAGAAGTAATCATTGACATTTTGCTTTTTACTTATTCCCTATCACCAAAAATGTGCAAATATTCTTTCACAGCATTTTCAGCTCGGATGAAAAATGAAATTTCTAGACCCATGAAGAAAAAAAAACACTCCATGGTCATGTCTATTTCTAGTGGCATTTTCTAGCAAGTTGGGAATATACTCAAAATAAACTTCAACCTTGAACCTTGTGAATTCCATATGAATGCCAGTAAAGCCTGAGTCTGACAGGAGTTTTTATTTTTTCCAAAATAGCTTGTAGAAAATTCAGATTCTAAATATATGTGGAGTGTCTATTGGTGTAAAAATACACAACTCTTTAAGATGACCAGATCATGATCCTAATTACAACATATACTAGACAATTTATAATATATAATAAATTATTAAAATATATGAAGGTGTGAAAATTTACAAAATAATTTTACAAAGTAATCAAAACTTTTTGATTTATATAAAAAATTTGATTACAGAGATTGCTTTTAACATAAGCTTTTTAATACTTTTGGGTTTTCATGTAAGGATCCCTAGTGCCTTCACGGAAATCCTTGACAATAATTCAGAGATTATTTTTGGAAGTAGCAAATTCATGATCTAGAAGAACAAGTTTAATAAAAGCCTCTCAAATCACAATATAAATTAACGGAGATAAAAAATTTGCAAATGCAAATTTGATATTTTTGAAGTTCTAAAGTCCAAATAATACTGTGTAAATGCAAAGCAAGGTAAACAAGATTATAGCTATATCTTGCCTTCGACCTTATTTTGAGTCTGAAAAAATGATGTAAACCACATTTATATACGTTAACTCAGTTTAGCAGTGGATGAATCTCACCTGTTAGTGATACCCTATGTTTAAGGAGAGTTAAAGCTCATTACTGACATGGTCTAGCCTCTGGCTTCCTCTTTGACAAGATCTGTGTCACTCTTTCCCCCTCATTCACTCCAGTTTGATCACGTTGGCTCTCTTTATGTACTTTGAACTAGCCGTGTCATTTCCTTCTCAGAACCATTGACCAAGCCACCATTTCTTCTGGGAACAACCTTTCACCTGAACATTTCAGGGCATCCACCTCTCCCTAGTGCTAAGACCTTTAACAACAGGGACCATCCTCCATGTTCGTGCTCCTTACAATACTCATTCTTAAGAAATAAGGTCCAAGAACAAAGTTCCTGATTACTTTCAGGTCAGCATGGTGGCAACATAAATGTGCCTGAAACAACGTCTCCCAACTTCCCATTAAAATGAGACATTTAAAATACATATGTCTGTGATTTAAAAAAAAAAACACTAGTATATAACTTTAAGTTATGTAAAATCCCACTATCCACTAATAATACCAAATTCACAGGAATGTTCTCTTGTCATCCAGGGTCCTATGATGATACACCAGCCACTTGTGCTACTACCTGTCAAAACTATGGATGGCCCTACCTTCAGGTATTGAGTATGAATATATTACAAAAGAACATTCATGACTTGATGAAAGTAACATGTTGAATTTCCAATGAAATTGAGGATAATATGAACATGTTAACAATCACAAGAAAGATTTCACAGAATGATACATAACATAACTCCAAATAACTTCTGAATCAAGGAAAACTTTGAAAGGCAATCTAACAAAATACAGGCTTAGGGACATCTGTCAGACTTACAAAGTCATTTCCTTGGGGCCTTTGGGTATGAACTTATCCCCTATGTCTTTTTTCCCTTGGCCAAAGGACTAGGAATGTTAAATTAATATGAACAGTTCTTATAAGATTTATTAATATTAACAATTTGGTAGTATTAGCCACAAACCTCACACAAACACACACACACAAACACACACGTATATAATGTCTATGGTTAATCTTATTTTAACTATGTATATGTTTCTATATATACATATATAAAAAACAAATTATGTTTCCTGTATAAAATAATAGGGCTAGGTTGCTCTTTTGAACTAAATTCCTTTCCTCTGCAGAGTTCTTTGTTTTCTGATCCACATAGTCACTATTATATTCTTATAAATGTCTGTAAACCTTTCCCATAATTGGAAAATAAAAAGATATCATTTATAAATAAGGGAACAGGAAAATGGGGGGTTTGCTGAATTAAAGATTTAAGTTGCTCTAGATACTATTTTTAGAACTCCCTGGCAAAGCAGTTTCAATTTCAATCCTGGGCATTAATTTCAAGCTTCAGGGGCATTGGTGCCTCCAAAAAGATTACTGTTGCAGACAGATGTGTCATTTATATTTAGTATTATAGTTCCATATCAGATAAGATATTATGTGATTATTATTACACCTCACATCCTCCTTCCTGACAAAATTAAAGTAGCTTTCCTGTCCTCACTTATTTTTAGACTGCGAAGTATTTAACAATTCAATCATGCATCATCCCAATAAACTATAATAGCATTAATGAAAAATAAAGGCTACTGAATTATTTTATTTTAAATTCAAAGCTGAGTGACATAATTCCTTCTTCTGATTTTAAATTCCCAAATCATTCTGCTGGACCCAAAAATAGACCCTCTATAATTATTCTTTGTCCCACAGCATGTCTTTGGGAACTCATCATTGTTGTTCTATCCTTTTTATGTGTCAGCTTCCTTTGCACATTGCATCTCATATGACTCACTGTTCCTTAGAGCATGGTTTGAATGCTCAAAATGCCTACTTATATCTGACAGCTGGATTTTTCTTCCTGAACTATTTTATGTGAAGTGGTGCCAGATCAATTTTTAAAGCCCCAAGTTTGCTTATTGAAGACATATAAGAAAGAGCAGAAAATGGAAAAAGAGTCACTTACTAGGCAAAAACTGATTTTGACTTCCAGTTTCTGTTAGTACCAGTCATCTTCATATGGAAATTAAGAGGATTACCCATTTTTTTTTCTAAGTGTCTTTCCACCTTATAAATTCTAACATATATTGGATAGTTTGAAGGAGATAAATTGGAAGTGGCTTGAAAATGAAAGGTCCAAATTTAAGCTGCATTCTCTTACCAATACTTGCAGAGTATTGGTAAGAATTTTTGTGAGACACTAATAGGCCTAATGGTAATTTTTTAAACTTTATTTCTAACAAGTAGAGTTTAAGGTGGATATATATTTAAATTCTAGCAAGAAAGAGGTTGAAAAAATGATCTCTGGAGAGATTAAAAAATATAACTGAGAACCAGGACTGCGGTTTGCTATCATATTAGGTTGACTCACATGTGGTTTAATTTTAACCTAACAAAGAAGCACAGAAATGAGACTTAGGAAAGAGAACTCCTAGTCTTAGCTCATCTACCTCTACTGTGGGATATGAGGCACATCACTAAACTCTCCTGAACTCCCACCTTCCAAATCTGTAAAATAAGCAGGTTATACTGTGAGACCTTCAGGTCTATTCCAGCTCTGAGATTCTGGATCCTCTAACTGTAACTACTCTGAATTAAAGACAGGAGCTGGAAATAAAATATCATCTGAAGTTCTTTGTAACAAATAATGTGATTTGTAATAGCTCAATTCCTCTAACTTTGAATAGTTTAGCATTGCTTTATTTACATAATCATTCAGTAGACTCTGAAATTTGACAAATGGGTAAGAGGTGAGAAAGAGGAAGAAAAAAGAGAATATCTCTGGCTAGACTGAATTTTGACAATAGAAGGATCCATTTCTATTTATCACTAATGTAATATATTCTTACCGAAAATTCTCTTTGACTCCAATATAGTAAAAATATTAACTATTAAATTTATAATAATTTAAAGGTCCATTTTTACAATTAAATCTTAAACCAACTGAAACTGAATCTCAGATATAAACTTCTTCCCAAAATTGATAGACAGTTGTAGCAACACTTTTTATTAAATAATGCATCCTTTCTATTACTGATTTGAAACATAACTAAATTGTTCTATTTACTAAATTATATTAACAAAATTATTTTGGATTCTAGAGTACATTTGTCTTATTGTTGTCTGTTATTTGTTTATCTGACCTTTAAAATTATTTATTACCTTGACTTCATTACATTTACACATTATTTTGGGAAAAATTAAGCATCTTTATACATTCTAGTTTTGTACGTATTAATACAAATGTCTCTTTATTTATTAAATATCATTTTATGTCCATAAGATAATTATATATTTTCTTCAGAATGGCTCTCCATGCAGGAGAAGTGCCTGTTTCTTAAAGATCAGAGAAGACTTTTACACAGAGCAAGATGAAAATTTTCTCAGCAAATAATATGAATAGTTCAGACAATCAGGAGTGAGTCCGGTTGGTTAGAACAGTAAGAACTAAATTAAGGTAAATTTGGAAACTAAAAAGTATTCGTATTCCACTAAACTAATGAAACTTAAATTCCAGGACTTTCACTCAAATAAGACCTTTCAAGACCCTGTATTTAACTTTGTGTTTATGATTTGGTGCTGTTTTTTTAAAAGAGGAATCCTATAAGCGTGTTAGTTTTCTCTAATCTAAGACCATAACATATAAGTCCCCAAGTTGTCAGTGCTTTGGTTCCTACATCTCATCTGGTAAGGCAGTAAGGGTACCCAAGGAGCAAGGGGGCCACGGGTGTGTAATATGAGATACTGGCCACTGAGGGCTGGTCTGGTGTGTAGCACATCTCTCCTTCTAGCTAAGCTTTTGACTTATGCATGTCACATAAATAGACTGGAGTTCGGCTGCCCCATTCGTATAATAGAAGATTAAACTAAATCTGAGAAAAAGAAAAAAAAAAAAAACAGAAAGTTGCTCTAAATAAACTCTAAGATCTTCCTTAATTCTAACTCTTCCCAGGCACTGTGGCTCATGGTTTTATCTCTATCTCCAAAGGGTACATTTTACATTCTGTCTTTTGTCCTTTAATTTGGCATGCCTGTCTTTCTTGTCCCCGAGCTACAATACAGAGGCATCTGTAAAGAGCTATTTTAAACCTCTTTGTAGTACACCTTTTAGTGCCTGTAGACTCAATAAGTACATTTACAAATTATATTAAAATGCTCCCCGGAAATTTCACCTTTACTGTTTAAACTATATTTATAGATCAACTTCATGCATGATTGTCTTACCGTCCCTTGAAAAATGTATAGCACACTATCTTATTGCTCAGAGTTAAAAACAGGTAAACTAAGAGATATCATTATTCTAGAAGGCATAATTAATGACTTGTTACAAAAAGTAGGTATAAAAGTATATAACATATATATATATATATTTTAAAAACTAGGAATCCTTTTGAATTTTTTAAAAAAATTATTTTTATCTTTTATTTTTAAACAATTTTAAAGGTTACACTCCATTTACATATATTTTTAAATGTAATCCTTTAAGAGTCAAAAGATGCAATATTCTAACAGTTAGAATGTCCAAAAAATACCTTTTCTCATCTTTCTGTGTAATGAGCCATGTTTCCAATAGAAATCATTCAAAAAAATTATGGATTCAACAAAATGAGTTTAGCACAACTGATGAGGAATGTTTGCTATATATACCTGTCATTTATGTTAACTTACATACTCACATGCAAAATAAAGCATGAACCTAAGTATAACACACACCTCAATAATTCAGTATTGTTATTGATCCAGTGACTTGGGGTTCTCATTTTCAGTGCCAAAAAAGTCTACTAATATTCTTTCGAATCTCTAAGAGATCTCCGTATTATTATGCATCCTATAAACGGTGGTATTCTTTACAAATACACTTCTCTGAAACCACCTTGCTAACTTACTTTCGGTACAGGGGCCTCTCACTGTTGTGGCCTCTCCCGTTACGGAGCACAGGCTCCGGACACGCAGGCTCAGCGGCCATGGGTCACGGGCCCAGCCGCTCCGCAGCATGTGGGATCTTCCCGGACCGGGGCACGAACCCGTGTCCCTTGCATTGGCAGGCGGACTCTCAACCACTGCGCCACCAGGGAAGCCCTACTAACTTACTTTTAATCAGACTGCCTTTTAGTGCATAAAGTTGTTCTAGTTTGCATTGATCCCTGAAATAGTCCTTTCTTTGACATCTATAAAAAATTCCATACACTAAATTGTTTTTGAGCATAGTAGACTTCACTGCAGATTTTCATATGAAAGATTCAGGAGAGATTCACAGATTAGCAATGCAAACAATTTCAAATCAAGTGGTAGACATCACCATTTTAAAAAGGTCACTTGGAGAGTGGTATGGACATATATACACTACCAAACGTAAAATAGATAGCTAGTGGGAAGCAGCCACATAGCACAGGGAGATCAGCTCAGTGCTTTGTGTCCATCTAGAGGAGTTGGATAGGGAGTGTGGGAGGGAGACGCAAGAGGGAGGAGATATGGGGATATAGGTTATGTATAGCTGATTCACTTTGTTATACAGCAGAAACTAACACACCATTGTAAAGCAATTGTACTCCAATACAGATGTTAAAAAAAATAAAAATAAAAAGGTCACTTGGTTCTTCCAATATCTTATCTATTTCCAGCCTCTTTCCATCTTTCTGGATTCACGCTCTTCCTCTTTATCACTCATTTTCTTTCTTCCCTTTTAGGAGTGAAAATAATACATTTTCTAATCTTGATTCATGAAGAGCAGATTTTTCTTTTTATATTTGAGCAACTGTTAACATTTATGGCCATGTGGCTGTTCTAGCCCATGTTATTTTTTATGTATTTTACCAAAAATATATAATTCCTTCTATAAGAAGAATTCTGGTGTCAATGTTAATGATAATTATTTAATAAGTTATGGTAACAATTTGTTAATAATGACAATTATTTAATATTTAATTTAATAAGTAAAAATAAGTTGTCATTGAAGTTTAACGGGAACCATGTTATATGTAGTATAGACACTATAAACGTTCATACATGTATTTACTTATAATTTGTTCCTTTTCACATTTGCTTTATATTAAATTACAATTTGTTTGATTCATTTTTCTCACTACAGTGCCCAGCATAATAGTTCTCAAATGCAATGCATTTTTATTTTTGGTAGAATTGAATTTCTTCATTTAATATGTCTTACTCTTTAGACCAGTGATCTACAAACTGGGGTATGCATACCCCTAAGGAGTAGGCAGAAACAGCTTGTTTTACAGAAATCAATTTCCAGATTCTTAACCTTCATTTGAACTCCATCTTAGAACTGATCTGCCACAGAAAATTCCTAAGGTCTAAGCTTCAGGCCACTTCTCCCTTTTTACTTTTTCTTTCATATCGCTCCTTTTACTTCTTTACACACACACACACACATACACACATGCACTATTTCACCCTTCTGAGCCTTACTACAAAGCATTTCTGCAGGATGTAACAATCTCCTAGGCCATAAATGAGGGGACAGGGATGATGAATACACTGATGTTTGCCAAGCCTTCTTAAAAAGGACACATGACTTTCCCACTTTGTTCATCTCATTAATGATGTATTTCTAATAAAATTTTACTTTATGTGTTTAAAAATTATGTATCAAAATTTATAATAAATTTATTATGTTTTCATCTAGAGTATAAAGTCTAGAGCCAAACTGGTTCAAATCCTGAATCAAACAATTTTTTAAATTATCTGGTGAAGTTAATAAACGTACTTGTGCCTCAATTTCCTCAAAGGTAAACCTGGGATAAACAGTACCTACTTTATATGTTTTAATAATGTGATCATAAAGTCTGAAAAGGTAAATATTATTTTTTCATATATTATAATATAAAGTAGCATATCATCTATTATGTATCATTGGTGTTTCCAGACTTGGTGGCCACTCTGTACATGAACTGATGGAAGTAGAGGCAGAAGTATATAGTGCTTAGGTCATGGCTTGGAATTGAGTAAGCCTTCCAAAAGTTTTAGCTACTATTATCATCATTGTTATTAGTATTATTATTTCTAATAAAAATTGTAATGGTAATGCAATTGGGAAGGATTTTTAAAACATTCATTTAGATAGGATTTTTTTAATGAAATTTCAACCTAGGTATACGTATTTTGTTTCATAAAAGATTTTGAGCAGAGAAGACTTCATTGAAAATTTTGTTAGGAAAAGATTAGGAGAGGTTTGCATAGTAGCCATGCAAACACTTCAAAGGAAAAGGAAGATATTGCAACATTATAGTTTTTAAGTGTCACCTGCTCATTAGGTGATCTATTTCTACATCCCTCCATCTTTCCTGCTCCACTCTGTCTTTACTCCTTCTATTTCTGTATTATGCTTTTTCCTGGCTCTCTTTCAATGTGGTCATTTAAAAGAATTTGAAAAATAAAAATATAGTTCAATAGAATAAAATTCTATGAGGGAAAGATGGATAGTGGAGTAGAATATGATGTCAATGAGATTAAGAAATGAAGTAAAGTTTCCAGCTGTCAAGAAGAGAACATTCATTTCTCTACAAATTATTGTGTATGCATTAAATTGTTGTTGCATTTATATTTCATTGAAAAAGAATACTATAACAGTCATAGTTTAAGATGTCATCATTTAAAATGTACCCAAAATTATGTTTTGCAAATGACCTAGTAACTTAAATGGGTGAAGTTTTTAAAATATTACCTTATAAATAGTGTCAACAGAAAAGTTAGAACACTGCACTAGATTGGCATGTTTAATTCATCTTTGCATTCCCTCTTCCATGAAAAGTACACTTAAAATAAGTTTATTAATAAATATGAATATAGCATTTTTATCATGAAAATAGGATGTTATAATATCATACCTTTCATTGTACCATGGCTTTGTAACAAAAACAACTAACTTTATGTTCTTGACTTAATTACAGGAGGATGTATTGGATCTGGGATAAGGTGACTAGGTACTACACATATCATCACATGGAAATGAGCTCTTGCTGTTATTAGTAAGAAAATAAATATAAGGCTTTGCAAGCAGTGGGTTGGAAGATACCATAAGGGCTTCTCTTTTGTTGTTAAGGATAATAAATTATAAGGAGATTAAGAAAGGTCCTTTGCAACTGGAGCTTATAGCTCTATGTGTAATAATTTATATTTGTAACTTATGATTAACAAATAACTTACTTTTATTTTTTGATAATGAAGTTTTATTTTTGATAATGAAGAACATTATAATTTGCAAAAACATAAGAGGTTGTCATTAGATGTGGGAAAACTCCACAGTTTTTTTCCAAGATGCAGTGACACATAAAAACGCAATCAGTTGAACAAAGAGTACCTATCTTGAAAGGGTTTTTTAATCATATTTGAAGAGCTTGTTTAATGGGATAGACCCATACTTATGATTAAGAATCAGACCCCTCAGCCAAATCTCAGCCAGAGTCCATTAGACTCCAGCTTAATTCTAACAGTCATTAGGGTGTGGATTTCCCCTCTGTAGAAAATCCGTGCATTAAAAGAAAAAAAAGCACCTCTCTCCCCCCACAGAAAACCTTGTCTGTTTCACTTAGATATTTTATTATTGTTTCATTTGTCTTTCACCCTATCTCCCAGGCCTTCCTTAAGCTTCCTTTCAAAGCAAATTATTTATCTTTCTATGGAATAGATCAATTTTGACAAAATTTTCCCTCTTCCCCAATTATGCAGACTCTAACATGAACACAACAAAGTGAAATTATCAATCAGCCTATGCCACAATTAATTTATACATGTCAGGGTCATAATTTCACTAGTTTTTAACTTTGAGACAGTTCTTCCTAAACTGCCCATATTTATAACGTTCCTAGATTATCTAACTTTCTGTCTGTGTTAATCCATCCGTCACAATATACTTATACATGACCAGATGGGCAAGCCTTTCCACTTTTTGGCTTATTCCATTAATGTATAGAGTCTTGCTAATATATTTAATGATATTTATACATCTACTAGTTATTGAAAATAAATGAAAACACATTTACATTTATTGACTCCTGTTTAAGTGAGCACATTTCTACCTAAAGTAGTGGAGAAATGCCTAGGACCTAGGAAGAATAAAGGGTGTGGCATATGAGGAAAACACAGTCATTTACTGTATTTTACAGGAAGTTCCTGCTGTGACTAAAAGTTCTTTGCTCTCTCAGACTGCTGCAGATGCAAGACAAAGAGAAACGCAACACAGATAATTATAGCTTTTAATATGCTGAATGTAAAGCATGTCTACCAATGAGAAACAGACCCTGGATTTAAAGGAAACGAATGTTATGATTCAAAGAGCCTGGCAAATACACCTGGCAACAATAACACAAGACAGATGCACTATTACTGTTTTAGGTTGTTTTAGATAAACCAAAACCTCCAGATGAAAGTTCAACACTTCTCTGTCAAATGTTTTGTCTGTATGACACCAAATATCACCTTAAGTGAGAGAAATTTGAGTAACCAGTAACTGTCAACTGCCAATGGTAAAAATTACCTCATTGGGCATATCCACATCTTTTAAATAAAATGTGGCTATTGTTAATTAGGCTTTAAGCAAGAGACCTCCTATCTATAAAGAAAAAATTATGGCCATGCTGAATTTATTATTTTTTATTATCTCACACATAGAGTAAACTTTTTTTTCACATTTACTATATAATTAGTAACAAACTCTAACTTCAAACCATTTGGGATTCCATTTTATAGAGTGTGTTCATCTTAGTTACATATTTCCTGAAAAAGTTATTATTCTGTATTTACTCTCAATTTTTTCCAAAGCCTTTGGACATTTAATAAGGGATCCAGAAAACAGTGCTGTGACACAAAGATTGCCATATCACTGGAAACATTAATGCATGCATACAATAAAATCACAAAATGCTTTAGAATGAATTTTACTATCATAAGAGTAAGTTTTCTGAATCATAGCAGACCTTAGAATTCATCTTTCAGCCAAATCATAAACATATACATCAACAATAACCTATTAAGATAGTTTCTGTGTTTTCTTTACTGTGGGAAAATGACATTGAATGCTTTTATAAATTCTCAGATTCTACTTGGTATTTCATAGACTATTTGGTGGAAATTATACATGAATACACACAAACATACATACATACATACGTGTAACTTGAAACACATTAGCAGAAATTCAAACGCATTCTGAGAAAAAATACTTGCAATGAAAATAAAGAGAAAGAGGTGTGTTTGTTCACAAAGACATATTAAATTAAAAACAATAAGGCGGTATTTTTGGTTCACACTTTGTAGTGGCTGGTTTGGAAAGTTATATCTTTGTAGCCAGAACAATTCTTCTATTATACTCTATTCTTAATGTCTGTTAGTCTCTATTATTTTCTTTGAAGGTTAACTGCGTCTTTAAAAATTTTTAGTAGTGAACAGGGAGGAGTTATTTTTTTTCTTATGAGTCCCACCTAAATACTGTAATGTAAATTGTAATTTCTATTCTCTCTATTACAGCTCTTTTGCTTGGAAGTGTTTGGTGACATTTCCAGGCGCAGAGTTTTAAAAAGCCCTATATTCAATCTTCTAATACATTAGCTTCATAGCTTTGTAGGACTAGATGGATCCTTACAGTTTTTTGAGACAACCCCACATTTTTGAAATGAAAAACTGAGAATCAGGTAAATAAAAAGACCGATTAAAAGAAACAAAATAGTAATCTGGGGTCACCAACAGAATTAGTATCCATTTTACTTCAGTACACTTATACTGACTATTCTATAAAATGCCCACAAACTACCTAATCATGTCCCTTAAAAGTTACCTATAAGCAACACTCCACTCTTCACACAAATTTAATTTTCCCCCGTATTCTTCTGGACATTTTCTTATATGTTTCCCTTGGAACTTAACAAAGCATTCTCTGACATTGACTGTAAGATAATCACTATTATTGACAGATTTGATAAGTCTTCTTTCATGATGCCCTAAAACAAATCATCACGTACGGTTAAATCTGGACTTCAAAAAACAACCCCATTTTTGGATTCATGTCCTATCCATTGTCCATTGAATTGTCAAGTGATTTACTAACTGGGATCACATAATATGCTGACGTATCTTAAATTTCAGGTACTTGTTGCCACAGAATCTCTCATGCAGTTTCAGTTCAAACCCTGATCAAATAAGTAGTGTGATTGATATTTCTATTTTTAAAAATTTGGCCCTATCAAATAACTTTCTGAAATTCCTCTCCATATCCTGACATGATGAGGGTACCACTCAGTTAACAGAGGGCATTCACATGTGCTTAGAGACTTTGTAACCACTCTGTCTATATGAGGTCTCTCAACTGCCATTTTATTTTATTTTTCTCTCTTTATGTAGCAAGTTGGACCCATTTAGCCCCAGGGCCTTAAGAAATTATTATGTAATTAGTATTTATGTTGAAAAAATACATACTATATTACACAAGATAAACCTGGACTTGTTAGCAGGAGCATCAAGCTGACTTCAAACACTGGTGAAGTAGACATACACAAAGATAAAGTACACACTGTTCACTAAATGTAACTCTTCTGAGTCATTGGTTTTTAAATCTGCCTGAACCCATATGTAAATACATTAGTCTAAAAATACTAATTTTCAAGTGAAATCTCAGTAATAAAGATCACTTGATCACTTGTGGGTATAGTTAGGTGTTCATATTTTATCTTGAGGATGTTATTAGCTCATTTCACAGGATTTTGCATACCTGGGATAAGTTCCCAGAGACAGCATAGAGTACCCAAAGGGATTTGAGTTAGGAGACATGTTTCTAGTCTCTCCTTTGCCTCAGACCTGTTGCATGAATGTGATCATGACACTTCACTCCTTTGGTATTTTGTCCTCATCTATAAAGTAAATTTTTGTACCAAATTGATTTTATTTATATTGTGAAAAAGTGATATTTAAACAATAATAAACATGAAATGCATATACTTCCAAAAGTCATGTTGTATACAGTTTTTCTAATTCTGAAAAAGCGATCCCTTCTGGAGTCAGAAAGATCTCAAGTCTTATGTGATTGCTCATAGAATGAGCAATTTCAAGGTAGAAATTACATAACATTATTTAATATGGTCCATTTTTCCCTGAAGTATACTTTAGTGCTCTTAATATAAGCAAAGAAACAAAATTGAATGTAAAAGAATGGTGAGGTTTATTCATTTTAATATCCTTCTTCTAGGATCTAGCATAGTGGTGGGCACATAGTAAGGGATTACTCCATAAACATTGGTCTTTCAGTGATAATTTTGCTCTGTGGGAGAACATGTGCTTCACATAAACTTTAAAATATTGCTGATAAATATCTGCATAGCCAGTGACTATTTGGAGGAGTGAAACACATCAGGGTCCAGAGAAAGTTCTGGTTAAGAGTATATGTTTAGAAGTCAGAGTCACAGTCTGGAGTCCTAGCTGTTCACTTCACTAGTGAGATGACTGAGTTTCCTTATCTGGAAAAATAAAAGAGAGAGTGTAATAATTTGTTACTCTTAGAATTAAATATGGTAGCATGCTTACAGTGGCTGGGACAGTGCTTATCACACGGTAAACACTCAGTAAATGGTAGCTATTACTATTTAAATTATCCTGTAATTCTGATTTCAATTGTTGCAAATAACACCAAATTAAGACTTGATTTATAATGATTTATTTCCTACTTTCTACTTTTGATCTTGTGCTAATAGATTTCTGAATGCTACCTCAAGGAATTTCTGACAATTTCTGCTCTCCCTTTATTAGTTAGTGGAATTAGGATGGGATGCTTAGTCCAAATAGCCCTCCCTTTCCCCACTTCCTCCTTTTCTCCTACCAGCATCTATATGCTTGAAATAATATGCAGGGAAATTTGAATGTTGCTGAAGAAAGAAAGAGGGGGTTGTTTTGTTTTGTTTTATGGGACCTAACCTATGATGATGAGGACGTAAAACTCAGAGGGTGGCATGGCACCTATGCTTTACTGGGCATGAATTGGGTGGAGCTGCTAGGGAACTAAAGATGAAGGAAAGGTTTTCATGAGAGTATTAGTAAAACTCTGGATAGAGCCCAGGTGTCAACACAGCAGAGGGTAAAATTAAAGACCATTTTCTACCAGTTCTGCACAGAACACAACAGGTCTCTGGCCCCAAGAGTTGAAGGCTTTGAGGGCATCAGGAGATAGTGCCCTTGTGCTATTATTTTCAAGATGAAGCAGTAAGAAATATCAAGAGTAAAGTCACTTCCAGTGATTCTAAGGACAGAGGGCATAGAAGAAAGAGGTCAGAGTTCTAGACAAAGTAGGGTGTGTGTTGGCCCCACGAAAGAGACTGGTCTATGAAGCATTTCCTTAGAGATTTCAAGAGTTATGTGGGACTTTGCAGGATGCTGGAGGTCGCATGTTCTAAGGCGCAAACAAAATTAGAAATTTGGGGGTTATTGATGATACGACTTGGTATCCAGAGGCTTCTGCAGTCTAACAAGATTTCAGTCACAAGAATAATTATGGAAAATTTTATTTAGATATAAATCAAGATAAATATTTAACTAGTATGGAGCCAAGAGTAGATTTCAAAGTATCTGAATTTATGAAAATTGTAAGTGAACTATGGGATTACCCAGTTGATTTAAGGTATCTTGGGCTTTTACATGAATCACCTGGCAATAAGGAGGTATGTGATATTTCCTAGCAAAGTTATTTTCCGATGGGAAAAAGTGAATATAGCTACTTCCACATGGGAGGTCCTGCTTCTGACCTATATAACCCTAAGGATTAATCTACTCATGGCTTAGATAGTTCTACCTAAGAAAGGTAACATGTAAATTCTTGTAAGTCAGCATTCACAGATACCCTCCCTCTAATGTGTTCAGAGGAAATTCTCAAATGGCTTTAAAACCCTTAATCCTTTCTCAAAACCCATGCAAAGCATTCAATATCCTGATATCTTAAGTCTACTTAAAATAAACTTTTAGACATGTATTGTTACTGTATTTATGTGTAAATAATCGGAGAGTGGATACTAGAGATTGTCTTTCTTTCATCTTCCTTTCTGAACACTAGCCTTTCCCCACACCTCCACTCTCTTGTATCACTTACACGTATATTTCAAAATTCTTCTTTCTTTTTACTCAAGATACCACTCAAACATATGTACTCCTGAAATGTAAACTCACGTTATCTCCTGCCAAGTTCAGATTCCAAATTAAGTTGCCTGAGGCCCTTAATGATTTTGTTTCCTCTAGCCAGTATTTGACAAGAATTCATATCTGCTTTCAATGTATCCTTTTAATAGATTTAAAAAACTTTTTTAGCCTGCCCTGAGTTTTATTTGTGGCTGTAGGCAAATAGGTGAAACTTGGCAAAGAATCATGCTCTACAGTGATCTTCACCATAGGGACAGCTGCCTCTCCCTACTGGTCCAATTCTTTCCTTTTAAAAAATTTCAAAAGAAGAAATATAATTATGACCATTAGCCCATTTGAGCTGTATCTTCAACCAGTTTCATTGCAAAGTCACTTTTATACTTTGAAAAAACAGTGGTTCATTAAAGAACAGATTTTTCCAAGATATGCATTATGAACAGTGGAATGCATTATAAGCTCATGAAAGAAATTCCATCTCTTCCAGAATTAGTTCATTAAATGATTCTTTTAATCAGACTGGTTCTTGACACAAAAGACAGAAACTTTTCTCTTAAATTCATCTGGCAAAGATACAATCTTTTAAACACATGAAATATCAGCAGATTTAATTAACTTCAAGCACTATATGGAAATGATTTTTAATGCTCTTACTATGAAGGCTTTTTTAGAAATGTTAGTATCTATTTCATTTTATAGATTTTAGAGTAATTTCTATCAGAAATGTATAGTTCAGTGTGAGAGTGGCAAGTGAAGGTTCACTGATTATTAGGGCAAACAGAGGTTAAGTTGGCATATGAGCCAGTCTCTGCTTCCATAAAGATTAGCATGTGGCTCCTGAACTAATAGTTATTAATCATAGCATTTTTTAAACTGCTATGTTTAATGGCTTAATATTATGTTATTTATCTTCATAATGCCTTCAGGCAGATAGCATAGATCCTTTAGTGGTAGATTTATACCTGTAGTTAAAATAATCTAAGGAAGGCCTTTTTAATACATTTTAATTTAGCCTCACATACAGTAAATATTTTCTTTAAATAATAGCTCTTTAGCAAAGGAAAATATATTTCTTTGTTTTAATTTTGAATATATGAAATGGTATATTTATCAACAAGGAAGTGTTTAAAATTAGATAATTTTTAAAATACCTTTATGAAATTCTGGGAAATTTTTCTTCAGGTTTTATTTAGACTCTAGCTCTGAGAACTAACTCAACCCAACTGTATTAGTCTGTTAGGGCTACCCTAAAAAATCACAGACTGGGAGCCTTGAGAAACAGAAATTAATTTTCTCACAGTTCTGGATGCTGGAAGTTCAATACCTAGGTGTTGACATGTTTAATTTCTCTTGAGACTCTCTTAGTGGCTTGCAGATGTCCACCTTCTCATTATGTCCACATATGGCCTTTTCTCTGTATGTGAGCATCTGTGGTGTCTCTTTCTCTTTTCATAAGGACACCAGTCCTATCAGATTAGGGAGCCACACTTATGACCTCATTTAACCTTAATAACCTCCTTAAAGGCCCCATCTCCAAATACAGTCACATTGGGGGTTATATCTTCAACAAAATAAGTTTGGAGAGGGAGGACAATTTACTCCATAAGGCCAAGAATTTCTAAGAAATTTTTCAAAGAAAATGGAGTTGAAATCGGTAAGAGTTATTGGAAATTTTTAAATTAATCCCAAGTAATAACTGGGTTTATTCCCTAAGTAAAAAACTAAGCATCCTGTTGACATAAAACGAATAGACTGCCAATTATTTCTACAGCAAAAAAAAAAAAAAAAGGGTTTATTCAGGATCAGCAGAGGACTGCAATTCAGGGTCTACAATCCTGGCAAGCCACATGCAAGTCACCCACAATAAATGGAGAGAAGACCTCTTTTATAGAGGGGAAAAGGAAGTTGGGAAGGCTATAGCAAACAGAGTCCATGGCTTTTCACTGGCTGAGTTATGACAGTCTTTCATTGGCTGAACTCTTGCAAGGAAAAAAGAGGAAGTCTTTCTTCTTCCTGTTGGGTTTTGCTATAGTTGTAGGGTGTGAGAGCTTCTGCTTCTGACCTCCTGACTCTATTTTAATTGAGGTTTCTGTTTATTAATTCCTACATTTCCCATTTTTGAGCATGATCTTTCTCTAAAATCATCGTGGTCAAGAGTCAGTTTTTCCAGTTTCAGTGGCTTTTTGTCCCTCAATACCAGGAAGAACATTTCCTGGGTATAGTGTCCCTTGTCAAAGGGAAAATGCACAAATTGGAAACCTATTGAAGTCATATTCAAGTAAAAATGAGTGGTAGGAAGGAGCACTCTCAGGCAATTTTTATTTAAAGTCCATATGCTATCAGGATCCCAGTCATCTGAAGTGTTATGTCATAATCAAAGGTTTGGCAGATGAACTTGCAAAAGGTCTAGTCTGGATATCTTGGGAAAGCTATCTCATCAGATGTTGTTTCCTTCAATTCTTGGAAATCTTTACTTTCAGGTCACCAGATGATATGCCTGTAAGTCAGGGTTTGGTGCTTTCTTTAGGTATGTCAAGTGAATCCAAGAGTCTGTTCCTTAGAACTTGGCAGGACAAAGGTTGGTTAGCAGCACCTGATAGGGTCTTTCCAGTGAGGTTGAAGAGAGCCTTCTGTAGGTATCTTTTCCAATAGATGTAATCTCCAGTTTGCAAGGTGTTATGCCTAAGGTGTTCATCTCCTGAAACATACTGTGAAAAGACTATGCTACCAAAACATGATTATTTTTAATAGAAGCAGTTAGACCTCTGTAATACTGGAGTATCTCTCCTTTTATAAGTTATGGGTCAAAAGAGACAGGAGCCGAATGCATTGGGTGTCCTGTGACTATCTCAAAGGGTGAAAGTTCTATGAGTTCCAAAAGAGTGGATCTAAGATTTAGAAAAACCAACAACAATGCTTTTGGCCAAGGTATTTGGAGGGCCTCACAAACTTTGCCAATTGAGTCTTAACACTGCTATTAGTGCATTCAAGTAAACCAGAAGATTGAGTGTGGTAAGTGCAGTGAAAGTGTAAAACCGGCCAAATAACACAGACTTGTTGAAGTACCTGACCAGTAAAATGAGTTCTTGGATCATGAAATTTGAGAGTGGTCCCCCAGGTAGGGATAATCTTTTCCAAAAGGACTTTGCTACAGTAGTCTGTCTGCAAGGAAAGGCTTCAGTCCATTGTAAAAACATGCAGACCCTGACTAAAACTTATTTATATTCATGAGACAGAGGACATTTTATGAAATCTACTTGACAGACCTCAAATGATCCATTAGGAGATTTAAAATGTTCAGGAGCAATACAAACAGGCTTCCCTGGGTTGTATTTTGGACAAGTGGGACAAATGACATAAGCAATTTTTGTAGCCTTGTTAATGTTTCCCCACCCATATTGATTCATGAATGCTATCATTTTTTCAGTAAACCAATGGTTTAATGAATGTACAAGAGTGAAGAGTGAGAATTTGAGAGTCTGCAGTAGGACTGGCTTGTTTTTTTGTCTAAACCAGAGCCTTCTCTTTTTGTCAAACCAACAATTATTGAATTTCCAATCTGGTTCTTCCTTTCCTGAGGCCAATTGTTGGGCTTCTCTAGCTAGTTTTTATAACTTATCATTTGGAGAAATATCCCTTTTGACCATGACAGAGGTTTGGCTGCTGTTGGTTCCTTTAAGGAAATGATTTCCCCTAGCTCCCAGACAGTCAAGTTTAGAATTCCCTGGAATCTTAGTAATAGCTAAAGTGGCAATAATTGCATTTAGTAATTCCTGAACATAAGGGTCATTTTTTGTTTTATTTTTCCTGGAAGTAAAGAAGTCACACTGTTTCCACAACATTCCAAAATCATGAGCTACTCTGAAAGCATATCTACTATCAGTATAAATATTGACAGTTTTGCCCTTGGCTAAAGTACAAGCCCATGTAAGAACATATAATTCAGCCTGTTAGGCTGAAGTAGACATAGGTGAAATTCTGCCTCAACGGTATCAAAATGTGTTGCAGTAGCACAGCCAGCACAATATTTGCCATTGTCACCTTTTAAATAAGAACCAACAGTGAACCATGAGAAGTCAGTGTTACCCAAAGAAATTTCCAGCAGATCATCCTGAAGAGCCAGGAGGTGAACTGTCAGCATTAAGCAGTTGTGAGGAACTTCGTCAGTGAGAGAGAGGAGAAGAGTAGCAAGGTTAAGATTACTACAACTTGAAAGAGTTATATGAGGAGCGGTTTAAAAAAAGGACTTCATAGGAGGTGAGGTGGCTGATTGAGAAATGTTAAGTGTGATGGGAATTCAGGAGAGCCTCTATAGCATGAGGTACAAAAATGGTTAGGGAGAAATCCCACAACAATTTTCTCAGTAGTCTTAACCAAAAAGGCAGTGGCAGTAATGGCTCAAAGGCAAGAGGTGTATCCCAATGCCCTTGGGTCCAGTTGCTGGCTATAATACCCTATGGGTCAATGGTGGTCCCCATGTTTTTGGGTGACTACCCCAAGGACATTTGCTTCCTTTTCATATACAAAAGGAAAAAAAGGGAGTCTGATAATTGAGATGCCCAAGAACAGGTGGGTTCATCAGACTCTCCTTTAAGGCCTTAGAGACTGTATCATCCGGTTTTTCCCACAAAATTGGGTCAGGGTTGTTGTTGTTGTTGTGTGAAACATACAGAGGTTTTGTCATAACAGAGAAATTTGGAATCCAATTTCGGCAATAACCAACTAGCCTGAAAAAACCTTGCAGTCAGTGCTTGGTTTTGTGCAAGTTCCCCACAAAAAATGGAAAGGAGACCTCTTTTATAGAGAAGGAAAGGAAGTTGGGAGGACTATAGTAAACAGAGTCTATGGCTTTTCATTGGCTGAGTTGTGATAGTCTCTTGTTGGCTAAGCTCTTGCCAAGAAAGAAGATGAAGTTTTCTTCCTGTTGGGCTCTACTATCATTGTAGGGCATGAGAGCTCCCCTTTCTGGCCTCCTGGCTCTATTTGAATTGAGATGTCTGTTTATTAATTTTTACAATTGATATCTTCTATATGCCAATAACTTCCCAATTTAAATTGTTATGTAAGAGCTTCTTACATATCAGTCCTTCAGTAAGAACTTTTAGCCACATATTTGATAAACCATTTGTAATGAAAAACCTTTTCATGGCTGAATATCAAACTGGTGTCAGAAACACTGTTAGTTTCCTGTTATAGACACTATTAGATGACACAACGGCTTCTAAAAATGTTTCTTTGTTAGTAAGTATACTTTCAAATCTATACTCTTCCTCAGATTCTTCAGAAGGATTTCTCTTTCTTTTGTGATTCAATATTTTTCAAGCATGTCCCTTTTTAAAAAAATTTATTTTTTTTTGGTTGCTGATCGTGGCCTGAAGGTAGACCCACTCACCTACAGACATCTTGAGAATTTCCCTTGGTTATGCTCACTGCTCTCTAGGCTTTCATCAAAACCCCTTTTCATGTCAGAAGTTTAAAGGCAAGCAGATAAGCATAATTTTAGCCAAAGTCCCAACATTTACAAAGCATTTATCTAGATTTTTCTAGAGTGGAATTGTCTCATATCCTATATCCTATCATCTGGAACTCTCACACTTTGACCAATAGAATGCATTAAAACCTCTTCACCAGGGCCCTTGCTACTTCTTCCTTCCCCGTAGGGCTTGATTTATGGGATTAACCCTTAACCATAGAGATTATTGAGACAGCACCAATGTCTACTCCTAACCAAATCAATTAATCAATCACCAAAAAAAAAAAAGTATTTCTTGTTTTCTGGGAAATAAAATTCCTGATGAATGGGGGGGGATGTACAAAAAGAATAGACACACATCTCTGGGCTTGTTTTGTTTTAAAACCCAAAACACATACATTTACTAATTTCCTGGTGAGTACAGCTCTCATTCCTCTGAGCTTCAGAGAAGATGTTAAATTTGGGATGCAGTATGTGTCAATTTTTTGTCTGTTGGGTAGGCACTGGCTGTTTCTGAGTCCACCTCTACATTAATTGGCATGCCTCCACAGTCCTGGGAAAATCTGTCTTAAATGTTCATGTTTCTATGTGTTTTTCTTCAACTTCTGGGTATTCAGTGTGTAGCTGGTGTAAAGATAGTAGATGGCATACGGTGCATAGGTTGCCATTTAGATCCTATTTTTAGCCAAGATTCACATGTGTACTTTGGTTTTAGACATTATTTATTCTATTATGATGAAGGAAAGATTGTGTTTTCAACATCCTACAGATCTAGCTGCTAATAATTATGACCTCTCAGAGAAAAGTAGATTTTAAATGAGTTCATTATGGCATGCTGCTGCCTACATTAATATGTGAGCAGTGAGTTTAAAATGTGGTCATCTATTTATAACTTTACTATTTAAAGTTACTTTTATATTTAGGAATGAAATACTGTTGACTAATATTGAGGAATTCAAACACCTCTTTGGCTAAGAATATGCTAATTGACCTCTGAGGCAACTACACTTATACAACTTTCCATACTTGCACCCTAATAAAACATGGTAGAAAAGAGAACTTTCTTCCCATAAATGAAATTTTTGCATAAATAAAATATTTGCTATGCTGATGTCCCTATTTAGCTATTGTACTTCCTATTCCTCCTGCTGTGAAAATTAATGATAACCAATATTAAAATGGTATCATAATAATAATTCACATTGAGTGCTTACTAATGTGTCAGGAAATGTTAGCTCACTACATACTAACACATAAACCCTAAATAGGATATACTACAATTATTCACATTTTATGTAGATATCAAAATTAGAGGGATAAAATGATTTGCCTAGGTTATTTAGATACATAGTGACAGTTTATATCAGCGCTCAATGAAATACTGACTCAATCAGTGACTAACTCTATAAAAATAGTCTTTCTCACTTCTCCCAAGATGAAAATGTAAGCAAAGCAACTCTGGGTTGCCTTCTCTGGTATTTTATATCTATTGAGACATAAATCACAGTTTTTGCGTCAGCCCTGGTGCTGTCAACATACAAGTTTTAGCTTGAATAGAGATTATTTTAAGGTCAGGCCAGTAACAATTACTTCGGGGAGTTTTTCTACCAGAATTGTTGAAGGGAAGAATAATTTCCATTATTTTGCTGAAAACTTAGCTGCCCCAAACCTACTTTTGTCCTTTTGGTATATGAATAACAAAGTCTTAAATAATATAGTTCTATAACATTCTCTTGCTTTCCTCATATGGGGGGGAGATAAAATTTAATTAACTGATAAAAATGTGATATAACAATTATGGTAGGGTAGCCATCAGATAGATAGCAATTACCTTAAAAGTTTTAAAATATAACAGCTGACAATAATCACATATACAATGTCAGGGAAAACAGAATGAATGTTTAAATCTCTTTAAACTTCAAAATTCTGAGAAAGAAATACTGTGCCTCTTTGATATTCATGCTGTTCTCCCTGTCTTAAAAAAATATTTTTTTTGCACTTGTTCCTTCCCCCATTTGGAATATTCTCTCTCTCTCATCCTCTCTGACAGATGCTTAGATCACAATAATATCTCCTTTATTGGTCCAGAGAACAATCCTGACACTATTAAGGTTATTTCCTGAATCAAAACAAATAAGTTTGAAAAGATGATGCAATGGAGGGGAAGGAAAAAAAAAAGACTTTAGTGTTGTAAACATTTTCCCAGGGATTTCAAGCCTATTATCCATCATTATTTGGTAAACAGAGTCAATTAAAGGCATTCACATGTAAAACATTCCTTTACAAAGAGCTCACAGTGACTGCTGCAGTCAAGGGAGAAAACTGGGGAGAAGGAGACAAAAAGGGAAGAAAGAAAAAGCCTTCAGACCTTTAACCAAGAGTAATTGTAAACATTTTACGTGTGCTGAAATAATTTATTTGTGCTTTCTTGAAAATGTAATTGCTACATAATTTTTAGGAAAAAACAAGTTCTATATTTCCATAAAATGTTGTTTTAATTACAAACTATATAGAGCATGGAGGAAGAGAGAATAGAATAAAAATGTTAAAGAAAAAACTGCATTTATAAACTTTTTCTTCTTGGTAGAGCTATTCTTTAGCTATCACTGGAGTATAATTATTTCAGTCAACTATACAGTGATTAAATTACTTAATTTCTTTTACTAAAATTTCCTTAGTAGCATTTCTAAGATGGGAGGATTTGTACACGAATTACAATAAAAATTCAAGATCCGTTCTGGATT
Source organism: Mesoplodon mirus (assembly GCF_964341445.2). Taxonomy (NCBI): domain Eukaryota; kingdom Metazoa; phylum Chordata; class Mammalia; order Artiodactyla; family Ziphiidae; genus Mesoplodon; species Mesoplodon mirus. The sequence continues at coordinate 47,444,922 of NC_138984.1, forward strand.
ATCACAAGGGCAAAAAAAAAAAAAAAGCCAGCTGCAGAAGGGAGTTCTTGAATTTTCATTTGTACAGAACAGACTCCAGGGTAAAGTTATAGTGAATTCATCCATATATTTCATTTAGTAGGTGTTTGGGCTTCCATATCATCCTACCTTTTTAAAATAAAGATATATAGCATGTAATATAATTTTATGAATATCACGTTAGGCAACTTTGAGTTTTATTTCTATCAATAGATTGCCTATTTCTTAATAATGTTTTAAATAAACTTTAAAATATACTGTCATGCTTCTTAAAAGTGTTGCCTTGCTCATTTATTAAGGCATTGGGAGGAGGAAAAAAAAAGAAAAAAACTCACTAAAGCTAAAAAACGAAATCCAAAAATGTTTTCTAAATATTTAAATAGATATCAAAATAGCATTATTTTGCAAACTGTAATATTTGTTGCATGTAGATCTGAAACAAATTAGTGAGGAAAATTTTCTTTAGTTTAGCTTTCAATACTTAATGGATTTACATTAATATATATGTCTTAGATAAAATAACAATGATATTTCCCCTCAGAACAGTAGAATTAAAGAACAAAAAAAGGGCCTTAAGAATCTAGTCCAATACCCTTATTTTACAGATATAAAAACAAAACAAAACAAAACAAAACTGAGACTACCAAAGGTAAATGGTTTTGTTCAAATTATATAGAGCTTGTTTAGTGACAGAAACCAAGACAACATATAGAGGTGGAAATACTAGTCATCTTAACGCACTATGCACAAGAAGCTTTAGGTCACACTAGAGCCGGCCTTCACTCCTTTTCCTCTGTGATCCCCGTTTGGCTAAAATTAGAACGCTGGTTTTATTCACACTCAACCTGAAGCTATTCGAATTTTTTAGAATAGCAATATTTTACCTAAATATATGCTTAACGTTAAAGAAAACTTTAATATCAAGCAGCATATATTTATATCTCACTCTGTCTCAGCCCTTACCTCATGCCAAAATATATCTCATTCTTTTATTTTTAAATTTGTTTTTTTTTAATCTTAGAATATAAAAGTCAGCACAAATTTCCAGGATTGACAGCAAAAATATACCACTAAAGTTTTGAATAGGCACTATTTTAGAATTAAAAGAAGCAGTTCATTTGAAAATGTTCACAACTTGCCAATTTTAATCATCATGATATTATCACCCACTAATTTTTAAAAATTTTCTTCAACAGTCTGAGAGAAAACTTTTTTTGGACTAGTTTAAGTGCTTTTCTTTATTTGACAAATGGATGAGACAAACCTTTTTTAACTAGTCTTACACTCTTCCTAAATACACATGAATTTTGCTGTGATCAGTCTTTGTAAATCATTAAAACGATTTTAATTATTATAACTATAGACATATTTTGTGATAAATATTTATTTCATTTCTTTATTCATTAAAAAAAAACTGGTAAAGGTTACTACACACCAGGCAATGTCCTGGGGACCCAAAGGTTAGTAAGGCAGTACCCTCAAACGCCCTCAAATAGGACTCACATTTGGTGGGAGAAAGTAAAAAACCAGACTGAAATAAGTCTAGTGTGATAATGTGCTGAAGAGGGTGCAGTCTCTCTGTGGTGGGGACATTAGGGACATAAGGAGTTCGGAGAGGGTTTCCTGAGGATGAGAAAGCCAAAGATAAATTCTGAAAAGACAGTAATTAGATCCTTCATAAAGCATCATCAGCATTATTGGACAAACAGTTCTATTTTTTTCGAGAATTCTGCTCTTCTTATATCTGACTAAAAGATTTTCCAGTTAAGTAGTTAATGTGTGTATTTAATGATGTGGATTCCATCACTCCTTCCCTGTGTAGGAAATAAAATGGGAAGTCCTGTTCTTCTGTCTTCCAGTTTTAGCTTTCTCTCTCTCTCTCTCTCTCTCTCTCTCTCTCTCCCTCTCCCTCTCTTATGTAAGAATACACACACACACACACACACACACACACACAAAAGGACCAAACCACATCTTTTTCAAAACTTATTAGTTGCTTATTTTAAGTACCAACTACAGTGTTTTAAGCAATGATTACTTTAAGAGACCATAGATATACCCAAACAAACAGACTAGTAATGTTAGGTTCCCCAATGCGTCCTCTTTTTTTCCTCCTTCTTTATCTTATCAATTGTACCCACCATTATGCAGAGGTAGAATCCTCCTAAGATTTTCTTCACAATAAAGATATTTAACAGAAAACTTACGTTGAATTGTGAATGGAGTATTCTAAACATCTTCACTAGTTAATGAATTTATTTCCAATTTTTTAAGTACATATAATTTTCATAAAATGGTAAGAGCTAACAAGTAATTTTCATAAAAGGTAAGAGCTAAATCAAATAATTACAAATAATTTTCATAAAACAATGAGCTAAATCAAAATATATGCAATTTTACAGAACAAGAAATTATTTTTGAGCTTCAAAATCTTTTTTTGATGATAAGGTATTGTTTTTATTGTTTCTTTGCCACGAACAAACATATCAACTTTTTCCCTTTTTTCTTTTTCTTTCTTTGGCTGGGGATGGTGGTGAGGTGGTCCAGAATTCAGTTTTAACCATAATAATGAAGTGATAAAGCCCAGCTACTTACAGCTCCACATTCATACTATTTTATATTAAAAGGCAACATTATGTCTTAAAACACAAAGAGTACTATTTAATTAAGAAATAATAAATTATTGATCTAATTATTTTGTGTTATGTATATGTCTGTATTAATTTTAATTGTTTTGAACAACAAAATAAGCTTACCTAAGAATTGCTGCAAGTTTTTTCTTTCTTTGTCCTTCAGCTCTTTACGTTTCATATCTTCGCACCATTCTGCCTCCAGCTAAAAACTCCCTGTTTCCAGATAGTATATCTGATGCCTTCAGTTTTACTGTTTTTTTTTTCATCCAGGGATTAAGAAAATCAAAAACAATTGATAAGGCAGATGTAGAAATCTTCATAGGGTATGTGTTTATGACAAAGCTTAAAAGATTTCACCTCCTTAATAATATTGTCCTGGAGATCTAAAGAAGAGACTGGAACACTGGTGTTTATTACCTTCTTAGTAAAAAGGCCTAATGTCGTGTATGTGTGTATATGTGTGTGTGTGTATATATATATGTATATGTATATACAGGAAATGGTACCTCCTAACAGAGCAAGTGTTAGGGTTAGGGTTAGGGTTATGTATAGAGCAAAGTAGTTTTCATAAGAAAACAAGCGATTTTGGATTTAGAGTCCATTGTGACTCCCCTTTGAACATGGTAAATCCCATGCCTTTGATGGCCAATAATCTCCTCTTTTACAGAATGCTGAGAAGGTTGGCATTGTTAAATATTCACATATAATTTTACCCAAAATTGCAAGTCTTGTCACTGAGACCGATTAAAGCAAACCATGGTATTCTCGTCCGCTGCAGGGGAGAATAGAGACCACTACTTTCTGAGTACCTATCACTTCCCAGATAGCAACAGGTGATTATGTGGGTTATTACATTTAACCCCCATAGGTATACTTAAGATAGAAGTGCTATGCCCATCTCAGAACTACAGAAACCCAGGTAAATGTTGTAGGTTAGGTTTCTGCCTACATTCCCAGTTTGTAAATGCTACAGCTGGTATCCAAAACCAGAGTCCATTGACGCAAAAGCCTGTGCTCTCTGCCCTGCATCTTGCTTTCTACCGTTTTCCTGTCTTTTTTTTTCCCAATACAAGTCCCCTACTGTTATTTTTAAAAAGTTGTCGTTATCCGTTGCCAAAAGCAGCATACTGTTCAGATAAATGCATTGACTCCTGTCCCAGAAAGCCACATGTGAGTTTTCTAGCCATAGCCCCCATCAAAGTGGCCATGAGGCTGTGTTTATCTTTTATTTACTTTCCTCTTCTTCCCCCTCCTCCCCCTCTTTCTCCTCCTTCTCTTCCTTTTTTTTTTTCTTTTCTGAGATTGCTATTTTGATTGCTGTTTAGAAAGACTTTTGATGGAGAAACACTTCTCTCTGCAAAGACAGACATGCATAGCACTACAACCTGAGTTGCAGTTTGATAAACGTGCCCCCAAAATACTTGGGATTTGTTTTGAAGTGACCAAGACAGATTTCAGGATGTTGCGATTCTTTTCTTTTCCTCCAAAAGAAGAAAAAAAAGAAAGATCAACTTACTGGGTACCTAGGGGGCCATTTCATATGACTAATTTATTTTCTTTTAGGTTATTTTAACTCTTACAAAACATTTATTTTCTGTAGTAATTTTTTTCTCTTTACTTGGAGAAAAATCCTACTTCGGTGGGCAGATTTTTCACTTGATTTAAAATGGTGACTTTTTTGGGTAGATTGTCTCTTCTGTTGTTTCTTCAGGGTATTTTGCATTTTCATGAAAATGCACTATCTTAAGATTCAGTGAGAGGAGGGGCAGTCAGGTTAGGAAAATGTTTTACTGTTGTTGTTAAGGCCTATTATACCATGTCAAGAGTGACAGGGCATTTTTTTTTCTTTAACACATCCTGGTCCAGTTAAGGCTGAGATTCAGAAAAAGTGCTTGCACAACAATTTAGCAGGAAAGAAAGCTATTTTAAAAGTCTTTTGGGAACATGTTTGTGAAACAGGAAAAAACATAAAATTGAGTTGATAATAGCACTCCATAAAGGTTAGACTCGCTGAAAGGGACTTGCCATCTTTTTTTCACAGGGAACGTGTTGTTCTTAAGCAGCAGTTCTCACTTAAGCATGGCTTAATTCAGCGAGGAGCTTCTTCCTGTGTAACTTCTTTTGCACTGGAATATCTATTTTTAAATTACAACCCAGATTTAGTCACAGGACTAAATAATTAAAAATAAGCTGTGTTTGGTATGTGCAAAATTACAGAAGTTGTAGAGTGCATCATGGGACTGGGTGCCTGGGAAATGTTTCAAGTCACATATCCAGGTTTCCCCGCATTGATTTCCTACAGATTCTCAAGTTCCTTCAGGCCTGCACCTTTACCCTTACTCACACAAGCCTTGTTCTTTCACGAACCTATGCCTTTGTGTTTCTAGTTCCTAGTCTCTAGAAAGCTCTACCTCTATCATCTATCAACACACAGTCTTCCTTTTGAAGGAAGGAATTCCTTAAATTCCACCAGTGTTTTTGAAATGTGCTCCAATTCAATTCCATGTACATCTCTTAGAGTACACTGTCTACTCCTTTCCCATTATAGACAGTGTTTCTGGACAAAATGGCACTTTTTACTGTTCTATTATATTATGATGAGTATGAACATTTTATTTCAAGGCCCTTCCTTACTAATTTCCAGAACTATCTAGACAAACACTCTCAGGCATTTTCTTCTTCAGAATATCTCATCTGTACTCAGATATTTTCCCACACTTGTTTTCCTCTGTTGTAGACCCTATATTACTGATTGGAAGCCAGATACTCATATTAGAATTGGGGGAATTCATTTAGGTTAATTACACTCAACTGAATTCTCATATCTTCATAGTTTAACCTTTTTAATATCTCTGACTTTTAAATATTGCTTTCCATCCCCATCATTATTAATCTTAGTTCCAGCCTCCATGATTACAGTATTTTCTTGCCTCACGTACTTAGAAGTCACTGCAGTATTCTAATTCATCTCTGTACAACCGCCCTTGTCACCATCTCTGAATTAACCCTCGTACTTTGTAAAATGAAAATCTTGACATACTGTTCTACTGCTTAATTCCCCTACAATTTTTTTTTTCTGCAGCTGGGCTAGCAAATATTTTGAATACTTGTCATTCCTTCTTAGGATGATGCCCATGGCAGACATCACTGATGCATCAGTGATGCTCACTGAGCCTAGACTCAACCTCGTCACTGCTCAGTGCAGCAATACTGCCTGCCATCAACAGCAAATCAGAGTAGGCATAAAGATGAAAATCTATAGCCTAGAGCATTAAATCAAAACTCTTCAATATGACAGAAAATACCATCTTTAATTTGCATCCCTGTCTTTCAAGAAAACCTTATCTCATAAGTACTTGCATCTTTTTAGCACCTGACACTTCCAAATTACTGATTTTTTGAAACTCCACATAAGTGTCATATTCTATATGTTTCTCTCTACATGCATGAGCGTGCACACACACACACTTCTCCTATCAAAAATGCATCATTCTATCTGATCAGACACTACAAATACTTATTGACTACCTATAATACTTTATTATCTACATTTGTACATCTTTTTCCCCTACAAGATTTTTTACTATCTCTAAGGTCAAAAATTATAGCACTTCTGGATCCCCAGTACTTAACATAGCTTTTGATATATATTATATATTTCAAACAAATAAATTTTATATTCAAATGAATAAAAAAATGAATATACTAAAAATATTAAGGTGGAATTATGTTTAATGGTTGTGAGAAAAAGAAATCTGTAAAGGAACAAATTTTAGTATTATCAACATTCTGTTTGATTCTTTATAAAAATAATGAAAAATAGAGTTATTTTTAAATAAAGTGTGCATTTACTTGAGACAAACATTCCTTCCCTCTTTCTTCTTTCCCTCCTTCTTTCCTTTTTCTCTATTCTTCTTTCACCTTTCTTTTACTTATTAATAACATCATAAAAGGGAAATATTTGGGATATAAGATTTTTTTTTCTTTGTGCTGGGTTTTTGTTGCGGCACGTGGGCTTCTCTAGTTGTGGCATGGGGGCTTAGTTGCCCCATAGCATGTGGGATCTTAGTTCCCCGACCAGGAATGGAACCCACATTTCCTGCATTGGAAGGCAGATTCTTAACCACTGGACCACCAGGGAAGTCCTGGGATATAGGATTTTTAACCAGGGTTTATTTCCAAGAATGAACCAAAGTTCAATAATTTCTCTTCTCTTTCTTGCTAATATTCCTGTATGCTATTTCTTTGTTGTTATGGCTTGTAATCACACAATTAAAATATGCCTCAAATGAGAAAAAAATATCTGCATTTTTGTATACAAATTGTCAGTTTTCTACTCCTATCAGAAAATGAAATAATGCTATAGAAATGTAGAGAAAAGAAATTACTATCAAGAGAAAAGAGATAAACAACTACAGATCCTATTTAAAACTAAGGGAAATTTTCTCAGATATCATTATACTTTTTGCTCAACTGTGTATAATGGTTATTTTAAATAAACACATTTATTCTTCATGGGAAATATAAAATTTTTGTGTATGAGGTGAAAGCAAATTTCAATGCAAATGTACTTTTCCTTACAAATCAAAACAGTACTAAGCTGTAAAATAGAGTTGATTGAGTGTTGTTGAACATGAGATAATGCATCAAATTGAAGGGACAAGTCAGAGTATACATCCATGTAAACTAGGCAGGTTTTTTGTTTTACAACATGAAAATTATTATTATTTCTCTCTCAGAGAAGAGAGAAATGAGACTAGATGTTCTACTAAATCTAGTATAAATCTTCCCTTAGATATACACACCTTATTTTGCATTTCCTTTTTAAGATATAAATCATATACCATATAGTCCATCAATTTAAAGTATATAATTCAATGGCTTTAGCATATTCACAGGGTTGTGCAACTATCACCGCAATGTAATTTTAGAACATTTCATCACCCTAAAAAGGATCTTGGTACCCATTAGCAATTACTCCCCTTTACCACTCTCCCCCAGACCAAAGCAGCCACTAATACGGTCTCTGTTTTTATAGGTTTACCTGTTCTGGACATTTCATATAAAAGGAATCACATAATATGTGTCTTTTGTGGCTGGGTTCTTTTACTTAGCTTACTGTTGACAAGGTTTATCCATGTTGTAGTATATATAAGTATTCCTTTCTTTTTATTGACAAAAAATATATCATTTGGGGGATATATCACATTTTGTTTATCCATTCATCAGTTGATAGACATTTGAGTTGTTTCCACTTTTTGGCTATTAAAAATAATACTGCCATGAACATTCAAGTACAAATGGTTTCTTGGACATATGTTTTCATTTCTCTTAGGTAAATATCAAGAATAAAATTGCTGGGTTATATGGTAACTCTATGTTTAACATTTTGAAAAACTGTTAAACCACTTTCCAAAGCAGCTGTACCATCTTACATTCCCACCAGCAATGTATAAAAGTTACAATTTCTTCACATCCTTAACTACTTGTTATTGTCTATCTTTTTCACTACAGCTATCCTGGTGGGTATGAACTCATAACTTATTGTGGTTTTGAATTGCATTTCCCTATGACTAGCGATGTTGAACATTTTTTTTCATATGTTTATTGGTGATTCATATATCTCTGTGGAGAAATGTCTTTTCAGATATTTTGCCCATTTTTAATTGGATTGCCTTTTTATTATCTAGTAGTAGTGATAGTTCTTTGTATATTCTGAAGACAAGTCCTTTATCAAATACGTAATTTGCAAATATTTTCTCCCATTCTGTGAGTTGCCTCATCATTTTCTTGATGGTATCATGTGTAACACGAAAGTTTCTAATTTTGTTGGAGTCCAATTTATCTTTTTTATTTGGTCACTTGTGCTTTTGGTATCATGTCAAAAAATATTGCCTAACCCAAGGTCACAAAAATTTATTCATTTGTTTTCATGTAAGAGTTGCATTTATTTTTTGAATTAGCTATAAATATCTTATTGCAGGCACATATTACCTGTGGATTATCCAAGGGCATATATGGCTAAGGCTATTTCAAATTTAGAAAAAAACAATCACATCATAGATATATTGGGTGGAAAAAGTTAGTTTATGAACTCATATTGGCTGGGCTTGGAATATGCTTTGGAAATTAATAATGATGTCCTGCCTTGGTGAAAAAGAAAATAATTTGGAGATATTTAGATTACAAGGCATAAGAGAGATTGAAGTCATCTTATTTTACAGGTCAGGAAACTGGGGGCTGGCAGTGTAACTATCTTAGGCTCAGTAAAGCTAGGCAGAATGAAAAATGGAACCTTCTTAGTAATCTTTCCACTACACTAGGGTTTCTCAAATTGTTAGAAACGTATTGGTTGCAAGAGACAAAACTCCAAATCAATCCTGTCTAGGTATAAAATGTAACTTGATGGTTTTTCCCTGATAACATTAAAAGAAATGTCCCAGGGAGAATTTTGACAGTACAGATTGGACCACATTTTCATGCCTAAATCAATCTAAATCAGAGGACTATGCTAATCTGACCAGTTTTCAGTCACTTCCTACCTCAGTTGAGCAGCCTCACTTGAACCAGAGGGAATAGATTTTCCAGTGGAAAGAGAGGTTCATTTTTTCAGGGAAAAAAAGAAAGCGTGCCAGACCAACAGTATCAACACAGTTCCCGTGGTTCTAAAATGCTGAGATATGCTAATAGGTGGTGTTTAAATTTATTTATTTTTTTGAGAAAGATTGAAAACAAATAACAAAAATACCACAACTTTTATGATGGACTACTATGTTAATTTAAATTAAAATTCCAGCAGAATTATATACTTTCTGATTTTATTGTCTGAGGAAGAAAACATGTTTTCGCATAGAACTTGATTCCTGACTTTGTGGAGGGGAAATAGGTATAAAGCTCGTAGTCCAAAGAGCTGGAAAGATGTTTTGTTTCTATGCTCTTGGGCAAGCAATTCTTTCCATATTAGATCTCCTGGAGGGAGATTGTTCCATCAAGTACAAAGCAATTTTTTTCAGGTTCCCACCTACCTTTTACTAATTAGGCTGATATTTGGCCACTTGCCTCTTTCAAATAAAAAGAAGGTGACCAAAATCACCGGAAATGGCTAATTATTCCCACAATGGGAAAATTATTCCCGTGAGTAAGTACTTCAGAGTGTAAAATGCAGTCCTAAATTTAATCACAATATTATCTCTCTTTAATGGTTATTCAACTATTCACCCTGGAATGTTCATTAGATAAGCAAGTAAGCATAGAGTCAATATTTTTCTTTTTGGTTCCAATACAGTGTTAGTAAAGGCTGTTACAGTCAACCTAAAATTAAAGTCAAATTTGAGAGGTTTTATATCTTGTTTTTAATTGGATTAGCATGTTATATTGTTTACAATGTGACTGATTACAATGTGTACAGTTTGTTAGAGTTTTAGTTTATATAAGCTCAGTATTAGGAAATATGCAGTTATTTATTAACTAGATGGACATTATGTTTGGAATATACTTGTTATCATTCACTTAACTTGATATTTTCATAACTGATTTAAATGACAATGGAAACAATCATATTATTTCTACAGAAGATAAAAAGTCAAGATGCTTATGACGATCACCTTGAAATATAGGATTAATTTTCACCTATAATGCTATTGAAATTGTGATAAATAACTTAAAACATGTATGAACTTACTTATATTATTAAAAATGTTAATGTGATATAATAATAATAATAACTAACATTTACTGTGTTCTAAAATGTTTAGGTACATTATCTCATTTTATTTTCACAATAGCCTTCTGGTTTAAAAACTATTTTGCAAATGAGAAAACAATTCTTACTGAAGTTGTTTAACTTGCAAGTGTGAGGCTGAGTTGGGTTTTAAAACCAGGAAATCTAACTCATATTAGCAATCAGTACAACTACTGCCTCTACTTGTAACTGACCTCACACATTGTCCCTCAATTATGCTAATTATAAATAGCAGTTGGATGTTACGTTATTTCAAAAACTCTCTGGAAAAAGGAAAACTATCATTAGCAATGGGACAATATTTACAATATATGTTTTCTTAGCATTTGGAATTTAATAGTTATTATTAAACTAAGGTGTCATTTCAAAAATAAAATACTTTCTGGAGGTATTTATGAGAGTTCTTATTGCCTTTTTAAATATTAGATGTGTTTTTATACTAAGTCACTCATAGGATTTTGATAAATTAAATGTAATAATCCTTCTTACTCTTTCATTAATTAACTTGTGTATATTGTTGCATCATTTCTTAACATGTCCTGTAATTTTTGGCACTGTATGATTTTTAAATTTTTACCTAAGTCATTTTCTGTTAAATGAAAAAGAGATAAAAACCAATGTAGCTAAATTTCAGAAATTGTTGGTTTCCAGTATTAGGAGCATTAAGGCTATTCCAATGATGATGGTAATAAGTTTAGCTTGGCCTAGATGAACTGATCAGATTCCATTCTGAGAAGTCTGGCAAGGGGGCTTATGAAGAAGTATGTTTGCTTTTCTAATTTCAATTTTCTGCAGTTCAGAAGAGAGAACTAGCTTTTTTTTTTTTTTTTACAAATGGCCTTTCAAAAGTAAGAATGACTCTTAAAAAGAGGCAGTATATGAAGAGGTGAAATCAAGATGCTATTTTTTTTTTGGCCTAGATACCTTTTCCCTGAATTCCCATGTAACAAAAGAAAGAGCATCTAGCCAAATGGTCCACTTTCCACTGTCTTAGATTCAAACTCAAACTCCTTTTGGGTAATTGGTAGTAGGAGACCTAGGGAAATTCTTCCTGAGCCAGAAAAAAGTTTCAGGAATGACTTGGTTTCAAGGATACTTAGGATTTGGGTTACTTTCAACAAAACTGTTCCTATACTAACCATTTTTTTCCTTTTTATATAAATTTTGAACCTTTATTCAACATTTAAATTTATCTTATCCTACTCTTTTGTTTTACAAATGAGACACCTGGGAAAGTATGTAACCTGCTCAAGCTCATTGAAAGTGTACAGACTGAGGCCCAGCACTAGCTTTCTGTCTTAAATGTTGTAAAATCATTCCTTTTTAGAACCTCATGAATGACTCTTATGGACTGTGTTTAAAAGTACTGAACGAATTCTCTAAAATCAGTGTAAGATTACCACTATCTAACTTGATAAATATTTTCATTGAGAGCAGAAATCTTAACTTGTGTTCACTTCTGTCTCCGTGCACAACTAAGTGAAAGTAGTTGCTCAAGAAATAGGGTAAGATGACTAATTGAATTTCTAGAAGTACTTCTTAATCTATACTGCATTTTAAAGTGCTTGAAAGCGAGACAATACATGTGCTTTTGATTTTAGTACCTTAGCAGAATGGCAAGTCTGAGTTGTCAAGCCATTTACTAATATAAGTTAAAAAAAAAAATCAAATGTCACAACATTTCTAAGGAAAGGAATTAAAAGAAGAAATTGTGCCAGAAAAAAATATAAATGTGTCTTATGAATAAAAACAAAATGCAATACAATGAATGGCTGGTTAAGTAAAATAACTGAATAAGCAAAACAGAAATGTATTCTGCACTTTTTAAACCTTAGTTATCCAAATAAATGACTCAGTCCTCTGAGTCAGGATGGTGTAGGACAAAGCGGCCCAGATTTAGGGTCAGAGAATCTGAGTTCTTAGCTTTGTGTCAGCCCTAAGCTTCTATGTGACCTTGGCCAAATCACTAAAATATGTATGCTGGTTCATTCAGTTGAGATTAGCATTGTGAAAACTGATTGAAATAATATAGTAATATTGATAATACAAGAGCTAATGCTTATTGTGTATTTATTATTAGACAAATTCTTTATATCTATTATCCAATTTAACACACTGACAAGATGAGTTATGATAAAAATTCTAGGCAACATTGATTCAGACACTACTTGTACACCCACTTTCAGGTCAGGAAATAGATTTAGTGAGTTTGAGTGTTGCAAGAGCTTAAGTTTGAAAATATGGCTCTCTGACTCCAGCATATCTCTTCTAACAAGGATGCAGTAGCAAACAAGAAGCTAAAGATCAAGTTGAGTACCCATTTTCTACTTGGGTAAACCCTGCAGAAAAAAAGTTGAATCAATTTTCTCAAAATCACACAGCAATTTAGGACCAGCTAGAAAGAAATTCTGCTAGCTAACGTGATTGCCTTGCAGTATAATGAATACATAGACAGTCCCCAACTTACAATGGTTTGACTTTATGATAATGTGAAAGAAATACACATTCAGTAGAAACCCTACTTTGAACTTTGATCTTTTCCCAGGCAAGCAATATGTGGTATGACATTCTCTTGTGATGCTGGGCAGTGGCAGCAGCTGCAGCTCCCAGTCAACCACAAGATCACGAAGGTAAACAACTGATACACTTACAACCATTCTGTACCCATACAACCTTCTGTTTTTCACTTTCAGTATAGTATTCAATATGTTACATGAAATTTAAATACTTTATTATAAAATAGTATTTGTGTTAGGTGACTTTGCCCAACTGTAGGCTAATGTAAGTGATCTGAGTATGTTTAAAGTAGGTTAGGCTAAGCTATGGTGTTCAGTAGGTTAGGTATATTAAATGCATTTTTGTCTTATGATATTTTCAATTTATGATTTATCAGGAGATAACCCTATCATAAATTGAAAAAGATCTGTATTCTAGAGTTAGGAGGAATGACTGACCAGTTGGGAAGCAGAAAATTACCACTTAGTTTTGATGGGAAAATTAATTTTTGATCAGGTAAGTATTTGTACCTAGTTTTTTCTCACAGCTGTAACAAATTGACACAAATTTAGTGGCTTAAAACAACACACCATTATTATCTCACAGTTCTATAGGTCAGAAGTCCTATGGGCTTGGCTGGTTTCTCTATTCCAAGTCTCACAAGGCCAAACTCAAGGTGTTAGCAGAGCTGTGTTTTCTTCTGAAGATCCTGGAGAGAATCTGCTTTTGGACTCATTCAGGTTGTTGGCAAAATTCAGTTCCTTGAGGATGTACAGTTGAGTCCCCATTTGCTTGCTGGCTGTTAGCTTGAGGTCCACCTTTATCTCCTAGAGGCCTATTTCTGGTCCTTGTACATGAGCTCCTGCATGGCACAGCCAGTAACAGTGCATCAACTCCTTATGTTGCCATATCTCTTCTGCTTCCTTTCTTCTGCTGCATCATTCTGATCTTCTTCTTCTACTTTGAAGGGCTGAGTTTAGGCCTACCAGGATAATTCATGATAATCTAGGATAATCTTCCTATTTTAAAGTCCATAACCTTAAAATTGCAGATTCTGGGGATTAGGTATGGAAATCTTCAGAGGCTCATTATTCTGCCTACCACAGGATTCTTCTGTCTATCCCACTGGTTCTCAAATTTAGCTGTATATTCCTGTATCACCTAGGAAACTTGATAAAATGCTTATCCCTGGGCCACAGTCAAGATGAATTGAATCTGAATTTCTTGGACTACAATTCAGGCAATGACTTTTTAAGGTATCAGAAAATTTTAATATGTTTGAGAGGGTTGAGAATATCCCAGAACATGAGATTTCTTCAACTTGATTAAATTCATTTTGTAAGTAACCTACTCAAAACATACTTTATATACCCTGTTTATGCCCCCACTTTGCTAGGGTTTGGAGTCACAGAGATTAATATGATGCAAGTCCTATTCTTCCTGTGCTCACAATCTAGAGGCACAAACAGTACAAATGAATAATTACAACAGTACATGAAATGTTTTAAAATAGGATATTTGAATAACTTGCTCTGGGAGTTCTCAGATATTAATTATGCCTGAGCACATTGCAGAATATTTTGCTTGATTTATACTTAATAGTACTTGTAAAATAGTCTGGCTAGTACCTAGAGACAGAGGAATATAAGTGTGTCCAGGTTTCAACATGGCCAAATGATGATGATGTATTTATATTGTGCTTCCCAAAATTTAACAGACCATGAATTTCCTCAGGTGCTTGCAAAAAGTGCAGATTCCAAAGTTCTGAAGGTTCTGATGCAGAGGTTCTGTTGTGGGCCCTAGACATTCTCACATGTTCAGCAAGTTCTGGTGGTGATTCTGATACAGGTGATCCATTAACCCACACTCTGTGGAATTCTGTTTTATGTTACGACAGTAATTTAGTAACTATTCATTAAATAATGAAAACCCCAAGCCATATTATAAAAAAAGACTTACAGTTTGATTTTCTTACAACAGTAACAGATCTTCAGGCAAGAGAAGTCTAGTTATATTTTAAGTTTCTTACTGCTTCATGGATTGAAAGTGTTAGGAACGTTCTGTGACCATTTGGATGGGTGGGATAGGGAGGGTGGGAGGGAGGAAGATGCAATAGGGAGGAGATATGGGAACATATGTATATGTGTAACTGATTCACTTTGTTATAAAGCAGAATCTAACACACCATTGTAAAGCAATCATACTCCAATAAAGATGTAAAAAAAGAAAAAATCCTTATACTGGAATTTCTTTCTCAAAGACTCTAGTGGAAGTAAAGACAGTAATTTGCAAGAATCATTCTAGCACAAAGAGTTATGTTTTGCCAAAAAAAATAAACAGTGAGGAGAGAATAACAGGTAAGCAGGTCTTGTACTTGGATACTTTTATTAGTGGCACAATCTGTTCCACATAGTGTAAAATGACAGAAAGAAGTTTGCATTTGTCATAGACGTGTAGAATATTGGGATTGAAAAGTGCTTTTTCCTTGTTTTGATTCAGGAGAAATGTAGCTTGTTTAATACTCCATAAAGGAAGGCATGTACCTAGATAGGAAACAGCCTCACTTTGCTCACACAAAGTTTCAGGATACTTAACGGCAAATTAGATACTTGTGGGAAATGCTTCTGTTAGCCAACTTTATAGTGACTGGGTAAATAAAAGGAGGAGAGAATATGGCTTAGGGTCTCTGAAAATCCAAGATATTTTGGAAATGCAGGAGTGGAAAACAAAAGTTGGGGTTTTTTCTTAATCTTGGAGTGAACATACACTTTTAATATTAGGGTTAGGTGACTCAACTAAAATAAGAATTATTATTAAGAAAAATAAATTAATGGAAAGTGTGTATATGTATAATTAAAATCTGAGAAAATAAGAAGCGGGTTTGAAAGGCACTGGATTTATGCTTTTATGTTCTGGTAAATTAGTATCGATTAAGTCACACTAATCTATTATGTTTATGTAGAATAAAACACGTTTTTACACTGAAGTAAGTGAAGATTGGTTAAACTTTGTGGACTTGGAAACAGAACTGTTTTAAAAAATGTAGAACTGTCTTGGGTTGCAGATCTACTGAAATTTTAAGAAATGAACTCAGAATGATGCTACATACAGCCTTGAGTGACTAGGAAGATATATTTCAAAAGTTATTTGAGGTCTCAAGACAAAGTTCTTTCTGTGATGAAATCAATCATTTTAATTTTATTTTGGTGATTCTTTGGTCAAGAAGCTTGTAGACTATTTATAAGCTATTTTTTATTCCATGTGTACAGTAAAGAAAGTTATTTTGTTTCTAGTAGTAGAACCAAATCTTCCACTTTAATTTTGAGGTGTGATAATAAAATGGTATTTATAGGATCCATGAGGCTAACAGAAAGAGAAAATGCCAGTAACTACTACTAGTACCACTGTGATTACAGATGCACTTAAGAGTTTAAATTAGAGCTTTCTCAGTTTTGAAGAAGTGCTTTTCCCATTAAACAAACCTAAGCTCACTTGGAAAAATCGACTACCAGATTTAGTCATTTAACTTGACCTCCTTTAATTATGTACTTGATCTCTCCTCCAAATTGAATGGGAGCTACTATATATTTCACCAGGCAACATGCAACTCAGTTGTCAGTAAATAGTTTAACTAGATCTGAGAAATTTACAATGCTTTACTTAACAGCTTAGGTCAATTGATATCAAGTGAACTTCAGCAAAGATAAATTTGGAATAAGCTAAACATAGAAGAGAGAACCACTTGCTGAATGAACATATGAGAGGCTGTATACAAAGAACCAATAAGCTAAACCTAGGAGTACAATTAAACATACTTCTCCTTGTAATAATCATGCCATTACTCCTACCAATATGAGGCTCAATCTAAACTGACCTTCATATGTATCTGCAATGGCATTATCTATATGCCCAGTCATGATCCCTCCATTATTGGCCTAGGGAGGTCTTGGTGAAAGGGGTGATTCTCCCGTAACTACCACTCCCCATATGTGTCTACTGGTAGGGAAATTTGATGAGTCCTTTGTAGAGTAGATGCCTCAAGCGAATTGGATCACCACATGAAATGGACATTGCTAGATCTAATGAAGAGTACAGGTGTCCACCACGATTTTGAAAGACTGCTACCCAAACTTGCTGCTGCATCTTTGATAAAACCAGAGATCATGAACCTGCCCCCTTGGTTAGGAGTGCTACAAGTTTACACAGGGCAGAATACAATCTTGTCCCTAGTAGCCCATTTTTCAGATCACTAGGGAATAGGGTAAAGAGAGAAAGCTGTAAAAGTGGAATTACTTGCACTGATCAATATTTTGTGTGTTTAATAAAGTCCTCTTAATTATTGGTGCCAGGATGATCTATTGCATGCTAAGAGATATTTCACTAAGATACTTTTTGGAATTCTGATTTAGAAACCCATTAGATAAGCAACAAAAATAACTGCTATTGTTGCATGAACTGCTTTTCAAATATGTTGGATATAGGAAAACTTCAAACATGTTTTTTAAGGCACTTTTTCCTTCAATTTTTGAGCCCATGTACACATGGAAGGTAATTTAATCTTGACTCATGTAAATCATCAAAGCATTGCTTCATAAAAACCTATCTGATTTCCAAATAAAACAATATCAATATGTCTTTACATTCCTGTTTGTAAATCTATGTGTTTTATATATATTTAATACAGAAAAATG
The DNA here is from genome assembly GCF_964341445.2 of Mesoplodon mirus. Taxonomy (NCBI): domain Eukaryota; kingdom Metazoa; phylum Chordata; class Mammalia; order Artiodactyla; family Ziphiidae; genus Mesoplodon; species Mesoplodon mirus. The sequence goes on from NC_138984.1 coordinate 47,462,501, forward strand.
TGGATGACTAATGTTTTAAATTTGGCTTAAGCTTTATGACTTCCAAAGACAGTACAGTAAACTACTCTTTATTCAATATCCAAACGACCACAGGACTCAAAAACTGAATAAAGGACTTTATTCTGTAGGATAGTAAACATGCTGATATAAGAACTTTTTCCCCCAATTTTCAGTGTCAGTATAGATTCAAATACTACTTAAAGTCTTCTAATAGAAGAAATGACAGTTCACTAATAGTTATGATTAGTGTTCCTGATTGTAAGCTTAAAATCCTAAAGTACTTTATTGTTTCATTTATTTATTTATTTTATTCATTGATTTATACAGCAAATGTAAATTAACTACCAGAGACAAAGGATACAAAGATCAATCAGATATGGTTTCTGCCTGTGAGACACCACACAAGCTAGGGAAATAGATATAAGTAACTAAGATTAACACATTCCAATAAATATTAGATAAAATTATTCAAAGGAAGTTTAAACTACAGTTTAATTTAAAAGTCCTTTTATCATACTCTAGTTCTTCGAAATTTACGTAAGTAAAAGATTCAGTTAATTGCTAGTGTTTTGACCATCCTGGATAAATGAAAATTGACATTAAGTTTTTCCATATAATGGAAAACAACAAATATTTGTGATAAAACTCAAATATATTGTAAGCAAAATAGATTTTTAAAAATTGGAATAGCTTAATAAAAATATCATTTTTCTAGTGGCATTTTCTTTGAAATTTAAAATTTATTATGGAAATGATTTTGGCTCATTGAAATAATATTAAATTATTATATCAATATTTCAGGTCATGACCCTGGATTTAAGAAATTTTTCAAGACAGTTTTGAGTATAATCCAAGAGAAAATGTGATTTGAGTCTGGAGACAATTGTGAATGTAAGTATTGGAAAATTAGATTTTTCTCATTGTTCCATGCAATAAAAACTAAGATATCAACTCATTAATTTTTGAATTGCAAAAACTTTGATTCATTGTTTTCTCTCTATTACAACATGATTTTTTACATCTAAAATTAATGGAATTCTTCTTTTTTTTTTTTTTTTGGTTGTATTTTTTAAAGATCAGCTAATAATAAAAGCCCAGTGTAGCTGATCGAAGAGAAAACATTATTTGGAAGTTTGCTACAATAAAAAGAAAAGTTTCTTCTAGGTAAGTCATTGATGAGGGCAAGCAATGGCATAGATTCTGTGTGCTAGTTAATGGCAAGCTTTCATTGCATGTGATAATGCAAATGCTAAGTAAAATGAAGAAAAGTTTTTTGTAATTCTTATTCTAACCTTTGCCCTATAATAAAAAACATGACATGTTTCCTAACAAAATCAAATCTAAGTTCATAGTCCACTGGCAAATATCTATTGATTAGATTTTTATCTCCTTTGAAAAATATTTTTTACTCATTCAGTTAAATAAATACTATATTTTATGACTAAACCATGGTCATTTATATTTCATAAAAATTCTGCCAGAGTATACTGATCATGGAACTTATAGGGAGTAAGCATTATACACGTTACTCCTGCAATGTTTGTCTCTTAGAATTAAGAAGTTAGCAGAGAACTGTATCTATCGTTAGAAATACTCAACAGAAGTACTTTTATTTGGTATTGCCCATCTCCTGTAAACTTATTTTAATAATATAGATGACTTAGAGAATCTTTTATTTTTTATTAAAAAAATTGAGTGCTGAAGTGAAGAATAATTTCTATTAAATCATAAGGCCAATTTTATGACTTATGGATGTTAACTCTCAAGAAATTGGCACAAATACAAAATTTTCCCTTAAATTGTTTAAAAGTCATAAAATTAAAAATAAGATTATGCAAAAAAATAAATAAGATTAATACTTATCGGACATAAAGGTAAGCTTTATAGTAAAATATGCTATCAAAATTTGTGCTTTTATGTTCTTGTGAAACTCTTTACTTTGTACTTTTTATCCCAATTTTGGTAAAGGTAAAGAAAGTGAGATGTTTTCTAATTACTTAAAAATAGATCTGTAAGAGTATTTCCTGCTTGTAAGGCTAATTAAGTTAAACTAAAATGTATTTAATTAAGCTCTTTAGTACTTTAAGCCACGATGCTCTTAATATTTGTAATATGTAAGACTATTAATCAAATCCTTAAAGCAAAATTATTGTGTAGTTTAAAAATTTTTTCCATTGAGAGCCATCTATGTTTATTTCATATATATTGCTAAATTATATTTCCTTTATTTTCTATTGCAGTTTGATTTATATTATATAGCATATTTCATCTTGGCTTTAATGATGGAGAAAAAGTGTATCCTGTATTTTCTGTTTCTCTTGCCATTTTTTATGGTAAGCATAAATTTCTCTAATGTATCTCCCTATCTATGATTATTTCTGTTTTAACTTCCAACATACCCATAATTGATAAAGGCTAATAACACAAAAATATATGTAGTTATTGGATGCATAAATTAAGTACATTTTTATATCTAATCAACACAGCAATCATTTGTTTCCCTTCAGTGTACCTTTTTAGGCTTTTAGTCCTGTAGCAGGCACAACAGTATGATGGTGCAGTGTGGGTGGAGGGATGATGCACACAAATGTGCAGACACCAGAGAAAAGCCATTACCAGAGTTTGAAATAAAAATGGAATGGCTCTATAGTACAGTCGTACGTAATGAAATATTTTCAATCAGACCTGCTGATTCTGAGTTAGATCTATTAAAAAAGCAATTCCAATCTGTTGATTTTTCTCCCATTCTGCCAACTGATTGACCTGTATTGATTGAAAATCACTTTGGAATCATGCACTATGTTTTAAATTAAGTTCCTCACCCATTCACTCAAATAAGTATTAAGTGCCCATTTTCTGACAGGCATGGATGCTAAGTTTGAGGCATGTGAGTATGAGCACTCCTGCATGCCTCTGCATGTATATGCAGGGGATGTGGGGCTGGAAGTGGAGGGTAGACTAAGGATGACTAAAAAGCAATTGCTGTACTTGAGGGGTCATAGGTCATAGACATTTAATTTTATTTTTATTGACAGAAATTTTTGTTCCTATTTTTCTCTGTTTCACATTAAAACAGTGACTATACTCTTACTATATGTATGAGAAACTCAGAGACATAATCTCACCTAATTCTGTACCAGCAAATAATTTTCTTGTGGTGTTTCCAAGTAAACCCCACAAAGATTCAAACAAAGAAACTCAAGAAAGGTATAGAAAACCTAAATGGGAAAAAAGCACAACTACTCTCCTGTCAGTATTTGTATTTAAAAACATTCTCAAGTCTAGGAGCAGTCCAAATTCTGCACTTCTTAGATGTTATCTTAAGTAAACAGACTGAAATTCAAGAAACAGGATTCCTGTTTCTTCAGCTCCCACCCTCCATTGAGTAGGCCAATGAGCTGCACAGGCCAAAGCTGGTTCCCTGTAGGTAGTTCTGTAACAGATTACCAATCCGATTATTGTAATTTAAGGAATTGTAACCGTTTCTCTTGAATTCATTCAGACGATGTGCAAACTTGAGTTTTTAAGTAAGAATAAAAATGATATTGATTTTATGCAATTCTATAAACTGAGAACAGGAGGAAAGAATTTTTTCTTGATGTTATAAATTTCCATTTATTACTTGTGCAGCACAACAGCTGCATAAATCTTTATTAAGAGATTAAAACCAATCAAAGAATAAAAAAGTTAATGTTAAATGGTGGTGAGGTGATGGTGAAACTTGAGTGGTGCCACATACTGAAGAACTTTTACAATTTATTTTAAATTTAAATTAAATTCAACTTCCTGTTAGAGAATAGAAAATCAAAAATAAGGGAAAAAAATAGGAGTAGAAAGAATTGTTTATGGAAAACAATTAATAGGAATTATGCAAAAGCAAAGAAGAAATAAGGTTGAAGAAAGGTTTATACAGGCTTCATGCTACAAAACAGGAAAAAAAGTCAGGTAGAAATTAAAGTATAAGTGAATCTTAAAATAAAACTACTAAAGTGGAAGAATATAAATATATACCATGCCTAAAACCTTTATTGATATGCATACAATAAAATTCTGTTTACCAACGTCATAAATGAACTTGTCATTATTTTGATTATCAAAATGTAATTATAAAAATGCCAACAATTTTAAGCATTTACCATGTGCCAGATACTTCCCCTCTGTTATCTTGATACTATTTTATCCCATTTTACAACGAGAAAGCAGAAGTTTTGGTGGTGGTAGAGGGGGTGGTTAAATATCTTGTCTACACTCCCAGGTCAAAAAGTAGAGGTGAATTTTGAATACAGCTGTCTGCATTCCAGATACATGGCTTGGAGCTGGCTCCCACAGTCTTCTGAGAGAGAACTGTGGACTATGCTGCTCACTGGGGCCATTGGCAACTCTTGGTGGTGGTTTGAAATTGGACATGGTAGGAATATTTACACCATGGAAATTAGCAAACACTACAAATCAGGAATTTCCCCCCAGAGCCTCTTGACCCTGCAGTACATCACAGCACTTACTGTTTTCCAATGTGACAGACTGCTTCTCACAGACATTCTCACAATTCTGAAGTTTTATTTTCTTTAATCCCTTAGATTCTTGTCATAGCAGAATCAGAAGAAGAGAACCCTGGTGACTTAATTCAGTTGGGTGTTACTAGAAATAAAATCATGACGGCTCAATATGAATGTTACCAAAAAATTATGCAAGACCCTGTTCAACAAACAGAAGGTAAACATGACCAATTTTAAATTCATTTAATATAGTTTTGAAAGAAAACTACCTCATTACATTATTACGGGTCCCTTAGGTCCATTCTTAAAAATGGGTTAATTGCTAGTTTTTCTGGTATATGTGCAGTTTTAATTATTTACTTATGAAGAACATTTTATGATGCAATTATCTTGCCTCTTTTTAAAAATTCTAATAAAAATATGTGCGACAGGGATATTTTTAGTAACTTTTTTTATGGTATAAAGATATTTAAAATATCAAATAAGTATGTGTCTTGGATTAAATCAGTGACAGTTGATCTTCAGTTTATGTGATTTGTATGTCTTTTTTTTCAAAAGCTCCTTGATAGTAGCTTAATAAAATGACAATTTTTATTTTTTATTTTTTTGCACCTAACATACTTTGTGTGATACATTTGGTAGCAAAGCTAATGAAATCCAAGAGCTTCTGTTTCCATTAAGATATTTTTAAGGTATTTTTGAAACATTTATAGAGGGCCTACTAAGTGCCGTATATATGCTTCAATTCTGAGAAGAACAAGTAGAGTTGCCAAATTTAGCAAAAGCAAAAACAAGTCCTGTATTTTACCTGGCAACCCTAAAGGCAGAGTTATGTTCAACATGTAAAATGCAACACTCATAGTGAAACAAAGCAAAATGTGAAGACTTTAGATATTTTTAAATCTTTAAACCATCAGTGGAAACAAAGAATTTAAATTTGGGGGAAAATATTTGATAGTATAAAATACAATGTTTGTTATATACATGAAACGTTAAAAGTAGGTTATTATTAGTATTTGTAACTGTCAAAATGAACTTGCTTGTGAGAAAGAGAAAAAAAGCAAATTTTCCACATTGGTCAACTCTTGGAACCTTAATCTAACTGAACAATTTAATTTGTTCATCTTCGGAGAAGTAGTTAGATATATCTGTCCAAATATTTTTATTACAATATATATCCAGTTAATACATGTATTTAAAATATGCCAGACAATGACAAACTATCTGATATTAGCTCAATAGGGATTGAATTATCGAGTAATTAAAATTTGTATACAAATTCTTTGTTAACTGATCTGGCTTCTCACTTTATTCCATTAAAATCTAAGTGTTACTAGTTTAAAATTATTGAATTAACACCTTCCAAATCATCTAGATATGTGTGAAAGCTAGCTTCAAATCTAATTTTTTAACAATAGGAATATATTTATGAGGGTTTTATAATAAAATAATTTTGTGATAAGTTCAAGATCACTGCAAAATAAATCTTCCTCTTGGAGAGTCATAATACACTTTGTAATTTTAAATACTCTAGAAAATCTTGTTATAAAGAAATGTTTATTTTAACTTTGTGTTCCCCAAATCTATTTGATTACATAATTTTTTAATAGAATACCTACCTACTCATATCTCACTCAAATGTCATACAGCACAGTTGGAAAAATTCTAGACCTGGCAATCTATCATGCAGCCAGTGTTGTGGAATCTTTTGGAGAAGTATAAGGACTTGTTTGTGAGGCTTTCTAAAATGGTATCAGGAAATTTTTCTCTGATAGGCCACAAAATGCATTTTATTTAGTAATATGTGGATGCAAGCTATTTATATAAGAGTTTGAAAATCACAGGAGGGAAAACAGACTATCTGAGGCTTTTTTTTTTTAACTAGAATTATTTAGATTTTCAGGCCAATAGAACTTTTTTACTTCCGTGAAGCCTAGATTGATTCTGAGATTGCCTTACAAATCTGTTAATAATAATAAACATCTCATGGAACATTCAAGTTTCTATCTATGTGTGCTTACCTAACAAGGCAGAAAATTACTCTCTTTGATTACAGACTGTTATAACTTTGGAACATTTTGGTCATTTTATTTCTCTATGTCTTTAAAAAACTTTACATTTTTTCATGTAAGAGGTTCTTTCTCTTAATGTTGGTAAGAAAAGAATGAGAGACTAAACACTCTACTTCATTTGAAAAGAAAAGGAAGGAAAGTAAGAGCTAGAACTTGGTGGAGGGACCTAAATAAGTATGTGTCAGGGTTAATGTGGTGAAACAGGAAATATTGGAATGTTCATCTCTTCACTTCAGAAAATACTATAACTTGCCCTTAGAATACAGTTTCTAAAATAAAACACGTTTTCATCTTCCCATAGTTTTTGAATTTCAAGCATAGGGACACTAATTAACCACTACTTTATGGTTAAGAAAACCAGCAAAGACCGTGTGATTTATTAAATAAATAGCTAACTTTGAGAATTAGAATTAAAGCTAAACCTCATATATTTTTTAGATATTTCTAAATTTAATTTAACAATTAGTTATTCTAATAATTACTTTGTGAATAATCCAAGTAATTGTTATAAAGATTTTATATGATGTCTTCATTTTCAGTAGACAGTCTTTATTCCATGTCAGTGTGAGTCTACCATTAAGACTTTATGTCTTTCTATATAACTAGAGGGAGTTAGTAAGCCCTAATTTCTACTCTCCCCTTAAGGCATTTATTGCAACAGAACCTGGGATGGATGGCTGTGCTGGAATGATGTTGCTGCAGGAACGGAATCAATGCAGCACTGCCCAGATTACTTTCAGGACTTTGATCCTTCAGGTAAAAGTAGAAATTTATATACAAATCTCCTTGACATCTACTTAATAAACCCTTGGTTAACGGAATTACTGTTTCCTTTTTTCCTTTTTAATTTTAAAGAAAAAGTTACAAAAATCTGTGACCAAGATGGAAACTGGTTTAGACATCCAGCAAGCAACAGAACATGGACAAATTATACCCAATGTAATGTTAACACACATGAGAAAGTGAAGGTAAGTAATAATTATAAATTCAGATTTAATTTACACTATTTTAAAAGTTAGTTGCCGATATAATATTGGAGAAAATTTAGCTAGTTCATTCCACTGTAAAGCCTTTTCATCATAAAAACAATGAACAAAAATATCTTTGTAGAAATAAATAATTATTGATTTGGTCATTACACCGAGGAAGCAATCCTGCTAGGTAATTCAGTGTCTCAGTATTGGAGTTTAGAATTTTCCAAAGTAAACATACTTTAAAAGTGTAAGAAAAAAGAAAATTTTCATCTGTGGTGGAATTCCTATAATTACGGTCAGGAATTGTGCTCAAGTAAACAAGATAAGCCCAGCGGGGTTTACACAGTTCCCTCAGCAGAAGGCTTTCATTCTGACTGGCTATTAGGTCACCCTCACTGACATTCCCACTTTTAACATCATACATTAAAGTCAAGGTTAGTCACAGTTTGTCACAACAATAAAGCTTCGATACAAAGTGCCTGCATATATTTGCACGTGTGTGTATATTGAGGCAGTTTGTCACAGTGATTAAAACTGTGTTCTGATTTCTGACTTCCTGTTTCTGCTCCTTACCAGCTGTGACCTTGGGCAAGCTGTAACCTCTCTCTGCCTCAGTCCCCTCCTGTGTAAAGTGAGGATACTAAACCCATCCACAAGGTTTTCATAAGAATTGACTTAATACAAGGAAAATATTTAGAAAACTAACGAGCCTATAGTAAGCATTTGATAACTGCCAGCTATCATAATTATAAATCATGTATTGTTTGCTTACTCAGAGAAGGGTTTGAAGAGAATTATAAAAATACACAATAAAATGGTAAGTTACAATAGAATAAAGACAAAAATCAGAGAAAAAGTCAAAACCAAGATAAAAAATTTATTTGTACACATCAGAGGCGCCTGTAAATTACTGTTTTGAGACTTGTTTTGGAGCCTCAAATTTGTCAAAGGAAAAAAAAAAACCCAGTTAGGAAAGAAAGCCTTATCTGGCATCTAAGTCTAAACAAACAAACAAAAATCATTGATTTAAGGTGCACAAACTGATAGAGTGAAAATTGCCAAAATGATAAATGTTGGTTTTCATATTTTATACAACGTAGATCAAGAAATTTATTTCTTCATATGTTTAATATGTGACTTCTAATTTCTTAAATAAAAAGAGCAATTTATAAATTTTGATATCATCCAATAAATTTTCATAGATATTCTTCATTCCAGATGTATTCTAATACTCATTGGCTTGCAAACTAAACGGTAAGGCTATCAGATCACATGTTTTTAAAAATATAAGTTATTTTATTGATTTTGAGCTTATACACATGTAGAATTATAGTATTGATATGAGCCTTAATTTTTTTTTATTCATACAAATTACAGACTGCACTGAATTTGTTTTATCTGACTATAATTGGACATGGATTATCTATTGCATCACTGCTTATCTCACTTGGTATATTCTTTTATTTCAAGTAAGTACATGTAAAACTTTTTTTAATTTACTGATTATCTTTGGTGAATGCAGTATCATATGCATGTTTATCCATGTGCTGATAAAATTTATGAAATATAGATGATTTATAATGTTTAAAATAAATTGAATGTTTAAAATAATTTGAAATATGTTGATTTTATCTTGACTTTATAAAATGTAGAGAAAGGAGATTGACAAAATATCTGAAGCCTAACTTTACAAAATGAGTATGCATATAAGAATGAAGTCATGCAGTAAAAAGGGAGCCAAAATGAATATGTAAACCTATCCTTATTTGCTTTGGAAACTGCCAAATATTATAGGCCTTCCTAATTAAATTTTCAACTTCTTGGTCAATTTTAATATCAGTATACATGGTACATTATAAGAACTGGTATTTTGTGCAAAAAATAGCAATGACATTTAATATATATTATTAAAAATAATAATTTCAATATATTATGGTTAGGTTAATTTTCCTGGTTTGGTGGGTTCATTTTTAAAATAGTTTAAAATTATATTTTGAAATTTACTTGAAGTTTATTCCTTTTTAGGGTGGAGGGAGAGTCAGCTCCAATTTCTTCTTTTTTAATTGAAATATAGTTGATTTACTGTGTTTTAGATATACAGAAAAGTCATTCAGTTATGTGTGTGTGTATATATATATATATATATATATATATATATATATATATAAAATATATATATTCTTTTTCAGATTCTTATCCATTATAGGTTATGAGATATTGAATATAGTTCCCTGTGCTATACAGTAGGACCTTACTGTTTGTCTATTTTGTATATATAGTAGTGTTATCTGTTAATCCCAAATTACCAATTTATCTGCCTTCCTCAAATTTTTTGATTCCACCTATCAACTGTGATATTTTTTAATTGACAGGAAAATAAATTCTAAAAATGCATAATTATGCATTAACATGGTCTTCATAATTTTGATCACCACCAGTAATTAAAGAATGCAGTGTAAAGAGAAAGTAGCTATATTTTATTGTATCTTCATCACCAGTGTCACTGTCATTGTCTCTCTCTTCCTCTCCTTCCTCCTCTTCTTCTTCCCTCTTCCCTCCTCCTTCTCTTTCTTCAACAATCATCTTGGAACATTAGCAGCTTCAGAACCAACTAAAGTAGTAGTTGCACATCAAAATAATCCAAATACAGAAATTATTAGACACCTGGATGTTAGGCTCATTTGTAACTGGAGTACTAGCTTTTAGCCCACAGTTCATCAAATATTCAAAGTACATGAAATAATATACGAACCAACCAACGAATATTTTTCATGGGATCAAAATCATGGGATCTAGAGATTGCATCATAATTGCTGGAAACTTGCACTTCCTTAAGAATCTTCAATATCAGTTACTTTGGGGAATTTTTAAAAACTTTTTGTTTTATATTGGATACAGCCAATTAACAATGTTGTGATAGTTTCAGGTGCACAGCAAAGCAACTCAGCCATGCATATACATGTATCCATTCTCCCCCAAACTCCCCTCCCATTCAGGCTGCCACATAACATTGAGCAGAGTTCCCTGTGCTATACAGTAGGTCCTTGTTGTTTATCCATTTTAAATATAGCAGTGTGTACATGTAGGTCCCATATTCCCTAACTATTACTTTGGGAAATTTAAATGGCACTTTTAATTTATGACATTATCGAGGCACCATTAGAAACCGACTAAAAATATTCCACTCTGAATAAAGCTAATTCAACATCTGAGTACATTTTAAAATGTGACTTTTTTTTTTTTTACTAAATTGTGTTAAAACATGCATCAAAATAAGTTGAAGAGACTTTTTATCCTAAAATACGGAAAACATTTCTTAAAGAATAAAATTTACTATACTATATTTTGTAACAAATTGCCAAAATGTTCTTGCTCAAAACAAACTGTCGGGTTTCCCTGGTGGCACAGTGGTTGAGAGTCCGCCTGCCGATGCAGGGGACAAGGGTTCGTGCCCCGGTCTGGGAGGATCCCACATACCGCCCAGCGGCTGGACCCGTGAGTCATGGCCGCTGAGCCTGCGCGTCTGGAGCCTGTGCTCCGCAGCGGGAAAGGCCACAACAGTGAGAGGCACGGGTACCGCAAAAAAACAAAAACAAAAACAAAAACAAAAAAAACCAGGCAATTCTCAGTCACTGCCTTTATAATTAGTTACATAATATCAGTTGCTTATATACAGTTTAATAAAACTTCATGTCTTTACTCTTGAATATACTCTTAGGTTATGTAAGATTTTTGAAATGAATATTTTGGAGTACGAAAAACTTCATTATGACTATCTAATAGATTGAAAACTGGAAAATAAACCATTTTCCAAAGTGACAATTTTTAAATAAATTCCTCGGGTCTACAGTGATAAATTATTTATGCTAATTGACAAAGTGAAATAGTGTTACTGATGATAACAAACTTATTGGTAAAATATGGCACTAAAACTCAGTTAATATTTTATTTAGTACATTTAAAGACACAAAATAAAATTAAAATTTCAAAATCTCAGTATAAATTTAAGAAAGATATAGTTCTTTTTTCTTCTTTATTGCTGAAAACAAAATATTTACAATTTAAAAATGAATGTATCTAAATTTGAATAAATGACTCTCTTGGATCTTAGAACTAAATGATACAAGTAATTCCCTAAAGTCTATGCAGTACTCTAGAACTCAGATTCTTAGTTCATTAAAATTACATATTACCACACATAGAAACACAGAGAAGATTAACTTAAATGTAACTAATATCAGCTAAGGTTCTTTTTCTAACATGAAGACTTTTATGACCATGACTAAGTATAAAGTAGATCAGCCTCTACCCTAAAGGCATACAATAGAAATCATAAGAGTTATTTGACTATCTTAAAAAGCTTCTTGGAAAAAAGGTTATGTTTTAATATTTCTAACCTCAGGGGAAAAAATGCAACCATTAATTAAAAACAAACTAATCTTGAGAATTGCACTTAAATTTGCAATATTTTTAAAAATTGAGAACAATTTAATTTTTTAAATAAAGAAAAGAAATATATACACCTACAATTCTAATACACTATTGCACAATTTCATTTATTTTTCCAGTTTTATTTCATATTCATTTGTATTTACTGTTTTATTTGTAATGTACAAATTATTTTAACTATTTTTACAACTTAGCATTATATAATTCTCTCCATGTCACTAAGAAGTTTTTAAAACAACCATTTAATTGGCTATTTAATTGGCTAACTAATATTTTATTTAGTAAGTTGACAAAAGTTTACTAAATCATTCTTCTATTTTTGAAAACTAAAGTTGCTTCCAGCTTTTCCTATTAATAAAATACACTGCAATGGACATTTTCAGCCATAACTTTCCCCATATTTTACACTATTTTTTTAGGCTACATTCCCAGACTTGTGATTTCTTGGTGAAAGGGTATTTATCTTTTTATGGCTCTTGAGATATATCATCTCAAAAGTATTTCAAAAACAACATATTCGAAACAAATTCATACTATCTACCTTCTCCTAACCCAAAGCAGTTTTTCTTCCAGAGTGACCCATCTTTACAAATAACATTACCAGCAATCTACTTGCATAAGCCATAGACTTAGGAGCAATCTTCGATGCCGTCTCAGTTTTCCTCCCTATCATTCTCTCCTCATACTCTGTGGATAAAACCTCCCAACAGCCCTCCAATCTATCCATTTTGTTTCATCTCTCCTGCCATCACCACCAACCTAGTCTTATGTAGCCTCAGTAAGTCCACTTTCACCATCTTCATTCAATGCTAAACATCGCAGCCAGAATATTTTCAAAGATTTATATTAAATATAGATCTGATTTTGTCACCCCTTGCTTTAAAAATTTTAGACTTCCTGTTATAATTTATATAAAATCAAAGTCATTAATGTATTCTATAATTGAATATTCTGTATAGTCTCTTCCCTGCTCCTCTAGTCTAGTTAAATGTAGTCATCTTTCAGATCTAAACCTTAGCATCATTTCCTCAGTGAAATCTCTGTGATTTTTTTATTGTAGTATTTCTGAAACTGCAACTAGTTTGTGCTGAATGTGGAATAAATTTTTAATTACCATTTAGGAGCCCACCATCTCTTCAGATTTAATATTAATACAGCTGAGACCCTTCAGATTAAATGATCTCTTTTTATTTTGCATGTAATAAGCCAAAATATTTAGACATATTAAATTTCTGAAGGACACAAAGTTAAATATAGTAATTATATTGCATGCCAAAGTCAGCAGTTAAAAAGACGATAAAGGGTGTCCTAGAATTCCAAGTCCTATGGCTCCAGTCAAGTTTGAATTTTAAGGATATAAATAAAGTTCTAAACTAACTCCATAAAACCAAATGTAAAATTAACTGTTTCTTTATGAAAAAGCCATGATTTAACTGAGCAAATGCTTGCTGTGTACTAATGAGGCAATAGTGGGACTGCCAAGGGAAAACAATATTGCAAGCCAGACTATACATAAATGCAAAGTATCCAGTTTCAAAGCTCTAATTAAACCAGTCATTTACTCTGTCTACTATGGACTGACTTTGTAAGAGGAAAAGAGGATGTCATAGAACTGACTTATCAGGACAACGAAGAAATTAAAGAAAATAATATCTGCTGATCAGGGAGTCAAGGTACCAAAATTGTTAAGCCAAATGACAAAATAAACAGGGAACAGCAGATGACTTCAATAATCTGAAAGGCTAAAATGGGAATAGAGTTTGTATAATAACACAGAGAGAAAAAATAGTTGGCTCAATTTAAAAAAATAAAAAAACACTAACAGGCAAACAAAATAGACTGAACCATCTGTTGACCAACTGACCTTTCTGTCACCAAAGATTTTCAGATATTAGGTGTCAACCTAGCAGGAATTTTGAAATAGGTGATTTCTATACTGGGTTCATAGCTGCACCTAATGATCTGTAATGCTACTTTCAAGCCCAAGTCTATAATTTAGGAAAGAAGATTAGAATGAAAGAGTTAATTTTTTAAAACAAAATATATAATTTCAATAACAGGAAAGTTAGCATTTGTGAAAGTATTTGCAGACTGAAAGCAACTACACAGATAAACTACATTTATTATATTATTGATTAGGAATTGAAAGAAAATCTGGTTCAATATTTTTATATCTGTATTTACATATATTATATTTAAAAGAGCAAATGCTATTCAACCAATACAAGTAATTTTAAATTGAAGGGTTAAAATTTTAAACTTCAGAATTAATTTATTTTCTCCGTAGAAAAACACTTTTTAAAAAACTGAAATTGTGTATATACATGCTAAGTACTTTAGCTTTAAAGATATAATCTGTAGACCCATTTCTCATTTTAAAAAGAGAGGCTAAAAATTTCATGTTGCCCCAAACATCGTCTTCATGTTCAACATATTGATAGACCTTATTTTTTTCACAAAAAGAGCAGGTTTTCTTTTTTTTTTAATCAAGAATTCTATATGCAATATATATATATATATATATATATATATATGTTAATTGCTAAAAATTTCGATGCTTTAGAAAAAAGATTTGTGACATGCTACATAGGCAAAACCTCATTAAAGCAAATAAATATCTTGCCAATATATGAAAATTGGTTCTTGGCCTCTACATAAAAGAAAAATTAAGGTTTTTAACTAGTTGCATTGCTTATTTTTAGAGTTTATTCAGAAACTACAATTAACTATTCATTTTCTATAGTGAACTATAAAAAAGCTTTAATGGTGAGTTAGCATGATAGATATATACTTGATTTCAGGCACAGTTAATTTTAATGGATAGTGTAATACAGTAATTAAAACATGGGATATATGCAAATCTTGCCATTACCACTTACTAATAGTATGGACTTATCCTGATTTCTGTTTTTCAGTTAGCCTGTTTTTTATAATGAGTCCTAACATTTAAAATACTGGGCAGAGAAGACACACAGTACCTGGCATGTAGCGAACTTTCAATATTCAGTAAAAGGTACTAATTTTGTCATTAGACAATATCAATCATGTAGGCACATAGACTACACTTACTTAGTCATCTAACATTATCCCTATATAAATAGTAATACAAAGTAAACAACAACAACAACAAAAGCCCCCCAAATTGCTGTGGAGCTACAAAGAGCTATGGGAAGACAGAGGAAAGAAAGACTCATTTTGACTCACAGAATTGGAAGATTCTTGAGGTAATAACCTCACTGAAATGAGTGTTGAATAAAGGGTAGAATTTCAACAGGTAGAAATTGTAAGCCATGAAAACTGAAGAGATTATCTAGTTCAACGCCTAATTTTACTTATATTCTAAGTAGTTAACTAAGTTATCTAGGGTTCCTCCCCATCTATATACTTTTTGTTTGGCTTAGTAATTTTATTTGACTTTAGTTATCTTTTAAAAATGGAGAATTTGACCAGAAAGAAGCAAAGCTTCAATTAATTTTTCTTTTTTATTATACATTCTCGGGCTTTATATAAAACATGAGAAACCTGGGTCAAGTTAGGCCCAGGTATACCATTCTAAATACTTTTTTATGTGTTAGACAGCCTTCACTACAGGTGAGTGGTTAAGAGTATGTTCTCTAAACAGGCACATCTTGTCTCAGATTCCACCTTCGTCAGCTACTTGCTGCATAGTATCGAGCAGCTTCTTTCATTTCTCTAATCCTCAATTTCACATCTTTAAAATGCAGATTCTATTAGTATCTATATCATAGCTGAGATGATATATATGCACTGTTAAGTGGAGAGTCTCGTTTGGAAAACACTATTATTGGCATAGTTGTCACTCTTGTTCTTTCTTATTAGTCCATTAAAAGATTTTATATAAATAGTTAGCCCTGATTGGAATATTTTAACAGTGGGCTCTTTGAAAACATAATTAAAGAACACAGTTTCTAGTTTTATGTGTCCCACATTTTTAAAGAAATTGTTATAATGTTCACATAGAAAAATAGGTACACAATGAATGAAAAATTTTATAAACCAAAGTAGTAGTATAATTATATCAGGAAAAAATTGAGGTTAAGTAAATTAGTCAAAGATAATAAAACTTGTTAATGCCCACAAGATACCACATAGCTTACTCAGTACTTGAATTTGTAGTCTTTGATTTTAAGGCACTTTTAATATATACTCCCAGAACTATCTACTAAAATAGGAAAAGCCACTATCAACCCCAAACAACTATCTGCTAAAAAAAGGAAATAATGGAAAGAACAGCACAAATTTAGCTCCATGAGGGCAGGAATCATCACTGCTTTGTTTCTTTACACATTCCAGGGCTTAGCACATAACCTTGCGCACAGTAGGCACTTAATACATTTGTAAGGAATGAAGACATGAACTGACTTGGAAACTTATTTCTAGGACAGACTTTCCCATGACTTATCTGTGACCTTGGACAAGTCCCTTGAGTTTAGCCTTTGCTGTCTCCATCAACAAAGAAAGACATTAGAGTAAGACTCTTTACAATTCTAACCAGTAGAAGCATCTGTGTAAAATAACATAGGATACCCTGCAGCTAGATCCAAAGAAGACCAAGGCCATTTCAGAAAATGCTTAACTGAATGGTTAATGAAGCATGTTCATACAGTCAGGAGCAATAGAAATCTTAGCTTTCTTCCAACTAACCTGGAAACAATTCCTAGGAGAGCTGATGTTTCACATAAAATCATTGTGTGCACAAAAATCTATCAATATCTCCTTTCTGCTTCTGAACCCAGTTCCTCATACTGCAGTCATTCTTGTTTAGTCTAGGGTAGAGGCAACTTTTTTTTTTCATTTGTTAATTGAGTGAGGGTCACTGATCCACCCTAATAAAAACCAAGACCATACAAAAAGTTGATTTAGGGTACTGTTTGTTATTTTTTATTTAGAGAGAGAAAAAAAACTCTACAACTCATCCATGCTTTAAATTAGAAGCAGAGAACATGAAACACTATTTACCAGATATACTTCAGTTTTATATTAGAGCCAATTAAGGAAAGAGAGTGGGAGATAAAAAGAAAGGGAACAGAAAAGGAGGGGAAGAGAGAGAGACAGAAATTTGGGATTTGCCAAGCCCTAAGAGGCAATGACTCTTACTCATAATGATCCTTGGAAAAACAAAGCAGAACCCTTTAGATTAAAAAAAAAAATAAGCTTTACCAGAATTAATTATAAATTATATTTTAATTACTGTTTAAAATCTGAGAGCATAGCAAATCTTGCTCTTACTTTCAACTCAGACAAAAGGCTCCATATTCTTGTACATAAAAGAGCACACGTAACTTGTATGGGGAAAAAGGTAGTTCTTTTTTTTTTAAACCATCTTAATTTTGCTGACATTTCAGACAATGATTCTAAATTATTTTATTTTATTTTATTATTTATTTTATTTTATTTTATTTTTTGTGGTACGCGGGCCTCTCACTGCCGTGGCCTCTCCCATTAAGGAGCACAGGCTCCAGACATGCAGGCTCAGCGGCCATGGCTCACGGGCCCAGCCACTCCGCGGCATGTGGGATCTTCCCGGACCGGGACACGAACCCGCGTCCCCTGCATCGGCAGGTGGACTCCCAACCACTGCGCCACCAGGGAAGCCCTCTAAATAATTTTAAAGCCAAGTTGCATATTTACAACTATATAGAAGATGTTATTTCTCGGTAGTCCTGAGTAAAATTCAGCAAAAAGTCTCTCAACTTAATAAAATGATCCTTTAATGCTTATATTTCTGCTTTTCAGGACACGTGACACAAATTCTCACCTTTCTTTTTTTAGATCATATTTGAAAATATTCAATCAATATTGTGAACTTTCTCTCATTTCCAGTTTCTTCATATATCTCTTGAATTAGAACAAGTATGGCTTCCTTCTTTAAGCTATAACTATTCTCCTGAAAGCTGTTCATGATTCAATCTTTAAATCAGTTTTAAATAAAACTAACTATTTAAAGAAATCCTACATTGAAACAGAGAATAGAGAGTCTTATCTACAAATCAGGTTCTGATGTCCCTGTATTTGCAAGTCAGAGCTATCACTTAAATAAGTTGTTTAAAACCTGGCAAATCTGCATTGTCAGAAGTCTGACAATGGCTGAGTTTAGAAATAGTCATGTATCGATCCTTGAATAACATACCTCTGAGTGCCTACTCAGGACCACCCTTGCTTTCTCCACTCTTGTGGTAAGAGTGTATTCATTGTAAGTTTGTTGTGCACTACAGTTCTGAGATACATTCTATTCTGTTGTATGTATTCTAGACTTCGTTCAGCTCAACACTGGATATTTTAGTTATAGTTTTTCATATAATGTTTTATTAGAGCATACTCACTGAGTCTACTTCCAAATTAATGAATTTAATCAATGTGCTGAAACATCCTTCCCTCTCAAACTGAACGTGATGAGAGCTGAAAGCGTTCCTATTCAGGAATGCTAGTCTTGGCTGGAAAGCTTTTTAAATATGTCCACTGTAATTATATAACAAAAACATTGCATTTCCACATTAGAGTATCAGATTTAAATCAGGACAAACTGGTGCAAGAAATAATGGGTTTACTCTAACAAAACCCAGTTCCTCTATAATGTAATTGCTAGTACTGGTTGATGGAGAAGAGTCCCAAGTATGGAAATATAACCAAATTAAAGAATTTGGACTTATTTTAAAGAGTAAATTTATTATTTAAACTATAACTAAATGTTAAAGATTACATATTTCTGTTGATTTTTCTAATAAATATGCACCTTATTATAAGTGTATTTATAACGTATATTTAAATGTAAGTACTATTTAAGCATAACTGAATTTTCATGGGACCAAAAAGACAAATTATTTTAAGAATGCTAATGATCCGTTGCTTGGTGTTAAAACTATACAGTTATTAGAATGGATTAAATTTTGTATTTGAAATAGATAACACAAATAATATAACATCTTTCTTCCCCAAATCATAATATGTTTTGCAATCTGGTTTCCTACTCTTGCAGACATAGTTTATTTTCCTAGACCATACCCACTGATATGACTCTATATGAGGAGAAAGCAAAGCAAAGTAAAGCCTCCCAACTGTAGCATCTTTTTAGTAGTTAGGAAAAACAAAACCCAAGAATGGCGGGCTATTACATTGCTAACATTTGCTGATGGAACGTTAAGATGTAACATAAGAGTAAGAGCTGCAGAATCAAAAATTCATTTAGTAAGTTGTGTTCTTTGAATTTAATTTTCCTCATTTAGTATGGGAAAAAAAAACAGTGTGGAGTTTTGCCTTATGCTTTATTCACATTGTCTGTCCTTCTTGCCCCTCAAAAACCTTAAGCTTTAACTTAAAAAAGAAAAATGTTCGACACAGGATGCTGTCTCTGCTTGCAATGCTTTCCTTCCCTATCTTCTCCTGTTTCAGTTCTATCTGGAGTATCCCCCTCACTCTTGCTGCAGTCTTTGCCTATCTCCTAATTCTATTTTAACTTCTAAAAAACATAGAACACTATGTAGAATTACTTTATGTAATATATGTATCTATTTACCCTCCACTGTCCCATGAGTAACATGAGATCAGGATCGTGCTCTGTGTTTTTCACAACTGTTTCCCCAGTATTTAGAAACAGTGAACAATATATTATTATGCATCAAAAATAGTTATAAGTGACTAAATGAATGTTAAAGGAGACAAAAGCCTTATTATTGATACTTTATTAAAAACTTAAACATTCAAATTCAAAAGATCACTTAATAGGATTGTGACCTGGAGCAGCTTACCTCAATTTTATTAAAGGATAATGATATTTCAAGGGGTTGTTAAATGAGATAATGAATGTAGAGTACTTATCTCTGCACCTGGGATATTGTAAAACCTCAACATCATGGTGTATGCTATTATTATGAATTTTATCTCTAAAGGGTTGTTTTTTGGGATTTTTTTTTTAAAGCATAAGAATCACAGGCATTCAGAAAGCCAGACTATTTCTTCTCTAGTTTTCTGCCCATTAGGAGACCAAGAAGCACACTTGCACTGGGGCAATTCACACATGAGAGCAAACCATTTGGCCACATAAAATGAGCAGGTCTGTTCCTTATGCAGCCTGTATTTATATGTAATATTAAATGAGCAACTTTGGAAGGCATGGGAAGTGGAGGAGGGAGCATGATAGAGGAAGGGCAACCACATCCTCTCTAGCAGGACTTGACTGAGCACCTTGGTTGAAACACTCTTGGACTCTTTCTAATCTGGCTGAATGGATCACCAGCAGCCTCCAAAAGAGAGCTAATGTTAGAGGTTATGTCTGCTTTGTGTCACATAACCAGGTGATTCCATCAACTCAAATTTCCATTGCCAGTAGACAAAAGATAGCCATACTGCTTATTCTTTTAATACATTTATTGCTTTCTGCCTGTTGTTTTTGGCAGTGTTCCTATTGGCATGAGCTTTCCTTTCGGATACATGATTTGTGTTTTCTTGTGGAAAAAGCTGAGCATTTGGAAATTAAATTAGATAAACTAGCATAAGGAAGTAGTACACTGTAGAGTGGGCTATTCTTTTATTGCTTGTATTTCCTCCTTCCATGACTAGTTTTGCTCAGGATTAGTACTGAGGAAAGTAATTTGGAAATTTCGACCTCATGTCAAAACCAAATGGGAATCAAAGGCAAGTGTTTTGTCCATACTGTGGCAGAACTTTGAATATGGAGTAGCATAATACCTGGCATCAGCATGATAAGGAAAGTGGAAATTTGCAGACAACTCCTTGGGAAGATAATTTAGATTGCTTGATCTATTGCCCTTCATCACATGGAAATTATCTTTCTGATGCTGAATTCTTGTGTTTTGTAACAAAAAGAGGACAATGTATCATTGCATTACTTAAAACATGGGCAGTTTTATATTACTGACATGAACCTTGATGCTATTTTATTATTTGTGAGAGAAAACCATTAGAGAATTTGATTAAAATTAGCCACATGAAAACTATGTTAAAAATAATAGTCAACTTGGAATGTTTACTATAGGTTAGATATTATGCTAAGCACTAGACATGATTTAACTCATTTAACCTTCCAGACAGTCCTATGAAGTACTATTGTTATCCCTATATTACAGAAAAGGAAACTGAAACTGAGGATTAGAGTTTTTAAATAACTTGTCCAAAGTCACACTTTCAGTAGGTAGCACAAAAAGAGAATTGAAAGGCATGGTTACATTACACATGGAATGTAATGATTTTGCTGCCACACTTATGCCAACTGCCTCTATAACTCTGCTTGTCAAAATTGTATATTGAAATAGTGTTCTAAAATAATTATATGTACAGAATATGAAACGGAAACAATCCAGACCCACAAACCACATTTTCTATTCTATGGTTATGCTATGATAACATTTAAAGAAAGCAGACAGAGATTTTTGTTAAACATTCTATAAGCCTATAAAATAATTTTTAAAAATATTTTGAATAAATAATCACATTAAAGAATTTAGGATAGGTTAAATTAGTTGCAGATTAACATTTGAAAAAATAGCAAAATATTTTAGTATTTCATTTAAGCAAACCAGTGTGTTTACCAAGTACATATTTTGGTTTTCATTTTCAAGTTGATTTTATTTGGCCTAATGTACTTATACGTATTAAGGAATATGTTTAAAAGAAAACAATATGCATCACTAGAAAAACCTGAACCATTTTTACCACTAGACATTGAGAAAAAACATGTCAGATAGCATTCGTCTACATTTAAGTTACACAGAACCTGGAGGAAGAAATCGAATAAACCAAAACTATAGGCTAGTATTGTAGAGAGTAGGACTTATTTTACACAACACAAACTGAAATGATTTGGCAATGGTTCAGTATGTTACAATGATATGGACAACTAAGCGGGATATCAGGGTTCCTAATGCAGAAGTATATGGTTTGAGTCATATATGGTAAATTATCTATGTTGACTATACTACTTGGATAATTTTGTATAACACTCAAAATAAGCTTCATGTGTCTATTGAAATGATTTCATGTGTCCTCTTAAGTAGTTGTTTGGTTTTGGTATTCAATAATTCATTTACCATAGAATTTCACTCTATCATTTCAAAATTTTGCCCATAATATGGCATTGTTTGGGTCTAAAAGAGGGAAATATGGTATATTCTTTTATCACATAGTAAGAGAATAAGAAACCATTTTTTTGGTAACTGTAGTCACAATAATTACATCTTTAGAAGAGAATAGATACCAGCAGCTCATTTTTTTTTAAACATCTTTATTGGAGTATAATTGCTTTACAATGGTGTGTTAGTTTCTGCTGTATAACAAAGTGAATCAGCTATACGTGTACATATATCTCCATATTCCCTCCCTCTTGCGTCTCCCTCCCACCCTCCCTATCCCACCCCTCTAGGTGGTCACAAAGCACCGAGCTGATCTCCCTGTGCTATGCAGCAGCTTTCCACTAGCTATCTATTTTACATTTGGTAGTGTATATATGTCCATGCTACTCCCTCACTTCATCCCAGCTTACCCTTCCCCCTCCCCGTGTCCTCAAGTCCATTCTCTACATCCAGCAGCTCATTTTTAAGTCCTTAACTTTCAAGCCAGATTGAGGTCGGAGCAGAGTCATTAGAAAAGAGGGAATTCTCAGAGGAACAGAAATACAGACTATCATACATAGAGAAGAGAAGGAAGTTTAAATGAACACAAGGAAAATTAAACTGGTTTTTCAACTAACTAGTTGGCATTTTAGTTTACGTATTTTCAATCTTTTCACATGTGAATATTATAAGTATCAACAGTTATTATATAAATGCTGTTTGTTTTATGTTCCTCAGCTCATATCTTTCAGCTCTTACTTCTATAATGAATTGCTATTTTTGAAAGCCTTCTTCAATGTTTGTTTTCCTGCATTCCAATTTACTCTTTACAAATATTTCTGACTTGCTGTGTAAGAAAACCCTCCTAGTCTTTTGGTCATAATTTGAAAAATATGAATTTTTTTTATGTATATATGTCTTAACCAATGGACCTGGATATAAGTGTGTTCAGCAGAAAAGGGCAAAACAACCCAGTTAAGGAAAACATTTTATTATTTTTCCCATGATGGTAGCTGAGTTATCTAAATTCCATTACTAAAAAAGGGCATGGGTGTTTTATATTTGCATGGATAAGCAGTTTTTCCCTAAACAATAGTTGGCACTCCATAGACACAGGGTAAGCCCAAGACAGGCATTTTAAAATAAGACCATGTTGACAAATTTTATGCGTTCATAATTTTCAACACAGAAGAGTGATAACTTACGAGAAATAAACTACACATAATATGTATAAATGATTTGAAAAGAGTATTTTTTTATTAGACCTCTCCTCATATTCATTCATTCTCTTCACTCTCAGTAAACACAAGCACTCGTGTCACTGCTGTGGCATTTTATCAAAAATAGAGCCATCTTTGCCTCAATGTTGACTTCAGTTAAATAGCAGAACTCATGATACTCCTTAATTCAAAAACTTTCAAAGGTTCTTTTTCTCTATAGAGTATCATTTTTACACTGTTCCTTGATCCCTGCCTGCTTCTCACTACTGTCATGCACTGCAAAGTCAAGTCAAGTCAAAGACTCTCTAATATGAAAATACTAGCAACTCTCAGCTGTTTCTATTTTGATGGACTCCATCTGGACTTCACAATTGTTGGTATATGACTGCCTCACACACAGTGATTGATCTGAGGGCCGTCTTGTTCATGAAGCCTTTCAAAGAAGTTTCCCTGATAGCATCTACTTCTGTGAAAGGCATGTATTGAAATTCCATAAATTTTGATTTGGATTGGATTCACTTTCAGATCCTTTAAAATACTAGAGCTATATACAGGATCACAGACCTTTAGCTGCAAGAAATTTCAGAGACAATACAGCCTAAACTTTGCATTTTAAATATAGAAAACCTTGGCATCCCAGCCTAACTATAATATCCTGGGCACATAGTCTATTTAGAATAAGGTGATATAGTGATAAAACTAGGTTAAAATCTCAAAGTTTCCAAAGTAGAAGTCATTGGTTTGAGTTATATAGGGCAGATTATCTAGGTTGATCATATTAATTGTATAACTGTGTAAAACCCCAGATGAGCTTTTAACTCTTTGTAATGAAATGATTCCTCATGTCTTCCTACATATATGTTTTGTTTTGATATTAAGTATTGTTTCAAATGGATTCCTTTATATTATTTTAAAACTTTACCCATAATAAGCCATTGAATAATGCTTCATAAAAGAGGTAGTACTTGAGTTGGTCTTTGATCATGGGTAAGGCAGTCATATACAATCTTGTAGAGCAGATGTGGATTCAATCTGAAGACCAGCATTACTTGTCATGAGTGACATCTGCTTCTGAAATCTATTTCTATATGAACTCCATTTAGGCAGTTTTAAAATTTAGTTTTACACATGAGGACCTTCAGTAAAAGGAGGTAATATTTTTATATCTTATGCATGTGGCTGGGCCAATTGGAAAAAAATTCAGTGAAGCTGAGCAAACCTCATTGGTTGTTATATCTATATTTTTATCAACCCATTTCTTCTAAATACAATGTTATTTTTCTCATGATTGGTCTACATAATCACCACTACCACATAGGAGCTATATAAACAGAACAACCATAAATAACCATAAACAGGCTATATAAATAGAACAGCCTATGTGGTATAATGAAAAGAGCATTATCTATGTGAGAATCTGATGACAAATCCGAAGTTTTCAAATTAATTAGCTGCATGATTTTTGGATCAATTATCTATTTTCACTGAATTTCAGTTTCTACATCTTCAGAATAAATTAGAATATTAACCATGATGAGAGATTAAGGGAAGAAATTTATGCAGAGGCCTTGTACAGACAAATTTCCTTTCCTTATATATGTTTACCTGTACTGAAACAACACATGTGTCTCTATGCTTTAAGGAATTATAGATTTTCCCCAATTAAAATTTTATCATGAGTGAATCTTGGGGAGAAAAAATAATTCTTCCAAATTTGGAGCAGCTGCTGTGAATTGTGAATGTATCTTATTTGAATGGTTATTAATACAAAATGTGGAAACATTTTATGATGTCAGCACACTTTGGTTTCTCTTGCCTTTCAGGAGCCTAAGTTGCCAAAGAATTACCTTGCACAAAAATTTGTTCTTCTCTTTCGTTTGTAACTCTATTGTAATAATCATTCATCTCACTGCAGTGGCCAACAACCAGCCCTTAGTGGCCACAAATCCTGTAAGTAAAATGAAGTTTAGGTTCAAGGGGTTAGTGGGGAAGAAATAGGAGAGGTGGGGGGCAGGGGTAGATACATGTATATGTGTGTAATTAAGTACTAATATATGTATATTTTATGTCTGACATATAAAGAGTATGTATATGTAGCTATATTCCAATTTAGAAAGGTAAATATATCTCAATATTCCCCAAGTTATAAATATTGAATAACAAAAGGAAGAATAATTTCTTTGTTTCAGTTACTTACATATGTTAAATGTCTTCACCTCATTTATGGTTAGAGCCTTACTTCTGGTTGGACATAACATTTCCTCAATCAAATTTTTTAAAAAATCAAGCAAAGCAACTAACTGTGCAGTTAGAGAAAGGCAGCACATGAAAATGGAAAATTTAATTTCAATTATATGTTTGGTATTAGGCTGACTTTAAAGAGTTAATAAAACCAGGGGGAAATGGATTATGTCTAATATATAATATGAAACTTTATCAACATAAAATTCTTCAAGTGCTCTACCAAATCCTAACTGTCTCAGCAAACATTTGTAAATTGTTCCCTTACAACCCCTTTGGAAGTACAGGTTTTAGGATAAATATAAAAAGGTACACAAAAATAAGCACAGAGACTATCACAATACAAAAGCTATATTTTAAAAATATAACCTGACATTTACTTATACAATTTTATATATTTTATGCAAGTTATATGCATATGTAGGCTATATTTAAATTAAAATATCTGCATAAATAGCAAGCATATATTCGAGATTTTTAAATTGCCTGCTTTTATAATATTTGTAGTATCTATACTACAGTTTTGGATGCAGACTTGGGAAGGGTGTGTATATATGATATATAAAATAGTTTTTATATAAAAGATTAAGGTTAAGATTATAAAAGATTAAGTTCTGGTTACTGAAATCGGGAAAGGGAAGGAATTTTCACTTAATTGTTCAATAAATGATACTGTCATATGTGTTTTATGTGTGATTTTAGGGTAATTTCCAAAATTCTAAAATTCCCTGTGTTGTTTGCACATGTGCATCCGGATTGCTTAATCTTGTATATGTTCCACTCTAAAGTCACTGGGTGAGGAAACACTGGGGTATAATTAGCAATATAAAAAACTGGCGAATATCTTGCCATTTTAGAGTGCATTTCTCTAGAGCAAGGAAAGTCGGAGCTTTGTCATGAAGCTTCAGAGAAAGAGACTCTAAATCTTACATTTATATACTAGGATATTCTGTTTATCACATAAATTGCAAAATGTAGTATAGTTACTTTTAATGTATTCTTGGAAAATTTATTGTCTGTTTATATTGCCAATGCCATCATAAAAATATTTTTCTAAGGCATGCTTTAAGTTCTTTTTATCATAATAATTTATAGATTAAATTTTTAATGAAATCAGGAGTTGGAACCCCAATTAGATATATGTATATAAAAACTATACAGATAAAATTTTGAAGCTGAAGCCTATCATTTCTATATAACATAGTTAAATAACTCAGCTTTATTTTTGAGAGAACTTTTTAATATAATGTTTGACATCAATGTACAATATTTACAATTTAATATCATGCATTCTGCAGATGTATTTAATAAAAGAATAGTTTTATAAGTATCCTCAGTCAGAAGGCATTATGTACGGTCGAGAAAACAAAATTTTGTTCAGGATGTAGCTTTGACTGATGTTGTATGAATTAGCAAATCATTTAACTTCTCCAGTACTCAGTTTTTTATCTATAAAGTATGTGGCTAGTGATAAATCATGCCTCACAGAATTATCTTAGGGATTACATAATACAATACATATTAAAATATTTTAAGCTAACTTATATGCCAATGTTATTACCACTATTCTATGATAATACAATATTTATTTTCTAGTGCATTTAATTTCCAGTTTTCCTTTTAGTGAAAAAGATATTTATTTCAAAAACAGTGATAATTGCCACTAAATATTTGAGTTCCAGTCTGGAAACTTGAGCTGATGGAAGTAACTGGAGAGCTTTAAATTTATTCCCATTGTTAAGGGGTAAATATCTCTTTTACTCCTTTGTATTTTCTTTACCCAATATTTAAAACTCTCTCTTCCTGTCTCTTTGAGAAAGTGGAGACTTCAGGAAAAGAGGAAGGAAAACCATAACTTTTTCTTCTTTTTACCTATGTGAAACCCTCAAACCCCGTATTTAAATAAAACAAAGAATGGGCTCATTAGATTATTATTTAATAAGTACCTGCACTGGTAGCACACGATATGCAAGACTTCCTAAGTATTTGGCACTTTTCATGAACTGCTTTTAAAATTATTAAGATAATTATTAAGATTTTTCCAGCAGAATGCAACAATCGAGGAGTTCATGATGACATGGTTAAAACAGATGTAAATTCATTCATGTGCAAAACTTTGATACTTGTAATTACACAATAACTAAAACAGTATTAAGAAAATACACATCCACTAAATGTAGTAAACTTGGCATTCACACATTTCCTGGGAGGTGTATCATTTTAAATCTCTGAAGTCAGTGGCTAAATACTTTAGAGGCACCATTAGATGGGGATGAAGACTGGCTTTTATAATCTGAATCATTAGTGGGAAAGATTTTGTGTAGAGGAGAGAAAATTCTGTGTTTCTGTAAAACTAAGCTAAACTAGAATATTGCTTTACACCTACATTTATAAACAACTAAATATTGATTGCTTTCTGGGAATTCCCTGGCGGTCCAGTGGCTAGGACTCCGTGCTTCCACTGTCAGGGCCCAGGTTCAATCCCTGGTTGGGGACCTACGATCCCCCATGCCACATGGCACAGCCAAAAAAAATAAAAATAAATATATATATATATATATATATACACACACACACACACACACACACATATACACATACATATATCTATATATCTATATCTATATATCTTTTTTTCCTCATAGGTTAGCTGTAAAGTGTTCCAATTCATTCATCTTTACCTGATGGGCTGTAACTACTTTTGGATGCTTTGTGAAGGCATTTACCTACACACACTTATTGTGGTGGCTGTGTTTGCAGAGAAGCAGCACTTGATGTGGTATTATTTTCTTGGCTGGGGTAAGTGCCATCATGCATATCTACTGACTCATCTTTTAAGAAAGCTTTTGGAGGATGCAGAGTTCCTTTGTAATAAAAATATTCTTATTATCAATCATTTTTTAAACAATATCAAGTGATTAACCTTTGCTCATGGCTGTAAATTAAAATATTTAAAGTACCACTGACTCACTGTTTTCGGTAACCACAGGTCAATTAATGATACAATTTTTTTCCATTTAATATTCCAGTGTATATTTTGGCCAAATATGTAGTGACTAAAACAATAGAATTATTTATTTTTTATTAGTTTCTGCTTTATAACAAAGTGAATCAGTCATACATATACATCTGTTCCCACATCCCTTCCCTCATGCATCTCCCTCCCTCCCACCCTCCCCATCCCACCCCTCCAGGCGGTCACAAAGCACCGAGCTGATCTCCCTGTGCTCTGCGGCTGCTTCCCACTATCTATCTACCTTACGTTTGGTAGTGTATATATGTCCATGCCTCTTTTTCGCTTTGTCACAGCTTACCCTTCCCCCTCCCCATATCCTCAAGTCCATTCTCAAGTAGGTCTGTGTCTTTATTCCCGTTTTATACCCCTAGGTTCTTCATGACATTTTTTAAATTCCATATATATGTGTTAGCATACGGTATTTGTCTTTCTCTTTCTGACTTACTTCACTCTGTATGACAGACTCTAGGTCTATCCACCTCATTACAAATAGCTCAGTTTCGTTTCTTTTTATGGCTGAGTAATATTCCATTGTATATATGTGCCACATCTTCTTTATCCATTCATCCGATGATGGACACTTAGGTTGTTTCCAGCAAACAACAGAATTAGAATCATAAATTAGGGATGTATTCTGAATCTCCTTTTTCCTCATGTGCAAAATGAGGGCATTGGGTTTAACCAGCTTTGAAGTTCCATTCTAAAATTGCTTGTTTAAAAATTTTTTTTAATTTTATTTTAAGAGTAGAGGGAACAGTAACTGAATAAAGACAGCCCCCCAAATCTGCTTTTTCCACACAATCTCCTGACATGATATTATTCACAAAGCAAAAATAATACACTTCTAGCATATTTTTAAAAAATAACCGGAATAATGCAAAACATAAAATGCTGAAAATGAATTCATTGTACATGAATTCAATAGGACTAGTTTCCAGAAACATAACTGAAATGATACTTATCTATCTATCTATCTATCTATCTATCCATCTACCTATTTATCCAGTCAGATAATAGATGTAGATATATAGAGGTATGTACCCACACACTATATTTTTTTTTACTGAAATAAATGTTGTTCCTATTGGTTGTTTGATATTATTGATAATAAAAATGTCATATATATATTTGCCAAGTGAGTCCAATTTTTGCTCAATTATATGTATGTATGTGTTGAGGTTATTAGTACACTCAGGTTACCTTTATAAAATATACCTTCATTTTACATTTGAAAGATCTGATTTAGAATGCTAAGAACATGCAAAAGTTCTGATATATAAGCCATCTCTCTCTTCCTTCTCTTCTTCTTCACATAGTCAGTCTCAACTTCTTCCCACATCTGATTGGCCAGTCCCATCTTACAGAAGATATGTGGATGCTGAATTTATTCTAAGCTTTTGAGCCCAGGCAGCACATTTATGAACTTAGGTCTGGAGTCCCCTGATTCAAAATGGCTCAGATTAGAAGAAACTGCACACACACACACACACACACACGCCTGAAGACAGATACCTAATACTTCGTCACATTTACTGTATGAGTAGACAGATAATATTTACGTCAGAAGCATATAGTGACCAGCTATTTTTGCTCCTAGAGTATCTCTGAGTTTCATATTTCAGGACATATCTTAGGAATTCCATCTACAGAGAAAGATGCCTATTTATTTTCTTTTTGTTTGATATTTACAGGATTTCCACTGATTCCTGCTTGTATACATGCTGTTGCCAGAAGCTTATATTATAATGACAAGTAAGACAATCTCTCTTTTTTATTTCAATTGGAAATAATTACAATGAAAATCTTCAACATAATTTCCCTGTTTTTTCCCTTAGCTGTTGGATCAGTTCTGATACCCATCTCCTCTACATTATCCATGGCCCAATTTGTGCTGCTTTATTGGTATGTAATTAAAATGCTCCTTTTTTCATTATTGTTCATAGTTCAACTTTATTTCCTGAAACATCTGGCCTATGGTATCCTTCAGGATATCAGTGGACATAAACGGCATACTCACAGTGTTTGATTGAAGAGGGTTAAAGGAAGGTGTTATATTTGAAGTGTTGGCAGGAAGAGGAAAGGAACTAATTCATAAGGGATGGTGAGGCACCAGGCACCAACAGCGGGAAGCTGTTATCATGGACAGACTTTAAGAGGGGGTTGGGTGAGTGCTAGGAGGGGTAGCCCAACAAGAGGTCTGGCCTTGGGTAGAGGAACACAGCTACTGTCAAAACCACAGCCTGACAGGGGAAAAAGGAGAAGGAAATACTCAAACTTCTCTCTTTTCCCATGCTCTAATCTCTTGGATCCTCCCATTGGCCAAATGCAGCAAATGCCAAGGGCAAAAAAGCCTTGTGATGATGCAGTCCTCAGACCTGCCTCAGAGCCTGCTGGGGTGCAGAGCAGAGGGCAGAGGATGGATCTATTGAGTGGGGATGGCAAACAGGAAAAACCACACACCTGTGACGGTAATAAGACTAATATCCCCATAAAGAAAAGACTTTAATTTGGAAAAAGAAAGTATTGCTTAAACTGTTGTTTTATCATTATAATTATCAGCACTTAATCCAAGTGCACGAATTGGACATTTTAAAGTGTGGTTGAAGGAAAACAGAAGTCAAATTCAGTGCTTTTATTACATTGTTTCAATGGGGAAATAAATTAATCTAAATTAACATGCTTTCTCTCATAGAGCATTAGAGACCAGATTCCAATTACAGTCTTTAAGACTGTAATTACAGCTGATATTTAATTATATATAAAAAGAAGAAGGTGGCACGTTTCTCAGCCAAAATTCAAAGCTTCCTAACCCTTCTTTTCAGATTCTTTTTTTAAGAGAAATATTCTATTATTTTACTACATTTGCTAGCTGCAGTTTAGTATGTGGTTATGTGAGAACACTGTTCAAGACATTCTCAAGTGAATCACTGTTATTTTCAAAAGTGTGCCATAATTAAGAGGGTAAATTTTAGAAGCTGATTGTCTGGGTTTGAATTCTTCTACCTCTTACTTGCTATGTGACCTTATGCAATTAAACTAATCACTCTGGGCCTCAAGTCCCTTATTTGCAAAACGGAGAATGTAATTACAGAGACTTCTAATTTTTTTTTAACAAGAAATTAAATGAGTTAATACATAAAGAGTGCTTAGCCTGGCATGTATAAATCACGGAGCAAGTGTCAAATTTCTGGTTTGTGCTTGGCTACACAAGACAGCCAGTTCAAAAAATCAACACATGGAATTTATTATTATATCTCATGGAAATTTTAATGTACCTTAGTGCAGACTCTATGAAAATTTCAGAGGCAGAAGCATTTCCTTCCCTTGCTACCTGCACATGAACATGTATAGCACATTGTTTAAGCTGTATCCTGAGAAGTCTTAGCTTTGTATTCTTGGAAAGAACCAGCATTGAAACCTAGCTCTACCATTGCTGGTTGTGTTTCTCAGGGCAAGTTCTGTTTTGTTTTGAGCCTCTTTTTGCCTTTGTTTTCTCATCTATGACTATGCAGTAATAAGAATAAATACCTCATAGGGTGTTGTAAGGATTGAGATGTATCCTGTTAAGCAATTAACACAGTGCCTAGAATATAATAAACTCTCAAAAATGCTTTTAAAAGATCCTTCATTTATAATTTCTACATGATACCATGATTCTGTTTTGAGGAAATTACAAAGAAATTAAGATTCTTTTTTTGGGCCATCCAGAAGCTTACAGAACAAATACAAGGCAAAATTTTATTATAAGAGATCTGGCTCTAGAGAGGGGTATGTGATTCAGAGTCCTAAATCAGAGAGGTTCAGGAAATAAGTAAAAGCACCTAACAAATGAAAAATATAACAGCAATTAACACAATCCTTGGAAGAGCTTGTCCACAACAACTTTGGAAGAGTAGATGGTGCAGTTAGGATAAAATATCACATAGGAATATAGCCCATCAAGCTGCTCAGTAAGAAAGGAAGTGAAAATCCACATTATTTGCAGAAAGCTTTTTCCATTTTTCTGGCCTAACAAAAGACTAGAGGACTATTTTTCTACCAGGATAAAATGTTCTGTCCTTGTTTAAGCTCTAGGGCTCCTCACTGGTCCTGGCCAATTCCAAGGTCTTGGGAGGGGCTCTAGCAATTTTTTATATGGTCACATATTTTTGTATAATTTTTATAAATGAAGAGATTTCAATCACAATCAGTTTCTTTCCACTCAGACTTCCTCTGTCCCATATTCCCTCGAGCAGGGTGGTATTGGAATGTTTACAGCACTTTTGAGATCTTGCTAAGGGGAAGTTGAGAGGGGATACGGTTAATTTGTGTTTAGTGAAAGATGTTTAGGTCACTTTAGTGAGTAGTTAAGTGATTGCTGGCTAATCTAGTAGAGGAATGACTTCCAGGAATCCTGCTGCCACTGGGCTGATTCACAGGGCTTCCTGCCATGACCCTAGGTGGTATCATGATGTGAAAATGTCCTGTTGTACCTACGACCATCTATGTGAACTTTATGGGTATTGGAGTAAAAACAAGTTTCTCCTCTTTTCCTTACCTAGTTTTTCACTAAGATAGATGAGATTCAGATGTGATTCATCTGAAATTCATTATTCTTGTTCTATTTGTATTTAAAATAAATGGAAGTATTTGCAGAAAATAAAGTAGGATGACTCTCTAATTTCTAGGTTCACATTTTAAATCAGACTTGCCATTTGGAGAAGCACTTTGCATTTAGAAATTTTTATATAATAGGCATTTAAATTGCAACATTTATAGTGATTTTTATAATTTATGATTTTTGCATATTAGGATTATAAAATATTCTAAATTCTAAATTTATAAGCAGATAAAATGGCATTATTACTTTTTATTCAATGGGCTGGTAGAAATTTCCACTTAGTCAAAACTTTTAAAACAGTAATGAATGCTTGGGAAGGGAATACAGTAGGATGGGTGGAATAACAGCTGATGTGTTGATTCATCATGTTTCATTCTTACACCTGTTGCAATAGCTTATTCTGCTTTGGTCTTTAGCAGAGACAGTCCTGTGTCTGTAACCATGTTACTTTTCATAGATGTGTTTCCATCAGGATTATAGTTAGCTGTTTATTTTTGAAGCATATGTTCCATTGAATTCTCTAAAAGAATAGTAGAATATTTTTATGCCCAGTTATTTTCATAACACGTGCCTTAAATCAGCAAATGTATGTTATTTGTTCATTGCTTTCTATATTAAATGAGATACTACCATTATTTTTCTGATTAAAGTATGTGGATATAAATTGCATAATAGTACGCAGTTTGAAATTTTTACATTATTAAACAAAACACTAGAATTCAGGGTGAGAAAAAAGGAAAGAGAACAAAAGAGAACAAAATAGTAGAATAAGAGCCCGAAGGGACATTTCTGGGGCTATTGTCCATAATTCTATGGAAAGCATAAGGAATAGGAATAGAGGATTTAGACAAAAGTAACAAATATTGACATGGATAAAGATAAGAAAGAGAGAACGTATTATTCAGGAAGAGAGAGAGAAATGTATTTCAATAGAACTCTGTTCATTTCTTGAACACTATATATATATTTTTTCACATCTTTATTGGAGTATAATTGCTTTACAATATTAGTTTCTGCTGTACAACAAAGTGAATCAGCTATATATATACATATATCCCCACATCCCCTCCCTCTAGAGCCTCCCTCCCACCCTCCCTATCCCACCCCTCTAGGTCGTCACGAAGCATCGAGTTGATCTCCCTGTGCTACGCAGTAGCTTCCCACTAGCCATCCATTTTACATTTTGTAGTGTATATATGTCAATGCTACTCTCTCACTTCGTCCCAGCTTCCCCTTGCCCCTGTGTCCTCAAGTCTATTCTCTACGTCTGCATCTTTATTCCCTCCCTGCCACTAAGTTCACCAGTGTTGTTTTTTTTTTTTTTAGATTCCATATATATGCATTAGCATAAGGTATTTTTTTTCTCTTTCTGACTTACTTCACTCTGTATGACAGACTCTAGGTCCATCTACCTCACTACAAATAACTCAATTGCGTTTCTTTTTATGGCTGACTAATATTCCATTGTATATGTGTGCCACATCTTCTTTATCCATTCATCTGTTAGTGGACATTTAAGTTGCTTCCATGTCCTGCTATTGTAAATAGTGCTGCAACGAACATTGTGGTACATGTGTCTTTTTGAATTATGGTTTTCTCAGGGTATATGCCCAGTAGTGGGATTGCTGGGTCATATGGTAGTTCTGCTTTTAGTTTTTTAAGGAAGCTCCATAGTGTTCTCCGTAGTGGCTGGATCAAACTACGTTCCTGCCAACAGTGCAGGAGAGTTCCTTTTTCTCTACACCCTCTCCAGCCTTTATTGTTTCTAGATTTTTTGATGACGGCCATCCTGACCGGTGTGAGGTTATACCTCATTGTGGTTTTGATTTGCGTTTCTCTAATGATTAGTGATGTGGAGCATCTTTTCATGTGTTTGTTGGCAATCAGTATGTATTCTTTGGAGAAAGCTTTATTTAGGTCTTCCACCCATTTTTGGATTTTTTTTTTTTAATTGAGCTGTATGAGCTGCTTGTATATTTTGGAGATTAATCCTTTGTCAGTTTCTTCATTTGCAAATATTTTCTGCCATTCTGAGGGTTGTCTTTTCGTCTTGTTTATGGTTTCCTTTGTTGTGCAAAAGCTTTTAAGTTTCATTTGGTCCCATTTGTTTATTTTTGTTTTTAATTTCCATTACTCTAAGAGGTGGGTCAAAAAGGATCTTGCTGTGATTTATGTCATAGAGTGTTCTGACTATGTTTTCCTCTAAGAGTTTTATAGTGTCTGGCCTTACATTTAAGTCTTTTTTGTTTGTTTGTTTGTTTGCGGTATGCGGGCCTCTCACTGTTGTGGCCTCTCCCGTTGAGGGGCACAGGCTCCGGATGCGCAGGCTCAGCGACCATGGCTTACGGGGCCTAGCCGCTCCGTGGCATGTGGGATCTTCCCGGACCGGTGCACGAACCTGTGTACCCTGCATCGGCAGGCGGACTCTCAACTACTGTGCCACCAGGGAAGCCCACATTTAGGCCTTTAATCTGTTTTGTTTATTTTTGTGTATGGTGTTAGGAAGTGTTCTAATTTCATTCTTTTACATGTAGCTGTCCAGTTTTCCCAACACCATTTATTGAAGAGGCTATCTTTACTCCACTGTATATTCTTGCCTCCTTTGTCAAAGATAAGGTGACCATATGTGCATGGGTTTATCTCTGGACTTTCTATCCCTGAGCACTATATTTTTTTAAAGTTTCATGTCTCAATTTCAAAGAGAATGCTTTCTTTTGGGGAAAGTTGTAAACTCACAGTAAGTTTATAATTACAGAAAGTAATCGACAGAAGGCCTTGTTGGATGCCAAATTTTTTTACCTCTAGGATGATCTAGGTTGAATATCAACTGGTTCCAGTATGTGATTCAGCCTCCTCATAAGGGTAAAGAGGATTATAGTACTATCATGGGGAGTTGTGAGGATTGTTACACACATACACACACAAATAATGCAGGAAGGATAAACCAAAAAGATGAAAATGGTTATTATGGTATAATACATATTTGGTAAGTACCTAGTATGAACACTAATACAGAGTAGACACTTAAAATAATTAGTCTTTGCTAAAAACAATTATTTCCTATCTTTGAGCTGAAAATGTTCAGAAGCTTTAGTTTTTTAATCATAGCAAAATTTTAAAATTTTGCATAAGAAAATGAACTAAGCAAAACAATCAGATATTACTTAGCTGAAGGTGGCCCACAATAATTCCACCATAAATTTATTTTTTAAAATCTAAATCCATTAAAATTGATGTACTTTTAAAATTAATAAATCACAATTCCATATCCAAAGGAAACAAGAACACTATGTTAAAGAGATATCTGCACCCCATGTTCATAGCAGCATTATCCACAATAGCTAAGACATGGAAACAACTTAAGAAGTTATGGTATTTATACACACACACACACACACACACACACACACACACCACACAATGGAATACTATTTAGCCATAAAAAATAAGGAAATCCTGCCACTTGAGACAACTTGGATGAGCATTATGCTAAGTAAAATAAGTCAGAAAGGGAAAGACAAATATTGTATGATCTCACTTATATGTGGAATCTAAACAAATAAACAAACTCATAGAAAAAAGAGAACACATTTGCGGTTACCAGAGGCAGAGCATGGAGGAGGTGGAATTGTAGGAAGGTGGTCAAAAGGCAGAAACCTCCACGTTTAAGATAAATGAGTATGAGGGATGTAATGTACAACATGATGATTATAGTTAATGCTGCTCTACGATATACATGAAAGTTGCTGAGAGTAAATTTTAAGAGTTCTCATAAGGTAAAATATATATACAATTTTTGGTATTTATATGAGATGATCGATGTTAGCTAAAATTATTGTGATGATCATTTCACAATATATGTAAGTTAAATCATGCTATGCAACCTAAACTTATATAGTGTCACTTATATCTCAGTAAAACTGGGGAAAAAATGAAAAAATTCAGTAGCAGAAATACAAATTAATATTTAGGCAAATATTCTCATCAATAGAACATATTCTTGTGTACTGAAAACATTCTAAGATTCATAAAATCAAAGATCCTTCAATTATGATTCTTAATATTAAATATGAAATAATTTCCATATGCCATTTTATTTTCTTTTAGGTGAATCTTTTTTTCCTATTAAATATTGTACGTGTTCTTATCACCAAGTTAAAAGTTACTCACCAAGCAGAATCCAATCTCTACATGAAAGCTGTGAGAGCTACGCTTATCCTGGTGCCATTACTTGGCATTGAATTTGTACTGTTTCCATGGCGGCCTGAAGGAAGGATTGCAGAGGAGGTGTATGATTACATCATGCACATCCTCATGCACTATCAGGTATGGTGTTCTTGCATCAGGAAGGCACCTTGTGAAATTTGGTTTTAAATTTATATATAGCTTTGGTTTTATTTTTAACTATATGTGCATCAAGTTGGTTACAAATAATGTGTCTTTTCCATTTGGAATCAGATAATTCTATTTTTCTTTTACAGGGTCTTTTGGTATCTACAATTTTCTGCTTCTTTAATGGAGAGGTATGGTGATTGATTTTATTCCTCTTATTTTTTATTTGCAATACTTTTTTACTTTAAAAAATGAGAGAATTATAAATTCTCTAAGAACAAGTATTTCAAATTCCATTTCTGTCAGGAAAAAGAACCATGGAATCTCTTTTACTAGATGTAACTCTCCTTCCCAAAAGCTCAGGTCATATTGGAGTTCAAGACTAGGGCAAATTCAGCCTCACTTTAAAATATTCCATCAATGACTTTTATTCATCTAGTCTTTCGACCTACCTTTTGAACTAATCCTACTAATTCTAGACTTTGTCCTAGGTACAATGTTAGGCAATCCTTATCCTCATAGAACATACACTCTAATAGGAAATAAAATTGGGTCATTTTTATTTTCCCCCTTTCTCTGTTTTGTTTTTTTTTTTCTCCTGGGAAGAGCTGAAGTGGGTTAAGAAACAGAAGAGCCCTCTGATTTGTAACATGGAAATGTGCTTTTGGATATTTCAAGATTTTTATCCAATATTTTTTTCCCTAATTGGGAAGTTTCAGGCATCTTAGAAACTGGTACCATATTTCTTATATCAATAGGGCTATAACTCAGTGGTTTGAGCTATATTGATTTAGTTCTTTATATGATTTTAATCTACTTGACAAAATTTAACGTGTTGGAGGATTTTGGCAAAATTCAGTAAAGTTTAGAAATTCAGACAGCAACTTATGAGACATATATTTGGTAATGGTGAAGCTTACCACAAAGCTTCAGATGGGCAACACATGGAACCAGTTGTCATAACTTTATAAGAACCATTTCTGTACAACTAATCAATGTCGGAAATTATGTACGTCATGAAAAACTATAAAATATTGTTTTTCCTTGTTTATGTAATATTTTAATTCTTTCTCTTAGCATACAATAAAATTTCATATTTGATTTCTTAATCAATTTTAAGATATAGATATTTATTTTATATATTTATTTATTTATAATGGCGTATAGAACTGTCAAACATAGTAGACTATATTTCATATCTTTGAGTGGTGTCTCCATGATTCTTCTGCTGTATAGAGGATAAGAGTGACTTTTTCTGAAGTCAGTGAGAAGTAGGGACAGAGAATGCAATTAGGAAGAATAGATACATCATCTGTTTTGATAATAAAATTCAATTAGCATTTATTATATAACTCTATAAATTAATTATTGTATAAACTGAATTAGACAATACAATTTCTGCCTACATAGGACTTTACAATTAAATATAGATGAGAAAGCTACAGACAATATGCCATAAAGCATGTATGAAATAATTAAGATACATGTTTGCATGTGCAGAAACATATTTGATTTTTATAAAGGGTATTTTTTAAATGTACAAATTATAACCACTAGTAAAATATTTTGTGATGGAAGGCAGTGTAGCATAAAGGCACTGACACAGTAATGCATTTAAACCCAAAGATGCCATTTTGTTCCTGGCTGTAACATCTTGGGAAATATTCTGAACCTCCAGGAGTCTCAGTGTGTACTTTTATTAAAGGGAAATAAACGCAAGTTCCTTACACAAGTCTCACAGGGATTAACATAAGCTAGGAATATAAAGTTTTTAGCACCATGCCCCACCCACAGTAGATACTCAGTACATTATAGATTCCTTTTTAGATTTGTCAAATCTCTCATTTACAAAAATATATGTACAAATGGGGACATTAATCATATCGGAATCAAATCTCAAATTGGCCCTTATATTTAGAAAAAGTGCCCAGGGAATATCTAAATTAATGCCTAACACTCTTATTGCACTCTACCTGTGTAAGCAAAAGAGACACAGTCCTTGATCTTTTGCCATGTTCTAAAATTGAGAAAACTTTGGCACTGGAAAATTACAATAAAATATCTTTGAGCCAACTTGTTACCAAATCCTTCAGCATCTCACAACATCTCCAATATCTGTCCCCTTGTCTTCATCTCTAGATACAATCCCTGTTTGTGTATGATTCATTTCTCATCTTAAGAAATACTATAATGCTTCCTTTTTTTGTCCCTTTGCCTCTA
Organism: Mesoplodon mirus; assembly: GCF_964341445.2. Taxonomy (NCBI): domain Eukaryota; kingdom Metazoa; phylum Chordata; class Mammalia; order Artiodactyla; family Ziphiidae; genus Mesoplodon; species Mesoplodon mirus. The sequence continues at coordinate 47,502,206 of NC_138984.1, forward strand.
GTTTTTCCCACTCTCATAACATGAAGACACAGCTGCCAAATCCATTTTGTGTGGTTCCAACTATGTCATGTACTTCTTGAAATCATTTGCTTAGGCTTAGTTTCCTTCTTACTTTCCATGTTAGGTCAAATAGCTTGCCTTTATCTTAATATTTCTATTTATTTTTTATTCTCACATTTTATTTTTATTTCTTAGCCAAAATATTCCTATTTGCATTTCTCACTAAATAACCGTGGCTTGACAAGTACTCAGGTCACTTTCATCTCATCTCTAGTCCTCTCAATCAAAAAAATGTGCACTGTTAGCATAAACTACGGACTCTAGACATCAGAAGGGCCCTCCCTAGTCTCATGGGTATCTTTTTTTTTTTTTTTTTTTTTTTTTTGCGGTACGCGGGCCTCTCACTGTTGTGGCCTCTCCTGTTGTGGAGCACAGGCTCCGGACGCGCAGGCTCAGCGGCCATGGCTCACGGGCCCAGCCGCTCCACGGCATGTGGAATCTTCCCGGACTGGGGCATGAACCCGTGTCCCCTGCATCGCCAGGCGAACTCTCAACCACTGCGCCACCAGGGAAGCCCCTTCACGGGTATCTTTAACAACACCTGAGCGTAGATATTTTTACAACGTGAACAAAAAGATTTGTTGAGAATAACCAAACTCACATTCTGTAGTGAGAAGTAGGTAGAATTTTTATATAAAGCTCTATTAAACACCTTTTAACTGATTTAGGTTAAGCAGTGTAGAGTTGGTTTCTTATCAGGTACTAATGGTCATATAAACCCATATTCTTTATATTGTACAAAATTATATATTGCAATGTTATATTCTAAAAAGTTGGCCTTACTATTTATATAACACTTATGCATAAATCAATGAAAACATTTTCATATCTTTAATAACATCAGGCAGGCTCTCTTGCCTTCCAATGGCAATTTTCCTTTTTATCTTTCCCCATTACATTCTTCTCATTGTAAGTTTACTGAGAGTGGCCACTTTAATGTTCTGTTGAACAGGTGTGATGTTGTGTTAGAGAAAGCAGATGAAAAAAAATAACATCCTTATAGAGAGTACCATAAACAAACAGATGTCTACAAGGCCTATGGGTCTTTAATTACCTTTATATTTAGCTTCAGTAAGTAAGTCAGGAAATTGGCTTTCCATGGTTTTTCTGACGATTTAGTTGCAAGGGAGAAATAGGGTGATGACCTTAATCAAAGTAGATATTTCAAGAGCAAACAGTCATGTATTTCAAAGCCATTTTGGCTTTTAGAATTGAATTTAAGCTTTCCTTGTTAAGACTATAAGTACTACTCTCGTAGCTAAAATATTTCTTCATGTCAGCTTCTTCCCAACATTAATGTAGAATCTTTTGTACAAAGCTACATTCCACCTCCTTTCAAACAGAAACTATATAGCACATGGATTCAATCAGTCCAGCTTTTAGTAACAAAGTGAGAAGTTAATTAAGCATAAAAATCAGGATCAAAAACACTCCCATTAGAAATACCTAGATAACTGGCCAAATGTCATTTTTGTTTTAAATCTCTGAATATTTATTTAAAAGTCATAATCTAAAGCCATTCCATTTGTCATTTGCTTATATTCTTGAAGATATTACATACGCAGATGGTATTTTTTAATTACCTTAATTTAAAATGTTATTTGGAGAACTTAGAAATACATCACTAAACCATAAGAGAAATAAATTTTTATAAGATAAATGTATTCATTTTCCTATAAATGTTGTTATTTCAAAGAAAATTTATATGAATAAAAATTATTTCCTTCAGATATAGTTGCCATATGTAAAGAAGTGAGCTTGAAATTCTTGAAGCTCTGAATTTCATATTAATAAAACAATGTATTGCATTCCTAGCTACATAATTTTTGAATTATAGAGTAGGGAGATGCCTCCTGGAATTTCTAATAACTCATTCTGAATTCTTACTAAAGAAACTGATTAACCTTATATTTGTTTGTTTTGTTTTTCTACATGTTAAAATATGAAATGAGACAGTAAAACTTTGTGTTCATTTTAAGCGACAGATTAGAGGAGACTAACAGGACCTTAAAGTATCCCACAGAGCTGCAGACATCCTGGGAATACCTATTCACTATAGATTGTAATTTGGAGAAGAGATAAGAAAATGAAAAGACTTAAATAATCAGCCCTATTTTAAAGTTTAATATTGATATGTACACGTGAATGTAATGAACAAAAAGTTGAGGAATTTATGTAATTCGTAGAAAGTTAAATAATATTGCATGAGTATGTTTGTAGGACATGAACTACTAGAAAGTTGTTTTTGGATGCTCAGATTCCCTTTGGGGAAACAATCAAAGGGTCAAAGAGCAGTAGAGATTTGGGGAAGACAATTCAAAGCTATACATGCTTTGCAAAGACACAGATCAGGTCACAGCATGTGGCTAATACATCCTTAACCTAGAAGCAGACAGGAAATGTACAGGTGATTGAGTTGGGGATGCATTTGATATTCTCATTTATGCTCACTGACTCAATATGAAGAAAATCATCTGTGTCTTATGTTCAGTTAAAACCAAAATCATTGTATATGACCTACCTAGTTCTGATCTCTATCCCCAAGCAGAAAAGATAGAAGAGTCATTAAACTTCAAATTTATCCAGACAGAGGTGTATCTAAATACAAAAAAAGTGGAGTTGTGACATTACTAAACTTTTTTTCCCCACAATACTCATACCATTATATGTTCAATGCTGTAATTATCTGTTCAACACTATTTTCCCTCTGGGGGTAAGCTCCATGAGGACAAAAACCCTGATCTTCTTTTTCCAGAATGTAGCTCAATACCTGGCATATGCTAATCACAGTAAAAGGTTGTTGCTGCTGCTGTTGATGATGATGGTGATAATTATTTATATTCCCTGTATCCCTGTTTTTAAATCTTTTTTCTCTCTTCTTTTATATTTCACTAATTATCTCATTCTTTTAATAAAAATATTGACACAAAACTAAATGTTGCACATGCCAACTTGTAAGTGAGGGTGTAGATTAACTATTTGACAGCAAGACATTCATGTGCATTTTTAGAGCTTCAAAGAGAAGGCATAGAAAGAGAAATATGAAGTTTTCTGTAGTCTGTACAAAAGTATAGAGTAATTACAAAGATTTCCTAATATAAAGATAGTTTACTCAATTTCATTTTTTAATTAAGAAAATAAAGTAATATTATTCACTCAATATCAATGCTTTTTTAAAAAAAGCTTTTGTAAATAACCTATTTTATTGTATTATTAAACACATTATCTTCGTTTCATTTATGAATTGCTCTTACCCTTTCTGTTTCTTTTTATTTTATAGGTTCAAGCAATTCTGAGAAGAAACTGGAATCAATATAAAATCCAATTTGGAAACAGCTTCTCCCACTCAGATGCTCTCCGTAGTGCATCTTACACAGTGTCAACAATCAGTGATGGTGCAGGTTACAGTCATGACTGTCCAAGTGAACACTTAAATGGAAAAAGCATCCACGATATTGAAAACGTTGTCATAAAACCGGAAAAGTTATATGACTGATAATAGAGCGTGTATTGCTGAACTATCATGTTCCACTCCTAACTCAAGGACTTGGATCCATGACTTTACAACCAGAAGACTTCAATATTAAATGAATTATTTGAAGGTGACAAAGAAAACCCTCACATGATTTCAGTAGTGTGTTGATAAATGTTTCACACTAGCTCCATGGGGGAAAACAGTCCTAATTCGTAATTTTTGCCAGTTTTTATGGTGTAAGTAGTCCCACCATGGCTGATTTCAAGTTACGAACTTGACATCAGTGAATGTGGAGTTGGGTAAAAATGAGCACAATCAGTTGTTGTAGGTTGGTGTGAGCCAGCTCCAGCACACCACTGCATGAATCCACAAATAAATAGACCATAAAAGTTCATAGACACAATGGGCACAATTCCACTCCTGTTGCCTAAAGAGACCTAGCTACGGCCTATAGACTTGGAAAGAAAATGAGCTTTTCATTTGTTTTTAAAATCTTTATCCCATATTCCTTGGTGAAGTTGATTTTTTACCTTGAAAGTATTCTAGCCCTTTTTGTTTTTATTTTTTCAAATGGACCAGATAAAGAATTAATTATTCCTGTTTGCTTACCCTCTTCTCCCCACAAAAAATAAATGAGCAGAATTGCTGTTGGCTACTCATTTGCTGATTCATCACAGTTATACCCCTTGTCATATCCATTTTTGAGGCTTGATGAATAGTATGTATGATACACAATCCTACTTTGGTATCATTAGGGAGAAATCTTGGTTGATACTACAAAACATGTGGTTGACTACTTTCCCATCTTACTACACGAGTGGGAAGGAATTCATGTCCATATACCTGTAAATAGAAACTTTGCCCCTTCCATTTCTACTATGTGGACAAATTAGCAATTATTTTACATGAAGGAAATCAATGAAGGATTTCTTATTTTCTTAAAAGTTTGTAAAAAAATTGTGAAAGGTAAGCTTGTAAATACTCTGTTATTCTATTTTATAGTCTCAAATATATACAATCTAGGTAATTTTTTTAAAAAACAAATACTTAATGTAACAGTGTGTGCATGTTAATATCTGATACTGTGTCTGGGCTGATTTTATAATAAAATAGAATCTGGAATTCTTTATTTGGTAACTATTTTAAAGACAACCAGATGCCAGCATCAGAAGTTTGAGAACTAAGTTTGAGAAATATCTATGATAAGATATAAAATATTTATTTAAAAAATCCTCAAGGCCATTGTTTTATTGAATATATTAACTTTGGTGATTCATACCTTAATAATAGATATGTTTGACATATATCCTTTTTTATTTTGATGATGAACTTTCATTCTAATCCAGAAAATTTAAATGACTCCTATAATAAATGCCAATCTGCTATTCTTATGGTTTTTACCCCGTTAAAAAGATTACTTTTCTGACTTACTATATGAAGATATATAGCTTTGGAAATGCTGCAGGCTATTTTTTAAAATTAGAGGAATACAATATATATCATATACAATGTTTTAATATTTTAATAGAGATATTATATATGACAATGCAATATAGTGAAAGACCTGAATGTATCAGTAAGGAAGAATTGTTGTCAGAACATTTATGGAATAATTAAATTAAGATGGAAGAAATCCTCGCTAATGAATTAAAGTGACATTTAAATGGGATTCATTTTCCCTAATGTCATTTTCCACTGATTTCTGAAAAATAAAATGCCTTCAATTAGTAAGTCAGTTTTGGCGGGAGAATTCATTACATCTATATGTTTTTTTGTTGTTGCTGTGGTGTGTCAATCTGCTTAAAATGGATTAAACTAATGACTTAGCCATCATAGGTTGTTTCGTAAGCTGTCAATAGATGGTAAGTTCAGAAGTCATTTGAAATTGTCCAGGTAAATTATCTAAATTAGTAAGAATTCACTTATTAAAAGGCCTGGTCAGTAGATTTATGATTTATCTATACACATGTAAAAGCTGTACTGTTAGTTTCAGATTTATGGATTTCAAAACAAGCTGTTATAAAAAGGAACTCAGGCTGTTCTGAACTTTCTAATGCCTAAATTATACAATAATTCCTTTAAATAATCTCACATTTTAGCTATTTATTATTCAAAGACACAGATTCAAATCCTTCACTGACACTGTTCATATATTTTAGCATTCTTCCAGACAAGCTATCAAGTCTCAACCATAAATGACAGTAGAAAATGTCAAATTATCAGCGAGCATTATATTAAAAATACATTGTAACTTTCAAGTCTTTTTATTGTGCTTTTATCATATTAAGTTTAGATCAGATTTCCTTTGTGGCCAGGATTTATCTATTGTACCATCTTTAGGTGAAGACAGTCCATTATTAATCAGTGTTAGTTTTGAACCCATTTTTTTAGAAGTGATATTTTTAAATATTAGACTTCTCTAAAACTGAAGTACTAATAATTAAGATCTCCTTTGTATCTTACTCATATAAAAAAGTCAAATCAATACTGTTTAAAAGCAAACTTCCTTGGTATCTAAAAACTTATTTGGGGAATTTCTAGCTTTTAAAATGCAAATCTGCTACTTTTCTGAAAGTATTTGTGAAAGTCATTTTAATTTTTAAACAATTCTAGTATGTCATATTTTTAATTTCTAAAGTTATTTAGTGCATTTATTCATAAAATATTCATTCTGGAATTTAGTGTTTGTTCAAATGTAATCCAATGTACATAGAAATAGTGGTAGCTACAGTGCTGTATTTATTGCTTGATAACTTTTTAAAAATGTGAACTTATCTAATTTTCTCTTGGTTTTAATATGCTAATAAAAACCATTTCTTTTATTTCTAAAACATACCCAAGATATTCTGATCAATTAAAATAACTCATGTTATGCTTACTTAGTGTATATCTCTATATTTTGATTGTATGAAAATATTAAAGTTATGAGCTAAAGTTGATTTTCACTCATGTTTACTGGAGTACTGAATAATCTAAATTACAAATATAATTCTTTACAGCAATCAGTGTAATACTTAAAATCGATGACTATATCACCATTACCCTCTTTAAAGTCTTCCATAAACCTGTAAATCATTCCATAAACCGGTTTGTTAAAATTATGAATTCATCTTTTAAGCTAGAAAATTCCAAATAAAGTACAATGTATGCAAATTCCTTCCTAGGCTGAAAGAAAGGAAAAGATTCCCAGAAATAGGAAAATGCACAGAGATTTGTCTCCTTTCTCCATTATATTCTACTGTATAATTTTGTGTTGAATAGCAGAAAAAAACAGAAGGAAAAGAACTATTTAAAAATATAATTTTCTCATTTAAAGTTGTTTTTAGTGTATTATATTGGTATAGTATATTTACATATATTCAAAGATGTGTAACCATCACCACAGTCAATTTTATTACATTTTTATGACCTCAGGAGGAAACCATGTATCCTTAGCTATCACTCTTCTATCCTCCCATCCCTGCTCTTACCCAAGCCCTAAGCAGCACTAACTTACTTTCTGTCTCAATAGACTTCCCCATTCTGGACTTTCATATGAATGGAATCATATGGAATATGATCTTTTCTGACTTCTTTTACCTATAATGTTTTCACAAGTTCGTAACTTGTTCCAATTTCATTCCTTTTTATGACTAAATTATTCCATTGTATGGATTTACCACATTTTGTTTATCCATCTGTCTGCTGATGGACATCTGTGTTGTTTCCATCTTTTGGCTATTATGAATAATGCTGTTATGAACATTTCTGTATAAGGTAATTTTTTTAACATATATTTTAATTTCACTTGGTTATATACCTAGAAGTGGAAATGTTGGATCATATGTTAAATACATCTGAGGACTGCTAGACTGTTTTGCCAAACAGCTGGACCATTTCACATTCCCACTAGCAGTGTATGAGGGTTCTGATTTCTCCACATGCTTCCCAACACTTGTTATTATGTGTCTTTTGTACTTTAGCCATCCTAGTGGGTGTGAAGTGGTATCTTGTGGTTTTAATTTGTATTTCTTTGGTGGCTAGTGACATTGAGCACCTTTTCACGTTTTTATCAGCTATTTGTATATCTTTGGAGAAATGTCTATTCAAATCCTTTGTTCATTTTTAATTGGATTGCTTGTATTTTATTATTGAGTTGAAAGAGTTCTCCATGTATTCCAGGTACAGGTCCCTTATCAGATATAAAATTTGCAAACATTTTCTTCCATTCTGTGGGTTGTCTGTCACTTTCTTGATGGTGTCCTTCATAACACAACAGTCTATAATCTTGATGAAATACAATTTATCTATTTTTTCTTTTGTTTCTTAGGCTTTTGGTGTCTTATCTAAAAATCCTTTGCCAAATTGAAGGTCATGAAGACCTACTCCTACAGTTTCTTCTAAGGAATTTATAGTTTTTGCTCTTACATTTAGATCTTTGGTCCATTTTGAGTTAATTTTTGTATACGGTGTGAGATAAGGGGCCAAATCCATTCTTTTGCATGTGGCTCTCCATTTGTCACAGTAATACTTGTTGAAAAAAATTATTTTCTGCATTGAAGAATATCCTTGTCTTGGTGTCCTGATCAAAATCAATTGACCTTAGATTTATGGTTTTATTTCTGAACAACTCTATTGGTCTCTCTTTGTGTCCAAACCACATATCTTGATTACTTTGCTTTGTAGTAAGTCTTGAAATCAGGTAGTGTGAGTTGTTCTGTTTTATTCTTATTTTTCACAGTTGTTTGTGCCATTATGGGTCTCTTGGAACTCCATATGCATTTTATTTTTTTAATTTTTTTAAAAATTAATTTATTTATTTTTGGCCATGTTGGGTCTTCATTGCTGTACACGGGCTTTCTCTAGCTGTGGTGAGCGGAGGCTACTCTTCGTTGTGGTGCATGGATGACTCATTGCAGTGGCTTCTCTTGTTGTGGAGCACGGGTTCTAGGCACGCAGGCTTCAGTAGTTATGGCACGTGGACTCAGTAGTTGTGGCTCATGGGCTCTAGAGTGCAGGCTCAGTAGTTGCGGTGCACGGGCTTAGTTGCTCTGTGGCTTGTGGGATCTTCCCAGACCAGGGCTCAAACCCATGTCCACTGCATTGGCAGGCCAATTCTTAACCACTGCACCACCAGGAAAGTCCCTCCATATGCATTTTAGACTGAGCTTGTCAATTTGTACAAAGAAGCCTGTTGGAATTCTGATAGGGATTACATTGAATCTGTCGATAATTGGGAGAGTATTACCATCTTAATGTTAAATCTTCTGATTCATGAACATTAGGTGACTCTACACTTACTTAAATCTTTAATTGCTTTCAATAATTTTTCTAGTTTTCAGAGTATAAGTTTTGCATTTCATTTGTTAAATTTATTCCTAAGCATTTTATTCTTTCTGATGCTATCATGAATGGAATTGTTTTCTTTTATGTTTGGATTGCTTATTGCAAGTGTATAGAAATAAAATTAACTTTTGTGTATGATTTTATATCCTTCAACCTTGCTGAACTCATTTATTCATTATAACATATTTTAGTGGATTCCTCATAATTTTCTACATAAAAGATCATGCCATCTGCAAATAGAGACAGTTTTATTTCTTCCTTTTGAATATGAATGCCTTTTATTTCTTTCATGTCTAAATGTCATGGCTAGAACATTCAGTAAAATGTTGAATGGAAGCAACAAGAGCACACGTCATTGTCTTGTTCTTGATCTTAGGGAAAACACCCAGTCTTTCCTCCTTAAGTATGTTAATTGTGTGTTTTTTGTAGATGCCCTTTACCAAGTTGAGGAAGTTCCCTTCTATTCCTACCTTGTTAATTGTTTTTACCATGAGAAGGTGTTGGATTTTGTTAAATGCTTTTTCTGCATCTATTGAGATGATCATGTGATTTTTGTTGTATATTTTATTGATATGATGTATTACATTATTGAATTTTCAGATTTTAAAACAATCTTGCATCCCTGGGATCACCTCTCTTGGTCATGGTGTTTAATTCTTTTTATATGTCGCTAAATTCAGTTTGCTAGTACTTTGTTGAGGAAATTTGCATCCATATTCATAAGAGATATTGGTCTGTAGTTTTCCTTTTTTGTGATGTTTTAGTCTGGTTTTGGTATCACAATAGTATCATATTCATAGAACGATTTGGATTGTGATCCCTCCTCTTCTGTTTTTAGAAGAGTTTGTGAAGAATTCCTTGAAGAGTTTGTATTAAATCTTCTTTGAATGTTTGGTGAAATTCAGTGGTAAAGTCATTTGGACTTGGACCAGATAAGCGCAGTTTTTTGATTACTGATTCAATTTCTTCACTTGGTATTGTCCTATTCAGATTGCCTATTTCTCCTTGAGTCAGTTTTGGTAGTTGATATTTTTCTAGGACTGTGTCCATCTCATCTACTTTGTCTAATTTGTTAACCATACAGTATTGAACAATCACTAAGGCCACAAACTGATTTTTGTGGTGCACTGACATTTTGGCCTTAACCAAAATAAAGCTGAGAAATTCATTAATTTTTTGGCAACATAAGCATTATTAGTGACATTGGCAAAGGTAGTTTCAGTGGAGTTTTTGAGACAAAATCTTGATTAGAGTGGGTTCCAGATAAATGGATTATCGTAAAATACTTTTTTGAACAAAATAAAAATAGAAAACATGATATAAAAATAATATGGCAGAATCAAATCCAATGCATCTAGGGTTTAACTTACATATTAACAGATTTTCAACTTGGATCACAAGCAAAACCATATCTTTGAGGTAGACAAAAGACAAACCTAAAAACTTTGAAAATACAAGGATCAGCAAGGGTAGGATATCGGGGAAATCAAACAAACAAATGAGAAAGCAATGGTCCTGATCTTAATATTAGTCAGGGAGGAATTTAGGTTTTTTAATAAGGCATCATTTGGGGAAAATAAACGTATTTTATAATGCTAAAGAGTACAAGTCCCAAAGAAAGCATAACACATATGAATATCTGTGAAGTTATGAATATATAGAAGAAATTACAGGAGACATAAGGAGAACTAGAAAAAAACACAAAAGTAGTAGCAGACTTTAATTTACCTCTCTCAACAATGATAAAATAGACTAAAATGTCAGGGAAAAAAAGCCCAAAAGACATAATTAACATATTTAGAAAAGTAAACCTTCCAAACTACTTTTATAAAGTGAGAATATCATCGAATTCAAAATATGATATTGCACCAAAGTAGTACAATTAATATCTTATGAATATTGGTAGATAAAATACTAAAGTAAAATACTGGCAAACAGAATTCAATGCATATTAAAAGATCTTTCACAACCAAGCAAGATATATTTCAGGAATGCAAGGATGAATCAATATTTAGAAATCTATTAACTTAATACACCATAGTAATAGTAGTAAGGAGAAAAATATCAAATAGTCATATTCAATGATAGTGGAGAAGCATTTGACAAAATTCAACTTATACTTAATTTTTAAAAATAAAAATAAATAAGGAATTTATATACAGACACTTCATTTACATGACAAAAGATACCTCAGCCCCCAAATCATCACCATGTTAATAGAAAAATACTGGAAGCTTTGTCCCAAGAGTCAGGATCAAGATGTAAATGCTTACATATCACCACCATTATTTAGTATCCAGCTAAATGAACCAGCCAATGTAATTTGACAATGCAAAACAAAATTAAGCAAAATAGAGGTAAAAAATATGGAAAGGAGCAGAAAACTATCAAGATTTTCGGATGATAGATACGGACACACCTGGAATGTTAATCTAAGCAGTAAGAGAATTCAGAAATTTAGGAACGTACAAAGTACATGTGCAAAAATCAATATTTTCCATATATACATATACCAACCAGGTAGAAGATGCAGTGGGAAAAAAAGGAGCAAATGCCATTTGTAACAGCATCAAGATAAATAAAACATATAGGAAAAAATTAAGCAAGAAATGAATGAAATACATTTTAAACACAACTATGGTCACAACAGAGGACATCACTTCATGGAAAGACACCATGTTCTTGAATAGGAAGATCATCATAAAGATGTAATTTGGCCCCTAAATAAATTATAAAGTATTTATGATCTATATAAAAATAATAGTAGGTAGTTATTTTGAAATCAGATGTGTTGATTCTAAATTTCATATACAGTCGTCCTTTGGTATTCTTGGGGGATTAGTTCCAGGGCACTCCTCCTCCCTGCCAATACCAAAATCTGCAGAGGCTCAAGTCCCTTATGTAAAATAGCATAGTATTTATATATAACCTATGCACATCCTGTATACATGTCTAGATTACTTATAATATCTAATACAATGTAAATACTATATAAATAGTAAATACAATGTAAATGCTATGTAAATAGTTGTCAGGTGGGTGGCAAATCCAAGTTTTGCTTTTTGGAACATTCTAGAGTTTTTTTTTCATCTGAGGTTGGTTGAATCCACAGATACAGAACCCTCGGATACAGAGGGTGGACTTTAGGGTAATAAAAATAAATAGTCATGAAGATTCTAAATAACAGTGGTTAGGAGATAAGCCTTAACAGATGTTATGAAACCCAGTTAATAAAACAGTGGTAATGGTACATGATTAGGACAGAGAGAACAGGAGGAGGGGAAGTGTGTATACAGACCACTCTTTGGAGCAGAAAACAGTAATCAGAATGGGGAGTGGAATGACATTATCACCCAGAGAATCATTAATTCTTGTCCTTTCCCACTTTGTCTTCCTTAAAAATGTGCCACCTCTGGAATACCAGATATAAGAAATGGGCATAACTGGTAGTGGTTGCTCCCTTGGCTTTAAAACGCCAAATGCATTGAAACTATTACCCATTAAGTATAAAAGTCTGTAGAAAAAGCCATCCTCTTCTTTAATTTTTTGCCTGGGAAAAAAGTGGAGATGCCAGTTGTTTGTTTATTCAAGTTACAGTTATAAGCATATAAGTTCAATGATTTCATAGATTCATGGATGCCGAACTACATCTGTGGATGACCTAAGAGTACTTAAACCTTAAGTAAATCCCTTTAGCCTACATTTTCAGCAAAGTTGAGTGGTTATTCTTTTGTTTCTAAATTCCATCTACAATCTCTTCTCTCAGACTCCAGGTAGAAGGCATTTCTCAGGTCTCCTGAAAGCTCAAATATTTTCACCATACAATTTTGTTTTAAGGTATTTCTTAAATAATTTTGCTATTTCAATTTGTCCTTTACATTTTAACTTTCCTTTGACCTTTTTCTCTTTATCTTATCTCAGGGTATATATTATATTCCAACAGTTATTGTCATAAATTTTCTGTAAACACATTTATATATTTAAACCCTAGCCTCTTACTGTTTGTTGCATGTCTTAGTCTGGTCAGTTTCCAAAACAAAAATACCATAGACTGGGTGGTTTAATCAACAGAAATTTATTTCTCACATTACTGGAGAGAAAGCCCAAGTTCAAGGTGCCAAGATTAAAGTTTCATTTTGAGTCCTCTTCTCTTAACTTGTAGGCAGCTGCCATCTGGCTGTGTGCTCATATGACCTCTTCTTTGGGCATGTGGAGAGAGTAAGCTACTTGGTGTCTCTTCTTATAGGTACACTAATCTTATTTTTTCAGGGCCCCACCTTTATGATCTCATTTAACCTTAATTACTTCCTTAGAAGCTCCATCTCCAAATACAGCCACACTGGGGGTTAGGGCTTCTACATATGAATTTGAGAGGGATGCAAACATTCAATGCATAACACGTCATTATTTCATTACAAGTTCTCTGTGTACAACCCATTACCTCATGATAAAGCAAACAAAACATAACAAAAAATTAAAATTTGCATTCCTCCTGTAAATCAGATAGTGCCCCCTTTTCTGAAATGAGTTCTGCAAAAATTATGTCATTGCTTAAGTCTATTTCCAGACAGTTGCTGATGGCTATCTTCTTGATCTTCTTCATAGGACAACTAGTTTCCTCACAAACTTCAAAATTCTCTTTCCTTTAAGGTTCATTTTGGTTATTTTAAACTTTTATTTCTTTGTGTTCATGTAACAAATGCAGCCAGTCATTTTTCTCTTTTGGATTCTGTGTCCAGGAAGCTCGCCCAGCTGTATCATTTTTCACTGTTACTTAGTCATACAAAGTCTGTATAAGAATGTTCTTCATCTCTGAGGATATACAAAGAGCTCTTTCTATGAAAAAAAAAAAAACCTATTTGATCCAGGTCTATACACCCAGGACAATTTTCTAGACTGCAGTTTACACCCCAGTGTGTCCTCCATAAATTTATGGTAACCATATACATTTGTTTGCTTGAGTCTAGGTTTGTTGCTTATTGTCCTGGCATCAATTACAGCTTAGCGTTTGCAGTACTGGCCTCAGATCCATGAGAAAGGAGCTATGTTCTTCTCCTGGCACTTCAGAGACTCTAACTCTGGCTTTATTCTAGCTTTATCCCTTTCCATGTGACAAGGAGTTATCTAAACCAAGGAAACATGTCCACCTAAAGCTTAGCCCTTCTAACCATATCCTGAGAACCCTGGGACCCCAGAGTTTCCAGCTCCAGTGGCTTATGCTCATATCCAGGAACTACACAAATCTTTTGTCTGTATTCTCCTTTCATATGATGGACCTTGCCTCTTCTGTGCCCATTCCTAGTCTCAAGAAGTGGCCATGGGATGAGTATTTACACTGAGAAGTGAACAGAATTCAGATGCACAAGCTGAAATGAACACTTACAGCCACATGAGAGGCCCCATAAGTGCAAGAAGGAACTGGGGATGGACAATAAAGGCCCTTTTGGGGGACAGGCACCAGTTTATCCCATACCAGCATGTTCCTGTACAAAACTCCAAGGATCCTAAGAATTCTGAGAAACGTAAATTTGAAATTTATCTTATTGGGTGTTTTGAATATTTATGTGTAAAAACAGGTATAGAAAGTTACCAAATAGTGTCGTGGCTTCCTTTATATACTTGGAATATGTCACATATACAGGATTTAATTTTGTACCCTTGCCTCAGGCTCCACAGATACTAGGGAAAAGCCTAAGCAATTTTCTCAGAATAAACATTTCTTAGTTTGGATAATGAATTATATGTTCCCTTATTCACTTCTATTCTAAACCTTCCCTGACCCCATTTGAGAAGTACATATTAAATGGTTAAACTTTTCTTGTTTTTTCCTTTTCTTTTTTACCCACAGATGTATTTCATGCTTTTATTATGCACACTAAAGCGCACATTTTCCCATTATTTTCAATCAGTCATAACCTAAAAATTCTTCACAATAACCATGAAAACAGCTAGTTTTACTCATGTTATTCTAATAACTCTATTGATCAAATATTATACCTGCGTGATCCTGTGAAGCATGGGCCATCTCTGAAGGTAACTAACAATCTCTCTGTCTTTGACTTGCTAAGTGGAATTGCAATAGGATTCCTCCAAAAGTCATGTTTCTACTACTGATACATTTTAAACCCAGATTCACTGCTGTTCTAAAAATCATTGAAAGTTCTTTATTTCCTGGCATTAACATAATAATAAATATCTACCTCGTTCCTAAACATTGATTTAAACATCAGAGTTTGGGGGGCAGTTGTTCTTTCTCTAGAGACAGTTGTTCTCACAAAGAAGCCTCTTCCTCAAAGGATCCTCCCACTCTCTCCTGCACAGAAACTGTGCAAGTTGTCCTCTTCTCTGCTTTTTTTCAACCTCCAAATGTAGATATTATGTATGATAAATAGAAACTAACAGAAAACACTGCTTTCCCTTCTCTTTCTGCTGTAAAAATGCACTCAGTTCTGTTCCATGCGAGAAAGATTTGCCCTGCCTTTTATCTTTCTTAAACCTTCCTTTTGCAGGTGTCTGCAGACATTTCTATACCCCTGTCTAAAGCGAAAGGAGAAAACTCAGCACTCTGCATGACCAAAAAAATCCTTTGTTTGTTGCCTGCTACTCCTGATCCTTTGCAGACACGTACACCCCACTAAGATGCTCATGGGTTCTTTCTGCACTGTAGTCTCTTTGTTTTGTGCCTTTTCACTGTCTCTGGCTCCCTGAATAGCTGTAACAACTGCAGAGACTTTCTTTTCCCTCTACCCTACCTGCCCAATAGGATGTGTTACCTTATGTCCTATCTTACACGGCTTCCTCTATATTGTAAGAGCTTGGCACATAATAGGCACTCAATCAATATGGTTTCTCTTCCCTCATCTATTAAAAAATATATTTGAATCAGTAAGGCAAATGTAATCCTCAGCTGATTAATAAAATTGAGGCTTCGCAAACATGTCAATGTCATACTGTTTCCAAAATATAAAGTTAAGACTAGAAATCGATGTCCGTATTCGATACTAGAAACAGTATCAAACTGTTCATACCAAAAAGAGACAGTATAGAATAAAATACTTTACAAGAAAGCCCCTCAGAAGACCTTTTACTGTCATTTGATAATAAGGGTTTGGGGGAAGAATCTGTCAAAGAAGACGAGCTGAAAGGCAAAGACATGGTTTTAAAATAATGGCTTTCAAAATAAGGAATTGGCAAAAATTCCTTTGTACAATGTCCCATCTACAAAATAGGAACTTTTTTTTTTCCTGACAGTCTGTTGTCTCTTCTATCTCATGATGAAAGTAGATTCATCCTTTTATACTCTGATTATTTCCTGTTTGAGTAGTCAGTCATCAGTGGCTGAAAGAGAAAGAATCATTTGTTGTTCTTTTCATTCAGCTGATATGGTCACTCAGCTATCTCAAATGGTGGCCAGGCTAGGTCTCGTTGGTTGTCTGACTCTTTGCATCCATGCCCAGCAAGGTCAGAACACAGAACCAGAAATGTGGAACCCAGTGGGGGTCATGACCCTAAACTGTGCTTCATGACCTTGACTTGTTTATGTGATCTTTGAATATCCATTTCCTCAAACGCAGCTAGCCGTAGCAATACAAAAAGTTGAAAACTCACTGTTTCTAAGAAGTTCTAAAGAATCAAGAGGTGTCAATTAGACATAAAGTGACAGGTAAAGATTTGCAAAGCACAGGGAGATAAATTTTAAACTATAATGAATATGAAGGTCTTGTATGATTAAGCAGGAAAATATGTAGCACTGTTGGTAATTTCCAGTAAACTATTAAATCAGCTATGCTTTAACTGTCACAGGTGTTAGGCCACAAGGTGCCCCAGGGGAGAACAATTTATTCTATGGCTTCCAGAACACATTTGATTCATATCCTGTCTCCCATGTTATTTTACAATGTATTGGGATTGGCCAAAAAGTTCATTCGGTTTTAAGTAAAAATAAAAGACACATTTTTCATTTTCACCAATAACTTTATTGAACAACATATTCTCTAACCGAACAAACTTTTTGGCCAATCCAATATTATATTTATCAGATTACAAGATAAGCATATTTTGGATGGGCTAAAAATCACCCATCTTTCAAGGCTTCTATTCCCCTGGGGTTTGTGGATAGAATTCAGGGGATACATGAATTTAGATGCACAGAAAACTCTGTTTATTTTTATTAACTGCTGGCTGAAATTCAATGTCTCCTTCAATTACAAATGTAGGCATAAAGCACCATAGCATTAGTAATATCTGTGACTTTGTCACTGATATAAGTCACAGATATAGTCATATCACATAGTGATTGTTGCAGATATCTGGAAATGATTTTTTTCTGATCACCAATATTTTAAAACTATGATAGTTATTAGACTTGCTCTTGGATCTTGTTAGTTAAATTTATTAATAAGGAAGCACATGTATGATGGTATCACACATTTGTTTTTTATATTTGGATAACTAAATTTCAATGTAATCTATTTCTTTAGTACTCTATGTATTTTATTTCAGATATTTAAAAATATTATTCTTACAAAAGATCCATAGGCTTTCAGATATTTAAAAATATTATTCTGACAAAAGATCCATGGGCTTTACCTTACTGCAAAAGGGGTCAAAAATATACAAAATAGTGATAAGCCATAGTTTAGAAGAGCAGTAGTTCTCAAATTGAGTGTGTATCAGAATCCCTGGAGAGTTTGTTAGAACACCAATTACTGAGCCCCATCCCCAGATTTTCTGATCAGCCAGTCTGGGGGGACCTGAAAACTTGCCTTTCAAAGAAGTTCCCAGGTGATGCTGATTCAATTGGTGCAAGGACTAAACTTTTTAAATGAATGCAACAGCATTGCTTGGAAGAAAGAATGGGCAGCTCTTAAAATCAAAGCCTAAACTTGTTTAAAAATATTACAGGGATGTTGGCAAGGAACAGTTCAGGAAAACTTGAAGGTCACACACATTAAAAAGAAATGCTCAAATGATTTTCTTACTATCAGAGCACAGCAAATCCACTATATGAAGATTTATATCTTAAACAGCTGGTTTCCTCTCCTAACAATAACAATATAAATCAATAGAAAACATCAACACCATTATCAAATACAAAACACATTTTTACCTTGATTAAGGAAAGAACTCTGCAAGTTAAGATGTATTTTCAAATGTATATCCTTCAAAACTCAGTGTCTTTAAATGTACCATGCATGTGAAGTCTCCCTTCTAAGTGATGAATGATCCATTGTAATGATAGAGAACTCATTCTATTCCTCTTATTCCTACCCAGGTCACTTTGCAAAAACCTGTCCAAGACAGGGAATTTTTAAATCCAATTGCGTATCTTAATATAAACTGATGAATAGTGAAGGAATCTTTACATCTATAATTCATTTAAATTCTGAAGGTTGATTTTGTGTTTATAATTCAGTTAGTTGCTCCAAATTAGATTAGCTGCCTCTGGAGTCTTGAGCATGTCAATTTCATCTCAGGCAAAGGTATTTTAAAAAGTTGTGTGGTGATAAACTCTTGTTTTACAGCCTCTTCTCCTTGTGACTGCAGATTTTTAATTAACATTAGCTCCTGAGTTATACGTGTGAGTGTTAATGGATAAGATTATACATTTAGCAACTCTTCCTAGCAGAAGGAAGAGACATGCACAGACGAGTTGAAAGGAAAAAAGATGGTGTGACTGTGAATCAATACATGTGGTATTCTCTACACACTATGTTCTAGAAATTGATGTAACACCATTCTCCTGGACCCGGTGTACACAAGTTCTTTGCCTATACAACCATTCTATTCAAACTTAGCTTACATATTAAAAGAAAAGGTAATATTTGACTGAGCATAAAGGGAGCTAGAGTGAGAAAATATACGGGAGACTAGCATTAATGTGTGTTTGTTAAAGGAAATGTATATACTCAAACAATATTCCCAGGACGGTGGGCAGCTGCCAAAGCTCAGAGTGAAGATACATCGATAAATATGTGGGAAAATCAGCAATCAAATAGGTTTCGTAAATTTAAATAATTCCTGCCAAATTTGACTGCAGGCATTTAGAATTTGAGAATCCCAAGTAGAAAACCACTTAGATTTCTCAAAGGATAAGGCCTGGCTCGTTTCACTGTGAAACATTATTTTTTTACTGACAAAAGATGCAACAAGGAAAATGACTGAAATACAGATGCTAAGCTATAAAGGAAAATGACATTAGTTTCCTTTTTAATCAAAATAAATGAAAGTTTTCATTAGCAACCAAGATCTCAAAGACATTTCAAGATCTATTCTAGTTCAGAGAATAAGCATATGGGAAAAGTATTAGTAGAATCATTATCACCTCTAATTTTTTCAAGTGTTCATGGGAGGATGAATACTTATTAAGTAGTAAATGATAATAGCCCATCACTTGATTAATTTGATACCATTCTCGTTCTGTGAAAAGTAAGGAAAAGATAATGTAGCTCTGAAACTGCATCACTAATGGCTGGGGTTAATTATCATTTCATGTTTTCCCACTTTCTTGTCCATGGGATCCACTTTTTAAAGGGATTGCTTTCAGTGACATAAAGGGATATTTAGTGTGTCTGTCAGAAAGGGGGAAAATCTCAATCTTGCCAAAAATATTTTGAACGATTTGATATATAAAATCTTAATAAATCTAATAAAAATCATTGCAACCCCTAGAGGGATTTTACAGTAGAGTACCCCTATGTGAAACTGTAAGCTGAGGCTTCCCAAGTTACTGATCTTGGGAGCAAGCACATACTAAAGGAGTTTCAGAAAATCAATTGCTGCTCTGGATGCCTGTTAACAATTGATGGGAAATGAAAAATATAAAAAGAGAAATTAGATCAAAAGATGGAGGAAATGGTGAGGAGGGGTTTTAAAGGAGAAGCATGCTGGGTCATGCAGTGTTCAGTTGCACAGGATTCTAAATTAGAAAGTTCACTGTGCCAATTCTAGTTCTGTCATTTTCTACCTTAGCCAGTTTGAGTAACTTGAATTGTATCTTTGTTTCTCTGGCTCCTCAGTGAGAAGGCAAAAATAGCAACTTTTAGGACTTTGTATGAAATAAATTAGTTAAAGTATTTATAATGTCTAGTGGGGTGCTAAGAACTGGAGGATATTTCAAAAAACACAGTTTTAGGATTAGGCTTGGTAAATAGCTACTATTGTATTATGAATTTTGCTAGACACTTTATGTTTTATTTATAATTACTATTAATAGTTACTATAATAATTACTATATCAAAATTGTGCCAAACTCTTTCTTAGCTATTTCTTTAATATTAGTTCATTTCTTCGTAATTCATAACTCTGCATGGCAGGTATTGTAATTCTTAGTTTACCTACTGTGGAACTGTGGAGAAATTAAGTCATTTGTCTAAAAGTCATGTGGCCGTAAGTGAGAAAGTGAAGGATTATATCTGGGGCCAGACTTTCATACAGTTTACAATTGGATGTGTCATTTGTTTTTAAAAATTAAGTTAAAATATGCAGGGAACATTTGTATTTCTAATTGATTAATTAAAAAATTCACTTATGGATTTTATATGGGAATTTTAGATAATGATGTGTGGCTGTTGATAATCGGTGAGTGGTGGGGATAATTGGGAGAATTTTCTATAGAACTGTCATTTCAAGTTACCAGCTATTTGGTAAATATTCTGATAGAACTAAATCCCATTTAGTTCATGTTTTTGATTTATTAAAAAGAGATTATGGACCAGATGATGATAGATGCCATATAATGAAATGCATCTTTAATAGAAATGTCATTTTTGGGAGAGGGTTGCAGTGTAAAGCCTGAACATGAGCATAATGGCCTACCCATAATGGATTATTTTGCTGACAAAATTATTGATACTGCAGAAATTCCCTTTTTTCACTACAATGTACATTGTGACATATACTACTGATATTTGTGTGTCAAGCCCAAGCACATAGAAGACTTTTGAAAAATGCTTATTAAATAAATAAATGAATGGATTAAAATCTTTCACACTTACTGCTCTTACCAAGGGCACTAATATCCTCTTACTCCTCCACCTCTGCAGAATTTGCTGTTTGACA
Source organism: Mesoplodon mirus (assembly GCF_964341445.2). Taxonomy (NCBI): domain Eukaryota; kingdom Metazoa; phylum Chordata; class Mammalia; order Artiodactyla; family Ziphiidae; genus Mesoplodon; species Mesoplodon mirus. Next base: position 47,523,126 of record NC_138984.1, read on the forward strand.
AATTGACTTCTTTAAACTCTCTAACTTCTATGATGTTATTGAGATTTTTGTTTCTGTATCTAGTTTTGCAATCATTTTTTCTCTGTCACCTTTACTGACTGTTCCTCTTCTAACCATCTCACAAGTGCAAATTTATACTGGTCACCCTTAATTACCTTCTTCAATCATATACACTCTCTCTGAGTGACCCCAATCAGTGCTATGGCTTCAACTATTACATTTATATTGAAGAAACAGAAAGAGAAGGAGGAGGGTGTGAAAGAGGGGGGAGGAAGGAAAAATGGAAGGAAGGAAGAAAAGAAAGAAAGAGAGTAAGAACGAAAGAAAGAAAGAGAAAGAGAGAGAGAAGGAAAGAAAGAAAAAGAAAGAAAGAAAGAAAGAAAGAAAGAAAGAAAGAAAGAAAGAAAGAAAGAAAGAAAGAAAGAAAGAAAGAAAAAGAAAGAAAGAAAGAAAGGGAGGAAAAGAAGAAGGAAAGGAGAGATAGATGGAGGGAGGGAGGTTTTTTGTAAGCTGGCTACAACTTATTTCTCTACCCACCTTTTCCTCTCTTTATGGTTTTGTGCCAAGCACACTGACCTCCTTGTTCCCTGAACACACAATATGCTTTCAGAATGTTGTGCCTGGAATACCCCACTCCATCTCCTCCTCTTGGCAAACTCCTGCTCATCACTCAGCGCCAGTTCAAATGCATGTCATCCGTGGCCTTTCCTCACTCCCTCAGGCAAGTAGTTGTTCTGTTTTCCTCTCCCAAAGGAGTCATGCTCACACAGTGATTATATCAGCGGTTACATGCTATGGTAGTAATTGGTTCTGATATCTGTCTTCTCCACTGTACTGCTTTACTCATCCGTGCCTCCATCCCTAATACAATAATTGTAGAGTAATTTGAATTTATGCATGCATATATGAATATTTGCATGCCAAAATTTCATTCAAATATTCTTTTAAAATTATTTCATTTGTCCTTTCAGCTTAATGTTATAGTGGTCAGTGTAATAATGATTTAGCTAGTTCAAAATTTTGGTAAGCCCTAATGTAATTTTAATTATTTAAAATAAATTATTTATTTAAATATTTTATATTTTTAAAAATGATGATCACTAATATAATCTGCATGCCACCTTTCAGGCATGCATAGATTCATCAATATGAATTCCATCTCTTACAATAAATCTGCTTCTTATTGTGCTGGCCTTCATGATAGGTTATTAGTCATGGTTTCTCTTACTATTGCTAAGTCTACAAATTACAGCCTATTCATGTATAATTTTTAAAATTTGATTTGGCTTTTATATTATAAGTAAGTTATAATTGTGTTATAAAGAATAAATACCCCTCAAGGAAGAATCTATTGTCCTCTCTCAGAGAATAAAATCTATGGCTTTACTGATGGGATTTTATGAAAGATATTGTGGGTATTTCAATGATCTGTTCTACTTCCTTGCAAGGGTAATGAGTTATATTTAAGAATACTGATGTTTACTAGGAACTACAGTAACCAACTTCTATTCAGTGGCAGTTGCAAGATCCTGCCTGATTTGTAATTACGTTATTTTTACTTCACTTATTTATTTAAAAAATGTTTATTCAGGGCTTCCCTGGTGGCGCAGTGGTTGAGAGTCCGCCTGCTGATGCAGGGGACACGGGTTCGTGCCCCGGTCCGGGAAGATCCCACATGCTGCGGAGCGGCTGGGCCCGTGAGCTATGGCCGCTGAGCCTGCACGTCCAGAGCCTGTGTTCCGCAACGGGAGAGGCCACAACAGTGAGAGACCCGCAAACCGCAAAAAAAAAAAAAAAAAAAAAAAAAGTTTATTCAGTTTCTATACTGTGCAAGGTACTGTGCAAGAGATACAATCAATGGTCAGCAAAGACACACAGTGTGCCTGTCCTCACAGCATTTACAGTCTTCTATTATTAGGTCTATTGGGCAAGAGATTTGCAAAGTATTGTATTACTAAAAACGCATCATTAAAAATTCCTATAATTAACAAAAATTTTAGATAAAAAGAGAAATCAGCATGCTATGTATGATGAAAGAGAAAGAAGTTAGGAAATTCAGTAGTTAAAATAGCTATTAAATAAGTGGGATGTGAAAGTTTTAAAGGGTATACAGGAGGCAATTGGGGAAATATTATTTATGTGATTATACCACTAGATAATCTATCTTAAAGAAAGAGCAACTTTCACAAATTCAATAAACTCATATTAGAAATATAGAAAAGGAAAAGAACATTCATTTTCTTATTCTTTGCCCCCAAATAATAAGTTGGCCATGACAGTGTGAATATACATGTAAAACATAGCCCAGAACTGTAATACAAAAGCTCTTAAGATAAAGCATAGTTTTCGAGGCAATTCTAATAAACGTGATCATCATGCTCCTTTGCCCTATGGTGATTAGAGTGAAGGGTTGTTAGATATTATTTTGTCTGCTAATATGCTTTTAGGTATACAAATGAGAAAGAAGAGTGAGGTAGAAAACCAAGGTTTCTTAATGTGGGCCCCACGAATGGGCTTTAGGACATGAAATAATTTGCAGTATTTTTTAATGGAAAAAGAGTCAATAGCATTCATCAGATTCTCCAAGGAACCTATAATTACCCAGAAGTTTAAGAACCCAAAAAGCTGGAAAGTAAGAGAAAGAGAGAGAGAGGGAAATAGATCAGAGATAAAATAATTCCAAGGCAATAATTAGTACTTCTGAGAGCCCCAAATTTTAAAAAAGTTTATAGGATTCTAAAATAAAACAGGATATTGAAAAAAATAATTAGCTCTCAAAAATGTTGCTATTTTGTTTACTATTTGGAATAGAGAAAAAGGGGTAATTGAAACAGAGAAAACTTCCCCTGTCATTTAGATGTTTTAGCATTTGCTACAAACAACTTTTGCGAAAGTATTTTTACATCTACAATTATCAAAGTCAACTCAGTCGAGACTTGCTTTCAGTTTCCTCATGTAAACGTTACTTTGAATTTTGCTCTTAAAGATGCCTGAAATTATAATTTGTATTCTATATCATCATTATATTTACTATTGTAAATTAAGTATTGTACACAGATCAATAAGGTGTTTCAGAAACAAAGAGATTAAGTCACATTCACTCATGTCACTATGGCCTATTTTTCCAAATGATTAAAAAGTGTTCATCAAATTAAATGCAATAACATCTACATATTTGGAAGAACTAGTTTTTTAATATAGCATATGTGAAAGTTTGAAAGTTTATTTAATAAATGAATTTCAGCTCTTCTTTACTGAAGTCACTTCCTGATAAACAGCCAACATGGAGAAATAAATAAATATAAGGCGTTTGTGAATTCCAGGCTTCTTGGCTAGTCACAATTGGTGTGTTGTTATTTTGGCTTGAGGACAATAGTCGTAATTACTCTCCTCTAAACAGCTGAATTCAATCCAACTCATAATGTCAAAAGTTTATGAATCTGTTGTAGCAAAAATTACGATTAACAAAGAAGACAAATGCCACTGGAAAAACATTTTTCAAACATTTCCTATCCTCCCACTCCCCTTTCTTGTTTCATCAAATTGGAATCACTCCCAGTTTTAAAGGTATCACAGATTGAATTGTACTTTCCCAGCCACTGTCTGTCCAGTGAGTTAAACAAACACATATGTAGCCAGAAAACATCTTTCCTTTTTTTATATGTGGCTTTTCATGTGTATTAAAATCATGTCCTTTAGTTTTGCTTAAAATCTGTGGTTATTACATCATTACAAATATATTTATGTACATTTATTCTAGATAACAGTTTCTGAAAGATGTTTAACTGATGTTACAATGATTATGCCTTGAATTAGAATTTACTAGATTTGAACAAATAAAAAATTGTTGATCTTTATATTTCTCAATTTTCAAAACAATATTATTAATTCAGTAATACAAATTAAAATAATATTTATATCACTGGTGACTATAGAAAATGGTCACTAATCCCAGTGAGTCTTAAAATTACTCAGTTCTCTAACAAAAATTGAAAAAAAGAGGTGTGTGTGTGTGTGTGTATGGAAGTAGAAAGAGAAATGTCATAGATAAGGAGGAAGTAGAGGACCTTTAGGTACTCTGCAATGAACTTGAAAGTCTAAGAATAGGAGAATCAGTGGGTTAGGTGGAGGATTTTTATCAAGAATAAAAGAGCATTGATTGGAAAGAAAACTACATGATGTGACTAAAGCTTTCACCAGAGATTATCCTACTAGGATAGATAAAAGGGGACAAATAAAATAAAAAGTTTTTCAGAGGAATACAGAGAAATATTTTGTAAGATTTTGATTATGAAAAGAGAGAGAAGGAAGAGATGGGGAACACTGAAATTTTATGCCCAAGGGCCTGGAAAGATGATCATTGAAGTCATGCAAGAGAAGGAATAGTGAGAGAACATTTAAAGGAAAACAGATGGTCTAAGGTCAAACATGATACTAGCCATAGTAGAGGTTATTAATGCTAATTTTAAAATTACAACATGCGTACAGTGCATTTTGTGTCATCAATGTTTTCATGTGCATGTTGCCTCATTTGACTTGATAGGGAAGAGGAGTGGCCATGTAAGAGCAAGAAGAAAAGCTGAGGTAAACCAGACAGTGAATTGTCATTTAGACTGTTAGGAAAAAATTAGAGAAGAGCTAATACCATTTATTTAGTGCTACTCTATGTGCTTGACATGATGTTAAGTTTTCTAAATCTATTTTTTTTAATCTTCACAGTAAATTTTTCAGATACTTATGTCTCCATTTTGCAGATGGAAAACTGAGATTCACAGAGCTTTTGTAACTTGCCAAAGATCACATAACTAGGAAACAGCAGAGCTAGCATTCATCCCAGACATGACTGGCCAGAACATTTAATATATTAAAAAAAAATTCCTAGGCCAATAAACACTGAGGGACCTTTTTCAAATAAAAACAAAAATCAAATTTCTTGGCCTCTTATTCGCCATTCAGCACTGGACTATTTTGGTTAAAAAGTAAATGAATCAAAAATAATCTAACATAGTTATAAAAAAATTTTAACTATGGTGAAAGATATTAACTAGACTTACTGTGATGATCATTTTGTAATATATGCAAATATTGAATCATACGTTGCACACGTGAAACTAAGATAATGGTATATGTCAATTCTCCTTCAATAAAAAACAATCTATAAATTCTATGCACTAAGGAAAAGATAAAGTTAGGGGAACATGTTCTACATATCAGGTGCTCTCCTAAGTACCTTACAACATAATCTTTACAATTTCTCGGATATTACAACAATTTCATTCCTTCATGTGTCATTACATTACCCAGGGGATCACCAACAGAAGTGGGATAACATGCTCTATGTATGTCCCTTCCTTCAGATGGAGGGAAGTGAGAATAAGAGCAGCAGGTAACATTTAGTGTAGTGCTTCTATATACCAGGGTATTTCCAAGCACTTTACATACATTAGTTCAATCAGTCCTCACAGCGGCTTAATGAAGCGAATGCAATAGTATGATCCTCATTTTATCAATGAGTGAAGAAAAGTACAGAGTAGGTAGTTTCCAGAAATTTCCAGAGATATAGAGTCAAAGATCCAGGATTTGAATGGAGGTGCTCTGACTCTGGAGTCTGTGCTACCAGTACATACATTGTACTGATTTTGTACAACTTAATAAAGGAGACTTAGTGCCCCCATAATGGTTCTAGAAGCCTGCAGAGGTCTGGAGTAAAGAAAATGTTCACCATTTAAAGAAACAGAAAATCAAAACAGGATAAGGAGCGGACGTTTTTGTTTGCAAACCAGTCCCTACCAACAAAACAAAACAAAACACAGAGACAACTTATATACGTTTATATTCATATTTTATGATTTTTTAAGAATATAGGGAAAAAAGATTTTGCAACTATCAAATCAAAGAGCAGTTAAACTAAGAACACAGATAACTACTGTTGATATTTTCATATCTAGCATTGAAATGCCAAGAAAGACTGTGAGAATGTCTAATATTAGACATTCAAAGGGTGAATGTACCTCAATATGCAGACAAATGGAGGAGGAAGAGAAGAAGATGCCCTTTTGTTCCCTGATACAGTCTGAAGAATTATAACTCTTGAAAATACAAATATCAATGAAATTAATACTAGCTAAAAATAGCCATATAAAACCATTCCCAATTTTTTTCTCACATTCTGAAGGCAAAGGGATGTGGTTTTATGTTTAACTTTATACTTCTTTATCAATTGGTACTTCTTTCTTGTGTTGCAATAATGATATAAAAATTTTAAATCACAAGTTTATGTAGGTCTAACTAAGAACATTGAAAAGTGACATAGTTCTTATAAAAACTGTTTCTGTTAATTATAGACTGACAGAATTGAAACGTGCTAGCTAACATTTGGATTTTTATTCATAATTAATACTTAGGGTCTAACAAATATCAGACAAAGCAATACTACACATTACCACTCAGTTCTTCTGTGATTTAGACATTGTGAGTAGTTCCTTTGATGTCATTAATTCCATTAACTCCGTGTTAAAGTTTTCCCACTTTTAGCGGTAACTAAACAGACCAGATAACCTTTCCATCTCCTATCCTTTGCACATGACCACTACACAAAGCGAATTCCATAAATGTTAACATCATTATCCTCAACTGTCTGTATTTAAGGAAAAACATTTTCCTATGGATGATAACATGGCTGTCGAGGAAATACTAAAAAAAAAAAAAAAAAAAAAATCCGTCAAGAAGCTTTTAATTGTATCTTTAGCTTTATCTCAATCTCCTAAAATCTACTATGGTTTTTATAGGTCTTACATTGTATCAGTATCAAATTTTGAAACTAATGCCAAGATCTCTCATATTTTCTGCTAAGATCCTGAAAATAATGAAATTCTTTTTCACCTAATTTAATTTACAAATTAATTCATAGTCTTTAAATTCTAATTTATTACTCTCAAGTTTCTATTTTGAAAAAACGTAATTTGTGTACTACATGAATGAATGATTAATGTGTTTCATGCAATCATTTTATTAACGATCTTTGAAAAAAGTAGATTTTTTTCATATAACCAACTTATTGACTGACTCCTCATGAATTAGCACAAATATCACTTCCTCAGAGCAGTCTCCCAAAGTGTCCTTCCACTCCTCTTCCCCATCTAACTACTCTTCATCCTATTAGCCTGTTTGGTTTATTTTTTCTTCAATTATTTTTATCTTTTCATTTATTTGCTTACCTATTACTGGTTTGTTTGCTTCCATTAAAACGTAGATTCCATAAGGTCAGGGATATTTTCTACCTCTCTGACTGCTATCTCCCTTGTGCTTTGAGGTAGACGCTCAATAAACATTGCTTGAACAACCATCTACTGCTAAATACTTTAGCATCTATCTTTTGAGTAGATGGTTGTGATGTCTGCAACTTGCTCTCAGATGATTCATCAATAAAATAACAATATATATACATATAGTTATGTATGGAGAAAGAGAAAGCAAATGTGACAAAGTAGTAGCAGTTGGGGAACCTTAGTGAAGGATATATGAGAATTTATTGTTCTAATTCTGCAATTTTCCTAAAAGCTTGAAACTTTTGCAAAAGAAAAAGGTGAAACAAACAAAAAAAAACATTACTTGAACAGATGTATGGATGAATACATGTAATAATGATTGGTGATAATGATATGGAATACTTATTTGTTTAGTTATCTGATGTTATTCTAATTTGCTGATGTGGCCATAATTATCTACCTATTATTTTCAGTTTCACCAATTATTGGAGGCAACTTGTAAAGATATGCTAATCAGGCAACATGAGTATGAGCATGAAACTAAGTCAATATAACAGATTTAATGGTAAGATTAAAAACTTAATGTATTTATTCATTGACTCAACAAATGTTTATTGAGTATTTCAAGTCAGTCAACTTGCTAGGTGCTGGGGATACAGTACGGGTAAGATGGATAGAAATACATAGAGTATGTATCATCATTACCATTTATTTGTGGGAAGGGTGGAATATAACTACCACCCAAATAATAAAGATTGTGTTGGGTGCTATGGAAGAGGAAATACAGGTGATATTCACCTAGTCTAGGAGAGGCCTCCCTAAGGAAGTCACAGTTAGAGTGAGCTCTAAGGCAACCAAACAAGCAGGTGAGAGGCAGCAGGGAGATTATTCCAAATTCAGTGATCCAGATTTGGAAATTCAGTTAAATATGAAATCCTCTTTACATATACTATACTACATTAGAAATGCTTTCTCTAGATGTTTATGCATAGATACAAGTACATTATAGAGAATAAAAACAATTTATCAGTATTATCTTCCAAATATTCTATAAAACTGAAAATGTCTGTAAGTATGGGTTAAGAGCCCTTTCAACCTAATTATACTATGGTGATTTTATAGCCAAAGGATCATCTAATGGTATCGTCTTAGAACATACAGCATACTTTTATAAACAGGAAGTCTCTACTCTTTTCAGAAATTGATTTATTTTTCATTTTTATGGAGGGAGGATACGAACACTTGCAATTCTCACAAAAGTATAGAGAGTCAGAGAATCCTCTTTAAGACTGAGTAGTTTATCAAGCCAAAAGCTGTGAAAACAGAGAATAGAATGATGGTTACCAGGGGCAATGGTCAGGGGTGGGGGAATTGGGGAGATGTTATTTAAGGGTACAAACTCGCACCAATAGATAAGTCCTGGAGATCTAATATACAGCATAAAAATGATAGAAAGCAACACTGTACTATGACTTCAAAGTTGCCAAGAGACTAGATCTTAATTGTTCCCACCATAAAGAAAAGAAATGATGATTGTGTGACATGATAGAAGTGTCAACTAATGGTATGGTGATAATCATATTGTAATATATAAATATATCAACCAACATATACCTTAAACTTGCACAATGTTCTATGTAAATTATATCACAATACTTTTTTTTTCCTCCTTGTGGTATGCAGGCCTCTCACTGCTGCAGCCCCTCCTGCTGTGGAGCACAGGCTCCGGACACGCAGGCTCAGCAGCCATGGCTCACGGGCCCAGCCACTCGGCGGCATGTGGGATCTAGCCGGACCAGGGCACGAACCCATGTCTCCTGCATCGGCAGGTGGACTCTCAACCACTGCGCCACCAGGGAAGCCCACAATAATTTTTTAAATGGAGAAGTTTAGCAAGAATAACCAGTTGGACAATGATGATTTAGGAAAATAGACACTGCCTATTTTATGTATTACATAAATTTGCAAACCTTACATTACAATTTGCAAACCTTAATGCAAATTGCCAAAAAAGACCAGGGCCTGAGATGGTATAACCAAATGGCTCCAAGCCATCAGTAAGCTACTGTTGGCTTGTGGGAAACTCTTCTATTTAGTTCTCTGCCCAAGAGGAAAGCTTTTTAATAATTTTAATTAAGAAATAAATATTTTGAGAGCAAAATAATAGCTTTATTATTCTTAATTATGACTTAAAGTGAACAAACATATGCTTATTTAATACAAATTAACATAGATTTTAAAAGATTATTAACTCTCACTCTGAAGTATAGAGAAAAGTGAAGCTAAAACTTTTAAATTTTGCATTTTGGGCTAATACATTAAAATGTAGGAGCATTCTTAGCTAAAGAAATATAAAATCTGAAAATACACTATGATTCAGTAAATACATGTAATGTTTTGCAAACACATGAGCATAATTCTTTTCAGTTTAAATCTGGTAATTTCAACACAAGAAGACACAAAATTAACACAAATATTTTAATATCCAAGAATTTAGCACAGATTTTTATAAGAAAAATATGGTTCCCATAAGGCAGAAGTGCTCCATCCTCATTCATAATTACTAAATATAATATAAGGTGTTGGCTACTTTGAAAAGTCTCACAATTTGTTAAGAAAAACACAAAAACCTTAGTTTTTATATAGATCCCCATAGTATAGCAGAAAGGAAATAAAATTAAGGATTAGTATAATTATAAGATATCCTTCCCATTTTGTCATTTTAAGGTGATCTTGGAAAAAAACCTGAAAATCACAGTTTCACACAAAAAATGTACATATTCCTCTAAAATATGTGGTAGAACATTTTCCTCCCTGAGAATACTTTTGTTAGATTATTTTCTTCATCCTTTATGATACACATAAATAGACTCTTTATCATGTTTGTTTTCCTTTTGGCTTGGAGCATTAGGGCACCCTACAAAGATTTGCAGCTGGCAAATCTTTCCATAGCTTAATGAATATTCATTGCCAATTTGCAAAGATAGAATGACAAGGAAAACTCTCTGTTTGCTTAATACAGGACAATTTGGCCAGCTCCTAATGATTGCTTTCTGTGTTTGAACACTGAATTACACTAGTAGGGAATTAATGAAAGAAAACTCCACTGCAAAGGGGAGGAAGAAAAATGATTGGAGGGATATGAAATGGTAATTATAAAAATCATTTGAGAAGTTTAATCTCATAAAATTTTAGCTTCAAATAATATCCCCTTTGCTCTAGAATTGTGCTGTTACTCATGAATATAATTTATTGCATTAATATTAGTATGTATTCATCTTAAAATCACTTTAATGAATTATGAAGTAGACTAAATGGTCATATGGGACTTCAGTAGAAAAAACTGCTAGAATAGTATACTCTTAATTACTGAAAATAAGATGTGCTTCATTGTTAACACCCTGTTCTTAATGACATTAAAATTCTTATTTGCTTTGCTGAATAGAGTCTTTTTCAGATAAATTATTATTCCTGGTGTGAGATGAAAAGCTTTTTTAAAACTCCCACTACATGGGTATTTCAGTTAACATAATTTAGGCTTTTGGTTAACAGGATTGTTGAATTCAGAAAAGAAAGTTCAAAAAACCCTCTTTTGCTCTAATGTAAAATGAAGTACAATCTCATTTAAAACAAATTAAACAAGTAAAACAACACAAAAAGAAGTACTCACAGACAAGCAATTTCTCATTTTCTTTGCCTTTTTTGCCATAAAGTCTTTTTTCTTTTATATTTAAAAGTTGTTAAGTAAAGAATCATTACACAATCATACAATATACAATACTAATGAGAAACATTAAATGTGGAAATATTCTCTAGTGGGATACTGATTTACCTAAAACCTATAAAATACAATAAAAGGGGAAAATGTAATACTTTAAAAGTTTATGTAAAATATGACCAGGTTATTATTAAAAGGTATTATATAAAATGAAGTAAACTATGTTTATTTGTTAATAGAAAAGATTGATACTTAAGTCAGATTACCATTATATCTAAAAACCAATATATTCTTTCAAGTCCTTAGCATCTCAAGCCGTTAAATGATTCTTCTATGTATAGGATACCTTACTACCTGGTGATTCTTTAGCAGTGCTATGAGGCTGCTTAGTGTTAACACACACACACACACACACACACACACACACACACAAGGTCTTTAGACTTTCCTGAATACTACAACAACAAACTATTTTTATTCAGACACTTTATACTGAAGAGGGCTATTTTTAGAATGAATCACATCCTGGTCTTCAAAAACAATGGGATAAAACTGGGTACTAAATACAAGGGCAATATTTCCACTGTGTAAAGGAAATGTGTGTGTGTATCAGTGTGTGTGCGTGTGCGTACATCTCTCCAAAAAGCTGTCAATGATTGTCTAAATCCTCTATATATTGTGTAATCCATTTTATCCATGAATAATATGGTTTCAAATGATCCCAAATTATTCTTTTTTTTTTTTTTTTGCTTATTCTGAGTTCTTCAATCAGTTACTCTATTAGTGGTTGTATTCTGTTTATAAAGTAAAATTATTATTATTACCAAATAAAGGATTATTAGTTTTACTATTGAGTGCTTATTTCTCCTTCTGAGCACCACTGGAATTTCTCTTCAAATCTTAGAGAAGTGTGCCCTTCCCCAAAAGAAAATGGAATTTCTGTGAATCAAATTGTCCAGGGCAGCTTGCAAACAGATGGGAGAGTCCTGCTGCTTTTTGCTTTTGAACTTCTGCCATGCAAAGCTAGTACACACAGAAAAGCACTCTTTGAGGGTCACTTGTTTGTGTTTTCTCTAAATGGAGGTGTTGTTGTCCACATGCATACTCTAAATAATTTTTGCTTTTTAAAAAACTGCAAAGAAGTCTTGCCAAATTGAAGATCTAAAAATAATACACATTGTAGTGAATGGATATCTGTCTCTATATCAACATGACATCTGTAATATTTACCCATTTTTTCCTACTAACAGAAAAAAACTAAAAATTACTACAAAAGATGTGAATGGAAAGAAACTTAAGGAGAATTATTTTTCTTTCCTCAGGTCAATTTTTTACTTTAAAGTTATATTTCCATGTTAATATATATTATTGAAATTAATAGAAAATATGATTTTATACATGATTCTCTATAGAAAATTTCAGAATCAAGTTTAAAATATTTTAGTTCTAGTTGGAAACATTTTTTCCAATGTTTAGATACGGGAAGTAGAAATTATAATATTTCAGGAATATATATATATCCTCAATTTGCCAACTAAATTGTAGGGATACTACGCTTGAACATTCCATACTTAAAACACATTTATAAATACATGTTTTGTTATTGAATTTGAAAATTCTTTTTTTTTGAAAAACATGCAGATTTTGGCTTTGTCATTTGAAAATCTTAATTACATGACCATTGTCCAGATAATTACTAAAAGAACTACAGACTTGGCTAAAGTAAAAACATTAGAAACAAATTTTGTTTTACACTAAAATAATTACTTTTTAGAATTTCAGAACTTTATGTTACAGTAGCTAAAAATAAAACAAAATTGCTTTAGAGAAACTGGTGAATCCATAGTATACTGTGATATGTTTTAAAAATAAAGATATGAGGGCCTCCCTGGTGGCGCAGTGGTTGAGAGTCCGCCTGCCGATGCAGGGGATACGGGTTCGTGCCCCGGTCTGGGAGGATCCCATATGCCGCGGAGCGGCTGGGCCCGTGAGCCATGGCCGCTGGGCCTGCGCATCCGGAGCCTGTGCTCCGCAACGGGAGAGGCCACAACAGTGAGAGGCCCGCATACCGCAAAAAGAAAAAAAAAAAAAAAAATAAATAAAGATATGAAATTAGACAATGGCCACAGAGGTTAGTTTCTGGTACTGAAATAGTTAAAATAATATTTTTTATATAAACCTTTCAACCATGATATTGGTATATGAACCTGTTATTAGGTCAGTTAAATGAACAAAGATTGGATAAAACTTGTCTCCAGTAATTAATTCTTCTAATTGAGCAACATTGTTTTCAAACTCACAGTAAGATTTAGACATGCTGTTTTACTGGGTATAATATTTATTGATTAAATTTAAGATAGAAAAATATGAACAAATATAACAGTAATTAGAAAGCACAAAGTGTGACTCAGATAATTAAGAAAGTAAACATTTACGTTGTATTTAGTCCAATGGAAAAATGTTTATGAGTAAAAGGGAAATGATGACAATTTCATTTGGTAAGAGAAGTTTTCACTTCTGCCTAAAGGGCCCCAAAAAATTAAAGAAAGAGAGAGTGGGAAAGATATGGGGGAGGGGGAGGAAAGATGGGGAGGAAAGTACTCATAATGTGTATTTTTCAGAGTGGCCTTCTGATTGTGCCCTTGTACAACTGTAACTATGATGGCAGAAATTTTTGAAATTCTCTGCAGTGGCAATTTTCTGACAGGCTTATGGGGTAGATGAAGCCTCTCAACACCTACTTCCTCTAAGAATAAGGCCCCAATTTAGAGAATACTTCTGCCATTACAACAGGAAAAGAACTGTGTTAATTTTGGCTATATTGGTCAACTCAGTTAACAGTAGAGAGTAAACTACAGTTAAACTGCAAAGTTTTATCCTCTATGACAGTGCTAATAAAATTCATCTATTGATATATTAGGTGAGTATGAATAGTGTATGCATCTAGCAAAAATTGCTTGAGAGCCTATTATACTATCCTATCCCATCCTTGAGCAGTTCAAACTTGTTAGGGGATGAGGAGACAAGAAACAGGAGATGTTTCAACCAAAATTTAAAACATTTTTAAAATTACACAAGAAAAATATATGTAAAATGTTGTAGGTACACCAAACAGGAAGAAGGCAGTGGGACTAGAGATAGCTAAGTTATTAATAAATCATACTCAACTTTAATGCCATGCTACAACTTTGGGCATTGAAGAGATGTCAAAAGATTTGAGTTCCAACAAGACAAATCTGGCGTTCACGTAAGATCTCACACTGATTCTGGGCATAACGAAGCATCTTTAACCAGGAGGAATGTTATCCAAGACTTCAGACTCCATCCCCACCATCCCTTTCAAAAGCTATCTTGCATTGAGATTCTCAATCTGTATCCTAATTATGGCCTCCTGCTGCTTTCCTTTTGCTTCTTCTACTTGGACCCTGTTCTTGGCCTTTGCTTTCTAGGTTGAAACCTTACTGGCTCTGCCTCTGTCAATCTGACTTCCTCATGTTCGTCTTAGTTGGGTTATCTGAGAGAAGTCCTGGCTCTTTTCTTTCCTAGTGGTTCCCTCTTTGGGTGTTTTTTCCCTCTAGTTATCTATACCACAGAGAATTTTTCAAAGATTAAAAAGTGGTAATGAGGGTACAAGCAATATTGTTGTTATATTCTTTTTATTTTATCTAGTATATTAGCTACTGTCCCTGATACAAAGACAGCAGATTAGTTTCTTGGGTCTCCTACATTTCTCCATTGATAAATGTTGCACTCACCCTCCAGGGTTCTTCCAGGCATACTCTCCATCTCATCTCAGGCCATTTTCTCAAGGCTAGATTTCTGACCTGGGCTGCACTTTGCTGCCCTCTTCTGATCTACAGTCATGGTTTTGATCTGGCTTAAAGGAATCAATTTTTAGGCTCTCTCTAGAATTAACTCTTTTCAGGTTCTACTATTGCCATCTTTTATGTCCTTGCCTATAGTAATAATTGCTATTCCTATTGTACTGAAGCATGCTGAATATATACAATTATAGGATAAAGCAGGGGTCCCCAACCCCCAGGCCACGGACTGGTATCCGTCCGTGGCCTGTTAGGAACCGGGCTGCACAGCAGGAGGTGAGCGGCAGGCAAGTGAGTGAAGCTCCATCTGTATTTACAGCTGCTCCACATCGCTTGCATTACTGCCTGAGCTCCACCTCCTGTCAGATCAGGAGCATTAGATTCTCATAGGAGCACGAACCCAACAGTGAACTGCACATGTGAGGGATCTAGGTTGCGTGCTCCTTATGAGAATCTAATGCCTGATGATCTGAGGTGGAGCTGAGGGGTGATGCTAGCACTGGGGAGCGCCTGCAAATACAGATTATCATTAGCAGAGAGGTTTGCGCAAAGACCATAATAAATCAACTACTTGCAGACTCATATCAAAACCCTATCAGTGGGGCTTCCCTGGTGGCGCAGTGGTTGAGAATCTGCCTGCCAGTGCAGCAGACACGGGTTCGAGCCCTGGTCTGGGAGGATCCCACATGTTGCAGAGCAACTGGGTCCGTGAGCCACAACTATTGAGTCTGTGCGTCTGGAGCCTGTGCTCCTCAACAAGAGAGGCCGCGATAGTGAGAGGCCCGTACAACGCGATGAAGAGTGGTCCCAACTAGAGAAAGCCCTCGCACAGAAACGGAGATCCAACACAGCCATAAATAAATTAATTAATTAATTAAAAACCCTATCAGTGAGTGGCAAGTGACAATTAAGCCGCATCTGGTGGCAGGCTTTATAGTAGCAAGTGAGTTGATGTACTTCAATTGTACAGTTGCATCTGGTGTCAGGCTTTAAGTCAGAATCCAACACTTATTTTAGTCCGTGCATGGCCCACCCATTATTTTATTTACCACTACCATCCACTCCTCTTTCCTGCACCGCACACTTGTCTCAGTCACAGTTTTGGTAAGCCCACAAGCTGACCCGAGCCAAGATGAATAAAAACTAAACATCCCTGGAGAGCTTCTTTGAAAAGGGGGAAAGACCCAATGATGAGACAGCAGAAGGCTCTAGGACTGCCAACAGAAAGAAAGCTGCATTTGAAAGAAAATACCAAGAGTCCTACTTAAATTAGGGGGTTCATTGTAACAAGTGATTCACATTCTCCAAGCCCGCTTTATATAATATGTGGCAACTGGCTATCCAATGAAGTCATGAAACCTTCAAAACTGCTTGGCCACATGGAGACCAAGCACCCTCCATTACAAGACAAGCCTTTGGAGGTTGTTTTTTTGTTTTTTTTTTTTGCGGTACGCGGGCCTCTCACTATTGTGGCCTCTCCCATTGTGGAGCACAGGCTCCGGACGCGCAGGCCCAGCAACCATGGCTCACGGGCCCAGCCGCTCCATGGCATGTGGGATCTTCCCAGACCAGGTCATGAACCTGTGTCCCCTGCATCGGCAGGTGGACTCTCAACCACTGCGCCACCAGAGAAGCCCAAGCCTTTGGAGTTTTTCAAAAGAAAAAAAATGTGAACACGAAGAACAGAAGCAATTAATGAAGGCCACAACTTTATCAAATGTGTCTACACTGAGAGCATCATTCTTAGCGGCTAACCACACTGCTAAAGCTAAGAAGACCTTTACTATTGAAGAGTTGATCCTGCCTGCTGCTAAGGACATTTGCTGTGAACTTTTAGGAGAGGCTGCAGTTCCAAAGGTGGCATGTGTTCCTCTTTTAGTTAGCACCATAACTAGACAAATGATGAAATAGCAGAGGATGTTGAGGTGCAATTGTTAGAGAGTATTAATGAGTCACTGTGGTACGCAATCCAGGTTGACGAGTCTACTGATGTTGACAAGGCAACAATGCCTGTTTTTGTGCTATATACTTTTTGGGAGGATGTGCATGAGGTGTTATGTGCACTTTTGTTGCCAACCAACAGCACAGCTGCAGAACTATTCAAGTCTTTAAATGATTACATATCAGGAAAACTGAATTGGTCATTTTGTGTCAGTATATGCACGGACGGAGCAGCTGCCATGACTGGACGACTTTCTGGTTTCACTACTCTGGTCGAAGGGGTCGCTACTGAATGTAAGTCTACGCACTGTGTCATCCATAGAGAAATGCTGGCTAGCCAAAAAATGTCACCTGAACTTAACAATGTTTTTCAGGATGTGATTAAAGTTATCAACCACGTTAAAGTACATGCCCTTAACTCACGTCTGTTTGTGCAGCTCTGTGAGGAGATGGACACAGAGCACATGTGTCTTCTCTTATACACAGAAGTGAGATGGCTTTCTAAAGGTAGATCACTGGCCAGAGTTTTTGAGTTATGAGAGCTGCTGCAGAGATTTCTTTTAGAAGAAGTCACCACTGGCAGCACATTTCAGTGACACAGAATGGGTCACAAAACTTGCTTACTTGTGTGACATATTCAACCTGCTCAATGAACTCAGTCTGTCACTTGAGGGGAGAACCACAACTGTGTTCAAGTCGGCAGATAAAGTGGCTGCATTCAAAACCAAACTGGAATTATGGGGGAGATGAGTGAACATTGGGATGTTTAACATGTTTCAAACATTAGCAGAGATTTTGAAAGAGACTGAGCCAGGGCCTTCTTTCTCCTTACTGGTGCATGATCACCTATCTCAGCTTTCAAAAGAGTTTGAGCATTACTTCCCAACCATAAACGATCCCCGAACTGGGAAGGAATGGATCTGCGACCCATTTGTAAATAAACCAGGTGAATTGACTTTCTCCGTGCTAGAAGAGGATCAATTGCTTGTGATCGCAAATGACGGTGGCCTTAAAAGTATGTTTGAGACAACTTCAAATCTCCATACATTCTATATTAAGGTCAAGGCGGAATATCTTGAGATTGCCACAAAAGCACTGAAAAACCTGCTTCCATTTCCAACATCCTATCTTTGTGAAGCAGGGTTTTCTGCAGTGACAGCTACCAGAACGAGATTACAGAGTAGACTGGACATAAGCAACACGTTTCGGGTGTCACTGTCTCCCATCACCTCCAGATAGGACCATCTAGTTGCAGGAAAACAAGCTCAGGGTTCTCACTGATTCTGCATTATGGTGAGCTGTATAATTATTTCATTCTATATTACAATGTAATAATAATAGAAATAAAATGCACAATAAGTATAATGTACTTGAATCATCCCAAAATCTTTCTCCCCGCCCCGGTCTGTGGAAAAATCATCTTCCATGAAACTGGTTCCTGGTACCAAGTAACATGATCAAAATAGCATTTTAGAATTGAGTCTCTAACTACTGCTTGGCTGACAGCCTAAAGTGGGGGATGATATGACAGTGGCAATTAGACTAGGGGTACAAAAGGCGGAATAATTGAGACACATCTAGAAGGTACATTAAGTCCTAATGAAACAGTGAAGAATGCAAAAAGAGGGGAGACCAGAATTGCATATTGCACAATGTAATAAACTAGAAATCAGTACGAAAATAATGAATAGAATACAGACTTCTTGGAAACATTCCATATCCACATATAAACATACAATTTTCTAAATTTCGAAGACACACAAAAAATTTCAAAATGGAAGCTTTTTCTAACGCTATCCGATAGTCAGCTACTCAAATTCTTAACATATTCCCTATTGCCTACTGAAATTCAGACTTTGGGTGTTCAGGATTCCCTATGATCTGCTTTCATTTTACTTTCTTTCTACTCCTTCTCACATCTCTTACATCAGCCAAAGTGGATTTCATCCCCCCTGCCCAAAATCACTATGTATGTTCCTACTTCTCTTCCGTCTCCAATTACTGAACTTCTATCAATTCTTCTGAACTATCTTAATTTTGCTTCTTTCTTAATCCTATAGTGTTCTCAGTGCATATACTTTACCACTTCTCAGTGTTCTCATATTAGCTTGTTTATTCTCTGGTAAAATTCTTAACATCCTTACGTTGTATATACAGTTCTTTTTGTGTTTGTCTGAACCCTCTATCCTTAGAGTAAAATATACTTGAATACATGGTTTATATAACTTGCTTCTCTTTTAACCACTTGAATTTCCTAGCACAGGTCTTTGTCCAAAAGTTTTTAGAAAATATTAATGGTGTGAGAAAGAGAACAAAGAAGAGATAGAAGGAAAAAAATACTGTTTAATTTAAAAATAGTTCTGAACAATCATTTAATATGATGGGGAAAATTGAGAAAATAAATGTCTGTTGGCTGGAAGCTTTCATTGTTTTGATTCATAAGACCTCATTAGGCAACTATTTTCTGGCATGTAAAATCTCATATATTATGTGATTGTGGCTAAGTAGAGTAAACGAAATTCAAGGTGAGTTACATAAGACAATCAGCTTGGAAACAGAAACATAAAACCATGTGTGTCTTATGAGGAGAACATTTATAACAGGTTCTGTGAGAGCTCAATTTTAAAATACCATGTTTTTGTTATGATGAAATGCTATGACACCACCTTTGATGAATGAAAACAGAAGCACATTCTCATACAAGAACAAGAAAGCCTTAGGGGTCCATCAAGTCAAACTGATGCACCATTCAGGCACTGTTTTCCTTATTCCAATGATATCTATCTCCTGCATTCTTGAACAGCACTAGTAACAGAAGCTCATTTTGCTAAGACGCGTCTCTGGATAGTCTAGCTGAAGCTGTTTCTCCTTTCCTTCTCTCTTTCTCTCCCCTTCCACCTTCCCTCTTCCTCTCCATCTCTCTCTCAGGTATTACTTAAGAGTATTATAGTATTTTATTGATTTTTTTTCCAGTTATCAATATCCAATTTCTTATCAGTTCCTCATGTGTACCTCAAAACTCAAAACCATCTTTCAACTTGATAGGAATCAATTATATTAGTCCAAGATTATTTACAAACAAATGCTTTCCAGTTTTAAGTCACTAAAATGTTATTTATGATAGCCTGTGTTTAATCACTTTATAACTGTGGTACATATTTTAACAGATGAAATATATAAGATATCCTCTGATAAATAATATAAGGCTATTTATTTATCTGATCTTTCATCTGGTACACCAAGTTATAAAAAGCTGAACTTTTGTTCAGTAGAAGATATAATTGAACAACTGTCTTTTTTAAAAGTGAGTTAAACAACACGTATTTTGAAAAATCGGCATCCTCATTTATTAAAACTGAGCACTAGGTGTGGAATTTTAAATTTAGTATACAAAACAATATATATTAATTATAGTTCCATAAGTATATAAAAATTAACAGTCATGGGAATGATAAAAGCCAAACTCATTTGCCACCTATGGTGAGAAAAAAGGGGGAAAAATTGAGGGACTTTGAACTACATATCATATTTTAATTCTTAAAAATGAGACATATCTAAAACAAATATAGCCAAATATAAAGATTTGACAAAACTGAATATTATGTATTAAAACAGCTCTTATCTATTGAAGTCTAATACCATTAAGTGCTTTATATCTATTATCATAACAATGTGTAAGAAAAGCACCATGTTCTTTCCCATTTTCCATTCTTTCCATTCTTCCCGACTGAGGCAGGGAAATTAAATAAGTTGCCTCAAAATTGCACAGTACATAAAAGGTTGAACTGGGTTTGAACCCATGCATTTTGTCTCTTGAGGCCTTGTTCTTAATCACTGCATTACATAACTAGTTTTATTTTGTTTTCTCTTTTACTTCTCTGTGTGCTTGAAGTAGTTCATATTTTTTAATGAATACAAAAACAGAAATATCAGAATATTAATGTTAGTTAAGCTGAAAAAATTCATTTTTTAATATTTACGTAGGAGCTTTGGCATTTGTGTTATAATTTGTGAATAGATAGATTAGTAACAGACATTTGTAATGACACTCATTCTCATGACACAAATTAGGTATTGTTTCACAGAAGCACATCTTTAAGAGACATGAAAACTAGGGCTTTGAGTATTTTCATAAGAAATATCTGAATTCTGATTGTTTAACATATTGATTCAGCCATCCTTTGGACCCAGAGACTCAGGGTATTTTTTTCACCCTGTGCATCTCTTTTTAGAACAATGGTATGAGATTTTCTCAAAAGTCAATGTAAGAGTGAAGAATATGAGATTTAGATGTTCCAAATCCAGGAAGAGTCAGAAGACTGGATATTCTGAAATATTTCAATGACCCCTAACTAAAAAATTGTTCAAATAGATTTTTTTTCCCTATGGCAAGTGATTGACTTAAATACTTGGAGCAGGTTACAGAATCAATGGTAGACTACTTCCTATTCTCAATTCTCCTGTTGTTTCTCTGCAAAATTTTCTTTACTCTGGTATCTGACCAATTCTAGCCACTTTAGTAGCTGTAAAATGACCAGTGTCTGTTTCCTCTGCTCAGCATGGCTGCCATGCTCTTATTTGGACTCACCATCTGCTGACATCTAGAAAGTGCCTCCAGGCAGAAAACCAACTATTCTGGGAGTTTATCTCATTCATTACCTTTAGCTTAGTTATTACAGTTTTGTAATTTTTTGTTCAAAATCTGAAAACAATTATTTAATACATTAACTCTAATTTTTAAATTATTTATGGTGGGCAGCCACTTTAACTAGCTTTTAAATTATTTTTAGAAGTAGAAGTTGTTATCATAGATTTGAAATAATTAGAAAAGACTCATCCTTGATTT
Source organism: Mesoplodon mirus (assembly GCF_964341445.2). Classification (NCBI taxonomy): domain Eukaryota; kingdom Metazoa; phylum Chordata; class Mammalia; order Artiodactyla; family Ziphiidae; genus Mesoplodon; species Mesoplodon mirus. Next base: position 47,544,720 of record NC_138984.1, read on the forward strand.
CTATCCATTATGTACATATGTATATGTAATATTTATTAAATTAAAATTTAAGGAATAAGTAATAGTTCACAATTTCACAACCACTGTCTAATCTTGGGCATATAATATTTCTATTAATTTTATTTTTTCCTTTCTTTTGTGGATTAAGATGCTTATCCTAAAGTAGAAAGCACATGCCCAAGACCACACAGACGGGATTGGAACCTAAGTATTTTAATGCTAATTTCTGTGTTCTCTCCAAAATGGACAAAGTATATAAAGAATGGGCCCAGGGTATTAAGGATTATCTTCCTGTCCACTCAAAGCTTTGGTAAGCTTAAGCCTCAATGTACACACTCATATCCCATCATCAGGCTTTAACTGTGACAGGCTAAGCTACAGAAGCCATCTGGAAAAAGAAATTTCCCCACCCATTGCTTCTTCCCACTGACTTTAATATGACCCATGAATACTGTTAACAAATACCAGCTGTCTTGACTCCATACAACATTTAATTGTTATTTGTTTGTCTTAGCTTCTTGCAACTATCTCAGGAGGGTAAGGGGTCTGAATTCCTCATTGACATCCTAACATGTTGAACTACAAAAATTAGTTGGATTTGGCTTATTTTGATCTCTTCAATGCCACTTGTATTCTTTTACTTGTACAGGGTTAGAAATAGTCAAAATAATAATAATAATAGTTAAAGTTTAAGAAATATTTCAGAGATGATATATTATTAAAAATATACTATCATTGTAAATAAGAGTCATACACCAGAATCACTGAAAAATGAACCATTTATTTTCTTATAGAGTTTTAGATACTAGATTAGGAAAAGAAATTTTTGTCCCCTTGATGTTTATTTGCAATGCTTTTCAAATTGTTTATAATGGTTTCTTTGTTTGTAAAATGAGTGGGTTGGGTCCTTGAAGTCTTTCTGGTTCTTCCCAATTTGTAATTCCGTAGAGAGGTGTATTTCTATTGAAGGCAGCATGCAGGCATCTATGCACCCCTCACCTGCCCTTTGCTCTTTCCTCAGTGAATACACACAGAGTCTGGGATTCACTTAAGAAAATCTGAATTGAAGTTTCCTCTTCTGAGTTAGCTATACTTTTGCTCTTGGGAAAATTATTAAATACTTATAAGAAAATTATGAAGGAGATTTTATAGATGTAATAATAGTTCACTCACTGAGAAAATGAAAAGAAAATATCTACTATAAAATATGTTTAAAGACAAAGTAAATATGAGAATAATTCATAAATTGTGAACATCTTTCAAATGCAAGGAAATCAATATTATAATAATTAAGCTCAAAAACAGAGAGAGAGGGAAATAAAAGGAATAGCTTCAGATAGACTACCCAGAGACATGTCTTAGCAAAGTGAGGTTCTGCTACTAGTGTTGTTCAAGAATGCAGGACATAGAATCATGGAAATAAGAAAAAATAGCACATACAAACAAGACAGTGTTGATTTGTCTAGTAAAAAGATCATATTTAGAATAGCATCTGCAATTTGGTTAATTTTGTGATAATTAAATGTAATGTTTGAAGACTTACCTTTTGCATGTATTTAATTTGCAAGTAATTATTTTGCATGCTAAATAACTGAACAAAATTGAAATGTGATTGTAATCATACATGCATCTTTTGTTTTCAAGGATGGCACTGATTTCTGCAATTCCACTGAGGTGAGAGTATTGTTTTTGGTTACATCTGTTTTGGGTTGCATTTTTTTAAACAAATAATATATTTGCAACACAGCCCAGTCCCCATCACTTCAATACAGAACAGGAGTAGAAAAGAGTCATGCTGCAGGCATCATTATTATTACTCATGTAGGAAGGGTCATTTCAAAGCTTTTTACATGATCTTTCTTTGTAATAGCTCTTACTCCACAAACTGGGAAGCCATGTGGGCATTGTGCCAGTTGCTAAATATGTCTTCCAACACCTCATTTCAGATAGGGAAAATAGGCACATGTTGTCTCCACAGACCCACTGGATCCACTATGTGATGGACTTAGTTCCAATCAACATTTATTACCTGTCATCAATAGTTCCCCTCTCTGATCAGTGGACCATAATGATGGTTCAGATCTCTAGAGATTAAAGCCAATTCAAAGCTTCTAGTAATTCTATAAAGGTCTGAGTGTTTCCAATTTTCCAATGCAAAAATAATTCCGAAAAATGGCCATTGGTCCCTTTGGGGAAAGCACAGAGAAGAATTAACAGTACATACTTGTGCTATCTCACATCCATTTTCAAGGGGACTAGGCTCACCATCATTCAAGAGATTCTGGGTCTTTGTTCTGGCAAATGTATGTAAAATGTCTAAGTTCTTGAAGCTGTACTATGCCAATTTTGATGATGTAAGTAAGGTCTAGAGTTGGTTGTGTTTTTTTTTTTATTTTGATCAATAATATTTTAGAAGGCTGCCCATCTATTTCAGTCCTAGAAACTGAACACTTAGCCAGGGCTAAAGGAAAAATCATTCTTACATTCTGATAGCCATCCAAGCCCTTCTGTCCTTTGTAGTGACCACGCCCACCTTGACTCTTGTCAGTTAAGTGCCACCACTTAGTCTTTGCCATTTCTACCATTTCCATTGATATCACGAAGTACATGTTTTTACTTCACCTTGCATCATCACCCTTAAATTTCAGAGAGCAAACAATGAAAAGATTTTCAAGATTTTTTAATGTATTGCTAAAGGGAATGTCCTCTGGACCTGCTGGTGGATTGGAGTGAAAGTCAAACGTGATAAACTCACTCTAATGTTCCTATGACCATAAGCCTTTGGAGACTCTCTTTTTTGTTATTTTAAAGACGTATATACCCTGAGAAAACCATAATTCAAAAAGATACATGTACCACAATGTTCATTGCAGCACTATTTACAATAGCCAGGACATGGAAGCAACCTAAATGTCCACTGACAGATGAATGGATAAAGAAGATGTGGCACATGTATACAATGCAATATTACTCAGCCATAAAAAGGAAGGAAAATGAGTTATTTGTAGTGAGGTGGATGGACCTAGATCCTGTCATACAGAGTGAAGTAAGTCAGAAAGAGAAAAACAAACACTGTATGCTAACACATATACATGGAATCTAAAAAAACCAAACAAACATGATTCTGAAGAACGTAGGGCCAGGACAAGAATAAAGATGCAGATGTAGAGAATGGACTTGAGGACACAGGGAGGGGAAAGGGTAAGCTGGGACAAAGTGAGAGAGTGACATGGACATATATACACTACCAAATGTAAAATGGATGGCTAGTGGGAAGCTACTGCATAGCACGGGGAGATCAACTCCATGCTTTGTGATGACCTAGACGGGTGGGATAGGGAGGGTGGGAGGGAGGCTCAAGAAGGAGGAGATATGGGGATATATGTATATATATAGCTGATTCACTTTGTTGTACAGCAGAAACGAACACAACATTGTAAAGCAATTATACTCCAATAAAGATGTAAAAAAAGACCCAAAAAACTAAAGAGGTATATAGAAAGAATATTCCAGCAACAACATTACTGAAGATGGGTTACAGTTTCAATCAATCAACTGAACAAAATATTAGAGCTGCTGCTCAAGATAACATATTAATCCAAAATTCTCTAGTAAGTATACTAATATTGATGAATTTGACTCAAATGTTATGTTTTACTCTCTTTGGTCTAATAGCCTTAGAAAAAATTCTCATACATATTCTCCAAGTTCCTGCCAAAATAAAAATTGGACATTTTTTTGATTGCAGAAATTAGTGCAATTATACTGTGTAAAAGCTACGTCTTCCTAGGTTACATTTTCAAATAAAAACTGACAATACTCTGAATTCAAGTTACTTTGTTAGCTTTTATCCACAGAATCAAATTTTGAGTCTTATTTCTACCTCAGCAGCCTTGCAGCTATTAGAGAAAATAAATAATTTTAGGGCAATATTAGAAGCTCTTTGGTTGTCTGACAATGACTTGAGCTGATTAAAATACTCAGCATGATAATTTATTTCCATAGTCTCTCAAGTTAAGTCAAAGGCAGTTGCCCTAACCCTCCATTTAGTCATCCTTTACTCAGTTATGATCAAATGCAGCAGATTCTTGGTCTCCCCAAATTTTTTCTTCATTAGGAGCTTCATGCAAGAAAAATCACAGAAAGTTATTTCAATGACTATTTTTCCATTGCATAATTTTGACTAGCAATTTTCCTCCAATTTTCCACTAGCAATGAGGTTATCACTGCATTTAGATCCAATTAGATCAAATCACAATTCCTGAGTGCCTATCTTTGTGGGTGGATATGTTTCTTGATTCCATTTCTAATACCAAGAATTCTATTGGTCAATGTTCAGTCAAGGGAAAAATAATCATTGCAAATCCAGCAGACAGTGATGATTTAAGTCATAAAATTGGTTACAAAGCTTTTGGTAGCTGAAAGACCACATGGTATAAATGTTACTGGAAAAGCAAAAGGGAGAAAACCTTATCAAGTCTGAGGCTGAGTTGCTGAAGAGCTATTTCCTCTGCTTTTCTTAGAAAAACGTAAGAGCTTTGCATTTTATAAACAAATGAAAGGAAATGGCTCTTCTTGCCTCCTTCCAATCTTCTTTCAGTGCCACCTACTACTGTAACCCTAACCCTAATAACAGGGAACTAGGTAGTGTTAAATTAGTTTTCTGTCTTCCATCCCCAGTGATAAAGAAAAGAGTATAAATAGATAATGATGTACGTAAGAGAGAAGAGACACCATCCAGCTCAAAAGTGTTTAGTAGCTCTGGGTTAAAACTAGCATTAGGTGTGAGTTCAGTTAGTATTTGTGGTAAAAGATGGAGGCTATTTGACTCAGGATTCTGGTAATAATGGAATCTCCATTTCTTTAAGACGTTGTGGCCCTTTGTGGAAAAGTAAAGACCTTGCTAAGGAAAGTAATGATCACCTTAAAATACACCTGTCTTTAGTATATGGATGCATTCTCAACAATGGCTGCTGTCCACACTGACTAAAGTAATCTTTAGCCAAAGCCTAGTTCATGAGGTTTCAACCAGCATCTCTACAGTGACGTGAATTGATAAGAAACATGAGAATGGATGCTCCAAAACTGGTTTGCTTTAGATGGTTTCTTGCTTTTTTTCTTCCTTCAGTATTTAGATAGGACTAAAGGAATGATATTTTTCTCTGTTAGACCACGAGTTTCTACAACTGAAGGAAAAGAAAAAAAGATGATGGAAAATGATGGTCATATTGAAAATTAATAAGGACCCAAGCAATGAAAACTCTGATAAACAGATTTGGGGAGGAGGTAATGCTACTTCTCATTGGAATTTCCTCTGAGTGCCTAGGTTTGGAATATCTCTATGGAAGTCACTATGAAGCTGAGAAAGCCAGAAACTTCTATAACAAGATAATCAGCTTTTTGAAGGGAGACTTCACCCAGTGTAATTTAAGTCCACATGTTATGGCTTTTAAAAAACTGGAATGAACTGACCAGCATCCCAAAGAAGCAGAAACCAAGAAGATTTTAGGGTTTGTTTGTTTGTTTGGATTGTTTTTGTTATTGTTGTCTTACATGTACTCTGTGTATCCTGTTCATTCCAAATAACTCTGAGCCTTAGCTGTGGTCTATGACTGAATAAAGCAAGAAGGGCATGTAATGGTCATTGGGCCCTAGGTACATTATTTTTCATTGATATAATAGAATTGGAGTTTAGATAATGCATTTCTATACTGTCTTTCTTGCATTCTAAATTTGAATGTAGGGATATTTTTGTGAACCTGGCTATTCTTGAAATTTTGGAAAAATGGAACACATAAAAATGGGATTAAATAAATCAAATTTGGATGCACTGAAATGGCCATACTGATTCCAGTGAAAATGGCCCTCGTTGCAAATAGTGTAGAAGGAATTCAAACCACCCAGACATCTGAGTGAAAAATCTGTCTAGATGAACAAAATAAGACAATAAGGAGGAGAGACAGTGAATTTAGTTACTTTGGAACTTTATCCAAAGAAGAGAAGTTTCTTTTTGATATCTCTTTTAATATATCTTTTAATATCTCTGTGTGATATTTGGGATTTTTTCCCATTTTTTCTATTGAATTTGGAGTGGTAAAAAGAGGTGATTGTAGGTTGTTGGGTTGGGACATATAATAATCTATTTTTACAAGTGCTTAGAAATGGAAACCACTGTCACTGTTTTAGCTAAAAATAATGTGATAATTTGTTTCCCATTCACTATTATTCATTAGACTTCCCTCGTTTAGAAAATATCAAGAGAGAGGTGATTGGCAAAGCAGGATTCAAGCATGTCAGGGATCTAGTCAAATATTATCAAGTCCCATCAAACCACCCACATATCAAGTAGCTAATAGTAATGGGTGCTGTTAAGAATTCAAAGAAGATGATAGTTGAAAGCATGTTAAACCTTCATGAATAGGTTTCAGTGGAGAAGTGGTAGTAAAAGCCAAATTCAAGATGCTTATGATTTGTGAGAAAGCAGAGACATGTGACTGTAGTCTCTCAAGAAGCTTAGTTAAGAATAAAAGTTTACACATAGAATAGTACTTTTTAAAACTATAGACCAAACAAAAAAATGTTTTTATAGAATGAGAACTCTTAAAAACATGTTTACTCTTAGAAGAAAGAGCTGAAGAGTGAGAAGTTGAAGACCCTGATAAGAAGAAAAACGGCCTAATGAATTCAAAAGAAAGTAGGATTGGAGAAATTAACCAAAAGATTAATCAAAATCAAAAGATTAACAACTTTTTAAAGTCAGATAAAGAGATAAAGGAAAAAGACACAGGGAAATGTTTAAGGGGAGAATAGGTAGTTCCTTCTGCAGGGAATTATATGCTTAGTGCATAAGAGAGGTTTAACTTGTAGATGTATTGATATGACCAAGTATTATGAATCAAATCTCCTTCATAAATTATCATATTTATTCTGTCCTTATTAGAGGAAATTTGTGGATGGAAAAGGTTTGGGTCACCTCTATTGATCTGATAAGTTCTTTTTTGTTTTTTTGTTTGTTTGATCTGATAAGTTTTGAGAAGCAAAGCATTAACTCATAATACAGCTTCTGCTTGGACACTGTACCTACAGAGGAAAGGTTAAAGAGGGAAAAGATATCTTGAGCCAGAGTTTTCACATTATTCTTCAGATTAAATAAATCCCAGTATCTCTTGCTATAATAGAAACAAATTGATTAAAGATGGTAAGAGTGTAGAATCAAGCTTCTCATCGTATAAATAAAGACACTGCATCATTCTCAACAGTCATGTTTTTCAAATTTTCTGTGCTTTGAAACAGCTTTGTGCGACATTTATTTTCTCTACACATCATGTATAAGCAATATGATTTTATTATGATTTACAAAAAGCTAATTTATTTTATGCAAAATATGCATTTACAATAACTCAGAGTCTTATGGAATAAGAATTTATTTCTGTATAGTATTATTAATTATAAAAGATTCAGACTTGTTTGCATTATTATGAGATAGGCATCATTCTCATCAGTTTGCAGATGACAAAACTGGAACTCAAAGATTAAAAGTGATTTGTGTTACGATTATGCCCCTCATAAAGTGTGAGTAGGAGCTTGAACGTAATTTTGTGATTCCAAGCTTAGCATGAACTCTACCCCAATATATGTTCGTAACCACATGACAAGGAAAAATAGTTGATACTGTACTCTAATTTCAATCTCTGATCCAATTTCCATGGTGACAATAAAACTAAATAAAGATACCTCTTCCTCCAACTGAGAACATTCAAAATTGTGATTGCTCTTTCAGAAGTCAGAAGCATTTGACTAAGATTTGAGGGATAGGTCCAATTAGTCTCCTGGTTTGATTAAAATCTTACATGATAATGTTCTGCCTCACATCATTTTGAATTTTAGCTATCATTATTTACTTGATTTTAAATCATAGAGTGCTATCTAAATATATCAACACATTTTTTTCTTTTTGAAGATAGAGTACTGTTCTTTAATTTCATACATAATTGTCAGGATTTTATCTTGAAAGAGAAGAATTTCATTGTACCCAGTGTTAATATTTAGGAGGAATTTATTGCTTTTATTTTGGGTACTTAATATTTATTAATAAATATTTTAAACATTTTATAAATATTTTAATATTTCTATAAATATTAATAAATATTTATTAATAATTTTTATTAATAAATATTTTTCTTATTATAAGCTTGTGAAAAGAACAATAGAAATTACTCATAAAATGTCAGGAAATGTACTAACATGATACAATTTCTAGTTCTGACAATGACTCACTAAGAAAATGAATTTCTCTTTCCGTTTTTTTTTTTCCCTTATGTCCCAAGAACAGCAACTGACATTTGAATACGTCAGCCAAAACTCTCTACTCAACTGGGAACTGATACTAGAGACATTTACTCTTATAAAGCACTTAGAAATATTCCAATTCATAGCTTAAAAATATGAAAAACAATATCATTACCACTAACATTGTAAATGTAAGTGCAGCAATACTGTCTGTATGAAAGACTATACTTCCTGGGATTAAAACTATTTCAAGTGGAAGCCTTGAAAGTCTAAAATCATAAGACATACCTCACTTTGGAATAACTCTCATACCACACTTCTCTCTAAAAATAAGTATATATTTTAATTGCTTCAAGTTTAGGTGACAACGCTAAACTTAAAAAAAAAAAAAAGAGAGAGAAGACCCCTGCAAGGTAACAGTTCCAATGAGGTGAGCCCTTTCTGTGAGGTGCACTTCCCTAGTAAGGGGAAAATATTAGCAACTAAGAAAAGGGGAAATTTTTGCTAAATATTTTTCCTTTTCACAAGAAAATTGCATTTTATCTTTAGTAAATCTTTTATCACTAATATTAGACTCAAAATATTAAATTTTTAGAGTTGTACTTTCTTTCCTCTAGAATAATTAAAAAAATATTATGTACTCTGTAATCTTTTGGAGTGCCAAATTTTTGCAGAACGTGTTTTGATATGTGGACTTCTTTTGTGTCACACCTAATAATCTGAAGTTTTAAGTTCGTGCATTATTCAATCAACAGTAACTCTGATAACAATTTCTAAAAAACATTTCATTTTTGTTACCTTTTGTTGTATTACAAAACTCTATCTTTTCACTGTTATGTAAATATATATTTTTAGGGACCAGAATGTTACCTTACAAGAAAAATGAGCAATTTACCTTCTATACTATTGAAGATGATTGTCTCAAGTCCCTTTTTCCTTTCCCCTCAGTATAACATTCCATGGTTAGGGATAAAACTAGGATTCAAAACATATGGATCTCCACAACTAGTCACCTCCTTTTCTACGCAAATCTGAAAATTTACATAAACAAAACATATTAATGATGTGCATAAGACATTTTTCCATTTGAATTGACGGTTATGTATGAAAATGAAACAAATTCTCAAGTGAATTTTTTCTAACTTTTTAAACTATGAAACTACTATCCAGTGTAGAAATAAATTTTACAACTAGGTTCTCTATATATCTATTATCAAATATATCTATCTGAAACAAAATATTTTAATACAATTACTAGATTTTCCATGTGAGATGCACTCTGTTTCTCTTCTTTTAAAAAAATTTTTTTAAGGAAATGTGAACACTAATTGCAGGGTTGATTAAAGAGTAACATCTGTATTAGAGCTCTATTCTTTCTTGGTGCTCACATCACAATGTGATCAACAAGTTTAGGCTTGAACATTTCAAATATCATATTATTTTGCAAAGTTTTTGTACTTTTTATATTATACTTACACTATTGTCATCCCAAACCTAATTTGGAAGTACAAACACAGGAGATTACTTTTTTTTTTTTTTTTTTTTGCGGTACGTGGGCCTCTCACTGTTGTGGCCTCTCACACTGCGGAGCACAGGCTCCGGACGCGCAGGCTCAGCGGCCATGGCTCACGGGCCCAGCCGCTCTGCGGCATGTGGGATCTTCCCGGACCGGGGCACGAACCCGTGTCCCCCGCATCGGCAGGCGGACCCCCAACCACTGTGCCGCCAGGGAAGCTCCAGGAGATTGTTTTTACTGTCAAAATTTCTTCTCTCATTTTCATTAGGGTTGATACCAAATATTGTTTACTGTATTTGCTATTTTTTCCTGGGAAGACAGAAGAGACATAGTGCTCTGTTCCGTGAAACTTTCACAAAGAACAGCAATAGATTCTCATGTAAGTAGTATAGATAGATGGTGTGTTTTCTGGAGATGCAACATGTATGAGGATGGTACAAGTGCCTTATCCCATCCACCGCCTAATCATTCCCCTGCACCCCTGTTTGGTTGTATTACTTACATGAGAAAAGGAAACAGATTAGGTTCCTTTGATCCCCTGTTATTCTTCAAAAATTTTTTTGAAAGGTAACAAAATTAATTCCAAAAGTACCAAGCTTAATTGCCTTAATATTGCCATATATATAATATATATATATATGCCATATATATACATGGCATATATATATATATATATGTGCCATATATATATACATATATATACATGAAACGGTTCTTAAGACCTTATACTATGGGAACAAATGAATGTAAATGATTCTTATGCTTTTTGACTAATTGATAGTCTCAGAAATTAATAATCTCAAAGTTCATAGAAGTAGAAATAACTATACTGTTTATAGCATTCAAGGCGATATGATTACCTGAACAGTATTACTTATTACATGACACTGTTTGGTCAATAAAATATATAAAAATTAAGGTGTGGGAAGTATGATTTAAAAATCCATCAGCCATTTTCAGAAAATAAATTGCTCCTTGGAATTAAACTTTCTAGTCTAATTTGATTACCAAACATTTCTGTATGTAAATGTTTAATTATGATACAAAAAAATCTATGTTGAGCTTTGCTTATGTAAGATATAGTTTATCCAAGTATATTATTAGGGACAATATGTGCATCATTAAAATCAGTAAAAATAATCTGAAAATTAATTTACAAATGGTTCTATTTTTAATTTAATATGGTAAAGTTTGTTTTTTCCTATTGAACTGCTAAAACGTTAAGACTATTTGTGAAAGTATCTTCACAGACTATTCTTAGAAAAACAAATCCAGCTAGGCTATTTACCTAAAACTTCTTAAGCTCATTAATTTTATTCTAGTTTATCTGAGTATTCTTATATACTTTAAAGAAGGCAACTACAAGCAAAAACATCAAAGCATAAAGGAAAAACAGGATACTCTGAATTATGGTCTTGTTTTTTTAAATACAGTAACAGTTGATGGGACATAGGTCCTTAATCATCGTTTTTCTTTTACCTGACTATTTTCACCTATTTTAACTATTTTAATTCTGATATAATTTGTACGAAAAAGTGTTCTTGACAGAGATACCTAACGTAGCTAATACAAATGTAGGGGCATAATAAAATAGGATTCTTTCATGACGATTTCTACAAGCCTGCATTTAGATAATTTAGCAACTTAAATAAGAAAAGTCATAATAGGAGGCCAATTGCAGTAGTTCAATTTTTAAGCTAGAATTTGTTTATATATTCTTTTTTATTTTTTTTACTATTCCTTACCGATGTCTCTTACCCATCACACTGCAGACTCTTAATCATTTAAAACAAACAAGGAAAAATGTCCATGCAAACAAGTTTTTTTTTATAGCATAGAATTTAGCAGAAGCTCAGAGCAGAATTAATGGGTGCCACTTCATAGATGGGGAACTAAAAACAGTAATAAACCAGGAGGACTGAGCCCTGCTCTATCACAAGGAAACAAATGTGAGAAAAGATAAGAAAATTCAATGAGAAAGCAATAGGAAGAACCACAGAAAACAGTCTAAGCAACAGAATAGCACAAGCAAAAACACACAGTTAATAGGAGGAAACAGGCCTGGCTCTTGAGAGGTGATTAATAACAATTAGAGGCCACCTAGGGTTCTGAACTTGGAAATGATGCTTCATGGAGTAAAACTTAAAACAGAAGTATCCATTATGAGTAAGGCTCCTCCTTCTCAAAAATTTCTCACTGCTCTGTGATACTAATTTCACAAAAAATATTGCCTCTAAATCTGCACCCCATTAGAAAGTGCTGCCCACAACACTTGCCTTAAGTGAACCTCAGAGTGCAGTCTTCCTTGCAGCTCCCAACCCTGCCACTAGGAAAGGACGATAGTTACACTCTGACATTCCATAAACACAGAGTTGGGGAAATTGCTTCAACTACAAATGCCTGCTCTCCAACCCACATTCAACCTATTCAATGACTGAGTTGCAGTGCCCTCATTACCTTATCCCTCCACCTGTGCTCAAATACTATATCCTCCTATATCCTCAGGAACTTTGCTCTATTATGCATCTTTTCTTTTTCACCGGCTTTTGTTTTTTTCCTTTGTTTACTGTCTCTATTCTCTTTGTATAAAATCCATCACCCATTTCCCACTGGAAAAAGAAAAGCTCCCTCAGTTTCATGATTTCCTATAACCATATTCCCATCTGTTCCCTTCCCTCACAGTCAAGCATCTTGAGTTTTTCACATGCATTGTCTATATTTTTTCCCCACTCATGTCTCTGCATTTCAGTCTTTCCTCCCCTATCAAAGGACTTACCTTCATTCAAATTGTCAGTGACCACCTGGATTCAAAATGCAATTAATACATTTAATCCCTTCTCTCCTTTCACTTCTCCATGCTATTTGTCGTACCGCTGAACTACTATGAAACCTACCAACCCTTGATCTCTGAGACGTTCTCTATTATATGTCTTCCTGTTTTGCTGTTAGATATAGTCTTTGTTTTCCCCAGCATTCCTTAAAGACTCATGTTTCCCAATTCTATTCTTAGCTTTCTTCTGCTAATTACTTACTTTCTCTCTGGCTTTAACCAAGATCTATAAACTAACGCTGTTATATCTTTCTCAATAGTCCAGAAATCTTTTCAGAAATTTAGACCTGTATTTCCAAATTCCTGCCAGACTTAAGACTTGGAAGTCACATAGGTACCTAAAATCAGCAAGGCCAACACTGACCTGGTCATTTGCACACCTGTTTCTCGTTCTAGTCTCATTATTTTAGGTAATTACACCATCTAATCACCTAAGTTGGGAATGACCCTCAGTACTCTCTTCACTAAATCCTTTCCCCAATGATTTATTTTTAAGCCCTGTAGATTCTATCTCCTAATTATCTCTCCAATTGGACATTTCCTTCCCTCCCCTGTACAGGCCTCATTATTTTGCATTTGTATTATACCTCTGCTATCAGTCCTGCTGATTTTGATTTATCTGTTCATTTACTGTTAATGTTTTAAAATACTTGATACTGAAGATGAAATGACATGGGCTTTTGTGTAAAATCTTCCCAGGAGTTCTTACTAATCGTGAATCTGCAATTCATCTAATATTTCTGAGGTCCTATCTTCTCATATCTTTAGTGGATAAGAAAAGTATTCTCCGTACAGAGTTAAATTAAGTCATGCATATAAGGGCTTACCCCTTGGAAATCACTCAAAATTCTTCTTACTATTATTATTAACTTTTAATTTTACAACTATTATTATGACTCAAGCTTAAATCCATTTGAAGACTCTCCATTACCATAAGGATAAAATTGAAAACCTTAAAATGGCTTTCAGGGTCTCTAGAATCTAATTCTACTAGCTTCTCTAACCTCATCTTTCTATACTCTCTGATAGAAGCTCTAATTTCAGTCGGGTGCTTTTCCTTCTCCTTCTTCTGACATAGTTAATTAACTACTCATGGGCATCTTAAAAACTCATTTTAAAAATTACCCGTGCTAGGAAGGCTGATGGGGAAGGGTCTGCAAGGAAACAGTGAAAAGGGTCAAGAGAATTTTCTTGAATACTGAAAGTTCTATATCTTAATTGGGGTAGAGTTTACATAGATGTGTATGTTTGTCAGACAACTGTAGAGTTAATCCATTTTATTGTATGTAAATTATACCTCAATAAATTGACTAAAAATGATTCCATATGGAAACTCTTCAGTAACTCCTTTCTCCCTGGGCTAAATGGCCGTATATGAACTTCCATACGACACGCACATACTCTTTCCACACCACTTATTCTATTGTCTTGCCAAGCACTAAACAAATTATGAATCCCTCTAAAAACTCTGGAATACTCATTTTTATATCTGTATCTCCAACATCTAGTATAAGGGCCCAAAACAATAGGGCCTCAAAGAATATTTATGGGATCAGTGAATGAATGAATTACAAATTGAGATTATAATTATAAATTCAGATTAAAATTTGGTAATGTGGAATTATGTGATTAAATGTTTACAGTTTTAATGTAAAACTGTTCATTAATTAATTTTAAAGCACATGTAATCCTGTGTAATATTTCTAATTTATACAATTAAAGATTAGAATGCCACACACGATTGCTAATAATAGCTATGTAACTCCATCATAATATTAATAATGTTTATATTAATGCTTTGGCATTAAATCTTAAAATCAGAGTGCATGATGCATAGAGGACTTATTCTCTTTTTAATGAGAAACAAATAAGATCAATTAAAAACTGTCATCCATTTATTACAAAAAAACCCAGTGCAGCAATAAGTATCAAGAACATACTGAAATGAAAAAAATGATGAGAAAATGGGATACTAACATCAACTGTACTGTTACTTCCAAACATACCAAGAAAAACCTGGACTAGAAGAAACCATAATTCCCACAGCACTGAGGCACTTAGAGCAGTCATTACTGATATACCCAGGATGCAAAATACCAAGGAGTATGATCCTTAAAGAAATACATGCCTAACAGCAGGCAAAGTTCCTGATAATTATAGATGGGATTGGGGGGGATCATCTTATAAAATGTAGAATATAAGGTCATATGACCTGGATTTCAGGGGTCATATCGTCAGTCAGTCTCATTGATAACTTACTTTGATAAACCACGTGCATAAAATATCCTTATTCTTGGATGAGGAAGAGGTATAAAATCCAATATATTCTACCTTAAATTAATAGTTTGTGTATATCATGTACAAATTGAATTGCCATATAAGAAAATGTACATAAAAGATGATGCATAATATTGGAGCACAATTTCTTTGTGTTAGATAAGACAGAATCTTGTATTTCAGATGTACCAATTATTGTTCCTTCCAAGCCTACAGTTTCTCCTAAAGGAAAAAACCTTAGCTTTCCCACCAACAAAATGTTAACCCATATTTAAACACACATGATATAGCCCCTGCCACAGACTGGACCACAAGTCAATATACAATCCAAGGGCAGCCAATCTTCAGATTTTTAATTGTAGTTGATTTACAGTATTATACTAGTTTCCAGTGTACAGCATAGTGATTCAGTATTTTTACAGATCATGATCAATTTAAAGTTATTACAAGATAATGGTTATAATTTCCTGTGATATACAATATATGTTTGCTGCCTATCTATTTTACACATAGTAGTTTGTTAATACCATACCCTTAATTTGTGCCCCCCTTGCCTCTCCCCTTTGGTAATCACTAGTTTGTTTGCTATAGTTGTGAGTCTGCTTCTCTTTTGCATATACATTCATTTTATTATTTTTAAGGTTCCACATAAGTTTTTGTCTTTCTCTGACTTATTTCACTAAGCATACTATTCTCTAGGTCCATCTACATTGATGCAAATGGCAGAATTTCATTCGTTTTATGTCTGAGTAATATTCCATTGTATGTACACACATATATATTTTCTGCCCATTTTGTAATTCAGTTGTTTGTTTTTTTGATGTTGAGGTGCATGAGCTGTTTATACATTTTGAATATTAACCATTTATCAGTCATATCATTTGCAAATATATTCTCCCATTCCATAGGTTGTCTTTTCAATTTGTCAATGGTTTCCTTTGTTGTGCAAAAACTCTTAAGTTTAATTAGGTCCCATTTATTTATTTTTGCTTTTATTTCTTTTGTCTTAGGAGACAGATCCAAAAAATATTGCTATGATTTATGTCAAAGAGTGTTTCACCTATGTTCTCTTCTAGTTTTATAGTTTCAGGTCGTTAAACCATTTTGAGTTTATTTTTGTATATGGTGTGAGGTAATGTCCTAATCTCATTCTTTAACATGTAATAGCTGTCCAGTTTTCACAGCACCACTTATTGAAGAGACTGTCTTTTCTCCAATGTATATTCTTGCCTCCCTTATAGGCCAATATCTTTGATGAATATAGATGCAAAAAATCCTCAACAAAATATTAGCAAACAAAATCCAACAATATATTAAAAGGATCATATACCATGATCAAGTCAGATTTACTCCAGGGTCACAAGGATGGTCCAACATTTGCAAATCAATCAATGTTATATACCACATTAACAAAAGGAAGGATAAAAATCACATGATCATCTCAACAGATGCAGAAAAAGCATTTGACAGAATTCAACATCCATTCATGATAAAAACTCTCATCACCATGGGTATAGAGGAAACATATCTCAATATAATAAAGGTGATTTATGACAAACCCACAGCCAACATCATACTCAACAGTGAAAAGCTGAAACTCTTTTCTCTAAGCTCAGGAAGAAGACAAGGATGCCTACTCTTGTAACTTCTATATAACATAGCATTGGAAATACTATCCACAGCAATCAGATAAGAATAAGAAATAAAAGGCATCCAAATTGGAAGGGAAGAGGTAAAACTGTCGCTATCTGCAGATGACATGACACTTTATATAGAAAACCCTAAAGTCTCCACTCCAAAACTATTAGAATAAATGAATTAAGCAAAGATGCAGGATATAATATTAATATACAGAAACTGGTTGTGTTTCTATATATTAAAAATGAACTATCAGAAAGAGAGAGATTTTTTAAAAGTCCTATTTAAAATCATATCAAAAATAATAAAATTCATAGGAATAAACTTAACCAAGGAGGTGAAAGACCTATACTCTGAAAACTATAAAACATTGATGAAGGAAATTGAAGATGATACAAAGAAATGGAAAGACATCTAGTGCTCTCAAATTGGAAAATTAATATTGTTAAAATGGCTATACTGCCCAAAGCAATCTACAGATTTAATGCAATCTCTACCAAAATACCCATGACATTTTCATAGAACTAGAGCAAATAATCTTAAAATTCATATGGACCCACAAAAGACCCTAAATTACCAAAGGAATCTTGAGAAAAAAGAAAAAACCTGAAGGTATCACTCTCCCAGACATCAGACTATACTACAATGCTGCAGTAATTAAAACAGCATGGTAGGGCTTCCCTGGTGGCGCAGTGGTTGAGAGTCCACCTGCTGATGCAGGGGACATGGGTTCATGCCCCGGTCCAGGAAGATCCCATGCGCCATGGAGTGGCTAGGCCCATGAGCCATGGCCGTTGAGCCTGCGCATCCGGAGCCTGTGCTCCACAACGGGAGAGGCCACAACAGTGAGAGGCCCGCATACCACAAAAACAAAAACAAAAACAAAAAAAGCAGCATGGTACTGGCACCAGAACAAACACATAGAACAATGGAACAAAATTAAGAACTCAGAAATAAACCCATGCACCTATGGTAAACTAACCTACAACAAAGGAGGTAATCTTCAGATTGAACAGTCATTTGTGATTGAATGAAAGGCAGGATTAGCCATTAAGGAATAGAATGCAGAGTGAGGGATGGGTTGTAAAGGGCTTAATAAACTGAAGTTATAAGGCTATCAAAATTATAAGTAAGCAAAACTAATGAGGTAGAGGAAATATACAAAGAAGAAGCCAAATGGTAGAGATAGGAATACAGAAATGTGTAGCTGTGTCTCAATTATTGTAAAAAAAAATGCCACTAGTTCAAAGATCTATGTGTAGCTCAACTTTAACAAACTATTTTGTGTCCAGATTTTTCTGGATTCTCTATGGATATGTGTCTTTCCAACAAACCTATAATCTGCTAAATTGAGACAATTTCTTGAAAGGAAAAATAAATAAATAAAATTTAAAAGCTTAATTAAAATGACTTTCTATGAATTTTCAGCATCAGAACACAGAGTGGCCAATAAAAATATAGGGAAAACATTAACTTTCTAAGAAACAAATATATATGCTTAGAAAATAAAACATATTTTATAAAACTGTCGCCATTATCACTATATAGTATTCTTTCAGCATAATTTTTTTAAAATTCAACTGTAAAACATGACAGCAAAATAAATTTGACTCCCATTACGTAATTCTTCTAAATGATGTGAAAGTCTGCACGTACAACTAAATAAGCTGAAATAGAAATAGTCTGTTTGCTCTTTCCACCAAATAGAAAAGAACAAAAGCTCTTGGCATAGCCAGGAAAGAAAAATACTATGAATACCATTGTTCACCATGAAAATCTTTCTTTAAAGTACTAATATATCAAAGACCAGTACGATATAGCCAATATAATTTCTAAAAGTTTGCATACGTAATTTTGGAAGGAACAAAATTTCTAATGACACTTTGACCTAGTATAGCTTATATCAGATTATATCTTTTTTCCAGTAATCTCTGTGTACATATTCAGATACACATAGCAAAAAAAAAAAAAAAAAAAAAAAACCCACAAATGAACCTCTACTATTTATATACTCAAAATAGTCAAGAAAAAAAATGTTTCTTATATTGAATACTAATTCCATTGTATACATATATATTTCCTGTCCCATGACATAACTGGGTGGACTCAGAGAGTGATACAATAGATTTTAATCATTTTATCTGGCTGTTCTTATTCACTGGGCCAATGTTTTTCTTTTCCCATGAGAACTCTCTGTAGTAGTAGAGCACCAATGCCCCCTTTTTTCTCCTGACTGAAATGCAAGGTATATACAGTGTAGAACATAAGTTATTCCTGCCCAAGGAGAGAAGAGAGACAAAGTTTTTACCTTCTAGAAATAAACAGTGCAATGCTTTGTCCCAGCTACTGCATCAGTGGTGCTTAGGATGTTCTGTCCTCAATCAATCACTGTTAGTTTGGTCAATCCTTCTAAAACATTAAGCCTAAAGGTACTGAGCCAGATACCATAAGTATCCTAGATGTCTGAAAGAAATGTTTCCTTAGTATAGTATTTGCATCCAGCCTGAGGAAAAGTTGATCGGAGCCGCTCTCCCAATTCCCCTTCTCGTCTCCTCACCCCACACCTGGGTAAACGGTGCATTCATCTTGTTTCCGAGCTATTCTATATTTCAAGGAGGATCCTTCTCCATGATTTTACATGCTTTAAAAATGTCCTCTACTTCTCCAAACTCTCTTTCCATGTTCACTCCCACCCCATAATACAAAGCACTTTCTTGTATTTCATTATCTGCTCGTTCTAACTCTGAAGTTATCAGGCCATGCAGATAGATTGGAACAGCTGCATTATATGGATCTACAAAACAAATATTTAGGGATTCATAGGTCCTCAAAGCCCTCAAACCACAGTGCACAGCAGGCTATTTCACAAGCTTGAATAACTAAGACATTAAGGGAATAGAGGACACAGAGTACAAAATTGTTTTCTTCTGTCTCAGTTAAGGTGTCTGTAAGCCCTACTTGTTATTGTTGATTCTGTATCTCACTTAACTTTTGAACCTACATATCACTGGGACAGTGCTTGAATGTCTCACTGTGAAATATTGAATGAATATAATGAGCAGATCATATTTCTTCAACTATCAGAGAAATAAAATTACCAAACATTCATGGCTGTTATAATGCAGATAAGAGTAAAATAATTATAGGTGATAAAAGGATGAACATTATTATGCTAATTTATGTTTATTTAATGTATATTCAAAAATATGACCAGTATATCAAAGTTGTGATTTCACTGATATTATTTGCTTGTCACAGTGTTAAAGTATTTAGATCACTCCCTAGCCATATACGTTTTCAAGGATGGCATATATCGTGGGCAAATGCTCTGAAATAACAAAGTGACTTTTAAACTTGCAGAACTTAACCTTACACAGTCACTAACAGGAAATACAAGTAGTTGTTAGATGGAGTCTTTGTGCACAAGTCTCAACTGAGAAAAAGAAAATTCTCAATTCCACCAAAGAACAAGACCTCAGAATACTTGTCACAAAATTTAATGATTTTCAACTATCATCCCAGAACTACTTTCTTACTGGATAGCCATCTAATTATTTGTGTGTGTGTGTGGCAGGACAATTGGTGGTCTCTCCTACTCCACTATTTTGCGATGTTACCTGCTAAGTAAATTTTCTACAAAAGTATATTTCAGAAACTTATCCAAAGCACAGAATGGAGTCTTAAAGAACCACCTCTGGCATAAAACAAATCCTCTGTAATATGTCAAGCACATTTGTAAATAGTAAAAGCATATAAAAATCTATCTATATGTGGTTTGCTGTTAATTTAATTCCAAACTTCTAATTACTTATAATCTTATTTGAAAGAGAAGACATATATGTACAAGGAAGAATTATAACACAGTACAAGATGGTATAAAATGGAGTTCTAATTTGAATATAATTAAGAAATAAATTACATATTATGCACAACACACACTGTTGAATTAAATTAACTTTGAATCATCAGTGAAGACACCATAAATAGAAATTGATCTGGACTTCAAATAGCTGAATGGTTTTGTATAGAAGAAGAAAAAGGCAAGACTGAGGTGAAGAAGTAGATGAAAAGAGGAAGGCTGTACAGGAAGCTGGAAAAAAACAGTAAAAGAAATCACTGTGGCTTACAGTGGAAAGATCAACAGCCTGTGTAAGGAACACATAGTATCATTCAAGCAGAAAGGAAGCTAACTAATCAAAAAGAATACTAAGAATCTTTATAGACACCTATAAACAGACTATATATTACTATATCTGAAATGATAAATAACACCGTTTAAAAAACGCCCATAATTAATTTTTGATATTTTTAAAAAATGTTTTGTTTTTTTTGCTGTTTTTTTTTTTTTTTTTTTTTTTTGCGGTACGCGGGCCTCTCACTGTTGTGGCCTCTCCCGCGGCGGAGCACAGGCTCCGGACGCGCAGGCTCAGCGGCCATGGCTCACAGGCCCAGCCACTCCGCGGCATGTGGAATCTTCCCGGACCGGAGGACGAACCCGTGTCCCCTGCATCGGCAGGCAGATTCTCAACCACTGTGCCATCAGGCAAGCCCCTAAAAAAATGTTTCTTAACAATCAGTTTTTAAAAACAGAACAATACTGGTTAAATTTAATACTTTCTCCCAAAGTCTTTGGACAAGAGCTTTTATTTCTCAAATCCTGTACGGACATGCAGGATTGAAATTTCATGTTATAAGAAGAGTTTAGAATATATAAAAAAGTGTATGTGTAGAATGTGATTTGTAAAGGATTTAGAAAGTATCAGTTCATTGCTTAAGAAATGTAAAATAAATGGAAACTTTTTAAACCTCTGGCCCTGATTTTTTAACCTGTAAAATACTTAGATCTATATTATTCAGCTATGTTAAAAGTTTCTTATAAAGTAACCATATTTCTACATCATCACTTGATCACATTTTAGTTACAATAATATTCACATTAATAGTCTCCCTGTGTCCATGTCTGCTGAAAGTACAGAGAAGCCAATCTTAAAGAGATCAAGAGGTCTAATTGGCTTGGCAAAATGACAGTCAGTCAAAGAACCAAGGTTTGTAATTCCTTTTTATCTATTGTCCCTGATGGGACAGCTGAACCATTTGAATAAACTGTATCTTTTTTCACTCTGAATCTCATTATGGATCTTATCACAATGCATCTTTTTAGTAGCTACTGATTCATTAATCTAGTGCCAAGGGATTTTTATTATCAAATCACTTGATTTGGGGGGCTTGCTTGGTTAAATACAAAATACTAATTTCTCTCTGACTTTATATATAACTTTCCTCAGACTCTAAGTGTGAGAAAGACTTTGGAAGTAGAAAAACAAAAACAAAAACAACAAATTAGAATACAAAAGATCTGATTTCTTACTTTTCTAGTATTTATTGATTTTAAGAATCAGTGAATTTACTGCTACATCCCCAGGTCTATAGTTGAGGCTGTATCTTGAGCAGTTTTTAAAGCACAAGGCTTGAAGAAACCTGGCTTTAAAAGCAAAGCTTACAAGGACTGGGTTTGGCTGGAATTCCCTCAGACCGTAGGTTTCAAAGTGAGGGCTGAAGCTCCTTTCAGTAGCTCTGGAAGCATTTTCTAATGCTAGTAATGTGTAAAATATCATAATTTTAGAAATTGGAATATCTATCTTTGTATTTGAGATATGAATCAATAACCTTTTAAAAGATTTTTATTTATAATATCCTATGAGTAGCAAATAAGAAAATGACAACACAAAGTAATATTAAGATAATTATTTGTCTTCAACATTTTATAAAATGTTTAAAAACATAATTCATTGCAAGCTTTGCTCCATTTACCTAAAGAACAGTAAATTCTTCTCTAACATTATATACATAACATTATAACCTTAGAAATATTGTAAAATCGTCCACTACAATCCTCTCTTTATTGGGATGTACTTTTTTTTAATAGATCTTTATTGGAGTATAATTGCTTCATAATACTGTGTTAGTTTCTGTTGCACAACAAAGCCAATCAGCTATGTGCATACACATGTCCCCATATCCCCTCCCTCTTGAGCCTTTCTCCCATCCTCCTTATCCCACCCCCCTAAGTCACTGCAAAGCTCCAAGCCGATAACCCTGTGCTATTCTGCTGCTTCCCACCATCCAACTATTTTACATTCGGTAATGTATATATGTCAATGCTACTCTCACTTTGCCCCAGCTTCACCTTCCCACCCCATGTCCTCAAGTCCATTCTCTATGTCTACCTCTTTATTCCTGCTCTGCAACTAGGTTCATCAGTACCATTTTTTTTATATTCCATATATATGTGATAGCATACAGTATTTGTCTTTCTCTTTCTGACTTACTTCCCTCTGTATGACAGACTCTAGTTCCAACCACCTAACTACAAATAACTCAATTTCATTTCCTTTTATGGCTGAGTAATATTCCATTGTATATATGTGCCACATCTTCTTTATCCATTCATCTGTCGATGGACATTTAGGTTGGTTCCATGTCCTGGCTATTATAAATAGCGCTGCAATGAACATTGTGGTACATGACTCTTTTTGAATTATGGTTTTCTCAGGGTATATGCTCAGTAGTGGGATTGCTGGGTCATATGGTAGTTCTAGTTTTAGTCTTTTAAGGAATCTCCATACTGTTTTCCATAGTGGTTGTATCAATTTACATTCCCACCAACAGTGCTAGATGTAAGGCACTATGAATGATAAAACAAGAATGCACTGATTCCGCCTTGAAGGAACATCAAATCAAGTGGTGGAGATCAGATGTTTACTAAATAACCTCAAGTAAAAATGGAAATCATACCATTAATTAAATATAGATAAAATACAAATTAGAGAAAGAAAAGAATTATTTTCAATTCTTTGTGGGAATCAGGAAAGCTTCTGTGAAAGAGGTGATATCTAAGATAAATGTTGAAGAGACAAAAACAATTGAAGTTGAAGATCAAAGAGCACAAAAAATCTGTATAAACAGAGGCACAAGAAGAGAAAAGAGAAGGAAAAATACATAGGGAGCATTAAGCAATTTACTTTGGGTTGAGAATGAGATGCACAGAACACTCTAATGTAAGGTAACACTGGGAAAGTTGTCTGGAATATGGTTTGAATAGGATGCTATATATTCTGAAACAGGACACTTTCAAGAGCAAAAGGGACACTACTAATAATTATGCCAAGACAACAGGTATAAACCTAGAATGTCTCAGGCATACCAGAAAGTATTATCACGTTATTTCTAGTATATCTTTAATCCTAGAATAGTGTTTGGATTTAATTGTTTAATCAATGGGGATGAAAGTAATATTCATATCATATAGGGTACTTTAAAATGGAAATTGTATCTAGTAGAAAAAACAGTTAAGGCATGGAGAATAATTAGGAGTCTATGAAAGTTAATCAACACTATAAATATAATGTATTTATAACATATTATAGAACACTTATTTCATAGATTGTTTAGCATTGCAATGTAATAATGAAGATAGATTGGCCAAGAGTTCAAGGAAGTGGAAATACGTGACAAATAATTTATGTAACAACACACATTTAAACCACAATACAGGCTGTCCACGATATTACTCATTTTTTATCATCAGATGCTGTTTTCAGATGAGGTAATTTCCTGATATTATAGTTTAACAATTTTTCTTATATCATTTTTCAAAATTAAGAACATATCAAACTGATGAAGGAATTTATCACTATTTAACCCATTTATTTTGAAAGCTGAATTTAAAAGATATAATTAGCACCAATGATCCAGCCTGCTTTCTTGTTTCTATAATGACATGTATTGTGTTTAGTTGATATATGTTATATCCTTCAAAATTCTTAGGCTGTTAAGCTATTGAATTTTACATTTAATCTTCTGCTGATCTATATTTGTCCTTTGTAAAATGTTCTGGGGCAGAGCAGTGACATAAAGTTGTAGATATCTCAAATTTGACTCCTTTCAAGTTTGAATTGACTATTCACCTCATTAAGAGATTGCGTGGGTAATTCTCAGTAAGAACCATTCAATCTATGATTAAAATAGTTCATGACAAAACCTTAGTAGTGTAACTGCAATTTAAAACAACAATAAATCTCCAGTATTTAAAACTAAATACAAATGTTATATAAAACAGTTAACACATGAAAAAATAAACTATGAACTATATTTTTCACTAAAAAGGATCAATTTTGCCATTTTATAAATTTTGAAAATGTAATGCAATTATTGACTTTTCCAAAAAAATATCAACAGCAAAGAAACTTGTAAACACTAAGTATACCTTGTATAATAAAAAATTTATTAAAAGCTAATCTTACAATGCCTCCTTCATTTGTGCAAGAATTTACAAAAATACTTTGTATTTACAAAAATATTTTGTTGTTTGACCAACTTAACCTTGAAGAAGGATAACTAACCTTTAATTATTGTATGAAAATGTTTTCATATTTCTCAAACTATAGAAGATTAGAACAACACAACATGCTTGATCAACAGGCATGCATAGAATACTAACGTCTAGATAATACTCATTCGACTCAAACTGGTAATATAAATTTGATCAAGCATAAGCTATAAAACAAGATTCAACAAAATTCAGAAAATTGCTTTTACACAGAATTTGTTCTCTGCCCATATGCATGGTTAGAATGCAATAACAAAATAACATAATTTTAAACTCATAAAATTAAAAAAAAGTTTAATTCTCCTAAATTAATCCTTTTGTGAAAAGAATAATAGACTCTCTGGGACGGTCAATAAAGAAAATATCAGGAATAAATTAGAAATTATACATACTTTGTATAAGTTGTAAAATAAGTTTCTTATTAATTAAGAAATGCAAGCTATAATCAGAATACCATTTTATATTCACAAGACAGGAAAAATTATAAAATCTGATAATACCAAATATTGGTGTGGATGTAGAGCAACAGACATTCGAAACTTCTTGCAAATATGTACATAAATATTATTTCTTTATATAGCACTCTGGCATTATCGATTACATTTCATTAATTTTAAGGTGCACACTTCTTCACATTTTATCATCTCTGTAATCAGGATACATCTTATAAAACACAGTAGTTGGTGTTTTTCCTTTTATATTAGTATATAAAATAATATCTTACAATAGATGGCACCTTAGACTTCATGAAATACTATATAAAGATAAAACATCTCAGCAACCCAACTGTAAATTGCTTTGGCTAGAGAAATTCTTGCACAAATGAATGATGCATATTGAAAAATGTTTACAACAGAACTGTTTTAATAGCAATAGCTCTTTAAATAATGCAAATATCCATTTTCAAGAGAAAGATGATTCAATTTTGAAAAGGAGTATAATAGGGACTATTGGACAGTGAAAGCAAATTAATTAACGCTACTTGTATCTCTTGAACGACTCCCATGAATGACTCTCACAAGCTAGTAATACTGAATGTTAATAATGCTGAAGTAGCATAAAAACAAATACCTTCTAATACATTTCAAAGTAGAAGTAATCAATAATTTTTTTAGAAATATGTATTATATACATACACATATATCACAAAGAAAAGGAGAAAAGGAAGGGGGAATTCCAGGATGATGGCTAGATCTGATGAGGAGAGTGGTAGGATAAGTGGATAAATTTGGGGATACTTCAGTTACATTGGTGATGGTCTACTCAAACTTTGTGATGTGTTCATAAAAGCTTGTGCTTGTGATATTATTCTTTCATCATTTTGAGGGTATTAAATATATCATAATACATTTTTAATGTTTAAAATCATTACTGATTTTAAGACTGCATGATATCAAAGTATGCAAATGTCAAGGGTTTCAAAATGTCTAGAGGTAGTATTATGAAGAGAAAACATCTGAATGATGAATTGAATTGTTCACTTTTCTACTTGGCTATTTCATGTTTTTTGGTTTCTGACTTTTATTCTGAATTGCATTTCCCAAGACAGCTGACCTCTTGTCATTGTGTTTTTTCAGAATTCTAACATTTATTTTAAAACACTGTGGTTACTGAAAAAGTTAAACGTGTCATGATAAAAAATGCACACTGCCTCATATGAAAATGAAAGGGTATGAAGTGAAAAGCAAGTCTCCTTCTGAAGTTCATTCCCCAAAGGCAACCACTAGGAACAGATTATTTTTTGTAAAATTCCAGAAATTTTTTGTACTTACAAGTGTATATAAATATGCCTTTCTGGAAACTCAAGTGGGAGCATACTGTAAACACTGTCACACATCTTTGTTATAAACTTAATTTATCTTGGTGATTCTTAATATCAGCAGAAATAAATATATCTATTTGTCTTATTCCTGAAGTAGCTTAAATAGCACCAGATTATCTGTTTTAGCAGTTTTGACAGGGCTAACTGATGAAATATTTGAGCCTGCTGCCTTTTAGGAATGTAGCTCTTTAATGTTTTTTTCTTCAGTAAAAATTGTTCTATTTAGAATTTCTCTCTTCCAGGGTTAAATTTGGTTATTTATGTTTTCCTATGATGAGTTAATTTTTCTAAAATTTCAAATATATGTATATATGTGTATATATGTGTATATACACATATATACATATATACACATATATACAGAGAGAGAGAAAGGAGAGTAGATGGTAGTTTGTCTATTCCCTCCAATAAAAAGTTGTTCATGATATATCTGGCAAATGATTTATTTTCGTACAGCCTGTGAGCTAACAATGTTTTTATATTTTTTAAGTGTTGTTTTTTTTTTAAAAAAGATTGCTTATGCCACAAAAGCCTAAAATATTTACTTTTTGGACCTTAATAACAACAAAAATAGTTTGCCAGAATCTGATTTGTGTCTTTATCAAAAAATGTGGCATGAAAATTTAAGTCAGTATAGCCATTAAAAGCACTTGGATCTAGACTGGTTAGGTTCAAATGACATCAATGCCACTCACTACTTTACGTGAACTTGCAAGTTGTTCTGAACATCTGTTAACTTATCTGTAAAACTGAAATGCTGAAAATAGTTATCTCATAGGATTGTTGTAAAGATTAAATGTGCTAGTATTTGCAAAGAACTTAGAAGATGAATAGAACAAAGGTCTGGATAAATTATGTTGATCATTGCATTGTGTTGATCTTTAAAGCAATACATAACACTAGAGATTAAATTTCATATATTTCAAAATATTTAAAGCAAATTTTAATATAATTAAAAACAAAGAAACAGACAAATGTATAGTAACTGTAGTTGGAAATTTTAAACCATTCCTCTCGGTAATTGCCAGAATAAGCAGACAAAAACTTAGCAAGGATAAAAATTTGCTTATTATGATTTACCAAATTTACCTAGTTGCCATGTATAGAATATAACACTTAATAACAGCCAAGCAATTTTTTTCCTTTGCAAGTACATATCAAACAGCTGCTAAAATAGACCACATGCTGGCCCATATAGAAAGCCTAAATAATTTTCAAAGAAATGAAATCATATAAATTATATTCTCTGATCATAATGGAATTAAACTAGAAACAATAAAGATAACAAATTTCATTCATTACTAAGCTTCATTTATTCATAACTAAATGAGCAAATTTATATTCAGAAATTGACAAAAGAAGGAATTTAAAATCTGATTAGTCTTGCATATGTTAAGTAAATTAATTCTGTAATTTAAAAAATTCCCAAAATGAAAAATCCAGTGTGAGATGTATTCATGGTGAACTCTTCACCTCCAATTTTTTTTTTGCTTTATAACAAATTTAATCAGTTATACATATACATATGTTCCCATATCCCCTCCCTTTTGTGTCTCCCTCCCACCCTCCCTATCCCACCCCTCCAGGCAGTCACAAAGCACCCAGCTGATCTCCCTGTGCTATGCGGCTGCTTCCCACTAGCTATCTACCATACGTTTGGTAGTGTATATATGTCCATGCCGCTCTTTCACTTTGTCACAGCTTACACTTCCCCCTCCCCATATCCTCAAGAACATTCTCTAGTAGGTCCGTGTCTTTATTCCTGTCTTACCCCTATGTTCTTCATGACATTTTTCTTTCTTAAATTCCATATATATGTGTCAGCATACAGTATTTGTCTTTCTGACTTACTTCACTCTGTATGACAGACTCTAGGTCCATCCACCTCATTACAAATAGCTCAATTTCGTTTCTTTTTATGGCTGAGTAATATTCCATTGTATATATGTGCCACATCTTCTTTACGCATTCATCTGATGATGGACACTTAGGTTGTTTCCATCTCCGGGCTATTGTAAATAGGGCTGCTATGAACATTTTGGTACATGTCTCTTTTTGAATTATGGTCTTCTCAGGGTATATGCCCAGTAGTGGGATTGCTGGGTCATATGGTAGGTCTATTTGTAGTTTTTTAAGGAACCTCCATACCGTTCTCCATAGCGGCTGTACCAATTCACATTCCCACCAGCAGTGCAAGAGTGTTCCCTTTTTTCCACACCCTCTCCAGCATTTATTGTTTCTAGATTTTTTGATGATGGCCATTCTGACTGGTGTGAGATGATATCTCATTGTAGTTTTGATTTGCATTTCTCTAATGAGTAAAGATGTTGAGCATCCTTTCATGTGTTTGTTGGCAGTCTGTATATCATCTGTGGAGAAATGTCTATTTAGGTCTTCTGCCCATTTTTGGATTGGGTTGTTTCTTTTTTTGTTATTGAGCTGCATGAGCTGCTTATAAATTTTGGAAATTAACCCTTTGTCAGTTGCTTCATTTGCAAATATTTTCTCCCATTCTGAGCGTTGTCTTTTGGTCTTGTTTATGGTTTCCTTTGCTGTGCAAAAGCTTTTAAGTTTCATTAGGTCCCATTTGTTTATCTTTGTTTTTATTTCCATTTCTCTAGGAGGTGGGTCAAAAAGGATCTTGCTGTGATTTATGTCATAGAGTGTTCTGCCTATGTTTTCCTCTAAGAGTTTGATAGTGTCTGGCCTTACATTTAGGTCTTTAATCCATTTTGAGTTTATTTTTGTGTACGGTGTTAGGGAGTGATCTAATCTCATACTTTTACATGTCCCTATCCAGTTTTCCCAGCACCACTTATTGAAGAGACTGTCCTTTCTCCACTGTACATTCCTGCCTCCTTTATCAAAGATAAGGTGACCATATGTCTGTGGGTTTATCTCTGGGCTTTCTATCCTGTTCCATTGATCTATCTTTCTGTTTTTGTGTCAGTACCATACTGTCTTGATTACTGTAGCTTTGTAGTGTAGTCTGAAGTCAGGGAGCCTGATTCCTCCAGCTCCATTTTTCGTTCTCAAGATTGCTTTGGCTATTCGGGGTCTTTTGTGTTTCCATACAAATTGTGCAATTTTTTGTTCTAGTTCTGTGAAAAATGCCAGTGGTAGTTTGATAGGGATTGCATTGAATCTGTAGATTGCTTTGGGTAGTAGAGTCATTTTCACAATGTTGATTCTTCCAATCCAAGAACATGGTACATCTCTCCATCTATTTGTATCATCTTTAATTTCTTTCATCAGTGCCTTATAATTTTCTGCATACAGGTCTTTTGTCTCCTTAGGTAGGTTTATTCCTAGATATTTTATTCTTTTTGTTGCAATGGTAAATGGGAGTGTTTCCTTGATTTCACTTTCAGATTTTTCATCATTAGTATATAGGAATGACAGAGATTTCTGTGCATTGATTTTGTATCCTGCAACTTTACCAAATTCATTGATTAGCTCTAGTAGTTTTCTGGTAGCATCTTTAGGATTCTCTATGTATAGTATCATGTCATCTGCAAACAGTGGCAGCTTTACTTCTTCTTTTCCGATTTGGATTCCTTTTATTTGCTTTTCTTCTTTGATTGCTGTGGCTAAAACTTCCAAAACCATGTTGAATAAGAGTGGTGAGAGTGGGCAACCTTGTCTTGTTCCTGATCTTAGTGGAAATGGTTTCAGTTTTTCCCCATTGAGGACGATGCTGGCTGTGGGTTTGTAATATATAGCCTTTATTATGTTGAGGAAAGTTCCCTCTATGCCTACTTTCTGCAGGGTTTTTATCATAAATGGGTGTTGAATTTTGTCGAAAGCTTTCTCTGCATCTATTGAGATGATCATATGGTTTTTCTCCTTCAATTTGTTAATATGGTGTATCACGTTGATTGATTTGCATATATTGAAGAATCCTTGCATTCCTGGAATAAACCCCACTTGATCATGGTGTATGATCCTTTTAATGTGCTGTTGGATTCTGTTTGCTAGTATTTTGTTGAGGATTTTTGCATCTATGTTCATCAGTGATATTGGCCTGTAGTTTTCTTTCTTTGTGACATCCTTGTCTGGTTTTGGTATCAAGGTGATGGTGGCCCCGTAGAATGAGTTTGGGAGTGTTTCTCCCTCTGCTATATTTTGGAAGAGTTTGAGAAGGATAGGTGTTAGCTGTTCTCTAAATGTTTGATAGAATTCGCCTGTGAAGCCATCTGGTCCTGGGCTTTTGTTTGTTGGAAGATTTTTTTATCACAGTTTCAATTTCAGTGCTTGTGATTGGTCTGTTCATATTTTCTATTTCTTCCTCATTCAGTCTTGGCAGGTTGTGCATTTCTAAGAATTGGTCCATTTCTTCCAGGTTGTCCATTTTATTGGCATAGAGTTGCTTGTAGTAATCTCTCATGATCTTTTTTATTTATGCAGTGTCAGTTGTGACTTCTCCTTTTTCATTTCTAATTCTATTGATTTGAGTATTCTCCCTTTTTTTCCTAATGAGCCTGGCTAATGGTTTATCTATTTTTTTATCTTCTCAAAAAACTAGCTTTTAGTTTTATTGATCTTTGCTATCATTTCCTTCATTTCTTTTTCATTTATTTCTCATCTGATCTTTATGATTTCTTTTCTTCTGCTGACTTTGGGGTTTTTTTGTTCTTCTTTCTCTACTTGCTTTAGGTACAAGGTTAGGTTGTTTATTCGAGATGTTTCCTTTTTCTTAAGGCAGGTTTGTATTGCTATAAACTTCCCTCTTAGAACTGCTTTTGCTGCATCCCATAGGTTTTGGGTCATCGTGTCTCCATTGTCATTTGCTTCTAGGTATTTTTTGATTTCCTCTTTGATTTCTTCAGTGATCACTTCGTTATTGAGTAGTGTATTGTTTAGCCTCCATGTGTTTGTATGTTTTACAGATCTTTTCCTGTAATTGATATCTAGTCTCATAGCATTGTGGTCGGAAAATATACTTGATACAATTTCAATTTTCTTAAATTTACCAAGGCTTGATTTGTGACCCAAGATATGATCTATCCTGCAGAATGTTCCATGAGCACTTGAGAAAAATGTGTATTCTGTTGTTTTTGGATGGAATGTCCTATAAATATCAACTAAGTCCATCTTGTTTAATGTATCATTTAAAGCTTGTGTTTCCTTATTTATTTTCATTTTGGATGATCTGTCCATTGGTGAAAGTGGGGTGTTAAAGTCCCCTACTATGATTGTGTTACTGTCGATTTCTCCTTTTATGGCTGTTAGTATTTGCCTTATGTATTGAGGTGCTCCTATGTTGGGTGCATAAATATTTACAATTGTTATATCTTCTTCTTGGATCAATCCCTTGATCATTATGTAGTGTCCTTCTTTGTCTCTTCTAGTAGTCTTTATTTTAAAGTCTATTTTGTCTGATATGAGAATTGCTACTCCAGCTTTCTTTTGGTTTCCATTTGCATGGAATATCTTTTTCCATCCCCTTACTTTCAGTCTGTATGTGTCTCTAGGTCTGAAGTGGGTCTCTTGTAGACAGCATATATATGGGTCTTGTTTTTGTATCCATTCAGCCACTCTGTGTCTTTTGGTGGGAGCATTTAGTCCATTTACATTTAAGGTAATTATCGATATGTATGTTCCTATTCCCATTTTCTTAATTGTTTTGGGTTCGTTATTGTAGGTCTTTTCCTTCTGTTGTGTTTCTTGCCTAGAGAAGTTCCTTTAGCATTTGTTGTAAAGCTGGTTTGGTGGTGCTGAACTCTCTCAGCTTTTGCTTGTGTGTAAAGTTTTTAATTTCTCCATCAAATCTGAATGAGATCCTTGCTGGGTAGAGTAATCTTGGTTGCAGGTTTTTCTCCTTCATCACTTTAATTATGTCCTGCCACTCCCTTCTGACCTGTAGAGTTTCTGCTGAGAGATCAGCTGTTATCCTGATGGGGATTCCCTTGTGTGTTATTTGTTGGTTTTGCCTTGCTGCTTTTAATATGATTTCTTTGTGTTTAATTTTTGACAGTTTGATTAATATGTGTCTTGGCGTATTTCTCCTTGGATTTATTCTGTATGGGACTCTCTGTGCCTCCTGGACTTGATTAACTATTTCCTTTCCCATATTAGGGAAGTTTTCAACTATAATCTCTTCAAATATTTTCTCAGTCCCTTTCTTTTTCTCTTCTTCTTCTGGAACCCCTATAATTCGAATGTTGGTGCGTTTAATGTTGTCCCAGAGGTCTCTGAGACTGTCCTCTGTTCTTTTCATTCTTTTTTCTTTATTTTGCTCTGCCGCAGTTATTTCCACTATTTTATCTTCCACCTCCCTTATCCGTTCTTCTGCCTCAGTTATTCTGCTATTGATCCCATCTAGAGTATTTTTTATTTCATTTATTGTGTTTTTAATCGATGCTTGATTCATCTTTAGTTCTTCTAGGTCCTTGTTAACTGTTTCCTGCATTTTGTCTCTTCTATTTCCAAGATTTTGGATCTGGGAAATAGAATCTTGGATCATCTTTACCATCATTATTCTGAATTCTTTTTCAGGTAGAGTGCCTATTACCTCTTCATTTGTTAGGTCTGGTGGGTTTTTATCTTGCTCCTTCTCCTGCTGTGTGTTTTTCTGTCTTCTCATTTTGCTTATGTTACTGTGTTTGGGGTCTCCTTTTTGCAGGCTGCAGGTTCGTAGTTCCCGTTGTTTTTGGTGTCTGTCCCTAGTGGCTAAGGTTGGTTTAGTGGGTTGTGTAGGCTTCCTGGTGGAGGGGACTAGTGCCTGTGTTCTGGTGGGTGAGGCTGGATCTTGTCTTTCTGGTGGGCAGGTCCACGTCTGGTGGTGTGTTTTGGGGTGTCTGCGGACTTTTTATGACTTTAGGCAGCCTCTCTGCTAATGGGTGGCGTTGTGTTCCTGTCTTGCTAGTTGTTTGGCATAGGGTGTCCAGCACTGTAGCTTGCTGGTCGTTGAGTGAAGCTGGGTGCTGGTGTTGAGATGGAGATCTCTGGAAGATTTTCGCCATTTGATATTATGTGGAGCTGGGAGGTCTCTTGTGGACCAGTGTCCTGAAGTTGGCTCTCCCACCTCAGAGGCACAGCACTGACTCCTGGCTCCTCAATTTGGGATGATGTGTTGTCTATTCATGTATTCCACAGATGCAGGGTACATCAAGTTGATTGTGGAGCTTTAATCCGCTGCTTCTGAGGCTGCTGGGAGAGGTTTCCCTTTCTCTTCTTTGTTCTCACAGCTCCTGGGTCTCAGCTTTGGATTTGGCCCCGCCTCTGCGTGTAGGTCGCCGGAGGGCGTCTGTTCTTCGCTCAGACAGGACAGGGTTAAAGGAGCAGCCTCTTCGGGGACTCTGGCTCACTCAGGCCGGGCGGGAGGGAGGGGCACGGAGTGCGGGGCGAGCCTGCAGCGGCAGAGGCCGGCATGACGTTGCACCAGCCCGAGGCGCGCCATGCGTTCTCCCAGGGAAGCCGCCCCTGGATCCCGGGACCCCAGCTGTGGCGGGCTACACAGGCTCTCGGAAGGGCGGTGCGGACTGTGACCTGCGCTCGCACACAGGCTTCTTGGCGGCGGCGGCAGCAGCCCCAGCGTCCCACGCCCGTCACTGGGCTCCGCGCTTTCAGCCGCGACTCGCGCCCGTCTGTGGAGCCCCTTTAAGCAGCGCTCTTAATCCCCTCTCCTCGCGCACCAGGAAACCAAGAGGGAAGAAAAAGTCTCTTGCCTCTTCGGCAGCTCCAGAGTTTTCCCGGACTCCCTCCCGGCTAGCTGTGGCACATTAGCCCCCTTCAGGCTGAGTTCTCGCCGCCAGCCCCAGTCTTCTCCCTGCGCTCTGACCAAAGCCCGAGCCTCATCTTCCAGCGCCGCCCGCCCCGGCAGGCGTGCAGACAAGCCTCTCGGTCTGGTGAGTGCCGCTCGGCACCAATCCTCTGTGCGGGAATCTCTCCGCTTTGCCCTACCCAAGTATGTGGGGAGTTTCTTGCCTTTTGGGAGGTCTGGGGTCTTCTGCCAGTGTTCAGTAGGTGTTCTGTAGGAGTTGTTCCATGTGTAGCTGTATTTCTGGTGTATCCGTGGGGAGGAAGGTGATCTCTGCGTCTTACTCTTCCGCCATCTTACCCGGAAGCCTACCTCCAATTTTTTAAAACTCTGTAGAAGTCCAGTAAAATTCTGATACCAAACTTTAAAACAATCTAACAAAAATAAATTCACAGATCTATATGTCTTTTAAAATAGTGCAAATATTATAGTGCAAATAGTGAAAAATGTTAGCAAATTAAATTTAGAGACGTTAGAAAAATAAGTTCATAAAAAGTGGGGTTTATCTCACCAATGCAAGGTTTGTTCAGCATTTGAACATCAGTAATCATGATTCACCACACTAACAGAGTAAAAGAGAAAACCATAGGATCATTTCATTTGATACAAAGTGAATATTTGATAAAATTCAACACTCACTAAAGAAACAAACAAACTGAGGATATAATGGAACTTCTTAGTTTGGTAAAGTCCACTAAAACTATTTACTAAACTAATAACTATACTAAAAACCTTCAGGGACCATCATAATAATGATGAAATATTAAATGTTTTCTCCATTAGACAGTGAACAAGACAAAGATGGTAACTATGAACTATGGTCTCAATTTTATTTGTAGAGGGTAGAGATGACAAGTCTTACTATTCTTTTAATTTCTGTTTATTTTCATTTCCTAGGTTGGTAATTTATCCTGAACACTTTCCCAGCTATGTTTGTTTGTTCATTTTTAAATTTTTATTGGTATATAGTAGCTTTAAAATGTGTTCATTTCTGCTGTACAGTAAAGTGAATCAGTTATACATATACACATATCCACTCTTTCTTACATTTCCTTCCCATTTAGGTCACCACAGAGCATTGAGTAGAGTTCCCTGTGCTATGCAGTAGATTCTCATTAGTTATCTATTTTATACATAGTAGTGTATATATGCCAATCCCAGTGTCCCAATTCATCCCACCCGCCTTGCACCTTGGTAACCATAAGTTTGTTCTCCACATCTGTGACTCTATTTCTGCTTTGCAAATAAGTTCATCTGCACCATTTTTCTAGATTCCACATATAAGCGATATTATATGATACTGTTCAGCTATGTTTTAATTAGATTAGTTAAATCTTTATCTACTTTTTTTCTGCTTTTCAAAGAATCACTTATTGAATTATTATTTCTGATATTTTTCACTTATTTTCAGCTTCTCTTTTTAATAATTCTTTCTTTATCCTTCCTTCAAGTTCATACTGCAGTCTTTTTCTATGTGCCAAAGTGTAATGCTTAATTCACTTAGTTTTATTTTATTTAAATTTATGATTATGTTTGAGTTGTGTGTTTAAATAAGTAATTTTGCATTTATTTCTCCCAGACAAAAGAGATTGGCACCTAGACAGCAGTGTACAGCTCAGAATCTCTTTCTCCTCCACTAGCTGATTGCAAACATATCTTATCTGTGTAATTTTTCATCCACTGTTTTTACCCTGCTTTTTGGGGGGCAAATTAGAGCTGAGAAGTTCCAAATTCCAGTTGTTCTCACTTTTCTATTCCCATTATCCCAAATATTGTCAGTTTTGTTCCAGAGTGTATGTCACATACTACAGGGAAATTTGCTTTGAGGAATTTGTTTCAAACCTTCGGTCATGGGTAGTGTATTTAGCCATTTTTCCTTACTTTTTTCTTTTCCTTTTTTTTTTTTTTTTTACTCAATTGTATTTGCATTTTAGGGTTACAGATGAGCCTTGGTTTTGTTTAGCAATTGAAACATGAGCCAAGTGGCAATATTGTATGAATGTCATCATTTATTTCAGGCTATACCAAGATATCAGTATTAATATGTCATATTTGATATAATTCTCTTCAGAGTTCATAAAACAGTAAAACCAAATAGCTAATACATTTGTAATAAATAAAGGTATAAATATATTATAAAGTATCAAGTAAAACTGTAAGCTGATATAAATATAAGCATTGGCATATAGAGTAGGAGAGACAGGACTATCGGGTCCAGAGTATAAAGATCACCAAGATGATAATTCCATGCAGTGGTCTTGGTAACCCCATGTAATCTGTTCCCAGTTGATCTGTGTCTCCTGCTCCTGCAGGGTGCCATGAGCTTCACCCTCTGACCAGAACTCTAGCTTGAATTCCATTCAAGTAGCCAGTGACAATAAACTGGATCTCCTTTCAGCTTGTCCAGGATTCATTTATGGAAAAATACATCAGTGAGTGAAATCCTGGAACTGGCCGCCCATCCTAGGCCAGGGTCCTGCCACAGTGACCCTTAATCTTCATAACACCATGCTCCAAGCTTGGTTTTGGGTTCTACACTTAAAATGGCTCAGTATCCTCTAACACCACATACCCCGAAAATTTTGACAGGACTGAGGAAACAGGACAGGAACAAGCAGGGTGTGGGAGAGTTAAGAATGAGGGTAGTAAGAAGATGGAGGATAACAGAGAAAGAAAAAGACAGAATGGTGAAGAGATGGTTCAAAGCTAATTTCAAGTACCTACCTCTGTTCAAAACTAATTTCAAATACCTACCTCCTAACTTATATTTGATAATTTGGGGAGTATTTTTTGAACATATTTAAGAAAAATAAACTGTGTGATACTGGTCACCATCCATACTTTCTACTTTATTATTATAGTTGGAAGTCTGGAAACCACATTTCCCATAATGCTTACCAGCAGTTATAGGCTAGATTTTGCCAATGAGAATGTGGTGGAAAAATTGGATATCACATGCAAAAATAAATTAGTTAATCTAAACACTGACATGCTTTTCACAAAAATTAACTCAAAATGGATCACAGACCTAAATGTAAACTGAAAAACTATAAAAATTCTGGAAGATAACATACAAAGAAATCTTGGTGATGTTGAATTTGGTGATGAGTTTTTAGATACAATACTAAAATAATAATCCATAAAAGAAAAAAATTGGTAAATTGGACTTCATTAAAATTAAAAATGAAACTTCTCTGAAAAAGATACTGCAAGAAAACGAAAACACAAGCCACAGACTGGGAAAAAATACTTTCAAAATACATATCTAATGAAGGATTTGTGCACAAAATATCTGAAGAACTCAAAATTCAATGATAGGAAAGCAAACAAAGCAATTTAAAAAGGCAAAAGATATGAACAGACACATCTCCAAAGATTTACAAATGGAAGATTAGCATATAAAAAGATGCTCAACATCATATATCATTAGGGAATTACAAATTAAAACAATAATGAGGTTACCACTACACACTTATTAGAAAGGCTAAAATCCCCAAAATTGACAATACCAAATAATGGAGAGAATATAGACCAACAAGAACACTCGTTCATTGCTGGGGGAAATCCAAAATGGTATAACCACTTTGGAAGACAGTTTGACAATCTCATACAAAGCTAGGCAGAGTCTTACCATAGGATCGAGCAATTGCACTCCTAGATATTTACCCAATTGAGTTGAAAACTATGTCCATACAAAAACCTGCACATGTGTTTTTATAGCAGCTTTATTCATAATGGTCCAAAACTGGAAGCAACTAAGATGTCTGTCAACAAGTGAATGGATAAACAAACTGTGGTACATTTAGACAACGTAATATTGTTCAGCTATATAAAGAAATGAGCTATCAAGCCTTGAAAATATGGAGGAACTTTATGCCTATTGCTATAACCTATGTCTGTAGCTAAGAAAACCAGTCTGAAAAGGCTACATAATATATGATTCTAACTACATGACATTTTGGAAAAGGCAAAACTATAGAGACAGTAAAAAGATCATTGGCTACCAGAAGCTTGAAGAGAAGAGAGATGAATAGGTAGAACACGGAATTTTTAGGGCAGTGAAACTATTTTGTATAATGCTGTAATGGTGGATATGTGACACTATCAATTTGTCAAAACCCATAGAAGTGTATAACACAAAGAGTGAACCCTAATATAAACTATAGATTTTAGTTAATAATAATGTGTCAGTATTGGTTAATTTTAACAAGTGTATCATATTAATTCAAGATATTAATAATAGAGGAAACTATGAGCAGGGGAAAAACTGGAGTTTATGGAAATCTGTTCAATCTACTCAATTTCTGTAAACCTAAAACTGCTCTAAAAAATAAAGTATTTTTATTAAATACATTGTAGTATGCGACATGAATAATCAGATACACTGAAAATTACAACTAGAATATATTTTCCAATTTACAAACAGGTCACATTCAAAACATATTTTAATTATTATTTATGTGAAACTTTGTATATAATTTTCCTTATAAAAAATGTAACAAGTAGTAATTTATTATTATCCCAGTAAAATCTATTTAATCTATATTATGCCAAAATGAAAGTTTATTAGAAAATATTATTTTATGAATAATCTAGAAACATACTAAAAGCCTAAATATATCTATTATATTTGTCTCAAAATATTTTATGAAAAATGTATATAAAATTAGAGACATTCAGGTATCAGTTATCAACATGTTTTTTGTGCATTTTTTCAATCTGATAGATAGCAATAAGGGATGGTTTAAGATCTTGGGTCTCTTGCTATTGATATTGCTTTAAACCAAATGGAGCAACTTCTACTGAACCTTGGGACACTCAGATCTTTCTTTCTCCTCCAAGTTTCTGGGAAGCTCTGGGGGAAGGAGGAGGGCAGATGAGAGGAAATACTAGTTTTCTAGCAATCACAAGCTCTTCATCTCTCCAGTTTCAGTGGATGAGTTTCCCAGTTCCATAGAGATCAAGCCACCTAAAGATAGTTCCTAATGCAGCAGGACAAATAAAGGTCATTGTGTAACTTCTCCCTATTTCATGAGAAAGGAGAGATGCTTCATTTGCATCTCATCATTCCCTGCAGTACAGGTATCATTTCTGCAAAAGATAATGTTGGTAATCGTGTGAGAATAGTCAGTGAAGACTGCCCCCATCGCCTATTCACTTACTTTGCTCTCATATGTGGATGTTCATAAGCCAGATGCACCTTCCATCCCATATACTTACATATAATTGCATATTATATGTGTTTTGTCACAAGTGCTGGATTGGAGAATTTGGAGTGAGGAAAAGGAGCATTATGGTCTTGTAAAGAGGAAAATCATCAACTAGGAAACATAAGATAATGTTCTAGTTCTCAGACACTAACTGCTTTACAGTTTCCTAGGGCTACCACAGCAAATTACCAAAAACTACGTGGCTTAAAATAATTGAAATTTATCCTCTCCCAGTTCTGGAGACCAGAAGTGCAAAATCAAAGTTTTGGCAGTACAGCCTTGAAGAGAATCCTTCCTGCTTGGGGCTGCATAATTCCAATCCCTGCTTCTATTTTCACATGGGTTTCTCTCCAATGTGTCCTTTCCTCTTCCCTTTCCCTTACCCTTCCCTTATCAAAACACTTGTTCTTGGATTTCAAGCTCACACTAAGCCAGGATAATCTCAGCTCGAGCGCTCACCCTAATTACATCTACAAAGACCCTTCTTCCGAATAAGGTCACGTTCACAAGTTCAGGATGGAAATTTCCTTTGGAGGGTCACTATTCAACCCACTATACTAGCTTTGTGTCTCTTATAGTCTGCGGATTTTGTTTTTATCATTAAAACAAAGAGATAGAAGAAGAGCACATTTAGATGACCGTTAGGATAGTTTTCAACTGTTATATACCCTTGGTTTGCAAAAATTATAAAATCTCACAGTAACTAGATTTGGTGAAGATTTGGTAATGGCAACTCTGTTTGTTGGGGAGATTTTAAATTCATATGACTAGCTTAGAAAACAGTTTGGTCCCATCTAATAAAGTTGCAGGTGCACATGGTCTATAAGCCAGCAATTCTACTCTAGGTATATAATCAAGAGAAACTTTTGTACACGAAACAGAATATATATACAAGAATATTTATCTTTTCCGTCATTAGTAAGATGTACAGAAGTAAAAATGAACAAATATAGCAATATAGGAAAAATTGATGAATGTCACAAACATTATATGGACTGAAAAAAGGCATATATATGCTATGATTGCATGGGTGTAAAACAGAAAAATAAGCAAAATTAAACCATATATTTTATGTATAATACAAGGTAGTAAAACTCTGAAAAAAAGTCAAAAATTATTATGAAAATCATAATAGTGAATAACTTTTAGGAGGAAAAAGAGTCTGTGACTGTGGAGAGGCACCAGTAAGCTTCTAGCATGCTGGGCAATGCCTTCTTGACTGAATGGTGGTAATAGAGGTGTTTTCTTATGATTGTTCTTCAAATGAACACACATCTTTTCTATACTCTTTATGTAGGCTGTATCTCACAATAAAATTAATGATAAAAGAATGGATCAAAGAAAAAAGAGAAAAGATAGGAGTCTATGCTTTCAAGGTTCTTATTTTTTTTCCTGGTGCAACATATCATTTAATACCCTTTCACAGGTTTACTCTTTTTTTTTTCTTAACATTTTTATTGGAGTATAATTGCTTTAAAATGTTGTGTTAGTTTCTGCTGTACAACAAAATGAATCAGCTATATGTATACATATATCCCCATATCTCCTCCCTCTTGTGTCTCCCACCCACCCTCGCTATCCCACCCCTCTAGGTGGTCACAAAACACTGACCTGATCTTCCCATGTGATGCAGCTGCTTCCCATTAGCTGTCTATTTTACATTTGGTAGTGTATATATGTCAGTGCTACTTCTCATTCGTCCCAGCTTACCCTTACCCCTCCCCATGTCCTCAAGTCCATTCTCTACGTCTGTGGCTTTATTCCTGTCCTTCCCCTAGGTTCATCAGAGCTGTTTCTTTTTATTTTTAGATTCCATATATATGTGCTAGCATACAGTATTTGTTTTTCTCTTTCTGACTTACTTCACTCTGTATGACTGAATCTAGGTCCATCCACCTCACTACAAATAACTCAATTTTGTTTCTCTTTATGGCTGAGTAATATTCCATTGTATACATGTGCCACATCTTCTTTATCCAATCATCTTGTCGATGGACATTTAGGTTGTTTCCATGTCTTGGCTATTGTAACAGTGCTGCAAAGAACACTGTGGTACATGACTCTTTTTGAATTATGGTTTTCTCAGGGTATATGACCACTAGTGGGATTGCTGGGTCACATGGTAGTTCTATTTTTAGTTTTTTAAGGAACCTCCACACTGTTTTCCATAGTGGCTGTATCAATTTACCTTCCCACCAACAGTGCAACCTTCCCTTTTCTCCAAACTCTCTCCAGCGTTTACTGTTTGTAGATTTTTTGATGATGGCCATTCTGACTGGGGTGAGGTGATACCTCATTGTGGTTTTGATTTGCAGTTCTCTAATGATTAGTGATGTTGAGCATCCTTTCATGTGTTTGTTGGCAATCTGTATATCTTCTTTGGAGAAATGTCTATTTAGGTCTTCTGCCCATTTTTGGAATGGGTTGTTTGGTTTTTTTGATACTGAGCTGCATGAGCTGCTTGTATATTTTGGAGATAAATCCTTTGTAGGTTGCTTCATTTGTAAATATTTTCTCCCATTCTGAGGGTTGTTCTTTCG
Organism: Mesoplodon mirus; assembly: GCF_964341445.2. NCBI lineage: Eukaryota > Metazoa > Chordata > Mammalia > Artiodactyla > Ziphiidae > Mesoplodon > Mesoplodon mirus. The sequence continues at coordinate 47,586,993 of NC_138984.1, forward strand.
TCTTGTCTATGGTTTCCTTTGCTGTGCAAAAGCTTTTAAGTTTCATTAGGTCCCATTTCTTTATTTTTGTTTTTATTTCCATTTGTCTAGGAGGTGGGTCAAAAAGGATCTTGCTGTGATTTATGTCATAGAGTGTTCTGCCTATGTTTTCTTCGAAGACTTTTATAGTGTCTGGACTTATATTTAGGTCTTTAATCCATTTTGAGTTTATTTTTATGTATGGTGTTAAGGAGTGTTCTAATTTCATTCTTTTACATGTAGCTGTCCAGTTTTCCCAGCACTACTTATTGAAGAGGCTGTCTTTTATCCATTGTATATTCTTGCCTCCTTTATCAAAGATAAGGTGACCATATGTTTGTGGGTTTATCTCTGGGCTTTCTATCCTGTTCCATTGATCTACATTTCTGTTTTTGTGTCAGTACCATACTGTATTGATTACTGTAGATTTCTAGTATAGTCAGAAGTCAGGAAGCCTGATTCCTCCAGCTCCGTTTTTCTTTCTCAAGATTGCTTTGGCTATTTGGGGTCTTTTGTGTTTCCATGCAAATTGTGAAATTTTTTGTTCTAGTTCTATGAAAAAGGCCATTGGTAATTTGATAGGGATTGCATTGACTCTGCAGATTGCTTTGGGTAGTATAGTCATTTTCACAATGTTTATTCTTCCAATCCAAGAACATGGTATATCTCTCCAGCTGTTTGTATCAACTTTAATTTCTTTCATCAGTGTCTTATAGTTTTCTGCATACAGGTCTTTTGTCTCCTTAGGTAGGTATATTCCTAGGTATTTTATGTTTTTTGTTGTAATGGTAAATGGGAGTGTTTCCTTAATTTCTCTCTCAGATTTTTCCTCATTAGTGTATAGGAATGCAAGGGATTTCTGTGCATTAATATTGTATCCTGCTACTTTACCAAATTCATTGATTAGCTCTAGTAGTTTTCTGGTAGCATCTTTAGGATTCTCTATGTATAGGATCATGTCATCTGCAAACAGTGACAGCTTTACTTCTTTTCCAGTTTGGATTCCTTTTGTTTTTCTTCTCTGAATTCTGTGGCTAAAACTTCCAAAACTATGTTGAATAAAAATGGTGAGAGTGGACAACCTTCTCTTGTTCCTGATTTTAGAGGAAATTGTTTCAGTTTTTCACCATTGAGAACAATGTTGGCTGTGGGTTTGTCATATATGGCCCTTATTAGGGTGAGGTAATTTCCTTCTGTGCCTACTTTCTGGAGAGTTCTTTATCAATAAATGTGTGTTGAATTTTGTCAAAAGATTTTTCTGCATCTACTGAGATTATCATATAGATTTTATCCTTCAGTTTGTTAATATGGTGTATCATATTGATTAATTTGTGTGTATTGAAGAATTCTTGCATTCCTGGGATAAACCCCACTTGATCATGGTGTATGATCCTTTTAATGTGCTGTTGGATTCTGTTTGCTAGTATTTTGTTGAGGATTTTTGCATCTATGTTCATCAGTGATATTGGCCTGTAGTTTTCTTTCTTTGTGACATCCTTGTCTGGTTTTGGTATCAAGGTGATGGTGGCCCCGTAGAATGAGTTTGGGAGTGTTCCTCCCTCTGCTATATTTTGGAAGAGTTTGAGAAGGATAGGTGTTAGCTGTTCTCTAAATGTTTGATAGAATTCGCCTGTGAAGCCATCTGGTCCTGGGCTTTTGTTTGTTGGAAGATTTTTAATCACAGTTTCAATTTCAGTGCTTGTGATGGGTCTGTTTATATTTTCTATTTCTTCCTGGTTCTGTCTCGGAAGGTTGTGCTTTCCTAAGGATTTGTCCATTTCTTCCATGTTGTCCATTTTATTGACATATAGTTGCTTGTAGTAATCTCTCATGATCCTTTGTATTTCTACAGTGTCAGTTGTTACTTCTCCTTTTTCATTTCTAATTCTATTGATTTGAGTCTTCTCCCTTTTTTTCTTGATGAGTCTGGCTAATGTTTTATCACTTTTGCTTATCTTCTCAAAGAACCATCTTTTAGTTTGATATTTGCTGTTGTTTGCTTCATTTCTTTTTCATTTATTTCTGATCTGATCTTTATGATTTCTTTCCTTCTGCTAACTTTGTGGTTTTTTGTTCTTCTTTCTCTAATTGCTTTAGGTATAAGGTTGTTTATTTCAGATGTTTCTTGTTTCTTGAGGTAGGATTGTATTGCTATAAACTTCTCTTTTAGAACTGCTTTTGCTGCATCCCATAGGATTTGGATTGTCGTGTTTTCATCATCAGTTGTTTCTAGATATTTTTTTATTTCCTCTGTGATTTCTTCAGAGGTCTCTTGCTTATTTAGTAGTGTATTGTTTAGCCTCCATGTGCTTGTATTTTTTACAGTTTTTTTCCTGTAATTGATAACTACTCTCATAGCGTTGTGGTTGGAAATGATGCTTGATATGATTTCATTTTTCTTAAGTTTACCAAGGCTTGATTTGTGATCCAAGATATGATCTATCCTGGAGAATGTTCCATGTGTACTTGAGAAGCAAGGTACTCTGTTGTTTTTGGATGGAATGTCCTATAAATATCAATTAACTACATCTGGTTTAATGTGTCTTTTAAAGCTTGTGTTTCCTTATTTATTTTCATTTTGGATGATCTGTCCATTGGTGAAAGTGGGGTGTTAAAGCCCCCCACTATTATTGTGTTACTGTCACTTTCCCTTTTTATGGTTGTTAGCCTTTGCCTTATGTATTGAGGTGCTCTTATGCTGGGTGCATAAATATTTACAGTTATATCTTCTTCTTGGATTGAGCCCTTGATCATTATGTGATGTCCTTGTCTCTTTTAACAGTCTTTATTTAAAGTCTATTTTGTCTTTTATGAAATTTGCTACTCCAGCTTTCTTTTGATTTCCATTTGCATGGAATATCATTTTCCATCCCTTCATTTTCAGTCTGTATGTTTCCCTAGGTCTGAAGTGGGTCTCTTGTAGACAGCATATATACAGGTCTTGTTTTTGTATCCATTCAGCCAGTCTATATCTTTTGGTTGGAGCATTTAATCCATTTACATTTAAGGTTATTATCAATATGTATGTTCCTATTACCATTTTCTTAATTGGTTTGAGTCTGTTTTTGTAGGTCTTTTCCCTCTTTTGTGCTCCTTGCCTAGAGAAGTTCCTTTAGCATTTGTTGTAAAGCTGGTTTGGTGGTGCTGAATTCTCTTAACTTTTGCTTGTCTGTAAAGGTTTTAACTTCTCTGTCAAATCTGAATGAGATACTTGGTAGGTAGAGTAATCTTGGTTGTTGGTTTTTCCCTTTCATCACTTTAAATATGTCCTGCCACTGCCTTCTGGCTTGCAGAGTTTCTGCTGAAAGATCAGCTGTTAACCTTATGGGGATTCCCTTGTATGTTATTTGTTGCTTTTCCATTGCTGCTTTTAATATTTTTTCATTGTATTTAATTTCTAATCATTTGATTAATGTATGTCTTGGCATGTTTCTTCCTGGATTTATCCTGTATGGGACTCTCTGTGCTTTCTAGAGTTGATTTACTATTTCCTCTCCCATGTTAGGGAAGTTTTTTACTGTAATCTCTTCAAATACTTTCTCAGACTCTCTTTTTCTCTTCTTCTTCTGGGACCCCTATAATTCAAATGTTGATGCACTTAATGTTGTCCCAGAGGTCTCTGAGACTGTCCTCAGTTCTTTTCATTCTTTTTCTTTATTCTGCTCTGCGGTAGTTATTTCCACTATTTTATCCTCCAGGTCACTTATCCAGTCTTCTGCCTCAGTTATTCTGCTATTGATTCTTTCTAGAGAAATGTTAATTTCATTTATTGTGTTGCTCATCATTGTTTGTTTGCTCTTTAGTTCTAGGTCCTCGTTAAACCTTTCTTGTATTTTCTCCATTCTATTTCCAATATTTTGAATCATCTTTACTATCATTACTCTGAATTCTCTCTCAGGTAGACTGTGTATTTCCTTTTCATTTGTTAGGTCTGGTGGGTTTTTACCTTGCTCTTTCATCTGCTGCATATTTCTCTGTCTTCTCATTTTGTTTAACTTACTGTGTTTGTGGTCTCCTTTTTGCAGGCTTCAAGTTTGCAGTTCCCATTGTTTTTTGTCTCTGCCCCCAGTGGATAAGGTTGGTTCAGTGACTTGCGTAGGCTTCCTGGTGGAGGGGACTGGTACCTGTGTTCTGATCAGTAGGGCTGGATCTTGTATTTCTGGTCGGCAGGGCAGTTTCTGGTGGTGTGTTTGGGGGTGTCTGTGACCTTATTATTATTTTAGGCAGCCTCTCTGCTAATGGGTGTGGTTTTGTTCCTGTCTTGCTAGTTGTTTGGCATGGGGCTTCCAGTACTGGAACTTGCTGGGCATTAGGTGGAGTTGGGTCTTAGCATTTAGACGAAAATCTCTGGGAGATCTCTCACAGATTGATATTACATGGAGCTGGGAGGTCTCTGGCGGACCAATGTCCTGAACTCGGCTCTCCCACCTCAGAGGCTCAGGCCTGACACCAGGCCGGAGCAGCAAGACCCTGTCAGCCATATGGCTCAGAAGAAAATGGCGAAAAAAGGAAAGAAAATAAATAAACTTAAATTAAATAATAAAATAAAGAAGTAATAATAATAAAAAAGCAGCAACCAAACCAATAAACAAATCCACCAATGATAACAGGCACTAAAATCTATACTAAGATAAACATAAAAATCAGAAAGAAGTCAGTTGCAGACAGCAAAGCCTAAGTCTACAGCTGCTCCCAAAGTCCACGGCCTCAATTTTGGTCTGATTCGTTGCCTCTTCAGGTATTCCACAGATGCAGGGTACCTCAAGTTACTTGGGGGGAATTAATCTTCTGCTCCTGAGGCTGCCCAGAGAAATTTCCCTTTCTCTTCTTTGTTCACACAGCTCCTGGGCTTCAGCTTTGGTTTTGGCCCCCACTCTGTGTGTAGGTTGCCCTCAGGCATCTGTTCCTGCCCAGAGAGGACGGGGTTAAAGCAGTGGCTGATTAGGGGGCTCTGGCTCAGTCATGCCAGGGGGAGGGAGGGGTACAGTAGTTATAATTGGAATGTGGGGTGAGTCTGCGGCAGCAGAGGCCAGCATGCTGTGTGTTCTCCCGGGGAAGTTGTCCCTGGATCACGAGACCCTGGCAGTGGCGGGCTGCACAGGCTCCCAGGAGGGGAGGTGTGGATAGTGACCTATGCTTGCACACAGTATTCTCGGTGGCTGCAGCAGCAGCCTTAGCTTTTCATGCCCATCTCTGGGGTCCAAGCTGATAGCCACGGCTCACACCCATCTCTGGAGCTCGTTTAGGTGGCGCTTTGCCTTCTGTGGGCAGACAGGGAAGGAATCCCCTCTCCTCGTGCACCCCAAAACAATGGTCTCTTGCCTCTTAGGCAGGTCCAGACTTTTTCCCTGACTCCCTCCCAGCTAGCTGTGGTACACCAGCCCCCTTCAGGCTGTGTTCACGCCGCCAACCCCAGTCCTCTCCCTGGAATCCGACCTCCGAAGCCCAAGCCTCAGCTCCCAGCCCCCGTCTGCCCCAGCGGGTGAGCAGACAAGCCTCGCGGGCTGGTGAGTGCTAGTCGGCACCGATCCTCTGTGCAGGAATCTCACCGCTTTGCCCTCCGCACCCCTGTGGCTGCGCTCTCCTCCGCGGCTCCAAAGCTTCCCCCCTCCGCCACCCACAGTCTCCGCCCGCGAAGGAGCTTCCTAGTGTGTGGAAACCTTTCCTCTTTCACAGCTCCCTCCCAGAGATGCAGGTCCCACCCCTATTCTTTTGTCTCTGTTTTTTTTCTTTTGCCCTACCCAGGTACGTGGGGAGTTTCTTGTCTTTTGGGAGGTCTGAGGTTTTCTGCCAGCGTTCAGTAGGTGTTCTGTAGGAGTTGTTCCACATGTAGATGTATTTTTGATGTGTTTGTGGGGAAGAAGGTGATCTCCACGTCTTACTCCCCCACCATCTTGAAGGTCCCCCTCGCTTTCACAGTTCTTGAATGTAATGAGGAGGAGAAAATTTAAAAAGGGCAGCAACTAGAGAAAGGCACAGAGATGAGAGAAGCTTTATTTTTCTTAAGTTCAAAGAATCTGGACTAAATTTCTAGTTTGTAATAAGAAAATGGAAAAGGAGAGGGGAAAATGATGTTTTGATCTTAGTTGACTTCAATTTAAGAGTCCTACTAGTCCATCTACAGTCTTCTAAGAATCAAAATGCAAAGAGAGAGAGTAGTGTTTTGAATGCTCCCAGTGAATACAGCACTGGAGTCAGGTTGAGGCAGCACTGGAGGAAAGGTTAGTACAAGGATCAACCACCATGTAGGGTTTCTTCCTCTTTCACCTCACTCACAAATCCTTCCAATCCTTCGACATTGGACCCTAATCTACAATGTGCTGAAAAAATATTGAGATAAAGTGAAGAATAAAGATTGAACGTGTTATGGGTGGGTATTTGGGAGAATTGGGGAGAGGGCACCAATGGCTTTTGTTGTGAATGAAAGGAGGAAATAAAAAGGAAGAGGGGAGAAAATCCCAACCAGAGCAATAGGGGAAAAAGTAATTCTTGTGGCCATATGGAAAGGGGTATATCAAATAAAATTTAGAATGGCCTCCTGTACTTTCTGTTCTAATAAAATTGAAATATACTGCAGTCATTAGGCCACCAGTAAGCTATAATAAGGTTTGGAAATTTTAATGCAATACACTAGTGCAATTGAAAACAGAAGTGTCAATTTGACTTTAATAGATAAATATTGAAGATATATTCATCTGTAATGGAAGAGTGGCATAAACTTGGTTTTTAATTTGATGTACAAATTCAACCTCTGTCAAACTGGGCCAACATATTTAGTTCTCTTCTTCAGAATTATATCACAGTTTCTGAGGTGGTTGAAAGAAGCAGTAGCAAGCATGTTTTTCAACCCTGGAGGAGAAAAATTATTCTTTTGATACTATATTTTGTTTACTGAAATAGTGTTCTCTTGTTTCCTTTGGAAATATATTTCCATGGTCTCTGCTCAACTACAAAGTCCTTTAATGTAAGAGCCAAGTAGCCAGGTGGCGTTTTTCTCTTTTACATTCATCTGTTCAGTAAATATGTATTGGTCATTATTGCCAGGAACTTATCAAGGTGCTAAGGATTCAAAGAAAAGTAAGACATGTTCATATATGTGGGTTGGATGGTGGTGAAAGGAAGGGAGGTTATTAGAGATAAACAAATGTTTTCAGTATAATATAGTAAATACAATAATAAAAGTAAAAATTGGGCTCTGAAAGCACAGATTAAGAGCACCTCACCCAGGTTTGGAGGAGTGTGAGGTGAGTCAGGAGATTTTCATAAGTGTAATTTGATTCTTAACAGGAGAATGAATAGTAGCAGTTAGAATCTGCAACAGGCAAAATGACAGAATATTCTAGGCAAAAGAAGACTTGAGTAAAGTGAAAGCATTGAAAAACACTGCAGTGTGTTTGTAAGTGAAATACGCTAGTTGTTCCATGCTGCTGACACACAAATATTGAGAGGAGAAAAAAGATGATAAGTTAGGTCATAGAGTTATGACCTAACTCTATGTGGGTGCTTCATCTTGTAGAGTTTCAAACACAAGGTTAAAGATATTGGTCATTATTCTATAGCCAGAAAAGATGTTTTAAGCAGGGATATGACATGGTCTGGTTTGTGTATTAGCTAGGTCATTCTGAGACCTGTGTGGAGTACAGAACCGATGGGAAATATGACAGCAGGGTAGATCAGCAGAGGAGGATTTGGAGCAATCCATGAAAGAGATGATGAAATCCTGAACTAAAGTAAAATTATAGCGATAGAGAATCATGAAAGTGAGTCAGGAATCCCTCAGTTCCAAGTGCCAGGAAACCCAATCCAAAATGCCACAAGCAAAAAAGGAACGAAAAGCCTGAGTATAAGCACAAATTGATGAGGCACTAATGACGTCACCATTATGGATTGCCTTGGTTCCATATCCCAGACCTGCTTCCCCCAACTTAGCTCTATCTTCAGGCGTTTTTTTTTTTTTTTTTCTCTCGTAGTGACAAAGTGGCAATAACAGATCCAGTCTCACAGCCTTGTAATTCCAAACCAAAAGGAAACAAGAGCTTCATTTGTATACCTAAATTTCACAAAACTCTTGAGATTTTCTTTGGTTATATCAACAAAAATCACATGTGCAACTCTGAACAAATGACAGTGACCGATTGTGTACAATGGATGAAGGACTTAAGAGAATCAAGAGGGATCCAGGTTTTCTAGCATAAAAGAAAAAAAATAGAGAGAATACCAAAAAAGCAATATGCAGGAAGAAAGAGTTCAGTTCTGTTTCCGAGTAAGATAGCTCAGTGAACATTCTTGGAAACTGGATACTGTTAGTAAGATGGGCTTAGCCTTTATTCTAACCAAAAAAATTATAAAAAACCTTATTGTTACTATTAATTTTTTTCCTGGCAGGAAAAACAAGATGTGTTTATAAAGAAATGAAAATTTACAAATTGAAAATAAGAGTCTGAAACTTAGAAATCTGGGTTGGAGATATAAATTTGAGTATAATAAAAAAATATATGGTAATTAGACTTGTATGTAATCACCCAGGAAGAGTATGTAGGGTGAGAAACATGCTATATTGGAGATAAAAAACTGGCCTATCATAATAATTATTATTATACATCACTGTATTCCTGGTTCCCCTTCTTTATTTTTTATTTCCTATAGCAACCCTGTGAGTTCCAAATTCAGTTCAAAGAAACCGAGGCCCAAAAGATTAAAAATATTTCATAAGTGTAGACAATTTGTAAATGCAGCTTCCAGAATTCAAACACAAGTTATCTGAAGCCACGATCTTTTTTTATACCTACTCTGAATACCACCTGTCCAAAGAAGGTCACATTGTAAAACTATTGTTTCAACAAGGTTTACATACCTGAAAGAACATTAATACCAAAGTACTGACCTTCCTGCTTAAAACATCTTTTCTGCCTATAAGATAAAGACCTCCTACAGGATGATTCACATCAGTAATTCAATATAATGTGCTGGTCTCAAAATCCTTGACGTGTTTTCCATTTCTTGTTCTTGTCTTGCCTAGATCGATATACTCATAGGAACATTAAGGCCTAAGTTATTAAATTATTGGAGGAGGAGAAAGAATCTCAGTTAATCTAATTTGTCACTACTCATTAAGACATAGAAACACTAATCTTCTGTTAAGAAGAAAAAAAGTTGGGCACACATGAACACAGCACTTAAAACTGCTTATAGGATTTTTGATTACTTGATTCAATAAAATGAAAGCAAGTCAATGGCATCACCTCCCTTAACATTGGTAGAAGCTGCCAGTGATGTTTAGGCAGACATAGACTACTCATTCATTACGAATTCTATTTATGAATGATACATTAGTGAAATATGACAGTAGTCATCTATAGGCATAGAATCCCAGAACTGTGAAAAATAACTTTGTGAATTCACATACCTTTTTCTAATTTCCTAACAAAAGTGTAGCTATCTAATATAAGAAATTTTCAACGTTTCTCAATTCTTCGGCTTTTAAGAAAACATAGTTACAAATTACATGATTTTCTATTACTTATTTAGCATATATAACATAACAGATGAAAACCTATGACCATACAAACAGTGGTAATTTATGTAATATAAATGACATATACTGTTAATTTAAATTTTTTTTCCTCATAAAGCATGGAAGAGTTGAGTGGACACATTCATTAGATTTACAATTATTGAATGTGAACTGACTTTAGCTAATTTTAACTGAAGCAAATATCTTTTTTGGGGGGGATTGAGAACTTCTTTTTTCCTTGCTACTTTACATTCCTATCAAGGGTGCACTTTCACTTTCCCTGACACCTTCTATAATTTGTATTCTGTTGTGTGAAGGATACAAATCATGCAATTTTCACCCCTGTGGACTTCCATGGCTCATGCTCACAAAAGCCAGTATCATTTCAAGTATTGCTGGAACATCCTCTTTTCTCTCTGTATATTCCTGTTCTTTCCTACATGAAATTTACTGGCTTAAGGGGAATAAACAGATCCCTGAGCTCTCGTTTCTTCTTATTTGATTTCTTTTGTTCTATATCACTCATCGCACATTTCTCATAATTAACAGAGCTTATTCTTTAGGATTTTTTTTCTGTTGTCACTTCAGTATATTTCCATAAACTATAAGCAATTATATGAAAGGCTATACTAAATAATAAAATATTAGCTTCCTAAAAGGGAAAGAAAAAACCCAGAAATTTCTTTCCCTCCATAATCTCAGAAATTTTTCATGGTACTTAAACTAACCCAGAGAAATAAACTCTGGAACTATATTCACTTTATGAGCCAATATAATGCAAAAGACAGTTAACTCCTTGAGAGCATGCTTCCTAATACTTTTTACTGAGTGATACAGTATTTTTGCAAACCTCTTGTAGTAGAGCATAGCATCTCTGCTTCATTTCCTTTATAGATAATAAAAATAATCTGTAGACTCCCTGTGACTGATGACTTTATATTCTCTCTTCTGAATTATACCTTAAGGCAATTTTCCCCTTATAGCTCTAGTCCTTCAATGCTCTGTGAAATCAAGTTTCTTTAATCAAATGTGTTTGGGAAAGGCAGTATACACTTGAACATTCATAGTGCACATTCGTATTCTAAGAATTCTAAGCATTTGATTCACATATTCCTATCAGTATGACCACCTGAATGCTTCTTTAGACAAGAATTCTCAAATTCAAAAATGTCCCAAACTGACTCATGCTATCAAACGATATCCCAGAAAATGGCACAATCATCTAAGTGATGAACCAAGGCCAATATCTTGATGTTATCCTTGACGTATCCTTAAATCTCACTGTGGTAGGTAGACTTCTAAAAGGTCCCAGATGGCCCAGGCCCTTTTAAAATCTCTTCCCTGGGACTGTGGAAGGGACCAGTGAGTATAATGGGATACTAGTCCCATGATTATGTCATATTGTGTGGCACAGTTGACTGTGAGAAAGGGAGATTATCCTCACTGGGCCAGCTCTAATCAGGTGAGTACTTTAATAGGGTAGGCATTTTGTGCCAAAAGGAATCTGAAGTATAGAGGGATTACATACGAGGGAGATTCTGCAATGTAGGTTTTGAAATAAAGAATGACACTTGGCAAGGAATACAAGCACTCTCTAGTTGCTGAGAAGAGCCCCCAGCTAACAGCCAGTAAAATGTGGGGCCTCAATTTTACAATCCTGAGAAAAGTTGTTCTGCCAACAACATGAGGGAGCTTGGAAGTGCATTTTTCCCTAGAAACTCCAGATAACTCATAAGAAATCCCTGATTTCAGCCTTCTGATACCTAAATAGAATTTCCAGCCACACTGTGCTGGACCTCTGACCTACAGAACTGTGAGCAAACAAATCGGTATTAGGTTGTTAAATTGGTGGTAATTTGTTATGCAATAGAAAACTAGCATACTCACATCCCAGCGTTACCAATTCCTGTCGATTCTATTTTGTACTTATTAAATTTGTCTACTTCTTTCCACCTCATCAACCACCATCCTAGTCCAAGTCACCATCATCTCTTAATTAGACTTCTAATAGCCCTGCTGACATATCCTCTGAACTCTCCATTCTTTACACAGAAACTAGACGGTTCTTTTTTTTTTCCATCTTTATTGGAGTATACTTGCTTTACAATGGTGTGTTAGTTTCTGCTGTACAACAAAGTGAATCAGCTATATCCCCATATCCTCTCCCTCTTGAGCCTCCCTCCCACCCTCCCTAACCCACCCCTCTAGGTCACTGCAAAGCACCGAGCTGACCTCCCTGTGCTATGTGGTTGCTTCCCACTAGCTATCTATATTACATCTGGTAGTGTATATATGTCAGTGCCACTCTCTCACTTCGTCCCAGCTTCCCCTTCCCCCTTCCCCCACCCCGCCTCCCATGTCCTCAAGTCCGTTCTCTATGTCTGTTGACAGGGCAGATGTAGAGGATTCTTTTAGAGACAGAATTCTATTATTATCAACACTTCTCTGCTTTAAAACCTACAATTACTTCTCATTACGCTCAAAATAAAATTTTTTCAACAGATGTAGAAAAACTTATCATTACCAAGGGGGAAGGGGGAGGGATAAATTGGGAGATTGGGATTGACATATACACACTACTATATATAAAATAGATAAATAATAAGGATCTACTGTATAGCACAGGGAACTCTTCTCAATACTCTGTAACAGCCTATATGGGAAAAGAATCTAAAAAGAGTGGATATATGTATTCCTATAACTGATTCACTTTGCTGTACAACAGAAACACATTGTAAACCAACTATGCTCCAATAAAAATTAATTAAAAAAAAAAAACCCTTAACCCAAACTCTGCCTATCTCTCCACCCTAATCCCACACCACTTTTTTTTCCTACCCACCTGTCACAGTGGTAAGTTTTCAGTCCCAGAGCCATGTTTCTTTCCACCTCCTGTTCCCTTTCCTGGGGTACTCTGCTCTCTGCTTCAGCCCCCCATTTCCCCCAGCTAATGCTTATTAATCATATGGGAGACAACCTAAAGTTAGGTCCTATGGGAAACTTTCTTAACCCCACAGGTCATTCTAGTCCTTCTTTTATACACCATTATGGCCCACATAGCATACTTTTCCACCATAGCATTTAATAGAATAGTTTTCATGGAATTAAAAAAAATAACATCTACAAGCATTCTTCAGTATTACTACTACTCAGCATCCTGTCTTATTTGATCTTTGTGTGAAACAGTAACTTCAGAATTTCCAGAGTATTTCAATTGTCCCTTTTTCTCAATCCCTCCTTCATATATTGCTAGAATGACCTTGTTAATATGCAAATATTAAAGCTTTCTTCTCTTTCTGTAAGCTGTTTATATATCCCTGAGGCATAGAACTTTTATGAAGGAAATATGGCAATAGGTATAAAATGAGATTTTCCTGGACTAACCCTGCCTATGAACAAACTATAGCCAAGTTTATAATTTTATTCCAAGATTTATTGACTTGTGGGAATTAGACAGCCCACTTTTTTATTTGAATACCAATTTATTTACATTAATTCTAGTCATCCTATTTTATATGTATTCTATAGAATGTCTTTTGTGTGGTTTCTTCTAGTCAGTGGAAGTATTTTGGCTTTTCCACATTAATAGTTTGGAAATATTCTATTTCAATATTTACTAGTGGCTATACTAAATTTTTCACACCCATTTAATATTATATTTTCTATCAAAATCTAACATTAATCAGTCTTTGACTTCCCATTAAAGAAGACAGTCTTCTTGGGCCTTTAAATCCCCCACTCTACTCACACCTATATACACTGATGCATACACATATTCCCGTGCTAAAACTTCCAAGATTTTAGTTGTTAATTATTATCTTGTTTTTTTTAATGTTATGCATCAACAGTAACTTCGACTTAACCACAGATTGATTTTACAGTTCATTTGTTGTTATGGCCACTGTTCACCACACTTCCGTGAGCACATCATCCTCAGCCTTTAATTCATTTTTCATTTTATTAGTGTGCATATTTATGTAATTATATCAAGTAAGGCCTGCCAGTGGGTAAACTCTGGAAACATCTATTTTCCCATTTCACCCGAATGCTAATATTTTTCTGGGTATGAGAAACTAGGTCCAACATAATTTCTCCCTTAGTGCTTTGATGATACTGCTTCATTGTATTCTAATAACCAGTCTTAATGATGAGACATCTGATGTCAACCTGATTTTTAATTTTGTGTAGGTAACCTGATTTTCCTTTCTGAAAGCTGTTAGGAATAGTTCTTTTAGTTTGGTGTGGCCTTCTAGTTCACTCACTTGCTCAGGACGCTTTTCCCAAAGCTAATGCCTTTTCATCTTTCTTCAGTTCTGGGAAATGTTCTTTATATTTGTTTCTTCTCTAGCATTTTTCTCTGTTACTCCCTTATGAAACTGCTACTAGAGGAGTGTTGAAACTTTTAGAGATCTCCTCCACTTGTCTTAACTTTTATGTCACTGCCAACTTTGCATTTTTTTAACTTCTTCTGGGAGATGCCTACAGTTCAGTTTTCAGTTAACAATTTACTCAGCAGCTATAACTATTCTTTTTAGCCCTTCTTTCAAACCCTAGTGTTAATGATCTTATTTTTTTAATCTCTAAGATCTCTAATTCTCTCCAACTATTCTTATTTTGTAGATGTGATACTTTAATATATTCTTCTATTAAATGAATTGTCTTGGGAAAAGCCTTAGGTGTCTCTCTTTCACTGCTTTCTTCAAATATTTGATGACACTGATCTGTTCAATATCATTTTGAGAATACGTGTTCCCCTCTTTGTGAATACTGGTTTTGTTTACAAGAAGATGTCCCTTGTGATAATGTGGACAAGCTGGATATTCTATTAGAACACTGAGACAATAGCTTATCTTCTGTTTTGGAGAGCTCTTCCTTTTGGGACACCGATTGTCTGGGGTAGTGTCATCCTAATACTCAAACTCCCTGTTTCAGCTCATGAGTAAACAGTTCAACATAAGGAGTGGGGGCTGGGTATGGGGAGGATCTAACTTGTGCTGTCCATATAAATATATACGGTTTAATATCCTTATACTAGGACTATCCTCTTTCTTCTAATATTGTTGTCCTTGAGACATAAATGAACTGCTCCTGAAGCCACAGAAATCCTCCCAAGTAGACATCAATTTATGAATTTAGGGCCATGATTTCCTTCATCAATCCAGAAATGACTATCTTCAAATGGTTTCGACATCTGTAGTCCAGAGATTTTCTTGCAATGTCATTAGAGATTTATTCTTCAGAAAATACATATGTTTTCTTTTTAAATCAAGGGATTTAGGGTAGGTAGGAAGGTAGACTCACATTCTCAGCTTATGCTGTTAATAATTACCTATCTCTTTAAAATGGGGGAAATTTAGGCACATAATAATGTTTTCATTCATGGTCAAAGTGTAAGAGAGTTGCCTAGGCCAACTGGAATATGAAACCCCTAGCTCCTCATCCACTTTTCAGCCCTCTACCATAGGACTGTTTTTGGATATATATTTCACTCTGCTCTTTTCCTGAAGGATAAGTAGCAATGTCTTTTGTTAAATGTCAAGTGAGTAGATACAGAAATAACACAATTTTGTACATTATAAGAACTTCCTTTACAATAAGAAGTCACTGTTAGAAAAATAGTTACTGCAAATATTTAGAGTCCTAGGACATTGTGACAAAACCTCAGCGCCATATTGGAATATCAATAAGACTCCAAAGTGAATCAGTTCTTGTATCTTTAGCAATATTCTTTTAACTGATATGTTTAATAGAGGAGCAGAAACTTAATACATTATTAGCTGAACATTTTAATTATAATCTACAGGACATTTTACAAGAAGTTTAACATGATAATTATTCTTTACAACAAATTGACAGTCTTCATCCTCAGAATTCTTTAGCAAGAATAACCTTAGTTAAATAATGCCAAACACAAAATTATCCTAAATCACATATTCTTATTCATTTGAAGTTTATCATTATGATTTTCCCTTTAGAAGCAGAATGAACAGAATTAAACCACTAATGGCAAGAGTAAGCCATAAAAGAATCTACACACAAGAAGTGTAATTTTGTTAAATTGCCAAGTACACACTAACCATGAGATTTTATTTAAAAAGCGATTATAAAATATCCATGTAAAGTACTATATAGCACATTAGAAATTTATTCAAAAATACCTTCTTACTAGTGAATACAACAACTTAATATGTTTTCTTCTGGTACATATTCTTTGAGGACTTTATTCAAATGTGAAACACAAATTAAATGCCACATTCTATACATGCTAAATATAATGAGAATAGTACTTTATTTTATTTTATTTATTTATTTATTTATTTTGCGATACGCGGGCCTCTCACTCCTGTGGCCTCTCCCATTGCAGAGCACAGGCTCCGGACGCGCAGGCCCAGCGGCCATGGCTCACGGGCCCAGCCGCTCCGCGGCATGTGGGATCTTCCCAGACTCGGGCACGAACCCGTGTCCCCTGCATTGGCAGGCAGACTCTCAACCACCGCGCCACCAGGGAAGCCCAGTCAAAGAGTTTTGAGGTAGGAGAACTGAGACTTGAATAGCTACTGGCTTATGAATAATTCCAGTTTTTCAACTTATTACTAAACTAAGTTTGCTATATTAATTTTTCTTCACAAAAGAAAGCAACTAGATCATCATCATCATCACCATCATCATCATCATCATCCTGGCCTTCACGTAGTAAATTAATGCATAGCACCACCTGTTGGGCTGAAGAATAAGAATACTGTTCCCAATGCTCATCACTGAAAGTTATGAAATTAGCCCAGGTATGGTTTGTCCGGATTTTTATAGCCTTGATTCATTCAAGACTTAAGTGTGACTACAAAACTGACAAATATCTATATAAACTGTCTCTAATATATGAAGTCAAATTTCAAAGCCTGTGATGGTTGATTTTATGTGTCAATTTGACTGGGCCACAGGGTACTCAGTTATTTGGTCAAAGATTTTGCTCCATGTGTCTGTAAGGGTTTTCTTTTTTCTTTTTTTTTTTTTAGATGAAATTAACATTTGAATCAGTAGACTAAGTAAAGCAGATTGCCCGCCCCAGTGCGGGTAACTCTCATCTAATTAGTTGAAGGCATGAATAGAAAAAAAGTCCCTCCCCTGAATAAGAGGAAACTCCTCTTACCTGACTGCTTGGAGCTGGAACATGGGTTTCTTCTGGATTTTGAACTCAAACTGAAACAGCATCTCTTCTTGGGTCTCAAGCCTGCTGGCTTTTGCACTGGAACTTACACCATGTCAATCCTGGGTCTCCAACTTGTCCACTGCATATCTTGGGACTTTCTCAGCTTCTATGATTACCTGAGGCATTTCTTTAAAATAAATTTCTTTATATATGAGTATGTATATGTAGGGGTGTGTGTGTGTGTGTGTGTGTGTGTGTGTGTGTGTGTGTGTGTATTCTGTTTCTCTGGAGAACCCTAATACCCTTTCCTTTCATTTATAACCACACTTCTTCAAATCAGGAACATATTTTAATGAAGGTTAAAAGGCAAGGTTCTCAAATCCCTTTTTTAAATAATAGGCATGATTGGGCTTCTCTGGTGGTGCAGTGGTTGAGAGTCCGCCTGCCGATGCAGGGGACACGGGTTCATGCCCTGGTCCTGGAAGATCCCACGTGCTGTGGAGCGGCTGGGCCCGTGAGCCATGGCCGCTGAGCCTGCGCATCCGGAGCCTGTGCTCCGCAACGGGAGAGGCCACAGCAGTGTGAGGCCCGCGTACCGCAAAAAAAAAAAAAAAAAAGTAGGCATGATTAATCCTCCTTAACAGTTAAGTTAGACAGAGTGACACCCTTCAGAATTGCTGTAGCAGAATAAACAGAGCAAAGGCTGAGGAACAAGAGCCACAAGTTGTCATCACTGACTTGCTGTGTAACTTAAGCTACAGGTCCCTTCGAGCATGACTTCATTTTTAAAGTAAATTACTCAGTGTGATGACCTCACCTCTAGAGGTATATGAATTATCAATTACGTGATTTAACAGTACCCTGGTGCTTGAATCCTTCCTTACCCTTCTCCCTGTCATTTCACACTGCTCCCACCCTGCTCCTTTCTGGAGCCTACAGTAGAGTTTTAAACCCTCACTACGTAGTGTTGGTGTGGGGACCAACCACATCAGCATCACATAGGAACTGCTAAAGGAACTTTCCAAACCCAAGATGGAGCTGCTCCTGCCAGGGGCTCCCATATCAGCAAACTGAAACTTAAATTTTAACTTTCATGCCCCTGTAAGTGCTCCACTTGACCAGAAACATGGTATATCCAGTCAGCCAAACACCAAGCCAGCTCTGGGTTCTATAATTATTTCCTTGTGCCTTCTCACCCTAAACAAGGTTGACT
Source organism: Mesoplodon mirus (assembly GCF_964341445.2). Lineage (NCBI taxonomy): Eukaryota > Metazoa > Chordata > Mammalia > Artiodactyla > Ziphiidae > Mesoplodon > Mesoplodon mirus. The sequence continues at coordinate 47,604,885 of NC_138984.1, forward strand.
TTGTGGTCCCAGCCAATCAGATATTTTCTATTTGTCTCTTCCTTGTTCTTTATTCTTTATCCTATAAAAGCTTTCTGCCTTCTGCCCTGCTTTGCAGTTCTCCCAAAGGAGACTCTCTACTTCATGAAGTGTTAAATAAAGTTTGTATGCATCACCTAAATTGTCTTCTTTAATCATTTTTAACCCAACTTATTAGACATGCAGAATCTTAGGCCCCACTCCAGATCTACTAATCAGAATCTGGATTATAACAAGGCCTGTAAGTGATCTGCATACATATTTGAAAAGAATTGTTCTAGCCCTACTCAAAGCTACTATGCTTGTGTGGAGGGAGTAAAGAAGTTTATTGGCACTAATATTTGTATTTTTACAGTTTATGGAGATCTTTCAGACCATGAACTCTGAAGTCAATCCAGATTTCATATCGCAGCATTGCCACTTTTAGGGGTGGGACTTCAGTTGATGTCACTTAACTTTCTGCAACCCAGTTTCCTCCTCTGTTAAGTAGGAATAATAATAGGACCTGGTTCATAGAATTGATTTACTTTAAACTGATTAATACACTTAAAATTTAGAAGATTGTCTAATTTACATATTAGGTATTCACTATTATTTCACAGATGTTCTTCATCTCACAGAACTACACACTGCTGGTATCAAACTTCAGTTATGCAAGCCTTTTCTTATTAGAGAGAAGAGGCTTAATTTTCCTATAATTTTCCAATAATTTTCAATTATTATATTCCTAATTTTCCAATAATTTTCCATCTCTCTTTTTACTTTTGCTTCTCTGCCTTGGTTTTCTTCTCTTTTTGTCCTTTTCTCTTTCCCTTTTCCCATTTTTTCCCTTTCTTCCTATCTTCATTTTGCAAAGTTGAGTATCTCTTTGTCTCTCCTCCTCTTCTGCTCACAAACATCCTTTCTGGTGTAAACCTCAGGGATACTTTAAAAAGAGGTATGGAAACATTTGTCTCTGATATATAATTCTGTTGTAAACCAAAGCTAGAGGCATGAGTACTTGGCATCCCAAAAGAAAAAGAATAAAACCCATGGGTCAAATGTATTATTTCTTTTAGGATGGACCCTCTCCTTTGAAGAACCTTTGGAGAGATAGCAAAGCAAAAGCAATAAGGACCCAGGCTTTGGAGTTGGAAATCAGTTATGCCTAGCCTTTCTTTACAAGCCCTTACTAGCCTTGTGGCCAAGAGCAAATTTCCTCTCTCTTTGAACATTAGTTTATTCATCTGTAAACTCTTATAGAGTTATTGTAAATGTTCTGAGACAATACATGTAAAGTATTCAGCACAGTTCCTGAAACAGTAAATTCTTTGACGTGTTAGTTCTCATCATCACCATCTTTATTATAATAAACAGTGCCTATCAATGATGCAGCCAGAGATAAATTACCCTCAAAAGGTCAAAGCCCAAATAAACAACACTAACTGATCTTAAAACAACTTAGATTTCCTCCTAAATTCTGGTACTCCCCTGACTCTTTCACTAGAACTCTGCATCTGGCACACACGAGAGATTTTCCACCTCATTTTCTTTCTCTTATTATTCCTCTATATGTAACTTTCTCCTCTCATTGAAATTCTTTCTTGTTTTCTTTAATTTGCTCTTCCTTCTCTCCACTCCATTCAATGCTTCTAGTTGTTTTTGTATTTCTAGAAAACTAGAGTTAACTTAGTCACATATATTTCTAGGAAAGAAAATAATTTTACATGTGTCTGAGTCATTGAATAATTATGTGTTCTCCTTTTTATGTGATGTCCCTGCAATATCACATACAATTTTAATATTTTAGTAAATTTCAAATGTTCACTAGGTAACTCATCTCCAGTCAAACGTGTCATTCATCACACCAGTGGCTGAGAAGTTGCTATTGGTTCTTGAATTAAGTACGAATCATTTCTCTGTCTTAGTGCTTTTGTGATTTAAATTTTATTTTACCTTTTCTGTGTGATAATATAATGTAAGAGAGGTCAAAAAAATCAGTTTTTGAGCACATTTGGTAGCCTCTCCAATAAGTAATTTTTATTTTGTCTTCATACATTTTCTACCCATTTGTGTTTTTTAAGTACTTATGTTTTACTATAATCATTCTCAGTTGTGTTCAGGAAAATCTGGTCTTATCATTATGTAGATCAAATTCCATTTTTTTCACCATGTAGGGTGAACTCTTGATCTAGAGTTTAAATAAATGATGGATGAAGCATCTATTTAAATACACAATTATCTCCTTCTGGCACTTATTTTTGTATTTTAATAATGATGGTGAAAATAAAAGTGTGATTTCATGTTACTATAAAAATAAAATATATGAGTTGAATTTCTTTTAAACAGAAATTTTAAATGTCATCTCCTATTTTATTAATTCTTTATGAAAAAAAGACCCTGTCATTTTCACAATTTATTTTGCATTGCTAATAATTTCTTTGGAAATCCCCAAATTAAACCCAAATGTCTTCCAGGGCAGGATAATGTGAGCTAAGTAGTATTGACATGTGCTGGCAAAACATGCACAACAATACAAAGGGAGAATTATCCTTGGGTTTTGCAAATTCTGTGTAGAAGTTCTTCCTTCATCAATGAGATGTTTCTATGTATTTTCAGGGCAAATAGAGAAAGATTCAAATGAGAAGAAATTTAACTTTGTTGTTATGTCGATTTTGCTCTCTTGAGTGACCTCTCCTGGCATTTCTCAGATGTAGCTGAAATCAAGAGTGGTCAGTTGACTGAATGAGCCAGTGCCTTATTCACAGAAAATATAATTTAATACTAAATCTCATATTTGTGTAATAATTTATTAAAAGTATTATAATAATAGTGTTTCAAATAAAACTAGAAATTTCTCTATTTAAAAAATTGTCCAGAATATCTAGAAACAATTATTACCTTAGAACTATTCTGTTTCCACTCTTGCTATTCTCCTAGGACACACCACTTTTCAGGTAACCCAGCTTCATAATCATGCAGAAACCATCTGCCAAAAGTCTTGGTTATTTTTCTTTCTCCTATCTGTCTGAAACAAAATGTCATGGTAAGTATAGAGGCCCCAACTTAGCAACATTTCCCGTAAATAAAGGAAATGGTGTCTCATCCCAAGTGCTTCAGAGCTCCTGTGAAGGCAGTGGAAAATCTGCAGAGGAAATCTTTTGAAATGCAATCAGCAGCAGCTTTGGGTGGAGCCCTGAAATAAGGCCTTACCTTTCTATATTGATTTCTCAGTTGAGGAACCTGAGGTCAAATGTCAACTGGAATATTATAAAATGCTGCCCATAGAAATACGGTTAGGTCTTGTGTGTTATAATTAATTATTTGAATATATATAGTCCCATGCCTCATATCTCCATGCACTAATTACACAAATTGGCAATAGCAGATAACACTTAATCAAAGGTAAAGCACATATCTTAGCGTTGTTTGAGGTTACAAAATTTATTCTTTTTTTTAAATTTATTTTTTATTGAAGTATAGTTGAACTACAATGTGCTAATTACTGCTGTACAGCAAAGTGACTCAGTTATATATATATATATATATATATATATATATATATATATATATATATATATATATATATATATACATTCTTTTTCATATTCTTTTCCATTATGGTTTATCACAGGATATTGAATATAGTTCCCTGTGCTATACATAGGACACTATTGTTTATCCACTCTATATATACTAGTTTGCATCTACTAATCCCAAACTCCTAATCCAACCCTCTCCCACCCCAGCCCCTTGGCAACCACCAGTCTGTTCTCTATGTCCCTGATTCTGTTTCTGTTTCACAGGTTAATCTGTGTCATATTTTATATTCCACATATAAGTGATATCACATGGTATTTGTCTTTCTCTTTCTGATTTACTTCACTTAGTATGATAATCTCTAGTTCCATCCACAAAATTTATTCTTGTGTAAAATATTTAAGTGACTCATTTCTCCACCTATAGCCAAGTCTTCCAGAGAAGAAAGTAAAAACAAGCAAATTTATTTATTCCATTATTAATATGATTGAACAAATAAATACGGTCTTGACAAACTAAAGATCTGAGATAAAATAGGCACTTAAAACTAAATTTAAAATAATGTTATTTTCCCCTAAATTTCAAATTGTATAGTTTTCTATCTGCTTTATACAATATTTTAACTCTTTAATAGTGGTGAATATACTATGTATACCACCTCTATTTTTAAATATACCATTTACGCTGTACTTAAAAATTTCTTTAAAGTTGCATTTATATAAATGAGATTTATATAACTCTGGATTATTTGTTAGAAAAAATTGTATATCTAATTCTCTTTGTTACAGTTGCCAACTGAATACTGAGTATAAATTTGGACTATCAGAAACTTAAAGTTCATAGGGCAATTAGCTAGAAGAGAAAAATTTCATACACCAAATTGGAAAAAGGCAGTAGTAAGCCTTTATCCAAATGTGTGGTGTTTTGTTCCTTTTACGGAAAAGTGGAAAAATATGTTTCTTCTTCATGTAACTGAAATCTATAATCTAACCAGATAGAAACAAACCATGGTAATGCAGCTTTCTCTAAGACACAGGGCTTGTTCTTTGACACCAAAATCTTAACTCTAATAGATCAAGTCCACAGTCTAGATATTGACTATAGAAACACCTAAAGAGATTCTTTTACTCTTTTATTTGAAAATGACAAAAGGATTTGTTCAGATCATAGCCAATTCTATGAAAAAAGAATTGTTCATAGATATATGTCATTTAAAACTTATAATAATGTTCTAAAATGTACAGTGATAACTTGGATTTCATGATCAATTCTCTCTCCTTACTGAGCCTAAGCAGCAGCATTTGGCACAATTGTTCATTCCTTCCTCCTTGGACTGTGTTCTTGGATTCTGAGACACCACACTCCCTTAGTTGTCCTCCTAGTTTACTAGTTTCTTCTCAATCCCTTTGGTTGATTTTTCCTCATTTCTTTAACCTGTAGGTTGTAAAGGGCTTCACTCCCTATCCTCTAAACTTTCCTATCTACACTCACTCCCTAGGTGATCTTTTTTGGTCATATGGATTTAAATACCATCTATAGTCTGGCACATCTCACATGTATACATCTGGTCCAGATCATGCCTCTGAACTTGACTCCTGTATTCAAATGCCTACTTGACACCTTCACTTGGATATTTAATAAGCATAACAAACTAAACTTGCCCAAAATTGAATCCAGAGCTGTCCTTACAAATTTCTGTTTCTACAATCTTCTCCATATAAAATGTGGCACCCTCCATCTTCCAGTTGCTTAAACCATTAGAGATTAGTGTAATTCTTGACTTTTCCCTTTCTCTTATACTTACATCCAATCCACCAGCAAATGCTGTCTTCTTTACCTTCAATATATATATATATCTAGAATCCACCACATCCCTGACCTAGGTTATTTTAATAGCCTCCATAAATTTTCTTTGCCTTTACAATTTACCCAATTAAAACATGTCAGTTCATGCCACTTCCTGCTCAATATCCTACAGTGGTTTCTAAACTTTTGAGCCTATCTGAATTGTCCTAAGTTTTATTTCCCAGGTTTCATTGTCACGGGACCACATTTTTCAAGTAATGTTGCTATGCTTCAAAGGTGCTCTTGATATCTGGTAGTTTTCTTTCACAAAATGGATCATTTTACTTTGCTTAAGAACAGTGTCTTAATACTTGATAGGTCTCCTTTTATAAAACAAGTTTCTTTTGCTATTCTGTATGAATTTTTTTATGATATAAGGGCAAGATTTGGGGTAGGATAGGTTTTTGAATCTTTGCATGGCCAAGGTACAATTAAATTTCTACATTTACTGTGAAAGCCTGTTAGTCTGTTATGTAAAGAGTGGAAAAGTAGGGGTAAGAGGAGACGAAGTGTTTATAGATAAACACATTCTGAAACCACTGAATACTTGATATTCCAGAGGTTTCGTGTGTAATAGATATTTTGTCTAGTAAGAAATAGCTATGTTGGCTAGATAAGATGGAAAGGAGAAGCCACCTCTGTGCTTTTTTTTTTTTTTTTTTTATAAATTTATTTATTTATGGCTGTGTTGGGTCTTCCTTTCTGTGCGAGGGCTTTCTCTAGTTGTGGCAAGCGGGGCCCCTCTTCATCACGGTGCGCGGGCCTCTCACTGTCGCGGCCTCTCTTGTTGCGGAGCACAGGCTCCAGACGCGCAGGCTCAGTAGTTGTGGCTCACGGGCTTAGTTGCTCCATGGCATGTGGGATCTTCCCAGCCCAGGGCTCGAACCCGTGTCCCCTGCATTGGCAGGCAGATTCTCAACCACTGCGCCACCAAGGAAGCCCCACCTCTGTGCTTTTAAAGGTACACTGTTGGACCAGAAATCAAATTGCTATTGGCTCTCATGACCAACTGGGTAAATGGTTATTTGTGAGACAAAATTGAGGAGAAATGTCAAGATATGATCTAGATTTACTAGCAATTCTCAGTCCAGGGGTTGAAACTTTGCCATATGGCCAAGGCATCACACAGATTGCAGAGCATTACAAAATGTTCAAACTGACTCAAGAATGTCTAAAAAGCTACCTCCATTCACTGCACCTGAATGAGGTTGTAGGCACCTAGCGTTCTAAGGGGCACTGTAATTTGCACAAAGATATTAAAAGGAACAAGCATGAGAAAATGTCATGTTCACTCTGAATTAAGTCCATACTGGGAAAAGATCAGATTCAGCAGAACAAAGTGAGGAATTAATTTTAAAATGCTCAATGAAGTTTGATGTCAATAAATTCTCCAGCCTCTGACTCTGAGAGCAAATAGACACATATGGTAATTAAGCATGCCATAATCCAGGTTTACTATGTAGATAATTCCTTTGGTTTCTAACATCAAAAAGCTTTCTGCAGCCAGTGTACACATTTTGTATTCTAAGTGTCTAGAGTGTTTCTGGATTTAAATAGCTTCTCTCATTTGTTGTATGATAGTGCTCATCACAGAAAGTAGAAGTGAAGCTTAGCACGAGCATCTCAGGGAATATGGAGTTCACTGCTTTGTTTTTGTTTTTTTTCCTAAGATTTGGACCAGTGGGACATGTAGATAATGTGTAATGAACCATAGCAATTACCTGAAATGTATGCTCCATATTTATTTCCTGGGACCTATTTTGTTAGTTGTAGGAGACCTCAAGACTGAGAGTATTCATAATCAGCTTCAACCGGTCTGCCCTATTGCCTCAAAAGATATCTTCTGAATGCAAGAAGAAATAGATGAATGTTTGAATGGATGAGTGGATTAGTGAATAAACGAATGAGTGAATGAACGAAAGACATATCTGTCCTTAGTGATCTCCCCGCCTATGAGAAATGTAGAGGCAGTAAATCAAATAAATGTGGAAGTGGTATGCTGGAGGTAATTCAAAAGTCGTGTAGTGTCACAAAGAATAAAGTCTTACTCTTCCTAAGAAAGTCCGTAAAGAACGTTTTCATGGAGGTGGAGAAGAGGGAGTGATGTTTGAATTTAGTCAACCCTGTTTACAAATGTTTTAGCTTATTTGTCATTCCCCTTAAACAACATTACTTAATTGTGCTTCACTAATAGTTTACTTGAGAGCATCTAAGGCCTTCATTATTTTACTAAGATTGTTCCTAAGTGACACTGTTTTTTTACTTTTTGCTTCATATTTTAAAAGCCCAAACATTCCTGGTTATTACTGCTGTCCCTAGTCACTGAAAGCTGTCTTTCCCGAATACCAATAAAATGGGTGATATTCAAAATTATTTCCTTTGAAAAATTAATATGCCTTCATGGAATGAATTTATTTCTCAATTTACATTTCTAATAATGCTTCTAACGTCAATGACTGACTTTTGAGTTTGACTTAAGATATAGGTTACCTGAGATGTGGGAATTTTTACAACCTTTATCATTGTAGTTATGTTGTAAGTATAAATAGAAAATTAATTCAGCATCATGCTATATGCACAACAGTATTCCAGAAAAGACAAGAAGCATGTGTTTGAATTGCTCAACTTTTGAATTCTGAGAATGGGCATACTAACTCTTGAAAAGCGTAGACCCACACTGCAACAAGGGGAAAGCAAAATAATTCCTATAAACCAGAGTGATGAAAAATTACTAATAAAAATACTAAAGCTTCATAGTAAAAAGATAAATAAAGGAAACATTTCCAATCTAGAAAGAAAGGAATATGAGCAGTGAGAAGGCTAAAAAGTGGAAAGCCCACAGTTACAGAAAATGGGTGACCTCATCTATTCTCAGCTTTGCCAATGCCTAGCTAAAGAGCTGTTAGCTATTGGACATGCTTCTTCACGTTTCTGAGCTCTGGCAGCAGAGAGTACAATTGGACAATAATCTTTAGAAACTTATATATGTCTATAATTCCATGACTACATAACAAACTTAGCAGCAATTTTATTCAACCTTTAAGAAACACAACGGGATATCTCTAATATTAAATGTACTGGGAGCAACCAGAGTTAGATTTTTAATTTACTTAAGATTTTGTGCAAAAATAAAATCACAAATCTAAAAATAAATTTTCTATTATATGTCAAATTTGGATCCTTGATTTGTAAAATTTGATTTTCCACTAGTAAGAAATAACTGCCTGAGGTATAGAATACTCACATTTAATAATCAAAACAGTATGTTTCCAGGTCATATTGGAAGCAGAGATCATTGGAAAATACCCAATTCCTTATCTTTGTTCTTTATTAAACTCATAATCAAAACATTTACGTGAAACTAACAAATATTTATGGGCCCTTGTTTGGTCCCTGGACTATTATATTTTATTTTCAGCTTTATATGGATGACCCCATCATATTCTCATAACCTGATGAAAATTGGTACTATTATTTTCATTATTATTCTTATTTTACAGAGGAGGAAAGTGAAGCACAAAGAGGTTGAAAATCTTGCCGAAGGTCATATAGAAAGGAAACAGCAGAACCAGAATTTGAACCAAGCCAGTTAGGTTACATAGTTCAACCCTTTCAATCAGAGGTTTCCTCAGTTAAAGTTAATGACTTTCTTCTTTGTCCTTAAATACTACTTTGTTTATATTCCTAGTAGGATATTTGTTACCATCTGCCTTGCATATTTTGAATTATGAATGTGTCTGTTTCCCACTACAATAGTTCCTATAGTAAACAGGGCTTGTATCTTACGTATTTGGGGTTTCCCAAACAGTTAGCACAACATCTTGTTTATATCTTTTGTACCTTCTTCATAATAGTTTTTCAGTAAAAGTTTAATGACCTTATTGCCTCTATAAAATCTCAATTCAGTCATTCCGCCTGTGTACACTGTAACAGGTGTCTCTCACCTAAGCCTTCTCTCTATTCCTGGCATGCGAAGCCTATAAATACATTGCCTAGTCCCCTTGTCAGATATGACTACCTATTAGTCACCTCTTGTCTACAGAGGCACTGACAGAAGATTGAAAGTTACGAAGAAGGCAGAGGCCATGTTTTTCCAGCTCGGGCAGTGCCTGTAGCAGTGCCTACAGTGGAAGCAGAAACAGTAACAGCAGGCAAGTACAGTATGTATCCTGCATTCCTGCATAGACAGCCCAGCTCCAGAAGCAACAGCATCAGTGGCATAGAATAATGTCCTATCATGATGAACAGAATACAACCTCTATTACCTGAAAATGGCATTTCACTTCTTTGGTCATTTTCCCCAAAACCCATAGCCATAGTCTATGAGAAAAACTTCAGGCGAACCCAAATTGAGAGCTATTCTACAAAATTCCTGGCCGGCACTCCTCAAAACTGTTTGGCTTTCATTTTCATTAACATATCACATTTTCCATTAAAAATAAATTTGAAAAAACTTAGTCTCTTCTGTCCCAACACTCATACATTTGTTGTTACTTTTCTTTAGCCTTACTGTAAACTTCTTTTTAATGAATCTTTGTTTCCAGCCAAACATCCTTGACATTGCTCTTCAGACACCTTATACATCAACTTTCTTAGTAAGGCATCAGCTCCACTTCCACCCTACCCAACCCACACACACCACAATGAAGCTTCAGGCCAGATTATATACTCTTTTTGGCTTCATATCTGCACTATGAAAAACTTGAGAATAACTGATAGAAATCTCCATATAATTTAGGCAAGATATATCATTTTATGGAAAAACTTTGTCCCTGTTGATCTAATATACCAGGTAAATGTTCTACCCTGTACTCACATTGTTTTGGAAAAGGCAGACCAAATGCAAATCTTACAAACAAAACATTCATCATTTCACATAGAGTTTACTACAGATTTAGATCAGGAGAAGTTATAGCCACCGTCATAACAAGACTTTTCCATTCTATCTAATATAAGAAATAAATCTGGCAATTATGCCAAGGAGAAGGGGAAAGAAGGGAAGTAAAGGGGGAGGGGAGAGGGAGGGAGAGGAGGAGGAACATGACTAATAGAATCTTTGCCAATAATAAGAAGTAGCACCTTGTGGAAAAGGTTCCCATAGATGTTTGTAGAGTAGTATGTCTTCATAAAATTGCAGACTTAGATAGATACACATGAGATGTTTCCTAAGTTTGAAGGTTGCAATATTACTTGAATAACTTGTCAAGTGTATCTGACTAAATGGTAGATTAATTTTAGTCATTTTAGGTTTTTTTTCTTTAAGGTATTCCTATATAGGTGATTTGACATAATCAGAATCACTTAGAGTCACTATTTTGGTTATTCATATTTGTTATTTTAAAATGTACTATTTAATGGAGCTGGTAGTTTTGTTCACAGAAATTCTTTAGACAGGGCTTCCCTGGTGGCGCAGTGGTTAAGAATCTGCCTGCCAATGTAGGGAACACGGATTCGAGCCCTGTCTGGGAAGATCCCACATGCCGCGGAGCAACTAAGCCCTTGAGGCACAACTACTGAGCCTGCCCGTCTAGAGCCTGTGTTCTGCAACAAGAGAAGCCACGACAATGAGAAGCCCACGCACCGTGATGAAGAGTAGCCTCCGCTCGCCCTGCAACTAGAGGAAGCCCACGCACAGAAACGAAAACCCAACACAGCCAAAAATAAATAAATAAATGTATATATATATATAAATTCTTTAGACAATTTCTATCCAAGGCATTTACATCCCCTGAATTTGATTTATATTTAATTTCTACTTAAAGCAATTCAGCAGTTCTAAATACTCAGTAAGGAACTAGTAAAATAAATTTGGCTTCACTACATGAATTCTGACATGAGCTTTCATAACTCAGTCTCATAAATTGGGAAACATGAACAAAAAGCCATGTATCATGGTGAGTTTACAAAGCTGCATGTGAATTAGAAACCAGAACCCCAAAATTATATCATGAATAAAATCCAGATCCCATAGTCTTGCTTTCCAATAGGGAAATGGAATGTCTGATCTGTTTTGAGGCACCAGTTTATATGCTTATACAGACAAATCTAATCTAACCTCTCAGTTTGTTGTTTTGAATCTCAGTTTTCAAACTATTATATATCTATATCTCTTCTATGTATCATTTTAAAGAGGTTAGCTTTTTAACTTATTTAAAAATTATTTTAAATTTACAGAAATTTTGCGATAGCACAAATAATTCCCATTTATCATCACACAATTCCCCAGTCATTAACATTTAAAATATTTTATTTCCTCCTCCTCCTCTCTCTCCTTTTATATGCTTATTATAATATATAATGGTATACAATTATGCATTATATATTATTTATATATGTATTATATATTTTTTTTTATAAACCACTGGAGCATAAGTTGCAGACTTGATGTTTTATTACTGCTAAAATTTTCAGTACGAAAATAGGCAGAAGATATGAATAGACATTTTTCTAAAGAAGTTGGACAGATGGCCAACAGGTTCATGAAAAGATGCTCAATATCACTAATCATCAGAGGATGTGAAGAAAAGAGAACGCTTGCCCACTGTTGGTGGGAGTGTAAATTGGTGTGGCCACTATGGAAAAGAGTGGAGGGTCTTCAAAAAAATTAAAAATAGAACTACCATGTGATCCAGCAATTTCATTTCTAGGTTTTACTCAAAGAATACAAAAACACTAACTCAAAAAGATTCTGCATCTCCATGTTCATTGCAGCATTATTTACAATAGTCAAGATATGGAAGCAACCTAAGTGTCCATCAACAGATGAATGGATAAAGAAGATTTGATTGATATATATAATGGAATATTACTCAGCCATAAAAAAGAATGAAATTTTGCCATTTGCAACAACATGGATGGACCTGGACAGTAATATGCTTGGTGAAGTAAGTCATACGGAGAAAGACAAACACTGTATGTGGAACACTTATATGTGGAATCTAAAAAATATGAAAAACAAACAAGCAAAAAAACTGCTGAGCTCACAGATACTGAGAATACACTGGTGGTTGCCAGAGGTGGGGGCTGAGGAGTGGGTAAAATGGGTGAAGGAAGTCAAAAGGTACACACTTTCAGTTATAAAATAAGTCATGGGGATGTAATGCACAGCATGGTAACTATAGTTAATAACACTGCATTATATATTTGAATGTTGCCAAAAGAGTAGATCTTAAAAGCTCTCATCATAGGGAAAAAAAAAGGGTTTTTTGTAGCTATGTATGGTGACCAGTGGTAATTAGACTTGTTGTGACGATCACTTTGTAATATACACAAATATCAAATCATTATGTTGTATACCTGAAATATAATGTCACATATAAATTATCCCCCATTTTTTTTAAAAAAGTTCAGTATGCATTTCCTAAAGACAAGGATACTTTCTTACATAACCAGAGTACATCAAAATCAGGAAACCAAGATTGATGTAATACCACCATCAATCCACAGGTTTAGTCAATTTTGGCAATAGTTCCAATAATGTCCTCTATAGCAAAAACAAAAACAAAAAAAAAAGTGGGGAGGGGGATTCTAAACTTACAGACCTACAGGTCATGATCCAGTGCAGAATCACATGTTGCACTTAGTCGTCATGTCTACTTACCCTCCTTCAATCTGTACATTTCACTGCATTCCTTGTGTCTTGTAACCTTGATGTATTTCAAGTGTATAGGTCAGTTGTTTTGTAGAACTCTGGGTTTGTTGCCTATTTACTTGTGATTAGATTCAGGTTATCTGTTTTAACCAGAACACCTCAGAAGTGGTGTTGTGGTTTTCTATCAGTATTAACCTTTCTCTTAGAAGAGTACCCCGGGAAAAGAGGCTCACTGGTATCCCAGAGGAGTGACTCAAAGAATTTAAAGAAGTGTCCTTTCTTCCAGAATAGCCTTGAATCCTCCAGACCACTGGACAACCCCACCACCACCAAATTTTAGTGTTGTAGCAGCCCCTTGCATCTTCATAAGGCTTACATCCCACTCTCTTGCATGCAACTGTCTTACCAAAGTCCTTGCCTTGTATGGATAAACATGATAATCAACATCATTATGTCTGTATAATGGGCCAACATGATATTTTACAGAATGTCCAGTTTCTTCCAGACTATATCTGACAGAGGATAGAGAAATTTAAAATAGTCTTGGGGCAAGACTGTAAATGTATTTAAAAATTTTTTCCAGCTTTGTTGAGGTATAGTTGACAAATAAAATTTATACATATTTAAGATGTACAACATGATTGATTGATAAATGTATACATTGTGAAATGATTACCACAATCAAGTTAATTCACACATTTATTTTCCCCCCTTTGGTGTGGTGAGAACACATGATCTATTCTCTTAGCAAATTTCAATTATACAATACAGTATTATTAACCATAGTCACCCTACTATTAGATCCTCAGGACTTATTCATCTTACAACTGAAAGTTTTTATCCTTTTGGTAAACATCTCCTCATTTCCCCCACTCCCCAACCCCTAGTAACCACTATTCTACTCTCTAGTTCTGAGTTTGACTTATTTAGATTCCATATATACCACACTTTCTTTATGGATTCATACATTAAAGGACATCCATACTTTGGCTATTGTGAATAATGCTGCAATGAATATGGGAGTACAAATATCTCTTTGAGATACTGATTTCATTTTCTTTGGATATATACCCAGTATTGATACTGCTGGATCATTTGGTAGTTCCATTTTTTTTCTTTTGAGGAACCTCTATACTGTTTTCCAAAGTGGCTACACCAATTTCATTCTCACTAATAGTGTACCATGGCTCCCTTTTTCCCCCATACCCTCGGCAACACTTGTAATATCTTGTCTTTTTGAGAAAAGCCATTCTAATGGGTTTGAGGTGACATCTCATTATGGTTTGATTTGCATTTTCCTGATGATTAATGATGTTGAGCACATTTTCATGTATCTGATGGCCACCCATTTGTATGCCTACTTCAGAAAAATGTCTATTCAGGTCTTTTGCCCATTTTTTAATTGGGTTATTTTCTTTTTTGCTATTTAGTTGTTCCTTACATATTTTGGATATTAACCCCTTATCAGATACATGGTCTGCAAATATTTTCTCCCATTCCATAGGCTGCATTTTCATTTTGTTGATTGTTTCTTTTGCTGTGCAGAAGCTTTTTAGTTTGCTGTAGTTCAACTTGTTTATTTTTGCTTTTGCTTTTAGTGTCATATCCAAAAAATCATTGCCAAGACCAATGTCAAGGGGTTTTATATTTTCTTCTAGGTGCTCAGTTTCAAGTCCTACATTTAAGTTTTTAATCTTTTTTTTTTTTTTTTTTTTGTGGTACGCAGGCCTCCCACTGTTGTGGCCCCTCCCGTTGTGGAGCACAGGCTCCGGAAGCACAGGCTCAGTGGCCATGGCTCAGGGGCCCAGCTGCTCCGCGGCACATGGGATTTTCCCGGACCAGGGCACGAACCTGTGTCCCCTGCATCAGTAGGCAGACTCTCAACCACTGCGCCACCAGGGAAGCCCTTTAATCCATTTTGAGGTGATTTTTGCATTTGGTATAAGGGTCCAGTTTCCTTCTTTTACTTGTTTATATCCGGTTTTCCCAGTACCCTTTATTGAAGGGACTATCCTTTCCCTGTTGTGCATTCTTGGCATCCTTGTCATAGATTAGTTGACCATATATGTGTGAGTTTATTTCTGGGCTCTCTATTCTATTCCATTGGTCTGTGTGTCTTTTTTACACTGGTACCATACTGTTTTGAATGCTATAGCTTTGTAATATAGTTTGAAATCAGAAAGTGTGATGCCTCCTGCTTTGTTCTTTCTCAAGACTGTTTTGGCTATTGGGGTCTTTTTTGGTTCCATATGAATTTTAGGGTCGTTTTTTCCATTTCTGTGAAAAATGTCACTGGACTTTTAGGGATTGCATTGAACCTGTAGAATACTTTGTAGTAGTATGAACATTTTCACAATATTAATTCTTTCAATCCAAGAACACAGGGTATCTTTCCATTTATTTGTGTCTTTGTCAATTTATTTCATCAATGTCATAGTTTTCAAGGATAAATGTATTCTTCCTCCCATGTACTGATTTCTGCCAACCTCTCCCTGACTCAACAACCTTCTCATTCCATAGTTCTTGTTATTTCTACTTCCTCTGAATCTTTCCAATACTGAGATATTGCATTTGTAGTACATTTCATACACTGTTACCCCTATTTCCTGTTCAAAGCCAGTGAAACAATTTTAGCACTATATCATACTTGGTGTTATAAATATTCATCTACTATCAGTATGAGGTCCTTATTCCTAGCTGACCAACTAGTGATCCAGATACAAAATTTCCATTTAGTATGTCTCCAACACTACTCTTGATAGCATCTGCCATAGTTCAAGTTCCTAGAAAACAGACTGAGAAAAATTTGTGTGAAAATGGATTATTGGGAAATGCTCTCAAGAACCATACCTATAAGAGATGAGGAAAGGAGAATTAGGTAAGGGAAACATTGAACTGCAATGTAGTTGCAACAGAGTTGTTGGTTAAACCCAGGGGAAGCTCTGAAGTTAGGGCAGCCCTTCAGAAGAGTCCCAAATTGAAAGAAGGTGGCCAGGCCTTCATAGCCTCTTAGTGTGAACTGCCTCTGCAGAGGCAGCCATCTTTGATCCAGGGTGATTGCGTGGGAGAAATACAGCTATTATCCATCAGCAATCAATACTCCTGGAAGAATGAGTGTCTCAATGCTGAATGAGAGAATCTGGTGGCACACCACAGCATCCATAACACTATAGTTCATTTATTTTCAAGTGCTCCATTTTGTGAAAACATTACAATTTTTTAAATTAACTGCCTTCATCAGTGCACATTTGATTTGCTTCCAGTGTTTTTCATTTGCAAATCGTGCTGCTAAATATTCTTGCATGTCTTACTGTGTATTTGTACAAAAGTTTTTCTAGGAATGAGTCCAAAAGATATTTTTACAACAGAGTGCTCAATTATTTTGAAAATAGTTGAACAAATTTTGACTCTCAACAGCAATTTTGATCCACCAACAATCTCCCAACATTTGATAATCAGACATTTAAAAATTTCCTCATCTAGAGGACATAAAAATATATTTCCTTGTGTCTTATTTTACTTTTTCTTTTTACATCAGTATTAGGTATGAGTTAAATTATAATTGAGGCACTCCTAATAAAGATAGCTTCTAAAAAATAAGAATATCTTTAAAAACAACTAGTTTAAATGAACATTCACTACAGCTAGCTGAGTTACAACCAGCTGGATAGTTCTGGGAACCTGAGTGGAGAGGTATTTGTTCTCAAAGTTTTCAAAGTATTATGAGCTCTTCAAGAATTTTTTATTCTAAAGGATTTGTGTTTTCCTTATAATTACCTCAGCATGACTTTCCATAAGCCCATTTCATTCTCTTTTAAATTATATCAGTTCTTTATTTAAAAAACAACAACAACAACTTTTATTTCACATAGAATTTTAAAGAGTTCACCACATTTTTTTTTAACATCGAGTTTGTTTTGGGGAAATGCTTTAGCTATACTGAAAATATACTTGGCTTATATATCTCCACGTCTATTAATGAATGTTGACATTGAATCTTGAAATGATATCCAGAGAACAGAGGCTTTTTCTTTTCTTTTTATAAAACTAATTTTCTTCACTGACTAAATCAAGGTAACTTAACCTCTACTCTTAAATATAGGGGGAAGCTCTGTAATTACTTAAGAAGTGGAGTTGCTTCAGTGCAATATTTGTGAATACCATGATGTTTCTTTTTGTTCATCATTCATTCAACCAATACGTATTGAACTTTTGCTATGTGATGACTTGGGGTCACTAGATAGGGTTCCTCTTCTGTGTGTAAAAGAATGAACCTCCCTCACACCTTCTTTCACCCAAACAAGGTGCAAGAGAGTAAACCAAGCATGCAATTTAGACGTCTCATATTATGTTATCCAATAAACAGTTTTATTTGGTATACACACATAGCAACCACTAATTGGCCATAATAATCACATACTCTTACTAAAACTATTGCTAACAACTAACGCCATGTATGTATCATACATTCAGCTCATCACATTATTCACTCAAAACTCACCTCCTAACAACTATATCCTCAACTGTATGATTTGCAATTACATATTGTGTTGCTGTCTTACACAACCCACCTGGAATCTGCATGAATATTGCCGCCTCCCCTCCCCTACCCTTCTGTCTGTCTTTCTCAACTGGCTCTTCAACCTTGAGCAATTCTATAAATATATTTTCTCTTCATTCTCAAATAGAACATTCTCAATCCAACTTTCTAATTTAACTCTTTATTGCTCTTTGAGTTTGCGTTTCCTTTTCCCTTACCCTTCCAATGTCAAGATTTTCTTTTTCTCCTTTATCCCTCTCTCTCCCTCAATTTTCCAGTGCCCTTCAACAGTCTCCTCTTCCAATATATTTTTCCTCTCTTTCTTTATATCAGGACAGTTCTATGGCTACTAACTTAAACATAATCATGATAACACATATTTAGTAATGTTAACAGAGCTCCAACATTTTATTCATTTTTTCTTACACTCTATCTACCACAAACATTTCTTGACACATAAACTTCAATCCTGAAATTGACTTCATTTTTAGAGAGCATCTTTTTGTTATGCAAAAGATACAGTGTCCTATGAAATATAAAATTTGAATCCTTCCTTTACCAAACATAATAATATGTCTCTATTTAAAATTTAAATTTGTTGTTACTTTGTTACTGGGTATATTAATCTGCTGTTTTGGACAGATATAAAACATTTACTCTTATGTTTTGATAAGAGAATATTAACTCTCAAGGGAATTTCTTCCTTATACTGCTCATTTTAAGATTTAATACAATAATGTTATTTATTTTTCCCTCTGAAATGATTTTTAGTTAGGGTTATTATATTTAGCAAATAAAAATACAGCATGCACAATTAAATCTCAATTTTAGATAAACAGCATATAAGTTTTTAGTATAAGTATGTCCCATGCAATACTTAGAACATAACTATACTAAAAATTATTCATCATTTATCTGAAATTCAAATTTAACTAGGCATCCTATAACATATTGGGCAACCATAAGTATCTGTCAACATTTTAAAAACATAATTTTGTTTCTATATATTAATACTCTAATAAATAAAGGACACTCTCTACCTAATTAATCAGCACCAACAATTTCACATTTAAATTCCTCCCAGATGATACTGGTCACTTTACAAATTAACACAACATTAACTAAACTGGGCAGAAAAATCTAATTCCAATAGAAATACAGAAATGAAATATTGTGAAATTGTGTTCATTCTTAATGAGGCCCTTTCCATTGGAGAGCACCACTTTAAATGAATTTCATCATTTTCAACTTATAGTCAAACTTTTTTTTCTCCTGGGTTATTAGGTTCATGGGAAACCTTTCTCTCTTTGTATTGCTATGGACTAATATTTGCTTCCTATACTGCACATTTCATTCCAATTTAAAAAAAAGACTAATTAGTTTATTATTTAATGCTAACTCTCTGGGAATGATCACATCAATGTTTTAGATTTTTTTTTTTAATTTACATTGAACAATCAGGACAGACAATGTAATAACCCCTCACCTTTTCTGGGTCACAGATACTTTTTACAAGCAGATGGAAACTAAAGATTTTTTTCCCCAGAAAAATGATTTTTCACGGACACACAACAGTTTTTATTAAAATTTCAGTAAATTTTCAGATCCTCTGAAGATCAACTATGAGCCTCAGTTAAAAACCTAGAAAGTACTGGGTAAATATAATAGGCATATAAAATGACATATATTGATGGCTCACACTTTCTGTTTTATGATATGCTGAAGTTCTACTTCTACTTGATTTTTTAAATCAATAAATGATTCCAAATATAAAGTGGCTCACATACTAAACCAAACATATACCACATACGCACACTTTTAATTACTATTTTTTATTTTCCCAATTTAACAACCCACCTCACTTTACAATTATGTCTCATAAGCAAGATGAGAGGGTAGTGGAGTTACAGTTTTGTATTTTAGTCATTATTATTGTATGCATATTTTATATAAGTATAAGAGTAAAATCTCTGAAGGCTGGAACACTATCTCATTCTCTGACACATTGTGTTCCCTTAATTAACATTAGAAAAATCATTTTAACTAATTCATGGAAGAAGTTGTAAGCCAAAGTTTCGCTCTCTATAACTTACTGAGTGATAAAGATTTAAATTGAGCCATTTGGCTACATGAAAACAATGCTAGAAACAATGGAACTCATCTTACTAATATAACTTTATTCCTATCATTCTAGAATGTACTTATATTGCTTTAAAATTTTTTAAATTACAATGTTGGGTGAAGTTTTAAAAATCAGTTCAAAAATAGTCAAATTCATAGGATCAAAGAATGGAACTGTGATTGCCAGGGGCTTGGGTAAAGGGGAAGTTACTAAATCAACAGCATAACGTCTCAGTTAAGCAAGATGAATACACTCTAGAGATCTGCTGTACAACATGTACAGCTAGTCACCAATACTGTACAGTACACAAAAATTTAAGAAGGTAGATCTCATTTAAGTGTTCTCACTACAATAAAATTTTGAAGCAATACCAAAAAAATGAGTTATTTTCTCATTTGTCTTTTTAAATTCAAAACCAAATTATTTTGTTATTTTATGGCAATACACTTACTTTCCCATTTCTCCTTTTTCATTCTAAGATGAAAATAAAACTCTCTTGGTTTAGGGAGGGTGGTATAACTAAAAGTGAACTATCATCTCGTAACCTAGAAAGCCTATCACACATTATGTAAACAGGCAGTTATTTTTGTTTCCAGACGATTGTCATGGGGAAATAAAAGTTGAAGAGGGAGGCTGAATATGACCAATCTCATGAAGCAGAAAGTGCTTTCAAGTTACTTCTATTTTTCGGGAGACTCTTTTGCCTTTTGTAGCTGAGACTTCCACGGTATGATATAGTGAGGCTGCCCTCAAATGTGATGCATGGAGGCAAAAGCTAAAAGTACCCTAAGAGATGTCTTTCCCCTCTTCAAGCACATAAATATGCATCAGGATGGTCTACAGGCTTCAGGTGGTCTGGGAATCTTTGCCACTGTACGTAAGATGGTGCCTATGTATGGGAATGGCATTGTCAGAGACTTAAAGGAGTCTATGACCCAGAAAATGTAAGAACCAAGTGCTTTAAATTCCTGAAGGTAAATTTCAGGAGAACTGAGCTCATTTAGCATAGGAGGATGTTAATGAAGTGGTGTGTCCTACAAAACACACAGACACTCTGCTACTGGGAGAGTCACCCAATCAGGGCATCCACAGATCATTTTCATTTTGAGTATTTTATATTGTGTGTACTCTCTAGCTTTTCTATTTTTAAAAGAACCACCTGTAGTACCACCTGAAATGTAGTGTTTCACATTTAATGCACAGAATAAAGTATAGAAAACATAATACCACTGTATTTAATATGACATATATTTTCTGCCATATAAAACTGCCTGTAGTTTTATGCAATATTTTCATCATCTCACACTAAACGTCTGATACAATGTACAAAACCCAGTGAGATTGAAATACTTGGAAAGCAAAACATCAATGACCTTCAAATGAACTTGTTAAGGAAATCATGTTGTGAGTCAGTATGAAAAGTTGGTGACTAGATATGTATTTGCTGTGGTGAAAGAAAAGGAAAAAATATTTAATTTGGACAGGTTAATTTTTTGAGTACAAAGGGTCAAAAATTTATCTTAAGTAGGATAAAATTGGTCTTCCATTAGAGTTGAGAAGGCTCTAACATTTTAAAAATGTATATATGATATATTAAAATGTCTGATTAAAAATTTAGCCTCTGTACATGCTATAATAGAGTTATAATATAAACTGTTTGTTTACTTGTGTTTAATCCAGTGTTTAAAGGCAATTTATAGAACTGTGTAGATTCTGTGCTCTACCTATTGGTAATTCAGAAAAATACAACTCTATTTCACACTTTTATTACCCTCTAAAGAAATACTATTAAATATATTTTTTCAAAGTAAATTATAAAAGTAGTCGAAGATAAATATCCAGATATCTTTTACTTAAAAGTTAAAAACCAGGTATCTGTTTTAAAATTTTGATAATTTATAGAACGTGATAAATTTGCATTCTTTTTCTTAATGAATCATTCTCTATAATCTAGATAATTGCCTTGTATAGTGCCAAGCATAATTGGGAAAAAATCAGTCCATTACACAACAGTATAGAAGCGAGTAAAATAATTACAAAAAGAAAAAAAAAAGGCAGTCTCAACACAGATAAAAACTACTCCATGGATGTGGGATCAACTATCTTTTAATCCTTTCTTTTCATCGCACAGTTGCCTGTGGAAAATGGCTACCATTCATAAGGATGTAGAGCTATAAATCACAAGTAATAGGAAACATACCTTCACACTGCTAAAACAATAGTTATAATAATAATCTTTTAAGAATGAATAATCCAGCAATTTTTTCTTTTTGCTCATAAACAACTAAAAGCATTAACAAGCATTGTCTTCCTGCAGAATTTCCAGTTAAGGTTCCAGCTGGCAGCTTTGAAAAATGATTTTGTCCCTTTACAGTGATTCATTCTGACACTAAAAGGACATAAAAAAGGCCATCATAGTATTTCTGTGTTTACATAGAGAGTACAGTTAAAAAGCACAGTACCCTCACTGTACCTGGGGCTGTTGCTTACTTGCAGAATTTCCTTGCCTCTGAATTAAAAAAGGTAAACTGGATATCCTACAAGTACCATGAGTTCAATATATTCAAATATATTTAAACTGAATGAACTATTTTTTCCCCAAACATGTCCTGTCATTCACACAAGCCAGAAACCTAGTAGGAATATTAGAAGAGTTGATAGTAATAAAAGAAATAACTGCCCTGTGTTGATTTACCAAAAGTGAATGCCATAACATTTGGAGCATGAAATAAGGCAACTTCCATCTGCTCCACCCCTAGTGATTCTTTCATTCTGTTAATCACCTCTGTGCACAATAAGTTGTAGTGGAAATGCCGTAGATTTGGGAATGAACTCCCAGGATTGCCACTTAATGGCCATGTATTCTTGGCAAATTATTTAACCTTTCCAAGTTTTGATTTTTTTTGCATACATACTAAAAAGACATACTATATGTCTAAGGTTAATTAGAAATGTCTTAAATCACTTAACACATAGACTGACATATAATAGGTACTCATTAAATAGCAATCATTTCAAGTATTAGTCTACCAAGGCACATTAGCCTGGACTACAGTAGCCAGGGTGACATAGAAACTAGTGGTTTCAGGTGAGACACATAAGTATTAGGGCTGGCCAAAAAGTTCCAAATGTTTTGGCCAATCCAATATCATCAGAGGCTTATCTGCCAGTCTCAGCCTCAGATATGAATAAAATGTAATCTGACCACAGAGAGGGTACTCATTCTGTGACATAATTACATGATGGTTCCCAGAGGAAGCCCTCTTTTATTAGCTGGAATGATGAGTAAGGTACAAATTTGGATACAAAGTAAAAATATTTTGGGGGTGGAAAAGTATGTTGTGTGATGAAATTATGGATTCATCACAGCGATTTTTAAAGCTCCTGACTTGATAGCTTTCATTGATCATATAATAGTTTTTGGATTTTATTATTCTGCACTAAAAAAAATTCATTTAACCCTAAAATATGTGGGCCACTATCCTATTCTGAAAGAGCAGCCATGGCCTTCCTGTTTCCTTGACTTCTTTTTGCCAGTTTTGGTTTGAAATAGCTAAAGGTTTCTAATAGTATTCAAGGGTCAAAGTAATAGTTCACCAGGATATGAAGAAATATTGCTGTAATTTGAGGGTAGATTGCAGAAGCCTTTTCTGATGACTCCAGATGCCCTGGCCACATCCCTCAACACCAATAACTACGCTTTACAAACTAAATCTTCTGAGGACTTTTGACTAATTGTTTAGTCCAGAGCTGGTATTTGACTTAACAGATTTCACTGTTATTTTTTCTTTCTTTCTTCCTTTCTTCCTTTCTTTCTTTCTTTCCTGCTTTCTTTCTTTCCTTTCTTTCTCTCTCCCTCTCTTTCTTTCTTTCTTTCCCTTTTAAAATTGTAACAGGGATTTCTTGAGTTAAATAATTTCCAAGCAAAATTTTAGGAAAGTTTAAAAATAAATCACTTGCAAACATATTGAGACCATGTTTTGAAAAGTCACGAAAACGTTTTGTCTGGTTTGGAGTGTCCCTGGAAGAAACTTCTGAGGAATGTTTGACCAGAGGAGCAGTTTTTTTACTTTGAACATGTGAAATAATTTTATCCTGACAGCATATATGGCTTCACATAAAGAAAAGAAAGAAAAAAACAAAGATAAAGACGTGTAATGGAGAGATGTTTATGATCAAAGGTTAACTGCTGTTTCACTTGCCCTCACCTGTGAGACCTTTGGGGTCAGCATCACATAGAGGGTTCCTAGTGAGGCAAGCAGCTGGTATATAAATGTAAGAATTTAAGTGAGCAATGTTTTTGCTTTTCTTCTTAGTTACAAAAGCATCTGAAAAAGCAATCCTCATTTATTTCTCAATTTTTACCTTAATTTTTTATTTTAATTTTTTGAAAATAAAAGGTTTTTCTTTGTTTGCTTCATTGCCTAGGGAGATGGGTGGTAGAAGTGGAAATGCAAACGAAATGAGAACTGTGAATAAGAGAAAATGGTGCTAATTTTTTCCTGTTAATTCAGAAACTTAAAAATACATGAAAAAAAGAAATCAAAGTTCAAGGGGAAGGTCAAATTATTATCCTGAGAATGTAGCAGCAAAAAGAGACCTGGATAAAATTAGGTAATATCAAGTACTGAGTATACATTCCTTTTTTTGTCCACTGATAAGTTATAGAGACTTTATGCTGGAAACATAGAGACAATACACAGAGCTTTGGAATCAGACAAACCTGAGCTCAAGTCTCAGAACTACCACTTACTAGAGAGTTGAGAAAGTTTTGTCCCTCTCCAAGATTTTTTTTTTATATGTAATTATCTTCACTTCACAGGGTTGTTGAGGAAATCATACAAATTCACAAAACATTTTGGACACTTAAGAAATATAGCAAAGGCCTAATAAATGACTGACATAATCATAGTCACTATAGCTATACTATTTATGTCAAGATACTACATACTTAGCACTGAACTTAATGAAACATTACTCCTAATCTGGTCTCCTCCAGTCACCCAAACTTCATTAAGGGTTTTTATATGCATTGCCTTCAAGTGGGGGTAGAGAAAACAAAGATTCAAAGCATTCATACTTAAATCAACGTTTTTTTCTTGTTGAAATTTTTTTATTTATAAACAATAGCCATTTCCCATAATGGCCTTTGTAATTCTAGGCTTAGTAAGATTTTGACATTTTTATAGATATCTACAGATCCCAGGACCAGTTCTTAGACATAAAATAATCAGGTGTGCTGGAAGGTGGTGCACTCAATCCTTTGAAACTTGAGATCCCACTTCTTTAGCTAAGCATGGAGTCTCTTGGAGCTAAATTAACAACTAAGAAGGATATGCTGCTGGTAGATATTTTGTGGTGTTGTACAATGTGCCTCACTGCACAAAATTATTCTTGAGGTTGATGGGTGACTTCGTTTGTTCTAACCCATTCTGTAACCAACTTATCCTAGCATGGGAGTCTTAGAGTTAGGTGACAAATGCTCTATCAGCTATTAAATGCTTGACTGGTGCCCACCAATTTTGTGGCTTTGGCTTCTGAGATTTACAGTCGCAATAAATTTATTATTCTTTTCAGAAGAAGATTTCTTTATGCTGGCAGACACTATAATGGCTTTCAATGGTTTGACTTGTGCCGACGTAGATTTTGATGTGCCACTGGTCAAAAAAAGTCTAAATTTCTTGTCTTATTTCCCCAAGTCCCCCAGTGGTCTATGTTGTGGACTTACCTCAAGGTTTTGTGGGTCCCCTAATGGCTGCCATCCTGCTTTCTTTAGATTGAGGGGTACCCATTATTTTCCCTTGAAATAAATCTCCAAAATTCAAACACACTTACTGTTTCTGGCTGCCTGGGCACAATTCCTGAGGTCTGCAGGACCTCCTGAAGGCAATTACTTTGAAGTTGAGGTCAGCCACAAACTCAAATGTTCTACCCACTAAGTCTCACCATGAAAATCTGAAATCTGTAACACCACAATTTTTGTCCTGTGAGAAATATGGAGTCTCTCATACCCCAATTTTCTACCCAGAAGGATTTGAACAAACTGACTGAAAGAGCTCAGAACACAAAACAAGCAAAACTTGATCCAAGGGAAACTTACCAGAAATCCCAGAGAGAGGCTGAAGAGACGACAAATCAAAAGGGCTCTGTGGATACCTTCAGCTGCATCTAAGAGCCATTGCAGAATCTTCAACAGCTGTCTTAAGGTCCCGTCTCATTTCCAAAACTGTAAATGACAAAACTAAAACAACTTAGTAATGAGTTTGATGTCCTTTATTCAAGGGAAAATAATTCATTGATTATGGGAGTAGAGTGCCTCACATGCAGTAGAGCACTGTTCCCCTAAATTGACTTGCATAAAACTACAGAAGACTGTAATTTTGAAATGTCTGTGTTCCAATTAAAAGGGTAGATGTTTGAGAGAAAAATGACTTGTTTGTATATTGTTAGTAATTTTAAAATCTTGATATTTAAAAATATAAAGAGTGAAGGTATGTATGAATATAACATAGATTTAATTCATAATACCATATCAAGTGGGAATAATAAGTGAGTAGATAAGACCCGTTATATCACATGGTAATATTTGGCAAGTTAGCAAGGAAGGGAAAAACAGGAAGAATGTGACTGGAACTTAAGCACTGATGAGTCTCTGATAATGAGCCTAATGACCTGAACTATAGGCTAAGCTTTGGCAGTTAACTGGGACAATAGAAACCATTATGCATAGATCTCTCTCTCATATGGTTGGAAGAATCCAGAGCAGAAATCCTCTTTGGAGAAAGATAATGTGATGTAAAAACAATATCACATCTAACATATTTTATATATAATATATGGCACTCAATAGAAAAGAGGCAGCATTGAGGGAAAAAACAGAAAGAAAATAATTGACTGAAAATGAAATAAACAGAAAAATCAGCCAGTAGAAATAGACACACCAGAATTCCAGATATTGGAATGTGGAGAAAACAGTTTCAAATAACAGAGATAAACATGTACACATATTAAATGACAAAATGATTTCAGCCAAGAACTAGAACTATATAAAAGAACCAAATAATAATTCTAGAATTGAAGAATAAAAGTAATTGAAATAGATAGGTATTCTAGAGGATTAGATAGCTCTGAAGAGAGAAGTAGTGAATTGGAAGGTGGCTCAGAAAAAAAATATCTAATTTGAAGCACAAAGAGATAAAAGGATAGAAAATAAGAAAAATGTATAAAGATACATGAATCATAGTGAAAGGGTCAACCAGTAGGTATTTGGAGTCCATAAAGGAGAGGAGAGGAGGGATAGGATAGAGGCAATATTTTAACAGAAAATGGTCACAAATTTTTAAAAACCAGTAAATACTTCAGAAAGCCCTACACACCATAGCAGAATACATTCAAATAAAACCAGTTCTTGGCACCTCATAGTTAAAATGGCTGAAAATCAAATACAAAAATAAATGTGAGCTAACAGAAGGTACAAAAGGAAAAAGAAAAAAGACAAAGAAATGCCTGGTTAAGAGAAAACACGAACAAGTTGAAAAATAAAAATTAGTAATGACAACAAATATAGCCTGATTGCATCATACATTAAGACAAAATTTGTTAGGCTTAATTAGAAAAAAACCTCTTACACACTCTCTCAGATACATACTTAAAAGAAATGTTACATAGAAAGTGGGAAAGGAGAAGCTATACCAGACAAATAACAGTAAAAATGAAACTGAGACAGTATAAGTACTATTTTATTAGTGTTTAGGCAAAAATAAATAAATAAATAAAAAAAAAATAAATAAACTATTTTAACTAGAAGTTTCTGAGTTATATAATGAGAGTTTTCAGCTATCACACCAAAGTGTGAGTTTCTTTTTAGTCACAGAGAAATTAAGCCAATGTTTGTAACCTTAAAAAAATTTCTAAGTGTTAAAGATAAAAAGAGAAGAAATAAACATATGTTGGAGGAGAATTAGCATTCAGGCATTGAATTTAGGTTGAATTTGAACAGAAAGAGAACACTGGCAGCATTTGTTTTAAACATTCAATAAATATTCCTATTTTATCATTTAATGCCTCTCTCATAGGTTTCTTGTGAGAATCAAATGAGTTAACACCTATAAAGCACTTAAAACAGTGACTTTGGGGCTTCCCTGGTGGCACAGTGGTTGAGGATCTGCCTGCTAATGCAGGGGACACGGGTTCAAGCTCTGGTCTGGGAGGATCCCACATGCCGCGGAGCAACTACGCCCGTGAGCCACAACTACTGAGCCTGCGCGTCTGGAGCCTGTGCTCCGCCACAAGAGAAGCCACGATAGTGAGAGGCCCATGCACCGCGATGAAGAGTGACCCCCACTTGCCACAACTAGAGACAGCCCTCACATGGAAACGAAGACCCAACACAGCAAAAATTAATTAATTAATAAACTCCTACCCCTAACATCTTCTTTAAAAAAAAAAGTGACTTTAATATCTATTCAGTAAGTATTATGTATTATTATTGTTGTTGTTGTTAGAATATTGTCCCCTGTAATAATATTTTCTAGGATAAATATTCCACTCCCAATGTCCTACTATACTGCAATTAAGGATTTTAAAATTTTTATAGTGAGACTATTTTATTGCAATTTAAGTTATTTCCATGTATTCCAAAATGTGATGAGAGAGATCAAAGATATTGAATATAGTTCAATTCCGTTCAGAGTTTGAAACAGAATACTGAATAAGGTGGTCACTTAAAATGAAATAATTAATTCTTAAAATAAGCCCTTCAAACCATTAAGGCAAGTATTATAATTCCCATTCTGCAGATGAGGAAATTCAGACTCAGGTGATTTGTCGAAGATCACAAAAAAAAGTAAGGCAGGACCTGAATTGATATCTTCGAAACTCAGAGGTCTTTACGAATACCCATAACTAAATAGTTAAAACTTTAACTTAGAGCTAACAGGCTACAATAAATTATTATGATATAAGAAGAATGTTATCTAAAACTGATTAATTTTCTATAAATTCAATTTGAAACCAACAACATTGTCAAATGAGACAGTTCCAGCTTATAGAAAACATTTCTGACATTCACTAGCTCTCTGCATTCAATAGCATTTTACCCCTCCCTGCTCCCTCTCCCATCTTGTACATCTATCATTTCCCCTGCCTGCACTGAAGTCAATATCATGTTCTCACCCATGATTCAGATAAAGTTGGAAGCGAGGGGCACATTTGTCTGGAACATGACAATTAAAATGAACACCAGAACTCACCCAGCATTGTCCTATGAGATTTTTCTCCTATTTATTCTATGCTTTTTATCCTACTAATTGTATTACTTTTCTAATGGATCAGGCCCTTTTCAGTCTCATTTCCTCAAATCTATTCCACAACCCACTTCCAGGTTAATATTCCCAAATTACCTGACTCCCCATTTCTTGGCCAATAAAAGACAGCCTCAGACTTGTGATCATGTCCTCTCCAAACGGCACTTCCCACCAAGTCTCCACAGCACCCCTACATTTTAACTCCAGTTGCTTAGTTCTAAGAGGTAATTCCTACATAAATATTGCATTTTCCACTTCTGCTTGAGCTACTCCTTCTCTCTGGAATGTTCTTTTTCTTATGAAAAAAAGGGAGATTTTACAGTATTACTGTACTGGTCAGTGGTCAGTTGCAGAGACAAAAATCTAGCTAGTTTAAATCCACAGGGATTTATTACAGTGTTCCCAATGGCTTACAGCATTCTTAGGGCTGCTGAGGGAACAGGTTCTAGGTTGATACTCAAACCAATACCACTGACGTAGACCACAAATCACCTCTTTGATGTGGAGATCACTGGCTCCAGATCCACACTGTCACAGGGAAATTCCAAAGTCAGGAGACAGCCACTATCAAGAAGCCACCACCATCACTGCAGGCTTCAGCACTATACTGAGACTGCTGGAATCACAAATTGATTCTGCATGCACTATCTCTCAACACCCCTAAGTCTAGTGGCAAGACACTCTGCTACTACTACCAAGTAAGGAAGGAGGGAAAAAATCACTTAATGACTGAACTTGGCAGCAGAAACAGCAGAATCAGGCCTTCACTTCAATTCTGTCTTCCAAATCTCACATGCAAGCACATCATCTGTCAAAGGTAAATTGCATTATCACCATAAGTCTATTATTTTTCCACCCTGAGTCACCAACTCTTGTGGTTACTACTTTCCCTTTCAAAAACCACTATTATTTTCCTCCAAGGAACTTTTCTCTGCTTCCAAGGCCCTAAGTATGTTCATATTTGTTCATTCATTCATTTATTCATTCACTCATTCAGCCAGTTGCAAAGGTTTATGAGAAATGTTGTTTTTAGCTTTCTGGACTCTTAACTACAGGAAGGACACTAGTAGAGGAGTGGAATAGATGTTGAGTGCTAAGCCACCATCTCTGCTGCAATTCTCTCCTCATGGTGCCCATTCCAAACCCACCATGAATATTCCCCAAGTGGACCCTCCCTTCTTTGTCCTCTTATACTCTGTAGTTTCTACATTTGCACATTTTCTCTTCTTTTCTAAGTATGTGTGTATTCTTCTACTGGATTATAAATTTCTTGAGAATAGGACATTAGGTCTTTCTACAAATTCGGGGACTCCACAGTGTGTTTCAGAATATGGATGTTGTTTCTCTATGAAACCTTGTATGATTATAATGGGTATATTTAATAAACATAGGCTGAATGAATGAATAAATGAACAAGTGAAAAGATATGAACATACTTAGGGCCTTGGAAACAGAGAAAAGGTCTCTGAAGGAAGATAAATCATAGTGGTTTTTAAAAAGGAAAGTAGTAGTCACAAGAGTTTGGTGACTCAGGATGGAAAAATAATAGGGTGATAAAACAACTAAGAGTGAAGAAAATTCACACACAAAGAACAGATTTATCTACATAAAAATTATTCTAGGATAAACGCTTTGTATTAGGAACCAGAGTTTTGTTTTTTGCTTTAATTTATTCAACAAGAAGTAAAGAAACTATGATATAAAATGTCTTCTTTTTTGAGATTTTTTAAAAGCGACAAAGAATTGAAAGATAGTTATAAGATGAATAACTTCTGGGGATTCAACGTACAGCATGATGATTATAGTTAATAACATTGTACTGTATACTTTACTTTTGTTAATAGAGTAGATCTTAAGTGTTCTCACCACTACAACAACAACAAAAATGGTAACTATGTAAGGTATTAGAGGTATTAATTAACCTGATTGTGGTAATTATTCCACAATGTATCCTTATATCAAACCATCACATTGTACATATCAAAAATATATAATTTTTGTCAATTATACCTCAGTTTATATATTTCAGATTCTCCCCAGCTTTATTAACAAATATTTGATGTGATTTAGAATCATGTGACGACCCTCTCAGGAAGAAGAACAGTGCAACCATGCCTTCAGGTTATACTTTACTGTCTGAAGAAACACAAGGAGGGCTAATAGGTGACATTATGCAGGAAGTGGGTGGTGCAACACACTGTAGGGAGGATCACTGATTAGAACACAGATGATATTTTGATTTGTTGGTCTGAAGAGCATAATATAAATATGCTTTTAATATGAACTCTAGAATCTTATGTGAAATATACCAGTTGTCATGGACACCTTTATTTATTTTTCTTTATACACAAACCCAATCCAGTTGTTCAAATGTGATTTATAGACAACCTCTCTTAGATTACTCATTCTTTAATCTGAACCCTTAAGAATATAAAATTCTCGAATGCCATTGTTTTATTTTCAGTGATCAACAGCTGGGGAGTGGGAAAGACTTCTCAAAGTTCAGTTTCTTTCTTAATCCATCCTATTAATATGTAATTTTAAATAACTTTTCAAAAATTTCATCAGGGTACCTCGTGAAAAAAGTGCAATGATAGGCTTCCCTAGTGGCGCAGTAGTTGAGAGTCCGCCTGCCGATGCAGGG
Organism: Mesoplodon mirus; assembly: GCF_964341445.2. Lineage (NCBI taxonomy): Eukaryota > Metazoa > Chordata > Mammalia > Artiodactyla > Ziphiidae > Mesoplodon > Mesoplodon mirus. The sequence continues at coordinate 47,636,469 of NC_138984.1, forward strand.
GACGCGGGTTCGTGCCCCGATCCGAGAAGATCCCACATGCCATGGAGCGGCTGGGCCCGTGAGGCATGGCCGCTGAGCCTGCGTGTCCGGAGCCTGTGCTCTGCAACGGGAGAGGCCACAACAGTGAGAGGCCCGCGTACCACAAAAAAAAAAAAAAAAAAAAAGTGCAATGATAATGGATTAGTACAAAGATCATATTTAACTTCTGAAAACATCTCAGTGATTCTTGTCATTGTTTTAACTTAGCATTGCATTGTTCTTTGCCTATTATTAATGAGACACTGGTTATTACTCATTCTTTGGTTAGTTGAAATGGAAAACTCTTCAAATTAACAGCTGCACTGTATTATTTACTCATATAAACTTTCTTCATTATAGTCATTATTGTCATTCTTATAGTCATGACTATAAATTAATGTCATTGATTTTTTTTTTTTTTTTGCGGTACGTGGGCCTCTCACTGCTGTGGCCTCTCCCGTTGCGGAACACAGGCTCCGGACGCGCAGGCTCAGCGGCCATGGCTCATGGGCCCAGCTGCTCTACGGCATGTGGGATCTTCCCGGACTGGGGCACGAACCCGTGTCCCCTGCATCAGCAGGCGGACTCTCAACCACTGCGCCATCAGGGAAGCCCTGTCATTGATTTTTTAATGCATGTCTGCGGCAAAATCTGCTATTATTCACCAATGCCACTCTTCCCTTTTTCCATAAGAACCGAACCCTAGTTTTCAGCTAGATTCATAATCAGCTAAATAGAATAAAGACATTTCTTAGCCTGTCTGCTAGGTGTAGGCATGTGATTAACTTCTGGCTAGTGGAGTGGTAATAAAAATGATGTGTGCAACATCAAGTCACACTCCTCAGAGAAGGGCCCTTTTCCTCTGACTGGCATGTGGCCCTGTGAAACATCATGGCCACAGGGATGAGGAAGGGCAGCACCCAGTGCTGTGCTGGGGCTAAGCTCATGCCAACTTGCCAGAGCTGACTGTTCAATTTTCAAGAATCTTGCAAGCCAGTAGTTAAACCACTGGTAGCTTAAAATTGGCTATTATAAGTATTTACACCACAAAATTCAGCAAACACCACAAGTCAAGGATATTTTTTTTTCCAGAGAGCCAGTTTACCTGCACACCTCTGACAATTGGGATAGGGAGAGTAACAAGACAGAAAGGGCCTGGTCCCTTATATAATCATAGTACCAGAGCTGGACTCCTTATGTCTAAACTATTATAGTAAGAGATAAATTTCAGGTTGTTTCAGCAACTGTTATTTGAGTATTTGTTACAGATGCTGAACATACTACATAAAATGACTACAATGTTTTCAATTTCACATCTGAAAAGTGCTATAATCTTCTGTAGGAGCCTATGTAGTGTGACAAAGCTGCTATGTATGTTTCACACATAAAAATCAGTCTTATATGTGAATTATTGATCCACAAATATAAAATTTCAAATATTCCATTTCTAGAAGTTTAAAATTAAAAAAAAAAAAACCTCTATATTGGGCTTCCCTGGTGGCGAAGTGGTTGAGAGTCCACCTGCCAATGCAGGGGACACGGGTTTGTGCCCCAGTCCGGGAAGATCCTACATGCCGTGGAGCGGCTGGGCCCGTGGTCCATGGCCACTGAGCCTGCGCGTCTGGAGCCTGTGCTCCACAACGGGAGAGACCACAACAGTGAGAGGCCCGTGTACCGCAAAAAAAAAAAAAAAAAAAAAAAAAAAAAAAAAAAAACTATATTAAATATATATAATAAATCTCTAAAAGAGAAGTGAAAACTGTGTGTGAAGAGGCAATAGCAAATACATTTGCCATTGAGGCTGATATAATTGATGTGATTTAGCAAGAAACTTAGCTTGAGCTTTCCAGAAGTCCCTGCAGAAAGGGAAACACAAATGGATTACATAATTCTTATCATCTCATAAAAGATGACTCAGTATTTGCTTAAGAGAAAGAAAAATTTCACTTGTTCTGCATTCACAAAAAGAATAATTTCATGAGTTCTTTCATAAGAGTAATTAAATAATTTTTTAAAATAAGTGATCAACATTTTAAGGAATTTTTATGCAATAAAAGCATTCTTAAGAAAATAATCTTTGTCATTAACCTGTAAGAGCCAGAATTTCCTGAATATAGATTTCATTTAGGAATAGGAAAGTGGGTTTGGACACTCTAATACTGCCAAAGGGCCAGCTGTTGTGATGGAATTACACTGTGACTCTGTCAAAATTTCTCATCAAAAAAATGACAAGACCAACAAATATCATTTAAGGCCACTTTCATGTTTAAATAATTCTGTATTATTACTGAAAGGTCCAAGTGCATGCCATTTTCAGCCCACACAGGGTCATGTCAGAGCCTGAGCACAATGAAGAGAGTATTTGAATTAGGGGATGCCTAGGCTGGGTGTCAGAGCATGAATTAAGTAAAAAGGGTGTCAGTGGATGGGTGGTGATAACAGAAATGAGAAGTTAGTTATATTGAGGGGTCATTGGCCTAAGAAGTTAATATACTGATGATTACAGAATCCAGGTTTCTCATTGTCAGAAAAGAGTTCCCAATATAGAAAGGAAAAAAACTAGAATGAATCCTGTGGTGCTGAATTGGTATTGATGTTGACTCATAGTGTTAGATAGATAATAGAGAGAGAGAGAGAGAGAGAGAGAGAGAGAGAGGGAGGGAGGGAGGGATAGGGAGATAGGGAGATAAATAAATTTGTGTGTGAACATACATGTGGACAATATTCTCTTGCATATAATACATATTTGAATATATATATTTGTATATATATTTGTATGTGCATATATATAACTTATTAAAAATATAAACTAGTCCTTGCTATGTCCACTCAGAAGCCTAGGAGCAGCAATATTCCATAGTAATAAGCTCACTTGACAGCTAAAGTTGATTTTCAAATACCATTCTTTTCTAAAAGGAACCAGGGATCTTTAAAGAAATGGTGAATTCCAGGACTGGGACAGAGAAAGTACAAGATAAGCCTGGAGCATCTTTAGAAGAAAGTAAGGAATTGCTCAAAAGATGTAGCTATGTCAAAAGGATGCAGAAACCATTGTGAAGGAGCTCTAACTGGGCCAAATCTGAGAAAGTCTGAGTATCAAAATAAATAATGATATTAATGGGTTATAATCCATTGAATAAAATATAAATCTATAACTCCTTACTTTAATTAAGGTGAGAAGAAAAAGCTTTTCCTTACAGTAAAATGCCAACCAGTAAATGTAGAAGGAATTATGGCATTAAGAATAACCATGTGGCAAGCATCATAATAATTAATTCAGCTGAGAAGCATCAATGGATGCTAAAACAAGCTTGTGAAAGCTTGATGAGGATTGGAATATTTACATGTTCTCAAATGACCCTTTCCCCACAAAATCATCATAAATTACAAAGGGAAAAAGGAAGAAAATTACAGAGGAAGTCTGGCAAATTAATCAAGTGATGAAATCAGAAAAGAAACAAATCAAAACTGTGTACCATCTGAGTGAATACAAGTATAAACTGGCATCACATTTATGATATTCCTGACAAAAATATCCTGAATCTATAATGAGGAACTATTAGACTAAACCAAAGTGAGGGACATTCTACAAAATAACTAGATTAGTAACTTTCAAAAGTTGTATGGTTGTGAAGTCAAGGAAACAATGGGGAACTGTACCAGGTTTAAGGTGGCTAAAGAAACATGACCAGTATCGCTACATGTAATCCTGACTGGACGGTTATTAGGAAATCTGGTGAAAGTTTGAGTCTGAGCATCTGATGGTAATAATTTATCAGTGTATCCTTTTCATTTCCTGATTTCAAGGGTTGGATTATGGTTATGTAGGAACATATCCTTTTTTATAGGAATTACACACCAAACATTCTTGGGTGGTAGAATGTCATGTTAACAACTTACTCTCAAATAAGTCAGGAAAAATCTTTTATACTATTCATGTAAATCTTCTGTAAGTTTGATTTTATTTGAAGTCTAATATATTTAGAATTTTTGAACTCATAGGTAAAATCAAAATCTGGAAAATTTGTGGCTAAACTATTGCCAAAATATTCTACAAAGGAAATTTGTTTCCGATAATTTATGTTTTCTTAAAAAAAAATAAAGACAATATTTTCCTGACATAAAAATATGGCTCACACAGGCAGAATTAATAGTTGTTAGAAGTCAGAATAGTGATCAGACCCTTGATGATGGAAGAAAGTGAAATTGATTGAAAGGTGGCAAAAGAGGACTTCTCAAATTCACTGTAATCCTTATCAAAATTCCAACACCCTTTTTTGCAGAATTGAAAAGGCCAATTCTCAAATCCATATGGAATTGCAAGGTGTCCTGAAGAGTAAAAGCAGCCTTGAAAAGAAGAATGAAATTGGAGGACTAACACTTCCTGACTTCAAAACTTACTGCAAAGCTACAGTAATTTAAAACCGTACAGTGTTGGCATAAGGACAGACATATAGACTAATGGAATAGAATAGAGAGCCCAAAAATAAACTCTCGTGAATATGGTCAATTAAATTTGACAAGGGTTCCAAGACCATTTAATGGAGAAAGGATAGTCTTTTCAATAAATTATGCTGGGAAAACTGGATATCCACCTTCAAAAGAATGAAGTTGGACCTTTATCTTCCACTATCTACAAAAATTAACTCAAAATGCACCAAAGACCTAAACTTAAGAGCTAAAACTACAAAACTCTTAGAAGAAAACTTTGTGGAAAATCTTCATGACACTGGATTTGTCAAAGATTACGTGGATATGACACCCAAAACTGCAGGAAACAAAAGAATAGATAAATTGTTCTAAAAGTTCAAAATTAAGAACTTTTGTATATTAAGTGATACCATCAAAAAAAAATGAAAAAACAGCCTACAGGAAAAATATTTATAAATCATATATCTAATAAGTGACTAAGATCCAGAACATATAAAGAACTCCTAAAACTCATCAACAAAAAACAACCCAGTTCAAAATTGGGCAAAGGACTTGAATAAACATTTCTCTAAATAAAATGTACAAATGGCCAATAAGTACATGAAAAGATGCTTAACATCATTACTCATTAGGAAAATGCAAATGAAAACCACAATAAGATACCACTTCACACCTACTAGGATAAGTAAAAAAGAATAGAAAATAATGTGATAGCAAGGAAGTGGAGAAATTGGAACCCTCCTGCATTTCTGATTGGTAAAGTGATGCATTATGTTTACTGAAATATGCCAGACACAGGAGGACAAATATTGTGTGATTCCTCTTATATGAGGTACCTAGAAAAGGCAAATTCATAGAGCAGAAAGTAAAACAGAGGTTTCCAGGGACTGGGGGAAGAGAGGAAGTTGAGTTATTGTTTAATGCATACATATGGGGATGATAAAAAAGTTTTGGGTACAGACTACAGAGATGGTTAAACAATATCTTGAAATGTATTTAATGCCACTAGATTATACACTTAAGAAAGATTAAAATGATAAATATTATATTATGTAATTTTTCCAAAATAAAAAAAGAGGGCACTGAGTTCTACTAATGTACTTATTGAGAAGCTAAAGACATGTATATGTATGTATGTGTATGTGTATATACATATATGTGTGGATATACTTACATATTTTCACATATGCATACTTTCTCAAGATTCATCCAGCTGTACACCTATGATTTGCCCTTTTTTTAAAGTATGTTATACTTCCATAAAATTTACATTAAAATAACAGAAAAAGTCAGTTTATCCTACTGATACATACATTTTCTATGGTAAATAACAACATAAATAATATATGGTAAAGCTAAACTTTATTAAAAGTCATTTACTTGGTCCTTGGAAAGTTACATAAAATTCTTATACTCTGTTTGTTAAGCCATAAGCTCAATCATTTAACATAAAAATACAAATGAGACATTTGCATTGCTATTATTAGTTTGCTAAGCCTACCATAACAAAGTACTACAAACTGAGGGACTTAGAAATTTATATCTCATAGTTCTAGAGGCTAAAAGTCTGAGATCAGGGTGTCACAGCGTTGATTCTTTCTGAGAACTGTGAGAGAGATTCTTTTCCATGCCTCTCTTCTAGCTACTAGTGATTTACTGACAGTTTTTGGCATTTCTTGGCTTGTAGAAACATCTCTCTAATCTCTGCCCTCATCTTTAAATGACATTGTCTTTGTGTGCATGTCTCTGTGTCCAAATTTCCCCTTTTAATAAGGATACCAGTTATTTTGGATTAGGGGTCCACCCTAATATGACCTCATCTGAACTAAGTATGTCTCAACGACCCTCTGTCTAAATAGGTCACATTCTGAGATACTAGAGGTTAGGACTTCAATGTATGAATTATGGGAGGACAAAATTCAACTCATAACAATTACCTTGCCCTTGAGTTAGGTTTATTTATTTATAAAGATCAAACAGTAGACATGTTGGTCTTTCTTAGGCTTATCAACAGATTTTTCTCTGTAATACTGATATTGCTGAAGTCAATAAAAAATGCAGGGACACTGGTGAATTTGGAGCATATTTTTGCCTGACATCATTCCTCTAGGAGGCTAGTTCTGAGCTTTATATTGTTTCCAATGCATTATGAAGTTTGGGTTTTCTCACTCTTAAATAAGTTGCCCGGATTTATTTCATTAGTTAATAATGAAATAAATGTTTGAAACTCAAAATAAATTGCAGTAACTGTCTCTCCTATAGTCTCCATTTTTATTTATTGGAAGTTTCTTTATAAAAGCCATAGTAAAGGCATCTTTCTTTTCTAGGAATGTCAGGAATTACAGGAATGTTTTAACATATCCTTTGATAGCTACCTACCCATCCATTACCCTTCATATAGAGCCAACATTCCCAGGGGTGGCAACCACCTATCTATTTTACTGCAGCAGTAGCTGAAAGCCTTTTTCTGCAGTTAGTGTTGCAAATAGAACTTACAATAACCACTGGAAATCATTCTAGCACACATGCTAAATACATTACTCAGTAGTAAAACTATTTAAATTTTCCATCCCTGGAAAGAAAGCTAACAGTTATGGAGACCACGTGGTACTCTAAGGATGAGTATAAAATCCTCTTTGATATTAAGGTATATTGATAAAATAATTAATTGTGCTATTGAATCCTCTCCACAGAACACTTACATTTTGATAAGGGAAATCAGATTTTTGTTGAACAGAATGATAGTAACCATCTGTTGAGTTAAGTAACTATTTGGACTTAGCACTAAAATCAGAAAAATTTCATATCTCGGATACATCAAGGGTATGATTTAGAGCGAGCTAGCCTATTGTTGGAAAATCAGCAAATGTAATAATGAAACATTCTTTCCTCTATCTTTTATCAGAAACTGGCATTCCAAAGTACAGAGTGTACTTTACACCCCTCCCAGAATGAGGCTGCTAGGGCTTATACTTCTGAAGACCTGGCAAAACATTAATAAGCAAATCTTCTCACTCTGACTTAATAAGAGGAATAGTCTGTAACAAGAACCAACAGGGTAGAAAACCACCAGCTTTGTTTGGGAAATTTGAGGGGGGAAAAAGTGCTCTGTCTGCCCAAATAACTCTTGCATTTCCAGTCCAAAAAGCCTTAGTATTTTTAAGTCAAGGATTACTTCCAGGAAGCCAAAATAAAACAGGATTTGCCATGAAGTGTTAAAAAAGTAATAAAGCATTAACAAGGATTTGTTAGCCAAAATTTTAATACAGCTATGGGAACTGAGGAAATGAGGCAGGGCAAGTATATCCTGATGGGTAATTAAGGAGGAAAGGCCCAACGCACTCAGCTAAAAAGGACAGGCTGAGGGTGGTGCTTCAGAGGCAGAGTCTGAATTCTGGAAACTGGGGAGACATGAGTGGGTGCTTGCAAAATAAGGAGAGAAAGAGAGACGCAAGGATTTCCTCTGTGGATTCCATGAAGTTCATTCCACGTCCAGGCCAGGAAGTTAAAAGAATAAAATTTGGAACTTATATGGATAATCTCTAAAGAGCTTATTTGTCATGTGAAACATATTTACATTGAACATACTGAAACAGAAGTTTGTATCAAGTATTATGTTCCCAACTAAGGTGGGATGAAGGAACAACAAAAAAGGCAGCCCCTGATATCCAGGAGCTGGTATGGCACTGACAGCAAGGCTTTGGTGGTCTCCCACCTAACACAATCACACAGAATATCAATATCAGACAAGGCCACTTTATGTCCATGGTGGATCAAGGCAAAGACAAGACCACTCTATAATCATGTCTGAACATACACAAAACAGGAACACTGCCCAAGGACAAAATTCCAAATAGTCCCCATTCTCAGCTGATGGGTGCTTTACCAACCTCTGCTTTAGCCTTGCTCTAGTCTATACTCCCTAAAAATTTATTTAGAACCCAATCATAGACAATGGCCAATCTATAGCAAACCCCTAATTCCTTGGACTCTTCCCCAAATCACCCAACCAAAGCCAAAATACTGTAACAAGTTCTAACACCCTACTACTAAGTTACCCCATAGTACTTCATGATGTATATTCTCCCTCACTGTAATGAGTAATAAACCCAGGTTTCTCAACTGCAGATATTTTCCTGGTGGTCTCTGGCTAGGACATTGACAAGAATTACTGAAATTTCAAAAAAAAAAATAGATTATTGAGGATTATTTCTGCTACTGAAATGTGAAGCCTTACTTATTTAATCTCTGTAATACTATTATGGCAACAATAGAGCTTTAATTTGGCCTTAAATAACCTATTAGCCACCTTATTTCTCCTCTCTATAAATGAATCGCTTGATAGGCCCATTTTGACCTCTGAGTAGAAGGCTAATGTGTACCTTGTGAAGCAGTTAAAAAGGTAAATAACCTGTGCCATGCTGACTTCTGCCATAGAAAAGAATTATCTAAAATATAGCAGAAATGATTGTCAGAGAGTAGCTGTTTCTCCTTCCCCAATTTGTAGACTATTGGTGGATCCTCAGTGAGCCATGCCTTCAGTGTTCCTGCTTCAATGTAGTACTTTTCCATGTTGAATCTGGGCTTAGCTGTGTATTTTGCTTTGCCCAATGGGACATTAGCAAATGTTATATATTGAATTGTGTACCCCCCAAAATGCACAGGTTGAAGTCCTAACCCCCAATGTGATTATATATGGAGAGAGGGTCTTTAAGGAGATAACTGAAGTTAAATGAGTTTATAAGTATAGGGCTTAAATCCAGTAGGATTGGTGTCCTTAGAAGAGGAAGAGACATCAGGGATGTGTATGTACAGAGAAAATGCCATGTAAGGACACAGTGAGAAGTCAGCCTTGTGCAAATTGAGAGAGACCTTATAAGAAATCAACCTGCAGGCACCTTGACCTTGGACATAAAGCTTCTAGAACCATGAGAAAAATAAATTTCTTTTTTTAAAGCCACATTTTGGGTGCATTTTGTTATATCGCCCTAGCAAATTATTGCAGCAAATATGATGTAAGCACAGCCTTGATACATGCTTGTATATTGGAACCTTCTAAGGACCCTGAAACCACTAAGCTGTGGAGAAGTTCAAGTTTGAAATTAATGTAAAACAACAAATCACAGATCAAAGAAGCCTAGAGAACTCCAAGCAAGATAAACACCCTTTAAAAACTACAAATAGAAATCAAATCAGACCCTAAGCAAGCAGAAGGAATGAAATAATAAAGAGCCAAAATAAGTGAGGTTGGAAACAATAAAGAAAATCAATAAAATATCTGGTTATTCGAAAAGATCAAAACATCTGATAACTCTCTAGCCAAATTAGTCAAGAAAAAATGAAAGAAGAAAGAAATAATTAATGTCAGAAATAAAAAAGGAGCACCACTGCATATCCTTATATATTTAAGAGGACAATTCAGGAATATTTTGAATAACTTTATATCAATAAATTTGATAACTTGTATTAAGAGGAAAAATTTCCTTTTAACGACACAAATTACCAAAGCTCACTCAAGAAGAAATTAAAAACTTACATAGCTCTATGTCAATGGTCACCAAACTTTTCATCAAAGAACCACAAATTTTTATTTTAGATTTTGCAGGTCATAGAATGGCTATACCTCACTACTCATCTCTGCGTAGTAGTGCAAAAAAACAAACACACAATACATAAACTAATGTCCATGTCTATTTTCCAATAAAATTTTATTCACAAAAATAGATGAGTGACCCATAATCCAGTTTGCCAACCCTTGTCCTATATCTAACAATTCAATAAGTTATTACTGAATGCCTATAACAGGTATCATGCTAGGTTCTAACACTACAACACTGACCAAAACAAATTCTTAGCACTCAGAGAATTTATGGTCTAGTTACTGATACAAATAAACAAATAGTCAAATAAAATAAGATGACTGTAACAATTGAGGTACAGGCATGTATGAAAGACACCTAACCCAGATGGTGGGGCTCAGAAAATTACCAGAAATAATTTATATCTATATTAAGAAATTCACCAGAAGATGAAGGGGATAAAATATACCAGGAACAACAACAAAAAAATCACATACAAGAATATCATAAAGATAAAAAAACTATGGGAAATTCTAGAAATTAAAAAAACTTCAGTATGAATGAAGCTTGAAAGGCAAGCTGTAGAATAGCACAAAAGGAACAGAGTCCATCTGTGCAGAGGAAATGTCAATTGTCCTTATTAAAGAAGTCACCTCTGCATGCATATGTGTGTGTACATGGATGGGGTGGGCGAAGTACCAATGGAAATTAAGAAGAGACAAATTCTCTAAGGCCTACCTTGAATTTCTACTAAGTTGCTTACTTCTCTCATTTTGGTTTGATTTTGGAAATAACATCAGAGTTTCATTTTCATTGTAACAGGCTTCTAAGTATCAGAAAACTATAGTATTAGTATCTTTACTAAAGACAATTGAAGCAAAACAACTTTCTAACATCTAAGAAAAATTTTAAGATCTGGTTAAACTGTAAATAGTGACTGAGAAAAAGCTACAAATGCTACAAATGTATGAAGACTATGCACTGGTTGGTGATAAAAAGCTGACTTAGTTAGATGGACCTCTTAGAATATCTTTCAGGTACATAAAAACCAAGGAATTTTAATCTATTCTAATCTAGTTAAAACGCCAAAAAGGAAATACTCCCCCCACAGCCAGTGTTATGCTATTACTGAATGGATAATGGATTTCAAGAACATAGCGCTAAATAATGATGGGCTAGTTCACAGAAGAACAAAAATACCACCGGCACTGACTGAACGGCCTTTACTGGCTCTGCGTGACCTTTGAAAGGTGATTCCTGCCACCCGAGTAAGCGCAGCAGAGGATGGCTAAAACAAAGGTAGAACAGCTGACTCTTTTAAATGGACCAGAGAGAGTTTCATGGAAAATCTGAGTACTCTAAAGTTGTGCTCTTTTAAACAATGTCAGGCTGTTCTTAAACCAAATAGAGGGAATGAGTTAAAGTGATTGCCAGGATAACACAGCCGACCCACAGCCCCCCACTCCCGCAAATAGTTATTTAGGAAGAGAATTTAAGTTGAATCTGAATACCAACATCAGCCATATTCACCCAAATACTAATTAGAATTTCTTACTTCACTAAAGCATAACTTTCATGCTACAAATAAAAACCAGGAAAACAAAAGAGCCTAAACCACTCTTTTAAAGCAAAGTAAATCCACTCCAACAACTAGCACCTCAAATGTGCTACTGAACTACGTTCTGAAATTTGTAAGTTAAAATATAAATAAATAAAACCTAATCTCAAAACTAAGCTCTTAGTTGTAGAATACAGTAATTACAGATGACGTCATTAGCTGGAAGTCTGCAGAAGCTGACTTTGACCAAAGGAAATCTAATTATGAATGTAGGTCTCTGTCAGGAGTTAATCTGTTATTGAAGGAGTAGTGATAGCATCTTCTTTTTTTTTAAATTAATTAATTTATTTATGGCTGTGTTGGGTTTTCGTTGCTGCGCGCGGGCTTTCTTTAGTTGCGGTGAGTGGGGGCTACTCTTTGTTGCAGTGTGAAGCCTTCTCATTGTCGTGGCTTCTCTTGTTGTGGAGCACGGGCTCTCGGCATTCAGGCTTCAGTAGTTGTGGCACGCGGGCTCAGTAGTTGTGGCTCGCGGGCTCTAGAGCTCAGGCTCAGTAGTTGTGGCGCACAGGCTTAGTTGCTCTGCGGCATGTGGGATCTTCCCAGGCCAGGGCTCGAACCCGTGTCCCTTGCATTGGCAGGCAGATTCTTAACCACTGTGCCACCAGGGAAGCCCGATAGCATCTTCTTGATTAACCAAATCACATGAAAAGGGTTCTAGGATTTTAGCTTATTACTCAAATAATACAAACTTCAGAAATTAGAAAAAATTTTTATAGTTACATTTTCTGAAGGACCAAAAAAAATCATCTGTCCTGTGCTGTTATTCAGTCATCCAACATGCCTTAAATTACTCCTTATCTGGTATTTCACTTTCACCTCACACACTCAAGGTGGCCTGTTCAGATTCCACTTCTGAAGAACTTAAAGAAAGCTGTTAGCTAGAATAGGAGAGACTATTGCTAAATAAGCACTCTATAAACACAACCTGTACTTAACACTCTCCTAGATGTGTAAACTGTCATAGTAATAAGAGATTCTGTGAGAGGTAAGGGCTCAGGAAAAACAAATCATGTTAAGAGATTCTATCAAGATTTTATGTCATATAAGCAGAACTGTAAAATATCTACCTTAAATATAACTTCAAATTTTATAATTTAATGCAGATGCAAAAATCACAGGTATTCTTGGAAAGATAATTAAAATTCCTTCTAATTATTTGGTTAGGATTAGTCAACCTCAGTGGAAAAATTTACCATTTATGTCTTGAACTGTCTTCTTCCAAAGCAGTGTTTGCCCTAAGAGAAGATAGAGATGACTGTTTGGGAAGAAGGCACCTAACCAAGATCTCTCCCATCTGTCAACATTAAAATCCTCAGCTTCTTTTGGGGACATCTAGTGAAAGACAATATAACATTTGGTGCAAAAAAAAAAAGACTCCTTCCAATAACCACAATTACTTAATCTTTTACTATATAATCAGAACAAGTTATACATAGATCTTTTTAATCCTCACCCTAGGTGGTATTATGTTCCCCAGTTTACATATGGGAAGCTGGAGGCTTGAGAAATAAAATAAGTGGTCTGAATTCACATTATTAGCTGAAGGGTAGTGTCATGACTCTCATCAAGAATCTCTGAGTTTGACTCCAAACCCCATGATCTGTATTCTGTGCTTCCTCTTACATATCTAATACCAAGGCAGAAACTGATGTATCTAATTAACTTATTACTACCCATCATGCCTTGGCGGAGACTTCAAGGGGTTTGAATAAATATAAGGAAGGTATTTAAAAGATAATAGGACATCACTAGTAAACAACTCAGTATGGGCTGCTGCCATGATGTTAGAACAGCCAGCACAGAAATTCTGAGCTGGGAGAGAGCATACCTCAGAAAGACAGGAAGATAAAGACAAACTGCTCACTCCAGAAGTTTGTTGAGGAAACTCCTTAGTATAAAGGTAAAACATAGAGTCTCCTTTTTGTAAAAATATGTCTTGATAATTCATTTGTCAAGTGGATAGTGTCAAGACAAATTTATTCAAGTTTCCATTCATTTATTAAGCAAATATTTACTGAAATAGGTATATTAGATGTGATTCTGATATAATACACTAGTGAAAAGACATACAACAACCCATTTTTGCTGAATTTTACTGGTTAAGGAAAGTCACAAGATCAATCCAAGATTAAAAAGGGGAAATTAGTCTTGATGGAAAAACAGAATAGAATTTGCGATCATATTTTATCCAACATTATTTTGATATATTCTTACTTTTTTAAAGTTTTCCTTAAGTAATCTCTGGAAAGAAGTTAATTCTCTGGCAATAACAGTTACTCAAAATTGAGTGGTTCTAGACTTTCTGACTATACTATAAAGAAGCTTATATGTTTAATCAATGCCTTTTACTAACCTATGAAAATTAAGCAGAGCAAAACACAAAAAGCCTAGGCTTTTTTGTGATAAAGAATATTCTTTGGGGATTATTTATGATCACAAGGGGTAACTGTTAAGAAAAATTATCCAAAATAGCTATTAAATCAATAGAATATCTGCATGTAATTTCAGTATTATACTGGGGCATTAACAGGATCACACAAGAATAATTTAATTCCCTAGGGTATGTACCTCTGTTTTCTTTACTATTTACTATTTATTAGGTCAAGAATCAGGGCTTCCCTGGTGGCGCAGTGGTTGAGAGCCCGCCTGCCGATGCAGTGGACAGGGGTTCGTGCCCCGGTCCGGGAAGATCCCACATGCCGTGGAGTGGCTGGGCCTGTGAGCCATGGCCGCTGAGCCTGTGCGTCCGGAGCCTGTGCTCCGCAACGGGAGAGACCACAACAGTGAGAGGCCCGCAAGAATCAATGAAGTTACATGTTCACTTGTAGTTTTTTTCCACTGGAGATGTACATAGTTCCTATCCAGAAGAAAGGTAATCTTAAAGGTTGTAATTTTATTGCCCTGTAGGATATTAACCAGTTTTATTCCAAAACAAATTTATTTCAGCATGTCTTTCTTAACAGACTTTATCAATCTCTGTTCTTCAAATGCTCCCTGAAGTAACTTTACCTTCCTGATGATTCCCTCATTAATGATTTAAATAGATGTTTGGCATGTGCTCACTTAATATTTGTAAGAATGTCACATTTCTAACTTTAAAAATTATACTTTGACAGTACAATTATAAAGTGGAGGTGCAAAAAAATAGTGTGAAGACTCGCTGATGGATTGGATGTGAGAACTGAGGAAAAGAGAAAGGTGAAATATAACTTTCAAATTTTCTCAGACTTTGAAACAATCATTTGTGAAAATAACTTAACATCACAAAACCTAAGATCTCCCAGGGTAAATTTTAAGGCTGTGGATGAATTAATCTCTCCTGTTTTAGATCAAAAACAACGAGTTTCTGCTTTTGTCTCAAATATCATTCAGTAAGTACTGTAGGAGCATTTAAAACATTACTTTAACATTTTCTAAGATAGTATCCCTGGGAAAATTATCTTTTAGCCTTGAAAATGTTAGATCATGTTTTGAATCACAAAACACACACTACACACATTTTGGCTAGGAAAGAGAAAGAACAACATTATCATCATTAAAAAACTATTAATGTTCACCTATACATCACATGAGATTTATTTCCTATAGCCTAGTAACATAGTGGAAAAGAAAAATAAACAAATGTGAAAGAAGCTTTAAGGTAAATGAAGTGGAAATGAAAGAAGGAGGTAAAATTTAAATGGAAAAACCAAGTGAGATCACAGTTATAATATAAAAATATGATGAAAATCTGTTTAGATAAATGTTACAAGTTGAAGAAATTAAGAAAAAAGAGAGGCGATAGACTGAAGTAGTTAAGAGCATGCTCCTCAGGGTTGAAAGTATTTGTGATTGAATCCTGATTCTGTCACTTCCAATGAATGAGCTTGGGCAAGTTATTTTATTTCTATGTGATTCAGCTTAAAGAGCTTTAAAATAAGGATAATAATAGAACATCTGAGGATTGTTGCAAGGAGTAAATGAGAAAATAAATGTGAAGTACTTAGTTTTGCTAACATAATATACACTTATATTTAATAATTGTATTGTTATTAAATGAACCAATCATGATAACCTCTCTGGATGTGAAGCTATTTTTGAACAGTTAAAGATAGATACAGAATGTTCAAATGGGAACTAACAGACTGTCCTCAGTATCTTATAGCATTTTAGGTTCTTGTTTACATTTGGTGTCACAGTAAATCTATGGTTCTTAGCTTTATTTGTTGTGTTACATCTAAACTACACATTTCTGTGGTTTACACCTGGTTTATTGTTTACCATTGTGCCTTGTCCGAAAATGTACTAAATATTTACTGAGTACTGATAACATTTTTTAACTAGAGTTTTTGAGGGAAATGAAAAGAGGGATGTGCTTTTCCAGATTTGGTTTTCTCACCTATACTTATTATGCTACATGATGTCACCTAATATCACCCCCAAAATTCTGGGTGCACAAGGAAAATATGTTGAATGAGTTCTGTTTGAAACTCAGATTGTGAAGATCAGACCATTATGCTGGGGAAGTTGCTAAGACATGTAAAAATGACTGGGAAAACTTGTAACCTCATTAATGCAGTTATTTCCAACAGACCTGAAATTACAAAAATAATGATGTTGAAATGTAAGACACATTCATTGGTTGTTTTTTTTTTCCCCGCAATAGTAACAATAATGAATTTTTACTGAAGCCTAAACTCTTTCACCCAAACCTTCCTACAATCAATTACATAATATTAACTGAATTTGTGGTTCAGCACTTGACCATGAATATTATCTGACCATTATCCCTCAGCTTTCTTTTGTGTTTTAACAATTGTTAAAATATGTTACTGTACATAACTATTGGGGTTTAGATCCTGATGCATAAATTTGAAACTCTTCTGACTCTTCTGAAGTTTTCCTTCTAGAGAGAATTTTGCACCTTTACTTTTATAAATCTATACATTTCTTTTTTTAAAATGAATAACTAAACCCATGTATTTCACAATAAGATGAAAGTTTAGGTGCTTAAATATCTCCCCTAGTAGGACACTCAATTTTCTTCTTTGTATTTGACATTTGAAATGGAAGTAGTACAGAATAAAGCTACTGAAATAAATCTTGAAATAAAGTATATTAAAACAGTATAATTTTTCCATAAGCATATACATCCTGTGCAAATTGAAAAAGAGCCTAGGTGCAATGTTTTGTAAAGTGAATCTATTTAACTATGCCTGAAGACATTGTTCAATAATTCTCAGGAAATAAAATGCTTTGAGCATAGGTTAAAGTTCATTTTTATGCTTATGAAGTTGATGTTTTCAAGCTTATTTGATTTTGCTGATTAAATCCATTTACTTGAAAAATAAAATTAAATGTGCTACAGTGAGTGCTTTTGGATGACATGGATAATAAAACTGAACACGTTATATTCTTTATGTCCATGATTGTGACTAAATTTAGATCCTGATTAATGCCTAAGAGCATGAATTTAGTGTTCAAAATGACCATGAAGAGTTGAATAAAAAGATCTACATTGATGAAATTCACTAAGGAAGAGTCCCTGAATACATACCGTATATACATAGAGTTGTATATACATAGTGTATACTTGGGCTTTCTATGTAAAACAAAGTCAAACTGGGTCTAAATTCATCAAGAAGTAAACCTTTAAAAAACCAATGACTTCATTCTTTTGATCTTCTTTATTGAGGACCTGGTTATAATCATTATCTCAACTGTGTTGATATCTGCTTGGAGGCCTCTAAGCTTCTGTGAGATACTAAGAATTCCAAAAAGAAATGAACATCTTTAGCATTTATAAGATTTGTCCTGTGATCATCCAGCTGTTGGACTTTTCTGCAGCTGACAATTTTTTATTTATTTATTTATTTTTTTTGCATTACGCGGGCCTCTCACTGCTGTGGCCTCTCCCATTGCGGAGCACAGGCTCCGGACGCACAGGCTCAGTGGCCATGGCTCACGGGCCTAGCCGGTCCGTGGCATGTGGGATCTTCCCGGACCGGGGCACAAACCCGTGTCCCCTGCATTGGCAGGTGGACTCTCAACCACTGCGCCACCAGGGAAACCCTGACAAATAACTTTTTAAAAGAATCTAACCTGTGTTAGGTTCTGTGCTATAAATTTTAAGTATATGTTATAATTTAATTCTCACAACAATCTATGAATAAGTATTATTAACCCTACATTAAAGATAAGTAACTTGCTCGGGTCATTTGGCTGTCAATCTTCAGAGCTGTACTTTTTCTCTCTAAAACCTGTGGTCTTTACACTTGAACTAAAGATGAACTTCATAAGAAGTGGGAAGGTTTTACACCGTTAGTCACATTTGTAGCAGGGAAATCTGTTGTCAGTTACTGGGCAATTCCAAATGTACACAATATCTTGGGCAATATTTCTAGAAATTCCCAGAGATCTACTATTAGAATGGCATTTTTGTTAAAAAAAATTAGGATAAATAAGCAAATACATAGAGATATAAATATATATTTCTTAACCTGGAGCAAGTACTTATACTAAACATTCTATAATATACCTATATTCTTTCTTAAGGATTATTAGTTTAAGGGTTAAAGAACATTATCAATAATTTGAATATCATTAACTCTAAGAAGAAAAAAAGCATACTTCATAAGCAACATCATACATATATACATCTCCTTACCCTCTTCTCCAGATCATTAAATTCTTAAGTAACCATATCCAAGTCAAATGTCTTTTCTTCTCCCATTATCCCATCCAGATTTTGTTTCTACCAACAGCACACTGATAATAAAAATTTCAAATACCAAGTATAAAGCTGTTCTCTACAAGTCAAGATTTTTGGAGAGATTTAAAATATGACAATAAAAAATAATATTTTTGTTTAAAAAGAAATACAACATTTCAAGAAACTCAACCTTTTTTCCCATTAGAATCAATGGGGGAAATCAAAAAAGCAGAAGTCCTGGACCCAAATTCAGAGATTGTGAAATAGTTGGTCCTCCATAAATCTATATTTTAGTTTCCCTACTATATTTAAGTTCCCCTACTGATGATAATTCACAACAAAAACTGTCTTAAAAGTTAAATCTGGAAAGTGATGTTCACTTAAAGAATGGCCTTTGCACACAGAGAATAAGCTATATTTAATATGAATGGCCTAAAAAACCTTAAGTTGAAGTGTTGGCTTTCCTTTATCTCCATAATTTCCCTGGACCTACTATAAAATCATTGTAAAGACTTCCCTTCTTCATAACACTTTTAATTTGTATTTGAATTCTATCTCCAGTTGTTTGCCCCTTATAGTAGGTTGTATAATGGTCACCCAAAGACGGCAGGTCCTAATCCCTGGAATTTACAAATGTTTCCTTTTTTGGAAAAAAGACCTCTGCAGATGTTGTTAAATCAGGATCTTGAGATGGGAAGATTATCCTGGATTTTCCAGGTAGGCCCTACATGTCATCACACGTGGAGACACAAGCCAGAGAATGCTAGCAGCCCAGAAACTGGAAGAGACAAGGGGTGGATTCTTCCCAAGAGCCACTGAAGGGAGCATGGCCCTGCCATAAACTTGACGTTAGACCTCTGGCCTCCAGAATTGTGAGAAAATAAATTTTTGTTGTTTTAAGCCACCAAGTTTGTGGTAATTTGTTACACCAGCCATTGGAAACTAATACAGTCCCCTGTGAGGGAAGGAACTTCATCATTTTCATCTTGCAATCTCATCACCTGGAACGTTGTTGGTTTAGAACAGTGGTTCTAAATCTTGACTGCTATTCAGAATAACACAAAAAACTTTTAAAAATTACTGATGCCAAAACCAAATCTCTCCACTACAGAAATTCTGATTTAGTTGCTCTGAGGTGAGGTCTGGGTTTTTTTTTTTTTTTTTTTTTAAAACCCTCCAGATTATTTAGTGTTTAACCAAATTTGAGAACTACAGGCATAAAGAATGATTGAATGAAAGGAGATTTATTTAGTAGGGTGTAGTAGCTAAGAGTAATGGTTCTGGAATCAGACTGCCAGCCCCACAGTGTGCCAGCTGTGAGAACTAAATCAAGTTGCCCAATCCTCACTTTCTCCATTTTTAAAAAGTGAGAAAACAGAATTCTCTTCATTTAGGGTTATTGTGAAGATTAAATAATGCAGATTTTTAAAAAATATAGTGCCTAATCCATTTTAAATTCTCAATAAACGTTAGATCTCAATGTTAGAAAAAAATTATTTCACAAGTCTTCAATCATTACTCTGAATTTGGGTTAATGAGGAAGACTAAGGATTTTAATCAAAATGAATACTTAATATTACATAAATAAACCTTATACAAACTTCAGTTCGACTGTTTCAATTTACTGAGCTTCTGAAATTCTTAAATATAAGTTTATTGCCAGTAACCCAGAGATTTGCCAAGCAACTTCTTTAAAATCCTACAACAGAATTCCTACTATTGACTCATACAATGTGTTCTCTTTTAATGTAATTACATTAGAATTCCCTTGTTTGAGTTAAAATTTGTATTGCTTTACATGGTAGAGAATGGAGCAACATTTTGTATATAGTGGAGCCATGCAAATCTTTCCAAAGTTTTTTTCCCTTTTTTCTCCCCCTTTCCCAAATTCCCATCTGTTTTGCTGATGTGCCAATATCTGGGGTCTGTTTTTCATAATGTCATTTTGTTTGTGAGGATGTCTGTTCCTGAGAGTTCACGAGCTGGCTGACAATGAAAAACTGATCACAATGAGGCCAGGAAATATCCTGAAAAATAAAGCAAAAGCCAGGAAAACCGTTGCACCCTGCTGGCCAGTGCACAGAGGGCCTAGGAGAGCAGGGGCAGCAGTTATGGACATTACTGGAGAGGATCTCCTTGGTGGCTAAAGAAACTTCCAAGAAGGGGCCACTGAATATTAGAATCACATCACAGCTGCTGACATTCCCTCCAGAACGGTTTAAACAAAATAACTCTGTGTGGAAAAACAGTTTCATTTTACAAAGGAAGAAAGCAAATAAGAGAAATGGCAAATGACATTTTTTAAAAATCCTCTCTGAAACATCAAGAAAATGGAGATGGGAGGAGGGGGGAAAAAGCAAAAAAATTTCAATACTTCTATTAAGTATTCATTAGTTTTGTTTCCATATTTAACTAAAAGAAGACAGTCTAAACACTGCTTGGAATAAAAGTTTGTTTCCTTCTGATATTTTTTGCATAGCTGATAATTCTAATTCCTTCAACACTGAGTGGATGAATATGTCAGAAAGGAGGATTTTTTTCCCCTCTGTTTTAAAAAAAGGGGCATCAAAATTCTAGGCAATTTATCTTTGTTAGAATTTTACATAAAATTTCTAGTGCTACATGTGGGTTGGCTTTGATTAATGGTCTATGTTGTAGATGTTATAAACATAAGAATACAACCCTTGAAATTTTACATACATATGAAAATTGCTAAAGAAAAGAATTTATTTTAACAAGGGTAAATCCCCACTTGATGTGATAATAAAGAGAAAATCTTTAATCTTATGATATTTTCTAATTTTATGCTGAGTAGAAGGCATGGATGTTATACTTTCACATTGGCACTGGTTTTAAAGATAAGTAAGGTCATCTGTGATGTAACACGATTTTTATACTAATAGAAAATAGGATTTCTCTTCTCTTGGGTAATACGATAGTGTGATTTCCATACAGGAGATGGTGGGTAGAGGTTTGAAAAATGCTCACAAAGTAGCCTGTGCAACTTCCTGTGATAGCACATCACTCGGAAGAATTTACAGACTGTTGTTCCTTTTTTTTTTTTAACCTCCATTTTATCAGTAAATACTTCAGAAAGAACAAGTGAGAGTACCTCAGAAATGTGCAGGCTCTGGACTAGTCCAACCGAGACTATACACTGTGGCCCATCAGCTTGACAGACATTGAGCAGGGCTTCCATTTGGCAATAGGAAACCAAGAGGAAAAATAAAGAATGTAATACCTCTCCAGCTCTGTTTAATCAGTTTCAAGTAGAATAGCTTATAATGACACAATATGTAAAAAGATGAGGGTGGGGGAAGAACATTTCAATAAAAATGTAAACCTAACTTTGGAAACTCCATTCCGTAGTTGGTTCTACTTCTATGCAAATTAAAGCCCTCATAATTAGCTCTAAACTTTTTTTAAACCTTTTGTGTAAAATTCCATTTTCAGTGGAGATGTCACCTTGTGCTATATCCCTTTCCCCTCCCTCTGGCTTTAATTCAGGTGATAGACAGGAAAAGGAGAGTTCCAGAATCCCGCCTTTTCCCAGCTAGGCACAGCTTTTTCAGCTTGAGGTATAACAATTGTAGGAAATGGTGAATGATGGAAACTTTTTCCTAGAAGGGGAGTTTGAAGCCTAGAAGAGCCACTCCTATTTGAGCCATAACTACTTACAGAAGCATGAATCGGAGGAAGCTTGCCACATTGAGAAGGCCCGAACAGACCAACTTGACAGAGGACTAGATTGTCACTTCCTGAAAGTGATGGACTAACACACTCCCAGGATGCACCTTCCTCTGACATTTCCTGAGCTTTGCCTCATTATTTATCTACTCCCAGGATTCATGAAAGGGATTACAACCTGCATTTTTTAAAGAATACATAAAAAAGCAGCCACTAATAATAATTTTCTGAAGCAACAGATCGCAGATGTATACAACTTTCCTAGGGCTAGCATTTCTTACATGAGGTCAAGTTGCAAAGGAAACAACCTAAATATGGCCTTGCATTTTAATATGCACCCCTCACCTCAAAAAATGAGCCGCTGAGAGACTGAAAGAAAAACCTGACTGCCTGTAGTTTAAAAATAAAGCATTTCCATTCCTCATACATGGAATTTTCAGTCAGTGTTCAAATGAGAGCAAATCATTAGCTGTCAGGACTTTTATGTCCCTGAAAAATAAAAGTAAATTGCTTCAGTTGTCCTTTTTTAGCTTTTTGCCTTACAGTTACAAATAAGATTATACATGAGAACTGATTTGGATTCAAGATGACTTGAAAATTAATATCATTATACTAGGCAAGGATGTCATTTACAGGATGAACGCAGGGAGAGCTGAAATTGCATTTTGCTTTAAATACCATTATAACAAATTAATATTGCCATATGTTACAATTAAGAAATAAACTAACATATATATTTTATACGAAGTCTTAAGAGTAATTTTTTCCCCAGAACATGTGTTGGGGAGTGGGAGGAGTATATGGATATTAAGTCACAGAAAAAGGCTATTTATTATTGAGGTTTCAGTATTAATAATTAACAAAAACTTAAGGAGGTAGCAGATTAAATTCAAGTAAGGAACTTTCAATTAAACAATGATGATGAGGATACAAGGCATTTCCTGAGGATTTATCTTTGATTAGGAGAAGTTGTTGAAAACATATGGCCTTTAATTCTAGCCAGTACCTAATCCCCAGGAAGTATCCTTAACTTTACTGCTATTTTAAAGATAACACTAAACACTTTCAGACAGAAAATGGCAGATGATCTGTCTTTTTTAAGCCTGATGTAGCTCAAAGACATTCAGATCTCTCTAACCATTTCTCAGCATTTCATACACTTCTGTGCAGCTTACATGTAGTATTCCTACATACAGTCTAAGATCTATAGTACAATGGTTAAGGGTAGGACTTCTCAGTCACATAAAATACCTTTGAATTTTGGTTCCAAAAGCACTAACTATATGACTTTGAACAGGTTACTTAATTTCTCCAAGTAACTATTTCATAAACTGTAGCATGGGGAAAATACAATCCTAATTAATGATGATTAAATTAAATAAGAAAATAATATTATGCAGAGTGCTTAGTACAGTGCCTGGTGCACAGCTGAGTTCCCTCATAGGTATTGCTAAGTTTTCCTGAAATTTTAAAACTCCATAAATTAGATAAACATCTCCATTATTTAATAATCACTTTCTTGCATGTTTTTCCTCAAAAACTTTATGAAATGAGGACCTAGCTATTCCAGTATCAAAACTCTCTCAAAGTTTGCATGTTAAGACCTTGTTGGATTATTTTACTAATACACTTATATCCAGATAATTACAAAATGCACATGGAAATAATGTGTGGCTGTCTCTGGATTTTGTTATGTCCATCTCACAATAAAAGATCTCTATTTAAGGCCCAAGGCTACAGAAACCCTTTATCTTACAGATTCAAATTTGACTAAAAACAAAGATCAATTTTGGTGTTGAGATCTTTTAGCATGCAGTTTGACAAAGCAAAATGAAAAGTCTGGCAAAATAAAAATTTTAATGAAAAAATCGATTTTACATATAATTTACATAGAAATGATTTCTTATAATGGTAAATACTGACAAAGGAGGCAGTAAAAATTAAGAAAGTAATTTATAATTATTTCTAAATTTGTAAGGCATAAGAAATGCTGAAGGTGCATGATCCATCTCACGAACAAGGTAAAAGACCAGACTGATAGATTTAAAATAAAAGAAATGGAAAAAAATGAACAGAAGCAGCCACAACAGGGAGAACAGGGCAAAAGGTGATATAAAGCATTCCTCCTTCCTTTTATAAAAACATGCAATGAGCTTCTACTATAGAAGCCAAAATGTAGGTTGAGGAGGAGATGTTAAGACAGATAAATGAGACCTCTGTGCTTGAATGATCTAGGTTTTGGCAAAGAAGACATATGCTCAAACAAATAAGCACAATATAATATAAAAAGCATTATAATCAGGGAAGGTATAAAGTGGGCAACCATACAGAAAAGCAGGAAACAAGCTATAGGGAACCAGAAAGTCTTCATAGAAGGGACTGTATTTAACCTGAATCTTGAGGAATAAGTAAGCATGTACTTAAAGGTAGACAGATGGGAAAGGATGTCCAGGAAATGGAAAAACATTCAGTTTTTACATAGAGATGTGAAAGAACACAATGTGTATGGAAAATTAAAAGATGGAAACTTGGGTGTCTGGAGATTGAAATGCAGAATGAGGCCTAAAGATGAATGTGGGACATAATACAAAGACCTTATATGTCTTGCCAAGTTGGTTAGACTTTTAGTGTGCAGCACGAGACTAGAGAGAAGACCAATTAGGAAATGAGTGATTTGTCCAGACAGACCTGCCACTAACATTTGTGGGACAGGGCAAGTGTATGTATGGAGCCCCAAGCCTGTGCCCCTCTTCAGGCCCCTCCTCCAGCTCTCCTCTTCACCTCGAGAGATCTCAGACAAAAAGCAGTCTACCACCACTACCACCCTCCCCCATAATGTTCAGGAAACAAAGAACCTTTGGCCGTAACTCAGTCCTATGAGTCCCCACCCAACCCCCTGAAAGGTAGGACCAGGGAAAGGCCCTTGAAAAGCCCTGGCTTCCTGCAGTATAGTCTAGAAGGGTGAGAGACACAGGGTCTAGGAAGTACATTCCCCTTGGCTCCATAGACTTCTCACCCATGGGAACTTGGCTAGGAAAAAAACAAAGAATGTTCCTCTAAAGTATGGTCTAGAACAGTGGTCCTCTCACTTGGGTGGTACTTGTACAAAGATGAGATGATATGGCCAAAACTAATTCATGACTGTGGGATAGAGAAGAAAGGCCAGTCTCACACAATGAGATTCAATTACAGCCATATGATGACACACAACATAAGGCAGAAATATGTACAATGGCTATAAACTTAACACATGAAAGGAATGAATAAAACTGGAATTTCTAGCTTGGTATATATAGGAAATAGTGTTAAGAACAACTCTAATAATGACTACTATTACTATTGCCACTATATTACTATTCAGTTACTAGATACCAAGACTAAATCAGAGAGAAATAGAAAATTTGAATAGACCAATTACCAGTAAATGAAATTGAATCAGTAGTTTTTAAAACTATCAAAAAACAGAAGTCAGGACCAGATGGCTTCACAGGTAAATTCTACAAAACATTTAAAGAAGAATTAATGACTATCCTCCTCCAACTATTCCAAAAATTGAAAAGGAAGGAACACTCCAAACTCACTCTATGAGGCCAGCATTACCTTGACAGAAAAAGCAGAGACACCACAAAAAAAAAAAAAAAAAAGAATATTACAGGCCAACATTACTGATGAATTTACATGCAAAAAATTTCCACAAAAATTTAGCAGACCAAATTCAACAATGCATTAAAATGAACATACACCATGATCAAGTGGGATTTATCCCAGGGATGCAAGAATGGTTTAATATCCACAAATCATTCAGTGTGATACATCACATTAACAAACTGAAAAGTAAAAACCATATAGTCATCTCAATGGATGTAGAAGAAGCTTTCAACAAAATTGGGCATCCATTTATGATAAAAACTCTCAACAAAGTGGGTATAGAGGGAACATACCTCAAAATAAGAAAGGCCATGTATGACAAACCTGCAGCTAACATCATACTCAATGGTGAAAAGCTGAAAGCATTTCCTCTAAGATCAGGAACAAAACAAAGATGCCCACTCTCACCACTTTTATTCAACATAGTACAGGCAGTTTTAGCTACAGCAATTGGATAGATAGATAACTAAACAAACAAACAAATAAATAAATAAAATAAAAGGAATCCAAATTTGAAAGGAAGAAATAAAACTGTCACTGTTTGCAGGACATGATACTGTATATAGAAAATTCAAAAAATGCCAGCAAAAAACTACTAGGATAAATAATTCAGTAAAGTTGCATGATACAAAATTAATATACAGAAATCTGTTATATATTTATACTCTAATAACAAACTATCAAAAAGAGAAATTAAGAAAAAATCCCAGTTACAATTGCATCAAAAAGAATAAAATACCTAGGGAAAAAAAATCTAACCAAGGAGGTAAAAGACTTGTACTCTGAAAACTCTGAAGACAGTGATGAAAGAATTTGAGAATGACACACATGGATGGAAAGATATACCATGCTCATAGACTGGAAGAATGAATATTATTAAAATGACCATACTACCCAAACAATCTAGAGATTCAATGCAATCCCTATCAAATTTTTTCACAGAAATAGAATAAATAATTCTAAAATTTGTATGGAAACACAAAAGACCCCAAATAGGCAATGCCACCTTGAGAAAAATCAACAAAGCTGGAGATACCACACTCCCTTTTACCAAGCTATAATACAAAGCTATAGTAATCAAAACATTATGAATTTGGCACAAAGACACATAAAGAAATGAAACAAGATTAGAGAGCCCAGAATAAACCCACACTTTTATGATCAATTAATCTACAACAAAAAGAGCAGGAATATACAGTGGGAAAAAAATAGCTCTTCAATAAATGGTGCTGGGAAAACTGGACAGCTACATGCCAAAGAATGAGACTGGATTACTTTCTCATACCATATACAAAAATAAACTCAAAATGGATTAAAAACACACGTGTAAGACCAGAAACCATAAAACTCCTAGAAGAAAACATAGACGGTACACTCTTTAACATCAATCTCAGCAATATATTTTTTTGGATATGTCTCTTCAGGCAAGAGAAACAAAAGCAAAAATAAACAAATGGAACTATATCAAACTAAAAAGCTTTGGTACAGCAAAGGAAACTATCAACAAAATGAAAAAGCAGCCTAATAAATGAGAGAAGATGTTTGTTAATGATATATCTGGTAAGAGGTTAATATCCAAAATATATAAAGAACTCATGCAGCCCAACATCAAAAACAAAAACAGCCAATTAAAAAATGGGCAGAGGAGCTGAATAGAAATTTTTCCAAAGAATACATACAGATGGCCAATAGACACATGAAAATATGCTCAGCATCACTCACTAATCATCAGGGGAAGCAAATTAAAACCACAATGATATACCACCTCACCCCTCTCAGAATGGCTATTATCAAAAGGCGAGAAATAACAAGTGCTGGTGAGGATGTGGAGAAAAGGGAGCGCTTGTGCACTGTTAGTGAAATTGTAAATTAGGGTAGCCACTATGGAAAACAATATGGAGGTCCCTCAAAAAATTAAAAATAGAAATGCCATATGATCTAGGAGTTTCATTTCTGAGTGTTTACCCAAAGAAAACAAAATCACTAATTCAAAGAGATATATGGACCTCAATGTTCATTACAGCCTTATTTATAATAGCCAAGATATGGAAGCAATCTAAGAGTTCTCCAATAAATGAATGGATAAGGGGGATGTGGCATATATACATAAACACACACACACACCCCACACACACACATACACTCACAAATGGAGTATTCCTCATTAAAAATGAAATCTTGCCATTTGTGACAAGATGGATATATCTAGAAGGTATTATGCTAAGTGAAATAGACAGAAATACAAATACTGTTTGATGTCACTTATATGTGGAATCTAAAAAATAAAACAAACAAAAATGAAAACAGACTCAGATACAGAGAAATGTAAACAGACTCAGATACAGAGAACAAAGGAGGGGTCGCCAGAGGGGAAGGGTTTGGGGTGGGGGGTTAAATGGGTGAAGGAGATTAGGAGGTATACATCTCCAGTTATAAAATAAATAAACCAAAGGGATATAATATATGGCATAAAGAATATGGTCAATAAGGAATATGGTCAATAAGGAATATGGTCAATAATATTGTAATAACTTTACATGGAGGCAGATAGTTACTAGAGTTATAGACTTATTGTGGTGATCATTTCATAATATATGAAAATATCAAATCACTATGTATTACACCTGAAACAAATATTATACATCAACTATACTTCAATAAAAATAATTTTATTTAAAGCATAACAGAAAAGAAAATCTACACAGACAATAAAGTAGACTTCATTTACTTATTCATGCATCAGTTTGTTCTCAAAAGGATTTTATGTGACTTAGAACTATGTATAGTCTAAAATCAAAATATATGTAACTCATTTAGATATAAACATGAAGTTATCTTATTTTCCAATGTTTACCAGCAGTGTTCCATCAAACCACCTTTTCCACTAAAGAGAAGACTTTAGAGACCCACTAGCTCAATTTTATACCTTTTGTTTTTAAAACAGGTTTATTCTAGTTATTTGGACTTAACTTAATGAAGTCTTCATTTAAAGACTTCAATCTCATGGTCATTTAAAAGGCAAAAAGGCATTATACATTTTTTTCTACTGGTGAAATTGTAATCTCCATTCTTCTGTTCATCATCACTGATCTACTTCCTGCTTATAGAACCAAGATGCACAGGTTGGCCTCAACACACCTCACTGATGAGTAACTCAATCACAAGTAGCTTCCTTAAGTATTAGTGGTCCCTGGCAAGATGAAACCACAACTTGCAACTGATGCCCAGTTTTTGACACCATACAAATTCTTCTTATGTCTAAGCTTCTTTGTTTCTAATGTTCAATATGTAGTTTTCTGTGAATAGGCATGATTTATCTTCTATACATCTAAGGAATCAGGAATTTAAGGGAGGGAACAGGCCTTGGCTCACTATATCAATATACACTGCCATACCCTCAAGGCTCTGACAGGACGAGATTGGTCAGCAATCTCAGGGGCTATTTGTTCAACTGGAAGAGATGTCAGTCTCTTCTTACATGGTTTAAAATGATCTGGGTATGACAAAGTGAATCAGCTATACATATCACTTTGTTATACAGCAGAAACTAACACAACAATGTAAAGCAATTATACTCCAATAAAGATATTTTTTTAAAAAAATAGTGGTTTGGGGAGAAGATCTGTCAATTGGGGACTAACGAATAACTTCTATTCCCAAACATCAAAATACCCCAAAAGGCTGCCTTCCCCTCATACTTCTAGATGGTAAAAGCTGCCAAAGAAAGCCTCTCTCATCCCCAAGAGGCATGATGAGTCTCATGCCTAGAACTGAGCCTTCTTAGACCTCAGTCTTAGAGAAATGGGAAATGTTGTTCTCAATAGTTGCCCTGAAGACTGACCACCTGGGACTAAATCTTCGTTTGAACACTTATTCTAGCAAATTAGTTAATGTCTCTTGGTTTGTAAAATAGGGTTATTTCTCATTTGCAAAATAGAGATAATAATATTACCTACTATACAATGTTGTTGTAAGAATTAACTGTGTAAACAAATGTGTATGTTTTACATCCTTTTGTTCATCCAAATTCATTTCCACTCTTGTCTGTGCCACTCTGTGTCCTGGGAGGCTGACCTCTACAGACTGTAGCAGCCAGCTTCCCTCACCTTCAGACCCTGAATTGGGTTCAGCCAATGGGAGGCACCAGCAGTATATGAGACGGGTGGGAAGAAACAGAGGTCGAGGTATTGCTTTCTGTTTTGCTTCCTCTGGGTTTTGTAATTATGGTCAGGCAGAGAAATGTTTCTCCATTTCTACAGCTCCTTTCCAGGAGCCCCTCTTCTAGGGACCAGCTCTCACCCAGCTCTAGTACCATTGCTCCCTCCTCTTCCTTCTTCAAACCCAGGGGCAGCATGGCCTCCTACTGTTGCTAGTTTCTGGCTCCAATGATATTCAACATACAGTTATTAATCATATCATCTTCCTATACATACAACAACTAGGTTGTCATTGAAAGTCCTTGTTATTTAATTACATTTTTATAGATGCATTTTTCAATTAGTAGAGAGAAACTTTTGCACAACCATTTTGATCTAATTCATCAAATCAAATCTGATTCATCAGGTCATTTGATTTCTCATCATCTATTGATATACATATACATATTCACATTCATATCCATACACATACAGAAACATATACATATAGTTTGGCCACAAAACATAGCACAAAATGTTCCTCTCCACACAGTCAGCACATTATTCTTTTTGCTAGACAAATCACATCAGACATCTTATTTAGACTTTACAATGACTTTTTTTGAAACCCAACTCCTCATACCTAACACATTTTCTGATGCTAATTACTTCTTTCTACTGATACCTCCCTTCCTTTTGTTCACCATGTTCTAGCAATACTGGACTTATTATTTCTTAGTCAAGTTCATTCACATGACTTTTGACACTTTCTGT
This sequence comes from Mesoplodon mirus, assembly GCF_964341445.2. Taxonomy (NCBI): domain Eukaryota; kingdom Metazoa; phylum Chordata; class Mammalia; order Artiodactyla; family Ziphiidae; genus Mesoplodon; species Mesoplodon mirus. The sequence continues at coordinate 47,667,051 of NC_138984.1, forward strand.
TGCCTCTGAAAGGAAAGCTCTTACCTGGGTCTTTACATGGGTCCTTCTCACCTTTATTTCTAAAGAGTCAATATCTGGTTAGTGGTAAATACAGCACATAAACTCAAGTCCTGTGGTTTCCTTATTAAAGTTGTTTTCACTGTCAATAGTTTATGCTTTCAAATTAAAGGAGTATAAGATAAATAAAAAGAGTCAATATAATTGTATAGATTGCAGAAAATGGCACTTAATACTACAGAGCTTTGGAAAGTGCTCTAAACCAATAAATAGATGTCTTGATACCTAGCAACCTATTTTCATTAAACCCAACTTTGAACTTGAAAGGCTAACAGCAATCGACACAGTTGTATCATGGGTATTGCCCAACTGAGCTAACAGTTAAGAATATCTATTACAAGTTCTTTATTCCTCAATAAATGGTCCATGTGTCTACAATTATTTATCAAATCTGTGACATTACTTGTAAAGACCCCATAAAATCCATTTACATGACTATTTATTTTTATATTCTGTTATAATCACCAAAATAAGTCTACTTGAAGAACTAAAAGGAAAGTTTTAATGATCTAGAAAACCTATCTCTCAAACTTTTAAATATTCCTCATTCTGATTAAAGTTAATAATGATTATATTGACACATTCCCAATATCTTCAAGAAGTTTTTATTCAGCCTTTACTATTAAACTCAAAATAATTCAGTTTTTCAGCCAATTCAATAGATATTCTTTTTTACCTTAAGTTCCAGGACAAACTAATTGACAATATATTCGACAACATTGGCAATATAAGTATGAGTACTTTGGTGCTTCCTGGGTGGCTTTTTAAGATGTAATGCTTGTTTTTATAAAATAATTATCATGGGAATCACTGTGGCTTTAATGAAAGGTTCTAATATTGCCACTGGATATAAAAACAGTTCCCATAACTGAACTCAGAGCCCTTAAAATAGCACTTACTATTAGACATGTTTTGTTACTCCTGTGTTACTGGAACATTTTGATCAAAATCATATTTAAACTTCATGTGAAGACAATGCATGTTTATGGAAAGAAGGCAGTTCATTTACTGCTTAACTTCATCTTAGCGATGTTGTCTCTAAATACAGTGCCACAAAATATTTATCAGTTGTATTTAAATGATAACATACAGAAGACATCATTATCTTACCACTTACATGAGGACTTATTTTAAGAAAACCAAGAATGTGTGTGTGTGTGTGTGTGTGTGTGTGTGTGTGTTTCTCTTCAGGACATACCTTATATATAAATGAGGCAGATTATTACAATAAATATTTGTCATTTGATAATTTAGACTAGAAAATAATGTTTATATCCCAACCTGTAACTGTAAAACATTTGCAAAATTATATCAGTTTTGTAACTAGAATATACAAACACCATACTCATAACCTACCTACACAAATAATTGTACTTCAGAATAAAACAGAGATTTAGGGAGATGTTTCTAATTGATAATTTGCCAACTTCTAAATACACTTTAAATACCCAAGTTCACTGTGGGAATTTTCAGGAAGAATTACATGCTCCACGCTATTTTCAGAATATGAAGTTTAAGCTAGTACATCTGTTAAATACTGAAATAGCCAAAAGAAATCCCCGAAGACACAGTCTTTTTCAGGCAGCAATTTTTCCTTTCAGCCAAAGGTTTATAATCAGAGAAGTTTTACCCAGTCCAGGTGTGGCCTTGAATACTGAAGCACAGCTGCAAAGAAGTTGCTCTGATTTTTTTTCTCTTTCCTTTCACTCCCTAAGTAATGCAGCAAATATTGCCTTTTCCTCTCTTGAGGGGAATTCATGGATTTATGTTTTGAAAGATTTTTCTCTTTCTGTTGCTTAGCAAACATGCTGTTGTGGTTAGATGAAAAATATATGCAAGTGAACACAAAAAGAGCTGAGAACATTTGATGTGCTTATGATATGGCCAAACCTCAAGATAAAATAAAGAAAATGAATTGTATATAGTATGGATTTTTATGAGTTAACCATTTACCATGCTTTTTTAAAGAAAGATTACACAGATTATGAATTATGAATGAAAAAAGATGTTTTGTATTTTTTTAAATGCTAAAAGCTACAGAGTTTGAAAAACATGTATTTTGGACTGTTCATAAGCTAATGGTGAGCTCATTTGATGGAATGATGATGTCTTCATTGTGTTCTTTTTTAATATCCCAAAATTCTGGCTTTATAAATAAAAGAGGAAGCAAAAGCCTCATGTGTGTCTTTACCAACAAACATATATTCAACAAACACGTATTTTCTAGCTACCAGGTTCCAGGTTCTATGCTATATGTTTGAAATGCTGAGACAAATACTCCCAATGAGCTCATAACTTACTGGGGGAAATGGGTATGTAGATAGATAAAACCCAGTGATGAGATATAAACAAAGTTCTTTAAGAATCTAAAGAGTATAGCCATGGTGTTTGTTAAAATGATCAGCTCTTGGCCTAGACTTAAAACCTACTGAATCATAATCTTGAGGGTGAACCAACAACTTGTAAGGAATTTTGCAAGCACCCCAAGGTGATTTTTATTGTACAGATGATCAAGGTCCACTGAAGGGGAATTCATGTCTTCTGAATATGTTGGAGAAGGCCTCTTCAAGTAGTTGACTGTTGAACTCAAAACAGTACACCAAAATACTGCTTTTCTTTGTCATAGTTCTACAGGTTGGAGAACCAATTTCACTTATTATTCATTCAATATCTGTTTAACAATCATTTGCTGAGCATCTAATCTATGCCAGGCACCTTATACATGCAGTAACAAGGGGCTTAGTAATACTGAGCCTCAGAATTAGGAAGATGAAAGTAAGTCCTTTCACCACATGGCAGAAAGAAGAGAAAACATGTCCAGAGCCAAAGAAAAACGTGAGAAGAGGCAGCAGAGCCATGTATGCCCAGTTCTTTCTCCAAAACTCGCCAATCTGAGAGTCTGTCCACCTCTCCTGAGAAGAATAGTTAGGAGAGCACAAAAAAGTCTTGCTTGTAGAGATCCTTTCACATGGAAAGAGTCAGCATGTGTAGGAAGTATTTCCCTTCCTCCTCAATGATGACATATGAATTGGGTCTTGAAGGAAGAATAATCGTTTTCCAGATCATGGGAGGTTGTGGTGGGAGATAAGAAGAATTAAGCATAGAATGATAAACAAACATATTCAAATCCAAGTCTAATTAACACCAGAGCCCACGTTTAGAATCAACGCATGAGACAATGAAGAGCCTTCAGAGGATTTTAAGTCAGTGTGTAGAAAGTTCAGCTTTGTCCATTTAAGAATATGGCTCTGGGTTTCCCTGGTGGCACAGTGGTTGAGAGTCCGCCTGCCGATGAAGGGGACACAGGTTCGTGTCCTGGTCCAGGAAGATCTCACATGTCGCAGAGCGGCTGGGCCCGTAAGCCATGGCCGCTGAGCCTGTGCATCCGGAGCCTGTGCTCTGCAACAGGAGAGGCCACAACAGTGAGAGTCCCATGTACCACAAAATATATATATATATATATGGCTCTGAGGAGACCTTCAAGATGGCAGAAGAGTAAGACGCGGAGATCACCTTCCTCCCCACAGATACATCAGAAATACATCTACACGTGGAACAACTCCTACAGAACACCTACTGAACGCTGGAAGAGGACCTCAGACCTCCCAAAAGGCAAGAAACTCTCCGCGTACCTGGGTAGGGCAAAAGAAAAAAGAAAAAACAGAGACAAAAGAATAGGGACGGGACCTGCACCTGTGGGAGGGAGCCGTGAAGGAGGAAAGGTTTCCACACACTAGGAGCCCCCTCGCGGGCGGAGACTGCAGGTGGCGGAGGGGGGAAGCTTCGGAGCCGCGGAGGAGAGCGCAGCAACAGGGGTGCGGAGGGCAAAGCAGAGATATTCCCGCACAGAGGATCGATGCCGACCGGCACTCACCAGCCCGAGAGGCTTGTCTGCTCGGCCACCGGGGCAGGCGGGGCTGGGAGCTGAGACTCGGGCTTTGGAGGTCGGATCCCAGGGAGAGAACTGGGGCTGGCGGCGTGAACAGAGCCTGAAGGGGGCTAGTGAGCCACGGCTGGCCGGGAGGGAGTCCGGGAAAAAGTATGGAGCTGCCGAAAAGGCAAGAGACCATTGTTTCGGGGTGTGTGAGGAAAGGGGGTTCAGAGCACCGCCTAAACGAACTCCAGAGATGGGCGCGAGGCGCGGCTGAAAGCGCGGACCCCGGAGGCGGGCATAAGACGCTAACGCTGCTGCTGCCACCACCAAGAAGCCTGTGTGAGAGCACAGGTCACTATCCATGCCCCCTTTCCGGGAGCCTGTGCAGCCCATCACTGCCGGGGTCCTGTGATCCAGGGACAATTTCCCCGGGAGAACACACGGTGCACCTCGGGCTGGTGCAACGTCACACCGGCCTCTGCCGCCGCAGGCTCGCCCCACACTCCGTACCCCTCCCTTGCCCCGGCCTGAGTGAGCCAGAGCCCCCGAATCAGCTGCTCCTTCAACCCAGTCCTGTCTGAGCGAAGAACAGACACCCTCCAGCGACCTACACGCAGAGGCGGGGCCAAATCCAAAGCTGAACCCCGGGAGCTGTGCGAACAAAGAAGAGAAAGGGAAATCTCTCCCAGCAGCCTCAGGAGCAGCGGATTAAATCTCCACAATCAACGTGATGTACCCTGCATCCGTGGAATGCCTGAATAGACACGAATCATCCCAAATTGACGAGGTGGACTTTGGGGGCAAGGATATATATTTTTTTTTCCTTTTTCTCTTTCTGTGACTGTGTATGTGTATGCTTCTGTGTGTGATTTTATAGGTATAGCTTTGCTTTTACCATTTGTCCTAGGGTTCTGTCTAAACTATTTTTTGTTTTTTTTTTTTTAATTTTTTTAGTATAATTTTTAGCACTTCTTATTATTGGTGGATTTGCTTTTTGTTTTGGTTGCTCTCATCTTTCTTTTCCTTTTTTTCTTTATTACTTTCTAATTTTTTTATTTTTAATATTTATTTTTTATTTTAATAACTTTCTTTTCTTTCTTTCTTTCTTCCTTCCTTTCCTTCTTCCTTACTCCCCCCCCCTTTCTTTCTCCCTTTTCTTCTGAGGCCTGTGGCTGACAGGGTCTTGGTGCTCCAGCTGGGTGTCAAGCCTGTGCCTCTGTGGGAGAGACGAGTTCAGGACACTGGTCCACCAGAAATCTCCCAGCTCCACATAATATCAAATGGCAAAACCTCTCCCACAGATCTCCATCTCAATGTTAAGACCCAGCTCCTCTCAACAAACAGCAAGCTACAGTGCTGGACACCCTATAACAAACAACTAGCAAGACAAGAACACGACACCACCCATTAGCAGAGAAGCTGCCTAAAATCATAATAAGGTCACAGACACCACAAAACACACCACCAGACGCGGTCCTGCCCACCAGAAAGACAAGATCCAGCCTTATCCAACAGAATACAGGCACCAGTCTTCTTCACCAGGAAGCCTACACAACCCACTGTAACAACCTCACCCACTGGGGGCAGACACCAAAAACAACGGGAATAATGAACCTACAGCCTGCGAAAAGGAGACCCCAAACACAGTAAGTTAAGCAAAATGAGAAGACAGAGAAATACACAGCAGATGAAGGAGCAAGGTAAGAACCCACTAGACCAAACAAATGAAGAGAAAATAGGCAGTCTACCTGAAAAAGAATTCAGAGTAATGATAGTAAAGATGATCCAAAATCTTGGAAATAGAATGGAGAAAATACAAGAAATGTTTAAAAGGGACCTAGAAGAACTAAAGAGCAAACAAACAATGATGAACAACACAATAACTGAAATTTAAAATTCTCTAGAAGGAATCAATACCAGACTAACTAAGGCAGAAGAATGGACAAGTGACCTGGAAAATAAAATAGTGGAAATAACTACTGCAGAGCAGAATAAAGGAAAAATAATGAAAAGAACTGAGAACCATCTCAGAGGCCTCTGGGACAACATTAAACACACCAATATTTGAATTATAGGGGTCCCAAAAGAAGAGAAAAAGAAAGGGACTGAGAAAATATTTGAAGAGATTATAGCTGAAAACTTCCCTAATATGGGAAAGGAAATAGTTAATCAAGTCCAGGAAGAGCAGAGAGTCCCATACAGGATAAATCCAAGGAGAAACATGCCCAGACACATATTAATCAAACTATCAAAAGTTAAATACAAAGAAAAAATATTAAAAGCAGCAAAAGAAAAACAACAAATAACATACACAGAATCCCCATAAGGCTAACAGCTGATCTTTTGGCAGAAATTCTGCAAGCCAGAAGGGAGTGCCAGGACATATTTAAAGTGATGAAACTCAAAAACCTACAAACAAGATTACTCTACCCTGCAAGGATCTCATTCAGATTCAATGGAGAAATTAAAATCTTTACAGACAAGTAAAAGCTAGGAGAATTCGGCACCACCAAACCAGCTTTACAACAAATGCTAAAGGAACTTCTCCAAGCAGGAAACACAAGAGAAGGAAAAGACCAAAATAACAAATCCAAAACAATTAAGAAAATGGTAATAGGAACAAACATATTGATAACTACCTTAAATGTAAATGGATTAAATGCTCCCACCAAAAGACATGGACTGGCTGAACTGATACAAAAACAAGATCCGTACATGTGCGGTCCACAAGAGACCCACTTCAGACCTAGATACAGACTGATACAGACTGAAAGTGAGGGGATGGAATAAGATATTCCATGCAAAAGGAAATCAAAAGAAAGTTGGAGTACCAATTCTCATACCAGACAAAATAGAGTTTAAGTTAAAGACTATTACAAGAGACAAAGGACACTAAATAATGATCAAGTGATCAATCCAAGAAGAAGATGTAACAATTGTAAATATTTATGGACCCAACATAGGAGCACCTCAATACACAAGGCAAATGCTAACAGCCATAAAAGGGGAAATCGACAGTAACTTAATCATAGTAGGGGACTTTAACACCCCATTTTCACCAATGGAGGGATCATCCAAAATGAAAATAAATAAGGAAACACAAGCTTTAAATGATACATTAAATAAGATGGACTTAAGTGATATTTATAGGACAGTCAATCCAAAAACAACAGAATACACCTTCTTCTCAAGTGCTCATTGAACATTCTCCAGGATAGATCATATCATGGGTCACAAATCAAGCCTTGGTAAATTTAAGAAAATTGAAATCATATCAACTATCTTTTCTGACCACAACGCTATGATACTAGCTATCAATTACAGGAAAAAAATCTGTAAAAAATAAACAAACACATGGAGGTTAAACAAGACATGACTTAATAACCAAGAGATCACTGAAGAAATCAAAGAGGAAATCAAAAAATACCTAGACAATGAAAACACGATGACCCAAAACCTATGGGATGCAGCAAAAGCAGTTCTAAGAGGGAAGTTTATAGCAATACAATCCTACATCAAGAAACAAGAAACATCTCAAATAAACAACCTAACCTTACACCTAAAGCAATTAGAGAAAGAAGAACAAAAAACCCACAGAGTTAGGAGAAGGAAAGAAATCATAAAGGTGCAATCAGAATCAAATGTAAAAGAAATGAAGGAAACGTTAGAAAAGATCAATAAAACTAAAAGCTGGTTCTTTGACAAGATAAACAAAATAGATAAAACATTAGCCAGACTCATCAAGAAAAAAAGGGAGAACACTCAAATCAATAGAATTAGAAATGAAAAGGAGAAGTAACAACTGACACTGAAGAAATATAAAGGATCATGAAAGATTACTACAAGCACTATATGCCAAAAAAAAAAGGACAACCTGGAAGAAATGGACAAATTCTTAGAAAAGCACAAGCTTCTGACTGAACCAGGAAGAAATAGAAAATATAAGCAGACCAATCACAAGCACTGAAATTGAAACTGTGATTAAAAATCTTCCAACAAACAAAAGCCCAAGACCAGATGGCTTCACAGGCAAATTCTATCAAACATTTAGAGAAGAGCTAACACTTAACCTTATCAAATTGTTCCAAAATATAGCAGAGGGAGTAACACTCCCAAACTCATTCTATGAGGCCACCATCACCGTGATACCAAAACCAGACAAAGATGTCACAAAAAAAGAAAACTACAGGCTAATATCACTGATGAACAAAGATGCAAAAATCCTCAACAAAATACTAGTAAACAAAATCCAACAGCACATTAAAAGGATCATTCACCAAGATCAAGTGGGGTTTATCCAAGGAATGCAAGGATTCTTCAATATATGCAAAGCAATCAATGTGATACACCATATTAAAAAATTGAAGGAGAAAAACCGTATTATAATCTCAATAGATGCGGAAAAATCTTTCAATAAAATTCAACACCGATTTATGACAAAAACCCTCCAGAAACTAGGCATAGAGGGAACTTAAATCAAAATAATAAATACCATATATGACAAACCCACAGCCAACAGCATTCTCAGTGGTAAAAAACTGAAATCATTTCCACTAAGATCAGGAACAAGACAAGGTTGCCCACTCTCACCACTATTATTCAACATAATTTTGGAAGTTTTAACCACAGCAATCAGAGAAGAAAAAGAAATAAAAGGAATCCAAATTGGAAAAGAAGAAGTAAAGCTGCCACTCTTTGCAGATGACACACAGACAATCTTAAACGTACTACCAGAAAACTACTAGAGCTAATCAATGAATTTGGTAACGTAGCAGGATACAAAATTAATGCACAGAAATCTCTTGTATTCCTATACAATAATGATGAAAAATCTGAAAGAGAAGTTGAGAAAACCCTCCCATTTACCACTGCAACAAAAAGAATAAAATACCTAGGAATAAACCTACCTAAGGAGACAAAAGACCTGTATGCAGAAAACTATATAAGACACTGGTGAAAGAAATTAAACATGATAGAAACAGATGGAGAGATGCACCATGTTCTTGGATTGGAAGAATCAACATTGTGAAAATGACTATACTACCCAAAGCAATCTACAGATTCAATGCAATCCCTATCAAACTATCAATGGCATTTTCACAGAACTAGAACAAAAAATTGCACAATTTGTATGGAAACACAAAAGACCCCAAATAGCCAATGCAATCTTGAGAACGAAAAATGGAGCTAGAGGAATCAGGCTCCCTGACTTCAGACTATACTACAAAGGTACAGTGATCAAGACAGTACGATACTGGCACAAAAACAGAAATATAGACCAATGGAACAGGATAGAAAGCCCAGAGATAAACCTACACACATATGAGTCACCTTATTTTTGATAAAGGAGGCAAGAATATACAATGGAGAAAAGACTGCCTCTTCAGTAAGTGGTGCTGGGAAAACTGGACAGCTACATGTAAAAGAATGAAATTAGAACACTCCTTAACACCATACATAAAAGTAAAATCAAAATGGATTAAAGACATAAATGTAAGGCCAGAAACTATCAAACCCTTAGAGGAAAACATAGGCAGAACACTTTATGACATAAAGCACAGCAAGATCCTTTTTGACCCACCTCCTAGAGAAATGGAAGTAAAAACAAAAATGGGACTTAATGAAACTTAAAAGCTTTTGTACAGGAAAGGAAAACATAAACAAGACTAAAAGACAACCCTCAGAATGGGAGAAAATATTTGCAAATGAAGCAACTGACAAAGGATTAATCTCCAAAATGTACAAGCAGCCCATGCAGCTCAATATCAACAAAACAAACAACCCAATCCAAAAATGGGCAGAAGACCTAAATACACATTTCTCCAAAGAAGATACACAGATTGCCAACAAACACATGAAAGAATGTTCAACATCATTAATCATTAGAGAAATGAAAATCCAACCTGCAGTGAGGTATCACCTCACACCAGTCAGAATGGCCATCATCAAAATATTCACATACAATAAATGCTCGAGAGGGTGTGGAGAAAAGGGAACTCTCTTGCACTGTTGGTGGTAATGTAAACTGATACAGCCACTATGAAGAACAGTATAGAGGTTCCTTACAAAACTAAAAATAGAACTGCCATATGACCCAGCAATCCCACTCCTGGGTATATACCCGGAGAAAACCATAACTGAAAAAAATACATGCACCCCAGTGTTCATTACAGCACTATTTACAATAGCCAGCACATGGAAGCAACCTAAGTGTCCATCAACAGATGAATGGATAAAGAAGATGTGGCACATATATACAATAGAATATTACTCAACCATAAAAAGAAACGAAATTGAGTTATTTGTAGCGAGGTGGACGGACCTAGAGTCTGTCATACAGAGTGAAGTAAGTCAGAAGGAGAAAAAAAAATACCATATGCTAACACATATATATATGGAATCTAAAACAAAACAAAAAAATTGGTTTTGAAGAACCTAGGGGCAGGACAGGAATAAAGATGCAGACGTAGAGAATGGACTGAGGACATTGGGAGGGGGAGGAGCAAAGTGAGAGAGTGACATGGGCATATATACACTACCAAAGGTAAAATAGATAGCTAGTGGGAAGGAGCCGCATAGCACAGGGAGATCAGCTGGGTGCTTTGTGACCACCTAGAGGTGCGGGATGGGGAGGGTGCGAGGGACACACAAGAGGGAGGAGATGTGGGGATATATGTATATGTATAACTGATTCACTTTGTTATGAAGCAGAACTAACACACCACTGTAAAGCAATTATACTCCAATAAAGATGTTAAAAAAAAAAAAAGAATATGGCTCTGTGATCTGTGTATGTCTGATCTAGGATAAAAAAGGACTGGTATCAGGAGACTGGTTGGAAGGACATTAATAATTCAAGATGGAAATTACGAAGGCCTGAAGGAAGGCCATAGCAAAATAAACAGAAAGCAGTGTACAGATTTTGTAGATAGTTCTATAAAATGGATGGGAATTGGTGACTAATTGTGTGTGTAGGGGAGCTGAGAGAAAATAAGACTGAAATTGAGTGTGGGATTCTAGTTTGACAAATCTACACTCAAACATGGTTCTAAAATGTGCTCATTATGTGTGGTTCATTAGCTGTGGAATTTGATGTTCAAGTTTAGAATTAAATTAAGCTTACATTTGAAAAAAAAGATTTCTCTCAGAAATGAAAAATAATAAATTGCTTTATATTTGAGTCTTTGCAGTGACTTATGGGAACTGCTCTCAGAAATTTCTAAATAAAAGTATTTAAGATGGGGATGACATCAGAGCAAACAAAGAGGTTCTAGGCCTTGCTTTTTAGCTCCTTGGGTCAAAATAAGGAATAGAAATCAAGCTTAATATAGAGTAGTATAGTCTTCCTAAATAGGCAAAATCCATCAATTAGAAACAAAATATAGTTAGGATAAATGGACAAAAATTAAAATAATGACCTTTATATTTCTGTGAGTATCCTAGCTGTTGAAGTTGCTTTGAGTTCTTTTCTTCTATCTAAAATGTAAGCATCTCTTCTACTCACATGACCCTGAAAGACTTTATGGAAGGCAAATTGAAATGCACAGTAAAGAGAGTATTGAAAATAGTGTGAAGATAATTAAAATCAGAATAGGCCAAGAGACTAAAATTCCACTTTTGTGAGTAAAATACAAATGAAAAAAATATATCCCTGTAAGGGGAGAAGTTTTTTCCAATGCAAATAGAGAACAGTATTTTTTAGCTAAAGCTTAATATGAAAAAACAAAAACATTCTAGCCTTCTTTTGTAAATACAATGATTGACTAGAAAGAAAAAGTCCAATATAGGGGTATATAGGGATATAGTCCAATATAGGGGTATTGTGTGTATCTAATAATTTTAATAAAAACTACAGTTTAAAGGTCTGAGAACCCTGATTATTAATAGTTAGGAGTTAGTCCATTGTAAACATTTCTCTGGATTTTCAGTCTCCTTCCTGGTTTTATTGTAAGCAAATTCCAATTTTACTGAGGCCAGTTGAAACTCATTTGTAGGAATACAGATTATATTAACTGATGTGAGGGCCTCTGATCCCATTCCACCTGTGTTTAGCTAAAATATCTGTACTGCTTGTCTTTAATATCGTAAGTTGACCCATCCATAAAGAAATGAACTATAATAAACTCACTGATATCAGAGGTGAACCTAGCTGATATCACTGGGTGTGACAAAAGACATTTCAATTCGTAAAACTCTAAATGCCATTATTTTCTGAATAATGTGTGGATTCAAGAACACTTTCATAGTACTGACTTTTTTTCTAGGAGAAAATTTCAGAGAAAAAGAATAAAATATGCTCATAAAAGGTACACAAGACCTTATCTGCTGAAGAAGGGAAATAATTCCTTCTAATTGGGCACATATGCTTGGTTTCTGTTCATCTGAATTTCATAACTCTAATATCACTCATCTATTTATTTATGGAAGAAGTATTTTGTGAGTAAAAAGTATGCACCAGATGTGTTATGGGTAAGAAGATAAAAAGTGTGTTTCCTCACTTTGCACTGGAGAAGCCAGCTTAAAAGTCACTTGAAAATTATCATATGAAGGATTACACAGAATGCTATAATTGCACAGAGTGGCACTCTCTCGAGCTGAATATTTAAAAAAATGAGCTGGGGGATGACAGAGAAACTAACATTTTCAAAACGTATAGAAGAAAGTTTAGGCAACTGCAACTATCCAGGAATTTAAAAAGCACAAGGGAGATTCGGGAGGAGAAAGAAGCAAACCTAAAGAGGTGGGGCAAGTTACATAAAAAGATGCTCAACATCACTAATCAACAGGGAAATGCAAATCAAAACCACAATGAGATATCACCTCACACCAGTTAGAATGGCTATTATAAAAAAAAAGAAACAAAAATAAGAAATGAGTGTTAGTGAGGACGTGGAGAAAAGGGAACCCTCATGCACTGTTGGTCAGAATGTAAATTTGTGCAGCCACTACAGCAAACAGTATGAAAGTTCCCCCCCAAAATTAAAAATAGAACTACTATATGATCCAGCAATTCCACTTCTTAGTATATACACAAAAGAAATGAAAACAGAATATTGAACAGATATATGCATTCTTATGTTTATTGATAGCATTATTTATAATAGTCAAGATATGGAGACAAACTGTCAACACATGAGTGGATAAAGAAGATGTCATACACACACACACACACACACACACAGAGATATTGTTTAGCCATAAGAAAGAAAGAAATACTACCATTTGTGACAACACGGATGGACCTTGAGGACATTATGCTAAATGAAATAAGACAGAAAAAGACAAACACTGTGTAATAGCACTTATATGTGGAATCTAAAAAAGCCAAACTCAAAAACAGAGTAAAATGATTGTTACCAGGAGCTGGGGGTGGAGGGATAGAGAGATGTTGATTAAGGGTACAAATTAATGGTACAAATTTACAACCTGTAGTCAATAAATCCTAGATATCTAATGCACAGTACAGTGAATCTATAGACAACAATATTTTATTACAATCAGATTTAGTGAGACTAAACCTTAATTATTCCCAACGAAAAAGAAATGATAATCATGTGATGTGATAGAAGTTTAACACTACACTGGCAATCATACTGCAATACATAAGTGTCCAAAAACGAAGTTGGATAGTGGCCAAGTACAAAGTCTCCTGTTTACTAAGTTAAGGAATTTGTATTTCATCCTGAAGTTGACGAATTTCAAAAAATTGCAGTTCTTGAGTATTGAAGTCACACATACTCTCCTCTTAGAAAATGAACTTTATTCTTCTTTAAAATTATACTATTTCCATATTTTTGATAATACTACTAAAAATGCCAAAGACTTCATTGACTGTATTACTCCTAGACTATTTTAAATTTTAACTACATTTTTGTGTGCTCTCTCCACAATAACAAGGAAAGACTACATCCTAGATTCTTTAAAGATTTAAACCCCTTTCAGTAGCTCAACAGTCTTATGATACCCTGGAATGTTATTTTTTTCTAATCCTTCCTCTTTCTATCCTCTCTTGAAGGAGTTGGTGTTGGCTGTTGAGAATTTTTTTAAATGCTGGCTTCAAAGGTGTATTAGCAAGGGAACTGAAGAGATAAGAAATAGAGTGACAATCTTCTATCACCTCATACTATTTTCTTGCTTTCCAAGAATTTCAACATCTTTTACATGTGACATAACTCATACACTCTTTAAATTCAGTCACATCACAGTTTTTTGCTGAAAAGAAAAATGTTTACCTAAAAATCAGACAGCATGGGGGTAGGGGAAATATAACACTAAACTGAGAATTTTGGATTCCTTGATGTAAGTCCAGGTTCCGTGAGTTAATAAGTATTATATCATTGTTTAGCCAAATAGGAGCATCACCATTAGATCTTAACATTCCACTGATAGCCAATAAGCAGGGTGCTATTAGCTCTGAAAATTTTGTAATCTCAGAATTTGATACTGTGTCCAACAATTTCACCATGAACTTGAAATAATAAAATGCATAAATAAGCCATACACAGAAATTATCCACCCAAGTATTTGATGAGTAAATATTTCACCCATGAGAATAGGTTATCTCACAAGTCTACTAAGAAGTCTAATACTGAAATAATATAAAAGAACTGTATTTTGAATAATTCTAATATTCTCAAGTCAATACTGTTTGTACATTAGAACTATGTTTACTTTCCTTTTCTTTCTGGAAATGTAAAACTTATAAATATATTAAATTTTCATTAATATATTTTTAATTCCAGTACAATTTATATTAGAATTTTATTATGCATAGTTTTATATTTTATTATATTATATATTAAAATATATTTATGTTATATTTTGTTAATATATTATATTGTATATTTTATTATACATAGTTTGAATTTCTTTGGAAAATAAAATCCAGTGATGCATATACACATTTCAAAATAAACCAGTGATTCTGAGAAATAGTTACATAAAAATAATAATTTTTTCTTCTGATTAATATATTGCTTTAAATAAATGGATTCAACACGTTTTCACCTTGAATTTCTGAAATTCAAAATTTCCAGTTCACCGGAAATATAAATGACACAAAGAAAAAAAATATTTTCACAAAATAAAATTCACTAAAAAATTTTAGATCCATTTTTCAGTTCTCCTAAATAGTGTCACTTTCATCTCCCATTTGAAAGCAAAAGCAAGCAACAAAAAGAAACTGCATAAGAAAATATATGTCATTAGAGAAGTTGAGGATCATCAAAATATACATGTAAATAGTCTTCTTTTATAGCACATTTAAGGAACACTATGTTCCTTTTTTTAAAATTAAAAGACAGTGCCATCCTGAATTAAAATGACCAGATTTCAGAAACTGAAGCAGAGATTGAGTATGCTGCAAAGTTCTTAAAGGACATATCCAAAAACATGAAACTTGGCAATGTAGACAAGCAAAGTGTGGCTATAGCTCACAATATCTACAAAACTGCTGAGTTTGAAAGAAAAATAAGATAGAGGCAGAAGAACAGAGGAGATAATATTTAATAGCTGAATAATTTATAAATAAGGTTAAGCAATTTACTTTGGCTTATATTTCCTTTGTATTATTATTCAAGCCCTTGTAGTTTAATATGTAACCAATTTACTAAAGAGTTTCTAGTCATCAGAGTATAAGCATAAAATTATTTTAATTTTCCCAGTAATTGCCTTTCAGCTATATTATGTTCCACTTGGTATTTTGGCTAAATTCTATCTCTTTCTTGTTACATTTGGCTATTATTACCGTCTCATTTTATTTTTAAGACTCAGTTCTGCTCTTGTTAAAAAGTTTGCTTTTAAACTTGTTTCCATCTTTGTATCCTCCCATCCCCCAACCCCACATTAAAGTAGAACTGAGTCCTGCTTGTTAAGAGTGGGGAGAGTAGATGGTCAGCCTGACTCAGAGACAACTCTTCTTCCTTTTCTAGGCACTAGTTTCACTCCTACTGAGGGCAGGAAGAAAATATTAAAACATTACTTTCTTCTCTGTTACTGTTTCAGTCTGCTCTATCTGATGCTAATATTCTCTGCTGATAGGTTGGAGTCTTCACAAACCTTGTGCATGTAGTTTTCTTGGAGCAACGTTCAGCATCACTCCTGCCTTCCTTGCTACTGGGCACAAGAACTCACAGCTGAGAGGATGATCAGATGCTGAAAATGCAGCCCTCACTCTGTTTCTTAAGACTGTATCAAAAGCACACAGATGGTGTAATGTAAACAGAGATGCACCTTCCACTTTCCTATAGACCATGAGGCAAATTTAGCATCATGAGGACACAGTAAATCATAGGTAGTGATCAAGGAAACATGGGAAACCTATTAAGAGACTTCAAAGTATTAGCATTGGGGCAGTAGTGTCCAGGAGAATGGAGAGAAACCTAGTGACTTCTGTGAAATACATTGCTATCCACTGGAGCCCTAAGAAACTGTTGTACTGTAGGAAATAACTGCAGTGGCCAGGAAAAATGGAGTGCCAGGAGTAGTGGCACAATGCCCAAAATGATTGGACTCATTTCTCAGTACATTTGATTCCCCCCATTAAGATTTCTATAACTCATTGAGGAACAATTAGTGTGAAGTCCTGTATGAATAAATGGGAACTCCCATATGAGTTGCTAAGACTTCATCTGTAGCCCCAAGAGATGAATCAGAGGAAATTCTAATTACCTACCACCAACCATCTAAGAGCCAGATGACTAGAGATGAGCTCCTGATGCTTGCCTTCTGTCACCTGATGAGCATAAATCTTGGAAATATCAGTGAATCCAACAGAAACTTAAAAATAACCATGCTTAGAACATTGTCCACCAATTCTATATTTTAGATTCATTTTATTTTTAACAATACAACTTGATGTAAGACATAATCTTTATTTTTTTAATAGCCAAATTTAATATTTTTAGGAGAAATAAGCTGCTCTCCTGGGAACTGCTAATAAAAGTTATTAGCTGTTCTTTTTAAAGAATAGATTTTGTAACCAGGTAACATCATGCTTTTTAAAGTATGCTTAATTAAATACATTATACTTGAAATAAATCAAAATTCTAATAATATTCATGTTATAAATATTAATCAGAGTTCTGTAACAACTTTAAAAAATACACTATGCTGTCCATATTCATGCAGTAGTCCTAAGTTATAATTTCAATTTTGAATATACTGATAATTTGTAAGAACTAGAAAACCTATACAATGACCAATTAAATCTCAAGTACTATTTACTCAACCAAATTACTAGAATAAGGCATAGTGAATAGAGATATTTTAAAGATTTTAAAGGCCAATTCCAAGTGATTTGGATGTGAATACTGTCACTGATCATGAGATGTTCAAAACTATATACACGTTTAGACACTAACGTGCTATATCTAAATCATTTATATAGTTGACTACAGAAATATTTCTTAAAATTTGTATTTTATCAGAAAATATCTACATATTTAAAAACAAATAATATGCTTGTCTTACAGTAACTCTTGATCTATTGTTTCAAAACTATATTTCTTGAAGAATTCCCCTCTAGACCTGCCAATTCCTTTATAGATTCCACTTCTATGTCTAGGGTGATACTAGTGGGAACATCATCTAAAGGGATTTTGCTAGGTTCGAGAGTGATTATTCTAAATTTCCTAAGGCAAAATAACCATCTCCATGTTGTGACAAAAAAGGAAAGCCATGTTCAAAGTCAGGAAAGCAGACCAAGAGGAACAGCTAAGGGTGAGGGTTGATGGTGAATGGTAGGATAAAACATGAAGGCAGAGCAATGGTTTGGGTATAAGGTCAGGGTGAAAAGATTAGATCAGAAGCAGTTGGGACATGATAGGAGGAAAGACATTCTTTTCAAAAATGCTGGGATGCTAGTGACCATCATATGGGCCATCCTGGTAATTTAAAGGGAAAAAGCTGTGTAGAACCAAGAGCTAGACTTTCATGAGTAAGATACACCCCATCTAGGATAAGCCTGGGTGTAGAGCTTAGACTATCTGTACTCTGGACATCGGGCAATGTTTCTTTGAGTTTACTGTTCCTTACCTTCATAATAATAATTTTTAGAGTGTCAATTTTATGGTATGAGTCTGAAAGAGAGAAGAGCCTGAAAGGAGAAATGCCATGAAAAGCCTCTTGGTATGCTAGTAGGATAGACTCTGGGCCAGAAGTGCAAGGAGAGCATCTGGATCTCTAGTGTTCTTTCCAGGTCCACATGTCTGCCCCCTTCCATAAGAAGCTTTTGAGTATATTGTGGCTGCTAAAAGTCACAGCACTGTCTGGTTTTGCTCTTGCTAAGGACTAATTATTTAAATTTTCCTTGGAATAACCCAGTAACCTCTTAATAAATTCCACTGGGTTTTGGACAAGATACTTTGAGTTATTTTCTCTTGATTGTAATTAAATTAAGAAAATCTCCAAAATGATTCTATCAATCTCATTTAAAGCAGGCCTTCTACTTAGGAGTTTAAGGCCATTTTTTTAAATTAATTGCAATAAATATGCAATTTTGTCTCTTCACTCTGGTAAAGAAAAGCAGTTCATGAATAAACTGAGAATGATCCTAGCCATCTCAACAGTAGGTCATGACAATAAATATAACATAATAAATTTAGTACTGCAAGAAGAGTACTTTTGAGAGCTTGTCAAAAGAAGCAAGCAAATAAACATGAGCTGGGAAGATTGTACTCTTAACACTCTGGATTTCCTGAACTTCCTTGTTTAAAAATATGCCTACTACATCAGCAGATCTCTCAGAGAGAATTTATAAGCAAGGGAATCTGTAAAGAACACATTTCAAAAACGTTAAAGGGGGCTTCCCTGGTGGGGCAGTGGTTGAGAGTCTGCCTGCCGATGCAGGGGATGCGGGTTCGTGCCCTGATCTGGGAAGATCCCACATGCCGTGGAGCGGCTGGGCCCGTGAGCCATGGCTGCTGAGCCTGCGCATCCGGAGCCTGTGCTCCGCAATGGGAGAGGCCACAACAGTGAGAGGCCCGTGTACCGCAAAAAAAAAAAAAAAAAAAAAAAAAAAAGTTAAAGGTATTTACTTACTTAGAACTATAAATACAGTTTAAAAGTTTTCTGGCTTTACCTTCAGCTGCCTATTCAATACAACCATGGGCTTCCAGTACATGATCTGTGTATCAAATTCTCAAACAGGAGCAAACTACTTATTTTGAGTACAGCTGGAAAAAACTTTCATTTGATAGCACTGACAGTCAGAACAGCCATTGATTTCACTGTTTGTTTGTTGTTCAAATACAGCTTGATCTATTTTTTCAGTCCTTTCTTTTCTTATATTCTTTTCAAATGATTACAGAAATAGACACAAGACAGAAACTTTTTGTAGCAATCCTCTACAGCTCTCTTACTTTAACTACAGAATATAGCCCAAAGACCATTAACAGCTGTGATCTATTGTATGATGTGAATTTAACTTTTTACCAATCTATATCTAAAATATTTGCATTTTAAAAATGTATAAACTGCCTAGAGCAGACAGTAGTATATAATAACATTATGAAAAGATTCTCATGATTTTGATAATTCCTGTTTCTTTCATTCGTTGATATTTTCCACGTTTCTTGGTTTACTCTGTACTTAGTAAAGTACTTAGTATTGTACATAATAAAGGCTCAGTAAACATCTGTTAATTGAAAATCATCTGAGAAAGACATGTTTAGTCCATCATACCTCACATATAGATAAAAAGTATTACAAAGTAAAACAAAATGAAAATAAAAATAATTTGTAATTTCTTTGACTGTATTCCAGGTTCAGGTTTTACTCCATGTTTCACTGTCTTTAATCACCTCAAAATAAAGTGATTATGTTAAGACTTAGGAATAATTTTAAAAATTAAATGGTTTGGGTTGGTTGTTTGGCCTGAGGTGACCCAGCACTGAAGCCTAGAGGCTCTTTGGTGGGGCTAATGGTGCACTCCAGGAGGGTTTATGCCAAGGAGTACTTCCCTGAACAACTACTGCCAGTGTCCTTGTCCCCGCGGTGAACCACAGCTGCCCTCCACCTCTACAGGAGACCCTCCAACACTAGCAGACTGGAAGATAGACATTCTCTTTCCGGCTGATTGTATGGGAGAAATTTTGACCTCAGAAACAGGAAATGAGGTTGCTTTGGAAATTGGTAATTCTGCTGACACTCATAAATACTTATGCAGTTTCATCTGTTGTATAAAGTACAATAAGCTTATGCTGAGAGAGAAGGGGAAGATGGCAAAAGAGTAAGATGCAGAGATCACCTTCCACCCCACAGATACATCAGAAATACATCTACACGTAGAACAACTCCTACAGAACACCTACTGAACGCTGGCAGAAGACCTCAGACCTCCCAAAAGGCAAGAAACCCCCCACGTACCTGAGTAGGGCAAAAGAAAAAAGAATAAACAGAGACAAAAGAATAGGGACAGGACCTGTACCAGTGGGAGGGAGCCGTGAAGGAGGAAAGGTTTCCACACACTAGGAGCCCCTTCGTGGGCGGAGACTGCGGGTGACGGAGGGGGGAAGCTTCGGAGCCATGGAGGAGAGCGCAGCAACAGGGGTGCGGAGGGCAAAGCGGAGAGGTTCCCACACAGAGGATCAGTGCCAACCAGGCTGAGAGGCCTGTCTGCTAACCCGCCAGGGCGGGCAGGGCTGGGAGCTTAGGCTCTGGCTGTGGTCAGAGCGCAGGGAGAGAACTGGGGTTGGCGGTGTGAACACAGCCTGAAGGGGGTTAGTGCGCCACGGCTAGCCGGGAGGGAGTCCGGGGAAAAGTTTGGACCTGCCGAAAAGGCAAGAGAATTTTCCTTACCTCTTTGTTTCCTGGTGCGCGAGGAGAGGGGATTAAGAGCGCTGCTTAAAGGAGCTCCAAAGACGGGCGCGAGCCACGGCTAACAGCGCGGACCCCAGAGGCGGGCGTGGGATGCTGGGGCTGCTGCTGCCACCACCAAGAAGCCTGGGTGCCAGCACAGGTCACTATCCACACCTCCCGGGAGCCTGTGCAGGCCGCCACTGCCAGGGTCCTGGGATCCAGGGACAACTTCCCCAGAAGATCGCACGGGCGTGCCTCGGGCTGGTGCAACATCACGCCGGCCTCCATCACCACAGGCTCGCCCTGCCTCCATGCCCCACCCTCCCCCTGGCCTGACTGAGCCAGAGACCCAAATCAGCAGCTCCTTTAACCCAAGTCCTGTCTGAGTGAAGAAAAGACGCCCTCCAGCGACCTACATGTAGAGGCGGGGCCAAATCCTAAACTGAGCCCCAGGAGCTGGGTGAACAAAGAAGAGAAAGGGAAATCTCTCGCAGCAGCTGCAGGAGCAGCAGATTAAATCTCCACAGTCAACTTGATGTACCTGCATCTGTGGAATACCTGAAGAGAGAACGAATCATCCCAAGATGAGGAGGTGGACTTTGAGAGCAAGATTTATTATTTTTTCCCCTTTTCCTCTTTTTGTGAGTGTGTATGTGTATGCTTCTGTGTGAGATTTTGTCTATATAGCTTTGCTTTCACCATTTGACCTAAGGTTTTATCGGTCCTTTTTTTTTTTTTTTTTTTACTTTTTAAAATAATTTTTTTCTTAATAATTATTTTTTATTTTAATGACTATTTTATCTTACTTTATTTTATTATCTTTTATCCTCTTTCTTCTTTCTTTCTTTCTCTTTCTTTCTACTTTTTCTCCCTTTTATTATGAGCCGTGTGGATGAAAGGCTCTTGGTGCTCCAGCCAGGAGTCAGTGCTGTGCCTCTGAAGTGGGAGAGCCAACTTCAGGACACTGGTCTACAAGAGACCTCCCAGCTCCACGTAATATGAATCAGCAAAAATCTCCCAGAGATCTCCATCTCAACACCAACACCCAGCTTCACTCAACGACCAGCAAGCTACAGTGCTGGACACCCTATGCCAAACAACTAGCAAGAGAGGAACACGACACCACACATTAGCACAGAGGCTGCCTAAAATTATAATGAGTCCACAGACACCCCAAAACACACCACCAGACATGGG
Organism: Mesoplodon mirus; assembly: GCF_964341445.2. Classification (NCBI taxonomy): domain Eukaryota; kingdom Metazoa; phylum Chordata; class Mammalia; order Artiodactyla; family Ziphiidae; genus Mesoplodon; species Mesoplodon mirus. The sequence continues at coordinate 47,688,976 of NC_138984.1, forward strand.
CCTGCCCACCAGAAAGACAAGATCCAGCCTCATCCACCAGAACACAGGCACTAGTCCCCTCCACCAGGAAGCCTACACAACCCACTGACCAACTTTAGCAACTGGAGACAGACACCAAAACCAACGGGAACAACAAACCTACAGCCTGTGAAAAGGAGACCCCAAACACAGTAAGATAAGCAAAATGAGAAGACAGAAAAACACACAGCAGATGAAAGAGCAAGATAAAAACCCACCAGACCTAACAAATGAAGAGAAAATAGGCAGTCTACCTGAAAAAGAATTCAGAATAATGATAGTAGAGATGATCGAAAATCCTGGAAGTAGAATAGACAAAATGCAAGAAACATTTAACAAAAACATAGAAGAACTAAAGATGAAACAAGCAATGATGAACAACACAATAAATGAAATTAAAAATACTCTAGAAGGGATCAACAGCAGAATAACTGAGGCAGAAGAACGGATAAGTGACCTGGAAGAGAAAATAGTGGAAATAACTACTACAGAGCAGAATAAAGAAAAAAGAATGAAAAGAACTGAGGACAGTCTCAGAGACCTCTGGGACAACATTAAACACACTAACATTCGAATCATAGGGGTTCCAGAAGAGGAAGAGAAAAAGAAAGGGATTGAGAAAATATTTGAAGAGATTATAGTTGAAATCCTCCTTAATATGGGAAAGTAAATAGTTAGTCAAGTCCAGTAAGCACAGAGAGTCCCATACAGGATAAATCCAAGGAGAAACACGCCAAGATACATATTAATCAAAGTGTCAAAAATTAAATACAAAGAAAACAAATTAAAAGCAGCAAGGGAAAAACAACAAATAACACACAAGGGAAACCACATAGGGTTAACAGCTGATCTTTCAGCAGAAACTCTGCAAGCCAAAAGGGACTGGCAAGATATAATTAAAATGATGAAGGAGAAAAACCTAGAACCAAGATTACACTACCTAGAAAGGATCTCCTTCAGATTTGATGGAGAAATTAAAAACTTTACACACAAGCAAAAGCTGAGAGAGTTCAGCACCACCAAACCAGCTTTACAAGAAATGCTAAAGGAACTTCTCTAGGCAAGAAACACAAGAGAAGGAAAAGACATACAATAACGAACACAAAACAATTAAGAAAATGGGAATAGGAACATACATATTGATAATTACCTTAAATGTAAATGGAATAAATGCTCCCACCAAAAGAAACAGACTGGCTGAATGGATACAAAAACAAGACGCATATATATGCTGTCTACAACAGAACCACTTCAGACCTAGGGACACATACAGACTGAAAGTGAGGGGATGGAAAAAGATATTCCACGCAAATGTAAACCAAAAGAAATCTGGAGTAGCAATTCTCATATCAGACAAAATAGACTTTAAAATAAAGACTGTTAGAAGAGACAAAGAAGGACACTACATAATGATCAAGGGATCCATCTAAGAAGAAGATATAACAATTGTAAATATTTATGCACCCAACATAGGAGCACCTCAATACATAAGGCAAATACTAACAGCCATAAAGGGGAAATTGACAGTAGCACATTCATAGTAGGGGACTTTAACACCCCACTTTCACCAATGGACAGATCATCCAAAATGAAAATAAATAAGGAAACACAAGCTTTAAATGATACATTAAACAAGATGGACTTAATTGATATTTATAGGACATTCCATCCAAAAACAACAGAATAAACATTTTTCTCAAGTTCTCATGGAACAATCTCCAGGATAGATTATATCTTGGGTCACAAATCAAGCCTTGGTAAATTTAAGAAAATTGAAATTGTATCAAGTATCTTTTCCGACCACAATGCTATGAGACTAGATATCAATTACAGGAAACGATCTGTAAAACATACAAACACATGGAGGCTAAACAATACACTACTTAATAACGAAGTGATCACTGAAGAAATCAAAGAGGAAATCAAAAAATACCTAGAAACAAAGGACAGTGGAGACACGACGACCCAACACCTATGGGATGCAGCAAAAGTAGTTCTAAGAGGGAAGTTTATAACAATACAATCCTACCCTAAGAAACAGGAAACATCACAAATAAACAACCTAACCTCACACTTAAAGCAATAAGAGAAAGAAGAACAAAGAATCCACAAAGTTAGCAGAAGGAAAGAAATCATAAAGATCAGATCAGAAGTAAAAGAAAAAGAAATGAAGGAAATGATAGCAAAGATCAATAAAACTAAAAGCTGGTTCTTTGAGAAGAAAAACAAAATGATAAACCATTAGCCAGAGTCATCAAGAAAAAAGGGAGCAAACTCAAATCAATAGAATTAGAAATGAAAAAGGAGAAGTAACAACTGATGCTGCAGAAATACAAAAGATGATGAGAGACTACTACAAGCAACTCTATGCCAATAAAATGGACAACCTGGAAGAAATGGGCAAATTCTTAGAAATGCACAACCTGCCAAGACTGAATCAGGATGAAATAGAAAATATGAAGCGACCAATCACAAACACTGAAATTGAAACTGTGATTAAAAATCTTCCAACAAACAAAAGCCCAGGACCAAATGGCTTCACAGACGAATTCTATCAAGCATTTAGAGAAGACCTAACACTTATCCTTCTCAAACTCTTCCAAAATATAGCAGAGGGAGGAACACTCCCAAACTCATTCTACGAGGCCACCATCACCCTGATACCAAAACCAGACAAAGATGTCACAAAGAAAGAAAACTACAGGCCAATATCACTGATGAACATAGATGCAAAAATCCTCAACAAAATACTAGCAAACAGAATCCAACAGCATATTAAAAGGATCATACACCATGATCAAGTGGGGTTTATTCCAGGTATGCAAGGATTCTTCAATATATGCAAATCAATCAATGTGATACAACCATATTAACAAACTGAAGGAGAAAAACCATGTGGTCATCTCAATAGATGCAGAGAAAGCTTTCGACAAAATTCAACATCCATTTATAATAAAAACCCTGCAGAAAGTAGGCATAGAGGGAACTTTCCTCAACCTAATAAAGGCCATATATGACAAACCCACAGCCAACAGCATCCTCAATGGTGAAAAACTGAAAGCATTTCCACTAAGATCAGGAAGAAGACAAGGTTGCCCACTCTCACCACTATTATTCAACATAGATTTGTAAGTTTTAGCCGCAGCAATCAGAGAAGAAAATGAAATAAAAGGCATGCAAATCGGAAAAGAAGAAGTAAATCTGTCACTGTTTGCAGATGACATGATAGTATACATAGAGAATCCTAAAGATGCTACCAGAAAACTACTAGAGCTAATCAATGAATTTGGTAAAGCAGAAGGATACAAAATTAATGCACAGAAGTCTCTGGCATTCCTATACACTAATGATGAAAAATCTGAAAGTGAAATTAAGGAAACACTCCCATTTACCATTGCAACAAAAAGAATAAAATATCTAGGAATAAACCTACCTAAGGAGACAAAAGACCTGTATGCAGAAAATTATAAGACACTGATGAAAGAAATTAAAGATGATACAAATAGATGGAGAGATATGCCATGATCTTGGACTGGAAGAATCAACATTGTGAAAATGACAATACTACCCAAAGCAATCTACAGATTCAATGCAATCCCTATCAAACTACCAATGGCAATTTTCACAGAACTAGAACAAAAAATTGCACAATTTGTATGGAAACACAAAACACCCCAAATAACCAAAGCAATCTTAAGAAAGAAAAATGGAGCTAGAGGAATCATGATCCCTGACTTCAGACTATACTACAAAGGTACAGTGATCAAGACAGTATGATACTGGCACAAAAACAGAAATATAGACAAATGGAACAGGATAGAAAGCCCAGAGATAAACACACACACATATGGTCACCTTATCTTTGATAAAGGAGGCAGGAATGTACAGTGGAGAAAGGACAGCCTCTTCAATAAGTGGTGTTGGGAAAACTGGACAGGTACATGTAAAAGTATGAGATTAGATCACTCCCTAACACCGTACACAAAAATAAACTCAAAATGGATTAAAGACCTAAATGTAAGGCCAGACACTATCAAACTCTTAGAGGAAAACATAGGCAGAACACTCTATGACATAAATCACAGCAAGATCCTTTTTGACCCACCTCCTAGAGAAATGGAAATAAAAACAAAGATAAACAAATGGGACCTAATGAAACTTCAAAGCTTTTGCACAACAAAGGAAACCATAAACAAGACCAAAAGACAACCCTCAGCATGAGAGAAAATGTTTGCAAATGAAGCAACTGACAAAGGATTAATCTCCAAAATTTACAAGCAGCTCATGCAGCTCAATAACAAAAAAAGAAACAACCCAATCCAAAAATGGGCAGAAGACCTAAATACACATTTCTCCAAAGAAGATATACAGACTGCCATCAAACACATGAAAGAATGCTCAACATCATTAATCATTAGAGAAATGCACATCAAAACTACAATGAGATATCATCTCATACCAGTCAGAATGGCCATTATCAAAAAATCTAGAAGCAATAAATGCTGGAGAGGGTGTGGAGAAAAGGGAACACTCTTGCACTGCTGGTGGGAATGTGAATTGGTACAGCCACTATGGAGAACAGTATGGAGGTTCCTTAAAAAACTACAAATAGAACTACCATACGACCCAGCAATCCCACTACTGGGCATATACCCTGAGAAAACCATAATTCAAAAAGAGTCATGTACCAAAATATTCATTACAGCTCTATTTACAATAGCCATGAGATGGAAGCAACCTAAGTGTCCATCATCAGATGAATGGATAAAGAAGATGTGGCACATATATACAATGGAATATTACTCAGCCCTAAAAAGAAACGAAATTGAGTTATTTGTAGTGAGGTGGATGGACCTAGAGTCTGTCATACAGAGTGAAGTAAGTCAGAAAGGGAAAGACAAATACTGTATGCTAACACATATATATGGAATCTAAGAAAAAAAAATGTCATGAAGAACCTAGGGGTGAGACAGGAATAAAGACACAGACCTACTAGAGAATGGACTTGACGATATGGGAAGGGGGAAGGGTAAGCTGTGACAAAGTGAGAGAGTGGCATGGACATATATACACTACCAACAGTAAAATAGATAGCTAGTAGGAAGCAGCCGCATAGCACAGGGAGATCAGCTCCGTGGTTTGTGAGCACCTAGAGGGGTGGGATAGGGAGGGTGGGAGGGAGGAAGACACAAGAGGGAAGAGATATGGGAACATATGTGTATGTATATCTGATTCACTTTGTTATAAAGCAGAAACTAACACACCACTGTAAAGCAATTATACTCCAATAAAGATGTAAACAAAAATTTAAATGGTTTGCCTGTAATATTAAATATTAATTCACCTAATGGTTAAATCCCAGAAAGGAAAGAACACTAAATGTGTTTTTACAGTGGCAGCAACTGTTTGATTGAAGTTAACAAAATATTTCAGAACATATTTTAATATTAGAAATCACTGCTCTGTATGTTTTCTGTGCTTCTGAATTTTAACAGATAATCTACATCCATTATTATCCAAGAGACACTCTTCCAATGACCAATAAAGAGCACTGTTTTGTTTTGCTTCCTAAAAGACATCTATTACTTTCTCTTTTTTCCTGTCAGATGGAAAATCTATTAGGAAATAAAATACAAAATATAGTCTCTCAGCAACCCTGTTGAAATTAGACCTAATTTCCTAATACAACTCATATTCTCATTGTTGAATAATAAACAGAACATTTTTCCAAATGCCTGTATTCCAAAGTCCACTAGGGATCAAAAGGAATGTGTTCTAAGGAAGGAGACATAGGTCAGACCTAGATTTGAAAATAAAAGTTGAGATTAGTGGTCAAGGAACCAAATTCTAGGGAAGAAAAACAGCATCCATCAATTAGTTTAAAACCTTGAGACATTACTTTGAAGACATTTTTAAAAAACAACAGAAGTGGCAGTATCCGTGCAGGCCTGCCAAGCTGAGGCATCAGGCGCAGCGGTTCTGTGCTGGGAACTCTAATTCAATGTGTAATGTGCAAGGCCTCTGCACAGGCTCCCTACAGCTAATTTTTGCATGACTTACCTGGACATTTTCCTCTGAAGAAACTGAAGTTTGAGGAAAATTCCTGCAGACTGATTTAGAGAATTACATTTAAAAAGGAATTAAGAAGTATACACCAAAAAGACAGAAAGAAGTGCTACTGTGCATTTAGTGGAAGTGTGCTCCATGAGATGAGGGACTCATCTGTCTGGTTCTATGCTGAATCTCAAGCTCTCAACTCATACCATTTGGCTAACAGGGTCTTGGTGCTCCAGTTGTGTGTCACGCCTGTGCCTGTGAGGTGGGAGAGCCGAGTTCAGGACATTGGTCCACCAGAGACCTCCTGGCTCCACATAATATCAAATGGTGAAAGCTTTCCCAGAGATCTTCCTCTCAATGCTAAGACCCAGCTCCACTCAAGAACCAGCAAGCTACAATGCTGAACAAACTATGCCAAACAACTAGCAAGACAGGAACACGACCCCACCCATTAGCAGACAGGCTGCCTAAGATCATAATAAGGTCACAGACATCCCAAAACACACCACCAGATGCTGTTCTGCCCACCAGAAAGAGAAGATCCAGTCTCATCCAACAGAATACAGGCACCAGTCCGTCTACCAGGAAGCCTACAAAACCCACTGAACAAACCTCACCCACTGGGGACAGACACCAAAAACAATGGAAACTGCGAACCTGCAGGCTGTGAAAAGGAGATCCCAAACACAGTAAATTAAGCAAAATGAGAAGACAGAGAAACACATAGCAGATGAAGGAGCAAGGTAAAAACTCACCAAACCAAACAATTGAAAAGGAAATAGGCAGTCTGCGTGAAAAAGAACTGAGAGTAATGATAGTAAAAGTGATCCAAAATCTTGGAAATTGAATGGAGAAAATACAAGAAACGTTTAACAAGGATCTAGAAGAACTAAAGAGCAAACAAACAATGATGAACAACACAATAACTGAAATTTAAAATTCTCTAGAAGGAATCAATAGTAGAATAACTGAGGCAGAAGAACAGAAAAGTGAACTGGAAAATAAAATACTGGAAATAACTACCAGAGAGCAGAATAAAAAACAAAAGAATGAAAAGAATTGAGGAGAGTTTTAGAGACCTCTGGGACAACTTTTTTTTTTTTTTTTTTTTTTTTTGTGGTATGCGGGCCTCTCACTGTTGTGGCCTCTCCCGTTGCGGAGCACAGGCTCCGGACGCGCAGGCTCAGCAGCCATGGCTCACGGGCCCAGCCGCTCCGCGGCATATGGGATCCTCCCAGACCGGGGCACGAACCCGCATCCCCTGCATCGGCAGGCGGACTCTCAACCACTGCGCCACCAGGGAGGCCCTGGGACAACATTAAATGCACCAACATTCTAATTATAAGGGTCCTACAAGACGAAGAGGAAAAAAAAAAGGGACTGAGAAAATATTTGAAGAGATTATAGTTGAAAACTTCCCTAATATGGGAAAGGAAATAGTTAATCAAGTCCAGGAAGGGCAGAGAGTCCCATACAGGATAAATCCAAGGAGAAAAACACCAAGACACAAATTAATCAAACTATCAAAAGTTAAATACAAAGAAAAAATATTAAAAGCAGCAATGGAAAAACAACATGTAACATACAAGGGAATCCCCATAACGTTAACAGCTGATCTTTCAGCAGAAACTCTGCAAGCCAGAAGGGAGTGGCGGGACATAATTAAAGTGATGAAAGGGAAGAACCTACAACCAAGATTACTCTATCCCGCAATGATTTCACTCAGATTTGACGGAGAAATTAAAACCTTTACAGACAAGCAAAAGCTAAGAGAATTCAGCTTTACAACAAATGCTAAAGGAAATTCTCTAGGCAGGAAACACAAGAGAAGGAAAAGAGCTACAATAAAAAACCCAAAACAATTAAGAAAATGGTACTAGGAACATACATATCAATAACTAACTAAAGTGTAAGTGAATTAAATGCTCCAACCAAATGACATAGACTGGTTGAATGGATACAAAAACAAGACCCATACATATGCTATCTACAAGAGACCACTTCAGACCTAGGGATACATACTGACTGAAAGTGAGGGAATGGAAAAAGATATTCGATGCAAATGGAAATCAAAAGAAAGCTGGAGTGGTAATTCTCATATCACACAAAATGACTTTAAAATAAAGACTATTATAAGAGACAAAGAAGGACACTACAAAATGAACAAGGGATCAATCCAAGAAGAATATATAGCAATCGTAAATATTTATGCACCAAACATAGGAGCACCTCAATACCTAAGGCAAATGCTACAGCCATAAAAGGGGAAATCGACAGTAGCAAAGTAATAGTAGAGGACTTTAACACCCCACTCTCACCAACGGACAGATCAACTAAAATGAAAATAAATAAGGAAACACAAACTTTAAATGACACATTAAACAAGATGGACTTAAGGGATATTTATAGGACATTCAATCCAAAAACAACAGAATACACCTTCTTCTCAAGTGCTCATGGAACATTCTCCAGGATAGATCATATCTTGGGTTACTATAAAGCCTTGGTAAAAGTAAGAAAACTGAAATCATATCAAGCATCTTTTCTGGTCACAACACTATGAGACTACCTATCAATTACAGGGAAAAAACTGTAAAAAATACAAACACATGGAAGCTAAACAATACATTACTAAATAACCAAGAGACCACAGAAGAAATCAAAGAAGAAATCAAAAAATACCCAGAAACAAATGACAATGAAAACACGATGATGCAAAACCTATGGGAGGAAGCAAAAGCAGTTATAAGAGGGAAGTTTATAGCAATACAATCCTACATCAAGAAACAAAAAACATCTCAAATAAATAATGTAAACTTACAGCTAAAGCAATTAGAGAAAGAAGAACAAAAAAACCCAAAGTTAGCAGAAAGAAAGAAATCATAAAGATCAGATCAGAAATAAATGAAAAAGAAATGAAGGAAATGATAGCAAAGATGAATAAAACTAAAACCTGGTTCTTTTAGAAGATAAACAAAATTGATAAACCATTAGCCAGAGTCATCAAGAAAAAAAGGGAGAAGACTCAAATCAACAGAATTAGAAATGAAAAGGAGAAGTAACAACTGACACTGCAGAAATACAAAGGATCATGAGAGATTACTACAAGCAACTCCATGCCAATAAAATGGACAACCTGGAAGAAATGGACAAATTCTTAGAAATGCACAAACTTCCGAGACTAAACCAGGAAGAAATAGAAAATATGAGCAGGCCAATCACAAGCACTGAAATTGAAACTGTGATTAAAAATCTTCCAACAAACAAAAGCCCAGGACCAGATGGCTTCACAGGTGAATTCTATCAAACATTTAGAGAAGAACTAACACCTATCTTTCTCAAACTCTTCCAAAATACAGCAGAGGGATGAACACTCCCAAACTCATTCTATGAGGTCACCATCACCCTGATACCAAAACCAGACAAGGATGTCACAAAGAAAGAAAACTACTGGCCAATATCACTGATGAACATAGATTCAAAAATCCTCAACAAAATACTAGCAAACAGAATCCAACAGCACATTAAAAGGATCATTCAACATGAACAAATGGGGTTTATCCCAGGAATGCAATGATTCTTCGATATACATAAATCAATCCATGTGATAAACCATATTAACAAACTGAAGGAGAAAAATCATATGATCATCTCAATAGATGCAGAACAAGCTTTTGACAAAATTCAGTACCCATTTATGAAAAAACCCTCCAGAAAGTAGGCATAAAGGCAACTTACCTCAACCTAGTAAGGGCCATATATGACAAACTCACAGCCAACATCATTCTCAATGGTGAAAAACTGAAACTATTTCCACTAAGATCCGGAACAAGACAAGGTTGTCCACTCTCAGCAATATTATTCAACATAGTTTTGGAAGATTAGGCACTGAAGTCAGAGACAAAAAGGAATCCAAACTGTAAAAGAAGTAAACCTGTCACTGTTTGCAGATGACATGATACTATACATAGAGAATCCTAAAGATGCTACCAGAAAACTACTAGAGCTAATCAATGAATTTGGTAAAGCAGAAGGATACAAAATTAATGCACAGAAATCTCCTGCATTCCTATACACTAATGATAAAATATCTGAAAGAGAAATTAAGGAAACACTCCCATTTACCATTGCAACAAAAGCATAAAATACCTAGGAATAAACCTACCTAAGGAGACAAAAGACCTGTATGCAGAAAATTATAAGACACTGATGAAAGAAATTAAAGATGATACAAATAGATGGAGAGATATGCCATGATCTTGGACTGGAAGAATCAACATTGTGAAAATGACTATACTACCCAAAGCAGTCTACAGATTCAATGCAATCCCTATCAAATTACCAATAGCAATTTTCACAGAACTAGAACAAAAAATTGCACAATTTGTATGGAAACACAAAAAACCCTGAAGAGCCCAAGCACTCTTGAGAAAGAAAAATGGAGCTGGAGGAATCAGGCTCCCTGACTTCAGACTATACTACAAAGCTACAGAAATCAAGGCAGTATGGTACTGGCACAAAAACAGAAATATAGATCAATGGGACAGGATAGAAAGCCCAGAGATTAATCTACGCACATATGGTCACCTTATCTCTGATAAAGGGGGCAAGAATATACAGGGGAGAAAAGACAGCCTCTTCATTAAATGGTGCTGGGAAAACTGGACAGCTACATGTACAAGAATGAAATTAGAACACTCCCTAACGTCATACACAAAAATAAACTCAAAATGGCTTAAAGACCTAAATGTAAGGCCAAACACTATCAAACTCTTAGAGGAAAACATAGGCAGAACACTCTATGACATAAATCACAGCAAGATCCTTTTTGACCCTCCTCCTAGAGAAATGGAAATAAAAACAAAAATAATCAAATGTGACCAAATGAAACTTAAAAGCTTTTGCACAGTAAAGGAAACCATAAATAAGACCAAAAGACAACCCTCAGCATGGGAGAAAATGTTTGCAAATGAAGCAACTGACAAAGGATTAATCTCCAAAATTTACAAGCAGCTCATGAAGCTCAATAACAAAAAAAGAAACAACCCAACCCAAAAATCGGCAGAAGACGTAGTCATTTCTCCAAAGAAGATACACAGATTGCCAACAAACACATGAAAGGATGCTAAACACCACAAATCATTAGAGAAATGCAAATCAAAAAAACAATGAGGTATCACCTCACACCAGTCAGAATGACCATCATCAAAAAATCTACAAACTATACATGCTAGAGAGGGTGTGGAGAAAAGGGAACCCTCTTGCACTGTTGGTGGGAATGTAAATTGATACAGCCACTATGGAGAACAGTATGGAGGTTCCTTAAAAAACTAAAAATAGAGCTACCATACGACCCAGCAATCCCACTACTGGGTATATTCCCTGAGAAAACCATAATTCAAAAGGAGTGATGTTCCACAATGTTCACTGTAGCTCTATTTACAAGAGCCAAGACATGGAAGCAATCTAAGTGTCCACAGACAGATGAATGGGAAAGAAGATGTGGCACATATATACAGTGGAATATTACTCAACCATAAAAAGAAATGCAATTGAGTTTTTTCTAGTGAGGTGGATGAACCTAGATTTTGTCATACAGAGTGAAGTAAGTCAGAAAGAGAAAAACAAATACTGTATGTTAACACATATATATGGAATCTAAAAAAGAAAAAAATGGTTCTGAAGAACCTAGGGGCAGGACAGGAATAAAGATGCAGATGTAGAGGATGGACTGGTTCTGAAGAACCTAGGGGCAGGACAGGAATAAAGATGCAGACATAGCAAATGGACTTGGGGACATGGGGAGGGGGAAGGGTAAACTGGTGTGAAGTGAGAGAGAGGCATGGGCATATATACACTACCAAATGTAAAATAGATAGCTAGTGGGAAGCAGGGATATCAGCTCAGTGCTTTGTGACCCCCTAGAGAGGTGGGATAGGGAGGGTCGGAGGGAGACGTAAGAGGGAGGAGATATGGGGATATATGTATATGTATAGCTGATTTACTTTGTTATAAAGCAGAAAGTAACACACCATTGTAAAGCAATTATATTCCAATAAAGATACTAAAAAAAACCATAGGAGTATTTTTATAAAACAGAATGGCTGAAAAAATGTTAAGACAAAATGTCAAGAAACAAATACAATTCACAGCAAGCAAAAAAAACCCACCATTCAAATCAAATTTATATCCTTGCATTCTTAATCACATTATTTTACAAAGTAATATTTGTACACTTAGGGGAATGCAGGGCAAGAAAAATGATAAATTAAATTAAAAATTGAGAATTTGATCACTACCTGATAGTCATAAATAGTAGCCTATAACATTCAGAAAGTTTATTTTAATGACCACTAGTTTTTATTTAAAATATAAGGTAACAAAGATTTTATAGCAGACATAAACATAAAAATGAATTTTTTATACAATGACTAAGAATTAGAATAAATGTTTTCCATAAATTCTTGTAAACATCTTTTATAACTCACTAATTTTTGCTTATATTTTTAAATGTTGATTTTAAACTCAATTAGTAGACATTACTTAAAACTTTTCTAGTATGTTCCAATATTGTCACAGGGTAAAATACCTCTTTTCTCATAATAATTCATCTGGACTTATTTATACTTTCACTTACATAAAGTAATAGCACCAACTATCTTTCATGGGAAAAAAATATTTTCTCCAAATATAAACCAAAGAGAACTAAGGAATCAAATGCATTTAGATAGAAATAAACAACTGTGCTTTATACTTGGCTTCTACTTCCATTTTAGATTTATTAGCCACTTGGACACAGAAATGACAGTTACTGTCTTAGTCCTATGCTGGGAAAATAGAAATCTGGTTACATTAAGTGCTATTACTTTAAAAAAAATAGTAATAAAGGATAAGATACCCCGCACTAAAGCACTAGCTGTACTGCTCACTGTTCTAGTTCTCTAATGTAGAAAAGAAAAGGGAAATAAGAAAGGTAAACAGTCATATATTTTTATAAATTTGTCAGGACTCTATTACACTTAGCTGATTGAATACTAATAATGTGCTTTGGCTTCCATTCCACTATAATAATCTCTTGTTAAAGACACCAATAATTTTTTAAATGATAAACCCAACATATTCCTTTCAAACTTTATGTTCCTAGATCTGAATACAGCATCTCATAATATTAACCACTCCTAATTCCTTGATGTCTTTTTTATTCATGGCTTCCAGGACACTACTTTTTCTTACTTTCTCCTACAGTCACAACCACCTCTTTTCAGTGATATTTTCCTTTAACTCTTAATGTTACTCATGGTGGCAACCTGGCACATTTTCTCTTCTCAGTATACACACTGATGATTTCAACTGTTACGTGTTCTTTGACTTCTGTAACTCTACCCAAGAACTTGTTCTCTGGTCTAGAACAAGTATGCATGACTGTCTTCTGGATGTGTCCATATTATTGTCCCTTAAATACCTCAAGCTCAATATGCCAAAAATTGAATTCATTACCTTCTCCCCCAAATCTGCTTTCTCATTCCTCACCTAGATAAAATGAGCCAATTCATTGAAAGACACAATCTGTCAAAACTCATACAAGGAGAAAAAGACAATTTCCATTAAATAAATTGAATCAATAATTAATAACCTTCCAAAATAGAAAGCACCAGGCCCAGATGGGTTTACTGGTAAATTCTACCAAACACTTAAGAGATTATGCCAATTCTCTACAATCTCTTTCAAAAGTTGGAAGCAGATGAATACAGGGAATACTTCCTTACTCAATCTATGAGGCCAGCATTACCCTAACACCAAAACTATACAATGACATTACAAGAAAAAAAGACTATAAATCAATATTTATCATGAACATATCAATAGATGCAAAATCCTCAACAAAACATTAGCAAATAAAACCTAATGATGTATAAGAAGAATTATACACTATGACCAAGTTAGATTTAATCCAGGTTTGAAAACCTGGTTTAACCTTCAATATCCATCATATCAACAATCTAAGAATAAAGATCACAATATCATACCAAAAGATGCAGGAAAAGCATATGACAAAATTCAACAGTCATTCATGATAAAATTCTAAGAAAGAGAGGGGAACCTCCCTCAACTTCATAAAAAATGTCTATATAAAACCTCCACCTAACATCATACTTAATGGTGAGAAATTAGAAGCTTTCCCACTAAGGTCAGAAATAAGGTAAAGTCTCCTCTCACCACTACTTTTAACATTGTACTGGAAGTCCTAGTTAATGCAATAACATAAGAAAAGGAAATAAGAGGTACACTGACTGGGGGAAGAAATAAACTGTCTTTGTTTGAAGATGACATGAACGTCTATGTAGAAAAATCTTAAAGAACTGCCAAAAAAGAACCTTCTGAAACTAGTAAACAATTAAAACAAGGTATCAGGATACAAGGTTATACCAACACTCCCCAAAATGAAATATTTAGGTCTAACAAAAATGTACAAATATATATGAGGAAAACCACAAAATTCTGACAGAAGAAATCAAAGAAGACTAAAGAAATGGAGACATATTCCATGTTCATGGATAGGGAAACAATATTATCAAGATATCAATTCTTCTCAATGTGATCTATAGATTGAACACAATCCCAGTCAAAATCCAAGCAAGTTATTTTGTGAATAACAACAAACTGATTCTAAATTTTATATGTGGAGGCAAAAGACCTAGAATGGCCAACACAATACTGAAGGAGAATAAAAAAGTTAGAAGATTAAAATTATGTGACTTCAAGACATACTACAAAGCTACAGTAATACAGTGTGGCATAGTTGAAAGAATAGAAAGATAGATCAATGGAACATAGTAGAAAGCCCCCCAAAATAAACTCACACAAATGCAGTCAACTGATCTGTGACAAAGGAGCAAAGGCCATACAATGGGGAAAAATAGTCTTTTCAACAAATGATGGTGTCATAGTTGGACATCTACATGCAAAAAAAAAAAAAAAAAACCAGAATCTATACACAGACATTTCACAAAATTTAATTCAAAATGGATCACAGACCTAAATGCAAAACTATAAAATTCCTAGAAGATAACATATGAGAAAATCTAGATGAACTTGTGTTTGGCAATGACTTTTTAGATACAATACCAAAGGCATGATCCAGAAAAAATTAATAAGCTGGACTTCATTAAAATTAAAAATTTCTGCTCTGTGAAAAGCACTGTGAAGGGAATGAAAAGACAAGCCACAGACTGGGGGAAAGTATTTGCAAAAAAACACATCTGATAAAGGACTGTCATCTAAAATATACAAAGAACTCTTAAAACTCAGCAATAAGTAAACCACCAGCCTGATTTTAAAATAGACCAAAGACCACAGCAGCCACTTTAGCAAAGAAGATATACTGATGGTAAACAGGCATATGAAAAGATGTGCCACATCATCTGTCATTGGGGAAATGCAAGTTAAAATAATACTAAGATACTACTACCTACTTATTAGAATGGACAAAATCCAGAATGGTGACACTAACAAATGCTTGTAAGGATGTGGAATAATAGGAACTCTCGTTCATTGCTGGTGGGAATGCAAAATGTACAACCATTTTACATTTTACATTTTGCATGGAAGACAGTTTGGCACTTCCTTGCAAAACTAAACACACTCTAATCATACAATCATTCTCCTTGGTATTTTTCCAAATGAACTGAAAAATTTATGTCCACACCAAAATCTGTACACATATGTTTATAGAAGCTTTATTCATAATTGCCAAACTTCAAAGCAACCAAGATGTCCTTCAGTAGGTTAAAGGATAAACAAACTGTGGTATATCCAGACAGTGGAATATTATTCAGCACTGAAAATAAATGAGCTATCAAGCCATGAAAAGACATGGAGGAAACAAATGCATATTACTAAGTAAAAGCAGCCAATCTGAAAAGACTACATACGGCATGATTCCAACTATATGACATTCTGGGAAAGGCAAAGTATGGAGATCGTAAGAAATCAAAGGTTACCAGAGGTTTAGGGAGAGAGAGAGAGATAAATAGGTGGAACACAGATGATTTTTAAGGCAATGAAATTATTCTGTATGATATTGTAATGGTGGATACATATCATTATAAATTTGTCCAAATCTACAGAATGTACACCAAGAATGAACCCTAATGTAAACTATGGACACTGCATGATAATTATGTGTCAATATAGGTTCATCAGTGATAACAAATGGGCCACTCTGGTGGGTGATATTGATAATGGGGGAGGCTACACATGTATAGGGGCAGGAGATATAAGAGAAATCACTGTACCTTCCACTCAAGTTTTGCTGTGAACCTAAAACTGTCCTACAAAAAATAAAAATAAGGTTTCTTCTAAAAAAAAAATACACAGTCATCTTTCAAGAGAAATTGAGCTTCCCACACTTGCAAATACAGAATTCAAGTCAGCATATTGCAAGTCAGATGACTTGGAAACAAGTGTTGCCTTGGAGAATATATTATAGAAACATCTGTTAATATGGTATTTCTATGTCCGGGAGTGTGTGGTCTCAGTGACCTTACTATAAAAGACTTGTCAAGGTAAGCAAAAGGATGAGGGCAAGGGACCGAGAATAAAGCACAAGAAAGGAGTGGTGTTGAAGAACCCAGCCTCACTCTATGCTAGTCCACTCCCTTCCTCATCCTTCTTTTGTCTCATGAACGATTACTCTTATATCAGAAAAGCCAAAGTAACAAATATTTATTGAGTGCTGTGTTTAGTGAAGTATTAAGGATTGCTAAGGTCGGGAAAAGGAGCATGAAGTATAAATCAGGCCAAGGTAAGAAGCAAGACTGACCACTATTGTTGCTCCACGTGGCATCAGATTAGGGTCCTGACATCATTGACCAAAGGTAGAACCAGATCAGAAACTAGAAACGGAGTTGAAAGTCAAACTTCTCATCAGACTTAAGGACATTTTCTACTTAAAAATAGAAACATGAGTTAGATTGAGGCTGAGCAAGAAAACAACTTATTAGAATTCTATGGTCAGAAACTGGTTATTTTGATGTTGTGATAATTTTGAGAAAGCAAGGCTGTGAATTCCTAAGATGCTCAGTTCATTAAAAGTCTAAATTAAGCTTTCAAGGCTGCAAAGTCAGGGGAAAACCCTTCACATTAAAAGAAAACTTCTACCTTGTAAATGTTATTTTAGTGTAGAGACATCAATATAGGGCTATTTAATATGGATAAGAATTTATAGAATTATAAACATATAAATATGGAAAGAAACCAAGAGGTGGAACATGTCAAACATCACTCCCAATGCAGGAATTCTTTCAACATTTTCAACCAAAGTTTATACAGCCTGATATATGCAGTGACAATGAGCTCACTCCTTTTATAGAAAGCTCAATATTCATCTTTGATTATCTACAGCAACAAACATTTCCTGTGAACTCTCGTTTGCCAGATGCAACTCTAGGCACCGGAGATACAAGCATGTATAATAAATGTATTCCTTAAGTTGAACTCATTTCCATCTCTCTTTAACTTCCATCTACGGCTCTTTATTCTTACAGTACCACATGGAAGAAGTCCTAAGTATTCACTTTATCCAATTAACCATTCTCTCATATGACTGTTTTGCAGAATGCCCATAATCTGAATGACTCCCATTTGCTGCTCTTACTGGGTAATATCCTGGACTAAAAACAATATTTCAGATTTTGCACAAGCACTTCAGAGCAAGGAAGAGTCAATACTTTCTTGACATGGAATATGATTACTTCTAAGAGTTACAGGGCTTTTTTTTAATAGTTATAGAATTCATTAGGGACCTATTTAATGCATTCTAGAGTCAGGAACAATTGACATGATTTAATAATCATAAGACATTATCCTAATATTAAAGCAAATCTAAGGTAAAAAGTGTTTTAAAGGTTAAAAGCACTGTGTAAATAGATGCAGTGGTTATTATTATTAGATTCCATTATATAGCTTTATAATGTCATAAGGACTGGACTAGAACATGCCAAGATGACCAGGACTAGAGATGTAAATATAGGAATATTTTCCACCTTCGTGACAGCTGGGCCTATAAAAGTGTTAACAGTCTTTCACAGGAGTGAATGTTTAAAGAGTGAAAGCAAATTACATTTTTAAGATTAGTTTGCTAAGGTAAATAAACCACTGCATTTAAAAAGTTGAATATGTATATTAAAAAAAGCTTTGACTATAATTTCTTTCAGCTTTTGTGGATTTTGTTGTTCTGAATGACAACATAATATGTACTTTGGCATGTTATTCTTTACCCAAACATTCTGCAAGGTCCTGGACTTCAGGAAGACTTTGTAACACAGTCCTCAATTTTAATTGCCCAGGGATTCCCCTGGAGCCCTTGAAAAATTATTGGATAGGGAAAATTTCTAAAAGTGAGAATTCTACTTCACAAGGGACAAGAAACTTAATATTCTAATCAGATAGTAGAGAATCTCAACAAATGCTCATATTTCTCCCATTTGCAATTTTCCCCAAGTGTTCTGGCACTTGTTAAAAGTCAGAGTTAAGAGGCAGCAATAGGGCCAATTTGGCTGATCATATAAGAGTAGATGTTGCTAACTGCTGAGAAAGAGGGTGGTTCAACCATGAGAGTCCAAAATGATATATGTTGAAAATTTGTCAATATTTTCAAAAGCCAAGGAGAAAACAGTGAAACTGGATTTCAAACATAAACAAGACTGCATATTCACAACAATGAGAATTAGTTCTTAATCATAAGAATGATATATTAAAACAAATATAACTACCTAAAGTGTTGGTCTTCAGAGATCACATTTATCAAGAAGCTTTATTTTTTCTATGGAAATGTACTGTAAAATTGATAGACAAAACAATGAGAGGACATTTTGGTTAGTAAGCAGGTAGTTCATGATGATCAAATGTAAGTGGAAAGTAGTGGTAAATAATGCAAAAAAAGATTTAACCAATTCAAAAATCATTTATGCTTGACTTTAGGTGTGCCTTTGCTCTAGAAAATTAATAATGGCATGCCCAGAGTTCTGGAACTCCTCAGTACTTCAAACTATATAAAGCAGACACACTGAAGATCTCCACACAGACAAAAACATTCTCTTCTCATCCTGTGTTTGACACTGATCATTTATTACCTCCTTTACACTTTCTAGGGTCAGCTTAACTTTCTGGCATACATTTAATATTACTCTAATTCTTATTCAATATTGGTAAGAATTTATATAATTTAATTTTATAAATATGGAGAGAAATTAAGAGATGTTCCTCTTGTTGGCTTCTCACCCACTTATTAAATATTTGCTCCACCACAGATTGCTCTGTGCTCAGGGAATGCTATACTCCCAAGCAACAGCAAAGTTCTGCCCCGTCCACATTGGGCTGACCTCCTATTACTTGTCACTGTGCTTTTGTCTTGGGACCAGTGAAAAGAGTAATAAACCACTACATCCAGAATCCTCTAAAACAGGTCTGAAGAAGACATGGCTTAAGTTAGCTGCAAGGAAAATATGTACAATTAAAACATATGTTCCTTTTCCACTTTGCTAAACAATTAGCATATATCTACTGACAGGTATTTTTGTTTGTCTTTTTGCTTCCATACTCTCTGGACTAATTATCCCTTCTGCATGCAAATCTAAAAACAATATTTAAAACTCACTCTCTCAAATGCTGATAATGGCCTATTAAATCTAATCCAGATACTGTGTTACAGAATTTAAGGATTTCTATCAATTGACAACACATGCCTCTTCATGCCATACCCTGTTAAAATTCTAGTACATGTTCTTTGCCCCAATAAGTCAGATTTAGATAATTTAAGATCTATGACAGTTTCACTGACCAGTAGGAATGATAAGCACACATTGCAACAGATAGGAAAATAAAATTGGGTCCCTGCATGGAAAAAGAAAAAAGCATAAAGCATCCAAAAGAGACAAATCTTATTATTGTCTAACTTACTCTACAGATGTGCATTAACTGCCTGCTCTGTGCCAGGTACTGATCTAGATGCTGGGGACACGCAAAGAACAAGAGGCACTCTTTATTTGAGAAGGGTTTTTGTCACTTACAATAATGTTTATACAATCCTGTATCCCTGTTGAAGTTAGAGTTTCAGAAATATCTCACATAAGAAAAAGGAGCTTTAAAGACGATACTACCATATGAGGTGTACACACAATTCTACAAGTTGCTACCTTAAACAAATGTTTTAACCTAGTATTCAGTTTCCTGGTATTGACAATTGCTTAAATAAGGAGATAAAAATTATGTATCCAAAATATTTCCTTCAATTTTTAACGCCCATTTTCTGTTTTTAATATATTTGCCTCACAAGTTAATTACTAGTATGTAATATTAAAAACTACATATACCATATATAATCTCACATATAGAATCTAAAAATGTTGAATTAATAGAACCAGAGAGTAGAATGGTTGTTGCCAGGGACTGAGGGGAGGGGGAAATGGAGAGATGTTGCTCAAAGTGTAAAAACTTTCCATTTTAAAAGGAATAGGTTCTGGGGATCTACTGTGCAGCATGGTGAATATAATTAATAATACTGTTTTGTATACTTGTAATTTGCTAAGAAAGAAGATCTTAAGTGTTCTTATCACACGTTCACATACACACAAAATGGTAACTATATGTGGGGATGGATATGTTAATTAGATTGTGGAAAATTTTGCAATATATATCAAATCATCACATTATACACTTTAAATATATACAATTTTTATTTGTCAATTATACCTCAATAAAGCTGGGGGAGAAAAAAAAACCTATATGCGTCCCAAGCAAACAAAAAAAAACAGTAAGTATGAAAGAATATGTTGTGATTACATCTTGTTTTCTCTGGCAGAGTGAACTAGCTATGGCACAATTTCCTTTGGTAGAGATTGTTCCAAACTTCCTTTAAAAGTCAGCTTTCAATATTTCATGTCAGTGATGCCTATTCAAGAAGTGAAAAATCATGTTTCAGGGGGTCAATTCAAAATGGTGTGCTAGGAGGATGTGGAATTCACATCTGCTCACAACTAGGGCACTTACCAGGCACTGGTGGAGGACCACAGACACCTAAGGGGACGGGAGGAACCCCTAGCAACGGACTTGCAGGATCTTGGTTCCCAAGCCGGAGGTCAGGCCCAAGCTCCTGTGATAGGAGCTCTGAGTCCGAACCACTGGACTAATAGAGAAGCTCAGACAACAGGGAATATCAGAGTGAGGCCTCCCAGAGGTCCTCATCTCAGCACCAAGACCCAGCTCTATCCGACTGCCTGCAAACACGACAGCTTAAAGTTTCAGGCCAAACAACAAGTAAGAGAGGAATACAGCACCACCCATCGGGAAAAAAAAAATTGTTACAAGTGAAGGAGCAAGGTTAAAACCTAAAAGACCAAATAAATGAAGATGAAATAGGCAACCAACCTGAAAAAGAATTCAGAGTAATGATAGTAAAGATGACCCAAAATCTCATAAACAGAATGGAGAAAATACAAGAAACAATGAACAAGTATCTAGAACAAAGAGCAAACAGTGATGAACAACACAATGACTGAAATTAAAAGCACCCTAGAAGGAATCAATAACAGAATAACTGAAGCAGAAAAACAGATAAGTGAGCTGGAAGATTAAATGGTGGAAATAAATGCCAGGGAGGATAATAAAGAAAAAAGAATGAAAAGAATTGAAGACAGTCTCAGAGACGTCTGGGACAACATTAAGCACACCAAAATTCGAATTATAGGGGTCCCAGAAGAAGAAGAGAAAAAGAAAGGGTCTGAGAAAATATTTGAAGAGATTATAGTTGAAAACTTCCCTAACATGGGAAAGGAAATAGTCAATCAAGACCAGGAAACACAGAGAGTACCATACAGGATAAACCCAAAGGGAAACATGCTGAGACACATAATAATCAAACTATCAAAACTTAAATACAAAGAAAAAATATTGAAAGCAGCAAGGGAAAAGCAACGAATAACATACAAGGGAATCCCCATAAGGTTAACAGCTGAGTTTTCAGCAGAAACTCTGCAAGCAAGACAGGAATGGGAGGACATACTGAGAGTGATGAAAGGGAAAAACCTACAACAAAGATTACTCTACCCAGCAAGGATATTGTTCAGATTCAACGGAGAAATTGAAACCTTTACAGACAAGCAAAAGCTAACAAAATGCAGCATCACCAAACCAGCTTTACAACAAATGCTAAAGGCATTTCTCTAGGCAGGAAATACAAGAGCAGGAAAAGACCTAAAACAAACCCAAAACAATTAAGAAAATGGTAACAGGAACATACATATCAACAACTACCTTAAATGTAAATGGATTAAATTATCCAACCAAAAGACATAGACTGGCTGAATGGATACAAAAACAAGCCCTGTACATAAGCTCTCTACAAGAGACCCACTTCAGACCTAGGAACACATACTGACTGAAAGTGAGGTGATGGAAAAAGATATTCCATGTAGGGCTTCCCTGGTGGCGCAGTGGTTGAGAGTCCGCCTGCCGATGCAGGGGACATGGGTTCGTGCCCCAGTCCAGGAAGATCCCACATGCCACGGAGCACCTGGGCCCGTGAGCCATGGCCGTTGAGCCTGCACATCCAGAGCCTGTGCACTGCAACAGGAGAGGCCACAACAGTGAGAGGCCCACATACCTCAAGAAAAAAAAAAAGATATTCCATGCAAATGGAAATCAAAAGAAAGCTGGAATAGCAATTTTCATATCAGAAAACATAGATTTTCAAATAAAGACTATTACAAGAGACAAAGAAGGACACTACATAATGATCAACGGATCCATCCAAGAAGAGGATATAACCATTGTAAATATTTATTCACCCAACATAGCAGCACCTCAATACATAAGGCAAATCCTAACAGCCATAAAAGGGGAAATCAACAGTAACACAATCATAGTAGGGGACTTTAACACTTTACTTTCACCAATGGACAGATCATCCAAAATGAAAATAAAGAAAGAAACAGAAGTTTTAAATGACACATTAAACAAGATGGACTCGAGTGACATTTATAGGACATTCCATCCAAAACAACAGAATACACGTTCTTCTCAAGAGCTCATGGAACATTCTCCAGGATAGATCATATCATGGGTCACAAGTCAAGTTTGGTAATTTTAAGAATATTGAAATTGTATCAAGTATCTTTTCTGACCACAATGCTATGATACTAGCTATCAATTACAGGAGAAAAACTGTAAAAAATACAAACACGTGGAGCTTAAACAATACACTACTAAATAACTAAAAGATCATGGAAGAAATCAAAGAAGAAATCAGAAAATACCTAGAAACAAATGACGATGAAAACACGATGACCCAAAACCTATGGGATGCAGCAAAAACAGTTCTAAGACGGAGGTTTATAGCAATACAATCCTAGCTCAAGAAACATGGAAAAATCTCAAATAAACAACCTAAACATACACTTAAACAATTAGAGAAAGAAGAACAAAAAACCCAAAGATAGCAGATGGAAAGAAATCATAAAGATGAGATCAGGAATAAATGAAAAAGAAATTAAAGAAACGATAGCAAAGATCAATAAAATTAAAAGCTGTTTTTTGAGAAGATAAACAAAATTGATAAACCATTAGCCAGACTCATCAAGAAAAAAGGGGGAAAAGACTCAAATCAACAGAATTAGAAATGAAAAAGGAGAAGTAACAACTGACACTGAAGAAATACAAAGGATCATGAGAGATTTCTACAAGAAACTATATGACAAAAAAATGGACAACCTGGAAGAAATGGACAAATTCTAAGAAAAGCACAACCTTCTGAGACCGAACCAGGAAGAAACAGAAAATATAAACAGACAAATCACAAGCACTGAAATTGAAACTGTGATTAAAAATTTTCCAACAAGCAAACACCCAGGACCAGAAGGCTTCACAGGCGAATTCTATCAAACATTTAGAGAAGAGCTAACACCTATCTTTCTCAAACTCTTCCAAAGTATAGCAGAGGGAAGAACATTCCCAGACTCGTTCTATGAGGCCACCATCACCCTGATACCAAAACCAGATAAAGATGTCACAAAAAAAGAAAACTACAAGCCAACATCACTGATGAAGTTAAATGCAAAAATCCTCAACAAAATACTAGCAAACAGAATCCAAGAGCACATTAAAAGGATCATACACCATGATCAAGTGGGGTTTATTCCAGGAATGCAAGCATTCTTCAATATATGCAAACCAATCAATGTGATACACCATATTAACAAATTGAAGGAGAAAAACCATATGTTCATCTCAATAGATGCAGAACAAGCTTTCGACAAATTTCAACACTGACTTATGATAAAAACCTTCCAGAAAGTAGTCATAAAGCGAAATTACCTCAACATACTAAAGGTCATATATGACGAACCCACAGCCAATATCGTTCTCAATGGTGAAAAACTGAAACCATTTCCACTAAGATCAGGAACAAGACAAGGCTGCCCGCTCTCACCACTATTATTCAACATAGTTTTGCAAGTTTTAGCCACAGCAATCAGAGAAGAAAAAGAAAATAAATGAATCCAAATCAGAAGAGAAGTAAACCTGTCACTGTTTGCAGATGACATGATACTATACATAGAGAATCCTGAAGATGTTACCAGAAAACTACTAGAGCTAATCAATGAATTTAGTAAACTAGCAGGATACAAAATTAATGCACAGAAATCTCCTGCATTCCTATACACTAATGATAAAAAATCTGAAAGAGAAGTTAAGGAAACATTCCCATTTATCGCTGCAACAAAAAGAATAAAATATCTAGGAATAAACCTACTTAAGGAGACAAAAGATCTGTATGCAGAAAACTATAAGACACTGATGAAAGAAATTAAAGATGATACAAACAGAGAGATATACCATGTTCTTGGATTGGAAGAATCAACATTGTGAAAATGACTATACAACCCAAAGCAATCTACAGATTCAGTGCAATCCCTATCAAACTACCAATGGCATTTTTCATAGAACTAGAACAAAAAATTTCACAATATATAAGGAAATACAAAACACCCTGAATAGTCAAAGCAATCTTGAGAAAGAAAAACGGAGCTGGAGGAATCAAGCTCCCTGACTTCAGACTACAAAGCTACAGTAATCAAGGCAATATGGTACTGGCACAAAAACAGAAATATAGATCAATGGAACAGGCTAGAAAGCCCAGAGATAAACCCACGCACATACAGTCACTTTATCTTTGATAAAGGAGGCAAGAATATACAATGGAGAAAAGATAGCCTCTTCAGTAAGTTATGCTGGGAAAACTGGACTGCTACATGTAACAGAATGAAATTAGAACACTTCCTAACATCATATACAAAAATAAACTCAAAATGGATTAAAGACCTAAATGTAAGGCCAGACACTATAAAACACTTAGAGGAAAACATAGGCACAACACTGTATGCCATAAAGCACAGCAAGATCCTTTTTGACCCACCTCCTAGAGAAATGGAAATAAAAACAAAAATAAACAAATGGGACCCAAAGAAACTTAAAAGCTTTTGCACAGCAAAGGAAACCATAAACAAGATGAAAAGACAACACTCAGAATGGGAGAAAATATTTGCAAAGGAAGAAACTGACAAAGGATTAATCTCCAAAATATACAAGCAGCTCATGCAGCTCAATATCAAAAAAACAAACAACCCAATCCAAAAATGGGCAGAAGACCTAAATAGACATTTCTCCAAAGAAGACATACAGATTGCCAACAAACACATGAAAGGATGCTCAACATCACTAATCATTAGAGAACTGCAAATCAAAACTACAATGAGGTATCACCTCACACCAGTGAAAATGGCCATCTTCAAAAAATCTGCAAAAATTAAATGCTGGAGAAGGTGTGGAGAAAAAGGAACATTGTTCCTACATTGTTGTTGGGAGTATAAACTGATACAGCCACTAAAGTGAACAGTATGGAGGTTCCTTAAAAAACTAAAAATAGAGCTACCATATGACCCAGCAATCCCACCACTGGACACATAGCCGGAGAAACCATAATTCAAAAAGAGACATGTACCACAATGTTCACTGTAGCTCTAATTACAATAGCCAGGACATGGAAGCAACCTAAGTGTCCATCGACAAGATGAATGGATAAAGAAGATGTGACACATTATACAATGGAGTATTACTCAGCCATAAAAAGAAATGAAATTGAGTTATTTGTAGTGAGGTGGAATGACCTAGAGTCTGTCATACAGAGTGAAGTAGGTCAGAAAGAGAAAAACAAATACCATATGCTAACACATATATGTGGAATCTATTTTAAAAAATGGTTCTGAAGAACCTAGGGGCAGGAGAGGAATAAAGACACAGATGTAGAGAATGGACTTGAAGACATGGGGAGGGGGAACGGTAAGCTGGGACGAAGTGAGAGAGTGACATGGACATATATACACTACCAAAGGTAAAATAGATAGCTAGTGGGAAGCAGCCACATAGCACAGGGATATCAGGTCGGTGCTTTGTGACCACCTAGAGGGGTAGGATAGGGAGGGTGGGAGGGAGATGCAAAAGGGAGTGGATATGGAATATATGTATACATATAGCTGATTCACTTTGTGATACAGCAGAAACTAACACACAATTGTAAAGCAATTATACTCCAATAAAGATGGTTAAGTAAATAAATAATAGTAGTTCATAGTCACTGAAAAAAAAAAAAAAAACTATAGGGCTTCCCTGGTGGCGCAGTGGTTGAGAGTCTGCCTGCCGGTGCAGGGGACACGGGTTCGTGCCCCGGTTCGAGAGGATCCCACATGCCGTGGACCGGCTGGGTCCGTGAGCCATGGCCACTGAGCCTGCGTGTCCGGAGCTTGTGCTCCGCAGCAGGAGAGGCCACAACAGTGAGAGGCCCGTGTACCGCAAAAAAAAAAAAAAAAAAAAAAAAAAAAACTATAGACCAATATCACTTGTGAAGATCAATGCAAAAGTACTAAATAAAATGTTAGCAAATAGAATTCAACATTATGTTACAAAAACTACATGACCAAGTGGGATATTCTCAAGTAATGACAGATTGGTTGAATATTAGGAAATCCATTAAGATAACAAACCATCTAAATAGATCTAAGGAGAAAAAAAGGTATGATTTTTTCATAAATGCTGAAGAAACGAAACCTCTGAAATATTCCATAGTCCAATTTTTTACATTTTTAAAATATTTTATTGAAGTATAGTTGATTTACAATATTGTGTTAATTTCTGCTGTACAGCCAAGTAACTCAGTTATACATATATATATATATATATATATATATATATATATTCTTTTTCACATTCTTTTCTATTATGGATTATCACCGGATATTGAATATAGTTACCTGTGCTATACAATAAGAAGGACCTTAAAGTTTATCCATCCTATATAGTTTGCAGCTGCTAATCCCAAACTCCCAATCCTTCCCTCCCCCATGAAATAGTCCATAATCAATTCTTGATTTTTAAAAAAATCAATAGGAATTTATTGATGCCTTTTTAACATGATAAAATGTAACCTAGTCCTAAAGTCAGCATCTTATTTAATGAGGAAACACTAAAGGCATCTCTTCTAAGATAAGGAACTTGTTAAGGATGCTATCTCGAACACTGTATTAGAGATATTGAATGCATTTAAACAAGAGAAATCAATTAGAGGAAAAGAACTGGTAAAGAGGGTGGTATTATAGTTTTCTAATCCTAGAAAACACAGAAAATCAATGATAAAACTACCTCAAACAATAAGAATTCAATAAGTAGGATAAAATATTAATATACAGAAATCTATAACATTCATATATGCAAATAATCAAATTGCATAAAAGTAGAAAAATTATCATGATAAAAAGATTAAATATTTTAAAATAAGCAAAAGATGTACAAAACAATGAGAAAATGTATACAGCTACTAAAAGACAAAGTGTAAACTTGAAAAAAAGAAAGGTATTCACTGTTCTTGGATGGAATGAGTCAACATCATAAAGATATCACTTATCTCTAAGTTAATTTATCAATTTAAAAATAGGAAAATACTAAAAAGGAAAATTTATGAAGGTCTCTAATTGGGTAAGGTTTTAAAACACAGTAGGATGGCTCTGTTATGAAAAGAATGTGTTACTAACATGAACAGACAATCAGACCAGTGGAACACAATAGAAAGACTCAAACATCATTGGGAGACATTTTTCCGTGGGTCTCTCACATTTCTGTATGTCTTATATCAGCTTCTATTTCAGACTATCTTTCAAGTATAGTTATATAGTAAATAGCCTTGAAAGACAGAGATAGTGTCTCCCTCCAGGACAGAAAGCAGATTTGTCTCTTGACCAGTAAAATAATGTCTTATAGATAAATGAATGTATTTGAATATACTGACAAACGTATACCTTTGGCAGTTTGGGGAGGAGTCAGAGAAAGAAACATAGAATATGAAAGCAAACTAATATAATTATTATTTCAAGGAAAACAAAATATAATAAAGAAAATATTATTCAATATATACCTCCTTTGTAAATGATATTTACAAAATCATAATTTATAAATAATAAGTACTGGTTTAAACAAATCAGTGTCTGCCTAATTTAAGCAATATGTGTGTACTATTTTGATTAAAGCCTTAAATAAAAGCAGTATATTTATGAGAAATCTGGTACATAGGCATAACCTAAAATTATTACTCAAAAAAGCGAACATCTCCTTATAAAAGAAATTTCTCTAAGTTGACTACGAAGAATGAACTTGTTATTAAAACAAGAATCTGTAGATTTTTTTTTGTGATCTTTATTCTCATACACAACTGTAATAGTATGTTAATATGATCTCTTGCAAACATTTTTACAATGTGTACTGGGTCTAAAATGTTTTTATTCATTTTAGTCATTAATTCCCTTTTTTAAACTTACTATGAAGACACCATCTTAGCAACAACTGTTTTGTTATTAATAATAGAAAAAAAATTAGAAAAATCCTCAAGGTAAAGGAATAACGTAGTACCTAATTATAGCTTTCTTGATGAAATTAT
Organism: Mesoplodon mirus; assembly: GCF_964341445.2. NCBI lineage: Eukaryota > Metazoa > Chordata > Mammalia > Artiodactyla > Ziphiidae > Mesoplodon > Mesoplodon mirus. Next base: position 47,718,089 of record NC_138984.1, read on the forward strand.
ATGGAATTGTTTAAAAATATGACAAAAGATGTCAAGTTATATGGAATATGCTTGTGATATGATGCTGTTTTAGAAATTTTTATTATAACATTTCTTTACCTTGAGAATAAAAAATATATAAACAAAAAAAGGCCCTCCCCCAAAGTACCATATTTTCAATGTAACCTCTCTATGCAATAGCATCCCTCTCCTGGTAATTAAAAATATTATAAAATATAATATTATATTATTATGTATAGTCAAATGAGATCTTTTATTATGAGTTAACTTTATTTCTCCTATACTTTATTGCTTAGAATAATCTCCCCTGAACTTTATCCTCTCACTAATTAAGCAAGCATTCAGGTATAAATTTTTTAAATTATAAATTCTTTATCCTTATATGCCGGGGTGATACTTTTTACATGTTTTTCAAATAGTACAGCACATGACATCAAAAAAGGCACTGACCAACTGTAGCATGTGATGACTATTAAACAGTATGACTGTCCTGACCTTTACTGGCTCATTATAGTTTCAGCCTTCAGGTGGGGTAACCTGTTTACTCAGTATAGTCCTAGTTTATACCTGCTTTCCTAGAACAATCAACAACGTACACTTTCATTCTCAAGTGTCCTAGGTAAATGATAAATTATATTGTCTCCCTGACTTGCATATACAATGACATAAATGATACCTTTGGAATATCAACTACCATAGCTCTACTTCCATTGAGAACTGGATGACAAATATTTCCATTTTAGCCTTCTAGCGTATGCCAGGAATCAAAATTTCTATTTTCATTAACATCAGAAATCTTGATGTGCATTCTTGCCCATACCCAAAACCATTCTACCTCTGCACAAAAGTTGAAAAAATGCACACGGGGTCTGTAAGAACCCTGGAATACTGTATTTGAAGAAGAATGTGGTTAAATCCTTCTCTCCTGAACCAAAAGTATGAAGATATAACTTACTTGGGCAATTCTAAGGACATACATCAGTCATATAGCTTTCCTGTTAGAAGACATCTAAAGTGACTCCCGAGGGACTTTTACTTGTGAGTAGGCAAGCCTCTCTGTGAGTCCAGTAGATTGTGTGATCCATAAAATGCACTTCCAGACAGCTGAAAGTGGATGGAGTGCCCACAGAAGGCATCACAGAAGAGGCACAGTTTGAGCCAGGGTTCCAAGTGTACATGAGGTCCACAGTGATTACAGGGGAGTTTGCCAGGGGAAGGCTGGCTGCCTCCCAACAGGCCTCACAGAGTGATATTCTTTACCTGCATAGATTCACAACGGCTGAAAAATTGCCCTGCAGATTTACATGCCTAGTAACTTGATTTTGCCAGCATTCCGAAAGCAAATCCACTTCTCAAGAACAAGTTCACATTATCCAAGCTCCTGAGGTAAATAAATAAAACCAGAATGTAACTTAATTTATATTGTGAAATAATTGTTACAGGGACTAAAATACTTGAAGCTCATATGAGCAACACATTTTGTCCTTGTAGGCACAAACATGGAAAAGATAAATAATAATCAGAAGGTTATTTAATAAATGTGGAATCAAAACAAAAAAGTTAGATGAATCCTAAATTTTAATGGCATTAAGCTCAGACAGCTGATGAATTCATCTTAAAATAGGAGTAAGCTTGCCAAAGGAGTCAATGTCCTCAAAGTCTGTTGGCTTAGTGTCCTTTTCTCCTGGACAATGCTTGGATGGAAATTGCCAAATATGCCTTCGTGAGTTTTTTGTTTTAAGGCTTCCATGACTAACCAGCTTACATCAAATTGAGACATTCTTTCTTTGGATATCTTAATGCTCTATATCCAATTGCACTCATTATACAGCCAGTAAAGCCTTTCTTCTTTTGCCATTTTTAATTTTTTAATTGCATAAATTATAACATACATGAATATTTTTAAAAGGGGAAACTCCTTCAAACTCTTTCAAAATATCACTACCCTTCCCAGAAATGTACTCATATACATATAAACACATGTGTACTTAGGCATATAAGAAATTCTACCTTGGCTTCTTTCCTTAAAATTAAATTAAATCCTAATCCTTTCACTTATTTAGGTTAGAAGGATGTTTAATCCTGGTAACTGAGGCTTGCCCATCCCATTCCCATCCCAGGACTCTTGGCCTCTTTGGTTCCTGCTGGCACAGTCATTGTTCATGGTAGCCCCCCTCCAAGGAGGGCCACACCTTCAGAGTTCTAAAGGAGGTTAACCGTGGATTTTTACAACATTGCAATCTCATTCCACCAGGATTTTAAGTTCACTAGCTCTATCTCTTTTCAGTTCCTAATACCCTCCTGATTTCCCCCACCTCCTCCCTTACCTAGCTTACATTGTATGATTCATTACTTTAACTATTCTTTGCATATCCTTGGGGTTTTCATCTCCCTTATCCTGCCTTCATTCCATCCCACCTGGATAACCCAAACTGTGAAAAGCCACCATTCTACCCCACTAGTTACACCTAGGTAACTGTGCAAATAGCTGAAGAAAACCAGAAAATTATACTGCCCTACTTAAATTTATTACCCCAAAGTCTCAAACGGCCTGTTAGTGCTGCCTGGTGACTATAGTACATTTTTTAGGCAATTCACATTTCATTCAATCAGAATAATTATTTCACCCTTTTCTTCTCTCAAAATTTCAAAACCCTATACTACTACTTTACTCTTAGCTGATCACCTTGCTTTTATTTTCACTTAGAAAAAAATAAAAATTTCAAGGGGGAAATTTTCTATCTTTCAACATTAAATCCACCAGCTTACATGTCTTTAAGCCCCAACTATTCTTTTCATCTTATTAGAATGGATAAATAGCCTTTATCCCTAAGACCCAATGGTCTGCCTGAGTTTGTTTTCTCATTTCTCTTACAGTCTCAAATACTGCTTCTTGCCATAATTCTCCCTCTCTTGCATCATCATTTTTTCCTTCCTATGGATCATTCCCATCAGCAGAAAACATGCTCCACTTCTTTGCTCTCATTTTCAGGAAAAAAAAAACTCATAAGTATTATTTACATACATTATTTTCACTTTCTATCCTAGCTGCACCCCTCCACTGAAACAGCTCTGTTCAAGTTCAAAGTCTTACACATCCAACAGTCAGATCTCAGTCTTCATCCAGCTTGACTTCTTAGCATCGTTTGTAACCACTGATAATTCCCTTCTTGTAGTTCCCTCCCTCATGTGCTTTCCTAACACTGTTTCCCTAGCCAACAGTCTGCACCAGCTACTTCCTTTGTCAGACTTCTTTGCTGGATCTTCCTAACACCTACATATTGAAATCCTCCAGAACTTAGTCCCCCAGCCTCTTCTTTTCTCCTTTTACAATTACTTTCCGGGTGATCTCAACAAATTCCATATTTTTAAAGTCACATATGCCCAGTTCTAAGTTTTTATACCTAGCCCTATTTTTGCTACTAAACTCCTCCAACATACCAGGCTTGTTCCCACTTCAAGGCCTTTTGCAATCAATATTCCTTTGGCAAGAATGTTCTTTCTTCCCTTATATTGGTGTAGCTCATTCCCCCATTTCATTCAGCTTAGTCTAATTTCACCTGCTCAGACAGACCTTTCCCTGACAACTCTATCGTAGCAAATCCTGCCACTCTCTACAACCTTAATGTACTGGATTATTTCCAAAGATGGATACAGTAATTCCTCCTATGGAATCTTCCCTTTAGTGATATAGTTTTACCACTCTTCTGGTCAAGGGGTAAAAGCTATGTCCCCTCCCTATAAATCTGGACTAGCCTTGTGACTTCCTTTGACCAATAGTATGATGAAAGTGATGCTGTGTAATTTCCAGGCCTAAGTCTTAGGAGCTTCTCTTTTGGCTCTCTTAGAAGCCAGTCATAATGTGAAGAATCTCAGTCTAGAATACTGAACAATGGAAGACCCCATGGAGAGGCCAATGAAGAACTGAGTTATCTTAGCCAACAGTCAGCACCAGTCCCCCTGGGGGGTGTGTGTGTGTTGCCATCTTGAGTAGTCCAGTCCCAACAGAGCTTTCTTCCTGAGTGTAAGCATGTAAATGACCGTAGACACCTTAAGGGATTTTTTTCCCTGATTCTATATCATGCTTAAACTATAAACAACTAGCCACTCTGTTCACAAATAAGTAAAATAAAATAATTTCAGAAGAGCTTTTGTGGAGGAGTTTAGGACTTCTTACTTACTGGATTGTAACATGGAATATGTATTGTGGGATGTACTTAGAAACTTTTCTTTCAGCCAAGAAAACAATGCTATGAAAGCTGTCAATCATTTCATTATCTTAGCATCAGGAGAGAGATGAATAGAAAAGATTTTGACAAATATAATAGAGAGAAAAGCAAATATTCAAAATATAAAGTGATGGTAGATCAAATCAAAAGACTAAATAGATTTTATTTCACATTTGGAATATTTACATTTTTATCAACTAAAAACCTCAAAAATAATCATTTTTTTCAAAAAACAAAGTGCTTATATGTTTACAATACCCTACTGTGAATTTTGTCTGCTCTTAGCTTTCTTTTTTATTTATTTATTTATTTATTTATTTTATTTATTTATTTTTGGCCGTGTTGGGTCTTCATTGCTGCACACAGGCTTTCTCTAGTTGTGGCAAGTGGGGACTACTCTCCTTTGCAGTGTGTGGGCTTCTCCTTGCAGTGGCTTCTCCTGTTGCAGAGCACAGGCTCTAGGAGCACGGGCTTCAGTAACTGTGGCACGTGGGGTCAGTGTTTGTGGCTCACCGGCTCTAGAGCACAGGCTCAGTAGTTGTGGAACACGGGGTTAGTTGCTCCACGACATGTGGGATCTTCCCCGACCAGGGCTTGAACCTGTGTCCCCTGCATTGGCAGGTGGATTCTTAACCACTGTGCCACCAGGGAAGCCCAGTTCCCTGTTCTTAGATTTCTATTTAAACGTAAATTCAGCTATAACCAATTACTGTCAATTCTGGAATTTTAAAGATTCCAGTAGCTGGTAGTTTTTACTGAGAAAAATCAACACAAAGTTAGTGAAATAGTTTGCCTATTTATGGAATAAAATCTCACTTCAGTTACTCAATTTATTTTAGAACTCTAATTGTAAGTTAACACTCTAATTTTATGAATCCATTCATCTTATGAATGTCTTCATAAGATATTGATTTAAATATTTCCTTGAACCTTTTTATACCAGCATATACTTTGAGATAAGACTCTGTCCCCCACTGCTATTTTTTTTTTAGTATAAAATTTTTTCTAGCACGTTGGCTACCCAGATTGGATTCCCCAGAAAGCATACCCTGAGACAAACTTTAGCATGCAGAATGTTTAATAAGAAATGTTCTTGGAAGCAATACTTGTGCAGAGGTAGGAAGGTCACAGCTGGATTAGACAGAGGAAGAAGTTGAGCTACAGTGCAGTCCTGAGAGCCTCAACTGACTCAAATGGGAGTTCTCAAATCATAAAGAACGTTCAAAAGGTCTCATGTTGGGCCAGAATGAAAGATCATTATATTCATGTATCTATTTATCATTATATGTGGACCACGACAGTCATGGGCCCACTCTTATACCTCCTATGGTACAGAAATCAGTCCTCTGGATAGACACCATGTTATCAGGATTCCATGCTGTTGGATCAAACACTATGTAAACATAACTTAAATAGCAGTGCCAGCTGAGATCTGACAGGTAGGGAATGAAAACCCATTCCTGAAAAGTCTGTTATTATTTTCAGAGCTCATCACTGGCCTTTCCAGGAAGGAAAGATAACATTAGTATTATCTACTTGTCACCAAGTGGCCAGTTAGTGTCCTCAAGGGATGGTGCCATATCAAGGACTTAGTCTTGGCCTCTGTCACTGACAGGGTAGATATTTTGTGGCAATAGTAGGTAGACCAGTCTCAGTGTGTTGGAGCCCATGCTGCTGGATTCATACATAGACTCCATCCTACCACCATGCCACTTCACTCATGTGCCCATTGTGCCAGCACCAGGGTAGTTGATGACAAATTCTGGTTTATGGCCAAGTATTTTCATCTACTTTGTTCTTTAGTGCTTCTTACCTGGTAGGTGTTCTCTGACTGGCATTAACATCTGATATGAGGATTTTCAAACTTCACACCTTTTCCATACGTACAACAAAATGTCTCTGCCCCAGATCCTTGTCTTCAATTTTCCAATCTTTTTCTTTCCAGGTTTCTGAACCTGGTCACACCATTTGCCACTAGCCATATACACATCTATATGTATACAATCTATATGAATATATATATATCTATGTATATGAGTATGTATGAGTCTATACATATCTAACCTCAGGTCACTTCTTCCACAAAAACCGGATAACCAGGTGCACATCCAAACCTATATCCACTGAAAGGCTTTTCCCTATCCACTATCTGTCAAGACCTCCCCTCGCTGGGGCTGAAGTACAGTTGCTATCTATTTGCAGCTTACACTCATATCCTAATCCAATCTCCCTGAGGCAGGACACCTCTAAGATGGCCTCTAGTGATCTCTGTCTCCTGATATTCACACTCTTGTGTAACTCCACCCCCCTTGAGTGTACCCTTGATTATGGGCACGAACTATTGCTTCTAGTCAATAGAAAATGACAAACGTGATGGAATGACATGACACTTCTGTGATTAGAATGTATAAAAGAGTAACTTCTCTCTTGTTAGTAGACTCTATCTTTTTCTGGCTTTGATTGAAAAAAAAAATTGCCATGTTCAAGAAGCTCCCATGGCAAGGAATTGAGGGTAGCCCCCAGGCAACAGCCAACAAAGAACTGAGGCCTTCATTCCAACAACCCTCTAGGAACTAAATTCTATCAAAAAACACAAAATGAGCTTAGAAAGGGATCACTCCCCAGTTGATCCTTCAGATGAGACTCTAGCCCTGGACAATATTTGCAGTCTCATGAAAAACTCTAAAGGAGCAGACTCAGCTAAACCATGCCCAGATTCCTGAGCCACACAAATTGGGAAGAAATACATGTGTATTATTTTAAGTTTTGGGGCGATTTGTTACACAGCAAAGATTAGTAGCATATTATCCATAAACTAAATAAAGGGTCTGTTTTAAAAATAAAAGTAGAGGGCCTCCCTGGTGGCGCAGTGGTTGAGAGTCCGCCTGCCGATGCAGGGGATACGGGTTCGTGCCCCGGTCTGGGAGGATCCCATATGCCGCGGAGCGGCTGGGCCCGTGAGCCATGGCCGCTGAGCCTGCGCGTCCGGAGCCTGTGCTCCGCAACGGGAGAGGCCACAACAGTGAGAGGCCCGCATACCGCAAAAAAAAATAAATAAATAAATAAATAAATAAATAAAAGTAGAAATTTTACTTTGTATAGGAAAGTATAAAATATAATAGAGGACTTTCAATTATAGTCTAGAGGTGTTTCTTCTAAATTTGGTAGGAAATAGGGAACCACTGTACATTTTATTACCCAGGAAGTGGTGGGATTTTTTTCCTACTCTTTTAACATTATTAGTCAGGTTTTAACATATCAAAAGGATAAAGGTGAGAACAGTTAGAATGGCATTATGCTTTTACAGATAAGGGAACATGAGAGTTTGAGCCAAGGTATAGCAATAAGAATGAAAAGAGAAAATAAGTTCAATGGAAGAGACTGTCAACATTCAACTGGTAGTATTAAATGTGGGAGATTAAGGAGGGGGAATAGTTTAGCTGATTAGGCATCGATTAGACTGGGAAATGCTGGCCCTCTAACAGGATGAAAAGAACAGAAAGAGCTGTTGTCTTAAAATCTTAAATATTGCTTTTTTAAAAAAAAGAACTAACAGTATACAGAATTTTTGTATTATTGTTGTTTTTGTTGTATAACCAGAAGTTCAGAGATAGGATCTGGACCCTAGGAGATACTGATTTGGTAGATATCAATAAAACAGAAATAGTTTAAAAGAGAAACTAGAGAAAGAATAGATTTGGTTAAGGAAATAACTTGGAGAATTAATCTATATAAAAAGAAAAGATGAGATGTGAAAAGGGGAATAATCAAAGAGAATAAAAAGGTTGTATTGCAAGAAAGCTAAGGGAGAAGGGAGAGTCATGAAGGTGGAGCTAAAAATTAGAAAGACTGAAAAAAGTTCAGTTACCCTGGAATTTACAGAAAGATTAATTTTGAAAGAGCGGTAAAGAGAGTAACTGGCTTACCAGAGGTCAGGGGTGAGAAGGTAAAAACTGGTGGCAGCAAATTTCCTTTTTTCAAAGAGTAGTTTTATGGAGTAACAGATCAAAAGGAGAACGTGGGGTGGGAGTCAAATAGGCAGAGGGAAGAGGAGCTTTGAAGCCAGGAGATAGGAAGTTGCATTATCCCTTGTCAGATGGCTCCCACTTCAAAGGCATACTTACAAGAGATTGGGCTAGACCAGATTGGAGTTTAGGAAAGATGTAAACATTTAAAATAGCCCCTGCAATGAGTAAAGAGGAACATTCAGAACATCCTTAGTAGTGATGAAAATCCAGCTACATTTAAACAGCACATGTAACTCCCTTAGTTATGGCGGCAATCTACTAGATGACCACAAGCTCAAATAGAACCCCAAAATGGTAAACTTTCTGTTTTTCATTTGTCTCCTTTTGTTCATCCAAAGTCCACAAACAATTGACACATGAGAATCCTATTATTTCTGTAGTTCAGGCATATTACGTTATTTGCCATTCTTGGCTCGGACCATGCCTCCATGCCTTTGCTTATACCTCTCTCTGCCTGAAGTGAGCCTGCCCCCATATTTCAACTCAAGCATGACATAATTTATGAAGCCTCTCTGCCATCTGTTTCTTAAACACTAGAGAGCTGACCATATTCTCCATTACACTGTACCCTACATTTTCTTAATAAATAAAATCTGCTACAGAAATACCCTATTTTCAAATGTAATGTATTTTAGAAAATGTATACTAAAGTCAAATGTGGAAAAGCCAAATAACTGACTGAAAGTGTAAAGATGGAACAAACCCAGAAAAATAATAAATGTAGGTCTAATTACCTCTCTTGTTAGATCAGTGGTTCCAAATTCCCAACAGATATCACCATGCCTGTTGCTTAACTAAAAGTCAATTAATTTATCAATTAAGGCTTTCAGCATTTTCGGGCTGGAATATCACAATACCATCTTAACCATTCTCAACAGTATCTTCTAATTTCAATGTATTTTACTCACACACCACCATTCTATAAAATGATATGAATCATGTCACTTCCCTATTAAAAACTCCATAGTCTGGTATAGAAGGTCTTTCAATGCAATTTGACTTTGGGACCCCTCTCCCACCATCATTCCAATCAGTCGCTGATACTGCCATACATCCAGAGCATTTTTCACCATTTCATGCTTTCCCATTTCCTCGGATATCCTCCATTACCCATTCAGCCTTCTGAACTTGGAAAATTGTAACTCATCATTAAGGCCTGCTACACAGGTCACCACATCAGTGAATTCTTTCCTGAGACAACTTAGTTGCTCCATCCTCTGTGTTCCTTATGTTATCTTTAACTCTGAAAAGCACTTGCATGGTACCGGTGTATTATAACTGATCTTTTTTCATAGTTTTCCCCCAATAGAATGGACATAATGTAAATGCACTTAGTAATCAATTCGAGTCCCCATTTTATTAATAAGAACAGAATAAAAGCATAAAGTTGATTATGGTGATTTTATTTAATTTGCTCAACTGAACCCCAATTATATGCCTACCTTAGAATTAAAGTCAGACTATACTGTGGCAAACCCTTTATAGAACTTAAAGTTTAGTAAGGTAAAATCATATACAAATAAAAAACCTGCATAAAATGACAAATTGTTTTTAAATGTTGAGAAAAAGCATAATGGGACTTAAACTAGTTTAGATAAATCATAGAAAGCCTCTCTGAGTAGTTGACATTTATGCTAAGAACTCATGGGGAGAAAACCTATTTTTTAAGTTATGAAAGGAATTGGATAGACCCTTCCAAGCAGAAGTAACAACATATACACACTCCTAAGGCAGAATAAAGCTTGGCATACAGGAGAGAGAACAAATGTGGTTAAAGTTGGGAATATTTGAGGAGATGAAGGAATGGAGAGGTAGCCAAAAGCTATATAATTAAAGAATTTGTCCACCAAAGAAAGACATTTTGATTTTACTCCAGACATATTAGGAAGATATTAAAAACTTTCAACCTGGAAATTGATACATTCTAATTTATACTTTAAAGAATTTCTCCTGCTAGCCTTTGGAGAATACATTGGAGGTGGCAACAGGGAAAATAAGGAGAATATTGTGGATGCCCAGGTGAAAGGTGATTAATTTGGACCAGAGTCATAGAAATTGAACAGCAGAGACATAGGAATATTTGAGGTGTGCTTTCTACAGGATGAAGAGGTTTTGATAATGGAATGGATGGGGGTTTAAAAGAGAGAAAAGTGTTGTTAGATCCCATACCATTAATCATTGTTCCCATTAAGCTTTACGTAGGACCTGTGCCTGTGGCTTACCTACAAGCTGTGCCAATAGACAAAGAAAAGAAATGTGAATTTCAGGAAAAATTGTCAGTGTATGTAGGCAACACTTTTCTTGAAATGAGGGGGAAAATATTCCCACATCTATCTCCCTCCATGCAACTCTCAATTTTGTAGTTAGGCAAACTTGAACTATAATTCTGCCTATGACTTTACATGACATAAAACTTAGCTAGTCAAGTTATTTAACTTCTGTTACTCAAATTCCTCAGTCTGAAAACCAAGTGCAAACTTCCTATGTGCAAGCGTGTTGTCAAATTTAAAAGAGACAATATATATACATGAAGAACATAATGCAGTACCTTGCATATGGTAAGTACCCATGTTTATAACTCTTTTCAGTTGTAGGTGTTTCTTTAAAAAGTTTTGCATCATTATGTATTCATGTGCTATGACTTTCTTCTCCCCCAGCAATGCCACTACTCCCTGCTAATAAAGCCAGTACATGCTCAGAAAAATCCTGTAGTCAGTCTATCATTATAAGTCTCAAAAAGCTAAAAGATATTGTGACAACTGCTTCAAATAATGACTTTACATTTTAAAGGCACAACAGACTGTCAAGATATACTGGCATATTTTTCCATTGTACTGGTTATTAAACATGTCACAGGAAGTACAAATTGCCTTGGCGACATAAAATATTTCAATAAAATATCTTAAAAGAAGATTGTTTCAGTTCCTTCTCAGATATATTCATTTATTTTCTCTCTGAATATGAAACTGTCAGGTTACAAATATTCCCATTGTACTTATATTTTTGGTACAGTATTCATTCTTTGGAACTGGTAGAGGCCTGAAAGAAAATCAATCTATTCTAGCACAAAGCACATAATCCTAGCATCTGTCACGAAGGTAAAATAGCAAAGATGACAGCATACAATAGTGGGGATAGAACATTTTAGAATCTTTCATTGCTCATCAAATCTTGAATAGAATTACACAAAACTGTCACACTTCCCTATAACGCCTTAAAAATCTTTATGCTTTAGGATATCTGGGGTGTCAGAGTAAAATCAGAAGAATGATTACCATTGTGATCAAAAGAAATGATAAGCACAGAATAGCTTCCCACTTTTCTCTTTTGCAAAAAGCAATTCTTGATTTAGAGAAATCAAAAGGTAACTGAGATCTCAGGATCAAGACGGTGGAGGAGGAGGACACTGAGCTCAACTCTCCAAACGAACGCATCAAAACTATACCTACATATAGACTAACTTTTGCTGAAAACTAGCAGGAGAGCTCTTCGACAACCAAGGCTGTAAATATTCATATAGAGTCTGGTAGGAAGGGAGGAGAAGCGATTTAGTCAGTATCTTCACCCCTAGCAGGGAACCCAGAGGAGAAGGGGGATATGACAGTCTCGGGCATCCTCCCTGGGGAGCAAGGGGTTCAAGCCACATATTAGACACCTCAGCCCTGGTGTCTGACACTGGGAAGACGAGTCCCCTCATCTGGCTTGAAAACCAGTGGGGCTTACCAGAGGACTGTAATAAATTGAGACTCCACTCTTGAAGAGGATGTGCACAGACTTGCAAACAGACGGTGCACCTGCTCCAGCACCTCTCGCTCCAACACTGCTCCCCACTGAAGTGAAGGGAACAGAGCCAGCTCTGGCCCCAGCGCTGCCTCTGACTACAGCAGAGACCACCATTTCCTGCACAAACATCCGTGTGCATACTTGGTGGGGAATAAAACCAGTCCAGTAGTGTGGCCCCAACCCCTCTGGCTGGACTCAGCCTCTAACCAGGGATATACACTTGGGGGAAAAAGTGAAACCAGCACAGAAGTGCAGCCCCAAGCCCTTAGACCCCATGCATGCCCCTAACCAAAGCAAAGACTGCCATCACAACATGATGAAACCCAGCTCCCTCAGGGTTCCTGCTCCAGCCCCTTGGGCCATAACCTCACCCCCATAGGGAGGTGACTGCCATTGAACATAGAAACCCCAGCTTACAGCTGATAATTTACCTGATGAAAAGTTCAAAGCAATGATAATATGATTGATAACTGAACTTGGGAAGAGAATGGATGACCACAGTGAGAATTTCAATGAAGAACTAGAAAATATAAAAAAGAACCAGTCAGGCCACATGTGAAAGAATGAAATTCCAACATTCTCTAACACCAGATACAAAACTAAACTCAAAATTGAAAAGACCTAAATGTAAGACCAGAAACCATAAAACTCCTAGAAGAAATCTTAGGTGGAACACTATTTGACATAAACTGTAGCAATACTTTTTTGAATCAGTCCCCTAAAGCAAAGGAAATAAAAGCAAACATAAATAAATGGGACCTAATTAAACTTAAAAGCTTTTGCACAGCAAAGGAAACCATAGACAAAACGAGAAAACCTTCTAAATGGGAGAAAATATTCGCAGATGATATGATTGATAAGGAGTCAATATTCAAAATGTATAAACAGCTCATACAACTCAACATCAAAAAAAACCAATTTGATTATAAAATGGACAGAAGACTTGAATAGACAATTTTCCAAAGAAGACTTATGAATGGTCAACAGAAACATGAAAAGATGCTCAACATCATTAATCATCAGGGAAATGCAAGTCAAAACCACAATGAGATATCACCTCACACCTGTTGGAATAAGTATCACCAACAAGAACACAAATAACAAATGTTGGCGAGGATGTGGACAAAAGGGAGCCCTTGAACCCTGTAGTAGGGCTCCCTTTGTCCACATCCTCGCCAACATTTGTTATTCCACCTGTAGGTGGAATACGAATTGGTGTAGCCACTGTGGAAAACAGTATGGCGGTTTCTCAAAAAACTAAAACTAGAGCTACCATATGACCTAGCAATTCCACTCCTGGGTATACATCTAAAAAATGTGAAAACACTAATTTGAAAAGATACATGCACCCCAATGTTCATAGCAGGATTATTTACAATTGCCAAGATATGGAAGCAACTTAAGTGTCCATAGATAGATGAAGTGATAAAGAAGATGTGGAATAGATACACAATGGACTACTACTCAGCCATTAAAAAAAAATGAACTTTGCCATTTACAGTAACATGGAGGGACTTGGAGGATATTATGCTTAGTGAAATCAGTCAGAAAAAGACATCTATTATATGTTTTCACTTATATGTGGAATCAAAAAATAAAACGAATGAATGTAACAATACAGAAATAGACTCACAGATACAGAGAACAAACCCAGTGGTTACCAGTAGGGAGAGAGGTGGGTTGAGGGACAAGATAGGGGAAGGGGACTAAGAGGTACAAACTAATAGGTATAAAATCAATGTGATAAAAGGAGGTAATATACAGCACAGCAAATGTAGTCAATATTTTATAATAACTTTAAATGGAGTATAATCTATAAAAATATCAAATCACTATGTTGTACACCTAAAACTAATATTGTAAATCAACTCTAATTCAAAAAAAGGTAACTGAAAAAGATAGGATATGATAAAATGATTAGATTCAGTTTCCAGTAAGTGTCCAGGTATCTCATTAATGGTACCCTCAACTGGGCTATATGTGATTTGCACTGCTATCCCAGACAGCTTCCTAGTGAGGGATTGTATCCTGGAACTAGCCGCCACCTCAGTCCAAATGAAGAGAGGTCCAAGGCAGTGAACTTCACCCATTCATGTAATAATCATATTCTCAGTCAAATAGCAGTCTTCATCAAACTTATATATGGAACACTGTATCCCTGATTCCTATTCCAGAGCTCAGATTACTAGACTGTGTGGTTGCCTTCAGAAATGTTCAATTTAAAATTATACTACCATGGAGAAAGAAAACGGACAGTTTCCAGGCATTTGCAAATTTCAAACTCACTACTTTGGATCTAATATCATCAACCAAATAATTCATACATAAACTATGGTTAATCTAAAATTTGATTCTTGTATGTGACCCTAATCACATTTAAACAATGACACCTTTTCAAATAAGATTTATATGTATGGCAATCCCTAGCTTTCCCTATTATAAAAGTGATTCTGTGTATTAATAATATTCCAAAATTTATTTGGGCAAATCAAGGTCAAGTCCCCATTATAACGGGCTGTAATTTCCTCATCTGTAAAATTAGATGATCAGATTACATGATCTCTAAGGTCTCATCCACCTTAAAAATTTATAAGTTTTATTTCCAAGAATGGAGGTGAAGGAATCTAATCTCTATCTCTGACCTCAGCACTGAATTACCCTGTGTTTTTTTTGTCTCTTTTTCTCCCCAGGGGGCTTAGCTTTAAAAAAAATGTACATTGAGATGCAATATGCCTACAGCAACAAAAGGTGAAAATTATCAGAGGCTTAGTTGCTCAGCAGTATTTCAATTCATAGAGACTCCAAAATAAAGAGCAACTTGTATACTCAATGGAATTAAACCCATTTAATGACAATCAAAAACATACACATATACAAATTGGCACATTCGCCTCCATGAAATCTCAGTATTCGAAGAATTACACATATTGTTTTAAACTTGGCTCAGGAATGGTGATGTGAGATATCCTTAGAGGAAATCTATTAATATGAACATATTCTTAATACACCAAAGACTGTGACTGATCTCTTTCAGATTGCAGCTGGCCTTCTGCCACAGGTTAGTCTAGAAATAAAGCAAACAGGATAGAAAGAAATCTAAGAAGGCTAAGGCAAGAAAGCATTTTTTTTCCCTTAGTGCCTGAGATTCTTGAGAAAGCAAATAAACTTCTATTGTTTTCTGATCCAATTATTAAAAAAATAATTTGGAAAACACTTAATTATTCATACAGATAGAAGCACTGGCAATTTATATTCCGTGATAACTCTAGCTGCCCCATTTTGTTTCTAGGTTCTTACACAAATCTCATCTAAGCTTTAACAAGTGTCAGAATTCACCTCAGTTTAAACACTTCTGTCTGCCTTTGCTCCCTTTAAAGTGTAGATATTTATAAATATGACAAGAACACATGGAACAGTCGAAGAGGGTAAGGATAAAATAGCAGCAATGTCATCCATTCCTATGTGGCCTCAGAGAGACCTCACTTCAGAGCACCTAACTCATTCCCTAACACAGCACCTGGCAAAATTAAGGTGCTCAACACATATTTCCTTAATACCTGAGAGCAAACCCAGCTTATATAGTGCGTGAAGCAATAGAGACACATGTAATATATTAACAACCGGTGGGAATCATGTGCCATAAGCAGCCTGGATACTAGCCTACAGATTTTTCTCTCCCAGATCTACTGTTTGCCCAAGACTTAGGCCTAGTTTTCCCTCTAAACTTCTAACTATATGACCTCTTTTGACACTGGAATCCTGCATTGAATGTCAGCCTAGTTTGACTGATATTCCAATATTTTGCTTTATTCCTGCCAGTTGCAGTACCTCCAGGGCCTGGTTCTCCTTTCCTATAGCTTTAGCCACTGCCTGTGCACTTTCCAGGATCTACTTGACCATAGTATAGGATATTGAATGCGACTGTTTCTGTCTCAGTTTCTACTGAGGTCCAGGGCAGTAGGTATCAGCTACTTTAATATTCCCATGTGAATATGCAGGACTGCAAAAGAGCTGTCTGTGAATCACTTTTAACTAACCTTAGATTTCACTCATCTCTGGGTTTTAAAGGGAGTGGGAGAGGCACATACATGAGAAAACAGAAAGAGGATATTTTTGGAGACCATTGCTAGTGAGCTGGAGGAGGCATGTGGGGACACATGGAGATTTTGCCCCTGGTCCCAAACCAAGTGAACGGAGCTTCAAGGAGACCATTTCTCGAGAAGTTTGACATAATCCCCTGGAGTCTGAGAACATGCAATCTGATTTCCACCTCAAGCCTGATTTTGTAAGCAGTAGAAGGCTGCCAAAACAGCCTGTGGTGGCAAAGCAGAGAACTAGTTAGGGAAGCTACTGACCATCTCACAGTGGGAAAAGGGACCAGGTTTCCCAGGGACAAGGCATGGGCCACCTGAGACACAGAGGTAGCCTGTAGAGGTTTTGAATGATGTCCAAGAGGGCTTTCTGTGATGATCAAGATAATCTCATCCAGGGAGGCTGAAAGTATAGAGCCAGGTGCTATGGGAATAACAACTGGACAGATGAAGGAGAAGTACTTACTCAAGTGGAGAGAGCCTCAGGAAAATAATAGAGTAGTTCACTAAATACCCAGAGAAGAATCACTTCGAACAATAGGAAAGGCCGGAGAAAATCAACATAAGATGCTACCTGAGCTCACATAAGACCTTTTTCCCTCTTACTCCTCCTCCCTTTGGCCTACCAAAGATCTCACCCAGGGGTAGAGGAATTACTGTGAGATAGAAAATTCTTTTTAAAAAATGATAGCAAAAGTTAAAATCGGTTTCTAACTCACCATGTTATTTCACATATCAATTATACCATTAATAAATATTACCGGGGCTTCCCTGGTGGCGCGGTGGTTGAGAGTCTGCCTGCCGATGCGGGGGGCGCGGGTTCGTGCCCCGGTCCGGGAGGGTCCCGCGTGCCGCGGAACAGCTGGGCCCATGGGCCGTGGCCGCTGGGCCTGCACGTCCGGAGCCTGTGCTCCGCAGCGGGGGTGGGCCGCAGCAGTGAGAGGCCCGCGTACCGCGGGGGAAAAAAAAAAAAGTCCACATGCCACCTCAACTAAGAGGCCCATATGTCTCAAGGAGGATCCCACGTGCAGCCAAAATAAATAAATAAATATTTTTTTAAAAAAAAAGTATTACCTACCCTTCCAAGTTTTGTGGGGACCATATCTTACTCCCTCGATCAGAGCCAATTAAATTTGCATTTGTTTAGATATTTTAACTTAACAGCTTTTCTAGTGGGGCAGCCCTATATTCTGGTTAACTTCCCCAAAACTTTGTATACTCCATTACTCTTCGTTTCCATTGAGGTATCAGCATGTATTATAACTGAACCAAGAGGGGAACTGAAGAAACAAACTGGTGGTGTGTATTTTCTAGAGATTGATAATTAGAGCTGTATTCAGGTAGTCATTTCAGGAGATACAGCCTCTTTGCTTTTTTGTTTTGTTTTGTTTTTGCTTGCTGCCCTTTTTAATGAGTATTCTCTCCTTTTTAATATACTTTTCAGTAAAACGGGCTAGGGGTAAAAGAAGAAAATATTGTCAGGGTTGTGTTGTTTGTTTTTTCATATCAGTACCTGACATCCTAAATAAAACATAAATCTAATGATATGCAGCTATAACAAATTTGGTAGTTTAAAACACACAAATGTATTACCTTACAGTTCTGTAGATCAGAAGTCTGATGCAGGTCTTTCCTTCTGGAGATCCTAGGAAAAATGCATTTCCATGCTTTTTCCAGATTCTAGAAACCACCAGAATTCCTTGGCTCATGGCCCCACTCCATCTTCAAAGGTAGCAGTGCCCTGGACAGAATTCTTTCTCAAATGACAACACTCTAACACTATTTTGTTTTACCTCCTCCTGCCTCTTTGAAGGACGCTTGTGATTACATTGGGCCCACCTGGAGAATCTGGGCATGCGCAGTTGTAAAGTAAACTGATTGGCTGCTAAGACCCTTTGCCTGGTAACAACCTATTCACAGGTTCTGGGCATTAAGCCATTTTTCTGCCTACTCCACCACCATGGCCACCACGACCATCACCCACACATACACACAGACGATACTGTTTCTCTTTCTAATGGAATAAGCATGGTAAATGTCCTTAGAATGCCAGATAATGCTTCAGTATGTGAGAAATGTACCGTCTGACTTCCCCTGATTAATCGGCTTGAATACCATTTGTCTAGATAAACACTCTCTGAATTTTTTTAACCTTCTCAAATGACAAGTTTCATTGTATTTATTCATATTCACTGGATAAAGTAAAAACAACCTTTATTTATTCTAACACTAATCCCTACAAATGAAATCAATATGCTTCAACAAGGAAATCAAGTTTGTTCTTTCTCTAGTTCCTTCTCCTTTGTCTGATTTTCATGGAAAGTCTATATTTGGCAGTAGAATTGAACTCAACATATTTGTACAAGTTGGTGCTTGGATGGAGTTTTCAGCAAAATTTTAAAAGATGGTTGGAGAAAGACTAGGTTCACTAGCAAATTAGAGTGAAAAACAAAATCAGGTGTTGCATTTTGAGGTTAATGGTATGGTAAGAGGCTCTCAAGGCTGAAGAGGAGGGTTGAGTTGTTGGTGTTTTTGTTTTTTCTACTTTTTTTCTTCCTTTATCTTAAGTAGAATTCCCTAGAAGTAGGGCCTGAGACGGGAATCCAAGCACACATGATTTATTTTGAAAGTTCTCTTTAGGAAAAACATATATGAGACAGAGGGAAGGCTAGGGAAGGAGAAAGAGCCAGCAAGCATGTGACTTCAGATAGAGGCTAGCCTGGACTGTAAATTTCATGGATAGAGTTAGCTCACATGGAAGCAAGAAGGCTGAGCTTCTGTACCTTGTATCACTCAGTCATTAGCTGCTTCAGGGATGCGGAGTCATGTAACCTTTCAAGTATTAGCAGTTAAGGATCAGGTCAGCGAAGGACACTTCTCCAGAGTTAGTTCAACACTTGCACAGCTGAAGGACATCTTCCTGATCAAGTAAAAGGGATCTGGGAGGAATAACAACAGCATCTCCTCCATCCTTCCTTCCTTTTTCCTACACACTCTCCTTACTTTCTTCCTTCCTTCCTCTATTCCCTTTAAATCTTGCTTTCTTCCACATTGCTATATTTTCAAAAATTCAGGTCTTATTGGAATTATTCACCCATAATCTGTAAGCAATGGAAAATGTAGTGTTTCTGCTTAAGCTGATTCACATGATTTCTGACATCTGCACAGAACCCTAATTAGTACGATTACTACAAAACATTTGGATTCACATTGTAAGTATTTAAAAAAATTTTTTTCTTCCAGTTTTTAGGATATAATTGACATAGAGCACTGTATAAGTTTAAGGTATACAGCATAATGATTTGATTTACATACATCACAAAATGATTAGCAGAGTAACTGTAGTGAACATCCATCATCTCATACAGGTACAAAATTGAATAGAAAAAAATTTTTCCTTATGATAAGAACTCTTAGGATTTCCTCTTTTAACAACTTTCATATGTAACATACAGCAGTGTTAATTTTATTTATCCTTGAACATTATAATCCTATATTTATCTTATGCATCTTATTTATCTTATAACTGGAAGTTTGTAACTTTTGTCTGCCTTCGTCCAATTCCCTCTCCCCCTACTCCCCAATCCCCACCCTCCACCTCTAGTAACCACAAATCTGATCTCTTTTTCTATGACTTTGTTTGTTTCTGAAGTATAATTGACCTACAATACTATGTTAATTCCTGTTACAAGTCATAGTTATTTGATATTTCTATACATTTCAAAATGATCACCATGATAAGTCTAGTTATGATATCACCTTACAAAGATATAGCTATTAATTATATTCCCCACACTGTACATTTCATACCCATGACTCATTTATTTTGCAACTGGAAGTTTGTACCTCTTAACCTCCCTCACCTATTTCTTTCCTTCTCCCCACCTCCTGGCAAACCCCTGTTTGTTCTATGTATCTATAACTCTGTTTCTGTTTTGCTATGTTTGTTTGTTTTTTAGATTCCACATATAAGTGAAATCATACAGTATTTGTCTTTCTCTGACTTATTTCACTTAGCATAATACCCTCTAGGTTCATCCATGTTGTCACAAATGGCAAGATTTCATTCTTCTTTTATGGCTGAATAAGATAACACATCTTCTTTACCTATTCATCTATTGATGGGCATTTAGGTTGCTTCCATATCTTGGCTATTGTGAATAATGCTACAGTGAACATAGGGGTGAATATATCTTTTCTAAACAGTGTTTTTCTTTTCTTTGGATAAATACCCAGGAGTAAAATTGCTGGGTCAAATGGTAGTCTCATATTTAATTTTTTGAGGAATATCCATTCCTCCATGGATATGTTTTCCACGGTGGCCACAGTGATTTACATTCCCACCAACAGTGCATGAGGATTCCCTTTTCACAACATTCAATACATATTTTTTAAAAATTAGAATTAGATCTGAGTAACATAAGCATAAGCATAATCCTCTGAATGTAGCCTGTCCAACTATGATTTCTGCCCAATCTGCTAGATTCTAGAAATCTATGAAATGCTACCACAAATTTGTTTCTTTAGCTCAAATCATAGTACCAGATTGACAGATCATTGATGACATAATTGCCTGAGAATTGCAGTAGTGTCATGTTGGAAATATTTCTACTAAATGGCACATATATCTAAGTTGACTATGGGATATCATCAAAGTTTGAGCACTTTCTTTAGCTATCCCAAAAATTGAGCCAAAACACCCTTAAATTTGTTGGACAATGAATTTAGAACATAATTTACTTACATTTTATAATGGAAAAAACCCAAATTGGAAATCAAGGACATCTGGAAGATCTATAACAACTTATTAAATCTTCTTTCATCTTTCATTCCCTCATTTGTAAATGATTTAACAAAATTACCTAAAGGTTGCCTTCCAGAATTAAAATTCTGTGATTAAATGTCTATTTCTAATTTGAAATAGTGTACAGAGTAATACTTGGAGTTATGACATCATTCTTTGGCTGCATGATGCTTCGGCTGTTTTCATTCTGAAATAAAAGGATAATGTAAAACAAATGGGCCATTTTCCTTTCAATGGGGCTGAGAAATCTCATGAAAAAATATTGAGTTTCTGTAATCACTACATCAAACTGTCACAATATATAAAGTATGGGAAAAGTTATTTAGAGATTCTCATAACTGGTCACTTATTTTCTTTTACTGACATAAAAAATAATTCATAATAATAATTATAATTCTATGTAGCTCACATTTCTTAACCAACATTGCAGATATTTTTTTCTCATAAAAATTCTTGGATTTTTTAACCCACATCTTACATGCATATTGGGGAATAAGGGACAAAAGTCAGATAGTGTATCAATAGTGAAATCAAGATTGAAAACTATAATTCCAGATTCCTAGGGTCTTCGTACTGTAGCACACCCTTTCATCACCAGTCATAGTCTGGCCTCATGTAATACATCGATTTCACTGGTATCACAATTAATCCAAGTATTATTATGTTGACATTCAATTAAAAATTTTACAAATATTTTTATTGTTCATAAGTCAACTATATTGTCACTAGTGAACTATAAATGTATGGCCATGTTATCATCCATAGAGCTGGATGGGAAATATTGTCAAGTAATCTAAGTTCTGAAATACCTTGCATTCAACTTTGGATATACTCTACCTCCCATCCAGTGCCCTTTTGCTAACCTTTGATAATCACTGGACTCTCTTCAATCTATCCTCCCATCACTCATTTGATTAAAAGTGAAAAACAACAAGAATCATGCAGATGTTCAATTCTTACTGTGACTAAAAGGCATGAGCCCAAATGACCTTTCCTATTAATGCTGAGATTATCCAATTAAACCAGGGCCACGGTACATTTAACTTTTTCATTTTGCTTTATATACCTGACTCGAAATATCATTGTAAACAATTTTTTTCTTGTTAAAAAAATTACCTTTCACTTAATCATCTGATAAATACTGTTAAATTAAACAAAGAGGCCATTAGACTGAGGCAGCTCTAATACCTGAGTGACCTACATAAGCAAACCAAAGTCTTAAGCCTATAAATGCCTCAAGGTTAAGAAATAAAACCCAAGGGCTACCAATCACAAACAGCCAACAAAGGTTTTCCAACTAAGGCAAACACTTAAGCCATAGCCGTTCAAATAATTTCCTTGCTTTGCTTCCACCTTTTCTCTACAAAAGTCTCTCCCTCAGCTACTGTGGGTGGAGCCCTCCTGACCACTTCCAGCTTGGTGCTGCGCAATTTGAATCGATTTTTGCTCAAATAAACTCTTAAAATTTTCAATATGCCTCAATTCACCTTTTAAGAGTTTGAACATTAGTGCTACAACCATATACTCAGTGGGTGTGTAGGAAGCCAGGACAATGAACAGGAGTGGGGAAAGTGGATCTATGTAACCATTTCTGGTATCTGCAGTGAATCATTATCTTTATAATCCATCTCTTCACCAGACACATTCTAGTTCCTGGAACATGCTCTGTAGATTTGTATTTGGGTTTGCCTTTTTGTAAAGCATATAAGTTAGCAAAAGTTTCATTGCCTTTCGATGGTTTTGACTGAGTCCACTCTCTATCCTCAACCTATCACTGTGGCCAGGAAAATGCAATGCACTGATTGTTTTGGGGTCAGGTCTTGTGCCTCACTCCTGAGACATGGTGGAGCCCCACCCAGCTTAAGGAGAGAAGAGGTAGATTCCCAAATAAGAACTGGTACTCTTTGCCAAAACGATAGGCCATAGTGGCAGGGAGCATCAAGTTTCTATTGCTATAGCACTTCCTCAGCTTTTATTTACCTTCTCCCAATTTTTATATAAACATTCTAAACTGTCAAAATGTCAACAAAGTTTATTCTAATCATCCTGTAATTTCTAGTCAAATACCAACCTTGAGAATCATTTCCTAACTGTTTCTGTCAGAATTCTTCCCTCCCTTAACGATTTGTCTTTCTACTAGTATGTTATTTAATTGAACATTGCATATATTGTTTGCTTAACTTCTGCCAGCTTTGGTGACCTGGTTTTCAAGTAGATGATTCTATAACTACATTGTCTTATTTCCAGTATGTGCCTCCAATAGTGCTTCACACATCTTAACAGGCACTTGCTAAAGTGAAATATCTTTAAAATCTCTTTTAAAGTGAAATATATCCAGGGAATAGTTTTTTAACTAAGCACATCCTATGAGACATGTTGAATAAATCACACATTAAAATGTGAAAGGGTATTTCAGTCAGTGTTAATAAATAGTCAAGAGTAAGACATTGAATTTAGGACACTTAGATTCAGTCGTGTCAAAAGAGAAGAGAGTACAGTTTAGACGAATGTCCAAGGGCTACAGCAGAGTTTTGCCCAACTTCAGCAGATATCACAGCATCAGAGGTGTTTTGTTTTGAATGACAGTGCCTGGATTTGTGTGGTACATGACATGCCTGACCACACACAGAAACCCTGAATTTCTACCTTCAGTCTTGGTCACTTTAAGGTACAAAACACACAACATTTTTATCGGAGGAGAAAAGCTCATAAAAACCTAGGTTAAGAGAAAAGGTGTCTAAGGTTTTAAAGAGATATTTGATTTAATGTTTTTAATAAAAGACTGCTGCTAAGCATGAGGGGAACACACGTTCTGAGTTATGTTTTCAGCTAAGGTGATAGATGTGAATCTCTCCTTTTCAGTCCCTTGACCTTTGGTAATTATTTACAATGAAGCAGAATGAGCTAGATTGTAGTTACAGACATAGAGAATAATGACCCTCCTCAAAGAGAGCTCATAAACATAACTAACTACACTAACAGTAGTTCTCCAACTTTTTTTCATCTTTCAAGGACCCACTTGAGAGAGAAACTCATTTACACAGCTTGCATGGATTTATGAATACAGACAGCTCAAGACCAACTGCTGTGAACGTTGGTTCTCAACCTAGTGTGGTTCCCCCCACACCTAAGTAGGAGGTGGGCAGTGCTTACTGACATCTAATAAGTAGAGGCCAGGGATGCTGCTAAGCATCCTACAATGCACAAGACAGCCCTCTACACTAAAGACTTATTGAGCCAAAAATGTCAGTAGTGCACAGGTTGAGAAACTGCTTTAGAGATAAAATTACTTGTATCCTTTGTCTTCCACAGATTGCTGTTACTGGAAAACACTTGAAACAGTTCCAAGGAGTCATGACAATAGATATGGTCTCACAGAGGCCTTTGAACTGACCACCTAATGCATTCTTAAAATGTTACAATAATGAGAGCTCTAATTTAATCTTTATATAGAAATGTGGTAAAAGAAATCTATATGATGGAATATTATGCAGTTATTAAACATAATTTTTTAGGATGATTTTAAGTGGCATGTAAAAATACCCATCACCTGATAATTAGAAAGAATCAGTATTTTTTACAATATGTTACAACCTTACTATATATATTTGGTGATACAGGCAAATTCATGGGTAAGTATATGCATGCAAGTATAAATAAAAATATATACTGAAAGTCTATTAGTGATATAATTTACAGGTAATTTTAATTTACTTCTTTGTACTTTTCAGATTTTTAAAATAACTATAATAAGTAGGACTTTATTAAAGGGAAAATATTATTTGAAATTGAAAAGAAACTGTTTAATGTATGCTTCTGAAACTTTTCAAAGGTTCTGTAAAGACATATTTGGCTATTGCTATCACAGAAATGGCATCAATCATGGTGAAAACAAGTTGAAGCAAAATTTTAAAAATATTTTGAAATGAATTACTTTATTTGCAAAAAAGTCAACATTAGCATTAAAACTGGACAACACCAAATGCAAACAATTTATGGATAAAAAATGAGAAACAGCTGCTTTATTCGTTCTCCATCATTCCCAGGAACATTTAAGTGAAGGAAGTAAGATTATAAGATAGCATTTGAGAAAATAAAACCAACCAATAATGTTGAATATATGTAAAATCTCCTTTGGCTTTTAGGGCATCAAGTTTCAACTTCTTACTAACTAGAAGTTATTTTCCTACTGCTCCACATAGAACAGAAGAGAGCATTATTTAATACACACACACACACACACACACACACAAATGTTTTTGTAGCTAATTGTGCACACAAATGGAATCAGAAAAATGCTTGATAAGCCTTTGACTCCAAGTAATTAGAGTCTTCAGATGGGCAGAGTCAGGAGAGATTTATCTAGTTTAATCGACTTATACTGAGTTCTACCCTACTTTAATCCTAGAGAAATATTTCTTAAATAACACCTGCATAGAATGCAGATTTCTAAGCCTCCTCAGAAACTCAGCTTTAGAAGGCTTGGACCTGAGGCTTAGGAACCTACATGGTTAACAGATATCCACAGGTGGTTCAGGACCCAGGGGACACCCCTCCCAGCCTCAGCTCTCTGCAGAGCTGTCTTCCTGAATCTCTTTCCTCCCCACTGCCCCCTCCCCCCAGCTCTGAGTTCCATTAGGCACTTCCCAAAAATATTCCTCCTTCTCTAATGCAAGAACTACAGGGAGTGCGCTATGGACCTTTCTCTTTTGCCAGGTACTGCAGCTAGATAAGGGACAGGATAAGGAGAGAGAAGAACATTTCCTATCCTAAAGATGTAGAAGAGAAGGAGACAAAACCACTCTGTGGTCTGCTTGGAGTGTTAAATCTTTGTACAGAAAAGATCAATCTAACCTACTGCTAGCAAATATTTTAAATCTTAACATGCTGAGAGCCTCACTGTCTTCTATGCTAGGCTAAGGAATTATTAGAAAAGTTTTCTTCTGACATTTTAAACATTATAGGTATCAGTCTTCAGGAAGTGATGGAAACTCCCAAAACGTGTCCATCTGAAGAGGATTCCATTTCTTTTTTAATACAAACTACAGAAAATAAAGGTTTAAACAAATTCCAGATTTAACTTGATTGTATCTTCTTTCTCCCCCAACCAAGAAGATTCTCAACTTGTGAGGTATATCCCCCAAAAGAAGTGGGTGGAATGGAGTAGAGTGGTTTGTAAGATTTTCATGGTAATCAAAAGAGAGTATGTGTTATAGGATGAATATTTGTGCACCCTAAAATTCATGAGTCGAAATCCTAATCCCTAAGGTGATGGTATTGGATGCAGGCCTTGGGGAAATGGTAGGTTATGAGTATGAAAGCCCTCATGAATAGGGTTAGTTACTTTATAAAAGAGAACCCAGAGAGCCCCCTTGCCCCTCCCAACATGTGAAGACCCAGCAAATAGACAACTCTCTATGAGCCAAGAGGTGGGCCCTCATCGGAACTCAACCATACTGGCAACCTAATCTTAGACTTCCAGCCTCCAGAACTGTGAGCAATAGATTTCTGTTGTTTATAAGCCACCCAGTCTATGGTATTTGATTGTAGCAACCCAAACTAAGACATCAAAAGAAGGTATGGTTCAACCACTTTGAAAAACTCTCCTTGAAAGACAACAACTTAGACTGAAAAATGGAAGTAATTGGTTAAGTGATTAATCAAAAGCACCAAAACTTTCATTCAGAAGATCCCAAAGTTAAAAAAACAGATTGGATTCAAAGTATATTCATTTCCCCACTTCATGTCCTCATGTAAATTGCTTCATCCATTTTACTGTCTCATGTAAACAAAAGTGTAATTACCTTTGCAACTGGAATATTTTTGTATTCCTTAAAAGACTAAACACAGTGGTGAATAACTGGAGGCTTTTTGAGTATAAAACAAGGAAATACAAAATAAACACAAATTTTTAAAAAGCAAAACAAACTTAAGCAATCTCTGACTCCTAGTCTCTTCCCAAAATGGATCAGAATATTTATGCCAAACCTTGAAAATTCCCCTCTGGAAAAAAAACACTCAGAGCCACAAACTGTCTAAAACCAGGAGCTGTCCATTATGGCAAGACAGATACCTAGGGAACTGGGCCCAATATGTCCCCCAAAACAGCAAACATCCTGAGTTGGAGACCCAGATCTCATACTTTTGACAAGAGCAAAAAATGTCTAAAAATTTTAGTTTGTAGTTATACTGGAAAATATTAGGGGTAGGATTTGGGTTGTGAATGAGAATAAAATTGCTTTTAGTGTCCCTTAATTGCCTCACATTTAAATATACTGTATTAATCAGCGTTCTCCAGAGAAACACAACCAGTAGGATGTGTATATAATATAAAGAGAGAGAGATTAGTCTGT
This sequence comes from Mesoplodon mirus, assembly GCF_964341445.2. Lineage (NCBI taxonomy): Eukaryota > Metazoa > Chordata > Mammalia > Artiodactyla > Ziphiidae > Mesoplodon > Mesoplodon mirus. The sequence goes on from NC_138984.1 coordinate 47,745,377, forward strand.
AAGAATTGGCTCACATGATTGCAGAGGATGGAAAGTCCAAACTCTGCAGGCCAGGCTGTCAGGTTGGGGACCCAGAGAAAAGCTGATGTTGCAGCTAAGACTGAGGCAGGCTGGAGGCAGAATTCCCTCTTCCTCAAGGCATCATCTTTTCTCCTTTATGGCCTTAAACTGATTGGATGAGGGGCATCCATATAATGGAGGGTAATCTGCTTTACTCAAAGCCTACTAATTTCAGTGTTAATCTCATCTGAAAAATACTATCACAGTAACATCTAGACTGGTATGTTGTCAAGTATTTGGGTACTGTGGCCTAGCCAAGTTGACACATAAAACTAACTATCACCTATACCAATATTATATTCACATTTTGTGATCCTAATGATTTGACTAACATTAGGGAAAGTAATTAATATTTTGACTACCCATTTAAATTGTTTAACGAACAATCATATCTTACAAATTTAACTCAAAATTTGGAAATGATTAAAGTTTCATTTCAATACGAAAATATTTTACAGTGCCACATGCTTCACAAAGCAGCGATTATGGTCTCTCTGGTTCAGTGAAGTTTCAAGCTATTAACAGGTCCCTGCACTAAGAAAATAATTTTAAATTATTAAAATATTAGATGACTATTATGAAAAATATTTATTTCAAGCTCAATTGCTGACCTTAGGCTGATAGTCACTAAACTTCTGAAATTTAAAATCCTCCCACTACGTGATTTAATTTAGTAGTTGCAAACTTGACTTCACATTGTATTCACCTCAGATACTGAGGCCTGGATCTCACCCCCAGAGGTTCTGATTTAATTGATCTGGTATGCGCACTGGGAATTGGGATTTTTCAAAGCTCCACAGATGAAGCTAATGCACAACCAGAATTGAGAACCACTGCATGCATTATAGTTTATCAATCCAAACTAAGTGTGCATAGCCCATTATTAGTACAAGTTTATAGCAGTGTCTTAGCAAAGAAAAGAGAGTAGAAATACTTATCCATTCTACATTTAGTGTACAGATAACACAGATAAAAGTTTTTTTTAATTTTCTAGATAATTTGCTCCAATAATTCAAATATTATTTTGAAGGTACTAGATACATTCATATTCATAAATAAAATTAGTCTGTGGCTTTCCTTTTTTTTGCTTTATTTCTCAGAGCTTGGTATTAAAATAATATATTAGGAGATTTCCTTTTAAATTATTTATTTATTTATTTAGTTTATGTGGAAAAATGAAAATGTAAACATATAGGAAAAAAGTCTTGGGGGATAAAAAATATAAGCCAGTATGCATAAGTTAAAGTATATAAACTTTAAAATGTTCTACCAAGAAATAGTGATAAATTTTAAGAAAATTTCTGAATTTGCTGAAGAGGGAGAAATTATTCTGGGGGAGAGGGGCATCTGGGAAGGGTGGGAGAGGCTGACTGAAAGACCCTACTTCCAAGATCAGAGTACTGCTGGAGCAAACACCTGGAGAAGAAAGAGTATTCCTGGCAAGAAAAAGGCCAGGAGGAGGGACAGAACCTGCCATGTTCCAAGAATAATGGGGAGGTGGAAGGCTGGAGTTGGGTGAGTGAAGGGAGGTGAAGGCATGGAGCCTGGATCCTCCAAGCCCTAACCCACCGCTGTCACCGCCTTCTCCAGGTCAACCCAAATCAAGACCTACTCATGGGAAAATGTCCAGATGCTGCTGATAGGGAACAAGTGTGACACGGAGGATGTTGTTGGAACGCAACTGGCCTACCATCTTGGTGAGTGCCTAGTGAGGCTGGGGCTGGAATCCAGACAATTCACACTTTTTACAAACTGCCTTGATCCAAGAACCGTTTGAGGTGGATATTAATAGATGCATAGGAGTTTACAATGCAGGAAGTTACCGATTCATTCTGACAACCTCATTGCCCAGCTGGGCCCCTGAGAGGGGTAGAGGAAGGGACCTGGGCTGAGGGATAGTCGGGTAGAGCTTTGTGGAGCACAGGGAAGGACCTGGGTTTGGGGAGTCCCTGGAAAAACCCAGGCTCTGCTTGGCAAAGTAAAACTTTGGCAGGGGGGTGGGGATTGGAACTGGTGCTTGAAGAAAGGGTGATCTTTCAGGCAGAGAAAACAGCTTGGGCAAAGGCCAAAAGTGGGAAAGATCCGGTGTGTTTTGGCAAATAATTTTACATGGCTGGAACATGAGGGTCACTTGGAGGAAATGTGCAGGTCCTGAACCACATGCTGAGGAGCTGAAACTCTTCTGAGGGCAATAGGGAGCCACAGAGTGTTGTGAACAGGAGAGTGTATGGATGGATCTGAGTGTCAGAACTAGTGCACAGGGGTGGACTGAATGGTGGATTCTGGGCAGAATTTCCTCTTTCATTTATGCTTTGGATTAACTGAAAGAATATCAGATTTTAATATGCTTAGAAGGTTTCACAGAGTTTGTGACTTTGTAGATGTGTATGTGATTTTTTTATTGTGTTAAACTGTTAGTCTTTAACCACTTACTCAATTCCTTAATGGCACTTGACCTCTTTAGGTTTTTATTTCTCTTCTGGGGTCCTTTTCACAATTTATATTTTTCTAAAATAAAATCATGTCTTCCATCTCAATTTTCAAATGTATTGACATAGATCTGCTGGTTATTAAACTAGTGTCTCTCAGCTTGAACCCCACCAATCTATTCCCTGCAACGTGATGCTGTAACTAGGATAGGCCAAACCCATTTCCCCTGTGCTGGCCAGCTCCCTGCAGGGCTGTGCCAATAAGGAGAGTTTCCTGGAGGGAAACTGCAAAGCTGGAGGAGACAATGGAAAAATGTCCCTTCTTTTCTTCCTGTTCCTGTCAGCATCACTTCGGCAATAGTTTTTTACCATAGCAACAACAGTTAGTTCCAGTTTGCAATTATTCCAAATCTCCCAAACCAGGCTCAGTGTACCTCTTCAGACATACTAACACCAGTCTACTAGCACGCCAACTCAGATTTCTGGGTCTTCCTTGATGGGCCCTTCTTCTTCAAGCTTCTACGTTTTACTAACCTCAGTTCTTCCCTTTGTCCCTCCATCCTCAGGGTGGTAATTTTTTCCTGTGTTTAATACCTCTATGATACTTCAATGACCTCTTTTCGATTCCAGTTCTCCAATATCTGGTTTACAATTCTTTATATTAAATTTTCTCTGTTAAACTAATAGTGATTCTGTCCCGACTGGAAAACTACTCAGACTTATTCTCTTATAATTCTTTTCATTTCTTCAATATCTATAAATATATTACTATTATCATTCAAGAGACATTTTTTCCTTTCATTTTTTTCATTTTTATAGTTTTTTTAATAAGACAGTATATTTTTTATTTTACATATATAATTTTACATGAATAAATGGAATAATGCATGTGAAGTTTTGGAGTACAATCTCTTCATTTTCATTTTGCTTGCCCTTATTCCCTACCGCTCCTACTCTCTTTCACCCACAGCAGCCTTTCCCAATTCCCACCCATACCTTACATGGGCAAGGACCCAAATTAACTATCTCATATATATCTGTAATGTTCTCCATGTCCATATAATTATACACAAATATTCAGCTGTTTAACTCAGTTTTTTTTAATTGCTATATAAAATTAAGATAGTTACAATTTTATTTTTCAACATTCCTTTTTCAGTGGAAATTAACTTTGTTTCTAGTTTTTTCCCACTCCCCCTCCTACTCTCTTTGATAATTCCCTCATATTGAAATATCCTTGCAGTCCTCAATAAATATTCTTATTCATTATATATTTTGGGAGACATTGCTAGAGCTATTTATAAATACTTTATTTAGACTTTCTGTTTCTATACTCATAAGAATGGTCAATAGGTTTTTTTTTCTTTTTTCATTTTTTTGTACTAGAATTCACATATTTAACACAGTAGTGTTTAAAAATAAGTTGACATTATAAATAAATTAGGGAGAGTTCCAGATTTTTCTGGGGTTATAACTAGTTTAAATAATATTGCAATTCTTTATTCCTTGAAAATTAATAGAACCATCTGGTCCTCATTCCATTTCCAATGGTAGATTAAGCAATCCTTCAATATTGTCAATATTAATTGATTCATTCAAGATTTTCACTTCTTCTTTATTCCTTTGCTAGCTTATATCTTGTTAGTAAACAATTAATTTCATGATTTTTAAATTAGTTCCCATAGATTTATATTGTACTGTCTTAAGATCTCTTTAATAACTGTGGCTATGTAACTTTTCTCATTTATTCTGTCTCAGTTTTTCTTTGAATTTCTAAGAGATTTGTCTACTTTATTGACCTCTTCAAAGAACAAAGTTTTGAATTGACTTATTCTTTCTACTTTATTTTCTTTGCTTTTTATTTCATTCATTTCTACTTTTACCTTTATTGACAATTTCCTTCTATTTTTCTTTGGATGTGTGTGTGTGTGTGTTTCTAATTTAAGTGAGTTTCTTCGCTGGGCTTTAATAGGAAGAATTTTTTTCTTCCTTGTTTGCTAGATCATTTATGATTTCTCAATTGATTTCCTTTTTTCAATCAAAGGATTATTTAGGAAAATAATTATTAACTTTCAGGTGGTTAATATTTCAATGACATTTTACTTATTTCTAACTTTATGTGAATATGATCAGAAAATTGCTTAGTAAAACTTTCCATAGTTTCAAATGTATTTTTTGTAGCCAATATATGATTAATTTTAACCAATTCATAGAAAAATGAAAAAAGTCATAATATCTAGGGACTTAGGGATCTTATATATTTACTAAGCCAGGTTTTTAAAATAATTTAATTAAATTTCCTTGCTTATTTTTGTCTAGTAGTCATGTCTAATTCTCAAAAAGACTGAAATAAAATTCTCCTAATATAATTATGTTTTCTAAACTTATCCTTGTATTCCTAAATATATTGATTTTTATCTTTAGCTACTGTTTAGGGGTTTTCTAGCTTTAGTCTTACATTTATCATAAATTGCATCTTTCATTATGATGTAATGTCCATCTTTACCCTTATTGTTTTTATAGATAAATTATACCCTTTCTCATATTCATACAGCCATTCTTGATTTACTTGTCCTATGTGTGCCTGCCATCTCTTTGCTCTTCCTCTTATCACTTATTTTTTTTCTTTGAAATGTCATATGTCAGTTTTCGTTTTTTTGTTTTTTTGTTTTGTTTTTGTTTTTTTTTTTGTGTGGTACGCGGGCCTCTAACTGCTGTAGCCTTTTCCATTGCAGAGCACAGGCTCCAGACGCGCAGGTTCAGCGACAAAGGCTCACGGGCCCAGCCGCTCCATGGCATGTAGGATCCTCCTGGACTGGGGCACAAACCCACGTCCCCTGCATCAGCAGGCGGGCTCTCAACCACTGCGCCACAAAGGAAGCCCTCAGTTTTCATTTTTGAGCCAATCTATTTTCTAATGAGTGAATTCAATTCATTCATATATAGCATAATGACTAATATCAATATATGTATTTTATTCCTTCCATCAAACTTTGTCTTATTTTTTATTGTGTTCTTCTTTTCCTTAATTTTGCTGATTTAACTAATTATTTCATTTTCTTTACTTACATATTTCATTTTGTTTTTTTGTTCTTTTTAAATGTCATTTAATTAGATTACTATACTTTTATCAGTTCCCTTCCTTTCTTTTTCTCCTAGCATCATAATTAGAAGCATATTTTTGTACTACTATTTGAAAGGAAAAAAAAAAACTACCTATTGAAAGGAAAAATACTACCTATTTTCTCCACAAACAAACTTTTTTTCCATAACTTCCTACTTGCTACACCTCAATAATATGGAACTCTTAGAAAACATTTTTTTAACTCTTTTCATTGCTATTTTTTTCTGGATTAGTATAGTATTCCCTGCAGCTTGTCCCCTCCATTTCAAGGATCTTTATTTTGCCTTATATTACTCATTCCCAATCCATAAAATTCAGTGTAACTATGTACATATATATACTTTTAAGTTCATTATCTAACACTTGTTTTCTCTGTTCATCCCCTTCACCCAGGATGGGAAGGATGTTTCGATTCACTTGTTATTTAATTAGAGCTATTCTCATGTGAGCAGGTTGCCTCAGATGATTTATATGGGTGATGCACAGCCTGAATATTTTTATATTCTCAAATATATTTTTCCAGTTTTATTGTGATATCATCGACATACAATGCTGTATAAGTTTAAGGCATAAAATATAATAACTTGACATGCATGTATTGCAAAATGATTGCCACAGTAAGTTGACATCCATCACCTCATATAGTAACACACCAAAAAACTTTTCTTTGTGATGAGAACTTTTAGAATTTACTCTTTAAGCAAGTTTCAACTATACTACACAGCAGTGTTAACTACTGTCATCATGTTGTACATGACATCCCCAGTGCTTATTTATCTTATACCTGTAAGTTTCTACATTTTGACCACCTTCACCTATTTTCCCCACCCCTCACCCCCTGCCTCTGACAACCACAAATCTGATCTCTTTTTCTTGAGTTTGTTTTTTTTTTAAGATTCTACGATATTGTGATTTATAATAAGAAATGTATATGTTTGGTCCTTAACCCTGTTTCTGGCACTGAGCTCTTAAAACCCTTGGAATTTCCTAAGTAATGAGAGCAAAAAAAGATGTCTTTTGTTCCATTAATGAGGTGGCTTTGGCCCACACAGAAAGATGGGGGTTGATCCCAGGAGAGCCAACTTTGTGGTTAGAGGGTTGGAAATTTCAGTCCCAACTCCCAAACTTCCAAGGAGTGGAGAGGGTCTGGACGTTGAATTGAATTGATCACTGAAGGCCAATGATTTAATCAATCATGCCTACACAATGAAGCCTCCATAAAAATCCAACAGGACTGGGTTCAGAGAGCTTCTGAGTGGGTAAAGGTTTTTATCATGAATGGATGTTGAATTTTGTCAAATGCTTTTTCTGCCTCTATTGAGATGATCATATAAATTTTATTCTATTAATGTGATATATCACATTTATTAATTTGTGTAAGTTGAACCATCTTTGCATCCCAGGAATGAACCACTTGATTGTGGTGCATGATTCTTTTAAGTGCTGTTGAATTTAGTGTGTTAGTCTTTTTTGAGAATTTTTGCATCATCATTTTCTTCAATTCATCTACAGAATAATTTGCTTCAAAAAACTGCTTTAAAAAAAAAGTTCTAGAGGGTCTTTTCGTACTTCGTACTTGAATCATATTAAAGCTTTTGCTTGTTTGTTTATTACTCGAATTGTTTTCTGTCATCTCCAGCAATTCTATTTCTCTGGATGCCTGGTTTTTAATCTCAGCCATTGGAGGTTTCTTTCCACTATTTGAACTTCTCCTCAGTGTCTTAGGGTCAGACTGACATGCTCTGGGGTCCATGTTGGTCTTAGCCCAAGTCTTAGGCTGGCTCTGCCTGTTAGACCTCTCCCATGGCCCAAAGCTCACATGCAGTCTGCTGCTAGCCATCTCCAGATGTTCTGAAGGGAAGATGGATTAATCTTCAGGGTGGAAGAAACATCAGAAATGCTCATATGAAGTTACCATTTCTACTCACTGAATCTCTTTTTGAATTTGTTTTATTTTATTAGATTAACTAACAATTCATCCATTGTTTTTCGAATAAACAGCTCTTAAATATGTTTATTATCTGCCTTCTTTGCTTCTAATTTTTCCTATTAACTTTATTGGTTCTCTCCTTCTGCTCTCCATGTTTTATTGTCTTTTTAAATACTCTTCAATTGAAGGATTTATTTTCATTTCTTCTTGTTTATAATGTAATCATGATTCTATGATTTGGGGAGAGAGACAAACTTCAATCTTTCTAACTAACTTACTTTAGTTGATCTCATACATCATAATATATAATTTTTCTTAATTTTTAAGTTTTAGATATTTTTGCCATATTGATAGAATATTTTTATTATCTATTTTCTGGGCTTTTTCTAATCTGGGCTTTTTCTAAGTCTATTATTAATTTTAATGTTACTGTAATGAGGTCAATGAATTGTGCTTTACTATTATTAATTTGCTTATTCTACTGAGATTTGTATTGTGGTCCCAAATTTGATCAAATTTTGATATGTCCTTGGGACATTAGAGGAATCCTGCATCAGGCAGAAATGGGTTGTCGCTAATACCCTGCCATGCTCAGTCATTGCCTTGCAGCAGTCTGGGGATAGCTTGGCCTCAGATTCACAGGGGTGGTAGCTCAAAACTGTCAGTCAGTTTTGCTCCCACAGCAGCTTCTCACGTATGCGATCTGAATGACACATCTCCATGACCACCATACACTGCTAAAGCTTAATTGAAATATAAATTTTAACACCATACCTTTAGACATTTTAAGAAGCAAAATGTCTCTGAATAAGGGTAAAAATATCAGCAATAAATAAGTTTATTTTGTTCCTTCCCTATAAAGATTTTGTACCCACCCCTTTACAGACATGGGTGATTTTTGTATTAAGTTGGACATGAACTTGGGAGATTATTCTTCAGCTGAACCTTATAAATTCTTTGTTAAAGCCTCTCTCGGCTATAAGGCATATTCAGAGTAGAACATTACCTGACCTTCAAGTGTACAGGGACAGTTAAAGAAGAGTTGATTGCTAAAGAAGAATCACAGGACCCAAAATGGCAATACGTTCAAGTCTACAGTAAAAGACACAATACAACAACAGCATAAAGCACAGATATGCATCACAGCCAAAGGTTATCACCAAAGCCTGTTCCAAAGGCTACTTGGAACAAGGTATCCAGGCAGGCTAGGCAGGGGCTCCAATTGTTCTTCCTCTAAGGACCATAGCAGAAGTCTTTTTAATCTCAGATCAGGTAATACCAATATGTACATGGAATACATCCAAACCAGGGAGCCCAAAGGGTGTCTCATCCCAGGTTCCATATATTCTGCTGATCATGTAAGCACATTCTTGATACATAACCAGCCATAATAGCAGAGATTTATAGGGGTCTCACTGAGGCCAGATGCAAACCATCAGTCTCAGTGTTATTAATAAATAATGCTGACACACTGGTACAATTCTTCTGAGACCCATGGTTACAAAGCAACATTCAAAGAAATATTTTCCAATTCTACAACCATTAAAGACCGTGTTTTGGAAAAAACATTTAAGTATTTGAGGAAAATGTTCACAGTATGAAAATACACAAGAAAATTACTGTAGCTATAGAATTTTTTAATGACATTATTGACTCAGGAATAATTAAAAAGTTGAGGAAAGAATTGCTTCTCACCATGTACACTGAAAAAAACTAAGAACTAAGAAGATCTGGCCCTTGCCTCCACAGAAATACCTTGGCTTGCCAGCCGGTTCTATTTTATTTTTCACTGCTAGTCCACCAATCTGGCCTATACGGTATGGAAGAAATATATGCTGACAAGAGTGAGAAAGAAAGGTTTCTGTTCTGCTAGGAAAAGACTGTTCTTTTGCCATAGAAACAAGTAGGCATTGATCGAAGTGATTAATAGCAGCTTCACACCACTGCACACGCCTCTATGCTTTGTACAGAGAGACTGTGTTCTACAAGCACAGCTCCCTCATGATTAGCAAGGAATAAAATCAGCTTTCTTTTAAAGATCCTGAGTGGCTGACAGCCTCTTCCTTCAACAGGTGGCTCCTGTTACATATATTAGAAGAGAGAAAAGTGGGTTAGCAAGGGGAGAAAGAGAGGAAGGAAGGAAGGAAGGAAAGAAAGAAACAAAGAAAATAGGACTTTAAAGTAAAAAGTAGTGAGAAGTGTTAAGGAAATTAACTACCTTACAGGCAAAAAGGACTTTCTGGAACCAAAATTATGATTCTGAATTTTAAAAGTAAACAGACTAAATAGGAAATAGAGTGAATACACTGTAAAACTATAGTACTGATGTATGCAGGTTAAACATGGAAACAACTCACAAAAACCAAGCATGTAAACAAAGAAACTGAAAAAAATGTTGGAAGCTAAATCTTAGGATTCTCCTTTTCTGGAAGAAGTAAAAGAAATGGAAATAAGAGAAACAATAATTTTTAAAATGAGAGAAGATTCTGGTTAGACATAGGAGAATGAAAACCTGTCTACTCCCACCAAAAACCTCACTAAAGAGACAGTAAAGGTTTTTTCTTTTTACATCATCCACTTATAAAGACAAAGAGAACAAGGGAAGTAACAACAAATAAGAAATTCAGCAAGATTTTAGAAGCTGAATATCAGATGGATGAGGATAAATGATAAGAAAAAAAAATAAAGCTGAATCTACAGGAGGAAAGCAACCACAAAGTAATCTGATTCATATTTGAGTTTTAACACTAAGTATATATTTATAATTTTAAATTTTTTAAATTATTTTAAAAGCATACAACTAAGTTTCTTTAGATACAAGAGTAGAATTAGCAAGAAATATGTCTATGTCATCAAGGGTTATACTTGTACATCATAGGGACTATTCCACTTTACGTATCTTAAACACAGTATTATATGTTCAATAAGCAATGCAAGAAATTGTATCATTCCTTAGCATGAAGAGTTATGATACACAGCTCTAACATGAGTGAACCCCAAACAGAAGTTGGTCTCATTTTCTTAGTTTCCATTCTTAATTCACACACGTTAGTTCACTGAAGGGTTTAACTTTTTATTGCATACATTTCCTTATTAAGAATTATAAAGGTGATCACCAGTTCATCTTAAGTTACTTATACAGTAGCCAGTAAAAACATTCCTTAAGAAATATTTAAAGCTTTGTGCAAAGATTTATATGCAATTTTCATTGCAATGTTATGTATCATAATAAAAATTGGTGAAAAGATTCATTTAGAAGGCTCTGATTAAGTTATGATAATCTTTTTGTAGAATATTAAACAGTTATTAAAAATGATATCATAGAAAAATGACATGGAAAATGGTCATGATGTATGATTACAAAATAATATGGCCCTAATTTAGTTTTATTGAATGCACATACTATATATTTATGTGTATGTTACTGAATATACATATATGCATGTACTTATATGTATATATATTCATTTAGAGAGAGAGAGAGAAGAAAGTTGAAGAGAGAGACAGAGAAAAATGAAGAGAATACAGCAAAATGCTTAACACTGAGGGTGAAAGAAGTGGTTAAAAACTATAGCAAAATCAACAAATTAGCCCTTTAAGAAAAAAAAATGCTATTGAGAAATTCTTTGACCTTTGAGCATACTGATTCCTCCTTTCTCCCTATCCTTTAAGCCACTGAAGCTTAATGAAAACACTAAAGGGAAGAAGCTAAATTCTTCCCTACACAGTTTGTATTTCATGAGTCCTCATTTCAATTTATCTTCTTCAGTGCAATTTCTACATTTCTTTGCCCCTTGCATAATACTCACCTGTCAAAGCTTCATGTTGCTTTCACCATACCTGTCACCAAATTGATGTTAATAAATCACTAAATCTGGTGGTACCAATAAAACTGCCTGACGATCAGCCCCACCTTGACCCCTAAGCCCAGTCTGGTGATCCTGTTACATTTGTTTAGCCAGCATGAGCCTTATCCCTGCACCATGATCATTTCAACCTTCCCACTCTCCTTAAACTACCAACCTCATCACGTCTTCCTTTTCAGAAATTGACCTCATCAGACAGCAACCCCCTCACCTTATGGCCACCAAATTTACAAGTACACCCGTACCTATATTCATCCTTTCCTCCATTCTCCATTCATAAGAGAGGAATTGTCCTATCAAAATTCAGTTTCTGCCCAGCGCTCCAGCTTCCTTCCCCTCCCACCGTATATCAGATCCTGATAAATTTATTATCCCTCTCATATTATTTAAAAATAAACCACTTCACTTAACCCCACATTCCTCTCCAGACACCATTTCATAATTCTTTTTAGAGTCAGACAGTGTATTAAGCATTTTTAATTTAGAGTATCTTAGTTACCCCTCTCAACAACTCATTGCCCAGATTGGCAACTGGAACTTATTTTTTTTTAAATGATAATTTTCAAAAAGTGTTAAAACCATGATTCTCATACAAATATAAAATAAACATGTCAATGTCTATTCAATTCAATTAATGAGAGGATAAGACAGAAGTCCAAAACCCCACAAATTTATAGGGAGTGGAGAAATGGTGACATGAATTTTGAAATGGATTGAAAATGGACTTTTTTGACAGTAGGAGAGAGAAATAGATTGGCTCTCTACTAGACTGAATTTATTTGCATATTTATAAACAAGAATTATTTGTATTACTGTCCGTGCTCTACAAGTAAACTTTTATTGCTAACAGAGCTGTAAAATAGACTAGTCAGTGACAAAAGTGCATATCCCTACAGAATCAGCTAATTTCCAGAGGCTCCAGCATTTCTGTGAAAGATATTCAGGAATATTTTTTGCTAATTGCAAAGTCTTAAAACTTTTCCTACATAGAGATTATATGATGTATAAGAAGTCATATAAATAATAATTGGAAAATCTAGGATTTAAACCCTAGCCTGAAAAACGTATGCTATTACCCTCTACCTTTCTTTTTTTCTTTCTCTTCTTCAAATTCCCTTAATGAGTTATCCTCAGATGTTCTCTCCATGAATTATCCATCTCTAACTGAATACTCAAACTCAAACTTATTTCTGCCTTTACTATTCTACTGAAATATCCTAATTTAGGTGATGAATAAATTCTGTATCCCCAGAGCCAGTCACCATTCACTTAGTCGTTATTTAATATCAGAAACATCAGACAATATTGAGCATGCACTCCTTTTGAAACACTTTTTAAATTTCCCTTCCATCTTGACACCCGCTCCTAGTTTTAGTCCACCTTACCCCACTCTTATTCAGGCTACTTTGCCTGTTATCCTCTTCTAGTCATCATTTAAATAAATGAGACTCTTCAAGGAGCTGTTCTTCCATTTATTTATTTTTTTTAAATTTTTATTGGAGTATAGTTGCTTTACAATGCTGTGTTATTTTCTACAGTACAGCAAAGTGAATCAGCTATACCTATAAATATATCCCCTCTTTTTTGGACTTCCTTTCAATTTAGGTCACCACAGAGCACTGAGTAGAGTTCCCTGTGCTATACAGTAGGTTCTCATTAGTTATCTATTTTATACATAGAATCAATAGTGTATATATGTCAATCTCCCAATTCATCCCCCCCTTCCCCCTTATGTTTGTTCTCTACATCTGTGTCTCTATTTCTGCTTTGTAAATAAGATCGTCTATACCAATTTTTTCAGATTCCACATATATGTGTTAATATGTGATATTTGTCTTGTCTTTCTGACATACTTCACTCTGTATGACAGTCTCTAGGTCCATCCACGTCTCTTCAAATGACCCAATTTCATTCCTTTTTATGGCAGAGTAATATTCCATTGTATATATATACCACATCTTCTTTATCCATTCCTCTATTGATGGACATTTAGGTTGTTTCTATGTCCTGGCTATTGTAAATAGTGCTGCAATGAATATTGTGGTACATGACTCTTTTTGAATTATGGTTTTCTCTGGGTATATGCCCAGTAGTGGGATTGCTGGGTCACTTGATAATTCTATTTTTAGTTTTTTAGGGAACCTCCACACTGTTCTCCATAGTGGCTGTATCAATTTACATCCACAGTGCAAGAAGGTTCCCTTTTCTCCACACCTTCTTCAGCATTTATTGTTTGTAGTTTTGTGATAATGGCCATTCTGACCAGTATGAGATGATATCTCATTGTAGTTTTGATTTGCAGTTCTCTAATGATTAGTGATGTTGAGCGTTTTTCATGTGTTTTTTAGCCATCTGTTATGTCTTCTTTGGAGAAATGTCTATTTAGGTCTTCTGCCCATTTTTTGATTGAGTTGTTTGTTTTTTTGATATTGAGCTGCATGAGCTGTTTGTATATTTTGGAGATTAATCCTTTGTCCGTTGTTTCACTGGCAAATATTTTCTCCCATTCTGAGGGTTGTCTTTTCATCTTGTTTATGGTTTCCTTTGCTGTGCAGAAGCTTTTAAGTTTAATTAGGTCCCATTTGTTTATTTTTGTTTTTATTTTCATTACTCTAGGAGGTGGGTCACAAAAGATCTTGCTGTGGTTTATGTCAAAAAGTGTTCTGCCTATATTTTTCTCTAAGAGTTTGATAGTGTCTGCCCTTACATTTAGGTCTTTAATCCATTTTGAGAATGTACAATGGAGCAAAGATAGTCTCTTCAAAAACTAGAAAACTAGACAGCTATGTGTAAAGAATGAAATTAGAACACTCCCTAACACCATACACAAAGATAAACTCAAAATGGATTAAAGACCTAAATGTATGTCATTCCCTTTAGAATCTACATTTTCTGTGTGGGCTATTTTATTCTTCCCAATAATCATATATTTCATAATATATCCAAAATTTGCCTCTGGCATTCCAGTTTCACATATCAAATTTTTAAATGGTTATATCCACTGGGTGTTCATTCAACATATACCTTTTGAAAATTTGCTATATGCCATAGACTTTAATACATGCTTGGGCACCATCCAGTCATAGGATTTCTCACAGGTATTTCACTCTCAATAACTGAACTTAACTCAAGTTTGTGTTTCCTCCAGTTTCCCTTCACTGTAAACAGAATCTCTATCAATAGAGTTTCTCAAAGCAGAAAACTACAAGGCATTTTTGACCCTTCCCTCTCCCTGTACTTCTACATCATAACAAGTCCTATTCATTCTACCTCATAAGTTTGTCTCAAATTAATACACTGCACCTCATTTCTATTCCCATCCCAAGTGAAAATTAGGGATATCTCTTAAAACAAAATCTGGTCATTGTCACTTGATTAATTCAAATGCTTCCACAGAACCCCATCTCTCTTAAAATTAGGTCTCAAATCCTTAAATCGATCCTCTAGGTGCTCCTCTTTTTCCTGTCTCCATTATTTTTTCTTCAGTCCTAAAATGTGAGGCTGTGTCTCTTTTGCCTGAAGGTTTCCCCAAAGACTGTTTCCTCTGCTTAAAACATCCTTTTACCTAATTTGTATTTGCAAGTTCCTAATCAACTTCCAGGCCTCAGCTTAAGTTTTATCTTTTCAGGGAGACTTCCCATGAACCGAGAGTTTACATTGTGTATTCCTGCTTTATTTGACATTTCCCCTCGTATTACTCATTAAATATCTGCTTATTTGTTCAAAGTTTATCTTTCAGGGACCATGTTCATATTGTGTAGTGAAGCACTTCAGCACTTCATATCCTTGGCACATAGTAGGGGCTTTCTACTTATTGAATAGATGAGTGATGCTTATATAGAAACTGCCTATAACACACACACACACAAAAGTCAGAACCGGGAGAATGGGAGAACTGAATGACAACACTTAAAATTTTTGTAGGCCTATGTAAAGTTGTGTTGCCACATTTCTGATCATTTCCCTGCCTTTTATAGTTAATGTGTCCATGATCTTTTGGGACATACACTCATACACACATACACACACATTTAACTCTACTACCAATATAGAATGTAATTTGCACAGTTTTAGAATCTTGAAATAAAAGTAGTCTAAATAGACAATATACAATTTATATTCAAATTTATTTATTGTATTTTAAGATTTATATGCAATAAATTTCACTAAGTCTCACTTGAAAGACAGGCACCTTAGCAAGTATTCTAAAAGGAAAGTGATTATCTTTGGTGAATATTTGCCAAATTTCAAAGTGTTTGGAGATAATTGGCACACAAGTTTCCTTGGAGTACATTTTGCAAACAGTCTTATATGTACACTTAAAAGTAGTAGTACCTTATGTAACTAACTGAGGGGTGCTTTTGCCTGAAGCACTGCCTGAAATTTTTTTAAGCTCAAATCTCAAGGTATAGTAACCATAATTTAGTTTAAGAAAATAAACTTTGGATTCTTAAAGTTAACAAATTATCAAAGATAACAAATTATCCATTTGTCCAATAATGAGATTTACAGCAACTTTCTGAAGAGTATCTTGGTATGCTCATAAGTACCCTTTTGGCTCTCCACAAAGCAAATATATCATGGTCTTCTCTTCAGGCATATATTCTTCTTAGAGTCCTCAGCTTCCATATAATGTGTTTATTGTACACTCTTCTGTGGACCCACTAGGCCTCTGGACTTATCATAGCATATGTCACACTGCACTACAAATGCCTGCTTATTTTTCTGTTTTCCCCAATTGTTAATAACTTTCAGTGAAGACAGAGTCAATTTCTGTCTTCTTTACAATTGCATTTTAATTTTCTAGAACAGAAAAGTGACACAGGGGCCTCCCTGGTGGCGCAGTGGTTGAGAGTCCGCCTGCCGATGCAGGGGATACGGGTTCGTGCCCCGGTCTGGGAGGATCCCATATGCCGCGGAGCGGCTGGGCCCGTGAGCCATGGCCGCTGGGCCTGCGCATCCGGAGCCTGTGCTCCGCAACGGGGGAGGCCACAACAGTGAGAGGCCCGCATACCGCAAAAAGAAAAAAAAAAAAAAAAAAAAAGAAAAGTGACACAGTACAGGTGCTCAGAAAAATTGGTTGAATGGACCTAGTGAACAAGAGATAATGTGACACAACTTCATGCATAAATATTAAATTGAATTGACCAATTAAAATATATTTATACAATAACTTATATGGTCTTATGTCAAGAAAAATAGTAGCAGATAAAATGGGTAGTTTGAATAGCTTTATGTACATGCTATATAAAAAATGAATCAATTTAATAAATTATGATTTTTGCATGGCAGACTGTCAGACTTTAGACATAATCTAATATACTGATGATAGATATTTTAAAAGCTAAGTGAAGGTTTAAAGGATTTCAGTTTTATTCCCTTTGTTTTAATAAAGGAAATCATTGTTTTTACTAGATATTGGAATGCTATCATGTTGTGCCAAGAATCTGGTCTTAAAGTTGATGAAAAGGAGCAAATTAAAGGTTATAGCCTATAGATCACAATAACATTTATAATGAAAAATATCCTAATTTCAAACAGAGACCTATGACCATTTTTATAAAGATGGGCATTGTGGCTGAAACTACCTCTTCCAGGAATTTTAGCCAACTAAATAATTCACTATGTAGTTTTTCAGAAATTTATTATTGTAAGAAAGATTTTTGAAATGTAGTCAAATAGCCTGAATAGAGCTAGTTAGAGTCAGAAATTTTCATGTTTATATTATTAACCCTTTGAGGCAGGGGAAGTATCTCCTTAGCAATGGTTACATTTTCAGATGAGCCAAATGGGAAATCTTGGTGTAGTTAGAATCAAAGCTCTATTAACAATTTTGATATGTGCTACACAAATGAACCTTGAAAACATTATGCTAAGTGAAATAAGCCAGACACCAAAGGACAAATAATATGTGATTCCAGTTATATGAGATACCTAGAATAGTCAAATTCATAAAAATAGAAAGTAGAAACCAGATTGGGAAACAGAGTATTGGGGAGTTATTATTTAATGGATACAAAGTTTCAGTTTGGATGATTAGAAAGTTCTGCAGAGGAATAGTGGTGATAGTTATATAACAATGTGAATGTACTTAATGCCACTGAATTGTACAATTAAAAGTGGTAAATTTTGTGCAATGTCTGTTTTACCATAATAAAAAATAATTTTTTAAATTCCATTATCATATACTAAGAAATTGAACTATTTATTTTATAACTGGCCTGTTCACAGCCATCAGATCCAGAATTCTCTTCTGGGATGGTTAGAATGGTCAAGGGCAGCCAGAATTAGAGGTGAAATCATTCTGGCTTATTAAAGGAAGTCAGTGATACCACAATTTGTTGATTGGTTGTTTGGTTGATTGATTCTCCTAAACAGTTGAACCATCGGCTAGATCTTTTCTCTTTTTAACTAGACACAGTGCTCACTGGTTGATGAATTCTTTCAAAAATTTGAGCATAGCTGCTAGGAAGAAATAATAAAGGTAAGGCAGGGAGGAAAAGAGCAACTAATGAATAAGTCAAGGAATCAGAGGGCAGACAATGGTTAGTATGGTCCAAGGGTGTGTGATGTCTAACCACATAGATCAGGGAAAGAAGACCTAGAGTTTTGATCTAGTTAGTCTGGAGCTGACCAGATGTACAACAGAATAATCATGATAAATTTTCAACTCATTAAATACAAAATAAAAATCAATTAATGTAGTCAAGGTATAAACCCCTTACTTTTCTCTTCCAATTTAACCTGCTCTCTGAAATTTTCCTCTTTTCATGCCTTATGTCTCCTATGGTCAGAGACCCATTTAGCTGATCTTTTAAGGCTATAATTACTAAGAGTGTCTATCACACTCTTGCCCTCCAAACAGCTGAATCTCCATGTGTTCACTAGTCTCAACTTTTTTGCTTGAATCAGACACTTATGGGAGTTCTTCAAAGCACAATAAGGCCTTATTATTTCTTTCTATCTTGAGAGTATTTTTTAATCCTGAGTATAGGAAATACAGTTGAGCCATTTTTTTCAATTTCTAAAAGGATAAAAAGCTAGTACTCTGACAATGACAAACTCTTCACAAACATGAAGAATGATTCCTGCATTCAAATGGAAAATCCATCGCTTTCCAGCAATCTTATCATAGAAAAAAATGTTTAAGATTTTCTGAGCCTCAGTTTCATCTGCAAAATGGTAAGAATTACAACTACAAAGCATACTTATTTTTCTCTTCCTGCAGATAAACTGACATCAAATGTCAAAGGAGATGAGTTACCCAAGAAAATAAATTGAGAAAACAATTCAGTGAATGTAAAATGTTAATAGGTATGGGTTTTCTGCACTGCATTTGGTAATGTTCAAATATGTCTTTTTAGGAAAACTGAAATTTCATTAAAAATCGGGTTGATCACAGCTCTGACCTATAATTAATAATAATAATTATCCTATCCATAGGTTCTAACATTATTTGTGGTAAACTTTAGTAGGAATTTCAAGATGAAACCTAAGCTTAGATCTTCATGTTTTATCAAAATTTTACCTTATTTGTCAAATGGAAAGATTTCTCAAATAGGTATCAGTTTCCTTTTTTTACTTATTATGGAAAATTTCAAAAACACACACATAAAGAAAGAGTACAATGAACTATCATGTACACATTGCCCATCTTCAGCAACCACCAATTCAACCATGTTATCATTACTATGCCCCCCAAATTAATATTAATTTCTTACTACTTTCAAATTTTTAAACAATGTTTAAATTTTCCCAATAGTCATATATTTACAGCTTGCTTGAAACAGGATCTTAATAAGGCCCATAGATTTTAATAGGTTGTTACATCTCATCTCCTTTCATCTATATACTAGCTCACAATCTGCCTCTCTTTTTTCCCTTGAAAGTTTATTTGTTGACCAACTAGGCACTTCTTGTTGTAGAGGTTTTTCAGTTAGATTTGGCAAGCCACTCATAATCAATTTACTTTTATTTAGAATACTAGAAGTTATCTTCATTACATTCTCCTCAAATGCCAATATTAAATGAAAATAAACTTGTACTTCAGTCACATATGTGACTATGTATTTAAATTTCATTATATTTCCTAGTGTATGTAGAACAGGGATCTTCATGCCTCATTGACCAGAAAGTAAAAACATAAGGCCACATTCCACTAATATTCAAACAACAATAATTTGGAGTACCCACAATCTAAATGCAAAAAAATTATTCATCTTTACAATATCTTCTAGATGTTTCTAGAGTCCTTGAATATGCTTTCCCCTTGTACTTAAGAACAGGAGCCACTCAGCCTCATTTGTTCCAGCCTTTTCTTAAGACATGACAAAAACTATTGTCTCTTGTTTTCAACAGCTGTGGGACTACTGACCTCCCTCAAGATGCTGCTGCTCCCACCATGCTGTTCTCCAAATGTGCCATTGTACCATTGTTCCATTATACTGTTGGATGGGGAGAAAGTAATGCTCTCCTTTTTATTGCTTAATCCCTTGGCATGCAGCAGCAGTTCAGAGACAAACCTGCAACTTTAACAAGATTGTACTGAATTTTCTGATATAAAGGAAGCCAGACAACATAAAGAATAACTTAAATTGTTACCACATATGATTATTCTTAGAGCTTACAGGTCGTTGTGTCCTTGGATTTCTTTAAAGACCTTCCCTGTCTACTTTTGAGTCTATTTCCCATAGGTTTGACCCCTACCTTACACCATACACAAAATTAATTTGATGTGGTACATATAACTAAACATAAAAGCTAAAACTATGAAGATCTTTAAAGAAAATATATAGACTTTTTGCAAACTTGCAATAATAAATTTGCAAAGACTTCTTAAAGAGAACATAAGCAAAACTGTTGAAGAAAAATGATAAGTTGGACCTTATAAAACTTACAAATTTCCATTCATCAGAAAATAATACCGTAGGGACTTCCCTGGTGGTGCAGTGTTTAAGAATCTGCCTACCAATGCAGGGGACACGAGTTCAAGCCCTGGTCCGGGAAGATCCCACATGCTGCGGAGCAGCTAAGACCGTGTGCCACAACTACTGAACCTGCACTCTAGAGCCTGTGAGCCACAACTACTGAAACCTACATGCCTAGAGCCCATGCTCCACAATGAAGAGTAGCCCCCGCTCGCTGCAACTAGAGAAAGCCCGTGAGCAGCAACGAAGACCTAATGCAGACAAAAATAAATTAATTAATTAACTAAAAAAAAAGAAAAGAATACTGTTAAGAAAATTAAGAAGCCAGTCACAAACTGGAAGAAAACATGTGCAGTATAGGTATCTGGCAAAGGAATTTATCCAAAATATGTAAGAAATTCCTATAACTTAATAATAAAAAGTCAAATAACTTTAGGGGAGGTATTTTTTAATGGACAAACCCTTAGTAGACATTTCACAGAAGAAGATATATGAATAACCAATAAATACATGAAAAGTTGTTCAATATCATTAGTCATTAGAGAAATGTAAATTAAAGTCACAATGAGCTAACAGTTCACATCTTAAAGAATAGCTAAAATTAAAAAGATTTAAAATTCAACTTTTGGCAAGAATGTGGAGTAACTGCAACTCTCATACACTGCTGAGTGATAGTGTGCACTTATCAATCATTTCAGAAAAATAGAAATATATTATAAAATGAAACATACAACTACTCAATTATCTAACAATTTCACTCCTAGATATTTACCCAAGATAAATGGAAATGTACTCTAACAGTAAGATGGGTACAAAAATATTTATAGTAGTTTTATTCATTATAGCCCCAAATTAGAACCATCCAAAATATTCATCAATAGATGAATGGATAAAAAAATTCTGGTGGATTCATACATTGATGTACTACTCAGAAATAAAAAGGAATACTCTATTACATGACAATAATGTGGATGAATCTCAAAAAAAAAAGTGCTGTGTGAAAGAAGGCAATCACAGGAATATATATTGTATTGTTATTTATTTATTTATTTATTTATTTATTTATTTATTTATTTATTTATGGCTGTGTTGGGTCTTTGTTGCTGCACATGGGCTTTCTCTAGTTGTGGCGAGCGGGGCCTACTCTTCATTGCAGTGCAGGGGCTTCTCATTGCAGTGGCTTCTCTTGTTTCAGAGCATGGGCTCTAGGTGCACAGGCTTCAGTGGTTGTGGCACGCAGGCTCAGTAGTTGTGGAGCCCAGGCTTAGTTGCTCGGCAGCATGTGGGATCTTCCCGGGCCAGGGCTTGAACCCGTGTCCCCTGCATTGGCATGTGGATTCTTAACCACTGCACCACCAGGGAAGTCCTATTGTATTGTTATTAACTCAAGTTGGAAAGAAATCAGAAGAGTGATTGCCTGGGTAGGGGATGGAGGGACATTGACCAGAGAGAGACATGAAGATACTTTCTAGGGTGATGGAAATCTTGACTGGGGTGATGGTTACACAGATGTATAAATTTGTCAAACCCCATCAAACTATACCCTTAAAATCTGTGTACTTTATTGTTATGAAATTATACCCTTATAAAGTTTTTCTGGTGGGGAGTACAGAGAAGTCAGTCTAATGAACAAATGGTAAATAAAACAGATATGGTCCCTACTTTCAGGTAGCAAGCTCAGGCTCAATCGGGAGATTAGACATAGTATAAATCTCCCCACACCACAAGTTCCAGGCACAACAGCCTAACTCTTAGAGAAAATAAAATAAAATAACCCTATAGTTTAAGCTCTTCCTCTCCATTCTTTTTACTCCCAATTCAAAGTAAGCCACTTTACAGGATGTTTAAGAGTGGTAAGTTCTGCCTTCAGAAAAAACCCAGAAGTCATTATGTATGTTTTGCCCTCTTCTCCAATAGGAAATATACATCTGAACATGATAATACAACATTAGCACATATAGATTATTTGGTTTTAAATAATACTATGAGCAAGTGCATCAGTAGTCCTGTACACATTGAGAAGTGCCAAGTCCTATTCAAATCCATTTTCACAGTCTGTCTTAAAGCATGAAGTCATGCCTGCTGGTCCTTCCCACAGACTTCTGTCTCAGCTCCTTTTCATTGTTAGCCACCGATTGCCTTACTTATTAAGATATTTCAAGTGACAAGACTACTTATAAGTCTGAGCATATTTAGAAACTGTGGCTAGAAAGCAGTGCAGTGTCTGAGTCCAAACTTAAGGACTTACCTAACACAAGCTATTTGTCCTACCCCTAGAGCAAGAATACCTCTAACAGTTACTAGGTACTAAATGGTCGACCTAGGAGATAAAAATTGCTTGGGAAGACTGGCGTAAAATCTCAGCCCTGCATGGATAGACAGCTTGTCACCAGCTGCTCTAAGAAATGCCATAATCCTTAGTCTTCTGTAGTTGATTTCATGCCCACTTTCCTGTTTATGTATTAAAGTGCTGGCCAGTAGAATGGTTGTCCATCTTCAACATATTAGCGACAACATGGCTTTAGCAACACATTGTAAAGACTTTGTCTAAGCAATTTACATAAGCAAATTAGTGGAGCAGTATAACCTGTTTACTCATATTGCATAATAGTTTTATAAAGAACCTCAGTTATTCTAGCTAGGACCAATTTTAGCCTATCCCTCAGACTGGGCAAAAATAATATCCACACCTCCACACACATACAAAAAAATTAAAACCATACAAAGAAAGGAAATATTTTCACAAAGAAACAACAACTCTAATGAGTTGTGACATTAGCTAAAGTATACACTCAACAAATTCTATTGTCATCAGAACTCTTAGCTTTTCAGACTGAAATATATATGTATTCAAGTTACATCAAACTTTCCCACAAACAGTCGTTGTGTATTTCCTGTACTTCAGTTTTTTTAACTGAAGGGACGCAGGAGAGCTGTCCAGAAGTAAACTTTACCTGAAAGGTAAATTCAAGCTTTTACATCTTTCATGGCTTGCAGCTTTTAAAAAGCAGTTGTTTGGGGGTTTTTTGTTTGTTTGTTTTGTTTTGTTCTTTTAACTTCACCCCATCGATGTTAGGCAGAAAGAAAAAGGGAAAAATGAAGACCACATTTTGAGTTACCGCACCCCATTAGAGAAAAATAAATAAATGAGATTCCCGTGAAGAACATTCGGTTCTCTACTGAGGAGTTTTCTATTTAATGTAAACTTCAGTTTTAGTTTTAACATCAAAACTTTACATCAGCTGACAAAACACAGAAAGAAAAGAAATCTTTGTTATTTGTTTTGGCTTTTTTCTACGTATTAAACAACAGTCACTCTCAGTATACCAAGGGGATGAGGAACAACATTTTCTCATGTTAAATATTGCCTTTGGGAGACAGCATGGTGTATCAGAAAGAGTGGGGTTTGAAAATGAGGAGTGAATTCAAACTCAGAGTTTTCCCTTAATTAACTCTATGTCTCTGTCATATTCCATTATTTTTCTGGGCTTCAGGCCTCTCGTTTGTTAAATAAAGATAATTATACCTGATAGTTACTGTGATAAGGAGATTCAACTGAATATTGGTTCTGTCTCAGTTAGTAGCTAGCTTTCTGATAATGAAATTTTTATTTATGGCTTTCCTATGATTTCATTTTTTAATCTATAAATCTGTAGAATTGATAAACCAGCTCTAATGATTTCAAATTATTATGAAAATGATCAATCTATGTTTTCATTAACATCTTTAGGAGTCCACTGAAGACTTACCCAGATAGCTATCTAGTTGAAAGAATTATTCATCCTAACCCTGAATTAAACAATGTTTTATTTACAAGTTTCATGCATCTTAGAATGAAAGCTTAAGCTATAAAATTCTAGAGATGAGCCCTAAAATAAGAACTAAAACTCTCCTTGAAGGATTGATGATATCAGAAAAGACCAAGAAAGCCCAAGTTTATTCTTCAAATGATTTTTTTTCTTGCCATGTAACAATTATTTAAATTAAACATTGGAAATTTACAGAGCTGTTCAGCTTCCCTGAATGACTTCTCTAGGCTAGATTGCAAGGATATAGTTTGCTGAGCAAATACTAATTGCATCTCAGGGACACTTTATGCAGTAAATTTTACTGAGTAAAATGCTGAAGATAAGGAAACGGTCTAAAATACATCAGATTTTACAAAATCTGACAAAATTCTCTTCTCATAGGATTCATATTGTATATTTACACATAATAATGATTATTAAGGCCCACTCTAACCATAGTCTTACAACTACATGCATCTATATCAGGGCACTTTAGTTCACCTCTGCTCTTCCTTCTGGTTTGCAGTATCCCCTAAGACCATAGATCACAGCACTCTCCCTGTTTTCATAACTATGGTAATATTGATTCTTACATACACAAACCTTTATGATTCCTCAGATCAACACCTCAAACTGATACATTTCCCCCTGGGCCCTACCCCTATTTCCCCAGATAAGGAAATAGACTCCTTCACATTCCAATCACCAAAAAAGAAAAACACACGTGCACAACCTGAACTGTTATGACAATCTAGCCAACTTAAACAAATTCACTGAGCTTCAACCTGGGAGAAGGGATAAAGAAAAAGAGAGGGTGGCTACGCTACTTCATTCCACACATGTATGTATGTATGTATGTATATATATATATATATATATATATATATTCAGGAGGAGTATGCAGAATGTTTAAAAGGCTATATTCAACACTAATATTTGAAAAAGTATATCCAATATTAAATTTGAAAAGGTGACTTCTTTTTTGTTTCCATCAAGTCACTCTTGGCTTCCTTGTCTTTTTTTTTTTTTTTTTTTCTGGTATGCGGGCCTCTCACTGCTGTGGCCTCTCCCACCGTGAAGCACAGGCTCTGGACACACAGGCTCAATGGCCATGGCTCACGGGCCCAGCCGCTCTGCGGCATGTGGGATCTTCCCGGACCGGGGCACGAACCAGCGTTCCCTGCATCGGCAGGCGGACTCTCAACCACTGCGGCACCAGGGAAGCCCTTGTCTTTTTTTTTTTTTTAACTTTGTATTTTATATTGAGATATAACCAGTTAACAATGTTGTGATAGTTTCAGGTGCACAGCAAAGTGACTCAGACATATATAATCATGTATCCCTTCTCCCCCAAACTCCCCTCCCATCCAGGCTGCCACATAACATTGAGCAGAGTTCCCTGTGCTATACATTAGGTACTTATTGGTTATCCACCTTAAATATAGCAGTCTGTACATGTCAGTCCAAACTCCCTAACTATCCCTCCCCCTCACCCTTGCCCCTGGTTACCATAAATTGGTTCTCTAAGTCTATGACTCTGTTTCTGTTTTGTAAATGAGTTTATTTGTATCATTTCTTTTTAGATTCCACATATAAGGGATATCATACGTTATTTCTCTTTCTCTGTCTGACTTACTTCACTCAATATGATAATCTCTAGGTCCATCCATGTTACTGAAAATGGCATTATTTCATTATAAAAAGGTGTATTTAATACTAAAATTTATTTATTTGGTGATGATATTTAATTTTCTTCTGATATTGCAAATAACACTAAAGGAAGAGAGTAGGGTTTTTTAGTGTGAGAATACTGAACTAATTGAATACTTAAAGTATATTTCTTTTTTTAATGAATAGTTAAGGAACACAATATATGAAGGGACTAAGGACCAAGTTTTAGTACTCTAAAAGAGGAACGCACTCTTCACAAATACTCAGTACACAGAATTTACAGTACAAGACATCATTATCCAGCATAGAATTACCTAGCCCTTTTAAAAACAAGCATAAATATCTTTTCTGTTGAATAGACACAATATATACCTAAAAGTAGTAGTGGTACAACATTGAGAAAAACCTAGGCATACGGTATTCAATCAGATCAGTCTGTTTACTTTGGAACATTTCCTTATGAAAACGTTTGGCAGAATATGTAAAAATTACTAATGAAAAATTATATAACTTTTAAAGAAACCAAATCTTTGTATATTTGGTACACAGGGGAATCAGAATAATTATCATCAGTTCTATAAAGTGAACTGTACCAATTTCAACTTTGTCAACTCTGTACAGATTGTGAAACAATTTGCCCCAGATTGTTTTATGCCATAACAATGGCAAAGTCTAATTTCCAAGTTCCAGGCTCCATTGTGGAAATAAGCCACTTCAAGCTAGTTTAGTTAATGATTTCCTTTAGGTTTATTTACAAAATAAAGATAAATCCACATTGATTCAGATTTTTCTAGGGTGAAATAGATACACCGAGTCTGTTTTTATTCCTTAGGAGCAGGTTGAATGCATATAAAAAACTATTATATGGTGTTATGCTTGGCTGGCCTTTGATTGGTGAAGAGCGTCCGTTGAGTGTTTAATATCTGGGAGGATTTATGTATGAAAAACAAAATTTTAAACTGTCTGTGCTTTAGCTTATTAATTAAAATTTAAAATCTTCAACCTATTTCCTAATCCTTTATGTCAATGTAAAAAAAAATCTTAAATCTATTTAAAATAAGAATGACAAGTTTTACTTGATCCTTTTTTAAGTTTAATATAGCTGATCTTCATCACTTCAAACTCCTGATAAGTCAGACTTAAATGCTCTTATGGATTTAATTGTGTCCCCCCAGATTGTTATGTTGAACTCCTAATCTTCAGGACCTCAGAATTCAACCTAATTTGGATATATGTTCATTGCAGATGTAATTAGTTAAGAGGAGGTCATACTTGAGTAGCAAGGGGCCCGAATCTAATATGACTGGTGTCCTTATTAAAAGTGGAACTGTAGACGCAGCAATGCCCATAGGGAGATCACCCTGTGAAGATGCAGGCAGAAAACATGGTGACACCAAGGAACACCAAAGATTGTCAGCATACCACCAGAAGCTAAGAGAGAGAGGCATGGAACAATTTTCTCCCTCACAACCCACCAAATGAACCAACCCTGCTGACATCTTAATCCTGGACTTCTAGCCTCCTGAACAGTGAGACAATAAATTTCTGTTGTTTAAGCCACCAGTCTGTAGTACTCTATTACAACAACCCTAACAAACTAATACAAATGTTTAACTTGCAAGTCACTTCTAAGTATTTAAGCAACTTTTGTAAATCTAACGAACCAAACATAAATGTAAATAGCTTTTCTTAAAAAGACAAATAAAATTCTCCTACACATTTCAAATTTAAATCTAGACAAAGCTAATATGTCTATGTTTCTTACCTGTCATATTCTTTTAAATGTTTTCTATATATTAATTAATGTATATTCTCATTATCATGATGATTTAAAAATTAAATACCAAAATATTAATCTTATGGGATTCTTTTACTTCATCAAAAATTTACTTATTTTTTTCCTAAGTTTCAGTGTTTAGCTTATCTGGCCAAAGCAAGAATATTTATCATCACAGATGGGCTATGTTTACCATGAGCTTTTCATAAAATTTAACTGTCTGATTTGAAATCATGAGATCATGTAACATCCTGACCCAGGATTGTAAATAAATGTTTTACTGCTCTTTGGGTCCTGAATCTTTATTTATTCCTCAGTCACAATTCTATTCTTCAGCCTTTTCCCACTATTCTACAATCACTTTATTGGCAAAGGAATCCTATTTGCTAAGGCAGTGTTTTGCAAGAAACAGCTTATTATCAGGTAGGTTTGAGAGGACACCTATGAGGATACCTTGACTCTGCCTATCTCGGCCCTGGACAATTGAACACCTACTCAGACTGTTGACTAAATCCTGAGTCATTGAGTGAGCCTGACCCTACCCAGTAACTGGGAAAAGTCACAGAAGTGACCAAGGTTCACATTCACCCTTCCCAAAGATCCTAAGTTAGAATTCGGTTCCTTTTCAACTTTCAGTGTAAAGCAATAATAATTAGAATACAGAGACAATATCTGTGACAGAAGGAGAGTGATCAAGGGGGAGAGGAAGATGAACTGATATAAAAAAGATAAGGGCATGGGGAGCCAGTTATGTAGGGACTTTTAAGCCAGTGTGAGGAGTTGGACAGAGGCATGAAGTAGTCTCACTTAAAGTTTTAAAAAGATCATGTTTCTGGTCTGTTGCTCTGGACAGTCACAGTCAGACAGTGAGCATTCACCTCTTCTCAATCCTGGTTTCTGATTAATGAGATTTCTTTCCAGCAAGGAGAGAAGATCATTCTCACCAAAGTCAGAGAGGAAGTAGGAAATACCCAATGTTCCCTAGAGCCTTTCAGCTTTAACTCTACCTGATCAGACTCCCACTATGTTTGTGGCTACTTTCACTCTAGAAAGGAATGAAGGATTTAGCTAAAAACCAAAGCCTTCATTCTCCTTGCTTTGTACCTCTGCTTCAATCAGGTCTCTTTGTCTCCTCAATATCTGATTTACTTGCATAGTTTTTCCTAAATATGTTGCCTCTACTCCTTGTATTTCATCTGGCTAATCTTAATGCATTCCTTTTCCCACCTATACCATATATTTACAATTTGATTAGTACTTATCAAACTACTGTGTCAAGCTGATATCTCCACCCTTCCCCAAGGAATGTGGTAACAAATAACCAGCTTCTTTCAACCTTATACTGGCAACCAAATGGAAATATTTGAGCTAAATTGTTGCTTCAAAATTAATCATTAAGATCATCACAGATATAAAGCTACATTTTATAAAATTTATTTGTTTGTACTGTTTAAAGAACACTGTGTTATCCATAAATATGGCCTAAGAAGGAGTTTATTTCTGGTAATGAACATGGAAAAATACACATAATATAGTGGGTTTTAAAAAAATTATGAACTTATGTGCCAGCCCCTGACCGAGTTCAACTATAGATCCCATGTGTGACCCTACAACCTAGTGAGGAAGACAAGGGTAAAAACAAATTAAACCACATTTTGTTAAGCAATATCCTGTCATTCATCCATTCAATAAACATTCATCAGATTCCTACTTTGTTCCTGACTTTAAGCTAAGGATACAAGAAGAAGATATACTAACTGACCTCAAAAAAGCAGGCTTACGAGAGAAGAAATCAGTAAACCAAGAATTAGAATACAACGTGTAGTATGTAAATTATTCATTCATTCAACAAACATTTCTTGAAAATCACTTTGTGCCAGACGATGTGGCAGCTGCTTGGGTTATAAAGACGTAATTCATGATTCTTTCCCTTACTGGGAACCCATCAACTCTAGCACATTTTGATGAGACAATTTGTGGAAAAGCACAGGGGCAAAGGAAAGCAAGGCATGTTCCAGAAACTGTAAGTGACAGAATTAGGATTTAGCATGGAGTACCTGTGAAAAAAATAGTAAAAATAAGGCTAGACAGGTAGAGACCAGATTTTAAGAGAATTTATTCTAAAAGACTGAAGACGTTTATATTCTCCAAACTCTATAATAATGTTTCAAGAAAATTTTTATCATTGCACTACAAATATTGTTTACTTTGTATAGATATTGTGGAATGTCAATAAATGGAGTTTAGTTCCCCCAGAAGGCAGAGGCTAAAACCACGAGTTGTGTGAGGGTAGTTTATTTGGAAGACAGACAAGGTAGAGCGAAACAGGAAAAGCCAAATTGAGAATGCTATACTGGGCTGATCACCGCCGTTAGCAGCCAGGGGCTCAGCACCGTGTTCTCTGAGGAGCATTTAGAAGAGCTCACAGAATCTTCCACGCAAAGATAGAAAGGGAGACGCATTCATCGTTCAGCTCCCATCCCCATTTATTGATTGGCGCCTTCGCTTCACGGCAAATGTGCACATGCGCACGCGCACACGCACGCCCGCGTTCTTAAAGGTACGTAAGCGTGTGGCGAACGGCGCCCCCAGGCGTCGCCCCCTACAACCTAAGAGGGGTCCTGGGACAGAAGCTGAAGGACATGTGCTGGAGATGAGACATTGTCACTGCAAAGTGAACTGTGGAATTCCACAAGGAGTTAACTGTCCAAGTCAAAGCTAGACTCAGATCGGAGGCGGAGAGGGATGTAAGGACCTAAGAAGTGTCTGAGGTACTCATTTATTTTACAACCACATATTTGAAATGCTCCCCAGTACGTGTGATGGCGATTAAACACTGACCTCTCACCTTAAAAATTAATATCTGGGGCTTCCCTGGTGGCGCAGTGGTTGAGAGTCCGCCTGCCGATGCAGGGGACACGGGTTCATGCCCCAGTCCGGGAAGATCCCACATGCCGCGGGGCAGCAGGGCCCGTGAGCCATGGCCGCTGAGCCTGCGCGTCCGGAGCCCGTGCTCCGCAACGGGAGAGGCCACAACAGTGAGAGGCCCGCGTACCGAAAAAAAAAAAAAAAAAAAAAAAAATCTGTCTTAAGGTTAACCTGTTTCAATTTACAGTTTAGAAAGATCTCTTGAGTAGCAGTTTTCAGCAGGAAATGTTTGATGACAAGGAAACTGAAGTGACTGGGGCTTACATTAAAGCAATGGAGGAAAATAGTACAGATCAGAAAGCTTCTTTAGGAGATAAAGTTGATAAGCTGGAGAACATAGGAGAGAGACAGCATATCGTTGGACAGTGTTTCTTAGACACTTTTTACTATAACCCACATGAAGAAATAGATTTCATACCTGGAAGACCCTCCGTCCCTCATGCCTCCCCATTCACAAACATACATTTTAATGATACAAAAGTTTTACAAAGTAATCAATATCTTGACTGAGATGCCCTCTAATAGTTTTTATATTTTATTGTTTCTATTTTTAAATATTGGCTGCAGAAATTGATATTACCACAGTTTGAAAATATTGATTTAGGGTTACTCTCAGCTTTCTAGCTTGGCAACAGAGAAAAATTGATGGATCATCAAGATGAGGAATATAGGAAAAGGAACGAGGAGAAAGTTGGGAAGAGTTCAGCATATGTTCAGGGTATGTTAGGGACTTTCACATGTAATGCTTTATTTAATCTTTGTAATCACCCTAATAGGAAGTTGTTATTCCAACTTTAAAGATGAAGATATTAAGGCTCAAAAAAATTATGGTACTTTTCAAAAATTGTACAGGCAGAAAATGGAGAAAGGTTTTGAAACAATTTTTTATTGCCCTGTTAAAAATTAAATATTTTGCAGGGCTCCCCTTTAGATTACTTAATATGAACCTTGCTTTATGTTTGAAAAGCTAACAATACAAGTAAATAGTGCCATTAAATTTCTGGCTGACCCTGTAGTCTACTGGGAATTATGTTTTGTTAATTTAGTTGTATGAAATAAATTTTCTGTTCTTTATTCATATAACAACCACTCTTCATAAGGGAAAAAAATTATAATTCTATTTGTTTGGTGGATGAGGGAGAATAAGAGACCTGAATTTTTTTCCTGTGCATTGTCCATTTTAATAGAATTTTTAAACCGAAAGAGACTATAGAGACCATCTACTGGAGACATCCAGTTCCTTTACTTCATAAATGAGAAAACTGATCTCATCTCTTTATTGGCAGAACTGGGTGTGTAGGAAACCCTTGTAAATCATGTGTTCTGCCATTTAAAATGTGTGATTATTATTCAACTTCCTTCTCTGCTCCATTCTAATTGCTTTTTCCAGAAAAATCATTTCCCAAGTGTCCAGATAACAAAATAGAACACAAAGAAAGTTTCAAGCACAAGGAGGAGGAAAGGGTGGAGTTGTTAACATCCTCCATCTTCCTCGAGTGGGTTCAAAGCTTTTTTTTTTTTTCACTCCAACTTCAATACACAAAGACTGAACATGTGTGGAGGCCACACTGTTTTATCTCCAGGTCCTACAGAAACTGGAAATTTATTTCTCTCTTTCCACATTGATGGTTGACAGCTGACATCCTGAAGATTCACTTTTCTGTTGACTTTTCTGTTTTCCTTTTCCCCTCCCATTCTATGAAATAGCCTTATACATACCACTACATCTTCATATTCTGTCTGCATCAGGGTGGACTTTATTGACAGAAGACCTACCCTGTTCTTTCATATGTCCTGTCAGTGTGGAAAGCTACAGGGAAAGAGTCACAGAGAGGGATTCAGCCAAGGCCGAAGAAAATTGTTTGTGTACTTTAAATCCCAAATATGGGGAACTCTTTTTCAGTTTTTGCAGTAAGTGGAGCTAAATTATTTGGGGCATAAAAACTGTCCTGATAACCCAACATGTCCTACTTGTTTGCAAAAGTTTATATATGTAAGATGTGTTAAAAACAGTTGGAGAAGTCTGATGTTGGTACTCACCTAATTCAACTGGTTAAGAGCCAGCTGTATTAATCATGGTTCTCCAGAGAAACAGAACCAGTAGGATGGAGAGATATAGAAAGAGTGATTGAACAAGAGAGAGACTGATTGATTTTAAGGAATTGGCTCTCATGATTGTGAGAGCTGGCAAGTCCAAAATCCATAAGGCAGGCCAGCAGGCTGGAAACTCAGGTAAGAGTTGATGTTGCAATTTTGAATCTGAATTTCACAGGTCAGCAGACTGGAAACTTAGGTAGGGTTTCTTTGTTGGTGTCTGGAGGAGAATTCCTTCTTCAGGAAACCTCAGTCTTTGCTCTTAAGATCTCAGCTAATTGGAAGAGGCCCAAGCCATATCTACTTTACCCCACGTCTATTGATTTAAACGTTAATCACATCTAAAAAATACATTCATAGCAACATCTAGACTGGTGTTTGACCAAGCAACTAAGTACCATAGCTTAGCTATGTTGACACATAAAATTAATCATCACACAAGCTAACCATAACTTTGCTTTTCACAGGCAAAGTAATTATTTAAAATTGTAATATAATGGAATTACATTAAGTTTTAAAAAGCATCACCACAGGGTAATATACACAACCATTTTAACTGTTTTAATTTATCTGAATGGCTAATTTTGGTAATGTGTACCTAATTTTTATCAATAATCACTTAATTTTATTTAAAATAAAAGAATAACCTGTAGACATTTTTGGTTCAAAATTTGGTGTGTGTGTGTGTGTGTGTGAAAGAGAGAGAGAGAATGCTATTACTTGACAGAAACTAAAATTTTACCTGACAGAAACTAAAAATTATTCTGCACTAGTAGTCAATTCAATTTATCATTTACATATTTATATTTTGAAACTCTCTAAGTCAAATGTATATAGAGAAGCCAAAAAATCTACAGATTTAAATCTAGTATCAATATATTCCCTGTGGTATATGCTTTAAATTACACTAAATAAACTAATTCTGTAACAGAAAATAAAGCTACTCCATAAGACTGTAAATTAGCATGTGGTTTTCTAGGAAACAAGCAACAGAATTTTTCACCTAAATATGATTTGCAAAAACTTCCCCCTTTCCCTGAGGAGAGAAGTAAGTATAAAAAATAATAGAATTTTGTGCCTAATTTCCATGACATTTTCAGTTATATGAGTTTGTATGAAGAACCCTGTAGGTTCTTTTCTTTTCTTTTTAATAATTAGCAATAGCAGTAGCCTCCCTCCCACTCAGCTTTGACCTCTCTAGTTTATACATTCCCTCTGTGAGGCTCAGCCCAGGTTCACATGTAAAGTCAGGAGAAATTTGAAACTTTTTGCCGGTCAATTCTATAGCTAATAGAGCTGTTCATCACTCAGCACAGAATACATAGGAAGTGGCTGTACTTCGTTTTGTTCATCAACTTTTACTTTTCCCCTCTTTTTTATGAACTATTTCAAACATTTGGAAACAGTTTGTATCCAACACCCAACATCCAATAGTTTGTATCCAACAGTTAATTTTTTAACTGTTTCAGAAACTTTTGGAAGGAAATGAAAAATGGTAACTACAGAGAAAGCCCCTTTCACACCCTCCTCAGTCTTTTAACCTGAATTACTCCTCCCCTTCTACCTGCTTTCTCCCTTTCCAGAGATAACCAATATATTAATAGATTGGGCAGCCTTCCTATCTTGGCTTTTGTTACTTTTCCCACATATGTATAGAGACATTAAAACTATAGGTATTATTTTACATTATTTAAAATTTTGTATAATACATATTTGCAGCTTAATTTTTAATTTAAGCTTATGCTTTCAAAATGTATCAGAGTTGGTACATGTAGACTTACTTCATTTATTTTAACTGCTAGGGTAGTATTCTATTTTAAAAAAAGATACCACTACTGAGGTGTTTTATATGCATAAGTCTTTTTCTGGAATCTTTATTCCTTTACATTGGTTGTTTTGTCTAGCCCTATACAAATAGTAAAATAGAATAATACTTATAATTTTATAATTTGTCTTTATACCTGCAAAGAATTTCCTCTTCTTTCTTCTTCAAAAGAGGCTTAAATATTCCTGGCCCTTTTCTGTTCCAGAGGAATTTTCAAATCAGCTTAACTGACATTGTACAGGATTTATAAATTAATGTGGGGAGAATTTATATTCTTACAGTATTAAATCTTCCCATCCATAATTTACTTAATCATTTCTTTATCAGTAAATATTCCTTTTACTTATTTTCATATCTTGTTGTGCTGGTTACAAACTTCTATAAAATTCATGTCTAGCTCCCCAAATTAATGGAAATTTTGTAAGGTTTCACCATTAATAGTATTTATTGCATCCAGTTTTTCAGCGTTCTCTTATGCCCTCCACTAAAAATATAGGTATCTTTTGGTTTTTGTTCCTCTTATGATTTTGGTCTTCTTTTCTATAATAGTTTAAGGAGGTTGGGAATGAATAGGAATGCCAGTGTTTTTGTATATTGATAATATATCCAGCATATGTGCCAAATTCATTAGTTCAAATCATTTGTTTATATGGATATTATATATATATATATTTACATAATCTGAAAATAATGACCATTTAATTTCTTCCTTTCCAATTCTCATTCCTGTTCCTTATTTTCATGTCTTATTGTGCTGATTACAAACTCTTATAAAATCTTATCTAGCTCCCAACGTTAATGGAAATTTTGTAAGCCTTCACCATTAATAGTGTTTGCTACAGGTTTTTGGTAGATACACTTTGGTAGGTGGGCAAGTTCCTTTCTATTCCCAGTTTATTAAAAGTTTTTATCATGAATGAGAGCTGCATATATTGCACGGGTTTTCTATGTCTATTGAATTGATCATAAATTTTTCTCCTTTAATATATTAATATAGTTATATATTAAGATATTTGTAATTTTTGTGCTAAACCATCCTTGAAATCCCAGAATACACACTATTTGATAGTGATGTATTTTAATACATTGCAGAATATAGCTAGTTAATATTTTACTTTCTATTTTTACATCTATACTAATAAGAATACTGGAGTAGAGTTTTCCTTTTATGTGCTGGCCATTTCTTGTTTGGGTACCTTAAAAATAGTAAGAAAAGAATGGCTAACATTTATTTTGCACTTACTGTGGCAGACATTGTTCTCAGCATTTATCTATTTATTTATTTATTTCTTTTTGTGATTGAATTATCACAGTTCAAAGAGGTGTGTACTTTGGTCATTATTCCCATTTGACAAATGAGAATTGTAGTCATTTATCTGGGAATATAGAGGTAGTAAGTGGCTGAACTGGGAGTAGGAGACTTTTTCTCCTTTTTCTCTTCTCTAAAATAATGTTAAAGTTAGTAGCTATCTATTTGCTGATAGTTTGACAAAAGAGTATCAGTAACTGGGACTCCTAGTTTAAAAAAAACTTTTATTAATTTTTGACTACAAACTGATTCCATTTCCTTAGAGGATATAAGTATATTCAGTTTACTCTGTCTTGAATCCATTTTGGTAAGGTATATTTCTCTAGAAAATTGTCCATTAAATCAACATTTTTATATTAAGTTATAAATGAGTAATATACTATTAAATATTTTAATATGAAAATGCAGATTATCTCTGATTTTTCTTGACTAATGTTCTTAGAGGTTTGTGTAAGTTTTTAATCTTTTCAAAGATAAACTTTAAACTTCTTTTTTTTACATCTTTATTGGAATATAATTGCTTTACAATGGTGTGTTAGTTTCTGCTTTATAACAAAGTGAATCAGTTATACATATACATCTGTTCCCATATCTCTACCCTCTTGCATCTCCCTCCCTCCCACCCTCCCTATCCCACCCCTCTAGGTGGGCAAAAACCACCAAGCTGGTCTCCCTGTGCTATGCAGCTGCTTCCCACTAGCTATCTATTTTAAGTTTGGTAGTGTATATATGTCCAAGACACTCTCACTTTGTCACAGCTTACCCTTCCCCCTCCCCATATCCTCAAGTCCATTCTCTAGTACGTCTGTGTCTTTATTCCTGTCTTACCCCTATGTTCTTCATGACATTTTTTTTTCTTAGATTCCATATATATGTGTTAGCATACGGTATTTGTATTTCTCTTTCTGACTTACTTCACTCTGTATGACAGACTCTAGGTCCATCCACCTCACTACAAATAACTCAATTTCGTTTCTTTTTAGGGCTGAGTAATATTCCATTGTATATATGTGCCACATCTTCTTTATCCATTCATCCGATCATGGACACTTAGGTTGTTTCCATCTCCGGGCTATTGTGAATAGAGCTGCAATGAACATTTTGGTACATGTCTCTTTTTGAATTATGGTTTTCTCAGGGTGTATGTCCAGTAGTGGGATTGCTGGGTCATATGGTAGTTCTATTTGTAGTTTTTTAAGGAACCTCCATATTGTTCTCCATAGTGGCTGTACCAATTCACATTCCCACCAGCAGTGAAAGAGTATTCCCTTTTCTCCACACCCTCTCCAGCATTTATTATTTCTAGATTTTTTGATGATGGCCATTCTGACTGGTGTGAGATGATATCTCATTGTAGTATTGATTTGCATTTCTCTAATGATTAATGATGTTGAGCATTCTTTCATGTGTTTGTTGGCAATCTGTATATCTTCTTTAGAGAAATGTCTATTTAGGTCTTCTGCCCATTTTTGGATTGGGTTGTTTGTTTTTTTGTTACTGAGCTGCATGAGCTGCTTGTAAATTTTGGAGATTAATTCTTTGTCAGTTGCTTCATTTGCAAATATTTTCTCCCATTCTGAGGGTTGTCTTTTGGTCTTGTTTATGGTTTCCTTTGCTGTGCAAAAGCTTTGAAGTTTCATTAGGTCCCATTTCTTTATTTTTGTTTTTATTTCCATTTGTCTAGGAGGTGGGTCAAAAAGGATCTTGCTGTGATTTATGTCATAGAGTGTTCTGCCTATGTTTTCCTCTAAGAGTTTGATAGTTTCTGGCTTTACATTTAGGTCTTTAAACCATTTTGAGCTTATTTTTGTGTATGGTGTGAGGGAGTGTTCTAATCTCATATTTTTACATGTACCTGTCCAGTTTTCCCTGAACCATTTAATGAAGAGGCTGTCTTTTCTCCACTGAATATTCTTGCCTCCTTTATCAAAGATAAGGTGACCATATATGCGTGGGTTTATCTCTGGCTTTCTATCCTGTTCCATTGATCTATCTTTCTGTTTTTGTGCCAGTACCACACTGTCTTGATTACTGTAGCTTTGTAGTATAGTCTGAAGTCAGGGAGCCTGTTTCCTCCAGCTCCATTTTTCGTTCTCAAGATTGCTTTGGCTATTCGGGTTCTTTTGTGTTTCCATAAAAACTGTAAAGTTTTTTGTTCTAGTTCTGTGAAAAATGCCAGTGGTAGTTTGATAGGGATTGCATTCAATCTGTAGATTGCTTTAGGTAGTAGAGTCATTTGCACAATGTTGATTCTTCCAATCCAAGAACATGGTATATCTCTCCATCTATTTGTATCATCTTTAATTTCTTTCATCAGTATCTTATGATTATCTGCATACAGGTCTTTTGTCTCCTTAGGTAGGTTTATTCCTAGATATTTTGTTCTTTTAGTTGCAATGGTAAATGGGAATGTTTTCTTAATTTCACTTTCAGATTTTTTATCATTAGTGTATTGGAATGCCAGAGATTTCTGTGCATTAATTTTGTATCCTGCTACTTTACCAAATTCATTGATTAGCTCTAGTAGTTTTCTGATAGCATCTTTAGGATTCTCTATGTATACTATCATATCATCTGCAAACAGTGACAGCTTTACTTCTTCTTTTCCAATTTGGATTCCTTTTATTTCCTTTTCTTCTCTGATTGCTGTGGCTAAAACTTCCAAAATTATGTTGAATAAGAGTGGTGAGGGCTTCCCTGGTGGCGCAGTGGTTGAGAGTCCGCCTGCTGACGCAGGGGACCTGGGTTCGTGCCCTGGTCTGGAAAGATCCTACATGCCGCAGAGCGGCTGGGCCTGTGAGCCATGGCCGCTAAGCCTGCACGTCTGGAGCCTGTGCTCTGCAATGGGAGAGGCCACAGAAGTGAGAGGCCTGCGTACCGAAAAAAAAAAGAAAAAGTGGTGAGAGTGGGCTACCTTGTCTTGTGCCTGATCTTAGTGGAAATGCTTTCAGTTTTTCATGATTGAGGATGATGTTGGCTGTGGATTTGTCATATATGGCCTTTATTATGTTGAGGAAAGTTCCCTCTATGACTACTTTCTGCAGGGTTTTTGTCATAAATGGGTGTTGAATTTTGTCAAAAACTTTCTCTGCATCTATTGAGATGACCATATGTTTTTTCTCCTTCAATTTGTTAATATGGTATATCACATTGATTGATTTGCCTATATTGAAGAATCCTTGCATTCCTAGAATAAACCCCACTTGATCATGGTGTATGATCCTTTTAATGTGCTGTTGGATTCTGTTTGCTAGTATTTTGTTGAGGATTTTTGCATCTATGTTCATCAGTGATATTGGTCTGTAGTTTTGTTTCTTTGTGACATCCCTGTCTGGTTTTGGTATCAGGGTGATGGTGGCCTCGTAGAATGAGTTTGGGGGTGTTCCTCCCTCTGCTATATTTTCGAAAAGTTTGAGAAGGATAGGTGTTAGCTGTTCTCTAAATGTTTGAAAGAATTCACCTGTGAAGCCATCTGGTCCTGGGCTTTTGTTTGTTGGAAGATTTTTAATCACAGTTTCAATTTCAGTGCTTGTGATTGGTCTGTTCATATTTTCTATTTCTTCCTCATTCAGTCTTGGCAGGTGGTGCATTTCTAAGAATTTGTCCATTTCTTCCAGGTAGTCCATTTTATTGGCACAGAGTTGCTTGTAATAATCTCTCATGATCTTTTTTATTTATGCAGTGTCAGTTGTTACTTCTCCTTTTTCATTTCTAATTCTATTGATTTGAGTCTTCTCCCTTTTTTTCTTAATGAGCCTGGCTAATGGTTTATCTATTTTTTTTATCTTCTCAAAGAACCAGCTTTTAGTTTTATTGATCTTTGCTATCATTTCCTTCATTTCTTTTTCATTTATTTCTGATCTGATCTTTATGATTTCTTTTCTTCTGCTGACTTTGGGGTTTTTTGTTCTTCTTTCTCTACTTGCTTTAGGTACAAGGTTAGGTTGTTTATTCGAGATGTTTCCTGTTTCTTAAGGTAGGTTTGTATTGCTATAAACTTCCCTCTTAGAACTGCTTTTGCTGCATCCCATAGGTTTTGGGTCGTCATGTCTCCATTATCATTTGTTTCTAGGTATTTTTTGATTTCCTCTTTGATTTCTTCAGTGATCACTTCGTTATTAAGTAGTGTATTGTTTAGCCTCCATGTGTTTGTATTTTTTCCAGATCTTTTCCTGTAATTGATATCTAGTCTCATAGCATTGTGGTAGGAAAAGATACTTGATACAATTTCAATTTTCTTAAATTTACCAAGGCTTGATTTGTGACCCAAGATATGATCTATCCTGGAGAATGTTCCATGAGCACTTGAGAAAAATGTGTATTCTGTTGTTTTTGGATGGAATGTCCTACAAATATCAATTAAGTCCATCTTGTTTAATGTATTTAAAGCTTGTCTTTCCTTATTTATTTTCATTTTGGATGACCTGTTCATTCGTGAAAGTGGGTTGTTAAAGTCCCGTACTATGAATGCGTTACTGTTGATTACCCCTTTTATGGCTGTTAGTATTTGCCTTATGTATTGAGGTTCTCCTGTGTTGGGTTCCTAATTATTTACAATTATTATATCTTCTTCTTGGATTGATCCCTTGATCATTATGTAGTGTCTTTCTTTGTCTCTTCTAATAGTCTTTATTCTAAACACTATTTTGTCTGGTATGAGAATTGTTACTCCAGCTTTCTTTTGGTTTCCATTTGCATGGAATATCTTTTTCCATCCCCTCACTTACAGTCTGTGTCTCTAGGTCTGAAGTGGGTCTCTTGTAGACAGCATATATATGGGTCTTGTTTTTGTATCCATTCAGCCAGTCTGTGTCTTTTGGTGGGAGCATTTAATCCATTTACATTTAAGGTAATTATCAATACATATGTTCCTATTCCCATTTTCTTAATTGTTTTGGGTTTGTTATTGTAGGTCTTTTCCTTCTCTTGTGTTTCTTGCCTAGAGAAGATCCTTTAGCATTTGTTGTAAAGCTGGATTGGTGGTGCTGCACTCTCTCATCTTTTGCTTGTCTGTAAAGGTTTTAATTTCTCCATCAAATCTGAATGAGATCCTTGCTGGGTAGAGTAATCTTGGTTGTAGGTTCTTCTCTTTCATCACTTTAATTATGTCCTGCCAGTCCCTTTTGGCTTGCAGAGTTTCTGCTGAAAGATCAGCTGTTAACTTTATGGGGATTCCCTTGTGTGTTATTTGTTGTTTTTCCCTTGCTACTTTTAATATGTTTTCTTTGTGTTTAATTTTTGTTTTTTTTTTTTTTTTTTTTTTTCTCCAAATTCCTGGTTTAATAAGGACTTGTTTATTTTGAGAAAAAAAGGTCCCAAACATCAGGCTATTCACAAAAATAACCCACAGTATCAACTTTAGAAAACAAATCTTAAAGACTATTACACTAATTATTTTTCTAGAGAATCCATTTGACATGCCAACTCTCATTCACAAAAATACATTGTTACATTTGTGTTGAACAGCCCCACACAGCACTCTTATGTGGGGTATAACACGCATACCTCTAATTCAAAGCTGCTCTTAGGTGCTACTCAACTAATGAGACTGCCTTTGTAGTTAGGGAAGCAACCACTGAACTCATGTATGAATGGAAAGAACTGTACTCCCTGCATAACAAGAGATTATTTTGGAGACAGTTGATAAAAACCATACATCCTTTTTATTGTTAAGTCATAAAGAGGTATCAAAATTAAAAGCAAAAATTACAGGGTAAGACTTAACAGAACTACTAGGAGCATCAAAGGAAGTGAAAACGGGACTAGGCGCAGGGCAATGTGAATTAATGAACATGGGAAGGACAAGGATGGGGACAACAGTGAGCATGTGCTGAAGATACTAGGGGAGAGGATCTGGTGAAAATTTTGATCTTAGACAAGCGCCTAGGTAAAGAAATAATGGGACAAGATTTCTAAACCCCACTATGTGCTTAAGAGTCATCCTCGCCATTGGCGCTGTCTCTGTCATCCTCTCCTTCCTCAGCC
The DNA here is from genome assembly GCF_964341445.2 of Mesoplodon mirus. Classification (NCBI taxonomy): domain Eukaryota; kingdom Metazoa; phylum Chordata; class Mammalia; order Artiodactyla; family Ziphiidae; genus Mesoplodon; species Mesoplodon mirus. Next base: position 47,787,090 of record NC_138984.1, read on the forward strand.
TCTTTTTCATCATCCTTGATCAACTCCAGCTGGTCATCCCCCCAATCTTCATTATCATCATCATCCAGTAGGTCCCCCTCCTCAGCAGAGTCATCTGCACCCCCCTCAGACTCCATCTTCACATTAGTCTCCTCTTTCTTCAGGGAGCTGCTGCTCTGCTCCTCTTCTGACTTATCATTCTTCATCTCTACTCCTTGTTTGCTCTGTTCCTTTTCGATTTTTTCCAGGTTTTCCAGTAGAGAATCCACTTTTTGTTTTATCTGAGTCAACTCCTTCTTAATGGCCTGAAGGTCATCTCCTTTCAACTTTCCAGACTTAGAAGATCCCCGCTGTCCACTCTTAGAATTGAAGCCACTTTTGCCCCTTCGTGAGGTGTTTCCTGATACACGCTGGCGTTTTGAGGGCACTACAGCCCGAGCAATAGGAGGAGGAGGAGGAACACGTGCTGGGTAACTGTACATCCTGTCATAATAATCCCGTTGAAAGTCATAGTCCAAGTCAAAAGAGGAGCTGAGTAGAGGGGACGGAGAAGGGTGTTCTGGTACTGACCCGTACATCTCCGCTGCAGATCGTTTCACACCTGCTTTTCCTCGGTTCACTTTTGGCTCTGCGGCCAGATTAATATCTAAAACCTGGCCAGCAATCATTCTGCCATCCTCTCCTGCCACAGCAGCCCGGGCATTTCTCTCATTAACATACTGAACGAAGGCAAAACCCTTATGAACAGAGCAACCCACGATTTTGCCATATTTCGAGAAGATTGCCTCCACATCAGATTTCTTGACCACAAGAGTATTGAGATTCCCAATGAATACACGGGAGTTCATGGAGCGAGGATCCGTCTTGTTGGTAACATTGCTGGCCATTGTCTTTGATGGTAAGGTGCCTCACAAAGCTGAAAAATGTAGCTGAAGATCAAAAAAATCTCACTCAAGCAAGTTCCACTAACTTATATATTTCAAGTGATTTGTAACCAGGAGGGGGAAGGGAGAAGAGATTCGATTCTGAATCTCCTACTCCCAAGTTCTACGCGAAGAAGCCGACTGCTGTGTGTTTAATTTTTGACAGTTTGATTAATATGTGTCTTGGCCTGTTTCTCCTTGGATTTATCCTGCATGGGACTCTCTGTGCTTACTGGACTTGACTAACTATTTCCTTTCCCATATTAGGGAAGTTTTCAACTATAATCTCTTCAAATATTTTCTCAGTACCTTTCTTTTTCTCTTCTTCTTCTGGAACCCCTATAATTTGAATATTAGTGTGTTTAATGTTGTCCCAGAGGTCTCTGAGACTGTCCTCAGTTCTTTTCATTCTTTTTTCTTTATTTTGCTCTGCAGTAGTTATTTCCACTATTTTATCTTCCACCTCACTTATCCATTCTTCTGCTTCAGTTATTCTGCTATTGATCCCTTCTACAGTATTTTTAATTTCATTTATTGTGTTGTTCATTATTGCTTGTTTCATATTTAATTCTTCTAGGTCCTTGTTAAATATTTCTTGCATTTTCTCTCTTCTATATCCAAGATTTGGATCATCTTTACTATCATTATTCTAAATTCTTTTTCAGGTAGACTGTCTATTTCCCCTTCATTTGTTAGGTCTGGTCGGTTTTTATCTTGTTCCTTCATCTGCTGTGTGTTTTTCTATCTTCTCATTTTGCTCATCTTACTGTGTTTGGGGTCTCCTTTTTGCAGGCTGCAGGTTCATAGTCCCCGTTGTTTTTGGTGTCTCTCCCCAATGGCTAAAGTTGGTCAGTGGGTTGTGTAGGCTTCCTGGTGCAGGGGACTAGTGCCTGTGTTCTGGTGGATGAGGCTGGATCTTGTCTTTTGGGTGGGCAGGTCCACGTCTGGTGGTGTGTTTTGGGGTGTCTGTGGCCTTATTACGGTTTTAGGCAGCCTCTCTGCTAATGGATGGGGCTGTGTTCCTGTCTTGCTAGTTGTTTGGCATAAGGTGTCCAGCACTGTAGCTTGCTGGTCATTGAATTAAGCTGGGTGTTGCTGTTGAGATGGAGATATCTGGGAGACGTTTGCCGTTTGATATTACTTGAAGCTGGGAGGTCTCTTGTGGATCAGTGTCTTGAAGTTGGCTCTGCCACCTCAGAGGCACAGCACTGACTCCTGGCTGGAGCACCAAGAGCCTTTCATCTACACGGCTCAGAATAAAATGGAGAAAAAGAAGAAAGAAAGAAAGAAAGAAAGAAAGAAAGAAAGAAGAAAGAAAGAGAAAGAAAGAAAGAAAGGATAAAAGAAAATAAAATAAGATAAAATAAAGTTATTAAAATAAAAAGTAATTATTAAGAAAAAAATTTTTAAGTAAGAAAAAAGAAAAAAAACAGACGGATAGGACCCTAGGACAAATGGTGAAAGCAAACCTATACAGACAAAATCTCACACATAAGCATACACATACACACTCACAAAAAGAGGAAAAGGGGAAAAAATAATAAATCTTTCTCTCAAAGTCCACCTCCTCAATTTGGGATGATTCGTTGTCTATTCAGGCATTCCACAGATGCAGGGTACATCAAGTTGATTGTGGAGATTTAATCCGCTGCTCCTGAGGCTGCTGGGAGAGATTTCCCTTTCTCTTCTTTGTTCGCACAGCTCCCGGGGCTCAGCTTTTAAAATTGTTTCTCTTGCAATGCAACGTCTGAAACCCTGAGTCTTCCTCCTGGGCTGAATACTTTATTCTCCCGAAGTGTTGGAAGTGAGCCTCACAGTCTAGAAGCCAGCGCCACCATAGCCCACTCTTGCTCCCCCTTCCAGCCTCCCCTCTTAATCCCCAGGGGCATCCACGTGCACAGAACTTACTGGGTTGGTTTGGGGCCCTGGGAAGACTCTCAAAGTTGAACTTTATACAGTGCTAATTCTCTCTATTATGTCTTGGTTTTCTAGATTCATTTCTGTTATTATCATTATCAATCCTCTCTACTCTCTTAAGATTTACTATTTTCCTAATTTCTTGAGTTAAACGTTTAGCTAATAAGTTTCCAATTTTTTCCTTAATATAGGCTTTTAAAGTTAAAACTTTCCTCTAAGTGTATTTTTTGCTGTAGCCTACCACTTGTGCTTCTATTGTTTTTCAGTTCTAAATTGTTTGTAATTTTCAATATGATTTCTTTTTTGAACTATGGAATATTTGTAAGTGTGTGATTTGATATTATTCTCTAATTTTATTACATTGTTCTCAGAGAACATAGTTTGTATGTTATCAACTCTTAGAGAATTTCTTTGTGGCCAAGTACATGAACAACTTTTAAATATATTTCTGGATGGATTTCTGGTACCAGTCAATATGGAGTAAGCATGCAAGAGGCTTTCTCTCTCACTGATTATAGTTTAAAATTCTGATAATAGTTTAAAATTCTGGACAAAATGCTAAAACAACTATCTGACAACTCTGAAAAATAAAAAATAGCAAGAAGATTGAGAAGAGAATTTAAATTCAAAAAACCACCAGTATGGCAGTGATGAGTTTCCTGATATTTTTCTTCCTCCAATATCTTCTGCCTTTGACTTAAGGATGGGCCAAATCAGGGAGCTGTGCAACAGCCTTGCTCTTCTCATAGCAAAAATTTGCGATAAGCCTGTTTTGCTAGCCATAGGACTGGGAAGCAGGACCCCTGCAAGTCAGAGAGTGTAAGTATGTGGAGGGGAGGGGGATTCCAACATAATTTTCTCTCTCTCTTTGTTTTCTAACTCTGCCCCAAGGCCAGCTTCAGTGCCTGCAGAGGCAGCAGCAGGGATGCAAGACCCTAAAACCCTGAGAAAACCCATCTCTCTGAATAGAGAAATCAGGAGAATGGGCCTCTGTTGTGCAGGGTGTGGAAGGAATCCCTATTTTTTATTTTCTGTCTTTTCTTTCACTACTTCTCCACAAGGTGTATCCAGTTACACAGAACTGTACAACAGTGTAAGAGTCAACAACTTTGAGAGAAGGCTATCTTTCTGGCCAGAGAGACTTGAAAAGGGGACCTCTGGGAGCCAGACAGTATAAGGGAAGATCCTAAAAAGAGAACTGAAGAAGGGAATTCTCAGGCTCAACCCAAACTGCCTGTACAGAACATATCAAAATAATCACAGGAAAGTCTTGGAGAATTCATCATGAACCAGCTCCACAGTCCCACACTGATTCCCGACTGGCTCAGATAGCACAGTAAAGGCTTTAAAACCTGAACCAACATTGAAACAGCCACCCACAGAAGGCAAGATAGAACTCAGCAGTCTGAATCAACTGGGTTCACTTACTGGTGAACCAACAATTCAGCCTGCTTCAGAAGATTTTAGCAAGATGCAGAGTCTCAGAACACATTATCAAAAGGTTGAAGATACAATCCAAAATTGCTCAACATACAAATAACCAGGAAAGTTGGACCAGCTTTCCAGAGAAAGAATAATCAACAGATATCAAATCTAAAATGACCCAGATGTTGAAATAAAGATTTTTTAATTAGCTGTCATAACCATCCTCCATAAGGTAAAGGCAACTCTTGAAATGAGTGGAAATGTAGACATTCTTAACAGAGAAATAGAAACTATTAGGTTAAAAAAAAAAAAGAACAAATTGGAAATTTTTTAATTGAAAAATATAATACCTGTAATTCTAAAATTCCCTGTGCAGGCTCAATAGAAGAATGGAAATGTCAGAAGAAAAAGTCAGTGGACTTAAAGATAAATCAATAAAAATTATCCAGTCTAAATAACAGAGAGAAAAAGATAGAAAATTAAAATGACCAGAGCTTCTAGGGCCTAAGGATACTATGATAATAATATCAAAAATCTATTATTTGTGTCAGTAGAGTGTATGAAGTAAAGGAGAAAGTGGTTGGTGCAGAAAAATATTTGAAGACATAGTGGCTGAAAAAATTTCCCCATGTTTGAAAAAAAATTCAAGAATCTCAGCAAACCCCAAACAGTTTAGACTTAAGGGATAATATAAAAGACTTAAGGGAAATTATAACAGAGGAAAACTTGGAACTGTAGGAATGAAGGAAAAGCAAGGTAAATGATAAATATCTTAATAAATATAATTTACTATTTTTCTTCTTTTTATTAAAATATATATCACTTTGAAAGCAAAATTTAAAATATTTTTGGGGAAGTTTCAGTGTATGTACCTGTAATATATATGACAGAGCAAGTAGACAGAAAATCAGTGAGGACATAGAAAACCTGAACAACACTGTCAACCAACTTGACCTACTTGACATTTGTAAAACACGCCACCCAATAATAGAATAGAAGAATATACATTATTTTCAAGTACACGTGAACATTCACTAAGACAGATCATAAAACAAACCTTAACAAATTTAGGAGAATTCAAATTATATAAATTGTAAACATCAGTAACAGAAAAATATCTGCAAAGTACCTAAATATTTGAAAATTAACCCTTGTGTCAAAGGAGAAATTTCAAGAGAACTTGGAAAATATTTTGAACTGAATGAGAACACAAATTAACAATGTAAAGCATATAAAAGGAGATACTCCTACAGACTCCACAGATATTAAAGGGTAATATGAGAATACTACAAAATTCTATGCACATAATTTCAACAGCCTAAATGAAATGGATCACTTCGTTGAGAAACAAATTACCAAAATTCACTCAATAGTAAATAGTTTATATCTATTAGAAAATTGAAGTTGTAGTTTTAAACCTGCCAAAAAAGAAAACTGTAATCCCAGATGGTTTCACTTGTGAATTCGACCAAGTATTTAACAAAGAAATAATTCCAATTCTGCATCATAATCTCTTGCAGAAAATCAAGGGAAGGAAAGGGGCATGGGGTATTTCCCAACTCACTTTCTTTCTTTCTTTCTTTTTTTTTTTTTTTTTTTTTGCCATACGCGGGCCCCTCACTGTTGTGGCCTCTCCCATTGCAGAACACAGGCTCCGGACGCGCAGGCTCAGCAGCCATGGCTCACGGGCCCAGCCGCTCCGCGGCATGTGGGATCTTCCCAGACCGGGGCACGAACCCGTGTCCCCTGCATCGGCAGGCGGACTCTCAACCACTGCGCCACCAGGGAAGCCCCCAACTCACTTTCTGAAACCAACTTGATAACCAAAACCAGCAAAAGGGATTGCAAGAAAATTACAGAGCACTGTCCATCATGAGCATAAAAGTAAAAGATCCTCAATGCTATGGTCTGAATATTTATGCCCCCCCCCAAAAAATTCATATGTTGAAATCTTAATCCTTAAAGATGATGATGGTATTAGTAGGTGGAGGCCTTTGGGAGGTGATTAGGTCATGAGGGCGGAGCCCTCACAAATGGGATTAGTGCTCTTATAAAAAGCATTCCACAGAACTTCCTAGCCCCTTCCACCATGTGAGGACACAGTGAGAAGTTGTCCTCTATGAACCAGGAAGTGGGCCCTCATCAGCCACCACACAGAATCTGCCTGCCCTGTGATCTTGGACTTCCCAGTCTCCAGAACTATGAGAAGTGAATTTCTGCTGTTTATAAGCTGCTCAATATTTTGTTAGTGGTACTTTGTTATCACAGCCTGAGTGAACTAAGACACTCAAAAAAATGAATCCTGTAGTATGTAAAAAAGATAATATGAAAATAAAAATCATGATGAGATACCAATACACATCTATTAGAATGTCTTTTTTTCTTTAATTGACAATAACAAGTACTAGCAAGGAAACAAAGTGACAGAAATGCTCATTCATAGTTGGTGGGAATGCAAAATGGCACAGCCACTCTAGAAAATGATGTCTTATAAAGTTAAACATACATTTACCACGGCAATTACCAACCAATACCACACTTTGGCATTTACCCAAGTGAAATGAAAATTATATTCACACAAATACTACAGTAATTTTAAAACAATTTTATTAGTATCACCAGAAACTAAAAGCCACACTAATGCCCCTGAACTGGAGAATAGATAAATTGTGGTACATCCATACAGTGAAATACCATTCAGCAACAAAAAGGAATGAACTATTGATACATGTGGGAAACTGATGAATCTGAAATGTATTATGCTAAGAGAAAATAGCCTTTCTCCACAGGCTATATAGTGTATAATTCCATATATATTACCCTCTAGAATAGACAAAGCGATAGGTATAGAGAATCAGTCAGTGATTGTCAGATATTAGTAGTGGGGGAAGGGTTTGACTACGGAGTGTAGCATGAGATAATTTCTGATGGAGTGATAGAACTGTTCTGTATCTTGATTGTGGTGGTGTTTGTGCTACAGTGTGCATATGTCAAAATTCATAGAACTCTACACTAAAAAGGTCAAATTTTCTGTATGTAAACTTTTTTAATTTAAAAATATTCCATGGATGTTGGAAAATAATTTATTTCCCTATTTGTTGAATGTAATGTTTTATATGCATCCTAATTTTGGATGTATCCCATCTATCGTTTTCTGGAAAAGTTATAATAAAATCTCCTACTACAATTGATAATTTGTCAATTTTAACCTTAATACTATTAATATTTGCTTTATGCATTTTTGAAGCATTATATGTTTTTCTATATATATATACACTCAGGGTTGTTGTATCTTTCTAGAGAATTATGACATCCTTTCATCATAAGTCCTTTTTTGGTCCAAAGTTTATTTTGCCTTTTATTAATATAGCAAAAATGAATTTAGTTGGGTTCATCTTTGCCTGCATATGTTTTTCCATTTCAATATTTTCTATATCATCATGTTTAGGTATATTTCTCATAAACAGTATACAATTGGATTTTTAAAGTATGATTTGAAACTACCTATCTTTTAAGAAGTAAATTTAGATTTAAATCTACATTAAATTAAATTTAGTTTATAGATTAACATTATTATTAGTGCTCTGTTTTGACTTGTTTTTATTATCTTTTAATTTTTATTTTGTTTTCCCTGCTGTTTATTTGCTTATATTCTTCCCCTTTATTGAGCAACACAGACTTTTGTTGCTTTGGTTTTGTTTTACACTATATTGCTCTCCTTAGTGTGGTGGTCCTTAAATATTTAACATGCATTCTTGGCCTAATAGAGTGAAAGTTTAGTCAGTATTTATATCTTCCTCCAAAAAATCAAAGGGTCTGAGAAAGCTTGAAGTTCAACCGTTTATCTGTGAATTTTCCATGCAATTAGAGTACCACTTTTTTGAGGCACTCAAAATTAGTCACCACCGTTATTTTATTATTCCTTTTGGCATTCATTGCTTATCTAGATTGATCTATAGGTTAATCGGTTTCCTTGCAGACATGCTAATCCACATTTTAATCAATTTCTTTGATTCTTGCATCCTGTTCTTCTGTGTTCCCTGTCCTTTTTAAAGTGCATTGTTTGATGTTTCCTTTAGTGGTTCTGAATAAGAATCCTCTTAGTCCTAATTTTTCTGAATGATTTTATTTTGTTCCTACTCTTCTGTAACATGTTTTTTGGTCCTGGGTACCAGAAATGGATTCTAAGCTCTCAGTTGAGGCAAAAGCACTAAGCACCTCGAATCTAAGTGCACTAATTTTTTTAGCTATTTATACCCACCCATGAAAGGATTGCTAAAGGCAATTTTCCTGTAAAACCGATACTACCACACCCACTCCTCATTCAATATAACAGGAAGTTCAGGAAAATGGAAGGTGAATTTTTGTGGGATGCACAATTCACGAAGAATGTTTTTATTTCTTATGTATCCCTCCATGTGAAAGAAATGTATATTTTCCCTTTCTGAAGCCAGGAAAGGGAGAAACAAAGAAAATCACTAAAACAAATTAGGGTATCCAAACCACTTATTTTCCTCTAAGTCAGGTAATCATGAGTATCTCTCACATAAAGTTATCCAAACCATTTATTTGGCAAAGAGAGAGCCTGGAGTTGCTGGGATATGGAAACAGGGACAGGAAAAATGCTAAGAGATGTCAGTGAAGCAGCCAACACTTCCACCATTTGGTTTCACAGGGAGTGAGTGAGTTTCTCAGAATTTTCTAAAGCCCTCAGCTGCCCTGTCAGTATATATGAACTATATATGAACCTTAAGAACTATAGAAGGAGCTAAAGAGGGGAAAAAAAAAGTTAGAACCAAAACCAAATTCCCACATCAGAGATAACACAGGGGAAAGACACAGGAGTCTCAGAAGAACCAATTAATGGTCCATTTGTATGGTTGCAACTATAGAAACTAGAAGGTTGTCAGTCTCAGCCAGAGATGTACGAATGAAGATTTCCAGACTCAAATCAGGACAATTATTTAAAAATTGTAATATCCCAGTGAGTTGTTGCTTCTCTATAAACCAGTAAAACCTAAATAATATTTTGGGAAGGTATAGAAATACAAATTTCTATTTTTGTTTCTGCTGGAGCTCCAGTTACTTTCTTGACTTAGAGTTGTGTCCCATATAGGGAGACAATGTTAAAGTCTGGTGTTGGAATGGGTTTTCAGTTTCTCTAAGGTAACTTTGTTTTTCTTCTTAACCATAATTCATAATTTAAAAAAAAAACAACAACAGTATTCCATACTACTTCCTTAGACTGGTGGCAAACTTTAGGTAGGCTCTTTTCACAAATAAAGTAGACCAGTCTTTGTTGAAGCCCTACTTCCACATTCCCATTGAGACGCTAAAATTCCAATCTTCAGTCTTTAAAGCCCACATACCATTTCAACCTCACTACTATATAAATTCCCATGATTTCACTTCCTTCGTATGGCACAGGCTTAACATTTTTCCTAATGTCTACAACTTGAGTAATTTCTTTCTATGAATTAATTACATATTGAAAAAAAGTTTATATTTTTAGTAGTGTCAGATCAAAAGCCAAATGTCAAAGTATGACTTTTATCAGTTAATTCCCTATATCCTCCTTATATAGGGTAAAACCAATATATTTAAATGACTTCATATCCACATATTTATTAGTGATCTGAAATGACATTTAAATATGCTTTCAAATGTTAGGCTCTGCTATGGCCTGAATGTTTGTGTCCCTCCAGAATTCATGTGTTGAAATCCTGATAACCAGTATGATGATATTAAGAGGTGGGCTTTTGGGAGATGCTTAGGTCCTGAGGGTGGAGCCCACATGAGTGGGATTAGTGCTTATTAAAGAAACCCTATCTCTTATTAAAGAGATCCCTCGCCCCCTTCCACCATGTGAGGATATGATGAGAAGTCTGTGACCCTGAAGAAGGCCTTCACCCAACCACGCTGGTACCCTGATCTTGGACTTCCACAGTTTCTCAGAACTGTGAAAAATAAATTTCTATTATTTATAAGCCTCCAGTCTATGGAACTTTGGCCCAAACTGACCGAGACAGGCTCTGTAGCCAATCTTCTTAAATCAGAAGTCTATGATGCAAAACCCCATTGTGGTGTTAAATGAATTTTGTTGATAAAAAATTAGAATATCACTTGTAATCTTGTAAATACACACATGCATGTACATACACACTAAATTATAACTAGTTTCAGGTACACCATGGTTGTCTCCATGACTGGATTCCTGTTCTCTTGCTAACTTTCACTGACTTTCTGAAAATATCAATAGTAGCGAAAGCCATGTTCTGAATAAGCAGGTTTCAACTCCTGTTATTTCATCACTGGACTCCTCCCAAACTGACTTTGGCAAGAGTCTTTCTGAAATCAACAAAGAAAGTCACAGAAGAACAAATTGGGGTCATCTGACTCATTCCACTTGTGACGTAAAGTGCATTTGAACCCACATCTCCAGAGGGGAAAGTTAGTTATAAAGTATTGCAAATCAACTAATGTCACTTGTTTCAATTTCTTTTAAACTTTGAGTCAGAGGGGAAACAAGGTGGAGAAAGATGAGCAAGAGAAATGAGTATTTTTAAGTAGAACATTTCCAAATTGCTGAAAATAATTTTTATGTCATAAATTTAGAAATAATTTCAAAGGAGAGGATCATATGATCAATAAGCTTTATTAAGTCATCTTTTTAAAAATATTTTAAATCGTACTTCTAAAATAAAAAGCAACATTTTATTTATTAAAATCCTTTTTTTTAATCCTTTTTTGATATTCCGTTCCTGAGTTCAAAATACTACATACCCCCAGAAGTCTAAAACTAAAGTATTAAGCACTCAAACTTATTTATCCTTCCTTCTCTAGATAAAATCTCATGTTCTTAAGTTTTAGATAATTGTATTGTTAGAAAACTATGGTTTTAATTGTATCTATATTGCAAAAATATTATGAAAAGTAAATATTTAATCGCATATAGTTTGTCTATTAACATCATATATTTCCAAAAATATGGTTAACAGGTACTATCAGACATTTCTACCTCAGACTCAGGAGACTGTTGGTATGAGCTCTTTGCTTCCTATGAGTTACTTGGGGACATAAAGACAATCCAGAGAGGAACAGAGAATGTTCTTCTCTATGTTTACTGCACTACAAAATCACTAGTGTTAAGAAGGAGGGATGTGCTTTTGTTATTGAATTTGCTGCCACTAAAAACATTAGTAGAACAATCAATTCTATTTGTCCATTCTAGTCTTTACTTAAGCTCTTTTCCTCATGCTTCCTTTTCTCATCTTTAACACTGTTGTCTCCTTATTCTATGAGTATTTCGTTTCCTTCCTTTTTGTCCTCTATATCTCTTCCTATTCAATCAAGTATTTTGAAGGCTAGCTTAAAGACCAACACATAATGGTCTTGCACAACAACCTCTTTTCCAACAGATTCCTCTTCTAAAAAACAGCACTTCTACTGAATGACTTATAGTGGATGTGCAGATGCCACTCCAGCTATGCTTGGAGTGAAGCTGATTAAATTATTTTTCACTTACCATGTATGTGTATTTTTTTTAATGAAACTAAGTTTTATAGGTCCCTAAAAATAAAGTCTTTCAAGAATGACAAAAATATTTTTATAGCAATTTTGTAATGTATTCCTCTAAGAAGATCATAGGTTCATATTAATAATACGTTCATCTTAGCTTCACTGTGATGTTCTCTGAAGAAGCATTTTAAATGCTTTTTATTGGTGGACTAACAAGCAACAGTATGTAATGTTGGGAGAGAGATCAACCAGGTACAGGAACAGACATGCTTTTCTGAAGAAGTGCCATCATTGACAATTAGGCCATTTATTAACTACTCAACATATTCCACACTCTTGGCTAAACACATTACACACATTACTGCACCTCATCCTTCCAAACCAATCTTGTAATTCTGAGTATTTTTAACAAGATTTAGTAGATGAGGAGACAGAGCCACAGATCAGCTAGGTAATTTTTCCATGATCACATTAGCAATAAAGGAACATTCAAACACAGGTCTGTCTGTCTCCAAAGACAGTGCTGTTGCCTACCAGGCAAACCATGTATCTACTGGAAAAATAGGGAACTAAATCCATTATATAAAAGAAGGAAGAAAAAGAAGATATGGGAATCTAGATTACCCTGAAAATGGAAAACATGAAAAATAAACCAAAAGTCCCAAGAGTGCTGCAAAAATAAAGTATCATTAAGTTCTTGGCCAATGGCAAAAATAATTTGTACATAAAACTAAAACATGAATAAAAATTAGAATTATTCATGAAAATGTACAGCTTTTATTTATGTTTTTCCTATATAATAAAATGATCACCTTTCTCCTTTTCTAATTCAAAAGCAACATTTACTCTCATATTAAAGAAGAAAATTTGGAAGGTTTACTGAGTGTTAGGGACTGTAAACTTCAGTAAGTAACAGGCTCTTGCTCATTCCTTACACAAAATTTCAAAATTAGTTAGGAGTTTTATATGTAACTCTTAAATCTCTAATTGTAAAGTATATAGAACTGCTGATCAAATGTTACAGTTAATTTTACATTGTCCTATATTTTAATGTGCTTTTCAAGAAAAGTAATATATCACTGACTTTACTAAAAACATAATTGCAAAGTGTCCATGGGTGTTACTAACATATCAAAAAAAACTGAGTTATTATCATGTGAAATATACAAACTAGTGAGAAGGAACATTTCCTATATATATTTATTTAACCAGAATCTAAGGGAGTCTTTATTTGTACTTTATTGAGATTGAAACCATCCAGGGAACCTCAGAGTAACAATAGAAAGAATGGGACTCTTCCTTTAAAGATAATTTTCTCCCACCAGGAAATTAAATGTTTCTCCTGGCAGCAAGTAAAGTACACAGAAGAATGTAGGCTCACACGTATACCTCTTCAAAGTTAATCAGAAACCAGGGTTACCCAAGGTTCAGACTAAAGGGTGGGAGTGGGGACAGTTTCATCCCTAGATATTATTTGAGCATATAAGCCAAGTTAGAAGTATTAACTAAAATGTTTGTTCTTCTAGTAGGGTATTATGAAAGAATTAAATGCAGTAAACTGTAACACCTTCATATGACTAAAGGAAGGGAAGGAACTAGCATCTGCCTTAAAGATGGCCCAGGTTATATTTTGTGTGTTCAAAGTTGTAATGTATGGACGCATATATTTGACTCACAGTTCATCAAAATATATGTAATAAGGAATCATCTAAAAGTGCTCATCTAGGCAATGATGGTTTTATTCAGGGGAATGAACGATAAATTTAGAACGAGAATCAGTAAGATAATATGGGGTCAGTCAGTAGTTGCTATGACAACTTATAAATGTTCTGTAACATTTGTGAGCCTCAGTTTCCTCAACTGTAAAAATTGAGATAGCCAGAATACCTAGCTTACAAGAGTGCTGTGAGAACAGAATGCAATAATACATGTGAGAGGGTTCCATATATTTTCTACCTCTATGCAAATGTAAAATAGTATTATCAGTCATATCTGTAAGTCAAAAAGGGCCATAGCTAAAATTTAGCTACAGGGACACATGGAATCTGAGAACATACACATTACAGAACATGAATGCCCCTGACTCCTGAGGGCCAACACTGGGTAAGTAAATATCTCCTTGCTCTGGAATCCTGTGTTAGTCTAGGCTGAAAGAGCTCATGTGAGTAGCAAAGTGAGACTGGCACTAGAGAGACATCTAGTGTTTGAATTAACAGAAGAGCAGATTTGGAGGTTGAAATAATTTTGTTAAAGAAAGAAAGAAATATTCTGCGTCCAAATAAAACCATACAAAAATTAAATCAACATTATAAAAATGTTCCTACATCGTTTCAAATCCTCCAGAAATGTGAAAACTTTTGTATTTGAATTTTCAATTCATACGCAGACATTTTAAGGAGAGCCAGGAGTCAAGGAATGTAACTCTAGGAATTCCTTTTTTAAGACAGTTACCGCCTAACAGGGTAGAGTTTGGTATGAAAAGGAGAGCAGATAGGTCTGGAAGAGAGGATAAGTGAAAAGCAGAGGGAGATTTCATTAGGTAGAAATCAGTGAAGGAAAAATAATTAGGGACTATGTCTATGGAGAAGGTGAAAAAAGGCTGTGGCAGAAGACCAGACAAGAAGATTCTACATTATTAGTAGTAATGCACCCTGCTAAAAATGCAATTTGTTGATTATTATTTAATTATCCCCACCTGTAATGCATCAAGAGTAATTAAGCTTACAGATTTTAATAACTGGACATCAACAAAAGCATTTTCACCTCAAATAGTTAATAGATACTTATTAAATGATTATGATGGGTCAGGAATCTTCTAGATATTTGGAATGCATCAATTAACAAAACAGATAAAGACCCTTGGACCTGGGGTTTATATTCTAGATAAGAAGAAAGACAATAAGTAATAAACAGAATAAATAAGCAAAATGTATGGCATATTAAAAGGAAGTAATTCAAAAAAATAATATAATAAAAATATGGAAAAAATGAGAAGTAGAATAGAATAGAAGACATAGGGTATGTGTGGCAAAAGGGAAAGGGAATTCAATTTTTGCTAAAGTAACAGTATAACTAATCTCTCCCACCAAAAAGTGAAAAATGAGAATGTAACCTGGGCCATCTTTAAGGCAAATGTTAGTTCTTTCCCCTCCCACTGTAAATAAAATTTGTTAGTCACAGTTCCACGTTAGCTAATTCAAGTTTTTGGTTGGAATAAGTTAAGTAGTGGAAGCAATCATATTTATGCATAATTTCTTATAGTTTTCCATACCTTAAAGTTCTCACCTAACATTCCTCTAATTGCTGTTGTTTCAATTTATAAACTTATCTAAGTTCCCTGCCACTGCAAAGATTCCATAAATGATTTTCGGTGGTCATAGTAACAATAAATGCAGAACTTCTTCCTTCTATTTACATGTTTAGAGTCTATAGATATATATCCCTAAATATATGAATATATTAATTAGCTTTTTCTTCCCTAAATTCTAAGAATCACTAAACTCTAGTAATGTCAAGCAGAAGAGATAAAGTACTCTTATCCCCAAGATTGAGAAGGATTTTTTAAGGAAATACTTGGTAAAAATGGAATGCAGATCAATCTTGCTGTTTAGAAAACTCTTAGAAACATTTGTTGAAAACATGTTATTGCTTTTTATTTTTTTATTGAGGTATAGTTGATGTAAATTTTTATATAAGTTTCAGGTGTACAACACAGTGATTCACATTTTTTAAGGTTATATTCCGTTTATAGTTATTATAAAATATGAGCTATTTGCCCTGGGTTGTACAATATGTCCTTGTAGCTTATTTATTTTGTACATAGTAGTTTGTACCTCTTAATCTTCTACCCCTATCTTGCCCATTGCCCCCTCCCCTCGCCCCGTAGGTATCCACTAGTTTGTTCTCTATATCTGTGAGTCTGCTTCTTTTTTGTTGTATTCACTAGTTTGTTTTATTTTTTCGATTTATTTTTATTTTTTAGATTCCACATCTAAGTGCTCTACAGTATTCATACAGAATTCAAACACAGTATTTGTCTTCCTCTGTCTGACATTTCACTTAGCATAATACCCTCCAAGTCTATCCATGTTGTTGCAAATTTCATTCTTTTTATGGCTGAGTTCCATTGTATATATATACCACATTCACCTGTTGATAAACACTAAGCTTGCTTCCATATCTTGGCAATTGTAAATAATGCTGCTGTGAACATTGGGGGGCATGTATCTTTTCAAATTACTGTTTTTGGAAAATATGTTATTGTTATTAGCATCCAACTACTGAATGGATAAGAGATGATATATTTAAGGGACACATATACATTATTATTATGCATACCAAAATAGTCAAATATTTTTCAGGAGTTTTATGCTGGTGATTTCTCCCTGAAATTTTTCTAAATAGTAACATAATCTTTTTTGTTTAGTTTGTTCCCATTATAAAATACTTTTATCCTTCATGTTGATATTTTTTCTATATCATCATCTTTCTGTTAATGTACGTCATATGTTACTCTTTAATAGCTCTCTTAACTAAAAACATAACAACACATATAATTATGTTTTGCTATGTACTTTGGTATGATTTTTTTATTTTGCAGTAAACTTGTGCTATCACAATTCTACAGTAACTCCCAGGTTTAAATTCCAATATTTAAAATTTCTGTACCCAACATTTTTTGTGACAAAATCTGTCAAAAATGTTATTTTTCCTTTTATTATGATAAAATGTAGTACTATAACTCTAGCAAGCATTAGAGAGTTTTCTCCCCAAGACATCTATGTTCATATTCTCTACATAACCAAAAAAAATAATAAACTTTGGTATGCACAGAAGTTCATATACCAACTTATTCTTATTTCCCATTATTATAGAAGTCATATTTCTTGATTCAAAAATCCTTACATAGGGGCTTCCCTGGTGGCGCAGTGATTGACAGTCCGCCTGCCAATGCAGGGGACACGGGTTCGTGCCCTGGTCCGGGGAGATCCCACATGCCGCAGAGCAGCTGGGTCCGTGAGCCATGGCCGCTGGGCCTGCGCGTCTGGAGCCTGTGCTCTGCAACGGGAGAGGCCACAACAGTGAGAGGCCCGCGTACCGAAAAAAAAAAAAAAAAATCCTTGCATACAGCCTTATATTGCTTGTTTCCCTCTGGTTTCTGGTCATGCAATCGTCATATTTAAGATTCAAAATCACAGTGAGAATTGCCTAATTGTGTGATGAGAGAAGAATCGAACTCCTTACTCACTTTTCATTTTGTTATAAGTGACAGTTATCATCAAACATTTCAATTATTTTCAATCAACAGAAAAACTTTCTTGCAATTTCAAATTCTTTAGCAAACACACATACACAGGACAGAAACTGTTGGAATAGAAAGATTATATGATAGTCTTTTTTTATTCAGATTATTTATTTTCATTACTTATTCTGAAAGAGGGGGTTGATCTCAAATGTCGCTTTATCTTAGTTCCTGTTGAGTTGGAATGTCACATATAGAATTTCATACCTTGTTTTAAATGTGAATATCACTGAAATATTGGTCTAAGATCTTATTACTATGAGGCACTTTGTTATGATTTTATTCAGTTTGTCTGTAAGACTCTGAAATGTTATAGAAAATGATTATTTCTTACGTGTCATCCACACAATATCCAACTATAACATTGCAATATGGGATTTTTAAAAGGCAATGGTCCTGAGATATAACACTGCAGAACTGAATCCAGCAGGTTGTCAGAAGTGTGCTTCAGAACCATACCTGTCTTCAAAACAGAGTCTATCCAAATCCTTACATGAATTTTCTCTGGCTGGTCCTATATACTGGTATCCCACAGAATGATATAGAGATTTTCTTAAGGCAAACTAAAGGACAGAAAGCATCTGCCCACAGTCATGGAAGCTGATAATGCAAACGTACCCCCCATTTCAGTATAATTCAACCTTATGCCTATGAAAGGAGTCCTTAAATGATCAGAAAGCTATGGATCATCTAGAGTTGGAATTTCACCCGAAGACTAGATATTTTTCACATAAAAGACCATTAATAATAGATGTATATCCATAATTCACTATAGTTTGAAACTTACAGATTTGGCCAAGTTGGAAGATTCAAAACACTGAAAATATTTTATTAATATGATTTTCTGGTTTCAAGTCTGTGATAAAAATTACATAATAGATTGGGAGTTTGGAATTGACATGTACACACTGCTATATTTAAAATAGATAACCAGCAAGGACCTACTATATAGCACTGGGAACTCTGCTCAGTATACTGTAATAACCTAAATGGGAAAAGAATTTGAAAAAGAATAGATACATTTATATGTATAAGTGAATCACTTTGCAGTACACCTGAAACTAACACAACATTTTTAATCAACTATACTCCAATATAAGATTAAAAAATTTTTTTAATAAAAAATAATACACAGGAGCACATTTACATCTAACTACTCATGTATAATTGTGAGAACAATAATCACAGCCATCAATGAGTAGCATGAACCCATGAGGATGTAAAGCCTTTTTTTTTTTTTTTTTTTTTTTTTTTTAAGCAGTACGCGGGCCTTTCACTGTTGTGGCCTCTCCCGTTGTGGAGCACAGGCTTCGGACGCGCAGGCTCAGCAGCCATGCCTAATGGGCCTAGCCGCTCCACGGCATGTGGGATCTTCCCGGACCAGGGCACGAACCCGTGTCCCCTGAGTCGGCAGGCGGATTCTCAACCACTGCGCCACCAGGGAAGCCCCTGTAAAGCCTTTTAAGTGAACTAATTTCATTTAATTCTCATAAAAACCCTTTGAGATAGATACAATTATTTATATAACAGATGAGGAAATTAAGACTGAGAATTTCAACAAGTTTCCCGACTAAGTAACATTGGCTGGAATTCATTCTAAGTCTATTGCCTCCATGAAACGCTGTGCTTTACTGGTGAACTCGAGTATTTAAAGCTCAATATCTAAAATGAACTCGAGTATTTAAAGCTCAATATCTAAAAACTGTACATGAAAACTAGCCTTGATCCTATGTCTATAAGAGGTAACAAAAATTGGAAAACAAGTTACGATGCAAACTGGAAAGATTTGTGGCTAGGTTAAGAGCTCCTAGTATTCAAGGGCACATATTTACAGTAGACAATAGATGCCTGAAAGATTGAATAAGCTGTGCAGCAAAAGGCAAATTTATATCCTCACACTTTCAGGGACAAGTGGCACAGCGGAAAGAACACCACATTTAAAGTCAAACAAGCCTTCTCTAGCTCCACCACTTAGCAGCTATGAGATCTTAGTCACTGTTCTTAAACTCTATTTGCCTCCTTTTCTTTGGGGAATAATATACCTATTTTCTATTTTGTATTGAGGATTTAGTGGCACAATGTACATTCAGTTACTGACACTCAGAAAGTGCTATGAGTGGTATTATCTCTGAAAAAACAACTTTCAGGGGCTTCCCTGGTGGCGCAGTGGTTGGGAGTCCGCCTGCCGATGCAGGGGACATGGGTTCGTGCCCCGGTCAGGGAGGATCCCACATGCCGCGGAGCGGCTGGGCCCGTGAGCCATGGCCGCTGAGCCTGCGTGTCCGGAGCCTGTGCTCCGCAACGGGAGAGGCCACAGCAACGGGAGGCCCACGTACCGCAAAAAAAAAAAAAAAAAATTTTCAGGGCTTCCCTGGTGGCACAGTGGTTAAGAATCTGCCTGCCAATGCAGGGGACACGGGTTCAAGCCCTGGTCGGGGAAGATCCCACATGCCACGGAGCAACTAAGCCCACAAGCCACAACTACTGAACCCGCGTGCCACAACTACTGAAGCCCACGTGCCTAGAGCCCGTGCTCTGCAAGAGAAGCTACCGCAATGAAAAGCCCGCACACGGCAATGAAGAGTGGCCCCCGCTCGCCGCAACTAGAGAAAAGCGGGGGCCAGTTATTTATTTAAATAAATAAATAAATTTAAAAATGCACGTTTTACAAAATTCAATATTTTCAATGTTTAATTTTTAGAATAAATTTTTCCCATTATTTATTTTTGAAAGTCATTTTTAACAAACTTTTTTTGGTATAAATTTATTTATGTATTTATTTTTGGCTGCATTGGGTCTTCGTTGCTGCACATGGGCTTTTCTCTAGTTGCGGCGAGCGGGGGCCACTCTTCATTTCCGTGCGCGGGCTTTCATTGTGGTGGCTTCTCTTGTTGCAGAGCACGGGCTCTAGGCGCGTGGGCTTCAGTAGTTGTGGCACGTGGGCCCTAGAGCACAGTCTCAGTAGTTGTGGCACACGGTCTTAGTTGCTCTGCAGCATGTGGGATCTTCCCGGACCAGGGCTTGAACCCGTGTCCCCTGCATTGGCAGGCGGATTCTTGACCACTGCACCACCAGGGAAGTCCCAAAACATGCATTTTTTTAGGACATCCATTTTAAAAATTTTCTCATGTATATATGGACTAAAATTTGGTTAGTGAATTTTTTCTTATAACATTCAATTTTAATAACATATAGCTACACCCTTAACAGGCTACCTATATTAGCAAACTACAAGGGCAAGGATAGCTTAATAAGTATATTTGGACATATTTTTACCTATATAGACAGCCATTATGGTGAAAGCTCCTGAAATATTATTCACTTGAATGGCTATATTTTTACAGTAATTTTGTTTCAAATATGTCTTACCTTTAGAAAATTATTTTATGAAAAATTTTCATCTGCTGAACAATGTTTTCTGAACCACAAAATTTTTATCAATTTGCTGTTTAAATTAGAATCTTGATTATAAACTAAAAGCATCCCCCCTAATCCTTTAATCCATTCACCACATTTTTACAAAGAATGAAACATGGATCTGAGGTTATGTGACTTGCTCAAGGCTTATGTGTGTCTGATTCTTGACCCAGGGACATTTTCATCAAGTAAGCGTCCTCCCTCTTTAGATGCCTTTTCTTTAAAGCTTTTCATTTTGAAATAATTACACAGTGACAGGAACTAGAAAAAATAGTACACAGAGTCTTTCATACCCTTCATCCAGCTTTGGCCAGTAGTGCATCATATAAAACTATAGAACGATGTCAAAACCAGGAAATTGACATTGGGTTAATACTGTTAACTAGACTATAGATGCTATTCAATTTCACCATTTTTACATGCATTCATTTCTGTGTGTGTGTGTGTTTCTGTGTGTGTGGTTCTATGTAATTTTATCCTACTTATAAAGATGCTTTTGATAATGCAGTCAATGATAGGAAGCATTAATAGCTGAATGACAAATAATGCCAGAATGACTCTGCTGCTTGCTTTTTTAAGTTTTCATGTCTCATAAATCAAGTTCTTTTGGATTTGACATAATATCTTTTCTCCTCTGATTGGAAAAACCTGAGCAAATAACTAAACTAAAGATTTTGAATGTCAAGTTTTCATTCCGTGAATAATGAACTTGAAACAAGTGGTCTGAGATTAATAGTAGAAAACTGGTCACATTATTTGAGTCTATCCTCTATTTTATGCAGAGGAAAGCAATTAGATGACAACATCTTCACACATGTTTATACCTCCAGAAAGGGGTCTCTGCTTCAGGCTTTTGTGGAAAGCACACTGCACCAGCTACTTATGACTCAAGATCAGTGTCTGCTTTACACAGCATGAGAGAACAGGTGGGTCATAGGTGGCCATACATGTTATATTTAATACGCTTGCCAGTTTGCCTTGTGTTTTCTTTATTTCTGCAGATGTGTCATAAGGAAATTGAGTCAGTCTATTTTTGGCTCTTGCTATAAATATCCAAGCTGATTTTATGAAAGCACATGTTGGTAATAAAATACTCATTGCCTCCTACTAGCACAAGAAAAAAAATTAAAGGATTATTTTGAGAAATGTACTTTTATAAATTTGACTGAAGGCTTATGACAAGATGTTTTATTATTTGATAATTATTTACAGAAAGGGTTTCTTAGATTTTCCTTTTCTAGATACAGCATCTATATCCTAGATGAATTAAAAGATATTTTCTGTGTTGATTGGTATAATGAATTAAAAACCAAAACTGAAGATTTTAAATTTATATTATACATATAAATATATCCCTATATTCATGTATTTTAATGAAAAAATAAGTCACTGTTATTTTATGTCATCTTCTCAAAGATTTAAGAACTACTTAACCACAATGAATAGAGTCTAGGGAATTGTGGGGCTAAACCTCAAAGGCATTGATCTAAAACCACTTTTGAGACTTCACTTCATCGAAATCTACATTTAAAAAAAATAAATTTATTTATTTATTTTTGGCTGCGTTAGGTCTTCGTTGCTGTGTGCGGGCTTTCTCTAGTTGCAGCGAGTGGGGGCTACTCTTCCTTGCAGCGCACAGGCTTCTCATTCTGGTGGCTCCTCTTGTTGTGGAGCACAAGCTCTAGGTGCGTGGGCTTCAGTAGTTGTGGCACGCAGGCTCAGTTGTTGTGGCTCATGGGCTCTAGAGCTCAGGCTCAGTAGTTGTGGTGCATGGGCTTAGTTGCTCTGCAATATGTAGGATCTTCCCAGACCAGGACTCGAACCCGTGTCCCCTGCATTGGCATGTGGATTCCTAACCACTTAGCCACCAGGGAAGCCCCATTTAAGTCTACTTTGAAGGTATCTAATAAAACAATTACACAACTAGCCTGTTAAAATATAACTTTTTACTGTGTTGCTTCAATAAGTAACAATTTTTATTAATATCTAATCGATAATAAATTAAAGAAATACAGGCAAAAAAATTTACAGAAATTCATACCCCCCCGCAAAGGGAAAATATTATAAATATCTTTTTTCAAATAATCAATTTTAAATACCCAACAATAAATTTAACAAGTAAATCAAGGACTTTATACACCACTCAGTGAGAAAAATGGCTGCACCATGAAGGGTGTTTTCATCCACATTTTATAATTTAGAATGGAAAACTATTGCTAATTCTAATGTTTTTTTAAACTTCCATTTATTTTTCTACATTTTCATTAATTTAAGAAATATTTTTTGCACACCTACTATGAACCGGGCATTGGGCTGATTCAGAGGGTACAGTGGTAAACAAGAAGACAGAGTCCTCTCAAGAAACTAATCTAGTAGAGCAAACAGAAAAGAAAACAAGGACTCACAATATAGAGTTTGATAGCATTAAAATAAACATTAACTTTCAATTCGTTCATAACCTTTTTTCTCAGGTATTTGAGACTATTGATAGCCCAATTTTTCAAATTTCTTGCAACTCCTATACCTTTAAGAGCACAGTGCTTTTAACAAGTGTTTATTTTCTCTATGATCTTGCAGTGACTATGAAATTTACCATCAATTATTTCTATTTGATGTATAATCAAATATGATTAGTTAATATATAAGAATTTGAAATATTTTTACACTTATGTGCCAAAAATGGCTAAGATATTAAAAGTTCATACATTTTTTTTGGTTTCTTCTTTTCCAAAGATTTTATTTCCCTTCCACTTCTTCTGTTAACATTCTATTACAATAACGTAAGAAGAAACTTCCTCTATAGGAAATTTCCTTCCATTATGTCTTCAACAATTTCTTTTTGAAAACACTTATAAAGTTTAGTCCATTTGTGGAGAGGATATGAATCTTTAATAGACACAGCAAAATCTGAAATTATACATATTAAAAATTATATCAAAGACATGACTAAAGCATATATGTGTGAGATGTACATTTAAATACTTTTTTAAGATTGTAAAAGTATGCCCTTTGTCTTCGATCAGAGCCACCACTGATAGTACTCATGGCTTCACATCAGATGGGGCAAGGGTGATAAATGGAGAGAGACATAAAGTCAAACCATTAAACTCAGAAAAATTTTCCCATCACCATCTGACCCAACTCATCTGTCTTAAGAATATTGACCCTGTGCTGAGGCACTAACCCAACTGGAAAGCACATCCTTGCATTCATATATTACTCTAATGACATAAAAATGGATAGACTTGGTCCTCCTACTTAAAAGTATTATATGTTGAAATTTCTGCGATGATAAGACAAAAATAAAAGTTCTTAAAGGTCTCATACATTAACAAATCCAGTAAGTTGTCATGTTTCTTGCGAGCTCAGAGAATCTAAGGCTTCTTTTTGTCCTGTCTTTTAATGCTGCTTGTAATCTAACTGATACTGACTGCTCAACCCTGTTTGCTACTAATTTCTTGCTTTTCTCTCCTAACCAACCGTTCAAATATGGATTCTGATCTTGTTATTTATTTGTGGAGTCATTTCTCTCTATCCATTTCACCTGAAATAGTAGATTCCATTTTAAGCATATACTTTCTTATTTATGATAGTTTGGACTCCCTCTTGTGCCTAAAGATGTATATTGCCTGACTGGCTTCTCTCTTGTATCTTCTCTTAACTGCAGCCTATGAATGGCATAACTCTAAGTATAATGCAGGAATATTATCATGTCATGTGATTTTACATAACACCAATCAACAGAATTCCATCCTTACATTGCTGCCAAGACATTATTGAAAATAGGTGGAAGTCATAAAAGAGTCACTTTAATATATAATTACTTTAATATAAGTCTTTATATATACTTTAATACTTTAATATAACATAATTTAATATATATACTTTAATATAATATATACTTTAATATAATATACTTTATACTAATATACTATATACTAATATACTATATACTAATATACTTTATACTAATATACTAATATACTATAATATACTATACTTTAATATAATATAATTTGTCACTTTAATATATAATTTATGATAACATCTCAGTTCATTTGCAAAGCGCATAATTCTAACCACATAACAAGGGAAAGGGGATATTATGATAAATCTAAATATATTAAATTTGGGGTTAAAGAACAAAACATAATAACAGTATCTGAAGAAGAGAAAAAAAATATTTTTAGGCCATGAAAACTTATGCTGAAAAGGTTATGATGTTTTAATCTGCTCAGTATGTTTTTCTCTGATATGGGCCAAGTCCCTAGAATAGGGCTTGGCATAGTATATAAACCCTGTAAATATTTGTTGAATTAACAAATAAATCATTAAAACACTACATTTTCATGTTAATCATCCACTAATAAAAGTTTTGTTTGGATAGTTTGAGCTTTGCTTCCATCTTCTGAGGAGCCTACTATCTCTGAATACCATTGCCAAAAAAAAAAAAAATATATATATATATATATATATATATATATATATATATATATATATATGTATATGTATATATTTCAGAACCATGCCTTGTAGCTATTAAATTATTTTTGTTTAAAATTACTAGTATCTAAATTTTGCTTAAGAGTCACGATGTTAACATTATTTTGCTCTGAGGAAGTGTCATTAATTTTGACTAAGACTAACCTTTCAACTTGGGACTTTGTAAATAAGACATTTTTGGTAATTTTTATTTCTTGCTAGAATGGGTCATGCTCCTTATGATTCTTTTTTCTACTTGGTCAGGATAATAAGTATGAACATTGATATTTTTCTTAAATTTTTTAAGTTGTTTTTCAAAATAGGACTTTAAATCCTAAACTACTCTCAATTTTCCAAATTAAGAAAATAACTCTTTAGCCATAATTTTTTTAAATTCACAAATTCAGCATTAGAGAAATGGGGATGGGAGAGACAGAGAGAGAATATGGACTCTTAATCAAAATATTGAATGATTATGAGTTATCTGAACAACCATAGAGTATGAAAAATTAACTGGTAAAATTTAATGGTTGAGATAATAATGCAAGATTTGATATCTTTTTAATGAAACCAAATTCTTCTTGAACATTTCCTTCTTCTTATACACGATTTACTCCCTGTACTGAATGCTATTCTTCTATCCTCTTACTCTGTCCCCAACTAACATTAACTTCCCTCTTCTCCATCCTCACAAAAACCAAACTGTCAATTAAGAATAGAGTATAGGGCTTCTCTGGTGGTGCAGTGGTTGAGAGTCCACCTGCCGTTGCAGGGGACACGGGTTCGTGCCCCGGTCCGGGAAGATCCCACATGCCGTGGAGCGGCTGGGCCCGTGAGCCATGGCCGCTGAGCCTGTGCGTCCGGAGCCTGTGCTCCGCAACGGGAGAGGCCACAACAGTGAGAGGCCTGCGTACCGCAAAAAAAAGAATAGAGTCTAGGGTAGGGGAAACCATGTAAGATAATTTACCCCCATTTAAATATCTCATTCAGTTGAAGTATTCTGATGAGCTTAATACTTTCTAAACATATGGATAAATATCACATCAGTTTAACTCAGATATTCTAACTGGAGATTCCTCAACTAATCTACCAAGAAATGAGAGCACAATTTCCATCTATGCCTAGCTATTTCTGTGATACCTGTTAAATTTGTTAAGTTAGAGAAGCCATGAAAAAATATTTTTCTTCATGTAAAGAAAATAGAACAATTTCAGTTCAGTCAAGCAAGGGGAGGTTTTCCTAGGCATGTTACCAAGGCAAAAACCATAAATGTAAACAAAGATAGATGAGATGTCACAAACATTTAAAATTTCAGAGCAGAAAAAAATTAATTAGGTCGAAAGGGAAATATCCACTGCTCTGTCATATTATATTGATGGGTATAGAATTGCTGTGATTTTTCTGAAGTACTGAATTATTATTCAGTTATATTGATGTAGTTACAGATTCAGGTATAGATTCAGAAATAGATACTGATGGTAATGATATAGACACAGACAGATATAAAAATAGGCTTACCCTGTGCCCCAAAATTCCAATTCCAGGAATTTACCTTAAGGACATAATAAGACTAGTAAGAGAAAATTTATGGATTTTCATTTATATCAGGAAAATTAAATTAATCTAAATATCCAACAAGGGAGGATGTTAAACACTGAACATTTATACCCACATTGAACAATAGTGCAAGTATTTAAAATGTTGATGTATTTCTATGTTTTTATACATCTATATTATATTGTTTCATTTTTTTAAATTTTAAAACTATATAGAGAGAGAGATGAAATTGTATCATCTCAGTTTCCTTTTTAAAAAGACAGTTTGTAAGTGTGGGTACACATACATAATGGAAATATTTAGAAATAATTAATATCAAGATACAAATGATAGTCATGTCTGATTTGAAGGTTGAACAATTATTTTCTTTCTTTTTATGCTTTTCTGAATATCTGATTTCTTCAAAGAAAAAATTAAGTTCACACTGGGGAAAAAATTCAAACAAATGCAAGCAAAGTCAATGCTTTGGAATGGAAATATACTTATATCGGATTATCTAAGTTTTTTTCCTTTCTAATATTTTATCATTCTAACATAATTAAAATATTTTACCACTCATTGATCAAGAGTTGTGTTTAACATAATTTGATTTTAGGATTGTAATAGTTAAAATCCATACATTATTAAAAGATAAACTTATGTGGATATTTTTATGCTTTTGATAATGAATTTCTTTTTTTTTTTTTTTTTTGCGGTACGCGGGCCTCTCACTGTTGTAGCCTCTCCCGTTGTGGAGCACAGGCTCTGGACGCGCAGGCTCAGTGGCCATGGCTCACGGGCCCAGCCGCTCCACGGCATGTGGCATCCTCCTGGACCGGGGCACGAACCCGTGTCCCCTGCATCGGCAGGCGGACTCTAAACCACTGCGCCACCAGGGAAGCCCGGTAATGAATTTCTTAATAATGAGGCAGGTCCTTCAAATCATATCCTATAAAAAATTTTTATACAATATTATTTTTAGTTTTTATCTATTTTTTCTCCCCTTTCTTTTGTCTTCTTCCTCCTATTTCCTCATCTTTTGTCTCTTTCTTCTTGACTATTCTACAATTCTCTATCCCACAATTGTACCATGATTTCATTAAGTCCTCAATGAATCTCAATTCATACAGAGATACCTGAAATTGTGGGATTTTTATGCTAGCAAACTGAGGATAATAAAATGCTTATGCACCCCTATGGTATATGGAAATGTGATAATATTTAGTAACACTTTTATTTCCTTTTTAAATATTCAAATTAATATATACTATTTTATCATTATAATGCATTTCTCCAGAGTGTTTTCCCAAAAGCACTTTACATCCAGTAATTAAATACACTCACAGAGCATGGCATAGTTTTTACTTAATGCAATTTTCTTAATGAAAAATTATAATATTAAACAGTTTTTAATAATAATAACTAGACATTTGCTATATACCAAATGATTTGTATTCATCCTGACATTTAATCTTCCCTACCTCATCTTAAAGATAAAGAAACTGAGGCTCAGGAGAGTTTTATAATTTGCTCAGTTTGAATAATTGAAAAATAAAAAGGTCATATGTGAGGTTTACAGCAGATTGTGAAATTATTTTTGAAAGAATTCCTTCCAGGACTCTACTTGGGAATGAAAGGAAATGTTAAGTGCTCAAATTTTAAAACTTTAAATAAAGTACTGTACAGATGGCGGGGCACTTTAAGTAAATTCTGCTCTATAGCTTTGAATAAAACCTTGACAGAGAGTAGTCTTCATTCACAAAATAAGTATTGGTAATTTTATGTCAACTTAACACACATCTTAGAATAGAAGCAAAAAGTCTGGGATGGTTTCCTTTTCTCTTACAACATTTCTGCCAAGACTGTCAAGATTAGTGAAAAAAGGGTGTGAAACTACCTAGAAATGCAAAGAGGAGTCAGACACACATGTGAACTGTTATGTTTCATAACAATGTCTATTTCATGTATTTTACTTTCTTTAGAAAGCTACCCAGGGAGGGTACAACCCAGAGGGATAGGCCAACCACCTGAGATTAGGAAAGATTCACAGAAAGATTTCACACACCCAAAATCTCCCATGGACACAATCTATAAATTAGAGTCTTATATGCATTGGTAGAGTCCTCTTCTATAATGAAATATTCTCCTGGAAGAATAATTCTACCAGTTTTCCCCATCTTAACTTCAATGCATGAGTGACATATGCAAACCTGGTAAATCGGAGTAATGATGAAACAGGGAAGAAAACAGTTATAACTGAAAACAGGTGATAGAAGGAGATTTTTTAGTGATTAAAGTAGTAAATTTTAAAGAACTAAAGGACTTGGTCATTGGGGGAGGAGGGGAGATCTAGGAATAAAAAGATAAACTTGATAAGACCGTTCCAGTAGATAAATCGGGTTTACCAGGGTTTACCAAAGTCAAATTTTTACAACATGCAATCTTGCTGAGGACCCCTGTGATAGCCCTTCCTTTTACCCAATCTCAAAAAACCTCCAACTCTCTACCCCAGCTGTTAAATCTCAAAGAATTTTTCCAACTATATCTCTTCCTCCTCTAAATAATAACTATTAATTTTCATCATTGGCTTGTAGTGCCATTTGAAATTCTTGAATTGTTGCCTTGTCCGCAAGTGAGAGCTAGGGCACTGGAACATCAGGGTGGGAAAATCAGGGCCCTGATAACAGTAAGGGAGGAGCGCTCACTCTCTGAGAGCCACAGGGTCCAACCACGGTGACTAAGACCAAAGGCTCTGAAGAGATGCTGAGCAAAGCCCAAGCCCACTATCCAATTGATTATTAATCCTAATGGGATAGATAGAAAAAGAAACTTCCTAAGTCAGTGAAAAGGCAATAGCCTAGGCATCCAAGGAAATCAATGAGGTTCACAGTGAAGAGTGATCCAGGGACAGAGTTCTGAGATAGACCGGAAATCAAGAGAGATGACACAGTAGAAAGGGACTGCCTTGGTCTGGCTATTTAGTTACTGTTGCATCCGTTTTGCTTTGCTTCTTCCAATAGACTGCCAGAGAATATTCCATGTGCCTCTCTTTGAAACATCCTGCTATACTTTTCCTAACAGTGAGGAAGCAGAAGCTGAGCAACATTCAGAAGCCACTAACAGGTGATAAACCTAGAAAGGGAACAAACCAGGAATAGAATCAGCACCAAGCTTCTTCTGACCTAGTTTTTGTATGTAGAAATTTCTGTGTTTTTTTCTTTGTTTTGTTTTGTTTTGTTTTTTTGTGGTACGCGGCGGGCCTTTCACTGTTGTGGCCTCTCCTGTTGCGGAGCACAGGCTCTGGACACGCAGGCTCAGCGGCCATGGCTCACAGGCCCAGCCGCTCCACGGCATGTGGGATCTTCCCGAACCGGGGCATGAACCCGTGTCCCCTGCATTGACAGGCGGACTCTCAACCACTGCACCACCAGGGAAGCCCAAGAAATTTCTGTATTTTTTAAATCACCTTTTCTACCAGAACCATAAGATTGACCTTTTAATAACCATAGAACTGCCCCAAATTAATTGCCATATCCCTTGCCTTCTCTGAGTTCTTCCTACCTTCCGTCCGCCCCACCCACTAAGAGTT
Source organism: Mesoplodon mirus (assembly GCF_964341445.2). Taxonomy (NCBI): domain Eukaryota; kingdom Metazoa; phylum Chordata; class Mammalia; order Artiodactyla; family Ziphiidae; genus Mesoplodon; species Mesoplodon mirus. Next base: position 47,817,178 of record NC_138984.1, read on the forward strand.
TCCACTACCTAACTGGATAAAAAAATTAACACTATGAGCTACACAGGTATGAAAGTAGGGACCATGGAAATAATTCAAAGACTCTGGCAAAATTAATAGGAGAGAAATCTCAAGGAGCAATCAATTGATGCAATCCATTTGTTTTACATAGGAAGACCTTAAGGGAAATTAAGGTCGTGCAGTTAATGTAGACTTTAAATCTCTTAGATCCTGCATTTTTAAAAAATTGCTTAGTATTAAGAAGAGTTTTAAAATCTTAGTTATCAAAAAACATTTTTATTTAAAACAAATTACATAGTATGTAAAATAAATAGATTTAGGAAACTTGCTTTAAAAACAGTGATAGAACCAACGGTATACTTCAGTTAGGGTCCATTATTGTTCATCACCCTGTAAGAGAAGGCCAGACACACACACCATTTGTTTGGCTCCATCTGACTCTAACTCTTGAATAAAGAGTGCACTGACTCTTTTTGAATTATGGTTTTCTCAGGGTATATGCCCAGTAGTGGGATTGCTGGGTCATATGGTAGCTCTATTTGTAGTTTTTTAAGGAACCTCCATACTGTTCTCCACAGTGGCTGAACCAATTCACATTCCCACCAGCAGTGCAAGAGTGTTCCCTTTTCTCCACACCCTCTCCAGCATTTATTGTTTCTAGATTTTTTGATGATGGCCATTCTGACTGGTGTGAGATGATATCTCATTGTAGTTTTGATGTGCATTTCTCTAATGATTAATGATGTTGAGCATTCTTTCATGTGTTTGTTGGCAGTCTGTATATCTTCTTTGGAGAAATGTCTATTTAGGTCTTCGGCCCATTTTTGGATTGGGTTTTTTGTTTTTCTGTTATTGAGCTGCATGAGCTGCTTGTAAATTTTGGAGATTAATCCTTTGTCAGTTGCTTCATTTGCAAATATTTTCTCCCATTCTGAGGGTTGTCTTTTGGACTTGTTTATGGTTTCCTTTGCTGTGCAAAAGCTTTGAAGTTTCATTAGGTCCCATTTGTTTATTTTTGTTTTTAGTTCCATTTCTCTAGGAGGTGGGTCAAAAAGGATCTTGCTGTGATTTATATCATACAGTGTTCTGCCTGTTTTCCTCTAAGAGTTTGATAGTTTCTGGCCTTACATTTAGGTCTTTAATCCATTTTGAGCTTATTTTTGTGTATGGTGTTAGGGAGTGATCTAATCTCATACTTTTACATGTACCTGTCCAGTTTTCCCAGTACCACTTATTGAAGAGGCTGTCATAGTTCAAAAAGAGTCATGTACCACAATGTTCATTGCAGCTCTATTTACAATAGCCCGGACATGGAAACAACCTAAGTGTCCATCATTGGATGAGTGGATAAAGAAGATGTGGCACATATATACAATGGAATATTACTCAGCCATAAAAAGAAACGAACTTGAGCTATTTGTAATGAGGTGGATAGACCTAGAGTGTGTCATACAGAGTGAAGTAAGTCAGAAAGAAAAGACAAATACCGTATGCTAACACATATATATGGAATTTAAGAAAAAAAAATGTCATGATGAACCTAGGGGTAAGACAGGAATAAAGACACAGACCTACTAGAGAATGGACTTGAGGATATGGGGAGGGGGAAGGGTAAGCTGTGACGAAGCGAGAGAGAGGCATGGACATATATACACTACCAAACGTAAGGTAGATAGCTAACGGGAAGCAGCCGCATAGCACAGGGAGATCAGCTCTGTGCTTTGTGACCGCCTGGAGGGGTGGGATAGAGAGGGTGGGAGGGAGAGGGATGCAAGAGGGAAGAGATATGGGAACATATGTATATGTATAACTGATTCACTTTGTTGTAAAGCAGAAACTAACACACCATTGTAAAGCAATTATACTCCAATAAAGATGTAAAAAAATAATAATAATTTGGCCCAATTAGATGCATACTATGTAGAAGCAGCATCAAAATTTGCTATAAATCAAGAGACGTAACTGGGATAATTTCTACTTGAACAAGCTGTTAAAGCTTAAGTCGATATACAACCTGCCTGTGGAGAAAAGGGGGAGAAGACAAGTCTGGATCAGCCCACTCCTCACTTCAGATGACAGGGAAGTCTTTCCTGTGAATTTTTTTCCCATTAGTTCACCATTGCACCTTTTCTTCCTGAGGTGCCTGAAGTCAGGGATGAGTTTCAACCCTGCATTGCTGATGAGAGGTTTCATCTGCAAGATGATATGTGACATCACTCTTGCTATTGCTGAATTTATCACACCCTTCATCAAAGGACCTGCCAAATATTTGTGCCTTACCAGCAGATCCTTGAGGACAGAAACAATGCCCATATTGTTCAGGATTACCATTACCTTTATTTACTAATATTAGTACAGAAAATTACACTGCAAAATATTTACAGATACATGGCAGCAACTATATGATAAAAGCAGGGGAGGGATTTCTATCCTCACCTTACTGAAAAGCAGACTGCGAGAGACTCTAATGTGTCCGGGCGGCTGATGGCTAACCAGGAAGGAACCAGAACTGGAACATAAATAGTCCCCTCCTGATTCAGACTGCCTCACCTAAGGCTAGTCATAGATGCCTGTACTAAGAGAAATAGATGCTGCTTGTATTAATACAATACCACAGAAAACTAAAAAATAAAATGGGAAAAATAACTTGTTAGGAAAATCAATGGTTTCTTTGATCTTTTTCTGAGTGATTTCTAGGATTAAATTACTCAACTATGTAGGCTGATTTAAAACTTTTCAGGATATTTCCCAACACTGAGTAATCCTGTACAAGTGCTTTTAGCTATGCTGTTTTCCCAGTTTTCTCAGCCATAATTCAGGAGTGGACAGAATGCCTTACGTCAAAGAATGAAAAAACACTTCTGAAATTTTACAAAATATTCTAACAAATCACCTCACTCACTTCAAACTGTAGCTGCATCCAAATACAAATGCCACCTGTATTTTAAGGATCTAGGATATCTGAAGAATAGTAAAGATCTGCTCAGCATTTCTTTCACTGTAGGAAACTGTAAATTCCACAGACATGCTATACAATGTGATTCTTATTTAGAAAAGGAAGAGAAAGCGAAGGCATGAAACAATATATTATTTGTTTTTAGTGTTTTTTACACTCAAATTATTTGACTTAGGCTGCAAGAAGCAGAGAGAGATAACCCCATACGAAGCACCTCCTAAACTTCAAACCTCTTTTAAGGGTTTGAAGACAGATGTAGGATGTCTGCTGGCTTTGATAAGCAGCTGTAAAAGAAACGACAGAGCCTTAGGAAGTGGAAAGAAACACAAAAGTGTATTCATTACTCAACTTAGTAAAATTATGATAAAGAACAGTTGCACTATTTGTGTAAGGAGAGAGCTAAAATTCTTAAATACAGAGCATATATCTTTCTTACCGCAGCAATCTAAATTTTAATAACAGGAAAAGTAGATATGTTTCTTTTTAAAATTTTTATTAAATTAGAAAAGTTATAAATCTTACTGCTCTTGATATTATTAATCATTGAAAGAATAAATCATGCGTTGGACAAGCCATAAAAAATTTCACTTGAATCTTTCTTTTATTAAAAACAAACATTTTTTAAAATAAACTTCTCATAAGGGATTATGCCAAGTATGTACTTCAAAGCCTGTTTCTCTTTGATGGGAGCTAGAGGCAACTCATAATCTAATTGTCAAGGGTCCTTGGAATTCGTTTCCAACCTATTCATTAACCACTGGAAATATTTATTGGACAACTACTACCTACCCACCGTGATTGTGTTATAAAGAGGAAAAAAAAAAAGTGTCCCTCTCTTCGTGAAGGATCTCTAAAGCTTTCTCTGGCAACTTTGGCGTAGCTCTGAATTCCTACCGCACTTCACTCTTCGTTGATAATAAGCAAGTAGGGAAGAAAGCAGCGAGATATATTTATTCAGAGAGCCTGTGTAAATTATTTAAAGCTACAGCAGTTTTCCTTCATATTTATTACTTACTTAAGGCAACAGTCTAAAGTCAAGATTTTGCTGTTCCCTGTATGTTTGATTTACATAGATAGTAAATAATTCTCACTTGTAAAAAATAATTTAACACAGGGAGAGGACAGCTGTATACAAGCCAAGGAAAGAGGCCTCAGAAGAAACCAGCCCTGCCCTGATCTTGGACTTCTAACCTTGAGAACTGTGAGGAAATACACTGCTGTTGTATAAGCAAAAAAAAAAAAAAAAAAAAAAAAATCAATTAAACTCCATAACCTTGGGAATTTTCTACTTTACTTGATTATATTAGGAGAATTGAGAATTGTACATGATTTTTTCTTTTCATTATAATTTATTTGCTTGCATTGCTTTCACATTTTGATTACTTCTTTGAACTTTATAAATATCAACATTTTTATGAACATCAGATCTATGTACCCTTACTGCCTTAATGAGGAAAGCAAATGTTAAACATGTCATTAAATATCGGTAGATAGATCTAAATTATTTAAATTACAATTTTAAAAATATAATTTAAAATATAATTTTTAAATTATATTAATCTTAAAGAGCAAGTTACCTACAAAGTTTAAAGTACTTGACTTTCTAGAAATTGAACTGATTTTTTTGGCTTAACTTAAATTGGTTTCTCTAACTAAAACTGGTAAAAAATCACATTGCAACTTAGAAGTCTTAAAACATTGACTTAGTAATCAGGTTATTAATTCATTAACATGAAAATATATTTTAACATTAACCATTCTAGTTGTAAGTATTTCGTTTTAAAGTTTTAAGTTAAGCAATAGAATCAAATGAAAATTAGAGTGGGTACTACAATTTATTTTTGCTTTGTTTTCAAAAACTACATAACAGAAATATAGAAATAATAGACTCTCCAATATAAAGACACTTTGGATTAGTGACACAAACAAATGTTTAAGTTTCACTATTTTTACTCACAGCTTCTGACTTAGGTTCATTTTTCTTCCTTTCTTTTCATTGAAATATAATTGACTTGTGGTATTATTTTAGATTCAGATGTACAAACATGATTCGATATTTTTAGACATTATAAAACAAGCACCACAAAAAATTTAGTTACCATCTGTCACAATAAAAAGTTATTACAGTATTTTTGATTATATTCACTATGCTATACATCCCCATGAATTATTTATTTTATAACTGGAAGTCTGTACCTCTTAATTTTCTTCACCTATTTTAATCATCCCCTACCCTTCTCTCCTCTGGCAACAATCAGTTTGTTCTCTCTCTTTATAAGTCTGTTTCTATTTTGTTGTTTGTTCATTTGTTTTTTTTTTTTCAGATTCCACATATAAGTGAAATCTTATGGTATCTGTCTTTCTCTGTGACTTATTTCATTTACCACAATACCCTCTAGGTTCATCCGTATTCTCACAAAAGGCAAGACTCCGTTACTATTTATGGTTGAGTAATACTGCACTGTATGTATTTACCACATCTTCTTAATCCATTCAGCTATTGATGGACACTTGGGTTGCTTCCATATCTTGGCTTTTGTAAATAATGCTGCAGTGAACACAGGGGTGAATAAATCTTTTCAAATTAGTGTTTTTGTTTTATTTGGAAAAATACCCAGAAGTGGAATTGCTGAATTATATGATAGTTCTATTTTTAATTGTTTGAGGAGCCACCATACTGTTTTCAATAATGGCTGTACCAACTTACATTCCCACCAACAATGCACAAGAGCTCCCTTTTCTCCACATCCTTTCCAACATATTATTTCTCATCTTTTTGATAATAGCCATTCTGACAGGGGTGAGGTAAATATCTCATTGTGGTTTTTATTTGCATTTCTCTGATGATTGTGATGTAGAACACCTTTTCATAAACCTGTTGCCCAACTGTATGTCTTTGGTGGAAAAAGATCTATTCAGATTCTCTACCCATTTGTTAATTGGATTGTTTGATTTTTTGCTACTAAGTTTTATAAGTACTTTCTATATTTTGGATATTAACTCCTAATTAGATATATTGTTTGCAAATATCTTCTGCCATTTAATATGCTGCCTTTTTGTTTTATTGATGGTTTCCTTCACTGTGCAAAAGCTTTTTAATTTGATGTAGTCCCATTTGCTTATTTTTGCTTTTCCTTCCCTTGCCTGAAGAGACATATCAAAAAAACATGGCTAATACCAATGTCAGAAAGAGTACTGCTGATGTTTTCTTCTAAGAGTTTTATGGTTTCAAATCTTACATTTAAGACTTTAATCCATTTTGTGTTTATTTTTGTATAAAGTATGAGAAAGTAGTCCAATCTGATTCCTTTGCATCTAATGGCCCAGTTTTCCCAACACCATTTATTAAAGGAGCTGTCTTTTCCCCATTGTATATTCTTGCCTCCTCTGTCATAGATTATTTGACCATATAAATGTGGGTTCATTTATGGGTTCTCTATTCTGTTCCATTGATCTATGTGTCTGTTTTTGTGCTAGTACCATACTGCTTTGATTACTGTGGCTTTGTAGTATAATTTGAAATCAAGAAGTCTGATAACTCCAGCTTTATTCTTTCTCAAAATTGTTTTGGCTCTCCAGGGTGTTTCATGTTTCCATACAAATTTTAGAATTATTTGTTCTATTTTTGTGAAAAATGCCATTGGTATTTTGATAGGGATTGCACTAAATCTGTAGATTGCCTTCATGAGTATGTCGTTTTAACAATTTTAATTCTTCCAATGCATGAGCATGGTATGTATTTCCATTTACTTGTGTCATCTTTAATTTCTTTCACCAGTGTCTTATAGTTTTTCAAGTACAGGTCTTTTACTCCTTAGTTAGATTTATTCCTAGGTTTTTAATTTTTTCTGATGCAATTATACATGGGATTGTTTTCTTAATTTCTCTTTCTTATAGTTCATTGTTATTATATAGAAATGCAACCAATTCCTGTATATTGATTTTATATCCTTCAACTTTACTGAATTCATTTGTTAGTTTTAATAGTTTTTTGGTGGCATCTTTAGGATTTCCATATATAGTGTCATATCATCTGCAAACAGTGACAGTTTTACTTCTTCTTTTACAATTTGGATTCCTTTTATTTATTTTTCTTGTCTGATTGCTGTGGCTAGGATTTTCAATACTATGAACAGAAGTGGCAAGAGTAGTTATTCTGGTCTTGTTCTTGATTTTAGAAGAAATTCTTTCAGCTTTTCACCATTGAGTATAATGTTGGCTGTAGGTTTGTAATATATGGACTTTGTTATGTTGAGGTATATTCCCTCTATAGCCACTTTCTTGAGAGTTTTAATCAGAAATAAATGTTGAATTTTGCCAAAAGCTTTTTTGCATCTATTGAGAAGATCATATGATTTTTAATCTTCAGTTTGTTAATGTGATATATCATGTTACTTGATTTGCAGATATTGAACTATCTTTGCATCCCTGGGATAAATCCCACTTTATCATGGTGTATCATCCTTTTAATGTATTGTTGAACTCAGTTTGCTATATTTTGTTGAGGATTTTTACATCTATATTCATCAGTGATGCTGGCCTGTAGTTTTCTTTTTTGTGGTATCATTGTCTGATTTTGGTATCAGAGGATGTTGGCCTTGTAGAATGAGTTTGAAAGTGTTCCTTGTTCTTCAATTTTTTGGGAATAGTTTGAGAAGGATAGGTGTTAACTCTCCTTTATATATTTGATAGAATTCATCTGTGAAGCCATCTAGTCCTGGACTTCTGTTTGTTGGGAGTTGTTTTCATTACTGATTCAATTTCATTACTGGTAATCAGTTTGGTCATATTTTCTATTTCTTCCTGATTCAGTCTTGGTAGATTTTGTGTTTCTAAGAATTTATCCATTTCTTCTAGGTTGTCCAATTTGTTGGCATATAATTGTTCATAGTAATCTCTTATGATCTTTTGTATTTCTGTGGTATCAGTTGTAACCACTCCTCTCTCATTTCTGATTTTATTTATTTGGGCCCTCCCTCATTTTTTCTTGATGAGTCTGGCAAAAGATTTACCAATTTTGTTCATCTTTTCAAAGAACCAGCTCTTAGTTTCATTGATTTTTCTTTTTGTGTGTGTGTGTGTCTATTTCATTTATTTCTGCTCTGATCTTTATGATCATTACTTTGAACTCTTTATTAGGTAGATTGTTTATCTCTATTTCATTTAGTTCTTCTTCTGGGGTTTTGTCTTGTTCTTTCATTTGAAATGTATTCCTTTGTCTCCTCATGTTGCCTAATTCTCTGTGTTTATTTCTTTGTATTAGGTAGGTCTTTTACATATCTTAGTCTTGGAGATGTCCTGTGGGGCCTAGCCACACACTCCTCCCTTGTCAACAGAACTATATGCTCTAAAGGTATCCCTTATGTGGGCTGTGTGTGCCCTTCTGTTATGGCAGGGCTGACTAATGTGGGTGCACTGGTAGTCAGGGTTGGTCCCTGTCCCAGTTGGCTGCCAGGCCCTGACTTGTGTAGTGGCTGCCAGCCTGCTAATGAGCAGGGTTGGGTCCCAGTGCATCAGGTTGCAGGGCCCAGGGAAACCCAGGGCTGGTGCTGGCCCACTGGTATGTGGGTAATCCTCCAGCACTAATAGGCTACAGGAAGAACTCCAAAATGGTGCTTCCCAGCACCAGTGCCCTAATGATAGAACAAGCTCCTAAAAATGGCTACCACCAGCATCCATGATGTTCTGGGGCTCATCTTCCCAGAGCAAGGACCCTCAGGCTGGGGAACTTAATATTGGGCTTGGAACCCTTGTTCCTTGGGCAGAATCTCTGAAACTGTGATTATCCTCCCACTTGTGGATCACCTACCAGGGTTGTGGGTCTTGACTATACCACACTTCTGCCCCTCCTACCCATCTCATTGTGATTCCTTCTTTATCTCTTCAGTTGTGTAAAATCTTTTCTTCTTGTCTTCTTGTCTTCAGCTCATTCTCATAGATGGTTGCTCTGTAAATAGTTGTACCTTGGTTTATCTGTGGGAGGAGGTGAGCTCAGGGCCTTCCTATTCCACCATCTTCTTGGGTTCATTTTTTAAAACTATCAGAAGAGAAGTATGGCATATTTGGTATAGAATAGAAAAGAATCGAGTCCCAGAGTCATCAGATGTGACTCTGGAATGGAGAGACCAAGCCATGGCCATAAATCTGAAGTCTCAGGATGGCAAGAAAGACTTTTGTAATGAAGCCTTGTGTTTAAGGAAGAACTCTTGGAGATCAGTTGCATGAAAGAGCCCATTTTTTGGGGGAGCCAGAATCTACTAACCCTGACCTGTGCCAAAATAGGATCTCTGGTTTCTAGTTCTGTCTTGTGGCAACCATGGTTTTCCTAAATAATTTAGGCCCATGATTTACTCACACACAGTGAGGAGGCTTCAGTTGTGGTGTCTGAATTATGAATGTGTCTATGATATTCAATTTCCCTTGCTTGGCAAAAAAATTCCTAAAGAGATTATCTAAAGTCATTCAGGTAAACTTAATCTTCTAAGAGAATCCAGTGCCCCTTCTCCTTCCTCTAACCACCTAGGATAGGAATAGAAGCCTTAGGCCAAATGTACTCAACATATATAAAATAACACTGATTTTCTGACAAGCATGTCGATTGTTATGAACCTCAAGTCTCCTATTGTGCAATTGATGACTGAATTAGTGGACACATTATCTCTTTTAAGTAGAAAACACTGAGAGCTCTGCCCATATACTCCATGTATGCACATTCAGGGAGAAGTTAGTTTGGAGCAGAAGGAACAGGGAGTAGAAAGGTAACATTTTTGTTAGTTTTGTGGCAAAAGCCCCAATCTCTAATACTATCCTCCACTTGAAGCTGAGATATATAAGGAAAGCATTTATCAATAAACAAAAATTTTATTAATGTGTTTTGTTCTTCAAGTTATCAAAGCTAAAAGGTTCCCTTGGAGCCATCTCTGTGTTAGTGCCTAGATAAGAAAAAATATACTTGGATAACATAATACAAAAAGAAAGGAAACTAATGACAAAATCATACTAAATTATTAATAAACAAGTACTGAGTATTCTAGAAATTATAGCAACAATATGTTCCTAACTCCATAACTTTAACAGCCTTGTGACTATTAATGATAGCAGTAGGTAAATTATTTTCAGATTGATACATCTCAGGTGTGTTTATGTTCCATCAGATCAACATAAATATCCAGTCTTATAATCCTAAAAACTACTGTCAATGGCATGCTGAATAATCCTTTGAATGGCTCATCTCAGTAAGGATCCTAACATTATATCTGTTTTTTAATATGAACTCAAAAATTGCTCTGATTCTAAACTAGGTATTGAAAATCAATTGGGAATTCTTTCAAAGAATAAATACCTAAATGTACCTTAATCCAGTCAGGCAAATTTAGATATTTCAGAAATTTAAATATAACCTAAAACACTGACATTTTCTTGTGCACAAGAGCTATAAAAACTTTTGTCACATAGAGAAAAATTGAACATCTGCTTTAAAAAATAGAGTTCCAGTAGCTTCCCTGGTGGCGCAGTGGTTGAGAGTCTGCCTGCCAATGCAGGGGACACGGGTTCGTGCCCCAGTCCGGGAAGATCCCACATGCCGTGGAGCAGCTAGACCCGTGAGCCATGGCCGCTGAGCCTGTGTGTCTGGAGCCTGTGCTCCACAATGGGAGAGGCCACAACAGTGAGAAGTCTGCGTACCACAAAAAAAAAAAAAAAAAAAAAAAAATTGAGTTCCAAAACACTAATCCATAATTGAATGATATATTTTAAAGAAATGTATAAATGAATGAATAGTTAACTAGTTAGTTAGCTATTTCTCTCCTTCTCTCTCCCTCTCTCTCCCTCTCTCTCTCTCTCTCTCTCTCTCTATATATATATATATATATATATGTGTGTATATATATATATATATATATATATATATATATATATATATATATATATATATATAAAGTATAGGGTCTTAAGGATATCAAACTCTCCCAATTTGAAGAACCAGACAGACCTGGACTTGAAGGTTTCTCTATGATTTTTTATGCAACCATAGGAAAACTACTTAGATTCTTTAAAAAATGTTTCTTCAACTGTTAAGTCAAAATAATAATATCTACCTCACAAGGTGAATTAAATAAGATAGCATATTAAGCATTTAGCATGTACCTAGCCTATGGTGCACTAAATTTTCATTAATATTAATAATTACAATTATTAACCATAACATGCCAAATACAAATGGAGTTGGCAGTCATGGGGAACTTCCTGGAGAACATAAGAATTGAGTTGGACCTTTAAGGGCAGCAACAGTATAATGGATGCCAAAGGTCATGCACATAGAATGTGCTAACTCAATATTTTTTAACCTGTTGCTTTGTGGAGTAATCAAAACTGTTCACTAAAAGAAGCTAGTCACAAAAGACCACATATTCTATGATTCCGATTACATTAAATTTCCAGAATAGGCAAATCTATAGAGACAGAAAGTAGATTAATGGCTGCTTAGAACTAGAGGAAGGATAGGGAGGTTGCAGCATGATAGCAAATGGTATGAGCTTTCTTTGTAAGGTGATGAAAATGTTCTAAAATTGATTGTAGCTATGGTTACACAACACTGTGAATATATGAAAAACCATTAAATTGTGTACTTAAAAGGGTGAATTGTATGGTATATGAATTATTTATCTCAATAAAGTTGCTACAAAAAAAAACTGTTCACTAGGGATCTCATTTTTCCTATTCTTCTGTAATATGGACAGAGTGTTTCTGAGCATGCACTCTCCATTTGCACAGCACGGCTCAAGGGGGAAGAAAGGACTAAGCCTCAGAGAGACCATAGCTATTGTCTTTCTACCCTGGAATTCTTCCTTCAATAGGCACAAGAGGTTTTCCGGGCATGTGCAATTGAAATGCATCCATTCTAAACAAAATGTCTTAAAATGGTAGAATATATTGGCATGAAAAGAAAAAAAATTTCCCTAAGTTAAAACACTTTGAAGCACTTATGTCATTTAAAGTTGCCAATGGCTCTGAAGCTTAAGAGAAAATATAAGATTAAAAGAAATTGTGAGCTCGAAAATAAGAACCAGAATAAAAGATAAACTTTAATTCAAAAAATTTGTTCAGTAGCTCTTAGGATTTAAACTGCTTTCAGATGCATTAACCCTAAGCTGCCAAAAATTAACTGAGTGGCAGACTGGTAAACTAATACAAAATGTGCCTATTTGCTGGCTGTGAAAAAAGGTTACTCTTCACTTTTTCATATATTAACTGTGGCCTTTCTATCATCTACTTATATATGTAAATCATTTGGCTTTATTAGTAGAAACACAATCTACTAAATTCTCTGATACCATAACCCAGAAATTATTCCTTTTTATGATTTTCTTCTTTAGATTACATAATGTTCTGTTTAGATCCCAATGGTGCATGTTTATACGCAGACATATCCACATGTTCAGTATTAAATAAGAGAGAAATTACTGAAAGCTTTAAATTATTACAAAACATAACTCATGAAATTCTCCCACTGGACAAAGCATTGGGCAGAACACTTTCCAGTCCTTTGCCATAAAGGCAAGAATTTACTCCGATTCTTAGGCAGTTAGACAGAGGCCGATATCTGGCTAGATGGTAAAGAATTGGTGAGGTTGAAAAATTGGAGGGAAGGAGGCTTGGAAAGAAGTGTGTGAAAGGAGTACTTGGAACAACACCAGATCATGAAAATATCTGTACCTCAGGTAGGTTCTAACATCATCAATCCCCATAAAAGGAGCCTTAATAACCCAGATGTATAAGCTGAATGTGAATGTGAGTCATTCTACTTCCACGGTTGACCAATGTTATTAATGTCCAATTTGCCAGCAGTTCAGATGAGGCTCCTATAATTATATCTAATGATCTTCTTGACAAATTATTTGCTTTTGAGCCCAGGAATTTGCTTTCCTATAAGTTTTAGTACCCAAGGAAGATATGTGTATACTAATGAACACAATAATGGTTTCTCTGAGTTAAAAACAGAGGCTGCATACTGATAATTTTGGTTTCATCCTTTCTCTAGGCAGAGAGTTTAAAATTGCAGCTCTGCTATTGTTTGAGATTGACTATCAAGAGTAAATAGGATTTCTGCTCTGTAATGGGGGCTGGGAAGAGTTAGGCTAGAGCCCAGTGGGATTGTTGTACAATAATGAAAATCAGTGAGTGTGCTTCAAACCTTTATAGAAAGGACCACTGAGTCCTATAAAAGATGAAGGATTGGATCACATCACTAAGGAAAAAGTACCAAACAACCAGGATTCTGTTCAAATGGAAGAGAAACATGGACTAGGTAGTGGAGAAGCAAAATGAAATTTACCAGATACTAACTGCAGAAATGAGAACTCTAGCCTGTATATTTATTCTCTCACTTTCTGAATATGTATTGTCAAATGTGCCTGTGTGTGTGTAAGTGTACACACATTTCATTCTCGTTTCTTTCCTTTTATAGTATTAAATAGAGAGAATATTGGCAATGGCCAAATTTAACATTTATTGAATAGGCTGCAAAATATTGATCTCTTCTCTTGGTTCTGTGAGTGATACTCTATCTTTTTAAAAAATTCTTTTTCAAGGTTAAGTTCATCAGAGTCAGTTTCTGCTTAGAACCAAAGAACTCAAATAGTGATTATGTATTAATCATGTACATATATAAATACCTTAATTTCACCCATGATTTTATGGCCAATATGTACTAAAAAGAAAGTCCATAAATCAAATTATTGTTCAAATCCTTGCATATCAAAATTATTTAAATCTAACAAATTACTTTCTAACCAAATTTCATCAACTCCATTTCAAACTACTTTTAGCCTGAGGGAGAAGGGTAAGATAATGTTAATAACCAACATGTACTGAGCACCTACTATGTATCTGGCTCTGATACATTTCGTTTAACACTCATGAGTTACTTATTATAATTACACCAATATTGTCAAATAGGAAATTGATATTAACAATTTTCCATAATCACACAGTAAGTACCAGTGTTATATTCTCAACTATTATACTGTCTCCTTAAAAGTCAGTCTATTCAAGGCGTCTGTAAAGAGGCCTTGGGGATGTTGCCTCTGTGGGGAAAGGGAATAAAATAGTCTGTAGGGACAACACTGTAAAACACAAAGAAGAGTAAATTACATTAAAAGAAACAATATTCCAAAACTTTGTAGAAGAAAGTTGTTTGTTTGTTTGTTTTAAGGTGGGAGCAGCTTCAAACACTTACAAAGAGATCAAGGATTTCAGATGCAGAAGTGACCAGGGGGCAAACAAAGGAGCAGGGATAGTGGTCAGCCCTTCCACAATTCCCTACATCTTACGCAGAGGGGGAGCAACAGATTGTGGGTGCTTAGGACAGAGAGGTAGGACAGTGATCTCATGACTGAAACATACAAGATAAAAGGGAGCTCCTAATAGATCCCTCAGGGTGGTGTATCCTGCCCCTCCCCTCCAATAAGTAGGCAACAATAAATAGAATCAGAAAAAGCAGTCAGCCTAAGCAACAATTAAAAGCAAACATATGAGCCTATAAATAAGAATCACTAACCAACTGAGAAAATCAAAGCCAAGAAAGAGAGGTACTCTCCCGAAATGTGGAGAGTGTAGTAAATGTACACAAAGTACTACTTTGAAGACGTGTAATTTATGTCCTCAGAAAAAATGTGAAATGAAATTGCTTCCATAAAAAAAAGTGTCACCTGAATAACTTCGATATTGAAAGATAATTATTTAAGAAAGCAACTTTACAGTGGAAAAACCCTGGCAAACACTACATTGGCCAGAGAATCATGGTTAACATCATCAGTGATGAGTCATGTTGCTAGCAGGTGCACCTCTATCTGAGAGATAAGAAGGGCACTTCACCACTGTAGCATTCTTTACAAAAAATGACAACCCTAATAATAAGGAAAACATCATACAAACTGTGGATATTCTATAACATCCTCAAAACTGTCAAGGTCAAGAAAAACAAGTCTGAGAAACTGTCTCAGACCTGAGGAGACTAAAGAAACACGACAACTAAACACAATGTGGTATTCTGGATGAGAGACTGGAAGGGAAAAAGAACACTAGTGAAAAATTTTAGTAAAATTTGAATAAAGCCTGGAGCTTAGTTAATAGTAATGCACCAATGTTGGATTTTTAGTTTTACAAATGTATCATGGTTATGTAAGATGCTAGCAATAGAGGGAATTGGGTGAAGGGCAGACAAGAAGTCTTTACTATTACTGCAACTTTTCTGTTAATCTAAAATTATTCCAAAATTAAAATTTTATTATTAAAAACTTACTCAAATCTAAAACTGAGTAGCAGGACCATTAAGCAGAAGAATAAGGGGAAGTATGATTTAACATTCTGACTTCAGTAATATGATAGATTACATATTCTAAAAAGCCCTTTCCTACACAACATTCAGATCCTAGATAAATTATGATAAATATACTTTTAAATAAACTCTTCTGGGTTTATAAAAATTTAAGAGCAATTTCCTGAGAGAAATAAAACAGTAAATGTATTTTAAGTCATAAATTGTTAACCTAAAAACAAAGAGGTAATTTTTAGTACTCAATATTGCCCTCGGTGATTAAAAACTAAAAAAAAAACAAACCCAAAAATTGTCCTTTCTGAGAATTTGTAACAATAGACCTGCTTTCACATGTTTGTAGTTTGAATTTTTCCTACCATTTCAATCAGGGAATCCCCAGGCTAAAGAGTAGATAAAAGTCACAGGTTGGTAACAACCTCTGGCCCCCAGTGAAAGTAAAAAGAAATCCTACAATGAGAAAAACATTTTTAATCTAAGCACTTCAGATTAAGTCCAGGCAAATCTAAGTTCATATTTGAAAAAAAAAAAAAACAAAAAAAAAGCTAACATACAATGAAACAAGCCACCAGTAGCAAGTGAGCAAAAACACATCAGTGTTCATTATATAGTCCAAAGACTTCAGATACAGGAATGATCAAATATAGATTAGAAAAAATTATGTGTGAAATGTTGAAAGAAACGTAGGAATAAATAAAAGCATGAAACAAAAGACTCAAAAATGTTCAAAAGATCTGAAAGTAATAAAACATAAATTATCAATCTGAAATTATAATTTTTAAAACTAAAATAAAATGTATAAGTTAAACAGAAAATTGAAGAAAGCTGAGGAAAGAATTGGAGAAACTATAAATATATTTGAAGAAATCAGTCAAAATATAAACAATAAAGAGGTAGAAAATATGAAAGAGAGGTTAAGTTCATTGAAGGATAGACTCAGAAATTCTAACGTGTCTATTTAGAGTCCCAAATAAAAGTATTAGAAAAAATGAGGAAAAGGAAACTTTAAAAAAGGTAATAGCTGGGCTTCCCTGGTGGCGCAGTGGTTGAGAGTCTGCCTGCTGATGCAGGGGACACGGGTTCGTGCCCCGGTCTGGGAGGATCCCACGTGCCGCAGAGCGGCTGGGCCGGTGAGCCATGGCCGCTGGGCCTGCGCGTCCGGAGCCTGTGCTCCACAATGGAAGAGGCCACAACAGTGAGAGGCCCGCGTACCACAAAAAAAAAAAAAAAAAAAAAGGTAATAGCTAAAAATTTTCTAAAACTATGCATACATATAATTCATAGATCAAGGTAAATATAGCTGACCCTTGAACAACTTGGGTTTGAACTGTGGGGATCAACTTATATGCAGATTTTTTTCAATAAAAACATATATGTACTATAAATGTATTTTCTCTTCCTTATGATTTTCTTAATAAAACATTTTCTTTTCTGTAGCTTACTTTACTGTAATAATACAATATATAATACATTTCACATACAAAATATGTGTTAATTGACTATTTATGTTATCAGTAAGGTTTCTGGTCAACAGTAGGCTACTAGTAGTTAAGTTTGGGGGGAGTCAAAATTATACATGAATTCTCAACTACCAAGGGAGTCAGTGCCCCTAACCCCCATGTTGTTCAAGGGTCAACTGTACCACCAAAACAAATCTACTCCTATAGTGCAAAAGAGCAAGAGAAAACTTAAAAGCAGTCAGAGAATAAAGACAGGTAATCTAAAAAGAAGAGACAATTATAATTACAGCTGAATTCCCAACAATGGAATCCAGAAGGCTTTGGAATAACATCCTTAAAGAGCAAATAGAAAATAACTGGCCACCTAGAATTGTATACATAATGAAACTACCTTTGTAAGGAAAAAGGCCAAATAGAGCCTTTTCAAATAAACGAAATACATTCAGCTTAACAGTAACAGAGTTTCATGGAAAGAATTTCAAAACAATGAACATTAGAAAGAAGATAAGTGACCATAGAAGGAAGCCCTGAAATTTAAGAAGAGTGAGAATAAATATATAAAGAAATGTTGACTGTAAGAAAAACAATAATAATATCTTCTTTGGAGTATTGGAAATATAAGTTAGAACTAAATTACTTGACTGTTTAAGCATGTCAGGAGGATAGGATCAGTGTTAAAGCATTATAAATTTCTTATCTTGAGGGGGGAGGAATCAGAGATTGATTATTTTTTTTACTTTCTTAAGTTAAATAAGCATGTTAAAGTTGCTATAGTAACCTCTACAGAACAGTTAGAAAATACGTACACGTTAAATCAATAGGAGAGGGGCTTCCATGGTGGCGCAGTGGTTGAGAGTCTGCCTGCTAATGCAGGGGACACGGGTTCGAGCCCTGGTCTGGGAGATTCCCACATGCCGCGGAGCAACTAGGCCCGTGAGCCACGACTACTGAGCCTGCGCGTCTGGAGCTTGTGCTCTGCGACAAGAGAGGCCGCGATAGTGAGAGGCCCGCGCACCGCGATGAAGAGTGACCCCCGCTTGCCACAACTAGAGAAAGCCCTCACACAGAAACGAAGACCCACCACAGCAAAGAAAAAGAAATTAATTAATAAACTCCTACCCCCAACATCTTGTTAAAAAAAAAAATCAATAGGAGAAGGGGAAGAAAACATAATCTACAAGATGGAGAGAGAGAGAATAAAACCATACCTAGAAACAGTAGGACAATAAAAACAAATTAAAATAATAGAAATTATTACAAATAGGGAACTATTCACAATTCCTGTAAACAAACAAAACTCAAAAGTTGGTGGACTAGGTTAGCGAACAAAATCAAATTGCATTAGCACCTCTAAAACATAAAGATAGAGACAGGAAGAAAGTTAAAGGATGAAAAAATACACAGTAAGCCAAAACGATCAAAAGAAAACAAGTGTGGCTAGGTTAACACAAAAAATTTAATATACAAAATTAAAGATATAAACCATTATTAAAGGTAAAACATAATACTGCATAAGGATGAAAGTTTAAAATCACAGGGAATATATACACATATATGAACTTATAACAAAATAGTGTCAATAAAGTTAAGGAAATAGTCAAATGAACTACAAGGTAAAAGTGATTAATCCACCATTATAGCTATAGATCTGACATCTCTCTCAGTAACTGACAAGTTAAGCACAAAAAAATAGTAATTGTAAAGAAGATTTAAACAATGAAAATAAAAATATTGATTGTGCATTTAGATATAGCAAAAAAGTTAAGCATCATCTTATAAAGTTTTTTAAAGGAACAAATTAAATCTAAAGTAAATAAAGGAAGCAATAAAAGAAAAGCAGGAATTCAACAGAAAAAAAGACAATAGAATTATTTTTAAAAGGCAAACAAAGAGATTCTCTGAAAAGATTAACAAATTTGATAAGCTCATGACAGGACTGATTAAGAAAAGGAGAAAGATGGTATTAAATATTAAAATTTCTAGGATGACCACTAAGAAAATAGAAATAAAATGCATAAATGTCAAAACAATGGAGGGGGTAGAGAATGAGAGAAAACACTTTCAGTCCAAAAGAAGGCAAGAGAGGAAATTTTTTTTAGTGTGTCAAAAAGAAAGCACCACAAAATATAATAGAAATGAAATATATCTGAAATGACAATACATATTAATCACCAATTAACTTACCATTAAAACAAAGATTAAAAAATTGGATATTAAATATGCAACACTAGGTGCAAAACAATGTACCAGACAAAATATAGAGCAAAAAATATATAAATGTAATTATAATAATGTCAGACAAACTAGGGCAAAAGTATATCAAGCAATAAACTTATCAATACATATTAAGTCAAGTTCAATTTATCAGAAAGCTATAATCATTTTAAACAAATAAGGTAGCAGCAAAATTATCAAGACTTGAAGAACAAACTGACAAATCTATATCATAGTGAGATTTGTTAAAGCTCTCAGTCCTCCTTAGGTAAAGCATACAAAAAAAAAAGCATTCAGGATTAGATTATTTAATAACACATTTAACAAATTTGATCTAATGTATGTCAATAAACTGGTGACTACACATTTTTGAGCAAATATTTATGATAGAGAATACACACTAAGGCCATTGAGCAAGTCTCAACAAACTCAAGCATCTAGTTTCATAGAGAAAAAAATTCTTTAACCTAACATAATTAAATTTAAAATTGTAGCAAAACTGTAATTAAATATCAGATAACATATAATTAGAAATTTACAAACACATCTAAATAGTTGAGTCGAAGAATAAATATCATTTATATGTGAAATATTAAAAAGTCAAATTTACACAAAGAGAGAGTAAAATGGTAGTTACCAGGGGATAGTGGGTAGAGAGATAAGACATGTTGTTTAAGGGTACAAATTTACAATGCATAGTAAATAAGCCCTAGAGATCTAATGCACAGTATAGTGAATATAGAGAACAATATTATACTGTAATCATCAAACTTGTTAGAACTTAATTATTCCAACTACTAAAAAGAAAGGATAATTATGTAACCTGACAGAGGTACTAATTATCACTACAATAGCAATCATATCGCAATGTATAAGAGTGTCAAATTACATATATACATTACCAAATGTAAAATAGATAGCTAGTGGGAAGCAGCTGCATAGCAGAGGGAGATCAGCTCGTTGCTTTGTGACCACCTAGAGGGGTGGGATAGGGAGGGTGGGAGTGAGGGAGACGCAAGAGGGAAGAGATATGGGGACATATGTATATGTATAATTGATTGACTTTGCTATAAAGAAGAAACTAACACACCATTGTAAAGCAATTATACTCCAATAAAGATGTTTTAAAAAATAAATAAAAGTGTCAAATTAATATGCTGTATACCTTAAATTTACACAATGTTATATATCAAGTATATTTCAATTTAAAAAGAGTTGAAGAATAAATCAAAATATAAATTAGAAAATACTAATACCTGGTAAAGTAAATCTACATGTCAAGACTTGCAGGATGCAGCTACTATGGTATTTAGAAAGAAACATATAGTCTTAAATTCTGATATTAGAACATAAGAAAGACTGAAAATTAGTCAGTTTAGATAGAACTTTAAAAGTAGAAAAAGAAAAAATAGAAAAAAAAACTAAAGATGATACAATATAAGGAAAGAATAGAAATTAATAATATAGAAAACAAAGTTCAGTGCAATAGTAAACAAAGATAAAACCTTATTCTTTGAAAAGACTAATGAAATTGACAATACTCTGACATAACTAAGATAAAAGGCAAAAATCCACAGTGTGGCAGAGTTTTTAAAGCTAATAAGAGAATACTATTAAAAACTTCTGACAATACTGGAAAATAAAACTGAAATGAAACTGACCATTTCCTAGAAAAACATAACTTATAATGACAGCATACATAAAAACTCCTCAAAATCAATAAGGAAAAGAAAATAAAACTCAAGCAAAAAATGAGCATGAAACAAAACAGACATTTCATTAAAAAGGAAACCCAAAGGCTTAATAAACCTATAAAAAGATGCTCAATCTCATTAGTAATTTTTAAAATATAAATTAAAGTCACAATAAGAAATAATTTCATTACCACTAGATTGTCAATAAAGTCATAAATCTCCACATGTGGAACCACAAAAACTCATATGCTACTGTTCAGCTGATTTGGTACAAATTCTTTGGAAATTATCTAGTATATCAGAAGGTGAGCAGAACCTACAGGCCAGCAAATCCACTACTCAGTGTGAACACTATTCAGGAAAACTCTCCAGTGGGGAACTAACTATCTGATACTAAAGCAAATCTTATAGAGTCACATTTTTAAGTGTAAGAGACAGGTTAATAAAAATAATAGACTAAAAAGTTAAGAAATATACCTAGATGCATGTGGAAATTTAGTGTATAAAGGGATCTCAAATCAGTTGGAGAACAGATGAATTATACGACAGTGGGTTTAGGACAACTGAATAGTCATCTAGAAAAGAAATAATTAAGTTGGATTCATATCTCATATCCTATACCTTGATAAATTCAAAATGGATACATGATTTTTTTATTTTACTAAATTTTAAAATTTTTTTATTTAAGTAGAGTTGATTTACAGTGTTGTATTTCTGGTGTACAGCAAAGTGATTCAGTTATATATATATTTATATATATACATTCTTTTTCAGACAATTTTCCATTTTAGGTTATTACAAGATATTGAATATAGTTTCCTGTGCTACACAGCAGGACCTTGTTTTTTTATCTATTTTATATATAGTACTGTATATACGTTAATCCCAAAGTCCTAATTTATCCCCCCCACCCACCCTTTTCCCCTTTGGTAACTATATGGTTATGAGTCTATTTCTGTTTTATAAATAAGATCATTTGTATCATTTTTTTAGATTCCACATATAAGTGATATCATATGATATTTATCTTTCTCTGTCTTACTTCACTTAGTATGATAACCTCTAGGTCCATCCATGTTGCTGCAAATGGCAGTAATTCATTCTTTTTATGGCTGAGTAATATTCCATTGTATATATTCAAATTGATAAATTCAAAATGGACACATGATTTAAATAGGGAAGTGAAAATATAAAATTACAAGAAGAAATCATTTGATGATTATTTTAAACTCAGGGAGAAAGACCTTTCAAACTATGACACAAAACACAAGACTTATCAAAATCAAGAAGATTTGACTTCTTTTTTAAATACACAGCAAGCATATTTAGGATTCTCGATGTATAGTATCATGTCATCTGCAAACAGTGTAAGTTTTACTTCTTTTCTGATTTGGATTCCTTTTATTTCTTTTTCTTCTGTGATTGCTGTGGCTAAAACTTCCAAAACTATGTTGAATAATAGTGGTGAGAGTGGGCAAACTTGTCTTGTTCCTGATCTTAGTGGAAGAATAAAATACCTAGGAATAAACCTACCTAAGGACACAAAAGACCTGTATGCAGAAAACTATAAGACACAGATGAAAGAAATTAAAGATGATCCAAACAGATGGAGAGATATACCATGTTCTTAGATTGGAAGAGTCAACATTGTGAAAATGACTATACTACCTAAAGCATCTACAGATTCAGTGCAATCCCTATCAAACTACCAATGGCATTTTTCACAGAACAAGCACAAAAAATTGCACAATTTGTATGGAAACACAAAAGATCCCAAATAGCCAAAACAATCTTGAGAAAGAAAAACGGGGCTGGAGGAATCAGGCTTCCTGACTTCAGACTATACTACACAGCTACAGTAATCAAGACAGTATGGTACTGGCACAAAAACAGAAATATAGATCAATGGAACAGGATAGAAAGCCCAGAGATAACCCATGCACATATGGTCACCTTATCTTTGATAAAGGAGGCAAGAATATACAATGGAGAAAAGACAGCCTCTTCAATAAGTGGTGCTGGAGAAAATGGACAGCTACATGTAAAAGAATAAAATTAGAACACTCCCTAACACCATACACAAAAATAAACTCCAAATGGATTAAAGACCAAATGTAAGGTCAGACACTATAAAACTCTTCAAGGAAAACATAGGCAGGACACTATTTGACATAAATCATAGCAGGATCCTTTTTGACCCACCACCTAGAGAAATGGAAATAAAAACAAAAATAAACAAATGGGACCTAATAAATCTTAAAAGCTTCTGCAGAGCAAAGGAAACCATAAACAAGACGAAAATACAACCCTCAGAATGGGAGAAAATATTTGCAAACGAAGCAACTGACAAAGGATTAATCTCCAAAATATACAAGCAACTCATGCAGTTCAATATCAAAAAAAACAAACAACCCAATCCAAAAATGGGTGGAAGACCTAAACAGACATTTCTCCAAAGAAGATATACAGATTACCAACAAACACATGAAAGGATCTCAACCTCACTGATCATTAGAGAAATGTAAATCAAAACTACAATGAGGTATCACCTCACACCAGTCAGAATGGCCGTCATCAAAAAGTCTACAAACAATAAATACTGGATAGGGTGTGGAGAAAAGGGAACCTTCTTGCACTGTTGGTGAGAATACAAATTGATACAGCCACTATAGAGAACAGTATGGAGGTTCCCTAACAAACTAAAAATAGAACTACCATATGACCCAGCAATCCCACTACTGGGCATATACCCTGAGAAAATCAAAATTCAAAAAGAGTCATGTACCACAATGTTCATTGCAGCTGTATTTACAATAGCCAGGACATGGAAGCAACCTAAGTGTCCATCATCGGATGAATGGATAAAGAAGATGTGGCACATATATGCAATGGAATATTGCATATGGAATACTCAACCATAAAAAGAAACGAAATTAAGTTATTTGTAGTGAGGTGGATGGACCTAGAGACAGTCATGCAGAATGAAGTCAGAAAGAAAAAAACAAATACCATATGCTAGCACATATATATAGAATCTACCAAAAAAAATGGTTCTGAAGAACCTAGGGGCAGGACAGGAATAAAGACGCACACGTAGATAATGGACTTGAGGACACGGGTAGGGGGAAGGGTAAGCTGGAACGAAGTGAGAGAGTGGCATGGACATATATACACTACAAAATGTAAAATACATAGCTCGTGGGAAGCAGCCACATAGCATAGGGAGAGCAGCTTGGTGCTTTGTGTCCACCTAGAGGGGTGGGATAGGGAGGCTGGGAGGGATACGCAAGAGGGAGGAGATATGGGAATATATGTATAGCTGATTCACTATATACGTATAGCTGATTCACTTTGTTATACAGCAGAAACTAACACACCATTGTAAAGCAATTATACTCCAATAAAGATGTTAAAAAATAAATACAGACAGACAGACAGACAGACAGACATGGCAAAAAGTACCATGAGGATAGTCTAAAAACAGCAAACTGGGGAAAGTATTCATAATTTATATGTCATTATAATTAAAAATAGCTCCTAATATTCAATAAGAAAAAGACTAATATATCTTTTGAACATAGAAATGAACAAAGGCTATGAACATACAGTTCACCAAAAAAAATGAAATATAAAAAGTAGGAAAAGATATCCATCACAGTTCATGATAAGAGATATGCTAATTAACTACTACCGTTTTTTATCTATCGGATTGATAAAGATTGAAATTGATCCTATTTCTCCATTTATCTTACTTGCTGGCTTGGTTACGCACATCCCCATACTACAGGAAAAGCCTCCTAAAATGTAGCTTCCTCTCTGGTGGTTCTGAGAGTACATTGCTTCTTTGTCACCACCTCATGAAAAACTGCACTAACTTATAAAATCTGGTACTATACTCTCTGAGAACCATGGAACATCAGATCAAAATATAGAAAACCTCTTTTGCAGTCTAAGGGAAGAAAAACCTCCTAAAGGTCAATAAAATAGTAGTAATAATAATGCTAATAATAATACAGCCACATGCCTTGCAGTATACTAGGCATGCATTTTAATGCTGAATCCTTTTAATATTAACACTGAATTATTTATTAAGGAAGACACAGTCTAGTCGAGGGTATAAAGCAGAAATGTTTCATTGTTTTGGGGGAAAGCAACATTTGACAGAGACAGTGACTAGTCATTCATAGACAAGTAATTGGAGAATCTTTGGTGTTCATTTCAAATGACTAATCCAATTGAAAAAAAAATTCTTAAAAATGAAAAACGAGATTTTTTCAGAAGAATATTCCTATTCTTGTAGCTTTTTGAGAAGATAAATGTGTTCAGAATAACCAGGCATAGCCACTCCCTTCCTTGCAGTCCTGACCCACAAAGCTACTGTTGTGTTGGGTTCAGCATAGTGCATCCGTGTATTTTGCTCTTCATCAAACAAGTTGTATGAAAGAATATCTGGAATGAGTATGCAATTTGTTGCTCTGTAGAAAGGAGAGACTCTTCCATGCTCATCATAGTATGATGTGGTAATTTTGTCTACATGAAGGCAGATTGCAATGCATTATTGAACAAAAACCACTGCAACTCTGTTATGTCAGCTCTGGCACCAACAACATGAATTGTTAACTCTGGGTCATATATCAAAGACTGTATAATTAATGTATTACCTCTGGATCTTCCCTGCTTAAAAAAAAAAAAGTGATCAGGAGCAGTTCTTCATGATTTAGGATATAAGCTGTTCCTCCCACTCAAAGCAGAGAAACACTGGGTTCGTTAATTGCCCTTCCATCCAAATCTGTTCTTCTGGCTAAAACATTTCCAGCTCCATCGACCATTTCAAGTCTATGACTCCAAGACCAAAGAATTGACATGTCTGACTGAACACCCTGAATAAAATCTTGAAATCTGATTACACAAACTGAAGCTGTCAATCAGGAAAACACATTTTTATCCAGTTAAACATGAAACCATCAGCTAGCAAGTGTCAGGCAAATACATGAACGCATAAGAATGATTAGTTCATCACTCTGATAACCAATTATCATATCTCTAAAAACATGCTGAGAACTGAATAGTAAATTCTTATGAAGGCCACAGAATCTCATGTGAAAGACCAAGTAAATACAGTCATGTGTTGCACAGGCAAGATAAGGGGGGAAATTTTGTTTTGGTTCATTTTTATTTTTATTTTAGACCTAGAGAAAGTTAATCTTCACCCAAACTTTAACTTCTTTTCCTGCCCTCATTCATCCTCCCTATGGCCCTCTATACAAGATTGCTCTAATCATTGGTAAGCTGTTATCTAACAACATTTGATTATTAGACAAAAATATATTATTGTTTTTACTGCTTCCAGAAGCTTTTGAATTTTATTTAGATAAGCATCTGGGGTGTGAAAACAGTAGGAAAATAGTGACATTCCACGTTCCAAATGTGGAGAGAGATTTAAGGACAGCTGGGACTTACCAAGGGATGTTAAAGGATACAGCATAAATGGCTGACTGCTGTATATGTTGTTCTTGAAAGGAAGGCAGTGGCATAGCAGTAAACCTTCTGAATCTCAATTCTATTTTCTATTCAAATAAGGCAATACTTTGTTCCCAAAATTAACATGTTACTTTAAAACTACCTTACCTATTTCACTATAAGTAAGTATATTAAAGTACTTTGAAAAAGGAATAAAAAGTACTTTCATCATTTTAAAATATTTTCTCATTAAAAACAGAAGCAATACTAATGAACTATAAAAGCTTCTTTCAGATTTTGTCATTATTAAAATCAAATCTGATAAGAACATGGATCTGGGACTTCCCTTGTGGCGCAGTGGTTAAAATTCTGCCTGCCAATGCAGGGGACACGGGTTCGATCTCTGGTCCAGGAAGATCCCACGTGCCACGGAGCAGCTAAGCCTGTGTGCCACAACTACTGAGCCTACGCTCTACAGCCCATGCGCCACAACTACTGAAGCCTGCGTGCCTAGAGCCTGCGCTCCGCAACGAGAGAGGCCACCACAATGAGAAGCCCGCACACCGCAATGAAGAGTAGCCCCCGCTCACTGCAACTAGAGAAAGTCCGCGCGCAGCAACAAAGACCCAACATGGCCAAAAATAAATAAATAAATTTATATATTACAAGAAAAAGAATATGGATCTGGGATAGAAAATCCATTCAAATAACGTTTTAACCAAAAAATTGAATGCCTTGATATAATCCCAATCTGAACTGAAAGCCTGAGGGATAAGTGGAAATAACCACACCAGTAGTCAGGGAGAGAGAGTGGGACCAGGGGAGAACCACACCAGTAGTCAGGGAGAGAGAGTGGGGGCAGGGGAGAGAGGGGAGAAATAAGAAGGTAGAGGGAGATAAAATTACAAAAAGAAAACTGGCACACATAATGAGCTTGCAATCTTAAATTCTAAAAGACACTTTAAAAGTTAACGTTCCGTTTTTTTTGATAATAGCCATCCTGACCAGTGCAAGGTGGTATCTCATTGTGGTTTGGGTTTGCGTTTCACTGATGACTTTGGGCATCTTTTCATATACCTGTTCACGCGCCACTTGTGTGTCATCTTTGAAGAAATGACAATTCAATCCTTAACCCATTTTTTAAATCAGCTTGTTAGGGTTTCATTTTGTTTTGTTTTTTGTTTTGGGGTTTTTTGCTATTGAGTCCTTACGTATTTTAGAGATGAATCCCTTATCAGATATACTGTCTGCAAATGTTTCCTCCCATTCCATAGATTGCATTTTAGCACTCCCATGTTCATTGCAGCCATCCATTGGTTATTCACAATAACCAAGATGTGGAAACAACCTAAATGTCCATCCACACATTAATGAATAAAGAAAATGTGATATCGAATACAATGGAAATTCTGCAATATGTGACAACATAGATGGACCTTGAGGACATTCTGCTAAGTGAAATAAGCCAGTCACAGAAAGACAAGTACTGTACAACTCCATTTATATGAGATATCCAAAATAATCAAATTCGCAGAATCAGAGAATGGAATGAGGGACTTGAGAGAAGGGAAAATGGAGAGTTATAATCAATGGGCATAAAATTTCAGTTAAGTAAGATGAATAAGCTCTAAAGATCTGCTGTACAACATTGCACCAGTAGTCAACAATAATGTATTGTACACTTAAAAATTTGTTAAGGAGGCAGATCTCATGTTAAGTGTCCTTACCACAATAAAATAAAATTATAAATAAAGAACACAACCATTTAAAGCAAGCAAGAATGTTTAAAACAAAAATAAGCATTAATTTAAAAAGCCCAAGTGGACATGAAAAGGTAATCACCTAGAAAAAATGGATATTAGAAATGAAGACACTGAAAAAAGTTCCAATGACAGAATAAACTCTAGATTGGACTCAAAGAGAGCATCAGTGGATTAGCAGATATTTCACAAGGTCTTGCCACTGGTCATGTTATCTAACTTTGCTGCTATTTAAACTACAGCTTCTGTTTGAGCTCATTTCCTCAAATTTGTTAATATCATTTATTACTTAATATTATTAGTAGTCCAAGACAAAGCAAATTTAGCCAGTCTACTTAAATCCAATTCTTCATATGAAAACTGAAGGGCATTATGAAATAGATTCCAATAAATTAAATTTGCCATCTTCCTTTTCACCCTGAACTTAATCCCAGTAATCAATTATGCTGACTCATAACCAAATCATGAAGTACAAATAAAGGAGAATTGAAGTAAAGGAGAAAATTGAAGTGGAATAATAACATTTATTTTATGAAGATATGAAATCTCTTTGGTTCCTCTACTGAATTATTGCTATATTAAAAAGGTAACCACACAGAAGATTTTTAGGATAGTGAAAGTACTCTGTATGATATTATGATTATGGATATATATGTCATTATACTTTTGTCCAAACCCATAGAATGTACAACACCAAGAGTGAATCCTAAGGTGAACTATGGACTTTGGATGAATTATGAAGTGTCAATGTATGTTCATCCTTGGTTAAAAAGATACCATTCTGATGAATGATGTTGATAATGAGAGAGGCTATGCTTGTGTGCGGGAAGGGGGTATGTGCAAAATCTCTGTATCTTCCTCTCAATTTTATTGTAAACCTAAAACTGCTCTAAAAGATAAAGTCTTAAAAATTTTTAAAATGACTGTAAAAAAACAAAAAACAAAGTTATTTAAATGGCTTGAAATGCTTATTATTTCTTTTAAAGCAACATAAAATGTTTTCTATATTTTAAATGTGACTCAACCTAGAAAATGTTTAAATATGATGGCCACAGCCTCAAGTCCATTTGTGAGCAAGGAAAATCATTAAATTCTATTAAATCTCCTAATGGTGGGGGAGGGGGGAAGACAGTAATTATATGTTGTCCCATAAACCCTAATACTGACTGAGAAATAGAATATTCCCTGCCATACCAGTAAACAAAGGATGTCACAGTCATCCGGTGAGCTGGTGAGCCCTGAGGGAGCTCAGGAAAGAATACCTTCCATCTAACAGCCATCAGACTGCATCAGACTTCCATATCTGGTTTTCCTTAATTAGCAATCTTAAGAGCAATCTTTTGATATTCCCAATTACCTGCCCTTTGTTGCAAAACTCCTATATATCCTAGCTCCCCCCTCGCCTCCTTGGAGCAGTTCTCTCAGGGTTACTTGAGATGCTGCCTCCCGGGCTTGAAGTCCTAAAAATTCCCACCGAATAAGACATAGCTCTCAACTTTTAGGTTGTGAATAATTTTTTAGTCGACATGACATAAAATAAAATCTGTTGATCGAGTAAGCAAAAAGTTTACCTGGGAATTCTCCGGATTTGGTTTGTATCTGCAGTTGCCTTTTGCAGGATCTCTTCCTATTACTTGATAATTCCTATAAGAGTAAATCTTGACATAACTACATGGCATACAGAGGCTTCTACCAGACTACCTATCAGACGCCGTCTCCTGCCATGCCCCATATCCCGCACCAGAACACACTCTACTCTCCAACATTCTAAACAATTCTAAGAATTGTTCCCAAAATGCCAGGCTCTCTCCCCATTCCTCACCTTCACATGTTCCTGCATCTGCTAGATTCCTTCTGTTATCTGCTCCACCTGACAAGCGCTTACTCATCCTTCAGATACAGCTCAAATGCTATGACTTTTCCCCTGGCTCACTAAGCAGCATGGGTTGCTTCTTAGATCTCCCTGAATACTGTGCAGTTCCTATTGTATCATTATTTTACTGAGCTACAGTATTTTGTTGGTTGGTTTGTTTTTTGTTTTTTGCTTCTTTTTCTCTTGCGCTACACCATAAGCTCCAGGAGGGCAGGGGGTTTGCTTTTGTGTTCCCAAGACCCAGCTGACTGCTTTGCTCATCATTTGCACCAAAAATATCTATTGCACCTGAGGTTAGAAAAAGCCAAGCAGGTCTTAATGGGAAAATATCAGTCTTGTATATCTATTCTTTTACCTTGCTGCATCATTTTGTACCTGAAGGTGCTGTCAAAAGTGTTCAAGCACACTAGCTGTGATGTCCAAGAGCTCAGAGTTCCTATTATAATGCCAGCATTTATAAGTTATAACATCTCAAGTAAGGTACCTAAAATATTTATAACTAGTTTAGATACCTAAACTAGTTATAAAATCTCAAGTAAAGTACCTAAACTGTTTCACAACCCTATGATATAGGGTAATAATAATAGCTAAGAGTTTTTGAGCATTTACTATGTTCCAGGCCTTGTTCATGCAATAAACAACTCAATCCTCTCAACAACTCTGTGTTATCTTCCTTTACACGTGAGGAAACTAAAGCACAGAGAGATTAGGTAACTTGACCAAGGTCACACAGCTCATAAGTTGTAGAGTCAGAATTCAAATTGAAACAGCCTGGCTCCAGAGCCCATCACTTAAATATGAACTTATACTGCCTCTCTACCATAATATTGTCATATTCGAGGCTTAAAGGAAGTAATGCAGGTACATAACTTAGCACATAGTAAACCTGCAGATGGCAGTTGTGCTTATTGTCATATTAACAATTCAGTCTTGCTTCTTATCTCCAATACCAGGCACTGATAATCTTCATTTTATTTAATGCTAAAAATGGACAATTTGGGAATTGTTTATGATACCCTCACTAAACCCTGAAAGTTTAGTATTCATATATGCACAGCATTAGAACCATGTCCAATTAATCCACTTCAATTAAATCTTAATAATTTAAATGAAAAACATAAGTCAAAATATAGATGAGTTCTGTGTTAGCACACTTTTCCCCTTTTCTATAATGTAGCAAGGCCAAAAAGTACTCTCTTGTAGTAGCAGTTTGAATTTTGAGTTTCAGAAGCATTGCAACTGACAAGGCAGTGTGGAAAAGCATAACTTCCCCTCTAAAATTCTTATTATAAAGTCTTTCCAGAGTTGATTTCAGTAATGGGTCAGAATTAGAAGGTTCATGTTATTCGAGGTTAGAGGTGAGTTAATTGTACTAAGATGGCACATTGAAAAACAAGTGTGGCTGGAAGCACAACAGAAGGAGCAGTCAGCTGCATGACCAAACCCTCTGGAGAAATCAAGCAAGCCAACAGACTCATCTAAGATAATTGCAGCACTGGAGTCTCTGCCCAAGCGAATTTTATTCCCACACTCACAGGGTGTGCCCTCTTGGAACAGAATATATGTAAGCAAATGGCAGAAATAGCACCAGGAATCCCTTTCACAAAAATTTCTATGGTAGGAAGTAAGATATGGAAGATGGACGTGTTACTACGATCTCAAATTTAAACTCCTGACTCTAAGTAACTGCAACCAGATTATCAGTACTGTTTCAGGGATTAAA
Source organism: Mesoplodon mirus (assembly GCF_964341445.2). Taxonomy (NCBI): domain Eukaryota; kingdom Metazoa; phylum Chordata; class Mammalia; order Artiodactyla; family Ziphiidae; genus Mesoplodon; species Mesoplodon mirus. The sequence goes on from NC_138984.1 coordinate 47,848,652, forward strand.
AACAAAACATTTCAAACTATTTTATGTTATAGAAGATACTCAGAGTAATAAATTATTGTATGAGCAGTATATAAATAAATCCTCCTATGGAAAATGTTAATTTTAGATAAAAAGAATAACTACTAGAAGAGCTGCATAAGGTTTCAAGCTTTAGACAAAGTCATTAAAAACAGGATTGAACTTTAGACAATTCCATGTCACTTATCAAAATATAAGGATTACAAATGCCAGCTTGGCTATAGACTTTAAATAAAAATTATATGAAGTGGAGATATGCAGTTTATAAGGTAGCAAGGCAGGAAATTTTGGTTGGAAAAAGTGAAGCAGAAGCCACTTGGATTCTGATCCCAGCTGTATCACTTAAAAGTCTAAATCCCATCCTTAATCTACAAAGTATATTTTTCTGTCCATTTTTTTGCCATTTAAAATGAACTAAATATTACTGTCCTATGATTTTAATGCAAAATTCACATTCAATAAACAAGTTACAATGTGATAGTAGATACTTGTTTTGAAGGCCCAAGTTAAATAATTTTTGAACTAATAAATGGATTTTTATGGGTGGTAATAGAAGGTCTAAGCCCTCCATTAATCTTTCATGCTTATTCTTATACAATGTTCCCCATTCTATTCCACACTGCTTAATGTAATTAGAGAAGAAAAGCAAAAATGTCAAAAATATTCAGTTGTTTGAAAATCATAAATATCATATAGATTTAAGACTATCCTTTTGAATTTCAGAGGTTTGCTATAAGGGAAAAAATTGTTTATTTTCTAAACTGAATTCTCCTATTCTCAGTTGGTGGTGATATCATCAATCCATTTAATCAAACAAGGTAGAAACACAAAGGAATCAACTCCCCCCTCTCCATCATACCCCCAAACCAAGCAGTCATCAGTTTATCATTTTCTATCCTAATTCCCAAAGAGGTTACTCTAACTATCATTATTTCCACTGCCTTGGTTAATGTCTTTACCACATCTCCATTGTATTACAGCTGAAGCCCCACAAGTAAATTTTCTTCCTCTGAATAGGCCCACCTTACACAGCTATCACAGTAATTCATCTAAAACACAAGTCTGACCCACTCACATTCCTGACTAAACTAATGTGAATGGCTTCCCACTGCCGACAGGCTAAATTACAACCTCTCTAACGTGCGACTCAAGGCATCCACGATCTAATCCCAGACTGACTCTCCATGATGGCAGATATTGTTTATGTCTTGCTCTCCATGGTATTGTCAGCAAAGTTTCTGATGAATAATAAATATCACTCAATAACAAACTAAATAATAAATTTCAGTTAATAAACGTTGTTGACTAAACAGATACATAAATAAATGACTGTTGTCTCATTTCTGACACTCCTCATTTAGCAATTTGTTCTCTAGCAAGATCAAAGGGCGTCTAATTCCCCACACATTCCAAGTTGTTCTGCCCTGTGGTTCCTTCCCTTTTTTCTTTGGTTACTCCTCCTAAGCAGCTGGAACAGCTGGCTACTCCTAGAAGCTTTCCCAAATCCTCCTCCCTTCTTCTGGGCTCCCAAAACACCCTGTGAGAAATCCTTAGACTTGAACTGAAGATGACATGAAATTATAAACCGTGTTCCTATTCCCAGCACTTGTCTCATGACAAGCATGCAGAAGGTGCCCAATAGCTGTTAGGTAATAAATGAGTGAGTAATTCTAATCCAAATGTCATATATATATATATATATATATATATATATATATATATATATATATATATATATATATATATATATAAAACATATATATAAAACACTTATTCAATGTTAGAAATCAGTTAAAATTCACAAAATCTGTTTCTTCACAAAATCGCAGCATTCTACAAAACATAGTTAAATGCATAAATTCTGATTTAACATCTTCAAAAATAGGTCTGTAGGCTTTGATTTATCACAACCAAGTATGAAGTAAAGGTTTGCTATCTCTGTGTTGGTTAGTATTCCCTGAATAATCTATCTATGAGGTAGATATCATTAAAAAAAGAGATGATAATTTTAAAAGGGCTATAAAATAAAGGCAATACATTAAATTATTGTTGTTATTAAATATTTAATGTGTCTTTCATGCATCAAATATATGGATGTGATCTTTACTTGGCTGCGCTGCTAAAAATATTCAAGTTGCTAACCACTGCTTAACCTACACACAGATTAAGATATACATAGAATAATACTGAATTGATCTGAGTTTGAAATCATACCAAAGGCTCTTTCTTTTGTAGTAAGCTGATAATGTTTAAAATGTCTGTACACATATGTACTTACACACTATAGTGATAGGCATAGAAAAGATAGACCTCATAGGGTATTTTCATATATGGAAGAATATATGATTTTTCTAGTAAATCTAAATATGAATTTCTTTCATAAGTAGTCACCAAATATAATATTAATAAGGGGATTTTACTATATACTTAATAGACATATTTTTGCAATGGAAAATTTAAAAGCATAATTGCATTTTGATATTTTTTTAACATGCCTACTAATAGGATGGTTAAATAATCATTGCATTATTCAGCCAGCTGAATTCATTTATCCATTGCTTTTTATGAATATTTTTGAGCACATATCACATACAAGGCACTGGGAGTAAACATTGGAAATAGAAAAAATACAAAATCTATCTTTTGAAGTGATTTATGCTCTCAAAAATGTTAATAATTTATGGGGATATTATTTGTGATCTGATCATATAAAGAATTAAATAAAGAGGTAAAGAGTTTGAAATTTATTTTGTAACAAATTTTAAATCACAAGTCATCTATGATCTTTAGTCCAGTGAATATCTAGAAGCAGTACAGGAAATAGTTTGAAGGGGGCAAGGTCAGCCAGACTACTATACCAGTTCAAGAATAACGCAATGTGGGCCTGTAGCTATGGAATTAAATATTACACATGGGAAGATTATGACCTATGAAAACATATTTTATCATTGTATGTTATTGAATAAGACCAAAAATATTTTCATTCCCCATTGGACACATTTTCTCTGGCAGGATTTTTTGTACCCACAATACTTTGATTTTACCTGTATCATAAAACTTATTGTGCTGCATTTTAATTATATGTTTGTGTCTCTCTCCTTAGCTAAATCACAACTCCCTTGAGAGCATGAACTGTGTCAAAATCATCTTTGAATCCCCAGTGCTTAACATGTGACTGCAAAGAAGTAGTAATTCACTGTAAAAATGTTGTTGGGGGTATTCTTTATTAATTTACAAGGTGAGAACCCAAAGGAGAATTACTGTTTGCTCTCAGGATCGTAAATAGTTGTGCTTTTCTAGAAAAATTGGATTATTTCTATCTTATAAGGAATAAACATTTCTGGTTTTGTTTCCTTCTTTCCCATTGGCTGTTAGAAAATGAAAGAACAATTTATACTCTCCAATAGCAAGTGTATAGAATGCCAGGGCATTTGTTTTCTATAAAATATTCAATTCCTGCTTCCATCTTATTTTTGCTTCCTTACTTCTACCTGCTTCATCTACTAACTTCAAATGATTTTATCTTCTCCAATTAGTTACATTTATGTAAATCAGCTTAAATTTATTTTTAAACAAACTGGGTTAAAATGATTAAGCAAATGGCAGTTGTTCAAAAATATCTCTTCAATAATTGAAAAATGGGATAAATTGTTGAATTTAAATTCAATTGAATTTACACTTATACTTTTCTTTGTAAAATTCTCTTGCCTTACATGAGGTAAATTCTCATATATTCTTTAACCTTCTATCATCAGTACAAGTTTAATAACAAAAGTTATAGATATAACAGTGACTAAGTGCTAGAGCTACTCTATATGTATAGGTATTCTATCCTACATTTGTAATATAGTACGTATAATGAAATTTTCTCCAGAAGGTAATTTTAGTTAAGTCAATAACTCACTAAATAACATGAGGCTTTAGAATTGTTCTATTAAAATAAAAGTATAGCTTGTATTTTTCCATGTAAAATAACTGTGATCTAACTGCTCTGAGGTTATGTATTTAAAGCCATTCCTTTTGAATTTTTATTACAAATGACCCTTAGTATTCACACTCTCATCAGTTTAAGCCACATGAGAGAGAGGAAAAAAAAAAAGAAACTGTGGGAAACTAGGAATAGTGGGTGGGGTAGGGAAGCACTATGTTTCTTCAGGATTCCCAGAAGTTCTCATTGTTAGCTGACACATGTAATAGCTAAGGCATTAAAAACAATAACAAGTGCTTCTTTCACAGTTCATAGTTCCTACTGCAAAATTAAAGTTTAAAGATGAAACATAAGCAGCAAAATTTTCAGATGAATTTACAAGAAATGACTTGTAGCCAAGGCCCACATTTTTACTGAATAGTTTTCACACATATTCCAATGAACAAAATTTCTAGGCCATTTAATGTTTTTATAATCAACAATAAGAAAGGATTAATATATTAAGCTGCATAATTTATTTCATATTAGTAAATATCTTGCTCTCCATATGTTATCCTAGTGAGAATTTCTGATTGAGGAAAAAAATCTATAGCTTATATTAAGCTTAAAAAAATGCATTGTAGCATCAGTTTATCATAATTTCTAACCTATTATTCATAAAATAAAGTATATATATGACTCATTCAATATTAAGTTTGGGGAGATCTTTCCTTAAAAAGCTACTAGATACTTGGGTACTTTTACTTTATATCTAAACTAGAAGAAGCAATCCTCAGGGGAAATTATATTCATTCTATCAAAGGATATAAGAAAAACATCCATGTGACATTTTTAAAACCTAAACTCTGAAAAGGAGATTGTACAAATTTTTATTTTTTTAAGAACTTTTTCAAAGGTCAGCAGTGTTGCACTTTTCATTGGAGACATCTTTAAATTTTACTCCAAAAACTACCTAATGATCTGTGGCGTATCAAGGTATATGAAATGATTGAGTGGACTTTAGCACATAGCTTTCTATAAAAACAATGAAGAGACAAGAAAACCACAAATTGTCATAGGTTACAGACATTCTAGGAAAGAAATTTCAGATTTGCCTCTAAAGATTATTTTTCACTTTTGCAATATATTTCATCATTCTGTTGCATCATTATTAGTAAGACACAACTTTGTTTGCAATCTCTTAAATGTTGAAAGCATGATGGCTAACTTGGGCATATTAGTCAAATAGTATAAAAATCACATTCAGACCTTTTCAGATTGTTTACAAAATGATCTTTTATAAAGCATAGATTCTAATATTTTTATGAATTACCTTTTATAATTTGGATACAATGTCATGTCAGTTCAAAATCAGAGCTGATAAAGGAGTTCCTAGATGGATTAGGGAAAAGAGAAAGTATTTTATCATTAGAAATCAAGAGGATACTCTTCATACAACTTTTCTTGGAAAAGCTTGAAAATATGTAATATTTAGCAGAGTTCTTACTCCCTCTTGTGACAGATAAATGAAATGTAAATGGTACATAAGAGTTTCAACAGGGATTTTTTTTTTTTGGAAGTATAGTTAATTTACAATGTGTTAGTTTCAGGTGTACAGCAAAGTGATTCAGTTATACATGTGTGTATATATATATATTCTTTTTCAGATTCTTTTCCATTATAGGTTATTATAAGATATCAAATATAGTCTCTGTGCTATACAGTAGGTCCTTGTTGTCAACAAGGATTTTAATGAAATTTCCCAAACCTAGCTAGATTATAAACGTTTCTTAGAATTCATGTAATATCAAATACCTACACATCTAAAAAGAATTCACTGAAAGAGAAATTCATTGTAACTTAACAATATCAAAAATTTACTTTTTTGTGTTTTTTCTTTTTATTTCAAGATGCATATTTTTAAATGTCTAAATTTCTTGATAAATAAAACTAGAGTGCAAGATAAAAAGGAGGCAGCACAATTCTTCAGATGGATTTAACTAGAAATGACTTGTAGCCAAGACCCACATTTTTACTGAGTAGTTCCCACAGATATTTGTACTTTGATACGGCCAAAGAAAGGGGTCAGGAGGAAAGGACGATTGTCCTGAAAACGTCAAAGGGCCCAGAAATGTTCCACTATACAGAGACTTGGAGCTTCAATCTAACTGTTTCCTTTCAGGTTCTCAGAGACCAACTGAGACAAGGCAGTTAAAACCATCCTAAGTTAAAGTGTAAGGAGGTTGACATATACACACTACTATACATAAAATAGATAACCCATAAAGACCTACTGTATAACACAGGGAACTCTAGTCAATACAGTACTCTATAACGGCCTATATGAGGAAAGAATCTTAAAAAGAGTGGATATATGTATAACAGATTCACTTTGCTGTACATCTGAAACTAACACAACTTGAAAATCAACTGTACTCCAATAAAAATTAATTTAGAAAAAATTTTTAATGTAAGGAGTTTGAAGCTTTTCTTAGATGCACTCTTCCCTGTCCATCAGCACTGCTCCTAATAAGCCTCAGCATTGAGACTTTATCTCCCTCTTTTCTAAAAATCCAAAGTTCTTTAGGGGCCTAGGACCAAAATGTATACTCAAACCTTCCCTTAGTCAGTGTCCTATATTTCATACCTATCACACCACCCCTCATATATGTCAAAAGCCCATAGGTACCCTATCCATTTCTTCCGTGACTGATTCTCAGTATTCTACCACCTCAGAGATAAATAAGTATAAGTACATACACACACACACACACACACACACATACATTAATTGAAGCTAAAATGTAAATGTTTGCCTCTCATATCCTATGTTTGCATTTAACTGGGGATTCCTGGAGATATAATCCTTTAATCCAAAATAATATAGTATTTGAGGCACCATTGTTAAAAAAAAAAAGTAAAAATATTAAGCATCTGCTTTAGCAGGTACTGTATTTGACATTTTATATATATTATCTCATTTAACCTTCATGATATCCCTGTAATGCAAGCTTAATTATCTTCAGTTTATAGATGAAAAAACTAAGACTTAAGTAATCCATCCAAGGTTACTTGGTTGATAGTGGCTCCAAGTTTCACACCCAGATTTATATAGCTCCAAAGTCTTTGGTGCTAAGGACATGGTTTTGGCCCAGATTTTTTCAGGCGATTTTCAAATCTCAAATGAAGTTTGTTGTCTTCTCTATCCATGCCTAATGATCTTCTGGGTGAGCTGTGAATCATGCCCAGTACATCAAATATGGAAAAAGATCTCAAAACTAAACATGAATATGAGATCACTAAACTAATTTTCACTTGAGTCCCAGGATTTTCATTATTATTATTTATAGTCCTCTATTGGGTGTTTTATTGTATTATGAAATTCTGTGGAGTTCTAGCCAAACTTTATTATACATCGTTAAAAGTTTTTGAATATTCACTTGAATTTGTCCACCAATTATTTATTGAAATCTATTATGAGTAAAACCTATATTATATTATTTTGCATTATTTTATGTTACATTATATTAAAATCTATTATAATGCTCCCTGACCTTACAGTTTCATGGGGGATACGTATAAAGAAAGAAAAAAAAAAACTCTCAAAGAAATGGGATAAGAGCTATGATAGAGGTAGAAGAACAAGGAAGAATGAAACAAAGTAGAGGGGCCACTAGTCCCAGACAAAGAGAATGGCTTCCCAGGGAAAACAATGTCAAACTGAGCCAATGAAAGAAGAGGAAACAATGTTCCAAGCAGAGACAACAGCACTGAAAAATAGACAAATATTTAAGATTTGTAAGCAATAGGATTTTGTAAAATGTATTATATGAGGCAGCAGAGAAAGATGAAGGACAGATTTTGGAGGGCCTTTAGATTCTGAAATTTGGAATATATTCTGAGGGTATAGCTGAAAAGCTGGTAAACTGATAAGCAAAAGAGAGACACAATCTGATAGGCATTTAGACATATCACTATAAAACTGCTTGGAAAGAGGCCAGATTTGAGTCTGTTTCAGCAACCAAGAAAAGAGTAAGTGCTTGCTCAGTCTAAGGTCATAGCAGTAGCAATGCTGAGAAATGGACCAATTTTTAAAATGTATAAGGCACAGGATTTAGGGATTTTGATAAAATGAGAGAGAGAAAAAAGGATTCCAGGGAGATGTTTGTATTTCTGCCAAATGAATGAAAATACCATTTGTGAGATACAAAACAATAAAGAAGAAAGTTTAGGTGAAGGGAGGAAAATGAGAATGTTTCATATTTCAGGAGAAATGAAGTTAGTTTGATTTTGTAATTCCATATAGTTTGTAGTTTGAGGAAAATGACGCATATTTTAAGTATTGTGGAGAAAGGGAGAATAACATGACTGGCAAAATAAGGCTCGTCTGGCATCACTGAGACCCCAGATGCAATTGAAACAGAAGGACCTGTCCTGTGACATGACTTGATTTTCACCACCAGTGCTCAGCCGTCCACTTACCAAGGCAGGCAGGGGACCATCGGGTTTATTAAGGATTGACACTCTGCTGAGGAATGAAACAAAAAGTCAGTGGAGCTAAGAAGGGAGTAAATGTGGATTGGCGACAGCTGAGGGATTAATGTTTCAAAAACAAGTGTAGTGGAGTAACTAAATGGAAGAGTTAAAACTGTTGTTCTCAATCTTGGAGGCATATTAGTGTCACCTGGGGAGCTTTACGATCTACTGATTTTTGGATTGCACCTCCAGAGAGTCCAGAAATTCTGATTTAATTAATCTAGGATGTGGCCTAGCCTGGGCATCAGGATTTTTCAAATTTCTCTAATGTGCAGCCTGGGCCCAAAGAGTGAGCTGTAAGGATATGAGATTGAGAACTGGTTGTTTAACTTTAACATTCGAAAGGAGAGGAAGTAATGAGTGATAAAAAGGTCCCGGATGTGGCTGAGGGAATGGCTGACTGCAGTGCTGTGGAAGTAAAAATCACTGAAGATGTGGAAATCAAGGACCTGAGCAAGAGGCAGATGGGTCATCCTCGTGGACACTAACGTTACCCAAGGAGATGGCAGAACCTGGAGCAGAGTAACTTGTGAGTCAAATGCTTAATTTAAGATAATCTTAGATTTACAAGACAAGTATAAACCAGGTGTTGATAATTCACTTTACAAATTATACAATGTAACTCTTGAAATAAACCTAAAAGTTATATGTATTTATAAATATATATTTCATATTTTCATGTATAAAATGTAAAATAATATAATCTATAACAGTACACCAATGGTATTAATAAAATAAATTCAGACGACTTCATCGACCTTTCCAGAAGGAAAAATATATTTTTTATCGTGACCTATAAAACATAGTATATAGAAAAAAATAGCCTTCAGTACAGGCAAATATCCTTTTATGGGTGTGAATTTTAACATGGATAAATGACTTGTACCCTTTTTTCAGAGCTTATATTCACCTAGTAAGAAACTTTCTCTTCCCTAATGTGTACCTACTCAAGCCACTTGTCAAGGTTAGCAGCGGGGAAGGCAGAAAATTTCTAGCAATTTTTACCTGGTTCCAAAATATATTCTCCTAGTTTCCACCAGTTGGTCCAAAGGAGAAAAAAATATAACAATAGATATTATTTGACAGTGTTACAATAGCAGCTGCTTATAGTTAGGTTAGAGTGTAGCTATGTGGCTCTTTATAGGACCTTTCCATTCGGCAAGATGATCACAATGAGCTCCTTTATTAGGCATTTAAGTAAATAAATTCCTTTGGTTGTGGCTCAAGACTGATTTATCTTACACAGAAATATTTATGTGGTTGACATAATTTTGGAGTTTTCTCTTTAAATTTTAAAGTCGTGTACACTTTGGAATTATAGTAGATATGTAATCTCTGCTTTGTTTTCTAAACTATACGTGACATTTGTTTTCTGACATAACATGAGCATTTTTTCCTTCTCTTTAGAATTTTTTGGTAGTTTTGTCAATTGTGATACATCTATATATTCACTGACAGCCCATAGACTTCACTAGCTAGGAGCATATCATTGACAACATTTGGAGAATCTAATTTCCCACATATGCTTTCACTGAGTACATACAGTTGTTAAGCACTATATCAAGGGCTTCCCTCGTGGTGCAGTGGTTGAGAGTCTGCCTGCTGATGCAGGGGACATGGGTTCGTGCCCCGGCCCGGGAGGATCCCATATCCCGCAGAGCGGCTAGGACCGTGAGCCATGGCCACTGAGCCTGCACGTCCGGAGCCTGTGCTCCGCAACAGGAGAGGCCACAACAGTGAGAGGCCTGCATACCACAAAAAAAGAACTATGTCAATACAAATCTTCCCCTACAGTGGTCAAATACAACTTTTGTTTTTATATTCACCATAATTTAGAATATCATTTAAAGAAGCACAAGAGTAGACCAGATCATAACAGGAGTAAATGTATTTTTAAAAAATACAAAGGAAAATAAATATATAAATTGTGAGGAGTATATCAGCAATAAGACCTGAAAGACAAATGCTGACACTGGCCCACCTAAGCAGTGTTGAGTAGAACTTATTTCTATTGTAGAAATTCTGTTAAACCCTCAGATCATATTTGTCACTTATGATGTTCCCATGTGCACCAAGCACATTTCTGGTTATTTGTAAAAAAGAACATTCTGGCTAAAAGGCAGGAGTGTTGGGTTATGTTGGCTGTTATATTTCTTATTGTCAAATAACACACTGGCTTTCTGATTTATATACTTCAGTCTCTCGTGAGTTCAGTCAGTGTGAGTCATCCAACACATATGACTAATTGTAGGGTATTGACAAGATTGAGTCTCTCAATCTGTTAAGCTGGACCAGAGTGAAATCACCAGTGTTGTAATTCTACTTTGTGTCACCTTTGGCATCTTGAAATTTGACCAGCAGGCTTTCCCAACCTCAACATTTCCAAACCTCCACAATGAAGTTCTTTGTTTATAAGAGATTAAATATAACACAAATAATAGGCTCTCCTTCTGTCAATCAAAGTGTCTCATTGTGATCTATGTATGAACAATATAATTGAATATTTACATCAAGACTTTCTCCTTCCATGATTCATTTACACAGAAAAAAACAAAATAAATTACCATAATTACATATTGATTTTTTATTGTAGCAATGCTTTTATAAGAAACAAATACTGTGTTTTCTAAAAATGTAAGTATTTCAATCACGATGAAGAAAAGTAGAGATGAGGTAGGGTATTTGAAGCAAAGTTTGTTAAGATATTATAATATTTTTAAAGATTTTTTAAAGATATTTTAATGGTATTGTGGCATATATCCAGGAACAAATAAACCTTGAATTGCACAGTGTCCTTCCTCCCTTGGTTGGGAGGCAGGGGAACAGGGGAATCAAAACAATGGACCAAGAGGAGAATGAGTCAAAGCATACTTTGTTAATATCAGAGCAAGCACAGCATCCTCAATGCTGTGCCCTGCTCATAAGGTCAGGAATAAGACCAACGAGAAGCCATCAACCATCTATTTATATTCTCTACCATCATTTTCAGCCTCCATCTTCACTCACACAAATGAACCTGAATATAAAGTTTGGAATCTTAACCACTTTCTGGTTAGCTGTATGGATAAAGAAAATTGAGAAAAAGAGGAATTGGCCCAGGGCACCATTACTATGCAACTTTATAAAATGGAAAACAAGAAAGAGCAGAGTCTAGACTAGTGCCCTTTAAAGTGCAGGAAACTTTCCCACTTAACTGTGGCCAAATAGGGTGTTAGAGTAAAGAATTGTCAAAAGTGCTGGGTGGTCAAGGGAGGATGTAGAGGCAGGGCTGGCACAGAGTAGGTGAGCTGAAAATTCCCTCGAGGCTCCAGTGTCAGTGGAAAAACCGTAGGCTTTGATGACAGATAATCCTGAGTTCATTATCAGTTCGTCCTTAATGAGCTTTATGGTTTCTATATAATCCTCAGATGCCAATTTGTGAAATGCTGATAGCAATTTCTACTAGGGATTTTATGAAGATTAAACAAATGACTAAAAATGGTTACTGGCACAGAGTAGGTACTCAGTAAATGATGGTTATTTTTATATATTATGAGATATTTGTTTACAGGCCATACATACTTCGTTTAAAGTAGAGTTTAAAAAATAAAGTACCAGATCCCTCCGATTTGTTACAATTGGTAATCATTTATTTAGCATTTTCATCTATACTAAAAAGAGCTTTAAGATATTTCACTTAAGAATAATTTTATTTCTATGACTTACTACCAAAATCCAACAAAATAATAAGAAATTCATTTTTAATTATCTGAGGACTAAATTGTTTTCTCACATACATGCATTTCTATCACTACTTAAGAGTTTCTAAGAACATTCATTTAGGATCAATCTAGACATACTAAATATGTGTTCAACATACGAAATGAGTTTAGATAAATATTCTTAGTCTTCAGATAATTTATTTCCCTGTCAGGGAAATATATATCTAGCTTTTTTTTATTTTCTAAAAATTAATTTTATTCAACATCTCCATCCCCTGGGATTTAGAGACATGCCAAAGGTTGCACAGCATCAGATTATTTCATCATGGAATTGTGAAATGAAAAATTGTTCTGCCAAATGCTCTTGGTAGACAGTAAATAGAGAAATTCATACTCTCTTACTAATGTATGTCCTTAGCAGCTTGTTTTTAAGACAGCAGTGCAGAAGGTCACTATGTGATTAAACTTGAGTAAACCTCAATTCACAGTTAAATTTTATCTAATTCCATTTTCTTTTTTAAATTTAATTTTATTGAGATATAATTTTTTACTATTTTAATTTTATTAGAGTATAGTTGATTTACAGTGTTGTGTTAGTTTCAGGTGTACAGCAAAGTGATTCAGCTATACATATACATATATTCATTCTTTTTTAGATTCTTTTCTCATATAGGTTATCACAGAATACTGAGTAGAGTTCCCTGTGCTATACAGTAGGTCCTTGTTGGTTATCTATCTTATATATATTAGTGTGTGTATGTCCATCCCAATCTCCTGATATAGCCCTCCCCCCACATCTCCCCTTTGGTAACCATAAGTTTGTTTTAGATATCTGTAAGTCTGTTTCTGTTTTGTAAATAAGTTCATTTGTATTTTTGGTTTTTTTGATTAAGTTACACATGTAAGTGAAATCATGTGATATATGTCTTTCTCTATCTGGTTTACTTCACTTAGTATGATAATCTCTAGGTCCATCTAAGTTGCTGCAAATGTCATTAATTTATTTTTATTGAGATATAATCAACACATAACATTGTATAAGTTTAAGGTGTACAAAATATCGATTTGATACATTTATATATTGCAATATGATTACCACGGTAGCATAAACTAACACCTTTATTACAACAGGTAATTATCACTTCTTTTTTTATGTTCAGAATAATTAAGATCTAGTCTCTTGGCAACTTTGAAGTTTATAACACAGTATTGTTGTCTATAATCACTATGCTGTGCATTAGATCTCCAGGACTTATTTATCTACAAGTTGCAAGTTTGTACCCCTAAATAACATATCCCCAATTCCCCCATCCCCTAGTAAACACTGTTCTACTCCATTTTTATGAGGTTGGCTTTTTAGGATTCCACATATAAGTGATATCATTACAGTATTTGTCCTTCTCTGTCTGATTTGTTTCACTTAACATAAAGCCCTCAAGTTCCGTCCATGTTGTTGCAAATGGCAGAATTTCCTTCTTTCTCATGATGGAATAATATTCCATTATGGTATATATATATATCACATCTTTTATCCATTCATCTGTTGACAGGGACTTATGTTGTTTTCATATCTGGCTATTGTGAAAAATGCTGTAATAAATGTGGGAGTGCATTTACCTCTTCAATATCTTATTTTCATTTCCTTTGCATATGTTTCCAGAAGTGGAATTGCTGGATAATATGGTAGTTCTGTTTTTAATTTTTGAGGAGCTTCCATACTGTTTCCCATGTAAATTGGCTGAACCAATTGACATTCCCACCAACAGTGTACAGGTGTTCTCTTTTCTCCACCCCCCCCCCACCCCTTACCAACACTTGTTAACTCTTGTCTTCTCCATGATTGGCTATTCTAACAGGTGAGAGGTGATATCTCATTGTGGTTTTAATTTGCATTTCCCTGATGATTAGTGATACTGAGATCTTTTCATATACCTGTTGGACATCTGAATGAGTTTTATGACTTCTTTACATATTTTAGATACTAACCATTTATCCAATATATGGTTTGCAAGTATTTTCTCCCATTCCATACGTTGCCTTTTTATTTTGTTGATTGTTTCTTTTGCTGTGCTTTTTATTTGTTGTAGTCCCTCTTGTTGATTTTTGCTTTTGTTTCTTGAGCTTTTGGTGCATTATCCAAAAAATCATTGCCCAGACCAGTGTCAAGGAGCTTCTTCCATATGCTTACTTGCAGGAGTTTTACAATATTATGTTTTATTTAGGTCTTATGTTTAAGTCCTCAAGCCATTTCAAGGTAATTTTTGCGAGTAGTGTAAGATAGGAGGCAAATTTCATTTTTCTGTATGTGGTTATTCAGTTTTCCCAGGACCATTTGTTGATGAGACTATTCTTTGCCCACTGGTATTCTTGGCTCCCTTGTCAAATATTAGTTGAGCATATATATGTGGGTTTATTGCTGAGCTCTCTATTCTGTTCCATTGGTCTATGTGTCTATTTTTATGCCAGTACCATACTGTTTTAATTACTATAGCTTTATAGTATAGTTTGAAATCAAAAAGTGTGATGCATCCAACTTTATTATTCTTACTCTTGATTTCTTTGACTATTCAGAGTATTTTGTGGTTTCATATAAACTTTAGGATTACCTTCTCTATTTCTGTGAAAAATGCTATTGGAATTTTTATAGAGATTGAATGAAATCTATAGATAGCTTTGGGTATTATGGACATTTTTATAATATTAATTCTTCCAATCAAGGAACATGGAATATCTTTTAAATTGTGTCTTCTTCAATTTCTTTCATCAAGGTCTTGTAGTTTTCATTGTACACATCTCTCACTTTCTTGGTTAAATTTATTTCTAAGTATCTTATTGCTTTTTTGTTTTTGTTGAAATGAGATATAATTGACATATAGCACTGTATTAGTTTTAGGTGTACAACTTAATGATTTGATATATGTATATATTACAGAATTAATATATACATATATTATATTATATAATATATAATAAGTTTCTAAACTTATTGTGATATGGTTTATGTATGTATGGTTATGGTATGGTTTATGTATGTATAAACCGTACATAGTTACATTTTTTTCTTGTGATGAGAATTTTTAAGATTTATGCTCCTAGCAACTTTCAAATATACAGTACACTATTGTTAACTATAGCCACCATGTTGTACTTTATATCCAGGACTCATTAATCTTCTAACTGGACGTTTGTAACTTTTGACCACATTCACCTATTTTGCCCATTCTTCATGCCCCACCTCTGGCAACCACCTCTATATCTATGAGTTTGGGGGGGTTTTATTCCTCATGTAAATTATATTATACAGTATTTGTCTTCCTCTGTCTGACTTATTTCATTTAGCACCATGTCCTCAAGGTCCATCCATGTTGTTGCAAATGGCACGGTTACCTTTGTTTTTATGACTACTTTACATATATACACCAGATTTTCTTTATTCATTTATCTGTCAATGGACACAGGTTTTTTCCATATCTTGGCTATTGTAAATAATGCTGCAATGAACATGAAGGTTGCAGATATCTTTTCAAGATAAGTGATATGTTATTTGGTTTTCTTTGAGATAAGTACCCAAAGAAGTAGAATTGCTTGATCACATAGTAGCTCTATTTTTAATTTTTTGAGGAACCTCTATATTTTTTTCCATAGTGACTGCACCAATTTACAATTCCACCAGCAGTGTAAAAGTGTTCCCTTTTCTCCACACCCTCAAAAATGTTTGTTATTTCCTATCTTTTTATAATTGCCATTTTAACAGATATAGGGATATCTCATTGTGGTTTTCATTTGCATTTCCCTGGTGATTAGTGATGTAGAACACCTTTACATAAACCCTTTGGCCATTTGTATGTCTTTGTTGGAAAAAGATCTATTCAGATTATCTACCCACTTTTTTATTGGATTATTTGGGTTTTTGCTATTGAGTTGTATGAGTACTTTATATATTTTGATATTAACCTGTTAAAAGATATATGATTTGCAAATAGTTTCGTTCAGTAGGTTGTCTTTTTTTGTTTATTGCTTCCTTTGTTGTATAGAAGCTTTTTAGTTTGATGTAGTCCCACTTGTTGATTTTTGCTTTTGTTGCTTCTTATTTTTGGTGTCATATCCAAAAAATCATTGTTGCACTTCCATTAAGGAGCTTACCATATTATTTTATTTTTTAATTTTTTTGTTTATTTATTTTTATTTATTTATTTTTGGCTGCAATGGGTCTCATTGCTGTGCATGGACTTTCTCTAGTTGCAGCGAGCAGGGGCTACTCTTCATTGTAGTGTGCAGGCTTCTCATTGTGGTGTCTTCTCTTGTTGCAGAGCATGGGCTGTAGGCACACAGGCTTCAGTAGTTGTGGTTCACGGACTCTAGAGTGCAGGATCAGTAGTTGTGGCTCATAGGTTTAGTTGCTCCAAGGCATGTGGGATCTTCCCAGACCAGGGCTTGAACCCATGTCCCCTGCATTGGCAGGTGGATTCTTAACCAATGCACCACCAGGGAAGCCCTAATTTTTATTTTTTTAATTAAATTTTTATTGGAGTATAGTTGATTTACAATGTCATGTTAGTCTGCTGTACAGTAAAGTGAATCAATTCAGTCAGATATATATATATATATATATATATATATATATATATATATATATATATCCACTCTTTTTTAGATTCTGTTCCCATATAGCTCATTACAGAGTACTGAATAGAGTTCCCTGTGCTATACAGTAGGTTCTTATTAGTTATCTATTTTATATATAGTAGTATGTATATGTCAATCCCAATCTCCCAATTTATCCCTCCCCTTCTTTCCCCCTTGGTAACCATAAGTTTGTTTTTTATTTCTGTGATTCAATTTCTATTTTGGAAATAGGTTCATTTGTACTATTTTTTTCAGATTCCACATATAAGTGATATCATATATTTGTCTTTGTCTGACTTACTTCACTCAGTATGACAAACTCTAGGCCATCCATGTCACTGTAAATAGCATTATTTTGTTCTTTTTATGGCTGAGTAATATTCCATTCTATGTATGTACCACATCTTCTTTATCCATTCCTCTGTTGATAGACATTTAGGTTGCTTCCATGTCCTAGCTATTGTAACTAGTGCTTCAGTGAACACTGGGGTGTACGTATCCTTTCAAATTATGGTTTTCTCCAGATATTTGCCCAGGAGTGGGATTGCTGGATCATATGGTAGCTCTATTTTTAGTTTTTTAAGGAATAGCGATACAGTTCTCCATAGTGGCTGTACCAATTTACATTTCCACCCACAGTGTAGGAGGATCCCCTTTTCTCCTTACCCTCTCCAGCATTTATTGTTTGTAGATTTTTTGATGATGGCCATTCTAATCAGTGTGAGGTGATACCTCATTGTAATTTTGATTTTCATTTCTCTAATAATTAGTGATGTTGAACATCTTTTCATGTGCTTCTTGGCCAACTGTATTAGAAATTTTATGGTGCCATGTCTTATGTATAAGTCTTTAATACATTTGAATTGATTTGTATGTATGATGTAAAAAAGTTGTCCAGCTTCATTCTTTTACACATGGTGGTCCAGTTTTCCCAGCACCAGTCTTTATTAAAGAGACTATCCTTTCCTTATTGTACATTCTTGGTGACTTTGTCTGTTATGTGTATTATTTGATCATATATATGTGAGTTTATTCTAGTCCCTTATTCTGTTCCATTGATCAATGTGTCTGTTTTTATACCAACACCATATTATTTTGAAAACTATAGCTTGGTAATATAGTGTGAAATTAGGAAGCATGATGACGCCAGCTTTTTTCTTCTGTTTGAAGATTGCTTTGCTATTTGGGGTTTATGGTTCCATACAAATTTTAGAATTGTTTTTTCTATTTCTGTGAAAAATGCCATTAGAATGTTTATAGGGATTGCACTGAATCTGTTGGCTACTTTGGATAGTTTGGATATTTAATAGTATCAGTTCTTCCAATCCATAAGAACAGAATATCTTTCCATTTATTTGTGTCTTCTTCACTTTCTTTCATCAATGTCTTATAGTTTTCAGCGTACAGGTCTTTCACCTCCTTGATTAAATTTATTCCTAAGTATCTTTTTCTTTTTGGTGCATTGTAAATGGGATTGTTTTCTTAAGTTCTCCTTCCAATAGTTCATTTTTAGTGTATAGAATTGCAACAGATTTTTGTACATTGATTTTGTATCCTGCAACTTTACTGAATGCATTTATTAGTTCTAACAGTTTTTTGGTGGAGTGTTTAGAGTTCTCTATATATAACATCATGTCATCTGCAAATAATGATAGTTTTATAGTTTACTTCTTTCTTTTCACTTTGGATGCTTTCTTTGTGGCCTAGTTGCCCTGGCTATGACGTCCAATACTATGTTGAATAAAAGTAGCAAGAGTGGGCATCCTTGTCTTTTTCCTGATCTTAGAGGAAAAGCTTTCAGCTTTTCACCATTTAGTGTGATGTTAGCTGTAGGCTTGTCATATATGGCTGACCTGTATTGTGTTGAGGTATATTCTCTCTATACCCACTTTGTTGGGAATTTTTATCATAAATGGATGTTGAATTTTGTCAAATGCTTTTCCTGCATCTATTGAGATTATCATATGATTTTTATCCCTCATATTGTTAATTGGTGTATCATATTGATTGCTTTGTGGATGTTGAACAATCCTCACATCCTTAGAATAAATCCTAGTTGATCATGGTATATGATCCTGTGATGAGAAAACAGTTAATTTGTGTTCCTGCCTAGGCATTTTCTAGTATGACAGTCCTGCTCACACCTAGAGTCTGGACATTTAGATAAGGATCCAAGCTTAGGATTCCTACCACAAATTCTCACTTTGCATTTCCCAGGGCACCTTTTTAAAAGACTAGCTCAAGAAATGTTAGTGACTGCCACCCAAAACACCTTATAAGTAACAGGTGCTCACTACTCTGCTCTATCTTCTGCTCATTCATGACCTGGGATGGAGGACCACCCTTCCCCAAACTCATTGCACCCACCCCTTTTCTGGGATCCAAAAGTAATAAAATATTGTGACTTGGATTCCTTTGTATGAGTATACTGAAACTGCAACTTCAATGAAAACGGCCTGGGGTTTTCACTTCCCCAGAGTGGGAGCTCAGATGCTGAGAGAGCTGCCTGCCAACACTGTGAGGGTGGCTGGTGCCTCCTCATTCAGCAGATCATAATAAACATATCCTTAATTTAACACATCAGCTACAGGCCCCTCAACAAAGATCCTTTTAAAGTATTGTTGAATTATGTTTGCCAATATTTTGTTGAGGATTTTTAAATCTATATCCCTCAGAAATATTGGCCTGTAATTTTCTTTTCATAAGAGTTCTTGTCTGGTTTTGGTATTAGGTTGATACTGGCCTGATAAAATACATTTGGAAGTGTTCCCTCCTCTTCTACTTTTTAGAAGAGTTTGAAAAGTGTTGGTACTAATTATTCTTTAAATGTTTGATAGAATTCACTGGTGAAGCCATCTTGTCTGGACTTTATTTCTTGGGAGGTTTTGATTACTGATTCAATCTACTTACTAGTAATGAATCTGTTCAGATTTTCTGTTTCTTCATGATTCAGTCTTGATAGGTTGTATGTTTCTAAGAATTTATCCATTTCTTCTTGGTTGTCCAATTTCTTTGTGTATAATTGTTCATGGTAGTCTCTTATGACCTTTTACATTTCTGTGATATCATTTGTAACACCTCCTCTTTCATTTCTGATTTTATTTATTTGCGTTCTCTCTCTTTTCTTGATGAGTCTGGCTAAAAGTTTGTCTATTTTGTTTATCTTTTCAGAAAACCAACTCTTTCATTGATCTTTTCTATTGTCTTTTTAGTCTCTATTTTATTTTTCTCTGCTCTGATCTTTGTTATTCCCTTCCCTGTATTAATGTTTGGCTTAGTTTCTTTTTCTTTTTCTAATTCCTTGAGGTGTAAAGTTAGGTTGCTTATTTGAGAAATTTCTCACCTATTAAAGTACACATTTCTAAGAACTTCTCTCTTAAAACTGCTTTTGCTACATCCCATAAGTTTTGGTATATTTCCACTTTCATTTGTCCCTATATATTTTTAATTTCTCTTTTGATTTATTATTGGCCATCAGTTGTTCAGTATCATGGTACTGAACACAAATCTCCACACATCTGTGAATTTTCCAGTTTTCTTCTTGTAATTGATTTCTGGTTCATGCCACAGTAGTCAGTCATGCTTGGTATGATTTCAATCCACTAAAATTTATTAAGACTTGTTTCGTGGCCTAACATATGATCTATCCTAGAGAATGTGCCATGAGTGCTTGAGAAGAACATATATTCTGCTGTTGTTGGATGGATGGTTCTGTAAATGTCTGTTAAGTCCATCTGGCCTAATGTGCAATTGAAGTCCAATGCTTCCTTATGGATTTTCTGTCTGGATAATCTATCCATTGATGAAAGTGGGGTATTAAAGTTCCCTCCTATTATTGTATTTGCTTTATATATTTAGGCACTCCTACGTTGGGTGTACAAAGATTTACAAATGTTATATGCTCTTGTTAGATCAACTCCTTTATCATTATATAATTACCTTTTGTGTCTCTTATGACATTCTTTGTCCTAAAGTCTAATTTGTCTGATTTAACTATAACCACCCCAGCTTTCCTTTGGTTTCCATTTGCAAGGAATATGTTTTCCATACCTTCACTTTGAGTCTGTGTGGGTTCTTAAAGCTGAAGTATCTTATAGGAAACTTATGCTTGGGTCTGTTTTGTGGGGGTTTTTTTTACCCATTTTTACCCATATACTTGAGTCTTTTGTTTATAAAATTTAGTCTATTTACACTTAAAGTAATTATTGATAAGCATGGACTTCTTGACATTTTGTTAATTTTTCTTTTACTGTATTGTAATACTTTTGTTCTTTTCTTCTTCTCTTGCTCCTCCTTTGTGATTTGATGATTTTCTACAGTAGTATATTTATATTCCTTTTTCTTTACCATTTGTGTATCTACTATAGGTTTTTGCTTTGTGATTGTGTGAAGCTTACATAAAACATCTTATAGTTATAACCATTTATTTTAAGTTCAAATGCATTCTAGAGCTCTACATTTTTACTCTCTCCCCCCCCCACACACCATGTTTTATGATTTTGATGTCACAATTTACATCTTTTCCTCTTGTGTGTCCATTAACAAATTATTGTAGTTTTAATTATTTTTACTCCTTTTGTCTTTTAAATTACATACTAGGCTTATAAGTGATTTATCAACTACCATCACAACATTAGTTTATTCTGAATTTAACTATATATTTAACTTTATTAATGAGACGCATACATTCATATGTTTTCTTATTACTATTTAGCACTCTTACATTTCAACTTTAAAAATTTCCTCTAACACTTTTTATAAGGCCAGTCTAGTGGTGCTAAGCTCCTTCAGTTTTTGCTTATCTGGAAAACTCTGTATCTCTTTTAATTCTGAAAGACAGTTGCCAGGTAGAGTATTCATAGTTGGCAGTTCTTTTCTTCCAGCACTTTGCATGTATTATGCTATTCCCTTCTGGCCTGCAAAGTTTCTGCAGAAAATCTGCTGATAGTCTTATAGAGGTTGCCTTGTATGTAACAAGTTGTTTTTCTCATGCTCCTTTTAAAATTCTCTACTTGTCTTTGACAATTTATTTATAATGTGTCTTGAGGTGAGTCTCTTTGGGTTCCTCTTATTGGAATTCTCTGGGCTTCCTGGATCTGGATGTGTTTCCTTCCCTAGGTTAGGAAAGTTTTAGCCATTGTTTCTTCAAATAAGTTTCTTGCCCTTTTCTCTCTTTCGTCTCCTTCTGAGACCCCTCTAATGCAAATGTTGGTCTGCTTGATATTTTCCCATAAGTCCCTTAAGCTATCTCCACTCTTTTTCATTCTTTTTTCTTTCATTGCTTTGATTTTCCACCACCTTGCCTTTGAGTCTCTAGATGAACTCAAAGACAAGACTTCATTTAGTCTTCTATTGAGCCCCTCTGTTATATTTTTCAGTTCAATTATTATATTCTACAGCTCTGTGACTTTGATTTGGTACTTTCTCATATTTTCTATGTCTTTGATGAAATTCTTACTTTGTTTATCCATTCTTCTCCTGAGCTTGGTGAGTATCTTCATGACCATTATTTTGAAATTTTTATCATGTAAATCACTTATCTCTCTTTCATTAAGGTCTTTTTCTGAGGTCTTGTTCTTTCAGTTGGAATTTATTCCTCTGTTTCTTCTTTTCCCTTTACTCTTTGTGTTGGTTTCTATGCATTAGATAAAACAGCCACTATGCCCAGTCTTGAAGGAGTGGCCTAGTTTATGAGATGAGCCTTATTGTTCAACTCTGTCCTATCTCTGTTTGTGTGTCAAATTTTTGTGATTGTCCAAGCAGCCTACTTTATCCTTATGACTCCCAGTAGTAGTTGAGGGTGTGCTAAGACCTGTCAGTGTTCCAAAGGGGTGGGTCTGTCAGCACCTAGATTTAGGCAGCTGCTTTTAAAGTGTGCAAATATACCTCTTTCAGGGGAAGACTGGCAGATAGGTGTTTCTCTCTGATCTCTCGGTACTGAGCCCCAGGATGATAGCCAGTCAAGAACTGTTTCTTTGTTTGATACCCTTGAACCCATAAACACAAGTCCCACTGACCACCAGAGCCAGGCTATCAAAGGATGTGTCCTCTGGACAGGAGACACAAAAATTGGGCTCCAGACATATACACACGTTTCTTTCTCAGGG
Organism: Mesoplodon mirus; assembly: GCF_964341445.2. NCBI lineage: Eukaryota > Metazoa > Chordata > Mammalia > Artiodactyla > Ziphiidae > Mesoplodon > Mesoplodon mirus. The sequence continues at coordinate 47,871,547 of NC_138984.1, forward strand.
ACACTGCAGACCAGCGGTAGTGCAGAGGGAGAACACAAACATGGTTTCCAACGGCCTCCCAGCCTCTGTAATATTTGGCAGTTGGCTCAGAGTGTATTAAGTTAGAAGCCCTAAGTCCTCAGCTATTAAAATAAGCAAATAGGCCTCTTTTATGGAAACACTGAGTATTTCTATCTGTTGCCTCTGCACTATGCCCTGAGTGTATAGCCAACCAAGAACTGTTTCCGTCACTGTAGTTCTGTGTGACCCTTGTGTGCAAGCCCCACTGGTCACCAGAACCAGGCTATCTAGGGGTTTCCCCTTGGTGGCAGCCACAAAGACCAGGGCACCAGAGATGTGTACAAGCTTCTTTCCAGGAGATACCAGCAACCTGGGGTGAGGTAGAGGGTGAACATGAAGATGGCAACTGCTGGCCTCCATAGTCTCTGGAGAGTATTGCAGTTGGCCCATAGATATATGTTAAATTAGAAGTCTGCCCTTCAGGCCAAAGCTTTTAAGATAAGCAAATAGACCTTCTTCAAGGAAAGACTGGGCATGTTTCAGTTTTCTGCCTCTGTGGTGGTGCCTGGGGTGGGTGAGTTCATGAGCCCTTTAAGAACTGATTCTCAGATCACTATAGCCTATGGGATCACTATAGCCTATGGATGCAAGTCCTATTGGCTTTCAAATCTAGATATTTTGGGGTCCATCTCAGGTGAAAGACTTAAATGTTGGGGTGCCATATGTGCAGTCCAAACCCCTCACACCTCAGAGTTTCCTCCCAGTTGCATGTCACCTCACCAGGGGGTTTATGATAAGACTGATTCTCAACCACTCCTACCCATTTCAATGAGTTTTGCTTGTTCACCTGCTGTGTGGGTGTCATTCAGCTAGGTTCTGGATTTCCTTCAGAGAAAATTGTTCCAAATATAACTGCAGATTCAATGTGTCCATGGGAGGAGGTGAGTTCTGGAACATCCTACATTGCTATCTTGATTTGGAACCTATTATTATTATTTTTTTTTTTTTTTTTTTTTTTTGCTGTATGCGGGCCTCTCACTGCTGTGGCCTCTCCTGTTGTGGAGCACAGGCTCTGGATGGGCAGGTTCAGTGGCCATGGCTCATGGGCCCAGCTACTCCGTGACATGTGGGATCCTCCCGGACTGGGGCACGAACCTGTGTCCCCTGCATCAGCAGGCAGACTCTCAACCACTGTGCCACCAGGGAAGCCCTTGTCTTCAAAACTAATCCCTCAAGGTAAGTTGGTAACCTGATCTGTTCACCCTAAATGTTAAAATAGGGCTTGCCTCTTCTTGGTGTTATACATGTGTAGTTTGTAGTTGTCAGGCAGTTACAAAATGTTTCACTTGCTTTTAGAAATCTATTAACAAATGATATATATCAGTAGTTTTAAATCAAAGAAGAATCTCAAACTTAGTTTAAAGAAGTCTTTTATTTCTTTAAATAAAATTTCAGACCCTTTCTCCCTCTCTTCTCTTTCTGGAACTCCAATTATTCTAATACTTTGTTAATGGAGTCCTATACATCATGTGGGCTATTAGGTTTCTTCATCTTTTTACTTTGTTCTGCTCTGAGTTATTTCAAAATTCCTGCCCTCCAGCTCACTTATTCTGTCTTCCATTTGCTGTACTCTGATGCAGATGCTCTCTATTGAATTTTTCATTTCATACATTGAACTCTTCATCTCCCGAATTTCTGCTTGGTTTATTATCTCTATCTCTTTGGTAAATATCTCATTTTGTTCATGTATTTTTCCCCTGATTTTATTGAATTGTCCTTCCGAGTTTTCTTGTAGCTCATTGAATTTCTTCAAAACAGCTATTTTGAATTCTTTATCAGCTAGATCTCAAAATTCTGTGCCTTTGGGTTCAGTTAATGGGGAATTATTATCTTTTTGTGATGACATATTTCCTTGATTTTTCATTTTCATTATAGTTTTTCATTGTTGCTTTTGTGTTTGAAGCATCAGACACCTCCTTAAATCTTTACTAATTGCCTTCAGATTGGGTAAGTGTCTTCAGACTATTCATTGGTGCTGTTATAGCTGAGGTTTTCTCTGCCTTCTGGACTTTCAATAAGGTAATACTATACATAGCTCATATTTGTAGTTTCATCCTTACCCCCAGATCCTGTTCTTTTCTTCTAACAGCATTCCATTTACCAGACTTGCTTTTACCACTGCACTCAGGAGCATGCACAAGAAGCCACAGAGTGACTGAAGTCCTGATACGGTCAGCAAGAACCTTGTCCCTTTAATGCTTTTTTATATTCTTATCTGCCTCTTTCCCGATATCCTCCTTCCTCTCAGTCCTGGAGATCCTACTTCAGTACTGGGTGCTACTGGTTGCTGGGCTATACAGCTTCCAAGGGTTCCCAACAGTCCCTCTGGTCATATGAGGCCAGGAGACACTCTCCAGAGCAGGTGAGACTATGACTCAGCTCCTTGCCTGGGCTTAAGCAAATCAGGCTCTGGGCCTGGTAAAACTCTTTTGAGAATCCAAATCAGGTAGGTCTACACCCCGCCAAGTTCTCTGGTAAGAGTGCACCATTCTGCAGATGAGCAAAGCCACTGGTTGGGATTACTGCTTGGGCACTGCAGGTATGAACTCAGTCTGCCAAGATTCGTGTACTGGTAGTAGCATGCCCCTCCTCCCTTCTCCATTACAGTCAGATTACCAGTGGTTGAGCCCCTGCAGATTTGACTACAATCCCTGTGGGATGAGATCAGAGTAGGGGTTCCCACAAAAAGGCCCACAATGCTGTGGGGAGGTGACTAGTTGTTCCTCTGGGTTCTCTTTTCCCACTGGAGGAACAGAGGCTCAGAGAGACCTCTACTTAAGGTGCTGTGCTGGCCTGGAGAAGGGACAATGTGGTCAACTTATGGCTGCTTCTCTTACCCTTCTAATGCAGTCTGTCTTCATCTCTGTGGTGCAGGGGTTGCTTCAGTCTCACCCCTGTTTTCTAGGATTCTCTCAGTGATGTTTTGTTCTTGAAAAATTATTAGTTCCTCTTGTGAGGGGAGCAAAGTCAGAAATAACCTATGTCGTCATCTTGGTGAAGTCACTCTCCTAAAGCTTGGCTTGTATTTATAAAATTAGAATTCTATTAGATTAACTCATATCCACTACAATAGTTTCATAAAGATCAATGATATTCCTTTAACATTTTTTATTATTCTTATTGCTATATTCTATTCTTCCTGGCAAAAGACCTTGGAAATTCAATAGCATCATTGCCCATGAAATTTTTAATCTAATTATCAAGTCTCTTCCTTAGCTGGGAAGGGGGCCAGAGGATGAGGAGGCAAAGAGGATGAGGAAGATGAGAAGCAGGAAGAGGAGGTGAAGGTAGAGGCAGCTAGTAGACTCAGCAATAATAAAATGTAATGTCTTTGGATCCAAGAGGACACAGAGTTATATTCCTAGGGACCATGATAACTACTCACTAACAAAATATTCTTTGAACTTGCAAGATTAACGTTGTCCTAAGGACCAAGTCCTTCTTTATGTATGCTGAAATATCTACTCCATAATTCAAAGAAAGTCAGTGGCAAGTAAAATTAGGAGTGTTTCAAAATGTATTTTTAAATAAAATATGAGGGTTTTTTTTTTTACAATTACAATAGTCAGTACTATAATATGGCATCTGTAAAACTTTAAATTTAAAAATTAATATTGCAGAAATGTAAACTCCTTTAAACTAAGTTTGAGATTCTTCTTTGATATAAAACTACTGATATATATCATTTGTTAATAGATTTCTAAAAGCAAGTGAAACATTTTGAAACTGCCTGACAACTACAAACTACACATGTATAACACCAAGAAGAGGCAAGCCCTATTTTAACATTTAGGGTGAACAGATCAGGTTACCAACTTACCTTGAGGGATTACTTTTGAAGTTTCTCAGGGTAGGGGCGGAGTAAGAAATAGGGTACCACTGACTAGGCACCATCAGACCTAAGAGCTCTGAGTATAAACACTCCACCCACAAACAGCTGCATGGCCCAATTTAAGCATGTGATTTTGAGAGGGAAACGTTGGGAAAAAACAGAGTCAGAGATTGCACAATTCAGGAGATTTTTGCCAAAGTGCTCCCCAGCTTGCCTGAGACACCCTGGATCTGGCTCTCAGACATGCTGAAAGGGCTTTCCTTGATCTCCACAAAGCCAGAAGCAAGGCCGCTGTAGCAGCCAACTGATTCTCCTGGGTCACTCAGACCCAAGTTCAACAGCCTCGTAACATCTGGGCTATAGCAGAGAAAGATTCTTCTCTTTTTTGTTGTGTCCAACATCAGCACAGAACAAAACTAAACTAGCTAAATAATATTCTGTCTGCCTTTTGATACTTCCATGTGTGATTATCCTAAATAAAAGTAAGGCAGAGTTTGTTTTTTAATCAAGTTGTAGTACTAGGCTCCCTTTTCTTTATATTGTGCTTTTCTTAAGAAAAAAATTTTAAGAAAAATTTCTCACAATAAAACATTAAATACACTTATTCAGTGGTAAACTAGTTGAAAAAATGGCCATAAATTTAAAAAATGGAATTCTTCAATGGTAAAACCTGGTAAGATCAACAGAAAGTTAGAGGTAGAAACAGAATTATTAAAAACATCATTGTTCCCATGAAGATAAAAATGACCCTTTATTCTATGTTATACTCTCTACAGCAAAATATACTTAATAGCTTCAATATATTTTTTTCTTTTTTAATCTGGTTGTCAAGTCCTCTTCTCTAAACAAAGAGAGTGGCCACAGGGGAGAGAAAAGAACCCAATAAAAGAAAAAAGGAAGAAAAAGAAAATGAAGAAAGAAGGTATAAAGCCATAATAAGATTTCCTTTCTTTAGTATCAGAGGGCTTGCAGAGAAGCTCCTGGGGATGACGACAAGCACTTTGACAAAGTATGGTGTGCTTTAGGACTTTTGTGTTTGGTTCTTCATAAGCAATAGAGAAGACAATCAATGTATGACTATCAGAATTGTCCTGTGGTCCTAAGAGCAAAAATTCACAACCAACATAGTTTTTTCCAGCACAAATAGGTATATAAATATCACATATGGGAATTCCCTGGTGGTCCAGTGGTTAGGACTCAGTGCTTTCACTGTCGAGGGCCCGGGTTCAATCCCTGATTAGGGAACTAAGATCCCACAAGTCACGTGGCATGGCCAAAAATAAATAAATAAATAGTTTTTTAAAAAAGATGTCACATATGGCCGTAGTGCGGTTTATAATACAAAAATGCACTTTAAGACACTGATTTTCCAGTACCATTTTTACTTAACCCTGGTATTATCTTAAACATGAGTTTTCTCTGTCTGCACTTTGGCAGAGAACCAGCTTAATTCTCCTCTAATGGATGCCTGGATGATAGATATTTTAAGCTTCTTCAGCAATCTACAGCCTCTGCCTGCTTGAATCCAAACTGGAAATGACTCTTGTATTTGTATAGAACCACGACACTTCCTGTTTAACACAATTAACTTTCCCCTGGAGACAGCTTAATATTTTAACATTTAATTACTTTATGCTAAGGGCATGTGCTTTATAATAGATTCACTAAATCCAGTAGTTGATCCACATGACATGGGTCTTCCTGATCATGGCCATAAGAAGCTACAAGACATAGGGAGACACTGTCTCTAAGGTAACCAGAAGATTTAAAGGCGTCCAATAAAGATATTTGTGCATCCCATACAGTTGTTCACTAATACTTACTTGTTCAATCAATGAAACCTTATGCAGTCACTGAAAATGAAGATTATAAAATATACAAAAAACATGAAAATGTGTATTCTATAATATTAATTTTTAAGAAAAAGTTATATTCAAAATTAAAAGTACATATACATGTGCATTGTGTATGTGTGTGTATATACACATTTGATTGCAGTCTTGAAAATATATTGAAAAACATACAGGGAGAGAAAATGAATCAAAATATTCACAGGGGCTATGTCAATGTTGAAGACTATATACTAATATTTTTGTTCTCTCCAGAAGTTTTGATAATTCACTTTTTTAACCTTTTTGAAAAGAAAGAATGTGGAAACCATTGTGAAAAACTTCTCAAATGATTTTTTAACAAATCCAATATGTTTTATCACATTGGTAGATATCTCTACAATATATCCACCATGATTCAAGTAACACTTTTTTTAAAACATCTTTATTAGAGTATATATAGTTCCTTTACAATGGTGTGTTAATTTCTTCTTTATAACAAAGTAAATCAGTTATACATATACATATGTTCCCATATCTCTTCCCTCTTGCGTCTCCCTACCTCCCACCCTCCCTATCCCACCCCTCTAGGTGGTCACAAATCACCAAGCTGATCTCCCTGTACTATGTGGCTGCTTCCCACTAGCTATCTATATTACATTTGGTAGTGTACACATGTCCATGCCACTCTCTCACTTTGTCACAGCTTACCCTTTCCCCTCCCCATATCCTCAAGTCCATTAGCTAGTAGGTCTGTGTCTTTATTCCCGTCTTACCCCTAGGTTCTTCATGACCTTTTGTTTTTTTTCTTAGATTCCATATATATGTGTTAACATACGGTATTTATTTTTATCTTTCTGACTTACTTCACTCTGTATGACAGACTCTAGGTCCGTCCACCTCATTACAAATAACTCAATTTCGTTGCTTTTTATGTCTGAGAGATATTCCATTGTATATATGTGCCACATCTTCTTTATCCATTCATCTGTTTATGGACACTTACATTGCTTCCATGTCCTGGCTATTGTAAATAGAGCTGCAATGAACACTTTGGTACATGACTCTTTTTGCATAATGGTTTTCTCAGGGTATATGCCCAGTAGTGGGATTGCTGGGTTGTATGGTAGTTCTATTTTTAGTTTTTTTTTTTTTTTTTTTTTGCGGTATGCGGGCCTCTCACTGTTGTGGCCTCCCCCGTTGCGGAGCACAGGCTCTGGATGTGCAGGCTCAGTGGCCATGGCTCATGGGCCCTGCCGCCCCGCAGCATGTGGGATCTTCCCGGACCGGGGCATGAACCTGCGTCCCTTGCATCGGCAGGCGGACTCTCAACCACTGCGCCACCAGGGAAGCCCTATTATTAGTTTTTAAAGGAACCTCCATACTGTTCTCCCTAGTGGCTGTATCAATTTACACTCGCACCAACAGTGTGAGAGTGTTCCCTTTTCTCCACACCCTCTCCAGCATTTATTGTTTCAAGATTTTTAGATGATGCCCATTCTGACCGGTGTGACATGATATCTCATTGTAGTTTTGATTTGCATTTCTCTAATGATTAATGATGGTGAGCATACTTTCATGTGTTTATTGACAATCTGTATATCTTCTTTGGAGAAATGTCTATTTCGGTCTTCTGCCCATTTTTGGATTGAGTTGTTTGTTTTTTTGTTATTGACCTGCATGAGCTGCTTGTAAATTTTGGAGATTAATCCTTTGTCAGTTGCTTCATTTGCAAATATTTTCTCCCATTCTGAGGGTTGTCTTTTGGTCTTGTTTATGGTTTCCTTTGCTGTGCAAAAGCTTTGAAGTTTCATTAGGTCCCATGTGTTTATTTTTGTTTTTATTTCCATTTCTCTAGGAGGTGGGTCAAAAAGGATCTTGCTGTGATTTATGTCACAGAGTGTTCTGCCTATGTTTTCCACTAAGAGTTTGATAGTGTCTGGCCTCACATTTAGGTCTTTAATACATTTTGAGTTTATTTTTGTGTATGGTGTTAGGGAGTGTTCTAATTTCATACTTTTCTATGTACGTGTCCAGTTTTCCCAGCACCACTTATTGAAGAGGCTGTCTTTTCTCCACTGTATATTCTTGCCTCCTTTATCAAAGATAAGGTGACCATATGTGCGTGGGTTTATCTCTGGGCTTTCTATCTTGTTCCATTGATCTATATATCTGTTTTTGTGCCAGTACCTTACTGTCTTGATTACTGTAGCTTTGTAGTATAGTCTGAAGTCAGGGAGCCTGATTCTTCCTGCTCCATTTTTCGTTCTGTAGATTGTTTTGGCTATTTGGGGTCTTTTGTGTTTCCATACAAATTGTGGAATTTTTTGTTCTACTTCTGTGAAAAATGCCCGTGGTAGTTTGATAGCGATTGCATTGAATCTCTGGATTGCTTTAGGTAGTAGAGTCATTTGCACAATGTTGATTCTTCCAATCCAACAACATGGTATATCTCTCCATCTATTTGTATCATCTTTAATTTCTTTCATCAGTGTCTTATAATTTTCTGCATACAGGTCTTTTGTCTCCTTAGGTAGGTTTATACCTAGATATTTTATTCTTTTTGTTGCAATGGTAAATGGGTATGTTTTCTTAATTTCACGTTCAGATTTTTCATCATTCGTGTATAAGAATGCCAGAGATTTCTGTTCATTAATTTTGTATCCTGCTACTTTACCAAATTCATTGATTAGCTCTAGTGGTTTGCTGGTAGCATCTTTAGGATTCTCTATGTATAGTATCATGTCATCTGCAAACAGTGACAGCTTTACTTCTTCTTTTCCAGTTTAGATTCCTTTTATTTCTTTTTCTTCTCTGATTGCTGTGGCTAAAACTTCCAAAACCTTGTTGAGTAATAGTGGTGAGGGTGGGCAACTTTGTCTTGTTCCTGATCTTAGTGGAAATAGTTTCAGTTTTTCACCATTGAGGACAATGTTGGCTGTGGGTTTGTCATATATGGCCTTTATTGTGTTGAGGAAAGTTCCCTCTATGCCTACTTTCTGCAGGGTTTTTATCATAAATGGGTGTTGAATTTTGTCAAAAGCTTTCTCTGCATCTATTGAGATGATCGTATGGTTTTTCTCCTTCAATTTGTTAATATGGTGTATCACGTTGATTGATTTGCATATATTGAAGAATCCTTGCATTCCTAGAATAAACCCCACTTGATCATGATGTATGATCCTTTTAATGTGCTGTTGGATTCTGTTTGCTAGTATTTTGTTGAGGATTTTTGCATCTCTGTTCATCAGTGATATTGGCCTGTAGTTTTCTTTCTTTGTGACATCCTTGTCTGGTTTCGGTATCAGGGTGAAAGTGGCCTCGTAGAATGAGTTTGGGAGTGTTCCTCCCTCTGCTATATTTTGGAAGAGTTTGAGAAGGATAGGTGTTAGCTCTCCTCTAAATGTTTGATAGAATTCTGCTGTGAAGCCATCTGGTCCTGGGCTTTTGTTTGTTGGAAGATTTTTAATCACAGTTTCAATTTCAGTGCTTGTGTTTGGCCTGCTCATATTTTCTATTTCTTCCTGGTTCAGTTTCGGAAGTTTGTGCATTTCTAAGAATTTGTCCATTTCTTCCAGGTTGTCCATTTTATTGCCATAGAGTTGCTTGTAATAATCTCTCATGATTCTTTGTATTTCTGCAGTGTCAGTTGTTACTTCTCCTTTTTCATTTCTAATTCTATTGATTTGAGTTTTCTCCTTTTTTTTCTTGATGACTCTGGCTAATGGTTTATCAATTTTGTTTATCTTCTAAAAGAACCAGGTTTTAGTTTTATTCATCTTTGATATCATTTCCTTCATTTCTTTTTCATTTATTTCTGATCTGATTTTTATGATTTCTTTCCTTCTGCTAACTTTGAGGTTTTTTGTTCTTCTTTCTCTAAATGCTTTAGGTGAAAGGTTAGGTTGTTTATTTGAGATGTTTCCTGTTTCTTAGGGTAGGATTGTATTGCTGTAAACTTCCCCCTTAGAACTGCTTTTGCTGCATCCCATAGGTTTTGGGTCGTTATGTCTCCATTGTTATTTGTTTCTAGATATTTTTTTTTATTTCTTCAGTGATCACTTGGTTATTAAGTAGTGTATTGTTTAACCTCCATGTGTTTGTTTTTTTACAGATATTTTCCTGTAATTGATATCTCTTTTCATAACATTGTGGTCAGAAAAGATACTTGATACGATTTCAATTTTGTTAAATTTACCAAGGCCTGATTTGTGACCCAAGATATGATCTATCCTGGAGAATGTTCCATGAGCACTTGAGAAAAATGTGTATTCTGTTGGTTTGGGATGGAATGTCCTAAAAATATCAATTAAGTCCATCTTGTTTAATGTATCATTTCAAACTTGTATTTCATTATTTATTTTCATTTTGGATGATCTGTCCATTGGTGAAAGTGGGGTGTTAAAGTCCCCTACTATGATTGTATTACTGTCAATTTCCCCTTTTATGGCTGTTAGTATTTGCCTTATGTATTGAGGTTTTCCTATGTTGGGTGCATAAATATTTACAATAGTTACATCTTCTTGGATCGATCCCTTGATCATTATGTAGTATACTACTTTGTCTCTTCTAATAGTCTTTATTTTAAAGTCTATTTTGTCTCATATGAGAATTGCTACTCCAGCTTTCTTTTGGTTTCCATTTGCATGGAGTATCATTTTCCATCCCCTTACTTTCAGTCTGTATGTGTCTCTAGGTCTGAAGTGGGTCTCTTGTAGACAGCATATATACAGGTCTTGTTTTTGAATCCATTCAGCCAGTCTGTGTCTTTTGGTGGGAGCATTTAGTCCATTTACATTTAAGGTAATTATCGATATGTATGTTCCTGTTCCCATTTTCTTAATTGTTTTGGGTTCATTACTGTAGGTCTTTTCCTTCTCTTGTATTTCTTGCCTAGAGAAGATCCTTTAGCATTTGTTGTAAAGCTGGTTTTGTGGTTCTGAACTCTCTCAGCTTTTGCTTGTTTGTAAAGGTTTTAATTTCTCCATCAAATCTGCATGAGATCCTTGCTGGGTAGTAGTAATCTTGGTTTTAGGTTTTTCTCTCCTTCATCACTTTAAATATGTCCTGCCACTCCCTTCTGCCTTGCAGATTTTCTGCTGAAAGATCAGCTGTTAACCTTATGGGGATTCCCTTGTGCATCATTTGTTCTTTTTCCCTCGCTGCTTTTAATATGTTTTCTTTGTATTTAATTTTTGATAGTTTGATTAATATGTGTCTTGGCATGTTTCTCCTTGGATTTATCCTGTATGGGACTCTCTGTGCCTCCTGGACTTGATTAACTATTTCCTTTCCCATATTAGGGAAGTTTTCAACTATAATCTCTTCAAATATTTTCTCAGTCCCTTTCTTTTTCTCTTCTTCTTCTGAAACCCCTATAATTTGAATGTTGGTGTGTTTAATGTTGTCCCAGAGGTCTCTGAGACTGTCCTCAGTTCTTTTCATTCTTTTTTCTTTATTCTGCTCTGCAGGAGTTATTTCCACTATTTTATCTTCCAGGTCACTTATCCATTCTTCTGCCTCAGTTATTCTGCTATTGATCCCTTCTACAGTATTTTTAATTTCATTTATTGTGTTGTTCATCATTGCTTGTTTCCTTTTTAGTTCTTCTAGGTCCTTGTTAAATGTTTCTTGCATTTTCTCTATTCTATTTCCAAGATTTTGGATCATCTTTACTATCATTATTATGAATTCTTTTTCAGGTAGACTGCCTATTTCCTCTTTATTTGTTAGGTCTGGTGGGGTTTTACCTTGCTCCTTCATCTACTGTGTGTTTTTCTGTCTTCTCATTTTGCTTATCTTACTGTGTCTGGGGTCTCCTTTTTGCGGGCTGCAGGTTCGTAGTTCCCACTGTTTTTGGTGTCTGTCCCCAGTGGCTAAGGTTGGTTCAGTGAGTTGTGTAGGTTCCTGGTGGAAGGGACTAGTGCTGGGGTTCTGGTGGATGAGGCTGGACCTTGTCTTTCTAGTGGGCAGGTCCACGTCTGTTGGTGTGTTTTGGGGTGTCTGTGGACTTATTATGGTTTTAGGCAGCCTCTCTGCTAATGGATGGGGCTGTGTTCCTGTCTTGCTAGTTGTTTGGCATAGGGTGTCCAGCACTGTAGTTTGCTGGTCATTGAGTGTAGCTGGGTGTTGGTGTTGAGATGGAGATCTCTGGGAGATTTTTGCTGCTTGGTATTACGTGGAGCTGGGAGGTCTCTTGTGGACCAGTGTCCTGAAGTTGGCTCTGCCACCTCAGAGGCACAGCACTGACTCCTGGCTGGAGCACCAAGAGCCTTTCATCCACACGGCTCAGAATAAAAGGGAGAAAAGAAAGAAAGAAAGAAAGAGAAGAACGAAAGAAAGAAAGAAAGAAGATAAAGTTATTAAAATGAAAAATAATTATTAAGAAAAAAAAATTTTAAGTAAAAAAGAAAAACAAAAAACGGACGGACAGAACCCTAAGACAAATGGTGAAAGCAAAGCTATACAGACAAAATCTCACACAGAAGCATACACATACACACTCACAAAAAGAGGAAAATGGGAAAAAATAATATATCTTGCTCCCAAAGTCCACCTCCTCAATTTGGGATGATTCGTTGTCTATTCAAGTATTCCACAGATGCAGCGTGCATCATGTTGCTTGTGGAGATTTAATCCGCTGCTTCTGAGGCTGCTGGGGGAAATTTCCATTTATCTTCTTTGTTCGCACAGCTCCCGTGGTTCAGCTTTGTATTTGTCCCTGCCTCTGCATGTAGGTCGCCTGAGGGTGTCTGTTCTTCGCTCAGACAGGACTGGGTTGAAGGAGCAGCTGATTCGGGGACTCTGGCTCACTCAGGCTGGGGGGAGGGAGGGGCACGGAGGTGGGGCGAGCCTGCGGTGGCAGAGGCCGGCGTGACGTTGCACCAGCACGAGGCGTGCCCGTGCGTTCTCCCGGGGATGTTGCCCGTGGATCCCGGGACCCCAGCAGTGGCGGGCTGCACAGGCTCCCGGGAGGGGAGGTGTGGAGAGTGACCTGTGCTCGCACACAGGCTTCTTGGCGGCGGCAGCTTCAGCCCCAGCGTCCCACGCCCGTCTCTGGGGTCCGCGCTTTCAGTCGCGGCTCGTGCCCATCTCTGGAGCTCCTTTAAGCAGCGCTCTTAATCCCCTCTCCTCGCGCACCAGGAAACAAAGAGGTAAGAAAAAGTCTCTTGCCTCTTCGGCAGCTCCAGACCTTTTCCCGGACTCCCTCCCGGCTAGCCGTGGTGCACTAACCCCCTTCAGGCTGTGTTCACACTGCCAACCCCAGTCCTCTCCCTGTGCTCCGACCGACGAGCCTCAGCTCCCAGCCCCGCCGCCCCGGCAGGCGAGCAGACAAGCCTCTCAGGCTGGTGAGTGCCGGTCGGCACCGATCCTCTGTACGGGAATCTCTCCACTTTGCCCTCCACACCCCTGTTGCTGCGCTCTCCTCCGCGTCTTCGAAGCTCCCCCCTCTGCCACCCATAGTCTCCGCCCGCAAAGGGGCTTCTAGTGTGTGGAAACCTTTCCTCCTTCACGGCTCCCTCCTACTGGTGCAGGTCCCATCCCTATCCTTTTGTCTCTGTTTATTCTGTTTTCTTTTGCCCTACCCAGGTACGTGGGGAATTTCTTGCCTTTTGGGAGGTCTGAGGTCTTCTGCCAGCGTTCAGTAGGTGTTCTGTAGGGGTTGTTCCACATGTAGATGTATTTCTGATGTATCTGTGGAGAGGAAGGTGATCTCCACGTCTTACTCTTCTGCCATCTTCTCAAATCTCTCAAGTAACTCTTTAACGACAGATGTATACCCCAATTAAAATATACAAAATAAAATCCCTAAATGAAATGAGTTTTTTAGTTTACAAAAGGCACAAAATCTTTATTTATGGTAAAAGTTTAGCCACGAAATGGAAATTCCCTTTTCTTCTGAAATAAGAGAATACAATTGGAATTTTTAACATACATTGCAGATGGGAACAATTTTTAAATTATTAAGAAATGTTTAATTGTATGTTTTGAGAAATTGTGTTACTTCCTGACATAACTTTTTAATTTAACCATTATTTTCCCATTTTTAAAAAATGGGGGTCATCAGTCCAAAGCGAAGAAGATTAAATGGCTACTTTTATAGAATTTTTAATATTTAAGGATTTCTAAGCATTTTATGCTGAAGGCTAATCCCATATTTCCAGTTCTGTCTATAATATTATTAGATATCTCCAGTTCTGTCTGTAATATTATTAGCATAATATTCTCTTAGCACAGCTTTACCAGCTTGTAACCTGCCTGACACTTTTCCTGTATTTGTACTCTGTTTAACACAAGCAAGCCTGAAGCTTCCTGTGTGATGGTGATAACATATGCCTGGCTTTGTTGTTGGCTGCTGGAGTGAAAGGGAAGACAATGCCCTTTAACCTGTGCAAAGTAGAATAAGGCTTATCAGATCCTCCCCAGATATCATTAAAGGAAATGGGCTATGAAGGTTGCCTCTGTTAGGAAACATATATTTTAGAAAACTGTCACTGCTAATCTTTTTTGTTTGGGCACTAGAAAATTACTTCTACAAATTTCAGTCCTTGTAGCCAACGAAACCATACCAAGATAAACTGAAGAAGGTAATAAGAAAAGCATAACAGGCAATAAATTTTCCTCTTGCAATCACTATGGCAAATGCTCTTTACCAAAAGAATTAACTCACTATGACTATTGGAAACTGAGTCTGAAATCTATTGTGTTTAAAAAGTAAGAACTAAGGCAAATTTTTATAAACTTGTTTATAAAGTAGAAATGTATAATTTTACTTGTATTTAAGTTGCAGTTGGTTTATTCCCAACTAAGTTTATTTAGTCTCTCAGGATATTCTATTAGGCAGAATATTGATGGTTACACATTCAAATCTCCTTGCCCCCTCCCCATTTCCATCTACATACACAAGAAAATTGTTAGTCCTAATAAACAAAGTCAGTAAATTTGCAAGACAGAAAATCAACATACAAAAATCAATTGTGTTTCTTTCTACTAACAACAAGCAGTCTGAAAGGCAATTAAGAAAACAATCCTATTTATAATAGTATCAAAAAAGAATAAAACACTTAGGAATAAACTTAGCCAAGGAGGCAAAAAAAACCTATATACTTAAAACTACAGAACATTGCCAAAAGAAATTAAAGTAGATGCAGATAAATAGAAAAAGATCCCATGTTCATTGATCAGAAGACATACATGGCTAAAATTTCCATCCTACCCAAAATTATCTACAGAATCAATTCAATACCCATCAAAATCCCAATGACATTTTTATAGAAATAGAAAAAACAATCCTCAAATTCATATGGAACCACAAAGGACCCCAAGTAACCAGAATAATCTTGAGAAAGAACAAATCAGATGCTTCCAACTTCCTGATTTCAAAACATGTTGCAAAGCTACAGTAATCAAATAGCATGGTACTGGCATAAAGACAGACATATAGATAAACAGAACAGAATAGAGAGCCCAGAAATAAACCCATGCATATACAGTCAACTGATCTTCAACAAAGGTGCCAAGAATACACAATGAGGAAAAAATAGTTTTCAACAATAGGTGTTGGGAAAATTAGATATATCCATATGTGAAAAAATAAAATTGAACCCTTATCTTACACAGTACACAAAAATTAACTCCAAATGGATTAAAGACTTAAACATAAGTCTTAAACATAAAACCTAAAACTGTAAAACTCCTAGAAGAAAACATAGGGAAAAAATCTTTGTGACATTGGTCTTAGCAATGATTTCTTGAATATGACACCAAAAGCACAGGCAACAAAAGCAAAAATACACAAGTGGGACTACATCAAACTAAAAACCTTCTTCACAACAAAGGAAACAATCAACAAAATGAAAATACAGCCTATGAAATGGGAGAAAATGTTTGCAAACCATCTATCTTATAAAGGGTTAATTGCTAAACTACATAAGGAACTTCTAGAACCCGACAGCAAAAAATAAAATAAAATTAGTAACCTGATTTTAAAAATGGGCAAAAGATTTGAATAGATATTTCTCCAAAGAAGACATACAAATGGTCAACAAGTATATGAAAAGGTGCTCAATATCACTTATCATCAGGGAGATGCAAATCATATCCACAATGGGATATCACCTCACATCTGACAAAATGGCTATTATCAAAAAAAAAAGGAAAGAAAAGAAACCCAGAAAGCAGAAAATAATAAATGTTGATGAGGATGTGGAGAGTGAAAGACTTGTGCGCTGTTGGTAGAAATGTAAAATGGTGTAGCCTATGGAGGACAATTTGAAAGTTCCTCAAAAAATTAAAAATAGAATTACCATATGCTTCAGCAATCCTACTTCTGTGTACAGAATTTATCCAAAGGATCTGAAATCAGGATCTCAAAGAGGCATCTGTACGTCTGTATTCATTACAGCATTGCTCACAGTACCTAAAGTGGAAACAACCTAAATGCCCATCAGTAGATTAATGGATAAAGAAAATGTAGTATATGCATACAGAGGAAAAGTATTCAGCCATAAAAAAAGAAGGCAATCCTGTCATATGCTACAACACGGATAAACTTTAAGGACATTATGCTAAGTGAAGTAAGCCAGTCACAGAAGAACAAATACTGTATAATTCGACTTACATGAGGTATCTAAGTAGTCAAACTCATCAAAGCACAGAGTAGAATGGTGGTTTCCAGGAGCTGGGGGGAGGGAGAACTGCGGAGTTGCTATTTGATGGGTATAAATTTTCAGTTTTACAAGATGAAAACGTTTTAGAGATCTGTACAATATTGTGCTTATAGTTAGCATTACTGTACTGTAGACTGAAATTTTTAAGATGGTAAAAAAATACTGTACTTGGGTAGCACACAGATCATTTTGCTTAATGATATGTTTGCAGTCCAAAGATGTCATTCAAGAAATAATCATCGGAATAGAATTTGTATCAGTTTGTTCAATATTTTCATAAGAATTACTCAGGTAAAATATCCTCTGTGTCATGTAATGTATAGTACTCAACAAATTTTGACCATCTTACAAGTGTCAAATAATAGCACAGCCCTTTTTTATTGGAAAGCTCCTCTTATTGACACATCATTCCACTCCCTGCTCTTAAATTCCAGAACACTTTAAAATTCTGAGCCCAAATCTGGCACACATCCATTCTAAGAACTTCTAGATTTTCAACATGATCTGGTTATTTATAGATCCTATTCTGTCCATCCTTGCACTGTTTCTGTAATCCAGATCTCTCACCTCCAGGTAGAGATGGCTTTGTTAAAATGTTACCCTGTCTGTATTTTACAGTTTATATGAATAACTTCAATGTCCTGCTCATAAAACTCTCTGTAGTCTCTACTCTCAGCCTGTTTTCCCAACATTTAGTAAAGGATTTTGTTTGTTTCTTTGTTTGTTTGTTTAATGAACAAACAGCTCATGTAAAAAGGTAGAAAAAGGACTTCCCTGATGGTGCAGTGGTTAAGAATCTGCCTGCCAAGACAGGGGACACGGGTTTGATCCCTGGTCTGGGAAGATCCCACATGCCGCAGAGGAACTAAGCCCATGCACCACAACTACTGACCCTGTGCTCTAGAGCCTGCGAACCACAACTGCTGAAGCCCGTGCGCCTAGAGCCTGTGCTCTGCAACAAGAGAAGCCACCACAATGAGAAGCCCACGCACTACAACGAGGAGTAGCCCCTACTCCCTGCAACTAGAGGAAGTCCACTCACAGCAACGAAGACCCAATGCAGCCAAAAAATAATTAATTAATTAATTTTAAATTAATTAATTAATTTAAAAATAATCTCATCTTGTAAAAAAAGGTAGAAGGGCTTCCCTGGTGGTGCAGTGGTTGAGAGTCCGCCTGCCGATGCAGGGGACACGGGTTCACGCCCCTGTCCGAGAAGATCCCACATGCCATGGAGCAGCTGGGCCCGTGAGCCATGGCCGCTGAGCCTGCGTGTCCGGAGCCTGTGCTCCGCAACGGGAGAGGCCACAACAGTGAGAGGCCCGAGTACCGCAAAAAAAAAAAAAAAAAAAAGGTAGAAAAGAAGGTATATGATGAGTCTCACATATCCCCAAAGCATGAAGGATACATAGATTTATGGAAAGCCAAACCTAGAAACTGGAAAGTTATTAACATAAGGTTGTTCTCCATATCTCTGCTTTTCTCATTGCTTAGGAATGTGGGCCTTGAGTCACACTACCTAAGTCTAAAATCTTGTTCCACCATTTGCTAGCTATATGACTTTAGATTAACTATTTATTATATCTAAGCCTTATTTTCCCCATCTAAAAATGGGAACAAAAAAGTACCTCTCTAATAAAGATATGGTGACATTAGAGATGTAAAGTTCTTAGAATAATACTTGTAGTTATGTAATAAGTGTAAGTTCTCATATTATCTCTGCTTCTTCTCTGTATACACTAAATCACTCAAGTTCAACATGGCTGCTGCCCAAACTCTACAATCACAACCACCTAGTCCTTCTCCCCAACTGATTCATCATCCTATTTGAGCAATGCAACACAATGATATGGCTAATATTGGGTCAACTGTCCTCTATTGCTTAAATAATTGTTGCCCACAGCTAGGCTTTTGAGGCGTGAAGGGTAGCCCTGTCTAGGAGATGTGAGCATGCTGAATTCACATGGCAATGGGTCTTGGATACTGTGTCCTGAGTCTGTAAACTACATACTCTAGGTAAGTTATTGGTCATAGTTACAGTCATTTTTCTGTTGCTGTTTCCAACAAATTGGTGGCACTTATAGGGCCAGATCCAAAGTGTACTGATTTCTACCTGAGGATTTTTTCCTCTACCCTATGACTCTAAATAGCTGTTTTATACTAAGCAAGTTATTTCACTTCTCTGATCACTGAATTTCTCAATTATACAATGTGATTTTTTTTTTTTTTTTTTTTTTTTTTGCCACGCCACATGGCTTACAGGATGCTAGTTCCCCGACCAGGGACTGAACCTGTGCCATGGCAGTGAAAGTGCCGTGTCCTAACCATTGGACTGCCAGGGAATTCCCATATATAGTAATCGATATAGATCAGTGTTTCTCAAACTCTATCTCTGTGCAGCCCTGGCAGATGGCAGCTCACAGGCACAACACTCTTGAACAGATGAGATGGACAACAGATTAGGAGAAATTCCTGGTACTTTCTCTGTAACTTTACCCCTTTTCCTACAACTCAAAAAATATATGCATATTGGTGGGTAAATCAGGGCACTTAAAATAACATAACCAGGCTTCCCTGGTGGCGCAGTGGTTGAGAGTCCGCCTGCCGACTCAGGGGACACGGGTTCGTGCCCCAGTCTGGGAAGATCCCACATGCCATGGAGCGGCTGGGCCCATGAGCCATGGCTGCTGAGCCTGCACATCTGGAGCCTGTGCTCTGCAACGGGAGAGGCCACAACAGTGAGAGGCCCGCGTACTGCAAAAAAAAAAATTAAAAATAATAAATAAATAAATAACATAACTAGATAACCTCTAAAACCTCTTTCATTCTAAGAGTTCTAAGACAGCTCAAGAAAAATTCAAAGAAGTTCCTTTCAGTAATCTAAAGTAGCATAAATTTGCTGCATTTCTCCAGTAATCTAGTAGCCTTATTATTTTAAATGAACAAAGATTTGGGTAAGCATTCTCAAGAATAAATGTTTTATATGTACTGGAAACAAAGGAAAGTGGTTGTTCCTTAGACTGTTGAACGGCTAATAAAATCACAAAGTTATTCTTATCTATTAACATTTGCAGAATTATTTTATGAAATATTGACAAAGATATATGGAGTTTACTATTCAATCCCAAACACAGGTGACTTTATTATTCTTAGCACCATCTCAAGAAATAATTCATGGGGCTTCCCTGGTGGTGCAGTGGTTAAGAATCCACCTGTCATTGCAGGGGACATGGGTTCGAGCTCTGGTCTGGGAAGATCCCACATGCCGTGGAGCAACTAAGCCCGTACACCACAACTACTGAGCCTGCGCTCTAGAGTCCGTGAACCACAACTACTGAAGCCTGTGCGCCTACAGCCTGTGCTCTGCAACAAGAGAAGCCACCGCAATGAGAAGCCCATGTACCGCAACAAAGAGTAGCCCCCGCTCGCTGCAACTAGAGAAAGCTCGCACACAGCAATGAAGACCCGACACAGCCAAAAATAAATAAATAAGTTTTTTTCAAAAAAGAAATAATTCATTGAGTATCATATATAAAAGAATTCATTTTTAATGTATTTCAAGTATATTTTGGGGTCATTGTTGAATATGGACCCTTCAGGCAAAAACTTTGGCCCTCTTTGCAAACTAGTTTGACAGAAAATAGACAAACCTAAAATTATCTTCCTTCTAAAGTATTAGGCTATTTTATTAACAAGAGCATTTCATAGTTTTATATTATCTTATTCCAATATTTCTACAGGACCAATTGCCCTGTCAGGCTATTCCCAGTGGGCACATCCCTACATTAATGGCAGAGAGAACAGTTCTTTAAGCAGAGGATTTCCTGTTCAGTTGCTACAAAATTGCAAGGATCTTGGTTTGGAATAACTTTGAACCAAGTATTTAATAGTAAGTAATAGTAGCATATATTTGACAGACCCCAGACAAAAATGTGGGTCTACCTACTAAAATAATTTTTATTCATTTTCTATTTTGCCTTAAAGACATTAACTTATATTCCTTCAATTCTCCAAAGTAAATGATACATTCTAGCAACCATACTCCAATACAAATTAACTAAAAAAACAAAAAAAAGACATATTCTATTCTTTATTTTAATATTATATATGCCTAATTCAAGATAACAAAATGTATCAGTTGAGCAACTTTATTTTAACCATTATGAGACTATAATAATAGGTAGCATGGCCAGTACATTCCTATCAAGACTCATTATATTTTCCGGTTAATTCTCTCCTCTTTTTAGAGAATAATCTGAAAATTATGCTTAAATTTGACTCTAGAAGAAAATTGCAGTATCATAATCAGTGAACAATATATTTTTCACAATTCTGCAACCAATCCAGAAGATATTGGAGCAAGCCTAGTAAGATCTCATGACAAATCATAGTGGTGTACAATTGTAATTGTTTAAGTGAATTGATAGGTTTAAGAATTCTCCAGGAAAGTGTTTAGGTGCCAAACCATTTTATTTACAGCATGAAGTTACTGTAGAAAGTAGTAGTGGACATTTTCAAACTGTAGTAATCAGAATTCTGAAATTGTGAGCTCCAATTCCACCTTGAACTGATTTCTAGACTAGATGATACTTTTGAGCAAGGAATGTCAGTGACTGCAAATAACATTAAAAAATGGCTTAAATAACAGACATTGTTATCTCACATAATAAGAAATTTGAAGGTGGGCGATTTCAAGGTTTGTTGACAAGCTAATGAAGACAAGGTTCTGGAATTTTATCTCTACAGTTCTTTTGACCTTTCCTTCATGCTTGCAAGATAGCTGCCATAGTTCCAGACATCATTTGTCTAAAGCAGGATTCTGGAAGGGAGAAACCAATGGGACTAGAGTATGATAAATTTGTATTCTTCCCTCCTTTTTTTTTTTTTTTTTTAAGAAGGTGTTGAGGGTAGGAGCTTATTAATTTATTTATTTATTTTTGCTGTGTTGGGTCTTCGTTTCTGTGCGAGGGCTTTCTCCAGTTGCGGCGAGAGGGGGCCACTTCATCGCAGTGTGCGGGCCTCTCACTATCGCGGCCTCTCTTGTTGCGGAGCACAGGCTCCAGACGTGCAGGCTCAGTAGTTGTGGCTCACGGGCCTAATTGTTCCGCGGCACGTGGGATCCTCCCAGACCAGGGCTCGAACCCGTGTCCCCCACATTAGAAGGCAGATTCTCAACCACTACGCCACCAAGGAAGCCCCCTCCCTCCTTTTTATAAGAAAGGGAAAAATCTTACCTAAATATTCTCTAACAGACTTCTCATTTCTTCTCATTTGTCTGAACAGTTTCATATGCTCATTCTTGGGTGCAAAGAATTACGGGAAAGGAACTACTTGGCTGAGGAAAATGTGATTGCCATGACTGGCTCATACCACTTTTGAGTCTGCACAAGTAAATTTGAGATTCCATTAGTATTTAAAGAGGGTTAGTCTCAGAAAAAAAAAAAAGTTTTGATAACGTAGAGGAAAATAAGGAGTGAGAAATTGTGGAACCAAAATGAACCAAGTAAAATTTTTATTTTCGAGTAAATTTTGTGAAACAGTTGATAGGCATTTGAATAAATATTTGTGCTCTTTGAAACAATGGACAGTCTCCAATATCTGTTCTAAAATTTGAATGGTGATTTGCTACTACCTTGCGCCCATTATCTTAATGTGGTTCACTTGAGAGGTCAGTTAGAGGTCAAGAGTACTCTGTTGGGTTAGCTTTACAATGTGCAGCAGCACCACCAAACTTCCCAAGCTTGTTAGTTGAAGATTCACGCATAATCCCCTTATAAACACATCGCTTCTGCTGAGTAACCAAAGTTAACCTCTCAAAACAAAGCATTTCTATTAAAATCACTTGTTTGGCACATAATTAGGGTTGTACTATTATTAGTTCCAGGCAAACAGATGTCTTCCTGGATGAAATCCAAGCCAGGCATCTTTTTTTTTTTTTTTGGCAAGTGGGTGAGATGCTAAATTATACTTTTTCCAGCTCAGTAAGTTTTTAGCATTAGAAAGAGATAAAATCTTGCAATTCCATTTGATTTGAATCATAATCTACTCTTTTACAGTAAATACTACAGCAATTTAATTCTTTACAAAAGCAAGATAGTAAACTCCATGCTTTCTAAAAATGTAGATATACTGGCTGATGACATAAAAAGTTCAAGACCAGAATATTTATAATCCTTTTGAGAGTATCAACATCCATTTCTAATGAAAAATATGTGCAATTATTATTTCTAAAATGTGCATAGTAATATCAGAAATTAAAGCATCCCTCAGGAGTACTACCATGTGTGAAGTACTTTAAAATGTTCTAAACACTTACACTGCAACTTTTTCTTTTAATATAGAAGCAGAAATCCCCTTTTCTCTTTTTCCATATAAATAAAGACGTGTTTTAGCAATGTTTTCCATAGTAAGAGTAATTTTAAAAATTTACTCTATTTAAGTTTGTACATCTAAAAATTAAAAGTAAGTATTGCAAAGACAACTACTTTTCCCATTATGCATTCTCACCATTTTTCTTTTAGTAATACAATCCTCCTGAACACATCTTAACCCATGTAGATGCCATACTTCTCAGCTTCCTTTGCCACCAGAGATGGTCATATGACTATATTTTGGCCAATAGCTTATGAACAGAAGTGATGTTTGCTACTTCTGGATCATTTCCTTAAACAGAAGTTGCTTTTTCTTTTTTTTTTTTTCCTTCTTCTTCTGTGTCCTCTTTTCCCCTCTGTGGGCTGTTGCCAATGAGCTAGCTTTGGCACTAGGAAACAAGAAACAGTATAATAGAAGGAACCTCAAATTCTGATTGACCTTAAGAAGCAGAGCCACTTACATTACTTAAACTGCTTACTTATCTCTGGAATGTTCTTAGAGGGACTGAACCACTGTATATTTAATTTTCTTTGTTACAGCTGCTTAGCCTATTCGATGAATCAGTTTTTAATCAGTACAAATATAATATATGAACAATATCGTATTATTTTGTCTGATAATCTATCTGGGGGTATTTTCAATCCATGTAATTCAGGTAGGGATGCCTTTATCACCAGCCTTTTCAACAAGGATACAGAGAACCCAGATCTGGTCACTCACAGTATTGCAACATGCTGACCATCGTGAATGTTTTATGGCTGGAAACATGGCCCGTGCCAGGCCCATAAAAGCCTTCCCAGCTTTTTTTCGTTTAAAATGTCAGCAAAAAGATCCATCTCCTTCAGAACTTAAAGGCAAGCAAGCTTGGATTCTTGAGGATCTCTTGGCCACCAAGTGGGGAACATCAACCAGAAGTTCAAATGCAGCACAAAAGAAAACATAGCCGAGAGAAGAAGAAAGAAAAGGTCTTGATGATATTATTTAAGCTCCTGCATCCAGCTGTGGTGCTACATGCATCCTGGGCTTCCCACTTTTCTGAGCCAATAATTTCCCTCTTTTGTTAAAGCTAATTAAAGTTGGATTTCTATAATTTGCAATTAAATAACTTGACTAAAATAGCTGTTAATTAGTCATTTTAATTGACAGAAAATATCAAGACTTTTAATCTAAAAATACTTCTTAACTTCAAAGTCATCCCCATGTTCCCAAGAATGTCCGTTGGAGATTCTTATTTTACATGATCATTCTGGCTTATTAAAAACTAAATCTGTGACAGTTTTAACTCCACGACACCAAGTCTGATCAGCAGTTTTAGGCTATTACTTCTCTACCATAATCCAAACACATAAATACTCTTTAACACATGATGCCATAAACAAATAATTCAAGTATGGTATATAGAATGTAATTTAATAACATTATCATTTGAATTAAACATTTTTCTGCTATTTTGTAGCATCACCGTCCTTTATTTTAGGTAATGAGATATAAGATTTATTTGCAAGAGAACTTTCAAACTGAATTATATAAGCATGAGTATATAACTGGAACCTATTTTTGTTCCATTCTATATGGCATGAACAAATAATTCATAAATTCAAATAGGCATTATTACAGATTGGCAATTCAAATTAGTTCCACTAAGTTAAGACTCAGGAGTCTTGGGTACTTCCAATCACTACCAACTCATTCAACACAAAATACTTGAGTACCCTATGGCAAGCAGGGTTCTAAGCATTGAGAATACTGTATTGAATAAAACAGTCAAGCTCTTATTCCATAAGAGGTGAGTTTTCTTAGAGGTTTTGAATCCCCTCATACCACCTGATGGGAAGTTCTCTTCAGGGTCCATCCAATCACAGTCATTGTTGTCTTGAATACATTTCTAAAAGTCATGAATCCTGAGGAGAAACTAAAGTCACAGATAGTTGACCTCATTGGACAGCTGACATCACCTAAGGCTTCTGTCTACATCTACTTAGAACCTTCAAACCTGGCAGAATTAATCTCATTCTATGGCTGTTTATCCTGTTCAGCACAAAATTCAGACCACTTACTGAGCTTTCCTTTCATATGCTCTAATTCCTGGACCACTCAACGCTTCTTCAACCCTCACTGCCAATGCTCTTCTCTTTCCCAACACTTTCCTTTGTATAATATGTCCTAGAATCATTTTTCATTGTTTTGTTGTTTTCTAATTAGTTTTTGTAACAATGAATAAACATCACTGATGTAGAAGGCAGTGTTAAATATGGATTTAATTCCTATTTTGTTGTTTTTATAAATACTGAGCAAAATTATTTGCATAACAACGTGGGATGAGACAGATGGGAATGAAAATTTTGGTATTAGCAATATAACTCAACTATTGAACTCCTTTCAAGTTATTTGCCAAATATCACAGTGATTTATTATCAAAAATTGTATTTTAATGATAAATTAGCTCCTTTAATTGTTTTGAAAGTGCAAGCTAGAAATGTCTTAACTTTCAAAAAGATTTGTTTCTGAGCCATTAGAGACATTCATTTTCTTACCATCAATACAAAATTTCCTTTTGTTTGGTGTCCCAGTGATTTTCACACCCTGGGGTGATGAACACCAGATTAGATCTAAGATATGATTTTGTTTTCTAAAGTGAGAAAAGTATGATTGCAAAGGAAGTGGAAAAGGAAGACAAAGCGTGATGTTTTAACTCAAGTTCTCAGGCCGATTAATATTAGGAAAGAGTAGATGTGGGATCAGGACATTGAGTCTCTTAAAATTATTCTAAGCCCATGTACTCTGTAAAGTCTTCGTGGACTTTAAGAAGTACACGTATCTCAGTTTGAAGACTGCTGGTCCACTACCCTATTAAATCCCACCTGTAGGTCAGCTGGCTTTAGCAACATTAAGTGCCATGTTTTCTCTCTCCCTTTCTTTGAATATCTGTATTCCATCAAAATGTAGTCTACAGTATATATTCACTATCTTCACTTACTCACTTTTCACATATTCCAGTCATAACTGTAAACAGTATGACTGCCTCAAAATGGCAAAATCTGAACTCATCATCTTTCCTGCCAAACTTGTGCCTCTTCCTAGATTCTCAGCTTTTAATGAATGCCACTACGAAGCCTTCTAAATTAGAAAACCCCAATAGTCTTTCTCAATTTCTCAACCTTTTGCTTCCATACGTGACCAAGTTTTATTGATTACATCACACATGTATCTTCTCTATTCATGTCTGTTAATTTATCCTTTTAACAAATATTTATTACATACCTGTTATGTTCCAGGTACTAGTCTAATCATAATTAACAGAAGATAAATATAGACATGTTCCTTGTATTTCTAAATGTGTGTATGTATATGTATATGCATATGTATGTGTGTATATATACCCTCCATCTTAGAGTTGTATCATAATATTTATTCAACTTAAATTTTTAAAAGTTTGTTTTGCCAAAAAAGGAAGGCGTTTAGAGATATCAGTTTAGCTAACATTTCTCTATACTCTTTCCCTACGGTATGGGATAAGTTAACATCCTAAAATTTATATAGTTTACATCGTTTGATATTGGCTTTTTATTATGTAATTGATTAATACTGTGAGTAAATTAACACTGAAAATAAGTCTTTTAATATGAAAAACTAGCATGAAGGAGTGGAAATTCCTGTGAATTTCAAGGAAAATTTTCAAAGAAAAATGAAAAGATTATAACCCAAAATTAATTGAGATTTATAATACTTTATTAAAATCAGAATACATTGCCACAGGATCCCCCCCTACCTTCTGTGGCTGAAAACTTATTACAATGTTGACCACATTAAAAACAAGTGCCCAAAATGGTGCACTTTAATGCATTTCTATGTACTGTTATTTGAAAAATAATTCAGCATGTCATTTTTTTCTTCTAAAATGTAGTAACAGTTGCATTAAGCAAAATGACAGTTTTTGCTTACTAAGGAAAACAACTCAATATGAAATAACTTTCACAAATATAAAGCTATTTCTGGCCTTTGAAGATATGACCGAAGGCACATCTTCACTATTTAATGTAAGATGAAACTGATGTTCAGATGAATTAAGGTGAAGTCGACATAAAGCCAAAACCAGAGATGTTACATTGGGTAGTCATAGGGGGAAAAAATAAGTTAAAAATATCTAACTCATAAATTACCCAACACGTCCTCTTAACAAGAAAGTTTACCAGTCAGCGTGACACTAAGCTAGTCAATTATTGCTCATACCCTTTAAAGCATATTTAAAAACTAGATAACAGAAGGGAGAAATGTCATATTTTTTATCTTCTCTATTGGTCAAATGTCTTTCATAACCTACTGAAGGAAAAAGCCACTGACAAAACCGAAAATACAGATACAGGAAGCATACTTATGACTGTCATTCCTGTGTGTGATTGCTTTCTTTTTCTATTCCCTTGATGTAGATTACCACCCCAGCAGCTGACATTAATTTGAATAGGAAAAACAAAAATGAACATTTAGGTAGACAATAATTATTATAACTACACAAACTGATTACATTATTAAATCTACATTTCATATCATCATTTTCAGAAAGATGAAAAAAAAAACATGTTTATGAACAAGCAGTGATTTAATAACTGTTCACCCAGCAACATTCAGATTCACAGTGCTATGCTGACACCTAGTGGAATAAAAACAGGAGTCCAGGGCTGCAAGAAACCTGTTTTTAAGCTTTTCATACTTTAACCTATGCAGTAAACCACACACACACACACACACACACACACACACACACACACACACACGATACACATATAATATATGCCGAAAGACAATATGGCCTTGGGGCCAATTTAATAAGAAAGCAATTAAAAACAGATGCTATTGGGTCTCAAATAATAATACCTTACCAAATCCTGTGAAAATTATATTTATTTAAAAGTAGCCATGAATTTTTCTTTATTTTTATTTTAACCAAAGTTTAAATGAATATATTTATAAGAATCGATGTTTATTAAGACAAAAATTAGCCTCTGCCCCCTCTACATCCCATTTCTCCTTCCCCTGAGGAAAATATTTTAAGTTATTTTACTAGTTGATTCTTTTTATTTTTATGTCTGTATCTTCAAATGACTTTTTAATTTTTCCATTTACTTCCCACAATGGAAGTTAAAGGTAAAGCTTTAAGTCATGGAAGTTAAAGGCTTAGCTTTTTCTCACCCCTACACTACCACACACAGTTACCCTTACCATCCTCTCATTCTCACAAAAGAGTTCCAGCATACTTTTATTTAGGTCATTATTCAATGTGTTAAAATACTGTGTCATGAATGTGTAAATGCTAATCAGAGTAAAGCCATGTAGTAAACTACAAATATGTTTTGCATTTCTGCACAATATTTTTACTCTTAGAACTAGTATTTGTTGAAGTGTTGGTTGGTTGGTTGGTTTGCCTTTAAGCCTGGTTCCCTAGAGAACCAAGCCTAAGGTGAAACTTGTATGCCAGTATTTTACTGGGGGGTGAAAACCCAGAAACACAGGAATAAAGGAAAGGAAAGAGGGGCAGAAAAATAGTATAAGCAAATATGAGGGAATGAATTATTGAAACTGATCTCTGCTTGATATCAATCACAGCTGATTGCTCCATCTTGCAGGACCACCTTCAGAGTCTGTATTTCCGGAGAGTATGGAGCCAGGGCAGGAAAACAACTTATCCACCAGTTCCTGTCTCCCATTAATCTCCCCAGGGATGTTAAATTCCCAGCATTTCCAAGCCCCAGTCATACTGGCTTGCCCATGGTTTTACCCAGTTTAGAGTTGAAAGTCCTGCTTCCTGGGCACCCCTCTCAGATCTGGGCAAACCAGGACAGTTGGTCACCTGAAGGACATCTCATACCTAACAGCAATAGGTCAGACTGAGGAATCCAAGCCTGGAGAAGAGGTGCTGTCAGACTGGACCCACATAAGGAAACAGTTACCCAAAAACCACCAAAAGAATTGTGATCGAGATAACCTGAGGTGCCACATAAGTGTTCTGATAAAGTTTACTCCTTAATTTTCTGTTCCTATCACTGATTTAACCAGAAACTCTGAAAATCATATCAAAAAATCCTCTCAAAACTTTTAGACACATCACATATTCTATGACATATTCTATCAATTTTATCTTTTTGAAAAAAATCTCCTGATGTTTCCTCAACTGCTCCAGTCTAGACTGTTTTTCTTCTACTCCTTGTGCAGTTATTATCCTGGGTATTCCCTCTATGTATATCTTCTGTTAGAATTCCTATGTCCAATAGTGTGTGTCTTTCTCTTTATTAGTTTACTTCTGTGTTTTGCTGGAGCATATGTTCCAGTAGCTTCCTTAGGGGGAAAAAAATTGATGGAAGGTAAACATTCCAAAATCTTGCATGTCTGAAAATGTTTTTATCCTATCCGCACAATACTAGATATGGCTAGTTATAGATCCCTAGGTTTGAAATCACTTTTCTTTAGAATTTTGAAGTCCATGTCTTATAGTTTCAGTGTTGTTGATGAAAAGTAAAATTCTGATTCCAGATCCTTTAGTCAGATGTGCTCTCTCTCTCTCAGTCTTTCCTCTCTCTCTCTCTCTCTCTCTCTCTCTCTCTCTCTCTCTCCTCTCTCACACACACACACACGCAGTGTAAAATCTTCTCTCTGATTCCATGATTATGAAATTTTACATTCATGGGCCTTGGTACTAGGCATCAGGACCACCATATTCAGCACACATATCAGAATTGCACAATTCCACTTATGTATATAGGGTGCCCCCTTAGGGTGATTCAATGCCCAACCTATATACCCACCTCAGCAGATGTGCTTTTACACTTTATAAGCCCTTTTCAATCAGTTAATTCATGCCTTTCAGTTCCAGCAAATATTTTGTATCGTTTGTTTAATGTTTTCTTCTTTCTTTTCTTTGGTCTTTTTCTGGAATTTCTATTTATGAGGTATTACATCTCTTGTACTGTCTTATGGTATTATTTTCTCACTTAAATTCTCTTCCGTTTTTTGGTGGTTAGTTGGGTTTTGTTGTTGTTGTTGTTTTGTTATGTTTGTTTTCTCTGGGGGGTAGATTTCCTCAGTTCTTACAATCCTCTTATGCTTTCTTGTGTCATATTTTAAATTGCTAAAAGCTATTTTTTTTTGTTTTCTTAAATTTTCTTAATGATAGCATTTTGTTCTTTTTTTTAAGGTTTCGATAGACTTATCTCTCTGAAAAGATGGTGCAAAACTTTTCATGTTTTCTTCTCCCTGCTGAGTCTCGGTTTCTTTCTCAAAGTTTTTTGCTTTTAGCTATTTGATCTCTATCTTTTATGTTAAAGGTCTCCCTTAGGTTTCTAATCCTTACTTACCAGCTCATATTTAAGAATGGGTGATGGAAAATCCCAGTTTGAAACTCTGAGTGTGCAGGTGGGGCTTGCTGACTGTAATCAGCACTGCAAGTGATCTGGCAGGGCCATGTCATTGTCACTGGGTAGCCCCTGTGGTCAATGTTTAGGTCTTTCATCTTGGGGAAGTTTCCCTAGAGAAGACTCTTCCTTCCTTTTTCTTGGAAAGTAAATATCTGACAACAGTGATCTAGTTGTGGATAGAGTAAGGGGCTGGGATTCAGCCTCTAATACATATATGCTTACTTAATACCTCTCTTTTCAGTATGATACAACCACCCTTGATTATTCTTGGGGTCCCCCAATGTAGATCCCTTCTGTTTTACCTTCTGCAGAGAATAAATCTCTGCTGATTTACCTGGGTGGAGAAAGTTGTCTGAATGTTCAGAATGAGGAAGGGGAACTGGGGATATAACTCTTTCCTAAGCAGCTTTTAATCAAATTTTCTTATTTTAGAATATCATCCCACTGCATCTTTCAACTGCCAGAAGTAGTTGTTCCCATTAATCCTTAGGCTCTTCTGGAATTCTTCAAGGTAAACTGGACTGGTTCTCACCTTTTGCAACACAGGTTCAATATACAGCTATCACCAGCTGGCTATGACAATAACATTTTCCAAAATTATGTTGCTGTTGTGTCCACTCTCATCCTTTTGTACTTGTGGGTTCATTCCTATTAAAACATTCCTTTACTGTAACGTCACTGGGGTTTTGGAAGGTAGCTTAGTGAGAGTCGTATGTTTCATTTATCAAGCAACAACCTTGCATTCTATTCACCTAGTAGATTTTTTTTTTTTTTTTTTTTTGCCACTTAGGGCCCTGAGAAGGAAAGCCAAAATATATTACAGATATCAGTTTATAAGTGTTTCAGTGCAACAGAACTAAAGATGATATTTACAGAGTCCAGCTGTCCATGTCCACACCTGAATCACCTTGGAGGCATCATAAGCTCATGACTGATTCCTCAAATTTGTGCCTCTAGAAACATAATTTTATTGGTGGCTCAGAATTGCTCAGTCCTTTGGCAACTAGCTCACACTAACAAAAAATTTCACAAAGGACTCCTGTATAAAAAAGGATTATAATTTATTGACTCATGGTAAGAAATATACTATCAAATGAATAAAATATTCAAGTTTTATGAATTACAATTCTGTGTTCAAAGTACAGAAGGTCAAATATGTATTTATTAAAATAATATGATTATTTTAAAAGAATAAAAGCTTAATTAATAATGGTATGTTGCTATATTAGTTTGATGTACTCTTACTATGTCAATTTGCCGATCAAATCATTGTCAAAATCCTTAGTTATAAATAATTCAACATAAAAATGTTTCATGACAATTAAGTCATTTCTGGGGGAAAAAAGAATATTGCATTAAGATGAGTCCAAACTAATGTATCCAACTTTTTAATATGCATCTTCATTGAATGTCCCACAGGCACTACAATCTTAACATGTTTAAACCTGTACTTGACATGTTTAAATCTGGACTCAAGATCTTTCTGCCCAACTCTATTCTTTCTTCTGTGTTACCTCTCCCAAGGGTTTGAGACTCATCTTTGACTCTTCCCTCTTGCTATCAACCATATCTCATTGGTTTCTAAGGCATTTTGATTCTATGCTTGAGACCCATTCTTTCTTCTATATCTCAACAACCACTAAGTTAATGAAGAGCCTCATTTTACTTACAAAAAAGTTACCTCATTTGGTAACAAAAAAGCAGAGACTCACTCAAGCTAATTAAGGCAAGAGGGTTTATTGTACAGAGTAATTGGTGAATCACACAATAAGCTGGGATATAAAAGGACAGGTGTTGATTAATAGAAACCATTTAAGCATAAAATTAAACAATAAAAAATAATAATACCTAAATACAAATTTAAGCAACCCTGGTTTATCTGGTAGACATCCTCTAGTGCCTTATTCATTAATCATGCATGGGAGATAAGCTTTCTAAATCCTATGTGTCCTTATATTTGTTTGATAACTTAGCTAGATATAAAATTCTAGTGTTGGTGTCATTTTCCTTCAGAACTCCTCCCACTCTTTTAGCATCCCCTGATGTAAATGAAAAATTGGATGCTTATCTAATTTTTGCCTTTTTGTACCTATTTTTCCCATAGTGTAAACAGTTAGGTTTTTCTCATTCTCTTCAATGTTCTGAAATGTATTAGCCAAATATCTAGGTATGATATAAATCATTATTCATTCATCTTTACTCAGCACTTGATAAGGTCTTTCCACTTGAAGGTAAGTTCTCCCCTTTTGTTTTAGGAAATATCTTTTAGTAAATCTTTGATAATTTCCTCACCTTCATTCTGCCCTTTGGAAATCTTAATAGTCTGAATTTGTCCATCTTACATTAATCCTCTTTCTTTCTTTCTTTTTAATATTTATCATCTTGCTTCCTTTCTGCTTTATATTCTGGATTATTGACTTCATCTTTCAAAACTTCTATTGAACTTTTTATTTGACAATCATTTTAAATACTGAAAAGCTCTTTCTTATTCTCCGAGTGTTACTTTTGACTGGCCAAACCACTTTTACCTCTCTCCTCTTACCCACTTTGGTAGCTCTCCAATTTGTTAATACCCCCCTTTCCATATTTCTGAGATTTTTTTTTCTTTTGGCCTCTAGATTGTAAAGACATGACTAGCTTCTGTCAAGACTTGAAAGGCAGAAGAGAAGCTTTTGAGACCACCCAGCCCAACTAGCAATCACAGTTAAAAAGTCCTTTGGTTTTTCTGTAGCAATAATAGCGGAGGTACTGATATCTAATCCTTAGCTTCTAGAGTGACGGGGAGGGATTTCCAAAGGAAAAATCTCATTGAGTGAACAGTTTTCCTGAGTGCCTCACTTTAGAGTGGGATCATACCTTGATTCTGTGGCCTTTCTAAATATTCTGTAAGCTAACTTATATGCTATAATAAATTTCTTTATACTTAGAATCAGCCAGAATGATTCTATTGTCCAACCCAATGCTGGCAGATAACAAGGACTAAACTGTTCCATGTTCATACCTTCACTTATCCCCCTTTTCACCAGTCAGTACTTTCCATCCATATATATCCTGGTAGTTTGTTGAAATTTGCCAGTTCATTTTCTATTACTGTGTAAAAAATGACCACAAACTTAGTGGCTTAAAACACCACCCATTTATTAGTTTACAGGTCTGTAGGTCAGAAGTTGAGGCAGGCCTGACTAGGTTCTCTGCTCAGGATATTACAAGGCCAAAATCAAGGTATCAGCTCGGCTGTAATCTTATCTGGAAGCTCTGGGGAAGAATCTGATTTCAACCTCATTAAGGTTGCTGGCAAAACCCAGTTCTTTGTTGCTATAAGTCTAAGGTCACCATATCCTTTCTGGCTGTTAGTCAGAGGTTGCTGTCTTCTTCCAGAGCCCCCACCACCACCACCATCACCACTGCTTTATCACATGGAGCCCTCCATCTTCAAGGCCAGCAAGAGAATCACGTTTTAATCCTGGCCTCTCCTTCTGCCACCAGACAAAGAAAACTCTGCTTTTAAAGGATTTGTGAGATTAGATTAGGATGACCCAAATTATCTCCCTTTTATTAACCCAGTCAACTGATTAGTAACCTTAATTACATGTGCAAAATCTCTTTTGCCATATAACATGACATATTCACAAGAGAGGGAATTATGCAAGGGCAAAAGTCATTGGGGTCATTCTTAAAACTCTGCCTATCTCAGCCCTCTCTAGTTCACTTTAATATCAGAGGTTGAAACCTTTTTAATTTTTTTATTATTTTCATAAGCTCTTCAGATTGAAAAGGATCTGACATTAACTACTCAGTTTTTCATCTTAAACAATAGTATCAATCACACTCATAGTTGGTTGCAAATTTATATTAGACTTGGATGTGCAAAATATTGAAGTATGTTCTCTCTACAAATGATCCAATCACTTGCTAGCCACTACTCCCCTAATGGGGGGGGGGGAGCATAACTTCATAAACTCATTTAGTCTGATTTAATAAAGTCTTTTGATAAATGTTATATATTGCCAAAGAAAAATTGCACTGGCAGAGTAAACAGGCAAAGAAGTCTATTCAAGACATTACAGCAGGGGAGAGAGATTGACCTCAACTGTACTGGAACAAAAGGTGGGAGTTTTGAATCCTTTGGTGAGCTAGTTGGAAAGTACTGGAGGACCTTAAGGATAAGATTGGTCACTGCGATTAGACCATTTATGTTTGCTATTTGGTGATTATCAAAGTTAGGCTCCATGCTGCCACAAAAACTGAGAGATAGGAGGAATATCTTTCTTGATTCTATTTCAAAGGGATGGCTAGCAGGTTCTTGAGAAAGATATTACTAGGTTGTAAAACTGGCAAAATTCTGTGAGAAAATCTGCATCTCAAAGGGGCAGTGAAAGAATTTACAATTGAAAGTTTTCTAAAGTAAATGCTCTAAGAAAAGGGAGGTCAGGGACTTAAAGTCCAGAAGAAATCTGTCTGAAGTTTAGTCAAGGTGAGAGGAATGTTAAGGCTACTTCGGTCACTATTAAGGATAAAATGTTTAGCATTTCAGTTTTCTACCCATCACCTATTTCTCTCCACAAATGTATATGAGTGTTTGAGGAAAGTGAAGCTTATGTAACCTTGTGTCTGATGACAAAAGATGGAGACCTTGAATCCATACAATGTCCCCTGGATTCTTGCTGGTCACTTCTGCAGCGTGGCCACTGTTGATCACCTGTTGGTAATCACTGAGTTGTGCTGGACCTATTGGATTTTTTTTAAATGGAAGGTATCATGTTGCTTCCTCCCACTAGAGTCCTTGGTTCTATTTGCTTCCAGTCTTGAAGTCATTGAGTTCTGCACCCTCTGTATCCACTAGTATTCTGCCCTTCTTTTGTGACCATTCTCTAGGGGTAAACACAAATTCCTATATTCATTATATATCTTTACCCCTTGAGAACCAGGGCATTACCTCCAGTTCATTTACCTGTCTTCCACTGGCACCTCTGCATATTGCTTATCGTGTTTTAGGTCACTGAACTAGAAACTCAAGTTTCCTACTAGCCTATATCTCCCTAACACTATTTCAGAAGTAAGCATACTACTACTACTACACACACACACACACACACACACACACACACCCTAGATATTCTCAGTCTTCCCAAACCCAGCTCATTGTTTCAATCCATCCCTCCACCTACTCCCACTCTTACCCCAACACACACATACCCACCCATGTTGAGATTGGCAGCTGACTTTTTCCACTGACTTCTGTTATTCTTCTTCCCAACCCCTCAGGGCATTCTCTTTCATACAATTCCCAGGCTTAATACTCTAAGCCCAGTTTTTTATATCTTAATCTGTAGCTATAATAATTTTTAATTCCTGTCTTTTATAACCAAATTGTATTGCTAAAGGGCCTAAAACTTAGTTCATGTAATTCAAAGCTTATCAATGACTTTCTAGCACTAACCACTTCCCTCTTTCCAGGGCATTATGCTTCAAAATGGAACTTGGAGGGGAACAATTCTCTTAAATATTTGCAAAATATTACCCCTGTCACACACTCTTGAGATGAAGCAAACATATGGGATAGTCACCTGGCTATAAAAGTGTTTTTAAAGTCTTAACAGAGATACAAAAACAAATGTCTTATAGCTAAAGTTCTGTCTAGCAACCTGTGCTTTCTTTTTTTAATTTCCATAAAAGTATGAATACTGTTACTTTTATCATTCCCCAAAATAGAATTTATGAACCTATATTCAGTTGAAATAATGACAATTGTGTCTTAAAGATGCGATCTTTTGAGAATGCTGTTTATCAGTTACACGTGTAGCAAGTATTATTACCTAATTATAAATAAAACAATTTACTTATTTATTTACAAAGATAATTTGAACAATTATTTGCTATTGTTTGTTTCTTAAAGTTCCCTTCAAAGTAATTCTTAAATAACTATATACATGATATATGTAATATATATGGAGATATATTATGTATGTATGTGTGTATATGGAGAGAGAGGGAAATGGTGGTTGAATAAAGTGCCTTCACTCTGAAACCTTACTCACCTTATCATTTAGAAAGTGTAGACTGTCATTTATTTGGAGTTTTTTTAATTATAAGTATTAATAAATAAACTAAGTTAATTCAATTTATAAGTTCTTGTGGTTTCAATATGTAGTTTTTTCTTAATGCATAAGGTTTAACATCTAGCACCATTAAATTAATGGTAAAGTGGCAGTATGGTAGTACGTACATTAGTTGTTATTAGTAAAAATAGGAGAGTAGAGATAAAATTTAGTTAAGTTAAAACCTTAGACCTAGGATTAGATGCTGTTTATCCAGATGTCTCACATGTGAAAGCTGCCATTTCCATCATCTTCTTTCATACTGGGGCCTTTGGCCATTTTCTCCTTCCTGCTCTTGACATAATCTAGTTGTGAGTTCCTCCCATGATAAAATGGGACAAATATCCCCCATCTTTATGTTTGCACCACCAACTGGCTATTTCCCGATTTCAGTTTCTTAAAGAGATATTGCAGTAATGTGGCTTCTTTACTTGACTCATACTATATTACAGCTCTCCCCCTAGAACGTAGTAACAAAGCTCATAGACAATTTGAACTATTGAGTCAACATTGCATAGCTTATTCCTTCAATTGGGATTTGTAAATTTAGAGGGCATAGAGGCAATGGATTCCGCACCCCACCCCAAACACCCATCCCTACACAAACATGCAACTTAAAGATGCTCCCCTCGTTTAAAGACCATCCCCCCACCAACACATACATCCCTACTTAAGAGTCTAACTTCCCAGGTTAAAATCCTGTCTTCCACATCATTGATCTTCCCCCAGCGCTTCATTCAGATTATGCACCTAGTACGCAATCGGAAAATGTTTGTGGAACACTGTTGAATGTCAACAGTCACTCTGGGCTTTCGGATAAAAATGATGAATCATCACAGGATAATTTCAGCATCCAGAGCCCAAACTGTAACCGGGTTGTGCTACTATCCTAACACAGAATTCACAAGCCCCCGCCTTCGAGGAGCCAGCAGAAGGAACACGAGAGATTTGACAGCGATGACTTGGACCACCAGCTTTTAAATCAGCCAGTTGGGTATTAGAAACGCTCTACAGTCAAGATTGTCGCTTCAGGAAGGAGTGGAGGCGGGGGTGAGCTGCGGAAGCAAACCTCCGCGCAAGGCACTCTGGGACACTGCGACTCCAAGGCAACCGGCGGGCACGCGGTTGTCATGGAGACCGGCGGGCGACTCTGAAAGCCTTGCGGAGGGGCTGCCTTCGCCCCTACCCAGACAAGATGCTTCGCGGAAGCTGTAAGGCCTCTGAAAGGCGAAGACACTTTATTGACCGCCTCAACTGGCAACAAGACCAGGCGCTGAGCAGCAACATCTACCTCCTACGAGAGATGGGCCCCACCTCCTTTCTACTGAGAGAGGAAGAGCCGGAAAACAGGGATTTCCGAGTAACTACCACCCCCAACCCGCCTCGGCTCCCTGCCATGCCGACCCGCGCGGTCCCCCCAGGCCCACCTTGTATGTGGCCACTTGCTGCCGAACCCCACCCGCGAGTGTTCCAGACTCTAAAGATGTGCACATTGCAGAGCGAAATAGTATTTGTTAGAAAAGTTCCATTATTGGAGGTTAGGACTCCAAATTGCATCCAACTCTTCTAAGATGATGGCCTTTGATCTCTGGGCTTAAAAACGGGAGACATTTTATCTGACTATATGGTTTGCATTTACGTGCGTTCTCAGATCCGTTAGCAGTCACTAACCCTGTAACTCAAACGAAATGAAAATCGTACAATCTGTTTACAAGACGTATATATTTGCTAAATAAATAAAATCGGGTTTTCTTTACTTTTTAGACAGTCTGAAGCTATAACAAGACCCTTTTAAAGTATGGCTTAAATGGTGATTCCTTGGAAAGTCTTAATGAATAAAAATTCTTTTTAATTTTGCTGAAAGACCACAGATATTTCATATTCTCAAATCCTATTCTCACCACTCAAAAATCAGCCACCACTCTACCTCCCAGGAGTTGACTTGAAAATTTTTAATTTAGTGTCATGCTGCTTATCTCAGACGTCCTTTTTTCACTTTATAACCCTTAGAGCATTTAATAAATAGTTTAAGCCAGTACAGACTTGGTGAATAAAATTAGTTTTCTTGAATAAAATTAAACTCACCAATTGAAACGCACAAAACAAAAACCCCAGAAGAACTACTTTACAAAAGGTCTTTAGCTCCATTGCAAAGTAGAATTTCCTTTCAGTTAAAAATTTATAGATTTTTTTTCAAGTTTTTAAAATTACATTTCTTTTCTCTTGCCTGAATGTAGGTCTCTTAAAAACAGTCTTAGCTGACAATGCAATTTGTTTAACAAGGCAAAGAATAAGGAAGTGAAAAATCAGACTTGTGTCAAGAATTAAGATGTTCCAGTAGACTATGTTCAACATTTTGGAGTCACCTAAAATACCTAAACTAAAATATCTCTTGAAATCTATTTTAATCCAATTATCTATTAATTTTACTCTATAACTCTAAAAACTGACTGGAACTTTTTTTTAAGTATGCATTTTTCTTTTGAAGGTTTCTCTAGGAAATCCTCATGTTTGTAATTGTGCCATATTTCTGAAAGGAGGGGAACTTTGTAAGCATATATGCTGGTAAGTGACATTGTAATGAAGATCTTCCACAAAGGAACATCTTGGTATATTACATGTTTTGCCTTCTTCATGGCTTGAGTACTGCAAGATTAAAGAAATCTGGTGTTGGGAGAACTTAAAGATAAAATGGTTGTAGCTTGTCAATATCATTTTGGATATTTTATTTCATCCCAAAAATTAAGTGAGGTTTAAAAATTAAAGTGAGGTAAGCATACTACCACCTCTACATGTTTGGAATGTTATTGTTTTTAATAAGAAAAAAAATCAATGTTTAGATTTTCATTATGTACAAAGGTGAAATGTAACAATAAAACAAAAAATCTCCCCTGTTCACATCACTGATGATAATTGCATGGTTCATTATGATATTTTTAAATTTTACTATTTTCCTTTTCAATAAGCATTTGACTATGAATCTTTTAAGACTGAAATAGGACTCTGCTGAAGATTACTTCTGTCAAATATAAAATTTTTCCTCTAGAGTCAGAACCTGTTTATAGGTGATCCCAGAAATGAAAAACAAAAAAATTCCTTCCATGTAATTTAAACCCACATCAACTCATTTGTTTACCTACTATACTTATACCAACAAATCACTAATTATATTATTATAGAAAGTTTGTAATTGATATTCTAAGAGAAAAAAATCAAACAGGAAATTAAGAAAAGTGTGTATCATATTTCTAATGCTTTTCTTTATAGGTTAGAAAACAGTATATATACATATAGGTGTTATTTTCAATGTTTTTATTTACCAAGTTTTTGTTGTTTTGATCAGTTTTTATTGAGCATCTACTAACACAAGTTATTTGCTCTAGTTAGCATAAAAATATAAAATATGGTCCCTTCAAAATTTGCAATTTGGTTTTATTATTATACATAAAATAGGTTTTTTCCATTTTTATTTATGCCAGCTTCCTCAGAGCAAGGGCATTCTGTTCTGATTTTTATGTAATGTAACTAATTTTTTACAGTATGTTTACCATAAACTTAATGGAAATATAATCCAAGTATTTAACATACTAAAGTATATTTAATATATTTAAGTAAGAATTTAATATATATTTCCCACTTTTTTAAAAAAAGTCATATTCCATTATAATTGGTGATATTTGAAAGTATTTTTCTGTCATACATACCTAGTGGTATGTATAGGAAAACAGTCATTTGTTACTCTATCCAGAAAATTCCTCCATTTCCAGGAGTAAGAAACTTCCAAGGAAGTTTAAAAAGAGTGCTGTGAATACTTAGATTCCCTCACTAACCTCTCTTTGTGGGCTACTCTATGTCATAAAGAAATATATGGACTCTCTCTGCCAAATCTCTTTACTGCAAATGTCTTTTGTTTCCATGTATCATAGTTTTTTCACATATGCTTATTTTAAAACAAAAATTTAACGACTCCTGTAACAGAAAACTGATGAGAATTTTGTTTATCCCTAACACTTTCAGCAATATAAATTCTGTAATGCCATTCCTATTCTAAAATTAATAATACCTTTTGAGGTTATGTCAGAAATAAATGTTTTATTTTGTTTTTCTACTTTTGAATATTAGGGTCTTGTTGAAAAAATTCAGGCTTCCAAGGAATCATGAATGTAAGTTGTGTTTGTGTGTTTTTACTAATTTGAAGTTAACGAGTTTAATAATTGTTTATTTAGACATATTCTAAATTTAGACAGTTATTGTCCAGACAATCTGAAAACTGTAACACAGTTTGTTACATTTAAGACAGTTGGAACATTTTTTCTTCCTATTTAACAAAAAATGTAACTTTATATGCCATTTCACATTAAAAAGCACTTAATAAAAAATGAGGTGAAATAATGGCCAGGTTTTCAGTAGAAAAACTTTCCCTCATGAATTCTAAGCAAGGATTTACAGTAATTTCTGTATCTAAATTTATTTTAATTATGAGAAAAATGACAAATGTAATTTTTCAGGTCCCAGAAATAGTTGACATGATACATAATTTCATTTAAAAATGTTTACTCACAAGTTTTTATGCAAAAAAATATATGTATTTTACAGTTAAATAGTTTTTATGTCAGTACCTCCATTGAGTTTAAAGTCAGGCATATGAATTTTTTTATAATTTTCAATTTGAAATTTAATTTAAAATTAAATTCTAGAGTCCTCAAAAATAAAAGAGATAGAAAAATAATTCTATCACAGGTTATTTAGATTTATACATTTTATAATAAAGATGCTATCATTATGGAAATGTTTCCTGCAAAGATTTATTTAACCTATACTAGATTCATCTAAGAACTGCAAAGGCATTTAACATTTATTAATAAATGTTTATAATATTCATAAAGAATTAAAGTGATAATCAGTTTTCAATTTTTTTCAATTCAAGTTATTGGTTCTATTTAAGCAAATATTATATAAGTACAAACACAGTTAACATTTAAAAGTCCTACTAGATAATAAATTAATATTAGTGTTTCACAAGGGTTTTTCTTTTGTATTCTTCTCTCTACCCATTTTCTTAGAAACATCTCATATTTTCTGTTTCCACCTGTTACCTCTGTAACAGTGATTTCCACATCTTATCAGCAGACCAGTATTTCCAGCTGCCTTCTGAGCACCACAATTTTGGAGGTCCCACAGGCATTTGGAATAGTAAATTCCCCCCATATGTGCTCTCCTGTTGTATTCCCTACCTCACATATTGGCTTTCCTTTTTCTTTAGTCTCCAAAGCTAGAAACCTTGGCATTCTCCTTGTTTTTCCTTTCTCATCCTCTTCTCTCGTAAAGAAATCCTGTTTATGTTACATCCTACCTACTTCTCAACAGTGATTTTACTTCCCCATCCTCATTCTTACCTTTGTTCAACCTTCATCAGCCCTTAGTACTGTCCTTTGTAGCCTCCCTGTTTCCAGCACCTGCACTTTGTTGCTTTCTCCTTCACATTGTAGACAAAAGGTTCTTTCTGAAATGTCACCTACTCTGTACTTCACCCTCTCTCCCAGTCCCTTCATACACAATAATTAGGTTGGATGAGTTCATGGATATTGTTTTCTTCTCTATTTCTCCATTGTATACACCTGAAGTTAAATGCTCACATCCTCTCCAAAGTCTTAGTTATTATCTACACTATTTTCCATATCATTTTCACAAGCTTCTATACTAGGGCTACCCAACAGAAATATGATGTGAACCACATATGTAATTTTCTGGTAACATATTATAGAAAGTAAAAATAAACAGGAAAATTAGTTTTAATAACATATTTTAATTTAACCCAATACATCAAAATATCATGTCGGCATGTAATCAATATAAAAATTATGATATTTTAATGTTTTTTCATACTGCCTTCAAAATCTAGTGTGTATTTTACATTTACAATGCATCTCACCTCAGACACTATATTTTCATTGGAAATGCTTGATCTGCATTTAGACATCATAAAATATTCAGTTGAAAAATAAATTCATATAATACCCAAATTGTTATAAACATAAATTTTCCAGAAACTATAGATTATCAGTTTTCCATTTAACTTTAAATAAGACAAAATTTAAAATTCAATTTTCAGTCACACTATCCACATTTCAGGTTCTCAGTAGCCACATATGGCTAATGGCTACCATATTGAACAGTGCAGCTCTACCCAATTACACTCAACAAATATTTATTGTACTGCATATTAGGAACTCTACTAGGTGATTTTTTTTAATAAATTGAATCATATGAATTGCCAATATTTTTTCATCTACAAATATAGCAATTTCATATGGATCAATCTAATACTTTATATCATATCCTTTGTGCTCTTGAAGGCAGAAACCACATCTTATTCTTTTTATAAATATCCATATAGTAGGAAATTTTTTAAACGTTTAAATTTGATCCTATATATTAATTTTGAAAAATTATATTTCCTACTAAAATAAAATATTTTTATACCTCATATTTAAAAGACGTTTTAGCTACTC
The DNA here is from genome assembly GCF_964341445.2 of Mesoplodon mirus. Lineage (NCBI taxonomy): Eukaryota > Metazoa > Chordata > Mammalia > Artiodactyla > Ziphiidae > Mesoplodon > Mesoplodon mirus. The sequence goes on from NC_138984.1 coordinate 47,914,326, forward strand.
AATGTTGAGAAAATCCTTTGTGCACAAATATTCAAAGAAAGTATAAGTCTCAATAATGTTGAAATTTATCATTTAAATGAAAGTTTGAAAATTAAAGTAATTCAAAGAAAGCTATAAACAATTATTCAATAATATTATGTAAAGTATGTACATAAGTGTGGAGAAGAAGATAGTGAAGCAGAAGCATTTTGAACATCATTCATAGATTATTTTCTAAAACAAATCTGGAAACAATTATTTGTGCCCTAGTGTTGCATACAAGAAACCCGAGATTCTCTTTTATTTTTGAAGACCTATAAAGATGATTACATAGGAATTTTTTATAAAGATATCAGTTTTTGAACACTGAATATTATTTTCCATCACCCAAACAAATGCTTCCCAGTAAAACCTGGCTTCATTACCTAATGGTTTTTCCTAAATACAACGTCTAGGAAATGCCATCTTGTCCTTTTCTCAATTAAATATTTATGGATAAAATAAAAGCTGCATTTAGGAAAATTTTTTAAATACCCACCACAAAGATATAATAAACATTTTATTTTCTCTTTTCTTTTTTGACCTTGTATTTATGTATACCTAATAGTCTGTGGGAATTCTGTGTTCTGCTTTTGTCACACACTGTTACTTTATATTTTCAGTGCTATGTAGTCTCTCTCATTCAAGTCATCAGTGAATATTAAACTATGATATACCATGATAGTGTATGGTATATCATAATTTATTTAACATTCTTCCATTTTAGGCATTTAATTTACTTCTGACTACCTGTTATATTCTTTGTAAATGAAACTTTTTCTTCTCTCAATTATTTGTGTCGCCTGAAGTCTCATTAACTGGATCTTGCAGTAAAACTATTATTTTTTTACTGAGATATAATTGACATATAACATTATATTAGTTTTGGGTGTACAACATAATGATTCAATGTAAGTATATATTGCAAAATGATCAACACAATTAATCCAGTTAACATCCATTACCACACAGTTACAATTTTTTTTTCTTGAGATGAGAATTTTTAAGATTTATTCTCTTAGCAACCTTCAAATATGCAGCAGAGTACTATTAACTATAGTCACCATGCTGTACATTATGTCCCCATGACTTATTTATTTTATAAGTGGAAGTCTGTACCTTTTGACCACCTTCAGCCATTTCTCCTACCTCCTAGCCATCCCCTGGCCCAACATCTGGCAACCATCAATCTGTTCTCTGTATCTGTGAGTTCGAGTTTTTTTTCCTTTTTAAGTATTAATATTTTTATGTCAGTCACCCATAGGTATTGCTTTATAGCAATACTTTTGCTGATTTATGATTTCAGCAGTATATCAATTTTCTGCTAGCTTTGCTTTTTGGATTCATGTTTTAGGCATATTTAACCATATTACTTAAGCATAAAATGGAAGACATTAACAGCATATTTAAGTCTCCAAAGAAAATAAAGATACATGGAAATATTTTGAAAAGCTAATAATATTTCTATAATATTAGAAAAAAAGACTAAGTCACACAAAGTGGGAAAAAATAACAGATACAAAGTTCATAGTAATCTATTCATTCCTAGTAAATTAAGTAAGAAAATAGTTTTCATTCTTCCATACATCTAACATACCCTTAGAATCTAAAATGCCCTGAAATAACTTTTTCAAATAAAAAGAGAAAATAACATAAGGCAAACAAGATGTAACATTCTATTTATTTATTACCTTTTATTTAGATTTATTCTGTGTCTGCACCTCATTTTGATTTTAACTCACTTTTCTTTTGATATTAATGAGATTGAACATCTGTTGACTTTAATATTTGTACTACATGTGTAAATTAAACTTTGGCTATTTATTTATTGGGATAAAACTACACACTCTTCCTAAATATAGGGATTACCCCTCTTTGCAAATGTTTTCCTAATGTCATAATTCTTTTTTATATGGTTTCGTTAAATTTTGTTTTATATATATGTATATGGATTTTTGTGTGTTGCTAAATCTGACCATTTTTACTTTTATGTATATTGTTTTGGTACTTTGAAAGTTGTCTATCTTCCATAGTATTTTAGAGATTTTTTTTCTGCTAGGTTTTCTATTTTATTTTTATTCTTCTTTATAGCATCCATGTGTAGTTGTATTGATATAAATTGGAGGTTGGTATTTGGTTTGAAGTAATTTAATTTTCTCCATATTTCTACCTAGTTATCTCAATAACAGCTATTAAATAGTGCTTCTTTTCATCCTTGTTTCATAATTTTTATAGTGAGTTTTGTTTTTTTATAATACATTATGATATCTGATAAGGTTAGCTGTCTTGCTCTCCTTTATGAAAGAATATTCTTTTATAGTCTCATACATTAATTTTTCCAAATTAATTTCAGAAGATTTTGTTTCTCCCTTTTATTCTCCAATTCATGTTATACCACATAGAACAGTTTGTAGCCAGCTCCTCTTATGAAGTTTTATGTTTCAGTATTTCTGCTGCTCTAGAGAATCTTTATCCCCCAAAGCACAATTTTCTGTCTTCATTTTCCTCCTCATTTCTATAGGGAGCAGATGTTTCTGTGTCTCTGTGACAAATAGCCCTCATCCTCCAAAGTAATGATTAATTAAAATATGATATCCTCCCACATTCCACCTGCCATGCCACCTCAGACAAGGAACAGAGATTTCTGTATTGAAATGTAACTGTGATGTTTTCAGTATTGTTAATGTTTAATTGGTAATCTTTTTAGGGAAAACGGAGCTTTTCATTATCTTGCAAATGATTTTTTAATCTCTATGTATTAAAGAATATATAAAATGAATAGAACTCAAGGGGACCAACAACAGCTGGCATTTAAATTATGTTAAGAAGAGGGAAAGAAGAGGGGCATGGGAATGGGCCAGAGAAAAAAGGAATCTAAGATGCCTTGATCAAAACTATATGCACTTAGTACACCATTTCTTAGAAGGACAGCAGGATGGAGAAAATTCAGAATTCAAAGACTGTGTATCCCAAATGTATAGGCAGTATAGTTCCTAACAGATTGTCCTGAGGAATACTGACCAAATCTATGAAGAATGTGGCTACCGAGACACTTGTGGGGACGTAAAACTAAGGAAAATAAGCGCAACTGTGTCTTCATCTCTCATTATCTATTTACTAATTTATTCATCTAACAAATGTTAATTACACTAACTACTCGAATCTCTCTTCTCCTTTCTGTATTTGTGCCCATTTCTTTTAATACTCCTGTATGATGATAAATATTTGTTTATGAACAAGAGAACAGATCAAAATGTAAGAGATGATTATAACACCAATCCAAGGAGGAACACTGTCATATAATTAATCTGAAACCTTTATAATGCACTGGTTACACTGACTCTTTTCAGTAACAGGAAAACAAGAGATAACTTCTATTCTTTTTATAAATGACTCTTTTCTGACCTTTTGGCTCTGAAAGGAATACGAAAAGTGGTAAATGTCAGTGTAATAATTCAATCTTTCTGATATTTGGGGGAAAAATCCTAACTTTCCGCCTAAGTTGTTTCTTTGTCTCCAATTTGCCACTGAATTTTAATACTTTGGAATTTATCGTTAGCTGCTTTGCGATTAGGTCTTGTGGAAAGAGAAATCAGCAACTTGCTTCGAGGGATACATCGAGTTCAAACTCCCCAACAAGGAAGGAACAATGAAAATGCACAGATTGAAGAAGATGGTTACATTAAACAGAAGGAAATTAGTTCAGATGATATATGCTCTATTTGTCAAGAAGTACTTTTAGAGAAAAAGCTTCCTGTCACGTTTTGCAGGTGACGTGATTTTTCTTTGGATTCTGGAAACTTATGAAAAAATTCTAGTTCAATATATTTGTAATATGTTATGAAACATGTTGATAGAAAAATAATACATATTTAAACAATTATACTTAATTGGCCTTCTTTTATTTCCTAACATGTTGTGAGAGGTCCTATGCTAACTCTAAATATTTCTGGGCTACATTTTAAAGGATGAAAGTTAAAAAATAACTCCACTTTATTTACTTTTTCACTTTAAGTTATTAAAGTAGATAATTTTCATGTTTCTGTTTTATACACATGAATAAATGCCACGGCTTAGAGTAGTTACAAACAGTTTTTCTGAAAGTGAAGATTATTTTACTTTAAAATGATAAAAATTCTCTTCAGCTTTTCTAAATTTTATCTTTAAATAATTCAAAATATCACTTATACATAAATGTTTATTGAGAGTATTGTACTTAACCATTCTTCAAAGGCACTGTAAATTTGGACTTGGAAAATTTGGGCAACCATTTGCTATTGAACTTTTCAATTCTTTTTTTTTTTTCCTGATTATTTACCAAAATTTTCATCCACATGTATTTTTTTCACATAGCTGCTTCTTTTGCATATTTTAAAATTACTATTTCCCAAAATATTATTTCTCTCAGCAGATATTTATTGGGTACAACCACATTCATATTGTGTGACTTCTAGAAAAATAAGGTGACACCCCTGCTCTCAGTGATGCTTCTTGTTTAAAAACAATAATTATTGTTATAATTTTCCTTTTTGTTAAGACTATATGCATTCTCACTTTAAAGATAAAAATATTATAATGATGCAAAATCTTTTACCACCATTTCACTGAAATGGAAAAGATTTTGTTTGGAATTCTGATGTACTAAATTAAATATGATAGATTAGATTAGATAGATAAAATAGTGTTTATGTGTGTAATCAAGCTATATCTGGAGAATCAGTTCAGAATCTATTTTTATAGGAAATAAATATGGTAGCACAGAAAAAAATATATATATATATACATATATATAACTTTGCTGTATACAAATGGTAAACTTGGATTTTATTTCTAACAGGTTTGGCTGTGGCAACAGTGTTCATATAAAATGCATGAAGATCTTAGCTGAATATCAGGATAAGATATCACACACTTCCATGTTGAAATGTCCCTTGTGTAGGAAAGACTTTGCACCATTAAAACTTATTTTAGAGGAATTCAAAAACTCTAGCAAACTTGTGGCTACAGTTGAGAAAGAGCGACTAGACAAACACCTTGGAATTCCCTGTAATAACTGTCAACAATTTCCAGTTGAAGGGAAGTGTTATAAGTAAGTATCAATCAGTAATATTATAAATTTGTAGTCTAACTTTTTTTTTTAATTTTAGGAAACTTTGAACATTAGAGTACTAGTCATTTAGGCTTCTTCTTTTCCTCCTCTATATAGTGTGTTTGCCTTAAAGATGGCTACTTATTTAGGATTTTCAGACTAGTGATCTGTGTCAGCCCAGTACCTTAAGAATTTCAGTTGTTTTATTTTCTTTACTCACACAGAGTATTGGCTTTGCATTCCAGTCTAGATTGAGAGTCTGAAGTAGCATTCTTTCTTGGAAGCTCTGAACACAGGCTTTGTAGTTTGGCCTAAATGAGTTTCCAAGCTCGGAGCCCTGCTAGATAGACCTCTCACCCCCTGTAACTTTCTTTGAACCACCAATGAGGTCATTGCCAAAAACTCCTAGGACTGAGCCAGAGGGATATTTACTAGATCAACTGAACTCGAGTTCCCCAACTCCAAACTGCAATGATGCATGTTTTGTTTTCTTTCACATCTTATACCTTAACAAAAACAAGATACTTATTAGAGAGAGAAATTTTCATTACTTTTTGAGTATTCCTCAAACTTTCCCACTTTCTTAATTGAAATCTTAACTGTATGTTAAGAAGAAAATATTTTGCTTCAGTCTTTGTTAAACTTTTTTCTAAAATGCATCAGTTTACTTTTCACTCTTCCTGGAATTACATTATGATGAGTCTAATTAATATTTTTAAAACCCTCTCATAAAAACATAAACCCCCAATGGTGAATGATACCTTTCTCCTTTAAACTGTTTTAGTCCTTTGTTTTCTCAATGTGTCACATAGAAGTAAATCAACCAGAGCACCATTAGCAAAAGTCTTTATTGAAAACAGCAAGCCTGAGAAAGCTCACTTGAGGAAGAAGGGCAGAATTTTTATAAGGTTTAGCAGGAGGTGTTCAGCTAGTTTCAGGAATGTTGGCTAAAGAGAATTCTAGAAAAAGGAAAGACGATATTTGGCATTAGCAGCCATTTTGGGGGTAATCTGAATTTTTTCAAGAGGGGTGGGTAAGAACAATAAGGGGCTAAGGTAACGTGTGGAAAGGTGGGTTGGGAGGAACAGCTGGGGGTGACAAGGACAGGTGAAAGCCACGGTGTAAAATTTTCAGTTTTTATAGTGCTGTATTCCTCAAATTGTTAATGCGTGGGTGGCTTTGGTAAATGATCTCAAATCTTGCTTTTAAGTATTTTGTTAATGACAATGCTCTCCTCTGTCCCTCTGACTGCTATTTCTGTCCCCAAGGGTGATTCTTCCTACTACCCCTCAATACAGGCATTCTCCACTGTTCTGCTCCCTGCCTGCTGCTCCGCACTCTGCTTTCAGAGTAACTTCTCTACGCATTTGGCTCACAATTATTCACATCCATATCTCCTTCCACTCCCTCAGATGCTAACATTTCAGCCATTAGCCTGAAAAAACGATTTCTGGGAGTTTTAGTAATGGTTTGAGTAGGAAATAAGGTAAACTAGAAAGCTTTTCAGTTCCTCTTCATTAAAGTTTCATAATATAGCTACTTACCTTTTAAGAAGTTAATTCCAAAACTATCATATATATATATTAAAATATAGAGATACTTAACTTTTTGTAGCCCAGCATAATTTGATGTATTGAATAAACCGCACCATTGCTTTGATTGGTTGATGTTAATTATTAAGAATCTTCCATGTATGTATAAACAATAATAATGAATAAATTAATACTTGCTGCTTCTAAGATGTCTGAAGGATATATTTTCCCAGATTTCTCTTAGAAATAGTCTTCTAATTCTTTGATAACTTGAGTAAGAAAATAACTTTATTTGCTTGAAATGTTATTTTTGGTGAATATTGCTGAAAGTAAATTAAAATTCTCTGCTTGTGGCAAAATTTTTATAAGTGATACATGTTTAGATTGAGCTTTGTGGAAAATGAAGTTTTTTAGTATATCAATGATTTTTATTGCAACCTTTTTATACATATACCTTTTTCTATTTTGTGAGGACAGAGAAGGAATATAGTACAATTCCTGTTTTCAATAAGTATTCTGCTAAGTATAACTCTAGCATTCATGAAATATAGGAAAACACTGGGTAATCAAATGATAGAATGTCCAATAGACTGTACATCCTAAAGGAACTTAGAAAAAGAGATAAAGGAAAGATAAAGCATTCCAGGAAGACATCATGGTAGGGATATGTGGTAGGCAAAATAATGCCCTCCCAAATATATCCACATCCTCATGCCCAGAACCTGTATGTTAGGTTACATGTTGTAGGGGGATTAAGGTTGCAGATGAAATTCAGGTTGCTAATCATCTGACCTTGAAATAAGGAGGTTATCTTGGATTGCCTGGGCTCAGTGTATAATCACAAGAGTTCTTAAAAGTGGAAGAGGGCAACAAAGAAGAGAGTCAAAGGGATATGTGAATATGGAAGAAAGGCACAGAGAGATTCTGCATTGCTTGCTTTGAAGATGGAGGAAAGTGCCACAAGCTAAGCTAAGGAAGGTGGGCAGCCTCTAGAAGAAAAGGCAAAGAAACAGATCTCTATAACCTCCAAAAAGAAATGCCATTCTCTGGACCCCTTGATTTTAAACCCATTGAGACCCATGTCAGACTTCTGACCTACAAAACTGTAAGATAATAAAGTGTTGTTTAAGCTGCTAAATTTGTTGTAATTTGTTTCAGTAGCAACAGGAAGCTAATATGGGGTGAGATTTAAGATGGGCCTTGTCATATCTGCATAGTTCCCAGCAAATCTTGGCCAGAATTTTTCACCAAAAACAATCAAAATAATTGGATTTTTTCTTGTATGTTTTGGTGTTTTGCATTTTTAGGTGTACCGAATGTATAGAATATCACTTATGCCAGGATTGTTTTGATAGCTGCTGCCATCTTTCTCACTCATTTACATTTCGTGAGGTACAGTATCCATCTTGAACTTCATATAGTGTTTGTATTTTCCTATTGTAAATCTAAGTAAAATCTAAGAATAGGTAACCCTCTGGAATAGAGCTGACTGTGCTTGAATAAAAACCAAAGACCATAATTTTTGGAGAACTCTTTTTCATAAGGATTTATAGGCAATCAGTTCTTACATTGGTAATTTATAAAATCCAACACAATAACAAATATGTAATGATATCACACATAAATCTTAAGGACAGAAATTACAGCCATCAAGCTTGAAAATTCATTTTAAAAAAGATCTCAACACTACAAAATGACTTATAATGCTACTGACAATGATTTACGGTTTTAAAATTTCTTACATCATGAAATTTTATTGCTATCATTTGAATCTAACACGTAAATAAGTATCTCCTGATGCTGAGTAATAATGCTACCTTCTATTTACTACACAAGATAAAACATCCACAATTACCATTATTGATTAATAGATAAATATTTTTACCTTAAAAAGTAATGTTATAGGAGCTGTGCAACAGTATATTAGACTCACTAATAATTTGCAAATTCTTTAATGTGTTAAAAAGCTATCTTTTAAAATGATGAGTATTTCTTTACATTATTTTGTTATTGATACACAGCCTACTGATTTAATGCACAAGATAAAAGCTTCCACAATTTGCAAAATAACATTTACCTTTTACCTATTACAGAAGAGAAATCAAAAATGGAGATCGTTGGAAAAAAGATCAGATGAAACTGTAAAATATATAGATATTAAAAATGAGATAGAAAAGATGCCACATTTTCAAGAAAAGCAAGGGTGAGATTCTCAGTGAAATTCATATTTCTTGGGATATTTAAATAATTTTTCAGTTCGGATAAGTTTTATTCATTTCTTTATTCAATAAATATGTATTGAGTACTTATTATATATACTAGGTGACATGGTATTCAAGTGAAGAGCAAGGCTCTGGAGTCAGCATGCTTAAATCCAATCCTAGTACAACCATAGGTTGGCTATGCAACTTTTGGGCTAGTTACTTCACTTCTCCTTGCCACATTTTTATCTTTAAAATGGGGATAATTATAAAAACCAGTCTCATAGGAATTTTGTGCATATGAAATGAATTAATACACACAGTAAATATTCAAATAATGCTGTCTATTATTATTATTAATTCTACCAGAGATTGTACTAGGTATTAGGGATATCTAATTTCCTCAGCAATTAAGTGATCATCTAAATAAATGTAAAATTAAAACTGATATATGTTATGTAAAGGAAAAATACAGGGAGCTTTGAGATTTGCTTTGACATAAATGACCTCTATGGGAAGGAAGGCTTTCTTTCCTTATTGCCCTCTATTCCACCCCGAGGGAAGGAGAATGCTAAGGGGATTGGTTGTATTTCAAAACTCTGACTAGTGGACAGTCATCCAGACCTTTTGCCATACTTCGTATCAATTAAAGAAAATTAAACATACCGTGTATAATTAACATATTAGGTACACTATAAAATATATACAGGGGCCTCCCTGGTGGCGCAGTGGTTGAGAGTCCGCCTGCCGATGCAGGGGATACGGGTTCGTGCCCCGGTCTGGGAGGATCCCATATGCCGCGGAGCGGCTGGGCCCGTGAGCCACGGCCGCTGGGCCTGCGCATCCGGAGCCTGTGCTCCGCAACGGGAGAGGCCACAACAGTGAGAGGCCCGCATACCGCAAAAAGAATAGAAAAAAAAAATAAAAAATAAAAAATAAAAAATAAAATATATACAAAGCTCATTTTAATAGGATGGGATAAAATTGAAATATTTTTAAGGGACCATTTCAATGAATTAACCAAACAAAAATTGTGCTTGTTTATACATATGTATGTGTGTATATATGTATTTCTATCCCACATATATATAGTAGATAGGTAGATAGATAGATAGATAGATAGATAGATAGATAGATAGATAGATAGATTTCTATCCAACCCAGTGGATATCTAGCCCATGCCCTGTGGGTGCTCCACACACTTCAGAGACCACAACTCTTGTGGAGCATAAAATGCTTTGTGGGTATGAAAGGAGCCTATACAAAGTCTCTCCATCTCCATTTCCCTTGGCCCTGGCTGGGTATCACACTTCAACCTATTAGAATGATATACTGTATAACTAATGGTTTAGGAGGTATTGTGGGAGGAGACAAGAGAATATTAGGGATAGAAGGACATTCTAGGCAGAGAAAATGGAATAAGTAAAAGGAGAGAGTTTCAAGATTTTTTTAAAGTGATTAACAACCTGAAATAATAGAAACACACAGATTCTTTTTAGTTGACAATTAAATGACCTTGGTAAAAGCAATTTTTGTAGCATGATGAAAGTTTGTCTGAAGAGTAATGAGAAGTATAAAGTTTTCTACAGAATATATTTGAACTTTATTCTGAATGACTTTTGAATAATAAGAATGCATCTAACCTTTTAACCAAGATTTTGTTTTTAAATATTGTTTTATCAGTTGCTAGTGGCATCATATTTACATTGTGTAATCTTAGTTATGTTTGTTGGTACTTTTGGTACAAAAATGGGGTTGGTATCTTTAGAGTTCATTAACGTGGTCTAACAATACAGAAGTAATAAGCATATACCCCAAGTGAAATGTCTCCTCATAGATTATGACCTACCAGTTTATAATAGTAGCCTGGAATATTTAATATGTTTTACCACGTATCTTACTTCCTACCAGATGACAGAGTGAATTGGGTTGTATTTTTCTAAACACAAACCTGTGTGTTGGCTCAATCTGAAATAATTTGAGTATATGGTTCTCACCAAAATTATGTTCTGGTTTCATTGATGTTAAAAAGTACAAATCAAAAAAATTCAGGTTAGTATTTTTATTTGAAATGACTAAATTAAATTTTGTTCCTTATGAAGTTGATGTTGAAGTTGGATCCATCTTGTTCAAGGTCAATACAATAGATTTTGTAACTTTATAATGTACGAGATTTATTATCTTCAGTTCTAGAAAGCACTGGGTTCATTCGCATTATTTATTTGGAGGTTATTACCTGTACTATTGATTACTTCCTTATCTACAATCACATATGACCATTCATGTCTCTCTGTTTACTCTCATTTAGCCAAGTTTACACACCAAAACACGTGGTAAGGTCACTGCCTCTCCTACTGATCACAAAGAATAATAAGCTGCTTGCTCCAGGCTACCAGTGTCGACTTTGTTTGAAGGCATTTCATCCTGGTCAGCATACAAGATTGCTACCATGTACTCACAAGGTAGAAATCACATCATTTTAGTCTGACTTTCCCTGTAGGGCCAGTTTTCACAAATGAAGTGGCAATTTAAGTCTCTCCTTTTACTTTTTAGTTGAATTATGAGCAGAGATGTTCAAATTGAACAGTGTGTGCAGAAAGCTAGAGCGGAGACTATTGAGAAGGCAGCTCTGCCCCCCAAGGATGGATTCCTATTAATTAGGATTCATTTCTGTATAAACTATTGAGGAAAGATAAAATGGCACTTTAAGTTAGATTCTCTTATCTACTTTAGTTACCTGTAAAAGGAAAAGGCTTATAGAATACTAACTTTTTAATGTTATTTTTATGATTCTTTAGATGAAACAGAAATGCTTAATTTGACATCGTTTATTATTATTTCAAATGAACTTACTGGAATCAAAGTCTAAAGTTGCTGAATCACTATGTAGTGGTAACCAGGTTTTTTCTGAGATAAAGTTGTTTTAATAAATAAACTTTTATAGCTTTAGAGTCACCCTTACTTATAATGACTGATAATTTGTTTTCTTCCCTAGAAGGTGATTTGTCACGTTATGTCTTACCATCATCATATCAATTTTCAACTCTAGTTGGCTATGACATTTTTATTACTTAATAATTTTCATTCATTAGAAAGCAACAGTGAAATTAATGTCTTGAATAAGTAGTGAGTTTTTAATGAAATTGCAAAAATGGTATCCATAGAAGGCTTTTCATTTTAATGTGGAAAATGAAGATCAGTCTCTAACCAATTACATTTTTAAGAGAACTTCAAAATATTTCCATAAAACTTGATGAATTTTATTACGTTCCAATATTATGAAACAGTGTTAAAAGTAACACAATAATGGAAGTGGGGAAATTTTACTGGATAGTATACATTATAAACAAGATAATATATCTCTGATTAACTTATAACTTTTTTTTAAGTTTCATAGGAAGTGTATTGACAGTTGGTTACTCCACAAGTGCAATTCATGCCCTATTGATGGACAAGTTATATATAACCCTTTAATCTGGAAAGATAGAGCAGTGAATGGACATGCACATCAATCTGTTTCAAACACAAACATCATTCATTTGTCAAAACAGAAAGAACCAGAACTTTTTATTCCTGGTACTGGATTAGTATTAAAACAAAATGGACTTGGAATTTTACCTATCATACCTCAGCGTAATTCTGAAAAGTTGAATACGCCTCAAAGTCCAATAGATACTTATCACAATATAACAATAGATGATCTGTATTCTGTCAAAGTAGATGATTCAAATTCAAGAAAATCAATCTATGAATATAAAATTAGCCAACATTTCGCCAGCTATCTCCAAGATTTACCCACTGGATCCTTTGGAAAAATATCATCTGAAATGTTTTTTCCTTCTGTTGATCACAAGAATATTATATATCCAGCTGGAGAGGAAAACCCATGTATCAGTAAAAAACACCACTCCGGTCAAAGCCAGAAGATAAACAAGGACTGTAAACGTGTTAACAACAATTCAAAGAAGACTCTTGGTAATAAAATAAGAGAGGACAACACGAGACCAAATACTTTGCTTCCAGAAGATTTAAATCTTATTGTCAATTGGGGTACAACTAAGCTTGGTTTGTCTAAGAGGTATAATAATTGTATGGGGAAAATTAGACCAAATTGTAGTCATCTATCCAGAAGGCGTATATCTCACCCTTTAAGTACAAAAAGTACTGAGCTATCTTTAATATTGGAAGGAGTTCAGTTATAAAAATGTATTTTATTAAAATCAGAAAATATTTGAATATTTAACATAAAAAATTTTTTGTAGAACATAAAAATGCTATATACTCTTGACAAATATTCTCTGTTGTTATTTTGCCGACTTGTCTATGAATAAAGACCTACAGCTAAAGGGAATGGCCTCATTCCTTATAAGACTTAAAGAATTAGGTATCTTAATGAGTATGTTCAGTATGTTATGAATTACAAATAATTTTTAGAACTTTCACATATGACTTTACACTAATTAAAATAATTGTTTTTAATTAAGGAAATAGATTTTCCATGCCCTGAGTCCCTATTTTCAAACATTTCACTTGATGACATGTAACATACAGGGATCCTTTCCAGGTATTTTTACATTTTCTTGCACTAATAATCACCACAAACCTATAGGAAAATCCAGATGGTGGTTTTCTTTTTTACTTTATTCCTTAAAGGAGGTTTCTTGTAAAGGAAATGAAATAAAATATCCTTATAATGCTATAAGCTATGCCACATTTATAGTGGTTTTACTGGGTTTTTTTTTATCAAGAAATATATAAGTACTACCAAATTCCCCCTTTCTTATTGAAGTATAGTTTATTTATAATATTGTGTTAGTTTCAGGTGTACAGCCTAGTGATTCAGTATTTTTGCAGATTATATTCCAGAATAGGTTGTTGTAAGATAATGAGTATAATTCCCTGTGCTATTCCATTATAGATTATTACAAGATAATGGGTATAACTCCCAAGTATAGCCTTGTTGCTTATCTATTTTATATATAGTAATTTGTATTTGTTAATCCCATATCCCTAATTTGTCCCACCCTGCTTCCTCCCCCCTTTGGTCACCACAGTTTGTTTTCTATATCTGTGAGTCTGTTTCTATTTTGTATATATATTCATTTTATTAGTTTTTAGATTCCACATATAAGTGATATCATGTAGTATTTTTCTTCTCTGTCTAACTTATTTCACTAAGCATAATATTCTCTAGGTCCATCCAGATTGCTGCAAATGGCAATATTTCATTCTTTTTTATGGCTGAGTAATATTGCATTTTATATATATATATATATATATATATATATATATATATATATATATATATACAGACACACACACACACACACACATACCATCTCTTATTTATCCAGTCATCTGTTGATGGGCACTTAGACTGCTTCCATGTCTTAGCTATTGTACGTAATGCTGCTCTGAACATTGGGAAGCATGTATCTTTTCAAGTGTTTTAATTTTTTCTGGATATATACATAGGAGTGGGATTGCTGGATCATATGGTAGTTCTATTTTTAGTTTTCTAAGGAATCTCTTCCACGGTGGCAGCACCAATTTACATTCCACCAAGTGTACAAGGGTTCCCTTTTCTCCACATCCTCTCCAACATTTGTTGTTTGTAGACTTTTTGATGACAGCCATTCTGACAGGTCTGAGGTGATACCTAATTGTGGTTTTGATTTGTATTTCTCTAATAATTAACAATGTTGAGCATCTTTTCATGTGCCTGTTACCCATCTGTATGTCTTCTTTGGAAAAAATGTCTATTCAAGTCTTCTGCAGATTTTCTGATTGGATTATTGGTTTTTTGATACTGAGTTGTATGAGCTGTTTACATATTTAGATATTAACCCCTTGTTGGTCATATCATTTGCAAATATTTTCTCCCATTCCTTAGGTTGTCTTTTCATTCAGTCAGTAGTTTTCTTTGCCATGCAAAAGCTTTTAAGTTTAGTTGGGTCACATTTGTTTGTTTGTTGTTGGATTTTTTGGATTGATGAATTGAATTTTATTTTGTTGGAGTAAAAAACTTTCCTTTGAGAGCATTTGCTTTTTGTTCAACATGCATTTGTCAAGTTTTCTTTTAATGTCAGGTGTTGGAGTAGAAGGACTTGAGCTCACCTCCTTCCATGAAAACAACAAAATCACAACTAACTGCTGACCAACCATCAGTAAAAATGATTGGAACCTGCCAAAAAAGATGTTCTACATCCAAAGACAAAGAAGAAGCTACAACGAGACGGTAGGAGAGGCCCATCTGCAATAAAATCAAATCCCATACCTGCTGGGTGGGCAACGCACAAACTGGAAAATAATTATATTGCAGAGGTTCTCCCACAGGACTAAGAGTTCTGAGCCCCACATCAGGCTCCCCAGCCTGGGGGTCTGGCATTGGAAGGAGGAGGAGAATCCAGAGCATTGAGCTTTGAAGGCAAGTGGGACTTGATCACAGGAACTCCACAGAACTGGGGGAAACAGAAACTCCATGCTTGGAGTGTGCACACAAGGTCTTGTGTGCACTGGGACCCAGAGAAAAAGCAGTGACTTCATAGGAGCCTGGACCAGACCCACCTGCTGCTCTTGGAGGGTCTCCTGGGGAGGCGGGGGCAGGTATGGTTCACTGTGGGGACAAGGACACTGGTGGTGGAGGTACCATGGAGTACTCATTAGCATGAGCTCTCCTGGGGGCCATGATTTTGACACCAAGACCTGGCCCCACCCAATAGACTATAGGCTCCAGTGCTGGGACACTTCAGGCCAAACAACCAATAGGGCAGGAAAAGAGCCCCACCCTTCAGCAGACAGGCTGCCTAAAATCTTCCTGAGTCCACAGCCATCTCTAAACACACCCCTTGACACGGCCCTGCCCACCAGAGGCATAAGACCCAGCTCCACCCACAAGGGGACAGATACCAGAAGCAAGAGGAGCTATAACCTCTGAAATGGAAACCACTATCACAGAAAGTTAGACAAAATGAGATGGCAGAGGAATATGTTCCAGATAAAGGAACAAGATAAAACCCCAAATGAACAAGTAAGTGAAGTAGAAATAGGCAATCTACCTGAAAAATAATTCAGAGTAATAATAGTAACTGATCCAAGATCTCAGAAAAAGAATGGAGGCATGGACCAAGAAAATACAAGAAATGTTTAACAAAGAGCTAGAACATATAAAGAACAAACAAACAGAGATGAACAATATAATAACTAAAATGAAAAATACACTAAAAGGAATTAATAGCAGAAAAAATGAGGAAGAAGAACGGATAAGTGAGCTGGAAGACAGAATGGTAGAAATGACTGCCGTGGAGCAGAATAAAGAAAAAAGAATAAAAAGAAATGGGGACCATTTAAGAGACCTCTGGGACAACATTAAACACACAAACATTCACATAATAAGGGTTCCAGAAAGAGAAGAGAGAGAGAAAGGGCCTGAGAAAATATTCAAAGAGATAATAGCTGAAAATCTCCTTAACATGGGAAGGGAAACAGTCACTCAAGTCCAGGAAGTGCAGAGAGTCCCATACAGGATAAACCCAAGGAGGAACATGGTGAGAAACATAGTAATCAAACTGACAAAAATTAAAGACAAAGAGAAAGGACTTCCCTGGTGGTGCAGTTGTTAAGAGTCTGCCTGCCAATGCAGGGGACATGGGTTTGATCCCGATCCAAGAAGATCCCACATGCCGCGGAGCAGCTAAGCCCGTGCACCACAGCTACTGAGCTTGCACTGTAGAGCCCACGAGCCATAACAACTGAGCCCACATGCCACAACTACTGAAACCTGCATGCCTAGAGCCCGTGCTCCACAACAAGAGAAGCCCCTGCAATAAGAAGCCTACACACCACAACAAAGAGTAGCCTCTGCTCGCTGCAACTAGAGAAAGCTCACACACAGCAACAAAGACCCAATGCGGCCAAAAGATAAATAAATAAATGAATAAAATTTTAAATGCCAATCAAGATATTTTTTTAAAAAGACAAAGAGAAAATATTAAAAGCAACAAGGGAAAAGCAACAAATAACATAAAAGGAAATCCCCATAACGTTATCAGCTGATTTTTCAGCAGAAACTCTGTAGGCCAGAAGGGAGTGGCACAATATATTTAAAGTGATGAAAGGGAAAAACCTACAACCAAGAATACTCTACACAGCAAGGCTCTTGTTCAGGTTCAACAGAGAAATCAAAAGCTTTAAAGACAAGCAAAAGCTAAGAGAATTCAGCACCACCAAACCAGCTTTACAACAAACGCTAAAGGAACTTCTCTAGGCAGAAAAGAAAAGCCCACAACTAGAAACAAAAAAATTACAAACGTGAAAGCTCACCAGTAAAAGCAACCATACGGTAAAGGTAGGAAATCATCCACACACAAATATGATATCAAACCTAGCAATTGTGAGAAGAGGAGAGTACAAATGCAGAATATTAGAAATGCATTTGAAATTTAAAAACCAGCAACTTAAAACAATCTTGTATATATAGAGACTGCTATATCAAAACCTCATGGTAACTGCAAACTGAAAATCTACAATATATACACACCAAAAAAAAGAAAAAGGAATCCAAACACAACCAATTTGTTTGGTTTTGCTTTTATTTCTTTTGCCTTAGGAGACTGATCCAAGAAAATATTGCTACAATGTATGTCAAAGAATGTTCCACCTATGCTCTCTTCTAGGAGTTTTATGGTTTCAAATCTTAAATTTAGGACTTTAAACCATTTTGAGCTTATTTTTGTATATGGTGTGAGGAAATATTCTAATCTCATTGTTTTACATGTAGCTGTCCAGTTTTCCCAGCATGACTTGTTCAAGAAACTGTCTTTTCTCCACTGTATATTCTTGCCCCCTTTATCATAGATTAATTGACTGTAGATGCATGGGTATATTTATGGGCTCTCCTTCTGTTCCAATGATCTGTGTGTCTGTTTTTATGCCAATATCATGCTGTTTTGATTGCTCTAGCTTTGTAGTATAGTCTGAAGCCTGGGAGAGTTATGCCTCCAGCTTTGTTTTTTTTCCCCCTCAGGATTGCTTTGGCAATTTGGGGTATTTGTGGTTCCATATAAATTTTAGGATTACTTGTTCTAGTTCTGTGAAAAATGTCATGGGTATTTTGATTGGGATTGCATTAAATCTGTAGGTGACTTTGGATAGTATGGCTATTTTAATAATATTAATACTTCCAATCCAAGAGTATGGGATATCTTTCCATTTCTTTGAATCATTTTCAATTTCCTTCATCAATGTTTTGTAGTTTTCAGAGTATAGGTCTTCCATTTTCTTGGTTAGGTTTATTCGAAGGTTTCTTTTATATGATTTTAAATAGTTTTTTTTTTACTTCCTGATATTTCATTATTAGTATATAGAGATTTCTTGTATTCTGCAACCTTGCTGAATTCATTTATTCTAATAGTTTGCAGTTGGAGCATTTAGGATTCTCTATATAGAGTATCATGTCATCTGCAAATAGTGACAGTTTTACTTCTTTCCAATTTGGATACCGTTTATTTCTTTTTCTTGTCTGACTGCTGTGACTAGGACTTCCAGTACTATGTTAAACAGAAGTGGTGAGAGTGGGCATCCTTGTCTCATTCCTGAATTTAGTGGGAAGGTTTTCAGCTTTTCACCATTGAGCATTATGTTGGCTGTGGGTTTGTCACAAATGGCCTTTATTATGTTGAGATATGTTCCCTCTATACCCACTTTGATGAGAGTTTTTATCATAAATGGATTTGAATTTTGTCAAATGCTTTTTCTTCATCTATTAAGATGATCATGTATGTGACTTTTATCCTTTCTTTTGTTAATGTGGTGTGTCCACTTTGATTGATTTGAGTATGTTGAATCATCCTTATGACACTGGAATAAATCCAAGTTGATCCTGGTGTATGATCCTATAGTTGAATTAAGTTTACTTATAGTTTGTTGAAGATTTTTGCATCCATATTCATCAGAGATATTGGCCTGTAATTTTCTTTTTTTGTAGTGTCTTTGTCTGGTATCAGGGTACTGGTGGTCTTGTAGAATGAATCTGGGAGTATTCCCCCCTCTACAGTTTTTTGGAATAGTTTGAGAAGGATAGATATAAGCTATTCTTTATATGTTTGGTCAAATCCCCCTGTGGAGCTGTCCAGTCCTGGACTTTAGTTTTCTGGGATTTTTTTTTAAATTACAAATTCAATTTCACTTCTAGTGATTGGTCTGTTTAAATCGTCTTTTCTTCTAGACTCAGTCTTGGCAGGCTGTCTTTTCCTAGAAATTTGTCTATTTCTTCTAGGTTGTTCAATTCATTGGCATATAACTGTTCATAGTATTCTTATGATTTTTTTGTATCTCTGTGGTATCAGTTATTATTGCTCCTCTTTCATTTCTTATTTTGTTTATTTGGGTCCTCTGTCTTTTCTTCTTCATAAACCTGGTTAAAAGTTTATCAATTTTATCTTTTTTAAAAAGCATCTTTTGGTTTCATTGATCTTTTCTATGTTTTTACCTCTATTTTATTTATTTCCTCTCTCATCTTTATTATTTCCTTCCTTCTGCTGACTTTGGGCTTTGTTTGTTCTTCTTTTTCCAATTATTTTAGGTGGTAGAGTAGGTTGTTTATTTGATATTTTTCTTGTTTCTTGGGTATCACTATGAACTTCCCTCTTCTATGCTTTTGCTGCATCCCATAGATTTTGGAAAGTTATGTTTTCATTTTTATTTCTCTTGAGGTATTTTCTGATTCCCTTTTTGATTTCATTGTTGATCCGTTGATTTTCTAGTAACATGATGTTTAGTCTCCACTTTTCTGTTCTTTTCCCATTTTTCTTTCTGTAGTTGATTTCTAGTTCATACAGTTGTAGTTAAGAAAAATGCTTGATGTAATTTCTATCCTCCTAAGTTTGTTGAGGATGGTTTTGTGATCTAGAATGTGGCTTATCCTGAAGAACATTCCATGTGCACTTGAAAAGAATGTGTATCCTAGATTTTTGTTTGCTTGTTTGTTTGTGTGGATGTAATGTCCTGTAGATATCTATTAAGTTGAACTGGTCTGTTGTGTCATCTACGAACACTGTTCTCTTACTGATTTTGTGTCTGGATGATCTATTATTGATGTCAGTGGAATATTAAATTAAGTCTCCCACCACTATTATTGTGTTATTATCAGTTTCTCCCTTTACGTCTGTTCGTATTTGCTTCATGTATTTAGGTGCTCCTGTGTTGGGTGTGCGTATGTTAATGAGTATAATATCCTCTTCTTATATTGATCCCTTTATCATTATAGAATGCCCTTCTTTGTCTTTTGTTATAGCTTTTGTTTTAAAGTCTATTTTGTCTGATATGAGTATTGCTACCCCTGCTTTATTTTGTTGTTTCCATAGGTTTTTGATTGGTGGTTACCATGTTGTTCACATATGCTAACCCATAATTATATCAACTTGCTTTAAACTGATAGTCATTTAAGTTCAAACACATTCTAAAAGATCTACATGTTTTACTCCCCTCCAGCACATTTTGTGTTTTTGATGTATCTTACATTTTCATGCTTATCCCTTTACTGTTTATTGTAGTTATAGTTGCTTTGCTATTTTTTTTTGAATCTGTGTACTGGCTTATTTAAGTGACCTCAATCCTTACTAGGTATTTGCCTTTCCCATTAGGATTTTTCCCTTTCCTGTAGATTCTTATTTCTTTTCCATTTAGAGAAGACTCTTCAACATTTCTTTTAGCATAGGCTTAGTATTGCTGAATTCTTTTAATTTTTGCTTCTCTGGGAAATTCTTTATCATTCCTTCTATTCTAAATGATAATTTTGTTGGGTAAAATATTCTAGGTTGCAGGGTTTTCCCTTTCAGGACTTTGAATATATCATGTCACTCCCTTCTGGCCTTCAAAGTTTCTACAGAGAAATCTGCTGATAGCCTTATGGGGTTCCCTTGTATATAACTCTTTGTTTTTCTCTTGCTGCCTTTATCTTTAACTTTTGCCATTTTAATTACATGTCTTGGTGTGGGTCTGTTTGGGTTCATATTGTTTGGGACCCTCTGTACTTCCACTACCTAGATATCTCTTGCTTTCTTTAGGTTTGGGAAGTTTTCAGCCACAATTTCTTCAAAAATATTTTTATTCCCTTCTCTCTGTATTCTCCTTCTGGAACCCCTATATTGTGAATGTTGGCATGTTTTATGTTATTTATGTTATTCCATAAATCTCTGTTCTCTGTTTCTTGTGCTTTTTTTCATTTGTCTTTGTCTGCTGTTCTGATTGAGTGATTTCCATTATTCTATCTTCTAGATCACATGTGCATTCTTCTGTGTCATTTAGTCTGCTATTAATTGCTTCTAGAGTGCTTTCTATCTCAGAAATTGAATTATCTATTTTTAATTAGGTCTTCTTTATAGTTTCTTATTCCTTGTTAAAACGGTCTGTGCTTAGATTCTCTTTCTTAATTCAGTTGACATTTTTATTACCAAATTTTTAAACTCATTGTCTCGTAGGCCGATTATCTCTTTCATTATTTTTTTTCAGAGTTTTTCTATTGCTCTTTCAATTGAAAAGGCAGGTAGTTCCTCTGCCTCTTCATTTTATTTAACTTCATCTGCCTTTATGAATTTAGGTGAAACAGTTATTTATTTTGGTCCTGAAAGAGTTTTTATGTGGTAGCATCCCTCTGTAGACTGCTTGTGACTAATGATATTGGTGTGAGGGTTGGATTTGACATGGATGCCAGCCATGTCATTTCTCAAGGTGTACTGTCCACTATCACCTTGATAGGAGGTGTGGCTGGTGTTAGAAGAGCTGGAGTATGTTCTGGGTCTCAGGAGGGACTTCCTCTCTGGTCAGTGGCATTCGCCACCCTGTCAGGAGTGGGGTCTGCTCCCAAGTTGCTGGAATGGAAACCCTGAGGGTCAAGCTTGAGCTGACTCTATTCCCTTTAAGTGTGTGTTTTTCCTTCTCCCCACATTGGGACATTTGCTGCAAAGGAGGAGAGTGCTGAAACAAGTGGGGCTTGTGCACTACAGAGTTCCAATGCACTGCCTGTATAGGCATCTGCAGCTCCACTCAGATGCAACCCAAAGTTGCATCTTTTCCCGTTGTGGTCATCTGACATCGAGTGTGAGGTTGCAGTGTAGAGTGGGTAGAGCCCAAGGATTTGCTCAGCTGAAGGTGGGATCATGGTGTGTTGGTCACAAGAGTTCAAGCAGCTGTGCTGCTTCAGAAGTCTGGGCTGCTTCTGAGGCACAGTCTGAGAAAGTGTCAACAATGGCCACAGCTGCCCAACCTGGACCACTCCCTGGCCCCCCAGGTTGCCTCTGCATCCCTAGATCAAGTCTCTTCTCAGGTCTGGCTGCCCTAGATCCAGTGCCAAGCTGTGCTGTGGAGTAAGTGGGGCCCGGGTATTTGCTCAGCTCAGATTGGGGAGTGCAGCAAAGTGGCAGCCACTAAGGCAGACCTCTCTCTGCCATATCTGGTGGCAAGCCAGCACTCACACATTTCTCACAAGTGGAGTCTAGGTTTCTCCAGCCTTTCTCTCTGTGCCAGCGGTTCCCCAAGCAGCCGAGGGTGCTTGTCTCCTCAGCATAGGGCCCCAGGACTGGGAGTCGAACCACTCACTCCTAGGGTGAGTGTCTACCCATGTGATCACCCTTTTCCTCTTAGTTCCTTTGCAGGGACACAGGTCTTGACCCAGTGCTTTTCTTCCCATCCTACACAATTATGTGGGAATCTTTCTTGCAACCTTGGTTGTATAGGAGTTCTTTTGCCAGTTTCCAGTTAGTTTTCTGTGAGAACTGTTCCACATGTAGATGTATTTTTGATGTGTTTGTCAGGGGAGGTGAGCTCCATGTCTCTTACTCTACCGTCTTGATCCCCTCCCCCCAAAAAATTTCTTATTATACAATGACTATTAAAGGATCTGTTTTTTTTAAACTGGCTCTATTTCCAAAATAATTAACCATTGTTTCAAAATGTTCATTTGAAAAATATAAGCCTTAGATTCTTTTTCATTTTTAAATTCTGTGGCTCAGTAGCTTTTTAAATTTTATTAATTTTTTTAAAATTGATGATTTAAAGTAAGGTAGATAGCTAGTGGGAAGCAGCTGCATAGCACAGGGAGATCAGATCGGTGCTTTGTGACTGCCTGGAGGGGTGGGATAAGGAGGGTGGGAGGGAGGGAGACACAAGAGGGAAGGGATATGGGAACAGATGTATATGTATAACTGATTCACTTTGTTATAAAGCAGAAATTAACACACCATTGTGAAGCAATTATACTCCAATAAAGTTGTAAAAAAAAAGCTAATTCATAATAAACACACACACACAAATTGATGATTTCATTGATTTTATTATCTATAGCAAAGGAAAAAAACCTCACATAACATTTGTCATGATGGTAATAGAATACATAGTTCTATGAAACAAATCTCGAAGAGATCAGAAAGGGAAAGTTCTTTGAAAACAGCATTTGAATTTAAAGAAATGATTGATTAAATTGAGGTTAATTACAAAAAAGTAATTACTAAAATGTAGTTAGTCACAGTAACTAACTCTAATTAACATGAGTTAATTAGAGCATGAGCAGCATTTTTTTAAAAAATGGAAAGTTTGACTTGTTTCTGATATATAAAGGTAGGGTCAAAAATATACATTGTAAGAATTCTTTCTCACCACTGTCTCTTGAAGCCACTAGTGAGGCTACAGGGCAGTTGGCCCTCCATCCTCAATTTGTACCCACATATTCAGCCAACCCATCCAGAAACCAAGCCCAGATTTTTTTTTCTCTGTTGGCTGGTCATAGATATTAGCCAAAGGAGGGGCACTGGTCCAACATTATCTAACATTGCTGGCTAAAATGGAGGTCTGGGCCCTCTGTCATGCAGCTTGCCTTCTGATACTGCTCATGCTGTCTGGATGTACCTCTTCCATATTATGCTGGATTGCTGCTAGGCCTAACCAACTTTATGACATGATGAATCTGACCCACCCCAGTTCATGATTGGCTTTTGTGGATACATGATCAATCTATTGGTATCTCATGGTCAGGGGCTCCATCTCTATCAGGGCATGCTGTGAGTTGTTTTCCAAAAGGCAAATTTCATGCTTGTTCCAAAAACCTCAGGAACCCACATATGATTCCCCCATGTGGGCTTGCCATGAGTTCCATAGGTCATCTGTATCATCACCAATACCTCTAACACCTCGAGATTGCATGGCCCTAGCAGCAGAACTGCTTACATTATACCCTAGACCTGTAGCAGAAGTCCTTCCTGCTCTAGGTCCCACCAAAGCTGGTAACCATTAGTATCATCCAACATATGGGCCACCAGCAGTATTCTCAGGTTTGGAATAGTGGAATATGCTGCCTCCATAACTCAAAGATACTGACCAGGTTAGTTAAGCTTCCTTTTTTGTTGTGCAAAGTGCAACATGTGATAATTTGTCTTTTATTTTGGAGTGGATATCCTGACATGCCTCTGTCCATAGGAACCCTAAACGTTTTACTAATTAGAAGGCTTTGAATCTCTTTCAGTTTACCTCCCATCCTCTAGAACACATATATCTTACCAAGGAGCATGATAGCAACAACTTGCTTATCTGCCCCAATTAATGTAATGGCATTGATGTAGTGAATCAACTAATAATGTTCTGCAGGATGTTCAAATGGTCCAGAAGGCAGGAGAACTAACATAGCCCTAGAGCAAAAGAAGGAATGTATATTATTACCTATTCCATGTGAATGAGAAGTCCTTCTGATCCTTTTTCCTCTCTGGAAGAGAAAGGATGCATTCACCATATCAATGTCTTTATATCATGAACCTGAGGACATATTGATCTTCTCTACCAAAAATATCACATCTTGGCATGGCCATGCAATTGGGATTATGACTTTGTTGAGTTTGCGGTGGCCTGCTGTCATCTTTCCAAGATTCTTCCAGTTTTGGCAAGGGTCATAATGGTGAATTAAATGGAGATTTGATAGGGACCAACACCCCTGCACCCTCTAGATTCTAAGGTTGACACTAATTTCCACCATCCCCCTTGGGATGTAACAGTGTTTTTGTTTTATTATCTTGGCTGAGTTTGGGGAGCAGTTTTAGAAGCCTCTACTTGGGTGTAATTATCCTTATCCCATAGACCAAGAACTCAAAGTGGAGCTTGTGCTAATTATTTAGTATGTTATTCTCAATTATACTGTCAGGAACTGAGGAAAATAACTGCTGGATAGATCTGAAGAAATAGTGGACCCATCACAAGCCAGATGTTTTTCAGGACTCAATTAATTACCTGATCCCCATGTGCCCTCACTCTAATAGAAGGACCATAATAGTGCTTCAAGCTTCCGGGTATCACTGTCAGTTCAGCCTGTGTCCAACAGTTCTTGAAATATTGGCTATTCCCCTTTCTGCAAGGTATAGTACTGAAGTGACCAGCTCAACCCAGCTTGCTCAGGATGTCCCAAGAAACCCCTGAATTCTGGGAAAACTGTGATTGTTAGCCACTCTAACAGTCACCCAAGTGAACAATTTGGGGCAATAGTGGGGAAATCATTACTGAGCATATTTTCTGTGCTATTGCAATTTCCTTCCTATTAGGGACTTGCCTCCTCTTCAGTAGAGGGGTTCTGTGTCTGAAAACAACCTCAGATCCAGAAACTTGGCACTAGATTGTAACTTTTAATTAAGGCAATTGCCCTTGGCCTCCTGGTCATCTGTTCTTCATTTCTTACGATACTGCAAGCTGATTAGGATACCTTTGTTGGATTCCCATCTATTTTGCCCCTAGTGACAAAACAGACATTTAATCTGATTAACCATCTCCAACTATTGTGTCAGGCCTCCTAGATGCTACTTTGATGCTACCAGTTATTACAATATTTTTATCCACCTGGATTTTGGCAGTTAAGTGCTACCACCTGGCCTTTATTTGGATCCAATCATCCCCATTGCTATAAGTGATCCTAATAGTAGGAGCCTATCCTACCATCAGCCTTGGATTATAGAGGAGAACCACCACTGAACTCTTAGTGATTCTAGTGCCCCACACCAGCACATTATTTATGGCTTTGGTAAATAATGTATTGCCTTCCCATAGAACATAACCATCTGGTAGGGCTCCTAGACTTACAAAGTATATTCATTCCAGCATGCTGGCTTCCATGGGTTTTTTAATCCCCTATTCTATTGTCTACTACGGCATTCTGGCATATCAACTTCAATTAGCTTTAGCCATTGCTTTTTCTAGGCCTCCAGGAGTCATCTCAGTAGTGAGTATGCACCATCAGCTGGAGTCCTCACCAAACTGTTAAATCCAATATCGGTAGAAAGCTCCTAAGAAAATAAGGTCTCTTGATAAATCTTATTATCTAGTCCCCTTAATTAAGCACTCTTAGAATTCAGACCCACAGGTTCTCCTCCAGCACCTGACAATACACAATGGCTAAATTTTGTTTCTTCTTTAGGTTATTAGGTATCATTAACACCAGTGTATCACTGGCTGAGTTATGCTATGACTTAACCCTAATTATATACACTAACGGTCATAACAGAAGGTAAAGGTAAATCCTGAAAGGCAGGAGGAACATGATATTTCTTGGAGAGAGAACTCTGCTTTGCCTTCAAGCAAGGGGGGTGGGCAGGCTAGCCCTCAAGACAAAGGAAGGAAGGGTGGCTCACTTCTGCATTACAGAGTTCAGAAGAGTCTGGAGGTTCAAAATGTTCAGGATCGGGCTTCCCTGGTGGCGCAGTGGTTGAGAGTCCACCTGCCGATGCAGGGGACGCGGGTTCGTGCCCCGGTCCGGGAAGATCCCACATGCCGCAGAGCGGCTGGGCCCGTGAGCCATGGCCGCTGAGCCTGCGCGTCCAGAGCCTGTGCTCCGCAACGGGAGAGGCCACAACAGTGAGAGGCCCGCGTACCGCAAAAAAAAAAAAAAAAAAAAAAAAAATGTTCAGGATCATCCACCCAGATGTTCTCTTTCCAAATGTCAGGATCCCATTTTATCCCAGCCAGGCCCTGATCTTGTCATAACCAACCTGCCTTGATTGGGCATTTAATCTTCTCTGAAGCTCTACCACTTCATTAACTCCTGGTCCTCAGCTTCTTCTGCCTTCCTGCTGCAGGAGACTGTTTTTGTAAGCTATCAGGAAGGTTGCTGCCTTGACTTTCATGCTTGGTGATCAATTGCCCACACCTTTCCATGATCTTTTTCTAGGGTATCAATGGGCTTAACAATAGCCATTCATTCACATTATTTTTAAAGTTTGTTTCCCAGTTCTTCTCAGAGGTCTGATACTTTACACCAGCTAATGCATACTCCCCTCCCCCAGTGGCATACATCATAATTCACCAATGGAGAGAGTTTTAATAACTGGACATCCACCTTATGTCCGGGCATGTCTGTGTTCCCCTTACCAATGACAGGGTCCTCATTGCCAGCTGGGATGAAAGTGACCTTACTCCCAACCCTCATCTTATCATCTGTTTTCAGACCCCTCCCATTACCAACTGGCATAAGTTATTTCTTCCAAAAACAGGTGCTTAAATAGAATTTGATGTACAAGCTATTTATTAAGCATTAACACCTGTGGAAAGGAGGCGCCTGATTCTGTTTCTATTTAAAACATTGTTGTTTTGTTCATCATCTTTCCTCACCCTAGTCCCTTCCCTGGGGAAAGAAAACCAAATTTGTTGGAGAAAGAAGTAGAACTGTAAAGCCTTGGTCATACTCCTGCCACAATCAATCATGGGATGTTGCCATAGCAGGAAGGGTGTGCTCTTGGCCTAGGTCGTGCTCTGCAGCTGAGGCAGATTCGGGAGATGCTGACAGCTGCAGGCTGTCTTCTAACTGCAATCCCAGCAGCCCAGGCAACAAGTCCTTCCGGGAAGGCCGATTTGTGGGCAGTGCGTCTCCTGTTTACTGTAAGTATAGATGGAGAAATTCCTGAATTAAAGAAACATTTAGAGGTTGTTGGTAAGGGAAAGGAGGAAAAGGAAGTCTAAAATAATTCTTTTTGTGGTAGATATTACTCATGCTCATCAATATCTGGTTCCTTTCTGGGCCTTTGGGAAACCTCACTCCCCAGCCCCATTGTAGTCAGGTAGAGCTCTGTGACTAGCTCAGGACGAATGAAATGTGAGAAAAGCTGAAGTATATCACTGCCAGCCAGAGACAGTGAAAAGTTCCCTCACCATCCAGTCTCTCTTCCCCAGCTACTGTATTTGGGAAGCCACATATTCCAGGTGGTACAGCAACAAAAGAGTGGATCCTCCAGCAGCCTGCCTCCTTGAGGTAAGCACTTAAGTGTAAGTTTGGAGCTCAGAAGAGGTCTGGGTTGAGATTTTAAATTTAGGCGTTATAGGCATGTAGACGAAAATTGTGTGACATCTAGTGTGTCAGGATCAGCTATCAGCTAAGGAGTGAATACAGAGTAAACAGAGGTCATTGGACAGAGCTCTAGAGAGCTCCAACATTTAAAACTCAGGAGAAGACTGTAGCAAAGGAGGCTGAGGAAGAGTGAGAAATACTCTAATCTGGGATCTAATATAACTATTCTACTATTTTCATAACACTTTTGAAGACTATATGACATTACTTAATCCCTCCTCCCTTAAAATAAAAGGTACTTAGGGGCAAGGGCCTTGTTTTTTTTGCTGTTAACATGCTCAACATACAATGCTTGATATACATGGATATTCTATAATATTTGTTGAACTATTGAATTATAAAGAAAAATGGCCAGATAAGAAGTGGAGGGGAAAAAACAAATATGTGGTATTAGAAAACCAAAGAGGGCTTCCCAGGTGGTGCAGTGGTTGAGAGTCCGCCTGCCGATGCAGGGGACACAGGTTCGTGCCCCGGTCCGGGAGGATCCCACATGCCGCGGAGCGGCTGGGCCCGTGAGCCACGGCCGCTGAGCCTGCGCATCCAGAGCCTGTGCTCCGCAACGGGAGAGGCTGCGACAGTGAGAGGCCCGTGTACCGGAAAACAAACAAACAAACAAACAAAGAAAATGTAGTCAGCTAGCAGGGCCTGGTCAATAAGAACAGCACTGAGAGCGATGCATTTTTGCTTTAGCCATTAGGACCTGGGCATTCCTGATCTTGGCTAGGAGACTTTTATTGGAGTGGTGGGAGCAAAGTCCAGGCTGGGTTGTGGTGAAGACAGAATGGCAGGTGCGGACACAGAAACAGGATGTATGCATAACTATCATTATGAATAAAGGGATAAAAGTAACTGGAAGAGGGTGTTTGTTTCAGGGGTTTTTTAAAACTAAGACTCAAACATGTTTAAGAGTCACTGAAGATACAGCTGGTGATAATTGATACTTACGAGGATCTAGATAGAGCACAGGTGCTGGGGTAGCCTATGGTAGGATGCAGGGACGTATCCCCTATAACAGAAGGAAGATGGGGGGCAGGGGGAGGGTATTACAGATGTAGGCAGGTTTGGTTATTTGCTGGCAGGAGGTAGTAAAGTTGTAATCTAGGTCGGTCAACAGCGAGTGAGTAAAGAATGAAGAGGTTCACAGTCATCGAAAAAGATTAAAGAACCTTTTACTTTCCTCAGAGAAATAGACAGTGAACTGACTACTGACGAATGACAGAAATTCACGCGATTTTAAAGTCCTTTTAAGTTTGTTGGCTATGAATTTATATAGTTACCAATCCGACTTCCTTGGAAGATTTTTAGCTGCCAAACAATCTTTGTGTAAGCACAGAGAAGTTGAAGAGTTGGAGTCACAGTTGCAGTTTTGGTAGGCAGTTGGAATTAAAGGAAAATGGACAAGAAAGTTTGGGGCCTCAACAAGGGAGTGATTGAAGAGAGAGACTCGAAATCTAAACTGGATTAGAAGAGAACCCAGAAGAAGGCTGACCCATAGGTAAAATAAATGAGTAAATGAATCCGAGGACAAAGATTGGTCAAAAAAGAGTACTTAGGCAGGCAAGCTGCAAAAATAGGAAGTTTGGACCAGAGAGGGTAATGCCTGAAGAAGAGGTTTCAGAGGTGGGGCAGGTTTGGGTGAGGTCCCAGGTGTGGCCATGGGTTGGGGGAGGTAACAGAGAGAGGGCTGCAGGGTGAAAACACAAAGGAAGCTGAGCAGCAATGGCGGTAACTGGGACAGCCTCTTGGACATCACGTCCTTCCTGATAACAGGAGGTAGGGAGGAAAGAAAGTTTGTAAACACGTTGCCAAAACTCCTCAGTGATGGAATGTCTATAATGTCTACAGATGAGGGGATATAAACGGAGAGACATAAAAAATGGTAAACCCGGGCTTCCCTGGTGGCACAGTGGTTGAGAGTCCGCCTGCCGATGCAGGGGACGCGGGTTCGTGCCCCGGTCCGGGAAGATCCCACATGCCGCAGAGCGGCTGGGCCCGTGAGCCATGGCCGCTGAGCTTGCGCGTCCGGAGCCTGTGCTCCACAACGGGAGAGGCCGCAACAGTGAGAGGCCCGCGTACGGCAAAAAAAAAAAAAAAAAAAGGTAAACCCCTCAAAGGAACTGGCTTTTTTTTTTTTTTTTTTTTTTTTTTGCTTACGCGGGCCTCTCACTGTTGCGGCCTCTCCCGTTGCGGAGCACAGGCTCCGGACGCGCAGGCTCAGCGGCCATGGCTCACGGGCCCAGCCGCTCTGCGGCATGTGGGATCTTCCCGGACCGGGGCACGAACCCGCGTCCCCTGCATCGGCAGGCGGACTCTCAACCACTGCGCCACCAGGGAAGCCCGGAACTAGCATTTTTATAAGAATGTCTTGAGCTGTGATCTGAAATAAGAGGAAAGAAGGTGGGACTTAACTTGAGAAGTGACGGAGAAATGGGAATTTGAGGCAGAGAGAACAGGTCATTTCAAAGATTATTAAGAGTTTTAGTCCCTGCTGGGTTGTGGCTAGGTGGAGAGATCCACAGGTGGGTGTGAGCTTTGTCACTGTATGCTCCTGACCCTCAGTCTGTCGGCAGCAAATCGTGTTGCCAAGTGTTACGGCCGAAAAACATATAGAGAGGCAGCAGGAGCCTAAGTGAACAGGAGGCTGGTGGTCAGTGGGGCTGAGCAACGGTGAAAAGGTCCAAGAGGGGATCACAGTAGGAGACTTGGGTGAAAGAAGACTGGAGGCCAGCGACTGGCTCAAACCCTTTTCTGTGGTCTCCTGATTTCCCTTAGCCTTTTGCCAGAGTCACAGAGTTTAAGAGCTGAAAGAATTTTTGGAAATCCTGTTTTCTTTACGAGGAAAATGAAGTTTAAAGGGCTTTAATATTTTACCCAAGATAAGGAGCCAAAACTATACCCAAAAAATCCACATTTCCTTGCTCCTAGTTTGACGTTCTCTCTCTCTGAACTTTTTCCTTCTCCCTGTTTCAATCTCTCTCAGCTTTAAATTGAGGGAGTGTTGTGTTATCCCATTTTAAACTAATCTTTCTTATTATGGCTAGAGAATGTTTTCTGGAGTTTGTAAAGGCAAAATTTTGCTCTTAACAGTGGGGTGTATTTAACTTTTATAGAGTCAGTATTATAGTGAATAAATACCTTCATGAGTATTATCATGATTAGTAATTACATTATATATATATAGATGCTTGTACATATGGTAATAAATATTTTATTCAAATAAGCCATTATAATGAAATATTCAGTGACATGATTGCAGGAACATTTCAAAAAAGCAATTAGAGGATTCAAAACTGAGGGAAATGCTTTTTTCTAAGTGATGACTACTGTGAAACAAGTTCTACTTTTAATGTGTTCTTTAAAGAAGATGACCAATTTCTTTTAAGTTAAAATGTCATTATTATTGGGTGAATGACTGATCTCCCTGGAGTAGAGGAAGCATTTTCAAATTTGAATAGAAAACACTGATTCATCTAAAAGACAATTTGGCATACCACAGAGGTTTAAATCACTGAAAAGGCTCTCATGTTTAAAAGTTGGATTTCAGTTTCTAAATAAATTGTACTGTTTTGCGGCCATCTGTTTCATAATTAAAATACATTTCCAAAATGTATGCTTGTTCAAACATTAAAATCCTGAGAATAAGGACTAGAAGATGTAATACTAAGGATCAAATTGTGCTTCAGATACAACTTTAATTTAGTAGTTATGTACTAGTATATTATTCTTATAGTATAAAGGAGCAAGATAAGAAAGAAAATGTAAATTTTTTTAAGTAGTTGCTTTTATTTGAAAAATGCCAACCATGGACTAGAGGTATGTTTCAACGATAGTAATATCTGAGTAAAACAATCAAAGTATACTAACAAAAATTCCTCTCTCCAAAAAAATACTACCATATGAGTTATAAATTTAGGAGAAACATGTTCAAGCTAGAAATAATAACATATGTTCCTTTTATACCTTATAAAAACACTAGACTATAATAGTTAATTTTCCAAAAATTTACATGCCTGTCACTGGTTAATTAAAACAGAAATAATTTGCTTATTAGTTTTTTCTCATTATGAATAATTAATAACTTTAAAATGATAAAATTCTAAATGTTCATTACAGAAGAAAAATAGAATAAGAATCTAATAGTTTTCAAACACAAAATTTCAAAAATCAGTTATTTTGAACAAAAGAAAATTATTAAAATGACTAGATGCTGATTATTTCAATTTGTAGTACTAATTATATAATTACTTTAAAATAAAATAATAAAACCGTTATAAATGTGACACAGATTTTGAAAATAAAATATGGAAACAGCACTAATTGGTATACTTTTGTTTATAAGAAAACTTTCAAAAAATGTAATTTAAAAAATCCCAGTTCCTGATTTTACTGTACACTGTAGACTGCTAAGGGATCATGTGTAAAAGAAAAAAACAAGAATATGATCATGATAATTCTCAAATGTAATATTTTTAACCTTCCATTGATTATTTTGGCAATAGAGAGTTTTAAAATGTATTTTTTTTGAAATACAGTCGATTGATTTACAACATTATATCAGTTTCAGATGTACAACAAAGTGATTCAATATTTTTATAGACTATAAACCTTTTAAAGTTATTATAAAATATTGGCTATGTTTCCTGTGGTATACAATATATCCTTGTAGCTTATTTATTTTATACATAGTAATTTGTACTTCTTAATCCTCTGCCCTTATCATGCCTGTCCCCTGGTTTCCTCTCCCCACTGGTAACTACTAGTTTATTCTCTATATCTGTGAGTTTTTTTCTGTTTTGTTAGATTCATTCATTCGTTTTGTTTTTTAGATTCCACATATAAGTGATAACATACAGTATTTATTTTGTCTTTCTCTGTCTGACATAGTTCACTAAGTGTAATACCCTCCAGGTATTATGTGGATAGCCACATTGCTGAAAATGGCAAAATTTCATTCTTTTTTATGGCTGAGTTGTATTCCATTGTGTACATGTGTTATGTGCCATGTGGTATGTGTATCTTTATCCATTCATCTGTTGGACACTGAGGTTGTTTCCATATCTTAGCTTGGCTATTGTAAATAATGCTGCTATGAACATTGAGATGTATGTATCTTTTCAAATTAGTGTTTTCATTTTATTCAGGTATATATCCAGGAGTGAAATTTCTGGATCATACTGTAGTCTTATTTTTAGGTTTCTGAGGAATATCCATAATGTCTTCCACACTGACTGTACCAATTTATATTCCCACCAACAGTGTACTAGGGTTCCCTTTTCTCCACATCCTCACCAGCATTCATTATTTGTGTTCCTCTTGATGATAGCCATTCTGATAAATGTGAAGTGATATCTCATTGTGGTTTGATTTGCATTTCTCTGATGATTAGCGGTGTTGAGCATTTTTCATGTGCCTTTTAGCCATCTATATGTCTTCTTTGGAAAAATGTCTAGTCAGGTCTTCTGCCCATTTTTTGATTGTTTGTTTTTTTAATATTGAGTTGTGTGAGTTGTTTATATATCAAGGATATTAACACTATATTAGTTATATCATTTGCAAATCTTTTCTCCCATTCAGTAGGTTGTCTTTTCATTTTGTCGATGGTTCCCTTTGCCATGCAAGCTTTTTTCAAATTTTTTATTGAAATATAGTTGATTTACAATGTTGTGTTAGTTTCAAGTGTACAGTAAAGTGATCCAGTTATACAAATATATATTAATATATACTTTTTTACATTCTCTTTCATTATAGTTTGTTACAAGATATTGAGTATAGTTCCCTGTGCTATACAGTAGATCCTTTGTTGATTATCTATTTTATCGATAGTGTGTAT
The DNA here is from genome assembly GCF_964341445.2 of Mesoplodon mirus. Lineage (NCBI taxonomy): Eukaryota > Metazoa > Chordata > Mammalia > Artiodactyla > Ziphiidae > Mesoplodon > Mesoplodon mirus. Next base: position 47,948,362 of record NC_138984.1, read on the forward strand.
ATTTAAATCCCAAACTCCTAATTTAACACCCCATTTTGGTAACCATAAGTTTGTTTTCTATGTCTGTGAGTTCTTCACAACTATATGACTTATAATCTATCAGTTTATAATCTGACCTTAAGCTACTTGTTCTGCCTACATTGCCATCACTCATTTTCTCAATCAGCCTTTATTCCACTCCTGTTTAACATCTTAATATTTCCAAATATTCATTGTTCATGTTTTAGCATGTGCTACTCTCCAGGGTTTTCACTGCCCCTTTTGTTTTGTGTGTATATTTTAATCCCAAACTCCTAATTTAACACTTTCTACTTCCCGTTTGGCAACCACAGTTTGTTTCTATGTCTGTGAGTCTATTTCTGTTTTGTAAATAAGTTCATTGGTATCCTTTTTTTAGATTCCACATAAAAGTGATATCATATGATATTTGTCTTTGTCTGGCTTACTTCACTTAGTATGATAATCTCTAGGTCCATCCGTGTTGCTGCAAATGGCATAATTTCATTCTTTTTTATGGCTGAGTAATATTCCACTGTATATATATATACCACATCTTCTTTATCCATTCATCTGTCGATGAACACTTATGTTGCTTCTGTGTCTTGGCTATTGTAAATAGTGTTGCAATGAACATTGGGGTGCATGTATATTTTCAAATTATGGTTTCCTCCTGATATATGCCCAGGAGTGGGATTGCTGGATCATTTGGTAGCTCTATTTTGACTTTTTTGAGGAACATCCATACGGTTCTCCATAGTGGCTGCACCAATGTACGTTCCCACCGACAGTGTAGGAGGGCTCCTTTTTCTCTGCACCCTCTCCAGCACTTCCTTTTTGTAGACTTTTTGATGGTGGCCATCCTGACTGGTGTAAGGTGATACCTCATTATAGTTTTTTGTTTTGTTTCATTTTAATTTTTATTTATTTTTGTCTGTGTTGGGTATCCATTGCTGCACGCAGGCTTTCTCTAGTTGCAGCAAGCAAGGGCTACTCTTCATTGCTGCGTGCAGGCTTCTCATTGCAGTGGCTTCTCTTGTTGCGGAGCATGGGCTCTAGGCATGCAGGCTTCAGTAGTTGTGGCTGGTGGGCGCTAGAGCACAGGCTCAGTATTTGTGGTGCACAGGCTTAGTTGCTCCACAACATGTGGGATCTTCCCAGACCAGGGATCAAACCCATGTTCCCTGCCTTGGCAGGCAGAGTCCTATCCACTGCACCACCAGAGAATCCCCTCATTATAGTTTTGACTTGCGTTTCTCTAATAATTAATGACAATGAGCATATTTTCATGTGCCTTTGGCCATCTGTATGTCTTCTTTGGAGAAATGTCTTTTTAGATCTTCTCCCCATTTTTTCACTGGGTTGTTTTTTTCTTTTTTATATTGAGCTGTATGAGATGTTTGCATATTTTGGAGATCAGTCCCTTGTTAGATACATTGTTTGCAAATATTTTCTCCCATTCTGTAGGTTGTCTTTTTGTTTATGGTTCCCTTTGCTGTGCAAAAGCTTTTAAGCTTAATTAGGTCCCATTTGTTTATTTTTGCTTTTGATTCCTTTGCCTTAGGACACAGGTCCAAAAAAAAAAATTGCTGCAATTTATGTCAAAGAGTGTTCTGCCTATGTTTTCTTCTAGGAGTTTTATGGTTTCTGATCTTATGTTTAGGCATTTAATTCATTTTGAGTTTATTTTTGTATATGATTGAGCAAATATTCTAACTTCATTCTTTTACATGCAGCTTTCCAGTTTTCCCAGCGCCACTTCTTGAAGAGACTGTCTTTTCTCTATTGTGTGTATATATATATATATATATATATATATATATATATATATATATATATATATATATATATATATATATATATATATAAATAAAACATCTTTATTGGAGTACAATTGCTTAACAATGTTGTGTTAGTTTCTGCTTTATAACAAATTGAATCAGTTATACATATACATATGTTCCCATATCTCTTCCCTCTTGCATCTCCCTCCCTCCCATCCTCCTTATCCCACCCCTCCAGGTGGTCACAAAGCACCGAGCTGATCTCCCTGTGCTATGCGGCTGCTTCCCACTAGCTATCTACCTTACGTTTGGTAGTGTATATATGTCCATGCTTCTCTCTCGCTTTGTCACAGCTTACGCTTCCCCTTCCCCATATCCTCAAGTCCATTCTCAAGTAGGTCTGTGTCTTTATTCCTGTCTTACCCCTATGTTCTTCATGACATTTTTTTTCTTAAATTCCATATATATGTGTCAGCATACAGTATTTGTCTTTCTCTTTCTGACTTACTTCACTCTGTATGACAGACTCTAGGTCTATCCACCTCATTACAAATAGCTCAATTTCGTTTCTTTTTATGGCAGAGTAATATTCCATTGTATATATGTGCTACATCTTCTTTATCCATTCATCCGATGATGGACACTTAGGTTGTTTACATCTCTGAGCTACTGTAAATAGAGCTGCAATGAACATTTTCGTACATAACTCTTTTTGAATTATGGTTTTCTCAGGGTATATGCCCAGTAGTGGGATTGCTGGGTCATATGGTAGTTCTATTTTTAGTTTTTTAGGGAACCTCCATACTGTTCTCCATAGCGGCTGTACCAATTCACATTCCCACCAGCAGTGCAAGAGTGTTTCCTTTTCTCCACACCCTCTCCAGGATTTATTGTCTCTAGATTTTTTGATGATGGCCCTTCTGACTGGTGTGAGATGTTATCTCATTGTAGATTTGATCTGCATTTCTCTAATGATTAATGATGTTGAGCATTCTTTCATGTGTTTGTTAGCAGTCTGCATATCTTCTTTGGAGAAATGTCTATTTAGGTCTTCTACCCATTTTTAGATTGGGTTGTTGGTTTTTTTTGTTATTGAGCTGCATCAGCTGCTTATAAATTTTGGAGATTAATCCTTTGTCAGTTGCTTCATTTGCAAATATTTTCTTCCATTCTGAGGGTTGCCTTTTGGTCTTGTTTATGGTTTCCTTTGCTGTGCAAAAGCTTTGAAGTTTCATTAGGTCCCATTTCTTTATTTTTGTTTTTATTTCCATTTGTCTAGGAGGTGGGTCAAAAAGGATCTTGCTGTGATTTATGTCACAGAGTGTTCTGCCTATGTTTTCCACTAAGAGTTTGATAGTGTCTGGCCTCACATTTAGGTGTTTAATACATTTTGAGTTTATTTTTGTGTATGGTGTTAGGGAGTGATCTAATCTCATACTTTTCTATGTACCTGTCCAGTTTTCCCAGCACTACTTATTGAAGAAGCTGTCCTTTCTCCACTGTACATTCCTGCCTCCTTTATCAAAGATAAGGTGACCATATGTGCATAGTTTTATCTCTGGGCTTTCTATCCTGTTCCATTGATCTATATTTCTGTTTTTGTGCCAGTACCATACTGTCTTGATTACTGTAGCTTTGTAGTATAGTCTGAAGTCAGGGAGCCTGATTCCTCCAGCTCCGTTTTTCGTTCTCAGGATTGCTTTGGCTATTCGGGGTCTTTTGTGTTTCCATACAAATTGTGAAATTTTTGTTCTAGTTCTGTGAAAAATGCCAGTGGTAGTTTGATAGGCATTGCATTGAATCTGTAGATAGCTTTGGGTAGCACAGTCATTTTCACAATGTCGATTCTTCCAATCCAAGAACATGGTATATCTCTCCATCTATTTCTATCATCTTTAATTTCTTTCATCAGTGTCTTACAATTTTCTGCATACAGGTCTTTTGTCTCCTTAGGTAGGTTTATTGCTAGATATTTTATTCTTTTTGTTGCAGTGGTAAATGGGAGTGTTTTCTTTATTTCATTTTCAGATTTTTCATCATTCGTGTATAGGAATGCCAGAGATTTCTGTGCATTAATTTTGTATCCTGCTACTTTACCAAATTCATTGATTAGCTCTAGTAGTTTTCTGGTGGCATCTTTAGGATTCTCTATGTATAGTATCATGTCATCTGCAAACAGTGACAGCTTTACTTCTTCTTTTCCAATTTGGATTCCTTTTATTTCCTTTTCTTCTCTGATTGCTGTGGCTAAAACTTCCAAAACTATGTTGAATAAGAGTGGTGAGAGTGGGCAACCTTGTCTTGTTCCTGATCTTAGTGGAAATGCTTTCAGTTTTTCACCATTGAGAATGATGTTGGCTGTGGGTTTGTCATATATGGCCTTTATTATATTGAGGAAAGTTCCCTCTGTGCCTACTTTCTTGAGGGTTTTTATCATAAATGGGTGTGAATTTTGTCGAAAGCTTTCTCTGCATTTATTGAGATGATTATATGGTTTTTCTCCTTCAATTTGTTAATATGGTGTATCACGTTGATTGATTTGCATATATTGAAGAATCCTTGCATTCCTGGAATAAACCCCACTTGATCATGGTGTATGATCCTTTTATTGTGCTGTTGGATTCTGTTTGCTAGTATTTTGTTGAGGATTTTTGCATCTATGTTTATCAGTGATATTGGCCTGTAGTTTTCTTTCTTAGTGACATCCTTGTCTGGTTTTGGTATCATGGTGATGGTGGCCTCGTAGAATGAGTATGGGAGTGCTCCTCCCTCTCCTATATTTTGGAAGAGTTTGAGAAGGATAAGTGTTAGCTCTTCTCTAAATGTTTGATAGAATTCTGCTGTGAAGCCATCTGATCCTGGGCTTTTGTTTGTTAGAAGATTTTTATTCACAGTTTCAATTTCAGTACTTGTGATTGGTCTGTTCCTATTTTCTATTTCTTCCTCATTCAGTCTTGGCACGTTGTGCATTTCTAAGAATTTGTCCATTTCTTCCAGGTTGTCCATTTTATTGGCATAGAGTTGCTTGTAGTAATCTCTCATGGTCTTTTGTATATCTGCAGTGTCAGTTGGTACTTCTCCTTGTTCATTTCTAATTCTATTGATTTGAGTCTTCTCCCTTTTGTTCTTGATGGGTTTGGCTAATGATTTATCAATTTTGTTTATCTTCTCAAAGAACCAGCTTTTAGTTTTATTGATCTTTGCTATCATTTCCTTCATTTCTTTTTTGTTTATTTCTGATCTGTTCATTATGATTTCTTTCCTTCTGCTAAGTTTGGGGTATTTTTGTTCTTCTTTCTCTAATTGCTTTAGGTGCAAGTTTAGGTTGTTTATTCGAGATGTTTCCTGTTTCTTAAGGTAGGATTGTATTGCTGTAAACTTCCCTCTTAGAACTGCTTTTGCTGCGTCCCATAGGTTTTGGGTCATAGTGTCTCCATTGTCATTTGTTTCTACGTATTTTTTGATTTCCTCTTTGATTTCTTCAGTGATCACTTCGCTATTAAGTAGTGTATTATTTAGCCTACATGTGTTTGTATTTTTTACAGATCTTTTCCTGTAATTGATATCTACTCTCATAGCATTGTTGTCAGAAAAGATACTTGATACAATTTCAGTTTTCTTAAATTTACCACGGCCTGATTTGTGACCCAAGATATGATCTATCCTGGAGAATGTTGCATGAGCACTTGAGAAAAATGTATATTCTGTTGTTTTTGGATGGAATGTCCTATAAATATCAATTAAGTCCATCTTGTTTAATGTATCATTCAAAGCTTGTGTTTCCTTATTTATTTTCATTTTGAATGATCTGTACATTGGTGAAAGTGGGGTGTTAAAGTGCCCTACTATGAATGTGTTATTGTTGATTTCCCCTTTTATGGTTGTTAGTATTTGCCTTATGTATTGAGGTGCTCCTATGTTGGGTGCATAAATATTTACAGTTGTTATATCTTCTTGGATCGATCCCTTGATCATTATGTAGTGTCCTACTTTGTCTCTTCTAATACTCTTTATTTTAAAATCTATTTTTTCTGATATGAGAATTACTAGTCCAGCTTTCTTTTGGTTTCCATTTGCATGGAGTATCATTTTCCATCCCCTTACTTTCAGTCTGTATGTGTCTCTAGGTCTGAAGTGAGTCTCTTGTAGACAGCATATATATGGGTCTTGTTTTTGTATCCACTCAGCCAATATGTTTCTTTTGGTGGGAGCATTTAGTCCATTTACATTTAAGGGAATTATTGATATGTATGTCCCCATTCCCATTTTCTTAATTGTTTTGAGTTCATTATTGTAGGTATTTTCCTTCTCTTGTGTTTCTTGCCTAGAGAAGTTCCTTTAGCATTTGTTGTAAAGCTGGTTTGGTGGTGCTGAACTCTCTCAGCTTTTGCTTGTCTGTAAAGGTTTTAATTTCTACATCAAATCTGAATGAGATCCTTGCTGGGTAGAGTAATCTTGGTTGCAGGTTTTTCTCTCCTTCATCACTTTAAATATGTCCAGCCAGTCCCTTCTGGCTTGTAGAGTTTCTGCTGAAAGATCAGCTGTTAACCTTATGGGGATTCCCTTGTGTGTTATTTGTTGTTTTTCCCTTGCTGCTTTTAATGTTTTCTTTGTATTTAATTTTTGACAGTTTGATTAATATGTGTCTTAGCATATTTCTCCTTGAATTTATTCTGTATGGGACTCTCTGTGCCTCCTGGACTTGATTAACTATTTCCTTTCCCATATTAGGGAAGTTTTCAACTATAATCTCTTCAAATATTTTCTCAGTCCCTTTCTTTTTCTCTTCTTCTTCTGGAACCCCTATAATTCGAATGTTGGTGCATTTGATGTTGTCCCAGATGTCTCTAAGACTGTCCTCAGTTCTTTTCTTTCTCTTTTCTTTATTCTGCTCTGTGGTAGTTATTTCCACTATTTTATCTTCCTGGTCACTTATCCGTTCTTCTGCCTCTGTTATTCTGCTATTGATCCCAACTAGAGTATTTTTAATTTCATTTATCATGTTGTTCATCGTTGCTTGTTTCATCTTTAGTTTTTCTAGGTCCTTGTTAAATGTTTCTTGCATTTTGTCTATTCTATTTCCAAGATTTTGGATCATCTTTATTATCATTATTCTGAATTCTTTTTCCTTTAGACTGCCTATTTCCTCTTCATTTTTTAGGTCTGGTGGGTTTTTATCTTGCTCCTTCTCCTGCTGTGTGTTTTTCTGTCTTCTCATTTTGCTTATGTTACTGTGTTTGGGGTCTCCTTTTTGCAGGCTGCAGGTTCGTAGTTCCCGTTGTTTTTGGTGTCTGTCCCCAGTGGCTAAGGTTGGTTCAGTGGGTTGTGTAGGCTTCCTGGTGGAGGGGACTAGTGCCTGTGTTCTGGTGGGTGAGGCTGGATCTTGTCTTTCTGGTGGGCAGGTCCACGTCTGGTGGTGTGCTGTGGGGTGTCTGTGGACTTATTATGATTTTAGGCAGCCTCTCTACTAATGGGTGGGGTTGTGTTCTTGTCTTGCTAGTTGTTTGGCATAGTGTGTCCAGCACTGTAGCTTGCTGGTCGTTGAGTGAAGCTGGTTGCTGGTGTTGAGATGGAGATCTCTGGGAGATTTTTGCTGCTTGGTATTACATGGAGCTGGGAGGTCTCTTGTGGACCAGTGTCCTGAAGTTGGCTCTCCCACCTCAGAGGCACAGCACTGACTCCTGGCTGAAGCACAAAGCCTTTCATCCACACGGCTCAGAATAAAAAGGAGAAAAAATAGAAAGTAAACATTAGTAGAAAGAAAGAAGGAAAGAAGGAAAGAAAGGAGGGGGGAGGGAGGGAGGAAGGAGAGAAGGAAGGAGGGAAGGAAGGAAAAACAGAAAGAAAGAAGATAGAGTAAGATAAAATAAATATAAAATAAAGTTATTAAAATAAAAAATAATTATTAAAAAGAAAATCCGATGGATAGAACCCTAGGACAAATGGTGGAAGCAAAGCTATGCAGACAGAATCTCACACAGAAGCATACACATACCCACTCACAAAAAAAGGAAAAGGGAAAAAAATCATAGATCTTGCTCTCAAAGTCCACCTCCTCAATTTGGGATGATTCATTTTCTAAAGGAGGGAAGGAAGGAAAGAAAGAAGATAAAGTAAAATAAATAAAGTAAGATAAAATAAAATAAAGTTATTTAACTAAAAAATAATTATTAAGAAAAAAATTTTTTTAAAAACAGACGGAAAGAACCCTAGGACAAATGGTGGAAGCAAAGCTATACAGACAAAATCTCACACAGAAGCATACACATACACACTCACAAAAAGAGGAAAAGGGGAAAAAATCATAAATCTTTCTCTCAAAGTCCACCTCCTCAATTTAGGATGATTCATTGTCTATTCATGTATTCTACAGATGCAGGGTACATCAAGTTGATTGTGGAGCTTTAATCCACTTCTTCTGAGGCTGCTGGGAGAGATCTCCCTTTCTCTTCTTTGTTCGCACAGCTCCCTGTGCTCAGCTTTGGGTTTGGCCCCACCTCTGCGTGTAGGTCTCCGGAGGGCATCTGTTCTTCGCTCAGACAGGATGGGGTTAAAGGAGCAGCTGATTCGGGGGCTCTGGCTCACTCAGGCCAGGGGGAGGGAGGGGTATGGAATGCGGGCAAGCCTGCGGCGGCAGAGGCTGGCATGATGTTGCACCAGCCCGAAGCGTGCCGTGTGCTCTCCTGGGGAAGCCGTCCCTGGATCCCGGGACCCTGGCAGTGGCGGGCTGCACAGGCTCCCCAGAAAGGGGGCATGGACAGTGACCTGCGCTCGCACACAGGCCTCTTGGTGGCAGCAGCAACCCCAGCGTCCCATGCCCATCTCTGGGGTCCGCGCTGTTAGCCACGGCTCGCGCCCATCTCTGGCGCTCCTTTAAGCAGCGCTCTTAATCCCCTCTCCTCACACACCAAGAAAGAAAGAGGGAAGAAAAAGTCTCTTGTCTCTTTGGCAGTTCCAGACTTTTCCCAGACTCTCTCCCGGCCAGCCGTGGCGCACTAACCCCCTGCAGGCTATGTTCACGCCGACAACCCCAGTCCTCTCCCTGCGCTCTGACCAAAGCCCGAGCCTCAGCTCCCAGCCCTGCCAGCCTCGGCTGGTGAGCAGACAAGCCTCTCGGCCTGGTGAGTGCCAGTCAGCACCAATCCTCTGTGCGGGTATCTCTCCACTTTGCCCTCCACACCCCAGTTGCTGCTCTCTCCTCCGCGGCACCGAAGCTTTCCCCCTCTGCCACCTGCAGTCTCCACCTGTGAAGGGGCTTCCTTTCCTCCTTCACGGCTCCCTCCCACTGGTGCATGTCCCGTCCCTATCCTTTTGTCTCTGTTTATTCTTTTTTCTTTTGCCCTACCCAGGTATGTGGGGAATTTCTTGCTTTTTGGGAGGTCTGAGGTTTTCTGCCAGCATTCAGTAGGTGTTCTGTAGGAGTTGTTCCACGTATAGATGTATTTCTAGTGTATCTGTTGGGAGGAAGGTGATCTCTGCATCTTACTCTTCCGCCATCTTCCCCTCCTCCTCTGTATTTCACTCCATTGTATATTCTTGACTCCTTTTTCATAGATTAATTGGCCATAAGTACCTGAGGTTATTTCTGAGATGTATTTTCTGGTCCACTGATCTATGTGTCTGGTTTTTTGCCAGTACCATGCTGATTTGATTACTGTAGCTTTGTAGTATAATCTGAAGTTGGGGAGCATGATACCTCCAGCTTTGTTCTTTTTTCTCAAGATTGCTTTGGCAATTTGGGGTATTTTGTGATTTCATATAAATTTTAGAATTGTTTGTTCTAGTTCTGTTAAAAATGTCTTGGGTATTTTGATAGGGATTGCATTACATCTATAGATTGCTTTGGGTAGTATGGACATTTTAGAATATTAATTCTTCAAATCCATAAACACAGGATATCTTTTCATTTCTTTGTATCATCTTCAATTTCCTTCACCAGTGTTTTATAGTTTTCAGAGTATAAGCAGTTCACCTCCTTGATTAAGTTTATTACCAGATATTTTATTCATTTTGATGCAGTTTTAAACAGGATTGTTTTCTTGTTTTCTCTTTCTGATATTTCATTATTAGTGTATAGAAAAGAAACACATTTCTGTATATTAATTTTGTATCCTGAGACTTTACTGAGTTCTTTTATTAATTCTAATAGTTTTGGGGTGGAGACTTTAGAGTTTTCTACATATAGTATCATGTCATCTGCAAATAGTGACAATTTTACTTCTTCCCTTCCAATTTAGATGCCTTTTATTTCTTTTTCTTGTCTACTGTGACTAGGACTTCCAATACTGTGTTAAATAGAAGTGGTGAGAGTGGGCATCCTTGCTTTTTCCTAATTTAAGAGGAAAAGCTTTCAGCTTTTTACCATTGAGTATGATGTTAGCTGTGAGTTAGACATACATGGCCTTTATCATGTTGAGATATGTTCCCTCTATACCCATTTTGATGAGAGTTTTTATCATGAATGGATGTTGAATTTTGTCAAAAGCTTTTTCTTCATCTATTGAGGGGATCATGTGATCGTCATCATTCCTTTTGTTAATGCAGTGTATCACATTGATTGATTTAAGTGTACTGAACTATCTTTGTGTCCCTGAGATAAATCCCACTTGAATATAGTGTATGATCCTTTTTATATATTGTTGAATTTGGCTTACTAATATTTTGTTCAGGATTTTTTGCATCTAAATTCATCAGAGATATTGGCCTATAATTCTATTTTTTTTTTTTTTTTTTGTGGTACGCAGGCCTCGCACTGTTGTGGCCTCTCCCGTTGTGGAGCACAGGCTCCAAACGCGCAGGCTCAGCAGCCATGGCTCACGGGACCAGCCGTTCCATGGCATGTGGAATCTTCCTGGACTGGGGCACGAACCCATGTCCGCTGCATCGGCAGGCGGACTCTCAACCACTGCGCCACCAGGGAAGCCCCTATAATTCTTTTTTTGTAGTGTCTTTGTCTAGTTTTTGTAACAGGGTAATTGTGGCCTCATAGAATGAATTTGGGAGTCTTCCCTCCTCTTCAGTTTTTTAGAATAGTATGAGAAGAGTAAGTATAAGCTCTTCTTTATATGTTTTGTAGAATTCACCTGTGAATCCATCCAGTCCAGGCCTTTTGTTTATTGGGAAATTTTTTATTACTAATTCAATTTCACTACTAGTGATTGGTCTGTTCATATTATTTGTTTCTTCCTGATTCATTCATGAAAGGTTGTATATTCTAGAAATTTTTCCATGTCTTCTAGTCTGTCCAGTTTGTTAGCATATAACTGTTTGTTTTATTCTCTTATGATTTTTTGTATCTCTGTGGTATAAGTTGTTATTTCTCCTCTTTCATTTCTTATTTTGTTTATTTTGGGCCTCTCTATTCTTCTTGATGATCCTGGTTAAAGGCTTATCAGTTTTGTTTATCTTTTCAAAAATCAGCTCTTGGTTTCATTGATCTTTTCTATTGTTGGGTTTTTTGGGGGGGGTCTCTATTTTGTTCATTTCCTCTTTAATCTTTATTATTTCCTTCCTTCTGCTGAATTTGGGCTTTGTTTATTCTTTTTCTAATTCCTTTAGATGATATGTTAGGTTGTTTATTTGACATTTTTCTTGTTTCTTGAGAAAGGCCTGTATCATTGTAAACTTCCCTCTTAGAATGGATTTTTTTCACATACCATAGATTTTGGAAAGTTGTGTTTTTATTTTCATTGTCTCAAGTTATTTTTTGATTTCTTTATTAACCCATCACTTTTTTAGTGGCATATTGTTTAGTCTCAACATGTTTGTGTTTTTCCCTTTTTTTTTCTGTAATTGATTTTTAGTTTCATACCATTGTGGGTGAAAAAAGATGCTTGATATAATTTCTATCCTCTTAAATTTGTTGAGACTTGTTTTGTGGCCTAGCATGTGATCTATCCTGCAGGATGTTCCATGTGCACTTGAAAAGAGTGTGTATTCTGTTGTTTTGGGGTGGACTGTCATGTAGATATCTTTAAGTCCAACTGGTTTAATGTGTCATTTAAGACCACTGTTTCCTTGAATGTAAATTGATGCAACCACTATGGAGAACAGTGTGGAGCTTCCTTAAAAAACTAAAAATAGAATTACCATATGACCCAGCAATCCCACTACTGGCCATATATACAGAGAAAACCATAATTCAAAAAGACACATGCACCCCAATATTCATTGCAGCACTATTTACAATAGCCAGGTCATGGAAACCATCTAAATGCCCATTGACAGAGGAATGGATAAAGAAGATGTGGTACATATATACAATGGAATATTACTCAGCCATAAAAAGGAACAAAACTGGGTCATTTGTAGAGACATGGATGGACCTAGAGACTGTCATACAGAGTGAAGTAAGTCAGAAAGAGAAAAACAAATACTGCACATTAACATATATATGTGGAATCTAGAAAAATGGTACAGATGAACTGGTTTGCAAGGCAGAAATAGAGACACAAATGTAGAGAACAAACATATGGACACTAAGAGGGGAAAGCAGGGGGGCAGTGTGGTGGGATGAATTGGGAGATTGGGATTGACATATATACACTAATATATACACTAATAAGTATAAAATAGATAACTAATAAAAACCTGCTGTATAAAAAAATTAAATTTAATTAAAAAAAAAGACTACTGTTTCCTTGTTGATTTTCTGGCTGAATGATCTGTCCATTGACCTCAGTGGGATGTTAAAGTTTCCTATATTGTTATATTATTGTCAGTTTCTCCCTTTATATCTGTTAATATTTGCTTTATATATTTAAGTGCTCCTATATTAGGTGCATATATATTAATGAGTGTTATATCCTTTTCTTGTTTTGATCACTTTATCATTATAGAGTGCCCTTCTTTGTCTTTTTGTATAGCCTTTGTTTTAAAGTATGTTTTGTCTAATATGAATATTGCTATCCCTGCTTTCTTGTTGTTTTCATTTGCATAAAATATTTTTCCATCCCCTCACTTTCGTGTGTCTTTCTCTCTGAAGTGAATCTCTTGTAAGCAGCATATAGGGTCTTGTTTATTTTTTATCTAATCAGCCACCCTATGTCTTTTGATTGGAGCATCTAGTCCATTGACATTTAAAGTAATTACTGATAGCTTTATACTTATTGCCATTTTGTTACTCATTCTCTTGTTTTTGTAATTCTTCTCTGTTCTTCTTTTAGTTTCTTCCCTTGTGGTTTGATTATTTTCTTTAGTTGTATGCTTCTGTTCCTTTCTCTCTGGTTTTTGTATAGCTATTTTAAGTTTTTGATGTGGTTAACATGGGGTTTATATATTTTGACATAAAACTATATTTGTTTTAAACTGGTAGTCATTTAACTTCAAGCATATTCTAAAAGATCTACATGTTTTTACTCCCTTCCCCCACGTTTTGTGGTTTTTATGTCATATTTTACATCTTCATCTTTGTCCCTTCACTGTTTATTGTAGTTATAGTTGATTTTCAATTTTTTTGTCTTTTAATCCTTATATTAGCTTATTTAAGTAGTTGATCACAGACTTTACTGTATATTTGCCTTTTCTAGAGGGATTTTTACCCCTTATATAGATTCTTACTTCTTGTTGTAGCCTTTTCTTTTCCACTTAGATAAAACCCTTTAACCTTTCTTTTAGGGTCTGTTTTCTATTGATGAACTCTTAGTTTTCTCTTGTCTGAGAAGTTTTTTATCTCTCCTTCAATTCTGAATGATAACCTTGCCAGGTGAGTATTCTAGGTTGTAATATTTTCCCTTTTTCACTTTAAATATATCATACCACTCCCTTCTGGCCTTCAAAATTTCTGCAGAAAAATCAGCCGATACCTTCTTGGGGCTCCCTTGTATGTGACTCGTATTTCTCTTGTTGCCTTTGCAATTCTCTCTTTAACTCAGCCATTTTAATTATGAACGGTCTTGGTATGGGTTTCTTTGGGTTCATCTTGTTTGGGTCTCTCTCTGCTTCCTGTACCTGGATATCTGTTTCCTTCTTCAGGTTCAGGAACGTTTCAATCATAATTTTATCATATATATTTTCAACCCCTTTCTCTCTCTCTCTTCTCCTGGGACCCTGGTAATGCAAATTTTGGTATGCTTGATATTGTCTCAGATATCCCTTGAACTGTTCTCATTTTTTTTTAATATGTTTTACTTTTTGCTATTCTGATTGGGTGATTTCCACTATTCTATCTTCCAGATCACTTATGTGCTTTTTTGTATCACCTAGTCTGCTGTTTATTCCTTCTGGTGTGTTTTTCATTTTGGTCATTGTATTCTTCAGCTCTGACTGATTCTTTTTCATATTTTCTAGTTCCTTATTAAAATTCTCACTGTATTTATTCTTTTCCCTGGTTCAGTTAGCATTCTTATTACTAATGCTTTGAACTCTTTATCTGGTAAATTATCTGTTTCATTAGTTGTTTTTCAGGGTTTTTTTTCTTTTTCTTTTATTTGAAACAAACTCCTTTGTCTTCTCATTTTGTTCCACCTTCTCTCTCTCCATGAGATTAGGTGAAACAGTTACCTATCCCAGTCTCAAAAGGATGTCCTTGTGTGGGTACATCCCTATACAGTCTGAAAGTGCCCAGTGTCTTTAGTGGGAGAGCTGGATCTGAAGTGAGCAAGAGACATGTCTTCCCCCAGGGTGTGCTAGTGGCTATCACCTTGTTGGGAAGTTGGGCTGGAGATGGAGGGGCTAGAGCTAGAACCAGATGTGAGTCAGGACTTCTCCTATGCTTAGTGGCTGACACCATCCTACTGGGGACAAGGTCAGGTCCCAAGGTGGTGAAGCAGAAGCCCTGAGGGTCAGGGGCTGGCTCTGTTCCCTCTAGTTGTGTGCTCTCCCCCATCCCAGCATTGGCACCTTTGTCCCAGAAGAGAGCATCATCTGGAGAAAAGGGCTGGATTGGGCACCCAGCACATGCTACTGCACATGCTGGGGTGGTCCCAGCACACCAGTCAGACTTCCAGACTGCTCCTGATCTGCTGCCTCCTAGCATGCCAGCAGTGGCCACCCCTTCCCCCTTCAGATGTACTGCCAGGTCCTAGACAGCACTGTCCCTCACAACTGAGCACTCTCATCAGCAGTGACAACCTTCACCCTATTGGGGAGCTGCATCATGGAGCAGGAGGGGCAAGACTGAGCACTTGACATGGGCAAGAGCATGCACTGGGGCTATCACAGGAAACTGGCCAGAGTCCCAGGCACTCTAAACCTGCTTCCTCCACCTTGTTTGGGGAACAAGCAACCATGTGTATGCTCTTTATGAATGAAGCTCATGTTGCTCAAGCACCCCTGACAATCCCACTAGTTGGCAAACTAGCCAAGGGGACTAGTTTCCTAGTGTTGAACCCCAGGGCTTGGGTACCCCATATGTGTTTCAAACTGCTCACTCCCCAGGAAGGATATCTGAGCCTGTGTAATCCCCCCTTTCTGTGTCCCCTCCTAGAGGTGCACGTCCCTACATGATCACTTCTCTTCTCTTCCTACCTGACTCCAAGTGGATATTTCTTTACAACTTTCTTTGTATAAGAGTCTTTCTCCCAGTTTCCAGTTTGCTTTCAGTAAGAATTGCTACATATGTAGATATATTTTTGATGTGGTCATGGGGGAAGGTAAGCTCAGCATCCTCCTACTCTGCCATCTTAATCTCCTCCGCTAAAATATATTAACTTTATGCTGTAGCCAGTGTAAATTCACTCATATTACCTCTAGACAATTAGTATTTTATCTGATGTTTAAAGCAGTTTTAAAAACTTAAATCTGAAATGCATCATATCTGCATGTATTCTCTAACTATCCAAATGCCTTCAGTATTTTTAAAGGATGGTATAAAAATGACAATACCTGATTTCCTAGAAGCCAGGGAGTCCTGGACTTTAATGAGAGAGTATTACATAATTTAATGGGAAAGAATGTTGTCTAGAGAAAAATATAACCAAAGGAATATGCAAGAACATATCTTCAATATTCTGTATGAGAATTTAGCTATACAGTTCCTAGTAGTTCTCCACATAATCTCTAAAGATAAACTTTCTTATTTTTTCAGCTTTATTGAGATATAATTAGCAAGTAAAATTGTAAGATATTTAAAGTGTACATAATATGTTTGTCAATGTGTACGTATTGACATATACATTGTGATAGGATTCCTCCCATCTAGTAATACATACTTATATATGTATGTGTACATATATATATACACTTATGTGTATTTACCTATACACGTACATATATATATAAACATTTAAGTCCTACTCTCTTAGCAAATTTCAATTATATGATAGAGTTATCAACTATAGTCACCATAACATGTTATTTTTGAGGAACCTCCAAACTGTTTTCCGTAGGGACTGCATCCGTTTAATCCGAAAACAGTGCAGAGGGGTTCCCTTTCTGCCACATCCTTGCTAACACTTGTTCTCTTTTTGGTGATAGCCATTCTAATAGGTATGAGGTGATCTCTCATTATGACATTGATTTGCATTTTCCCTGATGATTATTGATGCTGAGTCCCTTTTCATGTACCTATTGGCCATCTGTATGTACTCTTTGGAAAAATGTCTATTCAGATCCTCTGCCCATTTTTTTAATCATATTTTTTGTTTTGCTCTTGAGTTTTGTGAGTTCTTTATATATTTTGGATATTAACCTCTTATCAGATATATGATTTGCAAATATTTTCTCCCCTTTAACAGGTTGCCTTTTCATTTTATTGCTGGTTTCCTTTGGTGTGCAGAAGCATTTACTTTGATGTAATCCCACTTTTTTATTTTTGCTTTTGTTGCCTTGTCTTTGGTAGCAAATGCAAAAAAAATCATTGCCAAGATCAATGTCAAGGAGCTTACCACCTATGGTTTCTTCTAGATATTTTATGGATTCAGGTCTTATATTCAGGACTTTAATCCATTTTTGAGTTGATTTTTGTGTATGGTGAAATACGGTGTAACATAGTGGTCGAGTTTCATTCTTTTTCCCAACACCACTGATTGGAGACACTGTTATTTCCCCATTGTGTATCCTTGCTGCCTTTGTCATAAATTAATTGACAATATATGCATAGGTTTATTTCTGGGCTCTCTGTTCTGTTCCACTTATCTATGTGTCTCTTTTTATGCCAATAACAAACTGTTTTGATTACTATAGCTTTGTAATATACTTTGAAATAAGGAAGTGTGATACTCCAGATTTGTTGTTCTTCCTCAATATTGCTTTGGCTCTTCAGGGTCTTTACTGGTTTTATACAAGTTTTACAGTTATTAGTTTTATTTCTGTGAAAAAAATGCCGTTTAATTTTTATAGGGATTGCATTGATTCTGTAGAATATTTTGGGTAGTATGGACATTTTAACAATATCCTTCCAATTCATTTGCCTTATCTTCAGTTTCTTTCATCAGTATCTTATAGTTTTCAACATACAGGCCTTTCACCTCCTTGGTTAAATTCATTCCTAGGTATTTTATTCATTTTGATGCAATTGTAAATGGGATTGTTTTCTTAATTTCTTCTGACAGATTGTTATTAGTGTATAGAAATGCAACTGATTTTTGTATATTGATTTTGTATCCTACAACTTTACTCAATTTGGTTATTAGTTCTAACAATTTTCTGGTGGAGTCCTTAGAGTGTTTATACATAATATCATTTCATTTGCAAATTATGACAGTTTTGTTTCTTCCTTTCTGATTTTGATGCCTTTTACTTCTTGCTTAATTGCTCTGGCTAGAACTTATAATACTGTATTGAATAAAAGTGTTGAGAGTGGGCATCCTTGTCTTGTTCCTGATCTTGGAGGAAAAACTTCCAGCTTTGCATCAACAAGTGCGATGGTAGTTGTGGGCTTGTCATATATGGACTTTATGTTGAGGTATGTTGCCTATGTATCCACTTTGTTGAGAGTTTTAATCGTAAAGAATGTTGAATCTGATCAAAAGGTTTTTCTGTATCTACTGAGATGATCATATGATTTTTATCCTTCATTTTATTAATGTGATGTATCACATTGATTTTGTGGATGTTGAACCAATCTTTCAGCCCTGGAATAAACCCACTTGATCATGGTATATCATCCTTCTAATGTATTGTTGAATTCAGTTTCTTAATATTTGGTTGAGGAATTTGTATGTCTTTTGTCCAGTTTTATTGAGACATAATTGACATACAACACTGTATAAGTTTAAGGTGTACAGCATAATTATTTGACTTACATACGTGGTGAAATGATTACCACAATAAATTTTGATAACATTCATCATCTCAGATACAATAAAGGAAAGAAAAAGAAAAAATATTTTGTGCCTTGTGATGACAACTCAGAATTTACTCCCTTAACATTTTTCATATATACCATACAATGGTTAACTTTAGTCATCATGTTGTACATTATATCTCTAGTACTTTTTAATCTTATAACTGGAAATTTGTACCTTTTGACTCCTTTCATCCAGTTTCCCCTCCTCTCACCTCTGGTAACCACAAGTCTGATCTCTTTTTATGAGTTTTGTTTTTGTTTTCTTTTGATTATACACATAAGTGAGATGGCACAGTATTTGTCTTTCTCTTTTAGACTTGTTTCATTTGGCATAATGCTCTCTCTGTCCATCCATGCTGTCACAAATTGCAGGATTTTCTCTTTTATTCATGTTGGATTAATATTCTGTCATATATGTATGTGTGTGTGTGTATATATATATATATATATATATATATATATATCACAATCTCTTTATCCATTCCTTTGTCAAAACACTTAGGATGGTTTCATGTCTTGAAAATTGGAAAGAATTTTCCTATAAACATAGAGGTGCATATATCTCTTCAACATAGTGTTTTTCTTTCCTTTAAGTATATTTGTAGAAATAGAATTGCTCGATCATATGGTAGTTCTATTCTTAGTTTTTTAAGGAACTTCCATGCTGTTTTCTATATTGGCTGGGATTGGCCCCTTTACAATCCCTCCAACAGGCATAAGGGTTCCCCTTCTTCCCCATCCCCACCAGCCATGTTATCTCTCTCTTTTTTTTTTTATGTTATCCATTCTAGCAGGTATGAGGTGATATCTCACTGTGGTTTTCATTTGCATTTCCCTAATTTTCAGTAATGTTGAGCATCTTTTCATGTACCTGTGGGCCATTCATATATCTTATTTGGAAAAATATCAATTCATGTCCTTTGCGCATTTTAAATTTGGATTATTTGAGGGGGTTTTGCTGTTGAGTTGTATAAGTTCTTTTTATATTTTAGATATTAAGCCCTTATCAGATATAGGCATACCCCAGAGATATTGCAGATTTGGTTCCAGACCACTGCAATAAGGCAAATATCACAATAAAGCAAATCACACAATTTTTTTGGTTTCCCAATACATATAAGAGTTATGATTATGATCCAGTAATCCCACTCCTGGGCATATACCTGGAGAAGAACATGGTTCAAAAGGATACATGTCCCCCAGTATTCACTGCAGCACTATTTACAATAGCCAAAACACAGAAGCAACCTAAATGTCCATTGACAAAGGAATAAATAAAGAAGATGTGGTACATATACACAATGGAATATTACTCAGCCATAAAAAAGAATGAAATAATGCCATTTACAGCAGCATGAATGGAATTATCATACTAAGTGAAGTGAGTCAGACAGAAAAAGACAAATATCATATGATATCACTCATATGAGGAATCTAATTTTTTTAAAATGATACACATGAACTTATTTACAAAAGAGGAAGCAGATTTACAGATATTGAAAACAAACTTATGGTTACCAAAAGGGAAATGTGTGGGGTAAGTGTGACTCAGGAGCTTAGGATGAACATACTCACACTACTATGTATATGATAAATAACAAACAAGGATCTACTGTACACCACAGGGAACTCTACTCAATATTCTGTGACAACCTATATGAGAAAAGAATCTGAAAAAGAATGGATATATGTATATGTATAATTGAATCACTTTGCTGTACACCTAAAATTAACACAACATTGTAGATCAACTATAGTCCAATATATTGTAGTCTATTAAGTGTATAATACCATCATGTCTAAAAAAAGTATATACCTTAATTTAAAGATATCTTGCTAAAAAATACTAATCATCATGTTAGAATACAGGGTTGCCACAAACCTTCAATTTGTGAAAAAAATCCATATCTCTTAAGCATAACAAAGTGGAGTGCAATAAAATAAGATATGTATGTACATGGGTTGCAAATATTTTCTTGCATTCCATAGGATGTCTTTTCATTTTGCTGATTGTTTCTTTTGCAGTGCAGAGGCTGTTTGATGTATTTCCAGTTCTTTATTTTTTATTTTGTTACTTGTGCTTTATATGTTATGTCTAAATTATCATTGCCAAAACTAATGTCAAGGAAATTTTCTTCTTTTTTTTTCTTTTTTTTTTTCCTTTTTTCTTCTTTTCTACATTTTTTTCCAGGACCTTCATGGTTTTTCATCTAACATTTAAGACTTTAATCCATTTTGAGTTAATTTTTGTAAATGGTGTACAATAAGGGTCTATTCTGTTTCTTTCATGTGAATATCCAGATTTCCCAGCACCATCTATTGAAGAGACTTCTACTGAGTATTCTTGGTTCCCCTGTCAAATATTAGTTGACCATATATACATGGTCAACTAATATTGACTAATATTATTTCTGTGCTCTTAATTCTATTTAATTGGTCTATGTATCTGGTTTTGTACCATTACCATATTGTTTTGATAACTGTAGTTTTATAATATAGTTTGAAATAAGGAAGCATGATGCCTCCAGCTTTGTCTTTTCTTAGTATTGCTTTGGCTATTCAGGGACTTTTGTGATTCCATACAAGTATTAGAATTGTTTGTTCTATTTCTATGAAAAAAATATTGGAATCTTCACAGGGATTGTATTGAATATATAGATGGCTTTGTGTAGTATGAACATTTTAACAATATTAATTCTTAAAATCCATGAACATGGGGTAAATTTTTGTTAATTTTTGTCTTCTTTGATTTCTTTCATCAATGTCTTGTAGTTCTCAGTGTAAAGTTTTCACATTCTTGGTTAAATTTATTCCGAAGTATTTTATTATTTTTGATGCTCTTTTAAATGGGGTCATTTTCTTTATTTTTATCAGATTATGTATTGTTATTATATAGAAATGCTAATGATTTTTTTTGCTAATATTGTATCCAACAACTTTACTGAAATCACTGGGTAGATATAACACTTTTTCTGTGGAGTCCTTAGAATTTTCTCTAATAAAAATCATGTTGTCTGCACATAGACACAATTTTACTTTTTTCTTTCAAATTCTGACCTTTTTTTATTTCTTACCTGATTAGAGGTAGGCACCCATGTCTTGTTCCCGATCTTTGCAGAAAGGCTTTCCTACTTTCACCACTAAATATGTTACCTGTTGGCTTGTCGCATGTGACTTTTGTTATGTTGAGGTACATTTCTTCTATAAATAATTTTTAAGAGTTTTTACATTAACCAATCTTGAATTTTGTCAAATTTTTCTTCTGCATCTATTGAGATGATAATATAATTTTTTCATTTATTTCATTAATATGATATACATTGATTTTGTGAATGTTGAATCATCCTTACATTCCAGGGATAAATCCCACTTGATCATGGTGAATGATCTTTTAAATGTGTTGCTAAATTTGGTTTGCTAGTATTTTATTGACAATTTCGCATCTATATCCATCAGGGATACTGGCCTGTAGTTTTCTTTTCTGGTAGTGTCTTTGTCTAGTTTTGGTATCAGCTTGCCTTGTAAAATCAGTTTTGGAGTATTCCTTCCTCTTGGTGTTTTTCTATGTCTATGAGTCTGTTTCTGTTTTGTAATTAAGTTCGTTTGCATCATTTGTTTTAGATACCACATATATGTGATACAAAATATCATATGATTTTTGTCTTTCTCTGTCTGACTTACTTCACTTAGTATGATCATCTCTAGGTCCATCCATATTGCTGCTAATGGCATTATTTCATTCTTTTTTAATGGCTGAGTAATATTCCATTGTGTGTGTGTGTGTGTGTGTGTGTGTGTGTGTGTATACACACCACATCTTCTTTATCCATTCCTCTCTTGATGGACATTTAGGTTGCTCCCATGTCTTGGCTATTATAAATAGTGCTGCAGTGAACAGTAGGGTGTATGTTTCCTTTCTTTTTTAAAAAAATATTTATTTATTTGGCTGTGCTGGGTCTTAGTTGCGGCATGCAGGATCGTTAGTTGTGGTGTGTGGGCTCTTTTAGTTGTGACATGCGGGATCTAGTTCCCTGACTACAGATCAAACCTGGGCCCCCTGCATTGGGAGCACGAAGTCCTAACCACTGGACCACAAGGGAAGACCCACATGTATCCTTTCAAACCATGTTCTCCTCTGGATATATGTCCGGGAGTGGGATTGCTGAATTAGATGATATCTCTGTTTTTAGTTTCTTAAGGAACACCCATACTGTTTTCCATAGTGGCTGTACTAATTTACATTCCCACCAACAGTGTAAGAGGGTTCCTTTTTCTCCACACCCTCTCCAGCATTTATTATTTGTAGACTTTTTGATGTTGGCCATTCTGACCAGAATGAGGTGATACTTCATTGTAGTTTTGATTTGCATTTCTCTAATAATTAGTAATGTTGAACATCTTTTTATGTCTGTTGGACATCTGTATGTCTTCTGTGGAGAAATGTCTATTTAGATCTTCCACCCATTTTCTGATTGGATTGTTTGTTTTTTTAATATTGAGCCACAAGAGCTGTTTTTAAATTTTGGAGACTAATCCCTTGTCAGTCACATCATTTGCAAATATTTTCTCCCATTCTGTGTGTTGTCTTTTTGTTTTGTTTGTGCTTTCTTTTGATGTGAAAAAGCTTTTAAGTTTAATTAGGTCCCATTTGTGTATTTTTATTTTGATTAATCTCGGAGATGGCTCAGAAAAGATATTGATGTGATTTACGTCAAAGAGTGTTCTGCCTATGTTTTCCTCTAAGAGTTTTATAGTATCCAGTCTTACACCTAGGCCTTTAATCCATTTTGAGTTTATTTTTGTGTATGGTGTTAAAGAATGTTCTATTTGTTTTTTTACATGTAGCTGTCCAGTTTTCCCAGCACCATTTATTAAAGAGACTATCTTTCCTCCATTGTATACTCTTGCCTCCTTTGTCATAGATTAATTGACCATAGGTGATTGGATTTATTTCTGGGCATTCTATCCTGTTCCATTGATCTGAATTTCTGTTTTTGTGCCAGTACCATACTGTTTTGATGACTGTAGCTTTGTAGTATAGTCTAAAGTCAGGGAACCTGATTCCTCCAGCTCTGTCTTTCTTTCTCAAGATTGATTTGGCTATTTGGGGTCTTTTGTGCCTCCATACAAAGTTTAAGATTTTTGTTCTAGTGTGAAAAATGCCATTGGTAATTTGATAGGGACTGCACTGAATCTCTAGATTGCCTTGGGTAGTATAGTCATTTTCACAATATTGAGTCTTCCAATACAAGAACATGGTATATCTTTCCATCTGTTTGCAGCATCTTGGATTTCTTTTATCAGCATCCTATAGTTTTCAGAGTACAGGTCTTTTGTCTCCTTAGGTAGGTTTATTCCTAGGTATTTTATTCTTTTTTATGTGATGGTAAATAGGATTTTGTTTTCTTTAATTCCTCTTTCTGATCTTTCATTGTTAGTGTGTAGAAATGCAACAGATTTCTGTGTACTAATTTTGTATCGTGCAACTTTGCTGAATTCATTGATGAGCTCTAGTAGTTTTCTGGTAGCATCTTTAGGATTTTCTATGTATAGTATCATGTCATCTGCAAACAGTGACAGTTTTGATTCTTTCTTTCCAATTTAGATGACTTTTCTTTTTCTTCTCTGATTGCCATGACTAGACTTCCAAAACTATGTTGAATAAAAGTGGCAAGAGTGGACATCCTTATCTTGTTCCTGATCTTAGAGGAAATGCTTTCAGCTTTTCACTGCTGAGTATGATGTTAGCTGTGGGTTTGTCATATATGGCCTTTATTATGTTGAGATATGTTCCCTCTATGCCCAAATTCTGGAGAATTTTTACCATAAATGGTGTTGAACTTTGTCAGAAGCTTTTTCTGCATCTATTGAGATGATCATATGGTTTTTATTCTTCAATTTATTGATGTGGTGTATCACACTGATTGCTTTGCAGATATTGCAAAATCCTTGCATCCCTGAGATAAATCCCACTTGATCATGCAGTATAATCCTTTTAACATATTGTTGGATTTGGATTGCTAGTATTTTGTTGAGGATATTTTCATCTATGTTTATCAGTGATATTGGCCTATAATTTTCTTTTTTTGTGGTATCTTTGTCTAGTTTTGGTATCAAGATGATGGTGGCCTCATAGAATGAGTTTGGGAGTATTCCTTCCTCTGAAATTTTTTGGAATAATTTCAGAAAGAGAGGTGTTAACTCTTCTCTAAATGTTTGATAGAATTCACCTATGAAGCCATCTGGTCCTGGACTTTTGTCTGTTTGGAGTTTTTTATCACAGTTTCAGTTTCAGTACTTATTATTGGTCTGTTCATATTTTCTATTTCTTCCTGGTTCAGCCTTGGAAGGTTATACCTTTCTAAGAATTTGTCCACTTCTTCCAGATTGTCCATTTTATTGGCATGTAGTTACATGTAGTATTCTCTTATGATCCTTTGTATTTCTGTGGTGTCAGTTGTAACTTCTTTTTCATTTCTAATCTTATTTATTTGAGCTCTCTTGCTTTTTTTCTTGATGAGTCTGGCTAAAGGTTTATCAATTTTGTTTATCTTTTCAAAGAACCAGCGTTTAGTTTCATTGATCTTTGCTACTGTTTTATTTGTCTCTGTTTCATTTATTTCTTCTCTGATCTTTATGACTTCTTTCCTTCTATAATACTAACTTTGGGTTTTGTTTGTTCTTCCCCTAGTTGCTTTAGGTGTAAGGTTAGGTTGTTTGTATGTGATTTTTCTTGTTTCTTGAGATGAGATTGTATTCCTATAAACTTTCCTCTTCAAACTGCTTTTGCCATGTCCCATAGGTTTCAGATTGTCATGCTTTTGTTTTCATTTGTCTCTATTTTTTGATTTCCTCTTTGACTTCTTCAGTGATCCATTGGTTTTTTAGTAGCGTATTGTTTAGTTTCCACATTTGTGTTTTTTACAGTTTTTTTTCTTGTAGTTGATTTCTAATATCATAGTGTTGTAGTAGGAAAACATGCTTGATATTTCAGTTTTCTTAAATGTACCAAGGCTCATTTTGAGGCCTGGCAAGTGCTCAGTAGTGGAGAATGTTCCATGTGCACTTGAGAAGAATATTTTTTGGATAGAATACTCTATAAATATCAATTAAGTTGATCTGGTCCAATTTGTTATTTAAGACCTGTGTTTCCTTAGTGATCTTCTACCTGGTTCATCTGTCCATTGATTAAAGTGTGGTGTTAAAGTCCACCACTATTATTGTGTTACGGTCTATGTCTCCTTTTATGGCTGTTAGTATTTGCCTTATATATTGGGGTGCTCCTATGTTGGGTGCATATATATTTACACTTGTTATATCTTCTTGGATTGATTCCTTGATCATTATGTTGTGTCCTTCTTTGTCTCTTGTAACAGTCTTTATTTTAATGTCTACTTTGTCTGATATGAGTATTACTACTCCAGCTTTCTTTTGATTTCCATTTGCATAAGATACCTTTTTCCATCCCCTCACTTTCAGTCTGGATGTGTCCCTAGATCTGAAGTGGGTCTCTTGTAGACAGCATATATATGGGCCTTGTTTTTGTATCCATTCAGCCAGTCTGTGTCTTTTGGTTGGAGCATTTAATCCATTTACATTTAAGGTAATTATTGATATATATGTTCCTATTGCCATTTTCTAAATTGTTTTGTTTTTTGTAGGTCTTTTTTCTTCCTTTCCTCTTTTGTTCTCTTCTCTTGTGACTTGATGACTAACATTAGTGTTGTGTTTGGATTCCTTTTTCTTTTTGTGTGTGAATATTTATTGTAGATTTTCAGTTTGTGGTTACCATGAGGTTTTGATATAGCAGTCTGTATATAAACAAGATTATTTAAAGTTGCTGGTCTATTAATTTCCAATGAATTTCCAATATCCTGAATTTGTACTCTCCTCACAGTTGCTGATTTTGATTTATTTTTGTGAAGATGATTTCCTACCTTTATTTATTTATTTTATTTATTTTTTTTTTTGCGGTACGTGGGCCTCTCACTGTTGTGGCCTCTCCCGTTGCAGAGCACAGGTTCCGGACACGCAGGCTCAGCAGCCATGGCTCACAGGCCCAGCCGCTCCGCGGCATGTGGGATCTTCCTGGACGGGGGCACGAACCGATGTCCCCTGCATCGGCAGGCGGACTCTCAACAACTGCGCCACCAGGGAAGCCCCCTACCTTTACTTTATGTTTGCCTTTACCAGTGAGCTTTTCCATTCATAATTTTCTTGTTTCTAGTTCTGGCCTTTCCTTTTCCACTTAAAAAAGTTGCTTTAGCATTTGTTGCAAAGCTGGTCTGGTGGTGCTCAATTCTCTTGGCTTTTGCTTGTCTGTAATGCTTTTGATTTATCTGCTGAATCTGAATGAGAGCCTTGCTGGGTAGAGTATTCTTGGTTGTAGGTTCTTCCCTTTCATCATTTTAAATATATTGTGCCACTCCCTTCTGGCCTGCAGAGTTTCTGCTGAGAAATCAGCTGATAATGTTATGTGAGTTCCCTTGTATGTTACTTGTTGCTTTTCCTTTGTTGCTTTTAATATTTTTTCTTTGTCTTTATTTTTTGTCAGTTTGTTTACTATGTAACTTGCTATGTTCCTCTATGGGTTATCCTGTATGGGACTCTGCTCTTCCTGGACTTCAGTGATTTTTTCCTTTCCCATGTTAGAGAAGTTTTCAGCTATTATCTCTTCAAATATTTTCTCAGGTCCTTTCTCTCTTGTCCTTCCAGAACCCCTATAATGTGAATATTTGTGCATTTAATGTTGTCCCAAAGGTCCCTTAGACCAGCAGACCCTAACCTTTTTGGCATCAGGGACTGGATTCGTGGAAGACAATTTTTCTGTGGACTGGGGCAGGGGGAATGGTTTTGAGATGATTCAAGTGCATTACACTTATTGTGCACTTTATTTCTATTATTACTACATTGTAACATATAATGAAATAATTATACAGCTCACCATGATGCAGAATCAGTGGGAGCCCTGAGCATGTTTTCACTTGCCACTCACTGATAGGGTTTTTATGTGAGTCTGCAAGCAATTGACTTATTATGGTCACTATGCAGTCAAACCTCTCTGCTAATGATAATCTGTATGTGCAGCCACTCCCCAGCACCAGCATCACTGCCTCAGCTCCACCTCCGATCATCAGGCATTAGATTCTCATAAGGAGCGTGCAAACTAGATCCCTCACATGCACTGTTTACAGTAGGGTTTGTGCTTCTATGATAATCTAATGCCACCGCTGATCTGACAGGAGGTGGAGCTCAGGCGGTAACACAAGCGATGGGGAGCGGCTGTAAATACAGATGAAACTTCACTCGCCCACTGCTCACCTCCTGTTTTGCAGCCTGGCTCCAAACAGGCCATGGACTGGTACTTGTCCATGTCCCAGGGGTTGGGGACCCCTACCTTAGACTGTCTTCATTTCTTTTCATTCTTTTTTCTTTATTCTGTTCCATGACAGTGACTTCCACAATTCTGTCTTTCAGCTCATTTATCCATTCTTCTGCCTCAGTTACTCTGCTATTGATTCCTTCTAGTGTATTCTTCATTTCAGTTATTGTATTGTTCATCTCTGTTAGTTTGTTCTTTAGTTCTTCTAGGTCTTTGTTAAATATTTCTTGCATCTTCTCAATCTGTGCCTCCATTCTTTCTCCAAGATCTTGCATCATCTTCACTATCATTACTCTGAATTATTTTTCTGATAGATTGCCTATCTCCACTTCATTTAGTTGTTCTTCTAAGGTTTTATCTTGTTTCTTCATCTGGGACCTATTCCTCTGCCATCTCATTTTGTCTAACTTTCTGTGATTGCAGCTTGCATTCAGTAGACTGCAAAATTGTATTCTTCTTGCTTCTGCTGTCTGCCCTCTGGTGGATGAGGCTGTCTAACAGGCTTGTGTAGGCTTCCTGGTTGAAGAGTTCCTCCCCACTGGTGGGTGTGGCTGGGTCTTGTCCCTTTGGTGGACAGGGCCATGCTCAGGAAGACTTTAAGGAGCCTGTCTGATGATGGGTGGGGCTGTGTTCTCACCCTGTTGGTTGTTTTGCTTGAGGAACCCCAGCACTGGAGCCTACAGGCTGTTGGGTGGAGCTAGGTCTTGGGAAGGAAATGGCAGCCTCCGGAGGGCTCATGCCAATGAGTACTCACCAGAACTGCCACTGCCAGTATCTTTGTCCCCACAATGAGCCACAGTCACCCCCCACCTCCACAGAACACCCTCCAGTACTAGCAGGTAGGTCTGGCTCAGTCTTTTATGAGGTCACTGCTTTTTTTCCCTGGGTCCTGGTGTGCACCCTCCAAGAGTGGAGTTTCTGTTTCCCCCAGTCCTATGGAATTCTTGCAGTCAAACCCAGCTGGCCTTCAAAGCCAGCTTCTCTGGGGTCTCTTACTCCTGTTGCCAGAACCCCAGGCTGGGAAGCCTGATGTGAGGCTTAAGACTTTCACTCCTATGGGAGAACTTCTGTGGTATAAATATTTTCCAGTTTGTGGGTTCCCCACCCAGCAGGTATAGGATTTGATTTTATCATGGTTGTGCCCCTCATACCATCTCAATGTGGCTTCTTCTTTGTCTTTGCATGTAGGGTATCTTTTTTGGTAGGTTCCAGCGTTTTGTTGTTGTCGTTGATGGTTGTTCAGCAGTTAGTTGTGATCTTAGTATTTTTGTAAGAAGGGATGATCTCACGTCCTTCTACTCCACCATCATGCTGGCCAGTGTAGCACATCTTCTTTATCCATTATGTGTTGATGTATATTTAGGTTGTTTCCATGTCTTGGCTATTGTGAATAGTGCTTCTATGAACATAGGGGTGCATGTATCTTTTTGAATTACAGTTTTGTCCAGGTCTATGCCCGTGAGTGGGATTGCTGGATCGTATGGTAGCTCTATTTTTAGTTTTCTGAAGAACCTCCAAACTGTTTTCCATAGTGGCTGTACCAACTTACATTCTCCACACCCTCTCCAGCATTTGTTATTTGTAGACTCTTAATGATGGCCATTCTGACCAGTGTGAGGTGGTATCTCATTGTAGTTCTGATTGCATTTCTCTAATAATTAGTGATGTTGAGCATATTTTCATGTACCTACTGGCCCTCTGTATGTCTTCTTTGGGGAAATGTGTCTTTAGGTCTTCTGCCCATTTTTCGATTGGGTTTTTTTGTTGTTGTTGTTGAGTTGTATGAGCTGTTTGTATATTTTGGAGATTAAGCCTCATTGGTTGCATCATTTGCAAATATTTTCTCCCATCCTATACGTTTTTTTTAATTGTTTCTTTTGCTGTGCAAAACTTGTAAGTTTTATTAGGTCCCATTTGTTTGTTTTGGTTTTATTTATATTGATTTGGGAGCAATTCCTAAGAAAACATTCATACAATTTATGTCAGAGAATATTTTGCCTATGCTCTCTTCTAGGAGTTTTATGGTGTCATGTCCTACGTTTAAGTCTTTAAACCATTTTGAATTTATTTTTGTGCATGGTGTGAGGGTGTGTTCTAACTTCATTGATTTACATGCAGCTGTCCAACTTTCCCAGCACCACTTGCTAAAGATAATGTCTTTTTTCTATTTTATATTTTTGCCTCCTTTGTCAAAGATTAATTTACTGTAAGTGTGTGGGTTTATTTCTGGGTTCTCTATTGTGTTCCATTGATCCTATGTCTGTTTTTGTACCAATACTACACTCTTGATTATTGTAGCTTTGCAGTATTGTCTGAAGTCTGGGAGAGATATGCCTCCTGCTTTGTTGTTGTTTTTCTCTCAGGATTGTTTTAGCAATTCTGGGTCTTTTATGGTTCCATAAAAATTGGGGGATTATTTGTTTTAGTTCTGTGAAAAATGTCATGATCCCTAATTTGATAGGGATCACAATAACTCTACAGATTGCTTTGGATAATATTACCATTTTAACAATATTAATTCTTCTAGTCCCAAGAGCGTGGGATATCTTTCCATTTCTTTGCACCCTCTTTAATTTCCTTCATTAATATTTTATAGTTCTCAGCATATAAGTCTTGCCCCCTTGATCAGGTTTAGTCCTAGTTTTTTGTTTTGTTTTGTTTTGGTGCAGTTTTAAAACGTGTTGTTTTTTTTACATTGTCTTTCTGATATTTCATTGTTAGTGTAAAGAAATGCAACTGATTTCTGAATGTTAATCTTCTATCCTGCTACTTTGCTGAATTCATTTATCAGCTCTAGTAGTTTCTGTGTGGAATCCTTAGGATTTTCTATATATAGTATCGTGTCATCAGCATATAGTGAAAATTTTACCTATTCTCTTCCAATTTGGATATCTTTTATTTCTTTTTCTTGTCTGATTGCTGTGGCTAGGGCTTCCAATACTATGTTAAATAGAAATGGTGAGTGTGGGCATCCTTGTCCTGTTCCAGATTTTAGTGGGAAGGCTTTCAGCCTTTCACCATTGGGTATTATACTGGCTGTGGGTTTGTCATAAATGGCTTTTATTATGTTGAGATATGTTCCCTCTATACCCACTATGGTTAAGAGTTTTTATCATAAATGGATGTGAATGTTGTCAAATGCTTTTTTCTGCATCTATTGAGGTGATCATATGGTTTTTGACTTTTCTTTTTTAATGTGGTGTATTACATTGATTGATTTGCATATTTTGAACCATTCTTGTGAACTTAGGATGAATCCCACTTGGCTGTGGTGTATGATCCTTTTTATGTGCCATTGGATTCAGTTTGCTAATATTTTGTTGAGAATTTTTGCATCTATATTCATAAAAGATATTGGCCTGTAATTTCCTTTTTTAGTGGTATCTTTGTCTGGTTTTCATATCAGGGTGATGCTGGCTTCATAAAATGTCTTTGGGTGTGTTCCCTCCTCTTCAGCCTTTTGGAAGAGTTTCAGAAGGATTGGTATAAATTCTTCTTTGTATGTTTTGTAGAATTCGACTATGAAGCCATCTTGTCCTGGACTTTTGTTTGTAAGGAGTTTTTTTGTTTGTTTGTTCATTACAGATTCTGTTTCACTTCTAGTGATTGGTCTGTTCAAATTATCTATTTCTTTTTTATTCCATTTTGGTGGGCTGTATGTTTCTAGGAAGTTGTCCATTTCTTCTAGGTTGTCAAATTTGTTGGCGTATAATTGTTCATATTATTCTCTTATGGTTTTTGTACTTCTGTGGTATCAGTTGAGATTTTTCCTTTTTCATTTCATTTATTCATTTTCATTTATTTTGTTTATTTGGATTCTCTCGCTTTTCTCCTTGGTGAGCCTGGCCAGAGTTTTGTCAACTTTGTTTAGCCTTTCAAAGAACCAACTCTTTGTTTTTTTGATTTTTTTCTATTTTTTTTACTCTCTATTTTATTTATTTCCTCTCTGATCTTATTATTTCCTTCCTTCTGCTGAATTTAGGTTTTATTTGTTGTTCTTCTTCTAATTCTTTAAGGTGGTGGGTTAGGTTGTTTATTTGAGATTTTTCTTCTTTTTGAGGAAGGCCTCTATCACTATTAACTTCCCTGTACAAACTGCTTTTGCTACATCCCATAGATTTTGTATGGTTGTGTTTTCAATGTCATTTGTCTCAAGGTATTATTTAATTTCCTTTTTGATTTCCTCCTTGACCCATTGGTTTTTTAGTAGCATGTTGTTTAGCCTCCATGTAATCATTTTTTCTTATTTTTCTTCCTGTGGTTGATTTCTAGTTTCATGCCGTTGTGGTCAGAGAAGATGCTTAAAATCATTATATACTCTTAAATTTGTTGAGGTTAGTTTTGTGCCCTAGTATGTGGTCAATCCTAGAGAATGTTCCATGTGCACTTGAAAAGTATTCTGGGGTTTTTTCAATGAAATGTTGTGAAAATATCAATTAAGTATAACTGTTCTATTGTATCATTCAGGATCTCTGTTGCCTTACTGATTTTCCACCTAGAAGATCTGTCCATTGATGTGAGTGGGGTGTTAGTCCCCTACTGTTATTGTATTCCCATCAATTTCTCCCTTTTTGTCTGTTAGTATTTTTTTTATGTATTTGGGTGCTCCTCTATTAGGTTCATATATGTTGATGAATGTAATATCCTCTTCTTTTATTGATCCTTTTGTCATTATATAGTGTCTTTCTTTATTTTTCTTTATGGCCTTTGTTTTAAAGTCTATTTTGTCTGTTATGGGTATTGCAACTCCCACTTTATTGTGATTTCCATTTGCATGAAATATCTTTTTCCATCCCTTCATGTCCAATCTATGTGTGTCCTTTGCCCTAAGGTGGGTCTCTTCTGGGCAGCATATTGCAGCCACTTTTTTTTTTTTTTTTTTTTTTTTTTTTTGGTACATGGACCTCTCACTGTTGTGGCCTCTCCTGTTGCAGAGTACAGGCTCTGAACGTACAGGCTCAGCAGCCATGGCTCATGGGCCAGGCCGCTCCATGGCATGTGGGATCTTCCCAGGCTGGGGCACGAACCTGTGTCCCCTGCATCGGCAGGCGGACTCTCAACCACTGCACCACCAGGGAAGCCCAGCCACTTTTTTTTTTAACATCTTTATTGGAGTATAATTGCTTTACAATGGTGTGTTAGTTTCTGCTTTATAACAAAGTGAATCAGTTATATATATACATAGGTTCCCATATCTCTTCTCTCTTGCATCTCCCTCCCATCCACCCTCCCTATCCCACCCCTCTAGGTGGTCACAAACCACCTAGCTGATCTCCCTGTGCTATGCAGCTGCTTCCCACTAGCTATTTATTTTACCTTTGGTAGTGTATATATGTCCATGCCACTCTTTCACTTTGTCACAGCTTACCCTTCTCCCTCCCCATATCCTCACATCCATGCTCTAGTAGGTCTGTGTCTTTATTCCCATCTTACCCCTAGGTACTTCATGACTTTTTTTTTTTCTTGGATTCCATATATATGTGTTAGCATACGGTATTGGTTTTTCTCTTTCTGACTTACTTCACTCTGTATGACAGACTCTAGGTCCATCCACATCACTACAAATATCTCAGTTTTGTTTCTTTTTATGGCGAGTAATATTCCATTGTATATATGTGCCACATCTTCTTTATCCATTCATCTGTTGATGGACACTTAGGTTGCTTCCATGTCCTGGCTATTCTAAATAGAGCTGCAATGAACATTTTGGTA
The DNA here is from genome assembly GCF_964341445.2 of Mesoplodon mirus. Classification (NCBI taxonomy): domain Eukaryota; kingdom Metazoa; phylum Chordata; class Mammalia; order Artiodactyla; family Ziphiidae; genus Mesoplodon; species Mesoplodon mirus. Next base: position 47,981,465 of record NC_138984.1, read on the forward strand.
CATGACTCTTTTTGAATTATGGTTTTCTCAGGGTACATGCCCAGTAGTGGGATTGTTGGGTCATATGGTAGTTCTATTTTTAGTTTTTAAGGAACCTCTACACTGTTCTCCATAGTGGCTGTATCAATTTACATTCCCAACAACAGTGCAAGAGTGTTCCCTTTTCTCCACACCTCTCTAGCATTTATTGTTTGTGGATTTTTTGATGATGGCCATTCTGACCGGTGTGAGATGATATCTCATTGTAGTTTTGATTTGCATTTCTCTAATGATTAATGATGTTGAGCATTCTTTCATGTGTTTGTTGGCAATCTGTATATCTTCTTTGGAGAAATGTCTATTTAGGTCTTCTGCCCATTTTTGGGTTGGGTTTTTTGGTTTTTTGTTATTGAGCTGCATGAGCTGCTTGTAAATTTTGGAGATTAATCCTTTGTCAGTTGCTTCGTTTTCAAATATTTTCTCCCATTCTGAGGGTTGTCTTTTGGTCTTGTTTATGGTTTCCTTTCCTGTACAAAAGCTTTTACATTTCATTAGGTCCAATTTGTTTATTTTTGTTTTTATTTCCATTTCTCTAGGAGGTGGGTCAAAAAGGATCTTGCTGTGATTTATGTCATAGAGTGTTCTGCATATGTTTTCCTCTAAGAGTTTGATAGTTTCTGGCCTTACATTTAGGTCTTTAATCCATTTTGAGCTTATTTTTGTGTATGGTGTTAGGGAGTGATCTAATTTCATACTTTTCTATGTACCTGTCCAGTTTTCCCAGCACCACTTATTGAAAAGGCTGTCTTTTCTCCACTGTATATCCTTGGCTCCTTTATCAAAGATAAGCTGACCATATGTGTGTGGGTTTATCTATGAGATTTTTATCCTGTTCCATTGATCTATATTTCTGTTTTTGTGCAAGTACCATGCTGTCTTGATTACTGTAGCTTTGTAGTATAGTCTGAAGTCAAGGAGCCTGATTCCTCCAGCTCCGTTTTTCGTTCTCAAGACTGCTTTGGCTGTTTGGGGTCTTTTGTGTTTCCATACAAATTGTGAAATTTTTGTTCTAGTTCTGTGAAAAATGCCAGTGGTAGTTTGATAGGGATTGCATTGAATCTGTAGATTGCTTTGAGTAGTAGAGTCATTTTTGCAATGTTGATTCTTCCAATCCAAGAACATGGTATATCTCTCCATCTATTTCTATCATCTTTAATTTCTTTCATCAGTGTCTTATAATTTTCTGCATACAGGTCTTCTGTCTCCTTAGGCAGGTTTATTGCTAGATATTTTATTCTTTTTCTTGCAGTGGTAAATGGGAGTGTTTTCTTAATTTCACTTTCAGATTTTTCATCATTAGTGTATAAAAATGCCAGAGATTTCTGTGCATTAATTTTGTATCCTGCTACTTTACCAAATTCATTGTTTAGCTCTAGTAGTTTTCTGGTAGCATCTTTAGGATTTTCTATGTATAGTATCATGTCATCTGCAAACAGTGACATCTTTATTTCTTCTTTTCCGATTTGGATTCCTTTTATTTCTTTTTCTTCTCTGATTGCTGTGGCTAAAACTTCCAAAACTATGTTGAATAAGAGTGGTGAGAGTGGGCAACCTTGTCTTGTTCCTGATCTTAGTGGAAATGCTTTCAGTTTTTCACCATTGAGGATGATGTTGCAGCCTCTTTTTTTATTGTCAGCCAGTCTGTCTTTTGTTTGTTTTTGTTTTTTTTGGCTGTGCCACGTGGCTTGTGGGATCTTAGTTCCCTGATCAGGGAGTCAACCCATGCCCACTGCAGTGGAAGTGCAGAGTCCTAACCACTGGACTGTCAGGGAGTTCCCCACTCCATGTCTTTTGATTGAAGCATTCAGTCCATTGACATTTAAGGTAATTATTGATACATATGTATTTATTGGTATTTCAAACCTTGTTTTCCAGTTGATTCTATGTTTATTCTTTGTTTTTTTTTTGTGGTTTGATGATTTCCTTTTATTTTATGCTTGTGTTCTCTTATTTTTGGTTTTCGTGAATCTATTGCATGTTTTTGATTTGTGGTTGCCCTGTTTTTCAAGTATGTTAATCCCTTCCTATATCTCCTTGCTTTAGACTGATAGTCATATAGGCTCAAACACATTCTAAAAAAAGAATCTATATTTTCATACTCTCCTTCCCCACACTTTGATTTTGATGTCATTTTTTCCCTCCTTATATTACTTCTTTTGCTGTTCCTTGTGTTTATCATCACTTTCACAAATGATTTTGTTTTGTTTTGTTTTTCTGATCTGTATACAGGCTTATTCAAATGATTTACTTTCCAACTGTGATTTCCTCCTTCCTATATCTTCTTGCTTCTTTTCTATTTAGAGAAGACATTTCAATATTTCAACACTAAACCTATTAAGATAGGTTTAGTATTGTTGTATGTTTTTTAGTTTTTGCTTACCTGAGAAATTCTTTATTTCTCCTCCTATTATATTCTAAATGATAATCTTGCTGGGTAGAGTATTCTAAGTTGAAAATTTTTCCCTTTCAAGACTTTGAATATATTTTGCCATTCCCTTCTGGCCTGCAGTGTTTCTGTAGATAAATCAGCTGATAACTTTATGGGGGTTCCCTTGTAATTAACTCTTTGTTTTTCCCTTGCTGCCTTTAGAGTCATCTATCCTTAACTTTCGCCATTTTTATTATATGTCTAGGTGTAGGTCTGTTTGGATTCATCTTGATTGGGACTCTCTGTGCTTCCTGTATCTGGATATCTGTTTCCTTCTTTAGGTTTGGGTAGTTTTCAGCCAAAATTTCTTCAAATACATTTTAAATCCCCTTTTCTCTTTCTCCTCCTTCTGAAATCCCTGTTATGCATAGATTGGCATACTTTATGTTATCCCATAGGTCTCTTATATGGCTTTCATTTTTTTCATTTGGCTTTCTATCTGCTGTTTTGATTGGGTAATTTCCATTATTCTATCTTATGGATCACTTATTTCTTCTGCATTATTCATTCTGCTATTCATTGCCTTTAGCTCAGCTTTCATCTCAACAAATGAATTTTCTAATTTTTCTTGGCTCCTCCTTTTAGTTTCTAGTTCCTTTTTACATTTCTGTTGATAGCCTTTCTTAATTTCTTCAGTATTTTCATTACCTCCTTTTTGAAATCGGTGTCTATTAGATTGAAGAGATCTGTTTCACTGTTTGTTCCTTCAGGGGAATTTTCTTGGTCTTTCATCTGGGAGTGCTTCCTCTGCTTCTTCATTTTGCTTATATTTCTTTTACTCTGTGAGCTTAGGAGAAACAATTATCTACTGTAGTCTTATGGGCTATTTATATATGGGAGCATCCCTGCCTAACTTGTGTGGGTTTAATATTTTTTTCGCATGAGGGCTGTTTTTGGTTTGGATGCTGGCTGTCTCTTTCCTTAGCATGTGCTGGCCATTATTCCCTTGATAGGGACTGTGCAGGTGAGTGGCCTGTGCCTGCCCCCAGGAAGGTGGGGGCAGCAAGTGACACCTACTCACAGGACCCTTGGCAGTGGCAGCAGTCTGCACCCACCTCTGGAGTCCGAGATGGCAGCGGTGTCTTGCACTCACCCCTGGAGCTTGTGTAGGCAGTGCCTTCCTGCCCGAGAGTGCACACACACAGAGAAAGAAGATCTTATGGTCGTCCCACCCCTCTCCTTGCACACCCTCCTCTCCTTGCCTCTCTGGAGGGCCCAGGCTTCTTCCCATACTCTCTTGGTTGGGGTTCACCGTACCCCAGGCCCCTCAGGCTGTCTCCACACAGCCAACCCCAGTCCTCTCCCCTGGTCTGACCTCCACAGCCCGAGCTTCAACCCCCAGCCACCACCCACCCCAGTAGATGAGCAAGCATCTCAGGCCAGGGAGTACCAGGCAGTGGCACAGACCGTCTCTGCAAGTCTCTTTCCGCTTTGCCTTCTGCAAACTGGTTGCTGCACCCTCCTCCGAAACTCCAAAGCTCCCCCTCTGTCCTGGCTGTTATCCCCACCAGTGAGGCAACTTCTCAGTGTGCAGAAACCTTTCCTCTTTCACAGCTCCCTTCCAGGGGTGCAGGTCCCATCACAATTCCTTTCTTTTTTTTTCTTTTTTCTTTTGTCCTACCCAGTTTCATGAAGATTTTCTTGCCCTTTTGGAAGTCTGAGGTCTTTTGCCAGTATTCAGTAGATGTTCTGTGAGAATCGTTCCACGTGTAGATTTTTTTGTTTTTGTTTTTGTTTTGTTTTGTTTTTTGCGGTATGTGGGCCTCTCACTGTTGTGGCCTCTCCCGTTGAGGAGCACAGGCTCTGGATGCACAGGCTGAGTGGCCATGGCTCACGGGCCCAGCCGCTCCATGGCATGTGGGATATTCCCAGACCGGGGCACAAACCCACGTCCCCTGCATCAGCAGATGGACTCTCAACCACTGCACCACCAGGGAAGCCCCTGTAGATGTATTTTTGATGTATTTGTGGGAGAAGGTGAGCTCCATGTCCCGCTCCTCTGCCATCTTGACCTGATCCAAAAAAGGATTCTTATTCCCACCTCATTTGGTGGCATCACAATGCCATCTCCCACAGTGCTTTCCCCCCACTTGCACTAGGACAGGACAGCAATCCAATCATAGAAAGAGATGTCTATGTCCCCTTATTGTAGGTACCCCCAAACTTCACTGATGATCCTCTTGTCCTCCCACTGAAACTTCTGGGAGGAGTATCAGTAAAGTGCTCCTTTCACCACCACAGGGGGTGAGGTGAGGGGTAGCTCCCTTCAATGACAACCTCTCCCCAGAAAGGGCACTTCTCTGCTTCCTCATCTTCCTCTTACATTAATGAAATGGAGGCGGGGGGGCTGAAGTTAGCATCAATTCTGCAAAAAAGCTGCTCTCAACAGACTCTTTGAAGAGATGGTTGACCTGATAACTGAGGGTTCTCTGGACTGAAAACACGTTTTTTTGTTTGTTTGTTTGTTTGTTTGTTTTTTAGATATTGGGGGCAGGAGTTTATTAATTTATTTATTTTTCCTGTGTTGCGTCTTCATTTCTGTGTGAGGGCTTTCTCTAGATGTGGCAAGCGGGGGCCACTCTTCATCGTGGTTCACGGGCCTCTCACTATGGCGGCCTCTCTTGTTGTGGAGGACAGGCTCCAGACACACAGGGTCAGTAGTTGTGGCTCACGGGCCTAGTTGCTCCACGGCATGTGGGATCCTCCCAGACCAGAGCTCAAACCTGTGTCCCCTGCATTAGCAGGCAGATTCTCAACCACTGTGCCACCAGGAAAGCCCAACACACGTGATTTTTTCATCTTCTATGGACTTTATTCTTCAGGCTACCAGGAAAGCTCTTACTCAATGTTTTGGTCCATTTTTTACAAGTTTTAGAATACATTAAAAATATCAGTGAAGAGATCAAGAAAAAGTTTTCTAGAAACAATCTGTTTCTGAAGGAAATTGTATAATTAAATACTTCTAGTTTGTATAACATATTTCAGATTAATAAAAATGTAGGAGAAAACTACTAGGGTGAGGATGTTTAGAAATAACCCAGGTTCCTTTGATTCATGAATCTCTGAATAATGGGTCCATAAAAACCCTCTTTTTTATGCCTCTTTGATGGTTGTTGCTAAATCATTTTAGATAGCTGAGCAGTTATTGAGTTATATGAGACAATATGAAGTATGGGAGGCAGGCTATGCATGAGAGCCGTACCCCAATTTATCACATTCCCTAAATAATTTGAGTGGTTCTCTTCTTTCCCCAATTCCTAATGGTCCTAGGTGAAAAAGCACAATAGTGGCTATAAGGAGAGCTCTGGCATCTGGAGGCTACACTCTGATAATTAGCTATCAGTGATATAGGTATTAGTGTGCAGTGATAATCAGCTCTTAATTGGAGATAATCCATTAGTTAAACAGGATTGAATCACAAAAGTGACCCCTTGTAATTTGTAAATTCATCAAACGTAGTGCCATAGGTCAATAACTAATATTTGCCAGGTCTGTGCTTTTCCTTTGTACCACCTTCAGTCTTACAATATTACTGTTCTGAACATTGTCAGAGCCATGTAACATGAGGAAACTGAAGTTTACTAGAAATGTGAAGTGTCATGGCTTGAACCCAGATCTCCTAACTTTTGCTCCCTTACTTGTAAAATATTTATTGAAAATCTACATTGTGAAAATGCAAGATAGAAAAAAAGAACAACTTTAGTAATGAAGAAATTGACTTATTTGCCACTTATTTGAAAATAAGATTCTACTTACAAAAATTAAAATTATATTCAACTTGAGATGTAAAGTGAAAGTCGTATCTATGAAATATAAAAGGAGATGCTGAAGTCATTGTCTTTTTTACTTTCAACTTAAATATATACACACCAGTTTGTTTGTAAAACCCAATATTCTTAAATAGAATTGATATTTTCCTTATATATATATATTTTTATATATATATATTTTTTATTAGTTTCTGCTTTATAACAAAGTGAATCAGTCATACATATACATCTGTTCCCACATCCCTTCCCTCATGCATCTCCCTCCCTCCCACCCTCCCCATCCCACCCCTCCAGGCGGTCACAAAGCACTGAGCTGATCTCCCTGTGCTCTGCGGCTGCTTCCCACTATCTATCTACCTTACGTTTGGTAGTGTATATATGTCCATGCCTCTCTTTCGCTTTGTCACAGCTTACCCTTCCCCCTCCCCATATCCTCAAGTCCATTCTCAAGTAGGTCTGTGTCTTTATTCCCGTTTTGCCCCAAGGTTCTTCATGACATTTTTTTTTTAATTCCATATATATGTGTTAGCATACGGTATTTGTCTTTCTCTTTCTGACTTACTTCACTCTGTATGACAGACTCTAGGTCTATCCACCTCATTACAAATAGCTCAGTTTCGTTTCTTTTTATGGCTGAGTAATATTCCATTGTATATATGTGCCACATCTTCTTTATCCATTCATCCGATGATGGACACTTAGGTTGTTTCCAGCTCCGGGCTATTGTGAATAGAGCTGCAATGAACATTTTGGTACATGTCTCTTTTTGAATTATGGTTTTCTCAGGGTATATGCCTAGTAGTGGGATTGCTGGGTCATATGGTAGTTCTATTTTTAGTTTTTTAAGGAACCTCCATACTGTTCTCCATAGTGGCTGTACCAATTCACATTCCCACCAGCAGTGCAAGAGTGTTCCCTTTTCTCCACACCCTCTCCAGCATTTATTGTTTCTAGATTTCTTGATGATGGCCATTCTGACTGGTGTGAGATGTTATCTCATTGTAGTTTTGATTTGCATTTCTCTAATGATTAATGATGTTGAGCATTCTTTCATGTGTTTGTTGGCAGTCTGTATATCTTCTTTGGAGAAATGCCTATTTAAGTCTTCTGCCCATTTTTGGATTGGGTTGTTTGGTTTTTTGCTATTGAGCTGCATGAGCTGTTTATAAATTTTGGAGATTAATCCTTTGTCAGTTGCTTCATTTGCAAATATTATCTCCCATTCTGAGGGTTGTCTTTTGGTCTTGTTTATGGTTTCCTTTGCTGTGCAAAAGCTTTGAAGTTTCATTAGGTCCCATTTGTTTACCTTTGTTTTTATTTCCATTTCTCTAGGAGGTGGGTCAAAAAATGATCTTGCTGTGATTTATGTCATAGAGTGTTCTACCTATGTTTTCCTCTAAGAGTTTGATAGTTTCTGGCCTTACATTTAGGTCTTTAATCCATTTTCAGCTTATTTTTGTGTATGGTGTTAGGGAATGATCTAATCTCAAACTTTTACATGTCCCTGTCCAGTTTTCCCAGCACCACTTATTGAAGAGGCTGTCCTTTCTCCACTGTACATTCCTGCATCCTTTATCAAAGATAAGTTGGCCATATGTGCGTGGGTTTATCTCTGGGCTTTCTATCCTGATCCATTGATCTATCTTTCTGTTTTTATGCCAGTACCACACTGTCTTAATTACTGTAGCTTTGTAGTATAGTCTGAAGTCAGGGAGCCTGATTCCTCCAGCTCCGTTTTTCGTTCTCAAGATTGCTTTGGCTATTCGGGATCTTTTGTTTTTCCAAACAAATTTTGAAATTTTTTGTTCTAGTTCTGTGAAAAATGCCAGTGGTAGTTTGATAGGGATTGCATTGAATCTGTAGATTGCTTTGGGTAGTAGAGTCATTTTCACAATATTGATTCTTCCAATCCAGGAGCATGGTATATCTCTCCATCTATTTGTACCATCTTTAATTTCTTTCATCAGTGTCTTATAATTTTCTGCATACAGGTCTTTTGTCTCCTTAGGTAGGTTTATTCCTAGATATTTTATTCTTTTTGTTGCAATGGTAAATGGGAGTGTTTTCTTGATTTCATTTTCAGATTTTTCATCATTAGTGTACAGGAATGCCAGAGATTTCTGTACATTAATTTTGTATCCTGCAACTTGACCGAATTCATTGATTAGCTCTAGTAGTTTTTCGGTAGCATCTTTAGGATTCTCTATGTATAGTATCATGTCATCTGCAAACAGTGACAGCTTTACTTCTTCTTTTCCAATTTGGATTCCTTTTATTTCCTTTTCTTCTCTGATTGCTGTGGCTAAAACTTCCAAAACTATGTTGAATAAGAGTGGTGAGAGTGGGCAGCCTTGTCTTGTTCCTAATCTTAGTGGAAATGGTTTCAGTTTTTCACCATTGAGGACAATGTTGGCTGTGGGTTTGTCATATATGGCCTTTATTATGTTGAGGAAAGTTCCCTCTATGCCTACTTTCTGCAGGGTTTTTATCATAAATGGGTGTTGAATTTTGTCAAAAGCTTTCTCTGCATCTATTGAGATGATCATATGGTTTTTCTCCTTCAATTTGTTAATATGGTGTATCACATTGATTGATTTGCGTATATTGAAGAATCCTTGCATTCCTAGAATAAACCCCACTTGATCATGGTGTATGATCATTTTAATGTGCTGTTGGATTCTGTTTGCTAGTATTTTGTTGAGGATTTTTGCATCTATGTTCATCAGTGATATTGGCCTGTAGTTTTCTTTCCTTGTGACATCCTTGTCTGGTTTTGGTATCAAGGTGATGGTGGCCTCGTAGAATGAGTTTGGGAGTGTTCCTTCCTCTGATATTGTTTGGAAGAGTTTGAGAAGGATGGGTGTTAGCTCTTCTCTAACTGTTTGATAGAATTCTGCTGTGAAGCCATCTGGTCCTGGGCTTTTGTTTGATGGAAGATTTTTAACCACAGTTTCAATTTCAGTGCTTGTGATTGGTCTATTCATATTTTCTATTTCTTGCTGAGTCAGTCTTGGCAGGTTGTGCATTTCTAAGAATTTGTCCATTTCTTCCAGGTTGTCCATTTTATTGGCATAGAGTTGCTTATACTAATCTCTCATGATCTTTTGTATTTCTGCAGTGTCAGTTGTTACTTCTCCTTTTTCATTTCTAATTCTATTGATTTGAATCTTCTCCCTTCTTTTCTTGATGAGTCTGGCTAATGGTTTGTCAATTTTGTTTATCTTCTCAAAGAACCAGCTTTTAGTTTGGTTCATCTTTGCTATTGTTTCCTTCATTTCTTTTTCATTTATTTCTGATCTGATCTTTATGATTTCTTTCCTTCTGCTAACTTTGGGGGTTTTTTGTTCTTCTTTCTCTAATTGCTTTAGGTGCAGGGTCAGGTTGTTTACTCGAAATGTTTCCTGTTTCTTAAGGTGGGATTGTATTGCTATAAACTTCCCCCTTAGAACTGCTTTTGCTGCATCCCATAGGTTTTGGGTCGTCGTGTCTCCATTGTCATTTGTTTCTAGGTATTTTTTAATTTCCTCTTTGATTTCTTCAGTGATCACTTCGTTATTGAGTAGTGTATTGTTTAGCCTCCATGTGTTTGTATTTTTTACAGATCTTTTCCTGTAATTGATGTCTAGTCTCATAGCATTGTGGTCGGAAAAGATACTTGATACAATTTCAATTTTCTTAAATTTACCAAGGCTTGATTTGTGACCCAAGATATGATCTATCCTGGAGAATGTTCCATGAGCACTTGAGAAAAATGTGTATTCTGTTGTTTTTGGATGGAATGTCCTATAAATATCAACTAAGTCCATCTTGTTTAATGTATCATTTAAAGCTTGTGTTTCCTTATTTATTTTCATTTTGGATGATCTGTCCATTGGTGAAAGTGGGGTGTTAAAGTCCCCTACTATGATTGTGTTACTGTCGATTTCCCCTTTTATGGCTGTTAGTATTTGCCTTATGTATTGAGGTGCTTCTATGTTGGGTGCATAAATATTTACAATTGTTATATCTTCTTCTTGGATCGATGCCTTTATCATTATGTAGTGTCCTTCTTTGTCTCTTCTAATAGTCTTTATTTTAAAGTCTATTTTGTCTGATATAAGAATTGCTACTCCAGCTTTCTTTTGATTTCCATTTGCATGGAATATCTTTTTCCATACCCTTACTTTCAATCTGTATGTGTCTCTAGGTCTGAATTGGGTCTCTTGTAGACAGCATATATATGGGTCTTATTTTTGTATCCATTCAGCCACTCTGTGTCTTTTGGTGGGAGCATTTAGTCCATTTACATTTAAGGTAATTATTGCTATGTATGTTCCTATTCCCATTTCCTTAATTGCTTTGGGTTCGTTATTGTAGGTATATTCCTTCTGTTGTGTTTCTTGCCTAGAGAAGTTCCTTTAGCATTTGTTGTAAAGCTGGTTTGGTGGTGCTGAACTCTCTCAGCTTTTGCTTGTCTGTAAAGCTTTTAATTTCTCCATCAAATCTGAATGAGATCCTTGCTGGGTAGAGTAATCTTGGTTGCAGGTTTCTCTCCTTCATCACTTTATTTATGTCCTGCCACTCCCTTCTGGCTTGTAGAGTTTCTGCTGAGAGATCAGCCGTTAACCTGATGGGGATTCCCTTGTGTGTTATTTGTTGTTTTTCCCTTGCTGCTTTTAATATGATTTCTTTGTGTTTAATTTTTGACAGTTTAATTAATATGTGTCTTGGTGTATTTCTCCTTGGATTTATTCTGTATGGGACTCTCTGTGCCTCCTGGACTTGATTAACTATTTCCTTTCCCATATTAGGGAAGTTTTCAACTATAATCTCTTCAAATATTTTCTCAGTCCCTTTCTTTTTCTCTTCTTCTTCTGGAACCCCTATAATTCGAATGTTGGTGCGTTTAATGTTGTCCCAGAGGTCTCTGAGACTGTCCTCTGTTCTTTTCATTCTTTTTTCTTTATTTTGCTCTGCATCAGTTATTTCCACTATTTTATCTTCCACCTCACTTATCTGTTCTTCTGCCTCAGTTATTCTGCTATTGATCCCATCTAGAGTATTTTTTATTTCATTTATTGTGTTTTTAATCGATGCTTGATTCATCTTTAGTTCTTCTAGGTCCTTGTTAACTGTTTCTTGCATTTTGTCTATTCTATTTCCAAGATTATGGATCTTGGAAATAGAATCTTGGATCCGCTTTACTATCATTATTCTGAATTCTTTTTCAGGTAGACTGCCTATTACCTCTTCATTTGTTAGGTCTGGTAGGTTTCTATCTTGCTCCTTCACCTGCTGTGTGTTTTTCTGTCTTCTCATTTTGCTTATGTTGCTGTGTTTGGGGTCTCCTTTTTGCAGGCTGCAGATTCGTAGTTCCCATTGTTTTTGGTGTCTGTCCCCAGTGGCTAAGGTTGTTTCAGTAGGTTGTGTAGGCTTCCTGGTGGGGGGGACTAATGCCTGTGTTCTGGTGGTTGAGGCTCGATCGTGTCTTTCTGGTGGACAGGTCCACGTCTGGTGGTGTGTTTTGGGGTGCCTATGGCCTTATTATGTTTTTAGGTAGCCTCTCTCCTAACGGGTGGGGTTGTGTTCCTGCCTTGCTAGTTTCTTGGCATAGGGTGACCAGCACTGTAGCTTGCTGGTCATTGAGTGAAGCTGGGTGCTGGTGTTGAGATGGAGATCTCTGGGAGATTTTCGCTGCTTGATATTATGTGGAGCTGGGAGGTTTCTTGTGGACCTGTGTCCTGAAGTTGGCTCTCCCACTTCAGAGGCGCAGCACTGACTCCTGGCTGCAGCACCAAGAGCCTTTCATCCACCCGGCTCAGAATAACAGGGAGAAAAAGTAGAAAGAAAGAATTAGTAGAAGAAAGAAAGAGAGAGGGAAAGAAAGGAAGAAGGGAAGAAAGGAAGGAAGAAAGAAAGAAAGGAGGGAGGGAGGAAGGATGGAAAGAGAGAAGGAAAGAAAGGAGGGAGGGAGGGAGGAATGAAAGCAAAAGGAAGAGTGAATGGAAGAAGGGAGGGAGGGAGGAAGGAAAGAAAGAAAGACAGGAGGGAGGGAGGGAGGGAGGAAGGAAAGAAAAAGAAAGTGGAAAGAAGAAGGGTGGGAGGGAGGGAGGGAGGAAAGAAAAAGAAAGAAGGAAAGGAGGAGCGGAGGGAGTGAGGGAGGAAGGGAAGTTAGGAAAAAAAGAAAGAGCAGGTAAAGTAAAATAGAATAAAGTATGAAATATAGTAGCGTTATTAAAATTAAAAAGTAATTATTGAAAAAAAAACGGACTGATAGAACCCTGGTACATATGGTGGAAGCAAAGCTATACAGAGAGAATCTTACACAGAAGATTACACATACACATTCACAAAAAGAGAGCAGGGGGAAAAATCAAAAATCTTGCTCTCCAAGTCCACCTCCTCAATTTGGGATAATTCGTTGTAAAAAGAGGAAAAGGGGGGAAAGTGTTAAATCTTGTCCTCAAAGTCCACTTCCTCAATTTGGGATGTTTCGCTGTCCATTCATGCACTCCATAGACGCAGGGCACATCAAATGGACCGTGGAGCTTTAATCCGCTGCCTCCGAGGCTGCACAGAGAGATTTCCCCGTCTCTGCTCTCACAGCTCCCGGGTCTCAGCCTTGGACCTGGCCCCGCCTCTGCGCGTAGGTCGCCGGAGGGCGTCTGTTCTTCGCTCAGACAGGACGGGTTTAAAGGAGCCGCTGATTCGGGGGCTCTGGCTCACTCAGGCAGAGGGGAGGGAGGGGCGCGCAGTGTGGGGCGGGCCTGCGGCAGCAGAGGCCGGCATGACGTTGCAGCAGCCCGTGGCGCTCCGTGCGCTTTCCCGGGAAAGCCGTCCCTGGGTCCCGGGACCCCGGCAGTGGCGGGGTGCACAGGCCCCCCGGAAGGCGGGGCGGACAGTGACCCGCGCTCGCACACAGGCCTGGCGGCGGTGGTGGCGGCGGCGGCGGCGGCGGCGGCATCCCCAGCGTCCCACGCCCGTCTCCGAGGTCCGCGCCTTACCCGCGGCTCGTGCCTGTCTCCGGCGCTTCCCCAAGCAGCCCTCTTAATGCCCTCTCCTCGCGCACCAGGAAACAAAAGGGAAAAAAGTCTCTTGCCTCTTCGGCAGCTCCAGACCCTTTCCCCGGACTCCCTCTGGGCTAGCCGTGGTGCACTAACCCCTTCAGGCTCTCTTCCTGCCGCCAGCCCCAGTCCTCTCCCTGCGCTCCGACTGAAAGCCGATACCCGAGCCTCAGCTCCCAGCCCCGCCCGCCCCGGCGGTCGAGCAGACAAGCCTCTCGGGCTGGTATGTGCCTGAGGGCACCGGTCCTCTGTGCCAGAATCTCTCTGCTTTGCCCTCCGCACCCCTGTTGCTGTGCTCTCCTCCGCTACTCCGAAGCTTTCCCCCTCCGCCACCTGCAGTCTCCGCCCGCGAAGGGGCTTGTAGTGTGTAGAAACCTTCCCTCCTTCACGGCTCCCTCCCACTGGTGCAGGTCCCGTGCCTATCCTATTGTCTCTGTTTATTCTTTTTTTCTTTTGCCCTACCCAGGTATGTGGGGAGTTTCTTGCCTTTTGGGGGGTCTGAGGTCTTCTGTCAGCGTTCAGTAGGTGTTCTGTAGGAGTTGTTCCACGTGTAGATGAATTTCTGATGTATCTGTGGGGAGGAAGGTGATCTCCGCGTCTTACTCTTCCGCCATCTTCCTCCGGGGCCCCTTTTTCCTTATATTTTTAAGTTATTTTTTACATAAATAATTTAATGACGTCAATGGGAGTCTTTTCTCACCATACATACTCTTTCTTGACCATCTCACCTTTGCCTGTAACTTCAAACAACCATCTGAAATCCTCCAAATCTCTACTGCCTGTATATCTAACATCTGATGTGACCCTAATAGCTAACCCAAGATGGATTCAAAGGTGCACAGGAAATCTCCTAGATACCACACTGATCCTTTTAACTTGGAATATACAAAAGAAAATGACAGATCTCCTCTCAAGCCTTCCTCCAGTCACCTAGTTACCCAAATAATCAGTAATAAACACCAAATTAAAAAATTAATAATGAGAATACAATATATGTAAAAGTACATGTTAATAATTAAACATTTCTGTATTTAATGGACACAAGTCTTTCAGAAGTTATCTAAGTTAGAACTCAGGGTTTTAAGGTAGTATTTATTTCAGAATGCTGGATATTAGAGATAAATTTAAGCTGAATAAATTTGCCTTAAAAATATTTTCTACATAAAACAAAAAAACTTTATTTTCCAGACTGAAATATGGGGATATATAAAATAAAAATTATTTTGAGATATCTACTGCACATTGCTTAATAGCTACAATTCTACTTTTCAATACAGTATTTAGGAAATGTTCTTAACAAAGATGTTCAAGTGTAATAAGGCCAGAGACTCCTGGGAATGTAATGATCTGGTTTGTTTTGAATTAGAATGTCTGCAGTTAGCCTAGTGTTTTAATAAGGTGTATAGGGATTAGAACCAGTCAACATATGAATTATGAAACTTCTAGTCAACCTGAAGAATATAAGTAGAAAAAAAAAGACTAAATCATTTGGAAAACTGGAGTATCCCTACCAGACTGTGGAATATTATTTACAATTGTAACAAGTGTAGGTTTGAAAACCAGGAAATATAGGGTTCAACCAAGAAGAGTTTTGCCACCAAAGGTTAAAAAAAATACCATATGCTTCTTCTCAACATGTGAACTTTCCCAACAGAAACAGGCAGATATTCATCTACTATAGCAAACACAAAGTGGAGAAAAGTTTTACTGCAGTGTTTTGACAAACACCACAGGTAATTTTAAAATGTGATCTTTAAGCTTAGCTATCTTAGGAAGAAGTACTTATCAAGAAAAATAGTTATTTTTCCCTTAAAACATTTTTCATATATATCTAATGAAAATGTTTCTCCATCATTTGTAATTGAGTTAACTTTTGGTATTTAACATTATAAATTGTGATTGTCTAGAAATCAATTTTTCTTTTTAAATTTTATTTATTTTTGGCTGCATTGGGTCTTCATTGCTGCACGTGGGCTTTCTCTAGTTGCAGCAAGCAGGGGCTACTCTTTGTTGCGATGTGGGCTTCTCATTGTGGTGGCTTCTCGTTGCAGAGCATGGGCTCTAGGCACATGGGCTTCAGTAGTTGCAGCACATGGACTCAGTAGTTGTGGCTCACAGGCTCAGTAGTTGTGGCTCATGGGCTCTAGAGCTCCACCTCAGTAGTTGTGGTGCATGGGCTTAGTTGCTCCGTGGCATGTGGGATCTTCCCAGACCAGGGTTGGAACTCATGTCCCCTGCATTAGCAGGTGGATTCTTAACCACTGCACCATGAAGGAAGTCCTAGAAATCAATTTTTATCTAGTCAAACTGAAAATGTTTTTATAACGAAAAAATGCTAAGTCAATGGTGAGAAGTGCACAGTCCCAAATTAGAGGCCCAAAATAAAGGAAAAAGATAAGAAAACAAGTCAAAGGGAAAATATTTATTTATTTATTTATATAAATTTATTTTATTTATTTATTTTTGGCTGCGTTGGGTCTTCATTGCTGCGTGTGGGCTTTCTCTAGTTGCGGTGAGCGGGGACTACTCTTTGTTGCGGTGCGCGGGCTTGCAGTGGCTTCTCTTGTAGTGGAGCACGGGCTCTAGGCACATGGGCTTCAGTAGTTGTGGCTCACGGGCTCTAGAGTGCAGGCTCAGTAGTTGTGGTACATGGGCTTAGTTGCTCCGCGGCATGTGGGATCTTCCCAGACCAGGACTCGAACCTGTGTCCTCTGCATTGGCAGGTGAATACTTAACCACTGCACCACCAGGGAAGCCCCCAAAAATATTTATTTTGATGGAGAAAACATATCCAAATCTGACAATAGAGCTGATTTTGCAAAAGAAATTAACAATTTATTTAGAAGGAGCTTACCATTGGAATTAAGCTATCTCACTGTAGCTTATGATAAAGAAATCCACCTATAAAAAGGCCAAAAGATGATTTTATGCAGTCTAGATAAACTAACACTACCATATAGTTTTAACATTTTTCCAGCAAAGGAAGGGTCCCTGATTAGCTGTCACAATTATCAAGAACTGATGAGTGAAGACTTTTGATAAACTTTTAAAAATACCTACTAACTCTATTCACTTTTTTTCCTGTAGTTCCTACATATCCATCTTCCCATATTAATTTCCCCTGAGAATGTGATGAACAGTTCATGTTTGGAAGCTAAATTTCTGATTGTGATTTATGAAATCTCTTTTCTGTTACAACCAATTCCATGTGAGTTTGGGTCCTGCATGACTCTTCCAGGGGCTGCATCATTTCTATTAAGACTCCAGACTCTCCTAGGTGGAGACCAGGCCCTGACAAAGGTGGCCATAGCCTGGCTTGCACTTAGGGATCCAAACGGAAGTGTCTATTTCAACACCAGTGTTGAGGGTCATAATCTCCACTGTGTTTGTGAGTGGATTCAGAGCCCAATTCCCATTAGAACTGACCACAGGTATTTCTAGTACCGTATTTATTTATGTAAGTTGTACAAAATGTCTAAAAACATGGAAGTCAGGATAATCATTCTAAAAGATATTCTAAAGCCCCAAAATACAGACTGCATGAACTTAGGCATCGTTCAATTAACTGAGCAGAAGGGCTCCTGAAGGAGATCTAACTCTCTAAGTGTAAAGAGCCTTTGTGTCATCATTTAGTCTTTGGTTTAAAGTCAAAAGAAATTTTTTTGCAGGGGCTGTGGGTGTATTGTATCATTTCTTCTTTAGAATATAAAACTGCAACTACCTAAATACCTATCAGATTATCTTGAAAAGTATTCTCATTGAATGGAAAAATAATGTCTATACTCAGCTTTAGTAGTAAAAATGTGAACCTTGGAGAACGTGAAATACAAAGAGAAATCAAGTTCATTATATAAACAAAGGGTATTCAAATGTTTATTTTATTATAGGGAGTGTAATAAAGAAAAAAATAATTGAATATCCGCTAGAATAAACAACAGCTTAGGGAGGAATGTTTCATAGTTTACCCAAAATAAAACAATGCATCAAGTACATTTTTAGATTTATTTTATTATCTTTACTGAACTATGTTTAACATTTTTCAAATCTTCAGATTGTTAAGTTTTAAGCAGTAAATATCCTAGTAATGGCACTAAGTACACTGAAATGTGAGATTCCTCTGATGAAAGAATACAAAAGATAGAAACACTTGGAAACAAGAGAGCAAAATGTCAACTCCAGGTCTGAGATGGATATTAACATAGTCAAATTCTTTACAACTCTAGTACATGGAGAAATTAGTACTTCATTCCCTATAAATGAATACGTAACTTTGAGCTTCACCTTCCTGGGAAGTTTTGAGGGACACAGTTTGACCCACAGATCCCTAAAACTCTATACTATGTATTGATACCAGAGGATTCAAACACATAGAAAGTGATCTGAAAATGACTGCCAAAGCAAATAAGTGCTTTTATTCCTCAGTATTTGTGACCTTCGTGGTATACTGTGTATTATAAAAGGGCGTAATCCCTATACAACTGCATAAATGTCATAAAAATGGATTTTATAAATTCAAGATCATAATATGTATTCAAAAATACATATAGCTGTGCTTTAGTAAATGAATCCATCAGCTAATTAAGGGATAATTTTGCCTTTAAGATATATCCAAAGTATATATAAAGGATCCACAGATGTTAACAATTTGTGACCAAAATTCTCAAGGTTTTCATTTGCAAAAAACTGTTGGTTTTCAATTTAAAAATTTTAAGAAAGTTGTGAATATTGCAGGTTTATTATCACTTGGGTTAAGAAAAAGTAGATGGCTTCAGCTTTTTAACAGGAAATTTGTGAACTACTCACAAATGAGAAGTTACACATTTTGGATCATTAGAAAAGATAAATTGCCTATACTTCCCAATTGAGAACAGAATGTGCAGTGTATAAAAAAATAAGATTTTATTCTGAAACCAAAAAAAGTATTTCTAGAAAAGCCCTTGGGGATACATCTTCTCATTTCCTTTACACAAGAATAGTAAGTGGCATACCTGAATGGTACACCCTTATATCAGTGTGTGTATTCCATTACCAAGATAAGAGATCAAACATTTTTAAGGGTGGGGAAAATATACACTTAAAATATTGAAGTGCAATATATTACTATATAGTTTCTAACTTCATTCCAACATAAACAATGTATCAATATAAACTGGATTCAAAAAAGAAACACACAAAGATGTCACTGGCATGCAAAATTCATTGTTCCAACGTGAAACTCGAGGTCTATATTTTTAATTAATAAAAACTGCACATCTGTTTAATTTGGCTAACAGAAAGAAAATGCACATTTAAGAAAGATGTTATCATATCCTTCTAATAAAGCAAGTCTATATCAAAGGCACTTCAGCAGAGCACTAACTCCTTAACCTTTTCCAAATCATTTTCATTTATGCCGCTTTTACTACATCTTTCTGTGTAAACCAATAAGAAGCCGCTTCTAATTTTGGACCTTATCACTCCCCCCCCCCAAAAAAAGTAAATCTAGGTATTATCCAAAACATTTATATCTTTCATGGAGTAGAATATAGCAAACTTCTGCCTAGGTCTTACTTTGGGTTAATACAGAAAGGTAGGAGTGTTATCTGACAGGTTAGATGCTTCAGAAACGGTTGCAGGAAAAAACTGGCTGAAGTCTACTGTCTTGGGAAAAAGCTGTTGTCTTTTGTTGTATATCTATATAATTTGACTGAAGCTAATGTGGCTAATTTTAGTCCTTTCAACTTGTTTATGTGCCTTGGGTCTCTATGTTGCTTCCAAGTTAATTAGTAGGGCATGAGAAATAAAGCAATTTAGTTTCATTTTTTTCCCCAGGGGAAAGGGGAAGCTGCTTCAGACATCTGTCTTTATGGAAATTAAGAAAAATGGGATGAGCTGATTTTAATTAACAAAGAGCTTCATTTTTAGGACATATGAATGATAATTCGGAGTTGAAAACACATAATTAAAAACAGATGTTGAATGTGTTCACACTGAATTCTTTGCTATGATGAAAAGAATATGAATATATGATTCCCAAACTTGGAAAAAATGTTACATTTATATAACTTAAAGCATTTAAGTGATTTAAGAAAAATCTTTTACTTTTCCCATGAAATTGAAACTGTTTTTCCCAAACACTTTTTATGAATGTCAACCGAAAAAAGAGATCTGGATATACACCTAGTATCATGAAGGTATTTTTGAGTCTCAGGGAAATGGCATTTTTTTTTCTGCTTGACATTTCAGAAAATATTGAAATATTTACTTCCTTTAGCTCCACATATTTTAATTTTGCGTGTTCATAAGAAACTTTCAATTCATTGATTTTTTAAATCAAGTTTAATAGTGTTTAAGTGACTAAATTTTTTTAAATAGAAGAAATATCTTAAAACTGATTTTAGCCTACATGTATCAGTGAGTCTTAAACTAAAAATTGGGGAGGGGGAGGAATGTTTGGGTTTTTTTTTTTTAGATTGGTAAAAAGTTTTCCTTGACAGCTAAGCTCACTTCACTTCTGGTGATGGGGAAGGGGTTAAGAAATGTTTAAATAAAAATTCAGTATCAGGGCATTCATTTCTCAGATTTCTAAATAAACTAACACCTTTTTATTCTGTGACAGTGTATCCAAAAACAACCAAAGAGCTGGCATTTCCCTCTCTAACAACCAAGTAGCTTCTTGCCCATCTTATGTGAGTATGGAATTTACTTTTGGGTTGATAACAATACACATGCTGTTTAAAAAAGAAAGAAAATGAGGTTTGGCCTTTGAACTCTAGAATAACATCAATCCAGAATATTTATCAAGTTATTTTCAAGTATAGGCAGTGGAGAACATAATAGTAACATTTCACAAGAATATGATGCCTGAAGAATACAGTTTCATTTCTAAACATTTCACAGGGGTAGTCATCAAAGCAGAAGCAACATTTTTGGAAGCAACTTTAGGAGTACACTTTTCACTGTTATTCTTCAGAGTCAGGACTCAAATTGCTGACTGAGCAACATTTTTGGATAACTAACATCTTGAAGCTATTTTACATTTTGAACGCTTGGATACTTCAAATTCATCACCCAAAAATAAATGAAAAGAATAGGCCAGAAAAAGCATTCCTTGGTATCTTTCTCTCACTACTGAATTACCATTTTACTATTTACTCTGCTTGAGACATGTCCAGGGACCATGAGATTGCTCAGTCTCAACTTCTGCAGAAGTTCATACGGCAGTTTACAACAAGAAGCAAGAATAAACAGCACGAGACAGCAGAGACACAACGCACTCTTGGTGTTAATTGATGGGAAGCAGTGGGCGTTCCTCTCGCTTCTTCCAGATATTAGTCTTGCTATCTTTTTTGACTAGTGGTGGTCTTCCCCTTTTTTTAGTGGGGGATATATTGGCTTCAAAATCTTCCACGGTGCTTTTTCTTCCTGGGGACTCTTCCCCAGGGTGCTCCATGATGGCTCCACTCCCTCCATCTAGGAAGTGCCTTAAAGCTGGGTCCTCGGGGGAGCAGACAGTGGTTCCACTCTCACTACTGCTCAGGTCTAAATCTTCTAAGTAAAGGATCTTAGGCTGATGCATACTTTTGATGAACGTTTTTTCCCTCTCCAGTTTTCTGCTTGAGTGGTGCTCATTCATGTCCACCCCAGAGTCTAGACTCGTGTCGTTGCTCTGGGCTCTCTTGCCCTTTTTCAGGTCTATGAAGGAGTGCCTCACTTGTGCAACTGGCTTTCCATCAAGAGACACAAACCAGGCTCTGGGATGGGGGGAGGGCTTTCCTTTGGACAGTTCTAGGAGGGTCTGTTCTGAAATTCCTTGAAGCTCTGATGAAAAGGGAGTCATTACAACAGCTTCATTTAGTGTTCCAGGAACAGAAACAGATTCTAGTAGGCTGTTTGAGTACCGGCTCCAATCTGAAGTTTGGGATGGCAAGCTCTGTTGACCTTCGAGCGGGATATTCTCTTCCCTGGCATCTGGAGGCTGTACATGAGAATGCATTGGCATTTTGGGCAATGTCTGTGTAAAGGTCTCTCTATTTACTGGTTCCATCAATTGGCCATAGACTAACTGTCCCTTTCTTGGCAAAGTAGCTGACTTGGCAGTATGTAACTGCTCTGGAGTGGAGAAGAGGTCAGATGTTTGCAGGATGGCGATGGGCTGGCTGTAGATATGCATAAGCTGCTCTGGAATGTGAGAATGCCCAAACACATCTTCACTACCTGTGAGATACCTCTTTTCCTCTTGGGCATCACCCAGAGATGAAGATATATTGTTGTTAATATGTTTAGGTTGTTTGGACCCTACATTGGGCTCCAAAGACTGAGCTGGGTTTCTTGAGTAATTATTTTGATTGACTGACAGAAATGAAACATCTTCATTGTAGATTTTTAAACTGTCCCGAGTTTTTACCATGGAAACTCTTTCTTCTGCTTCTACCTTTGATGGTTCCTTTTTCTGAGGGTTGTACGAGGAGCTTTTGGCACTGAATAACTGTGACTTGTCCTCGGTTTTTAATGCAACTTTGACTGAACTGATGTGATTTATGTGAGTTGTTGAAGTTGTCTGGTCTCTCTTGAGGACCTCAAGTTTAGTGATATTTCTTTCTCTTTTCTGTGGAGTACCACACTTATCCCTAGAGTAGAAGAGAAGGCAAACAAATGTTTAAAACTTATCTAGAAGGTTTCATTTAAAAAAATCATCTCATGTTTATTATATATGCAATGCTACCCTAAGAATATATCCATTTTTATTTTAATCTACATGTTTTAAAGATCAAACCACTGATTTCTACTAACATTGTAATACACAGAACTGACATGATACTATAATCTGATAGTTTCTGTGTTCATACACATTAACATTGTTCTTACCTGCAATAACAAAGAAGCACAGCAAAAAATCCAATGACAATGACTATTGTTCCTCCTAATATGGCTGAAAGAAACACTGTGTGGTAGGCAGTTATGTCCTTTGAATCTCCATTTATACCTGACCCTAAATGGTTCAAAATAAACAAATAAAGAGAAAATATATTATTTTAGGTCAAAATTTCAATGTCCTATCCTGGGCAAGGCAGATTAAGTATGTGTATACACAGTTGTATTTATTTGCTCCCCTCCCATGGCAGGCTTCCCTGTGGGTGGAGACTGCTTTCTCTACCCCCTTTGGGCTTAATCAATTGACTTGCTCTGCCCAGTGAAATGTGAGCATCTTAAATGAGGCCACCTTAAATGATGGCCTGTCCTCTTGCTAAGGCCCTCTATTATGTGAATAGTATATCTCAAAGTTTTGCTATTCCTTCAACCTAGGTTCTGGAACGAGAAAAAATGTTGAACTGAACCAAGCCAAGCCCAACAGTCATGAAGTGAAAGCAACAAACAAGTGTTTGCTATCGTTAGCTGCTGAGATAACAGGTTTATTTGTTACTGATGGCTGAGTATTGCAGAAAGTGGCAGCAAGATGCTGAAGTGCTGCTATAACGAAACCTAAAATGTGTGACACTGGCTTCCAAGCCAGGCAGTGAGGAAACGGTTGCAGGAGGCAATAAAAATGGTGGCCCAAGCCATGTGGTAGCAAAATATTTGCTGGAATAAACTGGGAGAAAATATTTCTAACGAGAGCTTTGTGCAAAGAGGTTTTGAGGTAGAATGTAGTGAGTGTTGACTAGCTGCATTTGATTAAAAAAGAAATTTTAAAGATAAATTAAAAAAGAATTTGCCAAAATAAGCAGGGATGAAAGGACCAAAGAGAATGCAAAAATTGGGGGACCTGAAGAATTAAAAGTTGCAACTTTTAATTGCAGGCTGGACTCCAGAACAAGATGACACTATGATTCCAGCAAGCTAAGCCCAGCAGCGGCACAGGTGAGCCATTATTCTTCTTCATGAGCACATATATACAATGAGCATATATATACAATGCTGTTGTAATTAGCTTAACTGCAGTTAAAGCAGACTAAGCACTGGGATGATCAGCGCAGGCTATGAATATTCTGCATGAAAATAAATGCAACTTATCTTGAGGTAATGTTTCAACGTCACTAAGACCTAATTTTGCTCAAAAATGTATATAACAACAACTCTACTGATCAGTATCAACTGGATTTTAGTATGTATTCAAGGTGATGAGACGCCCGAGTTTCTGGTCATCTTGACCACGAGAAGATGTCCAGCATGAAGCTTTCAGCTTCACCAAGGACACTGGAAAGACTAAGGATCATGAGGCCTTTAGATCCTTTAACTTTTGCATCATCTAAGTTGATTAAAGTAATAGTAATATTAAAGCATTTGGAGAAGCAGTGTTGTGGTTACGCATTTAGGCTTTAGAGCCAGAATGCCTGAACTGGAATCCTGGCCTCACCCTTTCTTCCTGTGAGGTATTGGGCAGGCTTCATTTACTTGTGTCTCAGTCCATAACTGTCATACCTCACCCATGTGGGTTGTTACGAGGATTAAATGGGTCAATACGTATAAATATTTAGAACAGTGCTTAGCACATGATAAGCACTCAGTAAGTGTTAGCTATGTTATACCACTGTTGTTAAATGAAACGTCAAGGTTATAGAAGAACAGGCACTTCAGTATTGACCACGCTTTCCTATATGGTAACTGATAAATGTTTATCATATTGAATAGGCAACCAAGCACAGCATCGCATAATATGAAATTTCTTCAAACAAAAAAGAGATAAGAGTAACAATTCTACCTACAGATTCTTATTCAGGATCCAGAACTGCAACAGAGTAAAGTTCGGCTATTAACTGGGTGAAATTCAACTTCTTCTCCAAAAGAATATTGGATATATATTTCCACAATACAGTAATGCTAACAATTTTCACTCCACAGAATTCCAACAGAACTCACTTTTGGAATTAAGAGGCTGACATTGTCGCATTTGTCCCAAATTTTATATGTATGACAATAGCAAAAAAGCATACATCTGCATGTGTGTGTGGGCGCACTGGGTGTATATGCGCATGCCCAAAATGGGTTAGAAAGGTAGAAAATTACAATATATTTTCATTCAAATATACTTGAAAATGCATATTTAAAAAAGTAATGGTACCTGTTTAATAAATTCTATACTCAGCCACCTACTTACCTATAGCAATCTGTGAAAAACCAATTGATTTTAATTTCTTGCACTTAAACAGATTTCTAGAATTCCTTGAAAAAATATTAAGATTTACTTTAAAAACAGATTTAGTATATTATTTTATTAACCAAATTATAACTAAAGTAGCTCTAGCATACCAGATGCTAACTAGCCCATCATAGGACCAATTTTGAGTTTACGGTAACACTCGCATCCTAAAATGTTTAGGGACATTAGTGATCCTCATATCCAACTCCCGCAATTTAGAAAAAAGAAAACTAATACTCAGATGGGTAAGTACCTATTTCAAGCTCACCCTGTTAATTACTGTCAAAGCCAGAACTACAGTCAAGTTATCAAGTTATCCATATTTCTCGTATGGATTTTTCAAAACCATCACTAGAAGATATCTAATTCAAACTGAACGGGAATCCCACACTTCTACGTTAGTACTCTGATTCACACAAAATCATTCCTGACATATAAGCTAAAACAAAACTTCCACCTATTTTAGAAAATTATTTCAGCTTTTATAATTCATATCATCTTGTATAAATTGGTTGCTTCAGGTATATTTTCAGTGGAAAGCACACTTCTCTATAAAACTCAAGTGCCCCTTAGGTCATTTTTATTAGAAATGAAATAACTTGGATTTAGTTGAAGTATTAAATATTAATTGTTCTTTTTCATCTTTTCCTCATTTTATAGTTGCAAATCTAGAATGGGATATAGTCAGATAGCTGGCAAGACTGTATGATATTTTGCACCATGAAAAACAAAAGTAATCACCCTCTGGTTTCTGAATAAATCTCATAAGCATTAAGTTCAAACAAAAACAGAACATCCTCTTGATCATAATGGTTAATATTAATAGCTCATATTTCTTCTACTGAAATACTAAATTTTAGCTTCATTGAAAAAAAGTCTTGTTACCTTGCATGGTTTAAAATTCAAAGGTTGTCAAATATAAAATGAAAATATCAAACTATTTTTAAAATTGCAGAAAAAATCAAAGCCTTCGAATTATTAATAGGCAGCCATAACAAAGTTAGCAGATAAATTGCAACAGAGAAATGTATGTAAAATGTCATCCACATCCTGGATCAGGGTGTGCACTGGGACTATTCCTGAACAGCATGAAATAGCCAGGTTGCAGCTGCCTTTCAGCTGGGAACCAAGACACTAGATAAGCCAAAAGAATTTTCTCTGACACATGATTAAAGATGAAGGAATGACATATACATTCGGCTTTCACACTTTCCCTAAACTTTACTAAAATGACACTGAAAGCTTTGTTTTTTTTTATATGATGTTTTTTTATCTTGATTGGAGTACATTTGCTTTACAATGCTGTTAGTTTCTGCTGTATAACAAAGTGAATCAGCTATGTGTATCCATATATCCCCATATCCCCTCCCTCTTGACCCTCCCTCCCACCCTCCCTATCCCACCCCTCTACGTGGTCACAAAGTACCGAGCTGATCTCCCTGTGCTATGCAGCTGCTTCCCACTAGCTATCTATTTTACATTTGGTACTGTATATATGTCCATGCCACTCTCTCTTTGCCCTTCCCCCTCCCCATGTACTCAGTCCATTCTCTACGTCTGTGTCTTTATTCCTGTCCTGCCCCTAGGTTCATCAGAACCTTTTTTTTTTTTTTTTAGATTCCATATATGTGTGTGAGCATACGGTATTTGTTTTTCTCTTTCTGACTTACTTCACTCTGTATGACAGACTCTAGGTCCATCCGCCTCGCTACAAATCTCAATTTCGTTTCTTTTTATGGCTGACTAATATTCCATTGTATATATGTGCCACGTCTTCTTTATCCATTCGTCTGTTGATGGACACTTAGGTTGCTTCCATGTCCTGGCTACTGTAAATAGTGCTGCAATGAACATTTTGGTACATGACTCTTATTGAATTATGGTTTTCTCAGGGTATATGCCCAGTAGTGGGATTGCTGGGTCGTATGGTAGTTCTATTTTTAGTTTTTTAAGGAACCTCCATACTGTTCTCCATAGTGGCTGTATCAATTTACATTCCCACCAACAGTGCAAGAGGGTTCCCTTTTCTCCACACCCTCTCCAGCATTTGTTGTTTGTAGATTTTTTGATGATGTTTTGTTTTTATAAATAGACAAAAACCCATAGGTTAAAGCAGACTGAGATAAGAGACAAGAGCAAGAAGATGCTGACTGCTGGAAAGCTGACTTAGCAGAGCTGGCAGCAGAGAAAGCCAAGAATTTATACCAGCGAACACCCAGATGCCCTAGAAAGTGGTAGAAGGTCCATGATGCAACCAGTAGGTTAGAGTATTTCTTTTTTTAAGATGAGTTAATGGATGAAACATGCAATGTTTGAGTATTTTGAGATAGAAATCCTACATCTTGAGTTGTGTTTAAGTACAAAGTAAATAGATAATTTGATACCATGTTAAATCTAGGAAAAATGAAATACTTATTTCTCCTAGAATATGAATAGGCCATTCCTAGCAGACAGCTCTTGGTTTTTGTCCACCTTCTGTTCATATGTCAGGCCAATCTCCATTTGAGCTATCACATGTCTTATCTCGGAAACAGTCTGGGGACACTATTATTCAACAGCCCCTCCTCCTCCCCACCACAGCCCCACCAAGGAGAATGCTCACGACCTAAGTCTGGGCCCATCTAAATTCCACATCCCTAGAAAGATCAGGAACAGTGTGAGGAAAGGACTGCAAAGGGTTAGTATCAGCTGTTATGAAGCAGCAGTCTTCCAAAGACAGTCAAGTAGGTCTGCTAACTGGGCCCTCTAGGATTCCTGCCTTTAATAATCTGCTTCTTCAGCTTTCCCTAGGATCCTTCAAACTCCTTATATCCTAACACATTTTTTTAATTATCTAAAATCTATTCCTGTTTTTTGCAACCAAAAACTCTTAACTGATCTGGGTAGAATTTATTCATAAAAAGTAGCCTAAGGAAATTCTTGATTTGAATACACTTCATACTTCTGATTCATCAGATATTACAGCTGTAAAGGACCTTTAAGTTCATGGAATTTAATCTTTCCGGATACACATGGAAAAAATAAAATAAAGCTGAGATCAAGAGACTAAAAGCTTTTTCCAGTGTCATACAGTAAGTGGCAATGCTCAGAATAAAATAGGAATCTCCTAATATCAATTTCAGCAGGACTATTTGGACTTTTTAAATTTTACTCTTTGTTTCATTTTTACCATACCTCTAGTTCCTGGAAGTGGAGCTGCTATCCAGTAGCCCAAATGAGGTGCCTCGTATGACCAAATTAAATGATTGTTATATTCCTTGACCATTCCCCGGCCATGATTTACCCAAGCACCTAAAAAGGAAGGCAAGTAAAAATACTAATCAATTAGTTTATATATCTTTAATGCTGATAGGAGTTTGCTGATAGTCATGTATAGAATACTTTGCAAAGATTATGAAAACTGTGGCAATATATTATCATGGGATAATATATATATTACATCATAATACAGTACATATTATAATATATTAAATAGAATGATTTGTTATGACTAAAGGAAATAAAATCAATACTAATAAACTAAGGATATAGATCTATTTAGGGAAGTCATGACTCCAAATAATGTCTACATTGTGCATATTGAGATATGTCTTAATAAGAATGTAGTTAAATCCAAATTTATCAACAGGTGGTTGTTACCTATTCTGGGATTTTGATTAAACACTTATAGTCTCTGTTTTATGGCCTTATTATTTATTAAATACTGTTTTGTCCTAGTACTGCTGGCATAGCCCTTTTAGAACTCAATTTTTAAAAACTTTTAAAAAATGCTATTTGGATTCAATTAAATGTTATCAACAGCATTCAGTAAAGCCGTATCTTTTATGAAGTCCAGCATAACAAAGCTATTTATAAGTTTGGTGTATAGTTGTATTTGGTTTATTGATTCCTTGTAATGATGTATATCTATAACATGTAAAACAGTTTTTAATAAGGTAGACAAACTTTAAATTATCAGAATAAGTCAACCTACTGCTTTTTAAATAGTCACATTAAAACTAAGCATTACATATGTGACAAATTAATTCAAAAATTCTGCCACTGGAAGGTACATTAGAGACAAAGGGCTTTTTCAGGAGAAACAATCAGAAAGCAGAACTCAAAGCAGATAATTCTTCTTTAAAGTGTCTTAAAACAATTCTCTCATTCAACAAATTAGGAAATTGAGGCCAGAATAAATTGATTTGTTCAAAATCACACTGCTGGTAAATGGACCAGAATCCAGGTCTTAGAGCTCTTAATCCAGTGTTTAACAGTAGTATACCACTGTGACATTGTGATTTATAATAAGAAATATATATGTGGTCTTAATCCCCAGTCCTGGCACAGAGCTCCTAAAACCTCGGAATTTCCTATGTGAAAAAAGGTGGAGAGTGTCTTTTGTTGTTCATAACAAGCCGCTTTCAATGACACCTAAGTTTATGTTAATGAGGTGAATTTTGGAAAGTCCCTGTGGATAGGAGGCTGGTTGCCAGGGGAGCCAACCACATGATCAGAGGGTTGGACCTTTCATCCCCACCCCCACGCACCCCTGTAGAGGAGGAAGAGGGGCTGGAGCTCGAACTCAATCACCAGTGTTCAATGATTTAATCAAGCATGCCTACATAATAAGGCCTCCATAAAAATCCCTGAACTCCAGGGTTTAGAGAGCAGAGTTGGTGAACACGTGGAGGTGCTGGGAGGGTGAAGCACCCAGAGGAAAGAGCACTGAAGCTCCAGGCCCTTTCTCCCATACCTTGCCCTATGCATCTCCTCCATCTGGCTATTACCAAGTCATACCCTTCTATAACAAACCGATAATCTAGTTAGTAAACTGTCTTCCTGTGAGCTGTTCTAGCAAGTTATGAAACTCGAGGAGCGGGTCATGGGAACCTCCAATTTATAGCCAGCTGGGCAGAAGCATGGGTGACAAGCTGGACTTGCAACTGGCCTCTTGGGGGGCCAGGACCGAGCCCTTAACCTGTAGGATCTGACACTAACTCCAGGTAGAGAGTGTCTAAATTGAATGAAATTTTAGGACACTTATTAGCTCGTGTTAAGAGTCCTGCTTGGTACAGAAAAAACACCCTCACATTTGGTGACCAGAAGTGAAGTTTTGAGTGTAGAATAGAGTTGAGAGAAGAAGAGTTTGTCCCTTACAACTACCATTGTTACTTATATAGTTTCCAGTCTTTCTTAAACAATAATATATCCATGTTTTTATCTTCTATAGTGAACATGTGCGTGTTTGTGTGTTTTTATCTTCTATAGTGAACATGTGTGTGTTTGTGCCTCACTACCTACCCTTCCAGTTACAGTGAAACCTCATTCCAAATCTCCTTTGAGGATCTACTGCTCCCTATTCTCTGTCCACATGACTAGTTTAGGGCTCCAATCCCAGTTCCAACACATGACTTAAGCCTAAATAAATTTGTGCAATCTATTTGCAGGCCACAAAGATTGGTTCCAAGATGGGCATGCAAACCCCATTCTACAAATGCAGTGAATCCAAGGGCTTGTGTAAGAGCTACTAGGAAAAGAATTTCTCTTTCCGTTGGACTTTAACCTGGGTAGTATAAAGTGAGCACCTACAGCCTTCTTGACACTCAGAAGGGAAGTACTATTCCAGAAAGGTATTAACACAGGAA
Source organism: Mesoplodon mirus (assembly GCF_964341445.2). Lineage (NCBI taxonomy): Eukaryota > Metazoa > Chordata > Mammalia > Artiodactyla > Ziphiidae > Mesoplodon > Mesoplodon mirus. The sequence continues at coordinate 48,011,491 of NC_138984.1, forward strand.
ACAGATGAGAAAGAAATCAAGTCCTGCAAAACTGTCTAGGCTGTAATATCATGACTTAACCCAAGACAGTTCTACCCCTGGACCCAGTTTTGGACTGATCATCTTTTCTTGTTTTTGTTTTTTGGTAAAGATTCCCACCTTATTTACATGGAAACACAAGAAAACCAAGAGAAGCAGAAGGGGAAAAAAGTGCATCCAGCTGCTATTTAGGAGGCTAAACTCAGGGAACAAAATTGGTACGAAAGAGTTTTTTTTGGAAAATAATCTCTCTACTCTCTCTATAAATAAAATATACATACATATATACACACACATATAAAACAGTGTTTTTTCATGAAATTAGCATATATTTATCAATTGCTTTAGCCAAGCTTTTAGATATAACTTCATATTGCCTATCAAAACAAAAATAAACTCATAAGAGCAGAAACAATTTTAAAAATTTTATTTCTGCTCAAAATATAAAAACATGGGAATGTGAGTAAATAATGCTATCTTAAAATGTAACAGTGATATCCTTTTCCCCACAATTGTATGATATTAATCAAAGTAGGGTGACTTTTGGTCATGAACAAAGTGCTTAAAACTATAATATTACTGATTTAGTACTCTACTAAAGATAAAACATTCAAATATAAATATTTTAATGTTTTAAATAAGGCATATTAAAATTTAATATTGTATATAAAATATAGAAATTTTTTTGTCAATTATACCTTAATAAGGCTGAAAATTTTTAATAAAAATATAGAAACATATATCTAAAATATTCAAATATTCAAAATATTCAGAACCTTTTCACCTAGCTCACATACCTGTGTCCATATCAAACGTCCAGGCAAGTATGTGATCCCCTGCACTTACACCATTTGTACGTAGAAGTGGGAGAGAAATTTGAATAGAGCCATCCACCTTTAATTCTTTTCCTCCAGAATATATTTTCACACATATTGCAGCAAGAGGAGTCAGTTCATTGCCTTCAAAACCTAAAAACAGAAGAGAGTTCATTAAAATCATATATAAAACACAAAGTGTAGTTGTGTATTAACAACAGACTAATATGGGCCTAAAATATCTAGTTCCTCTATTTCACCCAGGGTTATCCATTTTAATATCAAATAGATACTGGATTCTACTTAAGGATTTTTAAACTATAAAATATATCATAAATAAATGCTATACTTATGTAACATTGACAAATCAGTATGAGCCTAAAGATCAAATTCTCTCTGAGTCCTCTGATTTAAGGTTACTGGAATCTAATTCAATGTTTTTAAAAACCTACAAAACCAACAGGAAGGCTGCCTCTCTGAGGGGGAGACATTTGAGCAGTGGCCAAATGAGAAGGTGCCATCCATGCAGAGACCTCAGAGAAGAGCCTCCCAGGCAGAAGAAACCAGCGCAAAGCTCCCAAATCAGAAGTGATCTTGGCATGTGTAAGAAAGAAAGAAGACTGGAGGTCAGAGAGAGATGGAAATAGCATAGCGCCTTGGAGGCCATGGAAAGGAATCCTTATTATCACTGCCACTGAATCTGGTATATGTCTTCAGTTATCAGACAGGGCGACCACTGGCTTACTGGAAATTTTCTGTTAAATGTAAGAGAATTAACCTTTGTAAACTTCCTGAAACTCTAACCATAAGGTAAGCAAAGTAATGCCATACATATTCTGTAGACTAGTTGCACTGGTCAGTAATGCACTGTAAAAAGTACTATGTAATCTGTAAGTAATTATAACCTCTTATATCAAACTATTTATAAAGCCAGCTGGCTTTCTTAACTCCACCCCTCAGTTCTATACAGTCGGTGGCTTCACATAGTGAATGCAGCTGAAACTGATGAAATCAGCATCCCACCACTTGGGATAAGGCCAACTCAAAGAAGAAGGAAAAAAAGAGTCTGAAAAACAATGAGGAGGAAACTTTCACAAAGAATTTTCATACTCATAGAGCTCTAGAACTGTACAATCCAGTAGAGTAGCCAGAAGCAGCATGCAGCAATTTAAATTTAAATGAAATGAGCAATATAGTTTCTCAGGTTATGTGTCAAGAGCTCAACAGCCACATGTGGCTCAGCAGCTACCAGACTGGGTAGAGCAGAACATTCTCATTTGTCAGCACAGCTCTAGAACTTTGAAAATGTTAGCAACATTCTCAGGACAATTGAAATGTTTAATGAATAATCTCAAAAGCAGGTGGTAGAGGAATGCTGAAGGGCAGAGCACATTATGACTCCTTCCCACTGAATCTAATGAGTGTTGTTCATAAAAACCCTCCAATGCACCATGAGCTTCATTTCCAATAGTGTATATACTGGTACCATTCTTGTGATGCTTTTATTTTGAGCATCCTGTAACTTACAACTGGAAAACTTTGGCAGGTATCTTAGATTGGCTTCCTCAAGAAGCAAACCCTGAAATAACAATATGGAGGAAGCACCCACCACTGAGGGAATGGAGGAGTAACACAGAAGAAGGAAGCCAACACAGGATGTGTTAATGAACAGGTGTGTATGCGTTATGTGCTCTTTATCTGTCATTGGTTGAGAGCTTGCCCCTTGTGAGGGCAAAGTCTGCATCCTGGACCAGGAAATGCCCTTAGGCAGAGTCACAGATGTGTGCAGTAGGAAACATAGGCTTGTAACAGAAGACAGGGTCATCTGGCTGGGGTATCAACAGCATCAGCTACAGCAAGTTAGGGAAAAAAAAAAAAAAAGCCTATCTAACCATAACATCTATATGCTTATTACTCTAATTTCTGATTACTTCCCAAACAATATGGACCAAAAATTTGACTCAAGGGAAACCAAAAAAATTACATATTGTCTGAGGTGATTTTAAAAACAGTGAAATAAATAGAAGTTTAAAAAAAATAATTGCCAGGGGACATTCAAGATGGCGGAGGAGTTAAGATGTGGAGATCACCTTCCTCCCCACAACTACATCAAAAATATATCTACATGTGGAACAACTCCTACAGAACACCTACTGAATGCTGGCAGAAGACCTCAGACTTCCCAAAAGGCAAGAAACTGCTCACGTACTGGGCCGTGTGGCTGACAGGGTCTTGGTGCTCTGTCTGGGTGTCAGGCCTGAGCCTCTGAGGTGGGAGAGCCAAGCTCAGGACATTGGTCCACCAGAGACTTCCCAGCCTCAAGTAATATCAATCAGCAAGCACTCTCCCAGAGATCTCCATCTCAACGCTAAGACCCAGCTCCACTCAATGACCAGCAAGCTCCACTGCTGGACTCCCCATACCAAACAACTAGCCAGAAAGCAACACAACCCCATCCATTAGCAGAGATGCTGCCTAAAATCATAAGGTCACAGACACCCCAAAACACACCACCAGATGCTGTCCTGCCCACCAGAAAGACAAGATCCAGCCTCATCCACCAGAATAGAGGCACCAGTCCCCTCCACCAGGAAGCCTACACAACCCACTGAACCAACATTACCCACAGGGGGCAGACACCAAAGACAATGGGAACTACAAACCTGCAGCCTATGAAAAGGAGACCCCAAACACAGTAAGTTAAGCAAAATGAGAAGACAGAGAAATACACAGCAGATGAAGGAGCAAGGTAAAAACACACCAGACCAAACAAATGAAGAGGAAATAGGCAGTCTACCTGAAAAAGAATACAGAGTAATGATAGTAAAGAGGATCCAAAATCTTGGAAGTAAAATGGAGAAAATACAAGAAACATTTAACAAGGACCTAGAAGAACTAAAGAGCAAACAAACAGTGATGAACAACACAATAAATGAAATTAAAAATTCTCTAGAAGGAATCAATAGCAGAATAACTGAGGCAGAAGAATGGATAAGAGACCTGGAAGATAAAATAGTGGAAATAACTACCGCAGAGCAGAATCAAGAAAAAAGAATGAAAAGAATTGAGGACAGGATCAGAGACCTCTGGGACAACATTAAATGCACCAACATTCGAATTATAGGGGTCCCAGAAGAAGAAGAGAAAAAGAAAGGGACTGAGAAAATATTTGCAGAGATTATAGTTAAACTTCCCTAATATAGGAACGGAAATAGTCAACCAAGTCCAGGAAGCATGGCGAGTCCCAGACAGGATAAATCCAAGGAGAAACACGCCAAGAGACATATGAGTCAACCTTCAAAAAATTAATACAAAGAAAAAATACTAAAAGCAGCAAGGGAAAAACAACAAATAACATACAAGGGAATCCCATAAGGTTAACAGCTGATCTTTCAGCAGAAACTCTGCAAGCCAGAAGGGAGTGGCAGGACATATTTAAAGTGATGAAAGGGAAAAACCTACAACCAAGATTACTCTAACCAGCAAGGATCTCATTCAGATTTGACAGAGAAATTAAAACCTAAGAGAATTCACCACCAACAAACGAGCTTTACAACAAATGCTAAAGGAACTTCTCTAGGCAGGAAACACAAGAGAAGGAAAAGACCTACAATAACAAACCTAAAACAATTAAGAAAATAGGAACATACACATCAATAATTACCTTAAATGTAAACGGATTAAATGCTCAAACCAAAAGACATAGACTGGCTGAATGGATACAAAAACAAGACCCATATATATGCTGTCTACAAGAGACCCACTTCAGACCTAGGGACACATACAGACTGAAAGTAAGGGGATGGAAAAAGATATTCCACGCAAATGGAAAACAAAAGAAAGCTGGAGTAGCAATTCTCATATCAGACAAAATAGACTTTAAAATAAAGACTATTACAAGAAAAAAGAAAAAAAAAGGACTTATAAGAGACAAAGAAGGACACAACATAATGATCAAGGGATCCATCCAAGAAGAAGATATAACAATTGTAAATATTTATGTACCCAACATAGGAGCACCTCAATACATAAGGCATATGCTAACAGCCATAAAAGGGGAAATTGACAGTAACACAGTCATAGTAAGGGACTTTAACACCCCCAGTTTCACCAATGGACAGATCAGCCAAAATGAAAATAAATAAGGAAACACAAGCTTTAAATGATATATTAAACAAGACGGACTTCATTGATATTTATAGGACATTCCATCCAAAAACACCAGAATACACTTTCTTCTCAAGTGCTCATGGGACATTCTCCAGGGTAGATCGCATCTTGGGTCACAAATCAAGCCTTGGTAAATTTAAGAAAATTGAAATTGTATCAAGTATCTTTTCTGACCACAATGCTATGAGACTAGATATCAATTACAGGAAAAAATTTGTAAAAAATACAAACACATGGAGGCTAAACGTTATTAGAAAACCAAGAGATCATGGAAGAAATCAAAGAGGAAATCAAAAAATACCTAGAAACAAATGACAGTAAAAACATGACGACCCAAAACCTATGGGATGGAGCAAAAGCAGTTCTAAGAGGGAAGTTTACAGCAATACAATCCTACCTCAAGAAACAAGAAAAATCGCAAATAAACAACCTAACCTTACACCTAAAGCAAGTAGAGAAAGAACAAAAAATCCCCAAAGTTAGCAGAACGAAAGAAATCATAAGGATCAGATCAGAAGTAAATGAAAAAGAAATGAAGGAAACGATAGCAAAGATCAATAAAACTAAAAGCTGGTTCTTTGAGAAGATAAACAAAATTGATAAACCATTAGCCAGACTCATTAAGGAAAAAAGGGAGAAGACTCAAATCAACAGAATTAGAAATGAAAAGGAGAAGTAACAACTGACACTGCAGAAGTACAAAGGATCATGAGAGATTAATGCACACAACTAATTATATGCCAATAAAATGGACAACCTGGAAGAAATGGACAAATTCTTAGAAAAGCACAACCTTTTGAGACTGAACCAGGATGAAATAGAAAATATAAATAGACCAATCACAAGCACTGAAATTGAAACTGTGATAAAAAATCTTCCAACAAACAAAAGCCCAGGACCAGATGGCTTCACAGGCGAATTCTATCAAACATTATAGAATGTCCTTCTCAAACTCTTCCAAAATATAGCAGAGGGAGGAACACTCCCAAACTTATTCTGTGAGGCCACCATCACCCTGATACCAAAACCAGACAAAGATGTCACAAAGAAAGAAAACTACAGGCCAATATCACTGATAAACATAGATGCAAAAATCCTCAACAAAATACTAGCAAACAGAATCCAACAGCACATTAAACGGATCATACACCATGATCAAGTGGGGTTCATCCCAGGAATGCAAGGATTCTTCAATATATGCAAATCAATCAATGTGATAAACCATATTAACAAATTGAAGGAGAAAAACCATATGATCATCTCAATAGATGCAGAGAAAGCTTTCAGCACAATTCAACACACATTTATGATAAAAACCCTCCAGAAAGTAGGCATAGAGGGAACTTACCTCAACATAATAAAGGCCATATATGACAAACCCACAGACAACATCGTTCTCAATGGTGAAAAACTGAAACCATTTCCACTAAGATCAGGAACAAGACAAGGTTGCCCACTCTCACTACTATTATTCAACATAGTTTTGGAAGTTTAAGCCACAGCAATCAGAGAAGAAAAAGAAATGAAAGGAATACAAATCGGAAAGGAAGAAGTAAAACTGTCACTGTTTGCAGATGACATGATACTATACATAGAGAATCCTAAAGATGCTACCAAAAAACTACTAGAGCTAATCAATGAATTCAGTACAGTAGCAGGATACAAAATTAATGCACAGAAATCTCCTGCATTCCTATACACTAATGATGAAACATCTGAAAGAGAAATTAAGTGAAACACTCCCATTTACCACTGCAACAAAAAGAACAAAATACCTAGGAATAAACTTACCTAAGTAGACAAAAGACCTGTATGTAAAAAACTATAAGACACTGATGAAAGAAATTAAAGATGATACCAACAGATGGAGAGATATACCATGTTTTTGGATTGGAAGAGTCAACATTGTGAAAATGACTCTACTACCCAAAGCAATCTACAGATTCAATGCAATCCCTATCAAACTACCAATGGCATTTTTCACAGAACTAGAACAAAAAATTTCACAATTTGTATAGAAACACAAAAGACCTCCAATAGCCAAAGCAATCCTGAGAAAGAATGTCAGAGCTGGAGGATTCAGGCTCCCTGACTTCAGACTATACTACACAGCTACAGTAATCAGGACAGTATGGTACTGGCACAAAAACAGAAATATAAATTAATAGAACAGGATAGAAAGCCCAGAGATAAACCCACGCACATATGGTCACCTTATCTCTGATAAAGGAGGCAGGAATGTACAGTGGAGAAAGGACAACCTCTTCAATAAGTGGTGCTGGGAAAACTGAACAGCTACATGTAAAAGAATGAAATTAGAACACTCCCTAACACCATATACAAAAATAAACTCAAAATGGATTAAAGACCTAAATGTAAGGCCAGAAACTGTCAAACTCTTAAGAGGAAAACACAGGCAGAACACTCCATGACATAAATCCCAGCAAGATCCTTTTAGACCCACCTCCTAGAGAAGTGGAACTAAAAACAAAAATAAACAAATGGGACCTAATGAAACTTAAAAGCTTTTGCCCAGCAAAGGAAACCATAAACAAGACCAAAAGACAACCCTCAGAATGGGAGAAAATATTTGCAAATGAAGCAACTGACAAAGGATTAATCCCCCAAATTTACAAGCAGCTCATGCAGCTCAATATCAAAAGAACAAAAAACCCAATCCAAAAATGGGCTGAAGACCTAAATCAACATTTCTCCAAAGAAGATATACAGATTTTCAACAAACACATGAAAGGATGCTCAACATCACTAATCATGAGAGAAATGCAAATCAAAACTACAATGAAGTTTCAGCTCACACCGGTCAGAATGCCCATCATCAAAAAATCTACAAATGATAAATGCTGGAGAGGGTGTGGAGAAAAAGTAACCCTCTTGAACTATTGGTGGGAATGTAAATTGATACAGCCACTATGGAGAACAGTGTGGAGGTTCCTTAAAAAACTAAAAATAGAACTACCATACGACCCAGAAATCCCACTACTGGGCATATACCCTGAGGAAACCATAATTCAAAAAGAGTCATGTACCACAATGTTCATTGCAGCTCTATTTACAATAGCCAGGACATGGAAGCAACCTAAGTGTTCATTGACAGATGAATGGATAAAGAAGATGTGGTTCACATATACAATGGAATATTACTCAGCCATAGCAAGAAATGAAATTGAGTTATTTATAGTGAGGTGGATGGATCTAGAGACTGTCATACAGAGTGAAGTAAGTCAGAAAGAGTAAAACAAATACCGTATGCTAACACATATATATGGAATCTAAAAAAAAAAAAAGGTTCTGAAGAACCTAGGGGCAGGACAGGAATAAAGACACAGACATAGAGAATGGACTGAGGACATGGGGAGGGGGAAGGGCAAAGTGAGAGAGTGGCATGGACATATATACACTACCAAAGGTAAAATAGATAGCTAGTGGGAAGTAGCCGCATAGCACAGGGAGATCAGCTCAGTGCTTTGTGTCCACCTAGAGAGGTGGGATAGGGAGGGTGGGAGGGAGATGCAAGAGGGAGGGGGTATGGGGATATATGTATATGTATAGCTGATTCACTTTGTTGTGCAGCAGAAACTAGCAAACCATTGTGAAGCAATTATACTCCAATAAAGATGTTTAAAAAAAAAACAAACCTTGTAAAGTTTTTAAAGTTTTAGCAAAATACACTGTAACTCAAAGTGAAAAAATAATAATAAAAAAATAAAAACAGTGGAGTTTGTTAATTGCAACAACTGATAGAAATGGTAGAACAAGTGTGGATGTACAGAGGGAAGATACAGTTTTTATAGGTGTCATTCATAAGTTAATTGTTAAATAAAGTGTAAGATTCCATCATCTTCGTAATGTAGGTCATGACAGCCTTATGTAAGTGTACTAGTGCTGCTGAATATAAAAAATACTTTTCAATATTACCGTTTTACTCAGAGGATATCAAATATATTTGAAAAATTTCCAGTTGCTTACTCTAATCTCTAAACTTTTTTATATCTAACAATTATTGACACTTCTGATCAATTTGATAAGAATGAATAGGTCAAATTATAATATATGTGTAAACTTCTTAATCAACTTTCCACTTTCAAATGTATATTTTAATTTGAAAAACTATACAATAATCATTACTATTTTCTATACCTTGTTTACCTCCTTTGGATAAAAATATCCTGTAAATTAAACTCTCTATTAATTTGAAATAATGTATGCAGAAGACTAGTATAATCTTTCTTTCACTGGATCAAAGGGACTGCCTATAAACACTTTAATAACTATATTTATGTTTTAAAAGTGACGTCTCCTCCAAAGCTTAAATGAATTTCAGACATCGAAATAAATAGTACTTGATGAGATTTATGTACTGTTTTTATAAATAGATTAGATTATAAAATATTAGAAAATACCTGACTTATTGAGAGTAATTCCAGTCGTATACAGAAAATTATCCACTTTCAAAAACTGTTGTAGGACTGTAAGGTAGCCTGTAACGTTGCTAATGTGATGGCTGTTGGGTAGTCTAATTAAGGCTTTTGAAAACTGAACACTTGGTTGAGATTTGGCATCTGGAAAAAGGAAACCTCATTAGCAAATAGACAAAACAAATGCATATTAAGCACAGCATTACTGGTCAGGACATTTTACTCTAAGTGAACCAGTTATTTCTAAAACATTACTGACATCTCCTAATTATAATTATTATTTTATATTCAGATCTGAATAAGTAAGAAATGCCCCTTTCTTTAGATCATACAAGGCACCTTTAGCATAGAGAGTGCTTGATTCGCTTGCCCAGAATTTCTTCACCCTTTGAGTTTCACTCTAGGGAACCACACATTGACCCATGTGGTCCACTTGGGCTTTCATTTCTGTCACAAGAGGTAATGGTGCATGCCGGAATGGGCTGAAACCCATCAAAAGCATCTCATTATCCTGTTGGCCACAGTGATTTGTTGAACTATGGGACTTGTGACAACCACAGTTAATGAGATGCAACGTGAGTTCTGCTTGGACTTCTAGGGGAAAAGACCTGCTATTTCCCACTAGATTTTATGTGGGCAGGTATATGTCTGGGAGTTGCAAAAGCCATCTTGTGACCAAAAATGAGAGCTCGTTTGAAAATGAGACAATATTTAAGTACTGGAGAGTTGAGAAATGGAAACAGTAAAACTAGTTCTCAGTTATTTCAGCTGAAGCCCTGATCAAGCCATGTCTAAAGTTGGTCCCATCCCTACACTTATCAATCATTCGAGCAATAAATAAGTGCTTCCTTTGGGCTTAAACTAGTTTCGGGTTGGGTTTTCAGCAACTTGCAACAGAAAGTATCTTTGATGATAAGCCATATACTTAAGTGGGTAGGTTTCTGCATCAGGTAATTAAACACCCATTAAAAGTTTTTCAAATGCCAGGCATTCAATTTATAAATATTATCTCATGTAAATAACTTTGAATTGACTATCCTCTAATTTATGGAGAACCCAGGGACAATATTGATTTTTTTCTGTAATCAGCAGATCTTTAACAATTCAAGGATCAACTCATATCATTAAAACTAAAAATTATCAGAAACAATCAGTTAAGTTCTTAGGATGAAAAAAGTATCCATTTTTAAAGAGTTACATGACAATAAAAAATAAACTATACACTGACTGGGAATTATCTTACATTGTTTTATTTATCATTTATGTATGAATCTAGAAGAATGGTACCTGGAAAGTAAACAGTTAAGGGATATAAAGAAAAACAACACATCTATATTATCCTTGTTAAATTGCTTTGAGGGCACAATGTAATACCTTTTGATCCCTTACAGGTACTATCTACAACTTACTTACTCTTTTAAAATGTGTGGCTTAATTATGATGAAAATCCAAACTTCTTTACAACTGAAAACATGTACACTAAAGGACATGTCTAACTGAACTTCTCTAAGGTTTTACACATTCCTGAAGTTCCCAATTTTTCCTGCTCCTTTTACTACAAATATATTTACACACAGGCCTAACACAGTTTTTCACTATACAAAATGAACAACTTCCTGATAAAATCTTAGAAGGAAAAATATAAACGTTTTTTGGAAGTTAAGAAGTGAGGATGTGTACTTTCTAAGGAAAGATTTAACATCATCAGAAACATCCATCCTTTCTCGGTTGGCCTCACCAATAGGTCAACTCTTAGGGAAATGAGGCAGTAAAAGGAATTCCAGAGGGCTCACAGTGTTCTTACAGAGATGGGCACGTGGCATGGGCAGTGCCACCCAGACAGACGAGAGCTCACCACTGCTTGGTACAGTGGCAAAGGAGTGGTACATGGACATGCTCACGCTGATCCTTTTCATATAACCCAGTAGAAACTACAATTTGTAATGGGGTTTGAAGAATCCAGGAAGGAGTAGGATGTGTCAAGATAAAACCAAAACAAACAAATGAAGCAGGACTGTGGAGAATCTGATTTCACTAAGGCCCCAGCAGCATAAAATGTGGTCTCTCTCTGCAAACATGCAGTTCCTATTTACTTTCCACCCTTCATACGCAGCGCTATATCCACCCATCCTGCCATGCACCGGCAAACTCAGCGCAAGAGTAAGAGCTTCTACGGCCTTGCTCAGTCAGTTACTCTAAGATTAATCAAGCCCTAGTTAGTTTTTTCCAAATGATAGCATTAGGCTTTCTTTTTTAATACATTAGGACTAAGTAAGATAAGCTTCTGAAGATGAAGAGAACTTCAAAAGCAGTTCTTTTTACCATGACTCCTGTATTGGACTTTGAGGTTTTCTGCCTTTACCAGCCATTCTTATTATGCTTTAGTTCTAAGCATTAATTTCCCAAAAGAAACAAAAAAGCCAATTATTGTCATTTATAGAGGTTTTACATAATATGCAGTAAGAGTCACAAAATGCTGGGACTAGTTAAGGGGGTGAGGAGGTGAGGTAAGGATAAAACTATCATCTTCGTGGTTGGCAGAGCAGAGCTGGAGGACACAGCTTGAATCAGACCCCAAGTCACGCTTCCTGTATTCCTGCCCTTGGGATATGTGAGTGGGGCAAATCATGTCTGCCAAGCAGATACTTAACTCCCCAGCCTCAGACCCTTCCCACACAGGCAGCAAGATTAATGTCAGAGGCAGGAATGAAGGTGACCTGCAAACTAGAAAGCCCCAGAGGTCTGAGTCCTTTTCCCAATTTCACCAACCACTAAAGCTCAGTGAGAGATGTGATTTGGAAAGCAGTTCAGGGACTCTTTCCAGTATTTCTGCAAGTCAGATGTTCTACTGGGGGTGGCTAAAATGGTAAAAGAGAGAATGATTCACACACACACACACACACACACACACAAATGCTATAGTTTGATAGTGAAATAAGAATCAGTTCAGATCAACTTATAGTTAGTACTAATCATCCCTGATCAATTTAGATTTTTCCCACCTTATAATCAACACTGATCCACTAGTGAAGAAGTACGGTTATACAATATAGTCACAATATAGTCTCTTTACTTACTAGCTAAGTAAGAAGTGGTGTACTTACCAGCTAATTTTCCAGTAATTAAAACAGTGTCTTCAAATAGCCATATATTTGCTTGGCTTTGCGGGAACAGTGAAAGTGTAACTGATGAATATACTGTGAAATATAGCATAATTAGGATATTTTATTAGACATGGGGGGAAAACTGGGACAAATATAGTTCTGCTCCAGCAGGTCCTAAAAATGTGGGGAAAAAGCAATTCTGTGATGGGAAAAGCAATTCAAAACAAAGGAAGAATGCGTGTATAATATGATGGAGGAAAAAAAGGAACATAATAAAGTGAGATGATTCGGCATCACTATTTCACTAATTTTTTAAAAGTTTATACAGTAGTTTATACCAAGGTGACTAATAATGTTCTCTAACTAACCCCAGATATATTTGGTCAAGTTAAATGCTTAAACAACCCTCTGCTATTTTCTCTATATAATCGTTACTTATTTCCTTCTTATACTGAATAATTTTTAAGCCATTTTTTCCTGGCCCCATGATTCAAGGTTCTCTCAGATGGGGAGTACAGCCACTATTCTTTTTTAACTTCCCATACAAAGGTGCAGTGCTCTTCTTCACAGTGTGGTTCGCCAAACAGACTGTGCTTTGCCAAAGGAAGAAACAGTTTAACACATAAAATGATCCAGAGGCAACCTTTAGTAGTAGGGAGGATGAGGCTGGACCCACCTACAAGAGTAGGCACCTGAAATGCCTGGTGGGATGAGTAAGTGCAGATCCCCTGAAAGATAACTAAATTCTTTCAAGATCAGGAACAAGATGCAGGGACAAAAGACCATCGTTTTATAAGCAAGACCAAATCAAACAACCTGACCAATCCTGCAAAAGAAAAATAAGTCCTGAGGCATCACCTAAAGTACAACTTCTCACTGATCTCTCTCCTCCATGCAATGCAAGTAAATATCAACAGAAATGATACAATATCCCTAAATCACTTAAGAAAGGATAAAACACATTTGCACGAGAATACTTTCAAAATTTGGAGATATTTCAAAAAGCTGTAAAGGAAATACAGAAAAGACAGGATAAAATATTAAAAGTATACAATGATGTATGGGTGGATGTAAAATAATATACTTTTTTTCTTAAGTAGGAATAGAGGACTACCAAATGAAAGTGATTTTAATTCAGGGTACACTAACATTTAGATGGATTGTTAGACGTATTAGGTTGGAGAGGAGGTGGTTAGGGGAGTAGCTTGGACCCCGAGATGATTGTATTCCATATTTGGATACTTTCTTAGTCCCAGGTAGGTTAAAAAGGACTACCCTGACAGCTTTTTCTATTAAACCTGAGAAGAATCTTTCAGAAAGTCACTTAAACTTGGATTCAGATTTCCTTTGACTTTAAAAAATGTTTCTGATTATAAACGGGATGTATATCCACTCTGGAAAAGTTGAGAAATACAGAAAAGGAAAGAAGAAAATGATGGTCATCACAATACCACCACAGAGACAACCACTATTAGTATTTCAGTATAGCTCTTCCTGGATTTTTCCTGTGATTTTTTTTTTTAAAAAGAGGGAGTATGATATTGTATACAGAACATTTTCACCCTGCTTTTTCACTTAAAATAATATTGTAAGCATTTCTGTCCCTCAATAGAAACTTTCATAACATTTTCAAGGTCACATATTTCTTAAAGTATCAAGATTCACTTAACCACTACACTGTACAATACTGTATATTTAGATTGTTTCCATTTTTACTATTAGAAAATAATATTTGACTCAACATCCTTGTGCACAGATATCTGTCCACTTTATTTGTATATTTGTTTTTAGGATAGATTCCCACCAGTCAATGATGATGAAGACTTCGAAGACACTGACACACACATTTCAAAGTTGTTATCCAGATAACACTGCCGACTTCTCCCACCAGCAGTGTTTGAGGATGGCCATCTTGCCCAGCTTGTCAATATTGAGTATGTTCACTTTTCAAAAATGTTTCTAAAGTGAAAAAGTCTAAGAAATGTGTATTTGGGGGGCATACTTAGATTATTAGGAAGGTAAGATATTTTACCATATTTACTAATCATTTGTATTTCCTGTTTTGAAAACTAAGTCATGATTTTATCCATTTACCTTATTTAGGCAGGGCCTTGGTTTTTTTTACTGATGTGTATGAATTCTTAACACATTAAGGATATCATTCCTTATTATTTCATTTTTTTTTTTTTTACTACTTTTTAAAATTACGGGAAAATCTACCTTTTATGACATCTTTCATTGCTTTTCAGTTTAAAAAGACCATCCAAGGGCTTCCCTGGTGGCGCAGTGGTTGAGAGTCCGCCTGCTGATGCAGGGAATGCGGGTTCGTGCCCCGGTCCGGGAACATCCCACATGCCATGGAGCGGCTGGGCCCGTGAGCCATGGCCGCTGAGCCTGCGCCTCTGGAGCCTGTGCTCCGCAACGGGAGAGGTCACAACAATGAGAGGCCCATGTACCGCAAAAAATAAAAATAAAAATAAAATAAATTAAAAAACCATCCTAAAAAATAAGATAGTTTATTAAATTTAATATAATTTAATTTTCCATATTTTAACTTTTTGAGCAATATATTTTGGAATATGGATTCAAATTAATGTACTCCAAATAGTTAACCAAAGTATCCCAATATTACTTATTGAATATTCAGCTTTTTCCTCAAAGATTTATGATTCCTATCATAGATTATATTTTTTATGCCTACTAGTATCTGATTTGTACCATAATACAAATCATAGTACAATATCACTTAATTCTGTAGCTATATATTTTAGTTATCTGGAATGGTAAATTGCCTCTAGTAAATCGTCTTTTAAAACAAGATTTCAGGTATTTTGACACATCTGTTCTTTAAGGGTTATTTTGCCAAGTGTTTTGTTAATGAATTAAATCTATAAATTAATCTGGGAAGAATTCAAATCTTTACAATATTCAAGCTAAGAAAAAATATTTTTCCAGTTTCTGGTGTTTTAGTTGATTTGTTTTTTTTTTGTTTTTTTTTTTAGGTCTATCAGTAATATTTGGTAGTTTTATTTTCCCTCCCCACAGTTACTTCACTTTTTTTTTTTTTTGTAGGTTTCCCTGCATATTTTGTTTGTTCTTGTTGTTCTGAGAGGGATTTCTTTTCATTATTTTTCCTAATTGGTTATTACTTCTGGTATATAAGAGCATGTATTGATTTGTAGCAATACTAATTTGTAGTTTTCCAGGGATATGATCATAACCAGAAAAAATGGTTTTGATTCTTCCTTCCTAATAGTTATCCCCTTTTTTTATCTGTTAATATCTTTTTGCTCTGATAATAACTTCTACTACAGTGTAAAATAATATAGACATCTGTGTTTAGTTTCTTATTTTAGTAGGATCACCTCTAATATTTTACAGTTAAGTATGATTTTGAGATACCTAAGGATATCTTTGTGGTCCTAGTTTTTAAAGAGTGTGTTCTTGGTTAGGAATGAATGGTGAACTTATAAAATGCATTTCAGGCAACATTTCAGGCAATTGTTGATATTATCACATATTAGTTCTAATTTGTTCTACTAATATGATACATAAAATTAATGAAGTTTGACATCCTTATAGTCCTACAAAGAAGAAAAATCCTACTTGGTCTTGACAGTATCTTATATTTAAATAATGGTGAAATTCTTTTCTGTATTGTTTAGGAATTTTGCATTTAGAGTTATAAGTATGACTGGTCAATAAAGAGGTGTGTGTATATGAGAGAGAGTATGCACACATGAGGGCATTTAATTTTGTATTACCTTTGTTAGGTCTCAGAATCAAGGCTGTACTGATTTGGTAAAATGATCTGGGGCACTTTTCCTTATAGCCTTTGAAGTTATTTTTACCCAGAACATTTTACCCATGGTTATTAATCTACCTCATCTAAAATCAATATACCATTTATATTATCACAAAATTGTTTGTTTTATTGGATTTTTAAGATTATTGCCAAATTTTTTGATAATTTTTATGATTTTTAAAGCTTTTATGTATTTTTATCTTTTATTTCCCTCATTTTTGTTTAAATTAGCTAGATGTGTGTATAATTTACTTCAAAGAACTAACACTTTGTCAATTATTTCTTTATATTTTTCTAATATATGCCAATCTACTTCAATCTTTTTATTTCCTTTTTTCCATTTTAGTTGGTTTCTTCTTTCATTATTTTTCTCACTTTTGTTGAATGAATAGCTGTACTTAATTTCTGTCTTTAAAAAATTTAAAGCATTTAAGACCATGAATTCACCTCAAATACATCCCTATCTGGATTTTCCAGTCATTTTATTACAGTTTTATTCACATGAGTCTTATCAAATTATCTAATTCATTTTTCATTTTCTTTCTCATTCTAAATCTAAATAGTTCAAGAATTCAAATGTTTCCAATACGAAACTAAATAAAATATCTAAAACCTAACAAGAACCACCACAATAAAAAATAAAATTTTTAGAAAGATTGATTACCTAATGTATCAGCCTTCCAGTCAATCAGACTTGTATTCTGGTACCTTGTATGGCCAATTTTCCCAGTATTCAATTAGTTATAATAACTCCTACCAATTTTTTTACAGCTTTATTGAGATATAATTTGACATCTAACATCATGTAAGTTTAAGGTGTACAATGTGATGATTTGATATATGTTTATATTGTGAAATGATTGCCACAATAATTAATAATTCTTTCTCCAGTATGCCTCTTGTACTCTCATCTCTCCTTTCCATTTCCTTTCTTACATGAGGCTACTGTCCACCAGCACAACCACAGCTTCATAGCCAGGCTCCCTGAATCCATTTTAGCCCTGCTGTTGCCCTGTTCTTTATACACTGTAAATTCAGTTTCTAAACAACTTACTTTCATGAGCTCAAGAATCTACAAGAACTGCTTTATTATTCGTCACGTAAACCTAAACTGTTCATCTTATCTTTTGAGACTGTCCTTTAATTATCTGGCCCTTTACTTTATTTTGGCCTATCCTGCTTCTAACTAATTCTTTGGGCATGCCACACCCCTCTCTGCCACCTGCAGACAAGCTTTGTGCCAGAGCAGAGCTGTAGCTCGGGATTCCTTCAAGCTTCTGTAGAAGGAAAAAGACCTTCATGTTTTCTTCAAACTGGCATGCCTTTCTAACCTCCTTATATTGGCTTCACATAGTCTCATTTTTGGTTTATCAGAACAAGAGAAAAAAATCATTTGCATTTAGTGAAGGCAAAACATTGTTTAACTGCTTACTTGGCATTCTTCCAGTCTTCCAAGGCAGAGGTGTCAACACATAGCCATCTTTGTAAGCAATAATGGTTAGGCTGAGTCCTAACTTGTAGGGTACTCTTATCAACACTGCTCCATTGTTTCTAGTTACTGTGGAATTTGTCTTCGTGTAGTTTACAAACACTTCTACAACTGCTTGACTCAGGTACTGACGACTGATGATGTCATTCACCTGGACTTTCAGCATAAATACAGACACTGGAAGAGAAAAAGAAAATCGCAGCACGTTATATCCTAGAAAACATGTCACTATACTTTAAAATGTCATTTAAGACACCTGAACCAACAGTACAAAACTGTTGAAAAATTTAGGAAATACATACACATGGATGGATAGAAAGAGGTGTTAAACATTCCAACAAATTCATTATTCTTCCTAAAACTGAATAAATTTGAATTTATTATTAATACGGCACAGTATTATCACTCCATTTTCTCTGCCATTTAGAAGGAGAAGAAGGGAGAACAGTGAATAATGGAAAGAGTTTCTGGCTTTAGGAAAATAATTTTTACTTTATGTTACTAATTTCTAATATTATCAAGTTATATAGATTTAATACTAATTTAAAATGCAGTCAAAGGTCTTAGAATAAAATGCCATCTCACCAAACCCATTAGTGCACGGCTAGCTCCTTTATTTTGTTCTGTTGTCTGGAAAGCAGGGGATGTGTTTTAGTTCCAAATTACAAAATATCAAAACAAAATCTCAGATGGACCTAGAAAATATTATGCTTAGTGAAATAAGTCAGAAAGATAAATACTACGATGTCACTTATATGTGGAATCTAAAAAATAACACTAATGTATATGCAAAACAAACACATTCACAGACACAGAAAATAAACTTAAGGTAATCAAAAGGGAGAGGGAAGGGGGAGGGACAAATTAGGGGTATAGGATTAACAGATACAAACTACTATCTATAAAATAGATAAGCAACAAGAAGGTATTGTATAGCATAAGGAATTATAGCCGTTACTTTGTAATAACCTATAATGGAACATAATCTGCAAAAATACTGAATCACTATGCTGTATACCTGAAACTAATATTGTAGATCAACTATACTTAAGTTAAAAAAAAAAAACTTTTTCTAAAATATAAAAAAACATTATCCATTAAATATACAGACACAACATGTGAAAATAATAAAGTCAAGAAAATAAGAACTAAAGCTTTTTCTACTTAAACCTCCAGCCTTATAGATCTTGACAATGTGTTCATGCATTTACCAATGATAATGTCTGGCTACAAAAGAACTTTTACCATCATGGAAATGCCTTTGCAAAGCCTGTATCATAACACCTTTGCTAAAGATGTCTTATCTTCTACCATAAATGCGCTCTGCAGCCAGTCAAGGTCCATCTCTGCCATTCCCTAGACATGTGACTTTGGGTGAGTTACTCACCTCTCGGTCCATTTGCTCATCTGTAAAATCAGGAGATAGCAACTATTTTGAGCTAATAAAATAAAGTAATGCAAATAATGTGCTCAGTACAGTCTTTGGTTATCAAATCTAATGTTAGTATCGTTATTTATAACAAAAATTATTACTTCACAACTGGAGACCACTTCATAAACATGAGTACATCAATAAGAAACATCTCATAAGGATTAATTATGCTGCTATGCATTTGTGTAAACAAACCCATTTTTTTAAAAGAATTTTTAGCAAGAACATCACGTCAGGTAAAAAATCCTAGTCAACAATGATTGAGTTGCAATATTGCTACAAAACTGTTGTCACACCTTATCTATTTTTTGTTAAGATAAGCTAGACTTTAAATTGCTTTTGACCATACAAAGACCTTTTAAGTACAAATAGAACCACTGTAAATGCCTAGTCCTAGGAAAGGTACCATTCAACAAGTTATAAAATAGTCCTGATCCTTTTAAGAATCTAAAAATGAGGTTAAATGTTATCCAAACACAATTCTTTACATATTCAGACACAAACATATTTTTTGTATATTTCCTCATACATGATAATAATTAACTCTAATAAGAACTAAAATGTGTTGGTGGTTAGTGAACCAGGCACTGCATTAATTTTTAAGTTCATCATTCCATTTTCTCTTCAAAACACCCCCATTAGATAGATACGATTGTCTTCATTTCATATATTGGTAACTGCAGGTTAGCACGGTTTGTAAGTCGGCCATGGAGGAAACCAGACACAAACTTGCCACAGTCTCTCCTCAAAGCTTGTGCTCTTATTGCATTACAACTGCCTGATTATACCCTTAAAAGCTACTCTAGTCCCACTTTAGAGCATGGAAATGGGAAGAACTGGGGGGAAAAATGACTCCTGTAGAGTCACACCTTAAAATGAGGTTCCATTAGTATATCTGAAAAATGGTTAATTTCCAAAACAACTTTGTATATATTCAAATGTAAATATGGAGAATAGATGAATAGGCAAAATATAGATAACTGATGTTCATCCACACCTCTACTTTCTCGGCATTTTTAATAATAAAAAGCCTTTGTGGGAGGTTAAATTATTTGTGAGCAGTCATTACTATCATTACTTTTAATAGAAAAATTCAGGAGCATCTGGTACTAAAAGGTCAACTAAGCCTTGGGCCGTAACTCCAAGCTTTCCTCAAATTATTTAACTACCTCCCCATCATATAAATTCACGCTAAAATAAATCATGTTGCTAACAATTTAAAATCAAAATATGAAAAAGGGCTAGGAATAAATACATGTTCCTGTTGCCAAGCCTTGTGTGTATATTATCAAAAAAATCTCAATATACCTTTGTAAAATATAACATCAAGTTCATTTTGCTGATGAAGTGAGATTTCAAACATTCAGGCAGCTATGCTAACTGCCCCAAATCTCACAGTCATTAAGAAGCTGTGTCAATACAGCAGAAGCTAACACAATATTGTAAAGCAATTATACTCCAATAAAGATGTTAAAAGAAAAAAATAAAAAGAAGCTGTGTCAGCCTTCAAGTGTCCCCCCCATGAATGACTCCAAAGCCATCTTTACATCATGTTATAGTGAGTCCTGGGGTCACGTTACTCAAGTTAATTCAAGAAATGTATGATTGCAATCATCACTGAGAACTTAAATTCTTATACAACATCAATTAAAAAGAAAAAAAGTAATCATACATACATGCTGATGTCAAACCATGGCTTCAAATTCAAATGGGAAATACAACTCTTAGGCAAAAAAGTAAAAGGTTGCCATATGTAAATAGAGCATGGTGGGCTTCTAAACCAATGTCCTTGAATAGATCCACCTAGTACAAAACACTAGTTATGTGTAAAGGACAAGTAGCTGCTGCTCAATTCAAAATAATTCCCCCAGTCACTTGCCCCTAATCCCCTAGACAACATTTATTGAGCCACTGGCATAAAGCATCTAACTAATGCAGGCCAGACAGTCGGTCAGGCCCTCAAAATGTGAATAAAGATACACAGAGGCTAACAGTTGCTGGAGCTGAATCATCTGAGAGAGTCTATGAACTCCTACTCTCTGTGATTTCCAGTGTTTTCATGTCCCTCTCCTTCCAGAAACTGGGTTGTACTGTCCCTCTTGCTGATCTGTGAGCTATATCAAAATCCCTCCCCCGAATCTTGTAGCCAGAGTTGGGTTCTGTTGCTTGCTTCTAAAGCAAGTACCTTAAATGACATGGGATACAACTGTAAATATATGATATTTTATTTAATAGGCTACCCTATCTTTTATAAGAGAAGGCAAAGGAGGGAAGGCTAATGTACCAAAAATATGAGAAACTACATAAGAGGGAGGCTGCACATAACTAGAAGATAAGAGAATTAACATTCCCTATTAAAATTTGGTAATGGATCTTATTCAAATCAAATGTACCTACAATGGTTCCTTCAACAGCATTTTCAGGAATGGGACTCAACAGGGAATTTTTATTAATTTGTTTGCTCCAAAGATTTCAGAAATTCTCAGAGCCTTTGGATTTATAGACAAAGTCCAATGTGTAGTAAGATCTTAAGCTAAACTCATTTAAAAAAAACCCTGCATATTCCATATGTTTCATCTTTGTAAAAGTACAGTTGCCAAAATAAGACACCCTAAAACCTCCTGGCATTCTGAAGCTGGGTTTGATTCATAAAATGTTTTCTAATCCAGAATGGACCATTTTTTTCCACATGTACTAATAATGCTAATGTAATAAATTTGATGAGAAAATGAGTATCAAATTCAGAAAAAACAATTTGCAAAGGTCAAATCTTGGCTATCAAACTCATAGCCTCTCTGTCTGTGGAGATGCCCTATATCTGTACCTTAGATTGCCTAACAGACTTAAGACATACTGTAGGCCTGACCAGCACTGTCCTCTCTAGCTCAAATGGGAAAAACTAGTTATTTATTTAATACACACACATTCACACACACACCCTGCTCCCTCAGGCCCAGTTCTAGAAACTTTACACATGTTGTCCAATTACATCCTAATACAAACCTGCAAGATTTCCCCCTTTTAAGGCAAGGAAATCGAGGTTAAAGTTGAGCAGCTAATAAATTACAGGCAGGATTATTAACAGGTTCATTTTACTCCAAGTTCCATGTGTTTTACTCCACATTCTTTCTCATTGAAAAGCCTTAGGAATTTGGTTTCCATCATATTCACTAGCTCACTTATTTCCTCCCAACCGATGAAGAGAAGGAAGTGCTCATTTGCTGATTCTCTGAGCTGCTCATCCCCTCTCTCAGCCTGGTTTTTCTGGCCTCGACATAAGCAGCAAAAATAGCATTAAAAAAAAAAAAAAAAAAAACCCGAAAAACAAAATCTTGGCTGAAAGCCTGGTACAGCAATTAAAGAGGCACAAACAACTCTTTTTCCTTCAAATAAAAAGTTATAAAGAATTACCTGCCATTGACTTAAACAGGATGCCTCTGACTTCTGTGATGTCAAGTTTGACCAGGCAAACAGCACTGGCAGCCAGAAATAATATATATCCATAATAATCCCCCTCACTAGCTCTCTTCTCCAACAAAAATACTCTGGCATTTAGACTGGGCAGATTGTGTGATTAAATATATGATTTTCAACCAGAGGTGGGGGGAGGTGCTTTTGTCTCCATAATCTACCTACTCTTCTCCATTGTATTTCTCAGCTTTCCATGCCCATATTATTTTCTCTGTCATGTAATTATAATCATTATGTCTTGCCCACATAATTTTCTTTTCAGTATGTCACCATTGGTTTAAAAATGGTTCAATATCAAATGATTTCAACTGCACCCTAAGAAAACATATAATTTAATGTTGAGAGAAACAAGGAAAAATAAAATACACACCCATGAGCAAGGTCTGAGGTTGCTGGCAAAGATTTAACTATTTAGCACATGATTAGAAGCATTAAGTAATGAGAATCACTAAAAGTCAAAAGACAACTGAATAGGTATAAAGAAATGTTCTTGAAAAAGCATATTAGAATCAACACTGTATTACGGTTTTGCTACAGGATATAGATAGGTAAATCAAAGTCCAGAATAGCTATTTATTTGACGACATCTGGAGTGGGGTGGGCTGAGAAATTACAACCCCACTTCTTTTCAAGAGAATCTGACATCATCTTATTATGATGTTACTATAATGTAGGTTACAACTATACCCATGGAGAAACTTTTTCAGATTTCTCCAGTACAAAAACTAGCCTACTTTTCAATTATGTTTCAAGCGTCTACAATAATTTAATATAAAACTTTCTTCCTCTCTAGGAATATAGTGCTAAAATATACTAGGTAGATAAAGTTTTTATAAACAGATCACAGATAATAATAAAATATTTTAACAATGAAAATTTTAAAACTTTGAGGTTTATGCATTCTAAGTGAGAGCTATAAAAAATAAAGAACACAAAAGTATAGTGAAATTAAATAATTAGTTGGAAACAATTAGAAATGTTTACCTACATTGATTCATTCAACAAATATTTATTGACTGCCTGACTTTGGCCAGATCAGCACTAGCTAGGTAATGGGGCTGCAAACATTAATAGGATACATTCTTATCTTGAGGAAGATTCTACGGAAACGTGAAAAAACAGTACTGCCGAATTATCTGATATTACTATAGAGGAAGTTTTAAAAAGGCAATATTGAAACCAAGAACAACTTTCTACAGTACCTAATACAATCTTCTATGAAATTATGTAGAAATTCAGAATCAACATGTGTAACTATTCCTATAAGTATCAGTCTCAAAGAGAAATGCCTGCACTCCCATGTTCACTGCAGCATCATTCCCAACAGCCAAGATATGGAAACAACCTAAATGTCCATCAGCAGATGAACAGATAAAGAAAACTGGTATATACATGCAATGAGATATTATTCAGCCTTTAAAAAAAAGGAAATCCTGCCACTTGCAACAACATGGATGGAGCTGGAGGACATTATGCTAAGTGGAATAAGCCAGACACAGGAAGAAGATAATGTATGATCTCACTTATATGTGGAAACTAAATAGTCAAACTCATAATTGCCAGGGGCTGAGAGGAGGGGGAAATGGGGAGGTGATGGTCAAAGGGTGTGAAGTCTTAGTTATGCAAGATAAATAATACTAGAGATTTAGTATACAGCACAGTGCCTATTGCTAACAGTACTGTACTATATATTTAACATTTCCTAAGAGGATTGATCTTACTTTAAGTGTTCTTACCACAAAATAATAATAATAATAGGGGCGGGAAGAAACTTTGGGAAGTGATGGATATGTCTAAGGTTTTTGTTTTTTTTTTAATTATTAATTAATTTATTTATTTTTGCTGTGTTGGGTCTTGGTTTCTGTGCAAGGGCTTTCTCTAGTTGCGGCGAGTGGGGGCCACTCTTCATCACGGTGCACAGGCCTCTCACTATTGCGGCCTCTCTTGTTGTGGAGCACAGGCTTCAGAGGCGCAGGCTCAGTAGTTGTGGCTCACGGGCCTAGTTGCTCCGTGGCATGTGGGATCCTCCCAGACCAGGGCTCGAACCCGTGTCCCCTGCATTAGCAGGCAGATTCTCAACCACTGCGCCACCAGGGAAGCCCCATGTCTAAGGTTTTGATGGTAGATATGTTTTCACAGGTGTATAGTTATCCCCAAACTCATTAAGTTACATACATTAAATATCTACAGCCTTTACATGTCAATCATGCCTCAATAAAATGGTTTTTAAAAAATGTGGATCTCATATCTATTTTGGAATCAGTTCACATTATCATTTTTTGAACAGGAAAACTGTGGACATTTTGAGCTCAGATCTCCAAAGGACCTACCCGTTCATTCTCTCCTGTTTTCCATGATCTGACTTTTTGGTCTATTCCAGTGGAGACTTTATGGTGAGAACCCAAAAGATGTTATGACTCAAATCAAACTTTACTGGGGGCATTCAGAGGCCTAGAGTTTGTTCTCCACCCACATTTTCATACAAAATATTCAGTCAGAGAAATCTTGGTATAGAGCTAGCTATACAGATATCTTAGGATGTAAATAGAAAAAATCTGCTTCCACATTTAAATGTTAAGGTATTTAAAGCCTTTAGTAGAGACATCATCATGGTTTCACTAAAGAGAGTTTCAGTTAATTCCCAAGTCTTTAGCCTAGCATTCAAAAGCTGACATCTGGCCACCACCTTCCACCTTATTTCCCACTAACCACTCTTTTACGGGGATTAGCAAACTACAGCCTGAAGGCCAACTCTGACCTGCAGCCTGTTTTTGTAAATAAAGTTTTATTGGAACACTGCCAATATACTCATTTATGGATTACCTATGGCTGCTTTTGCTTCAACAGCACAGGCCATATGGTCTACGAAGAAATTATTTGCTCTCTGGCACTTTACAGAAAAAGTTTGCAGAAATCTGCTCTATATCATCACATGAATGGGTCACTAGTCACTATCCAAGACCAACCCACTCTCCTGCTATATCATTCCTTTACTCTATCTGAAAAAAAATCTTAATTTTAATCTCTACCCATCAAAAACCCTAATCTATCCTTCAAAGTTTAGGTCAAACGATACTCTTCAAATAAATGTGGCCTTATCCCAGTTAGATGGGCTCTTTTCCTCTGTACTGACTCGTCTGATAGCACATAGTATATTATGGTGTATGTTTTACTTTCTGTGCATTTGTCTTCTCTGTGAGAACCATCTCCTTGACAGCCAATACTGTTTCAAACTCAGCCTTGTGTTTTGCCAGAGTTTAGCATGTAGATTCTAGATGAATGCAACAGGGGTGGGGAGGAAGGGAGGGAAGATGAGAGGAGCAGGAAAAAGAGAAGAAATGAAGGAAGAGAGGAAGAGACGATCAGAAGTGACCACGAACTGGGGAAAGAATGATAACTGTAGGATTTCTATAGAAGCCACTTGAAATTACAGCCAGCTTTCCAGCCCCAGTATTTGGTGAAATTTTGAGCTTAATCCCACAGTTGCCAATGAGAAATATTTTACATTATTACAATAATCACAAAAACAAATATTAAGATTCCTTTTCCTTTTGGAAATTAATACGACTTTTCCTTCTTTCTAAGAATATTTAACTTGGAAATTTTGACTAGAGAACAAAACTAGAGTAGCAAAACTTGCTAAATAAATATAATGCAATTGTATTACATCAAAGATTACCTTTACTTTCACTATTACAAAACAATACCAACAAAGTAGTTTTAAAATTCTTTCTCCCGGGTACCAGCACAATTTCCCTATTTAATTGGAAGGAGGGGCGAAAGTTTAGGAAAGAGTGAGGACGACAAAGGGGCTTAAAGAAAGGAACATACACACTCTGTAAAGCAGGGCGGAAAGAAAGGGCTTCAACAGTTTAATCTTTACAGAATTTCAAATATGTACACACAGCCTCCTTCTTTTAAAGGAACAAAAGGGAGCTGAATTAAAGAAAAAGTTCAATAAATTAGAAAAGCCTCCTTTTCATTGCTTAAGCATCAGATTGGATCCAAAATTCTTACTGGCTGTGGAGTTTAAGAGAAAAAAATCTGTGCCTGTTTGAAGCAAAAACAAATTTATTGCACTAATGTTCATTACAGAGAAAATGTCCAATCTAAGAAGAAATTACAGAGATAGAATAAGGACAGGATCTCCAAAGGTGAAAAATGTTATAGACTAAGTAAAATGCACATTTTCTCCATTAGGATCAGAATCTTAAATGAGTGTGATTCACCAAAACTAATGAAATGAATGACATAAAAGAGTCCTTATAACTTAAGAACAAGCACATTGCAGATGACTGAATAGGGAACAAATGAGGAAGTGAACCATTAGTACTTGGACTCAGTTCCTTCTTGCCTACCAAAAGGGCCCCTTCCCTCAGTAGAAATAAATCAGTCTGATAAATAAACAAATCAAAATCCTAAAACATATTGCCCAAGCTCACTCCACAGGCATTTCTCATCCTAACTTTCACCTTGTCTTCTCAATTTTTCATCATTATCATGAATAATCACAATTATTCATTCACTCACAAATTTCACCCAACATGCATTAATTACGTACACTATATACGAAGGTGCTAAGTATGGAGTGACGGAAGAACGGACAGCCCAGTGGCATCACAGATGAAAAGACTGAGAGAAAAAAGTGAGATTTCTTTTCCTGAGAAAAATCAGCAAAAAAAAATTTAAAGACTGAGGAAAGAACAGTGAGGTTAAACAGAGTATGTGAAGTCTCCACCAAAAACAGAAATGATTGAGCTAAGAAAACGTGAGAGGCAGACATTCCACCTTATAGTGACTTACCCAGCAAGCGTATGCTGACTGACATCATCCCCTTCCCTCAAGAAGGTCCTTGCCTGAGATGATGTGTCCCACGGAGTCTGTGAGACTAATCCCCCCGACTCCATCCTCACTCCTCTGATCCACATCAGCCCCTTGCACTTCCTTGAGCCAGGCAAGTGCCCACCTTTGGGTCTTTGCACAGGCTGTTCCTTCTGCCTAGAGTTCTCTCTCCCACCCCCCACCCCCTCCCACATATCCAAATGGCTTACTCTCACCTCCTTAAAGTCTGTGTCAAAATTATACTTCTCATGAGTCCTACCCTCCCAGTCCTTCTTGCTCTATGTCTCAGGGGTCCCAAGACCACTTTCTCGTTCAGTGATTCGGCAGAAGGCAAAAGGTACCACTTACTGGCAGGTCATACTCACAACTAAGATTTGTAACAGCAAAAGGATAAAGAGTAAAAAACAACATGAAAAATAAACGCATCAGCCAAGCCCAGAAAGGTCCACTTAATAACTGCAAGGGAGGGTGCAAATGTGTGATATGAGGTAGATAAGTCTTGCAGTGGAGGGAGGGGAAAGGAGATAATGTGTAAGCAACCATTTCTGTGCAGAGACCATTCACAAGTTATGTACTTTAAGCAAAGTACAGATTCTTTGATTCTTTACCAGTTCTTCTTTCAATAACTTCTTCAACAGATATGTTCACTCTCGTGATGTTGAGAAAGAACTTTAAAAAACAAGATTAGGGCAACCATTGTGGCTTTTCCTTAGAAGAGCAATTAAATGAAGATTAAGTTCTACCAATTATTACCCCATTCTAAATAATTAATTGGAAAAATCTCTGTAGCAGATCATCAAGGAGCCAAAATTGAAGTTGACAATAAAAATGGAAACAAGTAATATGGGTGAAAACAAGAGACTTCTATAAGGGAAAAAAAACCCATTTGGGAAAATAATTAAAGAATTTAAAAATATAAAGTTGCTACAAAATCTATTTCACACAGACTTAGGTTTCTTAATAAAACGCTATTTAAAAGGAGCAGTCCATTAGGAATCTGTGAGTGGTAAATGTGTTTCCCTTAGGTATTTCAAATATATTAACGATAGTATATAGGAGAGAAGACCTTTAGAGAACCAACAATCAATGAATATTCCCTCTCGTGAATGTAACAATGGAAATCAGGTTAGATGTGTTAGCTGGTGTACGATACCCGCTTGGGGATGAATTAAGTATGAACTCTTTGAACTGAACACAGAGTACTCTAGCCTTCTTTGCAACTTAATGACTCAATTTCCTTAAGTATCCCTAATTTAGTAAAATTGATGAATGAAGTCTGGAAAGGACTATGTCATCCAGGCCAAAAGGAGAATCAAGCTATTGCTATTTATATAATTAATATCCTGAAAAAGATTTAGCTTACCAAACTAAAAATGTCTCCCTCAAATTATCCCCCCAGAATATTCCCCACCAAGTTCCCAGAAAGGATGTAATACTCCAAAGAGCAAATAATTGTAAAGTGTGATTATTATTTTGGGCTGCACAACTCCAAGCCAGGGGACCTGGCATAAGAGAGAATTCATTCCTGGAGCCCATGTTAGCACGTTTCTCCAGAATGGGCTTTAAGGTAGGGTCATGGTCCATCCCAACTGGAATGGCCAGCACCCTCCACCTCCTGCCAAGAGAACAGTCAAGCACTACTGCCCAAAGACCACCATCTCTAAGCCCGACGCAACAGGACAGACAGCCTATTCCTCTCTGTCCTGCAGCAGGGAAGTTTTCTTTACCATTGTTTGTGAGATCGTTCAATTTCAAAAACATGATAGAATCAAAGAATATGATCCTATAAAGTACTTATTAGTACAGTGCCTTGAATCCAAGTGCTTTTTTTAAGTATCTGTTTTTAGTGGTTCCACATCTTAATGCTATAAAGAAAGACTATGATTAGTCTTCTGTTAGAATGTATGCATAGGCTTAGCAATTGGATATCTGAAGCAAACAACATAATCAACAAAAACTTAGTAGACAAATCCTCTGTCGTGCCTATAACAGAAGAACATCAAAAGCCCCATATTTGACGGATACACCAGAAATACAGCTACACGTGGAACAACTCCTACAGAACACCTACTGAACGCTGGCAGAAGACCCCAGACCTCCCAAAAGGCAAGAAACCCCCCACATACCTGGGTAGGGCAAAGCGGAGAGATCCCCACACAGAGGATCAGTGCCGAGCGGCACTCACCAGCCCGAGAGGCTTGTCTGCTCGCCCGCTGGGGCGCGCAGCGCTGGAAGCTGAGGCTCGGGCTTCGGTCAGAGCGCAGGGAGAGGACTGGGGCTGGCGGCGAGAACTCAGCCTGAAGGGGGCTAATGTGCCACAGCTAGCCGGGAGGGAGTCCAGGAAAACTCGAGCTGCCGAAGAGGCAAGAGACTTTTTCTTCCCTCTTGGTTTCCTGGTGCGCGAGGAGAGGGGATTAAGAGCGCTGCTTAAAGGGGCTCCACAGACGGGCGCGAGTCGCGACTGAAAGCGCAGAGCCCAGAGACGGGCGTGGGACGCTGGGGCTGCTGCTGCTGCCGCCGCCAAGAAGCCTGTGTGCGAGCGCAGGTCACTGCCCACACCGCCCTTCCGGGAGCCTGTGCAGCCCGCCACTGCCGGGGTCCCGGGATCCAGGGGCGGCTTCCCTGGGAGAACGCACGGCGCGCCTCGGGCTGGTGCAACGTCACGCCGACCTTTGCCGCTGCAGGCTCGCCCCGCACTCCGTGCCCCTCCCTCCCGCCCGGCCTGAGTGAGCCAGAGTCCCCGAAGAGGCTGCTCTTTTAACCCTGTCCTGCCTGAGCAAAGAACAGACGCCCTCCGGCGACCTACACGCAGAGGCGGGGCCAAATCCAAAGCTGAGACCCAGGAGCTGTGAGAACAAAGAAGAGAAAGGGAAACCTCTCCCAGCAGCCTCAGAAGCAGCGGATTAAAGCTCCACAATCAACTTGATGTACCCTGCATCTGTGGAATACATGAATAGACAACACATCATCCCAAATTGAGGAGCCCGGAGTCAGTGCTGTGCCTCTGAGGTGGGAGAGCCAACTTCAGGACACTGGTCCACAAGAGACCTCCCAGCTCCACATAATATCAAACGGCAAAAATCTTACAGAGATCTCCATCTCAACACCAGCACCCAGCTTCACTCAACGACCAACAAGCTACAGTGCTGGACACCCTAAGCCAAACAACTAGCAAGACAGGAACACAACACCACCCATTAGCAGAGAGGTGGCCTAAACTCATAAAAAGTCTGCAGACACCCCAAAACACACCACCAGACATGGACCTGCCCACCAGAAAGACAAGATCCAGCCTCATCCACCAGAACACAGGCACTAGTCCCCTCCACCAGGAAGCCTACACAACCCACTAAACCAACCTTAGCCACTGGGGACAGACACCAAAAACAACGGGAACTACGAACCTGCAGCCTGCAAAAAGGAGACCCCAAACACAGTAACATAAGCAAAATGAGAAGACAGAAAAACACACAGCAGGAGAAGGAGCAAGATAAAAACCCACCAGATCTAACAAATGAAGAGGTAATAGGCAGTCTACCTGAAAAAGAATTCAGAATCATGATGGTAAAGATGATCCAAGATTCTATTTCCCAGATCCAAAATCTTGGAAATAGAATAGACAAAATGCAAGAAACAGTTAACAAGGACCTAGAAGAACTAAAGATGAATCAAGCATCGATTAAAAACACAATAAATGAAATAAAAAATACTCTAGATGGGATCAATAGCAGAATAACTGAGGCAGAAGAACGGATAAGTGAGGTGGAAGATAAAATAGTGGAAATAACTGCGGCAGAGCAAAATAAAGAAAAAAGAATGAAAAGAACAGAGGACAGTCTCAGAGACCTCTGGGACAACATTAAACGCACCAACATTCGAATTATAGGGGTTCCAGAAGAAGAAGAGAAAAAGAAAGGGACTGAGAAAATATTTGAAGAGATTATAGTTGAAAACTTCCCTAATATGGGAAAGGAAATAGTTAATCAAGTCCAGGAGGCACAGAGAGTCCCATACAGAATAAATCCAAGGAGAAATACGCCAAGACACATATTAATCAAACTGTCAAAAATTAAACACAAAGAAATCATATTAAAAGCAGCAAGGCAAAAACAACAAATAACACACAAGGGAATCCCCATCAGGATAACAGCTGATCTCTCAGCAGAAACTCTACAAGCCAGAAGGGAGTGGCAGGACATAATTAAAGTGATGAAGGAGAAAAACCTGCAACCAAGATTACTCTACCCAGCAAGGATCTCATTCAGATTTGATGGAGAAATTAAAACGTTTACAGACAAGCAAAAGCTGAGAGAGTTCAGCACCACCAAACCAGCTTTACAACAAATGCTAAAGGAACTTCTCTAGGCAAGAAACACAACAGAAGTAAAAGACCTACAATAACGAACCCAAAACAATTAAGAAAATGGGAACAGGAACATACATATCAATAATTACCTTAAATGTAAATGGACTAAATGCTCCCACCAAAAGACACAGATTGGCTGAATGGATACAAAAACAAGACCCATATATATGCTGTCTACAAGAGACCCACTTCAGACCTAGAGACACATACAGACTGAAAGTAAGGGGATGGAAAAAGATATTCCATGCAAATGGAAACCAAAAGAAAGCTGGAGTAGCAATTCTCATATCAGACAAAATAGACTTTAAAGTAAAGACTACTAGAAGAGACAAAGAAGGACACTACATAATGATAAAGGGATCGATCCAAGAAGAAGATATAACAATTGTAAATATTTATGCACCAAACATAGGAGCACCTCAATACCTAAGGCAAATACTAACAGCCATAAAAGGAGAAATCGACAGTAACACACTCATAGTAGGGGACTTTAACACCCCACTTTCACCAATGGACAGATCATCCAAAATGAAAATAAATAAGGAAACACAAGCTTTAAATGATACATTAAACAAGATGGACTTAATTGATATTTATAGGACATTCCATCCAAAAACAACAGAATACACATTTTTCTCAAGTGCTCATGGAACATTCTCCAGGATAGATCATATCTTGGGTCACAAATCAAGCCTTGGTAAATTTAAGAAAATTGAAATTGTATCAAGTATCTTTTCCGACCACAATGCTATGAGACTAGATATCAATTACAGGAAAAGAGCTGTAAAAAATACAAACACATGGAGGCTAAACAATACACTACTTAATAACGAAGTGATCACTGAAGAAATCAAATAGGAAATTAAAAAATACCTAGAAACAAATGACAATGGAGACACGACGACCCAAAACCTATGGGATGCAGCAAAAGCAGTTCTAAGAGGGAAGTTTATAGCAATACAATCCCACCTTAAGAAACAGGAAACATCTCGAATAAACAACCTAACCTTGCACCTAAAGCAATTAGAGAAAGAAGAACAAAAACATCCCAAAGTTAGCAGAAGGAAAGAAATCATAAAAATCAGATCAGAAATAAATGAAAAAGAAATGAAGGAAACATTAGCAAAGATCAATAAAACTAAAAGCTGGTTCTTTGAGAAGATAAACAAAATTGATAAACCATTAGCCAGACTCATCAAGAAAAAAAGGGAGAAGACTCAAATCAATAGAATTAGAAATGAAAAAGGAGAAGTAACAACTGACACTGCAGAAATACAAAAGATCATGAGAGATTACTATAAGCAACTCTATGCCAATAAAATGGACAACCTGGAAGAAATGGACAAATTCTTAGAAATGCACAACCTGCCAAGACTGAATCAGGAAGAAATAGAAAATATGAACAGACCAATCACAAGCACTGAAATTGAGACTGTGATAAAAAATCTTCCAACAAACAAAAGCCCAGGACCAGATGGCTTCACAGGCGAATTCTATCAAGCATTTAGAGAAGAGCTAACACCTATCCTTCTCAAACTCTTCCAAAATATAGCAGAGGGAGGAACACTCCCAAACTCATTCTACGAGGCCACCATCACCTTGATACCAAAACCAGACAAGGATGTCACAAAGAAAGAAAACTACAGGCCAATATCACTGATGAACATAGATGCAAAAATCCTCAACAAAATACTAGCAAACAGAATCCAACAGCACATTAAAAGGATCATACACCATGATCAAGTGGGGTTTATTCCAGGAATGCAAGGATTCTTCAATATACGCAAATCAATCAACGTGATACACCATATTAACAAATTGAAGGAGAAAAACCATATGATCATCTCAATAGATGCAGAGAAAGCTTTCGACAAAATTCAACACCCATTTATGATAAAAACCCTGCAGAAAGTAGGCATAGAGGGAACTTTCCTCAACATAATAAAGGCCATATATGACAAACCCACAGCCAGCATCGTCCTCAATGGTGAAAAACTGAAACCATTTCCACTAAGATCAGGAACAAGACAAGGCTGCCCACTCTCACCACTCTTATTCAACCTAGTTTTGGAAGTTTTAGCCACAGCAATCAGAGAAGAAAAGGAAATAAAAGGAATCCAAATCGGAAAAGAAGAAGTAAAGCTGTCACTGTTTGCAGATGACATGATACTATACATAGAGAATCCTAAAGATGCTACCAGAAAACTACTAGAGTTAATCAATGAATTTGGTCAAGTTGCAGGATACAAAATTAATGCACAGAAATCTCTGGCATTCCTATATACTGATGATGAAAAATCTGAAAGTGAAATCAAGGAAACACTCCCATTTACCATTGCAACAAAAAGAATAAAATATCTAGGAATAAACCTACCTAAGGAGACAAAAGACCTGTATGCAGAAAATTATAAGACACTGATGAAAGAAATTAAAGATGATACAAATAGATGGAGAGATGTACCATGTTCTTGGATTGGAAGAATCAACATTGTGAAAATGACTCTACTACCCAAAGCAATCTACAGATTCAATGCAATCCCTATCAAACTACCACTGGCATTTTTCACAGAACTAGAACAAAAAATTTCACAATTTGTATGGAAACACAAAAGACCCCGAATAGCCAAAGCAATCTTGAGAACGAAAAATGGAGCTGGAGGAATCAGGCTCCCTGACTTCAGACTATACTACAAAGCTACAGTAATCAAGACAGTATGGTACTGGCACAAAAACAGAAAGACAGATCAATGGAACAGGATAGAAAGCCCAGAGTTAAACCCACGGACATATGGTCACCCTACCTTTGATAAAGGAGGCAGGAATGTACAGTGGAGAAAGGACAGTCTCTTCAATAAGTGGTGCTGGGAAAACTGGATAGGGACATGTAAAAGTATGAGATTAGATCACTCCCTAACACCATACACAAAAATAAGCTCAAAATGGATTAAAGACCTAAATGTAAGGCCAGACACTATCAAACTCTTAGAGGAAAACGTAGGCAGAACACTCTATGACATAAATCACAGCAAGATCCTTTTTGACCCACCTCCTAGAGAAATGGAAATAAAGACAAAAATAAACACATGGGACCTAATGACACTTAAAAGCTTTTGCACAGCAAAGGAAACCATAAACAAGACCAAAAGACAACCCTCAGAATGGGAGAAAATATTTGCAAATGAAGCAACTGACAAAGGATTAATCTCCAAAATTTATAAGCAGCTCATGCAGCTCAATAACAAAAAAACAAACAACCCAATCCAAAAATGGGCAGAAGACCTAAATAGACATTTCTCCACAGAAGATATACAGACTGCCAACAAACACATGAAAGGATGCTCAACATCTTTACTCATTAGAGAAATGCAAATCAAAACTACAATGAGATATCATCTCACACCAGTCAGAATGGCCATCATCAAAAA
Source organism: Mesoplodon mirus (assembly GCF_964341445.2). Taxonomy (NCBI): domain Eukaryota; kingdom Metazoa; phylum Chordata; class Mammalia; order Artiodactyla; family Ziphiidae; genus Mesoplodon; species Mesoplodon mirus. The sequence goes on from NC_138984.1 coordinate 48,046,864, forward strand.
ATCTAGAAACAATAAATGCTGGAGAGGGTGTGGAAAAAAGGGAACACTCTTGCACTGCTGGTGGGAATGTGAATTGGTACAGCCGCTATGGAGAACGGTATGGAGGTTCCTTAAAAAACTACAAATAGAACTACCATATGACCCAGCAATCCCACTACTGGGCATATACCCTGAGAAAACCATAATTCAAAAAGAGACATGTACCAAAATGTTCATAGCAGCCCTATTTACAATAGCCCGGAGATGGAAACAACCTAAGTGTCCATCATCGGATGAATGGATAAAGAAGATGTGGCACATATATACAATGGAATATTACTCAGCCATAAAAAGAAATGAAATTGAGCTATTTGTAATGAGGTGGATAGACCTAGAGTCTGTCATACAGAGTGAAGTAAGTCAGAAAGAGAAAGACAAATACTGTATGCTAACACATATATATGGAATTTAAGAAAAAAAAATGTCATGAAGAACATAGGGGTAAGACAGGAATAAAGACACAGACCTACTAGAGAATGGACTTGAGGATATGGGGAGGGGGAAGGGTAAGCTGTGACAAAGTGAAAGAGCGGCATGGACATATATACACTACCAAACGTAAGGTAGATAGCTAGTGGGAAGCAGCCGCATAGCACAGGGAGATCAGCTCGGTGCCTTGTGACCGCCTGGAGGGGTGGGATAGGGAGGGTGGGAGGGAGACGCAAAAGGGAGGGGATATGGAAACATATGTATATGTATAACTGATTAAATTTGTTATAAGGCAAAAAATTAAAAAAAAAAAAAAAGCCCCATATTTGGGGCCACAATAATCTAAACTATGCTCGAAGCCACCAAAGGTGACACAACAAACTCAGAGGTGTCAGAAGATATTTTAAATTTTCATGAAAGCAAACTAATTTGAGAGTCCATAATTCAACATGCTATACTCAAATCAATGACATGAGATCTTTGTGAAGTTGAGTGCTCAGTGATTGTTCTGCTAAAAAGTAAACACTGCATGAAAACCAATGTTGAACAGAAATGAGGATGGCAGTGTTCCGTCTCACTCCAGGGTCAGAGAAGTTGTGCAGTGTCTAACAGACAAGTACATCCCATTAAGGAATTAGCAAATATGTATTATTTCTTTCAAATGACTACTAAGTTGTTAGAAGTTGCTGTCTGGCCACAAAAAAAAAATTAGAGGCACTAAAAGGACTGTGAACCAAGAAAGTTCCAGAGTCTGGGTTTGAGCAGTCATTTTATGCTACACATGCACCTACAATATGCATGATCTGTACTAGTCACTGTGAGAGATACAAAGAAATTAGTTGCCTTCAAATATGTACCCGAGAGAATCAAATGAAAAGAGTGATAGTACCAAAAAAAGTGCACATAAGATGTTTGAGTTAAGAGAATTGTATGATTAAATTATTCCGGTTAACAATGTTAGGCAAGAAATGAGTCGCGTGTGAACTCTTAGCATCCATCTTTCTAAAAGTGCCTGTTCACTTTGTCTTAGTAAGAACATTCCAGAAAACAATTGTTCTTTGAAAAAAACACATTTAGAATTGTAAACATGCATGTGTCTACTCAATTATTTTCTGAATGTGTGACTGATTGCTTGAATAAACAAATACATGAAATATTAAATGAAAATCTAACAAAACCTCAAAATTATCAATTTGCATGATGTGTTACTATTGTTACCTTTTCCAGCATGTGCAACTCTCTTTGCCTAGGACAGTGGTTCTCAACCCTGTGTAGACATCAAAATTACCCGGGGAACCTTTAGTATATTCCCAGGCCCCACCCCAGTCCAATTAAGTCAGAATCATTGCAGATGCAGTCCAGGGAATCAAATTTTCATAAGGTCCCAGATGGTTCTAATGTACAGCCAAGGTTGAGAACCACTGACCTAAACAATAAGTATATCCCAAGGGGATAGGGTCATGACCTAAAGCCATCCTCTTCAAGTATTCTGTTTCTTTTACTATAAAAGAATTTAAACTTCTTATCTTTGAAACGGGCATGCACATTTATTCCATGGCTCGCACAAGCACCCCAGAGAATCAGAGACGTGGGATACCGACACGAAAGAAAGCTGACCTTGGTGGCTACGTCTACTAATAGTTATTGTTGGTTGTTTTGGGTATTTTTTAAATCACTGATATCTGCTATTTTTTAATCATTTATCTCTGTGTCCTTCTCACATTCAAAATACCTGGTTAACTCAGGTATGGCTTCACTCAGTGTTTTTTTAATGTTCTATATAGATAATTTGGAAAATACAGAAAAATAAAAAAATTTTCCTAATCCAATTTCTCAGAAATAACTTGGATTCCATCCAAGTTACTTATAGATTTTTAAAGTACTGGATTCCATACGGTACTGGATTCCACCCAGTACTTTTAAAATCTATAAGTAGATTTATAAAATTAAAAACATACTGTATATACGTATATAATTGTGTATATGTTTATATAAGCATGAAGTAAGGTGTGAAGGAAACTGACCAAATTGTTAACACTGACTATTATTAATTGGGCCATGGGGTGATACTCTCTGACTTACTACAACATGTGATGTGACTTACTACAGTGAGCATGCATTATAGTAGGAAGAAAAAAGAAAACAGATAAAGAATGTTACATGCTGTGTTTTTCAGTTAAGATTGTGTTGTGAACATGTATCCATGCTATTAAATATTTTTCAAAATTACCATATTCATTAGTAAAGAATATTCTATGGGTTGTTATTCATTTACCTATTCTCCCATTAGTGTATGTTTAGTCATTTATAATTTTTCGCATTTGCAAACAATGCTTTAATTAAAATCCATGTACATATATCTCCATCTGAATTTTCAATTATTTCCTTGGGAGGAAAAATAATAGCCCAAAATGTATAAACTGTTTAAAGCTTCTTGATATGTATTATTAAACTGCTTTCCAGAATATGATACCAGTTTATAGTGTAAACAGAAGAGTATTCATATTTTATTTCACTGTAGTCAATATATCAATATGACTGCTCCTGTCTCCCCAGGGAGTTACCATGAAAAATATTCAGTAAAGTTTTGAAATCATTTATTCTATTTTCCTTTTACTTTAAATTTCATTCCAACATTGTTAGTTGTTGTTGTTTTTCTTCACACCCTCGATAGGTTGAGAGAGCTTTCTTATGAACAAAACTAAGTAGACAAACAATAGCCTGACAAAGAGCCCAACATATACTACCTATTTTGTTGTTTTGAGATGGCATTGGTGAATTTATAGACTTTAGTCACGGTAAAATAAAGTGGAAAGGACTTAATAAAACATCCATTTTCCCTTTTTCAGAAGACATTCTCCTTGTTCTCTCTACATGCAAAATATGTCTAAATCAGTACAGAGAAAATGGAACTTATTTAGAACCTGACAGATACATGCTTCAGCATGGCTTTTTTTAAAAGGGTCTTAAACATACTGTCAGCATTTCGCTTAAGCAGATGAGACCCACCCTGTGGGGAGAGTGTTTAGATTTAAACAGAATGAGTACCAGAATTTTCTCCAATGCTCCTCTGACAACTTAGTAAAATGTAGCAATTTCCCTTTAATTAGACATCTGAAAGGAATACTGACCAGTAAACAGAAATTCTGGTGTTTGAAGAACGAGTGCCTAAAGCATGACCATATAGCATGACTACTACAGCCTGAATGGGATGCAGTTTACAGTATCAGCAGAGAGGCAATATATTGGCCTGGAAATTTCAAGCAAAACAAGTCATTCATTAATTTCTTTTTTCAGTGAAAAAAAAAAACATGAAATCAAAAGATCTTAAAAGGTAAAGCAGTATGCATTTTGTATGAAAGAAAGGTCCATAGGGAGCATCACAATATTTTCAAAACTCCAGATGAAATTCACTTGAGTAAACAGTTATTGAATATTGACCAGGCATCAGGTTAAATGCCAGATCCAGTGGAGCACATATCATAACTTTTATTTATTCAACACCATCTTTGTATCAGAAACTATGCTCTGCTAAATTTTTATGTTATTCTATTTAATAGTACCTAGTTTCAGGTCTGAAACAGTTCAAAATCTAGCAGGAAAGGCATACAAAAATGTTATGAACAGGGCTTCTCTGGTGGCGCAGTGGTTGAGAGTCCGCCTGCCGATGCAGGCGACGCGGATTCGTGCCCCGGTCCGGGAGGATCCCACATGCCATGGAGCGGCTGGGCCCGTGGGCCGTGGTCGCTGAGCCTGCGCGTCCAGCCTGTGCTCCGCGACGGGAGGGGCCACAACAGTGAGAGGCCCGAGTACCGCAAAAAAAAAAAAAAAAAAAAAAAAAAGGATATGAACAAAGTATTATAGGTATGCAGAAAAGGGAAATATGAATTCTAAGTGAGAGGATGGAGGTATTTTCAAGTAGGAATTAACTGAGGCTAAACTCGAAAGAGTAGCTAAATTTTAAAATACAGACTTGACGCAAGGACACATCAGGAAGAAGGACTAGCATGAGAAAGGGCACCAAAGCTAGGGGCCTTCAGTTTCACAGAATTGGTTTGCAACTCCTTTAACCAATCAAACATTGACAAGTTGCCTCAGTGAGCGCGCCTCTGTAAGGCAACCACTCAGTGACCAACACTCCTGAGCATCAGCCAATCGGGAGCAGACTCACTCCAAAGACTGTGCCTCTGCCCTGCCACCCAAACAGCAAAAGCCTCACCGGAGAAGCCAGATTCCACTGCCAACGTCATCCCACAACACCTCTGAAAGCCCGCCAATCCCAGAACTCAACACTTCCTCAAAAACCTCCACGTAAGGTCAGTTTCCTGCTCTACTGAGAAAAACTGTGCCCGACCAACATAGCTCTCCCTGTTAAGCATGCAACAAATTCGGCATTTTGCTTTTGTCTCAGATATCGAATGGTGGTCTCATCCTTCGACACAAAGCATGCTGTGTCAGGCCTAAGCAAACATCGAAAGTAATATTTACCACATTAAAAAATAATTTTGCTAACACCCTTCCAAGCCTAGCACCGCATCCTTACTAGGTATGACATGAATCGTTTTCCTTATGAATTGCTTTCATTTTGAATGCTTTGAAAGCAGTATTACTTCATAAATAAAGAGAACAGAATACATATTTAAATAATTATTATGCACCAAATACAAATAACTGTACATATTGAATAAAAAGTATAGGTGCTTTTTAAATTTTCTCATATTTCTTGAAGCTTATTGAAAACTGAAAAAACACTAGATAAAATCTGACTGCCGGGCTTCCCTGGTGGCGCAGTGGTTGAGAGTCCGCCTGTCGATTCAGGGGACGCGGGTTCGTGCCCCGGCCCGGGAGGATCCCACATGCCGCGGAGCGGCTGGGCCCGTGAGCCATGGCCGCTGAGCCTGCGCGTCCAGAGCCTGTGCTCCGCAACGGAAGAGGCCACAACAGCGAGAGGCCCGCGTACCGCAAAAAAAAAAAAAAAAAAAAAAAAAAAATCTAACTGCCCATCAGTGTGGCTTTTTTATACAATGGAATATTATGTAGCAATTAAGCTGAATTAATGAGATGTTAACGTATCAACAATGAACATGATATTGAGTAAAAACAATCAAACTGCTAAAGGATATGTATAATATGTATGCACATCGGTTACAGTTTTTGAAACAGAAAGATTAACACCAGTTTCAGGATAGTGATGAATTCTGGATAATGAGGGAAAGGGGATGAAAGTGGGGCTTGATTTGATCTTTAATTTTTATTTCCTAAAAAAAGACGGAGAGAGAAATCTCAAACAAATAGAGCAAAAGGCTAATATTTGATTATTTTCAGTGATGAAACTATATAGACTATATTTCTATATGTTTGAAATCTTTTATAATTAAGATGAAATTTAAAAAAATAAAAACAGAATAGAAGTGGGAAAATGTATTCCTACAGTGAATAAGTGAGTAAATATAAAAACACAAACCAAAATCTTAGTTTCTATTTCCTCCTTCTACCATCTGGCCTTCTACTGAGAGACAATCAGCACAAAAAACATTCTCCTTATTGCTTTCCAGTCACGCCCTGTAATGTAGGCTCTAAAACTGTGGTGACGAAAAAGCAGTTAATGAAACCATAAGCAGTTGGGAAATCAGTCCCTTAATGATTGAAAGTTTGTCTCTCTTTCCCTTAGGTTCCTACAGCACTTTGAAACTCTTAATGGGGCATATTATGGCATCTTACGTTAAATTATATTTACATATGTTTATGCCCTCTCTATCGATTAAATGTTAAGTATCTTGAGAGCAAAAACCTTACTTTTCAAAGTTCCTTCAAAAAGTCAGAGAGACTCTGCATAGTAAATGTTCACCTGCAGTTGCTATATTGACTTTGTGTGTTATACTATATGCCCATCTCTATTTGACTGTTTGAATAATTTTCCATCTTAGAACTTCAGTATATCATATTTAATTTTGAACTGTTGGACTTAATAGATTAAGAAACTACCACTTCTAAACTAAGTGCTTCTAATTCTCTCTTATGACAATGCCTGAGAAGACAGCATAAGCTGCTTTAGGTTAAGAACTGAGCAGTAGAGATCAAATCTTATATTTAGCCAGCCATCACTTTAGACACAGCTGCCTTATTAGCCTTTGCCACACCGGTCAATCAATTCCACCTAACCCATCAAGAAGCATACATTTATCCACTGATCCAACCATTCAGGAAGCTATTACTGTGAACCCAACACAAGGCCAGGGTTGATAATGCCTTCCTGCCACTTGCCAGGCTCTGAAAGTACAGAGAGAGAAAAAAAATCAGTCTGACATAGCTGAATCCTTTGTTTCCACGTACATTCAAAGTGGACTAAAAATAATTCCTAAACTACTTGCTCTGATTTATTTTTGTCCTACGAACTTTGTAAACCTTCATCTGGTTTACTACTTAAATTTGAACACAGCTGTATCATCATGACTAGGAATTTTCAGTAAACTCCTGATGAATCCTATTTGGCCTTTACAATTCATGACTGTCTCCTGCTTCCTACTTATAGAGAGAAGAATGGCAAATAATTTCTGAATCCTTTTCTCTTAATGTGTAGTTTATAATAATTCTATTTCATTCTTTCATCCCATCTTTCAATGAAAACTCCTTAAAATGTTGTTTTACTTGTGAACATTGTTAACATTAGAAAATTTTAAACTGGTTAGATGCAACTGCCATACCAATTGAGAATTCAGTCAGCCTTGAATTTTACAGAACACAATCTTCCAGATCTAATCAATATGTTAATCAATCAGCTGGCTCCACTAGGATGTCAATGCCCTTCTCTGCTGTGGGGTAGTAACCGCAATACCACAAAGAAACATAATTTACTACTCCTCTGAGACACGTATTCAAAAATAAATTAAGATTTCATCTGCTTTGCAGAATTCTTTTCTAAAGAGAATGTTGCAAGACACACCATTTTAATGGACAGATCTGACTCCCCAGCACAATGCCAAGGCTAGCAAAAAGAGAAAGGAGGCGAGCTGCAAAACATTCCTGTTTGTTCCATAAAGAAGAAACACTATCTTTTCCATACAAAGTTTTCCAAAGGACCACAGCCAGTATCCGTTGGCTTATTTGTATGCTGAGAATATTCCAGCTCATGTTAAGATTTTCTGGACAGAAGAAAGAATAATAAAAACTACTGTTTGAATTCAGCCTTTCTTAAGAGCCAATTTGTCTTCTCAGCAAAACAAAAGGAATCAATCTAGTAGTGAAAACATGAAGCTCACAGATGAATACCCTCCCTCTGATTTTTGGCTTTCAAATATATTTTGCTTGCTTGCTTGAGGTAACGTTCCAAAGACAATGTTGTTTCTAGGTTGTTTTAAAGGAAAAACAGAAATTTTATTCCACGATATGTTTTAATACTTCTTACTATATAAACATATTCTCTTGGAGTCAATTTATAGGAAACGCAATAAAGCAATGAAAAGAAATCCAGCCTCATTTACTAGAAAGTGGTAAAACTGACACGTTACCTTTTCTGTCTACTTATTCAATCCTTACCACCATAGAATATAAATCAAGACAGAATATTCATATTTCTGAAATATTTAATTTACTAAAAATCATCTCTAATACTAGCAGTAATTGATAGGTATCTGTTAAGTTCTAGATATTTCACATACATCAACTCTAATATCTAACAATGCTGCAAGGTAAGTATCATTATCTCTGTCTCAGAGAAAGTTTAGTTAGTTTGCCCAAGAGCATACCTAAGAAGAGGCAGATCAGATTTTGAACTCCAGTTGCTCAAACTCCAAAGGCCATGGTCTAGCCACCAAACCACGCGCCCTAGAAGGATTCCTCTTCTGGTAAAGACATCAACCACAGAAGCAAGTAGGAGTGCACGGAAGCCAATGTGCTGCCATAACCAACCATACCTGAGCCCTGCATCCCTTTACCACCCCATCCCCCCACCCTCTCATCTCACTCTCCCCAGGGCAGCCACACAGGCCTTTGTCCACGGCTCAAACTCACCAAGGCCTTTCCCCTCCAAAATTACAATCATGAACTGCAATTCAGCTAGTGGCCCAGTTTTTTAAAGTGCCAAAAAAAAATCTTTAATGTCTGCCCTCATTTATTATGCTTTTTGTGACACAGACCTTTTATTTGATAATTATTGAGGACTAGATTAAATGTACTTGTTTGCAATGTAGATTTAGAAATTTGCTTCTGTGAGTCAGAGGCCTGAGGGCAATATTCGGAGAAAAAAAGATCCCTTTATGGAAACCTAAGGACATCTAAATTAGTACTGTGAAGTGAGGGGGAAATGTAAGTGAGAAAAAATGGGAAGCAGGAGTGAGAGGCATGAGGTTTTTTCATCATGGACCAGAAAGTGACAAAACTAAGTGCTAATGAGAGATAAAAAATAAAGGTAGAAGTAAAAGGAAACAAAAATATAGAAAAGGGAAAGAAAATGGCTCTGACAAAGTACTCTGGGTTTAAGAACTGTACATGGTTGACTGACAGTTCACAATCTTAAAGCATCATAAAGTATTATTTGAATCATCTTCAAATTCATTTTAATATCATCAGCATTTACCCCAAACTCATAAATCTAAGAACACATATTTTTTAATTAACATGAATTTTAAAGCACCTACCCTGTGTCTAGCACCATGATAGGCATGAGGAGTAAATGAATAGTATGAATAACAAAAGATCCTCGGTTCTTAGATAGTTCTCTTAATATATACTATCATAGCATGTTATGCATCAACATGCCATGCTTTTATTGAGCACTTACTGAGTGGTAGGTATTCTGGAATGTAAAAACGAATGAAGGAATATATCTATGCTCTAAAGGAATTCAGAAGCGCAAGAAAGACAAAATAAACACACCAGAAACAATTAGGGACTAATTCTAAATACCATGTTATCAAGTACTGAATCACCAAATAGAGACTGACTGATGTAGTAAGAGAAAATAATTGTGGAGTGAAAAAGCTTCATGAAAAAAGTAGAGCTAAGTTGGTTTCTGGTGGAGTTAGAGATAAAAAAGAGGTAGGGCAGTGCCAATGGGGAGGGAAAAGAGTCAAAGGATTTAAAATTTCCTTGGAGCTAGGACTTAGCTCGGGAAATAATATATTAATAAGCTAGTTATGGGCTTCCCTGGTGGCACAGTGGTTGAGAGCCCACCTGCTGATGCAGGGGACACAGGTTCGTGCCCCGGTCCGGGAAGATCCCACATGCCGCGGAGCGGCTGGGCCTGTGAGCCATGGCCGCTGAGCCTGCGCATCCGGGGCCTGTGCTCCACAACGGGAGAGGCCACAGCAGTGAGAGGCCCGCGTACAGCAAAAAAAAAAAAAAAAAAAAAAGCTAGTTATGACTTTTTCAATTAAAGTTACAGAAATCCAACCAGAGTTTCCTGAGGCAAAATGGAAATTTATCAACTGATGGATACAAGAAAGGATTGTACAAGAAAACCACAGGGATGGCAACTATCCAGCTGATCTGGAGAATGACTGGGACCAGGAACTCCATTTCTGAATACTGGCTTCATCATTTCCATTCATAGGCTTTCTCCACATGGTGGGCAGCATGGCTGATGACAACTCTCAGGTTTTACCTCTTACCATTTCCAACATCAAATGTGGATGGATAAGGGCGGCATAAGCAGAAGAAAGGGGAAGAGAGGTACCAGACAGACAGTCCTATATACGTCCACCATAAAAGTTACAAGTAAAAATTTGATTAATGGGAATTGATCCTAGATTGGTGGGAAATGACCAAAAAACAAAGTAACTTGAAAGCCTGGCAGAACCTCCCATTTTGGAGCATAATGTAGCTAAATTGCTACCTTTATACAAAACTCAGTCTTATCACAACCTGGTGGATGTATAATATGTTATCTGCACAAATATAACAAGCCAAACTGAAACCTTCTTAAAAATTCCACATACAATCTATAAGATTCATTTACTCATTCATTCTTTACTTGAAGCTCTATACCTTTTCTTCATTGATCTTTACACAGTTCAATTAAAAGTTTTTAATAATTGTTTTACCATTTCAAAAAAAGTGTTATTGCCCACTGAATGTTCCCCAGATCTTAAGAGAAGCATGCTAAAGCTTTTAGGGGTGAAAAGTCAAGATGTATAAATTTAAGTTTCAATTGGTTCTGCAGTACCGTGTCTGTGTGTGTGTGTGTGTGTGTTTGTGTGTGTGTGTGTAAAGACATAATAATAGAGATAAAGCAAAAATGACTAATTTTAACAACCGTTGCATCTTGGAGGATATATGGATACCCATTACACTAATTGAATTTTTCAGTATACAGTATTTCAAAGTATTCATTATAAAAATTTGGAGGGAAGTAGAAGCCTGACAGAAGACTTCAAATTTTAAATGACAATATAACGAAAGCATAAAAAATGAAAGTAGTGTTTCAGGATGATACATGTAGAAAGGGTATGGTTTGAATTAGAGGTAGTAAAAAATAGAGAGACCTAAGAGATTACTGTATAAATCCAAACAGATGGGGGGCGGGGCAGCAATGGGCTGGACTGAGAAAGTGGCTATGAAAATGAAACAGAAGGAATGGATACTAAAGACTGTGATGAATACTTAAAAGAACCCAGTGAGTGACAGGTGAGTGTGGGAGAGAGAGAAGATAGAATCAGTGATGATCTCTGGTTCCCCAGGTCAAATGATTAGGGAAGGGATAGAAATAGATAAGGTCTAAAGCAGGGAACAGATTTGTTGGGTTAAGACAATGTCTTTCATTAAATACGTTAATATATTGCCTCCTCCATGTAAATACAGTTCATATGCTGACTATGTGGTATAATCTCCTCCTATAGTCTGTGAAAACCCAAAGAAAACGTACCACACAAGCACCCTAAGAACGAGAGGCAGACACACTGGGCTAGAGCCTGGGGGAAAACAGCCAGAGTCAGCCCATATGCTCCCCCTGTTAAGCCACCTGTTTCAGTGTCTCAGTTCCCCTAGCCTGGAAGATTTACAGAATTTCAGGGATTTTTAAAAAATGCAAAAACTGCATGATAGGGTGCTTTAAAGTGGCAAGAGCAAACTTCGACTGTATCCACAAGAATACCTCAATGTATAAAGCTTCAAGTAAATGTGAGAACTTTTCTCATGCATTGGTAATTTCAGCTAAATGGCCTCTTGCTATGAGTACACCTCTAGATTAACCTTAATGGAGAAAAAGTTCATGAATATATAAAATTCCTATCTATTATTTTTCATATACTTTCTGATTTAGCAGAAAACCAGGCAACCGCTATGTGCAATTACATTTTTTTAAAGTCTCAATTCGGATGGTGCAGACACAATCATTAACAAAATAAATCTTAAGTCACTCACTGCCTTGTGGTGGGGTGTGGAAATGAAATTTGGGGTCACTGAGGAGGAAAGAAGAGAAGCCAAGTTGTTCCCATGATAGGGCGGGGAAGTGGCCAACAGGCTGGCCCAGATGGGAGAGAGAGGTTACAGGGACCTCAAGACACAGCTTTCTGCGCTGTGCTCATGTCGAGAACTGAGATGTAAGAAAACAGCACAATTCGGTCAAGGTGGTGATACCCCACTGTTAAGGCAGGGGAGAGTTATTTCTGCTATATATCAATGTAAAGGCAAGACACAGTCACTGCTAATTCACAGCAGACCTAAATTGATAGAAATGGGGCTTATGTTTGAATCCTGAATTCATTTCCTTTGTTTAGAAAGGAGTGGGCACATCTGGTGTCTTCAAGAAATGAGGAAACGGTGGAAGAACTATGTTATTTTTTTCTAACAGCATGGAATGATGAGCAGTAAAAGTATGAAATAAAGAGAAATTAAAGAAAAAAGAATTCTAGAGGATACTAAAGATAAAAGGAACAGAATTATTATACTGTTAATCGCAAAAGAAATGGAAAAAATAGATCTAAATCAAAAATAATAAATTATTTCCTTTTGCTTTTCTATATCACTTTGGGACACACTTTAAATGTGCATTCTTCCAGGAAACAGGCCAAATTATTTCCCCTCAAACCTGTGTTCCCACAGTCTCCTATATACTCCTCGAATAAAGCACTTATCACACTCTTATTTGTGGTCTCTCTATGTCCCCACCAAGTGTTCTCTGCAATTAGTGAAATTTGTTTAAAAAAAATTTTTTTAAATGAATGAAATCATTTACTGTAGGAATCTTTATGTTATCTCTAGCCCCATATATAAACCAACATATAATGTGTTAAATCCAAATAAATACCAGTTCCTCTTTCAGTATATTTTTTTTTCAAATCATGGAATTGCTCTTGATATAAAACCTGCATACTTTGGCCACTTCATTCTGCATGTCTTACAGTCGTTTCCCTATATAATATTCTTTTCATATATATATACTCTCTAGAGAAGCCTGCTCAAGCTTGGGGATGAAAGAAGATAATCAACTGCACAAATATCTATCTATATGCAGTCATTCATTTATTCACTCAACAACTATTTATACAGGAGTACAGTCCCAACCAAAACAGTTATCGCACCTGGCTTCATCTTGCTTCCAATCTAGAGGTGAAGACAAATATGGAATTATGGAATAGATGCCTAGCTACAGATCAACTACAGACCATGAGCAATTAGGAGGTGCTTACAAGAGCACATTAACAGAGGAACCTAGCTCAGACTGGGAAGCTAAAGAAAATCTGTTTAAACGAAGTGGCACTTAAGCTAATACCTGAAGTTTAAATGAATTTAGCCAGGGCAGAGAGAGAGAGTGAGTGTGCATGTGTGTGTGTATGTGTGTGTGTGTGTGTGTTGCATGGATCAAGGAAGTACTGCAAGCAGAGATACAGAGGAACAACCTGTACAAAGGCCCTGAGGTACGAAACCTGTCACACTCAAGGCACAGAGAACTGGAGCTGAGACTGGGGTGGGAAAGCGTGCAGGCCCCTATAGGTCACTGGTTCTCAATGTCATGGGAAGCCTGATAAAATTTGTTCTTAAAAATAAACACTATGGGGCTTCCCTGGTGGTGCAGTGGTTGAGAGTCCGCCTGCCGATGCAGGGGACACGGGTTCGTGCCCCGGTCCGGGAAGATCCCGTGGAGCGGCTAGGCCCGTGAGCCATGGCTGCTGAGCCTGCGCGTCCGGAGCCTGTGCTCCACAACGGGAGAGGCCACAACAGTGAGAGGCCCGCGTACCGCAAAAAAAATAAATAAATAAAATTAAAAAAATAAACACTATGTGTAGGGTGTTGGGGGAGGATTCCCATAACTGGACATACTTCTTGGTGGATTTTTAGAGCACCAAGAATGGAACGAGGAGGCCAGTTAATACGCTAACCTGAACTAGAGTGTTAAGAGTGACCTGGGCTAGAGCAGGGGCAGTGAAGATGAAGAGAAGTTAACAGATGAGGAATATTTAGGAGACAGACTTGGTGGGTTTGGTGATGGACTACGAGAGGAAGGTAGGGGAAGCGGCAAGGACAGCACCCTCACCTCTCCTTATTGGCCAGAGGGGCACTTTAATAACAGTGGGGTTTTTAGTAACAATAAGGAAGGATGAATGGTGAAGGTGGTCGAAAGCTGAAAACTGCCAGCTGTAAGTTCTGGAAGGTAATGTACAGCATGGTGACCCTAGTTTAAAAAAAATAAGAAGGGGATTTTTTTTTTTATCCTGGACGGTCTGGTGAGAAATGAAAAGTCCAGACTTAGACATGCTTAAACTGAAATACCTGTGATCTATCCACATAAAGATGTCAAAATAATCAGTGGATATATTCAGGAGTGCACTCTGGGAAGTCTTAGCATATAGGTGGTATTTAAAGCAACTGGAGTGGATGAGATCACCTTGTGAGAGAGGAGAATGAGAAGAGAGAATGTAAAATTAAATGGAAAAAATTTTTTTCTACTTTTAGAATATAAAGATATTTTAATTACCTACCTATTACAGTATCAAATATTTTATGTCTATAATACTTAAGTATAATTTTACAATATAATGTAATTATTGCATGCAAATTATTTAAGAGTTACAGACTTTAGACTGTATTACTGACAAAGGATATTGATAGGGAAGAAAGGGGAGTAAATTGGGTCACCATATTTTCATCTTCCTTTGTCAGATCTATCTCTAAGCTGCTGGATCCATGAAGGGCCCCATATACAGTCCCTGCATACAGTTCCAGTCTGTGAGCCAGTCCTTACATACAGGAGACACAAAGGCCACAGTAAGATGGATTTGTCAGGGGGAGCTTGTGTCTTTTTTTTACCTCCCTGTCTGTGCCCCATGCCATTCTCTGAAGCTCTAGCTTTCCAAGTCTCAACACATGCTATTATTTATCTTTGGAACATCAGAATGTGTTGAAATACAAATTTTTCCATTTGGACTTTCAAATGAAGGAAACATTTTGCAATATAAAGCCATTCCTCAAAACAAGGAATCGCTCTGCTATTCACTCTTCCTAGCATCTAGCTTTTCCAATGTAGTCAGTTATTAGTGAAACCAGGAGAGGTGTGAATCAAAAAAAGTAAATAAGGAAAACATGAGTTTCAATGAGTTTAGAGATGATATTAATTCTGAAAGCCGAGAAGAGCGCTGGTGTTGAAAAGAGCAAGTTCGATCACAGACGTGAATCACAGTGGCCTGAAATTACTATTTTGACCCCAAAACTGTTAAAAAACCAAAGATTAATACTTGTTTCAGCAGGTGGGAAATGGCTTAAGTTTTTATAAATGCCTTCTCTGTAGGCTAATAACAACAAGGGCAGGCCCTCATCTGCTAAAATGCATTGAAGTTTATAATCAGGCCTGAGGGACTGGATGACTCACAAAGTAATCAGAGCCCTTATTAAGATTATTAACTTAATCTTAGTGACCCTATCCTTCAGGGCAAGAGCCAGGAGCCAAGATGCAGAGAGTTTCTGGGTTGACTGCCAAAAAATTCTAAACAGAGGGTTTTTTCAGGTATAAGATATCCCACTAGGTTATTATATAATGAAACCTGGATATAAAACAATTCAGAGTCATGTGGTTTATCAAAAGATAATTATTGCATTTTGGTAGACATGCTACAAACAGAATGGAAAAGCCAAAGGTTGAAAGAATCGACCAAGGTACGTGCATCCCACGCAGTCAGCTTCTTCAAGGGTTAGGCCTTCTGGCAGGACTGGTAATGCTGCTGTCGCGCTTACTAACTTTACCCATCACATGTACACAACAACAGAAACCTCACATGTTAGGAAAACACAAAAATGTTATTTGAGCCTGAACGTTACCTTTGTTCTTTTCTTATTGAGTCCACTTACAAAGGCCTAATCAACCATGGCAGGTTTTCTGAACCTTTCGGGGGGTCAAGGATTCCTTTGAAAATCTTACAGATGATCTCAACACTAGATAACTGAGACTGTCTAATTAATTTAAGGGTGCTCATAAACCCTCTACACCCTTCCACTGGTTCCCTAGAACCTCTGCCATATAGGGTATAAGGGACAGTGAGTCCCTTACACAAACAGGGGAGAAGAAGATTCACCATTTGTGAGTACTTTCTCTCCCTATGAACTTACTTGACCTCCCCTCAAACTTGTCACAGTGAATTATATTACCTCTCTCTTCTTTTCTTATGAGCCTCCGAAGTCTTCACCTTCTACATCTTGACACCCTATATTCACCAAGCTTTACGGATTCACAAGACTTCTTTCCTATTTGAAATACTATGGCACAGAAGCAATTTAAAAAGACACATTCTTTTGACTATTCTGATTCACAAAATTGAATCCATGGGTAGGGAAAAACTATTAAAAAGCTCACTTATCTTAGTTATATTTGCTATGAAGAAAATCATCAAATTATCCTTAAGTAACAGTTTTATCAAAATTTGTGACTGCCAGGTGGTACCACAACTTCTTTTAAGATGTGAATGTGGCACCTGGAGATTATCATACTAAGTGAAGTAAGTCAGAAAGACAAATATAGTATATCACTTATATGTGGAATCTAAAAAAATGATACAATGAACTTATTTACAGAACAGAAGTAGACTCACAGACATAGAAAACAAACATGGTTACGAAAGAGGAAAGGTGGGGGGAGGGATAAATTAGAAATTTGGGAATAACATACATAGAAATTTAGGAGTAGCACATAAACAACAAGGACCTACTGCATAGCACTGGAACTGTAGTCAATATCTTGTTAAGAAACTATAATGAAAAAAAATCTGAAAAACAATATATATATATTCAATAATATATGTATGTATAAATGAATCACTTTGCTGTACACGAGAAACTAACACAACATTGTAAAGCAACTATAGTTCAATAAAAATTTTTAAATAAAAATAAAACAAATAGTACTTCAGATATAGAGAACAAACTAGTGTTTACAGGGGTGGGGGGGAAGACAGCGGTAGGGGATTAAGAGGTAAAAACTACTATGTATGAGATAAATAAGCTCAAGGGTATATTGTACAGCACAGAGAAGATAGCCAATATTTAATAATTATTATAAATGGAGTATAATAACCTTTAAGAATTGTGAATCATTATGTTGTAACCTGAAATTAATATAACATTGTAAAGCAATGATACTTCAATAAAAAATAACTGTCTTAAAAAATTTACAAATTACCAGATTAAAAAAAAAATGATGTGGATGTGTTCCAACTTATGTTATATACTTTTAAAACACTGCCAGAGCAAAGCACTTAGGAGAAGGTCATTTCTACCTCATCCCAATTCCAAGAGCCTATGATTCCAAGTCTTATTTTAATCTATGAAGTGAAAACTTTTGGTTTTTTTAAATTACTGCATATTTTAATTGATATTAGACATCATTTCATTATAAATAGCATTAGGAGATCACATTAGTTGTTTCTTACATTAGTACAGAGATACTTTTCTTGCATATGATTATGAATGAGACAAATTCTGGTTACTTTAAAGAAACACTGGAATTTGGGGAATTATTAAATCATAGCTTTTCTGCTAAAAGTCCAGAATCTAACAGCACAAAAATATTGTAAAATATGTTTTGGAAAGTACTTATTTTATGAGGAGAAGTTATTTGTTTTTAAATGCAAATATTTGGAATACACCAATTAATTTAAAAGTGACCAGACAGATTTTTTTTTTAACTTCAGGTACACAAAGTGAATCATAATCTGTGTTTCATGACACACTTATTGATCCATGCATGGTTCATTTTACTTAGTAAAATAGTTAAATAAATCCTACTATACCCATAATCCTTGGTGACATTTTTCCCCTTACGCAAAAAGTGTGGCCTCCCTCTACTTCATTTTTACAGTAAATGGATATTCTTTTGGTAATCCTGTCTCAGTCACCCAGACATTTATAAACAAATCCTACTCATACAAATATGAAAACATTAGCAGCATGTTTAAAGTTTTGAAGAAACATAATCCATTTAACTATATAGAGCCATATTTTGACAGCTTAATTTCTATCATTTTCAAAAACACTGGCAGTCGGGGGCAGGGGTGGGAAACAGGCAAGGGTGGAATGGGTCAAAATCCAGGACATTTGCAGCTTCTATTCAACTCCTGGTTATAGCTAACCCATTAGAAAAAACAAATAATCCATCTACCCATCCTGTTTCTGTTTGTGTCACATTCCTATTACAAAAAAGTGGCGGAACAGGTAGGTGTGAATAAAACCATGGACACTGGTCTTATTTTATTTTAGAAAGAACAATGAATATGGAATTCTACAACAGCCCTGGAGCACTTACCCCTGAGGTAAGCCAAAGGCCTTACAGCATGAGCCCCAGGTGAGGCTGGACATTTCTACGAGCTTCCAACTGATCAAGTGGTCACTGAAAGCCCAACTAGTATTTAGGTCCACAGATATGAACTGCTAATGGCTTAGCTCTATATGTGTTCTAAATTTTAGCAGAGCTAACAAGTGAACTAAAACTATATAGTTTCTAAGTGCTGTTTCTCTAGTGAATAGGAACAAAACTAAGTACAATAACTGATAATACTGGCAAATGTTTAATTTTAAATTAGACCCTCATGTCATGATATAGAAACCTACTTGAGAAAAAGAAAACATTAAATAACAATTGAAATCTCTGTCACATATAAATAAAATTAATTTTAAATCTTGGTTTTTGTGCAAGACACAGAAACTTAACATGGAGAAATTAACAGGCATTACCAACTCAAAGCTTCAGAGAAGCCCAAGACATTGCTGAGACATTTTACAGTCTAGGCTCACTAGGTCACAGATTTGACACGTTATTAACGTGGAAAGCAACTGCCATTTCCTTGACACCCTCTACCCTACATGAAAGGGCACCCAGAAATCATTCCTCATTTCAGGCCCAAGTGAAGTGGCCTAATTATACTCCAAGACATTATCAACAAGTAGTCAAGAATACTGCCTAGGGCTTCCCTGGTGGCGCAGTGGTTGAGAGTCCGCCTGCCGATGCAGGGGACATGGGTTCGTGCCCCGGTCTGGGAAGATCCCACGTGCCGCGGAGCGGCTGGGCCCGTGAGCCACGGCCGCTGAGCCTGCGCGTCCGGAGCCTGTGCTCCGCAACGGGAGAGGCCACGACAGTGAGAGGCCCGCATACCGCAAAAAAAAAAAAAAAAAAAAAAAAAAAAAAGAATACTGCCTAGTCCTCATAACATAGACAGTCATAAAAAAAAATTTTAAGAGGCACAGAACCTGATATGTCTTGGACATATGGGTTGTGCTTACACAAAAGGGCAATTAAAGAGACCTCTCCAAACAGAATCTTCAAAGCAAACAGAAGCTGTTTTCTCACGCCTATGATGTATTTCACTACAATGCATAGCTTTCATAGTTTTAGAATTTTCCAGGTAACTATTCCAAAGCATACTTTTTATCAATAGCAGATGGAAAATATTATGTCCATTTCCTAGCTAAGGCAACTTGGAGGAAAGGAAATTAAGACCTATCACACTAAGCCAAGTCAATGAATGACAACAATACTGCAGCTAGTACCTAGTCAGACAGAACGTTGAAAGAAAATTAAGTTCAATATTTATATACTTAGGGGGAAGAGTTTTGTTTCAGAAAAATATTTGGTTGTTTCTGTTCAGGCACATTAAGAACACTGAAAAAACACCATTAAAGCAAACTGGACTGAAATTCAACACAATGGCATGTGTTTTTCAACCTGTAATCAACACCAAGAAATAGCTCCCTTTGGTTATTAAAATCCTGGAAAGAAATCATAATTACCCCATCTGGGAATACGGCCTTCAAAGCATGAGTACTTTAGATAAAACAGCCAATGTCTAGTCCCACTTCTATTGATTTTCAAATTCCTTGCACGGAAAAAAAAGTAAACAAATGCTTTCATGGATAGGAGATTTTCAATCAGATTAGCTTAAATAAAAGTTTAGGGCTTCCCTGGTGGCGCAGTGGTTGAGAGTCCGCCTGCCGATGCAGGGGACACGGGTTCGTGCCCCGGTCCGGGAAGATCCCACATGCCGCGGAGCGGCTGGGCCCGTGAGCCATGGCCACTGAGCCTGCACGTCCGGAGCCTGTGCTCTGCAACGGGAGAGGCCACAACAGTGAGAGGCCCGCATACCGCAAAAATAAAATAAAATAAAAGTTTAAATCAAGTTATTTGAATTTAATAAAAAGTATACAGTAATATTCTATACTGAATTTCAGTATTTTTAAATTTTGCTAAGTAGGTCCCAGCTACATAGAATATGAAAAAATCTTTAACTTTAAAAGTACAAGAGGGCTTCCCTGGTGGCACAGTGGTTGAGAGTTCGCCTGCCGATGCAAGGGACACGGGTTCATGCCCCGGTCCGGGAAGATCCCACATGCCGCGGAGCGGCTGGGTCCGTGAGCCATGGCCGCTGAGCCTGCGCGTCCGGAGCCTGTGCTCCGCAACGGGAGAGGCCACAACAGTGAGAGGCCCGCGTACCGCAAAAAAAAAAAAAGTACAAGAATGTAGCAGCTTCATTTACAATAGCTAAAACTGGAAATAACCCAAATATCCATCAGAAGTGATAAACCAAACTGCAGTAATTGATACAATGGAATACTGCTCAGCTGCTCAGCAGTAAAAAGGAACAAACTACTGAACATCCATGCAACAACATGGATGAAACCTATGGAAATTAGACTGAGCTGAAGAAGCTAGACACAAAAAAGTACCTGCTATATGGTTCTATTTTATGAAGGTCTAGAAAACACAAAATTAATCAGTGATGAAAACAATCAGAACAGTTGTCAATGGGTCGGGGCAAAGATTGCCTGGGGGCATGAGGGAACTTTCTAAGGTGATATAAATGTTCTATATCTTGATATGGGTAATGGTTACACAGGTATATCCATTTGTCAAGAGAATACAGTTTATATTAATACCAGAATCTGAAGTATGGACATCCATTAAGTAGCTTTTACAGCTTTTCTTTCATTTTATGACTTTTGATATTTTTAAGCCAATACTTACAAAATGTATATAATCATAAGCTCACTTGAAAATGACTTTTGAATATTTTTATAAGGCAAACCTAGAGTGATAATAAAATTTTAACATTAAAAATATATATTTTTTTTAATATTTAAAAAATATATATATAATGTGGCAACACTGTAAATCAAACACCACTTTCCCCACCCAATAAACTATAGTTTATTGTTAAAAAAAAAAAAGAGTACAGTTTAGGTATGTACATTTTAGTACATTTTAATGTATGTACATTTTACCTCCCCGCTCCCCCCAAAAATCCCACATAATGGAAATGGATGGAGGTGTGAGTGAAACAGTCACAGCAGAATTTGATCACTGTTAAAACTGGGTAATGGGTATGGACTTTTTTTAATACTATCCTGTTTACTTTCTATATATTTGACATTTTCCAAGGTAAAAGGTTTAAAAATATAGATCAGTGAAACGTACAATCAAAAATGTTTATACTGTGAAAATATATCCCTCAAGAGGCTTTCTCTGTATGCAGAAGACTTTTATAAAAATCCACGGAGATCCCCAGTGTCTGTGCTTCGCATGGAGAATCTGAAATGGAGCTCGTTATTTTCTCCAGCTCCCCTTGCCCCCATCCCCAGCATGCCTCCCATCTAATGGGCCATCAGACTGAATATGATATGGTTGTCTCAGCTACCACCAACCCCCAAATTAATTCTTCCCTCGTCCCTCGAATATTTATTTCTAACAAATACTGGTGCAGATGGAGACATCAGAGCTGCTGCAGACACCGGAGAAAACAGATCTCAGCCTTAGTCTTTATTCTCGGTACTCTCTAAGGATGGTGTTTTAGAAGTTAATGAGAAAATGAAAATTTACTTTTTTTACATCCTGGATTTTTTAAATCTCATATTCAACTTCTTTGAACCTTACTTTCTCATTTCTCAGCAATATGAAGAGACATAAATTTTCAAAATAATAAAATCCAGAGTCAGCAGAGTCCGCAGTCAGTTTCTCTACTATGGACTTAGGAGGCTCAATCATGTAACAGTCACTAAACAAGTCTTATTAGTTTTCTAAATATTGCCTGAGAAAAGTCCTATAGCTTTTCACAAAACATGTCCAAAGAATCAGAAGCACCATACAGAGGCAAAGAATGAATTAAAGCTCCTTCAGAGCTATTTAAAGGTATGTTAATACCCTCCTAGAGCTATTTAAAGGTACGGTTAATACCCATAAGAGGATTATAAGTGCACCTGGGTAAAGAATCTTCTTGACAGAACCTAAAAAGTGGACTTAAGTATTGTATCTAGCAGTTCTCTGTAGTGAACATAAACACTGAAACTAGCTAAAATTAAAAGTCCAGAATATATATACTTTATAACCTCCACTTACAAATATTTCTACCTAACATTTCTTCATGTTTATATGACTCTGCTAAATTCCAATGAAGAATTTCACAAGATGTGAAATAACAAATACTCATAAAGTAAAGGAGATCCTTGGTGCCAGCATTTTTGTTCATTCATTCATTCAAAAAAATGTGTGCCTACGAATAGCAAGTGCTCTTCTAGGTGCTAGAAATATATGTAATAATTCAATGTAATAATGACCAAAGCAAAGTTCATGCCCTCAGAGAGTTTACATTCTAGTAAGGGGAGACAGGCTTACAAGAAGGGCTGAGGATAGTAAGTGCCATGGAGGAGAATCAGTACGAAAGGGCATGCAGATGGCTATTTAACACAGCTGTCAGGAAAGGCTTCTGTTAGCGTGACTGGAGCAAACCTGAAGAACCGAAGGTCCAGAATTCCAGGCAGAGAAAATGACAAGTGCAAAGGCCACACACCAGAGCCCACTTGCAAACTGAAGAAACAAAGAGCCAGTGTGGCCCCAGCGCTGAGTTACTCTCAGAGCTGAGGGAGACGGGAGTGAGAGGGCCGCAGAGGATCTCAGCCTTTGTGGGCCATTTTCAGGGTCTGGGCATCTAGTGTGAGGGAGATGGGAAGCCATTGGAGGACTGTGAGCAGAAATGATCCTATTTAATGTTTTTAAAAAGATCACTAGGGCTTCCCTGGTGGCGCAGTGGTTGAGAGTCCACCTGCCGATGCAGGGGACGCAGGTTCGTGCCCCGGTCCGGGAAGATCCCACATGCTGCGGAGCGGCTGGGCCCGTGAGCCATGGCCGCTGAGCCTGCGCGTTCGGAGCCTGTGCTCCGCAATGGGTGAGGCCACAACAGTGAGAGGCCCACGTACCGCAAAAAAACAACACCACCAAAAAAAACCAAAAACAAAACCAAAAACCCTCACGGGCTTCCCTGGTGGCGCAGTGGTTGAGTCTGCCTGACGATGCAGGGGACGCGGGTTCGTGCCCCGGTCTGGGAAGATCCCACATGTCGCGGAGCGGCTGGGCCCGTGAGCCATGGCCGCTGAGCCTGCGCGTCCTGAGCCTGTGCTCCGCAACGGGAGAGGCCACAACAGTGAGAGGCCCGCGTACCGCAAAAAAAAAAAAAAAAAAAATCACTAACTGTGTGAGGAGAATAGACAGTAGAGGAACAAAGGTTGAAGCAGGTAGACCAGTTCAACCTAGAGATCACGATGTGCTCAGAGGAACATTTTAAGTTCATTTGTTTATAGGTTATGTTTCATTATACAACCCAAATACTCCTGTAACTACAACAGCGGTCAATTGAATTGCTCCCTTGTTTGCCACTAGCTTGGAGGGTTAGAGTTTTTGAGGGAAATGCAAGAGTCATCTTATGTTACTTTTCAGGCTCTAGTTTGATCTGTTGGCTAGTGGTTCCTTTATCTTCATTAATCTAATAGGTAAGTAAGACAAAAACTGCTAGCTTTCCCAAAAATAACCCTTTTCAAAAATATTACATCACACATATCAGAAAACAAATATTTTCACCCGTACGCTGGATACAGAAGTTTTTCATATTATTTCCGTTATTCGTAACCTTCATCACAACCTATCTATATGGTAGTAGTCAAAACCCATTTCACTAATATTCCTGAAAGACGATAAATCGAAATAAAAATATACTGCAAATCATAAAATCCATCACCACTCTGACTTCCGTTTCATCATTTATGAAACCCCTCTCATAACGAAGACAGGCTCTCCATCACTCTCTTATCTCTCATCTCCTTCAGTTTACCCAACAGTATATCTAATCGCTGCCTCGCCAGTACCCTGTGGTTAGCACTTTCAGTTATAAAAAGCCAGGTAGGAAAACCACCACACACAGCACCTCTTTCAGGACTTTCAGCCACGCTCACGTGTTATTAAGTGGTTTGAGAGGGTGTCAGAAGCACATGCTTTCCGGCACACTTTGGTGATTTCATCCTGTGCTCAGAGCACTCTGATAAATTAAATCATTCTGGCTGTGTCAGGAATCGCAGCTGGTGTACCTGAGTATGTATGTATGGCTCTTTGATGAGGAGCAAGCAGTACAAAATAAGATTCCGAATCCTACTCTTTAAAATCTCATTTTCGGCATCTCGTATAACGTTTCTAGGCAGGATTCTAAAGCGAAAACAAATGTTATAATTCGCTTTGGTTTTGCAGAAACCTAAGCCCACTTGCCAAAAAAAAAACACTGATGGCTTTTTTTCTTTCCAAAGAGCAGGCAGCTTCTACAGTAGGGAAGGGGACTGGGGTTGGTGGGTAAGGAGAAGCTATTAAAATGGATAATCCAGCTTTTTGCTTACCGGTGTAGCTTTAATGGAGGGGAACCAGGCAGGAACTGAGGGACTGTTACAGCCACGTATACCGAAAGGGCTTTCCTCACCCTCAGCTGAATAGTGTGGAGAATCTGCCTCATTACCTTCTACTAACAAGTAAAGAGATTCCCCTCTCTAGGGGCAGGCTTTGCTGTGCTAACATCCGCTACAGCCTTCACCTCATCCAGCCCCCTCTCCTTTTCCCTTTCCTTCAGCCACAAACTCCTATTTCGTTTTTTGGTTTGTTTCATCTTATTATACTGAAGGCATTCTTGCAAACCGCCTTCAACCATTCCCGGGATAAGAAGAGACAGAAATAAATAATCAAATAAATCAAGATTTCTTTTCTCCAGAGCTAAATTTAAATATATAGACGGAGCGAGATGGTGAAAGGGGGTGTGTGGGTGTCTACTGCAAGATGTTTCAGTCTCTAGGAGAGAAAAGGATAAAGAACAGAAGGCTAAAAGGATTTGAGAAGAGTGTGTGCGTGCGTGTGTGCGTGTGTGTGTGTGTGCAATCATTCCCAGGGCGGAGGGGAAAATTCAGGAAGGGAGGGAGAAGAAAAAGATCAATCCAGGCAGTCACTCCCATCCCTCCCGACCCCTCCCCACCTCACTGCAGTGCTCTGCGCTTCCCAGAAAGCTCACCACCGAAAGGGCAGATTCCCAAAACCAAAGCAGAGCCCGAATCCTGGTCACGCAGGCAGGCGTTTTTCGGGGGGGGGGGTTGTGGGGGGGGGGTAGAGACAGGCGATGGGAAACCATCTGGCTAGGGAAGCGGCGAGGAGGCCAGGAAGACCAGAGCAGGAAAGGCAGGGCCGGGCTGCCGGGACCTACCGGGAGCAACGACGGTAGAGGATGCCCCGGGCACCTCTGGCCTCTCCTCCTCAGCTTCTTCCCGCTGCCGTTGCTGCTGCCGTTGCTGCTGCTGCTCCTGCTGCTGCTGCTGGATGAGGCTGAGGTCGGAGCGGCTGAGCTCAGCTCTGGCGGCCGCAGGGACCAGCCTCGCCTTCAGCAGCACCGCGGCCAGGCCGAGGAGCAGGGTGCAAGGGACGCGCCGGCTGAGCCTCGCCATGGCCGAGAGCCAGAGGGCCGCGGCGGCATATTGCGGCGGAGGTCCGGGCGGCGGCGGCGGGCGCCAGGGCTGCGGGCTCTGGCAGCGCCCTCCCGCTCGGTCCCCCTCGCTCGGTCTGCCTCGCACACCCTCACCAGGAGGAGGAGGCTGGGGCGGCGGAGGAGACGCCGGGGGAGGAGGAGGAGGGGGAAGTTAGCATCCTCGCGCACGTGACGCGCGGGGCGGGGTGGGGCGAGCTCCGCGCCCGGCGCCGCGTCTACGCTACCACCCCGGGCTCAGCTGCTCCGGACGCGCGCGCTCGGCGGGGTGCTGGGGCGCAGTGCTGGTGGTGGCTTCCTAGGGTAAACGGAAAAGGAGAGCCTTTCTGGGGGCTGGTAGACCTTCAGATCCTCTAGCCCCTACCTAGACACCGGGAAATTTTGCAGAAAGTGGAATAAAATTCCCTCCACCTGTCCGCAAAGTAGAAGAGAAGGTGGTGTATTGATTACGCTCCCACAGCACTTAACGCAGCATCGGCGGATCAAAAAGCCAGGATCTCTTAACCATGTGGGCTTTGGGGCATCACGGCCATCACTGGTTAGCTAGAAATTAAACTGCGGCTCTCCAGATTTTGATTAAATTCCTCTTTCTGCCCAAATTGGAATTTCTTTCTATATCGTAAGATATTCTTAATTACGTTTTGTCTAATTATAGTCTATACTTTTCATTTGCTCAAAAAATATTTTTCTAAATGCTAACCACCTGCCAGTATTTAGTCAGGTGCTTGGAATAAGCAACATACAATCCCTGCGTTCTAGGAGCTCATTACCTGTTAGGACAGAGGAACATATAAACAAATTATAATCCAGGGTGGTGCCTGCCACTGGAGAAACATTACAGCATGCAGAGATTGCACTGAATTGGAAGAAATTAACCATGTGGTATATGGAAGGGGGCTATGAAACACTAGGAAAGGTGGGGTTTAAAGAAGACTAAGAGTTCCACACATAGGTGGGTGTAACCAGGTCATCTAAAAAGTGTAGCTGTGTGTGTGTGTGTGTGTGTATGCCCGTGCACACGCGCCTAGAGGTGTGTAACAGCACAGTGTGCTTGGAAAATTGTTAGCAATGATTGTGACAGAGTGACAGTGTTTTAGATTGAAAAGGAGAGTGGAGATCAGGTCATTAAAAAAATAATAGCAGGGACTTTCCTGGTGCTGCAGTGGTTAAGAATCTCCTTGCCAATGCAGGGGACACGGGTTCGGGCCCTGGTCCGGGAAGATCCCATATGCCGCGGAGCAAATAAGCCCGTGTGCCACAACTACTGAGCCAGCAGGCCACAACTACTAAAGCCTGCGCACCTGGAACCGGTGCTCCGCAACAAGAGAAAGCCCGTGCACAGCAACGAAGACCCAACGCAGCCAAAAATAAATAAATTAAAAATAAATAAATAACGGCAAACACTTCTATAGTACTTACTGTGTCCAGGCACTGTTCAAGCACTTTATATACATTAACTCCTGTAATAACCTTGGATGCTATATAAGGAAACTGAAATTTACATTGCAAGTGATTATGAAATAGTGAAAGAAATTAATCAGGGAAGGGACTTGCTACCAGTCTGCGTTTTCAAAGAATCACTTTGCTATCGGTATGGAAGATGAAGAGGGATAGATTGGCGGAGAGGAGGCCAGTGTAGTGGTGTTTGCAAAAGCCAGTGAGGAGATACCAAAGGCTTGTGAGACCAGAAAGGAGAAGAAAGGAGTGGGAGGTTCAGTAGGTAGGGCTAGAATCAGCAAAAAATGGTTGATTGCTTGGGTGAGGAAGAGAGAAGGAGAAAGATGGGTATGTCTAGTATGACACTCAAAGACACTCAAGATTGAGATCTTGGGTGGCTGCTCATGACATTATCAAGATTAGCTGGTACTACTGACTACAGAGTAGGTGATAAGCCATGGCTTGTTCCGTTGTAGTCTCTTTGTATTTGGAATGTCTGTGGGACATCTCATAATATAATGTAAATGTGATCTGTGACATCACATCCTTTACCATCATAGTTGATTCAGATGGATTTGGCTGATTGGACAGTCCCTTTCCACACTCACCACTCTTTTGTGTGTTCGTCCCAATGTTTCCAACATGCTGGAAAAGAACAAATTTCTCACTAGTGGAAAGTTATTCTTTGGTCAAGGATGTGAAACTAGTGCCTATATAACCATAACTAATAATAATAATAGGCATTTTACATACATTATCTCGTATCCTCAAAGCAGTCCTACAAATTAGCTCTCATTATTCTGTTTAGCAAATGGAAACACTGAAGATCAGAGAGGCAACTGTCTTGCCCAAGGCTACACTAATGAGAAGTGACTTTACCTTTCAGCACTGTTTGAAACTTTCGCCATGAGCTTGCGTTGTTTTTTAGTGATTTTTAGATGAAAATAGACTACATAATGTGGGATACATAATTTTTTGAAGAGAGATGCCAAAGTGAGGTCCCTCACACTAAACACCACTATTCCATCATGGCTTTGCCTCGCCTGTGTGAGCAGGAATTATTGGGGGGAGGCTGAATGCAGAGAGTCTTCATTAGTTTCATCAAGCTGTTTTTGTTGCATTTTCCTCCAATTTACCTCTGCTCCTGGAGAGAAGAAAGGAGAAAATGGAAATGGCTCCAGAATCCTGACTGGCAGATCAGAAGGAAAGGAATGCTGCCAGTATTTCTGTCATCCTGCCTTACGGTGGCCAAATCATCTTTAATATATTAGAAGCTGACCTTCCAGAGGCAAAGTTGCTGATTTCACAGCCCTCAGTGGAGGGTAGATGTGAAATCCTTCAATACTACAGACTGTTTAAAGAAATAAGCTTTGCTAATCAAGATGGGTTTTAGATGGTTTTTAAATGCTCCGTTACTCATATAGTTTATGCTTAATTTCTGTGCAATATACAAAAGCCATATTATTGGATGCAATCAGGGTTAGTATTTGGTGAATCAAAAAAGTAGGTCGAGACAAAAAAATCAATATATTTTAAATATATTTTATGCTGCTTATTTTATCTTAAAATAGGCAAATATATATTCATTTACCAACCTTTTGACATAGGGCCAATAATTTTTTTTAAATCTAACCACATCCTAGGGTTTGAAGTAGTAAACCACAATTACAATGCATCCCTATTATTTGCAGTTTTCGATTAAGTGGAAGGAGTTCTTAAAAACTCTTGACAAACAATTCGAATGCCAAATGCTTCTATTTTCAATTTTTCCCCAATTTTACCATTTTCTCACCCACTTAGTATTAAACTTAGTTTTCATAGAAAAATATACTTCATTTAAATTTATATTTCTTCCATACCTTATAACACATAGAACTGCCAAAAACAACTGTGAAAACAAACATAAGTGACTTTCGGCACAGACACAGACCAACTGGTGGGGGCAAAACCAAGCAGATGTTCAGGAAAGGGTATCGTGCTAATTTCATGTACTTTACATGTCAGCCAGTGTGTTTTACAAAGGAATGGAAGATGCCGGTTGATCTAGGAAGTTATTTTCAGGTTCCTAATCCATGATACTGTTCATGCTTAATATAATGTAATCATTAATGTTAGAATGTCTTCATTTTTATAAATATACTGCAAGAGCCATCGGAAAGCAGGTTGTAATACCATACATATATAATAATTCTTCCCTGCTTAAGATCTACTGGTACCTCCTCATTGCTCTTAGCATAACATCCAAAATCTCCAACAGATTTACAAAGCCCTTTACAATATATCCTCTGACTATGCAGGCTCATCTTTTGATATTTCCTACATAAACACAGAGACGGGGGTTGGTGGGGGGAGGGAAGGGAAGGGAAAGGAAGGATTTCTTTTATGCCCTTGAACTAGACTTATTCCGGTTGCACATACTGATTTCCTCTCCTGGAACTACTCCCTCATCTCTAACTGACAGGCTCCCACAGAGCCTCAAGGTTAGCTTAGGTATTACTTCCTCTAGGGTACTTTCCCTGACACCCTTGGCTTTGATTAGGAGCCCTTGCTATGAACTTTCATGACCCTCGTATTTCCCCTTAGGACTCTGTTACTTAAAATGGATAGTTTCTTGCCTGTATCCTCACCAGTGTAGGCTCCACAAGGGTCAGGGCCATCACGTTCACAGCTGTATCTCCAGCTCCTGCCACAACACCCAACAGTGGCTGTCTGATTACTTGGTTGATTAAATCAACAAATCGATTTTAAGAGGCAGAAATGTTGGTTAATGGAGAAGACCCCAGAGTCAGACGGCTCTGGAATCCACCCCTCACAGCTACGTGATTTACAGGAGATTCTTGGCCTCAGTTTTCTCAACTGTATAGTGGGAGAAATAACAGAGCCTAAAGGAGATAACAAAATAAGATATAAATACTTAGAGCTTCTTGCTATAGGAACTGTTCAGAAAATGTCAGCCATTACTTCTTTTGTTAATGTTATGTAGTATTGTTCTTTCATTTGTGTATTTTTACAATGTATATAAAATTTTATTTTATATGTAATCAATTCTTATTTTTCTTGTTATATTCTATATAGTCACTGCAAACACTCAATTAGCAAATACTGAACCATTGTTCCTAGAGGAAGAGTGAGTTAGATTTAATAACATATTAAATATATTAGATATATATTTATGTAAGGGGTAAGAACGTTTACCTTTTTGGAAATATGATTTGCAAGGTTTAGTAATTGACCGTTTCCTTAAATTATGACTCCTCCTCCAACACTGCTGCCTTCATTTGATAGTAAGCCATTTAATTTGAGTTTGAAAACCAAAGGACTAACTGTTAAAGAGGGTTGAACAAGTTCAAATTTGTATTTCTTTGACTAAGAATCATTTATCCAGGTAGGGTTATCCATACAGATAGGGACAGTTTGGGATTATTAACCAAAGTGGGTCATATGGTTCAAATAGTCACTAAACTCTGGGTTTAGAGGTCCTTCTCAGGTACAGGCATGTAAATCATTAAGACTCTCCGGGGTCAGCATGCATGGATTACCTGCTGTGCAATTTTATCCATGGCATTTTAGGTACCTTCCACCTTCACCCCCAACAAGTTTGCTCCAAATATGGTGGCTCGGTAGAAAAGAGTTCATTAGGCACTCCAGCTAGGACGGCCCAATGTGTAGTGGGAAGTGATGGAGCCAGCTCAATCCAGATTAAAAGGCTCAAGCCAAAGTTTACTCCAAGACCAGATCTAGATTTTCAAAAGCTTGGATTATTTTAGGGACAAGACTGTTGAGGGCCGATGTGCCAAGCCCTCTGACCCCACTCTTGTGTGTCTTGACCTTAACTATCTAAATTCATTAAATAGATATGAATCTTTAAAAAAGAGAACCCAGGAAGCCAGGACTTTATGATCTGGGAAATTTTCAACATATCCAGATTGCAGAAGATGCTAAAATTAAGAGATTTAGAGATTTACTTTAAAGAGAGTTTGCTCTATAAAGAACACAGAGACTGTACAAACATTTGCTAAAATCTCAGAAATTTTTCTTTGAAGAGATTAAGTGTGTGACTCATAGATTCTCCTCACACAACCCAACAGAAGCCAAAAATAGAGATGAGATTATTTAGGAAAGCTCTGTGGAGTAGCCTCTAGTCTAATGGAGTGAAATATCCTTGACATACACAAGCGATCCGCAAGGTTCCTGCGAATTTTGTATCAGCAGAAACACTGCCAGCTCAGTCTAAAGGGATAGTGTACAAAATGAAAAAGCATACTGAATCCACACAGTCTTATCAGTAGGAAGATAAGCTGTAAACAGCTGTAAACATTTGCTACATTTCATGGGGGGAGAAATGATGACTCATACGGTGAAGCCATGAGCCACAGAGTTTGAGAACCACAGAGTTTGAAACCACAGAAATTCATAGACTTTGAAACCAAATATAGATTGCTCAGCTGGATTCTGGAATTGCTTGGGACCAGTGACTTCTTTTATTTTCCTTCTATTTCTTCCCTTTTTTAAAACCAGAATGTCTATAATTGTTATCATGTGCTTGTCTTACTGTGATATGTTGGGAGCAGAAAACTTGTTTCTTTAGTTTCACATGTTCACATATAGAGACAAATTGGACCCCTGGAGGGATCATACCCAAACCTTGCCCATAATTTAGATGATGAGATTTGGGACATTCGAGCTGCTGAGATTAAGAAGTCGTTTTGGACTCTGAGTTGATGTTGCAGTGGTTTGACTTTGGGGGGCTTTAGGAATGGGTTGAATGTATTTTGTGTGTGGGATTGATGTGAATCTTTGAGGGCCAGACCATGGACTGTGGTAGACGTAATAATGCCCTCCAAAAGATGTTCATGATCTAATGCCAGATTCTGTGAATATGTTACCTATCACGACAAAAAGGCTGCAATAATTTAAAACGAATTCACTATCCAAGGCATGAGGTCACTAGCCTCATGCAATGACCAAGTCTGCGTGGATCTAGGAAAGGCTATGGAGTAGATAATGTTAAGAACTGGATTTGGAGAGTTAGAGGTGAGAAGAGGGGACTATTTCTGTACAGTGTGTAAACCAGATTCTCAGCTCTGTCATTAAATCACTCCTATACTGCCGCTGTTTTAGGGTCCCCTTGAGAGGCTAGGGCTGTTCAGTGGGAATATGGTAAAAGTAGTTTCTGTTCTGTCATCTCTGTTACTTGGTAATCACTAAATACCTGTGGAGTGATTGAGAAAAGAAACTTCAGGTTCAATTTTTGCTAGTAATTTAGTACCACATGATAGTGAAGTGCTTCGCTCTGGTTTAGTAGTAAAGGTTCAGGTCAGAAAGTCAAAACTGGCATTACTAAGTAGGAAATTTGCTTATTCTTTAATAAACTCTTCCCTTTCATTTCCTCACTAACGTGTACTGAAAAATTCAAAATCATTCACTTGTCTGCCAACCAGGTGATGATATTTCTGAATTTTAAAGGGGTTTATGTCACTTATAATCTCAAAAAAGAACTTTAACTGCACTGTTGAAAGATGAGAAAATTTATAAGCCACCAGAACTTTCTTGCTTTCTATGGTAAACTTCCCATGACCCTATCCAAAATCAAGAATCACTTCTATTACTCAAGTGGAGAGCCTAATTCTCCACATTAAATACTGCTACATTTGTACATTACTTAGTGCTTTTTTGTGAATAACTTTGTAACGAGTAATTAATATTCTGACTACAAGATTGACTAAAAAGTAACCCTAAAGATTCCATTTCAACACTCTAATATCTGAGAAATGATGTAGAAGAACTTTGAGAATTGCTTCGAAAAAAATTAGGTTAATAACATGAAGGTAAGTTACTGTGTGAAGTTCAAAATCTAAGTCCTCCTATTAAAACAACACCAATTTATGTATTTGCTATGCTTCAGGAAGTGAGGTTGACAAGGAAGGTGAACCTGAGTGTAAAAGGGAATCTAACTATATAATTCTCTAGGCAATTCAGGACAGATTAGAAAATGAGTAAAAATATTCTGGTTGACCCTTGAACACAGGGGTTAGGGGCTACGACTCTCTGCGAAAATCAAGTATAATTTATAGTCAGTGCTCTGTATCTGTGGTTCCTCCATATCCAAAGTTCCACATTTGGGGATTCAACCAACCAAGGATCAGGCAGTACAACAGTATTTACTATTGAAAATACCCATGTAGAGGCGGAACCATGCAGTTCAAATCCTGTTGCTCAGGAGTCAGCTGTAATTGGAAAAGCACTGGTGGTGCATCAACTGATAGGCATCCCAACCTATCGCCTAGATAATAACAAACCTATTTTATAGACTGTGACCAGTGTTGCACAGCAGAATGCATAACGTACTAGGTGTTTGAATATGCAAGCTTTAGTCCCAATCCTGCGGTAACTTCTTTAGACAAGTAATGAACCCTCTGGGCATGGTTAACAGTACGAAGGGAGTGAGGTAAACCCCTTCCAATGTGTGCTTTTTAGCAATCTGACCATGACCTGCATAGATGGTGTTTTCTGCAATTGTCCTGTTTAGGGCTTGTTGAATTGCAGGTTGCTCTTTTTGATGAAATTTGGAAACTTTTTGGCTTCGAGTATTTTGTCTGTCCCATTTTTCTCTCTCCTCTCCAAGACTCCTTTTGCACCTAGATTTGTCCCACAGATCACTGAGGCTGTTTTTTGGTGTTTTTTGCCATCTGTGCTTCAGTTTGGATAAGTCCTATTGATCTAAGTTCATTGATCCTTTCTTCTGTCCTACCCAATCTACTTGTAATCCCCCTCCAATGAATTTCTGACTTCAGATATATTTTTTCAGTCTAAAGATTTCCACTTGAGTCTCTTTTGTTAGTTTCCAAACCTCTCTTGAAATGCCTGTCTTTTCATCCATAATTTTCATGTGTTCCTATAGACTCTTTAACATATTTATCATAGTTATTTAAAGTCATACCTGCTAAATTGTTTGTGGGTCTGTTTCTATTAACTATTTCTTCTCAAAGCCAAGCATCACATTTTCCTTTCTTCCCATTTACACACACACACGACCTTATGAATGATACACTGCAGTCTTTTGGTTGTGTTACTTTCCTCTGAAACTAACTGCCTTTATGAGCAGACAATTAAATTTCAGGTGGATCACCTTAAACTTGTGGAAGCTTGGTTACATGCTTTGTTAGGGTGGGACACTGGTTTTACCCTTCATCCTAGGGTGAATCAATCAACCTTGGG
Source organism: Mesoplodon mirus (assembly GCF_964341445.2). Lineage (NCBI taxonomy): Eukaryota > Metazoa > Chordata > Mammalia > Artiodactyla > Ziphiidae > Mesoplodon > Mesoplodon mirus. The sequence continues at coordinate 48,081,234 of NC_138984.1, forward strand.
ATGTAGTATTTATTCCCAAGGAATAGATCCTCTGGGGTTTCAATGGAAAGACTGGGGTGTTTCCAAGACTCTGTCACTGGGTAAGACTTGAACTCCGGTCTCTTGTTTCTCCTGCATTGGACAGTAGCTGGAATAACTGCTCAGTTCTTTCAAACTTCCATCTGCTGTTTTCCTTTTGGGCCCTCACTAGAGCAGAGTCAGGGTCAGCCAAGGCTTTGAGGGGAAAATGTTCCCCTTTCCCACAAAGTGGCTTCTCCCTCCCCCCATCCCTCAATTCCTAGCCATGATGGCAGTCCCATCATTCTAGGAAATGAGGGGGCACTTTTCCGCTTGCATTCCATCCACACAACAGAGAGTAAACTCAGGGAAAAGTGTGGTTCCCTTCCTTGAGACCAATTCCCTCCAGTTTCTGCCTGCTTTTAGTATCTGCAGTGTCTTTAAAGGTTTCTTTTTTGCTTCTTATTCCTCATTTCATTCATTGTTATCTGATACAAGCTACTTTGCCATTATTGAAATTGCAAGCCCCTTTAAAATTTTTAATGTCTATGATACTATGATTTGTAATTGGTGTATTTTAACATTAGTTTCCTTTTGCTCTGTTTGTGACACCTTTTTTCAAATAACTAACACTCCCAAGAATGCGGACTTTTAAAGAGGTATGTCACCTCTTTAAGGTCATCCTTTTAGTGCACTACTGCTAGCTCATGTGATCAAAAAACAAAACAACATAATAGAAGGAAAATATAAAGTCCTTGCACATAAGTGGCACCATATGCTCAAGTTTATTGAACAGACACAAGTTACACACTGGAGACTAATAAGCAGAACACTGTACCAGTTTTCACTAACTCAAATCAAGTTAGCAAATGACAGATTTTAGAAGACACTCATTTTATGTCTCACCCAATGTGGGTGATCACAAGAGAGCTAAATAAAGAAAATTACTTTCTATGTTACTCAGGTAGGAAATTAACTGATATACACAGCTTCCAAGTTACTTTAAGATATTGCAAAGTGTTTCAAAACTAGCGGGGAATAGTTCACGTCCAGCCTGAAATAAAGTGTAAAATGGACCTTTTAGGGGTAAATAACTTCATTTGTATATCCATCTCAGAATCATTCCTTCCTGCTAACAAAAATACTAATAAATCTCTGTTTTGATTAGGTTTACTAAGTTAATAATGACTTTGAAATATCTAGGTTTGGTTACATTGTTATATTGCACTTGAGAAGAATGACAAGAAAAATCAAAGATTCAGTACCTCTCCCAAGAAATTCATTATATGTCAGAAATTACAATGAAATACAAGCATATATGCATGCTACATGTCCATAGGTTCATCGTTCAAACTAGCCTACCAACAGGTTAAAAGAAATACTCTCCAAAACACTGAGTATTAAGTCATTTCATTCACCATTTTGGATCCTATATTCGATTTTCAAATTTTATACTTTTTTCTTATTAATCAAACTATCACATATACAAGCTATCCAAGAGCACTAACACAGTGACACTGAGATAAGCAACAGTCATACACAAGTATTCCACGAATGACTTATTCTTTGCTAAGCTCAACACTACATTCTGTAACACAGGAACATCAATCAACTTACAGTTGTTTGCCTTATAAAAAACCAGCAGATCTATTTATTATATACTACACTTTTGCCACATACATCTCTCTTAGGGTCATGATTCACTACGAAAAATCTTTCACATCCTCTTAAGGAAGCCAGTACAGTCTCTAATACTTGAATTTTCTCTTTATATAAAGTATCAATGAGAATTGACTATGACTAAGTAGTTTCATAACAGGTAGAATTGTGGCACTAATTTGATTAATTGTTTTACAATTCAGCATTAAGAACTTAATCAGAATTACAATAATCACCAATTACAAGAAAAAGGTAAAGGGAAGAAAAGGAAAGCGCCTCCCTCACACAAATGTTTCTCAAAATATCAAGTCTGAAATAAATGCCTATTTAAGAAATCAACAACAGCATCAATATTTCTTACCAATATCAAATGTTTTAAATATTCTCAACCCCAACCATGTGTATTTTCTTAAACTGAATCAGATTATAAGAATTTTACACTCAAAATCGCTTTCAATTCTCAATAAATCACAAACACAGCAGTGACTATTTTTTGACATTTTAACTAAAACATTCACATGCTACTTTAGGGTAAAAAGAAACTCAGCATTTCCCAAATATTTTCCTCAAGGACAAGGTTTTAAATTATACCCCTACCATATTTTTGTACCGATATAAATCTTCATTTTTCTTAAAGAAAATACTATTGCTTTAAACTACATTCCATAAGGGCAATTTAAAGCATCACGTTAATTTCCATGACAACACCCTTCAATCTCCTCCAGTCTCATGCTCTCCCAACTGAGCTATTTTGGCTCCTCCTTCAATCTCCGGTAAAAGATTATACCTTGAGATAAGAGGCCATAAAAGCAACAGACTGTGCAAAAGCGAATAGTAACATTTTTTTAAAAGAGTGACTTTCTACCCAACAGATAGTTTCAGGAATGACTGCTATTAGGTGGGAAAACAGGTAAGGTGAACATTGTTCTAGACCAACTCAGTGACTGTCTGGTGGCAGGCCCTAGGATAAAAATATTTTTTTCTTAAAAAACTTTAAATTTATTGGTAATAAAAATACTTACTGCATATGACTAAGATCTTTTGAGCTATTAATAAAATCTATATTACAACACCTATTAATTTTGAAAATCACTAAAGCTAAATATAGGGTCTTGTCAACGTTCTAACTTGTATAACTCACCTACATATGCCTCTATTTTATGAATATATTCTAGCGTAGGCACTTGTGAGGGAGTTATAACACAAGACATGGCAAGATAAATTTCAATTATTTTTAAAACACAGAAAAATATTCAGTTATTTAAGTGAAATATTTATCATTGCCTAATGAAGACAGTAGTTAAAAAGCTATCAAACTCTCAATTTCTAATGTACAACATGATGTAATTGCACAAAAATTGGTATAACTAATAGTTATCCCCAGGCCTGGAGGAACTGTGAATAATTCACATATCCCTCTAGAAGATTCATCACCCTACAGACTTATAAAACTACAACTTGCCACCTGTGCAGCTTTTATTTAAAAATCCTAGAAAAGTAATTTATATTAATAAACCTAAGAAAGTTTAAAAAGGTTTCCAATAACTTGAATTGCTTATAAAATAACCTCTAAGAAGTCATTTTGATAGCTGAGACTGGTTTTACGTGTTACACCTGGCTTCAACTGAGGTAATATCCATCTGAGCAGCACCACACTATTGCTAGAAGTAAACCAGTGAGCTACTTTAAGACTTTCAATTCCAAGCATTTCTTGCAGGGTTGGGAGGTTGAGTGCAGGTTCCTCTAAGTTGTAAAGATTCCTCATTGATCTTGACACATTCTCAGTAACAGTTTTGGAAACGTAAGGAAAAATACATATATAGGAGGAAAATAAATTAATCCCAACTAAAAACTCTTGCTTTAATCTAAGAACAAACTATTAATAAGCAACTCTGTCAAAGAACTATAAACATAGTCTTTTAATTTAAATGCTCCTTTTTCTTCTTTTGTATTGTATTGTATATAGCCAGACTAATGCAATGGAATAAATGTACTTTGGAAATGACTTCCAACTGCATATGGCTTCAAGCATCATGATGTTTACCAGAAATTAAATGACTACACAGAAGAGGCATTTTTGATTATAAAACTAATTTTTAGTATAAGGTGACTTAAAGGATTCGAAATAGAACTTAAACTTATACAAAATAAAATGTAATCAAATGGACTGTGGATAAAAATATAAATAAAACTTTAATAGCATGTACTCAATCTTCAGATTAAAACAAAAAACTGTACCGTTGCTATTACAGGAAAGAGTTTTGATGGGATCCTGCTTTTTTCTTTTTTTAAAGTTCTACCATATAGGTAATATTAAAATCCAAGTTTATGCAGTTATAAAGTTAGCTTGAAAACTCAACTGTAGTGTAATGTGTATTAACAGTAAGTATCTCTACAAAAGATGTGGATCCTAAGGTCCAAATTTGGATTGCTTTAAAACAACAAAAACAACAACAAACAAAATCCAACACACAAAATCAGAAACAATAATTGTAGGAGGTACTATTTTAGATAAAGTGGTAACTCAGGCACTACCTGTCTTATGTACATTGAAGAAGATCTATCACTTGAAATGTTATTATTTAAATACCTAAAAATACAAGTCAGTGGATGTGTATTAAATGTAGGTCTGAACTTAATTATAATGAAAAGGTTGACAAATATTGCTCTCACTTTGTGGTTAACACCAATGGGTACCATCAGCAGTACAGTCTTGGAACTTTATTCCTCATGAAGGAAATTTTAAAATCTATAGTGAAGTTGGTACTTCTAATGGGACAGGATGTAGCACAACTTGAAAATCACAGTTAAGTTTCTGAGTTTCCTTCACCATTTTCATGAGGTTGAAGCTGTTCCCTTTCTTGTTCTTCTTGAGGTGGCCGGACACGTTTAAAGAAGCCCATCTGCCAGTTGAAAAAAAAAAAAAACTCACATTACTGCCACATCAATGAAGAATACTGAAAGTATTCTGAGTGACCATATTATGACCAAGAAAATTTAAATGGCACTTAGTTGAATTTTTCTTCCTTCAAATGATAAGGAGTGCTCATCATGCATCATCATTAAAGGTCCCTTTCCTCTTTCCCTCCCTTCTTTTGCTCCCTCCCTTCTCCTTTTTTTCTGCTTCCCCTCTCTCCCTCTCTTCCTAAGTCCATCACTTACCCTGTACATTACAAACACCAAAACAGCCAGTAACAACAATCCTGCTAGAACTGCTAAAATGATCACCCACACAGGTACAGGCATGGGTGCTGGCTGAATGCCCCAGGTGACATTAGTGGTAACCTGTTGGGGGAAAAAGTTCTTGAGTTTTAAAAATAGTTCACTGAATCATTCAACAAATATCTGAATGTCTACTATATTTTATGTCAATGTTACTCACATTATTTTGTTTTCTAGTACATGATAATTTATGATTACACATTTGGTATCAATAGCATACACACACACACACACACACACACACACACACACACACACACACGAAACTCTCAACAGGTTAACCTCTGACTGACTCTGAAATGATTTTTAAATAATCCAACCCGGTTTATGATGTGTTGATCCCATTTTAATCCTCAAATTAAAGATTTATAAAATGCCCTCACTTACTGCAGTTAATTTCCAACTTTCTAACTCTGTGGGGAGAAATTCCCAAAATTTTCCCTCATGAAATTTAGTGATGCTAAGTATCTTACATAGGACAAGATGCTAAAGTAAAAGGTCTACCTCTAATAATTCTGGGATGGGGGGAGGAAAATAGTAATATTAAACTAGTTTATACTAGGTTATAATCCATTCAAATAACTCAAGTTACTTTAAATTATCAAAATAATTAACTGCCATTATTTAAAATAAAATAAAAATATCTATGGTATTGAACTGAGTGCATTTATTCCACTTCCCCAAATCAATGACTTACCAATGTGGAGTTGAAGAGGTCCTCAATTGGAAGGTTCTTATAAGGAAACTCTATGACATTAAATGAAGCAGATGACTTCAGAGAATATGAATGATTCTGGTTTTCCTTCTATATGGGAATAACAATAAAATGATTTTCTATATGTCAGGCCTTTTTAATTTCTTCGAAAAAAATGGATAAGTTCGCTGAATGCTGCATCTGCCCACTTACATTCATAAAGGTCTCAGTCCACAGCAGAGACTTTACATACAGGATTGCACTCTTTCCTCTGTCCAGTCGCCCCACCTGGCAGACAATCTTCAAGCATTCAGCAATTCCACAACCCTGCCAAAAAATTACTTACTTAAAAGAAAAGATCATTCTATCATCTCTTCAACATATGAAAAGCAGACAATTGACTTGTTTTATGTGAAGGCTAAAGAGATGATCTAGATTCTTTTGCCTTAACAGCAGTAACGTTTAAAATGAGTAGGTTAATAGTTGAATCTATGAATGCTTCTTGTTATGAAGGGGTTGGTTTTAATGTGATTTGTTATGGAAGGATAAGTGCTATAATATTAAAATATTTATTGTTATAGCTAGAACTCAACATTCTTTAGGCAAACCCAGAGCATGGTGATTTTAGTAATACATGAAAATCAGATCACAATATGCCTGTGGAAAAGAAAAAGAAACAGAGTGAATCTTTAATAGCTATTCCACATCAGACCTGTAGAAATCAAGTGGCATGCATGGTTTTTTTTTTTTTTTTTTTGCATTACGTGGGCCTCTCACTGCTGTGGCCTCTCCCGCTGCGGAGCACAGGCTCCGGACGCGCAGGCTCAGCGGCCATGGCTAACGGGCCCAGCTGCTCCGCGGCATGTGGGATCTTCCCGGACCGGGTCACGAACCCGTGTCCCCTGCATTGGCAGGTGGACTCTCAACCACTGCGCCACCAGGGAAGCCCTGGCATGAGTGTTTTTATCAGTAACCTGAAGGCAGACAGTCAAAAGTAATAAATATTCACCACCTTCTACGTGCTGGTCAAACTGCATTAGACATGTCATATGCATATACCTCACAACAGTGTTATCCAGTAAGTGATACCTCCAGTTGATGAATAGGAGTAGAAGTGAACTCCCTTGACCTGGTAAGGGGCATCTATGAAAAGCCCACAGCTAACATCATACTTACTGGTGAAAGAATGGATGCTTTTCTCCTAAGATCAGGAACTGGACAACAGTGCCCACTCATGACACTTCTATTCTACAGTGTTCAGAAGGTTCTAGCCAGTGCAATTAAGCAAGAAAAAAATTAAATAAACGGTATCCAGATTGGAAAGAAAGAAGTAAAGCTATCTCTATTCAAAGATGATACAGTCTTACTTACAGAAAACTTTAAAGAATCCACAATAAAACTATTAAAGCTAATAAACAAGTACAGAAAAGGTATAAAATACAAGATCAGTATACAAATATGAATTGTTTTTCTATACATTAGCAATGAAAAATATGAAAATGAAATTTAAAAAACAATTCTATTTTAAATAGCATTTAACAAGAATAAAATACATAACTAAGGAAGTGCATGACTTGTGCACTGAAAACTACAAAATGTTTTTGAAAGAAATTAAAGAAGACCTAAATAAACAGAAGACAGCTCATGTTCAAGGACCAAAAGACTTAATATTAAGATGGCAATATTACCAAAATGATGGACAGATCCAATAAAATTGCTATCAAAATTCCAAAAAAAAAATTCCAACTACCATTTTTGTAGAAATGGACAAGCTAATCCTAAAATTCATATGGAATTGCCAGGAACCCCAACTAGCCAAAACAATCTTGAAAAAGATGAAAACACTGCAGGGCTCACACTCCCCAGTTTCAAAACTTACTGCAGAAGGACAAAATCAAAAAAAATAGGATGCATGTATAGATCAATGGAATAGAACTGAGAGTCCAGAAATAAACCCATACATTCACAGTCAATTCATTTTCAACAACGGAGCCAAGACCATTTAAAGGGAAGAGACAGGTCTTTCCAACAAATGATGCAGGGAGAACTAGAAAACCACATGCAAAAGAATGAATCTGGGCCTCTACTTCACACCATATACAAAAATTAACTCTATATGGATCAGAGATATAAAAGTAAGAGCTAAAAGTATAAAACTTAGAAAACCAGGGACTTCCCTGGTGGTCCAGTAGTTAAGACTCCATGCTCCCAACGCAGGGGGCCTGGGGTTTGATCTTTGGTCAGGGAACTAGAGCCCACGTGCCACAACTAAAGATCCTGCATGCCACAACTAAAGATCCCACACGGCACAACTAAAAGATCCTGCATGCAGCAATGAAGATCCCACACACGGCAACGAAGATTGCGCGTGCACAACTAAGACGCAGCCTAGCCAAATAAATAAATAAATATTAAAAAAAAAAAAAACCTTAGAAAAACAGAAAACTTGTGTGTAAATCTCCAGGACTTTGGGTTAGGCAATGGATTTTAAAATATGACAGTAAAAATATAAGCAACACAAGAAGAGATAGACTTGAGAAAAGAAATTTGGACTTCTTTAAATTTAAAACCTTTTTTCCATCAACAAATACTATCAAGAAAGTAAAAAAGACAACTTACAGAATGAGAGAAAATATGTGCAGTAACAGCTCTGATAAAGGCAGTATCCAGAATGTATAAAGAACTCCTCATGACTCAACAACAAAAGGCAAACGACCCAATTTAAATATGGGCAAAAGGTTTGAATAGAGATTTTTCGAAAGAAGATATACAAATCAAAAGACGCTCACCATCATTAGTCATTAGGGAAATCCAAATAAAACTACAATGAGATGCTACTTCACTCTGATGAGGATGACTACAAAAAAAAATTTTTTTTAAAGGCAATAGCCTTTAAAAAAAGGCTTGTGACCTGTTGGGCTTGAAGGCTTTGCAGGCTCTTGGTTTTCTCTCTGAGCTAGACAGGAAGACACTGGAGTGACATGACCTGACCTACTTTTAAAAGGATCATTATGGCTTCTATGTGGCAAATAGTCTGTCGTGGTGACAGGGGCAGAAATATGGAGTCCAACTGGAGGTTTGGCAATAGTTCAAGTGAGAGAGGAAGGTGGTCTAGGTTAGGTCGTGGCAGTGGTAGAGACGGCAAGAAGGGGCCACATTCTGGCTATTTTGAAAGTAGATAATGACAGAATTTGCTGATATGTAGGATTATGAAGTTTGAGAGAAAGAGGAGAGTCAAGCCCCATGCCAAGGTTTGGGACAGAGAACAGAGTTGATATTTACTAAAATGAGGAACACCATAGAAAGATCAGAGTTGAGAAAACTCAAGGATATGTTCTTAGAATTAAGTTTAAGATTCCTATTAAATATTTAAGAGGAGTTCCAGAGGATAATGGAGTCTGGAGTTCAATGCAGAGGATCAGGTTGGAAATATTAATCAAAGTCATCTACATAGAAATGATACTTACCAGCCATACAAATGATTAAGATCATCTCATATGGCACTGTCAGACAGAACCTTCTACAATGACAGAAATCATCAGTGTGGAGATACCTGTGCTTCCTGAAGTGGTAGCCACTAGCCACATGTGGCTACTGAACACTTGAAATGTAGCTGGTGTCTACAACGCTGGACTGCACAGATCTAATGAATGACCATAGGTGGAGCAGATGAGAACTCTGAGATCTGAGCCCTGGAATACTCTCTAGAGCTTAAAGGTCTGGAAATGGAGATTGAGACAAAGTAGCCAGTTGTGGTAGGTGGACAACCAAGAGAGTAGTGCCCGAGAAGTGAGAGAGGAGTGTTTCACAAAGGAGGAAGTGATTAATTGTGCCAAAAAGTCACTGTGCAGTTGAACTGAATGAGAACTAAGAAGAACCATGGAATCTGGAGATGTGAAAGTAACTGGTGATCACTAATGAACATAAACACTATACCAGGTTCTCTGTTAGTTGATGGTTTGCAGATCCGTTAAATTTTAAAAACTTAAGTGACAAACCTCTTTATAACATTATAGTCATTAGATAGGCTGACTCAACAAAAGTTGATCATAATGCTAATTATTCTTATATTTCTGTTGAGCCCTTCTGTTTTTTTCTGCAATACTGAACATAAGCTTCAAAGGTTAGGGTGAGACCAAGAAAGAGGTCAGTTAAAGGAGTGCAGTCAGAGAAATAAGTTAGAACATAAAATATTTTTATTAGTAATCTACACAAAGACAGATCATGTGAAGAAAATGTGGCATTAATTCAATTAGGAACAAGGAAAGTAAGAGGAGTGAATGGTATAAAAATATACAGAGTTCTTTCCAGCACAGCTGTTGTTACTTTTGAAATGTTCTTTGGCATCAGTTCTATAATCACATATTTTAAAATATTTAAAGTGCTTGTTGTTGAAACTCCACTTACCAAAGTGTGCACATCTCCTTCACTGAGGGTGAGATCCCGCTTAGTGATGAGATGGTTCCGGTCACCTTGCCCACCAATTGTGTCATTCTTTTCAGTTGTTTGCGAATTTGAGATCTAGGATTACATAAATAAACTGGTGGTAAATAACAATGGAAAATATTTTGCACTGACATTTTGGCATAAACTGTTATACATGATTAAAATATAGTGACTAAAAATTTGGTATGACAGAAAATTCACCACTTAATATATGGCTAAAACTAAGCAAAGGAAATAAAGATTAGAGTCCTTAATATGTGGGAAAAAAATTACCTCTACCTAGCCATCATTTTCTCCCCTTGCATAGCTAGAGGGGAAACTGATAAAATACTGAGAAACAGCTTGAAATTTCACAGTATACATCTGTGATGTATGTCAATCATGAGTATACATTTTTTGCTTTGTTTTCTTAACTTTCCTTACTCCAAACTGTGAATAGCTTCTTATCCAAACATATATGCTAGGATGGAGAAGACTATATCCAAGTAGAATTCCATAAAATGACATTCTTCTAGGTCAAGTCAAAAGAGCCAAGAGTAAAATGTTATATTTTATCCCAAAGACAAAAATTTCACATCCAAACACCCTTGACACATATTACATGTGGATAAACCACTCTGCGATAAAACCAAAGTCAAATTGGGTCACTTAAGAATATCTCCGGATGGGAATTCCCTGGCGGTCCAGTGGTTAGGACTCCACGCTTTCACTGCCGAGAGCGTGGGTTCGATCCCTGGTCAGGGAACTAAGAACCCGCAAGCTGCGAGACACGGCCAGAAAAAAAAACAAAGAGTATCTCCGGAGGCTCACTAAACACTACATAAATAAATGGTTTACTAGGACTTCACAGAATTCATCCTTACTCACTACACAAATAAACAATTTAATTCATAGTGTACTGGTTATGAACTAAAATATTTTCGCAGAATAGATTTATTATTAAAACAATTGTTTATTTCATGCATTTCTTTTATAGATTTAGAAAGAAAAGCAATAAAATATCATCATAATAAATGGTTGCTATTAAGTACATTACCTTAATTCTCAAAGGGTTGATCTCCATATCTGAAGTGCAGTTCATTGGCCCATCAATATCATATTGAAGGATGTACAACAAAGTGTTATTGTTATATTTGTAAGGCCACTGAAGATTTAGCATTGCCTTGCTGAATGAACTCGGACCGTTATTTCTCAGCTAATGAGGAGAAGGAAATGTAAATACTTAGGGCAAAAATCTATTCTATAATCCTTCCCCTACAACTTTAGGAATCATTAAGCAACACGATTTGAATAACAGTTTGAATAACAGTTTCCATAGTTACTCTAATATTACAACATGATCATTATTATGCAAAAGAATCAAACTCAACATCTGCCTCTGCGTAGGGCAGTATAAGTCAGGATGAATATATAAACAAAAGAGGAAAACGTGAAAAAGTTACTGATAAGTGGCATAGAAAATTTTCTTCCTGCAGAACCAAAATTTTACTCAGTGACCTATTCCTTTTACTCAAGTAGAACTAACTGGTTTTATTTTATTATTAAAATAATAATAATAAAATTACTTTTAAGTTAATTTTTATTATTATTTTTTTTACTAATTGGTTTTAAACAACAATTTGTATAAACAGCTTTCTTTTACTACTGGAAGCTACTTGTCTAATAAAAATGAACTTAAGAATAGGGAAAAAATTCAAAGAAATCTCTGGTACATACTTAAATTATGCAGAGTTTACATAAAAGTTAAATAGACTTGTTTTTTAAAAAGAGCCTATCTCTTCCTCTCTTTGTTGGCTGTCTACCAGGTATCAGTTAAATCCAACAGCTGCAAACCTCGTAGATGTGCTGAACAACTGGCCCAACGTCTTCTTCAGTCTCAGGGTTCTCCTTGTGCTCCCAATTTGGAATCGGAAGAAAGATATGATCAGGACTTGAGACTCTAAACAATGACCAAAGAAAACCTACCATGAATATCAAAATGATATGGTCAGTTCATTTTCAAAAATACCTAGTGTCCAAATGAATAAAATCAGAATTAATTTAAAAAAAACCCATACATTTAACAGACAAAACAAAAACAGAAACTATACTTGTATGTGTACATGCACAGATGGACACACAAACTACTCTTTATTGAATCTAATGTAATAGGTGAATTGATAACAGGTGAACTTTTGCATAAAAGTTCAATAAATTTATTTTGTGCCACTTTTGCCATGTCTGGTTTATTTCCAAAGGATTATCAAATAAATATTTGGGGCTTTGGAATACACCCAGGAACTTCTTCTTTCTACAGAAGCTACAGCTCTAGTAAAACGACACCGAAACATGGAGTGTCTACTGTCCAAAAGAAGCTAGGGGCCCTAGGACTTACTTTTAAGAAGTAACTACTTTTAAAGTAGTTTAAATCATGAGAATGAGATACTCAACTGGGTAATCATACTGACCCTCTTATCTCAACAGCAGCTAAAACAGCAAGGTCAACTTTGTAAGATACAACCGGGCTTACTTTGTCAAAAAGATTGGAGCTGAAAAAGAAAAAATTATATTTAGGACTGACTTGAGCATAATGGTCATCAATAGCATACAGAGGCAAATGCAGTGAAACTAAAAGTAAACAAATTAAAAGCAGTAAAGAAATGACAAACTACAAATCAAAATAATTATTTTCATTAGCATTTAATTCCAAGAAGATGATTTTTATTTAAGTTTTAGTTTTGTTTTACAAACTCAAAAGCAACATAAATTATTCTTATGATGTAAATATTGATTTTAAAATGCTATAATTAAGTACTAAAATTTTAGTCTATCCTATTCCAGAATATTTAAGTATATTGCATAATATATTTATAACAAATAATATTTCCTCCATAGTTATTATAAACGGGGAAAAGTTGTTTTCATACCTTTGGATTTGTAAGTCAAATTTCACGGAAGTATCCATCTCTGATTGCTGGTGCACACTGAAACGAAGACCAGCTAGGAGCTGAAGGAGGGAAAGATGGCAATGTTAGTTAGAACAGTGTCAAATTCGTGAAATTCCAAATCCAGCGTCCAAAGAAAAAAGAATAGTGTTTCTCTGAACTTACAATAAAACTGAAAGTACTCTAGCAAAGGTAATTAAGTCTGATCTTCTATCAAATCTCTATTATTTCAGATACTTGGGCCAATCCATAATGGAGCCTGTTTAACAATGATCAACCATAATTATATCTCCTTATAATATTAACTAATTATCTCCTTATTATATTAACTAATATTAACTTTCTGAAAAATGCAAGAGGAATTGTTTGTTGACCCAATGACAGTATAGAAGTTATGCACAATCATTTGGTGACAGGAAGTTAACACATGAACTTGTGTTAATGGGGCAGGAAGGAAGAAACAGATGGCTTATAAGAGTGAGAGAACTTGGCTAAAAAGGACAGATGTGGGGCCAGAAGCAGAATTTCTCCACGTCACCCACAACTCCATCAATAACAAACATCTTAACTTCTGCAGGAGGAAAACTGTTATTTTAAAGAAAAAACTGAGCTACAAGGTAAGGGAAAGCAGCCTTCTTGGGGGGTCACATAAATGACATCTAAAAATGGCCCTTCTAGGGGACCTTGTGAAACTGCCTCCCACTTTACAAAGTTTGGAGCCGGCCACAAGAATCAACCTGGAATTATCTATACTGAGTGAGCAGTGAGTGAGAAAGAGAGAGAGAATGAGAATATAAGGAAATAAAAAGCACGCTCACTTGTTAATGAAACATTGTAGTTAAACACTGTGTTAAATACATGTGAAAAAATGCAACTCTGGGTACTTTGTTCAAGCCCTTTTCCCTAAGAGACCTTATATCTAGAAATAATAATGACTTTTAATGGAAAACATATTTAAAGAAATATGAAATATTTATTTTTATTGAAATATATTTGACATATAACACTGTAAATTTAAGGTTGATTTGATACATTTATACACTGTTATATGATTGCCACTGTGGCAATAATTGCACCTCTGTCACATTACATAATTATCATTTCTTTTTTCTGGTTGGAATTATTAAGACCTAGTCTCTTGCAAGTTTGATGATTATAATATGTTACTGTTGTCTATAATCACTATACTGCACATTAGAGCTTTAGACTCACTTGCAAGTCTGTACCCTTAAACAACATCTAATAGGAGAGATGTTGTTTATATGGGTAGATATGGGATATTCAGCCCCATATTATCATAGATCTTCAAATTACTAATATCTATGTGCTTATTAAATTAAATTCTATTGAAAAGGTGACATGAAATATACTGCTGTTTTTTTTTTTCCTTGATAATAGGAATTCTACAAGGTATATTTTTGTTTCCTTTTTAGAGGATTTGGGAAGCAACGCACTGAGTGCTTCTTCTCAAGCTCCTGGGCTCCCTTCTCCACCCCCGAAGGGGAGCCTGATCCAACCACTGTGCTCTTAGATCCTATTGGGGTGACCATATAGGTTTCAAGTTAATGAGATCATTCTAACTCACTTAAGAATGACAGTCTTGGTATCTGTCAGAGTAGCTTTGAGGATGCATTAAAGTGTTAGTTGAAAACATCAAAGTTACAATCTCAGTCCTTAGTTTCAACCATGTTCTCATCCATTCACCAAATTGAAGGTGAAGAGTAGCTGACTGAATACAGGTAATAACACAACCCATTACTTTAGTATCTTAATCAAAACTAAACTCTGATAATCATTACATTCTAAATCAAAGCCAGTTTAGACACTATTTTGAAGTGCTTATAAAAAAAATTACTATGGGGCTTCCCTGGTGGCGCAGTGGTTGAGAGTCCGCCTGCCGATGCGGGGGACACGGGTTCGTGCCCCGGTCCGGGAAGATCCCACATGCCGCGGAGCGGCTGGGCCCGTGAGCCATGGCCGCTGAGCCTGTACGTCCGGAGCCTGTGCTCCACAACGGGAGAGGCCACAACGGTGAGAGGCCCGCGTACCGCAAAAAAAACAAAAATTACTATGGACAAACCCACAGAAAAATATGCTATTCTCTATAAAAGAAAAAAAATCCATTTTATTAAATGTCTTACTTGAGTTCCAGCCTTCATTGGGTTTCCAAGGTCACACACCACCTGGCGTGTTTGGTTTTCTGTCTTAAAAGCACAGGAAAGTCTTGCTAAAGCCTTTGATAGACAAAGAAAAAGGATTGAAAGGAAAATAAATTAATGACCAAAAAAATGCAGAAGCCATAATAAGACTTTAAAGTTCCTAGACAATATCATGCAGTTGGATGTTTAGGTTTCTCGCTTTACAAAGCAAATGCATCTATTTGAGCAACGAGGGGTACAGGGGAAACCAGAATTGTGTACAGTTACCACATGTAAAGTCCAAGTGTTTCTGAACGATCCCTAGAGGACACAGATACATAACCATATTACCTCTGAAAAATTATCTGATGGCCAGGCTTAGACACTTTATCCATCTGACCCTGTTTCAGGCACGTAGCTAGCAGTTTTTTAAATGTCCTATCAATGCATTATGCAAAGTTATTAGGCTTGAAAGGAATTATGTAAGATAGGCACTCTATTGTCTAGCAATTTAGCCTTAGGTAGAACGGCTAAGCTTGTACGACACTAAATGGGGGAGCAGCTCATTAATGTTACTGAGAACTATGAGTGCATTTCGATTTTTGAAGAGGCAGCTTGCTTACTTCACTGTTGCGGACCACCCCGATGAAATCGGCCTGCGGTGGGATGGAAACGATGAGCTCAGCTTCATAGGCACCTTCCCCCTGATTCTGAGCCTTAACAATCAAGGTCAGAGGGTTGTCGTCCCCAATATAGATCTTCTTTTGATCACTACGAGTTAATACAAATCTAGACAATGAAAAAGGACTGCACGGCGAGAGCATGACTATTCAAAGCACTGACATGTTCAACAGCGTCTCGAGATCTGTTAAGACTACTCTACAGCTCAACAGAAAACTGGAAATAGCACACTGGGTGCAAATCCAATGCTTCTCCCAGTAAAAGAACACTGATGCCTTTAGCATATCACTATCTCTCATATGTATTAAGGAAGTAATTTTATATCCCTTTGTACTTATTAATCCCCTGATTTTTTTCTAAAGGCTGAATTAATCCTTTGTCATGATACTCAACAATATTCGCTATAATTTATACATCATATAAAATGGTAATGAGTCCTTTAGTTAAGAGTATCTTTAAGAGGATATAATGTTACTTTGTGACGCTACTCAATGCTGAATAGGAAGAGATCTGTTAACCTAGGTAGCTAGTGAAAACATAGCACCTATTTTTTTAAAGCTCAATATTTATAGCTTTACTGAAAACCATGCATTATCCTCTAACATAACTAATTCTCATTACTATTACTTTAATAGAAAAATGTGTTCTTTCATTTAAATTTCTTATTACACAGTCTATTATTTGGAGCAAAACTTACCTATCTACAGAAACTTCCAGTTTGGGTTTACAGACATTGTCTTCACCACAGTCAAGCAGAATATGAGCCTAGAAAAAAATTTTATTTTTCTCTACATGGATAAATACCAGTACAGGTCACACATGCAGTGTATACCAATATACGTGTGGATGTATATGAATATATATTTATGCACACATGTATATATTTATATATACTCTAATTGTATATATACCTGAATTCAAAAGGGATCATGGCTGCCTGTTTTTAAATAGGTCAGTCTTAGCTAGTAAGAATGAAAAGGAAGGAAAAGATTTATAGGGTATAATACAATTAGTTGGAACCTTTTAGTTCTACCTCAAATTAAGCTGTTATGATTTTGGAATGAAGTATAGAAGAGAAAGTAATATTCAAGAAATGAGGGTTCTACTTTACTCAGCTGCTGCTAGCTAAGCTGTGTGATCTTAGAGGGATCAAGAGGGATCTTAAAGGGAAAAAACAGTGACAGGCTTTCTTAAAAAACAAAACAGAACAAAACAAAAACTGTATGTTTCCAAGTCACAAGGGAGGCACAGCTCCCCAGAATAGAATTGTATGGTAGAGATCTTAACTGTCACCTTAATTGGGATGAAACCCAACAGTACACGTAAACTAATTCAATGACCTAGATGTAAACAGTTGCTATGCGCTTCAAGAAGATGTGGGGAAAGGCCAGGACCAGTAGAAGAAATCTGAGGTAACTCCATAAGTGATACCAAATACAATCACTGCTAATTTAGTTCATGAACAAAGAACGGATTTAATGATATGTGATATGGTGTGTGTTAAAAGTCCCAGTTAGAATGATGAGCATCTGAAGTTTGGAATGAAAAGTATTTTGAAATATTTTTTTCAACATCTTTATTGGAGTATAATTGCTTTACAATGGTGTGTTAGTTTCTGCTGTACAACAAAGTGAATCAGCTATACATATATCCCCATATCCCCTCCCTCTGTGTCTCCCTCCCACCCTCCCTATCCCACCCCTCTAGGTGAACACAAATCACTGAGCTTTTGTGTATATATGTCAACACAACTCTCTCACTTTCTCCCAGCTTACCCTTTACTATGAAATATTAATAAACTATGCTAAAGGGATATCTGACTAACTACCACTCTACATTGAAGAGAGAGGATTAAACTGGCATTGGTGCAGCTATAGCCTTACAATATGCTATCAGGAAAGATAGTTTCAGAGATGGAAAAGACAAAGCAATGTCTTCCATTCACAGAGAACTAAATCTCTACAGTTACATACTTAATATCTTGTACAGAGTAAGAACTTAATACAAATTTGAATGAATAAATGGAGGGTGGGAAAAACAAAACTCTCTTTCTTCAGGAAGCATGAAATCTCTAACTCCAAAGGATTAGGGTACAGAAAGGGAAACTCAAAAGCTGCCCTGTCTGATATAGTAGCCACTAGTGAGCCACACGTGGCTTTTGAGCACTTGAAATGTATCTAACGCCACTGGGGAACTGAGTTTTATATTTCATTTAATATTAATTAATTTAAATTTAAAAACTGATACTTGATTCTGCTACTGAAAAACTTTTAGTATGTTTAGAACAACTTGGCTATGTGAATCTACTTCTTCAATTATAAATTATATGAGTTCTAAATATAGAAAAAATATTTCTGATGAAGCTTTAGCATCTGAATTGAGATGTGTTGTAAGTATATAATACACTCTGGATTTTGAAGACCGTAAAAAACAGAACTTAAAAAATTTCACAGAAAATATGACTATTTGGAAATATGATCTTAAAGAAGTAATTAAGTTAAAATGACATCATTAGGGCGGGCCCTAATCCAATACGACTGGCACTTCATAAGGAGATCAGGACATAGACACAGAGGGGAAACGATGTGAAGACACAGGGAGAAGATGACCACCTACAAGCCAATGGGAGAGGCCTCAGAGGAAACCAACCCTGCAGACACCTTCATCTCAGACTTTAAGCCTCCAGAATTGTGAGAAAATAAATTTCTATTATTTAAGCCACCTGTAGTATTTTGTTATGGCAGTCCTAGCAGACTAATACAGATATATTATTAAAATTAATGTCACCAGTTTTCTATGTTTTTTTTAATGTTACTGACCAGTATATTTAAAATTACAAATGTGGCTAACATTATATTTCTAACAGACAGCAGTACTTCGTAGAGAGAGTACAGTAAAAAAGTTTGTAATATGACCAGTGAAATAAAGGGCCATTTTAGAGAGAAGTAAATAAGAATGATGGGATAGGTAATTAACATCAAAATGAGAGTACATAATAAAGCTAAGAAAACAGAAAAAAAGATGCCTAAGAGTAGGTAATGTCAGTGCTGAAACAAATGTAGAACACAAAGGAAACAAAGATTCAAATAATGAAGAAAGTGGGATGGGGACAGGGAAGAAAACCAAATATTACTGAAGTTATTATTCCCTCAAAGTGGTTTCAAAAGTTAACCAATTTGATTAGCTGGCTTTAAACTGTATTGGTATTAAAGAGATTGGTGATCTCAGTAAACTAAACAAAAGTCATGTTAACACTAATAAATAGTTTCCAAAAAATTCTAAAATTATAAAGAAAATAATCATAACTCCTATAACAAAACACATAATGTAAAAGGACAAGTAACAATTAACTTTTCTAAAAAATGTAAAATTGAATGACAGACTCTAAGAGGCTCAGCTGTTCATTATTAAATTATTAATCAACATAATATTGTATATCCCCTAAAAATAAAAAATGTAAGAAATATAAACAGAGCTATGTTTTAAAGTTCTATATTAATGGGTAGTAGAAAGTAGCACGTATACTATTCATGTGCAAAATGAAATATAAAATAAATTGTTAAAATATAAAAATTACAAAAGACTTAAAAAAATTTTAATTTGCCTTATGCTGCTGTCATTTATAGTCTTCTCAAATTACGAAAAAAAAATAGTTTATGAGATCTTAGCAAGTTAGACAAAGAAGTAACAACCTAAATATAGGGTAAAGCATTCTATGACAGCAGAAATATTAATCTAAAAATATGAATATGTAATAAAAGAGGAAAAAATAGGAAATACAATAACATTTGAATGCATGGGTTTTACATAGGATTTTCTAAAAATATTTTAATATAGCCTTTATAAAATTTTATGTTGCTATATTTGGTTTTATGAAAAGAATGATTATGTACTATATATGCATATATGTGTGTACATATACTATTTTTTACAATTAAAATATAAGTCAAAGGTAATATAAATAAACTTGTTTAGCAAAATATAAAATACTATGTAAGTAAATTGGCATTTTGTTGTTTTCCTTGAATTATTTTACTGTTTTATGTGTATGAAATGCGACCCTGTCTTCCTCTGCATATCTCTAAGTTCTGTGTGGCTTTAAATGTCTTTGACCTGAAAATCCAGATTCCTTCTCCTCTGACTTCTCTGACCCAACATTATAAAAGCAATCCCTTATGCTATTTAACAATATGAACTGTAAGACTTTAAAAAAGATAAAAGTATAAAATTAATGATAAATTAATAAAGTACAGTACCTGTCGACTAATATTGGCAGGAGTGAATTGGTTAAGAATAGGCTGCAAGCCTGTCCCATCAGCAGCTGTTCTATAATCCAACTGATACTCCATAAAAATAGTAATTGGAGTGAGTTTGTCTCTAAATTCAGATTCATCCTAAAAATGGAAAAGCTTTGAATTAATGTTGACATCAACCTATGACATCAAGCTATCTGGAGAAATCCATAAGTGCACAATACAAAGCCAGCTGTATTCACCCCTTGATCAAATTCTACAAAAACTCTTTGAAAAACTACACTTACATAAGAATAGAATATCCAAAAAGAAGATTATCATTATCCAGTGAGAACCCTTAATCAACTTTGTTTTATAATATTTGGTTCACACAAAAATATGAGGCATGTTAATAAAATGAGCACTCAAACACACACCCAATATAAATAATAACTAGGACATAACCTATATTGCTAAAGCTACCCACATGCTCTTTTCTCTTTTCATCCCTTTGTCTTCCTTCCAGAGGTAACCATTCCCTTGCTTGCTTTCAGCAGTTTTACTCTAGTGTGTGTGTCCCTGAACAATATGTTCTTCAGATTGCTTTTCCTGTTTATTTTAATTGATTTCTCACATGAGATTAGCCTTGGCCATCCCCATTTTTTTTTTTTTTTTTTTTTTTGCAGTACGCAGGCCTCTCACTGTTGTGGCCTCTCCCGTTGCAGAGCACAGGCTCCAGACACACAGGCTCAGCAGCCATGGCTCACGGGCCCAGCCGCTCCGCAGCATGTGGGAGCTTCCCAGACCGGGGCACAAACTCGTGTCCTCCGCATCGGCAGGCGGACTCTCAACCACTGCGCCACCAGGGAAGCCCGTTCCTGTTTATTTTAAAATGAGACTATACGTATTCTTCTGTCATTTGCTCTCTCTGTTCAATACTTTTTAAGATTCATTCATGCTGTTGCATGTAGTGAGGTTAATTTTTACTGTTGAGTAATATTTATCATATAATAATTTATTTACAATTTATTTATCAATTCTTCTGTCAAAGGTTATTTGGACTGTTTTGGGTTTTTGGTTTATTTTTGCTATTACAAAAAAAAATGTTGTAATGTATTGTTCTACATAGTGGCAAGGAGATTTGTCAGCTCTGTAAGATACAATATTATTTTCCAAATTCTTCATATTGGCAATTTACACCACCATGAGCAATGTGTAAGAATTCTGATTAACTCACATCTTGACCAAGCAATAGATACTGGCAGACTTTGAGTGTAAAATGGTATTTCTTCATAATTGTAACTTGAGGTATTTGTCTTGTTTGCTCACATCATGAATAGTTATTTAATTTCATCAAAAACCTTTCCCTGCACTTAAGTAAGATGGCCATGTTTTCAGTCTATTCATGTGTAAAGTTACATTTCTATACTTTCAATATTAACCCACCCTAGGATACATCCAAGTTGGTCTGTTTTTTAATCTTTTTTATAAACTCCTAGGATTTAGTTTGCTTATATTTGGTTAGTAATTTTACATCTGTGTCTTTGTATAACACTGTCATGAATTCTCCTTGCTTATACTAGCCTCTGTCAGTCTGGGTATCAGTTACACTACCTTCACAGAATAAGTTGGAAATATATTTTATTTTTCTATTCTAAGAGTTTAACATTGGAATGTCTCATTCTTGACAGTTTGGTAGATGTTGCCTATAAAACCATCTAGGTCTTGTGATTCCTTTGTGTAAAGATTTTTAACTGCCAGTTAAATTTTTTTTAATGGCTTATATGGTTAAATGAATTGTTCGGGTTCTTCAAATGA
The DNA here is from genome assembly GCF_964341445.2 of Mesoplodon mirus. Lineage (NCBI taxonomy): Eukaryota > Metazoa > Chordata > Mammalia > Artiodactyla > Ziphiidae > Mesoplodon > Mesoplodon mirus. The sequence goes on from NC_138984.1 coordinate 48,103,045, forward strand.
CAGCTGTGTTGTGTTTTTCTAAGAATGTCTGCTTTCTCTCAGTTTTTCTATGTCTTAGCACAAGGTTATTCATAATATTTTATTACTTTAATTTCTCCATTATCTATAGGTACATCCTTTTTCAATTCCTAGTTTTGTGGAGGTTTCTGGGGGTTTGTTTTTCCTTCATCTTTTTCTCAATCTTTCATTTAAATTAAATAGCATTTAAGGCTATACATTTACCTTTACATTCTGCTTCTGGGACATCCTACACATTTTGATATGTAGTAGTTTCATTATAATTTACTTCTAAGTAAATTCCTAATATGATCTCTTTTTTGATCAGTAAGTTACTTAAAATCACAATTCCTAATTCCCAATTTATCTTTGTTATTGATTTCTAAAAATTGCACTGTAATCAAATAGCATATTTTCTATGATTCCAATTGTTTCAGATTTGTTCAGACTTCCTTTATATGTATATATGGGGAAATTTTATATTCTCTAATTGTTGGATGCCAAGTTCTATATAGGTATATAGGTCTACTAAATTGAGCTTGTTAATTATGTTGTTTTCTAAATCTTTACTGATGTTTTTGGTCTTTTTTTTTTTGCCATACCATGGGGCATGCAGGATCTTAGTTCCCCAACCAGGGATCGAACCTGCGCCCCCTGCAGTGGAAGCATGAAGTGTTAACCACTGGACCACCAGAGAAGTCCTGATGTTTTTGTCTTTTAAAAAAAATTTCATCCTTCATTTCATTAAACATTTTATACACACATATTTTGTAACTGATAATTCTAACATCTCAAGCTTTTGCAGGACTAAGATTTATTTGCTGTGTCTTCTAATGGCTTATTTCCTGGTGTGTTTAGTACTTTTTTAAGAAATGAATTCCTATTTGATTGAACTTAACCTATGGGACCCATACTAGATTGCTCCAGTGAGACCTTGTATTTACTCTTGCAGGAGTCAGGGCACATCTTTGTTTTGGGAACACTTTAGCCTTGTGGAAGACTCTGGACCTAATGCAGGAGGCTCAGGTCAGACCCCTGGTTTGCAGAAGGCCCCAGGAGAGCCTGAACCCCTGTGCTGGTGTCTGCAAGTACAGCTCACCCTCCGCCCAGACTCCATCCCTCCCTCCCTAGCCATCCTGGCTCACACACTTGTTTACAACTCCCAAGTCAGGTTTAGCCAATGTAGTTTTTTCATTGATTGCTTATGGTGGGGGGCGGGGGGGTGGGGTGGATTTCTTTTACTGTCTCGAGAGTCCAGCAATATTTAAGAAATATGTTTGTCATAATTTATTCAGTAGCATTGTTGTGGAAAGGCCACGTGTAATATCCAGTCTGACAAGCGTAGAAGTCCATTACTCAAGTTTGACTCTTTAAAAAGCCCAATTTCCTCAAATGCATTTCTCTGTCTTCTTTTTGATTTACTACCAAAAAAATTTACAGAAAGTGAAAATCATTTAGATGAAAAGAAAAAATAATAAGTAGAAAGAAGAGATAATGGATAATCTCTTACCCGCAGATATGCTATTAGTTCTTCACATTGCATCTGTCCCCCCCTTGAGATGGTCATGTTCTTGGGGTGACCCGGGGACCTGTTATGGAGAAACAGTGCTCGTCGAATGGCTCCTTTTTGCTTGAGTTTATCCAAAAGAAGCTCCACCTGGAAGTCTATACAAACCAAAGGATTTATAACCAACATAATCTTTATGGACACCTATCTGTCCTAAATATCTCAAGTTTTCATTTAAACAGAGATACATATTTATCCCTTAAGAAGTAATCTGCTTCTAATTCGTTAAAAATGTCTATACATTGTAGTGAGATGACAACATATTAATTCTGAATAAATATCTAATAATTAAATAACTGATCCAACTATCCCCAAATTAATGTCATCTATTAAATTGAGACAATAGATAATGATGGTAATAAAACAACTATCAGATAGAGGGGAAATTTTTTCTTTTAATTTAAGCTGAGAGGAGGAAGTTCAGAAATAAAATGTATGAATTAAGACTTTTATCACTAATGCAGGTAGCAGGACTCTTGCTGACTGTGATTAAGAAATGTTTACTAATATGCACCCATACCCCATACCATTACATTCACCATTACGACGAATGAGCGGTTTGCATCACTTGCAACTCCTACTTCTAATGAAGCTACTGTATCAAACTATCAGGTAAATATGTCCCTCATGAAGCAAATGACCAAATATAGCTGACTGGGTCAAGAATCACCTTAAAATGAATGTGCAGCCAGTGAACAGTCTGAAGCACAGTTGCTAGACTACTGCCTGCTAACATCAGTTCTTCTTTAAATAGCTTCTTCAAAGGAGATACGAGTGCAGATCTTTAAAACCACAAATCTCTTTCTAAGTTTCTCTAAATGTTGAACTTCATGTCAAATTTGAGTGAAAAGCCAGGGTCATTTTGCTTCTCGTTCTGTTTCACCCACCCTGTGAGAAACAGCAAGCTCCTGCTTCTGGCCTCTTGAAATTGCCATTTCGCCTGTGCAAAATACTCCTCCAGACATCGTTTAGCTCCTTCATTTCCTTCAGGTCTTTACTGAAAAGTTACCTTCCAGAGAGACCCTTTCTTGCTACTCTATGTGAACTTTCATGCACAAACACACCCCCAGCAGACTCAGTCCTCTGTCCGGAGCTTTACTGTTATTCCTTAGCACATATACCGACAAATCTCCACAACAGTTACTTAACTCTCCTACCTTGATCTCAGAATCACATAAACCATTTTCTGGAATGGAAGAGTCAAGTTAGAATTTGCTGCGTGTGCTAAATTTAGTGGTCTAACTTTCCTTCTCTCTATTTCTAAACCACCTCTACTCTGGAGATTACTGGGGCTTCTCTAAGACATAAAGTATAAACTTTTCAGTAGGTCATTGACTTATAAACAATGATACTTATTTCTCCTAGAGTTCATCTGTCTCACAATGATAACTGTTTATCTTTGTGAAGGCCATATTTACCACTAATTGTTCACAATGTCAATAAATGTATTATTTCTGAATTGGCTTAAGAGTTGCCAAACACAATAATTACGTTGCAATATTAAATGTCTTTAAGCATAAACATTCAAATAAAAAAGCAATAACAACTATTTGAATAGCTATTCAAATGTCCTAAAACATTTTTTAAGTGCTGTGTATGCAGCATCATTAAAATAATATAATTTTTCCATAGAACACTTACTAAGTTTCGTGGGAAGTGCTCCTTTGCCATCTGCCTTTAAGCAGAACCTGACATTAAAACTGTAGAAAAATAAAAAATACATACAAATCCCATAATCCAGGTTAGACATTTTTCCCATTTATATAGCATTATTTATTTATTTGTTTGGTTGTTTATTTATTTATCTTGGAATTGGAATTACAATTCGAACTTTTTGGTATTTTAAAGTCTCATCACAATGCCTACAATTAATTTTTTTAAAAAGACAGTAGGGCTTCCCTGGTGGCGCAGTGGTTGAGAGTCCGCCTGCCGATGCAGGGGACACGGGTTCGTGCCCCGATCCCGGAAGATCCCACATGCCGCGGAGCGGCTGGGCCCGCGAGCCATGGCCGCGGAGCCTGTGTGTCCGGAGCCTGTGCTCCGCAACGGGAGGGGCCACAGCAGTGAGAGGCCCGCGTACAGCAAAAAAAAAAAAAAAAAAAGACAGTAAAAGAGATTATCTATGCCTCTCTTATTCTCTTATTTATTATTTGAAAAACTCACTATAGGTGACATAATCTGATATTACCATGTAACAGTTTCTCCCTTTCCCCCCAAAATACACAACGTAGATGAAATTATAGTATATTGCTTAAAAAATTAAATATTTACACTATGCCAGTTTAGGATACCTAATACACTCTCATTCTTCATAATAACCTATTAGATAAGCTATCATCCCTATATTACAGATTGAAAAACTGAGGCTTGGATGGTATTAATTTTCCCATTTTCATGGAACACATATTGAATAGAATTCGAATACAAACTCTGGTCTGTACGATTCTAAAACTTTTGTTGTTGTTACACTTTTGTTACACTGATAATATTTATTTTTTGTTGTTGTTGTTACACTTTTGTTACACTGATAATATTTATTTAGCTAGACATTTTTTTATTATCACCTAAATCTCACATTTCTTTTTTTTTAAATCTCATATTTCTAATACTTAGTTCACATTGTGAAACCTTATATCTTTCTTTATGTCTTAATATTATTTTTAAAACATGAAGCTATACAGAATAATCTAATTCATCCTTCAGTAATTTAGGCATGTTTCCTTTCATGGAAAGGAATGAGACAAAAAAAAAAAGAGAGAAAGAAAAGAATTTCTTAACCTCCTCTCAAGCTTACAGAATCTTTTGATAAATTTAAATGGGGGAAATGACAATCCAGATTTAAAATAAATGTCTCACTTATGAAAAAGCCCCATAGGGCTTCCCTGGTGGTGCAGTGGTTGGGAGTCCGCCTGCTGATGCAGGGGACGCGGGTTCGTGCCCCGGTCTGGGAGGATCCCACGTGCTGCGGAGCGGCTGGGCCCGTGAGCCATGGCCGCTGGGCCTGCGGGTCCGGAGCCTGTGCTCCGCAGCGGGAGAGGCCACAACAGTGAGAGGCCCGCGTACCACAAAAAAAAAAAAAAAAAAAATAGCTCCCCTGTTGGCACAGTGGTTGAGAGTCCGCCTGCCGATGCAGGGGACACGGTTTCATGCCCCGGTCCAGGAGGATCCCACATTCCGCGGAGCGGCTGGGCCAGTGAGCCATGGCCGCTGAGCCTGCGCGTCCGGGGCCTGTGCTCCACAACGGGAGAGGGCACAGCAGTGATAGGCCCGAGTACCGCAAAAAAAAAAAAACCCATAAAGCTACCTCTAATTAGCAAGCTCCTCTAGAACAGTATTTTCACAATTTATTACTAGGTTATGACATCAGTTTAATGGGTGTGTCCAGCATCTTAAAAAAATGAATATGTAAAATTGACTTAAGTATCAAGGGTAAGATTTCATGAAACTTTTGTTTTAATTACATGCACGTGTTTACTGGATTATGATGTAAAATGTATTTCATCCTACACGCCATATTCGAAAACATATGAAAGCTACTGCTCTAGTTAGTGTATTCAAAGCCTCCACCTTGTTGCCATAATCATAAGCACATCATCAGCAATGTGCAGCAACTTCACCAGGACACAAAGGGTGAGTGAAGGGATGAAAGTCAGTAAAACTTACAAAATCTTGAAAACAACTTCACTGCCAGTCAATGAAAATGAAGACTAAATATTACTGAATTTTTAATGCAATCCAATGAAAGAAATAAATTTTTTATTATATACATGTTTTTTATTTAATATATTTTATTATAAACAAAATTTTGAAAAATGATTTTAATAATAATACATAATTCAAAAACAAAATCAGAAAAATATCTTTTCATTAGCTCTTCTGAAGGAAAATTTTCCCAGCTTCCAATCAGTTTACCCTTCTTATGTAAGTTCTCTCTGATTTTTCTATGTGAGCAAGGAACATGAAGTGAACAGTGTTTCCGCCATGCGGCTTGCGGGATCTTAGTTCCCCGAGCAGGGATTGAACCAGGGTCCGTGGCAGTGAAAGCGCAGAGTCCTAACCACTGTACCACCAGGGAATTCCCCATGGTGAGTTTATATATGGGTTAAGACTTTTCATTATTAACTTTATGTTTATTTTAACACGTATGAGAAAGACACTGGTTTCTCTATTTTATTTTAATATGTTTTAAAGTAAATCACGAGTCAGTTTAAAGAAAAAAGCCTTAAGAAAATTATAAATACAGGGAGAATGAAAACATAGCAAAAAATCATACAACATAGAGAAAAGTAACATACAAATAATGGAAACTTAAATACTGGACTAGAGAAGAATTCAGACCTGAAGCTTACAAAAACTATATTTTTCTTTAGAAACTAGTAAAAGAACAAATAGAAGACCAACATGTTAAAGCAAACTTTTTTCGTACAGTTAGTCACAGATATCAAATCTGAAAAAGACCATTAGTTTTTAAAAATTAAAATCAAAATGTTCACAGGCTTGTTTAGCATTTAAATGAGTTCTAAAATCTTACTGGCTTTATTTTTGAATATATTCACTGAGCATGCATAATTTTTTAAAATTAGCTTTATACTAGTTTAGAGCATATTTCTAGAGCCTTCTACATATCTTCTTTGGAACAGTATTTCTATAATTCAGTCTATGACAAGAAAATAGAGTGTACCCACAGAAACTGCTTTAGCAATATTTCAGCCTCCCCCTCCATTTTCAGTTGTTTTTATAATGACTGAACCAATAATCACAATAATAACTATTACGAAACAAACATCCTTACCAGGAAACTTTGAGATCTGTCCCAGGCAGTGGGCAGGTTTTATTGTCTTGATTTAAAATGCTAGGATACACTTCAAGGCCAGCGTTTACAGTGATAACTGGCCTGGCCCTGGTTTAAAAAAAAAGAAAAGAAAAAAAAGTTATTTAAAATGTTAGATTGATCTAAGCATTTCAGGTTCACATTCATTGCATACACAGTGTGATGTTCACTAAAGCAGTGTTTATAATAGCAAAAAGAATAGAAACAACCTAAACTTAGCATGACCAAATATTCCAGTTTGCCCAGGACTGTCTTGACTTTTATCAGTGAAAGTCCCATGACCTGGTAAATTCCCCTCAGTTCCAGGCAAAGCAGGACCACTGGTCACAACCTATCTGAACGCAGCCCATTAAAGCAAGATGGTTAAACAAGTTGTGGGATATCTACCTAATGCAGTGCAATACAGTGGGGGAAATGAGTGCTGTAAAGCCATCTGTGCTAATATAGGATGATATTAGCCAAGACATGAGAGGAAAAAAAACACCATGTACAAAGGATGTATACACACACACACACATAATTTTTTAATGCACAGAATATTTGTGACAGGATATACTAATAAAACTAGTAACTGCTGTGAGAGGAAGTATATTTCTCTTATTGTATGCCCTTTTTACATTGCTTGAATTTTTACCACATGTATGTATTACTTTGTTAATAGCAATTTTAAAAACTGAAACAATAAATTAAAATAGTTTCCAAAGTTCAGATGCACAGGTTTACGCTCTGTACAAAAATACAGTAGCCTCAGGGCAGTGTATTTGTCTCAATCATGATAAATCCTGGAATCTGTACAGACACAAGCTGCCCCGAGAGGCACAATCAAGTTGACCCATCACAACCTCCACTACACAGTACCAGTGTTAGTTTTCCTGCCATGTATAAGCACAGTCCATAGAGGTGTAAACATCTTAATCTACTTGGGATGTTAGTTGATATTGTAAGGCATGAGGAATTGATGAAATTCAGATAAATACTGGGATTATGTATGAAGCTGGGAAATGGAGATATGGGGATTTATACATATTGCTCTAATAAAAATATTCATTTGGGGAATCATTACATACTGCCCTTGTGGTCACAGAATGCTGTGGCACAAACACCAAGTTCTTGTCTCTTAGAAGAAAATGTAAACTCCTATAATTTTAAACTCATATAATCTAAAACACAGGAGAGCATCTTTGAACATAATTTAAAGAACAAAAAGGGAAAATTCTGAATGCTTTCCTAAATAAAAAAATCTAGGGCTTCCCTGGTGGCGCAAGTGGCTGAGAGTCTGCCTGCGGATGCAGGGGACACGGGTTCGTGCCCTGGTCAGGGAAGATCCCACATGCCGCAGAGCGGCTGGGTCCGTGAGCCATGGCCGCTGAGCCTGCGCGTCTGGAGCCTGTGCTCCGCAACGGGAGAGGCCACAACAGTGAGAGGCCCGCGTACCACAGAAAAAAGAAAAAAAAAAAATCTATAGCTTTCTCTACTTTGGGATCTCCTTGTATCATTACTACTTGCCTGAAGCAAATCTTGAATAGAAAGAACAAATTTTATCATTACTTCAAGAAAATTAAACTGAAATTCAAATACTGGTACTTAACTATAAAACTTTCATATAATTCATAATATTCCTATATTACTAGATATGGAAACGCTTACCTGTATAATACAGCTCTATCTACACCGAAAGCTCCTACAATTAAGTCTTAAAAGAGAGCAGAAAAATATGTTAATAATAATTATTTTTTAATTCACATATCATTCCATAAAGCTCTCAGTGTGTATAATAAAGATATAGACATAGTCTCAAAACTATTCTTCATTAAGTGGTTGTAAGACAACATCTAAAAGGCTAAAATGTATATGAAAACTTTAAATATGCTATCATCAATGGCAAACACTCATCATAAAACTAATTTTTTCATCCATCCAGGTAGACAAGACTCTTTTTAATGGATACATAGTAAAAATCAGCAACAATAAGGAAGTGTATACCATGCAAACACACACATCCCCAAAGGAAAAAGCTTTATAGATGCCTGTGGATTTTACAATTTCATTGTAAAATTTCTTTTTTTTCATTTACTTATTTTGTTTCAAAAACAAAACAAAACAAAAAAAGCACAATACATATACACTTGATCCTTGAACAACATAGGTCTGAACTGCGCGGGTCTAGAACTGAGCGGGTCTACTTATAAGTGGACATTTTTCCGCACTGAATACATACTATAGCACTACACAACCTGAGGTTGGCTGAATCCGCAGAGGTGGAACTGTGGATAGAGGACCAAGTGTACAGTTAGTTATATGTGGATTTTTGACTGTGCAGAAGGTTGGCACCCCTAACCCTCACGTTGTCCAAGGGTCAACTGTACTTAGAATGCTTAGAATGACAGCAGATAGCATCCAAATCAACAAAAATAGAATGCATTAGTTTTTATACGTAGCTGGTACCACTGGTTCACAACTAGGAAAAAATGAAATCAGAACTCTCTCTCTCAGTATACCCAAGCTAAATTTGACGAAGCCCTTTCTAAGCAGAAAAGTACATGAGAAACCATAAAGACAGGTACAACGGATTACATAAAAATTAAGAATTTCTTTATGCCCAAAAAGAAAACATGACAAAACTGAGAAATATACGTAAGAGTTAAGGAGTTAAAACCCTCAGTATCTAAGGAACTGCCACAAGTTAAAAAAAAATGAATGAAAGAAAAGAAAAACAACATTCCAATAGAAATGGAGAAAAAAAGATGTAGAAAGGAAATTCACAAAAGTAAATATATATATGCAAGTAAACAAGCCTTATTGTGAGAATTTACTGAGATAATATATTTCATAAAAATCATGATGATTAGTCAAGTCCATAAAACTGCTAGACCATTAAAAACAAAAAGAGATGGCTGACATTTGAAAACTTAGACTGAGCTTTTGTTTATAGCTTCCACATTCTGACATTTCATTACAGACTTCAAGACAATAAAAGAAGAACTACGAGTACGTGCTTTATATTGGAAGCTCCCAGGAAACAGCTGTCTGTGCTTTGTATCCCCTCAATGACGAGAACAGTGCCTTGAACAACGGCAAGGGCTTGAACAGTAGTTGAAATATTGAATTTAAATGATTTATAACAGAAATCAAGAGAGCAGTAACTAATACTACTTGCTATTAGGACCGAAAAATCTAAGACGCTCTTTGTATTTCTAGGAAAGCACCTGGATATCCATTCTTGTCTATATCCGTGGCTCCTTTCATTGAATAGCCGAAGCTTGGTGGCATGCTCCGAGCAGCCCACTTCCCTTCAAGGATCTGAGATGGTACCGCATTCAAGCCTGTAGGTCTTCCATTGAAAATATAAACAATTCCTTTTTTATCTTCACCCCCATATGGAGCAGCGATTGCAATATCTGAGGGGGAAAAGGAAGAGGGGAAGAGGGAGGAGAGGGAAATGAGGGAGGGGAGAAGGTGAGGAATAAAGGAGGAAAGCAGAGTGGGAGGGAGGAGGGCAAGGATGGAGAGAAGGAAGTCTTAGTGCTCGTCATTATTTCTGTGGAAAAGGTCTTAACATCTTTAGAACCCATGTATCATGTTTATCAATTCCAAGTTCAGTAGGGTACTCTTTTTTCTTTTCTTTTTTTTTTTTTTAACCAATGCCATAAAGCCTTTATTTCCACGGGCATCGCATGTACAATTCTCTTCTCTTTCTGGGAAAGAACTTTTCCCATTCCCCATTCCAGGACACATCCTGGCCATTCTCTCCTCTCCCTTTGGCTGGACTACTCCATGGGACCTAGGAAACTTCCTGTGGCGGGGAGTTGCATGGGAAGCAGAGGCAGCTGTGGTCCCACGGCACCCTCATGTGGTGCTGTCCAAGATGACAGCCTGCTACTCAAAGTAGGAAGCCCTCCCAAGAAGGAATGAGTCCTCTGGGCAGCCAGGCTCTCTACTTCAGGCAAAGCAGCCATGCGTGGTGGCAGTAGGGTACTCTTAATTCAAAAGCAACAACCAAATTCAAGGAGATTCAAGCAAAACTGTATGGAAATGACATTAAAATTTGGAGCCAGATATTCCGGGTATGACCTTGGACAAATCACTTAACCTTTCTGGACCTCAAATGCCTCATCCTTAAAATAGAGGGGAAGGGACATGTAAAAAGATTCATCTAAGGTTCATTCTAGCTCTTAAAATTCTAGTTAATTTAGTTGGGCATGGTTTTCAGGTTTTTTTGAGAAGTCAACCTGACTCAGAAAGTTGAAAGTTATGATTTCATCTCTATCTTGCTCAACTTACACTGAAATGAAATAAACAAATAAAAAGTTTGAAATGCTTTAAAAACAAAACAGTACACCAAATAGTCACTATGATCTTTCCTAACTCTAGAATATATTACAAATAACTATGCCCACTTCCTTCTACCTTTGCTGGTCCCACCCTGGACAAGGCCATTCTCATTCTTTGCCTGGACCCCTAAAGCAGCCTAAGGGGCCTCCCACTTCTACTCTTGCCCCTATAATCCATTCTCTTCAAAACTGCCAAATGTTGGGTTTCCCTGGTGGCGCAGTGGTTGAGAGTCCGTCTGCCGATGCAGGGGACGCGGGTTCGTGCCCCAGTCCGGGAAGATCCCACATGCCGCGGAGCAGCTGGGCCCGTGAGCCATGGCCACTGAGCCTGCGTGTCCGGAGCCTGCGCTCCGCAACGGGAGAGGCCACAACAGTGAGAGGCCCGCGTACTGCAAAAAAAACAAAAAACAAAAAACAAAAACCCTGCCAAATGTTAATATCATGTTATCTTCCTTCTTAAAATCCTTATTTCCCAAAGCATTTACGTGTTACCTGGTTTGTCCATTCATCACCCCACTCCCAACCCCAAGTCTACCCTCACTCACTCTTCCTACCAATCCTGGCCCTTTTCTCTGTTTCTTAAACTCAGCAAGCGAGTCCGCATCTCTGGATTTATACTTGCTGTTCCCTCTGCCTTAACAGTTCTTGCTCCAGAGCTTTTCAAGCTTTGCTCCTTCTGTTTGTCCAAATCACAGTTCAAATGTCATCTTGTCAGAGAGGTCTTCCCTGGCCATGCTATGGAGCAATGCACTCTCCCCTCTCCATCTAGGTACTCTCTATCATGTTACCTTGCCTTTTTTTGTTTAAACGCACAGCCTTTATCACTATCTGAATTTCCCCTTGATGTGTTTACTCTATGGCTCCTCCACAAAACATAAATTTCATGAGAGCAAGGATGTGTCCATCTTGCCTATGACAGCCCCTATGTACCAGCCATTCCAAACTGACTCAATTTACTTAATATACCCGAAATGTTTTCAGCCCCCTCAATGCTGCAACCCCTGAGACATCAAACATACCTTGGTCACTCATCTTTTCTTTAAGACCATTATGCCCAAGAATATCTCAAACACTGTGATGACTACATTCCAGTGTTTACTTGTTCACATTAAATTTGCTCCTACTCATGCTAAATTCCTTAAGGACATGGATGGGCTCTAAGTTATCCTCTCATTTTTAGCAGTTAGAACAGTGCTTGGCCTGCAGTAAGCGCCAACTAAGAATTTGTTATCCTTAAATAAAAAGTAGTATTTAAATTATGTAAGAGTCCTTCCTTATCTTTTTTAAGTTTCAAAAGATAAATATAACTTCTAAATTGACAAGTGCATTAAGAAAGTTTTTATTAAAATACAATTTTCCAACAGAATATGGCTCTACTGTTGAGAGATGGTTTTAAAAAATTCTCCTTACCTTTTCTAAACCTTTCATTATTTTGTACATTCTAATCATCTTTTCTCTTGGCTGGTATCTGTCTAGTCTGGAGAGCCCTACTTTTCCATGTCATCAGTCTCTTCCTTTGATCATTTTAGTTTCTCTTTTCTGTGTTTTTTCCCTCTGCCTTTCTGGAGAAGTATTGACAAAAACTCCACATAATTGTGGAACATAATTTTATTGTTTTGTTTTCGGCAACCCTCTTGATGATATCTAGGGTTTTTCCAGAGGGTGTAAGTGGAAAGGGAGGAAAACAGCAGCAAAGACATAACAGAGAGTCAATGTCATCAGGTCTGAACAAGGAAAAGATCCAGGTTACAACCAATACTTCATTATATGTATATATAAACTATATATACATATAAACTATAAATACATATATATACACATATAAACTATATAAATATAGTTACATAAATAACAGCTCAGATCATTTTCTCCTGAAGACACTGTCATTCACAATCTACTCTTTGGGACAATAAGACCCCAGGAGACACTTTGGAAGAATAAAATCATCCTCTATGGTATCTATCTCTAAAAGTAAAATCTCTTTGTAAAATCGTTGTAAAACTTCGATATTTTTTAGCTGTCACTGCTTATAATTTTTGTGTTCACAGATAATACATTTTAATAGAAATAGGGAAAACAGGATGAGATGTTATCTGGATCCTGATATTAAAGAAACATTCTTTAAAGTGTGTGGAATATCCTCAAGACAAGGTGACAGCAAACACGTCCAGGCTTTACCAAAACACCTGGAGACAGGCCCAGCTATAGCAACGAACTCAAATGTGTTCAAGGTAGAACCTCGAATCTGGCCCTGTGTTTTCTAGGTAGTCTTTGTTATCAATAAGTAGTGATTTGGTCTGTTCTATAGTATTCTTTTACAGTTCTATGTTGAACTTTATACCAGAATTCCATTTGATTTATGTTAAGTTCTCTTGGTGGTAAAAAATCTTTAAGACTATTTTAGGAAGCAAAATGTCCCCTTGAGTAGTTTTTCACTAACAATGAAAACTTCTAGGGTGAGAGATGACACATCTAGTGTGACATAAAACTACCCACAAGGCAGGAGTGGGGTCTTGAGGCCAAACAAACATTTCCCTTTTCTACTACTAACTGGGAGATTTGAGAGTCATCTGCATTTCTGAAGGTTTCATCTTAATTTATAACTTTCTTTACATTTTCAGGGGCATATCCCTATATATTGTTGATTATACAAACACACCAACAGTTCAATTCTTCATTTTGTGACCTCTAGAAAGGTTTTTAGCAGTATTCTTTTAAAAAAAAAAAAAAAACTTGGTAATCTTTAAAAAAAAAAACTTGGTAATTCGTAATCTATATTTCACTCTATAGTAGAAGCCAACTTTGATTTTTAAAGATATCTACAGCTATTAATTAAATTTTTAAATGGGACTATTATAAAACACTGAGCTTATACCTTTTTACTTGTCCCCATGAAGGGAGATATAACCTCCCTCAGAATATTCTGGACAGCCACAACAATAAAATATTAGTGGCAAATAATACCTTTGAGGGATGCATTAGGGTCAGCATTGCCTTGACAATTTGCCCGGGAGCATTTTTTACACTTGTATCCAAATGGACAGCAGAGGGCACTGCCGCTAAGCAGGACAGAGACACAGAAAATCACCAGCTCACACTGGGCTCCCTGGGAATGCAAGCTCCTTTCTAAAATGAAACACTTTGATAAACTGGGAGATTGGGATTGACATATACACACTACTGTATATATAATAGATAACTAATAAGGACCTACTATATAGCACAGGGAACTCTACTCAGTACTCTGTAATGAACTATATGGGAAAAGAATCTAAAAAAGAGTGCATAAATGTGTATGTATAACTGATTCACTTTGCTGTACAGCAGAAATTAACACAACATTGTAAATCAATTATACTCCAATAAAAATTTTTTTTAAATTAACCACTCTGACGCTCTAATTTGAGGCTGCATGAATAATAACTCATGAGAATCAATTTTTGAAAAGTTTGCTCTGATTTTTTTTTTTTTTTTTTTTTTTGCGGTACGCGGGCCTCTCACTGTCGTGGCCTCTCCCGTTGCAGAGCACAGGCTCCGGATGCGCAGGCTCAGCGGCCATGGCTCACGGGCCCAGCCGCTCCGCGGCACGTGGGATCCTCCCGGACCGGGGCACGAACCCGTGTCCCCTACATCGGCAGGCGGACTCTCAACCACTGCGCCACCAGGGAAGCCCTTTTGCTCTGATTTTTAAGGAAAACGAGCAACTTGTCATTGAACCTGGTGCGTCACTCAAATCCCTCTTTCCAGGAAGGAGGTTTGCTCATGTGAACTTCTACGGGTGGGGTACAGGACTTTTCCAGGCGGACACAGAAAATCAGGACACACAGCTGTTATAAACTTTGACCTTACCATTGAAGCCGTCCTGGTCCAGATCTCCCAAAGGGGCTATGGCGCTGCCGAACCTTGCAAAGACCTCAAACCCATTCAGTTTGGTTGTCTGGAAGTCTCCCGAAGCTCTTTGGAGAGACACTGAGACCTGCCCCACTTCCTGGAGTTTGCCATCGGAACCACGATCCATGAAGAGAGGCGCTCCAATAAATACGTCTGCGTAACTGAAAAACATAATCTGTTTCACCAAAAGCAAGATCGAATTCCATGTGATTACTAATAATCATTTTCTTTCTTATTAAAACTCAGGTTTTCCTCTTTCTACAGCTCGCATAGCCACACTTGAAATGATCATTTCTAATTCAAACCTGCCTTCAGCTCTTTTAAGAAACTATGAGTAATTCATAAAGTTACTTTATTCCTTCATATTATAAAAGCTATTGAAAGAAATTATTAACAACATAAAGGTTTTCTAGTATTCGTGATTAAGGTTGCTTCAAATTGGTTCCTTAAATAGAAAGCTTAGCAGGAAGGGGAGCGAGAAACAGAAGAAAAAAATGTTTAGTTTTAGTAAAGCTCATAAACACAGAGGAAACTGTTTCTGGAAACATTTTGTTAAACTTACTCATCCCCATTAATGTCAGTGGCAGCGACAGAAAATCCAAAATATGCGGCCATCTGGATAATAAGATGAAAATGAAATGTTTACATTTCATCCAACTCGTTGAGACAGTTAATATTTGTTGTATATTTATCAAATAGAAAGGGTTATTTTTTTTCTCTGCATATAGTGCTTCAATCTAAATTTCTTCTTTTGCTTATCCTACCAAAACAATGACAATCAGTTAATGAGGCTTGTATACTCTCCTAGATTTACTGGCAAGACATAGCCCATGGATATCATTTCGGTGTCTTCAGCACATGCCATTTAAGTCCAAGTACAATCAAGCTTCCTTCCAGGGCCCCACCTACTGTCTCCCTTCCTCTCCATTTACCCAAAGCATGCCAGACAAACACACTACCGGAAAGAGAGACAGTCACAAACAGCCGTTTCAACTGAACCCAAGAAGTTATAAATGACGCCTATGCAGTAAAAATAATAAATAATAATTATTAATAGGTCATAAATGGTTCTTCCTATGTGAAACCACTATAACTCTAAAGAAATTACTGTTCGGAAAGATAGAGACTGGAATTCATTTTTGTTTCACATCTCAATCAACTATGTGCCAGTGGTTTTGCTTTTGAATTACACACAGTACAAATGTACTTGGTTTTATCCTGGGCTTGTTTTGCAGAGGGAGAAAGAATGTCCTCTCCCCACCACAGGAGACTGCTGGCCATCACAGACAGAGCAGCCTGGCTGGAAATACACGTGAAAAAGGAAAGTTCTAAAGAGACTCTGACATACAAAACTAGGAGAGGTGACAGACTAAAGACAAACTAAAATGAAGGATGAGTCAACAAACCAAAAAAAGTAAAGTTAGCAAAGCTTCCAAAATCTGATTAGCTGAGCTATCAGGAGAGAATGATATGGGAGATTAATATGTTAACCTATTTTGAATTTATACAGTGTAATTGAGAAAATGAAAAGTGCAATCTGTGTTCAATCACAACGTAATCAAGTGCATTCTATTTGGGGTACCATGATGAAGTGCTGACTGGAATTTAACAGAATACTATTCTTGGGCCTTGGGCTCTCAGGGCATCAGGTCTGAAACTGTAAAGAAAGGATGGCATTTACTGAGCCAAGTCTTGGCCTGGGTATTATCACTAAAATATTTTCCTTTGATTCTCACCACAACCCCATGAGCAAGGTACCAGTATCCCTATTTTTATACATGAGCCACCAGATTTACAGTGGGAGACACCTTGCCCAATGTAGCAGTGAGTAGTGAGAGGCCAGGTCTGTCCTAATGGAAAGCCCGCGCTTCCCCCCACAAAAGAGCTGAGGAGGAACAGAGAAAGCATCAAGGATCAAGTACAATGAGATCCAGAGACACACGTGGTCATCTGACAGGAGAAGCTGCTTGAGATGAAGAAGTCACAACAGCACAAAGGGACAGCCACCCCTGCCACAAGCCTAATGGCTGTCAACTGCAGGTGTCAACCCTGACCACCACACAAACGGGAAGAGGTTTACTGGGGACCTCGGGTCTAGTTTCCCATCCTATCAATCCTCTCACAAAGCCCAACAGAGTCAACTGAACAAGAAGTGGGCTTAAATCCCAGATACGCAAACTAGGAGACTTTTTTCTCTACCTATTGATTAATTTTTCCTTTATCATTACAGGTGTACCTCGGAGATATTGCAGGTTCAGTTCCAGACCACCACAACAAATCAAATAGCCTAATAAAGTGAGTCACACAAATTTTTTGGTTTCCCATACATATAAAATTTACATTTACACTATACTATATAGTCTGTTAAGTGTGCAATAGCATGATGTCTAAAAAAACAATGTACATATCTTAATTTAAAAATACTTTATTGCTAAAAAATACTAACCATCATCTGACCACTCAGGGTTGCCACAAACCTTCAATTTGTAAAAAATGCAGAATCTATGAAGCGTAATAAAACGAAACGCAATAAAACAAGGTATGTCTGTACTAATTTACCACTTCAATCTTTGAGTCATACAATACAGAATATTATAAAATGCCTGTAATTGTAGAGAATGTCTAGTACTAAGTTTTAACTGAAGAATGTTTTATTTCTTGTAGCACAAATGAAGTTTACTTGTAATATCTATAGTAAACATATCTGGGCCATGCTTTGTTTTACATCTAATAAAATTAAAAGGCATAGATCATTCTTTAAAAGAGAATTTAATGTCATCAGCAAGGAAAAAGGAATTTTTTGGTTTTGTATGTGTGCAATTTGATTCTGCATTTCCTTTAAAAAAAAAAAGCTACTAGGGCAATTACAAAAGTCTTTACCTCAACAAATCACTTCGGTTAAAACAAAGGAGAAATATTTAAAGCTTATTTTACATCTATAATATCAAATATTAAACAGGTACTATATATTGACTATTAAACCATCAGAATATTACCAAGAAAAGTTTTAAAGACATTAGGAAGTGCTGGTGTTAAAATGTTAAGTGAGAAAACAAAACAAAACACAACACAACACTTTAAAAGCATACCTGTTCTCCAGTAAAATTGTGTAAGGAGGACATGTTTTTCCCATCATAAATGTAAACCTGCGCAGGAAAAACAAAAGCATATGAAATAGAGTAAAATATAAAACAACCCAGATATTTTTAGAAAACACCTTTTAACTTTCCTACCATTCCCAAAGTCCTTGCTGCTCTTGGAACTCCTGAAACAAAGTCTGAAAAGAAAAAACTTAATTACTCATTTTTAAGGTCAGTATTGGCAACTGCAGGAATAAGTGGTTATGTCAGAAAGCTTTAAGTGTTATTTCAGTAGACAATGAGCAAGAGATTTTTAAAACTTGGTACTCCATAATAAATGACCCCAGCATTTTTTAACCACAAAATCAAATCTTTACGAAACATGGAAAGATTCTTGAGAACCTCAAATAAATACATGTGTGCCCTCAAGGCATTCACAGCCTTGTGAAAGAGAAGAGACAAGAGAAAAGGGCTTAAGAATGAAGAAAAGCTAAACATACAGTAATGAAAGATAATTCAGAGCAAAGTGAAACAGGGTAGAGGTGGCACAGAAATGTGATTAAAATCAGGTAGAGTCTAGGATCCCCAGATTGAGCTCTGAAGATGAACAGAGAGAGGATGGGGTAACAGCCTTACTGACAGAGCTTGGAAGGATACAAATTACGGGCCTGAAGAAAGAAGAAACTATTAAACTATGCCTCTCCAAGAGAACTGAATCTGCTGAAATCAAGAATGAAGGAGCTGAAGAAATAACTGAAGTGCTGGGGGCTGGCAAGGAGCAGACAAGAGGTCACTGAGGCCCTCAGCCCCCTTGGCTGCTAGAGAAAGTTTACCAGAGAATAAGCTCAATTTCAAAATTCTTTAATTGCTGAAATTTTTCTATGCCACTTGTTTCAAATGCTTAGTCTAATTTTTTTAAAGAGGATTAAATATAGTTCAAGTGCGTCATACCATCTATGCCATCACCATTGAAATCTCCGACGGCCACTGAGTAACCTAAGGGGAACCAAAGGTAAGACACCATCAGGGCAGGACTGGTTATCTTCAGCGTACTTGCTGACTAAGCTTTCCTGGAAAATATCTTCAAGTAATTCCTTTAATTATGTAATATTTTGTCCTCTAGAAGTAATAGATTCATATGTGTATGGTAAATACATCTTAAAGAAAATAATGGAGTTAAATACTTAAACAGTATATCTCTGTTAGAAATATAAACCTGTTTTATCAACTTTACAAAGGAGTCAGTTAAAAACAGGGTAAATCTGCATTCATCATAAAGAAGCAACAAATAACAGGTTTTCTCAATCAGCAAAATACTACTTCTGTCATGTATATTTGGTTTAATGAATATGAGAAATTTAAAGAGAGAGAACAAAAGTTAATAAATCCTAAACCAAAACTGTAGTTTAACATAGTGAATAAAAGTTCAGGAGTCAGACTGCCTGTGTTGGAATCTCAGAAAAGCAAGTTACAAATGAGGGGCTTTAGGCAAATTATCTTGCCTCTCTGTGCCTGTTTCTTTATCTATAAAATGGGAGTAAAACAGTAGTACACTTTCATAGACCTGTTGTGAGGATTAAATGAGTTAATACAAGTAAGCACTTAGAACAATGCCCAGGATGGACCAAGCGTATCTTAAAGGTTATCTATTATTATTATCATTGTGTTAATAATCATGCTCTTAAATTTCAGTTACTGACATACAACATAACCTAAGTACTCATAACAAATATGTTCCTTATATTTTAAGAAAATCTCAATCTATTTCACATAAAAGATTTTCCTACTGAAAGCAGCATATGTAAATACAGGACAAATCCACCACACCAGAAAATGAATCCATATTTTGATTTTACCTACCCAAGTAACTGTCATCAAAAATAGCTTGTGCAGTCCGAGTTGCTAACTGGTTATTATACTTGATGCTATAAACTTTGGGGTCATATTTAGATACAATTTCTGCTATTTGATCTGAAATGAGCTGACCTGAAATAAATACATAAAATAAATTATAATGTGAAATGTGTGGACCTGAAAAAAATATATAAAATAAATGACAAGTTTCTAATGGGAACTTTATGACGTAGATGATGGATAGCACCTCCATGAAAGAAAATAGATTAGATATGTCTTTCTAATTATTAGCCTTAAATAACTCTTTTCATAATACTAAAACTGAAATTTGATTATTTTTTAAGTCACAATTATTTCTATTCAAGCTAGTACTTAAAATTAGTCTCTGCCAAAAAACAAAATTTATAAATGCAGAATTAGTTTTAATTCACTCAAAATCAATAAATCAATAAATCAATAAATGGAATCATAAAATCAAAGATTGTTTCCAAACCAAATTTCAAATTAGAACTTGAAAAATCTACTGAAATAATTACTTTTACCTTCATAATAATTTGTTAAACTGATTTTTTTAACAAGTTATTTGGACACTTTTATGAAAGCAGCCTGAATGAGTGAGTTCACTTTTCTTCTCAACCTTAAGTTATTAAGTACACAAGAAATCCAGACAACTACATAAAAATCGACTGCCTCCCTGCCCCAAGAAAGGTTGATTTATCAAATGCCATCTCCATAACATATGAAAAATAATCTCTTCATTTCTGCTATTTCAGAAAGAAAATCATAATAGCTAAAGATATTAATCTTGTTCCAATTTTTCCAGTCACATAAGCCGAGTTTGTAGGGCAGAAACACTTTCGTCTGGGTCACTACTTTACCCTGTGTGCCTAAACAGTACCTAACACATAGGAGGGATTCATTAAATATTTCTTGAATCAAAGAACACAGGAAAATTTATCATGTCTTTGGAATAAAACACCATTATCATTTTCTCTATTCTTACAGAGACAATTCTGAGATCTATAGAAAAATTCATCCTAATATCTTACCTATTCACGGTGAAACGTGCTGATTTTAATCTTATTAAAACAAAATATTCTCCGCCCAGTCACTGAGTTTTCAGTTACATATTATATACCATTTATAATAAATCTCTAGTGAATATTAATAGTATATGTCCTAATTTATAATAAACAGGAATGCATACATTGTGCATACTCAAGGTATTAAAAGAACAAGTCATTTAAACATATTCACAGCTGTGTCTCTTAAAAAGGCAGAGTTAACAAGGAGTCCTGACTGAGAATCACAAAATCTATCTTTGGTTCCCTCACATGCTCATCAGACACTTCCCTCCCTTCCACTGAATGACGTACCTAGCAGTAAAGAAGAAAAATAAATCCATGTTTTATAGCTAATTAGAAAGTATTAATATCTATTTTCTTACACAGAGTCAGAACTGCTATTTTAATTTTTATTGTAAAACTGTAAAACTCAAGTATAATTTTCCTAAATCATTGCATTTTCCAATAGAGGTACAATTCACAGAAATTCAAAATTTTCAGTTTTAGTATGTTTCTCATACTGATCCTCTTTGCCTGATTTTTCTTTTTCTCCTTTGCCATCCCTTCCAGTTTTTCACTTATTCCCATTTCTCATTACTTCATATTTTCCTTCCATCCTGTTTTCCTTCAGCAAATCTCTTTTTTTAGTTTCCCTTTCTATAAAGCAAAAGCATGGGTTTTCCTACAAGGAAGCAAGTAAAGAAAGCAGAGTGCAGAATACAGAAGTAAAATTCAGAATCAGAAAGTACTTGCAAATCAATATAGTCATAGATTTTCCAGTTCTTCCAAATATTGCCAATGCTTGAATAACAGAATCTGGTAAATGGCACTTTTTAGAAGAAAATAAACATGTGACTATGTTGACTAAATAAATGTGTCTCTAATGATAAATGAATCATAAATTAAGAAAATAAGCAGATATAGTTACCTATTTTCAAACTGTCAGAAAATAATGATCTGTTATACATTTGTTCAAATGGTAATTTTATTAGTCCTCAGAAAATGACTAAAGAATGTAGTGTTTTATCTTTACATCAATCGTCAATGCCAGTTTAATATATTCTTTTGAAACTTAATAAGATCCTCTATTTTAAAAACTCCCCAAACACAAAGAAATCATTCTTGATGTCCGTGATTAATGAGAAAATAACCATTTAAATATTGTAATGTGCAAATTCAAATTAAGTTTAAAACCATGAGCTTCTGGAAGGCCACAATTCACCTATTACAAATCAGTTCCACACACTTCCTAATGCTTAATTACATCATTTCCTCTAAAGTACAGAGATGAAAAAGTACATATCATAAACAATAAAAATAAATTATTTTATTAATTTACTTTATAATTTACTTTTAAACTATTCAGTTTATTTTCTACTAGGAATATATATATATATAATATAGGTTATATATTATGTTATATATTTATATATTTTATATACACCTTATATGATGTTATAGTCCTTTTAAAAAAAAACTGTATACAATTTTTATACAATTTATACAAAGATAGTGATTATACATTTAAATTTTATTTTTCCATTTCTTTGTTTAAAATAATTTGAAAAGTCTCATAGGCACATGATAAGCCAGATGAGTCTGAAACACAGTCATTATTGGGTAGTTTTTGAAAGATTAACCTACCTTGCCAATAAAAGCTACCAGGACCACCAAGAAGTACTCTGTCAGCCTAGATTAAATCAAACAAAAAGATACATATTTTAAAACAGGTAGCTTTAAAAATGGAGAGCAATGTAATAAACATAAAAGCTACATATACAAGTATATATGTATATATGACATATATATGCAAATATTATATGCATATATTAAACATATATATATTAAAGCAAACAAAATTATAAGTCTTAAACTCATCTAATTCAGTAATTTTCACTATACTTTTTCTAAAACACAATGCAATAAATATCAAAAAGGAAACTTATAATATGTTCACTTAATATGTGAAAATATACAAACATATATATACATATAGATTTGTAGGTCTTGGCTGCTTCACACACTCGGTATGAAGTGCCATCAGCATAGTATTATTGGTTACAGTAAGAAAAAAAGTCACTCCTTAATTCTGTATATTACCTTTGTGACTACACAGGCAAATTTCCTTTCTAATAATCATTAAAAATTTTTCAGCTAAAGGAAAAATTTTAGTGTCCTGCATATCTAAACAAGAGTGAGGTTAGAGGGTAAAATTTTCAGGGTATATTATATATACAAATTATACTTGACTAGCATTTCTTACATCTGTAACAAACTATAAGTATCTAATTCAAGGTAGTTAGTGTTTGAACATAATATTTTTAAAATTTCCTCTTGCTGGAGGTAAGAGAAAATTTTTCTCTCTCCAAATGGACATATAGCCTTTCAAGTTTTCAACAACCTCTGGCCATGGCTATGTAAAAGATATTTCTAAGTTGTCTGCTTTAAAATGACACCATTTTTCAGAAATGAGTTGAAGAAAGCAAACAGTTAATATAGCAATGACTGTTCACAGTATGGGAATATTTCTGGGGTTATAGTTGTACTGGCGTAAGTACAGAAAATAAGGACACTTTTTGCTTTAATACAACACCTATTTGAAAACACATCATATGAGTTGAAACCTAATATGCATTAATATACTTTACCTCTCTTTGTTTTGCTTCCTTAAATTTTAAATTATAAGTAATTATGAATAAGTTTTGAATTATGAATTTCAAATTGAGTGAATTAAAATCAATTACTTAATAAGGAGAGTGAACTATAATTACCAGTACCTAATCTAGAAAAAAATTTTTAATAGAGATAAAATACAAATTTAAAAAAATAAAATGCTTTATTAGTTTTTCTGAATCATGATTATAGTTTCTGTTGTTTTAATAAATTTAAGGCACTTCTGTTTGCATTTCCTAAGAAAGCCATATTAAGCTTTCTAAGGAAGCTCTACTTTTAACCAAGCAATGTATTTTTGAGACTTCTCTAGGAGTAATTAATAGTCTCAATTTGATATTCAAAATGTGCATATATCCCACAAAAAAAAAACCCCACACACAAAAGAAAATTACATAAAGAAAAGTACTTAAGAAAAATTTCCTTTGAAAATATAAATGGAATTCTTATTTTTAAAAAATAGATTAAAAACTATCAACTCTAGAGAACATATCAGCTTAGTTAAAAATACATAGAGCCCTACATATGAGATTTCTTACAATAATTAAATTGCTTCAACTTTACTTGTTGCCTGTAGGCACATAATAGATGGCAAATAAGCATGTTTTTCAACTTTTATGTAACTAAACTCTGATTTTATAAGAAAGCTCCCATTGCTAGCTTTTACAAAAACTCAATTTCAGTCAAAAATAGAAAGGTTTAATAGTCTATAAATTTATCCAACTGGAAATTCTAATATTAATATTAAGTCATAACAGCTATCTATCTTCTACTCAGGAGATTTTCTACTGTCTTTCATTCCATTTTGATGTCTATTTCAAACAAGCAATGTCTCCTAGGGAGAGAATAATATAAAGCAACGGATATCAAAATGCATGGGTCATTTTTATTAGCTGTTTTCATAAAACAGGTAATAGTTATAGAGAATCTGAAGTAGTAACCAGTTAATTTTTAACCATGTAATTAGATAATAAGGTAGATCTGAATCTCATTCAGTCTTAAATGAGAACTTACTTTAGTAAAATCAATGCTGAATCCTCCTTGACAAAATCCCTGTCCATCAGCATCAATATTTTCTAAAATAAAAAGATTGGAAATATACACAAACCCCAAGACAAACACCACAAAACAAAACATGAGAAAAATCTGATATCACTGTAACTGTAAGCTAATGTACTGGCCTCTGAGAGTGTTCATTCTCTCAGGCACTTAATGAGTTATTAACACATTCTAAAAAAGTTAGTATGCATGTTTACCAGCACCCATCAATCAGAAATGGCAACAGAGAGAGATTAAAGTACCTGGACCAGTCAGCAGGGGACAGAAAGATCACCTAAGATGGTGGATTTCAAACTTTTTATTTTTAACCACAACCCACAAGATTATAGTTTATATCATAGCCCACACAACCCAACATACACACATTTCATTCCATTTTTAAAAAATTACTGGTTATGACTCATACTTCGATTTCATAAAACAATGATGAGTTGTAATCTTTGAGTTAAAAACTCCAATCTGAAATTTCTATTTCTTACTATTACTCTCCTACAGTTGTTAGGTCTTCACTAAGTTATTATGAATACTTATAAGGAGATACCTACATTCCTGATACATACATTTCCTATATATACATTTATATCCAACAACAACAACAAACCTGAAAAAAAGTAGTTCAGAATTTTGGGAGATGGCCAGACCCTAATTTAATATTCTGCAATGAGCAAAATACGAAAACTACTCTCACAACACATTTAGAAAGTCAACTTTTTTAAACATGACACTTTTAAGTATTCTCCAAATGATAATAGACTCAATTGTTTTACTCCTTTATACTCAATTATTAAATTGGCCAATAATAATTAACTCTAATTAATAATAAATTAACTCTAATCACGAGTAATACTGTACCTAGAAGTAACAGTGAGCCTGAAGACTCTTCCTCGTTTTATTTTGAGGATAATAAGCAACAATGAATAGCAGCTGTTCTTCAGTCATCAAGGAATTCTTGTAGTCAATGTCACAATACCGAAATAATTTTGCTATAGTATTCCTGTATTTGCCACCCAAATACAGGAACCAAAAATATCTACTTTCAGTCATGAGGACAACTTGCAAGAATTTTTGTCAAATACTCCCATCTAAAATTTTGAACCCATTTAAAAACCTGGGAACTGCCCCAAGATTACACACTTAATATCTAAATTTAGAATTTTTTTTTAGAAAATAGCCTCAAGAGTATAATGCTACCCCAATGTAAATTTTTCTAACCAAGAGGCAATGGGAAAATGCAGGGCTGGGGCTTCCAGTGTCTGGTGAATCATACTAAGGAATTCTGCTCTGACCTCAAGTCAGCCGTTTATTTCCTTTATTCGAGTTGCCTCTGGGGAACTATTTCAAGCTATTTATAAAGACATCCTTTTTTGATTAGCATACTGTACAATTATCTACTTTATTTGGTTTCCCAGAACATCCAGTTAGAAACATAACCGTCCTTTAAAATTTTAACAGGTACCTATTAAACGGTGCGAATGTAAAGAATTTTATGTTGACTATAATCTATTTCAGTGAAGGCTTTTGTTTTTATTTCTATGGACAATTAATATTTCTGCTATTTGTTAAGCCTGACAATATTATAAATAATGTTATTGGTTATGATAGTAAGAACAGCTAATGTTTATTAAGCCCTTACTGTGAGCCCAGTACTCTACTAAAGCATTTAAAATCTTTTAAAATCTATACAGCAATTCTATGAGAGATACTATTATTAGTCACAATTTACATATAAGAAAACTGAGGCTCACAGAAATTAAGGAACTTGACTATGGTAAACCACCTAGTAAATAAAAGAGCATGGATCTGAGGTGAGGAGTGTCTACACCACCAGGCTGCACTACCTCAAGCTAGCAGTGCATTTATAATTCCCTAAGCAACCATCAAGGGGAAGAAAAAACAAACTAGAAATCATAACTGAGAAAAATCTATGTGCAAATAACATTATCATCAGGAAGTTGACAGAAAGAACAAAGACTCAGTCTGAGCATGGAGATGAAAGAGTATTTAAATCATATGATTTGTGGTTCAGGCACTTTTAGAACAGAAAGACATTTAGCCTATTGTATAATGCCAAGAATGGTCATAGATACAGTAATGAGAAGCCAAAAGCAAACATAATCAGTAATAAGGTAAATTTTTATAGAGTGACGTTCCACAGATCCATATAGGTCACATTAAAAACAAAAGCACAAGGTGGATGGACCCAGAGTCTGTCATACAGAGTGAAGTAAGTCAGAAAGAGAAAAACAAATACTGTATGCTAACACATATATATGGAATCTAAAAAAAAAAAAAAAATTGGTTATGAAGAACCTAGGGGCAGGACAGGAATTAAGACACAGACATAGAGAATGGACTTGAGGACACAGGGAGGGTTAAGGGTAAGCTGAGATGAAATGAGAGAGTGGCATGGACTTATATATACTACTAAACGTAAAATAGACAGCTAGTGGGAAGCAGCTGCATAGCACAGGGAGATCAGCTCAGTGCTCTGTGACCACCTAGAGCGATAGGGAGGGTGGGAGGGAGACCCAAGAGGGAGGAGATATGGGGATATATGTATATGTATATGTATAGCTGATTCATTTTGTTATAAAGCAGAACCTAACACACCATTGTAAAGCAATTATATTCCAATAAAGGTGTTAAAAAAAAGAAAGCAAACAACAGACAAATGAACAACAACAAAACCCACAAACTACCACCACCAAAACAGGCAGTTATCAAGAAGTTGGCAATGTAGCCCTACAAAACTGGCAGCCTCAGGTAAAATCAGCCATTGGGTTACACAATTTATTGAAGTATGAAGAAGACATAAAATACAAAAATTGCACCTCTGAAGTCTTTTGCCTAAATCAGCATTTTACCAGTGATGAATCACCCATGACTACAGATACACAGGTTGTTGGCAGCGTGCAAGAATATAACCCAAGTTCTGAGATTCCCACTCTTGAGTGTTCTTCTCTGGGCAGGTTGCCCCTTGCACTTTGGGCCTGCAGGTAGCTTAATACTTCAAAGGTTGAGCCCTAAAGTACATACAATGATCAAGAGATATCGAAAGCCAGCTTATTAGGAAGAAAGGCATTCACTTTGATTTTTTTAAGATTGTTCTCTCTTCTTTTTCTAATATTTGAGGTATTACTATTGAGATCAGGGATCAGCAAGCATCTTCTGTAAAGGGCCAGGTAATAAATGTTTTAGGCTTAGGGGCTAGACAGTCTCTGTGGCAAGGACTCAACTCTCCCTTCAGAGATAACATGTAAACAAATGGGTGTGGCTATGTTCCAATAAAACTTTATTTACAAAAACAGACTCACAAGCCATAGTTTGCTGATCTGATTTGGATGTTAAATACTTCAGAAAATAAGGTTAAAATGTCTGTGCTTAAACCAAATAAGTGAAAGTGTTATGAGCAGCTACATCACGCAGTCTTAATCCTTTAAATACATGTTAAGAAGAGAACTGGTCGTTACTGAAGAGGCAAAATGATGAAAAATACTAGCTGAACATGGCAGTATATCCTCAAGGGATCATCGTAGAATGCTTGTTTTCAGAAGGGTTCTTGTCCTCTTACATCAGGAATTATCCAAACCTGCATTTTTTCTTTTTTTTTTTTTTTAAAGTGTTTCCCTTTTAATGTTTAGCAATTTTCATGACATGTGCATAGTATTCTAAGCTGTTAAACTGTAGAATGGGAGCTGCCTTGTCCTGTGACTTTTTTTTTAATAAATGTATTTATTTATTTTTGCTGTGCTGGGTCTTCGTTTCTGTGCGACGGCCCTCTCTAGTTGCAGCGAGCGGGGGCCAGTCTTAATCGCGGTGCGCGGGCCTCTCACTATCTCGGCCTCTCTTGTTGTGGAGCACAGGCTCCAGACGCGCAGGCTCAGTAGTTGTGGCTCACGGGCCCAATTGCTCCACGGCATGTGGGATCTTCCCAGACCAGGGCTCGAACCCGTGTCCCCTGCATTGGCAGGCAGACTCTCAACCACTGTGCCACGACGGAAGCCCCAAACCTGCACTTTTGAAAGCAGTATTCTCTGTAGAAAAGTTTTGCTTAATACAGAGGAAATAGAAATGGAAAACATTTTCTATTGTTAGTAATACAGGGAAAAGATTCCTTTGGAGTAAGACAGACCTGGGTTAAAATCCTCATTCGATCACTCACTACCATAAGATGTAGGGAAAAAAATGACTTCAATTGTCTGGATCTCAGTTCCCATATGTATCAGAAAAGAATAAAGGTGATTTTACAGGTGTGTCCATCACATAAACAATAGGTTACAAGCCTGGCACACAAGGGTTAGCTCATCCTTCAGAGCTACGAAATTATCTTCTCACCATAGGAACATTTTTGCAATACAGAAATTAAAAACACAAATTTAGTCCTCACATTTTCCACATGCCATCAAAGACAACAGTACTATGAGAAAAACACCAACAGAAGGTGGTGTGGTCAGACACCAAGGATACAGCTGCCCACCTCCTCCCTTCTCGCAGGGTGTGCTTTCTGACCTACTCTAATAAAGTGGTTATGGGTATGTATCATTCTTTTCATGTCTACCTCCCACTTACAACAAGTAGGGCCAGGGCAGTGGGCTAAGAAATAAGTGTTTAATGAAATCATTTTGTAATTTCTCAGAGGTTCAACTGCTTAGAATTTTGAAGACTAAATAGATCCTTTGGTGTCACAAGTTGCCTAACATGGAAAAAAAGTCTAGCAATAAGAGTCTTACATGTTGTACTTTTGTTATTAATTCTCTCTACTACACTACCTGTTGACCAGTGGAACAGAAAAAGTAATGGCCTAAAAAGTGCTCCAAGTATAAACACCACACTGCATTTCAAGAAGCTATTTTATGTTTCTGATATAAAGAGGATCTGGAGTGGTGGCCAATTCAACAATAGTGGAGAAGCAAAAGGACTGCTATCTCCAAGAAGGAAAAAGTATACAGAGTTTGGAAAAGCTTAAACAGAATTACAAGTGCTCAAAATCATCATTAGTCACAATATAAATTTCATTGGAAATTTCAAATAATATTAGAGAACAGGGTGAGATCTTTTAGATCAAGAGGAGTGAGCTTAGTCGACAGACTGACAAAGAGACAGATTAAAAGCAAGGAAATTCAGACTCCGACTCCTGAGCCCAATGTCTCACCTTCCTATAAAAACTCTGGCTCCTTATGACAATTATTTTTTTACTTTTAACATCATTATTAATATAGAGCTGCAGTTCTCAAATTTTGGTATCCATCAGAATTACCTTGTAGAGTCTGTTAAAAATGAAGGTAGGGCTTCCCTGGTGGCGCAGTGGTTGAGAGTCCGCCTGCCGATGCAGGGGACACGGGTTTGTGCCCTGGTCCGGGAAGATCCCACGTGCCGCTGAGCGGCTGGGCCCGTGAGCCATGGCCGCTGAGCCTGCGTGTCCGGAGCCTGTGCTCCGCAACGGGAGAGGCCACAACAGTGAGAGGCCCGCGTACCGCAAAAAAAAAAAAAAAAAAATGAAGGTAGCTAGGCCTGACCCAGACCTGCTGAATCAGAATCGTTAGCTGTGGGGTCTGCATCTCTGTTAGAGAAGCTCAAGGGAGCACCTTTTGACTAACAGTGACTAAAAATGCAGATTTCCAAAATGAAATATTAATTATTACTGACCAAGGAAGATGAAAACTAGTTCTTAGGGAGAAAGATAAGCCTGTTGACTGCATATTCTAAATTTCTTTACATTAATAAAATTGCCTTCATTTTGCTATCATCAAACAGCACCGTATGTCTACAAATTTTAACACACACACACACACACACACACACACACACACACTTTTTTAACAGCCTAGGCTTCCCAAACCTCTTTGTAGAAGCTGGTCAATTTCCTATACATACTTGATCTGCATGGAGCATACTCAACAGTCTTTGTACCATCCTGAAGAAAGCATGTTCCAACAGGCTCTCTCTCCTGTTTCATTTCAGTCCTCCAGTGGTACAGCGGGGCACAGGCCTGAAATCAAAGGGGATAGTCCACACATAAAAATTCTCTGAAAAAAATTAGTGTTTCATATAATCTATACTACCTCAGATTACAATATCCCTTTATAAGCATTTATAAAATTAATCAAACCTATCCTTTACCTTAAATTCCTTATCACAGTAGTGGATAAAGGTTTTTAAAGTACTCTTCTCATATGCTTCTAAAGGCCATATTTGTAGTCTAGGTATTTTTTTTTTTCAAAATAGCAAAATCATTATTTTGAGTAGCACCCTTCTTGACGTTAGGTGCTAAACTGAAGGGCACAGACCAAATCAATATTTTAACTAACTAACACTCTCATGTGTGTAGAGTATACCCCTAAGTTATAAAGCAAATAATTTATCAAGTAAGAAGAGAGTAAAAGAATTTGCAGTGCTTATTTATTTACTTTCCAAATAAACTATGACCTTTTTACTTTCAGAGTTATAGTTATAACACCATGTAAAAATGGTAGAATACATGTTTTTTAACAGCATAGTAATCTACCAAAGTATAATGATTTAATTTGCTGGAAAAAATTCCATGAATTTTCTATAATATCCTTTGAAGCAAAACATTTTAATACAAACACGCAGATAACACTGGGCTATTTTATATTTACCCTAAAAACTAAAAGTAAGAAATCACTGCCACTTCTCTACATGTACCTGATGTTCCAGAGTGGAGTATTTGCCACTTCTGCATATTTTTGCTTCCTTGTACCTCCTTCTGCCCAGAATGCCACCATTCTCAACCTCTCCCTTCACCTCCAATTGCTAAAATTTGACACATTGTTTGAAGCTCTGCCGAAATTTCACTTCCTAAACAAATCCTTCCCCGATGCCCCACAATCCGATGGAAAAAAGAAGAAAATAATAAATATTATGCAAGTAGTTAAAATAGGGAAGGGCTCTCTGAGGAAGTGAAAGTAGAGCTGAAATCAGAATGACAAGGAGCCAGCCCAAGTGAAAAGCAGTAAGATGAGCATAAGATAGGCAGAGGGACAAACACTAAGGATCTAACTGAAATGACTTGGTATGGAAGGAATAAAAAGACTAGTATAGCTACACATGTGAGGTGGAGTGAGATGATACCAAAGAGACAGCAGCTGGTGACTGGATTATGCAGATGCTTATAAAAACCAGGATGAGCATGAGATTTGTACCCTGAGAGTGATGAAAAGCTGCTTGACTGTTTGAATCAGGCAGGTGAAATGCTCTGGTTCACTCTGGTCCTTCTATAAAGAATGGGTTGTACCTGGGGCAAGAGAGGAAGCAGAGAGATGAGAACAGCCACTGCACTGACCCAGGTGAGGAACGATGGCTTGGTACAGGGTAGAAATAGTGGAGATGATGGTTTACTGAGGGCCGTGGGACATATTCCGGAAGCTGGAGACAGAACTGACAGGGCTTGCTGGTGTTTGGGGTAGAGAGTTGTGCCTCTAAGACGGGAAAGTTTATATGGAAATACTTATTTTTGTGGTTTTTCCTTTATGATGGAGGGTAACAGTTCCATTTTGGCCCACATTCATTTTGAATCATATATGAGATACACAAATGGAAATGTCAAATTGGTAGTTTGGAAATACAACTTCTAAAGATCCAAGAATTAAGAGCTAGAGCTATAGATTTGGGGATTATGATATATAGATTGTATTCAGAGCCACAGGATAGGATAGGAGCAGCTAGGAAAAGGTGTAGTTGAAGACAAGGGCCCAGAACAAAGCTCAGACACACCTCAACATTTAGAAGCTGAGCAGTAGAGCTATTAAAGGAGATGGCAAAAGAGCAAACAGCGGTAAAGGGGAAAACCAGAAAAGTACAGAGTCCCAGGAGGCAAGGAAAGAAAAGTATTTCAAAAAGCATGGGTCAAATGACCTTGTTGAATGGTTTTGAGGGGGCAAGAAAAGTATTCTTGACCCGCAAGTCAAGAATGACCTTGCCCATGCCTACCTGAGCCTGACAGGAGGGGTTGGGAAGAGGATGGGAAGTGAGGAAGTGGAGATGGTTACTATAGAAACCACTTTCAACAAGTGTTTGAAAAGGGGAGCAAAGGAAGGGGACTGTAGCAGAGGGGACGATGAGGCAAAGGCAGGGGTGTTTTATTCGTAAGAAGAGGAGGTACAAGGGCATTTGATTAACAAAGGCACACTATTCCTAAATCTGGCTGGATAGAAACAAACTGATGGGAACCATCGAGTAGGGCAAAAAAAAAATGGACAATGTAGGAATGAAGGTGAAAGTAGCAAAAGCCAAGTCTGTGAAGGGTGAGAGAGAGGGTATCCTTAGAAGGGGTGGCCTTTAATCAGAGCTAAGTTACCTGATTAAACTCTCTGCCCTTTAGCACACTGAATTTTACTATCAGCTTTCAAGCATAAAACTTCCTGTTTTCCCACATAAATTGACTAAAGTTAACTTATTAAATATCTAAAACACTTACCAAAATTTTATCCTGTTTTGACCTCACAGATGCTCCAAACCACTGATGGGACTTAAACTCCAACGGATCATCCTTGGCATAATCTCTATTGCCTAAAATAAAATAAATTAAGTTAAAAAATAATTTAAAAAAAAACTGTGAGGGGTGAGAAACAAAATATTCTTACTTAGTATAACATAGTTTCTTTCAATCCAACTGGGTTTATGACTAGTGTGCCTTTGATTAATCAAATAGTACACTGGCTATTTATCTCATATACTTTACACACATCGGGGATTTTCAACTAATCAGAAAAAATAAAGTACAGGATGACTTAGAAGTGTCTCAGATTTGTTAGTAATACTACCAATTATCATAATGCAGAAGTGAAAGAGTATGTGAAATTGTCCAGTTGCTAAATTGTAAGAAAATTAACTATTAAACAAACACTTATGATTACCTTCTGTACTCCCAGAAGTTCTTTCTGTGGCATGAAGATATTTACAAAAATAGAAGGCTATGAAACACCTTTACAGAACACTAGCTAACACTTAGTAAAAGACTAAAGACTTAGTAAAACACTTAGCTAACACTACACTATCACTTAGTAAAAGACTAAGATCTTACCAATGACATTATAACGTGAGTCAGAATCCAGAAGACATTATTTGGCTGGTTGGAAAAAGAATTCGATTTGGCACACTACATGCAAACATTTATTTTTCAGCCTACATTATTGAGGAAATTATTCCTGATATACCAGGTACTCATGTAAAGCACTGTAGATTTAAAAAGATAAAGATAAAAATCTTTTCCAGGGCTTCCCTGGTGGCGCACTGGTTGAGAGTCCGCCTGCCGATGCAGGGGACACGGGTTTGTGCCCCGGTCCGGGAGGATCCCACGTGCCGTGGAGCAGCTGGGTCCGTGAGCCATGGCCGCTGAGCCTGCGCGTCCGGAGCCTGTGCTCCACAGCGGGAGGGGACACAACAGTGAGAGGCCCGCGTACCGCAAAAAAAAAAAAAAAAAAAAAAACTTTTCTATGAGAAAGCTCTTGATCTGGTCAATGAAAAAATTACAGAAATATATGCATAAAGTATTTGGGGAAGGAGAGACTATTTTTAAAGTCCAGTCTGTTCCTCTTAAAATCTGTTTATAATAATCATTCCTTATAAACATATATTTCAATAACTGTATTGGACAAATACATCAGACAAGTGTCAATTTTAAGAATGCCAGACAACATGTTAATATCATCAAAAGGTTTGGTTAAATCTACTCCCTAAACCCCACCCATCTAAGGTAGTGCTTATGGTTATTCATTTCCATTCTGAGGACTTAAGACCAACTGAAGAGTTATACATAATTAATGATCATTTCAATAATGCCAGACGTCATCTAGGCAAGATGCAAGGTGTTAACATATTAGTTGTGCTATTCTTTGAACATTTTCATTGTTTTGCAAAAAAATTTTAACATGTCTATTTCCAAAGTCCTCTATCTGTAGTCTAAACACCACTCACTGTTTTTTGTCAGTGGTCACAAAGGCACCATTTACTAGTAAAGGGAGGGAGGAAGGAGGAACAAATTAGCTAGTACTTGCCTTTTACCATGTGAATCAAGGTTTCCCAACAGTAGCTGGCTTGCCTTTGAAGCCTGTGTTCACATGCCGACCTCACACATCAGTGACCTATAGATCACCTAACAGTTCACGTGCTCCCTTACATTTCCCATCCTCCCATAGTTAGGTTAAAGCCACATAACTCATTTTTATCAATAAAATGAGTTCTGCTAAGAGCAGAAGTGGCATGTCTCCCTTCCAATTCAAGTCAGTTAAGAGTGGATATGAGTTCAGTAGTCATCAAGGAAATGCAAATCAAAACCACAATAAGATATCATCTCATATCGATTAAGAAGGCTATTATCAGAAGATGTGGAGAAAAGGGAATCCTGATACACTGTTGGCTGGCAATGTAAATTGGTGCAGCCATTATGGAAAACAGTAGGGAGGCTACTCAAGAAATTAAAGACAGAACTATTGTATGATCCAGCAATCCCACTCCAGGTATATATCTGAAGGAAATGATACCACTACCTTGAAGAGATCTCTGTACTACCATGTTCACTGAAGCATTATTCACAATAGTCAAGGTGTGAAGCAACCTAAATGTCTATGGTCAACTGAATGAAAAAAAGAAAATGTGGTATATAATTAAAATGGAATATTATTCAACCTTAAGAAAAGAAATCCTACCATGTGCACCAACATGGATGGACCTAGAAGACATTATGCTAAGTGAAATAAGCCAGACACAGAAAGACAAACACTTCATTATATCACTTATATGTGAAATCTCAAATTGTAATTTCATTTTAAAAAACAAAATAAAACAAAAACAGTGGATATGTTTTCTCCATGTTTTCTTTCTCCCAGCCATGAGGTTGAAAGAATAGATGGTGTGGAATCCCTTAATGGAAGTAGCCTCAGTCCAAGTTTCTAAACCACCAAGAATAGCCAAATGACCCACACAAGATGATGACATGAGCAAGAAATTATCCTTTTTTAAGTGATTGAGATCTGGGTATTTGTTTGTATATTAAAAAACAAAACAAAACCATGTTGCTACTGCAGTATAGCCTAGCACAGTTTGAGTAATGTATGTTCTAAAAACAAAATGCTATATCCAAAATGGACTAACCTACAACTACAAAGAAGCTCAGCCCTTGGAAGAATTGGATTCAATTAATAGTTTTTTCAAGGATTTTAGCCATAAAATATACGCTTACAAGTTATTTAATAGGATTTTTAAAAAATTCCACTGCAAGCTAACTGTGTTCTCTCACTGTGTTACTGGCTTTCTATTCTATTCTTTTCTACAAAGGAAATAAAGGCATTTCCCCCCCCCCGCTTACATTAATGAAGCAGGAGAAATACAGTGAAACAGTCGGTGCTTGGAGGGATTCACTTCTATTCATTGTCCCTTGAGACCATAAGCATCATGATAAACTCAGGTAAGCTTAGCCTGAGGGAACTGACTTTATGATCTAATGTATCTGAACAAAAAGTACAGCATTATCACAACTGCTACCTCCTGCTTCTGCTTTCATTTAAAACAGCCTTTTCAGCAAGACCCTAAAGATGTCAAAGCAGAAGCAAAACTTTTCTACATTAGAGGAAATCTTCCATGAATGAAAGTACCATATTAGAGAGGTGGTACTCAAACTAATTTAAGACTCCATGTATTTCCTCATACTCTAAAACTTCGATTCAGAAAAAAGAGAGAGACATGTAGGGACTTCCCTGGTGGCACAGTGGTTAAGAATCCACCTGCCAATGCAGGGCACACGGGTTCGATCCCTGGTCTGGCAAGATCCCACATGCCGTGGAGCAACTAAGCCCATGCACCACAACTACTGACCCTGCGCTCTAGAGTCCGCGTGCCACAACTACTGAACCCACACGCTGCAACTACTGAAGCCTGCGCACCTGGAGCCCGTGCTCCGCAACAAGAGAAGCCACCGCAATCAGAAGCCCATGCACCACAACGAAGAGTAGCCCCCGCTTGCCGCAACTAGAGAGAGCCCGTGCACAACAACGAAGACCCAACACAGCCATAAATAAATAAACAAATAAATAAATAAATAATAAACAAACAAATAAATAAATTTATTTGTTAAAAAAAAAAAAGACACGCAGACCCAACATCACTATATTCTTGCCAATACAATATTCCTGCCTACAAGACACCTGGTATAGTTTCCTCAAAAATATCAATGTCATGAAAGACAAAAAAAGTAAGATTCACAATTAAAAGAGAACAATCTATGGCAACCCAATGCAAGATGTGATCCTTGATTGAATCTTGTGTCTGAAGAAATTTTTCAAGTTACAATGGACTTTATTAGATAACAGTATTGTAATAATGACATATTTCTAGTATGTGATGATGATAGTACTGTGGTTATATAAGGGGAAGTCCCAGTTATGAGGAACTGCCTGCTGAAGTGTTTTGAGGGAAAGTTTCACAATGTCTGCAAGAACACTTGAATCTAGGTGAAGGGTATATTGTTCATTGTATTACAGTTTCAAATTTTCTGTAAGTTTAAAATTTTTCAAGATAAAAGTACAGCAGTTAGCAAGTACAGATATTATGTACTATAAGGCCAACAACAGAATATCTTCTATTTCTCTTTATTTGCACTCTTTATTATACTTACTCTAATAATAATCATTAAAAATATTACAAAACAAATGAAAACATAAAACACAAAATAAAGCCATATGTAAAGATGAATCTAAATACCACCATCCCACCATAAAGAAATATCCTCTGCTCACATTTTGGTGTCTATTCTTAAACACTTGTTTTAGGAATACATGCATATCCTTTTATGCAAAGTAGATATTTTAAGCCAATATTAACAAAAATTCAAGCTATTACTATATATATAAATGTATATACTTTTTTCCCTGTAACAATATGTCAGTAAGAGTAGACCTACAGCACCGTTTTCATTGTTGTTGAGTACAACATTACATAGCTGTACAGCAGTTTATTTAATCAACCCCCTGTATCTCCTTCAGTTTCAAGTTTAGGAATATTTCTATTTTGATTTAAGAGACTTACATATTCCCTCAAAGTCACATCTACTTCCTCTTCCAATATACATGGAAGTTCATCATAAGCTATCTGAGCATGAGCTCTTTGCTAAATGATGATGATAAACCTTCTGGAAAATGGTATGTAATAAAGAATATTATTCTAATGGCTAAATTTTAATCAAGGTTCCAAGATAAACTTATTT
The DNA here is from genome assembly GCF_964341445.2 of Mesoplodon mirus. Taxonomy (NCBI): domain Eukaryota; kingdom Metazoa; phylum Chordata; class Mammalia; order Artiodactyla; family Ziphiidae; genus Mesoplodon; species Mesoplodon mirus. The sequence goes on from NC_138984.1 coordinate 48,140,608, forward strand.
CTATATGTAAGAGTTCCCTTACCCTGAGTCCCCAGTCCCTTACACAAGCCCTGCTCATTCCCACCTGTAGGCCTCTGTACCCAAGGGCCTCTGACCTCGAAAACCTTATTGCTTCCATGTTTGATCCAAACCCTAACTGAAAAGTCAGGTGTAGCTGTCCATGACCCTAACGCATGATGAAATGGTAGTCCACCCCAGAAGGAAATATCTGATACAAGGGACAGTCATGGGAACAAGTAATTACAGTGGAGCAATGGTAAAGGACTGTGTAAAGAGTAATGGGAAAAGGGTGGCAGAGTACAAGTGAGGGAATGCTTTCTGAGCCAAGAGAAGATCCTGTGCAAAGAAACAAAGGAGTGGATACTCTTGGATTTTTTAGAGACTTGTGAGTTGTTCACTGTGACTAGAGAAAAGGGTCTAGAGGGGAACAGTTGTCAAGAGCTTTCATGCAACGCTAAGAGTGGACTTTATGGCATTTCTGAATTGCCCTCTATGCTAAGCAATTTTTCTTCAATTATGTTTCTGAAAGGAGGAAGAGAAGTTTCCTCTGTAAAATGTTATCCCGTTCTCTTCCTACTACTTTGAAAAATTGCTTCCATAGATTTTCTTTTTTCCTAAACAAATGGACTTTTCTCTAAATTTGTAAGTGGTGGCATAGGACGCTGCTATGCATGGTCAAGTAGTATGTGCTTCTCATTGCTACCATGTTCTATGTCCTGTTTTTTTTAAAAAAGCATCAAAAACATCCCCTACCATTATGATTATGGTTATCTGCCTTTGTGGACATCAGGTTTAGCTTAAGCTAAAAAAATGTCCTGGAAAATAAGTAGAAATTTTACATATATTTTGGTTTTATTTTTATCATCAAGTATTATGGAGCACAAAAATCCATAGTTCTTTCCAACATGGCAAGCAATTTACCCACAGCATTTAAGAAAAATGAAGCAGCACCAGTCAAAGGTGAAAAAGCACCAGGCAATATGGCTCTTTTTGATTAAAAAGTACATTTGAAAAACCAAGACAACAGCCATATCTTATAGCATCAAGTGATTAAAGGTGTTTTCAATTACATTAACAAACACAAGAAGTCAAATGTACTTGGCTATAACGCGTTGGCATATATTGGCATCCAAAACTTAGTCAACAGTTTTCCAAAAAATATGTCATCATCACCCATTGCTTTGAACGCCTTCAGCTTCAACAGGGTCACAACCTCAAATTACCATCTTTTTAAGAAGTTTGCTCAATGGGAAGTTCTTCTTTACCAATCAGAACTTTTTTTCCAGAGACCAAGCCTTAAAATACCCAATTCAACCTCAGGCAGAAGTTTCACTCAGAGGAAGTGTGAATAGAGGTGGGTGGGGAGAAAGAAAAGGAAAGCCTGTTCTCCAAACACACTGACAAGAAGTTCATTCATGACCTGGCTAAAACTGGCAGCTAATCCAGGGCACATGACGGAAGTAAATATTTTGAGTCACAGCCCTGAGTCACCATTTCGAGTGATGCTGGAACTCCCCAGGCTGCTTGGACCACGCCACCAACCTTGAAAGGGATACAGAATACAGACAACTGAAGAAATTCCAGTGCTGAAGGAAATTCTTCCTCAGGGAACAGTCAAGAAAGAACAACGATTTCTGTCCATAATTCTGTAAAACACCTTCAAATATTAGCTGTGATCTCCCAAGTAAATTAAAAGGAAAAAGAGTGTCTCACACAATGGCAGAATTGAGAAGAAATTGCCCCCTATTACGTAAATTAACATAAGACTCCATACTATCACTTTCAGAAATTCATAGAAGAAAATGCTGCTAGAGAATCTTAAACTTAATTAGCAAGTACATCACCAGAGACTTGAAAATTTAACACCTATTTTGGTCGGCTTTTAAACTTGCCAGTTGCACTTTATCAGACTCCCATGATTGAAGACTTCAGGACAGAAGCATATTGGATAACGCAAACTGTCTTAGCTTTAGACTCTGTCCGCTGATTAGTGACCAACTCCTCTCATTTTTTTCTCATTTCCTCCAAAGTGTTTGAAAAGATACTGTTGAACATTCAACTTGCTGGAGAATTACAGGAGGTGCTTATTTTTAAGACAAAGTTACCTTATCATCCTAAAGCTACATTTTTTTTATTTCTTCTTTTCATGCCTAAAGAATATCCTTGGGGGCTTCCCTGGTGGCGCAGTGGTTGAGAGTCCGCCTGCCAATGCAGGGGACGCGGGTTCATGCCCCGGTCGGGGAAGATCCCACATGCCGCGAAGCGGCTTGGGCCCGTGAGCCATGGCTGCTGGGCCTGCGCGTCCGGAGCCTGTGCTCCGCCACGGGAGAGGCCACAGCAGTGAGAGGCCCGCGTAATGCAAAAAAAAAAAAAAAAAAAAAAAAAAAAAGAGTATCCTTGGGAACAAGAAGACTATGTCACCTTTTTTGAAAAGTCCAAAGGCCAGAAGAATGCCAAAACATTAGAAAAGCAAAACAGTAAACTTTTATTTGGAAGTGACCTGTGTATCAGTCATTCAGCTCCCATTTGTTACTTTACAAATAATGATGTAGGTCCTCAGAGGGCTTATATTTTGCCCCCAAAAAGTGGCTATTAAAATGATGTAATGTACAGCATGGTGACTATAGTTAATAATACTGTATTGCATATTTGAAAGTGGCTGAGAGCAGATCTCAAAAGTTCTCACCACAAGAAAAAATATTTTGTAACTATGTACGATGATAGATGTTAATTGACTTATTGTGCTCATCATATTGCAATATATATGAATATCAAATCATGATGTTGTATACCTGAAACTAGTATGTCAATTATACCTCAATTAAAAAAAATGCCATCCTATATTCACCCTTTAATAAAATAGACAATTTGCAGTCTTCCTTAAGCAGCTTTTTACCTCAAACATCACTTTTGCTCAGTCACACTTCCTATAACAAATTTGCCTGAAAGAAAAATCTCCCAATGTGGTTTACTTATTTATGTGAAAATTAACAGGACAGAGAAAGAAATCTCTTTGATCATTCATTTAAATAAATAAATCATGGGTAACTCCTATGTCTAAATGAATGGAATATAGCAGTTCAATGAGACAGATAAGGTCCCTGCTTTCAAGGGAGAGAAATAATAAACAATTACATAAGATATTTTCAGAGAATTACAAATACTATAAAAGAAATATGAGAGAAAATGAAAAAGTAGTCAGACAGCTGCTAGTATCATGTATTTGTAATATAATGCTATTGTGAAATAATGTATTTCATTGACTCAGCTGCAAATATTCAGATATCAACATCTTTGAAATATGAATGTGTATTACAGTCAATGGTGACATAATTATAACTAGCAGCATTTTTCAGTAGTACCTAAATAGCACATTTTAACATCAGTGGGGGTGTAATTGGGTAGTGGCTGGCATTGAACATGAGGTTTCTTTTTAGAGAGTGATAGAAATGCTCTGGAATTAGATTATAATAATATCTGCAAACCTCTATAATTATGTAGCCTTAAAACAGGTGAATATTATGTTTTTAAAAAATGACAAACCTGTCAGGTAGAAAAGTAGCTGCCACATAACAGAAATGCATATATATAATAAAGACTTTTTCAAAATTAACAAAAAAAATAAACATATGCATTCAGAAGGGAAACAGACCAAGAATACAAATAGACAATACAAAACAAAAACACAGAAAGAGCTAATAAACATATGAGAAAAGACTTAACCTCATTAGAAATCAGAAATGCAAGTTAAGACAAGATAAATGTTTCACCCGCCAAACTAAGAAAGATTATATCAAGTTTGGTTCAGAGATAGGTTGTATCAATGTTTTCCTACTTCGCAAATATTTATCAAATGTACGTTAAAAAACACACATCCCTTTGACTTCCAAATTTCATTTTTAGAAATTAATCCTAATAATTTAAAATATGAACAAACACTTAATAAACATGTTCAAAGCACTGTTATAATAGATTTTAAAAACAGCAAAAAAAATCTATCTCCAACACAATAGGGCATAAATTGAGTGAATTATAATTTTACATATTTATACACACAGACGCACACACACACACAAACAGTATATACAAAGGCCACAAGGTACGTGCACAAACACGTTATACACACCCATCCAAATATATCTTATGGCCATTGATTTCCTGGGTGATGGGATTTGGGAGATTTTTATTTCCTTTTGGCCCCTCGAAGTTTTCTCATTTTTTCAATCAATGAATATGCATTATTTGCATGTTTTAAAAGGTAAAAAAAAAAGTAGTGTGGATACGTATCCAATAATCTTCTACAAAAGCTTAGTTATGAGCTTCCACATCCCCTCTTAATTAACTTTGTTTACATTTTCATCTCCCACACATAAAAGAGTTTTAGTTCATGAAATTCAAGAACATTTAAATTGAGCAAGCTCCTCCTAGCAATTTTTATAAGCATTATTCTTCCTATATTCAATAAGCATTATACTTCCTAGTACTCAAACTACTAGAGTAGAATACCGTGAAAAATAATTCATTAAAAAAATCAAAATTCCAGATATTACTGAAGATCAAAATGGAGGTTAATAACTTCTTTAACTTAGTAAGAAAATACAGTTTCTTAATTTAAGAAACTCTGAAAGACAATATGCAGTGGTTAGGTATCAGTATTAATGCAACGATGATTTGCTGTATAACTTTAAAGTGTCTTTAAATGTCTCTAGAAACATAATTGCATTGACTTAAGATAAGAGATAAAGGACATCTTTTATATAAAATTAGATATAACTGTTTTCTAAAAGCAAACAAGAAGAGTCAGAAAAGTAGAGCCAGAAGAAAATATGATGAAGCTCACTTCACTGGGGACTGGCATTTATTTATTTACTGAATTATTACCACCACAGGGAACAGAGAATCAAAATCTCCCTCTCCTTCCGTGAGCAATTCTGATGCTTCTCATGGAGCCAGCACAAAGAATACAGGCCCTTTGAAAACACTCACTGCTCCATCAATGCTGGTTTGTTTCCTCCTAGTGATGAGAAGGAAATGATCCTGAAAGCATCTAACATTTTAAAACAAAAACTCTTTACTAAAGTTGAAAAAAAAAAAAAACCCAAGTCAATGTTAAGTCTTAAAATAATGGGTGTGAGTCAGGTCAAAATGGGCCAGGAAGAGGATGAGTTTAAAGGAATATATGAACTCAGTGTTGGTAATACATTTAAAATGTTAAAATACCAACTAACTGCATGAGTTAAAATAACAACTAACTAGTAATAAAGGAATTGGATTAACTGATTTCTAGGTTGCCTGCCAGTTCTCCAATTGTATAATTCTCTACTGGGGAACAACAGATTATATCAGGAGAAACAGTTTCATTAAAAAAGCACACATATATATAATTCTTTAGTATAAATTTATTTTGTATTAACAAGGGAAGGGAGACTATTTTTCTCTGTGTTCTTTAACTTTCTAATTTGCAGGACTGTTGCAACTGGACAGACATCTAGACACCACTCTGAAAGACAGAAAATTCACCTAGAGGACAAAAGCAAACTTCGGAGGCTGTTTTTGAGATGGTCTGATTGTTTTAATTGCAATGAGCTGGCAACTGTATGGCAGAGAGGCCAGAGAGCAGCTAAGTTTTCTATTTTCTATTAAATACAAAGCGCAGTAATATCCAGAAAATACTCCACAGCATTTTTCTTGACTGGAAAATTGGCATGGCCAGGGTTTGCCCAGCCTATGGCCAAGCCCTTAGGGGAACAGGTAATAAGTGTTCCAGCAAGCCATTCGGGTGGCAGGGCAGTGATCTGACTTCTGACCTTCTCTAGAACAGATATTGTGGGAGAGAAGGGACATCCATTCACTGAATTTGGAACATAAACATAGGTGCTTCTCCTTTTATTAAGGGACATATTTAACAATCATGCAGGCAAGCCCGTCTTTCTACACAAAGAGACTTTGACCGTGCCAGGTGCTACATGTTCTCCTCTGTCAGTGCACGTCATCAGTCTACCTTTTGAGAAAAGACTTACTATTAAGAAAACTGGGCAATGGTCAGTCTGTTAGGAACATCTGCTCCCTAAAAAAGGAAAGCATGCTGCAAGGAGAAGATTTTCCCAAATGCCACCATAACAGAGGTTACAACACAAACCAAGATATAATCCATTTAAGAATATCCACAATTATCTTTAGTTTTTTTCCTTTTCCATAATCATTCACTTCCCCACAACTGTAGTATGGGCATGATGTAAACTATCCTTTCTTCATTTGTACACTGCTTCATCGCTTATAAAGTACCTTCATAGACATTATCTCATTAAACGCACATGACAAACTTGAAGGGTAGGTATTATGCTTATTTGACAAATGGGAAAAAGTGAGGCTGCCAAACTTAAATCACTTGCCCAAGGTCGCATCTAGTACGTGTCAGAGCTTGAATCTGAGCCTTCACCTTCTAGTTTGCATTCCCCATAACCACACAACCAAAGCAAAAACAACAAGAGAGGGAACAAGGCCGACTTACATAAGCATGGTTGTGCCTAAAGTAGCTTATAGTATAACCAATATCAAACAAAATATTTAAAAGAGCACTGTGGTAACAGAATAATCCCCCCCTCCACCCCGCCACCCAAAGATGTCCAAGTCCTAACCCCTGGAAACTTACATTTGAATATGTGACCTTACATGGCAAGAGGGACATTGCAGGTGTGATTAAATTAAGGGGCTTGAAATGGAAGGTTACTCCAGATTTTCTCGGGAGGTCTCATATAGTCACAACAGGGAGGTAGAAGAGTCAGTGTCAGAGTGGTGTAGCCTGAGAAAGATTCAACCAGCTACTGCTGGCTTTAACAACAGAGGAAGGGGCTACAAGCCAAGGAAGGTGGGTGGCCTCTAGAAGTTAGAAAAGGCATGAAAACAGATTCTTCCCTAGAGACCCCAAGAGGAATGCAGCACTGCAGACATCTTGATTTTGGCCCAATGAGACAGCTGACATTCAGAACTGAAGATAATAAATTTGTGTTGTTTTTAAGCCTCCAAGATTATAGTAACTTGTTATGACAACAATAAGAAACTAATTGAGGCATGAAGACAAAATTGAGATAACAGACTACCCCTAGCCTGCTACATAAATATTCTTGATATTGTTTTGCATACCAACATAATACAGTTTTAGAATATTTTTACTTCCTAAAATACATAGATCATTAATCCTTAAACTAAAGCAGATTTGCTTAAGTTCTACTTTTCCACATCTACATTCAGATAAATTGTGTTTTCTACATGACAATCATCTTTTTTTTTAGGAGTAGGGGAAATATGATACAACCAACTATGTATAAAATAAATAAGCTATAAGGATATATTGTACAGCATGGTGAATATTGCCAATATTTTATAATAACTATAAATGGAGTATGATCTTTAAAAATTGTGAATCACTGTTATACACCCGAAACGTATATAATATTGTAAATCAACTATACCTTAATTTTTTAAAAAAAAATCATCTTAGTACAAAACAAACAAATCATACTCTAAAATGACCTTTTAATTTTCACTAATTCAACAATGTTTCCAAGTTCAGATTATTCTGTCAATTTAGGGGAAAATCAGTTTTCAGCCATTATGCAAACCTTGGTTAAAACCTACAAATTTTGTGGAGTCACTAGATGAAGGGGTTTAAAAATCCAAGTGGGCAACTAGTATTTTGAAGCAAGATATAATATTTCAATCACTATACAGGCATGTAAAATAAGACACTAGGTTTTCCTTTTTACATCCTAGTTGTGGTTTTCTGTACACATTACATCAAGAAAGTCAGCAGGAAAAAGAAAAAGAAGACAAGTCACACAAAAGGACACAACTAGAAATATAATAAAGTTTATGTTTAGAAGTTAACAAAACAAAACAAAGAAGATAAGCAAAAGTCAAAAGCTTGAAAGAAAATTAACAGAGAGTATGTCTGGGAACTAAGTTTCACAAATCCATGAAATAAGAAATTTTAGACTGAGGTTTCCTTTTGTTCCTGCAGACTCAGTAATGCACAAATACCATTCAAACATCAAAGCACTAAGTAAGCTTACCATCTTGGATTGAATTTTCTGCTAAATTAAACTGTTCGTCGCAGAACCCTACATTTTCCCTTAATTGTTTAAAAGGCATGTCTACAATATTTTGGAGATATCCATATGATAATATTCATTATTTCATGTAACTTGCATAATTCTACCAGAAATAATGACTAAGAAAATTAAAAGAATGGGTACTGAAAGTGTTACTTTCTCTGTAAGGTCACATCAAATCTACTTAGCATGGCAAGGAACCAAGATCTACCCAGAGCTCTAGATCCTTTTATTTTTAATACAATGTTCTTATGTGCGTTAGGCTTGACGGTGAATTTATTTGATTGGACTGCTGGTTTAGAATATCTCTTTAAAGTTCATTTAGATCTTCCCTCAGTTTACTTCCAGCTTCATTTCTCAACATGCTCTCAACTCCCTCACATTGCACATATAAATCTTATAGGTAGATGCATATATGCAGGTCACATGGAATTATTGATTTTCCTTCATAAACATCTTTTACTAATCTATGCATACATTGTTTCCTCTGCCTGGAACCCTCTTCCACATCTGGTGAATTCTACCTCATCTTTTATTAGCTACCTAAAATATCACCAACCAATCTGGGAAGCCTTCCTCAAAGGCCCCAAGCAGAGTTAGATACTTTCCAGGTATGCCTCCTTTATTTTGGTATAAATCTATTTGTGTCTACTTCTCAGAGTTAAAATGAAGTAAATTTAGATTGGTCTTCCAAACATATTTCTGAAATCTTCCTTCCTCTCCCTCTACCCAAAATCATGCCCTGGAGTCAGAAGAAAAGCACACTGAAAGTATTCATCTTTCCTCTTTAAGAGCTAAGAAACTAAGTGTTACACTATCCTAATACCAAAATCCAGACTTTCTTCCTTAGCTACTACTACATGTCTTAATGCATGTGACGACCCACAGTACAATGGCCTAATAAATTATACATCGTCTAATATCTAGGTATATCTTTGGTAAACAGAACATAAAATTGGTCCATGAATTATTGATCAGTAACAGATACACACTGGATTTGTAAAGGATGTTTTCTGACTATTATCTTTTTTTCCAGCCCAAAAGAGAAAAAGGTACTCTCTTACTACTATTCATTTTCTTCTTTTGAAGGACCCTAAGTTTTAGTTCTCTAAACAAGCTCTAATCTATCATTTCTTAGCTGTGCCAGATAAGATAGACTTTCTCTGACTTTCACAGGCATATGGCTTAGACTCAGTCAGATACTACCGTAAAAGCTTTGAATCTCTAGCAAGTGATGCAGAGAGCCAGGGATGGGTAAGAAATTATTCCCATGGTGTTGCCCCATAGTCAGTAACAGCAATTCCAATAGCAATAAAACCCTACACTACTGGTCCCTGTTAGCTTCTCTTGCCCATTTTTCAGAAAGCTATCGAGTTACCAATATCCTGCCAATATATTCCTATTCGGCAAAATTTAGCCAAAGTCACTTTTTATTGCTTTGCACGAAGAACCCAACACCTGCATGCAATAAACACACATATACAACCTACCATATGCCAGGCGCTTCTCCATACACTAGCACACAATGGTGAGCAGAAACACATCTGCTCCCTCCCTGGAGAGTTTACAGTCTAATCAGGAAAACAAACACATCATAAGATAACCAGAAAAAAAAAAAAAAAAAAAGAAAAGAAAACGAGTGTAAATTTCAGCTAAGTGAAGAAAAAGAGCTGTACTTAGTGCACAGAACCTGATCTAAAAGGAAGAAGAAGGAAATGGGAAAGGACATTGATAATACACTATTTAACGCCAAGCATTTATAGTATCTCCAAAAAGTACCTTACTGTAAAAAATTTTATTGTGATCCTGGAGCTAGCTGAAGTTTGTTCTTTTTACAGGAAGGGATAAAGTCATTATTCTGTTTTTTCTAAAGAGAAATAGCCCAAGAAACAAATGAGCCTAGAGCAGTACTTCGAACAGTTACAAACTTCAAATGTTGATGCAACAACTATCAGGAAGGCTTCTCGGGGCTCAACTAAACTTTCAGACTCACAAAACTACCAAAGGCCACACACAGCACCAGTCTATTTAGAGGCTATAGGACAGAACCAGGCATAAACCTCCCTGATGAGAGTCCTTACATGAACTTCCCTGTGCAGCAGAACACACAGCTGTCCAGAGCTCTTCTCTCTGCCTCATCAGGAGACAGCTCAGATATGCAGAAACAAGACCTGGTGGGTACAGCAGCTACCCATGCTTCAAAGCCTCCTGCCCCAAAGGAATGGTATCTCTTGTAATGACCCCATAGCCAGAGCTTTTAGAGTTCCCACAAAGGACATGCCAGTTGTAAGAGTCACTGCACTCAGGGAACTCCAAAGCTATGGCTTCCCCATCAGGTATTTATTAGTCTATTTACAGTTTCTTTCAGTCTAAATGCAATATACCAACCAGGGGCTTATTCTTAGCATAAGCAATGATACCTAGTCACTTAGCCACTCAGGACCCGGTAAAACAGAACAAGAAACTTAACAGAAGATCGAGTTGGCATACAGAATAGGAAAGGGTTTTAATAACCATTTTCCAAAAGCTGACTACTGATAATTTTACTCAACTTTAATATCCCTACGAGTATTATTCAGTTAGGCTGCATTACACTATAGTAACAAGCATCCCCAATACCTATTAGTCAAAAATAACAAAGGATTATTTTATGCAAATACATTGTGGGTCAGTAAGAGTCTAACCTTCATGTCTTCCTCACTCAGGGACCCAGGCTGAGGGAGGTTCTATTATTTACACTATCACTACTCACATGGCATCTGGTAAGAGAAGAAGCAGAACAATGCCCCGACTCCTAAACACCTCCACCCATAAATGACACACTTCTGCTCATGTTTCATTGGCTAGCAAAAGTCACAGGGGCTTACCTAAATTCGAGGTTATTCCCAGAAATATGATACTAATGAATAGTTGTAATAGCTACCATATCATGTAAGAGCTAATTTAAATAAAATAATTTTATAAATTTTACTTCCCAAATACTAAAAACATAAGGATGGAGCCCTTTTAAGCACTAAAGTCTCCTCTGGACTCAGAAACACAATAAAGTAGAGAAAATAAAATAACTAATTGAAACTTTTCATGATCACCCTGGGAATGTAGTACAGCTGTGAAAAGGTAGGTAATTTTCCCAAGGTAACATTGGAAGAATGGCAGAGTCTGGATTTGAACTCAGGCCTGTGTGACTCCATGGCCTATTTCTTTTTCATGACACAACAATGCATAGCAAATATGGATGGAGTGAATGAAGAAAGAAGAGTTAAAGGGTAAACTCCACAAGAGTATCAAGAAGGTTAGGAGGCAGGGAACTATATTCAGTATCCTGTGACAAACCATAATGGAAAAGAATATGAAAAAGAATACATACATATGTATAACTGGGTCACTTTGCTGTACAGAAGAAATTAACACAATATTGTAAATCAACTAAACTTCAATAAAAATTTTTTTAAAAAGGTTGGGAGGGGGCTTCCCTGGTGGCGCAGTGGTTGAGAGTCCGCCTGCCGATGCAGGGGACACAGGTTCGTGCCCCGGTCCAGGAAGATACCACATGCGGCGGAGCGGCTGGGCCCGTGAGCCATGGCCGCTGAGCCTGTGCGTCCGGAGCCTGTGCTCTGCAACGGGAGAGGCCACAAAGGTGAGAGGCCCGCGTACCACACACACACACACAAAAAACAGCTTATACTAAGTGAGCCATGATAGTGTGCCAGTCCCTACACTAAGCACTTTACATGTCTTAACACATGTAAATCAACTCATTCCATTTAACGCATTCCTATGGAGCAGGGTTGATGCGTCAGTCAGGGAGAGGGTAGTAACCTGTTAGTAACTTGTGCAAGTTAAACAGCTGTAAAGGACAGGGCTGGGGCTTAAGTCCCAGGCAGTTTGCCTTCAGAAACCACATTTATCCACTCAGCTACTGTCTCCCAACACAAGACAGGGGTGAGGGAGAGAAAGAGGGAAAAGCCACTATCTCCCTCGAGATAACTGAGAAGATAAAAGGCATCAGTGGGGCAGAGATGTTTATGTGTTTGGGCTCAGATGGGACAGAGGTGTGAGAAAAGTTCAGGTGGATTCTGTAAGTTGTAATCATTTCTTCCACAGTCAAGACACAGTCTAATGGTGCTGTGTCCAGATATATGTACATGTTCATGACTAGATTATTGAAAACTATATTCTCCTCTTAAATTCAAACACTATTTGGATAAAAAATCCAATGTAAAAAATGCAGTCAATTTGTATATTCTTTTCATAAGAGAAGTCTCAGAGGTTATACAAAATGATTAGAGAAATATCATAAGGACAAAAAGAGAATAGAACAAAAAATCCATATTTGTAAACATATAACGAAAGGACTTTAGTTATTTCCTCACTATAGAAAAAGCTCTTATGATTCATTCATCCATCTATTCAATTTATTGGGTACCACTTGTGCCAGGCACCGGGCATTGTTCTAGGCCCTGGGATTTCAGCAGTGAACAAAACAGATAAAAACTATCCCGGTGGAATACATATCCTAATTGAAAGAAAGAGGCATTAACTAAAAATAAATAACTTCTATAGCAATGTGAATACTAAGGAAAAAATAAAGCTGAAAAGTGGATGGAAGCACAAAGTGGGAAAGGGGGAACTGGCATTTTAAATAAGCTGGTCAGAGCATTACTAAGAAGATGACACTTGAGTAATTCCCACGTTGGCGGCGGGGGGGGGGGGGGGGGGGGGGCGGGGCAGTCAATGCTCCAGGCACTGGGAACAGTCCAGGGCAAGGCGAGTGGGAATGTGCCTACTGTTCACAAGCCACTGCAAAGAGGTCCAGTGAGGCTGGAAGAGCATGAAGGAGGGGGGAACACTAGAAGATGAAGGTAAAGACAGAAATGGTGGGCTGGAATACTCAGTCCTCTCGGCTACTGCGGGACAGATGGGGAGATATTAGGGGAATCTGAATGGGAGTGTCATAATCTGAATATTTTAAAAGAATCACTCTGGCTGCTCCAGAGAACAAACAGCAGGGGGTACCCAGGGCAGAATCGGGGAGAACTGCGAGGCGGGTGCCGGCTCTCTTCCCTCTGCCCCTCCAGGTCTCCTCTCCACCATTCCCCACCCTGCTCTTTGCCCAGGACGCTGACCAGTGTGAACTCATGGGCAGCCGGGCCCGCTGGCTCCCACTTGGATTCAGCCAGTGGGGAGCACGCACAGAGATGAAAGGGAGGAAGGAGAGTGAGGCCAGGGTTTTATTCCCATGTTCCTTCCAGTCACCTTGGGCTGGCTACTGTCCTCTGACAAAAGCCACAGTTCCCTCACGTGGCTCTCCCCACTGCCTGGATTCTGGTAACTGCTCCCTTCCCTTTCTCCCTTCAGGCTCAGAGGCCAAATTTTAACTAGTGCCCACTTACTTTGTAAATAGTCCCCTTATTAAAAGCTCCTCAAACTATCCCAATTTAAGTGTGCCATCTCTTTCCTTTACTAATTCAGGAGCCCAGGGCAACAGTCCAGGTGAAAGACAATGGTGACTTGAACTAGGATGTTAGAAGCAGAAGGACAAAGAAGCAGTTAGACTTTGACTTGCTGAGATTTTATGTCAAGCATGGCTCCAAATTTTGGCCTAACTAACCAAAAGGATGGAGTGCCATCAACTGAGATTCATTTTTTTTAATCCACTAATCAACAGAAAATACGTGCAAATATATTAAAAGTGGCTCAGAGGAAAAGGAATACTATGGCTTACAAACAAATGCAAAGATAAGTCTTACTGTTAATTAAAGGAATACAAATTAATATAATATAAAATAATATAATAATACATTACATATATAAATTATACATATATAATACATAGAATAATGATATGATATATAATATAAAATTGACAAAGATAAAAAATATGGTGATAAATGGTATTGGCATGGATGTCAGAAAACACTGGAGGGGTGTAAACTTCTGTGAAAAATAATTTGCAACTTCTATCAAAACAGTACATGTACTTCTTTTTTCATTGAAGTATAGCTGATTTACAGTGTTGTGCCAATCTCTACTATACATACAGCAAAGTGACTCAGTTCTACACATGTAGACATTCCTTTTTTTATATTCTTTCCCATTATGGTTTATCACAGGATAACGAATACAGTTCCTTGTGTTATACAGTAGGGCCTTGTTGTTTATCCATCCTATATATAACAGTTTACACCTGCTAATCCCACACTCCCAGTCCTTCCCTCCCCCAGCCCCCTCCCCCTTGGCAACCACAAGTCTGTTCTCTATGTCTATGAGTCTGTTTCTGTTTTGTAGATAGGTTCATTTGTGCCATATTTTAAATTCCACATAAAAGTGATATCATATGGTATTGGTCTTTCTCCTTCTGACTTAACTTCACTTAGTATCATAATCTCTAGTTGCATCCATCTTGCTGCAATTATTATTTCATTCTTTTTCATGGCTGAGTAGTATTCCATTGCATATGTGTACCACATCTTCTTTATCCATTCATCTGTTGATGGACATTTAGGTTGTTTCCATGTTTTGGCTATTAAGAATAGTACTGCTATGAACATGGGGGGGGTGTGTATCTTTTTGAATTAAAGTTTTGTCCAGGTATATGCCCAGGAGTGGGATTGCTGGATCATATGGTAATTCTGTTTTTGGTTTTCTGAGGAACCTCCACACTGCTTTCCATAGTGGCTGCACCAACTTACATCCCCACCAACAGTGTAGGAGGTTTCCCTTTTCTCCACACCCTCTCCAGCATTTGTTATTTGTAGACTTTTTAATGATGGCCAATCTGACCAATGTGAGGTGGTACCTCATTGTAGTTTTGATTTGCATTTCTCTAATAATTAATAATGTTGAGCATCTTTTCATGTGCCTACTGGCCATCTGTGTATCTTCTCTGGAGAAATGTCTATTAAGGTCTTCTGTCCATTTTTCAATTGGGTTGTTTGTTTTTTTGTTGTTGAGTTGTATGAGCTGTTTGTATATTTTGGAGATTAGGCCCTTGTTGTCGCATCATTTGCAAATATTTTCTCCCATTCTGTAGGTTGTCTTTTTTCTTTTTTTTATGGTTTCCTTTGCTATGCAAAAGCTTGTAAGTTTGATTAGGTCCCATTTGTTTATTTTTGTTTTTACTTATATTGCCTTGGGAGACTGACCTAAGAAAACACTTGTACGATTTATGTCAGAGAATGTTTTGCCTATGTTCTCTTCTAGGGGTTTTATGGTGTCATGTCTTATGCTGAAGTCTTTAAGCCATTTTGAGTTTATTTTTGTGCATGGTTTGAGGGTGTGTTTTAACTTCATTGATTTACATGCAGCTGTCCAACTTTCCCAGCAACACTTGCTGAAGAGACTGTCTTTTTCCCATTTTACATTCTTGCCACCTTTGTCGAAGATGAATTGACTGTAGGTGTGTGGGTTTATTTCTGGGCTCTCTATTCTGTTCCATTGATCCATGTCTGTTTTTGTACCAATACCACACTGTTTTGATTACTGTAGCTTTGTAGTATTAAAACAATACATATACTTTGATCTAAAAGATCCTGCTAGGACTTTATCATACATATTCACACACTTGCACAAATACCTGTGTATAAGATTTTCACTATAGCAGTGTTTAAAATTACAAAAAACCCAGAAACAATCTAAATGTCCATCAACAGGAAATATGAGTTAAATAATTTAGGCTATATATACTATAAAACAGAATACTATCAGTGGTTTTCAAAGAATGAGGTAAATCTATATATGTCTACGAGAGATTATATTGGGCAGGGAGGGGCGGGGGCTGAGTCAGGTACCTAATAGTAATATTTAGTATATTCCTATTTGTGAGTTGTTTTTTTTTTAAGGATATACAGATATATAGGAATAAGAAAATTCTAGGAAGATCAAAGAAACTATTTAAAGTGATTGCCTCTAAGCAGGCTAATGTGAGCAAGTCCTATTTTTTCATTGTCTACCCTCTTGGACTGTCTGAAATTTTTTCAATAAAAATAATACTAAAGCCAAATTTCAAAAAAGACCAGTAATAAATTATCTGGCACTGCACAAAATCTGTGGTGTTGAATACAGAAATATATCTGAACAGTTCAACATTTTTTTTATTACTGTTCACATGTTGTTAGAAGATATAAATGCCCTGACCCATAATATCCTGAATCACAGGTATATTTCTCTATTTGTGGTAAAATTGAGCCTATTTACATTCTCTTGGGGTTTTCCAAATGCCGGCCATATATGGAAAAAACAACAAAGTTTAATGTAGACAGTTTCAAATGGAAAAAAGCAAACATGTGACCCAACCCCTATGAAGAACTGGCTTAACAACACTCATTTTGGTACTGGTCATGATATCAAATGTCCACAACAGTCCACAACATGATTTCTGTTTCACTGGTATTATAATTCCCAGAATGAATATGTTTTAGAACTAGCAGGAAATAACAATATGGAAAAAAATATTAATTTTCTTCAGGCTTATCTTAAAATATTTTGTCAAAGCCAGCAAATCAAAAATGGTAAAAAATTTTGCAGAACTATTGTACCAGAAGAATGTCACACTATTTCTTTGAGGAGTCTCTAAACTTTCACAAATGTAGATAAATATATCAATACAAATGTATACAGGATTACATATATTTTATTTTACTGATGTAAATGTAAAACTTATTTCTTATTTCTCATCTTCCTTATGCTATTTTCCTCCTTACCACCACAATCTGACACTGGAATTTATCTCTGTTAGATAAAACTTTAATGTTATCAGAACCATAACATATTATTTTCCCAATAAATCTTGGATAAGAATTTGTTTTTTAAGTCAACCAAATCTACTTGAATACAAAATATTCCTCAACTGGTTTTGACAGCACAACCCAAGACTTTAGATTATTTCACGATTAAGGAGTCAGTGAGTCAATTTTGCTGACAAGAGAAAGGACAAAAGCCTTTCTCAGAAGAGGTGCAAAAACATTTTAACAGATTTTCCCCAGACTTTTGCAGATTGACATTATCAGGGAAGTTGAAGACATCCAAAGCAGTGTGGAAACACAATATACTTTTAAGGCTTTTATATGCCACGAAACTGTACAAAAAAATCATATAATAAGTCATTTGTCTTTATATAACTTTCTCTGGGGATCTGAAGTGCTTACACATATTATTTCACTAAATTGTTACATTTAAGCTAAAGCAAGCACTTTGAAAAATTAAATCATATTTTGAAACATATCAAATGGGGAGGGACTTCCCTGGTGGCGCAGTGGTTAACAATCTGCCTGCCAATGCAGGGGACACGGGTTCAAGCTCTGCTCTGGGAAGATCCCACATGCTGCGGAGCGACTAAGCCCGTGCACCACAACTACTGAGCCTGTGCTCTAGAGCCTGCGAGCACAACTACTGAGCCCACGTGCCACAACTATTGAAGCCCACAAGCCTAGAGCCTGTGCTCCACAACAAGAGAAGCTACTGCAATGAGAAGCCCGCGCACTGCACCACAACGAAGACCCAACACAGCCAAAAATAAATAAATAAATAAATTTATTAAAAAAATAAAATTCTATTCAAATGGGGAGAGGCAAAGGTAGGGGGAAAATATCAAATAACAGAAATTAAGAAAAGGGACCACTGCATCAACATTTACCTGTTGCATCAAATTCAATCGGCTGGCACCCACGGTGAGAAGACCAGTCACACTTGAGGACTTGCCCTCCTTCCACGATCCCAGGCTGGGTAGTGTTTGCTTTGGGAGCTCCCACCAGAAGAAACATCCTGCTAAAATACAAAAGGCAAGACAAGACTTTAAGCGACACAAAGCATAAACAATATCTTATGATTTAGGAAGAGCAATCATTCTCTTGATTTTATCCACAAATATTCTTTAAAAACCACTCACTAAGAGCATAATCCACCTTCATTACTCATTTGGTGCTCTTTTACATACATACATTATTCAATATAGTTTACTCATCCTAGTAACACATTATAAGTCAACTTCAGGGTTACATGTCATTTAAAAATTTATGCTGGGGCTTCCCTGGTGGCGCAGTGGTTGAAAGTCCACCTGTTGATGCAGGGGACATGGGTTCATGCCCCGGTCCGGGAAGATCCCACATGCCGCGGAGCGGCTGGGCCCGTGAGCCATGGCCGCTGAGCCTGCGCATCCGGAGCCTGTGCTCCACAACGGGAGAGGCCACAAAGGTGAGAGGCCTGCGTACCGCAAAAAAAAAAAAAAAGAAAGAAAGAAAAAAAAAGAAAAGCGAGAGACTTTGAGCACCTGAGGGAGGAGGTGACGGTAAACTAGGTGGTTTTTAAAGAATATTTGTGGATAAAATCATCAGTAAACTAGGTTGGGAGGACAGATGGGGAAAGAGATGGATGGGCAGATTGGGGAAGTATCTGGAGTAGAATGAACAGGAACAGCTGGACGCTTGAATGTGGCAGAAAGGGAAGATTAGAATAAAACACGTCACCTAGGTTTCTTTCTGGAGTGCAGGGATGGGAGAACCACTTACTGTGCTAGAAAAGCCCAGAGAGTAGGGAAGCAGAAGGCAGACTAAGTATTTACAGGAAAACCAAGAGTTCAGTTCCCAACATGTTAGCTTGAAATACCTGTGAGACACCTCACTGGCGGTCTGTTGCTCTGAGCAGAGTTCTGCCCTGAGAGATAACGTGTTGAGAATGTCAACTTGGAACGGATGGGTTCACACAGGGAGAGGCTTCAGAGAGAAGAGGAGGAAAGAGAGGAAGCAACAACATTTAAGAGTCAGAGAAAGAGGACAGAGAAAAAGAGGCTGAGAAGAAGGTAACTGAAACATAGGAGAAGAAAGCAGGATACAGACAGACACAGAAGGCCCTCAATAAATGCTACCGCCATTATCATTTCATTTCCTTGTTAAACACTAAGCCACTTACATTCTTCTAGCAAAGAAAATACTCATAATTGCTTTTCACTTTTTTGTGAAGTTATGAACAAACCTACATCTTAAATATGGAATGCTTTCGTTTTAACTTTTATTTATCAATTTCATTTCTTCTGGATGTATCTGCTAAATCATATTTAGACCAGTCGAAAGACGGCTGCATGAAATGCTGGAACCCTGTTTTCGTACACTTATCTTAAAACTCCATACTCAAAATAAAGACAAAACTCCCAACCAAACCACACCCTGTTTAATAAAGCTTTATGCAGTCATAGTTGGCATCAGTAAAACACCAATGCTGGCTCTTTCTCCTCATAGCCAACTTAGTTTTCATTCAGCAAGGAAGAAAATAAAGCTGAGTAAGACAGCCCTCAGCCCCCATGAATAAGAGAGCAGCAGAGCTGGTTAACAGCTAAATTATACACACACACACACACACACACACACACACACACACACACATATGAAATTTACCTTTTTCAACAGGTCAAAAATTTGGCCACAAAATCACAAAACTGCCCCTCCTCATCTGGATTAAATGATTTTTTAGTACATGATAGGCAAAAAAAAATATTTCAGATAAGTATACTTTTCAGGTCTACATCTGAAGAGACATAGGCTCATTCCTGCAATAGCCCTAATAAGGGTAATACGAGCACAGGCATGTGTATGATTTTCATATTGTGGATAACGGCCAGTTCTAGAAGATCAGGACAGAGGAGCTGATTCTCAGAATTTGCCTAGAAACCTACAAGCAAACTCATTTCTGGACTGTCCTCACATAGCACACTACAGAATCTTTAATAATTTTTTGTCAAAGCACTTCTTCCTACCTTATGATAAACTGCTTCCTTGAATGGAGGGGACCCTCAGTCATCTTTGTGCTGCCACATAACAAGCACTCAGGAAAAGCTTTTTAAATTGACAACTGAGTAGCAAGTAAATTTGATAGTTATAAGTCTCAGTCAAAACAGCCATACATAGGGGCTTCCCTGGTGGCACAGTGGTTGAGAGTCTGCCTGCCGATACAGGGGACACGGGTTCGTGCCCCGGTCTGGGAAGATCCCACATGCCGCGGAGCGGCTGGGCCCGTGAGCCATGGCCGCTGAGCCTGCGCATCTGGAGCCTGTGCTCCGCAACGGGAGAGACCACAACAGTGAGAGGACCGCGTACCGCAAAAAAAGAAAAAAAAACAGCCATACATAAAAAGCCATCTCCACTACCACCAACCCCTGTAGAATGCAGAAATCATCCTCTAATAAACGTCTGATTATTTAAATTATCCTTAAAATAATTTCTTTCTGTAACGTTTCTCTTCTTAATTTTGGATTTCAGATACTTTCTTTACTTGGCACTAAAGACAGAGAGGGCTGGAAAGTTATTAGGGGGCATGGACTTCAGCAAAGACAGAAAAAAGGGCGTCGCAGGAGAGTTCTGAATGGAAAGTGCACTCACTATTGGCAGCACAGAGCTCTAGTTCCTTGGACAGGATCAGGAACAAGGCTGCTGCTTTTCATCAGACCATTTGCACATTATAGGCATGAAATGATGGTAATTAGATGTACTAATATGGGTGTTCATCAAGTTTTCCTAAGCATACCTTCATGTGCAGTCTTGCACATTGGTGAAATGCCACAGAAATGGTAGAATAATATAAAAGGAATGTGTGAGCATTCTCAGTTTCGAAGTGCTATAGGTTAATGAGGGGAAAAGCTGAGAAATAAAGTTCTTCGTGCGAAGTGTCAACATGATATTTAAGCTCCTTTTACGAGTGTTACAGAAAGTTTTAAAAGAGAAAAATGGAGAGATAAAGACAGTAAGACTGCTTAGACAAATGTTAAGTCCTAAGAGGGAGGTGTGGAGAGAAAAATTAAGTATTTGTAGAGATTAAAGAGTACGGAATGGTAAAAGATGCTATATGAGAAAATTAAGGACTATAAAAGCAACACATATTACAGAAAACAAAAGCCTGTTAATGTGTTGGGAGGGTGAATTTTAAGTCTTGTGTCTTTCTGCCACAATAGCAAAAAACAGCCTGTTAATGAAACGCCTTACAAAAATATTAAATCATTACGACTTGAAGTTCATCTAGGAATGTCTAATGAATGTCTACAACAGCTTAATTAAAGTAAAAGAAGTGACAGACCAGAAAAAATTTCCCAATATAAGCAGCATTGTCTAATAGGCAGTTTGGGACTAAAGTTTCCAGTCACCATATAAATCAATTGAGAAAGTCACATAAAATCTCTGAGCCTCAGTTTCCTGTTCTATTGAATGGAAATAACAATGCCCACTATAATTACTTAAAAAAGAAAATTTCTGAATGTGGATAGTATAGATAAAAGTAAACTTAGAAAATGTGAACGCATCATAAAAATACTAGATGATGACAGCAGAACTAAAAACAATAAAATACTCCTTAATAAAGTAGGAATAAAAGTTAAAATCTGTTTTCAAGGGCCATTAATTAACCCAAACGCAAGCTCTCAAGAAAGAAAAAAAAGAAGAAAAAAAAAAAGGATAGGTAATAGTTGGCTTGCAACATTTCCTGACAATGGTGGAGAGTTGGGGAAGATACACAGAGTTAGCTGAGGCTGACAGAGATTTCTCTGGGACGCAGCAAAAATCTGAAGCTGAGCAACTTAGTTTCATATGCTTGCAACTTCCTCCTGACAGAATCCATCTCCCTTCCAAAAAGTTTGCCCAAGAACAATATCAGGATCCCCATCCTCACCATTCTTTTTAAATGATTCGAATCATTTTCATTAAATGACTTTAAAATTAAGGTTTACATATATGAGCAAGCCATTAATATCATGCCAAGAAATTCTGAAAGATAAAGAGTAGCAACGTGTGTTTGGGGGAAGAGGGGGGTAAGAGAAGAAGAAAGAGGGAGGGAGGGAAAGTGGGGGAGAAGGGAGAGAGGGAGGAACAGAATGATGGAGGGAGGAGAGGTAGAGGAGCAAGGGCAAGGGAGGGGGAAGGAGAGAAGAAAGGGGAGGTGGTAAGGGAGAGGGGGAGGAGGGGGAAGAGGATGGGAGAGACAAGAGGACTCAAAAAGCCAACCAGGAGGATGCCCTTCGGATGCACTTTCAACCAAAGTGTACTTTAAGGGCAGCTGCTTCAGGGAACATGACCTTGACTACCAAGGAGAGACAACCAGCCAAACAATGACAAGTACATTTTTTAAACTCTCCAAATGAACTAAGTTATTTGGCTGCTTTCAGCACTGACTTTTCCAAGATAAAGCATGGTTAATATATTTTGGCTGACTCTGGCTGACCAGTGAGGCTTCACCAAAAGGAAATTCTGAAAAATTATCATATACGTACATAGAAAGAAACATGTTACTGAATATTACTTAAGAGCTATAATTCGTCTCATTTACCTTTCACTAAAAAACAAAAGCTACAGTCAACATTTATGTGATGTAAAACAGATGCATTAACTATAAATCCTATACATTTTCCCTTCTCTTGTATAATATCCTATAAACCTTGGGCCTTAAGCAGGAGAAATCAACCTAGGATTTGCCTTCTAAATATATAATGATGATAGAATCTATGCATATATATTATTTATGATAAGAAAAAAGAACGAGGGGCTTCCCTGGTGGTGCAGTGGTTAAGAATCCGCCTGCCAATGCAGGGGACACGGGTTCGATCGCTGGTCCGGGAAGATCCCACATGCCGCAGAGCAACTAAGCCCGTGCACCACAACTACTGAGCCTGCACTCTAGAGCCCCCGAGCCACAACTACTGAGCCCACAAGCCACAACTACCGAAGCCCATGTGCCTAGACCCCGTGCTCCACAACAAGAGAAGCCACCACCCAGCAGTGCAACTAAGAGAAGCCCCCGTTCTCCACAACTTGAGAAAGCCCGCGTGTAGCAAGGAAGACCCAACGCAGGCAAAAATAAATAAATAAATTTTTTAAAAAAAAGAAAGAAGAACCAATATAGCCAGAGCCACAGTAAAATAAGCTGGTGTTGCCTTGTAAAGGGTTGTGAAGATAGTTACAAAGGTGAAGAGAGAAACGGGACATAAGCTTTTAAAAGTAGATGCAGACCGGGACAGACTGAAAGGGGCCTTCATCCAGTTTAAGCAGTTTGGACTTTATCTCTGGACATGAGAACATTTTCGAGGAAATTTTAGCAGCAGAATACCAGGATCAAAAGATGCTTCAGAAAGATAAAACAATTAGAAACATGTAAGACGTTTTGCAGGTCTGAGAGCTAAATGATGGGCAGAGGGGTGATGACCTGAGTGCCACAGACTACGCTTGTAACGACTGGTCAAACTACAAGTGGAAAGCAGAGATGGATGCAAGAAACATTAACAAGGGCTTCCCTGGTGGCACAGTGGTTAAGAATCTGCCTGCCAGTGCAGGGGATACAGGTTCGAGCCCCGGTCCAGGAAGATCCCACATGCCGCGGAGCAACTAAGCCCATGCGCCACAACTACTGAGCCTGTGCTCTAGAGCCCTCGAGCCACAACTACTGAAGCCCGCGTGCCTAGAGCCCGTGCTCCGCAACAAGAGAAGCCACTGCAATGAGAAGCCTGCGCACCGCAACGAAGAGTAGCCCCCGCTCTCTGCAACTAGAGAAAGCTGCACCCAGCAACAAAGCCCCAATGCAGCCAAAAATAAATAATAAATAAATTAATTTAAAAAAAAAAAGAAACATTAACAAGGAAGAATTTCTAGGACCTTCTGCCTGGTGACTAATCACTGACTAATATTAGGGGTGTCCAGTAGGAGAGACAAAGAAAAATAGAAAATGAGAGGGAGGAATATGAAATTATTTCCAGGGCGACAGAGAAAATGATGGTACCATTAATAGAAACAGAGGTACAACTGACATCACTTGGTGAAAGAGTTCATTTTTTGTCAAATTGAGGTAAGACAGGCTGGTCAAGAAGAAATGATCCACAGGCTGTTGAATATAAAGTTAGAGCTCTACTTTTAGATCGAAGATGAAGCCAGGGCAGCAGTATCGTTTTAAAAGCTCTCCAAGTGTTGCAAATAGGAAGTTAGGATTGAGAACCATTGTATGTTCTGTGGGACCTTCTGAGACCAGGGCACACTCACCCACACCTTGTCTTTGGGGTCATATGACATGAAGTAACTGTAAATAAGGCTCCAATAGTGTTTAACAGGGGAAAAAGCAAGCCTTGTAATCCAGTGCTGCTCACTATAGCATTATTTTAAAATAAATATATACGTAAAATGAGAACTGTATAACATATCTTAAGAGTAAGAAAATTATTCATTTTCTTCTTAAAATTTTAAAATCTGAATACAAAAATTAAACGGAATTTGAATTTCATTTCCTCTGCGCTTTGTTCCCATCTTTTCCCTTACCCCACACCATCCCACTCAAACAACTAAAGGCTGCAAACTCTTCTGGCCTCAGTTTCCTGTTCTGTAAGAGTGAATTTATCTGCTTCCCTATTTCCCCTGATGGTCTGTGGTGTAGAGTAAAATGAGATATCACAAGTAAAAGTGCTTTGTAAATTATAAAATAGGTCAAGCAATGTAAGATATCATTGTTATAACTAAGCCTAGGGTGTAATTTTTAATTTCTCCAATTATTCTCCACAAGAAAAACATGCCTTTACTTCTTTGCCTGTATACAGTATTTAAATTTTATGTAAGTTTGGCAATATAGTCACCATAAATTAATTCATACAGGAAAAATAATAGGGAGTGCTAATGTTTTATTTTTCACAATTTTTTTCCTTTTTTAAGTATAGCTAATTTACAGTGTTGTGTTAGTTTCTGGTGTACAGCAAAGTGATTCAGTTATACATACATATTCATATACATATATATGTTCTTTTTCATATTCTTTTCCATTATAGCTTATTACAGGATATTGAATATAGTTTCCTGTGCTATACAGTAAATCCTTGTTGTTTATTTATTTTATATATAGTAGTTTGTATCTTCTAATCTCCAAATCCTAATTTATCCCCCCCCCCACTTTTCTTCTTTGGTAACCATGTTTGTTTTCTATATTTTTCAAATCATAATTTTTGTGACTTTTCACTTCAAACCTAAGACTCATTTCTGGAGGAATTTTATTGTGGAGTCACCTTAATATTTTTGCTTAGTACTTTCTTTTTCCTTCTTTTTAATTAACATTGATTCATTCGTTTTCACAACAATATGGAGATAATTCAATAACAATTTTCTGTAACAAGAAAAATGAGACAGAAAACAGTTCTATAGCTTGCCAGAGGTATTTAGACACCTATAGAAACCGGAAGCAGCAGGAGACCTCATTACTCTTGCTTCCTCATTAATGCAGGCACTCTTCCTTCCGAAGAAAGGAAACTTTAATTAGCACTTTTCTATTATGTGAATTTTTTTTCCCTTTAGAAGTTTATTATCACACCAAACAACAACAATAAATGCAGCTGGTAATATTGTAAATGGCATCCCCATGCACCCTGGATTCCAATGCTTGTTAACTTTAAAAGTACCCTTTTACAAAATTAAGCATAAGTTTGTATTAATCTTTGTTAAATCTGAAAAGCTCAGAAGTAGAAACCTTTGTTTACATATATTTCGGGGTTTTTTAATCTCAAAGTTGATTTATATTTTTTATCTTAGGCTATACCTAGACCTCACTAGTGTATCAGTAACAAAGTCACTGAATAAAGTTTCAAAATGTTATATGACACCAAACCAAGTTCAATTTTACCTTACCATTAAAGGCCCACGTGGGAGGTCATGTAAACAAACCTGTGAGGTCATAGTATATTCAACAACCACAATGACTAATCACAAATTAGCCATCCAGCCTCGCAACCAAAAATAGGAAATATCTCATGCTAACAGCTCAGTATTACTGCATTTTCCACAGTAAAAACACTTAAAGTTTATCATTTTGTCATGTATCTTTACACTACAGAACTCAGAGGGTTGCCACCGAATTAAGAGCAAC
This sequence comes from Mesoplodon mirus, assembly GCF_964341445.2. Classification (NCBI taxonomy): domain Eukaryota; kingdom Metazoa; phylum Chordata; class Mammalia; order Artiodactyla; family Ziphiidae; genus Mesoplodon; species Mesoplodon mirus. The sequence continues at coordinate 48,166,581 of NC_138984.1, forward strand.
ATTTGCAAACCACTCCATCAACTTGGAAGTATTTAAGTGCTACTCTGGCTACTCTAAGTACCAACTCTTGACAAAAGACAATATATATTTTCAAAATTATTACAATTTCTGTAGAAATTAAATCCGAAAGAGTACCCTTGGAAGCAACTAAAATCCTCTGCACTATAAAGGCATACATCCTGCCGAATGTTTTAACAGTCATGGAAAAATATTTAGATTATCCTCAAATTAGGCATGTATGAATAGGAAAAATAGTACTAAAAAGTACTGACCATTAAAATTATCCTCCCCCTCCCCCCCAAAAAACAATACTTTAAAGTATAGAAAAAAATTAAAAACAAAAATACGTTGTTACAATTTCTAAGAGCTTAGAAAGAACTCTAAGAACAGTTCTCCCTCTTGGAAACAAGATTTAAACATCAGAAGACATCCAGGGAACACATTAAATCAGTATTCCTAACGCTAAAAAAGGGGGTGGTGTGGTGAGAATGACGTCAGCGTTCGGTAAGGTCAGAGACAACTTTTAATCCAATAATGACAATAACTCTGTTCCAAATCCTGTGCAACGTGCAACGCGAAACGCTGGCAATTTGAAACATAACTGAATTCTTAAATACTACAGTATTCAAATGACCTTTAGTGAGTGAAAACTCAGCAAACATGCTTGTTCTTTCTGAACAATGACCTAAATAATGAATCAGTATAAAAAGAACAGATGACACATCCAATTCATCTGTTCACCCTCAAATGTGCAAAGGTTTGACAGTCTCAGAGATAAGACACAATGAATTTACTACGACAGAATGGTCATTTTAGTCATCAGAATGTCTGGAAAAGGAGATGAGGAGAAACAGAATCAGACTGAGAGGCGTAAAGAATGGGGGAGGGCTTGTTTAGGGAGAGCGAAAAACACGGGTGTTTAAGTCTGTGAAGCCAAAAACCAAAAAGACTCCAGGGAGTCTCTGGTACGGGAGAAAAAGAAGTTCGGGAATGAAATTGACCAAGTCCCGGACACCGGCAAAGGCGGCGCGGTGTCCAGCCAGACCAGCCTTTGTTGGTTTCCCACTTTCCCCTAATTTCAAGCACAGGTCTGCTTCAAAGCGCTCCCTCTGAGGAAAGGAGAAGGCGGAACTGGGTGGTGGGAGGCGCGCGGGTTCACCTCCCCCAAGCATTTCATCCCCCCAGACCCTAAATCGCCCAGTGGGGGGAGGGAGGGTTAGAGGGAACGTATAGAAAGGCACCGGGATCTCTTGCAGAGATCTCTCCCTGTGGGAAATCGCAGGGTGGGTGCGCGCGATGGGGGAGGGGGCCGACTCCCCTTCCAAGTGCGGCCACTTACGAAGACGCGCTGGGCACGAAGAAATCAACCGCGAAGCCGAAGTAACTTCCCTCGGGGCCAGAGTATTCCGCAGGACTGTCCACATCTAGATTGAAGGCGCCGCAAAGAGGCAGCAGGAATCCGGGGAGAAGGAGCAGGAGGCGGCGGGGGCGAAGGCGCAGCCGCCGCCGCGGCAAGGAAGCCATCGCCGAAGTGCGCGCGGGGCGCCGAGCCCGGAGACGCGGCCACCCCGCCCGCAGCGCACGGTGCCCGCGGCCCGCCGCCTGCGCGCGCCGAAACTTGCCAGCTGCTCGCTTCCCGGCGAGTCCCGGACAGCGCCGGGGGAGGCAGGAGGGCTGAGCTCCCAAGCAGCCGCCCGGGAAGTGGGGCGCAGGGCGCGCGGGGCGGGGACAGCAGCGCGGGCGGCCCCTCGTCTCTCTCTCGCTCGGCCGCTCAGCGCCGCGCCTCGGGCTCGGGACTACAGGGCTGGGCGCCGCACCCCCAGCCAGAGCGCTGCCGCGGCCAGTGGGAGGAGGCAAAGCAGGAGGAGGAGCCGCCCCGGAGGCTGAGCCAAAGCGCAGGAGGAAGTGGGGGAGGAGAGTCGGCCTCGGCCTGGGGCAAGTCAAGCGCACTTCCGTGCGCGCTGTCGCCTCCTGTCCCAAGAACGGAGCTCCTGGACCGAGGCCCCAGACCCTCAGAGCCCTCTGGGAGCACTCCTGGACTAGGGCCTCAGGCCCAGGACCGGGAGGAGGGAGGTGGCGGGGTGGGGGGAGATGCTCAAACGTTCCAACCCGCCCGCGTCCAACAGAGCGCCAAGGGCACCCGAATGCCGCCGGCAACTCCTGTGCGACTTTTATTTAAAAGTGAGGAAAGCGTTATCCGTTTCTCGTGTTTCTGCTACTTAAAAGCCTGGCAGGCACTCACAACCGAAACTCTATAATTATGGTCGTTTTCCTCCCCACTCTAGCCCACACGCAAACACTGAACTTAATTATAAACTTTCAGAATGCTAGCACAGCCTCTTCCAGGCAAGTTGTATTAAAGCTGAACTTCAGCCGTCCACGAAAGGATGGGCAAGGCAAAGAATCAGCAGAAATCGTTTTAAAGCACATCAGATTAATCGAAACCTTATTCCTAGTTTATTAGAGGAAGTCGCATGATTCGGATAACTAACTGGTTGATTTAGGACATTTGGGTAGAAATACGATTCTAGGGTTGGAAGAAGGAATATGCACCTTGGGGTCCCTTGGGGCTTGCTTGCTGCTGGTGTTTTCCACGCCTACCAGGCTCCCGCCAGCGGGACTGAGGAAGGAACCTTGATCTTTTCCTTTATATTCACAAGTGCTAGCACCTTGCTGGGCAGACAGTAAGCAATCATTAAAATGTTGAATGAATGAATGGAGATGAAATGATGAGTAAACTTTGCCCACAGAAGTGACTTCCCCATATTGTGTATCACGTGCTAAAGAATTTGGTGAACAAAACAGTATAAATGGCACTTTTTGGATCTTAAAAACTTACAAGTATTAGAACAGTAATTTCGAATGTAACTATTAACACTCAGTTACAATGCACATTAATTGAGTTTAATCCTGTGAAGGGATATGTATGTAAATTGAAGCCTCTAATTTGAATATATAGTACTTCATTGCATCATATATTTTGATTTTTAAATGTGACTAAAAGATATGCAGCAAAACCTCAGGCATGTTTTACAAGATATGGTCCAGCACTTGCCTAAAGGAAATTACCATGTGAGACAGGCAATCCTACACAAATACTTACACATAAATACAAGTGTACCTTTGTCCTCACCATGTTCTGTGGTACACGGAGAGGCCACGGGTATGTGCACACAAACCCAAAGGGTCATTTATGCCTTAAAAGCCTGAGAACCAATCCCCTTGGAAATCCACCCAGATAGGGAGGGCAGAAGAGTGTTTGAACGCTGGCTGGACCCAGTAAGCCCTCTCACTCCTCAACATCTGATCCAGGATAGAGGTCCAACAGACCAGAGGAGTGGAGGGAAGAAATGAGAAAACCAGGAAAAGGAAAAAGCCAAAGCCATGGCAACATGCATGTGCCCCCTGAAACTTGAGTGAATGAGGACCACATTTCTATGAGGAGACTGTGAACCAGGATAAGCCAGTATCTTAAGGCACCCAGGGTTGTAAATGCAGGCATTTTTGTAACAGAGTAGTCAGGCTTGAGCAGTCATCTATCCAGCACCTTGCAAATTGAGGGAGTTTATTACAGTACATGTCAATTCAGCCAGCGCTTATTCAGAATCCACAATGTGCTGGGTACTCTATGCATAGGAGAGGGAAAGAGTGTATTTTATGCTACAGATGAAAACCTGTGCCCCTCCCCCATTCCCATGGCCCTCTTTAAACTACATTATAACAATTTTCCAATTTCAGACAGCTATATAATATATTGACATTAAGTATAATCACTTTTTTACAGAGAAAATAAAATAGTAAATAGTAAAAGGATTTTGACTTTGAATTTTACCCCCTACTGCTTTATCCTATGATTAAAATCTTGATTCTACTGATTTCTATAAATTCAAATGCCTGAGTTCAATTAGTTATGTGACCCTAGGCAAATGACTCCAATCATTATGTGCCTCAGTTTTCTTATCAAAGGAGCTCAGTCTAGTTACCATAAAATAATTTAAGAGGAATTTCAAATTTTTATTTTTCAGCTAACACCAAGGAGGATTCAGTTCATAATCCACAGAAACCCTTCTGAAATCCCCTTTTTCCACTCTCCATTTCTCTAGAGCCCTTAATCCACTAAACCCAACAGACCCTACAGTGTTTGTTGCATTGCTTTTTTGTCCAACTCTCGCTTGCCTCTCCTCTCCCAGCTATTTATTAGGGAGATTTACTTGGCCACATCACCCCCAGTACTGCCTTTCTTTTTTATATTTACTTTTATTGAGATAACATTGGTTTATTACATTATATAAGTTTCATGGGTACAACATTATATTTCTACTTCTATGTACCCTACAGAGAGCTGCCTTTTCCTCTCTGTGTCACAAAAGATCCCCAGCCAACCCTTGGGTGTGTGGAAGAGAAGAGAAGGAAGGCAGAAAACTTGTCTCCTTTCTGGGCTTTGTTTCCTAATCTACTCCTTCAGTGTTAGGGTTGTCCTGGTGTCTGTGTTTGATTCACTGCATTTCTCATCCGACACATCCCCAGCATGATCTTACTCATTGTCATGCCCTTACCACTCCCCACGTCACAAAGTACTTTTAGCCATATTAAATCAATTACATATTAAATTATTTATTTACAGTGTCCCCAGAATGCCATCTCTGTTCACAGGTCTCTATCTTCCTAGAAAACATTAGCCCTCCCCCTCAATCAGCCTTCATCCTTCTGCCACATACAAACCTACACAATGCCCTCTACCTGGCTATTTCTTACTCCTCTTTCAAGATGTTTATCAGGCATCATCATGTCCTCTAGGAAGCCTTCTATCAGGAACCATGCCTTTGCTTTTGTATCCTCTGAGCTCAACACTGAGCACAGCAATGGAATTAATTCCATTGTTCAGAGACAATAATAACTAACATTTTTATTAAGTATATTCATTATGTACTGGGAACTGTGCTAAGTATTTTGTGTATATATTAAGTCATTTGTTAGGTAGTTACTATTAATATGCCCAATTTAAAGATGAAGAAACTGATTCTCTACTAGATCGAATAATTTTTCCAAGGTCACAAAGGTAGTGTGGCAGAGGCAGATTTTGAATGCATGATGGTCAGACTCCAAGCTCACACCCATTAGCACTAAGTTGCCTCTTACGGTATAAAGATACACAATATAACAATACAAGGATAACAAAGATAAAAGAGTAATATATTCAAAGTGATCTGAAAGTTTACTTAAATTATCTTTACCCTTAATCCATGCTGTAGCATGTTTACCAAGAAAATATTTTAATCAAACTTTATTATTGGTTGTATTCATCACTAACTTGGCAAGGCTTATCTAAGAAGAAATTATAAAAGAGTAACTGAACAATGGTAGTAAAGACTAGAAATCGTCTTAATCTATTAAAGTTTTATTATGAAGAAAATAGTTGTTAAGTGAATTTTTTGTGATGTTAATACGAAAGAGAAGAGACAATTTTGTATGTATATTCCATCCTCTAATCTCTTCACGTCTTCTGACCTCCATATCCTTGTGGTCAAGGAAGGGCACTGGTGATGATCTCCAAGGTCCTCCCCACCCCTGAGAACCTGGGGCCTCAGTGACCTCCCCAGAGTAACTAGGGTGGCTGTTGACAGCCCCCATGGTACAAAGTCATCTGGTCTCATTCAAATCTCCTTCCCCCACACTAGGCAGAATAATGATGTCCACTAAGGAGAAATTGGCTCACATCCATGAATATCAAGGAGGAGAATTGTTTCTCATCCTCATCTATAAGTAATATATTTATATTTTCATAACAGTAGGAAATCAATTATTTGTGGCATTTAGAACACTTTTTCCATGTACTAGGAAAACTTAGTTACAAACTTGAGAAGTTTGAGATAAATGCTGGGAAAAATGCGGAAATATCTTCATTCCCTTGTTTAAAGAACAAGACATGGATAACTAATCTTTCGAAGTTTCAAAAACAAAAATGCAGCTCTCCTCTAAACTCTTTTTTTTTTAATGGATTTAACTTAAATGGACTATTGCTTAATAGAAATATTTGCTATACAGGAAATTTCTTTGGATTTTTTCCACTCATGACTGAGTATGTTGGTAAGCCAAAGAAAATATGTATTGTCAAAAGATTAAGATCTGGCCTGATTAATAGGTAACATTTCACCATCTATATATTTCTTTTCTCTCCAACATGCATTTAGTTTATTCATCTCACTTATACAATCTGGTTTTTAAATTTTCATCTTTTTAATATCATGGGACTTAAAGGTCAAACTGAAAAGACCATATTGATTACTTGTGTATAAAAATCCTAAGAATGTACATGTATGAATGCCAAAATTGAGAATAATGACATCACTACATAATCTCAAGTGTGAAGAGAAAGTTAGTGAATGGATTAAGAAACTATACATAAAGCATATGGTTTCTATTAGATTCAAACTTAGATTTAAAATATCCAGCCAGGGGGCTTCCCTGGTGGCGCAGTGGTTGAGAATCTGCCTGCTAATGCAGGGGACACGGGTTCGAGCCCTGGTCTGGGAGGATCCCACATGCCACGGAGCAACTAGGCCCGTGAGCCACAACTGCTGAGCCTGCACGTCTGGAGCCTGTGCTCCGCAACAAGAGAGGCCCCAATAGTGAGAGGCCCACGCACCGCGATGAAGAGTGGCCCCCGCTTGCCACAACTAGAGAAAGCCCTCGCACAGAAACGAAGACCCAACACAGCAAAAATAAATAAAATAAATTAAAATTAAATTAAATTAAATTAAAATAAAATATCCAGCCATATTTCCTCCTGAAAATGCATATTTATTGAGCACCTTTTTCCTGGTTCTATTGCCTTAAGAGTCCGTTCTCAAACAACTTTCAGGGTTTGAATAACCTATGATAGAAGATATCCTAGAAAACTGAGATTCAAAGCACCAAAATCGAAATCACAAAACAGGTAACTTTCATGCCTGTGGACAGAACAAGCTCTTGTTCTGTGCCTGAAGGGAGCAGAGAACTTTGGGCAGGAAGCTTCGGCACCAGTACGGTCGGTGCGCACCTGTGCAGATCTCCTCCAGTCTTATAAATATGCCACACTCACCCCTTGCTCTGTGCCTCTGTTCCTGAGGTTCTGTTTTCCTCACCCTGGAATATCATTCTTTCACCTGCTCTCCTACCGCAGTTCCACCCAAACTTCAGCATTCAGCGCAAGACTTCTCCAGGGAGCTTTACATGGCTTCATTGTCTCCCTTTTCTTTAAAATGGCTTGTATTTCCAAGTCTAATCCACTCACAACTTAGCATTTAATTATTCCTGTGTTAATTTCCTGGTATTTTTGACAGTATTTGAATATAATTCTATTTAATATTAATTCTTGATATATTCAGGCATCTTAGATTCTTCCTAGTGAAATGATCAGTTCCTTAAAAATAGCTATGTTTTCATAATTTATATATTCTTCTGTAACATTGAATACGGTGCTGAATTTATATTTCAAAAAATCACAAAGAACCTGTTGATGAATTTTGTCTGTAAATTCCGTGGGAGAAGCAGACATGTTGATCTTTTTCCCCCCAGCTTTATTGAGGTATACTTGACAAATAAAATTGCAATGACTGTGCTGACCTTACCCATCATTAAATGCCCAGTGCCCAGCACAGTTCTTATTGAATAGAAAGAAACCAAGAAGTATTTGTTGAAGGATAAATGAATGAAGTGTGAATAAAAAAGGAATTGTGACCTTAAATTGAACACACGAAGGTAATAAGTCAATAAATAATCTTGCATAAATGAATGAATGATGTACTTTTCAAGAAGTAGGAAAGTCCAAGGATATCTAATAGATTCATTGTATAAGTAGCAAGGAAATGGGATTAAGCTACTAACTGCATCTAGAAGAGTAGCTGTTTTTCATTCCTTGTTGCAGTTTGGAATTAGGATATGGAGCTTATGAAGGAGACAAAAATTAATCATGAATAGCAAGAAACGTCCTGTGCACTCTTGGAGTTCTCTGCATCTCTTTGTGAAAAACCACTTTACTTTCATGATAGGCATTCTTTACTCCAAGGACACGCCTGATGGTTTTCAGAATTTCCCTTCAAATGATCAACATGTAAAAATGTAAAAGGAAGATCATGCATATTATTCCATTTAAACTAATTAAATATTACAGACTCCTCTTACATTATAACTACTTAAGGGGATTTAATTTTTTTTTTAAGGCTTAAAGTGTTGATGTGTACTCTGATGTGTGCTGAGAAATAGATCACACTTCTCAGGACAGCACATATAATACAAGAAAAAAAATCCATGTGTGGAAGAGGGTAATGCTGTCTGCTACTCTTCAATCATTGGAAAGTCAAATTAGAGGCTTAGATATAGAGAGCAAAGTGTTTGTAGAATATTCAGAATTAGCAAACATATTTTTAAAAAATAACACATAAAAACCATAGAATTTTTAATAAATCACCATTTTTTTTAATGTCATGAGTCATAGAAGGAATCGTGGTATAAGTTTAAATGTTTTTGGCCCTTGATAGATGATTGCTAATGCTTTCTTCCTACTAAACATTTAGTATAAATGTAGCCTTACTTTAATGGAGATTATAAACCAAAACCTCTAATTCTTTTTTTGCTTTTTTGGGGGGCTGTGCCATGCAGCTTGTGGGATCTTGGTTCCCCGACCAGGGATTGAACCAAGGCCCGCCAGGGAATTCTCAAAACCTCTAATTCTTTTTTCCATCAGATTTATGATAAATTTAAACACTCATAATCAGAAGATCTTTAAAAAATAAAGTCTACAAAGTCACGCATATGTTTATTTCTTGGAAAAAATGGCAAAAAGATGTGTCATTAATGACAAAACACAGTATTTGTATAATACATATGTATGTATAGGTCCTGAAATTCTTTTCCTTAGATACATGATTTAATCCTACTATTGTTTAGTAATGTCATCTAAATGATTGTTATTTTCTTATTAAAAATTATCTCCAAAATAACGAAAAAAAAATCATCTCCATGTCACTAAAAGACATAGCTAGACATATGTCTACATAACACAATTTTGCAGAAGAAACTTTAATATCAAACACATAAGAAGGTAATCCTACAATAGCATTTTTTGTTTTTAATTTTTTAATGTTTTTTTTGGCCACACCACACAGCTTGTGGGATCTTAGTTCCCCAACCAGGGATCGAACCTGGGCCCACGGCAGTGAAAGCACCAAGTCTTAGCCACTGGACTGCCAGGGAACTCCCGCTACAATAGCATTTTATATTAGTGAATAATATTAAAATTATGTAACAGTACACACTACGTTAGTATGCACTTTTTCATGTTCTATTATATAAACAGCTGTGAAAATCTGATTTTTAACACAAATAAAACATAAATTCATTCACATGACTATTGCATTTTCTTTCCACTTTCAGAAACATTCCACTTAACTAGTCTTATTAAAGACTAGTTAATCATTCATTTATTCATCAAATATTTATTATTAAGTGCCCTCTATATGCCCAACACTGCAATTGGAGCTTGAATTACCAAAACAAAACAGACATGAACCCCCCTGCCAGGAACCTACAGTTTAATTAGGCAAATACTCAAGTAAGTTAGCTAACAATTAAGGGACATATTTCACAACTTGCCAAGTGCTGTATTAAAATGTTTTATATGGATTACACCTCTTCATAACAATACGATTACTGCATGTGGGTAATTTTACCCCATTTTACAGAGCAAAACAAGGGTGGCGATGTTAAAGTATGTTCCCTTCAGGAGGTGGAGCCTAATACCCCATCCCTTGAGTGTGGTCTGAATCTTGTGAATTGTTTTCAATGAATAGGATAAAAAAAAAGTGACCGTGCAACTTTGTCGACTAGGTCATAAACGGTGTCCTTTTGCTCTTCCAGATGGGAAACCAGATGCCTTGTGGTGGGAACTTACAAGTTGCCCTATGGAGAAGACCACATGGTAAGAACCTGAGGCCTCTTCCCAACAGCCATGTGAGTGAGTCACCTTCAAAGTGGCTCCTTCTTCCCAGTCAAATCCTTCAGATGCTAGCAGCCCCTGCCAACATCTAACCTGAAGAGAGACCCTGAGCCAGAAACTATCCATCTAAACTGTGGTATAATTACTAACCCACAGAAACTGTGAGATAATAAATATTTGCTGCTTTGAGCCAATACATTTGTTACTCAGCAATAGATAACTAAGACACAGAGTTTAGAGAAGTTATGTAATTTGCTAAGGTCACAGAGCTAGGAAGTGTTAGAGGTGTTTCAGCCAGTCAGTTATAGTTAAAGTAATCATAGAATTTATTGTCCAACAGGGACACTTTTTAGAGAGTAATGGGGATAGTGATAATAATTATACTGGTTCAACAGCTACGCACCAGAACCATCTAGGGCAAACTGGGACACAGGATCTGTCTAGTTACAGTCTATGCTCTTTACTGCAACACAACTCTGTCTCCTATATAAATAACTGGATAAAGTGTGACCTATCCAACAATGGAAGTATAGCACAGGGAAGGGATAAACCACCTGCTCCAGCAGAGACCACTATCTACCTACCAAATATTTGTTGTCCCCTTTGGTAATACTCCTATATTGTGTGATGGCAATAATGTGTCTAACTGGGAAAAACAAAGACAAAAAACCCTGCATTTCCCACCTCCCTTATAGATGACCAGAAGATGTCAGTAGGAGTTGTCATGTGGAGCTACTAGGAAACCTCTTAGAAGAGGGCTAGCTTAACTATCAGGAGCCCTTTTTCCTCTACAGTTTCTTTACAGCTGATGCCTGGGACATGGGTGTGCTGGTTGGAGCTGCAGCAGCCTCACTGCAAACAAGAGGAGGTATATTTGGTAATGAAGGTCATGATTTAAGAATTACAGAGCAGAAAGTCTGGGTTTCTGATAACCACGGACCCATCATTTCTGTCTTAGAGAGTAAACCGCTCTATTACGTGAGAGAAAAAATATGCCTCTATCTTTGTTTAAATAGATATTACAAGGGTTTTCAGTTATACTGTGATTAACCTAATCCTAACTGATATACCCACATTAATTCCTCAAACAACAGATTTAAATTTTGAGTACCAAACATTTGGATTCTTACCCTATTTTGACAGAAATTGTTCTAGATATATTGACCACTCTTCCTACTTTTTAAAGTAACTAAAACAAAAGCATTGACAGCTTTCTTGATGATACAAGGTTATTATTATTTATAGAAAGCAGAGTTTGTTCACTTTTTTAGTGCCTAATAGAGTTTTGTATGCCCTGTGGAAGCTCGTTCAACTGTTGGTATTAATAAAACAAGTATGAACTAAGTTCTTGTGAGCAATACTCTTTTAGATGGGCTGGTGCCCTCACCTATTTTGTTCTTTTTAAATGAGTCATTTGAGGGTTTTTCTAAACTCTCCACTCATACTTCCTCTAAAAACTTGAAGACTAATTAAAGATTTCCACCTTTCAGTCATTACAGAAATGTGCCAGGGGATTTTCATGAAATGTTAAATATCTGGATTTAATAGGAAGTGATTGCATTCAGAAAGGAGTTAGATGCAGAGCTCTTAATCACATAATTGTATTAGGTTTAGCTCATAGAAACATAAAAGAATTAAATAAAAGCTTTGGTACATGTTCAGCATTTTTGTGAAGCATAAAGGCATTTCCATAGTTTTTCTTTTGAGTTTCGAAAAAATAAACTACTATTAAGGAGATAGTTACGATAACGCTACTCTTTAAGCAGCAATGAGATTCTTTAAGAAACTGAGTTAACTTTTTTATTCTAAATAGTTCAGGTTAGTTATTCTATTTCAGTTCAGAATATCCTTATCATTAACAAAAATTTTGAACAGTTATTGTAATAAAATGCTTCCTATAGAGAATAAATATGTTCATACATGTAAAATATCTAGGATAAATATATGGAAGAAAACTTCAAGGACAACCTAACGATTATGTCTGACCCAAAATGCAATAGTGAATGATATTAGTAAAAAGAATTTAAGCTAAGGCTGGATGATCATTTGATAGGGATATAATAGACCTTTCTGCAATTATGGAAATATTCGACCTTTCTGCAATTATGGAAATATTCTGTATCTCTACTGTCTCAAATACTTACATTAGCCACATGTGACTATTGAACTCTTGAAATGTGGCTAGTATGACTGAGAAGTTAAATTTCAAATTTTATTTAATTGTAATAGCCACATGTAGCTAATGGCTCCCAAACTGGATAGTATAGTTATAGATGGTATTCACGGAGGTGAAAGAATTGAATTTGATGGATTCTAAACTCCCTTCCAACTTTATATCGCCATAGCTGCAAAAATGAGCAGTTAAACTTTATTTCTTCTCAGTCTTCTTCTCCATTCTGCACCAAAATTTCCCTGTTTCTAATATCTGGAATTAACCAAGGCATTAATTTAGTCATTGCAGAACTACAGTGTGCCAAATGCAGTGAAAAAAAAAAAAAACCTGAATCTGCTCTGGCATTAATATTTACAACCTTCTTGATTTTCCTCTTACTACCTTCAATAACCCTTCCCTTCTGGGACACCTCTCTAGTCTTCAAATATGATGTCTAGGTAGCAGGCTGTGGAGACCATACCTAAATGCTGGAACTTCCAGATTCACCAGAGATCTCTCTGCTTGGATGGAGCAAAGCCACAGGAATTGATGGTGTCATGCAGGAGCAATAAGGGTTCTGAATCAGATTCAAGTCGATTTTAAAGTAAAGTGATATCACGTGCACATGTGAGATGTGCATCTGGTGAGCTATAGGTAATTCCTACTATTGCCAGCCTCTTTCCCAACGTTTCCCAGGATTCTCAAAGGCGTTTCAGCCTACATGGAGTTCTCAGTCTCACTTGTACCTCAGTCCTGCATCTGTTCTGTTCATTCATTCAACCCTGCATATACACACAAACATGGAACACAGTCCCTTTTACATTGATTCCACACAGCAACCTAAATGCAAGGTAGTTACATGTAGCAGAATTCTGTAGAAAGTTGGAGGGTAATAGTGGAAGGGGCTGTGTTACAGGTGAACATTAAATAACCCTGCTCTTTAAAGCCCTCAGCATTCCTACTGTGGCTTCTTCCTACCTGTGTTCCCTTCTCAGATTCCCAACCTCCCATCATGTTCGCACCCACCTCCACCAGGCCCTCTTCTTTCTCTTTGCCTCATTCCCAAACTGCCATTTCTTCACTCTGGGCCAAGGCCATGTCTACATCTCCCTCATTTTTTCATCCTGAGCAGTTCAGTCTTCTCTGTTTTGCCCTAATTTTTCAGATGTTTGGGACTTATATTGCCAGACTCAAAATTTCAAATAAAAAAGTAAGTATAAAAAACTTCTTACCCTAAAAAAGGATTCTACTTCCACATTTTGAAGTAAAATTTTCTTTTTCATATAACTACATATGCTATATAACTGTATATTACTATAAAGTAGTTTCAGAAAAGACTTGGCCATGGTTGTAAAATTAATAAAAGGTGTTACGGCGACTAGAAGGCAAAACTCTTGAAGAGAATTTATCCTTCCATTAAATTATAGCCATAAACAATATGGGTTAAATAAGATTTTATAAACATGTATGAGAACCTCACAACCACTTACAATGTGGTCTCCAATCGGAAAAGTTCACGAGCACTAGAAAATGGCATGACAGACACAGACATTTGGGGGGAAAAATCATATAAAAATGAAAACTGTACAGATTTTAAAAGTGATTGAAAATAGCTTGAGATATATATATATATATACATGTATATATATATATACATGTATATATATATACACACACACACATATATATATATATATATATATATATACACATGGGGGAGAGAGAGAGAGAGAGAGACCGACCATACTTATGCTATTTCCCATGGGTACATTAATTAAGAATTCAAGATATATGTATATGTATAACTGATGCACTTTGCTGTACGCCTGAAACTAACACAACATTGTAAATCAACTATACTCCAATAAAAATTTTAAAAAAAAAGAATTCAATTACACTGTGAGGATCCAATGTTACACCAAGGAAATGGAACTTTAAAGAAGAAAATAATTTTTTTTCTTGAAGTTGAGTTAAAGAAGCAAGTAGACAACAATAATTATTTTCACAAAATTATGTGATGGCACCTACCACACCTTTCAATGATGCCGGAAGATAGATTCATCGATGCTTTCATTGAGTTAAAACCTTTACTGACTCAGCACTATATGTAAAATACCATGGCCACATGGCATATCCTACAGGGCTTCTAAAAATCAAGTGTTTGGCAGGACCATTTCAACTGCAAGTGACAATAACCCAGCTCACATGAGCCAAAGCAGAAAGAAAATGGATTGGTTCACGTAACAGGAAGCTCAGGGTTGGTTCTGGCTTCAAACACAACACAATTCCCAGGGAATGTGGTGTTTTCCCTGCACCCCACCCTCCCTTTTTTCTGCCTCTTCCTTTTCCAGCTCTACTTCCTTCTTTGTTTTAGTCTTCTCCTCTCCTACTGCTTCAGGCTCCCCAGTTGATGAGGGAAGATAGTTACCCACGGTCTCAGACTATGTGTCATAGTTTAGCAATCCCATCCTAGGTAAAAAAACTGCCTACTTCTCAAACCAGTATATCAACTCCATGCAATGATTCTTATTGGCTCTGTTTATAATAATTACTTACCCCTGAACCAATCACTGTATTCAGAGGAGTGAGATGTTAGGATCGGCCATGCCTGGGTCACGTAATCACTCCTGTAGCAAGGATGTGGCACAGCACTGTAGTAGATAGGATGTTCTTAATGATTCAGGATGGAGGAAGGGTAGTTCTGCAAAGAAAGGGATACAACCAGCATATAAATACATCTGCCCACTGTGGATTGATAAGTAACAAGTCTTGTCCTTAAGGAGTTTGTCCCATATAAATCTTAGTATTTATATACGGGAAAATATCCCCAAATGTGCCCCCAATTTTTAATTCCAATATTAATCAGTTATCTCAATTATAAAATTTAAATATTCCCCCAGTCCTTATTGTTATATAAATCTGGTTTTGTTAGTTTTAAACTACATGTAAAAATTACTTGATCATTGGCGTAATATTTTTGTGGTGGTCAAAGGCAATGTTGGTTTAAAACTTTTTCTTTATATGATAAATGACAAATTTGTCTTTAGACACTGTGAAAACTATGTCAATCTAACAAGTCATTTCCTCAGTTAATCTTAGTTTTGTGGTTATGATGGCTTGAAAATTGTTTCTTGTCCTTACCACACATTGGTTGCTACTATATTTAGAGACAATTTATTTTAGACTTGACAGAAAAACTTACCATTATTTTCATAGGCATTTTATTGGCTAGAAAGCAAAATTTGTGTTATTTTCTACTCATGCTATCTTGGTATATAGAAAGAAATAAAAAACCTGATGTTTGTATCATATTTTTACCAAATGTGTCTCATGCAATAGAGTGAAATACAAGCTTTTGCTGGGTTAAGTCACTGAAATTTGTGAGTTAATTTGATACTGAAATATATCCTAGCCAATCCTGATAAATAGAGATGTGTTAAGTTGCAAGTTATCATAATTTATAAACAAAAAGATTCTCACTGTAATTACACAAATACTATATATTTTCCCTTATTACAATATGTATAATTTACGTTCTAGGCAAACACACACGTATGTTTATGTGATTTCCTAAGAGTGACAGTTAATTCTACTTTTTCCCCAAGAGAAAGGGGGAAAAATCATAATTTGGTGAGTGTCAGAGAGCCTTCAAGCCCATAAAAAGCCAGGAAGGATCTTCAATGACAACTTTCTGTACGTATCTATGATTTTTTTCTTACTCTATTTCAGCAACTTAAGTTTCACAAACAGCTGCTAAAAAGGGAGACTTCTGAGGAGAAGTTATGTTACTACACAAGAAATTGGGGTTTTCACCACAAGTTATTTCACTTTCACTGTGGCAAAGAAAATGCAGGTTGAACTCACCACAGGACCCGGGCAGATGGCAGTTGTTGAAGGTTTTCTGGGTTCCCCTCACCTCCTGAGAACAAAAGAGAACCATAGGAAGACTGAATTTGACTGTATCTGCCACTGAGAAGCAGTGATGTCAGAAACGAAAAGATCACTGGTCTGATACTTTCTCTTCAATTAAATAACATTGCCTTCATGCTTTAACTCCTTGGTTTTCAAATGTTTCCTGGCAGTGGAACCCTTTCTTCCAATGGCACGTTAGCAGAAATCACATATATGAGACGGATAAAAGCAGGACCCAGATGCTCCGAGGATCACCATCATCCAGCACAACCGAATAAAGCTAAGGCTTTAAAGACTCACACCTGCTAGGGCTCATGATGCACCCATCACGGGACGTACACATAAGCAAAAGACTCAGCTGTTTCTGTCTAGCAGATTGGCCTTTGTCTTTCTAGAGCAGCTTCAGGATGTTCACCTGCAGCTGGTCTTGCCCCTCACTCCCCTGAGCATCTGTCTTTCCTATTCTCCTGCCTCCTCCTTTCACGACGCTCTAAGAAACCTGCACACTCTTTTTCTCTTTCTGCCTCAATTTTGCTGCTTTTTAAAAAATACCTACCCTCTTACTTCAAGACTTTAGCCCATATCAATTTCATTCAAAAATCTCCCACTAAATTTTTGTTCCCCCCGGAGGTCTGTGCTATTACTGCTTCCCTATTCAAGCCCTTCCTCAATCAATCCATATTAGGCAAATGGGGAAGCTTAAAAATAACATTTTTGATTTCTATTTTATGTTATATATATAACAAATATATGTATATATAGCTATATATATATAGTCTATCTTTTTATGCAAACATTAAAAAAAGTTTCCTTCTGCACCTGGCCATTGCATGTGTTGATGTAAATGTGCGCTGCACAAAGGCAACAGCACCATGTGCAGGGCTGACGCACAATTGTGTGGCCACCTGCCTCAGGCCTGCTCTGTGCTGAAGAAAATCTCACCAGGACATTCTCTCAAAGGCTGGTCTGAGGATCACCTCCATCTGGGGTCCTTGTGTGAAAAGTGTGATCAGAATCCCAAGCCAGGCCTACTAAATCAGAATTTCTGGAAAGGAGACCTGGGATGTGCCTTTTTAACAATTTCCTTTGGGAGTTTTAGTTACTTACTGTTAAGTAGCAATCCTCCCCCTCCCCCCAAACATAGTGGATTAAAGCAATGATTTATTACTTCTCGTGATTCTATGTGCGTTGACCAGCAGTTTCTCCTGGGCTCACTCATGCAACATCACTTTAGCCTGGAAGGTCCAAAATGGCCTCACTCACATATTTGTCAGTTGGCACTGGCTGTCAGTGGGGTGCCTCAGTTCTCTTGTGGCTCCTCAAACTAGGGGTGGCTTCTTTACATGGCATTCTCAAGGCAGTGTTCCAAGAGGGCACAAGTGGAAGCTGCAAGCTCTCCTGAGGCCTAGGCTTTCCTGGCACATCATTTCTGCCACTTCTATTAGTCAAAGCAAGTTACAAGGCCAGACCAGGTTCAAAGCATGGGAAATTGATTTCATTTTTTGACAGAAGAGTTGCAAAGCATTTATAGCTATATTCCCCAACACACCATAGTGTATTGCTAAGTATATTTGAGGTACTTCATACTTTCAGCCTTCCTCATCATGTCTGCAGAGATTGAAACTTCGGGAATATGTTATTCTTGGGCTTTGCTTTTAAATGGAAGTTTCTGCCTGCATTTGCTAGAAAAATGTTGCTTTGCTTTTGGGTCCTGAAACTAGGATTGTCAAAAAAAAGTGTTGGTATCTACACTCATGTTTTCAACCTACTCAAAATCAACAATGGAATTATTTTTTAAAAATCATTAATATTGCATATTTTTCACAGCTATTTTATTCAGACTTTTCTGATCAAATTTTTTCCAAATTAAAAACAAAAAGGTCAGAATTGGCTAACATAAATTTAGTTTCCTCTTCTACCAAAGCTAATCTTTCAGTGATTTTGATAACAAGTGGTCTTAATTTAAAATAGTAAAACTGTAGGACAGAATAGAGAAGGATTAAAGACAACCTGAGAAATTAGGTACAGAGTGTAAAACTAAATAATCATTCCAGGAGGAAGGACTGAGATATCAGCTTTGCCTATAGTTGCAAAGCCTATTGTGAGTCAGTGACAAAGGGAGAGTAGCCATCAGATCCACACCCCCATCTCTGCTCAAAAATGTGCTACTTTATTTGCAAACTACATGCAGTATTGAGAAAACGGATCTAAAATGTATTCTTGGAGAGTGGCCTCTGAGGGGGCTTAAGTAGCAATCATTCTAAAGAAAAATACCAAACTCTGAGTGCAATGGTGGAACAAACCATGAAAATGTCTTTTAGTCAACTAATGGAAAACATGCTATTACAAGCCCTTGAATTTGCTGTTGCCTCCAGTTAAAGTGTTTTATGTATTGTACTGTATTTAACATTTGCTTTGGAAATCTTTTTCTTTTGGTTTAGGCTGAAGGAAAAGTTTGCCAAGTTTTATGTCTTCCTGAATCAGCAAGTAAATTTCCCATTACTCTCCCAGTTGGGTGAGTCATCAGTCCAGTTTAAGGATGTCACAGTCCTGGCTGTCTGGGCGGGATGAGAAACAACATTACAGTCAATCAGTCTAGACAGCCACTTGGCCATTTATGGTATCATTTCCCCTTTATTACTGAGAGCCTAGAGAGCAAAGAGACACTCCTGGGAATATCTGTCATGTTACCGGCTTTAGCAAATAAAAATACAGGATGTCCGGGTAAAACTGGATTTCAGATAAACAATGAATACTTTTTTAGCATATGTATATTCCATGCAATATCCGTAACCCACTTTCACTTGAAAAAAAAACATTGCTTATCTGAAATTCACGTTTAACTAGGCACCCTAGATTTTATCTGGCAACCCTACAAACATGGATCTTACTTCATATCATCCACATTTTATTATCCGCAGAATGTCAGAGATATGAAAGTCTGTTTCCTGAGTTTTTGAGAAGAAAAGTTGAGCCATTTTTCTTTCATCTTTTATGAATCATGTAATTACTGTCTAACATTATAGAAAGAAAAAAATTATCAAAGACAAGAGTTCCTTCGAGCATTGATTCTCAGACTTCATTGTACATTTAGGCCATGTGGGGATCTTGGCAAAATTCAGATTCTAGTTCAGCAGCCTGAGGTGGGCCTGACATTCTGCATTTCTAACAAGCTCCCAGATGATAGCTGGTCCCTGGGCCCACAGTGGCAAAGTTTTCAGTGTTTCTCAAACTTTGCTGCACATTAGAATCAGCTGAGGAGATTTGAAAACTCTTGATGCCCAAACTGTATCCCATCCAAGTTAACTCCGAATTGTGGGTGGTGGGAGCCACGTGTCAGTATTTTTTAAAGCTCCTCAGTTGCTTCCAGTGTGCAGCCAGTGTTGAGAACCACCGTCTGATGCATCCACTTTGATGTTGGTTAAGTTTATTATCAACTACCTGGAAGGCAAAGCTTTTTTTTGTTTTAAATTGACATGGTGCTTTATTACACATTAACTGTAATCTTGAGAGACTGATG
Organism: Mesoplodon mirus; assembly: GCF_964341445.2. Lineage (NCBI taxonomy): Eukaryota > Metazoa > Chordata > Mammalia > Artiodactyla > Ziphiidae > Mesoplodon > Mesoplodon mirus. The sequence goes on from NC_138984.1 coordinate 48,186,141, forward strand.
TGTGGAAGGATTGTCACCACAGTCTTTTCAATGTGTCCACTTTCAGTTATGCTTTCTAAGCAACTGAGGAGAGCAATAGATTTTATTATTTTAACTATTAGATCACCAAATATTTTCCAAATTTGGAAATTTTATATCTGTAACACACATTTTCCCATGAGTCCAAAATAATTTATTTCTCTTAATGTTTCTAATGGAAACCAAACAGCCACCACCTCAGAGTCAGTCTGGCTTGGAAAAAACTGGAATTTATAGTCCATTACTTTTTGTGAGGCTTGGCTAGAGTCAGGAAATGTGACTTAGGGAAGAAAATCAAATCTTTACAAATCTTTAAGTTCTTGTTGTTTTTCACACAAAGATGTCAACAAAAATAAAAGCATGCCTTCACAGCTACTACTAAGAATATAGCATGGATATAACACATGTTTACACAAAACAGACAGGTGCTGACATAAAGTTAGCTGTGGAAAATGTCTATAAAAAGCCTTGCTTCTTAACCAAACACCCTCCTCTTTTTTCTTCTAATTATGTCATTTTAGTGTCATCAATTTTTATGCCACCTTCCTTAAATCACGATCTTTTCTGCAGTATTGTTTAGCTCCAAGAATGCTTTTTGGATTTCTTGTACCTTACACTGAATTGTTTACTGACAGATTTTTTTTTCCTTTTAAAACTTTATCCTGGTGGGGTTTTCTTGTTTTTGCTTTTTGTTGTTGTTGTTGGGTTGTTTTGGTCCACTTGATTCATCATGCATCCTTTTCTCTTGTTCATGCCTAGCTTACACCCTCCATCACTTCTCTGCTCCATTCCTTCCCTTGGGCCCAAACATTCTAGAATCTGTGAACAGACCTTTACTTAACCTGCATCCCTCACCAGCTCCAGCAGTCATCACCATGCCCTGGGAAACAACCTTAAGAAGCCCACACATGCCCATGACCCTGGGTGGGCCCACCTGCCGAGATGAAAAGTTGGCTCAGAAGAAGTACAACAAGACAGTTATCGGGTGGGTGGCAAATTGCTGTGCAAACATTTAACTGTGGGTTCTTGGTGTGCCCTTTCAGAGAACTTTTGCCTGTGGAGGGAAAGGTGGAAAGTGGCTCTTAGGCAGCAGAAGTCTCCCATGAAGAGGAGGAAGTTAACCTGATCTGTCCTGCATACAAAGTAGCTACCTAACAATGTTTTTGTTCTAAATTACGGTAATTTACTCTTTCTGCCATGAAAGGCTTATATACATTTTCTTACTGGAGCCCACAGTATAGCATTGCAGTGTACAATACAATAATAACTAAGCTAACATTTATTAAGCACTCACTATGTGTTTTTATATGCATTCGACCTTTAAAGCTTTGTAACCACCCCAACAAATACTATCAGTACTCCAATTTTTTTTTTTTTTTGCGGTACGCGGGCCTCTCACTGTTGTGGCCTCTCCCGTTGCGGAGCACAGGCTCCGGACGCGCAGGCTCAGCGGCCATGGCTCACGGGCCCAGCCGCTCCGCGGCATGTGGGATCTTCCTGGACCGGGGCACGAACCCGTGTCCCCTGCATCGGCAGGCGGACTCTCAACCACTGCGCCACCAGGGAAGCCCACTACTCCAATTTTAAAGATGAAGAAACTAAAGCTTAGAGAACAATGACTTGTCCATGGTCACACAGATAATTGGTAGTAAAGCCAGGATATGAAGCCAAACAAATCAAATTAGAGGTGAAACCCTGCATATACCTTAGCTACCAAGTATTTAAATATATCCAGGGACTCCACTATGTGATACTGCCTCTTATAGTTCTTGCAGGGAATAATAGAATCCTAAAGGACCTTAATTGTAAGTATTAATGGTAGTAAATGCATTTACTGTAGTAGTTTTCTCCAAACTAAACCAATGGTTAAAGAGGTTATTTGAAGTGTTATCTAAGTGAATCACAGTAAGAATTTTACTCCCTTTTCAATTTTTTTTCAGTCTTTCTGATTATAAAAAAAGTTAAGTCTCAGATTGGTGCTAATTTGTATTAATTTTCCTTTATTAACAAAAAAGGCAGGCCTTGGACTAGGGGAGACAACAGTATCTACTGAGAATTTAGTAACATTGCTTTGTATTCATTTCTAATGTTGCCTTCTACTTATGGCAAGTGATTCTGTTTTCTTTCCTTTTGTTTTCCATTTATGGTAGGGATATATATCCTCTTATAATAAAATTTAAATACTTTTTTTAAAAAGTACATAGTAGAGTTGATATGCAGATATGTCAAAAATCATGCCATTAGTACTGTGATGGCTAAAGTCTAGAATACTTTAAACAAAACAACAAGAAAGGGCTTCCCTGATGGTGCAGTGATTGAGAGTCTGCCTGCCGATGCAGGGGACACGGGTTTGTGCCCCGGTCCAGGAGGATCCCGCATGCCGCGGAGCGGCTGGGCCCGTGAGCCATGGCCGCTGAGCCTGCGCGTCCGGAGCCTGTGCTCCGCGGCGGGAGAGGCCACAACAGTGAGAGGCCCGCGTACCGCAAAAAAAAAAAAAAAAAAAAGAAAAAAACCAAAAAGACTCTGCAGTCTTACTTCCATTAGCTGCTTGAAAATGTCTGAATCAAGGAAGAAATGAAAAGTCTAACCCTAAAGAAAATAGAATGTTAACTGCTTTTGAATTCCCCTAGGCTCTAGATTCTAGAGTTCTAGACTATGGAAAAATTAATTATTCCTCATTCCGTGCTATGAGGGTGTATTATATTGTAGAAAGAACTCTTGATTCACTTTCAGAGGCTCCCGGTAGGATCCAACCTCTGCCACTAACCTTATGCAGGTCCTAATACCTTCCTTGAATTCAGTTTCTCCAGCAAAAAATAAAAGATCAAATTAAGTTGTTTCTTCTAGCTCTTTTATTCTAGCTTTCTTCAATGTATCTGAAATGGTCTGCACATTTATTTGCCTTTCTTCCAAAGTGCTTATCTAGGTGAAGCTTTGTGTAGCCTGTACAACTCATACACTTTTTGAGAGAATATAAGCCACGTTAATGCTTTATTTTGTAAAGCTTCTGTTTTTGTTATGAAAGGTTACCTAACTTAAAGGCTCATTTGGGGGTGGGGGGAGGGCACTATTACAGGTCAGCTGCCTGTTACAACTTGATATCATTCTGGAAGAAAGCGAGGCTTCCACTTCCTTTGCACCATTTAAAGAAACTATTCTGAATTCCAAGAATGCCCGTGGCATTTACCAGATACTGCGCTTTCTCCTGTATGTGTCTATTTTTACACTGGGCACAAAGTACAATTAATTACCACTGGTCACTGGAATAGAATGTAATTATGGCCTGAAAGGGGGACCAAACTGCCTTCTCTAGTGGATGACTAACTTCAGACGTTCTTCCAGAGCTGCTTATCTGTGTGATCAGCTTCACGCTGATGGCCCAGCTTAAGCTAGTGCCCTTAACTCTCCCAGGTTCTGGTTGCCTGACAAAAAGTAAAATCAAGTCACACACTCAAAATACAAAAAGCAGAAAACACAAGGCCAGTCCTTGTTAGCTGTGTGAGATCACTTAAACCCCTAGTTGCATAATTCAGATTTTAATAAACACCTTTTCAGAGGTTCTAGCATATTTGGAAGAAAGGAGACACAATCTGCCCTGTAATCAGGATTAGTTAGAAAGACAGATGTAGCACGTTCATTTCACTACAGTTTACCATACGGCATCAACCACATAACTCTCACATTCTATTCTTCTTTGTGTTTGCTGACATTTTAAGCACTTTATGCATGAGATGGCTTTCATGAGACATAACAAAAAGTGGGGAAGGAACAATATGAGTATAGCTGCATTGAGATCCTGGGAATGCAGAGATAAATACCTGCTAAATAATGTTAATCTACAAGAAGGGCAAAATGATAAGTTTTTATTAACAATAACCTTTACAGGTCCTTACACTGGAGACTGTATTATCGGAAAACAATGAAGTATTTGTTAAATGTCCAATACAACAAACCTCATAAGAGAAGTTTGATATAAAAAAAATCTAGCTCCATGACCTGGATATGGCACAGAGTAACAGTGTTTCCGTAATCTGGTTATGGACAGTCCTCTAGAGCAATAAACCTGAGCAAACTCTCAGTTGTCCTTGTTGTTCAGTTTGGGGTAATCATCTATAAAGTGCCTGTTTGTCAGGATTGGTGGAATAGTTAGGGAGGAGAAGAAGAGAGCCGACTGTAGCAGAATCTGAATAATGTAAACCTTTATTGGCTGAATGCTATCACTGGTATTGTCAGGATTCACCTGGGATTGATCTCTGACATGACTGTTGACACTTCATGACAGCAACAATTTGACAGGGCTACTGCAAATCACCACATTACCGTGGTGATTCTCTCCCTGCTAGATGCAATAGCAGCTTTGGTTGTCATGGTTTGCTCCTAGCAAACTAGAGAGACCCAGGGATTGGGATCTACCAATATACCTCTCCCCTGTAAAGGTGGCAAACTAGTAAAAAGCTAGCAAGATTGGTGGTAAACTAGGACAGGTTTTCAGTTTCCAGGATAAAGGGTCATATATCATAGGCTAAATTTGGATATTGCAGATTCAGTCTCATGAAGGCCAGTTATGCAAAGTCCAAATCAAAGTCATGGTTTAGGAGAATGGAAAGAAGCTTTCAAAGTGCAGAGCATAAATGATGGTCAAATAGGACACAGAGTCCAAATATTCTAGAAATGTCATCTGGAAACAAGGCAAAGCAGCGTGTGAAAAGAGGCCAGCCCCTGGAAAGTAGTTTTGAGCAACCAGAACAAGTAGAATATGGCTCTCCAGCCAATAGGAAAACAGTGAAACTATCCCCAAAATATCATGCTTGGTGTTAAAGGCCTGAGAGTCTGGAAAATTCAAGTATGGGAGACACTTGAACAAAATTCATCCAAGTAAGTAAAACATACTACAGGAGTTCTCAGGGAGATTACCTGGTGTTATACCTGGAATGGCCCATGTTCGACACAGGAGTGGGCTGACACTGGCACCCAGGCTGTAAGAAATGCAGCAGACAGAGATACAGCGTCTAAAGGAAAATGAAAATCCAGGCAGACAGTGCAAATGAGTTATCATCAGAAGAAATCTGGCAAATAGACAAAATCTAGTCATCAAGCAAAAGTCTGGAATCAGGAATACTAGACCAGAAGGTTTGAAATAGCACCTGGGTAGTAGATCACAGAGAGATGCACTGAGTGGCTGTTGAAGTAGAATGCAGTTGCTTTTAATAGGGTACCCACGTTCTCATCCCTTAGCAGGTGGAGAGGGTGCCTCTCGCTGCCCTACATTTATTCAGACCCAATTTAACTTTCTTCATGAAATAGCCTGGTATGACAAAACTGAAAACATGAGAACTGTGAGTATTGGTAGGATATGACATGTATAATAATCATACTTGAATGTAGGATACTTTTCTAAATATGGATTAGAATGGCAAGTAAATGAAAGAAAAAGTTGTGAACATCTGAAAATGGGGCCCTGTATATTTAAATCATGCTGCACCTATGCAATGAACTACGATGCTGGCATTAACAACAATAATCACAAAGAATTTTCGATAACTTAAAAATGTTCTCCCTCTCCCATAATACCTCACTCTCTTCCTTTCCAACCTGGGCCCAGAGAATGGCTCAGGCAAAGAAGAGTGGTTCTGCCATCAAGGAGGTAGAGACCAGAAGATACAGCCTTGACATTCACCAGCTCATCCACGAAGTGGGTTTCAAGAAGTGGGGCCCTCAGGCACTCAGAGAGATCTGGAAATTTGCCATGAAGGAGATGGGAACTCCAGATGTGCACTTTCACACCAGGCTCAACAAAGCTGTCTGGGCCAAAGGAATAGGAATGTCCCATACTGTTTCCATGTGTGGTTGTCCAGAAAGCGTAAGGAGGATGAAGATTCACCAAACAAGCAAGCTCTATACGTTGGTAATCTACGTACCTATCACCGCTGTCAAATATCTACAGCCAATGTGGATGAGGACTAACAGCTGATTATAAAATAAAGTTGTAAAACCACAAAAAAGAAAGCTTTTAACCATGATTCAAAAAGACACGTGCACCCCAATGTTCATTGTAGCACTATTTACAATAGCCAGGACATGGAAACACCTAAATGGCCATCAACAGATGAATGGATAAAGAAGATGTGGTATATATATACAATGGAATACTACTCAGCCATAAAGAGGAACAAAACTGGGTCAGTTGTGGAGATGTGAATGGACCTAGAGACTGCTATACAGAGTGAAGTAAGTCAGAAAGAGAAAAACAAATATCGTATATTAACGCATACATGTGGAATCTAGAAAAATGGTACAGATGAGCCTGTTTGCAGGGCAGAAATAGAGACACAGACATAGGGAACAAACATATGGACACCAAGGGGGTAAAGGGTGGTGGGATGAATTGGGAGATTGGGATTGACATATATACACTAATATGTATAAAATAGATAACTGATGAGAACTTACTGTATAGCACAGGGAACTCTACTTAATGCTCTGTGGTGACCTAAATGGGAAGGAAATCCAAAAAAAAAAAAAAAGGGGATATATGTATACATATAGCTGATTCACTTTGCTGTACAACAGAAACTAACACAACATAAGCAACTATACCCCAGTTAAAAAAAAATAGGCATAAAAAATAAAGGAAACGAAAGCTTTTGCTGTGTTAGGTGGATACAGAAGATTCTTTACAGAATTGCAGATTTTATGTTGTAAATTTTATTCAGCTGCTAGAGTACTACAGAACTGAAATACTAGTGCTCAAGCAAGAGAGAATTTTGTATTTCTCTCACAGAAAATAAGTCCAGAGCTGGCAAGGCAGTTCCAGTCATCAGGCACCCTGTCTCTTTCTATTTATCATCTTCAGAGTTGGCTAAAATAGTTGCCAATGCTTTGGCTCTGGTGTCCACGTTCCAGGCAAGAAGTAGAAGAAAAGAAGAGCAAAAAAGCTGCATGCTAATGATATGTCCTCTTCTGAAGGTGTATTCCTAGAAGTGTAACAGATGTGCATAACAACAGTGGCTTAAACAGGATCAGAGTTGTTTTCCTTAGGGAGTTACACAGCCTAAGGTCATTACGGCAACTCTGCTCCAAAACACCCTCAAAAATTCAGTCTCCTTTTTTTCTTGTTGGATATCTCCTAGCGACTTCCATTCCAAGATCACCTCAAGGATAAAAATAGCTGCTCAAGCTCCAGCCACCATGTGCTATTGTGATTCATAATAAGAAATATATATATTTGGCCTTCCTCCTGGTTTCTGCCACAGAGCTCCTAAACCTTTGGAATTTCCTAAGTGATCAGAGAGATAAAGGTATCTTTGGTTATTCACAACAATCACCTTTCAGCTCCATCAGAGTTTATATTAACGAGGTGACTTTGGAAAACCCACAACGATGGGAGCTGGTTGCCAGGGTAACCAACCCTGACTAGGTGCTGGGAGAGTGGCCTTTCCAGAGAAGGCATGGAAGCTCTTCGCCCCTTCCCACATACCTGCCCTGTGCATCGCTTCCACTTGGCTGTTCCTGCAGTGTTTCCTTTTATAATAAACTGGTAATTTAGTAGTACACTGTTTGTCTGAGTTCTGTGAGTCACTCTAGCAAATTAATTGAACGCATGGAGGGGGTTGTGGGAACCTCTGATTTATAGCTGCCTGTCAGAAGTACAGATGACAACCTGGGCTTGCGACTGGCATCAGTGGGGATGTGGGAGTGGCCGTCTTGTGGGACTGAACCCTTAACCTGTGGGATGTGACGCTATCTCCAGGTAGTGTCAGAATTGAGTTATATTTTAGAACACACAGCTGGTGTCACAGAACTGATCGGCATGTGGAAAACCCACACATCTGGTGTTACAAGTGTTAAGTGTGCCTAAGTAGAGCATTGAGAGTTGAGAGACACAGAAAGAGTAAGAGGAGTGTGTTTTTTCAAAAACTTTACTTACAGTATCAATAATCTAGCCAGCTAAAAAAGAGAAAGAGATAGGAAAGAAGGAGAGGCAGAACAGCCCACACTTGCTGCCTTTTCAGGAAGTCTTCTGGGAGCTTTCATGAAACCTTTCTGCTTATATCTCCTTTGCTAGAACTTAGAACTCCCACACACAAGGGAGGCTGAGAAATACAGTATTTTCAGGTAGGCACATTAATAAATCAAATAAAGCAAAAATTCTAATACTAAAGAAGAAGGGACCAGCAAACATTGGCCGGGCAGTTGGCAGCCTTTGCCACATCTGTACAGTGATTTTAAAACATAACCACATGATTTTAAAACAGAAAAAGCCTTGGGGAATGGGACAAAGACATAAAGACATACATTTTGATTGGGACCAAGGTTGGAGACTTGGAGCTTGAGAAATGGTATGGAAAGGCAGGCACTGTGAGTGTGGGGTTGTGGGAAAGTGCGGACGTTCAGTGCAGAGGATGTAAAAGTGTTAAGAAGTTAAGGATAAGATGGGCTTCCCTGGTGGCGCAGTGTTTGAGAGTCCGCCTGCTGATGCAGGGGACGCGGGTTCGTGCCCCGGTCCGGGAAAAACCCACATGCCGTGGAGCGGCTGGGCCCGTGAGCCATGACCACTGAGCCCGCACATCCGGAGCCTGTGCTCCGCAACGGGAGAGGCCACAACAGTGAGAGGCCCGCGTACCAAAACAAACAAACAAACAAACAAAAAAAAAAAGAAGGATAAGAAAGAAAATAATGAAGGGGAGTGTCTCAACTGAAACCAACGTGAGGACTAAGAGCCTGAACAAATGTCCTCCAAATATACATCTTTTACTTTTTTCTTTCTCTTTTGCTTGGCCTCCTTCACTGGGCACATCTCCTATCCTAGGCTCTCATAGATGTGACCATCTGTCTCTCTTTCATAAGCTTATACATATTTGTATAATATATATAGATTAACAGTGTAGCTCCATTAACGCAGGCACACTAACCCTTTTTTGCCAGAGATTTTATCCCCATGCCTGGCGTGGTGCCTGGTACGTAATAAACTAGCAACAAACATTTGCTGAGTTGAAATAAATATGTAAGGATGCAGTGATAGGAAAAGAATGTTGATAGAGCACCTATCAAGATAAGGTTTCCAGAAAGGTGCCTTTCAAAGATAAAAGATACATGAATTTGTGAGGCATCACATCTTTCCAGAATAGTCTTTGCTATGAACAATTACAAATTGGAAGTTATTCCATTATTATTGAAATGTTATTTCCATTATTATTCTGTTCTTTTCCACCCCAGATAGATCTTACATATATACTTTTACTTTATCTCTACTTAATTGAATCATCTTGTCTCTGCCTGACCCTGGGCTCCTTCTCCCACATTCCCTTCCGGTCCTGTGACATACATGAATTATCAGTATCTGGGTGGAGTCCAGAAAAGCACACCAAGATTCACAAGAGGATGTGATATTCCTTCCCATTTTATGCTTACTGGTTGTGTGACCTTGCAAAATTTATTTAACTGATCTATGCCTCCACTTGCCGACCTGTAAAGTGGGAATAATAAACTGACAGGTCAGGGTTGTTGAAAGGATTATGAGATAATCTATGTAAAACTTTTAGCAGTCATAGTCTCCTAATGTGCATTCAACATATGTTAACAGTTACTACTTGTCCACAGAACAGAATGTTAGGAGATGATGCTCACATTTTCCATGGGGAGGCAAGACACTTCCTCAACAATCAGTGCTGAGAGGAAGGACCCCAGCAGGGTTGGCAGTGAGAGAGGAGAAGGGAGAGGCAAAGAGAGGGTTTTCCAAGGCTCCACAACAAGTAAGGGGCAGTACCAGGAGGGGGGAAGATGGGAGAGGCTGACAGAATCCCACCTATACCGGCTCTTGGGGGACTTCCAAGGTCAAGTAGGTGGTAAAGAAAATCTGACTTGAAATTTCCTCTCTGGGGGAGCAACAACCTTGGCTGCAGCCATGTGAGTCATGGGTTCTGGAGAAGAAACAGCACTGACTCAGTGGATTTGAGACGAAGGGAGTTTCCTTAAGGACTAGCTCCTGAATCAGCCACTGTTTGCCTAAGAGAAAATAAACCACACTTGCCAGTTGCATTAGGTAAAACCAAAACACAAAATTCTCAAACACAAACTAACTAAGAAAGGAATTTACTGGCTTGCATAACTGAAAAACCCAGGAGTAGGAAGCTCTTGGCTTCTGTCTTTTTCATCTCCATATGAAGATTCATGTGTGACATGCTCATGCTCCATTCTAAGTCTCCCCTTGGTGACAAGAGAGCTGCAGCAGCCCCGGTCTCACAACGCTTCTGGTTAGAGTCCAGCAGGAAAGAAGAAGTTGGCCACCTTGATGGCTCCAACAAAAGTCCTGGAGTCTCATTAGCATGATTGACCTGCTTGTGAATTAGTAACTTGGCTCAGGCCAAGTCTGGGTCACGTAACACCCTCCGGAGTTGAAAGTGGAATTATCTGCACAGGAACCACATGGACTGAGGGGGGAGGGGAGGTCAATCCCCAAACATAAATTGTGGGCTGTTACCAGAGGTAGCGTAAATAGATGTGCATAGCCAGAAAAAAATGTTTACTACACCACACCTTATTTTATCTTGCCATGTGTTGTAGGCACTGTTGAAATGCTACTGTATTATATACAGTGGGAACCCTGAGAAACATACCCTTGCTTTGGCATTAAGTGTGAAACTTCCTTAGAGGCTAAAGGGCACTAGTAACTGTTCCACACTCCAGTTTAGAGAGTCTTAGCAGTACTGAGTGATCCTACTCATTGGATATAATTCAAACTACTTTTTAGTGTCAATGATGTTGTTCATATCAACGCATTTGTCTCCCTGTTACCCCGGAAGCTGCTAGAAGGCAGGGGTCTAGCTGATTGCCCCACATAATGTCAGTATTAATAAATGATTTATTTACTGATTCATTCACTGTTTCCAGTCAGATCTGACACAGTCAGAAGTGTTTGAGCTTCCACTGGCTTCAAAACAGGAATTATAATTCTTTTTGGCAAGTGTGAAATCATTGTAACTCGTGTTCTTTAGAAACACATTTGAACAACATCCTGCTGACTGGAAAAATGTATACAGTCCTTCAACAGAACCATTGCTCATTCACCACTCCCATTTTAAATAGAAACAAAATTTCAAGTAATTAATTTTAATCATTTACCAGTCTGTTTTTTAGCAGATAGGCTCATACTATTATTCTTTTGGGCACAGACAATTTTTTTCCAGAGCAGGACAGAGAATTTTTTTCCCTTTCAATTGGAACTAAGGTGTAAAGTCATCAGTCTAAAGGTTGAGAAGTATCCATTTAAATCTGAGGCACTGAACTTGAGCTCTGATCCTCTGGCAGGATCCTGTGTGTGTGTATTTGAGAGACAGAGAGATAGAGATGGAGAGACATATGGAAATTGACCAACTGTCTGGGAAACATGGAGGTCAGGGTGATACAAGACAATGCCAGGAAGCAAAATCAGAGTCCAGGGGCTTCCCTGGTGGCGCAGTGGTTGAGAGTCCGCCTGCCGATGCAGGGGATACGGGTTCGTGCCCTGGTCCGGGAAGATCCCACATGCCGCGGAGCGGCTGGGCCCGTGAGCCATGGCCGCTGAGCCTGCACATCCGGAGCCTGTGCTCCGCAACGGGAGAGGCGACAGCAGTGAGAGGCCCGCGTACAGCAAAAAAAAAAAAAAAAAAAAAAATCAGTCCAGGTGTGTTGCTCTCTTCACCTTACCCTGATTCCCCTCCCTATCCGATCCTACTCAGGCATCCTAGGGTATTCTGCGACTTCTCAAGTGGAGGCAGCCACATCCCTGCTTGCAGTAATGCTGGGCAGAGTTTGTTATCTGGTGTTAGGCTTGTGTGCCAGTGTCCTTCTGGAGTTTCATACTGGTTGCAGCACAGGAGGCAACTGACCTCAGTAACTGGGAGCTGTGGACACCTACTTCTTTTCATAGCATATTGCCCTTGAGTAGCGCTAACTCAGCAAGTCCCAAGAGACAATCAGTCTAGCCTGTCAGGTCTGCATGTAATCAGCAAGGAATTTTTCATTCCCGGGCTAATGCCTACATGCCACACAGTCTCTATCATGTGTTCTTAGTTAAGCGAAGTATCTTAGTAGTAAACTGAACTTCTAAAAACCCAACACATTCATGTGCTGGAGAATGGGAGTGAGGGTAAAGAGGGGGCATCTCCAGACAAGAGATTTTATCACTTAAAGACACATTTTACAATGGAAAACCAGGGCAGTAAAAAAATAGAATGACTGGAGGATGCCTTTTGCTACTTGAAGGGCATCTAGATTCTGGAAACCAATCTGGGGTTTCTTTATTGATGTAACCGTTTAACGGTTTGATCACACAATAACAGACATTCTTCATTTGCAGACTACCAAACCAACGATAACCTAACTGTGACAAAGAGAAACTTCGAGTTATTGGAATTGCTGGGGGTAGGGAAGTGGCGTATGAGCTGGGGAGGCTTAGGTAGCACAGAAATATGAAAAGTGTCGTTAATATTTCTCAGCTTATAAACGGTTGGGTTCTAGAGGTAGACTGTGTTTGAATCCCAGCTTTACCACTTACTGGATGTGTGAGCTTGGATGAATTTTTAGACCTCTCTATATCCCAGTTTCTTTGTCTGTAGAGGGGAGATAATATTAGTACATTCTTTCTAGAGGAATATGAGTACATTCTTTCTAGAGGCTTGGAAAAATGTCCTAACTCATTGTAAAATTCAGCATATATTGCCCCCCAGCCCTATCATTATTATTACTTTCATGTACTTCTCTAAGTTTCTCTATATTAAATCATTTTTGTTCTATTCCTTATTCCATAAATCTGGCTAATCTGGTTGGGTGTTCGTTGAAGATAGACTGTCCTTTCAGTTTTCATCATTTCATCAAGGCCAATCCTCAAGTTGTCATGTGGAGGGACTTCAACTGCCAAATACCTCAGGTCTCTGCCTTGTCACTCACTTCTCACCCTAGAGGGTTTGGGAGAAGGACCTGGGCTGTGTGGTCAGGGGATCTGTCATTGTGCCAACCAGATACATTCTGGTGTGGCGCTCCACCCACAGTCAGGCCTGGCCCTGTGGGGAAGATGTGAGTTTGTCTAGCTCTTCCATGACAAGGTAGATGATAAGTGTACTATTTTAGAGCTATGATATCCATTATTTGGACCTATTTTCCAATCTACTTTTTAGCAGTAACAAAGCTTATATTTCTCCACCATATGACTAGGATGTCTTTTTCTCAGTTGGTTTTGACTCAGAGGATGAATAATAATATTTTATTTATTGGGTCCCCAAATTCTCAAAACCTACTATGTGTAAGGTTCGCAGAGGTTTCTGTAGGTGATACATTAATGACTAAGGCAACTTCTTTTCCTCAGGGAGCTTGAAATCTAGTAAACAGAATGATAACTTTTCATAAGTAACTATAACACAGGATGAATAATTAAAATAAGAAAAGCAAATTTGGGGGACTTCCCTGGTGGTGCAGTGGTTAAGAATCGCCTGCCAATGCAGGGGACACGGTTTTGATCCCTGGTCTGGGAAGATCCCACATGCCACGGAGCAACTAAGCCCATGCACCACAACTACTGAGCCCATGTGCCACAACTACTGAAGCCCACATGCCTAGAGACCGTGATCCACAACAAGAGAAGCCACTGCAATGAGAAGCCCACGCACGGCAACGAAGAGTAGCCCCCACTTGCCGCAACTAGAGAAAGCCCGCATGCAGCAGCGAAGACTCAATGCAGCCATAAATAAATAAGTAAATAAATAAATAAAATAAGAAAGAAAAGCAAATTTTGTGGGCAATTCAAAGGAGGGAGAAATCACTTCCTTCTGGAGGCAGCAGGAAAAAATACTCATGGAAGAGATAGTATTTAATGTGGTTATTACTTTGACAGATTGAATGGGGGAGGGAGAGAGTATTTTAAACATACAGCAATGCCATAAAGGCAGAAAAGCATGAGTATGTGTGTCAGGAGAGGGAGGGTGGCAAGGAGATATCTGAGGAGAAACAACAAGTAATTCATTCTGGCTGAAACTTAGAGTATAAGTAAGTTGGGGAAGAGGCTGGACAGGCTTTGACCATACTGTGGAAACACATGGAAAATTTTTGAACAAGGTACTCACTTTAGAGTTGCTTTTAAAGAAGATGAATCAGGCAGTGATACATAAGGCAGTTTCAATTCAGAGATAAGGGAATGGGAATAACTGAGGTGGAACTGAGATTCAATTCCCTATTTGTATGATTCTAAGCCTTGACTTATCCGAATAAAGCAAATAAAAAAAGATTTGTGTTAGAAGGATAAAACAATGAGCTCAGACTTAGATACTAAGTTTGAGGTGTTACTGGGACATTCAAGTGAATAACTCTAGTCACTTCTGGCTCCATTCTGTCCTTCAGTTGGTAGGGAAATAGACTCCACCTCCAATTCTGCAAAGAATTTGTTGCCACCTTGAATGTACTACACCAATTTTACAGCGTATTAGCCCTGTAACCTAGGGCTTTTACCTTAATCCTTCTCAGCCTTAGTTTCCTAACATCGCAAAAGGAAAACCTATGTCATAGACTTCCGAAGTTAGATAACATATGTACCTACCTTACACAGGTCCTAACATGTAGTTGGTGCTAAGAAATGATAGCGATCACCATCATCATCACCCTTACAGAGTCAGGTCCAAATACTGGCTCTGTCATTACTAGCTGTGTGATTAATCTTTTTAAACCTTCGTTTGCTCATCTTTAAAATGGGGGATAATAAGAATAACTACCACAACTATGGTTGTTGTGAAGACTTATGAGATGATCTGTGCATAGAACTTCTTAAGAGGATAGCACTTGTAGCTCCCAAACAGAGCTGTTGTGAAGATTCAACAAGTTCTTGAATGTATTCAGCATACAGTCAAGATTCTAAACGTTAGGTACTATTATTATAATTACATTGCTACTACTAATACTACTACTACAACTACATTGCATTAGGTAGATATTTGGTTGTTACCTCTCTATTAATTGTGGGTTCTTTAAAGAATTTTCTCAATACGTATTTTACCTAGAAAATAGATAGATAGATAGATAGATGGATGTTTAAAAATATACATTGAAGATATCTAGAGGGCACTTTGCTCTGTGTATTAGGAACTTAGGGTTTGGGGCCTTAAGGTATGGATTTTAGAATACATGCGTAGAGATAATAATTGAGAACCTTGAGGGAGTATAGGGAATAAGGAGGCCTGATGAACCTTACCAGGTGTTTGCTCATTGAAGATGGGAGGAGGAAGAGAGGCCAGGAAGGGATTCATAAGAAAAGATGAGTGACGCAGAAGTAGAATGATAGCCGTCACAGTCCCAAGAAAGGAAAACACTGCAGGAAGGACAGGGATGTTCAACATTGCTAAATGGTACATAAAAGCCTGAGAAAAACTGTAGGCTTTGCCAATTATGGGGTAATTGGTGACCTTGAGAGAACAGTTTTAGAAAGAGAATCAAGAGTAGAATCCAGATTCTGAGGAACTGAGTAGTAGGAAAATTGAACACTACAATGGTAGCCTGCTTTTAAAAGATATTTTCCAAAGAAGAGAAGAAAAAACAGGGCAGTAACTGAGGCAGTAGTAAGGTCAAGAGAAGGATCATCATAAGGAGAGAGAATTTTTGTAGAAACTCAAACAGGGAAAGCAAATGAAAACATCATCAAGAGAGATCCTTGGTGGAACAAGGACCCAGAGGAAACAGGGAAGAATGGGAATAGAGGCTAGGTTGAACTTTGTAAAAGCAGAGACATAAGCCTCTCTTGGAGGCCAGAGTAAAGCAAAGGAGTAGGCAGATTAAAATTACCAAGAGATAATAAGATGGAGCAAATGGAATTGCAAGAGGTCTCCATCAGATATCTTGGATCTTAATGGTAAACAAGAAAGTGACTATAGTCTTCTGAGAGATTTCCAGAAGTGGGTGGGAACTGAAGGACAAGGAAAGCCGTATGGAAAGGCTGCTGTGCAGAGCTGACTGTAGCTGAATTCAATAATTTCTGGGGCAGTAGAGAGCTTAGCTGAAATTAGATAATTAGTTTAGTGCCCTTGGTTTAATGATATCCTGTAGACCCAGTCTATTGACTATCCCTAGAAAGGATCAATCTTCAGGAGGAAGAGTAGGGAAAGCATATTTTGCATTATATTAAATTTGATAATGCTGAGGCAGAAATGAGGGAACATAAAAATGGCAAGGGATGCCATGTGGTAATTAATAGTAAGTTACTAACATGGCTTGGTATATAACTGACATAACAAATGAACCCAGAACAGAGAGAATATATTGAAGAAAAGAGAGAGTTCAAGACACATATGGATACCATTAGGATTAAAAACAGGTTAGGTGATCATGAAGATATGGAAGGAATTGAAGTTGAGATTAGAATGTGGATTCTCAGGGGTTTTAAGATCTTAGAAGTGGAGCAACACCAAGTGAGATGAAGTCTAGGGGGGCCTTGTCAGGGGGGTCACCTCGTGGAGTGGAGCTCAGCTTCCAAAGTCCAGAAAGCAGTGAGGAAAGTTGGGTAGGAATACAATCCAGTGGGTCAGTCAGAGTGGTCTGGGTTCTAAGTCCCAGCTCTATCACTCTTCAGTTGGGTGACCCTGTGCAAGTTACTAAACCTTTCCACGTCTCTTTTCTCATCTGTAAAATGGAGGTCATATTGGTTCCCAACTTTTAGAATTGTTGGGAGGACTAAATGGGATAATATATATAAAGTATCTCACATTTGACACCTGATGAGGGCTCAGAACATACTTTTATTAATATTTAGTGTTAGCTTTCAGTATTTTCATGAATCATACCTTAGTGTCTATCCTTGGGAGGATGACAGAGCTTAAAGTAGAGAGGAAGACTGTGGATGGAATACTAAAGTCAGTGAAAAAGACACTGTATCAGGTTTTAGAGGTTAGTGGATGATTGGGTAAGGACGGTTAGAAAGCCTAACTAAAAATGCCTTCAACAATACCGACTACCTCAAAACAACAAATCCCCAGGCAGAACTGCTCCAGAGTTTAGTGCCATTGGCTTAATGATATCCTGAAAGACCCAGATGCTTTCTCTGCTTGTTGGCTTGTACCCTTGGACTATTTCTCAACATGGCCCCAATATCATGGCTGAAGTTTCAGGTACCGTTAGGCACTCAGTTTGACGGATGCCTAGTGGATCTCTCTACAGTGTGAGAGGGCTAGCACCTATTGATTTCAGTTTGGGGAATAAGACAACAGAGAAATACCATTTAACATTTTGTTGCACAAATGATGCTGCAGTGAGCACCCTTGTAGATGCCTCATTATGCATATGTGAAGTATTTTGCAGGATGAATAGGGAGATGTCAAATTGCTTCCACAGAGGGCAACTTTTAAGTGTTGCAGAATCTTACAAATGCCATTACCACTTTACACACTCAGTAGTACAAAAAATATTTCCTTACTTCCTATCCAAAGTTTGATAAGATTAAACTTTTAAATAATTGTTAATCTGGCAGATGAAAAACTTATCACATTGCTTTTTCAGTGTGCATTTTCTTGGTTACAAATGAAGTTGACTAGCTTCTCAAATGTTTGGATTATTTGCACTACATTTTCTATGAGTTTCCTGTTTACAACTTTTGCTTGCTTTTCTATTAGGTTGTTCATGTTTTCTTCACTTATAGAAATTCCTCATATAGTCTAAATACTATATAACAATCCTTTGATTGCCATTTATGTCTATCTTTTGTCTTTTAGCTTTGTTTAAGGTGTCTATTGTAGGAAGCAACTTTTAATTTGCACAAATTTTTTGTATTCTTAAGGTTCTTAGGTTGTACTACTGGCAGTAACTATGCAGTTGTTTAATCTCCAGGTCAACCCTGCCCGAAGTCAAGTACAGGAAGCTGTCTACACAGTGTCATTTAAATGATAAGGAGAGAAAGGCTCAACTGCTCAAATATATTTCAGTCCATGAGTCTGATGACATGTCTGAATTTTCCCACCTGAGTCATTCCCAAGGGACTTTCTGGGAACTTGGATTTTAACTGTGTGAAGAATGTTATTATCTTGTTGAGACAGGATATTGGCCTATTAACAATAATTGTGCTCTCTGATTAAATTTTGCCATTTATTTATTTATTTATTTATTTATTTTTGCGGTACGCGGGCCTCTCACTGTTGCGGCCCCTCCCGCTGCGGAGCACAGGCTCCAGACGTGCAGGCTCAGTGGCCATGGCTCACGGGCCCAGCCGCTCCACGGCATGTGGGACCTTCCCAGAACGGGGCACGAACCCGTGTCCCCTGCATCGGCAGGCGGACTCTCAACCACTGCGCCACCAGGGAAGCGCGCCATTTATTTTTATCAGAGGGAATGAGATGTACAGGGAAAGTAAAGAATGTTTGAAACAGTGCATGGCTCATGTGCTTGAAGAAATTTTATGGAAGAATTCGGGTAGCAAGGAGGTAGCTTCAAGAAAACTTTTCTCTTTCTCAGGAAGGAAGAAAAGAGAAAGACGAAAAGGGAATACTCTCAAAACAAACCTTGATTTTTTTTTTTCTCCCCTTAGGCTAGAGTCCTCTTAACATTTGGGTTACTTGCTAGGTCAATATCAAAATGTGACAACTTTCCACTGAAAGTAGATGCTACTTTGATTATTTCCTTAATTAAAGCAAACTTAAATAAGCAGTTCCACAGTTATGATTCAATAAATCCTTTCAAACATTCCTCACGAAAGAGTCCTGTGATAGTCATTTCAGATGGAAAACAAGGGAATTAAAAAAGAAAAATGGCATAAAAGACTTCTCTTTTGCCATGTGTTAAGTTGGTGGAATTTTTTCTATCCTTGTAAGCGGTTTTTAGTCTCTGAGGAAAAAAATACTTAAAGGAAGCAGATGTTGATGAGTCACATTTAAGCTCTTATAGTTTGAAACATATTTTTTATTTGTATATGAAGCTGTGGTCTGGAAGATAACTGGCTAAAGTCCTTGACTTTAGGGTTTTAACCCTATGTTGTCAAATACCAAAGAAGTTGGACTAGAAAATGTCTACGAATACTCCCAACTCTTGTATTCTACACTTTTTAATGAACTTTATGCTTTTTTTGCCTTTGCCCCAGTTATGTAGCCACAAGATATGATATATGATATATATATGATATATATGATATAGCCCCAGCCCCTTTTCTCTTCTGGCTATTTCTTTAAGTCACTGTCCAAGAATGAACAGTGAAGGAATTAGGAAGGAGGAGAAAACTTTCAAAGTGTGAGAATGGGAGCAGCGGTCAGTCACTGTTCAGTAGATTTTTACAGATTGCTAACCACAGGTAGACAGACTAACCAAATGATCACAAGCGTGATTACAGCTGAAGATAAGTTTCTTTATAACAAAGGACTGAAGACCTAACTGAGAAGTCAAAAAACCCACTTCTCTCCGGAAGAACCAACACCTGAGCAGAGATCTGAAGGAGGAAGAGGGGTGACAAAGTGAAAGAGGGGTGGGTTGCCTGTGGTAAGAGCATGCCAGGCAGAAACAACTAGCACCTACAGGGTCCTGCAGCAGGGGGCGCAGTGTGTTCAGGGACGTTGGAGGTAAGGGGGTACATCCCCAAGGTAGTTAAGGGAAAACAGACAGGATTTAGAATTGATTTGGATCACTGGAGCTAGTCTCCCTCAGAGCCCTTGCTACTCTCTTCCTCCTCTTTCTCTCCTAGCAGATAAAAAAACACTTGAGCTAGGCATTGTTTTAAGCACTTTACACATATGAACTCCACTCTAACTCAACAATAACCCAATGAGTATATGGTAGAATATATGAACTCATGATCCTACCTGAAAATCTCTGCTTTGCCTTTTTCTTCCATATATATATATATATCTTTAAGATAGCAGCCTTTTTTTTTGGTAGGGACAAGCTCGGGGTTATTTGAGAAAAGAAAACAAAAACAAAAAAAGGATGGGAGTATTCAAATGCGGTTTGGACATGCTCAATCCCAAGGCATGGGACTTAGGAAGAAAACTACAGAAAACTACAATCCATTTCTGTGTAATTTATTTAATTGAAATATATAATATCTATTGAGTGCATATTGTATCAAGTACTATTCTGAACATTTTATATATTCGTTTATTTTATCTTCACGCCTAACCCTATTGTGATGCCCATTTTACAAATGAGAACACCAAGGGAAATCTCCAAGAATGTACAGCTGATAGTAGTGAAGAGAGGTGGGTACTGATCCTGGGCAGTCTGTCTTCAGAGGCCACACTCTTAAGCACTAAATATCACTTGACTTGCTCATCTGTATGACTGCCCAATGCCTTGCTATCTCCTAAAATGGTTCTCTTCTTTCTTCTCCACTAGACTCCCTTATGATACATTAGGAAACAAAGGTCCTCACGACAAACTTGATATAGTCACTGAATTAACAGAAAATAAAGAAACTGGTGGAACTCTTTAAGGACAGCTATCAAGACTGCTTTTTCTTCAACAAATGAGAATATGGAAGTTATTTTGTGGCCAGTGAACATGAAATACTTAAGATATGAGGCAAGCCGCCATGTAACTCTAGATTCCTGAAACTGGTAGTATAAAAACTACTCTAAGGCTGCTTTTGAGCAGGGATTATAGTCAATCCTACACCACTAAAGTAATTACAGCAGAAAAAAGAAAGACCATTTTCAACAAAGCTGCAGAATTTCTCTGATTTGCATTAAGAATTTGTCATTTTCTTGGCACATGTTTCTCCTTTCATTATTGAACTTTATGAGAGATCATGTGTTTCAAGTCTGCCTCACTTTCATTTAGGCTCAAATCAAATTCCAGAATGTTCTTTTGGATGAAGGGGTTTCCCTAAAGCTAACCGGAGTTTCCTGCACTTTTGTTGAGATCTAAACTAGCAGGATTTCAGTACCTCACTCGTCACTCATCACTTTAATCGTTCCGTTGTATATATCCTCAGCTTTCTTGCTACTTTATTCCTCCATCTTACCCTCTTAGAAGATAATAAAGCACTTCTGTTGTGTTTGCTCTGTGCCCTTCCCCTGTCCTCCCCTCCCTTCCCCTTGCCTCCTCTTCTTTCAGTGCTTAGAACTGTCCATCTATTCACTCAACAACACCCTCTGAGTATACGGCAGAGTACGTGGGCCCAGATGCAGGTAGGCTGAGAGACAGGGTGGTGGAAGCATGTAAAAGATCTCCTCTAAATGCTCCTAGTTCCTCTGTAAATGGGAAACAGACTATACTCACTTTACAGGTGAGGAATCTGAAGCACAGAGAGAGTAAGCAGTTTGTTCAAGACCACCTAGCTTCCAAGTGGCCGAACCATGATTTAAATCTAATCAGTCTGACTCCAGAGTGTATACTCTTCGCCTTCATGCACTGCTGCCAAACTCCTCTCTGGTTAAATTCAACTCTGCACTTCCCTGCCTGACCCACCAGGGCCCTTCTGACACTGCTCTGACAGCCTTCCTCTGCACTCTCACCTGACACACTAGGTGCTATAGGCGCTAATTCAAGGAATTTCCTAACTTCTTGCTTCTTTCTGAAAGAGAAACAGTTGGTAACTTTTGTGAATTAGGCTGTAACTGCTTTATAACTAACATGTCCTGCCCATCATCTGTCAGCTGCAAGGTACTCTGGTGAGCCACCACTTGAGAGCTTTGCTCATTTTAACAGATTTCATTGGCATAGCTCTGGGTGGCAATCCAGGTTTTTGAAAATGTGCTCAGCCAGAAAGGCCCAAGTCCACGCAGCTGTGGCAAAGTTACAGTTCTGTGGTTTCATGTTAGTTACCTTATAGCTGCTGTGTAATTAGTGCCGCTTAATGTATGTTACCAAAATAAATATATCTACCCCAGGAAGAAAAAAAAAGCTGAACATAACTGAAGACAATGACCATGCTGATTATTCTCCCTTCAGATTCATGCTTTGGCACAGCCCTGAAAGCCTACTCTACTTTCCCAGTCAGTTCATTTCTTAATTACTTTACCTCTTACCTCTTTTCAAACTTTTGTTGTCACTTCTCCAATCTTCACTCTGTAATGACTTGTTTCCCATTTCATTGAGAAAATGGAAGCAGTCAGAAGAGAACTTCCACATACTCTCCACACCACATCTACTGACCTACCTGCATTGGGCCCCATGTACTCTGCCTGACCTTTCACTATGGATGAATGTCTGTGTGCTTATCTAAATCCAGTAGCTCCGTATTGAGCACTGGATCCCATCCCCTCACCTTCTCCAGGATCTCTCTCTTTCAAATATACCCTCTCTTCTGTATCATCAATTTTCCTACCCCCATAAATCATTTCCCATCAGTAGACACATATTCTGTAATATTCTTATCTTAAAAACAAGAACAGACTTCTGGTTTCTGATCTGGCCTGTAAGGAGCTTGGCAATTGTCATTCTGTCTTAACAGCAAGTAAAAAGCTGAACAAATTGGAAAATCAACAATTTTTCTTAGCTCCATCAGAGAAGTGAGGTCATAGGCAAACCACTACCTCCCAAACTGGAGAGACAGGTAAATACAGAGGATCACAACTTACTGGAGCAGAAACCTTCATGAGAACCAGTGCTGGGATATGAAAACCTGAACTGTAATTGACAAATTGCTGGAGGCTCAGTGTGCACAAGCCTGAGAGTTAAAAACTCCAGGAGGACCCAGTCATCAGCAGGTCCCCACAATTTTGTGAGTTTTATCTCCAGGAGCTTGAACTGGTTCTTGCAGTGAATATCAGAGGAAAATTCGCTTGGGTTTCTGGAAGGAGGAGGAGAAAAGAAATCATTTTGAAATACGTAAGAGCATTTTTTTCTTAACAAGTCCTGCCCATAAGAGAAACTATTTTACAGAGCCTAAACTACTGAGATTTTTTATCAGAAGGGAAATACCCAAGTCTAGCCCATTCTAGCTTTCCACATGGGAGAAAGGAAATACCCAATCCCAATCCCTTTTAGCCTTCCATTAGAGGAAATGGAAGTAGCTAACTCCATCCCCCTCTAGCCATTCTGTCCCACCTGGGGGGAAAACACTGAGACACACTTGTGAAGTTCACCGTTCAGAGGCACAGGCTCTCTGAAAGACTGAGACCTGAGAACACTTTCCCTTCCCCCACACCTTACTACCACATTACTAAAGGTCTATTTACCACAGTGCCTTTTAACCAATATATTATGTCTGGTTATAAAGGCAAAACATGCAGTTTGAAGAGCCAGCAAGCACTAGAACTAGACTCAGATATTGCAGGGATGTTGGAATAATCAGACCAGGAATTTAAAACAACTATTATTAATATGCTAAGGGCTCTAACAAATAAAGTAGACAACATGCAAGAACAGATGGACAATGTAAGCAGAGAGGTGGAAATTCTAAGAAAGAATAAAAAGGAAATACTAGAGATAAAAAAGCTGTAATGGAAATGAGGAATGCCTTTGATGGGCTTATGGGTAGACAGGACACAGCTCAGAAAAGAATCTCTGTGCTTGAGCATATGTTAATAGAAATCTCCAAAACTGAAAAGGAAACAGAAGACTTTAAAAAAAGACAAAAAACCCCAGAACAGAATATCCAAGAACTGTGGGACAATGATAAAAGGGGTAACATACACATAATGGGAATACTAGGAGGAGAAGAAAGAACTGAAAGAAGGGACATCACAAAATATTCCATGAACATTTTAAGGATAATTATGCCCTTCACAAAAATTAATTCAAAATGTATCATATAGAAATGTAAAATACAAAAATTATAAAACTCCTAGAAGATAACATAGCAGAAAACCTAGATGACCTCTGATATGGCAATTACTTTTTAGATGTAACACCAAAGGCATGATCCATGAAAGAAAGAATTATAAGGTAGAGTTCATTAAAATTAAAAACTTCTTCTCTGCAAAAGGCAATGTCAAGAAAATGAGAAGACAAGCCTTAGAGTGGGAGAAAATATTTCCAAAAGACATATCTATAAAGGACGGTTTTCCAAAATATACAAAGAACTCTTAAAACTCAACAATAAGAAAATCAACAACTGCATTGAAAAATGAGCCAAAGACCTGAACAGACACTCTATCAAAGAATACATACAGATGGCAAATAAGCATATAAAAAGATGCTCAACATCATATGTCATTAGAGAAGTGCAAGTTAAAATAACAATGAGATACCACTATATATCTATTAGTTTGGGCCAAAATCCAAAACACTAACGACAGCAAATGCTAGTGAAGACGTGGAGCAATAGGAACTGTCATTGCTGGTGGGAATGCAATATGGTACAGCCACTTTGGCAGACAGTTTGGCAATTTCTGTCAAAACTAAACATGTCTCACCATAACATCCAACAATTGCACTCCTTGGTATTTACTCAAACGAATTGAAGAGTTCTATCCACACAAAACCTTGCACATAAAGATGTTTACAGCAGCTTGATTCATAGTTGCCAAAACATGGAAGCAACCAAGATGTCCTTCAGTAAGTGAATGGATAAATAAACTGTGGTACATTTAGACAATTGAATATATTCAGAGCTAAAAAAAAATAAATTATCAAGCCATGAAAAGACATGGAGGAATCTTAAATGCATATTACTAAGTAAAAGAAGCCAATCTGAAGAGGCTACATATTGTATGATTCTAACTATATGCCATTCTAGAATAGGCAAAACTATAGAGACCATAAAAAGATCAGTTGTTGCAAGGGTGGGGTGGGGGTGAGGATATGAATAGGCAGAGCACTGAGGATTTTTAGAGAATTTGGTTCTGGAAAAGGCAAAACTATGGAGAAGGTGAAAGGATCAGTGGTGCGAGGGTTTGGGGGAGAGAGGGATGAACAGGTGGAACACAGGATTTTTAGGGCAGTGAAACTACTAGGTATAATACTATAGTATACTATACTGGTGGATACTATAGTGGTGGATACATATTATACATATGTCAAAACCCAAAGAAAGTAAAACACCAAGAGTGAACCCTAATGTAAACTATGGACTTTGGGTGATACTGATGTGTCAATATAGGTTCATCAATTGTAACAAATACAGCACTCTTGTGTGGGACTTTGATGGTGGGCGAGGCTGTATATACATCTATGCTCAGTAGACATGTGGGAAACGTCTCTTCTGCTCAATTTTGCAATTTTGTGCACTAAAACGGCTCTAAAAATAAAGTCAATTTAAAAGCAAAACAAAACAAAAATAAGAAAACCTTCCTGGACCTACATTCGCTTCCAGCTGCGACCTTATTTCTCTGCTCCCTTTAGAGAAAAACTCCTCCAAAGAGTTGCCTGTACTCGCTAGCTGTCTCTATTTCCCCTCTTCCCATCTCTCTTGGATCTATTCCCACCAAGCTTTTGCCCTCACTATTCCACTGAAATGTGGTCAATTCTCAGTCCTCATGTTACCCGAAATATGAGCAGCTGTAGACACAGTGATAATTTCATCTTTTTCAATAGACTGACTTCACTTGGTTCCTGGGATGTCCATTTTTTTTTTTTTTTTTTTTTTTTTCGGTATGCGGGCCTCTCACTGTTGTGGCCTCCCCCGCTGCGGAGCACAGGCTCCGGACGCGCAGGCCCAGCGGCCACGGCTCACGGGCCCAGCCGCTCCGCGGCACATGGGATCCTCCCAGACCGGGGCACGAACCCGTATCCCCTGCATCGGCAGGCGGACTCTCAACCACTGCGCCACCAGGGAGGCCCAAGGGATGTCCATTTTTAATGTTCCCCTTCTCCCCTGTGGGCCACTCTTCCTTAATCTCCTTTGCTGGTTTCCCCTCATATGTCTAAATGCTAAACACTGGAGTGTACTGAACTCAGTCTTTGGTCTTCTTTGCTGTATCTACACTTACTTTCTTGGTGGTCTCATCCAGACTCATGGCTTTAAATACTATTGATAACCGAGGATGCCTCAAAAAACAAAAAAAACCCAATTCATGGGGTTGTAATGAGGATTAAATGAGTTAATGCACACAGGCACTTAAAACTGTCTGGAACACAGTAAGCACTTTATATAATCAGCTAAAAACATGCTGGCTGTCTACTAGGCATCACAAACATCACATGTTTAAAACCAAATTTCCAATTTTTCTCCCTTAAGTTCTCACTCCTGTAGACTTTCTTAACATCTTTAACTCCTTGCTTCCTATCATATTCCCCATTTAGACTATGAGAAAATCTGGGGGGTTCTACCTTCAAAATATATTCAGAATTCAAACTTTCCCAGTATTTCATCACTATATCCTTGTCCAAGTTACTATTACCTTCTGCCTGCCCTATTGAAAATTTGCTGATCTGTCTACCAGGCTTTCTCTTATTTCCCTTTGGCCTAGTTCAACACAGCAACCAGAGTGAACCTTTTAAAATGTAGGTCAGGCCGTGCCATTCCTTTATTCTAAATCCTCCAATGGCTGTGCATCTTACTCAGAGCAAAAGCCAATATCTGTGCAATGGCCTGGGAGGCCCTAGATTAATTGGCTGCTTGCTGCTTCTCTGATTTCATCGCTTACCACTCTGTGTGGTTCACTCTGCTTCAGCACACTAGCTTCCTTGCTGTTTCTCCAGATATACCAAATACACGCCTTTCGCCATTAATTTTGCATTTGATTTCCCTCTGCCTGGAGTGTCCTTCCACCAAGTAACCTGCTCAGTGTCTCTGCTCATCCCCTCGTGCCTTCTCCAGTATCTCTCTCAAAGAATTTCCCTCTCTCTCCCACATAATCAGGGCCACTAGGGGAGGACCTAGCCTGTATATTATGTAAAAACTTCAAAACCAGGTACTTGATGACATCCTTTGAGCCTCTAGATCAAGCCTGGCCTAATGATAGCCCTACTCCTGAGCTGTTATATGAGGCAACCATGCCCTTTAGAGCTCATTACAATATGTGGCAAATAACTTGGAAGGTGTTGTACATAAAAAATATCATCGTCAGTAGTATATTTAATAATTTATTGTTCATATTTTAATGTGGTAGAATTGTATGAGTATTAGCAGAAGGATAACTTTAATTTGTCTAAATAAAGGATGGAGAAATGTATTGCTGGATCTTTTCTTCTGGAGTCATTATTATGTTGTACAACATGAAGAGAAGAGAGAAAAGAGAGGGGAAGGAGCTGACAGTTATAAACTGTCAAGTTTTGTGCTAAGTGCTTTTTTCACATGCATTTTATTCTTCAAAAACTCAGCGTCCCCAGGACAAATCTTTTTCTCCACATTTTACGGATGAGGAATGTTAGAAGGTCAAGGTCATCTAGCTATTAAGGGGAATAGTCAGGATTTGTGACTAGGGCTGTGTTACTTCAAAATCTGTTCTCTTGCCATTTTCACCACACTGGGTTTGGTCTTTAAATCTTTCTCCAATAAATAAGTCCTGTTTATTGAGTCAGTGAGTGAAGCCAGAAACCAAGTGGAAAAAAGAATTCTCTTCAGTCTGCAAATGTCAAGGGTGATAATATGTAGCTGTGTTCTTACCATTGGGCTTAAAATCTTGCAACTCAGGCTTTGTAGAAGTATGAGGAAGAAATTACCCATCAGCACTTCTAATGAACTAGAGAATGATAAAATGTTACTGCACATAGTGACACCATCCCACTTATCTCCTGGAACCCATTCAATGACGGAGAAGGATATGAATCAACTATAAATAGAATATATCGGCTCATCTGTTCTTACCGGATGCAGTGAAATTTAGTATCTAGGGCAAGGGTTGGTTTAAGGGTGCCTCTGAGCTTGCTTTCCAGTGAGCAAGTTTTTTTGAATAGCATATGTTTAAGAAATTATGATTATTGGACTTCCCTGGTGGCGCAGTGGTTAAGAATCTGCCTGCCAATGCAGGGGACGGGGTTCAAGCCCTGCTCCGGGAAGATCCCACATGCAGCGAAGCAACTAAGCCCGTGTGCCACAACTACTGAGCCCACGTGCCACAACTACTGAAGCCCGCGCGCCTAGAGCCTGTGCTCTGCAACAAGAGAAGCCACCGCAATGAGAAGTCTGCGCACCACGACAAAGAGTAGCCCCCCGCTCGCCACAACTAGAGAAAGCCCACGTGCAGCAATGAAGACCCAACACAGCCATAAATAAATATAACTTATGATTATTTACTTTTACACTGTGATTTAAATAGTATAACATTAGAAACATTTAAAGAAAGATAATTTGATATTTGTCCCAAAAGAGACTGATTTTAAACTACAGTAAAAAACCTAGTTAATCCATTCAAGTCAACATTATTTATTTAGTGCCTATTTGTGTTCTGAACTCTGCTGGATACTAAGTACAAAGAGCGCACGGTGTACTCAAACTAGTCCACAGCCCCTAGAAACCCTTGAGGAATCCTTCTTCTTTTTCTCTTTTGTGAGTTAGCAATGCAAAAGCTATTTGGGATGTGCTATATCCCGGGCACAAAGTAGTCATTTAAATGGTTGGCCAGTTCACCTCCTTCATGGAACAAGGAGAATGGAAATAAGGGCAGAGTATTCTTTGTCAATCCGTTTCATAATCAACTTCCATTTAATCCTCTAGATGTCTTCTAAATCTGTCTCACATATTTTTATTGCTATTCTTTGAATCTATGCCAAAATACATTACATATTCCCAGTATTGAGATACTGAGAAATGGATACAAAAGTTTTCCAGTACTGCTTGTGAATACATATATATTTTAAAACTCTACATTTGGGGTTTTTGTTGGGACAGCTGTTCTACCAAGGTTTATGGTTGATATTCTAGCTGTATTAATTTGATATCTACTTTCCTTTTAGAGTCAATGTTCAGTTCATTTGTTGCTAAAGATGTCCTCATCCCCATGAGCATTTTATACTGTGCCAATTAAAATAATATTTTAATCTATAAAACATTTGTTTGTTTCTGCTCTCCCAACAATCTGCAATAGCAGCCAATCTCCATTTGGGGCCACCAGTGTGTTATCATGCTTTCCTTTCATATAACAAAGAAGTTGTTCATGGTGTTATATCATACAATTAGAAGATTCCAATAAAAAGTTTATTCAAGTCCAAATCAGCCACACCTTTCAATACACATATACAGCAGTGTCTGTAAACAGATGGGAAAAACACTTGGCAAACAAGACTCCAATACAGCTGGGGAAGGAGGAGGGATGACACACTGGCTATGAATTTTTACTTCTGAGGCCAAGAGGGCCCTTGTGCCTACACTTCTGTACTCTTCAACCCACTTTGGGTCCAGATTCAAGAAATCCTTACTAGTGCTGGCAACCATGCCTTGCTTACATGGTTTCTGGCCATTGGGTGAGGCATCTGATGCTATGAATGTGCTTAGACATGAGGTAATTTTCAGGGACCCTAAGAAGCAAGGAATCATGACTTCTAGGTAAGCTTCTTCTTTCTTCTTTATCCAGTTTTGGGATATACAACTTTTGTCAGTTTGTGGTCTTGTGCATAAGTATGGGGACCAAGGATGGAGTTGTGTAAGGAGAGAGAAACATTTCTTCTTTCTATGTTCAAACGTGGGACTCCAAAACATATGTATAGTAACACCTTCCAATTTGCAGGAAATATTAAGCTCCAATGTGTTATTTTGCTATTTTTCAGAAAGAAAAACCTAAGGGAATTGTTGAAAGACTTACACAGTTGATAGAAACTAACTTGAAATTTGGGTAAACTCTGAAAATAAATTTTTTTCATTTTAATATTGAATATATGAAGGAATTCAAGAATAAGTTTTGTATATTAATACCAGACATGTATAACTTAATCCATTATTTCAAATTTTTCATTTATCACGTTAATTAGAGATTATTTAATTCTTTTTTTCTGGGTTATCTAATTCAATAAATATTAGAGAATTTGGTCAATGTAATTAAATCAAATCTAATTTATGCTCTAAATGGGCTAATGTCTATTGAATTATAAACATATTAGACTGAGACATTAATAATAACTATACTTGAAAGTTATTTTTGAGTAATTCATTAAGAACTGGAGGAAACTGGGGTGAGTGGGATATGCAAGTAAGGGGGAAAGTCCACAATTTGGAGATCAAAACCTGGCTCTTTTTTTTTCTTTGCGGTACGCGGGCCTCTCACTGTTGTGGCCTCTCCCGTTGCGGAGCACAGGCTCCAGACGCGCAGGCTCAGCGGCCATGGCTCACGGGCCCAGCTGCTCCGCGGCATGTGGGATCTTCTCGGACAGGGGCACGAACCCGTGTCCCCTGCATCGGCAGGCGGACTCTCAACCACTGCGCCACCAGGGAAGCCCCAAAACCCGGCTCTTTGATGGCATAACATAGTAGAATTAACTTGGTTACTGCCTGGGTTTGATTAAATTGACTGCTAAAGGAGATGACTATCTCTGGTAATATTCAGGACTCAGTAGGCAGCAAAAATTTTTCAGCCATTTTAAGAAGCAGGAGGTGATGAGCTCTTTACTGTGTGGGCTCTTTCTCTATCTCAGGTGTAAAGGCTCACTGTAGGCTTCATTCCCCTGCACAAGCCCCCTCAGTACCTCAGGACTTCAAATCTCACTTTCTAGACTAATCTAAAGGCCAGAAATACTAGTTTACTTAAGTCATTAAAAGTCTTAGAAGAATCCAAGAATTGAGCCTATAATATTCCCTTACTTTAAGCAATGTTATTATATTTGACTGTAAACTTGCTTTTGGATTTTTAAGATCCTGAATCTTAATTATGGCTTCCTATGCCTAGAATGCTTTCAACCATGAAATCAGAAATCTCCCACGACTCCTCTTTTCATGTTCCAATTGTACTGAACTATGATCCACGCTTGCTCACACTTCTGTAGATTTAGTTAAAGTATTATTATAAGAAGGTGTCTGTGGGAAACCTTCTTGATCTTCTCTCGAGTTAAGCTCTTCCCTCACAGGCTTTCATAGTGCACATGCATATCTCTATTACAATGTATTCAATATTAAAATCATCCATTTATTTTCCCATCTTCCCCATGAGACTGGGGTCTCGTGAAGACAGGTGGGTTGTTTTGTTTTGTTTTGTTTTTCTACCTCTGGTATCCCCTACACCTAGTGTAGTGCATGCACGTAGTAGCTGCTTAAGTGTTTACTGCATAAATGAAAAAGTTGAGATGCTTAACAAAGGCACAGAACTAGAGGGATTTGACTACTTTTTCCCCTCCATATTTGGCTGAACTAAAGTCATTGCTAAGAAGACACAGCACGCAAGTGGTCCCTTCTCCTATAATGACTTTAAATGAATTACTCTGTAGCAACAAGTTGTCCATGTGAAGCAAGCACAGCAGCTTCACACAGTAAATGCTATGTATAATGACAGCATGTCGTTCTAACTAAAAAGTTGTTATAAGAACTGTTGTGAGGGAAATGCCATGTGGAGAAGGAACGAATGAGTAGGTCCAGGAATGGAATGAATAGATTCATTAAATGGTTAAGCTTTTGCTTCAGGAGTTCACTGGTATCATTGCATGATCATTTGGATCCCAGGGTTCAGTATTCATTCTGAATGGCTCTGCTGTGCCTTGGCCCAATTAATTCATCTTGCAAATCCATTGCCCAGAAGTAAGCTGTCGAATAGACTCAGATATTCTTCTAGTTAAATCATAGTGATGCTGATTTTCATATTGGTGATCACAATAGCCCCACAGTATATCAGCTAAGGTTAAGAATAAAGAACTATTCATAAAATAACACCCTTAAAAATGACTGAGCTTTGATTCTGCTCCTGACACTTATTGGCTATTTGACCTTGGGACATTTTCTTAACCTCTCTGGAACTCAATTACCTTTTATGTAACATAGGGATAACAGCACCCAGCTCACGTGGTTGTTATGAGAAATATATGAGATGACCAATCAAGTTGGTGTGGTACAGACATAAAAACAGATATATAGACCAATGGATCAGAATAGACAGCCCAGAAATAAGCCCTCACGTAAATGGCCAAACAATTTGTACAAGACTGAAAAAGGGAAAAGGAGAGTCTCTGCAACAACAGTGTTGGGAAAACTGGATATCCACAAGTCAAAAGTGATTTGGAAGCTTACCTTATACCATATTAAAAATTAACTCAAAATGGATGAAAGACCTAAACCATAAGGTCTAAAACTGTAACTCCTAGAAGAAAACTAGGGGAAAAGCTTCAGGACATTAGATTTGGCAATGATTTCTTGGATATAACATCAAAAGCACAGGCAAAAAAAGCAAAAATAGACAAATGGGACTATATCAAACTTAAAAATTCTGAACACCAAAGGAAATAATCAAGGGTGAAAAGGCAACCTACAGAATGGGAGAAAATATTTGCATATCACATATCTGATAAAGGGCTAATATCCAGAATATATAAGGAACTTCTGTAACTCAACAACAAAAAGCAGATAATTTGACTAAAAAGTGGGCAAAGGACTTGAAATGATAATCCTCCAAAGAAGCTATACAGATGACCAACAAGCATATGAAAAGATGCTCAATATCAATAATCAATCATAAAAGAAATACAAATCAAAATCACAATGAGATATCACCCACACCCATTAGGATGGCCATTATCAAAAGAACAGAAATAACAAATATTGTCAAGGATGCAGAGATATTGGAATGCTTGTGCACTGTTGGTGGAAATGTAAAATGGTGTGGCCATTATGGAAAACAGTATGGAGTTTCCTTAAAAAAATAAAAATAGAATTGCTATATGATTAAGCAATCCCACTTCTGGGTATATATACAAAAGAATTCAAAGCAGGATCTTGAAGAGATATTTATACACCCATGTTCATTGCAGCATTATTCACAATAGCCAAGAGGTGGAAACAACCCAAGTGTCCACTGACAGATGAATGGATAAAGAAAATGTGGTATTTACATACAATGGAATATCATGCAGCCTTTAAAAATAAGGAAATCCTGTCCCATGTTGCAACATCAATGGACTTGGAGGACATTATGCTAAGCAAAGTCATCAGTCTCTCTCTCTCTCTCTCTCTCTCACACACACACACACACACACACACACACTGTATGATTCCACTTATATTAAGCATTTAAAGTCATTAAAATCATAGAAACAAAAAGCAGAAAGGTGGTGGCCCAGAGCTTTGGGTAGGGGGAAGGAAAAAAGAGGAATTAGTGTTTAATGGGTATAGAGTTTCAGTTTTGCAAGATGAAAAAGTTCTAGAGATCTGTTGCAAAATAACATGAACATACTTAACACTACAGAACTGACGCTTAAAAATGGTTAAGATGGTAAATTTAATGTTATGTATTTTGTGTTTTTTCTTTTTTGCCACACACACAAAAAGAAAAAATCTGAAAGTCAAGGGTCTCTGTAATTACATTCCCTTCCTACTACAAACAACTACAAACATAAACACCATACTACAAAGACAAATATTGTTAACAGGTATACAGTTTTAAAACATTCTTTTTTTTTTTATTTTAAAGGAATATATAGATACACCCATACATACTTTTCAGTAGAGTTCTCATACTTGCCTTTTTTCTTTTTAAATACTTAATAGAATATCATGGTCATCTTTTCATGTCAGTAAATGGAAAAATCTACTTGGTTCTTTTAAACAACTGCATCGTATTTCACTATATGAATGTACCATATTTGGCAAATGTAGTACCATAGTTCTCAGAGGCTTCATACATCCAAAAAATGAGCCCTTTAATGATAAAAATTTAAAAAATTAAGAAATATTCATTGACTAAAAGCACAGCACTGGGGTGTGAGGAAGGCACTATAATGAATGACAGAGTTCCTGTCCTCAAGCAAACAATGCTCTATTATGGAAGCAAAGATACACACATAAATAAACAAGGTGGAAAGACATACATATTAATCATCGTGTGAATTTTATACCCCCAGTTTGAGGGGAATCAAAGGTAGTTTCAAGGGAATGCATCTTCGGAACATTCAAGGATAGGAAGGATTTAGGAATGCGGAGATAGGGAGACTAGAGAAGAGGAAGAGAATATTTCACAAAGTAGAAACAGGTAGATAAGACATACAAAACTACAGTATGTAATAATATAATAGCTACCAGTTCCTCAGTGCCTATGTACTAAGTACTTGGCAAGTACTAAATATCTATGTACTAAGCTACATTCTTTACATATAATACTCCTTTCAGCTTCATAACTAAGGAATAAACATTTTGATCCCCATTTTACTAATGAGGTAACTCAGGATCAGAAAAGTTAAGTAAATATTAACATTGTGAGTTACTTGACTAAAGAAATGATAATATTGCAACATGGATGACTTTAAGGGCATTATGCTGAGTGGAATAAGTCAGACAGAGAAAGACAAATACTGGATGATCTTACTTATATGTGAAATCTAAAAAAACAAAAAAACCCAAACTCACAG
This sequence comes from Mesoplodon mirus, assembly GCF_964341445.2. Taxonomy (NCBI): domain Eukaryota; kingdom Metazoa; phylum Chordata; class Mammalia; order Artiodactyla; family Ziphiidae; genus Mesoplodon; species Mesoplodon mirus. The sequence goes on from NC_138984.1 coordinate 48,220,449, forward strand.
AAAAAGAGATTAGATTTGTGGTTACCAAAGATGGGAGGTGAAAAAACTGGATGAAGGTGGGCAAAAGGTACAAACTTCCAGTTATAAGATAAATAAGTACAGAGGGTGTAATGTACAACACAATGACTGTAGTTAACACTGTTGTATGGTATATTTGAAAGTCGTTAAGGGAGTAGATCCTAAGATTTCTCATCACAAGGAAAAAACATTTCCCCCACTTTTTTTGGTATCTATATGAGATGATGGATGTTAACTAACCTTACTGTAATCATTTCCCAACATATGTAAGTCAAGTCATTATGTTGTACATCTTTTTTTTTTTCATATTCTTTTTGGCCATGCCACACAGCACATGGGATCTTAGTTCCCCGACCAGAGATTGAACCCATGCCCCCTGCATTGGGAGCGCAGAGTCTTAACCACTGGACCGCCAAGGAAGTCCCTACACTGTACATCTTAAATGTATATATTGCTGTATGTCAATTACATCTCAATAAAACTGTAAAAGAAATAATAATGTAAGAGAAGGAAGCTGAGATCAGACTAAAGAAGACTTTGAAGAGCATGCCTGAACATTTAGATTCTATTTGGTAGGTAATTTAGAGTCACTGAAGAATTATGAAGGTGGAAGGCATGATTAAAACAATGTTGTAAGAAGACAAGTCTGGGGACTAGCAATACTCATATCAGACAAAATAGACTTTAAAACAAAGGCTATAACAAAAGACAAAGAAGGGCATTATATAATGATAAAGGGATCAGTACAAGAAGACGATATTACACTTGTTAACACACACACACCCAATACAGGATCACCTAAACATATGAAGCAAATACTAACAGACATATAGGGAGAAACTGACAATAATACAATAATAGTAGGAGACTTTAATACTCCACTGATATCAATGACAGATCATCCAGACAGAAAATAAGTGGTCTTAAATGACATAGTAGACCAGTTGGACTTAATTGATATCTACAGGACACTACATTCAAAAACAGCAGAATACACATTCTTTTCAAGTGCACATGGAACATTCTTCAGGGTAGGTCATATACTAGATAACAAAACAAGCCTCAACAAACTTAAGAGGATAGAAATTATATCAAGCATTTTTTCCAACTACAACAGTATGAACTAGAAATCAACTACAGAAAGAAAAACAGGAAAAGAACAAATACATGGAGGCTATAAACAACATGCTAATAAAATCTAGTGGATCAACAATGAAATCAAAGAGGGAATCAGAAAATACCTTGAGACAAATGAAACTGAAAACACAACTTTCCAAAATCTATGGGATTCAGGAAAAACACATCTAAGAGGGAATTTCATAGTGATAAAGGCCTTCCTCAAGAAACAAGAGGGCCTCCCTGGTGGCGCAGTGGTTGAGAGTCCGCCTGCCGATGCAGGGGATACGGGTTCGTGCCCCGGTCTGGGAGGATCCCATATGCCGCGGAGCGGCTGGGCCCGTGAGCCATGGCCGCTGAGCCTGTGCGTCCGGAGCCTGTGCTCTGCAACGGGAGAGGCCACAGCAGTGAGAGGCCCACGTACAGCAAAAAAAAAAAAAAAAAAAAAAAAGAAACAAGAAAAATCTCAAACAACCTATCACCTAAAAGAATTGGAAAAAGAAGAACAAGCAAAGCCCAAAGTCAGCAGAAGGAGGGAAATAATATAGATCAGAGAGGAAATAAACAGAGTTTAAAGAAAAACAATAGAAAAGATCATTGAAACCAAAAGCTGTTTTTTAAAATAGATAAACAAAATCAATAAACCTTTAGCCAGGCTCACCAAGAAGAAAAGAGAGGACTTAGATATGAAAGAGCAGAAATAAAAACCAATACCACAGAGATACAAAAAACCATACGGGAACACTATGAACAGTTATATGCTAACAAACTGGACAACCTAGAAGAAACGGACAGATTTCTAGAAACATACAGCCTGCCAAGACTGAGTCAAGAAGAAACAGACAATTTGAACAGACCTATCACTAGAAGTGAAATTGAATCTGCAATTTAAAAACTCCCAGCAAACAGAAGTCCACAACTGGACAGCTTCACAGGGGAATTCTACCAAACATATAAAGAAGAACTAAAGCTATCCTTCTCAAACTATTCCTAAAAACTGAAGAGGAGGGAATACTCTCAAATTCATTCTACGAGGTCACCATTACCCTGATACCAAAACTAAAGACACTACAAAAAAAGAAAATTACAGGCCAATATCTTTGATGAATATAGATGCAAAAATCCTCAACAAAATATTAGCAAAGCAAATCCAACAATACATAAGAAGGATCACACAACATGATCAACTTGGACTCATTCCAGGGTCACAAGGATGGTTCAACATATGCAAATCAATGTGATACACCACATTAACAAAAGAAAGATAAAAATCACTTGATCATCTCAATAGACACAGAAAAAGAATTTGACAAAATTCAACATCCATTAGTGATAAAAATTCTCATCAAAGTGGGTATAGAGGGAACATATCCCAATAATAAAGGCCATTTATGACAAACCCACAGCCAAAATAACAGTGAAAAGCTGAAAGCCTTCCCTCTAAATTCAGGAATAAAACAATGATGCCCACTCTCATTGCTTCAATTTAACATAGTATTGGAAGTCCAGCCACATTAATCAGAAAAGAAAAAGAAATAAAATGTATCCAAATTGGAAGGGAAGAGGTAAAACTGTCACTATTTGCAGATTACATGATACTCCATACAGAGAACCTTAAAGTCTCCATCCAAAAAGTATTAGAACTAATAAATGAATTCAGCAAGGTTGCAGGACACAAGATTAATATACAGAAATCTGGTGTGTTTCTATACACTAATAATGAAATATCAGAATGAGAAAAAAATTTAAAATCCCATTTAAAATCACATTAAAAATGCCTAGGAATAAATTTAACTAAGCTGGTGAAAGACCTATACTCTGAAAACTATAAAATATTGATGAAGGAAATTGAAGATGATTCAAAGAAATGGAAAGATATCTTGTGCTCTTGGGTTTGAAGAATTAATATTATTAAAATGGCCATACTACCCAAAGCAAGCAATCTACAGTTTTAATGCAATTCCTATCAAAATACCCAGGACATTTTTCACAGAACTAGAACAAATAACCCTAAAATTTATATGCAACCACAAAAGACCCTGAATTGTCAAAGCAATTCTGAGAAAAAAGCACCAAGTTGGAGGTATAACCCTCCCAGACTTCAGACTATATTACAAAGATATAGTAATCAAAACAATATGGTAATGGTATAAAAACAGACACATAGAACAATGGAACAGAATAGAGAGCCCAGAAATAAACCCACATACCTATGGTCATTAATCTATGACAAAGGAGGCAAGAATATACAATGAAAAAAAGAGAGTCTCTTCAACAAGTGGTGCTGGGAAAACTGGAAAGCCAAATGTAAAACAATGAGATTAGAACATTCCCTCACACCATAAAAAAGAATAAACTCAAAATTGTTTGAAGACCTAAATTAAGACCTGAAACCATAAAACTCCTAGGAAAGAACACAGGCAGAACACTCTTTAACATAAAGCACAGCAAAATTTATTTGGGTCAGTCTCCCAAGGCAAAAGAAATAAAAGCAAAAATAAACAAATAGGACCTAATTAAACTTAAAAGCTTTTGCAGAGCAAGGGAAACTATCAACAAAATGAAAAGACAACCTACATAATGGGAGAAAATATTGCAAATGATGTTGACAGACAAGGGCTTAATATACAAAATATACAAACAACTCATACAACTTAATATCAGAAAGACAAACAACCCAATCAAAAAATGGGCAGAAGATCTGAATAGACATTTTCCCAAAGATACACAGATGGCTAACAGGCACATGAGAAGGTGCTCAACATTGTTAATTATTAGAGAAATGCAAATCAAAACCACGAAGTATCACCTCACAACTGTCAGAATGGCTGTCATCAAAAAGTCTACAAATACACGTTGGAGTGGATGTGGAAAAAAGGGAACCCTCATATACTGTTGGGGGGAATGTAAACTGGTGCAGCCAATATGGAAAACTGTATGGACAGTCCTTAAAAAATGAAAAGTAGAACTACCATATGATCCAGCAATCCCACTCCTGGGTATATATCTGGAAAAAACAAAGACACTAATTGCACCCCAATGTTCATAGCAGCACCATGTATAACAGCCAAGACATGGAAGCAACCCAAGTGCCCATCAACAGATGACTGGCTTACAAAAATGTTGCATATATATGCAATGGAATATTACTCAGCCATGAAAAAGAATGAAATACTGCCATTTGCAGCCATGTGAATAGACCTAGAGAATATTATGCTCAGTGAAATAAACTGTACAGAGAAAGACAAATACTGTATGCCAGCACTTATATATGAATCTAAAAAATAATACAAATGAATGTATATGCAAAATAGAAACAGACAAATAGACACAGGAAACAAACTTGTGGTTAAGAGGAGAGGGGAGCAGGGAGGGCCAAATTAGGGTTATGGGATTAACAGATACAAACTACTATATATAAAATAGATAAGTGGACTTCCCTGGTGGCGCAGTGGTTAAGAATCTGCCTGCCAATGCAGGGGACAAGGGTTCGATCCCTGGTCCAGGAAGATCCCACATGCCAAGGAGCAACTAAGCCCGTGTACCACAACTACTGAGCCTGAGCTCTAGAGCCCACAAGCCACAACTACTGAGCCCGCGTGCCACAACTACTGAAGCCCATGTGCCTAGGGCCCGTGCTCAACAAGAGAAGCCACCACAATGAGAAGACCACACACAATGAAGAGTAGCCCCCACTCGTCACAACTAGAGAAAGCCCACACGCAGCAACGAAGACTCAATGCAGCCAAAAATAAAGTTCTTTAAAAAAATAGATAAGCAACAAGGATATGCTGTATAGTACAGGGAATTATACCCATTATCTTGTAATGACCTATAATGGAGTATAATCTACAAAAATATTGAATCACTATGGTATACACCTGAAACTAACACAATATTGTAAATCAACTATACTTCAATTAAAAAAAAAGAAGACAAATCTGGTATTGCTGTGGATGGATTTGTTACAGGAAGGAAGGAAATAAATAAATTAATTAGTGTACAGTGATCATATGCCCAAGTTTGTAAGGGACAGTCTGAGTGTATAACAGTTGTCCTAGTATAAGTGTTAAAAGAGCCTTCTTCACTCTCCATAATGTCCCTTTTACACTCAAAAGTGTCCTGGTTTGGAAGAGAAATAACCATGTGACTAAATATGAAGGGAGATGAGAACCTGAGTAATATAGGATAGTGGCAGTGTGAACAGAAAGGAGGACGGATGTGAGAGAAGTCTTGGCATGGTAGAATAATAGGTATTTTTTTAGTTCAACTGGCCGGATAAGAGAAAAAAAATCTCAAGAATGGGTTAAAAAAGAGATTAAAGAAAAAGGAAGGAGAAAAGATTTAGGAGAGAAAATGATGACTTTAGTTTGGAATCTGATATACTGGCAGGATATCATGTTGAGCTGTGTGGTAGCTTATTGGAAATGTGAGGCTGGAATACTGTTGTACATACGGAAATTATAACTGAAATCATGAGAGTGAATGAGACTGCCAAGGAATAGAGAATAATCAAAGATGGCAAAGAGGCCTGAAGGACCTCAAGGAATACCTACTTAGAAATACTCTCATCTTGTAAATACTAAATGAGGTTAATAGACAGTTCTATAATTACTTGATCATCTTGAGCCCAGTCAAAATTACCAACTGCCCACGTGGAATGCTGAGTTTGAAAGTAGCTGATCAGGAAACCAAAGGGAACCTTCACAAACTGTTTCCTGCTTTTTATCATTTCATGACATTTTTATCAACTTTTTTCTTTTGAATGTGAACTCCTGAGTGTTATGTTATAAATATATTTTTAGCTCAGGACTAGAGTGATTGATAAAAGAAGATTAAAAACAGCAGTAAGTGATATGGGCCACTCAAGTATCTACATTCTGTCACTCATTTTCCTGTACATTAATATATGTATAAGAATAATAATGTTATTGTTTCCTACATAACTTGCTGTAGATTGTCAAGCTGAGTGTTCTCTCACCGTTATCAGTGATGACATGAAGACTAAAGAACAGAATTAAGCTCTGTATTATTAGTGCATTCAGAACTATATGGTATATTGACAAGTTGCTTAAGTGTTTATATGGGAAAGCCCAGGACTTACTCTTTCACTTATAGAGAGAGATAAATTTTACCTATGAAAGACCAGGTACACCTTAAAATTACTATATGGCACTGATAAAAGCATATAAAAGGGCATTTCAGTTTAATTTCAAGGCTGCTTTGACAAGTGAGAAAAAAGGTGCATTTAAAATTTTTACATTTTGAAAGGCAAATTCATATTCTTTTGCCCTTAAAACAAAGCCATATGAAAATACTTCAAATGCAAAACTCTATTTAACTGTCTAGAAGGTTGGAGTTAAACAGCAGGAGTACTGGCATGCTTTTTAAGCTTGTCTCCTTTTAAAAAAACTTTGATGTTTCAATAAGTATCAATAATATACATCATTTACTACAAGTCTAACTGAAAATAGTGACTTTGCAATTATTTAACTATCTTTTCCATCATTTAACAAAACTCATTTTTCGAGGGAAAACAGTTTTAAAGTAGACCACGTATTTCTCCATATATCTAAAAACAAACGGTACAGCGCACTGGAGTTATATTAAATTTATGGAGGAGAAATAGAGCAGGATAATGAATTTTTTCAAGCAATTTCAATACATTTCAAACCTTAAACTACTGTCAGAAAGACATAGTGCAGCAACTCTATGATTCCCTGAAAAGTAGACAATGTGTTTTTAATACCTGCTTGGAAGAGAAACATGTATGTATCCAGTTAAAAATTCAGATTCTTTGCCAATATTGTGAAATGAATTCAGGCAATATGGGAATCTGCAATATGCAATTTATTACTCAACAGTGCAACCAATTTTTCCAGGTTGGCATTGGGTCTTTCAAATGTAAAACTGATAATTTTTAATATGATCACCATGGGAAGCTTGCTCCTGACGGCAAAGCACATTCAGTAATAAGTTGTAAACAGTCACTAAATGACTGGCTAGAATTTCTCTAGACAATACGCTGTTTGACATTATAAATGGTTTCATCTTTGTTTTTTGAAAATGGACTGCAATATTCATGTCATTAAAAGAATTCTGTGAGGGACTTCCCTGGTGGCGCAGTGGTTAAGAATCTGCCTGCCAATGCAGGGGACAAGGGTTCGAGCCCCAATCCGGGAAGATCCCACATGCCATGGAGCAACTAAGCCCGTGCACCACAACTACTGAGCCTGTGCTCTAGAGCCCGCGAGTCACAACTACTGAGCCCGTATGCCACAACTACTGAAGCCCGTGTGCCTAGGGCCCATGCTCCGCAACAAGATATGTCACCACAATGAGAAGACCGCGCACCACAATGAAGAGTAGCCCCTGCTCGCTGCAACTAGAAGAAGCCCGTGTGCAGCAAGACCCAATGCAGCCAAAAAAAAAAAACAATTCTGTGACCCGTTTTTGGCAGTATGTTTAGTAAATAGCCTGTGCAGATGCTGAGCATCCCAGGATGATTACACGGCTAAATAATTATGTGGATGATATGTACAGAGGTTGAGGTAAAATAAACTGTTATCCTCTATGTTCCCTGAATTTCTAGAGCCTAAGTTTTAAAGTTAAGATCTTAAACAGGTTATTATCACTTCAAATGTTTTCCCCATTTTTAGGGTGCTGTTAACTTCAGTCTTCATCATCAATATATGAGCAAGTAAATGAACCAAGAAAACAAAAATGGTCAAGTGTATCCAAATATTTCTTGAACCAAGAAATATATATTTCTTTATACTATATTCACATATAGAGAATTTCTACTCCGATACTTCTGGAACCAAAAGATCCAATTTAAAGCAACAGCTTTTAATTTAAATACATGGAAATGAAAACAAGACATAAAGATATATTTGTATCTTCTCTGAGAAGGTCATCCACTAAATATTTTAGCTTCTATAAAGTTCTATAGTTATTGTGGGTTTTACATAAAAAGCCTTGAGAAAGAAAGAGCAGTAATTTGGGGGAATCTTCTTTGTTTCACAGAATCATTTTAAATACTGATATATCTCTTCAACAGTGAATTCAAACAACTATGTAAAAAAGATCATTTTCTCAGACACTCAGTAGACGCCTGAAGTTCTTTCCCTTGAAGTTCTTGACATTTATTTATATTACACCTGAGTTGCTTTCATGAGATTTTAATACTTTATACTATATTCACATACAGCGAATTTCTATTCCAATACTTAATCATTAAAAAAGAATCTGGAAAACCAGATTTTTGGGGGAATATGAACATTCTTAATAATACTGAAGCTATTTCTGTCAAGTAGATTTTTATGAGTAGTACTGACTAAAAACATAAGTTACCCACGTAAACATAGGAAATGTGGTGAAGAATTAACTAGGGGTTTGGTACTTTGTGAATACCCACATTCTTAGCAGATTTTGTAGAGAAAATTAATCAGGTTTCATTTAAATATTTCCTGTATCAAAAAGTGGTGAAAATCTAAATTCAGATTTTACTTCTACTTCTGGCCAAGATGATGCAATGAATCAGATTTACCTCCCGCTTGAAACAATTAAAAAATCAGATGTAATATATAAACAATTGTTTTCAAGATATAAATATCAGACAATAGGCAATGATTTCTAAGAGATGGGAAACAAAAGTGACCCCCATGATTTTTCCAAGCTTACTGCCTGGAGTTTCTAGCCAAAGGATAGGAAGGGGAAACCCAGGAGGAGATGGAGTCCAGGGAAGCCAAGGCAGCTAGAATTTGCAAGGCAAAGTGCCAGGGATGAGAACCACACACAAAGAGAACTCTGGAGACACACAAAGGGTCCCTCTTGTGTCTTCAACTGAGTACTACTGACTAGCCCATGCATGTTAGGAAACTACTTAAGGCTGGAGAAAAAAACCACTTGACAGTTTTAGAGAGAATAATAATAACAGAAATACCTGTTAATTGAATGAATAAAAGCTAATTCTTTCTTCTTTGCCTATAAACAGAAAGCAATGAACAGTGAAAGGGTAAACATACAACATTAAAATGGGTGGGGAGGGGAGTATTTGGAAATACATTTTGTACTAATGCCATTCAGGTTTATTTCTGAAGATGTCATGAAATTCTGTGGATGTTGCTAAATTCTAGTTTAAAGTTAAAATGCTGTGGGCTTCTACTAATTTCTATCTTTGTAGTTTTTATTGAGAAACAAGGTATTATCTTTATTAAGAAAACACTGCTATTACCAATGGGATATGTACCAGAAAAAAGACAAAAACCCAAAACACAAGACTTTGGTAGTCCACCTACCTCTCATAAGGTATTCCTTGTGATACATTCATATGAGTTCATATGGTGCGAACAGTGTTTTAATACCTGGAAGCTTTAATATAATAGTATATGTATCAGAATCACAGACCTGAACTTAATATATAGAGTGAGGAGTAGCCTGCAGCTTGTGATCCTGAAAGTTCTTTATACGAAGTTCAATACCCAGAATACGAATGGAACTCATTCAGTAATACTATTAATTATCTGTATTAACTTCTGTCACAAACTCCCTCTGTGTACTTTGTGTGTTAAAACCTGAGGATGGATGCAATGCTTTCTTAATGATCTGCTATACCTAAATGTGTGATCCTGCAGCTTCATTTTTATCACATTCTAAATCACTTAATGATCAGAATGGACTAAAATTCAAATATTAAAAATATATGGTACAACAATTACACAATTTGCTATCAGTCCATCCATGGCCTACAATATTATGGAATCGTTTGTGCAAAAATAAATTAAAATTCATAATTTAATTATTTTGCATTAGAAATATTTTGGCAAACAAGGGATCATTATAGGCTGTAACTGTTATTGAGTACAGGATAAAAGAGTGTAGGGGTGATGTAATCTCCTAGATGTTAACGAGAAAATAAAAAGTTCTTATGTTTTGGAAAATGATCTCATTTACAAATTATATGGAAATAGGTGCAAAGCCATAGTTCTCCTCCTGTAGAAGGCTTACATTGTAAGTTTCTAAATTTCTAAATAACAAATCTTTAAAAATGAAGCTAAGTCATCACATAATTAAAATCAGATTACAGAGACCTACTATGTTTACAATGGAAATTATATAAAAGAGCAATGTGTAAAAAAAAACTAAAGTTATGTGTAAATGAGTTTGAAAAACAAGAGCCAATTTCAGATTTATTGTACTAAGACAGGGTAACTGCACTGTAAACAATATTAGGCATACCTAGGAGATACTGCAGGTTCAGTTCCAGACTACCACAGTAAAGTGCATATTGCAATAAAGTGAGTCACACAAATTTTCTGGCTTCCCAGTACATATAAAAGTTAAGTTTATACTATAGTCTATTAAGTATGCAATAGTATTACATCTAAAAAAACAAACATTAAAAAACAGCATTAATTTAAAAATAATACTGTTGGAAAAATGGCGCTGATATACTTGCTTGATGCAGGGATGCCACAGATCTTTGTTAAAACTGCGATATCCGTATTTTATTGTACTTCGCTGAGCAAGTCTATCGGTGCCATTTTCCAACAGCATTTGCTGACTTTGTGTCTCTGTGTCACACCTTGGTAATTCTTGCAACATTGCAAACTTTACCATTATTATAATATTTGTTTTAGCGATATGTGATAGGTGATCTTTGATATTAATGCAATGATGTCCTGAAGGCTGAGATGACAGTTAGCATTTTTTAGCTATAGCTTTAAATTAAGGAATGTACATTGTTTTTTGGACATAATGCTATTGCACACTAAATAGACTTCAGTATAGTGTAAATATAACTTTTATATGCACCAGGAAATCAAAAAAATTTGTGTACTTGCTTTATTGCAATACTTCGCTGTACTCTGGTGGTCTGAATCAAACCCTCAATATCTCTGAGGTATGCCTGTATATGTTACTTTAGAAGCAAATTTAATTTTGCATTTTGATTTTTTCAGATTTAAATGTTTTGCATTCTCTGAGCATATATTGTTTTTTTAATGAAAGACACTTATGGGCTAGATGAAGGATGTCCAAAATTTAAAGAATTGTGGGTTTCAAAAATTACTTCCACAATGTAGCATTTTCCTTTTAACTCACTGATTGAAGAAAATTTGGTTTTCAAAATCACATGCTTACTGTAAGGTAGTAATACTTTAAACTGAAAATGTTTCATTATTAAATAAAGCATAAGTAACATTTAAAACTTTTTAATAAAAAGAATGAAACAAATCTTTCGTAGAAAGTATTTAAGTATACTTCCACTGCACATGGGAACCTTGGCTCATGATATTCTACATTTTAGAAATGTCAATTATGGTACGGTACTGAACAGCCAGGAACTCAATTTCTTTACCAACTTTGATGTTATCACTTGACAAGATTTACAGCCATGTTTTCTTAGGTTTTACAATTCAGAAGCACTTTAACTTCTCTATGCAGATGAAGAAACTAAGGTTCAGAGATTTAAAAATCATATAATTTATCTGAGGCAGAAATTAATTAGGGCCCAGGTCACCTGACCTTTTAGTGCTATTATCTTAAAATCCATTTATATTTGCAAATAACAAAAGAAGCACTGTATTAATATTTGAAAATATACTTACATAAAGATGATAAAAAGGTATAACTAGTATTAAATATATTACTGGCAAATTATGTCCATTTTAAATGTATCACCCTAATTTTTCAGGGGATCTCAATGTCAAAGGTCCCCAGCCCAGTTTTCTTGTGGATTTGTTTACACTCTCTCAGAGTAATCAAACTTTATCAGATACTATTATAACACCATGGACCTCCACAATGATTCTTTAGTAGTATTTGGTTCAACTTTAGGTGATAATTAGGTTGATGATCCTCAATTCAGTAATTACGCTTTCATATAACATCACCTATGGTCTCTTTCTGAGGCTAAGTATTGGTGTTACTAAGCTCATAGTAGGGCTCTCAGCACTCTACACAGTCCTATAATCAGTATTAAGAGACCCCTTTAGGTGTCTGTGCCTTCTGTGATAGTTAACTCTAACAGATATTTAGTTAAAATTCTTAAGCTAGAAATGGTAAGAAAACTTTCATAGAAAAACCTTAAAAAAAAAGGGCCCATACTTGGATTTTAATGTATCACAGTCTTTATTTACAACTTCATTGGCAAAAAAGAAAAGGAATAGTTTAAAACAGTCTAACACAGGGCACTGCAGCTGATCCTGGCAGATTAATGAAGTTTCATTTTAAATGTCCATCTTATTGTCCAAAGATATACAATACTGAATCTGCATATGCAGTTTCCTTTATGAAGTACAGGCTCATATCTCAGGCAGTCTTTTAAACATATAAATACAAAGGAAATAAAATCACTCATTAAAAACTGCATTAAATGAAGGGTAATTTAAATTTATGCTGTCCTTGTAATAACGCATGCCCAGTGAAAATCAAAAGCTGGAAAAGCGGTTACACTTCCTACTTGAGTGGACAGTTACAACAATCATTTTCTGCAATGACCATTATATTTTTAATTTATCATGAACTACTCTGAACTTACTATGAGATGTAGCCAAAGTCAGAAGACAAGATGTAGGGAGAATATTCCTTTTTTGGAGAGTAAGCCCTCCAGAATCAGCATGGGAAACAAACATCCTGTTGAAGGGTAACAAACATCCTGTTGAAGAATTCTAGGTGGAAAAAAATTAATGTAGTCAATTTCAACTCATGCTGAGCTGGCTTAATTTTTTCATTGACTTCTTTGGTGTCATTCTTCTAAATCAAGTGTGTTTAATTCTTCTTCTAGTTCATCCAAATCTTCCCCAGTAAAAAGATTTTCATCAACAGGAACAGCATCGATGACTCCATTTTCCTGTCCCTCCCCTTCGTTGTCCTCTTCCAAATCACTTCTTTCACCATTTTCAGCCCTACCTCCGGAAGCTTCACTTAATTTGTTTTCTAAAAATAAAAACTGAAATCAGTAAGGCCTAGAAAAAGAAAACACTAGTCCATTAGCAACGGACAGTCACAGACTGATATACTTCTTTTCCTTTTTCCATGAAAGCCTTCCCTAAGATTACTCCAACAAGAACTGCTCTTTTTCTGAGCTTATTTGTATCAATTATCTATACCTACTATAAAATATGTCTTTCACTGTAGACATCTGACTGCTTAACGGTTCATACATTTGAGGGCAAGATTTATCTTACACAACCTTGTGTTCTCTACATGACCCAACAACTAGGTTTTTAAACAGTCAACTTCCACATATTTTGTTTGAATAAATGATTATGGAATAAAAAAAAACATTTATGATATAAGCAGCTACTTAGCTTTTGGTTTTACAAATAGTAGTTAAGTCACACTAGTTGTAATGCTGTAAATGAGTGTGAATGCAGAAATATTTCATCTTGTCATCAAACTGTGGGAAAAAAAAACAAAACCCTGGGGCTATGGAGCTACCTTTCCTTTCAGCCTATAATTATATGACTGAGAAAACAAAAATGCTGCCTTTTCTCGTTCAATGACGTCAATATTGAACACACAGAATTTTTAATAGCCTAATTTAAAGTTATTTCAAACATCTCTGATGACAAATTCTTGGGAATTATAACCTCTGAGGTACTTGCAATTGTGCCGATTGTCACCAAAGCCCTACTTCTCAGAGGAGCAAATCAGTCTGCAGATTGGCATTAAGACAATAGTCTGACAGCATTCTCAAATCTCAGGAGAACAGGCCAGTTTTCCAAGTTATAACTTTTATTCCTTTATTGTAAAAACAACGTTTAGCTTTTTTTCCCTCAACTTTTGCCTTGATCAGTAGTCTACCTTTTTCTCTCACAGCAACCATGCCAAACTTTTACTTTTTTCTTCAAATCCTCACTCAAGGCACAATTAGATATAAATTGTATCAGCAATCCTTATTTCCAAATACACCTAGCCAGCCTCTCCTCCATTCTCACTCTTAACTGAACTCATTATTTGTACTTCCAGATCTTGCTTCTCTACCTGATATTGTTTCATTTTAAATTTTTCATTCTTTCCCAGATCCTTTTTCTCTGGCCAACAGATATATTTAGATTTCCCATATCCTAAAAGGCCCTTCTCATGACCATGTCTCCCCCTCAAAGTTCTTAAGAGTGAGTGATCTGTAGTCATTTTTTTCCTCCTCATTCCTCATACCATTGCAGTCCCAATGAAAACTGTGTACCCTATTCCTACAACTCCTTCCCTAATCACAATTAAGGAATTATTTCTAATTCTCATCCTACTTAATCTTCCTGAGATTCTTCTTAATTTTTCTCTGTCCTTCTCAGTGTCTTTCCCAAGCTTTTTCTCTTTTGACTACTCTAAAACATTGATATCTTCTGCAGTCTGTTCTAGAATGTTTTCGTCATATGTATTGTGCCTGGGTGTGTTCATTCACTCTCAGCTACCAATGCAGATGACTTTCAAACCTTTTCCTCCTGGTAATGTCTACACAATATCCTAGACAACACCACTTTTGATAACCAAAATATCTCATACTCATGAGGTACTGAACTGAACTCATTAGCTACATCTTCAAACTCATTTTGTCCCCTTCTAGTTTGTTAATGGCTTCAATATCCAACCAGCCACCCATTTCCACAGCCATCACTGTTTACTATTTTTATATACAGCCAAATCACATGTTTATATGTTACCAGTCTGATACCTGCAGGCATCTAAGTTTGCCAAGCCTGGCCTAACCCCCTTTAGACAGCTTCTGAATTCTCAGAATTACACAGAAGTCAGCATACTTACCATCCTTTTCTGAAGTATATGTGCTGAATCTTTCAAGACTGGCCACAGTAATACCTGTCTCATCTACATCTCTTGGGATGTACAGGCTTAAATCTATGTCATTTATGCTCACTGAATCATCAACCTTTAAAAACACATAGAAAAGAAAGTGTTACTAATAAGAATAGTTTTCATAAATTACTTGCCCTTTTACCTCTGACATCTATCTTCATTAAATAAAATTATTAATAATGCCAAATGAAAACAAATGACTATTGCCAAAATTCACTTCTTTTTCTAAACTTCTTGAAAAAAGAATAGCAATGCCATACTTGAAGCTTCTTCCTCTGACATCATATTTTTACATATTATTTCCATCTTTCAACTCAAAGGCAGAAGTCAGAATTTTATGATAACCATATGAAAAATGAAAAGCTGTTTGCTAATACTAAGTCTCTGTATCACCAGGTAATTCTGCTGCTGTCTCCTACTCCCTTCTCTGTACTTTTTAGTGTCTGTTTCATGATTTATTTTTTTAGTATAAAATATTAAACAAAAACCTTTTTTCTTTTAGAGGGAGAATAAAACATATTTTACAGCTAATACACATAAGCATTTAACTATATATTAGGCACTGCCCTAAGTTCTATAAAGAACTGTAAATACACATAAACTTATAAATTCATTTAATTCTCACAAGTACTCTGTGATGTAGGGATTATCACTATGTCCGTATTACAGATGGGGGTGGAGGCCTAGCATGTAACTAATTTCCCAGGTTAGAGTCAGGATGTGAACCAAGGCCCCAAGGTTGGTACTCTTAACTATACTGCTCTACTGTCACTCTCTACTGTTTCTCTCAATCAACATGAGAAGATGAGGGGACAAAGCTTCCTCTTACCTCATCACCACCTGTTCCCTGGGTATAACGGGTATCATCTGCTTCCTCATCATCATCATCAACCAGTTCAGGACGAAATTCAAACACCTCACGACCACTGATCTATTCAAATACACACATATATCAACTCAGGACAAAATTCAAACATTTCTTGGTCACTGATTTTAGACATACACATAATTAAATAAGGATAAAACCTTGCATAATACAGAAATTATAAAATGAAAGAAAGAATAGAGAATCTGGGTGAGTTTGGGACATACCACTAATGCTTTCCCTGCTTTGAAGTCTGCTTTCCTTCTTTCCATATCTTGCTCAAGTTTATCAATCTTTTCTTGTCTTTTTCTTTTCTTCCACGCAAGAAAAGATTCTAGAGTGATTTTGGTAACATTTGGACCTAGGGCAGAACGCTGCAAAGATAAAAAAGTTAAGTTTTCTCCCCCTAAAGTCACCTATAATACTATGATCTAACAGTTTTCTCTTACTTCAATTAAGCCCTTGCCTATGACTGTTATGAAGACATTAAATTTAGAATAAACTGATTTATTTTCACTTTACATGGCAAGGAGCAAAATGCATGTCCAGAGATACAAACATTTCTAAACATTATAAAATATATTATCCTGAGCTAGATGTCTTTTCAAAATTGAAGATGAGTAAAACTTGTCATGAGAAATAGTTTTAAAATAAGTCAATTGCTGAAAACAATAAATATGAAAAGCACCATGACAATATCCAAGTTTCATTTGTGATCCTCAAGAGATGAGAAAAAACTAAGCAAAAGGCACCATCTGCTTTCCTCAGGGCCAATAATCAAATAATAAATATACAGAAAAATAATACTTGCTGAACATCTGCCAGGTATTCAATGTTAAATATTTCATACACATATGCTAACACATCCATCTCCACAAATAAGCAAACAGAGGGTGATGGAAAATTTACCAAAGGTTATTAGCTAATATGTGGCAGAACCAGGATACAAATAGTAATCTCAAATATATCTGACTCCAAAGTCTACATCTTCTATCACAGTATATTGCCTATGTGAGACACCAAACAGTATGTCCTTTTAAGAACAAATGTATATAATCTCAACATTAGACATGCACACAACACATTTAGATTACCCAAGACAAGGCAAAATGGATACAGTTTGAAGCATACAACCCTAAGTCTAGTATTTCCAATAATCTCAACATTTTTCATGCCAAGGCCAGGAGCCTCATCTGCTAACTCAGTAACCCTATCTACTAGCTCAAGAATAAAACTCTTGTGCTGAGCCAGAGGTGAGCAGCTAAAGAGTCTCTGAGTCCAGGAATGATGATAAAACATATAGTTGAAAAACTGTAGTGGAGTCGTCTGCTTCCACACGTGTTAAAAACTACTAAATAATTAGTAAAATGGCAAAAAAATAAAGACACCAAGGAAAATATCTAAAACATCAAGTTCAATCACTCTGAATACTGACTAAGCATTTTCACAAACTCATATACCAGTATATCAATCTTATGGAAACAGTTTATTTGATAAGCCAGCAGCTAGTACTTAAAAAATTATTTCATAATCCTAAAATTAATGTCATGCTTGGCTAATGATTATGGCTAGGCTTACATTTTATTTTTTTTATTTTTTATTTTTTTGCGGTACGCAGGCCTCTCACTGTTGTGGCCTCTCCCGTCGCGGAGCACAGGCTCCGGACGCGCAGGCCCAGCGGCCATGGCTCACGGGCCCAGCCGCTCTGCGGCATGTGGGATCTTCCCGGACTGGGGCACGAACCTGTGTCCCCTGCATCGGCAGGAGGATTCTTAACCACTGCGCCACCAGGGAAGCCCATAGGTTTACATTTTAGACACACAAGAATAATCAAATAAAAAGTAAGGCAGCTTCGTGAAAAATTCATCTTTCTTTCCTTTTCATAACAACATGCTATTGCCCCCAAGTGGTAAATATTAGAATTTCACAATAAATACTGCTTTAGTGTTTTATGGTAGGAAAAAGATACTAGTTACCTCTCTTTCAATTAGATCTTCTAATGAAATTTCATCTTCTTTCTCTTCTTTCTTTTTATCTTTTTTCAAGACGAACCCAGGAGGAAGTGCATGACGATACATGCAAATATCACCCCCTCCAGGGCATACCCAAAACCAGCCATATTTGTTGTTTTCAATAGCTTCAAGGAAATGCTTGCAAACCTACAGAGACAATATTATTCACAAGCAGTGGCTCAGTGTGGTCCATTTCCAAGGTAAATGCTTAGGTATATGGAACAAGTACACTCAATCTTTTTTAGGCTAACCACTTATGTACAGAGCACCTTGCGTGCAGAATGTAAATATAAATTAATCTTAAAATACTTAATGGTAAATTCCCTTCAGAGAGGATCTGTATAAAATTTCTATTTTTGACATTGCTCTAAACTGAATTATACAAAAAGGATTTGCTGCCATTTAGGCTTTGTAAATGTAATCCAAAAGTCTGGTTTTCAAATATGAGAAAATAAAAATGGTTACAAAAAAATAAAACCAATAACTTTGTTTTGATTTGATCTTTCCTAAAAACTAATCACATGCAGTAAAGATACTAACACTATTTGAACTACCTGAAATTATAGGCAATTTCTTACATCTAAGAAAGGAGCAAGGCACAAAAGAAACACAAAGGATAGTAACCCTTTAAAACATGAATGGGTGCAAGATGGCAACTGTACTGAAGCCTTAGGTAAACACGCTTTACAAACAAGAAGGAAAAATTAGCTAATAAGCATCATTTTTTTCCTGAAAAAATACAACAGAAGTAAGTAAAAACAATATTTAGAATTTTTCTAACATGGCAAGGTTTTTCAGGGTAACTATACTGCAGAATAAATATGTGGACATAAATGTAGGGTCTGAGAAATAATAAGGCACCAATTTTTTTTTTTTTTTTTTTGTGGTATGCGGGCCTCTCACTGTTGTGGCTTCTCCCGTTGCGGAGCACAGGCTCCGGACGTGCAGGCTCAGCGGCCATGGCTCACGGGCCCAGCCACTCCGCGGCATGTGGGATCTTCCCGGACCGGGGCACGAACCCGTGTCCCCTGCATCGGCAGGCAGACTCTCAACCACTGCACCACCAGGGAAGCCCAAGGCACCAATTTTTTTTTTTTTTTGCAGTATGCGGGCCTCTCACTGTTGTGGCCTCCCCCGTTGCGGAGCACAGGCTCCGGACGCGCAGGCCCAGCGGCCATGGCTCACGGGCCCAGCCGCTCCGCGGCATATGGGATCCTCCCAGACCGGGGCACGAACCCGTATCCCCTGCATCGGCAGGCGGACTCTCAACCACTGCGCCACCAGGGAGGCCCCGGCACCAATTTTTAAAAGTACATTTCCTAGAATACTAGAACCATTATCTACCAAAAATTCATTTTGCAATTCATATGCAACAATATTTTCACCCTTGTGATTTATTAATGTCTCCCTACCATTAAAACAGAATATGTTATGAATTAAGCAGGTTAATTTAATAGTTCTACCTCCATTCATTTTGCACAAAAAAATAAAGAATTCTACATGTTTGAGAAGGTAAAACCACCTCAGAAAACGGCATTTGAAGGACTTCAGTCACACGGTTTTCAAGTCACTTTTAAACAAGAAACAAATTTTGTATAACTTACACCTGTAAATTCCAAAAAACAAAGCTTGATTCGCCTAATCTTTATGAAAAGAGGAAATAACTTAAAGAATAATCCAGTAGAAAACAGCAGCAAATACCTTGCCACTTAATTCTCCCTAATGATAAATACCACAGCAACTCAATTCAAGAAAAGGACATACTATTTGAGTTTTTGGTTTTTTCTTTTCCGCCTCACCGTGCTTCTTGTTCACTACTTCTTCCAGTTTTTTCTCATCCCAATTATCCATAGTATCTAAATAAAAAGAGATATGGAGACTAAATACTGTAATTTTATCTACTGTCCTCAAAACACATTGCGTATATCCTTACATAGGAAAGCTCTATTTTAAGACTCATGACCAAACACATTTCCTTTAAAACACCAAAGGTAGCAATAACACTGTTGTGAGATTATTCACTAAAATCTAAGTACTTTAGGCAAATGAGAAAGTAGTACTGGAAGAAAGGGTAAGAGACAAATACAAAATAATTCACTGGTTTTTAAACATCTTCATTTACTTAATCAAAGGGCATAATATGGTAAATTCAGATTTTATGAAAAACAACAACAAACAACTATTCTTTAGGACAAACACAGTCCTACTAAGACTGAAATAGTCTTCAAGCTATTAAATATCTTAGTGACAACAAACCAAAAGTAATATACATTTACTTTTAAGAGAATATCTTAAAAAAAAAATACCTTTTTCAAGCTCTTCATCTCTTGCATCAATGTAAACACTTCGCTTTTCACATTTTCTCTCCAGAGTCAAGTCATGAGAGAACTTACACTTATCTCCTTTAGTACACTGTCCTTGCTTGAAGAATGCACATACCACAGATTTGGGATCTGCACCTATGTCAAACAGCATATGGTATTTGTACTATAATCTGCCAGATCACAAAGTAGAGCTTCTATTTGAGATATAATTAATTTGGTTAACTTGTTATTTTCTATTACTGGTGTGAGAGGAAATGCCATATATAAGTGAACAGTAAGACATTTCTTCTAAGCTCTTTCTATAGCATTTTATATCTATTTTTGTTTCCTTTTTTCTTACCCAAAAGAAAGAGAGCAGAGGTGGGAAACCAAGCAAACACATAGGTTATTCTATCATCACTTGTCTAGTTGGAGTCAATGAGGCAGGAGGCAAAAGAGAAATATAAATGCAGGTATACTGCCAACAGTTTGGGATTTACAGTTTTTACAACCATAGGTTTGCTTTGCCCACTACCAAAGATCGGATATTATAAATCAACTAGTAGACTGCCCCAAATCCTTAATTTTCCTTTAAGTGAGGGGCTAATGGCGGGACTTACAGTTGTATGACACAGCTATGCACATGTATAAAGGAACCATAAGAAAGTCATTGACAAAGATAATTTTGACAAAGGGAGTATTATTTTCATAGCATACACAACTGGCTTATAATCTGCAGAAAACATATTAAGAGTGTTAAAATATGAATTACATTTGATAAAAATAACGTTTCTGAAATTTAAAGTTTACCTTTACTTATTTTTTGAGCAGCAACTACAGGTTTGAACAACTCATTTAGCTCTTGCAATTCTTTCTTCTTGTCATCCTTCTTCAACTTCTTTTCAGCTTCACTTTGCGCTACCTATAATATTCCCAGGTATAAAATGTAAATTTGATTTCATATAATGAACTGTTTTTACTATATAGTAATATACAATATCACTGACATAAAAACAACTGCATATTACATGTATATAGCTCTTACTTCTTAATATCAGTGTTACAATGGCCTTCCAGTATTATATTAAATGGTGTGGTTAAACTATTAAATGAAATCGCTAAATTCTGTAGCAGCTGACTTTTATAAAAAAAAAACCTATAAATGGTACCATGCCAAGTTAAAAGCATATTCAAAAGCTTATAGCAATAGTATTTATTAAGCATATGCTACATGCCCAGCATTTTTAGCAAATGGTTCTCACCTGGGAATTTCTTCTGTGACAACAACCCAGAAACAAGTAGGTGCATTTTGAAGATTAGAGATACAAACATCCTGAAATGCACAGTCCCACACAATAAAGAACTGTACAACCCAAATACCTATAAGTACCCTTGGGGAAAAACACTGGGCTAGGTCAATGGGGGAGATCAAACAAAACAAACATGACATATGACATAATTCCAGGCACACAATTTACCTACCTAATATGATTAGAGGATTCATCCAAACATTTATATGTCAGGTCCTATGTTAGATGACAGGGAATACAAAGATGAAAAGACAAAGATGCTTATTTAAAGAAGCTCGGAATCTAGTGGGAAGACAGACATGTCAACAACTACAATATAATACATGGTGCTCTGGGAACAAAGAATGCCAATATGCCTAAGAAAATTAGACTGAGCTAATACCTTACGGATGAATTCTTTTGATGGGCAAGAAATGCAGAGAGTGCCAGTCAGTGCAAAGATATGAAAAAGGTATGAGAGACATCAATGAGAAATTTGGAGTGTATCAACAGGTGACAGGATAAGACTCAAGAGTTTAAAGTAAGCCAGTGATACAATCAGATTGTATTTTATAAAGATCAAACTTTGTGAAGGGTAGACTAGAAGGAGCCCAAGAATGAAGGCAATGAAAATTAGGAGGCTAATGAAATCGCTGTACGCAAGAAAGCACAAGAGTTTTAATTTAAATAGGCATTAGTAGCAAGGATGGAGGAAAGGGGAAGGAGAGCTCTTAAGGAGGTAGAACTGTTAAGACTAAGTGACTGGACATGAAGTATAAGGGAGAGGGAGGAATCTAGGATTATCATTTGCATGGTTAGTGCTGTTAAACAAGACAGGGAATATAGGAGGAACAGGTTTCAGGGCAGGAGGTGGGGATGAGCTCAGTTTTAGACATACTGAGTATGAGATGCTTACAGGGCATCTAGGTGGAGCTATTTAGAAGGCAGCTGGACATGGATCTTGATTCCCGGAGAGAACGTCTGCTTTGAGATAAAGATTTTAGAAATAGCTGCTTACAAATAAGTAAACTTTGGGTGTGTATGAGATTACACAAGGACAGCATAAAAAAGTGGTAAGAGCAGAGAACAGTTCCCTGAAGAATACCAATATTAAACAAGCCAACAGAACCTAAAAAGCCCGTTAAAGGAACAAAGAAACATCAAAGAAACAGAAATCCAGGACAAAGATGTATTAAAGGAAGAGGAAATTTTAGGGAAAGATTGGCCAAATACTATAATAGGGTTAAAGGCATTCTAAATCCTGACTTTGACCATGTGGGTCGGATGCGTTTAAACAGAAAAATGGGAAAAGTTTTCTAAAAAGAAAAAATTTAAGTTACTTTATTTTTAATAAAAAGTATTCTTTGCTCATTAGGCCCATCTCAGACATTTGTGGGACCCCAAGCAAGAGTTCAGTGGATGCCTACAAATGATTTTTGTAAATATTTATAAATTAGAAATCAAACTAATGTTAAATAAAGTATGGTTTGTACCAAGTATGGTTTGTACCCCTACTTGACAAACATACCTTGTGACCTGGAAGGACAGTTTCAAATTTAAAACGCTTAGGTTCCATGGAGTTCCACACTGGAGCATGGCAGTAAACTGAGAGTCAACCCCTGGCTCCTCCTCTTCCCACCCTGAGTTTCATCCCACCACATTTGTGCAGGGAGAAAGAAGGTGCAGAGGAGAACATGGAATGGATCAAGGCTCTGTCCACACTCCTAGCACATATCCTCCCTTTGACTACTTCAGGCATATTGGCAGTGTAGTATACCCTAAGATGGACTTGGGGTAACTGACCTTTGCAGGCCCTGAGCTGGTGTGGGGAGAGGTACATCTGGAGGAGACACAGAGTAGGGTCATCCTCGGCATCACAGGGTTTAGGGTGAGGCATCTCCTGCTTGGCTCCAACAGCAAGACTGCTGCTCATTTCCAATGTTAAGTACGGTAGTTAGATACCTCAGGTTCACAGATAAAAGGTCCGGTACCCAAGAAATTATCAAAAATATATTACTAAATGTACTATCAAGCCTAACAACCGCAACACATTTTATGGCTTTCTCAGGTCTATAAAATTTGAATACCAGTCAATATACTTCCCACTAGAAGAAAAAACAGGGGGAGGGGGAACATGTTTGAAATGAATTCTTATATTATGTCAGATGATTTACATTATCTTCTCTTTTAGTTAAACCACAGAAACCCTACAAGGGTAACTGCCCTTACACTATACTACAAATTAAAGACCAGTGTCACTAAATAATTTAAGATCATGTAACATTTGTTAAGACAGGGGGATGAATACTCAAGTTGCTCTGATTCCAAGGTCTGAGCATGCATTTTTATGAAACCAAGCTATTAAGTCAGCAGTGTGGAAGATCAAGCTTTTGGCTTTAGAGTCAAACTGTGTAAGAGAAAAAGAAGTGTTGGAGGCACTAATTTGTAGACAGCATCAGTGATAGAGGTTAACCATCTCACAAATATATATTCTGATATTTTCAGATGGAAAAAAAAGTGTTTCCAAAAGTTGAGGAAAAGGAGATAGGGTGGTGAAAAAAGTACTTTTAAAAATAAAGGTCCATGTCTATAAAATCCTAAACTCAATAAAGTGACAGATCTACATAAAATGAAGAATTGAGAATACAGAGATTTGAAGAAAATGGAGCTAAACTTTTTTGAATGATAAAATGGTAAAACTGATAAATGATAAAATAATTTCAAAATTCATATGGAAAAATAAACGCCTAAGAACAGCCAGGAAAAACAGAAAAGGAATAACATCTTGGGGGGGAAGGACTTGACTTAATAGCTAACAGAATATGTTACTAGGTCACTATAATCAAAATCAATGTGATACTCGTTTAGGGAAAGACAATAAACAGAAAAGAGAATCCAGAAATAGATCTGAACATATATGAGACTTTAATATATGTCAATATGGGTATTTCAATTCAGTGAGATGAACGATGCTGGTATAAGTGGTTATTCATTTGAAAAGAAATAAACTTAATATCATACAAAATAAATTTAGATGATAAAACTACAGACTGTGCAAATAAAATAATTAGAAAAAAATCGAGGAAAAACTCACATAATCTCGTGGCAGGGGAGAACTTTTAGCCATATAAAAGAAAAACTAGACATATCTGACAATACAAAAACTAAAAACTGTTGTACAACAAAATGTAACAGAAACATCACAAATTATCTATAATGTAGACAGAAAATGTCTCTCATAAATTGACAATAAAAAGACAAATAACCAAAAAAGCAAAGGATTTGAATAGACAAGTCAGAGAAGTACAAACCAAAATAGCCAACAAGCTTATGAAAAGGTACTCAAACTCACTAGGAGTAAGGGAAAGAAAGTAAAAATGAGGTATCACTTTATACATAATCAGATTGGAAAACATTAAAAAGAGCTTTAGTACCTATAACTCACGTACTGCAAATGAAAATCTGAAGTATTACAATTTCTATGGAGAATGATCAAGCAAATTTATTAAAAGTTAGAAATCCATTTCCCTTTATTTAGAAATGTGTCACCAGACAATTTATGCTACAGAAATAAAAGCACAAATGCATGTAAAAACACATGTATAAGGATATTTCTTGTACAATTGTTCTTAATGTCAGAAAGCTGGAAACAAAATGATTACTTATAGTGAAATGGATGGATACTGTACATCCGCATCACAGTATGCAGCCATTAGAATAAATGAGAACTATATCAAAATGGTTTGGAGGAATATCTAAAAGGTATTGCTGAGTAACAAAGGCAAGATGCAGGAAAGTTTATAGAGTAGGATTCCATTTTGAAACATAATTACAATATCAAACATTTTTATCTGCAACGATGCTGTACTACATCCATATGAAGAAAATGAAGAAATTTAAGTTATTTACCTGACGTGGATTTTGTTGACCAAATTTAACTTGATGAGTGACAGCCTTGATAAACTTCTGTTGCTTTGCTCCTTTCTTATTCTTTAGACCAAAAGTTTTGTCCTAAATGAGAAAAATTATTGAGATATCTTAGCAATTTATATTAATTTCTTATCTATTTCTTGTCATGTCTAAAAATCATTCTTTCATTTACACATTGGTAAGAAATTATTCTGTCTTTATGCTATACACAGACATGCAAAACACTACAACGACAAGTCTAGGCAACATATGACCTCAAAACATCACCCAGGATTCTTTAGGATTCAATACATACTTAAAACTATCGTCAATAAGCCTGTTAGCCTATAATGCTTTTTCTCAATTGTGTTTTTAGAATATCAGTATTACAGGATGTGCAGAGTTGTTACAC
This sequence comes from Mesoplodon mirus, assembly GCF_964341445.2. Lineage (NCBI taxonomy): Eukaryota > Metazoa > Chordata > Mammalia > Artiodactyla > Ziphiidae > Mesoplodon > Mesoplodon mirus. The sequence goes on from NC_138984.1 coordinate 48,246,191, forward strand.
TAGGATAATTAGTTCAACAGTCAAATAAGTTTAGGAAAATGCTTATTTAGCAGGGTTTTTAATTCTCAAGCACAAGATATGTGAGAGCCTTTACCAGAGGAGATACAGTAGGCAGCAATCCCAAATCTTATTTTACCTCAGAAAACATTTTTCTCAGAGTATCCTGAGGGATTATGCACTACTGAACACATTTTAGGGAATACTGCATAAGAAGATACATTAAGTTCTGGATTGGTTTTTTGGGTAATAAGAGCTATCCTCTCAAAACAATTAAATTTATAGAAACCAAACTACTAAAGTATATACACTACTAGTTGTTGCTAAAAAGGAAATATTAACATTGAAGTATTCCTAACTAAAAAGTAACAATCTAAATTTGGAATATTATTAAATAGTAATTTGGGCAAGTTATTAATACAATAGCAGCTATCACTTATGGAATGCTCATTATGTGCAAGGCACTAACAGTGGTCTTTGACTACTTATTCATATTTAGTAAGTATACAGCACAAAAACATTTAGAAAGCACTGCACAACTGTGTGTGTGTTTGGGGGCTACAGTAGGTTGAACAGGGTCCTCCCCCCCAAATTCATGTCTACCCCGACCTCAGAATGGGACTTTACTTGGAAATAGGTCTTTGTAGCTGTAATAAATTAAGATGAAGTCACACTGGATTACAGTGGGCCCTAAATCCAATGACTGGTAGCTCTATAAGAAGAGGAAAGGACACACACATAGAGAGAGAAGGCAACGTGAAGAAAGAGGCAGAGATTAGAGTGATACAGCTACCAGCCAAGGAATGCCAAGGACTGCCAGAAGTCACCAGAAACCAGGAAAAGGCAAGAAAAGATTCTTCCCTAGAGTCTTCAGAGGGAGCACTGCCCTGCCTGCACCTGATTTCAGATTTCTAGCCTCCACATCTGTGAAAGAATAAATTTGTTTCAAGTCACCTGGTTTGTGGTAATTTGTTATGGCAGCCCTAAGAAATTAACACAAGAAGCTAGACTGAGTGAGCTTCACTCTAAGGTAAACGGGTGAAGAGGCTGTCAGGAAACCACTAAACACTGGTATCTTAAGTCTTTTTTCCTGTCTTTTCTGTTTCTCTGGAGAAGAATCTTCTAGCTAGGAGAGCAATAACCCTGGCTAAAGGACTGGAGAAAAGAGCAGGTGGGAGAAGGTGTCTCTTAGTTTACTACACAGATTCCTTAGTGGCCCTTTTCAGGCTCACATTTTAACCATGCTCCCCACATCCTTTGTGCCTAGTTACAGAAGCACAGAGGCCTCCTGATTTATCCCCTCCACCCCCTTTCTTGCGAGGGGAATAGATAAGAGCTATCAGCTACTTCTATACTTTTAACACCCAGTTTTCAGTCACTCGCCTTCTGCATTACCTAGTACCTCCCACTGTCGAGCTTTTGCAGACTTCTGCAGAGCAAACCCACTTGCTTCTCAATCGCACACTCCTAGGTGGGCCCTCAGGCCCAAGTGCTCTGCTCTGCTAAGCCAGTTAACCAACTCATCCATCCACTATCAATCTTCGTATGCTGAGGTTCAAAAGTGCAACACCGTCTACATATGTCTCATCAGAGAACAGCGTTTCTGGGGTTCAACTCATGCCCCACATGCAACTACAGAGGAGAAGCAAACTGTGAATAAACAAGGCCAAACAGCACGGTAGATACTGATATATGAAGACTTAGGAACGAAAAAAGTCCTCTAAGGGGATGTGGCCAGCTAGAGAAGAAAGTACTCATGACAACAGCTTCTGGTAGAGGTGTATAAGCTCCAGATTCCAGGAGAAAAAGTTTTTCAGGTTTAATTACACTGCTTTAGCACATAATTAACCAGTCTAAAGAGAATGAATGAGTTGTGTCTTGGAAGTCTCTAATTAGGTTAGAACTTGGAAATTGTTATTTTTTTCCAGAGATAAGGGACACTTATTTACCTAGTATTCACTAAACATAAACTTCTGAATATATACTTTATTGAACCCTCTTAACAATCATATGATATACTATTATCTCATTCTGTAAATGTGGATACTGAAACCCAGAAATCTTCAACAATTCTTTTGAAGTAACATTGCTAATAAGGGGCAGGCTGTACAAGGTAATGATTCAAGAGTATAAGCTCTGGAGTCAGACTGGCCAAATTCTAATCCCAACAGAACTGGGCAAATTACCTTCTTTGTCAGTTTTCTTATTTGTAAAGTGGGTCTCACTCTAACCTCTTAGGGTTACTACAAAGAGGTGGAACACAGTGGTTTAACATCAAGGACTCTGGAGCCAGAATCCTGACTCTGCCACTTGCCAGCTTAATAACCTTGGGCAAGTTATTTAACCTGCTTCTGTTTCCTCAACTGCAAAAAAGGTACTTATCTCAATGAGAGAATTAAAGGAGCTGTGTAAATTCATCACTTGTAGATGGCTTGTTTCTTTTCCTTCCTTTCCCCAAAACACTGAGAACTGTGTCTGGCCCAGGAATATCCGACTCCAGGCAAAGTCCTTGTTCTTTCCACCATGAAAAGCTACTTCCCAGAGAAACTAGTTAGGTTATTGGGTCAGTTGGTACACAAAGTTTTCTGAATATTACACTGTGGACCTGGGATACTAACAGTACCTCTTGAAAATAGGATAGTTTGAAATTCGGAATACTTCCAAAAGGTTTCCTTTCCCTTTTTCTTGAGTTCAGGACAGACCTTACCTAAAGATTAACCTGGATTTAGGGTCGGGGGATATGAGATGGGAAGACTGGAGGTTATACTCGACCCCAAATCATGGTTAAAATAAAACTAGGGAAACAGTGGTCCTCATTAGATTAATAAGGTCCCAAAGGTTAAGTGATAAGGAAGGAACAGTGTGTGTTTCAGACTTGCGAAATTAAATACAAAGGAGTTTAGAGAACAGGCAGTAATTCTAAGAAAAGGACGACTCCCAGAGGTTCCAAAAGCCTTAACACTCAGTGAACTCCAGACTTCACTTAAAACTGACAGTTTCTCTCCCTTCAGTAATCCTGCTTCCTTTACAGGACAACCTCCACTCCTTAAATAAGATGTCTGAATAAAGGAAGGGGGCAGGAGGGCAGGTCAATAATGAATAGTACTGCAAGGTAACTGGAGTCCTCCTTTTGGGACACTAGTATAAACAAAGGCCAGCACTGTTTTACCTCATTAGTTTCTTCCCCAAATGCACTCCAGCATACTTTTGTCTATCCATGCAATGGATATTCTGCAGCTGGTTAATACACCTTCAAGTAATCAACAGCTGACCTTAGCTGAAGTTTCTCACTGGCGACGAGAATCATTTCTTTCTCCACCCTTTACGTACCTGGATCCTACCCCTATAGGTCTCCATTACTACTTCCTTGCCGCTACAAGGCCTTAGCTGGACATCCTTTATTTGCTTGCCCTAAACCCAGATTATCCCCCCCCTTTCCATTAACAAACCTTCCATTTCCCAAAGCTGACTTCAGTTTATTAAATTTTATCCAAAGAAAGCAAACAGTGCATGCCATTTGAGACAACAGTGTGAATGTTTAACAGAACCATAAACCTTTCTGATATACTCATTTCAGAAAGAAAATACTTATAAATGCAAATGAAATCATGAAATTTTGGGGAGTTTAAACAGGGAAAGAAAAAAAATGAAGGCACCATAAGGAAATTATTTCAAGTGATAGAAAGTAAGCATTGCATAAACAGTACAGTTCAGCCTATTTCCCCTAACTAGTTCTTTTTATATTAATAAATTAACAACTGCCATTAATTGAACATATACCATATGTCAGGTACTTTACATGTCATCTCATTTAACCCACTGCTCTGTAATACAGGAATTAGCTCCATTTTGCTAATGAGAAACTGAGGTTCAGACAGGTCATGTAACTTGCCTAAAACTACAGAATTTGAAATATATATATATATATATATTTATTTATTCATTCATTTATTTATTTATGGTTGTGTTGGGTCTTTGTTGCCGCGCACGGACTTTCTCTAGTTGTGGCGAGCAGGAGCTACTCTTTGTTGAGGTGCACAGGTTTCTCATTGCGGTGGCTTCTCTTGTTGCAGAGCATGGGCTCTAGGTGCGCGGGCTTCAGTAGTTGTGGCACACAGGCTCAGTAGTTGTGGGTCGCGGGCTCTAAAGCACAGGCTCAGTAGTTGTGGTGCACGGGCTTAGTTACTCTGTGGCATGTGGGATCTTCCCGGACCAGGGCTCGAACCCGTGTCCCCTGCATTGGCAGGCGGATTCTTAACCACTGCCACACCAGGGAAGCATCCGAAATTTGAAATTTTAATGTGAAATATGGGACTCAAATGCAGGTCTATCTCGCCCCAAGCCAGTGCTTCTTTCATTAAATTACGCTGTATCTCATGCCTCTTTTTACTTCCTTTACTTAGAGTTCTCAAAAGCTACGTGTTGCTGTTGTTCTTCTATAGTGAATGCCTATGGTGGTGGCAGTGGAAGCAACAGAGGTACAGAAGACGGGACAGGCAAGTAGTGCAACCACTTATTTTAAAATCTCTTCAAAAGTACTGCTTAAAAAGCGTATGTTCTACTTAACTGTCAATTTTTGATAAACTTAGAATTTCGGGTCATAGTCCTATAAAAACCTTCCAAAATTAACCAGACTCTTAAATAAGTATTAGCCTTTTACAGGTCAAAATATAGACTATAAATATTTTTTTCCACAAATATTATGGTCATAGAGATAAACAACCAACCAATATGAACCAGGTTCCAATTACGTTCATTATAAGTCTGTTGCAGAATACATTTTACATCGCTAAAAACAGAACTACCATATGACCCAGCAATTCCACTCCTGAGTATACATCCAACCCCCCCCCCCAAAAAACACTAATTTGAAAAGATGCATGCACCCCAATGTTCATAGCAGCATTGTTTACAATTGCCAAGATATGGAAGCAATCTAAGTGTCCATCAACAGATGAATGGATAAGGAAGATATGGTATACATACACACACACACACACAATGGAATACTACTTAGCCATAAAAAAGAATGAAATTTTGCCATCTGCAGCAACATGGGTGGACTTGGAGGGCATTATACTAAGTTAAATGAGTCAGATAGAGAAAGACAAACACTGTATGATATCACTTATATGTGGACTCTAAAAAACACAACAAAGTAGTGAATATAACACAAAACAAACTACTAGATACCAGTGGAGGGGGGGAATAGACAGGTGGAGAAGTGGGAGGTACAAACTATTGGGTGTATATAGGCTCAAGGATGTATTGTACAACACGGGGAATACAGTCAATATTTTGTAATAACTATAAATGGAAAGTAACCTTTAGAAGTTGTATATAAAACTTAAAAAATTAAAAAACATGTAGAATTCTTAAAAATATATATTTTACTTCATCTTAACTTTTAAAGGCTTTGGTAATAAAAATCCTTTCTAGTATTCAAAATTGTGCAAATTATACAAAAATTGATAAAGTGCTGTTCTGGATGAAATCTGATTGAGGAGTTGGGAGCTAAGCCTGCTGTAACTCTCCTCAACCCCTTGCAAGAGCCACTGAGACATGCTAGGGCTTTAGGTAAGTTTAAAAAAAGAAAAAAAAGTCACTTATGATATTTAACAAAATGGAATATACTGTTTCCTAACCAGGATGAATAACACAATATTCTCTATAAATCTAGTTTCACAAAAAATGATATAACTTAACCTACAACTTACAATATTGTCGTTCCTCTCTGGTGGTAGCAAAGATCTATGCAGCACACTACCATTTAAAACAAAAAACAAAAAAACCCCACACTCATCATATATGTTAAATGTGAGGAAAAAAGGCTTAATTTCACCATTCTGTTAGAATACTTTTGGCTAAAGAATACAGCTATTTTGCAATTTTCTTTGGTGAAGTCTTCATTAATGAAACTAAAGTCCTCTTTACCTTAAAAATCACCTTGTAACAAGATGAATGAATCCATAATATAACTACCATTTTTAGTTGATGGGATACTATACGTAACTTTCATTGACAATTCCTTAAAACAAAAATAAATATTTAAAAACAGAAACAATCATATATAGTTAAAACTTGATAATGCGTAAAGTATACTTAAATTGTCATGTAACATTTAATATCTTGTCTATATGGGAGTTTTACTTGGCATCATGGTCTAACATGTTAATACAACCTCAGTAAAGGAAGTTAACAGCTAAAATGTCACCCCTAAAATGCTTCTGGTTTATTTACACAGCACCGAATGCCATCAGATCTCCAACCCCAGAGATCTACCTAAGTGCCAGGAGTCCAGATTGTTCAAAAAGGTATAACAGACACAGGTGTGAAGGTGACAATCATTCTGTTTTCAAATCTCTGGTTATGCTACTCATGACAGTTCTAAATAGCACAAACTGGCAATAAGAATACAGGTTCTGCTTCAGTGTTGGAACTTGGCCAAGGCTACCAGAATTCTAAATAAGCATGTTAGTTAAACTCAACCAGCAGACTAAAAATTTTGTGAAATTTGACAAAGTTCTGATTAGATTTATACAATGAAACCCTGGGGGCTTTCAATGCTATTTTTCAAGGCTATAAATATTAAATATTAAAAATAATCATTTATAAATAAACATATCAAAACACGCAACACGCATTTTGGTCGTGTTCTAATAAAAAGTTAACTATTCCACAAAAGGCTCTCCATTAATTATTCAGATATACCTCATGCAGGAAAAACGGTCATGGCTTTTCCAGTTACTTCTAACGTACACGAGGAACTGTTTACTTTAATTATGAGAAGGATTAATAACAGGAATTGAGGGAAGAGATATCTTGTTGGGGACTACACTATATGTTTATGGAATCTCAAATACGGTCCACTCTCTTAAGGAAACTCATTGATACAGTCGTTGGACTACAAACATAAAACATCTGAGAACGTCCACAGCGTTCCTCTGCCATTAAAGGGCAACAGGCTCAGTGCACTAAATGAATATGTATAATATATAACAAATCCAGATACGGCACTGTACACAGCTAGTGACATGAGACCTAATCTCTCTTAAAATGCCATTGGATTTAATGTAACTCAGAATCTGTGACAAGCGCCATGTACAAGACGGTGGGCTACGACATAAAAGAAACCTCCTCTCTTTATGTAACTTGAAACAGTTTAGAGATGGATCGAGAAGGCCACGAAGAAGTAATTTGTTGCCCTGAAAGAAGTAACCACTATTCCTAGGTGACGGGTAAAGAAACAAGGAACACAAAGGCTCGTAATGAGTCGGCCTCCCAGAAACAGTCTGGTCCGGGGCAGTTCAGCGTAGTTTTAAAAACACAAGCCTAAAAACATCTTCAATTTCGGTGACTAGCGAAGGACACAACCTTGTGTGGGCACTGGGGTAGGGGTCGTTTCGCACGCCACCCGGTGAAGGCTGCCGTGTGGGCGGAGAAGCAAAGGCTGGGTGCGGGGGCGCCAACGGCGTCACTACAGCGATGAGAGGCAGTGAGCGTCTTCGGGGGGCTAGAGAAGGGGCTGTAGGCACACAGAACCAAAGGGAAGGGCACGTGGCCCCGGAAGACGCGAACAGGAGCCGGGGAGCGGGGAACCGGGAGACTGCTTTCCTGAGGACTCGCAGCGTGAGTGGGGGAGGGGGTGGGTACTCACTTCGATAATCTTCTCCTTCTTTTTCTGCTCCGCCTTTTTGCTGCCCCCGGCCTGAGCCTGTTTCTTGGGGGGCATTGCGGAGATAGGTGGCACCGGCCAGACTTAAGCGTAGCTGGACTCCCTCAGGGACTCTGGCCCCGCGATAGGAGGAAGAGGGAGACGCGCGCAGCCTTTGCCGCCGCACCACACGGAAACCTAGTCGCTCACTCGCCGCCGAAATGCGGCCTTTGCGACAGTTCGGTGCTGCGGAGCATTGTGGGTAGCGAGGAGCGCGGAAGGGGAGGAGCGTGGAAGCGGGGGTGCGCGTGCGCTTCTGCAGCAGCCGGCCAGGATGGGGCAGGGACGGGACGTGGGAAAAATGACCGGGTGTCACACGTGATGTCACTTACGCGCCTAGCATTTTCTTGGTTGCGGCAGGCCTCATAATGGTTGGGGCGAGCGGGTTGGAACACACTGCGCTTGAGTTCTCCCTGCTCATTCTGTTCCGCTGAGGATGTGCGACTCATGCCCATTTTCGCCTCGGGTGGAGGCTTTTTCTGCCTGCTGGATTAGTGGTCGCCTGTAGCATCCACAGCCTGGGTGATCACCGAGCAGCCGCAGCAACTCGGGGATGCTTGGAGGTTCGGGGTACCCAGTTACCTTCTTCTCGTGCCCAGGTGGGGCAGGGCCAGTCGGCCGGCCGGCGAGTGCAGCGTGCTTCAGGTTACTGTGAAGGTTTACGAAGAAGTAAACTTCGAAACTTTCTACATAAGATAATGCCAAAGAATCCCGTGTGTGTGAGATGTATTTTACTTCATCTGGGATCCTATCCCTGGTTGATGGGTGGACTCCCCTGTCTTTTACTTATTTATTTACTTACTTGTTTATCTTTTATTATTTTTGTAGTTGTTCATATCAGAAGACGGAAGGACCCCACCAGCTTTTCTATTCAGTATTATAATCTTTCTGATTCTTTGAGAATCTTCTCCTTTAAGACTTACCGTGGGGGTGGAATGTATTTGCCTTGTTTCTCTTTTTAGTGCTCCCAAGGATAGCTTTGGGCCCTTTGATTTCTGAAGAACTTTATCGGTAAGCATTCTTATAAAACTGATGAATTATAAGTGACAAATATGGGGGCATTATAAAGCATCTAGAAACTAAATTATAGTAGTGGCCCCAGGTTCATAGGTCTTAACTCCCTTCTACCCCCGACCATTACTTTTGTTTCTGCCCCGCAGTTGTGATCCAGGCAGAGAAAAAAGATCCTGCCTTGCCTTAAGTGGAAAATATACATTTTAAAATATAGTACCTCTTCTGATAGCCCTCGTCCCTCATAGTCATTTCTTCATAGATTAGAAGTCTAACTCATTGAATTCACTGTTTTCTGAAATAATTGCTTGTTTGTGGTATCCAGTAGCAAATGAAAGTAGGATTAGGAATTCAATACCTTTTACTCCTTTATAATTCAAACTAAACTTCCACAAAACAAAGTTTAAAGGTGTAGTCCAGGGGTTACGAATTCAAATGCCCCAGAAAGCAGGGATATAAACATGGGTGTCAAGATGAATGAAATACACTAGGGCAGCAGTCCCCCAACCCTTTTGGCACCAGGGACCGGTTTCGTGGAAGACAATTTTTCCACGGACTGGGGTCGGGTGGGGGGCTGGGGGGATGGTTCAGGCGGTGATGCGAGTGATGTAGAGGGATGGGGAGCAGCAGATGAAGCTTCACGTGCTTGCCCGCCGCTCACCTCCTGCTGTGCGCCCCGTTCCTAACAGGCCGCCGGTCCGAGGCCTGGGCGTTGGGGACCCCTGCACTAAGGAATAGTGGACCAGCGTTAAACCTGAGGTAAATGCCCACCATAAAAGAGCTCAAAAAATAAAAAAGTTAAAAAAAATGTTGGTCCTGGCTGATTGATTTGGTAGACAGGCTGTGGATTTATTGCCTTGGATGTAGTCTGTTCCCTTAACTTTACCTCTTTAGAAGACATCAGAATATATTACTTGGACCTGAGTCTCTAGGCAGTAGGAGACTTGGTCCTGAAGAAGAAATGATTTCTTTGCTACCCAGCAGCCAAAGCTGCTTCCTGACTCTAGTTAACAATATGGTAATAGAGTATTATGAATCAATTATACTTCAGTTTTTAAAAAGATGCATAATAAATTTTAGAATAAATAGTAAAAAACTCAATACTATATTGTATACTTGGAAGTTGTTGAGAGTAGATCTTAAAAGTTTGCTCACACACGCATACACACACACACACACAGAGTAACTTATGTGAGGTGATGGGTGTGTTAACTAACTTGATTGTGGTAATCGTTTCACAACATATATATATGTCAAATCACCACATTGTACACCTTAAGCTTACACAATATTTTGTGTTAATTATATCTCAATAAATCTGGGGCGGATGGAAGAGAAAAGAATAGAGATCCAAGATCCAAAACAACAAAACCAAAGGTCCTTCCTGTGTGTGTGTGTGTGTGTGTGTGTGTGTGTGAGTGTGTGTGAGAGAGAGAGAGAGAGAGAGAGAGAGCAAGAGAGAGAGAGAGGGAGAGAGGGATTACCCATTACGTTAAAATTACCACTTTAGAAACTAAAGGGGCAAGTTTCTCCCTTTCCCTTATCCCACAGAACCAGATTCTAGCTACATAATTTAGGGTTGGGCAGGCAGATTCTTCCTGCCACCTCCCCCCACACCCATGCCTATGTTTTTTATCTCAAAGGAATGAGGCAAGACTCAGGAAGAGTTCTGGAGTCTTTCAGGGCATTAGAAGAATATGCTTTATTACAAATCCAGGTGGTAGGTCAGTGGCAGTATCTGCTTTACACTTTAATTACGTTCTTTGCTATTATCTCTTGCTCTTTAGGTTTTCCCAGCCTGATTCTCCAGGCTTCTCAAGATTCTGGATATCCTAAGTTTACCAGATTCCTTAGATTCTGTGGGCAACATTTCCTATATATATATATTACTTAAATTGGGCTTGATTTTAGTTGTTTGCACCTGAAGACTCTGTTGCGGGATGATTTGTGCCTCCCCCACCCTTCCAAATTCATATGTTGAAGCACTGATCTCTAGTGCCCCAGAATGTGACTGTGTTTACAGATAAGGACTTTAAAGAGGTGATTAAGTTAAAATGAGGCTTTTAGGTTGGGCTCTAATAGTGATACAGTCTAACTGGTGTCCTTATAAGAAGAGGAGATTTCACACAGAAATATTAGGTATGCATGTGCACAAAGGAAATACCACATGAAGACACAGCAAGAAAGTAGCCATCTGCAAGCCAAGGTGAGAGGCCTCAGAAGAAACCAAATCGGCTGACATTTTGATCTTGGACTTGTAGCCTGCAAAACCATAAGAATATAAACTTCTGTTGTTTAAGCCACCAAGTCTGTGATATTTTGTTATCACAGCATACTAATACACTAACGGATAAAGGACCAAACTATGCTGTGGTTGTTGTTACAGTGAGCAGAGGCAAGACTACTAGTTTATGTAAATAAATTCTTGTCATTAAGACAAGACTAATTTGGCCATTAAGTTGCTGATTTATTTTATGGATTGAGGCAGTACAAATTAGGAAGTATTTTGATTTAAATATTGAAGGCTTCAAAATGCTTCTGACACGTTGGCAGTTTCCTTAAGACATTTTTTCCTCTCCAAAATAAACTATTACAAAAGATTTGCCATTGTTTCAGTAGCGCATGTAAAATCTCTTTTAACTTGTCAGTTTGAGTTTCAATTCTATGAACCTTCACTTCAGCCTACGCTGATGTAAAGTTTTCTTAAATGGGTGACTTACATGTGTGACTTATCTGTTTCTATTTGAAATATTTCTTGGTGCCATTATGATAAAATTATTATGGCATTTGTCAAGAAATCAAGATGTACAATTTCCAAATATTTTTTTGCTTCATTGAATCTAAAACCATTTCTTATGATTCCCATCAATCACGGCATTTCCCTAGTAATAGCTTTCTGATGGTTTCCCGTGTCCTTTTGAATTTAATAAAGGAATTCCACTCTTTCCTCCACCCAATTATGTCTGCTTTTTATCTTCTATTATTTCAGTTTATACTCCCCATTTTAGGCCAACTTTTCCTATCTCTCACCTCCACACCCCACCTATTACTCTCTACTGCCTTAGAGCTTTTCATAAATACAGTAGTCCCCTCTTATCCATCGGGGGTATGTATATTCCAATACCCCCAATGTAGGCCTGAAACTGAAGATGGTACCAAACCCTATATATATTATGTTTTCTTTTCCTGTACAGTGCTAACGGGCAGGTAGCATATATAGTACGGGTACGCTGGACAAAGGGATGATTCATGTTCTGGATGGGATGTAGTGGGATAGTATAAGATTTCATCATGCCACTCAGAACAGCTACTCAGAATGGCACACAATTTAAAACTTACAAATACAGTAAGTCTCCTACATATGAACTTCCGAGTTGCAAACTTTCGAAGAAGCGAACGTGCGTTCCCGTGTCCAGTCACATAAGTTAGTTCATGTGTCTGCATCCTCTGCAAGTGGTTGTGCTTTTGTGTACTTTACTGTACAGTACTGTATAGAGTACAGTATCTTTATTTCAAGCCCAGGATGTCTGGAAGCAAGCATAAAAGCAGCGGTGATGTAGCTGGTACTGCTAAGAAGCGCCAGGAAATGGAGGCCCAGAGAAAGGATGAAGAGAGACAGGAGGAAGAAGAAGCAACTGAAGAACTGATGAGATTCACGACACGGGAAATGGCAAGGGGATTTTCTTTATTTGAGGAGGCACTGTTAGTGTCTGAGGCACAGGACTTGAATGTAGAATGGTACACGAAATTTGCAGCAGCCATTCAGAATGCAATCCAGTGCTACCATGTCATCTATGACGAGAAAAAAAGAGCTACGACCCAGATATCACTGGATCATTTTTTCAAGAGGGTAGATGGAATTGAATCCAGCAAGGAACCAGAACCTGTGCCATCAACGTCAGGCGTGAGTGAAATTACAGCTTGCCTTCCGTCGCCTATTGCTGATGATCCTTCAGCTCTACCATCTCCCACTTCCTCTCCCTCCTCCAGTCAGTAACTTTTCTTGCCTGTTCACTCGATGCCAGCCCCTGTATACCAGCTGTTGTACTGTACTACTGTACTTTTCAAGGTACTGTACTGTAAGGTTAAAAATGTTTTCTTTACTTTTTGTGTTTTTCTTTGTATTATTTGTGTGAAAAGTATAATAAACCTATTATAGTACAGTTCTATATAGCTGATTGTGTTAGTTGGGTACCTAGGCTAACTTTGTTGGACTTAAAAACAAATTGGACTAACGAATGCGCTCTTGGAATGGAACTCGTTCATATGTAGGGGACTTACTGTAGTTCATTTCTGGAACTTTCCATTTAATATTTTTGGACCAAAGTTGACCACAGGTAACTAAAACCATGGAAAGCAAAACTGTGGATGAATGGGGACCACTATAGTTTTATGTATATAACCCCAAACAAAAACTGCTATCTACCTTCCATCTATTATAAATAGAAACTTTGGTGAGTCATCTTTGATTCCTTCTTCTACCTCCAAATCCAGTCAAGTCCTATTGATTCTATCTCTTAAATATCTTTCAAATTATGCCCTTCCTACCTCACTACTTTATTTCAGGGCCACATCTCTTGCTTGGGCTATTGCAAGAAACGCTTTCTCTCAATTTCAAAATTTCTCCTTCACATTTGTTCTTTAAAAATGGGCAGGCTGCTAGCATTTTTAGTTAGCAAGTCATGAAACAAATGAACAAACCAGCAGGAATGGATGGATAAAATATTTCATGTGACTAAAAGTGTTTTTTAGACATTCCAAATAATGTGGAGCTATTTATGTAAAATATAGTCTTATTTTCTGTTAGAAACATTAGATCTGGGTTTTTGGTGAAATTAAAGGTATCATTTCTTTGGTTATTACCCAAATAACACCACAACTTTCAGATGTCTGCTCCCTGAACACATTTCACAATAACTGATTTAATTAATCGAACACCATGTCACCTTCATAGCTGGATTTAGTGCCCGTTATCCCAGAATCTTAAAATCTTTAAAGTGGTAAGTTTGTTCCTAGAGAGAACTGTCAAGTTAAATGCTTAATTTTTCTGTTATGAAAGCTAATTTTTTTACTTTTCTATGATATAATGTTTAAAAGATCAGATTTTAGAGTCAGAAATCTGTAGGTTAAATCTCATCCCTTCCACTCCCATAGGGGACTTTAAGGAAATTGCTGAACAGCTCTAAGCTTCAGTTCCTTTATATACACAAGAGAAATAATCATACTGTTCGTAGCTCACAGGGCTATTGGAAGCATGAAATGACATAATGCATGTGAATCACTCAGAGTGCCTAACATCTGTTAAGCACATAATTAGTTTATATTACTATAACTCCAGTTCATAGTGTAAAGAAGTAAAGAATTCATTGTTGACTTAATCTGGGGGAACTCACACCAAGAAATGTTAAGATTGTAAATCTGGGAGATTGGGTGACTGTGTGTGGGAGCTGAGGGGGTAGAAGTCAAGAAATAGGAGAGGACTTCCAGGTGTCAAGCATGGGCAAATGATCACTGATGGTGCTAGACAGGTTACATAGGCAATGCGTGGAGTATGTGGTCAGGGCAGGGAGTAATGTATCCAGTTTCGGCTCTGTTGAATTTAGAGTGCTAGTGGGACATCCATGTGGAGAAATCCAATGGAATATGGATATTTGACTTGGAAATTCAGGAGAGACTTTGGAACATATGGATGTCAATGGGAATGGAGAATTTTACAGAGCAAAAACAGAGTAGGAATGTAAGGGAAAAACACTTAAAAGGCAAATATAGAAGAAGCAGCTCAGGAAGCAAAGTGAGAAGAGACAACTATGACAGGGATGCTTAAGGAGAAGAACCTTTCAAGTGGGAGGTTGTCACCAGGGTAGTTTTGACTCTGGAGTTGGCTTTAAAATGTGGCTACTCATTCAGAAATAGGGTGAGTCATACTGGACATCCGATTGAAGACATAAAAGTCTTAAATTAGTAGATATTTCAAGCTATCTTGGCCTATATTTCTTTTCTTGTATATATGGATACTGCCGTCTGCTAATAACATGCATTTTTGTGATTAAGGTACTATATTTCAGGTATGGTCGCCCTTGTTCCCTCTTTAGGGTATATTCTTCTCCCAGATCTCCACATGGCTGACTTGTTTTCACACAGAGGTGTCAGCTCAAATGCTATTTCCTCAGAATGGCCAGCCCTGACCATTAGAGCTAAAGGTCCTCCCTCCCCTACTCCCAGTTAATCTCTATCTCATCACTCTCTTCGCTTCTTTAATAGCATTTATCACAAGCTGTAATTACTTTGTAATTTTGTTTCTTTATTTCTTAATTGGGTGTCTCTTGCCCCAGCATATAAGCTTCATGGGAGTAGGGATCCTGGGTCTCTTGTGTACTGCTTCATTGATGGCGCCAAACACAACCTGTCTCTTAGAAGGATCTCAATACATGTGTCAAAAAATAAGTGATGGGGGTAGAGTCAAGATGGCAGTGTGGGAAGATGTCGAGTTAGCGTCTCCCCACAACTAGGGCACCTGCTGGCCACTGGTGGGGGACGCTGATGCCCAAGGAGACAGGAGGAACCTCCAAGTGAACTGGTAGGACGTGGGGGGACTGAGGGAGAAGGAGAAGTGGAGGCCAGACAGGACCGGCGCCCCTGAGGCCAGGGGGATCAGGAGAAGCAGGTGGGAGGGACCCTCCGGGAAGAGCAGGAGAGGAGCAGAGGGCATTCTCCCGGCCCACTTGGGCCGGGGAGGCTGCTGAGCTCCCTGGCTAGTCCCCTGCCCTCCAAGACCCCCAACCCCCAGCTGCATTTGTTCTGGGGGCACAGGAGGGAGGGCAGGGACAACAGGAGAGACAGGTGGGAAGGGCCCTCCAGAACCAGAGGAGCAAGAGAGGAGAGGAGGACGTTTGCCCCTCCAACTTGAGCCCAGGAAGCCTGCTGGGCTCCCAGGTGAGGTGCCCTGCCCTCTGAGACCGGGGAGGGGGGCATGCCTGGGCCCCTTCTGTTCCTTGAGCCTAAACCCCACTGCCCACAGCCCCCAGGGCCTTTTCCAGCTCTGTGGGTCCTAAGTATAGGCCCCGCCCACCACCCAGACCTCGCCCTTGCTTAGGCCCCACCCTCCCTCCACAGCCAAGGCCTTTCCCCCCCCTTTTTTTTCTTTCTTTTTTTTCCTTTTCCCTCCTCTTTTTTACTACTGTGGTACTGATGTACCTTCTGGTTGTTGATTCATCTGTATTTTTATTTTTATATTCTTTCTGACATATCTGTTAGTTTCCTAATCTAATTTTATTTTTTACTTTGTTATTGTCCTTTTTTTTTTTTTTTTTGCCACCCCACGTGCCTTGCAGGATCTTGGTTCATGAGCTGGAGGTTGGGCGGAAGCTTCTGCGGTGGGAGCTCCAAGTCCGAACCACTGGACTAACAGAGATCCTCAGACACCAGGGAATATTCATCGGGGTGAGGTCTCACGGAGTTCCTCATCTCAGCACCAAGACCCAGCTCTACCCAACAGCCTACAAACTCCAGTGTTGGATGCCTCAGGCCAAACAACCAGTAAGACAGGAACACAATCCCACTCATTAAAAAAAAAAAAAGAGAGACAACAACAAAAAAAATATGTCACAGATGAAGGAGCAAGATAAAAACCTACAAGACCAAATAAATGAAGAGGAAATAGGCAATCTACCTGAAAAAGAATTCAGAGTAATGATAGTAAACATGATCCAGAATCTTGGAAATAGAATGGAGGCACGGATTGAGAAAACACAAGAAATGTTTAACAAAGGTCCAGAAGAACTAAAGAACAAACAAACAGAGATGAACAATAACTGAAAAGAAAAATACACTAGAAGGAATCAATAACAGAATAACTGAGGCAGAAGAACGAATAAGTGAGCTGGAAGACAAAATGGTGGAAATAACTGCTGAGGAACAGAATAAAGAAAAAAGAATGAAAAGAATTGAAGACAATCTCAGAGACCTCCGGGACAACACTAAATGCACCAACATTTAAGATATAGGGGTCCTAGAAGAATAAGAGAAAAAGAAAGGGTCTGAGAAAATATTTGAAGAGATTATAGTCGAAAACTTCCCTAACATGAGAAAGGAAATAGTCACCGAAGTCCAGGAAGCGCAGAGAGTACCATAAAGGATAAACCCTAGGAAAAACACACCAAGACACATATTAATCAAATTAACAAAAATTAAATTCAAAGAAAAAATATTAAAAGCAGCAAGGGAAAAACATAAAAAAAGAAATAACATACAAAGGAATCCCCATAAGGTTATCAACTAATTTTTCAGCAGAAACTCTGAAGACCAGAAGGGAGTGGCAGGATATACTTAAAGTGATGAAACAGAAAAACCTACAATCAAGATTACTCTACCCAGCAAGGATCTCATTCAGATTCGATGGAGAAATAAAAAGCTCTTCGGACAAGCAAAAGCTAAGAGAATTCAGCACCACCAAACCAGCTTTACAACAAATGCTAAAGAAACTTCTCTAGGTGGGAAACACAAGAGAAGAAAAAGACCCACAAAAACAAACCCAAAACAATTAAGAAGATGGTAGTAGGAACATACATATTGATAATAACCTTGGATGTAAATAGATTAAATGCCTCAACCAAAAATCACAGACTGGCTGAATGGATACAAAAACAAGACCCATATATATGCTGTCTACAAGAGACACACTTCAGACCTAGGGACACATACAGACTGAAGGTGAAGGGTTGGAAAAAAGATATTCCATGAAAATGGAAATCAAAAGAAAGCTGGAGTAGCAATACTCATATCAGGAAAAACAGACTTTAAAATAAAGACTGTTATAAGAGATAAGGAGCAACACTACATAATGATCAAAGGATCAATCCAAGAAGAAGATATAACAATTATAAATGCTTATGTACCCAACATAGAGCACCTCAGTACATAAAGAAAATGCTAACAACCATGAAAGGAGAAATCAACAGTAACACAATAATAGTAGGGGGCTTTAATACGCCACTTACACAAATGGACAGATGATCCAAACAGAAAATAAATAAGGAAACACAAGCTTTAAATGACATAATAGACCAGATAGATTTAATTGATATTATAGAACATTCCACCCAAAAGTGGCAGAATACACTTTCTTCTCAAGTGCACATGGAACATTCTCCAGGGTAGATCATATCTTGGGTCACAAATCAAGCCTTGGAAAATTTAAGCATCTTTTCTGACCACAATGCTATGAGACTGGAAATCAATTACAGGAAAAAAAACTGTAAAAAACACAATTACATGGAGGCTAAACAGTGGGCTAATAAATAACTAAGAGATTACTGAAGAAATCAAAGAAGAAATAAAAAAATACATAGAAACAAATGACAATGAAACCCGACGACCCAAAACCTATGGGACACAGCAAATGCAGTTCCAAGAGGGAAACTTATAGCAATTCAATCTCACCTCAAGAAACAAGAAAACTCTCAAATAAACATCTAACCCTACACTTAAAACAACTAGAAAAAGAAGAACAAACAAAACCCAAAGTCAGTAGAAGGAAAGAAATCATAAAGATCAGAACAGAAATAAATCAAATAGAAACGAAGAAAACAATAGCAAAGGTCAACAAAACTAAAAGCTGGTTCTTTGAGAAGATAAACAAAATTGATATACCCTTAACCAGACTCATCAAGAAAAAAAGGGAGAGGACTCAAATCAATAAAATCAGAAACGAAAAAGGACAAGTTACAATGGACACTGCAGAAATACAAAGCATCCTAAGAGACTACTACAAGCAACTCTATGCCAATAAAATGGACAACCATGAAGAAACAGACAAATTCTTGGAAAGGTACAATTTTCCAAGACTGAACTAGGAAGAATTAGAAAATATAAACAGACATATCACAAGTAATGAAATTGAAACCATAATTTAAAATCTTCCAACAAACAAAAGTCCAGGACCAGATGGCTTCACAGGTGAATTCTATTAAACATTTAGAGAAGAGCTAACACTGATCCTTCTCAAACTCTTCCAAAAAATTGCAGAGGGAGAAACACTCCCAAATTCATTCTATGAAGCCACCATCACCCTGATACAAAATCCAGAAAAAGATATCACAAGAAAAGAAAATTATAGACCAGCATCACTGATGAACATAGATGCAAAAATCCTGATCAAAATACTAGCAAACAGCATCCAACAGCATGTTAAAAGGATCAGACACCATGATCAAGTGGGATTTATACCAGGTATGCAAGGATTCTTCAATATATGCAAATCAATCAATGTGATACACCACATTAACAAATTAAAGAATAAAAACCATATGATCATCTCAATAGATGCAGGAAAAGCTTTTGACAAAATTCAACACCAATTTATGATAAAAATTCTCCAGAAAATGGGCACAGAGGGAACAGACCTCAACACATTAAAGGTCACATATGACAAACCCACAGCAAGCATCATACTCAATGGTGAAGAACTGAAAGCATTTCCACTAAGGTCAGGAACAAGACAAGGATGTCCACTCTCGCCACTCTTATTCAACATAGCTTTGGAAGTCCTAGCCATGGCAATCAGAGAAGAAAAAGAAATAAAAGGAATACAAATTGGAAAAGAAGAAGTAAATCTGTCAGTGTTTGCACATGACATGATACTATACATAGAAAACCCTAAAGATGCCACCAGAAAACTACTAGAACTAATCAATGAATTTGGTAAGGTTGCAGGCTACAAAATTAATGCACAGAAATCTCTGGCATTCCTATACACCAACAACGAAAATTCAGAAAGAGAAATTTAGGAAACACTTCCATTTACCATTGCAACAAAAAGAAAAAAATACCTAGGAATAAACCTGCCTAAGGAGGTGAAAGACTTGTACTCAGAAAACTATAAAACACTGATAAAAGAAATCAAAGATGACATAAACAATTGGAGAAATATACCATGTTCTTGGATTGGAAGAATCAACATTGTGAAAATGACTATACTACTCAAAGCAATCTACCGATTCAATGCAATCCCTATCAAACTACCAGTGATATTCTTCACAGAATTAGAACAAAAATTTTTACAACTCGTATGGAAACACAAAAGACCCCGAAGAGCCAAAGCAATCATGAGAAAGAAAAACGGAGTTGGAGGAATCAGGCTCCCTGACTTCAAACAACACCACAACGCTACAGTAATCAAGACAGTGTGGTACTGGCACAAAAACAGACATATACCTCAATGATACAGGATAGAATGCCAAGAGATAAACCCATACACAGATGGTCACCTAATTTATGACAAAGGAGGTAAGAACATACAATGGAGAAAAGACAGCCTCTTCAATAAGTGGTGCTGGGAAAACTGGACAGCTACATGTAAAAGAATGAAATTAGAACACTACCTAACATCATACACAAAAATAAACTTCAAATGGATTAAAGACCTAAATGTAAGTCCAGACACTATAAAACTCTTAGAGAAAAACATAGGAAAAACACTCTTTGACATAAACTGCAGCAAGGTCTTTTTTGACCCACCTCCTAGAGTAACAGAAATAAAAACAAAAATAAACAAATGGGACTTAATTAAACTTAAAAGCTTTTGCACAGCAAAGGAAACCATAAACAAGACAAAAAGACCACCCTCAGAATGGGAGAAAATATTTGCAAATGAAACAACAGACAAAGGATTAATCCCCAAAATATACAAACAGCTCATGGAGCTCAATGTCAAAAAAACAAACAATCCAATTAAAAAATGGGCGGAAGACCTAAATAGACATTTCACCAAGGAAGACATACAGATGGCCTATAGGCACATGAAAAGATACTCAACATTACTAATTATTAGAGAAATGCAAATCAAAACAACAATTGAGGTATCAACTCGTGCCGGTCAGAATGGCTATTATCAAAAAAATCTAGAAACAGCAAATGCTGGAAAGGGTGTGGTGAAAAGGGAACCCTACTGCATTGTTGGTGGGAATGTAAATTGATACAACCACTATTGAAAACAGTATGGAGTTTCCTTAAAAAACTAAAACTAGAACTACCATATGACCCAGGAATCCCACTACTGGGCATATACCCTGAGAAAACCATAATTCAAGAAGAGACAAGTACCCCAATGTTCATTGTAGCACTGTTTACAATAGTCAGGACATGGAACCAACCTAAATGTCCATCAACAGATGAATGGATAAAGAAGATGTGGCACATATATACAATGGAATATTACTCAGCCATATAAAGAAATGAAATTGAATTATCCGTAGTGAAGTGGATGGACCTAGAGTCTGTTATACAGAGTGAAGTTAAATCAAAAAGAAAAAAAATACCATATTCTAATGCATATATATGGAACCTAAAAAAAAAAAAAGGTACTGGTTAACCTAGTTGCAGGGCAGGAATAAAGATGTAGATATAGAGAATGGACTTGAGGACATGGGGTGGGAGGGGGAAGCTGGGGCGAAGTGAGAGTAGCATCAACATATATACACTACCAAACGTAAAATAGTTAGCTAGTGTGAAGCAGCCGCATAGCACAAGGAGATTGGCTCGGTGCTTTGTGATGACCTAGAGGGGTGGGATAGGGATGGTGGGGCGGAGGCTCAAGAGGCAGGGGATGTGGGGACATATGTATGCATATGGCTGATTCACTTTGTTGTACAACAGAAACTAACACGGTATTGTGAAGCAGTTATACTCCAATAAAGATCTGTTAAAAAAAAATAAATAAGTGATGGCCAGGAACTAAGGTGAGAGACAAGAGTTCTTTCCCATTTGCTCTTCAAGAGTGTATTTAGCTTTGGTATTTATCTCATCTATTGAAGGTGAGCTTAATAAAAGCCTCTGTGCCAAGATGTTATGAGGATCCAGATCCAACTGGGGAATTTTCCAGTAATAATGGGGATGCTATATGTCACTAAATGCCAAGATTCCACAACAACAGGAAAAAATTAATAGATGAGACCTCTGAGGATACACATCTTTAATTAGATGTACAGACACATTTATAGGCTTCCCTTCTTTCAGTTCTCCTGATGACATCTCTGCTGCTTATTATGGAATGTGGATTTTTAATGGTGTGGTGGGGGTTGTGGTGAATGGGGAACAGGCAATGTGGAGAAGGATAAAAAAGTTGGTAAAATATTTACTTGTGCTCTGGGCTTTAAATGATATTTTGCCTTCTTCGATGATGCACGTTTGCAACATAAAATCAGAAAAGATTCCAAAAATTCTGCAAGAGACAGGTAAGCCTCTTCCTGTAATAGGTTATTCTGGAATTCCTAGAGGGGACAAGTAGTGTCACTAGTAACCATATTTTCTGCATTAAAAGTGGGAAGCACTCTGATAAATTTATTCATGTTCTTATGAGGACATAAAGATAGAACATTAGAAACTGAAACAGTTCTAAAAATATCCACGACATATAGGTGACGAAGATATGCCATCAGGGGTCTTCCCTGGTGGTCCAATGGCTAAGATTCCATGCTCCCAATGCAGGGGGCCCAGGTTCAATCCCTGGTGAGGGAACTAGATCCCATATGCCACAACTAAAAGATCCCACGTGCTGCAACTAAGACCCGGCGTAGCCATATAAGTAAAATAAAATTTAAAAAATAGATATACCAACAGTATATGCAAGATGATGTGAAGCCATAGTAGATGAAAATGACTTCTCACCTAGGGAAGTCAGAGGGAGAAGCTTGGAGGAGGTCCTGTTTGAACTTGAAATATAAGAATTTACCAAGCAGCATGGAGACAGTGGGTATGCCAGGCAGAGAAAAAGAGCATGTGCAGGGCTTCCCTGGTGACGCAGTGGTTGAGAGTCCGCCTGCCGATGCAGGGGACATGGGTTCGTGCCCCGGTCCGGGAAGATCCCACATACCGCGGAGCAGCTGGGCCCGTGAGACATGGCTGCTGAGCCTGCGCGTCTGGAGCCTGTGCTCTGCAACGGGAGAAGCCACAGCAGCGAGAGGCCCATGTACCACCAAAAAAAAAAAAAAAAGAGCATGTGCAAATATATGAATGTATGAAAGTACATGACATTTTTGGGGAACGACAATGATTTGGGGAAGATGTGTTGAGACAGTGACAAGAGATGAAGTTAAAAACATACTAGAATCAGATTTTAAAGGGCCTTATATATCATTTTAAATGACTTGGGCTTTAAACTGAAGTTATTAGTGAGCCATTCAAGGTTTTTATAGAGATATGTGATCTCAGATACATAATTTAGCCAAGATAAATCTGACAAAAGATAAATTAGAAAAAGGAGAGACTAGACCTAAAGATCAATTATTAAGCTAGTGCAGTAGTCTTAGAGAGAGGTGATGACAACCTGTACAAAGATGCTGATGATGGAGAGAGGAAATAAACTGAGAGTTATTTAGGGGGCATAAACAATAAGGATAAATCTGTAACAAAGATATAAGAGGTGAGGAGAGGTAGGAATTGAGTATGACTTCATGTTTTCTATCTTGGGTAACTGCATTGGAGATATAGAAGAAAGAGCCAAATTGGAAGCAAAGAGAGACGAGGACAAGTATTTGGTTTTGGTTAGGCTAAGCTGGCTTTCTAGGTGACATGTGATAGGCCGTTGAAAATACAAATATGGGTTTTGGAAGAGAGATGAGGACTAAAATAATGAATCTCAAATGATTTGAGATTCAGTATAGACGTGTATATTCAACAATATAGATGGCACTTAGAACCATGGGAGTAGTTGAGATCACCCAGGGTGAGTGAATAAAGTGAGATGGTGAAAGGACTGGTAAGATCTCTTAGTAACAATTCAAGAAATGAAATGAAGTAGTCTGTGGTAATTAAGAAATATACCACAAATTGATATACTTCAAGAGGTAGAGCCTAATTCCTCTCTTCTTCACTGTTGGGATGAACTTATTGGCTAACTTCCAACAGTGGACTGTTTCAGAGAGGAGGGCATAAAATGTACTGCAGCTTTTCTGTTTGTCTGTTTGTCTGTCTTTCTTTGCTTGATCTGGGGGATGTTATCTGTCATGCTGTGAAGACACTTAGGCAGCCCGTGAAGAGACCCATATCGTGAGGAACTAAGGCTTCTAGCAAACAGCTGGTGAGGAACTGAGACATATGTAAAAAGTTAGGAACTGGG
Organism: Mesoplodon mirus; assembly: GCF_964341445.2. Lineage (NCBI taxonomy): Eukaryota > Metazoa > Chordata > Mammalia > Artiodactyla > Ziphiidae > Mesoplodon > Mesoplodon mirus. Next base: position 48,270,025 of record NC_138984.1, read on the forward strand.
GCCTTCTGCCAACAGCCATGTGAATGAAACTTCATGGAAATGGATCCTCTCTCCCCATTTGAGCCTCTAGATAATTGCAGCCCCAGTCAATGCCTTGACTGCAACCTCATAAGAGACCCTGAACCAGAATGTCCCTGTCTCCCCACCCCAAGCTGCTCCTGAATTCCTGACCATCAGATACTTTGAGATAAGTAAAGTTTGTTGTTTTGATGCACTAAGTTTTAGGGTAGTTTCTTACATAGTAATACATAACTAATACAAAGACATTGAAGGGAAAAAGATAAGAAGTTATCAGAGAGGTAGAAGGGAAACAAGGAGAAAGAGTAGTGTTGAAAAAGCCAAGAGAAGAAAGGTTTTAGGAGGAGGAGTTGTGTCAAATGCTATATGTAAGCACATTTTGACCCTGTATTTATTCATCTTATGAATCATTTCCCTTATTTTGCCTATGTGTGCCTTGAGTCTTTGCTTTTCTCTACATGCTTTTTTTTTTTTTTTTCCTGAAGAGATCCTATTCTCTCTCATGGCTTTATGTAATTACTGCCTGTAAGTCGAAAATGATTACATGCAGAATCCTAGGTTTGGTTTCTGGAAGTAGAAGCTTGAACTAAATCAGTGCCATGTGCCGGAGAGTCTTAATGTGCTCAAACTTTATGATCTAGTTCAAATGGCAGTTACTCAGTAAAGCCTTCTCAAATAGAGTTATTTTCTTTTTCATAGACCCACATGATTTTTTCTTCCATCTCCGCTATGGATATTATATACTATTGTTTACCTCATTATCTCCCTCACCAGACTGATTTTCTTGAGTGTAGGGGGCCCATGTGAGATAGTCACATCTGCCTCTCCTTGGTACAGTAACTGACACAAAGACATTTAGTATTTATTCACTGAATGAATAAATAAATGTTGAGCAAATGTTGACCATGTGTACTTGTTCTCAGTGGCAGCATAATAAATTACCCCAGAATTCAGTGGCTTAACGCAAAAAACATCTCTCATCTCACACTTTCTGTTTTTCAGAAATCTGGGCTTGGCTTACTGGGTCCTCAAACTGCAATCAAGGGGTGGCCAGGGCTGTGATCTTATCTGAAGTCTCAACTAGGGAAGGAGCTACTTCCTGCTCACTCAACTGGTTGATATCCTTGCGGGCTGTTCAACTGAGTGCCTGAGTTTCTCATGGACTGTGGGCTGGAGATGTCCCTCAGATACTGACAAGATGGGCCTCTCCATCAGACAGTAACAACATGAAAGCTGGCTTCTATCAGAGTGAGCCAGGGAGAGAGGAAGAAAGGGCAAGCAAGTTGGATGCCAAAGTCTTGTTGTAACCTAATCTTGGAAGCGACAGTCTTCCATTTTTGCTGCATTCTATTCGTAAAGCAAACCACGAAGTCCAGCCCACAGTTGGGGGCTGGGGTGGATTACACAAAGTTATGAATACCAGGGCAGGGGTCCTGAGATCATCAAGGGGCATCTTAGACACACAATCTGTATTGATTAAGAACAATAATTTCACAGAAAAATATGTGGACTGACTCATATTCCCCTCTACTTAATGAGCATGTACTTTTGATTTTACACATTAACCAAGATTAATAATGCTAAGATTTTAGTGTTATCCTTTGACTTGTGTCTGGTATTCTTTATAACACAGTTGCCAGATACTGCAGTGGTAATACAGTAATGGAGAAAGAAGAAAGAGACACTAGCAAAGAGGTGGGACTGAAATTTTAAAATTTGTCTGGTTCTTTTTCTTAGCATCCTCTCATATTTTTAAAAATAAAAACAAAGCCCCAAACAAAAAGGTGTCTAAAACCAGTGCTTAGAATACTACTTAGTACATTATTACAGTAAATGTTATTGTTATTTCTATTTTTCTATTTTTCCAGTGATTTCTCCTGATTCTACTTTTCTCCTATTAGTACCACCAATCTTGGACTTGTCTTTTACACCACTTCTGCCATATTTCCCCAAAGCTAAGGCATTATTGACATATTTACTTTTCCAATGCCTTTTAAATTATCTTTCCTTTTTTCTATTGTAACTTTTACTACCCTATGTTCAAGTTCTTCTTACATTATTGTTGAATGATTGCAAATGCCTTCCTACTGGTTTTCCTCTTCTAATCTTTTCTACACAAACTTGATTTTTGCATCCTGCTTAGTCTGGAGGTCTGTTTCTAGTACATAAAGTTGCAGCTATTTGGTACTGAGTTGCCCATTTCTGCCAGGAGATAAGTGGGAGGTGTTTGCCAGTTCCTTAGTTCCCAGTACTTCAGTGCTGTGGATCAGAGGTTCTCAAATCAAGGTACATAAACACTGGGGTGGGAGAGGGAGCCTCCAATCCTTTTCAGGGGGTCCATGAGGTCAAAATTATTTTCATAATGAAGTTGCGACTTTATTTGCCTTTCACATGTGTTAACATTTGCACTGATGGTGCATAGCAAGGCAGTGGCACCCAACAGTATTAGCAGTCTTTGTATTCTTTGTTGCCACTTACAGAAAAAAAAGCAAGTTTCACTTTAGAATGTCCTTGATAAAGTAGTGTAAACTATGAATTTTATTAAAACTTGAGGGAAGTGAATGAGGAAAGAGAAATTCCCCAACACTGGGCCTGGAGGTTTATGAACTTCAAAAATAGTGGTGATCCACACTCTATTCCCTGGCAGTACCTTCAGGAACTGGCAAGACATCTGAGTTGATCTGCTGTGTGGTGCTCCTAGAGAGACTGGACCGGGAAATGGGACTCCCAGCTTTGACAGAGATTCCAGTGCTCAGGTTTGACATAGAATGAACAGAGCCATCTGCTTTCAGGAACCAAGAGGCTTTGAAAAATAAGATACCAAAGAGAAATATGATAAAGCTGAGAGGATATCTGTGAACTCTAAAGGACCTAAGTTGAATTTTTTTGCTGGTCTGTGGAATGGGAACTTGGAGTTGGAATTAATTTGATTTTAAAGAAATAATGGAGTTTAACATTTCCTGCACACTTCTTTGTAGTTGAAAATACAGTATATACCTATTATATCAGTTAGAATTCTGCAAAGAACTTGGGTGTGTTTGTGTGTGTATGAGTGTGCACGTGCACATATATGTGTATTTATTTATTATAAGGAATTAGCCCATGTGATTTTGGGAGCTAGCATCCTGAAATTTGTAGGGCAGCCAGGCAGGCTGGATATTCAGGCAAGAGTCAATGTTGCAATCTTGTTACCATATTGAGGTGGCATTCCTTCTTTTCTGGGAAACTTTAGTTTTGCTCCATAAATCTTTTTTCTTTACATTTACCTGTATATTTGCTTTTGTCATCATAGACAAAATAAAAAGGATATCAAAATGTCCAGGAAAAAGTAGAGAGAATAAAAACATCAACTACTTTTTTAGTGCCAATTACAGTTCTAGTGTAAATTAAAATACTTAAAAAACAGATTAATTCTGAGAAATATGCTTCCACAAACACTCTCTTTTCTTCTCCGATTTTATAGAAAGCTGTGTGACCGTTTCATGTGCAATACATCTGACTTATTCCCATTCCTCTGTTCCCCTAATATTTTTAGAAAATCCTAATAATATTTGGTATTTGAAAAGGCTTCCATCAAGCAGAAAAAGACAATTCTTATATATGAGAAGATACACAATTATATTTGGAATGAAGTTGGAAGTAAAAATTATATGAATTAATTGGTATTACAAAGGGACATAAATAGATTGTTTATGGTGCTTTCTTTCTACAGCCCTCCCACAGTCCTTTTGGTCTTCATAATAAGGCAAAAATAAAAGTTTATAAAAATAAAATGAGATTGGTTCCAAGATAAGAGTTAACCTTGGATTTGAATGATTCTATTGATTTGGTTTTATGAACCTGAGGCAGGATTGCATTTAAGGATTGGGTGTACTTTGGTTTAAAATTAGTGCTTCTTAAAGTGTTGGCAAATAGACTGCAATTGCCAATAAACTTGGCTGAGACAGGCTCAAGCAATAGCTAAGTTCATACAGAGATAATAACTGAGATAAATATAGAGTCACAAGATGTTCATTTAAAAATAAAACTTTCTATACTATAATTATCAAAATAAATCTCACCAGTCACGAGAAGTGAAGCTAACCAAAACATCTCAAGGGTACTCATGACCTTCAGTGTGGAAAACTGGAGCATAGTTTTAATCTTTCTTTCCTATATCCTCCTTTTCACCTCTTCTCATTTTCTTCTTCTTGTACAATCTACAACATCAGCTTCACCTATAAGGAAGTGTCATTTTAAGCAATTTAAAAAATACTTGTTAAAGAAGTTCTGGCTCTGAAATCTTAGATAATGACAATTATCTAGTCACTGGGAACTGGAAGGGGAAGAAACAGTTGCAGCTCAGGCCTATTCCTCCCTCTCCTTTCCCCTCCCCCATTGGTTCAGCCAACTAAAACATCAGCTATTGCTTTAGCAGAGGGATGGGAAGGTTACTATTAGTGATAACACAAGTTCGTCCTAAATGTTTCATTTAAGCTAAGTTAGATAGTATATTTTATTTTGTTTCGTTGTCTTTTAGAGATTAACGATGCCAGGTTGAATAAGGCATGGCCCCTGTCCTTAATAATGGTGGATAGAGACATGAAGTATTTACTATACAACTTGGTAAATTCTGTAACAGAAGTCGGCAAAGTATTCTGAAACCATAGTGCCAAGAACAATGAACTTTATATTAGGGTGACAAGAAATGTAATGGGATGTAAAAGTAGGTCTTATAGTATTTTGGAAATGTGTTGACATAGTAAAAATTAATTTAAGAAAAAAGGCCTCTTCCAAAAATCAGAAGTGAAAATACAAGGATAGTGAGAAAACAGACCCCACTGGCCTAATGCCAGCAGGCATTAGGGAGAAATAACAAGGGGACAGGTAGCTCCCTGTATTATTATAATATGCGAATAGGAGGAGACATGGGTCTAATGTAATCCCAGGGGGGAGTGGTTAAGAGAGGAAACAAAGGGAGGAGGAGTTTTTGGTTTTTTTGTATAAATATGTACATCCAAGCCTGTGCACCTGAGAACTCTTTGGATACTGCAGACCTACAGTAGCCTCACTCACTGACTGTGATAAAATCAGTGCAGATAATAAATCACAAAATGGCCACATAATCTTGTTGGCCACACTTGTTCTCCCAGTTGGACTCACTGAATAGAAGAAACATTTGACTGGGAAAAAAATCAAAAGCTACCCAGGAAGTCAGCAGAAGGTAATGGGAAAGGTTCTCAAGAGAAGTGACCTTTTCCAGGCATGGAAGTAATGGAAAATTTATTCTAGGAAAAGCAAAATTTATGTGCAAAGGCTCAAGAGCAAAGAAAAATTATGGTGAGTGTGATGAATAGTAGGTTGATCGGAGGAGCTAATGACAGCTGCCACCTTTAGAATCATTGGCAAGGCCACAGGGCACAGCTCTTCAAGTGCCACTACTCTGTGAGCTAATCTTCGACTTGAGGAACCTGGGTCAAGACTATGCTATAAATATCAGGAATTCAAAGCAGCAGAGCAAAAGGTCTCTGATACTAGATGAACTTCTAGATGGTTAAGAGTTCTGTTTAGAGGCCTCAGCTTAGGTTAGGATTGGTTTCACCTCTCCATGTACCTGAATTTCCCTTTACTAGCACCCATTTGTCTCTTCTCCATTAGAGGTCTAGTGACCTTAAGTGCCAAAACAGCATTAAACGATGAAGAAAAAGGAATGCATCACTGCTTTAAATTTAAAAGAGCTCTGGGCTGGAGCTACCATGATTTATATAGCAGCACAGCTCTAATGAGAGGTTTATATTAGCCTTTATATTATTTCCTTGTATTTATTTCTGTTTCCATTGTGCTTACCATGATAAAGTGCTTGCTACAATGAAGTTACAGTAAATTGTATGCTATAATAAAGTTACGGTTTTCACTGCTGATTTTGATTTCTTATGATGAATATGTCAGGTGAAAAAAACCCAAAAAACATGAACTATAGTAATATAACACAAACAAGTAAAGTAAAAAAACTCAAAGGCATAGTGTATTCATTTTCTACTGCTGCATAATAAATTATCACAAACTTTGTAGTTTAAAACAACACACAGTTATATCTTGCAGTTTCCATGGGTCAGGAGTCTGGGCACAGCTTAGCTGGGTCCTCTGTCTCACAGTCTCAGACAGCTGCAATAAAGCTGTCAGATGGAGCTGCAACTCATCTGAGGCTTGAGTTCTCTTTCAAGCTTGCCAAGGTTGCTGGCAGAATTTGGTTTCTGCCATGTGACTCTTTCCACAACATGGCAGTTTGCTTCTAGCCCAACAGGAAGGTGTTTGCTGCTGCTTTGAGACTCTTTTAAGGGCTCGTCTGATTAGTGCAGGCCCCCACCGAGCATAATCTCCCTTTTGATTAACTCAAAGTCAACTAATTAGGCACCTTCATTACATCTGAAAAATTCCTTCACCTTTGCCATATAGTGTAACCTAATCAAGAGAATGATATCTCACCGTATTTGCAGGCCCTGCCTACACTCAAGGGGAGGGGATTATACAAGGGTGTAGATCATTGGGAGTCATCTTAAAATTCTGCCTACCACATACATTAATCTTAAATTATGGATATATTTCCTATTTTCACAAATGAGCTGAGAATTTCTGTAATACTTATATAATATCTAAGGCTTAGATGTTATCACAGCACTATCTAGTAGAAGTATAATGCAAGCCACAAACGTGAGCCACATATGTAACTTTAAAATTTTTAGTAGCAACGTAAGAAAAAGTAAATAGAAATGAGTGAAATTAATTTTAATGTTTTATTTAATCAGTATATGCAGAATATTATCATTTCAACATGTAATCAATATAGAACATTATAGGTGAGATATGATATATTTTAAAAATATTGTCTTTGAACACCAAGTCTCAGTTTGGGTTAGCAACATTTCAAGTGCTCAATGGCCACAACTGGCTAGTAGTGGCTGTCGTATTGGAAGCAAACAACTATTACTTGCCTTTTCAACAATATCCACCAGGTGTCACAATGAGTTTACAACTCTAAGCCAGCGATGCCAGCAGTTTCTTCTCTTGGTAACAATTGTTCACATATATACGGAATCTGAAAAAAAGAAAAATGGTCCTGAAGAACCTAGGGGCAGGACAGGAATAAAGACGCAGACGTAGAGAATGGACTTGAGGACACGGGGAGGGGGAAGGGTAAGCTGGAAGAAGTGGCATTGACATATATATACTACCAAATGTAAAATAGATAGCTAGTGGGAAGCAGCAGCATAGCACAGGGAGATCAGCTCCATGCTTTGTGACAACCTAGAGGGGTGGGATAGGGAGGGTGGGAGGGAGAGGCAAAAGGGAGGGGATATGGGGATATATGTATATGTATAGCTGATTCACTTTGTTATACAGCAGAAACTAACACAACAATGTAAAGCAATTATACTTCAATAAAGATGTTAAAAAAAAAGATTGGTGGATTGTATCAATGTTAATACCTTAGTTGTGAAATTATACTACAGTTTTACATAATGTCACCATTACAGGAAACTGGTTACATTATACACGGAATGGATCTCTCCATATTTCTTATAATGCATGTGAATCTACAATTATCTCAAAAATTTAAATTAACAAAACAAAATCTACAGAATAGTTGAAAAATAAACATATGTTAAGGCAGAAAAAAAAAGAAAACAATTGTTAGTTCTCTTTGTATTTAAGTATTTTTGACTTTCCATGTACTTGTAATATCCCTTGAACTTTTTGCCTAGATAATTAAGAAATCAAGCAATGTGGATTTTACTACTTAAACAAATGAGTCAGAATTCAAAATGATGTGTATATCAGGCCCATTATTCCTTAGTCTTTCTGTAATCTCATCCTTAGATGGTCTGCCTGGTGAGAGGGTAAGTAATTAATAATTACATGCACGTGCAATACTCAACAACATAATAACAATTATTTTAAAATTAGATCATTTCAAATACCTGAGTAATTTTCACAACCCCAGACACAATTAAATGGTGTCCTTTTTACCTTCTCAAATTGTTAATAGAATACATTAAGAATAGGAAACCAAAGTTTTTTTTAGGTAACAAAATATTCTTTAATTTTCATAGCATTACTGCAATTTACTAATTGCCAATAATAACTTCTACTTCTCACATACACAGTAAGCTTCAGTGGGATTATGATGTTTGAGCTTACTAACACGTATTACTTTAAAAAGCAGCATCATTTAAAAACGTTCATTTACTTATTTGCAGGTTGTTTTAGGATTCCTTTTAAAATGAGCGATAAACTGCTTTTGTTTTAATATTCTGTGGTTTTAATTTTCACAGTCTTGTACTTTATTTCCTAGGTAAAATTAAATATACATATTTAGAGATTGAGGCATCTCAAATACCTTCTCCTTAACTTTTAGGAAATCACTAGTCTATAAAATACTTTAAAAAATACAAACAGATGTCATAAAGAAGCTACTCATGAGTAGTGAGAAGATTAAAATGTGAGTTTTTATCACTAACTTCCATAAAGTGAGTATAATTTACATGTACTCTAGTTTTATACCAATAATTATGCCTTCTTTTTGTCCTATTAGTCCCAACTATATGATGTCCATAAAATAAAAATAAACTTGATTCTAATGAAAAACAATAATTATTTATCTCTTGAGGATTCACATTGTCAACTTCAGAGGATATGAATCAGCCTTGGCATCTTATTAACTAATATTTTAAGGAGAGAAATGAACAGTGTTGTAGCCATAACTATATAAGATAGAAAAATCACCATGTAGAAGTACACAAGTAATATTTTTGTAAAAAATCCATAAAGCTTAAAGTTGGGATAATGTATACAGTACTTTTGTCTGTGTGTGTGCCTCCTGTTGGGATAAACCTCTCTTTTTTTTTTTTTTTTTCCGGTACGCGGGCCTCTCACTGTTGTGGCCTCTCCCGTTGCAGAGCACAGGCTCTGGACGCGCAGGCTCAGCGGCCATGGCTCACGGGCCCAGCCGCTCCGCGGCATGTGGGATCTTCCCGGACCGGGGCACGAACCCATGTCCCCTGCATCGGCAGGTGGACTCTCAACCACTGTGCCACCAGGGAAGCCTGGGATAAACCTCTTTTAACACATCTAGGAAAATTTAACCACATATATAAATATTTTAGAAACCAGATTTTTAATGAAATTATCGAGTATATGCAAATAACATTTTTTGCTGCTCAGCTCTTTACAATTTTTCTTATTTCCTTCTTGAAGAAATATTAGCAATATAATGCCTAATTTGTTTGTTGTTTTTGAAAGCATAAGGCTCATATAGTCCAGGAGATGGCAGCCAACACCTTTTGTAAAATAAATGAATTATGTTGATACTTTATTATGGTAATTTTAATGTGATTTCTTGGTTTTAATAACATCAGCATTGAAGTGATCACTAAAGGAATAAAACTGTTGAAATTCTAAATGTAGATATCTCATTGTGTAAGTGTGCTTTAAAGAGATTCCTCAGAGTATTTTACAAGGCAAACTGAATACATTTCTCTCTCCTCTTTCCTCCTGCCCTCAGAGCATTGGTTTCTGCCACAATATTGACCTAGAATTACCTATAGAGAAGTAGGATTAAAGAATAAATTTTAATATTAATGAATATTTCAGAGGTATTCAAATTAACCACATAAAATATTAATAATATCATTTAGAAAGTATGTCAGAACCAATAACTGAGGTGTTTTTTTTTGAATACCATACTTTTCTGGTTAAATTCATAATTCATAAAGCAAGAAAAGAAGGCCAATACAGTGAGGATTTTGCATTTGCATTTGCTTTAAGGGGCTATTTTAACCTATGAATACATTACTTTGTATAATATTAAAGCTGTTTTATTATGTGAGCTTACAGGGTAAGGAAAGGCATTACTCTGTCCCTTGTCCACACATCTAGTGCCCCAATTTTTATGGCTACTTACTGAGGGACAAGTCTACAAATCATGCAATTCTGACAGCCAACAGAACTTGCATTTACAAGTCCCACAAGACTACAGCAAAGAAAAAAGCAGTTTTTATTTTTACTTATTTATTTTTTGGGCTGCACCCATAGCATGTGGGATCCTAGTTCCCCGAACAGGGACCAAACCTGCATGCCCTGGACTGGAAGCACAGAGCCTTAAACAATGGACCACCAGGGAAGTCCCAAAACAGCAGTTTTTAAATGGGTGAAGAAGCACCCCCTTCCAACTCAGGCTATATACCTGGGCTTAGCCCTGGGGGAGCATGCAAAAATGCCCATCTCCCAGTTTCTCCCTGGAAGGAGTTTAACTGCATACTTTCCAAGGTGCTGCTTGAGAGTCTGGCTTCTATCCAGCCTGCGTCTAGGTGCTGACTTCCATCCTCCCCTTTAGGACACTGCTGGGTCTTGGCACACCCTTAACTACTAGGAACCATTAAGAAAAAAGATGGCAACTTGGACAATTAAAAGGTTTGAGAGTCAAACAGAAGCTCAGACCAGGCTGATTGATGAGACTCAATGCCTATAGACGTCTGTCAAGATTGGGAGAGGTGGCTGTTTTATCTAATGTGCAGAAACCAACACAGAGAGTCAAGGAAAATGAAGAAACAAAAGAATATGTTTCAAACAAAAGAAGAAGACAAATATCCTGAAATCAGTTTCAATAAAATGGAGAGAAATGATTTATCCAGTAGTTCAAAATAATGGTCATAAAGATGCTCACTGAGGTCAGGACAGCAGTGCATGAATAAAGCAAGAATTTCAACAAACAGAAATGTGAAAAAGTACCAGACCAAATAAATAGATAGATAAATAAATAAATAAATAAATAAATAAAAAGTACCAAACAGGGACTTCCCTGGTGGTGCAGCGGTTAAGAACCTGCTTGCCAATGCAGGGGACATGGGTTCAAGCCCTGGTCTGGGAAGATCCCACATGCTGCGGAGCAACTAATCTCATGCACCACAACTACTGAGCCTGCGCTCTAGAACCCGTGAGCCAAAACTACTGAGCCTGCATGCCTAGAGCCCATGCTCCACAACAAGAGAAGCCACCACAATGGGAAGCCCATGCACCACAATGAAGAGTAGCCCCCGCTCGACACAACTAGAGAAAGCTTGCATGCGGCAACGAAGACCCAATGCAGGCAAAAATAAATAAATAAATTTATATTAAAAAAAGTGCCAAACAGAAATCATAAAGCTGAAGAATACAATAACTGAATTGAAAAATTCAGTAGAGGAGTTCAGCAAAAGGCTAAATAATGTAGAAGAAAAGATCAGCAAAATTGAAGATGGGGCAGTGGAGTTCATTTTATCAGAGGAACAAAAAAGAAAAAAAGAATAAATAAAGAGTGAAGATAGCTTATCAGACTTATGGGGCACCAATATATACCTCATAGGAGCCCAAGAAGCAAAAGAGAAAAAGGTGCAGAAAGCTTATTCAAAAAAATAATGGCTGAAAATTTCCCTAACTTGGGGAAAGAAATACATGTCCATATCCAGAAAGCCCAGAAAATTCCAAAAAATGTATATCTAAAGAGACCCATTATAATTGAAAGTAGCGATAGAAAAGCAACTTGTTACATACAAGGAACCCCCATAAGACAGTCAGCAGATTTTTAAGCAGAAACATTGTAGGTCAGATAGGAATGGAATAATGTAGTCAACGTGCTGAAATAAAAAAAAAAAAAAACTGCAAGCCAAGAATTCTTTACCTCGAAAAGTTGTCCTTTAGAATTGAAGGAGGGATAAAGAGTATCCAGACAAACAAAAGCTGAATAAGTTCATCATCACTGGATTAGCCTTACAAGAAATGTTAAAGAGAGTTCTTCAAGCGGAAATGAAAGGATGCTAATTTAGTAACATGAAACATATGAAAGTATAAAACTCATTAGTAAAGTTAAATATAGAGTTAAATTCTGAATACTCTAATATTGTACTAGTGGTGGGTAAATCACTCATGAATCAGGTATAAAGGTTAAAAAACTAAAGTATTAAAAATAACTATAACTACAATGATTTGTTAACAGATACACAAGATAAAAAGATGTGAATTGTGACATCAAAAACATAAAATGGGGCAGGAGTATGCAAATAAAATGGACAACCATGAGGAAATGGACAAAATCTTGGAAAGGTATAATTTTCCAAGACTGAACCAGGAAGCATTAGAAAATATAAACAGATCTATCACAAGTAATGAAATTGAAACCATAATTAAAAATCTTCCAAAAAAAAAAAGTCCAGGACCAGATGGCTTCACAGGTAAATTCTAGCAAACATTTAGAGAAGAGCTAACACCCATCCTTCTCAAACTCTTCCCAAAAATTGCAGAGGGAGAAACACTCCCAAATTCATTCTATGAAGCCACCATCACCCTGGTATCAAAACCAGAAAAAGATACCACAGAAAAAGAAAATTATAGACCAGTATCACTGATGAACATATATGCAAAAATCCTGCACACAATACGAGCAAACAGAATCCAAGAGCACATTAAAAGGATCATACACCATGATCAAGTGGGATTTATACCAGGGATGCAAGGATTCTTTGACATACGCAAATCAATCAATGTGATACACCACATTAACAAATTAAAGAATAAAAACCATATGATCATCTCAATAGATGCAGGAAAAACTTTTGACAAAATTCAACACCCATTTATGATAAAAACTCCCCAGAAAATGGGCATAGAGGGAACATACCTCAACATAATAAAGGCCATATATGACAAACACACAGCAAGCGTCATACTCAATGGTGAAAAACTGAAAGCATTTCCACTAAGATCAGGAACAAGACAAGGATGTCCTCTCTCACCACTCTTATTCAACATAGTTTTGGAAGTCCTAGCCATGGCAATCAGAGAAGAAAAAAAAATAAAAGGAATACAAATTGGAAAAGAAGAGGTAAATCTGTCAGTGTTTGCAGATGACATGATACTATACATAGAAAATCTTAAAAATGCCACCAGAAAACTACTAGAACTAATCAATGAATTTGGTAAGGTTGCAGGCTACAAAATTAATGCACAGAAATCTCTGGCATTCCTATACACCAACAATGAAAATTCAGAAAGAGAAATTAAGGAAACACTCCCATTTACCACTGCAACAAAAAGAAAAAAGTACCTAGGATACCTAGGAATAAACCTGCCTAAGGAGGCGAAAGACTTGTACTCAGAAAACTATGAAACACTGATGAAAGAAATCGTTGACATAAACAGATGGAGAAATATACCATGTTCTTGGATTGGAAGAATCAACATTGTGAAAATGACTATACTACCCAAAGCAATCTACAGATTCAATGCAATCCCCATCAAACTACCAACAGCTTTATTCACAGAATTAGAACAAAATTTTTACAATTCGTATGGTAACACAAAAGACTCCGAAGAGCCAAAGCAATCATGAGAAAGAAAAACGGAGTTGGAGGAATCAGGCTCCCCAACTTCAAACTACATCACAAAGCTACAGTAATCAAGGCAGTGTGGTATGGGCACAAAAAACAGAAATATAGATCAATGGTACAGGATAGAATGCCAAAAGATAAACCCATACACAGGTGGTCACCTAATTTATGACAAAGGAGGCAAGAACATACAATGGAGAAAGACAGCCTCTCCAATAAGTGGTACTGGGAAAACTGGACAGCTACATGTAAAAGAATGAAATTAGAACACTACCTAACACCATACACAAAAATAAACTCCAAATGGATTAAAGACTTAAATGTAAGACTAGACACTATAAAACTCTTAGAGGAAAACATAGGAAAAACACTCTTTGACATAAACCACAGCAAGATCTTTTTTGACCCACCTCCTAGAATAATGGAAATAAAAACAAAAATAAACAAATGGGACTTAATTAAACTTAAAAGCTTTTGCACAGCAAAGGAAACCATAAACAAGACAAAATGACAACCCTCAGAATGGGAGAAAATATTTGCCAATGAAACAACAGACAAAGGATTAATCTCCAAAATATACAAACAGCTCATGGAGCTCAATATCAAAAAAAACCAAACAATCCAGTTAAAAAATGGGCAGAAACACCAGAAATACAGCTACACGTGGAACAACTCCTACAGAACACCTACTGAACGCTGGCAGAAGACCCCAGACCTCCCAAAAGGCAAGAAACTCCCCACATACCTGGGTAGGGCAAAGCGGAGAGATCCCCACACAGAGGATCGGTGCCGAGCGGCACTCACCAGCCCGAGAGGCTTGTCTGCTCGCCTGGCGGGGCGGGCGACGCTGGAAGCTGAGGCTCGGGCTTCGGTCAGAGCGCAGGGAGAGGACTGGGGCTGGCGGGGAGAACTCAGCCTGAAGGGGGCTAATGTGCCACAGCTAGCCGGCAGGGAGTCCGGGAAAACTCTGGAGCTGCCGAAGAGGCAAGAGACTTTTTCCTCCCTCTTGGTTTCCTGGTGCGCGAGGAGAGGGGATTAAGAGCGCTGCTTAAAGGGGCTCCACAGACGGGCGCGAGTCGCGACTGAAAGCGCGGAGCCCAGTAACGGGTGTGGGACGCTGGGGCTGCTGCTGCCGCCGCCAAGAAGCCTGTGTGCGAGCGCAGGTCACTGTCCACACCGCCCTTCCGGGAGCCTGTGCAGCCCGCCACTGCCGGGGTCCCGGGATCCAGGGGCGGCTTCCCTGGGAGAACGCACGGCGCGCCTCAGGCTGGTGCAACGTCACGCCGACCTCTGCCGCTGCAGGCTCGCCCCGCACTCCGTGCCCCTCCCTCCCGCCCGGCCTGAGTGAGCCAGAGTCCCCGAAGAGGCTGCTGCTTTAACCCTGTCCTGTCTGAGCGAAGAACAGACGCCCTCCGGCGACCTACACGCAGAGGCGGGGCCAAATCCAAAGCTGAGACCCGGGAGCACTGAGAACAAAGAAGAGAAAGGGAAACCTCTCCCAGCAGCCTCAGAAGCAGCGGATTAAAGCTCCACAATCAACTTGATGTACCCTGCATCTGTGGAATACATGAATAGACAACAAATCATCCCAAATTGAGGAGCCAGGAGTCAGTGCTGTGCCTCTGAGGTGGGAGAGCCAACTTCAGGACACTGGTCCACAAGAGACCTCCCAGCTCCACATAATATCAAATGGCGAAAATCTTCCAGAGATCTCCATCTCAACACCAGCACCCAGCTTCACTCAACGACCAGCAAGCTACAGTGCTGGACACCCTATGCCAAACAACTAGCAAGACAGGAACACAATGCCACCCATTAGCAGAGAGGTGGCCTAAAATCATAAAAAGTCTACAGACACCCCACAGCACACCACCAGACGTGGACCTGCCCACCAGAAAGACAAGATCCAGCCTCACCCACCAGAACACAGGCACTAGTCCCCTCCAACAGGAAGCCTACACAACCCACTGAACCAACCTTAGCCACTGGGGACAGACACCAAAAACAACGGGAACTACGAACCTGCAGCCTGCAAAAAGGAGACCCCAAACACAGTAACATAAGCAAAATGAGAAGACAGAAAAATACACAGCAGGAGAAGGAGCAAGATAAAAACCCACCAGACCTAACAAATGAAGAGGTAATAGGCAGTCTACCTGAAAAAGAATTCAGGATAATGATGGTAAAGATGATCCAAGATTCTATTTCCCAGATCCAAAATCTTGGAAATAGAATAGACAAAATGCAAGAAACAGTTAACAAGGACCTAGAAGAACTAAAGATGAATCAAGCATCGATTAAAAACACAATAAATGAAATGAAAAATACTCTAGTTGGGATCAATAGCAGAATAACTGAGGCAGAAGAACGGATAAGTGAGGTGGAAGATAAAATAGTGGAAATAACTGATGCAGAGCAAAATAAAGAAAAAAGAATGAAAAGAACAGAGGAAAGTTTCAGAGACCTCTGGGACAACATTAAACGCACCAACATTCGAATTATAGGGGTTCCAGAAGAAGAAGAGAAAAAGAAAGGGACTGAGAAAATATTTGAAGAGATTATAGTTGAAAACTTCCCTAATATGGGAAAGGAAATAGTTAATCAAGTCCAGGAGGCACAGAGAGTCCCATACAGAATAAATCCAAGGAGAAATACACCAAGACACATATTAATCAAACTGTCAAAAATTAAACACAAAGAAATCATATTAAAAGCAGCAAGGCAAAAACAACAAATAACACACAAGGGAATCCCCATCAGGATAACAGCTGATCTCTCAGCAGAAACTCTACAAGCCAGAAGGGAGTGGCAGGACATAATTAAAGTGATGAAGGAGAAAAACCTGCAACCAAGATTACTCTACCCAGCAAGGATCTCATTCAGATTTGATGAAGAAATTAAAACGTTTACAGACAAGCAAAAGCTGAGAGAGTTCAGCACCACCAAGCCAGCTTTACAACAAATGCTAAAGGAACTTCTCTAGGCAAGAAACACAACAGAAGGAAAAGACCTACATTAACGAACCCAAAACAATTAAGAAAATGGGAATAGGAACATACATATCGATAATTACCTTAAATGTAAATGGACTAAATGCTCCCACCAAAAGACACAGATTGGCTGAATGGATACAAAAACAAGACCCATATATATGCTGTCTACAAGAGACCCACTTCAGACCTAGAGACACATACAGACTGAAAGTAAGGGGATGGAAAAAGATATTCCATGCAAATGGAAACCAAAAGAAAGCTGGAGTAGCAATTCTCATATCAGACAAAATAGACTTTAAAATAAAGACTACTAGAAGAGACAAAGAAGGACACTACATAATGATCAAGGGATCAATCCAAGAAGAAGATATAACAATTGTAAATATTTATGCAACCAACATAGGAGCACCTCAGTACATAAGGCAAATACTAACAGACATAAAAGGAGAAATCGACAGTAACACACTCATAGTAGGGGACTTTAACACCCCACTTTCACCAATGGACAGATCATCCAAAATGAAAATAAATAAGGAAACATGAGCTTTAAATGATACATTAAACAAGATGGACTTAATTGATATTTATAGGACATTCCATCCAAAAACAACAGAATACACATTTTTCTCAAGTGCTCATGGAACATTCTCCAGGATAGATCATATCTTGGGTCACAAATTAAGCCTTGGTAAATTTAAGAAAATTGAAATTGTATCAAGTATCTTTTCTGACCACAATGCTATGAGACTAGATATCAATTACAGGAAAAGAGCTGTAAAAAATACAAACACATGGAGGCTAAACAATACACTACTTAACAACGAAGTGATCACTGAAGAAATCAAAGAGGAAATTAAAAAATACCTAGAAACAAATGACAATGGAGACACAACGACCCAAAACCTATGGGATGCAGCAAAAGCAGTTCTAAGAGGGAAGTTTATAGCAATACAATCCCACCTTAAGAAACAGGAAACTTCTCGAATAAACAACCTAACCTTGCACCTAAAGCAATTAGAGAAAGAAGAACAAAAACATCCCAAAGTTAGCAGAAGGAAAGAAATCATAAAGATCAGATCAGAAATAAATGAAAAAGAAATGAAGGAAACGATAGCAAAGATCAATAAAACTAAAAGCTGGTTCTTTGAGAAGATAAACAAAATTGATAAACCATTAGCCAGACTCATTAAGGAAAAAAGGGAGAAGACTCAAATCAACAGAATTAGAAATGAAAAGGAGAAGTAACAGCTGACACTGCAGAAATACAAAGGATCATGAGAGATTAATGCACACAACTAATTATATGACAATAAAATGGACAACCTGGAAGAAATGGACAAATCTTAGAAAAGCACAACCTTTCGAGACTGAACCAGGATGAAATAGAAAATATAAACAGACCAATCACAAGCACTGAAATTGAAACTGTGATTAAAAATCTTCCAACAAACAAAAGCCCAGGACCAGATGGCTTCACAGGCGAATTCTATCAAGCATTTAGAGAAGAGCTAACACCTATCCTTCTGAAACTCTTCCAAAATATAGCAGAGGGAGGAACACTCCCAAACTCATTCTACGAGGCCACCATCACCTTGATACCAAAACCAGACAAGGATGTCACAAAGAAAGAAAACTACAGGCCAATATCACTGATGAACATAGATGCAAAAATCCTCAACAAAATACTAGCAAACAGAATCCAACAGCACATTAAAAGGATCATACACCATGATCAAGTGGGGTTTATTCCAGGAATGCAAGGATTCTTCAATATACGCAAATCAATCAACGTGATACACCATATTAACAAATTGAAGGAGAAAAACCATATGATCATCTCAATAGATGCAGAGAAAGCTTTCGACAAAATTCAACACCCATTTATGATAAAAACCCTGCAGAAAGTAGGCATAGAGGGAACTTTCCTCAACATAATAAAGGCCGTATATGACAAACCCACAGCCAGCATCGTCCTCAATGGTGAAAAACTGAAACCATTTCCACTAAGATCAGGAACAAGACAAGGTTGCCCACTCTCACCACTCTTATTCAACCTAGTTTTGGAAGTTTTAGCCACAGCAATCAGAGAAGAAAAGGAAATAAAAGGAATCCAAATCGGAAAAGAAGAAGTAAAGCTGTCACTGTTTGCAGATGACATGATACTATACATAGAGAATCCTAAAGATGCTACCAGAAAACTACTAGAGCTAATCAATGAATTTGGTAAAGCAGAAGGATACAAAATTAATGCACAGAAATCTCTGGCATTCCTATACACTAATGATGAAAAATCTGAAAGTGAAATCAAGGAAACACTCCCATTTACCATTGCAACAAAAAGAATAACATATCTAGGAATAAACCTACCTAAGGAGACAAAAGACCTGTATGCAGAAAATTATAAGACACTGATGAAAGAAATTAAAGACGGGCTTCCCTGGTGGCGCAGTGGTTGAGAGTCCGCCTGCCGATGCAGGGGACGCAGGTTCGTGCCCCGATCCCGGAAGATCCCACATGCCGCGGAGCGGCTGGGCCCGCGAGCCATGGCCGCGGAGCCTGTGTGTCCGGAGCCTGTGCTCCGCAACGGGAGAGGCCACAGCAGTGAGAGGCCCGCGTACAGCAAAAAAAAAAAAAAAAAAGAAATTAAAGATGATACAAATAGATGGAGAGATGTACCATGTTCTTGGATTGGAAGAATCAACATTGTGAAAATGACTCTACTACCCAAAGCAATCTACAGATTCAATGCAATCCCTATCAAACTACCACTGGCATTTTTCACAGAACTAGAACAAAAAATTTCACAATTTGTATGGAAACACAAAAGACCCCGAATAGCCAAAGCAATCCTGAGAACGAAAAATGGAGCTGGAGGAATCAGGCTCCCTGACTTCAGACTATACTACAAAGCTACAGTAATCAAGACAGTATGGTACTGGCACAAAAACAGAAAGATAGATCAATGGAACAGGATAGAAAGCTCAGAGATAAACCCACGGACATATGGTCACCTTATCTTTGATAAAGGAGGCAGGAATGTACAGTGGAGAAAGGACAGTCTCTTCAATAAGTGGTGCTGGGAAAACTGGATAGGGACATGTAAAAGTATGAGATTAGATCACTCCCTAACACCATACACAAAAATAAGCTCAAAATGGATTAAAGACCTAAATGTAAGGCCAGACACTATCAAACTCTTAGAGGAAAACATAGGCAGAACACTCTATGACATAAATCACAGCAAGATCCTTTTTGACCCACCTCCTAGAGAAATGGAAATAAAGACAAAAATAAACACATGGGACCTAATGAAACTTAAAAGCTTTTGCACAGCAAAGGAAACCATAAACAAGACCAAAAGACAACCCTCAGAATGGGAGAAAATATTTGCAAATGAAGCAACTGACAAAGGATTAATCTCCAAAATTTATAAGCAGCTCATGCAGCTCAATAACAAAAAAACAAACAACCCAATCCAAAAATGGGCAGAAGACCTAAATAGACATTTCTCCAAAGAAGATATACAGACTGCCAACAAACACATGAAAGGATGCTCAACATCTTTACTCATTAGAGAAATGCAAATCAAAACTACAATGAGATATCATCTCACACCAGTCAGAATGGCCATCATCAAAAAATCTACAAACAATAAATGCTGGAGAGGGTGTGGAGAAAAGGGAACACTCTTGCACTGCTAGTCGGAATGTGAATTGGTACAGCCACTATGGAGAACGGTATGGAGGTTCCTTAAAAAACTACAAATAGAACTACCATATGACCCAGCAATCCCACTACTGGGCATATACCCTGAGAAAACCATAATTCCAAAAGAGACATGTACCAAAATGTTCATAGCAGCCCTATTTACAATAGCCCGGAGATGGAAACAACCTAAGTGTCCATCATCGGATGAATGGGTAAAGAAGATGTGGCACATATATACAATGGAATATTACTCAGCCATAAAAAGAAACGAAATTGAGCTATTTGTAATGAGGTGGATGGACCTAGAGTCTGTCATACAGAGTGAAGTAAGTCAGAAAGAGAAAGACAAATACTGTATGCTGACACATATATATGGAATTTAAGAAAAAAAACATGTCATGAAGAACATAGGGGTAAGACAGGAATAAAGACACAGACCTACTAGAGAATGGACTTGAGGATATGGGGAGGGGGAAGGGTAAGCTGTGACAAAGTGAAAGAGCAGCATGGACATATATACACTACCAAACGTAGGGTAGATAGCTAGTGGGAAGCAGCCGCATAGCACAGGGAGATCAGCTTGGTGCTTTGTGACCGCCTGGAGGGGTGGGATAGGGAGGGTGGGAGGGAGACGCAAAAGGGAGGGGATATGGGAACATATGTATATCTATAACTGATTAAATTTGTTATAAAGCAAAAAAAAAAAAAAAAAGAGATCAGAGGCAAGAGGTTGGGGAAGAGGGAATTGGATGAAAGTAGTCAAAAGGTACAAACTTCCAGTCAGAACATGAACAAGTACTGGGCATGTCATGTACAACATGATGAATATAATTAACATTGCTCTGTGTTATGTATGAAAGTTAAGAGAGTAAATCCTAGAAGTTCTCATCACAAGGAAAAAAATTTTTCTTCCATTTTGTATCTATGTGAAATGATGGATGTTCATTATTGTGATAATCGTTTCATGATGTATGTAAATCAAATAAGTATGCCATACACCTTAAACTTACACAGTGCTGTATGTCAATTATATCTCAATAAAACTGGAAGAAAAAAAAAAGACACAGATGTAGAGAATGGACTTGAGGACATGAGGAGGGGAAAGGGTAAGCTGGGACAAAGTGAGATAGTGGCATGGACATATAAACACTACCAAATGTAAAATAGATAGCTAGTGGGAAGCAGCCGCATAGCACAGGGAGATCAGCTCGTGCTTTGTGACCACCTAGAGGGGTGGGATAGGGAGGGTGGGAGGGAGATGCAAGAGGGAGGAGATATGGGGATATATGTATATGTATAGCTGATTCACTTTGTTATAAAGCAGAAACTAACACACCATTGTAAAGCAATTATACTCCAATAAATATGTTAAAAAAAAAATGGGCAGAAGACCTAAATAGACATTTCCCCAAGGAAGACATACAGATGGCCAATAGGCACATGAAAAGATACTCAACATCACTAATTATTAGAGAAATGCAAATCAAAACTACAATGAGGTATCACTTCACACTGGTCAAAATGGCTGTTATCAAAAAATCTAGAAACAGCAAATGCTGGAAAGGGTGTGATGAAAAGGGAACCCTCCTGCACTGTTGGTGGGAATGTAAATTGATACAATCACTATGGAAAACAGTATGGAGGTTCCTTAAAAAACTAAAACTAGAACTACCATATGACCCAGCAATCCCACTACTGGGAATATACCCTGAGAAAACCATAATTCAAAAGAGACATGTACCGCAAAGTTCATTGCAGCACTATTCACAATAGCCAGGATATGGAACCAACCTAAATGTCCATCGAAAGATGAATGGCTAAAGAAGATAGGGCACATATATACAATGGAATATTACTCAGCCATAAAAAGAAATGAAACTGAGTTATTTGTAGTGAGGTGGATGGACTTAGCTTCTGTCATACAGAGTGAAGTAAGTCAGAAAGAGAAAAACAAATACTGTATGCTAACGCATATACATGGAATCTAAAAAAAGAAAAAAAAATGGTACTGGTTAACTTAATTGCAGGGCAGGAATAAAGAGGTAGACATAGAAAATGGACTT
The DNA here is from genome assembly GCF_964341445.2 of Mesoplodon mirus. Classification (NCBI taxonomy): domain Eukaryota; kingdom Metazoa; phylum Chordata; class Mammalia; order Artiodactyla; family Ziphiidae; genus Mesoplodon; species Mesoplodon mirus. The sequence continues at coordinate 48,292,207 of NC_138984.1, forward strand.
TAGGACATGGGGTGGGAGGTTGAAGCTGGGGCGAAGTGAGAGTAGCATCTACATATATACACTACCGAATATAAAATAGTTGGCTGGTGGGAAGCAGCAGCATAGCACAGGGAGATCGGCTCAGTGCTTTGCGATGACCTAGAGGGGTGGGATAGGGAGTATCGGAGGGATATCCAAGAGCTAGCGGCGGCTTCCCTGGTGGCGCAGTGGTTGAGAGTCCGCCTGCCGATGCAGGGGACACGGGTTCGTGCCCCGGTCCGGGAAGATCCCACATGTCGCGGAACGGGTGGGCCCGTGAGCCATGGCCGCTGAGCCTGCGCGTCCGGAGCCTGTGCTCCGCAACGGGAGAGGCCACAACAGTGAGAGGCCTGTGTACTGCAAAAAAAAAAAAAAAAAAAAAAAAAGAGCTAGGGGATATGGGGACATGTGTATGCATATGGCTGATTCGCTTTGTTGTGCAACAGAAACTAACACAGTATTGTGAAGCGATTATACTCCAATAAAGATCTATTTTTAAGAAATGTAGAGCTTGTGTATATGTTTGAAGCTAAGTTGTTATTTTAAAATAGGCTGTTAAAATATACCACATATCTGATAAGAGATTAATATCTAAAATATATAAAGAACTTATACCACCCAACAGTAAAAAAAACAAATAACCCAATTAAAAAATGGGCAAAGAACCCAAATAGACATTTTTCCGAAGAATAGTGTACAAATGGCCAACTGATATGAAAAGGTGCTCAACATCACCAATCATCAGGAAAATGCAAATCAAACCACAACGAGATATCACCTCACATCTGTTAGAATGGCTATCATCAAAAAGATCACAGATAACAGATTACAGCAAGAATGTAGGGAAAAAGGAACACTTATACACTGCTGGTGAAACTGTAAACTGGTACAGCCACTATGGAGAACAGTATGGAGGTTCCTTAAAAAATTAAAAATAGAACTACCATATGATCCAGCAATCCCACTTCTGGGTATCTATCCAAAGTAAGCAAAATTACTCTGTTTGAAGAGATATCTGTGCTCCCACATTTATTGCAGCCGTATTTTCAATAACTAAGACATAGGAACAACCTAATTGTCTATTGATAGATGTATGGATAAAGAAGACGTGGTATAATTTTACATATATAATACATATTATATATATATAATTCAGCTTTAATAAAGAAGGAAATCCTGCAATTGCGACAACGTAGATGAACCTGGAGGGCATTATGCTAAGTGTAATAAACCAGGTAGTGTAAGACAAATACTGTATGATATCACTTATATGTGGAATCTAAAAAAAAAAGTTGAATTCATAGAAATAGTGAGTAGAATGGTGGTTGTCAGGTGGGAAATAGGGAGATGCTTCTAAAAGGTACAAACTTTATAATTGAAAAATTTGCTAAGAAAGTAGAAATTAAGTGTTCTAACCAAAAAAAAAAAAAAAGGGAGATGATAGATGTGTTAATTAAATCAATGATGGGAATCCTTTCACAACGTATGCTGCAATTTTGTCAGTTATACATCAATGCAGCTTAAAGAAGATTTCACTCATAACACTCCTCCCTTCCCCCTTTTTCTCCTTTAATATTAAAGCATTTTAGTTTTATACTTTTAAATATCTTATTGTGCTTTATTAGAGAGGTAACATTGATAATAAAAATGTTTTTTAAAGTGTTTATTATCTATATTATATTACCTGCCATATGTTAAATTCATGTAATCATTTCATTTGATCTTCATAACAACTGCAGGAGTTTTTTTTTTTTTTTTGCGGTACGCGGGCCTCTCACTGCTGTGGTCTCTCCCGTTGCGGAGCACAGGCTCCGGACACGCAGGCTCAGCGGCCATGGCTCACGGGCCCAGCCACCCCGCGGCATGTGGGATCTTCCTGGACCGGGGCACGAACCCACATCCCCTGCATCGGCAGGTGGACTCTCAACCACTGCGCCACCAGAAAAGCCCCGCAGGGGATATTTTTAACTTAATTTTACAGACGAGGAAACAGGATCAGAGATGATAAGTAACTTTCTTAAAATCACACAAGTGGTAGAGCATTATCTAAAGCCCCTGAGCGTAATATCAGAGTTATTTTGAATATACCATTCTTTATCACAACCACCTCTGGAAGTACAAGAAATCAAATTCTGTAAAAGCAGATTTTCTGACAAATTCTTGCCACATTCTGCTTACAATCTCACCTCTCAAAAGGTCAAAAGAGACTAAGGGGTATTGCTAGTCTGTGATTAATTCTAAATAAGAAAGTATTGATTGATGATGTGGAACTGATGTGCAGCTTGAGAGAAAAGTCTGTGTGACACTGAACATAGTCAAGTATATACAGTGGATTCTAGGAAAGAAAATTTCAAAAACCTCAGACAAAAAGATAGGCATGAGACCATGGTTGGAGACTTAAGTGGAAATACGGTTCTAGATGGCTGGGGAAGTATGAAATTAAATGCAGAATGTACCATGTACTCTACTGATAATGAATAGGGAGCTGCAGTGGAAGAAACCAATGTGAACAAGATGCTGAACAGAGAGTTTAAAGACCACATACAGAAGATAGGAAGAAAATAAATACAAAAAGAGTGGTATGGGCCTATAACAGTGGTGGTAAATTGGATAACTAAAGTTCATGAGTTAACTTTTTGAAATATGCTACAAATAATTAAAAAATGGAATTAAAACCTATTTTGAGACAGGAAGAAAGAGCGGGAGAATGCAGTAGAGACAGGTTTACTGTTTGGAGCAGTTAGTGTAGTGTTAACAGATGTTAGGAAAAAGCCCAACTACTCAATGTGTATTTTACTCCTATTTTACCTATTAAGAGGAATGGGCTTCAAAATATGACACAATCATAATTAAGAATAAGAAATTGAAAGTATCATCACTTCAATGAATTCATCTCTTTGGGTTGGGTGAATTACATTTTTTTACAAATACACAAATAGTACCATTAACGTATGTGATCAAAGAACCATCAGAAACTTTGTAGGAATGCTGAAAAACTTGAGAAATAAAAAAAGCCTAGGTATAATCAACTTTGATTTTTAAGCTAAACAACTATAGACAGACAAATTTGATTCCCAGGAAGGGAAAAAGTGAATACTAGAAATTACAATCTGATCAATGAATTCTGAGAAAAATGTTGAAGGAAAGTGTTAATCAAATCATAAAGAGAAAACATATTTGCGCCAAAATGAATTCAAGCCAAATTAGTCTTTCTTCTGCCCCTGCCACTTGCTTTTCCATGTTGAGAAAGATATTCCATGATGCAAAGTGCATAGTGAGGTATACAAAAGAATCCTGAAAGCGTTGAAACTAGTCTCTCCAATACTGATAAAACAGAAGTAACATGATAACTGCAAGGTTTTGATTGTGTATAAACATATGACAACAATAATCATCTTCAAGTTTAATTTGAATATAGCCTAATGATCACACATTCTTTTCATGGAGTCTTTTCAGAGGAGAGCAAGTATTTAAAATAACAATCACTTAATGATATTTGTTTTTGTCTTATGTTGATTTATTTACTCAACATACCTTTATTAAATTCACTTCTTAGGTGTCAGACTATGCTACATGCTCAGAATACAAAGATGAATAGAGCCACAATCCTTGAAGTTTCAATACCTAGTGGTGGGAATAAAAATGTAATTATGACAATATTATAAATATTATAATAATATAATTAATATACTATATTAACAAAATACTTGTATAATAAGTATTATAATAGAACTATAAGTGACCATGGGAATACGCAAAAGGCAATAATTAACTTTGCCTTGATAAATTGAGAATTTTAGAAAAAATTTCAAAAAGTTCAGAAAAAAAGATAGTCATGAAAGTATGTGGGAACATTTATATTGAGTCGATATGTAAATGATAAAAGGAAAATTGTAATTGCAGGAAAAAGGACTAGGCTATGAAAAGTCACAGCTTGAGATAGAATTGTGTCCTCAGGCACCTACAAGTGGCTTAGTATTGCTGGAAAATAATGTGCATGTAAAGGAGAAAGGGTGATGGGAATTGTGGTAGGAGAGTGGGTACCAACTAGTAATGAACATCTAACATTAGCATGTTAACAAGTTGCTGGGCTGGAGAAATAATGATGGAAAGATAGGATTACTGTCTTTGAGGGCAAGCTAGTAGAAAGCCCTTGCATACTAAGGATCTTATTTTATGAGAAATAAGGAGCTATTGAAGCATATTAAGTAGAGGAAAAACATCATTTGGTTTCTTTTATAGAAACATCACTGACTGCAAAGAGGTTGGACTAGAGGAGGCCAAGAAGGGAGGTAGGGAAACTAATAAACTTTTATAAGAGATGAGTTAAACTAAAGCAGTGGAAGGTGAAGAGGGAGGGATCAATTCAGTTTGGAAAATCCACTGGTTTTATTAACTAATTGGAAATGATGTATAATGGAGAGGAAAGAGTCTAAGATAACAAATAGATTCTTGGATTAAGTTACTAGTCAGATGGTGATGCCACTAACCAAGTAGGGTACATAAAAGAGAATCCTAGGAATAAAATAATAAATTTATTTTGAAAATGTTGAATTTCAGATAGTTGTGGGAAATTCAGAAGGAGATGTTCAATACTGGGAAATACAGGTCTGAAGCTGAATATAGACTTGGAGTTCATCACCATGTAAATCCCTAGAAGCCCTGTAGAATAGTATAAAAATCAAAGTTAGAATCAAGGTGAGTGTGTCCATCTGTTTGGTGATAATATTCTAAAGTCTAATATAAATATTTAAAATATGTATATTGCATTTTGGATCTGTGTCTCTTTTTCTTTAATATGGAGCTACCTATTTTATTTTATTTTTTAATTATTTATTTTATTTGTTTATTTTTTGCTGCGTTGGGTCTTTGTTGCTGTGTGTGGGCTTTCTCTAATTGTGGCGAGCAAGGGTTACTCTTTGTTGTGGTGCGTGGGCTTCTCACTGTGGTGGCTTCTCTTGCTGTGGAGCACAGGCTCTAGGCCCGTGGGCTTCAGTAGTTGTGGCTCGCGGGCTCTAGAGCACAGGCTCAGTAGTTGTGGTGCATGCGCTTAGTTGCTCCACTGCATGTGGGATCTTCCTGGACCAGGGCTCAAACCCCTGTCCCCTGCATTGGCAGGTGGATGCTTAGCCACTGCACCACCAGGGAAGGCCTGAGCTACCTATTTTATTTTATTTTTTTTTTCTTTTTATTAGTTTCTGCTTTATAACAAAGTGAATCAGTCATACATATACATCTGTTCCCACATCCCTTCCCTCATGCATCTCCCTCCCTCCCACCCTCCCAATCCCACCCCTCCAGGCGGTCACAAAGCACCGAGCTGATCTCCCTGTGCTCTGCGGCTGCTTCCCACTATCTATCTACCCTATGTTTGGTAGTGTACATATGTCCATGCCTCTCTTTCGCTTTGTCACAGCTTACCCTTCCCCCTCCCCATATCCTCAAGTCCATTCTCAAGTAGGTCTGTGTCTTTATTCCCGTTTTACCCCTAGGTTCTTCATGACATTTTTTTTTTTAAAATTCCGTATATATGTGTTAGCATACGGTATTTGTCTTTCTCTTTCTGACTTACTTCACTCTGTATGACAGACTCTAGGTCTATCCACCTCATTACAAATAGCTCAGTTTCATTTGTTTTTATGGCTGAGTAATATTCCATTGTATATATGTGCCACATCTTCTTTATCCATTCATCCGATGATGGACACTTAGGTTGTTTCCAGCTCCGGGCTATTGTGAATAGAGCTGCGATGAACATTTTGGTACATGTCTCTTTTGGAATTATGGTTTTCTCAGGGTATATGCCCAGTAGTGGGATTGCTGGGTCATATGGTAGTTCTATTTGTAGTTTTTTAAGGAACCTCCATACCGTTCTCCATAGTGGCTGTACCAATTCACATTCCCACCAGCAGTGCAAGAGTGTTCCCTTTTCTCCACACCCTCTCCAGCATTTATTGTTTCTAGATTTCTTGATGATGGCCATTCTGACTGGTGTGAGATGATATCTCATTGTAGTTTTGATTTGCATTTCTCTAATGATTAATGATGTTGAGCATTCTTTCATGTGTTTGTTGGCAGTCTGTATATCTTCTTTGGAGAAATGCCTATTTAAGTCTTCTGCCCATTTTTGGATTGGGTTGTTTGGTTTTTTGCTATTGAGCTGCATGAGCTGTTTATAAATTTTGGAGATTAATCCTTTGTCAGTTGCTTCATTTGCAAATATTTTCTCCCATTCTGAGGGTTGTCTTTTGGTCTTGTTTATGGTTTCCTTTGCTGTGCAAAAGCTTTGAAGTTTCATTAGGTCCCATTTGTTTATCTTTGTTTTTATTTCCATTTCTCTAGGAGATGGGTCCAAAAGGATCTTGCTGTGATTTATGTCATAGAGTGTTCTACCTATGTTTTCCTCTAAGAGTTTGATAGTTTCTGGCCTTACATTTAAGTCTTTAATCCATTTTGAGCTTATTTTTGTGTATGGTGTTAGGGAATGATCTAATCTCAAACTTTTACATGTCCCTGTCCAGTTTTCCCAGCACCATTTATTGAAGAGGCTGTCCTTTCTCCACTGTACATTCCTGCCTCCTTTATCAAAGATAAGTTGGCCATATGTGCGTGGGTTTATCTCTGGGCTTTCTATCCTGATCCACTGATCTATCTTTCTGTTTTTATGCCAGTACCACACTGTCTTGATTACTGTAGCTTTGTAGTATAGTCTGAAGTCAGGGAGCCTGATTCCTCCAGCTCCGTTTTTCGTTCTCAAGATTGCTTTGGCTATTCGGGGTCTTTTGTTTTTCCAAACAAATTTTGAAATTTTTTGTTCTAGTTCTGTGAAAAATGCCAGTGGTAGTTTGATAGGGATTGCATTGAATCTGTAGATTGCTTTGGGTAGTACAGTCATTTTCACAATATTGATTCTTCCAATCCAGGATCATGGTATATCTCTCCATCTATTTGTATCATCTTTAATTTCTTTCATCAGTGTCTTATAATTTTCTGCATACAGGTCTTTTGTCTCCTTAGGTAGGTTTATTCCTAGATATTTTATTCTTTTTGTTGCAGTGGTAAATGGGAGTGTTTTCTTGATTTCATTTTCAGATTTTTCATCATTAGTGTACAGGAATGCCAGAGATTTCTGTACATTAATTTTGTATCCTGCTACTTTACCAAATTCATTGATTAGCTCTAGTAGTTTTTTGGTAGCATCTTTAGGATTCTCTATGTATAGTATCATGTCATCTGCAAACAGTGACAGATTTACTTCTTCTTTTCCGATTTGGATTCCTTTTATTTCCTTTTCTTCTCTGATTGCTGTGGCTAAAACTTCCAAAACTATGTTGAATAAGAGTGGTGAGAGTGGGCAGCCTTGTCTTGTTCCTGATCTTAGAGGAAATGGTTTCAGTTTTTCACCATTGAGGACAATGTTGGCTGTGGGTTTGTCATATATGGCCTTTATTATGTTGAGGAAAGTTCCCTCTATGCCTACTTTCTGCAGGGTTTTTATCATAAATGGGTGTTGAATTTTGTCGAAAGCTTTCTCTGCATCTATTGAGATGATCATATGGTTTTTCTCCTTCAACTTGTTAATATGGTGTATCACATTGATTGATTTGCGTATATTGAAGAATCCTTGCATTCCTGGAATAAACCCCACTTGATCATGGTGTGTGATCCTTTTAATGTGCTGTTGGATTCTGTTTGCTAGTATTTTGTTGAGGATTTTTGCATCTATGTTCATCAGTGATATTGGCCTGTAGTTTTCTTTCTTTGTGACATCCTTGCCTGGTTTTGGTATCAAGGTGATGGTGGCCTCGTAGAATGAGTTTGGGAGTGTTCCTTCCTCTGATATTGTTTGGAAGAGTTTGAGAAGGATGGGTGTTAGCTCTTCTCTAAATGTTTGATAGAATTCGCCTGTGAAGCCATCTGGTCCTGGGCTTTTGTTTGTTGGAAGATTTTTAATCACAGTTTCAATTTCAGTGCTTGTGATTGGTCTATTCATATTTTCTATTTCTTCCTGAGTCAGTCTTGGCAGGTTGTGCATTTCTAAGAATTTGTCCATCTCTTCCAGGTTGTCCATTTTATGGGCATAGAGTTGCTTATAGTAATCTCTCATGATCTTTTGTATTTCTGCAGTGTCAGTTGTTACTTCTCCTTTTTCATTTCTAATTCTATTGATTTGAGTCTTCTCCCTTCTTTTCTTGATGAGTCTGGCTAATGGTTTATCAATTTTGTTTATCTTCTCAAAGAACCAGCTTTTAGTTTTATTTATCTTTGCTATCGTTTCCTTCATTTCTTTTTCATTTATTTCTGATCTGATTTTTATGATTTCTTTCCTTCTGCTAACTTTGGGATGTTTTTGTTCTTCTTCCTCTAATTGCTTTAGGTGCAAGGTTAGGTTGTTTATTCGAGATGTTTCCTGTTTCTTAAGGTGGGATTGTATTGCTATAAACTTCCCTCTTAGAACTGCTTTTGCTGCATCCCATAGGTTTTGGGTCGTCGTGTCTCCATTGTCATTTGTTTCTAGGTATTTTTTAATTTCCCCTTTGATTTCTTCAGTTATCACTTCGTTATTAAGTAGTGTATTGTTTAGCCTCCATGTGTTGGTATTTTTTACAGCTCTTTTCCTGTAATTGATATCTAGTCTCATAGCATTGTGGTCAGAAAAGATACTTGATACAATTTCAATTTTCTTTAATTTACCAAGGCTTGATTTGTGACCCAAGATATGATCTATCCTGGAGAATGTTCCATGAGCACTTGAGAAAAATGTGTATTCTGTTGTTTTTGGATGGAATGTCCTATAAATATCAATTAAGTCCATCTTGTTTAATGTATCATTTAAAGCTCATGTTTCCTTATTTATTTTCATTTTGGATGATCTGTCCATTGGTGAAAGTGGGGTGTTAAAGTCCCCTACTATGAGTGTGTTACTGTCGATTTCTCCTTTTATGTCTGTTAGTATTTGCCTTATGTACTGAGGTGCTCCTATGTTGGTTGCATAAATATTTACAATTGTTATATCTTCTTCTTGGATTGATCCCTTGATCATTATGTAGTGTCCTTCTTTGTCTCTTCTAGTAGTCTTTATTTTAAAGTCTATTTTGTCTGATATGAGAATTGCTACTCCAGCTTTCTTTTGGTTTCCATTTGCATGGAATATCTTTTTCCATCCCCTTACTTTCAGTCTGTATGTGTCTCTAGGTCTGAAGTGGGTCTCTTGTAGACAGCATATATATGGGTCTTGTTTTTGTATCCATTCAGCCAATCTGTGTCTTTTGGTGGGAGCATTTAGTCCATTTACATTTAAGGTAATTATCGATATGTATGTTCCTATTCCCATTTTCTTAATTGTTTTGGGTTCGTTAATGTAGGTCTTTTCCTTCTGTTGTGTTTCTTGCCTAGAGACGTTCCTTTAGCATTTGTTGTAAAGCTGGTTTGGTGGTGCTGAACTCTCTCAGCTTTTGCTTGTCTGTAAACGTTTTAATTTCTCCATCAAATCTGAATGAGATCCTTGCTGGGTAGAGTAATCTTGGTTGCAGGTTTTTCTCTTTCATCACTTTAATTATGTCCTGCCACTCCCTTCTGGATTGTAGAGTTTCTGCTGAGAGATCAGCTGTTATCCTGATGGGGATTCCCTTGTGTGTTATTTGTTGTTTTTGCCTTGCTGCTTTTAATATGATTTCTTTGTGTTTAATTTTTGACAGTTTGATTAATATGTGTCTTGGTGTATTTCTCCTTGGATTTATTCTGTATGGGACTCTCTGTTCCTCCTGGACTTGATTAACTATTTCCTTTCCCATATTAGGGAAGTTTTCAACTATAATCTCTTCAAATATTTTCTCAGTCCCTTTCTTTTTCTCTTCTTCTTCTGGAACCCCTATAATTCGAATGTTGGTGCGTTTAATGTTGTCCCAGAGGTCTCTGAGACTGTCCTCTGTTCTTTTCATTCTTTTTTCTTTATTTTGCTCTGCAGCAGTTATTTCCACTATTTTATCTTCCACCTCACTTATCCGTTCTTCTGCCTCAGTTATTCTGCTATTGATCCCGTCTAGAGTATTTTTTATTTCATGTATTGTGTTTTTAATCGATGCTTGATTCATCTTTAGTTCTTCTAGGTCCTTGTTAACTGTTTCTTGCATTTTGTCTATTCTATTTCCAAGATTTTGGATCTGGGAAATAGAATCTTGGATCATCTTTACCATCATTATTCTGAATTCTTTTTCAGGTAGACTGCCTATTACCTCTTCATTTGTTAGGTCTGGTGGGTTTTTATCTTGCTCCTTCTCCTGCTGTGTGTTTTTCTGTCTTCTCATTTTGCTTATGTTACTGTGTTTGGGGTCTCCTTTTTGCAGGCTGCCGGTTCGTAGTTCCCGTTGTTTTTGGTGTCTGTCGCCAGTGGCTAAGGTTGGTTTAGTGGGTTGTGTAGGCTTCCTGGTGGAGGGGACTAGTGCCTGTGTTCTGGTGGATGAGGCTGGATCTTGTCTTTCTGGTGGACAGGTCCACGTCTGGTGGTGTGTTTTGGGGTGTCTGCGGACTTTTTATGATTTTAGGCCACCTCTCTGGTAATGGGTGGCGTTGTGTTCCTGTCTTGCTAGTTGTTTGGCATAGGGTGTCCAGCACTGTAGCTTGCTGGTCGTTGAGTGAAGCTGGGTGCTGGTATTGAGATGGAGATCTCTGGAAGATTTTTGCCGTTTGATATTATGTGGAGCTGGGAGGTCTCTTGTGGACCAGTGTCCTGAAGTTGGCTCTCCCACCTCAGAGGCACAGCACTGACTCCGGGCTCCTCAATTTGGGATGATGTGTTGTCTATTCATGTATTCCACAGATGCAGGGTACATCAAGTTGATTGTGGAGCTTTAATCCGCTGCTTCTGAGGCTGCTGGGAGAGGTTTCCCTTTCTCTTCTTTGTTCTCACAGCTCCTGGGTCTCAGGTTTGGATTTGGACCCGCCTCTGCGTGTAGGTCGCCGGAGGGCGTCTGTTCTTCGCTCAGGCAGGACAGGATTAAAGGAGCAGCCGCTTCGGGGACTCTTGCTCACTCAGGCCGGGCGGGAGGGCGGGGCATGGAGTGCGGGGCGAGCCTGCAGCGGCAGAGGTCGGCGTGACGTTGCACCAGCCCGAGGCGCACCGTGCGTTCTCCCAGGGAAGCCGCCCCTGGATCCCGGGACCCCGGCAGTGGCGGGCTGCACAGTCTCCCGGAAGGGCGGTGTGGGCAGTGACCTGCGCTCACACACAGGCTTCTTGGCGGCAGCAGTAGCAGCCCCAGCGTCCCACGCCCGTCACTGGGCTCCGCGCTTTCAGTCGCGACTCGCGCCCGTCTGTGGAGCCCCTTTAAGCAGCGCTCTTAATCCCCTCTCCTCGTGCACCAGGAAACCAAGAGGGAAGAAAGAGTCTCTTGCCTCTTCGGCAGCTCCAGAGTTTTCCCGGACTCCCTGCCGGCTAGCTGTGGCACATTAGCCCCCTTCACGCTGAGTTCTCGCCGCCAGCCCCAGTCCTCTCTCTGCGCTCTGACCGAAGCCCGAGCCTCAGCTTCCAGCGCTGCGCGCCCCGGCGGGCGAGCAGACAAGCCTCTCGGGCTGGTGAGTGCCGCTCGGCACCGATCCTCTGTGTGGGGATCTCTCCGCTTTGCCCTACCCAGGTATGTGGGGAGTTTCTTGCCTTTTGGGAGGTCTGGGGTCTTATGCCAGCGTTCAGTAGGTGTTCTGTAGGAGTTGTTCCATGTGTAGCTGTATTTCTGGTGTATCCGTGGGGAGGAAGGTGATCTCCGCGTCTTACTCTTCCGCCATCTTACCCGGAAGTCCCGCTACCTATTTTAAATAGTAAGAAAGTCAATTTGAAAAAGTGTCTGAATGTGAATAATATAATCTTGTTTTAAGACATTTTATAACTGTAAATTGAAAAATGAACTCTAAAACAAAAAATATGTGGATAAAAGTTATCATATAACTTTTTTTCTTAATTTGATTAAAGGGCATGTTAGTGTAGCTTGTGAAGTCTTAATATTTAAGTAGTATGTAAAATATATGCATATTGTAAAAATATTTCTAAGAGCAGTACTTCAAAAAATTTTCACATATTTAGAAATTTATATAACAAATAAGTTCATGTTGTTAAATAGTATAACTGATAGATACTTACATTTATTTCCTTTTTAAAGACTCCTGTTTCTTTATAGGCTGGCTTAAATAAATGCCTTTTCTCCAGTTTCCATACAACCCTGAATATAATTTTATCATAGAATTTATATTATTACCTTGAAATGTTCTCTTTACATGTCTATCACCAAACATTCTCCTCTGACCCAACCACCACCCTAGACTGTGAGATATTCTAGAACAGTAACTTTCAAATCTTTTTGCCATCAACCATAGTAAGAAATACATTTTATGTGAGTTATGCATAAAACTGAAATTAAATTTCACAAAACAATATTTGTATTTAATATGGGAACTGTACTCTGCTATTTTCAATTACATTTTTAAAAAACATTGGTACAACTCAATATATTCATTTAACAAATCTCTAATTGGTCTCAAGCTGTGGTTTGAAAAAAATTACTCCAAGGCATGTCTTCCTGATGCTCATATCTCTGTGTTTAGCATAGGCTCTGGCACTACTGATTGAATGTAGACCCATGGAATTATTTTAGATTTCACCTCTATGTAAATTCTAATATAGGAAAATAATACTACTTCCACTGTGTCCAGCATAGGATTTTCTAAATTCATATTTTAAGAGGTAGCATATGCCACGAGCCATGAATTGTGTTAAAAATAAAAAGCTGTAAAGCCTTACTTCATTGCATTTTTGTGATTCCACTAATACCAGTGTGATCTATCCACGTGCATCCAGGGGTAGCATACTGACAAATTCTCAATTAATACAAGCATTTCTGAGCTTCTAGCAGGCAGCTCTAGTGTACTAAAAGCTTTAACTCTTTCAGCATGAAAATAACATGGAAGCTAAATGATTAGCGTATATGAAGGAGTTCAAATTTTTAATATTGTTTAAATGTAAGAAAAGTTGTACATTTTAAATGACTAGCCAGAGATAAAATAATAAATCAAGAGAAAATTATTCTTTTTTGGTGTGAATAACACAGTCTTAAAAAAACTGATGAAATATTGAATAAATATAAAAATATTTGTATTTATATTCATAGTGTTTTTATGAACCTGAGTATACATAGGTAAATGAATAATACAAGAATCTATTATGGAATTCATAATATAGACATTTACATTTATATATATTTTTCTCTAGCAACCTCCCTTACTCTTTTCTCACTTTCACAGCTAAATTTCTAAATTTCAACCTGCTTCAGTTATACTTACTCCCAGTTATACCACTGAAAATGCTTTTGCTTCAATTACCAATAATCTCATTATCACCCATATCAAAGGACCTTTAGGACCTTATCTTTCTTGCCAAATCTGTTCAGTCTGATACTTTGGTCAGTCTTGAAATTTTCTTCTTCCTTGGCTTCTTTGACATCATTCTTTTCTAGTTTTCCTTCTACACTTTATTGGCTGCTCCTCAATTTTCTTTCCAGGGTCTCCCCATTAGCACCTTCAGTGTTTTTACCTACTCTAAATAGTCTTCATGGAAAATCTCACCCAGCTTCAAATATTTCTGGAACTCATATGACTACTAAATCTACGTCATCAGTCCCAACAACTTTTCTGAAATGTTTAATACACTCATACATCTATCAAACTACCTCTTAAATATAATTCCTATGTAGGTATCCTAAAGTCTCATCAAACTCTACATGTCTGAAAAAGAGCTATCTTCCTCTCCTTGGCCCTCACTCCACTTGAACACATCTGCTCCATATGTATATCCTTCTTTGTTTGCTATAGATTTTCCCTCCTTCACCTCCTCCCCCAATCCAATTATTGACCAAGGCAAATTTTCCTATTAACTATTACTTGAATATCTCCACATCTTTATTCCTATATTGTCTGTCTCAGCTAGTGTGGTGAGGAAAACAGAAACCATTTTAGGTGGAAGGTATTTGATACAGAAAATTAGACACAATGCTGTTGGAAGGCTGAGAGAAGGAAGATCAGAAGGAAGTGTTTCTGGTAGTTAGGAAGTCCAGAAATGCAGGAATCACAGGGAAGTTGTGATTGTAATGCTGAAGCAAGTCCTAAGAGCTCTACCCTCATTGTAGACGTTAGCTTATCTTGAACATCCCTTGAAACTTTGTAGGATCAATTTCTGTGTATTTAGATGTTGTGTCTCTCTGAGGGCTTTATCTGGCTGTAGGGGCATACTGTATGTGCGACAAGCTATAGGTGGCAGGAAGTGAATGCCTCAGGAGCAACCCTGAGGGACAGCAGCTTCCTTGCCTTAAGCGGGACAATTAAGGCAATTTTGCCTTAAGTGGGACAACTTTGAAGTACGTTCTGCCTAGCCCCTTGGAGGGTTTCCAGCAGGATTGAGCCCTAGTTGGCTATAGTTGTAATCCACATGTCAATGTCCTTTTATTGCCTTTCTTTCCTTCCCTATTTTACTTCTGCACTCTTTTCTGCTGCTTCTGGATCAATTCCAAAACAAGCTATTTGCACTCAAAGTCTTGCTCATGGTCTAAGACATGTTTTGTGCACTGCTTCTGGAGGAGAACAATACTTTTATTTCTCTTCAATCTTCTACGTTTTCTGAAAGTGCTCCTCTTTGAAGAATTTAAACCAGAAAATTGCCTGCAAAGTCTTCTGAGAAATGTATTTCTTAGGGTTTTAGTCCTTGTGGTAATGAGGAATGTCTTTTTAGAAGGGCAAGGATGATGCTGAACATCTTTGATCACATATTCATGATACTACTAATATCTGTTTAAAAATATAATATGTTTTACATTCACATGACACTTGATCTTATATATTATTCGACTGAGTATCCACACACTATCTAGCACAGTCCACATCATTCAAATTTGAACTATACACATTTAGACAGTAGCAACTATATCATGCAGTATAACGCAACTATCCCTTGTGTATAAAAATATCCTCACTATTTCCCCTAAAAGGAAAGACACCAAGTATTTCTTAGAGATGATAACTTCTCTTCTAGCTTACTCACAGTCTCATCAGGATATCCTATAAACTAAATATTAAATTGAAACACTCCATTTTGTTAGATGTTAATCCTTAAAAAGGCCTACAGGGTCTTACATATTCTCTTCCTAACCCAGTTTTCCATTCTCATCACACACTGTACTCTCCCTCTCACAGCCTACTGCAGACACAGAGGCCTTTGTTGACTCCAAAGTATTCCCCAAGCTTGCTCCCACCATACACATTACTTATGGTCTTCCTGAGGTTTCGAATGAATGTAATTATCTTCTTATTCTAATTAACTCATACTCATCTTTCAGATTTTAACTCTAAGGTCATTTCCTCAGGAGATCTCCTCTGACCTTGTGATGAAGCCAAAATCCTTTAGTGGAGTGTGTGTGTGTGTGTGTGTGTGTGTGTGTACATATAGCATTTACATGATTTTCATAGTTTCTATTTCCTATTTATTTATTTCCTATTTATTTGTAATTGATTGATTGATTGATTGACATATTTCCTCGGTTAAAGTGCTTGTACCATGATGGCACGATCATTTATTTTTGCTATGTTTTTGCTCACCATTATACTCCCAGCACCTAGCACATGTAAGACCCTCAAAATAATTTTTTTAATGAATGAAAGCAAAGGACTGCTTGTGAGATGAGTTATAAAGATTGCTGTAATTTGCATCATAAACTCTATCACGTTATTATTACATATTATATTCTTCTTAGAATTCTTTTCCTTTCCCAAGAAATGTTTGTTAGTTGTAATTTTCAGGAACTTCAGGAAGGATACTTTTGCAAGTTCATCCTCTCTTAATTGTGATTTCTAAATTGCTGCTATTCTTGATTTTAAATTAAAAATCATGATACTTTGATGTCATTTTATCAATGATTTATCAATTTTGGGTTGCTTATTTAATCCAACAGTATGTAGCAATGCATACTTGCATCAACAAAAATATTAACAATATTATAGACTTTAAGGCACAGATGGATTCTAGTTTAAGATAACAGTTATAGCTCTCTTGTTAAATAAGGTTAATAAATAGTCATATTCCCCAAATTTGTTTGTAAGTCAAGAGTCAGGTAGATTGGCTATGGGTCATGTACCAGTTAAACTCAGAATTCAGAAAATTTGAATTCAGAATATTTGATAGCTATTTCAGTTTGAGGGTTTAGGTTGCCTCATTCATCTTTGTATTCCCAAAGCCTACCGAAAGTCTGGGCAGTTACTTGCTATGTCAGGTTTCAAAGGCTGATTGAAGTTCATAGATTGGTACACATTATGAATCTACTTTGTATCATTCTCTTTGATTTTCTGCTGAATCAGCAATCAAGATTGCAAAGAATATATATGAATGAATACAGTTCCTCCAAATTTCCAGTTTTTCATGGAGATGAGTACTTAGTTTGATGATCAATATCGTACCCATAGTGTAAGAAGCTGTAGGCTAGGAGCTACATCAGCCAGGGAAGCAGCCAGGCCAGCACTCAATGGTCTACCTACTGCCTTATAAAGCAATACCTTGTTGCACACTCAAGTTTTATTTCTCTTTGTGTCAGGCCAGGCTATAGCACATCACACTTCCCCTAAAATCCATTAGACAAAATTACTTAAATTATTTAAATCTCTCCGCTTTGCTCTCTGCACCCCTGTTGCTGCGCTCTCCTCCGCGGCTCCGAAGCTTCCCCCCTCCGCCACCTACAGTCTCTAACCACGAAGGGGCTTCTAGTGTGTGGAAACCTTTCCTCCTTCACAGCTCCCTCCCACTGGTGCAGGTCCTGTCCCTATTCTTTTGTCTCTGTTTTTTCTTTTTTCTTTTGCCCTCCCCAGGTACGTGGGGAGTTTCTTGCCTTTTGGGAGGTCTGAGGTCTTCTGCCAGCGTTCAGTAGGTGTTCTGTAGGAGTTGTTCCACGTGTAGATGTATTTCTGATGTATTTGTGGGGAGGAAGGCGATCTCCACGTCTTAGTCTTCCGCCATCTTGAAGCTCCTCGTACCTTGGGGTTAATAAAACCTATTTTATAATTTTATTGTGAGGATTAAATACGCTAATGTATGAAATAATTCTAATATAGGGTCTAGAAATATTAGGTACTCAGTAAATATTCATCTCTATTTCTAAATTTTCTTTATTTTTGCCTCCTAGTTACAAAGTATATTAGGTAATGGGTAAATCTAAGAAAATACGTTACAATAGGAAAAAATTTTTGTGTAATTGTGTACCAAGTTAAGCTAGGCAATTTTGCTGATGGATGTTGTTTATTTAGGACTAAGGAATATCTCTAAACAAAAATTTATTTTGTGTAACTTCTTGACCAATTTTAGTATAAGAATCTCTTATTTTAGGGAAAATCATTATATAAATTATTGAATTTAATGTAGGGACCAAATGGTAGATAGCATAATCATCATCATCATCATCATCATCATCATAAATCTCAGTGCCCTTATATGGGATATGAGACTTGCAATTCTCTTTAGCTCTCAACATTCCCTATTGTCTTGGTGGCCAGCTTCTCTCCTTTACATTACCTGAATGGCTCCTGTAAATATTTGTTTGCTGTCCATGATTTTAAATATTGAAATAATCCTCCATCCTAAGGATTTGTTATTAGGCTAGACAATTTCCCCTTCCTAAGTTGTGAGTTGAATGTGGAGATTACCGACTAGAGAGTTAGCAACTGTAATACAAACTCAGATACTTGTGTTCACCTACTATTTTCAAAAGCCAAAGAAACAGCAGCAACAACAAAAAGTAATACCTGATTATATCAAAAAAGAAAAGTTAACTTTGACCTAAATAGATAAAAATGATCAGCTCTCTCTTTTCAGCTTCAGAATGGTAGCATACTTAAAGCCCTTCCATAAATAGCACTATTTTCTTTTTTTAATTTAATTTAATTTTTTTAAACATCTTTATTAGAGTATAATTGCTTTACAATGGTGTGTTAGTTTCTGCTTTATAACAAAGTGAATCAGTTATACATATACATATGTCCCCATATCTCTTCCCTCTTGCTTCTCCCTCCCTCCCACCCTCCCTATCCCACCCCTCTAGATGGTCACAAAGCACTGAGCTGATTTCCCTGTGGTATGTGGCTGCTTCCCACTAGCTATCTATTTTACGTTTGGTAGTATATATATGTCCATGCCACTCTCTCACTTTGTCCCAGCTTACCCTTCCCCCTCCCCATATCCTTAAGTCCATTCTCTAGTAGGTCTGCATCTTTATTCCTGTCTTGCCCCTAGGTTCTTATGACCATTTTTTTTTCTTTTTTTTTTTAGATTCCATATATATGTGTTAGCATTGCAGTATTTGTTTTACTCTTTCTGACTTACTTCACTCTGTATGACAGTCTCTAGGGCCATCCATCTCACTACAAATAACTCAGTTTTGTTCCCTTTTATGGCTGAGTAATATTCCACTGTATATATGTGCCGCATCTTCTTTATCCATTCATCTGTTGATGGACACTTAGGTTGCTTCCATGTCCTGGCTATTGTAAATAGAGCTGCAATGAACATTTTGGTACATGACTCTTTTTGAATTATGGTTTTCAACATGGCCCATTTTGTAACATACCTATACTCTTATAAATCAGGAATCTTAGAAATCTTAAAAATCAACAGTTTTAATTCCTGGCCCTCTGAAAATTGATAGACTTCTGCTGAATTATTGATGTTAGCTTTGGAGATTGTACCTTCAATGGCAGGGCTAGCTTTTCTTAAAAGTATTTTCTTTCCTTTCAATTTGAAAATAATATGTCTCCAAATGCTTTGATTTTTTATTGCAATTGCTGTTACCCATTTAACAAAAAGTAAATGTTATCATTTATCAATATATACTTAAGCATGAACCTAAAATTCAGGTTGTATTTGTTTTGCAAAATTTGCTTATATTACCTTACATTCCGATCATTGGATTTATAGTTAATATTTATGCAAGGTTAAACATGCCATAATTGGATGATGTTCCAATTAAATACTAATGTTACGCATTATACCTAGTCTCCTAGTGCTTAACAGTATTTATTTTCATGCTGATTTTACTATACATGTTTGTTTTTTTTTTGTCTTTGTATCTTCTTTCTAATCTATCTTCTTTTGCTTTCAAATAAGTAAGTAGATGGAGTATGGATATTAAAGTAAGGGGAATCTAGGTTCTTCAGTAATCTAAAGGGTATTAGATTCCAGTAACTGAACAACAACTTCATGATTTGGGATCAAATAAGTAGGATAAAGTTTAAAAGTGTTGACATGTTATTTAATCATCAAAATTATGAAAGAGCAGGTACCAGAGCAGCCCTAAAGATTCATTTATGTTGGCACTTTTAGGACAATGGGGAGAAAGTGTGACTGTCAGCCATCTCATTTTGTTACTTATGTAAAAGATCTGCTGATTTTTTTCTGTGCAACTCAAGAATCACTCTAAAATTTTCCTGGCTCCAAACATTGCCCTGGTATCATGCAACCACCTCCAACTATATTTTTCCTTTATTCTCCAGTTATGTGATTTTCCCCAAGATATTACAGGTTTTCTTATCTGATTAAGTAGTAATAACATTCATAAATAAACATGAAATAATTTTATTCCTTCATTCACCTAAAACCTGTATGTTGAACATTCCTCTATTTTCTGAAGCAGGTACTAGGCATGCAAAATCTAATAAAATATGGTCCACAGACAATTAAATATACACGGTGAGAAGTTCTGATAATGATGAGTAAAGAGATACGGAGTTGCTGCAGGATGATATTCATATCATCTAGGGCAGTAGTTCTTAACTTTAGGTGCACATTAGAGTCAACTGGAAAGGAGTTAAAATTCCTACGCCCAGGTGGCAGCCCAATCAATTAAATCAGAATCTCTGAGGGTAGGTCCCAGGCCTCAGTTTTATTTTTAAGCTTTCCAAGGGATTCTTTTTTTATTATTAATTTTTTTATAGGCTTGTTTTCTTTTTTTATAAATTTATCTATTTATTTATTTTTGGCTGCATTGGGTCTTTGTTGCTGAGCATGGGCCTTCTGTAGTTGTGGTGAGCAGGGGCTACTCTTTGTTGCAATGTGTGGGCTTCTCATTGTGGTGGCTTCTCTTGTTGTGGAGCATGGGCTCTAGAGCACAGGCTCAGTAGTTGTGGTGCACGGGCTTAATTGCTCTGCGGCATGTGGGATCTTCCCAGACCAGGGCTCGAACCCATGTCCCCTGCATTGGCACGCGGATTCTTAACCACTGCACCACCAGGGAAGTCCCAATTATTGTTAACTTTTACTGGAGTATAATTGCTTTACAATGTTGTGTTAGTTTCTGCTGTACAGGAAAGTGAATCAGCTAAGTGTACATATATCCCCTCTTTTTTGGATTTCCTTCCCATTTAGGTCACCACAGAGCATTGAGTAGAGTTCCCTGTGCTATACAGTAGGTTCTCATTAGTTATCTATTTTATACATAGTAGTGTATATATGTCAATCCCCATCTCCCAATTCATCCCACCCCTCCACCCCCACCTTGGTATCCATAGGTTTGTTCTCTACGTCTGTGTCTCTATTTCTGCATTGCAAATAAGTTCATCTGTACCATTTTTCTAGATTCCACATGTATAAGCTTTCCAAGGGATTCTAATGTGCAGCCAACTTTGAGAATCAAAGGTCTGGATATTTACAGATGGGGTCCCAGAAGAGGTGAGACTTGAGTTGACATTTTATTTAGCTATATGAAGAAACGGGGGATGTCATAATAGGAAGAAGGGACATTTTGAAGAGGCATTTGAAAGGATTATGAAATAACATGAAGATTTAGGCAGTTCACAAGTTATTCAGTACAGCAGAAGGAAAGACAGCAAATGGAATGTTCTAAAGTTTGAGGGAGAGATAGGTGGAGAACTAATCATAAAGAACCTTGACCTACTTATTTCCAATAGAAATGATTGTCACAGTCAGTGATAAACTGGCATAGGAAAGGGGGAGTGAGATTAGAATGGAGTAGAAGAATAAAGATGGAAGACTAGGAGTGGATGGCTATGAGGAAGAAAGGAATAAACCAGGATGGAAAGGCTAGCACCCTCTGGAAGGAGCCAGTAACTCAAATGGTCAAAGGCAGAAGGGCTGGTAGAGTCACAGGGAAAGAAAAACTTTGATTAATGTAGGTCAGGTTTGATATTCAGTGTTGAAACCAGGCTTAGTAAATGTTTGTAGGCAATTGTTACCTCTTGTGGACTTTCAAGGTGTGGATCACAGAGGGTAGTGCCTAGGAGAGGGGGTAGAGGGAACTAGGTAAGATGGTCCATGTCCTCTGTTACTTTGCTAGAGGGATCAGGATTCAGCTATTTCAGGCATGGAGAATCAGAGACCTGGGCTGAGGAGCAGATAGTGAGGTTGCTACTTAATGCTTAGTTTAACATCCCGGGGTTAAAATGTTCTGGTTGTATCAGCAAATTTAGGACCTTCGGGTATCTGTAATCACATACCCTACTTTACCACTTGTTACAATGGATCCAGTCTCTGCTCCTATTAGGGACAACACACTTCCACCTGTATACTGGATCCCACCCTGTTAAAAGATTTTGGTTCTGGAATTACTCCCTTTTCTTTTTTACTAACAGTTTCCTTTTTCCTGATGGACCATTGCCAACAAGACACCAATATATTTGCTGTCTTTAAAATAACTCTCTCTGACCTGACATTCCTTTCCGTGTACCGATCTTATTTTTCTTATCCTAATTATCTTAACCTTTTAATCTCCATTTTTCTTAACTCTTTCAGAAGGGTTATCTATCTTCACTCTATCTCCTTTACCTCAACTTTCTCCTGAACACACTCCAACAGGATTTTCATTTTCTCTATTCCTCTAGAATCTCTCTTGTTAAGGTCATTAATGGCTTTCAAATTGCCAAAATCAATGGCCAAATCTCAGTTCTCATCTTACCTGTATTTGCATCATTTGGCAACAATTACACCCAATACATTGAACACTGTCTTCCTTTGACTTAGGATACTACTCCTTTTTGGTTTTACCCACACCTCACTGGTCACACATTCTCAGTCTCCCTTGCATTTATTTCCTCTTCTTAACTTTTCTATTGCTCCTTATTCCTTCTCTAGCTACACCCATTCACCAGGTCATCTCATCCAGTGCCACGGCTTTGATTTCCACCAGTGCACTTGACTCGTAGTTATATCCCAGCCTCTCCTATGAGTTCTAGACTCATTTATCAAATTGTCTTTTTCAAAATCTCTATTTGGAGTTCAAGTAGATACCTTATACCTCAAACAGGAATCCTCCATTCAATCCTATTTCTTCCCCAGTGTTCCCCTACCTCAATAGTTGAATTACAATTCTTATAATTGATAAAACTTGTGTGATTTTCTCTTGGCTAGTTCTTTTACCTGTGCTTTTTTGCTACTCTTCCTCTTGACTCACTGTACCGGCCATACTGATTTCCTTGCTGTTTTCTAAGCATCCCAGGCACACTCCTACCTCAAGGCCTTTGCACTTGCTGTTCCACTCCCTGGAATATATTTCCCCCAGATATTCACGAGGCTTACTCTTTTACTTCATTCAGGTCTCTGCTCAAATATCATCTCTTCAGCAAAGCTTTTCTTGTTCACTCTAAAAGTGAAAGCTTTCCTTCATAATTCTCTATTCAATTCTAGTTTTATTTTTCTCTGAAGAAGTTATCACTGTCTGACATTCTGTTATTTGTCTATTTACTTTTTGCCTGACTTTCTTACTAGACAGAAGCTCTAAGAGGGCAGGGGTTTTTGTCTGTATTGTTTCCAGCTTTATTTTCAGCATCTAGAATAGCACAAAGTAAGGAGCTCAGTAAATATTTGTTAACTGACTGATCCAGTGAATGAACCAGCTGTTAATGAAAGTAGATTCTCCTGAGATAAAAATTAATCATCTTGTGTCAGAATAATCTGGTATAGTTTCTTATTATTAGAAAACTTGTTAACTATGATATGGAAAAGTCATTATTTTTAGTCTTGTACCTAGACTTATCTTGATATGCCCCCTTAAGTGAATTTCCAAGCAATGTGGCAAATTGTTCTTAGTCTTATTCTAATAATTAATCTGGTATTTGAAGTAAAATAGGAAACATTAATTTTCCTTTGTTTTCTCAGAGTTTGACTTTATAATATACTCAATAGTTTTTCTCCTCCCCCTTCTTTTTCTACTATCCCTTCATCATAATAATGACACATAAAATACAAAGGAGAGGGTAGGAGCAATTAGTTAGACTCCAGTGATACATTCTATGTTCTACATCACATCAGTGGATAGGTCTTTTTTCTTTTTTTTATAAATTTATTTTTTTAATTTATTTTTGGCTGCATGTGGGCTTTCTCTAGTTGCAATGAGCAGGGGCTACTTTTCATTGTGGTGTGTAGGCTTTTCATTGCGGTGGCTTCTCTTGCTGTGGAACACAGGCTCTAGGCATGCAGGCTTCAGTAGTTGTGGCATGCGGGCTCAGTAGTTGTGGCTCGCAGGCTTAGTTGCTCCATGGCATGTGGGATCTTCCCGGACCAGGGCTCGAACCCGTGTCCCCTGTATTGGCAGGCGGATTCTTAACCACTGCACCACCAGGGAAGTCCCATCAATGGATAAATTTTAAATGGAACACAAGATGAGCTGTATTCCTCCAAAACTGACTAATAGGTTGAGCTAATCCAAGAAAAATGATTTGGCACACACTGTAAAGTTTAGCTGACAAAGCAGATGGTTGAAATGGTTTTTGAAATTTTTCAAGATGTCACTTTTAAAATTAATGCTATACATAATAAAATTCTGAGTTCGGAGGCTTATCTTTTTCATGAAAATCTGAAACACGAGCTACTTATTTCTACAATTGTAAACATAAATCGCCACAGCACATAGTATGTTAGTAATCAGAAATGGCCCTTTGAATAAGTGCTCATGCATCAACAGACTTTGAGAAATGTGTTATTTGTGTGTTTTCCCTGATGAAGAGGAAAGGTGACAAGGAGAAGTAAACGCATGAAAGTGAGTAAAACTTAGAAAATAGTAAAAATATTTACAACAGGAAAACAACGACTTGTGTTTACATTTCTAGTTTGTATTTTCAGATTTATAAGGGTACGGTTTTATTTCCAAATTAAACAGCAAACACTGAGTAATGTAATATAAAATTGATTTCATTCATCAGCTTAACTGGGAAGTATTAGAGGTGCCACATTGATATATAGCATTTAATCAAAAGAAAAGCACCCAACTGCTGATTTCAATGGCTCATATGATAATAAATCCTCAATCCATGCTAGAATTTTATGTTCCTAAGCAACAGTAGTCCTCCAGTGACTTCATTATGATCACGTTAATGTGTGTTTTTTCTCAAGGGTAGTTTGAGACACAAACTATAACTACTATGTATACTGGAATTACAGGGGAAAATCCCATATATGTTATTATTTTGATATTATAAATAGTTCTATCCATAACAACAAAGTAGATGAGGTTTACAATAATATCTAGGGCTTGGGGGTTCTTTTGGTATTGTAATTCATGAGCTTTCTAACCTCGGGCTAGGGACATATGTGTAATTTACTTCATTTCTTGTAATTCATTTTAGGCTGGAAAGACTCTCAGGGTACACTTTCAAGGTTTCACAGGTATAATAGCTTGTGATGTATTTGCGATTCTGGTGATGACTTTAAATATTAAAACTGCAACTCTCATGATGTTAACACTGATCTGGAACTAATAGCTACATAAGGAATGGTAGCTGCCTGCTTATAAAAACACTTGCTATAATTTAGTAGTTGATATCCAGTTAAAAAATCCAGTCTTAAAACATCTTAATGCCTGTACAAAGCTCTTTACTTTCTACTGATGAAACCCGCAAATAGTAAAATATACTTCAGTGTAAATACTGACAAAGTAATGAAAGAATTTAGAAACATCAGAGTTTCCATATTCCAGTGAGTATTATTTTCTTAGCAATTTGTATACTTATTTCAATGAGTCTGCCATTATTCAAAATATATTAGCCCTGACTAAAGAAATCCCCTTTTTTTCTTTTCTTTTTTAAATTGTGGTATAAAATACATGAAATCTACTTAACTTTTTAAGTATACAGTATTATTGATTTTAAGCACGTTATACAGCAGATCTCTAGGACTTTTTCATCTTGCATGACTAAAATTTTACACCCATTGTTCAGTGTATTAGTTAGGGTTCTCCAGAGAAACAGAACCAATAGGGTGTGTGTGTGTGTGTGTGTGTGTGTGTGTGTATATATATGTGTGTGTGTGTGTATATATGTGTGTGTGTGTGTATATGTGTGTGTGTGTGTATATATATAAAATATATATACATATATATATAAAATATATATTTGAAATTTATTGTAAAGAATTGGCTTAGGAGACTATGAAGGCTGAAAAATCTAAAGATCTGCAGTTGACAAGCTGGAAACTCAGGAAAGCAGATGTGAAGGCTTGAACACCCAAATTATTAATATTTTCTTGTTAAGGATTTTAGGTAACCACAAAGGAAGGAAATGTCTCATTAGACTAAGATTAAATAATATTTGTCAAAAATTCCTGGATAATTTCTTTCAGTTTGTGTGTTTCCAGGTATTATTTAAAATGGGTATACAATACCAGTTATGTATTAGTTTTTAGATAGCATGGCTAATTTCTAGACTATCATAAGAAGAAGATATTTTTTTAAAAATCCAGTAATAGATGGTCAGGAAAATTATGGAAGCAAGATTTAAGTTAGATGTATTTCTCTAATCTTCCAACTATACGTCTTCCTTTTCTCCCCTACCTACCATAAATTATAATTTTTAATAAGTAAGTATTGTAGTGCTATTTGCCAACCCTTGGTATATTTAGTATATATGACCCTGAACTTGCTCAGGGAGAAATATTATATCTTACAGTATCTGTCCTTAAGGGGAGAGCACTCTGTACTGTACATCAAACTTGTCCTGTGAACTGTCCCAGAGTTTCAAGTCCTCAAAAAATCTATCTTTACTTGAACATATTAACTAGCATGGATACTCACTAAACAGCAGGAGAAAAATTCTACTTTTTAAATGTACAATGTCAAATGAAATTAGGAGAAATATAAGAAAGAAAAAAAATGAAAAAGTGGTACCAGTAGTTTCTTCATGACTCTGGAAGTCTTAATATATAGTAATGGCAATCAGTACATATTTATTTAATTGGTTGAAAATAATTTTATAGTTCAAGTTGAAGTAAAATAAAGAACTTAGAGCTATGGATGAAATCTGAAAAAAAAAAGACTAGAGTGAAAGTGCTGAAGCATGATCAGTAATTGAAATACTTTACGAATGCTCTACTACTCTGCTAATTTGCATATGTGCATATGTACGTGTGTATATATTTGGGTCTGTGTAACTTCTTATACTTGTAAGAACGTACTGTTACTTTTCTCTGCTTCATTAAAAATGTTATTATGTTCACACTAGGGTGGTAAATAATAAAAACACATTTTATTTTAACTATTAATCAATTTGTTTGTTAATACAATTAGAACATGATTCTCAAAGTGTGGTTTTTTTTGATCACAGTAGCATGACCACCATCTGGGAACTTGAAAGAAATGTAAAATCTCAAGCTTCACCCAGGATCTAGTGAATTAGAGCCTTTATTGTATGATAATATTAACAAGACTGTCACATGATTTACATGCATGTTCAAGTTTGACAAGTACATTTTGTTATTGTATTTCATTATTATTATTATTTTTTCACACACACACACACTGTATTTTTTTTTCCAAGAGATAAATAGACTGACACCAAGCATTGTAAATGGATGACCACAACAAAAGGAACAATGATTGCGATTACCAAACAGGAAACACACTCATACTATGTCATAATATTGACATTCAGTCCAGTAATCCTCCACTGTAACAGCTCCTTTACTTTGCAGTGAAAATTGATTTGTATATTTTTTGCCTCTGAGTCCTTGTGGGATTTTTTTTTTTTAATTCAAACAGAAAGTCACAAAAATTATAATCATCCTCATCAGTTCACTCAGTCACATGTAATTAATCTTTTCTTTATTTTGATCTTTTGTTAGCACTTTTATGAGTTCATCAGTTTTCCATTAGAGTTCTAAAAATGCTTATTTTACATTTTAGGACATTTAATTTGGCAACAGGGAGAAGGATGAGACACCTTGGGTGGCTTCTTGGATGGGTCACAGTCTAGATGAATGATACTGAAGGTCTGAACAGCATAGTGATAGTGTGAAAAGGGATGGATGAGAGCTATAAATTAAAAAAATAATTCTCCTGTGGGGTCCACTCTCATATATTCTTTTTCAGTGGATCTGAGGTGAAGCCTAAGTATAAGTATTTTTTAAATCTCCCCTGATGATTCTAAATGTGCAGCCAAGGTTGAGAACCATTGCTCTATGGAATGGAAACTTTAAAATAAGCACGGTAAAAGTAAATAAAGATGTGACATGATAGTAACACAGAAGTATATTAGCTTCTTAATTATACAAAAAAACCTTACTTCATTAATTTAGCTTTTATTTTATTATTTTTTAATCAAATAGTTCTTATTCGTTTGGGTCAAATTAACAAATAAGATTTGTCTTCTTCAGATTTTCATTGTATGGAATTTTGGCTCATGCTTTCAGCCTGTCATGCCTTATATTAATTTTCTTAAATATATTGCCTGAGTTTAAAAAAACTAAACATACAGAATAAATTGTTTTCTGTGGGGAATCACAAGGCATGAATATTATGTATCTAATTATGAAGTTCAAACTTCTTGTTAACAAACATTTCATTAAGAAGTGAATAGGGGACTTCCCTGGTGGCGCAGTGATTAAGAATCAGCCTGCCAATGCAGGGGACACGGGTTCGAGCCCTGGTCCAGGAAGATCCCACATGCTGCGGAGCAACTAAGCTTGTGCTCCACAACTACTGAGCCAGCGCTCTAGAGCCCGTGAGCCACAACTACTGAGCCCACGTGCCACAACTACTGAAGCCAGAGAACCTAGAGCCTGTGCTCCACGACAAGGGAAGCCACCACAGTGAGAAGCCTGCACGCTGGAACAAAGAGTAGCTCCCGCTCGCTGCAACTAGGGAAAGCCCGTTCACAGCAACGAAGACCCAACGCCACCAAAAATAAATAAATAAAATAAATAATTTTATTTAAAAAATGTTAATTAAAAAAAGTGAATAGGATGTAAGAAATATACTTAGGCAGCTGATTCATGCAGAGTCAAATAATTTTAATTCAAAAGTTTTTTTTTTTTTTTTTTTTGCGGTACACGGGCCTCTCACTGTTGTGGTCTCTCCCGTTGCGGAGCACAGGCTCCAGACGCGCAGGCTCAGCAACCATGGCTCACGGGCCCCCAGCAGCTCCGCGGAATGTGGGATCTTCCCAGACCGGGGCACGAACCCGTGTCCCCTGCATGGGCAGGCGGACTCTCAACCACTGCGCCACCAGGGAAGCCCCCAAAAGTATTTTTCTTTCTCATTTTAAGATTTCGATTTATTATAAATTGTCAGTGTTTCTCAATATTAATATTGGGGCTCAGTATTATTACCGTCTTTAAATATTTTGCTGCACATTTCTCAAACCCAATTAGTACATATCAGCAAGCACTTAGGTTTAGCATTGCTCAGAGTTTGAGTGTGTAGGCTACAAATTTAGAATTTCTTGGCTATTACTTTCACAGGGTACAACTGTTCACAAAGGGTATTAGCAATATCAAGTAGTTTTCAGGCTCCAGAGCTTCAACCAATTCATTTTCTCCTCCTCTGGTTCTCAAATAAACTCATGCTTTCTATTTATTTTGTTGTTCAGAGAAGAAAGAAAAGAGCTATTTTTTTCCTTTGAACACATACTACTTTGTCAGACATTGTGCTGGCAGCTTTACATACAAACTATCTAATTCTTATAACGAATTTACCAGGTAACATTAAACTCAGGTCTGCCTGACATCCAGCCCATGCACATTTGATTAACCGCATAATCCTTCCTTGTTTAACGTCACAGAGCTCAAGACAGTTGATATTTAACCGTATTTAGCAGAAAATCCTTTTGCTCTTACAAAACATCTTTCTTGATGTTGCCTAAGTTGTATTGTAAAACCCCTTTTATAAGTTTATACTTTTGTTTATAATCCTCTAGCCCCTCATTGCCTTCTTCGTGTGAAGTCAAGAGAAATCTTACTGTCAGATTCCTTCCTGTATTTGCAGATTCTTCTTCCGTGCACCCACACCCACTTTGGGTCCTGTCAAAACAAATCTACTTTAGTTCTCTGAATCTGCCCGAGTTCTTCTCTGTTCCCCTGTATATGTTGTTTGCTGTGCCTGGAATGCTATTATCCCTTCTTAATCCCATGACAAATTTCTACCCTCTGTATTAGTCTGGGTTCTCCAGAGAAATAGAACTAAAGGAAATATACATGTAAAGAGATTTATTGTAAGAAATTGGCTCATGTGGTTATGAAGGCTGAGAAGTCCTGGGACCTGCAGTCAGCAAGCTGAAGACCTAGGAGAGCTGGTGGTATAGCTCTAGGCTGGGTCCGAATACCTGAGAACCAGAAGAACTATGGTATAAGTTCCAGCCGGGGTCCAAACGTAGGAGAAAACATGTCCCAGCTTGAAGACCATCAGGCAGAGAAAGAATTCTCTTTTCAACATTTTTGTTCTCTTCAGGCCTTTAGTGGATTGGATGTGGCCCACCCACGTTGGGAAGGCAATCTACTTTAATTAGTCTACCGATTCAAATGTCAATCTCATCCGAAACACTCTGACACACCTAGAATAATGTTTAACCAAATATCTGGGCTCCCCTGGCAGAGTCAAGTTGACACATAAAGTTAACCATCACACCTTCCTGTAACATTTAACCCAAAGGTGCTCTGTGCCTTCAAGCCTTTTCTAAGCATTATAGGCTGAGTTAATTGCTTTCCAGAGCACCTGTGGCAGAGATTGTTCGCTGTTCAACCAATCCATTTTCTTTTCCTGCTGGGCACTCACCTAGACTACATTATCCAAACTCCCTTGTGCTTTGGTGTGGCCATGTAGCCTTACACTTAAATTTCTCCCACACAATCTGCTCTTCTTTCTTCTCTTGTCTTAGTTTTTTGTTTATACAGACAAGTTATCTTTGAAAGCCATATATTGAAATGCCAGAGCCTGTCAACTGGGTTCCTGAATGACGGAAGGAATACATCTGCCACTCTTCCATCCTAACTCAGTCCCACAGTCCTATTGATTGAATTTTGTGTGAGAAATAAAATTTTATTGTATTAAGTCACTGAGATTTGGGGATTTATCTGTTACAACAGCAAGCCCTACCTTATCTAATACACACAATATAACAGATGTTCTTAATGTCCCTTTCCATATTGTTACATCCTCAGCTTTGAGCTACATGCACCTGGAGTAGAGGGTTTCTGGCACACTGACCACTTTGCATCTTAAACATCTTCTCTTCTCTGCTTCAATGTCTGAGGGATTTCTCTGGCACCACATGAAGCTCGCCAGGCACAGTGGCAACTCAGAAGAGTGGGAGAGAGCCTCGGCCAATAGGAGACAGATGTCAAGTGCATACAGTGCTTCAGCTTTTCCATCTACTTGTGGGACAATTGTGAAGTAGGTTTTATACGGTTGTCAGCGGGTCCACAGTGGGATTTAGCCCCAGTGCCCATAGTGATAACCTGCTTTCCTTTTTTAAAAAAAAAATTATTTATTTATTGGGCTGCACTAGGTCTTAGTTGTGGCATGTGGGATCTTTTTAGTTGTGGCAAGAGGGATCTTTTAGTTGCTGCATGCGAGCTCTTGGTTTTGGCATGCGGGATCTAGTTCCCTGACCAGGGATCGAACCTGGGCCTCCTAAATTGGGAGTGTGGAGACTTAACCACTGGACCACGAGGGAAGTCTCTAACCTGCTTTTTTTTTCTTTTAGTTTTTTTTTTTTTTTTTGAGGTGGACCATTTTTAAAGTCTTTATTGAATTTGTTACAATATTGCTTCTGTGGGTTTTTTTTTTTTATGTTTTGATTTTTTGGCCACGAGGCATGTGGGATTTTAGCTCCCCAACCAGGGATCAAACCCACACCCCCTGCACTGGAAGGTGAACTCTTAACCACTGGACCGCCAGGCAAGTCCCCCTAACCTGGTTTTTAATGCACCTTTTATATTGGCCTTTCTACTTTCGCTATCTCACTTATGCTTCCTGGTTCAAAATAGACTGCACTCAAGATCTTCTATCTGGGTCACCTTTTGGGGGACCCAAACAGGGATACACATCTAATATAGCTCATCTCACATTGCTTTAAACTGTTGGTCTTATGTCTATGTCTTCTACCAGATTATAAGAGCCTTGAGGTACTGTGGTATGTAGAGTTCTGAGGCAGCTCCCAAGGTTCCTGCCTCCTGGTGTACTTGCTGTGAATAATCCCCCTCATCTTGAGTGTGGGCAGGACCTGTGAATATGAGGGGCTAGTCACTCCTTTGATTAGATTCCATTATATGGCAAGATGATAATTATGTTACATTGTACACAACTCTGCCTTAGCTGACTGCATTCAGAAGTTCTCCTGCTGAATCTTGAAGAACCAAACCACAATGAGTTCTACAGATGCAAGGAAATGAATTCTCCTAACAATCAAGTGACTCTGAAAGAGGACCCTAAGCCTCAGATGAGACTCCAGCCCTTGCCAACAACCTGACTACAACCTTTTGAGAATCTGATTACACAGCTAAGCCATACCCTGACTCCTGACCCATGGGAACAATGAGATAATAAATGTATGTTGTTTTAAGCCATTAAGTTTGTGAACAGCATAGAAAACTATTACAGACATGTATATATTCTTTTAAACATTACATAATATTTCAATATACAAAAATATTGGAGAATAATGTAACTAGTATCATGTATGCAGTATGAAGCTTGAACATAAAATTCATAAAATTATGGATAATGTTGAAATCTTCTGTGTAGTCTTTCTTAATTCTGGTTCTATTACTTCCTCTTGAGAACCCACACTGTCCTGAAGATAGTGTTCAGCATTTCTGTGCATTTTTAAAAACTTTATTTCACTACATATGTCTGAAAATATGTCTGAAAATAACATACTATTGTTTCTTTTTGCTTGACCTCTCCTCTAAAAGAAGTGAATTAAAACTCATTATGATTTTTTGGGTTAATTTTCCTTTGTAATATTGTTCAATTTTACATTGTGGACAAACTAACAAATATTTTGTTAGTTGCTACGACAGAAACATCTAACACTTACTGAACAAGCATGTACTCCATCACACCTGCTAGGCCCTAGCAGTTGGGTCATGCCATGTGACAAATTCTGGCCAGCTGCCTATTAGTGGAAGTCAAGCGTGTCATTGCTGGGCTAAAGTACTGAAGAACTTCAGGACACTCAGCTTATCTGTTCTCTGTCTTGGTAACCAAGGAAGCTGCCTGTTGATATGATTGAGCCCAGGATGGAAACAGCCTGAATTTCTGAGTTACCACATGGATGACTGCTGATCTGCACACTTATGAAATTTGCGTAGGACTTTTTATGAGGAAGAAATAAACCTTTATTGTGTAAAGCCAGTATAATTTATTATTGTAGCATACATAGCCTAAACTACTCTGTCTGATACAGAAGTATAGAAGTTCATGTTATTTTAGTCTCATGTTGAATTCCTTTTTATAGTTTATTCTTATTAAACCCT
Source organism: Mesoplodon mirus (assembly GCF_964341445.2). Lineage (NCBI taxonomy): Eukaryota > Metazoa > Chordata > Mammalia > Artiodactyla > Ziphiidae > Mesoplodon > Mesoplodon mirus. The sequence continues at coordinate 48,324,989 of NC_138984.1, forward strand.
TTGTCTGTGTAATACTGATATTGCTGTACCAACTTACTTTTGATTAGTATGTTCCGCTACACTTCTAATCATCCCATTATTTTCAGTCCTTTGTTTTAGTTAAGGCATGTCTCTTGTAAGTAGGTGATAAATGGGTACATTTTAAAATCAGATCTAATAGTTTTCTCTTCTTTTAGGTAATTTAATCCACTTATACTATTGGGATTACTAATAGATTTAGACTTATTTCTATGATGGTATTGTTATCAAGCCTTTTGGTTTCAATTTTAAAGAAACAACCACAATTAGTTATCAATTTATATTATAGTCAGTAGCTCATATAATTTGCTAGCCTATTTTTAAAGAATCATTTCTGTATTCAGCGCTGTTTTTAATTCAAGACCTTTATTCAAGAGGCTTTTTCCTTTGGGTTCACCATTCATCTTGATGAGGTACATACACTCCTTTCATAATTTTTTTTTAGGTGAAGGAAGGTCTGTAGATAGTAAGCTCCATTAGACTCTTTTATGTCTGAAAATGTCTTTATTTTGCCTGTTAACTTTGAATGATAGCTAGGTACAGGATTAAGTTATTTTTCTGCAGCATCTTGCTGATATTACCTGACTAACTTCTGGCGTCTATAATTGCTGATGACAGGTTTGCTCTTAGTTGAACAACCATTCCCTTGTAGATAATTTGTCTTTTCTTTACAGTTTCTTCCAAGATTTTTCTTTATCAGACTTTCTGAAATTACACTACAATATGTCTAGGATTTTTTAAAAATCTAGTATTTGAATTTAGCTTTTGTTCTGAGAGTTCTGGTCTTTAATTCTTGAAAATTCTTTTGTTTTTCAGCTTCATTTCTCAATGAAGCTGAAAAAAATATAGTTGACAAATATAATTGTAAGATATTTAAAGTGTACATGGTGATGCTTTGATACATGTATACATTGTGAAAGGATTCCCCCACATCAAGTTAATGAAAACATCCATCACCTCATGTATTTGCTTTTAATTTAAAAAACTTTTTTTGGTGAGAACACAAGTTCTACATTCGTAGCAAATTTCAATTATATGAACAGTGTTATCAACTATAGTCACCATGTTATACATTAAGATTCTCTTTCTAAAAGTATTTATTTATTTATTTATTGACTATTGTTATTTTTTTGGCCACATCGTGGCTTGTGGGATCTTAGTTCCCTAACCAGGGATTGAACCCAGGCCCTTGAAAGTGAAAGCACAGAGTCTTAACCACTGGACCACCAGGGAATCCCCATACATTAAGATTCTCTTAAAACTGAAGGTTTGGGGGACTTCCCTGGTGGCGCAGTGGATACGACTCCATGCTCCCAATGCAGGGGACCCGAATTTGATCCCTGGTCAGGGAAGTAGATCCCACACGTATGCTGCAACTAAGAGTTTGCATGCCACAACTAAGGAGCCCACGTGCTGCAACTAAGGAGCCTGCTGGCCGCAACTAAGATCCGGTGCAACCCAATAAATAAATAATAAATAAATATTCAACAAAAACCCTGAAGGTTTGCTCCCTCTCCTTGATGGTGGGATATCTACATAAATTATTTGGAACAATTCTCAATGGGAGTTTAGTCTCTTCTCCGCATTTAATTATTCAATCATTTTAGTAAATAAATGGACTCGATATTTATTTTAGACTTCGTGTGATAATCCAATTATTACTTTATTTCATTACTCAAATTGTTCCCATGCACTGCATTTATTTTTATCTGAGAAATGGTGAATCGGGGCATGAATCAGATCTCTTTTGCCTTGGCTTCCAGAAAGCTTAGAGCCACATTTGCGGCCTTGCAAAAATTGTTTAGAAATTGATGCATTTTTACATTAATCTGATTTCCTACTCTATCCTCTGTCTGTAGCCTCGTTTCTCTCCCCCCACCACTGCCACTCCACTTTCTTCTAATTCATAGTATCTTGCTGTGTTTTACAAAAGTGCTATATAAGCCATTTTACATTTTTTTTTCCTGAAATAAGGCCAGAAGTAGTTACCTGTACTCATTTACCTTCCTTCTTTCCACCAATCATCACCTGCCTCTTCCATCCATTCCCACATATTAAGTGACCACTGCCAATGCTCTCTCTGGGATCCCAACGCCAGGACGCTACTTCTGGCGGCTGCTGGGCCTTGGCTTGCTGTGAACTGGCCATGTAGAGCTGCCCCAGGTGTTGGACATCTCCCTGGCTAGGCTCCACCTCTGGCTGGTCTCTTGCTGGCAGGACTGGGGGTTGTGGGGGGGTGTTAGAGCGGGATTTCATATTCAATTAGGCTCCTTTGGATTTCATGGTCTTTCTTTCCTCATTCTTGCTTTAAAAATTTTTTTTAATTAATTAATTTATTTTTTGCTCCGTTGGGTCTTTGTTGCTGCGTGCGGGCTTTCTCTAGTTGCGGCGAGCGGGGGCTACTCTTTGTTAAGGTGCGCAGGCTTCTCACTGTGGTGGCTCCTCTTGTTGCAGAGCACAGACTCTAGGGCGTGCGGGCTTCAGTAGTTGTAGCACATGGACTCAGTAGTTGTGGCTCACGGGCTCTAGAGCACAGGCTCAGTAGTTGTAGCACACAGGCACAGTAGTTGTGGCTCACGGGCTTAGTTGCTCCACGGCATGTGGGATCTTCCTGGATCAGGGCTCGAATCCGTGTCCCCTGCATTGGCAGGCAGATTCTTAACCACTGTGCCACCAGGGAAGCCCCATTCTTTCTTTCTTAATAAAACATTTTATTGAGGTATGCTTGACATCCAAAAAGTGAACATATTTAATGTATACAACTTGATGAGTTTGGAGATAAATATACACCTGTGAAACTATCACCAAGGCCATGAACTCATCCATCCTCCAAAGGTTTCCCCTCATCCCCTTTTATTAAAAATTATTTTTTCTTTTGTGATAAGAGCACTTAAGATTTATCTCTTAGAAAAAATTTTAAGTATACAATTCAGTATTGTTAACTATAGGTCCTGTGTTGTACAGTAGATTTCCAGAATTTATTCACCCTGCATAACTGAAACTTTGTACCCTTTGATTCACTTTCCCATTTCTCCCTGCCCTCAGCCCCTGGTAACCACCTGCTTCTATGTGTGACAATTTTAGATTCCTCATAATGTGAGGATCATTCAGTATTTCTTCTTCTGTGACTGGCTTATTTTATTTATTTAACTTATGTCCTCCGAGACCATTTGCCATGTAAATGGCAGGATTTCCTGCTTTTTTATGGCTGAGTAATATTGCACTATATGCATATAATGGAATATATATGTATTATATATGTATAATGGAATATATATATGAATTTATATTTATATGAATGATGAGCACTTAAGTTGTGTCCATGTCTTGGCTACTGTAAACAATGCTGCAATGAACATGGGGTACAGATTTCTGTTCAAGATAGCAATTTCATCTCTTTCAGATATATACTCAGAAATGGGACTGCCCGATTATATGGTAGTTCTATTTTTAATTTTTGAGGGACCTCATAGTTCTCCATTTCTTTAGGGTCAGTTATGGGAGCGTTACCTGATTCTTTGTGATCCTTGTATCCTTGCATTCTTGCTTTGGTATCTGTGTATTTGAATAAGTGGTCGCGTCTTCCAGGCTTCACAGGTGCACGTCAGCAAGGGCAAACATTCTACAATCAGCTCAGTTTAGGGTACTGGATGAGTCAATTGGTAGCATCTGGAGGCAGGCGGGGCCTGCTATTCGGTTTCTTGCTGGGTGAGGACACTGCCCTTGCTCTGAGGTGAGGGGATGCCACTGGCTGGGCCCCGGGTAAGCTTGCGAGCTAGGCTCTGTATGTATGTGGGGCTGCTGGGTGGTCTCCCCGGTCAGGTTGGGGCCACTAGCTGGGCTCCACGAACACGTCAATTGAAGCTGCAGGCCGGGTTCCCTTGCAGGGCGGGGCCACGGGCTGGATTCTGCCTTTGGGCAGGGCTCGGGGCTCTGTGCTCACTCCTGGTTGGACGAGGCGTCAGGCGTACTCCTTGATTGGATGACGCGGATGGCGGGACGCTGCGTTCAGGCGGGGTCACAGGCCGGCTTTTCGGTTGGTGGCGGACGTAAGAGCTGCGCTCTGGGATGAGGTGGAAATGCAGACGGCACCCGAAGTTGTGCAGAACCACAGGCGGGGCTTCGCAATCAGGTGGGCCATTGGCTGTGCTCCTTTGGTGAGCGGGGACGCTGTAGTGCCTGTGTAGCTGGGTGGGGCTAGACTCTGCTCCCCACGCAGCAGCCTGGGTCCTCGTTCTGGCCTCAGTGTTAGGTGTGGCCGCAGGTCTTGCCCCAGGATTGGGCGGGGTCACAAGCTGGGTTCTCTGTCCCAGCCAGGCTGCAGGCTGCTTTCAGCCGTCTGGCAGGGGCCCAGTGCTGGTCGCCGCTGCTGGGTGCGGTTGTAGGCTGGGCGCCCAGGCTGCTCAGGGTCACTGTTCAGGCTCCCTGGTTAAGTGGGGCCAGAGGCCATGCTCGACAGCTGGGCCTGGCTGCTGGCTTGGCTCCCTGCCATGGTGGCAGGATGTGCTCCACAGCTTCCAGGTGTGTCCCAGAAGGGTGGGACTGGAGACTACGCTCTGCAGTTAGGCAGACTTATGAATCTGCAATGTGGTCTCAGTGTAGCCGCTCCTCTTACCCTTCCAGTGTGGCTCTTCTTGGTCTCTGTGGTCCGTGGGAGTGCTTCAGCTTCCCCCTGACGCTTCTGAGATTTTCATAATGGCGTCTTGTCTATGGAGGGTTGCTAGGAGGTCTTCTTGTGAGGGGCACTGAAGTCGGAACACCTGTGTCTCCATTCTGAGGATGTTACAGGGACATAGAGTTGTGGATTCAAACACTACTTCAGTTGTTTAGTAGCTGTGTGGGCTCTGAAGCTCAATTTAAAAGGGGGATATTTAACATGGAGATAATGAGGCTACCTTAGAGAATTATAATAAGATAAAGGAGAGTGTCCTGTGGCACATGGCTCTTAATAAGTCATAGCTTCCAAGGAAAGTTGTATTTAATTTCAGTGACTATCAATCAGATGGAAGAGAAAGAGTTGTTTAGCTACTTAAAAGTCGCTCTCATTTTGCAGATGAAACTTTACAACTCAGAGAGACAGAGTAACTTGCTCAGGTTACTTTCTCACAAAGCTTATAACTGTGACATAAATGTGAGAAGTTGAAAGACATGAGTGTGTGTTTATAAACTGGAAGCCCCTAAAGGAGGCAGGCAAGGGGGGAAATACACTTACTGATGGGGGAGAAATGCCTGATTTGATGAACATGATCATTTCTCTCAAGACTCCTTCGATTCCCTGTGTGGCTGGGACTGTGGTTCTTGACCTTTCTTTTCATCACCGAGCCTTTTGGGCCAGGCTGTGACATGTTCAGATGGAACGAACATGAGGGAAAGAAGGAGATGTCAGGTGAGGCTAGAAGTGGGCCTTGAGGCAGGTCATCTAGGATGCTGAAGGTCGATCTCATTAATCTGGGCTATTGAAGATTTTTGAGGATGAATGGAAATGTTTCTGATTCAGCCAGCACTATGTTTCCATGATAGAGATGTGACTCTGGAAGTGGAGAAATTGTGCTGATATCTTCCCCTACCCTAGAGTCCAGACTGTTCTCTCCCAGGAGCTCACTGTCCCACCTGTGCACTGGCAGTTTCCTTCTCTGGCCTTTGCACTAAATGATAAACCCACTTCACATGTGAGCTTTTACAGCCTCGAGGAAACATTTTTAGCAGAAGATGATGTCCTGTGATGGCTGGAAAGACTGGTGAAGTTTTGGTCATGGTTTCTTAGGATCAGGGATCCTGGAACAGCCTAGCTGGGTGGTTCTTGCTTGGGGCATTTCACGAAGCTGTATTCAAGATGGTGGCAGGGGCTGCAGTCTCTGAAGGCTTGGCTGGGGTTGGTGGATCTGCTTCCAAGAAAGCTCCCTCATATGGCTGTTGTCAGGAGGACTTAGTTCCTCACCATGTGGCCTTTCCACAAGGGCTTCTCACAACATGGTAACACACCTTCCCCAGAGCAAGCAAGTGAACAAGTGAGAGAGAGGTGATAGAAGGTTTTAAAAGATATTTTTTTTGTCTTTTTCTTCTATGTGTTTTTTCCTTTAACGTAGAGTGGTTTGCAAATGTTTCTCCCTGGCTCCTTGATCCTGAAGAATATTTTATTGACAGGTTGGGGCTCCTTTTTTGTCACATTGAGGATATTGTTAGTCACCCAACCTGTGGGTGGCTTGACTCATCAGTAGTCAACAGTCTATCCTCATCCTCTTCCTCCTAAAATCACAGTGTCACAGAAGCCATAGGGTCAGCCAGTGTTTTGGAAGCAGCTTTTATCAGCATCATTTTATGAGCAAGAGAGTATCATCTAAGTCTCTGTCTTCCATCAGGAATTTTGGCTACACTACCCCACTTAGTGTTAAGTTCCAATGCACCCATGTGCTCTTCCAGTTTATGCATTAGCCATTCTCTGTTTGGAAAAATCCTTTCCAGAATTTCACATGACTTTTTGTTTCACCTCTCTAGAGAAGCCTTTCTTGACTGTTTTACCATTTAAGGTAAAACACTGCTGTTCTGTTATCTCCCACCAAAGTGTAAATTCCATGAGACAGGGGCTATGCTGGGTTTCTGTACAGCTCTGTTGCCCAGTGCAATGCAGAAAAACTGATCCGTAGTATATACTTAATAAATACTTTTAAAAATAAATGAGTGACTGAAATTATGGCATTATATGTAATAAGGTTGTATGTGCTTGAAAAGGGAGAAAGGAGGAAGGAAGGAAATTAACACTGGTTGACAGACTATTATGTGCCATTCATTGTACTGGGTACCTTGAATATATTATCCCATTTAATCTTCATATACCTATGAGGCCAAGATCAAAGTCATACTGCTAATTGGTGACAGAGACAGATTTCAAGGTCTGAGTGTACTGAATTTATATGGCAAATACTTTTGAGTATACAAAGATCACTGACTATTTAAAGTAAGAAAGCAATAAATTCTATTGTGTTATAAATAATATTTTATGGGCTATGATTGCAAGCTGTAGACATGGTCCGTTTTTTAGTTTTCAATATTCAGCTACCAAGAAATAGAATCTTGGAAATGTAGATGGTACATGGAGCCCATGCTGGGACAACTCCTTGCCCTCAGTCTATTTTTTTTTCCCTTACTGGACCAGTCATAGGAACCACAAACAGCCCTTTGGGGCTGAAAACTTCTTTTGATTAAGTGAATTACTGCTGCCTTGAATTTATCTTCTTTGTAATAAATGAAGAAACAAATTAGCCATTCCCATCTTCAAGATAGCCATCAAAAATCCTAGTAGAATTCCCATTATTCTCTGAGCATCAAGACTTTAAAAGTGCAAATGTTTAAGTGTTTAGGGTATTTAGTTATATACCTTCTGGGAAAATATATCGAAATGAAGTTGTCAGAGGCCTCTAAAAATCACTAGTGAGCAAATAATCCTCCAAGGCTGTCAGGGTCTAAGGGGATTTTTATTCAGCCTAGGGAGTTATCTTGTTGACAAGGGGCTTACTAAACACTAAATAGAAGAAAACCCATTTACAAGAAATGGGACAGTTGGTGCATCAAGTCAGTGGATAATCTAAACCTAGCATAGAAACACATGGCTTGTGTTAGCTTAGTAGAATGCACATGGGTCATACATTTTCTTTCTCGTTTGTTCCAGTCACAAACCAGTTCAGCTCCATGGACTGTGTAGTGAAGAGAAATTGAGAAATACTGTGCAGAAAATTTAGATTATATCATCTATTTGGGGAGATACTTAAATATAGCAAATTGTAATTAAGCCCTCTGCACTGCTTTAGCAATGGGAATATAAATTAGTTTTCTTTATGAAAAGTTATGAAAACTTTGACTATATGTGCATTATTTTCAGCCCTCTGAAAAAGTAATTATTGAATTTGAAATTTCAAAAATTTTATAAGAAATCGAGAATATGGTAATCACTTAAATCTGAAGTAACATTTGGATTTTTGGGAAGGCAATGCAAATCGAACTCAGTTATGCCACTAATGAAGAGCTCTGCGTGGAGAAACCTTGGCCTGGAGTGGGGAGAGCTCAAGTAAAAGATTGAGGAGCCTTGAATTCCAGCCTTGGTTTTCTCAAACTCTCGTAATTTGACCTGGGTTAACTCACTTCATTTTTCAGGACTCAATCTCCTTGTCTGGGAATGGGGATTTACATCAGATCTATAGTACACGTTTTTAGGTTTCAGATCTTTCTTCAAAATATTTATTAAAACATTATATCTAAGCCTAAAAGAGAAAACAAATTAAAAAATAGGGCTGCTTTGTTTGTGTTTGCAGCAGAGTGGTAACTGAGCCCTTACATTTCCCTGGTCCTAACTCATGTTCCCTTTGCCTATGAGGGGTATCTGTGGAAGACAATGGAAACATTTTATTTTTGGTAGATAGTTTCTAAAGTTCTTTCTAGCTCTAATGCTTTGAGATTCTGTGCTTTTTAATAATGACAGACTCTTTGGATCAGATTTTGATTTTCAATTACGTAAAATGATCTCTTTGTTCTACAAATATTTATTGAGTTACTACTATATACCAGGTGTTGTTTAGGTGTTAGAGAAGTGAATGAACAAACAAGCAAACAAACAAATATTCTTATACTCACAGAGCCTGTATTTAATGAGGAATGACAAAATAGAAAAAAAAGTATGTCATATAACAGGTGATAAGTACTGTAAAGAAAAATAAATGCATGAGGGGGCTGGGGCTTCTGGGTTGGGGGCTGTATTTTGATTTCATATAGGGTGGTCAGGAAAGTCCTCACATGAGTGAAGTAGTGGTGACTAAGGCCTTGGTTTCAATGATGGCATTCAATAGAAGAAAAAGCGTTAGTACAGTAAATTTTTTGATGAGTTTTGCTATAAAGGTGAGCAGAGTAAAGGTCATATGTGGTAACAAGAAGTTATTTGTAAGATGGAATATATTACTGCATATTTGTGTGTAAATGAAGGGGATGATGCCTTAAAGAGAGGAGTGTTCCTAGAAGTTAAGTAGGTAGGTGGAGGATAATGGGATCTAGCGCACAAGTGTAGAGGTCAGTCTAAGATTGGAGAGAAGGCGGACTATTTTGGCAGGGATGCAATATGTGCATAGGTGTGGTGATGGGAGCCTGTGGGAATTCTGTTTGCTTCAGATATCTCAATGAAATGGAAGCCAGGTCATAATTTGAGGGTGGAGGTGTTAAAGGTTTGAGGAAAGTGAAAAGGCTGTGAAATACTCACAGGGAAAGTTAATAAGGTAGGAAAATATACTATGACTGCTTGGGCAAAATAAAGGGCCTAATTGAGATTAATGCTCTTGAATTTAAAGTGAGACCAGTCAGCATGGTTATGTGTTTTCCTCCAGCTACTTGTATCTGTGTGAATATAGGTGCAAAGAAAATATGGGGTTGAATTTAATCACAATGGGTAAAATGGTTGAGATGAGATTGTGAAGATGGACTGCAGAATCTGAGGTGTGTAAGGAAAGGGGTTAGAATATAATGGGGACAGTAAACTGTGAAAAAAATCAGTATTGTAGTTTCCAGTGGGTAGAAGAAATATTGAAAATCTGGTACCAGAGGGAATGGAGAAACGTGTAATAGGGGGTGGTGATAAAAGAGAATGTTTCAACTTGAGATTGTGAAAGGAATGCAGTTTAGGGCAGTGTGTGACTTAAGAAGGGTGGAGATCAAAGTTACTGAAAGAGTAGAGGTCAAGGAACTGCATGAATATTGAAATATATGAAAAAATATTGAAAATCACCCAGATTGAACATATGAAAATCACCAAGAACTATGATAGCAGTAGAGTTGGAGAAAATGATAGTGACTATATCTCAGTTACATTATCAAAACCATGGTGTTTTTTAATTCAACATTCAAAATAGTTAGGAATTAAAATAGAAGGATAAAAGTCTTTATAGAGCAGTTTTCACTGAAAGGATAACTTAAAAATCACTGCTCCAAACTACATTTTATTGAAAAATGATTTTACATCTCACAGGTTGTTTGGGTGGAGATACCTAGTAGAAATGACTTCCACACATATACCCCTAGGGCTCCCACATCTTTGTGCTTGGCCAACACCTCTCACATGACAGAAAGTTACAGAATCCTATTGTGCAAAGAATTATTAAAAAAGTCGAATATTTGAGGAGCAATTTCTGCTAACAAACCATTTATTTTATCATTCTAAATGGATAGATTTCAAGTTTACCTGATTTTTCTCGTAAAGTAGATGAGTCATACCCATAAGGCATAAATATTTATTTTTAGAATTAGACATAATCTGAATAATAATATATATACTAACTATGCATTTCTTGAATTTAATTTTTCAAACAGAGTTATGATTGGACCCCACAAGTGGAAGATAAATGTGTGTGGTGGTCTGAGTTTGGCTTGGCCCTGGTGATAACAGTAGAGACATTTAAACTTTGATCTTCCTACTTTTCAGCTACATTTGGAGGGAAAAAAGAAAGGTCATTTCAGATTTTGGCATGCAGAAAAGCTTCAGAGATATCACTGGGGAAAACTCATTGTCCCAAGAAATTACCTATTAATGCAACTTGGACAAATTGCCATTCAGCATCTGTCTTTGGCAGTAAAGATGATATGCTAAATTGGTCCCCAGTAAAAGCAATAAACACGCCACATCTTGTGGTCCTATTTCTCCTGCAATTAGTGTCATTGTCTCACTTTTAATTTGTCTCAATTAGTGTCATTATTTCACCTTCAAATTAGAGAAGATGTTCTAGGATGTAGCTCTTTGATTTCAAAGCATTTTCTACTTGGAAGTGATCCTAGACTTCAGTTCAAATCATCTAATTTTACCAATAAGAAAACTAAAGACCAGGAAAGCACAGTGGTCTGTTCAAGTTCACATTATTAATGGGAGTTTGCAATGAGAAATATAGATCTTTTGTATGTACCTACTATATCCAATTGCCATTCAAATGTTAGTTGTAAATAAAAGTTGGCAAGTTAACAACTTGACACTTGAAAATGTTAATGATTCTTTACCTTAAAAGAGCTTCCTAAATTTAGACAGATATTCTGTTCTGTAACCACAGCACTATAGAAGCATAACTGGAGTCTGGGGGAATCTAAGCATTAACAACTATAACAGAGACATTTCTAAATAAAATCTGATTGCAAGTTTCTAAGTATGTTGATAATTATGATATAGCATTACTACTGGAAATATGTAAGGTTCTTTTTCTAAAATATTTGTTTCTATTCTAGATTACAAAAGCATGAGAAGATGCGTTACTGCTTTTAAAAATTCACACTAAGGCTTTTAATAGTAGTGATAATATATTCAAAGGTGAAGTATAATACTTCCTTGTAAATAAAAAAGAAGGAAAACTGTATTATGAGTTTCTTGATTAACTTTCATCCTGTTATTCTACATCATAACTCTGATATTAAAACCTTTCAATTTCAAAGGAATATCTCTTTTAAAACATTTTCAAGTTTTATTTACTTATAATTGACAAATAAGAATTGTATGTGTTTAAAATATACAACCTGGTGCTTTGATATAGGTATACATTGTGTGAAATGATTACCACAGTCAAGTTAGTTAACATGTCCATCACCTCACATGCTCGCATAGTTACTTTTTTTTTTTCTGGTGAGAGCACAAGATCTACTCTTTTAGCGAATTTCAAGTCTACGGTACAGTATTATTAACTGTAGTCACCATGTTGTACATTAGACCTCTGTGACTTATTAATCATGGATAAATTAAAATTCATACCCTTCAACCAACATCTCCCCCTCTTTCCCCACTGCCCCAGCCCCTGGCAACCACCGTTCTACTTTCTGCTTTTATGAATTCAACGTTTTTAGATTCTTTATATGTGATACCATGCAGTATTTATCTTTCTGTGTCTAGTTTATTTCACTTAGCATAATGTCCTCCAGGTTCATCCATATTTTCACAAATGGAAGAATTTCCTTCTTTTTAAAGGCTAAATAATATTCCATTGTGTGTGTGTGTGTGTGTGTGTGTATGTATGTATATATATATATATATATATATATATATATATAGTCCAGAGTGTGTATGGAAACATTTAGGTCATTTCCATATGTATCTTGGGTATTGTGAATAATGCTACAGTGCACATGGGAGTGCATTAATCTCTTCAGGATACTGAGTTCTTTTGCTTTGGATATATCTCAGAAGTGAGATTGCTGGATTGTATGGTAATTCTATTTTTAATGTTTTTTAGGAACCTCCATACTGTTTTCTATAGTGGCTGCACCAATTTACATTCCCTCCAACAATGTACAGGGCTCCCTTCTCTCCACATCCATGCCAATACTTGTTATCTGTTGTCTTTTTGATAATAGCCATTCTAACGGGTGTGAGGTGATATTTCATTGTGGTTTTGACTAGCATTACCCTGATGATTGGTGATTTGAGCATCTTTTCATACACCTGATGGGTTAAGTTTTATGAATGACACAATTTCTAACAACCTCAGATGCTTTCCAGAACCAGGTTAACTTCATTGTTTTGAATGAGTTGGTGATTTTACCCACATGCAGAATGTTATATTCAGTATATCCAAGGGGAAAAGGATATTTTTATTAATAACATATGGTCAGTGTGCTTTGACAGCAATAGCAGTGGTACTTCAGGTAGGCGTGGCTTTTCTCTTCTCTATATTTGTCACTCTGCTTATTAAAGGGGATTCATCCATAAATATTCATTAATGATTTTTTGCTACATGGCAAAGCAATAAACAAAAAATAGTCTTTTTCTTTTCTCCATAGATGCAGTCTTATCATCTACGACGGTTTTAGTATATGTTTATTGAAATAAATTAAACCCTTTACGTCCGTGCTCTCTAAGATCTTAAAGCCATTTTCTTTCTTGGGGCAACGTTTGCTCCCCAGTGGCCTCCTGTATCATACACTGCATCTGCTAGTTCCCAGGTTGCTTCTGCCTTATTTGTTCATTACTTTTATTAGCACATGCTTTTTAAATTTGGTATTATTTGCTCATTACCACAACAGTTTTGTTTTTATCTTTCACACTCTAGATATTAGTGGTAGGGACTGGGGAGTTTCTTTCCGAGTTCACTCCTTTATGCAATTTGCTGATCTTACAGTAACAAACCAAAAGAAGACATTAACCTCTCTGAACTGGTTAATCTCTGTATGTTGACTACTCTTGGGTATAAGTCCTTTGTGCCTTCACTAAAGCTCCTCGTACCTCATGATAGTCTAACTACAGAACCATCCGCCAAACAAGAACAACAACAAACCAGGAAACAAACAAAATAGCCACACAAAAAGCATAAACTTGTTAACCCTGAACCATGTCCATGAAGCGTGACTATTGCTATTGAGGTGTGGTTCCCCAAAGGCTTTAAACTTCATCATCCTGTGGCTACAAGATCACTTGAAATATTTTCTATCTTGTGATCAAAAGGTATTGACCGCGTATTAGTAAAATTACTCCGTGGAAAGAGGAGGAGTCTGGGACATAGTAGGAAGTCAGTAAGTGTCTGGGTTAAATACTAGATTTTTCATTTTCTATTAGTTCTGACCAAATCATATGAGTTATGTGTTTATAGCTATGAATGAAGCAGTTATTTTGTTTTTTTAAAAATAAATTTATTTATTTATTTTTGTCTGCGTTGGATCTTTGTTGCCGCACAGGCTTTCTTTAGTTGCTGTGAGCGGGGGCTACTCTCTTCATTGCAGTGCACAGGCTTCTCATTGCAGTGGCTTCTCTTGTTGTGGAGCACGGGCTCTAGGTGTGCGGGCTGAGTAGTTGTGGCACACGGGCTTAGTTGCTCTGCTGCAAGTGGGATCTTCCCAGACTAGGGCTGGAACCCTTGTGCCCTGCACTGGCAGGCGGATTCTTAACTACTGCGCCACCAGGGAAGTCCCCGTTATTTTGGAATATAGTAATAATTGTAGTAATAGTACCGGTTATAGAGTCCTCATGTGCTGGAGAGTGTGCTGAATACTTTAATGTATAATATCTCTTTTGAGATTCAAGACAGCTTCGTGATAGTTTTTGTTGTTTCTTATATTGAAACCTAAGAGAACTTGCACCCATAGACCTCAGACAACAATACTCATTGATGTTGTAAAGAATGCCCTCAAAACATTCCTGTTGTGTGTCAGGCTGTTCTAAGGACTGACCTGCTATCTTGTACTTGGCCCCTCAGAAAAAAGAAGATAAGTAAATCTTTAATTATTTCTTCTATTTGTCAGAATTTTGTTGTTTTAAGAGTTGAGATGATTCTGGGATAATTTTCAGGTTTTTTTCCTATGCTATCAACATTTTCCTTATTTCCCCTTAAATCTGGGAGGGTTAGCCAGGAAGAATCCTGAACACTGTAAAGGGACAGCGCACTTCATATTAGTAAGTGTTGCCATATTTGTGGTGGAAGGAAAAACACTGAAAAATATAATTCTGCTATGCTTTTGTCCAGTGTGAGGTATCAGACCATGCCTATAGACCTGTGCCTCTTGAAGAAAACCTGTAAACAATAGTCAGTGTGTAGGATCTGACTAGGGAAAAGGCATTTCTGTAGCTCTGCTAATTGGTTACAATTAACCACTCTTGTATTTATTGAGCACAGAGTGTTCAGATCAACCAATATATATTGCACAGTAACTATAATAAACACTATAGTAATTAATTCAGAGTATAAGAAGATAATTTAATACTATGCCTTCAAGAACCTTGCCATCTTTTATTGGGGATGACAAATATAATAAACATATCTTCAGGTAGCTGTTTTTGTATTTTTTACACACACACACACACACACACACACTCTGTGTGAGTCTGGTTTTAGCTTATTCTGTCATTAGTAGCAGAAGTCCAGTTGAATTTATTTTATGCTTGAAAAGTATCACATTTGTTGGAAGGCCAATGTCTGGCTCACTACCTTTGTGGAACATCCAGCTCCCCATAGACGTATAAGATATATGTATTAATTCAATTTTTTTCTTTAGAAATAAATTCCTATGTAGAGAATAACTAAAGGTATACATTTGAGTAAATATTTGTTCTGAAACTTTGTATTTGGTAGTGTGTGTGTACATATATGAAGGTGTATGTTTAAGGATCGTTGAGGGATCCCACCCCAGTGAGATCAGTTTTGGAGAAAGGAGAAAAATTGCTTTGTGGAAGAAATAGAAAGAAATCAATCACAATCCTTCAGCCAGAATGTTTGATTCTTTGAAATTTTCTAGAAGAGAGGATCCAGATGATATAGTAATATAACTTGTTTTCATTTGGAAAACATTTCATTATCTGTTTATTCTACAAACAAGATGTTTTGGAAGTTAATACCTTAACCGTATTGTATTTGAATACAAGTTGATCTGAGCAGCTTTATATGATTATAATGAAACACACAGTCATCTATTGAACACATCACTCTCAGTAACTACTAACTGAAGTCACTTTTGTCTTCTGATGTTATATTCCTTTTTCATGTATGTTTTAAATAGAAATGCTTTCTGTATGGTTTCAGGGGAATGAAGCTATTATTGTGCCTGACATCAGAGGCATAGAAAATTGGTCTACTAGATCCTGCAATTTCATTTATTTGTCTTTTTTATTTTAAATTGTGGTTTAAACTTTTCATTTACCTTCAGAGCCTTATTATTAAAGGGTAGGAAAATTTAGGGTGGGATGGATGTCGTTTTCTAGAATTACTGAATGTATTCATATGGATTTATTTCTGAGGAACCTATAAGAGGTTGCGTGGGGATTACAAATTACTTTTTGTTACTTGCCTTTGCAGGCTTTTTCCTCCATGTAATATTTTTGTCTTAGATTGAAAAGATTCTGGAGGGAAGATTGTGTTTGGATTTGCTAGAGAATATAGAGTAGGCAGAAGCCTGTGAGTAAGTGTGAATGTGAGTGTGTGTGTGTATGTTTGTCTGCATGGAAAAAGGTAAACATTTACAATTATTTGATATAGGAATATATATAACTTCCTGAAATTGCTATCCAATATATATTGGTTTTCTCCTTTTAATCTTTGAGACAAGATAACTTTTTCTGTATTCCATAGCTTGTAGTATGTTAGACTTTTGGCCCTCTGCCATTTCCAAAAATCTTGGATTCAGACCAGATTTAGAAAAGATTCATAGGCTACCTAGCAATTCATATGCTGACCAGTACATTAATCTTCAGTGACTGCCAGGTGTTAAATCATGTGATGTTGGACACCTTGGCAAGAAAACAATTAAGAAGGAAGAAATATGGGAAAGGAAGACCAAAAAAAAGCAGCATGTAATGTCGTAATGGTTTGTGATATTAGAGTGCCTAATGTCATCCAAAGCCAGGGGCTAAAAATGGAGGACTTGTCAACTTAACCCTGAATTTCTTTTACTGGTGAAAATTTGATGTACTTAATTTTAGTGTAGTTGTAGAATGTCCATATTAGAAGAGATAGTCTAATAAAAATGACCGTTTTCGAGATAAGAAAATTAAGATCCAGAAGGACTGTTTTTCTCAAGATAACTTAGCTATTTGGGGACAAATTCTTGGTTAAAAAGCAGGTCTCTATGTACTTACTATTAATTCAGGCACTGAAAATTGGATTTTTTTCCTGACTATAATTAATAGGCATAATAATCATGTATAATATTTGAGATAAACTAATTTACAGTTTTTATCTACAGTTTTCCTGATGAAGTTTCTGCTGGCCATTGCTTCCTCCCAGTGTCTACTCTAGTTCTTAGCTAACACTCAATGTCATTATGACTTGTGTCCTATCCTTATACTCTTTTATTGACTGCCCCATCTCCTTTTCTTAATCTAGGCAATCTCACCTTTCTTTGGCAGCTATAAGAGACACGAGAAGAGTTAGTTGACTGTCAGGATTGCCACAAAGCCAATCCTATTCCCAAGTACTCAGAGAGTTACCTCCTCTGATTCTTAGTCTAAGAATTTGCACAGGTGCCAATAGGCAGAAGAGTAGAGGAAGAGAAGCAACAGGAAATCAGATAATACTGATTTATTCACACTGGCTGGCTACTGGCTCAGTGGCAGCACTGAAAGGTTGCAACCCTGAGATGTTCTAAATAAGCATGCCAGGGTTTGCATACTTCTACAAATACAAATCTAACCCCCTTCATTGTTCCTTCTTTTGTCTCCACAAAGTTTCTCACCATTTCTGCCCTAGGAACAATATGTGCCACTTCCTGGGTAGCCTTCAAAGAGCTACTTATTTTATGCCATTATTAGGCTTGGGCATCTACTTGATTATACTACTGCTATCATGTCAGTATACTATGGGAAGAGGTTTGGGGTCCCAGGCTACCTTGCTTGGTAACTGTATAGTACTTCCTAATCCTGGTTGGTTTGCTTCCAATACATGGAAACAGTATTATGCATTTGTAGTCTTAATTGTACACAGCAAACAAACAAACAAAGCCCAAGCTATTTAAGTTTATCCTACAGACACCAATTAGCATTAAATTGACCAATCTATTTTATTCTAGTATCTTTGTTCTTTGGTTCTGGTTTTGGTACAAAGGAATTCTTCCTTTGATGATTATGCCTACTTATCTCTAAAATGTTATTTGAACTTGAACCTATCTATGTAATATATTTTTACAACCATGATATTCTTCCAAGTTTTCTAAATAGTCTTTGTCTTATAATTTATGTTTCTGGACTTCTCTAGAATTCAAGGTCATTTGAGGTATTTATGCCCTTTTTGATATGTAAGGTGTTGGTGAAACAAAGCCACATATTATACTGGGTTGGGCTCCAAATAATGGCCAATAATGAGGAAATGTGAGGTTTTACATTGAAAATCCTAGTTAGATTCTACAGGAGGGTGGATTCAGGGTGAGATTTTTCTATCAAATTCTAACTTCCTGGAGATTAGGGTTATTTCATCTTTAGTTACCTTTCTGGATGATGTGAGTTGTGAATAAGGACACTTTGTGTATATGGTAAATTTGGAGCACAGTGTAGATAATTTGTCTTTGTATTATGAGCATTTAACTTCATTGAGTTAGAAATCTATCTATTTAATGAGGAAAAGACAAATTTTCAGTGTGACAGAAGGACCTAGTCCTCCTTAAGTAGAGCATAGACCGTACCTACCATGTGTTATGAGGTCTAAGAATGGGAAAATAAATTGCAAAAGGAAAGAAAATAATGGTAAATAATGATGAGTATTTAAGCAAAGTAGTAGAACAAAATGTAAGGTAGATTTATTTATTTAGGTGATATGGGAAGATAAACTAAAACAGTTCAAGGATAATACTGCCATTGTTAATAGTAAAGTTAACTTGGGCCTGAGGTGAGAGAAAGTTCATGCTCTAATACCATGAAATACTAACAGGCAGAATGTTCTGCTGTTACATGTGCTTCATCAGGCTGAAAAGTTAAAACGCCATTGCTTTCTTTGAACTTGCCTGTCATGTTTTATCTAGTGATGAATTACACAATATTACCTTCATAAACAGCATGTGAACTGTGGGGAACCTCTTCTCTAGTTATTTGGAAAGATGAACAACTCTTCATGCTCTAAAATAAATGATACTTCTTTAAATTACAAGGTTTTAATTGTTGAATTGTAATCACAAGGTATAGATGGTATATTTGTTTAATTAAGGAAGTCTGATGTTCAGGAGGAAATAAGAAAATGTGTAGCAGTAGCATACAAGAGTCAACACCGAGGGCTAAGTTTTTCACGACTGAGTTATCTTTGCACGTACAATTAAATACAATTCACCTATCATGTCTTATTTAAGGGAGATAGTTTAAAACAATTTATATGTTTATGAACTTATAGTTTACTTGGTATTCATCTGAACCCCTAATAAACTTGACTTTGAGGTAATTTTCAGTTGTATAATTTATCAGCAGCTTAATTTTTTTGTCTTTCAATCCATTTTAGTATTTGAATTTAAAATGAATTCAATTAAAGGGCAAATAAGCAGTGATGAAAATAGAATAGATGTGAGAGCAAATTGTTGCCATTTGATAGAAAGGCAAGAGAACTGAAATGGCTGTCAGGTCATGTAAATTCGGTCCCAGGCTGACTCTCACTCACTATGTGACCTTTATTTCCCTGGACTCCAAAAGCCTTTTATTTAAATTAAAACGTACAGATTAGAAAATTCCTGGGGCATGAACTGGATAGTTGTTTGACAAATAGATTCCTTTTTCCTATTGGACACGTAGCCTCCTTTGCATTTACAGGTGCCCATGTGACTGAATTATGGCCAGTGAAATCTGATATAAGTGATGTATGTAATTTCCAGTCCTGGCCCATAAAAATTCCCACAGGCAGGGCTTCCCTGGTGGCGCAGTGGTTGAGAGTCCGCCTGCCGATGCAGGGGACACGGGTTCGTGCTCTGGTCCGGGAAGATCCCACATGCCGCGGAGCAGCTGGGCCCATGAGCCATGGCCGCTGAGCCTGCGCGTCTGGAGCCTGTGCTCCGCAACGGGAGAGGCCACAACAGTGAGAGGCCCGCGTACCGCAAGAAAAAAAATCCCACAGGCAAATGTCTCTTTGTCTGCTGAATGGAGACAATTATAAGGCACTGTACAAGGGCAGGTCACATGACAGAATAATCCTGGGACCCTGAATGACTGCATGGACCAGAACTACTTTTGCTGTCTCACATTTGGCCACTGTCTAAGTAAGAAATAAAACTTTTATTGTATTGAGCCACTGAAAATTTGAGGTTATTATTAAACAATTAACCTATCTTACTAATACAGTAGAGAAGTTTCCTTCTAGTTTTAAAGTTTGTGATTTGCGAAAAATCACTAAGAGTAAGTTAATACATGTGAAAACGCTTTCAAAAGTAAAAACCTTTGTAAGTAAAATTTTTCTTATATTCAAGGTAGACACACAGAAGTATTCAAAATAATTGAAATTTAACACTTATTTCAATAAGGAAATTCTTGTTTTACATAATTCCAATGTACATGATCTTTAATTACCATGGTTTAGTTAAATGATACCAGTTTCCCAACAACACAGCTCAAATTTCAGTTACTATAGTATATTAGGTACATAAAATACAGATTTCACTGTTACCTCTTCAGTCCACAAATTACTACATGAATAATAGATGCATATTATGATAAAGTGACTAATCATGTCACTTCTTTCAAAGTCTGTTGGTGATTGGTCAGTCAGTGTGCATGTTATTTGATTTATGCAAAGTGTGAAGTTGTGTAGCCTCTTTGTAACCCATTGGTAAATCAAGGTGACATTTTACACACAAATAGATATTTGAAGGAGGAAATTGGCTAATCAAGATGAAAGTGGAGCAAAGAAACAGAAGGTGGTAGTGTTTGACATGAAATTCCAGTTGAACGTAAATGACATTATAGAAGTAAAAGCTGACTGTGGGAATGTTAACAGTGGTCCATTGGAGAGACTCTAGATATGCAGCCAGAGGAACTTGGTAAAGGTAAACTTATCACAATAAATGAGGAAAGTGGTTGTGATGAAAAGATGTCCCAGAGAAAGTGACACTGTCAGAAAACAACATTATAGGAACATTTGGAAATATTTTATGACACTGAAAATACAAAGATAAAAAGTTGGAGGTGGGGGTGGGAACCGGTAGCCAAGCTGTACCTCCATTTTGAAAGTGAAGCCAACCCAGTTTTCTCATTTCCTTTTTGTGTTTTTGGAAAAAAAATATCTAGGACTGCTCTTTGAGTTCTTTTCCAAATTCATATTGAATAAAAATCATATAGTCTCATGTTTTACAAAGTGCTTTGAGACATACATAATTTCATTTGCCTCTCATACTAATCCTTTTAATTAGGTAGCCAAGGTATTATTATGCCCATTAAACAGATGATCATTGGGTAAACTGAGGCCCAGAGAAGTTAAGTGTCTTGCCCAGTGTCACAGAGTGATAGAGCTTACTCTTTTTTTTTTAATATTATTTATTTATTTTGGCTGTGCTGGGTCTTAGTTGCAGCATGCGGACCTCTTAGTTCCGGCATGCACGAGAGATCTAGTTCCCTGATCAGGGATCGAACCTGGGCCCCCTGCATTGGGAGCGTGGAGTCTTACCCTTTGGAACACTAAGGAAGTCCCTAGAGCTGACTCTTGAGTCCAAAACTTATAACTCTGAGACCAGTGTTCTTGTTCCTTCACCAATGACCATAAAACCTTGACCTGACTAATAACCTTTATGAAAGAAGAACCTTGGCCACATTCATGGGAGCTGAGATGGTTCTAAAAGAGTGAACAGAACTAACAGGAGCATCTATTACACATGAACTTTTCTGTTGAGAGCACACCCTGGTCTTTGACTCATTCTTCTCTTTAATTAAATGGGAGAGTGGTGGGAGAGGCCACCACTCCTGCCCTGTCCCTTCCCAGGGAGTCTGCCTCCTGGAAAAAAAAAATACAAAGATAAAATGGTGGAAGCCAATCCAAACACAGACAGGAATATGACAGTTTTCATGGCACAGAAAAGATGCTTGCTCTGTATTGTATTATATGACAAGAAGTAGAAGGAAGCACTGTTCATACTACTCTTGTTAGTACAGATCTTCCTTGACTTATGATGGTGTTATAGCCTCATAATCCCATCATAAGTTGAAAATATTGTTAAGTCAAAAATGCATCTAATACACCTAACCTACTGAGCATCACAGTTTAGCCTAGTCTACCTTAAACGTGCTCAGAACATTTATGTTAACCTACAGTTGGGCAAAATCATCTAACACAAAGCCTATTTTATAATAAGGTGTTGAATATCTCATAATTTATTGAATACAGCACTGAAAGTGAAAAACAGAATGGTTGTAAGTGTATCGATTGCTTACACTCATGATTGTGTGGCTGAGTGGGAGCTGTGGCTCTGCCACTGCCTGGTATCAGGAGGGAGTATCATACCACATGTTACTAGCCTGGGGAAAGATCAAAATTCGAAATACGGAGTACAGTTCCTACTGAATGTGTATTGCTTTTGTACCACTGTAAAGTTGAAAAATCGCGAGTCCAATGATCGTAAGTCGGGGGCCATGTGTATTTTATAAAGAAAACACCTCCTTGGGAGCTTCCCGGGGAACCTGAAATGGGCCCCCATAAACAGAGGGTAGGGAGAGACTGAAGAAGGAGGCAGACCACTCTAGATTGGTAGGTGGCAGGTTTAATAAGCAAGAGAACTTACATCTGAGGCTTGTCTTGGGTGGCTGCAATACAAGTAGATCTCCACACCTGTCTGCCAGAATCTTAATAGTATATATAGAGGCTTTAGTTAGGCTCAGTCATGTACACCATCCAGAAGGCCTCAACCCCACCTTACTAACTCAAGGCTGTGACCTTGGGCAGCTTCCAGCATGGGGAAAGCAAGCGGAACGCACATTCCGTGGGCCAGGGCGGGGGTGAGGGAGCTCCGAGGTTGCCTGGATCTGGCTCACAGGTTATCTGGGGGCCATGTTCTTTCCACTACCTCTTCCAGAGCTAATTTATAAATTATAATATGTTGAATAAATATCAGTTTCACTTAAAAAATTCCCTATATATTTATAACCAACAGTCAGAGAGGTTTTTTTTTTTTTTTTTTGCGGTACGCGGGCCTCTCACTGTTGAGGCCTTTCCCGTTGCGCAGCACAGGCTCCGGACGCGCAGGCTCAGCGGCCATGGCTCACGGGCCCAGCCGCTCCGCGGCATGTGGGATCCTCCCGGACCCGGGCACGAACCCGTGTCCCCTGCATCGGCAGGCGGACTCTCAACCACTGCGCCACCAGGGAAGCCCAGTCAGAGAGTTTTTAATGTTTTAACAAACATTTGTAAAGGTCACAAAATAATCGTTTTTTTCCAATTGATTTTTAGGATCACTTACCACAATTTCAACTTGCACAATTGTTTTATATGAGTGGATCTTTTCTACAGTTCCATTCATCTAAACACCTAACACCAATATTAGCACTGTCTCAATTACTGTAGATTTCCAGTAAGTATTGAATCAGGTAGTTTGTCTCCAACTTTGTTGTTTTTCAAAAAAATTTTTGGCTATACTACATTCTTTGCATTTCCATATAATTTTTAGAATCAACTTGTCAATTTCTACAAAAGCATCCTCCTGAGATTTTCATTGGCATATTGTATAATCAGTAGCTCAATTTTGGAAAAATTCATATCTTATAGTTTTGAGTCTTCTGGAACTTGAAGATGGTTCATCTCTTCATTTATTTAGGTCATATTTAATTTCCTTCAGCAATATCTGTAATTTTCATTTTATAGCTCTTGCATATGTTATTATCTCTAAATGTTTCCTTTTTCATTACATTAATTTATATAAAAT
The DNA here is from genome assembly GCF_964341445.2 of Mesoplodon mirus. Taxonomy (NCBI): domain Eukaryota; kingdom Metazoa; phylum Chordata; class Mammalia; order Artiodactyla; family Ziphiidae; genus Mesoplodon; species Mesoplodon mirus. The sequence continues at coordinate 48,348,308 of NC_138984.1, forward strand.
GGTTTCAAACATTCACATACAATTTTTAAAAAATTTTGTGTTTCACTTTAGATTTTCCCCCAGTTTTATTGGGAAATAATCAACATACATCACTGTATGAGCTTGAAGTGTACAGCATGATGGTTTGATTTACATGTGTCATGAAATGATTACAGTAGGTTTGATTAACATCCACTATCTCATATAGATATAATAAAAAGAAAAGAAAAAAATTTTCCTCCTTGTGGTAACTCATGATCTACTCTCTTAAAAACTTCCATATGTGTCATATAGCAGTGTTAACTATAATCATCATGTTGTACATTATATCCCTAGTACTTGTTTATCTTGTAAGTATTTATCTTGTATTTATCTTGTAAGTTATAAATGTCAAAATACATTATTGTTTTTGCCATGAACAATGAATTATCTTTACAAGATTGAAAAATTTAAAACATTTTCTTTTATATTCATCCATAAATGCACTATTTCCATCTGGCATCACTTTTTTTCTGCCTGAAGATTTTCTTTTACATTTATTCTGTTCCAGGTTAGGGGTTAGTGGCATTGCAGTGAAACCGTTTATTTAGCTTTTGTTGGTTTCAAAAAGTCTCTATTTCATCTACATTTTGGAAAGATATTTTTGCTGAGTCTAGAATTTTAGATTAAGCTTCTTTCAATTTTTTCCAACAATTTAAAGATATCATTCTATTGTCTTCTGGGTGGCATAGTTTCTAACGAGAATTTTACTGCCAATCTTATCTTTGTTCCCCTGTATGTATTGTGTCTTTTCTTTCTGTTGCTAGTTTTATTCACTTTATGCCTGGTTTCCAGCAATTTACTTATGTGCTCTGGTGTGGTTTTTGTTTATTATGCTTGGATTTTTTTAGTTTCTTGGATCTGTGTCTTTATGATTTCTATCAAATTCGGAAAATTTTGGCCATCATGTTGTCACATTTTTTCTCCCCCTGCTCCTTCCAAGGCTCCAGTTATATACATTGTAGACTTTCAATATTGTCCCACATTCCATTACCACAACTAACAGAATTAACTGTAATTCTCTAGTATCATTCTAACTAGAGATACCATATACCAAGTTCCACATGTTATATTTGGTTGTTATATTTCTTGAGTCTTTTTTATTCTGTAAAATCTTCCTCACCCCCTTTTTTGTCTTTGATTTATTAAAGGTTTCAGATCATATGTCATATAGACTAGTGCTTCTCAACTCTAGTATTTGAGATATAAATTGTATAGAAGTCTTGTCAAGATGAAGATTCTTTTTCAGCCCTGAGATTTTGCATTTTAAACAGACTGTCAGATGATGTGTATTTTGATGGGCTGAGGACCACACTTTAAATAGCAAGGTTTCATAGGCCATCTAGACTTCCTGAATTAGAATCTGCATTTTATCAAGATGCCAAGTTGATTCGTATGCACATTAAAGTTTGAGAAGCATGGCTATCAAGTGAGAAAGTAGGACCATATATGGTAAGGAAATGATCATTATTTTTACTTTTCTTATTCCCTTAAGAGTAGAGTCTGATTCTTCATAATGAAGAATAATTTTTCCCTGTTGGCAGCAGGTTTGAGAATCTTTGCTTCCTTTAAACACAAGTAGACTAATATGTATTACTATTATTAAATCATCATCAGATAATTAATAAGTACCTCACGGTTTACACAATTACCTTCTATTACTGATTATAATTCCCTTTCATCTGCCAGTGCTTATAGATAAATTTTAATTTCCTCAGAACATTAGAAGAGAGTATCAACTAATGATGAGGAATTTGATTGCATCTCTCTCTTCTCAACACTCATACAAGTTCTTGGCTTTTATTCTCACTGTTCAGGATTTTTCATTATTTAGAAATAAAGAAAATACTTCATGGAATACAGTGGGGATATTTGTTGTAAAATAAAATAGTGATTTCATACATTACCATAAAAAGAGCTAGGCAAATCTTAAGAAACCTTGACATTAACAGCAAAGAGAGATTTTTAACTCTTGAAGATGTTTTAAAACACCAAGATAAAAATATAATTTTAAAGCAGGGCATATTTTAAAAATAACTAATCTAGATATACTTTACTTGCCTAAATATGTTGTTTGATTTTCTTCATTATAGATATTCTTCTTTCCAGGGGAAAGCACTTTTAAGAACTAATTTTAGTTTCATTTTCACATACTATTAATACTATTAATTACATTTATATATGTCCATAAGCAGCACATACTGGTTTTTTCATGTGTGTGTTTTACTTTTTTTATATGGTATCTTACTTGTAGGCATCATTATGAGCCGTGTCTTTTCTTCATTTAATATTTAAATGTTTCTGAGAAATAACCATGTTTTTATATGTGGCTCTAGTTCATTTATTTTACCTGCAGACTAGTGTACCATTATGAGTATATCACAACATACATGTATATATTTTCCTGTTGAAGAACATTTAATATGTTTCCCAATTTTGCTATTGCAAAGGATGCTGCAAGAAACAGTCAGGTATATTACTTCTTATAATACATTTGGGCATTTCCCTATTATAGATACCTAGAGTTGGAATTGTTGGATCTTATCTGTGGGCAGTTTCAGTTTCATTAGATGATGCAAAATTGCTCTTTGCTCCCTGAGGTGATTTTAACACTGTGACACTAGCAGCATATGAATTCTTATTTTTCTTTAGCCTAGCTTAAAATTGCTGTTTTTTTGTTTTGTTTGCTTTGTTTTGTTTTTTGTTTTTGTTGAGGTTAAGAAAATAGTGTTGTCTGGCTATGGTGTCTTGAGACAAGAGACTCTGATAGATGACTCTGATAGATGATTAGTTTGTTAATGTTTATTGCTTAATTCCATTCTCCTGACTCAGTTTGGTAGTCTGTATCTTTCTAGGAAATTATATTTCAAATTTGTTGACAGTCTTTAATGTCCCTCAGGTTTGTTTCATTTTCTATTCTCAATATTGTTTAGTTTCAGCTTTCTCTCTTTTCTGTAAGTCTTGCTGGAGATATGTTGCTTTTGTTAATTAAAAATTGTTTTTTTGTGTGTTTTTTTTCCTATATAATGTCTTTCATTGTCTTTTTAAAATTTCATCCTACCGTCATGTTGTAGATTTACTTTCTTGTTCTTATTCTAGCATGTTAAATTGAACACAACTCACTTATTTTTAATCTCTTGTTTTAAAATGTATGGGTTTATGGCTATAGATTAAACTCTAATATCACTTCAGCCAAATCCCATGGGTAGTGCTTGCATTGTTTGATTCTTAATATTTTGTAATTGTCATCAAACATGTATATGTATGTGTCCCACCCCCCACCACCGGGGCTGTTTTTACTTGCTGACTTCTAATTAAATTCTGTGATCAGAGAATATAGTGCATGTAATTGAATTCTTTGACATCTTTTGACTTTTCCTTTGTTACCTTTTATGAGATCATTTTTGTAAATGTTCCATGTATACGGAAAAAAAGCTCATTGTATGTCTTAGATCACACGTGCTAACTTTGCTTTATAAAACTTTATATAAAATTTGTCCTATCTATCAATATCTGATATATATGGGTTAAAAATGTCCCCAACTGACTGAGGGCTTTTAAAATTCTCCTTGTATTTGAGTTCATTTTTGCTTTCTCTAGATATAAAGACTGAATGTTTTAGGTATATGTTAGGCATAACATAACCATTATCATTTTATCTTCTTGAATTGTTCCTTTTCTTATTATGTAAGGCCTAGGAATGTTTTTTTTTAATCCCTGTTAATGTTTTCTTTTTTGCCTTAAGTTCTGCTTTAGACTCATATTGATATTTACCCCATCCAGTTTCTTTTCATTTGTATTGTTTGCATATTATGTTTTATTTCTTTTGTGATCCTCCCTGTGAAGGTATTCAGGCTAATAGATCCAATCATTGAGCCAGTGTGCCCCTTAGTACATTCTTAGTTATAAGGCTTGTGCCTGTGACCTCTACCTACTAAGCGAGGCTACCTGCTAAAAGCAGTCACTTTGCCAGTCTGGTCCCTGAATCAACTCCGAATGTTCCTGTTGGAATCTCTACTTTAAATCTCTTCTATTTGATATTACTCTTTCTTTTCTTTTTTCTTAAAAATTTCTTTTTCTGTATTCCTAGTAGAGTTTTAGAATTTCTTTAAGGTTTTTTCTCCTTCCTTCTCCAGCCCTACTGTTTATTTTAGGATGGTGGTTCACAGCCTTGACTGTGTATTGTATTCACCTGTGGAGTTTTAAAAACTTGAAGTCTGGGTCCCCTACCCTCCAAAGATTATGATTTAATTAGTTGGGGAGGGTAAGGCCTGGGCATCGGGACTTTAAAGTGTTCCCCAGGTGATTCTAATGTGTAACCAGTATTGAGAACGACTGTCTAGTTCTGGGTGCTCTCTCTAGACAAACCTCTCTTTTTGCTAAAGCCATTGCTGATTCTGGCTTGGCAAGGGGAAAGAGGAGAATAAAGAGTCTTTTGGTTTAGCTGTAGAATTTACGAAGTTCTTTACTTACTTCAGGTCCCCTTATCTTTAGATATACTGTTTCTGAGATTTAGATATCTCCGAAATTGCTCTTACCTTTGTATAGTTTTGTCCTGCATTCATTTGGCTGTGGATTGTCTTTGTTTTCCTTTCCCTGTCAATTTATCTTCCTGGAATCCCCTAAATATTTGATCTGTCAATATCACTATTGTTTTCTAGTACTATAATATATTAATATAATAATTATAAGTTATTATATAATGTATAGTACTATACTATGTAATATATATATATATATTACACATACATTCTGTTGGTCAGGGGACTCTGAAAGAGAGGTTAGATGAATTTGCTCAGACTCTTGCTTGTGCTGATCTTTGCCTCTTCATTAAATTATCTCTTAAATCATTGTGTGAACTAATTGAATCTTTTTTTAGTTCCTTGTAAACCATGCTCTACCCCTCAGAAACTTGCCTCCTTTTTGAGATGACCCCTAGATTAGTTATAATTTCCCTGGACTTTCTTCCCTGGGATTTTGGACCAGAGTTGGCCCTGGGAAATTTGAAAAGCTAATTTCCACGGCACCTGCCTTCACACTCTTGCCACTTTGAGTTCTCTACTCAGAAAGCATAAGATAAATGATTTACATGAAAGGGGGAAGATCTTAAAAGGCTTAGTGTACCATTTTAAACAGCTAATTTAATGCTTTAATTGAAAAGAGAAACCTTCAATCATGAAGTTTTAAACATTAGGTAAGAAGTCAATTAGGGAAGGTAAAATCATCCAAGTAAACTTATTCCTTAGGCAGGGTTAGGGGTCTCCTAAATGTGGGGGTGAAAATATACTTCTAAGGTAATAAATCTGTTTTACCTAAGAGTGTGACTAGGGCTAATATGTTTTATTATATTTTATATATATATTTCTTGCTTGCTCTTCTATTTGTTTCCTGTTGTGTTAAAACCTTAATTTGCTGTTTATTGCGCTTGCAGAATATATCTAATCCTAGATCCCAGGGAATGTATTTTGATCACTACGGGGAACCATATGATGACAGGTTTATGGATTAATATTGGAAAATAATAAATATTTACTAGATGAAGTACACTAAACAGATGAATAGATTTTGCTCAATCTTCCTTATAATAGTCACCAAGAGATGAGTTAAAAAATATTAACACTGAAGTATTATTTTTTTGAGAAAATTTATAACAATTGAAAGCAGAACTTTAAGATGAAGTTGCCAGTGCAGTCTTAGAGCATCATCCCTAGGTACTGTCAGTAAGATTGAAATTTTTCATCTCCATCATTATTTTCTACATAGTACATTCACAGACTGAGCACAGGTAAATAATATTCTTCAATGAATTCAGTTCATAGTGCCGGTTTCTTGAAAGGCACTTTACATCAGTGCTTCCTGTTATATGTCAACAGGGGATTACTAGTCTCAGCTCTTCTGATTGTGTTCTGAAAACTCTGGTATTTATCTTAATCCTCTCTCTTTTCCCTTACCAAGATATCTTTTTCATATCTTTCAGGCAATTTTGCCTCGGCATTTTCTTTGGGGATAACAGTTTCTTTTACATGTCCTGGAGTCTCCTCTAATACTTAGTAGGAAAGGAATTAGGGACTCCAACTTTGTTAATTTGTGTGTGTACGCTAGTCCAATCTTGCAGCAGTTTTTTTATATTCCTAATAAACACATCAAGAGATTCAGCTTTCCTAATTGTGGTCACCTCTCAGATGATTGAATTCTACCAATCAACAGCTGGTAAATGACTTTACTAAGGAAAAAAAAATCACGTTTGCTTTCTTTTGGTAGGAGGGAGCCATAAAAGCAATCCTACCATTGGAAAATTTTCTGAATAAAACATTAGGGGGAAAAATCCTACTGACTATTAAAAGGAACAAAGTGAAATTCAATTTGACTGATTAAGACTTTTATATCTTTTATAGCATGAGTCTCATGATAAATTTATTTATTTTTATGCCTCAATGATTAAAAGTTTAATTATAAAATAAAAGAAATATTTCTCTGTAAAATGACCTATTTTTAAGCAATAACTTTATTGTGACAATTTAATAAGGGTACCTTAAATTATCTTATTTGTTTTATGATGGAAACTGGACACAATTTCCCCCTCACTTTGTTCAGGATACCCTTAGGCAAAACTGTAGCTAGTCTTTCTCAATATCTTGTTTTCCTCTTGTCTCCCCTTGTTCTTACTTTGTGGTATTGATCCTTCTCAGGAACTTAAAGTTCTTAGGTTTTCTGTTCTTTTGTTTTCTCTTTAAAGCTCTATCTCAAGAAAGTATCTCGTTGATTCATTCAAATTAACACATTTTATTAAACTATAAATTTGCATTTTTAGCACAGGACAAAATCCTAATTTTGCTTACACCCATAAATGAAATTCAAATTAGTCATAATTTAGAGTGGGTAAATTTGGAAAAAATTTAAGCTTACCATTGTGATTGAAAATCATCCAACAAATGACTGCTTGTAACAGCTTGTGCTGGATTGTCTGTTGTCAACTCAGCACCATCATCATTTCTTCTGAGGTTGGGAACTACATTTCCAAGAATGCTCTGTGTTCCCAACCTCCTTGGAAGCTTCCTGGGTGTAATCTGAGACCAGCCCCCATACTCCGAGGGCAAGGAGGGAACAAAGAAAAAGGCAGACCATCCTAGATCGGTAGGTGGTAGGTTTAATAAGTAAGGAAACTTACTTAACAAGACTTGTCTTGGGTGGCCACAAGATGAGAACAGGAATACCTCAGAGATATTGTGGGTTTAGTTCCAGACCATTGCAATAAAGTGAATATCACAAAAAAGCAAGTCACTTGAATTTTTTGGTTTCCCAGCGCGTTTTAAATTATGTTTACACTATATTGTAGTCTATTAAGTGTGCAATACCATTATGTCTAAAAAAAAGGTACATACCTTAATTTAAAAATATTGCTAAAAGATACTGTCGTCTGAGACTTCAGTAAGTCATAGTAACATTAAAGATCATTAAAGATCATTGATCGCAGATCACCATAAAAAATATAATGTTACCAAGTCTAAGCTCGTATGCCGCAGGACAGGCCAATAATTGAGAGACAAGTTGTTGGGGCAAAGAATAACGACTTTATTGGGAAAGCCAGCTAACCGAGAAGATGGTGAGCTGAACCCCCAAAGAACCATCTTGCCTGAGTTAGAATTCAGGCTTCTTTTATACTAAAAGGGGAGGGAGTAAAATCAGCACTTCCTGGTTCCCATCAGCCTCCAGAGGGGATGTGTTAATTTCTTCCTCTCTGCAGTCATTCACAGGTGGACCTGGTCAAGATGTTTCCTGTGAGCTAAACAAAGGTATTTTAGCTTAATGCTCATTACCTGGGAAGCAGGGTTCCCAGAGATGGGCCATTATGTACAATTTAAGCTTACAGGCAACATCCCTTTAGTGATTAACTTGTAACAGTATAGGAAAGGTTCTTCCCTATTACAATTCCCCACTGTCAATGTCCATTCCAGGATCTTCTGGGAAGAGGAATGAAGACCATTCTGTTGAATGGAGGTGATGAATATTCCTTAGAATCTTTAGTCAGTCCTTTTTATCCACAACTGTTTGAACCAGATGCAACCTCTTAGCACTGTGTTGTCTAATTCATAATTGAACTTGGGGTTTTGGTTCCAGTTCCCAGTACATATACTAAGTTCCTGTGCTATTTATTTGGACAAAATTAAACAAATTGGTTGCCCCTTCTCTGCTACAATGGAATTCCCATGTACTTCAGTTGGATAGGAAGACCTGTTGGAGGCAAACTCATGAATAGTATAGAGCCCAAAGTTTTAATATAGTTGGCAACTGCTAGGTCTTTTAGCATTTATAGATTCTCCTATCTGGGCAGACACCTGGAATGGCCTACCATACAGTATTTTAAAGGGGTTAATTCAAGCCTGCTTCTGGGAGCCACTGATCCGTAACAGGGCAACTGGAAAGGCCTTATCCCAAGTTAAATGTCTCTTGACATATTTTAGCGACTTTCCTTTTTAATGTATGATTCATTTTCTTGGTTTTTCCTGTTGATGGTGGTCTCCAGGATGAATGTTGTTTTAATGCCTTAATCCAAATCAGGAGATAATTTCCCTAAGGAGGGCTTTAACCACTTTAGAGATTTTCTGTCTGTGGGATAGGCTTCCACCCATCCTGGAAAAGTGTCCACACACACTAGCAGATTATCTGAAATTTCTTGCAATTCAAGGCATTTAAGTAAAGTCTAATTTTCAGTCCTCAATGGGGCAGGTTTCTCTGTGTTGAGTCCCCATCTGGGGATGTCTGACAGCAGTCTTTGGGTTATTTTTAAGACCTTGGGGGAGGGAGCTCTGTCTCCTTCTCTGGGATTTTCATGAGCTCCATCTGTAGACTTAAAGCATTCTGGTGGGACTCTGATGTCAAGCTATTCTGGTGAAAAATTTCAGGGCGAGGTCTGTCAGAAACTTACTCAGCTTATTCCCCACTGTCAATTTTACCCATGGCTCCTGTGGGGAGTTAGGTGCCTCAAGTCCGAGGGAGCCCCTGGGCCTCTTCATCCAGTGTGTTCCTCTCTTTCTACCACATGAGAGGCTCTCATCTTTTATCATTCTTCTTCTGTTTTAGCCTAGGGCAATCTTTTCCAATGTTCCTCCTCCTTTCCACGAGCACATTGTTCCTTCCCCAGTGGGGGCTTACCTCTCTTTGAGTTAGTAAGATGTTGATGGTCCAAGGAGAGATTATCAGTGTGAATTTTAATTAGTGATGACATACGTCAGACCAGAGTGGAAACATAGTTTGGAATGGCTGGTTAAACCATGAACACTGGGCATTTAAGGCACAGCATTTTCACTGTGTTTTGCTGTAAGACACCGTAATATATACCTTTGCACATAGCATGTAGGTCAATGATGATGATTTTAATGAATTAGTTATATGTACCTCAAGCATTTAATGTTTCATGGATAATGGTTATTCAAAGTATTTTTGTTGATAGGTAGAAGTTTTTTTTTTTTTTTTTTTTTTTTGCGGTACGCGGGCCTCTCACTGTTGTGGCCTCTCCCGTTGCGGAGCACAGGCTCCGGACGCGCAGACTCAGCGGCCATGGCTCACGGGCCCAGCTGCTCCGCGGCATGTGGGATCTTCCCAGAACGGGGCACGAACCCGTGTCCCCTGCATCGGCAGGCGGACTCTCAACCACTGCGCCACCAGGGAAGCCCTAGGTAGAAGTTTTGAATTGACAAAGGACATTTTATTCATAATAAGTTGAAGGTATCATAATGCAAGAGAAGCCTATGGGATATAAAATTGATTTTTATTCTTCACTCATACTATAAAATTGAATATGAACCATGTAATGAAGAAAAGGGCTTGGGATGGATTTACTTAAATACCAGGAATGTTATTCTAACAAGAGAGGATCCATTCAACTTCTGTGTCACAAAAGCCTCTGAGTTCAGGGCTGTAGAGATCTTTTCTTGCATAATGTACAAAGACGAATTCAAACATTTCTATGTGAACAGTTTTAAGGAGGAAATGATATTTAGGAAGGCCTTGAAGCATGAGTAGGAGTTGTACAAGGGGCCATGGGAAAAGGGAATCCCAGGCAGAAAAAATGAAATGAGGAAGGAAGTGGAAATTCAGTGTATCTGCATGAAGCTGAGATGAATTCAGTTTGAACATCTGTGGGTGTGATAAAGATGATAAATTTGGGAAAATATTATGAGCAGACTTGAATTTCTGGCTCTCAAGTTTGGACTTCTGGAGATAGTGGACAATGATAAAATTCATTTGAGTTGGGTGGAAAAATAAAGGGGTCCAAGCTTTAGAAAATATAACCTGACAGTGGTGTGTCAAATGCACTGGTATCTAGAGAGGAAGGAGATGGGTAATTGGTTCTCTTGTAGTTGTAGCCTATGTGTGTGGTTAGGGTACCATGGCATTGCTGCATTCCGTGTGTTAGGAATGGCTGCACTTTGCTCAGACCTGAGCCTCCCATTTCCTGTGTGAATCCTATGTGAGCTCAGCTATGTGCCACATTTTTTCTATGGGGCCCTTCGTAGACAAATTGAAGTTTCTCTTTGCGTGTTTTTAACTTCTTGTTGATGGCAAAGCAACACTGCCTTCATTGTTTTTTAGCCATTTATTGTCGAAGCCAGGAAGTTTACCTTTCTCATTTTGCATTTTCGACTAGTGCATGAAAATTGTTAATTTTCTGGGAATCTTGGTTTTTCTGTTTCTCTAAAACAAGAGTTTTAGAGCCAGGCAGAATTGTGTTTGATTTCCTTTTCTCGCCCTTATTAGGAAAGTAAGAATTTTTGAGCCTCTAGTTCCTGACTGTGAGATGGGTGAAATAATACATAACTCAAGGTTTTTGAGAATTGTCAATGAGACTAGTTATGTAAAAAACATAGCTTAGGTCTTCCTTGGTGGCACAGTGGTTGAGAGTACGCCTGCCGATGCGGGGGACACGGGTTCGTGCCCCGGTCCGGGAAGATCCCACATGCCGCGGAGAGGCTGGGCCCGCGAGCCATGGCTGCTGGGCCTGCGCGTCCAGAGCCTGTGCTCCGCAACGGGAGAGGCCACAACAGTGAGAGAGGCCTGCATACCGCAAAAACAAAACAAAACAAAACAAAACATAGCTTATTTGCTTGTTCATATGGGTGATCAATGAATAATGCTAGCTTTCCTTCTCATCTTAATTGACTGTTTGTAGAATGGGCATTATTGATGATTTCTTTTTTTTTTAAAAAAAAAACGTTCCTTCCTCTTTCCTCTTCTGTAATACCTACTTATCTGGGGGTCTTCTCACACGCCTCTTTGGCTTCAGCATACTCTGCTTTTTCATTAGCTTTTCCCTTTTTAATATATGACATTTCCTGGAGTCTCATTCTCTGCCCTCTTCTCTCTATACTATTCCTAGGTGATCTCCCTAGTGCCCACAATTTCAACTACTTTGTGAAAAATGATGTTTTCAGGTTTTAATGTTTAGTAGAATCTGACCTCTTTGGTTTCATATCCATTTTTTCTACAACAGGCTACATGTACACTCCTAGATGCTACACAAATATTTGAACCTTAACAAGTCTAAAATGTAGTATGTTATCTTCTTTGCTTTCTTGTGTATTTCCTCTTAAATTCCCAGTAAATGGTGTCACTGTTAACTGACATTTGCAAGCCAGTGTCCTAGGAGTTTTTCTAGACACCACCCTCTGCCTTACCTTCTGCTGCTGATCAATTGTCATCTCCTAAATTCTTTTCAGTATGCCTCTCTTCTTTCTGAAAAGGCTGTATTTCAGGTCCTCTCTGCAGAGATTATTATAATATCCTTCTGACATGTTCACCTGCATCCTATCTTTTTCCTCTGCAGATTCTCCCAGAGTCATCTTTCTAAATGCATATATGATCTCCATATCCATCAGGGTAAAACTCAAACTTCTTATCTTGACATACAAGGCCACCAGTTGTCAGACCTTTCCTATTTCTTTGGCTTCATCTATCTCACTAAACTGTTACACATCTCAGGGTACAATGTTAAAAACTTTTTTGCAGAAATTGTTTTCTGTATTTACCATGTCATTCCCTATCTTGTTTTCAAGTGTCTACATATCCTTTAAACGCTCAGCTCAAAACTCAACTCATTTAATATTCAGAAATTCTTATTAAGCATCAACTATGTGCCAGGCACTGTGCTACTCAATTCTTTGTGAATAATTCCTTGACTCCCAGGCACTTCTCATTCTGCCCTGTGCACATCTCTATTATCAAATTGAATTGTCAAGAACTGCATATTTATCTGCCTCTTTCACTGAGCCATGTGCTTCCAGAAGGCAGGGAATTTATCTAATTCATTTAAGTGTCATTAGCTCTTGACACAGTCATAGATAATCATTAAATGTTGAACAAATGAATGAATGGTTACTTTAAGCAAAATGTTAATAACAGTTCTTAGGGAGATTTGGAAAAACATAATTTTCCTTGAGCTTAGTAGAACACAAATACTGTTTCCTGAAATTCTAAACCTACTGGGCTAGAAAATGAGTGTTTTAAAATAAATGGAACACCTCAGCATTCTAGTTAATTGGCGTGAATAATTTCTTACAGAAGGTTGAATATAAAACAGCTATCTACTTTGCCTCTCTTTTGTATTTATCATATATGTTTTGATAGAAATTAGCAATAAACCAAAGAGATGTTTACTCACAGATACCATTGCTTTTCATTTGGATGTGGATAATGAACACTAAGAAGGCAGGCAGAGTTTACAGGGAGTAATTGATGTTGATGTTTTGTGCTATCATGTGGATATTATTAAAAAAAGAGGCACTGAACTATCATTACATGCCCAATAGTTACAAGCAAGGGCCATGCGGATCAATGATTCTTTAATGAAATGCTGTGTAGCACACACTGTCATTATCTTGTTCTTACAAATAAGAAACAAGAATGAACTATTCTGTTGAATTCTTGGGCAAGGAGGGCTGTTTGGATTGTATAACCCCAACTCCTCTTTTTATAAATGAGGGAATTGAGGGCTAAAGTTGTTACAGTATCAACTTGAAGGGACAAGGATAACTAGTGTTGGAGGTAGGATAGAAATTAGACATCCTAACTAAAATTTCTTTCAATTGTTTTAGGTTCTGACAGAAGCTCATACTCTGTCCACCATGTGGGCCTAAGATTGGTATCGTATTCCTTTTAAACAGTCACATTAATCAGTCTTTAATTATATGCATGTATTTATTGCTCATATGGTTAATATTTATGTGTCAAGTAGCTCATATTTGGTGTTAATTTTATATCATGAACCAAGATTTCACAGATTTTATTTTCCCTTTGTTAGCTCTTGAAAAAAAATCAAGATAATGTCAGCTTTTCCTTCATCTCTTCACAGATAAATGTGATTTGCAGTGTCTAATGTAGTTACTCACCTCAGGGCCTATGGAAGATCAACTCTAGGTTCCAGGTTTTATATTTCCATTGGATTTCCTGTATGTCCTGGGAAAGTTGTTAGGAGGAGTTTGTAACAGATGGCCAGGTCCTCAGGAGCTCTGGGTTAGAACTTGCCAGGAAAAGAAGGTGATATGAAGGTTGTCTGATGGTCTGGGAGTGGACAAAGAGCAGGAGAGAGAAAGGGAAGGAAGCAGTAGAACAGAGGAACTTAAGAAAAAAAAAAGGAAGTAAGGAAAGAACCAAGAATGGAAGGGCAGGAAAGTTAGGCCTGGAAAGTTTTATTGAATTCCTGCCTGTTAGGTTAAGATACTGTGCTATAAAATTTAACTTAGTTAATCCTCACAACTTCAAAACATACAGGTGAGGAAATATGACCAAGTCACCTACTTAGTAAGTTTCAGGACTAGAATTCAAACCCAGATTTAGAACCTTTCCTGCTGCAGGAGGAAAAGCTCATTAAATGCCTCTCCGAATGCAAATTCATGGCTGGTAAGGACTGCCTTGAAAATTCAGTCCTCACTAGGTTGATTCAAATGGCCTGGTAGTGCCTGCTTTTAGGAACTTCAGTGGTTTCCTTAGCAGAGGGCCCTGAATAAATGAGGCCAGTTGATAAGTCCTGAATGGTCTGATTACTGAATATTATCTGAAAGATGGAAGGGAATTCTTTCATTAACAGGAACAAAAGAGTGAGAAAGCTGAAATAGTAGAAATTACAATAACGCAGGACCTCCCAGGAATGAGGGAGTAATGGTTTTCCCTCTTTGGCTGCAGAAATCACTCCTGTAAACAGAGTGGGAACCAGTCCCCAAGTGTGGAGGAGGGTGTGTGTGTGTTTGTGTGTGTGTGTGTGTGTCTGGTGGCTATGGTAGCAGTCGCATTCATAAAACTGGGCTGGGATTTGGAGCCGTATATAATTAAGATTGTAATTACACTTTAGCTCTTTATTGTCCGCAAATATGGTGTAACTTGGGAACAAGGTTACTAGCAGGTTAAATTGCATTGCACACATTTAAGCACATCCAAATGCCCAACATCTGCATTAAAATATTTTAAAAATCTCAGCTTGAAGTTGATTTAAAAAGAATAATGTATGTATTATTTTCATAAGAATGGAACAGTTTCAATACATATAAAGAACTAAAAATGAAGAATTACAAAGAAGAAAGTAAAAAAATCAGCCAAAATCTTTGTGAGAGAATAATCACTTTAAATATTTGCTGAATAGCGTTTAAGATATCTCTTTGTGTACATACAGGTAGAAAGATAGATAGCTAGGTAAAAATAATTTTGGAGCAGATGGGATAATACTTTATATGCAATTTTTTTTCCTTTAATCATTTTTATTTTTTTAAACATCTTTATTGGAGTATAATTGCTTTACAATGGTGTGTTTCTGCTTTATAACAAAGTGAATCAGCTATACATATACATATATCCCTATATCTCTTCCCTCTTGCGTCTCCCTCCCACCCTCCCTATCCCACCCCTCTAGGTGGTCACAAAGCACCGAGCTGATCTCCCTGTGCTATGCAGCTGCTTCCCACTAGCTAGCTATTTTACATTTGGTAGTGTATATATGTCCATGCCTCTCTCTCACTTCGTCCCAGCTTACCCTTCCTCCTCCCCGTGTTCTCAAGTCTTTATATGCAATTTTAAATTAAAATGTGACATTTAACATGCATTTAATAAGAACCTGAAACTGAAGTAATTTTTTAACTTTACACTAAATATTTGTTTTTAATCACAGGACTATATTAGGCCTTGGAGTATCTCTCTATAATTAAAAAAGATTCTAAAAAATTTAAGAAATTGGGTCATTGCATTTTGTCAACGATATTTTTTCAGCATTAGAGACTAGCTACAGATTTGCAGCTATGAATAAAGACATTAGCGTACGTAAACGTTTTTCCTTCTCTTGATTCCCCTTATACTTGGTTCTTTCAGACATTTCTGAGTTTACTTTTGCCCTGTTTTTCTTAAAAACTTTAAATTTCTGCTATCTATTTATATTTTATGTATTTTTGCAAGTCACCCTTAATAAACAACAGGAACAAGTTGGAATATAAATAAATCACAGATAAACATAAATTGTTAGAAGTTATTATAATTCAAAATGTCGATAATCCTCAATCATGATTTACCAGTAATTTTTCTGTGTTCAGTAGTATGTGTAAAGGTTACCTCTAAATTATATATTAATTACTAAAGGCACAATTTAGAACAATGCAGAAGTATCTCTTTTTAAATCAATATTCACCTATTCAACTAATAAGTCTCTTCTAAATTGTTGTGTCTTCAATTTACCATTTATAAGCAATAGGAAAAAATTGCTTTGCTTTGCTTTGCTTTGCTTTGGTATTGAAATTTTGTGTTCCAGTATAGTGAGGCCATGAGGTGAGTGCCTCCTGGCTTACTGTTTTTTAAATTATAGGTTGTTAAGTAAGGCCTGCCAGAATCGGGTCCTAAAAGTGAGTTATTTTTCACATATCAAAATCTAGGTTGAAACACTGGCTTGCTTATTAAGATTAATTAACTAGAGGTAATACTTGCACATTGGCTCGTTAACAGAAGAAAAATTGGCCTACTCTAATCACTCACAGGATTTTAGTAGAAAAGTTAATGATGAATGTAAGCAAACCTCATGTAAATACAACCCTTTTACTGTTTAGGAAAAAAAAAACATAATTTTTTTCCCCCTCCATGGTAGGGATAATTACCCAGTGTGCAGTTCTCCTGCAGCTCTTTTCTCTTCTTCATATGACCTCTCTTTCCTAGTGTTAGAAATCACAAACTTAACCATTTCTGATCTTGTATAGTTGAGCAGTATTGGATGTTAAAACAATAGTGAAATTAGGCACAGTGGCTCTGTCATAAGTAGACTTGAACATGGACAAGTTTCTTAGTCCTATGAGCCTCAGTTTCAGCTGAAAAAATGATGGGGGTGAAGTAGTAGGTCTTTAAGTGCCTTCTTTCTGTACAATTTTTCTTCCTAAATGAGCTATGTTGAAAATATAAGAGTGCCTTTTTGGGTGTTCCTTGTGTCAAGCAGCATTGCAACAATTTCAAAAATCTACTTGCAGCAAAAATATACCGACTTGCTCTAATTTAAGCTTTAAGTGGTTTTGTGAAATAAAACAATTGTAATTGAGTGTCCAGTCTCAACAAAGAGGGCCTTCACTGATCATGTTTCTGTGATCAGCAACACATTTTATCTCTGAAGCCCTGTAGGACTTCAGTCTGTTGGATTGATGGTTAATCTTTTCCAATTTCCACTATGGTGGCCATCTTTGAATATTTGGAGAAGGTAAAAGACTAATTGTGGTAAATGAGCCAATCTAGTCTTCTTGTAAAACAGTAACTATCTGCCTGCCCACTCTATGGTCAGTACAAATCCTAGGACTTTCAGCCAGGGTACACAACCAATGAGAACAAGTATCTTCGACTAACTTTTAGTAGAATGTGTTTTGTTGTTTCTAACAAAATTAGCAATGATAACGCATGTGTCAAGTTTTGATCATGGTTACTAATTAAGTACCATATATCCTGTATGAAATTTCTTTATAGATCTGTCAGTAGGTTGAATGTAAGTTTTACAGTGTTGAGTTTTCATATATATTCTGTGTCTTCATAAATATTTCAGTGAGAATATTGTGTTATAGTTTTCTAGTCAGATGTTTTATATGTAGAAAACCATGTTAGGGTTTTTTAGTTAGATGCTATCTTAATCAGAAAATAGTTTCATGAGCCCTACTTTCTCTCACTAGGTAGAAAATATCAGGCTAGATCATCTTTAGGGCCCCTTAACTCCAAACTACTGTATTTCTTTAACTTATGCTCAGAGAATTTCTCAGTTAAGGGTAATGCCACTCATTCTGAGTCTGTCCAAACTGCTAGATACACATGCTACATGCTAGCAACTACTTCAAGATTACTTTAGAGATGTTAGTAGATTGATACAAACAATTAGATATAAGCATTAGAAATGATTGAAAGTTACATGTAGTTGTCATCATTAGAAAAATAGATTTTAAAAGTTCTCTTCATCATCTGATTTAGCAGTCACAGTTATTGTGTCTAGCCTGGAACTTGAATCCTTTAATTCACTGCTTATCGTAGGACTGGGCCCAGCAGGAGTCATGTGTTTGTTTCTTCACTGAAAATCTGGTTCAAAGAAGAACCTTTGTACTAAGGTTCTTCTGGCAATCTTAGTACAAAGTGATTTCAAAATAATGTTAGTCTGGAAACTGTTGTTCTTCCCTGCCTGGTGAGTGAGGAAACTTGGGCATGTTGCTTCCTGCTGTTGCATTGCTTCCGAAGAACATTGTAATTGTAAAGAAGAGAAGGATTAATGACAGTGGTGAAATCTGCATCTCATTTTAGGGATTACTTTTTAAAACCCACTCTTTGTTTCAGAAGCTTAATTTTTGTTTTTTCTTCAGATTCTACCTTTTTGTTGATGGAGCGGTAATATGTGGCATAGTCAAAGAGCATAACCAGCTCTGAGTTCACGATAAAACTCTATCTACCTATTAGTTTTTTTTTCTTTTAAATATTATTAAACCACTCCAGGACTTATTTTTTCCCTTTGTAAAACTTCGTAATATATGTAATTTTTAGAAAATGGCATAGAGCTTATGAGGAAGTGTTCTTAGATTAGACTGACTGATTTTGAATTTTGGCTCTAACCCTTAAGAACTGTGTGATTTTGCTTGGTCTACTTAGTCTAAGACTCGGTTATTTCAATGGTAAAAATGGGGAAAATAGTACTAACGGGCTTGTTCTGATCACTAAATCAGATAATCCATGTAAAACATTTAGTACAGTACCTGGCACAAATACATGCTTATTAACTGTTGGCTGTTATTATTAACTCTTACTAAATACAATGCAGACCCTTGTAGAAAGCACTCGAACTATTATTACTGAGCATGTAGGAGACTCAGTAGGTGTGCTATTAGCAGTAATTATAGTTAGTCTCTTCTCTCTGTGTATCTATTATCTAATGACTTCTGAGAAGATATTGCTGATAGGACATCTATTCAGGCATTAAATTATAGTGGAGATCACTCATGTTTAGCCTGTTCTGCTTTTCCACATCCCTGGATTCTACATGATTTTTCTCAAATTGAATTGTCCTTTTTATTTCTAACTGCACACCAGGTTGTTGTCTAATGCCAGTATTTCTTAACTGAGAAACATCCAATTCTTATTCTGACGAAGGAACATCTTGAATATTCTATCGTGGGTCTTTTATCTGGGATATTTAACAAGTTCTATGTTTTTTCTAATTGCAAAGGCTATAATGATACTGATTTCATTATCAGTATAGATTTGCGAGCAGCTATAATATAGTAAATAGGGCATTTCCCTGCTTTTTCTAAAAATGAATGTAGTTTAAGGGAAACCTTTTCTCTGAGTGATGGGTGATTTCAGTTATTTAAAGCAAATGTTTTTCCATGGAGTATACACAGCAGTAACTAGTAATATAGGTAAATAACACATAATTTTGCTATGATATTTGTCAGAACAATTCCTCTTATTGTCATATTAATGTGGTAATTAAAATTCTTTTTTTAGCTAAGGAGAGATGATTAAATTTTGCATAGTGTGCATGCATGTATGTATTGGGTTGGCCAAAAAGATCGTTTGGGTGTTTCCATAACATCTTCCATAAGATCTTACGGAAACACCCGAACGAACATTTTGACCATTATATATATATATTATATTATAAAACATGAGGATTTTGACTTTTAAAATGTACCATTATCCATTTTCCCAATTCTCACTCTTAATCACAGAATGTTGTATGTACTGTCTTTGTACTTAGGTACTTCACTAGAGACCTTTTCAGGGTGGTTTAGCTCCTGAACCACAGTTGATTCTTCTCCTGCAGCCACTGGGAATAGGTACTCAGAAGCTCCAAAGGGAGCTGGGAGGAGAACACCCAGACAGGCTCAGATCTTTAACTTCCATACTTGTGACTGTGGATATCACTACTTGTAGTGCTGAGATCCATCAAAATGTACTTGCCTTTCATACTGACTTCCTGGAGGGAAGACTAAGGAAGGGAAGAGGCAAAGGGGAGGGTCTTAAGATCCTTTTTGAGATCAATAAGCCTCCGACATCTTTTTATGTTTTCTTTTTGTTTTGTAACTCTAGAGATTTCCCATCCAAATGCTCTTTTAAAAGTCTGATGGTATACTTTATATCATACATTTATCATTATGACTTTGACATATAAAAATGAGCTTTTAGAGACTTTATTATTAAAGATAAATCATTTTATGGAAAAAGGGAAAATAGAGAAATCATTTATCCTCTTTTGAATACTATAGATTTGTTTACTATGTACTTATTTTTTGGTATTACAAAAAGAGAAGATCCTGAGACTTCCCTGGTGGCGCAGTGGTTAAAAATCCACCTGTCAATGCAGGGGATATGGGTTCGAGCCCTGGTCCAGGAAGATGCCACATGCCACAGAGCAACTAAGCCTGTGTGCCACAACTACTGAAGCCTGTGTGCCTAGAGCCCATGCTCCGCAACAAGAGAAGCCACCGCTATGATAAGCCCGTGCACCGCAACGAAGAGTAGCCCCCGCTCGCTGCAACTAGAGAATGCCCGTGCACAGCAATGAAGCCCCAATGCAGCCAAAAATACATAAATAAATAAATTTAATAAAAAAAATTAAAAAAAATGAGAAGATCCTGTATTGTTCATGTTAATCTCTACTGGTTTATCTTGTGCCCTATATTGTAGAATAAGATTTATCTTCTGTTTTAGATACATACAGCAATATTTCTCTGGTCTTGGAATGTATTGCTATTTCCCAGGGCAATAAATCAAGGAGGCTGACTGAAAGCTCTAAAATAACTAAATAACTAAGTTGTTGAGCCACTAACAGGCATACGCAATTCATGACATAAATGATACATGCCATGATAGGTAAGAATTTGTGAATGATATGCTATTGCCCTCTTTTTTGTTTATTTTAGTTTTATCAGAGTAGGTCACTGGGGCAGAGAAGAGGAGGATATAGAGAGGAGAGAAAAAGGAAGGAAAGCCTTATATTTTATTGATTTCAGAGGATAAAAGTTCGTTATTTATAGGGCTGGAAGGGGATATTCAGGCATTTTCTCTTTATATTTTAGCACCATGACTATGCTAAGGATGTTGTTTTAACCAAGGATCAAGAAGAAAACTTTTTTTTTAAGAATAGTACTTTATTTTTTGATGTGGATCATTTTTAAAATCTTTACTGAGTTTGTTACAATATTGCTGCTGTTTTCCTTTTTTTGGTTTTTTGGCCGCAAGGCATGTGGGATCTTAGCTCCCTGATCAGGATCAAACCCGCACCCCCTGCATTGGAAGGTGAAGTCTTAACTGCTGGACTGCCAGGGAAGTCCCAAGAAGAAAACTTTTAACTGCTGTTAATAAAACATGTGTAAGAGCTGTTTCAGTGCATTTTAAAAAATTCAGCTTGGCCAATGTTCTTAAACTTAGTTTGCATATACATCAATGCAAGGCTGTTTATTTTTTATTTTTTTAATATCTATTTTTTAGATTTATTTATTTGGCTATGTCGGCTCATTGTTGCTGCATGAGGGATCTTTGTTGTGGCATGCGGGATCTTTAGTTGTGGCATGCGGGAATCTTTTAGTTGTGGCATGTGGGATCTTTAGTTGTGGCATGTGAGATCTTTAGTTGTGGCATGCGGGATCTTTAGTTGTGGCATGCGGGATCTTTAGTTGTGGCATGCGGGAATCTTTTAGTTGCGCCATGTGGGCTCTTCGTTGTGGCATGCAGGATCTAGTTCCCTGACCAGAGATCGAACCCAGGCCCCCTGCATTGGGAGCACGGAGTCTTAACTACTGGACCACCAGGGAAGTCCCTGAAAGGCTGTTTAAAATTCAGATTCTCAGGCTGCTTCTTAAGGTTCTGATTCACTCCTGGAGTGGGCTCCAGAAGCTGCCTTTTAAATTAGCGTCCCATGAGATTCAGATGTGGTTGGTTGGCAATTCCTCCACTGTGTCCTGCCAGAACTTTGGAACGTCTGAAAAATAGGACAGTTACTCTTAACCAAATATTAATAATTACTGTAAAAAAATAAAAATTCAGAGCTTGATATCATCTCTCATTTACTATTAAATACCTGGTGTGGTGATTGCTTGTGTAACTTTGATGGCATTGTGTTTGAGGCATCTTGGCATTCCTGTTGTTTGAGTCATGGGGTCTGTCTTTGTTGCTTAGAAACAGTAATCAATTGTGATTAAGCAAAAAAAGAAATCCATTCAAAATCTTTCCAAGCTCAGAGAATTGTTGGGAGTTGGAAGAACCAATCTTGGAAAAGGAGCAGGCCTCAAGGCAGTTGTGGGTGGGACTGGGGGACCTGGCAGGAAGAAGTGCCTGTGAGGTTGCCCTGCAGGCAGAGTTTGTACCATGTCCTGCTGCCGATGCCCATGCCAAGAAGACCCCACTGCAGACACCGAAGTTTGGGGGCGAGTGTTTACAATTTGTTCTGCTCCCATTCCCGGCTGGTTACAAAGACAGGAGAGTAATCCTCAAAGCAGATTTCTGAGATTGTTTTGAATCCTTACTTTGGGCATTGCTGATCTCTGCAACTTTATTTCATATAGGATTATAGGTGAGAAAGCATAGATATAAACTACATGATTAATTATTCACACTGACTAGTGCAGAGTCAGTGGAAAAAGCAAAAGGTGATTTGTGTCTAGAAATTCAATTTTTAACATTCTCCTTCATGACATTATTCAAAACATAATATTTCTCTTATTTTAAGATATATATTCATACAAGTATAAAAATTCTATTCCATATTATATCCATGTTGTTTTTTAAATTTTTAAAAAATTAAATTTATTTATTTATTTATTTTTGGCTGCTTTGGGTCTTCGTTGCTGCACGTGGGCTTTCTTTAATTGTGTTGAGGGGGAGCTACTCTTCGTTGCGGTGCATGGGCTTCTCATTGTGGTGGCTTCTCGTTGCAGAGCATGGGTTCTAGGCTTATGGGCTTCAGTAGTTGTGGCACGCAGCCTCAGTAGTTGTGGCAAGTGGGCTCTAGAGTGCAGGCTCAGTAGTTGTGGCTCACGGGCTTAGTTGCTCCGTGGCATGTGGGATCTTCCTGGACCAGGGCTCGAGCCCGTGTCCCCTGCATTGGCAGGTGGATTCTTAAACACTGCCCCGCCAGGGAAGCCCCTCCATGTTGTTTTAATATGAATATAATGTTTAAAATGACTTGCTTTCAAAGAAAAAGAATACATCACCAGAATGAGACATACCTATTTTATTTCATATATTTCTTTGGATAGTACTGGATATATTTATCCTCTTTTAGGAAGCATGTTCTTAAAGCATGGTATCTACTAAAAATGTATGGCCAAACGGGCACATGAAAAGATGCTCAGCATTGCTAAGTATTAGAAAAATGCAAATCAAAACTACAAACTACAATGAGGAATCACCTCACACCAGTCAGAATGGCCATCACCAAAAAGTCTACAAATAATAAATGCTGGAGAAGGTGTGGAGAAAAAGGATCCCTCCTACACTATTGGTGGGAATGTAAATTGGTGCAGTCACTATGGAGAACAGTATGGAGGTTCCTTAAAAAACAAAAAATAGAGCTACCATATGATCCAGCAATCTCACTCCTGGGTATATATCTGGAAAAGATGAAAATTCAAATTCAAAAAGATACGTGTCCCTCAATGTTCATAGCAGAACTGTTTACAATAGACAAGACATGGAAGCAACCTAAATGTACATTGACAGATGAATGTGTAAAGAAGAGGTGAGATACACCCACACCCACAATGGAATATTACTCAGCCATAAAAAGAATGAAATAATACCATTTGCAGCAACGTGGATGGACCTAGAGATTATCACACTAAGTGAAGTAAGTCAGACAGAGAAAGACAAATATCATATGGTATCACTTATATGTGGAATCTAAAAAAAATGATACAAATGATCTTACTTGCAAAACAGAAATAGACTCACAGACATAGAAAATAGACTTATGATTACCAAAGGGGATAGCAGGGAGCAGGGAAGGGATAAATTAGGAGTTTGGGATTAACATATATACCCTTATATATAAAATAGATAAACAACAAAGACCTACTGCACAGGGAACTATATTCGATATCTTCTAAAAACTGATAATGGAAAAGAACCTGAAAAAGAATTATATATATATATTATATATATATATCTGAATCACTTTGCTGTACAACTGAAACATTGTAAATCAACTATACTTCAATTAAAAAAAAAGAACTTAAAAAATATATGGCCAGGCTTCCCTGGTGGCGCAGTGGTTGGGTGTCCGCCTGCCGATGCAGGGGAGACGGGTTCGTGTCCCGGTCTGGGAAGATCCCACATGCTGCAGAGTGGCTGGGCCCCGTGAGCCATGGCCGCTGGGCCTGTGTGTCCGTAGCCTGTGCTCCGCAATGGGAGAGGCCACAGCAGTGAGAGGCCCGCATACCGAAAAAAAAAAAAAAAAAAAATATATATATATATATATATATATGGCCACCTTTTTTCCCCCTGTTTATTCATTATATATGAATAAACTAATCAAGCTATGAAACAGAACACTTAGATAACAAAGTGTGTTATTTATTTGTTAAACAGAAAACTCTTTATTTTTAGCCTCATTAAAAATTTTTTTGAAATATTTTCTTAGAAAATATTGGCTGCATGAAATAATTGAATACTTTTTGGTTGATTGAAAACTGGAAGTGCCTTAATATCCTTGTTTGACTTTATTCAGGAAAGTAAGCACTCCCTGAGAACTTCTGATTATATTTCAAAGTCCAGAGCTATGCCATGTGGCCACACCTAGGTGCATGGTGGGCTGGGAATCTCATTATTTTGAATAGGTGTTGAATGAGCCAATGTACTCCATCTACTGTACTGATAGTGGTGGAGGGCATATGTAGGAGAGAGACTGAATAGGTGAGAGGGAGGGAGGGAGGGCTGAAGGAAGGGAGAGAGAGTTGGAGAGAGAAAGAGGAAGAGAGAGAATTATTTCAGTGGTCAGTAATCTAGACAAAGGAGTGCACAGTGGGCAGGTGGTGGTGGTGGTTATAAGTGAAACAGCCAAGCAGCATCCTGAAAAAAAAATGTTTTTTTAAAAAGAATTTGTCAGAAGAGAAAGCCTCAATAGGAATTAAATGGGACTGTGTTGAAGGGAATTTAAGCTGCTGTACAAGCAAACAATAGTCTTTGAATGACATTGACAGAAGAAAGTGTTATTATTTTATATATATATATATATATATTTTTTTTTTGTGGTACACGGGCCTCTCACTGTTGTGGCCTCTCCCGTTGCAGAGCACAGGCTCTGGACGTGCACGCTCAGTGGCCATGGCTCATGGGCCCAGCCGCTCCGCGGCATGTGGGATCTTCCGGGACTAGGGCACGAACCTGTGTCCCCTGCATCGGTAGGCGGACTCTCAACCACTGCGCCACCAGGGAAGCCCATCTTTTTCTTCTTGAGTAAAGTTTTAAAAATACTACAATCAGTTTAGATTTTTATGTTATAGTAGAATTTTGATTGTATAGCTACAATTGTGTTTTTGACCCAATCTCTTTATGCCAAGTATACTTGCTATTGTAGGTAGGTAATAATTTGTAAAACAGTTTAATTAAGTGGTACCTAAAATGGAAGATGACAAAGAAAAAAGGAGTTTTTAAATGAATGCTTTGAGAAGACTCTATAAAGATTCACTTCAAAGATAATTTTTTGTCAAATTGGTTGTAGGCTAGAAAATTCTAAAAGGCAAAAATGTATAAGAATTATAGATTTAGTTGTTTGCAGGGTTGTTTTCTCTCTAATTTGAAGAAACCATGAAATGAAATAGTATATGATGCATTATGAGAGTGATTAGAACAATAATTTAAAAAAAACCCAAATCCTATGACAAAACATTGAGAAATATTTTATGTATTTGTATGTTTAGAGATAAAAAGAAAATGTTTAATATTTGCTTGTGGGACTTCTCTGGTGGCTCAGTGGTTAAGAATCTGCCTGCCAATGCAGGGGACACGGTTTTGATCCCTGGTGCAGGAAGATCCCACATGCTGCGGAGCAACTAAGCCCGTGCACCACAACCACTGAGCCTGCGCTCTAGAGCCTGTGAGCCACAACTGCTGAGCCCACGTGCCACAGCTACTGAAGCCTGGGCGCCTAGAGCTCATGCTCTGCAATGAAGAGTAGCCCCCACTCACTGCAGCTAGAGAAAGCCCGTGCACAGCAAAGAAGACCCAACGCAGCCATAAATAAATAAATAAATAAATTTATATATTAAAAAAGCTTTGCTTGCATTGGTATGTGTTATTTTTCCTTTTAACTGACATTTTGTTTAACTGATAAACTATCTGTTTTGGTTGTGTTAGATAAGAAGGTACTAGATATAAAGCTAAAAGATGCAACTGCATATAATAGGGCAGTTTAAAATAGGTGTCTATACTGTGTTTGAAAAATAAGAATATAGTATGCTCTTACACATGCACATATATATTTCTAACATTTCAACATATAAATTTAGTAAACTTAGCTTCTACCATTAGCTTTTCAGTATATTACTGTATTATAATTACATTCATCTCTCTATCACCAATCTGCCTTTTTTTGATCCATTTTAAAGTATATTGCAGACATCAGTACATTTCTCCCTAAATATTTTAGCAATGCATATCATTAACTATAGTTCAATATTTTGTATAGTTTTTTTCTCTAGAGGTAAAATGTACATGCAATAAAATTCCTAACGCTTAAATTATGCTTTCTGACTTTGTCAAATGCATTCACGTTCGTAAACCAAATCTCTATTAAGATGTAGACCATTACATTACTCCGGAAAGTATTCTTGGGTCTATTTGCAGTCAATCCCTGTTCCACTTCCCCCGCCAAGAGGCAATCATATTACAAATTGTTTTTCGTTTTATAATTTTTAAAAATTATGAATTAGCTTTCTCTTTTTTAGAACTCCATGTAAATGGAATCATACACTGTGTGCACTTTTAGATAAGGCCATTTCACCCAGCATAATGTTTTGAAATTCATTTGTGTTGTGGGTATTGTTAGTTTCTTCCTTTATATTTCTGAGTATACATTCTGTGGATACAGCAGTTTGCTTATTAATTCTCATTCTTATGAACACTTGGGTCATTTCCAGTCTTTGGCTATTATTAATAAAGCTATAAGGAATATATCTTTTCATTACTCTTAAATAAATACCAATAAATAGAATTTCTGGGTCATGGCGTAGGTATACATTTAGTTCTATAAAGAACTGCCAGACCTTTTCCAAAAGAGGTTGTATCACTTTCCACCCCCAATCAACAATGCACGAGAGCTCTGAGTGCTCTCCGTTTCTGTCAAAATTTTATGTTGTCTTTTTAATTTTAGTCATTCTGGTGGATGTATAGGATATGCATGGTTTTTTTTTTGCGGTATGCGGGCCTCTCACTGCTGCGGACTCTCCCGCTGTGGAGCACAGGCTCCGGACGTGCAGGCCCAGCGGCCATGGCCCACGGGCCCAGCCGCTCCGCGGCATGCGGGACCCTCCCAGACCGGGGCACGAACCCGCGCCCCCCACATCGGCAGGCGGACCCCCAACCACTGCGCCACCAGGGAAGCCCAGGATATGCATTTTTAAAAAAGATTTTTGTTCCTGGGCATTCCAGCCCCTACTTTCATAGACAACTTCAATATGCCTAGATTACTTGACCCTTGCATGTCTTGCCCTATAAAAGTTGAGTGTATAATCCAACTGACACTACTAAAGTGAATTTCTGATTGTCTTCTCTCTAAGACAGTCTGCGTGAGTCAACAGGATAAGTATGTTAATTAGTTTGTGTAACTACTGTTGCACCCAATGAGAAAGGCAGGTGAAGGCTATTCTAATTAGACAAAGAAAGCCCCAGTATCTTGGGGACCTCCAGACTGTTAGAATGGATGCACCAGTACAACTCCACTGCTGGTATGATTGGAATGCAGACTTGAGCAGTGAGAAACAGCAGCTGTTATATTCCTTCTTTGGCTAGAATTTCTTCCCCACTGGCTCTCAAGAGGATGAGGGGCAACATTAAGGGTAGCTTATATTATAGCCATAATTTGAAAGTGTGTGTGTCTCTGCAAAGGCTAATTTATGTGATAAAAAGGGATCTCTCTTAGCCTGATCTCATGAAGTAGGAAATCAATCCTTAGTTAGACTGACATGTTATGATCTACTCGTGGAGAGTATATCTTTTGGGTCCTTCAGGAAGCGATGCTGAGAGTGAGTTAGGACTGCAAGAAGTTTGTATTACTCAGCTAGGGCTGCCATAACAAAATGACAAGATTGGGTGACAAACAACAGAAATTAATTTTCTCACAGTTCTGGAGGCTGGAAGTCCAAGATATAGGTGTTGGCAGTTTTGTTTTCTCCTGTGGCCTCTCCTTTTAGCTTGCAGTTGGCTGTCTTCACCCTGTGTCCTTACATGGCCCTTTCTCTGTGCACACACTACCCTGGTGTCTCTTGCTCTTCTTATAAGGATACCTGTCATATTGGATTAGGGCCACACCCTTATGGCCCCCTTTAACTTTAATTACCTCCTTAAAGGTCCTGTCTGCAAATGCAGTCACATTGAGGGTTGGGGCTTCAATGTATGAATTTGGCGGAGACACAATTCAGTCCATTATAAGCCTTATTGATAGGTAATACCTGTAGGAGATAAAAAGGGAAAGAAGTATTAATTAGGCAAGGAAAGCTTTCAGGCCATGATGCAGATCTAACACCTGTGAAAGGAATGGGGGAAGGAAGCAGAAGTAGATAGGGAGAACCTTAACCAATAATGCAGATCTTGGCAAATTCAGTGGAGAACTTGGAGCAAATACTGTACTTGCCTATTAGGATCCTGTAATGGGAAGAAATGGGCAGACCCTAGTACACCTGCTGTGTTCAATCTTGGCTGAGGGCTTCATGGGAAGAGTATAGCCTTTAGGTTATGAAATATATCCATTTAATACCCTGATGGTCACTTTGCTTATGAGATGTTTTTCCCAGTAAATTTATAGATCCTATGTTTGATTATTATAAACAATGCTAAATCATGTACATCTTCCTCATAACATTCCAGAGATAAGGACTATCCTTTTATCAAATATCAGTATTCTATTTACCAGGTGGTCCAGTTATCAGCCTTTTATAAGGAGATTAGACCAGGACCTGGGCCTTCTTTCTTTCCCCAGGACAGTCACCCCTCCATAACCAAATGAGGAGGGAAATGAAAATCATCCAGTTGCTTGAACTCCTTTCTCCCAATTGATTAATTCTAATACCTAGAATTTAGGTATTAGACTTATATGTTTATCTCAAATGTCCAGAAAAGACAGGTTTATAAGACAGAAAGTAAATTAGTGGTTTCCTGGGACTAGAGCTGGGAACAGGAGTTAACTTTCCATGGACATAAGAGATCTTATTGGTGGAATGACAATGCACTAAAAATAATTCGTGATGGTGGTTTTACCACTTGGTAAAGTTACTAAAAACATTGAATTGTAAGCTTGAAATGGGTGAATTTTACTATATGTAAAATATAGCTCTATAAAGTTATTAAAAAAATGAAAACTGAAAGTAAAATCCTTGTTACAAAGACAGATAAAAATCTGTCAGATTTGGGAGAAAAAGCATATCTGAAGAATGTGTTTAGTAAGTGCAATTCAAGCTATCAGTCTTGTAAATCACAAACTTTCTTAACAGTTTTATCTTGAGGTAACTTATCCAGTTATTATATATTCTATACTTTTATAGTATGAATAATTTTCTTTAATTAATTGAAAACTATATAAAATTGAAACTACATTAAGTGAAAATTGCCCTCCCTGCCCCAGATAACGAATGACAAAGATATAATAATTTTCTAATAGTGAAAGTAGGTCATTTTTAGAAAAACCATAATAGGTATAAATAGCATCCAAAATTCAAATGATAGCAATGGGAGATATTTGATATGTCATGATATACGACGGATTAAAGAAATGGTCTGGAAGTATTCCACATATATGCAGTACATAGGACATATATTTGAATCCCACACTGAGAGGCTGTTCTGCATTGTTGATCATAAATTGGATTGGTTAAGTAATTAAACTGTGAATTTCTGAAGGTCAAAGACATTGTTTCCCTGGCATGTTTTACTTGTACTGTTCTGTATATGTTTAGTAATAGTACATACTGGGCCAATTTCTTAAAGTAATTCAATTATAGTAAATGATAATACTCAACTAAGAGAGTCATTAATCACTTTTCATCTATCTTTTGCAGGCATTAGGTTCTTTTTATGGCATAGACTTTGTAATGATTTAGTTTTAGGCAATAATGCACAAATATATTTAGTCTTAATAATTCATGAAGTACTAAAATATTGAACAACTTAAATCCACAATAAATTTATTGACTGGAAAAATATAGCATAGTTTCACATATTTTAATTTGAGACTGTAAAGTTTATGATATGTTAAATATTTGGAATGAATAATTTTTCATTCACTGTTACAATTTGTAGGTCTCAGGAGAAGCCTGTTATAGATGCCCTGTTCTCTGTCACTTTTCTACTCATCTCTGGTAGCAAAAACAACTTTTGTAGCACTGGGAATTTTTTTCCTTATGTACCTGCTTGCCGTATCACCATCATCGTTATCATAACTTTGTTTATGCCATTACAGAATATTGGCTTCAGATTTTTTCCTATTCTCTCTGTTTCTGAGGAAGATTTGAAGCGAGCATCAAGCACCTTATTTTCTAGGCCTTCTAATGTCCTTCCTCACTGTCTTCAGGGTCAAGAAGGGAGCGGTGGCAGAATCACTTGCATTAATCAACTTTAGACTCTGCAATTTGCTTGAATTCATTTGTTCTGCTTTTCAGTGCCAAATGTTTGAGAGAAAATAGAGTTTGGGGATATAATAAATTGCATGGGTAAGTATATACACTTTGAAAAGTATCAATTCATGATTTCTTTTATGGCTTGATTGCTGGGGGTCCCTGAACTCCCCTATTCTTTTTTTTTTTTTTGCGGTATGTGGGCCTCTCACTGTTGTGGCCTCTCCTGTTGCGGAGCACAGGCTCCGGACGCGCAGACTCAGCGGCCATGGCTCACGGGCCCAGCCGCTCCGCGGCATGTGGGATCTTCCCAGACCGGGGCACGAACCCGTGTCCCCTGCATCGGCAGGCAGACTCTCAACCACTGCGCCACCAGGGAAGCCCTCCCCTATTCTTTTATCCTTAGGAATCTTTAGACCTCTAGCGGACTTTAACTAAATCTTCATCATGGGCATAGTTATCTGTAACCAAGTGTGTTGGAGGGTAAAATCCTTCAATAAAAAATAACAGGATCCTTTGTTATGTGGCAGTTAAAAAAAGAAACCAACTTAGCTTGAGATATAGGAAAATTTACTGAATCAGGAAGGAATATTTAAAGTCTTTGCTTGGAACTTTCTGGATCTAAAAGCCATATTTGCTCAGACATATTAAGAAAACATTGGCTATATGGGAAGTCTTCAGAATATATAGTGTGTTTAAAGAAAATTCTTATAGCATGGAAGGCCAAATTTAAAATTGAAGGTCAAACTGGACTTTTAAAAAAATCTAGTTTTAAAAATCTTGCTTTTAAGAAAGAAACTGGAAAATAGAAATAGAGGTAGACTGAAACTGTGGGAAATAGAAATAGAATAATTAGTAATAGCATAGTGAGGCCAAATTGGGGTACATTTAATAATTTATAATCCCAACTGAACTTATATAAAGTGCAGGTAGCATGGCAAAACTTGAAGAAAGGAGATCTAGGTCTTATGTGATGGTTGCAGAGGCTATTTGGGGAACCATGAAAGTAGAATAGACACCTAAGGGCAAGGAAAAGCAAGAGCTGAAAAGAGACTTTAAAAAATGGAAAGGGAGGCAGAGACTTTTAAGGTAGATCTTAGAAAGCATTTTAAGAGCAGGTCTAATTCAACAATCTAGGAGCCAAAGTGGTGTGCAAACGTAAGAACCTGGAAAGACTCTTCTGTAGGAATAAGGAGCTAGAGGCTCAAGGAATTCCAAAGCAGTCAGTAATGACAGAAGTCAGGGTGACAGAAATCTGACATAAAAAATAAATGTGTGGCACATAATAAATTATGTGGGGAGGGAGATCCTGTGAATGTTTTTCAGATGGCTGCCTGTATTGTCACTATTCACAATAGTGAAGAATCTTTCTCAGAAGAGAGGCTGTATCTCTTGACTGAGTCCACATAATTCACAATTGAGGTGCAAGAATGTAGGAATAAAGGTGGACATGGAGAGGCTCTCAAACACATTGAAATGTGATGTTATAAGGAGACCTGGGCTTGTTGTAATCATTGTTACAAAAATCTAAATATTTTCAACACATAGTCTTCCCAATGGCAGTATCTAATCCAGTTTTACATTGCGGAACTCCAAATAATTGAAAAGGATTTTTTCAGGTTTTTTAAAAACCTGACCATGATGCTTTTCTCTTTTTCTTGCATTTTTGTCAGTCAAATGGAGTCTGATCAGTCAATGAAAAAAAGTCTGTTATTTCATTAGAGAATTGTGCATGATTTGTAAAATACTATAGTATTCATTTGGGTCTTGGATTCAATTCTGTTTTTATCTTTACTGATATGTTGAATAATTATGAATCTTGTATTGTCATTTGTGCCTTGATATCAACCTTCCATCTATTCTAGGAATTTAAAAGTTAGACATTTAGGAGACAACAGGTGAGAGTTTCCACGTGGCACTTAGGTCCAGGATCCATATTTAAAGTGAAAGATAAGTGCCTAGTTTGGATGGAGCTATGATGCTTTCGTTGAAAACCTTCCCAGGACAAAGCTTAGGCTCTGGTTTGATTCTGGAATGAAAGCCTTATGACTTTGGCTAAGCTATGGAAGAAGAAAGGAGAGATCTTTCAATTATCTGAATTAATCTATGGGAGTAAAGGATTTGTAGTATTGTTTAATCCACAGAAGAAAAAAGATTTAGTGCCCCAAGTGTCAAAGGAAAAACTAAAAAGATAAATTAAAATGCCTTGGCACGCTTTCTCTATTCCCTTTGGATTTTTGGGGTAGAAAGAGTGAGGCTACTATAATAGTTTTTTTTTTTTTGGAGTTTTTGCTCATTTTTGATTTCTTGAAGTAGTAAAATATTAAAATATTAAATAATCTACTCCAGCATTTCTCAATTTTTACTCATCAGATTGCAGTAACCTAATGCTCAGTACCTAACGCAAAAACAAGCAAACCAGCAAACAAACAAAAGTTTACATGTCAAAAACCTTGAGAAAAAAGGAAACACTATACCCCACCTCTTCTTTACATGGGTTGTGACGATTTTAAAATCACGTTGCTGGTCTGTGTCTTCTCTTAGAAGAACATTTAAGATGTTTAAGTTAGTAAAACTCCATTAGTAGCTTAGCTTGCTCAGTATATTCACACCTTGTCTCTGTTAATAGGAAGAGAGCAGAACTAACTAAAAATTCCCCTCTGGCTAAATATACTCTGGCTAAGTATTTTCTCTCTGTTCCTTTCCTCTCTCTCACTAAAAATTATTAAGTACATAATTAGCTAAATGATTTTAACAAGATAAAAATGGTGCTCTTAAATTAAGAGTTGTCTTCCTTCTTCCTGGTACAGGAGAGGAAGACACCTTTACAAATGGAACTTTCCTTTGTAAATTTAAATTTCCTTTACAAAAGGGAAATTTATGTTCTGTTTTTAGAGATTTTCCTGCATCTGCTATTCCTCAATTGCCTTCAGCTCAAAATAATGTCAGAGTCATATTCGAGATGGCATATTTTGTTTCTCTTCAATATATTTATATAAATATATAATTATTTATATATATAAAGTACAGATACATATATCTGCTGTAATGTGTAATATGCATCTATGCTATCTATCAACAATCAACAAATTCATTTTGAAACAGAAAATAAATGATTAAATAGTTCTTATCCTCTTCAAGTTTTACTTTATTTTATTTCTGGTAGAGATTTAAAAAGTTCTTTGATTAGGTTTTGTCAAAGCAAAAATTGCACTGGAGAAGAAGCATATGAATGGTGTTTTGATCTTCAGTAAGTTTTCTTCTTGTGCTAGACTAGATGATGTAAAAATGTAATCAAGTGATAATTAGGGATAATACAGATAATAGAGGATAATACAGATAATAGAGGCTTGCTTTATGTGAGCTTTTTTGGAATGAATTTTTTTAGACCACTCCTATGGTGAGGTTTTGATGTATTAATTGATGTGGGTATTTCCTTTGCGTTTTTAAGTTTTTGAGAATTTCCCCCCAATCTTCATCAATTAAATATCTTTATTAGCATGTAGTTTAATTCCTTTTTAGTTGTCATTGAAATAAATAGGTTGTTTGATGTGAGAACTATTGAGTTTCCTTTTATTAACCTACAGAGATGGATTTAACTAAGGCCAAAAGCTCTGAATTTTCTGTGCTTTTCAAGCTCTGCTTCCCAACATCCAGTTTATAGCATGTTAGTTCTACAATCTTTGTCTTTGCCCCAATACAAGTACATGGCATTTATTCCATTTTTAATAGACAAGAAACATGTTCAGTGCCTTAGTCTGGTTGTTTTGTTTTATTCAGTCTTCTTGTTTTAACACAGCTTAGTCTTTCTCTTCAACTCCAAGTTTATAACAAAAACTAATTATTTTAAAAAATGAGTATCTGAATCTTACTGAGGAAATATAATTAAAAATAAAATCTCCTGCCAACCCAGTGAATCCTCTCCACAAAATGTAAAAAGAATGAAAGTTTTTTTTTTATTGTAAAATCATTAAATCAGACTGTGATGTGCATTATAGGCAATATGCTAAAGAAATTGAAAAGACAAAAAGAAATCATACTCTTTTTATGTAGCCAGGCAGACATAATCCATTATGTACATGTTAATTGTCTTTATCCAAGGAAAAAGAAAACTTCGTTTATCTTCTTGACAGCAGGAAGTTATAACTGGGAGCCAGGCACCTCAGCTAAACTCCCGGGGAGACCCGGCAACAGGGCATCATCCTCCCTAATGTTCACATTTCAAAGGGATCGATTGCAGGTCCCTAAGAAAGACCTTCCTGGGGATGCAAAACTGGCAAAAGGCTCATTTAGCTTTTAAAAAGATTTACATACATCTCAAAGAGACAAAGAAAGCATTCATACAGATAGGTCTTTTTTTTTTTTTTTTAACCACAAACCTCCTCATTTATGTTTTTTGGAGGTTCATCAATTTCTTTTATTTATTTATTTATTTTTATTTTTATTTGGCTGTGTTGGGTCTTAGTTGTGGCACACAGGATCTTTTGTTGTGGCGCATGGGCTTCTCTCTAGTTGTGACATGTGGGCTCCAGAGCACAGTAGTTTTGGCACGTGGGCTTAGTTGCCCCATGGCATGTGGGATCTTAGTTCCCCAACCAGGGATTGAACCCGCGTCCCCTGTGTTGGAAGGTGGATTGTTAACCACTGGACCACCAGGGAAATCCCACAGATAAGTCTTTCAGATAAAAAATTAACTCTGGTAATAGCTTTCTTTCTGGTAGGCCTCCTTTCTTTAGATAGGCCTCCTGTATAAATTCTTTTAGCTAGTTAAGGGAAAGATAAAAGCTTTTCTTGAGGCTGCCAGGTCTTGATTGCCTTCAGCTCAAAATAATCCATATGTCAAAATGACACATTTTGGGGACTTGTATTCTCCCCTTACTCCCAAACAGGTGCTTCCTTAACTAAAGGCATCCGTTGTGAATTAATGAGAACACTTTTATATTTCACCAGAAATTATTTTTAAAACCTCACAAAATCTGTCTCTTTAAAACACCGTAGAGCCAGATCAAGATGGTGGAATAGAAGGACATGGAGCTCCCCTCCTCCCATAAATACATCAAAAATACATCTACATGTGGAACAATTCTCACAGAATATCTGTTGAATGCTGGCAGAAGGTCTCATAAAACGAAAAATGCAAAAACGATCACCATGTAACCGGGTGGGATGAGAGAAAAAAAAAAAAGAAAAAAAGGAACTGGGATGGGATCTTGCCCCTTGGGAGGGAGCTGTGAAAGAGGAAATGTTCTCTCACCCTAGGAACCCCCTTTACTGGCGGGGAGATCAGCAGGACAGAAAGGGAGCTTCAGAGGCTCAGAGGAGAGTGTAGCAGCTGGACTGTGACAGGCAGAACAGAGAGAGACCAGCACAAAGGGTCCTGGCCACCTCCCTGCACCCCCCAGGCTGAGACGTGCACCTGCTGGTATGGGCAGGGGCTGGTGCAGAAGTTCAGGTTTCAGAGGACAGACCTGGGGAGAGGACTGGGGTTGGCTGCATGGAGACAGCCTGGAGAGGCTGGAGTGTGCTCTGGGCTGCAACCAAGAGTGTGTGCGGGATGGAGCCCGGGTCCGCTATTGAAGCCCCATTGTTAACCTCTGTGCTTGAAGGGAGGGCAGGGCCTGCCGCAGCAGCCTCGTTTTCACCTGCTCACAGGGGGAGTGGCTTTGCCTCTACCAGTTCTGGCTGCTTGCAAGTGCCAGTGGGTTACCCACTCGTGGAGGTGGGGCTGAAACCCGAGCCGATCCCCAGGGGCTGTGTGATTTAGGAAGCAGGGCTGAAATCTGAGCTCTCTCCCCATGGTTGTGCAATCCTCAGATTTACACCACCACAGGCTTTGTAAACTCAGCACCTGTGAGACATCCCAGCAGAATACTGGTGCTCCTGTGGCTGGGGCAGGTCTGGCATTAGCAGCTGTGGGCTTTGTGGGTGCAGCCGCTCATACACTGAGGCAGAGCCAGGGTCTGGGCTTATTTTCCTAGCTCCCACAGTGGGTCCAAGTGTGTGACTGCTGCATCCTGGTACCTGACTTCAGTGGATCTGTGCCTACAGATCTGCACTGGTGACTTTTTGAACACAGTGCCTGAGGGACACCAGGGCCTATTGCTTGCATTCCCATGGCTGAGGCAGGGCTGAAGGCAGTGCAAACAATAGTGTACTTTGTGAGCCTGCGCATTGAGTGACAGGTGACACCACAGAGTGCACTTCCCAGTGGACAGGTCCTGCAGAGGAATACTCAATGGCTCATCTCCCAGGGGGAGTGTTTGAGTACCACCTACCTCACACCACAGCTCAGAAACAGATCTGGGGGCTTCTACTCCGACATCTGGGGAGGAGACCTTGCCCCTGACAGGGCTGTGACAACCACAGAGCAAAGAGGATGCCCTGCTCAACATCCAGTGCAGGCTCTGGTCACCACAGCACAAATCACACCCCCTATCAAGGGGATAACGGCACACACACCAAGGAAAGATACTGCAGGCATCCATATTAAAAACAACCCTTGAACCAAAAACCTGAGACTCACCCAGGCTACAAAGGGATGCTCCCACATAAAAATAGCCCTCTAAGACCACAGTAGATAAGTGTTTCTCCTAAACTTAGAGAAATATAAATAAAATGAAGAAGCAGGGGAACCATTCCCAATTAAAAGATCAAGAGAATTCCCCTGAAAGAACAAACAATGAAACAGATCTCTCCAGTGTAATAGACTCTGAGTTCAAAAAGGAGGTAATGAAAGTATTGAAGGAATTAAGAAAGGCCATTGATAGAAATGCAGATTACTATAAAAAGGAGCTAGAAACTATAAAGAGGAAACAAGTAAAATTAGAAGACTCATTTGCCCAGATGAAAGCTGAGCTGAGCTAAAGGCAATAAACAGTAAACTGAATAATGTAGAAGAGTGAATAAGTGATCTGGAAGATAGAATAGTGGAAATCACCCGATCAGAACAGCAGACAGACAAATTAAAAAAATGAAAGCAGTATACAAAACCTATGAAATAATGTAATGCATGCCAATCTATGCATAATAGGGATCCCGGAACGAGAAGAAAGAAAAAAGGGGGTGCAAAATGTACTTGAAGAAATTATGGCTGAAAATTCCCAAACCTAAAGAAAGAAACAGATATCCAAGTAGAGGAAGCACAGAGGGTCCCAAACAAGATGAACCCAAATAGACATACATCAAGATATATTGTAATTAAAATGGCAAAAGTTAAAGATAGAGGATTCTAAAGGCAGCAAGAGGAAAACAAAGAGTTAATTACAAGGGAACCCCCATAAGGGTATCAGCTGATTTCTATATAGAAATGTTGCAGGCCAGAAGGGAGTGGTAAGATATTTTCAAAGTCCTGAAAGGGAAAAACCTGCAACCTAGGATACTCTACCCTGCAAGATTATCGTTTAGAATAGAAGAAGAGATAATTTCTCAGACAAACAAAAACTAAAAGAATACGGCAATACTATACCTATCCTAAAAGAAATATTGAAAGGTCTCCTCTAAATAGAAAAGAAGCAAGAATCTATAGGAAAGAGAAAATCACAATTGGAAAGTAAATCACTTAAGCCAGTACACAGATTAAAAAAAATTTTTTGTGTGTGAAAGCGATGATAGCTACAATGGACAGCAAAAGGATAAACATGAAGATGTAAAAGAAGACATCAAAATTATAAAATGTGGGGAAGGAGAGTAAGAAAATGCAGATTTTTTTTTTTTAGAATGTGTTTGAGCCTATATGACTACCAGTCTAAAGCAAGTAGATACTTCTGGATCTTTAGCTGGATTTAGCTAAATATGAGACCAAAGAAATAGATATTGGCTGTATTATAGAGTTCTTTGTGGCCCAGTTTTAAGAAGCATGGGACTTTATTCAAGTGATGATGGGAAACCATTTTGTTAGTTTGGCCAGAGAGTGCTATGGTCAGATTTAATTTTGGAAAGGTGGCTCTGTGGAGGATAATTTTGAAGGTGAAAAAGTACAAACCAGGTGACCATTTAGGAGGACATATTCCATATGACAGATGATGATGAGTTGGACTATGGGAGTGAAAATACAGATGGAGGAGAGTGGACTAATTGGAGAAATATCTAGAAGTTAAACTTGACAATGATTAGAATGGTGATGAGAGAGAGGAGGGGGTCATGTATGATTAATAGTTCTAACCTGAGTGTGTGGTGATAGAAGCCAGTGAGATAGAGAATACAATATTGTGGCCCACATGTAACCTGTTGGAGGCATGCCACTGGGAAGCTTCCATTTTATATTCACTGTCTTCTTCTATCTCTATAAACTCATAAGAAAGGTTAGGGAAGAGGAGAGGGGGGTAAATATACATATATATTATACACTACATAATATAATGCATGTTGTAAAATGTTCACAGAGCTCAGTTAAGTATCACATTTAATACTGATGTGTCTTATTGGAAGTGGGAGAGTTGAAAATGAGACCAAATAAAGGAAGTGGTATAATATAATGAGGTGCTCAACAGATTAGGCCAATTTAGTTATATGAAGAATATGTGTTCAAATAAACCAGTGTGCCAGAATGGATAGGTTTCAGTTAACATAATGCAATTGGGGGAAATAAAGCTATTTTTATTTGTAATTTTGCAATCTATATGCATTTCAATATTTTAATATTTGTGATGCATTGGACTTCTTTTGGCCATTGATAGTGATTCCTGAAGAGTAGATAAATTAAATAAATCTTATTAACTTTACTGTGAAAGTATGGATATTTAACTAAAAAATTGGGAAAATATGTAAATGATATAGATATACTGTGCCTATAATACATATCCTAATGCATTAGGTCTGTAGAACATTTCTTCAATTTGTGATTGTATCTAAAATATGCAGATAGAAGTTACTGGAGTGAACCCCTTGTTCATAGTGGGAACCAATCAATGAGGAATGAAAGCAACTGTTTTTTGTTTGTTTTTAATCATTTCATATCCTATTTAATGGATCTTTTAAAGTATTATTAGTGTAAAATATTCCTTTCCTAAAAATGGTCATGTTTACTTTTAATTTTGGACTCAGAACATTTTTCTTAGGAGCATATTAGGTTAGAAAGTAGGATGTTCTTCATTAATTTTGAGGAAATGTTATATTTAAAAAATTCAGCAGTCTGTAGTTATGATTGCCAAGGTCAATGAGAAAACATAAGGAAGATTAACAAGAAGAGTCACACTAAAAACCTATATAGGAGCCACAAAGACCCGAGGCCTAATGATATGTCAGCGTGCTCTTACAACAAACCAGCACAGAATGCCTTTAAAGCAACAGGATGTTGATATGAAGTAATTACTGAGAAGCAAGTTGAGGTGTTAAGTTTGATATATTGTGGTCTTTTCTGTCTGTTCCAATTTGCCTCCATGGTAACCATTGCTACTTCTCCAGCCTGACTACCATCTAGCTGTCAGCATTTTCTTTTAATGGAAGATACTCTTTGTTTGGATGCAAATTTCATTTACCCATATGTAGTTGGATTTTTAAAAATAATAATTCAAAAATTATATAAATTATTGATCTTCAGAGTATTAAGCCACAGAGAAGTTCATGTTGAGACTTGAATTTCTGGCCCCTTTCACTTTATTTACTTTGCTGGAATATTAATTCAGTTAAAAAATAATTTCATAATAGCTTTGAACACTTTAGGGAAAACAGCTACCAAAACAACTACCTAATGGTTATGCCATTGGCATTATGAGTCACTGGTCCCAAATTTTGCCTTCAGAAAGTTGAGAGGTAAAAAACCATGAAGAATATTAATTTTTCATATTAATCTACTCAGTGTTTTACTTCTTTAATAATATGTCAATAAAGTACTTTTAAAGTTAATTTCTAATTTTTCTCTCATCCTTCCCATGGATATTGAAAAATAAACAGTATTCTTTCTTCTGTGAAGAGAACCTGGACTTGCAGGCACATGATTGAGGTGTGAGCTTTGCCTTTGCCAGATGTTACCTTGGTGACTCTGGTTAAGTTACTCAGCCTCTCTGTTCTTCACCTTTGTCATCTGCACTGTTTAGGATGTTCTCTCAAATAGCATGTGTGACATTTCCTAGCGCAAAGTAAAAGTTGAGCACATGTTACACAAACTGTAGTTCTATTTTGGTTCCAAGGACAGGGAGCAAAGTTACGATTATCCAGGGTTCTTCAAAAATCAGGTATTACTTCCCATTTTATATATTTTATATAGTTTCAAATTATGCAGATACAAATGATTTGAGACTGTTTATGAGCACATTGCAATAAAGACAATTATTAAAAAAATTTTAACAAGGAAAAATTTTAGTTATACTTTCAATGTCACATGAAATTAAGAAAAACTATTCTGTGACAGTTCAAATAAAATATAAAGTGATGCTTGCACTATTCAATTCTGATAAGATTTTCTTTTCTTAGAAGATATGAAATCATGAATTTTAGTATTTTTATTACCATTACCATTAAAAGTAAAGCATGTGCTACATGTTGCAAAAAAGAATTGAGAATACTCACTGCCTTTGCTAGTATGATTGAAAGAGAAATGGCACGTAAATCTAGATCAATGTGAAGGGAATTTCAGTTCTGTACCAGTCAAGAAGAAAAGTTGTTTTCCACTGACTCAAAATCTCTAGCAGGAAACTTAGATTCCATTTTTTTTCATAGTAATTGAAGGGCCCATGTAATTTCAGTTTTACCCTGTAACTACATAAGTGAACCTGGGTTATGGGATGGAAAAAATTGAACCTATTTAAGCTTTGCTTCTATTTAATTTCT
The DNA here is from genome assembly GCF_964341445.2 of Mesoplodon mirus. Classification (NCBI taxonomy): domain Eukaryota; kingdom Metazoa; phylum Chordata; class Mammalia; order Artiodactyla; family Ziphiidae; genus Mesoplodon; species Mesoplodon mirus. The sequence continues at coordinate 48,389,395 of NC_138984.1, forward strand.
CCTTCCACAGACAATTGTATAAAATGTATTTTTATGTTATGGAGGAAAATGCAATATTAAATTTTTTTGCAATATTCAAATTTAACCTTTATTCAATGCAGTATTGTATACAAAACTTATATTCTAATTTTTAAAATTTAATTAAAATATAAAACATTTTATGTAGACTATATAACAAAATTCTTGAGGGGGTTGGAAAGTAGAGGAGAAAAGCCCATTAACTAAATAATGGTTGTTAGTAAAAAATACTTTAGGTAACTGAACCGAGGAAATAAATGTATTGATGTCTGCTCTTGCATATCTTAGAATGATTAAGGTTTCCCGTACTGCACTCTTGATCTTCTCTACAAAAATCCATCTCCAGTTTTTTCTATCTTTAAGTGAAACACCATCCATTTGTTTGCTTAACAGATCTGTAAGGAATCCTTAACCCCATTTTCTCACCTCTCACACCCTATTAATCAAGTTGTTGATTCTGCGGTTAAAATGTTTCCCTCTCCACATCTGTCCATTTCCATTGCCACTTCCCTAATTCAATTCCACTTTTTTTTTGCTATTATGAATAATATTGTATGAAATTTGTATACACATTTTTGCATGGACATATGTTTTCATTTCTTTTAGGTATATACCTAAGACTAGAATTGCTTTGTCATATGGTAACTCTGTTAAACATTCTAAGAAACCATCAAACTGTTTTCTAAAGAGATTCCATCGTTTTACATTTCTACTGTCAATGTATGAGGGTTCCAATTTCTCCACATCCTCACCAACACTTTTACTGTCTTTTTGATGATAGCCATCCTCATAGGTATGCAGTTGGTATCTCTTTGTGATTTTGATTTTTGTTTCTCTAATGACTAATGATGTTGAGCATCCTTTCAAGGGCTTATTGGACACTTGTATGTCTTCTTAGGAGAAATGTCTATTCAGGGATTAATTCTTAAATATTAACATTCAACCAAGCATCTGTAGGTACAGAGAAAAGCCTAATCCACAAGAATTGAGATAAACATATAGAAAAAGAAAGACCCTAGGAAAACAGTAATAATTCAGGAGAAAGAAAGAAAGAAAACTCACTCTGATAAGCAACCTCAGAGACATATGAGATCTTTTGCAGTCACAAAAGAGGATGCTCCTGAAAAGAAAGTTTGAGCAGCAAAGACCGTCTAGGAGTGTAGCTCTAAAATCTCTCAGTGTGGAGAGGGGAGCTCTGAGACTTGCATCTGGAGACCAGAGAGGCATAGGACCTCCTGGCTGCTGGATTGGACCAAAAGCATGTGCTTTCCAATAAATGTGTGTACTAGTGCGTAGAGTTGGTTCAAAATGTTCTGTCTGTGACTAACTAATATTGGAGGCTGAGATGACAGCAGGGGTCAGCCTGTATTTTGGGGTTTTTCCTGTGCAGAATGTGGTTATAATTTTCTGTCCTTGAAATAGCCTATATTCTATATTAACACATCCTATATTAATGTCAGGTATTCAGATAATAAGCATGTTTTGGTTTAAAATGTAAAATTTATAAAGTACATTTTGTATATACTTGCACACTGGATAAAGAGCTTAAACAATGAAAAAGCTCTCAGCTTCTTATACAATACAATACAAATGGTACGGGACTGGTGAGCAATTAGCCTTTCTCTGTTGGTCAGATAATAAGAGAAGGGGCAAAGCCCCACTCAGGGGTTGGATTTGCTGTGAGACATTAACTTGTTTGATTATAAGAAGTTTAAATACTAAAAACAGTTAATGTTGCAATTACTCTTTCTGTCTTCCAGATTACCTCTCTGTGGTCCATTCACTAGGTTATCCTAGTCATAACAGCTAGGGCTGAGATTAGAACCTAGGGAGTCTGATTCCATTTACCTCTCTCTTAGTACACTCTGCCGCTTACTCTTTGCCAGGAAAAGCAGGGGAGCAATTAAAAACGGTAGCCTTTCAGGGACTGTGTCTTGGTCTAAGAGTGGTCACTTAACATCAGTTTTTTGCTAACATATCTACCCTGTGGAAGAATGTCTGCCCTAAACCTAGCAGTAGAGATTGGGGGAAAGGGCACTTGATTTCTCTTTTTTCTTCTTTTTATTCACAACACACAATTAATAGGCCTTTTCTCCTTTTTAGTGCTTGGTAGTATTGAGTGGACTGGGGAGAAATAAAAGGAAGCTCTGTGAAGTAAATAAGTGAGCTCAGAAACAATTTTCTAACACTGCATGATAATGATTTTACTCCTTGGTATCAGGAATATCTGCCACCACCGAGGGTTTTTATAGCTATCAGAGAACTAAAAAGAGAAAAAAAATAATCACTTGACTTTGGTATATAAAATTAATACTAATGATAGTCATCAATAAGAATAATGAAAATTGCATATCATCCATGGATAATTACCTTATGTGTAACAACTATGATGAATGTCATTAATATCTGTCAAATTATTACTATAGATTTTATTTGATTACAACACTAAGTTATGTTCAGATATGCCCAGGTTCTTCAGTTCTATGTCTGAAATCTGAAACTTGAATATCCCATTCTTTCATCATCATTTCCTTTCCTTCTAGGTTAATAATCTGGGTCAAACTCACTTTAATTCTTTGAACTTCAGTTTATCCGTCAGTAAAATAAACACTGTTACTAAAGGTTTTGTGACAGTTGAATAACAATCATAAAGGCAAAGTGCTTGGCAGCGTGGCAGGCTCATTGCAGACACTGCATAAACATTCCCTTCTGCATTTTTCCTCTTTTTTTGGTCTTCAGATTCTTGACCTTTGAAGTTTACTTCAGTTACTCTCTTGACTATATCCATAAGCTCCTCATCTCCTTGTTCTTTTAATAAATTACTTCATACTTCACACACTTTTCTGCTCCTATGCCTGAGTGCTCAGTGCAAATAAAATTACATGTTGATGGATTGGTCCCCTACAAGTTCAGTTTTTGTATCATTTGCACTTCCAATACCCTTTATCTATTCTCATATTTGTCCTTGTTTAGATCCCTCTCATTTGCACTTACTTATTATTTCAAGAGTATCCTCTCAAAATCCTCAATCTAAGATTCACACCTTATCATTCTCTATGGTCTCAGTGTTTGTTCCTCCTTCCCCCCAAATTCATATGTTGAAATCCTAAACTCCAAAGATGACGATATTGGGAGGCAGGCATTGGGAGGTGCTTGGGTCTTGAGGGTGGAGCTTTCATGAACCAGATTAGTGCCTTATAGGGGAGGCTCTGGAGAGATCCCTAGGTCCTTCCACCATGTGAGGACACAGTGAGAAGGTGTCAGCTATGAAGCAGGAAGAGGGCCCATATCAAATGTGACCATATGGGTGACTTGCTGTTAGACTTCTCAGCCTCCACAACTATGAGCAATAAATTTCTGTTGTTATAAGGTACCTAATCTGCTATTTTGCTATAGTAGCCTGAGCAGACTAAGTCACATTCTAGACAATGAATAACCTCACCACCTATATCACAGAAAAAGTGTGATGCCTTCAAATCTGACTGTCATTGACCAACATGGCTGCAGAATCCTGTACTTTTTTACTGGTCTCAGGGGAATACATGTTCATCCTTCTGTTCAAGGCATATCTTTCAACTTGTGCTTTTGATGCCATGTTCTGATCATTATTCTTTAGGACCTTGCTCTATCAATTTCTCTCTTTCAGCCTTCTCTCTTTTTGTCTGTCTCTCCTGCATCTTGAGTTTCTTCTTGTCTCTTAGCATGTTCATATTTATTTTTAAAATTTTAATTTTATTTTTAATTGAGGTATAATTGATGTTTAACATTGTATTAATTTTAGGTGTACAGCATAATGATTTGGTATATAAGCACATGCAAGGCATACCTCGTTTTATTGCACTTTGCTTTTGCTTTATTGCATTTTGCAGATACTGCGTTCTTTACATTTTGAAAGTTTATTGCAACTCTGCCTTGAGCAAGTCTATCGGTGCCATTTTTCCAACAGCATTATTTTTTAATTCAGGTATATACATTTTTAAGACATAATGCTATTGCACACTTAATAGACTACAGTATAGTGTAAGCATACCTTTTATATGCCCTGGGAAACCAAAAAAATTTGTGTGACTTTATTGTGGTGGTCTGGAACTGAACCCCTGAAATATCTCCAAGGTATGCCTGTATGTAGGTATGTATATACAAATATATACATATATGTATGTAAAAGTGATCACCACAACAAGTCTAGTTAACACCTGTCACCACACATGGTTACGAATTTTTTTCTTGTGATAAGAACTTTTGAGATTTACTTTCTTAGCAACTTTCAAATGTACATCCAGTATTGTTAACTGTAGTCACTATGTCATACATTACATCCCCAGGATTTATTTCTTATAACTGGAGTTAGTACCTTTTGACCACCTTCACTCATTTAACACCCTCTCTGACAACTGTCAGTCTGTTCTCCGTATCTATGAGTTTGGTTTTTTATTTTTTTTTAGATTCCACATATAAGTGAGATCATACAGTATTTGCCTTTCTCAGTCTGATTTATTTCACTTAGCATAACGCCCTCAGGGTCCATCCATGTTGTAGCAAATGGCAGGATTTCTTTCTTTTTTATGGCTGAATAATATTCCATTATATACATATATATATATCTATATGTACATGTATATGCATATATTATATCATTCACAACTTCTTTATATATTTATCTGTCAGTGGACACTTAGGTTGTTTCCATGTCTTCGCTGTTGTAAATAATACTGCAATAAACATGGGGGTGCAGATATCAGATATCTTTATGAGTTAGTGACTTTGTTTCCTTTGGGTATATACCCAGAATTGGAATTGCTGGATCATAAGGTAATTTTATTTTTAATTTTTTGAGGAACCTCCATACTGTTTCTGTACTGGCTGCACCAAGGTACTTTCCCACCAACAGTACACAAGACTTCATTTTTCTCCACATTCTTGCCAACATGTCTTTCTTTTTTTTTTGCTCTTTCTCCAGATTGTCCACTTGCATTGGCATAAAGGGTGGCCATTGTGAAGTATATAACAATTCTTAATGCCATTAAAAAGAATTTTCTAGAACATGACAGTCATCTTGGATATCCTTCATTACAAATTGTTACTTCTTTAATTACAAATTATTAGAAAAGTAAAACTGAAATTTAGGTTTTCTGTTGTGAAATGATCAAATTATTTTATGCCTAGATAACAAAGGTTCCTTTTTACTGTCAAAATGTTACGTTAACTCTGTCCTTATGGCAAATTTTTAAGACATTTTGATGAATCAGTCCTTAATTTTTATGTTATGTTCCTAGAAATCACAGTTACATATTGCTATGCTTTTACATATTACTTTTATTAGTAATTATATCATGTGTTTAAAAAATATACTTATATTCATGTCTTGTCTCACCTGACAATTTTCTTTACTTTTTTCTTTCCCTTATCACATCCTAAATTCTGAATAATAAAACTGTTAAGATGTCTTGAATTATCTGTATGTTTTCTGGAGTGGCCACCATGGAACACAAAGATTTGCTCCCTCACCTTCTAAAGAAGAAGGATAATAGAAATAATTAAGTTTGTTTTGGTCTTCTCCAAATGTAATTTATTCAAAACAATTGTGATTACCAAATTTGAGATAAAAGAAAGACTGGTGAATCACAAGAAAAGTAGTCTTTTTAGTTTAATTACATTTGAGTAAAAAAGTACGTATATGAATATACTTCACTGATTTTAATGTTTAAGTTAAAGGAGGCATACTCGTGTTCATGCATAAATACTGGTACAATATCTACCTGTAAAGTGATTTTCTTTCTAGGTTTCCTCAGCCAGGGATAATCACAATACTTCCTAATACAAACCAGAAGTCCTAACAGTTTTTCAAGGTCGGCACTGATCAAAGTATGTTCTTACTCCCACCGTAATCTTTGACTTCATTCTTATAAATTAATCGTGTGTTGTAACTTGAGAGAGAATGCTACTCTTCCATTCTGCCAGTGCTGATTAACATAATTCATTAGCCAGACCGTGGCAGGGATAAATTGACTACATTTAAAAACCTGCACTGATGAGAACAATTTACAGAAAACTTAAAGGGATGTTTCTAGTGCCTGTCTACTGATGTAAGCAGGATGTCTTACCTGCCTGCAACGTAATCCTGGCAGAACTATAAAGCTGAGGTAGGACTGAAACCAAAACCTCATTGTTAGATTTAGTCCTAGATATCTTACAAATTTTATGTTATTTTTAAATAGGATTTTTCTTTCACTTTTTCCAGAAAACTGTGGTGATAAGAACAACGTAGTTTCTGGCTAACAGATAAGGCTCTGCAGCATTCTTTATGACTGTGGAAGGAAAAATGGCCTTTTAAAATGCAAACTTCCGAATTCACCAGAGAGCTTTAACTATTTTGGCCCGAGGTACTCACTTTAGCGCTGGCTGACAATTCATCCTATTCCTTCAGGATCACAAAGGTTATCTCCATATGACTTGGTGGCAGCTCACACTTAATGAGATTGAGAATCTCAGTTTTCAGGGTAGATTTCACCCTAGTCTATGTAGACATAGCTAAATATTGTCAAGGTAATATTCTCAGAATATCATCAATATAAGGGAAACTAAAAAATATAACTGAATGAAAATGAATGTACTACATGTTGATATTTGTGGGGTGATGTCAAAATGGTACTTAGAGGTAAATTTAGAACCTCAATTGCTTAGACTAAAAAAGGAAAAAAAGTTATGTGTTAAGTCAGGAATCTAGATTAAAACAACAGACTAAACAACAAAGAAGTAGGAGCAAAGCAAAATAAAACAGTAGAAAAAAATTAAAAAGAAATATTAGAAATAATAGGTTAATAAAACCAGAAGATGGTTATTGGAAAATATAATTGTGTATAAATCTTTAGCTAGAATGATCAAGGAATGAAGAGAAGCAGCACTGATAAATAGTTGCATCACAAAAAGGCAACATGACCTGAAATATATTAAGATTAATAAAAGAAATCTTAGGAGAAGTCTATGAACAATTTTATGCCAATACATTTCAGAACTTGGATGAAATAGAAAATTTTGTAGTAAATATAAATGAAGAGGTTGAACAAAAAAATAGAAATCCAAGTAAATCAATAAAAACTAAATAAATTAAATCAATAATTAAAATCTCCCTTAACAAAGGACATCATAACTAGATGGTCTTACAGATTAATTTTATCAAACTTCTTTAAAAAAGATATTTCATATATATATACACAAGTATATATATCTATTAATTTATATAATTGACATATAACATTGTGTAAGTTAAGATGTAAAATGTGTTTATTTGATACATTTATACAGTGCAATATAATTACCACTGTAGCATTAGCTAACACCTCTGTCACAACACATAATTGTCATTTTTTTTGTGGTGAGACTATTTAAGATATAGTCTCTTAGTAACTGTCAAGTATATAAGACAGTATTGTTAACTATAATCATAATACTGTGCATTAGATCCCCATAACTTATTCATCATCTAACAGCAAATTTGAAAAAGATACTTCTAATATTTTTATTATGAATACCTATCTATATGTATATGTATATATTCTTTTCAGAGTAGAAGCAGCAAAAACTATTCAAGTCATTTATGAGGTTCCTATTACTTCGATACAAAAACTGAATAACTATAGTGCAAGGAAATAAAATTATAGACCAGTTTCATTTATGAACTGAAATAGTTCCTAAGTATATACTTACAACTCAAATTCAGGATAATGTAAAAATCAGTAATATGTCTCAATTCAATGATACATACCAGAAATGCAAGAAATTTTCAACATCCATAGATTAAAGAGGGTGAGGGATCATTTCCGTAGATGCAGAAAAATGAATTGATAAGTTTACCATTCATCAGGGGAAAAACCATTAGCAAATTAAGAGAAAAAATTAACTTTACTAACCTTCAAAAGTATATCTAAAATTTTTTTATATCAAGCATAATGATGGTGAAATTGTACACAAATTCCCAGTAAAGTCAAGAACAAGAGAAAATGCTGTCATTTCTTTTCTTCATCATTGTAATAGAGGTCTTAACCAATGCAACAAGGAAGCAAATGAGGTATAACATTGGAACAGAAATGTGTCCACTTCTTTTTATTCTGATGCTATAATTATTTCTATAGAAAATCCTAAAGAATCTATTAAAACTGTGGGCTTAGTAATTTCCTGAAGGCAAAGCAACATAAAAAAAATCAATAACATCTCTACAACCAACAGTTGCTAACCAGAATATATAATGTGCAAAAATAATTCCTATAAAAAACCATAAAATTTGTAAGATATCTAGGACTAAATCTAACAATGTGCAAGACCTATATGGAGAAACATAAAATCACACTGAAGGGTGAAAAAGAATAAGCAGTGTTTACCCAATATGTTAAATAACTCATTCCTTCTCAGTTTATAATCAAATGCAATTACAGTGAAAATTTTCTCCATGAAAGGTGTCAAGCTGTTCCTAAGTAACATGGAAAAAAAAAAAAGTCAAGAATAGACAAATGTTGTTACAAGAATAATCCTAAAAATCCAATAAAGATAGATCAGAATTAGTACTATGCATAAATATGTATAAATTGATATTGACAGAGATGTGGATATAAACGCATCAGTGGAACTACAAATAAGTAGAAAGAAGAACATCTAATCATTATGTGGTGCCTGGATAATTGATCATCTAAGCTTAAAAAAAAACACACAATGATCTCAAGCTAAAACAAAGGAATTGGGGCTTCCCTGGTGGCGCAGTGGTTGAGGATCTGCCTGCCAATGCAGGGGACACGGGTTCGAGCCCTGGTCTGGGAAGGTCCCACATGCCGCGGAGCAACTAGGCCCGTGAGCCACAACTACTGAGCCTGCGCGTCTGGAGCCTGTGCTCCGCAACAAGAGAGGCCGCGACAGTGAGAGGCCCACCTTGCGATGAAGAGTGGCCCCCTCTCGCCGCAACTAGAGAAAGCCCTCGCACAGAAACGAAGACCCAGCACAGCCAAAAATAAATTAATAAATTAAAAAAAACAACAAAGGGATTTTCCAGGTGGAGTAAAGCTTTCAATGTGAATATTTTTTTCTTCAAAAATTTAAAAGAAAACATAAGTGAATGTCTTTCTGACACGAAATTCTGGAGATTGGTTGCCTCTGAGAGAGATGGATGCAAAAGTTTATGTGGAGAAGCATACAAATCATTTCAACTAAGTTAATATTCTTTTATTCTTTAAAAACGTTTGAACCTGATCTAATATCTAACATCAAATTATAGCTCAAGCTTTGATAGTTTTTTCCCTGTATTATTTGCATTCTTTCTGTATGTTTGAAACACTTAAAATAACAAAATAAAGAATGTACCAATCTGGGATTACTTCCTGGACAAGAAGGATAATTTTACTCTTTCTACAATTGGGTAATTCTTTTTGACTAGTGAGATATAATTAAGGCCAAAGGCGAAAAAGTGGGTAGAAGCTGTAGATTTAAAATCATCCACTTTTTTTTTATAAAACAAATACATATGTATCATATAATTACAGCTTTAAGAAAGTGATAGCATTGCCCTATTATCTTTCATTTAAAATATGACCTTTTAATTATTTATTGAATAGACACAAGAAATAGTGAAAATAGGAAAAAGGTAAATGTTTTGAAGGAAATTGTAGTAGATAAAATTGAAATATGAGAAGTACTTAACAATTCATAGCTTATAAATTATATAGGCTGATGTTAGCCACTGAATTGTAACTCCATGAATACATTAATGTTTCTTCTGTCTTTTCACTCAGAAATTTAAGGTGAAATAATATTTTGTTTAGTGTAAATTGTATGTGCATGATAGGGATGTTAATTTTCTTTTCAACCATTTCCTCTGAAGTGGATTATAAAATCTATCTCATGAATTTTCTCTTTAAAATGTATTTTTCTGGATCAAAAGAATTTGATCCAAGAATATAGATAATAGATATTTCAGATAAACACTATTCAAATAGCAGTTTGTCACACATTATTTTTAATACAACCTTAATTTTTTTTGATATTTATAAACAAAATATTGGTAAGGATAGAAAGCAAATCAAATTTTAGGGAAATAATTGCACATTCCAAGGATGGTGATAGTTATTATATTACTTCTGTGTCTTCAAGTTGAAGGTGCCAAACAAAAATCTTTATATGTAAATATATACATTTCCAAAGAACTTTATAGGTGCAGCAAAAAATTCTGAGGATTCTGGGTTCTCATTCCATTGGTTAGATGCCCAATGCACTTTGTATGACTTTGTCAGTTTACTTTTTGCCTTTCGTATCAACAACTTTATCTGACTTGTCTCCTACAAGATATAGTATGGTTTGTATTTGTTTTCCATTGTTGTGTAGCAAATTACCACACACTTAGTGGCTTAAACGGACACAAATTTACTATCTCGCAGTTTCGGTGGGTCAGGAATCCAGCATGGTTTCACTGCACCCTCTGCTCTGGGTCTCACAAGGCTAAACTCACGGTGTTGGGTGGAACGGGGTTCTCATCTGAAACTCAGGGTCATCTTCCAAGCTCATTCAGGTTATTGACAGAATTCAATCTTTGCAGTTGTAGGACTGATGGCAACTTGTTTCTTCATGGATAGCAGGAGAATTCTGACTTAGGTCTTCTAAGATGAAGTCTAATACAGCTTAGTCAAAGGAGCGACTATCCCATCATATTTAAGTTCTACCCACACTCAAGGGAGAGGGATAATCTACGGTGTGCCCACCAGGAGCACAAATCTTGGGGGAAGTCTTAGAGTTCTGTCTACCACTGGGTGTTTTATGTCCCGACCCTGACTTTAATGTAAAAACATACAAAAACATCAATTAACTAATAATCTTGCTTTTCCTGTCTTTGGGTTATTGTGCCTGAGCAATTCAAAGAACTGTTTTCTGATAATAACTTGCATGGCTAGTGGTAGGTATGTTTCTGATCTTCTGAATTAAATTTGGAGAAGCAGCTAGCTATAGATTAGCTCATGTTGCTTAAGGATGGTGAAATTGTTTCTTCATTTATTTAGAGGTATATAAAATGCTGTGAACCTCATCTGTCAACAATAATAGATCACTTCATAGGAACTAGCATTTATTGAAGTAAGTAAAATTTGCGCTTTTAAATACAATTTTTGGTAATTATATTTGAAGAGCAAAATTAGTAAAATAAATAGTATATTGTCTAGGAGAGATATTAAAAATGGACTCTAAATTTTTTTGGAATATTAAGATGACTGGATGTTAGACTGGATGCCACAAAAATTTATGTTCTCACCTTCTTAAGTGATATCAACCTTTGGTTGAAAAAAAAATAATGATCGTGAAGTGGATTAGTCATGGAAACATAATGCCTTTATCTTTTTTGTCTTTCTTTTTTGAAGAATATAGAATTGAAAGTTTTATTTTTTAAACTAGAATTATTTTAGTCAGCAGTAAAGATGGTGAATTGACATAAATCACAGCAAGATCTTTTTTGATCCACCTCCTAGAGTAATGGAAATAAAAACAAAAATAAACAAATGGGACCTAATGAAACTTAAAAGCTTTTGCAAAGCAAAGGAAACTACAAACAAAACAAAAAGACAACCCTCAGAATGGGAGAAAATATTTGCAAACGAATCAATGGACAAAGGATTAATCTCCAAAATATATAAACAGCTCATGCAGTTCAATATTAAAAAAACAAACAACCCAATCCAAAAATGGGCAGAAGATTTAAATAGATATTTCTCCAAAGAAGACATACAGATGGCCAAGAAGCACATGAAAAGCTGCTCAACATCACTAATTATTAGAGAAATGCAAATTAAAACTACCATGAGGTATCACATCACAGCAGTTAGAATGGGCATCATCAGAAAATCTACAGACAACAAATGCTGGAGAGGGTGTTGAGAAAAGGGAACCCTCTTGCACTGTTGGTGGGAATGTAAATTGATACAACCACTATGGAAAAGAGTATGGAGTTTCCTTAAAAAACTGAAAATAGAGCTACCATATGACCCAGCAATCCCACTACTGGACATATACCCAGAGAAAACCATAATTCAAAAAGACACATGCACCCCAACGTTCATTGCAGCACTATTTACAATAACCAGGTCATGGAAGCAACCTAAGTGCCCATCGACAGACAAATGGATAAAGAAGATGTGGTACATATATGCAATGGAATATTACTCAGCCATAAAAAGGAACGAAATTGGGTCATCTGTAGAGACGTGGATGGATCTGGAGACTGTCATACAAAGTGAAGTAAGTCAGAAAGTGAAAAACAAATATCATATATTTAACACATATATGTGGAATCTAGAAAAAAGGTACAGATGAACTGGTTTGCTAGGCAGAAATTGAGACACAGATGTAGAAAACAAACGTCTGGACACCAATGGGGGAAAGGGGGGGTGGGATGAATTGGTAGATTGGGATTGACATATATTCACTAATATGTATAAAATAGGTAATTAATAAGAACCTGCTGTATAAAAAATAAAATTAAATTAAAAAAAAGATAGTGAAGATCACAAAATACAAATGGATAAATAAAAATTCTGTATTTTGTGTTATTGGCCAGCTTCAGGACCTGGTGAGTTAATGGGGAGAGACTTAAAAGACAATAGAAAATTTCAAGTCTATTTCGAGCATATGTGGACCCTTCAGACATAATCCTGTAATAGGATAGAAGTATGGTCAGAAGAAATGTGTTAAAGAAAGAAAAAAAAAATTAGAATTACTTTTGAGGGACAGGGAACCCAGGTGCGAAATCTTGTCAGTCTGGGTAGATTATTAGCTCTCGTCACATTATCGGACCCACAAAATGCAATGAGTATGAAGTCTTCACACCCCTAACCTTGGTGCCCTTCTCCCCTCATTCCCAGGAGGGATTAAAAAAGAAGTTGAGATATGAAATTCTAGATGTAGTTCTACTGTCAATGCAGATCCTCTTGCATTTAGTGGCCTCTACTGTAATGCAAATTATAATTTTGATCTGAATGCTTCTCATTTTTAACCAGCATTTATACTTAAGCTGACATGGTTTTACAAAAGATTTTAGATTTACCTAACTTCCAAATTTAATAGTTTAATTTTTGTAAGGAATAGAAGAAACATCCTTTATCAGTGGTGACACAAAAAAGGGATAGTATATGGAGGGATAACAGATAATTCTACCCAAATAAATTCTCAAGAGTTTGAGATATGCTTACATCCTGATAAGAATGGAAAATGTTGAGATTCTAACTTTTAACACTTTTTATGATGGATGTTATAGACTGTGGTCAATTTTTTTCTTTTACAAAGATTTAGATATCCATTTATATCTGATGGCTATATTTGTTTTCACTTTACAGCATTGTACAGAACCTGAATCAGAACTTTACTTTGGTACGTTAGTACACTTCTTTTTGGCACATTATTGCAATTAAATATTTTAGTTAATAGGTAATATAGAAGCAACTATAGATATATTTAGAATCATCTTCGCAAAAAAAAAGTCAAAGGTTTTAAGGAAAATCATATCACTCATCTCTTGCATTATGTTGAAATGACACTGAAGCCATTTGCCAGAAATATAGTAGGTATTATTTATAGATTTCAGTCAATTTTAAGCAATTGAGCTTAGTTTTTGTAACAATGACATTTGGGAAGTGTATCATGTATTTCCAGAAATTAGAAATAATGTCTTAAATTAAGCCAAATTCTTTTGAGACATACCATGCTAAGGAGACAGGGAATTAATATTTGAAATAAAATGAACATATTAAAATGTGCCAAGCTGAGTTTCAGTAAAAATTAGAAAAAAGGAATAATGTTACAACAAAGCAACTACTTTCCTACATATTGAATATTTTCAGCGACCCAAACGAATTGGTCTAAGTAACAAACTCGCTAATAAGTAGCTTAAAGACAGACTACAGAAATACAGATAATTGCTCGTGTTCCTTTGAAGTAGTGAGTGGTATTCTTTTTCATCTTTTTCATTTCCAAAAGGAAATATGCCAAGCTACTTATGTCTGGTGAATTAATCTGAACTCAAAATTAATCAAGCTTTTTTTTTCCTTCTTAGCATATTCAATTGTTAAGTGTAAATGACTGGAGTCAATTTTTAAAACCCCTGGAATTAAAATTGGGAAAGTGGAGGAGTATTAATGATAGTGCAGTAGACTTTGATTGGGGCAAAAGTTCAGAAAAAGAATAGCAAGTCCCTGAATTAAGCACTATAACTGGAATGTTTATATTAGCAAGCTATAATCATTCAGAAACATATGAAATCAAGCAAAGTATCTATAAGTTAAGATGTAGTCAGTTAAAATAGCAATACAACTTACTTCTAATGGATTCATTCTCCATTCCACTGCCAGCTCTGTCAGTTATATTTGACAAAGCTTAATCCACCAAAGCAATGTAGTCTCCACTTTTCCTATCTTTATTTTCTGTTATATTGGGATATTGATTGACAAAAGATATATTCCAAAAAAAGTTTTTTCAAAAATTTTATCATGAAGGGTAGATATGTTTCTGATTTTGCCACTTACCTGCTATGAGATGTTCAGGAAAGGTCTCTCTGGTAAGATGACATTTGAACTGAGACCTGAATGGTGCCAAGTCCTACAAAGATCCTACAAATATCAGGAAGAAATAGTTATAAGCAGAGGAAAGAGACAATGCAAAGTTGAGTAAAGTGGTGAACTGGGAGTCAGGGGCCACATCATGTTGGCTTTTGTGCATCAAAGTTAGGATTCTGAATTTTATTCTTAGGGTAGTGAGAAGGGCAACCACTGAAAATTTAATGTAGTTTTTCATTGTAAAATATATAATACACATCAAAGAGTGTGTATCTACCACTTCAATTAGGAAATAGAATGTTGCCAAATAATGCTGAAGCCCACTTATTTGCTTCCCAGTGGGACACGACTCCCCATCTCCCTACCAGCCCATATTTTTTTAAAATTAATTTTTATTGGAGTGTAGTTGCTTTACAATGTTGTGTCAGTTTTTGTTGTACAACAAAGTGAATCAGCTATATGTATACATATATCCCCTCTTTTTTTGGATTTCCTTCTCATTTAGGTCACCACAGAGCATTAAGTAGGGTTCCCTGAGCTATACAGTAGGTTCTCATTAGTTATCTATTTTGTACATAGTATCAATAGTGTATATATGTCAATCCCAGTCTCCCAATTCATCCCACTCCCCTCCCCACCCCTTGGTATCCATACGTTTGTTCTCTACGTCTGTGTCTCTATTTCTGCTTTGCAAATAAGATCATCTGTACCATTTTTCTAGATTCCACATATATGCGTTAATATTTGTTTTTCTCTTTTTGACTTACTTCACTCAAGGACCTAAAGACTGTCATACTGCCTGAATTTAAAATTTTGCATTTCCTAGACTTTCTTCCTAGTTATTTCATATGCTACAATTCGTGGTTTAGTTTTCCATCTTTTGAACTATAAATATTGTATTCACACTGTATATATTCTTCTGTGACTTGCTCTTTTAGCTCAACATTATATACTTGTATTTCATTCATTTTTCTTGCTGAATAGTATTTCATTCTATTACTACACCACAATTTATTTATCAATTATATTATTGATTGATATTTGACCTATCCCCTTCCTTTTTTTGCTCTAATGAAATGAATAAACTGTACTGTGCCATGAGTAAACTTGTATACTGATGCACATACGTAAGAGTCTTGCTAGAGAATTGTTGGATGTAGCCTATGTGCATCTCCAATTTTATGAGGAAATACCAAATTGGTTTTCCAAGTGAATGTATCAATTTATATATGTATCAGCAGGGGATGGGAGTCCCATTTATCAAATTTTAATTTTTTAAAATGAATTCAATGAAGTAAAATATTAACTGTTTATGGTTTTACATTGGATTTCTCTGAATGTCAAGGAGGTCAAGCACATTTTTTTATGCTTTTTTTTGGGATTCATCATCTTTTCTTAATTTGAGATGCATGTGGTTTTAAGACATATTCTAAATATGAGCCTTTTTAGCTTTATTTGCTGCAGATATCTTTCACTCTGTGTCTTTTCTTTTAATTCTGTAAATGATGTCTTTTGGCAAATATAAATTTATATTTTAATTAAACCTAACTATGAACGATTTATTTTATGATTAAAGCTCTCATAATCTTGTTTAAAATACTTTTAATACCCCAAGTCATGAAATTTATTCTGGTATATTACCTTCTAAAAACTTTATTATTTTGCCTTTTACACATATTTACTATGAATCAATTTTAGTGTTTGGCATGAGAGTAACTTTTCTTTTTTTCATGTGGATCTGCAGTTATGTGGCTTTGACTCTTACTCATAATTGATTATTTCCTTGTGTGTTTAGGGATATGTTTAATTCAAAAATCACTGCTGTTTTCCCATTTTTGTGGTAATTCAGTGGTCCACATGCTCAATAATTGTCCCTCCTTTGTAGATAATCTCTCTTATTTCTCAGTTTTTTAGTCTTTTTGAATTTTTATTTTAAAATATTAGGTGTATATTTCCTTTTTTCTTTTGGAGGGAGGCTTGGGATGGGTTCCCTAAAACTCAGAAAGGATTTATTATATCAGTTCTGGACAACTCTTGGTCATTACCTCTTTTTTTTTTTTTTAACATCTTTATTGGAGTATAATTGCTTTACAATGTTGTGTTAGTTTCTGCTTTATAACAAAGTGAATCAGTTATACATATACACATGTTCCCATATCTCTTCCCTCCTGCGTCTCCCTCCCTCCCACCCTATCCATTACCTCTTTACATAGTACTTTCTCTCATTCTGTCTCTCATCTCCTTCTGTCCTCCATTGAGATGTATGTTGATCAATCTCACTTGATCTTCTATATCTTCTAACCTATGTTCAAATTTTTCATCTTTGTCTCTTGGTGAATTTATTCCAATTTGGATTCCAGTTTACTGGTTTCTCTCCACATATGACTAGTCTCGTTAATACAAGCATTGAGTTTCTGTTATCTATTATGTGCTTTATTTCTAGAAACATATTATCTGGTTATTTTTCTAATATGCCTGGTGTATACTGATATTCTTTTATTCTTTGGTCTTCTTTTCAACCTCTTTATATCTTTAAGCATATTAAGCATATTTATTTCATATTATTTTTCTCATAATTCTAATATCTGCAGTAATTGTGCGCCACCAGGGAAGCCCGACAATTACTGACTTTTAAGATGAAGGGAATCGTAAACAAAAGAATTCCAGTAGTCTCTAGAGGCTGAGAATGGACATAAGCTGACAACAGCAAGGAATTGTGTCCTTGGTCCTAAAAGAATAACAGTATCCTGATCTTGTGTTTATATTTACTTTGGTTTTTAAAAGATATATTTATCATTTATTTTATTAAAGGTAAATTGCTTGGTTTTAGTTCTCTTTTGTTTTTAACTTTTAAGAAAAGGATATCAGACTTTCAATTTCTGCTTGTAAAAAACATGTAAAAAACTTGAAAGACATCACTTCTACTCTCATAACAAGGAAAACACTGAACAAAATGAATATCAACAACTATTCTTAGATCCATCATTGGCAAATTTCTGTTCTGTAAACTGGAGAGACAGGTGAATACAGAGGATCATAGCTTATGTGGAATAAAAACCACAAGAGCCAGTTACTGGTAGGAATATATAAATAGTAACTAACAAATTGATAGAGACTAAACATGGACTAGCTTAATAAAAACTCCTGGGGCACAGCCTTAGGGGTACTCCCACACTTCTGTGAGTTTTACATCCAGGAACCCCATCAAGTGCTCATAATGAAGATTTGAGAAAAATGCTTCCTGCTTCTGACAGATGGAGGTGAAAAGTAACCATTTAAAAATATGCCCAGAAAGTTCTGTTCTCTGTAACAAAGGCCTGTCCTCAATGAAAATAATCTACCAGAATCTAATTAACATAGGGAAAGAGGAAAACCCAACTTTATCCCCATCTAGCCTTTCTGACTCAACTAGGGGGGACAAATAACTGAGAAGGACTTGTGAAGGTCATAACTCAGGGGCCTAGTAAAAGGATGACATCTAATCATATGACTAGAGAACATTTCTCTTCCCCCAAACTTTACCACCACATCAACAAGGCTTCTGTATAATGGGATTATAGCTGAAACTGCAAGACTCAGACTGTTTAAGACTAGAATATGCATTCTTTTCAAGCTCACATGGAACATTCATCCAGATAGGCCACATTCTGTACCATAAAACAGGGGTCCCCAACCTCTGGGCCATGGACCGATATCTGTCCATGGCCTGTTAGGAACCGGGCTACACAGCAGGAGGTGAGCGGTGGCGGGTGAGCAAGTGAAGCTTCATCTGCCGCTCCCCATTGCTCTCCATTGCTCGCATTACTGCCTGAACCCTCCCCTCCTTCCAGTGCGTGGAAAAATTGTCTTCCACAAAACCGGTCCCTGGTGCCAAAAAAGTTGGGGTCTGCTGCCATAAAACACACCTAACAAACATAAAAGAATAGAAGCTATGTAACATATGTTTTCAGACCACTATGGAATTAAAATAGAATCCAATAACAAAACGATAGCTGGAAACTCCAAAGATATTTGGAGATTAAACAACACACTTCTAAATAACACATGGGTCAAAGGAGAAATCTCAAAACAAATTTAAAAATATTTTGAACCAGATGAAAATGAAACTACAACTTATCAAAAATTTTCAGATGCAGTGAGAGCAGTACTTAGAGGAAAATTTATAGTTATAAATGCATATATTACAAAAAAGAAAGATCTAAAAATCAGTAATTTAAGCTTCCACCTTAGAAAAGTAGAGAAAGAACAACTAAATCCAAAGTAAGCAGAAGAGAAATAATAAAAGAACAGAAATCAATGAAATAGAAAACAGGAAATCAGTAGAGAAAATCATATTTATGAAAAGATCAATGGAATTGATAAATCTCTAGCCCAGTTAATCAAGAAAAAAAGAAAATACTAATTACTAATATCAAAAATGAAAGAGGAGGCCTCTCTAATCCATGGACACTAAAAGGATAATAAAGGAATATTATGAACAACTCTATTTGATAACCTAGATGAAATGGATCAACTCCTTGAAAGACACAATTTACCAAAACTCACTCAAGGAGAATTAGATAATCTGAATAGGCTATATCTGGCTATATCTGTTAAATGAATTGAATCAACAATTAATAACATTTAAAAAAGCAAAACACCAGGTCTAGATGGTTTCACTGGTGAATTCTACCAAACATTTAAGTAGGAACTGATACCAATTCTCTATAATTTCTAATGGAAAATAGAAGCAGAGGGAAAACTTCCTAACTAATTCTCTGAGGACAGCATTATCCTAATACCAATACAATATAAATATATTGTGAGACAGAAAAGCTACAGAAAGGTATCTCTCATGAAAATAAATGTAAAAATCTTCAACAAAATATTAGTGAATCAATTCTAACAATGTCTAAAAAGAATTGTACATCAAAAATGAAAGCCCATGATCAGATGGCTTCACTGGCGAATTATGCAGAACATTCAAAGAAGACGTTTTTCTTTCATAGATCTTGCTTTTGGTGTTGTACCTAAAAATTCAACCCTAAATGCAAGGTCACCTAGATTTTCTCCTATGTTATCTTCTAGACGTTTTATAGTTTTGTGTTTTACATTGAATCCTATGACCCCCCCCTTTTTTTTTTTTTTTGCGATACGCGGGCCTCTCACTGTTGTGGCCTCTCCTGTTGTGGAGCACAGGCTCCGGACGCTCAGGCTCAGTGGCCATGGCTCACGGGCCCAGCCACTCCACGGCATGTGGGACTCTTCCCGGACTGGGGCATGAACCCGTGTCCCCTGCATCGGCAGGCAGGCGGACTCTCAACCACTGCGCCACCAGGGAAGCCCCTATGACCCCTTTTGAGTTAATTTTTGTGTTAGGTGCAAGGAATGTGTCTAGATTTTTTTTTTTTTTTTTTGCATGTAGATCAGCTGTTCCAGCACCTTACGTTGAAAAGATGATCCTTTCTCCATTGAATTGCCTTTGCCCTTTTGTCAAAGATTGGTTAATTATATTTGTGTGGGTCTGGTTCTGGGCTCTCTGTTCCATTGATCTGTTTGTCTATGCTTTTCTTTAATGGTACACTGTCTTGATACTGTGGCTTGACAAGGAATTTGAAGTTGGGCCTTGTCAATCCTTCAACTCTGTTCTTCTCCTTTAATATTGTGTTGGCCACTCTGGGTCTTTTGCCTCTCCATACAAACTTGTATCAGTTTTATAATATCCACAAGATAACTTGCTGAGATTCTGGTTGGGATTTCATTGAATCTGTTGGTCAAGTTGGGAATAACTGACATCTTAACAATATTGAATCTTCCTATCCATGAACACGGTATATCTCTGCATGTATTTATATCTTCTTTGATCTCTTTCATTAGAGTTTGAAGTTTTCCTTGTATAGACCTTGTACATATTTTATTAGATTTATACCTAAGTATTTCAATTTTTGGTGCTACTGTAAATGGTATTGTGTTTTTAATTCCAAATTTGAAATGTTCATAGCTGGTAGAAAATCACCTTGTGATTTTCTACTTGACAATGATGTCAGGTGTGTATGATTCCAACCATATAACATTCTGGAAAAGGCAGAACTATAGAGACAGTAAAAAGTTTTCTAGTTGCTAGGGGTTCAAAAGGATGAAGAGAGGTAAGGATGCATAATTAGGGTGGAGAAACTATTCTGATTGGTACTATAATGGTAGATACATGACATCATGCATTTTTCAAAATGCACGTAACTATGCAACACAAAGAATAAACATTAATGTAGTCATGGACTTTAGTTAATAACAATGTATCAATATTGATTCATTAGTTGTAACAAAGGTATCACACTATGCATAACGTTAATAATAGGGGAAACTTTGTGGGAGTGAGGGGGTATGTAGGAACTCTGCACTGTCTGCTCAGTTTTTCCCTAAATTTAAAATTGCTCTACAAACAAAGTCTATTAAGAAAAGAAGGCAAAAAAGAGTTGCCAGACTACATCTTCTAGAGTTGTTTTTATTCCATGTTTTGCATATGAGAGCAATTCATATTTGACTATTGGATACTATTCCACTGGTGACTGGACCACAGTTTACTCATTCTTCTGTGTTCTTTTGGAAATGTTTCTAGGATTTTAAATAGTGCTGCTATGAACATTCTTATGTATGTCTCCTGGTCTGTTTTGTGAAGAGTTTCTCACTGTCATATCTAAGAGTTGACTTGCTGGAGTACTATCCTAATTTATACTTCTGCCAGCAAAGCATAAGAAATACTATCTTCAATTCCTGTAATGTTAGACATCTTCATTTTTGACAGTCAAGTGATGAAAATGGTTTTTTTTTGTTCCACTTCCCTGTTCACTAATGAAGATGACAATCTATACATACATTTATCAATATGTGATTTTTTTCCTCTTCTTTAGAATGACGGTTCATGTCTTTAATTAGGTTGCCTTTTTAACAAATATTGTATTATATGTTCCTAATTCTATTTTTTTTGCATTCGTTGTAAATGTCTTATACCTTTTCTTAGTTTTTAAGTCTTTAAATTAATAGTTCTTAATTTAAAATAAATTTACATATTATTTCTTTTAGAGTTAGCACTCCTTTCTGTCATGTTTAAGAAATACCTCCTTACCACAAAGCCAGAGAGAGAGTTTTCACTAATAGTTTTAAACTTTTGTTTATGGCATAGTCATCCCTCAGTATTTGCAGGGAATTGGTTCCATGACCCCCTTGGATACCAAAATCCAAGGATGCCCAAGACCTTTATATAAAATGAAGTAGTACACCTGGTCCTCTTTATTTGTGGGTTCTGCACTGGTGGGTACAGAGGGCCAACTGTATAAGTAATTGATTCATCTGGAATATTTTTTGTGTGTGTATAAGGTAGGGATACAATTTCATTTTTTCCCTTATTTTTTTTCAGCCTCACTTATAATAGATCATTCTTCACTGATGTGGTAGACCATCTCAGTTATATATCAAATTCCATATATGCTTATGTCTGCTTTATTTCATTGTTCAATTTGTTTATGCCTAAAGTAGTACTACAGTGTCTCAATTACTATAGCTTTGGAAGAAGACCCAAATCTTATCAGGGTAATTGCCCCGCCATGCTCTTCTTCCAAAATGTTTAGCTATCCTTGGTCTTTGTACATCTGTATAATTTAAAAATCAGTTTCCCAGTTCCAGTTAGAAAATACCCTGTTAGGATTCAGACTGGAATTGCATTGTGGGTAGAGATTATTAACATCTTTTGTTAGAGTTATTCATCAGTATTTGATCTTATTGTAAATGATGTCTTATTTTTGCCTTCTAGTTGATTCTTATATTTAGAGATGCAATTGATTTTTGTATTTTGATCATATGTCTAGCCACTGTGCTAAATTCTATATGCACTGTTTTGTGTGTAAGTATGAAGGAAGGAGTGTGCACAGAATGGGAAGCGCAATAGAGGTAACTCAATCCATTTTCTTGAAAAAAATCCTTCTGAGGTAAGACTTCTAAAAACATTTTTAAATTCTAAAAAGAAGACAAGCTAACAAAAATTCAAATTATGGAGAAGCATGTAAAGGAAAGGGACTCTGTATTATATAATTCACTCTATGGAAATAATGATTATTTACAGTGTATCCTTCTAAAGCTTATTCTTTTTCTCTCCCTTACTACACCTTTTGTGTATATATAGGTTGTTAGTAAACTGGGATAACAATTTACAGATTATTTTATTTCAAATAGCTATTTGGACTGTCAAAATGTCAAACTGATGTGCATTTTTATTATGAGTCAAAACTGTAATCCATTGCCTCATTCAAAAGCACTCTAGTTTAAGGATCATAAGTTTTACTATGATCCATAATATGATTCATCGTAAGTCTTAAATCATCTACACTAGTTTCTACTTATCCTATAAAAAGGGAAAATGCTTTGGACAACTGCATCAATCTCCTTGTCTGAGCTGATATATTAGACACAGCTCACCACAATATTATGAATCATTTTATTCCAAGGCAAGACGTGTTTTTGATGCTATGTTCAGAGAGTCACCTTGCCAAAAATAACATAAAGGGAGTTTTCTTAATTCCAGCCTCAGCCTTTACTGAACATGCCTTCTGGTGCTAATAGTTGCCATGCATTTACTTCTCATCCTGTTTGCATCTACCATAACTAAACTGCTTCATGGTTGCCTACTGGTTTCCCTTTTCATTAATATTCCCTATTTTCAAAACTAGATTTATCTCACTATAGCATTTCTATTTTCTACTATCTTGTATTTCGTATCTGTACTTTTCTTGCTTCAGTCTTTTAATCTGGTTTGATTTTTTTGATACTGCTTTGCTTATGATCATCTGATATAATCTAGTCTGAGTTTGTTTTTGTTCAAGCTGGATGCAATTTTTAAAGATCTTTAAAAATGAAAAGCACCAAATTGTATTATTTTAATTGCTCCAAATTACCATGATAATGAATTCTCTCAAATTTGTTTTCAAATATAAAACATTAAAAATATTAATTGTGGAATGATATTCAAATTTTTTTCTGCATTGAGGCACTGAGATAGGAAGATCGTAATTCTTCTTTTTCATAAGAGATTTTAAAAAAATTAGCTATGTAATTATTTAAAAATATATGTAGACTTTTATTGCAAATGACACTGTTTCCTTTTTTCTGGCAAATGTCAAGAAGTGCATAGAGAAATTTAGAGAAAGACGAGCTATTTATTCATGTGAGACGTTTTAGTTTGTTTTGGTGATCTTTTTCAATTCCTGATGTATGAGAGGCATGAATGATTTTTTTATGACTTTTCTGATCAGATAATAACCAATTAAATACAGAAGTCAAAAGTTCAGCTCACGTTAGATGCTTTCAATGGTCATAATAGCACTTCCTCTAATTTTAGAGAGCTCAAATCAATACATTACTTCTTTTATAGGTACTAATTTGATATATATTTACCACTGTATTTTCCTCTTCCTTTTCAGAAATAGATATTAATTTACTCTTCGATTAATACATAATTTTTTAGTTTTTGAATGTTTATTATTCATTACCAGTTACTAAATTTTCATGACGTTGCTTATGAATATAAGCATAAATCATTTAGCAAGTCATTCTTTTTTTTTGATTGAACAGTATGCATTTATTAAAATAACTGTGCCAGCAGGAAAATACAAAAAGCAGAACAAAATCATATGCCTACCTATCATTTTAACCTTGTAAAAATTTGTATTCAGAGAGACAAAGACTAGAATATGAAAATAATTATTTCAAGTCCAATTATGGGTGTTTTTCCCTCTGTTCTTTTGTTATAATTATAAAATATAATCATAATAATAAGTGCTATTTCAGAACCTTAAAGCTAATTGAGTTATTTTACAAGTGTGAGAAGCTGAACCTGAATTTTATCATTTAGTAAAAATCACTGTCCACATTTTTAAGATGCTATGTTTTCTTTTTTCTTTTTTTGGGGGGGGACTGATTCTCTTTAGTTTTAATTTTTTAAACATCTTTATTGGAGTATAATTGCTTTACAATGGTGTGTTAGTTTCTGCTTTATAACAAAGTGAATCAGTTACACATGTACATATGTTCCCATATCTCTTCTCTCTTGCATCTCCCTCCCTCCCACCCTCCCTATCCCACCCTTCTAGGTGGTCACAAAGCACCAAGCTGATCTCCCTGTGCTATGTGGCTGCCTCCCACTAGCTATCTATCTGTTTTATGTTTGGTAGTGTATATATGTCCATGCCACTCTCTCACTTTGTGACAGCTTACCCTTACCCCTCCCCACATCCTCAAGTCCATTCTCTAGTAAGTCTGTGTCTTTATTCCCGTCCTGCCCCTAGGTTCCTCATGACCTTTTTTTTTCCCCTTAGATTCCATATAAATGTGTTAGCATACGGTATTTGTTTTTCTCTTTCTGACTTACTTCACTCTGTATGAAAGACTCTAGGTCCATCCACCTCACTATAAATAACTCAATTTCGTTTCTTTATATGGCTGAGTAATATTCCATTGTACATATATGCAACATCTTCTTTATCCATTCATCTGTCGATGGACACTTAGGTTGCGTCCATGTCTTGGCTATTGTAAATAGAGCTGCAATGAACATTTTTGTACATGACTCTTTTTGAATTATGGTTTTCTCAGGGTATATGCCCAGTAGTGGGATTGCTGGGTCGTATGGTAGTTCTATTTTTTGCTTTTTAAGGAACCACCATACTGTTCTCCATAGTGGCTGTACCAATTCACATTCCCACCAACAATGCAAGAGAGTTCCCTTTTCTCCACATCCCCTCCAGCATTTATTGTTTGTAGATTTTTTGATGATGGCCATTCTGACTGGTGTGAAATAATATCTCATTGTAGTTTTGATTTGCATTTCTCTAATGATTAATGATGTTGAGCATTCTTTCATGTGTTTGTTGGCAATCTATATATCTTATTTGGAGAAATGTCTATTTAGGTCTTCTGCCCATTTTTGGATTGGGTTTTTTGATTTTTTGATATTGAGCTACATGAGCTGCTTGCAAATTTTGGAGATTAATCCTTTGTCAGTTGCTTCATTTGCAAATACTTTCTCCCATTCTGAGGGTTGTCTTTTGGTCTTGTTTATGGTTTCCTTTGCTGTGCAAAAGCTTTTAAGTTTCATTAGGTCCCATTTGTTTTTTTTAGTTTTTACTTCCATTTGTCTAGGAGGTGGGTCAAAAAGGATCTTGCTGTGATTTATGTCATAGAGTGTTCTGCCTATGTTTTCCTCTCAGAGTTTGATAGTTTCTGGCCTTACATTTAGGTCTTTAATCCATTTTGAGTTTATTTTTGTGTATGATGTTAGGGAGTATTCTAATTTCATACTTGTATATGTACCTGTCCAGTTTTCCCAGCACCACTTATTGAAGAGGCTGTCTTTTCTCCACTGTATATTCTTGCCTCCTTTATCAAAAAGATGAGGTGACCATATGTGCGTGGGTTTATCTCTGGACTTTCTCTCCTGTTCCATTGATCTATATTTCTGTTTTTGTGCCAGTACCATACTGTCTTGATTACTGTAGCTTTGTAATATAGTCTGAAGTCAGGGAGCCTGATTCCTCCGGCTCCATTTTTCTTTCTCAAGATTGCTTTGGCTATTCGGGGTCTTTTGCGTTTCCATACAAATTGTGAAAGTTTTTGTTCTAGTTCTGTGAAAAATGCCAATGGTAGTTTGATAGGGATTGTATTGAATCTGTAGATTGCTTTGGATAGTAGAGTCATTTGCACAGTGTTGCTTCTTCCAATCCAAGAACATGGTATCTCTCTCCATCTATTTGTATCATCTTTAATTTTTATCATCAGTGTCTTTTAGTTTTCTGAATACAGGTCTTTTGTCTCCTTAGGTAGGTTTATTCCATTTTATTCTTTTTGTTGCATGGTAAATGGGAGTGTTTTCTTAACTTCACTTTCAGATTTTTCATCATTAGTGTATAGGAATGCTAGAAATTTCTGTGCATTAAGTTTGTATCCTTCTACTTTACCAAATTCATTGATTAATTCTAGGAGTTTTCTGGTTGCATCTTTAGGATTCTCTATGTATAGTATCATGTCATCTGTAAACAGTGACAGCTTTACTTCTTCTCTGATTTGGATTCCTTTTATTTCTTTTTCTTCTCTGCTTGCTGTGGCAAAAACTTCCAAAATATGTTGAATAATAATGGTGAGAGTGGGCAACCTTGTCTTGTTCCTGATCTTAGTGGAAATGGTTTCAGTTTTTCACCATTGAGGACGATGTTGGCTGTGGGTTTGTCATATATGGCCTTTATTATGTTGAGGAAAGTTCCCTCTATGCCTCCCTTCTGCAGGGTTTTTACAATAAATGGGTGTTGAATTTTGTCAAAAGCTTTCTCTGCATCTATTGAGATGATCATATGGTTTTTCTCCTTCAATTTGTTAATATGGTGTATCACATTGATTGATTTGCATATATTGAAGAATCCTTGCATTCCTGGGATAAACCCCACTTGATCATGGTGTATGATCCTTTTAAAGTGCTGTTGGATTCTGTTTGCTAGTATTTTGTTGAGGATTTTTGCATCTATGTTCATCAGTGATATTGGCCTATAGTTTTCTTTCTTTGTGACATCTTTGTCTGGTTTTGGTATCAGGGTGATGGTGGCCTCGTAGAATGAATTTGGGAGTGTTCCTCCCTATGCTATATTTTGGAAGAGTTTGAGAAGGATAGGTGTTAGCTCTTCTCTAAATGTTTGATAAAACTTGCCTGTGAAGGCGTCTGGTCCTGGGCTTTTGTTTGTTGGAAAATTTTTAATCAGAGTCTCAATTTCAGTGCTTGTGATTGGTCTGTTCATATTTTCTATTTCTTCCTGGTTCTACCTTCTTCCAGAAGGTTGTGCATATCTAAGAATTTGTCTATTTCTTCCAGGTTGTCATTTTATTGGCATAGAGTTGCTTGTAGTAATCTCTCATAATCCTTTGTATTTCTTCAGAGTCAATTGTTACTTCTCCTTTTTCATTTCTAATTCTATTGATTTGAGTCTTCTCCCTTTTTTTCTTGATGAGTCTGGCTAATGGTTTATTAATTTTGTTTATCTTCTCAAAGAACCAGCTTTTAGTTTTATTGATCTTTGCTATCGTTTCCTTGATTTCTTTTTCATTTATTTCTGATCTGATCTTTATGATTTCTTTCCTTCTCTAACTTCGGGGTTTTCTTTCTCTAATTGCTTTAGGTGTAAGGTTAGGTTGTTTATTTGAGATGTTTCTTAAGGTTGGATTGTATTGCTATAAACTTCCCTCTTAGAACTGCTTTTGCTGTATCCCATAGGTTTTGGGTCGTCGTGGTGTCATTGTCATTTGTTTCTAGGTATTTTTTAATTTCCTCTTTGATTTCTTCAGTGATCTCTTGGTTATTGAGTAGTGTATTGTTTAGCCTCCATGTGTTTGTATTTTTTACAGATTTTTTCCTGTAATTGATATCTAGTCTCATAGTGTTGTGGTTAGAAAAGAGACTTGATACGATTTCAATTTTCTTGAATTTACCAAGGCTTGATTTGTGACCCAAGATATGACCTATCCTGGAAAATGTTCCATGAGAACTTGAGAAGAAAGTGTATTCTGTTGTTTTTGGATGGAATATCCTATAAATATCAGTTAAGTCCATCTTGTTTAATGTATCATTTAAAGCTTCTGTTTCCTTATTTATTTTCATTTTGGATGATCTGTGCAGTGGTGAAAGTGGGGTGTTGAAGTCCCCTACTTTGATTGTGTTACTGTCAATTTCCCCTTTTATGGCTGTTAGTATTCGCCTTATGTATTGAGGTGCTTCTATGTTGGGTGCATAAATATTTACAATTGTTATATCTTCTTCTTGGATTGATCCCTTGATTATTATGTAGTGTCCTTCTTTGTCTCTTGTAACAGTCTTTGTTTTTTTTTTATTATTAATTAATTCATTTATTTTTGCTCTGTTGGGCTTTCTCTAGTTGTGGCAAGCGGGGGCCACTCTTCATCGCGGTGCGCGGGCCTCTCACTATCGCGGCCTCTCCTGTTGCGGAGCACAGGCTCCAGACGCGCAGGCTCAGTAGTTGTGGCTCATGGACCTAGTTGCTCCGCGGCATGTGGGGTCTTCCCAGACCAGGGCTCGAACCCATGTCCCCTGCATCAGCAGGCAGATTCTCAACCACTGCGCCACCAGGGAAGCCCGCAGTCTTTGTTTTAAAGTCGATTTTGTCTGATATGAGAATTGCTACTCCAGCTTTCTTTTGATTTCCATTTGCATGGAATATCTTTTTCCATCCCCTTACTTTCAATCTGTATGCGTCTCTAGGTCTGAAGTGGGTCTCTTGTAGACAGCATATATATGGGTCTTGTTTTTGTATCCATTCAGGCAGTCTATGTCTTTTGGTTGGAGCATTTAACCCATTTACATTCAAGGTAAATATCGATATGTATGTTCCTATTACTATTTTCTTAATTGTTTTGTGTTTGTTATTGTAGGTCTTTTCCTTCTGTAGTGTTTCCTGCCTAGAGAAGTTCCTTTAGCATTTGTTGTAAAGCTGGTTTTGTGGTGCTGAATTCTCTTAGGTTTTGCTTGTCTGTAAAGGTTTTAATTTCTCCATCAAATCTGAATGAGATCCTTGCTGGGTAATCTTGTTTGTAGGTTTTTCTCCTTCATCACTTTAAGTATGTCCTGCCAATCCCTTCTGACTTGCAGAGTTTCTGCTGAAAGATCAGCTATTAACCTTATGGGGATTCCCTTGTGTGTTATTTGTTGTTTTTCTGTTGCTGCTTTTAATATTTTTTCTTTGTATTTAATTTTTGATATTTTTATTAATATGTGTCTTGGCATGTTTCTCCTTGGATTTATCCTGTATGGGATTCTCTGTGCTTCCTGGACTTGATTAACTATTTCCTTTCCCATAGGGGAGTTTTCAACTATAATCTCTTCAAATATTTTCTCAGTCCCTTTCTTTTTCTCTTCTTCTTCTGGGACCCGAACAATTCGAATGTTGGCGCGTTTAATGTTGTCCCAGAGGTCTCTGAGACTGTCCTCAGTTCTTTTCGTTCTTTTTTCTTTATTCTTCTCTGCAGTAGTTATTTTCACTAGTTTATCTTCCAGGTCACTTATCCATTCTTCTCCCTCAGTTATTCTGCTATTGATTCCTTCTAGAGAATTTTTAATTTCATTTATTGTTTTGTTCATCATTGTTTGTTTGCTCTTTAGTTCTTCTAGGTCCTTGTCAAACGTTTCTTATATTTTCTCTATTGTATTTCCAAGATTTTAGATCATGTTTACTATCATTATTCTGAATTCTTTTTCAGGTGGATTGCCTATTTCCTCTTCATTTTTTAGGTGTGGTGGGTTTTTGCTTTGCTTCTTCATCTGCAGTGTGTTTTTCTGTCTTCTCATTTTGCTTAACTTACTGTGTTTGGGGTCTCCTTTTTGCAGGCTGCAGGTTCATAGTTCCCATTGTTTTTGGTGTCTGTCCGCAGTGGCTGTGGTTGGTTCAGTGTGTTGTGTAGGCTTCCTGGTGGAGGGGACTAGTGCCTGTGTTCTGATGGATGAGGCTGGATCTTGTCATTTTGGTGGGTAGGTCCATGTCTGTTGGCGTGTTTTGGGGTGTCCGTGGCCTTATTATGATTTTAGACAGCCTCTCTTCTAATGGGTGGGGTTGTGTTCCTGTCTTGGTAGTTGTTTGCCATAGGGTGTCCAGCACTGTAGCACGCTGGTCGCTGAGAGAAGCTAGGTCCTGGCGTTTTGATGGAGATCTGTGGGAGATTTTCGCCGTTTGATTTTTCGTGGAGCTGGGAGGTCTCTTGTGGACCAGTGTCCTGAACTCAGCTCTGCCACCTCAGAGGCACAGCACTGACTTCTGGCTGCAGCACCAAGAGCCTTTCATCCACATGGCTCAAAATAAAAAGGGAGAAAAGATAGAAAGAAAGAAGATAAAATAAAATAAAGTAAAATAAAATAAAATAATTAAAATAAAAATTAATAATTATTAAGAAAAAAATTTAAAAAGTAAACAAAACAAAACAAAAACAACAACAAAAACATGGACAGACAGAACCCTATGACAAATGGTAAAAGCAAAGCTGTATAGACAAAATCACATACAGAAGCATACACATACACCCTCACAAAAAGAGAAAAAGGAAAAAAAAAAATCTTTTGTTCCCAAAGTCCACCTCCTCAATTTGGGATGATTTGTTGTCTACTCAGGTATTCCACAGATGCATGGTATATCAAGTTGATTGTGCAGATTTAATCCGCTGCTTCTGAGGCTGCTGGGAGAAATTTCCCTTTCTCTTCTTTGTTCGCACAGCTCCCGGGGTTCAGCTTTGGATCTGGCCCTGCCTCTGCGTGTAGGTCGCCTGAGGGCATCTGTTCTTCACTCAGACAGCACGGGGTTGAAGGAGCAACGGTTTCGGGGGCTCTGGCTAACTCAGGCCTGGGAGAGGGAGGGGTACGGATGCGGGGCGAGCCTGCAGTGGCAGAGGCCGGCGTGACGTTGCACCAGCCTGAGGTCGCCGTGTGTTCTCCTGGGGAAGTTGTCCGTGGATCATGGGACCCTTAGCAGTGGCGGGCTGCACAGGCTCCCTGGAGGGGAGGTGTGGAGAGTGACCTGTGCTCGCACACAGGCTTCTTGGTGGCGGCAGCAGCATCCTTAGCGTCTCGTGCCCGTCTCTGGGGTCCACACTTTCAGCCACAGCTAGCGCCCGTCTCTGGAGCTCCTTTCAGCAGCGCTCTGAATCCCCTCTCCTCGCGCACCAGGAAACAAAGAGGCAAGAAAATGTCTCTTGCCTCTTCGGCAGCTCCAGACTTTTTCCTGGACCCCTCCCGGCTACCCGTGGCGCACTAGCACCCTTTAGGCTGTGTTCACGTAGCCAACGCCAGTCCTCTCCCTGGGATCTAAGCTCCGAAGCCGCAGCCTCAGCTCCCAGCCCCGCCCACCCCGGCGGCTGAGCAGACAAGCCTCTGGGGCTGGTGAGTGCCAGTCGGCACCAATCCTCTGTGTGGGAATCTCTCTGCTTTGCCCTCCGCATCCCTGTTGCTGCGCTCTCCTCCGTGGCTCTGAAGCTTCCCCCCTCTGCCACTCGCAGTCTCCGCCCGCGAAGGGGCTCCTAGTGTGTGGAAACCTTTCCTCCTTCTCAGCTCCCTCCCACTGGTGCAGGTCCCGTCCCTATTCTTTTGTCTCTGTTTGTTCCTTTTGCTTTTGCCCTCCCCAGGTACATGGGGAGTTTCTTGCCTTTTGGGAGGTCTGAGGTCTTCTGCCAGCGTTCAGTAGGTGTTCTGTAGGAGTTGTTCCACGTGTAGATGTATTTCTGAGGTATTTGTGGAGAGGAAGGTGATCTCTGCGTTTTACTCTTCCGCCATCTTGAAGCTCCTCCGACCGCAATTCATTCTTTTAAACTTTAATTATATACATGTTTGACAGATAATGCTCCTTTATTTTTATCATAGTCAAGGTCTAACCATATTAAAAATATAATATGCCTTTAATTTTTCCTACTTCTTATAAATTAAGTATGAGGTTTTGAAAGACTTTAATTTCAGAAAATTTTTTCATACGAATTAATATATCGGCTTTTTCTGAGCAAGAGGTTTCAGTCAGGTATTACTTGAGTCATATTGTCCTAACTTGGTGGCTTAAAACGATGCTGCCTGTTACACTTAGAGCTATGTGCAATTGCTGTGCTTCTGACTCTGCTTCTGGCTGCAAGTGTGTGAATCAGTCAGGGAAGCTGTGGTCCAAATGCCTTTTGGTTCCCAAAATGCAGGGAAGTGGCTACCTGGGGCCATCTTTTTTGTTTTGTTTTGCTTTTTGTTAACAGTGGTGGTGGAAAGGGTGAGTGGAAATATCTTAAGCCCTGGGCTTGGAACTGGTACTCTGTCACTTCTGCCTACATTCCAATGGCCAAAGCAAGTCATGTGACCTAGTCCAATATCAATGAAATGGGAAAATGTACTCTTTCCATGGAAGTTTAGGATGAGGAGTAATGTTTGCTGAACATCATGCAAGTTACCACACTGCCTTTCTACTGTTAATTAATAGCTACATTATTTATAATAAATGTAATGGTATGCTTTTGTGACCAAATAAAAGTTTACATTTAGAAAAAATACCCAATTATATATTCACAAAGAATACTTTTATTTTCATTTCTTTGTGTTGATACTTGGAACAAATATTTTGCTTTTCCTGAAATCATGTTCACCAGGATTTTCTTACTAAAATGTATGCCATGTATTTTTAACCTCAAACAGCCTGAATTTACAACCTGATCTGTGAGCTTTGTGCAGAGATTAAAGTTGTCATGAAAGTAAGATAAAACTGTCAGCGCTTTGTAAACATTGTGTGAAAAGAATTAGTTTTCTAATGTTTTATAGGTCATATAATTCAGTTTTGGTCTGTGATATCATATTATTTGCTGGGGAAATTATAGACTCAGTCACATATACATTATATATACATTACTTATTCAGTGCATGTCCTAAACAGTTTTGTGTTGATAAAGTATTTCATTATCTTGTAATTTTAGTGTGAATTCAGTCATATGTGACAGTATCACCAGTTCTCCCCCTGTCCAAATCCTAAAATGTATACAATATTGCTGTGTAAAAAAGAACAGTGTTTCTTTCTTTTCTCCATTCTCAATGAGAGGATACATTACTATTTGAAAGTGGAAAATGATAGTGTTTAATAGGATTGTGTCAAAAAGACCTTTCTTCTCTGTTCATCTTTTAATTGTTGGTATTTCTCATGGCTTTCTTTTGGAACTTCTCTTCTTTATAAATTCTCTGAATAATATAACTACCTCCCATGGCTTCAATAAATCTCTTTCCATATCCTGATGACTCTATTATGTACAGCTCATATCTCTTTCATAAGTTCAAAACTCTGTATTTACAAAATCCATATTAATCATCACATATGAATATATTATAAACAACTCAAACAACATATTAAAAACCATTTATTTTATTTCTTGGTCAACCATACTCTTCCTCGTTTAATTCTATGTGGTTAATGGCATTGCTGCTCACATTGTCTCTTAACCAGGAAACTTCACTGGCCCAGAAATGAATAGCCAGGTCACACCTGAACTTTGAGAACAGAGTGTCTGCTTTCCCTATTATCAGGATTTATTAACCTAACCACTCTGTGATTCAGTGAATTTCATCATACTCCAAATATCCTTATTTACCAGCTAGGAAGCCCCTCTGTCTTTCTTAACCTTTTTGTTATAGGTAAGTATTGATGGTTACAAACTAACTCACAACTTAATGGCTCAAAACTGTAATGTATTACTATTGCTTAGGGTCCTATAGGTTGATGGACTTAGCTGGGCAGTTTGTCCTTGGACACTTTCATGCAGTTCCAGTCAGATTTTGAATTGGAGTCACCTGGAAGATTGACTTGGCTGGACATCCACAATGGCTCAGTCACGTGGTTGGCAGTGGATGGTCAGCTGGAGTGGTTAAGCAGAGCACCTACCTGTTGCCTCTCTGAGTAACTTGGACTTCTCACAGTATGGTAGTTGCTGTATTATATTGATCAAAGCAGTCATAAAATGGTGGAAAAATAAACTGCTCCTCATGGGGACAAGATCACTTTGTAGAAGAGCATAGGCCATGGGAGATAGTTCTGCAGCCATCTTCGGAAAATACAGTCTTCCACACTTACAAATCTTAGGCTCCAGATCAGTTTACCAAAAGCTTAGTTGTTGAAAAATCAATTCACCAAGTGGTATGTATTTTATTTTAACACATTCACCAATTTACCTAAGACCTCTTTATTTAAATTATCTTCAAAGTTTATAGTAATATTTAAGGGGCCCTTGGCAGGCTTTGGAAATCTAGGGTTCAAGAGCCTTCAGTCTCTTCCAGTGACCCTCAATCTTACCTTTTTATGCCCTCCTCTCCTCTCTTCACTGGCCCCCCTCTCTACTTTTTCTTCATCTCCCATCTTTTCTGCTCATTTCTTTTGTTTCTCAGCCTGCAGTTTGTCCTTCTCTGCAGCTCAAGCTTGTGTTCAGTGTTGATTGTATTTTCCATCTTTCTCCCAGCAACTACTCATTTTTTTTCAACATGGCACTCCTACAGTACTTATCACATTGCTTATTTATATTATTTACCTTTTAATGTCCCTTCCTAGGCTGAGCAACTAGAGGTCAAAGACAGTGTCTTGTTCATCATTATAGCTCCATTACCAGGCTTGACTCCGAGTAGGCCATCAATAAATGTTGCCTATTGAATTACTTATGATTCAAAACATCTTGATAGCTTTTAGTGCAGGTCCACATACAAGAAGATGAAATTTAACAGCAGTAAATATAAGTTTCATTATTTAGGCTCAAATGGTTTGCTTTAGTGTGTTTGAGAATGACTCTGCTTGTTGGCAATTCATGTGAAAAAATTCTCATGGGATTTTGGCAAATACAATTTCAATATTAGTCATGCATTAAAAAATATAATACAATGTTAGGCATGATGAAGACCCTAGAAATAACTTCATTTAAGGAAATATAAAAAGGAGTGAAAACAGGTGTCTTGGAGAAGACTTGAGAAAATTTGATAATTTTTTCAAGCAACTGATAAGAAAGCATGTGGAGATTCTGCCAGCTGCTGAGTATGTCTATTCTAATTATTCCTTTTGGAACTTGGGGGAATAACTACAGAATAGGTTCAGGAACCCACTGAGTCTGCTGTGAGACCTTATCTGAAATGCCATTGATCGCCTGATCTCCATAAGCCCCTACTCTGGCTGGTGGACCACAGTGATGTTTTGCATCCCCTGGAGTTCGTGTCAGTTCAGAGCCACTTTGTCCAGTAGTCCTTGAAAGGTCTGATTATGTTCTTTTTGCCAAAGTACAGTTACTTTGGTAAAAGGCTATAAGTCCCCTTTGGGGAAGGCTGGGAGAAAGATTAACTATACATTTTTGGCATCCACTTCATTTAAGAGATTCTGAGTCTGTAACCTGGCTAATCTGGGAATTAACTAAGGCACCATGACTCTGTTTTTATGATTCAAGTTAGCCATTTGTTCACTTGACCTAAGAACTTTTCTACTTATACAGAACAAGTAAGAATTTAGTGGGCTCCCTATCTGTTTCAATTCTAGCACCACAATGATCAATTAGCCACTGCCACCGGTTTGTGCAAATCAGATTATTCCGATTGTGCCTTTGACTCTGCCGTCCATAATGGTAACCATGCCCACCTTACCCTTGACAGTTGAGTGCTGCCATTGGCCATGCTACCCTGGGATCCAGTTACTCCCATTGCATTTAGGTTTCTTGTTACAGTGACTGTAGCTCCCACTGTAAAATCTGGCTTACAGAGGAGAGTGATCACGGAGCTCTTCAAGGATTCCAGGGCTCCCCTCACAAATTTATTCCTTATAGCTGTGGTGAAAGGTATGTCTTCTTGACCCTCGCAGTATGGTTGAATAGATGTAAAATTGTAAGTCCACTCTCACAATCCAATCTCCCTAAGCCTCTGAATCCCTTCCTCTACATTAAACCAAAGAAAGTCTGGCATTTCTAACTTGCTTATCATGGGCAACTTTTTGGCCCATGTTTCAGCCAATCAGCCAATCAAATTGTTAGAGACCTTTTTGACTCTCCAAGCTGCATTAAATGCAGAATCTCTGCTTAGTGAGTCCATGTCAGCAAATGTAGCCCGATCCAACTTTATGTTCTTTTTACCATTATCCCACACCCTAATATTCATTTCTACACATGTTCCCAGATTTCTGTCTGTATATTAGAAAATTCAAGTAGTTCTTTGGGAGTGTAGTACACCTTTTCACTGATCACACTTTGTATTTCACAAGAGCCAGTAGCATAGTTCCAGTCTGAATGCCAGCAAGCTCAAGACCCAGGAGAGTCAATGTTTCAGCTCAAGGCTGAAGGCAGGAAAAAACAGACTGAATCAGTGCTGGAAAGAAATGAAGGGTGGAATCTGAAGAGAGGCAAGTTTCAGTCTAGCATTTGGAAAAACTTCTGCAGAGTTTTAGTTGTAAAAACACAAAATTTATTTCTTAAGACTAAATTAGTAAATTCACTTTTATAGAAAGTATTCAGAAGATGAAGACATATGCCTGGGTTTTTTAGGATGGATGCCTGTGTTCAACTAGTTATTGTTTCCTCTACCAAACATTTTTCCAGTAGTATGTGCAAGACATACATTATAATGAAAACAATGTGTTTTGCTTCATTATTGCTTTTCATAGGTTTGAGGATTATAGCCTAGAGGATCATGTAAAAATGATAATATGATAAGTAAGTTAGAGTCAAGAACAGGGGTGGAAGTAATAAGAGCACTTCCTTAGAGGATGAACTAGGTGATCTCTAAGATTCTTTCAAATTCTGAGGGATTCTGGTTCTTAAAAATGATATTGGAATGCAAGTAAATTTGTTCTCTTTAATTCCCTTGGCTCGTTTCTTAATTCCTATAAGTTGACACTTTAAGAAATTCTTACTTTCGTAACAAAACACTAGTTATGAAAACACTTATGAATGATGACAGAAGTGTGTTGCATTTATAAAAATACCTAATTCATCATTTAGGCATAGTTTTTTTTTAGTTTTATTTATTTATTTTATTTATTTGATTTGTTTATTATTTTTGGCTGTGTTGGGTCTTCGTTGCTGTGCGGGCTTTCTCTAGTTGCGGAGAGTGGGGGCTACTCTTCGTTGTGGTGTGCGGGTGTCTCATTTGCGGTTGTTTCTCTTGTGGAGCATGGGCTTTAGGCGCGTGAGCTTCAGTAGTTGTGGCACATGGTCTCAGTAGTTGTGGCTTGTGGGCTCCAGAGCACAGGCTCAGTAGTTATGACGCATGGGCTTAGTTCCTCTGTGGCATGTGGGATCTTCCCGGACCAAGGCTCGAACCCATGTCCCCTGCACTGGCAGGCGGATTCTTAACCACTGTGCCACCAGGGAAGCCCTAGGCATACTTCTGGTTGTATCTAAGAAGATTCATATGTTTTCTTTTCCAGACAAATAATATTTATGAGACTTAGTCTTTCTTTCAGGTTTAATAATTTTAAAAAAGTTAACTGAAAGAGCAGACCTGGGAGGTGATAATTTAATTACATCAGTTAAAAAATGGAGTATTTCTTTATTATTTAGGAGTCACAGCTGGCCAGTCCAATAAAAGCTTATAAACTAAGATTGGAAATTGCATTCTGTGAAATCAGTGATTGGAAATATTAAACTTCCAGGTTAGAATGGTGGCATAATAAAGAGCTGATTTGCCCTTCTCAACCTCTGATTGGAATTCTAAAAAAGACGTAGAAAAGTAAAACCTACATGGGCATTAGAAAAATGGAGGCAAGAGTTTACTACAAGAAGGATAGGAAGTGATAATTCCATGTTCTTTAAAACTGATGAAGATGGCTTCAGAAACATGATGTAACAACTTCATCCTCTGAGCCAAAACGAAGTTTTTCTGTAGAGTAGTTGAGAGATTTCTGTGATCATCTCCAAGGCTTTAGCTAAGAGAGAAAGAATCTTAGATCAGGTAGAGGATCAAAATTCTTGAAATTCTTGAAAACTCAAGAATTGTAAGTTATCATATGAAAGGACTTGTGGTGAGTGAAATCATAACGTGAAAATAGTATAACAATTAAAGGCACATTTTAGAAATTACTATAAAAAAGGATGATTATATCTTAAAAGGTGAAAATGATAAAAAAAAAAAAAACATAATCTGTGTCTATATTCCCCAAATCAGCCGATAGAGAAAAAGAATGGGGTGAGGTGATAAAAGTACTGTGAAAGTTCCTCTTATATACTATGTAGACAGGAGTAACTGTTTCATTTTTTACTTTATACTTAAAGAACATAGACTGGCATGTGTTTCAAAATGTACACCCAGGGCTAGTCTTTCCCTCTTTGGAGAGTTAGACCGTTGAGTTTTTTATTTTGTCCTACTTGAGTTGTCCACTTTTTAGTTTTCCTTGTGGTAACACACTTTTTCCTATACCTACTGTTTCCTTTGGAACCCCATTTTACTTGGTGCTGGTTACTGAAAATTCATGAACACAGATATTCCAGCAGTATGCTACTGTATGCTACTTTACTATGTTACATATTTATTCTCAACAATAGCCCAGAAGAGTTTGGGTACTTAAAGAATATTACAGTGTGGGAGGGGAAAACTAAACCTGTATGCTAAATATGACTGTTCTATGGGAAAGCACACAGGAATGACTCCTTATAGTGGCTTTCCATTGGTCTAAGCTACTTCCTTCCCTCAGTCTTTGCTCAGATCTGGCCTCCCTGACAAGAAGAAGAGAATCTCATATTGATTTTTCAAATGTTTTCAAATATAGTAACTACAAAATTACTAGAAATTTGGAAATAAAATAACCAGGCAAATATAAATCAAGAAAACAGGAGTTGTAAATTTAATTTCAGGCAAAATACAATTCATGGCCAAAATGTCATACAGGATATACAAAGATATTTAATATAGTTGTGAACATATTTGCAGCCAACAATATATTCTTAATATAAATAAAGCAGGAACTGACAGAACTACAGAAGTAAGTAAATAAACCAACAACAAATATAGGTGGAGATTTTAACATACTCCTTTGAAAATTAGATAGTAAGAAAGAAATAAGTAAAACTGTTTGAATAATACAAGTAGGATACTTTTGCTTTTATATAAATTTATTCCCAGCAAGAAGATGAAATTCTTTCCAAGCACACACATGAGATATTTATAAAAACTGACAGTAATCTAGTTCACAAAGAAAGGTTCAATAAATTCCCCAAATCAGTTTCATGGAGAGTGTACTGTTTTACCAAGCCCACTACTGCTGAACTACCCTGGCTTGAAAAAGGAGCTGAGAAGAAGAGTTAATGAAATTCTTAGAAGAGTGAGGCATAGCTCAGTCAGATATACTTAGGATCTGTGTACTTTCTGTTATATGTGTTATAATTCAGTAAGCATTTATTTAAAGAAATAGAGGTCACCCAAATTTAAAAAGAGTAAAATTAAATCCCATTGGAGCTTCGGTTGGAATTACATTAAACCTTGCAAATAATTTGGAAAAGATAAACATCTTTAAAAGATCAGCATTTAATTTTATTTTGAAAAAGTCAATATTTTGACTAAATATAGCTATTATAAAACGTAGTGTATAGAAGCGATCTAGAATGGCATTCTTGGTAATCATGTAACTTGATTATTTTGAGTTTTCTTGATATTGGATCATTTAAAAGTTGTTTTGGTTAATGCAGTTGTTTAGATAGATCGTGGTACAGATGAGTTCAGTGTAGCTTGCATTGATCCATCTGAACTCTTACAAATTATATAAATGGCAAGTCAATATTAGCATTTTAT
The DNA here is from genome assembly GCF_964341445.2 of Mesoplodon mirus. Classification (NCBI taxonomy): domain Eukaryota; kingdom Metazoa; phylum Chordata; class Mammalia; order Artiodactyla; family Ziphiidae; genus Mesoplodon; species Mesoplodon mirus. The sequence goes on from NC_138984.1 coordinate 48,429,301, forward strand.
TTACCTAATAAATTTGAGTAAAATTGTTAAGAGACTCTACACTTTGTGTCTAAAGACAATACTTATTTTTAAATTTTTTGCATATCTTACATGGAATAATGTCGATTTTATTGTCAAGCAGATAACAGCCCATACCTTTATTTTGCATATTTTACTACTGTATACGTGAAGGACATTGAAAATTCTATTTGAAAAATGTTGTAGTAGGCATATTTGTTCCATAAGGCTTGTTTATTTCTCTACAGAGAAAACGTTTTTTTTTAAAATCTTTATTGGAGTATAATTGCTTTACAATGGTGTGTTAGTTTCTGCTGTATAACAAAGTGAATCAGCTGTATGTATACATATATCCCCATATCCCCTCCCTCTTGTGCCTCCCTCCCACCCTCCCTATCCCACCCCTCTAGGTGGTCACAAAGCACCGAGCTGATCTCCCTGTGCTATGCAGCTGCTTCCCACTAGCTATCTATTTTACACTTGGTAGTGTATATGTGTCAGTGGTTCTCTCTCACTTCGTCCCAGCTTCCCCTTCCCTCTACCCCTACCGTGTCTGTCCTCAAGTGCATTCTGTACGTCTGCATCTTTATTCCTGTCCTGCCCCTAGGTTCATCAGAACCATTTTTTAAAATTCCATATATATGTGTTAGCATATGGTATTTGTTTTTGTCTTTCTGACTTACTTCACTCTGTATGACAGACTCTAGGTCCATGCACCTACAGAGAGAACATTTTTGAAAATGAGATTAGAACTCAACTATGCTTGTTGTAGTAACAATACCAGAAACAACAGCATAACTTTTATAGATTAGGTAAGGAAATGAATCAATTACTTATCTATGTTACTTTTAAGAGTATAATTTTTTATGAATTCAGAAATATATTCAGCATATAATCCTGATAATAGTAAATTCCTATTAATCATAATAGTTTATGCATCATTTAGGGGATAATTACACATTATTTATAGCTTTTTTTGGGTCAAATTCGATTTGCAATTTCAGATAACGTAAATGTGTTAATTTTTAAATGCAAAGAATGTGACCTATATCCTTTAATATATTTCCTGACATTGAAAATGTTCATGGTCTTTTTTTTTAAACCTTTTATTATAAAACAAAATACAGATACAGAAAGTTTTCTATACAGAAGCTACAAAACATTACTGTTGATATATTACTAGTCAATCATTATTAGTAAATGAAGGAATAGATCATATTCATGATGGAAAGAGTCCATATTGTAAAGATGTCTATTTTCTCCAAATTATCTAGAGTCAATGTTATCCCAATAAAAATCTCATGGTCTGTTCCTTACAAATATCTATTTACACTTATAGTAACAAGATTGTGAAGAGCTGTTATTACCAAGAGAGCAACTAGTTGATCCAGATGATAGGATAAATATAAGTAATATAATTTTAATAATAAGCTTATCTGGTTTATTGTTATTTAAACAACTTTAAATCACCCTGATCTGCACATTTTTTTCTTCTTAAGATTAAATTATTTTCAAAATATGTGACTAGAATTTGTATTGTGCATTGTTGTATTGCATTCATGAACTGAAGGAATAATATTAATTCAATTTCTCTTAAGTTTTTACGTCTCTTACAAATAGCTGCTGATATGAAATTGTTTGCTTTAGTCTTTGCTTAGAGTTTCCTGGTGTTGATTATTTAATTGATTTATGATAAGTGTAGATGGTGCTTTTCATGTTTTCTAGTGAAAGAAGTACAAGAAAATCACCTTGAAATTACTGAAGTCACTCTTCCTCTATTGTCTGAAGAAAGGGGTCATAATATAAACATGTCATGTATATCAACCTTATGCCAGGCTCAATCCTCATGGAAGGGGTTGGAATTCTGGGTCCTTGAGGCTGCTATCACCAGAATCAGTCTAGACTTAACGCTGCTCTGGGGTGGCTGCCTGCACTAGGACAGAGCTGCATCATTGAAATGAGAGTTTAGCGTTAAAGATTATTCCCTTAGCACATGCTCAGGGGACCATGGTGCTCTGCACAGGGATAGAGTCTTCTGAAAAAGTCAGAGGAAAGGAATGTCATTATCATTAGGACCTTCCTTCTCTCAAATTCCCTAAATCTCTCATGTCTTACTAAAAATAACCTGAAAATATCATCTTCTTGAACTTTTCTCTTTTTTATTATTTTCTTCAATTGTTATTGAACTTCCTAAAAAGTGAAATTTGCAAAGCAGATGCTTAAACTCAGGCTTGTTAATTATGTCAAATGAATTTTTAATGTCAGTTAATTTTGCACTTAACCTGTTGTAAATTTGTTTTGAGGAAATAAGTATCTGCTTTTCTATTATGTTTTATCTTAAAAAACTTAAATTGGAATTTTGATGACATATTTAAAGATGACTTGCTTCTAATTCAGGAATATTTAATATAGTATTTTAATGCATAAGCAGGTGTGTTTTGATGAGTGATCAGAAAAGAAGTGGGACATGGCTTCAAAGCTTTGGTCCAAATGCCAGTATTCTAGCCAACCAGAAGATGTCACTATTGTGTATACAATGTGTAAAAGAAGAAGAAAAAAAAAAGCCAATAACTTTTCTATAGTCCCATTGTGCCTCTCCTAATCTTGGTAAATTTCCTCTGGAGCTCTTTGAAAGAAAACACTGGGGTGAAACACTGTCTTCAAGCTGACAGGCACCGAAAAATTACTACCTTCATTGAACAGGCAGGCCAGTCTGTCACACTCCTACATCTTTTCATCTGGATAAGAGAAATTAAAGTACATTGGCAGAAAAATTCCACCTCAATTAATAATTTTGTATGGGGCAAACTGGGGATTAATAACCACACACCAGATCTGTTTTACCTCTAGCAAAAGAGTGTGTCCATCATAAGTAATTTAGCACACATTAATTGATAAAAATCAAACTGTTTTGCAGATGCCTGTGATTAAAATAATAGTTCATTTAAAACAGAGAAAATAAGCTGCCAAATATACATTTCAACTTTGGATTAATGGATGTCACTAAGAGAATACATTTTTAAACAATACATTAGTCTGTTAAATTAGAGGTTTTTTTTTTTTTTTTTTTTTTTTTAAAGAAAATGATGTTGACATTCCTGTACATGGTGTTATGAGAGACGTTATAAAAGAAGTTTACTTCAGTTCTTTCACGGTTATTTTCCGGTTTAGGCAAGGAACCAAGATTGGTGGGGTAGCTTCTCTGTGGGTGGAGAACTTTCCTAGACATATTTACTCCAGGAGCAAACAGGGAAGGCAGGAAGACATGAACTGGATCCCAGTAGCCTGAAAGGCTTATTAGCAGGGTGATGTGGTCTGAACAGCTGGACTTATTTATTTATTTTTTTTTTCTTTTTGCGGTATGCGGGCCTCTCACTGTTGTGGCCTCTCCCGTTGCGGAGCACAGGCTCCGGATGCGCAGGCCCAGTGGCCGTGGCTCACGGGCCCAGCCGCTCTGCGGCATATGGGATCCTCCCAGACCGGGGCACGAACCCGTATCCCCTGCATCGGCAGGCGGACTCTCAACCACTGCGCCACCAGGGAGGCCCAGCTGGACTTATTTTGGGTCACTGGTGGGTTTGACAGGCCGGATATCAAAAGGGAGGCAGCTAGGCAACATCAGGAATGTTTCCCACTGAGTTATTTATTTATTTATTTTCATGAAATATTTTGTTATCTTACCCTTCTCTTCATTTAGCGCCCAATTGAAGTCTACCTTTAATACATATATTTACGCATTGAGAGATAGTGACTTATGCGTTGAGACATAGTGACTAATGTTTCTGGAATTAGAAAGTATTCCTTTTTCTGGTTTGGGTAGTGAAAGCTACTCACTAAAAAAATATTTAAAAAAAATAAGGATGGCAAACTCTAATTTGTATTTAGCCAGTGCTTACTATATATCAGGCATTATTACAAGTCCCTTGCATGCAGTACCTCCTCAGTAACTCTCTGAGATAGGTTCTACTATTATTGAAACCCAGAGAGGGTCAGCAAATTATCCAACGTTGCTATAGGCTAAAGAGAGGCAGCGTTGGCATTCAAACCCTGACAGTGTAGCGTTAGAGACCAGTTTTAACCCCACTATTCTATATTGCTTCTCTGAAATATATGTAATACACCATTTAGCTGAGGTTATCTCTTTTGTAAAATCTGTTGTTGCAATTTTTTCCTGAGAGCAAGTGGGTAAAGGATTTCATGATCCACCCTAACCTACCAATGTAGATGAAAAGAATTGATCCTATTAAAACCTAGGCACTGATTTTATTTTTTTATTCATCTTAACCTATCTTAATATTTAGAAGAGCCAGAGAACATTTACTCTTACTTCAGTGAATAATTTTTTATTCATAAAATAGATGGTCATTTTTAGTGAAGGATCATTAGAACCCAGAGATCTTTGAACTGTGATCTCATTATTTAAGAAGGGAAAGAATTGGAGCTATTTTCTAGCTTTGTGAACAACAGTGCCCATTTGAAAGTCTGCGATTAGGGTGAACATTTTAGCCCTAGAGAACTGCAAAATTTATTGACCCATGTACTACCACAGTGTATGACCTGGGACCTAACATAACAAATAGACACTTTATCAGTTTAAGGCTGAACTTAAAACAGTGTGCATTCTAACATGTATTTCTACAAAGAACTTTTTTTTTTTTTTGATGTGGACCATTTTTAAAGTCTTTATTGAATTTGTTACAATATAACTTCTGTTTTATGTTTTTGTTTTTTTGGCCCGGAGGCATGTGGGATCTTAGCTCCCTGACGAGGGATCTAACCCACACCCCCTGCATTGGAAGGCGAAGTCTTAACCACTGGACTTCAGGGAAGTCCCTCTGCAAAGAATTTTTATTGTAAAAGAGAAGAGAAACACTTTAAGATAAATATCTGTGCTAATTTTTATATGGTTTGTTGACTCTAACAAGAATTTGAGAATCTTTTGAGATTTCTTAATTGAGATTAGAGTTGATGAATTATTTATTGCCTCAAGGCCAAAGCGATGCAATAGTTTGTACTGACAAATAGAGATTTCCAGATTATAAGCTCACTAGGCAGTTCACTTGAGCCATTTATTTTTACTTTTATTGAGATATTATTGACATGTAACATTGTGGAAGTTTAAGCCTACAACGTATTGATGTGATACATTTATAAATTGCAGTATATTACCAGGGGAGTGTTAGCCAACACCCCTATCATGTTATAATTATCATTTCATTTTTGTGATGAAAACATTTAAGAAGTATATAATGCATCTTTGAAGTATATAATGCAGTATTGACTAAAATTAGTAGGCTGTACATTAGATATCCAGAACTTATTTATCTTCTAGTTGCAAGTCTGTTTTTCTAACATGTACCCAGTTCCCCAGGCCCCCTACCCCTGGTAGCCACCATTCTCTCTTGGTTTCTATGAGTTTGGCTTTTTCTAGATTCCACAGATACAGCTGACCCTTGAGCAACACAGGTGTTAAGGACGACGACCCTCTGCTCAGTGAGATTTTTGTGTATAACTTACTGTACCCTTTGTATAAGGGGTTCCTCATTATCTGTGGCTCCACATCTGTGGATTCAAGCAACCTGGGTGGTGAAATACTCTAGTATTTTCTATTGAAAAAAATCTTTATGTAAGTGGGCCTGCACAGTTCAAACCCGTGTTGTTCAAGGGCCAACTGTAGGTGATATCATATAGTAATTGTCTTTCTCTGTCTCATACCTCACTTAGCATAAAGCCCCTAAGGTTCATTCATCTTGTCGCAGTGTTTCTTTCTTTCTTATGGCTGAATAATATTACACGCACGTGTGTGTGTGTGTGTTTGTGTTATTTCACATCTACTTTATCCATTCATCTGTGGATGAACACTTAGGTTGTTTCCACATCTTGGCTATTGTGAATAATGCTGCGGTAAGCATGGGAGTGCAGATATCTTTTCCATACCTTGTTTTTATTTCCTTTGGATATATACCCAGAGTGGGATTGCCGGATCATATGGTAGTTCTATTTTTAATTTTTTGAGCAACTTTCATACCATTTTCCATAGTGACTGAACCAATTTATTTTCCCATCAACAGTGCACAAGGGTTTCTTTTTCTCCACATCCTTGCCAACACTTGTTATCTCTTGACTTTCTGATGATAACCATTCTAACAAGTGTGAGGCGATATCACATTGTGGCTTTGATTTGCAGTTCCTCGATGGTTAGTGATGTGGTGTGCACTGATCAGTGGCTCAGCAGGCGGAGTAAAGGACTGTAGACTGGACATGTCTGAGCCATTTGTTTTAGTCATGTATAACGCCTGGGAGTAGGGCAGGAAAATCCCATCAGAATGCCTTAGTTCTTATGAAATTTATACAATGAGGGAGTGATGCCATTTTGAATATATAGATCAGTGTAGCAAATATTTATTAGTCATTTTACTATCAAGTCAAATAACTTAATGAGGGTTATATGTGACAGGAAAAGTCCTGCTCTTATAAACTGAAATAAGGGAGCAGGGATTGTGCTTATTTCTATCTTGTAAATTTACTGACTATATAATTCCTCTTATTATTCCCTACTGTCTTTAGTAGATAATCCTGGCTATAGAGTCTGGTTTCTTATTGAACTTTTGGTCTAGTTAGGGAAACAAGTCATAAACTCTATATATCTATATCTGTGAGTTATATAGACAATCAGATCCATATGCATTCAGGGATGAGGGAGAGATTGCTGTAGACTGCGGAGACCAGAGAAGACTTCATGGGTGATGTGGAGCCTTAGCTGGGCCTTGCAAAATTGATAAGGTTTAGAAAGAAGAAATGCTCAAAGGTGCCTTCCAGACAGAGGCAAATGTAGCAAGGCAGGGCTGAGTAGGGAATAGTGTTACATGAGTATGCTTAAGTCAGAAGTTCCTGGAAGATGACTTTTGGTTGACTTAACACAAACCAATTTCTATTGGTAGAAATTCCTTAGAATACACATAATGCTGGTAATCAAGGTCCAGGATTGCCTTGGGTTGAAGAATTTCGTATTAATTCCAGTACAGTATGACTGAAGGGAAAAAATTCTCTTCTTATTTCATTCTCCTACAGGTGAAAAATATATATTTCCTATCAATTAAATTATGCTGGTATTTAATTTTATGTGTGTGCTCAATAGTATATAGCTCCAGTATTCTGGGATTAAATTTGTGATAAAATTTGCTCTGAAATAGAATCCACTGGAACGATCATGGCTTAGGAATTGATAAGGCTAATGCTCTTTCCTCTGTATTGAGGATATTGTTTGAACAGTGTCTTACTGGAACTGGAGGAAATATTGAAGTACAAAGTGTGAAGATATTTATGGGGTTTTAGTGAAAAATGGGATTTATTAATCTAATGCTCTTTCTTTTTTTAAATAAATTTATTATATTTATTTATTTTTGGCTGCATTGGGTCTTGGTTGCTGCATGCGGGCTTTTCTCTAGTTGCGGCTAGCGGGAGCTACTCTTCATTGCAGAGTGTGGGCTTCTCATTGCGGTGGCTTCTCTTGTTGCGGAGCATGGGCTCTAGGCGCGCAGGCTTCAGTAGTTGTGGTGCGCGGGCTCAGCAGCTCCGCGGCATGTGGGATCTTCCTGGACCAGGGATCAAACCCGTGTCCCCTGCATTGACAGGTGGATTCTTAACCACTGCGCCGCCAGGGAACCCCTCTAATGTTCTTTCTTAAATACTATAATGACAAAATAACATCATCCTCTGAATGAGGGAGTACTCGATAGAAAAATAGAGTTAATCTAACAAGTAGAACAAAAGTTTTCAACTCTAACTTGAAATTTGATATTTATCTTTCTGTCATAGGGAACAGTTCCAAGTTTATTTCATAATTATGTAATTAGAACATGTATGGTGGAAATAATTTTGATAAATAACAACATTGTACTTGTTACATTCAGTGCACATACTAATGATAAGTAACAACTAAAATTTGAGAGCAGCTGATATGTTGAAATGATTTTAAAATAGGGGAATATATTACAATAAACTTTTTTTGTCAAAATAATTGCAAGAATAGAGAATGGATCTTTTGTGATGTAGTAAAAAGATTTCATCTGTATCTCAAAAGCAGACTTCAACAAACTGTTACTCTCTGATAGAATTCAATAAAATTTAATTATTTAGATGCTTAGATGAGAGCTGGGATGAAGGTTACGAAAACATATTTTGAGAAGTTAGGTGACATTGCAATTTAGGTATGATTACAAGCAAGCATGATTTAAAGTATATTTTTCTTAGCTAAACATTGGTAAAAATTTAAATATTTGAAGAATTTTATCAATATTGAGTCAGGGAGTTATTCTTAAAATCATATATAACTTTAAGGTAGTTGCTGTGATAAGTCACAGAACCAATTCTGTCAAGTTATACTCTACTTAGGACATTATGATGGCCATTAAACATTAGCAGCTCTGGCACTTCCAGGAAGTACCCTTCCATGTTTCAGGGACTGTTACAGTCCTTGATGTTCAAAAATCACATGAACAGAGAGTTTGACCAGAAATGGAAATCAGATCACCATTTTTTCTTGCTGTGTTGGCAATATATAAAAAAGGTTATCAGGAATTTTGGCATTGTGATAGTATTACAGGTTTACACACACCCTCAGTTTAAATACAGCAGCCATTTCTCTCAAATGTAGCTTATTCAACCCTTTACTGAAATCTCTGTAATTTATTTAATTTGAAATCTCTGTGATTTTTAGGCCTGACCAAATAGTCTTCATCGTTTGAAATTGTTATTTGACTCTACTGAATCTCTTATCCACAACATTCTGATGGTTTTCACTTTATGGCCTGTGGTTGCTATCTGTTCTCATATTTAATTATTTTCCTTAATTACATGGCTATTTATTTTCTTATATCTGTAGTATATAGGAATTTCAATAAAAGTTATTGAATTTACTTTCTGTCCATAGGTCCCTAGGAAAACAAAAACATGCACAAGCATACAAACATTTCCTTTCTTTATGAAGTGGTTTCCTGAAATTTGACTAAAAATAAAAAATTAAAACCATTTTAATTTTAGTGTAAGTTGGCATTTCCTAGGAATTTCCCCAGTATTCAAATAGGAATTGTGAAGCACACATCCCTGAAGGAAATCTCTGTATCCTTGGCCTTTTGTTTCCATGTGGAGGAACTTCATGGAGTATAATGTTCCAGTTTCTATCTCTATCTTCCGTTTATTTCTCTGAGAGAGAATGACTCACCTGGTGAGTTTGGGAGGAGGAACTGAGTCACTTTATTCTCATTCTTTCCCTTCGTCTTGTGTTATTCAGCCTGACTGCCACAGAGTGCTTGAATTTGGGTCTCTTTCTGCCTGCCTTTGGGGGAATCCTGGACAGTCCTGTATTGCTTTTGCCTGAAGATATGTCTGTCTTACTCAGGGAAAGTATTAAGATTCCTGGCAAAGTTGCAGATCAAACCATATACTCCAACCCATTTCATTAGAAATAAGAGTGACATTTTGTGTGAAATTTGAATCTGTCTCTCAATTATTTTCAAAGCTAGGAAGAGAACAAGCAAATATTATTGGTTTGACTTCTTAAATCCCCAACAATCATAACATACCATTTTTTGTTTTGTTTAACACAATAACCACTTAAGCTCTTATTTTCAACTTACTGGGGGGAATGTCTTGTTCATTCAGCACTTTTCCCCTGATTCCAAATGATAAATTTAACTTAGTAGAAATGAAGTACTACTAAAAATCTCGAATCTTTTGCCTTGGAAAATGAAGCAATTCCAAAAGAATCACATTTTAGGTTTATCACCAAGTGAACAAAGAATGACTCCTTAAAAGTGATTTAAATCTTTTGGGATGTTATTAATATTTTATTAGTTCAACTCACAAATTGTAGCAAAGATTGTACATGTACTTTTACAAAAAGATTTTGGCCCTTGGAGAAAATGAAAAGAGACTGTGATAATTTAGAATATTTTTCTATGCTTTTATAACTACTTTTAGTTTTTTTTTTTTTTCTGCATTTCTGCTGATATTTATCTTATGGCTGGAGATTTGAGGCATCTCCTTGTGCTGAAAAAAATGTGTGAGAGAGGTGCAATGACCACATATTTCAGTTTTCTAGATGTAGTCCTGGTATATTCTTGTTGTCTCAGTATAATTATTATTTTTTTATTATTTTTAAAAATTTTTATTGAAATATAGTTGATTTACATTGTCTTAGTTTCAGGTGTACAGAAAAGTGCTTCAGATATATATATATATCTGGGGCAGAATCCAACTGGCCTGCTCCTTGTCCCATCACATCCCTGGGATGAATTTTAAAGCAATATTGTATCTAGGATTCAAATTCAGAGCCTTGAGACTGGCTTCTTCCATATTCAGGAAGTCTTCCCTCCCCCAACATCTTTTGTGTGTGTGTGTGTGTTCCAATAAAACTTTATTTATGGACATTGAAATTTGAAGTTCATATAATTTTCACATGTCACAAAATATTATTCTTCTTTTGATTTTTTCAACCACTTAAAAATGTAAAAATCATTCTCAGCTCACAGGCTCTACAAAAACAGGCAAGTGGGCCAGGTTTCATAGTTTGCCCATTCCTATACTATTCCATGAATTTTTTTTTTTTTCAGTTTACACTGGTTGTCACTATTTTTTTTCACAATACTGTGTTAGTTTCTGTTGTACACCAGAGTGAATCAGCCATATACATATATATATATATATATATATATCCCCATATCCCCTCCCTTTTGAGCCTCCCTCCCATCCTCCCTATCCCACCCCTTTAGGTCATCGCAAAGCACTGAGCTCATCTCCCTGTGCTATGCTGCTACTTCCCACTAGATAACTCTTTTACATTCGGTAGTGTGTATATGTTGATGCTACTCTCACTTCACCCCAGCTTCCCACTTGCATCCCGTGTCCCCAAGTCAATTCTGTATGTCTGCATCTTTATTCCTGCCCTGCAACTAGGTTAACCAGTACCATTTTTTTTTTTTAGATTCCATATATATGTGTTAGAATAAGGTATTTACTTTTTTCTTTTTGACTTACTTCACTCCGTATGACAGAAGCTACGTCCATCTACCTCACTACAAATAACTCAGTTTCATTTCTTTTTATGGCTGAATAATATTCCATTATATATATGTGCCACATTTTCTTTATCCATTCATCTGTTGATGGACATTTAGGTTGGTTCCATGTCCTGGCTATTGTAAACAGTGCTGCAGTGAACATTGTGGTACATGTCTCTTTTTGAATTATGGTTTTCTCAGGGTATATGCCCAGTAGTGAGATTGCTGGGTCATATGGTAGTTCTATTTTTAGTTTCTTAAGGAACCTCCATACTGTTTTCAATAGTGGTTGTATCAGTTTACATTCCCAGCAACAGTGCAGGAGGGTTCCCTTTTCACCACACCCTTTCCAGCATTTATTGTTTCTAGATTTTTTAATAATAGCCATTCTGATTGGCATGAGGTGATACTTTAATGTAGTTTTGATTTGCATTTCTCTAATAATTAGTGATGTTGAGCATCTTTTCATGTGCTTCTTGGCCATCTGTATATTTTCCTTGGTGAAATGTCTGTTTAGGTCTTCTTCCCATTTTTTAATTGGGTTGTTTGTTTTTTTGATATTGAGCTCAATGAGCTGTTTGTATATTTTGGCGATTAATCCTTTGTCTGTTGTTTCATTTGCAAATATTTTCTCCCATTCTGAGGGTTGTCTTTTTGTCTTGTTTATGGCTTCCTTTGTTGTGCAAAAGTTTTCAAGTTTAAATAAGTCCCATTTGTTTATTTTTGTTTTTATTTCCGTTGCTCTAGGAGGTGGGTCAAAAAAGACCTTGCTGTGGTTTATGTCAAAGAGTGTTTTTCCTATGTTTTTCTCTAAGAGTTTTATAGTGTCTGGACTTACATTTAGGTCTTTAATCCATTTGGAGTTTACTTTTGTGTATGGTGTTAGGTAGTGTTCTAATTTCATTCTTTTACTTGTAGCTGTCCAGTTTTCCCAGCGCCACTTATGGAAGAGGCTGTATTTTCTCCATTGTATGTTCTTACCTCCTTTGTCATAAATTAGGTGGCCATATGTGTATGGGTTTATCTCTTGGCATTCTATCCTATACCATTGATGTATATGTCTCTTTTTGTGCCAGTACCACACTGTCTTGATTACTGTAGCTTTGTGGTATTGTTTGAAGTCAGAGAGCCTGATTCCTCCAACTCCGTTTTTCTTTCTCAAGATTGCTATGGCTATTCAGGGTCTTCTGTGTTTCCATACAAGTTGTAAAATTTTTTTGTTCTGATTCTGTGAAGAGTATCACTGGTAGTTTGATAGGGATTGCATGGAATCTGTAGATTGCTTTGGGTAGTAGAGTCATTTTCACAATGTTGATTCTTCCAATCCAAGAACATGGTGTATTTCACCATCTGTTTATGTCATCTTTGATTTCTTTCATCAGTGTTTTATAGTTTTCTGAGTACAAGTCTTTCACCTCCCTAGGCAGGTTTTTTCCTAGGTATTTCATTCTTTTTGTTGCAATGGTAAATGGGATTGTTTCCTTAATTTCTCTTTTTGATTTTTTATTGTTGGTGTATAGGAATGCCAGAGATTTCTGTGCATTAATTTTGTTTCCTGCAACCTTACCAAATTCGTTGATTAGATCTAGTAGTTTTCTGGTGGCATCTTTAGGATTTTCTATGTATAGTATCATGTCATTGGCAAACAGTGACAGTTTTACTTCTTCTTTTCCAATTTGTATTCCTTTATTTTGTTTTCTTGTCTGATTGCCATGGCTAGGACTTCCAAAACTATGTTGAGTAAGAGTGACAAGAGTGGACATCTTTGTCTTGTTCTTGACCTTAGTGGAAATGCTTTCAGTTTTTCACCATTGAGTATGATGCTTGCTGTGTGTTTGTCATATATGGCCTTTATTATGTTGAGGCATGTTCCCTCTATGCCCATTTTCTGGAGAGTTTTTATCATAAGTGGGTGTTGAATTTTGTCAAAGGCTTTTTCTGCATCTATTGAGGTGATCATATGGTATTCCTTAATTTGTTAATGTGGTGTATCACATTGATTGATTTGTGTATATCGAAGAATCCTTGCATCCCTGGGATAAATCACACTTGATCATGGTGTATGATCCTTTTAATGTGCTGTTGGATTCTGTTTGCTCATATTGTGTTCAGGATTTTTTGCATCTATGTTCATCAGTGATGCTGGCCTATAATTTTCTTTTTTTGTGATATCTTTTTCTGGATTTGGTATCAGGGTGATGGTGACTTCATAGAATGAATTTGGAAGTGTTCTTTCCTCTGCAGTTTTTTAGAAGAGTTTGAGAAGGATTGGTGTTACCTCTTCTGCAAGTGTTTGATAGAATTTACCTGTGAAGCCGTCTGGTCCTGGACTTTTGTTTGTTGGAAGATTTTTAATTATGGTTTCAATTTCATTACTTGTGATAGGTCTGTTTATATTTTCTAATTCTTCCTGGTTCAGTGTTGGAAAATTGTACCTTTCCAAGAATTTTCCATTTCTTCGTGGTTGTCCATTTTATTGGCATATAGTTGTTTGTAGTAGTCTCTTATAATGCTTAGTATTTCTGCGGTGTCAGTTGTGATTTCTCTTTTTTCAATTCTAAGTTAATTGATTTGTGTCCTCTCCCTTTTCTTCCTGGTGAGTCTGGCTAATGGTTTATCAATTTTGTTTATATTCTCAAAGAACCAGCTTTTAGTTTTATTGATCTTTGCTATTGTTTTCTTCATTTCTATTTCATATATTTCTGCTCCGATTTTTATGATGTGTTTCCTTCTACTGACTTTGGTTTTTCTTTCTTCTTCTTTCTCTAGTTATTTTAAATGTAGGGTTAGATTGTTTATTTGAGATTTTTCTTGTTTTGTGAGGTGAGATTAAATTGCTATAAACTTTCCTCTTAGAACTGCTTTTGCTGCATCTCATAGGTTTTGGGTCGTCGTGTTTTCGTTGTCTTTTGTTTCTATGTATTTGTTTATTTCTTCTTTGATTTCTTCACTGGTCTCTTGGTTATTTAGTAGTGCACTGTTTAGCCTTCATATATTTGTGTTTTTTACATTTTTTTTCCTGTAGTTGATTTTCCAATCTCATATCGTTGTGGTTAGAAAAGATGCTTTATATGATTTCAGTTTTCTTAAATTTTCCGAGGCTTGATTTGTGACCCAAGATGTGATTTATCCTGGAGAATGTTCTGTGTGCACTTGAGAAGAAAGTGTATTCTGCTACTTTTGGGTGGCACATTCTATAAGTATCAGTTAAATCTATCTGGTATATTGTATCATTTAAAGCTTGTGTTTCTTTATTTATTTTCTATTTTCTGTTTGGATGATCTGTCCATTTGTGTAAGTGGCTTGTTAAAGTCCCCTACTATTATTGTGTTACTGTTGATTTCTCCTTTCATGGTTGTTAACATTTGCCTTATGTATTGAGGTGCTCTTATGTGGGGTGCATAAACATTTATAATTGTTATATCTTCTTCTTGGATTGATACTTTGATCATTATGCAGTGTGCGTCCTTATCTCATGTAAGAGTCTTTATTTTAAAGTCTATTTTATTGATACGAGTATTGTTACTCCAGCTGTCTTTTCATTTCCATTTGCTTGGAATATCTTTGCCATCCCTTCAACTTCAGTCTGTATATGTTCCTAGGTCTGAAGTAGGTCTCTTGTAGACAGCATATATATGGGTCTTGTTTTTGTATCCATTCAGCCAGTCTGTGTCTTTTGGTTGGGGCATTTAATCCATTTACATTCAAGGTTATTATCGATATGTATGTTCATATTACCATTTTCTTAGTTATTTTGGGTTTGTTTTTGTGGGTCTCTTTCTTCTCTTGTGTTTCCCACCTAGAGAAGTTTCTTTAACATTTGTTGTAAATCTGGTTTGGTGGTGCTGAATTCTTTTAGCTTTTGCTTGTCTGAAAAATTTTTGATATCTCCATCGAATCTGAATGAGATCCTTGCTGGGTAGAGTAATCTTGATTGTAGGTTTATCTCTTTCATCACTTTAAGTACATCCTGACATTCTGTTCTGGCCTGCAGAGTTTCTGCTGAAAAGTCAGCTGATAACCTTATGTGGGTTCCTTTGTATGTTAATTTTTGTTTTTCCCTTGATGCTTTTTATATTTTCTTTGAATTTAATTTTTGTTTGTTTGATTAATATATGTCTTGGTGTGTTTTTCCTAGGGTTCATCCTGTATGGGACTCTCTGTGCTTCCTGGACTTGGGTGATTATTTCCTTTCCCATGTTAGGGTAGTTTTCAAGTATAATCTCTTCAAATATTTTCTCAGACCCTTTCTTCTTCTCTTCTTCTGGGACCCCTATAATTCGAATGTTGGTGCATTTAGTGTTTTCCCAGAGGTCTCTGAGATTGTCTTCAATTCTTTTCATTCTTTTTTCTTTATTCTGTTCCTCAGTGGTTATTTCCACCATTTTGTCTTCCAGCTCACTTATTTGTTCTTCTGCCTCAGTTATTCTGTATTGATTACTTCTTGTGTATTTTTCATTTCAGTTATTGTGTTGTTCATCTCTGTTTGTTCTTTAGTTCTTCTAAGTCTTTTTAAAACATTTCTTGTATTTTCTCAATCTGTGCCTGCATTCTATTTCTGAGATTCTGGATCATCTTTACTATCATTAATCTGAATTCTTTTCCAGGTAGATTGCCTATTTCCTCTTCATTTATTTGGTCTTGTAGGTTTTTACCTTGCTCCTTCATATGTGACATATTTTTTTGCCCTCTCATTTTTTTCTTTTTTTTAGTGAGTGGGATTATGTTCCTTTCTTACTGGTTGCTTGGCCTGAGGCTTCCAACACTGAAGTCTGTAGGCTGTTGGGTAGAGCTGGGTCTTGGTGCTGAGATGAAGACCTCTGTGAGACCTCACTGTAATGAATATTCCCTGTGGTCTGAGGTTCTCTGTTAGTCCAGTCGTTCCGACATGGAGCTCCCATCGTAGGAGCTTCGGCTTGACACCCGGCTTGTGAATCAAGATCCCGCAAGCCATGTGGGGTGGCAAAAAAAAAAAGAGAGAGAACAATAACAAAGTAAAGTGCTTCCCTAGTGGTGCAGTGTTTAAGAATCTGCCTGCCAATACGGGGACACGGGTTCTAGCCCTGGTCTGGGAAGATCCCACATGCTGCAGAGCACCTAAGCCCATGCACCACATCTACTGAGTCTGCGCTCTAGAGCCTGCGAGCCACAACTACTGAAGCCCAAGTGCCTAGAGCCCATGCTCCGCATCAGGAGAAGCCACCGCAGTGAGAAGCCTGTGCACCACAGTGAAGAGTAGCCCCTGCTTGCTGCAACTAGAGAAAAGCCCACATGCAGCAATGAAGACCCAATGCCACCAGATATAAATAGATAAAATAAATAAATTTAAAAAAATGACAAAGTAAAAAGTAAAATTAGACTAGGAGACTAACAGTTATGTTAGAGAGAATATAAAAATAAAAATATAGATGATTCAACAACTGGAAGTTATAACAGTACCATAATAGTAAAAAAGAGGAGGAGGGAAAAGGGAAAAAAAAAGGGGGGGAAAGGCCTTCACTGTGGAGGGTGGGGCCTAAGCAAGGGAGAGGTTTGGGTGGTGGGCAGAGCCTATGCTTAGGACCCACAGGGCTGGAAAAGCCCCTTGGGGCTGTGGGGGTAGGGGCTTAGGCTCAAGGAACAGAAGGGGCCCAGACGTGCCCCCCACACCTGGTCTCAGAGGGCGGGGGACCTTACCTGGCAGCCCAGCAGCTTTCCTGGGCTCGAGTGGGTGGGGCAAACGCCCTCCTCTCCTCTCCTGCCCCTCCTGCCTACCTCTCCTGATCTCCCCGCCCTCAGGAGCTCATATCCTGTCTGGCTTCCACTTCTCCTCCTCCCTTCTGTCCCCCCATCATGTCCCTCCCGTCTCCTAGGGTGTCAGTGTTCTTCACCAGCGGCCAGAAGGTGCCCTAGTTGTGGGGAGATGCTAACTCAGGGTCTTCCCACACTGCCATCTTGACTCCGCCCTCCTCAGTATAATTATTAATAACAGTTCTCTTCACTCTGAAAATGTCCCATCATGATGATAAATTATATGATCACCCCAAGGACAAAGTACATAGTTACTGGTATTTGTGCATGGAATCATTATTTTAGGTGTTTTAATGTTATTTGCTTCATCAATTTACATTCAGAATTTATCTTAAAAATTTCTATATGTTAAGTTGAACTGAAATATAATGGTTTTAGTTTAGTTTTAATATTAATTTTTAACTTTATTTTGATTAGGAGTTTATACTTAATTTTGTTAGTATATATTTAAGTGGAAATAATAATAGTACTTGCTGCCTAAGATTACTAGGAGGAGTTAGCACAAGTGTTTCTGCATCTTCTAGGACAGTTTGTAAATTGTCTATGATGGTGAAATTTTTTAATCGGTGCAGATTCTGCATTAGCTGAACCTCACCTATAAGTCATGCTGTTTCCGTGCCTGATTTTTGTGTCCAAAATTGCATTGTATTAAATGACATCTAATGTTATTTGACTTTCAGAGTGTTGGTAAAAATGTCTGACCCTTAAGATGACATGTTCTAGTGTCAAAATAACACAAGGTATCCCATTTCTGCTCTTGTACTCATGTTGAATTTTTAGCCATTATTAAGAAAAAAATTATGTTTTGCAGTAAGCAATCAAGTCACATGGCATTTTAATACAAGAATTCTTTAAGTTGTTTAATAAACTGTGGCTTTAAACTGACAAGAAAGAAACATGGAATATTGGAGAAATGTGCTACTTTAGTTATTTTACAGTACTGAGAAAAGAATACTGGCAGAAGTTAATGTATAAATGATGTTTTTTAAGAGATGGTCAATTTTCATCTCAATCTCATTTAAACATTTCACAGCAGTTCAAATAAAGAAAAGTTTCGGGAGAATAAATTTATCATGGCATTCCAGATTCAAAAGAATCAACTATATAGTATGCATGTGCATGTGTATGTGTTTACCATATTTTATTGTGGATAGATGTTCCTCAAAGGTTCTGTCTGTATATTTAATGACTTGAATCAATTCATTAGTAGTAAATGTTTAAAAAAATACATAATAGGAAATTATTTTTAAATGATTGTTTTAATGTTAATGTTTTTTGGTATCCACTGTTAAGTAGAGTAGCCTATCAAAATAATGCTTTAGTGGTTTAAGTTCAAAAAAAAACTATGATAACACTAATGTTGAATGAAATCCCATTATGCTCAAAATCAGTCAGTTTAATAATATCTATTTACAACTAAACCCATTAATGACAGTTTAGCTTCAGAAAATGTTTAATATATCAATCTATTGGTTTTTTTTAAGATTTAATTTTATTTTTATTTTTGGCTGCATTGGATCTTCCTTGCTGTGCACAGGCTTTCTCTAGTCGAATGTGAGCTTCTCTTGTTGCGGAGCCTGGGCTCTAGGCGTGCGGGCTCAGTAGTTGTGGCACGTGGGCTCTAGAGTGCAGGCTCAGTGGTTGTGGTGCACGGGCTTAGTTGCTCTGCGGCATGTGGGATCTTCGTGGACCATGGGTTGAACCCGTGTCCCCTGCACTGGCAGGTGGATTCTTATCCACTGTGCCACCAGGGAAGTCCTCAATCTATTGTTTTTCACTTTAAATATTAATTTTAAAATTTGTTTTTGATTAGCCATGTATAACTTATGTGGATGTATTTTAAGTCTCATGTTGATGAAATTATTTGTCAACAAAAGGATTTAATAAATATTATTTTCTTTGAAAAATTTTTATTATATTATGGATGTTTGAAAAACTTCCCTGGAAGACATGAGATGGCCTCTTAATAGAACTGAAATATATGGATTACAGTAGGGATAATACAGTAGACAGTAGAGGCTTCCAGATGTAGGCCTTCCAATTTGAGTTTATGTTTTTTGGCTTCTTTTATTGTTATTTTTAGAGGGGTGGGCTCAATTCATATCATAAGATGTACAATACTTAAACCAGTTTTTATAGACTCAGGTGGCAATTTTTGGCTTGAATTAAAATGTCTCAAATTTACCATGGATATTGTGTTTTTTTTAAAAAAGATGTCAGTTGCTCCTTATATTTTGTGCTTCTAATCTTCAGGCTGATGGAGGCACTGTGTATTTTAAAGGTTAAGTGATTCTGGGTGTGATTACTAGGAAAGACATTATACCAATGGTCTATAATCTAAATGAATATCAACTTGCCGAAGTGAAGTTTAAGACGCGTATTTTAGTTCCTTAAGTACTATTTGGTCATCTCTTTTATGTACTTGCATTACAATTGTCGTCATACAATATATATGATGTGGTAAAACAGAGACTTAAAGAACACTGTTCTCTGAAAATTATTGCTTCTTTTAATTCAATACAGCCCCAGGTTACTGACTTGGAATGGGTTTAATGTATAGAATGCCAGTTTGAAGCTCTTTTAGTAAATGCTTAAAAGGTTTTTCATTACTAGATATTGAATCTAAAATTTCTAAATTACTTCCTCTGTTGGGTTTAGAAGGCTGAACTAATTCTCTTAACTGTTGGAATACCATTTTGGTAAATGTTAGTGAAACTTCATAAGATACCTACCTGGTGGTTATTAGATTCTTTATAACTGACGGTGAAAATTAACATACTTAACATAACTTTAAATTTATGATGTATGAATGAATATATAATAATTTGAACTAATAAAGTGATGTGAGTTTTACAAAATCCACAGAGATGATATCTAAGAATGTAATTAGTAAGCCTGAGTATTGACTGGTAATTTATCATATTTTTTCCAATTATTACATTGTCCTTTGCTTGTATTGAAAATAAAATTACAAAAAGCAAAAGAAATAGGAGTAGGACTAAAATTCTTGATCTGTCTGTGGGGCAGAAACTTCTTGCTGTCTGCTCAGTGTTTACTCTCTCCTTTTTCTTTACTAGTAGAACTCTGGTTGCATGTCTAACAAAAGTTCAGATCTTCCCATATTCCTCTGCAGCTAGAGATGGATAAAGGCCTAAGGTAGAGATTAGCAAACTTTCTTAGTCACTGAGCTCTTGGGCCTCAGTAATTTTTCCACACTGCCCTGAAGCCAAAAGAAATGCCTAACAGTTTTGTTAAGTGGTTCCATCCAAACAACTTAGTAAATATCTATGTTCTAACAAGGTAATACCTATTTGAAAAAATAATACATATAAATTAAAAGAAAAACTATTCTTATTCCATTCTTGACCAACCAAGATTACATATTAATGGGGGGGGCTTGTGCCTTGAATGCTATACAACTTTTCAAATTTTGGAATCAGATTGGACCCAGTTGTCTTCATTTCCTGTTCCACATTGATTTTCATAGGGTACTTACATTTTTTTAAACAATAGTATTGTCAAACTCCCAGCTTTTCAAAGATATGTCATTTCAGTATAGCATGATAAGTGTTGAAACTGAATTGCTCAAGTTAGTAGTTCAGTCAGTGTCTGATAGGTGTTGAATATTACTATGCTTTCCTCAAAAATTTAAAATATCCTGTTATGCCCCAGTGAATTTGTTATGATACCATGAAGTAGTTTGGCACATGGTTTGGGAACTATGAGTGCAAGGAAAAATTGTTGAAAGGAACTTCAGGGAACATTTGGAAATAGGCCAAACTCAGCTGGCAGGTACCTTCTGCCCTCCACCCTCCTGCTTCTTCCTGCTTATAATGCAGATGCAATGTCTCAAGATGGAGTAGCCATCATATAATCATGAGAATGAGACCCTAAAGATGACACAACAGTAAGTTAGAAGGAAAGTGAGTCCTAGATAATTCTTCTGTCAGCCCTATGGGTTCTGGATTGCTCACCAATGGACCTTTTGTTACATATGAACCACATTGTGGTAAGGTTTCTACTGAATGCAGCTGACTGCACTCTGAACTGACTTTATCTAAATTTTTAGCGAAGCATCAGGTACCAGACTGAACTTGAGGTTTCTATATATATGATTGCCATTTCAAAATAACAATCAATATTTGAAAGAATAGAATTTATCTGAAGGCTAAGCAAATTTATTGAGGATGATGCTTTTAATATTCTCCAGGAAAGAAAATGCTCCATCTTTCCCAGTCTTGACAGTGAGTTGGCAAAACTGTGAGGTATTGCTGCAAGAAGATCTGAGTTTAGTAGTTGAGTTTAGGAATGTTTGTTTAGAAACATGCATGTTTAACAGACAATCTGACTAACCCTATTAACAGCAACCTTTCCAAACTTTTTCTATGGAAGGCATGGCATTGCAAAGACATTGGGCTGTTGCCACTGAAATAAATAAAAATGCCAGTATCCATCCATTTGTTATTAGCAACGCTGCTTGTCTTCAGTTTCACTTTATGTCCTCCTTCCATGCTCTCTTGCTGTCACCCAATATGAAAGGTCCAAGGACAAATGCTCTTACTGTTATTTTAAAATGGAACTTTGAGGTTGACTTGCATATTGATTGAAAAAGAATACAGTTCATTTACAGGCAACGGAGAATCTTTTTTGGATTGTGGGTGATAAAGGAAAAAGAATCAACTGTTTCAAACACAAAAACTATTCACAGGTTATCAAACATTTAAACATTAAAGATGTGTGCAGAAGTTCTTAAATTCTTCCTTTTATGACCCTCAATTCCCAAAACCATTTTATATCCTTACCCCTTACCTGCCACTGTCACCTCTCTACTCCCTCTACCTTCAGTCCAGAGAAAAAAATGCATATTATTTCATTTACAAGGAACAGGGAAGGAACTTTACATGTTCAGAAAGTTTTTGGTGTGTGTTGTGTCTTAACTACTTTCCTTTATTTAGACCCTTTTCTCTTTGTCATTGAACTTAAATGGAGAGCAATAATCTTCAAAAATTAAGGAAGAAAATTAATATTTACTGATACCCACCATGCACCAAGTTCTAGAAGGTGCTTTCACATATATTATTTTACGTGATTTTCAGTTACTGCAGCATAAGAATGAGAATAGGCAAGGTGGTATGGTAGAAGGCTTGGAAGTCCATCAGACTGGGTTTGTATCCCACCTTTTTCATTTAGTAGCTATTCGATCTTGCTCAATACCTCAATGGAGGTACTATTTCCATGTTAAAGATAGAGAGATCGAGTCTCAGGAGGATTTAAGGTTTTAATTGTTTATTCTTTAATAGATGAGCCAACATTTTTAGGAAAATCCCTCAACTGTCTGAAAGGACTCAAATACTTCATAGAAACCTGCAGCCTAACGCCATCTTTTGTAGTACTAGTTTTCTGTTTTTGTAAGACTTCCAAATGAGCTTTAGAATCCTATTCTTACCATTGAGAGTTGAGACCACTTACATCCACATTACTAAACAATTAGGGGTGAGAACTGAGATTGCCTGTGTCAACATGCCTAAATATTTGTTTCAGGAAATTCTTACCCAGCAAGAGATTGCTCACCTGGGCAAATAGCAAGTGTATCAACAGCAGTTCACTTATGAAGATGTGTTTCATCTTCTTGTGAAGAAAGCACAGTGTGCTCCTCATGTGCCTACCAACCCTAAACTACTATATCATGAACTCTGCCCAATCCAGATTAGTTTCCTGCCTTGAAAGACCAGCCTTAAACCACTTTATCCTAGACCCCCAAACTCTATACATAGTATTCTCTCTTGTCCTCTTCTTTCTTTTTTTTTCTTTTTTTGCATTACGCGGGCCTCTCACAGTTGTGGCCTCTCCCGTTGTGGAGCACAGGCTCCGGACGCGCAGGCTCAGCGGCCATGGCTCACGAGCCCAGCTGCTCCGCGGCATGTGGGATCTTCCCGGACCGGGGTGCGAACCCATGTCCCCTGCATCAGCAGGCGGACTCTCAACCACTGCGCCACCAGGGAAGCCCTTGTCCTCTTCTTTTTGAGACACTATTACGACTTTGTTGATGGTTATGTTCTCCCTATTACAGCAGGTCTAAACCATTTAGCTCTGTTTCCTGGTGGTCTTTCGAGGAGTTGTCAGTCAACAACACCACCGTTGACAACTCTGTGTTTTATACTCTATCATTTGAAAAGTGCTGTGTAGTAGTAGATTAACGTTACTCACAGAGAGCTCTGACCTTTGTTCTTGGGAGATACCTCTAAGCCCTTGGATTGATCTGCTTGCTTTTGGCCAACAGTGTCAGCTCAGCTTCCAGAGAGGCTGCAAACTTAGGGTCAGTCATATGGGTGGTCAACCATGTCTATGTGCCTAAACCCCAATGAGGACTCTGAATACCAAGGCTTGGGTGAACTTCCCTGGTTGGCAATATTCCATGAATACTGTCACACATCGTTGCCTGGAGAAGTTAGCACTGTCTACAACTCCACTGGGAGAGGACAGCTGGACGTTTCAGATGTAGAACTATCTTGGACTCTGTCCCTTGTGCTTCTTCCCTTGGCTGATTTTAATTTGTATCCTTCTACTGTAAGAAACCATAACCATAAATGTAACAGCTTTTGGAGAATTCTCTGAATCTTTCTAGTAGATTATGGAACTTGAAGATGGTCTTGGGAACTTGCAATTGGTGTCAAAAGTAAGTGTTGTTTTGGGGACTGCTGAATTTTGTGTTGGTGTCAAGATGATACTAGTTTTGGGGACTCCTGAACTTTGTAAGCAGGTGACTCGGTAGGAGTAGAGCACACTCCAGTTTTAAGAAGACCCTCAGGAATAATTCTAACACTTAGCAAATTTCCTTCTTTTCTATGGTAAGAGAAGAGAGTGGAGAAATGTTGAAGAGCAAGTTATAGCTTTACTCTCTTAGGATGTAAATGAATACATTCTATTTATAGGCTGGAGAGTGTAGAATAAATCATCATAATATTATTACTCTACATGTTTCTGATTCCCCAGTATTTCTATAAGGAATCTTTATTTCACTAATGAGGAAATTGCAGGCTCAGAGAAATGAAGTACTTTTCTTAGACCCATGAAAATAATAAAACCTTTACCCCTAGGTTTTCTCATTAAAAATTCAGGTGGTTTCTTTTAAAGGTGTCATGTCTTATCCAAGTTACCCCCATAGAAACTGCAGGTGCACATATACTTTCGTGAAATAAGATTCTCTGATACACATTGCTCAGCAACCTCAGCAGTATATCATTGTGGCACAAAAATGTTTGACACATTCATATGTATTTCTTTTGCTAATTTCCCATTTTCCTTATCCTACTCAAGCAGGCAATCAATTTTGTAATTTTTCTACTGGACATTTTCTGGCTGTGTAGGAGTAGAAGTTGTACACCAGACTTATTTCCTGGATTTTGTTTCCAAAAGCTTCAGCCCACTGAAGAGAATAGGGTCCAGTGAAAGAGAGCCTACAGAGAGGGATTTCCCACAGATTGCAAAGAATTTCCTTTTCTGCTGGGGATAGGAGGGAAAGATCTGTGGGTTTCATGTACTACAGAAATCTACTCCCTGTTCCCTGGTATTGAACCTCAGATGTGGAAGTCCTCAGAGGGAATGACCACTAGGTACATCAGGGAAACTGATTTTAGTCCAGGAAATCCTAACTTCATTAAAGACTTGGTACCCAGTGTGAACCACAGAAGTGAGAGAGTGCACAATAGATCTGAAAGGTCCATGTGGGCTGGACTAATGGAAGACTAAGTGATATTCAATATAAACAAATGATGACTAAAGTAGTCCACCCCCCAATATCCTAGTATTGACTAGGAACTCAAGACCTTAATTCAACCCTAAAGAGGAATCCCAAGAATGGCTGATGTCTGAATTTCATTCCAGCTTGGCAGAATGTAGGCTTGGGGTTAAAAATAAATAAATTTATACAAAAAAGTAAGGAATCATTTAAAAATTTCTTATACACCTAATGTGAACTCAATTCATATATGCTCATCATTCCTTTCCTTCTGTTTCTAATAAGGCTTTATTTAGTATATCTCAGACCATTTGTTTATTTCAATTTTTGGTGAAAATTTAGATACATCTGTTAGGAACATACATTTCTAGATTTCTAACAAATTTAAATGCTTCTGTCTTTTTTAAAAGACAGTTTTTTTAAGAGAAGTTTTAGGTTGACAGCAAAATTTGAAAAGAAAATACAGAGATTTCTCATATACTTCCTGCCCCTAAACATGCACAGCCTCCCCCATTATCAACATCCCCTCCCCCCATAGTGGTACATTTCTTACAACTCATGATCCTACATTGACACATCATAATCACCCAAAGTTTACATTATGATTCACGCTTGGTGATGTACATTCTATGGGTTTGGACAAATGTATAATTACATGTATCCATCATTATGGTATCACACAGAATATTTTCATTGCCCTAAACATCATCTGTGCTTCACCCCTTAAGCCCCGAACTTTTTACTGTCTCCATAGCTTTGCCTTTTCCAGAATGTCATATAGTTGGAATCATATGTAGCATTTTCAGATTGGCCTCTTTCACTTAGTTATATACATTTAAGTTTCTTCAAAGTTTTTTCATGGCTTATTAGCTCATTTCTTTTTTGCACTGAGTAATATTCCATTGTCTGGATATACCACAGCTTATTTATCCATTCACCTACTGAAGGACATCTTGGTTACTTCCAAACTTTAGCAATTATGAATAAAGCTGCTATAAGCATCTGTGTGCAGGTTTTGTGTGAACAGAAATTCATTTTCAATTCACTTCAATTCATTTGGGCAAATCAAATACCTTACCTCCTTGCTTAGGTGTTTTATTCTTTTTGATGCAGTTGTAAATGGAATTGTTTTCTTAATTTCTCTTTCTGATAGTTTGTTATTAGTGTATAGAAAAGCAAAAGATTTTTGTATATTGATTTTGTATTCTGCAACTTTACCAAACATGTTTATTAATTCTAACAGGTTTTTTTTTTTGGTGGAGTTTTTAGTGTTTTCTCTGTATAATATCCATCATCTGCAAGTAGTGACAGTTTTACTTTTTCCTTTCCAATTTGGATGTCTTTTATTTTTTCTTGCCTAATTTCTCTGGCTATGACTTCCAGTACTATGTTGAATTAAGGGTGAGAGTCAGCCATCATTTTTTAAAATAAACTTTCTGTCCCTTTCTCCCTCTCATCTTTTTGGACTCCAGTGATACATAGGTTGTTTTTCTTAATGGGGTCCTGTAAGTCCCAGGTTCAGTGGTTAGGGATCAGGGCAGACAGCAGGGGTGGCTAGAGCCAGTGGTATACACACACTTAGCTGAGAGGGCCAGCTGCAAGTGCCTCAGTAGGGGTAGTGCTGGTTGCAAACACACAGATAATGGTGGGATCTAGTGCAAGCAGCAAAGGCTGGGGTCAAATGCAGGAACACTAGCAGTTGCAGTGGCCCTGGCTGTACACTACTGTGGGTGCTGAGTCTTGCTATGGGTGCATGGCAGTGAATACTGTTGTTGGGAGTCAGGCTGGGGGCATTCAGTTGCACAGCTCAGGGAGCTAGCTGCAAGTGAGCCCAGTGGTAAGAGAATGGGTCGAATTGGGGCTCACAAGGAGTTGTGAGGACTTTGGCTGTTGGTGAACACATCTGTGGCTGCAGGATCTTGAAGGCTGTTAACAGGCGTCAGGTCAGCACCATGCAAGTGCACAGCTTGAGAACCTGGCTCCAAGTGTGCCTACAGTGGTGGGGGTCAGTGTGGAGGTCGAGGCTGGTGTCTTGTACTCATGAAGCTGTAGGGGCCTTGTTTGGCTGCTGGTGTGGGTAGTCCTGGGCTCTGGCAGGGGTAAGGTAGGGGAGGGATTGCTGAGGAGTCAGGCAGCTGGCAAACATGAAGACTTGTAGGGCGAAAACTGGTAAAGTCTGCAGGAGGTCCACAGGGTCTGTACTGGCCGTTGATTTCTTCAGTGGTGTAACTGTTGGGGCCCTCTTCAGAACTGGCCACTGGAAACCACGGTTGCTCCTACTGCATGGCTGATACTGGTAGTCCTGGCTCTTCTTCCTTGTTCTTAACCTTCGCTATACATCTCAGCTTTGCCTCTGGGTGGGGTGAAGCCAAAGCTGTTTCTTCATATAGTGCCCTGAAAGGCTGGGGAAGCTGGTCACTTGTCTTGCTTTTCCTTTCCCAGGAAGGGAAATTCTTTCTAGTTGGGGAGTTTCCTCTTGGCTCTGAGGAATGCTGGCTTGGGGAATGGGTTGATGCAGCCAAAATGAAGCTGTTCTTTCTTCCCTTTTTGTGTGGTTATTGTCAAGTTCCTTCTCTGTTGAAGTTTCTTAAGTGGACTTCAGAACTCTCCCAGAGCTGTTTTGTCCATGGATAGCTGTATAATTGTTGATCCTTGCGGAGGGACAGGGGTGAGGGTTTCCTCCTTTGCCCTCTTGATGACCTCACTCTTAAGTAATTTGTTTTTGTTTGCATCCAAATTACTCTCTATTGTTCCCAGTTTCTGTTTCTCTGGTTCTGGGACTTCCAAGGTGCTCAATGGGAGAAATCTACCCATTGTTTTCTAGGCACTCTTCTCTTTTGCCTGTGTTGAATCTTAGGCTGATTCATCCAACTATCAATCCCTTACATCTCTAATATTCCTGAAATTCCTGAAACCCTGTGGTTGATTGAGGTGGATCCTTGCTGTGTATATGTGTGTGTGTGGGTGCACGTGTGCACATGCATGTGTGTGTTTTACAGATAATAGATAACAGATAAAAATCTTTTTAACTTTTCTTTCCTTAATTTAATGATAGTTTAGAGGTGGAGGAAATAGTCCTAAGTGGCTTAATTCACTCAAGTATCTTCTTAAAACCACTGAATTGAATTTTGGTCAGGGGAGTAGCATCTACAGGATTTAGAAGGTATATAAGTGCTATGCTGTTCTCAAAGGATTTATTTTTCAATCTTTTAATGATTACTACTTCTTTGATCTACTTCCAAATTTCCTACATGCATCACATACATTTTAAGGTCATAAATTATCTGTATTACTTTAGCACTTTTATTTTGTAGCTTTAAGAAATAATTGTATCAAAATGTTTGGAAACAATTTGCTGGATGTAAACACAGCCTAAATTCATCCCAGTTGGGCTACTATTTAATGACTTGGATTTCAGCTAGATTGACTACACTTAAAAGAACGGCATGTGTAGCCTCTAATGATCCACTGGCAACTTAAAAGTCTAATTAAAGACCTACAAATCCAGTCATCTGTGACAGTGACTTTAATCACTTCTTGGAGGAATTTACTAGGAACCTAAATTTTTCTAGTTCAGAAAAGAACTTTCTTATATCAAATGGAAACCTCAGGTAAAATGTTTGATATTGAAGAAGGAAAACTTAAGAACGTGTCATGTCTATGTTTTCTCATCAGAAATTTGATGAGATATAGTTTTTTTCAATTAGTTTTTAAAGAAAGGATATTCATAAAATGACAAAAAGTAAATGAAATACAGTTTATTCATAATATAAAAGTTTCTTGGTTAAAATGATTCTCCATTTTAACCCAAATGGTATGGAATGAGTACGATAAATGATAATGCTAATATAAAATGTGTGTTGAATTTTCTCTTATTTTTAAATAAATGAGATTATTTATACACAAAGCAAAACTATTACTAGTTATTAAAATGTAAACAAAAGAACAAAGAGTGTTGCTCATCATCCCCTGTACAAAAGGTTATGTCACAACCCACCAACAGTGTGCCCTGAGAGGAATTCAGGATGGAAAAAAACAGGATGTAGCATTCTGTGTTTTGGATATTTGGGTACCTAGATAATTAAGTTGCGAATCTAAGGAACATTTCAATGACCCCAGATTTGTGCATACATAGAAAAGCACTAAAATCATTAACTTGAGATATCTGTTCTTTGTGACTAGCAGTAATCTTTTTATACTTGAATACATGTATTTCACAGCCAAAAAATGTATATATATATATTGGCTTGTCCCCTATCTCTTCAGAGCTGTTCCTCAGAGCTGAGAGGCTGTTTCCTGAGCTATAGTCCTCATTAAGGTCCCCACATAAAACTGAAACTCATTGATCTTACATTGTATGTTTTCTTTCAGTTGACAAGAACAAGAGCTAGTATTTACTGAGTGTTTATTATGTGCCAGGCCCTCTCCCAGGAGTTGTATAAATATTATCTGAGTTAATCCTCACAACATTTCTATGAGGTAGGATTCATCATCATTCCAATGTTAGGATAAAGAAGTGGAGACTTAGGGACTTCCCTGGCAGTCCAGTGGTTAAGACTTTGCCTTCCAGTGCAGGGGGTGTGGGTTTGATCTCTGGCCGGGGAGCTAAGATCCCACATGCCTCGTGGCCAAAACACCAAAACATAAAAAACAGAAGCAATACTGTAACAAATTCAATAAAGACTTAAGAAAAAAAAAACATCCTAATTAAAAAAAAAAAGAAATAGAGACTTAGAAAGTTTCACTTTTTTGCTATGTCCCCAAATCAGTAAGTGTTGGAGTATTAGAATCAGGCAGCCATACTCTGAAGATCTGTTTTTCATGAATATTTAATTTTCTTGGTCCTTGGAATACAACGATGGAACTATGTTGTCTTTATCCTCAAGAACAGTACAGTTTGTTTCAATAAAAGGTAATTGTTTTTATAGGGGTAATCTGGTTGAATAGAAGTGTGAGTATGAGTCTGCCTAAGCAGTTTATGAAGATACAGAAAAGGTAGAGTTTGCACTAAATGTTCTAGAATGAGTAAAATTATTTCAACTGCTAAAGCGACGGTTGGCATTCAGGGTGAAGAATTAGTGGGTGATATTCTAAAGGTTTATGAGAGCATTGTATAGCTGAGAAAGAAAAAGTAATTGATATTAAAGTTTTGAAGCAGAATGTCTTCTTAAAAAAAATAAGTCCTGTAGTTTTGACAACTCTTTCTCTCTCTTGCTCTGTCTCTCAATTTTACACACACACACACACACACACACACACACACACACACACACACGTTACCTGAGAAGAGATATGTTTCAGGCTCCTAAATTACTGAGAAATGACACCTCTATTTTTTCCACTGTTTCTACTGAACAAAATAATTTGGTCTTTACTGGACAGCCCTAAAGGATTAGAGTGTAGACTTCATCCAGCAGAGCAGCTGCAGTTTTCTCTTATTTTCACTTATCTTCATTCTTAACAACACAATTACAAATAAATGCGACACCCAGGCTGTTGCTGACACGGATGTGAGGATAAACATGGCAGCAGCCTGGTAGACGTAAGCATTTAAAACTGTGAATCACCTAAGGTAAGGAATATCCAATTTCAATGGATTCAGCTAAAACTCAATAACATTTTCAGTGGAAGAGTAAAGTAGCTTTAGTCTGGGAGGAAGTTAAACTGTATTGTCAACAGATTATCTTTTGAAAGTCTCTTTCTAGTTGTAAGAAAATGTAAAACTAATAAGAAGACTGATATATACTGATTCTTATTTGGAAATCTCACAGGAACGTAGCCTTAGTAATTAGAATAATCATGGAAATATTGTAGATATGCATTTATCTCCAACAACATCCATATAGTTAAGATGTTCATGAACAATTAAAAATTATAATTTGTTTTCTAGTACAAAATAAAAGTATTCTGAAAAAAATTCCATATGGATGGGGAGAAGGGAGGCAAAACATTTCTCATGGTCTTACTATCCAGAGAAAATAATGTTAATGCTTGGTGTTTCTTTTCAATATCCTTATAAATGAAGTATGAATATTGCCATATTTCTTTAATCTATTAAAAGTGGGCATAGATTTTTAGAATTGTAATATGAATAACTTGATAATTATGGCACTTTATGACAGAATTCTTTTTTTATTGAAGTATAGTTGATTTACAATGTTGTGTTAATTACTGCTGTACAGCAAAGTGATTCAGTTATACATATATATACATTCTTTTTTATATTCTTTTCCATTATGGTTTACCATAGGATATTGAATATAGTTCTCTGTGCTGTACAGTAGGACCTGGTTGTTTATCCATTCTGTATATTAAAGCTTACATCTGCTAACCCCAACCTCCCACTCCAGCCCTCCCCGCTCCCTCTCCCCCTTGGCAACAACCAGTCTGTTCTCTATGTCCATGATTCTGTTTCTGTCTCATAGATAGGTTCATTTGTGTATAACAGAACTCTTTATATATTTCTGCTTTGAGTGGGCTGGTAATCACCATCAAATCCATGGAATTTTGCCCGTAAGCCATCAAATTCTATTCCCACTGTGGCTCCTCTTAGATAAATATCAAATGATGTATCCTTTCTTGAGATGTAGCAAATACCCACTTGGGCCAGTTAGCATTTGGTAGCTGTGAGAAATTTTTGGAAAGCTAAGGTAGTCTGATTATCAGCTGGGGTCTCCCGGCCTCTACAGAAGTAGGTATGTTTAGCTTGAGCCTCCATTTCACACCCTTTAGAGGTTCACAGCCCTCTTTAGCACTTGTGTAAATTCCCTTAGGACTTTCATTCTTCAGTAACCTCTTGCTTTGAGCCTCTGGTTCCGTTGACTTGGTCCAGGTTATAGATTATCTCACCTCCTCTAAAGGTTGGCTCAGACCTGGAATTCATCTCTGTTCTGTGACTTACATCAAGTGAACAAAACTGTTACTCAAGCCATATGCCTGCCTAAGTTTAGGAGAGAGGTGTGTGACTGAATGAGTTTGGGGGTTTAACATTCTCACAGCATAACCAACTTATAATCAGATATTTCTGTCTTAAAAGTTCTTTGGCTACCCTACAACAGGGGATTATTAATGGGCATCTCACCTCATACAGCACTTTTGCCTCAAACTAGTTTGCTAAATTCTTTTTCTCTTGTCATTTTCCTAATTTTTTTTACCTTATCCCCTTTTCCTCTCTTGCCCCAAGTAATCCCAACTTATTCTCAAGTTTTGCAGAGGAATAAATTCATGTCTTTCCAGCTCCTAAACTCCAAATACTGCATATGCAAACTCATGAAGAAGCTCATAAGAATGGTGTCTTTCATTTATACGTAGAAAGAAATGCCGTAAATAGCATTATTTTCTTTCCATTACACAAGTTTTTAAAATAAAATAATTCTCATTTTTTTCATAAATTATTGTCAAAACCAAATATCTAGATCTAGCAATTAGAAAATTAATAAGTGCAAGTGTTCTTCTTTTTCCTCTTCCTTTTCCTCCTCCACTTCTTTTTCTTCATCTTACTTATTTTACTTTTTCTTATACGAATAATTCTATAAAGATATTTTTTTAAGTACTTTTAAAATATTCTGAAATTCAGAGTTATGAAGTAAAATACAAATAAAATCATGTGAATTTCTTTAAAAATGTAACTACTTGCTCAGTGACTATGACTAGTTAGTGTATCATATACTCAACATGATATGGTATAATATTAATTTTATAGTTATTTCATTGATCTTATGGATGAGACAGTTTAATGTGTGATAAAGTTAAGAAGGTACAGATTCCAAATCCAGCAGCAAATTTGGGAATTAGGAGCAGAAATACAAAATATTAGCTGTGGTAAAGATAACTAAGATTAGGATAAGGTGGATGAGCATGAGGCCTCTGAATTCCATTATTTTGTTACAATATCTTGCAGAGAATGTTCTTTCACCAGTGGCTTGCACTGTATCAATTTTAGTGCCCTCATTTTAAAACCTGTACGTTTACAACTACTCTTGGGGTTCTAAAATAGGAGAGACAGTCAAGAATTCAGAGAAGTTCAAGTGGTTCATTATGGCTGGAACATAGATTAGGAATATGGCAAGAGTCAAGGTTGAAGCTATGGGCAGGGCCCCGTTAAGGGAGTCAGGTTATGGGGAGGGGGAACTTAACATACTTCATTAAAGAATGCATACTCTATTCTGTAGACAATGAGGAACCATAGAAAAATTTAAGTTGAAAGTGATTTGGTCATTGTATTGGGAGATGTTCTTTATTAATAATGCTATTTATTTGTTGATTGATTTGCCTGACTGGAGAAGAAAGAGCAGTGCCCTTGGCTTGGAATTACACAATACCCCAGCTTGTCTTTTAACTACTTGGACCTTTGAAAGTGACCATTATTAAGGTACTATTGATAGCTATGGCCATGAATAAATTACTACTATTCGTACATGCTTTTTTTGCAGTTTCATTAAAACCTGGTTGTATACTTGTCAACATCTTTCATTACATTTCATTACACTTCTCAGAAGAAAAGCAGATTGAGAGTGACTAATGTAGAGAGTGTAGAGAGGCAAGTAGGAACACCAGCTGGAGATCTGTTATCTTCACGAAGGATGATGTGACCTGAACTAAGGAATCGTTTTTGTGGATGGAAATTTGGGGATGCATATGAAAATGTCAAGTGGTATAATTAGAAAATGCTCAGCAATGGGATGTGGAAAATGAAGAAGAGAAGGGGAGGTAGATAGTTACAACTGTTTTTGTGTGTGATTGATTGTACACTGATATGCAGAGAAATCCAAATAAAGGATTAGACATTGTTAGAAAACTGGTGTCAGTGGGTTGGCAAACGTTAGTTTTGAACATATTGAGTGTAAATGTTCTGATTCTTGATGCTTTGTGTTTCAGAAGCCTCCACTACTTGCTTTAAATTTATGTTGAATTTTCACTAAAAGAGGAAATTTCATCTTTACAATTTAGCAAAGACAAATGATATCTATGGTAATATAAATAATAATTGCAACAGTCTAAGAATAACCTCCAACTAACCTATGCTTCTCAGTGACAGCTGGAAAGATTTTGGCCCATGCCTTCCAGTCATCCTTTATTCTTATTTTTTACTAGCATTATATTTGTTAAGAAATGAGACCTTATATCTAGTTTAAGGAACTAGGTAAGTTTAACAACGTTAAAATTATAAAACCTAATTGTCATTAATTACAACATTCTTTTTTCAAATTATTTTTCATTATGGAAATTCTGAAATATATGCAAAATTAAAGACAATTGCTTAATAAACCCCTTACGCCCAAAACCCAGTCTAAGCAATTATGGCTAATGTTTCATTTAATTTCCACCTACTCCCTTCTTTAACCCTCTGGAACGCTAAAAGCAAAACAGCTTTACTGAATCATAATCATAACCATTTTTAGTGTAAAATTCAGTATCTTTTAGTAAGTTTACAGAGTTATACAAATATCACCACACCCAGTTGTAGAACATTTTTAATCACACCAAAGAGATTCCTTGTACCCATTTTCCTTTACTCTCTTTCCCACCCTGAGCCCTCTGCAACCACTAACCTGCTTTCCATCTCTATAGATTACAACATTCTTTAATTGGTAATGGGAATGATATTTATTATAGAGTTGTTTTATGTGAGGAAGTTTCTCAAACCATATTTATATCATTTTTGGTAATCTTATGATGTAAGTAGTCATTATCACCATTTTAGAGATGAGGAAACGTAGGATTAATTGATTAACTGATATACTCAAGATCACATCTTGGAGATGGTGAAGAAGTCATTTGATCTAAACCTGACAGAAACCCAGGCTCCTTTTTCTACACACACTGCTTTATAGCTTATGCCATATTGTTTACAAATATTCATAGTGTTTCATATATTCAATTATCCATCAAGCAATCATTAGCTAAATTTAAGTGTATCAGGCATTGGGGTCTCAAACATAGCTTTGTTTCTATTGTTAAGGAACTCATAGTATGTGGAAGAATATGACAAATATGTAGTGGATACTGACAAATTAGTGTAGTATACATATGTATGTGTGTATCTGTATACGTTGTGTATGTGTCTGTGCATGTGCATGTATATGTATATGTATGTGTGTGTACAGAAGTGACCAATTCTGCCTGGAGATTTACAAATGGCTTCCCATCAGAGATGGTGTTTAAGTTGACACTTCATGAAGGGATTCACAAGTTGAACGAGGGGTCTAAGGTCATTCCAGTTAACAGGAAAGGCATTGCAAAGACACACTGGTATTATTTTGCCCATCTCTCTTCTCATTTTTTTTCTCCTTTTCCTTCTCATTCATGCTCTTCTTTCCTCTCCCCCTTTCTCTCTGGCATATGCTTTGCTCTTCAATTTGTTTTCTTTCTAATGCCTTCCTCTAGACTTCTGCAAACCCCTAGGTAACTTTGTACAAATTTTTAAAAAAGATGTCCTTTCCTTGAAGTATGCAACCCTGTACCAAGATGCAGGAGACAAGTGAGTAAATCTGAGGTTCATCTCCAGTCCCCACTCTCTAGAGGCCCTGAGTAGGGTACATCCTGCACCACATGATGAGATGAGGTGGCTCTAAACTCCTCTTGATGCACGTGTCTTCCCTTCCTTTAATCTCTTGAGATATCTTTCTTTTCTCCTCTTATTCTTTCTTTTTTCTTCCCTTTCTCATTCTTTTTCTGTTCTACTTTTTCTTTTTACCATTACCTCTGCTCTAATGATCATAATATGAAACTTAAGTAGACATTTAGAGATTTTTATTTACTTAACTAAAAATAAATGAGAGTTTCATGCTTTCATTATGTACACGAAAAACACATAAGTAAATGTGCTTTTATATGTGTCCCTGAAAAAAAATCCTTACGATGATTTTCTGTAGAAAAATACTTTCCCTATCTGTATGTTTGATACTACTAAGAATGGCTAGTTGTTTTCTTCCTGACAGAAAATGTGCTGCCGTTTGTCGTGAGCTATGGAAAAATCTGTGAGCAATAGTGTCGCATCAGTAGAAACACTTTCCTTCAGATTGCTAGAAATCATCAAAATGAAACCTGTAATGCTT
The DNA here is from genome assembly GCF_964341445.2 of Mesoplodon mirus. NCBI lineage: Eukaryota > Metazoa > Chordata > Mammalia > Artiodactyla > Ziphiidae > Mesoplodon > Mesoplodon mirus. The sequence continues at coordinate 48,464,943 of NC_138984.1, forward strand.
TTCAGTAGGCTCTGGCATAACATTTTGTAAGTTAAGGCAGCAATGATATGCTTTGTTGCAAAAGTTGGAATGATCTAGGTAGGACTTTTTAGGCAGTTTGGATACTAGAATGGGAAAAACTGAGAAATCAGTTACCTGACAGTCAGCAAAAATGAAAAGTATCTCTGTAAGCATGCTGCAGAGGGCAAATTGAAATGATCAAATAATGTGTACTCTATCAATTAAAAAATCTACATGAAACTCTGGACATGAGGCAGTGAATAAAAAGTTGGAAAGGAGACTCTGGCAGAGAGTGCAGAAATCCATAAGCAAATGGTTATGTTGGATTTGCAGGTTACAACTTAATTCTGACTGCACATGAGAATTACTTGGAGTACTTTAAAAGAAAAATACCAGCGCCAATGAGGTGCCTGAACAAGGTTTGTTTTGTCTTGGTTTATTTTGCTCTCCAAGTGATTCTGGGGATCTCATGAGGGCTGAGAACCACAATATTACATGACTTGTCCACAAAACTCTTTCCTGTCATTTTTTAGTGAGGAGCAAAAACTACTAGATTAACTGCTTTATCTCATCTATTATAAAACTACAGGCATTAATGGGGAACCAAACCCAAAATACTGAAATTTAACTACGATGCACCTCGCCCCGTCTAAGCTTCATTATTTTAAAACCAGAATGGGAGGAAATTGGTGACTCTTTTCTCTGAATCATACTAATCCTAATAGAGAATTACTGTTTTTCTTCATTTTGTGGCATTCCAGGAGGTGTTGTAAAAATATCAGCTATATGTACCTCTGAAAATTATTGTTCCTTTAAAGAAACTAGTTATTGAAATATTGTTTTGAGGAAGTCCATGTGGGGGAATCATGCATGTGAGTTGTGAACGATAAGGGAGAGACCATAACGTCAAATTTGTAGTTACTCATGTCGATGTTCATATTAGTTGTCTAATCTCTGCCAGAAGAGGGACGGTCTCTGTCTTGTTCATTGTCAGAGACATGCCTGGCTCTGAGCCTGGAAAAGAGTAGGTGTTCTGTAAATGTTTATTGAATGAATAGAATTTACTCGAAGAAAAGGAAGAAGCTGATGGTTAGCGAAAACATCAAGTGCCGAATATGTCCATGGCTAGTGGAGAGGGGAAAACCTTACTTGATGTAACAATCTTGGGTGTCTCATAGAATTAGACTCCAGATTTTGGTGGCAGGAGAGGGGCATCACTAGGGTTGGATGAGTCTTGGTGAAGGGGTGTATGTATTGTTTGGATTATCAGGCTGATGCCTGATCCAACTCTTTGGGTTCCACCTCCTGAAGAAGCAAGAGAAGCTAGGCCCCAGGAACAGGCAGTCACGATCTCAGAGGAATCACTATTATTTCATTATTTTAATGTAGTATTCATTTTAGGGTAGGAAATACCACAAGAGAATGCTCTGACATAATGAAGAGTGAGGGACTTGTGGGCAAGGGGAGGTTGGAGTTGCTCTTTAAAACATTGTTTTAAGACGGATAATTTCATTAAATCTTTGTGACTTGGTTGGGATAGATTTGGATAAGCTTCTTCTGTTTTCTCTGAATTCTTACAGTTAAGAATTCATCTAGAGAAATGGTACCTTCACACCTTTCATACATTTCATTTGTATTATGTTACACTGTTATATTAATTGTATTATATCATATATATTACCTTGCAGTTTGATATATATTACCTCCTCTTGTTCAATTCTGTTTTTTTTAAATGGATTTTTCTCTTTTCAGCAACACAGGGTGAGAGTGAACAGGAAGAGAACAATGATAGACTTTTAACGAAAGTTACTGAGCAAACACTATCCAAAATCTGATAATATAAATATAGGAAATGGAAAGTAACAGAAAAGGAAGACAAACCCCCCCCCCCACATTTTTATCAGAGGAACCTATCATATTAAACATCAACTTTTCCTTATTTACAGACATAATAATTTTCTGTATTTATAAGAAACAGATTTTCCTGCCAGTTGGGTGATAGAAGATACCACTTCAGCTTTTTTTTCTTTTATTTTCAAAATTCTGATAAAACTTTTGTCAAAATTTATGAGGGGAATTCCAAAAGAAAGTTATTAAACTGTATTAGACAATCATTTAATAATAGAGAGAAAACTGTCAATGTCAGCAGTTAACGTTAGCCAAGTCAGCCAGCATTATAACTCAATAATTCCAACTTAGGCTAGATATGAAATAGAGACACAAAAGGAAAAGCCACGTGTTTTTGTTGTTGTTGTTGTTTGGGTAGTCTTGCCCTTAATTTGAACTCATTTGACTCAAATATAAAATCTCAGGAAATTCAAGCCAGTAGAAATTCCACTTATTTCTTGGCCAACAAAGTAGCACTGTGGAACAGCTGAAAACCACATTTTCATGTGTTTGTAATTTAATTCTCTTCTACCACCTGCATGTGGCAAACAGTTTCCTCACAGTTGCCAATTATAGCTTTGCCAGCTGCTGGACAAAATGGAGGATAAATTTAACTCCAAAAAACATTTTGATTCACTAGTTATGCTTACATGTCATTCATATAGACTGGCTGTCATTCTCATTGGTCATCTAGAATTTGCTACTGCATAAGTGGAGTGGGTACTGTAGTCTCAGGCAGTTGGCACTGTGCTGAGATAATAATTGCTGTTTGAAACTGTTCATCAAAGCTATTTAAACTAAAGGGAAAGGATGGGCAAATCTGTCATAAGTTTCTCTGTGTATCTGATTAGCTGAGACAGTTAAAATAAAGGGAGTGGTTCAGCTGAATAAGTGAATCGACGTTAGAATTCTACATACTTGGATTTGAATTCTGCTTCCTCCTTATTGCAGTGTGACTTAGAAGCAAGTTTTATTATCTTTCTAAGTTACAGTTTCTATATCTATAATATACGGATGTATTTCTACCTTAAATATTTATTAAGCCCTTATTATGTACCAGACACGGAATAAGTGCTAGGGTTACAGCGCCCAGCAAAACAGCTATGGTTATTGATTTAATTGAGCTTAGAGCATAGAGAGGGAGATGCATTAAGAATATCCACGAATAAATCTATTATTTCAAATTGGGAAACTGTTGTGAAGGACAGTATTGTGAACTATGAAAGATCATAATATGAGAGCCTAATTTAGATTGAATAGTTAGTGAAGTTTTCTCTGAAGAAGTTATGTTTGATTTGAGATTGGAGTAATGAATATAGATACTTTGTAAAATGGTAGGAGCAAGGAAGGAAAAAAAATTCATTTTATGAACAGGAAACAGCATGTGCAAAGGGCTAGCACTTTCAAGGAACTGACTTTAGATAAAAGCGTGATAATGGTGTGACTCGAGGCTAGAGATGGAGATTATAGAGGGACTTGGCCATGTAAGAATTTGAAATTTCATCTTAAAAGCAATATGAGAAAAGGTTAAAGCAGAAAAATGATAAAATCAGATTTGTATTTTTAAAAGGTCAGCTCATATACTGTTTTGAGAATGGACTAGGGAAGGGAGACAGTGTCGATGAAAGGAGAATGGCATAAGCTGGGTGGGTCTAGGTGTGGTCCAGGGAAATATGATGGTAGCTTCTAATAAGGTTGAGATGAAAAGAAAGGATGGAATTCACAGACAGTTAAAGAAAACATCATTAGACTGGTGATTAATAGTGCATAGAGGAAGGGGTGGTAAAGAAGAGAGACTTGTCAGTGTTGATTCTTGTTCAGTCTTGAGGAACTGAATATATGGTTGTACCATTCAGTGAACAAGGAAACATCAAAGTAAACTAGCTTAGGAGGAAAGAACTTCTGGACATGTTGAGTTTGAGGCAACTTTGATCCATTTGATACATCCAGGAGATCTTCAGATACATAGATCTGAAGCTGTAGAACAGGTCAAAAATAATGATATAAAATTGGGATTTATCAGTGATTGGATGTTTATTGAAGTCATAGATGTAGATTAGATTGCCTGGGTAGAAAACACAGTATAGGAAAGTAGAGTATATGAATAGAAGAGGGACAATAATTGAGCCTTTAGAGATATCAGTATAGTCTAGGTAAAACATCAGATGCAGGTGAGGGTAACTGAGAAGGAGTGATTGAAGATTTAGGAGGAATGTGGCATCGTTGGTAAGTATATATTTCACTCAGTAAAAAAAACTGCTAAACTGTTTTTGAGAATAGCTGTACCATTTCACATTTCCTCCAGCAAAATATGTGAGTTCCAGTTTATCCATGATCTTGACAAGCACTGGGTGGTGTCAGTTCTTAGCCTTAAATTTTTTTCCCATATTATTTGGTGTGTCTAGTAGTATTTCAGTGTTTTAATTTGCGTTTCCCTAATGGCTAATAAGTTTGGGATTTTTTTTTCATATGCTTATTAGGTGTACATCTTCTGCATGTCGTCTTTTGTGAAGTATTTGTTCAAATATTTTGCCCGCTTAAAAAATGGGGTTATTTATTTTTTACTGCTGAGTTTTGAGAGTTCTGTATATATTTTGGATATAAGTCCTTTGTTGGATATGCAAAGTATTTTTCCCCACCCTATATAGCTTTTCCTTCTCTTGTCAATATCTTTTGCAGAAGAAAAGTTTTTTGATCTTGATGATGTCCAGTTTATCATTTTGTTTTTTATAGAATCATGCTTTTGCTGTTTTATCTAAGAACTCTTTGAAAAGACCATCATTTCTACACTGAATTTTCTTTACCTTTATAAAAAGTAATTATCCATATATGTATGGGTTCATTTCTGGATTCTCAATTCTGTTCCATTGATGTATTTGTTGATCTTGATACCACATTGCAGCGTTACATTAGATATTGAAATCAGGGGTCTTAGTCTTTCAGTTTTGTTCTTTATCAAGATTGTTTTGCCTATTGTAGATCTTTTCCATTTCCATATGAATTTTAGAATCAGCTTGACAATTTTTATATAAAAGCTTGCTGGGGTTTTATTTGGAATTGGGCTGAATCTGTAGAACAACTTGGGGAGAAATGGGACTAGATAAGCTTCAGTGAAGGAAGAAATAAAATTCACATTTTGCCTGCAGTGGTTATGCCATTGAGTGCTGGTGTTTGGACTTGGGCAGAAGAAAATGTGAAGTGGGCTTTGAGAAAACTAATTGTGAAAAGGGGTAAAATATAGGAAAAGAATATTTGACTATTAGGAATGAAAATCTTGGTAGAATCGAATGAGTGATTATTGATTACTGTGGATTCAATACACATGCAAAAGACCTTAGAAAGATATTGAGCGATTTAAATTTGAGAGGAAAGCACACTCTTTTCACGTAGAAGGAACATTCAAGACTTAATGGCTGCTCTAATGGATGCAAAGCAGAGTAATTATTTTAGCTGGGTTGGGGAGAGATTATACCAGAAGAGTTGAACTGAATTTTTGTACACTATAATTTCTGTCTTAAATAACAGTAAGCACTGTGATGCTATCCATTTCCCTAACTCAAATGTCTATAATTAAGCAACTGAATTCACCCATCCTTACTTACTATGAATGTCAGAGGTTTTAAACCTTAATAGCTTTCACAATGCTCCTCAACTGAGCAAAATTTCACAGACTAGAATAAAAATGTCTCAGGGATATCCAGGAGCTAATGAATAGATGACTTGTTTCTTTGTTCTCTATGTCTTTATTAATAGATACAAAGAGAGCTATATTAGGTGATTTTCCTCATAGACCTTAAAGTTCCTGCTTTCTTAGCATATTTATTTCATTTACTATTTTCGTACTCAATACCATTTGAAATACTTAGAGAAATGCCTTAAGGGGTATGTAATGATGCAGAGACCAAGGATTAAGGGACTAGTCAAGGAATTAGTATAGGAAGATGCCCATGAGGGTTGGATATACAAACAAAATCCTTTCCTTTTAATATGAAAATGTTTCAAAGCAGGCTTTGTTGGCTTATCAACACCTCTCCCTCCTGCAATAGCAAAATAGGAGTTAACGTTCCAAATGTTTACTTTATAAAAGTCAGGTAGCTAAGGTCAGCTCTAACCCTGTGGAACACTAATTGCTTTGTTTCCCTGCATTTCTCAGGGACACTGTGGTTATGTGTAATAATTAAAATCAAGGCTTGAGATGAAGTAGAGTCTATACTTTGCAATAATCATCCTCTAAATGTGAGTCGTTTTCCTGAAAGGGAGTTTCTAAAGGTCTGACATCACCTTATCATCAAGGGTTTAAAATTATGTGGAAAACCTGTAAGCTTGTAGTGTAGATAATTTGATCTTTCTTCCTAGGGAGTGATCTTGTTCGCCATCCACTTAACACATCTGAAATATCTTAGGACAGGGCTTTGAGGTGTTCATTAAGTGTTTGTTGAATATATTGAATGATTGATAGAACTGGGACTAGGATCTCAGTTCCCTTAATTACTAGTTCTTTTTTCTAATTACTTTAAAAGTAAAATTTAAACTCCAACAAATTAGACACAGTAAATAAATTCCCATACAAGAATCTGGTTTACAAGTGTTTTTTTTTTAAAAACCCAAGTAACAGCCCTACAGCCAACAAACTTACTATCCTTAAGACTTTGGAAAAGTAGTTAAGATATCCCGCTAAGCCTCCGGAGTTTGGAAAAGTAGTTAAGATACCCCGCTAGGGCTTCCCTGGTGGTGCAGTGGTTGAGAGTCCACCTGCCGATGCAGGGGACACGGGTTCGTGCCCCGGTCTGGGAAGATCCCACATGCCGCGGAGCGGCTTGGCCCATGAGCCATGGCCGTTGAACCTGCGTGTCCGGAGCCTGTAAGATATCCCGCTAAACCTCCAACAACTGACAAGTTTCCTTCCTCGTATTTTGAGTTGCTTCTTCATTGGCTCACTGTGACGCCAATACTGCATTAGCCTGCTTTAGAAAGGAGTAATGGAGAGATTAAGGAGGTTAAAACTTTTGGAGACATATTTGACAATAAAACTATCAAATCTTTCACTAGGCTACCGACAGCATTTGGACCACACACAGATCAAATCTTGAGGCATTTTGAGTCACAAAATTGAATTAAAAGGGCCAAGGGCTTCCCTGGTGGCGCAGTGGTTGAGAGTCCGCCTGCCGATGCAGGGGACATGGGTTCGTGCCCCGGTCCGGGAGGATCCCACATGCCGCGGAGCGGCTGGGCCCGTGAGCCATGGCCGCTGAGCCTGCGCGTCCGGAGCCTGCGCGTCCGGAGCCTGCGTGTCCGGAGCCTGTGCTCCACAACGGGAGAGGCCACAACAGTGAGAGGCCCGCGTAACGCAAAAAAAAAGGTCCAAGAAGCAATGTAAAATGAAACTCTGGGTTTCAACACACGTGGGACTTATTGGTATCTAAACATAGCAGTCTCCACTTTTTTTGCAATACAAAAAATTCTAAATGTTGCCATTAAGATAATCTGGGAGTCTCAAATGATAGAATTAGTTATAGCACAGGAGCTCATTAAAGGGAATATATGAAAGAGTTTTCTGAATTTTATTTTAGTCTGTATTTTCACAAATTCTCAAAGGCCTCCAGGGCTATATCTGTCATCATCACAGTTCTCAAGAGATGAGTAGTCTTTTTTAAAAATATAAGTTGTGGAGAGTTGTTCATGTAACAGTGGTGAGTTTCCTGTAGGGGTGTTACATTTACCTTTATAATTTAAAAATATTTTAAATTAAATAAATACATAATCATGGTTTAAAATGTCCAATAATGCTAAACATTATTAAAAATGGTCATGCCTGCCACCTCCCCAACACTATCTTACAGTGTTTTGGTTATTACTTCTGGCATTTACTTCCATGTATCTAACCAATTAAATACTGCATTATTTTGCTTTATCATTTTTTTTTTTTTTTTTGTAAGAAGATGTTGGGGGTAGGAGTTTATTTATTTATTTATTTATTTATTTATTTTTGCTGTGTTGGGTCTTCGTTTCTGTGCGAGGGCTTTCTCTAGTTGTGGCAAGTGGGGGCCACTCTTCATCGCAGTGCGCAGGCCTCTCACTATCGCAGCCTCTGTTGTTGCGGAGCACAGGCTCCAGACGCGCAGGCTCAGTAGTTGTGGCTCACGGGCCTAGTTGCTCCGCGGAATGTGGGATCCTCCCAGCCCAGGGCTCGAACCCGTGTCCCTTGCATTAGCAGGCAGATTCTCAACCACTGCACCACCAGGGAAGCCCGCTTTATCATTTTTGAACATTATTTATTGACTTCCTCCTGCAGTGATTGTAGATTTTACCTCTTTTATGTCCCCCTTTTCTGCTTCTTTAACTGTGTGTGGTGATATTAAAATTTTCTGTTAAATCCATGGTCACTCTTTCCATAGTATGATTACGTAAAAAAGGTTAACTGCCAAACCAAGTAGTGCGCCTTGTTTACATTTCTGTTCTTGTACAATGTTTTGTTTTTCAGCTAAGAATCATATTTTTTCTGCTTTGAAAATTACCTAGTTTTCTTTTCCTTTTGTTTATTTTCTTTTCTTTCATCTGCTTAATTTTCTTTAATCTATGACATCTTGATTCTTTTATCCTCTCCAAGAGCTCGATAAAATGCCTTTCATTACAGTTTTCCACAGTCAAGTCTTATCAGTTACTATATCTGCTCCAGTTTTGTTTGTCTTTGGTAAATTGCTCATAAATCTGACACAATTCTAGTCACCTCAGCTATAGTTGCTTGCTAAGATCTGCAGAAATGCTATTTTGGGAATTCCTTTTTCCTCTCCCCTTGGATCTCTAGTTTTCCAAATTCCATATCTTTCTCTTCCTTGCTGTATTTCCTCTGGTAGCTTCATGATACTGAATTCATGAGAGGTAAAATTTTGATATGCTTAATGTCAGAAAATGTTTTTTTCTTTATCCTATTTTTTGATTAATAAATTGGATTGCTATACACATTAGGCCAAAAATAATTTGGCCCTAGAAATAAGAAAGTCATGTTCCACTGCCTTCTAATCTTCATGTTGGTGTGGCTTTTAGACAGATTGATAATGTTATTTCTCATTCTTTTTGTGTGACCTAATCCTTCTAGGATCATCTCTTTTTTCCTGTTGTTCTCAAATTGTATAAGGATGTGCCTTGGTGTAGATCTTTTTACATCCATTTTGCTGGGCACTGTTAAAAGGAGACTCATTTCCTTCTGTTCTAGAAAATCTTGTAGTTTTTGTTTAAAATTATTTCCTTTCTTCCACTTTCTCTGTTCTTTTTTTCCAGGAGTGCTTCCTCCTCCCAGCTTAATTGAGATATAATTGACATATGTCTTTGTGTAAGTTTAAGGTGTACAACATGATAAATTTGACATATGTATATATTGTGAAATATTACCACAATAGAATTTCTGGAAATTTTTAAATTCACCTTTGGGATTCCTTGTGCCATCCCATAATTCCTTCATTCTTTTCTTTATTTTCTCTCCCATCCTCTTCCCTTCCTGCTCCTCCCCTTCCCTCTTTTCCACTTGTTCTCTCTCTCTTTCTCTCTCTTGCCTCCATCCCTTCCTGTTTTTGTGCCTTTCTTCTCTTTCTGGCCATCATTTTCTCTCTCAATACATTCTGGGAGATATATTTGACTTTATCATCTAACCTTTCTTTACTCATGAAAAAAAAAAACTTCATCTGCCATATTTTTAATACCTGAGAACTTTATCTTGCTCTGTAGATATTCATTTTGATCCTTGTAGTATTTTTTCCTTAATAGATACATTATCATTTTTTATGTCACTGAGAATATTATTCATAGTTTAAAGTTTCTTCTGTACCTGCCATTGTCTGTGTCATCTGAATTTCTTTGTTTTCTTCCTGTTGATTTGATATGTATTTCCATATGGAGATTTTGCTTGTACATTTGGTGTTTCTTGTCTTTGCATTCATTTTAGAATGAGTCCCTAAAACACTAGTGGAAATTATATATTGGGTTGGCCAGAAAGTTCGTTCGGGGTTTTCCTTACGATCTTATGGAAAAACCTGAACGAACTTTTTTGGCTAACCCAATACATTGGTGGGCATGTTTAAATCATGGGTTTTTCTCGAGGATCATCAGGTAACCAATCAATAGTCTTTTTTTTTTTTTTTAAACTCTTGATCTTCAAATGTCAGTATATAAAACCAGGGATTGACTAGTTTTTTCTATAAAGGACCAGTACATATTTTAGACTTTATGGAGGCTTTACAGTCATTATCACAACTGCAGATGGTCCCCAACTTATGATGTTTAACTTACGATTTTTTGACTTTATGACAGTGTGAAAGTGTTATGCATTTAGTAGAACCCATACTTCAGATTTTGAATTTTGATATTTACTGGAGCTGTGATATGCAGTACGATACTCTCCTGTGATCCTGGACAGCGGCAGACAGCCACAGCTACCAGTCAGTCACACGATCATGAGGGTAAGCAATCCATACACTGACAACCATTCTGTACCCATACAACCATTGTTTTTCACTTTCAGTGCAGTATTCAATAAATTACATGAGATATTCAGCACTTAATTATAAAATAGGCTTTGTGTTAGATGATTTTGCCCAACTGTAGGTTAATGTAAGTTATTCTGCACATTTAATGTAGGCTAGGCTAAGCTATGATGTTCGGTAGGTTAGGTGTATTAAATGCATTTTTGACTTGCGATATTTTCAGCTTATGATGGTGTTATTGGGAAGTGACCTGTTGTAAGTTGAAGAAGATCTGTACTCAACTCTGCCCTTATAGTGAGTGAAAAGAGCCACAGGCAATATGTAAATGAATGGGTGTGGTTGTGTTCCAATAAAACTTTATTTATAAAAAAAGTAGTGAGCTAAATTTGCCTTGAAGGCTGTAGTTTGCTGATCCTTGTCTGAGAACATTACTTTTAGGGGTTCATTTTCTTTAGAGATGGTTTCTCCAAATTTTTAGCAGGAGTTGAGGATAAAGCAGGAAATCAGTCTGCTGGTGTTCTAGAGCTGGGTAGGGGAAGGTAGCTGAGGGTTGTACCATTTAATACAGAGATCCTCACTTAGTGTCTCACCTTTACCCTCTCCTGCTTGATATTCCAAAATCCTATGCTCCTTTAGGTAAATTTCTTGATAACAGTGTTTCTCAAACTAATGTGCATGTGAAATACCTGGAGATCTTATGAAAATGCAAGTTCAGATTTATTAGGTTTAAAGTTGAGCTGGAGAGTCTATATTTCTGTTAAGCTTCTGAGTGATGTTGATGCTGCTGGTCCTCATAGAACATTTTGAATAAATAGCAAGGGAATAAATACCACATTTCCTATGGATAGAAGAGAGAAGATAATCTAGTTTTCTCTCTAGAGACTTTCAAATAATCCTTATGTTTCCTGCCCCATTTCTCACTTCTGCCTTCCATGGCTCAGATCCCTGAGTCTTTCCAGTCTTCTGTGGGTAAATTGACTAGCTTTTTGTTAGTGTCCTTCTCTGTAGGAAGCTAGATTTTCAATTCCTATTCTAAGTCATGTTCAACTTTTTTCGTTTATTCTCCAATTTTATGTATATATTTGGGGTTTCTTTCTTGGTTTTAGTGAAGATGGATTTTGTACTTTGGGCTTTTAAAAAAGCATTTGGAATAATATTTGTGAGGATAAAAAGGAGAACATGTTTGAAATTGAAATTTAATTAGAAAGTAGACCATCATAAAGTATTTTCTTGAATTATGTTGTGGCCATCAGACGTAATAACAAATCAAATTTTTATTATATCCAACCTGAAATGGTAAAGGAATTTAAATGTATTTATATAAGTAAATTCTGTAATAATACTTCAAAATGTTTGCTGAGGGACAATCATGATTATTTATTATTTGACTTTGGATTTTGCCAGTTGCTAATTTGTTATCAAAAGGATCTTTGAGGGGCTTCCCTGGTGGCGCAGTGGTTGAGAGTCCGCCTGCCGATGCAGGGGACACGGGTTCGTGCCCCGGTCCGGGAAGATCCCACATGCCACGGAGTGGCTGGGCCCATGAGCCATGGCTGCTGAGCCTGCGCGTCCGGAACCTGTGCTCCACAACGAGAGAGGCCACAGCAGTGAGAGGCCCGCGTACCGCAAAAAAAAAAAAAGGATCTTTGAGAAAAGCTTCATTCCTCCCATTTCTATTGTCTGAGTTTATCCCTGGAAATATTTATATTCATAATAAAATGAATCAGAGGAATAAACACCTTTCTGTCACGGAATTACGTATGGCCAGCCTGAAGCAAACTTGGGAAATAGATGAAATTTGTTTTCATTATCCTAATTCCAAACAAAGATAGCATGCCTTGACTCATCCCTGAAGTTCCACCTTTGCCTAAAAAGCTTCTCCTCTACTTTATGACTCAGAGTTTCATGTTCTGGATATTTTCTATCATTCTTTGGTGTCCTTCCTCATAAATTATGGATTCTGAATCATAATATAATTTACCCATTTAATAGATTATGGATAGCACATTGTTAATGTAAAATAATGGATCTTTAAATAGTATTTGAGGAGTTATTATCAAAATAGGCATATTATTGTTCTGCTGGTCCAGAATTATTATCTGAATGCTTCACATCATAACACTTAATCTACTCTAAAGGAGTATTAGATTGAAAGTCATAAAGATTGCCATAAACAATAAGACATTGGATAAGTTACTAAATGTCTCTAAAGTAGGGCATTAGGTTAGATTCATTTTGAAAATATATGCTATTCTAACTTTATGTCCTTCTAAACATCGTATTAGTCATAGTAAGGAGATATAAATAAATAAATAAATAAATAAATAAATAAATATATGGCTTTTGTACTTGGAAAAACAAAAGCCAAACTGCATTCATATGTAAACTTTTTGAGGATTATGTGACTATTGTGTATACTAGGTAGGAAAATATCTTAAAAATTACATTTTTTTATGCAGAAATTTTATAGGAAAGTATTACTAGTTTAAAATATTTTCATGGACTAAAGCTATGGAGAAGTGAGACTAGTTGCAGTATATTTCAAAATATACAGGTGACCAAAATTCCTTTTTATTTCCTCAGATTATCTTTATTATTTCTGCCAATAATAAAATTAATGCATTCTTATAAAAATTCCAACAATATGGATGATTATTTGCAGTGTGGAACCTTTCCTTCCAGAAGTTTTATCCATATAAAAGATCTATGTATAAATTTGTTTACTTTAATATTAAAGGATAACACCATACATAATATTCTGTAATTTGATTTCATAGTTTTTTGAATTATAGGTAGTAATGAATTCTATAGAGGGCAATAAAATAGTTCACATTATAGAATCTGATTTCATAGCCATATCCATAAAACTCTTGTTAGTTATGGAAATGTTACACCCTAATGAGTAAAAGGAGTGCTAATAAATTTTGTCTCTGATCCTCTAATTTATCTCTTATTTTGACAAGCATATTTTAATTTTAATCATTTATGAATTTGTTTAATAACAAACTACTGAATGTGAATATTTAAAACTTATTGTCTAAACATTATGAGATCTTACTAAAACTGTGCTGTTTTGGGTGAAATGTATGAATTACAATTTGGTGAAATTATGATACTATGGATTAGTAAAAAATCATTAGATATGTGAGCACTGACAGAATTCTACAGTTTGAACAAGGATGTCTCTATATTTTTGTGCAGAGGAACTACTTTTCATTTTACTGAAGACTTGAGCTCTTGAGGGGGATGAAAAATTCAGAGCTGAGAGTGAACAGCAAAGGAGGTGGTTATGCTACCTGTGCATCCCCCCATTGATTGGGAATTCCACGAATCCACAGAGAAAACTGTGAAATTATCCAGCATATTCTGGTTTCCTGTTTGGGGGCCCATGGGTGGGCAATGGACTGGTGACCAAGATCCAATCACTTCAGGCTTTTCTAGGGATGTTCCTTTTGAAGGGTTAGTAGAGTGTGTTTGAGAAGAAGCAAAAGTGTATGTTAAAATTATACCACTTGGAAACATCTGGGAAGTATTTCTGAGTTGCTATTTTCTCTTACCTTCCCATCCATATCTTCTTCCACCAGACTCCAACCTCAGCAAAGATAAAGGGTAGTATTTACTGGGAACAGATTTCACAAAGAATTGATGACATGTCTTCATGGCAATTTTCCATGCTAGAAACATAGTGGCTACAGAGTTGATTGTAATATTTGACTTTATGTTACTCTCAATAACTTTTTTCATGATGATCTTCTGACCAAGTTATAGAATGGAGGGGCTACTTTACCACTTGCAGACATCTCCAAACATTTGCTGATGATTTGTCAATTGGTCTCTTGGATCCTTATGGCTTCTAGTCCTACACACCAGGCAGTACTTCATGCCAGGAGAGCTATGTATATATATATCAACCAAACAGTGGTCCAAGTCAGGGTTGGCAATTATGCAGCAACCATGCTTCCATTCTCAACTCCTGCACCCATGGCAGACATTGCTAATCTACCTTGGCACTCTTTCTCACCAGGCTTAAATGTGACCTCAGAAATCTTTTCCACCAAGTGTTCAAGAATCTAGTCCCAATTTTTTGAAGTTTGTGTATAAAATGAAGATGAATTTGGTCTTAGGTCCAGGCTAAAGAGAAAAAATTCAAAAGAAGTTAAGATCACCTTCTTTGAGATCAGTCACTTTAGTATGCCTTCTCTTTCCTGGGTCTGGATTTTATCCTCATGATCTCAGCCTCAGATACTTTGGATTTCAGACTTTATGTGCTTTGCCCTGTTCTTTTTGCTTACTCCACTGATCCAAACATGCCTCTCTAGTGGAGGAGTACTGTGGTAATCGTTCACAAATGGTCATTAGTTTGAGTCCTGGCTCTGCCCTTTACAAGCTATGTTATTTAAACCTCTTAAGTCTGGGTTTCCTTCTTTACAAAATAAGTGCTGTGATACATGATATATAAGGTACTCTGTGTGAAAACATGTTTCAACTTAACATTACATAAATGTTGGGTATGTTTATTATTGATGAGGATTCAATTTCAATATTCAACTAAAGAGTGGAAACCTTGTTCATTATGTTGAAAAGAGTGAAATTATATTCATTAGAATACTGCGTACACCTGTTGTTGGTCATGTAGATTAAGTTTGAAATGCTTTACCAAAATGTGATAGTCTGATCATCTTAAGTGGCGTAAAACTATATGAAGACATACTAAAATTGCTCACTAAACTCAGTCGATCCTGGACTTCTGCTAAAATAGCTGCAAATGTTTAAAGAGACTATCTTCTGAGTCTTAGCTCTAATTGCTCTACCACTATTTAGACAGCACTACAAATTTAATTCCAGGTGGAAATACTATGCCAGTGTCATTGGGGAAATAGTCTCTCTCTTTTCTTAAATGATAAGTTTGGGAAAGTTACAGTACATTTTCCTGATACATATCCAAATTCAAAGTTGATTGCTCAGTCAGACTTGTAAGATTTGAATTGTTATTGCAAAAACTCACTTGAATTCATTCCTAGACAAGTTTTGTTATGGAATGCCTTATTAAAATAGTCATTCAAAATAAATGTATTTATATATGGCACAATAAGGATATCAGTTAATATTTGCTCACATATTTCTAGCTAAAACATATTTCACACAGTCCCTTCTTCCTTGGTGGCCATTTTTATACCTCAAGATCCTATCTCTTGGCTACAGTTAAGTGGACTAGGAATGAGAGTTGATGGTAAGAAAACTGCAGCCAATAGATTGGCTTAATAGAAGCCTGTGACTTGTTCTGCTGTAAACAGATGCATTAGGTCAGTCAGATTCTCACCCTTGGGAATTTGAACTGGAAAGCACAAAGTCCGTTAGCAATAGGCATAGCAGCCGAAAGGATGCTTTTAGGTAGTTGCCGCGTCGAAGTCATGTACAAACTGAAGTTATAAGGGAGCAAAAACTGGATAAACAGAGGAAACCACATAGCAAAGATGAATGATGTAGGTAAGGAGAGAGAACAGTGACACTAAGAAAGCTAATTTAGCTATTGATGGAGAGAGAGGTTAGCCAGCCCTTAAAGCTGATTCTGGGCCAGTTCCTGTATCATTACAACAAATTCCCTTTAGTTGAAATAAAGTGGATCTCTTTTCCTTGCCTAACCAATCCATGTGCTAATAAACATACATAATTCAATTTTGTCTTGCAATCACACTTTGTTCTGATGCTTATTTTGAATACTTCCTTGGTAAGAAATATGCGATAATATGGACATGAAGTAAAGTTTTACTAGGATCTATGACTTTTAATACTTTACTGTTACATTAGTGTTTGGTAAATTTATGGTGGCAGTCATGCCTGAGAGATTAAAAAGATTGTTTTTGTTTCATTATAAATAAGCTACAGAAAAGTAGCTTGTTTTCTGTAACAAATCTTGAAAGTACAGGGCACCAATTTTTGAAGTGAGCCTTGGGGAGATGTTAGGAACGCCACATGATGAGGAATATGTGTTCATTTAAGAATGGCACTGAGTCTGGAGGGAAGATCATTAGAGCAATAAAACAGATGTGAGGAACATATTAAAGGTGCTGATGGAGTAACTTGAAGTGTCCTGGGTGGTCATTTTCACTATTCTATTTCATCAGGAAATTATCATGGCTTAAAAATATATTTTTAAAATTGTTATCCAGAAAAAGTAATTTATTTTCTATAAATAGCAAAAGTCACAATTTGAAAATAGCAAGTATGTGACATTTAAGATAGTTCTAAGAATATGTTGCAATTTTGTTTTACTTTATAAATACATTACAAAAATATATTTAAAAAAGGGAGACAGGCTTCTGTAAAAGCATGCACACGTGTGTAAGGGTAGGCGGGTATCAAGAGATATATTCTGGCTCTAATACCAGGGATGTGCATATATTTATATTTTTCAACATCTTGGATGTGATTTAAAGGATGTTATGCACTTCAGTTTGGAATTGTAAATTGTTCTGTCTTCTCTAAAGAGAGCTTATTTTTTCAAAAATCTTTCATTCACAATATTTATTACTGATTTTATCACATCTGATTTATGTTATTTTCATAAATTGTTTCTTGGGGTAAAATTGTACTTGGTTAAATAGTAATTTAAAATCTGTCTTCCGAGACTATAACAGAACTGTGCTGGCATGACATATTTTTTAAAGTGTGTTTTACTTGAGGACTATCATATTTCTGAAACTGGCAGTTCTAAATGAAATAACTGTTTAAACTGCTTGCCAGTAGAGAGAGCTTACCTGGTAAGAAAAATATTGGAACTAGCCAAGCAGGAAGATGTTTTAATTTATATTTCATTACAACTACAAAAATGTGTTTTGCTCTTTTAGGAATATTTCTTTTCTATGCTCCCTTCTCCAAAGTTTGTGTCACTTGCTTGCTTTATAACCCTATGGAGTTTTGGTCCATTTAATTACCTATAACTGATGAAAATTGGGAAGGACAAATGTACCAACTTGTTGAAATTATACGTTAATTGATTTTTTTTAAAGTCAGGAAAACCCCAAATATAATACTCTTGAGACTGCCATCTTAACAAAGGTGGTAAAATAATGATATAGTGTTTTTGCTTTTATTGTTACCTGTATATAACAAAGTCAGAAAATAAAGTATCCATTTCTATAACTAATGTATTGAGGACATTTAATGAAATTATTTGACTAAAGAAAACATGTTTTTACCAAGTGGGAACATTTATGATTCGACTTTGAGAAGTATTGGACCATACAGGTGTTTAAACATTTAGATAATGTTTTTTTCATATATTATCTCGGCTATATTTTAGTATTTTTTTGGTAATGAAGTTATGAAATTATTTTCAAAACTCAGGAGCTTTTTAGAAATACTGTGGAGAGCTGGTGAGGAATATAACCTATAATCTATGAATATAGTCTATTTTGAGCTCTGTTTCACCCACCTTTTGATGTATATATTATTACTACCAACTTGTGCTTATGAAGAAATAAAAATAGCTGTATTTGTAGACATTATAGTAAGTAACGTTGTCTGAATAAATTATATGATTTGATCATTACAAAAACTTATTGAGGTGGTGGGCAGTATGTTCCCACAAGCTGAAAAAGGAACAATTAACTAGTCTATCCACAAATTTGGGTTCATAAAACTGGAGCAAATCCAGTGTCTTGGGTTCAGATGCAGTACTCTTTTCCTAGAGGTCACTGTCTCTTAACAAGGAATGAAGGCACATTCAGGTAAATTACTACTTATTTTCTTGGCTTGAGAATAATGTAAATAAAAAATGAACTAAAAACTCCCCAAAGTAAAAGATGTTTTTAATGTCATTAAATAGCGGAAAGGGCAATGCAGGACAAATCATATATTAATTTAAGACTCATTTTTAAGTTGATCAAGTTTCATAAAAGTCCCACCCTATTACATAAAATTAAAATGTCTTGGATATAGCAGCAAACATTTGACTTAATATTGCAATTGTGTTGATAACCTTTCCTAGTTTGAAGTTTCAGCCCTTTATGAGTAAAATTTGAGAATTAACTGGTTCTGTAATTAATCCTAAATGGGGAAGATGGAGGCAGATGGGTCAAAGTTTCCTTTTAATTGAACACCATCCTTTATTTGCCGTAAATATATTTCTTAAGTTACAAGGCGAAAACTATCTTGAACGAGAATCCTATTCTTTGATGAATTAGAGCATTTAGTCCAGAGACAGTTCCAAGAAAAAGTTCAGAGAAAAATTTATTTTTAGAGAACTCATCTCACTGTTAACAAGAATAATGAAAGAGTGAATCATAGAATGCAATTGGAGCCTGGTCCTGGCAATTATGCAGCCATTTACCCCTCAGTGACAACTTGGGAGCTAGAGCTTCAGCACATTCTGGGTGTTGATTTCCTACAGGGGCATGTTTATGTTGTAGATGAAGCACAGGCTGCTTGGAAGGCTTCAGATGGTTCTATTGGGTTGAGGATTAATGAGGTTAAATTAACTCAGTCACTTAATGCACATTTTATTGAAGTTCAAGCTGTTCAGACTGTTGCAGTTAATATGAGTAACCCAGAATGTTGCCAGTTAAATGTAAGTTACACATTAGGGATGCCAGGATCATTACTGACAGGAAGAAAGCAATTTTATTTGGTCATAACATTTATCATAAAGGCATTCTCATGTTTTTAAAGATATATATATATATCTTTTAAAAATACGTTATGTAAAATGTATAACTATCTTTAAAACATGAGACTGCCTATATGATATATATGTGAAATATATGTATTTATATATATGATATATGTATATTTTCTCCAAAATGTCATTCATTTAGGGGTTTGATTGTCACCTAGGGCAAGATTATGATCTTAGCTTTGAATATTTTTGTCCTGATTTTAGCAAGCAAAATGTTGACTTGAGAAAGAAGTGAAATGAACAAAATGTCCTTCCTCCATGAGTCTGCATAAGAGGAACATGTTGGGATAGCTGTTTTCTCAAACCCTATGGTATCATAAAAACAATGTCCTGAAAAGCTCCCATGTTGCGAAGATATGAGTCAGACACATAATGCAAAACGCAAGCATCCATTCATTCACTAATTCATTCACTCATTGTTTTTTGAGCACCTAATATGTACTACCTCTTATGTTAGTGCTGGGTATAAATAGTTCTAGCTTCCCTACATTTAATATGTGTATTAGCTTCTGCATTTAAGTATGCATATTTTAAGTTATCAAAGGCTTTATGACTTCCTGTGGAACATCCACAGGTATACTATTGGCTTTCAAAAAATAATTTCTAGATGCTCATAAAGTAAATAAGGCCCCTAGGTGATGGAATCTAATATTCACATAAGTTGCTCTATTTTTACAGACAACAAAGGTAGACTTAGAACATCATAAATGACAACACCTTCCTCTACCAAAGGAGTGCAAACAGATGCTTTACTAACATTTTGTGCAAGTACTATAGCGCTCTCACAATGTATAGAATCTCATGACCTATTCTACTTCCTATTGGCTGAGCTAACACTTGAAATGTCCATTTTACTTTCAGGCCAAGCATAATGACATTGGAAAAAATAATCCAGAGTGCATCTGCAGAAAAGAACATACACACGCACACACTCTGAATAAAGAGCTCATGGCAAGGCTTCAGGAGTCTAAACGCAGACTTGCCTAGCACAACTGGTACACCACATGTTGCCACTTCTCTCCACTCCTGGCACAGCACTCCCCTGGTTTGGAAGTAGGGCTTTGCCATCCCTATTGAGAACAGGGCACTGAAAAGCGATTGCTAGAGGGAAGAAGCATTACAGTTGCCATCCACCACTGCAGTTTTATTGTTCTTCTTGTCATTTCCCTACTGTTATTTTCTGATAACTCTCCAGCTTAAAGGCACAAGTGGTATTTATTTAATACAACAAATTCTTTTTAACTGCCAAGTGCTCTGTAGTCTCTTTAAGGAATATACTTGACTTTGACCCTTCAGGCATTTGGGGGTGGGGAACAGTAAAAGAGCTAAAGATCACATAAAATCATAGTGATACAAAGCAGTATTTAATGACATAGCCAAGGCACATGTACATCAGGTACTCAAGACCTGATCGCAGGTACTCAGTACATTTTAGTTTCTTCTTCGCTAGTCTTCCATATCTGCTTGGAGCAGGCTGGGTGTACATAGAGCTCTGAAACAGCCAGAGGTGTTTGTCTTTAACTTGGTCAGCTATCAGAAATTACTGAAGCTGACTTCCGGGTAAGATGGCGGAAGAGTAAGACGCGGAGATCACCTTCCTCCCCACGGATACACCAGAAATACAGCTACACGTGGAACAACTCCTACAGAACACCTACTGAACGCTGGCAGAAGACCCCAGACCTCCCAAAAGGCAAGAAACTCCCCACATACCTGGGTAGGGCAAAGCGGAGAGATCCGCACACAGAGGATCGGTGCCGAGCGGCACTCACCAGCCCGAGAGGCTTGTCTGCTCGCCCCGGCGGCGCTGGAAGCTGAGGCTCGGGCTTCGGTCACAGCGCAGGGAGAGGACTGGGGCTGGTGGCGAGAACTCAGCCTGAAGGGGGCTAATGTGCCACAGCTAGCCGGGAGGGAGTCCGGGAAAACTCTGGAGCTGCCGAAGAGGCAAGAGACTTTTTCTTCCCTCTTGGTTTCCTGGTGCGCGAGGAGAGGGGATTAAGAGCGCTGCTTAAAGGGGCTCCACGGACGGGCGCGAGTCGCGACTGAAAGCGCGGAGCCCAGTGACAGGCGTGGGACGCTGGGGCTGCTGCTGCCGCCGCCAAGAAGCCTGTGTGCGAGCGCAGGTCACTGCCCACACCGCCCTTCCGGGAGCCTGTGCAGCCCGCCACTGCCGGGGTCCCGGGATCCAGGGGCGGCTTCCCTGGGAGAACGCACGGCGCGCCTCGGGCTGGTGCAACGTCACGCCGACCTCTGCCGCTGCAGGCTCGCCCCGCACTCCCTGCCCCTCCCTCCCTCCCGGCCTGAGTGAGCCAGAGTCCCCGAAGAGGCTGCTCCTTTAACCCTGTCCTATCTGAGCGAAGAACAGACGCCCTCCGGCGACCTACACGCAGAGGCGGGGCCAAATCCAAAGCTGAGACCTAGGAGCTGTGAGAACAAAGAAGAGAAAGGGAAACCTCTCCCAGCAGCCTCAGAAGCAGCGGATTAAAGCTCCACAATCAACTTGATGTACCCTGCATCTGTGGAATACATGAATAGACAACACATCATCCCAAATTGAGGAGCCCGGAGTCAGTGCTGTGCCTCTGAGGTGGGAGAGCCAACTTCAGGACACTGGTCCACAAGAGACCTCCCAGCTCCACATAATATCAAACGGCGAAAATCTTCCAGAGATCTCCATCTCAACACCAGCACCCAGCTTCACTCAACGACCAGCAAGCTACAGTGCTGGACACCCTAAGCCAAACAACTAGCAAGACAGGAACACAACGCCACCCATTAGCAGAGAGGTGGCCTAAAATCATAAAAAGTCCACAGACACCCCAAAACACACCACCAGACGTGGACCTGCCCACCAGAAAGACAAGATCCAGCCGCATCCACCAGAACACAGGCACTAGTCCCCTCCACCAGGAAGCCTACACAACCCACTAAACCAACCTTAGCCACTGGGGACAGACACCAAAAACAACAGGAACTACGAACCTGCAGCCTGCAAAAAGGAGACCCCAAACACAGTAACATAAGCAAAATGAGAAGACAGAAAAACACACAGCAGGAGAAGGAGCAAGATAAAAACCTACCAGACCTAACAAATGAAGAGGTAATAGGCAGTCTACCTGAAAAAGAATTCAGAATAATGATGGTAAAGATGATCCAAGATTCTATTTCCCAGATCCAAAATCTTGGAAATAGAATAGACAAAATGCAAGAAACAGTTAACAAGGACCTAGAAGAACTAAAGATGAATCAAGCATCGATTAAAAACACAATACATGAAATAAAAAATACTCTAGACGGGATCAATAGCAGAATAACTGAGGCAGAAGAACGGATAAGTGAGGTGGAAGATAAAATAGTGGAAATAACTGCTGCAGAGCAAAATAAAGAAAAAAGAATGAAAAGAACAGAGGACAGTCTCAGAGACCTCTGGGACAACATTAAACGCACCAACATTCGAATTATAGGGGTTCCAGAAGAAGAAGAGAAAAAGAAAGGGACTGAGAAAATATTTGAAGAGATTATAGTTGAAAACTTCCCTAATATGGGAAAGGAAATAGTTAATCAAGTCCAGGAGGCACAGAGAGTCCCATACAGAATAAATCCAAGGAGAAATACGCCAAGACACATATTAATCAAACTGTCAAAAATTAAACACAAAGAAATCATATTAAAAGCAGCAAGGCAAAAACAACAAATAACACACAAGGGAATCCCCATCAGGATAACAGCTGATCTCTCAGCAGAAACTCTACAAGCCAGAAGGGAGTGGCAGGACATACTTAAAGTGATGAAGGAGAAAAACCTGCAACCAAGATTACTCTACCCAGCAAGGATATCATTCAGATTTGATGGAGAAATTAAAACGTTTACAGACAAGCAAAAGCTGAGAGATTTCAGCACCACCAAACCAGCTTTACAACAAATGCTAAAGGAACTTCTCTAGGCAAGAAACACAACAGAAGTAAAAGACCTACAATAATGAACCCAAAACAATTAAGAAAATGGGAATAGGAACATACATATCGATAATTACCTTAAATGTAAATGGACTAAATGCTCCCACCAAAAGACACAGAGTGGCGGAATGGATACAAAAACAAGACCCATCTATATGCTGTCTACAAGAGACCCACTTCAGACCTAGAGACACATACAGACTGAAAGTAAGGGGATGGAAAAAGATATTCCATGCAAATGGAAACCAAAAGAAAGCTGGAGTAGCAATTCTCATATCAGACAAAATAGACTTTAAAATAAGGACTACTAGAAGAGACAAAGAAGGACACTACATAATGATCAAGGGATCGATCCAAGAAGAAGATATAACAATTGTAAATATTTATGCACCCAACATAGGAGCACCTCAATACATAAGGCAAATACTAACAGCCATAAAAGGAGAAATCGACAGTAACACACTCATAGTAGGGGACTTTAACACCCCACTTTCACCAATGGACAGATCATCCAAAATGAAAATAAATAAGGAAACACAAGCTTTAAATGATACATTAAACAAGATGGACTTAATTGATATTTATAGGACATTCCATCCAAAAACAACAGAATACACATTTTTCTCAAGTGCTCATGGAACATTCTCCAGGATAGATCATATCTTGGGTCACAAATCAAGCCTTGGTAAATTTAAGAAAATTGAAATTGTATCAAGTATCTTTTCCGACCACAATGCTATGAGACTAGATATCAATTACAGGAAAAGAGCTGTAAAAAATACAAACACATGGAGGCTAAGCAATACACTACTTAATAACGAAGTGATCACTGAAGAAATCAAAGAGGAAATTAAAAAATACCTAGAAACAAATGACAATGGAGACACGACGACCCAAAACCTATGGGATGCAGCAAAAGCAGTTCTAAGAGGGAAGTTTATAGCAATACAATCCCACCTTAAGAAACAGGAAACATCTCGAATAAACAACCTAACCTTGCACCTAAAGCAATTAGAGAAAGAAGAACAAAAACATCCCAAAGTTAGCAGAAGGAAAGAAATCATAAAAATCAGATCAGAAATAAATGAAAAAGAAATGAAGGAAACGATAGCAAAGATCAATAAAACTAAAAGCTGGTTCTTTGAGAAGATAAACAAAATTGATAAACCATTAGCCAGACTCATCAAGAAAAGAAGGGAGAAGACTCAAATCAATAGAATTAGAAATGAAAAAGGAGAAGTAACAACTGACACTGCAGAAATACAAAAGATCATGAGAGATTACTATAAGCAACTCTATGCCAATAAAATGGACAACCTGGAAGAAATGGACAAATTCTTAGAAATGCACAACCTGCCAAGACTGAATCAGGAAGAAATAGAAAATATGAACAGACCAATCACAAGCACTGAAATTGAAACTGTGATAAAAAATCTTCCAACAAACAAAAGCCCAGGACCAGATGGCTTCACAGGCGAATTCTATCAAGCATTTAGAGAAGAGCTAACACCTATCCTTCTGAAACTCTTCCAAAATATAGCAGAGGGAGGAACACTCCCAAACTCATTCTACGAGGCCACCATCACCTTGATACCAAAACCAGGCAAGGATGTCACAAAGAAAGAAAACTACAGGCCAATATCACTGATGAACATAGATGCAAAAATCCTCAACAGAATACTAGCAAACAGAATCCAACAGCACATTAAAAGGATCATACACCATGATCAAGTGGGGTTTATTCCAGGAATGCAAGGATTCTTCAATATACGCAAATCAATCAACGTGATACACCATATTAACAAGTTGAAGGAGAAAAACCATATGATCATCTCAATAGATGCAGAGAAAGCTTTCGACAAAATTCAACACCCATTTATGATAAAAACCCTGCAGAAAGTAGGCATAGAGGGAACTTTCCTCAACATAATAAAGGCCATATATGACAAACCCACAGCCAGCATCGTCCTCAATGGTGAAAAACTGAAACCATTTCCACTAAGATCAGGAACTAGACAAGGTTGCCCACTTTCACCACTCTTATTCAACCTAGTTTTGGAAGTTTTAGCCACAGCAATCAGAGAAGAAAAGGAAATAAAAGGAATCCAAATTGGAAAAGAAGAAGTAAAGCTGTCACTGTTTGCAGATGACATGATACTATACATAGAGAATCCTAAAGATGCTACCAGAAAACTACTAGAGTTAATCAATGAATTTGGTCAAGTTGCAGGATACAAAATTAATGCACAGAAATCTCTGGCATTCCTATATACTGATGATGAAAAATCTGAAAGTGAAATCAAGGAAACACTCCCATTTACCATTGCAACAAAAAGAATAAAATATCTAGGAATAAACCTACCTAAGGAGACAAAAGACCTGTATGCAGAAAATTATAAGACACTGATGAAAGAAATTAAAGATGATACAAATAGATGGAGAGATGTACCATGTTCTTGGATTGGAAGAATCAACATTGTGAAAATGACTCTACTACCCAAAGCAATCTACAGATTCAATGCAATCCCTATCAAACTACCACTGGCATTTTTCACAGAACTAGAACAAAAAATTTCACAATTTGTATGGAAACACAAAAGACCCCGAATAGCCAAAGCAATCCTGAGAACGAAAAATGGAGCTGGAGGAATCAGGCTCCCTGACTTCAGACTATACTACAAAGCTACAGTAATCAAGACAGTATGGTACTGGCACAAAAACAGAAAGATAGATCAATGGAACAGGATAGAAAGCTCAGAGATAAACCCACGGACATATGGTCACCTTATCTTTGATAAAGGAGGCAGGAATGTACAGTGGAGAAAGGACAGTCTCTTCAATAAGTGGTGCTGGGAAAACTGGATAGGGACATGTAAAAGTATGAGATTAGATCACTCCCTAACACCATACACAAAAATAAGCTCAAAATGGATTAAAGACCTAAATGTAAGGCCAGACACTATCAAACTCTTAGAGGAAAACATAGGCAGAACACTCTATGACATAAATCACAGCAAGATCCTTTTGGACCCACCTCCTAGAGAAATGGAAATAAAGACAAAAATAAACACATGGGACCTAATGAAACTTAAAAGCTTTTGCACAGCAAAGGAAACCATAAACAAGACCAAAAGACAACCCTCAGAATGGGAGAAAATATTTGCAAATGAAGCAACTGACAAAGGATTAATCTCCAAAATTTATAAGCAGCTCATGCAGCTCAATAACAAAAAAACAAACAACCCAATCCAAAAATGGGCAGAAGACCTAAATAGACATTTCTCCACAGAAGATATACAGACTGCCAACAAACACATGAAAGGATGCTCAACATCTTTACTCATTAGAGAAATGCAAATCAAAACTACAATGAGATATCATCTCACACCAGTCAGAATGGCCATCATCAAAAAATCTAGAAACAATAAATGCTGGAGAGGGTGTGGAAAAAAGGGAACACTCTTGCACTGCTGGTGGGAATGTGAATTGGTACAGCCACTATGGAGAACGGTATGGAGGTTCCTTAAAAAACTACAAATAGAACTACCATATGACCCAGCAATCCCACTACTGGGCATATACCCTGAGAAAACCATAATTCAAAAAGAGACATGTACCAAAATGTTCATAGCAGCCCTATTTACAATAGCCCGGAGATGGAAACAACCTAAGTGTCCATCATCGGATGAATGGATAAAGAAGATGTGGCACATATATACAATGGAATATTACTCAGCCATAAAAAGAAATGAAATTGAGCTATTTGTAATGAGGTGGATAGACCTAGAGTCTGTCATACAGAGTGAAGTAAGTCAGAAAGAGAAAGACAAATACTGTATGCTAACACATATATATGGAATTTAAGAAAAAAAAATGTCATGAAGAACATAGGGGTAAGACAGGAATAAAGACACAGACCTACTAGAGAATGGACTTGAGGATATGGGGAGGGGGAAGGGTAAGCTGTGACAAAGTGAAAGAGCGGCATGGACATATATACACTACCAAACGTGAGGTAGATAGCTAGTGGGAAGCAGCCACATAGCACAGGGAGATCAGCTCGGTACTTTGTGACCGCCTGGAGGGGTGGGATAGGGAGGGTGGGAGGGAGACGCAAAAGGGAGGGGATATGGGAACATATGTATATGTATAACTGATTAAATTTGTTATAAAAAAAAAAAAAAAAAAGAAATTACTGAAGCTAGGGCTTCCCTGGTGGCGCAGTGGTTGAGAGTCCGCCTGCCGATGCAGGGACACAGGTTTGTGCCCCGGTCCAGGAAGATCCCACATGCTGCGGAGCGGCTAGGCCCGTGAGCCATGGTCGCTGAGCCTGTGTGTCCGGAGCCTGTGCTCCACAACGGGAGAGGCCACAACAGTGAGAGGCCCGAGTACCGCAAAAAAAAAAAAAAAAAAAAAAAAAAATTACTGAAGCTTATTTCCTTAAGAAAATAAAACCATTGGTATAAAAGGAAAAATTTGGAAATTAACTACTTTTGTGAAGTATATGTGATATTATATAAACCTAAATTTAAAATATGCCTGGAGATGTTTAATGTTGAATCATTTTGTCTGACACATTCTGTATGCCTAAACTTAAGGGTAATGCTTCTAGATGAGTTATTCATTAAAGATGAAAAACATATTTATTCAAGGTTGAGCATTAGAATTTTTAAAACAATATATGTTACAAAGTTAAGATAAAAGAATTCTAAAATAAGAAGAAAAAGAAAAATGTCCAGAGATTGGTGAAAGTTTAACTTTCAGAATATGTTAGAAAGAAATGAACAAGATAGACGTGTGTTGATGTGTTCAGTTTTCAGAATAAAATATTGAAGTATGTTATAGACATGATGATGGTAGATGTGATATCTCTTCAGCGTGCTGAAATTGACACTGTAAAGAAACTTCAGACACATCAAGATCTGGGGACAGGATCAGCAGATTTTTTAATTTTTATTTTATTTTAACATCTTTATTGGAGTATAATTGCTTTACAATGGTGTGTTAGTTTCTGCTTTATAACAAAGTGAATCAGCTATACATATACATTTATCCCCATATCTCCTCCCTCTTGCAATTTTTAAGCCTATGTTACCTTGACATGACAGGAGTACCCTTTATCACTTAATATGGAGCTGAGGGACTTCTTTGGTGGCACAGTGGTTAAGAATCCGCCTGCCAATGCAGGGGACACGGGTTCGATCCCTGGTGTGGGAAGATCCCACATGCCCTGGAGCAACTAAGCCCGTGCACCACAACTACTGAGCTTGCGTGCCACAACTACTGAAGCCTGCGCACCTAGAGCCCGTGCTCTTCAACAAGAGAAGCCACCGCGACGAGAAGCATGTGTACTGCATCAAAGAGTAGCCCCCGCTCAACGCAACTAGAGAAAGTCCGCGTGCAGCAACGAAGACCCAAAGCAGCCAAAAATAAAAATAAATAAATAAATTTATTAAAAAACGATAATATGGAGCTGAAATAGAGCTTTGAAAGAAATGGCACATTTTCTTTGATATCTCAGGTTGATTCCCCTGAAAATATATAAATATAAGAATTAGTTTTTCCCTTATTATATAAAGTACATTATATATATTGTACATATGAATACATATATACTTGTCCTTTATTATTCAAGTAATATTTATGAATTTATTGTTAGTCTCATTGTAGGAAAGTTAAGGAATGAGAGCAGAGTGTTTTGTTAGAAAATAATTGAAAAGAATAAAAGAATATATAGAAAACAAATTAGGAAGAAGTAGAGTATTTAGTGTCAGCTAAGTCCAAAAACTTCATTATGGCTTTGGTTTTCAGAATATATTACCTATCTTCCACCTGGTTTTCTGAGCCTCCTCTCCTATATTAAGTATCTTGCTACAGTAAGCTGAATTGTTCATGTCAGTTGTCACTGATACAAAAACAAAAAGAATTTGGCAAGAATTTCAGCCGATAATTTTTGGAGCTACAACTTAAGATCCCTAGTAAAATATTTGAATGATACATAGGACAACCTAAAGCTGAAAGCTGGTATATTGTAGTATAAGTAGAATTGTCCTGTTACGTGCTGAGGTAATGCAAGACTATGAAGATGAATGTTTACTGGGTACTTTCAGCAGACAATCTGATGTGCTCTGCCTTACTCAATTGTGTTGACAATAGAATCTTGGCAAAATTAAGTCTAAGCACAAGGGAGGAAAGTGATAATATACCAAATGCAAATCATAGATTGAAATCAAATTGTTTTGGTAGTTCTTTCTTCATATAATCTCAGATTTTTAGTTGATTTTGACACTTCATGGGTATACATTTTACAAAAAGGTTACAAATATCCATTATCTTTTTTTTAATCTCCTGTCTGAAATGTGTAAAACTAAAATAAAATCATGTTATAAAAGAGAGCACAGGATCGAGACTCTGGAGTGTTAATCATGCAACTGGTTCTAAGAAATTAGTTAAGAGGAGCAGAGTAAGAATAAAAGCTCCAAAAATATGATTAAAATTTGGAACTTAAAATAACTCCAGAGTTTACTAATTTCTGTGTTCAGGACTAATAAGCTACAAGGTGTCAAAATGTAAATTTTTCTGGGCTAATTTATATTGTCAGAGAAATTGCAAGTCCTCATTTTTGTTCATCCCTTCATTAATTAAATTGATAGATAAATATACTGAGTTCCTACTTTGTGCTAGGCACTCTGCTAGGCCATGGGGTAAGTAATAAATAATAAATACTAAGTAAATAAGTTTCAAAACAGAAGTAGAGTCATGGATGTAGAAAATAAACTTATGGTTACCGGGGGATAAGGTCGGGGGTGGGGGGAGGGATACATTGGGAGATTGAGACTGACATATACACACTACTATATATAAAATAGATAACTAACAAGAACCTGCTATATAGCACAGGGAACTCTACTCAGTACTCTGAAATGACCTATATGGGAATAGAATCTAAAAAAGAGTGGATATATGTGTATGTATAACTGATTCACTTTGCTGTACAGCAGAAATTAACACAACATTGTAAATCAACTATACTCCAATAAAAATTTTTTAAAAATGATAAGTAATTAGTAAAAGTATAAATGTGATAATTCTTATGAAGAAAAGATTGGTGGTATAGAGAGAGTGCATCATAGGGAAAGTTGACTGATAGTCTGTGCCAGGAAAATCTTCCCCAAGGACGTGACATTTGAGTTGATGTTGAATGATGAATAAGAATCAACTAAGCAAACGGGAGGCAGGAATGTTTCCTGTGGAGGGAACAGCTTGTACAAAGAGTCTTGGCTGAAGGACATATAGCATGTCTGGGTTAAGTTTTGTTCCCCCAAAAGATATACAAAGTCCTGATTCCAGTATCTCATAAAAGGACCTTTTTGGGAATAGGGTCATTGCAGGCATAATTAGTTGTTAAGAGGAGGTCACTCTGGAATAGTATGAGCCCTTAATCCAATGCTACTGGTGCCATAATAATAGGAGAAGAGTCACCTGAGGGAAAATATTATGTGACAATGGAGGCAGAGCCTGAAGTGCTGAAGTTGCAAACCAAGACTCACCAAGGCTCCTGGCAACCACCAGAATACAGGAAGAGGCCAGAAAGAGACTGTCCTGATTTACAGCTGTTCGGCTAGCCTAATTATTAATAGCATCTACTTTCACTCTTGTCTGGGTGATAAGCTAATTGATTACTCTGGTTATAACTGGCTAGTTACTTAGAACTTGAAGGAAACCAGAATATGTCACCCTAAAATATACCTCTTTGACCTAAAAATTATTTTGAGCTGAAAGTAATTAAGAAGTAGCAAATGCAGGAAAAGCTCTCTCTACCTTCCTCTTTTTTACCTAAAGGCAGAATGACTCTAGACTCTTATCAGCCCAGGTAGGCACCAGAGGAGCTTGCAAACAAATCTTAACTCCATTAGTTTCCTCTCTTACATTTACCTTCTCACGTTTTGCCACCCTCGGAAGCCTAAAACCACTTTCCTTTGTTCTGTCATTTCTGTACAAATGTATTCTTTGTTGAAGATACTATTATCTCTGGAGTACTAAACCACCTCTTTGAGTTGCTCATACACTGGTTTCTCCTAGGAATATGTAAGATGCACATGTTAATAAACATTTGTTTTTCTCTTTAATCAGTCTTTCATCACAGGGGCTCCAGCTGAGAACTTAGAAGTGTAGATGGAAAAGGACTTTATCCTCCCATGTACCTCTTTTCATATTCTCATCTTTTATGCTTTGTAGGAGAAATGTATTTGTTCTTTCCCAGGACTCATTCCCTTCTTTCTCACCAGTAGTGCCCCAGTTTCCCTTTGAAGAGTTCATACTACCTTCATTTTCATTTATGTGGGTTGATTCAAGGGTGGTTCTCTGTTGGCTTTACCCTATTGTTAAATCCTATTCCATTAGGCACAGTGGTTGGTTTGGACATATTTAGGGATATTAAGGGGCAGTGAATTCCAGGACCTTGTATGGGAGGAAAAGAGACTCCATTTCCCTGGATGATGAATTGTTAGTATGTGAGGGCTGGACCAGTGGCAGCCGTTATCAATGATAAGTGAATAATTTGAAGCTTGTGTTGGTGGGTGATAAGAGGCAGTGTATGGCTTAAGGATTAAGGACACCAGTGAGGGCTGAGTAGAGAGTGAAAGAGAAACTGGTTTTATGGTAACATTGTTTGAGCCACTGGATCATGATTAGCCTGAATCCAGACCTGCTACTGGAGCTTTATTCATGTGAATTAAAATTTGTCCCTAATTGTTTAAGCCAGCTTGATTTGAGTTTTGCCACTTATAAAATGTTAAGTCCTAAGTGGTAGGCTATTCTTCCATAATTGATTTTATGTTGTACTATTAAATGTATGTCTTCTTGGGTAGTGGGGTAGCTGGATGGATGTTAATTGAGTTTGTTGTTGGTTGAATGAAGGCAAAAGATCAAATATTATGCCTTCTGCATTTTTCCCCTCTAGTTGCAGATTGAGGAGGGAACCCTGTGACTTAAGGAGTCTTCAAATTAACTGTGTTTGAAAGGAATAAAGATGGAATTCTCTGGCAACCATGCAGAGCAATACATATAGAGATACAGCAAGTAAGATGTACAAAGTTACTCAAGTAGAATCTTTAGGGTGCTCATCCTTTGGCATCATGGGTATTTGGCTCATTTTTGGATCATTATTTTGTCTTACTGTTTATTCACTTCTACAAATATGGACTCCATCTCTAGTATATCAGTGTCTTTTCTTCTAGTATTTAACCAGTCTGATATATTTGGAAATTTAAATATATTCTCTAGGTCCTACCAGAGCATTTATTCATGCTTATGTTACATTTCCATAAATAGGGGTGATTTTGAAGGTTTGATTCTGGGATTTCTATATCAGGAATCTATTTACTTTGTATCATATGCCTCTAACCACTGTGTTTGGTACACATGTGGCCAATAGTCATGAGGATGCTAGATTTATTTCCCATTCTTTACCTCTTGCATTTCAAGGTAATATGGGTTTTATTATTATGCTTTAGACAGATGCCACACTCAGGCTGGATAATTAAGGAACATGTAATAAAGAAAATATTTACCTTTTAGAGAAAGCAACAATGTATGGTGCAGTATCCTGAAGCTAGTAGCAGAAGTGAGCCTTTAAAGGTACCAGGGGGGAGTGGTTACTAGAACCTGGAGAAAGGGTTTTATGAGGAGGATTCCCTGATGGGGGTTAAAAGGAAATATCAGTGCTTTCTAGGGCACAGAAAAAGCAAGAAAAGTATAGAGTGAATCTGGAAGGGTAAACAGAAGATATCTAGCTTAAAAGTTGTTGGGGTTTAGGCAGGATTTGAAGTTACAAAACTAAATGAAATCATAAGGCAATGAAAGGAAATAGGGAAGAGCTCCAAGAGCTGAGCCCGGAGACTGTAATGTGAAGAAGAGAGAGAAGAGAATGAAGGCACAATAGATACGGAGAAGAGCATCTAGTGATGTAGAGGAACATGGGGAGTGTGAAGACCCGGAATCCAAATGAATAAAGTATTTGCAGGAGGAAGGAGTGATTAACTGTCAAATGATGCTCACAGGTCAAGTAAGAAGGGAACTGGGAACTGATAATTAAATTAGCCATATGGGCAATCACCAGCATCTTTGAATTGAATTTCAGTGGCTGGTTGGGTAGAAAGTTATTGGAGTTGTTTTAAAAGAAGATGGAAAAATAAGAATTTGAGATGGCAAATATAGACAAATATTTCCAAGAATTTTGCTTTTAAGGGAGCAGAAAAATGGTGGTAGCTGGGGCGAAAAGCAAAGACAAGTCAAGGGAGTGTTTAGGATTCAAAAAATAGCATCCCGCTTATTCACTCTCCTGTGTATGTTTCTAGTATTTCACACTGTCAAACAGTGTTGCAGTAGAGTAACCTTGTGCATGTGTTTTTGTGCTGTGTCAGTTTGCATTTTCAAATATGGCCAATTTTTTTTTATGCTGAGGGAGATTATCTATCATCTATCGTCTATAATCAACAAAATGAATAAACTCCAATTAGCTTAAAGAAAATGTTTCAAAATTGAAGAAAAAAAGAATGCTTTCTGCTTTGTTCTCAGCAGAACAAAGCAACATTTCAGCTTAGTTTAAAAAAAACAGCAAAAAAGCAAAGAAACAGACATGGATTATGCAAAGAAGTGAGAGGATAATGAATCATGAGGGGTAAGAAACATGGAAAGGGAAACTAGGACTGTCACTTCTAAAATGTTTCTTTTGTTTAACTGATGCTTTATTAGCTTTTCTCCTTTCTCTTTCTCACTTTCCCATTCCTATTCTTTGCTAACTGAGATCTCTTCCTAAATAAACCACTTGCAGTTAGTCCTATCTTAGATCAAGTTTTGATGGCAGACCACACACCACAGACACAAATTGGAATTCTTTTTTTTGTTTTTTAAATTTACCTTTTTTTTTAGGCATCAAATGACTTCCTCCTAATTTATTAAATTTATTTATTTATTTTTGGCTGTGTTGGGTCTTCGTTGCTGCGCACAGGCTTTCTTTAGTTGTGGCGAGTGGGGGCTACTCTTCGTTGCAGTGTGTGGGCTTCTCATTGCGGTGGCTTCTCTTTGTTGTGGAGCATGGGCTCTAGGCATGTGGGCTTCAGTAGTTGTGGCACGCAGGCGCAGTAGTTGTGGCGCACGAGCTTGGTTGTTCTGCAGCATGTGGGATCTTCTCAGACCAGGGATCAAACCCGTGTGCCCTGCATTGGCAGGCGGATTCTTAACCACTGCGCCACCAGGGAAGTCTCTTCAATGTCGCTGAACAAAACATTCCCCCTTCTTTTTTTTTTTTTTTTTTTAAATACACACATTTATTTATTTGACTGTGCCAGGTCTTAGTTGTGGCATGCGGGATCTTTAGTTACGGCATGTGGGATCTAGTTCCCTGACCAGGGATCGAACCTGGGCCTCCTGCATTGGGAGCACAGAGTCTTAGCCACTGGACCACCAAGGAAGTGCTGGAATTCTTCAAAAGGATTTTTTCTCCTCACAATTATAGGTACTGATACAAATTAAGAATCCAGTTGTATTCTGCTTTTTCATAAATTTTCATGGGAACAAGAGATTTCTGGGCCATTTTCTTATTTGGAGGGGAGGAACTGGTCCCAGTTTGTTGGCATCATAATGCACATGAGGTTAGAAAAACAGAGCTCCATTCATTTCTTGTACTGTTCAGGTTTTTAATGGTTTAGATTAGAACTTAGATTTCCGTATGTTGCATACAACCTTCTCAAAATAATAATGAAGTCTATTAGGGATGTTTTAGACTTTACATTTAATGTGTACATTTAACAGGTACGATATTTTAAAACTGGGAGTCTTAGTCATTTGAAGGGAATATAATGAAACCTCTTTCAAAACCAAGAGAAATAAGTGCTTTTTGATTATGAAACCAGATTTCTTTAATTGATGAGAGAGGTTGAGAGAGGAGAGGGAGAGAGAGAGGGAGATAAAGAGGGAGAGAGAGAGGGAGGCAGAGAGAGGGAGGGTAGGGAGGAAGGGAGGGGGTCGGGGAAGGAGGGAGAGATTCCTTTGATTCATACAGCTTAAAGTGCCTTGGCATCATGGGCATATATTATTTCAAAATGTATGTATCTGAAGAGGATGATATTTGTTTGTAGGACAGCATGTTTTATGTTATATTTGAGCTTAGTCCCACTCGGCTCACCCAAAGTTGAAGTATAAAAACAAGTTCTAACTCTATACTCTTTTTTCCTCTTTTAGTATTTTGCAATATTTATTTCTGCTGGATTATCTAATTGCACCATGTTTGTTTGTGTGTTGTTTCTTATGGAATTCAACATTTTGTGTGCTTCCTTTGAGCTGTTTAGTGCATGGCACCTTTTTTTTTAAACTCTTGAGAGGACTGCTGCAGAGGCCCCTCTTCAGCCAACATTCTGGATATGTTTTTTTGGCTTCTATTTAAAAAATATAAATCATTTTTTTCCTATTTATTGTGGCATTCTTCATTCAAGTCATGCTCTCCATCAAAAGATGCATTATTCATCCAGCAACTACCTAAAAATATTTAGTATGTGCTGAGACCTGTGCAAAACATTGGTAATACACAAATATTCAAATAGTCATTGTCAAAATGGAAAAACTCTGTTATATTGTAGAGAATGCATATCTTCTAGAACAGGTCTATTTTAAGCCATAATGAATTAAGCCTATTTGTAGCAGAAATTGTCAGTGCCCTGCTCAAAGCCCTTCAGCCCACCTGAGAGTTCACAGGGAAGCAAACATGCTAAATACTGCTGCTTCCTGCATTCTTCTCCCCAGGAGGTGGGAGTTGTCAGGATAAGGAGTTACTGTAGTCAAAGAGGAATGGAAATTGGTGAATAAAAGCCTCAGCATCTCAGTAGGCAAATTCTGAGGTGCATTCTACATGACCTTCAGAGAGGTCCCCACAGGAACTGAGCCTCAGTTGTCACATTAGCAACTAACATTCTTTATTAACTTTCTCCTTTGTCTTTCTCACTTGCCCATTCCTATACCTTGTTCATTGGGATCATTTCCCAAAGAAACCATTTGCAACTTAAATCCTATCTAAGGATCTGCTTTTGGAAACCCACATTAGATATTTAAACTATAAAGTTTTGGTATTTCTCTTTTCAGGTGTTTTTTATTTTGACTGTTATTTAGTAGAACAATTTAGAAATGAGACGTTTTGTTGGCTCTCTTCAAAAAATTTTTTTTTCATTATCTGACTCAAGGCTTCTTCCTGCCTTTGGCAAATTGAAAAATGACTGTCTCTGAAGGGCCAACAGTCACCAAAGATAAAGTATCACTTAACATTCTGTTGCCCCCGCCATATTTCTGTCTCAGGCAAGTGCCAGCATGGAGGGGACAAGTATCTTGATTTCTGAAATAATAAAGCTGACTTTATTACTTTTCAAGATTATGTGTATATATATAT
Source organism: Mesoplodon mirus (assembly GCF_964341445.2). NCBI lineage: Eukaryota > Metazoa > Chordata > Mammalia > Artiodactyla > Ziphiidae > Mesoplodon > Mesoplodon mirus. Next base: position 48,501,378 of record NC_138984.1, read on the forward strand.
ATATGGATTCGTTTCTCTAGACCCTGCTTATTATTCCCCTTTCAGATTTTGTTCTACTAGTAGACTTCTTTTGATACCGACTATTTTATCCTTATTTGTTCTGTTTTTGGAGTATTTGACTCATTAGATGGGACTGTAGATGTTTTTATTTCTTCTCAGTGAGAAAGAAAGTGTGATGTGTATTACTGGCAAAATATATTTTCTTTAAACCTTTTCAAAATTTTATATATGTGTCCATATACTCATAAATATATACACATGTATTCAGTACTGATATACATATATATATATATATATGTATCCACACATGTGAAATAGAAAGGAGTAAAAATAAGAAGAGTAAAGAAATATGAAGAATGTCACAGTTTCAGTTTCATTTTTCTGTCATTGACACCTGCAGTTAGAACTGGCCTCAAGTATAATGGAGTATCCAATTATAGGAAGAATATTGAAATGTCTATTTTAACCTCAAATATCTTCTTCCTCAGTCCCTCCAAGTTGCTTAAAACTCTCATGAGTACCTTATAATTTAGAACTTATTAAAAACATCTTAAATGTCTTATAAGTATCTTATAATTTAGAAATTATTAATAAAAAGTATGTGATAAAGTTCAAAGAAGATAACTTTTCCTTATATTTCATCAAAAGGAAATGGTTTGTATTAAACCATTAATTGGTTTATATTAAAGTACATATGCTTATCATTTTAAAGTACATTCTTATAAATGTAATTTCATTATCTTCATGTTCAGGATTAGCTAGTTAATGTGCTAGCATGAGCAAAACAGAACGACAGGCTCACTAGTTCCCATTTCTGAGAGGCCAAGGTTTTCCTAGGAGGCAGTCAAGGGAGGTGGAGTGAATGTCAGAAACTTAAGATGGGGCTGGTACAATATATTGTGGAGTTGAAGATGGTTGAGTGAGGAGGATAATTCCAGAGATTCAGGAAAAGTGAAAAGAAGAGTGGAAGATAAAAATACCATAAATGATTGAAAACAGATCTATTACAGATTTGTTTCCAGAACCAAGCCTGATGAAAGATTAAAGTAGTAACTTATAGAGGGGTGACTATAGTGAAGACAAGGAAATATGGAATTTTGGTACTCATGATAATAGAAATCCTTTGTTTTTCTTCAAAACTCTCTTCCTTTTTACCTGTTTTCTTTTCTTCCTCCTTCCCTCCTCCTCCCTCTTCCTCTTGTCTGCCCTTCCTTCCTTCCATATACTTTTTTTTCTATTAATGTATTATTTTTTAATTTTGCTGAATACAAAAAGGGAATAGAGACAATTGGAAATTTAAAAATGCCATGGATCTGTAAAGGCTGTGATGAAATTTTATCTGATCAATTGTGTAATAGTTATTCACAACTTCAATGAAAGAACTTAAGAAGTCACAGATACTACTAAACATTATACAAAGAAAAACCAAAATTTACAGTAAACTTATGACAAGATTTTGGGAACAATTGTCATTAATGGCATGACTAGTGGAATTTGTCCATGTTATCTGTACTTTACTGCCAGGGCAGAGCAAATCTGCCAGTTCAAAGGAAAGTGGCACTATGCTTTTTCCTGATACTGGTAGAAAAATCCAAAGTTTATATTAAATGAAAACTTCTTTCTCCTGCATGAATGTTATTTTTCTGAGATGGAGAACTAAAAACTGTGATGCCCCATTTGATATTAATGCTTTAAAAAAAATCTACATCTTGTCAGAGACACCAAAGTTTCAAGAAAGACTACAGGAAATTGGGATGTGTGAGAGCAGCAGTGATTTGTAGACTTACTGGAGATGAAGTCTCCTCAAGAAATGTGGTGTAGTGGGAGCTGAGGTTTAGAATTGTGTCTCTGTGTATGCCCTGTTTATTCTAAGTACTGGATAACCAGTAGGTGGGTATAGGAGATGATCCCAGTTTAGAGCTACATCACCACTCTCGGTGAATGCTCCAAGAGATAGTGGGACTTAGGTTGAAAGCTGAGCATATCAATCTGTCATCCTGCTGTAGGTTTGTGAAGTGCAATTCAACCATACCTCAAATTATCAATGATTAGAGCCAGAGACAATGTGCATACTCTTCATTAGCAAACCTTGAATATAAATAGAAGTCTCCTCATTCAAGGGCACATAAAAATGTACTGACAACTGGTTTGGTTATGTATTGCTGTATAACAAACCACTCCCAAAGCTTAGTAACTTAAAAAAACACGATTTTATTATTTCTTGTGACCTATTGTTGACTAGACTCTGCACCCTGTGTGTTGTCTGGGGCTGACTCCATCTAGGGGCTTGACTGGGCTTGAACATTGAAGATGGTTCACTCACGTGCTTGGCAATCGATGCTAACTACTTTCTCCCTGCCTGTATAGTAATTCTACGAATTTGGTGGCTTGATCCCACTCCTGGCTTCATAGGAGGGCCTTTCTCCCTTGCCAGTGATTGGTTTAAGCCTGAGCCAGTTAGTTCATGGCTTCCCCATTGATCATGGTGACTAGTTGAGGGATGGGTTAATAAAAGTGACTTGGAGTACTCTTATTTGATTGTTGTAGGAAACAATCTGCTATACCTTTCTTTGGTGATCCTAAACATCTCACAGTCACTAGGGAAGCCAGTCTAAGTAGGGAGCCAACCGAGAGACAAGTGTAGAGCTGAAGGAACTACAGAGAAATGAAGCTGGAACCCTGATCAAACATTGCCTGAATCTCCCCTATCTCTAAACATTTCAGGAACAAAAATGAGCCACTAAACCCACTCACTTGTTTAAACTCGTGTGGGTTAGATTTTCTGACACTTGCAAGAGAAAGCATTCTTTTTTTTTTTTTTAATTAATTTATTTATTCAGTTTTGGCCGTGTTGGGTCTTCGTTTCTGTGCGAGGGCTTTCTCTAGTTGTGGCGAGCGGGGGCCACTCTTCATCACGGTGCGCAGGCCTCTCACTGTCGCGGCCTCTCTTGTTGTGGAGCACAAGCTCCAGACGCGCAGGCTCAGTAGGTGTGGCTCACGGGCCTAGTTGCTCCATGGCATGTGGGATCTTGCCAGACCAGGGCTCGAACTGGTGTCCCCTGCATCAGCAGGCAGATTCTCAACCACTGCGCCACCAGGGAAGCCCCGAGAAAGCATTCTAATAGATAGACACCGCTTTAAAAAATGACCCAAAAAGGATGAAATAAAAGGTTGGGCATAGTTGTGGCTACTTAAGGGAAAATCAACCGATCAATCAATCAACCAACCAACTAACCAACCATAATGTAAATCAATGGATCAACAAAAAATGAGAAAAATAATAAGAAAGGTGATATGATAAATGCAGAGGCATTTTTATCTTAGGAAAGGATAATAATAGCAATAATAATAATAACAAAGTTTAAGTACATACTGTGCTTGCTGTTCTAAGAGTTTTGTGTGTTTTAACTCTTTTAGCCTTTTAAAAAAACACTATAAAGTAAGCACCATTTTAATGCTTATTTGAATAACGAAGATTATGAGGCAAAAAGAAGTGTAGTTACTTATATGTCATGGCAACAGAACCCATATTTTATTATGTGTAATTTAACAAAAATACTCTGAAATTCATGGTGAATTGAGAAATGTTCTTGGATTATTTATATTGCCAAAATCAATTCAAGAGGAAAGGAGGGCTTCCCTGGTGGTGCAGTGGTTGAGAGTCCGCCTGCCGATGCAGGGGACATGGGTTCGTGCCCCGGTCTGGGAAGATCCCACATGCAGCAGAGTGGCTGGGCCCGTGAGCCATGGCTGCTGAGCCTGCGCATCTGGAGCCTGTGCTCTGCAACGGGAGAGGCCACAACAGTGAGAGGCCCACATACCGCAAAAAAAAAAAAAAAAAAAAAGAGGAAAGGAAAACTTAGACTAATAATTGTGAAATTTGAAGTTACTAAAATATTACTTCCAAAAAGACTCTGGAATCAGATGATTTTATTAGTGAGTTATTATAGAAACAGATAATCCATTCACAAAGCCACTTGATTTATGTTATGTTACCATATCCTGCTGTCCAAAGCTGATATCATATAACAATGATAGACTTTTATGAATGTAGCCACAATTGTCCTAAATGAAATACTTTCAAATTATGTTCAACTTTACATTTAAATTAATTGCCAGTACCAAATGTTACACTTTCTCTCCTCTATCTAGGCTATGTCAGTCTTATTTTATTTTCTTATTATTCTGTATTAAATAGATTTCCAGTTTTAAGATCATCTGCTTACATTTCTGAAATGTAATCCACCTTGATTTTGAGCTGTGCCCTTCTTAACAGGAGCTATGGTCGATTCATAATAAAAGCATGGCACTTGAAGACATAACACAAAAGGGAAATGTAAAAACAAAGGGAAAATGATCTTTCCCAGAAGGCAATTCCACAGCTTCCCACTGATCCAAGAACAGTGCCTTTATCTTAAATTTCACTAGGTAGTATAACTGCAATGGAGATAGATAGAATGGAAAATGGGAAAACCTGCACATTCTATGAATATTATATCCCATGAGAATGATTCAGAAATAGGCTCTAAGGGGCACCAAATAGAAATGACTTCTTACAAGTATTCTAAATGTAATAACTTGAATTTTTCTTTATGCTGCTTTTTAACATGTGAATTTTATGAAAATGCCATGTATTTTAATATTTAAGTCATTAATAAAAATATTTCCTAGGGATATACCTGGGTAATTTCCTTGATATACATCACTGCAAAGAGTGATCTCTGAAAAATGAGCAATAACTAATTACTCCTCCAAGATTATGCTCTAAACTGTAGTTTACTACCCTGAGTATCTTCTGAGCGTTACAGTCCAAAGCCTTGTGAAACCAAGATATATGACTTCATTTGTTCCCCCACATTTATAAGGCTGTCACTGTGTAAAAGGGAATTCAATTGGACTGACATGATTTGTTGTCCACCAAGTCATGTTGGTTATTACCCTGCCTCCTGTATTTTCTAGAGCTTTGCAAATTGCTTGCTGGGGGATTTGTTCCAATATCAGGAAAGATATTGAAATTAAAGCAAACGATCTCTAATTTCAAAAGTGTTGTCATAGCCTACCTTTCATCAACTGCTCACCTTTTAACTTTCTCAGTCCCTTAGAAAAGAAGAGGTATACATCACCTGTTTCAGTCCCTTGAAACATATATAGCTCATAGCTATTAAAATTTTAGTAAAATCCTTAGTTAACCTAAGTCATATATCACCGATAGTTCATACCTCAACGTATCTGGGGTTTTGAAGTAATTTTGGACCATCTTCCTCTGTCTTTTGTTACATCACAGATATTTGGCACAAATTTCAATCTTTTTTAGTAATTGTGATTGACCTTAGGTAGGTTTTTTTTGGGGGGATGCACTTGAAAATCTTCCTAAAATTTGACCATATGAAATGAAATATTGTCACAATCCCCACCCACCCACCTTGGCTTGAAGGTGTGTTCTTATGCATAATTGTTAAAAGCAGCATTTTCAAATGAAAAGATGAGCATTCTTGTTCTCTGAAGTCAGAATAACTATAGTTACTGTTTGTTCCATGAAAAGAACAATAATTCAGCTCACAGCTCAGTCACACAAGTACTTTTTCTTGAGGCCAACATTATATTATTGTTTATTGAAGTATAGTTGATTTACAATGTTGTATTAATTACTGCTATACAGCAAAGTGATTCAGTTATACATATATATTTTGTGTATGTATATATATATATATATATTCTTTTTTTATATTCTTTTCCATTATGGTTTATTATAGGATATTGAATATAGTTCCCTGTGCTATATAGTAGGACCTGGTTGTTCATCCATTTTATATATAAACGCTTACATGTGCTAACCCCAACCTCCCACTCCATCCCTCCCCCAACCCTCTCCCCCTTGGCAACTCTCAGTCTGTTCTCTATGTACATGATTCTGTTTCTGTTTCATAGATAGGTTCATTTGTGTCATATTTTAGATTCCACATATAAGTGATATCATATGGTGTTTGCCTTTCTCTTTCTGACTTACTTCACTTAGTATGATAATCTCTAATTGCATGCATGGTGCTGCAATGGCATTATTTCATTCTTTTTTATGGCTGAGTAGTATTCCGTTGTACCAATGTACCACATCTTCTTTATCCATTCATCTGTTGATGAACACTCAGGTTGTTTCCATGTCTTGGATATTGTGAATAGAGCTTCTATTTACATAGGGGTGCATGTATCTTTTTGAATTATAGTTTTGTCTGGATATATGCCGGGAGTGGGATTGCTGGTTGATATGGTAATTCTATTTTTAGTTTTCTGAGGAACCTCCATACTGTTCTCCAGAGTGGCTGCACGAACTTACATTCCCACCAACAGTGTAGGAGGGTTCCCTTTTCTTCACACCCTCTCCAGCATTCCTTATTTGTAGACTTTTTAATGATGGCCCTTCTGACCAGTGCAAGGTGATACCTCCTTGTAGTTTTGATTTGCATTTCTCTTACAATTAGCAATGTTGAGCATCTTTTCATATGCCTATTGGCCATCTGTATGTCTTCTTTGGAGAAATGTCTATTTAGGTCTTCTGCCCATTTTTGGATTGGGTTGTTTATTTTTTGGTTGTTGAGTTGTATGAGCTGTTTGTATATTTTAGAAATTAAGCCCTTGTCGGTTGCATCATTTGTAAATATTTTCTCCCATTCTGTATGTTGTCTTTTCATTTTGTTTATGGTTTCCTTTGCTGTGCAAAAGGTTGTAAGTTTGATTAGGTCCCATTTTTAAATTTTTGTTTTTATTTCTATTCCCTTGGAGACTGACCTAAGAAAACATTGGTACGATTTATGTCAGAGAATGTTTTGCCTGTGTTCTCTTCTAGGAGTTTTATGGTGTCATGTCTTATGTTTAAGTCTTTAAGCCATTTTGAGTTTATTTTTGTGTATGGTATGAGGGTGTGTTCTAACTTCATTGATTTACACGTGGCTGTCTAACTTTCCCAACACCACTTGCTGAAGGGACTTTTTCCCATTGTATATTCTTATTGAGGCCAACATTATAGAGTGGGTATTGGCTAAGATTTTTCTATCTTGCTTAGCTGCACCTTTCCTGGCCTTCAGCAAGAAAGAGTGGCTTTTCTGGGGCTCTTTTGATCTATGCCTGCTGCTGTTTCCAGGTTCCTCAGTCTGGGATATATGAGACACAAAAGAGAACAAAACCCAGGAAAGTCACTGCCATGCCTCTTTTTGGGTCCTGAGGCCCCTAACCCATCTGTCTTTTCACCTTTCCTCATCTCATGTTTGTTTTATACATTATGTCCAGGGGATATAACTGGTAATAGTGGGAGGAATAGAACAAAGTACAGTTGTTTCTTGTTATTTGTGGTGGTTATTTCTATTAAGTCACTATGAACACTGAAATAGAAAATACTCAACCACTGTACCTACAGGAAATTCAGGGTTAGGATCCTGTGAGCCTCTGGTCTCATTATTTTCATCAAGTGATCTATACACAAACTAGTTAGATGTTTAAAGTCAGATTACTTAATATATATTATTGATTCTTAATATTCAGCTCAGGGCCAACAGCACTATAACTCAGGTCTGAATAGAGCTTATCTAACACATGTGTTTTCTCCATAATGGGTACATCATGGCTTCCTTGAACTTAGGAGCACTAGATAGTACCAGCACTATACCTGGTGGCCATTTTAAGTAGTGAAATAATCAACAGAAAGCATAAAAATGCAAAAAGAGTGTCACTAAATAGTCGTGAGAAAGGCATTTGTTTATAGTATGAGAGCTGAGACAAGAAGGCAGAGCATCGTCTTGTTTGATCTCAGCTGGGAATGTGCACACTGGGTGGCCCAAATTTTTGGCTGCTCTGCACATGTCTGCAAATGACTGCAAGAGTATTGATTTTGGGGTTACAAATAAATTTTAGAGAGTAAGCCTATTCATAAATAGAGGACTGACAAATAATGTGGATTGTCTGAAAATCTACTCCATCTTTCCATAACTGAAAGTCAAATCTCACTTTTATAATTTTGTATTTACATTTAGCTCTTTAAACCAAATTTTCAGTGTTGTGATTTTAACTTTTCTTTTCTGTAGAGAGCCAATTGACTCAACACCTTATAATGAAGAGCCGTCTTTTGTGGACATTTCAAGTTGTTTTCTAATTTCTTTATCACTTTTTTTCTTTAGTAGTAGGAGCGTTATTTTTAGTTGAATATATAGCTGCTTAGAGTAAGACTACATTTCTCAGTCTTTGGATTAAAATTCTTTAGACTTTTACTTAAAGTAGTAGGCATGCACCCTTCTTCGTCCATTCCTCTTTTGTGCTGGCAGAAATGTGCATGTGTTTTTGGAGCTTTAGTATCTGTCTTGGGCCATAGGTGAGAAGCATGTGCTGAGCACACCAGAGCAGCAAGATACAAAAGCCCGGGTCTCTCCTGATTTGATAAGATCTTGTATAAGTTTCTGACTGTCTGCCTCTAAGTTCCTTTTATGTGTAAGAAAAATTAGATTTTATCTTATGAAAGCCACTGTTGTTTTGGGTTTTGTCACTTACAGTCAAACCTAAGCTGACACTCTAGCCTGTGTGTAATGACTAAAAACAAAACAAAGCAAAACAAAAAAATTGTTTTATTATACTGAACTCCACTGTGTATATACATGGTGTAGTTTCTGAACTTCCTATACTGTTACATTCATAATTCTGTAAATGTCTTCCCAAATCTGATACTGTTTAAGATCCTTTATACTTACAGCATGGTTTTTTGTTTTTTTGTTTTTTTGTTTTTTGGTATCTGGTAGGATAAAATTCACATAATATTCTTTCTCAATATGTCTTTGGCTACACTTGTGAATATTCTTTTCATAAATTTTGGAATCGATTTGATTAATTTTCAGAAGAATGGAAGGCTATACATTTTTTTTTTTTTTTTTGCGGTACGCGGGCCTCTCACTGTCATGGCCTCTCCTGTTGCGGAGCACAGGCTCCGGACGCGCAGGCCCAGCGGCCATGGCTCACAGGCCTAGCCGCTCCGTAGCATGTGGGATCTTCCTGGACCAGGGCACGAACCTGTGTCCCCTGCATCAGCAGGCGGACTCTCAACCACTGCGCCACCAGGGAAGCCCAGGATATATATTCTTATATCAGGCAACCATATGTTCACCTAAAAGAAAGATGAAATTTTGATTACATTACATTGAATTGATAAATTCAGTTACAGTAACTGACAGCTTCACAATTAAAAGTTTTCCCATTCAATAAATATACTGCTTTATTTACTGAGGCCTTCTTTTTTGACCATAAGTAAAGTTTTATAGATTTATTTATGTAGATCTTATACAATTCTAACCAGGTTTCCTAGTTATTCTTTAGTTTTGATTGAGGTTGGCCATGGAATGCTTTTCCCATGATCCTTTCTAATTGCGTATTATTCATGGAATAGAAGGCAGCTATCAGTTTTTGTGTGTTGAGTATGTATCAGTTTTCTTATTCACCCTAGTTGTTTTTCATTTATGTTTCAAATACAAATAATGACCACCTTGTTTCTTACTTTCAAATATTTACGTTTTGTTTATTGGAGTTAGAACATTAATTGGGATTTCCTATTGATACTTTCAGTGAACCATACCTTGCACTAAGTACTTAGTACAAATTATTTGGCTTAATCTTAACATATGCACCTGAGGTAGCTACTGTGATTATTCTTTTTACAAATGAGGAAATAGATGGGAATTGCCCAGGAAGAGACATTTTGCATGTGGCACAGCAGGCATGTGAAGGTGGAATTTTAACCACTGCACTTGAAGAGTTAGCATAAGAGTGGGAGTCACTGCTCGACTCCTCACTTTAATGGATCTGTGTGAAGGTTTCTCTGTGTATCTGGGAATTGCAGTGAATAAATTGCTTAACTTCAATACATTCCACTACATTTCTTTAAAAAAAGAAGTCTAAATGAGCATAAGATTCCCACTGAATTTTTTTGTTGTTGGGTATAATATGTCTTTTGTCATTTTAATTTGCATTTTTTGATACCTAGTTACTATCTTTTCATAGTCTGCTTAACTTTTTGAATCCTTTCTTCTGTGAGTTTCCAGTTTGTATATTTGACCTACTTTTTCTAGTTGGGTTTTCTGTTAATTCCAATTTATAGGCATTCTTTGTTTGTTCTAAACAGTAAATTCTTGTCAGTTTTAGATATTACAAATACCTTTTTTCAAGTTCTAAGCTGGCTCTTAAATTTATTTATAGCAGTGGTTCTCAAATCTTTGGTCTCACAATTGCTTTACATTCTAAAAAATATTCAAGGCTCCAAAAAGTTTTTGTTTATGTGGTTTCTATTTTATTTATATGTACTTACCATATTAGAAATTTAAATGGGAATTTAAAAAATTATTTATTAGTTCATTTAAAAATAAATTATATGTTAGCATTTTAATGAAAAGCAACTATATTTTCAGAACAGACAAATAAAAATTATTGACAGTAGCATTGTTTTATATTTTTGCAAATTTATTTAATATTTGGCTTAATAAAAGACAGCTGGATTCTTTGTTCATTTTGTATTCAATATTTTGCCTTATATCAGTTTAGTTGAAGCATCTGAAGAAAGTCTGGCTTCACACAGATATGTAGTTGCAAAAGGGTGGTGTATTTGCATAGTATTTTCAGATAATTTTTTTTTTTTTTTTTTTTTTTTTTTTGCGGTACGCGGGCCTCTCACTGTTGTGGCCTCTCCCGTTGCGGAGCACAGGCTCCGGATGCGCAGCCTCAGCGGCCATGGCTCATGGGACCAGCCGCTCCGCGGCATGTGGGATCCTCCCAGACCGGGGCACGAACCCGTGTCCCCTGCATTGGCAGGCGGACTCTCAACCACTGCGCCACCAGGGAAAGCCCTCAGATAATTTTTGATATTACTTTTAATACTGTACCAAAACTTGACAGTGTAGTTTCTTAAAGATCAGTTGTTTTGTGAAATATGAAACCATATTAAAGAACATTTTGTACTCTATTTTACTAAAATTCATTGATTTATCTTGCACTTAGAATTGGTCTTTTGCCCAGTGCATGATTTTGTGACATAATTTATTGATCACTTGCAAAATATTGGTACACGGAGACCTGAAAAATGTGGGTCTCCCAAATGTTGATCTATTAATTATAAGATGTCCAAAATTGATTTATTACTATCACTACTAATCTTGTCAGATTATTAGGAATCTAACTTTCGCTTGAAATCCTGTATTTTATTATTGGTAACAAATACTGTTGTTTTTCTTGGCTGTGCCTGGTCTTAGTTGCAGCATGCGGGATCTTCGTTGCTGTGTGCGGGCTCTTAGTTGCAGCATGTGGAATCTAGTTCCCTGACCAGGGATTTAACCCAGTCCCCCTGCATTGAGAACGTGGAGTGTTAACCCCTGGACCACCAGGGAAGTCCTGATACTGTTGTTTTTCTTGAAGTGAAGGTTTACTTGGTTCACTTTTGAGAAGATGTCTGCCAGATACTGAAGTCAGAATAACTCTTGTTACTATTTGTTCCATGAAAAGAACAATAATTCAGTTCACAACTCAAACAGTCACACAAGTACTTTTTCTTAAGGCCAACATTATGCCTTGGTGTGTAGTAGAAGTGCCCTATACATACTTCCTACTTAGTCATGAGGAATATTTAAAAGAGGTATACATATGTGGGTAGGATACAGAGAAAAGCTTAAAAATCTTATTTGTAACTGAAGTCTTACTCTTGTTATTTTCTGTGTATCCTTTTTGTACATGCTGAATAGTGGGATAATGGAAATCAATCTGCATGTGTTTACTGGTGATACAGTGGGAGATTTTCCAGTTCCACACATGAAGTCATCAATAGTCAATTTCCCACAATTCTTCACAGACTGTGCTTAAAATATGGTATTGTGTTAAGATGCCTTTTTTGTGTTGAGTCAAATTAGTGCATTTACATGATTTTCATTACCAGTGATCTTGATTTATGGACTAAATATAAGCTTCTCTCATTCCTAATTTTAAGAGAACTATCTCTAAGCTAAAGCTTAATTGCACCTTGAAAAATATGGGGGCATATTTATAATGCCTTTGGGAAGGTGGCTGTGAATTAGAAGTAAATAAATAATGCTGTTGAATGATGTAAATATACATTTATTTATTTTGTTTGTATAATAACTGTCTCTCAGGAGTTCAGATTTATATATTGTTAAATTCTAATCCTTGGAAAATACTTGTAAGATAGGACTTTTAATTTTCAATTTATAGAGGAGGAAATGTGAGAATGGATATTGTAAACCAATTTATTTCCCACTAAGGAGATCATCAGTCACCTCCACACTGCCAAAGGCAGTGCATTTGTGTTCATCCTTTTCTTACCAGATCATTCTGTGACAGCTGGCAAATTTTACTACTAATTCATTGAAACTCTCTTGCCCCTCAGCTTTTGTGTAACTGTTTTTTAAAATAATACTTGTCTCATAATTCCTTTTTAGTATTCTTTGTATCTTTTACAAAAATCATCCTTTTAAGTGTCTGTATTCTTGTGGCCTCTGTCCCTGGCATTATGCTCCTTTGAATCCATGTACTCTTCCTGTGTGGCCTCATTTGGAATACTCATGCTCCTAATGACTTGCTACTTGATGCTGAGTCCTATATTTATGTCTGCAATCTAGAACAGCAGACCTCCACCCAGCTGCTTTCTGAATATCTACATGTGATCATCCCTCTGGTGTCTCAAATTTCTCATATCCCAAACTGAACTTATTATCTCCTTCTAAACTTGCTCATCTCTTTGTATTCCCTGTCTTGGTGAATGATGTGGAGATGTACCAACTACCCAAGGGAGAACACTGATGGTAATCCTGAACCCCATTCAACCAAATCCAGAGGGTCACCAAGCCATTTTGATTCTACATTCTTAATCTCATTCCATTCCCACTGCCACTGCCTTCTTGCTGCTCACATTATTAATAATACTCTCATAATAACAATGATATTTAGTGAACAACAACTGTATTTGGAAAACTTTACATGTATTATTTCCTTTAAGTTTCGTGATAACCTTATGATGTAGGTACTATTAGTATTTCTGTTGTCCAAAATAAAAAAGCTGAGCCTCAAAGAAGTTATGTACTTGGTCCAAGATCACACAAGTAAGTTTGTCAAGTAAATGGCAAACGCAGGATTTCATGTTGGATCAGTAAATGCATCAGTGTCCAAGCTCTTAACTAGCTTAGTAGTTGGCATCTCTCTGCACTGTCAAAACTGAGTCTAACCTAGCCTCTACCCTACTTCACAGAGAAGCTTCTAAAATCTGATGAAATTTGATGAAAAGAAATCACAGCATGATTAGAACCTCCAAAGAGTCCCATTGCTTCCAAGATAAAGTTCAGGCATAGTCTTTGATGATGTGATTCCTGTGCATGTCTGTAACGTTACCTTCAGTTTTTTATTGTCACATACATTCTCCCCCAGACATACTGAGTCCTAAGGAATCCCTGAATGTATAATGCCACTTCACATTTCTTTCCCCCATTCTAATATGCTATTTTCTCTACTTGGAATGTCTTTTCCTTGTTAACTAGCTAATGTCTGTTCACTCTTCGAAGCTCAGTTCATATATCGCTTCTGGTACGCTTTCTTTGACCTCCCATTATAATTTACATACCCCTCCTGTCTGTTTCCAGTACATTCCTAGCATTTACCAAGAGATACGTAATAATTGATAGACCAGATATTTAAGGGTAAGAGTCATGTTTGTCTTACATTTACCTCCAGGGCTAGTGTGCTTCCACAAGGCACTAAAATTTTTTTTAAATGAATGAGTGATTAAGGTTATTTCAGAACTCACCTAGTTTAACTTACCTCCACATATTTTGATCAAATTTTGTAACATGTTTTAAAGAATTAAATTAGGTGTAAGGTTAAAAATCCTCTAAAATTTTGTTAGTAAACTTATTCTTCTGCTTTGCTCTTCATTTCATTTTTAACAGTCTGTTTCATAAAGAAACTGTAAATATAAGTGCAAATGTAAAACAGTGCTAAAACACTGATGAACTCTAATAAGTTGGGGGGGAATAGAGATGGGTCAAGACCAGTGGACAGCAAATAAAGACCATACAAGAAATGTTTTGAAATTGAGATATAGTTGAACTTTTCCTCAAAAATATCTGTCATGGTGTTTTTAGGAGGAAATAATATTTTATTACAGGAGAAGACTAGAGTGCATGGCAATAAATCTAGGTTTCTTTCCAGATTTTAGATTAGTTATCTGAAAACCTTGTGATTTCTCACATGCAGAGAAGTGCAGGAGTGTATTAAGCAAACAATAAATAAAATCACGGAAACAAATAAATAAAACATATGTTCTGTTTGCCTATTTCACAAAATAGAATCAATTTATAAAAGTTTAGCTTTGTCATTATAAAACAGAATAGCAAGAAAATGATCTTTGACTTTAACCCTATTGAAAGATGCACAAATTGTCATCTTGAGACCTGAATTTACCTTCAGGTTATGATTTGTTTGCTGGCACAATGTTTAAAACCCAGTTTGTAAAGAAGGCATTCTGACTGTGCATGTAGCCTCCAGTTCAGCCACAGATTACATAACCTCCTGTTATGTTACATCTAGACTTTTCCACTCATTTTAAAAAATTGAAGTATAGTTGATTTACAATATTATATTTGTGTCCAGTGTACAACATAGTGATTCAAAACTTTTATAGATTATACTTCATTTAAAGTTACTATAAGATATTGGCTACATTCCCAGGGCTGTACAACATATCCTTGCAGCTTATTTATTTTGTACATTGTAGTTTGTGCCTCTTACTCCCCTGCCCCTATCTTGCTCCTCTCCCCTTCCCCCTCCTCACTTGTAACCACTAGTTTGTTCTCTACATCTGAGTCGGTTTCTGTTTTGTTATATTGGTTTGTTTTATTTTTTATATTCCGCATATAAGTGATAATGTACAGTATTTGTCTTTCTCTGTCTGACATTTCACTAAGCATAATACCCTATAGGTCCATCCATGTTGTTGCAAATGGCAAAATTTCATTCTTTTTTGTGGCTGAGTAATTTCATTATATATATACCACATTTTCCTTTTCCATTCATCTGTTGATGGATGACATTTAGGTTGCTTCTATTTCCTGGCTATTGTAAATAATGCTGCTGTGAGCATTGAGGTGCATATATCTTTTCAAATTAGTGTTTTTGGGTTTTTTTGGTATATACCCAGGAGTGGAATTGCTGGATCATATGGTAGTTCTGTTTTAGTTTTTTGAAGAACCTCCATACTGTTTTCCATAGTGGTTGCACAAATTTACAATCCCATCAACCTTTTCTCTACATGCTCACCAATATTTGTTATTTGTAGACTTTTTGATGATAGCCATTCTGACAGGTGTGAAATGATATCTCATTGTGGTTTTGATTTGCATTTCTCTGATGATTAGTGATGTTGAACATATTTCCATGTACCTTTTGGTCATCTGTATATCTTCTTTGGAAAAATGTCTATTCAGGTCTTCTGCCCACTTTTAAATTGGATTGTTTGTTTTTTGATATTAAGTTGTGTGGGCTGTTTATATATATTGGATATTAACCCCTTAGTGGTCATATTATTTGTAAATATCTTCTCCCATTCACTAGGATTTTTTTTTGTTTTGTCAATGGTTTCCTTTGCTGTGCAAAAGATTTTAAGTTTAATTAGGTCCCCTTCATTTAATTATGCTTTTGCTTCCTTTGCCTTAGGAGACAGACCCACCAAAATATTGCTTTATGTAAAAGAGTGTTCTGCCTATGTTTTCTTCTGTGGGTTTTATGGTTTCTGGTCTTACATTTAGGTCTTTAATCCATTTGGGGCTTATTTTTGTATATGGTGAGAGAAAAAGTTCTTAATTTCATTCTTTTACATGTAGCTGCCCAGTTTTCCCAGCAGCATTTATGGAAGAGACTGTCTTTTCTCCATTGTAAATTCTTTCCTCCTTTGTCATAGATTAATTGGACATAGGTGTGTGGGTTTATTTCTGGGCTCTCTATTTCTTCCATTGATCTTTGTGTCTCTTTTTGTGCCAGTATCATACTGTTTTGATTACTATAACTTTGTAGTATAGTTTGAAGTCTGGAAGGGTTATACCTCCAGCTTTGTTCTTTTTTCCTCAAGATTGTTCTGGCTATTAGGGGTCTTTTGTGGTTCCATATAAATTTGAGAATTATTTGTTGTAGATTTGTGGAAAATGTCATGACTATTTTGATTAGGCTTGCATTGAGTCTGTAGATTGCTTTGGGTAGTATGGATATTTACAAATATTATTTTTTTCAATCCATGAACATGGGATATCTTTCCATTTATTTGTATTGTCTTTAGTTTTCTTTATCAGTGTCTTATAGTTTTCAGAGTATAGGTCTTTCACTTTCTTAATTAAATTTATCCCTAGATGTTTTATTCTTTTTGATGCAGTTGTAAATAGGCTTGTCTTCTTGAATTGTCTTTCTGAAAGTTCATTATTAGTGTGTAGAAAAGCAAGAGATTTCTATATATTAATCTTGTATCCTGCAACTTTACTGAATTCATTTATCCTAATAGTCTTTTTGGTGGAGACTTTAGGATTTTTCTATATATAATATCATATCATCTGCAAATAGTGATTGTTTTACATCTTTTTGTATGCCTTTTATTTCTTTTTCTTGTCTGATTGCTGTGGCTAGGACTTCCAATACTATGTTGAATAAAAGTGACAGGAATGGGCATCCTTGTCTTGTTTCTGATTTTAGAGGAAAAGCTTTCAGCTTTTCACCATTGAGTATTCCACTTATTTATATTACATGCTTGATCTTATAAACATTTGGACTAGAGCCTGAAACTAGAGCTAAACTAAAATCTAGCTCTTTGCTTTGAAAACAAAATCCTTAATTGGTGTGAAGTAGACTGAACTCAAGAATGGTGGTAAGAGTTTGTGTTTGACTGGTTGTTTTTTTAAAGAGGGCCAGAATTTGGGTCTGACTTTTCCATACCAAAATTAATGATCTTGCTACATTCTTTAACTTCTCTAAGACTTAAATTAAAAAAATCTTTAATGTGAAGCTATAATTCTTTACAGATAATTGTGAGAAGATAGTTACAGAAATACTATATTGTAAACTATAAATTATTTTAAAATTGGCAGTTGTTTCAAGTTCTAACATAATTCCTGGAACCAGGTGCTTAATAACTGTTGAATTAAATTTCATATAAATGAAAATCCATTTTCACTTCCTGATATACATTCTCTGACCAAAATTGTATTATATTTAAAAAGCAACTTAGTCTTCATTATATGGGTTACTGTGTTAGTTTGCTAGAGCTGTCATAACAAAATACTACAGATTGGATGTCTTAATGAGAAGTGAATTTCTCACAGTTCGGAAATTGGACATCCAAGATCAAGTTGTTGGTATGTTTAGTTTTTCCTGAAGTCTTCCTCTCTCCTTAGCTTACATACGGCTGCCTTCTTGCTGTGTCCTCACGTTGCCTTTTCTCTATGTACGCTTCCTCTTCTTATTCAGGACACCAGTTCTATTGGATTAGTGCCACACCCTTATGACCTCATTCAATCTTTTAATAACCTCCTTAAAAGACCTATCTCTAAAATCACATTGGGGTTTAGATTTTCAACATATGAATTCTGGGGAGACATGATTCAATCCACAGTAGTTACTATAGTTTAATGAATGCCTAAGAGGTAATAAAGAGTCAAACATGCACCCCAATGTTCATTGCAGCACTGTTTACAATAGCCAGGTCAAGGAAGCAACCTAAATGTCCATTGACAGACAAATGGAGAAAGAAGATGTGGTACATATATACAATGGAATATTACTCAGCCATAAAAAGGAACGAAATTGGGTCATTTGTAGGGATGTGGATGGATCTGGAGACTGTCATACAGAGTGAAGTAAGTCAGAAAGACAAACAGATATCGTATATTAACACATATATGTGGAACCTAGAAAAATGGTACAGATGAACAGGTTTTCAGGGCAGAAGATGAGACACAGATGTAGAGAACAAACGTATGGACACCAAGTGGGGAAAGCAGCGGGGTGTTGGTGGTGGTGGTGTGATGAATTGGGCGATTGGGATTGACATGTATACACTGATGTGTATAAAATTGATGACTAATGAGAACCTGCTGTATAAAAAATAAATAAAATTCAAAAATTAAAATAAATAGTCAAAAGAAAATGTGAACTCTGCCAAATTCATGAGTTGAAAGAGAGAGTTTAATGTATAAACATCCAAATATGCCACTATTTTTTTTCTCCAGGATTTTCTAGCAGTGTTACGAAACTAAATCAAATTTTCCCTCCCAAATAATAGATTTCTGAGGGAGAGACATGGCATAATTCATCATTTTCAACATGAGAAAAGTGCAGTCCTGATCAAGCTCTAATTCCATACCTAAAGCACCCTCTAATTCAGTCACACCATTTGCCAAACTCTCCATGCCCTCTCAAAAATTTTTGCTACTGTCTGTCTCTGCTGGAATGCTTATCTTTCCATTCCTGGGTAGCCAGCTCCACTTTGATTTGCTTAAATTTAACCTAATCTGCTTCTCTGTGGTCCTCACTATCTTGTTCATAACTCTATAAATGTGTGCATCACACTGCTTAGTAATTTTTTTGCTTGCCTGTCTCTTCACCTTGAGGCTAGGATTGTGTTCCAATTTACTGTTTTCTACCAGTATGGTATAGTATACCTCATTCATGAAGATGCTCAATGAATGTTGTCAAATAAATGGATTACCTGTTATGAGTTGGAAATAGCTTTCTGGAACACCAAGTAGCTTGTTTTTTTCAGGGAAGTCACAATTTTATAGTACGTGGTGCAGGCAGGGAACTCTCATGGGTCAGAGACAAGGACCTTATTACTCGTACCAGAACAAGCAGCATAAATTGCATGTTTGTGTCTGTCCTCTTTGACTCCTGAGTCCTGCTGGGGAAGCAGAGGGGCTCCAGTGGGTGCTACACAGTCTGTGAGCTTACGTTTCAGCTGAGGAACCACAGCTTAGACCACTTCAGTCTTTTACATGGACTGCAACTCAGCCTGCCCAAACTCCCCAGGGGGAGACATTATCTTTAGTATACTGGACAGTAAATAAACCTGTTCTTTGCCCTGGAGGGAAACAGTTTATAAATATCCTTGAAAAAATAGTCATGAATGTACATAACTGTGAGAAACCCATGGAGAATTGTCTGTCAACAGAGCACAGCCAAGCAAAGATGTGGGTTGAAAGCTTTCCAGACAAGAGGTACAGAGAGACACACAAGCCCGGCATGTTTGAGGGAGGAAAAGAAGGTCAGTGTGGATAGAGTGTAGTGAGATGGAAACAATGTGTAGAAGAGGAGATCTGAAGGGTACACAGGGGCCAGGACTTGAAGGGCTATCTAGCCGTGGCTTTGTATTAAAAACCAATCCGTAAATCTCTGGTTAGAAAAGTTTAGCTAATTATCTGTAAGAAGAGTTGTTTCCAAAAAATAAATGCACACATATGTATGTGGTGGGTTTGAAATTATTTATACTTCTTCAGATTTTATTATGTATTCATATTGTGTGATTAAATTTTTCTCAAGCAAATCTATTTCTATACGAATTTAATTTATGTGTATATAGAACTCTCTATGCTTATATGTATATATATATTTTATAAATGAGAAAATCAAAGATATTGGCTATATTTAAATATATTCAAATCACGATGTTCCCTTACATAATTATCTTACCCATGAGAGAAAGGAATATTTCCTGATTTTGAAGCCCATGATTTTGTACCCCAAAGATTTTTTTTTTACATTCAAATGTATAATCCTGATAAATCCTGATATATCAAAGACACTGGCCGCGGCTCTTTTTTTTTTTTATACGCCTAAATTCTTTTTCAGATAAAGTTTACTTACTGATACTTCGACATTCTTGAAAAGACCATCTGCCATCAGTCCTTTCCAAACTCTTTGTAGCTTTGAAAACTGAACATAACTTTATGGATGCCTGGCTTTTTGGAGTTGTAAAGAAACTGGGAGATGATTTGCTTTATGCCTTCTTTCAAATAAATGAATATTTTCTAAAGCATTCATTCACTCATTCACTCAACAAAGAGTCACAGAGGGCCTGTCTTGTGTCAAGCAGTGTGTCAGACACCAGGGATGATACCAAGATTTAAAAATGCCACAGGTTTCTATCCTTAGATGAGCAGATTTTATGCAATCCATCACAGAGAGACAATAGAATAATCAAGGTGTGAATGAAGACCCAGGGGAAGCCAGAGAAGATGAGTGCCTTATTTTTATTGAAAGGTTATGAAAGACTTCATAATAAAGCTAACAGTTACTTTATCTCCTCAGAGACAGCTATTTACACTGATGAGAAGCATCAGTTAAAATTGTTTGGTCTAAATATTAAGCTATTATAGACTTCCTTTTAAATTTCACCCATTGGGCAGAGTTTAGCTCTCCGGAGCATCATCTAAACTCCACTGGGTGGAGTTTAGCTCTCTGGAGTATTACTCCCCTCCATCCCCAAAATGCCCATCCCCATGGCAGACCTAATTAATATCTGATCACTCCCTTTATATTTGATTTTTTTGTTCCTTATTTATAAAGCTATACAGAGTTTTGTTAAACTTTGCTTTCTTTTTCCCACAACACTAGAATCTTTGCTCACAATAAAAAATTATTGCTATAGTTTGTTTTACTTTTATATATTTTGGACCATCCTTCTAATAAATACTTTCTTATATTTCTCCCTCAGACCCACAGTTTATAAATACTTAGAGTACTGCAGTCAGCACTTAGTGCTATACTTTAAAAGGGTTGTAAACAAAATTAAATGGTCATAAGGTAACAACCAATGTGCAAAGTAATGGGGAATTACTTCTCTTGTGAAATAAGTAAAGAAACTAGAGATATTTAGCCAGGAGTAGCAAAGACTAAGGCAGAATCTAAGAGGCCTCTTTAAATATTGGGACCACTGTTACTAGAAAAAAACTGATTAGATGTGTTCAAGACCCTCCCAGCACCTCTATCAATCTGTGTGTCAGGAAGGGAGAGGAGAACTGAAAATACTGATGAGCATTTGTAAAGTTTATAAAGATGCTTAGGCATGTGAATAGGAATTTAGCATTGATCCAAACGATAGGGCAAATCAGAGAGATTAGGGAAATAATGTAGTAAACTTTTATTACTTATTTAGTATTTGTGTCTGAGTTGTATTTGAGGTAGAGGAGAAGTCATATAAGGTGTGAAAGTGATTTTAGCTTGGCTAGGATGATACACTTTGAGTTGTGCAAGTAGACAACAGAAGTCTCAGCTGGATTACCTATGAAGAAACTCAGGCACTGAGGCTAAGTAAGTGCCAAGGTTAAACAATTAGTATGTAGTTGAGTCAGATTTGAACCTAGGTGGCTGACTCCAAAACCCAGACTCTTAAAAATAACACTATGCAAAGAAAAGTAACAATATACTGTCAAGTAAAAAAAATCAGTTTTCAAAAACTGAGATCTAACTTTTGTAAATGAATTACCTGTCTATGCCTGAAAAGTTTGAGTAGATAAACCCTAAAATGTTAATAGTAATGATCTCTGGGAAGTTTGATTTGGGGCCTTTTAAAAATTTTCATCTCTATGCTTTTAAATTTTCACAAGAAACAAGTATTTTCTTTATATCTTTTATGTGCTGAATGAAAATACGTGCCAACCTACAATTATGTACCAAGAAAAAATATCCTTCAAGAATGTGAGCAAAATAAAGACAGAAATATAAAAACAGTTTGTTACCAACAGACCTTCAAAAATAAAAATTCTGAAGCTAATATATATATAGACAGAAGTTAGTGATACTTGATAGAAATTATGAGTTTCCAAACGTATATGAACAGCAAGTAAAATGGTAAATCTGTGGATAAATCTGAAGAAACATCAACTCCAAAAAGCAACATAACAATATCTGTGAGGTTAAAAGGAGAAAGCGTTAACGCTTTTTCTTTTTAAGAAGAAAATTTTAAAAACTTAATACAAATTACCTGCAAAAAGTGAAAATATTAATAAATGGATTGTAAAAATATTATCCATGGATAGGGAGACATAATATTGTATTGGTATCCATTTCACTCCCCCTGAGCCAGAGAATCATTAAAATCCACTCAAAATATTGATTTTTTTTTTGTGGGGGTGATAGTATTTGGTAAGCTGATTCTAAGGTTTAAATAAAAGTGCAGAGGAACTCTCTTGAATTGGAAGAACAATGTGGTAGGATTTTCTGTAGCAGATATCCAGATTCATTATAAAGCTACAGTTGTAATTAAAATGGTATGATATTGGCACAAGAATAGACAAATACACCCATAGGACAGAATGGAAAGCTTGAAAACAGACATAAATAGAGACTTATTTGGTTTTATCTGTAACAGATGAAGGCAGGTAGATTTTTACAATATATGGTTCTGGCAAAATTGGTTACCTGTATGAGCAAAACATGGATCCATAGCTCACATTGTACAGAAATAAACCAGTTGCAGGTGTATTATTAATCTAAATATGAAAAACAAAACTATAAACATTTTAGAAGATAACAGAGGGAATATTGTCATGACCTTAGGGACAGGGAAAGATTTAATTCAGACACAGAATGAAAACTTAAATGAAAATGTGATAATTTCAACTGCATTAATATTCAGAATTTCTGTTTTAAAAAATATGCCATAAAGAGAAAGAAAAAGGCATGGCAAGCCAGAGATGTTTGGCATACATATTTAACTAAGAAGTCATATCCACTTCTAAATTTCTAAAATTCAATAAGAAAAAAGACAGTTTATCTAAATTTAAAAATATATGAAAGAGATACTACAAAGAGATGGAAAATCAAATGGTCAATAAATTTGTGAAAGACACTCAACTTTAATCAGAATCAGGCGTGTAGTAAAGAGTTAACCTTTCCCTCAAGGAGGCCTGGCTTTTGCCCTCAGCTTCTGGGAGTTAATCTTTAAGCTCTAGGAATGTCATTCCTGATTGAAGTGTCTTTGTTTGCCTAGGGGCCTTGTGTTGGATAGTCTAACATTGTCATTTGGGGTGGGAGCTGGCTAAACCAGTGTGATTTAGAGTAAAGACCACAGACTAAGCCCGGTGATCACAGTATGATTAGGGTGGGGCTTTGGGTCATGAAGCCTGACCTCTGAAGCGGTAGAGCCTGCGATCAGCTTGTGGGAAGTCTGCCATTCCTATGTGATGGAGCTCCAGTAAAGCCTCTAGACACCAAGGCTTGGGTGAGCTTCCTTGGCTGGCAATAATATTCCACGCCTACTGCCACACATCAGTTAGTACTGGGCAAGTAACACTGCCCTGACTCCGTGGAGAGAGTGTTTTTCCCTGGATTCTGTCCTGTGTGCTTCTTCCCTTGGCTTATTTTAATCTGTATCGTTTCCCTGAAATAAACCGTGATCATGAGTATAACAGCTTTCAGTTAGTTCTGAGTCTTTCTAGAGATTTATCAAACTCGAGATGGTTTCCAGAACCCTCATACTTGCCACTGGTGTCAGAAGTGAGGGCCTTCTTGTGTGGACTGATTTCACAGTTGTCTAAAGTCAACATTATTTAAAAGCCACATGAATATTTATTGCACACCGATTGATTGGCAAAAATTTGCAATACTGACTTTTGTTGAAAATTGGTATTAATTTGGAAAACAGTAAGAATGAAAGTAAAGTTGGGATTGTAATTACGGCTATGGTAGAGGAAGGTGGATGCACAACATCTGGGAGTGGTACACTAGGAATAGGTTTTATGTACCTTTTTTCTTTCAGTTTATTTTGTATTTGAATGTAAAGGAAAGAATTTAAGTAAAATTTAAAAAGACTGGATAGATAATAACACCATAATATCAATGGTGATGTGTTGGATTATTTAAAAATCTTCCTTTGTTCTTTTCAGTTTTTTGCCACTGAATTGTATTATTTTTATCATAAAAAGAATAATTGAAGTGTGTTTTAAGGAAAAAACAGTAAGGTTTTTGTGAGGTAAATGTGGTGCAAGGGTTAAAGAAAAACTTTTTTAACAAGGATAAACAAGGTCCTACTATACAGCCTAGGGAACTATATTCAATAGCCTATAATAAACCATAATGGAAAAGAATATGAAAAAGAATGTATATATATATGTATAACTGAATCACTTTGCTATACAGCAGAAATTAACACAACATTGTAAATCAACTATACTTCAATAAAATAAATTTAAAAAACAACAATGAGGTCAGGTCTCCAGTGTTGGGGCCCAGAAATAGTTTTGTGAGTGCTCTCAAAGTTGATCTACTAGTTGGGGACAGGTGAGTAACTGGCATGGATCTCTAAATTCCAGTTTTTAAATTCATAATTGGAGATATTTCTTCCTTTGTAGCCTATCAGAATGCTTCCTTCCCTGAGTATGGGAATGTGGACAACTGAAGGGGTCATCAGAAAGTAGCTTTGGTATACATTCTGCAGGCTGTGGCAACGCCTGATGATCAAGATTCTCTCTAAATAGAAACCTCCAGATACAGGTTGTCACTGCTTTGGAGAATCCTGGATAAGCCCTGGCAAAATACTTCCTGGATCCATTTTCTAAGACTTTATGTGGGATCCTCTTAGTCACAAATGACTTTGTTTTCTTTTTTTTTCTATATTTTTCCTTCCACGAATTAAATTGACACCGTCTTTCAAGTCCTATTAGGCATAATTAGATTTGTAGGCTTTGGTCTTCGAATTTTGTCCTAGGCGACATCCTTTCTTGTTAGGAGGCTTCTAGAGACGGTTAATCTCATCCATTATGTATTGGTTTTGGGAGGTTAACTCTCAAAGGGCCAGGTCCTGTTCTTTTTTCTTTGCTATGCACTCTATCTCTTTCCTTACTATGTGTGATGTGTGATATTTTAAAATTTTTATTTAGCAAGGTAGGATAAAACACTTTTTAAAATACCTTCTCCCTAAGTGGGATTTATTACTGAATGAGATAAATGGACCTGTTGTTATCATTTCTGCCCCATGTGCTTATAAAGTACATTCTTCTTTTGTGTTAGAAAAAAGGAATGTATTACTTGGTTTCCCTGAAGCTTTTTTTTGCCACCAAAATATTTTCTAGGCTACACTAATATGAAGATTTTTCAGCAATTTACAGAAATGGTGCTTCTGAGCATACGTTTTCTTTTTACTATTGAAAGGAAACCATGGGAATGCAGTATCCAATTTTGTTTGACAGGATTCTGGTTAGCAAACCACATGTGGTGTGTTTTTGTTTTGTTCTATAGTTGTTTCCATTGTGTTGTGTAATTCATCACAAGGATTTTGAGAATGGAAAATGTCACAAACCAAATATACAAAATTAATGAGTAGTTTACTCCCCTGCAAGGGGCAGGTAGTGAACAGTCAGGCAGAACAAAAGCAACAAGAATCCCGGGGCATAAAGCTGTTTCACCTAATGAAGTTCATGTTTCTGTGTGTGATATGAAGCTGTCGGGGCACTGATAGCCATCTCGCTTAATTTTTAAATCTCTGAAAATCATAAATGATTATTCTTGCATTCACTTTACATGACTTATCAATTAAGTCTAATCACATGTTTAAAGCAACTAAGAAAAACAGTTGCATACACAGCTATTAGTATTTTCAGAGCAATTTTAGAATGAACTTGTTACTAGCACCCAGATTCATTTCTTTTTTTAAAAAAAATATTTATTTATTAATTTTATTTGGCTGCGCCAGATCTTAATTGTGTCATGTGGGATCTTTTTTTAGTTTCAGCATGCTGGATCTTTAGTTGCGTCATGCCAGATCTTTAGTTGCAGCATGTGGGATCTTTTTCTGTAGTTGCGACATGTGGGATCTATTTCCCTGACCCAGGGATTGAACCCAGGCCCCCTGCATTGGGAGTGCAGAGTCTTAACCACTGGACCACCAGGAAAGTCCCCAGATTCATTTCTAAAGAGTCCTGTGTTACTGTGGCAATGTATAAAATGTTGCATCAGGTTTGTTCTCTTATGAGCCAGTGATGTTATGATTATGTTTGCAAAAAGTGAGTTATGGATGTCTCTTACCTAGCTCATTTTGACCGAAACATACAAGCAAAAGGAGAGAAATAATAACCAGAGACCCTTGAACTCCAAACTCCTGCTTCTTCACTAACTGCAACATTTTATAATTCTCTCCCAGTTACATCACCCTTCCATTACGAAGACAACTATGGTTTTTTTCCAAGATAAAGTCAGCTTACCTCTGAGTTCTCTACTTCAAGTTCAGAAGGGTTTGCACTCAACAGTCTCTTCCTATACTCTTCAGAGCTTTTTGGTTTCTTGTGACTTGAAGCTACAGCTGTTTACCTTGGTACCAAAGATGTCTCCTGAGCCTTTCTTCATTTCCATAATCAATGGATTACTTCAAAACCCAATTACTAAAATCCTACATATGATTATGAAAGGATGAAACATTTTAAGACAAGAGGAGCACAGGACGTCGTATCTGTTCAAAAGATAAGGAAATTCAGGGTGGTATATGGGCCAGATATCTTCATTTTCTTTCCAGATCATCCCCCCTCCCCCACCTTGCTGTTTCCTGAGGAGAATGACTGTCACTCAGATTTCCCTGCCTTCTCTTCCAGCTGGGTTCAGTCCTGGTGAGTTCCAGCAGGAAATAGGGAAGGATGAAGAGTGAGGTTCAGGCATTCACTCTCCCTGGGGTTTGTCAAATCCCTTAAACAAAGATTCCTGACCCTTTCCAGGTCACCTGTTCTGCATGAATTTCTCTTCTTTCAGGTTCCAGTAACTTCTCCCCTCATCTCCTGAGGCTGAGCTCTGCTTCTGCTAGTCCCGGGTCCCTGCTGTCCCTTGCCGTTCCCTGCATCCCATCACACTTTGATAATTTAGCCTCTTTTCAGTAAACTCTTCTTGAGTTAACTCATTTTTAGTATGAAATCTTTTCACCATTGAGAACCTGATTGAAACATCCCAAATGGTAATAATGCCTAAATCTGAAGCACAAAGTAAAAGAAATAATAATAAGACCAGTCCAAAGTCCAAACTCTTGTTTTCTTAATCTAAAACATTTCCTCCAATTTTAACTAGACGTACCCTCAACTGGACAAGTAAAAAAAATGAAATCGAAAAAAGTTAAGGCTAAAAGAAAATCTATAAATGTGCATGGAGTTGCTCTTTCCCTAGAACTTTCCCTCCCACAGCAGTGTATTCTCCTGTTCAAAACTGGACCCAGTGCCTCCCAGTTCCCCACACATGTGCTACCCCAGGACGTTCCCTTTACTGCTTTCCTTCAGTGGACCCACTGCTTCCTGTATTTTATGTCTTTGGTCTTTCACTGGTTTTGTTTTGTTTTGTTTTGTTTGGCTGTGACATGGTGAGATGACTGGTTTTCTGAGACTCTGGAAAGTAGTAGGCAGCGATATTTTTGAGGAACACCTGGGCACTGACTCTGCTTGCCTTTGAGAAAAAAAATACCTTTCTAGTATTAAGTTTAAAATTTAGGAAAGCTTAGTTTTTCTAAAGACTTCCTTGAACAGAAGTACATGGGTGGTGAGGTTAAGATCTGAAATGGAACTGAAATCATGGTATAAAAGAACAGTGGCTTAGCAGGAATTTTGAGTTTTACCAGCAGCTATGTGCTCTGTAGGGATACAGGGTCCAGGAAAAAGTCACGCAAAGATACGCTGCTTCTTCTTTGTGTGGATATTTCTGTTGAATTCTGTTTCCTTTTCCACAGAAATGAAAAACTTACAGGTGGTCTGAGTCTGTGGTTTATTTCTGTTGATCCCTGACCCAACCTTCAGTGCTGCTGTAATATCCACACTTCCTAAGGAACTTTTAAGAAAAGATGCATGGAAAATTAACTTACTGAGCCTTTGTACATGTGAAAATGCTTTCACTCTTAATGGATGATTGACTAAACATTGCATTTTAAGTTTCCTCTGTACTTTGAAGCTTTTGTCTCCATTATTTTCTTAACACAGTATTTTTGGTGAGATACTGGTTTCCATTTGATTCTCATTCTGACTCTTTTGTAGAAATTATAAAAATATTTTTTTATTTTTAGTATGATCTCAAATTGTATGGGCTAGTATCAAGATTTCTTCCTTTTTTATAGCCCATTTTAGTCTAAAGGCTTGTTTTTCTTTAGTGCTTGGAAATAATCTTCTATTATTTCTTTATTCCATCCATTCTGTCTGGTTTTGAATTCCTGTAAGATGAATGTTGAACTCCCTGGATTAATTCTCTATGTAATTTCCCTCATATTTTCTGTCTCTTTGTC
The DNA here is from genome assembly GCF_964341445.2 of Mesoplodon mirus. NCBI lineage: Eukaryota > Metazoa > Chordata > Mammalia > Artiodactyla > Ziphiidae > Mesoplodon > Mesoplodon mirus. Next base: position 48,529,672 of record NC_138984.1, read on the forward strand.
ATTTTTTTTTTTTTTTTTTTTTTTTTTTTTGTGGTACGCGGGCCTCTCACTGTTGTGGCCTCTCCCGTTGCAGAGCACAGGCTCCGGACACGCAGGCTCAGCGGCCATGGCTCACGGGCCCAGCCGCTCCGTGGCATGTGGGATCCTCCCAGACTGGGGCACAAACCCGTGTCCCCTGCATCGGCAGGCGGACTCTCAACCACTGCGCCACCAGGGGAGCCCTCTTTGTCTTTTTGATTCATGTTCTGAGAGATTTCCTTGGCTTTTCTTCTAGCCCCTTTCTATCATTTAAAATTTTAGGTACTATCCTCTTACTTTCTTTAGACTTTTTCTTGTTATGATTGCTTCCTCCTTTTAGTATCCCATTCTTCATTTACAGAAATAATGTTTCCTTACTCTTCTCTGAGAATATTATTATACTGTATTCTCTCTCTTTCTCTTTCTCCTCTCTCTTTATTCCTCCCTCCCTCCTTCCCTTGGAATTAGGTTTTCATTTTGCATCATCTTTGTCTTGCATGCTCTTGATTCTCCTCATATACTAGTGACTTCTTGCCCATTCATATTTTAAAAAGAAAGAAGGTTTATACTGTGTGTGTGTGTGCGTGCATGTGCGTGTGTGTGTGTACACATATATGCACTCTGCATATAGGTATCACATTAGTTTTATTCCCTGAGTTGGCATTTTGACCATGAACTCTATGTACGTGAGTTGAGTGGGGCATGAGGACCATCAGGTTTTGCCTTCAGATGTAGGTCACCAAATGCTAGAATGAGAAGAGCTCTACCTTGAGGTGCCAATATTTTCCTTAGAAGCATTAGAGTTCCTCAGATGATTTTCTGTATTCCTTGAGAGATGAGGCCTCTGTTCTTTGCCTGATGGTAGATGACTGATGCTGGGAATGCTGAGAGCTGGGAGAGATTTTTTCTTCAACATCTTTCCTGATGTCCCCAGACTGCTTCCAGCTCCAGTCTGGGCTAGATGATTCCTCAGCACTCATATTTCCAGATGCAGTTATTGCATTCTATTGTCACTTATTTATGTGTCTTTCTCCAGCATTAGCTTATGACTTCCCAAAGGGCAAGGCCATGCATTATTATTCTATAGATATCACTTACTTTTCTGTTCTTGTATTGTTAAAAAGAAAGAAGGTCTTTGGTGGGGCTAATGGCAGACTTGGGGAGGGCTCATGACAAGGAGTACTTCCCAGAACTTCTGCTTTCAGTGTCCTTGTCCCCGAGGTGAACCACAGACACCCCACGCCTCTGGAGGAGACCCAGCAACATGAGCAGGTCACCACGGAGTCCCGAGAAGAGTTCCCTGTGCTATAAACCATGTGGTTGACAGGGTCTTGGTGCTCTGGCCGGGTGTCAGGCCTGAGCCTCTGAGGTGGGAGAGCTGAGTTCAGAACATTGGTCCACCAGAGACCTCCCGGCCCCATGTAATATCAGACAGCAAAAGCTCTCCCAGAGCTTTCCATCTCAACGCTAAGACCCAGCTCCACTCAATGACCAGCAAGCTACAGTGCTGGACACCCTATGCCAAACAACTAGCAAGACAGGAACATAACCCCACCCATTAGCAGAGAGGCTGCCTAATATGATAATAAGGTCACAGACCCCCCAAAACACACCACTGGACACGGTCCTGTCCACCAGAAAGAAAATATCCAGCCTCATCCACCAGAACACAGGCACCAGTCCCCTCCACAAGGAAGCCTACACAACCCACTGAACCAAACTTACCCACTGGGGGCAGACACCAAAAACAATGGTAAGTAGGAACATGCAGCCTGCAAAAAGGAGACCCCAACACAGTAAGTTAAGCAAAATGAGAAGACAGAGAAATACACAGCAGATAAAGGAGCAAGGTAAAAACCCACCAGATCTAACAAATGAAGAGGAAATAGGCAGTCTACCTGAAAAAGCACTCAAATAATGATAGTAAAGATGACCCCAAGTCTTGGAAATTCAATGGAGAAAGTACAAGAAAGGTTTAACAAGGAACTAGAAAAACTAAAGAGCAAACAAACAATGATGAACAACACAATAAATGAAATTAAGAATTCTCTAGAAGGAATCAGTAGCAGAATAACTGAGGCAGAAGAATGGATAAGTGACCTGGAAGATAAAATAGTGAAAATAACACCATAGAGCAGAATAAAGAAAAAAGAATGAAAAGAATTGATGACAGTCTCAGATACCTCTGGGACAACATTAAACACACCAACATTCGAATTATAGGGGTCCCAGAAGAAGAAGAGAAAAAGAAAGGGACTGAGAAAATATTTGAAGAGATTATAGTTGAAGACTTCCCTAACATGGGAAAGGAAATAGTCAATCAAGTCCAGGAAGCACAGAGAGTCCCATATAGGATAAATCCAAGGAGAAACATGCCAAGACACATATTAATCAAACTATCAAAAATTAAATACAAAGAAAAAATATTAAAAGCAGCAAGGGAAAAACAACAAATAACATACAAGGGGATCCCCATAAGGTTAACAGCAGATCTTTTAGCAGAAACTCTGCAAGCCAGAAGGCAGTGGCAGGACATATTTAAAGTGATGAAAGGGAAAAACCTACAACCAACGTTACTCTACCCAGCAAGGATCTCATTCAGATTCGATGGAGAAATTAAAACCCTTATAGACAAGCAACAGGGAAGAGAATTCACCACCACCAAACCAGCTTTACAACAAATGCTGAAGGAACTTCTCTAAGTGGGAAACACAAGAGAAGGAAAAGATCTACAATAACAAACCCAAAACAATAAAGAAAATGGTAATAGGAATGTGCATATCGATAACTACCTTAAATGTAAGTGGATTAAATGCTGCAACCAAAAGACATAGACTGGCTGAATGGATACAAAAACAAGACCCGTACATATGCTGTCTACAAGAGACCCACTTCAGACCTAGGGACACATACAGATTGAAAGTGAGGGGATGGAAAAAGATATTCCATGCAAAGGGAAATCAAAAGAAAGCTGGAGTAGCAATTCTCATATCCAACAAAATAGACTTTAAAATAAAGACTATTACCAGAGACAGAGAAGGACACTACATAATGATCAAGGGATCAATCCAAGAAGAAGATATAACAATTGTAAATATCTATGCACACAGCATAGGAGCACCTCAATACATAAGGCAAATACTAACAGCCATAAAAGTGGACATCGACAGTAACACAATCATATTAGTGGATATTAACACCCCACTTTCACCAATGGACAGATCATCCAAAATGAAAATAAATAAGGAAACATGAGCTTTAAATGATACATTAAACAAGATGGACTTAATTGATATTTATAGGACATTCCATCCAAAAACAACAGAATACACTTTCTTCTCAAGTGCTCATGGAACATTCTCCAGGACAGATCATATCTTGGGTCACAAATCAAGCCTTGGTAAATTTAAGAAAATTGAAATTGTATCAAGTATATTTTCTGACCACAATGCTATTAGACTAGGTATCAATTACAGGAAAATATCTGTAAAAAATACAAACACACAGAAGCTAAACTATATACTACTAAATAACCGAGAGATCACTGAAGAAATCAAAGAGGAAATCAAAAAATATCTAGAAACAAATGACAATGAAAACATGATGATGCAAAACCTATGGGATGCAGCAAAAGCAGTTCTAAGAGGGAAGTTTATAGCAATACAATCCTACCTCAAGAAATAAGAAACATCTCAAATAAATAACCTAACCTTACACCTAAAGCAATTAGAGAAAGAAGAACAAAAAAACCCCAAAGTTAGCAGAAGGAAAGAAATCATAGAGATCAGATCAGAAATAAATGAAAAAGAAATGAAGGAAACGATAGCAAAGATCAATAAAACTAAAAGCTGGTTCTTTGAGAAGATAAACAAAATTGATAAACCATTAACCAGACTCATCAAAAAAAAGAAAAAAGGGAGAAGACTCAATAGAATTAGAAATGAAAAAGGAGAAGTCACAACTGACACTGCAGAAATAGAAAGGATCATGAGAGACTAGAACAAGCAACTATATTCCAATAAAATGGATGACCTGGAAGAAGTGGACAAATTCTTAGAAAAGCAAAACCTTCGAAGACTGAACCAGGAAGAAATAAAAAGTATAAACAGACCAAGCACAAGCACTGAAATTGAGACACTGATTAAAAATCTTCCAACAAACAAAAGCCCAGGACCAGATGGCTTCACAGGCGAATTCTATCAAACATTTTGAGAAGAGCTAACACCTATCCTTCTCAGATTCTTCCAAAATATTGCAGAGGGAGGAACACTCCCAAACTCATTCTATGAGGCCACCATCACCCTGATACCAAAACCAGACAAAGATGTCACAAAAAAAGAAAACTACAGGCCAATAGCACTGATGAACATAGATGCAAAAATCCTCAACAAAATACTAGCAAACAGAATCCAACAGCACATTAAAAGGATCATACACCATGATCAAGTGGAGTTTATCCCAGGAATGCAAGGTTTCTTCAATATATGCAAATCAATCAGTGTGATACACCATATTAACAAAATAAAGGATAAAAACCATATGGTAATCTGAATAGATGCAGAAAAACCTTTTGACAAAATTCAACACCCATTTATGATAAAAACTCTCCAGAAAGTAGGCATAGAGGGAACCTACCTCAACATGATAAAGACCATATATGACAAACCAACAGCCAAAATCATTCTCAATGCTGAAAAACTGAAACCATTTCCTCTCAGATCAGGAACAAGACAAGGTTGTCCACTCTTACCACTATTATTCAACATAGTTTTGGAAGTTTTAGCCACAGCAATCAGAAGAAAAAGAAATAAAAGGAATTGAAACTGGAAAAAGAGAAGTAAAAGTGTTGCTGTTTGCAGATGATATGGTAATATACATAGAGAATCCTAAAGATGCTACCAGAAAACTACTAGAGCTAATCAATGAATTTGGTAGAGTAGCAGAATACAAAATTAATGCACAGAAATCTCTTGCATTCATATACACTAATGATGAAAAATCTGAAATAGAAATTATGAAAACATTCCCAGTTACCATTGCAACACAAAGAATAAAATACCTAGGAATAAATCTAACTAAGGAGACAAAAGACCTGTATGCAGAAAACTATAAGACACTGATGAAAGAAATTAAAGATGATACAAATAGATGGAGAGATATACCATGTTCTTGGATTGGAAGAATCAACATTGTGAAAATGACTATACTAACCAAAGCAATCTAAAGATTCAGTACAATCCCTATCAAACTACCAATGGCATTTTTCACAGAACTAGAACAAAAAATTGCTCAATTTGTATGGAAATATAAAAGACCCCAATAAGCCAAAGCAATCTTGAGAAAGAGATATGGAGTTGGAGGAATCAGGCTCCCTGGCTTCAGACTACACTACAAAGCTACAGTAATCAAGACAGTATGGTACTGGCAAGAAAACAGCAATATAGATGAATGGAACAGGATAAAGCCCAGATATAAACTTACGCACATATTCTCACCTTATCTTTGATAAAGGAGGCAAGACTATACAGTGGGGGAAAGACAGCCTCTTCAATAAGTGGTGCTGGGAAAACCAGACAACTACATGTAAAAGAATGAAATTAGAACACTCCGTAACACCATACACAAAAATTAACTCAAAGTGGATTAAAGACCTAAGTGTAAGGCCAGACACTATAAAACTCTTAGAGTAAAACATAGGCAGAACACTCTATGACATAAATCAGAGCAAGATCCTTTTTGACCCACCTCCTAGAGAAACGGAAATAGAAATGAAGGTAAACAAATGGGAGCTAATGAAACTTAAAAGCTTTTGCACAGCAAAGGAAACAAGATGAAAAGACAACCCTTAGAATGGGAGAAAATATTTGCAAATGAAGCAACTGACAAAGGATTAGTCTCCAAAATTTATAAACAGTTCATGCAACTCAATATCCAAAAAACAAACAACCCAATCCAAAACTGGGCAGAAGACCTAAATAGACATTTCTCCAAAGAAGATATACAGATTGCCAACAAACATATGAAAGGATGCTCAACATCACTAATCACTAGGGAAATGTAAATCAAAAATACAATGAGGTATCACCTCACACTGGTCAGAATGACCATCATCAAAAAATCTACAAACAATAAATTGTGGAGAAGGTGTGGAGAAAAGGGAACCCTGTTGCACTGTTGGTGGGAATGTAAATTGATATAGCCACTATGGAGAACAGTATAGAGGTTCCTTAGAAAACTAAAAAATGAACTACCATATGACCCAGCAATTCCAGTACTGGGCATATACCCTGAGAAAACCATAATTCAAAAAGAGTCATGTACCAGAATGTTCATTGAAGCTCTGTTTATAGTAGCCAGGACATGGAAGCAACCTAAGTGTCCATCGACAGGTGAATGGATAAAGAAGATGTGACACGTATATACAATGGAATATTACTAGGCCATAAAAAGAAAAGTGAGTTATTTGTAGTGAGGTGGATGGACCTAGAGTCTGTCATACAGAGTGAAGTAAGTTAGAAAAAGAAAAACAAATACCGTATGCTAACACATATATATGGAATCTAAAAAAAAAAAAAAAAGAAAAAGGTTATGAAGAACCTAGGGGCACAACAGGAATAACGACACAGATGTAGAGAATGGAGTGAGGACACGGGGAGGGGGAAGGGTAAGCTGGGACGAAGTGAGAGAGTGGCATGGACATATATATATACTACCAAATGTAAAATAGGGAGCTAGTGCGAAGCAGCCGCATAGCACAGGGAGATCAGCTCCGTGCTTTGTGACCACCTAGAGGGGTGGGATAAGGAATGGGAGGGAGACGCAAGAGGGAGTGGATATGGGGATATACGTATACATATAGCTGATTCACTTGTTATACAGCAGAAACTAACACACCATTGTAAAGCAGTTATACTCCAATAAAGTTGTTAAAATTATTCCCAGTGAAAGAAACCAGACACAAAAGACCACATACTATATGATTCCACTGATATGGAAGTCCAGAATAGGGATAGAAGGTAGGTTAGTGGTTGTCTAGGGTTGGGGGTGGAGATGGGAAACACAGGATTGATAGCTAATGGGTAAAGAGTTTCTTTTTTAGGGAGATGAAAATATCCTAAAATTGACTGTATGTATGGTTGCACACATCTATGAATATAATGAAAACAATGAATTTCACACTTTAGGTCTATTGTATATTTGAATTGTACCTCAATAAAGCTGTCAAAAAAAGAAAAAAAAAGAAAAGAAATATGATTATTATATTATGTCTAATTCTAAGAAAAACTATCCTATAACGCTTAAGGAAGACTTATTTTGTTCCAGAGTTTGTTGTATGCATTATACAAATATTATCTTGTAATCCTCACACTTACTCAGTATTTCCTAATTTTCAGAAATGCTAAGGCACAGAGAGATAGTTACTTGCTGATAGTATAACACATAACAAATGATAGAGTCACAATCTGACCCTTTGCGATATGGATCCAAAGGAAGTTAAGGAGCTTGCTCTTTTTACTTTCAAAGCAGATATCATTACATACCTTATGATAATTACTGATTCATGTCTTTGTATGATTATGAATAGACTGTTTTCCTTTTGCAAAAAAAAAGAGAAAAGTTTTGTGACATTAAAACCACTTTTCATTGTTGTTCAAATAGATATTTTACAATGTCAATTAATATTCAGTGAGACACTCAAATTATGTTCTGTTCCTTTAATGGTTTTCCTTGCACTATGTTTTTAGAATTCGGTATCTTCAATAAAACAAGTATTCCTTGATTTTGTAGATACTTTCCTCCATGTGATTTGTCTTTGTCAAATGAGTCAATTTTATATGGCTCATTTAGTGCATTTTACTTGTGATCACCTTTGGGGGGAGAATTATGTAAAATGAATTTTTCTCCATTTTTTTTTTTATGAAGGAGGCAAATAAGTATAAATTAGCTTCATAATACAAAGACCTAGACGTTAGAGTACAAGGATTCTTTTGGGGAAGTGATTTCTGGTCTTGTTGTGGTAGACACGGGGGTGCACTGCCCAGATCCCCTTCAAAATAAGACTTCCTGCTCAGATGTGGGTGAGGAAGCAGCTTCTGGCTGTCACTTTTTCAGGATCAGCCTATGCTGCCAAGTGCTGCCTTATTCTACCTGAGGTCCTGCACTTCCTGGGCAGCCCACATCCCTTGATAGAGGAAGACAGAGGTAGAAAACACCCAGCCATTTCAGCCTATCACGGGGATCTTAGATGCCAGTACTTTCTCCAGGCTGGAGCTGGGTTGGCTGAGGCTTTGTGGCATCTACATTGTAGTTCAGCTTCTTCTTCTGCCCAGTGCTTCTTTTTCTCCCTTTCTTTTGTAGATATTAATCCGCAATAAACCATCTTTCACTCCAAACTCCATTTTAGCACCTGTTTTGGGAGAATCCAACCTGTGACACCTATACTCTATAGACTATAGTTCCTTCCTATTGTAAAATGATGGGGTTACACTTTACTCTGTATTATGTAAACGTTTTTGTGGTAATCATTATCAAATTTTCATATATTTTAGGTAAAGAAATCAAGACATAGTTTTGTGTTTGTAAATATGATAAACCACTTGGCTTCTAGCCCCCTCAACATACTAATCCCCATATGTGAACTCTAACTTTTAGGTCTGCTGTTTAGGTCTAGCAGCCCAATTCTGTTCATGGCCAAGGGGACTATAAGGAACATGGCCTTAGTCATTGAACAGCTTAAGAAGTTGCCTTCTTTGTTGTTTTCATAACAAGTAGAGAGTGCTTTCCATGGGCCTGTCAGCCTCCCCTTCCCTAGCTGTTATTGGGATCTTGCAAGAACACCAGCTCTGTTAGTTGGCCTTACCTCTGACCTCACATACAAATAATTGAAGCTAATGGACTGACTAAATCAGTTGATTCTTTTTCATGATGTTGACTCATACTGAAATTTGTCTTTTTCTTATTGCTGGGGTTTCTTTGGCTTCTAACACTTCTTGAAACTTACACACGCATATGTGCATGCACACACATGCGCACACACACAGAAACTTTTTGCCAAATTTTTATGCATGCGGAAAAGCTTATAAAAGTCTGACAGAAAGCCTATATATCTCAAAAGAACTAACAAATTGCAAAGTGCCTGCAAAAGCAGCTTCCTCTCCACCCTCAATTCCCTGAATGCTACAGCGATGGGGATTCTGTTTCTCTGTAATCCATCTATGTCCTTATGCTTGAATGCCTTAGAGTTATCTAGAATTCAAGAGATAAAGTACAATCTTCCTTGCATTTTTTAACTCTTTTGTACTTTTGTTTCTGTCTCTTTATTTATTTTGTGGTATGCGTGAGTTTTTTTAAACAAAATTGGAACAAAATACCACCTTTTTTTTTCTTTTTTTAACGAAAGCCAAATCTCATGAGTGGTAATTTATTGTTGAGTTCAACATTTTGTTTTATGAAAAACAGTTTATATAACAGAGATTAAGTATTACAGTGTGGTTATAAATAGGTAAAATCATTTTTCTGCTTTTTATTGATATAAAAACAATGACAGTCTTTATTAATTTACCAGCTAATGTCTAGACAGTTCTAATAAAAAGATAAATGGGAGTATTAAATATCTCTTCATTGTAATACAGAAGCATTTTAAGGGAGATCCTCAAAATACTAAATGAAATTTAGATCTAAACATCCTTATGGATCATCAGATGTGATCCTTGTATAAAATGAGTGTTCTACCTGCTGAACCAGAATATTTTAAAGCCCAACCACTTCACTTTCAAGTTTCTTTCTGCTCTACTAATGTTAAAGGTTACCTTTTCTTCCTAACCATGAAAGCTATTACTCCCCAGTGGCAGGGAAAATGTTAACTTGTTAGTTCCAGTACAAGTGTATTCAACAGCACCTGTTTTTTCTTCATAATAGCATATCTACTTTTCTTATGTCATCCCACAGGGAAGTCATCATAGGGAATTTGAGATACTGATAAAAAAAAAAATAGGGGCTTCCCTGGTGGCGCGGTGGTTAAGAATCCGCCTGCCAATGCAGGGGACACAGGTTCGAGCCCTGATCTGGGAAGATCCCACATGCTGGGGAGCAACTAAGCCCGTGTGCTACAGCTACTGAGCCTGTGCTCTAGAGCCGACGACCCACAACTACTGAAGCTCACAGGCCTAGAGCCCATGCGAGAAGCCACAGCAATGAGAAGCCTGCACACCACAACGAAGAGCAAACCCCGCTCCACGCAACTAGAGAAAGCCCACGTGCAGCAATGAAGACCCAACACAGCCAAAAAAAAAAAAAAAAAAAAATATATATATATATATATATATATATATATATATAGTAGTCCATCTAAAATCACAGCAAAGATAGAAACCTGAATGGACCTTCATTACAGAACTAGGTAACTTCCTGCAGGTATTTGCTATTGAACTTTTAGTGTGAGAAAGTTGGAGTCCTGGGATGCCGTAGCTCGGTGTATATCTCAATGAACAAAATATAAGACTTCCATAATGTAGCAAATGGTTATGACAAAGGCTAAATGTTAGTAAAACAGTTGCTTGTCTTCACTGGCAAGCAGTGAAGACAGTTTTCCTCTGCCTGGAGAAGGCAATGGGAGGGAGGTCTGTGAGGCAGAATTTTAACACCTCCCCCAACCTGTGAACCCTGACCACTGGGAGGAAAGGTGCACTAGGGGCTTCTCAGGGCTATAATCAGGGAGAGGGAGTTTAACTGGTTAGACATGCACTTGGGGAGACTGATTCATTTATATTTGATTACATTCCCCAAAATTCAGGTAATTCCTACCAGTGAAAATGCTGATGCCAAGCTATAGACAAGAGAAAAGATGTTTAAATTTTCCTCACTTATTTCCATCATATAAATATGAATGTAACAGTGTTTACACATACATAAAGTTATAAATATAAATATTACTTAATGAGTCATAAAGTCTTAGATTTAGAAAGACAGAGATCTTCTAGTGCAACTTCCTATTCACTATGGAAAATTCTTTCTTTATGACAGATGTTCAATAGATATTTACTGAGCACCAACTTAGTGAAAGAATAAAATATAAATAAGGCACATTCTTCTCCCTTTTAGAACACAAAACCTAGTTGGGCTTGAAGTAAGATACCGAAGATAGCAACAATTTGGACCTCCAAAATTATGGGGTTTTCCCTTATAAATTATGCTCTTAGATATTGATGTTTAACTCTATTCACCCTGAATTACAGATCTGGTTCTCGTAGAGAACTGATAGCATTTAATGTGAAAATATATCGGGCCACTCTAGCTTTTGGCTTTCAGAAAAAGCCATTCACAAGACATCACCTCTGCTAAGTAGGAGTTTTTGTGCTTTTCAAACGTTAATGTACAAGCAAATCACCTAGGATTTTAGTAAAATGAAGATTCTAATTTATTTAGTTGGAGTGGGACCTGAAACTGCATTTCTAATGAGCCCCTTAGATGTCATGCTGCTCTTCAGAGGGCCATTTTGGACAGCCTACTGCTCTTGAGCTTTTCTCTTTACCCAGTTATATTATTATTTTCCAAAGAAAGATAATGGTAGTGATAAAATTCTAATCCCATCAATGATTTCTTTAATCATGGCAAATCAAACCTGATTCTAGTATTCTAGTCAGTTTTATTATTGCTTATAAAGTTCTATAATTGATTTGTAACTTCTGGGAGCATCTTAAATTTACTTTCAGATGTTCTGGTCTTTTAACATCTCAAGCACTGATAGTTTCCAATTTAGTTTTCTGTGAAAGGCAAATAGTTTTCCTTTTCCTTTTTAAACGAATAAATTATGGAATTTTAACTCTTAGGCACTTTTAATAAGGAGGTCTTTAATACGTGGTTATCTATTGAGAAAAATGATTTTCAATATGATATTATGAATTAAAATAAATTAATTCTTTTTTCTGCCTTGCAGTATTTCATTGGTGTCTAACTGGCCTTTAACATGGTATTAATAATTTTTGTATTTATTTATGCTTTTGAATTTTTACATATATAAGAAAGAGCACCTGCTTGCTATGTAGAGAATGAATTCCTCCAGCACTGCTGCTTCCTTCCAAGTGAAGGGAGCTCCTCTTATATAAACTTTCTGTTTTCTCTCCACAACATCACTCATTCCTCTGGAAGGAGGAAGAACACCTTATTTTATTGATGATTTAGGGTAGATAATTAACTGTAAGCCAAGCCCTTTTTCTTTTCTTCCTCTTTGTTAGCTGGCTTTCAGCAGAGAGCATATTATCTGCTTTGTCCCTTTATGTCATGGGATTTATAAGGCCACGCCCCCTTTACTACCATAGAGATGTGACCAGATGGATATTTGTGTAATTGTAGAGGTCAGTATCAGAGAGCTCACTTAGCCACGGGTATGAATTATGTCCTGCAATATTGGCTGATTGGTAATACAGTTGATATTTTAATTTCCGTAAGCTGATTACTTTGTCTGAATTGGTTCAGATTTGGGTGGAAAGAGAGGCACATTTAAAAAAATATATTGTCATACTGTAATATTACTATGTGCTTTTCATTTATGTAAGTCATGCCTAAACAAAAACTGAATATGAGACAAAAATAATTGCTATAGAAAATGAAAACACTAGCTTGAAAAGATATATGAACCCCCATGTTCATTGCAGCATTATTTACAATAGCCAAGATATGGAAACAACCTAAGTGCCCATTGATGGATAAATGGATAAGGTAGATATGGTATATATATGCAATGGAATATTATTCAGCCATATAAAAGAATGAAATCTTCCCATTTGTGATAATACGGATGGACCCTGAGTGCATTATGCTTAGTGAGATAAGTCAGACAGAGAAATGCAAATACTGTATGATATACATGTGGAATCTAAAACCAAAGCCAAAAACAAAACCCAAGCTCATAGATACAGAGAACAGATCAGTGGTTGCCAGAGGTGGAGATTCAGACATGGGCAAAATGGGTAAAGGGAGTCAAAAGGTACAAACTTCCAGTTATAAGATAAATAAGTCATGGGGATGTAATGTACAGTGTGGTGATTACAGTTAATAATGCTGTATTGCATATTTGAAAGTTGCTAAGAGAGTACATCTTAAAAGTTTTCATTACAAGCAAAAAAATTCTGTAACTATGGATGGTGCAGATGTTAACTAGAATTATTGTGGTGATCATTTTGCAATAAACACAAATATGGAATTATTATTTTATACACTTGAAACTAATATAATGTTGTATGTCAAATGTACCTCAAGAAAAAAAAATTGCTATAAGACAGTAAGAAAAACAAGAGACAACCTCTGTATAGGGGAAGAATTAATGGAAAATTGAATTGGGCCTTAAAAATAGTTTTTAATAGTGTTAAAAGGTGGTAATAAAAAGTCATAATATTTCAAAGATAATTACATGAGCAATCACAGAAATATAAAATTAAAGTTCTAATTTAGAGAATGATAACCTTCTTTAGCTAAAAGATAAGTTATATGCAGGGTGTGTGTGTGTGTGTGTGTGTGTGTGTGTGAAGGGCAAATTCCAGGAAAAGAGTAATTGTACTTATATTTTTAGGTGTCTTGAAAGTCTGCTGAAAATTTTATTTTGAAGAACAATTGAAGATCTGAGTAAGAAAATGACTTGATCTGATCTGTATTTAAAGGAAATAACTCTAGAAACTTTAGGAAGGCAGAAATAGAGTGGAGGAGATAAAAGATCAATTAGAAATAAAAATTAGAACAGGTTAAGAGTAATTGGAATTTGACCCAGGGCCTTGGAAGTGGGAATATAAAGGAAGGAATGTTTATGAGAGACTTTGAAGAAGTACAATCTTTATTGCTTAGCAACTGAATAAATGTGGGAGAAATGGAGGAAAATGATAACCATAAATAAAATTTTATGCCTAGTTATGAGTGGGACTGTAATGAAATTAAATAGAAATATGATTTCAGAAAGACTAATGTTCAATGGAAACTTAAAGTTAAATGTTTAATGGCAAGTTTAATGGAAAAGATAAGTGTAGTTTTAGATATGATGAGTTTTTAGTGCTCTTGAGACATCTAAGGCATCTACAGAATAAAAACTGAATTTGAGGTTGTAGTCAATTGACACTTCAGACCTTTGGATTTTGAGAATTACTGGTAGTGAAGGGTGAAGCTGTGGAGGTAATAACTTAAAAATAGAGAGTATAGGGGCTTCCCTGGTGGCGCAGTGGTTGAGAGTCCGCCTGCCGATGCAGGGGACATGGGTTCGTGCCCTGGTCCGGGAGGATCCCACATGCCACGGAGTGGCTGAGCCTGTGAGCCATGGCCACTGGGCCTGCGCGTCCGGAGCCTGTGCTCCACAACGGGAGAGGCCACAGCAGTGAGAGGCCTGCGTACTGCAAAAAAAAAAAAAAAAGAGAGAGTATATTAACAAAATATTAGGAAGAATGGCTGTGGAAACAAGCTTAAGGAATATATTTGAGTAATTGGACTAGGGAGAGATAAACAATTATGGACTATAGAAATGAGCTTTGTATACACGTTTGTCTATATAATTAATGAAATTTGAGGTTGGTGTTTATGTTAAGAAACTTCTAAATGTTACTCAAACTTTATGATTTACCAAATACAATGGGAAGATGGAAAAGACCATCTCTTAATACCTCAAACAAAAGTACTGAATTCATTGCTTGATAAGCAATGGAAAGCTATACTTGGAAGGTTCAGTTTCCCCCCAGACAGCAACAACTAACCTCATAGAGGATTTTGGGGGTGTGGCTTTAAGAGATTAGCAAACATCAAAAAGTAGGAGGGTTTGATTACATGATTGATTACATGATTACTGGTGGCTTGCTTTTATAGGTTTGGGGACTGATGTAAAATGGTCTGAAATTGATTCTGGGTCAGGAGGTGTCTTCATGGAGAAGTTCCAGCACACTGTTGGAGCAAAAAAGATACAAGTTTGGACTCATTGGAGAGGGTAAGAGGAACAGTTTGATTTTACTGGCATTATTCCTCCCCTAAGGTGGCACAACTTAGGTCCAGGAGAGA
The DNA here is from genome assembly GCF_964341445.2 of Mesoplodon mirus. NCBI lineage: Eukaryota > Metazoa > Chordata > Mammalia > Artiodactyla > Ziphiidae > Mesoplodon > Mesoplodon mirus. Next base: position 48,544,717 of record NC_138984.1, read on the forward strand.
TCTTCTTGGACCTTGATTTCTTCTGTGGGGAAAAGTGAAGAGTGTGTGAGTGAGCTCCCGGCTTCCCAAGCTATGTGGAACACTGACAAAGAGACTCACTTCTCTTTCATCCCATCCAGGGTACCGATTCATGAGCTATATTACTAGGGAGTGGGACGAGTCTGAGAGAGTGGCAGCTAGGGCTCTCAAAGGGCATTAAAGAAGCACAGGTCCTATTAAGTAACGGCAACAACTCCATCAAGAATCCCATCAATGAGACTTTAGGGATGCCTCACCTGCATTTTCCAGTAACTGGCCCACAAGCATCCCAAGCACTCTGTGTGCCTCACATACATGCATTCCCATCCTCTAGCTGACTTGCTGTGTGCACTCCCAATGGTGGTGTTGAGAGCAAGCTTTGGGAGACAGCTAATGAGCAAACAGAGAATGCTGGCTCAAATCTGCAGGCCAGGGGAGACCACAAACATGAGCTTTGGCACCACCTTTGGGGAAAAAAAAGGTGTGTTGCTGGATTGAGAGGAGGCATACTTGCTTACAAATTTTGCCACATGAGGGAGCAAAAATTGTGGAGCAGGTGAATCCACAGAAGGTCTGAGAAAGCATCAGAATACTTAACAGGGATGAGGGAAGATATTTCTCTCCCGAGGCAGTTAGTAAAGACTGGGGAAGGTGACTGCTACTTAAAATGTGAAAAGAGCAGTGCAAAACTTAAAGGAACATAAAAAATCAAGGAAACATGACACCATCAAAGGATCACAGTGATCTTTCAGTAGTCAGTCCTAAAGCTATGGAGATCTGTGATTTACCCAATAAAGAATTCAAAGTAACTGTTTTAGTGAAACTCAATGAGCTCCAAGAAAACACAGAAAGGTAGTCCAACAAAATCAGGAAAACAATACACAGCAAAATTAGAAGTTTAACAAAAAGATAGAAATAATGAAAAAGAACCAAATAGAAATTCTGGAGTTGAATAAGACGAATGAAATGAAAAATGGAAATGAAAACGTCACCAGAATGTTTTCAGCAGAAGAAAGAATCTGTGAGTTAGATGAAAGGAACTTTGAAATTATCAAGGAGAACAAAGATAAAAGAATGAAAGAGTGAAGAAAGGCTATGTGATCTATGGAATACCATCAAAAAAATAGCAAATTGTTGGGGTTCCAGAAGGAGAAGAGAGTAAGCAGGGGGCAGAAAGCTTATGTAAAGAAATAATGGCGGGACCTCCCTGGTGGTCCAGTGGTTAAGAATCTGCCTTCAAATGCAGGGGACGTGGGTTCGATCCCTGGTTGGGGAACTAAGATTCCACATGCTGTGGGGCAGCTACACCTGCATGCTCTAGTGCCCGCGCGCCACACAGAGCCCATGTGCTGCAACTACTGAGCCCGTGCACCACAACTGGAGAGAAGCCTGCGTGCCGCAACAAAAGATCCTGCATGCCACAACGAAGATCCCACATGCTGCGACGAAGACCCGACGCAGCCAAATAAATTAAAAAAAAAAAAAAAAAGAAAAGAAATAATGGCTGAGAGCTTTCCAAAGCTAGGGAGAGATTTAGATATCCAAGTTCAAGAAACTCATAGTTCACCAAACAAACTCAACTTAAAGAGATCCTTTCCAAGACACGTTACACTAAAACAGTCAAAAATCAAAGGCAAAGAGAAAATCTAAAAAGCAGCAAGAGAATAGGAGCTTATAACATAAAAGGGACCCCCACTAGGCTAATAGTGGATTTCTCATAAGAAACCTTACAGGCCAGTAGAGAGTTGGATGATATGTGTAAAGTGCTAAAAGAAAAAAGAACAAAAAACAAAAAACAACACTGCCAACAAGAATATTCTATACAGAAAAATTATCCTTCATAATTGAAGGAAATGATCCAGCAATCCCACTTCTGGGAATATGTCCAAAGGAATTGAAATCAGGATTTTGAAGCGATATCTACACTCCCATGTTTGTGGCAGCATTATTCACAATAGTCAAGATATGGAAACCACCTAAGTGTTTGTCTATAGATGAATGGATAAAAAGATCCTGCCGAGGAAATCCTGCCATTTGTGACAACATGGGTGAACCTTGAGGACGTTATGAAAAATGAAGTCAGAGGGGCTTCCCTGGTGGCGCAGTGGTTGAGAGTCCGCCTGCTGATGCAGGGGACACGGGTTCGTGCCCCGATCCCGGAGGATCCCGCGTGCCGCGGAGCGGCTGGGCCCGCGAGCCATGGCCGCGGAGCCTGTGTGTCCGGAGCCTGTGCTCCGCAGCGGGGGAGGCCACAGCAGTGAGAGGCCCGCGTACAGGAAAAAAAAAAAAAAAAAAAAAAAAAAAAATGAAGTCAGAGAAAGAAAGACAAATACTGTATCATATCACTTATATATGAAATCTGAAAAGCCAAACTCATAGAAACCAAGAGAAGAACGGTGTTTGCTTGGGGCTGGGAATTGAGGGAAGTGGGGAGATATTGGTCAAAGGGTACAAACTTCCAGCTATAAGATGAATAAGTTCTGAGGATCTAATGTAACAGCATGATAATTATATTTAACAATACTGTATTATATACCTGAAAGTTGCTGAGAGTGTAAATCTTTAATGTTCTCACCACTAAAGAACTAGTAATTATGTGAGGTGATCGAGGTGTTAGCTAACATGACTGTGGTCATCATTTTGCAATAAAAGTATATCAGATCAACGTGTTGTACCCCTTAAGCTTACACAATGTTGTGTGTCAATTATATATCAATAAAGCTGGAGGTAAAAAGTACATATAGGAGTTGAGGAGGCAGTTTTGGAAAGATAATGGTTTTTGGAGAGAGGAAGGTTAAAAAAAGTGAAATGGATACTGCATTTCAAGGAAAAATAAATCTGGGGGAAATTTTAAAGTTTGTGGAAGGCAAAAGAAAACAACAGAAATTGGAAGGACAGACACATACACTCCTCAAAAGGCCACCTAATAAAGAAAGTGCAGTTTTATACACTAACAGAAGAGATTTCTCTTGAAATAAGAGTCTTGTGAGCTACTCCAAGCCATCAACTTTGTTTATCAAATGCGGCAACAGGGCAGTCTTCTCACAACTCTACACAAAACTACTACAAGAATAAAACTGAAGAGAATAAAAATATTTTACCTAATAAAAATTCCCTTCCCTGCACAAAAACAATTATGAAGCAAAAGGCTGTTTTAACACAAAATACCAAGATGAATTAAGTATGTTCAAACAAAAATTTGAGGATATAAAAACAAGCAGGATTTAACCTTAGTTTTTACTAAGAAGAAAAATGGACAAAAAGAGGAAAAAATTAAACAAGAGTTTTGTATTCTAAAAAAATAGGAGAAAAATCATAACCGGAGAAAAATCATAACAGATTTGAAGACTGAATTACAGATGCTCAAGTAAAAATATACGCCAGTGAAATTTTAAGAATGACTTTAAAGGAAAAAAACTGAACTGTGATCATGTTGGTACACCTTATGAATGGAAAGACCAATACCCTGCCATATATAGGCCCACTGGTTCTTTGCTTATGTGGAGGAAGAGGACTCATCATGTGGCATGCTGATTTCCACACTCTTAGAAGATGATGGCTAACTAGAATCCTCTAAAATGCCTTTGCTGCTGCTGCCTTTGCCTCTGTTTCCAAAAATGGTCCTCATTCTCAGGGTTATAGGTAAAACACACCCAAGACATTACTGTGGTGCAGTCAAGGATAAACCCAGCATAAGCCTGTGATTCTAAGCCCAATAAAGCCATGGGAACACCTTTAACTCAGACAGTAATTATTTGAGACTCTCTGGAGTAAGAAACTTGTAAATATTAGCAGTATAGAGAGGACACTCTCTCCCTTAAGTATATCCGTTAACTACCGCAAAAAATTCAAACAACAATAACAACAACAAAATCCCCCAAAACCCTGGGTACAGGAGAAGGAAACTCAACACTCAAACAGAAGCTCACAGTTTGACCCAATTGGAAACCAAAATTTTCTAAAATAATGCCTACAACAAAAAGATAAAAGGGCACTGGTTGGCATTTGTGCCTCTACAACATAGTTTTTTTTTGTTTTTTTTTTTTGTTTTTTTTTTTTGGCGTGTTGGGTCTTTGTTGCTGCGCACGGACTTTCTCTAGTTGCGGCGAGTGGGGCTACTCTTTGTTGAGCTGCACAGGTTTCTCATTGCTGTGGTTTCTCTTGTTGCGGAGCACGGGCTCTAGGTGCACAGGCTTCAGTAGTTGTGGCTCGGGAGCTTAGTTGTTCTGCGGCATGTGGGATCTTCCTGGACCAGGGCTCGAACCCATGTCCCCTGCTTTGGCAGGAGGATTGTTGACCACTGAGCCACCAGGGAAGCCCTACAACATAGGTTTTGAATTAACTTTAACATATGCCAAAATGCACCAATTGACAAAAGTTAATGGTCTTAATTATGGGCCTCAAATTACAGTTTTTCCTAGATATGTGACTAAATTTAAGTGAGATGCCAACTAATTAACTAACATTCACAAACACTCCGTCCCTAGACAGTAGAATAAATATGTAAGGAACAAATACTAAGACAGACACAATATTCAGGGCCATAATCCATGTCTCAATAATTGTTAAAATATTCACATCATAAAAAGTATGTTGTGTGAGCATAGTGGAATTAAATTAGAAGTAAATATAAAGAAAATCTAGAAACTGTCAACATATTTGGAAAATTTTTTTCTGACCAAAACATTTAATTAACCAAAAAATTACAATGGCAGAGAAAATAATAACAGTAAAGAGGAATTATAAGAAGTGGGAGTCAGGGTAGAAAAAATGCAAAGGCCTTGCTCTCTAGGAGACCAATACTGCAGCTGGGCTGGCCTCAGCCCCAGCCCCTTCTGAGTTTTCTTTGGCTGCTGGTGTCTTATCTTCCCCCATGAGACGAATGTTGTGCTTTTCCCGGAATTCATTTAGTTCTTTTCCCTTTGCCAGAAACCGCTGTGTTAGTGTCTCAGTAATCTTCTGTATCTGCTCCTGGTTGTTCTTCAGGGCAGGCAGCACCTCTTTGACAGTTCGCTCTACCAGCACCCTCCAACCATGTGGTAGCACTTGCAGGTTTCATCTACCTCCTTCAGAGTATCAGTCACTAGACGGTGCTCATTCAACTCCATCTCCAGTTCAGCTGCTTTGGAGGCCAGGCCCTGCTGTTCCTGCCGAAGGCGATTGAAACCAGCAATTACTTGCTCTGCTGACATGAACCCCCTTCCCAGAGCCGCTCTGGCTGCTCTTGCCAGTGCGACCACTGCTCTCTGCCATCTTCATTGCTTGCTGGGCTTCCGATCTGCCCATATTTGGAAATTTAAGTCCGTAATTCTGAAAAACCCACCAGCAAAGAAAGAAACAACAGAAATTTTAAGGTATTTTAAGCTGAATGAAACAAAAATTTGTGAAATGCAATTAAAGAGTGCTTATATAGGAATTTATACCACTAAATATTTAGATTAAAATATAAATCTCAAGACAATAATATAAACTTGATTTTAAGAAATTAGAGAAAGAAAAATGCATTAGGCTGGAAAGTAATCATAGGACAGGAAACAATAAAGATCAGAGTGGATATCAATGAAACAGAAAACAAAAACAACAGAAAAAACTGAAGAAACAAAAATCCATTTCTTTGGAAAGATCATTGAATGTATAAACATTTGCTACAACTGATGAAAAAAAAAAGCTAAATAAGACAGAATTACCCATACCATAAGAGAGAGGGCATCACTATGGATTCTTCAGTTTTTAAGAGGAAAATAAGGGGGAAATTATGAACTATTTTATATGAATAAATTTGAAAATTTGTATGAAATGAACAAAGGTTTTGAAGGATAGAAACTATCAAATCTCACTCAGGAAGAAACAGCCTGAAAAGCCCCAAATAAATGAGAGAAAATGAATAAGTAGTTAAAAAGCTTTATGCAAAAGAAACTCTAGGTCTAGGTGCCTTAAATGGTAAGTTCTACTAAAGATTTAAGGAATTAATAACTCCAATACTATACATACAGACAATAGAAGTGGAGGGGACATGTCCCAACTCATTTTTTGAGGCCAGCATAAATTCTACAAGACACAAAAATATAGATCATTAGCTGTTATCAACATATACACAAAAATTCTTAATAAAATTTTACCCAGTTGAATCCAACAATATATAAAAAAGATAGCACATCATGATCAAGTGGACTTTATGCAAAGAATGCAAGGTTGGTTTTATACTAAAAAGCAATCAGTATAATCATATTAACAGGTTAGAAAAAATATAGGTTAGATAAACCAACCTATATTTGTGAATAAAAGTCTAAGTCATTTAGGAATAGAATATAAGTTCCCCAATATGATGAAGAGCTTTAAGAAAAGCAATAGCTAACACCATATTTAATGGGTAAAAACTGGTTGTTTACCTCTAACATGGAGACAATGGCAAAGATATCCTTTCTCCTCACTTCTTTTTACTCTTTTGCTGGAATTCCTAACTATTGTAGTAAAGTAAGGAAAAGAAATATAAGACATACAGATTGGAAAGAAAGAGGTAAAACTTTTTTATTTGTGGAATATCTAATTATGTAGAAAATGCAAAGAAAGCTATGAAAAACCTACTAGAACTAATTTATGAGTGTAGTGAGGTTCCAAGATATGTAAATGTATGAAAATCTCTCCAAGATATGTAAATTTATGAAAATGAATGAGAATGTTCATTGCAGAATTATTCACAATAAACAAGATGTGGCAACAACCCAGTGTCCACGATGGGACAAGAAAATGTGGTATACACATACAATGGAATATTATTGAGTCAGAAAAAAGGAGATCCTGTCACTTGAAACAGTATAGATGGATCTGGAAGACATTATGCTACGTTGAATAAGTCAGTCAAAGATGAACAAATATTGCATGGTACCATTTATGTGAGATATCTAAAACAGTCAAATTATAGAAGCAGAAAATAGAATGGTGGTTGCCAAGGGAAGGGAGGAGAGGGGGAAATGGGGAGTTGTTGTTCAATAGATATTAATTTATAGTTATACAAGATGAATAAGCTCTAGAAGTCTGCTGTGCAACATAGTACCTGTAGTTAACAATCGATATGGTGCACTTAAAACTTTAAGACAGTAGATCTAATGTTAAGTGCTCTTACCACAAAAAAACAAAAAGCACCCCCCGCACCAAAGGGACACAAGGAAACTTTTGGAGGTGATGGATGTTTATTACCTTGTGGTGATGATATCACAGTTGTATGCATGCATATTTCTGAAGTCATCAAATTATATACATTAAATATGTGCAGTTTTAAAAATATCAATTATACTTCAATAAACCTGTAAAAAAATAAAAAATCTATGTGTTTCTATATACTAGCATTGAAAAATTGGAAACTGAAATTAAAATAAATACTATTTGCAAAAGCATCAAATAGAGATAAATATGAAAAACATATGAAACACTGAGAACTACAAAACATTGCTGAGAGGTATTAGAGAAGACCTAAGTAGAGGAATGTATCATATTAATGTATTGGAAAATTCAATCTTGTAAGATACCAATTCTTCCTGAATTTTTCTAAAGTTTTCAGCAATCCTATTTAAGATTCCAGCAGTCTTCACTACAGAAATTGACAAGTGGATTCTAAAACTTACATAGAAATGCAAATATACAGTAGCTAAAATGATTTTGAAAAAATACCAAAGTTACTCATCACACTATCTGATTTCAACACATGAAAAATCTGCATTAGTCATGATAGCTTTGTATTGATATAAAAATGGACATATAGACCATATATATATTTGCAATTGTTTTTTGACAAAGGTATCAAGGCAACTGAGTGGGAAAAAAAAAGATAAACTTACAACAAATGATGTTAGATAGCCATAGAAAAACAGATAAAAGCCCAACCCTTACTTCACGCTATATTCAAAAATTAACTCAAAATAAATAATAGATCTAATTGTGATAGATAAACCCTTTAAAAGAAAGAGGAGAAAATTTTAGTGAGCCTGGATTTGACAAATATCTGTACAAAAAGACACAAAGTACAAAAAGAAAAATTGCCAAATTGGATTTCATCAAAAATATAAAAAATGCTCTTCAATAATCACTGTTACAAAAAAGAAAAGACAAGTTACTGACTGGAAGAAGATATTTGCAAACATTTATCTGACAAAGGACTTCTTTCTAAAATATATTGTACAGCAAACTTACAACTCAATAAAAATAATACCTACAACCCAATTAATAATGGACAAAAGTTTTGAACAGACACTTCAGCAAAGAATATGTATGGATGTAAATAAGCACATAAAAAGATGCTTAAGATCATTGGTCATTAGAGAAATGCATATTAAACCACAGCGAGACACCACTGTATCACTAGGAGAATTGCCAAAAATCAAGTTTGGACCATACCAAGTGTTGGTAAGCATGCAGAGCAACTTGAACTCTCATACACTGCCGAAAGGAATGTAAACTATTATAATGACTTTGGAAAAATGGTTTACAGTTTCTTGAACATTTAAACATACGATTTTTGTATAACCTAATCATCCCCTGCCTGTTGTATATGGAAGAGATATAAAATGTATGTCCACACAAAGACTGATGCACAGTTTTTCGTGATGCTTTATTTGTTAGTAACCCCAAACTGTAAGCAACCCAAACATCTATTAACAGATGAATGGATAAGCAAATTGTAGTATATCCATATAATGAAATACTACTCAATAATTAAAAAAGATATTGATTCAGGCAACAAGGATGAATCTCAAAATAATTATGCTGTTTACAACAAGCCAGAGGAAAAAAGGGAACATAAATATATGTACAGTTATTTAAAATTCTGGGATATACAAATTAATCTATAGTGACAGAAAGCAGATGAGTGGTTGCCTGGGGAAGGGAGTGGAGATGGTTTAAACTTTTGGGACAATTGATATGTTCATTACCTTGACTTGCAGTGATGGTTTCATAGGTATAATGATAAATCAAAACTTTTCAAATTGAATATCTATCTAGTTTATTATATTATACTTCCATTATACCTTAATACAGCTGTAAAATATGAATGATTCCCCATAAGGAATTTATTATTATAAGATTTCATTTTTTTATATTGAACTTTTAAAAATTTAAGCTTAACTTTGATTCTAATCAAGTAAAAGATACAAAGAATTCCACAAAATTCACATATTGATTCAGTATTTAATTTGTTGTTTCATTCATCCATAAGCTATGTGTAATATTTAATTTGTTTCATTCATCCATAAACTATGTGTAAACTATGTGTAATTTAATGATTATTTCCATACTGTCACATGACATAGGAATTAGAATATTTTCAATAAATTTAGATTATTTGATGAATAAAGCTTCTAGTTTATCAAAAAATATTCTCTTAAAATAAATGAGCAACTAGATTATTGCTTTTTCCTAAAGAGGAATTTGGAAGGAGCTCTGCCACCTTCTATATTTATTTTCTCCCAAGAGATAGCATCTAGTTTTAATTCATCAGAAGAAGGTTCCTCACAATTAGGGAATCTCAAAGCTCTGGGGACAGAAAGAAGAATTTTCTAAAGGAAACTAATTCTGATATTTGAAGGCATTTTAATTCAGTTTTATTTTCTTATAGAAAATAAAAACATTTATTTTGTACATAACCTGCATCTTCTTCAGTGTTACTGTATCTTTCCTCATGAACAAAACTGTATGCCCCTCTTTTAAGGGATTTTAGAGCAAATTACATTTATATCTCTTTTATGAGCTGCCTGTTTCCTCTCCCCCCTTCCTTCCTTCCTTCTTTCCTTCCTTCCTTCCTGTCTTCCTCCCTCCCTCCTCTTCCTTCCCATTCCCTCCCCTCCCTTCTCTTCCCTTCCCTTCTATTTCTTTGCTTTCTTTTCCTTAATTTATTTCTTGTCTTCAGTGTATGAGAAAAAGGAAGCTAGGCAAAGACTGCAATACTGCATGTTTTGTTATTATAAAAAGAAAATACTCAGCTGCACTACAATGATGCCAGTATACCACACTATTACAAATGCTGCAGCTACACAATGTTGATATGCTTTTCCTGATGAGCAGAAAGCTTTTGCTTTGAAGCAGCTTTAAAGCATAAAAACTCACAAACAAAATAAAAATTACTAGACTAGCACAGGGCACAGTTCTACACAGAGAGTGATAAAACTAAAAACCCGAGTCACAATGTGATAGTAATAATGCTTCATTATACATCTCTGGAAATTTCTTAATCCATTTCCTGGGAAGAAGTTGAAATACTGGACTCTTCAGTTAAAAACTAGGTAATTGCCAATCTTATCATCACCTCTGAATGGGCCACATCTGCAGAGGATTTTGATTGTTAGGATCTGGACTTTAAAGGAGGTCTGATGTCGTTAACTGACTTTTCTCGACTCCCTAAATAAATTCTGCTCACAGTTCCTATTTTGCTGTGCAAATGGAATGGTCATCTGCTTTAAACTTTAAAAAACATCGGAAAGAATACTGGTCCTACATGGCTCTCTGAATTTGGTCAGGGTCCATCTGGCGTAATTTGCAAATGGACAGGTTTCCACATATTGGCTGTAATACTTTTGAAAGCCAACCTGTAGATGATTTTACAGTCTGCAGATGGGAAATCCAATTTTTGCCACCTGTCCTTATCTACAGCATAGCGTATTTCTTAATGAAATATTTCTCTGAATACTTGAGACTTTCTTTTTTTAGCTTTTATTTAATGTTTGTTTGCTTTACTGTACCATTGTTTTTATTCCAAGAGAAATATTTCATTAATAACATCAATAAGTATTCTTTCATTTATGTATAAAAATACTTGCAGCAGCATGTCCTTAGCTTATTTAAAACTTAACATGAGAAACAATCTCTTGTCATTATGGAATTCTCGTTGTTAATATGAACTCTAGTTGTTTTTTTTGTTTTTTTGGTTTTTTTTGCGGTACGCGGGCCTCTCATTGATGTGGCCTCTCCCGTTGCGGAGCACAGGCTCTGGACGCGCAGGCTCAGTGGCCATGGCACACGGGCCCAGCTGCTCCGCGGCATGTGGGATCTTCCCGGACCGGGACACAAACCCGTAGTCCCCTGCATCGGCAGGCGGACTCTCAACCACTGCGCCACCAGTGAAGCCCTGAACTCTAGTTTTTAAGATTTGCTAGAGCTCCTGATAAGTTATTCAGGGTTGCAGTTAAGTGGATATTGTGATGACATTTGGATAGTGAAAGTACAGTTTATAGCAAAATTGTCAATAAGGCTGGTGTCAGTAATTCATTTAATGTTTTTTCCTATGTACCCCAGAACATGTTTCAAACTATTTTTTAAAATGTAGAAAACCATATTTAAAATTAGTATTCAAAAGTTTAGTGCATAAAATAAATGAATGAAATAGCTTTTTTGCCCAGGGTCTTCCCCACTGACACTACTCATTCTATGTCTTACCTCCATGGCCACCTGGTGTTATCCCCGTGATATTTCTAATGTTCCAGTGGAATCTTAGTTTCAAGTTATGACACAAGATCAGGGTGAGAAATGGAGATTAGTCCACCATGTTGTGTATTGGCAATTAAGTGTAGTATTTTAGAGTTTGATATCCTCAAGTTGCCTTTTCAGTATTTTCCTTGAGTATCAAGGATGTTTTGAGAAATATAGAGCCCTGGCAAAGTGCCTTAGGGATTAGGTTATATCCCTAATACAGGAGCCTAGGATGGTGGGAGAGACATCACAGCCCCTCAGGCAATAAGAAACAGCAGCACTTGTTGGGAAAGCAGACAGTAAGGTCGAAGTCATAGGAAACCCCTTCCTCAAGCCACTCAATCTAAGGTAATTTATAGTGAGTTAAAACATTTAAACAGAGGCTACTCAAATTTTTGCTCATCTGGCATATGAGGAATCAAACTGCTTTCATCTTAATCTGGTGAGGTAAAAAAGATATGATCACACATGCAATAAACTTTATGAAGCAGTTCATGCTCAATTGTGCCAGCAAACTTTCTAAGTGTCTTGTAGCAGCAAATAAACTGAGGCTTGCTTTAGGATTCCAAATGGTTGAGGAGAAGTTTTTCTTTCTGTTAATTCATAGTAATAGGAAAGTACTTCATTTTGTGAGGCCACAGATTCAGAGTCTTTGCACATTCATTAAATCATTTTCCATTAAAGTAATGAAATAATCCAGTAACAAAAGTCTGTAGATGAGGGTGTAAACAACTTAGTATAACTTTTCCACTGTTCATCTCATGTATTCATTTTCTTGAATTCCCATTTCTGTTTGTTGCCAGGATCAGATCTATATTCCATGCTTTGCTTTCAGATTGTGATTTAGGTGAACAAACAAAGTTTGGGGGGAAAAAAGCAGTTGCCATTTTGATATAATTTGAATATTTAAAATTCCTTGGTAAGTTGCTTTGGAGCTCTTTTACGTACATGAGGATTCCTTTCCTCCTAGTCAACAGAATGCCTGCTCCTTTCTTTTTCTGCTTGCTGGAAGGAGTAAACTCTGAGAGCACCAAGTGCCTTCTGTTCCCCGTGACACACTCCCTCTTATCCTTCCTGCCTTGGTTGCTGTGCTAACTGTTCCAGACAGATGAGGGAGCCAAGGCAGGCTTAGGAGCATCTTGATGTTTGCCTAGGTACTCTACAAGCAGAGCTTCCGATTATTTGGCACCCAAAACCCACCTTATAACAGTTACATCACTGCAGTGTGAATATTCAGGCAGCAGAAGACTCTGCCTTTTGGGGGACTGTGATAAAGACTGGAGTAAGTCACCTGCAGTTCTAGTCAATTATGTTTCCTGAAAGCTCTCTGTATTGTGTTTTCCGTCGTGAATCATATATTACAGTGTCACAAAGTTATGTAGTGCAGTTCCGAATCTCTGAATAACCACTGAACAAAACTGCAGGGTTCCTTGTTAGGAATCACAAAAATGATTTCTTGTTCAGGGATATCACTCCTTGTGAGATAAAACATGTTGTTAAATAATATTGAAAGTATGAAGTGATTAATGATGGGGAAGATTTGCTATTTGATGTTTTCATGTAGGATTTCTTTTTGTTTGTTTATTTTTAAGGATTATAGGTTTAATATTCTAGACTTGAATATTTTAATGTAAAAATGTATAAGATTATATGATGACTATGAAACTTAAGAAAGGTATATCATCAAAATGTTAGATCACAGCAGTCTGAAAAATAATGAACTACCATCTCTATAACAATCTAAACAAAGTGCAAAATGTGTACCTACTAAGAATATATTGGCATATATTACCACAGAAAGATATATCATAATAGAAAATGACCACAAAATTTTCCATTTATTCATCTATTCACTCATATATTAGTTCAGTAAATATTTACAGTATATGATGGTGGTAATATTAAAAATTGAGACAGTCTTGATAGGGTCATAGCAGTGAATTTTTTTTTTTTTTTTTTTGCTTAAACAACAGAAATTTATTTTCTCACATTTCTGGAAGCTGGAAGTCCAAGACGAAGGTGTTGGCAGGTTTGGTTTCTCTGTAAACCTCTCTCTTTGGCTCACAGATGATTGCCTTCTTACTGTGTCCCCATAAGACTCTTTCTCTGTTTATACATTCCTGGTATATCTCTTCTTATAAGGACATCAGTCATATGGATTAGGGCCTCACCCTAATGGACTCATTTTAGCTTAATCACCTCTTTAAATACCTGTTTCTAAATATGGTTACATTCTGACATACTAGGGGTTGGGACTTCAACAAATAAATGTGATGGGGATGGGGGGGTGTAATTCAGCCCATAACACCATGTATTTATTTTGTATTACATAATTGTGGAGGTAAAATTAGGGACTTATGGGGACAGAAAGATTTTAATTTTTCTTAAAACCATCTTTCATTGTTTATAATCCTTCTAGGTAAAATTGACAGGTTTATTTAACAAGGGGGCAAAAATATATCTATTTAAATTACGTTTGGAAGATTGACAAACATACCTTTTGATCCGGCTACTGTGCACACTATTTGTCTGTGTATAAAGGGAAGGAGAGGTCTCTAATATTTAATGAATACTTTGTAATACTATGAGAGTTCAGTGTCAACCAATACTACTCTCTGCCAGGCTCATAGCAGTGAATTTTGAAGGAGGGAAATACAATGAATGATATGGCAGTCAACTGTATTTCTTCTTAGCTAAAGAAAAATTGTTCTTCCATTAGTATAGGAAAGCAGCTGATTTACTTACCTCGCTATATTCTTAGGTTGTGAGCTATATTTTTATATAAATTTAAATTGCTCACATTTGTGAATTCAAACTCTATTAATGATTCTGAAATTAGTATAACAGAAGAAAATAACAGTTCCAGTGATGATAGCAAAACTTTGGCTTTCATCTCATAGGGATGTAGTAGTGTTACAAAATGTTGGGAGTGGATTTAGAAGAATATTAGATCAGTGGGGGAGATTGTGTAGTCTGCTGGTGAGTGCTTGTGAACATAGGTAGGCAGATAACCTATAATTTTGCTAAATTTGAATCCCTGTCACATCTTTTTTATATTCTGTAAAATATGTACTACTTGCTTTGATTTCAACTCAAACAAAAAGGTCTTTTACATAGAAATATAAAATTTCAAAATTGGCAAAAGGGCCCTGGAAACTGTCTAGTAAACCTGTTAAAGCAAAAACTGCATTGGATGTTATTAAACAGGCAAGGATGAGTTTATTCAAGGCTGTTTTAGTAGAGGAGAGGGACCAGAATGTAGTCTAAATTCAAATCCACTGAAACAAAGGGTGGGAGAATTTTAATGTTTGCTAATTGGCTTTACCCAAAGGAAAAGTAAACTTTCATATCTTCATGATAAGAGGTAGTTTCACATCTTGAATTAGTCACCCCTGGAATTAGGATCCTCCCTTCCACAGAGACTGGGAGATAGAGACACTGTCTTCCTTGAAGATTCCTTTTCAAAGAGATGTCTTCCAGGTCCTTGAGAAAGACATTTCTGGGTTGTAAACTGGCAAGAGGGTTTTTAAAGATTTACTTCTCAAAGGACTGAGAAAGAATTTACAATTGCATGTTTCCTATAATAAGTGCTCTAAAAGAAGGAAGAGGGGACTCCTGTGGTTAGGTCATCTGGGCACATAAGGGCAGGGGTTGGAGGCAGGCCAGGGAGTTTAGAGTCAGGAGGAAGGCCGTCTAAAGTTTAGTCAAGCTGAGGGAAAATTTGAGGCCATCTTGGTCAACTTCCTTGACTTTAAAGGTAAAGATAAGAATAAAGATAATGAGAACCAAAGGGAGAGGGGAATGGCTTTGGGGAATGTCTTGGTCATGTTACAGGGCAATTGGTGTAAAAATCCAAGGCTAAACCCAAAGCTTCCAGTTTAGTACTAATGGGGCTCAGTTGATTTTAAAGTTCAGTTCATGAAAAGGAAAAAAGATCAAATTGCTTGTTGGAATTATAAAATCAGAATGGAAAGATACCTTGAATATTCTTCTCACTTTAGCAAGGTCACACCTAAACAATTCTAGAGACAGGAGTTTCCTGCTTCTTTAAAAATCATCCAAGAAGTGAGATTTCAGTTTCATTTACAATCTGCTTCTCAATTCCAATCACTATGTTCCAGTAAATTTAATCGTAATTGTTTCATGCTGGAGATGAAACCCTTTCCTTTTTACTCCTAACAAAATAGAACATAGTTACTCAAAAATCTATAGTTAGAAATTTTAGGTTTGAAATAAACCATTTTATCCCCAAGGTAACTGAATAGGTAGAATAGGTGACTTTTCGAAATTTGCACAGTGAATTATGGACAGAGATTGTTGCATGCAAGGACACTACTCTACTAACATAATTTTAAAATTCTTTCTTAGAGCCTTTCTCATGAATGAATTGAGTCAGGTAATATTAAGCAGATGAGAAGCAAGTTAAAAGGTGAACAACTCTGAGCTTATCCTATCCTAGGTACTTCTGATAGTCAACTACAGGAACTAAAAGAAACAAAACCCATTATTATATACAACAAAACCATCTAGCATACATAACATATCACCTCCCTTAGCTAATGTAACCCTTTAATGAGCAGAGAAGCTTATCTGAGGCTGCCGCGGAGTTACTATAGTAGTTATTTAAGTAGTGTGTGACCCCTTTTCATCTTTTGGTTGTAGCTGAAAAGAACTATGTATATATGTTAGATATTTCTTGAGAACTTGCTTCTAATAATTTCATAGTTTTAAATCATACTTTTAGAAATGCCTTTGAAAATGATTTACATGGCAATGGCACTGGTCCATATGCACTATGGCTTGATTCTATATGGTGAAGGCCCTATGACATAATTATGGTAGAAGTAAAAAACAACTAATTTGAGATTATCTCGTGATTCTTGGACATGATCAGCTTTGTGATAAAAATGAGCAAACGATATTTACAAACAGCGTAAAAATGTTCATATTTAACTTATTTTTGTTATGAATAAAACTGTATGACTTTTTGATAAGAGTTTTTTCCTTCCAGTTTTATTGAGATATAATTGACATACAGCACTGTTATAAGTTTAAGGTGCATAGCATAATGATTTGACTTATATACATCATGAAATAAGTACACAATAAGTTTAGTGGACATTCATCATCTCATTAAGATACAAACTAAAAGAAAAAACTTTTTTCTTGTGATGAGAGCTCTTAGGATTTTCTCTTTTAACAACTTTCATATGTAACATCCAGCAGTGTTCATTGTATTTATCATGTTGCATACTACATCCCTAGTACTTATTTACTTGTAACTGGAAGTTTGTACCTTTTGACTACCTTCATCCAATTCCCCACTCTCCTAACCCCAATTCTGGTAACCACAAACCTGATCTTTTTTCTATGAGTTTATCTGTTTGTGTTTGAAGTCTAATTGACCTACAACCCTATTTTTGTTCCTGAATCACAAGTAGTGATTCAGTATTTCTATACACTACAAAATGATCATCGTGATAAGTCTAGTTATATCTGTGACTTTTATGTCCTCAGTAAAGTATAAATAAAGTGGTTTAGGTGGGCATTGGCATGCAAATCCACTTAGCAGCTATTACTTCTGTTGTTTTTCTCTGGAGGGGCAATTTGAACAACTGGAAAATTCCTTGGCTAGTTCTCCAAAATTCCTTCTTAAAGCACTTTTGGTCAACTGGTAGGAATTATTATTTCAACCTGGTCATTTGTTTAAAAGGTATTAGGTAAACTCTCAAAGGCCATGATAAGATTCTTTACATAACTACCTTGTACCCAAGAAATTAAATGGGGAGCCATTATGTATACATGAGAAAGCCTGGAAATTCGTAAGTTGCTCATAACTGAAGCCAGAGTATCACTGTTGCAGTAGAGGCTTGCAACGGTGTTAAAAATATTCTAAGGCATTTTGAGAAATTCTCTGAATTATGTAGAATAAGCTTGCTTATGCTGCAGGAAAAAAAAAAAAAAGATCAAACCCTGATGCCTTTGTAAAACAGAGATTTGTATCTCACTCCTGTGAAGTCTAATAAAGTTTGGTTGGCCCTTCTCTATCTTGCAGCCAGGCCATCTGGAACACATGACCTCCAAAGTCAACATAGCAGGATAAGAGGAGTTGTAAGATTGTTCAGGAGGTTTTTCATCACCAGGTCTTGAAGTGGCTTACTTTACATCCACCATCACATCCCACTGGCTAGAACTGTCTCTGGCTCAACCTTCCAGGGGTGAGAAGTGGGGAAATATGGTTTTTCTATGTGCCTAGGAAGAGATTACAATGTGATAAACTCCTATCATTGAATCTGCTGTAATCTCCCCACAATAATATTCTTCCCTAACTTCACCTCCCAAGTTGTGTCACGAATCAGTATTCATTCAGTGCATTTGTATAAATATGTTCAGTACCTTGACTTGAAGTACAGTGATTTACAGTAGTTACAATATCTGTGTGTATTCTGTCTACTTGTAAAACATAATTTATTGAGTTTTTCCAGCCCTACTGCCAAACTATTTATTAAATCGGGCTCTTCCTCTTAAATATCAGGTTCTCCAATAGGCTGTTGCAAACACTCAGTTGTGTTCAATTCATGGTTGAATTCAAGGATGAATACTATAAGGATCAATATCCTGGGTTATTATTTAAAGATAAGTTAATGTGTACAAACCAAATATGCAGCTTTAAGGATGACATGCTCTTATGATGGTGCGCTAACTCTAACAGGTCTATCCTAGTATGTTACGGGTAGGGGTCCATTTTCCTTAGAAGAATTATTTCTAGTTATAGGCTCTGGTGAATAACTTTCAAATACATAATTTCAGGACATGTGAAATATAATTCTCTCAAAAATAAATTGATTGCCCTCTGGAATGAAAGTGTGACTCTCACATTTAAAAGCCATCCTTTAGCAGCAGATTCCTCACTTAGGTAACTTGTGCATAATTTATTCCCTTTATTCATATCCAGTTCCAGGAATAATTCACTATAAAGCCTGCATAGTTAGTACAAGTCCAGAGTCTCTTATTTGATACCCTTGGGGACAGATGTGATTGGAAATTCAGAATTTTTACTATTTGGGGGGGGAGGGGCGAGTTAGGGCTTCTCCAATTTTATATGTATACGCTATGTGAATCTGTCTTACTCACTGTTTTGCTTTTTACTTAAATGTCAAAATCTGGGTGTTTGGGGCATTACTAAGCATAAGTAGTTTTATTCTATGAGTAAGCAGGCAAGGAGAAATCCTGTGCTGCTTTGGGAATAAGTTCCTAAGTAGCATGGACCCATCACATTGCAGACTCTTTGGTAAAAGAGCATAAGTTGCCTTTTCCATGTTATATCCACTGTGTCACACAATGAAATGCAAATGCAACCTGATATTCTGTTCAATTATCCTCTTAATTCAAACTGCATGAAGTGCACAGTGACTTCATAATAAAAACTCCCAATGGCATTCTTCTCTAGGGTTTGGGTTTAATAGCTGGACCTAAAATATAACACATGGGCCTAATTATTAATCTGAATAATGGCCAGCGTGGATGTTGTGGTTTCCTAGATCCCTGTTCCAGTGGCTGGGAGAACGTCTCCCCCCTTCACTGTCTATTTCTTCATGCATACCTGCTTTGACAGGCTTCATGGGATTCACCAACACGCAGATGGTCTGTGCATGGTTCCCTGAAGCACAAAACAACATTTCTGTACTTGTTGTCAGGACCTTAAGTTGCACAGTATTCTATCCAATTATTTTCAAATTCTGGATTTGCTGTAGGGAGTCAAATGAAAACTATTTGCATAAAAGAATTGAGAGCACAGGTTGAATGAAAGGGGCAAACATTTGGGTTGAAACTAAATCTTATGTAAAAGTCACTTACACTGTTTTTTTTGTTTGTTTGTCATTGTTATTATTTTCCCATGACCTCTAATAATATTAGGCAATGCTTAAGGTGTGCCTGTTTATAAAACTAAAAAAATAAATATGAGGGCTTTTTTTTCTTTTTCCAGTTAGAATAATACACCAAAGAGCAAATATTTACCTTCTAACTTAAAATTCATGTGATTCATGGAGATAACAATAAGCAATTAAAACTGATGTAAAACCATAATATTTAATTTGATATTTAATCTACTTATTGCAGTAATTTGTCCACAGATTTGTTATGAGAGTTATTTCTATCCAGATATTGCAGTAGTGTCTGGGCAAGGTTTGTGGGTATTTGAAGAGCTTTTTTATTCAAAGGAAACAGTCCACAAAGCTTTGAAAGAAAGATATATAAACCTACTGGGCTTAAACAGATTGTTTAATTTGGATTTTCTACTTTGCTCTTGATTTCTAGCCTTTAACTTCTCACTCTCTCAAAGTACTTTGAAATGGAGTAATGTGTTAAACATGCAGAGAAATTAGAAATTTGGCTCCAGCAAAGAAATTATTTCCAGGGGAAAAGAAAGTTGTGAAGAAAATGTTTTAGAAATGAGGAGAACATGTAATGGGAATGGGAGAAGTGAGCGTTTGAGCTGTCATTACCATATGAATTTTAATTCTGGCCCGAATAGCCCTCCTGTAAGTGCAAGGCCACACTCCACCAGAGGACTTGGTTTTCTGAGTCATTGCCCTTTCATGGTAACATGTGGGAATTACCACAGTAAAACACATGGCTTTATGAGTCTTCATTGGGTTCTTCACATTACTGGGACTAGATTCACTTTTTAACTCTTGCAAGGGGTGTGATGGAAGAAAAGATTTTCAGTTAATTGATTGTATAGGTTTCACAGGTACAGTTTTGACTACTAATGGGGATAGTCCATATAAATATAGTGAATGGTCATTAGGTCAGCATATGAGAAGACCTGAGAAGGTATGGACAGTGTAGTTCTCCATGTCTTTAGAAAAACTAGGAATTAACTTCTACCAGCTACTTTTTATGTTTTTCATTTGTCTTCATCTCTGACTGTAATCAAAGTTGAATTGGATACTAATTGTCTAGGTCTATGCTGTCCAATACACTAGCCTCTAGCAACATGTAACTATTTACATTTTAATTATTTAAATGAAATAAAATGAAACATTCAGTTCCTCGGTCACGCTAGCCATATTTTACATGCACAATAGTCACTAGTGGATACAATATTGGACGGTTCAGAATGAACATCTCCACCATCACAGAAAGTTCTGTTGGGCATCGCTAATCTAAATGCTAAATACTGAAGATTAGTTATCTTGCTTCACAGAGAAACACCTGAGTAAGTACCTATTTCCTAGTTATATTTACTATGGAACTAGCTGAGCATATTCTTGGGAGATACATTATTATAAAATTCTTATTAGATGGCATTAGTTTTTAGCATTTTTAAAAATATTGTAAGAGTGCACCATTGGTTTAAATGGGTCAGCTCTTTTGCCTAATATGCAATTTTTAAACTTTGTTACAATATCATCATTTATTCTGAAATAGAACATTTGCCTTATTTGGAATAAAACTAGTCCTTGATCTGTCCTCTAAAGAAATTCACAAGAAGGATGACTTAGAGGCAGAGTAACTAGGAAATTTTTAAGCTAGTCATCTCTCCCCTCTCATTCCTCCCTTATCCAATAAATTCCCTGCATAGCTAGGAAACACACAGGGATCTCATTGTACTGGGGATGGATTTAAAAATGAAATTATTTGTATCCTTTTATTTCTCCCCATCTATCTTCAATCAAGAAATAAGATTTTTAATTAGAAAACTCACTTAATGTAAAACATTTACTCATTTCACTGGTTAACTACTATTTTATTTTTCTCATTTTTTTCACAGACCTATAGTATACTTCTAGAGTTGCCATTAAATATCCTATCATGGCTGTATTTACCTCAGCTTTGCTGTTTAACAATATTATGCATGCATATAGTCAGCTTAATTTACTCAAATAAAATGTACAAGTCTAAAATCCTCAAGATGAAATTCAAGGCTTTTCATCAAATGAACCTGCCTTAATGCTTAGCTGTTTTCTTCACAGTGCTCCCAAATAATCCTCCATCCTAAAGTCACTGTTTAGCTTATCATTTTTCTATGACTATACTCAAGTCTCTCACCTGTGCCAAAGACTAAAGGATTGTTACCTGGAGCCATGTAAAGGCATAGAGGTATTCACACTCGTTGCTTGCTCACTGCATCATTCTTAATTCTCTGATGGCTGGTGGATGGCAGCCTTAATTTGTCAACACTCTTTGGAAATCACTACAAAAACTCAAGGTTTGAGAAGCCATATCTGTTTCCTAGACAGACGGACAGAGACTAATATTACACAGAGTGAAATAAGGATTGGCCTTGGTGGAGGGTTCGGTTTGGTATGTGCTATTGTTTGATGCAGAAATTAGAACATAAAACATTTACCACCCTGAAAACCTTCTTTACAGATCACTGTACAAATACTGACCACTAATATTTCAATAATGTGTTGGAAAATACCATCTCTTGATTTTATACTTTTCCTACTTTCATTTTTTTGCAGAGTAAGATATTTTGAAAAGCATACAAGAAAGAAAAAAGAATAATAAACCATCACGTATTTACACCCAGCTCTATCAGAACCTAATAATGTTTTCATTTCACTGACTTCTTGTTTGGTTCAAACGTTTTTGTTTTTTTTTTTTGGTTTTGGTTCTTTTAAACTTTTTAAAAAGAAATAGAACATTACAAACATGGTTAAAACCCCCAATAAACATTTTCCAATACCTTTTCCCATCATGTCCCCTAGTTTAAATTTGGTATTTATCAAGTTAGGCCACTTTGAGTAGGTGACACTAAGCAAAGACTTTAAGAAGGTTTTGTTACTATTGATATAAAAACTTTATTCCAGTACATTTTCTGAGGTCCCTTGTCTGAACAGCAGGATCTAATGTTTAATCATTCTTTTCGTGAAAGTCTATTGCTGTTATTATTTTATTCCTGCTTTTAAATGATATATTATCTGGGTATAAAATTTCACACTAACAGGTTTTTCTCTTGGCAAGTTGAAGATATTATTTTACAGATTTATGGCTTCTTATAACAGATGAAGCCATCTGTTTATATTGCTTGCTAATATAACAGATGCTAAGTTTGTTTGTTTGTTTGTTTTGAATAGTGACATCCCCATAACAGATGCTAAGTTTTTAAAACTTAGCATCTGTTATACTGATTGCTAAGTTTTTAAAAAATAATCTGTCTTTTCCCTGTGGCATTTTATACGATTTATTCTATATTCTTAATGACCTGCAGTTTCACTATAATGTGACCAGCTATGGATTTGTATTTATTTATTTATTCTGCTTAATACTGAGAATATATTTTTTATCTGTTAATCACATTCACCTTTGTGCAAAATTCTCAACTATTACCCATCACTCCTTTTGTAACATTTTTTTCTGTAACACCTATTAGATATCCATTTATTTCTTAATTACTTTTATGACATTTATGTCTTTTATGCTGTATTTTGAGTGATTTCTTCAATTCTGTTTTCACTTCGAAGATTGTTTCTTTGTTTGTCCTGTCTCTTTTTATTTTTAAATTGGGATTTTCATTTCAGTGATTATACTTTTCAACTGTAACACTTCTCTTTTTCCATAGTTCTTGTTTAATTTCTTCCTGTTTTATTTCATAATTTCTTGTTTCCTTTCATAGTTTATAAGCTTCCATTTATCTCTGAGTATTTAAAATCTTTATGTTAAAGTTTGCCAAATTGTTCTAATAAGTTAAATTTCTTCTGGAGTGCACACCTATTTTGATATTGATGTTTGCTTCCTTCCTTAGCATTGAGATTTTCCTTTTTTTTTTTTTTCTGGAATTAGTTTTGTGGTTGCCTTAATCCAACACTCTGGCAACTGGTTCAGAGCCTGATCTTATGATCTGGGTCAGGGAGTGTTTTTACGTCTGTTCCTAGTCATGTGGTTTAGTTTTGTCTTTTTTGCCTATAGTTTCCTGTCTGTCATAGTTACATTCAGCAGATTGGAAGCAGTTTGGATTAGCCTTCTTTATAGAGTATGCTGGCCCAATTCTAAACCTCCTGGCATCAGGTCATGAGCCTGACTCCAATCCATGTCCCTCTTGGAGTAAATATTGATGTTCTTTAGCACATCAGAGCCAAACTTTAGACATTTCCTATCTCTGGATCCACAGGGTAGCACACCTGCTGCTTTGGTCCCATTAGCCAGTTAAGCATTGTTTTGTTTCTGGCTCTCAAAAACATATGTCTTGTATTTGAGCCCAGTCAGGACAGTTTTTCTCTTTTTATATTTTACCTATCATTGTTTTGTTTTTATAGTAGAGAAGTAAATGCTTTAAAGCATGAAATCCCCGCCGTCTTGACTGGAATTTGCCCTTCTAACAGTTTTTTAATCTCAAAGTATTGTGTTTAGAATACTAATCTCAAACTATTGCACTTAAAAATGTTACAAAGTGTGTTACTTATTGAGACTATGCTCAGAGAGAGGAATTTCTCTTTTGTCACTCCCAAATTAAACCTAGAGTATAATAAGGAAGTTATATTCTCTTAGCTCTATCTTCTGGTTATCTGGGAAGCCATAATAATAGGAATCCCAACTCATACCAATTAATATTGTTACACTGATTATTAGTAGTGCATATTTTAATACTTCACAGTTTTGTGGTTGACACTCTCATTTACATAAAAATGCTGTTATTTTGGGGACCTTTTTAGGGTATGTATTTGAGACTTTTTTTTCTAATTCTCCCTGACATAGAAGTGAGCACACAGATAAAGCTTTTTAAATAGTTTCTAAGTGAACCATAACTCTTCTGAGATAAGAATGACTTTAAATATGATCTAGTTAAGCTTTTCATTTATAGATGAAGAAATTTGACCTTGGATAAGTTAAGTGATTTTCATAAACACACACAGATAATGAATAGCAGATAGAAGTTGTCTTAGTTTTCTTGTTTCCATGACTAAATTTGAAGTTCTAGTTTGTAGAACTTTGAATGTAATGAACTGAGACACACCTTTGAATGCGACACTATGCATAATAAAAGTATTGCTCATAATAGTTACTCAACAATTATTAGGAGATCATGATAATGATAAGAAAATTAGTAGTAAAATAATGTGGCTTTGTTACTATTATTTATATTATTGATACTATAATTAACTCTATTCATCCACAAAGCATGTACCATTTTAATGACACTTAATATGTAGGAAAAAATCATAGATTGGTCTCTTTTTCCTTAGAATGTCTATTTTTACATATAATTCAGTTTTTTAATCTCTAAAGCTATTTCCATTTTGCAAACATTAGAAATGCAAATGTACTTCCACTGTAAGCAATAATAGTGTAACAGGGACTCAATATACTCTCCCACTGCAAATAAGCAACTAGAAAACTGAACAGAAGTTTGAACAAAAAATTGAACAAAAAAATGATTTTTAAAACTTGGACAACAAACAGCCCAGGACCATGGTCCCTGACAGAAAGAAAATAAGAAATTTTCTTGTTGAAATGAGCCTTACAATTGTCCCAATTTCATATTACCTGCAAGCAGTTTCCAGGTCACAGAGCAGTAAACAAAAACAGCCTGATGGTCTCCTTGAATTGAAGAGACAGAATGGAATTTGGGGATGTGAAAGTGGTTAGAATTTATGGGCAGAGGACAGGAAAGATGTTATCTGACCAGAGAGGTTCTAGAGGTATGTGGAGGGATCCTCCTTAGTCTTTTTCTGTTTACTATTAGTATAATCTGCACATGCTTTAGAGGAAACCACGGAGACCAGCTAAAAAACCAGTGGTAAGCAGTAGTTTGAACAATTGCCAGAGTTCACACAGGACTGGAAGTAAAGTTTCTACCAGCCAGAAAAGAAGATCTTGTAATGTATATTGGGTAGAGTCTTCTGAAGGGTATTACCTTTGTGGTGGTGGTCAGGGTGGGGTTGGGGGTGGTGTAAATTAGTACTAGGCTAAAGCTGCACTAGAACCAATATAAAAATACTTAAAAGATAGCCAGATACAACAGATTTCAACTGACTTAACTGGATAACTAACAAATACAAAGCTTTTAAAGGAATATCAAAACATAGCACCGAACAATATAATACTCACAATATAGAGGATTTGATAAAAAATGACAATGCAAAAAGGAAAGATTGTGATGTGCCCAATATGAAAAACATTAAAGGATCTCGGATTTTGCCCTGATTTCAAACTAACAAGTTAGCTTGCTCCAGTTTCATAGATGTTAGTAGAAGACACAATACTCCTGGATCAGAGAGAACAAACTTTATTGCTCATGCCACAGCAGGCTGCAATGAGCTTTAAGTTCACATTATTTCCCTTGACCCTGCCAAGTCCCACAGGAATTGGGAATTGCAGTAGGAATTGCAGAAGTGGATCCAAGTAGATGCTGTACACACAGTGGGTTTGTGTCAGAGCTGAGGAACACCCAGGGCTTAGGAAACTCCCAATTTTATAAGGCACTGTTAGCAAACCTGCTCAATCTCTATCCCAGAGGGAGACATTGTCATTATTATAATGGTCAAGAAATAAATCTGCCCTCTTCCCTGGAGGGAGACACTATCTCTATCTTCCAAGGCTGTTTGCTATACAAACGTCCTTGAAAACATAGTCTGGAGCAAAAGCTGATACTAGAAATGTAGGAATGCCATGAATTATCTCTCAACATCCTGAACATAATAGACAGTAAAAAATTTTTGGCTTACATAACCCTTATAAATATTTCCCCATATTCTTATGTCTTATCTTCTATACATGTATACAGTTTCTTTAATATGGAATTGTTATACTTTATCTGAAAAAAAGCATGCCTTGAAAGTGATGTAAATTATATGTTTGCATAAAACTTTATGTAAGCAACTTTTTAAAATCATCCTATTTGGCTTAGGTGCTAATATACAGGATAGACTTCATTAACAGTAGCTTCTATTTCTTTCTAGTGGAAATTTGGAAATGACAATATGATAAGACTGATATTCATATTTAGTCAGAATGACCAAATACAGACTTAAAAATTACTATAAGTATATGTAAATCAAACATAACTTACAAATAATTTAAATATTTTCACTATGGAGATCATCTCAATGCATAATTATATCATAGAAATGTAGCAAAATTATATTAGATATCATCTATCTTACTAATTAAGATGGGTTTTCAAGATGAAAACTGTAATAACCCACAAGTCTGGGTTAATAACCCACAAGTCTGGGTTAATAACGGCTTTGATAGGTTACTCAATGAAACTTTTTTGATTGATGATCACTGCTCAGACAGTTAAATCTCCTTTTTATTGTGTTTTGCCCAGTAGCATAGCTTAAAAGTATCTGGTTTATATAAGTACAGACCATCCTAGGTCAGGCATGGAACTGAGTCTGAGGCAAGTTTAATAGAAGTGGAAATAATAATGGTTATAATCCACAAAATTAGAAATGTCATTTTTATAATTTTTATTGTTATAAACTTTTCTCTTTAGACTTTTTACATATTCTTTATCTCATTTAATATTCACAGAACATCACAAGGTGGGAAGTATAATCTCCTTTTAACATATGATAAAACAGACTCAAAGGAGTATTATGACTGACCCCAAATTGTATATATTGCCAGAGTCAGGATTTGAACACATGCTGGTTTGATTTCAGTAACCACACTCTTTCCCCTATGCCAGTCTACATTCTTGTGTGTTATTAGTTTATAACAGGGGTTAGCAAGCTATGTTCCATGGGTCAAAGCTTGTACACCACCAGTTTTTAAAAAGAGTTATTGTTATACAGCCACAATCATTCACTTATGGATTGTCTATGGCTGCTTTTACTACAGTGGCAGAGTTAAGTAGTGGTAGAGTTGAGTAATTATGACAGAGACCATATGGCTTATAATGCCAAAAATATTTATTAGCTCTTTTAGAAAAAAATTGCTAACCTCTAGTTTAGAATAATTAGTTACCCAAGTTTATGGATCCATGGCAAAAATAAATGTATCTTATAAAATGAGGGTGAATATGAGCCAGAATTCTTCATTATCTCTTGGAGCTTGGAATTCATAAGAAATTATTTTGGAGGGAAAAATCTATGAGTATCTTACTGGGGATTTATGCATAAAGAGCTGAAAACCTAAACAATTGGGTAGCAGCTCTTTTTATAAACGGGGAGTTGTTCTCGAGTGATCCAGAGAGGAGAAAGGGCTAAGAAAACCCAGTTGGTGAGGGTTTGCAGGGCTAAGTTCTGAGGCTTGGTGTATGAAGTAATCTGAAACAGTGACTGGGCACCTGGCTGGAGGAGAAGAAAGTGTTAACAAGTGGTAGTGGGTAAATAGAAAAGTTTAGCCACCTGATAATCTTGGCATAAGCAGTACTCATTTTGAGATTGAGTCAGAGAGCATCTGCTCATTTAAATAGAGAGTATTTCAGTAAAGGATAAGTACTGATGGCTTTTTAAAAATAACCATGAAACTGACTCAAAGGTAGTCTTGCAGTGGCTTCCCAAGAAACAGTATTATTTTGTCAAGATAAAAAAATCTCTGAGAAAGTCTATGAATATATTTGATGCCTAAATATTCTTCAGCTAGTGTGTCTCACATGAATAGCGCAAAGTCTGTGCT
The DNA here is from genome assembly GCF_964341445.2 of Mesoplodon mirus. Taxonomy (NCBI): domain Eukaryota; kingdom Metazoa; phylum Chordata; class Mammalia; order Artiodactyla; family Ziphiidae; genus Mesoplodon; species Mesoplodon mirus. The sequence continues at coordinate 48,572,770 of NC_138984.1, forward strand.
AAACTTAAATTTTCATCAGCTTGTAAATTTGATATTAAAAGCTTTAGTACTCTCCCATCTCCTCCCCAGAGTAATGGGAAAACTAAAGGGATAGCATGAACCCTTACCATTTTATCTTACAGTAAAAGAACTTAACCCCAAATTAATTAAAATGACACATCAAATCAGAAAGTAATTAAATAACATGTCACAGTTATGCTCTTCTTAGCTCTCTACTAAAGAAAAATTAAATGAAGATGCTGGACTTATAATTCCTTAGACCTCTAAAAGAAAGGACAGAATTTGAAAATGATGAAGTAGCACAAATATTTCATTCTAATTATTCTCATTCTTCTTTCTTGGCATATTCTCACTGAACCAAAAAGTCATTGCCAGTTTCCTTTGTCAAACATTCATTCATTCCTTCACTTATGTAAAGAAGATCTAAGCAAGATGGGGGCTGAGTAAGTAGGAAAGGCTATAAGCTAAAAATTATCGCAGAGTTTATAAGTTTTCCCACTTTCCTAGGGCCTATCCTTCTTAGAAGATTTTTTTTTTTTTTTGGTACGCGGGCTTCTCACTGTTGTGGCCTCTCCTGTTGTGGAGCACAGGCTCCGGATGCGCAGGCTCAGCGGCCATGGCTCACGGGCCCAGCCACTCCGTGGCATGTGGGATCTTCCCGGACCGGGGCATGAACCCGTGTCCCCTGCATCAGCAGGCGGACTCTCAACCACTGCGCCACCAGGGGAGCCCAGAAGATGTTTTATTTGTGCTGCCAGAAGACTAGATTTCTATATGTAATAAAGAGGTTGCAGGATAATCAAGGTAAGATAGGAGAAGGATAGCTGATTAGTTGGAGGTAGAATTCAGACTGTTCTAGGCAGGGAAGAATGAGAAAAGCCATTAGAGCAGTTGCATTGTTGAGCGAATTTTTAGGGGGGTAGTCACGACACACAGATTTCTTTTTACAAATTTTGCTGTGTATCAGTAGTATTACTCTCAATACTCAGTAATGCTTCTGGGTGAAGATTTTCATGTAGTTGTATCATCATGGGTAGATGTGCCTGGGAGCAACAACAAAATAAGTATTAAATTTCAAACTATGATAGATGCTAAGAAGACTAAGTACAGAGTGCTTTGTACAGTTTCACATGGATATATATCCCAGACTTTACATCCAAAATTATAGTACTTGAGAAGGGCTGTACCTTATCCCTAATACATATGTTGGCCTGCCTATTTCACCAAATTATTGTGAGGATCAACTGTATAAAAATTGCATAAATGAATTTCTCATAGAGAGGCAGCCATAAGATAAAAGCAAAACTTTTATTATAACTTGGAAAGTTACATTTGTGGACACCTGCATCCTGTATTTCAAGTCAAATTTGGTGGTAATATCTCTGATAATCAAGTTTGAGAATATGGTCTCTCCATTAGGTATAGGTATTTTTTTAAAGCAGCTGTACAAGGATTCTCATACAAGCAGAAAAATAATACCAGAGTTCCAGACGGGCAGCTGAATAGCAAGAGGAGGAAAAGCTCTTCACATAAGGTAGGCAGGTGTGCTTTCAGACTGAATAAGCATTATGTTGGAACAATACAGGAGAGGGGATAGTATCTGGAAACGTACTGTCCAGTATCATAATTAGTTTTCAGGTATTATGAAGTAAAAAGGATACATGGATTCCAAGATGATTGTAATGAAAGACTCCATGCTTAACTTGGCAGCTCGTAGCCACAATGATATACTAAGAATGGAGACAGAACTACATGACTTTGGATAGCATTTGTTAAAGCGTAACTCAAATCAGACAAATTACTAAGTTATTATCTTTTTCTGTAATCCTTCATTGTCTACCAAATTAAGTACATCCTCTTCCAAGGCCTTCTATAATATGTTCCAAACTAACTCTGACTTTTCTCTTTAAACTTTATGACATCTATCTTGCTAAACTTTTTGTAATTCTTCAATCATATTTTGTTCTTCATGCTTTCTTCATTCTTTTTACATAAAATACTCCTTTAACTTTTTTTTCTTTGCCCATTATTCAAGGTCCATTTCAAAATACAAATCTATCTTCTGTATATCGTCTTTTTTTTAATCCATCTTTAACTGAATGCGCTCTCCCTTTTCTAAACCTCTCCAGGACTATGTGTCATTTTTCATCATGTCTTTAGTGAGTACTTAGCATCTACAGGGAGAAACTGCACACAAGAATTACAAGTAAATTAGCCCTTAGAGTTAAACTTTAAAATCAATGCTAAAAATTCAGTGCAGAGCTAGAAGGGCTCCCAAAGGAGGAGAAATAGTTCCCAGTTCTAAAAGACTTGATCATAATATGATTGAGCCTGTTAAGATATTGAAAGAATGAATTAGACAACCGTATTACATCAGACTTGGATGCAGTAATTCAGAGAAGTGCCTGGCAAACTTTGGCAGTGACATCCAAAGGAAGTTTGAAGAAGAAGCCTTAGGATCAGTGTTTGTATATTTTTAGCAAGCAAGCATATTTCTAAGGTGTTTAAGCATTCTGTGAAGTAAAGGACTTTTAGTAGTATAAACACTCTTCTGGAAAATCATCTCAGTAGTGCGATTCTTGCTACCAAACACAAACATGTGCATACATTTGCATTCATTCTTCCCTTCTTTCTCTTGCTGTCCTGCTTTAATAGAGGAAGTGTCTCTTCTCCTAACTAAGTCAAATCTTTGCACCTATGCCCTGGATCCCATCCCCTTTCTATATTCTCATACATTGTATCCTATCCATTATTCCACAATCCCTGTATATTTAAATGTTCAATTGCAGAAGCCAGAAAAGTAAGCATCATCCTTGAGATTTCAGTTTAGCGTTATCCAAAGGCAGAACATAAGATAAAGATTCAATAGCGAGAAGTTTATTTAAGACTTTCAAGGAACACCAGTAGAAGAATGAGAAGTGATACAGCCTAGGGAAAACAGCCAAGAAAGGGTAGCATTTAAGTCTGCTACCCCTGTGTGCAACCAGACCTTGATCACGAAATGGTGGAAAACACATGCCTCAGGATTATCCTACCTAAAGGAGGTATGTCAGTGTGATAATGTGAGCAATTTTGTGGTCTCACTCTCCAGTGAAACTGGTGAAAATGATAAAAATTCCAACCATTTTAAGTCTCTGGACATGGTCCCAAGGGCATGCAGAAAATGAAGAAACATTTATTCGAGAAAATCTACTAAAGTTTGGAAGGAACAGGGAGAGTAAGTAGTATTTGAACTGAGACCTACTTTTTCCCTCCCCCTTCCCTACTCAGTGAGGTGGAAACTCTACTCTAGACTGTTGCAGTCAAGAATGCAGTGCTCTCTCTCCCCCCACCTCCCAAGAAGGAAGGATGTCTTATCCTGCCTCAGTTAGCTGTTGTATCTAAGTTCTGGATTAGTAGAGCTGGGGCAGGGGGCACTCCCTCTTTCGGTCCACCCCCACTCATAGGACAGAGACTGTACCTTGCGTTTGGAGTGACTGAGAATACTGGGACCTCAATTGCCCTTGCTCATAAATTTCCATGTTGGGAGAGGCAATCTGAGAAGATGCGAGGCTACTTCCTACACCCTCCCACCCCACCCTGGTCCACACCAACTAGGGAGTCAGCTCCTAACATGGAGGGTGTCACTCACAGAGATGTATGTGAATGTCCCTGTGCCCAGCTCCAGGGTCATGGTTCAGAGAATCTTCCTGGGGAGAGAAGCAGGCTGTAAAACTGGTAGCTCCTAATCTCTTCCCAAAGGAACTGACTTCATTTGTGACCCTTGATGGAAAAGTTCAACGCTTGATGTGCTCTCAAAAATAGTAGAAGTAGTTGTGAAAGACAGTTTGGAGGAGATTGGTAGATTCATTGGAAATCCAGGCTAAACTTTGGGCCAGTTAGTTTGCCCAAGAGCACCTAAGAAAGAGACAGCTGGCTGGAGCCCACTTGGGATCAATACAAATCTCAAACACTGACCTCAGGAATTAATCCTTTCAAAGGAGCCCAAAATTGTTTATTTTAATTTGTGGGGCCATTTATGCCACACTGCGTTGTTGAAAACAATAGAGCACTCAGCTAGAAATTAGTGGAATTTAGCAGCTTCATGTTCTCAGGGAAAGGGACAATCAGAGAGAGCCCTGCCAAAACCACCATCATCTCAGTGTAAGTGTGGACACATCCAAAGCTGTACCTTCTGAGTAGCAACATCAGAGGCTTAACACTCTAAGGGTAATATGCACTTAACTAAAATAATCCAATCTTTAATCAAATTAACAAGCAAATAACAATAACAAGCCCCAAAGAGAGGTGACCATCTTCCACTCTTGCTATAATATAATATCTATAATGTCCAGTTTGCAACAAAATTTCTGAGACATGCAATGAAACAGGAAAGTAATGACCATATACCAGAAAACAGCAGGCAACTAAAACTGCCTGTGACCAGATGTCATATTTAACTCAGAGCCTTCAAAGTCGTCATTATGAATATGATCAGAAAAATAAAGGAGACCATGATTAAAGAAAATAAAAGAAAATGTGATGACAATGTTTTGTTAAATAGGGAATAGCAATTGACTAAAATTCTAAAAAAAGAACCAAATGGGAATTCTAGAGTTGAAAAGTACAATAACTGAAATGAAAAATTTACTAGAGGGGCTCAAAGGATATTTTAACTGGCAGAAGAAAGATTATTGAACTTGAAGACAGATTGATAGAGATTATGCAAATCCAAAGGACAGAGATTAAAAAGAAGTAAGAAAAATGAACAGAGCCTCAGAGAAATGTGGGATAGTATTAAGTGCACAGATAATTGGAGTACAAGAAAGAAAGGAGAGAGAAAGGAGCAGAAAATTTTCAAAGAAATAATGACTTAAAACTTCCCAAATTTATTTAAAAACAATAGTCTACACATCCAGGAATCTCAATGAATTCCAAATAAGACAAATCAAAAAACATCCATAACAGGTACATCATAGTAAAAATGCTGAAAGCCAAAGGCAAAAAATCTTGAAAGCAGCAAGAAAAAAACCCAAGTTATCACTTACAAGAATAGCCCTTTAGATTAGATTAACAGGTTTCGTCCCCTCAGAATCAGTAGAGGCCAGCAGGCAGTGGCATAATGTATTCAAAGTGCTCAGAGAGAAAAAAAAAAAAACTTGTCTACCAAGAATCCTATATTCAGCAAAGCTATCTTTCAAAAATGAAGGCAAAATAAAGGCATTTGGAGATGAACAAAAACTGAGAGGAATTGTTGCCAATAGACACATCTTACAAGAAAATCACTGAATTGTACGTTTTAAATTGTACACTTTAAACAGTAAATTATATCTCTCTATATTAAATAAGTACATGAATTACATTTCAATAAAACCTTTTTTTTTTTTTAAAGAAGAATATCTCACCTGAGTGGTGGGGATGATTAGACATTTATAACCAATTCCCAATAGTCATTGTTGAGGGTGCTTCTGGTGGTAAGTTTCCTGGCACATCCAGCCTTTGCAAATGGGCAGAGCAGCCGTGGTAATTATGGCCATTTGCCTCTGATGGTTACCTGCCTCCTAAAGACCCTTGCTATTCCAGAATCCTGTCATTACCAATCATAGTAATTAGTTCAGTTACATCATAGTAGTTCCCTACTGTCAACCTACTGTCCACCACTGTCTGCAAAGGACAGTCACAATTGAGCACAATTGCCTGTGCCCCTTACTAACTCATTTCTTATTGTTTTATTAAAGCATCCTTTGGGATTTCAAAGGAAATATAGTCAACTGGTGGGCTCTCTGGTGATATGTATGAATTTATTCTAGCATGCCCACCTCTCTGCTCCTGTCACCAATACTCTATAAGGCAGTTCTGGCATCTCTACCTAATTTACTATGGGCCAACAAAACAAATAAGGATATAAATATAAATATATATGTATCTATCTATCTATATTTATATCTATGCCTATATCTATATCTATATAAAACTGCCATTTAAAATAGGTGCATTTTTATTTCCACATACCTAAGTTTGGGGTAATAAATCCCGTATGTAGGGTTAACTTTAAATTATCTCTGCAGCAAATTTTAGATGCAAGTTGCCAGCCTCCTGCCAAGGAACAGATGGTGTCTGGACCGCCTTTCCGTCTGTCATTGGATATGTGTTTTCAGAATATAAAATCATGCTTTCATTAGCCTTCTCAGTGGATATAGATGTCCACTTGATCCATATAGGTATTTCATACAAATATATTAATTCATGAACTTCAAAGTTAAATATGATTGATATTTAAATGTTCTGCTAATTTAAAACATCTGTGCATGCATTCCTTAATTTTTCCATTGTAACATGTAAATGAAAGTTGGCTCTTACATTTATAATGCAGCTCTTTTTTTTCCAGTGCTTAAATTGTCATTTGTAAACGTCCTATTTGTATAAGAAATTTTAACATCCTCTGGCATCACAAGTTTCAAAAGAAGTGCTATAGCTGGCAACGAATCTCTCAGAACACATGATATTCAACATATCAGTCAGTATGTGTCATTAGTTTCTCTTGGCCAATTGGTTCCTCACATGCGAATAACTTTGTGGGTCAGCAGGCAGTGAGCAATGTCAGGCTATTGTGCTAAGATTCCTTTTTGTCTAGAAAGAAGTAACCTGCTTGTGTCCCTTCAAAGTCCTGAGCAGTGTGATTTTAACTTGTTGGCTTTCTTTTTGTGTTAGGTGAACTAGGAAGCTGTGCATATGTCACAAAATTGAATGCTGAATAGTTAAGGGCACTGTTGTTTAAAAAAATTTTAAAGGACCCCAAAACCAAAAAAAAACTGTTCCTGCTCCAGTTGAATGTGAATACTGATTTCAGAGGAGTTGAAAGCTATGTTTTGTGGTCTGTTACCAAAATAGCATTTGCTAAAGTTAGGGATAAAACCTCACTGGAGTAATCCAAATTTAAATTTTAGAAACCAGTTTAGACCTCAAAAATGAGATTCCATAAAAACAATTATTCATAATGAAGAATGGCATAATTCTTTAAAGTTTATATATAACTGTCTCATCTCTAGGATTTAACACATGATGCCAAAAAGCCAGTTGTTAGTTTTCTAACATTAAATCAAACAGTTAAAACTTAAAAGTACCAAGATAATTTGGAACAAAAAAATATCTGTGACATGCTTAGTTAAAAACACAAGAGCAGGGCCAAATTGGAAACTATTTTTTGTAGCTTAAGGTTTTTAATACTTAACTCCACCATCTTTTCATTACATAAGAATGAAATTAAAATAGAATATCAATCTAAATTGCAGGTAAAAACATGGCTATATTTCAAGTATTTAGATACGCTGACATTTAAGTTAATTCAGATATTTCTGCAAATGAGTGAGAGTTTTGAAGGAGCCGAAGGTTCTGTTTGATAATTTTGGTGATCTACTCAAATTTGTGGTGATATTAACTGGAAACTTCCCATAAAATGAAAGGTGATACATGTGAAAATCAAAGACTTATTTATATTTACCCACTTACCCACTTTTGTCTTTATCCATTATGTTACCTTCATGTTGTGTTAACTAGCACAGTAAAGCAGAAAAAGGAGAGAAATTATGCAAAACCATGATCAACTGTCTTTTAAAGATTAGTATATCTGATTCACATGTGCAAATTTAAAACATCCCTGACTTGACCAAACCTACAAATAAAAATAAATTCTGTAATCTGGAATTCGATAGGATACTATGCCAAGGTCTACTATCACATTTTAAAAATTTACTCTCATAACAAAATCTATATAACAGTGTCACAGAAAATTTGGAATTTAAAAATAAATTATACTAAAATAGCAATTATCATTTTTCTCTTCCATTCTTATTTTCATATGGATTTTTATAATTATGCTCATAGATTTGAACTATTATTTAGATGCTTAAACTCAGTAATTTTTTCTGTTGCTCCATAGATTTATAACTGTATTATTAAAGGCTGTATAATATTTTGTAAAGTGAATATTTAATAATTTACTTAACAGTTGTTATATGATTGTATTTAGTCTGAATTATCTGATTGGTATAGGTAATATAATTGTAGCAGATATTAAAGTAATCACCTTTAGTGACTCATATCTTCCTGTGTTTATGCCCTTGTTTAATTTCCCCTTCATGAGGGACTCTGAGTTTGGCCATGTGACTTACTTGGCAAATGGAATATATAAATAAATAAATGTGATGCAAGCAGGGGCTTGAAAAATGCTTGCACATTGGGGCTTGTTCTCTTTAAAAGCTACCTACCACTATGTACAGACGTCCAGGCTAGTCTGCTGGAGACATGTGGCCTAGCCAACAGCCAGCAACAGACTAAAGGCATGTGGGTGAGGGCCTTTTAGATCATCCAGGTACAGTAGATCCAACAGATGGGTGCAGCTGCATGAGTGACCCTGCTGCAGACAGCAGAAAAACCACTTAGTTAAGCACAAAGCAAATTGGTAACCCATAGTTATAGATAAATGAAGTGGTTGTTTTTTATGCCACTACAGTTTGGAAGTGGCAGTAGAAAACTGACAAAAACAATTGCCTGACTTCACCCTTTAGGCCAAAGTTAGTGAAAGGCAGGACATCAGAATTAATGTCTACACTGCACAGAGGAGGTGGCACGGTGCTGGCTGATAGCAGCATATACAAGAAATTGATGAGGTAGTCTCCGGAAGCAAGGCACAGTCCCAAACATCAAGTCTATAGGAGTTGGCAGAGAACGTGTGCCAGGCACAAAACCAAGGGTATATAATGCACTTATGGATCAAGGAGTGAAAGGGTTTGTGCAGGGAAAAGTTGGTGATACCCCTTGAGGCAATGGATGAAGTAAGATAGGAGTCTTTTTCTGGAACAGCAGGGCTTCAGCTTGTAGGAAAATTCAGGTTAATAATTGACTTTGGCTTGTTATTTTTTTGGGGTTGACCCTTGGTAATGAGATCATAGGGTAAAAAAACTAGAAATATTCATTATTTTTGGTATATATCATTCTCATTCATTGTTAAATCTTTCTTTTTAATTATAAATACTTCAAACATACAAAAACTAACATAGTAAACATCTGTGTACCCCATGTTAATGTTTTGACTTTGGCTTCATACCAATATTTTTTGTTTTTTGAAGTAATATCATTGATACAGTTACCCTCTATATCTTTCCATTCCTTTTATTTGTCACATGAGTTACAAGCAAGGGTGATAATCAAAATAATTAGCAGCAGTTTGCTAAGAGTGACTTGAGGCCCTCTGCTGGATCATGCAGGTGTCTGGGAGATCTGGAAGGGCTGGGAAGGGGTCTTAGGGGAGCTCAGAGCAGCTGCTAATAATCATAACTGGTGCTGAATTATTTTAAGTATAGCTATGACTTTCCCAGTGGATATTAGCTGAAGATCAGCCTTGATTATAAATATCCTCTCCCAGTCTGGTTGCCTTTTTACTTTTTAATGGTGTGTTTGGTGCATTTATTTGATTTTGGTGAATAGAAGCTTTTATATTTAATGACATCAAATGCATCTGTCTTTTTCCTTTATAATCAGTGCTTTTTTTTAATCTTTGTTCAAAAATCCTTTGTTAAACAAAATATTTCCTTCTAAAATATATGGAGGCCCCGGAGGAAGATGGCGGAAGAGTAAGACGCGGAGATCACCTTCCTCCCCACAGATACATCAGAAATTCATCTACACGTGGAACAACTCCTACAGAACACCTACTGAACGCTGACAAAAGACCTCAGACCCCCCAAAAGGCAAGAAACTCCCCACATACCTGGGTAGGGCAAAAGAAAAAAAAGAATAAACAGAGACAATAGGATAGGCACGGGACCTGCTCAGTGGGAGGGAGCCGTGAAGGAGGAAGGGTTTCCACACACTACAAGCCCCTTCGCGGGCGGAGACTGCAGGTGGCGGAGGGGGAAAGCTTCGGAGTAGCGGAGGAGAGCACAGCAACAGGGGTGCGGAGGGCAAAGCGGAGAGATTGTGGCACAGAGGATAGGTGCCCTCAGGCACACACCAGCCCGAGAGGCTTGTCTGCTCGGCCACCGGGGCGGGCGGGGCTGGGAGCTGAGGCTCGGGTATCGGCTTTCAGTCGGAGCGCAGGGAGAGGACTGGGGCTGGCGGCAGGAAGAGAGCCTGAAGGGGTTAGTGCACCACGGCTAGCCCGGAGGGAGTCCGGGGAAAGGGTCTGGAGCTGCCGAAGAGGCAAGAGACTTTTTTCCCTTTTGTTTCCTGGTGCACGAGGAGAGGGCATTAAGAGGGCTGCTTGGGGAAGCGCTGGAGACAGGCGCGAGCCGTGGGTAAGGCGCGGACCTCGGAGACGGGCGTGGGACGCTGGGGCTGCTGCTGCTGCTGCTGCTGCCGCCGCCGCCACCGCCGCCGCCGCGGGGCCTGTGTGCGAGCGCGGGCCACTGTCCGCCCCGCCTTCCGGGGGGCCTGTGCACCCCGCCACTGCCGGGGTCCCGGGACCCGGGGACGGCTTTCCCGGGAAAGCGCACGGAGCGCCACGGGCTGCAGCAGCGTCACACCGGCCTCTGCCGCCGCAGGCCCGCCCCACACTGCGCGCCCCTCCCTCCCCTCTGCCTGAGTGAGCCAGAGCCCCCGCATCAGCAGCTCCTTTAAACCCGTCCTGTCTGAGCGAAGAACGGACGCCCTCCGGCGACCTATGCGCAGAGGCGGGGCCAGGTCCAAGGCTGAGACCCGGGAGCTGTGAGAGCAGAGACAGGGAAATCTCTCTGTGCAGCCTCGGAGGCAGCGGATTAAAGCTCCATGGTCCATTTGATGTGCCCTGCGTCTGTGGAGTGCATGAATGGACAGCGAATCATCCCAAATTGAGGAAGTGGACTTTGAGGACAAGATTTAAGACTTTACCCCCGTTTCCTCTTTTTACAACGAATTATCCCAAATTAAGGAGGTGGACTTAGCAAGATTTCAGACTTCTCGCCCTTTTCCTTTTTTTACAACGAATTATCCCAAATTGAGGAGGTGGACTTGGAGAGCAAGATTTTTGATTTTTCCCCCTGCTCTCTTTTTGTGAATGTGTATGTGTAATCTTCTGTGTAAGATTCTCTCTGTATAGCTTTGCTTCCACCATATGTCCCAGGGTTCTATCGGTCCGTTTTTTTTTTCAATAATTACTTTTTAATTTTAATAACGCTACTATATTTCATACTTTATTCTATTTTACTTTACCTGCTCTTTTTTTCCTACCTTCCCTTCCTCCCTCCCTCCCTCTGCTCCTCCTTTCCTTCTTTCTTTTTCTTTCCTCCCTCCCTCCCTCCCACCCTTCTTCTTTCCACTTTCTTTTTCTTTCCTTCCTCCCTCCCTCCTGTCTTTCTTTCCTTCCTCCCTCCCTCCCTTCTTCCATTCACTCTTCCTTTTGCTTTCATTCCTCCCTCCCTCCTTTCTTTCCTTCTTTCTTTCCATCCTTCCTCCCTCCCTCCCTCCTTTCGTTCTTTCTTCCTTCCTTCTTTCCTTTCTTCCCTTCTTCCTTTCTTTCCCTCTCTCTTTCTTTCTTCTACTACTTCTTTCTTTCTACTCTTTCTCCCTGTTATTCTGAGCCGGGTGGATGAAAGGCTCTTGTGCTGCAGCCAGGAGTCAGTGCTGTGCCTCTGAAGTGGGAGAGCCAACTTCAGGACACGGGTCCACAAGAGACCTCCCAGCTCCACATAATATCAAGCAGCGAAAATCTCCCAGAGATCTCCATCTCAACACCAGCACCCAGCTTCAGTCAACGACCAGCAAGCTACAGTGCTGGTCACCCTATGCCAAGCAACTAGCAAGGCAGGAATACAACCCCACCCATTAGCAGAGAGGCTACCTAAAAACATAATAAGGCCATAGGCACCCCAAAACACACCACCAGACGTGGACCTGTCCACCAGAAAGACAAGATCGATCCTCAACCACCAGAACACAGGCATTAGTCCCCCCCACCAGGAAGCCTACACAACCTACTGAAACAACTTTAGCCACTGGGGACAGACACCAAAAACAATGGGAACTACGAATCTGCAGCCTGCAAAAAGGAGACCCCAAACACAGTAACATAAGCAAAATGAGAAGACAGAAAAACACACAGCAGGTGAAGGAGCAAGATAAAAACCTACCAGACCTAACAAATGAAGAGGTAATAGGCAGTCTACCTGAAAAAGAATTCAGAATAATGATAGTAAAGCTGATCCAAGATTCTATTTCCAAGATCCATAATCTTGGAAATAGAATAGGCAAAACTCGAGAAACAGTTAACAAGGACCTAGAAGAACTAAAGATGAATCAAGCATCAATTAAAAACACAATAAATGAAATGAAAAATACTCTAGATGGGATCAATAGCAGAATAACTGAGGCAGAAGAACAGATAAGTGAGGTGGAAGATGAAATAGTGGAAATAACTGCTGCAGAGCAAAATAAAGAAAAAAGAATGAAAAGAACAGAGGACAGTCTCAGAGACCTCTGGGACAACATTAAACGCACCAACATTCGAATTATAGGGGTTCCAGAAGAAGAAGAGAAAAAGAAAGAGACTGAGAAAATATTTGAAGAGATTATAGTTGAAAACTTCCCTAATATGGGAAACGAAATAGTTAATCAAGTCCAGGAGGCACAGAGAGTCCCATACAGAATAAATCCAAGGAGAAATACTCCAAGACACATATTAATCAAACTGTCAAAAATTAACCACAAAGAAATCATATTACAAGCAGCAAGAGAAAAACAACAAATAACACACAAGGGAATCCCCATCAGGTTAACAGCTGATCTCTCAGCAGAAACTCTACAGGCCAGAAGGGAGTGGCAGGACATAATTAAAGTGATGAAGGAGAGAAACCTGCAACCAAGATTACCCAGCAAGGATCTCATTCAGATTTGATGGAGAAATTAAAACCTTTACAGATAAGCAAAAGCTGAGAGAGTTCAGCACCACCAAACCAGCTTTACAACAAATGCTAAAGGAACTTCTCTAGGCAAGAAACACAACAGAAGGAATATACCTACAATAACGAACCCAAAACAATTAAGGAAATGGGAATAGGAACATACATATCCATAATTACCTTAAATGTAAATGGACTAAATGCTCCCACCAAAAGACACAGAGTGGCTGAATGGATACAAAAACAAGACCCATATATATGCTGTCTACAAGAGACCTACTTCAGACCTAGAGACACATACAGACTGAAAGTAAGGGGATGGAAAAAGCTATTCCATGCAAATGGAAATGAAAAGAAAGCTGGAGTAGCAATTCTCATATCAGACAAAATAGACTTTAAAATAAAGAATATTAGAAGAGACAGAAGGACACTACATAACGATAAAGGGATCGATCCAAGAAGAAGATATAACAATTGTAAATATTTATGCACCCAACATAGGAGCACCTCAATACATAAGGCAAATACTAACAGCCATAAAAGGGGAAATCGACAGTAACACAATCATAGTAGGGCACTTTAACACCCCACTTTCACCAATGGACAGATCATCCAAAATGAAAATAAATAAGGAAACAGAAGCTTTAAATGATACATTAAACAAGATGGACTTAGTTGATATTTATAGGACATTCCATCCAAAAACAACAGAATACACATTTTTCTCAAGTGCTCATGGAACATTCTCCAGGATAGATCATATCTTGGGTCACAAATCAAGCCTTGGTAAATATAAGAAAATTGAAATTGTATCAGGTACCTTTTCCGACCACAATGCTATGAGACTAGACATCAATTACAGGAAAAGATCTGTAAAAAATACAAACACATGGAGGCTAAACAATACACTACTCAATAACGAAGTGATCACTGAAGAAATCAAAGAGGAAATTAAAAAATACCTAGAAACAAATGACAATGGAGACACGACGACCCAAAACCTATGGGACGCAGCAAAAGCAGTTCTACAGGGGAAGTTTATAGCAATACAATCCCACCTTAAGAAACAGGAAACATCTCGAGCAAACAACCTGACCCTGCACCTAAAGCAATTAGAGAAAGAAGAACAAAATACCCCCAAAGTTAGCAGAAGGAAAGAAATCATAAAGATCAGATCAGAAATAAATGAAAAAGAAATGAAGGAAACGATAGCAAAGATCAACCAAACTAAAAGCTGGTTCTTTAAGAAGATAAACAAAATTGACAAACCATTAGCCAGACTCATCAAGAAAAGAAGGGAGAAGACTCAAATCAATAGAATTAGAAATGAAAAAGGAGAAGTAACAACTGACACTGCAGAAATACAAAAGATCATGAGAGATTACTATAAGCAACTCTATGCCAATAAAATGGACAACCTGGAAGAAATGGACAAATTCTTAGAAATGCACAACCTGCCAAGACTGACTCAGGAAGAAATAGAAAATATGAATAGACCAATCACAAGCACTGAAATTGAAACTGTGATTAAAAATCTTCCATCAAACAAAAGCCCAGGACCAGATGGCTTCACAGGCGAATTCTATCAAAGATTTAGAGAAGAGCTAACACCCATCCTTCTCAAACTCTTCCAAACAGTATCAGAGGAAGGAACACTCCCAAACTCCTTCTACGAAGCCACCACCACATTGATACCAAAACCAGGCAAGGATGTCACAAAGAAAGAAAACTACAGGCCAATATCACTGATGATCATAGATGCAAAAATCCTCAACAAAATACTAGCAAATAGAATCCAACAGCACATTAAAAGGATCATACACCATGATCAAGTGGGGTTTATTCCAGGAATGCAAGGATTCTTCAATATCAATCAATGTGATACACCATATTAACAAGTTGAAGGAGAAAAACCATATGATCATCTCAATAGATGCAGAGAAAGCTTTCGACAAAATTCAACACCCATTTATGATAAAAACCCTCCAGAAAGTAGGCATAGAGGGAACTTTCCTCAACATAATAAAGGCCATATATGACAAACCCACAGCCAACATTGTCCTCAATGGTGAAAAACTGAAACCATTTCCACTAAGATCAGGAACAAGACAAGGCTGCCCACTCTCACCACTCTTATTCAACATAGTTTTGGAAGTTTTAGCCACAGCAATCAGAGAAGAAAAGGAAATAAAAGGAATCCAAATTGGAAAAGAAGAAGTAAAGCTGTCACTGTTTGCAGATGACATGATACTATACATAGAGAATCCTAATGATGCTACCGAAAAATTACTAGAGCTAATCAATGAATTTGGTAAAGTAGCAGGATACAAAATTAATGTACAGAAATCTCTGGCATTCCTGTACACTAATGATGAAAAATCTGAAAATGAAATCAAGAAAACACTCCCATTTACCATTGCAACAAAAAGAATAAAATATCTAGGAATAAACCTACCTAAGGAGACAAAAGACCTGTATGCAGAAAATTATAAGACACTGATGAAAGAAATTAAAGATGATACAAATAGATGGAGAGATATACCGTGCTCCTGGATTGGAAGAATCAATATTGTGAAAATGACTCTACTACCCAAAGCAATCTACAGATTCAATGCAATCCCTATCAAACTACCACGGGCATTTTTCACAGAACTAGAACAAAAAATTTCAAAATTTGTTTGGAGAAACAAAAGACCCCGAATAGCCAAAGCAATCTTGAGAACGAAAAATGGAGCTGGAGGAATCAGGCTCCGTGACTTCAGACTATACTACAAAGCTACAGTAATCAAGACAGTGTGGTACTGGCACAAAAACAGAAAGATCAGTGGATCAGAATAGAAAGCCCAGAGATAAACCCATGCACATATGGCCAACTTATCTTTGATAAAGGAGGCAGGAATGTACAGTGGGGAAAGGACAGCCTGTTCAATAAGTGGTGCTGGGAAAACTGGACAGGGAGATGTAAAAGTTTGAGATTAGATCATTCCCTAACACCATACACAAAAATAAGCTCAAAATGGATTAAAGACTTAAATGTAAGGCCAGACACTATCAAACTCTTAGAGGAAAACATAGGTAGAACACTCTATGACATAAATCACAGCAAGATCCTTTTGGACCCACCTCGTAGAGAAATGGAAATAAAAACAAAGGTAAACAAATGGGACCTAATGAAACTTCAAAGCTTTTGCACAGCAAAGGAAACCATAAACAAGACCAAAAGACAACCCTCAGAATGGGAGAAAATATTTGCAAATGAAGCAACTGACAAAGGATTAATCTCCAAAATTTATAAACAGCTCATGCAGCTCAATAGCAAAAAACCAAACAACCCAATCCAAAAATGGGCAGAAGACTTAAATAGGCATTTCTCCAAAGAAGATATACAGACTGCCAACAAACACATGAAAGAATGCTCAACATCATTAATCATTAGAGAAATGCAAATCAAAACTACAATGAGATATCATCTCACACCAGTCAGAATGGCCATCATCAAGAAATCTAGAAACAATAAATGCTGGAGAGGGTGTGGAGAAAAGGGAACCCTCTTGCACTGCTGGTGGGAATGTGAATTGGTACAGCCACTATGGAGAACAGTATGGAGGTTCCTTAAAAAACTAAAAATAGAACTACCATATGACCCAGCAATCCCACTACTAGGCATATACCCTGAGAAAACCATAATTCAAAAAGATACATGTACCAAAATGTTCATTGCAGCTCTATTCACAGTAGCCCGGAGCTGGAAACAACCTAAGTGTCCATCATCGGATGAATGGAAAAAAAAGATGTGGCACATATATACAATGGAATATTACTCAGCCATAAAAAGAAACGAAACTGAGCTATTTGTAATGAGGTGTATAGACCTAGAGTCTGTCATACAGAGTGAAGTAAGTCAGAAAGAGAAAGACAAATACCGTATGCTAACACATATATACTGAATTAAAAAAAAAATGTCATGAAGAACCTAGGGGTAAAACGGGAATAAAGACACAGACCTACTTGAGAATGGACTTGAGGATATGGGGAGAGGGAAGGGTAAGCTGTGACAAAGCGAAAGAGAGGCATGGACATATATACACTACCAAACGTAAGGTAGATAGATAGTGAGAAGCAGCCGCAGAGCACAGGGAGATCAGCTTGGTGCTTTGTGACCGCCTGGAGGGGTGGGATGGGGAGGGTGGGAGGGAGGGAGATGCATGAGGGAAGGGATGTGGGAACAGATGTATATGTATGACTGATTCACTTTGTTATAAAGCAGAAACTAATAAAAAAATATATATATGGAAGTGCTCTTCATTTTTAGGTCTTTAATCCATGTAAATTTTATTTTTCTTTCCTGTGAGGTAGGGATTTAATTTTATCCTTTACTGTATAGATATGGTAACTCTGCCACTTATTAGCAGTGTGTCCTTGTCCAAGTTACCTGATATCTCTGTGCTGTAGTTTCCTCTTCAATGAAATGGGGTTAATAATAGTCTTTACCTCATAAATTACTGAAGAGATTAAATAAAATAATAGGTGTAAAGTATCTACAACAATACTTTTTACATAATGGCCATCCTGCAATTATTAGCTAATAGACCTCCCAACTTGTTTAGCAAAATTTATTGAATAGTCTCTACTTTACCTAGTGATTTGACAAGCCTCGTAGATATATGTGGGTTCATTTCTAAGCTCTGTATTATGTTTCTTGATACATTTATCCCTCTTTGAACTTTTGATTGTCATAATTTTATAGCAATTTTTGATATCGATGGAGTGCTCCCTAAATATTATTCAAAATTGTCTGTTGTTTTTTTTACTCTTGCTGAATTTTATGTCAAAATCGTTGATTTCTATTAAAATTACTGTTGGGGTTTTTATGAGAGTTGCATTGAGTTTACAAGTATTTCGTATAAAACTATCATCTTTATGATATTAATTCTTATGAATAAACAGTACTCCATTGATTTAGGTCTTCCTTTATTTATTATTTCAAAACCTACTTGTATTAACTAATTATACCAGGAGGATATGGAATCTTCGAATCCTTGTGTAGGCTGCTCATTCCCCACACTCCAGAAACCAACAGGCTAGGAGGCAGAGTTGTCAGAATTAGAATTGTTGGCATATCTTAAAATTAAATAAGCTTAAAATTCTTCCATAGTCTCCCACAGCTCATCAAATTTTCAAACTCTTTAATGTGATATAATACATTCCATGTTTCCCAGATTCATATCTTTTGTCTAGGCTTTTTCACTAACGGTCCAGAAATGGCCTGCTTTTCATTTGCATTGGATACCTAAGATACATTGGAAACCGAACTCAGTCTCCTCATACTCATGATCTCACTGACTCTGAATGCTCATGAAATGGCATCTTCATCCACTCGGTAGTTCAGGATAAAAATTTTAAAATCATTCTTGACTCTTTTCTTACTCTCATCTTCTAGATCAATTCGTCATCTTGGTGGCAGTTTCTTCGAAACATATCCTGAATCCAAAATTTTCTGCCTCCCCCCACCCGCCAGCTACCATGCTACGCCAAGTCATCATCAGCTCTAATCTGGATTAATAAAGAACCCTTGAAACTTTTGTCCCTTCTTCTACCCCTTTTGCTCCCTTCTGATCAGTTTTTCACCTAACAGCCTAAGCACTCTTAAAATAAAAATCATGTCACTCCCATGCTCAAGCTCTCCAATGGCTTTCCATTATACTTCAAGGTAAAAACTCTGCTCCTGTCCAAGGCATCCTTCAAGTTCTGGCCTGTGTCCGCTCTCAGACCTCATCTCTGAACACTTTCCCTTTTGGACAGTCTGCTTTGGGCACACTGGTCTTCTTGCTGTTCCCTGATCAGGCAGACTTATTCCTGCCTCAGAATCTTTGTCTGTTCTCTCTTCCTAGAATGGTCTTGGAAACAGACTATTGGTGAAGAGTGAGAGGTGGGGAAATGCACATTAGTAATTTGATGGTCAGACTGTTTTCTGATTTTGGTTCAAATTTTGCTAGCTTTACAAAACAAATTCAAAAGCTTTTCACTCAAAAGTGCATCCGTCTATCTAACAGTTTCAGTGGCATAGGAACTAGCTTGTTTTCTTAATTATTTTATTGTAGAAAATTCTAAGTATATAAAAATGTAGAAAAAATTTAGTGTAGTGAACCGACTATAACTGTCAGTGTTATTAAATATCCAGTCACATTTCCTCAGCTGCTACTATTTTTAATACTGCATTTGTTTAAATCAGGGATAAATAAGGTCCATATATTTGTATTCAATGAATTTATCTCATTGATCTGCTTTAATTTCTCTCTCTCATTTTTCCTTGTACCTGAATTGTTGAACGACTTAGGTCATTTTTTTGCTGTATAGTTTCCATTTAACACATTCCTCTTAACTGTGTATTTCTTGTAAATTCTTAGTTAAAGATAGAGGCTGGATCAGATCCAGGTTCTATTTTTTTGTCAAGACTTCTTCATAGATAGCATGGTGTGATTCTAGTGGAAGTACAAAATATATATTTTTGTTGTTGTTACCACCCATTGATCACCATTGCTTACATCCATTATTTCATTAAGACTTTCAAAATGGTAATATTCTAATTCCATAAACCTTTCATGAAAGAAATTTTTCCTTAGCAGCAGTTTGGTTACTTTGAGGTAGAGTTTTATAGAAAAGGCAAATATGTTAATCCCAAACTGCCAATTTATCCCTCCCCCTCTGCCTTTCCCCTTTGGTAATGATAAATTTGTTTTCAAAGACTGTGAGTCTGTTTCTGTTTTGTAAATAATTTCATTTGTATCATCTTTTTAGAGTCCACATATAAGTGATATCATATGATATTTGTCTTTCTCTGTCTGACTTACTTCACTTAGTATGATAGTCTCTAGGTTCAAAAATAGGTAATCAACAAGGACCTACTGTATAGCACAGGGAACTCAACTCAGCTTTCTGTAATAACCTATATGGGAAAAGAATCTGAAAAAGAATGGATATATGTATATGTATAACTGAACCACTTTGCTGTGCACCTGAAACTAACACAACATTGCAAATCAACTATAACCCAATATAAAATAAAAACTAAATTAAAAAAAGAAAAGGCAGATAAATGCTTGATTTTCCCCTTATTTAGCAATTTTCAGTAGCATATTCTGGTTCCATAGCATTTTCCAAGGGTTGCTACTTATTAATTCATCCACATTGTTTAATAACTGGATGAATTAATATAAGATCATTGACTGTGATAGCATAATCGAAGCTTGACAATAAAGGTGAAATCTTTGAAGGAAAAATCACCAGATTTTAATATATAAAAATATTTATGTTGTTAAATATTTTAAGAAATAAAAAATGTGAAGAATAGACTAAGGAATTTATTGGCAAACGACATGGCAAACGGCTCCTGGCCTTTTTTCAGTTGGCCTCTTTTAGTTCTCTGCATTTTTATCTTTATAAATCCATCAGTTTAAATACTTGAAAACTTTAAAAAGAAAAAGAAATGTCTGTGGAAGCGCAGTTATTTAGTAAACGTAAAAAAATAGAAGCGTCAAACATCACTCAATCTTTATTTTCTTCCTCTTAACATCAGAGTGAAATATTTTCATTGTTCAACTATTCTTTTTCTTGAGATATATGTTGTTAATCAGTTATCCTGTACTGTATCTTAGTTTCTCATCTTCCTAATTTTTATATAACCAGTAGAATGTGATTTTCTCAGAGAATCATCTAAATACAATGGGTATAAAGCACTCCCAGAAGAAAGAGGCTGTAATTAGGCTTATGATACTTTATAATATGATCCTCACCCTCCCACCCCACCTTCCTAGCACTTTTACCATAAAACATGATTAGGCCATTCCTGGTTCTTTCTTTACTGTATATTTGGGAAGTATGTATGTGTATGTTTGTGGGGAGTATGTGGGGAAGATGTGCGTGTGTGTATCAGGGAATGCAGGGGTGCAGGTAGTAAGGTAAGAGACCCTAATTTTCATTGGTTTATTTTTTTTCTTAAAAACCTATTAAGTTAGTGGAGTCGTACTTACAAGTGGCTCAACTTTTAAAAAATCTTTAGGGATAGATATTTAATAAACCAGAATCTTCTGGCTGGTTGATATTGACATGTACAGCGATATCTTAGCTTCATGAGATATTTTAGGTCTAAACACAGTTTCTGACACCTATGTGTTTGTATTGCTTTTGCTTCTCTTTTCCAAAGGTCAGGAATATTCAATGTGAGGGATTTCCCATACCTGACACTTTATTTTTGCATCTCAGGTCTACACATTTTGATAATCACAAACAGAACTTTGAAAGCACTAAAATTCACCTTATCTTTCAGTGTTTATTCAGGAGAGTGGAATTATTATTATTTTTATTGGTGTTGCTATTTTCTGTTATTTCATTGTCAAAGAAAGGGCTCTCAGACCAAATATTTGCTGAAAGTCAGAATACCGGTTTTCAGTTCACCTGGGGCAGAATTGAATCCACTTCTTTGGCAGAAAAATATCAGGAACACTCATTAATGTTCACTGCTCTTAGTCCAACCTAAGAACGCATTCATCTAGGATAGTTATTTTAGACTCATGTACTCTCATATCTCTCTTTTGACTGGCTTTATGACACTTACATGAGGAAGGGTGCATGAAAAACTATAATCTGTAAAATGTACTGATGGCACTGAGCTTTCTAGCTTCCAGTCCTTTGTCATTCTATTTAAAAGTTTTACGTTTAGGATCTATTCTTCAACAGATTGGCCTATGCTACCTCCATCCCCCTCCTTATGTGTACTTCTTACCACTCTTTTCTAAGAGAACCCATCTCAGAATGGATGTAAAAATGTAAGACAAAAGTAATTATAGAGGAGGTGGGTGACCAGTTTTCCAGCTGCTTAGAAGAAATGAAAGAGGTGACCAGTTTTATTGTTTGCAGATTTTGCATTTATCTGCCCAGGAAAAATTGGAGTAGTCAAGAAAACATACTTCTAACATTGATTCTGGCTAGCAACTTTTCTCAGTTTCTGGCAAATATAATGATTGCTTTCTGGTCCAGTTTATCATGTCTTGGTGTAAATTTTTTTCAGATTACTGCTGTAAATTGATTGTCAGTCCTAGTTTTTGAAGTGGTAAGCGTTGTTTGTTTTTTTCAAGATCCACTGTATTTTATATTGGGGTGTTCAAAGATACGGCATCAAGGTTGACTCCTGGAGAGTTCATACTTTAAAACCAAACTAGTTCTTGTTTCTTTCTGACAATACAGTTTCTGAAAACTGACTTTCCTTTATACTGTCTCCACTTTATATTTCTTTCTTATGTTTCCCCCAAGGACCTAATTAAGAATCCCTACTAGACTTCTGAGGCTAATAGTGTTTAAAGTTTGGTGAGCTCTTTGTTAATGCTTTTCCCAATTGGCTGGAAAGAAGCTGTTTACTTCCTGATCTGTGTGTTTCTACTTCACCTGCGTGGAATAAACCATATTCGTTTTTGTTTTTTTTTTCTTTCTCTAGTAAAACATATGAAATTTTGAGCTTTCACTGAGGCTTCTTATTTGGCTAATATTTAAATGCTTTTTAAGATTTAACATACTCTTTGTATTCATCAATATTGACTAATTAAAATTTGTAAAGCTCAAAATAGAACTAGAGATATATTTTTGATAGAGATCTACCTGCTAGAAGCTAAGGTATGCATCACAATGACAGAAAATTTCAATGACAGTAAATGGAATTCATACTGTTATTTCCAGTTTTTGCAGTCATCCTCATTGTGCTCTATACAAGGGGGATGATACTCAGAAACAAAAGGACTAAAACATTTGGAAAATCCCAATGTGATTTGGTACTTGATAAGAAAGGAATGTCAAAAATAGAAGAGTTTTTAAATATGAGAGTTCTATGTTGTTGGTGTGCATGTGGTGTTTTCTTGTTGGGAATGTGCAGGGGAAGGAAAATAAATAATTCTATACAACAGCCTGCCTCTGCTGAGCCTAGGTTTCATACTGAGGGAAGACTAAGAATAGCAACAACTAGTCTAGAAAGCTTCCACTGTCCCAAGCAGTTCTTTCCCACAGAGAACCACTTTCATCTGCAACTTTCCCACAAAGACCCCCACTTTGACTGCTACACTGCACATCTTGCTCAGAAGTGTAGTAACTTTATTATCCCATTATCCTTTTTCACATATTTGACCTGCCTGTCAAAACTGCTGTGGGAATGAGAAATACTTTGTGCACATTCAACCTCTCATCGCACCTCTCACGTGTGAGGGGCCTCCTTCTGAGTGAAGTCACAGCAGATACACTCTCTGTTTTAGAAATAATAGACAAATTGCCTACCCTCATTCGTGAACTTTTGCTATTGCACAAAGCAAACTGAAGAAACAATGTAACTCCTCATTTTAAAATTTAATCTTTTACAGCCTGCTGTCTGAGGCAGTTCCTCTGTGAATCTGCTGACATTTTAAATTCTACTTTGGAAATTTCCTCTCTATTTCAAATATCCACTCTACTCAAAATTTTATATAAAGTTATCCCCTCCATATACTATCAATATGAAACTTCTTCCTTTCTTTCTTTCCCAAGGCATTCTAAGTCACTTCAGGAACCAGCTCCCTTAAGAGAAAACCACTAAATCTTGCTGCTTACGCTGCAGCCCCAAATCTTACCATAGTGCTTTTCAGAGTGAGAAATATTTTCTGTGTAAGCTCCTGCATGGTTCACAGGCTTACTAGATTGTGCTTTCTAGCTAATAGGAAAGAAAAGAAAACTGCAGAAGCCCCTAGAGAACCTTCTGGCAGAAAGTAGATAACACAAAATAAAATCACTGTTTTTATTTTATTAAGGACCTTTGTGAAGGTTCATTTAAAACAATTTAGTCTGTCTAACATAATTAAGTCACTAAGCAGCATCAGATAGTAGCCAGTTACAGTCTTGGATTGATAATGTTTAATTCATTTATAATTACTCTAATACATGTCTAGGAAGCATGCACAGGATTTTACAAAATGAAATATGATGAGTAAGGACAGTTGAATGATGAGTCATAAAATAGATTAAATTGTAGTCATTTGAGCTGCTATTTGAAATGTATGGCTGCCAACTGGCAACCAGAGGTTTTTTTTTTTCTTTTGTTTGTTTGTTTTTTGTTTTTGATAAATAAGTTCAATAAAGCTATCCAGGTAGGAAATCTGGAGCTGGAGTATGAGAATTATTTTTTAGCCTTCACCAGTAATGAGTTTTTTGAGATAGGAACACTAAGGAATGTTAAGGCAGAGTCACTGTGGAAGCAATACTGTGTCCAGCAAGATCCACTCTGGTATAGCCCCAACCCATCAGATCTTAATAATTGATGTTCCTCAGCTGGGTTGAACTGAGCTTAATCAATTGGAGTAGGAGAGAAAAAAGGATAAGGGTCAGATTTAGATAGAAGATTTTTGCTGCAGTATAGATCTAAAATTGATTAGGGTTTGAAATGGGTTTCTTGAAGGGGTTAAACATTATGGATGAATAGGTGGTATAAACTAAATTGCAGCCCCATTTCTATATTTGCACTTGAAATTTAAAGATCTTCTTTTTCCTGTAGAGTTTGAGTAGGAAAGCCCTGCTTGAGCAGAGTAGAATCTTACAGCTTTTCTGATGGAAGAGAAGACAAATTAGGTATTGCAATATTTCATTGACTAGACACAGGGTTAAATCTCAAGGTAATTCTAGCATCTGGAAATTTGTAATCTCTACATTTCAGAAGCTATAAATGTAGAGGGACTTCAGGATTGCTGAATTCTTACTGATATACTCAGCAAGATTGAAGTTGTTAAGAAATTCCATCACTTGTCTAGAATCTGCATTATAGTTATTGGTTTAAAATTGTTTAAATGTGTTTTGTAACAAATTGTTATCAACATAGCATAGATGTTACATATTTTTTCAGATTACATAGATTTGAATTTGTTTGATTTATTTACCTATACATTCTTTTGAACTTGGAACCCAAGGGCCTACTATTTTGCAGAACGTTGAAGGATAAGGAAATATAAAACAAAAGAAAACACTGCAAATTATTTCCTTGCTGTGAGTAACAGAAATCTGGAATATACCACTATTTCTGGTTATGTGACAATTGGAAAGATTGAAAGACTTCTGGGAATAAATAATCCTGGGATTTTAGATGTATTTGGATCAAGATAACAACTGGAGATAAACTATATAAAGAAGTTACATGATTGCTCCAAGTCACAAATTTCATTTATTCATTCAACAAATGGTAATGAGCCATGTCCCAGGTACTGATTTGGTGCCTGGGATGTGGCAGTGAAATAAAAGAAAAAGTCTGTGCCATTGTTTGGACTGAAACTGAGAATAGGCACACCTTGCCAAATAGTGTCCTAATTAATGCAGGAGAGAATGCAAAACCTAAAATGCCAATACAAATAGTGGAATTGAAATTTACTTTGAGACTTCATGAACTTTGAGAAGCATGAGTACATAATTTCCATTTGCAGAGTTCAACTAGTGTTTGTTGAAGGATCCATTTATAAGGATCCATGGGAGAAATATGCTTAGTACACTGACAGGGATATCTTGTTTCCCTTAAGAAAAGATATATATATATATATATATATATATATATATATATATATATATATTGCTTATAAACACTATAAATTTCATTTCCCTTTCTGCATTGGATGCTGAGAATATCAGTAATAAATTTGAGGGTAACATCTAGCAATCCAATTGGAAATGAATGTGTGTTTTTGTTATTAGCTTCCTTTGTTTGTAGAATCTACTTTTAGAAAGACACAGGACATTAAACAAACGTAAAAACAATGACAGTCACAATCATGGTTCCATTTGTAAATCCAGCTGAAGCTTTTTGAAGCACTGGCAACATATTTGTCTTTTCAATAGATAATAGGACCTGAGCCTACCACTGTAGAACAGTTTCCTCAGTGTTTAAAAAAACCCTACCTTATTAAGATCAGCCTCCAGGTCCCAGAAGAATATTGTTCCTATCATTGAATAAAATCAGTTTAAAGCACAATCTGTCAATGTAGACAGATGACAATTGCAAAAGCTATTAGAGGAGTGGATGATGACACTATTGCAGGACATCTTGAGGGAGAGTTTGAATCGAAGCAAATGGAAGCTCTGGGAAACAGAAGCAGAAAATCAGCCAGTTATCATCCCAAAGATCCCCAAACTCTGCAGATATCACAAACCAAGACACTTCTTTTATGCAGTATGTAAAAAATAATCCTGGTTATAGATATATTTGGATGAAGGGTAATAAATAGAGATTGACAATATAAAGAGATAATATGATTGCTCTGAGATACAGATGTCATCTGTTCATCCAACAAATAGCATCAAATAGCTATGACTGGCAGTAGCATTTTATTTGGAATCAAAAGATAATGGTGGAATTTAAAAATGTACTGAGTTTATTTTACATACTTAAAAGTTGCAGTGGTAAGAAATAGAGTTAAAAAAAATCTCTTAGGATTTTGTAATCTACTCCAAAGTCAGCATGAACAGAGAGAATTAAATAGGAATTTCTGTATTTTATATATTTGTTATTCATTGCGTTTGAGTTTTTTAAAAAAAGAAAATACTTTCCTACATGATTTGATCCAACTTTTTAAAAAATAATAATTTTTAAGAAGAATTCAGTGGTCCCTGTGGTTATCACTGGCTATACCACCAGTGGGCTGAAACTGCTTCTCCAGGTTTAGTATGTGGAAATCTGTTCAATAAATGATTGTTCAGTTAAGGTTCTTCTAGGGTAGAAACTGACAGAAGTAGAAACCAGTGGCTGAGGTGGTGGGTGTATTGACACCTCTCTCTTTTGCTGACAACTGGGGTGGAAAGGGCTATTCTGCATCCTTTGGCAATTTATCAGCATCTTATAAGCAGCCACTTGGCCAGCTCTGAGCTATGTTTACTGCCAGCTAACATAAGATTTAGAATGAGTGTAATTTTCAGCTTTTGTAAAGAGTATCAAATGATAAATAGAGTAATCAGATCTTCGCCTGTATTGCTTACTGCAGTGAAACATGGATTAAATGTGTAGTAAAAATATCAGTTAATCTGTCCAACGAGCTAGATATATTCATTTGCTTTCTTTGATCCAGCTTAGTTGTTTCATTGGAAGAGAAAGGAGAAGAGAAAAGATGTCCTAGTTATTTATATGTTTACAAGCCTCCCCCTCCCCTTAGGCTACTGCTAAGTTGTCTCACTCCATACACTCTGTGCCACAGCAATTTAATATTTCATTAAAAAAGCATTAATGATGGATCCAGTGAATTTCTCCTATCCAGGCTCCACAATGATAGCAATTCAAGTTAGTGTTGATCTCTGAGTGATGCTCATGAAAACAAAGTCCAAAAAACGGACAGTTAGAGTACTGCTCATTTTCCCTGCATCTTGAGGTCAAGTTGGAGACCTGAGTCTGACCTGTAATTGTAATTACTGTAATACTGGCTCTTTTGGAAGAGTTTTCAAAGGCTTCTGCTTCTCGGCTTCTGGTTTTAATTTTAAAATGAAAATCAGAAGTTACTCCATGAGAAAATACCCTGTTGCCTTTGAAGTATTTGATCATTTATTTAATGAAACAACACGTTTATTAAGTGACTGTGTGTTTTTAAGTTACTATGGCCTCTACTTTAGAGAAGAAGAAGAGTTCTTGTTCTTAAGGATATGCTTTTTTTTTTTTTGCGGTACGCGGGCCTCTCACTGTTGTGGCCTCTCCCATTGCGGAGCACAGGCTCCGGACGCGCAGGCTCAGCGGCCATGGCTCACGGGCCCAGCCGCTCCACGGCATGTGGGATCTTCCCGGACCGGGGCATGAACCCGTGTCCCCTGCATGGGCAGGCGGACTCTCAACCACTGCGCCACCAGGGAAGCCCCAAGGATATGCTTTTTTTTTTTTTTAACTTAGAGGAGAAAGGAAAAATTAAAATGAAAGTATAAATATGAACAAAAAACTTTAAATGATGAGGGTCAAATGATTTGTTCTCATAAATAATTAGGTTTGTGTATATAGAAAGGAATTATTTCCAGCGAATATAATAAGAAATTTATATATGATTGGGATTTAAGTTAAAAAAAATTCAAGGATGTAATTTTCATGGTTTGAAAGTGGAGGGAGTATAGAGAGAACAGAAGTTTTATTTACTGGAGCAGTGAAATGAGAAGTGCAGAAAATGTTGGAAGCATATTGTAGAGGCCACTAAAATTTTAACTTCTAGGTAATTAATTTTATTATACGAATCACACAAAGCAACACTGTAAAAAAGAATGTAGGATTTAAAAAGAAAAGCAAAATTAAAAAGTAACTTGGCCCTGCATCCCTTCCCAAGCAAATGATCTATTTTCATTTTTCTGTGTTCTCTCTCCCTGAAGATTTTTGAACAGTGAAATGACATGATGGAAATTGCGTTGTAGGCCTTTTAGGAAGATTAATCTATCAGTAGTAAGCAAGATGGAAAGTGAAGTGTCTGAAACCTAGAGACCAATTATAATTGTATTGAAGTAATCCAGGTGAGAAGTGATAAGGGCCTGAACAGAAATGGAAAGAAATGGGAAGTTGTAAGAGGTATTGAAATGGAAAAATCACTGATTGGAAATGGGACATTAGAGAAAGGTAATCTTTAGAGATAACTGGAGCCTGAGTTAACAGCAGTAGTTCCAGAGATAGAAAGCAGAAGTAGAATGATTAAAGTAGGTGTCTGGCTATGAAAAATGAGTTATATACATTTTTTAACATATTATATTTGAAAAAAATATGGTCACACAGAAATGATGCTAATATATTTAAAGATGGACAATTGGGATATATATACATATTTCTAATCTTGAGATCTTTTCCATATTCCAGTCCCTCTTAATCATATAAAAGGGACATTTGGAGTGAAATCATCATCACGGTGGTGTGAATCATTCCTTTTTTCTCTCTCCTTTGATTTACAACTAATCAGAAAACCATAACCAAAAAAAGTGCCTCTGCAAAGCACACCAGGACACCTGAGAGATCCATCTATCTACGCACCCAAAAGTGGGTGGATTGGATCATGGAGGAAGTGAGAGAGCAAAGGAAGTTGCAGCGAAGCCAGCAGTGGCAGAGGTAGTGATGGCAGAGAAGGTGGTAGCCAGTCTAGCAGGGAGACAGCACAGTTTTTCTGGCAGAGGAGGGCAGAGGATGAAGGAAATGAATGGGGGTCTACTTGGCCACGTGTGTGCAGCTGCAGGGACCAGGTGCTGTCTCTGAGGAGAGACTGCAGTGACTAAGGGGGAAGAAAGGAAAGGGAAATAGAACAGAAGGAATCTGTCTCCTGTTGTCTGCCTTGGAAGGCAAGAGGACTGCCCACTGGTTTCTGGGACCCCCAACTTGAGGATCCTCCTACCAAGCTGTGGGCATACCCAAAGTCCCAAGTGTTAAGTAGACACTTCACCCTGCTCTGCCACCACCCTTTGCTTTTTTTTTTTTTTAAGTGCGTGAGCTCCCAACATTAGCAGGAATCAGCTCCAATAAGAAAAGCCAAAAACTTGTGCGATAGCATCTCATTCTAGAAAACAAAAGAAAGTTTCCTAACTATCAATCTGTTGAACTATTATAATCGAAGTGAACAAAGCCTTGTCTAAGTAAGGTGTTTGCTATGTCAAATGCAGCGGCGAGGCACTTCTCATCAAACACCATGAAAAATCACAGTAATACAGTGTTACAAAAATAAAATGACAATTTCCAGCAACCAAACCCAAAGACACGGAATATTGTAATCTATATGATAAGGAATTTCAAATAGCTATTATGAAGAAATCCAACAAACTAAAGAAAATTCAGAAAGGCAGTACAGTGACCTCAGAAATAAAAATGAACAAACAGAGGAGTACTTTACTAAAGAGATTGAAATTCTAAAAAAGGAACGAACAGAAATTCTGGAGCTGAAGTACTCAATAAATGAGGTGAAGAATGCATTGGAAATACAGCGGATCGTATGGAAGAGAGAATTAGAAAGCTCAAGGAAAAAGATATAGAAATAATTTAGGTGGAAGAGGAGTGAGAACTAAGATTTTTAAAAAGTGAAGAAACTCCATGAGAACTGACTCCATTAGAAAAGCCAACACAAGAATAATGAGTTCCTTAGAAGTAAAAGAGAGGGATAAGGAAGCAGAGAGTGTATTTAGAAGCTTATAGCTGAGAACTTCCCAAACCTGGGAAGGAACTGGATATGCACGGCCATGAAGCTAATAGAACACCTTATTATCTCACTGCAAAAAGATCTTTTCCAAGACACATTATATATATTAAAAAAATTTTATTGGAGTGTAGTTGCTTTACAACGTTGTGTTAGTTTATACTGTACAACAAAGTGAATCAGTTATACGTATAAATATATCCCCTCTTTTTTAGATTTCCTTCCCATTTATATCACCACAGAGCACTGAGTAGAGTTCCCTGTGCTATACAGTAGGTTCTCATTAGTTATCTGTTTTATACATAGTGGTATATATATGTCACTCCTAATCTCCCAATTCATCCCACTCCCCCTTTCCCCGTTGGTATCCATACGTTTATTCTCTACATTTGTGTCTCTATTTCTGCTCATTATATTAAAATTATCAAAAGTCAACAATAAAGGAAGAATTTTAAAAGCAGCTGGGGAAAAAAAGACAATAACCTGTAAATGTACCCTCATTAGGCTATCAACAGATTCATCAGCAGAAACGCTACATGCCAGGAGAGAGTAGAATGACATATTCAAAATATTAAACCATAAAAATTGCGAGCCAAGAACATTCTATCCAGCAAAGTTATCATTCAAATATGAAGGAGAAATTAAGGCTTTCCTAGATGAACAAAAACTGAAGGAGTTCACCACTAGACCTGCCTTACAAGAAATGTTGAAAAGAGCTCTTTAAGCTGAAACAAAAAGACAAAAGCACACAAAACTCTGATTAAGGTGGTAAATAGAATAGAATACTGTAAGTCTTTTTTTAGAATAGTATATTAAACTCTTAACTGTAGTTTAAAAGTTAAAGGAAAAGAACATTAAAAATAACTGTAGCTGCTACAACTTGGTAATAAAATCACAGCATAAAAAGTCATGATTTGTGACATAAAAATATAAAAAGGGAAAAGTAAAAGAATGGAACCTTATAGGCAAATGAAGATAAATTGCTATCAGCAGAAAAAAGACTATTTTATCTATGAGATGTTTTATGTAAACCTCATCGTAACTGGAAAGCAAAAATCTAGAGCAGAACACAAATCATAAAAAAAGGAGAGACTGAGAAAACCTCCATAGAATATCACCAACGTATAAAGGTGGACAGAAACAAAGGAAGAAGAAACAATGAAGAGACAAAATAACCAGAAAGCAAAATATAAAATGGCAGTAGTAAATCCTTAAATATCAAAAATCACCCTAAATGTAAATGGATTGAACTCACCAGTCAAAAGGCACAGAGTGGCCGGATGGATAAAAATACAAGACCCAAGTATATGCTGCCTAAAGGAGACTAATTTTAGCTCTAAAAACACACATAGGCTCAAAGTAAAAGGATGGAAGATGATATTTCAAACAAACAGAAATGAAAAGTAGGTGAGGGTAGCCGTACTACTATCAGACAAAATAGACTTAAAGAGTAACAAGAGACAAAAAGGTCATTATATAATGATAAGTGGGCCAATACATCAAGAAGCTATAATAATCCTAAATATATCTGCTCCCAACACCCAAGCACCAAAATATAAAAAGCGATTAACAACAGATCTTAAGGGAGAAATAGACAACAATACAATAATTGTAGGGAACTTCAATACCTCACTATCAGCAATAGAGAGATCATCAAGGTGGAAAATTAACAAGGAAACATTGGAATTGAAACACACTTTGGAACAAATGGACTTAATAGACACATACAGAATACTCAATCCAACAGCCACAGAATATACATCATTCTTAAGTGTACATGAACCATTCTCCAGGATAAATCATATGACAGGCCACTCAACAAACCTTAGCAAATTTATTAAGATTGAAATTATACCATCTTCTCTCACCACAATAGTATGAAACTAGAATCAACAATAAGAGGAAAGAGAAAATCTACAGTAATGTGGAAACTAAACAACACACTACTAAACAGTCATTGGGTCAAAAGAGAAATAAAAAGTGAAATAAAGTTCTCAAAACAAAGGAAAATGGAAACACAACATATCAAAGACTGTGAGATGCAGCAAAAGCAGTTCTGAGAGAAAATTTTATAGCAATAAATGCATATATTATGAAAGATCTCAAATAAACAACCTAAATTTTCAACTCAAGAGCTAGAAAAAGAAAAAAACTATGCTCACAGTTACCAGAAGGAAGGAAATAATAAAAATAAGTGTGGAAATAAATGAAATAGAGACCAGGAGAGCAGTTGAAATGATCATGGAAACTAAGAGCTGATTCTTTGAAAAGACTAATAAAATTGACATACCTTTAGCTAGATTAACTAAGAAAAAAGGAGACTCAAATAAATAAAAATAGACATGAAAAAGGAGACATTACAAATGATACTACAAAAATACATAAAATCAGAAGAGACTGCTATGAATAATATACCAACAAATTACATAACTTAGAAGAAATTGATATATTTCTAGAAGCACACAATCTACCAAGATCAGGAAGAAAAAGGAAATCTGAACAGACTAATAATCAATAAAGAGGTTGAGTCAGTAAGCAAAAACTCCCAACACAGAAATCCCCAGTAGCAGACAACTTCACTAGAGTATTCTACCAAACATTTAAAGAAGAATTAACACAATCCTCCTCACACTCTTCTAACATATCGAAAAGGAGGGAACACTTCCAAATTACTCTATGAGGCCAGCATCACTTTGATACCAAAATGAGATAAGGATACCACAAGAAAACTGTAGACCAATATCCCTGATGAATATAGATGCAAAAATTCTCAACAAAATCTTAGCAAATTCAAGAATTCAAGACACAGTAAAAGGATTATACACCTTGACCAAGTGGGAATTATACCTGGGAGGCAAGGATGGTTCAACCTATGCAAATCAATAAATGTAATAAATCACATCAATAAAATGAAAGATAAAAATCACATGATAGTTTCAATAGATGAAGAAAAATCATTCGACATCCTTTCATGATAAAAACCCTTAACAGACTGGGTATAGAAAGAACATATTTTAATATAATAAAGTACATGTGGGACAAACCCACTATGTATTAACATTATACTCAATGGAGAGAAATTGAAAGTGTTTCCTTTAAGATTAGGACCAAGGTAAGCATGTCCACTCTCACCTCTCCTATACCATATAGTAGTGGAAGTCCTAGCTAGAGAAATTAGGCAAAACAGAAATAAAGTGCATCCAAATTGGAAAGGAAAAGTAAAATTGTCATTATTTGCTGATGATATGATCCCATATACAAAAAATCCCATAGAATCAGTCAAAAAACCTGTTGGAATTAATCAATAAAGTGGACAGATACAAAATCAGCATACAGAAATCAACTGCATTCCTTTACACTAATGATGGAACATCAGAAGGAAATAAAACCATCCCATTCACAATAGCATCAAAAAATACTTAGGAGTAAACTTGATTGAAGAAGTGAAAGATTTGTACAATGAAAACTACAAAACTACAGTGAAATAAATCAAAGAAGACACAAACAAATGGAAAGATATTTGTTCATGGATCAGAAGAATTAATATTGTTAAAATGGCCATACTACCCAAAGTCATGTAGAGATTCAATGCAATCCCCAACAAAATACTAAAAACATTTTTCAAAGAGATAGAAGAAACTTCCTAAAATTTATGTGGAACTATAAAAGACCATAAGTAGCAAAACAATCTGGAGGAAAAATAACAAAGCTGGAGATATCACACTTCCTGATTTCAAACTATACTACAAAGCCATAGTAATAAAGAAAGTATGGTACTGCCACAGAAATAGACACATTGACCAGTAGAACTGAATAAAGAGCCCAGAATTAAACCCCAACATATACAGTTAACTAATATTTAACACAGGAGCTAAGAATACTCAGTAGGGAAAGGATAGTCTCTTCAACAAATGGTGTTGGGAAAACTGAATAAACACATTCAGAGAAATGAAATTGGACCCCTATCTCACAAAACTCACAAAAATTAACTTGAAATGGATCAAAGACTTAAACATAAGAGCTGATATGATAAAAACTCCTAGAAGAAAGTCTAGGAATGAAGCTCTTCAATATTGGTCTTGGCAATAACTTTTTGGGCATGATGCCATAAGCACAAAAAATGAAACAAAACAAAAATCAAATGGGATTACGTCAAACTCAAAAGCTTCTGCACAGCAACAGAAACAATTAAAAGACAGCGTACAGAATGGAAGAAAATTTTTGAAAACCATATATTGGATAAGGGGTTAATATCCAAAATATATGAAGAAATCAGTTAACTCAATAATAACAGCAACAACAAAATCCAGTTAAAAAGTGGACAGAAGAACTAAATAGACATTTCTCCAAAGAGGACATCAAAATGGCCAAGAGACACGTGAAAATATGCTCAACATCACTAATCATTAGGGAAATGCAAATCAAAACCACAATGAGATATCATGTCACACCTATTCGAATAGCTGTTCAAGAAGACAAGAGACAAGTGCTGGCGAGGATGTGGTGAAAATGAAACCTGTACATATTGTTGGTGGGAATGTAAATTGGTCCAACCACTATGGAAAACAATATGGAGATTCTTCAAAAAATTAAAAACATATCTACCATACAATTCAGTAATTCCACTTCTGGGTATATAGCCAAAAACAATGAAAACAGGATATCAAAGAGATATCTGCACTTTCATGTTTATCGCAACATCATTCACAATAGTGCTGGTATGGAAACAACACAAGCGCCCATCAATGGATGAATGGATAAACAAGATGTGGTACACATATGCCATAGAATATGAAATGAGATATCCTCCCATTTGCAACAACATGGATGAACATTGAGCATGTTATGCTAAGTGAGATAAGTCAGATAAAGACAAGTACTGTATGATCCCGTATATGTGTAACCTAAAAAAGTTAAACCTGTAAAAACAGAATAAAATGGTGGTTACCAGTGGGGGTGGGGACAAGAGTGATGGTGTTTAAGCTACAAACTTGTAACAAGTAGTAAATAAGCCCCAGAGATCTAATACACAGTATAATGAATATAGACAGTAATATTGTACTATAATTATGTAATGTGATAAATACCACATCAGCAATATACAACATATATATGTATCAAAGTAACAAGTTTTACACCTTAAATTTACACAACGTTACACATCAAACTTGTTCAATTAGAAAAAAGCAGACATCAGGAAAATGCATATCAAAACCACAAATGAAGTATCACCTCATACCTGTCACAATGGCTATCATCAAAAAGACAACAAATAAAAACATTGGCCAGGTTGTGGAGAAAAGGGAACCCTAGTACACTGTTGGTAGGAATGTAGATTACTGCATCCACTATGGAAAACAATAAGGAGGTTCCTCAAAAACCAAAAATAGAACTACCATATAATCTAGCAATTCTACTCCTAGAAAAAGAAAATAAAAATCACTAATTCAAAAAGGTATGTGCACCCCAGTGTTCATAGCAGCATTATTTACGATAGCCAAAATATGAAAACAACCTAAGTGTCCATCAACAGATGAATGGATAAAGAAGATGTGGTATATTTATATACAATGGAATACTACTCAGTCATAAAAAGAATGAAATTTTGCCAGTTGTGACAACATGGATGGACCTGGAGGGTATTTTACTTAGTGAAGTAAGTCAAAAATAGAAAGGCAAATACTGTATGTTTTCACTTATATATGGAATCTGAAAAATAAAACAAACGAATATAACAAAACAGAAACGGACTCAGATAAATAGAAGAAACTAGTGGTTACCAACGTAAGAGGGATGGGGGGAAGAGCAAGATGGGGTAAAGGGTTCAGAAGTACAATGTACTATGAATAGAATAAGATACAAGGATGTAATGCACAGAACAGGGAGTATAGCCAATATTTTATAACTTTAAATGGAATATATTCTATAAGAATATTGAATCACTATGTTGTACACATGAAACTAACAATATTGTAAATCAACTATACATCTTTAAAAGAAATGAATAGATAGATTCAATAGATAAACAGGAACAGTTGAAATCACAGATGTGAATTAATTGTGGTGTGTTAAGGAAGTAGATGAGATTATTAATAACTTTTTTGAGAAGAGGAAAAATAATCAGTGAGGAAAGGAGTGGTCAGTGAAGTGGATTGAGAACCCACATGATGATTATCAAAATTAGAGAAGAGAGCAAGAAAAGAGAGAAAAAACAAAACAAAACAAACCCACAACCATATTTAGAGTAGTAGTATAGGGAAGACAAGGAGAATGAGAACTGAGAAGAAGGCATTATATTTCATAACTAAAAGTTCATTGGTGACACTTTAGAAATCAGTGAAGAATTAATTTGTTAAACCATTTTCTAAAAGGTTAATTTTTCATTTGACACATTTTTTTAATGAAAGGAGAGAAGGAAATGGAATGGAAGCTAGTAGGTGGTGAAATTAAGCAAGATATGTTTCCTTCATGCCATTAACTTATAATGTAAAAAATATTTAAATATAAAAAAAAGTTTTTTCAATTTTTAAGGCTGAGTAAAGGGAGCAACAGGTAAGTCAAAGAATAGATATGTGAGTATTGGGAAGATCTACAGGGACAGACAGAAAGGGTTTATGGGAGAGTGAAACTAGAGAGGCCAATTAGGGAACTGTTTCAGTAGTCCTGGCAAAGGATGTTGCAAGGTGACTTGAATTAGGGTTGTAGTTGTGGAAGTGGTGAATATTGGTTGGATCCAGTCAATATTTTGAAGATAGAGCTGATCTGATTTGATAATGAATAAGATATGAGATGTGAGAACAAGAGAAATAAAAAATGATGCCATTTTATTGGCTTAAGGAACTGAAAGAATGGAGGTCTCATTTAATGCGATGAGTGAGACTAAGGAAAATGCAGGACTTTTTTTTCAATGTGTTAGTACTGGTTTTACTCTTAGTCATCCACGTGGTGATGTTGTCTAGAAAGTTAGACACATGAGTCTTTAACTAAGAGTGAAATTCAGGACGTGTAAGTTTGATATTCATCTGTACATTAATAATATGGAAATAAGGAGAAATCAGCTATGAACATTAAGAGTAATCAGTGAGGTATGAAGATCTGGAGAAGGTGATGTCTGCAAAACAAAAGAAAGGATGTTTCAAGAAAGGGCATGGTCAGCTGTGTTCAAGTCTGGTGAGACATAGAGTAAGATGTGTACGCAGAATTAGGGGAGATTTGCACCTCTGGGAGTACCTGAAGTAAACAAAATCATCGATTAGTTGGTTAATCAACTCTAATTATCTTTTTCTTGGAATTGATTTTTTAGGCAAGGCTCTAGGTATTTTGATGTGGAGGAATGGGGTAGTGTTACATGAAGTAGAGTCACAGACAATGGAGGGATGGCATTAGAACAGGCAGCTCTGTAGGGGGTATTTCTTACATATAGGTCTCTGTGGTGTTCCTAGATTTAATTTATAGAGTGTTAGGTGGTATCACTGCTGGGTGATTTGGGGGCCTGCCATAAACTTTGCTGAAAGGTTATCAGTGCCAGTATAGAGGGGTTGGGCTTATCAAAAGCACGTGGAGATCTGGAGGGTAGACTTAAAGGACACCATTTTCTCTTTATCACTTTTAGTAGAAATACGTGATACAAAGTGTAGCAGTTTAGATCTATGCAGAATAAAGATGTTATAACAAACACATTGAAAACAGAATTCTCATAAAATTCAACAATTATCTTCTCTTGGTGTCTCTTAAACTCAAATAGACAGCAAGAGACAGGATGAGGGTTTTCACTGAGGATGAAAGAAATTTGTCTTCTCATACATTCTTTTTCATATCCCTTCTGCCTGTGGTCATATAAATCTTTTTCTTACTTTAAATGATGAAACCTTCAAAGTCAGAGAGTTAATAACAAAAATAATTACCAATAACTGTCCTATAAGGAAAACCTAAAGATATTTACATTTTTCTTGTTAATGATTGCACTATATTTCCAGGAATAGCAGTTCTCTATTTTATCTCCAGCACACATTTATGGAGGAAAGGTGTAAGTTAAAAAAAATTTTTTAAATGCCCTATTTTGTTATTTTCATTCATTGTACCTTATAGTTACTTTTTGTTTTTCTTCTCTTGCTTGTCAGTCAGTGACAGAACCCAACAAGTTTAAGAAAACTTTATCTGTGTAAATATTATACCTTGAATCCTACCTCTTATTTTTGTCCTTTAATTTTACTATCTGCCTTGCTGAATATAAATACATACAAATATAATGCCTATAGAACTATCTATTAATTGTATACTTTCATTATGATAATGATTATTATTATTTTGCTGCAAAGTGGGTAAAACAAAGTGGGTAGGATAATGGATATTTTGCCTGATTATAAGAAAATATTGTACTACTAAAAATGGATTCCATTGGTTACTTTATATTGTTATACAATTACTGATGAACAAGCTCATTGGAATCTTATATTATTTTGGGAGTTTATTTGCCACTTTTACTATTGCCATGATTTGTATGTCACCACTAACCTGAGTTATTTACTGTTTATACAATATACTCACCTTTCCTACAAATTTGTGTTATTGTAGTTATTTGTGTCATTGTAGTTCCTAGATGTTCCTCCCTCTCATTTACCTATGACATTCCATTTATTCTTCAGGTTCTACCTCAAATTTGTCCTTCCTTATAAAAGTTTACTGATGATATAACCAAAAGACCTCACCAATTCTTACTTATTTGTACATGTCCTCTGATAATTATCCCATGTGGGTTTGGTGTTTGTGTAAATGCTTTATCTTCTGTATTCCTTGAGGGGTGTCATTTTTTACATTTTATCTTCCACGGTTTTCTGTACAGACCACCAATTCAATGAGAAGTGAATTTGAGTCTTTGTGTTTCTACCCCTTTCTGTTTCCATGGTAAGGTAGTTGTTACCTCCCTTTTGCATGTATCAATACCTCACACCTGCCTATGTTTGTAGTCTTTAATGAAAATAATGGCTACTGTTTGGAGGGTTTAATATATGCTGAGTATTGTCTTTTAGTACTTTTACACATTAATTTATTACTCCTCTTAAAAAAATGGAGTTAACATGATGATAATCCCCACTTTACAGATGAGCAAATTGAGGTGCTGAGAATTTAAGTAATTTATCTAGAGCCATGCAGTTGATGGAGTCCATTTTTAGAATTAGAATTTATGCATCTATAAATTCATCAGGGAATTTGGCCTATAGTTTTCTTTTCTTTAGTACTCTTATCTGTCTTCAGTATCCTGGCAATGCTGGCCTCCTAAAATGAGTTTGGGAGTGGTTCCTCCTCTTTATCTTTTTGGAAGAGTTTTAGAAGGATTGGCATTAATTCTTTTTTTTCCTGCTTTATAACAAATTTAAACAGTTATACATATACATATGTTCCCATATCCCCTCCCTTTTGCGTCTCCCTCCCACCCTCCCTATCCCACCCCTCCAGGCGGTCACAAAGCACCGAGCTGATCTCCCTGTGCTATGCGGCTGCTTCCCACTAGCTATCTACCTTACGTTTGGTAGTGTATATATGTCCATGCCGCTCTTTCGCTTTGTCACAGCTTACCCTTCCCCCTCCCCATATCCTCAAGTCCATTCTCTAGTAGGTCTGTGTCTTTATTCCTATCTTACCCCTATGTTCTTCATGACATTTTTTTTTCTTAAATTCCATATATATGTGTCAGCATACAGTATTTGTCTTTCTCTTTCTGACTTACTTCACTTTGTATGACAGACTCTAGGTCCATCCATCTCATTACAAATAGCTCAATTTCATTTCTTTTTATGGCTGAGTAATATTCCATTGTATATATGTGCCACATCTTCTTTATCCATTCATCCGATGATGGATACTTAGGTTGTTTCCATCTCCGGGCTATTGTAAATAGGGCTGCTATGAACATTTTGGTACATGACTCTTTGAATTATGGTTTTCTCAGGGTATATGCCCAGTAGTAGGATTGCTGGGTCATATGGTAGTTCTATTTGTAGTTTTTTAAGGAACCTCCATACCATTCTCCATAGTGGCTGTACCAATTCACATTCCCACCAGCAGTGCAAGAGGGTTCCCTTTTTTCCACACCCTCTCCAGCATTTATTGTTTCTAGATTTTTTGATGATGGCCATTCTGACTGGTGTGAGATGATATCTCATTGTAGTTTTTACTCTAATGAGTAAAGATGTTGAGCATCCTTTCATGTGTTTGTTGGCAGTCTGTATATCTTTTGTGGAGAAATGTCTATTTAGGTCTTCTGCCCATTTTAGGATTGGGTTGTTTGTTTTTTTGTTATTGAGCTGAATGAGCTGCTTATAAATTTTGGAGATTAATCCCTTGTCAGTTGCTTCATTTGCAAATATTTTCTCCCATTCTGAGGGTTGTCTTTTGGTCTTGTTTATGGTTTCCTTTGCTGTGCAAAAGCTTTGAAGTTTCATTAGGTCCCATGTGTTAGTTTTTGTCTTTATTTCCATTTCTCTAGGAGATGGGTCCAAAAGGATCTTGCTGTGATTTATGTCATAGAGTGTTCTGCCTATGTTTTCCTCTAAGAGTTTGATAGTGTCTGGCCTTACATTTAGGTCTTTAATCCATTTTGAGCTTATTTTTGTGTATGGTGTTAGGGAGTGATCTAATCTCATACTTTTACATGTGCCTGTCCAGTTTTCCCAGCACCACTTATTGAAGAGACTGTCCTTTCTCCACTGTACATTCCTGCCTCCTTTATCAAAGATAAGGTGACCATATGTCCGTGGGTTTATCTCTGAGCTTTCTATCCTGTTCCATTGATCTATCTTTCTGTTTTTGTGCCAGTACCATACTGTCTTGATTACTGTAGCTTTGTAGTATAGTCTGAAGTCAGGGAGCCTGATTCCTCCAGCTCCATTTTTCGTTCTCAAGATTGCTTTGGCTATTCGGGGTCTTTTGTGTTTCCATACAAATTGTGAAATTTTTTGTTCTAGTTCTGTGAAAAATGCCAGTGGTAGTTTGATAGGGATTGCATTGAATCTGTAGATTGCTTTGGGTAGTAGAGTCATTTTCACAATGTTGATTCTTCCAATCCAAGAATATGGTACATCTCTCCATCTATTTGTATCATCTTTAATTTCTTTCATCAGTGTCTTATAATTTTCTGCATACAGGTCTTTTGTCTCCTTAGGTAGGTTTATTCCTAGATATTTTATTCTTTTTGTTGCAATGGTAAATGGGAGTGTTTCCTTGATTTCACTTTCAGATTTTTCATCATTAGTATATAGGATTGCCAGAGATTTCTGTGCATTAATTTTGTATCCTGCTACTTTACCAAATTCATTGATTAGCTCTAGTAGTTTTCTGGTAGCATCTTTAGGATTCTCTATGTATAGTATCATGTCATCTGCAAACAGTGACAGCTTTACTTCTTCTTTTCCAATTTGGATTCTTTTTATTTCCTTTTCTTCTCTGATTGCTGTGGCTAAAATTTGCAAAATTATGTTGAATAAGAGTGGTAAGAGTGGGCAGCCTTGTCTTGTTCCTGATCTTAGTGGAAATGGTTTTAGTTTTTCACCATTGAGGACGATGCTGGCTGTGGGTTTGTCATATATGGCCTTTATTATGTTGAGGAAAGTTCCCTCTATGCCTACTTTTTGCAGGGTTTTATCATAAATGGGTGTTGAATTTTTTCAAAAGCTTTCTCTGCATCTGTTGAGATTATCATATGGTTTTTCGACTTCAGTTTGTTAATATGGTGTATCACGTTGATTGATTTGCGTATATTAAAGAATCCTTGCATTCCTGGAATAAACCCCACTTGATCATGGTGTATGATCCTTTAAATGTGCTGTTGGATTCTGTTTGCTAGTGTTTTGTTGAGGATTTTTGCATCTGTGTTCATCAGTGATATTGTCCTGTAGTTTTCCTTCTTTGTGACATCCTTGTCTGGTTTTGGAATCAAGGTGATGGTGGCCTCGTAGAATGAGTTTGGGAGTGTTCCTCCCTCTGCTATATTTTGGAAGAGTTTGAGAAGGATAGGTGTTAACTCTTCTCTAAATGCTTGATAGACTTCGCCTGTGAAGGCATCTGGTACTGAGCTTTTGTTTGTTGGAAGATTTTTTATCACAGTTTCAATTTCAGTGCTTGTGATTGGTCAGTTCATATTTTCTATTTCTTCCTGATTCAGTCTTGGCAGGTTGTGCATATCTAAGAATTTATCCATTTCTTCCAGGTTGTCCATTTTATTGGCATAAAGTTGCTTGTAGTAATCTCTCAAGATCTTTTGTATTTCTGCAGTGTCAGTTGTTACTTCTCCTTTTTCATTTCTAATTCTATTGATTTGAGTCTTCTCCCTTTTTTTTTTTGATGAGCCTGGCTAATGGTTTATCAATTTTGTTTATCTTCGCAAAGAACCAGCTTTTAGTTTTATTGATCTTTGCTATCATTTCCTTCATTTCTTTTTCATTTATTTCTGTTCTGATTTTTATTATTTCTTTCCTTCTGCCAACTTTGGGATGTTTTTGTTCTTCTTTCTCTAATTGCTTTAGGTGCAAGGTTAGGTTGTTTCTTCGAGATGTTTCCTGTTTCTTAAGGTAGGATTGTATTGCTATAAACTTCCCTCTTAGAACTGCTTTTGCTGCATCCCATAGGTTTTGGGTC
This sequence comes from Mesoplodon mirus, assembly GCF_964341445.2. Taxonomy (NCBI): domain Eukaryota; kingdom Metazoa; phylum Chordata; class Mammalia; order Artiodactyla; family Ziphiidae; genus Mesoplodon; species Mesoplodon mirus. The sequence goes on from NC_138984.1 coordinate 48,615,428, forward strand.
GTCGTGTCTCCATTGTCATTTGTTTCTAGGTATTTTTTAATTTCCTATTTGATTTCTTCAGTGATCACTTCGTTATTAAGTAGTGTATTGTTTAGCCTCCATGTGTTTGTATTTTTTACAGCTCTTTTCCTGTAATTGATATCCAGTCTCATAGCATTGTGGTCAGAAAATATACTTGATACAATTTCAATTTTCTTAAATTTACCAAGGCTTGATTTGTGACCCAAGATATGATCTATCCTGGAGAATGTTCCATGAGCACTTGAGAAGAAAGTGTATTCTGTTGTTTTTGGATGGAATGTCCTATAAATATCAATTAAGTCCATCTTGTTTAATGTATCATTTAAAGCTCATGTTTCCTTATTTATTTTCATTTTGGATGATCTGTCCATTGGTGAAAGTGGGGTGTTAAAGTCCCCTACTATGATTGTGTTACTGTTGATTTCTCCTTTTATGGCTGTTAGTATTTGCCTTATGTATTGAGGTGCTCCTATGTTGGGTGCATAAATATTTACAATTGTTATATCTTCTTCTTGGATCGATCCCTTGATCATTATGTAGTGTCCTTCTTTGTCTCTTCTAGTAGTCTTTATTTTAAAGTCTATTTTGTCTGATATGAGAATTGCTACTCCAGCTTTCTTTTGGTTTCCATTTGCATGGAATATCTTTTTCCATCCCCTTACTTTCAGTCTGTATGTGTCTCTAGGTCTGAAGTGGGTCTCTTGTAGACAGCATATATATGGGTCTTGTTTTTGTATCCATTCAGCCAATCTGTGTCTTTTGGTGGGAGCATTTAGTCCATTTACATTTAATGTAATTGTCGATATGTATGTTCCTATTCCCATTTTCTTAATTGTTTTTGGTTTGTTATTGTAGATCTTTTCCTTCTGTTGTGTTTCTTGCCTAGAGAAGTTCCTTTAGCATTTTTTGTAAAGCTGGTGTGGTGGTGCTGAACTCTCTCAGCTTTTGCTTGTCTGTAAATGTTTTAATTTCTCCATCTAATCTGAATGAGATCCTTGCTGGGTACAGTAATCTTGTTTGCAGATTTTTCTTCTTCATCACTTTAATTATGTCCTGCCACTCCCTTCTGGCTGGTAGAGTTTCTGCTGAGAGAACAGCTGTTATCCTGATGGGGATTCCCTTGTGTGTGATTTGTTGTTTTTCCCTTGCTGCTTTTATTTTATCTTATTATTTATTTATTTATTTATTTTTTTGCTGTACACGGGCCTCTCACTGTTGTGGCTTCCCCCATTGCGGAGCACAAGCTCTGGACGCGCAGGCTCAACGGCCATGGCTCATGGGCCCAGCCTCTCCGCGGCACGTGGGATCTTCCCAGACCGGGGCACGAACCCGTATCCCCTGCATCGGCAGGCGGACTCTCAGCCACTGCGCCACCAGGGAAGCCCCCTTGCTGCTTTTAATATGATTTCTTTGTGTTTAATTTTTGACAGTTTGATTAATATGTGTCTTGGAGTATTTCTCCTTGGATATATTCTGTATGGGACTCTCTGTGCCTCCTGGACTTGATTAACTATTTCCTTTCCCATATTAGGGAAGTTTTCAAACTATAATCTCTTCAAATATTTTCTCAGTCCCTTTCTTTTTCTCTTCTTCTTCTGGAACCCCTATAATTTGAATGTTGGTGCGTTTAATGTTGTCTCAGATGTCTCTGAGACTGTCCTCTGTTCTTTTCATTCTTTTTTCTTTATTTTGCTCTGCATCAGTTATTTCCACTATTTTATCTTCCACCTCACTTATCCGTTCTTCTGCCTCAGTTATTCTGCTATTGATCCCATCTAGAGTATTTTTCATTTCATTTATTGTGTTTTTAATCGATGCTTGATTCATCTTTAGTTCTCCTAGGTCCTTGTTAACTTTTTCTTGCATTTTGTCTATTCTATTTCCAAGATTTTTGATCTTGGAAATAGAATCTTGGATCATCTTTACTGTCATTATTCTGAGTTCTTTTTCAGGTAGACTGCCTATTACCTCTTCATTTGTTAGGTCTGGTGGGTTTTTATCTTGCTCCTTCTCCTGCTGTGTGTTTTTCTGTCTTCTCATTTTGCTTATATTACTGTGTTTGGGGTCTCCTTTTTGCAGGCTGCAGGTTCGTAGTTCCCGTTGTTTTTGGTGTCTGTCCCCAGTGGCTAAGGTTGGTTTAGTGGGTTGTGTAGGCTTCCTGGTGGAGGAGACTAGTGCCTGTGTTCTGGTGGATGAGGCTGGATCTTGTCTTTCTGGTGGGCAGGTCCACGTCTGGTGGTGTGTTTTGGGGTGTCTGCTGACTTTTTATGATTTTAGGTAGCCTCACTGCTAGTGGGTGGCATTGTGTTCCTGTCTTGCTAGTTGTTTGGCTTAGGGTGTCCAGCACTGTAGCTTGCTGGTCGTTGCGTGAAGCTGGGTGCTGGTGTTGAGATGGAGATCTCTGGAAGATTTTCGCCGTTTGATATTATGTGGAGCTGGGAGGTCTCTTGTGGACCAGTGTCCTGAAGTTGGCTCTCCCACCTCAGAGGCACAGCACTGACTCCTGGCTCCTCAATTTGGGATGATGTGTTGTCTATTCATGTATTCCACAGATGCAGGGTACATCAAGTTGATTGTGGAGCTTTAATCCGCTGCTTCTGAGGTTGCTGGGAGAGATTTCCCTTTCTCTTCTTTGTTCTCCCAGCTCCCGGGTCTCAGCTTTGGATTTGGCCCCACCTCTGCATGTAGGTCGCCGGAGGGCATTTGTTCTTCGCTCAGACAGGACAGGATTAAAGGAGCAGCCGCTTCGGGGACTCTGGCTCACTCAGGCCGGGGGGGAGGGAGGGTCACGGAGTGTGGGGCGAACCTGCAGCGGCAGAGGTCGGCGTGACGTTGCACCAGCCCGAGGCGCGCCGTGCGTTCTCCCAGGGAAGCCGTCTCTGTATCCTGGGACCCCGGCAGTGTCGGGCTGCACAGGCTCCCGGATGTGCGGCATGGACAGTGACCTGCGCTCGCACATAGGCCTCTTGGCGGCGGCAGCAGCAGCCCCAGCGTCCCACGCCCGTCTCTGTGCTCCGCGCTTTTAGCCGCGGCTCACGCCCGTCTGTGGAGCTCCTTTAAGCAGCGCTGTTAATCCCCTCTCCTCACGCACCAGGAAACCAAGAGGGAAGAAAAAGTCTCTTGCCTCTTCGGCAGCTCCAGAGTTTTCCCGGACTCCCTCCCGGCTACCTGTGGCACATTAGCCCCCTTCAGGCTGAGTTCTCGCCGCAGCCCCAGTTCTCTCCCTGCGCTCTGATGGAAGCCCGAGCCTCAGCTTCCAGCACCGCCCGCCCCGGCGGGTGAGCCGACAAGCCTCTCGGGCTGGTGAGTGCCAGTCGGCAACGATCCTCTGTGCGGGAATCTCTCCGCTTTGCCCTACCGAGGTACGTGGGGAGTTTCTTGCCTTTTGGGAGGTCTGAGGTCCTCTGCCAGCGTTCAGTAGGTGTTCTGTGGGAGTTGTTCCACGTGTATTTCTGGTGTATCTGTGGGGAGGAAGGTGATCTCCACGTCCGGCATTAATTCTTTAAGTGTTTGCTGTAAGTCACCAGCAAAATCATCTTGTCTTGGGCTTTTCTTTATTGGGAGGTTTTTGATTATTGTTTCAATTTTGTTAGTCATTATTAGTCTCTTCAGATTTTCTAATTCTTCATGATTCAGTCCTGGTAGGTTGTGTGTTTCTAGGAATTTATCCATTTCTTCTAAGTTGTACAGTTTATTGGCTTGTAATTGTTCATAGTAGCCTATTACGTCCTTTGTATTTCTCTGGTAATAGTTACAATGCCTCCTCTTTCATTTTTAATTTTATTTGAGTCCTCTCTTTTCTCTTGGTTAATCTAGTTAAAGATTTGTCCATTTTGTTTATCTTTTCGAAAAACCAATATTAGTTTCATTGATTGTTTTTCTATTATGTTTCTAGTCTCTATCATTTATTTCTGATCTAATCTTTATTTTTTCCTTCTCTCTACTAAATTGGGCTTAGTTTGTTCTTCTTTTTCTAATTGTTTGAGGTGTAAAGTTAGTTTGTTTATTTTAGCTTTTTCTTTTTTTATATAATGTAACATTTATTGCTGTAAACTTCCCTCTTAGAACAGCTTTTGCTGCATCCCATCTGTTTTAGTATATTGTATTTTTCTTTACTTTCATCTCAAGATACTTTCTAATTTTCCTTTTGATTTCTTTGACTCATTGGTTGTTCAGTAGTGTGTGGTTTAATTTCTACATATTTGTGAATTTTCCAGCTTTCTTGCTGTTAATTATTTCTAATTTCATACAATGGCAAACAAGAGTGACAAGGTGCCTGACCTAATGAAGGAAACAGAAAAGTAAACAACACAAAAAAATTTTCAATTGTGATATTTGTCAGAGAGTCATGAGGTAGGAAATAATGGAAGATAGAAGATAGGGTAATCAAGATATTTTCTGAGAATTTAACATTAAAAATGAAGGATGAGAAGTTTGCTGTACAGAGGTCAGAAGGAGGAAGAGGAAATAAGAAAAAATATTCCAGGGATAGAAAACTCCAGGTGCAAGGGCCCTGGGTGAGAAAAGGAATATTTCCTTTCAAATAAATTTATTTATTTTATTTATTATTAGCTGCGTTGGGCTTTTGTTGCTGCGCAAGGGCTTTCTCTAGTTGTGGCAACCAGGGTCTACTCTTCGTTGTAGTACATGGGCCTCTCATTGCGGTGGTTTCTCTTGTTGCGGAGCATGGTCTCTAGGCGTGCAGGCTTCAGTAGTTGTGGCTGGCGGGCTCTAGAGTGCAAGCTCAGTAGCTGTGGCGCACAGGCCCAGCCGCTCTGCGGCCTGTGGTATCCTTCCGGACCAGGGCTCGATCCTGTGTCCCCTGCATTGGCAGGCAGGTTCTTAAGCACTGCACCACCAGGGAAGCCCCTCCTGTCATCTTTATTATTAGCATGTTCTTTATAATTTGGCCATAGTGCTCTTTGTGATTAAACTACAGGAAAATTAAGGAAATGGTCATATGGCCTCATTAATATGCTATCAGTAGTATATATTTATAATAATTGTTTTAAAATCTTTAAAAAATACTTATTCTGTTTCTTAATATAAATTGTACCTGAGAATTGATATCTTCAGTTCCATTTCTCTGTTTTTAACTTACTGATTTTGCAAAAAGGTAAAAAAAAAAGTCATTTAATTGGCATATTTTTTAACTTATGCAAGAAATTTTATTTTAGCTAAAGAATGTGCATTTTAAAAATTTCAGTGTTATTTTCAACATGAAAATATCTAAAAAGATAGGAGCTGCACAATTGTTTAGCTTTTTTTTTCTTACTTTGCAGTTTGTGTATAGATATCACCATATAACCTAAAAAAAGATGAATACTATTTTGACAACATTTTATACTTTCTGTACAAAGCAAGGTGAAATTATATTAAACCATTGACTTCTTGCATATTGACCTTGCACTGGCTCTTGAAAGGGAATGAAAATAGAGACATTCATTGCTAAGAATAAATTTCTTGCCTGAAGTTGAGGGAAAATAAAAGCCCTGACAACCGTGACAGAGAGTCAAAGGTTCTCATCTTTGGAGTAAAAAGGTGTCCACACATCAAGGGCAAAAAATGCTAAAATCTCAGAGGCAGAGAGAGAACGCTATAGAGAGCCTTCCTGGACCTACTGAGGTTAAAGCATTTACTTCATCATGTATTTTCATTCTACCTCCTTCCTCTAGTATTTTAGGGCTGTGAATGCTTTTATTAATCTTAAGCTGTTAAATTGTCACTTTTAAATTTGCTATATGAAAGCATTCCCTGTGGGAAAGCATTTTATTGAGCAGAGTTTGAACATTCAGGCTTGAAAGGGAAAATAGTTGTGTCCTTAGTCCATTTGTGTTTAATCTCCTCTTTGTTTCTCTTCCTTGTCCAAATTAAGAAAAACTCATACAGAGAGAAAAGTACTCTGAAATGTGTTTTCTTTCATTTTTAATGCTTTAATGGCAGGCAGAATTATCTCCTTTTGTTTTAACGAAATATTTGTTAAACCACTTATCCTTCCATCATTTAGTTCACCTCCCAGAAGTCTTCACAATTCTTCCAAATGGAAGAAATATTTCTCTTTTTTGTATTTCTATGGTATATATTGTCTATAGAATGATTTCACAAATACAATTTTTATATTATAGATTCCTCCCCTAAAAGGAACACTCTTCCCAATTTGATCATAATCTGAACATTAGAGTGTGCACTGTGCATATATTGATATCTCCACAGAATCTACCCCAATGCCTTGCACATAGCAGACACTCAATGACTATTTCTTGAACTGATTTTTTCATGCTGCATCTAACAAAAGAGGCTTTGTTATTGTTCTTAGAAATCTGAGCAAATTAAATTCATTATAAATTTTAGATTTTCTAGGGGTTCCTTGCCAATTTCCTGTAATAATTCTTGGTTTTTGAATATTTTCTTTATATTTATTAGTCTTTATCCTTTATTAGTTCTTTATTAATCTGCTAATCAGATAACTATCTTATCAGGATCACAATATTTTTATGCTGGAATTTTATTTTTTTTAAACGGTCAGTTTATTATTATCTTCCTTTTCAGAAACATAGACCATGGAATCATTTATATCTTTATTGATTAAATCAACAAATATTTATCAACAAATATTTATTGAGTGCCTACTAGGTGTCTGACATATATGCTGATTGCATAATTGTGAATAAGATATTCACAGCATCTGTGGAGAAGGTACATATGACACATTGAGCTTATAAGTACTCTAATGATGGTAGGTGCAAGGTATTGTGGGCACACTTAGAGGGGGCACAAAAACAGTGTTAGGCATTTAGGGATCTAAGTCATGAGTAGGAATTAGCTTGGGCAAGGTAGTGAAAGAAGGATCTCTGCACTTAAAAAGTGCTTTGTTCTTATTTGCTTGTTTTGATATCTTGCTTTGATCAGGTTTTTTTAAATTTTTTTTTATTTTGGTGAGGTACGCGGGCCTCTCACTGTTGTGGCCTCTCCCGTTGCGAAGCACAGGCTATGGACATGCAGGCTCAGTGGCCATGGCTCACAGGCCCAGCCACTCCGCGGCATGTGGGATCTTCCCAGACTGGGGCACGAACCCGTGTCCCCTGCATCGGCAGGCGGACTCTCAACCACTGCACCACCAGGGAAGCCCAGGTTGTTGGTTTTAACCTTGGTTCTTATAAATGCTTTCAGATCACTTGATTATATTTTCTGAAAGCAGCTTCCCATCGTTTCTTCTTCATTAACCATTTCTTTCTCTGGGTCAAAATTAAATGGAGAGAACCAGTTCCCTTTGTGGTTTTCTCAGCCTCTTAACAATGATTTTTTTTCCCTAGAAAGCATGTTAAAAATATAATGCCTATGTAACGAATTTTCCACATATAGAAATATTTTTTAATACTTCTGATCTCTCTTAATTTTAAGACATCACATAGTAGAGTTGTATGAACCTGTACTTCTCCCTAAACTACTTATCTGTCTCAGTGAAGAGCACTGTTACCAGATACTTTGCCGAGGGGTAAACTGATTGAAAGTAGATTGGTAGAAATCTGGGAGATATCACAGATACTTCACTTTCCTTAACCTCTAACATGTTACTCCCACATTCCGCCATCTTTACAATTTTTGTTTTATTGTAAGAACACTTAACGTGAGATCTACCCTCTTAGCAAATATTTAAGTGAATAATACATTATTGTTGACCATAGCTATAATATTGTACAGTAAATCTCTAGAGAAAGCCTGAATTAATCACAAAACTTCTCAGTCAGTGGCCTTAATCAAACTAAATACTGACCAAAAGAGAGTAGGTATTATCAACGGACTATCTTGTACCTATATCAGCAATTTTGTGAAAGTGTTCTCAACTAGAGGCAGCAAACATGCATTGGAGTCATAGAGAACAGCCCTACTAGCCAGATGTGTGCAGGGTGCCATGGTTATCAGCTGTTGCTTGGGAATCTAGAGTTTGTAGAGGTCAGTTAGAAGACGACCTATTGTACTACCAAAGGAAAAAATATGTTCCTTAATATAAATATTGGGCATCATTTTTAAATGATAGTTCAGTTGCCTTCCTAATTTAAGCCTTCACACTATATATTAAATTCAGTTTAGTTCAACAAAGGATTACTGATTACCTACTATATTTCAGGATATTTGAGAATACAAAAAAAAAAACAAGGCATCCAGTCCTTTTTTCATCAGAGATCATAGTCAAGTTGTGGAGACCTAAAGGATAGTTTTGAAATGATATGATAAATTCAAGTAATACAAGTATGTATAGGGTGCTATGGTCATTTTATTAATAACACAGACATAGATAATGAAGACTTTTCTCTAAACCCTTTGGAATTTAAAAATGAAAACGATAATTCAGGAAAGGAAATGAACAAATATTCAAATTCTTTGGGTGAAAAGGACCTATTGACTGTCAAAGATGATTATAAAACCACTTTGTATCTAGACACATCTGATGAGATTTCAGAACTCTAGGTCTAAAGGTAATGATTTAAGCATATACAGGAAAAAAATACAACCAAATGAATGCAGTTGAGAATGACTTCAAATAACTTACGGACAACACGGGACTGGAAAGTGCAAAGTTCTGAGGGAAATTGAACTTGGATTTTTAATTCTGTTCACAGCCTAAAAGAGCAGAACATGAGATACAACAATGAAGGGCAGCTAAGTATGATCTGCTAAGGAGTAGAGAGCGTCAGCAATAATTCACAGTGGATCCATTGAACTTGGATGCTTACAGCACTTGCCTTTGAGCAGGAAAAGTTTTTAAGGGAAATACAACTAAATTTACTTCTGTAGTACATAATAATCTCAGTATTATACTGGCTGTTTTTTTGTACAACAATGCTCACAACAGATTTGTTTGTAATAGCCAACGCTAAAAATAAACCAAATGTCCTTAAATACGTGGTTAAACAAACTGTAATACTATTCAGCGGTAAAAAGGAGCACACTATTGACACACACAATGACTTAGATGGCTCTCCAGGGAATTATTCTGAGTGAAAAAGAGCCAATATTGAAAGATTACATAATATATGATTCTATTTATACAACATTCTTTTTAAAAATTGATGCATAATTGAGGCATAATTGATATATAACTTGTGACATTATATTAATTTCAGATATACAACATAATGATACAATATTTGTATATACTGTAAAATGATCACCACAATATCTAGTTAATATCCATCCCCATATATAGTTAAAAACATTTTTTTTTCTTGTGATGAGTACTTTTAAGATCTACTCTCTTAGCCATATTCAAATATGCAACACAGTGTTATTAACTATAGTCACCATGCTGTGCATTACATCCCCCTGAAATTCTTTTATAACTGGAAGTTAGTACCTTTTAACTCCCTTTACTCATTTCGCCCAGTCCCCACCTCTGGAAACCACCAATCTGTTTTTTATATCTATGGGCTTTGTTTGTTTTTTTGTTTGCTTGCTTGTTTTTGATTTTAGATTCCACATGTGAGTGAGGTCATATGGTATTTGTCTTTGACTTATTTCACTTAGTATAATGCCCTCAAGGTCAACCCATGTTGCTGCAGATTGCAAGAACTCATTCTTTTTTATGGCTTCTTTATACGTACATGTATGTATGTATATATATATATATATATATATATATATATATATATATATATATCACATCTTCTCCATCTATCAGTGGACACTTAAGTTGTTTCCATATCTTGGCTGTTGTAAATAATGCTGCAGTGAACATGGAGGTGCATATAGCTTTTCAAATTAGCGTTTTCATTTTCTTTGGATAAATACTAAGAAATGGGATTGCTGGATCATACGTTAGTTTTATTTTTAATTTTTTTTGAGGAATCATCATATTGTTTTCCATAGCGGCTGCATCAATTTACAGTCCCACCAACAGTGCACAATATAGTGGCTATTTTATCAGCTTTAAAATTATGGAGTTTTTCTATTGACAATACACAGAAATCTTATAGTTAGAGAACCAAAATTAATAGTGTAACTGGCAGAAATCAGAAGGATGAGGAGAAGTAAAGGTAGGTTCTTTAGCTTTCTAGATCAGCCAATAGATCAGCTTAAAGGTGATAGAGCAAGAAACAGAGGTTTAAATCGATTATTTTATATTATAAACGTAACCACAATTAGAACTACAAATTATAACTAATACACATCATGAGTTAGGTGGGGAAAACGAGAAGATTTATGAGGAAAATTATAAATTATCCTTTTTTAAGAAGAGGTCTGGTAGAGGTTATAAAAAAGAGAAACTGAAAAGTGGTTATATTTTTTTACTTAACTTTTCTGTATGGCTTGACTTTATTCCTCTAAGTGAAAATACTGCTTTAGAAAAAAGATAACTTAATGCATAAAACACAAGATGAAATACCAAAATACTACTGGGTAAGCATTTTAGGAATGACTCCCCTTCCACTTTAGGTTTTATATTTTTCCCCAAATTTTCTATGCACATTACTTTTATAATCTAAAATTCTATAGAATAAATTTCATGTTTAAAAAAGTGGTAACATCTGATGTAACACAATGTATTTCAAGTAGACATGCAAGTTATTGCAAAAAATCAGATATATCCTTTACAAGGCCAAGTTGCTCACATATGTTGAGTACCTATGATATAGTTGCAGTGTAACTGTTGATGGTTTTTTAATCTTGTAAGTACTGACTTAAGTCCTGTGCATCACAGATAATATGACAATTCCAAAAATTAAGCTGTAGAGAAAAACTCCTTGTTACTACATAGAAAATCACTTGATAGAATTAAATGAGTCACTCAACCATGCTGCACAAATTTATAGCCATTATCTGTGGAGAAATAGAGTTAGCGCTGACAGTAAACGTGCTGTTTGGTTTCTTTATTATCAATTTCATGTTCTGCTCAAATCCTTTAACCACATATGGCTTTCATTATGTTCGTTGCCATTAGTTATGCCCGATAAGTTAAAAATTTTATTATATATTGATCTACTGCTGTGAATGCCTGAAAACCTTTGTGCTCTCAACACCACCATTTATCAGGTATCAATTGTTTTTTACTCTCAGACCACAGAACATATTAAACTGATTCTGGATATATCTTTACATGCTAAAGGGCCTGACCCCAATTTTTCTGTTAAAGGCCTTTTAGCTTCAGTTTTAAGAGCAATTTTGTTTTTTGCAATATTGTGGTGTTCTTGACTAGGATTCCCGCTTTTTCATTTATTTGGCTGGAAAGCAGGACTAAAACAGTGTTTCAGATAATTTGTAGAGATGTGGCAGCTGTTCTTGATTTAATCAATGTCCATAAAAATGATTTAGGAATGTATTATTTGGAAAATGAGTTGTACAGGTAGTCATAAATTAAAGTGCTTTAAAAAAAAATACCAGTTAAAAGGAATGAATATGGACCTCCCGGTGGTCCAGTGGTTAAGACACTGCACTTCCAATGCAGGGGGCCCGGGTTTGATCCCTGGTCAGGGAAGTAGATTTTGCATGCCCCAATGAAGATCCCGCATGTGGCAAACGAAGATCCCACGTGCTTCAACTAAGATACAGTGCAGCCAAATAAATAAATAAATAAATAAATATTTTTAAAAAGGAATGAATGCTTTGTCCCATCCTAGATTCTGTTACATATGGTTTTAATATGCCTCTATATGGTGGGATAATCATTGTCCAAAGAATGACAAACTGCAGCTGAATTTGCAAGATAATTTTCTGATTATATTTCTATTTTTTCTACTTGCTTTGAGATACCTATTCAATTATCTAATACATAGTTGAAAATAAAATGCTGTATTCTAAGTGCAGAAGTCTACAATAATATATAAATATTAAAAAATTTAACCATCGTGACATATAGAACATTAAGAGGTTAACTGAATAATTAATATTAATGCTTTCTGAAACAAATTGGTGAATCTGAGTGTTAGAATTCTTCTAAGTATTATTTTCTACTAAAAGTGATAGTTTAGCCTACATATGAGTGAAATAGAAACAAATTTCTTTACAAACAAATGTTAGTGTCTCATTCTATATGAAAATTAGGGATGTTGAGGGGCATTTTGTCAGCCTGAACTCTGAAGTCAGGCAAACCTGATTTTGAAACAAAGCTTTACATGAATTTACTACCTATTGAAAAAGGAATATTACTTTCCTTATCTGAACTGAGGATTAAATGAGATTATGGTTGCATATGAGAAGTTCCTGGTACATAGTATGTAATAAAGGAAAAAAGCTGCCAATTATTTCATGAGATTGATTTACACTGATTGTTTAAGCATCTCAATTTATCTACCTTCCTGCATTAGCTGATTGACAGATAAAAATAATCTGATATGCTAAGAAAATAGCTAAAATTTCCTTATTTAGAAATGATAAACAAGGAATTACCATGTTATTTCAAAGTTAATTAAATTTGATTCCTTTTAGCTATTTTGTGTAGATTTCAGTTGGCTTTAGGACAGTGCTTTTCAAAATTTCAGTGTACATGTGAATCACCTGGAGATGTTGCAGAAATGCAGATTCTTGGTCAGTAGGTCTGGGGTAGGGTCTGAGATTCTGAATTTCTAAAAGCTTACTGGTGATACCAAAGCTACTGGACCATGGTGTGTGTGTGTGTGTGTGTGTGTGTGTGTGTGTGTGTGCTGGTACTTGGGGTAGCGAGATGCTACATAATGTATCCTCCTGCTCTTTCCTATCATAAGCTTCCATAGCACCCTGAATGTACACTCTCAAAATTATTTGGTTTTGGTGTTAAAATCTTTTAAATCTTGTACTCCCTTCCATATATTGTAAGCTCCTGAAAGTATGTCTTCTTTTACTCACTGCTCTGTCCCAGAACAGCACAGTGCCTGGAGCTTGGCAGTGAGTACTCATTTGCTTAGTGTTGGTAAGCTACATGCCAGAAATGAGGTCCATGCCTGAAAAGATAATAAGAAGCCACAGATTGAAAGGTTGTACATAATGGCTGGGTTACAAAATAGTTTTGCAAAATGGACTACTTCTCCACACCCGTAGGTTTAGTTTAATTTCTTCCCCGACAAATGTATGTATGTGCGTGTGTCTAGTGGGCATGGTCAGAATTGCTGTTTGAAAGACATATTGTATCATTCTGGTAATTAGATACAATATAACTAAATTTACTGCTTTATAAATTTACTTTGACGTTGATTCAAGAAGGAGCATTTGAAAAGAGTAACTGAAAACAAAGTCAAAAGAGGGCTAGGTCACTAAGTTTCTTTATGGCCAAGATGATGCTGCCACCTAGTAGTTTTGAGAAGGTATAATACTGTATTGTATACTGGAAATTTTCTAAGAGAGTAGATCTTAAGTGTTCTCACCACACACACACACACACAAATGGTAAATCTGTACGATGATGGTGTGTGGGTAAACTTGGTTGTGGTAATCATTTTACAGTGTATACCTATATCAAACCATCACCATTTTGCCTGTCAATTATGTGTCAGTAAGTTGTCATAATAGATTAGTTTGCATTTTCTGAGATTTTTACATAAATGGATTCATGTAATATGTACTCTTTTAGTCTGACTTCTTTTACTCAGCAAAATTATGTCATTGTGTTTATCAGTGGTTTGTTTCTTCCTAAATGGAGCAGAATTCCATTTAATGAAGAGAAAGTTTACATTTTGAAGTAGATGCTATCCAGGCATTCATTTCTCTGCAATTGTGTGGAAAGAGAAGATTATGTACTTTCAGTTCTGATTGTGTTGTTATGTATAGAAGTGGGTGATAAATATAAAATTTTGCCTTTCTAGTACTTCACAAGCTAACTTTAATGATTTTATACGTAGGTATTAATGTGTGCATTCATTTTACTTGAAAATAACATATACAGTATTCATATGAGCTAACATTACCCTATCAAGTCTAGTTAACTCATGCTCTCAGCACATCCTTAGAGGCAACAGTGAACTAATGGGGACTGGGACTGAGAACATTAATGTTGATTGGTGTCTCTTGGAGTTTTCTTCTTGTACAATCCTTCGTAAAAGGTTAATTATGCATGGAGAGACATACCTTGAAAGATGGACAGAAATTTCAGATTGTTTTCATCTATTGTATCATATTCCTGTTTTGAACCCCTTCAGTTTTTCTTGTTCTCACTGTCTCTGGGGCAGCTGGACACTTTTCCACTTTTTCAGTTCACATTGCAGAAACAGTATGTGTGACTCTGGTCAGCTTCAGGCAAACACACATGTCCATGTTCAGCACTTCTTGCCTTCTGCCACTTGGGATTAATCTTTGAACAAGGAGTCTGGAGCAGGAAGAAAACATAGACAGAATCATAATGGTGCTGTTTTCAGTAAACTCTCAAATACTGCAGATATTAACATGGAATTAATCATGCCAGGAGAATATAAAGGAACAAATTTGAAATTTGAGTAGGTATTTCTTAAAATTCCTAGTATGACCATTATGAAATATATTAGTGTAGTTTATAAATTTGCATTTAATATAAAATAGAAATATTCTTAACTTTTTAATGTCAAAACTTTCAATTTTTCATTTATTTGATAATTACATTACATATATACATATATATCTTTACATATAAATATATTAATAAAAATGTTAAGGTTATTTGGGACTTTTACCCAAGAACTGAAAAACTCTTTTTGAGTTTAGGAAGTTTGTTTTTTTTGTTGTGGTGTTGTCCTTTTCCTTGATTTGCATCTTATCTCAGGTGTCTGAACAGAATGCCGTATTTAGGGGATTGATTGCCTTTCACATACTAAAGATGAAGAAACCCCAGAAACTCAGAAGTTTTTACTATTACTTTTAGATAGATGAGGAGTGTGAAAAGGTAGATATCCTTAGTTAATATTAGGGAACTAAATCTATCTGAGTACAACCAATTGGAAAGAATTTTTTTAATCTCAGGCTAAGGGCCTTTGTTCTGCAGTAACGGCAGCCATTTAAAGTAAATTGTCCATTAAAGTACCACTCCAGCTTTTGACAAATTGCATCAAACTGTTTTCTTCCTCCAGAGAAACACAAATCTGAGAACGGTGGTTTTATTTTTTCTGCTTGACATATAGGTTTCCTGAACCAGTGGGCTAAAATGCTTTTAGGTGCTCTATAAGACAACCCAAAGAGGTTATATATGGTCCAGTAGAGCCCAAGTGAAGACATTGAATACTAGCAACTTATCTTGTGTGATGACAAATAATTGGTCATGCTCTTGTATCATTTATCATTTTGAAAACAGTTCTCACTTTTTAATCATGTAATATAAGAACCATGGAACAGAACTGACAAAAGCTATAAATCCTATTTTTGGCTAAAAAGCCATCGAACCATACAAAAATAATTCAAATGACTGTCAAGGTACAAAATCAGAGCACTGCTGTTGTAGGCAGCTACTATCTTACTTTCAGGTGACAAAAGTTCAAGTTGCTAATTATAACTGAGAAAAAATCAATTTTGATAGAAATATTCTTTCAAAAATTAAATTAGCTGTAGTAAAGATGCAAAGGTAACTATACAGCTGTGGTTTAGATGTTAATGGAATGAAATATTTTACTGTCTTTTTAACTTAGATTATTTTAGCTATGTGAAAACAATATCTGAATTGTTATTATCAGTAGTAAAAATAGTTATAATATTCTACCTTTACAGTATATAATAAGAAAAATAAACACTGCCTGTGTTTCTAAAACAAGCTATTCACTTTAGCTTTGATTATCTATATGTTGTGGTTATATAATTTATTAGTACAAACTCCTTCATTGCAAACTAAAAATTCTAATTCACAAATATGAAAACAGCATTATGCTAAAATAACTGAAATTTGCTTAAATCCTTTGATTTTAGGGATAATTTTCTAATGTACAGTATTTTGTGGAAATTCATTATCGCATACTGGATCCATAGTCTGGAAAGTTCTGAGTAGTATCAATTTCCTTGACTTTCACAACTTTGACGCTTTTGAAGATAACAGGTCTGTTATTTTGTAGACTGTCCCTGAATTTGGGTTTTTGTGATATTTCCTAGTGATTAGATTCTAGTTATGCACATTTAGAAAGAATATCACAGAAATGAGGTTTTGTTCCTTTCAGGAGGCCCATGATTTTTTTTTTTTTTTTGCAGTACGCGGGCCTCTCACTACTGTGGCCTCTCCTGCTGCGGAGTGCAGGCTCCGGACGCGCAGGCCCAGCGGCCATGACCCACGGGCCCAGCCGCTCCGCGGCATGTGGGATCCTCCCAGACTGGGGCACGAACCCGTGTCCCCTGCATCAGCAGGCGGACTCTCAACCACTGCACCACCAGGGAAGCCCCGAGGCCCATGATTTTGATTTGTCTCATTATTCATAATGTTAACTTTGATTATGTATTTAAAATTATGTCTGCCAGTCTTATCCACTGTACAGTTACTCATTTTACTTTTGTAGTGATTAAGAATTTTGTAGAGAAGTGTTTTAAAATGGTGTAAACATTCCATTCTTTACTAAACTTTTGGTACATTCATTTATTTGTTTAGATTAGTAAATTTACTTATTTTGATGCCCAAATTGTCCTACATTTAGCCAAAGGGAGACTCTTCAATGTGGCTTCTGTGTCCTTTTGACATGTCTAAATTGTCCTTCAAGCACTTTATCTCTTTCTGGCATTAGTAAGATTTTCCAGGCCCTTTTTCTACTTTCCCTGACTCAGTCAGCTAGTCCACCGAAGATCTTCAATTCCATTCCGGATGTTTAGAAACTGAGATCTGGTAGCACTTATTAATAAGGTACACTCTTCCTAGGCTCAGTAGACAGTTCTAAGGTATATGTGTATGTACATACATGGATACATCCATACATTTACATCTATATTAATTCTATATTTCCACACATACATTTATTTGTATCTATATTTCTTTCTCTGTCTCTCTCTGTCTTTGTCTCTTTGTATGTATTAAAATACCTGAGTTAACATCAGTGTCTTCAATTCTATTGAAGGATTTGTCCTTGTTTTCTCCCTTTCCCTTCTCTGAGTGTGAGAAACCCAACTCCTACTAGCTTCAGTATATGTACTGTATTTGTCAATCCCTCTGTATGTAACTAATCTCCTGTTGCCACCACTGCCCTCTGCTGCATAGATGCCTGCCTCATCCTGCTCAGGCTCAGATACCATATCTCCCCTCTGCAAGGATGCTCCATTAAGTGTTCATGCTCCAACAGCCCAGGTCAGGCCACTGGCTCTCCCCCACAAGGACATTCTCTCACACAAGTTGGTCTCTGGCATTCTGCAAATGTGCCCTAGTGGTTTCTCCTTTCCCTTGTGATAACCCATTTCCTCTTTTCCTCTGATATCACACACACATACACACCTTCCTGGATTTCTTCTATCTTTGTTTTATTTACAATTTTTTTTTCTTTTCCTGCCTGCTGTCTAGAGTTCAAGTTCCCTAGAGCTTCTTCCTTGCTGCCTACGTGATGTCGATCAGTCTCATAGTTTTAAGTTTCTTCTCCATGGCAATAACTCCCAAATCAGCATCTGCTGAGTTTAAAGCTGATACACATGACTGCCTACTTGGCATCTATGCCCGGGTCTCATGCATTCAGATATAAGATGGACAAGTGAGAACTCTTGATTCTTCTTGGGCCACTCTTCTTCCTCCAATAAATGACACCACTATTGTTGTATAAGCCAGAATACAGGCATAGTCCTTGGTTTGTTTTCCTGACCCACACACATGCAATATAAGCAAATCCAGCTGGTATTTTCTTCAAATGTTTTCCTTATCTGCTGATTTCCATCAATCTCCATTGCTGCCACCGTGGCCCAAGCCATGCTTATACCTCATGTAATTGCCTCCCAGCTATTTTCTCCTACTTCTATAATCAATAATCTATTCTTCTGTAATCTATAATCTATTCCTCTAAAGAAGGTAGAACTATCTTTTAAAAATTAAATCAGACCACATTGTCTCTCAACAGAAATCCTCTCTGCTTTTCCGTTGCACTTATAATGAAATGCAATCTTCTTGACCTTCTTGACCAGTGCTCCCTCTGTGGTCTGGCTCCAGTTTATCTCTGTCATGCCATCCTTTACCACTTTTCCCCTCTGGCTTACTAAGAGCTATTTTGTCCTTCTTGTTTTCCAACAGGCCAAGTTTCCCCCAACTCAGGCATTTGCATTTGCTCTGTAGTACACACTTTCTCCAAATCTTCATGTAACTGACCCCTTCTCATTTGGATCTCACTGAAATATCACCTTCTTAGAGAGGTTAAATTAATTGACCAACTTGAGACCAAAATCTCAAGTCTGTTAGTGAAGCTCTGAGTTCAGCAAGGCACTTATTGATCATTTACAAGTGACTGCTGAAAGTCTCAGAAGGGGGTTTGGAGTCTGTCCCACATGTACGGTTCATAGGAGGCAGCTGAGATTTCATAAATCATGAGAGAGTTTAAGAGTGTTAAGATAACCCATGGAACAGAGGAAGTCAGGAGCCAGAAGATGGAGAACTTCTGATAGATATGTAGGGTCTTGACTTTATGGCCTAGACTGTAGACTTCAGCAGTGGTCACAGGTACCCAGTAGCATCTGGTAAAACCATCTACTACAGCACAAGAAGCACAAAGGAAGGTCAGACAGCCAGGAACTAAAGCTATCCTGCAACCCCCCTTAGATACTTCTGAAATACCCAGAAGAGATCTCCCAGATGTGAGGTTTCTTTCCTCAATAACCCAGAAGACCTATAGGTATCTCCTTAAACGTATCCCTAGGTATCGTCTTGGGGGAAGGGGTTAGGGGTGAATGAAGTGCTAAAAGAATCATCACTTGGTTTGAAAAGACTGAGGTAACCTGAGAAAATATAAATGGAAGAGATTTGGTTTATGAAACCTAAGCCCACCCAAGTTTCCTAGTGGACTAAGGGTATATGGGCCATATGATCATTTTCACATGTACTGCTCATTTTAATCACCTGGAGGAGCTTTAAAAAGCTAATGTCTGAGTCTGTCACCCCAGAGATTTTGATTTAATTGACCTGGGGTGTGGCCTGAGCATCATGATATTTTGAAATTTTCCAGGTGCTTCTATTGTACAGCCAAGGTTGACAGACTGAGAACCAGTGTTTTAGACTAAAATAATCTCTATACACATTTCCAGTCACATACCACCATTTCAGATATGTTTATATATCCTGGTATGAGTGAGATTTAGCTAGGACTCCTAATCCCTTACTCACTAGACAGATTCTGATTTAAAAAGTTTCCAAGGGGTATAAGTACTGAAATATTTCTAGAAAATGAATTATTTTAATCGAGTTAGCTCCATTAAAAAATTTATTAGCTTGAGGTCTCTCTTTGCCCCAGTTGGCTTCAGTGGAGTCTGGGAGCATGTCAACTGGCCTCTTTGGACACCTTTCCCCTAGGTTCATATCATCACCTCGACCTTTTACCTATTACTATCCTCACCTTGAGAGGAGATGTGGAAAAATTAACTTAGTAAGACTTCTTCCCACAGGCTTAAAGCAGAGCCGACCTTTGCGATATTTTCTCTTCCTTTCTCCTAGGGTTTGTGAGCAATCATCCTTGTGGTCAGGATCAGTCCAAAAATTCCCAGTTTTATACATTTGGCAGAACTGCCTGGTTATTCTTATTAAAGAAAACAATAATACTAACACTAAAAATCAGATCTTTCAGCTGCATCCTACCTAGTCTAAGAAACACAACTGGCCAACGTTAAGATTAATGGGGCTCAGGAAAGCACCATGGTAAAACTTGCTAACCCAGCAGTCTTTTGAAATGTACCATGACATCCTCAGCAATGACACCTTCATAATGTTTCATGAAGGTACGTATTGAGTCTAATGAACTTTTGTTAGCTCTGCTGTTTCTCACTTTGTTCACTTTTGCAGCTGCTAAAATGGGAAAGACTGAGATCAGCAAGTTTCTGTGAGTAAGCTAAAAGAGGAATAATTTTTTCCTACCTACTTAGCATGTTTCTCTTGGACAATTGGACATTATTTGGGGTTTCATACTCGGAGGAAGAAGCACAAGCATATTTCAGTCATTTTAGAGAATAAATATTCTCTGTATATATATTTGTAGCTGTTATTTTCTTTCTTTTTGAGGTTTATGCCTGATCCTTGGCATGTGGCCCCTTGTGTATTGCTCTTCTGAAACAGCCTGAAAAGAATTTTCCAAGAGTTATGTGGAGCTTCTCTTTAGTCAAAATTCTGCTTTTTTTCCTCACTTGAGTATCAGTCTTCAGAGAACCAACATAACAAAGGAGTAAATACAAATAGATACAAAAGTATCTATGAGAAGATCACTGAATTAGATTTGTGAAAGCACATTAAAAGTAATTTTCTACTGAAAAATTTAATCAAATTTATTAATCATATCTCTGTTGGTATTAAATAAAAATTTAAAAGGTAGAAATCAATAAACAGAGATAAAAGCTTCTCAAGAATAAATGAAAGGAAGTAATAAAAAGACTAACTAAGCTGAAGTGCCTCCTATCAACAGCAGCTGATAAAATATTAAAAGATTTGCCTTGTGTAATGTCTCTAGAGAGCCATCTTGCTGATCTACTAGACCATGATTGACAACTTTGAGACCTTGCTGGAAGCCACAGAAGTATATCTATAATATTATGCTCAATTGCATAGGTCTTTCTTGCTAAACGGGGCTGGAAATAACATACCGCCGAATGATGGGCTTTTAAGAAATTGAACATTCTCCTCAGTCCTAGCTGAAGTTTAATTTGCTTAGAATTAGATGTTACATGGTATCTGGAATGCAAAAAACAAAAAACCCAGAGCATTGTACCTAAGCACATGTAAAACTGTTTTGGAGGAGTTAAGAAATCAGTGGAGGAAATTTTATGGGGGTGGGCAGTTGATTTCAATGTCAGAATAAATAATTAGTACTATTTACTGACATTTCATGTGCCTGGTACTAACCTCACTGATTTATGTTCATTATCTTAATTAAGTCTCACAAAAAAAAGCCTCACCTATGAGACTTGTAATGATACTTCCTCTTTTCTTGAGATAAGAAATCAAAACTCAGGAAAATTAAGGAACTTGCCCAAGGTCATAGTAAATAGTGGCTTAACTTGTATTTGAACCCACATCAGGGCAACTCCAAGTGACATGACAAACTGAAATTGACTATGAGGCTGGTGACACCATAGGCATCTATTCACAAGAGTGATATGCCTTTTCAGTTTGTTGATTGTTTCCTTCACTGTGCAAAAGCTTTTCAGTTTGATGTAGTCCCATTCATTTATTTTTACTTTTTTGCCCTTGCCTAAGGTGACAGATCCAGAAGATCAGTGTTAAAGAGTTTACTACCTATGCTTTCCTTTAGGATTTTTATGGTTACAAGTCTTACATTTAAGTCTTTAATACATTTTGAGTTTATTTTTGTACATATGAAAATGGTCCAGTTTCATTCATTGCATGTATCTGTCCAGTTTTCCCAACTCCATGTATTAAAGAGACAATCTTTTCCCATTTTATGTGCTTGCCTCCTTTGTTGTAGATTAATTGACTGTGTAAGCATAGGTTTATTTCTGGGCTCTCTATTCTGTTCCATTGATCGATGTGTCTGTTTTTGTGCCAATACAGTAGTGTTTTGATTACTATAGCTTTGTAATATTGTTTGAAATCAGGAAGTGTGATGCCCTCAGCTTTGCTCTTCCTTCTCAAGATTGTTTTGGCTATTCAGGTTCTTTTGTGCTTCTATACAAATTTTAAGATTGTTTGTTGTAGTTCTGTGAAAAATGTCATTGGTATCTTTTTTTTTTCTTTACATCTTTATTGGAGTATAATTGTTTTACAATGGTGTGTTACTTTCTGCTTTATAACAAAGTAAATCAGCTATACATATATATATATATATATATATATATATATATATATCCTCATACCTCCTCCCTCTTGCATCTCCCCCCCACCCTCCCTATCCCACCCGTCTAGGTGGTCACAGAGCACCAAGCTGATCTCCCAGTGCTACGTGGCTGTGCTTCCCACTAGCTGTCTATTTTACATTTGGTAGTGTATATATGTCCATGCCACTCTCTCACTTCGTCCCTGTTTACCCTTCCCCTTCCCCATGTCCTCAAGTCGATTTTCTACGTCTGCATCTTTATTCCTGTCCTGTCCCTAGGTTCTTGAGAACCATTTTGTTTTTTTAGATTCCATATATATGTGTTAGCATATGGTATTTGATTTTCTCTTTCTGACTTACTTCACTCTGTATGACAGACACTAGGTCCATCCACCTCACTACAAATAACTCAATTTCATTTCTTTTTATGACTGAGTAATATTCCATTGTATGTATGTGCCACATCTTCCTTATCCACTCATCTGTTGATGGACACTTAGGTTGCTTCCATTTCCTGGCTATTGTAAATAAGAGCTGCAATGAACATTGTGGTACATGACTCTTTTTCAATTATGGTTTTCTCAGTGTATATGCCCAGTAGTGGGATTGCTGGGCTGTATGATAGTTCTAATTTTAGTTTTTTAAGGAACCTCCATACTGTTCTCCATAATGGCTGTAACAATTTACATACCCACCAGCAGTGCAAGAGGGTTCTCTTTTCTCCACACCCTCTCCAGCATTTATTATTTGTAGATATTTTGATGACGGCCATTCTGACTGGTGTGAGGTAATTCCTCATTCAAGTTTTGGTTTGCATTTCTCTAATGATTAGTGATGTTGAGCATCCTTTCATGTGTTTGTTGGCAATCTGTATATCTTCTTTGGAGAAATGTCTATTTAGGTCTTCTGCCCAGTTTTGGATTGGGTTGTTTGTTCTTTTGATATTGAGCTGCATGAGCTGCTTGTACATTTGGGAGATTAATCCTTTGTCAGTTGCTTCATTTGTAAATATTTTCTCCCATTCTGAGGGTTGTCTTATCATCTTGTTTATGGTTTCGTTTGCTATGCAAAAGTTTTGAAGTTTCATTAGGTCTCATTTGTTTATTTTTGTTTTTATTTCCATTTCTCTAGGGGGTGGGTCAAAAAGGATCTTGCTGTGATTTATATCATAGAGTGTTCTGCCTATGTTTTCCTCTAAGAGCTTTATAGTGTCTGGCCTTACATTTAGGTCTTTAATCCATTTTGGGTTTGTTTTTCTGTATGGTGTTAAGAATTGTTCTAATTTCATTCTTTTACATGTAGCTGTCCACTTTTCCCAGCACGACTTATTGAAGTGGCTATCTTTTCTCCCTTGTATATTCTTGCCTCCTTTATCAAAAATAAGGTGACCATATGTGCATGGGTTTATCTCTGGGCTTTCTATCCTGTTCCACTGATCTATATTTCTGTTTTTTTGCCAGTACCATACTGTCTTGATTACTGTATCTTCGTAGTATAGTCTGAAGTCAGGGAACCTGATTCCTCCAGCTCCAAATTTCTTTATCAAGATTCCTTTGGCTATTCGAGGTCTTTTGTGTTTCCATACAAATTGTGAAATTTTTTGCTCTAGTTCTGTGAAAAATGCCAGTGGTAGTTTGATAGGGATTGCATTGAATCTGTAGATTGCTTTGGGTAGTATAGTCATTTTCACAATGTTGACTCTTCCATTCCAAGAACGTGGTATATCTCTCCATCTGTTTGTATCATCTTTAATTTCTTTCATCAGCGTCTTATAGTTTTTTGCATACAGGTCTTTTGTCTCCTTAGGTAAGTTTCTTTCTATGTATTTTATTCTTTTTGTTGCGATGGTAAATGGGAGTGTTTCCTTAATTTCTATTTTAGGTGTTTCATCATTAGTGTATCGTAATGCCAGAGATTTCTGTGCATTAATTTTGTATCCTGAAGCTCTACCAAATTCATTGATTAGCTCTAGTATTTTCCTGGTAGCATCTTTAGGAGTCTCTATGTATAGTATCATGGCATCTGCAAACAGTGACAGCTTTACTTCTTCTTTTCCGATTTGGATTCCTTTTATTTCTTTTTCTTCTCTGATTTCTGTGGCTAAAACTTCCAAATCTATGTTGAATAATAGTGGTGAGAGTGGACAACCTTGTCTTGTTCCTAATCTTAGAGGAAATGGTTTCAGTTTTTCACCATTGAGAACAATGTTGGCTGTGGGTTTGTTATATATGGCCTTTTTTATGTTGAGGTAAGTTTCCTCTATGCCTACTTTCTGGAGAGTTTTTATCATAAATAGGTGTTGAATTTTGTTGAAAGCTTTTTCTGCATCTATTGAGATGATCATATGGTTTTTCTCCTTCAATTTTTTAATATGGTTTATCACATTGATTGATTTGCGTATATTGAAGAATCCTTGCATTCCTGGGATATACCCCACTTGATCATGGTGTATGATCCTTGTAATGTGCTGTTGGATTCTGTTTGCTAGTATTTTGTTGAGGATTTTTGCACCTATGTTCATCAGTGATATTGGCCTGTAGTTTACTTTCTTTGTGACATCTTTGTTTGGTTTTGGTATCAGGGTGATTGTGGCATCGTAGAATGAGTTTGGGAGAGTTCCTCCCTCTGCAATTTTTGGGAGGAGTTTGAGAAGGATACGTGTTAGATGAGTTTGGGAGTGTTCCTCCCTCTGCAATTTTTGGGACGAGTTTGAGAAGGATAGGTGTTAGCTCTTCTCTCAGTGTTTGATAGAATTTGCCTGTGAAGCCATCTGGTCCTGGGCTTTTGTTTGTTGGAAGATTTTAAATCACAGTCTCAATTTCAGTGCTTGTGATTGGTCTGTTTATATTTTCTATTTCTTCCTGGTTCAGTCTTGGAAGGTTGTGCTTCTCTAAGAATTTGTACATTTCTTCCAGGTTGTCCATTTTATTGGCATACAGTTGCTTGTAGTAATCTCACATGATCCTTTGTATTTCTGCAGTGTCAGTTGTTACTTCTCCTTTTTCATTTCTAATTCTGTTGATTTGAGTCTTCTCTCTTCTTTTCTTGATGAGTCTGGCTAATGGTTTATCAATTTTGTTTATCTTCTCAAAGAACCAGCTTTTAGTTTTATTGATCTTTGCTATCATTTCCTTCATTTCTTTTTCGTTTATTTCTGATCTGATCTTTATGATTTCTTTCCTTCTGCTAACTTTGTGGGTTTTTTGTTCTTCTTTCTCTAATTGCTTTAGATGTAAGGTTAAGTTCTTTATTTGAGGTGTTTCTTGTTTCTTGAGGTAGGATTGTATTGCTGTAAACTTCCCTCTTATAACTGCTTTTTCTGCATCCCATAGGTTTTGCGTTGTGTTGTTTTCATCGTCATTTGTTTCTAAGTATTCTTTCCTTTCCTCTTTGATTTCTTCAGTGATCTCTTGGTTATTTAGTAGTGTCTTGTTTAGCCTCCATGCGTTTTTTGTTTTTTTGTTTTTTTTCGGTATGCGGGCCTCTCACTGTTGTGGCCTCTCCCGTTGTGGAGCACAGGCTCCAGACGCGCAGATTCAGCGGCCATGGCTCACGGGCCTAGCCGCTCCACGTCATGTGGGATCTTCCTGTATCAGGGCACAAACCCATGTCCCCTGCTTTGGCAGGCGGACTCTCAACCACTGCGCCACTAGGGAAGCCCCTGTTTGTATTATTTACAGACTTTTTTTCCTGTAGTTGATATCTAGTCTCATAGCATTGTGGTCAGAAAAGATACTTGATACGATTTCAATTTTCTTAAATTTACCAAGGCTTGATTTGTGACCCAGGATATGATCTGTCCTGGAGAATGTTCCACGAGCACTTGAAAAGAAAGTGTATTCTATTGTTTTTGGATGGAATGTCCTATAAATATCAATTAAGTCCATCCTGTTTAATGTATCAATTAAAGGTTGTGTTTCTTTATTTATTTTCATTTTGGGTGATCTGTCCATTGGTGAAAGTGTGGTGTTAAAGTCCCCTACTATGTTTGTGTGACTGTCGATTCCCCCTTTATGGCTGTTAGTATTTGCCTTATGCATTGAGGTGCTCCTGTGTTGGATGCATAAATATTTACAGTTGTTATATCTTCTTCTTGGATTGATCCCTTGATCATTATGTAGTGTCCTTCTTTGTCTCTTGTAATAGTCTTTATGTTAAAGTCTGTTTTGTCTGTTATGAGAATTGCTACTCCAGCTTTCTTTTGATTTCCATTTGCATGGAATATCTTTTCCCATCCCCTCACTTTCAGTCTGTATGTGTCCCTATGTCTGAAGTGGGTCTCTTGTAGATAGCTTATATACGGGTCTTGTTTTTGTATTCATTCACCCAGTCTATGTCTTTTGATTGTAGCATTTAATCCATTTACATTTAAGGTAGTTATCAGTATATGTTCCTATTACCATTTTCTTAATTGTTTTGGGTTTGTTATTGTAGCTTGTTTCCTTCTCTTGTGTTTCCCACTTAGAGAAGTTCCTTTAGCATTTGTTGAAAAGCTGGTTTGGTGGTGCTGAATTCTCTTAACTTTTGCTTGTTTGTAAAGGCTTATTTTCTCCGTCAAATCTAAATGAGATCCTTGCTGGGTATCGTAATCTTGGTTTTTCCCTTTCATCACTTTAAATATGTCCTGCCACTCCCTTTTGGCTGGCAGAGTTTCTGCTGAAAGACCAGCTGTTAACCTTATGGGGATTCCCTTGTATATTATTGTTTTTTTAACCTTGCTGCTTTTAATATTTTTTCTTTGTACTTAATTTTTGATAGTTTGATTAATATCTCTCTTGGCGTGTTTCTCCTTGGATTTATCCTGTATGGGACTCTCTGTGCTTCCTGGACTTGATTGACTATTTCCTTTCCCATATTAGGGAAGTTTTCTACTATAATCTCTTCAAATATTTTCTCAGTCCCTTTCTTTTTCTCTTCTTCTCTAGGACCCCTATA
Source organism: Mesoplodon mirus (assembly GCF_964341445.2). NCBI lineage: Eukaryota > Metazoa > Chordata > Mammalia > Artiodactyla > Ziphiidae > Mesoplodon > Mesoplodon mirus. The sequence goes on from NC_138984.1 coordinate 48,642,229, forward strand.
ATTCGAATGTTGGTGCATTTAGTGTTGTACCATAGGTCTGTGAGACTGTCCTCAATTCTTTTCATTGTTTTTTCTTTATTCTGCTCTGCAGTAGTTATTTCCACTATTTTATCTTCCAGGTTACATAGCCATTCTTCTACCTCAGTTATTATTCTGCTATTGATTTCTTCTAGAGAATTTTAAATTTCTTTTATTGTGTTGTTAATCATTGTTTGTTTGCTCTTTAGTTCTTCTAATTCCTTTTTAAACGTTTCTTGTATTTTCTCCATTCTATTTCCAAGATTTTGGATCATCTTTACTATCATTACTCAGAATTCTCTTTCAGGTAGGCTGCCTATTTCCTCTTCATTTGTGTGGTTTGGTGTGTTTTTACCTTGCTCCTTCATCTGCTGTGTGTTTCTCTGTCTTCTCATTTTGCTTAACTTACTGTGTTTGTGGTCTCCTTTTGCAGGCAGCAGGTTCGTAGTTCCCATTGTTTTTGGTGATGCCCCCAGTGGGTAAAGTTGGTTCAATGTGTTGTGTACGCCTCCTGGTGGAGGGGACTGGTGCCTGAGTTGTTGTGGATGAGGCTGGATCTTATCTTTCTGGTGGGCAGGACCAAGTCTGGTTGTGTGTTTTGAGGTGTCTGAGGCCTTATCATGATTTTAGGCAGCCTCTCTGCTAATGGGTGGGTTTGTGTTCCTTTCTGGCTAGTTGTTTGGTATGGGGAGTCCAGCAGTGGAGCTTGCTGGTCATTGAGTGGAGCTGGGTCTTAGCGTTGAGATGGAGATCTCTGGGAGAGTGCTTGCTGATTGATATTACTTGAGGCTGGGAGGTCTCTGGTGGACCAATGTCCTGAGCTTGGCTCTCCCACCTCAGAGGCTCAGGCCTGACACGCTACCAGAGCACCAAGAGCCTGCCATCCACATGGCTCAGAAGAAAAAGGAGAAAAAAAGAGAGAAAACAAAGTAGAAAAAAAAAGTTATTAAAATAAAAAATAGAAAAATTATTAAAAATTAAAAAAAATTAACAATGAAAAAAACAGAAAGAAAAAAAGAAGAGAGACACCAAACCAAAAAACATACCCACCAATGATAACAAGCACTAAAATCTGTTAAAAAAACCCCAAAAATCCCCCAAAAGACGGACAGACAGAACCCTAGTATAAATGGTAAACGCAAAGCTATACAGACAACACAAAGAAGCATACACATACACATTCACAAAAAGAGAAAAAGGAAAAAATATATACATATCTATACATACTAAAAAAAGGAAGAGAGCAACCAAATCAATCAACAAATCTACCAATGACAATAAACTGTAAATACCAAACTAGGATAAACATAAAACCAGAAACAAATTAGATGCAGAAAGCAAACCCCAAGTCTACAGTTGCTCCCAAAGTCCACCGCCTCAATTTTGTGATGATTCATTGTCTATTCAGGTATTCCACAGATGCAGGGTACATCAAGTTGACTGTGGAGACTTAATCCGCTGCTCCTGAGGTTGCTGGGAGAAATTTCCCTTTCTCTTCTTTGTTCACACAGCTCCTGGGGTTAAGGTTTGGATTTGCCCTGCCTCTGTGTGTAGGTCACCTGAGGGCATCTGTTCTTCGCTCAGACAGGATAGGATTAAAGGAGCAGCTCATTAGGGGGCTCTGGTTCCCTCAGGCTTGGGGGAGAGAGGGGTACGGAATGCGGGGCAAGCCTGCGGCGGCAGAAGTTGGCATGGTGTTGCAACAGCCTGAGGCGTGCCGTGCGTTCTCCCAGGGAAGTTGTCTCTGGATCACAGGACCCTGGCAGTGGCGGGTAGTGACCTGTGCTTGCACACAGGCTTCTTAGTGACGGCAGCAGCAGCCTTAGCGTTTCACGCCTGTCTCTGGTGTCTGAGCTGATAGCTGTGGCTCACACCCGTCTCTGGAGCTTGTTTAGGCGGTGCTCTGAATCCCCTCTCCTTGTGCACCCCAGAACAATGGTCTCTTGCCTCTTAGGCAGTTCCAGACTTTTTCCCGGACTCCCTCCCGGCTAGCTGTGGAGCACTAGCCCCCTTCAGGCTGTGTTTACACAGCCAACCCCTGTCCTCTCCCTGGGATCTGACCTCCGAAGCCGGAGCCTCAGTTCCCAGCCCCGCACACCCCGGCGGGTGAGCAGACAAGCCTCTCGGGCTGGTGAGTGCTGGTCGGCACCGATCCTCTGTGTGGGAATCTCTCCTCTGTGCCCTCTGCACCCCTGTGGCTGCGCTCTCCTCTGTGGCTCTGAAGCTTCCCCCCTGCCACCCCATCTCCTCCAGTGAAGGGGCTTCCTAGCATGTGGAAACTTTTCCTCCTTTACAGCTCCCTCCCAGAGGTGCAGGTCCCATCCCTATTCTTTTGTCTCTGTTTTTTCTTTTTTTTTCTTTTGCCCTACCCAGGTATGTGGGGAGTTTCTTGCCTTTTGGGAAGTCTGAGGTCTTCTGCCAGCATTCAGTAGGTGTTCTGTAGAAGTTGTTCCAGGTGTAGATGTATTTCTGATGTATTTGTGGGGAGGAAGGTGATCTCCACATCTTACTCCTCCGCCATCTTGAAGGTCTCCCCGTCATTGGTATCTTGATAGGAATTATAATGAATATGTAGATTACTTTGGGTAGTATGAACATTTAACAATATTAATTCTTCCAATCCATGAGCACGGTATATCTTTCCACTTATTTGTGTTGTCGTCAATTTATTTCATCAGTGTCTTATAGTTTTCAGAGTATGGTTCTTTCACCTCATTGGTTAAATTTATTCCTAGGTATTTTATTCTTTCTGATGCAATTGTAATGGGGTTGTTTTCTTTATTTTTAATCGAGGTATAATTGATTTGCAATATTATGTTAGTTTCAGGTATACAGCATAGTGATTCAAAATTTTAAAGATTATACTCCATTTAAAGTTATTATAAAATATTGCCTATATTCCCTGGGCTGTACAATATATTCTTGTAGCTTAGTTATTTTATACATAGTAGTTTGCACCTTTTAATCCTGTACACCTTAAACACAGGACTATGTTATTTCTCTTTCTAGTTCCAGGATGTTGGTCTAACACTGGAGAGGATAAAAATAGATAGAAGCCGGAACATATTTTGAGATTTATGTACAAGCTGTGTGATTTTAGTGACCAGGCCACACAGAATTTGGGAGTGCAGCATTTTCCTTGTTTACTCATCTGTCACAGCATACTATCTAAGTTTATCTTCCAAAAACTTCTACCACTTCAGAAATGTAAGATATTTTAGACCATGTGTTCCCATTTTATTCCTTATTATAATTGGTGCTTTTTCATAACACATTCTACTTCTACGTATATTATAAACCCCACATAAATTTTTAACATTTTTGATTTACACATAATTTTATTTAAAAAAATTAAAAATGAAAAAGCAATATTTTATATTTACTACCATGTTTACTATGCCTTGTGCTTTTCGTTTCTTTGTAGAAATCTTAGTTTCCATATGTAATCATTTTTATTCTTCCAAGGAATTTTCATTAACATTTCTTGTGGTGTTATTCTGATAGCAAAGAATTCTCTCGACTTTTGTTTTTCTGAAACCATTTTTATTTTGCTCTTTTTTTATAAGCACATTTTTTAATGGGGGGGTATAGAATTCTATGTTGACAGGTTCTTTTAATTTCAGCATGTAATGGTATAATTTTGTGATCTCTGACTTGCATAGTTTCTAATTAGAAATCTGTGTTAATTCTTACCTTTATTCTTCTGTCCATACTATTTCCCTTACACAAGAAATACAGGAAATGAAAAACACCAGGACACAGGGCACTGACGGGTTTTTTTCTGCTTTGTTGTTAAGACTTCAAGTTCAATGATCTTTTCTTTTTCAGTGTTTAATCTGCTTTTAATCTCATCCAAGGACAATTTCATTTCAGACATTGTATTTTTTCACATTATAATTTACATTTGATTATTTTTTATAGTTTCTATTTCCTATCATATTCATCTATTTCTCTATCTTCTTAAGTATATAGAATACATTTAAAATAGCTTTTTGAATGCCCTTTTCTTCTAGTGTCATTCCTGAGTCTGTTTCTATTGGCTTATTTTTCTTCAGGCACTGGGTTACATTGTTTGGTTTTTGGACATGATTAGTAATTTTTTTATTGTATGTTAGAGACATGTGAGTTACCTTGTTGAGTGTTTGGATTTTGTTGTCTTCCTTTAAAGGGTGTTTTATTTGTTCTTATTTGGTCAGGCATTTTAGTTATTGTAGATCATTTTGATTCCTTCAAAGCAATTCTTTAGATCTTTGAGGGCAGAGATATCCCTCTCTCTAGTGATAGTTAAAACTTACTACTAAATCTTGACCCCGTTAGGGTTCCATAAATATGTCAGACTGCAGTCTCTATTTCCCTACCTCAACTAGGCCACTAGGTTTTGTTTGGGTTCCCACTCCATGTTTTCCTGGTCTAGAAATTGCCTCTAAGCAGAAAGCCATGGTAATTTTATAGTTCATCTCATTTATTTCTCTTGTCTCAGAAATCATAGTTCTGAGTTGTCTCTTTTCTGGTCTCTGAAAACAGTTTTTAAATAATTTTCTAAGTTTCCAGTTTTTTACAGAAGAGGTATTGCCTAGGTTGTTACAGCTCTCTAGCTTGTAGCAGCAGTTAATAGATTTTTTTAAAGGAAATGTTTGTTCAGCAAAGAACTTTTAATGAAAAAGGAGACCATGTTTATACATATGTGAAATATGCCAATTTTAACCTCATGAGAATGAAAAAGATATAATGGTAGATCCAAAAAATAAATTATAGATTCATAGACATGGAAGGGCTTTAAGAAGTCATTTGACCTAGTTGCTTGAATATTGACATTGGTGCATGTGTCATTAAGGTTAAGTTGACTAAGACTTAGAATTGGCCTGATATATCACAGTATTCCATAAGAACATTTTATTATCAACATGGTCACGATGTTTTTACCCCATAAAATCAGAATATTCCTGTTTTAATTTCATTCACCTCCACTTATTTGGATACTATTATCCTCCCTTTTTCTATTCATATGCAGAAGAGCTGAGGTGAATCTCTCATGTATAAAATATTTAATGGCAAAAGAAATTGTGCATGACAGTAGAAAAGGACAGGAGAAAATACAACAATATTGGTTGAAGAGGTGGTTTTTCTTCTTCCTAAGTAGGTATACAGGGACATATTCTAGAGCTATGAGAAAAGCTATACAAAAGTTAGAAAGACATTAAATTTGCTTTATAATGATATACATTCTTCATTTCAGAGGTTTACAGGACATTCTTTTTCCTGTTCCTTTGTATGTATTTACATTTAAAATGATGTAAATAAATAATATGAAGCCTATTGTAATACAGTTGTGGTTAACATAATTAATCTTGATCATATCAATATAAAACTATGAGTATACACTAATAAATATTATAGTTACAAGTAAATCACCATACTTAAATTCCTCTTCAATGAATCTACCTAAATTTTTTTGTTTTTAAGTAATTATACATTTTTATGATGTTTTGGTATTTGTAATATATTTTATATTTCATTATAACTATATTATACATTGTGGTAAATGTTTATTTCTTCAGACTCTAATAATAAACCCCTTGAAAATTGCTTTATATTATTTTTTATTATTTGGTAGAAATAATTCTATATCTGAATTCAATGCAACATTTACAAATTCATATAGGTTTTTGTGTATTAGTTGAAGCATTCCATTTATATAAATGTTTCATGGGTTGTTTCCAAGTAAATGTCAGATTTTTAAATGTACAGATATGTACTTAAATATTCAGAAATAGCACTTTTTAAGTGCAAAACCAAGAATTATCACTCTAAACATATATGAAGTACTTTGATACATCAGAATAAAAATTTGAAATAAACTTTGTTTCTGTTGAACTCTTGAGGAGAAAAAAATTCACTTAAGAAGAATGATGAGAAAGGATATATGAAAGGAAAATAACAAATAGCACCACAAGCAAAATAATTTGATGAGAAGTGATGAAATATACAGCAATAAAATATTTCCACTGAGACATCTCACAAAGGTATAGAAAGTTTCTTAATACTGTAAAGAAAAGTAAGTTTACTTAAGTCTCAAATTTGGTCAAAGGTCAACTTATGATTTTGATGCACGGCTGCAATTTATTCAGTATCAAGGTTCACAGAAATTGCAAATCAGCTTCACACATTGGTTATGAATTCTTTATATGTTTCTTCTAGTTCCAGGTAACAAAAAAAAAATCACAGGTACCATGGAGGGTTTGCTGTGAATTTAATGTCTAATTTTGATGTGTATATTTACATCCAAAGAGTTTTAACCATGAAATTATAAATAGTAATCTAAATATACAAACCTGTATCTACCAAAGTTGTATAAAAAATTACTCATTCTGTTCTTTAGAATTCTCTTGTAATTCTTCCTTTTCCCCCTTTAATTCTTTTTATTACAGATTTTCAGACAAAAATAAATTCTTGTTGTTATTTGGTCAGAAATTGAGATGAAAAATACAAAGCCCTCCCTTCCCCCCTTTTCAAAAATTCTAAGTGACAAAAGAACAGGCTCACTGTTGTTAGTAAATTTTCTAAATGTTGCTTCTTCTTTGTATGTATAATCTTCATACTGCTTGTTTCTTTCCATCATCCTATATCATCAAAAGACATCTAGTATAGTGCCCTGTCCACCAAGGTGTCAGATAAATGCCTCACTAACTGAATATATCACTTGTATTCAGCTTCCTGGAATTAAGTTCTTAGTCATTTTTCTTATTTAATTTTTTAATCTTGAGTTATTTGGTACAATCATGTATCATTGTTCATGAAATTATCTCTTTATGTTATATGAGAAATCTGAGATGGTAAAATAATTATGCGTGTTATGCATCATTGCAAGGAGTGGACAGGTTTCAATAACAGGTTCATTGAATGTCAATAAAAAAGTAATTAGCTTTCTAAATTTTGCCCAAGCAATTTATATCAAGATCTCAAGGCTCTTAAGAAATAAGAGATAAAGAAAAAGCAACTCTGCTGGAGTTGCTGAACTTCCACAAGTTGATGAACTTGTGCCTGTAAGTTTTAAGAAGAACACATCAACTGATAACTCAATTTGGAAAATAATTTTTTAAACTGTATTTTATATTTTCACTTTCTATAATCAATTTTTAGTGATAGTTTTGGCTTATTTCAGCAAAGTGTTAGATGACAGAACTTCCTCTTTACAATTTGAAATGATTACATCTCTGCCTGTAAAGTGTATTTACAAAAATATCTTCCTGCAACTTGCTTAAAACATTTTTTTCTTTCAAGCAGTTTTAGGTTTGCAGAAAAATTGAACATAAAGTACACAGTTTTCATATACCCCCTGCCTGCCCGCATGTGCAGCCTCCCCCATTATCAAAATGCCACACCAAAGTGGTACATTTGTTACAGTCAATGAGTCTACATCAACACTCTATTACCCCCCAAAGCCCATAGTTCACATTAGGGTTTATACTTGGTGTTGTATATTCTATGAGTTTTGGCAAATGTACAGTGACATGTATATACTATTATAGTATCAACCAGGATAGTTTTACTGCCCCCAAATCCTCTATGTTCTGCCCCTAAAGCCCTGGCAACCATTGATTTTTTCACCATCTCCATAGTTTTGACTTTTCTGGAGTATCATGTAGTAGGAATCATATATTATATGGCCTTTTGTATTGGCTTCTTTCACTTAGTAATATGCAGTTAGTCTCCCTCCATGGCTTTTCACAGCTAAATTGCTCATTTCTTTTTAGTGCTGAATAATATTCTGTTGCCTGTATATACCACAGTTTGTTTATTCACTTAGCTATTGAAGTACATCTTGGTTGCTTCTAAGTTTTGGCAATTGAGAGTAAAGCTATAAAATAAAGTCCATGTCTAATGTTTGTGCAGACCTAAGTTTTCAGCTCCTCTGGGTAAATACCAAAGAGTGCAACTGCTGAATCATATGGTAAGAGGATGTTTAGTTTTGTAAGAAACTGCCAAACTGCCTTTTAAGGTGGCTGTACCATTTTGCATTCCCACCATAAGCTGTTTTTAATAATGTAAAAATAAATATCCAAAGAACATGAGGTAATTCTATGGAATATGTAATCTTTCAGTAGGGATTCCCCTTGGAACTCCAGGTTAAAGTATCCAATATTTTCATTTAAATTTCTCATGCCTACTTCAGAGCAAAACAGAGCTCTTGATATCTCCACATTTCTACCGCATAACTGGCCCTCAAACCTGTTTCACTATCTCAGTAAATACACTCATCCACCAAGATTTCTACCTTGCTATTCACTATTCACATTCTGTGCATTAGCAAATACAGTTATCTCTTTAAAATGTTTTATATCCATCTATTTTTCTTTAATAATATTCATTATTCATTATTATTCATTATTATTCAATATTCATTATTCATATTCATTATTCATTATATTCATTATTATTAATTCCAGGAAGCTGAATACAAGTGATATATTCAGTTAGTGAGGCATTTATCTGACACCTTGGTGGACAGGGCACTATACTAGATGTCTTTTGATGATATAGGATGATGGAAAGAAACAAGCAGTATGAAGATTATACATACAAAGAAGAAGCAACATTTAGAAAATTTACTAACAACAGTGAGCCTGTTCTTTTGTCACTTAGAATTTTTGAAAAGGGGGGAAGGGAGGGCTTTGTATTTTTCATCTCAATTTCTGACCAAATAACAACAAGAATTTATTTTTGTCTGAAAATCTGTAATAAAAAGAATTAAAGGGGGAAAAGGAAGAATTACAAGAGAATTCTAAAGAACAGAATGAGTAATTTTTTATACAACTTTGGTAGATACAGGTTTGTATATTTAGATTACTATTTATAATTTATAATTCATTATTATTATTATGATACTGAGATTTTCTTTTCATTAACAAGAAGATGCTATGAGGGCAGAGATCTCACTTTTCCTATTCTTGATTTTGTTTCTGATGTTTAATTCTCAATGCCTGCAACATGGTAGACATTCAATAAATATTTGCTTAACAAATAAATTAAATGATCATTGTAGTAGATGTTGTATAATTCTCACATAACATTTAGTGGAGTTTCCTCAGCCCCCATTCCTTTCATACAATACCCTCATTTTGTTCAGATAATCCACTCTCCTTCCCAAGGTCCTGTTCTTCATGTAACCAATCATTTAGGCATATGACATCTTTCTGTACAATAAGATGTGAAGTCATATATGTTATTGGCTTCTAAGAATTGTTTCTTTACTCTTAGTAAGAAACATAAGATTGTCATCTGTCATATTCCCTGCATGTTGTCCTATCTGCTTGGGACATTTGGGCCTGTGGAAGCCATTCTGTGGCCATGAAGGAAATGGAACTAGCAGAGAAAACACTTTGAAAATGCCTGAGGAAATGATAGAATATGGGTCATTGAAATGTTGAGTTAATGAAACCTGAGGTGCTGATGTTGGTATCTTTTGTGTGGAGTATTCCAACTTACTCATTGTTAGCAAGTTGTGCTAGAATTCTGGCTACTTGCTGCCCAAACCATCACAATACATACATTTACATTAAAAATTTTATAAGAGATATAAGCAAATATAATCTAAAATATATTTTCTTTCTAATATCTGTCTACTTATATTAATCCAATAATTTTTAAATAAATAATACTGAGTTAAATTCTGAGATATTTATTTAAAGTTTTATTGTTTTATCACCTGAATGAATTTCTAGTGCAAGAATAGATTAAATACAAAAAAAAAAAAAGAATAGATTAAATGCCTGAACTGTTATTATTATTATTTGGTATTTTTATTTTGTTACTTGTCTTTTAAAGGTAAAAAAAAATATTCTTCATTTAAAAAAATATTTTTACCTGCCTGGTGAGAGATTCTGACAGTTTTTTTGTTAAGGAAGAACAAAGAACCTTTGGGCCTACTTTCAAGGACAATTAAGACCTTTGGAAGTTTGAGAATTTTGCCATCTTCTGAGTTATTCTGAAGCCTTGGATCTGACTTGTGGTTTAGTGTATGTTGTGACTGATCTTTTGCATTTATTACCACTCCAATAGTATCATATCTAATGGTCAGTCTGTTGTATACCTAGAGACTTAGACGTTCCTTGAATGAATTTCTCTGTAATGTTATCATTATCATCAAATATGTCCCACAAAAGTGAATTTATGGCCTAAAATTTTTGTTCTAGGGACTCTTCTATGCCAAGTTTTATTACCTCAAATCTTCTAAAATAGCCATATCTTAAGGGTCATTTCAAAGTAACCAAAATACTTGTTTCCCAGAACGAGAGAAGAAAAATAAATGATGAAGTCATTATGTACTTTAGGATAACAGTGGTCATAATTAACCTAGCATGTCATTTTATCCTATAATTTAGATTATGCCAAATGATTTTTATTGGATGATCTGTGCTTGTTAAGTTCAGCAGACACTATGACAGCCTATTCCCCTGGTGTAACAGAGTTCCAAGAAAAAAAAATTATCAGTGATTCACAAAAACACTCCCACAGGATTAGATGAAACACCTATCTACTTTCTTTGAAAGCATATTGAAATGATTTATAATAGCCAAATCACTAATACTACTAAGATTAGATATTGAACAAATGGTCAAGTGTAGACCATTTGTTAAACTTTTGGGTCAATGGGAACATATGAGACTAGAATGAGAGGTTATTTTTGGAGGCTTAAAAGTAACTTTTTGAGAATAAGTAGAAGAAGGAAGGCATCAACAGGTCAAAGTGTGAAGTTCATTAATTCATTTATCCAACAAATAGTTTTTAAGTGCTTACTATGTGACAAACATTGTTCTCGACTCCACACAATATAGGAAAATATTTTTGCACTCCTCACTCATAGAACTTACCTATAGTAGAGAAGGAAAGGAAATATCTTACATAGAAAAATTGTATGCTAGATTGTGGTAAATGCTATGGAATAAAAAGATCAGGGTAGATTGTGAGTGTGGGGTACAGGGTACATTCTTTGAGTTGCAGTTTAAAATAGGGTGATCAGAATAGACCTACTTTGAAAGTGATATTCAACTTGTATCAGATATTTCATTATATTTTAGAACAATCCAATAATAAAACGTTGACTGATTGATCTTCCAGGCAAATGCACCATGGAAAAGTGAGCATTATAACATCTTAAATGTGTATGACAATGTTTACACACACATACACACAATTCTCTAATGTATATGATGAGGTTGTTACTATTAGCCCATTTTACATGTGACATATTTTAGACAAAGAGAAATTATATGACTTGCCTGAAGTTAATTAACTAGTTCTTTCAGCCCTAAATTTTGTATTTAAATCATGTTAGTTAATTCACTCTTAAGTTGTCCAGCTCTCATAATCTATTTTTTTACCCTATTGGATGGCCATTGTGAAAAATCACAATTTATAATGTTCAGACTTGGTTCAATTTTTTGTAATTACTTTGAACAATGAATTATGATTCTTAAGAAGAAGAGTCAAGATGTCATTATTACTATTACTATGACTATAGAGATTCATTTTTATATAACCACTAATACTTTTACCATTTAATGTGCTGATTATGTTAATGAGATTTGGCATACGTAACCCAATTAATTGGCACAGTGGAGAGTCAGCATAGGTATAGAAGCAAGGTGAGTTTCTCTTGATTAAATTGTACAGGGTGCCCCCAACAGAGTCAAGTGTCACATGTAATAACAATCTCATATTTCTGACTTACTGGCCTATGGACATTATTTAATAGCTTGTCAAAAGTCACTTAAGTAAACTGATTTGAAAAATGGAATTCAGTACAGATTATTCATGTAGAAAGCAACATTTAAATCAGAGTAATAAGCATTTTGTTTTGTTACACATAATGAGTGAATTTACATAAATTCCACTACAAGGTCTTATTAAAAGTATTCAGTTTTGATTCCTAGGTGTTTAGCAAGATTTTTTGAAATACATGAAATAGAGTTAGATGCCGTCTTAAAGATTATAATTGTATGACACCACACAGTTATCACATAGGATCTGACAACCAGAAAATACATATTTTGTTTGTAAATCGAAATGCAAGAAGACAAAGTTGTGAAACTCACTTTACACAAACAGTTTGTAAGAGAACTTTTTCTAACTAACCTTTTCTAATATATACTTGGTGATCATGTCCTATATGTGAGGCAGGACATAAAAATTAAGAATCAGAGTCTCCATGTTATACTGATAAGAAGTTCTGGTCAAAAATTATTGGTGAGAGAAATGCATGGAGTATGATATGAAATGTCCATCAAGATAGTATAAGATGAAAACAAAGAAAGGTAAGAATCAGACCCTACAGAGCCTTGAAACAGTGTCAAAAAGTTTCACATTTGCCTTAAAAGCCAAGGAAAGTCATTGAGAAGGAGTTTGACATAATCAGATTTGAATTCCACAAGATCCCTTTGCCTGCAGTGTTAAAAAATAAATTTAAAAGATACGCAGTAAAAGGTGGAGGACCATTTAAGACAAGGGATTAGCAAACTAGGGATCTGTGGGCTAAATCCAGCCTGCCACGTGCTTTATTTTACAGCCCAGGAGTTAAAATTTGTTTTTACATTTTTAAATGTTTGAAAGAAAAATAGAAGAATAAAATTTCATGTCACTTAAAAATTGTGTGAAATTCAAATTTGTGTCCATAAATAAAGTTTTATTGGAACACAGTCTTATTCATTTCATTAATTTACTGCCTGTGACTGCTATTGTCATTACAATTTCAGCATTAGTAATTGCAGTAGAGATCACAATGCTCAAACACCCTAAAATATTTATTTTAGGGCCTTTACAAAAAAAGTTTACTGACTACTGATTTCAGCTATTGAAGTGGTCCAGGTGAGAGCTGATGGTAGCTTACAAAGATAAACAGTAATATGTGAATCCAAGAGAGATAATCATACCTCCATCTCACAGTACACTGAGTATAGAAATAAGGGAAAATGTAATGTGAGAGAGGCTCCTGAATTTCTGAATTTCATGTGCATATTGATAGCATTCATGAGTTAGTTAATACTGGAAGAGGATCATGCTGGCGAGGGAGTGGAGTGAAATAAAAATCTCAGTTCCATACATCTGAGTTTTCAGGTACTTTGAAATTTATAAGAACATATGTCAAGTAGATAGTTGAATATATATGGAGTTCAGATGAGTGATTCATGTGGGAGCTATAAAGATGTGAGTAACCAACGGGCCATATATAACAGTTAAACTCATAGTTTCAATGAAGCATCCAAGGGTGAGAGTGCAGAATGATGCCAGAATATGTTCTAGCACCAAGTCTTAAGGAATTGCAATATTTATTGTTTGGGTAAAGTAGGTTGGCCCTGTGAAGTAGACAGAAAAAAGAGCAAGAGAGGAAAGATGAAACCCAGGAGACTTTAATATCATGGAAAATAAAGAAAAAATGTCAAGAAAGAAGGAGTGCTCAACCATGTACATCCTGCCAAGAACTAAGAAAAATGAGTAAATCTCTATTGAGATTGCCAACTTTAGCCATGCTTTTTTTTGAATGGAAGTTTATTTCTATGTTATCTATAATAAATATTCTTAATAGTGATCAGGCCAAATAAGTCAATAAAGACAAAAAAACTGATAGTTTGAATTACACAAATATTTAAAACTTCTGACAACTAAAAAGCAAATTCCAAATCAAAGAAAAACAAATTGGAAAATAGTGGCAATGCATATGTAAAGATTTATGATACAAAATTATTAAAGGTCAATAATAAAATGCTGAGTACTGCAACAGAAAAATGGGACAAAAATTGAATAGGCAGTTCAGAAAAATAGCAATGCATATGACTGGTAAACTTGAAAAAAAATCCTCAGCAAATGAACATCTCATTTCTGTGCCTGTAAGGTTGAGAACTAGACCCTACAAAGTGGTAGCTCCTCCTCATCTAGGAGATTCACTTCTGCCTTCTAGCTCCCAAGCCAATATTAGTTAATTAATTGTACATTCAGGTTTTATAGATTGACTGAACTTTACAGTGATAACATCTGTCTAAAAAATTTTTTTTGAGTGATCATAATACTTAAAAAATTATAGCCACAAAAGCATAACAAATGCTATTGAAATTCAGTGTTATACAGTGTAATTGAGGGAAAACAAGAATGTCTCCCTTTCTTACTAACCAGAAGGAATGTGCAGGTTTTATACTGTACAAAACATAGATGAATGCTTAAATAAGTGAGAAGGAGTGGCCTGGGAGTTGAGAGACTTGTATGGTTCTAGCATTGTAAATAACATCTCTGTGTACCTTTCCTCAAATAAAGAGAATTATCATGAGGAATAAACAAGTTATTTTGATGGAGAAAAATTATTACACATTTATGTTTTTCTCTGGGGTCAAATTGTATTGTTGGTCAATATGTTATTTACATATTGCTAATTTTCAAGATCCTCTTCCAATGTACATGGAAACATAAACAGAATATCAGCAATGACATTTAAAATGCATTATCTTTATCAATAGAAGTTTATGCTATTTTAGTCACGTCAGGATGATGAATGGCATATAATTCAGAGAAAAATGGCCCAGAGCAGATATACAGAATTTACATAGGATGGATTCATCTGGCAGTAAATCAAATGAAAATTTCAGTTTTATTGTCTTCAAGAAGCTAATCCTAATTTACAATTTATTTGCATGATTTGAACATTTTGACCCTTTTATTTAAACTCAAATTATGTCATCTTTACCTAAACGACCATAATTTTTGTATTATTAAGAGGTTAACTAGTTTTCTAATTTATAGAGCTGAAAGATATCTTTGAGATTGAGATAAATGCATTTTTCTAAAAGAAACAGTTTGCTATAATTCCAGTGTCCCAATTCCATCCTGTTATTCAATACTTCTAAACATAGTTCAAACATTTGACACATTCCTTTGAAAGCATGCTTAAGTCTTATTTACATATGCATGTCCAATATAATTAATGAAATCTAAAATCCCTGGAGTACTGGATTAGTGTCCTTTTCTTTTATATTTCCCTACAACAAAGAGTATAGTTCAGTGGTTTTCAACCCTGGCTGAGCATCAGAATGATCTGTGAAGCTGTTAAAAATATCTTGAGAGAGGCCAGCCTCCCCATGCATTCCCACTGAGTCTTAAGCTGAGACTGAATCTCCTGGGGTGAGCCTTGTCATTTTTATTTTGAAAAATCTTCACAGATGATAGTGAGACTGAATTAATTAAGACTTTTCAGGTTATAAATTAAAAAATTCCTCTTGAGCTATCTTATAAAAGGGGGACTTATTTTAGGGATACAGAAATCACTCACAGAACAGAGTAGGGATGTGGTTCAGCCCCAGAAATAGACTAGAGCCAGGGCCTGGGAGCATGGAAGGGTACCCCACAGGGGGCTTCGCCTACAGCCTGCTTTCTCATCCCTTTTTTTTCTTTGCATGTCAACATTATTCATCTCTACCCTTACAGGCAAGCATCCACTGTTTCCCAGATTCTGAGTTTACACTTTCTCTTTTCGAGAAAGCAGTCAGACTGATCCTTGAATCTCTTGGTTCCGATTCTTGGTTTTTGTTTGTTTTCATTTTTTAGTCACGTTGCGTGGCATGTGGGATCTTAGATCCCAAAGTTACTCAGGGTAGGGTTCATCTGTTGAGTTTGAGTCATTCCAAATCTTAGCACAGGCCATATTCTACAACCATTACTGCTCCCACCGAGGATGGTGTGAGGGAGCTGGGGGGGAAAATCTACAAGGTGTGGCCAGGGTTCGGGATCACTGGATAATTCATTTAAACAACAGACATTTATAAGCTCATAACAGGTGCCCCACTGGACTGAGAATATAAAATTAAACAGGAGAGATATGCTACCTGCTTTACAAGATGCTTCAAATATTCTGTTTATTTTTTTCCCCAGGGGAGAGATAGTAGCATCCTGAAGCAACGGTAGTAGCATTGAAGAAGAAGAGATGTGGGCAAAATTGAGATATATTGAAGAAGAAGAATGAAAAGACCTGGTGTTTGTTCAGATACAAGTTGAAAGTGAAAGAGAAGAGACAAAGATGATCAAGGTAATGCTATAATTTATTGTCCAAAAGAATATACTTCTGAGAGTGAAAGGGGACACTAATGAAAAATGAGAGTATATTATCACTTTAAAGTTGAGGCTTGGTTTTCTGGCCTGGGAGACTAGATGATGATGCTAACATTGTATTAAAGATCTCAGAACAGGTTCAAGTTGGGAGGAGGGCTTCAGTTTTAAACCCTCTGAAGCGGAGGTGCAAGTGTGCCATACCAATGGAGCTACCCACCTGGCCTGTAGGCATGTGGGTCTAGAACTCCAGAGACATTTTTTCAGCAGAGATATTTATTTGGAGAGTCAATAGTCCATTGAAAATAAATGGAAACAACGGAGTAGAAAATATCACTCTCACTCAGAAGCTTCTTCTGAGGCAAAACAGTTATTTATTTAAGATCTATATGTTACTCTCTCTTTACCTCTTTCGGATGTTAACATAATCTGAAGCTACAGATCATATTACTGTTAGTAAACTACCTTTACATTATAAAAGTTCTGCCAGAACTAGGTGGACATTTCTGCTTTCAGTTTGGTAATCAAATTCACAATAATGATTTGGAATTCACCTTGTCTTTTTATTTCCAGTGCCTTCTTAATTTTTTTTTTTTTTTTTTGCGGTGCGCGGGCCTCTCACTGTTGTGGCCTCTCCCGTTGTGGAGCACAGGCTCCGGACGCGCAGGCTCAGCGGCCATGGTTCACGGGCCCAGCCGCTCCGCAGCATGTGGGATCTTCCCGGACCGGGGCACGAACCCGTGTCCCCTGCATCGGCAGGCGGACTCTCAACCACTGCACCACCAGGGAGGCCCTTTCTTAATTTTTATTTGTAAAAATATTATGTTTAATTCTTGATGACATTTGGAGAATTATCTTCAACTATAGATTGAGTGACTAAAGAACTAGTGAAACCAGATGTTGAGAAGGGAGGATTTGAGGTTTTGAAAGCCTTGTTCTCTTTGTAAGTTTAAGAAGACAGTAATCACATCTTCTTTTATTTTACTCTCAGTGAAGAGCAGTTGATAAGGATAGTGTGGTGAGTGGGGGGGCGGTGTGTGGTGTGTGTGTGTGAGGGGAGGGGGGAGATAAAGGGAGGACCTAAAAAAAGGAAAGGGAAAAAGGAAAGGGTTTTATGAGCTTTGCTAAATTCTTCAGCATTCTTATTATCTCATTATATTCTTAGTGGTTCTCATGGTATAGGGCTCTTTCCTTCATTTTATTTTCTCACTTCCCAAGGCTGTGCTTAGGGCCATAAGTTCTAAGGATTCTGAAAGGCAGTCATCTTTGTCAGTACCAGTGGGCACTAATGCCTGGAGACTTAAGAAATTATTGATTTCACACTGACATCATCTGTTCCTCATTTTTCTGAGTATACACACTGATTCTCTATTGTCAAGACTGTGTGATCTAAGAAACACCATGTGTGACATTAAAACACCATATGTGACACCATATGTGACATTAAAACAATTTTACCTATGGTACAAATGTTTTCCCAGATGTAGAGACTGACAAATAAAATGTGTAATGCCTAAAGAACTAGTGAAAAGCAGAATTTCTAAATCAGAAAAATCTGTCTTTGGTGTATTCCAAAATTATCTTTCAATATAGTCTCATTACTGTGATTCCAATTTTCAGGTGTCATTTTTATTGGTTTTAAACTAATAACTGATTAGACTGGAAGTGTGTGACATCTTTTCAGGCTCTCTTTCACAATCTAAAACATAAATCTCTAGTGGTAAGCTCTAATATCTAAATTAATGGTTTGTATCCTGTTGCTATTTTAATCAAGTTATATAAATATAACAATTATATAAGTATTTATTCTAACCAGTTTAGTAATATGGACACATGTATTCCATTAAGATGTATTTTATGTTAACATGGAACACTTTCAAGGCCAGTCAAATATATATGTACTTTTTCTTCTAGTTTTACTGGGATATAATTGATATATACCACTGTATAAGTTTAAGGTTTATAGCATAATGATTTGATTTACATACATCATGAAGTGATTATCGCAATAAGTTTATTGAACATTCATCATCTCATACAGATACAAAATTAATATTATGACATAGTATGAGTGTGTTTTGTGTTTGGTAATTGCAATCATTGTTGCTTTTGTTGTGGTCATCCATTTACAATGCTTGGTGTCAGTTTATTTATTTCTTGTAAAAATAAAATACAGTGTGTGTGTGTGTGTGTCTGTGTGTGTGTGTGTGTGTGTGTGTGAAAGAAAAAGAAAAACGTTCTGGAGATGGATGGTGGTGACGGTTGCACAAACAATGTGAATGTACTTAATGCCACTGAACTGTACACTTAAATATAGTGAATATGGTAAGTTTTACGTTATGTATATTTTATCACTATTTTTAAAATAAAGAATAATACCTTTTTAAACTCAAAAAAAAAAGAAATTCAAAAATTTTTTTCTTGTGCTGAAAGCTTTTAGGGTTTATTCTCTTAAAAACTTTCATATAGGCCTTCCCTGGTGGTGCAGTGGTTGAGAGTCCGCCTGCCAATGCAGGGGACAAGGGTTTGAGCCCTGGTCCGGGAGGATCCCACATACTGTGGAGCAACTAAGCCTGTTTGCCACGACTGCTGGGCCTGCACTCTAGAGCCCGCAAGCCACAACTACTGAAGCCTGCACGCCTAGAGCCTGTGCTCCACAATGGGAAAAGCCACTGCAATCAGAACATGTGAACTGCAGCAAAGAGTGGCCCCCGCTCACAGCAACTGGAGAAAGCTTGCACGCAGCAATGAAAACGCAACACAGCCAAAAAAAAACTTTCATATATAACACACAGCAGTGTTAATTATATTTCTCACGTTGTACAGTACATCCCTAGTAGTTATTTATCTTATAACTGGATGTTTTTAAAATTTATTTAATGCATTTGTTATTCAATCATTCTTCAAGAAAGCCCTCTTTTTTCTTCTCCTCCCTTCACATCCCAATATCCAATAAGCGCCTCTATAAGTCTGCTTGGGTTTCCATAACAAAATACCACATCCTGGATGGCTTAAACAACAGAAATTAGTTCATCACAGTTTTGGAGGCTGGGAAGTCAAAGATTAAGGTGCCATCCAGGTATGTTTCATTCTGAAGCCTCCTCTCTTAGCTTGTAGGCAGCTACCGTCTCACTGTATGTTCACACGACCTCTTTGTGTGCTTGCTGAAAGCAAGTGAGCTCTCTGGTGTCTCTTCTTGTAAGGACACTAATCCCATCAGATAATGGCCCCATCCTTATGACCTCATTTAACCTTAATTACTTCCTTAGAGGTCCCCTCTTCAAATATATCTACACTGGAGTTAGGGCTTCAACATATGAATTTGGGGAGGGGACCCAAATATTCAGTTCATAACAGGGACCAAGTCCAGGAAAATTGGTAAAGTTGATATTGCCATATCTACTATCTTATTTTAGATTCTTTTTGTTTCTTGTTTGAATAATGTTGAAGTCTCTAAGCTCCAATCTTTATTTCTCCATTTTATCCTTCTTATAAGTGCCTTGTGTTGATTATAATGTTTAAACTTGGTGATTTTACTTCCATGACTAATACTTCAACTTTTCTTTGGAGTAAAGTATAAGTTGTGTGGCACATAAGGCCCTCTATCATCTATCTCTTTTTGCTTTACTCTATAGCATAATACATAGAGTGCTCCTCATGCTACATATGACATAATATTATTGATTTACAAATAACTCCTCCAAGTATCAGGGTTTTATTCCTTTGTTTATTATTTTTTTCTTCTTGGGAGACCCTTACCTTCATTGGAAAATGGCTACATATTATTATGGTCCCAGCAGACATGTCAAATCCTCTATGAAGTCTCACTTTTTTCTTGTTCCTATAGAGTGTGCCTAGAAAAAAATAATTTCTACCAAACTGAAACAAAATATATATTAAAAGAGACCTAAGATACCTCTAAAAAACTTTTGAGCCACACAAGAAATCAAAGCTGTTATTGCAAAAGACTTAGAATAAATGAAAAACATAAGCATTCCATATTCAAATACATGGGAATTCATTAAAGTAATGCTTGAATGAAAATTTGTAGCTTTAAATGCTTATTTTAATAAATAACAAGCTCACTTCAATCAGAATTATGCAAATTAATTTGAAAACCTGGTTGGAATGAATGAATTTTTAGGAAAATATAAAACATACATGCCAAAAGAGATACAAAATCCATACAGAACACTTTACATATTAAAAAAAATGATAAAAAGAGAAAAGCTATTTATGAAATAACACCAGCTCAAGACATTTTTAAATGATTATTCAAAAACAAACAACAACATGAAAGGATGAATATCAAAAAGAATTTCAAATCCTTTCGAAGAATACCAAGGCCTGTGAAAGATAGCAACAAATAAGAAAAGCAGAAACGAAGACAATTTTTTGAATGTTGCTACAAAAATGGAAAAAAAATGATAGCACATGAAAGAATAATAAACTTCGAAAAAGTCAAGTTTATACAATAATGAAAAGATGATCCAGCATTAGGAAATCCTAAATCATCTCCATAGTTGCTGATAATATAATTGCCTACATTTAATGAAATTGGGATAGACAGATACTTATCATAAAACATATTTACATGTGGCCCAATCCAAAAATCACAGTTACACTTAACACAAAAATATAGATATTCTTCTATCATGTTAAGAGTGTAAAAATTATGTTTATTTGGAATATCTAAGAGGATAAGAGGATTTAGAAAATGTTGGGTATAATATTAATGTTCAGAAATCAATTTTATTCCATATAAATGATAGGCAGTTAGAAGCTGCACTTGAAGAAAAGACCCCAATAACAATTACAATATGCTAAATGAATATCTAATCATTGCATACCTTGTCAGTTACAGAATGGCAGCTATTTTCTCCATGTGGGTGGCTTGTTATTTCATTTTTTTATGGGTTAATTCTTTTTCACTTTTAAACATAGAAAAATTCAAATATATAGTGAAGTAGAGAGAATAGTGGAATGAACCTCTTTCACCCAGCTTTAATAATAATATATGGCTAATCTTCTTTTATCCAAATGCCAACCCATACTCCATACTTCATTGGTTTTCTTTTGAGTTAAATCATTTAATTTTATATGTAAATATTTCAGCATGTATTTCTAGAAACTTCACAAACAATTTGGACTAGTAATTATATGTAAAATATAGTTAAAAATAATATTGGATTCACCAAAATGTTTGTTCTTTTTTTCTGTAAGATGGCTGTAGTAGCACTTAGTTGTCTTTAACTTCATTTGAAACAATTTTGTTAGATTGTATTGTGACAGCTGTCATATCAGTGTGCATTAAAAAAAAGGATAAAAATTGTTGAATTTTTGTGTAGCCATTTTAATATTGCAGATGGAAGAAATAAGCAACATTTTCAGCAGATTATGCTTTATTATTTCGAGGAAGATTACAAACGCAACTGAAATGCAAAAAAGATTTGTGCAGTATATGGAGAAAGTGCTGTGACTGAACAAATGTGTCAAAAGTGGTTTGCGAAGTTTCGTGCTGGAGATTTCTCGCTGGACAATGCTCCATAGTTGGGTAGACCAGTTGAAGTCAATAACATTCAAATCGAGACATTAATTGAGAAAAGTCAACGTTATACCATGCGTGAGATAGCCGACATACTCAAAATACCAAAATCAAGTGCTGAAAATTATTTGCACCAGCTTGGTTATGTTAATCACTTTGATGTTTGGGTTCCATATAAATTAAGTGAAAAACATCTTCTTGACCATACTTCCGCATGAGATTCTCTACTTAAACATACTGAAAACGTTCCATTTTTAAAACAAACTCTGATGGGCGATGAAACGTGGATACTGTACAATAATGTGGAACAGAAGAGATCGTGGGGCAAGTGAAATGAACCACCACCAACCACACCAAAGGCCGGTTTTCATCCAAAGAAGGTGATGTTGTGTACATGGTGGGATTGGAAGTGAGTCCTCTATTGTGAGCTCCTTCTGGAAAACCAAATGATTAATTCCAACAAGTACTGCTCCCAGTTAGACCAACGGAAAGCAGCACTCAATAAAAAGCGTCCAGAATTAGTCAACAGAAAACGTATAATCTTCCATCAGGATAACACAAGACTGCATGTTTCTTTGATGACCAGGCAAAAACTGTTACAGCTTGGCTGGGAAGTTCTGATTCATCTACCTATTCAGCAGACATTGCACCTTTGGATTTCATTTCATTTATTTGGGTCTTTACAAAATTCTCTTAAAGGAAAAAATTTCAATTCCCTGCAAGACTGTAAAAGGCACCTGGAACAGTTCTTTGGTCAAAAAGATAAAAAGTTTTGGGAAGATGGAATTATGAAGTTGCCTGAAAAATGGCAGAAGGTAGTGGAACCAAAGGGTGAATACATTGTTCAATAAAGTTCTTGGTGAAAATGAAAAATGTGTCTTTTATTTGTACTTAAAAACTGAAAGCACTTTTTGGCAAACCCAATAATTCTTTTAATATCATCAGTGTTCAAACCCCCTTGATTGTACACACATCACTCTTTCTTCCTGCCTCCCTTTCCCAATTTATTTATTAGCCAGTTTTGTCTCGTAGTTCCTGTTGTTTGAACTTTGTGGATGATATCCTCTAGTGTCATTTAATGTATTCTTACAGATTTTGTAATTAGTGGTTAGATCTAGTGACTGTACAATTCAGGTTTATATATTTATATTTTAGTAAAATACTTCAGATATGGTGCTGTACACGTCCATCAGGAAGCATGTATGTCTGGCTTCTCTTTTTGTAATGTTGGCAGCCACCGATAATCACTGTTAGATCCATATTTTTCATTATGAGTGACAGAATAGGGATATTCCAATTTTATCAATTCATTCTAATTAGACAGGCTAAATGTCTTTTGGATAACAGAAATACCTTTATTGCACAAATTTTTTTTTTTTTTTTTTTGCGGTACGCGGGCCTCTCACTGTTATGGCCTCTCCCGTTGTGGAGCACAGAC
This sequence comes from Mesoplodon mirus, assembly GCF_964341445.2. NCBI lineage: Eukaryota > Metazoa > Chordata > Mammalia > Artiodactyla > Ziphiidae > Mesoplodon > Mesoplodon mirus. Next base: position 48,665,316 of record NC_138984.1, read on the forward strand.
TCCGGACGCACAGGCTCAGCGGCCATGGCTCATGGGCCCAGCTGCTCCGTGGCATGTGGGATCTTCCCGGACGGAGGCATGAACTCGTGTCCCCTGCATCAGCAGGCGGACTCTCAACCACTGCGCCACCAGGGAAGCCCTATTGTACAAATTTTTAATATTTTTGTAGCTTTCATTTTTTGTTGTGATTAAAGACATATACTTAACTTCATTTTTCCAAAAAGCCTATTGTTATTTAGTATTTTCATACTCTGCCCAGCCACTATTGCTTGACATATTTTAACAATACACTAAAAGATATTCATCCTAATCATGCAATTTAACTATTGCCTTAGATTGAATTATTCAAATCTAACACTCTGAGGCAGAAATTTTTATGCAGGAGGTTTCTTAGGAGGTGCTTTTGGTAACAATATCTGTGCGCAAGAGAAGTAGACATGGGCAGGAAAGATGTTAAACTCTGATGCAAAAAAAATTATATGGGAGCCAATTATATGGAGAACTGTGGAGCTGGACAATTTCCAGAGTTGTCTTGGACCAGTGGGAGAAACCAGATCTCATTACCCGGCAGGGACCAATTTGTGGAAGAAAAAAGGGGAGGAAGCTATCTGTGGTTAAGGACAATTCCTGGAGAGCCAATCAGAAGTGAGATGTCAGCAGGTACTGGCAACTGAGGGAAGATGCCTCAGGCCTGGAGGGCAATTTTGGTGGGGCACCACAGCATCCAGTGCAGCCTATTCTGTGCATTCACATCCACTTGCTTCCTGTAGTAAGTTCAGCTCATCGAGAAATAGCTTCTCTAGGATTTGGGGGATGCTTGCAAGAAAGAGGTTAGTGGAAAGGACTCAAATCCCAACAACTGCAACTGGTCTTGAGGACAAAACTGATGCTCCCTTTGTCCCTCATCTATAACTCATTCTAAATTCCCTAATTCCCAGCTAGGACCTCCTCTAGTCTAGGTGACTTATAAGATGGGGTGAGCCATACCTTCACACCAGAGGGGTCCAGGCACCTGTTATCATGACCTTTTCAAGTGGGGGCTCCTGAACTTGTCTATTTGCTGCCCCAAATAGGCAGAGTGGGGGGTACTAAGAAACACCCCAGTGGATCCCAGGGAGACAAATGTATTCTTTTGTGCCTCCAGTGTATAATAACATACCCATCTCCTCTTGATAATCAAGGTTAATTCACCAGCCAGTGTGGTGACTCCTTTCCTTGCTTGATGTTCTCTTGGCACAAGGAACCTGAAGAAACCTATCAGCAGCCATCATTTAATGAGTATCTTGCTGTTTCCTGTGTTATAAACAATCTCTCTGAAAACTGGGACCTCTAGACCAACATCACCAAGAATGGAAAGCACAAATTCCCCAAGTATTTCGGTATGGTAAGCAAGGCCACTTCCACCCCTTGGTTACCTGACCCTCACAGTCTGTGTGGGATATACCACCATACAATGGTCTTTGAGGATGGAGAGTCGAAACTTTCTATCTATTATTGGCTTGCACACAAAAAATTTTTTAAAAATATTTTGGTTGCAAAAGTCTACAAAGTAAGGGATTAACTGTTTATTTGATTCTATTTTAAAAATAAATCCATATGAATCATTTTCTTAAAAACTTTCTTAACTATATATAGCAACATTCTTGGTATTTAGGTTTTCAAACCAGAACAGAAAATGTTTATTCACAATTTGTAATCAACTAAATGGCTAACTTGCTAATGTCATTGAAATATGGTATGTGAATAAATTTTTCCCAACCCATTTTATGAAACAGTTTGTGCAGGGAACATAAAGTATGAAAAATTAAGCAAATATGAATGCAGTTAATATATACTAAATATTAACATTTTATTGTGGAGATAAAGTGTGGTAGCAATTGGATTATAATAACACAAAAAGAAAGGCTATCTCAGCTTTGTAATTCTAATTATTTTACCAGTTAACTCAGTAGGTAGCACTTTACATGTCTAAAATACTTACCTAAGCAAGTAATAAACATAGGGGATAGATGGCTGTAGTTAAGGTGTATAGTTTTTTTTGTTGTTGTTCTATAAACTGAAATTCTTTATGATTACATAGAGTTTTTGAGATTTAAGAGTAAAATAAAATATTGGGAATATATAAGACCCCCTTTTTTAATAGACATATTTCTCCTTAATATATCCAAGGAAATATTTTAAATTATTGTCATTTGGGTCAGTCAATAAATAACATCCCAAAACATTGAATAAAATGAAATTACTCATCAAAGTATATGACAGAATGACTTATTTGGTGAGTTGACATTGGAAACAGACCACAGAACTATGTATGATTTTTCACAATTTAAAAGGCATGAACAGGGGACTTCCCTGGCAGTCCAGCGGTTAAGACTTTGCCTTCCAATGCAGGGGGTGCGGGTTCCATCCCTGGTCGGGGAGCTAAGATCCCACATGCTTTGCGGCCAAAAACCAAAACATAAAGCAGAAGCAATATTGTAACAAATTCAATAAAGACTTTTGTTTTTTTAAAAAAATAAAAATAAAGACTTTAAAAATGGTCCACATCAAAAAAATCTTTAAAAAATACATAAAAAGCATGAACATATGATAAATTTTTGGTATACAATCGTCATTCTCAGTATCATGGAACTAATGAAACAGGAAGCTTCATCATGTAAAAATGCATCATTTAATAGAGAAAAAAAAATCCAAGTAGGTCTCATTCCCATTTCACTGTGTGTAAGTTGGTCACCCTGGTCCACCATCTGAAACCGCAGTTTATAGGGGACCATAGGACATTCCATGTATTTATGTCATTTCCATAATGTATTGGAGGGCCATAATGTGGTGTAATTGCATTTGTAGATGTGAAATACTTAGTTTTGCATATTCAAACAATATTTTAGTTTCTTACCCTTTTATTTCCTTTGCAGTAGTCAATCTACTGTCCTTTTGATTTGGAATGATTTTCCTGTATTAAATGGCTTTCGTTATTATGCAATAACTTATGATTCAAGAGACTAGAATAAAAAAATAATGATTTTTTATTTTATGAAGTAGATACATTGCAGGTAGAAAAGTGAGCTGATGCTGTAGCTATTTTCTATAAACCATGACAGCCAATAAAAAATGGTTAGCTATTGGTATAATAACTTATAATTTATACCAAATCAATATTAGGTTTCAGTGTAGTTATATACAGGGAATTTGAACACACATTACTTTGCCAGAATTTTCTCCTTGGTGCATTAGTCATAAAGGTGTCTATATATATAACATACTATATAGCTACAGTTTAGCAGTATTCCTAGTAGCACATGTTAATACCCCATTACATACCCAAATTGCCATTTTAAACAGTATTTTCACAGGTCATAATTTATAGTTTTGACTACTTCATGAGATTATGCACTCATATCAGCATTTCAGAAACAGAACATTTCAAACTGCAAGGATGTAAAGTGTTTTATTTTTTTTAAACAATCGAAGAAAATTTTGCTTTATTTCCTTATTGGATGTTCTCCAGTGTCCATAACTTTGACATGCTCCCAATTTTCTTGACATGCTGAGAACACTAAAGTCAAGCTTTTTATCTCTCTGATATGTATCTTGGGTTCCTGTGGTTGAAAAAAAAATTCCTTGAAATCAACATGTCACAATAAGATTGGTTAAAATGACAAAGTTTTTACTTTAAGGCAACTTATTTTTGTCAAAGCCTTCTACAATCTTTTTCTTTTCTTTTTATTTTTTTAACTTTTTCTATGTTCTCTCTACTGAAACATATTAGAAATCTTGCTATCTTCATGTATAGGTTTCAAATTGACCTATATTGTACTTCTGTGGAAAAAATTACCTTTCAGAGGCTTTTTACACTTTTCACCTTAAAAAAAATTATTTATTTATATTTATTTTTGGCTGGGTTGGGTCTTCATTGCTGCGTGTGGGCTATCTCTAGTTGCGGCAAATGGGGGCTACTCTTCGTTGCAGTGCTCAGGCTTCTCATTGCAGTGGCTTCCCGTTGCGGAGCATGGGCTCTAGGCATGCGGGCTTCTGTAGTTGTGGCACATGGACTCAGTAGTTGTGGTTCGCGGGCTCTAGAGCGCAGGCTCAGTAGTTGTGGTGCACGGGCTTAGTTGCTCTGCAGCAAGTGGGATCTTCCCAGACCAGGGTTCGAACCCGTGTTCCCTGCATTGGCAGGTGGATTCTTAACCACTGCGCCACCAAGGAAGTCCTTTCACCTTTTTTTAAATTACTTTATAAATTGCCTTTTTTGTTTGTTTCAAGTACAGTAAATACTTTCTCCCATCTAGTGGGTTGTCTGTATACTTTCTTGATGGTACAGTTTGAAGTGCAAAATTTTTAAATTTTCATAAAATTTAAACTATTTACCTAATTTTTTCTCTTGTAGCTTTTCTTTTTCATGTTATATCTAAGAATGTCATGTTATTGCTGGATTCAGAATCAAGAAAGTTTTCTATGTTTTCTTCTATTAATTTTATAATTTTAGCACTTACATTTAGGTTCCTGATGCCTTTTGAGTTATGTTTTGTATATCGAGTGAGGTAGGGGACCATCTTCACTCTTTTGCATGAGGATATCCAATTGTCATAGAACCATTTATTTGAAAAGACTATGATTTACGCATGGAATGGTCTGGCACCCTTCTTGAAATCAACTGAGCATTAATGTGAGGTATTTTATTTCTGGTTTCTCAATTCTATTCTGTAAACCTGTGTGTCTTTTCTTATGCTAGTACCATGCAGTCTTGATTACTGCAACTTTGTAGTAAGTTTTGAAAATGGAAAGTTTGAGCCTGCTGACTTTGTTCTTTTTCAAGATTGTTTTGCTGCTTTTCTGAGTCACACGTTGCTGTTTATTTGCATGTGTTTTAATTTTGTTTTGTTGAGAATTGGACACTTAAGATTATATATTGGAGCAGCTTCCCTCTCCCTGGGGTTTGTTGTTGGTTTATTTGTTTAGTGACTAGCTGGATTATTTTAGTGACATCTACTAGCCCGGCAGTGTGAAGCCTCTGACTCTTGCTCAGAGGTGCAGTCTTCGGTGTGTGTATATTCACCCTGGAGTGACAGTGTTTTTAGCAGTGTTCTCTTTGTCTCCTTTCCTGATTAAACCCAGCTGTTAGACTCCACTAATTGTGCTATTGTTTTGACAATGCCCTGGAGTGTAAATTGCTCCATTGTCTGATATAATTAAATTCGACCCCTTTACAGGGGTAGTTTTGGAGGCCAATGTTTGAGGTTCCAGCTTATCCCATGAAAGTTATTAGCTGTCTGGATACTTGGTTTTATCTGATTAACTTGGTTTTCTGTGGCTTAACTCGTTACTCTTGTGAAGCTACCTTAATTGCTTACCTCCAAAACCTTCACTGTTTTTGAGAGGACCATTATCTTTGACCTTTGCCACCCTCTGTTACACTGGGGAGAACTTCACATTTCCCTGTTCTTAAGGTCTGCCTCTCTTCTGGCCAAATCTCTGAGCCCTGGCTCTGGGTCTGGGGGTGGGACAGTGGCCTACTTTTCTCTTAGTGATGCCTCTGCTTTAAGAGCAAGGTGCTGGGTAGGGTGGTAGCCTCTGGTCTTCTCAGCTTGTGTCTTGTGGCGTGGGACCGCCACGCTGTGTATGGGCCTCAGTAAGGAGAGACTGGAGCCCAGTTTTCCTAGCCTTTCATGCCTGAGGTTGATTCTCTACCCTATGAGTGGAAACTGGTGGACAAAGAGAGCCTGTGTTATCTTGGCCACACTCACCTGAGATTTAATTTCTGCAACTAATAGCTGGCAGAAATGAGAAATCCCGGCAGCCTGTTCCTCCTGGGAGGATACTGTAGGGGAACAAAGTCGGCCACCCTGAAATGTCTCTGGCATGTGGATTATTTTGAGCTGAAAACAATCAAGACCCAAAAGACTCAGGAAAAAGTTTTGACCTCCCCCTTAGCTGCCTAAAATAATTTAGATAGAGGGCTTAATCCCTGAGTAGAGCTATCACCAGAGATACCTGCAAAGAATATGGGCTAGGTGGGGTGGGGGAAGCTCAGCAGGGCCTAGAGATTGGAATCCACTCTGTGTCCCATTGTCTCTGCTTGGCCCAGCAAACACTTGTTTACTAAACATGTGCTTTCCCATTTCCATGTGCATTGCCTTCTTCCCCTTTGGAATCGCAGACTACTAGCCCCAACATCCTCTTTGTCTTTAGCTGCAGATTCTAATTCTTAGAATAGCCAGAAGAACCTAGAAGGGCAGAGGAAAATTTCTTCCTCCCCAGCAATACCATAGCCCTTGACTGGGAGAAGGAACCCTGTACTCTTGGCTGTAGCCACCTTCAGTGGAGTTTTCATTAGGCTGAGCTAGGAGGGGAAGGAGGAAGTGGATCATGTTCAAATACCACAGACTGTCCCTGTTCTTACTGAGTTCTAATAGATTTTCTTAAATGTTTGCTATTTACTTTTTGCCCTTCGAACAGTTTCCAAAAACTTCATTAAAAATTATTTTTCCTACCAGTTATACTTGTTTTGCTAGGAAATATGTCTTTGGAGGTCCTCCCATTGCCATTTCAGAAGTAGAGTTTCCCTTGATTTTTTTACATAGTTGTTTCCATAGGGTCTTAGGGAGATTCTCTCTCTCAGAAATCAGATGGCCAGGGCTTTGCAACAGCTTTTTTTTTTTTTTTTTGCCACTCAGCTCTTTTCTCTATTAACGCTCTTAGTTCTTGCCAATGCCTGGAATTAACAGGTATGTGATATTTAGAAACAAATACAGTGTAAAGTCGCGGAGCCTGATTCTCAAGAATCCGTTTTTCTTTCTCAAGTTTGCTTTGGCTATTCGGGGTCTTCTGTGTTTCCATACAAATTGTGAAATTTTTTGTTCTAGTTCTGTGAAAAATGCCATTGGTAGTTTGATAGGGATTGAATCTGTAGATTGCTTTGGGGTACTATAGTCATTTTCACAATATTGATTCTTCCAATCCAAGAACATGGTATATCTCTCCATCTGTTTGTATCATCTTTAATTTCTTTCATCAGTGTCTTATAGTTTTCTGCATACAGGTCTTTTATCTCCTTTTGTTTGTAGTAAGGTGGATGGACCTAGAGTTTGTCATACAGAGTGAAGCAAGTCAGAAAGAGAAAAACAAATACCGTATGCTAACACATATATATGGAATCTAAAAAAAAAAAAAAAGATTCTGAAGAACCTGGGGCAGAACAGGAATAAAGATGCAGACATAGAGAATGGACTTGAGGACATGGGGATGGGGAAGGGTAAGCTGGGACAAAGTGAGAGAGTGGCATTGACATATATACAATACCAAATGTAAAATAGATAGATAGTGGGAATCAGCCACATAGCACAGGGAGACCAGCTTGGTGCTTTGTGACCACCTAGAGGGGTGGGATAAGGAGGTGGGAGGGAGACTCAAGAGGGAGAGGATATGGGAATATATGTATACGTATAGCTGATTCACTTTGTTATACAGCAGAAGTTAACACAACAATGTAAAGCAATTGTACTCCAATAAAGATGTTAAAAAAAATAAAGACAATGAAATATTTCCAAAATACCAAAAAACAAATATAAAATGGCAAGGACAAAACAAATCATTAAAAAAAAGGAGGCGTTAAAAATTGACTACTATATATCTCAGAGTCTATTCTACTTGAAGATGTTTAGTTTTGTTTATAAGCTATCACCCTTTTTAGAGGAAAATGCTCCAATTTACAGGTTCTGCTGAGACTTTAGTACCATGTGATCCCAAACCTTCTTTTGTACGTTTTGACCAATTTTAGTCTGTCTAGACACTCATGATTTGTGTCAGTCTCACAGAGATGAGTTGGGAAAATTGGATTTATTTGGAATTCTAAGAGGCAAAAAGGGAAGTTTCAGTCGTGGTGGCATCTTGGGCAAGTATTATGAGCTTCATGGATGATTAAAAAACAGAGAGAGCAGACCTATCACAAAAGAAAAAAAAATGCTGGGAACAGTACTTAGGAAGAGAGCTTCTGAGAAAGGGTGAAGACAAAATAGGGTAGCTACCTGAATCTTCAACAGTCTTTGATCCTCCTAGGACTTGGGTGTTGAATTTTCCTAGGGTGTTTTTTTTTTTTTTTTTTTTGGCAGATTCTTGTGTTCTTTCAAATAAACTTTCCTTTTTCTGAGTTCCCTTAAATGTGTTTTCCTTTCATGTAACAAAAAGATTTCTAGCTAGAAATCCTGGAATGAAAGTGAGCTGGTATGTTATCAAAATTGATAAGTTTTTAAGAATATTTTACCATCAGTAGAATATACTCTGTAGTTGTGTACTTTTTTCTGTCAGAAAAATCACTTCAGTGGATGAACCCCTATGGGTTTAATTCAATTTTAATTTGTCAGTCCTATTATAAAGTGCATTAAAAATTAAAAAGAAATCCTATACTTTCTCTATCTAGTCTTTTGATTATGAGCATCTACTTATCCTGAATATAATATCAATAAAACTGAAATCAGTGATTCATATGCTCTTGGAAAAGAACTACTTTTGTCTTTAGCATATTATTTTGCCTTTGTAATATAGTGGCAATTTTATATAATGTATATTGATAGGAGTTTTTTGATAGTGACAAATTCAGAACAAGTCATATTTATAAAGGAAAGATAATTGAATATTGATACAATAAATGGAAATGTATTTATTTCTTTGTATTGTAATTGCTTTGAAAAACAATCAGTTATAAAGGTTTTGAATTAACTATAGACATTTAAAAAATATTCTCTTTGGGATTAACTGCTTAATCATAAATCCCATCATTTATCAGTTGATTTTAAAATAATTGCAGGTCTCTAAATGGAGATAATAAAATTTCTTTTCTCACTCAGCAGATATGAAAAATATTTTTAATTTATATAAATTTATAAATGTTTTCTAATATGGAAAGAAAAACCACCTAGCCCTGTACTTCATTTTCTTATTTTATGCATATATTAATGGATAAACTAGAAAATTAATAACCAGCCTCTTTAGTTTTTAATGTCAGAAGCAGAACAAAATGATTTCCTCTTTACAGTGTCACTATATACTCAGAACTGCCAAATCCAGTGGTGTTTTCTTAGTCTTTATTTTAGGCGAAGTTCATGGGAAATAGACTCTGAAGTGGAACTTTGTGTGCACGACTTTACTGGGATAGTTCTCTAGAGCACGATGGCTGTTAGGGTGTGAGGAAGGCAAGACTGGGAAGAGGGAGAAGCTGAAGTGCAGCTATGTAGTTACTACCGGGCCTCGGCCAGTTGTACCATGAGCCCTGAAGCTAGAGCCAGAGTTTGTACTCACTCATAAGCAAGTGATTGGATGTCAGATGCCTCTGGAGAAAAGGCATAACCTTGGGTAAGGTAACTCTCTCTGGTCAAGGACAGTTCCTGGGGAGGCACTCAGGTGTCAGCCAACAGTAGGCATCCCTCCCAGCAGCTGGGGGAATTAGTGCCTTGGTCTTAAGCAGAACCTGGTTAGCACATGGCAGCATCTGCTCCTGACCACAGTTGTGTCTTTCAGATCCGTAAATTAACTTCAATACATCTAGGAACAGCTCTTCCATTATTCTAGTTGGTTTCTTTTCTTAGGGAAATGTAGAAACATTAGTGGGAGTAACTACAGCCCTTGTCACTACTATGTGGTTTCTGGGCCATGAGGACACTCCCTCTACTGCCTTCCATAAGCTAATACCTCTGCTGGACTATATGTCTCACTTGGTGGGGTAATACATACCCTCATCTTTGAAAGTTCTGAATCACCATGTACTTGTGTTAATATGCTCTAGCAAACATTTTACATCTGGAAAGCATCTGCCATTGAGAATACTTCTTAGTTGAGTTTGTGGTAACACATTGTTATCCTCCAGGATCTTTCTGACTTTTACTGGAGAAAGGTGCATGAATTTAATGGGGGACAATATGGGGACCGCCACCACTGCATTCTTTTAGATCTTTAAGAGTTGCATTAATTTCTGCTGTTTTCACAAGGTGGTGATATTTTTGGTTTACTAACTTGACAGGAGGGCAGTTTCAAATGTGCATACTGGCCTTGTGCACTATAATAGAACTTCCCCCACAGGCCAGGTATCCATGTGGATATTCTGACAAACACCAAGTATATCTATTCCAATCACACATTTGTGAATTGATTATATGGCCACTGGGTGGGTCTGTAGACCCTGTGGCTACATTCTGTACTGATCCTGAGTCAAGATTACATTTATGACATGCTCCCAATAAGTCTCCATTATAACTGAAATTTTGGGTCTCTGGGTATTGATGTCAACTTGGACCCATTGTCCAACAGTTCTCAACATCTCCAGGTATTTTCTTTTCTCCTAGTACACTTACCCTTTGGAGAAGGCAGGGGGAATACTTACCAAATATGCTTTTTATGATTTTATAGGGTTCCTTTTACTGGGGCTTAAAAGTAAGCTTGGATCCAGAAATTAGGCAAGGCATCATGACTTTTTATTTTGGTGGTTTTTCCAAGCCTTCTGATTATTGATCCTTCATTTCTTTTGTAGTAAAGAGTGAGAAATATACTTGTTGGCTGCCATCTATATTGACACTACAGATGTCATGTTCTGTTAACCTTCTCTGTAGCTCTTGACCATCCAGGTCCACCTTGTTGCCATTCAAATCTTGCTGCTATTATTGTAATTACAACCACTTTGTTTCTGACTGTTCAGTGCTGCCACCTGATCTCTATTATTTCAGGATTCTATCCTCCATGTTGCATTCAAGTAAGGCAGTTTGGTAGGTAAGAGCATCTTTCATAGTCATCCCTTGTCCAAAGAGTGTAGCTAACATTGACCTTGTTGGAGGTACTGATGCCCCTCTCACCAGCACATTCTTATTGCTTGATAATTGGAGTTATTGTGACTTTCTTTAGTCTTTCCTGAAGAACATAACCATCTGGTGGGTTTTCCAGTCTTGTGTACTTTATTCCCTTCTCTGCATCTTTTCACCCCTTCTTCCTCCATCTCTCAAGAGTATACTGGCATTTCTACTTTACTTGATGTGGAATATCACTTTCTTCAAGTTTCCAGGATCCTTTCTAGCCAGCACCATTAACCAGGCTCCTTTTCAGGGTGTTTAATCTTGTTTTATGGAAGAATGCTGCCATATCTATAGGCTTTCTTTTTTCTGGCCTTATAGAGCTTTATGGTCTACCAGGGTCCAATTGTACACATACTACTGGATTCCTTGGGTTCATGCTGTCTAGATTCTGCAGATATTTCAAAGTATAACCCCTTTCCTCCCTTAGGAGGTCTAACACTTCCTTAGTTTGGTTAATTTTTGACTTTATTCTCTTATTTCTATGGTAACCAGAAAAGGATGGTTGGAGGAGATTCCTGAGAAGGTACAGAACTGAAGATGAGATATTTTTCAATGCTGCTGAAGAGGCCCTCTAGCTTTCACACTTTGCCCTGTATTTGTGATTAATTACCCTCCACCATCCTGGGACTTCCTTCACAGCCTCCATAACACTCAGCAGCCACCATCTTCTGACTACATTAGATAACTTGCAGGAAGAAAATGACTAGTTCATGTATTTAAATTTCTAGCCACTCCCTCATACAGCTAAGACATAGGAAGATAACAAAAGCTAAAGGGCTGTAACAGTTGAAATATCAAATTCAAAACTCTACTGCTACTTGTAGAATTTAAATGCCAGTTGAATTCACCTTAATTAAAAAGAAGCAGTCATTTGTTTCACTGAAAAAGAAATTTATCCTAGAGAGAGTATTGCCCTTTTTGGCTACAGTGCTTCAGCTAGCAGCACCATTCAATAACTTATAAAGTACTTATTTACTACCATGTTGCTTCACACAGCCTTTCTTCTGATAATGGTTAACACATCAGCAAAATATATTTTACAATAAGCTTATGTTGATTGAGTTCGCTGGTCTTGCCACATACTCTATTATGGAAAAGCAGCTGAGGGAATTCCTGGGCCGTCCAGTGTTTAGGACCCTGCACTTTCACTGCTGAGGGTGTGGGTTCAATGCCTGAGCAGGGAACTAAGATCCCGCAAGCTGTGCGGCATGGCCAAAAAAATAAATAAAAATAAAGATAAAAATAAAAATAAATTATTAAAAAAAAAAGCAACTGGCATTGCATAACACAGCATCCATTTTGTAGTCTATGGGTCAAGAAGTAATTTCAACTTTCAAGCCTTATTATTTAGGAAAGATTTCATAAGATTATAGCTGCCATAGATAGTGAATTCTTTGATGGATCTGGGCAAAGCCAATAGAAAACCCTCTAGAAAGGATTCACCATTCTAAATACCATGAAGAATATTCATGCTTTGTGGGAAGAGATCAAAATATCAACCAGAGAGGAGTTTAGAAGAAGCTGATTCCAACTCTCATGGATGACTTTGAGGGCTTCAAGACTTTAGTGGAGGAAGTAAACTGCAGATGTGGTGGAAACAGTAGGAGAATTAGAATTGCAAGTGGAGCCTGAAGATGTGATTGAATTGCTGCAATCTCATTGTAAACAGATGAGGAGTTGCTTCTTATGGATGAACAAAGAAAGTGGTTTCTTGAGATTGAATCTACTCCTGGTGAAGATGCTGTGGAGATGATTGAAATGACAATAAAGGATTTAGAATATTACCTAAACTTAGTTGATAGAGCAGCAGCGGAGTTTGAGAGGATTGACTCCAGTTTTGAAAGAAGTTCTACTGTGGGAAGAATGCTATCAAACAGCGTTGCATGCTACTGAGAAATCATTCGTGAAAAGAAGAGTCAGTCAATGTGACAAACTTCATTGTTGTTTTATTTTAAGAAATTGCCACAGGGACTTCCCTGTTGGCACAGTGGTTAAGAATCTGCCTGCCAATGCAGGGCACACGGTTTGATCCCTGGTCCAGGAAGATCCCACATGCCATGGAGCAACTAAGCCCATGCGCCACAACTACTGAGCCTGCGCTCTAGATCCTGCGAGCCACAACTACTAAGCCCACGTGCCACAATTACTGAAGCCCGCGTGCCTAGAGCCCGTGCTCCACAACAAGAGAAGCCACCACAATGTGAAGCCTGCAAACCACAATGAAGAGTAGACCCTGCTTGCTGCAACTAGAGAAAGCCCGTGTGTAGCAACAAAGACCCAACACAGCCAAAAATAAAAATAAATAAATAAATTTATTAAAAAAAAAAAAAGAAATTGCCACAGCCACACCAACACTTCAGCAATCACCCCCTGAGCAGTCAGCATCCATCTTCATCGAGGCAAGACCCTCCACCAGCAAACAGATTACAACTCGCTGAAGGCTCAGAAGATGGTTAGCATTTTTTAGCAATAGAGAATTTTTAAATTAAGATATGTACATTTTTAAAGAAATAATACTATTATTTGCACAGTTAATACACTGTAGTATAGTGTAAACATAACTTTTATATGCACTGGGAAACCAAAAAATTTGTTTGACTCACTTTATTGCCATATTCACTTTGTTGTGATAGTCTGGAACCAAACTGCAATATTTCTGAGGTACGCCTGTACTCAGTGAGGTTCCTGCTACATAATACAAGTAGGGAAGGCTATGAATGGAATTCAAGGCATTCTCTGGTGTGTCACTTCAGTGATTCCATGTCCGGCTGTAAAAGTTAGTAGAAGATTAAATGGTTTGGCAGTATCTACTGTAATTAAATGTGTTTTCCAAGATCCAGCAATTCTACTTCTTATACATATTCAACTGAAATGAATACATATGTTTATCAAAAGCAATATACTAGAATGTATATATAAGTACTATTTTAATAGGTAAAAATTAGAAATTACCCAAATTTCTATCACCATAGAATAGAAAAGTGAACAATCTAAAACTACATGAATAATACTGATGAATCTCACAAACACAATGTTGAGGAAAAGATGCAGGCACAAAAGAATACTGTGATGGTTAATTTTACCTGTCAACTTGACTGGCTGCTGGGGACCCAGATTAAAGAGGGTGTTTTTGTGAGTGTGTTCTGGATAAGATTAGCATTTGAATTGGTGGATTCAGTAAAGTAGATTGTCCTCCCCAATGTGGGTGGACATCATCTAAATCATTGAAGGCTTGAATAAAACAAAAGGTGAAGGAAAAAAAGAAAAAGGTGTAGGGAGGAGGAATTATCCCCTTCCTGCCTGATTGCTTCAGCTGGGGCATTCTGTCTTCTCCTGCTCTTGATGTACCTGGTTCTCAGTCCTTCAGACTCAGACTGGAATCTACATCATTGGCTTCCTTGCTTCTCAGACTGAATCACACTGTTGGCTTTCCTGAGTCTCCAGCTTGAAGATGAAAGACTGTGAGACTTCTCAGTCTCCATAATTACATGAACCAATTCATCATTATCTATCTGTCTATCTATCTATCTATCATCTTACTGGTTTCTCTGGAGAACTCTGACTAATACAGATTTATACTAAATTGATTCTATTCATGTAACGGTTTAAAGTAGGTAAAAGTAAAAAGGTTTGAAGCGTAAAAGCAAGTAAAAATTGAATGCAAGATAATGAGTACTCTCAGAGGGGAAGATAGTGAATGGAAGGGAGCATGAGAGAAGCTTCCAGACTGCTGGTAATGTTGATTTTTATCTGTGCTGATTATATAGTTGTGTTCAATTTTGAAAAATAATTTGATCTGCACATTTATTATATGAGTACCTTTGTGTATACATATTTTGCTTCAACGAACAGTTAAAATAATCTATTACAAGGTCATGGAGGATTAAGGCAACACAGTAAGACAGGACAATTAATGATTCAGTGAGGATTAGGACAGTCCATTAGTAAAGATCCTTGGCCATATGAGGTTCTTGCTCAGGTTAAGAAAAACAAACCTGTAATATCTCATGGAAATTATAACTATCATGTATGATCAACAAATTATACAAATAGAATTGTATGCACTTATTATTTCCATATTTGAATATCATAATTATTTTCCTGTTTTCCTAACATTTTGTATAAAGTGCATTGTTGATAGATAAATTTAAAATGTAATCTTTAATTCTAGAATATCCAAATGGACCGAAAGAAGAACTAACATCTTTCATAGTTGAGTACAATGACTGATGAAATTTTGTTTCCCCTTTTTGAGGAGAGGATGAACTTATTTTCACTTGTATGAGCTATTGTTGCATTTTGCTAGTTAAAATATTATTTATACTGTTTTTATTGTTGTTGAGTAGAAATTTAACTATGAGTAGTGTCTTAGTCTAGTTGGGCTGCTGTAACAGAATACCATAGACTGGGTAGACTGTAAGCAGCAGAAATTTATGTCCCATGGTTCTGGAGGCTGAAAAGGCCAAAATCAAGGCACAGGAAATTTCAGTGTCTGGTGGGAGCCTTCTTCCTGGTTCATAGATGGTGGTTTTGTGCTGTTTCCTCACATAGTGGAAGAGGCAAAGGAACTCTCTGGGGTCTCTTATTAAGGCACATTCATGTGTGCTCTGCTGTCATGACCTAGTCACATCCAAAAGGCCCCACCTTCAAATACCAACACATTGGAGATTAGGCGTCAATGTGTGAATTTTGAGGGGGGACACAAACATTCAGTCTTTAGCAAGTAGAGAAATGTATATGGATGCTGAGTTGTGGAAGGGGTAGACTGTAACATCTAGTCTCCGTCCCACGTTGGTACACCTATACAGGTGTCCCCCACTTTTTGAAAGTTTGCCTTATGCTTTGTTTTTACAAAAGACCTACAATGGTACCTACATTAGTTTTCACTAACTGAAAGAAATTCAAAGAGGATTTTCACTTTTACAAATAAGGTAAAAAGTGAAAATAGCATTCAGTGTATGTTTTGCAGCCAGCTGTTATAAAGGCAGCCTGCACCCTAAGCAGCAGGAGTGGCACCACCAAGCTCCTTCCCCTGGAAATTCACTCAGCATCTCAGCATCAAGCCGCTGTAACTTTGAACTGTGTCTATGCTTTATCTCATTTTATTTTGTGCATCTGTTAGCAAGATGTGTCCCAAGTTAATTGCTTCTTCACTTTAGGCCATTATGAAACATTTTCATGGGAATGCTCTACTTTCCGATAGTGGGGGAAACCTGTACTTTCTTCTTCATTGGGGCTGGAAGCCTCAAATTACACTTTCCAGAGTTGCTTAATACTTGACTTCATGTTAGCTTTTGCCAGTGGGAAAGTATAGATGAAAGATTGAAAGGCAGAAAGAAAGCAGGAGCTATTTATATTCTGCTTCTATCAGTGATTGCTGGCAACGAGAGCAGCAGTTGACTGAAAATAGACCCACATTGCCTCAGGGTCAGGGGCAATTCCAGCAACATCAACAAGATTGCGGGCTTCTGAATCGTCAGCAGTCCAGTTTTAAATGCAGAAAAAACAAAAGCATCACTTCTGTCATTTCAGTGACACGTGCAGGCTCATAGCTTCCTACCTGAAAGAGGAAACAGCTTCTAGATATCTTTTTTCCTTTTGTTCCTCCTGTCCCTTGTGCATTTTCTCCTTTTCCTTTTGCTCCTCCAGTTCTTTATCCAATTCCCTGCATTAAGTCTCTCATGCTTGAAATATCTAGAGAGGTTTCACTTTTCTTGATAGGATACTAAACAATTCAACAAGGAAGCATTAATCCAGAGTAAGAAGCATGGATACATGCTAGCACATGTGGGGATTGTGTAGACATTGCGAAAAGGCAACAAATCTAGGTGAAGGAGTTGCAAAAAACAAACATGGTCTTTGGGTAGAATTATAAGGGTTACCCTTTTCTCCAGGGAAATGTTTGTTACATGGAGCCTGGGTTGGATTTCCTCTTGCTATGCTAGTCAGGTACTTCAATGGTATTAACCACACAAGATAATCTGATGATCCTAAAGAAAAAAATCTTTAGGTCTGGCATCTTTCCTCTTGATGTTTATTTTTGATGGCCTAGCCCCTTAGTTTGTTTGTTTGTTTGTTTGTTTGTTTGTTTGTTTTTTGCGGTACGCGGTCCTCTCACTGTTGTGGCCTCTCCCGTTGCGGAGCACAGGCTCCGGATGCGCAGGCTCAGCGGCCATGGCTCACAGGCCCAGCCACTCTGTGGCATGTGGGATCTTCCAGGACTGGGACACGAACCCGTGTCCCCTGCATCGGCAGGCAGGCGGACTCTCAACCACTGTGCCACCAGGGAAGCCCCCATAACCCCTTAGTTTTAATGAGCCACTTCCTTGGGGACCAGGAAACAAAGTCTTGATTTTAGTGAACTATTCTCTAAGGGTCAGGATGAATTTGGGAGGTTATATAAGAAAATCTCACATAAAGCAAGGAGGGAAAACCTGGATTCAGAGAAAAGAAATATAAATTCAGTAATACAAAAGAAGTCAGGAGAAAAGAAGAAAGAGGTATAAAGTATACTGAACAGAAAAAAACAACCCAATGTACAAAGGAGATTAAATAAAAAACACAAGATATTAGAAATGAATTCAAACACATCCATCAACAGTCAATCCAAATGGACTAACACTCCAATGAAGATAAAAATTGCCAAATTGGATGAGACAAAAATGTGATTTTTGCACAATTTACTAAAATCATACCTGGAATATAGACAGAGAAAACTTGAAAGTGAAGGCATGGGAAAAAAATTTGTATATATATATATATATATATATATATATATATATATACATACACACACATATATACAAGGAAAAGACTAACTGAAAAGAAGTTTGTACACCTATAGACTTTTTGACAAACAAAAGAAAAAATTATTGCTAGAAATTTTTTAAAAATCCAGTTTATGCTTTTGAAAGATCCAAATTTCCAGGAATATGTAACAACCATAAAGTTGTATGCATTTAATTATATAGACTGAAAATATGTAAAGCAAAACCTGACAGAATTAAACAGAAGAAATCAATTTCTTAGAATAGATTTTCACACACTTTTCTCACTAGTTTATGGATTATTTAGACTCAAAATCAGTATGAATATAGAAAATTTTAAGAAAACTTCAAACATAACTAGTCCAGTATATGCATATTATGTACATATCTATCTCTGTATCTGTATGTATCTATACTTACATTGATCTACCATCTGTGTATGTATCTCTCTCTCTCTACCATAGAACTGGAGAACACATATTCTTTCCAAACAAACATGTAACATTTAAAAATTGACTATCTATTGGGCCCTAAAAATTTCTCAGAAAAATTGAGACCAATTTGCTGGCCACAATGAAATTAAGTTACAATTAAATAATAAAAAGATAACTGAAAATCCCCTTAAAGTTGGAAATGTAAATCCTCACTTTTTTATAACACATGTGCCAAATAAAAATGAAAATAAAATATTATGAATGAAATGAAACATGAAAATTAGAAATATTTAGTACTGAGTGCTAATGAAAATACTTTTGCCACATTTGTGGTATACATAAAAAGGGATATTTGAGGAGAAATTTATAATATTAAATGCTGACATCACAAAAGAAGAAAAGTAGGAAATGGACCAGTTAAACATATCTACACAAAAACAAATCTGAATAAAAAGCATGTCTAACGAGAACCCTTCCTCCAGTTATGACAATTATGTATTAAAACTCTATGCAATTAATGATAAATACAAGAATTTAAAGGAATCATTCTTTTTCTCCCTCTTATTATTTTAAATAGAAAAAATCTTTAAAATAAAAAATAGAACATTAAAAATAGATACTCTACTGATATAGCTTCTTTCTTCATTTACTGAATGGTTTTTATAATTTAAAAATGTTATTCTTTTCAGAGGGAAAGAGGATGACGTAGAATTCAGCACTCAGCTTTTCCTCTAAGTAGCTAAAGTAATACTTTTCTTTTTGAAGCTGAGCTATTTAACAAATAGGAGACTAAAATCTGTTATTCTCACCTGAGCTACTTATAAGAAATTGTTGTCTTTAAAAAAGCATGGCTAAACATGATTCGTTTTCTACTGAATCATTTTTAAAATTTAAAGTATTTGTTAAAAATATTTGTCCTGTGTTGAAGTCAATCAAGAGGAGATAATTTCCATCAATATGAAGACAAGTAATAGCCTCTTCCTCATTCACAAATTAAATATGATAATATGAAAATTTATTTTTTCTCTGAGATCTTCTCAATCTTGGTTAGACTAAATTTACTAAGTGATAGGAAAATAATTTTATTATACCAAATTTATAATCTTAGTGAGGAATAATTTTTCATTCCAAATAGACATGCATTTCTCAATGTCAAAGATAGGCTTAAAGGGAATTAAGTAAGGTAAGTCATTTGAATTTGTGATATATTTATAAACAATAGATTAAATTGAAATAAGGAGGTCTTTATTGTTTCTGATCTGTCAGTTGTATGACAGGTAGAATATAAAGACAATTGTGGTCAGTATGTATATATAACATAAATTATACATTTACTAATTTTGTGTTAAAATTATTTTGTGATGTAATCCTTTTCTTGTAATAATTTTTATTTAAATTTATTTCTTTTTCCTTAAGAAAACAATTCCTCTAGGTAGTTCCTCAAAGCATAATAGAAAATACCATCTAATGACTCACATATCAGCAATTCTTTCTTCAGAAAAGCATTAATACATTCCTGAAGACTTACAAGTGTTTTCTTTCAGGTAGTTTACTCTCTAACCATTACTCTGGTCTGAGCTCTGCTTCCTAGTATCAATATTTACCCATTACAGAGGTTCATTAATTGCATTTAATAATTTCTTGTCAAACACTTCTGTTTCCTGCAACTTTTCAAAAAATCCATTGCACTTTTGTTGCAAAACTCCCACCTTATTAAAACTAAACAGTTCATCTACACTGAGCCTACCTAACAAGCAATAGAACATTATGAGAAAACATATTATGCTGACTGGTTGCACTTTAAATTTATAACTAAGAATAAGTGGTTGCTTAATATAGCATGGCAATCCTACCATATATCCTTACTCTGTTTTCTTCCCATTCTCCAAGAATATCACATATATTCACTCCTTCCCACAGAAATCTAATAACTTACTTGCCTTACTCAATCTCAGCTGGTGACTCTGCTTTATGTCGAGGAAAAAGGTGAGCTACTCTTTACAACAAACTCTACTGTTCTACCTGCATATGGAAACTCACACATCTTGCTGAGGTGGGTAGCCTCCAAAAATGGTCCCCAATGATTCTAACTTCTGCCATTACACCTTTTGTATAGTCCCTGCCCAAATTGTACCAGGATTGTTCTATGTGACCAATAGAATACACTTTCAAGATTGAGTTATAAAAGATTACTTTCTTCTTTCTCTCTGCACTTGTTTTAGAGAAAGCCAGCTCACGAACAGCCTTATGAAATGACCTGCACTGTGAGGAACTGCAGCTTCTCCTACAAACAAACGTGAGTATGCTCAGAATAAATTCTTCTTTAGAGACTGTATCCCTGGCTGACAGCTTGACTGCGACCTCATAAGAGACACTGAGCCAGAGAATCCCAGAAAAGCATGCTCCTCGATTCCTGTACCTCGAAGACTATGTAAAGTAATAAGTATTTGTTGTTTTAATCTAAGTTTGGGAGTGATTTTTGCACAACAATTACAAAGTAGATTTGGTACCAAAGTTGGGTACTATCATAACAAAAACCTAAAATATAGGAATGATTTGGAATCATGCGGGGAATGGAATTGGGGAAAGCTGTAAGGATTTTGAGAAGACTGTTAGTTAAATCATTAAATGTCTTGAACACTGTTTATAGAATTTTGAACTCTGAGGAGGCTGCTGGTGAGGTCTTAAAGTGAGAAAAATACTACTGGATATTGGAAGAAAGGGGATCCTTGTTATGTTGTGGCATAAAGTTTATCAACCCTGTTGCCTGTAGTAATGTGCAAATTAGACAATGTGCCCAGTGAACTGTGTGATATAGCTAAAGAACTTTGTAACTATAGGGTTGAAAATGTCATCTTGTTTCTTCTGGCAGATTGTAGCAAAATGAAAGAAGAGAAAGATAAGCTAATAGAAGGATCATTAAATAATGAAGCTGGGACTTGCTGATTTTGAAGGTTACCAACCTTTTCAGGTGGCAAAGAAAGCTACAATTAATAAATGGTTTCTAAGCAAAGATCAAATTTACCAGTATCCATTGTATGCCAGTTATTTTCCATCTTTGAGGAAGAATGTCCATAACATTTATCCTGTTCCTGTCTCAACATGTTGAGTGTATGAGACATAGAACTTTCTCTTTAGTTTTCAAGACTTCAGATAAAGAGGAACCATACGCAAGTAGCTGTATTAAGGAACAACACCTACGGGATCTCATTCACACTCAGATTTGATTTAGATGATGAGATTCCAGACCGTGAGCTGATTGTCATGGGTCATGGGTTGAGATATTTAGGGGTCTTGAGAAGGTATTCATGTATTTTGCGTGTGGAGTGGATATGAACCACTGAAAGTCAGAGGCTAGATTATAGAAGACAGCCTCCAAGATGGCATCGTGATTTTAACCTTCCAGAATTCACACCTTTGTAGTCTCCCTCTCCCACCCACACTGATCAGATATTTTGTAGAATGCCCCTCTATTGGAATTTGTCTGATATTTTTCTGATGGTTAGACTGGGGTTATAGGTTTTGAGGAGGAATCCACAGAAGTAAAGCACTATTTTTATCACATCATGTCAAGAGTACATGTTATCAACAAGATTTATCACTGTTGATCTTGACCTTGATCACCTGGCTGAGCTAGTAGTTTTTCAGCTTTCTTCACTGTAGAGTTACTCTTTTTTCCACCTACTTTCCATATTGTAGTAATGGGAAGGAAGTCACTCTGCATAGCTCACGCCTGAGTGAGGAGGTCACTCAACTTCCTTGAAGGGGGAGTATCTACATAAATTATTTGCAGTTCTCTTACATGGGGTCTTTTTTTTTTTTTTTTTTTTCTTTTTGCGGTATGCGGGCCTCTCACTGTTGTGGCCTCTCCCGCTGCGGAGCACAGGCTCCGGACGCGCAGGCCCAGCGGCCATGGCCCACGGGCCCAGCCGCTCCGCGGCATATGGGATCCTCCCAGACCGGGGCACGAACCCGTATCCCCTGCACCGGCAGGCGGACTCTCAACCACTGCGCCACCAGGGAGGCCCCTTACATGGGGTCTTATCCCCCATTTATTTATTAAGTCAGCCACTTATGCATGTCATTATGGAATCATGGGTATTTAATTTATACTTTGAGTTGTAACCAATAATTCATTACTTTCTTGCTCCAATAGTTTTAGCTTTGGCCATTGGAAGCACTTTAAATTAGCTTTTATGTCCCTTTGACAAATCCCCCATCAATGTGTTGCTGTTATTGTTGTTGTTTTTAACACTTTTTCACTTTATGACACTACAAGATGTTGCATGTTCATCTTGTTTATTTTTTCCCCAGTTCTAGAATCAGCAATAATATTCCTATATTATCCTTTTAAAGTACATGGGATCATCAGTGATGGCACCTCTTTCATTTTAATATTGATAATCTTGTCTTCTTTCATTTTTTCTTTGTTAGCCTGGCTAGAGGTTTATCAATTTAACTGAAAAAAAATTAGTTTTTTTTAGTTTTAGTTTTATTTATTTATTTTTTTGCAGTACACGGGCTTCTCACTGTTGTGGCCTCTCCTGTTGCGGAGCACAGGCTCCGGACACGCAGGCTCAGCGGCCATGGCTCACGGGCCCAGCCACTCCGCAGCATGTGGGATCCTCCCAGACTGGGGCATGAACCCGTGTCCCCTGCATCGGCAGGTGGACTCTCAACCACTGAGCCACCAGGGAAGCTCTAGTTTTAATTTTTAAACTAAAAAAATTTAGTTTTAAATTTTGATTTAAATGTAGTTTAAAAAATTTTTTAAATTTCTCATGAGAGGGCTTCCCTGGTGGCACAGTGGTTAAGAATCCTCCTGCCAATTCAGGGGACATGGGTTCAAGCCCTGGTCTGGGAAGATCCCACATGCCACCGAGCAACAAAGCCCGTGCACCACAACTACTGAGTCTGCACTCTAGATCCCACGAGCCACAACTACTGCGCCCACATGCCACAACTACTGAAGCTCGTGCGCTTAGAGCCCATGCTCCACAAGAGAAGCCACAACGAGAAGCCCGTGCACTGCAACAAAGCATAGCACCCACTCACCGCAACTAGAGAAAGCCCGCGCACAGCAATGAAGGCCCAACACAGCCGAAAATAAAATAAATAAAATAAATAGATTAAAAAAATTTGTCTCCTGAGACTTCTTCATTGACCCGTGTTTTGCTTAGAAGTGTGTCATTTAATGTCCAAATATTTGGAGAATTTTCCACCTTTCTTTTATTGATTGTTATTGATTTATAGTTCATTTTCATTGTGGTCTGAGAATATATTTTGCATGATTTCTGTCCTTTTAAACTGGTAAAGGGGTATTTTATTGCCTATAATTTGGTCTGTTTTAGTGACTGTTCCATGTGAGTTTGAGAAATATGTGTACTCTTCTGTTGTTTAATGGAGTATTCTGTAAATGTCAATGAGATCAAGTTGATTGATAGTTCTGATCAGATCATCTATATCCCTACTGATTTTCTGCCTTCTTGATTTATCAATTACTGAGAGAGGATTGCTGACTACAGTGGGTCTACAACTATAATGGTGAATTGTCTATTTCTCCTTGCAGTTCTATCAGTTTTTGTTTCAAGTGTTTTGACACTTTTTAAATACACACATTAAGGGCTGTTACATCTTTATGAAAAATTGACTTCTTTGTCATTCTGAAATGCCTCTTTATTCCTGATAATATTCCTTGTTCTGAGATCTATTTTGCTTACTTCAGCTTTATTTTGATTATTATTAGCATTATATATTTTCCCCCATCTCTTTACTTTTAATCTATCAGAGTCCTTATATTTAAAGTAGGTTTCTCTAGACAACTTATGATTGGGTCTTTTTTTTCTAGTCTACTCTGACAATCTGTCTTTTCATTGGCATATTTGGACTGTTTGCATTATTGATAGAGTTACATTAATATCTACCATATTTGTAACTGTTTTCTAATCACTGCATTTGTTCTTCGTTTCTTTTTCCTTTCCCTCTTTTTCTGCCTTTTCTAGTTTTCATTCAACATTTTATATAATTCCATTTTTCTCTCTCCCATCTTCCCTAATGTCTGGAAATTACTAATCAATTTACTGTTCGTAATTTTGCCTTTTCCAGAATGTCCTATAGTTGGAATCATACAGTTTGTAACCTTTACAGAGTGGCTTCTATCACTTAGTAATATGCATTTTAGGTTCTCTCATGTCTCTTCATAGCTTGATAGTTTCTCTTTATTCCATTGAATGTATTATCACAGTTTCTTTATCATTCATCTATTGAAGACCTTGTTTACTTCCAAGTGTTGGCAATTATGAATAAAGCTGCTGTAAATATCCGTGTGTAAGTTTTTGTGTGGAGATAAGTTTTCAGCTCATTTGTGTAACTACCAAGGAGCATGATTATTGGATCATATGGTAAGATTATATTTATTATTTTTAAGAAACTGCAGAACTGTCTTCCTAAGTGGCTGTACCTTTTTGCATTTCTACCAGCAATGCATGAGAGTTCTTGGTTCTCTATAGCCTTGATAACATTTGGTATTGTCAGTGTTTTGGATTTTAGCCATTCTAGTAAGTGTATAGTTATATCTCATTTTTGTTTTAGTTCACAATTCCTTAATGACATATGATGTGGAACATCTTTTTGTATGCTTTTTTTTTTTTTTTTTTTCCATCCTTGTATCTTCAGGTGAAGTGTCTGTTCTAACCTTTTCCTCACTTCTTTGATTGGGTTGCATTATTATTTTTTTTTAAATGTTGAGCCTTATTTTAATTAATTTATTTTTATTTTTGGCTGTGTTGGGTCTTCATTTCTGTGCGAGGGCTTTCTCTAGTTGTGGCAAGCGGGGGCCACTCTTCATCACGGTGCGCAGGCCTCTCACTGTCGTGGCCTCTCGTTGCGGAGCACAGGCTCCAGACGCGCAGGATCAGTAGTTGTGGCTCACGGGCCTAGTTGCTCCGCGGCATGTGGGATCTTCCCAGACCAGGGCTCGAACCCGTGTCCCCTGCATTAGCAGGCAGACTCTCAACCACTGCGCCACCAGGGAAGCCCTGGGTTGCATTATTTATTGTTGATTTTTGAGTGTTCTTTGTATATTTCGGATACATGTCCTTTATCAGATATTATTTTGCTAATATTTCCTCTCAGTCTGTGGCTTGTCTTTTCACCCTCTTAATAGTCCTTTGAAGAGAGTAGTTTTACTTTTAATGGGATCCAATACATACTTTTTTTTAAGGATCATACTTTTGCTGTTTTACCTAAAAACATTTTTCCAAAGAGATAGTCACCTAGATATTCTCCTCTGTTATCTTCTATAAGCTTTATAGTTCTGTGTTTTACCTTGAGGTCTATGCCCCACTTTGAGTCAATTTTTGTGAGAGTTGTAAGGTCATCTTGCACATAAATATCCAGTTGTTCTAGCTCTATTTGTTGAAAAGAACTATTCTTTTTCTATTGCCATTGCCTCTGCCCCTTTTTCAAAGATTAGTTGACTATATTTGTGTAGGTTGCTTTCTGGCCTATCTGTTCTGTCACCTTGATCTATCTCTTCTTTCACCAGTACTGCATTGCCTTGATTGTTGTAGCTGTATAATAAGTCATGAAGTCTTGTAGCATCTGTCCTCTGACTTTGTTTTTTTTCTTAAATATTGTATTGGCCATTCTGGATCTTTTGCCTTTCCACATAAACTTTAAAATCAGTCTGTTGATGTCCACAGAGTAACTTGCTAGAATTTTGATTGGGAATGCATCCAATATGAAGAGAAGTTGGAAGATTTGATATTGTAACAATATGATTTCTCTCTGAAAACTTGTTTTAATATATCTTACAATTCAGGTCTACTAGTGACAAATTCTCTCTATTTTTGCTTTCTTCAAAAAGCATTTCTCTTTCACTTTTGAAGAGAATTTAATTTGGTCAGAATTCTAGTTTGATTTTTTTTTTATTTCAGTGCTTTAAGTATTTTACTCCTCTTTCTTCTTGCTTGCATGGTTTCTGAAGAGAGGTGTGATCTATTTCTTATTCTTGTTCTTCTATAAGTCAGGTGCTATTTTCCTCTGGCTTCTTCCAAGGTTTCTCTGTTTTGATTTTCTGCAGTTTGAATGTGATATGCTTACCTGTATTTTTAAATTTTAAAAAATTTTTAACTCACTCAGTATTCTCTGAGTTTCTAGGATCTTGGGTTTGGTGTCTGTCATTAATTTTGGAAAATTCTCAGTCATTATTACTTAAATATTTCTTCTGTTCTTTTTTCTCTTTCTTCTCCTTCTGGCATTTCCATTATGTTACACCTTTTGTAACTGTTTTTTCTTTACTCTTTTTCTCACTGCATTTTGATTTGGGAAGTTTATATTGACATATCTTCAAGTCTATTGATTCTTTCCTTAGCCATATCCAGTCTACTGATGAACTCATCAAAAGAATTCTTTATTTCTGTTACAATATTTTAAATTTTTACCATTTAAAAAAATTTTTATTTATTTTTGGCTGCATTGGGTCTTCGTTGCTGTGCACAGTCTTTCTCTAGTTGTGGCGAGCGGAGCTACTCTTCATTGCAGTTCATGGGCTTCACATTGCAGTGCCTTCTCTTGTTGCGGAGCATGGGCTCTAGGCGCATGGGCTCAGTAGTTGTGGCTCGTGGGCTCTAGAGTGCAGGCTCAGTAGTTGTGGTTCACGGGCTTAGTTGCTCTGTGGCATGTGGGATCTTTCTGAACCAGGGCTCGAACCAGTGTCCCCTGCATTGGCAGGCGGATTCTTAACCATGCACCACTAGGGAAGCCCTACATTTTTACCATTTTTGGATTCATTAAAAAAATTTATATCTCTGCCTACATTGGGTAATGTACCTGATCTTTTGTGTTTTCCACTTTTTCCATTAGCGTCCTTAACATATTAATCATAGTTATTTTAATGCTTACTTTATGTCTTCAGATAGTGTTTTCTCTTGCCTTATTCATGCCTTGTAATTTTTGGTTGAAAGCAGATATGATGTATTAAATAATTAGAGCAGAGGTAAAGGCCTTTATTGTGAAATTGTATGTTATTCTTGCTAGGAGTTGTACTATGTTTAGTGGTTGCTGTACCTGCAGTTGCCAGAGGATTTGAATTCTTCTAGTGTTTTTATTTTTGTCTCTCCTGTTGTCTTTGGACTTCTCTAAAAACTCCTTCTTAAATAGAAATGGGAATTGGCTCACATGATTATGGAGGCTAACAATCCTATGATTTGCTGTTGACAAGCTGTATACTCAAGAAAGTAGATGGTGTAGTCCCAGTCTGAAGGGCAGGAAGCTTAAGACCCCAAAAAAGCTTATGCTTCACGAAGGCAGGAATAAAACCTATGTTCCAACTCATGGCTGTCAGGCAGGAGGGAATTCCCCCTTACTTGTGGGAGAATTGGCCTTTTTCTCTATCCAGACCTTCAACTGATTAAAAGGGGTCCACCCACATTATGGAGGGCAGCGTGCTTTACCCAGTCTATGGCTTCATATGTTAATCTCATCCAGAAACACTCCTACAGACACAATCAGAATAATGTTTGACTAAATATTATTTAATATTATTCAGTATTTAGTCTAGTCAACTTGCCACATAAAATTATCCATCACAGCTATTGCCTGATATGTGTCACTCATTCTTTCCCATTGATTATTGAGGGTCCATGGGTCAGATAACTTGTCTTTTAGTTCATAAGATAATGAATCAAAAGTTGCAACTTTCATCTGAGATAGAGATCGTCAACTTTCACCAAAGGATTCTGGATCCTGAAAATGATTTCAGTATTGGAATAACCTTTGGGAGTATTTCTTTTGAGCAGGAGTAGAATGCATACTGAGTATAGGTAAAAGAGTGACCTAATGTTTGGTCACCAGAAGGATAGACTTCTGGCTACTTGGGAGAATTACATCACTCTGTTTCCTTGAGATTAGACATGACCATATCACTTGCTTTGACCAATAAAACGTGAACATGAGTGATCTGTTCCACTTACAGATGGAAGTAATTAACTGAGACTGTGCTTCCACAATCATCATGGTAAGGGAAGTGAAATTGAAAGTTGAACAGCAGCAATTAAATAGTGGTGTTGCAAGTATTAAGTGAGATACAAAGGAAAGCTGTCCAAGATTCATGTTTTTCCATTATTAATATTAGTAAAAATATATCTCATGTATTATTCTAAAAATGATTGACTCTCAAAGATAATAATTTTATCCAACGAATATTTACAGATTTCAATATATTAGAGGCAGTTTTTAACGACCAATTTTTATTTACACAGAACTGAAAAAAGTAATAGATTAAAAATCAAAAGTAAATAGTTAGAAGTTGTAACACAAACTCTTACCTAAATTTTGAAATGGACTTTAACTCAAATTAAATTTAGTTGAATCAGTATATTGATAATAAATCATCCCAGTAACTCTCCCCAGTTGATAGTCTTTCATGAATGGACTTTTATGTATTAATAATATGTAACTTAAAATTTTTTCCTTGGAGAATTAATGTATATCTCAGTAATTAAATGTTCATTTCTCAAAATGAGCAATTTCTAAATAACCATTGCTTTCTTCAAATGTTATCAAAGATGGTCAACTTTTAAAAAATTGTCCAATTTTCTAGTTTTGTGCCATCAATAAAAAATTAAAAATTTAAAGTATATCTATGAATATGTG
Source organism: Mesoplodon mirus (assembly GCF_964341445.2). NCBI lineage: Eukaryota > Metazoa > Chordata > Mammalia > Artiodactyla > Ziphiidae > Mesoplodon > Mesoplodon mirus. Next base: position 48,694,011 of record NC_138984.1, read on the forward strand.
ATATAAATAATTTACATTTCCTTGCAAATTGATCTTTATGATTACTATTTTTTAGGCCTGATAATTTTTTAACAAGGAGTATGATATTATATACATTAATTTTACTGTGTGTGTGTATGTGTGTGTGCATGCCTCTGTGTGTGTGGTGTAAAGCATTCTTCTTTAAATGCCCCAGAAACCAAGGCTTAAATTAATTTTTCATATTCATTTAGCTTTCATATATATGCTTTTTAAGGAAAGTTTTATATTTTTTCTATAATAATACCTCCCTTTCATATAAGAGAAGATACTTAGAAATGAAGTTGATTTAATGTTTGTAACATGCATTTCTGATTCATGAAGCTTTGAATGGGAATGACTCAAACAACATTAGAGCAAAATAAAATACCATCAATTTAGAAAATTAAAACGTTTTTTCTTTATAAAAATTATTTACCTCAGAGCTACAAGCTGCATACTTTTTATAGGTTGGAAATATTCAAGCATAAGTAAGGCTAGTGACAGAATGTGGATTAAGAACACTTGTACTTCTTCATCTGTACTCATGGCACCAAATATGGCCAAACTATAGTACATTTATTATTTCCTCCAATTAACTGCCTTTGTAAAAAACAAGAGATGTAGTCTAGGTCCAGATCCAGAGAGCCTGGATTCTGGAAGACATTCCAGTATTAAAATTAAAATTAAAAATAGATAGTTTTTTAATAGTTCCAAAATTGAAAATAGAGCTACCATGTGATACAGCGATCCCAACTATATATATATGTATATATATATATATATATATATATATATATATATATATATATCCATGAGAATCAAAATCAGGATCTTAAAGAAATAGTACTCTCAATGTTCATTGCAGCACTACTCACAATAGCCAAGGTGTGGAAACAACTTAAATGACCATTTTCTGATAAATAGATAAATAAAGTGTGGTACGTACATACAGTGGGATACTATCCAGACTTAAGAGAGAAGGAAATTCTGCAATATGCAGGAACATGGTTGGATCTTGAGGATACTATGTTAAGTGAAATAAACCAGACATAGATAGGTACTGTATGATTCCACTTATATGAGGTTCCTTAAATAGTCAAATTTATTAATTTATTTATTTTTGCTGTGTTGGGTCTTCGTTTCTGTGCGAGGGCTTTCTCTAGTTGTGGCAAGCGGGGACCACTCTTCATCGTGGTGCGCGGGCCTCTCACTGTCGTGGCCTCTCCCGTTGCGGAGCACAGGCTCCAGACGCGCAGGCTCAGTAGTTGTGGCTCACGGGTCTAGTTGCTCCGCGGCATGTGGGATCCTCCCAGACCAGGGCTCGAACTCATGTCCCCCGCATTAGCAGGCAGACTCTCAACCACTGCACTACCAGGAAAGCCCAAAATAGTCAAATTTATAAAATCAAAGACTGGAATGGTGATTACCAGGGGTTGTGGGGGGAGGAAATAATGAGTTACTAATCCACGGGCATACAGTTTCAGTTAAGTAAGATAAAAGTTCTAGGGATGTGTTGTATAATATTGTACCTATAATCAACAATAAATTTTTTTAAGTGGATAGATCTCATGTTGAGTATTCTTAATCACAATAAAATAAGATATCACAAGAAAATAAAATTAGAAACCAATATCTCTTATAAGTGTAGATGAAAAAAATCCTCAATCAAATATTAGCAAATCAAATTTAATAGAACATTTTTTTAAAGATTTTTTTTTGATGTGGACCATTTTTTAAGTCTTTATTGAATTTGTTACAATATTGCTTCTGTTTTGTTTTTGGTTTTTTGGCCACAAGGCATTTGGGATCTTAGCTCCCTGACCGGGGATCAAACCCGCACCCCCTGCATTGGAAGGTGAAGTCTTAACCACTGGACTGCCAGGGAAGTCCCAATAGCACATTAAAAGGATTACACCATAACTTTAGTGGATTTATGCCAGGAATGCAAGGATAGTTCAACATAGGCAAATAAATAAATTAATCTAATAATCACATTACTTGAATGATCTCAATTGATTCAGAAATGGCATTTGACAAATCCAATACACTTTCATTAAAAACAACAACAAGAGCTCTCAGAGAACTAGGAATAAAGGGAAAATTTCTCAACAAAATAAAAGGCATTTGTGAAAAACCCATAGCTAATATCATACTCAGTGGTGAAAGACGGATGCTTTCCCCTCAAGATCAGGAACAAGAGAAAGAGGGCTGCTTTCACCCTACTATTTGACATTGTACTGGAATTCTAGACAAAGAAATTTAAACAGGGAAAAAGAAATAAAAGGCATTCAAATTAGAGAGGAAGAAATAAACTCATTTCACAGATAACATGACCCCAAAATTGAATATCCTGAAGAATTCACAAGAAAGCTATTAGAGCAAATGCATGGATTAAGCAAAGTTGTAGGGTAGGAGATCAATGCACAACAATCAGTTGTGTCTCTATACACCAGTAATGAACAATCAGAAAAAGAAATCAAGAAAAAAAATTCCATTTACAGTAGCCTTTTAAAGAACAACATACTGAGGATAAATTTAATTGTGGAGGTAAAAGAATGTACACTAAAAATTCCAAAATGTTGCTGAAAGAAATTAAAAAAGACTGGAATAATGAAAAGACCTCTTATGTTCAAGGATGGAAAGACTTAATATTATCAAGATGTCAATTCTACTCAAAATGATCTACAGATTCAACAAAATCCTTTTAATTTCAATGGACTTTTTTGCAGAAATGAAAAAATTGATTCTCAAATTCAAATAAAACTGCATGAGGCTCCAAATAGCTAAAATAATCTTGAAAAAGATGACCAAATTTGGAGGACACATACTTCCCGATTTTAAAACTTACTACAAAGCTATGGCAATTAAAATACTGTAATACTGGCATGAAGATAAGACATATAAATCAATGGAATAGGATTGAGAGTTCAGAAATAAATCTATACCTCCATAGCCAATTAATTTTTGACAAGGGTGCCAAGTTCATTCAATGGAGAAAGGATATTCTCTTCAAAAAATGGTGGTTGGACAAGTAGATTTCCACATGCAAAAGAATGATGTTGGATCCCTAAATCATACCATATGAAAAAATTAACTCAAAATGATCAACAACCTAAATATAGAGTTAAAAACCACAAAATTGTTAGACGAAAGCATAGAAGTAAATTTTCATGACCATGGATTTGGCACTGGATTCTTAGATATGACACCAATCACAAACAACAAAATTTTTAAAATATAAATTGTGTTCATTGCAGCATTATTCACAATTGCCAAAAGGTGGAAACAACCCAAGTGTTCATCAATATATGAATGGATAAAATGTAGTATACACAAAAAATGGAATAATTTTCATCCATGAAAAGGAATGAAGTTCTTATACATGCTATAACATGGTTGAGCCTTGAAAACATTATGCTAAATGAAACAAGCCAGACACACAAGAACAAATATTGCATGATTTTATTTATATGAAACATCTGGAATAGGCAAATTCAGAGACAGAAAGTACATTAGAGGTTACTAGTGGCTGGGGGAGGTCAGGTGTAGAGTTTTTGTTTAATAGTTACAGAATTTCTATTTGGGGTGATAAAAAAATTAGAAATAGAGACTGGTAATAGTTGTATAACATGGTGAATATAATGTCATTGAATTATATACTTAAAAATGGATAAAATGGTAAATTTTATTATATATATATATATTTTCCACAATTAAAAAGAATAATGTAATATACTTAAGCCATGGAATTGTACAATTTAATGTGTGGATTATGTAGTATGTGAATTATATCTAAATGAAGCTGTTAAAAAAACGTCTGGACTTTGGCATAAAAAACAAATGATTCAACTCCATTTCATCACTTAACTCAAAGACTTTGGAAAATTTACCTAACCACTCTAAAGCTTCAGTGTCTTTCTCTGTATAATGGGGATAAATTGCACCAAATTTCCAGAGTTATTATGAGAAATAATTAGGTAATGATTGTAAAAAACAAAAAAAAATCCCGAAGAGAACAAAAAGACCCCCCAAAAAACCCACTGTGACTGGCACATAGTTAGAAATCAATAACCAGTAAGTCCTGACTGTGGTGGTAGTAGTGATGATGATGATGACGAAGATGGCTGGGGTCGGATAGGGTAGCAGAGGAGGCTAAGATAGAGGAAGACGCTGATGAGGATATGAACCAAGGTGCACATTTAGGGCGGTACACTTACAGTCAGAAGATGAAGTTGGAATCCTAGTCCTCCAGATTCTAACTGTGTAGCTAGTGTGTTTCTTAACTGTCTCATTTTCTTATGTGAAAACTGGCTAAGTTCAGATGAAATATTGCTTATCTGAAAACTGGTAAATAACAATAGGTACCATAGAGGATTGTGTTTCCACAGTATTGTTGGTTAGCCTTTTATCAGTATTCTTTGTCAGTGATGATTAACATTTAATAAGGTTCTACGATGCAGGTGCAAGTCATTTTTTGAGTTTTGCTGATGAAGAAATTAAAACAGAGAGAGTTTTAAAAACTTATCCATGAACAGCCAGCTATAAATGGCAGAGCTGGGATTCAAACCCAAGCCATGTGGCTCCAAAGCCTTATCCCTCACCACAAAACATGGAAACACAGCTTTTGATAATAGCCACACTGGATTACCCTCCTCTGCTGTTGCAAACTGAGCAATTTGCTTAAAATTTGAAAATTGTTGTTGCATTAAGCAGCTAACATCAAACACAAGGGATTTTCATTTTTTACTTCTTTTTGCAGGGAGGTGGCAGAAGAATTGATTGCATACCTTTACTAGATCTTTGTTCTCATTAGGAAAATCATTTTAGCTCTGAAAACAAAATCTCCTAAATTAGTTTCCAAGGCAACTTGTAATAAACTAATACTACATATTTAGAGGATTATAATGGAATGCTGTTAATCAGTACGACTTCTTTTGTGCATTTATTTCATTACTTATTGTTATTATATGGTATTCATTTTCATAGATGATTCTTCTCATCATTTAATAGCTGCATCTGCTCAACACCAGATTATATAAGTAAAAGGTAAAAACCAACATCTTTGTATCTTGATTGCTCAGAATCTAGATTATAGTTAGGTTAACATATAGTTAGGTTAGATTATAGTATTTGACATAAAAAGAATTGAAAGACAAAAGGAACTGCTTCCTCCTATTAGTTTTCTCATTATGAAAACTGCTGTCTGAAGCCCTCTTACTTTTTGCATGTCTTCTTTTGATACTAAGGGGCTTTTAAAAAGAGGTGAAGTACTTCTATACAAATTACTGTTTGCTAAAGTTACTGTCACTTGAAGACTGAGTTTATTTTTGTTTCAGAGCTTTAGTTTAATATGCCTCAAAAATCACTTTTCATTTATTATTTTATGTTTTAAATCTTTTATTTTAAGTTTCAGTGTTTTCAAATACTGTTAAGTTAAAAGCAAAGACAGAAAATAATATGATTTGAAGATTTAAGTAGAAAGGATTTATAAAATAAGGCCAGATACAGAATAAATAAAACTCTAAAAAAACAAATCCAAATAGAATCCTCAAAGAGTATACTAATCCTGTATTGGTTATATGTAGTGCTTGTTGGTAAATTATTTTTCCAGTAATATTATTTACCTCTTTTTAGAAAGCAGTGATCTGCCCAAGATGCATTACCAAGTTATATGTAAAGGAATTGGGCCGTGCCAATTTGCTTTTCAGTTTGTGAGAAACAGGGCAAATCAATTCTACATAAATTCCAGATGTATTGACTACATACTACCAATCTATTAATCTAAAATGTATTATTATATATTTTTGGACACCTACTATTTATGAAATTTCATCTGAATGCATAGGGATGTTGAATATAATCCTTCATTTCTATATTTGCTAGAGGCTTTATAACTAAATTGTAAATATTATTTTACAAGATCCTAGAGGCAGGGCCCTATTAAATTATCTTTTTATACTAAGGGTTTGGAACAAATCTGGGCATAAAGCAGAAGCTAACATATATTTATCAAATGACTAAACAGTTGACTTAGGTAATTCAGCTTTTTAGAAGAGAACAGATAAGCCCTGAAAGAAGAATGCCTCAGAATTCAGGAAGTACAGTGGGAACATATTATATACAATATGTGAGTTGAATATAATATTGGGAGTTTGTGTATGTCTCACACAATTCAATATTAAACTTCTACTGTTAATTTGTTTTTAAAAGAATTTCTAATATATTGTTCTTTCAATAATATTTGAGAGTTTTCCAGTGGAGTAAACTTAAAGTTTTATTTTGATCTTTACTGTCAAGATTTTAGATGCCCTTATAACTTTGCTTATTAGAAAAATGATGAAAAACCTAACACTTTTAGAGAACAAGAGCATTTAGAATTTTGAAAGCTCAGATCAATTGCAAACACTTAATTACTATTTTGTTAAAGCTGCTCTGAGATTGAAACTCAGATTTATACTAAAACTCGCTAGGTTCACCTATGATTTTAAAACTTTTTTTTTTTCAGATCAAGAATGTGAATATATGCCATACTTTTACATGAGGATGGGTAAAATTATTTGGTCTTTATATTAAATTATACTAAAAATATATATTATTTTTCTGATTGAGACATAAAATGTATCTTTAATTATAAAAGTAATGGATGCTTATAGGTAGAAAACATGAAAAATAAACAAGGACAGAAAATGAAAATATCTTATAGTGATGTCATCCAAAGATACTTAATCATTTTTTAAATGTATTTCCTGTTAGGCTTTTTCCTCTTGTCTCTTGCTGGGTACCTTCCGTCCTGTTTCTTTCTTTGTCTTTATTCTTTCCTTGTCTCTGTTTTTCTGTCTTTGTTTATGTTTGTCCCTCATTCCTTTCTCTGATTCCTATCTCTGTCTTTATTTTTTATGTTATTTTCTCTGCTGATCCCTTTCTGTTCTTTAATTAAGATGTCCACAGTATTTCATATTTGTCACTTTTAGTTTTATTTTTACCTTATTACTATAACTGTTAAAGACTGATGTAGAAAATAGCAAGTCACCTATCCTCTGGAAACATTCTGGAATGTATCACATAAGTGAAAAATTCTATCGCTGGAGCAGGGACCTCTAAGGAAAGGAACTATTTTTAAGGTCTGTTTCATTTTTAAAAAAATAAATTTATCTATTTATTTATTTTTGGCTGTGTTGGGTCTTCATTTCTGCGCGAGGGCTTTCTCCAGTTGTGGCAGGTGGGGGCCACTCTTCATCGCGGTGCGTGGGCTTCTCACTGTCGTGGCCTCTCTTGTTGAGGAGCACAGGCTCCAGACGCATAGGCTCAGTAGTTGTGGCTCACAGGCCTAGTTGCTCCTCGGCATGCGGGATCCTCCCAGACCAGGGCTCGAACCCGTGTCCCCTGCATTAGCAGGCAGATTCTCAACCACTGTGCCACCAGGGAAGCCCCTAAGGTCTGTTTCATTTTTACAATCTATGGTAAATTGACAAAATCTCATGCTCTATTTCAGTCAGTTTTATTGAAGAAGAATTTTGAACTGGATAAAGTGAAAGCTGGTTACTGAAGTGATGATTTAAGTCATGGACGTAGTCGGAGATAAATGGAGGAATGTTTTAAGGAATATAGCAACACTAAGAGAACCAGGTGTGGAAGTAAAAGTAAGGATAAAGGAAAGAGTAAATCTATTAGTGAGAAGTTGATAGTAAAATCCTGAGGATGGTAGGAGAACGGTCACAGGAAGGGGGAGGTTCAACTTGTAAGAGATAATGGGAAAATAAAAGGAAAATAAAACTGAGACAGGAGAAATGAGAAGATAAAGTAGATAAAATAAAGAATGGATAAGGATTGTTTGTTGAGTGAAGGAATGATAAAAATTTCCAAATCCACTTCTGTACCAAGGGACTGTTTTGTCTTGTTTGTTTATGTTTGTGTAAGTGTTTAAAGAATAAACTTAATCTTAGTTTCCAGGTTATTGTATAAATAAATATGGACATGATATTTTTATCTTTACTACATAACTTTGTATAAACATGTCAGGGTTCTAAAAACCATATGGGAAATTTACTATATATAAATCTTGAGGCCCAAGTCCAGTTCCATTGAAATAGAATCTCTAGGAGAATTCTATATGATTAACAAGAGGCCAGACTATTTTGTGTGATCACAAAACTTTAAAAACTTATTATAAAACTACTCAACCACTAAATTAGAATAATCATTTGACTACTGCAACATTTTTCTCTATGTATGCCCCTTCTCAGTTTATGATGTCTTTGGAAAAACACTATAAAATTTTTCTTGTTAAATATTGTTGGGGAGGAAGAAATGTTTCTCTACTTTTCTAGGTTCTTCTGGCCAGTCTAAGAATTAAATTTATGTGAGATAGATTAACAGGAGAATATCGAACAAAATTTATTAACTTGTGTAAGTGGGAGGGACTTGGGAAAACTGAGTAACTCAGTTTTCAAAGACCTCACCTTAAATATCATCTTCAGCTAAATTCAAAAGAGGATATTGCGGGTAGGGGTTTGGGAGTTGAGAGGGGAGAAAGGCAATTCACATGGAGATGGAAAAGCAAAAGTTTGGTAAACAAATGTTTGCTGAGCCAGGCAGAGACACTGGGACACAGGATGGACTCTCACCTTTAGGCCAGGCCTGGAGTTTCCCCCACCACAACAAGCCCATATTCTTTGCAGATCTTTCTGGTAATAACTGTATTCTGGGAACAGTCCCTTTATCTAAATTCTTCAGGCAGCTAAGGGGGAGGTGAAAAAGACTTCCCGTGTCTTCTGTTTCTTAATAATAATCAGCCTAAATTAATCCTCCTGCCAGAGACATACATTCTGGGGTGGCAAATTTTGCTCCTCTAAAATATCTACCAAAACTTTAAATTCAGACCTTTAAATAAGAGAAATTGAACTGGAAAAAGGTCGCTTGAAATAGGTTTTGGGTAGTATTTCAAGTTGTTTTCATTTTCTGCATACTCTCAGACTGTGCTGTCCAGTAAGGTAGCCACTAGACACATGTGGCCATTAAGCACGTGAGATATGGCTAGTCCAAACTGAGATGTCCTGTAAGTATTATATCACACTAAATTCTGAAGTTAGTACAGAAAAGGAAAAGAATGTGAAATATCTAGAGGTATTTTTTTAAAAGATATTATTTAGATACACAAAAGCATGCAGAATATAGTAATTTTATAAGAAAATTACTTAAAACAACTTTATGTGTTGATTACATTTGAAATGATAAATGTTGGATATATGGATTAAATGAAATATAGTATTAAACTTAATTTTACCTGTTTCTTTTTATTTTTTTAAATGAGGCCACTAGAAAATGTAGTATTAGATGCGTAGCTCATGCTTTTCTAGGTGACAGTGCTGCTCTAAGGAAGCAGTCAACAAACTACTGCCTTGGGCCAGATCCAACCAATGACCCCTTTTGTACAACAATACACCCATATGTTTCCACATTAGCTATAGCTGCTTTTAGACTACAATGGCAGAGTTTAGTAGTTGCAACAGAGAGCATGTGATCTTCAAAACCTACAATATTTACTACCTGGATCTTTAAAGAAAAAGTTTGCCAACCACTGTTCTAGAGTAAAAGGAATAATAGGGCAGATTTATTTAATGTTAATCTTTACCTTTTTTCTTATCTGCACAAGAAGACTCTGTAGGTGAGAAGAGAAGCTAGCAAATGGAAAGGTATCCTATTTTAGTAAGGGAAACTGCCCATCATTTTAAAAATGTACACATTCCAGGGCCTTAAATTATAGCTATTTCATTTAAAGAAAAGAAAGCAATGATAATAATATCAACCAGAAAACTTCAATAATCTATCCTTCGTTAATTTCTGTTTCTAGGCTGAGATGAATATATTTATGCTCCCTTCCTGCTCTAACAACTCCTGTTGCATCTTCTTGCTGCCAAACTTCATTGCTGACACTTTTAAGAAACATGGTTCATCAACTCTTACTGGCTAAAGGGCAAGAAAATGCGTGAGCTGGCGATCTCATTGGTGGTTGTAGTTGTTACATGGGGAGGAGAAGTTTAAGACAGAAAGTAAAACCGAGCTGAGCATTTTGAGAAAAAGAGAAGAGAGTAAGACGATGTGGAAAATAGCAATGTCTTTACTTTTAGGGATGGGCTCTTATTTCATTATTTGTTTTTTTCATTGTATATGACTAGTTTTATACTGATAGGCAACATTTCCCTCTAGACTTCTTTCAGCTGCAAAAAAGAAAAAAAAGAAAAGAAATCCAGTTTGTAAAACTCTTCAAAGGATAATGCTCAAGGAGCCTGATCTGCATCTCATAAACTTTGAGCCTGAAGCCATGCTCGATGAGACTTTGAGGGTCTTGAGAGAGGGGAATGAGTTTATTTTGCATGTGGTGTGGATATTAGTTATTGAGACCAAGAGCAGACTGTGTTGGATTGCTTTGAAAGGTGTTTGAAACAATTCCTCCCACGTCCTCTGCAATGTAATTTTCTGCTCCTCCCATCAAGACTTGGGGTTTATTTCTCTACTCCTTGAAATATTAAGCTGACTTCTGACTTTCTTTGACCAACAGAATGTGATTAGGGTGCTGTTACTTGATTTTGGAGGCTAGACCTTAAGAGATCTTGCAGCTTCCCCTTTTATTCCCTTGGAATGCTTCCTCCAGGCTACTCTTTGAGAAAGACAGTGTGTCCCTTATCTATTGTTGCATAACAATATTAGTGTAAACTTGGTGGCTTAAAACCACACATGTTTATCACAGTTTCTGTGGTTTAGGAGTCCAGGCACAGCTATGCTCAGTCCTTGATTAGGGTGTCACACAGCTGAAATAAAAGTATTGGCTGGGACTGCAGTCTCACCTGAGGTCTGACAGAGAAAAGATCCACTCCTAAGCTCACACAGGTTGTTGGAGGAATTCAGTTCTTTGCTCCTAGAGGCATTCTGTCATTCCTTGCCATGTGGGGCTTCTTCGTAAGGCTGCTTGCTTGCTACCTTAAAGCCAACCAGAGAGAAAGAAACTCAAAAGATAAGTACTGCATTCTATGTCATGTAATCTCATATGCATAATTACATACATACCATCCCCTTTGCCATGTTCTATGGATTTTGAAGCAAATCACAGTTCCAGCCCATACCCAAGGGGAGGGAATCCCACAAGGATGTGAACAGCAGGAGGTGGCAATCATGAGGCTGCTTCTAGACTCTGTTCATCACAACCAGGCTATTTTACTGGAGAACGAAAGTTATCAAAAATTGTGAATAGTCTGAGATTTTACCCTACTTGTAAGCTACCAAGTGTACTTGCCACAGTTTCATGGACACACAACTTCCGTGTCATAGATGAAGGATATTAGATTCCATAAGATCCCACTCATGGAGTGTGGATGGGGGTGGATTGAAGAAAAGGGGAGGTCCCTCATAACAGGAATCAGGTTTTATTACATTGTTAAACAAAGAGTCATTTTTACAACACATTTTGTACACACATTACACATTTATATAAAGAAGTAAATTAAGGCATTTTCTCCAATGTATGGAAACAAACTATAATAACAACAAAAACTAAAATAGAAGACATAAAAAGAGAAGAAGAATCAAAACCTTTCATTATCAAAGGAAACATCTATCTTGTATTAAAAATAACTTCCAAAAATTGTCAATTTGATAATGAATGCTTTGTGCAAATGTCCAAAGAAAACTCAGAGGTAGGATTCAATTGAAAACTACCTTATTCTCCCCAAATTGACCTCTCAAAACTGTGTGTTGAGGCTAATTTTTCCTTTCTCTCTGAAACTTGAGCAAATATGTAGCTTGTCTCTTGACTTTTTGCTGGTGTCTTAGTCTCCTTGGGCTACCATAACAAAACACCGTAGAATAGGAGGCTTACAAACAGAAATTAATTTTCTCACAGTTCTGGAGCCCAGAAGTCCAAGATCAAGGTTCCAGTTGATTTGGTTCTTCCTGGATTACAGATGGCCCTCTTCTCACAATGTCCTACCATGGCCTTTCCTCCTTGCATATACACGGAGAGGGTGAGAAAGCTGTCTGCTATCTCCCCTCATACAGACACTAATTCTATCAGGGTCCCAACTCTTATTACTTAACCTTAATTACTTCCTTAGAGGCTCCATCACCCCAGAGTCACACTGGGGGTTAGGTCATCAACACGTGAACTTTGGGGAGACATTCAGCTCATAACAGCTAGTAAACCAAAAGTTTTGTTTTCTCTTTAGTCTCAAACAATATCAGTTCAGTAAGTTTTATGTCTATTCCAGTATAAAATTTAAAAATTATGAACTTCTTTTAATGTTGTGGCAGCATCTCTCTGGCTGCCTTCTTCTAGCTCACTGGCTAGAGTGAGGGGGGCATAGAGGGCATAGAAGCAAGGGGCAGGAGTGGTCCAGCCAGTCCTTCAGTCAAGGGTCGGTAAACTCTCTTCTGTTCAGCTTTGCCAGACATATGGTCTCTAGCTCAGCCACTCAACTCCGCCATAGTAGTATAAAAACAAATCCCAGGCAATGAGTACATAAAAGCATGGCTGTGTTCCAGTAAATTTTTATTTACAAAAATAGGCAAAAGTACACAATTTGCCATTCTCTTTCCTAGAGCCTAAGTTAAACCAAAAAGAGAATCCCATTTTTATTACCCTGTTACTTGGTTAGGTGTAGTGACACTTGAGAAGCTGCATACCTTGGGGGATGGGATAGGTGCCTTTATTCTAAGGGTGCCTGTCTCACTAAGCATATCCTATTTCAGCATTTGCTGCATGTTAGAAATCTCTGAGAAACTTTTTAAAAATCTGATGCACACACCACACTAAAATGAGTTAAATCAGAAAGCTGGGTGGTGATTTGGTACCCAGGACTAGTCCAACAAGCAGTCAAGATTAGAAACCACTGCTTTAGTTGCAGTTTATTGAAGAGTCAGGCACAGATGGATAGCATCTTGACCATAGAAAAGTTAATAGGAGTACCTATGCTTCCATATAGTATTCTTCTAGGTTTTACATAATCTGATTTGGCCTCTATTTTGGTTCCATTTCTTGAATCTGTGAGGTCCCATGATTGGCAACGTATTTTTTGAATATTTATCTCAGTTTTGACCTAAAAACATTTCTTATGCAACACATGGAGTATTTCTTTTAGGTACACACTCTGCTGAGGCAAGTAAGAAGCTCTTTGCACTCCTGCTTTGCTGCAGCCCATACTTGATAGGGCAACAGGCCAAAATGTTATGAAACCCCTTACCCTGAGTCAGCTCTGTGTGTGTGTGTGTGTGTGTGTGCGCACGCACACGCGCGTGCGTGTTAAAGGTTGTTCTGTGATGACTGGAGAACAGGATCTGAAATTGATCTCCGGTGGCCTCGCCCTGCAGCGGCTTGAAGCAGGGCTTTGGTTCCTGGCCAGTGATTGAGGTCGGGTCACGGTGGTGACAGCACCTAATCCCAGCCGCTAGACCAGTGGTCAGTGACAAGGCCCTGGCCCTATGGCTTTGCAGAAATCTGTGGTCTCTTATCTTCTATCTGGGCAGGGCCCAGCTTCCTCTCTCAGTTGTCCTGTTATTCCCGTCTCGGAGTGTCCGTCCACAAGGAACAAACTCAAACTGTATGCCCTAGGGGCCCATCTGTCTCCTGTCTCAAAATGACTTTCTATTCTGTATCTATTTCCCCTGCCTACCCACTCTGATGACAGCATTCCTTGGACACCAGAGAGAAATAGAACAGGGGGTCAGGTTCCTGACTTCCCAGTATGCTGCAGTGGTCTGCTACTGTAGATCCTGCCCTAGATATTTATCAGTCATTTCTCAATGTTTCTGTATTATTCTGTTGTTACTATTTTTAGATGAAGATATGTGTAGACCCAGCCATAGCCTCATGGGAGGGACTTAGCAAAATTGAATTTCAAGTCTCTCCATTAGCAGAGGGTGAAGAAAAATGGACAACTTAATGACAACTAGGTTGGTTTAGACAAGTTAACTCCTAGGTGCCTTAAGTTATTGGTTCTGGAGTATTTCTTTTTTTTATATATATTCATTCTTTTTTTTTTATTAGTTTCTGCTTTATAACAAAGTGAATCAGTCATACATATACATCTGTTCCCACATCCCTTCCCTCATGCATCTCCCTCCCTCCCACCCTCCCCATCCCACCCCTCCAGGCGGTCACAAAGCACCGAGCTGATCTCCCTGTGCTCTGCGGCTGCTTCCCACTATCTATCTACCTTACGTTTGGTAGTGTATATATGTCCATGCCTCTCTTTCGCTTTGTCACAGCTTACCCTTCCCCTTCCCCATATCCTCAAGTCCATTCTCAAGTAGGTCTGTGTCTTTATTCCCGTTTTACCCCTAGGTTCTTCATGACATTTTTTTAAAAATTCCATATATATGTGTTAGCATACGGTATTTGTCCTTCTCTTTCTGACTTACTTCACTCTGTATGACAGACTCTAGGTCTATCCACCTCATTACAAATAGCTCAGTTTCGTTTCTTTTTATGGCTGAGTAATATTCCATTGTATATATGTGCCACATCTTCTTTATCCATTCATCCAATGATGGACACTTAGGTTGTTTCCAGCTCCGGGCTACTGTGAATAGAGCTGCAATGAACATTTTGGTACATGTCTCTTCTTGAATTATGGTTTTCTCAGAGTATATGCCTAGTAGTGGGATTGCTGGGTCATATGGTAGTTCTATTTGTAGTTTTTTAAGGAACCTCCTTACTGTTCTCCATAGTGGCTGTACCAATTCACATTCCCACCAGCAGTGCAAGAGGGTTCCCTTTTCTCCACACCCTCTCCAGCATTTACTGTTTCTAGATTTCTTGATGATGGCCATTCTGACTGGTGTGAGATGATATCTCATTGTAGTTTTGATTTGCATTTCTCTAATGATTAATGATGTTGAGCATTCTTTCATGTGTTTGTTGGCAGTCTGTATATCTTCTTTGGAGAAATGCCTATTTAAGTCTTCTGCCCATTTTTGGATTGGGTTGTTTGGTTTTTTGCTATTGAGCTGCATGAGCTGTTTATAAATTTTGGAGATTAATCCTTTGTCAGTTGCTTCATTTGCAAATATTTTCTCCCATTCTGAGGGTTGTCTTTTGGTCTTGTTTATGGTTTCCTTTGCTGTGCAAAAGCTTTGAAGTTTCATTAGGTCCCATTTGTTTATCTTTGTTTTTATTTCCATTTCTCTAGGAGGTGGGTCCAAAAGGATCTTGCTGTGATTTATGTCATAGAGTGTTCTGCCTATGTTTTCCTCTAAGAGTTTGATAGTGTCTGGCCTTACATTTAGGTCTTTAATCCATTTTGAGCTTATTTTTGTATATGGTGTTAGGGAATGATCTAATCTCATACTTTTACATGTCCCTGTCCAGTTTTCCCAGCACCACTTATTGAAGAGGCTGTCCTTTCTCCACTGTACATTCCTGCCTCCTTTATCAAAGATAAGTTGACCATATGTGCGTGGGTTTATCTCTGGGCTTTCTATCCTGTTCCATTGATCTATCTTTCTGTTTTTGTGCCAGTACCACACTGTCTTGATTACTGTAGCTTTGTAGTATAGTCTGAAGTCAGGGAGCCTGATTCCTCCAGCTCCGTTTTTCGTTCTCAAGATTGCTTTGGCTATTCGGGGTCTTTTGTTTCTCCAAACAAATTTTGAAATTTTTTGTTCTAGTTCTGTGAAAAATGCCCGTGGTAGTTTGATAGGGATTGCATTGAATCTGTAGATTGCTTTGGGTAGTAGAGTCATTTTCACAATATTGATTCTTCCAATCCAGGAGCACGGTATATCTCTCCATCTATTTGTATCATCTTTAATTTCTTTCATCAGTGTCTTATAATTTTCTGCATACAGGTCTTTTGTCTCCTTAGGTAGGTTTATTCCTAGATATTTTATTCTTTTTGTTGCAGTGGTAAATGGGAGTGTTTTCTTGATTTCATTTTCAGATTTTTCATCATTATTGTACAGGAATGCCAGAGATTTCTGTTCATTAATTTTGTATCCTGCTACTTTACCAAATTCATTGATTAGCTCTAGTAGTTTTCTGGTAGCATCTTTAGGATTCTCTATGTATAGTATCATGTCATCTGCAAACAGTGACAGCTTTACTTCTTCTTTTCCAATTTGGATTCCTTTTATTTCCTTTTCTTCTCTGATTGCTGTGGCTAAAACTTCCAAAACTAAGTTGAATAAGAGTGGTGAGAGTGTGCAACCTTGTCTTGTTCCTGATCTTAGTGGAAATGGTTTCCGTTTTTCACCATTGAGGACAATGTTGGCTGTGGGTTTGTCATATATGGCCTTTATTATGTTGAGGAAAGTTCCCTCTATGCCTACTTTCTGCAGGGTTTTTATCATAAATGGGTGTTGAATTTTGTCGAAAGCTTTCTCTGCATCTATTGAGATGATCATATGGTTTTTCTCCTTCAACTTGTTAATATGGTGTATCACATTGATTGATTTGCGTATATTTGTTTGTTTGTTTTGTTTTTGTGGTAAGCGGGCCTCTCACTGCTGTGGCCTCTCCCACTGCGGAGCACAGGCTGCGGACGCGCAGGCTCAGCGGCCATGGCTCACAGGCCCAGCCGCTCCGCAGCACGTGGGATCCTCCCAGACCGGGGCACGAACCCGTGTCCCCTGCATCGGCAGGTGGACTCTCCACCACTGCGTCACGAGGGAAGCCCCTGATTTGCGTATATTGAAGGATCCTTGCATTCCTGGAATAAACCCCACTTGATCATGGTGTATGATCCTTTTAATGTGCTGTTGGATTCTGTTTGCTAGTATTTTGTTGAGGCTTTTTGCATCTATGTTCATCAGTGATATTGGCCTGTAGTTTTCTTTCTTTGTGACATCCTTGCCTGGTTTTGGTATCAAGGTGATGGTGGCCTCATACAATGAGTTTGGGAGTGTTCCTTCCTCTGATACTGTTTGGAAGAGTTTGAGAAGGATGGGTGTTAGCTCTTCTCTAAATCTTTGATAGAATTCGCCTGTGAAGCCATCTGGTCCTGGGCTTTTGATTGTTGGAAGATTTTTAATCACAGTTTCAATTTCAGTGCTTGTCATTGGTCTATTCATATTTTCTATTTCTTCCTGAGTCAGTCTTGGCAGGTTGTGCATTTCTAAGAATTTGTCCATTTCTTCCAGGTTGTCCATTTTATTGGCATAGAGATGCTTGTAGTAATCTCTCATGATCTTTTGTATTTCTGCAGTGTCAGTTGTTACTTCTCCTTTTTCATTTCTAATTCTATTGATTTGAGTCTTCTCCCTTTTTTTTTGATGAGTGTGGCTAATGGTTTGTCTATTTTGTTTATATCCTCAAAGAACCAGCTTTTAGTTTTATTGATCTTTGCTATTGTTTCCTTCATTTCTTTTTCATTTATTTCTAATCTGATCTTTATGATTTCTTTCCTTCTGCTAGCTTTGGGGGTTTTTTGTTCTTCTTTCTCTAATTGCTTTAGGTGCAGGGTCAGGTTGTTTACTCGAAATGTTTCCTGTTTCTTAAGGTGGGATTGTATTGCTATAAACTTCCCCCTTAGAACTGCTTTTGCTGCGTCCCATAGATTTTGGGTCGTCGTGTCTCCATTGTCATTTGTTTCTAGGTATTTTTTAATTTCCTCTTTGATTTCTTCAGTGATCACTTCGTTATTGAGTAGTGTATTGTTTAGCCTCCATGTGTTTGTATTTTTTACAGATCTTTTCCTATAATTGATGTCTAGTCTCATAGCATTGTGGTCAGAAAAGATACTTGATACAATTTCAATTTTCTTAAATTTACCAAGGCTTGATTTGTGACCCAAGATATGATCTATCCTGGAGAATGTTCCATGAGCACTTGAGAAAAATGTGTATTCTGTTGTTTTTGGATGGAATGTCCTATAAATATCAATTAAGTCCATCTTGTTTAATGTATCATTTAAAGCTTCTGTTTCCTTATTTATTTTCATTTTGGATGATCTGTCCATTGGTGAAAGTGGGGTGTTAAAGTCCCCTACTATGAGTGTGTTACTGTCTATTTCCCCTTTT
This sequence comes from Mesoplodon mirus, assembly GCF_964341445.2. Classification (NCBI taxonomy): domain Eukaryota; kingdom Metazoa; phylum Chordata; class Mammalia; order Artiodactyla; family Ziphiidae; genus Mesoplodon; species Mesoplodon mirus. The sequence goes on from NC_138984.1 coordinate 48,712,017, forward strand.
ATGGCTGTTAGTATTTGCCTTATGTATTGAGGTGCTCCTATGTTGGGTGCATAAATATTTACAGTTGTTATATCTTCTTCTTGGATCGATCCCTTGATCATTATGTAGTGTCCTTCTTTGTCTCTTCTAATAGTCTTTATTTTAAAGTCTATTTTGTCTGATATAAGAATTGCTACTCCAGCTTTCTTTTGATTTCCATTTGCATGGAATATCTTTTTCCATCCCCTTACTTTCAATCTGTATGTGTCTCTAGGTCTGAAGTGGGTCTCTTGTAGACAGCATATATATGGGTCTTGTTTTTGTATCCATTCAGCCAATCTGTGTCTTTTGGTGGGAGCATTTAGTCCATTTACATTTAAGGTAATTATTGATATGTCTGTTCCTATTCCCATTTCCTTAATTGCTTTGTGTTCGTTATTGTAGGTATATTCCTTCTGTTGTGTTTCTTGCCTAGAGAAGTTCCTTTAGCATTTGTTGTAAAGCTGGTTTGGTGGTGCTGAACTCTCTCAGCTTTTGCTTGTCTGTAAACGTTTTAATTTCTCCATCAAATCTGAATGAGATCCTTGCTGGGTAGAGTAATCTTGGTTGCAGTTTTCTCTCCTTCATCACTTTAATTATGTCCTGCGACTCCCTTCTGGCTTGTAGAGTTTCTGCTGAGAGATCAGTTGTTAACCTGATGGGGATTCCCTTGTGTGTTATTTGTTGTTTTTCCCTTGCTGCTTTTAATATGATTTCTTTGTGGTTAATTTTTGACAGTTTGATTAATATGTGTCTTGGCATATTTCTCCTTGGATTTATTCTGTATGGGACTCTCTGTGCCTCCTGGACTTGATTAACTATTTCCTTTCCCATATTAGGGAAGTTTTCAACTATAATCTCTTCAAATATTTTCTCAGTCCCTTTCTTTTTCTCTTCTTCTGCTGGAACCCCTATAATTCGAATGTTGGTGCATTTAATGTTGTCCCAGAGGTCTCTGAGACTGTCCTCTGTTCTTTTCATTCTTTTTTCTTTATTTTGCTCTGCATCAGTTATTTCCACTATTTCATCTTCCACCTCACTTATCCGTTCTTCTGCCTCAGTTATTCTGCTATTGATCCCATCTAGAGTATTTTTCATTTCATTTATTGTGTTTTTAATCGATGCTTGATTCATCTTTAGTTCTTCTAGGTCCTTGTTAACTGTTTCTTGCATTTTGTCTATTCTATTTCCAAGATTTTGGATCTTGGAAATAGAATCTTGGATCATCTTTACTATCATTATTCTGAGTTCTTTTTCAGGTAGACTGCCTATTACCTCTTCATTTGTTAGGTCTGGTGGGTTTTTATCTTGCTCCTTCTCCTGCTGTGTGTTTTTCTGTCTTCTCATTTTGCTTATCTTACTCTGTTTGGGGTCTCCTTTTTGCAGTCTGCAGATTCGTAGTTCCTGTTGTTTTTGGTGTCTGTCCCCAGTGGCTAAGGTTGTTTCAGTAGGTTGTGTAGGCTTCCTGGTGGGGGGGACTAGAGCCTGTGTTCTGGTGGTTGAGGCTCGATCTTGTCTTTCTGTTGGACAGGTCCACGTCTGGTGGTGTGTTTTGGGGTGCCTGTGGCCTTATTATATTTTTAGGCAGCCTCTCTGTTAATGGGTGGGGTTGTGTTCCTGCCTTGCTAGTTGCTTGGCATAGAGTGACCAGCACTGTAGTTTGCTGGTCGTTGACTGAAGCTGGGTGCTGGTGTTGAGATGGAGATCTCTGGGAGATTTTTGCTGCTTGATATTATGTGGAGCTGGGAGGTCTCTTGTGGACCCGTGTCCTGAAGTTGGCTCTCCCACTTCAGAGGCACAGCACTGACTCCTGGCTCCAGCACCAAGAGCCTTTCATCTACCCAGCTCAGAATAAAAGGGAGAAAACATATAAAGAAAGAATTAGTAGGAGAAAGAAAGAGAGAGAGAAAGAAAGGAAGAAGGAAAGGAAGGAAGGAAGGAAGGAAGAAAGAAAGAAAGGAGGGAGGGAGGAAGGATAGAAAGAAAGGAGGGAGAGAGGGAGGAATGAAAGAAAAAGGAAGAGTGAATGGAAGAAGGGAGGGAGGGAGGGAGGAAGAAAAGAAAGAAAGAAAGAAAGAAAGAAAGACAGGAGGGAGGGAAGGAGGAAGGAAAGAAAAAGAAAGTGAAAGGAAGAGGGGTGGGAGGGAGGGAGGAAGGAAAGAAAGACAGGAGGGAGGGAAGGAGGGAGGAAGGAAAGAAAAAGAGTGAAAGGAAGAAGGGAGGGAGGGAGGGAGGAAGGAAAGAAAGAGAGAAAGAAGGAAAGGAGGGGCGGAGGGAGGGAGGGAGGAAGGGAAGGTAGGAAAAAAAGAAAGAGCAGGTAAAGTAAAGTAGAATAAAGTATGAAATATAGTAGCGTTATTAAAATTAAAAAGTAATTATTGAAAAAAAAAAACGGACCGATAGAACCCTGGGACATATGGTGGAAGCAAAGCTATACAGAGAGAATCTTACACAGAAGAATACACATACACATTCACAAAAAGAGAGCAGGGGGAAAAATCAAAAATCTTGCTCTCCAAGTCCACCTCCTCAATTTGGGATACTTCGTTGTAAAAAGAGGAAGAGGGCGAGAAGTCTGAAATCTTGCTAAGTCCACCTCCTTAATTTGGGATAATTCGTTGTAAAAAGAGGAAACGGGGGGAAAGTCTTAAATCTTGTCCTCAAAGTCCACCTCCTCAATTTGGGATGATTCGCTGTCCATTCATGCACTCCACAGACGCAGGGCACATCAAGTGGACCGTGGAGCTTTAATCCGCTGCCTCCGAGGCTGCACAGAGAGATTTCCCTGTCTCTTCTCTGCTCTCACAGCTCCCGGGTCTCAGCCTTGGACCTGGCCCCGCCTCTGCGCATAGGTCGCCGGAGGGCGTCCGTTCTTCGCTCAGACAGGACGGGTTTAAAGGAGCCGCTGATGCGGGGGCTCTGGCTCACTCAGGCAGAGGGGAGGGAGGGGCGCGCAGTGTGGGGCGGGCCTGCGGCGGCAGAGGCCGGCATGACGTTGCACCAGACCGAGGCGCTCCGTGCGCTTTCCCGGGAAAGCCGTCCCCGGGTTCCGGGACCCCGGCAGTGGCGGGGTGCACAGGCTCCCCGGAAGGCGGGGTGGACAGTGACCCGCGCTCGCACACAGGCCCCGCGGCGGCGGCAGCAGCAGCAGCCCCAGCGTCCCACGCCCATCTCCGTGGGCCGCGCCTTTAGCCGCGGCTCGTGCCCGTCTCCGGCGCTTCCCAAAGCAGCCCTCTTAATGCCCTCTCCTCGCGCACCAGGAAACGAAAGGGAAGAAAAAGCCTCTTGCCTCTTCGGCAGCTCCAGACCCTTTCCCCGGACTCCCTCCGGGCTAGCCGTGGTGCACTAACCCCTTCAGGCTCTCTTCCTGCCGCCAGCCCCAGTCCTCTCCCTGCGCTCCGACTGAAAGCCGATACCCGAGCCTCAGCTCCCAGCCCCGCCCGCCCCGGTGGCCGAGCAGACAAGCCTCTCGGGCTGGTGTGTGCCTGAGGGCACCTATCCTCTGTGCCACAATCTCTCCGCTTTGCCCTCCGCACCCCTGTTGCTGTGCTCTCCTCCGCTACTCCGAAGCTTTCCCCCTCCGCCACCTGCAGTCTCCGCCCGCGAAGGGGCTTGTAGTGTGTGGAAACCTTTCCTCCTTCACGGCTCCCTCCCACTGGTGCAGGTCCCGTCCCTATCCTTTTGTCTCTGTTTATTCTTTTTTCTTTTGCCCTATCCAGGTATGTGGGGAGTTTCTTGCCTTTTGGGGGGTCTGAGGTCTTCTGTCAGCGTTCAGTAGGTGTTCTGTAGGAGTTGTTCCACGTGTAGATGAATTTCTGATGTATCTGTGGGGAGGAAGGTGATCTCCTCGTCTTACTCTTCCGCCATCTTCCCAGGGTCCTCTCTGGAGTATTTCATGCCACAATATTTACAGTTACGGCATTCATGGAAGCACTGACAACACCTGATTGTTCACTTTTGAAACCAGGGGTTTGCTGAAGAACATATTAAGGTCATTTTGAAACTTGTCCTTAGTTATATAGTGGTATATTCTATTTTTTCATGACACTAAGGTATTCTTTCTAATCAAGGAAATAACACATCAGGACAACAAACAGCTTCCAGGACTAAGCCTATCTAAATAAAGGCAAACTCAGTGTGAGGAAGCTGGTGCTGCCTTTGATCAATTTCATTGTTTCCTTGATACCACTTGGTTGAATCCCATGACTCTTACGCAGTCTGGAAAATTAATACTTTTTACTTCAGCATTCTGTAACTCACACTTTATTATAATTCCCAATACTGTCTCTCTGGTCTCAACTTTATATTTTGCCTTGGACCCTGAATATAAACGTTACTTAATGCAAGTTCCAGTACCCGAGGCACAGTAAGGCCAAACAAACTCAAACAATGGAGTTTGGAGCAGAGATAGGTTTATTGCAGGGCCAAGCAAGGAGAACAGGTGACTTGTGCTCCAGAAAACCCCAAGCTTCCCAAAGGGTTTCAGCAAAGCATTTTTAAAGGGAAAGTAAGGGAGGGGCACCCCAGGGTATGTGATAAGCTTGTGCACAATTCTGATTGGTTGACCGTGATCAATCCTTAGACTATGAAGGTCTGGGGGCTCTGTGCTCTTGATCATCAAGTAGTTAATTTCTTCCATTTGGTGATGATTTTAGCATCTGAAAAACTCAGGATATATGCCTCAGCTACTATTATCTAGGTATTGCAGAGAAGAGCTAAAACAGAGGATATAGGGGAGGGGTCTGTCTTAGGGAAGGCCCCGTAGGATCCTGCTTGATTACACAAATAATTCAGAAAATGTTTGAGTTATGTGACACAACTGAATTTTAGGATAGACTACGGTTACTTGAATTTATGGAGGGTTATAGAATATAATCAGTTTCTTTTCAGTAGATTGTCATCTCATCTCACCTTGAACTGAGAATGGATAAACTTAAGATTGTTTTTTCCCATATGATTTAAAATGTGTGCTCCTTCTTATTTTGCATGTTTGTGCTTTTTGTCTTTTTCTCTTTTTTTTTTTAACACCTATTTTATTTTATTATCAGTATATTTATTTATGTCTTTTTCTCTTGATTAGGTAAGCTAATGGTTTGTTTATTTTATGATTTGCTTTTGTAAACAACCAACACTTGGTTTTAGGATTATTTTTTCTGTATTCTAATTTATTAATATTTGAATTTTTCATTTTAATTCCTTTCATCAAATATTTTTGTTGTTTTCCTTATAATTTCTTGAATTGAGTGTTTAATTGATGTTCATCTTTCCTTTTTATAAATGTAAATATTTAGAACTGAGAATTTTCCTCTGCAGTACTCTAGTTGTATCTCAATACATTTCAGTAATGTTATCTGTAACTTCTGTTTTCATTGTTTCTTTGAACTTACATAGGAATAACATTGAAAAAAGGTTACCTTATGTTAGACAACATCTGAAATTCTAATGAATCTTCAACAGTACAGACACCATTTTGATTATAACATAATAAAATAGAATACATCAAGAAAAAATGAAAGCACAGGCAAAGGCACATATGCAGAATCAATCTCTCTCTTTCACATATGTGTACACAGACACACACATACACACACACACACACCTATGTTCCTTCCAAACAAGGACTTAAAAGTAATACATAAATAAAATGTTGCAAATATTTCTTATGGAAATTTGAAAAAAACTTGAATTTAATTGGAAAAACACTTTTAAATTCCTTGAAAAGCAAAAAATATGTATATTTAGCATAAAAGAAAAAGAGAAAACGAAAGATTCTTTTACACTTTCTATGTGACTTGTTCCCAGTGTTTTGTAAATGTTGAAAAAATATTGTAGTGGGACATATAAAATCACCAATGTCTTTTAATTGTTAACAAGGAAAGGCGATAGTAGGAATCAAAGAAATGTAACACATTTTAATAACTAATATTTTAGTTTTTAAAACTGAAAGAAAATTCTATTCAAAAGAAAGGCTAACCAAACAAAGATATAATCTACAGGCAACTATTCTGGGATAGTGATAAATTCATCTGAATAATATTTTTGGAAGTTGAACAAAACATTCTACCATTAGGGAAAGAAAATAAAGTAAAAAACTAGATTTAAGAAACCCATTCAGAAAAACATTTAGAAGTAATATAGAAGGGTGTAATTTTTTCTCAGTGGGATAGATAGAGATATTAATTAAAAGTAATACAAAATATTAGAGGAGACTGGAACTAGAAAACCAGTGGGAATGAGAAATAAATGTTTCAAGAATTCCTGACAGTATTGAGATATGAGTTAATGATTTTTACAGAGTATCCTAAACATCATTATGCAATAACCTCCAGGCCAATTCAAGCTGATCCATTACACAAAGCAAAGCAATATGAGGTACCCTTAGGTGCCTGTTTACCAAAAGACATTGAAAAAGAAATATAATGAAGATAATATCAGACATTATAAAGTAAAAATAAATGCCATAAAAATGAGAATAGTAGGAATGTGAATTATGAGAAGAAAATATATTTCTACTTATGAAACTATGATTTAGCTTGGAATTGAAGTAAATTTTATTTCTATAAATGAAGGACTATTACATTAATTCTTTTAATATCCAGTAGAATACTAAATAACAAGGTGCTTAAAATTTCTATTATTTTGTCCTTATACCACAAAACTTAAGAGCCCTTCAATAAGCCACTTTATCTGGACTAGAACATTTATTTCTCGATAAACTCAGATTTCTGGAAATTATTCAAAATTTCCAAATGCTTAATTTTATAACATCTTAGGTTAAAATTTTATATATATATAATATATATTTATATATTTCTATCTACCCATATATATTTTTCTATCCATATATTTTTCTATTATCTATCTATCTATCTATCTATCTATCTACATCATCATCTATCTACCCATCTCCATGCCTCTGTATCTGTATCTATCCCCTCTATGAGACAAAATAGAATCCGTACATTATTTAAGTGAAATCTTCAATGTACAGAAACGTCTATTTAAAAATTTTAATCATAATGTCAGTAAATTAAAAGTGCATTTTTATTTCTTGTAGTTCAATAACAGGCAAAATTATTTTTAAAAGATAAAACTTTTAGTGGATAATTAATATTTTTCAGCATAATTTTTTTCCTTTTGTGGATTTAAAAAATAACTAATTTCAAACATCTCTGAATCTATAATTTTATTTAAACTCTTAATAATTTCTTCTGACTTCAAAAAGAAAAAACTTCCATAGTAAATTAAAAAATCCCTTGATATTTATAAAAACAGATTTTCCAAATCCATAGCAGTTGAAGGATAATGAAACCTGAAACAATTGCATGCATCATGCTTTAAGATGTTAACCAAAAATTTCAAAAATGTGTACCTGATTGAAATAAAGAGGCATTTATTTGCTGTTTGTTAGGCCTGCTGTTTGGGAGAGACGGATTCAAGAAGCACTTGATTTATGTGCTGCCTGACTACAAAATGGGGGAGGTTTACAAAGGCAAAAAACTGTCCAGTTACATAAGTTGTTTGTCATAATTAGAACTGGAGCTGGTAAGAAGTATGGGAGCTTGTTAAGCAAGGATTGGTTGGGGTCTGAAATTATTACGTAGTTTCAAAGGGAGGAACTGTCAAAGTACAAGTTTGCAGCTGGTAGCTGCTAGCAGATAGTGTTTTGAAAATGGTTAGTGGTGTCCTAGAATTTTATACAGTTCAGAGAAAACTCAAGTTCTCAGTGATATAGGAATGTGTCTAAAACCACATCCACAGTGGCCACCCAGCTCCCTTTTGGATGCCTTACCATAGTTACTCCAATTTGATTTTTAAATGATCTTAAGTATGTCATCGAAGAAATGCCTTGATGGCTTCTTATTTCTCTTCCAAGTTTAGTGCTGGTGTTTAGCAGTTGATCATCCCTTTGCCTTCTGCATGATGATTTAAAGACCAAGCTATCCCTTTGAATTTAGAGTCTTCTGTTAGACCCTTCACATCTGGTTACAAAAGAGAGAATGTGTAGATGATGCAAGTACTTTTCATGTAAGTGCATTACATCCCTTCTTCCACATTTGTTTGTCAGAACTGAATCATATGGTTATACCTAACTCCAAAGTAGTGTGTGTGTGTGTGTGTGTGTGTGTTTGTGTGTGTGTGTGTGTGTGTGTGTAGGTGTACTGTGGCTGGGAGGTGTTAACTGTGTGTTCAGGAGGAAAGCAAAACAAGTGTTAAATACAATGAACTATATTCTGTAGAGGGAGCTTTTAAAATTAAACACAAATCAATGATTTTCTCATTAAAAAATTTCAGTAGAGCTAGAAAATATACTAGAAAAAACATACAGTGTACAAAAGCCTCAAAAATGGAAATAATTTAATAAGAAATGTTTTAGATCTATATGAAAAATTAAAGGATATTTAGGAAGAACTGAATAATTACAGTCACAGTGTGATCTTGAGATGACTCACTATCAGAAAGGCACTATCTCTCCCTATTTTAATCTATAATTTTAACATATTTCCAATAATATATCAGTGTGAATTTTTAGTTAGCAAAACTTATTCTAAATTCACATTAAAATAAATAGACAAAGATTCCCAGGAAATTGTGTAAAAATAAAAAGTAGTGAGGAGATACTATCTCTACTAAGTATTAAAACTAATTTAAACTTTGCTTAATAAAAATAGATTTATCGGGCTTCCCTGGTGGCGCAGTGGTTGAGAGTCTGCCTGCTGATGCAGGGGACACAGGTTCGTGCCCCGGTCTGGGAAGATCCCACATGCCGCGGAGCGGCTGGGCCCGTGAGCCATGGCCACTGAGCCTGTGCGTCCGGAGCCTGTGCTCCGCAAGGGGAGAGGCCACAACAGTGAGAGGCCCGCCTACTGCAAAAAAAAAAAAAAAAAAAAAAAAAAAGATTTATCCAGTAATTTCATTCTTGGAAATTTGTCATATAGATTAATATAACGTATAAAACTTTTAGAGCCAGTATTTTAATGGAACTGATTCATCAAATTATATACCCAGTCTTTTAGAATAGATTACCACTGTAACCAACTATTATGAATGTGCTGTGATAAGCACTTGCTGATACCACATACTATTTATATTTATTTCAACAGTGTTTATCATACCAAAAAGTCAGAAAAAAACAAAATATCAAACAATACCAGAATTTTAAAAATTGATATAGTAAACAGCCATGATAAAGAAGTAGGTAGCATGGTATAATCTCTAAGACAAATTATTTTTCCAGATGCAAAGAAATATGTACATTATGCTGCTAGTTTTTTTTAAAGTCCTTTTATTTTGATATAATTGTAGATTCAAAGGAAGTTGTGAAGATAGGACAGAAAGACCCCTTATATCCTTTACCCACTTACCCCAATGGTTATATCTCACATAATTAGAGTACAGTAATATCAAAACCAGGAATTTAGCATTGGTACAATGACGTTGGTTTGTGTAGTTTTGTCCTTTTATCACATGGGTAGATTTATATAACAACCACTGCAGCAGAGATACAGACTGTTCCATCACTCCAAAGTTCTCCCTCATGCCATACATTTTTAGTCATTTCTGCCCTCCACCCTCCAAACCTGGAAACCACTAACCTGTATTCCCTGCCAACCCCTGGGAAACATTCCTGTTTCCAACTCTTTAATATTGGTATTTCAAGACTGTTATATAAATGAAATCATAATATATGTGACTTTTGAAATTGGATTTTTTTCACTCAGCATAATATCCTTGAGATCCATCTAAGGTGTTGTGTGTATCAGTAGTTTATCCCTTAATATTGCTGAGTATATGGTATGGGGGTACTGCAGTGTGTTTAACCATTCACTCATCAAGAGGTGTTTCCGTTGTTTCCAATTTTTGGCCACATTTTTTTTTAAAAGCCACTATGAACAATCATGGGCAGGTTTTTCCGTCTTCTAATTGGTGTATTTAGACCATTGATATTTAATGTAATTATTGATATGTCAGTGCCTAAGTCTGCCACTCTAATTTTTGTTTTCTTATGGTTTGTTCTCACTGTTTTTTTGTGTGTGTATGTGTGTTGTTCCTCTGTTTTCTTGCCTTCCTATAGGTTACACAAACATTTTTAAATAATTCCATTTTGATGTCTCTATAGTATTTTTGAGTATATTTCTTTGTGTAGCATCTTTAGTGGTTGCTCTAGGTATAACATATATATTTAACTTATCAAAGTCTACTTGTGTCAACATTTACCAAAGTATAGAACCTACTGCTCATTACATCTTTCCCTCACTTGTAGTTTAGTTGTCGTAAATATTTCCTCTACATGTACTGAGAACATTAGATATGTTAATAAGTTTTGCTTCAGCCAACAAACATAACTTAAGAAGAGAAAGGGTATTGTATTTTCCCGTATTTTTGCTCATACTATTTTCTTTTTTCCCTTCTGTTGTTCCAGTTTCCTTCTTTTATCATTTCATTTTTGCTTAAACAACTCCTTTCAGTTATTATTTTAGGGTAGGCCTGCCAGAACCAAATTCTCTTAGTTTTCATTCATCTGAAAATGACTTGATTTCTCCTTTATTTTGGAATAATATATTTTCTGAATATCAAATTCTAAGTGGACAGATCTTTTCTTTCAGCACTTGAATTTTGTTGTGTCACTCCCTTCTAGCTAACATGGTTCCTGATGAGATAGCAACAGTCGTTAGGATTGTTTTTGTCTTATAGATAATGCGTCAATTTCTTTCTCTGGTTAAACAATTTTTCCTTTGTCTTTAGATTTCAGAAGTTTGACTAGGATGTGTCTTGGCATAGATTTCTTTGGTATTGTCCTGTTTGGGGTTCACTCAGATTCTTTTTTTTTGTGGGGGGGGGTGTAAGCGGGCCTCTCACTGTTGTGGCCTCTCCCGTTGAGGAGCACAGGCTCTGGACGTGCAGGCTCAGAGGCCATGGCTCACGGGCCTAGCTGCTCCGCGGCATGTGGGATCTTCCCGGACCAGGGCATGAACCCGTGTCCCCTGCATCAGCAGGCGGACTGTCAACCACTGCACCACCAGGGAAGCCCCACTCAGATCCTTTAAATTGTAGGTTTCTCTGGGGAATTTGGGGGGGACCAAATTTGGGAAATATTCAGCCATTATTTCTTCATAATTTTTCTGCCCCTTCCTCTTTCTCTTTTCCTTCTCAAACACCTATGACACCAGTATTAAATCATTTATTATTGTCTGACATATTCCTGAGACTTTGTTTTCTTTTCCCCCAGTTTATTTTTATCTGTTTTTAAGATTGGATGATTTCCATTATTTTATCTTCTTTTTAAAATTAGTTTTTATTGGAGTATAGTTGATTTACAATGTTTTGTTAGTTTCTGTTGTACAGCAAAATGAATCAGTTATACCTATACATATATCCACTCTTTTTTAGATTCTATTCTATTCTCTGTTTTCTATTCTATTCTCTGTTCTTTCTTCTTAATTTTGCTGTGAACCAAAAACTGCTAAAAAAAACCCTAAAGTCATTTTAAAATGTAATGGTAATTCATGAGGCAAAATAAAATCACATTTAATAATAACATGTAAAATTACTAGAATTACACAGCATTACAATAGTAGTGAAGAGATCTTAACACTAATATATTGATGCCTGACAAATTTTAAAAAACCTATAAGTACAAATAGTCAATATATAAGCAGGAAAGTTAATTAATAAGGTTGTCCTAGTACATACACACAGACACAGATACAGACACGTATGTCAAATGATTGCTGTACTGGGGCTGGCTCATAGATTGTAATAACCAATTGTTAGATTAATCTTGTGAGTCAGTTGTTAAATACAGCTATTATTAATATATATATATAAATGTAAAATTAAATCATTTTAAAAAACAAAGGTAATAAAAACTGAAAACTCATTACTTTCTAATTAGTTACTACACTTTACTATTATTTATGCTTTTGAGTTCATGTTTATTGTACCTTTGGGGCAGAAATACTATATAATGCTGTATTACTACTTATCTCTTTCTACTTCGTGTTCAGTGATATTACTTTTGTAGCTTGAAATTGGCCTCCATGGGAGAATTTATACCACGAATATTGACAAATGCTACAAATTAACATCTTTCATTTTAATCGGAGAACTAATTGTTAAATATTTATCAGCACACCATTGTATCAAACTATATAATGATCTCAACAGAAAAAATAGAGCAGCTGAACAGAAAAATGGACGGAAAAATAAAGAAGCAATTTAGACTAAAAAAGAGAAGAATTATAAAAGGCTAATGTGACAGAGATTGTTCACGTATCTAATTTCCATTCTCCTTTTTCCTTAGTAACAAACCTTCAGTTTTGTTTGGGTCAGTTTCTTAGTCTGTTCGTGCTGCTATATAAAAATACCACAGACTGGATATCTTATAAACAAAAGAAATTTATTTCTCACAGTTTTGAAGGCTGAAAGTCTGAAATCAGGGTGGCAGTATGGTTGGGTGAGGGCCCTCTTCAGGGTTGCAGACTTCTCATTGTATCCTCATGTGGTACAAGGGCTGAGGGATCTCTGTGGGGTCTCCTTTCTAAAAGCACTAATCCCACTCATGAAGGCTCAACTCTCATGACCCCACCTTCTAATACCATAACATTTTGGGGTTAAGATTTCAACAAATGAATTTTGGAGGGGCACAGACATTCAGGCCATGGCATTCTGCCTTTGCCCCACCCCCTCAATTCATTTCCTTCTCAAATACAAATACATTCATTCCACCCCAGCAGCTCCAAAAGTCTTAACTTGTTCTAGCATCAGCTTAAAAATCTAAAGTCCAAAGTCTCATCTAAATATCACCTAAATCAGATATGGGTGGGACTCAAATTATGATTCATTCTGAGACAAATTCCTCTCCAGTTGTGAATTTGTGCAATCAAACAAGTTATGAGTTATGTGCTTTCAAAATACTATAGCGGGGCAAGCATAAGACAGATATTCCAAATTCAAAAGTGAGACATAGGACAGAAGGAAGGGGTGATAGGTCCCAAGCAAATCTCAAACCCAACAAGACAAGGCTTTAGAGTAAATCTTCTTTAACTTGATGCTCTGCCCTCTGGGGCAGAGGCCATGCCTTTCAGACCTACTGGGATGGGGATTCTGCCTTCTGGACACACATTCCAGTTCCCATGGCTTTGCTGGGCACAGCCCATGCAGCATCTCTCCTGGTCTGGAAACACAGTCCAGTGGTTCTACTGGTCTGGGTTTTTGGGGGTAGACCCACCCCTGGGCAGGGGTCCAGTCCCCATGGCTTGGGTGTTAACCACCCCCACAGATTCAGCCGTGGTCTTCCAGTCTGTTGAAACCTAGGCAATGGCTCCTACTTTTGAAACTGAGGAGGCGGCTCTGATGCTTTCTGAATCACCTTTGGAATCCTTTTTCTCTTGTCTTGAAGAATATTGCATGTTTGCAGGTGAATAAGTCCATGGTCCCTTCTAGTAAAATCTAGGAAATCCAACAACTTCCAAATTCCTTCCTGTCTCCTTCCCCTTCCATTCAAACTGGCTGTTTTCCTGTTGGGGTGGCTGATTAAATCCATGGTTCCTAATCCCCTTATCAGAGGTTCGCTTGGCCACACCCAGAGTGTTCCCTTCAGAACATGCTTTCTTGTTTTTTTTTTTTGCAAAACGATAGGATAGGAATTTTCCAAATTTCAAATTTCTGCTTCCCTTTTGATTAACAATTACTTCTTTAAGTCATTTCTCTCCTCACATTTTACTATATGTGTTCAATAGAAGTCAATCTTTACTTTTAACACTTTGCTTAGAAATAGCTTCAGTCAAATATCTAAATTTTTTCACCGTTCACAAGTTCTGCCTTCCACAAAACACTAGGTCATGACAAAATTCAGGCAAGTTCTTTGACACTTTATAATAAAGATTGCCTTTCCTGTAGTTTCCAATAACAGGTTCCTCACTTCCATCTGAGAGTTCATCAGAATGGCCTTTACTGTCCACATTCCTACCAACATTCTGTTCACAGCCACTTAGATATTCTCTAAGAAGACTGAGGCTCCCTCTGCAGGTGTCCTCTTCTGAGTCCTCACCTGAATTGCCTTTAGTGGTCTGTTCACAGCAATATAGGATTTTTCTAACATGCAGCTCAAAACTCTTCCAGCCTTTGGCCATTGCCTAGTTCCAAAACTACCTCTACGTTTTTAGGTATTTGTTACAGCAGCACCCTACTTCTAGGTACCAATTTTTGTCTTAGTCTGTTCAGGCGTATACAACAAAATACCACAGACTGGGTACTTATAAATAGCAGGAATTTATTGCTCACAATTCTGCAGGCTGGAAATCTGAGATCAAGCAGTGATGAACCCAGCTAGATGTTTTTCCCAGGCTTCCTGTCAGTTAACCACATGACAATTCTTGCCAATTAGACGTAAGCAGAAGTGTTTGGCATTTGGAGAAAGATTCACTTCAGATGCCACACATGCTTTTTTCTTTATACCTGAAGGAGGAACTTGTTTCATAAAGCTATCTATTTCCTGATTGTTATGGCAAAGAAATTAACATCTAAATTCCTCATTTGTTTATTTAACTGTACTGGGAGTTCTCTGTTACATGCTGTCAAATTCGAATCTCTAATACACACACATTAAGAAATAGTGAAGTTCAACTGAAGTGCTTGAAGACCTGGAAAATAAGGCGAAAATAATCTTGGGAAATTTTTTTTAAAAAAGCCATTGTTTATGAGTATGTGTAAAAAAAAAAAGCATTGTAATTCTCATTTTTTTTTTTTTTTGCGGTATGCAGGCCTCTCACTGTTGTGGCCTCTTCCGTTGCGGAGCACAGGCTCTGGACGCGCAGGCTCAGTGGCCATGGCTCACGGGCCTAACTGCTCCGCGGCATGTGGGATCTTCCTGGACCGGGGCACGAACCCGCGTCCCCTGCATCGGCAGGCGGACTCTCAACCACTGCGCCACCAGGGAAGCCCTCATATGTTTTTATAAGGAGTTTAAATTGGCTAAAACTTTTTAAGATGAAAATATTTAGATCCATAATTTCACTTATAAAAATTGATCCTCAAGCAATATTTGCATGAGTATGTTTTATCCATCATATATTTGTAACAATAAATTTTGTAAGAACAAAAATTTTGCAATAGAAACAGATGGAAGAAAATGTTTCATGCATGTAAAAATAGTATTTTGTTGTGAAATATAAAATAATAATAATAATACCAACAACTAAAAAGCAACTGAACATATTTAACATTGTGCTAAGAGCTTTACATGTATTGGCTCATTGAATTTTTATTAGAATCCTATGAGTCAGAAACATTATCAGCATTTTATTTACTAGGAAATTGGGCTTTTGAGAGATTTATATAATTTTTCTAGGTGACATAGCCAATATGTGGTAGAATTTGAATGCAGTGTTTATAATTACAAAATCCATACTATTGGCTATGTCAATAGAATTTTAAATAGATTTAGATATATAGATATTATATATTTTTTAATGAAAAAGTCATTTTATAGTTTCTATAGCAAGATCCAATGATATAAACTAATGAAGAGAGAGAAAGTGATCTAGAAAGACATTTAGAGGAAAAAAACATGAACTATTAATAATGGTTATCCTTTGTGGATGATTTTAATGGAGACCTTCACTAAGAACAATATAGTAGGTTGGAATGGTTGCAATTTGTTCTTCTATTAATTTATATTCAAGGAAAACAACAAATAATATTAAAGTTCAATGAAATGGCATCATTACTGTAGAGAGTTAGAAAGAATGCACTTATAATAATCTAAGACTTTAATGCAGTCAGTCAGCCATATTCTCACAGAGTACATATTATGGATTTTGCTCCTGAGGGTGAAAGGCTCATATTGTTTGCAAAATTGGCACTCAGAGTGACAGGTAATTCCTGGCTTGTATAACACAAGAGATTGCTTTAAGCCCTATTGTGCTTTAAAGTCAACATGGCAAATACCAAGTTCATCTTTGTTCAGTAAATATTTTATTTATTTCCTCAATTAGATTGTAAGTTCCTTATAGGCATGCTGCTGAGCACAAAATATATAACAAATGAACAGACCAAGTTTTTGTTTGTTTATTTTGCTTATAGTATCTGTTGCTTCTCTCTTTTCCCATATAATTAAAGTATTACTGCTTATGGGTGAAAATTTGAGAAAATATATTTAAAATTTTAAAGAATATCATCTTAAAAAACTATGATCTTCTTACCCAGAAATGAAATGAACATTATACTTCATTTTTCTACTTTAGGAAGTTTTAAAAATTTGGTTGCAATCATATTGCATCCTGATTTTTTGTCATTTAACATTACTTTGGAATGCCATTACAAATTTTTTATAAACATAATTTTAATACTTACATACTATTGTATTAAAGCAATGTGATATAATTTGAATAATCCTTGCTTTTTCAATTATTTACCCTTTTAAATAAGAGTAATTTTTTGTTTATTTGGTTTTTTGAGTGTGACTGTCTGATTATTTTCTTAAGAAACTACCCATTTCACAGGATACTGTTCAAAATCAATTATTGTTACTTGAAAAGTAAAAATATTTTGCTATTCTAATAGGTTAATTGTGCTTCATTATTATTTTAATTTGAATAATTTTTATTTTAATGATAAGAAACACCTTTTTTTCTTTGACATTTTAAAATATTGTCTGCCTCGCTACTGGGTTCAAGTCTTAGTCACTTTGTATTAAGGTAAATGATGACTGTAATAGTTGTTTCGTTTTCCATAACCATAGTCATCATTGTCATCATGTTCACCACAATATTAAAATTCTGAGAACCCAATTCCTGAATTATAGTATACTACATTTTTTTTAATTGTAAGCTAATTTAATCACATTCTCTACAGACCATTTTGTAAATGGATTTGCTCAGGATCAGTGTTAAATTCTCCCCTTTTAAAAAGCTACAGGTGGAAAAGTTGAAGAATATATCCTTTTCCTTCTCTAGCATACACAACTGGTTATTAAGCAATTTTCTCATAGACTATGTATTATGGGTACTAGTCAGGGTTTTCCAGAGAAACGTAATCAATAAGATGTTTATTAGTTTGATTGCTTATTTATTTAAAGGAATTGCTCATGCAGTTATAGAGGCTAGCAACTCCCAAGATCTACAGGGTGAGTCAGCACGCTGGAGTCCCAGGAGAGCCAACTGTGTAGTTCCTGTCTGAAGACCTGCAGCCTCAAGGCTCAGGAAGCACTGATCTTTCAGTTCAAGTCCAAAGGCAGGAAAAAACCAGTGTTCCAGTTTGAAGGTAGTCATTCAGAAAGAATTCTCTGTTACTTAGGGGAGGGTCAGCCTTTTTATCCTATTCAGGCCTTCAACTGATTGGATGAAGCCCACCCACATTAGGCAGGGCAATCTGCCTTACTCAGTCTACCAATTTCAATGTTAATCTAATTCAGATACCCCCTTTTAGAAACATCCAGAATAATGTTTGGCCAAATATCTGAGTACTTCATGACCCAGTCAAGTTAACACAGAAAATTAACCATAGCAATATTCATATTTACTGATTATTGTATGACAGTTACTTTTCTTAGGATTTTACTTATATTAATATATTAAATACTCATAACAAATCTATGAGTTCATATTACTTTTTTTTTCTATTTTGGGAACGAGGAGCAGGTAAATAATTTGCCTCAGAGCAAAAAAGCTGAAAAAAGATAGCATTAGAATTTCATTACAGTTTTCTGGTGACAAAAATGGCACTCCTTATCACAATTTAACACTGCCTCTTTAGATTGAACACTTTGGATTATAAATGCAGTTGTCAAGAATTATCATTTATATCTAGACACTTTCTAGAGTAAAAGGATATGCCAAAAATTATGCTAGGACAACAGGCATAACTTGAGACTATTCCTCTCAAATAAATTTTCAGTAAAAGAGCTACTGTGTAACTATATAAGATTGCAGGCATATTTCCCCCCCACCCCTTTTCCTACTACTGGTAAAAATTAAGAATAAAAACTCACATTTGTCCCAGCATGCAGAGATGACGCGGCTGACTTTTAGTATGAGTTCAAGATTAAAAAAAAAAAAAAAAAGACAGACTGGTTAGTTACAGAAGGAACTGCAGGGCCAAACAGATAACTGTCATTCCCAAGGTTAACAAGTAAAGCAGAAAGCTGGCATTTTGTAAAACACATTAGAAATAGACTCTGCATTGAATATCAACTGATAAAGATTCAGTTCTTAAGTGGTACTTGCAGCATTGAGCATACAAAGGCTGAGAACTTAATAGTAAGGGCACTGTAACAAATAAGTGGAATTCTAATAGTGATGATATGAAGAAATAAAAGAATATTAGATCCACTAAAGAGAATCAGCAAAAGTGAACAACATATATAATGCAAACCAGACCAGAAAAGATATCCTTCCCTTGAAAAGGCTGGTAGGTTTACTTTTCACTTCCTTTGTAGAAAACCTAAGATACTGCTATCAGAACCACAGTCTATATCTCTTACAATTCTGTTTATTCATTTTAGCAGTACTATATTAGTTATATATTGTGCCACAAATCACTCCAAAATTTAGCAGTTTAAAACTGCAAATATTATAATTCATGTGGATCATGAGTTCAGGAGCAGCCTAAGTGGGTAACTCTGGCTCAACGTTTCTCATTATTTCAGTCACACTCTGAGCTGGGCCTGCATTCTCATCTGAAGGCTTGACAAGAGTAGAATTTGTTTCCAAAGTCACTCAGAGATTTTTGGCAGACCTCAGTTCCTTGTGGGCTTTTGGACTGAGGGCATCAATTCATCCCTGGACGTTGGCCTCTGTATGTGGACCTTTCTACAGGAATCTCACATGGCTACTGTCTTCACCCAGAATAAATGATCTTGGAGGAAGTAAGAATGCACCTCAGATATTGATAACCTAATCTCAGAAGTAAATTATCACTTAACGTTATGTATTAGATGTGAGTCACTAAATCTAGTCCACACGCAAGGGGAAGGGATCATGCAAAGACTGAATTCCAGGAGGTAAGATGATTTGTGCTATCTTGGATGCTGGCTTCCATAATCTGCCCTTTGGGGCCCAATAGTTCACAGCCCTCCCACATATGAAATACACTCTCTTCCTCCCAAGAGTGCCCGAAGTCTCATCTCATAGCATCAGTTCAAAATCCATAGTCTTGTCCTTTAAATCAGGTCCAGGCATGGATGAGGCTCCTCAAGTGTAATTTCTTTACAGCTTTTTGAACACACTTCCTTTTGATCTGTGAAACTAAACAGATGGGTTATCTGTTCCCCATACAACTAACATACAGTGGTGGGGCAGATATAGGATAGCCACTATAGACATTCCTGTTCAAAATGTGGGAAATGGGAGGCTAAAGTTGATCACTGGTCCATAGAATTTCTAAAGTCCATATTGAATAATTCTGGAAGTTTGAATTGTCTTAAGGCTTTGGAATAATTCTCCATGGCTTTGAGCTCCACCTTTTGGGCTCTTTTGAGTGAAGTTTCTTTCTCAGAAAATGTAGCACATGTTCACAACTGAGCGGTTCTCTCAGCCTAATTCCAAGTTTCTCATATTGGTATCTGTCCTCTAACCCCATTACAACTGTCAGAATCTCATTCCTTCCCAATTAATGCCCTAACTTTAACAAAAGAGACCCCACAAGTTTAGGAGTTCAATTTGCTTGTTTTGGTTTTCAGAAGTCTTGGCCCTGTAGCTACCGAAATAAAACTTTCTTCAGGAAAGTCATAGAGGCTTTCACATCCCTTACTTAAGGCCTTGAACTAGGAATTTAAAGACCCGAGTGCATAATTTTCTTTTCTCAAACGCTCCAGCACAGTTGGAGCAAGCAACCACAGAGAAGCAAGCAACCAACCATCTGCCCTATTCTGTTTATGTTCACTAAAATATTCTATGGGAGTGAATACATAATCACACAGAGCCTTGCCTTTCTACACTTGACTACAAGCATCTTAGCATGATAATTTGAGTAACTGTTTTCCTATGCGTGTCATAGGCTACCATGCCTCCTTTACCATTGGAAGCAGAGTCATTAATGCTTTTTTATCTAATCAGATCAGAGAACTCATTCCATAAATCTTAGAACAAATTCATAGAACTTATCCTTAAGAGTCTGATTTCTGGAACCACTCTCAATGTATGTGTCTATCAAGGTTCAGTCAGAAAGGTGGAACCAACAGTAGGTAACAGAAGAGCCTCCTTGGACCACTAACATTCCCCAACCACAAGCTTCAAAGTCTATACATCATCTTTCCCAAATCAAATCATCTGTAAGAGGACCTCTGTGTCCTTTTGTTAAGGTCACAAAATTCTGACTCTCTCTTCTCTCATGGTCAGTCAATTAATGTCATTTATGGTGGTAAATAGCAGTAAATGATCCCTCGATCAAAGATACTGAGATCCATCTGACAGATTTGCAGAACTCTGAAGCCTAGGGAGAGGGAGACTGAGTGATTTGCTTCCTTGCTTAATCTTGCTGCCAAGATTTCTAGTTTTCTTCTACCCTGTATACATAGGTCCATCCTCTTCAGATTCCTGAATATTAATAACAAGACATAGTGCGGTCATGCTGTATTGAGAATTTTCCTTTTTTGCACAAAGTGTTTATTTTATTTAAATTTGTGTAAACAAAGCTTCTCAAAGTTCTCTAAAGATTAAAGATCTGTTCCAATATGATCATCTTTTTCTGCTTATATAGAGAAGTGGCTGGAGGCTTTACCAAACTGAACAATGGACTTCATTACATTTAATGCGTCAGGAAGAGAGGAAAACATTCGTCCTTCCATGGTCTTAATATTATCAAAACTTCCCCTAGTTCCTTCACAGTATTTATATGATAGCTTCTTTTGTTGTTGTTAGTGTCCTAGAAACAGGTTTTAGAATCACAATCTATATCACTTATTATTCTGGATATTTATTCTTCAGTTTAGTTATTATTAATAAATTATGCCAATTTCATAAAACTTGAGTAAAAGTCTACATCAGATAATGGTATGCAGAGAAATCTGTATCTGCCCAAATGCTAGAGCCCAGAATAAGTAAAACCAAATATGGAGACCTACTTCAATTGGGTGTCCAGAAAAACCTACAAGATCCATGGAGGGTCCTTCACTTAAAAAAATTTTTTTGACAATAGAATATATAATTTAATAATCCACATATATACATATATGTAATAAATATATGGACATATACATGTAAATGTGCACATGTATGTGTCTCTGTGCACACATATATTTCCTTAGGAGAGTCAGTTCATACTTTTATTACACTCTCAAAAGCATCCATGAGCCCCAAAATTATTAAAAACCACTGATTTAGAGAATTCTGTCTGGGTTGAGCTTATGTTACAACTACAAGTAGGCAGTATAAATTTCTGGATACTAATTAGATGACATGAAGACTGAATTATAGATGAGTGGTGGCAACAAATTAGAATATTGCAAATTAGAATATTTCAGGGAGTTTGAAATTGTAGAACACAGGCGATAAATAACGTGAAGGAGAGACAGGACCCACAAACATTTGGTCTGATGCACACTCCTCTGGGGTCAAGCTAAGGTTTTCCAACTTATATTTGAACTGATTTCTGTCTTTCACCTTAAAATACGAATATAATCTTAAATTTAGAGAAAAAGAAAAATGTTACATTAGGTTGGAGGGGAATTATTGGTTTGTAAACATGTTTTCAAAACTACTAAATAAAATGGAAAAGTGCAGCACAGGAATCTTACAGAAGAGATAGACATTATCTGCCTAGTAATTTTTATGTCATCATGAGTAATAGAAATTTAAACAAATGATAGATTGGAGCTCCAGTTTAGCCTTTAGTTATAGTTATGGGCAAAATTCACTCTCAAGCAGCAAAGACATAGATGCAGGCCACTGAGCTGCATGATTAGATCTTGATGTATAAGACAATAGGTTGCCTTTTGAAGCTGACTGTGAAAACGTCAAGCAAATATTGTACATTGATATTTTGTTTTCTTTTAATTTCTACGGGAGATAGTAAACCAATATGTTCAGTTATAAGAGGTTTTCTGTCTTTGTATTACTTACATATTTCCATCCCCAAATTCAAATCATTCATGTTTTCTTTGACTAATGGAATTTTTCCTCCCTATTCTCCTCAGTTTTGAATTTATTGTCAGAGAACTTGAATTTTATGCATCAGTTAGTTTACATAGAAACATCAGTTTCTATGTAAACATCAATTTCTATGTTTACTAGAAACATCAGTTAGTTTACATACTAGTATAAGACTACTAAAAACATAGTTTGAACTTTTATTTTTATTGTATTTCTTTTCAAAGACATATATCCCTAGATATGTATGTGCTTGTTTATCATTGAAGTATAATTAGCATGCAAGAAAATTTTAAAATTTTGATTGTATGTTTAACAAGCTTTGTCAAATCAAGATATAGAACATTCCCATCATCTCAGGAATTTATGATTTTCCCTTTTCTATCTAATCTCCCAAAACCACCCCAAAGCAATCACCAATCAGACTTTTAGCACCTTAGCTTTGTTTGCTGGTTTTAGAAATTCATGTTAATGCAATTATACATCAGGTGATCTGTTTCTGGATTCTTATACTTAACACAATGTTTTTCAGATTTATCCAATTGTTGCGTGAATCAGTACTTCATTCATTTTTATATCCTAGGAGTATTCCATTATATGAGTATACTCCAAATGTTTTATCCATTCTTTTGTTGATGGATATTTGGGTTGTTTTCAGATTTTTAAAATCAATTTTACCAAGGTAAAGTTTACATAAATTAAAATGAGCAGATTTTACGACTACAATTTGATGAGTTTTGACAAATTTATATACTTGTGGAACCACAATCTCAAGATAAAAATTACTTCTATAATCATTGAAAGGTACTCCTGAACTTTTGCTTTCAATGCCCTGGCCTCTGGGTAACCGTTGATCTGATTTTTATCACTAGAGCTTTGATTTTTCAGTTCTGGAACTACATATAAATTGTGTTGTAAAATTTTTTCATCTGGCTTCTTTCACTCAGCAATGGTTTGTTTTTTTTAAAAAAAATTCATCCATGATATATTTTTTTGAATTTTCTGTGGTGTTTCACAAAGCAGTAGTTTATATCATTTATTACTGAGTACTATCACAATGTAAGAATATGCCAAAACTTTCATATTTATTCTCTTTTCAATGGACTTTTGTGTTGTTTCCAGTTTTAGCTATTATGAATAAAAATGTTATGAACATTAGTTTACAAATCTTTTATGAGTATATACATTATGTACTCTTGGGTATATATCCATGAATTGCTATCTCTGGTACATGGAATGAATATATGTTTAATTGTATAAGGTTTTCCAAAGTAGTTGTAACATTTTACACTCTCGTCTAAAATATATAAGAATTATAGTTGCTCCACATCCTTGTCACCACTAGGCATAGTCAGTACTTTTTATTTCAGCCATTTTATTGGGTATGAAGTTCTATCATACTGTGTTTTTTATTTGTATTTCCTTGATGACTAATGACAATTAGTGAACACATAAAGTGCCAGGCATTCTTCTAAGCTATTTGCTTATATTTTATACTCAAATAATTCTATAAAGTAGGTATTGAAAGGACTGATAATCAGAGAGAGCTACTTTGCTTTTTAAAATTTTCATAAGATTGTGTATTAGCTGCAACTCTTCCCACAGTTTCTTTCACAAATAAACTTTGGGCATTTTTCAAGGCAAAGTGCCATATTTATTATCATATTTATGTGTTTCTTAATCATTTAATGTGTATAAAATTATACTACTGTTTTATTAGAGTCCCATGTTGGTTGTTTTTTTTTTTTAATGTGTCACTGACAGTTTTTGAATATTGTGCCTGCAGCCCTGTTGACCCATAATCCCTGTGGATTTTATTATGTCATTTTGCATAATACAATGATTTATAGGAACACATATGTCTCATTATAGCAGAACTATCTTTTCTTTCCTTGCTGCATTTAAAATCTTTTCCTTTTTTTTTTCCAGAAATTTTATTATGATGCCCTAAGTATGGTTTTTGTCATGTTTTTCCTCTTTGGTGTTCCTAGTTCTTACAGAATATATAGGTTAATGTCTTTTATTGGTATTACAAATTCTTAACCCAAATCCTTCAAATATTTCTTCTGCCCCATTATCTATCCCCTCTCCTTTTAGTGTTTTATTTATACTTTATGTTGTACTTTTCCACCATAGCCTGTGTATTTCTTAACATTTTTTTTCTGTAATTCTCTTTTCCTGCTCTGTGTTTTAGTTGGTATATTTGTTTGTGACCTCTCTGCTTGTTCACTAATTCTCTC
The DNA here is from genome assembly GCF_964341445.2 of Mesoplodon mirus. Lineage (NCBI taxonomy): Eukaryota > Metazoa > Chordata > Mammalia > Artiodactyla > Ziphiidae > Mesoplodon > Mesoplodon mirus. The sequence continues at coordinate 48,736,363 of NC_138984.1, forward strand.
TTTAGCTATGTCTCTTTTACTGTTAAACTATAAACTGTTTTCTTAATTTTAATATTTTCTTAATTCTAGCATTTTTCTATGTAGTCAGTCCTATGGCTACCCTCCCAAATGCAAACATGGTCATATTCATCCCAAAGTATGCACACTCCTGTCTTAGTGTATGTTGAATGTTAATGCAGAGAAATTTTATACTAGCCATAGTCCTTTTTTTCTAAAATATATGAGTTGATCTTTTGGCCTAATAACCAAAAATTATTATTTTATTTAAAAAATCTAAATATTTCTCTAACATTTGACTTGGTGTTCAACACTCTTGGTTAATTTTCTCCATCACAAAAAGTGCCCTTTCAACATCAGATTCTAGTCTATTATTATAGGAACTTATTGAATTGTATTACTAACATTTGTTCTCTCCAGTTGTTTTAACATTTTTCTTTGGAAACTCCAAGTATGCATACAGTAGCTATCCTTTCCCTATTCAGTGATCAGTTTCTTACTAGTAATTTTTAATGTTTATTTTTGTTTCAGTTTGCTCACTATTTTATTTCTGCCCTTTATGTTCTCTACTTAACTATTAACCAGGTCTGTCATCCCCCGTGTGACTTAAGATTTTGACCTTGTTTCTGTAAATGTTTTATTTTTCTAAGAAACTGAGTTTTGCCTGTTTCTTAACAGTTAACTTAGTCCTAGAATCTGCTTCCAAGTTTAATTTTTCTATACCAGCTTTTTGCATAAGGGGAGAAGGCAAGGAAGTCACCCCTGGGGAACTTTGTGGGGGCAGTTATTCTCTTTAAGTGCTGTGCCAATTGGTAGCTAACCTGCCTCTGACTTTTATGAACCCAGTCATGTTCTGGGGAGCTTCCTGTGTTCTCTAGTTCCTTCCCTGGCTGTTATCTCCAAAATTCCTAGCCCCTCCTTGTAAGCTATGTTCCTCTGTTTTAGAAGATGTTTATTCCTCATACCTTATGAGGTCTGCCAACTTTGTGTCACTGGGTTGTTTCTACACTTTCTCTCTATCCCTTCACATATGCTCACATCCTGTGCAAATGCACCATGAGGTGAAAGCTCACTTTTGCTTCTGATTTTGGGTATCTGCCATTCAATGCCTTTCTCTCTTTCCCCATTCTACTGTCACTCCCATTGCTGCTGCCTGATATCTCCAAAGTTCTCTGTTGTTTCTGTTAGCATTTAGAATTTGAGGATTTCCTCTTAGCGTGTTCTAGTTTCAAGTGTGAGTGTTTTCATTCTTTCTTTGGTTTTTCTCCCCTGAGAAAGTGTTTTTTGTTTGTGTGTGCTTGTGTGTTTGTTGTTAAGTGTGTTGTCCTATGCACTAAGAAAGAACATCAATATTCTGAATGGGAGATTTCAAAACAAAGCTGCTACTTTGTTCATATCAGTGACAATTTTTAAAACTTTGTCTATATTTACATCAAGAATTTGTGGGGGAAATTTGGGGAGAATGATAAAAATCATTTGAAAGTTTTAGTTAGGTTGTACTCTATAAGGATACATTTTCACCACATCTGCTGGGTCCTCTCCCTGTGGTAACATGTCTGCCCTCAGGTTTGGTGTCCCCTTTTTTTATCTGCAGGAGTTTTTATTGCTTTCATAGTTCTCCCAAGTGGAAATTTATTTATCTGCTTTCAAGTGACTTGGGCCAGTAGTTACAAAGGTGCTTCTTTCTCAACATTTTTTCTCCATTCTGCAACATCTTCAGTCCAGAATTCTGGTTTATACAACTAGGTCTCAGAAAATTAAGAGCAGATATCCTACATTATTTCTTCCTTCCTGACTACTATACAGTCTATAATGAGAAACCTAGGGATGATTCACATCTCACCTGCAACAGTCCTGTTTTGAAACTTACATTTACTTCAAGATTTTGTTATTTGGATACCTAAGAGATGTGCCAAATTCTCTTAGAAAATTCTACACACTCCATGGTAATTGTAAATATATTTATATATCCAGTTCTGATATTTTCTACTAGTTGGTTTCAAAATATTCTCTATTTGGCAGTTATTCATTTATTAACTCTCTGTTTCTCACTTTCTCTCTAATGGACTTTAGTGAGTAACATGATTATCTAGATATTTTTCGCTTTGAATTCATTTAATCTTTATTAAATGAATATACATTATTTATGGACTATAAAATTATTACAAAAAAGATTATTGTTATATTTTCAGAATCATCATGATTTTTTTTTTTTTTTTTTTTTTTTTTTTTTGCGGTACACGGGCCCCTCACTGTTGTGGCCTCTCCCGTTGCGGAGCACAGGCCCCAGACGCACAGGCTCAGCGGCCATGGCTCACGGGCCCAGCCGCTCCGTAGCATGTGGGATCCTCCCGGACCGGGGCATGAACCTGCCTCCCCTGCATTGGCAGGTGGACTCTCAACCACTGCGCCACCAGGGAAGCCCTGCTCATCTTTTTTTACACCATCATTTCATGGCAATATTGTAATATGGGGTTCACCTCAGGGGGATATTCCACTTTGGATTTTTCCTCTTTGCAGAAAATAGAGCTTTGGAAATGAGAAAAGGAAATGATGAGTTCTTCTGTTCCTCACCAGTCTTAGGTGAATTCTAAGAGATGAGAAGCAAAATTTTATAGCTAAGAGAGAGAGCTGTTTCTCTGGTAGGTAACATGCTTGATATGTGGAGCAGAACCAGGCATTTGAAACTTTTCAAGTATGCTCAAGTTGCTTTTCATAGCAACTAATTCAGTACTCATTAGACTGTTTTGAATTCTATCCTTAGAATTAATAATTAGTGAGCATATGTGCCTTGATTATGACTACTAAGTAACGAAAACTCATTTTCAGGGGAATTATTTATAATAGAACATGCCTTGCCTTTAAATTCAGAAGATATGGTTGGATCTAGACTTTACTATTTACTAGTTAAGTAACCTTAAGAAAATCACTTAACCACTGAAGCCTGCAGTTCATCATCTATAACTAAGACTGTAAATGCTTATGTACTAACAGGGCCATTCATATGAAAAAAGTAGGCTATAAACATAGTAAACTACAAGCTCTAAAGTTATATTAGAAATATAAAGCAGTAAAGTTAGTTTATGCTTGAGTTAAGTACTCCATTAGCTTAATAATAGAAATGGCCACAAATTAGCAACTATTTCTTTCTACATTAACTAGTTATATATGTGTGTATATATATATATATATATATATATATATATATATATATATATATATATATACTCTTTATGTAAGGATTTTGAAAAATATAGGCTTCTCAGATGTTAAGTATGTAATAAACAACCCTCTAATATTTTTTCTGCTTTCATCATTTCACATTCTGAGCCTTTATAACCTGGTATCAAATTATTAAAAACATGAAGTTCATAAAACCAAATTCATAATCCAAGAGTTTGTGATGTCTAACTTTCTTTCTCTCTTTCCCTTTCTTTTTCTTGTTTTTTCTTTCTTGCTTGCTTTCTTCCTTTCTTACTCTTTCTGTCTTACTTTCTATACTCTATTCAATGGTCATTGGTATGAAATATTACACATTTTTCAGTAGAGGAAGGGAGTGAACTTGTTACCAAGTCCAAGCTCATACTGCTTGCCACACGACCGGCCAGTAAATGGAGGGACGGGTTGTTGGGGCAAGAAAAGACTTTATTCTGAAAGCCGGCTGATGAAGAAGATAGTGGACTAGTGTCCCAAAGAACCATCTTGCCTGAGTTTGGATGCTAGTTTCTTTTATAGAACAAAGGCAGGGAGGTGAGTAAAAAAAGGTGATAAGTTGTTGCAGATATTTCCTGGTTCCCACCAGACTCCAGAGGGGATGTGTTAATTTCTTCTTTCCTGCAGCCATTCACAGGTAAGCCTGGTCAAGATGTTTTCTGTGAGCTAAACAAAGGTATTTTAGTTTAACCTCATTGTATGGGAGGCAGGGTTCCTAGGGATAGGCCATTATGTATACTTTAAACAATAGGCAACATCTCTTTAGTGATTAACTTGTAGCAAAAACAATAGAAATTAAAAAAAAACAGACCCCTATGGAGTCAGAGTCGTTCTTCCCTATTGCAAACCTTATTTTACTTTTAAGAACTGGTGTATATTGATAGTTCTGTAAATAGGAATATGACTACTTAAGTATAAAACACTTAAAAAGTATGAAAAAGGGAAAATAGGTTAATTCTATCATTCGTCTCATAGCAGCAGCCTTTGTAAGTCATTATTGACTATTTATAAGTTTATTTTTTATTAATTCTATATGTTTCTTTGTCTATAATATAAATACAGGAATTAAAATTAATAGTATAGGATAATGTATGCAATAAAGGTTACATAATTTTTTCTTTATGTCATAACTCATTTCTGGTCTTCAAATATATTCCTTCTTAGATTATCCTAGTAATAAGTATTTATTTAATAGGGAAATGTAGAGAAAAATTGATTTATCTTTTAGCTGTATAAGTCAAGTGTACTGAAGTTTTCAAAATGGTTATTAATATCAAATGTCCAATTAACAGTGGTAGAATTACAACACATATTGGAAAACTTGGGAAAAAAGCAAATAAATTATTACGTCAAACTAATTTGTCACACATTTTGAAAAACAAATTTCAGATCTGAATGATTAGGTTATTAAGATTGTGAGTTGGCGTTTCTATTACCAGATCCAATTTTTGTTACACAAATCAGGCACAGCATCAACTGTGATTGTTTGCTTCAGGAAATGCTATCTGAGCTGTGATTTATGCAACATTATAGTAGAAAAGCACTGGACTTGAAATCAGAAAAACTATGGTCTAGTCCAAGTTTAGGCATTTTTTAGCTTAGCTGACTTGAACACATTAATCGCCATTCTAAATCTAAGCTATTTTAAATATAAAATACAAAAAAATTAAAACTAAATTACAGGTATTTCTAAAAATTAAATTATGTAGATATGTAAAAAGAATTTTAAGTATAAAGCAATGTGAGGTTGCTTTCTTTCACCCAGTTGTCCTTTTCTTTGCTCATGTTACCATTCTAGCTAGCAATGCCTTCTCCATTCTCTTTAAGTGTAAAATGGAAACACTATCTGTGTTGCTGACTTAAAGAACTATGTCTCCCCCTGTGTATTCCTTTAGTCTGCATTTAGTCATGAAGTCCCACTTCCCCAACTTTATTTGAAGCACTATGGAACCTGATACGTGTACTCTACCATTATTTCCTTCTCATAATATCAAACCGTAAGGATCATGAGGGGAGGAGGCATACCCATTTTGATCACCATTATTCGTACTTAGCCCAGTGGCTGGTAGATTCTTTAAAATGTTTTTTGATTGTATAATGAATATTCAGAACACAATTTAATTGATTGAAATAGAGAGTGTGATATTGTAGAGGGGGAAAAAATCTTTCTCAAGGGTAAGAGAATTGAGATTCTATTCCTGAATAGCTTTGTTTCTATCTATATAACCTTGGATATGTCACTTAAACTCTGGCTCTCTGCTCCTCATCTCTGTAATACAAAGGGGTTAATCCACAAATTCTAAAATTGTGAATATGTACTTTTTTTAGAAATGTTTACATCCTTTAGAAATGACAGTAAGTGATTCAGACAAATGCCTTTAAAATTTTCTTCTTTACTCCCAAACTCCCATAGATATAATTCTTCTCTTTTTTGGTAAAAACTAACAATTTTTAAAGCTTCTTTCGTAGCTTTCCAGAAGCCCAACATTGTTTCCCTAGAGTGCCGAATTTTCCTTTGTTATTTGTGTAAAACTGCAGTTTTCCTGACTTCGAGCTCTCACTCCCACACAGCTTTCTCTCCTGTCCTCATTGCATGATAACCTAAGTCATTAACTGCAATGCAGTTAACCTAAGTCCATTTTATTTTAGAGAAGATATGTGCCAGTACATGTTCATGAGGGTTGTGCTTTTTGAGACATTGGATGGGAAGAAGCAGCCATGGATCTCAGGATACCTGTGAACTCTATATATTGCCCATTGGTGAGGGTATGGCCTCCCTAATAATGAGTTTCATATTCCCTTAAATGAACGAAATAAGCTTGTATATTCTCCCCAACCTCCACCCTCTGCTGGGATGGACACTTGAGTTACTAAAGACCTAATGCCAGTAATTACTGACTTTCCTCAAATCTGGTTGGACTCTATCATGCTTGGGCAGGATTACCAGCAACTTTACATCTGTTAGGGAACTAAGGTCAGGAGAAGTCCCATCAATCCTGTCCTGTTTCTCTCTGAACTCTTCTTCAATGTTTCTGAACCCTTAATTATGGAAAGTAAAGAGTTGGCATGTGGTCGTCTCAAATTAACCCTAACTGTTACCAGGCGAAAGGTAGCAGTCCATGTGGCATTTCTGAGCCTGGTCTTTCACTTGAATAATCCTCACATTTTTTACTAAGATTAGTTATGATGATTCCCCCAAATAATTAATTTCCTGTTAGCTTTCTTTCTCCATGTGTCTTTTTTTTTTAATGTTTTCTTTAATAATTCTTTATTTATTTATATATTTTTGGCTGTGTTGGGTCTTCGTTTCTGTGCGAGGGCTTTCTCCAGTTGCGGCAAGTGGGGGCCACTCTTCATCGCGGTGCGTGGGCCTCTCACTATCGCGGCCTCTCCTGTTGTGGAGCACAGGCTCCAGACACGCAGGCTCAGTAGTTGTGGCTCACGGGCTCGGTTGCTCCGTGGCATGTGGGATCCTCCCAGACCAGGGCTCGAACCCGTGTCCCCTGCATTGGCAGGCAGACTCTCAACCACTGCGCCACCAGGGAAGCCCCTCTCCATGTGTCTTCATTAGAGATTGAGATAGAATTTTGGTTCCTAACTATCCTTATTTACCTTTAAGTGGACACAAAGTGCTTATTCCTTTTGAGCTTTTGTTTCACTTTGTTTTTTTGGGTTTTTTTTTTTTTCTCTTGTGGTACGCGGGCCTCTCACTGTTGCGGCCTCTCCTGTTGCGGAGCACAGGCTCCGGACGCGCAGGCTCAGTGGCCATGGCTCACGGACCCAGCTGCTCCGTGGCATGTGGGATCTTCCCGGACGGGGGCACGAACCCGTGTCCCCTGCATCGGCAGGCGGACTCTCAACCACTGCACCACCAGGGAAGCCCTTTCACTTTGTTTTAAAATAATTTTTATAATCAAGATATGTCAGAATGCAGAGAGAGTAAATCCCAAGATATAAAATTTCTCTTCAGGTGTTAAAATAAGTTTCAAACATCAAATATAATTTTTTCCTAAGCTTATGGTCTATTCCTTTCTGCATCATACCTTATGCACCAAGAATCTTTAGTCTCTCAAATTACTCTTAGGGATTTTAGTTTTAATTTCTAATTTCTAGCTAAGAACACAGACTAAACGAATACATAATATATAATGATGACAAATGTTAAATACTAGCCTCCCCAAAATACCACTGAAATAATTTGTTAATAAGACAAAGGTGAGTCCATTACTTTCTGTGATAAGAGTGAGCACTACCTAGATAGAGTCTTAGCGTCTCCAAGGGGAGACACAGAGTTGTGAAATTTATGAACTTTTTGATAGTATAGTCTGATTAGGATTGGTTAAAGATTATGATATGATAGTTTAGGCCTCATGGATACAGCAAAGTGAGGGTTTTGAGGCCTCATGGATACAGCAAAGTGAGGGTTATGAGGAAAGGGATTGAAAGAGTTTAGGAGATCATATGGTAGTTCTAATTATTCCACTTCTGGGTATTTATCCAAAGAAAACAAAAGAACTAATTTGAAAAGACATATGCACCCCTATTTCATTGCACTATTATTTATAATAGCCAAGATGTGGAGGCAACCTAAGTATCCATTGATAGGTGAATGGATAAAGGAAACATGGTATTATGCTAAGTGAAATAAGTCAGATAGAGAAAGACAAATACCGTATGATTTCACTCATATGTGGAATCTAAAAAACAAAACAAATGAACAACAACAACAACAAAAAACAAAATCAGACTCATAGATACAGAAGACAAATTGGTGGTTGCCAGAGAAGAGGGCAGTTGGGTTGTGGGCAAAATTGGTGAAGGGGATCAAGAGGTACAAAGTTCCAGTTATAAAATAAATAAGTCATGGGGAAGTAATGTACAACATATAAGATATAGTCAGTAATACTCTATTACTTTTGTATGGTGACAGATGGTAACTAGACTTATTGTGGTGATTAATTTGTAGTATATATAAATGTCAAATCACTATGTTGTACACCTGAAACTAATATAATATTGTATGTCAATTATACTTCAATAAAAATAAAACGAGTCTGGGAAAGAAAACAGTCATTTGAGATTATTGATTAAAATGCTCAGTAATCTGATGTTCAATGAAATAGGTCTCTCAGGAACTTTTCCTGAAATGAATAATAAAATTATTTGTAACTTTTTTCTTCCTGGGTAAGAGTTTCCTGGAAAACACAACAAAAAAAAGCTCAAAAGCCGTAACTACTTTATGACCACTTGGTTGTGCTGATGAAGATGGTGAAAAACTAGAAGTCATTTTAATATAGATGGTAAGCTCTGTGCATGTACTGGTAAATGGTTTCAATTCTCATACATCTTAAAAGTGAAAGAGGGAAATGTAAATAAATTATAGACAAGTATTTTCTTGAAGTTAATGTGACTGTTGCGTGTGTGTGTGTGTGTGTATTGATATGCTGGATGCCTATTGATGTTTATAGCAGAGGAAAGTATTTGTGAGGTCATCTGATATCTATTTGGGGTTGATAAGCACTTGAAAGCAGGAACAGTATTTTATTCATATTCCATATTTTGTCTCTGCACTGTAGGGACCAATTATCTTTTTCTGCAAGACATATACATGTGAATTATAGTAAAATAAATCAATAAATATCAAAACATAAAATAACACTATGAGAAAGTATACAACACTACACAAGGAAGTACGCTTTGTCAGTATTTCTGACTGTACAGAATATGGGTTCTTGGCTCAAGTAGAGATGACTGAGTTTAAGCAGTTAGGACAGGTATCATGGTACAGATGGTGTCTGTTCTGGGACATGAAAGACCCATAGACTTTTAATAATTAAAATCACCAAACGATGTCGTATTATACAAGAGATGAACAAGGGTGCTAAGGTGGTACCTGGCACATAGTAGGTACTCAATGATTTGAGTTAAATTACAAGTGAGTTATGTGATGGTAAGTAGACTCTTGATCTTTAAATGCAAATTTCCTGTAAGATAGTATTGGGAAATTCGATTGAAAACTATTTGGGCAAGGTTATAAAAGACATTAAGTAAGATAATGAGTGTAGGCATTTTTCTATAGGCAGTGGAGAACTGATGACTCTTGAACAGAGAAATAATTTGAGGGTGCTTTTGAAAGAATAAGCAAGCAGCGTTATGCTGGGACAATTCAAAGGAGAGAAGCTGGTGGTGGAGAGTATAGTTAGAAGGAATGTCAATCTGAAATGGAACCAGAGAGTATAAAATGGAAAATATCATGCATGTGCCCTCAGGAAAACAAAACTTAAGGACTGAGAGACTGATTTCCTTTAAATGCCTGATTTACAGATGACTGATAATATTGGAATTTTCTTAAATGATAGGGAGTTGGTTAGGGGTTGCCTCATATCAACCTTGGGAAAGTTTGCTTATGGTTTCCAGAGGCATGAACAAGAAATGAGCCAGGTCTCATTGGTCTTGAAAAATAAGCTGAATTGAGCTTTGTTTATATGTCTGGACTGGTTTTGTCAGCTCAGGGAATTTTCACACCTGGTCTCCATTAGTTTTTGATTTTAACAGACTCCAACTGCACTCTCCCTTCTTTATGTTCCCTGACCATATATAGAGCCTACCCTAAACCCTCAGCGGATTTGCCTGTTTGCGTGTCTGGAATTGTAATTCCTCTGCTATTCGCAAATAAACTCATCTTTTTTGATAATTTTGAGCTTGCTTCATTTTGCCTTAAAAATAACAGAAGGTTATTACAATATTCCACAAATGAGTACATGTTATCTTTGTCTTAAGAGAAATGACAATAAATGAGTATTTAATGAACATTTAAAATATGTGATTCATTATGTTGTATGTTTTCGTAAAATTGTGGTCATTTGACACACAGCACCCACCAGCTTATACTTGAATATGACAGAAGGGATATTACCTGGTAAGATTTTGACATCACTTTTAGGTTATTTACAGATAAGCTGAAATGCATATTAAAAACACGTAATTTTTCTGGAAATAAAATTATAAACCTAATTCTAATTTATTAGTTATTTACCATTCTATTCTTATAACTGGACATGGGAAAAGGGTGAACATCTTTGCTAGGTTAAAAGGGATTATAAAATGTTTAATTAAATCTAAGCATTGCGTTTGACAATTTTGTGGCTAACTCAAGATGCAGTGGTTGTTGTTTGGCATTATAGTCCTAATTAAAGAGAGGAGTACAGCCTTTTATAACATTGTAAATAAATTTTATCTAGTGTGGTCCATATGGTATATGGCTTAGGTAGATATTTTCATAATAAAATCATGAGGGAGAAAAGCCTTTACACTTTTAACAACAGTAATTAAAACACACAGGTTTGTAGCCAAAAATCTATTGTAACCTAAGGTTAGGTTAAAGTTAAGTGGAAGTAGATTCTTTGAAGCAGTTTTACAAACATATTAGTAAGTTTGACTGGTACTATCATAAATGAAAACATAAAAATTATTGAATGTATCATTTATGCTGAATTCTCTGAAATAGGGAGAAGATAACACATACAAATTATGCTTTAAAACATACAAGGTGGGAAAAATGATCAGTAATTTGAGTTATCTTTAAAAAATCTATCAGATTCTACTTGGAATTTTAGTTATTATCCATGCACATGTCAACTACTTGAAAATAGAGATTTTTGTCTTATTTACTTTTTATATTCCCAATAGTATTTTCTATATTTTAACTTATTAATTACTTAATTATTATTGATAAATTTATATGGGGTATGGAGATTGTTTTGATCAAAGCTATAGTAGCTAAATAAAATGTATTTATCTTTATATTTTGTAGTAAAATTCATTAAAAATTATCTTAGAGCTTGCGTTTTAGGCCCTGTATAAGAAATCCTTCCCACTCCATAAATCATCTTAACTTTATCTTCCAGGGCTTTATAATTTTGCTTGCCATATCTGGGCATTTAATCCATCTGGGGCTTATTTTCATTTATGATGTGAATTAATGATAATAGCCTCATATTTTTTTTCTTAAAGTGAGTTAAATTTCCCCAAATAATTTATTGAACATTCTATTATTTTCACATTTATTTGTGATGATACCTCTACATAAATCATACTTATTTCTGGATTTTATTTGGTCTGTTTGTCTATATCAGTTCCTTATTGTCTTAATTGCAATGGCTTCAGCTAGCTTAATAGCTGTTAGGGTGCCTTTTCCTTGACTTCCCTTATGTGTGTTCTTTTCAATTGCTTTTGCTCACTGTGGGCATTTATTTTCTCATGTAAATTTTAGGACCCCTTTATGAAATTGCATATTTTGTCCATATTTCTTTACATTTATAAATTAAATTTATTTATTTAAATATATACTTAAATTATTTTGGAGAGAATGGCATCTTTAGAGTATTGATATTTTTCATCACTATGAAAATGGTATATGTCTGCATTTATATAGGTATTTTTTTCTGTTCTTTAATTGAATTTAAAAAATATGTATAAAGGTATTATGTATTTTTTGTTAGGTGAATTAGTTACTTTTTTTAAAATTTATTTATTTAATTATGGCTGTGTTGGGTCTTCATTTCTGTGCGAGGGCTTTCTCCAGTTACGGCGAGTGGGGGCCACTCTTCATCGCGGTGCGCGGGCCTCTCACTATCGCGGCCTCTCTTGTTGTGGAGTGCAGGCTCCAGACGCACAGGCTCAGTAGTTGTGGCTCTTGGGCCCAGTTGCTTCGCGGCATGTGGGATCTTCCCAGACCGGGGCTCGAACCCGTGTCTCCTGCATTGGCAGGCAGACTATCAACCACTGCGCCACCAGGGAAGCCCTAATTAATTAATTTATTTATTTACCACTGTGTTATAATTGATTGTTTTTTATATTGAAAAATTTATAAACTCTTCTTGGATCCAACAACCTTTCCTCTTTCTATTAATAGTTATAGCAGTTTGTTTCCATTTGTATCATAGAATTTAAACATTTTGAGACCTTATCCATGTATAGCTTTAAGCCATATAATATTTTCATAAATAGCACAGTAGTCCCCGACTTCTCATTGGTATGGGTCACCCATAAAGTTTCTTAAGAGCAAAACTTCAGTACTGAGTCTGTTGCTATTTTTTTCTATAAAAATGTTGCACTTTTCTTCTGTTTTGTTATATTCATTAGTTTATTTTCAACATTTCACATGTAAGTGATAACATACAGTATTTGTCTTTGTCTGCCTTATTTCACTAAGCATAAGATTCTCTAGGTCCATCCTCATTGCTGCAAAGGGCAATATTTCATTCATTTTTATGGCTGAGTAATATTCCATTGCATATATATACCACACCTTCTTTATCCATTCTTCTGTTGATGGATTCTTTATGCTTCTCGTACCTGGATATCTGTTTCCTTCTTCAGGTTTGGGATGGAAGACATTGCATTTTTGTCCAGAGTAGAAATTCTTGTTATAGTGAAAGATGAAGAATTTGGCAAATGCTACTAGCTTCCATATCTTATCATCAAAAGTGCAAATATATGATATCATAGCAAGATATCAGATAATTTTCCTCTTCCCAGTGTGTAGCATCCTTCCCTTTGGGGAATTACTGTCTTACCTGTTATGTCATCCTGGTAAGGCACTTCCAGGTTTTATGGGAACAAGATCAAGATCAGGCCAATTATGATTTCTCTTTCTTAACAGTGTTTGTCAAAGAATTAGGCATGTAATCTAAATCGTGCCAATGAGATATACTCTCAGATATTAATTTTAAGAAACAAGGAAAGAGGGGAAAAAAAAACCTCTAAACCTGCTAAACTATGAGATATGATGTTGAGGCCTCTGATGGTCATCGCACCTATTTGAATGGCGGAAGCCCATCTGTAGAGCTCACAAAAGGAGCCCTGCACAGTAGGAAGCAAAGCCAAGTCAATAGGAGAAGAGACACCTGAATTCATTTTCCCCTTTCAAAGTCTCAATTTAGGCACTCTATTTTCTTTTCTTAGAACTAGTCTGAGATGTATTGGCATCATTTGCAGTCAAAAGTTTCCTAATACTTAATCTGATACTTGCAAGTAGGCTGTTGCCTCTGACAAGCTCTAAAGTATGAAATTTTTGGAGTTGTCAGAAGGATGGGAATATATTGGGTTAGTCAAAAAGTTCATTCTGGTTTTTCCATAATATGTTACGTTTACATAACATAATGAACAAGCTTTTTGACCAACCCAATACATTCACTAACAAGCGGGCATTTGGCAGTCCTTATTTGGTAATAAAGCACCCGGTTAAATTATCTCTTTGTGTGTGTGTGTGTGTGTGTGTGTGTGTGTGTGTGTGTTGGGGAAAGACGTATATCATATGCCTACAGTGTTTGGATGTTTAGAGAACTAAGTAGAAAAATGTCAGACTGTAGAATTATGTTGACTCATTCTTGTGGCCTTTAATACTGTCTTGAGAGAAGCAGGGACAAAACTTTACTGAGAAGCACAGACCTTGGAGGGTCATTCAGACCATGTGAGAATTTTGGCTTTTGCTTTGAGTGAGATGGAGAGGCACTGAATGGTTTTGAAAAATAGAATCAGATGATCTGGATAATGATTCTAAGCCTCACTCTGGCTTTTGAGTAGAGAATAGACATAGAAATGTGAGGAAAGACCAGTTAAGAATCTATAATAATGACCCAGCTGAGAAATGGTGGTGGTTACTCACAGTGGATGTAGTAAGAAATGGTCAGAGTTTCAGATAATATGGGTCAGTCTAGATATGCTAACTATGAAAGATGATTAACCAATGGGAAATCTCATACTGATCATCCAGAGAAACTGAGTGACAGATAACCCAACATACCTATAAACACTGACCCCTTCCAGCTCCCTAAAGACCCTTGCCTGACCTTTTCAGCTCACTCAGTGGGAACAGTTCCAGACTGAGATATTTCAGAGCCTTTGCTTCCTAGACAGCAGAATACTTAAGCATGTTTCTCTAGGTTCCACTCAACATGATTTCCTGTTGTCATTCCAGCCAGTAAAGGTACAAGTGTTCAGTGATGCTGTTCTACTAAGGCTATATATTATAATTGTAGACCAAAAGAGCTGACAGATGTGTTGTGACTGTTTATAAATGTATCTACTTAAACCTAAAAAATGTTTGAAGTATATTGTCAAATTGGTTTTCTATTACTTAAACAGAATTTAAATGTTTATAAGAACTGCATGTACTTTTCAGTCTATGAAAGAGATAATCTAATTAAAGAAAATTTGCTTTTAGCCACACAGCACTATATATTTCTCTCTCTTGAGAATTGCATCATCAAATTCATTCAGTGGGGCATCTGAGAAGAATAAGAGTGCTATATGTTTATAATGAATATAATAATATATGAATAAAATGTGTTGATGTCTCATTAATGAACAATAAGAAAATTAAGAAGGGTTTACGCCACATCTTTATCCATTCATCTGTCAATGGACACTTAGGTTGCTTCCATGTCCTGGCTATTGTAAATAGAGCTGCAGTGAACATTGTGGTACATGACTCTTTTTGAATTATGGTTTTCTCAGGGTATATGCCCAGTAGTGGGATTGCTGGGTCATATGGTGGCACATAGATACAATGGAATATTACTCAGTCATAAAAAGAAATGAAATTGAGTTATTTGTAGTGAGGTGGATGGACCTAGAGTCTGTCATATACAGTCAAGTAAGTCAGAAAGAGAAAAACAGATACCGTATGCTAACACATATATATGGAATCTAAAAAAAAAAAAAAGGTTCTGAAGAACCAGGGGCAGGACAGGAATAAAGACGCATAGAGGATGGACTTGAGGACATGGGGAGGGGGAAGGGTAAGCTGGGACGAAGTGAGAGAGTGTCATGGACATATATACACTAACAAATGTAAAATAGATAGCTAGCTGGGAAGCAGCTGCATAGCACAGGGAGATCAGCTCAGTGCTTTGTGACCACCTAGAAGGGTGGGATTGGGAGGGAGATGCAAGAGGGAGGATATATGGGAATATGTGTATACATATAGCTGATTCACTTTGTGATACAGCAGAAACTAACACACCATTGTAAAGCAGTTATGCTCCAATAAAGATGTTAAAAAATAAAAGAAGTGTTTACGCTATGCTTATTATAGCAAGCATTGTTAATTTGCACTAACATTTTGATTTTCACCTGTAATTTAGTGAGAAAGACATCTTAATGATGTAAAGCTAGATACAAAAAGGGAGTTAGACAATATTGTATTTCTTTTATTTAAGAGTTATTGCTGGATTTATGTATTTTAATGAAGAAAATTATTAATTTATTAAAAACCTATTGGCCAAATGTTTTCCATATTACTATCTAACTAATCATTTGCATTTTCCTTGAGTAAGCACTTTTGAAAGCTAAGCTATTTTCTTCTGTATACTACTAATTTTTAGCAAGCAACCATATGTAAAACATGGCAAACATTAATTCCATCAAAACCTCACTGGGAGTTCTCAGAAATTGACAGGCTGATACTCAAATTCATAAGAAAATATGAAGGACCTAGAAAAGCCAAAACATTTTAGAAAAAGGACAGCAAAGTTAAAGGATTTAAGCTGCTTGATTTCAAGATTTACCATAAAGCTACAGTAATTAAGATAGTTTACTATTACTTAAGTATTAGACATATATATTGGTGGCATAAAATAGAGAGTTCAGAAATACACCTGCACAGATATGGTCAATTCAGTTTTGATAAAAGAAATACAGTGGGAGAAATACTCTTAAAAAAAAGTGATGATGGGAAAGTTAAATATCCACATGGGAAAAAAATTTAACCTAAAAACTTAATTTATACATTTACAATACCTAATTCAGAGCTGATCATTGACCTAAATGTAAAAAGTAAAACTGTAAAGCTTCTAGTAGAGAACAAAGAAAAAAATTTCCTGACCGTAGGTTAGGCAAATACTTCTTAGACTGGACAAAAAAAATCATGAATTATAAAATCCAAAAAAATGATAAATGGGACTTCATCAAAGTTAAAATTGTGATGCTCTTCAATAGTCATTGTAAGAAAATAAAAAGGCAAACCATAGAATGGAAGGAAATATTTTCAAAACACATATCTGATAAAGGACTTGTACACACACACACACACACACACCCATATATAAAATGAACACTTATAACTCAATAATAAGAACATAATCTAATAAAAATGAGGAAAAGATTATGTTCTTGATTATATTTTCCTCCTTATGCTTTTAAGAAATTAGTAAAGTTTGGATAATTTTTGAAAACTCTTTTCCATTTCAAAACAGTTTTATTTTCTGACATATATCCTGTATCTCTCCTTAGAGAGCTCTTTATGCCATTACTTAATCAGCTCAAAGTCCAGAATCTCATCATCTAATTCAGGTCCATACATGGATAAAACCCTTTAAGTTTGTTTCCTAAGTACAGCTCCTCAATTATAGTTCTGAATCTGTAGAGCCTGGAAACCAAAAGGACATGCTGTCCGCCCTCAAAATACCTAACATTAATGGTGAGACAGGTATAAGATAACTGCTATAGACATTCAGTTTGGAAAGGGGGGAAGTGAGACAAGTAGTCACTTGTTTATAAGAATTCTAAAATATATGGAAATGTTAGAAGCTCCTTGATTATGCCTTAAGGCCTGGAAATAATTTTCCTTGGCACTCACGTCTGACCTGTGGGCTCATGTTTTCACCCTCTGCATCATTTTACCTATTGCATGAAAGGTAGCACTTTTTTTTTGTAGCTAAATAGATGTAGTAGCCTGCTTCTTGCAAGTAGAATCTGGAGGTCCAAAGGCCTCTTCTCTTTTGGTACATTCTTAATTTTAGCATCATGTGCTGTCTGGAGAGGCTGAAGATCTTTTAAACCATAAAGTTTTGGCTCTTTTTTAAGTCTGTCTTTCAATTTATCTCTTTTTTCTTTCCGTTCACTATCAGCATCATGAAGAAGCTAGGCTGCACCTTCAAAACTTTTCTTATACATCTTTTTTCTTATGTATCTCTTTTCTTATACATCTCTTTAGGGAGATCACCCAGCTCATTAGGCATATGTTCTACTTTCTACACAATCAGTTTAGTGTTGTTAATCTTTCTGCCACTAAGTAACAAGGATTCTCCTTATTCCATTTTTCAGAAAGATTTCCCTCTCTTTCTTGTAAGCCCTCACCCACAGCATAAAGTCCTAAATTCCACAGACAGAATGTTGAAGGCATTTTAAGGTTTCACTAACACTCTCCTCAAAGTCCACTGCTCAGTTTCAAAGTTGTTCCCACGTTTTAGGTTTTTGTAATGGCAGTCCTCACATTCAGGCACCAAAATCTGTGTTAGTAATCTATTTCTGCCTAATAAATTACTCCAAAACTTAGTGGTTGAAAACAGCAAACATTTATTATTTCACGGTTTCTGTCAGTCAGGAAGTCAGGCACAGATTTACTGCATATTTCTGCTCAATGACCTCTCAAGAGAGTGCAATCAAAGTGTCAGCTAGGGCTGCAGTTGTCTCATATTTCAACTAGGGTAGGATTCACTTCCAAGCTTACTTTCACGATTATTGACAGGCCTCAGAAGAAGAAATCAATAATTTCAAGATTATTGATAGGGCTGTTTGTAGGCATAGTGATGTGACCTCACCACAGGGCTGCCAGCTGGTTTCCCTCTGAGTGGGCAATCTAAGACAGAGCAAGAAAGACTACAGCTCTTCATGTCCGCTATATCATATTCACTAGAAATGAACCAGTAAGTCCAGGCCATATTCAAGGGTAGGGTATTACACAAGGGCTTGAATACCCATAGGCAGGGGCAATGGAGGGCTGAGGTAGGGAACATCTTCAAGGCTGCATACTGCAATAGTTTTGTATACATACATACAAATAGTGATTTGGAATTGTCTGTAATATTGAGTTAAATATTACCCCCAATTGCAAGGTTTTTACCAAAGATGTTATATACTTTATGTCTTAAAGAGGAAATTACAAATCTTGAATGAATGGACGATTTTCTCAATGTATCTTGTAAGTTATAATTTAGCAGACTCTAATTAGATGTTGGTGATGTTATCTTTTTTAGGTAACTTCATTTTAGGCCTTGTTTTGTATATGTAGGCACTGTGAAAAAAGATCAGTACTTAAAACATTGTGATTTTATTAAACATGTATTTTGTATTGATTTTCCAATGTAAGAATTTCAATAATACTTGGCTAGTGCTCTCATGCTGTCACATCGTTTCATGTTGTTTTCATGTTTATAAACTAAATTTTTTTGATGTATAAGAATTTATATTCCGCTCCACCCCAGTTCTGAGAAAACATCCTGTATCAGTCAGGGTCCAGTAAAAAAAACCACAGAGATTTAATACAGACATCTGTTTTCATAGGTGGAGCCCAACAGAGGATAAAAGGATGCTAAGGGAACCCAGAGAATCAAAATTGCATAAAGGTCCCACCGTTGTTTGAGCAGGGAAACCAAAGGGAAGAAGTGATATCACCTGAGTCTAGGAATCCTGACTCTGATGCTCACACCTGTGATGAAGGGCTGTGATTGATGGAGTTCAGAGAGCAGAGGAGGGGTGGATGCAAATTGGTGCTTCTGAAACTCTAACGCCTCCGTTCATGTTTCTGGGCTGTTATGCATACTCCAGAGGGAGTGACACATGACTGCTGGGTGTGTCAAAAGATGCTGGAATCTGGACTTAACCATCCTAACCAGAGAGAGGTCAACCAGACCAGTGAGCTGGAAGCTCTTCTCCTCATTCCAGCTTTCTAATCTTCCACCAGTGATTACTACTAGGAGAGAGTAACTTTCAGCTGGTAAAGGAATTGGCTAAATATAGTTTGCAGATTTCCTACCCCAGCATCACTGAGCAGAGGATAGAGGGGTAGTCTTGACACCAAGAAACTAAAGGTCAGTAAGTGCTCCCTAACAGAAAGTGTAGTGCTTTGAGGTTAATAATGACCTGACCGCAGATAAAGTTCTGTGAGCTCTTAAAATGTCATAATGTTTATTTTCAGGTTGATATTAAGAGCCTTGGTTCATTTAAGTAGTGGTATAACAAAATTGTCTGCAACTGATCCAAAATCTCAGAAACAGAAGGGAGAAAATACAAGAACTATTTAACAAGGATCTAGAAGAACTAAAGAGCAAACAGCAGTGATGAACAGCACAATTACTGAAATTAAAATACTCTAGAAGGAATCAATAGCAGAATAACTGAGGCAGAAGAACAGATAAGTGAGCTGGAAGATAAAATGGTTACTACAAGCAACTATATGTCAATAAAATGGACAACCTGGAAGAAATGGACAAATTCTTAGAAAAGCACAACCTTCTGAGACTGAACCAGGAAGAAATAGAAAATATACACAGACCAATCACAAGCACTGAAATTGAAACTGTGATTAAAAATCTTCCAACAAAGGCCAGGACCAGATGGCTTCACAGGTGAATTCCGTCAAACATTTACAGAAGAGCTAACACCTATCCTTCTCAAACTCTTCCCAAAAACTGCAGAGGGAGGAACACTCCCAAACTCATTCTACACGGCCGCTATCACCCTGATACCAAAACCAGACAAAGATGTCACAAAGAAAGTAAACTACAGGCCAATATCACTGATGAACATAGGTGCAAAAATCCTCAACAAAATACTAGCAAACAGAATCCAGCAGCACATTAAAAGGATCATACACGATGATCAAGTGGGGTTTATCCCAGGAAAGCAAGGACTCTTCAATAAATGCAAATCAATCAACGTGATACACAATATCAACAAAATGAAGGATAAAAACCATAGGATAATCTCAGTAGATGCAGAAAAAGCTTTTGACAAAATTCAACACCCATTTATGATAAAAACTCTCCAGAAAATAGGCATAGAGGGAACCTACCTCAACATAATAAAAACCATATGTGACAAGCCCACAGCCAAGGTTGTTCTCAGTGGTGAAAAACTGAAACCATTTCCTTTCAGATCAGGAACAAGACAAGGTTGCCCACTCTCACCATTATTATTCACATAGTTTTGGAAGTTTTAGCCACAGCAATCAGAGAAGGAAAAGAAATAAAAGGAATCCAAATTGGAAAAGAAGAAGTAAAACTGTCACTGTTTGCAGGTGACATGATACTATATGTAGAGAATCCTAAAGACACTATCAGAAAACTACTAGAGCTAATCAATGAATTTGGTAGAGTAGCAGGATACAAAAATTAATGCACAGAAATCTCTTGCATTCCTATATACTAATGATGAAAAATCTGTAAGAGAAATTAAGGAAACACTCCCAGTTACCACTGCAACAAAAAGAATAAAATATCTAGGAGCAACCCTACCTAAGGAAACAAAAGACCTGTATGCAGAAAACTATAAGACACTGATGAAAGAAATTAAAGGTGATACAAACAGATGGAGAGATATACCATGTTCTTGGATTGGAAGAATCAACATTGTGAAAATGACTATACTACCCAAAGCAATCTACAGATTCAGTGCAATCCCTATCAAACTACCAATGACGTTTTTCACAGAACTAGAACAAAAAATTTCATAATTTGTATGGAAATACAAAAGACCTCGAATAGCCAAAGCAATCTTAAGAAAGATAAACAGAGCTGGAGGAATCAGGTTCCCAGACTTCAGACTATACTACAAAGCTACAGTAATCAAGACAGTATGGTACTGACACAAAAACAGAAATATAGATCAATGGAACAGGATAGAAAGCCCAGAGATAAACCCATACACCTATGGTCACCTTATCTTTGATAAAGGAGGCAAAAGTATACAATGGAGGAAAAACTGCCGCTTCAGTAAGTGGTGCTGGGAAAACTGGACAGCTACACGTAAAAGAATGAAATTAGAACACTTCGGAACACCATACACAAAAATAAACTCAAAATGGATTAAAGACCTAAATGTAAGGCCCGACACTATGAAACTCTTAGAGGAAAACATAGGCAGAACACTCTACGACATAAATCACAGCAAGATCCTTTTTGACTCACCTCCTAGAGAAATGGAAATAAAAACAAAAGTAAACAAATTGGACTGAACGAAACTTAAAAGCTTTTGCACAGCAAAGGAATCCATAAACAAGATGAAAAGACAACCCTCAGAATGGGAGAAAATATTTGCAAAGGAAGCAACTGACAAAGGATTAATCTCCAAAATATACAAGCAGCTCATGCAGCTCAATATCAAAAGAACAAACAACCCAATCCATAAGTGGGTAGAAAACCTAAACAGACATTTCTCCAAAGAAGATATACAGATTGCCGACAAACACATGAAAGGATGCTCAACATCACTCTTATTAGAGAAATGCAAATCAAAACTACAATGAGGTATCACCTCACACCTGTCAGGATGGCAATCATCAACAAATCTACAAACTATAAATGCTAGAGGGGGTGTGGAGAAAAGGGAACCCTCCTGCACTGTTGGTGGGAATGTAAATTGATACAGCCACTATGGAGAACAGTATGGAGGTGCCTTAAAAAACTGAAAATAGAACTACCATATGACCCAGCAATCCCACTACTGGGCATATACCCCGAGAAAACAATAATTCAAAGAGTCATTTACCACAATGTTCATTGCAGCACTATTTACAATAGCCAGGACATGGAAGCAACCTAAGTTGAGAGATGAATGGATAAAGAAGATGTGGCATATATATACAATGGAATATTACTCAGCCATAAAAAGAAATGAAATTGAGTTATTTTTAGTGAGGTGGATGGACCTAGAGTCTGTCTTACAGAGTGAAGTAAGTCAGAGAAAAACAAATACCGTATGCTAACACATATATATGGAATCTACAAAGAAAAAGAAAAAGTTCTGAAGAACCTAGGGGAAGCACAGGAATAAAGACACAGACGTAGAGAATGGACTTAAGGACATGGGGAGGGGGAAGGGTAAGCTGGGACGAAGTGAGAGAGTAACATTGACATATATACACTACCAAATGTAAAAGAGATAGCTAGTGGGAAGCAGCTGTATAGCACAGGGAGATCAGCTTGGTGCTTTGCGACCACCTAGAGGGGTGGGATAAGGAGGATGGGAGGGAGATGCAAGAGGGAAGTGTTATGGGGATATATGTATACATATAGCTGATTCACTCTGTTATAGAGCAGAAACTAATGCAGCATTGTAAAGTAATTATACTTCAATAAAGATGTTAAAGGAAAAAAGAAAAGAAAAGAAAAGAAAAGCCTTGGTCAACCTGGCAAGGGGCTCTCAGGAGTGTTGCCCATCAGATGATACCCAGTTGGGTCAAAAGGGCAAGGCCCTTGTCTCCTTCTCTCTTTCAGTCTGGATACAGGTGCCCTGGGAAAGGCATGAAGTTGGGTGGGGTTAGGTGTTTGCAGCTGCTGCAGGCTCTGAAGAACTTACGAGCTGGAAACTGTCTGCTGACTTTCCTCTCCACTGTTAGGCAGTCAGCCTTCCTGGTGGGAGATCTGGTGGTAAATCTCTATGTTTACCAAAAATGTTGAAATAATATTTCTTCACTGTGGACGATTGTAAGTTCTTAAAAATTTCAATTAAATTAATGTAGTATCCAATATTCAAACAAAATACAAATTATAGAACCACAGTTCCTCACACAACCATAAAACACAATGGAAAGAAAATAAAATGAATGTGATATCTCTGTGTCCTCATATTCTGAAATAATTGTGCAATAAATTGTGCAAAGCTATTTTACAAAAAAATACAGGATGCAATTAAGGACGTTAGAGCTCTTTTGAAGGATATAGACAAAGTCCAGGTATAATGGGTAAAATTTATGATTCAATTACCCAAAATATTCACTTTCTTCATTGCAAATATATACTATGTTCAAACCATGTTTGGTCTAATTATGAATTCATACTGAAACCAAAAATAAACTCATTGATGAATTATATTTCAACATTAATATTGTAGTATATATATTTAAATATACTGTATCCTCAGATTCATTTTGGAATCTGCATATATTTTTAAGCATTAAAACTTTCTGTTTACATATATCCAAAACCATAAAAATAGTTTTTTATTCAGACGGTAACTAGCAGGGGGTTATCATTTTGATAAATGAATTATTTACTATGTAAAACCCCTTTTATTTTAAAATCTAAAGATAATGAATTAGACTTTTTGTTTGCTTCACTTTGCAAATCCTATTACTGCTGGGTATACAGCTCAGGTGCTCTTTTGCAAGGGCCATTCTCAACTAGTCATCTCCAACTCCATAACTTAGTAATAAGCTTATTCAAAGGTTGCAGCAAAAACTCTGATGTTCAGATTAGAAGATGCAAAGTCTAAAATAATCTTAAACCTGGCTGAAATAGGTGACAAATTTAAGGAAACCTATTATATAAAAATGTCCCATTCTTCACAATGTTCACTTTGAGGAGTAAAAGTGACTCCTTAGAGATCTGGAGCTAATCTTCACCTAAGAAATCATGTGCTTTAAACACAAAGGAACAGATATGCTATATTGTTGCCAATTCTACAAGATTTCTTTATGTGAATATTTTATATTGCAATACCAAATGAAGCAATTCAATTTTTATAAGAATTTTGGTATTATATATTATACCACATGTGTATTTAAAGCATTAGAATATATTAATATGGCAAGATTATTTTAGGATTGATATTATTCCAACAATATTTATAAGTCCATTCCAGTTATATTTAAATATGTATATGTAAATATACATATTTACATACATATATGTAAATATGAGTTTATGTAGGCTTTTGGATCAATGGGTCTTATGCTTTTAGATATGGACATGTATGGATGGTTTGAATATGATGTATGTGGGAGTGAGAGAAGATGGGAGATGTCTATAAGTGGATCAGTGTTTACGTAGTTGGTATAGTTTAACACTGTCCCCTATGCCTATAATTATCCATATTTATGCATGTCTGCATGGGAGTGTTTGTATGTGTGATTTTTAAATCAAATTCTATAACATTAATAGATTTAAATTAATGTTTGAATTTATAGAATTATAGATTTAAATTTAAATATAACATTAATTGGTTTAAGTTGTATTTAACAGGTGTAGTGACAAGTTTTAAAATTATTGTGCTTGTCTGTATGTTTATTTGAAACACTGAAGGAGATTGAAAAAAAGTCTGATTTATTAGATGTAAAAGAGTTTTTCAAACATTTGGAAGTAGGTATTGCAAATGGTTGAGAGACATAGATTAAATTTTCAGATGTAGTTTGAAATGTCTTACAGAATTGATAAAATTAAGTTTGTAAACATTGCTAGATATTTAGGGAAATTTACTCATGGAAATGAAAATGAAAATTAACTGGGCATTAAATTTGATTCCACTTATCTAAGATTTCTAAAATAGTCAAACTCATAGAAACAGAGTAGAATAGTGGTTGCCAGGGGCTGGGGGTTGAGGGAAATGGAGAGCTGTTGTTCAATGGGTGCAAAGTTTCTTTTATGCTAGGTGAGTAAATTCTAGAAATCCGCTGTATAATAGTGCCTATGGCTAACAATAAGGCATGGTGCACTCCAAAATTTGTTAGGAAGGTATACCCCATGTTAAGTGTTCTTACTAAAAAATTAAACAACAACAATAAAGAGACACAAGAAAACTTTGGGAGGTGTTGGATATGTCTAGTACCTTGATTATACTGATGGCATCACAGATGTTTGCTTGTGTCTAAACCCATCAAATGGCATATTTAAATATGTGTAGTTTTTTGTATACCACAATAAACTTAAAAAAACAAATTTTCCAGATAAAGGTGTTTAAAGATAACCCACATTACTATATTTATAATTGAATACACCAGATTATAAACAGTGTTTAGGAGTTTAAAAGGAAAATAGATTTTTAAATTTGTAAACTGAATAAATTGAGAACTAAAGAAAATACAAGAAACCATAAAAGTTCTTTACCAAACACAGAAACCACACCTCCCCCCCCCACCCCCGCAATACCATAATCTCAAATAATGAGTAGGTAGAAAGCCTGGCAAAATCCTCAAACAACCACAGCCGTGATCAGATGAAAGGTGATTTCTTTGTCTATAAATGGTTTCTTTTTCCTCGCAGGCCCTCCCCAACCCCTATCTTGGATAGCAGGCAAAGGAAAATCAACAAAAGAGCTAGACTTAGTATAGAAAATAAGTGATTCAAGAATCTTTTAAGGAAACATTCAGTCTCTCTAGGTAAAATGCTTGGTCTCTCAGGCTTCTCAGACTTTGTCTACAAATGATGAGAGGTGTGTGGAAATATGGTTTATGGGATCTCTTATTAAGGTGAGGCACAGAACACTTCTGTCATTCATATCCTCTGGTCACTGTTTGCCCAGATAGCCTTTGCAACAGAAGTCCATGCCAGAGTAACAAAGAACCTGATCTCCGTGTCTTAAAAAGTGCCCACTGACAGCGCTTGTCCCTCTCAGTCTTCCTTTCATCCTGAGTGGAAGAGGAGCCCTCTCTACTTCTCTGTCAGATTTTTCTTCGGGCACCTGCTTTTTGGGACCCTGCTATTTCAGGGTCCCTGTCTACAGACTTGACTCTGAACCAGTCATGTCCACATCACATGGGACTCATGGGAGGCTCTGTTATATAAACAAGGCAAAGATGGCCTCTGTCTATTGGCCCTATGGTGATTGTTTCTTCATAGCAGACTGGGGCCCATTAGCTCCAAAGCCCACAGGCACCAAACTCAGGTTTTTTAGATTAGGCCATTTAGAGACTGCTTTGCATACCCTGCAAAACTGCACTCAACACCCGCTCCATCTCTGTGATAAACCTCAGTCTATAAAATACCTCAGACTGCTGCTGTCCCTCAGAGTCTCTGACCCAGAGGCTCACCACTGTGCTGCTGAGCAAAATCACCTATACTGACACAATTCTACTAGTTAAGTTAGAATTTAAAATATTCTTTTAGAGCTACATGATGTTTGGTTAATCAAATCATTTTTCTCTTTATTTTCTTCAATAATAATAAGAATAAGAACTCATATTTATTAAATGCTTGTTATATTGCAGGCATTTTCCTAAGCATTTTACATATATTAACTTAATTCTCAACAACAAAAAAATCAACTTTGCTGTAGGTCCTAGCATTATTCCAACTTAAAGATGAAGAAACTGAATCACAGTGAGGTTAAGTAATTTGT
This sequence comes from Mesoplodon mirus, assembly GCF_964341445.2. Taxonomy (NCBI): domain Eukaryota; kingdom Metazoa; phylum Chordata; class Mammalia; order Artiodactyla; family Ziphiidae; genus Mesoplodon; species Mesoplodon mirus. The sequence continues at coordinate 48,762,691 of NC_138984.1, forward strand.
CCAAGGTCACAGAACGAAGATTCAAAGTGAGGCATACTTATCTTAGATCCTTACAACTTTGCTTTCATTGAATTTCACTTTACCAGGCCCTCATCTTTTATTAAAATTGTAGCAAGACAAACAGAAAACAAAAACCAAAGCAAAACAATACCCTCTATTTACTTCTGCTTTAAAAATTCTCTCCAAAAGAGTTCTCGTTATATCACCTTAGATGAACAAGGCAGATATAATAGCTGGTCTTCTTTTATACATACAACATATGTATATTATATAATATACTCTAGATAGATAGATAAATAAATGAATGGATAGATGATATATATGGGGGAAAGGTGGGGGAGACATTGACAAAGATAATGATCTTCTGTCTTGCTTCCCTATAGTTCATGCTGCTAAGAGTAGCCAGTATAATACTTTCAAAATAAAATCAAATCATTGCTCTGCTCAACGCATGTCGTGGTTTCCATTTCACCAATATGGCCTTGTTGTTTTTGGAATATGCTAAGAATGAATTGACATGTGTGTGACACTTCACAGAGTTCCTTCTATCAAACACACTCTTCTACCTTTCCCTGTGACTTTTCCCGCCTCTATTTTCAGGTCTATGTTCAAAGGTTACTGTGTTGAAGAAGTTCTTCTTGGACTATTCTATATATAGAACACTTCTCTCTGCAGTATTGCTAACTCTTAGTTTGCCCTAATCTTCTTTATAGCATTTATATGGCTCCAGAATGCAACTATAAAACCAGGGACCGTGTCTATTTGGTTTACTGTTGTATCCCCAGTGTTTAAAATAGTGACTAGACAGTTTTCAGCACTCAATACTTATTTCTTATGTGAATAATATATTTATAGCTAACTTTGAAGAGATATTAAACAAGGTGCTAGATGTTATGTTTAAGTGGTTTAAATATATGCTACATAACCATGACAAGAATTTCATGTTATAGAGAGAAACAACCAGCTTATAAGTGGCAGAGATAGGACTTGATCTGAGGCAGTCTGATTTTAGAGACTACACTATTTATCATCATATTGAACTACCAGACTATGAGAAATTTCTTTTAGTGTTTAAAACATTATTCCCTTCTTTGAGGTTTCGGTCTTGTTCATTCTTTCAATTAAAGAGAGCAAATGCAATTAACATTTATTTTTACCCTGGCTGAGAGACAGTTTAAAATTTGGTTTCTTCTCCAGTCATTAATTTTATCAATGCCTTGGAATATATGCCTGTTCTAAATACTACTCCAAGTTATTGTTTTTTTCTGGAAAAAAAATATGGTAAATTAAAAAATTATAATTTGCCTTTAGGATCTCTAATCTGCTGATCTAGTGTTATGCCTTATTTGTGACTTGCATTGCATTCACTGTCTTCTGGGAAACTCCAGGCTTTGATTTTTCCTCCTCGGTATCTTATAGTACATTCATGGTTATTTATTTTGTGCTTTGTGAACACTTTTCCTACTTTACAATGTAATTTTAATTCTAATTACATATTTAATGTTAACGTTACTTTCAATTCCACGTATAAACTCTAGAAAAAAATGCAAAAGAATATATGTTACTTGGGCTTTATTCAGGAATTGACAGTATATGTTGGTCATAAAATTCTGCACTAATGTTTTACTGCTTTCTCACTGAGAGATTGAATATATAAGTGGACAATAGCCAAAGTGTTACCAACCTAGGTCCTTGAACTCTTTAATCAAATAGAAATTAATAGAGGCCAGATGAGAAACTTAAGCAAGGCTTTACTGGGACTCCTGCTTCAGCAAGAGGGAGTGAAAACAAGTAACAGGTGCCCTTGCTCCCCCAGGGTGGGGCAAGCTGGTTCCTTAAATGTGGTGAGAGTAGGGGCAGATGGGTGGGACAGCCAGAAGGGCTGCTTAGGTGGTCTGCGTACCCCCTTGGTGGTGCTGTGTGCAGGGATCATGTGCAGTACCCTGCTTTTGCTCCCGGAACCTCAGATGTGTCCGTTGGTTTTTGGCCTTTTTCTATCTTACTGTTCATAATTTGTCCCAACTGTGCATGCATGCAGTTATTTATAACCCCTTATAGTTTCTTTGTATTCTGTTGCTCAAGAAGGAGACATCTGTCCAGGTGCAAGCACTCCAGTAAAGGGTCCCAGTCCCAGCCTATCTCAAAACCATATATAAAAGTAGAATTCTGACCCTCAGCCTGCAGCAACCAGTCCAGGAAGCTAAAAAACAGCCTCAGTAGCCATTGACCCAAAACAGCCAGGACTTGATCAGTAACTGAGGCTTCTCTAATTTTTGCCCCTGCTTCTAAGTTAGAATCAACCAGAGAAAGCCAAGTGTGCTCCCCTAACCAATCATATAGGATGCTCCACTTCTAGTTAGTCTGCTTACGGCTTCTCCAGGGCAACAGCCTCCAATCAGAGGATACTGAAGCCCTCCCTTTTTTTTCTTTCCATATAAAGCTTTCCCATTCATCTGTCTGCCTTTGAGTCTCTGCCAACAAAAGGGTTGATGGCTGACTCCCTTGCTATAGCAAGCTCTGAATAAATCTCATTTGCTCATTCTCATTTGGGTAGTCTTAGTTTATTTTCACAGTTCCTTTATCAGTACCCTGACAAATTTATTTTAATTGCTTCTAGAGTATGTGTTCCTAATCTTATATTTAAAATGTAGACTTTCACGTATTTATACACTGTATTCATGAACAACCATTTTTGAGACTGTAACTATGGAGAGAGTGGCAGTCAAGGACAAAGGCCCCCGCTTCTGGGCGAGCCATGTTCATACGCATATCAACATTCCTAAAGTAGGTGCCGCCATTCAGAGCCCACAGCTGAGGCTCATTTTAGGTGCCTCAGCTGAAACCTTCTTGCTAAGATAGTTGCTCCACTCTGACTCAGCACTTTTTCACTCCTACCACATCTCCCTCCCCCTGCTCCTGGCCGCCTGGGTCTATAAAAGGCAGGAGGGGGTTGTTTTCTTTCTTCCTTATTTTTCAGGATCCTCAGCCTTGAGGTGGTTTCACCCACTGTGCTGCATATCATCTGACTGACCCTCTGCCGGTGCCCTTCCATGGGGAAGAATGGAACATTGGCTATTTAGCCTGTACTTTTCTTTTTCTTTGCTTCTTGTCTGCACTATCGCAGTATCATGGGGAAAATTGTGTCCCCGAACAATTCATACGTTGAAGCCCTAACCTCCAGTACCTCAGAATGTGACTGTACTTGGAAATAGGGACTTAAAGAGGTAATAAGTTTAAATGAGGTCATTGGCATGGACTCTAATCCAGTATGACTGGTGTCCTTATAAGAAGAGAATTTTAGGACAAAGACACACAGAGGGAAGATCACGTGAAGACACAGGGAGAAGATGGTTATCTACAAGCCCAGGAGAGAGGCTTCAGAAGAAACAACCCTGCTGACGTCTTGATCTCTAGCCTCTAGAACTGTAAGTTTAAACCACCCAGTCTGTGGTACCCTGTTACGGCAGTCCTAACAAACAAATACACACAGTAAGTGAACAAAGCCTTGATTGTTACTTTTGGTTTGGCTCATTGTCCTAATCTACCACCTTGACACCTGGCAGCTCAACAGTTTTTCTCTTCATTGTATAAATAATGTCTTTTGAAGAACACTTTAAAAATATATATATATTTATTTGGCTGTGCCGGATCTTAGTTGAAGCATGTGGGATCTTTTAATTGAGGCATGTGGGATCCACTTCCCTGACCAGGGATGGAACTGGGTCCCCTGCATTGGGAGTGTGGGGTCTTCACCACTGGACAACCGGGGAAGTCCTTGAAGAACACTTCTTTTAATGAAGTCTCAGTTTACAATTTTTTCTTTTATGTTCCATGTTTTGTTAATTTATCTAAAAAAATCTTTGTTAGATTACAAATAAACTGTTTTCTTTAAGAAATTTTATCATGTTTAGTTGAATATTTAAGTAGGCTTTTCATTTTGAGTTCATTTTTTTCTGCATGGCATGAGAAAAGGGAGAATGCTCAATCTTTATGCATACAGATTAAATTTAATTGCTTTGGCACCTTTGTCAGAAACAAATTGACCCTATATATGTGGCCTATTTCTGGATGTTCCATTTTGTTACATTGATGTATATTATCTTTTCACTAATACCAAACAGTTTTGATTTTGTAGCTTTATTCTCAAAATTAGGTGGAATAAGTCTTCCAGGTTTTTCTTTTTATTCAGAATCATTTTTGAATCAGCTTGTTGACTCATATAATTGGAATTGTATTTAATGCATAGTTGAAATGGGAGGCGTTACTATCTTAAAAATACTAAGTGTTTCAGTCCATGAGTATTGAATATTTCTCCGTCTAGTAGTCTTTTTTATTTTCTGTCATTAATGATATATAATTTACATTGTTGAGAAATAGTGCATCTTTTGTTAGACATTTTCATGAATATTTTATTTTGTGTATAGTGAATGGAAATTTAAATATTTTATTTTTTTAATTGTTGCCACTAGTTAGCAAAAGTACAACTGATTTGGGTATTTTAATCTTTTATCCTTGAATTTTGCCATATTAATTCATAAATATTAGTAGTTTTTTTTGTGGATTCCATGGAATTTTCTATTTAAACAATCATACTCTCTGCAAAAGGTTTACTTCTTACTTTCCTGGCTTTATCTTTTATTGATTTTTTTTTTTTTTTGCCTTATCGCCATGGCTAGGGCCTTGAGAACAATGTTGAACAGGAGTGTTGAAAGTGGGAATCATTACCCTTTTCCTGATTACACAAAGAAAATATTCAGGTTTCCTTCATTATTGAAGATCTAGGCTGTAGATTTTTTTTTAGATTCATTTGATCAGATTGAGAAAGTTCCCTATTTTTTAACAGCCTTGTTATCATTTATATGTATGCTGCACGTATTTAATGTGTACAGTTTGATGAATTGGGACATATGCAAACACCTTTGATACACCTTTGATACCATCACCACAATCAAGGTAATATACATAGCAATACCTTCCAGAGTTTTCTTGTTTATTTATTTATTGTGGTGAGATCTTAACATGAGATCTACCCTCTTAAATTTTTAAGAGCACAATACTTATTGTAAACTATATGTACTATGTTGTACAGCATATATTCTAGAATTTATTCATCCAGTGTAACTGAAATTTTATACCCATTAAATAACAATTGCCCATTTTCTCCATCCCCCCCAGCCCATGGCAAACACTGTTGTATTCTTTGCTTTTGAGAATTTGACTCTGTGTGTGTGTGTGTGTGGTATCAATATGACACCTCTCTCTTTTTTTACCAAGCATGAACAAGTGTCTCAATTTTATTTAACATTTTTAAATGACTATACAACTTTCTATAATACAATACAAAAAAAGTGCAAAATATTTACCATAAGCATGTGGTTATGAAAGTGAATACTCACAGCAGTTGCATCATTAACCCAACTAAGCACTTTTACTCATTTAAAGAAGCCACAGCGTTTTCTGAAAGTTTGTTGGACGTTAACAGCTGCTCTACATCTTCTCCCACTACCGTCTTCAGAACTGGTTCATATTGCTTAGCACATACCCACTGGGGGTTAAGAAGGTGGTAAAAAACACCATGAGGGCAATAGCCACCTCTACGGTCGACGCGGGGTGCTGCCGGGGAGGCTCCGAGTGGGCCAGGTGCTGACCAGGCTGCAGGACCAGCAGGGTCACACGGCGGCTGGGAAGTAGGAAGAGAACCGGCAGGCGCGGCGTGACTCGTTGGCTGAGGTGCAGCAAGGCGAAGACACGAGGTGAGGTGAGGTGAAGAGAAGTGATGTGAGACGAGGTTTTATGACATAAGATCTAAGATCTGTAGTTAGCAAACTGGAGATGTAGGAGAGCCAGCCAGTGGTATAAGTTCCAGACTGAGCTTGAATGCAGGAGAATACTGATGTCCCAGCTTGAAGACAGTCAAGCAGTTAGAAATAAGTTTTCTTATTCAGTCTTTTAGTCTATTCATTCCTTCAATGGGTTGGTTGAGGCCCATTCACATTGGGGAGGACAATCTGCTTTACTTGCTTTTATCAATTCAAATGTTAATCTCATCTAGAAACACCCTCACAGACCCATAAATATGTTTGACCAAATATCTGGGCACCCCGTGGCCCAGTCAAGTTGGCATAAAACTAACCACATCAGGAGCTCAGATGGTTGACTTGAGGCAGTTGCTTCTTCATACCTGCAAGGGAATCACGGTGTTGATATTTTCATAGATTGCTTTACGTAGTGAAGAAAATGTTTCAATGCATGATTTTCTTTTCTTTGCTATGGAGCCCTATCTATCCTTACAACTAAATGAGTAGAAGAGCACTGGTTATTGTTAGAGAAGTATCCTTTATTATTAGCATGGTTTGCTTAAACTCTTTCCCAATGCAAGACAACTAGGATTAGCTAGTTTAACTAGATTGCTAGATTTTCAGTGTATGAGCTCTAGTAATAATTCCTAACTAGTACAATTGCAGTTGTGTATACAATTAGTTTCATAAATTAGGATGTTTATTTAACTATTGAAGCATAAGCAGATGGTTAGGTTAATAAAGTAGTGTAGCCAAAAAACTTTAATTTAGGCAGTGGTGATAAATTTAGTTCTACTCTTATGATCCATGATAAATATATATATATATATAATTTTCTTCCAGTAAGAATAAAACAGTTGAATATGGACCAAAAGTTGGTGCTGAAACAAAGTAAACCAAGATAGAATAAAGGTTAACTTTTGTACTAAGATAGTCAGAACTAGCATAACTCAGATCAAGCTAGTTTTTTTAGATTCCCTTGGAAGAATAAAAAAACAAATCAAATATTCAATTAAATTTAATAATGAAATGAACCTCCCAAAGTTCTTGCAAAATGACCAACCATCATAGTATTGTATCAGAACTTCAGGACCCACAGTAGACTGATAAAACCCCTTAGTCTATTTCAGGTCTTCCCAGCTTCTACATAGATTAAGATTTTGTCTTCACACCCTTTTATACCTATATTTGTATCTATGTGTATGTGTGTATATTTATATATGTGTGTATATATATATATATCAATAAAACTTAACAAATACTATACATATATATTTTTAATACCAAGAGACTGGAAATTTTGTAACATCTAGGCCTGAGATATCCATCTTAACTTCGTGTTCCAGTTTTACTCACAATTTGTGATACATAATATGTGTTAAATCAGTTTTCTAAGTGAAAATGTAACGTCATATATCCATAATCTAGAAATTGTAAAAGACAGAATTATGGGATTATTCAGGTAATCTAAAATATGCCAATCTACATCCCATAGTATACTTTCAAATTACTTTAGTTTTAACTTTAGCATTCTTATTTTATAGGTTGTTTCTAACTTCTGATTATTTTAAATATTTTGTGTTATAAGGGGGGACAATTACATTCATTGAAAAATTTTTTTCTAATACGCATGTGCTTCTGAGTGGTTCTCAAAATTTGCAGTCAGGAACCTTTTAGATCTATTGTTTTGAACACCAAAGAAGAGAGTGCTATTATTGAAGTCATTTAACATAATCCACTTTGACCATTGCCAGAATACTGTTTACATGTTTTCTCTCTACTTCAAAATATACTACTCCTTATACAGATAAGTTTTATAGACACTCACCAATATAATAATAAATTGTCATGACTATGAAAAGGAAAATTCTTTACCTATAATGATAAACTATCAAATTAAATAACAAATTTTGACCCACATCCTTAATATGAATTTTTGTTTCATTTACCTATGCTTAATGATAATTTGAGTATTTTAAAAATATTCCATAGAAAATATTTATTCTAAAATTTTAAATTAGTAGACCAGACAAAAAGAACTCATTATATTATATGTAGCACAAGCAGAACTCTTTGCCCATTTGAAAAGATGAATATATTAGTTATGTACCTGGTGTAACACACTCTAAAACATAATTTAAGGGAGTGGCTCTCAAAATTTGCTCTGAGAAACTTAGAAAATTCTTAAAAATTGTGGAGACCCTTAATGTGGGTAAATTCTATCTATATTTTTCATATTAGAAATTTAAATGGAGAACTTTTAGAATATTCATTTAAAATAGGTATTGTATATAATATAAAACAATATAATTAAAACAAATATATTATGAAATATTTATAAAATATTCTATATATTTATATAACTATAAAAATAACTTTAAAACACAAAAATAGCAAGAAGAGTGGCATCTTATCATTTTAGAAATCTCTTTCATGTTTCGTTCAATAGAAGAGAGCTTATTCATTCAGGTGTAATATACATCATGTGGTCTGGAATACTTAAGAAATTAGCATGAAAAAGGCAACTTGTTCTTCTCCTCACACTCCTTCCCTTCTTCCTCTTCTTCTTCCTCCTCTTCTTTCTCTTCTGCTGCTGCTTCATATTACTGTTATTATTATTGAGAAAATAATTTTTACTTCACTGACCATTTTATGAAATATAGAAAACCAAGAAGTGGCCTTTTAAGTTACCTATTAGTTTTCTATAATCATGTTGTACTATTCAACAGCTATGGAAAAATTCTCCAATTTGTCCTCAGTGTCAGACTTTTGAGGTGTAAAAATTCTTATCAGTATGTACCTGCTGGGCATTTAGTAGCTCAAGCAAGTTGACAAGATTGTCAGCACTCAGAATACAGAATTTCTCCACAAATAATATATAATGTGGTTTTATATGCAGAAACCTATTTCAGTTGATACAGTAAAAAGATATAGGATAAAATACTGATGAAAACATGCAAGTTAACAGAAATTCCTTTGTAATCATCTCCTTTCTCCATTAATTATCTATTATAAGCTTTTTTCCCTATCATTAACTTATTTCCCAAACTTGGTGTATTAGTGTAATGATAATGACATTGACAGTTATTCTGTGGAATTTTCCCTTTTCAGTCTAGCAAACAGATTGCAAATGAGTAGCTATGTAGCATTAGGCTATTATTTACCCTTCTGAAATTCATGGTCTCATATCAAGTGGGGCAATAATTCATTTTTTTACTGAGTCCAAGATCATACTGCTAACCTCATGACAGGCCAATAAATGAGAGACAAGTTGTAGGGGCAAGGACTAGTGTCTTTATTTGAAAAGCCAGCAGACTGAACCAAAAAGATGGTGGACTAGTGTCCAAAAGAACCATCTTACCCGAGTTACAATTCAGGCTTCTTTTATACTAAAAGGTTGCAGACTTCTTGGTGAAGAAATCCTTTGTTCTTGCAGCTGTCCGTCACAATGTTCTTGTAAGCCTCCAAGAAGGCAAATGTTATTCTCTGTTCTGCAACTTTTTATCTCTGTATAAATGGAAAAGTGTTATACCTTTAAAGGTCAGAGCCTATCATGTATATTTCAGTCTATAGGTAACATTCTTTTACAAAGGCGCACAGCCAGCATGACTAAGCACAGGCAACAGAGCACAAGGGTTAGAGCTAAAGGAATAGATCCAATATGGAGTCAGGTTTGTTTTTCTCTGTTACACTCTCATATCCATCTTACATAGTTATTAAATATATTAATATACAAAAATATAATGTAAACTATAAGGTGATATCCAAATATAAGCTATAGTTATTTCAATGAAATATGAACACTGCAAGTTCTTAGTCATTGACATATGTAAATTCAAGACATATACCTGGATCCATGAATAGATTATGCCTTGATCTCTAATATCCAAATATTAGTGTGAAAATATGATTCCAGGTTGATGGTTGAAAAATAACTGTTGGGTAGTTGCCTGGTTTCTCTAGTGAAAATGACATTAGAAAATTCAGTCTAACCATAGATCCTTATAGATTAGTGGTTGCTCGAAAATACAACTAGTTCTGAAGTCCCTTTGGGAAGTTTTATCATAGTAGTCTAACTTGTGATAGTTGATAACTGGGGAAGTGTGTGTGTGTGTGTGTGTGTGTGTGTAAAATGATGAATTACCTGAAAGCTTCATATTGGAACATACTCTATTTTCACAGCCCCTAGCTGTTCTAGAAACATGGCAACCTCTGGAGATGCAATATAATTTTATTTTTTTGCATCAATTTTATGAATTTAGTACATTTCTTATTTACTACTAAAGGACACTCTGGACTCTTTGCCTACAATGGGAAGTGGAAGTTAACTGCTTTGTGGTAGCAGCAATGGACTGCATTCTGTCACTCAATTGTTATCAGTGACCTAAGTGAAATAAGATGGTTTCTTGGTAGTGAATTCAAAAGGAAAGCACTTAAATGTTTTTCACAGGAATCTTAGTATGCCTTTGTGAGCAAAATATAGCTGATATAGTGGCAACCTAATTTCCCTGTGAGTATTCACTTTAGCCATACCAGCTGCTAGTCTCTACCACTAGCAACAGCTTTGATATTAAATAGAGATAGTCATTTTTGTAAAGAAGTAAATTGCTTTATTGATTACTGATGTTGCTTGCCTCATATATTGAAACACTTTGTCACAGCTGGAGAATGCAGCTGCTTTCTTTTTCCTTATACTGAAATAAAAAATAAATCATAAGTGAAATACATTAGAGAGTAAAGTAGTTTATTCAGTGTTTAAAATAGGCTGTTAGCAAGTTAGAAATATATAATTTTCAGAAAATGAGTATATAATTTATAGCAAAACATTGATAATGATCAATTATCTGATTGTGTTATAGTATTATTTTGAAAGTCTTATTTCTTAGTTAAGACAATACTCTTTCAAACTTTTAGAGAAATTGAAGCTTGTGAATTTTGGAATCTTTTGTGTAATCATCGATAAAAGATGATCAGATGTAAAATTTTTATAAATATATAATATCAGAGTCTGACACATATTAGCAATGGGAGTCTTAAACACAAAATATAATTGTTCTGAATGATGTGATGGAACTGTTTAGAACGTCAAAAAGTGATTTATCTAAACCACACTTCTCAAGTCAATAAAAAACTAAAGTCATACACTCTTAATTGTTCTCTAAGGTCAGGGATATTTAGACTTTGTGTTCTAAGCTCAGAGGAAATTCATGTGATCCACAAGGAATGTATATAAAACTGTCTTGATCATGAACTGAACTGATTAAACTCTAGTGTATAAAATCTTTTAGTTGATCTGGTAGGAAGTTTCCAACTAAAACTACCTAATATTTTTCTAATAAAATAATTTTAAAATAAGAGTAAAAATAAAATAATAACTTCCCTTTCCATCTATGACAGAGTAATGAACTGGATTTACCCTTTCTCCTTCGGCAAAAACAAAATCTGAAGGCAGACAAAATATGAAATAATTGTTTTTGGACATTGGACAAAATGCTGTGTAAGTGTGTGATCCTTTGAGAAGAGAAAAGCAAACAACATGACCCTGTGATTTTTTTCCAAATTATTAGCTGGAAATAGTTTTCTCACTGCAAGGCAAAAAGGGCTTCTAGGTGTGAAGTGGGGTTAGGTGAGATTTTTACCTTTTCCTAATGTTTTTATAGAGTATGGAACATCTGCACAAGACTCAATAGTGGAGTGAATATTTCTGGCCTGTGAAGGAATATTAGGTCATTGAGGATATTTGATCTGAATGAAAATTATCTGTGAATTATACAATTCATTAATTGAACATCATCTACATGCCTCAATAATTCTTCACAACATCTCTGTGAAATGGGAATTCTTAGTATCCCTTTGTACAGCAAGAATAAGTAACCTGTCCCAGGTAGTGGGTGACAGAGAGAAAATATGCACCCAGGTGTGTTTGTTTCTCAACTCTCTGTCATTATTCACCACATTATAATATTTAAATATGGATTAACCAAAACCCACGTGTTTTGACATGTGCTCCATAATAGATAATGTAATAACAGAAGTAGTAGATCATTAATGTAATAGCAGAAAGGAAGATCAATATAGCTATTCACTTATTAATTTTAACCCCAAGAATATTTTATAAAAGAAAAAAGTAAATCCTCCTCAGAGCTAAAACAACTGTTTCAATTTCCCATATCACTTTCCAAACTTCTACTTATATACATGCATATTATAAATGTTTCTTTACATGTTTTTATATCTGACTTCCAGATTATTTTCTATGATGGTGATATAATACAGTTCTTCATATTGCTTATATTTCCATCAGTTGTATGGTTATTTTTTTTGTTACAGAAGACATATTTGTATTTTCATTTTCTACAAATTTATTTATGTAATTACTATGGAACTGAAAGTTCAGTGATTTTAAAATTATGCTATTTGGTACATTTAGATATGTTTTTCATTTATCTTTCATGTTTTGTTTATATTAGCCATACTACCTATTTTACATTATTGTGATTATCAGTTAATATATATGCCTTGTATACTATACTGAGCCAGAGGCTGCAAACAGTTTTACTTATTTCTGTATTACCCAATGTGAGCAGTGCCTGAGACGTAGTAGAAGCTCAGTAAATATTTGAAGCCATCCCTCTTCGTGGCATTCAAGAACATCAGGATATATATCTAAAATCCTGTGTGCAATTTAATTTAGCTTTTGAGATCATCAACATAGCACTTGTAGTTTGCATATATTGAGGTGAAGTCATAATTACCTCTTGTCTCTCTTAACTCAGATCTTTCTGGATGCAAGTGGCAATATTCTCTAAGGAAGCCACTGTGCCCACTGGGAACAATTTATCTGACTAACATAACATCTTTACATGTTTATTGGGATAAAAAGAGCTAGTTAACTCTTACAAGAACCAAATTTAACTGATATGAGCACTTCCTAAGTATATTTATTATTATTTTTTATCCCTAGAACTCTTAGCACGTTTCCAAATCTAAGATTTTACCTCACGTGAAAGTACCACAAGACTTCCTTGCCATAGGTCCCTCAGCCGTCACCAACTGCCTTTGAAAAAAATTGTATAACTGTTAACTCTGCTTTTGGTCTAAAGTAAACTAAGTGCCTTTCAATATGATTTACTGGATTGTTTTAATTCTCCAGGGAAGAAATTAGGAATGAGAGGTTAGTTGGGAATATATGTTAATTATTTCATTTGAGCACTCTTAAATTTCCTTTGTGTCAGGCTGTTCTAAGTGCTTTACACATTGCAAATCATTTAATTCTCATAACTCTTCTATTTTCAACATATCACCTCTCTAGTACAACTTTCTTGGAATTTCAGTCAGTAAGAATTTTTGAAATAAGATTTTTCTTAGAAATTCCAAAGGTGATTTTATTCCAACAAAATGAAGACTTAAGTTATATGTACTATCAAAAATGATCTCCTTCACAAAAGTATATTTCACTATGCTTTTCAACTTTTGAAATGCCTTAAATAGCATTATTAAATTAAACGACATTCTTATAAGTGCTATAGCATAGAAATGTTTGAAAGCACATTTTTTTCTTTGTGATACTGGAAATGTTATAATTTAGTGTTACTTTTGAAAACATGATCAATTTGTAATAACATGATTAATTTGTAATATAGCTATATTTGTTCCAGTTTTTTTTTTTTTTTTGCCAGTAAAAGCACTGACATTAAAGTGATAACAAATGATCTATGAACTTTGGGAAGATTAGTAGTTCTCTAATATCCTTTTAAGTTAGTAATTACCTTGAACATCAATTGTCTAAATTTACCAATTAAAAGACAAGTTGTCAGATGGGTAAAAAAAAAATAGACTAAATATATGTTGTCTACAAGAAATTGCATTAATATGAAGACATATATAGGTTAAAGGTAAATGGATGGAGAAAATATAATATGCTAATACTAATCAAAAGAAGACAGGAGTAGTTATATTAATTTTAGACAGCAAGGACTTCAAAGCAAGGAAAGATATCAGCGATAAATAAGGGCATTACATAATAATAGGATAAATTATCCAAGAAGTATAACAATCCTTAACATGTATGCATTTAATAAGAGAATGACAAACTACATGAGGCAAAAACTAATAAAGTTGCAAAGAGAAATAGATAAACCAATTATCATCACTGGAGATTTCAACATCCCATATTATAAATGGGCAGATTCAGTAGGCAGAAAATGAATAAGGACAATCAACTGGATATAACTGACATCCATAACCACTTTCTCCAACAACAGCAGCATATACATTCTTTTCAAGCACAATAATATATTCATCAAGGTTGACTACATTCTGAGCAATAAAACACACCTTAATGAATTTAAAAGAATGGAAATCATATAGTGACTGCTCTCAGAACACAATGGGATTAAACTAGAAATCACAGAAAAATAACTAGAAAATCCCCTTTATTGAGTCATTTTTATCCTATTTTAATTCTTTAAACATATATATATATATATATATATATATATGTAAAATAGTTGAAGCATTTATCTACTAAATCCAACATCTAGGCCCCCTGAAAGTCCATTTATAGTGCCTGCTTTTCTTCCAGAGTATGGATCATGGTTTCCTTATTCTTTCATATTTCCTAATTTTATTGACAAAATTGTGCATTTTAGGTAATATGTTGCAGCAAGTCTGAATTCTGCTTTATTTTTTGTAACTTTCCTGCATCTCAAAGAATATATCTGGTTATATCTCTTCTCATATTTTTTATTCTAATTATTTTTTAGCCTGGTGTCTAAGAGGCTAAGACTGCAAAGCTGTCAGCCAGTGATAGGGGAAAAGCACGTACTCCTACAACTCAAGTCCTTAAGAATTTAAATCTTAGCCTAATTCCCTGCATGTATGTTGAAATACATTCAAAATACGGCCAGTCTTCCAGTCTTTCTAGGCTTCCACTTCTCAGATATCTGAAATATCTCAGGGATGAGAGATCTCAGGATCTCTCAAGTATCCCTTATGCATGTACATAATTTCTTTGTCAGCCAGGAATGTGTCAGCCAGGACAGCTTATCTCACCCTTACATAGTTGCCAGTATCCAGCCTCTCTGGCTAGGGCACTCTGTACCAACTAGGACTACAAACTGTTCCTAGCAGAGTTACAGGTTTTGCCCTTTATTTCCCACTCAGTTCCCTACTATTAATGAAAAAAAATCACCACAGTTTTTAGCTTTCACCCCAAATCAAGTGTGCCTTTCTGGAAGCAAAACTTCTGGTTATGGTGGTCAGCCATGCTCTGTGAAAACTGTCCTAGCTGATCAAGATGGGAAGAGAGAAGGAAGGGAGCAGCCCCACACCGCCCCCCGCACCGCCCATGCAAAAAACAGACTCTGTTCTTACCTGAAATTATGAATAATCCCTTCCCAATTTTTTTTTTTTGCCATTGGTCTATTTCCAGATTCCTAATATGGTTTGTTTTGATAATTCTGTCTAATTTTATACGTATTTTTGAGGAGGAGGATTTATTAAACTCCTCAAAGCCATAGCCAAAAGTCCCAGCCATAACTTCTGCACATTAACCCAGACAATACTTTGGTATTCAGAGAAAACAATTTCTTCAACTTTCTGTAAGTGTTCTAATATTCCTTCCCTTCGCCTTCCATGGGATCTCACTCTGCTAATGGAAAAATAAATTTCTTAATTGACAACATCCTGTTATTCTTGTTTAAATCTCTTTTGGTTACATGTTCAGTTAATTTAAGCAGTATCAGAGGACAAATAGTCTTTTGGGGATGACTCCTTCAATTGAGAAAATATTGACAGTTGGGTGTCCTCTCTGATCATTGCTCTTCGCCTTAGAGTGGTGAGGTGATGCTGGTAATCTTCAGTCGTTTCAGGCCCCTTAATGACACCCACCAATGAAATTCATCACCCCAAACTTTATTTTTGGCCACAAAGCTTAAAGCTGCCTTACAATTATAATAATGTTTAAATATTCATATATGTGTGTGGGTGTACTTGAATGGGTGCATGTTTATAAAAATCCATAGCATTGCTAGTTTATTTGATATATTTAAGAATCGTAGTGACAAATTTTATAATCGCTATGCTTTTCTTCATGCTTTGTTTGAAATACTTGAGTGTTTGATTTTTTAAATTTAAAAGTCTGATTTATTAAATTTAAGAGTTTTATAAGTGGTAGGAAGCCTTTGTTGTCTAGATTGAGATGTAGATATTTTGAATGATTGAGAAAAATAGAATATTTTTTTCATATAGCTTGAACCATCTTAAGGAATTTACCTAATGAAATTTGTAAACTGGTAAATATTTAAGGTAATTCTCCACTGTCAAAATGATAAACTAAGTATTATTTGAACAAAGGACACAAGTAAAAGTGAGTGCCTTTAATTTTAACACAAATTTACTATATTTACAAGTGACTATTATAAGTGACAGGTTGTGTTACAAGTTTAAGGAGACTTAGATTTACAAATTGAATAATTGAATACTAAAAACAAAAATGCAAGCTTTGAATCAGTGAGTTTTTGGGCCTATAGTACAGGCACTGTATTATTGTTAGCTCAGTGCCTGTGTCCCAATTAAATAATCTAACACGTTCCAAAAATTTGATCCATTGCATCACTGTACAACAAAGATGGTCTCAAGAAAAAGAAATAGAAATCAGGGAAACAGGAGTAGGGAAGCAGATGGAAAATGGAGGTCTAAGAACTGACCATAGAAGATAGGGAATGGAGGAATGGTCAAGAAGTCAACAAAGATTGAGGGCTGATCACTGTTTTCCTCAAAGTATTATTAAGAGCTCCATCTTGCCATATGCTTAATTTACATCTCAGATTCATAGTTTTTAGTTGCTTTAATTGAATGTAAGCAGCAAATGAAATTAGATCCTCTTGGATATATGAGGGTGAACTCATAATTCTATGTATGAAGTACTGTGTTAGTTCAGTAATTGGTCTCCTTTCTTCTTTAGGAAAAAATGCAAGTCCGGTATTAGAGTTTGGTATAAATTAAGGAAAAACCCCACAAAATTTCCGTAGAAATGCTATAGGCCAGCATTTCTGACCATGCTGCAGTGGGAAACTGCACATTGCATTTGGTCATGATATCTATGTTTTCCAAAAAAATAGAGTATGAGATAAAACTATTGACCTGATAAGCTCCTTATTGAAATGATGCATAAGATTAGCAACATTGGGATAGCTAGCTTTAGGACAAGGTAAAAGAGGGAAGAAATTAGTTTTATTATGAGGATGTGAAAATATATGAGAAAGGTTTATATAATGCAAATATAAGAAAAAGTGAGGGAAACCTAGTATTTAAAGTCTAATTAATATTGTTAAAATAAGAACAGTGCTACTGTGGAACACTAGTTTGAGGATTTAAAACTATACTAGGGGTTAGTTTTCCATTATTCTATTTATTGGCCCTTTTGCATCACTACAGTGTATGATAAAGAATATCCATAATAAAGAATTGCAGAAACTGTAAAAGATTGCATTTCTTCTGAATGGTCAATGAGGATTACAATTTCAGCCAGTCAGTTTTACTGCATTTCCATTCCCAGAGTCCAGTTTAAGAGGGTAACAGAAGAACTGTGTCTCACTGACCACTCATTTCTTCTCATCATTGCCTTTTTCACTTACCTTTAAAAATGTTACATCCAGTTGTCTAGGTTTATCTATTGAAATAGGTCTTCCTGTTTTCTGCATTAGATGTGCCTAGTAAGTAACTCTTTTCATTTACTGATGCTTTTCTCGGTTCAGTTATTCTATGTCCAGTTCTAGTTAGATATAACATCTTCAGTTTCTCTAGAAGGGTGAGAGTTTTAAATTTCTTTTATTGTGATAGAACATACAATATTTTTCATTTTAAACATTTTTAAGTGTAAAATTCAGTGGCATTACATTCACAGTGTAATCACTGTGAGGATTACATCACCATTATTTGATGTACAGTGGTGAGGAATCATCACCACTATTTCCAAAAATTTCTCAGTACTCCAAGTAGAAACTGCAACAATTAAGTAGTAATTGTAAGCAGTAATCTCCATTCCTACCTTCAACCCCTGTTCCTGGTAACCTTTAATCTACTTTTTAGGTCTATGCATTTGCCTATATAATTTAAGTAGAATAAATATTTGTCCTGTGTCTGGATTATTTCACTTATTTAGTATAATGTTTTAGAGGTTCATTTCTGTTATAGCATGTGTAAGGGCTTCATTCTTTGATGGCTGAATAATATTCCACTATATGTGTATATCACATTGTTTTTGTCCATTCGTCTGTTGACAATAGTTGTTTCCACCTTTTGTCAAATTATACTGCAATGAATGTTATTATATAAGTATTTGAATTCCTGTTTTCAGAGTGGAATTGCTGAGTCATATGGTAATTCTATGTTTAGCTTTTTGAGGTACCACCAAACTTTTCCACAGCAGCTGCAATTCCCAACAGCAATTTAAGAGTATTCTAATTTCTCTATGTCCTGGCCAACCCTGTCATTTTCCTTAAAAAAAAAAAAGTCATCCTAGTATGTAAGAAACATACATACTATGTATGTCATCCTGGTATGTATGAAACATACATACTATGTATGTCATTCTAGTATGTATGAAAAGTTACTGTTTCATACATCCTAGTATGTATGAAACAGTAACTCATTCTGGTTTTGATTTCAATTTCCTAATGGTTAATGATACTGCATGTCTACAAAAGCTTATTGGCCATTTTTATATCTTGTTTGGAGAAATGTCTATTCAAGTCTTTGCCCATATTTTAATTGTTTTTTATTTTGAGTTGCATGAGTTCTTTATATATTCTGGATGTTACACCTTTATCAGATACATGATTTGAAAATATTTAAATATTTTCATCCATTCTACAAGTTGTCTCTTCACTTTCATGATAATATCCTTTGATGCACAAAAGTTTTTAATTTTGATGGAGTCCAGATATGTTGCTCACACTTTTGGTGTCATATCTAATAATCCATTGCCAAAAATATAAGAACATGAAGGTCTTTTCCATTTATTTATTCCTTTTAAAATTTTTTTCAGAAATGTTATGAACTTTTTATTGCATAAGTCTTTCACCTCCTTGATTGATTGATTATTATTTTATTTAGGTACGCTATTGTAGTGGGAATTGCTCTTAATTTTGGGGGGGATTATTTATTTTAGGTGTATAGAAATACAGTTGACTTTTTGTGTTTATATTCTGTAACCTTGCTGAGTTCACTTATTAGTTCTAGTAGCCTTCTTGTGGATTTGCGTATTTGGGGATGTGTATTCACATCTGCAAATAGAGATAGTTTTACTTCTTTCTCTCCCACTTGGATGGCTTTTATGTCTTTTTATTGTCTAATTGCTCTGGCAAATAAAAGTTCTATTATGATGTTGAATAGTAGTGATGAAACAGGGCACTAAAAATCTCCCAACAAAGAAAAATCCAGGACCAGATGGCTTCAGTAGTGAATTATACTGAACACTTAAATGAGAATTAACACCAGTATTTCTCAAACTTTTCCAAAAATTGAAGAGGAAGGAACATTTCCTAACCTGTACTATGAGGCCAGCATTACCCTGACACCAAAGCCATGTAAGGACATCATAAGAAAAGAAAATTAAATACCAGTATTTTTTATGAATATAAATGCAAAAATTCTCAACAGAAAACTAGCACACTGAATTTAATAGCATATTAAAAGGATTAGACATCATGACTCAATGGGAGTTATCCCAGAATACAAGGAAGGTTCAACATGACAAAACTAACCAATATGATACACTGTGTTATGGTTTGAATTGTGCCCCCTCCAAATTCATATATTGATTTTCTAACCTCTCTACCAAATAAAGTCACTTTATTTGGAAATAGGGTCATTGAGGATGTAATTATTTGTTGAGATGAAGTTGTAGTGGAGTATGGTGGGACCCTAATTCAATATGACTAATGTTATTGTAGAAAGAACATCATGTAAAAACTCAGACATACACAGGGAAAATCCAATATGAAGACTGGAGTTATACTGCCTAAAGCCAAGGAACTACCAAAAGCCAGAAAACAGGCTTAGAACAGATCCTGTTCTAGTGCTTTCAGAGGAAGGACAAACTCTGATCTCAGAATTCTAGCTTCTAGAACTGTGAGACATTTCTGTTGTTTAAGCCATTCAGTTTGTGGTGCTTTGTAACAGTAGCCCTAAGTAAGTAATTGGGACTATGTTAATAGATTGAAGAAGAAAAGTGACCTGATCATCTCAATGAACAGAGAAAAGGCATTTGACAAGATCCACCATTCCTTCATGATAAAAACATTCAGAAAACTAGGACTAGAAGGGAACTTCCTCAACATGATAAAGGGGATTTATTAAAAACCCACAGCTAATAACATCATACTCAATAGTGAAAAGTGGAAAGTTTCCTATTTTTTGGTCAATCTAGCTAAAAGTTTGTAAATTTTCATTTTTTCAAAAACACAAACATATGGCTTCATAGATTCTATTTTTCTAGTTCATATTTTATTTTTCTTAATTCTAATCTTTATTATTTCATTTCCTCTTGCTATCTTTGGGTTTATTTTTCTCCTCTTTCTAGTTCCTCAAGGTGTGAAGTTAAGGTTATTGACTTGAGATCTTTCTTCTTTTTTTAATGTAGATGTTTATAGCTATAAATTTCCCTCTGACTGCCTTTGCTGCATCCCGTAAGTTTTGTTATGTTGCATCATTATTTTAATTTATTTAAAAGTATTTTCTAAACTCTTGAGATTTCTTCTTTGACCCATTGGTTAAGAGTATGTCATTTAATTTCCACATATTTGTGAATTTTCCAGTGTTCCTTATTGATATCTAGCATTACTCCATTGTGGTCAGAAAAGATACTTTGACTCAGTCTTCTAGAATTTATTGTGATTTGTTTTGTGGCCTAACATGGTCTATTCTGAAGAATATTCTGTGTGCCCTTGTGGATTCTCTTCCTGGGTGGAGTGCTCTACCTGTCTGTTAGGTCTAATCAATTTATAGTTTTACCTTAGTCTTCTATAATACTTATTGATATTCTTTATAGAAGTTCTATTCATTATTGGAAGTGGTATATTGAAAAACTATTTCTCCTTTGAATTCTGTCATTATTTGCTTTATTTATTTTGGGGGCTCTGTTGTTTGGTGCAGATATGTTTATAATTGTTTTATTAATGAATAGATCCTTTTATCAATATATAATGCCATTTTTTGTCTCATAACATTGACCTAGTCTATTTTGTCTGATATTAATATAGCAACCTAGGCCTCTTTTGGTTATTATTGGCATGGAGTATCTTTTTCCATCCTTTAAATCTATTTGTTTCTTTGGATCTAAAATGTGTCTCCTGTAGGTGGTATATAGTTGTATTATTATCATTTTTTATTCTATATGCCTTGCCTTTTGATTAGAGAATTTATTCCATTTACATGTAAAGTAATTACAGATAGGGAAGGATTTTTCCATTTAACTATTTCTGTGTGCTTACAGCTATTTTTATCCTTCACTTTCTTCATCACTGCCTTCTTTTGTGTGTCGTTGCTTTTTTTGTGGTGAACCATTTGACTATCTTTTTATTTTCTGTATATTTTTAGATGTTTTATTAACATCTAAAATGATAATAACATAACATTATTTTATTACCATACCATGGAGAGAATACATTTACAAATTTATAACATAATTTGAATTGATGTCAACATAATTTAATGGCATGGAAAATTGCTTTTCTTATACAGCTTTATCTCCTCTTCTCCCCTGTACTTATTGCATGTAGAATACAATAAGTATTGTAAAAAATATATACATGATGTGGCCAATACCATTGAATTATAATTTTAATGTATTTGTCTTCTAAATCCTATAGGAAAATATGGAGTTACAAACCCCAAATTAATAACATTGTCTTTTATATTTGCCTATGTATTTACCTTTACCAGAGAACTTTACTTTTTCACAAAGTTTTGAGTTACTGTCTAGCATCTTTTCATTTCAATTTGAAGGATTCTTTTTATAAATCCTTGTAGGGCAGGTCTAGTGATAACACACTCCCTCAGATTTTTCCTGGGAATGTCTTAATTTCTCCCTATTTTAAGGACAGTTTTGACACAGAATTCTTAGTTGATAGTTTTTTTCTTTCAGCACTTTAAACAGGTCATCCTACTGTCTTCTGCCACACATAGTTTGATGAGAAATTACCTGTTAATCTTATTGAGATTCCTTGTAAGTGAATGTGAGGTGTCACTTCTCTCACTGTTTTCATGATAGCTTGTCTTTTGACAGGTTGATTATAATGTTTATTGGTGTGAGTCTATCCAATTTTGAAACTTAGGTTTGTAGATTCATGAATTTTGATAAATTTGGGATGTTTTGGCCATTATTTCTTCACATATTCTTTCTGTCCTTTTTCTCTTTTCCTTCAGGGATTCACATAATGCATATTTTAGTCTGCTGGACAGTATCACATAGGTCCTTATCTCATATATGTTTTTTAGGCTCTGTTTATTTTCATTTTTTTTTTCTGCTTCTCAGACTAAATAATTTCAATTTTTCTATCTTCAAGTTCACTGATTATTTCTTCTGTGTGTTTAAATCTTCTGTTGAACCCCTCTAGTGAATTTTCTATTTCAGTTATTGTACTTTTCATCTCCAGAATCTGTGTGGTTCCATTTTTTACAAGTTATTTATTATTATTATTATTTTTTATTAGTTTCTGCTTTATAACAAAGTGAATCAGTCATACATATACATCTGTTCCCACATCCCTTCCCTCATGCATCTCCCCCCCCTCCCACCCTCCCCATCCCACCCCTCCAGGCGGTCACAAAGCACTGAGCTGATCTCCCTGTGCTCTGTGGCTGCTTCCCACTATCTATCTACCTTATGTTTGGTAGTGTATATATGTCCATGTCTCTCTTTATTATTATGATAAAAATACATAACAAAATTTACCCTTTTAACTATTTTTAAGTGTGAAATTCAGTACCATTAAGTACATTTACAATGATCTGCAAACATTACCTCTATCCATTTCCAGAACTTTTTCATCATCCCTCAAAGAAACTCTATACCCATTAATCAATAATTTCCCAATCTACACTCTCTCCAGTTCCTGTTAACATCTATTCGACTTTTCTCTGTGAATTTTCTGGTTCTGTGTAACTCAGATAAGTGAAATCATACATTAACTTTTTTTGTGTCTGGTTTATTTCACTTAGCATAATGTTTTCAAGGTTCATCCATGTTATAGTGTATATCAGAATTTTATTCCTTTTTAAGGCTGAATAATATTTTATTGTACATTTATACTGTATCTTGTTTATCCATTCACCTATTGATGAACATTTGGGTTGTTTCCACCTTTGGCTATTGTGAATAGTGTTCCTATGAACATTGGTGCACAAGTATTTGAATCCCTGCTTTCAGTTCTTTTGGGTATATACCTAGAAGTAGAATTAATGAAATATGTAGCAATCTATGCTTAACTTCTTGAGGGACTGTCAAAATTTTCCATGGTGGCTGTTTGTTTCCCTTTTATAATTTCTACTTCTGTATTGATATTCTCATTTAGTGCACATATTATTTTCCTGATTTCCTTCAGTCTATGTCTATGTTTTCCTTTGGCTTTTTGAGGATATTTAATATAATTGTTCTATGGTCTTTGTATAACTACTCCAAAGTCTGGACTCCCTCAGGGAGGGTTTCTTAATGTTTATTTTGTTCCTCTAAAGGGGCTATATTTTTCCTGTTTCTTTGTATTCCTTGTGGGGTTTTTTGGGTTGTTTTTGTTGTTGAAAACTGGACATTTGCATATTATAATGTGGTAACTTGGAAATCAGATCTGCCTCTTTTCCATGTTTTTTGGGTTTTTTATGTTTTTGATTTTTGAAGGCTATAGTAGCCCATTTGTTTAGTGACTTCCCCAAACTATATTTTCAGAGGATGTGTTCCTCATCTTCTGTGGTCACTGAAGTCTCTGTTCCTTGTGTTAAGCTAGAGTTTTCATAGAGATTCCCTTGAACACCAGGAGCTAAAAAACATACACACCCTAGTCTGTGAAGATTGGATCTATGAAGGGAACTACTTCAAATATTTAGGTAGGCTTACACTGAGCCTAAGGATTGGTTTGAGGTGAAAATTTAGGGTGTTTCATATCTTTTCTGAGCATGAGTTTTGTTCTGGGCATGTTCATAGCTTTCTAAATTCCTCTCATGGGTGCTTTTGAATTCCTTAATTTCTTAATGAAACTCCCTAACTTTTGTTCCAGGGCTTTTGGCATCTGTTTTATGTTTCCATCACATTTTTTTCCCCTAAGCATCTGTGAGTTGTTAATTTGGCTTGCAGCTTTTTTGAGCTATGCCTACTGCTTTTCTGGCCTGAGTTCCTAGTTAAGCTGAACAGGCACAAGTGCTTTTCTGCATTTCAGGCAGCTCCCAGTTTGTAACAGACAAACGCAATAATTTTCCAATGAAGTCTGCTCTGCTTCCTTCAAAAGCAGGGTCCAAGAACTTACACAAGGAATGCAAGTTTCTTTCTTTAAGACTGCTACTGTGCTGGGAGGGGGTGGGGCAAGGACAAGTAAAAACATCATAAATCTTTGCTACCATTTGAAAGTTACCTTTTTCTTGATTCAATGTTTGATTAGTTACTGTAAACCTTTAACTGTTTTCCAGAGTTCTGAAAAGTTGGGTTTGAGAGTTTTTGCTTGTTGTCAGTGTTTCTGTGGGGGTATGGGAACTTTGAGGTGTATACTCTATTTTGCTGTCAATCTAGACTAATGGTGAGGTTTTCGCAAATGTGATTATCACGTGTTCTGAAAATATGTCTGGATCCATTTTGATTGGCTATTTCTAAGGTAGTAAACAATTCTTACTGGCAGTTCAACCTCACATTAAGTCTTGATCTAACTTTCTTTTTCCAACTTTCTTTTCCTAACTCAAGGTATATTTTAGCAGAATGCTCATGTGCCTTCTCAGCAATGTATTCAACAACCAAATTACTAAAAAGATGAATATTTGAACCTTATGTATTAATTTTTTGTAATAAAATTTGAAACTTCCCTAGTAAAATTCATTGCTTTTGTTTGTTTGGCCTCACTGCACGGATTATGGGATTTTAGTTCCCTGACCAGGGATTGAACCCAGGCCCTCAGCAATGAAAGCTCCAAGTCCTAACCACTGGACTGCCAGGGAACTCCCAAAGTTCATTGTTTTTAGAAATATATGTGCCTTTAATATCAAACTCAGTTAGTTTATGGGTCCCAAATTTTCATAGTACATGAGTCAGGAAACTACCACCCATGGGGTAAACCTGGCCTGCCATCTATTTTTGACAAGCCTGCAAAGTAAGAATGGTTTTATAAGTTTTTAATCACTGGAAAAAAATGATGTTTTGGGGTGTAAAAATGTAAAAAACCCTCAAATTTTACTTTTCATAAATATTCATTGAATTCCCACCACATTTACTTGTTCATGTATTGTCTATTGTTGTTTTTGTGCTAGCAAGGCATAATGAAATAGTTTTGACAGAGACCATTATGCCCTGCAAAAGTATGATGTTTACTATCTAGCCCTTCACATAAAAGGTTTGCCAGCCTCTGTGTAACAGAAACAGAGTCAACAACCTGAGAACTCATTCCCATGCCTTATGGATTAAGAGGTATTCTTCAGAATCAAAAGCTCGTTACTTATAAAAATTTAAGCTACTACAGACTTTATCAGGTAATATGCATTTTTTCCCACTAAGTTATCTAAACAGTCACAAAGTTTCATTTAACACATGACATATAACAGAAGCTTTTTGGGATTAAGGTTTTTTCTAGAACTTAAATTTATCAATAATTTAAACGACTTTTTCCATAATTTTGACAGCTTCAAGAATTCTGAATTTTATGCTTCTTTCTCGAGTTGGAGAAAATTGGAAATCTCCTTTATCATTAAAAACCTATCAGAGAGTACATTACTCTTATATGTTAAATCTTTAATTAGAGACATATGTGAACCAGAATGCCTTAAAATCAGAGTGCATTTCAGGGCTAAAGATTTGCTTATTTCCTTATCAACTTTTGAAAACATGGATGAGAACCTTGATAAAAAATTTTACCATAAAATCTTCTGTTATGTTAAAAGGCAGCCTAAAAGTATGTGATTTCTGAAGCTGGGGAGCATCAGTGGTTTGTTTGGACGACATCTGTAAGGATACTTTCAATACCACTGTCAATTTATGCACACTGGAAGAATTAGTTCTCCTGAAAATTGTTTTGATCTGGACTGCCAGTCACTTCTCATCAACTATCATTTTTGAAAAGGTCTACATCTATAGGGTACATCATTTTGTATGATCTTTGAGATCAAATAATTTATAAGAGATTATTATAAATAGACTACATTACTAACTGAGTAGCTTCATCATCACTGGAATGTAAAAATTCTTTATAATTACATTTTTTCCCTTTGGAGCTATCTGTCATAACGTCACTAAATTTATTAAAGGAAATCCAATTTTGTAAAACAAAATTTTCTCATGTTTCTGCTTCAGCACTGGCTACTGTCAAGAAGATTATAGATAAAAGGTACCACATTCTCTAAAAATGTGTGAGTCAGCATTAGGGTAGATAGTGATGATGACTGAAATTCTTTACTGTTTGGTCCACCTTTTTTATCTTTTAAACGAGACTTTTAGAATCCAGAGGCAAACATGCTGAACGAAGTTGGATCCATGTCACAAAGTGGCAAATTAACTGATTTTGAAAAAATAGATAGCACTAGCTATCCATCTTGTTAAGTTTTCCTCAGTGCTTTTTATGTTCTTACAAATAGAATCTTTGTATCTATATTCATATAAGGTATCTATATAAAGGATTTAATAACTTTATTGACCAACAATTTGTGTATTTATGGTATTTTATCCACAAAAGGTACCTTGTCAGAAAAGGGTTTTTTAGTCACGGGGTCATTTTATATATATATATAATATTTTATGCACAATAATTCTTTACTTCTTGATGGTGCTTTATCCATAGTTGGATCTTTTTGGGAGGTGTTTTATAAACTGATGAAATTTTATCTGCAGGTGGTATAGATACCTTTATTTGAACATCCAAATACATCTTTTATAGTGAACCAATCAGTTTCATAGCTGTGTCATAGAATTAAGCTTGAGTTTCATCTCAGTTTGCTAACTATTTTGGTGAACATACCTTCTAAAAATTTAACAGGAAAAATTCAAGTTCATTTTCTGATGGGTAATGAGGGCTAACTGGTTTACTAGGTACACTTTTGGTCTCTTTATCTTCATGGCGAGTATGTATTGAATAATACTAGCACTCAGCATCGTCTTATACCAAAATGCTTATCAAAAGCATTATCAAAACTTTCTCTCACCCAGGTCTCTAATATACTTCTCTTGCTTTTAATATTTTGCTCAGCATTATAAGAATCATCTTACAGGACACTATGTTATGTTTTAAAAAACATTTTATTTTCTAAGGAATATAAGCATAGTTATATCAGGTATAGAAACTTCAGTGCTTGTCCTGGTGAGGTGGTGAAGAAGATTTGGAAATATTGGTGTTAGTTCGAGAAAACACCTTTGACACAACTGAAGATACATTTGCCAGCATTTTAGATCCTCGTTTAGGAATACTAGGCTTGGGAGTTTCTGTGGACAAAGCAAAAAAAGTAGTACAGATATTTATTAGATATTCTATTTGAGGCAGCCATACTATACAATTGATGATTTAGAATTCAAAAACTGATATTTATAGAATAATTTATGGGATTAAAAAAGAAAGATTCTTTTGATTTGATTCTTCTAACACTCCTGTGAAGGAAACAGGAAAAATATCTCCCTTTTTGTATATGAATCTTGGCGAGGTCAGAAACCTTGCCTAAGGTCACATGAGGAGTGGCCAAGCTTGGACAGGGAACAGCTTTCTGACTCTCATGGCATTATTATATGCTGCCCTCTGATACTTCGTTAATCAGGTGTACAAAGAATACCTTTCTTTTTCTAGCAGAAAAACCTCTGAAAAAGTCTGAAGAGCTAAACTCACATGGGAAAGTAACTTTCAACGCTATATAGTGAGGGTATCTATTTCAGAGTGCTCACTTGAAAACAGAAGTGCATTAAAACTGCTATAATTTCTCACCACTTTGGGTAAATTTTTAGTTGACTAACTTCAACTATTTTTTATTTTTTGTCATGTGACAGGAGGCTGTATAGATAATAAAAATTTCCATTTGGATTCATTTTTCTATACCACTTCTTCAGGGCATGGAC
Organism: Mesoplodon mirus; assembly: GCF_964341445.2. Classification (NCBI taxonomy): domain Eukaryota; kingdom Metazoa; phylum Chordata; class Mammalia; order Artiodactyla; family Ziphiidae; genus Mesoplodon; species Mesoplodon mirus. The sequence goes on from NC_138984.1 coordinate 48,790,777, forward strand.
TCTAAGAATATCATATTATAATTTAACAAAATGAATATTTTACATATAAAGACAAATATGTACTTTTCTGAAACTTTATGATAGGATGTGATAGGACATGAAAACACACATGATAGTAAAAGCCCATTTTTTCTTAATTCCAATACATGCCAAAGTTCATGACTATACCTCTTGCAGTTACCTAGATTTGTCTTTTCTAGCAAGGTAATCTTCTATTGTTAAAGCTAAGATAGCCAACAGCAGATTTAAAACTAAGAAAGCCAACAGAATAAAGAATAAAAATGTATGTTTAGGTTTTTACTGTGCTATAAAAAGGAAAAAGCCAAAATCTGCAGCAGATAAGACAAAAGCATGAATGAAAGAGAAAGATGTATATTCTGAAAAGGCAAGATAAAAATTTTACTAACATGACTGAGGCATGATACAAGCCTTCTGAAATTCTCATTGGAGAGGTAAGAGTTAATGTTCTGAAAACTTGGTGGCCTTGTTAAAAATGCAGATTCCTGGGCATCATTACTCTAAGATGCTAACTTAGCCAGCTAGAGAGGGTCCATTGTTAAAAAGTATTCTGGGTGGTTTCCAGTATAAAGCAGTTCCTAGAAACACAATGAAGACATTGCCCAAATCCACATTCACTATTAGATGACTGGTGGGTTGCTGGTGTCCTAGGTTAATAGCATCATCCCCAGAGAGAATAGTGAACGCTTGTGTTTATCAGTTAATAGCTCTTTTCACAGTAAAACTTTAAGCTATCTTTGTCATTAAGGACATAATTCTTTGATGCAATGGCAACTATATGGAAGCACAATGTAGAGGGAAGAAAGAATGTTGGGTCAGAGTCAGAAGATATGTTTTTGAGCCCTAAAAGCTCTCCATTTGTTGGCTGTATAACCTCAGCCAGTTATTTACCTCCACTTTCTCATTTGTAAATTAGGGCTCTAAGACTTGCAGAGGGAACATAATACGGTGTAGGAGATATGAACAAGTTTGGTTTGGTCCATAAAGTGTTTTGCATTACTTGATAAAACCTGAAAGTCAGGAATTTTCACATAGAACTTCCATTTCAAGTTTCTTTTGAAAAATGCTAGGACCTGAATTAGAAGGCATGGCAACAATTCAACATGCCAATGACTGGACCTGAGTAAGAGCTCCCTTCTTTAAATGGGGCATGCCTTCTCCAGTGGACCACAGACCCCTGCTCAAAATACTGCTCTTGTTTTTTACCTACCTAGCTCCTGTGAACATTTGATTATGTGAACTGTGGTCATGTTGAATGAGCTTAGGCTTTGAAGTCGGGCAGATCTGTATTTGAATCCCAGCTCTGCAGCTTACTAGCTTGGGGTGACCCTGAGTAACCTACTCTCACTTTCTGTTTAGTAAAATGAAGATAGCTGATACCTATTCAACGTTAGTTCTGTTATCTATTACTCCTTTGGTTTAAGAATTGCATAGAAAACTTCAAATGGAAATAATATCTTACTATTTATATTTTTATATATAGCAATCTCATATTGATAATACATGTCAATACTGCAAGGGAGAAACTACCCATTCTAGGAGTAATGTTAAAAGGATAGTATATTTTGTACCTGAAATGACTTCTTTTGAGGAATTCACACTATGAAGAATATTCTTGTTTCTTTTAAATATGGTGATAAACTGCCAAGACAAAACAAAGTATTGACTCGATCTTTTGTTGGATACTACACACTAGAGATACCTAGAAATCCTCAAGAGATGTAGCACAATCATTACAGCATTTTATATAATTTCTGTGTTCTGCAGTCACAAATAATTATTCTCTGAGACTTAGACTCATACGTTTTGCCAATTATGATGGCTAGGATTGACCCTTATCATAGATATGGGCCTTGGCTACCAAATGATGATTAAAGGTTCAGGCATGTTAAAAGTGACAAAATATGTCAGCTCTGTCTCTCCCCCCTCCCCTTTTGGATGAATTGGAGTGAGAAGTAAGTTATAAATTCTTTTCTGATAATAGAGATAAGAGAAGGAAAATGGATGTTTACTATATAAGCCCAATTTCCTTTTATGGAAATTTTATCGATTTTGGAATCTAGAGAAGTAAAGTAGGTGTGTGGAGCTACGGCAGGGAACATAACTCAGGTACTGATTTTACTCTATAGGTCTTTATCATATATTTGAATGCAAAGGGAGCAATTTTCCCAGAAAGGCATAAAATAGCCTGGGACAGGTACCTGGGCTTCACTGTAACTATTCTATAATGCTAGCAATTTAAAAAGTAAAATAGTCAATGAAGTAAGGCTAAATACATGTAGCATAAAATGTACTGTATATAGATTATGTAAAGACTACCAGATATTAATGAGTTTTATTACAATCCCTCCAAAAGGACTTGAGGTAGTTTATGTATTGAAATATTTTGAACAGGGTGCCTAAAGAATAAAATGGAGCAGAGACTACCTAAAGAATTTATTCTCAGCATTGGCTTCACAGTAGAGTTATCTCTGGAAAATTTTTTTAAAATATGAATACCTGGGTCCCATACCACCACTGGAATTGAAATCCTTGAGGGTGGGGCAGATATTGATATTTAAAAAAAAATCATGGCTCTAATTTGTGAGAATTAGAGTTGATAATCCCTAATCTATAAGTAGGGAGCAGATGCTCCCTACTTATGAGATGAGTAATATACTTAAGTTCTGCTAAGAACATCTAGCGTTGCATTAGATTCAGGAGTATTTGCTATTACTTTGTGGAAGTTTGTTAAAATCACTTAAGGTTTTTGTCCGAAAATTTCAAAATCTTGGCTATGTTGGAGTTGGCATCTCTTGTCCTTTCCCTTGAAAGTGGTAGACATTGTCTTAGTTCTTTGTATGTTAAATAATATTGGATTATATCCTGAGCATTTTAAACACTTTGTGTGATTCTAAGAACTGTTAAAATCCTTTGTAGAAGGTTGATTTTTTTGAAGTATGTAATTAACCCATTAAGTTTCAGACCACACATCCTACTCTGCCTTCTATGGCTGTGGTTCCAATGTAAGTTCAGTTTTCAAAGTCTCGGTGGTATTTTTTAGTCTATACCACTATTAAGACTGTAGTTCAAGTTCTCATAGCCTTTTGTCTATAGAACTTCAGGTCAGTTCCTGGCATGCACATCTCAGGAGACAATTTATAAGCAGATTTGGAGAGATTCCTTTTTTGATATCCCTCCTCTCTTTGATTTCTTTTAGTGTCTCTGACTCTCAGCAGTCCCCTTTTCTGGTTCTATGCCTAGAATGTTGTGTGCTTCTAGCCTTCCTGTGTGCTGTCTCACACATCCCATGACTGTATCCATGTCTGGGGTAAATTAACAAGAGAAAGCAGAGAAAAAAGTAGCACATTTCCCCCTAATGTTCTTCAGGTTACTGGAGCCTTTTTCCTAATTCCTCTGGTCAGAAGGATTTTCTTTCAGTCTTAAGTGCCTCACAGCCTTTGCTGCCATTGTTGAGTAGCTTTATGGCTGAAACTTACCTTGTGGCAGGGGCAGAAGAGGGTGAAAAAGTGGGCTTCCCTATTTTCCATTTCATAGGAACTTCTTCCTAATTATGGTAAGAGAGCGAGCAGTGGATTCTCTTGGAGCTTGCTTATTTTATCCATTCCCTCTATATAATTACAGGATTTGAACTGCCCTGGGTCATTGCTAGGAGATGTGAGAGGAAAAAACCCAGGAAACTCATAATGGTATTATTTTTTGAGTTTTGATTTCCCTCCTCAAACTCCTGCTATTATTTACTTTTCAGAACCCTCAGTAGTTGTCCAATATTTTTGGTTTTAATCAGTGAGAGATACAGGTGGAATGTGCTTACTCCACCTTACTCAGAACTGGACTGAATAACAACTTTAGTTATAGTTTTACCATGGAAAAAGCAGTAAGCAAGGAAAAGGGCAAGAACCCAAAGGGTCCAGGTTAGCCTGCAATTCACTTTGGCACAAGGAATGGCCTGTCATCAGACTAGAGATTCATTGTCTCCCCTTTAGTGCCATATGATTTTACTTGGAAAATATGGCCTAAGTGCAGCCTGAGGTTATCAAATAGATGTTTATGTTCAAAAATGAAGATTAGGTTGAGTGAGGAACTAACCCAGCATCTTTAGATATGTGGCAAAAGTTATCTTAAGTATGAGTTGTAAGATATGGTTCTGAAAATTACTCTGATAATGAGAAGTGACTGGATAATTGATGGACTGTAATGTCATGGGGTTGGGGAGATTTGCTTAAAAATGGGATTAAATTGAGCCAGGAAACAAACAAAACAGAAGAGGATTTGTAGCTTGAGCACTCATTGGAAGCTTTCTAAAAAGGATTAGCAAAGAGGACACTTTCTGAGTTTACACTGGAGAACAGCTGGGCCTTTTGGAAAACTGCCTTTAGACAGTCCTTAGAAATACAGAGAAATAGATGGAATCAGCAATTATTTCTTATAAACTGCTCTCTTCCATTTTTGCTTGTATTTCCTCCCTGCCTCCACCAAGTCCCTCACTTCGGTCTACCTGCCCTAGGCAGGGCCAAGTGACTCACTCCCTCTTCCTCCAGAGACTGCAGTAACAGAGTTAAGGGATGGAATTGCGATTAGGTGCTAGGGAGGAACAGTGGCTTATCCTATGCACTTAAGCAAGGAATGATAACTTAACCCTAAGGCGAGAATTAATGGATTTCTTGGGTACCACCAAGAAGTCTCAGCCAGGAGGAGAGATCTGAGCGTGAAGAAATTGCAAATGGGGGAATGCTTCCTGATGCCTCTCAAATAGCACCACATAGTCCCTGGTTTTACCTTGAAAATTGGGCTATGTTCACCTGGACTCCATGTATTCTAATTAGAGGATACTGAAAAATATTTACCTTAAAATTGTTTGAATTTTCTGGCCTTCGTTCCTGAGAACTTGCTGTAGAGGGGGGAAAAATAGTATTTTTTCTGAGGCATAAATAGTGTTGACACAAATCTGATTTTTATTGTTTTTCACCAAAAAGTCATAGAATTTAGGCTGATAGAAGAAATTATTATTTTTAGTGTACAGACAATGTGAACAAAACTGAAATAGGTGAGATCGTTAGAATTCTGTGGCATATCGTAGCCCTTCTTTTAGAAATTATGAAAGATGAAGTGTGATGTAGTAGGAAAGGCAGATTCTGTAACTTAGTAGGTATACATCTATGCATGGCCACTCAACCCCTACGGGCCTATTTATTTTACATGTAAAATGAGAAGTTACCCTGTGGGTGATTCCTAAGGGCCTTTCTAGCTTTAACACTCTTTGATTCTACATAGCTAATTAAAAGCAGATAATTGGAACAAAGAAGAAGGTGCTAGTCTTATGAAATACTCTGAGTGAAAATCAGGAAAAATTTGAGGCAATGCCAAGAAGAAACCTTGTGGAGTTGCACAGAACTAAAAGTTACCTAAATTTCAGGGGAGGTCAAGACACCAGTAGAAGAATTCAACCCAAGGAGGTAGAAATGGTACTGTGAGATAAGTCTCAGAAAGACCCCAGCTAATGTGTTAGGGAGTCAGAAAACCCGAGTTTGAGTCTTGGCTTCACTACTTAGAGCTGTGTGAATATTGGCAAATTTAATCTAACTTCTCTCCCAGTTTCCTCCTATGTAGAATGTGAATAAGACTATCTTCCTGCCTGTATCTCAAGAGGACACAATGAGATCTCATACGTAAAAAGTATGCATTTTATAGACATGCGATCATCAAGAGTCAACACCTGTGATTACACTCTGAATTACCCTTTGGGTCAATGTAGGTTCTGGAAAAAAATAGTAAAACCTCAATTAACTCAAATATGATAAGATCTGATTATCTGACTTATCTGAGAAAATTGGTAAACTTTCATTGTTTGTTGATAATATTTCTAAAGTGTCTGACTCTATATCGCATATAGCTGAACTGACTTTTGCTTTTAAATGACTGAGGACATTTGGGTTTATTACCAGGACTATTATTCCAAACACCAGTTTTTATGTTTCCAGGTTAGATGGCTATCAACTTTCCAGGATATACTAGGAATTTGTTTTAATGAAGAGTCACAGAAAAATTCCTGCTAATTCAGGATCTAACATAATCAGATTTATTTGAGATTTTCTCCCATATTCTATATAAAACTATAAACTAAAATTAGGAATGTATGTGGTCAACCCTAAGCTTGTCACTGAACTCCAGACTGAAATACCCTATTGCTTATGTGACACCTCAACTTAAATATCTAATATCTAATACCTTAACATAACCAAAACAGAATTCTTGTGCACCCTCCTTAGATTCCCATAGTCTCTCCTATTTTACCAACTGCCTCCTCCTACTATATGCCTGTTTTAGGCTCTTGGGAATATAGCTGTGATCTTCATGGAGCTTACATTCTAGAGGGAGGTAGTGAAAAAACAATTAATTAAAACATACAGTCTGGCATATAGTAATAAATGCTAGGGAGAAAAATAGCAAAGAAGTGGAATATGTAGTGCCACCTTGAGAATGAAGTTACAATTTCAAAAAAGTGGTCAAAGAAGATGTCACTGAGAAGGTGATATTGGAGCAAAGTTCTGAAGGTGAGGAATGAGCAATGTAGATACAGAGGAAAGAGCACTACATGAGGATCAGCAAGTGCAAAGACCCTGAATTCCTGGAATATTTGAGGAACGGCAAGAAGGTCAGTGAGGCCTGAGCAGGGTGAGCCAGAAAGAGAAACAGAGGAGGAGGTTAGAGAGGTAATAGGGATTTGGAGTGATGTCCAGATGATGTAAGGTTTTGCAAGCCACTGTAAGTTCTTTGGCTTTTGTCCCAGATGAGATGGGAAATACTTATACCTGGAATTATCTTTGATGCCCTGCCTCAAGTTACAATGTAAATTCTTTGAGATCAAGGACTTTGTCAGTTTTGTTCACACATGGGATTTTAGAACACAAAGGAGGTGCTCAGTAAAATCTTTGAATGAATGAATGAATAAATGATTGAATTGGACAGCTGCAATATTAGTGAAGGATATAAGAATTAACCTGGATCATTGCAACAAAGTTGGAAAAAACAAAACACTGAATTTAGGGTCAGGAGCCTTGGGATCTAGACTGTGTTCTGCCTCTGACTCAAAGTAATCTTGGACATTTTCTCACCTTGAGCTTGAGTTTCCTCATGTAAACAATGAGGGGCATTATAGTAAGTGATTTCTGTGTAACTCTAGCAGCCTAGGATTCCATAATATAGGAATCATACAGTGATTATTTTGACCCCTGGTTATGGTACATTTATAGAATTTTGGCATGCTTACTGTTATTCTATGAATCCCATCTTAATAAAAATGACTTCCAAGTTGAGAGAATATGTTTCTTAAGTAACAACCTAAGTGAGTTGTATGTTTGAAATAGCCAGGGTAAACCTGTGGTTCAAATTTCAAGGCCACTTTATAGTAAACATGACACTCAACCTCTTGGACATGCTACCATTGTTAGAACCACATTAATCATCTGAGGTTTCAACAGAGTGTCAAACAGTCCTCACACAAATGTTCTAAGCAGTCAGTACAATTAAAGATTAAAAAAACAACAACAAAGTGAGGTCCATATTTAAATGTAAGCAAATAAATTTAGCTTTAAAAGCCTTTTTTGGGGTACATTTTGATAGGGTTAAGCACAAATGAAGGATAACTTCTCAAAGAAATTGTTAAATCCTAGTATCATGGGTTCTGGTTCAGCTAGAAACTATCATATGATATACCCTGATTTTGTGAATATTTCTCACAGGAGCATGGTAAATATAAATTCATATTATACCATATTCTTGACCAAAATCATTAATAAGGCAAACTAGCTGACTTATTTTAACTCCTGGGTGATGTAGTACTGGATCATTTCTAAAAGTAGATAAGCTCATAGGAAAAAAAAAAAGTATCAACTTCAGGTTTGATAATTAAAAACACTGATCAAAGCAGTAGAGTGTCCTTTTGAATACTTTCTATTTTAAATCAAGAAATACAAAAATCCAACCTTCCATAATTTTTATACTTTTGTCTGCCATACAATCTTCAGTCTCACTAAAACAAAAGAAAAAACAATATTTAATTTTTTGTGTATTTAATGAATCAAGAAATTACTGGTTAAGTAAAAGAACAATCTGTCAGTCATTCTTCATATGGAAGTAAACCTGGAAGAGTGTATCACTGAGTTTCCAAATTGAATGCAAACTATTTCTAAATTGACTCTTTTTTCCCAACTTTTAAAATTTTGGTTAAATACACATAACATAAAATTTACCACCTTAACCATTTTTCAGTGTACAGTTCTATTCTTGAGTACATTCACATTATGGTGCAACCATCACCACCATTCGTCTATAGAACTTTTTCATTTTCCCCAGTTGAAACTCTGTACTCCTAAATACTAACACCGCATATTCCTCTCTCTCCATCCCCTGGAACCAATCTTCTACCTTCTGCCTCTGTGATTTGACTACTTAGGTATCTAAGTGGAATCATATAATATTTGTCATTTTGAGACTGACTTATTCACTTAGCATAACGTCTTCAGGGTGACATATAGCATGCGTCAGGATGTCCTTCCTTTCTAAAACTGAATAATATTCTACTGAATGTATATACCATATTTTGTTTTTCCATTCATCCATCAATGGACTCTTGTGCTGCTTCCATGATTTGGCTATTGTGAATATGATGCTATGAATATGAGTGTAAAAATATCTGCTTGAGTCCCCGTTTTCAATTCTTTGGGGTATATACCCAGAAGTAGAATTGCTGGATCATATGGTTACTCTATATATTTAACTTTTTAGAGAAACTCTCACACTGTTTTCCATAGTGACTGCACCATTTTAAATTCCCAGCAGCACTGGACAAGCGTTCCAGTTTCTTCACATTCTTGCCAATGTGTTATTTTCTGAAAAAATTTTTGATAATAGCTATCCTAATGGGTGTGCAATAGCATCTCATTATGGTTTTGACTTGCATTTCCCTAATGATTAGTGATGTTGAGGATCTTTTCACGTGCTTATTGCCCATTTGTCCATCCTCTTTGTAGAAGTATCTATTCAAGTCCCTTGACCAATTTTTAATCAGGTTGTTTGGTTTTTTGCTGTTGTTGAGTTATAGGAGTTCTTTATATATTCTGGATAGTAATCCCTTATCAGACATATGACTTTCAAATATTTTCTCCCATTCTATGTGCTGACTTTTCACTCTGTCCTTTGAAGCACAGAAGTTTTTAATTTTGGTTAAGTCAAACTTATCTAATTTTTCTTTTACTGCTTGTGATTTTAGTATCATATCCAAGAAACTATTGTCAAATCCAGTGTCATGGGGCTTTCCCCCTATGTTTTCTTATAAGAGTTCTATAGTTTTATGTAGGTCTTTTTTTTTTTTTTTTTTCTTTTTGCGGTATGCGGGCCTCTCACTGTTGTGGCCTCTCCCGTTGCGGAGCACAGGCTCCGGATGCGCAGGCCCAGCAGCCATGGCTCACGGGCCCAGCCGCTCCGCGGCATATGGGATCCTCCCAGACCGGGGCACGAACCCGTATCCCCTGCATCGGCAGGCGGACTCTCAACCACTGCGCCACCAGGGAGGCCCTTATGTAGGTCTTTGATCCATTTTGAATTAGTTTTTATACACAGTATAAGGTAAGGGTCTAACTTCATTTTTGTTCATGTGTGGTTATCTAGTTTTCCCAACACTGTTTGTTGAAAAGGCTGTTTTTTCTCCATTGGATGGTCTTGGCATGCTTATCAAAAATTATTTGACCATATATTAAGGATTTGTTTCTGGGCTCTTTATTCCATTGGTCTACATATCTGTCTTCATGTCAGCACCACACTGTTTTGATTATCATAGCTCTGTAGTAAGTTTTGAAATCAGGAAGTCCAAGTATGTTCTTCCTTTTCAAGATTGTTTTGGCTGTTAGGGGTCCTTTGAGATACTATATAAATTCTAGAATGATTTTTTTCTTTTTCTGCAGAAAAAGGTCATTAAGTATTTTTATAAGGATTCATTTAATCTGTAGAATCCTTTGGGTAATATTGAAATATTAATGGCCTATTTCCATTAATCTGTGCCTCTTTTAATTTCCTTTAGGTATGTTTTGTAGTTTTCAGTGTACAAATCTTTTGCCGCTTGGTAAGTCTATTCCTAAATATTTTATTCTGTTTGATACTAATGCAGATTGAATTTTTCTTAACTTCGTTTTTGGATTGTTCATTGTTACTGTATAGAAATGCAATTGTCTTCTTCTGTGTTTATTCTATATCCAGCAACTTTGATGAATTCATTTATTTGTTTTAAAAGTTTTCTTTCTTTTTTGTATGGAATCTTTAGGGTTTTCTACATATAAGATAATGCCATCTGTGAACAGAGCTCACTTTACTTCTCATCCAATTTAGATGCCTTTTATTTCTTGCTTAATTGCTATGGCTAGGACTTCTGGTAGTATACTCAACAGAAATGATAAGAGTGGGCACCCTTGTCTTTTTCCTGAGCTTAGAGGAAAATCCTTCAGGATTTCACCCTGAGTACAATAATTTTAGTTGTAGTTTTTCCATATATGGCTTTTATTATTTCAAGGTAATTTTCTCTTATTTCTAGTTTGTTAAGTGTCATTATCATGAAAAGGTGTTGAATTTTGTTAAATGGTTTTTCCTGCATTAGTTTAGATAAGAATGTGTTTCTTTTTCCTTCATCCTGTTAATGTCTTGTGTTACACTGACTGATTCTCATATGTTGAACTTCCTTTGTATTCCTGGGATAAATCAACCTTAGTCATAGTGTATAATCATTTTAATCTGCTATTGAATTCTGTTTACTAGTATTTTGTTGAAGATTTTTGTATCAATAGTTTGAAGAGGTTTGTTCTTGTTTTGTTTGGAGGAAGTTTACTTTACATCAATAGTTTGAGGAGGATTGGTTTTAATTCTCCTTTAAATGTTTGCTACAATTCACCAGTGAAATCCTCTGGCCCTGAGTTTTTCTTTGTTAGGAGCTTCTTAATTACTGATTCAATTTCTTTACTAGTTATAGGTTTCTTCAGATTTTTACATTTTTTCATGAATCAATCTTGGTAGGTCATGTTTTTAAGAATTTGTCTATTTCATTTGATTATCCAATTTGTTGGCATACAATTGTTAATAGTGCTCTTATAATTCTTTTTATTTCTGTAAAATGATAGTACTCATAATTCTTTTTATTTCTGTAAAATCAGTTATAATGTCTCTTCTTTCACCTATGATTTTAGCTATTTGAGTCTTCTCTTTTTTTTCCTTAGGTAACGTAGCTAAAATTTGTCAGTTTTATCAACGTTTTGAAGAACCAACTCTTGGTTTCACTGATTTTATTTTTCTATTATTTTGTTTATCTCTACTTTAATCTTTATTATTTCCTTCCATCTAATAGTTTTGAGTTTAGCTTATTTTTCTTTTTCTAGGTAAGTATTTAAGATGTAATGTTAGGTTGTTATTGTAAGATCTTTTTTCTTTTTTATTGGAGTATAGTTGCTTTTCAATGTTGTGTTAGCTTCTGCTGTACAGCAAAGTGAGTCAGTTATACGTATACATATATCCACTCTTTTTAGATTTCCTTCCCATTTAGGTCACTACAGATCATTGAGTAGAGTTCCCTGTGCTAAACAGTATGTTCTCAATAGTTATCTATTTTATACATAGTAGTGTATATGTGTCAATCCCAATCTCCCAATTCATCCCACCCCACCCTTCTCCTCTTGGTAACCATAAGTTTGTTCTCTACCTATGTGACTCTACTTCTGCTTTGCCAGTAAGTTCATCTGTACATTTTTCTAGATTCCACATATAAGTGATATTATATGATATTTGTTTGTCTCTTTCTGACTTACTTCACTCTGTATGACCATCTTAGGTCCTTCCATGTCTCTGCAAATGGCACTATTTTGTTCCTTTTTATGGCTGAGTAATATTCCATTGTATATATGTACCACATCTTCTTTATCCATTCCTCTGTCGATGGACTTTTAGGTTGCTTCCATGTCTTGGCTATTATAAACAGTGATGCAGTGAACATTGGGGTACATGTATCCTTTCGGACCATGTTTTTCTCCAGATATATGCCCAGGAGTGAGATTGCAGAATCATATGGTAGCTTTATTTTTGGTTTCTTAAGCACCCTCCATACTGTTCTCCACAGTGGCTGTACCAATTTACATTCCCACCAACAGTGCAGGAGGGTTCCCTTCTTTTCACACTCTCTCCAGCATTTATTGTTTGTGGATTTTTTTGATGATAGCTATTTTGACTGGTGTGAGGTGATATCTCCTTGTAGTTTTGATTTGCACATCTCTAATTAGCAATGTTGAATATCTTTTCATGGGCCTCTTGCCCATCTGTATGTCTTCTTTGGAGAAATGTCTATTTAGGTTGTCTGCTCATTTTTTGATTGGGTTGTTTATTTCTATGATAGTAAGCCACATGAGCTGTTTGTAAATTTTGGAGACTAATCACTTGTCTGTCACATCGTTTGGAAATATTTTCTCCCATTCTGTGCATTTCCTTTTCATTTTGTTTATGATTTCCTTTGCTGTGCATAAGCTTTTGAGTTTAATTCGGTCCCATTTGTTTACTCTTTTTTTTTTTTTTTTTTTTGCGATACGTGGGCCTCTCGTTGTTGTGGCCTCTCCCGTTGTGGAGCACAGGCTCCGGACGTGCAGGCTCAGCGGCCATGGCTCATGGGCCCAGCCACTCCACGGCATGTGGGATATTCCCAGACCGGGGCATGAACCCGTGTCCCCTGCATTGGCAGGCGGGCTCTCAACCACTGCACCACCAGGGAAGCCCTACTTTTGTTTTTATTTCTATTACTCTGGGAGATGGATTGAAAAAGATATTGCCGCAATTTATGTCAGAGAGTGTTCTGCCTATGTTTTCCTCTAAGAGTTTTATAGTGTCCAGTCTCACATTTAAGTCTTTAATCCATTTTCAGTTTATTTTTGTGTATGGTGTAAAAGAGTGTTCTAATTATATATATATATATTTTTTACATGTAGCTGTCCAGTTTACCCAGCACAACTTATTGAAGAGGCTGTCTTTTCACCATTGTATATTCTTCTTTCCTTTGTCATAGATTAGGTGACCACAGGTGTGTGGGTTTATCTCTGGGCTTTCTATCCTGTTCCATTCATCTGTATTTCTGTTTTTGTGCCAGTATCATATTGTCTTGATTACTGTAGCTTTGTATTATAGTCTGAAGTGAGGGAGCCTGATTCCTCCAGCTCCCTTTTACTCTCTCAAGTTGCTTTGGTTATCTGGGGTCTTTTGTGTCTCCATACAGATTTTTTTGTTCTAGTTCTGTGAAAAATGCCATTGGTAATTTGATAGGGATTGCATTGAATCTGTAGATTGCCTTAGGTAGTATAGTCATTTTGAGAATATTGATTCTTCCAATCCAAGAACCTGGTATATCTTCTGTTTGTGTCATCTTTGATTTCTTTCATCAGTGTTGTATAGTTTTTGGAGTACAGGTCTTTTGTCTCCTTAGGTAGGTTTATTCCTAGGTATTTTATTCTTTTTGCTGCAATGGTAAATGGAATTGTTTCCTTCTTATTCTGATCTTTCATTGTTAGTATATAGAAATGCAAGATATTTCTGTGTATTAATTTTGTAACCTGCAACTTTACCAAATTCACTGACGAGCTCTAGTAGTTTTCTGGTAGTGTCTTTAGGATTTTCTATATATAATATCATGTCATCTGCAAAGAGTGACAGTTTAACTTCTTCTTTTCCAATTTGAATTCCTTTTATTTCTTTTTCTTCTCTGATTGTCATAGCTAGGACTTCCAAAACTATGTTGAATAAAAGTGCAAGACTGGACATCCTTGTCTTGCTCCTGATCTTAGAGGAAATGTTTTCAGCTTTTCACCACTGAGTATGATGTTAGCTGTAGGTTTGTCGTATATGGCCTTTATTATATTGAGGTGTGTAATCCCTCATTTCCTCCACTACTGCCTTCCTTTGTGTCAGTTGAGGTTTTGCAGAGATGCATTTTGATTACCTTTTTATTTCCTTTCATGTATATTCTATAGATATTTTCTTTGTTACCACACAGATTCCATATAATGTCCTAAAGTTATGACAGTCTATCTTAAATTGATACCAATTTAACCTCAACTTCATAAAAATACTCTACTCCTTTATAGATCAACCCCCATCCCTTAGTTATTACTGTCCCAAATTATGGCTTTATATATTCCATGCCCATCAGCATAAATTTATAATTAATTTTTATGCATTTGTTTTTTAAATCCTGTAGAAAATAAAAGTGGAATTATGAACTAAAATTATTATAATACTGGTTTTTATTTTTGTCCCTGTGTTTACCTTTACTAGAGAGTTTTATATTTTCATATGGTTTTGAGTTACTGTCTAGCATCTTTTACTTTCAATTTGAAGAACTGTTTTTTACTGTTTCTTGCAGTCATGTCTAATGGTAATGAACTTTCTCAGCTTTTTGTTTTATTTTTTGTCTTAGAATATTCTGATTTCTTTCTCATTTTTGAAGGGTATTTTTGCTGGTTATAGAGTTCTCACTTGATAGTTTTCTTTCTTTTAGCCCTTTAAGTATATAATCTACTGCCTTCCATCTTGCAAGATTTCTTCTGAAAATTTTACTGATAATTTTATGGAGATCTCTTGTACAAGTCATTTCTGTCTTGTCACTTTCAAGATTCTCTTTTTATCTTTGGCTTTTGATGACTGTGACTATAAGATGTCTTGGGTAGTCTCTGTGTGCTTATGCTACTTAGAATTCACTGAACTTATTGTATTTGTATATTCATGCTTTTTCAAATTTGAGGAGGTTTTAGCCGTTATTTCCTCAAATAATCTCCCTGCCCCTTTCTTTCTCTCTTCTCTGGAACTCACCATGGTGTGTGTGTATATATACATATACATATACATATATATATATATATATATATGTATATATATATATGTATATATATATGTATGTATATATACACACTTACATATGTATATATCACTGCTTGATCGTGTCCATTAAGTGCCACAGAAGCTGTTCACTCTTTTTTCAGTCTTTTCTTTTTGCAGCTCAGACTCAATAATTTCAAATGACTTGTGTTCAAGTTCACTGATTATTTCTTCCACTTGATTGAGTCTGCTCTTGAACCCATCTAGTGAATTTTTGAGCTCCAGAATTTCTGTTATTTCTGTCTGGTTCCTTTTTAGTTTCTATCTCTTTGTTTTTATTTATATGTATTTTATTCACATACTTTTCCCCTGATTTCATTTAGTTCTTTGTGTTTTTCTGTAGCTTTTGAACATACTTAAGACAGTTATTTTAAAATCTTTGTCATGTGTGTCTAATTCATGTGCTTCATCATGGACATTTTCTGGGAATTTATTTGGTTTCTTAAAATGTGCCCTATTTTCATTAATATGAATTGTGATCTTATGTTGAAATTTGAGCATTTAAAGAAATAGCTACCCCTTCCAGTTTTTGGAGATTGTTGTAGAAGCCCTTCACTAATTAGTAGGACTCTGAGCCTTGGTAACAATCTGAGGTAAAGCCTTCAAATCTTACTTTTTTTCTGGGTATATGTCCTTCTGGGCCTATGTATGTTCTTTTTTTTTTCCTTCTTCCATTTTCCTGACCTGCTTTTGAATGTTTTATTTCCTAAGGGTCTCATCATGTTTCTTCTCAGGGCCTTAGCTATCCTGTTGTTTTCCCCTGCCTGTAATCTCTTTCCCTCAGGTGTTTGTGCATCTGCAGTCCCTTGTGATTTTCATGCACCATGGCATCCACCTACTGACTTCTTTGGCTTCTAGGCTTAGACCCAAACAATGCCAGCATTCCCAATTTGAGCTCCTATTGAGGTAAGACAGAAAACATTCCCTCAGGCAGCCCACAGATAGGCCCAAACATTACAAACAAGTTCCAATCTGCTCTTTCCACCTCAAGAGAGAAAACTGAGAATTAGACCATTTCTTCCCAACTGTGCCACATCATGTTGCAGAAGGGGGTTGGGCAAAAACGAGTAAAAGTGTGTGGAATTTCCTGCCACTTTTCTTTGATTGGGCATTCCCTTGGTTGCTGCAGTTATTTGACTGGTTTCCAGAGCTCCTATAAGGTTGTTTTAGCAGTCTATAGTTGTTTACTTTTTGTTCCTACAAGAAAATAAGGGTGTGCAGTTTCTTGGTCTGCTATCTTGCTCTAAATTGTCTTTTTTTTTTTTTTAAAAGAAGATGTTGGGGGTAGGAGTTTTTATTCATTAATTTATTTATTTTTGCTGTGTTGCATCTTCGTTTCTGTGCGAGGGTTTTCTCTAGTTGTGGCAAGCGGGGGCCACTCTTCATCGCGGTGCGCGGGCCTCTCACTATCGTGGCCTCTTGTTGTGGAGCACAGGCTCCAGACGTGCAGGCTCAGTAGTCGTGTCTCACGGGCCTAGTTGCTCCGCGGCATGTGGGATCCTCCCAGACCAGGGCTCGAACCAATGTCCCCTGCATTAGCAGGCAGACTCTCAACCACTGCACCACCAGGGAAGCCCCTAAATTGTCTTTTATTTGGTATTATCTGTGCCCTCTGTCTTCATTGATATAAACAATAGAGACATACCTGCATTACTAATTTTGTATGTTAATATAATCATTACGCAGGAAAAAAGAGGCAATGATTGGCTAGGAAAATATGTCCCAAAATAGTGTCAGTGTCAAAAAGAAACAATTCCATCATGCTGAGTGGGAAAAAATTATAACCAGGTAGATTTTTCTTCTATTTATACCTATTGCTTCTCCCACAATAGAAATGCTACCTCTTCTAGGTTATGAATATTCTTATAAACTTAAGAATAATTTTAGACAAGTTCTAACTGTTTTACATAGTTATTGTTTTAGATATAGTTATTAATTAGATTTCAAGTCTACAGTGTACTTTTTCTCTCTGTCCTCTATAAATGCCATATAGTTCAGACTTTGCTCCTATATTCATCCGAACTTGGGTTGCCTTCTCCTCATGTAAATGCTGTCCATCTTTACAGGCCCACATGAAACTCCATTGCTTTCTAGAATTCATCCCTGAATGCTTTGACTTACACTGTTCCCTCTCTTATTTGGATTCTTCTTAGAGGCAGTTAGACACACTGGAACATTTTGTTACTTAAAGAGAGTTGAGCAGGAACCCTTTGGGCTGAAAGGCACTGGGTCACAATAGAATCTGCACTATCTTCCAGGTAAGAAAAACAAAAAACAAAAGCAAAACACACTAGCAAATTCTTCATCCAAGACACTGCTATACTAGGAAGAACATAGAGGCCAGGTAACTAGAAATAGGGAATCAGATAGAAAGGAGAGGGTTTAGGGAATGTCCACAGTAGGGAGCCAAGGGAGAAAAGGATAAGGAGTGAGGGAAGGTCTAGGGCTGAAAACTTGCCCAATCGTAGTTTTACCAGAGACCTCATTCTTCCCATAAGCATTACTTTAATCTCATATTTCTATTTTTATATTGCTTTAATCTCATGTACCTAGCAGATGAAATCAGATCTTCTTGGTTGTATGAAGATGAACTCATAATTCTGTGTACGAAGTAATGTGTCGGCTCAGTAATAAGGTTTCTTTCTTCTTTCTGGAAAAGTGCAAACCATATGTTACATAAAGTAGCGTTTGATATGCACTTTCTCATATACTTGGCATATTCTGCCCTCTAATCTACGCTAGTATTAGAAAAAGTTTCAGAGATTACATTAAAAATGGATGAACACTGTAATTCTAATTAAAATGTCTCTTTCCAATATAATTCTTTGGAAATGGCTAGTAAAGATGATCTATATTATAATATTGAAGTCTGAATAAACATTAAAGATTAACCTAGCACAAACTTTGAAGAATATAGCTTTCCATTTCTGTACTTTACAAATATATATATATATTTTTTGTGGTACACGGGCCTCGCACTGTTGTGGCCTCTCCCGTTGCGGAGCACAGGCTCTGGACGCGCAGGCTCAGTGACCATGGCTCACGGGCCCAGCTGCTCAGCGGCCATGGCTCACGGGCCCAGCCGCTCCGCGGCATGTGGGATCTTCCCAGACCGGGGCACGAACCCGTGTCCCCTGCATCAGCAGGCGGACTCTCAACCACTGTGCCACCAGGGAAGCCCCTACAAATATTTTAATGAAAACTTAGTTCAAAAAGAAAAAGAACAGAGATATAATTCTGGTCAATTCAGAAGCTTGTCAAGTCAGTCATCTTAACCATAGTCTGATCTGTTTGTTGGGAAGTCATGTGTGATTTTATGGCTATAACTTTTGTAAGAATACCTTAATTGTTATGTCTATTAGAATCTTGAAAAAACAGACTACTATTATTGGGATTATTGTATATGAACAATAATCCATTATATTAAATCCATTTTGACTTTTGGTATTGTTATAACAATTCTTTAGTTTTCTATGAAGCCAGCATTTCTGACTATGAGGCTCAAGAAAACTATTCTGCAGACTGCATTTGGTCATGTAATCACACAGATTCCCAACAAATAGGTCAGAGTATGTGTTAAGATGATTTACCTGGGAAACTTCTGAACTGAAGAGTTGTATCTCTGTTCTTTTTCTCTGGTTCATCTCAGCTTTTGTGTTAACCTAGGAATAATGTCAGATGGATAATCAAAATAATTGTCTCACCAGGAAATCCTGTATCATATACACTTTTCCAAGCCATGTTTTGGTATGGATTTTTGGATAGGAACCACCCAAAGGGTCACTTAAGTCTAGACCATTATGTTATGTGAGGGGTATGGTATTAGGGACAAGAGCTGTTCCCCATGATGAGAGTGGAGTTTATGGGCTGATTGTAAGGGTGATATTTAAAATATTTTGATTAACTTGTTAACTTTGGGCAAGTTGGCTAAGTAACTTGTAAGAAAAAAGTTGGCTATGTAGCTGCCCCAAAGATATATATCTATGAAAGTGAGAGTCAAGATTCAAACTCAGACAATCTGAATTCGTGTGGATTCTTTTTTACCTCTTCCTCCCTTGGCCTATATTCTGGTCCCGCCCTACCTGCTCAAAAGGTATTTATCAGCCAAAATACAAAAGGGCTAGAATCTATTAAAAGATGGATATAAATAATTAGCTTGCATTTCTCTTAAATAGCTTCCATTTTCTGTTATCCCTGGACTTCTAGCTAATATATGTCTCTTTCCATTACCTGCTTTCCCTCAATTGTGTTTTATAGCTTCATCTGTTAGTTATTTCTCTCATACTGTAAATGTTGCCAGACTAAGGAAGAGACTATCTGGAGCCATTTTAGTATTTTTTTCTGCCCAATTAAGGTACATTCTTGGACAGAATTTCTGAAGATCTCTTTCCATAGATATCTGGTTATTGACAGTCATATTTCTCACTCACCTTCCTCTGTGGCTTTTCTTCCCAAATAGAATCTGTTTCTGTCAAGCTTCTTGAGCAGGTGGCCATGTCAAGTTTAGCAACAGTTCTTTTAACTTGTCCCTCCTTTGGTTCTATTACATGATTTGAGGTTGCTTCAGTATTTTCAACATTTGCATTGGATGTGGGCTGACAATATTTGCTTAGTGAAAAATTCTTTTTCAGGCTACTTGTGCTTCGTGTTGGCTTGGGAGAAACAACTTTCGTTTCTACTGGCTTTGTGGCTTCTTTCACTTGATCTTCACATTTTTCTCCTAAGTGTCCTTCTTGTACAATCTCTCTTAAAACAACTTCATCTTCATCAGACATTAGTTCCTCTTCTATGGTACTTTCTGAACCTTCTTGATCAATATCATGAGTTACTAACCGAAGGATAAGTTCTTTTTTGTTCTGAACATCTTTTAAAAGCTCCACCTTGGTGATATCAGGCTTTCTTATATTCAGAAATGAATTTCTGCAAACAGCCTGGAATTGAAGGTATAATGAATATCAAAAACAAATGCCTCAATCACTTTTCCTGTGATTCTATTATAATACAGCTATTTTAGTATGATTTCTAGTTTCAGTGTTAAAGTAGTATTATCTTAAGATGCCATGCTTACATTAGCAATATTTTAAAAAAGAAACATGAAAATTGTAAGAAATATTTGTTGTTATCTATCATTTCTTTTACCTTCAGAGGTTATTTTATTTTACTTCAGAGTTTAAAGGAAGGACTAAAATAGGTTTTTCTTCTTTTTTTGGTTAAACTTTATATTTTGTTGCATCATATTTACTTTTTTGTTTTTCAGTTACTTTGAAAGTTTGTGACAGAAGTAGACATGATAATAAATTTTTCTAAAATTGTAGATGGGTTATCATGGAGAAACTGAAATGTACATATTTTCAACAAGAAAGCAAGGTATTATCTGATCTTGACTTTTAAAAATGATGAATAACCAAGATTGTGAAGGTCTTTGACTCTTTAATCCCTATAATTCCACCCCTGATCCTTTGGATACATTTTCCAAAAGAATCTTGAAAACATAAATCTTCATTTTTTTCTCACCTCCCTAGTCAAATCTCACTTTCCATTTTCAATGTGTTAAGACAGATAAAAGACAGTTACAATTAAATAATAGAACTTCTGCATCTCAGTAGCCTTTGATGCCACAGAACCTCCAAATTGTTTTGAGTTAATAATTCTAGACCTCAACATCCCTGTGTAACACTGTAAGCCAGTTTTTCAGATATTGGTGTCCTAAAAGAATATCTTCTGTGGAAACAAAATATAGAAACAGCCTCCTTAATAATTTAAAACCAATCAGTTTTGATTTTCTGTGTTAGTGGAGGGGACCAGTGGTTTACAAAATCCAAAATCGTTCTATATGGCTTTGGAATTTGTGACTATATATGGTTTTCATATGTACATGCCTGGGGTGTTGGGAATTTATGGTATCTCAAAACAGAAAATAAAGCCCTTGGGTGAGGCCAACAAGTGTCTAGGTTCGCTGATCTAATCTACTGTTCTTTAGTTTCTTCTCTTGTCCCTATGCAGGAGAGTGGTACTCAGATTGGTACAAATCATATGTCTTATCAGAGTTGTCTAGGTCTGCTTCTTTGTGTTTTATTTTGAGGATGGATTTTCTGCCCCTTAAGAGGACAGCGGTAATTATTTTGGTTTAAATATTCCCATCCTGCTTTCCTGTGGTCTATAAATGACTTAATGAAAGAGAACTGGTAACTACAAGTAAGATTTGTGACAGAAAATTCTACAGATAATTAAAAACTGCTTTTGACTAATGTTATTCTATAGTCTGTTCAACAAATTTTACTCCTAAGGGGTTACTTATGTATGAATGAAGACTACCAAATAATATGCTAATGCAAACGATGAGAATCGATGTGGAAGGATAAATTTTAGGGTTTGAAAGGACTGCCATCTGGTTCAAAAAATTTAGGGAAAAGAAGATTAAATTAGTATGTCAGCCCATAATAATCTCAGTATTTGAGTATGAAAGCACAAAGTGCCAATTAATATATTTAACAGCCCTGAGACCTAGTTCAATGGGTTGCAGGATAGTGCTGAAGAAAATTTACTTCAAGTTTATGCTCCAGGGAGAATAGTTCTATAAAACTTTGCTCATTGTCCAGGCCACAGATTATACCCCTAAGCACACTCAGTACTCTTATGAGTGAATACCATCAGTAGAAGAGGCTCTGATAAAAATCAAAATGTGTAGTAGATCAGTGTAACTATTGGCCAGACCACCCTTTGTCCTCAGCGGTATAGTTTCCTTGTAACAAGGACATCATTTTGTCATTTTAAAGTCTCAATTAGTTTAATATATTTGGGGCCTAAGTATGGAGCTGCAGGGCAGAGCTAGGGACTAAAGCATAAGGAAACAGGTTCATAAATATGGCAGCATTAAAGCAGCTAAATCTAGAACAAGGATAGAAGAAGAAAGAAACTTGACACTTCTTGAGAGTATAGAAGAACTTGAGGAAGGCTAATATAATTAAAGTGAAATAATAAGAAACAAGTATAACCTAAAAGTTTATAGAGTAATAGTAATCAGAGTAGTCTGATGTGTGTTGATGAATGTTTTTAAAAGTAAAAAGAGTAGTATTACTCCTGTAGAGTCTTAGGTTTGAGAAATCTATTTTAGATAGTTTTATCATTATAATTTCAGTCAGCCTGATTTTACTGTTAAGGGTATGTCCCTATATTCCCATTATTTTTTTTAAAGTCAGTTTAAACTCATTGTCTTAGGAAAACTAGCCTGAGACCTTTAGAGTGAGCCACAGAGCTGATATGGCAAGTCCCAGTAAGTCATATAACTATACGAATGAACTCGTGCAACCAATTTTCCTATTGGGCTAGGCAATAACAACAACAACAACAAATACATTCCCATATACCTATTTGAGGAAGGGAATCACAGAACAACCATGGCTCACTTTTTTTTTCTATTGCTTTTTCACTTACCTCAAAGGGTTTTACATTGAGTCGTCCCGTCTTATTCAATGAGGTACGTCTTTCTCTCTTTAACTGTCCTACAGTAGATGTGTCTGAGGAATAACTTCTACTTACTGATGCTCTTCTCAGTTCTGCTATGTTATGTCCAGTGTTTTTTAAACATTCCACCTTAAGTTTCTCAAGAGGTTGAGTTTTTACAGAAATTACTGCTAAATGTTCTGAGATAATGTTTGGATCTATTTTGAGTGGTTTATTCCCAACATGTGGAACTATTTTAATTGTAGAGTCCTCTACAATTGGATCTTTATTTGACTCTTCTTTATCTAAGTCAGGGATCACTTTAGCATGCTCTTGTGCCTTTTGAACAATTCTGTTAACGTCTAGATCTCCGAAGAGACCAGCATTTGAATTCTTTGGACTAACTGTATCTAAGGGAAAATTTGAAACTTCATTAATAATTAAACTGGCCACTTTTTTAGGGAAAACTCCATTTGTACTTTTTATATCATAATAAAGATCTTTATGGGTTCCAGGTTGTTGTAGTACATTACTATAAATAGAATCAATAACCTGAGAAATCATTTCTATACTTTCTGGATTTAAAAAGTGTTCTTCAGAATCAGTAGCAGCAAGATTAATATTACTCTTAGAAATTTCAGCTGTCACAGATTTTGTCAGTTGAGATGCAATTTTATTTAACTCAGGCTTTGATAAGTTTTTTGCATGTTTGCTTGAGGCACTTGGCAACCTTACTATTTTAGCCAAGAACAAAGCCAATCCTTCCTCTAAAAACGTGGCATCTAACACACAACTTTTTTTGGATGAAGACTTTTCCTGGGACTTAAATTCATCAATCATTTTGATCACTTTTTCCGTAATTTTGATAGCTTCCAGAGCTAATTCTGAACTTGATAATTTTTCCTCTACTTGAGGTTGAAATTTAGAATTGGAAATTTCTTTCACCAATAAAAAACCTATTATATCAGAGAGGATATTACTCTTACCCATTAAATCTTTAAATATAGAAATGTGTGAGCCAGCGTGCTTTAAAATACTGGTATAAACAGAATTAACTACTTTTTCAATGGTTTCATTGTCAGCTAAAGGTACAGTAGGCAATTCCTTCGCTGGTGATACTTTAATCTTACTTTTGGAGATAAATTCTTGTATTGAATTTAATATTTTTGAGATCATTTTTTGAATTTCAGTTTCTAGGGATTTGGGTCTTTCATTATCTACTTTTGGAAACATAGATAAAAGCTTCAATAAAAATTTTACAGCAATTTCTTCTATTATGCTATAAGGCAGTATACGAGCATGTGATGGTGGAGGCTGGGGAACATCAGCAGTTTGGATAACATCTTTAAGAATATTTTCAACAACATTGTCAACTTCTGCACACTGATATGGAGTTAGCTCTCCAGAAAAGTAGTTCTGCAACTGATTGCCAGTCACTTCTTGTAGAATTAAGTCAACCATGGTTTCTGAAAGAATTCTACATCCACTGGCTGCACAATTTTGTATAATCTCTTGTGATCCAAACTGTGATAAGAGATTATTATAGAGCGACTGAACCACTAATTGAATAATTTCATCATCATTGGGATGTAAGGATTCCACATACTGTATAATCATATTTTCATTTTTGGAGATCTCTGTTGTAACTGTAGTTAATAACTTCATTTGAAGGAAATCTAGTTCTGTGAACCAGTTGCCCTCAGATGTTTCTGCTTCGGTGTTGGATACTGTTGGGAAAATTTTAGATGAAAGAGCATAAATCACATTCTCTAAGAATTCATGAGGCAGCATGATGGTATATGGCAATGATGTTTGACATTCTTTGCTGGCTGTTTGAGCCACCTTTTGGACCTTTTTAACAACATCCTTAGTTTCCAGAGGCAAACATGATGAAGGTGGAAACTCATCACACGATATCAAATTTAGCTTATGTTGAAAAATTTCACTTATCATTGCACTAGTTAGTCGTCTTGCTAAATTTCCCCCATTACTCTTTATATTCTTACAAATGGAGTCTTGAGATTTATATTCCTTCAAAATATTGCACACAGAGGAGTGAACAACTTTGTTGACCAATGTTTTATCAATTGATATTTTATCTAGGAAAAGTATCTTACTTGAAGAGGGTTTTTCAGTCATTTTATGCATATTATCCACAGTTATTTTCTTGACGTTGGATGGTGCTTTATCTATATTTGATTCTTTATGACTGGGAGGTTCTTTAGGAACTGATGACACTTTATCTACGGGTAGAAAAAACTGATTTTCCTTATCTGGCCTAAATACCTTAATTTGAGCATCTGAAAACTCCTTCAACAGTGAATCAATAAGTCTCATAGCGGTGTCATAGAGTTCAGCTTGATTTTCATCATCACTTACATTTTGACATCTATCATATGTTTGTGTTTCTGGTGAGGAAGAAAAGACCAATTTGTTAACCATTTCAGTGATAACATCTTCTAAAAATTTAGCAGGAAAAATTGCAGGTTCACTTTTTGGTGGGTACTGAGGACTGTCTGATTTACTAGGTTCCTTTTTAATATCCTTAACTTTTATTTTCTCTTTTTCTCTTTTTTCCCCTCTCTCTTTCTCTTTCTCCCTCTCTTTTTCTATTTCTCTTGCTTTCTCTTTTTCCTTTTTCTCTTTGGCAGGGAGATTTTTGTTAATTGACAGGTATAAATCCTTTGTTGAAATGGACTGTGCAAAATCCTTGCCAACCTCTTGAACTAGAGGCAATGATATATAACTTGGGAGACTTTGTCGTTTTGAATCATCTGCTGATTTTTGAGAATGATCTATTCCTAAGATATTATCATAAATATTTTCAATGACATTTTGAATACATTTATAATCTGAGCACTGTCCTTCTTTTATATCTATTTGAGCTGGAGAGTCTTTCCTCTCCTCATCATTTGGCTTTTGGGCAACTGTTTTCTCTGTTGTTGTCTTTGTATTTCTTGCTTTGGTTGTCAAAGAAGCTAACTGAAAGGGCTTGTCTTTTTTTAATGAATTTTCTCTTGTTTTGTCCATCTCCTTCTCAATGTCTATTGCAAAATCTTGTCCAAGTATTTCCTTTTCACATTCTGTACCATCAGTAGCTACTAGAAATTGTGTGTGTACCTCCTTACCTTGCCCCACCTTATTTGAAGGTGATATGCTTTTCTTCTCAATTTCATTATTTTTAAGTGTTCCCTTCAAATACGGCTCCTGTTTATCTTTACTTTTCACACTAGTAGTTGGAGAAGTAACTTCTGATACATTATATTTTTGAATTGGAATTCCCATTTTATTTTCATTCTCTTTCTTTTTATTTGCCACATCTGCAGCTGACTCTGATAACAGGTTAAACATATTGCTTTTCATAAATCTAGTTACAGAGGTAACTATTGGATCTTGGATGTCACCTTTTTTCATTGATGTCTCCTTAGTTTTGAAACTTTTCTTTTTACTCATTGCACCTCTATCTATTTCCAAAGTGTCCAACACATTTTTCTGGTCTGAGGTTAGAGATGTGTGTTTATATGATTGTTCTGGTAAAGTAAGTTGGTTCCCTTTTAAGCATCTGTTTATCTGTGTAGAGGTTTTCTGTGGAAGGTGTTTAACCCTTTGGGTGATGTTATCTGGATTTAGAAATGAATAGAAGGTGGAAGACCAGTCTCCTGAAAAAAGTGGTTGAATCTTGAAAGCAGAGATGGCCTTCTGGGCTGAAGCAGCAATCATATCTGTAACAATGTTATTTTTATCATCCTTCTGAATAGCATTAGATCCATACTTTCCTATGAACTGATCATACACAAAATTGGATATCTTATCAACTGTCTCTTTATCAATTGGTGGAAAAGAAAAAATTTCTTCAGCATTTGGTAGAACTTTAATTTCACTTTTCCTAAATTCTCCTATCAGAGAGTTTGCAAATTTTATAGCCAAGCTCACAATGTCTGGCTCTGGTGTTTCTTTTTTCTTAGAATCTTCAGTAGTACTTGGAAGAGAGTAAAACCTGTGAACAAGGTCAACAATTGCATCTTCCAAAAATGTAGCTGAATATAGAGAAAGCTGTCTCTTTTCTTTACCAGGTTTAGTATGTACAGAGACATGGTCATAATTAGATAAGTTATTGGAAGATGATTCTTCACCATGTAAAAATGGCCTCAGATGATGATCCATGATTTCCTTCATAATGAAGCCAGCTATTTTACTAGGAAATGAGCCTCCTTTTTTGTCTGCATCTTTCTGGACTTCAGCTTGAAATTCAGATTTTTTCAAAATATTATTACATATAGAGTAAACCAAATTCTCAATCACTTCTAATTGCATACTCTCTGCATTCTCCTCTGCCGTACCAAGAAGGATCTCATGTTCAGAAATTTCTTTGATAATTTCATCAGTTAATTTTGATGCTGCATCCACAAACTCATAATCTGGTGAAACCTCTTCCTCTTGTAGTTCACTTTCAGTGTCAGTTGAAAGGAAGATACGCACTAGAAGCTTGTAAACCATGTCTTCTAAAAGAGAATGTGACAGCACAGTAATACATAATGGCAAGGCATGGCTATCTCTCATGATGACATTGAGTACATTTCTGATGATTTTATCAGCTTGAGGGGAAGAGTAGGAAGAAGATACTAATTCTCCTGAAACTAATGACTGCACCTGATAATCATAAATTTCTTCCAAAAGCAAATTATATATTTTTCTCCCAAAACAAGCTGTGTCACTTTGTATAGCCCTATATATTTGAATCAGAGATTTATATTCATTTAATATTTTTTCATAAATTAGGTTGACTGTTTTTTTAACCATTTCTTTATATCCTTCTGAAAAACACATATCATCATCAAGGTTATCTGAAACTAAAATCTCCGATGTGGTGAACTCCAGAACAATTGATTTTACTGATGTTGTAACAATGCCAGTAATTTTGTCTTTTACTGTATCTGGGTTTTCAGCAGCCAAGACATTATGTGAAAATGCATAAAGAAGTTTACATAAAAGTTCAGAAATTACTTCCTCCCAAAAGACAGCTGAATTCACAATGAAAGACAACTCCTTTTGTTTAGGATCTACTACTTTCTGTTTGTAAGTTTGATCAACTGCGGCTGAAAGGAGAGTTTTATCTCCAGATAAAAATAACTGAAGATGATGGTTAAAGATTCCTTTTATTATAAAACTTGCTATTTTTGAAACAGGTATATTACTTATATCTTTTTTATCTTTTGTAAGAGACTGGAATATATTTGAATAGGAAAGATCAGCATAAATGGAATTAACCATGGATTGGATATCTTTTTCTGAAATCATACTATGTTTTTCATTCCCATATTTAATAATACATATTGAATGTTTTGAAATTATTGACATGATTTCATTTATTAGTTTTATTACTGTATTACTTAAGTCTGATTGAGAAGTATTTGGGTGTTCTGTACTGGAGGCCAATGGACTCATCTGAGATATAAGCTGAGACACAATTTTTTCCAAATGAGTATGTGATAACATAGTAGTATATATTGTTGAAGCCTGTCTTTGGAATCTTGATTTAGTAATGTCACATTGAACTTTCTTTATCAAAATATCAGTACTAAGTTTGGATTGTGATCCAAATGGAAATTTTTCTATAAGATTTGGATGAATTTGGAAATCAAAGGTTTCGGCTAAGATGGTTTTAGTTATCCTTGCAGCCAGTGTCTTTGTGTCATTTAGAAAATCTTTATCAGGCATCATATCCATTTCATATGCTTGCACAACTTTGCTGTACACCATGTCAATAATGTTTTTGACTACACCTCTCTCCACTGGAGGCAAACATAAATTTTCCTCAGCATTCTCTAAAATGCTAACTTGGGCTTTTGAGAATTCCTCTGTTATGAACTGTATGAGTTTTTCAGCTTTATCAAACAGTTCATCTTCTGAATCTGTTACTGATTTTGTTTGTACAATGTCTAACACCCTGTGGAATATCTTGCTTAAAACCCCAGAAATCACACCTTCCAAAAAAGTTGAGGAATAAACACTGGCATAAAACCACTGCCTTTTCTCATCACCAAAATATGTATATGATGAAGAAGGTAATGACTTTCTGTCCACAAATAGCTGAAGATGTTGTTGACAGATATGTTTAATGATAAAACCTGCTATTCTGTCAATAAAAACATCATTACTGCTTGTGATATTTTGCTCAACTGATTCTTGAGACGCAGAGTTTGAAATATTTTTGAATACTGAGTCCACAAGGTGCTGAACATTGTCTTCTGAATAAACAAACTTGGTTTCTTCATCTTTTGAAAATCGAATTTCATGTTGGGAAATTTTCTTCCTAATATCACTGATTATATTTGAAGCAATTTCATTGAAATTAACTTTTGATCTATCTTTTGGAGTTTCTCTGTTTGCAACAATGCTAGATGCAGAAGGGAAAATTCTAGATAATAGTATTCTGATCATGTCTTCTAAAAATGTGTATGGCAGCAAGGTGTTATATGGAGATAAACTCTGACTTGGCTTGGTAGACCTACTGATGTTACTAAGAACATCTTGAGTGATATTCTCAGTTGTTGAAATAAAATATGAAGACGACAAATCCCCAGAAAACAGTGGATGAAGAAGGTAATTTGAAATAGCTGCTACAACTAAGTTGGTAATTTTTTCCACAAAAATATCGCTGTCTTCAGACTCTTTATCAACCTCAGGTTCCAATACATGCTGTTTTAAAACATTTCTATAAACTGAGGTGACGAGTTCATCCACAATATCTGTATCTTCAGAGGGGTAAGACTGTTCTTTGTCATTATATAGAATGTGAACTTTAGCTTTGTCAAAATGGTTATTTACTGAACTTACTATTTTTTGAGTCATGTTTTCCAGCTCAATTTCAGTGTTATGCTTTGGACTGAAAATTTTTGATAAAACTCTGGCAACAATTTCCCCTACAAATGTCTTAGGGTAAATACCTGAGGGTGATGGTGTCTGGGGTCTGTGTGACTCTATGACTTCACTGAGAACCTGTTTAACCATATTTGATATTGTATCTAATGGAGTCTTTGGACGAGGTAAACCTTCTCCACACAAAAATCGTTGAAGATGATTTTCAATAATCTCTTGGATAATAAAACTGGCTATTTGGTCAACCATAATTGGGCTTCTGCTGACTATACTTTTCTGTATTGAAAGAAGAGAGTCAGATGTTTGCATAATATTTCTATAAACAGAATCCACCATCTTCTGGAGGTTTTTTCCTGTACATAGATATTGATTATCATATATAGTGAACCAAATTTTATGTTTTGAAATGGTTGATATAACCTTATTTATTATACAGGTAGATGTTTCATTAAAATCTGAACTCATGAAATATTTTTTTCCCAAAGAGGACGCCTTACTGGGTGGAGGAATGAGTTGAGATAAAAGTCTTCTGGTGATATCTTCTAAAAATGAGTGTGATAACATGGTGCTATAGCCTGCTGAAGACCTAGCTTGGGAAGTAAATTCTCTCAGGTTGTTTTGAAGTTTCTGTAATATAATTTCAGCATTGAGAGGGTAGTATGAATTATGTAAGGGCTTTCCCCTGAAGCAAGATGGGAGCTGGTAGTCCAAAATCTCTAATAATATGCTATTCGTTATTTGTTCTGCTATTGAAGTACTGTCACATGCCAGATTACTACCACAGGTCATTTTCAACTTATATTGCTGTAAAACATAATAATAAACTGAGTCAACAATCCTACTAAAAGTTTCTTTATAGATTGGTGGAAAACACAGCCTTTCTTCAGAATTCCGTAAAACAGTGACCCTTGCCTTATTAAACTCATTCACTACATTGTTGACAAATAATGCATTCATCTCATTGAGGTGGGCGTCAGTGATATTTTCACTTTTGCCCCACAGTGAAATAGAGAGGTTAAAAAACAGTTCTGAAATTATGTCCTCTAAAAATGTGGCTGAATAAACACCCATATTCATATCTCCTGGACATAGCTTATTATGGATGGCTATTGTATCCATATCCTTTGTTCCCTGTCTTTTAAGAGGTGACACATTAGCAAAATTTACTGAATACTTCTTGCCAAATGGTGCTTGTATTTTGGAGTTAACGACACTGAGATTATTCAGGGGTCCTGTCAAAGCATTGCCATCATAACTCGTGAGTCCTAAAGAACCTTTACCTTGTCCTAATTCTGTTAACTCTGGCCTTTTTGTTTTTATGAAACTAGACTGTATTTCTCTCGTTCCATACTTCAAATGCTTGTTTGCAAAAGGTGGACTTTGGGGGAGTTGTATACTGTGACATAATTTATCCATCAATGATTTAACCAAGCTGTGGGAAAGAACAGTAAGAATAGAGTCTGATGACAGTAAATCTTGATCCATTTCTGCCAGATTTTCCAAAACGTCTGACATATAATCCCCTTGAAATTGTTCACAGTCCATCGTTCTCTTACAATAATCAAATTCTTCATCTTGTACACTTTGAAGTATTTTTAAAAGTTGACATTCTTCTGCTGATATCTCTTCAGAAAGAGGGCTATTATCAAGAAAGTGAGAGTTTGTGCATTTTTCTAAAAGTGTTCTAATAAGTTTCTCACACACAACATTGAGAAGGAAAACTGATTTGGGGGTAAGCCCTAAGTTATTTCCAAGTATGTTATTACATTGCCGATCATTTGATGATGAGAAAAATATTCTTGCTTTTTTATCAGTATCCATAGCCTCATCTGGCTGTTCATCTGGTAAAAATAAATCCAAAACAATACTGAAAACTTTGTTGACTACTTCTTTGGATTCATGAGTTTTTAGGCTACCAGCCAGACTATCTAACTTATGGGCCAGATAACTTAATTTATTTTTTTGAATGATATGATCAGTTTTGTGAGTAGATAATTCCCAGTCTCTGGAAGCTTTCTGTCTTTGCATGGTATTTTTTTTGTTGCAAATGGG
Source organism: Mesoplodon mirus (assembly GCF_964341445.2). NCBI lineage: Eukaryota > Metazoa > Chordata > Mammalia > Artiodactyla > Ziphiidae > Mesoplodon > Mesoplodon mirus. Next base: position 48,822,118 of record NC_138984.1, read on the forward strand.
CACACCGTTGCTTCTAAGCATGGAAAATGGTCTATTTCTTCCACTGTTTTCCAGGTGATGATTTAACCCTATTTCTTTGGACAGTACATGAATCACACCTAGTAAGAGATCCTGAAAGAGACCATCAAAGTCAGCAGCAGCTACTCCTGGGCAGCAAATGTACTTTCTTTTTAACGAAAACATTTGCTGTGCAGTGTCAGTCTCTATGATGTTACTATTTAAAAGAATTTCAGCAATGATTTCAGAAATACTTAAAGCAAGTTCTCCAATAGAAATTGACCTACTCTCAAACACTTGAGAATCAATTGAAATAATTGTGTTAAATGCTGCATGGGAATCTTTCTCCTTTTCTCTGCTATCTGTGGTGCAATCAGAAATGCTTGAAATTAAATGGCAAATGACGGACTCAGTGAGATGTTCACAAAATTGACAAAGCGAAGAATCATTGTATATGCTTCTTAGAGGCTGTTTTGATTCATAGTTTTTTCTTGACAGTGGGGAAACAATAGACACCTCCTCACTGGAAACTTAAAAAAGAAAACATTACCATTTTAGCATGCATTAAGGGACATATGGAAAATTCTATATATTGGTAGTTATTTACATATGAATTTCACCTTTGGAACACCTCACTAAAGAAAAAGAAAAATCTAGTCAAGAAAGATATTGGGTTTTCTTCAGATACTTATGTTCCCACTTGTGGAATCTTAGTTTTAGCCATAAAGTTGAGAAAATAACCCTGAAGAATTCAAATCTCTAAGTCTAGTGCTGATACCTGTCTTGCTTAGATGGGTTAAGGTGCTTGAAGAAGCTGGAAATCCTGGGGCAGAGAAATGATTTCCAAGTGTGGTGTTACATCTTAACATGTCTGCAGTGATCTCTAGAAACTTCATATAATTATTTTAAAAATATTTTTAGTCAAACATATAATGTTATGTATTACTTTTAGGAAGCTAAAGAGTTGTGTTGCAATAACAACTTGACTGAAATAAAAGTGTGCTCACTTCAGAAAGGTTAGGGATGGACTGTAACATCAGCAGTACTTTAACCCCTAGATTAGTTTGTCACAAAGATGATGGGCCAACCCAGCCAGGCACAGGACTGTATTCTGCTATTCAACAGAGTACTGCAAATCATATACCTACTTGGTATGGCCGATTTCTTGGAGTGGTAGCCAGAGCTACATACTCTTTTTCACAAAACTTCCTCAGAATGTAATAACCTATTATACCTCTGCATGTGGAATCAGGCAAGACTCAGTGGAGAGGGGAGGCTTTAAGCTGAACTTTGACAGCTAGACAGGTTGTGGCCATGTTGAGATGAAGGGAGGGAGGAAAGAGTGTTCCATGTGGAAAGAACATGAGTGAAATCGCTGGAAGGCCCCGGACATGTCTGGGAATAGAGAAGAGATATGATAGAAAGAGCCAAATACCAGTGGGAGGGAATCATGGATCTTCTCTTCTTTGCTTTGTTTTTCTTATTCTCTAAGTTCAATTAGGCTATGCTTAAAGAAATTCTACTTATAAGCTTGCAATTGCAGACACACAACCGTCCACCTTGAAATCATACCAGTTTTAAGTATAGGAAATGGCCTCATTGTGCAGGTACGTAGGACTGATAGTTTGTGTTCTGCAGTTTGAATGATGGGCAAGTGATGTATCTGGACTGGTAACGTAGCAACTAATTATTGGCAACTAGAATTACTGATCCAGTTCAAGGCTATAATAGATTATTAGATTGAATTTTATGAACTTTCCAATAATAGGTTTTCACATATGAAAGTAGCTATCACATATGGTTCAACCTCTAGCATATACAGATAAGCATTTTTAAAAAGGGAATGAAAAAATATTGTTAAATATATGTTTAGAGTATTATACTTAAAAGGAATTTAATAACACTGGAATACAAGCAAAATAAGATGTTTAACACTACTGTTCTTATACACTGTAACTAATAATAGCAACGACTTCAACTGTACACATTAAAGTTGAATCACAACCTTCAGTTACCTGTACATTTGGTATGATTATAAAGAAGTCATACATGAGAACTTTAAAAGATCTTTGGAACTCGTACCTCATGTTCAACCAAAATCCCCTGCTTTAATAAAGTCACATTTTCTCTCATCTGCAGATATGGAAAATTGAGAGACAGACCTTTTCGGATTCAAACCATATGAATGTTTACTTTTTTTTTTTTTTTAGTATCCTGATATATTAAGAAGTAATTAAATACCCTCCTTCTAAGGCTGTTTTCAGAAAAACAGTAAATGAAGCTTCTTGGACTGGATATCTTTTAAATATATCTATTTTTTCTAAATTATGCCCACTTTTAAATATATCTATTTTTTTCTAAATTATGCCCACCCTTGCTTACCTCTAGTTTCAAAGTTCTTGAAATATGTGACCACAGATGTGGTGACATGTCTTGCTACCAAATGAATTTCATTTGGACCCAGTTCATGATCAGCAAAAGCAATGACTTCAACTTCCTTCAGAGTCTTTATCTTCAGGTAACTCTTATTTTCCCGTTTTTGCATTAAAGAAAAATCTCCCCTGCTGGCTTCAGGTTTTTTATTTTCTTCTTCAGGTATACAACTGCTTCTTTTATCCCACATTCTATGCAAGCTTTTCTCCTCATTCTTTTGACCATATATTACAGACAAAGGGTTTTGCTTTGATATGAAAAATGGTTTCATTGTTTCTGTGCTCTCATTAATGTGTGGTTGACTTGGAAAGCCGTAGCTTGACAGCACAGTACTGACAATATTTTCTGCGGCTAAACAAATTTTGAGTGGAGAGACAGTTGTCTGAATTTGGTTTGGCTCAACAACTGGTTTGGAGATCTCATAATGAAACACTCTTGGATTTTCACCTTTTCTCATTTCCATGAATGACATGACTTGCTGTAATGCTGTTTCTGTGGATTCATTTGCTTTCTTTAATGGTTTTTGTAAGACACTCCCTTCAGGGAGGGAGCTATTTCCTTTCATAGCTTGAGCAAAATAGCCCAAGTCAGATTCCTTTGGGCTAAAGTCTTGTACTTTGTTTCTAGAGCATGATGGTATGTTTTCTGAATCAGGCCTTTCCATTGGCTCTGAGCTTCTAATTGTGTCTTCTACAGAGGCTCTGGAATATAAGGGTAAATTTGATGAAGACTTATACTTTTTTTTCTTATCTTCCTCTGAATAAAACCCTAAACCTGGTACACTGCTTTGTGGAGGATGATTCCCGAATCTTACTTCCTTTGACATGGGCATTTTCGTATTAGTTGCTAATTCAACCTGATTAACAATGTAGGTATTTTCTACTCCTTGGAACAAACTTTCCTTTGGAAGGTTTTTGATCAGAGACTCGGTGAAATGAGTACACTGGTCCATCAGTGTACCAATGATCTCACTTGCTGCAATATTTTCTTTCAATATGCTAATTGAAGATGGTTCTGCTTGGCTAATTTCTTTGTCCAGATTGCTCTTAATTATACCAAGCATGTCGCTGACAATATTAATGGCATATGTAAGTAACTCTGAATGGAATGAATGAACCTGTAGAAGGGTATTCTGCACATTTTCCTTGGAAATGACAGTACTTGACTTGGATTCATCAGAAAACTTTTTTAGTGGTTGTAATTTTGGCAACATCTTTTTGCTTAATAGTCTCTGTTGGACAGGAAAAAGGTTTTCTACAGGCATTTTCACTACTTCAGAAAACTCATATTTAGAGATATATTTAAACTGTAAGTCTACAAATGACTCTAACAGGTTTAAAACCCTTTCTACAATTTCTCGAACAATTTGGTTGCTAGAGCCCAAAAGACTTTGGTCTTCAGTTTTAGTGTGATATATTGGTTCATTACTGAGGCTGTCCTTGGTTAGAAAACCATATTTATTTTTAGTAGTAATGTGTTCTTTCCTACTTGCTGGAGTTTCTTTACCACGTGGAGTGGGCATTTGGGATAAAAGGCACAGCTGTAATTTTTCAAATAGCATTTCAACAATTTCCCTTCCAAACATATTAATTTGTGCTTTGGTGTCTTCAGCTCTCATAGAAGCTCCCTTAAAACTACTATGAAACCTGTTTTCACAATCCTCAAGATGTGGCAACTTTAAAAGTGAAAAAGAATATTCTAATTCTTTTGCTTTTATTGAAATTTCAGTTAAACCATTTTCAGCTATCATCAAGAGCTTACATTTTTCATTTTCCATGTCATTTGATTCTGCTTGCCATTTGTCAAACATTTTTTTAAATATACCTTCTTTAGGAAAAATCTGTTCTAACTGTGAAGAAACATTTTCCAAGTAAAAACGTGCTTGTGGTTTGGCAAGATACTCTGCACCTTTATTCCCCTGTGAAAGTTTGGGATCATCCAGATGATAGAATATGATAGGATTAGCCAAATTTTGGTTATTTGTAGCATATAATCCTTGCAAAACCGTACTAACTATTTTATTTGCTGCCATGATTTGATCGGATGGTAAAGCTTTATCACTTACCATTGCTCTAATTTGCGTCACCTTTTCAAATTCTTTAACAGTTGTTTTCAGGATATTACTTATTATATCCTTGGCATACATTTTTAGTTCTGAAGTAGGCAACTTCACTTCCAGTAAGTTTTTGGCATCTCCCATTGGTAGGATGTGTGGCAGCCCAATGGCAGTCTTGGACCAGATGTCTTTTGGAGTCTTCTCTCCAGGACCTAATTTAGTCTTGCTTTTGGCCTTAGTATAACTAGGTCCTAGGTGTGGTTTTGCTCTAAATTTAGGCAAAGGAGTAACTTCTGATCTTGCTTTTAAACTTGTTTTAAAACCTGGCTTAGGGTTGCCCTTAGGGCTCAGTTTAGAACTGTATAGACTTAGAGGTTGCAACTCAACAGAACAACCTTTTTGGGACAGGGCCTTTTCTAGATAAAGTGAGACAAAATTTGTGATCTTATTGAGAACCATTTGGACTAAATCCTTCCCCACTTTTAATGGTGAACATTGTAAAAAAGTTTTTTCCAATAGAGAGGCATTTTGACTGCCTGCATAAGGATAAACCTGTGGTAGCATATAGTTAGTGAGATTACTTCCTATTCCTGCTTTTGTAGCTTCTCTGATGCATGATGATTTCTTTGGTAAAATATTTTTGTCAGTTGCTTGTACTTTATTATTTTCATATAACGATGTCACAACTACAGAGTACATTCCCCCCAAAACGCTTTCAATTATGTCACTTGCTACACTGTTAATATGGGATTGAAAGAAGTTTTTTTGTGTTATGTCTAATGTTTTAATTTTAGAGCAAGACATAAAGTGGGGGATTTCATTAAATGAAGGCAAATGGCCTATGATTTCCATTATTCTTTGATACACTTTACTTAAAATTTCTTCCACTTCACTGAATAATGCAGTTCTTTCTTTTTGTTTTGATTCTTCATTTTTCGTAAATATTTCTTCTAGAACAATTCTCTGGCTTTCCCTTTCCGATGCCATTTGGTTTTGTTCTAATGGATATTTTGAAAACAGAGACAGTTTGGTTTGTGTTTCCTGAGCTCTTTGTCCCAGTGATATTTCATTTGATGCAGTTAGTTGTGAAAATAAGTTAGGATTGTCTTTTGAGTAAAAACCGATTTCCTTTACAGATCTTTTATTATATAATATCTTTAAGATACTGTTGACAATTTCACTCACAGTGGTGATTTCTTGGAATGAAATGTTTGGATATGGATGCATCTTTTGGATTTTGAGGTCTAGGTCATTTTTAATCAGCTTCAAAATGGCACTGGCAATTATGTCAGCATATTCCTTAAGACTAGCATGTGATAGATGAATTGTAGATCCAAGTTTTTCTCTGTAACTGGCAAAAGTGAAATCTGTGAGCTCTTCACTGAGAACAGTTTCATTTGATATTTTCAGAATATTCACATTTGATTCCACCTGGCTTGATTCACAAAAGATGCTGTCATCTCGTCTACAGTTTTCCAGTTCTGGGCTCAGACATGACTTTTCTTTAGGCTGGAAATCAAGAGTAATTAACAAATCCATTCTTTCTGTGGCGAATGATTCTAACCGATTGAAAATAGTTTTAGTAATGAAGTCAGCACTTTCCTCACATGGGTCAGGAACAGATTTCGTGGGGTCTTCTTTCTCTACTATGGTTATATGAGTATCATTAGCATAAGCTGATTTCAGATTTTTTGAAGATGGAAAATGCCCCGTTTTTCTTTCACTTTTTGACTCCATAAGAAGAGGCTGTTGATACTCTGCTTTTGGAAACATATCACAAAAGGTCAGGGGCAATCTTGTAGAAGTAGGATCCTTTGAATTTATGCTAAGTATGACAGAGCTGAGATTATGAAGAACACTATCTACTATATCATTGGATATCAAAATGACATCTGACTTAGGAACTGAAAAATTTGGAGGAATCTTATTTGCACCCTCAATGAACATTTCAGAATTTGCTCTGGAATTTTTGCCAGCTATGCTATATTTCAAAGCAGGTGTGGCAAATGTGAGATTATTCTGATACAGTATTTTTTCATAAATATCACATAAGATACTTTCAATGGTATCTTGTATTTGAAACTGAAGTACTTTTTGATACTCACCCTTAATAAACAGCTTTTCAATTATACCTTCTTGCTGATCTGAATTAATCTCTTTGTCAGAATTGTTTTTGTCACATTTTCCTTTAGATGATACAATATCTAACACTGTGTTAACAATCTGACTTGCAATACTTTCAGAAACCACAATGTTATGAGTTAAGAAAGAATTTTCCCTTTCTTTATCTAATTCATGTTTGATTCCTTGTAAAATTTTTCTGGCCACTTCTATTGCATATGTATTTAATTTATTCAAAGAGACTTGACATAATGAATTGGTCTTTTCTGACATAATATGATCCACTGAGCAACAGGAAAATTGATCATCAGAATACAAATCTTTGGCTGATAATGCTTTGCTTAATGTACTCTTATCCTGCTGAATAGGTAAAGCCATTGGAACTGTGAAGTTGATCTGGGGACAAAAGAGAGATTGTACTTTGGAAGTAGCAAAAGTTTCTAAGCTTGTTAATATTGCCTGTACAATATCTTCAACTATGTTTACTTTAGCCTGTGTGTCAACATTGAATCTGGAATGAAGAGTATATGGATTCTTGTTTGGCACAGTGATGGAGGGCTTTCCTCCTCCACTGGTGTGTTCATGAAAAGAAACATTTGTTGAAAAGGTGATGGTCTTATACCTGTTTTCGCTTGCATTTCTCCCTGTCATAGCAGCTGAATAAAGTTTATCAAACACAGTTCTAACAATATCACCTGCCACTATGGTTACATCTGCTTCAGACATTATCATTTTATCTATAAATTGAACAGATGTTTGAGCAACTGTCTCTTCAACATTGTGAGGGATGCCACTTAAATAGGAATGGGAGAGAGAAAGCACATTTAATTGACTGACCAAAGCACTTTGAAAAATTTCATTCAAAATATTTCTTATAATGGGAACAATTGGAGATTTCTGTGGTTCTTTGAGTTTCACTTCAATTTTGTTTAAGGTTCTTTCTAGAACACATTGTTGAAGAGAATCTGATTTAGTTTCTTCTCTAAGTGATCTTCTCTCTCCAATGAATTCTCTCTCTGTATTTGCAGCATCTTCTAGAAATGAATCTGATTCAACTCCACCAGGAAGAAAATTTCCATAGGTTGGCCTGTATCTATAAGCTTGAATGCCTCTCTCTTCAGTTTCAGTTTCATTAAGCATATCTGAGGATACTGCATCTAAAATTAAACTGACTATATTCTCAAGCATTTGTTTGTCAGGTGGTGGTGTTTCCATACTTGTCCTCAAATCTAATGAGTTCATATTTAATTCTGTTTGAATAGCTTTCAAAATAGCACTTGATACCTTCTTTGCATGCGTGTATAAAGCAGACTGCAATAGTTCTTCATGTGTGTCCGTGAAAACACTGGGACTTTCACATTCCAAGTCCATCTTACTGCTTTTTTTATTTCCATCATTGATAGACGCCTCCAGAGTTTCTAAATTTCCATTGGCAAACCCTTCTAGTTTAGCAAAAACCATATTAAGAATATCTGAAGCCACAGCTTTCAGTTTATTAGAATGAATTTCTTTTGTGCTCCCTGTTTTGGAAGACTTAGGAGCAATAGATTTTTCCTTGCTTTTAGTCATCTCTTTATTACTCTTCTGAACCATCCTGGAAACTATGCTGGAGATTATGTCAGTGCACTTGGCCATTTCCTCAACAATTGAAGTAAACGATAGGCTGTCAATATCAAGAGACTCTGAGACAGCTTTAAATCCTGAACTTACAGAACTACTATCCATGTCAACACTACATAATTTTGCAAGGATATATTCAAAAATTGTTGTGGAAATGAGCTGAACATTAGACTGCATTTCAGTGGCTGTTTGCTGATTCTCATTTGTCTTCTCTCTGCTTAGCTTACTACAAGATGGCTGACAGTAAGGGTGGATTCCTATGAGCTTGCATAACATTTCATAGAGTGTTTCCCCAATATTATCTAACACTTGCAATCTGGAATTCTCTTTGAGATCTTTTTCACTAATGACACTATGGAGAGCACATGGAGTAGCTAAAAATCTGTAAGAAGTTTTTTTGTCCTGTCCACTTGGCAAAATGTTCCCTTTATCAACATTATCAGATCTGCATGATGTCATAGGCTTTGGATTATCTGAAGGGAGTGAAATATTGCTTTGATCTGAATGTCCACTTGATAATATTTCACAAATGCAAGTTAATAATGGAGATGCCATAATGTCATCACTGAGATTTGAGACAAGAGATTCTAATTTATCAGTGTCAGTAAAAAATCCTTTACCTGTAAGGGATTTGGTATGGTCTGTTTCCCTAAGATTTAAGTTTTTCATATTGAGTTCCAGTTCATTCTGGATAGCATGCAAAACAATGTTTACCACTTTAGTTGTATAAGTACGAAGTTGAGATTGTAATGAAGATTGCTCTGCAAGTGAAGGTTTGAAGCCCATTTGCAATTTTGGACAAATAAATAACTTCAGCCTTTTAAAAACTGCATTAATGATCTTATCAGTAATGTCATCTATAGACTTAGGTTCACTTTCTTCAGATTTTAACAGGGAAGGCTTTGCAGGATCTACATCGAGTGAAGATAAATATTTCATTTTCTTTTCACTCTCGAACAATATTTTTAATGGCTTTTGATTTGGTGCTTCTTTGACCATGTGGAGAGTGTCAGGACTCTCTAGAGAAGTTTGATGAACTGATGATGAAATGGAACTTTTGGTGGTATTGGGAATGCAGCTTGCCTTATGAAGTGTATTTAATATAGCATCTGTTATTTCTTGAGCCACTGCACTAATTTCTGACACAGAAAACATCTGGTCCATCCATTCTTGATGTGACTGTACTTGAGGTTTTTCTGAAACAAGAACTGAAGCCTCTTTGCCAGTTTTACTGTCTAAATGGCCAGGAGGAATAGAAGATATGTCCTTGAGCATTTCCTTTAAAATACTTTTAACTATGTTTTCTGAAGCCTTTTGTATTTGATGCTTTTGATCTTGGCTGAAAAACAAAATGTCTTTATTTAAACAGGGATTTTCCTTTAAAATTTTATTCTTAAAAAATGGTAGCTCAGTCTTTAACCTCCGAACATGAAATGCAATTTTCCTTCTTGAAGAAGCAGGCTTTGTAGGTTGTTTGCTATTTCTTTTGTATTCAGGACAAGTGTTTCCTTTTGTAAACCAATGCTCAGGAATCTGTTCTTGTGATTTTGCTTTTTCATCTTTAAAAGATGAATCAAGCACATTTTCCACAGTTTTGTCTATTTCTTCATTATCATCTTCAGAATAAAGGACCATGCCAGGAACATTAATAGGTGGAAATGGTCTTCCACACCCAGGACCATTAGATAATCTAGTGCCAGTGAGTCCGCACTTTACTTCAGTGTCAGAAGGACTTCTCAGTCTAGAATGTCTACATTTTTGATTATCTGCTTGTACTGGTTCCTGATGTAACTGAGTAAAGATATCATCGAGCAGCTTAAGGAATACTACTGTTTCATCAGATAGAATAAGTCTCTCATTGTTAAGTTCGGTTTGTATATGTCCTAGTATAGTGCTGATTGCTTCCTCTATATAGCCAACCAAAGAGGACTGGGAAAAAATATTTGACATTAAATTTTGTATTTCTTCTTTAACAATTAAATTAGCTGCATCAAGTTCAGCACTACATTTCTTTTTGTTGGCTTTTATAAGGCGCATATATGTTGGGTCTGCCATATGTTGCTGATAGGAAAGTTTAGCTGAATCTTCCAGGTGAGGAAATTCATATTGCTTGCAAGATGCAAGAGTCATCAGCTTTTCTAAAATGGCATGCACCATATCCTCTGCAATATCACACATGGGTTCCACAGTATGAGGCAGTGAATCTATTAAAGGTTTTCCATATGATGGAGTGAGAGATTCTCCACTGGGTGTTAAGCTTGGTTTAATGTTGACTGACAAATCTTCTTGTGAAAATATCTGGATACATTTTTTCTGAACTGCAGACTGTAGCTTCTCAAGCATATTTTCCACGATCTCTGAAGCTACTGAGCAGATATCAGCATTAGAAACCAAGTCTCCTTTTTCAGGCTTACTTTGGTCAACAAAAACTTCAGCAGTAACAGAAGAGATAGAAGGAATGGCCTGTGTTAAATCAGACATTATTTCTTGAAAAATGCTTTCCAAAATCAATTTAGTTTCCCCTTTTAAGTGACATTTAAAGTTAACAAAAAAATTCTTTAAACTCTTCATTTCATTCATGGCTTTTGTTTTTTGATCAGAAAACAATGGACTCTCTAAGCCATCTGTTTCAGTGGTAGCATCCTTTGATTTTTTTGTACCATCTGTTTCAGTGGTAGCATCCTTTAATTTTTTTGTGCCCGTTTCAAATGATGCTAGAAGGTGACTATCAGATTTACAACTTCTGAACTTAGGGTATGTATATATCATGCTTGTTTTATTATATTTGAGTTCAGATGTTATAGATTGTTCTTTAATGTGATATGTTTTTCCCACAACTGTTCTTTCCACATGGGCAGATGGTGGTTTTAAAGGTGTGGTTGGTCGCCTTACTGATATGTCAATTGCAAATGCACAGGGCTCTCCCTGAAATGTTTTAGTTGTTGCAGATGTGTAGCTTCCATATGTAAACTCTTCACTGCATGTGCTACAAAAACTCAAACTATCTGAAGAGAGGATGGAGTCATCACACACTGGGTATGCATTATTTTTCAACCTTTCTTCATACTTTGTGATGGCTGGGTATAATATACTGGTCACTGTAGCCACAACCCAGGTCATTATATTCTGAATTATGCTATTCAGTTCCCCAGAAGTTACCTGGAAAGAGGCAAGCAGGAATGAAAAGAAAATCATGTTAACAACTTACTCTATTCTGGGACAGAGGATAACATTTAATTTTTTATGTGAAACAATGCATAACTTGATACCATCATCATAAAAAGAACACAGTGAAAGAAAATCTATTTAGAATTTCAAATTAATTTCAAGTTGGTTTATTCTGTGCTACAGTAAAATACTTTTTGTATAAGTTTCCATTTGACTCCCATTCCCTCAGAAGTTCCCCCCCACACAACATTTATTGCCAGGATAAATGAATTTCTGGTAAAAAAAAAAAAATCACTAACTTGCTATCCAGGCACATTACAGGCAAGTATTTTGGCAAGAAGAAACATGGTGTCTACAACCCAGCAAAAGTACTTTAAAATGAACCAGATTATTTCTAACAAAGCATTTCTCAAACAGATGCAGTCAAAACATTTGGGTGCCTTCAGAGGCATCTGTCTAGCTAAGATGTAAGGATGGAAAAGAAGCCATCTCTCCTCCCCTTCCCTGCTGCAGGGGTGAGCCTGTGATGTGTATATATGGAAATGACTACAGCTAATTGCTAAGAATCATTTGATAGGCAACAAAAAAGTTCATGCTTTACAGAGATTGAATGGCTTTGTATCCAACAAGAAAGTATCAGTGGAAACTGTCTTAAGAAGGCTGAGAAAAGGTGATGCACTGAGGGAACAAATGAATCTAGATTGAAGACAAGGGCAATCTAGAACTGAGTCTCAAAGAGTCAGGAGGGCTGAGCAAGAATAGGTGTTGAAGAATCCCTCATTTTGAGCTGGAAATAAGAACTTAGGGACCAGATTTGAATGACAGTTTCCTTAGTGGTCAGTGGTGCTGTCCTACATTTAAACTGGACCAACAGTAGAAACAAAATCTATCTATCTGTTTCTATATACCTCAAATTATATACTGAAAAGAAATATTTTTTTAATTTATTTATTTTTGGCTGCATTGAATGAGCCAAAACTTTGAATCAAAGTTTTCATTTTGCTATATATTCTATGAATTGAGTCCATGTGAAAAAAGTATGTCAGAATATATGCTGTTTTCAAACCTCTCTCTCTTTCCTAACTGGTCTGACTGGATCCAGAATTAGGCCTTATAAAAATACCCTCTTATCCAAGTCTCAGCTCATAGGTGACCAGGTCCTTTTTATGTGACTGGGGTGCTTCCCACCAAACTGGCTAGAGACAAACCCAGGCATCCCAACTCATCAGCCAAGTCTGTGAAGTGATTTTGTTAATGGCTTCCCATGACAGACTGGTTTTATGATTATTTGATGGCTAGGTCCCTTAATGACCCTTCCCTGACTTCCTGCTCATCCCCATGAGACATCTTCCTGAAGAGCCAAAATTATGTTTTGATGAGAACTTTAGACTACTGTAAAATCTAAGAATTAACTTAAAGTAAACGTATAAAAGAAGAAAGAAAGGGCAAAGAGGGACACTAATATCAATAAATGATTACTCAGTTTGATTCATAGTTTTTTTCCTATTATGACACATACAAGAGTATTGTTAATATGCTGCTTTATCAATGAGTTTTATGATACATACTTTTTCTTTCAAGCAGTTTTGTAGGAGATTCTGTTGTCTGTAAAGTCAAGAAAGGTTGATGATTTAATTATTACTTAGGGTCAAGAATTTATATAGCTTTTTACAAAACTTCTAATCAGTGAATCAGTTTCTTCTCTTTATATCTAAGAGATTTTTAAAAGAAGTTCAAAAGAATAAACTTTTTTATTGTCCACCCCCACCACCTATTTCTCTTCCTTCTTTGATTTTGACCCACATGATTTATTACTCAAAGGAGTAGAATTGTGGCTGCTGCATAAAAAAATATGTCTATTTGAAAATTCCGATTCTGACCCATGTTAACCATTCCTGCTTTGAGGTTCTCTGGGGAAGGACACAGACCTGGAGGGAGACAGTGAGCTAGTCCTTTCTGTTTGCTAAAAGGCAGCATGAGTTAGCAAGACAATCTGACCAGAGCTTCTGGATAATCCTTAATTTACCCTTTCAAATCCCATAGTCCTACCCACACTCTCCTCAAACAGTAGTAAGGAATTAAGTGGTGACTATTTAATAACTATGGGTTAAAATCATAAATTTCTAGCCATATTAAATACCAATTTAGATGTAGCCCTTTTCTATGTATGACAATATTCTATCATGTGTTCTAATTAGATTTTTTATCATGATACTAATGAAATAAACAACATAGTTTTCTGAATTGTAAAAATTAACTCAATGAAAAATATAGAATAACATACATTTAATAAAACAAGATCTAAGACTTTAGTTCTGATTTATTTTTGTATATTTCAGATATTTATTTTCATAAATTTCAACATAGGCCCTTTGCTTATCTTCTTCCTGCTTTCTTAAGAGAAAATTGATATACCTTTTTTACTTTTTCTAGGCCTGTACTTTACATTATAAAATTAGACACTGAGTTTGTGTTTTGCAGTGATGAGAGCTGGGATCCTGCTCCAATAGCAGCGAGCATCACTGACCTGTGAAGAAGACCACACGCAGAGGAAACAAGCTTGGACTGAAATCAGTGATAGCTTACTCATCAACTGTGTTCTCCCAAGATCTCAGAAGAACATGTATACAGTTAAATGGGTTCCTTCAGAAGGTTGGCAAGATGGCCGAGTAGAAGGATTTGATCTCACCTTCTCTCATGAAAACACCAAAAACACAACTAATGGCTGAACAACCATTGACAGAAAAGACTGGAACCTATCAAAAGAGATATTCTACATCTAAAGGCAAAGAATAAGCCACAGAAAGATGGTAGAAGGGGTGCTTTCATAATATAATCAAATCCCATACCCCCCAGGTTGGCAACCCACAAACTGGAAACTAATTATATCACAGAGGTTCTCCCACAGGACTGAGAGTTCTGAGTCACACATCAGGTTCCCCAGCCTGGGGGTTTGGCATCAGGAGGAGGAGCCCCCAGAGCATTTGGTTTGAAGGCTAGTGGGGCTTGAGTGCAGGAGCTCCATTGGACTGGGGGAAACAGAGACTTCACTCTTGGAGGGTGCACACAAGGTTTCATGTGCACAGGGACCCAGGGCAAAGCAGTGACTCTGTAGGAACCTGGGCCAGACCTATCTGCGGGTCTTGGAGTGTCTCCTGGGGGTCAGCTGTGGCCCACTCGGGGGCAAGAATGCTGGTGGCAGAGACCACTGGGAAAATTCCTCAGCATGAGCTCTCCCAAAGGTCACCACTTTGGCACTGAGACCTGGCCCCACCCATTAGCCTGCAGGTTCAAGTGCTGGGATGCCTGAGGCCATAAAACCAACAGGATGGGAATACAGTCCTACCCATCAACAGACAGGCTGGCTAAAGTGCTCCTGAGCCCCTTGACACAGGCCTGTCCATCAGAGGGACATGACCCAGTTCCACCCAAAGTGGGCAGGTACCAGTCCCTCCTGCCAAGAAGCCTGCATGAGCCCCTGAACTGACCTCGCCCACCAGGGGGCAGACACCAGAAGCAAGAACTACAATCCTGCAGCATGCAGAATGGAGACTACAAACACAGAAAGTCAGGCCATAAAGGAGTGGTATGATATATGTAAAGTGAAGAAAGGGAAAAATGTACAACCAAGAATACTCAAACCAGCAAGGCTTTCATTCAGATTTGACAGAGAAATCAAAAGCTTTACAGACAAGCAAAAGTTAAGAGAATTCAGCACCACCAAAACAGCTTTATGACAAATGCTAAAGGAGCTTCTCTAGGAGGAAAAGAAAAGGCCACAACTAAAAACAAGAAAAGTACAAATGGAAAAGTTCACCAGTAAAGGCAAACATACAATAAAAGTAGGAAATCATCCACACACAAATATGATATCAAAACCATCAATCGTGAGGAGAGTATAAATGCATGATATATTGGAAATGCATTTGAAATTGAGACCAGCAACTTAAAACAACCTTGCATATGTATAGACTTCTTTATCAAAACCTCATGGTAACTGTATCTACAATAGATAGACAAAAAAGAAAAAGGAATCCAACACTAAAGATAGTCATCAAATCACAAGAGAAGAGAAGAGGAAGGGAAGAAAAAAAACCTACATAAACAAACCCCCCAAAATTAAGAAAATAGCAAGTAGAGGCAAGACAGGACTCGTGCCCCTGAGAGACTGGGGTATGGGGGCAGTTCCCATGTTCAGAGGGGCCCACACATGAAAAGGGGATCAGCAGGGATGGGGAGAGAGTTTGCGGGGATCAGAAAGGAACACGGCCAGCGTTTTCCCCATTGGCTCAGTGCCCTGGGGTCCCAAGCCTAAACCTTCGCCCCCTGGCTGCGCTGAGTCTAGGCCCTGTCCCCCAATCCCCCAAGGCCTTTTCCGGCATGCCAGTCCTGAGCCTATGCCCTGTCCCCCTCGCCTAATCCCTGAGCCCCCACCGAGGTCTTTTCTGGCCCTTTTTTATTTTTGGTTGCTGTTGTGGTTTGGTTTTGCCTTGTTGTTGTTTCATTTATATTTTTAATTTTTCTAATGTATTTTTTATTCTAATTTTATTTTTTATTCTTTGTTGTTCTTTGTTTGTTGCCATTTTTTTTTTTTTTTTTGGGCTGTGCCACGCAGCTCACAGGATCTTGGTTTCCCAGGCCAGGGGTCAGACCTTAGCTCCTGTGGTGGGAGCACTGAGTCCAAAACACTGGACTAACAGAGAACCTCAGACCCCAAGGAATATTAATTGCTGTGAGCTCTCCGGGAGGTCCTCATCTTGGCACCAAGACCCAGCTCTACCCAACTGCCTGCAAACTCCAGTGCTGGACGCCTCAGGCCAAACAACCAGTAAGAGAAGAACATAGCCCCACCCATCAAAAAAAAAGAGATGACAAAAAAATATGTTACTGATGAAGGAGCAAGGTAAAAAACTATAAGACCAAATAAATGAAGAGGAAATAGGCAAGCTACCTGAAAAATATTTCAGAGTAATGACAGTAAAGATGATCCAAAATCTCAGAAATAGAATGGAGGTACGGATTGAGAAAATACAAAAAATGTTTAACAAGGACATAGAAGAACTAAAGAACAAACAAACAGTGATGAACAACATAATAACTGAAGTGAAAAGTACACTAGAAGAAATCAATAACAGAAGAACAAATAAGTGAGCTAGAAGATAGAATGGTGGAAATCACTGCTGAGGAGCAGAATAAAGAAAAAAGAATAAGAAGAAATGAGGACAGTCTCAGAAACCTCTAGGACAACATTTAATGCACCAACATTTGAATTATAGGGGTTCCAGAAGAAGAAGAAAAAGAGAAAGGGCCTGAGAAAATATTTGAAGAGATTATGGTCAAAAACTTCCCTAACATGGGAAATAGGCACCCAAGTCCAGGAAGCACAGAGAGTCCCATACAGAATAAACACAAGGGGATACACACCAAGATATATTAATCAAACTAACAAAAATTAAATTCAAAGAAAAAACAAAAGCAGCAAGGGAAAAGCAACAAATAACATACAAGGGAATCCCCATAAAGTTATCAGCTGATTTTTCAGCAGAAACTCTGCCAGCCAGAAGGGAGTGGCAGGAAATACTTAAAGTGATGAAAGGGAAAAACATACAACCAAGATTACTCTACCCAAGAAGGATTTCATTCAGATTCAACAGAGAAATCAAAAACTTTACAGACAAGCAAAAGACAAGAAAATTCAGCACCACCAAAACAGCTTTACAACAAATGCTAAAGGAACTTCTCTAGGCGGGAAACACAACAGAAGAAAAAGACCTACAGAAACAAACCCAAAACAATAAAGAAAATGGTAATAGGAACCTACGTGTTGATAATTACCTTGAATTACCTTGAATGTAAATGGGTTAAATGCTCCAACCAAAAGATATAGCCTGGCTGAAATAATAAAAAAAAAAACAAGACCAATATCTATGCTGTCTACAAGAGACCCACTTCAGACCTAGGGACACATACAGACTGAAAGTGACGGGATGGAAAAAGACATTCCATGCAATTGGAAATCAAAGAAAGCTGGAGGAGCAATACTCATATATCAGAAAAAATAGACTTTAAAATAAAGACTGTTACAAGAGATAAGGAAGGACACTACATAATGATCAAGGGGTTCAATCCAAGAAGAAGATGTAACAATCAAATATTTATGCATCCAACATAGGAGCACCTCAATACACAAGGCAAATGCTAAGAGCTGTAATAGGGGAAACTGACAGTAACACAATAATAGTGGGGGACTTTGGTTTCCCACTGAAACCAATGGGCAGATCAGCCAGACAGAAAATAGGGGTAGGGGGGTGAGAAAAAGATTGTCCTCTTCATAAACAGTACACATTTCAAGTTCTTAACTGAGTGAACTACAGCCCAAATGCCACATCAAGCACAAGATGACATTCACCAGCTATGAGGATATTTCATCATTCATTCACTCATTCCACAAACAGTTACTGAGTGCCCAGAGTGAGCATTCAAGCCCTGTCCTTAAGGATGAAGACAGACCAGTGAACAACACAGACAAAAATGCCTGCCTTCACCAAGCTTTCATGAGGCAAAGCCTAGCATGTAGCACAAATTAAAGATGGATGTGTACTTTGTCTATGAGAGAGCTGGAGTTCCCACAGTCACACTGGCATCCAAATGAGACATCCTAAAAAGGCTACAGCCCTGTGTTACTGCAGACTGTGAAACACATGCTTGGTTTTTGTCACAGAACTATCTAGAGCATAGGGGCAGCTAGGAAGGGAGGTGCAAACACTGATCCTAACTGCTGTAAAACAGGGCTGAAGAGTAGGTCCCACCTTTGGAAGCTCACAACGGATGGAGGGTGGGCCAACCCTCCCGCTGCAGAAGTAGCCAACAAGCACCTCCTTCAGTTTGAGGAAATGGTCCTCTCCTGCTATAAAAATGGCTTTAAGAAGCAGCTGGGTGTGTGTGTGGGGGAAGCTACAGCAGCCACAGAAGCTGTTAGATAAGGTAAAAAAAAAAATATATATATATATATATATATATATACATATATATATATATATATTTAAATATGGTTTTTTAAGACCCTTGCATGCATTTATTCAACTAATATTTATTAAATCCTCACTACATATACAGAAAGCACCGTGGTAGGAACTAGGGAAAGAGAGAGAGGAGTGGGTGGAGACATGGTTCCTGCCCTCATGTCTCTTTACCTTCTAGAAAGAGAGTCAGACATTGAACAACTAATCAATTAATTAAAAGTAGAACATCTACTAGGAAGAACGATTGGAGTCTATAAGAACTTTAAAAGGGCAAATTAACCTAGTGCCAAAGATAACAGAAACCCTTTACACAATCCCACTCACTTTCTCACTCTCTCCTCTCCCTCTTCTCCATTCTGTCCCCTCCCCCATCCCTCCTCTCTCAGACACACATGCACACACACACACACACACACAGGCACACATAGCTATGATGCAATCAGGCACCTCTTTGTCTTCCTTTCAAAGAGATAACTTTTGAGCTATAAATACTAAAGATACTATTCATTCTGGCTTTTAGGCCAACAGGCTGCAACCTGGCAAAACCATGCCAAAATTCCTAATCTGAGTTAAGATGCAGTCAGGTCTAGATGAAAAAAGGAATGTTTCAACTGATTACATCTTCAAATGTTTCCTAGATATTTGAGTTTATGGTTGTGCTTGTCCTTCTTGATACTTAATTAGAATGTACAGGCCTCAGATATGAGCTTGCAGGAGATGGACAGTGTTCAAAATGAAAATGACAGCTTTCCATTGGCTTGTGTGCTGTTCTATATAGCATCTCAGTGTCAGGTGTTGAAGTGAAGCTAAACTACTAAAAACAGAAGATGTAAAGGCTAAAGTTGAAAAATTAAAACTTAGAGTCTACATATACTGAACTTTGGTTATTCAACTGTAAAGTCAAATTGGAAAAAAAAGCATAAGAAAAACAAGCAAGGAATATAATTTTGGACAAAGCACTGAGCTGAGCAGATTTAAAAATTTTTCAATTAAGTTATATAACTACAAAATATTTGTGGTAGATAAAAATTAGAAAATACAGGCATATAGACAGAGATAAAAATACAGCCATATTTAATAACCAAAGCACTTTCCATAAAATGACTATATCAAAGTATTTAACAAATTCTTTATTATTGGGCATTTATGCTTTTGCCTAATCTTTATTAACACAAATGTTTTGATGAACACCTTTATATATGCATTTCTGCACATCTCTCATTATTTTCTTATAATAAATTCTTAGAAGTGGCATTTCTTAGCTGGGCAGTGTTCAGAAGTTTAAAATCAGAATTAAAGCAATAGCAAACTTCAGAAAAAAGAAATATGAGTAACACAATAACAGTGAGGGACTTTCACACTCCACTTTCATCAATGGACAGTTCATCCAGAGAGAAAATCAATAAGGAAACACAGGCTTTAAATGACACATTAAACCATATAGACTTAATTGATATTTATAGGACATTCCATCCAAAAGCAGCAGGATACACATTCTTCTTAAGTGCATATTGAACATTATCCAGGATAGACAATATGTGGGGCCACAAAGTGAGCCTTGCTAAATTTAAGAAAATTGAAACCATATCAAGCATCTTTTCCAACTATAACTCTATGAGATTAGAAATTGACTACAAGAAAAAGAAATTATAAAAACCACAAGCAAGTAGAGGCTAAAAAATATGTGACTAAAGGACAAAGGGATCACTGAAGAAATCAAAGAGGAAATCAAAAAATACCTAGAGACAGATATTGGGGATTGGTTCAAGATGGCAGAGTGGAAGGACATGCTCTCAACTCCCTCTTGCGAGAGCACCGGAATCACAACTAACTGCTGAACAATCATCAACAAGAAGACACTAGAACTCACTTAAAAAGATACCCCACATCCAAAGACAAAGGAGAAGCTGCAATGAGATGGTAGGAGTGGTGCAATCACAATAAAATCAAATCCCATAGCCGCTGGGTGGGTGACTCACAAACTGGAGAACACTTAAACCACAGAAGTCCACCAACTGGTGTGAAGGTTCTGAGCCCCATAGCAGGCTTCCCAACCTGGGGGTCTGGCAACAGGAGGAGGAATTCCCAGAGAATCAGACATTGAAGGCTAGTGGGATTTGATTGCAGGACTTTGACAGGACTTGGGGAAACAGAGACTCCACTCTTGGAGGGCACACACAAAGTAGTGTGTGCATCAGGACCCAGGGCAAGGAGCAGTGACCCCATAGGAGACTGAACCAGACCTACCTGCTAGTGTTGGAGAGTCTCCTGTAGAGGTGGGGGGTGGCTGTGGCTCACCACAGGGACAAGGACACTGGCAGCAGTTTTGGGAAGTACTCCTTGGTGTGAGCCCTCCCAGAGTCTGCCATGAGCCCCACCAAAGAGCCAGGTAGACTCCAGAGCTGGGTCACCTCAGGCCAAACAACCAACAGGGAGGGAAGCCAGCCCCACCCATCAGCAGACAAAAGGATTAAAGTTTTATGGAGCTCTGCCCAACAGAGCAACACCCAGCTCTACCCACCACCAGTCCCTCCCATCATGAAGCTTGCACAAACCTCTTAGATAGCCTCATCCATCAGAGGGCAGATAGCAGAAGCAAGAAGAACTACAATCCTGCAGCCTGGGGAACAAAAACCACACTCACAGAAAGATAGACAAGATAAAAAGGCAGAGGACTATGTACTAGATGAAGGAAAAAGATAAAACCCCAGAAAAACAACTAAATGAAGTGGAGATAGGCAACCTTCCAGAAAAAGAATTCAGAATGATGATAGTGAAGATGATCCAGTACCTCAGAAAAAGAATGGAGGCAAAGATGCAGAAGATGCAAGAAATGTTTAATGAAGACCTAGAAGAATGAAAGAACAAACACCTAGAAGAATTAAAGAACAAACAGAGATGAGCAATACAATAATTGAAATGAAAAATATACTAAAAGGAATCAATAGCAAAATAACTGAGGCAGAAGAACGGATAAGTGACCTGGAAGACAGAATGGTGTAATTCACTGCCACAAAACAGAATAAAGGAAAAATAATGAAAAGAAATGAAGACAGCCTAAGAGACCTCTGGGACAACATTAAATGCAACAACATTCACATTATAGGGGTCCCAGAAGGAGAAGAGAGAGAGAGAAAGGACCCGAGAAAACATTTGAAGAGATTAAAGTTGAAAATTTCCCTAACATGGGAAAGAAAATAGCCACCCAAGTCCAGGAAGTGCAGAGAGTACCAGGCATGATAAACCCAAGAAGAAACACATCAAGAAACATATTGATCAAACTGACAAAAATTAAAGACAAAAATTATTAAAAGCAACAAGGGAAAAATGACAAACAAAATACAAGGGAATTCCCATAAGGTTAACAGCTGATTTCTCAGCAGAAACTATACAAGCCAGAAGGGCAAGGCATGATATATTTAAAGTGATGAAAGGGAAGAACCTAAACCAAGATTACTCTGCCCGGCAAGGATCTCATTCAGATTCGAGAGAGAAATCAAAAGCTTTACAGACAAGCAAAAGCTAAGAAAATTCAGCAGCACCAAACCAGCTCTACAACAAATGCTGAAGCAACTTCTCTAAGTGGGAAACATAAGAGAAGAAAAGGACCTAAAAAAACAAACCCAAAACAATTAAGAAAATGGTAATAGGAACATACATATCAATAACTACCTTAAAAGTGAATGGATTAAATGCTCCAACCAAAAGACACAGGCTCACTGAATGGATACAAAAACAAGACCCATATATATGCTGTTTACAAGAGACCCACTTCAGACCTAGGGACACATAGGAACTGAAAATAAGGGGATGGAAAAAGATATTCCATGCAAATGTAAATCAAAAGAAAGCTGGAGTAGCAATACTTGTTTCAGGTAAAATAGACTTTAAAGTCTGTTACAAGAGACAAGGAAGGACACTACATAATGATCAAGGGATCAATCCAAGAAGAAGATAAAACAATTATAAATATATATGCACCCAACATAGGAGCACCTCAATACATAAGGCAAATGCTAACAGCTATAAAAGAGGAAATCGAAAGTAACACAATAATAGTGAGGGACTTTGACACCACACTTACACCAATGGACAGATCATCCAGACACAGAATTAATAAGGATACACAAGCTTTAAATAACACACTAGACCAGATAGATTGAATTGATTTTTATAGGACATTCCATCCAAAAACAGCAGATTACACTTTCTGCTCAAGTGCACATGGGACATTCTCCAGGATAGATCACATTTTGGGTCACAAATCAAGCCTCAGTAAATTTAAGAAAATTGAAACCATATCAAGCACCTTTTCCAACCACAACACTATGAGATTAGAAACTTTATGGGGAAAAAATGTAAAAAACATAAACACATGGAGGCTAAACAATACATTACTAAATAACCAAGAGATCACTGAAGAAATCAAAGAGGAAATCAAAAAATACCTAGAGAAAATGACAATGAAAACATGATCCAAAACCTATGGAATGCAGCAAAAGCAGTTCTAAGAAGGAAGTTTATAGCAATACAATCCTATCTCAAGAAACAAGAAAAGTCTCAAATAAACAATCTAACCTTACACCTACTGGAACTAGAGAAAAAAGAACAAAGAAAACCCAAAGTTCGTAGAAGGAAAAAATTCATAAAGATCAGAGCAGAAATAAATGAAATAGAAAAAAAGAAAACAGTAGCAAGATCAATAAAACTAAAAGTTGGTCCTTTGAGAAGATAAAATTGGTGAACCTTTAGCCAAACTCATCAAGTAAAAGAGGGAGAGGACTCAAATCAATAAAATTAGAAATGAAAAAGGACAAGTTAAAACAGACATTGCAGAAATACAAAGCATCATAAGAGACTACTACAAGCAACTCTATGCTGATAAAATGGACAACCTGGAAGAAATGGACAAACTCTTAGAAAGGTATAACCTTCCAAGCCTGAACCAGGAAGAAATAGAAAATATGAACAGACCAATCACAAGTCATGAAATTGAAACTGTGATTAAAAATCTTCCAACAAACAAAAGCCCAGGACCAGATGGCTTCACAGGCCAATTCTATCAAACATTTAGAGAAGCGCTAAAACCAATCCTTCTCAAACTCTTCCAGAAAACTGCAGAGGAAAGAAAATTCCCAAACTCATTCTACAAGGCCACCATCACCCTGATATGAAAAGCAGACAAAGATATCACAAAAAAAGAAAATTACAGACCAATGTCACTGATGAATGTAGATGCAAAAATATTCAACAAAATACTAGCAAACAGAATCCAACAACACATTAAAAGGATCATACACCATGATGAAGTTGGATTTATCCCAGGGATGCAAGGATTCTTCAATACATGCAAAACAATGTAATACGCCACATTAAAAATTGAAGAATAAAAACCATATGATCATCTCAATAGATGCAGAAAAAGCTTTTGAAAAATTCAACACCCATTTATGATAAAAAATCTCCATAAAGTGGGCATAGAGGGAACCTACCTCAACATAATAAAGGTCATATATGACAAACCCACAGAAAACATCATTCTCAATGGTGAAAAGCTGACAGCATTCCCTCTAAGGTCAGGAACAAGACAAGGATGTCCACTCTCGCTGCTATTATTCAACATAGTTTTGGAAGTCCTAGCCATGACAATCAGCAAAGAAAAAGAAATAAAAGGAATACAAATTTGACAAGAAGTAGTAAAACTGTCACTGTTTGCAGATGACATGATACTATACATAGATAATCCTAAAGATGCCACCAGAAAACTACTAGAGCTAATCAATGAATTTGGTAACGTTTCAGACTACAAAATAAATGCACAGAAATCTCTTGCATTCCTATACACTAACAACAAAATATTGGAAAAATAAATTAAGGAAGCAATCCCATTCACCATTGCAACAAAAATATTAAAATACCTAGGAATAAACCTACCTAAGGAGGTAAAAGACCTGTATTCAGAAAACTATAAGACACTGAGGAAAGAAATCAAAGATGACACAGATGGTGAGCGATATACCATGTTCTTGGATTAGAAGAATATTGTGAAAATGACTATACTACAAAAAGCAATCTACAGATTCAATGCAATCCCTATCAAACTACCAGTGGCATTTTTCACGGAACTAGAACAAGAAATCTTAAAATTTGTGTGGAGACACAAAGGACCCCAAATAGCCAAAGCAGTCTTGAGGGAAAAAAACGGAGCTGAAGGAATCAGACTCCCTGACTTCAGACAATACTACAAAACTACAGTAATCAAGACAGAATGGTACTGGCACAAAAATAGAAATATAGGTCAATGGAACAGGATAGAAAGCCCACATATAAACCCATGTATCTATGGTCACCTAATCTATGACAAAGGAGGCAAGGATATACATGGAAAAGAAAGTCTCTTCAATAAGTGCTGCTGGTAAAACTGGACAGCTACCTGTAAAAGAATAAAATTAGAAAACTCCCTAACAAAGTTCACAAAAATAAACTCAAAATGGAGTAAAGACCTAAATGTAACATGGGACATTATAAAACTCTTAGAGTAAAACATAGAAAGAACACTCTTTGATAAATCACAGCAAGATCTTTTTTGACTCACCTCCTAGAGTAATGGAAATAAAAACAAACAAATGGGAGCTAATGCATCTTAAAAGCTTTTGCAAAGCAAAGGAAACTATAAACAAGACGAAAAGAGAACCCTCAGAATGGGAGAAATTATTTGCAAATGAATCAACAGACAAAGGATTAATCTCCAAAATATATGAACAGCTCATGCAGCTCAATATTAAAAAATCAAATAACCCAATGAAAAAATGGGCAGAAGATCTAAACAGACATTTCTCCAAAGAAGACATACAGATGGGCCAAGAGGCACATGAAAAGATGTTCAGCATTTTTGCTAATTATTAGAGAAATGCAAATCAAAACTACAATCCAGTATCACCAATACTGGTCAGAATGGCCATCATCAAAAAGTCTACAAACAAGGAATTCCCTGGCTTTCCAGTGGTTAGGAGTTTGCGGTTCCACTGCAGTGTGCATGGGTTCGATCCCTGGTTGGGGAACTAGAATCCCACAAGCTGCAGCGCAGCCAAAGAACAATGTCTACAAACAATAAATGCTGGAGAGGGTGTAGAAAAAAGGGAACCCTCCTACACTGTTGGTGGGAATATAAACTGGTACAACCACTATGGAGAACAATGGAGGTTCCTTAAAGAACTAAAAATACAACTACCATATGATTTAGCAATTCCACTCCTGGACATGTATCCAGAGAAAACCATACTTCAAAAAGATACATGCACCCCAATATTCATTGCAGCACTGTTTACAGTAGCCAAGACATAGAAGCAACCTAAATGTCCACTGACAGAGGAATGGATAAAGAAGATGTGGCACATATATACAATGGGATATTACTCGGCCACAAGAAAGAATGAAATAATGCCAAACATGAATCAACCTAGAGATTATCATACCAAATGAAGTAAGTCAGACAAAGACAAATATCATATGATATTACTTATATGTGGAGTCTAAAAAGTGATAAAAATGAACTTATTTACAGAACAGAAACAGACTCACAGACTTTGAAAACAAACTTCTGGTTACCAAAGGGGAAATGGGCGGGAGGGATAAATTCAGAGTTTGGGATTAACATATACAAACTACTATATATAAAATAGATAATTAACAGGACCTACTGTATAGGACAGGGAACTCTACTCAATATTCTATAATAACCTAATGGGGAAAAAAATCTGAAAAAAAATAGATATATGTATATGTATAACTGAATCACTTTGCTGTACACCTGAAACTAACACTGTAAATCCAATATACTCCAATATAAAAAATTCTTTTAAATAAACAAATAAAATTAAAAATTTCCCAAAGTCTAAAATTCAGTTATGAGAAACAGCAAGACAGAGAATTATATCCTATATCTTGGCAGAAAATGAAAACCTCCCTGGTTTTAGCTCAGGCATGGGCTTTGTAGCAACAGTCCGTACTCAGACTAGTACTTTTTGCAATATGGAACCTGGAGCCTGAAAGGTAATGTCAGTGACATGTTTTTATCTTTTGGTCTCCTTTATTTTTTCAGGATCTGTTTTTTTAGGTTAACCTAAGCACAGTTTTTTTTTTTTTTTTCTTTTTGATATTCTGCAACCTAACTCTCCCAGATTCATTTTTCTATTCTCTTCACATTATACTGTGGGCACCAAATGGAACTCAAGGAGTCCATTGTATTAACTGATATCTGTACCTGACTCCAACAGACTTTCTGTCTCAAAGGCATGCAGAAATATCCAAACAAAGAGAAAAGACCTAAGAATAAAAATAATCAAATAACTGAGAAAACTTCAAAGAAGACCACTAAAAAACAACTGTGATAACCAGATAAAGGTTGATATCAGTGAAAATGGCAGAGTAAAGAGCTCTGAAAATTTACTCCTTCTTAAAAGCAATAGGTAAGCTAACACATTTTTTTCATTATTTTATAGTAAATGGTTTTCATAGTCAATTTTTTTCAGTTTTCAGAACTCTGAAAATTAACCAAAGGCTTTCAGCATTCCACAGAGTGTTTACTCAAGAAAAATAGATGATCTAGGTAAGAACACTGAGCTTTGTGGTGTTTTAACTTGTCCTATTTCCATCCTCTTTCTCACCAACAGGGTATCTTTGAAAAAGAACAGCTCACAATCACAGTGGCATAGGTTTCTTCCTTGTGGTATCTACCCAATATCTAGCATTATGCTTTGAACATAAATAAATTCCCATTTAAAATCATTTGGATTTGGGCCTACTCACTCTAACACAAAATGAAGCCTTTGTGCAGGCCACTAATGGACTTCTAGAACTGGTTCCTAGTTTCTTGCCATCAATTTTTCTTATATATTTCTGTTGGAGTTATCCATCATGTATGCTAATTTGACCATACCATTCCCCTTCCAAAACATCAGAGTATTGCCCAATAAGTAAACTATAAATTTCTGACCACAGATTGAAAGTAGCAAGGAGACTTACTGTCTTCTTCACTCTGTTACTTCCTACATCTTCCATCCCAATAATATAAATATATTCATTATCTAAGTGTAATGCATAATTATTGAAACTGTTTATACCCACTACTGTCATACTTGCTTTGTCTTCATTCTCTTGGTCTTGAATTTCCATGTCTATTTTACAAATGTTTCTGTCTTTTGTATTAACATTAGAAAAAACAGAACTAATCAATAGACGAAAGGGAGGGAGAGATAGGGTGGATGGTAGAATACATGTAATGATTCCACAGTAAAGTCTTACGAAATCTGGAATTAAATCAGAATGAGAAGAATGCGAATGTGTATGATGGGCAGAGTCAGACCAGAAAGTATTGTTAGCTGTGTTTTGTTTGTATTCTGACAGGATGTTAGGCTGGTTGGCTGCAACTAAAAGTATTTTTCCCTGTCAATTTGGGAGGGCGTGGTGAAGAATCTCCAGGTAATACACAGAGTTACTCATCTTACCGAACTAAGAATTTTAATGAAAAAGTATCCAAAGTATTTGCTATGGAAGATCTCAGTGACTCTGTAGTTCTATAATGTTGGGTGGAGAAAAATAAAGAGGCAGCACTCAAGACTTTATCATGATCTTCCTGTAACCACTTCTATAAAGAGGCAGGTATTTATATTTAATAAACATTTATCAAATACCTAAAATAAAAATGGCCATTTTGTACAAATGATCACCATTCTTCCACCTTGTTCTATTTCTTTAAACCGGACTAGTCCAGTTTCCTTCTTTCTGCATCTATGATAGTGCTGTGTATCCTATGAACTCTCAGTAAGTCAGTTAAACTGATGTTCATCAGTCCTAAAGTCAAGATCCTTCCTCCAAGAAAGCTTGGTTTGAATATGTCAACAGCATTTACCATCATGTACCACTTAACTCTATCCAATCATTTTCATAGGAATTTGGGGTTTGTAAAGTCTTTCCTGGACCTCAGTTATTGATGTTTTTAAAAAAGGCAACGGTGTTGGGTCTAAAATGATAGTCTCTAAAGTTGAGAAAGCCATGTATAGACACCAACAGAAATAGGCTGCCACCAGTTTGAGGAATAAAAATCCCTCAGGCTCCCCAAATTTCTTCTCCAGAGACTTGCAAGTTCCATCATTAGAGATTATTATTTTGGATTATATGGCAAATACACTTTAGGTTAGGAATGACTAATTAAAAATTTAAAAAGTAAAACTAAACTAATCTGTCCTTAGGAAGCCAGTAATCTCAAAAGGTTTAAGGAAAGGTAAATGTTTCAAAGGGGAGAAAGGCAAAGAGACAAGTCCAGATCCTGGAAATCTACCTGAAGAGGAGAAGACATGGTTGGATATACTTGAAAGTGGCATGAAGACTGAATATAGGGTAAGTGTAGAACCACAGTGGGGTAAGGAAATAAGGGAAAGGAAGAACATTAACTTTGTCTACTTTACAATTTAAGCTTAGTGAGGAGAATTTGCAAAAGACAAACGTTTCACTAAGTCTAAGTAGAAGCACAAAAATGGAGGGTCCCATGTAAGTATTTGCTTTTTAATATGACCCACGTACTTATTAGAATATTAATTTATCATTATACATTAATTTTCTTAGATACTTACGTATTTGAGAAAACACAAGAAGGGAAAATACCCTGGACTGTGGCAGGAGCCCGAGGTCCTATTTACCAGAAAAGGAAAATAATTAGTTTGCATCCTTCCCCAACAACTTGTAAAATGATAATATCCTCTAATAGTTCTTTATTCTCTGTTGTCACAGTCTTGTTTAAAAGCCTCCAGAGACTCTTGACAATGAAGTCTAAATTTCTTTGCAAAGCATAAAATATACCATACAATCTGATGTTCTTATCTACTTCTCTAGTGTCTTCTCTGGCTAGTCTTCCACGTGTATTCTATGGATCAGAGGCTCAAAATAACTTATTTCCTAAATGTATCATCTTTTCCATGCCTCTGGGCCCTTGTTTATGCCATTTCCTTTGGCTGGAGCACCCTATGCCCTCCTTTTTTTTTAATTTTTTTGCGGTATGCGGGCCTTTCACTGTTGTGGCCTCTCCCATTGCGGAGCACAGACTTGGGACACGCAGGCTCAGCGGCCATGGTGCACGGGCCTAGCCGCTCCGCGGCATGTGGGATCTTCCTGGAATGGGACACGAACCCGCGCCCCCTGCATCGGCAGGTGGACTCTCAACCACTGCACCACCAGGGAAGCCCCCTATGCCCTCTTTAACTTATCTTTTAGGTCTCAGTCAGCTTGTGTTAACTCTTCTAGAAAGACTTCCTTAAAACTAAGTAAATATTCTTCTCTAGTGGTCCTAAAGCATTCTACCCATTCTATTATAAAACTCATTATGCTATACTGTAATTAAAGGTTTACTCTTCTGTCTCCCTGATTATGATGTAAATTTCCCACTATATCTCCAACATTTATTTTTTGAGAATACTACGTAATTAATATGTTTCCTCAACATTTATTCATTGATTTGTTGGCCATTAATCTCTTCCCACTCAAACATCATCTCACTCACTTTGTATGTAATCTAGCTAGATTTCATTACTGGATTTTAGTAAAGATTCTGGATACAGATGACATAGAAATTTTTATGCACAACACCTCCACACTGGATTTGGTGTGTTAATTATGCAAATACACAAAGGAATAAAAATTTTAGACCAAAAGAATGTCCTGGTTACAGAAAGTAGTGTTAGTAATTAGAGCCTGTTAAGTCAAGTTAAAGTGGTAACTCTTGTTTCTCCCAATAAATGAGTAACCAATAGGTACCAGTGATGTGTAAAAAAGTCTTACTTAAATCCTATGAAACTTTTTGACTTTGTTTGTGTAGGTATGTTTTTTTGTGTGTGTTCCGATTTGGAGAAGCAGTACCTGAAATTAAGAATTCATAGACCTGAGAAGTTAAGTGTGAAGATAATATAATTGTAAAAGCAAAATAAAAAACAAACTCTTCTGTGGTTTCATTAATATGCTGGAGTAAATATTCTAAAAATATTTTCCTATAATTCTATATAAAATATTAAAACCATCCTCTTAAAAACAGCTAAGCTTTCAAGGAGGTAAGAGAAATATTTGAGAGTAAAAAATTGGGGGGAACACACATATGGAATTGTAAGCAGATGATGAAGCTGATGCCTGCCCTGTACCCATTGGCCATAACTGCAAACTTAATGGATAGCCAGGGGATTTAAAACCATATATCAGGCTCAAATCAGATGGGAAATAAAACCTTAGAGCTTGTGAAAATATATTTTATCCCACAAAACTACACCCTTGGTGAAAGAACTGTCTTAAAAAAAATCATGCCACAGAGGTAGCGGCACAAACAAATTATGCCTTGGCATCAGCTGTGGATACAGGAAGAACAGCAGAAAAGAATAATATCTCTGAAGAATTCATAACCATATATTATCACTTATGTGACTTTGAGGTTTAAATTCACTGTATGGTCCATAAAACTCCAAATGAGAAATTTAAAATGACCCTGTTTTTATAGCTCTCCCAGATGCCTAGCAGTAGCATATGAAAAAAACTTAACAGCTTTATTGAAGTATAATTGATATTTGCAAAACTGTACATATTTAACGTGTTCAGTTTGAGTTTCTACATAGTAATACATCCTATCAAAGTACGGAATTCTGTCAAACATGATGCATTTCTGTCAAAAACAAGCTAACGTATAACAACACATCTCTGCCACTCACACATAGACAAATATGAAGAAATAAACCAACATGCCAGTTATTAGGAAAAAAAATTAAAATTAGACCACAAATATTTCAGATATTGGAATTATCAAATATAGAATATAAAATATGTGCATTTTATATGTTTAAATAAATAAAGTAATTGGAAATCACAGGAATGGAACCTATCAAAAAAGTCCAACCAAATCTGAATAATAATGAGAAATTTTATATGTTATATATATATGTTTAATCAAACAAATTAAAAAGTGTATTAAACGTATATAATAGTAAAATAGATACAACTGAAGAAAGAATTGGTGAAATGGAAGACAACCTCAAAGAAATTAACCAGAATGCAATAGAGAGAAATGGAAAATGTGGTTTTTAGACGATGTGGAAGTAGACACACACACACACACGTATATAAGTGGAGTTTCAGAAGAAAAGAATAAACAAAATGAGAAGCAACATAGGAGAGAAAAACAGCTGAGACTTGGCCAGAACTGCTCATCATAGTGATACTAAAGTAAAGCAGATGAAAGATCTTAAAAGCAGCCTGTGGCATGTGTGTGGCAGGGGTGAGAAGGTGGGGAGGGGGATGTGGGAGGAAGGACCACTTACATAGGAATTAAGTAGAACAGAAAGCAGATCATTTAAGTAAAACAATATTTTTAAAATGCTAAGAAAAAAAGAACTGTCCCTGAGAACTGGTATATCCAGCCATAATTATATCCCATAACATGGATAAAATACAGTTTTATTAAATAAAATCTGAGACTTTACTCCCAAAATATATATTAATGACATTTCTAAAGAATGGATGTATTTTAGGAAAAATGAAGATGATTCTATAACGTATGAAATGAAAAAAGGAATGATGAACAATAAATGGTTAACATGTGATAAAATATAAACAAAACTTGAAAAATAGAATAGTAATTTAATAGAAAAGTAGAAACATAATTTCTATAAAATAGAAAAGTAATTTAATCTTGAATTTTTACCAGATAAACTATTAAATGTGATATGAGATAGTGAGTAGAAGTAAATTATTCTAACTTTGACTTTTACTTTAAGTATACATGTTAAAATTTAAGGGTAATTGTCAAAAGAAATATACACATAGTAAAAAATTTCCAAAATAGTAGAAGGAAAGCTGAATTTAAAAATACACTTAATATTTTAAAAGAAAGAAAGAAAGGAAAAATTATATATATATATATATATATATATATATATATATATATATATATATATATATATATATTTAAAAGGAGAACAAACTGAAAGCAAAAATAAGGCAGTAAAAATCTTCCAAATGTCTGTAATTAGCATAAATGTAAATGGTTTAAACTCAGTTAAAAATCAGAAATTCTAATACTGAATAAAATAAAGCAAAATCCAAAGTCAAGTATTTGTAAGAGCTACAATTAAACATCTAAAGGCTCTAAGATTGAAAGCTGATACAACTATAGTAACATCAGGCAAATTGAATTTAAGACAGAAAGCATGGCTCAGGACAAAGGTCACTACATAATAATAATATTAAGTTATTAACTCGGTAATAAGTTACCAAGATAACCCTAGATATGACTAATAACCTCAATCAAGAAATAAAAAAGCAAAAATGGATACAACTACACGGAGGAGTTAAAAAACTATCTTATCATTCCTGATAATTTTTTGAACAAAGAATTTAAAAAGTAAGAATACAGACTATTTTAACTACACAACTAAACATCTCATTTGAATGGAAATATTTAGAATACTGTATTTCAAAGTTGACAATATTCATTGTTTTCAAACAGGACATTAAACAACTTAATCATGTACTCTAAGCCAATAAAGCAATTCTTCAGATACTTCAAAAGGCTGGTAACATAAATGTCATGTTCTCAGTCTACAAAGCAATTAGAAATCAATAAAAAAGAAAAATCCTGGAAAATCTAATCTAGAAATATATAATACATGATGAATAAATTTGACTTAATCAAGGAATGAATGATTGTTCTGAGAATAAAAAGTGATCATCTCAACAAGAGATGCACTAAAAAGTCAACATTCACTGATATACCTTAGCAAATTAGAAATAGAAGGGCATTTTCTTAACCTGGTATCTACCAAAATATTGTGGTAAGCATCATATTTAATGGTGAATAATTTTAAAATATTTTAAATCAGAAAGAAGACAAAAAGCCCACTTTCATCATTTTATTCACCATTTCTCTGAAGGCCCTAGAAATGGGAAAAGTACAAGAAATAATTTAAAAATATTAAGATTGCAAATAAAGTAACTAATCTGTCATTATTTACTGGTAATATGTTTATATTAAAAAACAAAAGAATCAACAAATAAGGAATAAGAATTAGAGAATTTGAAAAGGTTGCTGGACACGTAATCATATAAAAATCAATCACATTTCTATACATTAGTAACAAATAGTTAGAGAATATACCATTTTTAATAGCAATAGAAATAGTTAGTACCTAGGAACAAATATAACAAAAAGATGTGTAAGATGTTTCTGGCAAAAATACTAAACTTAAAGACATGAAATTTCCATAAAATGGAGTGATAGACCATTTATGCTGTTAGGGAGAATCAGTATTGTACAGATATCTGTTCTCCCCTTATTAATTTATAGTTTCAATGCAGTTTCAGTCAACACCTCAGCTGTGTGTGTTTGCGTGTGTTTCTGAGACTGGCAGGTCAATTTAAAATTTATATGGAGGAAGATAGATTTAGCCAAGGCACTCCCAGAAAAGTAGAACAAAGTGGTAAAAGTGGTAGCAGATGGGAGCTGGTGGATGAGATGTCTTCTCCTTACTGATGTCAAGACATTGTGAATCATCAACAGTGTGATACTAGTGCAATGACAAACTGATCTTTTGGAACAGAATAGAGAAATCAGAAACAGATCCACACATATATGGTATCTGCATATTAGCAAGCTGGCATTCCAGATAAGTGGGTGAGGAGAGATCTTTCAAAAGAATAGTTCTCAGGCAGAGAGTCAATAGCAATTGCTGGTATACCCATTGTTAAGCTGGGACTGAGAGCAGTACCAACAACAGTATACTTTGTGAGCCCGCACAATAGGCGAAAGGGGACACAACAGAGCACACTCACAGATGAACAGCTCCAGAGGAGGAATACTCAGTGGCTTCTCTCCCCATGGGAGCACTCCAGTCCCACCTACCTCATATCATAGACCAGAAACACAGCTAAGAAAGAGATCTGGGGGCCTCTATGTGAATAACTAGGGAGCAGATCCTGCCCCTGACAGGGCAGTGACAACCAGAGAGCAAAGGGGAGGCCCCACTCAATATCCAGGGCAGGCTATAGTCAGCACAACACCAGTCAAACCCTCTATCAAAGAGACAGGGCATACACTGAGAAAAGAGGTGGCAGTCATCATACTAAAAACAGCCCTTGCACCAAAAAAAAAAAAAAAAAAAAAAAAAAATTAAACCCAAGCAGGCTACATAGGGATGTTCCCACATAAAAATAGCCCTCCAAACTCCAAGACAGTATGAGGGTCTGGCATGGGGAGGAAGAACCTCCAGAGCATTTAGCCTTGAAGCCCAGGAGGGCTTGAGTGCAGGTGCTCCACTCTTGGAGGGTGCACACAAGGTTTCATGTGCATTGGGACTCAGCATAAAGTAGTACCTCCATAGGAACCTGGGCTAGATCTACCTAGGGGTCTTGGAGGGTCTCCTGGGGAGGTGGGGGTTGGCTGGCTGTACCTCACTGTGTGGGCAACGGGACTGGTAGCAGAGGCCCCAGAGAATATTAATTGGCGTGAGCTCTCTTGGAGGTCCCCATTTTGACACCAAGAACCAACCCCACCCAACAGCCTGCAGGCTCCAGTGCTGGAATGCCTCAGGCCAAACAACCAGCAAGACAGGAACACAGCCCTACCCATCAGCACACAGCTGCCTAAAGTTGTACTAAGCTCACAGACACCCCAAAACACACCCCAGACATGGCCCGGCCCACGAGAGGAACAACACCGAGCTCCACCCACCAGAGGGCAGGCACCTGTCCCCCCCACCAGGAAGCCTGGACCAACCTCACCCACCAAGGGGCAGATACCAGAAGCAAGAGGAACTATGATCCTGCAGCCCATGGAAAGGAGACCACAAACACAGTAACTTAGATAGAATGAGACGACAGAAATATGTTGCAGAAGGAGCAAGATAAAAACCTACAAGACCAAATAAATGAAGAGGAGATAGGAAATCTACCTGAAAAAGAATTCAGAGTAATTATAGTAAAGATGATCTAAAATCTCAGAAAAAGAATGGAGAATCATATCGAGATGATACAAGAAATGTTTAACAAAGACCTAGAAAAACTAAAGAACAAACAGAAATGAACAGTACAATAACTGAAATGAAAAGTACACTAGAAGGAATAGATAGGAGAATAAATGAGGAAGAAGAATGGATGAGTGAGCTAGAAGATAGAATAGTGGAAATCACTGCTGTAGAATAGAATAAAGAAAAAAGAATGAAAAGAAATGAGGACTGCAAGAAGATGGCGGAAGAGTAAGACACGGAGATCACCTTCCTCCCCACAGATACATAAGAAATTCATCTACACGTGGAACAACTCCTATAGAACACCTACTGAACGCTGACAGAAGACTTCAGACCCCCCAAAAGGCAAGAAACTCCCCACATACCTGGGTAGGGCAAAAGAAAAAAAGAAAAAACAGAGACAAAAGGACAGGGACCGGACCTGCACCAGTGGTAGGGAGCCGTGAAGGAGGAAATGTTTCCACACACTAGAAGCCCCTTCGTGGGCGGAGACTGCGGGTGGCGGAGGGGGAAGCTTCAGAGTAGCGGAGGAGAGCACAGCAATAGGGGTGTGGAGGGCAAAGCGGAGAGATTCCGACACAGAGGATCGGTGCCCTCAGGCACACACCAGCCCAAGAGGCTTGTCTGCTCAGCCACCCGGGCGGGCGGGGCTGGGAGCTGAGGCTCGGGTATCGGGTCTCAGTCGGAGCGGAGAGCAGGGAGAGGACTGGGGCTGGCGGCAGGAAGAGAGCCTGAAGGAGTTAGTGCACCACGACTAGCCCGGAGGGAGTCTGGGAAAAAAGTCTGGAGCTGCCAAAGAGACAAGAGACTTTTTCTTCCCTTTTGTTTCCTGGTGCGCGAGGAGAGGGCATTAAGAGCGCTGCTTAAAGAAGCTCCAGAGACGGGCGCGAGCCGCGGCTAAAGGCGCGGACCACGGACACGGGCGTGGGACGCTGGGGCTGCTGCTGCCGCCGCCACAAGGCCTGTGTGAGAGCGCAGGTCACTGTCCACCCCCCCTTCCGGGGAGCCTGTGCAGCCCGCCACTGCCGGCATCCCAGGACCCAGGGACAGCTTCCCCGGGAAAGCACACGGAGTGCCTCGGGCTGGTGCAACGTCACACCGGCCTCTGCCGCCGCAGGCCCTCCCCGCACTGCGTGCCCCTCCCTCCCCTCTGCCTGAGTGAGCCAGAGCCCCCGAATCAGTGGCTCCTTTAAACCCGTCCTGTCTGAGCGAAGAACGGACGCCCCCGGCGACCTACGCACAGAGACGGGGCCAGGTCCAAGGCTGAGACCCGGGAGCTGTGAGAGCAGAGAAGAGACAGGGAAATCTCTCTGTGCAGCCTCAGAGGCAGCGGATTAAAGCTCCACGGTCCGCTTGATGTGCCCTGCGTCTGTGGAGTGCATGGATGGACAGCGAATCATCCCAAATTGAGGAGGTGGACTTTGAGGACAAGATTTAAGATTTTTTCCCCTTTTCCTCTTTTTACAACGAATTATCCCAAATTAAGGAGGTGGACTTTGAGAGCAAGATTTCAGACTTTTCCCCTTTTCCTCTTTTAAAAACGAATTATCCCAAATTGAGGAGGCGGACTTTGAGAGCAAGATTTCAGACTTTTTCCCCTTTTCCTCTTTTTACAACGAATTATCCCAAATTGAGGAGGTGGACTTCGAGAGCAAGATTTTCGATTTTTTCCCCCCGTTCTCTTTTTGTGAATGTGTATGTGTATGCTTCTATGGGAGATTTTCTCTGTATAGCTTTGCTTCCACCATATGTCCCAGGGTTCTATCTGTCCGTTTTTTTCAATAATCACTTTTTAATTTTAATAACCCTACTATATTTTATACTTTATACTATTTTACTTTATCTGCTCTTTCTTTTTTTCCTACCTTCCCTTCCTCCCTCTGTCCCTCCACCCCTCCTTTCTTTCTTTCTCTCTTTCTTTCCTTCCTCCCTCCCTCCTGTCTTTCTTTCCTTCTTTCTTTCCTCCCTCCCTCCCTTCTTCCTTGCACTTTCTTTTTCTTTCCTTCCTCCCTCCCTCCTTTCTTTCTTTCTTTCCTTCCTCCCTCCATCCCTCCTTTCTTTCATTCTTTCTTTCTTTTTTTCTTTCTTCCTTCTTTCCTTCCTTTCTTTCCTTCTTCCTTTCTTTCTCTCTCACTTTCTTTCTTCTACTAATTCTTTCTTTCTACTTTTTCTCCCTTTTATTCTGAGCCGGGTAGATGAAAGGCTCTTGGTGCTGCAGCCAGGAGTCAGTGCTGTGCCTCTGAGGTGGCAGAGCCAACTTCAGGACACGGGTCCACAAGAGACCTCCCAGCTCCACATAATATCAAGCAGCGAAAATCTCCCAGAGATCTCCATCTCAAAACCACAACCCAGCTTCAGTCAACGACCAACAAGTTACAGTGCTGGTCACCCTATGCCAAGCAACTAGCAAGACAGGAACACAACCCCACCCATTAGCAGAGAGGCTGCCTAAAAACATAATAAGGCCACAGGCACCCCAAAACACATCACCAGACGTGGACCTGTCCACCAGAAAGACAAGATCAAGCCTCAACCACCAGAACACAGGCACTAGTCACCCCCCACCAGGAAGCCTACACAACCTACTGAAACAACCTTAGCCACGGGGGACAGACACCAAAAACAACGGGAACTATGAACCTGCAGCCTGCAAAAAGGAGACCCCAAACACAGTAAGATAAGCAAAATGAGAAGACAGAAAAACACACAGGAGGTGAAGGAGCAAGATAAAAACCTACCAGACCTAACAAATGAAGAGGTAATAGGCAGTCTACCTGAAAAAGAACTCAGAATAATGATAGTAGAGATGATCCAAAATCTTGGAAATAGAATAGACAAAATGCAAGAAACAGTTAAAAAGGACCTAGAAGAACTAAAGATGAATCAAGCATCGATTAAAAACACAATAAATGAAATGAAAAATACTCTAGATGGGATCAATAGCAGAATAACTGAGGCAGAAGAACGGATAAGTGAGGTGGAAGATAAAATAGTGGAAATAACTGATGCAGAGCAAAATAAAGAAAAAAGAATGAAAAGAACAGAGGACAGTCTCAGAGACCTCTGGGACAACATTAAACGCACCAACATTCGAATTATAGGGGTTCCAAAAGAAGAAGAGAAAAAGAAAGGGACTGAGAAAATATTTGAAGAGATTATAGTTGAAAACTTCCCTAATATGGGAAAGGAAATAGTTAATCAAGTCCAGGAGGCACAGAGAGTCCCATACAGAATAAATCCAAGGAGAAATACGCCAAGACACATATTAATCAAACTGTCAAAAAATAAACACAAAGAAATCATATTAAAAGCAGCAAGGCAAAAACAACAAATAACACACAAGGGAATCCCCATCAGGTTAACAGCTGATTTCTCAGCAGAAACTCTACAGGCCAGAAGGGAGTGGCAGGACATAATGAAAGTGATGAAGGAGAAAAACCTGCAACCAAGATTACTCTACCCAGCAAGGATCTCATTCAGATTTGATGGAGAAATTAAAACCTTTACAGACAAGCAAAAGCTGAGAGAGTTCAGCACCAGCAAACCAGCTTTACAACAAATGCTAAAGGAACTTCTCTAGGCAAGAAACACAACAGAAGTAAAATACCTACAATAACGAACTCAAAGCAATTAAGGAAATGGGAATAGGAACAAACATATCAATAATTACCTTAAATGTAAATGGACTAAATGCTGCCAGCAAAAGACACAGATTGGCTGAATGGATACAAAAACAAGACCCATATATATGCTGTCTACAAGAGAACCACTTCAGACCTAGAGACACATACAGTTTGAAAGGGGATGGAAAAAGATATTCCATGCAAATGGAAACCAAAAGAAAGCTGGAGTAGCAAAAAAGACTTTAAAATAAAGATTATTAGAAGAGACAAAGAAGGACACTACATAATGATCAAGGGATCGATCCAAGAAGAAGATATAACAATTGTAAATATTTATGCACCCAACATAGGAGCACCTCAATACATAAGGCAAATACTAACAGCCATAAAAGGGGAAATCGACAGTAACACAATCATAGTAGGGGACTTTAACACCCCACTTTCACCAATGGACAGATCATCCAAAATGAAAATAAATAAGGAAACACAAGCTTTAAATGATACATTAAACAAGATGGACTTAATTGATATTTATAGGACATTCCATCCAAAAACAACAGAATACACATTTTTCTCAAGTGCTCATGGAACATTCTCCAGGATAGATCATATCTTGGGTCACAAATCAAGCCCTGGTAAATTTAAGAAAATTGAAATTGTATCAAGTATCTTTTCTGACCACAATGCTATGAGACTAGACATCAATTACAGGAAAAGATCTGTAAAAAATACAAACACATGGAGGCTAAACAATACACTACTCAATAACGAAGTGATCACTGAAGAAATCAAAGAGGAAATTAAAAAATACCTAGAAACAAATGACAATGGAGACACGACGACCCAAAACCTATGGGATGAAGCAAAAGCATTTCTAAGAGGGAATTTTATGGCAATACAATCCCACCTTAAGAAACAGGAAACATCTCGAGTAAACAACCTGACCCTGCACCTAAAGCAATTAGAGAAAGAAGAACAAAAAACCCCCAAAGTTAGCAGAAGGAAAGAAATCATAAAAATCAGATCAGAAATAAATGAAAAAGAAATGAAGGAAACGATAGCAAAGATCAATAAAACTAAAAGCTGGTTCTTTGAGAAGATAAACAAAATTGATAAACCATTAGCCAGACTCATCAAGAAAAAAAAGAAGACTCAAATCAATAGAATTAGAAATGAAAAAGGAGAAGTAACAACTGACACTGCAGAAATACAAAAGATCATGAGACTGCTACAAGCAACTCTATGCCAATAAAATGGACAACCTGGAAGAAATGGACAAATTCTTAGAAATGCACAACCTGCCAAGACTGAATCAGGAAGAAAAAGAAAATATGAACAGACTAATCACAAGCACTGAAATTGAAACTGTGATTAAAAATCTTCCAACAAACAAAAGCCCAGGACCAGATGGCTCCACAGGAGAATTCTATCAAATATTTAGAGAAGAGCTAACACCTATCCTTCTCAAACTCTTCCAAAATATAGCAGAGGGAGGAGCACTCCCAAACTCATTCTACGAGGCCACCATCACCTTGATACCAAAACCAGGCAAGGATGTCACAAAAAAAGAAAACTACAGGCCAATATCACTGATGAACATAGCTGCAAAAATCCTCAACAAAATACTAGCAAACAGAATCCAACAGCACATTAAAAGGATCATACACCATGATCAAGTGGGGTTTATTCCAGGAATGCAAGGATTCTTCAATATCGCAAATCAATCAACGTGATACACCATATTAACAAAGTCAAAGACAAAAACCATATGATCATCTCAATAGATGCAGAGAAAGCTTTCGACAAAATTCAACCCCCATTTATGATAAAAACCCTGCAGAAAGTAGGCATAGAGGGAACTTTCCTCAACATAATAAAGGCCATATATGACAAACCCACAGCCAACATCGTCCTCAATCATGAAAAACAGAAAGTATTTCCACTAAGATCAGGAACAAGACAAGGTTGCCCACCTCACCACTCTTATTCAACATAGTTTTGGAAGTTTTAGCCACAGCAATCAGAGAAGAAAAGGAATCCAAATTGGAAAAGAAGAAATAAAGCTGTCACTGTTTGCAGATGACATGGTACTACATAGAAAATCCTAAAGGTGCTACCAGAAAACTACTAGAGCTAATCAATGAATTTGGTAAAGTAGCAGGATACAAAATTAATGCACAGAAA
Source organism: Mesoplodon mirus (assembly GCF_964341445.2). Taxonomy (NCBI): domain Eukaryota; kingdom Metazoa; phylum Chordata; class Mammalia; order Artiodactyla; family Ziphiidae; genus Mesoplodon; species Mesoplodon mirus. The sequence goes on from NC_138984.1 coordinate 48,863,393, forward strand.
TCTCTGGCATTCCTATACACAAATGATGAGAAATCTGAAAGTGAAATCAAGAAAACACTCCCATTTACCATTGCAACAAAAAGAATAAAATATCTAGGAATAAACCTACCTAAGGAGACAAAAGACCTGTATGCAGAAAATTGTAAGACACTGATGAAAGAAATTAAAGATGATACAAATAGATGGAGAGATATACCATGTTCTTGGATTGTAAGAATCAAGATTGTGAAAATGACTCTTCTACCCAAAGCAATCTATAGATTCAATGCAATCCCTATCATACTCTCACTGGCATTTTTCACAGAACTAGAACAAAAAATTTCACAATTTGTATGGAAACACAAAAGACCCCAAATAGCCAAAGCAATCTTTAGAATGAAAAACGGAGCTGGAGGAATCAGGCTCCCTGACTTCAAACTATACTACAAAGCTACAGTAATCAAGACAGTAGGGAACAGGCACATAAGCAGAAAGATAGATCAATGGAACAGGATAGAATGCCCAGAGATAAGCCCACGCACATATGGTCACTGTATCTTTGATAAAGGAGGCAGGAACGTACAGTGGAGAAAGGACAGCCTCTTCAATAGGTGGTGCTGGGAAAACTGGACAGGGACATGTAAAAGTATGAGATTAGATCACTCCCTAACACCATACACAAAAATAAGCTCAAAATGGATTAAAGAACTAAATGTAAGGCCAGAAACTATCAAACTCTTAGAGGAAAACATAGGCAGAACACTCTATGACATAAATCACAGCAAGATCCTTTTGGACCCACCTCCTAGAGAAATGGAAATAAAAAGAAAAATAAACAAATGGGACCTAATGAAACTTCAAAGCTTTTGCACAGCAAAGGAAACCATAAACAAGACCAAAAGACAACCCTCAGAATAGGAGAAAATATTTGTAAATGAAGCAACTGACAAAGGATTAATCTCCAAAATTTATAAGCAGCTCTTGCAGCTCAATAACAGAAAAACAAACAACCCAATCCAAAAATGGGCAGAAGACCTATATAGACATTTCTCCAAAGAAGATATACAGACTACCAACAAACACATGAAAGAATGCTCAACATCATTAATCATTAGAGAAATGCACATCAAAACTACAATGAGATATCATCTCACACCAGTCAGAATGGCCATCATCAAAAAATCTAGAAACAATAAATGCTGGAGAGGGTGTGGAGAAAAGGGAACACTCTTGCACTGCTGGTGGGAATGTGAATCGGTACAGCCACTATGGAGAACAATATGGAGGTTCCTTAAAAAAACTACAGATAGAACTACCATATGACCCAGCAATCCTACTACTGGGCATATACCCTGAGAAAACCATAATTCAAAAAGAGACATGTACCAAAATGTTCATTGCAGCTCTATTTACAATAGCCCGGAGATGGAAACAAATTAAGTGTCCATGAATGGATAAAGAAGATGCGGCACATATATACAACGGAATATTTTCAGCCATAAAAAGAAACGAAATTGTGCTATTTGTACTGTGGTGGATAGACCTAGAGTCTGTTATACAGAGTGAAGTAATTCAGAAAGAGAAAGACAAATACCGTATGCTAACACATATATATGGAATTTAAGAAAAAAAAATGTCATGAAGAACCTAGGGGTAAAACAGAAATAAAGACACAGACCTACTTAAGAATGGACTTGAGGATATTGGGAGGGGGAAGTGTAAGCCGTGACAAAGCGAGAGAGATGTATGGAAATATATACACTACCAAACTTAAGGTAGATAGCTAGTGGGAAGCAGCCACATAGCACAGGGAGATCAGCTCGGTGCTTTGTGACCGACTGGAGGGGTGGGATATGGAGGGAGGGAGGGAGGGAGACACAAGAGGGAAGGGATATGGGAACAGATGTATATGTATAACTGATTCACTTTGCTATAAAGCAGAAAGTAAAAAAAAAAAAAAAAAAAAACCCCGCTAACAAACTAGTAAGAAGCAGAGGCACAATCTCATAGAAAAACAAGTAAGGGGCTTAAGTAGAACCTTCAGAAAATGAGATATCCAAGTAGCCAATTAAGATATGAAAATTCATTACTAAAAAGAGAAATGTTAATTAAAACCTCAATAACATAACAATCTACCGGAATGGCTAAATACTATAATACCAAAGTGTTCAGATGGCTGGATATGAAATCACAAGAATTCTCATTAACTGCTGGTAAAACTTTAAATTGGTGAGACCCCTTCAGGAGACTCTGGAGCATTATCTACTAGTGTATATACATATCCAATGGCTAAGCAGTTTTATTCTTAGATATATATCCATAGAACACACTCACACACAAATGTGCTAGAAAGTTCATAAATTATTACTCCTAACAGTTCATATCTGGAAAATCCATATATCCATAAACAGTAGAATAAATTGTATGTTCATAAAGTGGAATACTATGTAACAATTAAAATGAATTACAATGACACACAAAAATAGTATGAAACTCAGAAACATAATATTGAGAGAGGCAGCCAGAAACAAAGCATACCTTGCTTTCATTTATATATAAAGTTCAAAAACAGGCAGTACTAATCTATTGTGGTAGAAATCAAGAGAATGAAAAGGAGGCAGGATGTTTTGATTTGGAGGGAAAAGAATGAGTGTTTTTTCAGTGCAGATATTATTGTTCATATCAGGGGTTACATAGATTTGTGTGCTTTTTGATGATTTATTGAACACAAATTTGTATTTTCTGAATGCTTTTAATTTTAATTAAAAAGTTAAAATATTAGTATTAAGATATGTACACAAGATATGAATAATTTTATGCTAATACCTTTGGAAACAGGCAAATTGATAAATTTCTAGAAAAAGGTAAATTACTAGACTAACAACTAAATGATCCTATATTTTAAAATGTTTAATTGTAATTAAGAGCTACCTAACAAAGTAACTCCTAGCCCAGATAGCGTCACCAGTAAATTCTACAAAATGTTTAAGGAAAAAATTACCCCAATATTCTACCTAGGTCTTCCAGAAGAAAATAAAGGATGGAACACTTACAAAGACAGTACAACCTTTATGTTAAAAAAGATATTATGAGAAGAGAAAATTATTGGCCAATTGCTGTTATGACTATATAAGGAAAAATTATAAAACAAAACAAGCAGATTAAATCAAGGTGCATAGAAAAAGAATAATACATAATGATCAAATGATTATTATTTGAAGAAAAGTCTGGAGCAACATTTTAAAAAACGAACATAATTCATTAACAGAATAAAGGAGAAAAGTCATATAATCATCTCAGTAATTGTGAAACAAAAACAAAATCCAATTGAACAAAACTCAACATCCATTCATAATGAAAGATCTTAGCAGGGTAAGGATTTAAGACAATGTCCTTAATATGTTGAGACCTATAAAAAATAATCAGCAGGCATTCTTCTTAATTACAAAATGTTAAGTATTCTCTCTCAGATTGGGAACAAAAAAATGTCTTATTCAACACACACTAATGATACTTGACAGTTTAAGAAGTCAAGAAAAATAGCTATAGGATTGGAAAGGAAGAGATAAAGCTGACATTTGTAGAAAACATTATTATATATGTAGAAAGTCTAAAATAATCTGTAGATAAATTATTAGTAATGATAACTGAGGTTACCCAGGTTTCTGACAAATATAGAAAACTTAGTTTTATTTCATCAGAGCATCAATAATTATAAAATACAAATTTAAAAGATATTCTTTAAAATATCATAAAAAATCAAGTTCCTAGGAATAAATCTAATGAAAAATATTTAAGACACAAAAGTATAAACATTAGTGAGAGAAATTAAAGGAAAGTTATGCATGTTCTTGGACTGGAAGATCTAATACTTTCAAGATGAAATTCTCCTGAAACTGATCTCCAGATTAATGGCATTCCAATAAAAAAATCTCATTAAGATTTTTTTTTTTTTGGAACTCAACAAGCTCTTTTAAAAATTTATATGGAAAGGCAAAGGGCTAAGAATAGTCAAGTAGTCAATACTCTAGCTGCTCTACTGGATATCAAGATTTATTACAAGGCTTTTGTAATTAGGACAGTGGAGTATTGGCTTGATAATAAGAAACTGCACAAATATACACAAATGGATATATAAACTATAATATCAGAAATCAAGATAATGACAGTATCTGCGGAGGAGAATATTGATTGGGAGTGAGTGTAATGAGGCCTTCTCCTGTATTTCCAATGTTCTATTTCTCGATCTACATTGTGGTTTCATGGGTGTTTTGCTTTGTGAGAATTCACTGAGCTGTATATTATTTTGTAGTCTTTTCTGATTATATGTTTTACTTCAGCTTAGAGAATACACAAAAGTATAATATGACGAGTGTGATTTATTTCTGAAATGGGAAAATAGTATATGATAGAATCTATCAACATAATCCTTATAAATCAAAGAAGTACATATCATGATTATATCAATAGGTACTAGAAAAGATTTTTCAAAAATTAATAATTTTATTTCATAAATAAAATTTATAATTTCATCTTCAGCCATAAGATAGGAGAAAACACTATTTAAAGATAATAAAGTATTATTTACCAAAACCAACAGCAAATATCCTAAATGGCAAAACACCAAAACTATTTCAAGTAAAACCCAGAATTTAACAGTCATATTGTTAACTACCATGCCACTTAATATTGGAAGTTCCAGTAACTATATTTAGACAGATTATTAAAATGAGTACCAACATTTGAAAATTTAAAAAATTCTCTCATGTAATCGTTTATTAAGAAAAAACAAGAGGGGCCTCCCTGGTGGCGCAGTGGTTGAGAGTCCGCCTGCCGATGCAGGGGATACGGGTTCGTGCCCCGGTCTGGGAGGATCCCATATGCCGCGGAGCGGCTGGGCCCGTGAGCCATGGCCGCTGGGCCTGCGCATCCGGAGCCTGTGCTCCGCAACGGGAGAGGCCACAACAGTGAGAGGCCCGCATACCACAAAAAAAAAAAAAAAAAGAAAAAACAAGAGATATTAGCAAAAGTATTAAAATTAACAGGAGATTTTGGTAAGGTAATTGGATATAAGATGAAAAACTTTACAGTGTTTCTCTAGCATTAGGAATCTATTTATACATGAACGTGGGAACATATTTATGAAAGCGGCAAAGGTGATAAAATTACTTAGGAATAAACTTAAGCACAAAACCAATATTTATCGTGAATCACATATTTATGTGTCATATATATATGTATATAATAAAACAACATTCAAGACAACTTCTAAACAAATAGAAAGGCATTCAATACTCAAAGAAAGAGAACAATTAACATTAAAAATTATCAATTTTCCCAAAATTAAAATAGAAAATTCCTTCTCATCCTTCATGTCTTAAGTATGACCTATTCTGTAAAGGCTTCTCTGAGGACCCCAGGCAGACCTAGGCTCTGTCTTCCCTATATTTCTTCTGATTTGTACACACACCTACTTTCTTTATTGTACTTATCATATTGGGTTGTGGTTATTGGCATGATTATCTCCTTACTACACTGTAACAGCCCTGGGTAAGAACCATGGGTTTTCTTTGTTCAGTCTTTAACACCATACCTGGCATGAATCAGGAGCTCACTAAATGTTAGTTGAAAGAATGAATTAATAGACTGCACAACTTACTCAATAGCTGTTGCTGACGTTTACCTGATTCACAGAAGTAGCTTGGTCTCTTTGATCTTTCATTCCAATCAGGATTTATCTCCTTCTACATAATCCAAACAGCAAAAAAAACATTCTCAAAGGATTTTTTTTTCCAGGATCTGAACATCAATTATTATTTATATATTTTAAATACAGAGATTTAAGATTCTGAGAACTCTTAAATGTCATTTTTTTTTAGAAATGCACACATTTTTGATGGTTATATTACATCTATTATTTACAGAATTCAAAAGTTCACAGTTATATTATATTATAGGAGGGCCACAAGACTATACACACATAAGGTAATTTTCTAAGACTCATGGGACTCAGAATACAGTTGTACTCACATCTAATATTTATTACGGTAAAAGGATACACTATAGGATAAATAAGGGGGAAAGACATAAGAGGATTCTCTAAAAATCCAGGCATAGTCTTCCTTATGTTCTCTCCCTCCTGTAAAAAGACACATTTGAACATGCTCTTTTCTCCAGCAATAAAAAATGCAGCAACATGTGTGCAATGTTTCAGCCTGAGAAATCCATTAGAAACTCAGCACTGAAGGTTTTTATTGAAGGCTGGTCATGAAGACATCCTCTGCCTAGTGCATATCTGAAATTCTAGCCACCCAAAAGGAAATAAGATGTTCAGGGAAAATCACATTGTTTGCAGAATCTACGTACATGCACCCACCCATTCGATATGGAAATTTTCATATCGGTTAGGGAATGTTAGAAAAGCCAAGTTCCCAAACACTAGCCATAGGCCAATCTTGCAAGCAGGCCTCTACAAAGACAGCAGTCCCAAGCCTGTTATGTTAACTCTTTTCTGTACAATATTATTTATTGTTAAATTATCTTTGGAGTGCACTGATTAGTAAGGAAGTTAACTCAATGGGACAAATGAATAGGTGTATTTTTTAACAAGGCTAAAAAAAGAATAAAAGGCTAAGCAGAGCTGGAAGGCAGAGAGCAGATTCTCTGAATATATGAGGATTTGGCTCTCAGAGCAGAAAATCCAGTGCAATAGACTTTTTTTCTTTTGGCTGCACCACATGCTTTGTGGGATCTTAGCTCCTAAACCAGGGATCGAACTCAGGCCCCCAGCAGTGAAAGTGCCAAGTCCTAACCACTGGACTACCAGGGAATTCCTGCAATAGACTCTTTTATTCCCAGATCTGAGAGCTGAACACAGGCCACCAGAAATACATTTTCTGACAGTGGTAGGCTTTGCACAACATGTTGGAAACAGGATGTGAGACTTATCATAATAAAATTCTCATAGTATTTATTATAATAAATTAGATATTTGTGGGCATTTAATATTCATTTTAGAGAAATACGGATGGCAAATTTAAGAATACACATATTACTCAAAAAAGGTCCATAATAAAATTTATAGACTGTTTTTAAGGAAGTTTTTCATTTTTTTTGTTGTTGTTTTGGTTTGGTTTTTAGTATATGACATAGTCTTTGACATCTGTTGGGCAATATGAGGACTTTAAATGTCAGAGTTGTTAAGAAATTTCTTTTTCATGCTTACTGTGGATATTAACATGGTAGAACACTGAAATGTAAAATACTTGTTTATAATAAAACTGTGCTACAGAAAAGCGTATTATAGTAAACATACTACATTTATGAGCTATGTATAATGTAGCCTGTCAATCATTATGCATTAGAGGACACAGAAGATGCCACTTTCTACCCTAATCAAATAGAATTCATTTGGAAAGAATTTAATAAATTTCCAATTTACTGAAATCTCTTTCAAACCATGTTAACTTTTTAGCACCGTTGATACAGTTAACACTGTGTTACTAATGGAATGGAAGATGTGGTTTTGACTCCTACAATAGCAAGCTGGCAATGCACAGAGAAAAATGTCTATATATCTATGTTATATGCAGAAGCCACACCCTGAATTTTTGCTGGTAACTTTTCAACAGCAAGTAACTGTTCACTGGTCAAAAGGAAATGGGGAGAGACGGTATGTCTGTCTCTGAACAATCCATCAGTACTAGTCAAAGCCCAATCAGAGAAGCCTAATTTGATACTTCCTCTGAAGGCTGCACGTATGTACTGTAAACAACATGCTGTAGCTTATATTTGGGAAGACTATCCTAGAGCTATTAAAATTTTATTATGGTATGATTAATTTCAGGGACTGAAGTTGTTCTGTATTGTCATTTCATGAGTGAATTTTTATACGAATGATGATCATATGATTGTACTTCATTTATTGTTTGCATTTGGGTCAAAAGAAATATATACCTCATCCTTTGAAGGACGCACATAAGACTGTGAAGATCTGGGAAAACTTCTTGTAGCTGAATTCTGAGCTGAAATCATTGAATCTTGAGCTGAGACATGTATCTCTCCTGGAGAAAGATGAGATACTTTTACATATGAAAAGATAATATTGCTGGAACAAGGGTGAAAGTTAATGAATAGAACTGATCCAATGTTCTCCCTGCTGAGCTGCCACAATCACTGGAATACACCAATCAGGGATTTACCTGAGTTAAGGAAGTATCTCTAAGAATAACATGACCTTTTTTGATGTTTAGTGCCTACAAATTTCCAGTGGTTCACCACTGCCCTCAGGAGCAAGTCTGAGATTCTTAACCTCTGATCCTAATTTATTTAATATTATGCCAGCTTAATCCCTATCACTAACCACAAACCACTGGCAGATTTAACTGTCTGCATTTCATTCAGTCTGAGACGGAAAACCATTCACAACTTGAATAGGGGAATAACCAGAACTGTGTTTTAGGAAGATTGCTTTACACCAAAATGTAGGGTGGATTAAAAAGAGGAAGAAGAGGTTGGAGGAAGGTTACTGAAACAGTCAAGGATGGAGGAAAGAAAGGCAGCAGTTGTGGGAATGCAAAAGAGAGGGAAAGAGGAATGAAGGAGGTAGATTAGACAGAGAGTGGCAACTTTGGCATACAAAATTCAAGAAAGAGGGAGAGTCAAAGATAAGTCAAGTTTTGTGCCTGGGTAAAAACAGAAGGATCAAGAAGTTGAAAATTTTGATTTTTGTATTGAATTTGAGGTGGTCAATGGCCACTGGATGGAGGTGTCTAGTATTTTCTATGTGTGTATATAGGTTTTGCATGAGAGTGTTTTTAGTGACTTCCAAAAATATAACAAGGTGCAGAAAAACTTAGTTATTGTATATTCCACTCAAGGGGAGATGGGAAATAGGATGTATTGTCTGTGGGGAATAGATGGCAGTGCAGTATGAGGACCTTCCTGGGGATATTTCTCTGTATTATAACCTACTGAACCATAGTATGTCAGCACCTTACTCTACCTATCACTATAAACAGCTACAGCAGAGACTCTAACTTTTCCACACTTCGCAAATTTCAAAAGTCATACTTATCAAGCAATCTTTCAAACATATAGGCTAATTATAACATCAAAATTCATAAACAGTTTTATACCATGCTTTATTTTCCAAAATAACCATGGTTTTTATAATCCATGGTATAACAAGTAACTTGAGAAACCATATGGTGAAACCATAATTAGGTACTTAACAAACAACAGAACAATTATGAATGTTTTTTATTTTCTTACCTCTATTATCAAAAATACTTGATTTTTCATTTGTCTCTCCATCCTTCTATATGGTACAACATTAAAGATAAAAACATTCATTAGTAACTTCACTTCTGAAAGAGATTTTGCCTTCTACCAATCAACCAAATTAATACAGATTTTCTTCCCTTTTATCTTCTAACTCTCTCATGAAAATTGTCTCAGGGACAATACTTATTACCAACATCCTAGGACACCTTCCACAGGGATCTAAAATTTCACTAGTTCAAAATTGAGTTTAATATGCAGCCACGTACAAACTTTACCCTTTTCTAGTACTCCATATTTCGTTTAAAGACATGGTAATCTATTTAGTGGTTGGTTCTAAAACGTTTAGTCATTCAGTTTGTTTCAGGGAAATACAATCCAACCTATTCTAATCCAATCTAATGCTTTAAAAACACACTGCTTAGAATCAAAATAAAATTTATCATCTCAGGCTCTCAATTTACTGTAATGACATTTTTGTATCTGTCTGCCCCATTAGACAATGAGTCCTCAAGGGGAAAGATTATGTCTTATTCTTCTTTGTATCCTATGTGACCAATTTATTCATTTTCCCTTCCTTCAGGAAAAAGTCACAGGGCTTTGGCCAACAGTAGATGCTCAATAAATATTAGATATTGCAATTGCTAAATGTTTGTTTGGATTAGTTTCTGCTAATGAGAGTGAGTGAGTTGAGCACAAAGGTAACTCAACACATGTAGGGAAAGGGATCAGTTCTCATGAATAGATCCTAATATCCCTAACCAATCCGTAACATGCTAGAGAGGGAGACGGTTCACAGAAGTAAAAGTTAGCTAGATAAATTAATAATCACCATACAGAAGCTTGAGACATAATTTCATACCTTTTGTTCAATATCATTATCTTGTACATCTGGCTGACCAACAGAAGGTACTGATTTTTTGGCAATATTCTTTGAACTACTTAGAGACTGATGAATGGTGTTTACAAAGGGTCCTAAAAGTAAATGAAAGAAACAGTGTATTTTTTAAAAGAACTCACTGAAGTATAATTTGATGGTTTAATTATAATTGTTTGGTTTGATTATAGTGGTTTAATTATAACTTAATTATAACTTAATTATTTAACTTGAATGGTTTCCTCAATTTAAAAATACATCTATAACTGTGAAGCCATCACTGCAACCAAAATAAAATTTCTAATACCCCTGAAAGTTTTCTCATCCACCTTTGTAATCCATTTATCTCTTTCTTCCCATCCTCAGACAACACTGCTCTGTACCTCTTACACAAGATTAATCTGAATTTTCTAGAATTTTATATGAATGGGATCATATAATATGTGATATATAGTATTTTTTGCCTGTCTTCTTTCACTCAGTATTGTATGTGTTAATAATTCATTCCTTTTTTAAAAATTTCTGAGAAGTATTCCATTGTATGGATATGCTACCATTCTTTATCTATTCACCTGTTGTTTGGGTTGTTTCCAGTTTTGGCAACTTACAAATATTTATGAACTTACCTGCACAAGTTTTTGTGTGGGCATACTTTTTCATTTCTATTGGGTAAATACCTAGTAGTAGAATGGCTGGGTCATATGGTACGTATATGTCTAACTTTTATGAAATGCCAAACTGTTTTCCCAAGTGGCTGTACCATTTCATACCATTCAGCAGTGCGTCAGAGTTTTAATTCTCCCACATCCTTGTCAACACTTAGTAAGCAGAAGAAAGGAAATAAGTAAAGATCAAAGTGAAAAAGAAATAGAAAAACAAGAGAGAAAAACTAATATTTGACTCCTTGAGAAGTTCAATAAAACTGATAAAGCCAGATTGATCAGGAAAAAGAGAAGACAAATTTCCATCATCAGGGAAATTAGAGATAACAGCATAACTGTCTATAGATAATACTAAAAATAACAGATTATGAAAATGTATAGCAATAAATTAAACTTATATGAAAGGGAAAGATTTTCCTCAAAAACAGTCAAATCTCACTCATGAATAAACAGAAAATATGAAGCAACTCATATCTATTAAAGAAATGGAATATATAGTTAAAAACATTTCTACAAAGAAAACTCCAGGCTCAAAAGACTTTACTTCTGAATTACACAAAATACCAAAGGAAGGATTTACACTAATTCTACACAAATTCATCCAGAAAATTGAAGAGGAGTACACTCCTCTCCCAACTCATACTTTGAGACCAGAATCACTCATATATAAAAATCGTTACAAGGTATTACAAGAAAAGAAAAACTCAGTCAATATCCTCCTATGAATAAAGATGCAAAATCTATAAATAAATTGAATCTAACAATATACCATAAAAGATAATACATAATGAATAAGCGAGGCTTATTCCAAGAATGCAGGGTTAGTTTATCATTCAAAAATAAGCCAAAGTAACTTAACACAGTAAGAGAAAAGAGGAGGAAATGTAGACGATTATCTCAAAGATGAAAGGAAAAACTTGATAAAATTCAACACCCATTCAGGATGAAACTTCTTAGTGAATGAGGAGTATGAGGGTATGTCCTTCCTTTGACAAAAGCTATCTTCAGATCTCCAGAACTATATTCTAATTTATATTGATCACTTAGCCTTATATTTTAGAACAAGATCAGGATGTACACAATCACCATTTTGTTCAGCACTGTTCTGGAGGTCCCGGCCAGCAAGAAGAAGAAATGAAAGGTGAACCCAAATAAAATCCCAGCTGACTATGTTGTAGAAATTGGAGAGCTGAAGAGATACACACCTGCCAATGTTCACAGCACTGCTATTTACAATAGTCAAGACATGGACATAACCCAAGTGCCCATCAACAAATGATTGGCTTAAGAAGATGTGGTGTATCATGTATGTGTATACACACACACACAGAATATTATGCAACCATAAAAAATAATGAAATATTGCTGTTTGCAGTAACATGGATGGACCTAGAGAATATTATGCTTAGTGCGTTAAGTCAGACACAGAAAGACAAATACTATATGATATCACTTATATGTGGAATCTAAAAAATAATACAAATGAATCTATACAAAACAGAAACGGACTCACAGACTTAGAAAACAAACTTGATGATTACCAAAGGGGAGAAGGAATAAGGAAGGGACAAATTAGTATGGGATTAATGGATACAAACTATATTCATAAAATAGATAAGCAACAAGGACTTACTGTATAGCACAGGGAATTATACTCAATATCTTGTAATAACCTATAATGGAATATAATCTGCCAAAAAAACCCTGAATCATTATGCTGTACACCTGAAATTACTGGAATATTGTAAATCTACTATACTTCAATAAAAAAAATAAAATTTCTATGGAAATGCAAAGGCCCTAGACCAACCAAGTCAACTTAGAAGAACAACAAATGTTGGAGAACTCAAACTGCCAAATTTCAAGACTTATTATAAAGCTACAGTAATTAAGAGAATGCTATTGAATATACTCACATAAGGACAAATAGACCAATAAAAGAAAAGAGCATGTCTAGAAATAGGTCCAACTATATATGATTACTTCATCTTCTCAAAGATACCAATGAAACTCATTGGTGTTGAAACAACTGAATGTGTACAAGATAAGCTTGGATAGTCCAGTCTTCTCAGATAGCAAGGAAGCTAAGAAAAATCACTAGGGTTGTGTCAAAAAGGACTCGAGAGTTATCTTGAAGGGGCTCTCACTGGCCAGAGCTGTCACAATTTCAACATTAGTAAGCACAGTAATAGCAATTTTTAAGCACACAAGATTTATATAAATCTGTGAATTCATAATGAAACAAAACAAAACTAATTGCTCACTGTTAGAAGATGCTACTGAAACAATTCATTATTTTGAAAACTAATAAATGATGGTAACATATTAAGCATCAGTCTGCTTTTCTCAAGTATCCTGTATCACAATGTAACCAAACAGTAGTTGGGGGAAAGTTTCTTTTTATTAGAAATTTTCTAGCTAGTTTACGAAGAAGGAAAACTATCCCAATTTTGTAACCCATAATTAATTTGTGGATCAAGGCCTTGAACATAAATGGCTACTAATATCACAAAGAGAAAGACAATGCAATATTATGTGCCTCCTGATGGAAAGATACACCATCATGTATGCATCAGTCTTGCTAAAGAAACTGAACCTGAAAGTGCATAGATTTAACTAATACTTTACAGGAAATACAGAAGAAATAACATATACCATATAGATGCAATCAGCAAAAATTCAGTCACTGAGGAGTCACCAAGACAAGCAACTCAATTTCTTCAACAAATAAACTAATTTTAAAGAGGAGGAGGGAGGGAGGGAGGGAAGGAGAGGAATATATGGAAGGAGAACCTATAGATTAAAAGACTCAAAAGACATACAAACTATCGCAGTATGTGTCAATGTAGATTCAAAGTAACATCAAAATACTTTTGTGACATTTATGAGATTACTGGAAAGCTGAATTGTGATTACATATTTGATTACATTAAGGAATTATTATTTGTGCAATGTGATCATGGTATTGTGCTTACACATTAAAAAAATAATCCTTATCTTTTAGGTACATATTGATATGTTGATGGATTAAATAATATGTGTGGGATGTGCTTTAAAACAATATGGCAGCAGGGAGAAGTTGAGGGCATAGACAAAACAAAACTGTCCATGAGTTGCTGAAGTTGAAAGATAGGCACATAAGGATTCTGTTGGCTTTTGCTTATGTTTGAAATGTTTAATAAGGCTAAAAAAAGTCATTAACAAAATTATGGAAATATGTGCCACAAATAAGACAAAATATTAATGTCTTTGCCATATCAAAGAGAAATGAACCTCATAGAAATGAACCTCAAATAAAAAGTAACAAAATATACAAACTATAAGGAAAAATGTAAAATTTCATTATACTGAACTAAGAACTTCTGTACATCAAAAGATAAAAAAAGAATAGAAAGAAATTACAAATTGGAAGAAGATATTGCTATACCATATGTATGTATATAATAGAGTGTGTGACCAAAAAAATCTTTCAAATCTGTAAAATAAAGACAAATAACCCAATAGGAAAATGGACAAGAGATTTGAAAAAATAATTTCTCAGGAGAGAGAACATGACCCAGAAATCTCATATTGAGGCATATAACCCCTAGAGAATCACCTGTCCATGAATACCAGGAGATATATATGTATAGAATGTTTGGTGAAATATTGTTCAAATAACAGATATTTCCATCAAAAGAAAAACATATTAAATTGTGGTATATTTACACAATGGGATATTCACACACTGGGATAGGATTAGTACTGAAAGGAAGTAAAATTTCAGACAATACATAGGTAAAACTTTTGAAATATAATGCTGAGTATAAAAAGCAAGTCACAAAACACTGTATACAATATCATATCAATTATATTAAAATACCTTAATAATGTTATCTATGTCCATCAGAACCATGTTTTAAAGTGTATTTTGGGGAAAAAAAGGCTGACAACTTATAATTCGATATCAAGGGTAAATAGGATAATTCAGGAATGAAGATAAAATAAAAATACTCTCAGGTGAAGGAAAACTAAGATAATTCAGTGCCAGATAATTTGTTCTAAAAGAGATGCTAAGGGAAGTTCTACAGACTGAAGGAAAATGATACCAGAAAGAAACGTGGGACCAGAAACATCAGGAATTAACAGGCGACCAAAATGTTAATTATTTGAGTAAATATGATAGGACGTTCTTCACCTGTTTAGTCACTTAAATGATGATTACTCTGAGTGGCTGTTTGGTATATGTGCATGTAATACATAAGATAATTATAACAAAGGGGAGAGGAGTAAGGAGATATACATAGTGGTAAGGTTTCCACATTCTGCATAAAGAGGTAGAATATCTAGTTAGGGTTGACTGTGATAAGCTAAGTAAGTACACTGTTACTTAGAACAACCACTAAAAAATCTGTACAAAGAGGCATAGTAAAAACAATAGCCATGGACAATTGGAAATCAAACTTAAAAAATACCATGTACAACAGTACCAAAAATGAAGCACTTATGTATACATATAACACAACATATACAAGATTTCTATACTGAAAACTACAAAACACTTATGAAAGAAATCAAGGACGACCTAAACGTCCTTGATTAGAAGGACCCTGTAAAGATTTCTTTCCCCCTTAAATCGATCTATAGATTGATTTAATATACTTTATTAAAAAATCCTGGCATAATTTTTGCAGTAAAGCTGAGTATAAAATTTATACTCAGGTAAATGAATTAAAATAGCCATAAAATTTTTGAAGAAAAATAAAGTTGCTGGAATTATACTACATTTTAATAACAAGCTACAGTAATCAAACACAGTGCAATATGGGCAAAGGGGGAGACACACTGATCAATCAGAAACAAACAGAAAATTAAAAGGCAAGTTACAGACTGAGAGAAAATATTTGTAAGTCACACACCTGAAAAATACTTATACTCAGAATATACAAATAACTCCCAAAACTGAACAGAGCATAAAGCTTCAACAGGCAGGATTTACAAAAGGCAAACAGCATATGAAAAGATATTCATCATCATTAGCCATCAGGCAAATACAAATGAAAACCACAATGAGATACCATTACATCTATTAGAATGACTAAAATAAAAACTACTGATAATCCCAACAGTTACAAGGATGCATAGCAAACAGGGAATGCAAAATGCTATAGCCACTCTGGAAAACAGTTGGGCAATTCTCTATAAACTTAAACATATACAACAATTCCTTGTTCACACAAAAAGCTTAATGTATACTTCTGATCTTTCTATTCATAATCACCAAAATCTGGAAACAACCAAATTTCCTTCAACTGATGTATGCATAAATAAGCCTGGTACATACACACAATGGACTACTACTCAGCAATAAAAAGGAGTCAACTATTGACAAATGAAATGATTTGAAAGAATTTCAAAGGCATGCTGAAAGGAGCAATTATCAAAAGGTCAAATACCACATGATTCCATTTACAAGGCATTTTCCAAAGGAAAAAGAACTATAGTGATGGAGAACATATCAGTGGTTTCCTGGGCTTATTAGTGGGAGGGAAGATGGTGTGACTGCAAAAGGACATTTTTGGAATGTTTTAAATGTTCTCACGTGATTGTGGTAGAGGTCATACAAATTCATACGTGTGTTAAAATTCATGCAATTATATAAAAAATTCCATTTTGCTTTAGGGTAATTTAAATACCAAAATAAATTACCTCAGGATCTTTTTATGAGAATGAAAAAATACAGAGACAAGATCAGAAGCAGGAACTATAGAGAATTCTGGCCTCTGAACTCTGTTTGGATAGTTGCCAATTATGAAACGTGGGGGCAAACTGCCCATAAGAATGTAAAGGTTGTGACACTGTATGGAGTTCATACTCAGTTCAGTGATGAGATGGAAACTAAGGAGGTTTGATTATGATGAATGGGAAAGAGGGGCACTTTTAATATATAATGAATTGTGATATCACTACTGTACATTTCTAAAATTCACACAAAACAATAATGATTCACTTGCTAATCTCTTAGAGGGTAGAAATAGATCCTCTCCCCCCCAGATATGTATTAATATAGTTTTAGAATTCATCTTTGTCTCCCAACTATGCTTAATTAAATTTATAGTTTTGATACCTGGACAACTGTCACAGATAGACTGGTACCTTAGTGAGGCTGAAAATCATATTTTCCATCTATCATCCTCTCCTCCAATAACACTGAGATTTTTTTGACATCAGTAAGACCAGTCTGGCCTGCATTCAACACTAGACTTTTAGAAGATCATTCTGCATGAGACAACTGCTTTAGAGACTGAGAATTTAGCTTTATTGTCTACATTTAGTAGATATGTGGCTGGTGTTGTCATAATTGTGTTGTAAGTAACTTTGATATTTTAGAAAAAAAAATCTTTGGACTTTAAAAATGGGACCAAAAAATCTTTGGACTTCAAAAATCTTTGGTCTTTAAAGCTTAGAGCTGAATTAAGTAAACCTCAGTAGTCCTGAGTGGAAGACTAGCCTCAGCTAAGGCAACCCTGTCTTATCCCAGAGACTTTATGGGACTAATCAAATTACACATTCAGGGAAGAAAAGATTTTAAACTTTTTCTTTAGAATTTAACAGATAAAGACAAAGGGATTTAATTTTTATACTTTAATTTTTCCCTGGAAATTTAATATGGGAGAAGAATTCATATTGCTCAATTTCTAACAGTCTTATACTTTTGATAATATATTATTTGGAGGATATTTATGCTGTTGTTTGGGTTCCTGGTCTAATCCAATGAGCGCTAATGGACAACATGAAGTAACACAGAATGATATAAAGAAAGAAATAAAGAAGATATTTCTTATCACAATATTAAATTACCATATGCTCCTTTATTTGCTTCCTGGTCACCAACAGGATAAACTATCTTTATGTCATCCTTACTCTTCTTTTTCTTCTTTGGAGAATAAGCTTAAAGAAATGCAACAAAACATTTATTTTTAATAATGATGATGACAGAATTACCCAAGACAGGGTCTCTTTTCATGCCCAATAGGAAGTGAGCCTATATGCTAATTTCTATTTAGGATTGTGGGGAGGTATTGGAGAAGATGGAGGAATGCGAAAAAATGATTACTCTTCAAATATTATCCCTTCAAGTTAAAAGATAGAAGGACAGAATTTTCCTCTGACAGAGAGAAAAGCTATACCTGGCTCAACTGTAACACGCCATTTCGTCTTTGTAGAGGTGGATACCAATATAGCTACTGGCTGGAGACCCACCAGCCCACAGTGACAATTGCAACTCTTGAATGTACCTCACAGCCTAGCATAATCAACCATATACATATTCTTCCTTTGTGATAAAGGAAATTATAGTTCCTGTTTCTAACCATTTAGGAGGGCAAAGGATCCTCACAGCATGTGCACTCAATGTGTTTTCATTAAGGCTGTCAAATGTGAGAGTGATCTGTCTTCTCATTGGAGCAGGTTCACCCAATATTCCTGTCCTCTCTTATTCTCTCTGTCCCTCTGGAAGCTGTCTACTTGGTGGAAGATGACAACATTACTACAGAGGAATAATTCAATTTCATTTGTCACCTTGATAAAATAAATTAATTTATATCCCACTTCTTCAAAAAAAGGGATTTGAGGCAACAAGTGTTTAAAAATGTCTTCTTGAAACTCTTTTCCTATTAAATGAGAAAGTTAACGGTTGTTGATGCAGGGATGTATATAGTTTCTAAAGTGATTTCTTTTTTGAAGGATGAAATTGCTATCATTATCTCAATGAGCTGAATAGACTGAATTAGTCCATTCAGTGAGCATGCATGTATACAAACACACACAAAGATATACATATATACATACAATACTAGGTGCTCTGTGAAACAGAAAGGTGGGAGTTACAATATAATAGGTAATTAAGACAGTGGGAAGTATGGAATACATGTATTAAGAATAATACAAAGTACTATAAGTGATTCGAAGGACAGGTATCTTCCAATTACAGTTATCAAGAAAGACTTTTTGTAGTGCCACTTACAGTGGAGCTTAAAGAATTGTAGAAGTTAAAGAGATAAAGAGCCAGCATGTCATTCCAGGCTAGAAACTTGGATAAAGAGAGACACATAAGTATAAAAGTTCACTTGTGTTTTAGGAACGGTCAGCAGTCTCGTTTGATTAGACAATGAAATTAATTGAATGCTTACTATGGGCTAGAACTCTTGGGATCTTTATGGGATTTAGGAATATTTTCTTCTTAGATGATGATTTTCTTCTTAGAGGTTAAATAATTTGTTCAAGCTATTTACATGGCTAGACAATGGTAAAGCAGGACTTCGACTTCAGCAGTTTGGCTCTAGAGCCTAAGCATATCACCCCTAGATCATATCTGCCTTCTTCAAGGAGGTAATGTGAAATAAAGTTAGGATTGGGTTTGACCCTAGATGGTGATGAATCGTTGTCTAAGAAGTCTGAGCTTTATTTAAGAGGTAATAGGGATCTTTGTTTTGAGGCCAGGAGAAAAAACTAGCAGAACAGAGTTTTACGTGTAATTATGTAGCAGTGTAAAAAATGGATCTGAGGTAGGTAAAAATAAGAGCCAATGGAGACTAGTTAGTAATATACTTAAGTGACAAATGGAGGCTCTCACATAGAAACAGGATTGATGGGACAGAGATAGGATTGACGGAATACTATGATGATAACTCATGGAAGATTATTATCTTCTTCCCTGATACATTTAGTCACAGATAATTAAAACAAGTCTACATTTTTGTATTCTGGCCATGAAATTTTAATATCATTACTTAATTTAATAAATCCTACTATAGTATTAAAATGTTAAAAATAAAAGGAAGCTGGTAGATATTGGGCATAACAAAGTAATGACTTGATGTTCTTCCTTTAAACTTTCCTTTCTTCCCTTTTAACTTTCCTTTCTTCCCTTTTTTCCTTTCTTTGTTCCTTTCTATCTTTCTCTACCTCCTCCTTTCCTTCTTCCCCTGTGTTCTTTTCTGGTACTGTCTATTCTTTATGGCTGGCAAAATAGCAGAACACCATGTTGGTATGTGATAGCAATTATCTGACAAATTTTTAAGGTTTCAGTAGCAAAAAATATATTAAGTATAGGGAAGTTGGTTAGAACTGCAATATAGGCAAGCCTGTCTGCTGAACCACTTGATAAGGTTATTTTAATTTTTACATGTATGTCTACTTTTCAACTTGAACTATTGATAGGGAAATGCCTAGAACCCTTCCCTGGCACAAAGCAGGTAGCAAACGTGAGCAAACAGAGTTTTGTAAAAGGATCTTTTACATAAATTGTGTATAAATTGTGCTACATCAGCCCTTAATGTTCTCACATTCATAATGTGGTCCATCTTGTTCTCTGTAATCAATTGTATTTTTCCTCATATCTTCTCTTTTAATGCCACTTTCTTGCAGTTTTTGTAAATGATAAGCCATTTTTTTCTCTAGAAGAGTTTGTTTCTAAAATATTAAAGAAGTATATTGGTTAACATCAACTTGCTGTTTAGAAATACAAATAAATATTTGAAATGTGATAGTATGTTGGAAATGAGCAAGCCTTGTGACTTGTGAGGTTATTCTGAGTACAAATTTGGGAGGGTAGTAAGGGGTAAATTTCCACACATGGTCAAACATGAAGAATATATTTAACCCTTAGATGCAATTTATCTCACTGTGCACACACATAGCATCTCAATGCATTGCTCTCCTGGTGAGTTTAGGCAATTTCAAATCATCTTCAGTTGGAGGATTTCTTAACCAAGAGTCATTCAGGCCTATTATATTATATATTATATATAATATACAATAATATATAATAATAATATATTATATATAATATACAATATATAATTATACAGCTAATATATATAATATAAAAATATAATAATATAATAATATATAATATAATAATATATTATAATAATATATAATTATATATATTATATATTATATTATAGGTAAACATAACATCATACATGAAATTTGACTTCTCTCTGTAAATCTCTGGACTAATATTGACACTGGATGTGCCAGAAAAGAGATAGCTGCACAGAGAAAAACACCCAGAAATCCTCAGAGAATTTCCTAAATTAGTCAGCAATGGAATGGATCACTATGTGTATGTGAGGAAACAATCAAAGACCAAAGACAGGATCATCCCAAAAGATTCAAGAAAACAGTACTTGGCACCTCCCTATGATGCCTATTCTCACCAGCCACCTCAGAAAAATTTTGTAAGTCATAGGGCACTGGGTAGAGTACTAAAATGTTGCCTCAGTAGTGGGGAATAACTAGTCCCAGATTAAACATGGCTCTGGC
Source organism: Mesoplodon mirus (assembly GCF_964341445.2). Taxonomy (NCBI): domain Eukaryota; kingdom Metazoa; phylum Chordata; class Mammalia; order Artiodactyla; family Ziphiidae; genus Mesoplodon; species Mesoplodon mirus. Next base: position 48,884,504 of record NC_138984.1, read on the forward strand.
CCCATCTAACAACTATTAAAAAGCAAGACCTATAAAAATCAAACCATTTCCAAATAAACTACCTATCTACATTCAAGAAAAAAAGCTAAGGAATATTTATAAAAAGCTGAAAATATTCAGCACACACAATATAAAATTCACGATATCTGGCATCTAATCAAAGAATACCAAGCATATAAAGAAGCACAGAAATATGACCCATAAAGTGAGTAATCAATAAAAAATGATCCAGAAATGATACGGCTGTTAGAATTAAAGACAACATTAAAATAGATAACTAAAAATAGAGTTATCATGTGACGCTACAAACCTACTTCTGCGCAGGTATCTGGAGAAAACTCTAATTTGAAAAGATACATGCACCCCAATGTTCACTGCAGCACTATTTACAACAGTCAGGACATGGAAGCAACCTAAATGTTCATCAACATAGGAATGGATAAAGAAGATGTGGCATATATATATATATATATATATATATATATATATATATATACACACACATATACATACAATGGAATATTACTCAGCCATAAAAAATAATTACATAATGCCATTTTCAGCAACATGGATGTACCTAGAGATCATCACATAAGTGAAGTCAGAGAAAGACAAATATCATATATCACTTATATGTGGAATCTAAAAAAAAAAATGATACAAATGAACTTATTTACAAAGCAGCAATAGACTCAACAGACATAGAAAACAAACTTACAGTTACCAAAGGGGATAGCAGAGAGTGGGTGGAGAGATAAATTAGGAGTCTGGGATTAACATATACACACTACTATATATAAAATAGGTAAACAACAAGGACCTGCTCTATAGCACAGGGAACTATATGCAGTATCTTGTAATAACCTATAATGGAAAAGAATCAGAAAAATCATCTATCTATATATACCTATATATGTACAACTGAATCACTGTTGCACACTTGAAGCTAACACGACTTATAAATTAACTATACTTGAATTTAAAAAAAACAGGTAACATAACTACATTCCATATATTTACAAGGTAAACAAGAGACACGGAAGATATAAAAAGGGCCCAAATCAATTTTTTTTTAATGTGTGAGATGAGTAATGCAATGGATGCATTAATGGCAGAGTAGATATTGCAGGGAAAGAGATTAATTAATACGTGTTCAGAAAAAGAAACCATCTAAAAAGAAACACTGAGAGAAAAAAGAAATCACAAAATGAGAGGCTGGGGCCAAGATGGCAGAGTAGGAAGACCCTGAGCTCACCACCTTCCATGGGCACACCGAAATTAAAACTATCTGCAGAGCAACTGTGAAAATGACATGAAGACTGGCAGAAAAGATTTTCCACAACTAAAGATATAAAGAAGTAACCACAATGAGATGGCTAGGAGAGGAAGAGGTGAGGTTTAGTCAAGAGCCACACCTTGGGGTAGGTGAACCACAAGAGGATAATCACAATTGCAGAGGTTCTTCCCAAGGAGAAAGAGGTCCAAGCTCAACATCAGGCTCCCCAGCCATGGGGTCCTGCACTAAGAAGATGAACCTCAAGAACATCTGGCTTTGAAGGTCAGCAGGGCTTGTGTATGGGAGAACCAGAGGGCTATAGGAAATAGTGACTCTGTTCTTAAAGGGCACATGTAAATCTCACATGTTCTAAGTCCCAGCACAGAGGCAGTAAGTTGAAAGAAGCCTGGGTCAGACCAACTTGTTCATCTTGGAGAGACTCCTGGAGAGATAGGAGGTAGCTGGCATTCCCTCTGGGGATGGAGATGCTTGTGGTAGCCATTTTGGGAGGCTTGTTCTACTATGAAGACACCAGTACTGGCAAGTGCCATTTTGGAATCCTCCCTCTAGCTTATTAGCACTGGGGGATGATCTTCTCACCAGGGAGCTGGCACCAGTCCTGGGATCCACCTGGGCCGTACAACGAGCCTCACTGTGACCCACCATCTCCCAACAGGTGACTAGTTCTTAACCCAGCCACCATAGGCCCCACAGCCAGCCTCACCAGGACATGCTTTGCCCACCAGTTGGCTGGCACGAGACATGGGACCCCCTGGGCCTTGTAACCAGCTGCACCAGGACCCAGCTATGTCCACCAGTGGGTAGGCAGCCATCACATGAGGCACAGCCTGGCAGCCAACCAGACCAGGGGCCAGCCCTGCCTACCAGTGCACCAAAGTAGTCAGCCCTGCAACTGCAGAAGCAAGAGAAGAGCCCATGCAGCCCCCATAGAGGACACCCCTAGAGCACAGAGCTCTCATGACCAGTGGGGAGTGTGCTGCTGGGCGTCACAGGATGGTACCTACATAAGGACACTTCTTCAAGATTGGGAAATGTAACTAATCTACCTAATACACAGAAATAAACACAAAGAATTAGGCAAAATGAGGAGAGAGAGCAATATGTTCCAAACAAAAACAAAACTTCAGAAAAAGAACTAAATAAAGTGGTGATAAACAATCTACCTGATAAAATTGAGTTCACGGTAATGGTCATAAACACGCTCAAGGAACACAGAAGAAGATGGATGAACCAGTGAGAAGTTCAACAAGAGTTAGAAAACATAAAGAAGAATCAAACAGAACTGAATAATACAATAACTAAAATAAAAAATACACTAGAAGGAATCAACAGATTAGCTGATAGAGAGGAACAGATTGGTGAACCGGAAGACAGAGTAGTTGGAATGACCCAAGCTGGACAGAAAAAAGAAAAAAAGGAGTTAAACAAGATAAGGAGAGTTTAAGACATCTCTGGACATCAACCACACTATCATTTGCATTATAGGGGTCCCAGAAGGAGAAGAGAGAGGGAAAGGGACTGAGAACTTATTTGAAGAAATAGATGAAAACTTGTCTAACCTGGGAGAGAAAATAGACATTCAGGTCCAGGAAGCACAAAGAAATCCAATCAAGATCAACCCAAAGAGGTCCACACCAAGACACATTATAATTAAATTGGCAAAAATTAAAGAAAGAATCGTAAAAGCAGCAGGAGAAAAGCAACTAGTTATGTACAAGGTGACTCACATAAGACTCTGAGCTAAATTTTCAGCAGAAATTTTGCAGACTAGAAAAGAGTGGCACAATATATTCAAAGTGTGAAAGGGAAAACTATAACCAAGAATACCTGGCAAGGCTATCATTCACATTTGAAGGACAGCTCATAAGTTTTGTAGATAAGCAAAAGCTAAGAGTTCAGCATTACTAAACTGGCTTTACAAGAAATGTGAAAGGGACTTCTCTAAGCAGAAAATAGCACAACTAGAAATATGAAAAACACAAAAGGAAAAATCTCATTGGTAAAGGCAAGCATACAATAAAGGCAGTGGATCAACCACTTATAAAGTTAGTAGGAAGGTTAAAAGACAAAAGTAGTAAAATCATCTATATCCACTATAAGTAGTTAAGGGATACATAAAACAGAAAGATGTAAAATATAATATATCAAAACATTAAAAGTGGAGGGGAGAGTAAAAATGTAGGGTTGCTAGAATGCATTTGAATCTAAGAGATAATCAACTAGAATAATCATATATATATATATATATATGGGTTTTTACACATGAACCTCCCAGTAACCACAAACCAAAAATGTATAATAAAACACACAAAAAAGAGAAACAAATCCAAGCGTAATATTAAAGATACCCATCAAGTCACAATGGAAGAGAGCAAAAGATTAAAGGAATATAAAAGAACTACAAAACAACCACAAATCAATGAACAAAATGGCATTAAGTACATACATATCAGTAACTGCTTTAAATGTAAATGGACTAAATGTTCCAATCAAATGACAGAGTGGCTGAATGAATACAAAAACAAGACCCATATATATGCTGCTTACAAGTGACTCACTTCAGATCTAAAGACACACAAACTGAAAGTTAAGGGGATGAAAAAAGTACTCCATACAAAATCTGGGGTAGCAGTACTTTTATCAGACAAAATAGACATTAAAACAAAGACTGTGACAAGAAACAAGGAAGGATATTACATAATGATAAAAGGATAGATCCAGGAAGATATAACAATTGTAAATATCTATGTATCCAACATAGGAGCACCTAAATACACAAAGTAAATGCTAACAAATATAAAGGGAGAAATTGATAGTAACAAAATAATAGTAGGGGACAATAACACTCCACTTACATCAATAGATAGATCATTCAGACAGAAAATCAATACGGAAACACTAGCCTTAAATAACACATTAGGGGCTTCCCTGGTGGAGCAGTGGTTGAGAGTCTGCCTGCCAATGCAGGGGACACGGGTTCGTGCCCCGGTCTGGGAGGATCCCACATGTCGCGGAGCGGCTGGGCCCGTGAGCCATGGCTGCTGAGGCTGCTCGTCCAGAGCCTGCGCTCCACAACGGGAGAGGCCACAACAGTGAGAGGCCCAAGTACCGCAAAACAAAACAAAACAAAACAAATAACACATTAGACCCAATGGATTTTATATATACATATAACATTCCATCGGAAAGCAGCAGAATACACATTCTTTTCAAGTACATGTGGGACATTCTCCAACACAGATCAATCACGTGTTAGGCCACAAAACAAGTCTAAATAAGTTTAAGAAGATTGAAATCATATCAAGCATCTTTTCTGACCACAATGAAATCACCACTAGAAAAAAACCTGCAAAAAACACAAATATGTAGAGGCTAGACAACATGCTACTAACCAACCAATGGGTCACTGAAGAAATCAAACTAAACATACCTGGAAACAAAAGAAAACAGAAACACAATGATCCAAAATCTATGGGACAGAGCAAAAGCAGTTCTAAGAAGGAAGTTTATAGCAATACAAGCTTACCTCAGGAGACAAGAAAGTTCTCAAATAAAGAACCTAACCCACACCTAACAGAATTAGAAAGAGAAGAACATACAAAACTCAGAGTTAGTAGAAGGAAAGAAGTCATAATGATCAGAGCAGAATAAATGGAATAAAGACTAAAAAAAAAAGGTGGAAAAGATCAATGAAAGTAAGATCTGGTTCTTTGAAAAGATAAACAGAATTGATAAACCTTTAGCCAGACTCATCAAGAAAGAGAGGGTCCAAATAAATAAATCAGAAATGAAAAAGAAGTTACAACCAACACCACAGAAATACAAAGGATAAGAGATTATTATGAACAATTATATGCCAAAAAATATACAACCTAGAAGAAATATACATTCCCAGAAATGTACACTCTCCCAAGACTGAATTGGGAGGAAAATATGAACAAACCAAATACCAGTAATGAAGTTTAACCAGCAGGACCTGAGGGATTCACTGGTGAATTCTACCAATATTTAAAGAAGAGTTAACACCTATTCTTCTCAAACTATTCCAAAATATCAAAGAGGAAGGAAGGGTCTTCTAAAGTCATTCTAGGAGACCAGCATCACCCTGATACTGAAACAAGACAAAGACACCACAAAAAAGGGAAATTACAGGCCATTATCACTGGTGAGCCTAAGATGTAAAAATCCTCAGCAAAATATTAGAAGTCAGAACTTGACAATACATTATAAGGATCACACACCAAAATCAAGTGGGACTTATCCCAGGGATATAAGAATGGTTCAATATCTGCAAATCAATCTATGTGATACACCACATTAACAGTCTGAAGAAAAATCATATGATTTTCTCCTTAGATGCAGAAAAAAGCTTTGACAAAATTCAACATCCAGTTATGATAAAAAAAAAAACCCTCCACAAAGCGGGTACAGAGGAAGCATACCTCAACATAATAAAGACCCTCTGTGACAAACCTACAGTCAACATCATACTCAATGGTGAAAAACTGAAAGCATTTCCTCTAAGATCAGGAATAAGACAAGGATGCCCCATCTCACCACTTTTCTTGAATATAGTATTGGAAGTCCTAGCCATAGCAATCAGACAAGAAAAGTAATAAAATGCATCCAAATTGGAAAGGAAGATGTAAAACTGTCTGTTTGCAGATGGCATGATACTATATATAGAAAATCCTAGAGATGCCCCCCAAAGTTATTAGAATTAGTAAATGAATTCAGTACAGTTGCAGGATACAAAATTAATATACAGAAATCTGTCTTGTTTTTACACACTAACAATGAGCTATCAGAAAGAGAAATTAAGAATCACATTTACAGTTGCATCAAAAAGAATACCTAGGAATAACTCTAACAAAGGAGGTAAGAGACTTACAGTTGAAAACTATAAGACATTAATAAAATAAACTGAAGACAAATGGGAAGATATACTGTGCTCATGAATTGGAAGAATTAATATTGTTAAAATGACCATATTACCCAAGGCAATATACAGATTCAATGTAATCCTTAACCCTAACCAATGGCATTTTTTAGAACTAGAACAAATAATTCTAAAATTGGTAAGAAAACACAAAAGACCCTGAAGAACCAAAACAATCTTGAGAAAGATGACCAAAATCATGGTCCCTGATTTCAAAGTATACTACAGAGCTACAGTTCAAAGCAGTATGGAGCTGGCACCAAAGCAGACACATATATCACTGGAACAGAAGAGAGCCCAGAAATAAACCCACACTTATATGGTCAATTAATCTACAATAAAGGAGGCACGAATATACAACAGGGAAAAGACAGCTTCTTCAATAAATGGTGCTGGGAAAACTGGACAGCTACAGGGAAAGGATCAAACTGATTTACTTTCTCATACCATATACAAAAACAAATTCAAAATTGGATTAAAGACTTAAATGTAAGACCCCAAACCAATAAACTCCTAGGGGAAAACAGGTAGTATGCTCTTTGACATCAATGTTAGCATTATTATTATTACTTTGATCTGTCTCCTCAGGCAAGAAAAACAAAAGCAAAAATAAACAAATGGGATTCCAACAAACTAAAACGTTTTCAGACATGTAGACTATTGGCAAAACAAAAGGCAGCTTACTGAATGGGAGAAGATATTTGCAAACGATACACCCAATAAAGGGTTAATATCCAAAATACACAACGGAATCTTACAACTCATCAAAATAACAAACAAACAAACAAAAAACAAGCTAACCTAAATATGGTCAGAGGACTTGCTCAACATGACTTTTCTTCAGGGAAATGCAAATCAAAATCACAATGAGTTACCACCTCACCCCTGCCAGAATGGCTATCATTAAAAAGACAACTAATAACAAATGGTGAGGATGTGGAGAAAAGGCAACCCTCAAGGCACTGTTGGTAGGATTGTAAATTATTAGATGGTAGCAGCCACTACGGAAAACAGTATGGAAACTCCTCAAAAAATTAAAAATAGAGCTACCATATGACCCAGGAATTTCACTTCTGGGTATTTAACCAAAGGAAGTACAAACACTAATACAAAAGATACATGCACCCCAGTGTTCACTGCAGCGTTATTAACAGTAGCCAAGATATGGAAGCAACCTAAGTGTCCATCCATAGCCAAATGGATAAAGAAGATGTGGTCACACACACAATGGAATATTACTCAGCCATTAAAAATGAAATCTTGCCATTTGTGACAATGTGGATGGACTAGAGGATATTATAGCTAAGTGAAATGAGTCAGAGTAAGACAAATACTGCATATCATGTGTAGCATCTAAAAAATAAAATGAACAACAACATAATAAAACAGATTCAGATACAGAGAAGAAACAGGTGGTTTCCAGAAGGGAGGAGGTGGGAAGTGGGTGAAATAGATGTAGGGGATTAAGAGGTGCAAGCCTCAAGTTATATAATAAATGAATCACAAGGACAAAATATATAGCATAGGGAATATGGTCAATAATATCATAATAACTTTGTATAAGGACAGAGGATTACTAGACTTATTGTGGTGATCATTTTATAATGTATGCAAATGTCAAATCATTATGTAATACACCTGAAACTAACATAATATTGTACACTGACTATATTTCAATTTAAAAATTACAAAATGAAAAGCATATCAGTGAAGCCTGGTACAATGTCAAGCAGCCTATTATGTCTGTAGAGAGGCAAGATAGGACAAAAAAAAATTGATAATAACGTCCATTATAATTGCTTCTATTCTACATAATATTGGAGGTTCTAGTCAGTGCAGTCAGGCAAGAAAATAAAATAAAAAGGCATCCATGTTCAATGAAAAATTAAACGACTTTTATTTCTAGCAACATGATCATTCATGTAGAATATCGATTGGTACCTAGAATAAAACAACTAGAACTAATAAGTGTTTTTATCAATACAAGATATGAAATTAATATTAAAAATTACTTTTCTATATCCTAACCTCAATTGGAATTTGAAATTACAAATACAAATTACAATAGCATAAATCATGAAATACAGAGATGGATCTAGCAAAAGATGTGTAAGAGCTGTACACTTCAAATTACATGAGTACACGAGAAGAAAAATTAAGAAAACCTAAATAAATGGAGAGAGGTATTTGGTTCATGAGTTGGAAGACCCAGTATTATCAAAAGATCAATTCTGCCCAAACTGACCTACAGAGTCAATACAATTCCAATCAAAATCTCAGCAAAATTTCTTGGCAGAAATTGACAAGATGATTTTAAAATTTATACAGAAATGTAAAGGGCTTAGATTAACCAAAACAACTTCAAAATAGAAAAACAAACTTAGAAAGCTAACATTACTGATTTAAACAATTATTAAAGGTATAATAATCAAGGCAGTATAACAGACAAATAGGGCAAAGAGCAGAAAAGGAGTAAATTTAGACTAATACAACTGATTTTTGACAAAGAAGCCAAGACAGATCGCTTTAAAGTTTTTGACAACCCTGTAACTTAAGCACATAAATTGGAGTAAAAATAGATAATATCAAATCTGAAAGCAAAAAATATAAATATATTAAGAAACATATACAAATGAATTGAAAACCTCTCATATTAAAACATGATTCAAAAAAGACAGTTTAGAATAGCTGCATTGGAAATATCAATAATTCAAATAGCCCTGCCATTAAGATGCCTCAGGTAGCCTGTGGTGTTACCATGCCTACCATCAGTGGTCATGTTTAGTGGACACTCCCAGTGCCATAATTTGATCCACTGCACTAGGTGTCACTAAAATTGGCCAAGACTCCTTGAAAAGCAAATGTGATCAGGCAAAAATTAAGAGGAAACCTAGGGCATGTTGTTGCTACACGTAAAAGAGTGACATTAGAACACTCTCTAACACGATACACAAAAATAAACTCAAAATGGATCAAAGACCTAAATGTAAGGTCGGACAATATAAAACTCTTACAGGAAATCATAGGCAGAACACTCTTTGACATAAATTGCAGCAATATCTTTTTGATCCACCTCCTAGAGTAATGAAAATAAAAACAAAAATAAACAAATGGGACCTAATTAAATGCTTCTGCACAGCAGAGGAAACCATAAATAACCATGCTCCGTGGCATGTGGGATCTTCTCGGACTGGGGCATGAACCCGTGTCCCCTGCATCGGCAGGCAGACTCTCAACCACTGAGCCACCAGGGAAGCCCTATGATTCTATTTATGATCCAGCAATCCCCCTCCTTACCACATATCCAGAGAAAACTATAATCTAAAAGAATACATGCACCCCAGTGTGCGCTGCAGCACTATTTACAGTAGACAAAACACGGAAGCAACCTAAACATCCATTGACAGAGGAATGGATAAAGAAGATGTGGTACATATATACAATAGAATATTACTCTACCATAAAAAATGAAATAATGCCATTTGCAGCAACATGGATGGACCTAGAGATTATCATACTAAGTGAAGTCAGAAAGAGAAAGACAAATATCATGGGATATAACTCATATGTGGAATCTAATTTAAAAAAAATAAGAAACAAATGAACTTATTTACAAAACAGAAACAGACCTACAGATATCGAAAACAAACTTATGGGTAACCAAAGGGGAAACGTGGTGGGGGAAGGGATAAATCAGAAGCTTGGGATGAACACACACACACTACTATATATAAGATAGATAACCAACAAGGACCTACTGCATAGCACAGGGTACTCTATTCAATATTCTGTGATAACCTATATGAGAAAAGAATCTAAAAAAGAATGAATATATGTACATGTATAACTGAATCACTTTGCTGTACACCTGAAAACTAACAATGTTGTAAGTCAACTATATTCCAATAAAAAAGTGGTGAAAAATTAAATACTAGAAAATAATAATTATAGTAAATTAGAATAAGCTGAGCTTGCCATATGGGTAATGAATCCCTGACAATACTTAAAGGTACATGTATGAAGGGTAGAATAAAAGATTACCAACATATTTCAATTTCCAATATTTAAAAAATTATATAGCAGTAGATAGCAGTATAACCAAATTATGTTAACCTTACACTTACATATAGGTTTGTCAACAACATACTACGTAAAATAATCATTTAGATTAGATTTTAGGTTAATATTTATTGACATGAAGAGTTGTCAATGTTATTTCATTAAGTGAAAAAGCAGTCTACAAAATAGCCTATAAGGAACAATAACATGTATTTATTGCAATATGTAAATATTCATAGAAATATTATGCAATGTATGTGTATGTAGTTGTGTGTGTATGTATACCAATAAATAGGGTGGTGCTGGGATTACAAATGAATTTTCTTTCTCTTTATACTGATTTATACTCTGAATCATAAAATATTACATATTATTTAAGGTTCAAAACAGTTACTCTAAAAAAATTAACTGGTGGGAAAAAATTGAGAACTTTCTCCAAGAAATTCTGATTCTAAGAAAAACAATCAGTTATGTCATTTTTTTCTATAGGAATTACAAGTGTAGTTTATGGTGTGAGATAAAGTCTAAAGTAGTTATATAAAAAAATAGAGAAGTACTTTTTATATTATAGTTGCAATATGACCAAAATATAGCAAAAGTTTTTATAACTTTCAGTTCTGTATAATACAAATCATTTGGGGTAACTATTCTATCATCGCACAAAGTGAACTACATTCAAAAATCAAAACTATCAAAAGTTTGTCCTCAAACAGCCCCAATTAGAGGTTAAAGCTCACCCTACCTTCCTGTCACTCTCTTCTCTGCTTTTACGCAGTTGTTCCTCTATCCTAGCTTCTCTTTTAACATCTTCTTCGATCCTTGTTAGAAGTAACATCTCTTTTGTCTCCCATTCCTAAAGAGCACGATGTTACTGTATTCAGTATGTATTCACAATAAACCAACAAGCAAGTTAGAACAAGTCAAGAGCCTAACAGAAATCAGGTCAAGCGTAACTGAAGTCACACGTTGGCTTTAGAATGCGCTTCCTTCACTGCACTCCTATTAGGAATGCAGGGATGGTTATTTTTAACTAAAGCTAAATTTAAAATTTTTGCCTCTCCACACTGAGGGCTATAGGAGAGTTAAACAATATCTAGTAACTTTCACCATCATCACTTTAAGAGCAGATATTAGCTCATATACGTAGTTTGTGGTGTCATCCTCATTTTTTTTTTTTTTTTTTCTTTTTGCGGTATGCGGGCCTCTCACTGTTGTGGCCTCCCCCGTTGCGGAGCACAGGCTCCGGACGCGCAGGCCCAGCGGCCATGGCTCACGGGCCCAGCCGCTCCGCGGCATATGGGATCCTCCCAGACCGGGGCACGAACCCGTATCCCCTGCATCGGCAGGCGGACTCTCAACCACTTGCGCCACCAGGGAGGCCCGTGTCATCCTCATTTTATGTAACAACATGCATATCATAGCTGTGAAGAATGATCAATGTGGGTAAAATGCTTAGACTTGAAATGACTTCAAGAAGTATGATGGTATGACTGATTCACTTTGTTATAAAGCAGAAACTAATAAAAAAAAAAGAAGTATGATGGACAGCTCAAATTATTTACAAATGAAATAACTGTACACAATTTTTCTCTCAATATTTTAAACTTGTTGTCTCTCACCTCTTCAATGTTTCTATGAAGACTAAGTTTTCTTCTTGTGTGTTCTCGCTGTCGTCTTTCTTCTCTATCCATCCGTATTAGGCTTTGCTCTTCTGCTGTGCACTCAAGATGTTCTAATTCCCTACTTATCATATCCAAATATCTAAGTAAAAATGCAAATGTAAGTGAAGGTGAATTGGGAGTTTTCCTTATTATGGCATCATCTGCTTTGATATTCCCAAATTACCCCCTTCTTGCTTTTTATTTCTTGAGCTACAGGAATTTTACTGTTTTTCTATCAGCTCTGTTCATGGACTTTAAGCCAGCCTGACCCGTGAACTCAACATATTTTATTCATTATACAGATCTCCCTACTATACATATAAGAATCTGTTGTTATGGCCAAGACAATGATAAAATGTGGAGCAGACTGATTAAAAACATCTTGTACAGTACATATTCACAATAGGCTTAGGAATATGAGTTTGCAAAGAAGACTGAAATAACTGAAACACTGACTTCAAATCTGGAAAAAATCAGATTTGAATTTCCTTAGAAAGATGTGTGTTGAGCCCCTTGTAATTTATAAGGCCTTGAACATATCTTCCATATATAGTCTGGGTCTCTGGTATGTCAACCTGTATTATGGAACTGCCATGGAACATAAAATCAGGTAATGCAGCTTCATTTCTCACCTTAATGGAGGAGGAGGAAAGAACCATAGTAAGAAATGGTCTTGACCATGGAAAGGTAATGACTGAATGTAAGTAGATAATATCTAAAGAGCTTGCAGGTTTTTTTTTTTTGAGATAATGCATGTTTATATTAGTATTAGATAAAGTTATACCAAACTTCCTTTTTTGACTTTGCATTAATTTCCTCAAACTTAATGCTGTCAGAGCTTAAAGAAGACCCATAAAACTATTATTAGAGGCATGTGCTAAAGATACTTTCCCACCATCTCTTACTATAGGAAGGATTTTGGATTTGACTAATTCTTCAGTTATCAGCTTGGATTACCTCTTGAACTCCCAGAAACTCTATCTTCTCTAGTAGAAACTCATCTTTAGCCTTGGCACCCAAGTTTCCAATTCCTGTACTTCTTGATCTCCCTTCCTCTCCATACGGAAAGAGTGGAGTTAAATAGCATCCAGTACTTTAACAAATTTCCTACCTTCAATTATTTGTAGTATTTTCCAACTTATTTGGGTCCACATTATATACATAAAATATGCATTAACTTCAATCTCACCTGTGACTTATTAATCGTTCCTGGTCCTCAATAGATGGGGTGCCCTCCTGTAACAACCAATTTTGGAACTGTGCAACATCAGAACGTCCAGGTATTTGATTGTCTTCCTGTAGTTTATTTACTTGTTTTGCAAGCATTTTCTATTAAGAAAAAGTGTGTATCATATATATGTATATGTATGTATATGTGTGTATATATGTATATATAAATTTTTTAAAACATTTCCCAGAAAACTGTTGTTTGATATGTCTTTTCATATTTAGCGTTTAGTAAAATTCCCATACTTTGTAAATAACTAACATTGTTTACCTGTATTTAAATCTTTTTTTTTGATTTTTTTTGATGTGGATCATTTTTAAAGTCTTTACTGAATTAGTTACAATATTGCTTTTGTTTTATGTTTTTAGTTTTTTGGCCCTGAGGCATGTGGGATCCTAGCTCCCGGACCAGGGATTGAACCCACACCCCCTGCATTGGAAGGTGAAGTCTTAACCACTGGACTGCCAGGGAAGTCCCTAACTGCATTTAAATCTATTTTGAATCCACTGCAGACATGGACAACTGAACCAAAGTAAAGATTTCTCTCTCTGAAAGTAAAAGATAAATATTTCAGCTTATTTTTCTACCCATTCTGAAGAAATTTTAAAAAAATGGAAGAAGCAGAGGAGAAACTGTAGGTACAGAGGAGGAAATGGGGGGAAATATAGAACACTTAAAAGTACTGGGGAGTCATCCTCATTTCCATACAACTCTCTTGACCTTAGAACATAAACTTGTAAAAGTACACGTATGAGCACCTTTCTCATTTTTACCCAACTCTCTTGACTCTAACGCCTGAATTCACTCACGCAGGCACACATGTGCACACACTGTCACATGAACTTTGAGTGAAAATGTGAAAGGAAGTCACTAACTTTACCCACTCACTGTATACCAATCATTCCACTTCACCTTTAAGGACATTTTTTACTGTATGAACACAGCCACATGTGTGTGGGTACAAACATACAGTGTACATGTTCTTTGAGTCACCTTTAGGATGTTATAACTATTCATACTGTTCCTCTCCTGTTACTTAAGCTGTTTTGGTTTCCAGCTTAAGAATCTTGCTACTACAATAGACTCTTCCCATTGGTCCCAGCTCACGTAGAAGGGACACATCTCAGTAGCAATTTAATTACTAAATTGTGTCAGCTACCACTGGCATATTAATAGATGACTTGGTCCCTTTCCTTCTCTTGGCACAAAATAGGAACCTCAAAATATTATTTGCTACGGCTCTAAATTTTTACTTGGAAAAATTAAGTTATCAAAATTCAAAGTAAAATATTATAAGACAATACTTTGTATACAAACCTTTCTTCCAAACTCTATGTAAAAAAAAAAAACAAATTTAAGTATTCAACTTACTTGTTCTCTTATATAGTTTCTTTCAAAGTCTAATTTTAAACTGGTAAGATATTGCCTGTACTTATTCAATTCCCTCAAGGTACATACAATCTAAAAAAAAACACACACAAAACAAGAATAACAACAAAAATATGTAAATACAAATATTTTATAATCAATTACTTTCTAGAGCAAAAATAACATTTTGATATCGAGTAATAAGTTGCTAACAATTTTGTAAGTAATATCTCTCTAAAATTGTTAATCAATAGGAAACTGCTATCCAAATAACATTACATTATTAATATGACTTATGCCATGATAAGGAATTGAGTACACACAATTGGAGCTATTAAAAAATACCAACGTAATAATGTTCAACCCCAATAAGAATAGAGTCTATCAGGACTCTATCAGGCTGATTTTGCTAGGTTCTTATTTTGTCTAAAGTTTTTAAAAAGTATACAGGGCATAATCCTTGACAAGCATACATGCCATTAGAGACAGAGAAAGAGGACTATGATACAGTTGGGAAAATTATTTGTATATCCTCAAATTATTTGGTAATCATCTTTTGATATAACAAAGAAAAAAGGTAAATGAGGAAGTAGTTTCACTTAGAAAACAACTGCTGTCTGATTTCCTTTGATCCAAATACTGAATAATTTATGGACTTTTCCATTAAGTATCTCTTTTGACCAAGTTAAAGGTGATACAGGTCACCCAGTGAGGTACAGAAGCAAGCTTATACCAAGTCTTGGAGGTTTTCAATGATTAAAAAAAAATTATCTTCAACTCACTTTATTATTGCTGGTGATGTAGCCACCTTCCTTTAATCTCATCAAGATGTCTTTACGAGTATGGTAGGCTCTTAAATGTGGATCATGGAGACTTTTATATTGGTTTTCCAAAAGTCGACAATAAGGATCAGTCAGGTTAAAACCATAAGAAGGTCGGAAAAGCTGCAAACATGGATTTAAACATACAATTAATGAATTTTACTTGTAATATCAACCTATTAAAATACCAGATTGTTCACTGAAAATAAAGCAAGCAAGAATGTGAAGTGGGGAAAAACCAGCAATAGAAGAATTTGGAATGGGCAATGTTAATTTCTTATCCCTACCTCTTTTCTTCACTGACCTGAATTATTCTAAAAATCCACCCTCACTCAATTAATCCACGCCCCCCCACCCCAATCTCCATCAGCTCCTGACCCAAAGCTAGAAAACGGAGGAGGAAAGGGAAAGAAAGGGAATAGGATAAAATTTGTTTTTAATGTATAAAGCTAATACTAAGATTCTCCCTTTTCCTCCTCCCTCTTCCAGATCAAGGCACTGCATTAGAAGGATAAAGGGATAATATCAATTATCATGATTATATCTCAATAATCTGAAAATGAAGGAAAACAGAAAATCTTTCACAAAAATTCATTGAAACAACTCTGACAAAAAATAGAAGTAAGGGCTTCTCTGGTGGTGCAGTGGTTGAGAGTCTGCCTGCTGATGCAGGGGACACGGGTTCATGCCCCGGTCCGGTAAGATCCCACATGCCGTGGAGCGGCTGGGCCCATGAGCCATGGTCGCTGAGCCTGCGCGTCCGGAGCCTGTGCTCCACAACGGGAGAGGCCACAACACTGAGAGGCCCACATACCACACACACACACACACAAAAATATATATATATATATATATATATAAGTAAAACTCAGATATTAAAGATGATGAATTAAAGAATGTATTTTGAGTTCTTATCTGATACAAGAAACCCAATGATTTCTGAGCACTACAGTCAGGAAAAAATTCAAGGTCTATATTATACAGTTCAACATATTGAAGAACCAATTATAAAGGATACTGATAGGGATCGAGGTTTCTCCATATGTGTAAAGACCAAATACAACCTTATGAAGTAGTCATTAACATATAAAAGAAGGAAAATATCAGCTAGTAGTCATATTGCTATATCTGTTACTTTAGAGGAAGCAGATGAATTATTTAATCTCATCTGTAAGTTAAAACATTACAAAGTGAGGGGGGGTTAAAATTTTGGGGGGGATGTGAGTACTTAGTCCATTTTTCAAAAATTTTTCAATAGCAGGATAGTGATAATGGGTAATGGGAGAACCTCTGAAAGGGAAAAAGTAGAGGATGGAAGCAGGTGCGGAAGTGGTCCGAATGTTGTCTTTGCATCCTATCTTTGTGCTTTCCTTTAGGTTTTCTTGGCCAGAACAACAGAAATTTTAGTCTAAAGTGATGTCAAAGCAGGAATTGGCTCAAGTGAAAGGCAATTGGAACGTGTGGGAGATGTGGCAAACCTGAGAGCACATGCCCTGTCTGCAGGCATCTAATTCAATTTATATGACCCCACACATTGTGCATCAATCCAGAACTGTCTGGAGGTACCAATTTGTGCTCAGTCTGTGTTCTGTCTGGCGGTTGCCACCTCAGTTAGATTCTGAACACTAAGGAGCCTGGGTTGGGACCCTAAAAAGAACTCCCTCAAGGTAAGTATGAGGATTCTTCTTATGTGGACAAAAGGGGAGACTGGGGAACCTGATAGGATGCTAGTGTTCCTTATCCATTTAAAAGCTTCCTGGTAAGTTTCTGACTGCTTGCTTAATACCAGACTTTAATCTCTTCCAAGCGGTCTAAGTTGTAAAGTAGAATTCCCTAATTACCAAAGCTTCCCTGAGAAGGCAAGGAAAAAAAAAAGGGAATTCTATAGGGCAATGTCTTAAATTCAGTGAGACCAGATAAGAAGTTCGTATCTTTCCTGTAAGGGAAATAGTCAAAAATCATGAGTCAAGGAGTGGATTGTTTCTTTTAGATGTTGATGTTTAGCTGTCAACTTCTTTTAGATGTTGAATTTTATCTTTGATGGCCTATATTTCTCAAAACCAGCCCTGGACTAGTGACCTGTAAACAAAGAACACCTTTCATATTGGGTTGCCCAAAAAGTTCATTCGGGTTTTTCAGTAACATCTTACCGAAAAATCTGAATGAACTTTTTGGGCAACCCAATACAAACCCATTTACTAGTGTCAGGGTAACCCATCTGTTGTCAATTAAAATAATTGGAAAGAAACAACTAAAAGTATAAATATAAAGCACTACTTCATTGAGGAGATTGATATCCTTTTTCTTTCAGTACAAAGTCAGTCTTCAGGGAAATTGGGCCTAATTATGATTAAATGAAGAGTTTGGGGGAAAATGAATGTAATAAAGAACAGAGAACATCTTTTTAAAAAGTAGTTGGCAAGTGAAGTATTATTTGACAGAGAAAATGGTAATACAGCAAACAATATTTGAGGAAGCAGACAGAAGACAGGGCTAAGTTTACATAATAAAAAGGAGTGATATAGGTTTCAAGCATGCTTTAGGAAAGCTGCTTTATGTGTATATGACAAATTGTATATAGTCAAATTGTGTGAGGTTGGCATATTTTTAGTTAACTTGCTGTATTCTAGTAGAAGAGACTTCTTTTTAAAAAGGGAAATTATGTATTTTCCAAAAACAAAATTTACTTTAAGAAATCATGTTTATTAGGCAAGTATCAAATATGAAGGGCCCTACTCATTTCTGATGACATCATAAATACTAGATGAGTAAGGGGGTAACTCAGAATTCTTCCTTGTAGAATTTTTTGCAATACTGATCAAAGCAACTGCTCAAAAAGAATGTATTGAACCTTCTTTAGTATTAAGTACTGAATCAAGGAATGGGGAGGTTTGAGAGAGGGGGTCACACTGAGGACTAAAAACACGGAAGAGTTTGAGGGCAGTGTACACTATAACCCAGTAAGATTTAAATTATAAAATTATAGCGCTGAGTAAAATTACACAGACCAAGGGCAATGCAAATTATAAGGAAATATAAGCTAAGTGGGGGGCTGTAAGGGTTGAGAAGGAATCTTGAAAGATGGCCCAAATTCATAGTTGGGGAGAAGAGCAAAGGGTATGCCAGGCTTGGGAGGCAAGGTGAACAAAGTCACAGAAGTATTAACATGGTCTGTGTGAGTAGGTATAAAAGACCCCAAAAAGCAGAGGCTCTGCACTGGAGAAAAGACTGGATGGGGAGGCTGGGGCAAATCATGGAGTCTCCTCAGGGAGACAGAGCCTTGTTTTTCTAAAGTCAGGTTAAAGGACTAAACACTTGAATTCATTTCAACTCTACTTTTTTTCGCACTTCGTGTGTGAAACAGAATTCAGCTCAAAACAAAGAGAGGTGTTCTGTAATGAGAGTTCTGTCCAAGTTATTATTGGTTAAAATCGTAACATCATTAAATGCCAGCCAGTACAGATAACCTTCCACCTTTCAACCAAACATACTTCTAAGTGAATTAAATCTCAATAAATAGGTATAAATGAAGTGTTATAAAATTAATTTATAATTTATGGAATCATATTAAGACAGAACTAAGAATCTAAACTTTCTAGCCCATGATTCTGTCCAAATCATACTAGATGACGTTGCTTGGTACGCATCCTAAACAATACCTTAGGAGAGTGCAAATTCCCTCAATGCACTTCGCATGATGTAGCTAGCACCTGAATTTAACAGTAGTCGAAAAGTACAAAGAAACCAACGTAAGCCAATTAAACATCACTTTACCTTTTCACTTAATTTCGTGGTATAGTATAAAGGGTTGCTTCCTGGGATCACAGGCAGCTTAACCCCAAGAGGCAGATCCAGTAGTTGAGCCGCTCCGACCCCCGGAAAGTGGGTTTTGTGCGCGCCCTGTCAGGTACAATTGGAGAGTTTTGTCTTTCCTTTAGGTTAGTTTAGGCCAACCGACTGTCACTCCAACCTAAGGAACTGAAGGGTCCAGCCCTGCCAGACAGCCGGAAAGACCTCCGCTTCCGGGTTACCAGCTCCCTCCCGCCGCGCCACGGCCAGCTGAGGCCAGTGCAGCCCGAGCCCCGCCATCTGCCGCGTCGCACGAGGGCGCCAGAAGCTGGACGGGTACGGTCCACACGCACCGCACGTGACCGTACGCGGCGCCCCCCCGCCCCCACCAGGCCTGAGGGCTGGTAGAGGACGAGGACGGCCAGTCTTCTCTGACACTCACATCTCCGCACTGCTGGCTGTCCGCGGCCAGGCTGCTGGTGGCCGTCTTGGCAGCGGCGACGTTGGCAGCCTTGGAGCAGGCGCTGAGGTACAACTCCATAGCCGGCCTGGGCCCCTCTGCGCCTCCGCCGCCCTCCACTCTCGCATCTCCTCGCGCCCCTTTCCCGTCGTTGTCCCTCAGTCCCCACCGGGCCGGAATGCCGGTACCCCGAGTTCCGGAGGCCCCACCCTCGCGGCGTCACAGGCTCCGAATGTGCGGGCGTCACACAGGAGTGCCCTCCGCGAGGGCCGGCCCCTTGCGCCCGAGGCCTGGGCGCCTCAGAGCTGAGGAAATCGGTGCTAGGGGCCTGGTCCCAGCGCGCCAAGGTCGAAATATCTTTTCTCTCTGAACCCTACAGCCCTCAGTCAAACCAACTCAGAATCAAAATGTATAAAGCTTTGCTGGCGTGTCAGCGGGCTAATTTCTCCTGGCCTCCGAGAAGGTTTGGTTCCATGCAGAAAATAAACAAAAAAGAGTGACTGTGCAGCCCATTCTAGGGCCAGAGGCCTGGCTTTCTACATGCCCCCCCCACCCCGTAGACTGTGACCATAGCACATCCCCAGGTTCCCATAACCTCTCCCCACCCCGCTCCAGGTGCCACAGGACGTACCGTCCTCCGACCCCCCTCTAGTCTTCCCCTTTCATTTCTAGCTCTCTTCTCTCTCTCTCCCAATCCCTCCTCGCCCCCTCTCTTGCTCTTCTCCTATATGCCTCTTTCTCCTCCTCTCAACCATCCAGCCAAAATTTATAAAGTGCCTGACACCTTTGGGCCAGTCATCTGAGCTGGGTACTAAAGGATACAGTGATGAGAAAAAAATATGGTCCCTTTCTTCAAGGAGCTAACTAGACTGTGAGTACTTTGAGGGCAGAGACTGTATCTGATGTCAGGAATTTGGACTTAGTCTCTTAGATTCCTTGGCACACTCTTATCCTCTTATTTTGGGGCCATTAGTAATAATACCTACCATTTATTGAGAATTTGCGAACTCCAGATTCTGTGCTAAACACTCTCTACATTAACCTTTATAACAGCCTTGTCAAGAAATACCCCATTTTTTCAAAGATTAAAGAAGAATGGCAATCACTATTAAATAGTGGCCCCAGAGGCAGTTTCTTAAATCAGTACACTGTACTTTTACATCTGCTCTATTTGTTTTAATGCCATGCAGATGCTTAAGGACCCCTAAATTTGAACGCATGTTCACAATCATCTCAAATTCGATATATTCAAATCTCAACCCACACCTTCCACCATAGAACAAAACAGAGGCCCTATTCTTCCTGCATTTCCCATCTCAGTGACAATATCAGTATCTACCCAAACCGGAAGCTGAGAAATTCTAGATACTTCCCCTTCTGAGCCTGCTGATTCAAGACTGACTGTGTCTTTGCTGTGCTGTTTCCTCTTCCTGACAGCCCTTTGCACTTCATTGCTTGGCTAATTGCAATCAGCCTTTAAGACTGCTTAAGTATTGTCTCCTCTAGGAAGCCTTTCTGACATTTCTAAGCTTTTGTCAAATTCACTTCCTCTGTGCTTCCCTCCGTTTTAGCACTTTTCCCAATACATCAAAAATGTCTCTTTACCTGTCACTCTCCCTTTAATAGAATGGAAACTCCTTGAAAGCAGGTATTTGCTTATTCAATTTTATATGTACAGTACTTGGCATAGTACCTAGCAAGCATTTAGTGAGTCCTAAGTATATTTTTGTTGCCACATACTAATGATGGCCCTACCCACACAATAGCAATAAAGGTTTTTGCTAGCAAAAATCTTTTTCTATGGAATGCTTTTAGCAGGACATTCCTAAATTGTCTAGAATTGCTTATGGTAAACAAACTGGAATATAAAGATTTATGGACAATGGTTGGTTGGAGAATGTTATATAGTCTGTGTAACCCAATATAAAATATAAATGTCTCATAATCTAACTGGCTCCTTCTATCAAAGTGAAGTAATGCATTCCTCACAAAAACCTCATCTGTTAACTTGGGCCAGAGTGCATCTGATGTGGTATAGTAGGACTTGGAGAACTGTGCTAGAGGTCTTGGACCTTTTTTTAAATGTTACCTGTGCCTTATGATTACATATATCCTTGAAATTATTAGTAAAGCTTGATACTGGGTATGAGTCCCTTGAATCTGAATTATCAAGCTAATCCTTTATGTTATCTTAAATTCCAAGATGCATTGATTTCTATGATAGCCTTTCTCAACTTTCATCCTATTGATTGATTTAATCATTTGATGTCCCTCAGAAGGCATAAGATGAAGAATTTTATATTGGTAAAGTAATAACATATGTGAGTAAAAATCTGAACACTAAAATTAATTTGCCCTTATTCTCAGATCCCAAGACTCTCAACCCAGAAGCAAACTATTGATATAGTCTGTGTATTGTTACGTACATGCAGACATATCTTATGAAGCATTTAGTGTTCATTTTTACTGAGCAATGTCTTGAAGATCATTCCATATGAATGAACAACTGTGATTTAATTTAGTTTTTAACTACACATGTATAGTGTATAATGCTGTAATTACCATAATTTATTCAACTAGTTTTATATTTATGAATTTTTAGATTTTTTTCTGTTACAAAAATTCTGTTATAAGCATCCTTTTAAATAGATTCCTAGATTAAAAGGTATTTTTTTTTCTTACAGATACTGTCATGTTTCCCTCAGAGCAGTTATACTAATTCATCCTACCACAAACAGATTTGGTAAGGTACGTGCCTGGTGTTATTGTCTTTCTGTCCTGAGTAGATATTTCTCATAGGTTGTGGTTTCAAGTAACGGCTAAAACTAGTTTTTATAATTTTTTTCTGTTTCAGAGACAATATAGATTCTTTTCCCTCAATTTTCATGCTTTCTTTTTCTTTTTTTTTTAGTTTCAACCAAGTTTAATTCACTTTTTATTATAATATAGGCCCTTCTCTGAAAGTCAGAATATATATGTGATGATTCCAGGTGGAGTAATTTGCCTCTTCATAGAGTAAAAATAGAAAGATTCCCTTTTCAAAAAGTCACCAGTAAGCTGGTAAAGCTAAGCACATTTCCCATTTTTCTGAGAAATTATATTCAGATGATATCAAGTGCAAATTTTTGAACTGGGTTGACATAAGTAAGACATCAGATGTTTAGAGAGCCAATACAATTTTTCAGACCACAGGTCAACATTAAGTAAAATACTGCTGTAGCAGCTGATATATTCACAGAAGACAAATATTGGGTTGGCCAAAAGGTTCATTATGGCAAAGCCTAATGAACTTTTTGGCCAACCCAATGTTATGTTGACTTCTTTTTATTTACTTATGTATTATTATTATTTTTTAATGTATGTTTATTTATTTATTTATCTTCTTATTAACTTTTTTTTTAATCTTGTATTTTGAAACCTTTACTCTGCTAACTTTAAGCAAAATCACTGGATAATTTTCTGTTAATGTATTTCAAGTTATATAAGCTTAGGGAATAAGATGAAAGTAGTGGCCAAATTGCTTCTTATGGGCTAACCGGCAAAATATATTTTTTGTCTCCTTTAAAAATCAAAGCATCATTTAGTAATCATAATAAACATATGTGTATATTTAACCCAAAATATATCACAAATTAAAAATAAGCTTGAACTTGTCAGCCTGTGTACAAAAGGGTTAATACACTACACCTGAGCCTGCTCTCTTTTTTTAGAGAAGCCTGCTTGCAAGATTCTCTCATGACTAGCATTTGGGAACTTGGCAGTTGAACCACTCAACAAACTGATTACATGGGTTCACTGTGCCTAGACTGTTTGTAAAGACAGTGTTTATGCTGGACACATGCTTTCTATCTGGGCGTCTGGGATTTTGATATGTGCTAGGGAGCAGGTGCTATCTAATCATCCACCATAAAAACCTTGGGCTCTGTTATGGACTGAATTGTGTTCCCCTAAAATTCATATGTAGAAATCCTAACCCTCAGTACCTGAGAATGTCGCCATATTTGGAGGGAGGGCCTTTAAATAGGTGATTAAGTTAAAATGAGATCATCAGAATAGGCCCTAATCTCATATGACTGATATCCTTATCAGAATGGGAGGTTAGGATATAGACAGGCACAGAGGGACGATCATATGAAGACATGGGTCTGTCTCATCACGATACAATGAAAATTCTTTAGGGAAGATTTGTCTGTCTTGTTCAATGTGCTCTTCAATAACTAGATCAGTGCTCAGTAATTATTATTAAATAGAAAAGACAGTAGGAGGTAATCAATAAACACCATTTCAGTAAATGAGTAAATTTAAGAAAAGGGAAAAATTTTTTTTCTTGATTATTGCTTAAAAGGACATTACCAGTGTTTACTTCAGGATATTTATGCTTTTGTTTTCATTTTATTTTATTGCATCCATTTCTGAGCAATGATCTTTCTAATTGACACTATCTTCTTTAGATAGCATCCCACATTTTTAATCCCTAAATTATTGTTTTCCTACATGGTGTTAAGAACATGAGCTATGGACCTGGAGATTATCATAGTAAGTGAAGTAAGTCAGACAGAGAAAGACAAATATCATATGATATCGCTTACATGCAGAATCTAAAATAAATGATACAAATGAACTTATTTACGAAACAGAAACAGACTCACAGACTTAGAAAATAAACTTATGGTTACCAAAGGAGAAAGGTGCAGGGGTGGGAGGGGTGGCGAAGGATAAATTGGGAGTTTGGGATTGATATATACACACTACTGTATTTAAAACAGATAACAAGGACCTACTGTATAGTACAGGGAACTGTACTCGGTATTCTGTAATAACCTAAATGGGAAAAGAATTTAGAAAAGGATATATGTATAGCTGAATCATTGTGCTGTACACCTGAAACAACACTGTAAATCAACTGTACTCCAATATATATTTTAAAAAATGAGCTATAAGGTAGTAAAAAAAAACAAACTGTAATAGCTGTCATTCCTCTTTTTCTCTCATTTAATTATTTATTTAAAGAATAGGTACATCATTAAATTATAGTAATAACTTTCTTGCATACTTCGATTGCATCAGAATATTTTAATTGCAGTTGTTCAGCTTTCATACAGTGATACTTATAAAACCTATCAGTATCTGCAGATTAAACAAAGTTCAGGGGCTTACTGATCTGGGTAAAGGTATAACTATTGTGTTAAATGGAGGATCAAAAACTTAGCTACTTGTGAAATTAACTCGGTGGATCAAGGCTGTATTTTTAAAGATAAACAAAAGAGAAAAGACCAAAAAGTAGTTTTTCAGATTTAGCATGAATATTACTTTATGCAAATTTTCTTTAGTTATATATTTATAATTGACATTTTCCTTATATATGTAAAGTGTGTATTATGAATTTAAGGAAGGACAGCCACAAAATAATAGATTATGAGCATTTATACTTCAATGAAAAGATTCTAAAACATGAAAATCCTTCAGAATATTAGAACAGAAAATGGTATCAGACATTTAAATGAATACTTTTATTTTACAAATAAAATCACAGGAAATTAGTAAAATGAAATATTCCAAAATTACCTATAGATTAATGGGAAATTTAAGGTAACTCAAGGCTTCTGTCAATTTTTCAAATCGTGGCGCTTAAGAGAATATGCTTTATACTATTCGAGAATATAACTTTGGATCTGTTTTACTCAGACTGAAACTGGAATCGTTAAGATTAATTTTTTTTCAATAAGCATGTTTGTTTTATACTAGGTGCAATCACCATAGAAATGTGGTTGCTCAACTTTGTTAAAAAATAGACATTCATTTAAATGTATAACCACAATTAGAGGAATTTATTAATTTCTTAACTTTTTTATCCTTGTAATAATGAATTGAGAAATTTTTAACATGGAATAATTGTCACCTTTTCATGTAGTTGGTATTAAAACTATCCTAATATAAGTGTTCAGAATAAGCACCAGTTAAAAATATTACTATGTCCTATCATCTTCTGTCAGTTGGTCATTTATATTAATGTTGCAGGGAATCACAGGGTTATTTCACAAGAAGCAGCTTATCAGTTGCGGGGCTCTTTGTTTGGTTAATTTTCACCTAATTAGTGAACAGTCTGAAAAAAACTTTTATCTTTAGTATGGTTTCAAAAGTAATGAAGGTGGGAATAAAAAAGACCGTAGAGGACATTGGTAGAAAAAAAAAATCTCTCAATTCTTTTTTATTTGAGACTTTTCTGTCTGAATTTTACCTTGTCTGATATAGGAGTTCATTTCTGTTTTATTAGTGGTGGCATGACAGACATATGCAGTCACCTATTTCTTTATTGTAAATCCTTCTAAATCACTTTTAGATATATCTGTGACATACAGAAAACAGTTGGGTTTTGTTTTGTGGGACAATTTGAAATTTTAAAAAAAATTTAATAAACCCATTTTCACTTATTAATATAAATATATGTTCTACTGTCAAATTATTTTATGCTGTATTTACTAAGATTCCTTTGGTGACTTTCTCGCTCCCTTTCTTGTTTAACTTTATTACTTAACTGCCCTAATGCTTCTAGATTTCTTTGATATCTTTAAACAGAAAGTACTAATAAAATTATTTTGAAATTATTAGGAGAGTTTATATTGGAAAAGATCTTCAAATCATGTAAGTCTGATTTTGAAATGGAATCCTTTGTGTTATCTCAGGGTTAATAACTTGTTCAAGTTACAGAATTAGAAAGTGATTCCTCCTTCACTCCAGAACACACTGTATATTAGTGTGCTCACAGGAATAAAATTTATCTTTGTCACACTAATTTAAAAAAATTCCAACAGGCTTTTGTACAAGGTAGTCCTAAGTTCACCTTTACCAACTCTTAACTGAATGAGCTATGAACCACAATTCCTTAATTCATAAAATGGCAATGATAATATCTATTTTAAATAATTATGTTATTAAAAGGTGAAATAGCATATGTAAAAAAGCTGTGCAATGGTTTGTAGACAGCCCTCAATAGATGTTAGTTTCCACTTCTTCTTTATATAATTTTTTCCTCCTCCCTTTATGGAAACAAGAATTATTGTGAGAACTTGAATAGATAATGCCTGCCTGTGATCATAAGATTCAAATGCATATTCTGTGTCTTTGGGCAACTTTCACTTTCCTCATTAATTTTTTACTCAAATAATGCAGTTTTCTGTAAGTGAGTTTTATCAGATTTCATCAGAAATTACTTCAAAGATAGTATTTTCATCACATCTATTTGGAGACTATTTTATCACTAAGGAGGAAACTCTTACCAATGAATATCTGGTTGTCCAAAGGTATTCAGATAACACATTTAAATTCCTACTTTATTTGCAGCTAATCATAAATAAGAACAGTTTTTGACCTTTGCTAATTATCATCTTTCTACCATTGCAAAATGCTAACATTGCAAAATCTTAGTCTCTATAACCATTATGCTTCATAAAATATATTTTAAAACCAAAATTATTCCTTTAACCTTCACGAAGTGCAAGAATTTAAAAAAATCTTTCTTGTTTCGGTAACTCAAGTTTGTTAACTACCTGGTAAAGTTTCCGAAGACTTTTAGAGTGATAAAGGAAGCATTCTACCTTTATAGATAAGAAGATTGTTAACATTAATTAAAAGTTAATAAAATCTAAGTTTTGCATGTAGAATATAGAAAATATGCTTTCACTGCTAACATTCGTACCTTGTGCTTATTATTATAAATTACATCTCTTTAAATTGTTTTGAAGTACTTAAATAACATGTCAGTAAGTTATCCTGTTCTTTAATTTGAAAAATGTGAATGTGGCAGTAAAGTTGGAAAACTTCAATATGTAAAATATCAAAGTGGCTTCTCAGTTAACAAAACTGAGCGATTCAACTTTTATATGAGTGAGGGGTTTAATAAAATGAATTAGAGCTTATACAAAAGCAGGAAGGGCTAGTATGAACATCTGAAATGCTACAGCTGGATGATCAGTGAGACAATAACAACTAGAGCCTAAAGCACTAGAGCAGGAGGAAAAGCTGGTGTTCAAATAGAAATCTAGTTATGCGATGTGTCTAGCCAAAAGGTGGAAGCATGAAGAGAGAGCTCATGAAGAATTCTGCAAAGTCTGCCACAACGGGACAGTGTGAGCTTGTAAAGTCATCTGCAGCTTCACTCTGATTAAGGCACTGTGACTGATCTCTGAAAACAATGGCTTTTGCTTCACTTCTCCCTTCCGTATCTCACACAAATTACTTTCATTGGCAAATTCTGACCTAGAGCTTACGGGGAAGAAGATACAAGAAAAATTAGTTTTTATCCTTACCAAGATTATGTTAGAGACAGGTATAGAAGAGATAATCTAGCACAGTTATAATGTTTTCTTTATATTTGATAAAATAAGCATTTATCTTCCTGTTTCTAGAACAATTGATCTTTTATGTGTATCATCATAAAATGAAATGTAAACAAACAGTAAGTGATCAGAACTTTAATATGACACTCTGTGATTCCTTTCCAATGTTTCCCCCTGGATTTCTATCTTGTGTATAAAAACTCAGTCCAGGTTACAGCCTCTCTTTGAATATGAATATGCTGATCTTAAAATTCTGAGACATAAAATTTTAAAACTGTTTTCTTAAATAAATGTTGAGCATCGCACACTGCTGTCAATCTGTGTTTTATCTTTTTGATATTTATTTTCAAAAGTATTATAACAGCTTCTTTAACTTATTAAAAGAAATAGAAGATTTCTACTGGCTTAGTTCTGTCAGTCTCCTTGGAGCCACAGATTGCAATGAAGCTGACCAAACTGCATGAATTGGGACTTGATTTCTTGTCTATTTAATTTTTTCTATTGACGCATGCTCTATATCCAGTAAAATGCAAAAATATTAAGCATATACTTCTATGAGTTTTACTAAGTGAACTCACCTATATAACTGTCACCTAGATCAAGATCTAGATCATTATCAGTATACCAGAAGTCTATCAGTGATGTCTCCAAGCAAAATATTCTGACATATATCACTGTAGATGAAATTTGAATGTTTTATATATTACATAAATAGAATCTAACGACATGTATCATTTGTGCTTGGTTTATTTTATTCAGTATTATGTCTGTGAGATTCATTCCTGTTGTTGCCTGTAGGAGCAGTTCATTGAATGGTATCCACTATATGGATATAGCAAACTGTACTTTTACATTTCATTATTGATGGGCATTTTGATTGTTTCTAGTTTGGAGATATTACAAATAATGATATATGCTGTTTGATGTACATGTATGTATGCATTTCTGGAATAGAATTGATGAGTGGTAGCATGAATACTTTCAGCTTTAGTAAATACTGCAAACGATTTTCCAAAGTGGATTTCTAATTTGCAGTCCCACCAGTAGGACAGAAAAGTTCTAGCTCTCCACATCATCACTAATAATTGGTATAATCAGTTGTTGTTATTTTGTTTTAGCCCTATGGTAGACGTGCAGTGGTATCTAATTTTCATTTCTCTGGTGACTAATGATACATATTTTCTCGTATGCTGTCATTTGTTTATCCTCTTTTGTGAAGTTTTTTACTTTGTTGGCATGTCTGCTTTTTTATTATTGATTTGTAGCAGTTTTTATGGACTTGCATACATCCTTTGTTATTTTCACATATTGCAAATATCTGTCATTTTGTGGCCTAATTTTCACTTTCTTAATGTCTTTTGATGGTCAGAATCTTTTTTTAATAATTGTATTTATTTATTTTTTGGCTGCGTTGGGTCATCGTTGCTGCGTGCGGGCTTTCTCTAGTTGCAGCGAGTGGGGGCTACTCTTCATTGTGGTGTGCAGGCTTCTCATTGCGGTGGCTTCTCTTGTTTCAGAGCACAGGCTCTAGGCGTGCAGGCTTCAGTAGTTGCAGCATCTGGGCTCAGTAGTTCTGTCTCCCGGGCTCTAGAGTGCAAGCTCAGTAGTTGTGGCACATGGGCTTAATTGCTCCGTGGCATTTGGGATCTTCCTGGACCAGGGCTCAAACCTGTGTCCTCTGCATTGGCAGGCGGATTCTTAACCACTGAGCCACCAGGAAAGTCCCAGAATCTCTTAATTTTTGACATCCAATTAATCTATCTTTTCTTTAATATTTTGTTTCTTATATACTTACTCATAAATTGTTTTCTATCCTAGGGTCTTGAAGATATTTGCCTGTGTTAACTTCTAAAAGCTTTATTGTTTTAACTTTCAAATTTAGTTTTATAATCTATCTGAATTGCTATTTGTGTGTTGTGGAGGAAAAGATGTATTTTTCACACAGATTCCAACTGATCCAGCACCATTTATTCAAAAAAGAACACCTTTCCTCATTTCAGTGCAGTGTCACTTGGACGTAAACCAGGTGACAACAGGAGTCAGTATGTTTCTCTCTTTGCTCCACTGAGCTATTTGTCTATCCTTGCAGTGGTACCACATTCTCTTAATTACTACAGATTTGCCTGTCATTGTACAACATCCAGCTTTCTTTATCATCTTCAAACCAATCTTAGATTTGTGGACCCTTTCCATTTATATATAAATTTTAGAATAAGTTTGTAGGGCCTCCCTGGTGGCGCAGTGGTTGAGAGTCCGCCTGCCGATGCAGGGGATACGGGTTCGTGCCCCGGTCTGGGAGGATCCCATATGCCGCGGAGCGGCTGGGCCCGTGAGCCATGGCCGCTGAGCCTGTGCGTCCGGAGCCTGTGCTCCGCAACGGGAGAGGCCACAACAGTGAGAGGCCCGCGTACAGCAAAAAAAAAAAAAAAAAAAAAAAGAATAAGTTTGTAAATTTCTACGAAAACAAAAATGTGCCATAATTTTGATTGGAATTGTGGGAGATATTTTAAGACTACATAGTATGTTTCTCAACACATTTTCATCCATGAATGTTAGTATCCACTGAGGATAGTCTCCTGAAAAAATAGGACGGTTATGTTTACCAAATTTTTATTTGTTTCTGATTCTACAATTCATTCTATTTATGTAGAACTTCTTAGTTGTGATTATACTGTAAAAATGATCTTTCCCTACTTTATTCATTCCCAATACTAGTTCCTGTTTGTTATTACTGCTTTTGAAACTTTTATTTAAAAAACCTAGACATTAAATGTGCTCATAGCTTCCAGGTATTTTCATTAGACAGAGCTAAGATACACACACATGCACAAAGAGACCTATATCTTTTTCTTTGTTTATTCATATCCATTTGTTAACACACAGCTCACACCAATTTATCCAAGTCCAATCAAATGCCACAGGCTTCATTTTTGTCTTCATCTTTCTCATGTTTTAATTCCCTGCTGGTATCCATTATCCTTAATAAATTTACTTATTTTTCTCATGACCCCTTTGTTTAACCATTCCCCAATCCTGCCAGTTACTTCTACCTCAGTCATATTTGCCTCTTCTATCTTGGTCACCTTGATAAAAGGAAAGAAAATGGAAAGAAATGGAAACAGTTTTCTCTTTTTTGAAGAGAAAAGGTAGAAGACAAAATGACAGGAAAGAAAAATAGATGAAGTGAGCAAGATGGAGGAAAAAGAGGTTCTCATTGATATCTCACCTCAGCAACAATAACTTGGCAACCATAAATGGGCAAAAGTGCCTTTGTAGGAGCTTTGGGATCTAGGTAGGAGTTGTGAAACTTCAGTGGAGTCCAAAACTTAGGAAATCCATTTTGAGAATGCATGCCTGCACCCAAGAGGCTGACTTGCCAACTGTGGTCTCGATTAAAGACCCAGAAACAGCTCTGTACCCCTAAGGAGTAGGCTACAGCCCCATTAGCCATGGTCCTGTCACTAGCACTATTTACTAAGGGCCTGGGAGGAGTTGCTCACCAATGCAAGAGTGCATTGATCATGAAGAAACAGGCAAATATGATACTGCCAAAGGAAACTTTTAAGCTTTAGTAACTTACCCTAAAGAAATGGAGATCTACAAATTAACTGTTTTGAATTTTTTGTCAGACGTCTTAAGGAAACTTAATGAAATGCAAGAGGATGCAGATGGACAACTAAATAAAATCAGGAAAAAATGCACTAATAGAATGAGAAGTTTTATAAAGAAGTAGAAACCATAGAGCAAATTCTGGAATTGAAGAATGCAATGAGCATCTAAATATAAAAAGCAAATATTAACAGAACTAAAGAGAGAAATAGACAGTAATATAATAATAGTAGGGGTTTCAATACCTTTCTTTCAATATTGGATAGATCATCCAGACAGAAAAGTAATGAGTAAACAGTGGCCCAGAATAACACTTTACACCAAATAGACCTAACAGACATATATAGAACATTCTATCCAACAGCACCATAATACACATACTTATCAATGCACACAGAACATTCTCTAGATCATATTTTAGGCCACAAAGCAAATATTAATAAATTTAAGAAGACTGTAATCCTATCAGTTGTTTTTTTCTGATCATAATATGAAACGAGAAGTCAATAACAGGAAAATGGAAAAACGTACAAATACATGAAAATTAAAACACAATCTTGAAAAACTAGTGGGTAAATGAAAGAATCAAAAGGGAAATCAGAAAGTAACTTGAGACATGAAAATGAAAACAATAAAATTGCTTATGGGATGTAGCAAAATCAGTTCTCAAAGGACAGTTTACAGTGATAAATGCCTCAAATAAATGATCAAATTTTATACCTCATTTGAATTTTGAAAAAGAAACTAATTGCAAAGTTAGCAATAGAAAGGAAATAAAAGAGTAGAGCAGAAATAAATATAACCAAGAAAAAAAGAACTCAAATATACAAAATGAAAGAGAAAAATTATAATTTATACCACAGAAATACAAAATATCATAAGAGGCTACTATGAACAATTATATGACAATAAATTGTATAACCTAGAAGAAATGGATAAATTTGCTAAGACTGAATCATGAAAAATACAAAATTTGAATATACCAATGACTTAGGAGATTGAGCAGTAATCAAAACCCTCCCAACAAAGAGAAGCCCAGGACCAGGTAGCTTCACTGGTGAATCCTATCAAACATTTAAAGAATTAATGCCAATTCTTCTCAGACTCCACCCCAAAACTCAAGAGGTGAGAATACTCCCAAAGTGTTCTCTGTCCCCAAAGACAAAATTTCTCTCACACCTAAGTCAGATAAAGACTACAAGAAAAGACCACTGGCCAATATCCCTGGTGAATATAGATGGAAAAATTCCAAACAAAATACTAGCAAGCCAAATTCAACGGCATATGTAAATGAGCATACACCATGATCAAGTGGGATTTATCCATGGAATACAGGGATGGCTCAACCTATATAAATCAATAAACTCCATACACCACCTTAATAGAATGAAGTATAAAAATCGTATGATTCTCTAAATAGATACAGAAGTAGTATTTGACAAAATTCAACACCTTTTCATGATAAAAGCTCTGAACATATTGGAAAGAACATACCTCAACATAGTAAAAGCTGCATATGACAAACCCACAGCTAAACATCATACTCAGTGGGAAAGTTTGAAAGCTTTTCCTCTAAGATGGGTACAAGACAAGTGTGCCCATCTTTATTCAACATAGTGCTGCAAATCCTATCCAGAGCAATTAGGGAAGCAAAAGAAGACATCCAAATCAGAAAGGATGAAATAATATTGTTTCTCTCTGGAGATGACATACTATTACATGGAAAACCCTAAAGATTCCACTAAAAAACTGTTAGAACAAATAAACAAATTCTGTAAAGTTTCAGGATAATTCCTCTTATATGGAAGTTCTTATATCAGATCACTTCTTCAGTGCAAGTCATCCTAGTGAGAGTTAAAGCACTTTTTAGTTCTGTTTCTTACTCTTCTTTCATATAAATCACTGAAGCTCTTAGATTTTGGCCTGGAAACTTCTGGCCATTATATTACAGAAGCTACATAAATCATATAGCTACTTACCATTCCTTAAAAAAATCCAAGATTAGACTTTGAGATCTACAGTTGCAGTACTACTTCTTGTAAGCCAGACACCTGATGTAATAGTTTACTCTTTAAATTCTTGCTAAGAGGCAAAAAGCATACCTGGCATGTTTCTTAAAATATATTAAATCTAACGAGTAATTATAGATATGGACAGTTGAGTTGTCATATTTTTAAGCTAGTGTGTACTAGTCAGGACTCATCCAGAGAAACAGTGAGTAGAAAAGTGAATATATATATATATATATATATATATATATATATATATTTGTTTATTGTGAAGAATTACTGTATGCAGTTGTGGGGGCTGGCTAAACAAGCCCTAAAGTCTACAGGACAGGCAGCCAGGAAGGGTAGATCATGAGCAGGATGAAATGACATGAGATGAGCTGAAGCTTACTGTGCACAGCTGGGCAACCAGAAAGGAAGATCCACTGAAAAGGAGAGAAATTGCAGATCCAGCTGCTGTCTGTAGTCTTTGATCAGGGAAGTGCTAAGCCCTCTTTTAATGTTCTTCCAACAGAGGGCAGTGGTCAAGATGGTGGAGTAGGAAGACACTGATCTTACCTCCTTCCATGGACACATGAAATTTAAAACGATTTACAGAGGAAGTATCAATGAGAATGACCTGAAGACTAGCAGGAAAGATCTTCTACAACTAAAGATAAAAAGAAGAAAACACAACAAGGCAGGTAGGAGGGGTAGAGACACAGTACAGTCAAGGCCCATACCCCCAGGTAGGCGACCCACCAACAGAAGGATAATTACAATTCCAGAGGCTTTCTCTAAAGACTGAGGGGTTCTGGCTCAACATTGGGCTCCCCAGCCCAGTGGGTCTGCATTGGAAATATTAGCTTCCAGAATGTTTGGCTTTGAAGGCTGGCAGGGTTTACTTTCATGAGGGCCAGAGGACTGTAGGAAACAGAGACTCTGTAGTTAAAGGGCATATGCAAAGTCTCACACTCTGAGGCCTAGTGCAGAGGCAGTAATTTGAAAGGAGCCTGGTTCAGACCTACTTGGAGATCTTGGAGAAGCCTCTTGGAGAGGCAAGAGGCCAATGGGACCCTTTGGGGACAGAGACACTCGTGGCAACCATTTGTAGGAGCTTCTTCCAATGTGAGGACATTGGTACTGGTAAACACCATTTTGGAGTCCTCTTTCTAGACTATTAATGCTGGGACCTTAGCCCACCTATAAGCACACCCACTGTAATCATCCCTGCTACAAAAGAAGAGGCCACACACAATCCATATAGGGAACACCCCTAGAGCACAGGACTCTGGTGACCAGAGTCGAGTGTGTTGCTGGGCACCATAGGATGTCTCCCACATAAGGCCACTTCTCCAAGATCAGAAATGTTACTGACATTCCTAATACATAGAAATAAAACAGAATTAGTTAAAAAGAGGCAACAGAGGAACATGTCCCAAATGAAGGAACAAGATAAAGCCACAGAAGAACTAAGCAAAGTGGAGATAAGTAATCTACCCAATAAAAGCTCATCATATGAGCTCATCATAATCATGAATTCAGGAGAAGAATGGATGAACACAGTGAAAGTTTAAAAAAGCGTTAGAAAATATAAGGAAGAACCAAACATAGACAAGAAAAATAAAAGGAATTCAAATTGGAAAGGAAGATGTAAAACTGCCACTGTTTGCAGATGACAGGATGCCATATTGAAATTCCAAATATGCCTCCGCTCAAAACTATTAGAACTAGCAGAAGCATTCAGTAAATTTACAGGATACAAAATACAAATATCTGTCACATTTCTATAAACTACCAACAAAATATCAGAAAAAGAAATTAAGAAGCAATTTCATTTACAATTGCATCAAAATAAAATACCTAGGAATAAAGCTATCCAAGGTGGCAAAAGACTTGTGTTCAGAAAACTATAAGACATTCAAAAAATACAGACAACAAGAACATGTGAAGCCATACCACGCTCATTGATTAGAAGAATATTGTTAAAAATGACCGTATTACCCAAGGCAATCTATAGATTCAATGCAATCTTTATCAAAATACCAATGGCATTTTTCACAAGCCTAGAACAAATAATTCTAAAATTTGTATGGAAACACAAAAAACCTCAAAAGCCAAAATAGTCTTAAGAAAGAAGAACAAAGCTGTAAGTATCACACCTTCTGATTTACTGAATGGGACAAAATATTTTCAAATGATATATCTGATAGGAGATTAATATCAAAAATATACACAAAACTTCACACAACTCAGTATTAAAAAACAACCTGTATAAAAAATGGGCAGAGAACCTGAATAGACATTTTTTCCAAAGAAGAGATACAGGTGGCCAACAGACACGTGAAAAGATGCTCAACCTTAGTAATTATCAGGGAAGTGCACATCAAAGCCTCAATGAAATAATACCTCACATCTGTCAGAATGGATATTATAAAAAAGATAAATAAGTGTTGGTGAGGATGTGGAGAAAAGGGAATCTTTGTGCACTGTTGGTAGGAATGCAAAATTGCTGCAGCCACTATGGAAAACAATAGAGAGGTTCGTCAAAAACTTAAAAATTGATCCAGAAATTCCACCTCCGGGTATTTTTCTGAAGAAAACAAACACACTAATTTGAAAAGATAAAGACACCCCAGTGTTCATCACAGCATTATTTACAATAGCCAAAATGTGGATGCTATCTTTGATAAATAAATGGATAAGGAAGATGTGGTATATTTATACAGTTAGCCATAAAAAAATGAAATCTTGCCTTTTGCAACAATATGGATAGATGGGAGGGCATAATGCTAAGTGAAATAAGTCAGAGAAAGACAAATATGGTATGAAATCACTTATGTGGAATTCAAAACAAAAAAGAACCAACATAATAAAACAGAGTTGTACATACAGAGAAAAAACAGGTGGTTGCCAGAGGTGAGGAGGATGGTGGGATGAGGGAAATATTTGAGAAAAATTAAGAGGTACAAACTTCCAGTTACAAAATAAATGAGTCACAGGGATGAAATGTATGGCTAGGAGAATATAGTCAATACTAATCTCTTTGTATGGTGACAGGTAGTAAGTAAACTTATCATGGTGATCATTTTGTAATGTGTAGAAATATCAAATCACTATGTTGTTCACCTGGAACTAACAGCGTTGTAGCTCAATTATACTAAATAAATAAATACCAACAGATTAAGTTTGGTGTGTGCAGGATGCTCTCTTTTAATTCACTTAAAATCAACTGATTAGGGACTTTAATATTTATAAAATCCCTTTACAGTGACACATAGAGTAATGTTTGATTGAGTAACCAGGAAACGGTGTGCATATGGTAAAAAATTACTACTGTTACCTTTCTTTTAACTATGTCAAGAAAATATTCCCTGTAGCCTACTCTAATTAGAAATATACTAGGAAGAGTATTCTGGGGAATATTGTTCAGCCAAGTTGACACATCATAAAGCCATAACACAATCACCCAAAACACCTTAAAACAGGGGAGAGGACACATTTCACTAAAACATTTTATTTTCCATTACTCACCTCAAAGTTTGTATGAATGAGTCCAGCTGTCACCTTGATATTCTAGAATCAACAATCAATTGAATTCTAGAATTCAATTCTCATATGAATTTAGACCTGGGATCTTTGTGTCAATCTTACTGGACACAAATCTATGTGAGTTCACAGTGGTATAATGAAGAGATGGTCATGAATATGGTACAGAAAAATTAAATGATACGATATTTGCTTATTAGTATACAATATGAGATGTATAAAAATTACAACATAAGAATATTGAAGAATGAATTTTCATAATATGCTGCCAGAATACATATGACTTCCTAGGTCACATCCAAAGTGTGAGCAATCTGTCACTCACAAGACTTTTCCTTTGTCTTTCTTATGAGGTTTGTGTACCTCTTGGTTTACAGTTCTGCCTGAATGTTTCAGATACTCCAGAAAAAAGTGACTAGGTTTTTCCCAATGTTTTTGGATCTGCATTTTTAATATTGTATTTGAGATTCAGAAGTTTGACATAAATGACGGAAAATTAAGTTTAGCATATACTATAATACTCAGGTGATCAGGACTGTTCAATTATTCTTTATTGAGATTCTATTGTCCCCATACTTTTACTAAACACTTTACATGTAATTACTACTAATGCACATTGTCTGTTTTCAAGGAGTTTATTTTCAAGAGGTGAGACATTTTAGTCAAGTACTTACAATACAGTATGATGAGTGCTCATCATGAATACCATGGGAGGACATAAGAGTCTTGAAAAAGCATTAGGTAAAAGGGAGATCTTAGCCAGAGAAGGTGTCTAAACATTTGCAATGGACCAGTAATGAGAAATAGTAAATTAATGAGGAGATAAATAATTTAAATAATTGGATTTCATAGAAAAATATGAGCTTATTGAAGAGTTTTAAAGAAGATAATAATATGATTAACTGAGTTTTAGAAAGATTAACCATACACACACAAGTGTCTGGTCCCATAGTATATATTAAATACTAGATAAATGAATGAGTGAATGAATGCAATACAGAGAGTGAATCAGAAGAGTTCATTTACAAGAGACAGCCCAGCTCATAGGCTGTTGAAGTAAACTAAGCTAGAGATCATGGGCTTAGCTAACTATTGGCTTGAAGAAAAGGTATTTATTCCAGAAATATTAAGAAAGTAGAACAAGGAATATTTCATGATGTAGTTGTTTAGCATGAGAGTAGATAAAGGAAAGAAAGGAATCAAAAGCAAATATGTGGCTTAAATTACTGAGAATGGAAATGTGGGATGAAGAGAAGATAGGAGTATCAGTGAAGAATAACTCCAATAATATTTTCATTAAAACAAAGCCTGTGAGAGGTTTTATAGGATAAAGACACTTCTGTTTTATAATATTCAAGTTTCAGTTAGCAACTATCAAGACTTTAAACGCAAGCAGTATATATTTAACAGTACACTTATAATTCAGAACTTAATATGCTGTTTTTACATATTATAAAGAATCAACAAGGTTCTTCTGTGAGTTTCAGAGTACAGCTCTCTATGTTATGTTTGTACATATGGCACAGTTCTAAATGGGATAAATATGAGGACAGATCTTGTGTAATACACACATACCTCTCTGTTATGCATACTGTAATTTAACCAGCTAGTACATGAAACTAGTAGTTATTTTCATAAGGATTTTTTTGAAATAAACTTTGTATTTCTAAGAAGTTAGATCAAAACAAACTATTTTTTTGTGTTCTCTGAACAACAGTGATGCCTTAGTCTGGAAAATATATAATGCTGTTGTGAACAATTAGTGACTGAATATACTCATGAAAAACCATATTTAGATCTCTCCATTTATATTGATCATAATCATTCTCTTGTAGAACCTGATGTAGGGAACTGTCTCTAAATGGGGTCCTTGTTTCATGATGGAAAAGGGTTTTCAGAAGAAAGATTACTCAATATCAAAAGGATAAGCCATTTTTCTTAAAATGTCATCAGACACTTTTAGAGAACAAATATCTTTACAGTACTCAGGTTGGCAGCAGATAGAACCAATATGTCTAAATCATCATGTTTTGTTTTGTTATTTAAAGAGGTATATTTTACAAAATGTCCATCAATGAGATCTCTAAAATTCCTTTACAGTGTTAATTTTATATAGGTAACTAAATAACATAAGAAATAAATTCACTTAAAATAATTGTTTTCCACACATTTTGAGCATGGAACCCTTTAAATACCAAAATATTTCAGCCATTTAACATGCTAGTATTTGAATTTTCAGACTCAGCTGATTGAAGGAACACATTATGAATAATAAGTATATAGATTCATTTCTTTAAACATACTATATATTTATTAACCAAAATATTCACTTAATATTTCAAGAATAGTAATACATTTTATAATGTATATAAATTCATGCAACTCTTGCTGAATTACCATTACCATTAATTACCATTAACCCATCTGGCAAATGCTGAAATAGAAAATAAAATTGAGTCTGTAAGATATTCAAAAGACAAAAACCTTAAAATGACCTTATACTTTATCCTACTAATTTCTCTCCCAGGGAAATATCTATTGGATATTGAGCTTGCTGCAATACTATGGAATAGGACTAACATCTATCTCTGGATCTAGATATGGTTCTTACCTTCTTTGAGTCTTTTCTCCAGAAATGACATAGTTTTGTCTCTTTGCCCTATGTCATGTCTAATCTGACCTTGACTTACTTCTAAACTGTTACCTCAGCTTACTACCAATTCAGCGTTAACAAAACATATTGCTAAATGAGATAAGTCAGAGAAAGACAAAGTCTGTATGATATCACTTATATATGGAATCTAAAAAAGCCAAACTTGTAGAAACAGAGAGTAGAATGTTGATTACCAGGGGGCTGGAGAGGGCGGGGGAATCAGAAGATATTGTTAAAGGATACATAATTGCAATTAGAGGGTGAATAAGTTCTAGAAATCTAATGCATAGCATAGTAATTACAGCCAACAATAATGCATTATATACTTCATAGATGCTAAGAGACTAGATATTAAATGATCTCACCACAAAAAAGAAGTGATACTTATGTAATATTATAGATGTGTTAGTTAATGCTTTGATGGTAATCATATTGCAATATATAAATTTATCAAATCAATACATACACCTTAAACATAAAATGTTATATGTCTATTGATCTGTACATCTGAAGGTGGGTGGATTGGACCTCATGGAGGTGGTAGAACTGGAGGAGTAGTGGTGGAACTGGAGGAGCAGTAGTGGAACTGGAGGAGCAGTGGTGGTGGTTCCCACAATCCCAGTTCCAGGAATAGCAGTGATACCCATGACCCTGGCGTCCCTAGCAGCAGTGGCAACACCTGCAACCCTAGCTCCCCCAGGAGTGGCTGTGGTGCCTGCAACCCTGGTGACCCCAGCAATGGTGGTGGTGCCTGTGACCCTGGCAATTTTGTTAGCAGCAACAGAACTGGTGACCTCTGTGGTACAAGCAAGGACAATGGCACCCACAACCCCTCTGGCAGAAGGAGTAGAGGGTGGAAAGTGTGCACTCACAAATATAGCCGGAGGCAACTCCTTTAAAAACAAGCAAAAGAAAGCATGTGGTATAGTGCCACTTGCTAGAAAACAAAAGAAAGGCCTCTAATTCCCAAGGTAAAGAAGCTTTACCTAAATAAGAAAGATGTCCCTAGGGACTTCCCTGGTGGCACAGTGGTTAAGAATCCCCCTGCCTACGTAGGGGACACGAGTTTGAGCCCTGGTCCGTGAAGGTGCCACATGCCCTGTGACACAACCACTGAGCCTGTGCTCTAGAGCCTGTGAGCCACAACTACTGAGCTTTCGTGCCACAACTACTGAAGGCCGTGTGCCTAGAGCCTGTGCTCCGCAACAAGAGAAGCCACCACAATGAGAAGCCTGCACACCACGATGAGGAGTAGCCCCCCGCTCGCCGCAACTAGAGAAAGCCCACATGCAGCAACGAAGACCCAACACAGCCAAAAATAGATAAATAAAAATAAATAGATTTAAAAAAATAAAAGGGAAAG
The DNA here is from genome assembly GCF_964341445.2 of Mesoplodon mirus. Taxonomy (NCBI): domain Eukaryota; kingdom Metazoa; phylum Chordata; class Mammalia; order Artiodactyla; family Ziphiidae; genus Mesoplodon; species Mesoplodon mirus. Next base: position 48,925,624 of record NC_138984.1, read on the forward strand.
GTGTCCTTAGTTCAAATGTGCCAGCAGAGGCACATCTCATCAAATACCATGAAAAATCACAGTAATATGGTATCACAGAAAAGAGGATGGCAATTTTCCAGCAGCCAAACTCAAGGTCATGGAAGATTGGCATCTAACCGATAGAGAATTCAAAATAGCAGTTATGAAGAAATTCAGTGAGCTACAAGAAAACTCAGAAAGGTAATTCAGAAAGGTAGTTCAGTTAACTCAGGAATAAAATTAGTGAACAAATGTAATTTGCCAAAAATATTGAAATTATAAAGAACAAACATTCTGGAGCTGAAGAACTCAACATATGAGATGAAGGATGCATTGGAACACATGGAAACAGATCAGGTGGAAGAGAGAGTAAACAATCTGGAAGATAGGAATCTAGAAATGATTCTGGTGGAATAAGAGAGAGAACTAAGACTTTAAAAAAGTAAAGAAACCTTATGAGAACTATCAAACTCCATTAGGAGAGCTAACTTAAGACTAACAGGTATACCAGAAGAAGAGAAGAGGGCAGAGAGGTTATTCAAGGAAATAATAGCTGAGAACTTCCCAAACCAAGGGAAATAAGTAGACATATAGTCCATGAAGATAACAGATCACTGTCTCAATGAGAAAAGACCCCCTCCAAGACACATTACAATGAATCTGCCAAAAGTCAATGATAAAAGCCTATTAAAGGCAGTCAGGGAAAAACCTACAGATGAACCCCCATTAGACCATAAGCAAATTTCTCAGCAGAAATTCTACAGACTGGGAGAGAGTGGAATGACATATTGAAAGTATTGAAAGATAAAAACTTCCAGCAAAGAATAATTTATTCAGCAAAGTTATCCTTCAGGTATGAAAAGGAAATAAAAGCTTTCTCAGATAAACAAAAACTGAGGGATTTTACCACTACTAAACTTGCCTTACAAGAAATGTTGAAGGGAGCTTTTCTCCTTGAAGTAGTAAGACAAAAATACACAAAACTTTGAGTAAGGTGATAAAAGACAGAATCAGAAAATTGTAACTATTTTAGAATAGGATGTTAAACAATTATAGCATAGAGGTTTAAAGGGAAAAAAGCATTAAAAATAACTCTAGCTACTACAGTTTAGTAACAAACTAACAGCATAAAAAAGGATAATTTGTGACACCAAAAATATAAAAGGGGGTGGGAAAAATGATGGAGCCTGTATAAGCAAATGAAGATAAGCTGCTATCAGTAAAAAAAGGACTGTTTCATCTATGGGAGTTTATTCAAACCTCATGGTGACCACAAAACCAAAGTCTAGAACAAAAGCACAAAAGGGGAAACTGAGCAAATCATCATAGAAAATTACCAACCCAAAAAGACAAACAGAAACACAAAGTAAAAACAAACAATAGAGATACAAAACAATGAGAACACAAAACATAAAATGACAGTAATGAGTCCTTATATATCAATAATCACCCTAAATATAAATGAGTTAAACTCACCAATCGAAAGGCACAGAGTGGCTGGATGGATTGAAGAGCAAACTATATGCTGCCTTAGGAGACTCATTTCAACTCCAAAGACAAACAGATTCAAAATGAAGGGGTGGAAGATGATACTGCAAGTAAATGTTAACTGAAAGAAAGCAGGTATAGCCATACTTACATCAGACAAAATAGATCAAGCCAAAAATGGTAATAAGAAAGGTAATTATGTAATGAATGATAAAGGGTCAAGAGAACAAGGAGCTAACAAAGTAATACACTGTGCACTTTAAATATATAAAATGTAACATGGCAAATTTATCAAAAAAAATCAAATCAAAAACAGCCAACAACCTAAAATATATACATAATAAAATCCTAGGATCACATAATAAAACAAAAAAAATACATATATAGTTAAATTCAGCTGTAGACATCTTTCACCGTTTATATCTTCAGAAATGTAACATTTCTATTAAATGTTATTCTATTAAGACAAAAATAGATATTTCATGTTTTCAAACAGGTATATTTCATTTTTTTTCTATGTAGTCAACAGATTATGTATACATATCTTTTGAGTTTCTTTATAGGAACAATTTAAAGTACAATGTAATCTCCCTGAGATTGTTTATTTAGGGCAATAGGACATAGGGTGTGAAAAATAAAACTAATGCTATGGTTGAGGTCACAGGATAGCACATGATTAATACCACTTGAATGATGTTGCGTGGTATCAAAGCAGTAAGGATATGTGAAAGACTTTGTGAAAGTAGACTGAACCGTAAAGAATGTTTGGATTTCATTAAACAGAAGGACTTCATCAATTTGTATTAAGTTTAGTGTGATTTTCAATGTATCAATATAGTAATAAAGTAACTCAAAAGAATTGCAGTTTTAAATTCAATCTATTGCAAAATATATAACAAAAATGATATACCTATAAAATAATCACAAGGATCCTAAGATTCATTTTATTTAAGTAGAAATAATATACAGTATTTCTAAAATCTGTATTAGATGGGCCATTATTAATTCATAAATTATAAAACCCATTTGATATGAAAATGAAAAGAAAGAAAAATTGACTCTTGAAAATGATTTTAATCAGCAGGTTAGAGAAAGGTTCATAAAATATTAACCTGTGTCAAAATTTAAGGCATATTTATTCTTGATGCCATATGTACAAATGAAGAAAATCATTAAGTCTATTTTTTGCATGTGGAATTTTATATATTGTACTTATTTTATGCACTTATTTCATCTCCCATTCTGTCTCCATAATTATATCTTAAACATCCAACTTACCTTGATTAAAAAATACTAATTTACCATGAAAACTTTAAAATTTGACAATTACATAGTAACTGGATTCTATTTTTTACTTATCTGCTTGTTATATTTGAGCACTTGAAATCTGAGGTTTTTGCTATCAGAGCCACATGGAGAAATACAGTAGCTGGGATAAGCTTAGGCAGGACTAGATATGTAGGATTCACTTCTCTAGCAAAATATTTACTACATAGTAGACACAATATTCATTTTTTCCAGTTTCTCTACCTACATATCCTCTATTAAAATGCCTTACTTGTCTAAACATTTATAAGAATTGTAGAAATGTAAAGGACTACTGAAATAGTTGGACTAATAGAATGGTTGCCTATAGCAGATACACAAATACCATGAATTCTTTTGACACCGGTTCAGTAATATAGTTCAAATGAAAGATGAAAGGTCCACAAAAATACTTTTAGGAAGGCTAGCCCCTTTAGTATCTAACTGATATTTGTGACACTTTAAATGACAGGGTTTTAGTCTGACATAGCAAAGTCTTTATACATAATTGCTGCCAGAATATGTTGTCGGCCACAGAGGACTAAGCATTTAACACACTGGTCTTTTCACAAATAAGTTATTAATAATTTGGGAGGAAAAAAAAAACAGAACACTCCCTGAGGGCACTATAGCTTTAAAAGAGTAGGCTTTTTTTTTTTTTTTTTTTTCTTTTGAGAGGAGGCAAAACTTGGGAGAATTGATCAACATGGAGTGATTCCCACACTGGGTTCCAAAAGCCTAATAGAAAAATGTGAAATCTTTGAAGCTAGAGGAACCTTGTGAAGGAACTCCAGGAAACCACAGCTGCTATAAAGTGAAGAAGGAGTCCCTAGTAAGGGAAGAGACAGGAGAAACCTGATTCCTTCATTAACCTAGCCTGTGTTCACTGAATGGCCCCTGAACAAGGCACATGAAGGTCAAATTGAAAGCAGATTGCAACTGAAGATTAAGGAATCGAGTGGAAATCTAAACTGCCACTCAGTGCAGGCATGAGTCAGCAATTTAAGTCTAACAAACTAAAATGAAACATTTGTATTCTTGGAGAAGTATAACAGAATCTAGAATGCACCAAACATACTATTCACAATGTTCAGGACAAAAATCAAGTTAATCACAGGAAAATGTGACCTAGTATCAAGAAAAAGCTCTCCACAAATGGCGATTGCTAGTTAACTCAGATGCTGCAATTTTCAGACCAAGATTTTAAAATAACTTTCTTGACTATGTTCATTGAAGTAAAGGATTGTAATGAGTGAAAATATAGGAAATATTAGTAGAGGAATAGCAAATATGAAAGAAAATTCAAGTGAAATATTAGATCTGAAAATAGAGGTGAGGAGCTCCAAATTCTATGTACAAATTCTGATGAAATCTCTGACGGACTCTGAAACCATGCATACATGAGGTAGACTCAAAGCACCACAGTCAACGTGATTAGCCACTAAGGAAATGCAAATTAAAACTGCAGTGAGACACTACACGCATCCATCAGAATGTCTGTTAAAATGACTGCGAATATCAAATGTCAGCAACAATGTGAAATATCCAGACCTCTCTGGTTGTTGATTGGAATAACCAACCAATATATAGTTGGTTGAATGTAAAATGGTAAAACAAGTCCGAAAGACAATCTGGAAGCTTTTTTTCCCCTTCTTTTTTTAGTAAAAATAAACTACCCTTTGACCCAGCAGTCTCCTCCTGGGTATTTATTAAAAAGAAATAACTTATTTTCACAAAAAAATAAGTGTAGATGAATGTTAATAGCAGCTCTATTTCATAATAGGCAAAAACATGGAAACATCCCAGGTGTCCTTCAACAGGAGAACTGCTGAACAAATGTGGTACATTCCTACAGTGGACTACTACTCAGAAATGGAAAGGAACAAACTAGTATTTCACAAGTTTCCAGTAGCTAAGTATTTCTCTAAAGTCTAAAACACTTTATCAGCACTTCGCAAAACTGTGTCAGCATGACTAACAAGATTTTTCTCTTGTTTTAGTTTGGTTTTTTCCTAAAGAAGCTACAATATAAATATTGTGAACCAAACAACGACAACCAGTCCGTCTGCTTACCTTCTGTATCTCTTAAGGTCCTGATGAAAGAGCAAAAAAGAAACATAAAGGGAAGCAGAAAAACCTAAACAAAGTTGGAAAATATGAAATGGGAAAACTACAGTCCAAGATGCTGAAAAACAGACTGACGGAAAAAATAAAAACCAGGGGAAACACTCACCCAAGAGAGCAGAGGAAAGCGTAGTTCTTCCTGAAAGAGCTCTGAACAAACTGCAGCAGAGAAGCAACCAATATAAGGAGCAGGTGTGGACCTCGGGCCCCCAGGCAGGTTAACTACTAACAACATTTATTCATGACAGGTGGCCATGTGGATGCTCCCTCTCCCCATTCCCGGGTTCTGTAGAGTAGAGAAAAGCTTTAACTTCTTGAATAAAACTTGAGAACCATTCTCAAAAGAAAGTCGTTTGTCTAGGTAGCAAACTAGTGTGGGTTGTCAAGCCCAGGATAAAAGAGCAAAGCTTGAGGAAACTCTGGATTTTATATCAGATGCTGAAAAAAAATACATGTGTAACAAAAGTGTTGAAGGTGACTTTACCCAGGAATAAATGCAGGCGTTCTCCCTGGAGATTAGAAGAGCCTTTATTTTGGTAGTGTGGGGATCCACAGCCTAGCTCCCTCTGTGTTCCACCAACACCAAGACCCACTTCCAAAAAACACCCTGTTGGTCCTTACATTAAAAGGAACGGACTGTTAGGAAAACAGGTCTACAGCAGCAAAGGAAAACCACCCAAGACAGCTACTATATTCATCAGCCTAATTCTTCATGGTAACCAGTTGTAGGGGGTGATCATCGAGTTTCTAAGGAAAATTAATAGAATGTGTTAAAAACAAGACAACAGACCCCAAATGGAGACACTTATGCTAAGCCACACACAGCCAGCCAAGACTTAAACTTAATTACAGCTTCAGCTCTCTGGGAAATGGAATCTTAAACCAGTCAATCAGGCATCACCTGATCAGCACTAGTTATAGGGAATCTGCCTGGGTTACTCTTGCTATCTCAAGGAAAGGAAAGGAAAGGAACTTTGTAATAACCAACCTACTTTTTTTGCTTAGTATAACTTACTTGTTCCCATTCCCCTCTGCCTGTAAAACTTTCATTTTGTACAACTCTTTGGAGCTTTCTATCTGCTATATTGGTTGCTGCCTGACTTGAATGAATTTTTGCTCAAATAAATTGCTTAAATTAAAATAAATGAATAAATAAAATAAAATTAATCAGAAATAAAAGGAAGAAACTAGTGATATATATTGCAGCACAGGTACATTGTAAAAATCCTTTGTTGAGTGAAATATGAAAGAATGCATATTGAATGATTCAATTTATATGGATTTGTAGGATGCATAAAACGAATGCTTATGGGGATCATAGCAATACTTACGTTTGGAGTGTGGGTGAGAATTGAATGGGAAGGGAAAGAAAGGCAATTTCTGAGGAGATGATAATGTTCTTTATCTTGGGTAAGGATTTCGCTTTCATAGGACTATTCGTTCATCAAAACTCACCCAATGTACACTTAAGATTTGTGCATTTTATTGTATTTGAATATTACATTAAAAAAAACCTAAACTTGAACAAAAATTTGAACGAATGTTGAACTCTGTCCATACGGCAGTATTCGGGGTAAATGTAAAAATGTTTGCATTTACTTTGAAACATATCAAAAAATATGAAATTAATTATGGGAAAACTAGTTAAAGAGCTGCAGTCAAATAGCCAATTGATTTAAAAATTGTGGACAAGAAAATCTATAAATATTTGATTCAAAAGTTTATTTTAGTTTGATGCAGTTTGCTGTGTCAGTCCCCCCCGCCCCCCCCCAAAAAAAAGAGAAAAAGTTGGTGATAAGATACTGGAGAATGATAAATAATAAAATCAAAAACAAATATTATACATTTTGAATAATTTATTAAAATATATCACGAATTTTCCTTAGCATAACTTCAGATTATTAGAAATATCTATGTATAAGGTAAAAATAGTTTTATAAATCCTCATGATATAGCATACTGGCAGATTTAATACTTTTTTTTTTTTTTTTTTGGCCAAACCATGTGGCTTCTGGGATCTTAGTTTCCTGACCAGGGACTGAACCCCAGGTCCTCAGCAGTGAGAGTGTGGAGTCCTAACCACTGGAATTCCCTTAATACATTTTTGATGTAGATAAAGGGTTTTTTATAGTTCAGATCTGTGAGGAAGGGCTCTGGAATGGACAAAATGTATTTGGCTAGAGGAAAAAGGATCTGGGAAGTTGAATTATCTGGATTCTGATTTCATATCACCTTGAGGTTTCTTGAAAAAAGAAAGTGCTATAGGACTACTGAGTATATGCATGTCCTCAGATGGAAGAGAGGCACACTTGGTGCCCTTTCAAATATTTTGATGAGAGAATAACATATACGTGAAATTGGTTGCTTTGTTTACTTTGGAAAGAATAAAATATTGATGTAGATAAAAAATAGATTTTACTGTAATTATTGTAATGAGGAATCCAGAAAGAAGTTACGGAAGAAACCTTCTGACCTAAGGTAGTCTATGCTATTTGCATCCTGATTTCCAGTGTCTCTGTTCTTTACTACTCATAATTTTGTTGAGAAAGGCAATGTGTCCATTTAAATATCCTCACTTCCTCAGACTCTCCTGCAGCTAGTGTGGCCAAGTATTACAGTTCTGGACAAAAAGATGTAAAGTCAGTAGAAGTGGATTTCTGGGAAAGGTTTTGCTTCATCCTGCCCTTTTTTTCTCCTTGGAATATAGATAGCATACTAACAGACTGAAGGCAGAATAACGTTATTGTACCATGAGGGGAAAAGTCAAAGAGGCTCAAATACTGAAAGATAGAAGAAACTCTTTTTTTGGCAGCTAAGTAAGCTCTGGACTGCCTATACCAGACTTATAACTACATGAGAAAAATAAACCCCTATTTGTTAAAGCTTCTATGGGCAGATCTTTCTTTTGTGTAGCTAAATCCAATTCCTAAATAGATACAGAAAGGATGAGCAAATATCCAGAAATAAGTCCTCAGAAAAAGAAGGGGGGTATAAAGTCTGGATTCCAGAGACTAAGAAAAACAGAATTATGATTCTAAGAATCAACACAAAAAGAAGAATACCACATGTGTCTAAATAGAAAGTAGTTTTTAAAATAATAACTCAGAAATAACTTTCAAATTTACCTCTTTCATCTCGGGAATTATGGTGTAAATACTTATTAGAGGGAAATGTAAACCTAAAAAAGTTTTTTTAAATATCTAAGAACTGGATGAGATGAGCTGTACATAGAGTGAGATAATTCAGTGTTAACATAAAGATCCATTTCATTGAGAAGGAAATTATTCCTTTACAGCTGAAAGAGTTGAATCCTAAGTCCTTGAGAAGTAGGGTGGGGTGAAGATGTTGACTAATATTAACCAAAAAAATGATCAGCACTTCTTGAAACTGAGATAACTGACCATATCTTGAAAGAAGCAACATTAAGTCTCAAGGAAGCAACTGGCTTGGGACATAGCATATCTGGACCCACTATCTTGCTTTGATTTTCCATTTGCTCTCTCTATTATTTGTTTTTTCTCCTTTTTGAATATTTTCAGTGTTCTGTGCTACCTCCTCTGTGTATTCCTATCTGTATCTCTTTGATTTATTTTTCGCCATGCTCTAGAGAATACAATTTGCATCTTTATCCTACACAGTCTACCTACAAATACTATTAAATCATTTTATTTATAATGTAAATTCTTATAAGGGTATATTTTCATTTGCTTTTTTTTTTTGCTGTTGTCATATTTTTTCCTATATGTTATGAAACCCATGATGATTGTTATTTTTCCTTTAAGTGTCAATTACCTTTTAATGAAGTCATAAACTGAAAAGCATCTTTTATTATACTTATCCATAATACTTTGGTATTTACTTTGAGTAGATCCAAGTTTCAATGCAACGTCATTTTCTTTCTTCCCGAAGCACATACTTTGATAGTTCTTGTAGTTCACATTTGGTGGCCATGAATTCTTTCAACTGTTTTTCCATGTAAAAAATTAGTTTGCCTTCACTTTTGAAGGATGTTTTTCCTCAATATGGAATTCTAGGTTGAAAATTTTATTTAAAAATCTTTTACTTTTTATATTACAAATATGTCATTCCATTTTCTCCAGGTATTCTTTTTTTTCTCACCAGAAGACTTTTAGACATTTTTTAATCTTTATTATTCATATGATAGACTTCATGATATTGTCCTACATATATAAAAGAATTGTTTTTGACTACCAAGTGAGAGTTTCATAAATTATATTTCATAAATTATATTTTTCTGCTATAGAGTTAACATTTGGTTCTTTTCTAATATCATTTGTTTCTATTTTCATATTTTCTTTTAATTCTTTATAGCTATATTTTTATTTCTTAAAGCATGTTTATTTATTCTTAAATATTTATTTATTTATTTATTTATTTATTTTGGCTGTGCTGGGTCTTAGTTGTGGCACATGGGATCTTTGTTGCAGCATGTTTAGTTGCGGCATGTGGGATCTTTAGTTGTGGCATGCAAACTCTTAGTTGCAGCATCCAAACTCTTAGTTGTGGCATGCATGTGGGATCTAGTTCCCCAACCAGGGATCAAACCTGGGCACTCTGCATTGGGAGCACAGAGTCTTACCCACTGGACCACCAGGGAAGTCCCTCTTTAAGCATATTTATAATAGCAGTTTTAATGTTTGTCTTCTAATTCCATCTTCTCTCTCATTTTGATTCTATTTTTATTGACTGATTTTTTTCCTATTTATGAGTCTACTTATGCTGCTTCTTTGCATGTAGTAATTTTCCCAACCTTATTATTTAAACAACTTTATTGAGATATTAATTTACATAGTATACAATTTACCTGTTCAAAGTGAACAATTCAATGATTTATGGTATAGTCACAGACATGAGCAGTCATTCACAGAGTCCATTATAACACTGTCTCATCACCTGAAAAAGAAGCCCATATATTTTAGGTATCATATCCCTATTCTGTCACCCTCCTCAAATCTGCTCAACCACTAATCCTCTTGCTCTGTCTATAGATTTTCCTATTTAAGATATTTATAATTGACATCATACAACATTAGACATTTCATGTTTGTCTCCTTTCACTTAGTGTAACATTTTCAAGGCTCCTCTAGATGGTAGTATGTATCTGTACTTCATTCTTTTTATAGCTACATAATATTCTATTGTATGGGCATGCCTCATTTGTTTATCACTCATCAGTTAATGAACATTTTAGTTTTTTCCACTTATTGTCTATTAAGAATAATGCTGCTATGAAAATTGATGCATAAGTTATTGTGTGAAAATATTTTCTGCTCTCTTTGTTACATACTTAGGAGTAGAATTTTGGGGTCATATGGTAATTCTATGTTTAACTTTGTGAGGAATTGCCAAAGTGTTTTCCACAGACCGTTTCATGTTCCCACCAGCACTGTATGAAGGCTTCAATTTCTCTATATCTGTATTAATACTTGTTTTTCGTTTTTGTTTTTTCATAGTAGCTGTCCTATTGAGTGTGAAGTGGTATCTCATTGTGGTTTTAAAGGGTTCTTAATGACTAGTAATGATGAGCATTTTTTCATGTGCTTATTGGCCTTTGATTTATTTTCTTTGGAGAAATGTCTGTTCAATTCCTTTGCCCATTTAAAAAAATATATACTTTATTTTTTTTTCAGAGAAAATTTAGGTATGCAGAGCAAAAAAATTGAGTGGAAAGTACAGTGAGTTCCCACATACGTTCTCACTTGCCCTATTATCCCTCTTTTATAACACATTGCATTACTGTGGTACATTTGTTAAAATAGATGAGCCAATATGGATACATTATTATTAACTAAAGTACATAATTCACATTAAGGCTCACTCTGTGTTACACTTTCTACCAGTTTTGACAAACGTGTAATGACATGAAGTCACCATTACAGTCTCATCCAGAATAGATTCAATGCTCTAAAAATCCCTTGGGATCCACCTATTTATCCCTCCTTTTCTCTATCTCCTCCCCACTAAACCCCAGAAAACCACTGATATTTTTTACCGAATCCATAGTTTTACCTTTTCTGGAATGTCATATAGTTGGAAACATGTAGCCTTTTCAGTTTGGCTTGTTTCACTTAGCCATATCTGTTTAAGATTTGCTCATGTATTTTCATGGCCTGATAGCTCTTTTCTTTTTATGCTGAATGATATTCCATTTTCTGAATATACTACAGTTTGTTTATCCATTCACCTTATTGAAGTTTATCCTGGTTGACAATGATGAATAGAGCTGCTATAAACATTTGTGTGTAGAGCTGCTATAAACATTTGTGTGCAGACTTTTGTGAGGACATAAATTTTCAATTCTTCTGAGCAGAGTAAATACTAAGCAACTCAGCTGTTGGATCGTATGGTTAAATGTATGTTTGGTTTTGTAAGAAACTGCCAAAGCGTCTTCCAAAGTGGCTGTAAAATTTTGCATTTCCAACAGCAATGAACAGAAGTTCCTGTTTTTCCACATCCTCACCAAGATTTGATGCTGGCACTGTTTTGGATTTTAGCCATTCTAATATGTGTGTAGTGGTATCTTATTGTTTTAATTTGCAATTCCCTAATGATACATGATGTTGGACATCTATTAGTGTGCTTACCATCTATATATCTTCTTGGGTGAGATGTCTGTTTAGATCTTTTGTCCATTTTTTAATTGGGTTGTTTGTGTTCTTATTGTTGAGGTGTTTTTTGAATTATGCATATTATTGAGTTTTTTGCATATTTGGGTTACCAGTCCTTTATCATATATGTGTTTTGCAAATATTTCTTCCAGTGTCTTTCACAGTGGAGAAGTGTTTAATTTTATTAAATTTCAGCTTACAGATTTTTTCTTTGATGGCTCACGCTTGGTGTGGTACCTAAGAAGTCATCACCAGACCCAATGTTATCGAGATTTTCTCTTATGTTATCTTCTAGGAGTTTTGCAGCTTTGTATTTTACATTTATATCTATGATTATTTTGAGTTGATTTTGTGAAGGGTCAAAGGTTTCTGTTTAGATGTTTGTTTTTTGCATATGGGTGTCCATTTGTTAAAAAGACTATCCTTTCTTAATTAAATTGCTTTTGATTCTTTGTCAAAAAGCATTTGACCTCCTGGATTCTCTTTCTTTGTAATTACCTTCCCTATAGAACTTCATTCTGGGTAAATTTTGTTGTGGTCAAACTAGATTTCTTGTAGAGATTCACTTAATAGCAATCTTCAGGGGAAAAAAGCTGATTCTTGCATATTTACTTTCATTAATAAGACAAGTTCTCAAATTTATCTATTCCACTAGGTAAAATTACTTGGAGGAAAGGAAAGTGAACTTACAGGACTAAAATAGCATCCAGAAAACAAAAAATGTGCTCTTTCTACATAGATCCTAACATTATAGGAAGATCTTCAGAATAGATTTTCTATTGTGTATTTCATTTTAGTTATTTTACTCTTAAGTTCTGATGGGCTCTTTTTTCTATTTCCTAATTCCTTGTTAAAATTCTCGCTGTGTTCATCAACTCTTTTCATTAATTCAGTTAGCTTTCTTATTACAGATGCTTTAATAGTAATAGCCCACTCCAGATCACACCTGAAGCCAGGGAATGTCACCATCATTTCCTAGCTCTAAGTTTTCTTCCAGAAAACAATGGCAAGATAGAGGATGTAAACGTATAGATGTCTTAATATTTAGTTTATTTACACTGATTATAACTCATGCCAGTTGGGAAAACTATAGGGTTGTGATGTTCCATAAGTACTCTAATGCATTCTCATTATAGTATAATCTACTTAAAAACCCAAGTCCCCACAATCTTAGTTCTATCCTTTGTTCATTACACAATCCTGTGCAGAACACCCTAATTCTTCCTCCGAGTAGAGGTAGGTAAATTGTATGTTGATGTCCATAATGTTGGTTTTTTTTTTTTTGTCCATTATGTTTCTAATCATCATACAGAAAGAGAAAAAATTGATAAAACCTTGAGATAATTAAAATTAAGTAAGAAAATGCTGTGTATTGTTAGAGAGGGAAAAATCTTCCTAATACAAACTACAAAGACAGAAACTAGAAAAGGAAATGATAGACAAAGATTTATATGAATTTTTAAAATGTATGGTCAAAACAACAATGAAAAACAAAGATAAAAAGCAAATGCATATCTAATTCAAGATGGCAGAGTACATAATTTATCCTTTCTTTTTCATAAAGTCGGATTGAAGTGAGAATTGATATATACAAAATAGTAATCACAAAAGTATGTCAGTGTCAAAATAAGAAATAGTACCATCAACTGTAGAGAAACACTGACAAATTCCTGACGGGAGAGAGCAGATGATTTATTGACTGAGACATCTGAGGAGTAGAATGTGTAACTCTAATTTTGCACAGAAGGGAATGCAGTAGAAAATCTGAATGCAGTGATAGGCTTTTGGAGAAGAAATCACTGTAATGAATTAAAGAACTGTCTTCAAAAATGTATACATTCTGTGTACAAGGAGCAACAGGCTGTAGCATATGCCCTTAGCTGGACCCAAGAAATACTTTCTAATTAACCATTCCACAGAAGGGAACTAGTGTGGGAATTGGAGAACAGACAGAAATTAAGACAATTTTCAATCCCCAAAATAAACAAGGGGAAAAAAAAAGTAGTGGAGCTCACTGCCACTTAGTTTTGAAATAAGTATTAAATATGCCAACCCCAGAGCAGCTTCCTTGTGATTATAGTGAGTTGGAGAGTCTTAAGCATCTCCCTATTAAATAATTTAAATGGAAGGCTGCTTGTACTTAGAACCTGCCCATTTTGCAAACCTTATACTATTTGCATGTTGTTTGCAACCTTTCACCCCTGCAAAGGAATAAAACGCCAATACCAATACTAAACAACATATTTATTTGTTCATAAATATGAAATACTAATCAAGGGTGAAAGCCAGGAGCAGAAAGAGAAAGATCAGGATATGAAAACTGAACCAGAGATTCCAGAACATACTGAGATAATGTAAAGAATGGAAGAGACATTTTTAAAAATGTAATTAATATTCCTTAAAAGGATTAAGAGTACAGTATGTTCAGTTTTTTAAGGAACTAAAAAAAAAACTGAAAACAAAAAGGTTAAATAATAGCAATATTGTCACAGGAAAAATTATAATATATATTACATTAATTAAAATATTTTAAACTATTATAATTTGTTCAATAAACTGAGAAATTTAACAAAAGTTGTTCATTTCATATATTATCAAAACACCAAGTAATAACTTGAATTTAATAGGCAGTAATATTTGATAATCAAATAGCATATTGAACAGCAACATAAGGTAAGTGATATTGGTGATATAGAGAGCATGATGACGATGAGAGATAGGCAGCATTCCTCAATGGAAAGAGGATTAGACTAGGAATTATGAGGCTCAAGTTGTAATTTCAGGCCTGCCTCAAATTTATGGTATGAGTTGACACACAATTTTCCCTCACAGGTGACTGTTTTTCTCCTCTACAAATTTAGTTTCCATCATGTTAGAGTTTCTATATTATTATCATACAATTCATGACAACGTTTGCATAATTCCTTATAGTGTATTTAAATACACAAACTTTATCTAGATATCTAAGAAAGTGAGTTTTAAATTTTGCCTTCAGTGAATATTTTATGCCTTTTAACTTTTCTTTTGTTTTTGTTTTTTTCATCTTTGTGTATTCTTCTGGTACAGCATCTGCAGTTAACATTTTTGTAGTTCATAGTTCTTTCTGGCTACTGTGCCATATTTACCTTGGTGCAGCAGCCAGCTTTTCTGCATCTGCAGCTCTCACAGGGGTGGTGAGCTGGAAAGGATGGATGAAGTGCCTGATTGTAGCCTTGGCACACTCAAGCAAGCAAGCTTCTCATATTCTTTTGTTTGCTTAACAAATCATGTAGGACAAACTAAAGCAGCCGGCAAAACATGCCTCAGTACTACCCCAGGGTGCAGTCCCCATATTCATGCATGGGCACATGCTCCATTGTGACCCTTTGCAATTTGTCTAATGAACTTATTTTCCTTATCCTATGTGCCAGATGTGCTCTAAGCATTTATGACCAAAATTCAAATTCCCTGCAGAAGATAAACTCACATACTTCAAAATAATCCAATTTGCAATATTCATTTTCTCTCAGTTTGGGGGAGGATAAATGAGTAAATTTTCAGCCCCACATCTTGATTTCAACCAATTATAACTATTCCATGCTGGAAGGTAAATTGAACGAGGCACAGAGTGTATTTTTCAGTTACTTGGTGTAGATGACATTTAATGAGTATTTATTATAAAATAACAAGCTGTCAAATCTCTCCCATTCAGAATCCACAAAATCATTTTGAATTGATATATCATTTCAGCAATTGATGATCAAACTGGTTTCCCAAATAGTGACGTCTTTGGTTCATTAAAGAATCCCCAGGAGAAAGGAAAGAATCCATGAGAATATTTAAAGCAATTTTTCCATTGTCTACAGAAATAACAAAAAAATCTGCCATGGATTATGAAGTTTATTTTATTTCAGTATTAAATTTCTGGAAACTACCATGCTTTTAAATAGGACACTGACTTAGCTACTTGGGCCATTGAAATATAAGTAAAAAGCTTTTGAAATATAATAGATTTATTGGGATAATTTCTCTATTAGGTATTCTTATGAAAGAAAAATGTTTTCCCTGTCTCTACTTATACAGTGTATACTCTCTATCATCTTAGTTCAGCATTAAATATAAAATAACTGAGAGTTGATGGTCAATCAGATGGAGTAAACTCTCTTTCCTTTAAAGTCACTTTGAGCTAACCTATCTGGAATAGAATACTTTTATTTTTATTGGACCATATCCCCAAGTCAGTGCTACTTAAACACTAGTGTGACCAAGAATCAGCTGGCAATCTTGTTGGATATGTAGATTCCCATAGACTCAGATTAGTCAGTTATCCCATTAGAATGAATCAATTGTATACCTGTAGAAACATTTTCCCCCATTCTCATCAGCATTACTTATTCATAAAGATATAACCTCGCTCAACTTTTTGTTTATGTGGAAAAAAATTTATTCTAAAATAATGGCTTTAAAACATATTTTGAAATCTGTCATGGCAATTCCAATTCCTGCTTCATGGAGCCAGAAAGGGGAGCTACATGGGTATAAAAAAAATCTACCCTCTCCAAGATCTATAGCTGATTCAAACTATAGCATCTTCTTACATCTATTTTTTTGAATTTATTTATTCTTTTTTGGCACTTGGTTGTTTCTCTTTATTTTTATCTCAGGTGTATATTGAATATTTTATATTTTATTGCCTCTCAATTCAGTGAATCTGGGCTGGATACTTCATTTCTGGGCACTATACTTCATTTCTTATCAAGGTATAGGTAATATACAACTCATATTGTTTTCTCCCAAAGGTTTCAACTGCTCAATTTTCACTATAATTCAAACATGTATTCTTCATAGAGCTGGTTGTTACATAGGAATTTTACAGTGTATCCTTATCCTTCTCCATTTATTCTTTCCGACTTGTCTCCCTTATATATCCCTCTGCAGTTAAAGCAACTTCTATGTTATTTTGTATTTGGGAAACTTTATTTGATTTATTTTCACTTTTTTTCCCTTTATATCTATTTCTTCTTAATAAAATATAGTTTTATGTTTTGAAAATACATCACATATTATCTATTTAAAATACAGTGTTTTCATATGAGGATGCATATGATGTAGATTATTCAGGTGACCTGAGGAATCCTGTCTGACCACATTTTCAGCATCTGGCTTGTATGTGTCGCCCGTGTGTGTGTGTGTGTGTGTGTGTGTGTGTGTGCATATAATTAAAACAATTTTGTTAAAGTGTTGAATGATGGTGGGCCCTTGGAGCAAGAACAAGTAAATGTACAAAAATATAGTCTAATGGTTAACATATCCAAAATTATTTTACTGAAAATAGAGCAACCAGTCCTAAGATTGGATGAAAGCAGGAATTAGGGCTATATATCTACTATAGGCCTGACAAGTACTGTACAGAATATAAAAAAGAAGTCATGGATGTCAAATGTAACACTTGTATTAATTAATAGTCTTATTCAATATTTGAAATTACTTCTCACAAGATTATCTTTGCATTATACATGAGCACAAACAACAAGGAAAATCAAATTATAATTGAATATATAGTTACCAATGTCGATTTTTTTAGAGTCAGGAAACGTTCCCTTTATCTTTGTTTTCATTTGTTTTTTATACACTAGAAATACCTTTGTATTTATCCATCATTATTAAAACAATTTGATGTTTGTCATGAGACACAGTTGTTTTTCTTTTTAATCCAGGATGAATAGCTTTTCATAGAGTTCAGTGTGGGATCACTTTTAAACTACTTTTTTTCTCATGCTGATTTTCCCTCTTCTTTTTCAAATGTGAGGTGAACATAGAACAAAACAAATGATAAAGACAATTCCTTAATTCTTGCATGGCATTTGTTTACAATGAACTATTTTCAAATCTAAGTTCAAAATTATTACATTGTTTATTTACAGCCATTTTTGATAGCAATACAAGCTGCCCATGAAGGTAAAGACTAGAATATTTTGTACAATTTATTTGATATGAAAGAAATTTATTTGAAGCCTGAAGCTATGTATGGTGAACTATCTTCTAGAGTTGATCTCTCTTATTTTTTCCTCATTAATATGTTTGTCTAAAAAGTGGTGAATCATTTATAAGATACAATTTTATATATGTATATTTTCTTTTTTGGAAAGGATTACAGAAATTTATCATTTACCAATCATGGTATCTAGTAAACATGAGTATATATTCTCAAATATATGTTGATTGATTAAATTATCTCAGGGGCTCAATAGGTATTGCCTTAGGAGAAATCAGCAATTACTGCATTTCTTTGTCAGATATGAAGTTATATCAGTGCTCTTAAATGATTTTCTCCATCTATAGCATAAAATTATTTTTTTTTGTGTGTTTTGGTTGGTTTAAACTTTATGTTTGACAAAATAAAACGTATTGAAAAGAAAAATGGATGCAGAAAATTAACAGGATAAATATATGTAGCGTTTTCATGCTTATACATAATTGCTTGCTAATCATCAACTTAGAGTAATAGAAAAGGGCCATCCTGATTTCCTCGACATCATCATATTTTGGGACAATTGAAAATTATTCCAAATGCACATTCTGATGTTTGGATGCTTACATATTTACTTCATGATGTGACTATGTTTATAAAATAGTTTTATAGTTTTCAATTCAAAATACAAAAATTGTTTGTGTTTTATTTAAGAAGACTAGTTTGCATCTGTTCCATCTATTACAGTATCTACTAACCAAAGTAATATGACAACTATATTATTCAGCATAATTTCAGACAATTCATAAAATGACATAAGGAGGAGCATAAGGAATAAAAGACAAGTAAGATGTATTTTTCTTTTTTTAGAAGTGGGCCATCATCATTCTTTGAACAGGACATTTGTTTGCACAGCTCTAAATTAGCCATGTTGTGTTAATTTAATATTCATTGAATAAATATATGTAAATGAGCATAGAAAAGGGATGCTTCTTTCTCAGGTATCACTGTGTATTGATTAGAAAAAAATGTCTTTGAAATGATGCTGAGTGTGTTGGATTTCTAGAGACAGTGCTGTAGAATGTAAAACTTTTAGATTCTGAGTTCATGTTGTACTTTTTTCTAATATTTCTACAAGATTCCTTCAATAGCATATACAACTTATTCCTAAAATATTTGGTTAAATTAACAAAATTCACAAATTTAGTTAAATTAACAAAATTCAATTTGAAATAAACCAAACTGAATAATTATACAAGGTATAACTGTTTGTAAAACATACAAATACCAACATTTACTTTCCTTTGTTAAAAATTTTGTATTGTTCCATGTGATTATATCTTTTCAGTAGAATAAAGCCATATTGATACAAGGAGTTGCATACTTTATATTACATTAGATATTATGAGGCACAATGCATGCTTGTGTTTGGCAATGCAAGTTATACTTTTAAAAAATGAATTAGATCTTGTAGTATGGGGAGAAAGAGTAGATGTAAGAGCAATATTTCTTTATGGACATCTGTTAAACATATAATACTGTCAGGTACTATGATGGGGCTGATGTTCTATCCTACTTGTAAGTTAACAACTTGGCTTCATGGAATATAGCTTGAAACTCCTTTGTCAGAGATGAAGGATTTATTACTCACAGCACAGAAGGCAATATGAATTTTATGTTTGTATTAGTTTACTTTGGCCCCAGTCTCCCAAGTGAAGTGGAAGAGGACAAAAGTGGATGCTGAATACACAGTGGGTTTGTGTTAAACTGAGTAACCCTGAGCTTAGGAAACCCAAGTTCATTATCAGGTTCTGCAAGCAAGCCTGCCCAAACTTTGCCCTGGAGAAAGACATTATCTTTATTATACTGAACAGGAGACAAGTCTGTCCTTTATTCCAATGGGAGATAATATCTCCATCTTCCAAAATTCTTTGCTATACGGACATCCTTGAAAGGGTACTTTGAAGTTGTCAGTGTCTCTGCAGAAATGCAAGAGACCCCTGGAGAAATGTCTCTCAGCAATATCCACCTCACATTTCTACACTGTCTTGACCTCTGGTGAATCTTTCATGGGAATGTAAATTACTCTGTTTAATCTGATTGACAAGGATTGGGACCAAATTTGTTTCATGCAGTATATAATTAAGGCCACTATCAACAAGACTAGAACCAGCAAGATGAGTCAACCTGCAATGTTGACTTCAACCTTGCCCTGCACAGTACCAGTATCAACTTATTGAACAAATGCTATACACTATTAGGGTCTAACTCAGAGAGAAAGGTGATTATCTTTTTAAGTTTCTGTATTGGCCTTTCCATTTAGCCTAAGGCATTAATCTTGTTAGAGCAAGATGTATTAGTCATTGTACAGGGTTTAACTTGGCCCATAAAGAGGCCATCTGAGCAATACTATAATCTCTATCTATATTGTCTAAGCAATCAAAGCTGACCTGAATAGCTTCCACAGCCAAGACTGTCATTGATTTCTTCAGCTAAAATCAGGGACAAATTTTGTGTTCACTTTCTTAATTGAACGACTTCTATTGCAGGGAAAACTGCCTGCAGCATGCACATAAATAAGGGCAGCCTCATCTCGGAGAAGTTTCTTCAGTCATTTGAGAGCTACATAATCTGCTTGTAAGTTGCTTATGAGTTCCCCTGAGGTTAAAGTCACTGTGTTTCAGAAGACAGGACAGTTTATGCCTGGCTTCCACATAAGATGTACAATTCTGGGAGCACATATATACTCCTAGAAAGTGGTTTTTACAATTATTGGGCCTCCCCCCCTCCAATGGGACCTATATTAGACAGGGGGCACAGTTGGAAAGTGTCTCTAATGTGGCCTTGCAACACGCTGGTAAGTCTTAGGGTCCCCCAATTCAGTTTAAATAATTGAGTCTAATCCTTGTTTTTGTTTACTGCCTGAAAACAGTTAATCTAATGTGTCGTTTGTCCGTGCCACCAGCTAGGTGACCTTCTTTTCACATGTGTGGAATAATGGAGAGTGAAAGTGTGGAAGATCTGGAAGTGTTTTGCACAAGAGGTACAGAAGCTGGAGAGATTGCCTGAATTTTTTGATAACCCTTTCAGTAAGGTTAAAGGGAATGACAAGCAAGTCATGGCCAGAATTATCTGGAGGAGCATTGCAGACCAAGCAGTTGATTAAATTTATGATGCTTGCAAGTTTGGGAATTCAGCGTGGGAGAGTGCTAACAGAGTATTTCCCTTCATGAACAAGGCTGCAGGGGCAGTACTAAAAGATTATCAGTGACAAAAGATCATTAATGCTTCCTCTCCCTCATTCCTCCCAGCGTCTAAGCTGTCCTCTCCCCAGTGGAAATGTGTTGCCCTCCCTATATACACACAGAACCTGTATGCACCATTAGAGTAATTATAACTTTACCTTTTGTCCACTTATTTCCTACCGACACACAGACGTTTCATTCAGAAGAGTGAAGTGCAGGAGACAAGGGCATTTATGTAGAAATTAACGAAGTGTTCTTGGATGTAGAAATATGTAAAATAATCCTTCACCTTTCAGAACGTAGAATGGGGCAGCCATTCAGGTGAACAGTCTGGCACTTCTCAGTCTAATTAATTTTACTGATACCCTGTATCCTAGCAATTGTGATCCTAGATATATATTCCACTCTTTACTCTCCTCTCCCACCAAACTTCTTTTACAGTTCAATAATGGGACATGCATTACAATGTCTATTAAAGTGTTATCTGTGCTGTCAACAAGATGGAGAAAATGTCTGTGTCTATTACTGGATTAAAGGATAGTTAAATGACATGTAGGTACAACATGAGTTCTGTGCCCCAAATAGAAACAGTAGATTAGATGGACAGAGGAACATAGATAAATATTTTTAAGTTTATATATAAAAAGAATTTTATATCTATATATATATATATGGAATGTGTAGTTATAATTAAGGCACATATGTGTGTGTGTGTCACAATACTGTTTCTATGAATCAAAATATATACACATAGGGAAATTGGAAATAATATTAGGGATATCTAAATCTATACTGGATGCAAGATATAAAGGAGTGGAAGAGGAAAAGTTTAAGTTTACATTGAAACTGAATTTTAAAGGAATAATATAGTCTTTGTTCACTCATTAATCCGTAGTCCACCTAATTCTTAATAAGAATGAGAATGATATAAATAATTGAGCTTTAAAATGCACTATGAGACTTGGGACAATTCTATTGTTCCCCCTTCCTTTGTGGATTCTAAACTGACACTCTAAGATTTGCTATCTAATACATAAAGTATAAATTCTATTATATTTGTGGACAAAACAGATAATGCAAGTGATTACAGTGGATATTAAGGGGGCAAAGTTTGTAGAGGATTGTGTTTCTGTTGGATTGAACATCCTCCGGAGCTTCCTGGGTGTAATCTGAAACCAGCCTGCATATACAGAAGGCAAGGAGAGACCAATGAAAGAGGCAGAGTACTCCAGATTGGTAGGTGGCAGGTTTTTTTCTAATTTTTTAAAATTGAATTATATAGTTGATTTACAATTTTAAATTAGTTTCAGGTGTACAGCATAGTGATGCAATATTTTTATAGTTTATACTCCATTTAAAGTTATTATAAAATATGACCAAATTCTCTGTGCTTTACAATATTTCCTTGTAGGTTATTTATTTTATGCAGCATAGTTTGTACCTCTTAATCCTCTACCTCTATCTTATCCCTCACCCCTTCTCTCTCAGCACTGGTAACCACTAGCTTGTTCTCTGTATCTGTGAGTATGTTTCTTTTTTGTTATATTTATGCATTTGTTTTATTTTTACATTCCACATATAAGTGATAACATAGAGTATTTGTCTTTCTCTGTCTGACTCATTTCACTAGCATAATACCCTCCAGTTATATCCAAGTTTTTGCAAGAGGCAAAATTTCATTCTTTTTTGTGGCTGAACAATATTCTATTGTGTATGTGTGTATGTATATATATATATATATATACATATATATATATATGTTTATTTATACCACATTCTCTAATTCATTCATCTGTTGATGGACATTTAGATTGCTTCCATATCTTGGCTATTGTAATTAATACTGTTATGAACATTGGGGTGCATGTATCTTTTTAAATTAATGGTTTCCTTTTCTTCAGATATATACCCAGGAGGGGAATTGCTGGATCATATGGTATTTCTATTTTTAGTTTTTTTGAGAAACTTCCATACTGTTTTCCAAAATAGTTATTGATAGGTATGTACTTATTGCCATTTTGTTACTTGTTTTCTGTTATTTTTTAAATAGTTCTTCTCTGATTTGTCTTCTAATTTCTTTCTTTGTGGTTTGATGGTTTTTCTCTAATTAATGCTTGTGCTCCTTTCTCTCTAGTTTTTGTGTATCTATTGTACATTTTTGATTTGTGGTTACCATGGGGTTCATATATTTTAACCTATAACTATATCTACTTGTTTTAAACTGGTAGTCGTCTAAGTTTAAAGACATTCCATGAGTTCTATAGTTTTTAGTCCCCTCCCCATATTTTGTGTTTTGACATATTTTACATCTTCATATTTATTCCTTCACTGTTTATTATAGTTATAGTTGATTTTTCAATTGTTTGTCTTTTATTCTTCATACTAGCTTATTTAAGTGGTTGATCCTCAGCTTTTACTCTATATTTGCCTGTAGTAGTGGAGTTTTTCCTTTCCTATACATTCTTACTTATTTTTTTAGGTTCAGGAAGTTTTCAGCCATAATTTCATCAAATACATTTTTAACCCCCTTCTCTCCCTCTTTTCTTTCTGGGACCCCTATAATGCTAATGTTAGTATGCATGATGTTGTCCTAGAGGTCCCTTAAACTGTTCTCTTTTTTAAAAATTTGTTTTCCTTTTTTGCTGTTCTAATTGGGTGATTTCCATTATCTATTTTTCAGATCACTCATGTGTTCTTCTTTATCAGCTGGTCTACTGTTAATATTTTTTAGTGTGTTTTTCATTTCGGTTATTGTATTCTTCAGTTCTGACTGGTTCTTTTTCACATTTTCTAGTTCCTTGTTAAAATTCTCACTGTGTTCATCTATTCTTTTCCCTAGTTCAGTTAGCATTCTTATTACTAGTGCTTTGAACCTCTATTAAATTACTTATCTCTGTCCATTAGTTATTTTTTCAGGGCTTTTTTTCTTGTTCTTTCATTTGAAACAAATTACTCTGTCTTATTTTGCTTAACTTTCTCTGTCTCTATGAAATTAGGTGACATAGTTACATATCCTGGTCTTGAAGGGGTGTCCTCGTGTGAGAGCATTTCTATAGAATGTGCATGGGCCCAGAGCTTTGGTGGGAGAGCAGGATCTGAAGTAAGCATGTCTTCCCCTAGGGTGTGCTGGTAGCTATCACCTTGGTGGTAGTTGGGGCTAGAGACTGAGTGGCTGGAGTCTGAGCCAGGTATGAGCCAGGGCTCCTCCTCTGCTCATTGGCCAACACCACCCTATCAGGGGCAGGTTTGGGTCCTAAGTTTCTGGAGCCCGGAGAGTCAGGTCTGAGCTGGTTCTGTTCCCTCTAAGTGTGCACTGTTATCCTTCTCAGCATTGGCACCTTCTCCTCAAAGGGCAGCAGATAGTAGCAAGATGGGCTGGAGTGGGCGCTGGTGCAGGCCAAGGCATGTGCTAATGCAGTCTGGGTACTAGAGGTCCAGACTGCTCTCCATCTGCTGCCTCCACGAATTCCAGTAATGGCTACCCTCACCCTGCTGAGATGCTATGTTGAGTCTGAGCCAGCTCCATCCCCCACAAAAGTACACATTCTCAGCAATGACAACTTTGCCTTAGTGGGGAGCTGCACTGTGGAGCAAGAGGGGCCAGATCAGCTCCCTTGTGTGGGTTGGGGCTCATGCTGGGGTGGTCCCAGTGCACCAGTGTTCCAGACTGCTCCTGATATGCTGCCCCCATGAACACCAGTAAAGGTTGCCCTCAACCTGTGAGGATGCTGCACCAGTTCTGAGCTGGCTCTGTCGTCCACAACTGTGCACTCTCTGCACACGGCAGCCTTCACTGTAGTGTGGAGCTGTGTGGTGTAGCATGAGGAGCTGGAATGGGCACCCGGTGTGAGTTGGGACATACACTAGTGTGGTCATGGGAAACTGACCACAGTTCTGAGCAGTGTCAGTATTCTTCCTCCACCTTGTTTTGGGAGTAAGCAAGCATGTGCACACTCTTCATGAGTAGAATATAGGTTTCTTACAGCCCTGCTGTTGGTCCCACTGGTTTTCAAACCACCTAAGGGGACTTGGCTATCCAGTGTTGGACCCCAGGGCTGGGTTGCCCAATGTGTGGTTTGAACAGCTCACTCCCCAAGGAGGATATCTGAGCTCAGTGAATCCCTTTCCTCTTCTGTGCTCCCTGCTAGTGGTGCAGGTCCCAACATGATTGCTTCTCTTCCCTTCCTACCTGACTCTGTGTGGATCTTTCCCACAGCTTTGGTTGTATTAGAGTCTTTCTTCCAGTCTCCAGTTGTTTTCAGTGAGAATTGCTCTATGTGTAGGTGTATTTTTGATGTGCTCATGGGGGGAGGTGAGTGCCATGTCTTACTCTGCCATCTTGATCTCTTCCCAGTGGCCGGTTTAGTAAGCAAGGAAACTTACTTATCAGGCATGTCTTGGGTGGCCGCAAGGTGTGTAGATTTCTGCACTTGCTTGCCAAATCTTAAAAGTTTATATAGAGGCCTTAACTGGGTTCAGTCACATACACAGTCAGGTTGGTCTCAACACCATATTACCGTCTCAAGGCTGTGTCCTTGGGCAGCTTCTAGCTCAGGAAAAGCAAGTGGAACATACATTCCAAGGACAGGAGTGGGGGTGAGGAACCTCTGATTGCCCGGGTCCAGGTCAAATGGGCAGTCACATCTTATTAATGACCTCCTCCAACAGTTTTATGTCCACTTAAGGTATTCAAACATAATTTTTAAACCTCCCATACATGGTAAATAAAACCCATCTATTGCTTGAATTGCTTGGCTTCAGCCCTTGCCAAAAATTTGCAACTGTTGGCAATCAAAATGAAAATGGTTTATTAAAATAGAATGTTGTTTATCATTTGAGCCAACAAGGGAAATTGAACCACTTGAGATAATCTCAGACTACCACAAAAAGAGACTTTAAGCACATTAGAAAAAAAAAAAAAAGAGTTACCTGCATTTAAAAAAACTTCCAACCAGCGAAACATTCCAACCCTAGAAGGAAGCCTTGGTAATTAGAATCTGAAGTAGCCAAGAGTTAATTAGGGATTTTAATTTTGAATGAGGAAGTAGACTGCTTAAATTAAGCTATGAAATTAAATATGGGACTTTCAGTTTCTGACAGGATGACACACTTAGCAAAGAGTTGTTCTCCTCTCAAGCAGCATTGGATATTCTATCAAAGAAATGGTATGGAGAGGCACACAGGAGATTCTAAAACTATTGTTAATGTTCTAAGTCGTAAACTGGATGTGAGATACATGGGTGCTTTACTATTAATATTATTGCCATGATATAAAGTGTATACATACATACACATACTTAAAATAAAAATACATAATATGAAATATATAATATTTAGGAGATGAGTATACGTGTTTCAGAAAGAGTGAAAAAATGAATGTAATACTGGGTATTTTGCATAAATAATGAGCAAGAATTGTCAAGAATTAAAGACAGTTGTGGTAATTTAGGTTGAAAAATAATTGTAGTTATCAAATAATTAAGTTAAAAATGGGAAAGATTTTGAAATTAAAAATATCAGAAAGGAGATATTCTGAAATTTCAGAAAAATAATGAAAGAATTAAATTGACATCAGACAGCTCCACAAAACCTGGTGTATTTGTTTCTTATTGTGATGTAACAAATTATGACAAATATACTGTAATAATTTTTGAGAACTGTTGTAACAAAGTACCATAAACTGGGTAGCTTAAAACATGTAAATGTGTTGTCTCATAGCCCTGAAGGCTAGAAGTATGAACTCAAGGTGTTGGCAGGGCCAAGCTTTCTGAAACTTGTAGAGGAGAATCTTTCCTTGCTTCTTCTTAGCTTCTGGTGCTTAACTGGCAATTCTTGGTGTTCCTGAGCTTGCAGGTATAGTACTTCAATCTCTGTCTCCAGGGAACATGCTTTTCTTTGTGTTCTTCTCTCTCTGTGTACACATTTCTCTCTTATAAGGACACCAGCCATAATGACCTTATCTTAACTTGATCACATCTGCAAAGATCCTATTTCCAAAGAAGATCACATTCACAAGTATCAGATTCTAGGCGTTGGGACTTCAACACATCTTTTGTGGGGGCACCATCAATCTCTAACATCTACTACCTTAAAAAATCACACAAACTTATGATCACGCAGTTTCCAGGGGTCAGGAGTCTGGGCAAGGGTAAGTTGTTGGGTCTTCTGTTCAGGATCTCACAAAGTTCAAGCTGTCATCCAGACTATGTTCTCATCTGGAGCTCAGATTTCTATTTGAAGCTCATTCAGATTGTTGACAGAATTCACTCCTATGCAATTGCCGGACTGAGGTCTCCATTTTCTTGCTAATTGTTGGTCAGAGATTGCTTGCAGCTCTTTTGATGCCACCCTAAAGTCTTTGCCATTTGGCCCCCTCTCATAAGATGGTAGTTAATTTCTTCTAGGTCAAGCAGAAAATCTCTAACCAATAGATTCTCTTTGAAAGTGCTCACTTGATTAGTTCAAGACCACTCAAGATAATTCACATTTGATTAGCCTGAAGTCAATTGGTTAGGGACCTAATCACATCTTCACTTTTGCCACACAACATAATCTAATCACAGAAATGACATCACATAATGTTCACAGGTCCTGCTGAACTCAGGAATTATATAGACTATGTACTCCTGGAAGCAGGAATCTTGGAGATAACATTATAATTCTGACTACCACACTTAGGTTCAAGAAAATCTATGATTAATCATGTTTATATCTAGGTAAACTGCTAATTAAATGAACAGGAGAAATAAAAGTATCCCTTGGCATATACAACCTCAGAATGTTTATCACATGAAGGCTCCTTTGAACGAATTCTTGGAGAAAGTATTCTGGTAAAAGAAGAAACAAATCACAGAGAACACTAGAATTATGGGAAGGATGGGTGAATAATTCTAAATTAAATTTACCGATGGCATGATAAGCAATGACATTAAGAAAGAAAATATCTAAAGCATTCCTAAGTAAAACCTTAAAGTAAAATAATGCTAGAGAATGGGCAAAGTAAAGTAACAGAAGATATATCCGTAGTTTTCAGATGAAATGTAAACATTGCTAAGCTTAAGAAATGAATAAGTAAAAATAACTTAAAATGGGTTATGTTAGGAGTAATCAGAATAATAAAATAATAATGGAAGTTTTCAAACCGGTAAAATATTATATAAATCTTTTGATATATATAATTGAAAACCAAAATAAAAATGTAATTTTGGTTAGGTATTAAGTAAACATTTTTCTATTCTTCATAAGAATTTGACTCTTAACTTTATAGCTTTTCCACCTGTAAACCTGCTAAAATTGGAATATCAACTAGGCAGTATTACTTATGGTAAAATTAACTACTGGTTAGTAAATTGAAACTGAACTTGGAGGAACTATAAATATCAAGAGGTAACCTGAACTTTATGTTTTCCTGATGATGGAGCTCATGCCTTTCTAAGAGCTATTCTTTTGGACTTGTTACAAGAGATACCAGCTCATGTGTGACTTGAAATTTCCAACCTAATTAATCCATTACCACTGGTGGGATTCTGGTCTCCTGACACCTGAACTTACTTGAGACCTCAGAGAATATCTCCTGGATAGCTATATAAATGCTGTAAAGACAATTCTTAACATAGAGGAAACTTGATACTTTCCTGATGACAAGCGGTTTTCTCTTACCCTCTATACTTTTAAGTAACTCTGATGCCAGATGTGACCTTCTTAGTCTTGTCAGTTTAAACATTTGGTTGACACTGAAGAGATTCTCTAGTGAGCATTGTAATGGTAAAGAGAAAATAGATAATAAAATTAAAACTTAATATAATGTTAATTAGAAAATGCAAATTATCAGATTCAATTTTAAACATCTAATAATATATATTATATAACAGATACGTAGAAAATGAAAAGGCATGATTATGCAGAAAATTTCAAGGATGGTAAATAAAGACCATAAAAATTGAACCAGGACTACCCTGGCAGTCCAGTGGTTAAGACTCCATGCTTCCAAGGCAGGGGGCATGGGTTCGATCCCTGGTTGGGGAACTAAGATTCCACATGCTGCATGGCGTGGCAAAAAAAAAAAAAAAAAAAAAAAAAAATTGAATCAGAGGATAGCCAGAGTAGCAATTTTTTTTTAAAACATCTTTATTGGAGTATAATTGCTTTACAATGTTGTGTTAGTTTCTGCTGTATAACAAAGTGAATCAGTTGTATGTATACATATATCCCCATATCCCTTCCCTCTTGCTTCTTCCTCCCACCCTCCCTATCCCACCCGTCTAAGTGGTCACAAAGCACGGAGCTGATGTCCCTGTGCTATGTGGCTGCTTCCCACTAGCTATCTGTTTTACATTTGGTAGTGTATATATGTCCGTGCCACTCTCTCACTTAATCCCAGCTTACCCTTCAGAGTAGCAATTTTAATAAATGTCTAAAAGTATTTAAGGCTAAATATCCTAAGGAATGTGAAGAATATTGATAAAATGATTCATAAATTTAAAAAGTATTACTGTGGGGCTTCCCTGGTGGCGTAGTGGTTGAGAGTCCGCCTGCCGATGTAGGGGACACGGGTTCGTGCCCTGGTCTGGGAAGATCCCACATGCCGCAGAGCGGCTGGGCCCGTGAGCCATGGCCGCTGAGCCTGCGCGTCCGAAGCCTGTGCTCCGCAACGGCAGAGGCCACAAGAGTGAGAGGCCCACAAACCGCAAAAATAAATAAATAAATAAATAAAAGTATTACTGTGGTTTTCAAAATATTTGCACCTAACAACATAGCCTTAAATATTTATTGACATAACTGCAGGGAGAAATATAATATAATGTATCATTGGAGATTTTAACACACCATCCTCAGAACTTGCTAGATAAAGAAAACAAATAATAAGAGCTATGAATTTTTGTATAACATAGTTAATAAGCTCTTGGGGGAATCATGGGGGCCATCCTAGAATTCTCCCACCACAGTCTTCCTTCTGGCCATAAGAAATTCACATTCCTCCCACATGTAGCATACATTGACTCCCTCCCAAGGACCCAAGAGTTTAGTCCCATTATAACATCGACTCAAAGTCCAAAATCTCATTTAAATCATCTAAGGTTATGATGAGGCTCCTGAGTGTAATCTATTATGATCAACTCCTGGGACATAATCCCTAGCCTCATGTAGGACCCTGAAACTAAAGAGATCTGTTATCTGCCCCCAAGATTCCCAGTGTACAATGGTAGGACAAGTATAGAATAATACAACAGGCATTGATCAAAAAAGAGGGGAAATAGAAGCCCAAAAATGTCACTGGTCCAAAATAGTTCTGAAATCCAGCCAGGCAAATGTTAGAATTCTCTTCATTAGGTATTAAGGCCTAGGAATAATTTTCCTTTGCTCTCAGCTCTGTCATCTTGGTTCTAGCTTCCCATTTCTGAGTCATCTTATTTTATCAAAAAAGTTACTGTATCTTTGCAGCTGAGTTGTTTTATCAACTTGCTTCCTGCCAGTAGAATTTTGATGGTCTGACAGCTTCCCTTCACTTTGTACTTTCTCTGTCTCTTTTAGTCCAAGTTGGGAGTGTCTCTACTGAAACAATTTTCTCAAGAATTTTGGGGGTCTTCCATGGATTTATCGTGTATTTACCCCATTTGGTAAAAGTCAGATCCACAGATCTTTTAGAGTTAATTCCTTCTCTACTATGGCTTCCTGTCGAGATGGCTAAGGGTCAGCACCCTTAAGCTTTAGAGATCCTCTGGTTTGGTTGAGGTCTGTAAGACACATCCTTCATTCTTGGAAAGAGCCCATTGTATACTGAATATCTGACCTTTCATCTTTCTGGGGTTTTAACAAAATGTTATATAGTCACATACTTAGTCATTTCTCTATGCCACACTTTCAGTAGCCATTTCTGACTTTTGGAATATTTTTCCACTTGGAGGCACTGCACATTTTCAAAATCATCTAGTCCTGGTTCTTTTTTTTTTTTTCGTCATACTATTCTTTTCTCAATTTACCTTTCTTCTCTCACATTTTATTATATGCAGCAAGAGGAAACCAGACAAGCACCCTCAACTTTTTGTTTAAAAAGTTCTGAAACTATATATCAAA
Source organism: Mesoplodon mirus (assembly GCF_964341445.2). Taxonomy (NCBI): domain Eukaryota; kingdom Metazoa; phylum Chordata; class Mammalia; order Artiodactyla; family Ziphiidae; genus Mesoplodon; species Mesoplodon mirus. The sequence goes on from NC_138984.1 coordinate 48,956,439, forward strand.
TTTGTCACTTACAGGTTCTGCTTTGCACTAATTGCAGGATACAATTTCACTAAGCTTACTGCCATTATGTAACAAGGATCTCCCCTTCTCCAGTTTGCAAAAGCATATTCTGCACTTCCTTCAGAAGTCTTACCAGCAGCGTTTTTAACAGTCTGTTAGAAGCAATGTAAAAAAATTTCTCTATCACGCTCCTCAAAATTATTCCAGCCTTCGTCTTTGCCAGATCCAAAGCCACTGCCACACTTTTAAAGTATTTGTTAGACCACCACCCCACGGATACTAAAATCTACATTAGTTTTTATTTCAGTGTAGCAAATTCCACAAACTTGATTTAAGAGCACAAATTTAGGGTTAGGAATCTAAGTGTAGTTTGCTTGGTTCCTCTGCTTAGGGCCTTGCCAGGCCGAAATCAAACTGTGGGCCAGGACTGTGAGATCCTCTGAAACTCAGTGTCCTTTTCCATGTTCAGTTGCTGATGGAATTCATTTCTTTTGGACTGTATTTTGGTCACTGTTTTCTTGCCAGCTCTTGGGCAAGCACTATTCTTAGTTCTTGGTGACCTAGAAAGGGTGAGAAAAATAAATAACAAAAATTAATTATATTAGGATATGGGAAAATCTAGAAAAAGTTAGAAGGGAACATAAAGCCAACCTGGGGATATTGTACAGAATACTTTATTAGATATGTAAAGCTTAGCAAGAATGGAAACACAAACTGTTAGAAGCTCAGTAGCGTCCCTAAAGTAAAAAATGAACGTTTTTCCTTGGATTTTATCATTTCTTGGTATAAATTCCAAGAAAAAAATCTTTTTTTCTTTGACAGAATATTGTAAAATATAGTGGTAAATCCTTACTTAATTATACAAAAATGAATATAATAGTAAGTTACATTTATTTCTTAAAATATAAGAATTAAATCAACAGAAAGAGGTCAAGATATTATAATAAATAATATAAGAAAATTAAGGGAATAAAACTAAAAGGGAAGAAGAAAGCAACTGGCCTGGAAAAAATTTTTCTCCTATGATGAGGAGAGGGTGTAGAGGGCAGGTGACTCAGTCTAATATTCTTATTAACATTCTCGTAAACAGTTACTTGGAAAATAAATTATTTTTCTTATTGGGAAAATTAAAGTTGGGGAATGTTTTTTAGCATGATGCCCATGGACTGATTGCTTGTGTTAAACAAACATGAGATTTTAGATTTATGGGAGATTCTCTCCCAGGAAGACATCAGATAAGCTACATAACTATCTAAATATTAAATGTAGATTTTCATAACTAAGTTAGTTCCTTCAGTGTAAATAAAGTAAACCACCTTCATCACTTAGAAATCTCATCTGACAAAGAGAAGCAGGACCTGGGAAGGTGTGTTAAGAATCCTCGACTACTTCCTGCTCCACCTGTGGCTCTTAATTTTCTCTATCCTTGAAATTATAGTAAAGCCTGACACTGGGTAAGATGTCTGATACATGAAAGTGTGATTTAACAGGTTAGTCCTTTGTAAAAGTTCAGAGAACATGGAGGTTTAGAATTGGTGGGATTTTATCATGTTTGTACTCTGAAGGTAAAATATCAGAGGATATGGGAGAAGAGCCAAGAGGATATAATTGGCGAAGCAGCATATTACAAGGGAAGTTAGAAACAACTGTATATCTAATGAGTGAATCGCAACTAAATTGTATCATGTATCGAGAAGTTAATTAAAATGTAAGTAGGGAAGACAGATGCATTTAGATTTTGTGTCATTATTCTCAATTAAATAAAAAAATTGTATTAAACACTAGCTTCCAAAATATTACCTGGAAAAAATGGGAAAATTTCATATTCCCAGGTGATATCCACCCCACTCCCCCAAATTCTGATGCTATAAATTTGAGGTAGAGCCAAAGAAACTTACATTGTAAACAAGCATTTGAGGTGATATTATTGCAGTTAGTCTACTGAACACAATTTTGAACCTGAACTATGGAAAATTGTGTGAAATACTCCTGGAAATAAAAAAAAATATTTGTAGTAATTCTGTTACCTACACTATTTTATTTGATAATTTTTCTTGTCTGATAATTTTTGTTAACATTACTGAACTGTAGATTTAGTCTATTTGTTGGATAGTCTAGTGTATTTATTGTACAACAGATAATGAAGCATTTACTTACTATCTTAGGTTTTATAGTACACAGATCCATAGAGATGTCGTTAGTATACTGAGTTTATCCTTGTTGTCTAAATGTGTATTGTTATCATTATAAACTATATATTTCTAAAGTTTGAAAACAAGTATTTATTGAGTACACACTAAGTACCAGATACTCTTTTAGTCATTTGAGATATATCAGTGACCAAATCAAACAAAAATTTTTGGCTGTCTGAAGCTTATAGTTCAGGGATGAGAGGCAGATAACATGCAATAAAGATAATAAATAATCTAGCATGTTGTAAGGTGATAAGTGTTGTGGAAGAAAATAAACAGTAGAGCAGGAAGAAGGCTCACAAGTTTGTGGAGTGAGATATTGCAGATTACAGCATCACATTTGGTGGTAAGAATAGAACTTACTGGGAAGCTGGCTGTTGAGAAACTCCTTGAAAAGAGTAAGGGACTTCTATGCAGATATCTGAGGATGGAGTGTTTCAGACAGAGGACAGAGCTAAAGTAAAGCTGCAAGTGTAGCAGTATACCTGGTATACTCAGAGGCGATGCGGATGGAATAGAGAATGTGAAGAGGTGATATATGGTGGAACTGAGGAGTGGGTGATATCATATGACATCATGAATATTTTGGCTCTTATTTAAGTGAAATGGGGACCGAAGTGGCATATTTTAAAATGATTTTCTGTTAAAAACAGACTGTGGTAGGGGAGAGTGTAGCACCAGGAATAACTTTAGGATGCTATTTTTGTATTTTAAGTGAGAAGTGGTGGTGGCTGAGTGAGATGATAGTTGTGAAGGTGGAAAGAATGGGAAGGAGTTTGCATATATGTTCAGGTAAATTCAGTGGATTTCCTAATTATTGGATATAAGGTGTAAGAGAGAAATAAAGGAGTTAGAATGACATTAAGGTTTCTGGCCAGAGCTGTTGGAAAAAATGGAATTACCATTAACTTTGATGGCAAACATGGAGGGAAGAGTTTATGTTTGGAAATACTGTGTTTGATTTGTCTAATAGACATACGCATGAGGATGTAGAGTAGTCAGTTGGCAATACAAAATCAGAATTTGGACAAGAGGTCTGGAATGAAGCATATAGATAGTATTTCAAAGCCAGGAGGCCAGATATCTTCTGCAACAACAATATTACTAATCTGGCAGTATTAGCCATGCCCCAATTACAGTTTCAGGAACTATTTTTGAAAGGTTACATTTTACCTTGTGCCTTCTGAGCTTTTCATATTCAGTCTTTTAATTTATTCATTGCAGAGAGCTGGTAATAACTTACTAATATAGTCTTTCCCTAGAATTATTACCATTTTACCCCTCTGTTCAAACATTGCAATTTTGCCAGCTCATATCCATTTTAGCATCTTGTTTAAAATTTTCCACTCTGATTTTAAAACTCCCCTTGGTTTCAGTTCCTTCTGCTTCCTAACCCTAATGTATATTTCCATGTTTACATCTAATTTATCAGTTTTTAAAAATTAATTTTATTTATTTTTGGTTGTGTTGGGTCTTCATTGCTGTATGTGGGCTTTCTCTAGTTGGCGGCGAGCAGCGGCTACTCTTCACTGCAGTGCATGGGTTTCTCATTGAGGTGGGTTCTCTTGTTGCAGAGCACGGGATCTAAGTGCAACGGCTTCAGTAGCTGCAGCACGCAGGCTCAGTAGTTGCGGTGCGCTGGCTCTAGGGTGCGCGGGCTTCAGTAGCTGTGGTGTGTGGACTCTAGAGCGCAGGCTCAGTAGTTATGGCACATGGGCTTAGTTTCTCCACAGCATGTGGGATCTTCCCAGACCAGGGATTGAACCCGTGTCCCCTGCATTGGCAGGCAGATTCTTAACCACTGCTCCACCAGGGAAGTCCCTAATTTATTAATTTTTAAAACATCATACCAGAGAAGTTTATAAACACATGCCAGGTTCAGGGTAAATGTTAATGGTCCAGATGGAAAACAGAGTTACATAAACATTCCAGGTTCATATCTGAGTTTTATATCAGAAAATAAAATGCAAATATGTGAATAATGCCCTTGTTATTTTTTTTTTTTTTTTTTTTTTTCTTTTTGCGGTATGCGGGCCTCTCACTGTTGTGGCCTCTCCCGTTGCGGAGCACAGGCTCCGGATGCGCAGGCCCAGCGGCCATGGCTCACGGGCCCAGCCGCTCCGCGGCATATGGGATCCTCCCAGACCGGGGCACGAACCCGTATCCCCTGCATCGGCAGGCGGACTCTCAACCACTGCGCCACCAGGGAGGCCCTGCCCTTGTTATTTTTTAAGAGAGAATAAACCAAAATAAAAAGGAAGGAAAACACACTTTAACTTTCTATCATTTTGAATTGTTAGAAAGGATGCAATAAAAATAAATATTGTTTCTGCTGAACAATTTTCCTTAATCAGGTAATTTAAAAGGGCATTTAAATGTAAACTAATGTTAAGAAGTTATAGTAAAATACATCCTGTCTGTTCACACTTAAAAAACATAAATCATGTAAGCAGAGCTGAAAAACTCTACTAAGGAATAGGGAATAGTTGAGTAGACATCAAATGTTATTAAAAGCAGAATATATTTGTTTTTCTCTCTTTTTTGGGGAAGGAGAGATAGATGTAAATACTAATAAAATTTGGTCCTATTGTAACTACTTATTAGCATTCACATTTCTACAATTTAATAAACTTTGTATATGTAGAATACACATAATATATGTATATTTTATATGCATATATGTACAGATACAGATATAAAACCATCATCTAATACTTCAATTTATAATGTGTTAGTTTCAGGTGTACAGTTATATATATAATATAAAATTATTCAGTTGTATATCTGTATAATACATGTTTATATTCTTTTTCAGATTCTTTTCAATTATAGGTTATTACAAGATACTGAATATAATTCCCTGTGCTGTAGAGTAGGTCCTTGTTGTTTATCTATTTTATATATAGTAGTGTGTATCTGTAAATCCCAAACTCCTAATTTATCCCACCAAGTACTTTTCATTATAGAATTTGAAGAGTAACTAACATACATTACATATAAACTGAATCATTATTGCATTTTTAGTTTAAACCAGTTTTTGTGCCATCTGTCTTACTTATGGCTGCAATATTGATGTGGTATCTGAACAGTTCCTTCCACAAAAACCAGAAAAAAAGCAGCAACAGTAATCGAGGCAGTGGGGCTCAAAATCAGGTGTTTTTGAGATTTATCTCAGATATTTTCTTAAGGCCTAAAACACCTGGGAATCCCTGTTTTCAAAGGTGACTAGAGTACTTACAACCATGCTGAGAATTTTAAGTGGTTGAATAGACTATCTCAATAATTCCTCAACATTTCTTTTACTTTATTAGAGACACTCCTGATGAAAAAGATGAAAATTCACAGTAAACCAAATTTAAAGCGTACTTTGTTGGGGCAGTGTTAAGTTTTATAGAATAAGATTTCAGAAAAATGTGAAAGCCAAATGGATGCCCTTTCTGGATTTGCACCAAATCATGAAGAACTCCTTTGATTAAAAACCCAGACAATGAAATATTCACATTGCATTTAATAAGTTCATATTGATTCATAAATAAAAGTTCATGTTGATTGATAGTTGATTCTAAAATGTAATTATATGTATACCCATTTTACTGTTTTATTTTGCTGATTAGGAAACTCAATCAAGCCAGCAGGAAGTAGAAAGCTATTGAGAAAGATAAGCTATGTAGATACTTGCAGTGAATATATTTTCATTCTCTCTTTACATATCTGTACTATGTGCACTTCAAATATTGTGATAGATGAAATTATAATGAAAATATCCAAAGACTAATTTAGAATTTCCTTTTGTCTCTATGACATCTGTCATAATCAAAATGAAATCAAACTTCATTTTTGCTGTCTCTCTTGTTAAAAAATATATTTTTATACATCTTAATATAGCAGTTAAGAATCCCTGTGGGAGGGCCTCCCTGGTGGCGCAGTGGTTGAGAGTCCGCCTGCCGATGCAGGGGATACGGGTTCGTGCCCCGGTCTGGGAGGATCCCATATGCCGCGGAGCGGCTGGGCCCGTGAGCCATGGCCGCTGGGCCTGCGCGTCCGGAGCCTGTGCTCCGCAACGGGAGAGGCCACAACAGTGAGAGGCCCGCATACCGCAAAAAAAAAAAAAAAAAAAAAAAAGAATCCCTGTGGGAAATATAATTTTGATCTTTTATGGAAGCAGTAAAATCAATATATTCTGAAAATGTTAAAATTATCTATGACTGTTGAGACAACACACTAAATTCATACCAAATGTCATCCCCCCAGGGGTCAAATGTCATGTTATGGAACTGGCATAAGAGAAGTGGAGTAAATGGAATGTATAATAATAAATGTTGACTTTTAAAAATGTATTTATATCCTTACTTTTTATAGTATTATGCCTTATGGACATAAATCAAGTGCTGAATTATTCTGTTAGATTATGTAATAAATATATTGTGATTATAGAAACCATTTTCCTAGTGATAGGACTTAGTTTTCCACTCCTTGAGCAGTGACTATCTGGGCTTCAAATACAAAGAGGCATTGTACCAAAACATTAATTCCACCCCCCTTCAAACTATAAAAGCTTTTCATCAAATATAATGTTATTTAATGCTCCATAGAAATGATGTCATGTTGTAGTCAATGAATATATAAACTCCATGGGTGTTTTTTAACAGAAATAAATTTCAGTCTTCACTATAATCTATTAATTTATCAATAGTCAGTCACAAAGTTCACAGATAAAAACTTCTTAGGATCACAGAGAAAAATACTCTAAGACCTTGCATATGCTATGCATATGTTTGAATATATATAGTTATTTTGCATACAGATCAACTTATCTGCAAATGTTTATATGATACAATAAAAGTTTTATAAGCAAGGGAAAAATATATATGTAGTATTGAAGGCACTAATGTTAAAACTGTTCAATACTGATATTGAGTTTCTGAGATTTGCATGTAAATAGTTAATATTTTGTTTTTGATTAACAGAGTAATAATTTAAAAACACTACTAGTGTGAGTCACTTTCTCAATTTGGCCATAGACTTAATTTCACTTCTTTAACTCCATGGAATTTTCTATTGTATTAAAGTGATTAAAAATAGTATATTATTTTTTTAATCCCTACACAAGATTTTTCTCTTAGCTTCTTAGATTCCTTCATCTAGTATTCTATTTTTGTGCCCATTTGTAAATGAGTCAGTAGTTCATGCTAAGTAATTACTAGCTGAGATATGTATCTGCTAATGTCTTTACCTCATTTTAGGGATATCTTTGCAGTGACATTCCCAACTCAGAGTTACATGGAACAGCCATATAAATGAGACCAAGAGATGGAATCTCAGAACTAAGAGTACAATTGAGTGATTCTTTATCATGAGTTTGTCACCACTTAAGTCTTAAGGGACTAATTCTCTGGGCAGTGAGTTTCTTTGGAAATAGTGTAAATAGTGTAAAAAAACTAGTGTGAGTCACTTTCTCTATGAAAAGAGTTTCATCTGACAAACCCTTAGAAAAATGATCTCTTTAAGATCAGATGTATTCTTGAAACCTTATGCTACAATTCTATCCACTTCTAGGATCTTCAAAAATCCCTCACCATTATTAGAGTTGGAATAGTCATGAATCTCACCTGACCTCTGACATTTCCTGGTGTGTGCATACATCTGTTCAAAAATCTTGGATCTAGGTAAACCCATGATTATGCTCATTCTTCAGCATCAACCATTCTCCAAAATGTAAACAACTTAGGTCAATTCCAGTCAATATTATCACATAATTTTACATATGACCTTATATTTCTTTACATGCCCCTTTATCTTATTACTGACATCTCCTTCCTTGTGTCCTACATAAATTAAACCCCACATCTCCCCTTCAGGATTACTTCACAAAACAAGCTTCATCCTTATTCTCATACCAAACCTGGCTCCCCTAAGAGAAAGGTAATTTCTCAGAAATCTCTCATGGGTGTCTCGCTCACTGACCTCATATACTACAGTCCTTAGGTATAGAACCAGCATCAGCACACACCTTGATTTTACCATTTGAGGACACTGAAGATGCCTTGACTGCCACTATGATTTTTACACTCTTTATATTCCTCTATTATATAAAATCTCCTTTACATTTTGTATTTGTATTTGGTTCTTCCTTTCTCTTTACTGATCCTATTGATACCATCTACTTACGTCCTATCCCCCATACCCACACTTTTCTTTCTTTTGATAAATACCTTTGGAACCAAACTGATAGCTTTTCTTTTAAATTTAAGTAAGGTGGCTTTTCTGCAAAAGTGTAACATTCAATTAAGTAACCTATCTAGTGGCTCAGCCACAATAATTTTCTCTCATTTTGGGTGGATTGCTTCTTTATATAGTATTCTAATTGTGTGCCTAATTGTGAATGAGTCAGTAGTTCATGCTTAATAGTCACTACTACTGTGATTAGACTATGTCTACACGTTACTTCATTCATCCACTCCCATTAATGTGGTTACTTAATGACTCTATAAAAGTTAATAAACCTTCAAACTGGATCCTTTTTAAAAACTCTTACCTAACCTACTCTTCTGCCTCTAGAAGCCAGTCTTCTTATTGTCTTATCTCATTCCCTATGTAGCCTAAATTCCACTGTGCAACACTGTACACAAGTTCTTGCCAGCATCCTCAACATTCTAAATCCCTTGTTTCCATTCTGCTGCTTTGCACCAGCATCCTGGAAGCAATGCAACTACCTTCTCTGCTTGATATCTGGATTACCACTAGCTAATATTTTAGGGAATCTTTTCAGGCTCTGTTTACAAACTTTTCCAAAATCACTTTGCGATCTATAATTTTTTGGACAATTTTTTTGGTATTTTTCTCTCTACTTCTCTTTGTGTTAATACTTTTTCAAGTATTTTATTTGGTTCTCAATGTACCTTCTTCCATGGGTTTTCTACTTGACTCCTTCTGCCAACTTTTATCTCAGGCTACAAACTGGCTCCAATTTGCTTGTAAATTCAACAACTAGCCGGCCTGTAAATGTAGCTAGGTGAAAACACTGTACATTCCAGTTCTTAGTAATTATTGTCACCACCACACTATAACAATTTTTTAAGATAGCAGTTTTACTTAAGAATATTCTTGATAAAGCAGAAAAAGAATTTATTAAATCTTGACCCTTGAGTGAAATGATTTTCAATAGGCTGTATGACAAAATGGAAAATATGAAAGAAGCATGATGTTTCATGTAAAAATATGGTGGTTGTCTCCAGGAAAATAATTTGATTGTTTGAGTTGTGAGCTGACCTAGTTGTTTATTAATGGAACAGCATTTTTCACTAGGCAAACTATGGCTATTTAGATCTCAAAAATGGATGTCACTCAACGAAAACAGTGAAGATATTTTGCCAGTGATAAAATGTAAGATTTGGTTAAAATTAGAACTTTGGAAAACTTCTGTTCATCACCATGACTTTGACAGCCTCCCAATACTTCAATATACTTTTATGATGAGAATAGTAGTGATATAAAATGAATGTAATTAAAAATATTGTGTTGGGGCTTCCCTGGTGGCGCAGTGGTTGAGAGTCTGCCTGCCGATGCAGGGGACACGGGTTCGTGCCCCGGTCCTGGAAGATCCCACATGCCACGGAGCGGCTAGGCCAGTGAGCCATGGCCGCTGAGCCTGTGCTCCGCAACGGGAGAGGCCACAACAGTGAGAGGCCCGTGTACCACACACACACAAAAAAAATGTGTAATGAAATATATTAACAATTGGAAGATCTTTATTATTCAGTGAACTAATATTTTCCAAATAACTAATGCTTGATGCTACAAACTTATGCTTGGGTAAAAGATCCATTCAAATTACAAAACAAACCAATAGATTTGTTTTTTCTATTGGAATATAATTGATTTACAATGTTGTGTTAGTTTCTGCTGTACAACGAACTGAATCAGCTATATGTATACATATATCCCCTCCCTCTTGGACCTCCCTCCCCCCCCATCCCACCCATCTAGGTTATCACAGAGCACTAAGCTGAGCTCCTTGTGCTATACAGCAGGTTCCCACTAGCTATTTTACAGACCAATGGATTTTAACGTAACATCAATAAGGTTTTGGATTCTGCATTGGGAGTACATTTCATGAAATCGTCGTTTATTGAGTTCGGAGTAGTATCAAAGAATAATGTCTGCATAATCTGAAAAGATTTTTGAAATACTCCTCTTTTATCCTACTACATAATCTGTTTGATGCTGGATTTTCTTCAACATATTTGCAAAAGATTGGATGCAGAGCAGATAAACAATCCAGTTGTCTTTTACTAATTTAGATATTAAAAAGGTTTTCAAAAATGTAAAACAGTGCCCTTTCCCTATTTTTTATTTTTCACAATGTAGTTTTTTCATAAAAATGTTATTTAAATGAACATGTGGTTGGTGTATGATTTTATTTTTTAAATGACTTAATAGTTTAAAACTTTTCCATTTTCAATATACTAAATATTAGTAGATGTAGCCCATACAAATTAAAGCTCTTTATGGTTTTCAGTAATTTTTATGAAAGTAAAGGAATCTTTAGCAGAAAATGTTTAAAAACTGAATAGTTTTGTTGAAGGTTAAAGAAGATCTTGGGGTTCAGAAGAGGAATTTAGAATTTATTAGTCTAAAATACAAAATTTATCTAAAAGAAAAAAGTACATGTGAATACCTATAAAGAAAAAAATGAAGGATTAAATTAGCTAACATCTGTATATTTGTGCACATATATTTACATATACTGGAAATTGTATATATTATACTCAATATATCAATCAATATACAAAATTTAAAATTCAGAGCAATACCTCTGAGATAGGAATTTTCATCTTCTTTGATGGGTTAACTGAATCCTATAGTATTTATTTAATTTGTGAAAATTCATGGCACATGTATGTGACATACCAGACACTTACCAGTTATTCTCACACAAAAATTTGTTAATCATCTTTTTACATTATATGGCACTTAATAAAATATACGATAAAATTTCCAAAAGATTTAGAAACCTCTTTCAGATGTAGACATTGAGGTGATAAAGAATGGCATGTTCTCGACCTCATGGAACTTTGAGGGTTGAAAGAGAAGGGAGGTGAGGAAGACACCTGTAAGATACTATTTTGATATGTAGAAAGTGCTTTGAGGAATGCAAATATACTATGGAACATCTTCCTGAAGACAGTGACATATACACTGGGTTCTAAAATAGATGTAGCAAGGATATGTGAAGAGAGGGCAGATTAGAGATAGACCAGAGGTAAACAAAACCATGAAGAAAACAACTAATTGTAAATAATCAGCAAGATCGGAGCAAAAGAATGGCTGGTGAGAAGGTTGTGGAGGTGATTACTGCACAGTAAACATCTTTGTATGTCAGATCCAAAGGGCTGTGGAAATCCAATTTATATGTTTTAAGGTGGATTTTGAATGGAAACTCACTGCATTGTGGATGGGTCTAACCCTGAGTTTAGGGAGATCTGTTAGGGATTGATAATTCAGAAAAGAGAATAGACATGGACTAAACTAGGTAGTTAAAATGGAGATATAACAATTTGAAATATCTAAAAGTTCTTAAGAAGGAAATTTTCAAAGACCCAATGAGTGATTAGGTTTGGATAGTAAAGGAGAGAAAAGATTGAAGTATTGATGGAGTCTTGGTGCAAAGAGCACCAGGAACACATTGACTATATTCAAACACAGTGGAGTGTATTAATTTTCCATAGCAAGGTGAGTGCATAACAAAGGGAACCATGGAGCATCTTGGTATGAAAGAATTAGAATGGATTTTTTTAGGTGATTTGGGGGAGTGTTCAAGGATTCAGTACTGCCAGAAAGTAATGCAATTCAATGACTTTATTTCTTAATAATTTACATGTATGAGGTGAGAGGTCATGGAGCGAGAGCTGTCATTGGTAAAGGATTAGCAGTCATTTGTTTTAGGTGACAGAGGGGACTGTTTATTTTTGTGGCAGCATAGATCCCTTCTCTTTGTATTATATTCAGGCATAATTACAGAAGGTTTGTGTTCCACCATAGTCATAAAATGATCTTGTTTAATTTTTCTTGACTTCTGTTCAGTAGAGAATACCATAGCCTATTTGATAACTGCTTTCAGGGCCATTTTATTTTCTTTGTATTTTTTTCCTCTTTCTCATTCTTCTCTATTTTGTCCAAGACAGGCCACAGTATATCAATGTGATCCATTGCCAAGATTCTGCTGATCTGGAAAATGTTAATTGTAGTTAGTTTAGAGTGGTTCCCTCCTGTTCCTTTTGTTGTAGGATCAATTGTTAAATCTTATGACATAATAATGGTTGTGAGATAGCATTTAAGATTTCTTGTAAGGACTCATCATCCAACTATAATTTAGGCAATTTCCAGAGATAAAATGATTATCAGTCCCTGTAATTAGATTTCAGTGTCAAGGACTTAACCCACCTCACAAATATGTTTTTGAAATCTGTCTGATTCTCCTTTAGAGAGCCATGTGGCTTTTTCTTTTGGCCTAGGGAATGGTATGGAAGTACTTTGCCTGTAGATAACAGAAAATCTTTGGAGAATTTTTTCATGTGTTGAAATCCCAGTGACGGTGCGATGGTATTAGGAGATGGGGCATTTGGGAGGTGATTAGGTCATAAAGATAGAGCCCTCATGAATGAGATTCATACCCTTACAAAAAGACACAGAAAGCTTGCTTTCTCTCTCCTGTGCTGTCCTCCATGTGAGGATACTATGAGAAAATGTCCATCTGCACACCAGGAAGTAAGCTCTCACCAGACACTGGATCTGCTGATACCTTAATCTTGGACTTCTCAGCCACCAAAACTGTGAGAAATAAATTAAGCCACCCAGTCTATGGTATTCTATTAGAGCAGCCTGAACTGACTTAAGTTAAAAAATACGAACCAGTTGAGTGATTATGAGCATAACGCTTCAGACTCCCTGAGTTAAATGCCAGTTCTAACACTTGTATCTTGTGTGATATTACACAATTTTTTTCAAAGTTTTCTGTGCTTCAAGTTCTGTATATGTATAAAGAAAATAACCATTATAAGGATATTATGAGGATTGATAAAATCTGAAAGGCTTGAACAGTGTGTGATGCATAATGGGCATAATAGAAATATTAGATGATGATGATAATGATGATGATTGCCTCATAATTTTAAATAAGTAATGCTGTCAATTTGTGTGATATTATCCTTATTTACAACAATAATGCATTCTTTGTATTCTGATGATTGCAAAACTACTCTAAGGAAAAATGTTTTGAAACATTTTTGGAACAATACTCTTTTACATCCTGTCACATGAGTTAACATATGTGATTTATAGATTTTCATTATCATTGCCTTCAGAATAGAGTACAGATATATCGCTCCAGAAATTAAAAGTGTTTAGGCAAATTCCTAACTTGAATAAAATTCAATACCTATTGAAAAATAAAGAAAATGTGTTTATATGATAGTGCACAGCTACATGTAATAGATTGTCTGCTTCTTAATGTAGAACTATAAATTCTCTACATTTAATTTCACAAACAGAAAGAATGTAGAATTGTGGTACATCTGTCAGTCTTATTTAATGCATTTTTAAAAAAATGGCTAACTGAAAGATATCAAGAGAGACAAAAGAATGACAACAAAACTGATATTTTTTTAGCAACCACTGTATGGTAGAGGTTATCGTAGTCATGATTTAAAGCCATTTAATACACTGATATTACACTGATATTTAATACACTGCTATTATTCTATAAGATGGAAATTAAAGCTTTCATCCGTCTCACTTATCACTTAAATTCTTATAAAATTATATTGTGTTTCAAATTCTATTCCAATTATATATCTGATTCACTACATTGGACTTTAGATTTTAAATTCCAAGAAATAGTATAACAATAGGAGCTTTTAGGATCTGTGTTAGATGCCATTCATTAATTTTGCAAAATCTCTGCCATTATCTCAAGTTTTTTATTTACCTCTTTCTTTTTCTTCTTCAAAGATCCGAACTACATACGTGTCATGCCTTTGATATTGTTCTATGGTTTTTAAATACTCTGTTCTGATTTTTCTTCTTTATTTTTTTCTGTCTGGTTGTTTCAGTTTTGGTAATTTTTGTTGATCTATCTTCAAGTTAATTGATTCTTCCCCAGCTATGATCATTCTGCTGATGAGTCCATTAAAGGAGTTCTTCATCTCTTACATCATGATTTCCCTCCTAGCATTTTTGTTTAATTATTTTTATAGTTTTCAAATTCCCTGTACATTAATGTGTGTTTCCCTTATTTTCTGCTGGTTTCTTTAACTTAAAAATCATGGTTATTTTAAAGTTCCTGTGTGATAGGACCAGTAGTAGGATCATCTTTCAGTATGGCTGTATAGTTTACTTTATCTCTTGAAAATGGTTAGCTTTTCCTTGTTACCGTGTCTTTGTAATATTTATGCATTATGCATTATACATTGTATGTGAAAGAAGACTGAGATAACTAATGTTTGTATCCAGAAATGGGCATGCCTCTTCTGTCAGGCCACTAGCATGGGAGATTGATTCTATATAGTAGTACTTGAACTGAGTTTGAGTTTTGTTTTTGCCACTGTTACGTTCAGTTCACTACAGACTTCAGATTTCTCAGCAATGGGCTGCTCTTATCCTATGCTTAGAGAAGCATCTATGGTGCCAGAGCGTTTTCCTCAGTGCTTCGGTTCTTCATCTTCCAGTAGTTCGTATAAGTCTGTGCCACAAATGGGGCCTGGCTCCATGCTCTTGTCCCTCTCCCAGTGGTAGACTGGTGATGTTTGTTAGCTGATGCTTCATTTTCTCTGTAGTGCCTAAGAGTCAGGCATATGTGCCTGATTCTTGGGGGTAGGTCTTTCTCAGTATTCCTTCCCTTCTCTCCATGAAAGCCAAGCTCTGTCCTGTATCTGTGGTGGATCTTGGGTGGGAAACAGTTTCCTTCACCTTCCTCAATGACAGCAGACCTCTACTTTGTACTGACAAAGAATCTGGGGCACCAGAGGGTCCAAGTGGGGCAGAGAATTTTCTCCGTCTCCATGAAACCGTGGATCTGTCTCCAGGCATCTGCTCTGCTCTGAATTATTATCATGAGTACTCAGAAGAGGCCATGGAAAAAAGCCTATAAGCGAATGTGAACTCTGTTTAGAGCTGGAGTTATCATCTAGTCCAAACTGACATGCTATCTCATGCTACTCCTTTATGAATTTGTTAAAATTTTACCCAGTTTCTTTTCTTCTGCCTTGTATGGCAGCCACCTTTCCCTGCTGTGCTTTCCCAGAGCTGAAAAAGTTTGTGGGTGATGTATTTCTTTTGTGAGGCGTATCACTCTCTGGAATTTAATTCAGTTGTTTGTCTCATCAGTTCCTGTTTTTCTGTTTTAATAATTAAACAGAATAACAAATATTGGTGAGGATGTGGATAAATAGGAACCTTTATACCTTGCTTGTGGGAATGTAAATTGTTTCAGCCATTTTGGAAAACAGTTTGGCCATTCCTCAAAAAATTATACATAGAATTATTGTGTGACCCAGGATTCTATTCCTAGGTATATACCCCCCAGAATGAAAACAAGTACTCATCAAAAACTTGTACATGAATGTCATAGCTGTACTATACACAATAGCCAAAAGGTAGAAACAACCAAACTGTCCATCATCTGATGGATGGATAAAGAAAATGTGATATATATGTACAATAGCATGTTTTTCAGCCATAAAAAGGAAGGACTGACACATACTACAGCATAAATAAACCTCAAAAGCATTATTCTAAGTGAAAGAAGCCAGACACAAAAGATCATTTGTTGTATAATTCCATTTATATGAAATACCCGGCAAAAATAAATACATTGAGACATAGTGCAGGTTGGTTCCAGGGGCCGGGGTGTAGATGGGGAGAGCAAAGAATGGGGAATAAATGTTTAATGCATATGGAGTTTTCTTTTGAGGTGATGCAAATGTCTTGGAACTACATAGATGTGATGATTGCACAATATTGTAAACGTACTAAATGCTACTGAGTTGTTGACTTTCAACTAATCTTATAGCATGTGACTTTCACTTCAGTGAAAACAAAATATGCAAGTGCTTAGGGAGGTTGTGGTGGAAAGTAAAAGTCATTGATTGAGGAACAAGCTTCTGGAAGAATCAGAAGATGGAAACAAAAGTGTTGACTTAAGATGTTAGACTTGGACAGGCGTGATGCTTATGCCTTGGTATGTGGAGGAAGGTAGATAGGGTTGTTAACCAACTCTTGAGATGACTAATGCTGAAGAAGTTTAGATTCAGACACAAGTACACAGTGTGAGGGCAGGGGTATAGTTCAGGCTTCAAAACATTTGAAATATTTTTATTAATTAACCTAGGTTCTCAATTCTCTTGGTTCAATATCTAAATAATAAGATTTCCAGAAAGAATTCAAAGGTTGGACTAGTAATCAAAAAATTTAAAATCTTCATAAAGGACAGAAATTATTCCGCAGATTGATATTTTATGCCAACTTTTTTAAATTAATTTATTTATTTATTTTTATTAGTTTCTGCTTTATAACAAAGTGAATCAGTCATACATATACATCTGTTCCCACATCCCTTCCCTCATGCATCTCCCTCCCTCGCACCCACCCCATCCCACCCCTCCAGGCGGTCACAAAGCACCGAGCTGATTTCCCTTTGCTCTGCGGCTGCTTCCCACTATCTATCTACCTTACGTTTGGTACTGTACACATGTCCATGCCTCTCTTTCGCTTTGTCACAGCTTACCCTTCCCCCGCCCCATATCCTCAGGTCCATTCTCAATTAGGTCTGTGTCTTTATTCCCGTTTTACCCCTAGGTTGTTCATGACATTTTTTTAAAATTCCATATATATGTGTTAGCATACGGTATTTGTCTTTCTCTTTCTGACTTACTTCACTCTGTATGACAGACTCTAGGTCTATCCACCTCATTACAAATAGCTCAGTTTCATTTCTTTTTATGGCTGAGTAATATTCCATTATATATATGTGCCACATCTTCTTTATCCATTCATCCGATGATGGACACTTAGGTTGTTTCCAGCTCCGGGCTATTGTGAATAGAGCTGCAATGAACATTTTGGTACATGTCTCTTTTTGAATTATGGTTTTCTCAGGGTATATGCCTAGTAGTGGGATTGCTGGATCATATGGTAGTTCTATTTTTAGTTTTTAAAGGAACCTCCACACTGTTCTCCATAGTGGCTGTACCAATTCACATTCCCACCAGCAGTGCAAGAGTGTTCCCTTTTCTCCACACCCTCTCCAGCATTTATTGTTTCTAGATTTCTTGATGATGGCCATTCTGACTGGTGTGAGATGATATCTCATTGTGGTTTTGATTTGCACTTCTCTAATGATTAATGATGTTGAGCATTCTTTCATGTGTTTGTTGGCAGTCTGTATATCTTCTTTGGAGAAATGCCTATTTAAGTCTTCTGCCCATTTTTGGATTGGGTTGTTTGGTTTTTTGCTATTGAGCTGCATGAGCTGCTTATAAATTTTGGAGATTAATCCTTTGTCAGTTGCTTCATTTGCAAATATTTTTTCCCATTCTGAGGGTTGTCTTTTGGTCTTGTTTATGGTTTCCATTGCTGTGCAAAAGCTTTGAAGTTTCATTAGGTCCCATGTGTTTATTTTTGTCTTTATTTCCATTTCTCTAGGAGGTGGGTCCAAAAGGATCTTGCTGTGATTTATGTCATAGAGTGTTCTGCCTATGTTTTCCTCTAAGAGTTTGATAGTTTCTGGCCTTACATTTAGTTCTTTAATCCATTTTGAGCTTATTTTTGTGTATGGTGTTAGGGAGTGATCTAATCTCATACTGTTACATGTCCCTGTCCAGTTTTCCCAGCACCACTTATTGAAGAGTACACTGTACATTCCACTGTACATTCCTGTCTCCTTTATCAAAGATAAGTTGACCATATGTGCGTGGGTTTATCTCTGGGCTTTCTATCCTGTTCCATTGATCTATCTTTCTGTTTTGGTGCCAGTACTACACTGTCTTGATTACTGTAGCTTTGTAGTATAGTCTGAAGTCAGGGAGCCTGATTCCTCCAGCTCCGTGTTTCGTTCTCAAGATTGCTTTGGCTATTCGGGGTCTTTTGTTCTCCAAACAAATTTTGAAATTTTTTGTTCTAATTCTGTGAAAAATGCCAGTGGTAGTTTGATAGGGATTGCATTGAATCTGTAGATTGCTTTGGGTAGTAGAGTCATTTTCACAATATTGATTCTTCCAATCCAGGAGCATGGTATATCTCTCCATCTATTTGTATCATCTTTAATTTCTTCCATCAGTGTCTTATAATTTTCTGCATACAGGTCTTTTGTCTCCTTAGGTAGGTTTATTCCTAGATATTTTATTCTTTTTGTTGCAGTGGTAAATGGGAGTGTTTTCTTGATTTCACTTTCAGATTTTTCATCATCTGCATTAATTTTGTATCCTGCTACTTTACCAAATTCATTGATTAGCTCTAGTAGCTTTCTGGTAGCATCTTTAGGATTCTCTATGTATAGTATCATGTCATCTGCAAACAGTGACAGCTTTACTTCTTCTTTTCCAATTTGGATTCCTTTTATTTCCTTTTCTTCTCTGATTGCTGTGGCTAAAACTTGCAAAACTAAGTTGAATAAGAGTGGTGAGAGTGGGCAGCCTTGTCTTGTTCCTGATCTTAGTGGAAATGGCTTCAGTTTTTCACCATTAAGGATGATGTTGGCTGTGGGTTTGTCATATATGGCCTTTACCATGTTGAGGAAAGTTCCCTCTATGCCTACTTTCTGCAGGGTTTTTATCATAAATCGGTGTTGAATTTTGTCAAAAGCTTTCTCTGCATCTATTGAGATGATCATATGGTTTTTCTTCTTCAATTTGTTAATATGGTGTATCACGTTGATTGATTTGCGTATATTGAAGAATCCTTGCATTCCTGGAATAAACCCCACTTGATCATGGTGTATGATCCTTTTAATGTGCTGTTGGATTCTGTTTGCTGGTATTTTGTTAAGGATTTTTGCATCTATGTTCATCAGTGATATTGGCCTGTAGTTTTCTTTCTTTGTGACATCCTTGCCTGGTTTTGGTATCAAGGTGATGGTGGCCTCATAGAATGAGTTTGGGAGTGTTCCTTCCTCTGAAAGTGTTTGGAAGAGTTTGAGAAGGATGGGTGTTAGCTCTTCTCTAAATGTTTGATAGAATTCACCTGTGAAGCCATCTGGTCCTGGGCTTTTGTTTGATGGAAGATTTTTAATCACAGTTTCAATTTCAGTGCTTGTGATTGGTCTATTCATATTTTCTATTTCTTCCTGATTCAGTCTTGGCAGGTTGTGCATTTCTAAGAATTTGTCCATTTCTTCCAGGTTGTCCATTTTATTGGCATAGAGTTGCTTGTAGTAATCTCTCATGATCTTTTGTATTTCTGCACTGTCAGTTGCTACTTCTCCTTTTTCATTTCTAATTCTATTGATTTGAGTCTTCTCCCTTCTTTTCTTGATGAGTCTGGCTAATGGTTTGTCAGTTTTGTTTATCTTCTCAAAGAACCAGCTTTTAGTTTTATTGATCTTTGCTATTGTTTCCTTCATTTCTTTTTCATTTATTTCTGATCTGATCTTTATGATTTCTTTCCTTCTGCTAGCTTTAGGGTTTTTTTGTTCTTCTTTCTCTAATTGCTTTAGGTGCAGGGTCAGGTTGTTTACTCGAGATGTTTCCTGTTTCTTAAGGTGGGATTGTATTGCTATAAACTTCCCCCTTAGAACTGCTTTTGCTGCGTCCCATAGGTTTTGGGTCGTTGTGTCTCCATTGTCATTTGTTTCTAGGTATTTTTTTATTTCCTCTTTGATTTCTTCAGTGATCACTTCGTTATTGAGTAGTGTATTGTTTAGCCTCCATGTGTGTGTATTTTTTACAGATCTTTTCCTGTAATTGATGTCTAGTCTCATAGCATTGTGGTCGGAAAAGATACTTGATACAATTTCAATTTTCTTAAATTTACCAAGGCTTGATTTGTGACCCAAGATATGATCTATCCTGGAGAATGTTCCATGAGCACTTGAGAAAAATGTGTATTCTGTTGTTTTTGGATGGAATGTCCTATAAATATCAATTAAGTCCATCTTGTTTAATGTATCACTTAAAGCTTGTGTTTCCTTATTTATTTTCATTTTGGATGATCTGTCCATTGGTGAAAGTGGGGTGTTAAAGTCCCCTACTATGATTGTGTTACTGTCGATTTCCCCTTTTATGGCTGTTAGTATTTGCCTTATGTATTGAGGTGCTCCTATGTTGGGTGCATAAATATTTACAATTGTTATGTCTTCTTCTTGGATTGATCCCTTGATCATTATGTAGTGTCCTTCTTTGTCTCTTCTAGTAGTCTTTATTTTAAAGTCTATTTTTTCTGATATGAGAATTGCTACTCCAGCTTTCTTTTCGTTTCCATTTGCATGGAATATCTTTCTCCATCCCCTTACTTTCAATCTGTATGTGTCTCTAGGTCTGAAGTGGGTCTCTTGTAGACAGCATATATATGGGTCTTGTTTTTGTATCCATTCAGCCACTCTGTGTCTTTTGGTGGGAGCATTTAGTCCATTTACATTTAAGGTAATTATCGCTATGTATGTTCCTATTCCCATTTCCTTAATTGCTTTGGGTTCATTATTGTAATTATATTCCTTCTGTTGTGTTTCTTGCCTAGAGAAGTTCCTTTAGCATTTGTTGTAAAGCTGGTTTGGTGGTGCTGAACTCTCTCAGCTTTTGCTTGTCTGTAAAGGTTTTAATTTCTCCATGAAATCTGAATGAGATCCTTGCTGGGTAGAATAATCTTGGTTGCAGGTTTCTCTCCTTCATCACATTAATTATGTCCTGCGACTCCCTTCTGGCTTGTAGAGTTTCTGCTGAGAGATCAGCTGTTAACCTGATGGGGATTCCCTTGTGTGTTATTTGTTTTTTTTCCCTTGCTGCTTTTAATATGATTTCTTTGTGTTTAATTTTTGACAGTTTGATTAATATGTGTCTTGGCGTATTTCTCCTTGGATTTATTCTGTATGGGACTCTCTGTGCCTCCTGGACTTGATTAACTATTTCCTTTCCCATATTAGGGAAGTTTTCCACTATAATCTCTTCAAATATTTTCTCAGTCCCTTTCTTTTTCTCTTCTTCTTCTGGAACCCCTATAATTCGAATGTTGGTGCGTTTAATGTTGTCCCAGAGGTCTTTGAGACTGTCCTCTGTTCTTTTCATTCTCTTTTATTTTTCTCTGCATCAGTTATTTCCACTATTTTATCTTCCACCTCACTTATCCGTTCTTCTGCCTCAGTTATGCTGCTATTGATCCCATCTAGAGTATTTTTCATTTCATTTATTGTGTTTTTAATCGATGCTTGATTCATCTTTAGTTCTTCTAGGTCCTTGTTAACTGTTTCTTGCATTTTGTCTATTCTATTTCCAAGATTTTGGATCTTGGAAATAGAATCTTGGATCATCTTTACTATCATTATTCTGAATTCTTTTTCAGGTAGACTGCCTATTACCTCTTCATTTGTTAGGTCTGGTAGGTTTTTATCTTGCTCCTTCACCTGCTGTGTGTTTTTCTGTCTTCTCATTTTGCTTATGTTACTGTGTTTGGGGTCTCTTTTTTGCAGGCTGCAGATTCATAGTTCCTGTTGTTTTTGGTGTCTGTCCCCAGTCGCCAAGGTTGTTTCAGTAGGTTGTGTAGGCTTCCTGGTGGAGGGGACTAGTGCCTGTGTTCTGGTGGTTGAGGCTTGATCTTGTCTTTCTGGTGGACAGGTCCACGTCTGGTGGTGTGTTTTGGGTTGCCTGTGGCCTTATTATGTTTTTAGGCAGCCTCTCTGTTAATGGGTGGGGTTGTGTTCCTGCCTTGCTAGTTGCTTGGCATAGGGTGACCAGCACTGTAGTTTGCTGGTCGTTGAGTGAAGCTGGGTGCTGGTGTTGAGATGGAGATCTGTGGGAGATTTTTGCTGCTTGATGTTATGTGGAGCTGGGAGGTCTCTTGTGGACCGGTGTCCTGAAGTTGGCTCTCCCACTTAAGAGGCACAGCACTGACTCCTGGCTGCAGCACCAAGAGCCTTTCATCATATGAACCCAGGCTTTCTCAGCATGGTACTTCGTGGAAAGAACTCCCCGCCCTGCCACCCTCATGTCCGGAGAGACCCCAGAAAGCACACGGGGCAGGACCCGCACACACCAGGCCGTATGCCAACTTTTAATGTCTAACATAAGACATTCTTGCAAAATTATAAAATTCAAAGGACCGAGAATCATGTGGACTGATTTAACTATTGGAAGCAACTATTTATTCATTGGAAGAATTAAAATAGTGGGAAAATGTATTTAAAATTCTGTCTAATTCTATAATATTCAATACTGACATAAACTACCAATCAAAAATGGTGATGTAATAAAAATGTTTTCAGACACGCAAAGCTTCAAAGTATTTTCTTTCTGTTGTAAATATTTTAAAGTACTTAACAATTTTAGACTCCCTTCTTTTTAAAGGGCACCCAGATGACTATACTTCCTACCTCCTTGCAGTTACCCAATGAGTTAGTGGTGGGAATGACATTTTCAACCCTTTGGATTATAAATTGAAAAGCAGATGGTGAATTTCTAGACTTTTCTCTTTCTCTGGACTTTTCTCAGAGTGCTATTACAGCTCCTGGGAAACTTCAGAGTTATTAATCTAGCTACATTTAGTGTCAGCTATTCTCAGTTGTTTTTCCCAAGCTGTGACTACTAACTCCTCTTCTTGATCTCTCAATATAATTTTTGAGCCAATTAGTTTTTTTCAGTGTTTTGCTGCCCTCAGGGGAATGAGCCCTCAGAAAACAGTGCTTCCAAGTACATTTTTTACTTTTAGATTCTCTAGCCTTTTTGATCAGCAATTGCTAGACCAATGATAGCTTCAGCACCAAACCCTTTTTAGGTAGAAGGGAAAATGTTTATGCTTCCCCATTTTTCTTTTGTTAATATTTATGATAATATCAAACTGAGCCTCACTCATATTACATAATTCACTTGAAATATATAGAGAAATTATAATTTTTAACTTTTATTTTTAAGAGACTAAAGTAACACTTATTTACTTATGTAAATTATAGATCCTAAATTCATGCACCCTGTGGGAGCTCAATAGTATCACCACACACCAGTCAGAATGGCCATCATCAAAAAATCTACAAACAATAAATGCTGGAGAGGGTATGGAGAAAAGGGAACCTCTTGCACTGTTGGTGGGAATGTAAATTGATACAGCCACTATGGAGAACAGTATGGAGGTTCCTTAAAAATCTAAAAATAGAAGTACCATATGATCCAGCAGTCCCACTACTGGGCATATACCCTGAGAAAACCATAATTCAAAAAGACTCATGTACCACAGTGTTCATTGCAGCTCTATTTACAGTATCCAGGACATGGAAGCAACCTAAGTGTCTATCGACAGATGAATGGATAAAGAAGATGTGGCACATATATACAATGGAATATTACTCAGCCATAAAAAGAAACAAAATTGAGTTATTTGTAGTGAGGTGGATGGACCTAGAGACTGTCATACAGAGTGAAGTAAGTCAGAAAGAGAAAAGCAAATACTGTATGCTAACACATATATGTATGGAATCTAAAAAAAAATGGTTCTGAAGAACCTAGAAGCAGGATAGAAATAAAGATGCAGATGTAGAGAATGGACTTGAGGACACGGGGAGGGGGAAGGGTAAGCTGGGATGAAGTGAGAGAGTAACATTGACATATATACACTACCAAATGTAAAATAGATAGCTAGTGGGAAGAAGTTGCATAGCACAGGGAGATCAGCTCAGTGCTTTGTGACTACCTAGGGGGTAGCATAGGGAGGGTGGGAGGGAGATGCAAGAGGGAGGGGATATGGGGATGTATGTATACATATAGCTGATTCACTTTGTTATACAGGAGAAACTAATACACCATTGTAAAACAGTTATACTCCAATGAAGATGTTAAAAAAAAAAGATGTATTGAATTGAAAAAAATTTATATTTCCTACTTTCCTCTCTCCACTGTGACAAAGAAGACCTTATTTGGAGATATCAGGGCCACAAGAATAAAGCAGCCCAAATGACTAAGTCATTTCTACCTTGGTGACCCATAGTAGAAATGACATGAGGGATAAGAAAGCTTGTGTTGTGTAAAGCCACTGATATTTTTTTATTACAGCTTAACTAACCAGTTATGACTAATAGAGTATATATTCTATTAAAATCTCAGAAAGGGAAAGACAGTTGATAAAAGAAATGAGAATTCCAACAGAGAGGAGTGGGGCAAGGAAACCAGTGGTAGTTGACAACTAATATTTTTTCAAGTAGATTTTCCAAAGATTCTATGTAAGATCTCTATGAGGGAAATTACACATTTTGGCTTATATTATTTGAATACACTGATAAGCATTTAAGAAATCTGTGGGGAATTTGAAGAGTAATTAATGATAAGTGAAGAAAACAAGAATTTTTTTTTAAAATTGAAAAAATTAATTCCCGAGAAAACACAGAAGTATATGGTAATCCCAACTGACCCTGTCATTTATCTATAGGCAATACTTATATTGTCATACAATTATAAAAATTAAATACTTATTTACTCAAATATTTTGGTGTAACTGTATTGGGAGGAAGGAAGGCAATGAAACTTCTTTAGACATTTAGATGTGTGGAGAAAGAGGAGATATTTCACATAAGCTAAATAATTTTAATAGAGAGCCAACAGATACATTTGAAAGATAAAAAGCAAGATATAGCAGTAAAGTATTATTATTTAGAACTGTGAATCTAATAATTGGAATGATAAAAATATTGAGAGTCTATTCTGGGGAGATGGCACTAGTGAATTAGGAGAATGCTATTTTCCATTATAAGTCTTGAAGCACTATTTTGTATGTTTAAACTAGGTGCAGGTGTTATTATTCTAATAAAAATTTAATTAAAAAATTATTCTCAGATCATTTTATGGCTCTTTTTTATTGATGTATAATTAATTTATAATATATTAGTTTCAGGTATACAACATAGAAATTCAGTATTTTTATAGATTATACTCTAAAGTTATTATAAAATATTGGCTATATGTCCATGCTGTACAATATATCCTTGAAGCTTATTTATTTTATAGATGGTAGTTTGTACCTTTTAATCCCCTGTTTTTTTAATGATCACTGGTATCTAGGATTTTCCCTGTATAAACACACTGCTTAAATATGCGAAACCCTGCAATAGGAGATAAATTTCCTGGCAATGCCTGGTCATTAACAGGTGAAAGTATGAAGTTGATATATTAAAATAATTTTGCCACCACATTTTTATACTGATTCTTTGAGGCATACTGTAGTATCAAAAAAAAAACATTTCAATTATAATCTTGCTTCTAGAAAGATTAGTATTTGAAATTGATGTTAGTGAGAAGATAGAAGGGTAATTTTTTGTATATATGTCTTATCTACCTTTTTCCTATACTACAGATTGTAAGGTTAGGGTTAGAGGCTTATTTATCTTCCAGTGTTTAAAAGTGCCTGCCACAGAAATTTAGTAAAATGTTAGTATCTCTTAGGAAAAAATAAAACAACTCTTGTATATGTTTTGCAACCAGGTTTCTTGGTAGTATAATAGGGCAAATTTATTTGTCACCTATAATTTGAGGCTGTTGGGAAAGAAGAATGAAAGGAAAATGCATGATGTTAAGATCATCACAAAGTATCTGGAAAGCTATGAACAGTTGAAAAACACACTGCAGTTAAAAACAAGCATTTAATGTTACTTCAAAAATATTTTTTGCGTTAAGTTCATGAAAGTCAGAATTATTTCAATATATTTTTATATGGGAGAGTGTTTTTTTGTTGTCTGCTTGTTTGTGGTCTCAGTTCAAACAGTAACAATGCTAAGAACTAAAAATTTTGCCATCTAATTATGGAGGGGGAAACTCAGTGTGGCCTTTTTTCCTAATAACACATGCAGCTTGAAAATGATTTGATGAAGGCTTTTTATAAAAACCCTTGCTTTTCTTGATACAAGGACAATTGCAGTGAAAGTTACTGCTACAGTGCAAGGGGCACAGAAGGAGGAAGAAAATGTATGCATAACTAAAGGGGCAAAAAAGCAAGGACAAATAAAACATCAGAAAAAGTGAAATTGAAGATTTCAATAGGAAACTTAGTTCAAAGAGAGAGAGAGAGAGAGAGAGAGAGAGAGAGAGAGAGAGACGCTATCCAACATCTCTTTCAGAGGGTTTAACCTGGTATGAATACCCAGTTAATCTTGGTAAGAGGACGTGACGATGGGGTTGGGAGGGCGTAGATGGATGGCAAGGTTGAAGGGGGGGAAAAAAGGCCTGGAATTAATGCACGTTTGGGTGCTTATGTGTTTTTCTGAGGATCCACTCTTCCATAGTTTTCATTACCTCCTCAGACTGTCCCTAATCCAAAGAAAGGCCAGGAACATTGTTCTAAAGATATTTATATCTATAAAGGAATATATATATATATTTTTCAGAAGCTACCAGTAAACATTCCCAGACATACAACGTATTGTTTGCATCAAAAATAATTTTAAATATTTAATATTGAAATAAAATTCAGAAACTTGGAAATTTGTCTATTTCAAAATGATTCGTTTGGGGAAGTGCAGTTTTTTCAATGAACTTTTATTTTTAATTTATTTAAAATTTTTAAATTTATTTTTTTCGTATTAATGACATTGTTTTCTTTAATTTTATAGGCAATACATATTCACTGCAGGTTTGATAATCATATTATTCACATGCATTTTTACTGAATATTTTAGGTCTAGTTTTCTTGTTTTAATTTTGCTTTTCTTTCTCTTTTTATATTTTGGTTCTAGTTTCTGCAAGATTTTTCTAACTTTATCTCCTTTTACTTCTGTTATTTTCTTTATGCCATCATAATGTTTTTTCTAATAGCTTCAGAAATGTTATATTTTATCATGTCCTTTTATATTTCAAAGATCCCACATCTTTTAATTCTGAGGTTATTAATTAAAGGTCGTTTAAATTTTCTTGGCTTTTATCTTAGTCTTTTTCACCTGACCTTCATCTTCTTCCCCCCTTTCCCCCTATTTGATTGATTTAAGGGAATTTTTGTTTGTTTGTTTGTTTTTGGTTTTCTTCCCAAGTTGAAGGCCTTGTCGAAATGTCTGGTCCATGACTATCCATTTATTTTTTAGAATGAGGGACAAAAGGGTATGGGCTGGCCTAATCAATTGGTGCCTTTTACTGCAGAGTGATCAAGTGGGGGATAAAGATATTTTGATGGAGAATCCCACTGCCAGTAAGTATAGATCCTTTCTTTTAGGCCAGTCAGTTTCTGCAGAGAGAAATCCTGCATACTTCTACTGGGAGTACATAAGTATAGCTCCAGTTTTTGGATTAAGACAGAAAAGGGAGATGATGGGCAAGGATGATGGGTCTTTATCTTGTAGTCACCTTTTTTTCAATTCAGTACTTCACCCCTGATCACTATTGTATTCAAAGTTTTTAAGTCCAGAATGTGTCCGATTCAGAAGCTCTGAAGAAAACATTTAACTCATGACAGAGTCAGGAAATAGTAGGTATCTGTCTGCCAGGGTTTGGGAACATATATCCAGGGAGATAACTACTCTCACACAGCACTCTTTTCCTTCAGGATTCAATTCTTATTAACATCTAAGGTATGATTACTGCAATATATCAAAAATATGCCTGAGATTTCAGGTATAATGGTTAACCACCATGCTCCAAATTTTATCAGAACCATATCAGATGCTTTTAATGAGTGGCAGACACTTAGAAAATGGGCTTTTTCCTCTTTGAGATGCCATGTAAACATCCACAGGAAAAAGACCTATAACAAACTCACATTTGCCTATGTCAAATCTTAGAAGCTATGACATTTGATTTTTTGTTAGACAGCATTTACCCTATCCTTCTTCAGAGAGCTAGAATGGGGAAGTTAATCACAAACAAACTTAGACTAAGCTTACACTAGATGGCATTGCACTTTTAGAAAGCTCAGTCTATGTCTTGTTAATTGTAATTCCTATGGTGTGAGTCTCCAAGCAGAACAACTGCAAGCTTGGAAAGTTTACCAGTGCCCTTCTTTCTTGGTGGATCCTAAATTACAGTCTTTGTCCTCAGTATCTTGAGAGTGCCAAAAACTGTTCTGCGTTTCAGTGGCTTTTTCTTGAATTGTTAGCCTCTTGCTCTGCTTAATAAGAATTCGACAAAAGCCTCAAGGGGAAAACTATTATGTGCCGTGCTTACTTCTGTTCACCTCCATTCTCTCAGAGATCAAACCTCTTTCCTTTTCAAGCTCTTGATCTCTTATGTCCTGGTTACCTTAACATTGACCCTCACCCAGCCTATTCTCCTACCCAAGGGACTTTTATATATTTT
Source organism: Mesoplodon mirus (assembly GCF_964341445.2). Taxonomy (NCBI): domain Eukaryota; kingdom Metazoa; phylum Chordata; class Mammalia; order Artiodactyla; family Ziphiidae; genus Mesoplodon; species Mesoplodon mirus. The sequence continues at coordinate 48,985,090 of NC_138984.1, forward strand.
AGTGAAGTCTGCTGTCAGAAATTCCTGCAGAGAAAAGTTGTACACAGAAAGTTGGGTTTACCCTGAAAAAAAATCCCGTTCTTTTCAAGATCTTGGCCCTTCAAGTCCTGGAGGGCTTTGGATTTCTCTGATTCCTTTAAACTAAAAATATTAAATAATAAATATTAAAAAATATATTATTGCTGTTCTTGATCTGAGCATTGTCCTGCTTGCACAGTATTCCATCATAGTTGGAAGTTAGGGTAAGTGGTTTGGTTGAAGAAAGAATATGTTTCTGAGCAAAGAGGGTTTGGAAGAGGGGCATGTCTGTGATTTACAGTGGAAAGACCGCAAGGAAGGGGAGAAGAAAGTATAACATGATCTTTGGGAGAAAAGAAAATCAGTTCATATCAAAGTCATCACACCTAGGTGTTCCTTGGACTATGCTACTCATTTCATCTCATGTGCTGGGGAGAAATTTAGGAAGACTAAAGTCAGGGACCAAAGGTTATCTATCCTTTGTTTTCTCACCTATAGGAAGAAGTAAAGAGGATTGGGTTACTGATGCATTACAGAACATTTGCCGCCTGAAGTAACATACAAACATGCATAGGTCTCCTGATTTATTACAAATATGATATCTCCTCAGAATTCTTTGGTTTAAATGATTGTATCAAGTGCTTTTTGCTTAGCTTTTCTATTGCTTCCTGATGTCTCCATGTGAGGTGAAATCTATCTTCATAAAGTATAAAGATTATTGTTGTTGCTTCTTTATCTCTTCCATGACCAGAACTCTCTGACGTGTTGGGGTTGCTATGGTCCTAAAACTTAACTGAGACTCATTACTTTCCATGAGTATGGATATTAAGCATAGTATGAATACTTTGTATGAGTTGAGATATTATAAATATTTTGACTCAATTGGGGCAAATATCAGATGATTGTTATAGTCTCCTTGTTTTCAAAAATATGTCTTTATCTTGATACTTTGTGTACCTGTTTTGGAATTTCTTACCCAACCAGCTTAAAAGAAAGAAATCTTGGAAGTGTTTCTGGTTCAAGCTGGTATTCTGGCCTTGTGTTTGTACTTCATCAAGCATAACACCTCTGCATTGGTAAAAGTACAGGCTAAACTGCTATACCAAAACGCTATTATAAGTCTCTAACAAGCTATTACAAAACTTGGTTAATTCTTGCTTAACAGTTGAGGAATATTGAGAAACTACATGCAGACGTACTTTTAGGCTGTTCTGCTTCACATGGTCTCCCAAATACCCAGGTTACTTCAACTTGATTGGTCTGCCATCTGGGATGTTCCATATCTGCTCCATCATCTGCATAGTCAGTGAGGATTAGAATCTATCTCACTAGCACAGTCTTATATTGCAGCTTTGTGAAGGTATAAATAAAATTCAGTAGAAAAGGGATTACCCATCTAATCACTTTATGGGCAAGACTCAATGTATACATTGCTTTTGCTCCCATTTCATTGCTAAGAACTTAGTTACATAGCCAAATGAATCTGTGAGGGGGACCAGGAAATATAATCTGTAGGTGGATGATGTGGGCTTCGTGAAAGCTTAGGGAGTTCTATTCCTAAAGAGTTGAGGGAAAGACTTGATACTGGAAGATAATTTGCCATCTTTGGCCCAGGATTTATCAGGAATTCTTAATTTTCTTATGTTGTTTAGGTGCTATAAAGATTTTAAAGGACTGCTAGACTTTTTGCTTGATCTCTGCAACCAAGAACCTCATTATTATACCCTCACTGTTTCAAAGGGTTTGGGATTTTAATTTCTTATATTTTCAGTCACTTCTGATTCTTACATGGCGGCAGTAGTACTGACTGATAATTTTGGTTTTGTGGTAAAATTGTAAGATTTCTCTCTCATACGGGTCTAAGGCAACCTGAGTAATTCATTGCTGACTAAGACCTGTATGGGACTCTGGGTCCTAACGCTGGCTCACAGAAACAGGAAAAGCGAAGGGGCTTTAAACTGTATGAATTATTGAAAGAATGCCAGAGGAAGTTAGATTCCACCAAGTCCAAGTTTCAGATGTACACTCAGACTTGGTCAGCTATTCTGTGAGTACTGGGTAGAGAATAAAATGATTAGGTTAAGACACACATGGTATGCTTACTCATGAATTTAGTGGAGGAGGCAGATATTAATTAAATTACTGTTAATGGATATATTATTGGAGAGGGACACACTGAAAGAAAATTGTGAGTTATATGAGGACATAATAAAGGCAGCTGACTTAGACTGGAGGATCTGGGAAGGAATCCTTGTGTAAAACTCATAGCATGGTAATAAGGCTGGCCCGGGCAGCTATCTTGTATGCCGTGTGTGCCACAGAATAGTACCTGTTTATCAGAAATGCATTTCCTTTTCTGCCTGACAACAGTACTAGACTATGTCCTCTGGTTTCCCGGTAGTTAGGTGTGCCAGTGTGACTCATTCCAGCCAATCAGATGTGCATAGAAATCCTGCTTGCCATTCTGGGCTGATACTGCTAAGAGAGGATGTGGTGCTTCTTTGTTAACTTTTATCTTTCTACTTGCTAAATACAGTGGCAATGAGGCCACAAGGGATAATGGAGCAATACCATAGAAGGAATGCAGGTTCTTGAATCATCATATAAATAAGAAGAAACTTCTATTGTGTTTTACATTTGGGTGTATTTGTTATAGCATCTAGCTTTACTCTAAACAATACACCATATGACCATACTCCTTCTAACAGTTATAACTAATATTGATACATGCACTAGATTAGATGCAGAAGCAGCTCACCCATTAACTGGCCAAAAGCTATGATTTGGTTGGAATAAAAAGAACTTGAGTAATTTAATTTTATTCCTGGGTAGGGCCAGTTTCATAAGTATGTGACCTTGATAGTCCTCATTTAGAAAGACTCCTTCCCTGGTTTATATTCTGCCTCTTGAGATTCTTAATAATTTTTGAAGATGGAGCCCCTCATTTTCACTTTTCACTGGGTCTTTCAAATTATATGGCTGGTCATGCTACTGAAACTGAGTGAATGAGAATTTCCTGCTATGTCAGAGGAATTTAAGTGGAGTATTGATAAGAGAGGGAGTAAATATCATAGTCAAAATCATTGTAAATTCCATGCATGTTGAGAAAAAGGGAAGCAGAATCAGAAGTTAGTTAGGTGAGAGGGGAAATGATAATGTGAAATAGAAGGGCCATGAAAGAGAAAAATTAAGAAGTGGCCAACATCTTGAATAAGTTTAGTTTCTGCTCTTCCTGTGGCCTGGGTTCTCAGCTACTTGTTTTTAATAACTTCTTTATTTCCTCAGAAAATCTGACTGTTTCTTAGGATCACAAGAGCTTGATAAATACATGTATCCGTCTATCTTATGTGTTAATTTCCTATCCTACCAAACCATGATTGATGCTAGGAAATATCATGACTGAAAAGTTGGAAAACCCCAGTTTTTTTTTTTTTTTTTAATTGGGGTATAGTTGTTCTACAAAGTTGTGTTAGTTTCTACTGTACAGCGAAGTGGAGTTCTGTGTGCTATACAGCAGGTTCTCATTAGTTATCTGTTTTATACATATTAGTGTATATATGTCAGTCCCAATCTCTGAAATCATCCAACCCCTCCCTTCCCCCCTTGGTGTCCATATGTTTGTTCTCTATACCTACGTCTCTGTATCTGCCTTGCAAACCGGTTCATCTGTACCATTTTTCTAGATTCCACATATATGTGTTAATATACGATATTTGTTTTTCTCTTTCTGACTTACTTCACTCTGTATGAAGACCCCAGTTTTATATCCATAGCCCCAGAGTGAACATTATCATATTCTGGCTACCAGTGGAACCGTGCATTGTTAGAGCTACATCCAGATCTAGGAATTTCATGGCTTAAGGTAGAGTGATAAAGGTGGTCCTGGTTGAGCCTGTGTATTTTTTGAGTTACTTAGTTCAGATTTGAAATTTACTTATGGTTCCTCATCACTTATGAGAGTGACACATTTAGTATGTGAAATTACATTAATTGCTTCTTTGGTTCAGTATTCTTAAATTTCCACTGGTTCTTCAACTTATTCATAATATATATATTTTTATTAGTTTCTGCTTTATAACAAAGTGAATCAGTCATACATATACATCTGTTCCCACATCCCTTCCCTCTTGCGTCTCCCTCCCTCCCACCCTCCCTATCCCACCCCTCCAGGTGGTCACAAAGCACCAAGCTGATCTCCCTGTGCTATGCGGCTGCTTCCCACTATCTATCTACCTAACGTTTGGTACTGTATATATGTCCATGCCTCTCTTTTGCTTTCTCACAGCTCACACTTCCCCCTCCCCATATCCTCAAGTCCATTCTCAGTAGGTCTGTGTCTTTATTCCTGTTTTACCCCTAGGTTCTTCATGACATTTTTTTTTCTTAAATTCCATATATATGTGTTAGCATACGGTATTTGTCTTTCTCTTTCTGACTTACTTCACTCTGTATGACAGACTCTAGGTCTATCCACCTCATTACAAATAGCTCAGTTTCGTTTCTTTTTATGGCTGAGTAATATTCCATTGTATATATGTGCCACATCTTCTTTATCCATTCATCCGATGATGGACACTTAGGTTGTTTCCAGCTCCGGGCTATTGTGAATAGAGCTGCAATGAACATTTTGGTACATGTCTCTTTTTGAATTATGGTTTTCTCAGGGTATATGCCTAGTAGTGGGATTGCTGGGTCATATGGTAGTTCTATTTTTAGTTTTTTAAGGAACCTCCATACTGTTCTCCATAGTGGCTGTACCAATTCACATTCCCACCAGCAGTGCAAGAGTGTTCCCTTTTCTCCACACCCTCTCCAGCATTTATTGTTTCTAGATTTCTTGATGATGGCCATTCTGACTGGTGTGAGATGATATCTCATTGTAGTTTTGATGTGCATTTCTCTAATGAGTAAAGATGTTGAGCATCCTTTCATGTGTTTGTTGGCAGTCTGTATATCTTCTGTGGAGAAATGTCTATTTAGGTCTTCTGCCCATTTTTGGATTGGGTTGTTTGTTTTTTTGTTATTGAGCTGCATGAGCTGTTTATAAATTTTGGAGATTAATCCTTTGTCAGTTGCTTCATTTGCAAATATTTTTTCCCATTCTGAGGGTTGTCTTTTGGTCTTGTTTATGGTTTCCTTTGCTGTGCAAAAGCTTTGAAGTTTCATTAGGTCCCATTTGTTTATCTTTGTTTTTATTTCCATTTCTCTAGGAGGTGGGTCCAAAAGGATCTTGCTGTGATTTATGTCATAGAGTGTTCTGCCTATGTTTTCCTCTAAGAGTTTGATAGTTTCTGGCCTTACATTTAGGTCTTTAGTCCATTTTGAGCTTATTTTTGTATATGGTGTTAGGGAATGATCTAATCTCATACTGTTACATGTCCCTATCCAGTTTTCCCAGCACCACTTATTGAAGAGGCTGTCCTTTCTCCACTGTACATTCCTGCCTCCTTTATCAAAGATAAGTTGACCATATGTGCATGGGTTTATCTCTGGGCTTTCTATCCTGTTCCATTGATCTATCTTTCTGTTTTTGTGCCAGTACCACACTGTCTTGATTACTGTAGCTTTGTAGTATAGTCTGAAGTCAGGGAGCCTGATTCCTCCAGCTCCGTTTTTCATTCTCAAGATTGCTTTGGCTATTCGGGGTCTTTTGTTTTTCCAGACAAATTTTGAAATTTTTTGTTCTAGTTCTGTGAAAAATGCCAGTGGTAGTTTGATAGGGATTGCATTGAATCTGTAGATTGCTTTGGGTAGTAGAGTCATTTTCACAATATTGATTCTTCCAATCCAGGAGCATGGTATATCTCTCCATCTATTTGTATCATCTTTAATTTCTTCCATCAGTGTCTTATAATTTTCTGCATACAGGTCTTTTGTCTCCTTAGGTAGGTTTATTCCTAGATATTTTATTCTTTTTGTTGCAATGGTAAATGGGAGTGTTTTCTTGATTTCACTTTCAGATTTTTCATCATCTGCATTAATTTTGTATCCTGCTACTTTACCAAATTCATTGATTAGCTCTAGTAGCTTTCTGGTAGCATCTTTAGGATTCTCTATGTATAGTATCATGTCATCTGCAAACAGTGACAGCTTTACTTCTTCTTTTCCAATTTGGATTCCTTTTATTTCCTTTTCTTCTCTGATTGCTGTGGCTAAAACTTGCAAAACTAAGTTGAATAAGAGTGGTGAGAGTGGGCAGCCTTGTCTTGTTCCTGATCTTAGTGGAAATGGCTTCAGTTTTTCACCATTAAGGATGATGTTGGCTGTGGGTTTGTCATATATGGCCTTTACCATGTTGAGGAAAGTTCCCTCTATGCCTACTTTCTGCAGGGTTTTTATCATAAATCGGTGTTGAATTTTGTCAAAAGCTTTCTCTGCATCTATTGAGATGATCATATGGTTTTTCTTCTTCAATTTGTTAATATGGTGTATCACGTTGATTGATTTGCGTATATTGAAGAATCCTTGCATTCCTGGAATAACCCCACTTGATCATGGTGCATGATCCTTTTAATGTGCTGTTGGATTCTGTTTGCTAGTATTTTGTTGAGGATTTTTGCATCTGTGTTCATCAGTGATATTGGCCTGTAGTTTTCTTTCTTTGTGACATCCTTGCCTGGTTTTGGTATCAAGGTGATGGTGGCCTCGTAGAATGAGTTTGGGAGTGCTCCTCCCTCTGCTATATTTTGGAAGAGTTTGAGAAGGATAGGTGTTAGCTCTTCTCTAAATGTTTGATAGAATTCACCTGTGAAGCCATCTGGTCCTCAGCTTTTGTTTGTTGGAAGATTTTTAATCACAGTTTCAATTTCAGTGCTTGTGATTGGTCTATTCATATTTTCTATTTCTTCCTGATTCAGTCTCGGCAGGCTGTGCATTTCTAATAATTTGTCCATTTCTTCCAGGTTGTCCATTTTATTAGCAAAGAGTTTCTTGAAGTAGTCTCTCATGATCTTTTGTATTTCTGCAGTGTCAGTTGTTACTTCTCCTTTTTCATCTCTAATTCTACTGATTTGAGTCTTTTCCCTTTTTTTCTTGATGATTCTGGCTAATGGTTTATCAATTTTGTTTATCTTCTCAAAGAACCAGCTTTTAGTTTTATTGATCTTTGCTATCGTTTCCTTCATTTCTTTTTCATCTATTTCTGATCTGATCTTTATGATTTCTTTCCTTCTGCTAACTTTGGGGTTTTTTTGTTCTTCTTTCTCTAATTGCTTTAGGTGCAGGGTCAGGTTGTTTACTCGAGATGTTTCCTGTTTCTGAAGGTGGGATTGTATTGCTATAAACTTCCCCCTTAGAACTGCTTTTGCTGTGTCCCATAGGTTTTGGGTCGTCGTGTCTCCATTGTCATTTGTTTCTAGGTATTTTTTTATTTCCTCTTTGATTTCTTCAGTGATCACTTCGTTATTGAGTAGTGTATTGTTTAGCCTCCATGTGTTTGTATTTTTTTACAGATCTTTTCCTGTAATTGATGTCTAGTCTCATAGCATTGTGGTCGGAAAAGATACTTGATACAATTTCAATTTTCTTAAATTTACCAAGGCTTGATTTGTGACCCAAGATATGAACTATCCTGGAGAATGTTCCATGGGCACTTGAGAAAAATGTGTATTCTGTTGTTTTTGGATGGAATGTCCTATAAATATCAATTAAGTCCATCTTGTTTAATGTATCACTTAAAGCTTGTGTTTCCTTATTTATTTTCATTTTGGATGATCTGTCCATTGGTGAAAGTGGGGTGTTAAAGTCCCCTACTATTAATGTGTTACTGTCGATTTCCCCTTTTATGGCTGTTAGTATTTGCCTTATGTATTGAGGTGCTCCTATGTTGGGTGCATAAATATTTACAATTGTTATATCTTCTTCTTGGATCGATCCCTTGATCATTATGTAGTGTCCTCCTTTGTCTTTTCTAATAGTCTTTATTTTAAAGTCTATTTTTTTCTGATATGAGAATTGCTACTCCAGCTTTCTTTTGATTTCCATTTGCATGGAATATATTTTTCCATTCCCTTACTTTCAATCTGTATGTGTCTCTAGGTCTGAATTGGGTCTCTTGTAGACAGCATATATATGGGTCTTGTTTTTGTATCCGTTCAGCCACTCTGTGTCTTTTGGTGAGAGCATTTAGTCCATTTACATTTAAGGTAATTATTGATATGTATGTTCCTATTCCCATTTCCTTAATTGTTTTGGGTTCGTTATTGTAGGTCTGTTCCTTCTGTTGTGTTTCTTGCCTAGAGAAGTTCCTTTAGCATTTGTTGTAAAGCTGGTTTGGTGGTGCTGAACTCTCTCAGCTTTTGCTTGTCTGTAAATGTTTTAATTTCTCCATCAAATCTGAATGAGATCCTTGCTGGGTAGAATAATCTTGGTTGCAAGTTTCTCTCCTTCATCACTTTAATTATGTCCTGCCACTCCCTTCTGGCTTGTAGAGTTTCTGCTGAGAGATCAGCTGTTAACCTGATGGGGATTCCCTTGTGTGTTATTTGTTTTTTTTCCCTTGCTGCTTTTAATATGATTTCTTTGTGTTTAATTTTTGGCAGTTTGATTAATATGTGTCTTGGCGTATTTCTCCTTGGATTTATTCTGTATGGGACTCTCTGTGCCTCCTGGACTTGATTAACTATTTCCTTTCCCATATTAGGGAAGTTTTCAACTATAATCTCTTCAAATATTTTCTCAGTCCCTTTCTTTTTCTCTTCTTCTGCTGGAACCCCTATAATTCAAATGTTGGTGCGTTTAATGTTGTCCCACGGGTCTTTGAGACTGTCCTCTGTTCTTTTCATTCTTTTTTCTTTATTTTGCTCTGCATCAGTTATTTCCACTATTTCATCTTCCACCTCACTTATCCGTTCTTCTGCCTCAGTTATTCTGCTATTGATCCCATCTAGAGTATTTTTCATTTCATTTATTGTGTTTTTAAGCGATGCTTGATTCATCTTTAGTTCTTCTAGGTCCTTGTTAACTGTTTCTTGCATTTTGTCTATTCTATTTCCAAGATTTTGGATCTTGGAAATAGAATCTTGGATCATCTTTACTATCATTATTCTGAGTTCTTTTTCAGGTAGACTGCCTATTACCTCTTCATTTGTTAGGTCTGGTAGGTTTTTATCTTGCTCCTTCACCTGCTGTGTGTTTTTCTGTCTTCTCATTTTGCTTATGTTACTGTGTTTGGGGTCTCCTTTTTGCAGGCTGCAGATTCGTAGTTCCCATTGTTTTTGGTGTCTGTCCCCAGTGGCTAAGGTTGTTTCAGTAGGTTGTGTAGGCTTCCTGGTGGAGGGGACTAGTGCCTGTGTTCTGGTGGTTGAGGCTCGATCTTGTCTTTCTGGTGGACAGGTCCACGTCTGGTGGTGTGTTTTGGGGTGCCTGTGGCCTTATTATGTTTTTAGGCAGCCTCTCTGCTAATGGGTGGGGTTGTGTTCCTGCCTTGCTAGTTGCTTGGCATAGGGTGACCAGCACTGTATCTTGCTGGTCATTGAGTGAAGCTGGGTGCTGGTGTTGAGATGGAGATCTCTGGGAGGTTTTCGCTGCTTGATATTATGTGGAGCTGGGAGGTCTCTTGTCGACCCGTGTCCTGAAGTTGGCTCTCCTACTTCAGAGGCACAGCACTGACTCCTGGCTGCAGCACCAAGAGCTTTTCATCTACCCGGCTCAGAATAAAAGGGAGAAAAAGTAGAAAGAAAGAATTAGTAGAAGAAAGAAAGAGAAAGAGAAAGAAAGGAAGAAGGAAAGAAAGGAAGGAAGGAAGAAAAAGAGGGAGGGAGGGAGGAAGGACGGAAAGAAAGAAAGAAAGGAGGGAGGGAGGGAGGAAGGAAAGAATAAGAGTGAAAGGAAGAATGGAGGGAGGGAGGGAGGAAGGAAAGAAAGAAAGACAGGAGGGAGGGAAGAAGGAACGAAAGATAGAAAGGGGCGAAGTAAGGAGGGCGGAAGGCAAGGTAGGAAAAAAGAAAGAGGGAAGATAAAGTAAAATGGAATAAAGTATAAAATACCGTAACATTATTAAAAATAAAAAAGTAATTAATTATTGAAAAAAAATGGACGGATAGAATGCTGGGACCTATGGTGGAAGCAAAGCTATACAGAGAAAATCTCAGAAGCATACACATACACATTCACAAATATGAATAGGGGGAAAAAAGTCGAAAATCTTGCTCTCAATGTCCACCTCTTCAATTTGGTATAATTCGTTGTAAAAAGAGGAAAAGGGGAAAAAGTCTGAAATCTTGCTCTCAAAGTCCACCTCCTTAATTTGGGATAATTCGTTGTAAAAAGAGGAAAAGAGGAAAAAATCTTAAATCTTGTCTTCAAAGTCCACCTCCTCAATTTGGGATGATTTGCTGTCCATTCGTGCCCTCCACAGTCGCAGGGCACATCAAGCGGACCGTGGAGCTTTAATCCGCTGCCTCCGAGGCTGCACAGAGAGATTTCCCTGTCTGTTCTCTGCTCTCACAGCTCCCAAGTCTCAGCCTTGGATCTAGCCCCGCCTCTGCGTGTAGGTCGCCGGAGGGCGTCCGTTCTTTGCTCAGACAGGGCGGGTTTAAAGGAGCCGCTGATTTGGGGGCTCTGGCTCACTCAGGCCGAGGGGAGGGAGGGGCACGCAGTGCGTGGCGGGCCTGCGGCGGCAGAGGCCGGCATGACGTTGCACCATCCCGAGGCGCTCCGTGCGCTTTCCTGGGGAAGCCGTCCCTGGGTCCCGGGACCCCGGCAGTGGCGGGCTGTACAGGCTCCCCGGAAGGGGGGGTGGACAGTGACCTGCGCTCGCACACAGTCCTGTTGCAGCGGCAGCAGTAGCCCCAGCGTACCATGCCCGTCTCCGGGGTCCGCGCCTTTAGCCGCGGCTCATGCCCGTCTCTGGAGCTTCTTTAAGCAGCGCTCTTAATGCCCTCTCCTCGCGCACCAGGAAATAAAAGGGAAGAAAATGTCTCTTGCCTCTTCGGCAGCTCCAGACTTTTTACCCGGACTCCCTCCGGGCTAGCCGCGGCGCACCAACCCCTTCAGGCTCTTCCTGCCGCCAGCCCCAGTCCTCTCCCTGCGCTCCGACCGAAACCCGATACCCGAGCCTCAGCTTCCAGCCCCGCCCACCACGGCGGCCGAGCAGACAAGCCTCTCGGGCTGGTGAGTGTCGGTTGGTCCCGATCCTCTGTGCGGGAATCTCTCCGCTTTGCCCTCCACACCCCTGTTGCTGTGCTCTCCTCGGCTACTCCGAAGCTTTCCCCCTCTGCCACCTGCAGTCTCAGCTCGCGAAGGGGCTTCTAATGTGTGGAAACCTTTCCTCCTTCACGGCTCCCTCCCACTGGTGCAGGTCCCGTCCCTATCCTTTTGTCTCTGTTCATTCTTTTTTCTTTTGCCCTACCCAGGTATGTGGGGAGTTTTTTGCCTTTTGGGGGGTCTGAGGTCTTCTGTCAGCGTTCAGTAGGTGTTCTGTAGGAGTTGTTCCACGTGTAGATGAATTTCTGATGTATCTGTGGGGAGGATGGTGATCTCCGTGTCTTACTGTTCCGCCATCTTCCTCCGGACCCTTATGGGAGGTCTGACGTCTTCTGCCAGCATACAGTAGGTGTTCTGTAGGAGCTGTTCCACATGTAGATGTATTTCTGATGTATTTGTCTATTCATAATATTTCTGTATTCATAGTGTTACTCCTAGTAGTTACTGTGAGAGATCACTCTACCCATCTCCTGATGCCTTGGGTCCCCACCCAAAAATTATCAGCAGCTTATTTAATTAAGACACATTTACCACAAGAAACAGCAGAAGACATTTCTTAGAAATGTCACATATGCCAAGATATGACTTCCTGTAGTTTTCCAGATTATATAAAAATAATATTTTATTACTTTAAATATAATAACATACATAGTAGTTTAAACAAAAATAAAATAATGAAATACATATTTAGGGTCAGCTGTATGTATTCATTTGTGTTGTGATTGTAAAGAGTGCAGATATTCTGACTCAGTTATGTTTTGTGAAATATTTTCATTAATCTTTTCTTTCTAATATTTGTTAAGAATCGGGCTTTGCCTACTCATTTTTTTTTTGCCATTTTTTTTTTTTGCTTCTTTATTGGCAAGAAGATTTTGATGGCAATACTTTCAGATGTTCCTTTTGTACTTAGTCGAAGATGGCCTGCTTTTGTATTTGTGGTTATGTATTTTACATGTTGAAGTCTTTGAAATCCTAAACAAAGTGAAGGCAAAATCCATGCCTAATTAATTTCATGGAACATCCTTGATTTCAGATTTACCCACAGGAACCCTCTGGCTTAGATTTAGGAAGTACCATGAACTTTCTGACACTTGTTCATTTTTCTCCTTGATCATATTCTTAACATCAGTGTAGTTCAAACCAAAAGTTCTAACCCAGGCTACTTTACCAACTTCAGCCCTCATTATTCCTTCCATTGTTCAATCTGCTCTAACATTTACCAAGCTGGCTAATTATTCATTGATTAGTGCAGGGATATTTCTACCTCAGAAATCTCACACTCTCTGTTCCCTCTGTCTGGGATACTTGTCTTCCATTGCTTTCACCCCAGGTCTGTGTGCAGATATCTTGACATTGAAGCTTTCCCTAATTACCCTGCCTAAAATTCCCTCACTGCCACCCAAACTCTATTTCTGCTTCCTGCTTATTTTTCAACCTAGTGTTTATTACAACCTAATAGTTCCTTGAATGTTTATTAATTTCTTGTCTTTCCCCCCAACATAGTGTAAGCTTCAAGAGAACAGGCACTGTGTCTTTTCTCCCCCATACTACTGAGTCCCTAATAAGTAGAGCAATTCATTTTACATAGTAGATGCTTAATAAATATTTCTTGAATGAATGAATAGGTTTTGTTTTTTCCTTGATGTAAGGAATTGCCAAGGAGTTGGAAGGATCCTTTCTAACAAGACTCAGAGCAAACACTAGGGTTGAAATAGAATAAAAAACATATGATTAAGACACATGAAGTGGTAAATAGGTGGAAATATGAAAAGAATGGGATCTCCTTAGGAGAGGTATAATTTCTAAGAGTGAATAGTTTTCCTACTTAAAGATATCAGAGAATCACTTTATTGCGATGTGCAGGAAATACTTGGGCCTTGACACTTGAAACTTTCCAAGTCATGTTTCCTCCATAGAAGACTTGCATCATGAATAAAAACAACTTCTAGATAGAATGTGCCTGAAAGAAAGGAAGAAAAGAAAAGAAAAGAGAAAAGAAAGAAAGAGTGAATTGTATAAATAAGAATTTACCACAATTCAATTTTTGTAGCTAGGACTTTCTTTTTGAAGTGGACTTTCAACTGCACCAGATTCAGAGTCCAAGATCTATATTCTAATGGGTTTATTAACTTCCAGTCCCACACAGACTGGAGAAATTGTCTTAATGGGATATAGCATCCATGACCTTGAAATGTAAGAATATCTATTTAGAGTCTTGTCAAGATAAATGATGAGTCTCTTCATTTGCTAGACCCAAATATTGCTTCTTTTATCAAGCAAAGAAAAAAAATCTTAAGAATATCAGGAGACAATTATAATAGAAAAAAATTTTCTTCAGTCCTTTATTTCTACCCAAAATAATTTTGAGTAATAATAAAACATGCACTGATTTTCAAATCATTTTGAAATATTTCATATGCTTTGTCAAATAGTGACAGTATATAAAGCCCAATTTATCACAAACAAGAAAGAATAATTACATGGCAAACATCCAAAATACCCCATATTCTTAAAATAAGATTCTCAGTTCTCTTGAATACCACCAGCAAATGGAAAATTTGCAAAATATCCATAAATAACCTCATCCTTTATATATGGGAAAAGCCTTCCCTGTGTTCTTTCTGTTTTCTGTTCGGTTGTTTAATAACAAAATTCTCTAAGCCTCTGGATCCCAAGACGACTTTGAAAGTGTTCAGCTTTCAATATTATCCAGAGAAGATTTTTCTTTTCTTTTATAATCAAATAGTGTACACGTTTTGTGCTGCAGCTGTTGTGTGTAAACAACATTTGGTTTGGCATCATGAGACTTGCATTCAAATGGCAACTGTCCATATTACTGCTATTTGTGTGACCTTAGTCAAACCATATCATTCCTGTATCCATGAGCTTCATTTTCCTCTTTCAGAAAATGAGTTAAACTTGCATAGAGTTCATGGGAAACATGAAGGCAATAAAGTATTTGGAAACATACAATACATTTTCTGTTTCATTGCAGATACTCAATAATAGTTAAAATGAATTATTTCATTGCTTTTTGTCAACATTAAAAAGTTAGCTTACACTCTGAAATTCTGAAGTTACTCATCCTTTTTTTGTTTTGGTTTTTTTTGGTGGGGGGGCCGAGGCCACGCGGCTCTCAGAATCTTAGTTGCCTGACCGGGGATTGAACCCACACCCTCAGCACTTAAAGTGCAGAGTCCTAACCACTGGACCACCAGGGAATTCCCTTATCTTTTTTAATTAAAGATTTCAGTGTAGTAATGAAAGCTCTCTTCAACACAAGCATCTTTTATGCCCTCTAAAATATTTCTCCTGACTTTATCCAGGGTCAACCCAATGTAGAAAATATTTTAACATATCATAATAAAAATAAGCCCAGACTTAAAAAAGGAAAGATTTTATTCAGAAAGACTATGGTAGAGGGAGAATGCTCTGACCATAGAATCTGTGTCTATGAGTAAAGAAAGAAGGGGATTCTTTCTTTTATAAGGAAAAGCAAAATCAGGCTAGAAAAGGACTAGGTGTAGAGGAGTGGGGTGAGCAGGTAGCATTATCAAAGAACTGAACAAAAAATGTTTTCTTTGTGGTCAGCTGATTTTCAGAAGGTGCCATTAGCAGGACCTTGGTTTTCATTACGGTGCTTAAGCTCAAGTGTGGAACAAAGTTCAGGGGTTTGGTAAGAGGACAGAAGCCTGACTGAGGTTTCGTCAAGTCAAGTTAGCAGGTGTTTGTTGAGCATTTGGTCAAACACAAAAATAGGAAGCAAAGCATTGAGCAATAATGTCTTTTTCATAATACTGAATGTCCTAGGGCTGCTGTGATAGAATAACATAGACTGGGTAGCTTAAACAGCAATCATTTATTTCTCGCAGTTCTGGAGGCTGGAAGCCTAAGATCAGACTGACAGGGTGGTTGGATTCTTGGTGAAGACCCCCTTCCTAATTTATAGATGGCCGTCTTCTCATGTCCTCACGTGGTGAGGAAAGAGATTGCCTCTCACTTGTCGCTTCTTGTAAAGGCACTGACTTCATCATGAGGGCTCCACTCTCATGACCTAAATACCTCCCAAATTCTCTACCTCCTAATGTTGAGGGTTAGAATTTCAACATACGATGTTGAGGGAATGTCAATACATCATTTGACACAGTTTTCTCATTTGAAATGGGTAATATTGTATAAAATATAAGAATTAGTCAAATGAATAATCATGAATAACCTAATTTCAAAATATTCTAATAACAAATACAGTCATGTTAGATGTTCTAATAAAAGTTAAGTTTTTAAAAAAGGTATGGGTATTCAAGAAACTGGCAGCATAAATGTGCCTTACCTAGGCTCCTGCCCTAACCCTATTTCAGTCCTCTTCCATTCTTGGTCCAGGCAGCCGCTTATGCCCGTATATAGGTCAAATCCGGGGGATGTGATCAAGAGGACCCCTGAAGGATACTTTTCCCTCTAGTCTTATGAGAGACTGGAGAATAGGATAGGACGCCTACACGACTAGGATCAGAAAGGAATAAATACTCCTTGGGAGAACCAGAGAGGTCTTAGACATTTTGGGAAGGGCCACAGTAACTCCTCTGGTTGTACTCATTCCCCCTGACCCTCAAAGGCATGTATGTATGATAAAACTAGTTGTTTCAGAGCCTCTGATACTTACACTACTTTATCATCTATAATCATGCTTAAGAATAAATAGGTATGATAAAGAACAAGAATGTTATGTTTATATTGTGAATAACATTACTAACTTGTCATTTTACATATATAAATGCTCCCTGTTTTCATTTGTATTTATGATTAGAATTTTTACTACATTTTTTCCTGCTTCAGTTATACATAGGATGTTTTTATCCTAAAAAATAACAATTGTAGTTATATACATGAATGAAATTATTTCAGATGAAGAGAATATTGTGTGTGCACTTGTCTGGTGTATAAGTTGTGAAAACTATAGATCCATCTGGAGATCTTTAAAATGGTAATACACTAATCAAACTAAGATATTTTTATGTTAAATTATTTATCCAAGCTCTTTTATTTTAGCTGAGCTTTTAAGGAAAACTGTGTTGTGAACAGTACTTATCTTTAGGTTGAATCTTTATATAAAAGTTGGCCAGCATTACATATGATACTGAAACTCTTCTTGCAGAAGTCAGCAGTAACTGCCACATTGCCAGAGGCATGGCCTGTTTTGTCCTTCGTCTCCCTGGCATCCATGACACTGTTTGCTCATTCATCCTTCCTGAAAGTTTTTTCTATCCTGCGGTCTGTGAAACCCACCATACTGGAAATTACTTCTCAGTATTTTTAAGCTTATTTTTATCCTTTTCTTACATGTATGACTCCTCTTACTTAGATAAGCCTTACACAGATAACTCCTATAAATTTACTCTTGGTATTTACTTACTCATATTCTCCTTTGAGAGACTTTACCTACCTATATTTCTTCAGGAGCTACAGAACTTATCAAAGTTTCTATTATGGAGAAGAACTTTTGTTTAGGAAAATACAATTGATATTCACTTGGGATAAAAGATGAGTGCCTTATATACAGACAGACACACACACAAATATCGTTAGATTTCTAATTGACAGAACGAACAGGAAACTGGGGGTGGGGGGAGAATAGAAGAAAGGAGTGAGAGAAAAGAGTGGGATATTGTAAGGACAACATAGATTAGTTGAAGAACCCTCAAGGACAAAGATATGTAATGTTTGACCAATGTTCATTTTGTTTTGAGCTAACTCTCTTCTCTTTCTCCTCTCTTTACCCAGTTACCTAGTTTGACATTCAGGATTAGGCTAGTGGTTTTTTTTTTTTTAAGTTTAGTTTTGTGTGTAGTCATATAAAGAAGAGACCTGAGTTCCACATTTGTGTCACTGAAGAAACCAACACTTGCAAGGGGCTGAACAAATAAATGAGCCAGAGATCACCATGTAAATGTTTTTCCCTGGAAATTTGCAGGAGCTTGTTGAAATCATTAGATTCTTTTTTCACAGACCTCCCTGCATACCTTTACCATAACATCCATAATTTTCCAGAACTTTATCACCTATCTATTGTCCCACTGGACTCCAAAGTACTTTAGCACAGAAGCCATGCCCTTTGGTACTAAAATAATAACCCATTTCTACCAGGTGCTTAAAAATGAGTGACTACAGCAATGAAGGACGTAATGTTGGCTGTCACTGGGCTTAAGGGAAAAATCAAGAAGTAGACCCAGCAGCACTGACCTAGTTAAAGAATTGGATGTCATGAGGTGAGCCTTCAGTCCAAATTTCCATGTTCAAGAAATTGTGAAAAATCCAGTTTTCTGGCAGGCAGTGTGATAAAGAGTTAAGAGCGCTTCTTTTGGAGTTATTTAGACTTGTGTTTAAGCACTCGCTCTATCATTTACTGGCTGTGTAATTTGTTTTCACTTACTTAGCTCCTCTGAATTAAAATTTAGTTCATTTTAATTCACAATGTTATGGGGAGGATTAAATTGTTTAACACATGCAAAATGAGTTAATGTTCAACTAAGGTAAATTTAATGCCTGAGATGTTTTTCGCAGAAGTGGAAAAATATTACAGCAACTGTAGACAAATTTTGCTTACTCTACAGTTTCACCTGGACCCAGTTGTGCCATGAGGCAGTCACTATTTATTTATGTCTGAAAGAGTATTGCTGAAGAACTAGAATCAAATTTTATTTTTGTTTAAAGAACTCAGCTTTTGCTACCGAGGGCATAAAGTCAAATCAAATGGACAAGTGGGAATGGATGCGGTTATGCTCATGCCTGTGCTTGGTGATAGTAGTGGATTCTAGGAACAGTGCAACCTTAGATTCAGCAGAAGTACTCTAACATGCCTTTCCCCCAAGACCTCATGAAATCAACTATTCATGAGAAAAACAACTTAATTCACTTTCTTAAAAACATTACTTTGTATTAACTTACCCTCTAACTTATAGGAGATGGTGTAATGAAAAAATCTAAAATTTACCTGAAATGTAAGGTTTGATTGTTGCTGGTATGAGGAAATATATCTGTAATTCATTTTGCAAAACCCATTTCCTGTTACTTGCTACAGAGATTGCTACCACATCTAATTCTGTTTGTGTACTTCCTTAATTTGAATGAAAGAAGATAACATAAATGAAAAACTCAGGAGGACAACTAATTCAGATTACTAGTCCAGGCAAGCTAATTTGTTATTCATTAAATGCTAATGAACCCAGCACCAATGTTTTATTTGTTTCACTCTATTTGAAAATTGAAAGGTCTTGTAACATAGTGAAAGTCTACAATAAACAGATATGTGAAAGTAAAGGATTACTTTTCTCTTGTTTCTGTTTGGTAGATATGCAATTATTTCTGGACTAGGAAAACCAAGCAAATCAATATGGAAAAGCATGTTTTCTTTCTGTTTAAGAAAACGAATTTAATAACATTTAAGCTCTTTACATGCATGTTTTCTTCAATTCCATAGGATCTAGACGTTTTATATATCAGCCTGGAGTCAACCCTACTTTAAAAGAATCTAAAAGTGAAATGGAGTGTGAGTGAAGTGAAACTTGTTATATGTATGCATATGTATATCTGTGTAGGTATATATATATATGTTACCATTTAAACATTATTTGTTAACAGGTTTTTTTCTCACTATATTTTCTATTACTGATTTCTGTAAAATGAAGCATTTAGAAAGTGATGATGGCATATGTAATCAGGGTAGGTTTGTTGCTTATTTTTTGAACTAATGTTTATATTAATTAGGTGGATTATTCATTAGTGAACTTGGCCATTATGTAGAATTACTGAATTTACTTACTTTTTCTTTTTAACATCTTTATTGGAGTATAATTGCTTTACAGTGTTGTGTTAGTTTCTGCTGTATAACAAAGTGAATCAGCTATAAATATACATATATCCCCGTGTCTCCTCCCTCTTGCATCTCCCTGCCACCGTCCCTATCCCACCACTCTAGGTGGGCAAAAAGGACCAAGCTGATCTCCCTATGCTATGCGGCTGCTTCCCACTAGCTATCTGTTTTACATTTGGTAGTGTATATATGTCCATGCCACTCTCTCACTTCGTTCCGGCTTACCCTTACCCTCCCCCGTATCCTCAAGTCCATTCTCTACCTCTGCATTTTTATTCCTGTCCTGCCTCTAGGTTCTTCAGAACCATTTATTTTTTTCTTTTTTAGATTCCATATATATGTGTTAGCATATGGTATTTGTTTTTCTCTTTCTCACTTCACTCTGTATGACAGTGTCTAGGTCCATCCACCTCACTACAGATAACTCAATTTTGTTTCTTTTTATGGCTGAGTAATATTCCACTATATATATGTGCCATATCTTCTTTATCCATTCATCTATCGATAGACACTTAGGTTGCTTCCACCTCCTGGATATTGTAAATAGAGCTGCAATGAACACTGCGGTACATGACTCTTTTTGAATTATGGTTTTCTCGGGGTATATGCCTAGTAGTGGGATTGCTGGGTCATATGGTAGTTCTATTTTTAGTTTTGTAAGGAACCTCCAAACTGTTTTCCATAGTGGCTGTATCAATTTACATTCCCACCCACAGTACAAGAGGGTTCCCTTTTCTCCACACCCTCTCCAGCATTTATTGTCGCTGATTTTTTAATGATGGCCATTCTGAATAGTGTGAGGTGATACCTCATTGTAGTTTTGATTTGCATTTCTCTAATGATTAGTGATGTTGAGCATCGTTTCATGTGTTTGTTGGCAATCTGTATATCTTCTTTGGAGAAATGTCTATTTAGGTCTTCTGCACATTTTTGAATTGGATTGTTTGTTTTTTTGTTAATGACCTGCGTGAGCTGCTTGTATACTTTAGAGATTAATCTTTTGTCAGTGGCTTCCTTTGCAAATATTTTCTCCCATTCTGAGGGTTGTCTTTTCATCTTGTTTATGGTTTTCTTTGCTGTACAGTAGCTTTTAAGTTTCATTAGGTCCCATTTGTTTATTTTTTTAAATTTCCATTTCTCTAGGAGGTGGGTCAAAAAGGATCTTGCTGTGATTTATGTCACAGAGTGTTCTGCCTATGTTTTCCTCTAAGAGTTTTATAGTGTCTGGCCTTACATTTAGGTCTTTAATCCATTTTGAGTTTATTTTTGTGTATGGTGTTAGGGAGTGTTCTAGCTTCATTCTATTACATGTAGCTGTCCAGTTTCCCAGCACCACTTATTGAAGAGGCTGTCCTTTCTGCATTGTATATTCTTGTCTTCTTTATCAAAGATAAGGTGACCATCTGTGCATGGGTTTATCTCTGGGATTTCTCTCCTGTTCCATTGATCTGTATTTCTGTTTTTGTGCCAGTACCATACTGTCTTGATTACTGTAGCTTTGTAGTATAGTTTGATGTCAGGGAGCCTGATTCCTCTAGCTCCATTTTTCTTTCTCCAGATTGCTTTGGCTATTCGGAGTCTTTCATGTTTCCATACAAATTGTGAAATTTTTTATTATAGTTCTGTGAAAAATGCCATTAGCATTTTGATAGCGATTGCATTGAATCTGTAGATTGCCTTGGATAGTACAGTCATTTTCACAATGTTGATTCGTCCAATCCAGGAACATGGTATATCTCTCCATCTGTTTGTATCATCTTTAATTTTTGTCATCAGTGTCTTATAGTTTTCTGCATACAGGTCTTTTGTCTCCTTAGGTAGGTTTATTCCTAGGTATTGTATTCTTTTTGTTGCAATGCTAAATGGGAGTATTTCCTTAATTTCTCTTTCAGATTCTTCATCATTAGTGTATAGGAATGCAAGAGAATTCTCTGCAATAATTTTGTATCCTTCTACTTTACCAGTTTCATTAATTAGCTCTAGTAGTTTTCTGGTAGCATCTTTAGGATTCTCTCTCTATACTATCATGTCATCTGCAAACAGTGACAGTTTTATTTCTGATTTTCCAATTTTGTTTCCTTTTATTTGTTTTTCTTCTCTGATTGCTGTGGCTAAAACTACCAAAACTATGTTGAATAATAGTAGTGAGAGTGGGCAACCTTGTCCAGTTCCTGATCTTAGTGGAAATGGTTTCAGTTTTTCACCATTGAGAAACATGTTGGCTGTGGGTTTGTCATATATGGCCTTTATTATGTTGAGGTAAGTTCCCTCTATGCCTACTTTCTGGAGACTTTTTATTATAAATGGGTGTTGAATTTTGTCAAAAGCTTTTTCTGCATCTCTTGAGATAATCATATCGTTTTTCTCCTTCCATTTGTTAATATGGTTTATCACATTGAATGATTTGCATATATTGAAGAATCCTTGCATTCCTGGGATAAACCCTACATGATCATGGTGTGTCAACCTTTTAATGTGCTGTTGGATTCTGTTTGCTAGTATTTTGTTGAGGATTTTTGCATCTATGTTCATCAGTGATAATGGCCTGTAGTTTTCTTTCTTTGTGACATCTTTGTCTGATTTTGGTGTCAGGGTGATGGTGGCCTCGTAGAATGAGTTTGGGAGTGCTCCTCCCTCTGCTATATTTTGGAAGAGTTTGAGAAGGATAGGTGTTAGCTATTCTCTCAATGTTTGATATAATTCCCCTGTGAAGCCATCTGGTCCTGGGCTTTTTTTTGTTCGAAGATTTTTAATCACGGTTTCAACTTCAGTGCTTGTGATTGGTCTGTTTATATTTTCTATTTCTTCCTGGCTCAGTCTCAGAAGGTTGTGCTTTTCTAAAAATGTGTCCATTTCTTCCAGCTTGTCCATTTTATTGGCATATAGTTGCTTGTATTAATCTCTCATGATCCTTTGTATTTCTTCATTGTCACTTGTTACTTCTCCTTTTTCATTTGTAATTCTGTTGATTTGAGTCTTCTCCCTTCTTTTCTTGATGAGTCTGAGTAATGGTTAATCAATTTTGTTTTTCTTCTCAAAGAACCAGCTTTTAGTTTTATTGATCTTTGCTCTTGTTTTCTTCATTTCTTTTTCATTTATTTCTGATCTGATCTTTATGATATCTTTCCTTCTGCTAACTATGGGGTTTTTTTGTTCTTCTTTCTCTAATTGCTTTAGGTGTAAGGTTAGCTTGTTACTTTGAGGTGTTTCTTGTTTCCTGAGGTAGGATTGTATTGCTATAAACTTCCCTCTTAGAACTGGTTTTGCTACATCCATAGGTTTGGGGCTGTTGTTTTTTCATTGTCATTTGTTTCTAGGTATTTTTTGACTTCTTCAGTGATCTCTTGGTTATTTAGTAATGTATTGTTTAGCCTCCATGTATTAATATTTTTTACAGATATTTTTCCTGTAATTGATATCTAGTTTCATAGCATTGTGGTCGGGAAAGATACTTGATACAATTTCAATTTTCTTAAGTTTACTAAGCCTTGATTTGTGACCCACATATGATCTATCTTGGAGAATGTTCCATGAGCACTTGAAAAGAAAGTGTATTCTGTTGTTTTTGGATGGAATGTCCTATAAATAGCAATTTAGTCCATTTTGTTTAATGTGTCATTTAAAGCATCTCTTTCCTTATTTATTTTCATTTTGGATGATCTTTCCATTGGTGAAAGTGGGGTATTAAAGTCCCCTATTATGATTGTGTTACTGTCGATTTTCCCTTTTATGGAGGTTAGCATTTGCCTTATGTATTGAAGTGCTCCTATGTTGGTTGCATAAATATTTACAATTGTTATAGCTTTTTCTTGGAATGATCCCTTAATCATCATGTAGTGTCCTTTTTTGTCTCTTGTAATAGTTGTAATTTTAAAGTCTATTTTGTCTTATATGAGGATTTGTACTCCAGCTTTCTTTTGATTTCCTTTTGCATGGAATATCTTTTTCCATCCTCTCACTTTCACTCTGTTTTGTCCCTAGGTCTGAAGTGGGTCTCTTTTAGTCAGCATATGTATAGGTCATGTTTTTATATCCATTCAGCCAGTCTATATCTTTTGGTTGAGACATTTAATCCATTTACATATAAGGTAATTATCAATATGTATGCTCCTATTATCATTTTCTTAATTGTTTTGGGTTTGTTTTTGTAGGTCTTTTCCTTCTCTTGTGTTTACTGCCAAGAGAATTTCCTTTAGCATTTGTTGTAAAGCTAGTTTGGTGGTGCTGAGTTCTCTTAGCTTTTGCTTGTTTGTAAAGGTTTTAATTTCTGCATCGAATGTGAATGAGATCCTTACTGGGTAGAGTAACCTTGGTTGTAGGTTTTTCCCTTTCATCACTTTAAATATGTCCTGCCACTGCCTTCTGGCTTGCAGAGTTTCTGCTGAAAGATCAGCTGTTAACCCTATGGGGATTCCCTTTTATGTTATTTTTTGCTTTTCCTTTGCTACTTTTAATACTTTTTCTTGTATTTAATTTTTGATAGTTTGACTAATATGTGTCTTGGCATGTTTCTCCTTGGATTTATCCTGTATGGGATTCTGTGTGCTTCCTGGACTGATTGACTATTACCTTACCCATATTAGGGAAGTTTTCAACTATAATTTCTTCAAATATTTTCTCAGTCCCTTTTTTTCTCCTCTTCTTCTGGCACCCCAATAATTCGAATGTCCGTGCATTTAATGTTGCCCCAGAGGTCTCTGAGTCTGTGCTCAATTCTTTTCATTCTTTTTGCTTTATTCTGCTCTGCTGTAGTTATTTCCACTATTTTGTCTTCCAGGCCACTTATCCGTTCCTCTGCCTCAGTTATTCTGCTATTGATTCCTTCTAGAGAATATTTAATTACATTTATTGTGGTGTTTATCCTTGTTTGTTTGCTCTTTAGTTCTTCTAGGTCCTTGTTAAACGTTTCTTATATTTTCTCCATTGTATTTCCAAGATTTTGGATCATTCTTACTATCATTACTATGAATTCTTTTTCAGGTAGACTGCCTATTTCCTCTTCATTTGTTTGGTCTGGTGGGTTTTTACCTGCTCCTTCATCTGCTGTGTGCTTCTCTGTCTTCTCATTTTGCTTAACTTACTGTGTTTGGGGTCTCCTTTTCGCAGGCTGCCAGTTCATATTTCCTGTTGTTTCTGGTGTCTTCCCCCAGTGGGTAAGGTTGGTTCAGTGGGTTGTGTAAGCTCCTGGTGTAGGGGACTGATGCCTTTGTTCTGGTGGATGAGGCTGGATATTTTCTTTCTGGTTGGCAGGACCGTTTCCAGTTGTGTGTTTTGAGGTGTCTCTGAACTTATCATGATTTTAGGCAGCCTCTTTGTTAATGGGTGAGTTTGTGTTCCTGTCTTGCTAGTTGTTTGGCATAGGGTGTCCAGCACCGTAGCTTGCTGGTCATTGAGTGAAGTTGGGTCTTACTGTTGAGATGGAGATCTCTGGGAGATCTTTCACCATTTGGTATTATGTGGGTCCAGGAGGTCTCTGGTGGAGCAGTTTCCTGCACTCAGTCTCCCACCTTAGAGGCTCAGGCCTGAAACCTGGCCAGAGTACCAAGACCCTGTCAGCCACACAGCTCAGAAGAAAATGGAGAAAAAAAAAAAGAAAAAGAAAAAAAGAATAAAATAAATTTATTAAAATAAAAAATATATTAAAAATTAAAAAATAAAAAAGTAATTTAAAAAAAGAAAGAAGAGAGCAACCAAATGAAAAAAAAATCCACTAATTATAACAAGCAGTACAACTATACAAAAAAAAAAAGAAAATGGATGGACAGAACCCTAAAATAAATGGTAAAAGTAAAGGTATGCAGACAAAATCACACAAAGAAGCATACACTAAACACTCAGAAAAAGAAAAAAAGAAAAAAAAATATATATATATAAAGGAAGAGACTGACCAAATCAATAAGCAAATCTACCAATGATAATAAGCTCTAAATACTAAACTAAGATAAACATAAAACCAGAAACAAATTAGTTGCAGAAAGCAAACCCCTAGCCTACAGTTGCTCCCAAAGTCCACTGCCTCAAGTGTGGGATGATTCATTGTCTATTCAGTTATTCCACAAATGCAAGATACATCAAGTTGATTGTGGAGATTTAATCCGCTACTCCTGAGGCTGCTGGGAGATATTTCCCTTTCTGTTCTTTGTTCACACAGCTCCTGTGAACTAAAGCTCCTGTTCAGCTTTAGTTTGGCCCCACCTCTGTGTGGGTCACCTGAGGGTGTCTCTTCCCTGGCCAGACAGGATGGGGTTAAAATAGCAGCTGATTAGGGGGCTCTGGCTCACTCAGGCTGGGGAGAGGGAGGGGTATGGAATGAGGGGCAAGCCTGTGGTGGCAGATGCTGCCATGATGTTGCAACAGCCTGAGGCACACCATGTGTTCTCCTGGGGAAGTTGTCCCTTGATCACAGCACCCTGGCAGTGGCAGGCTGCACAGGCTTCCAGCAGGAGAGGTGTGGTTGTGACCTGTGCTTGCACACAGACTTCTTTGTGGCTACAGCAGCAGCTTTAGTGTCTCATGCCTGTCTCTGTTTTTTTAATCACAGATTCAAAATTTCAGTTCTTTTAATTGGTGTTTTCATATTTTCTATTTCTTCCTATTTCTTCCTATTTCTTTCCATATTTCCTATTTCTTCTATTTGGGAGATTGTAACTTTCTAAGAATTTGTTTATTTCTTCCAGGTTGTCCATTTTATTGGTGTCTAGTTGCTTGTAGTAGTGTCTTATGATCCTTTGTATTTCTGTGTTGTTTATTGTAACTTCTTTTTTATTTGTCATTTTATTGATTTGAGCCCTCTCCCTTTTTTTCCTTGATGAGTCTGGCTAAAGGTGTATGAATTTTGATTATCTTTTCAAAGAACCAGCTTTTAGTTTCATTTGGCCTTTTCTACTGTTTTCTTAGTCTCTATTTCATTTATTTCTGCTCTGATTTTCATGATTTCTTTCCCTCTACTAACTTTGGGTTTTTTTTTGTTGTTGTTGTTCTTCCCTAGTTGCTTTAGGCATAAGGTTAGGTGGTTTATTTAAGATTTTTCTTGCTTCCTGGTGTAAGCTTGTATAAACTCCCCTCTTAGAATTGCTTTTGCTGCATCCCATAGGTTTTGGATCATCATGTTTTCATTTTCATTTGTCTCTAGGTATTATTTGATTTCCTCTTTGATTTCTTCAGTGATCCATTTGTTGTTTAGTGGTATATTGTTTAGCTTCCATGTATTTATGGTTTTTGCAGTTTTTTCTTATAGTTGATTTATAGCCTCATAGTGTGGTCAGAAAAGATGCTTGATATGATTTCAGATTTCTTTAGTTTATGGAAGCTTGCTTTGTAGCCTAGTGTGCAATTTCTCCTGGAGAATCTTCCTTGTGCACTTGAAAAGAATGTGTATTCTGCTTTTGGGTGGAATGCTATATAAATATCAATTAAGTTCATCTGGTCTAAGGTGTCATTTAAGGCCTGTGTTTTTTTTATTATTGATTTTATGCCTGAATGATCTGTCCATTGATGTAGGTGGGCTGTTAAAGTCCCCCACTATTATTTTGTTAGTGTCAAATTCTCCTCTTACGTCTGTGAACATTTGCTTCATATATTGAGATGTTCCTATGTTGCTTGCATATATATTTACAATTGTTATATCTTTTTCTTGGTTTGATCCTTTGACCATTATATAGTGTCCTTTATCTCTTGAAACAGTATTTATTTTAAATTCTATTTTTTCTGTTACAAGTATTGCAACTCTGGCTTTCTTTTGATTTCCATTTGCATGGTATACTTTCTTTCATCCCCTCACTTTCAGTCTGTATGTGTCTCTAGATCTGATGTGAGTCTCTTGTAGGCAGCATATATACAGGTCTTGTTTTTGTATCCATTTATCCAGTCTGTGTCTTTTGGTTGGAGGACTTAGTCTGCTTACATTTAAGGTAATTATTGAAACCTATATTCCTATTGCCGTTTTGTTAATTGTTTTGGATTTGTTTTTGTAGATTTTTTCTACTTGTTCTTTTCTCTTGTGATTTGATGACTATCTTAGTATTTTAAAGATATTCAATTAGCTTCATATTGGTCATGATATTTTGCTCTAGATGTAGTTTTATCTCTTGCCTATGATTATTTTTGAATTATCTTTTTTATAGTATTATGGAATTTCACTCAGATATGTTCAGCTGTGAATTTTTATTCATTTATCTTACTTGAAATTTTATGCTTTTTTGCATTGAAAAATCTCATCTTCTATTCTGGTAAATTTTTTCTCTGAGTGGCAGTGTATCTCCACAGTGGGTTTTGGTTTGCTTTCATTAGACATAATTGGAATTCAAATGGCAAAAACCAACTTTTATGTTAATTTCATGGCTTGGGGATATCCAGGGCATGTCTAGGCTGAACTGAGAATCTTATTTTTTTGGTTTGTTTTCACCTACAGCTTATGCAGATACAGAGAAGCTTGTAATACTCTCTGCATTTCTCTGTCCACCTACTTTTCCTGGTTATCAGATAGCTGGGGTTCCTGGTTTATCTTCAGTGATCTTATTTTCTACCCTCTGCCCTACATGGACACAAGGCCTAGTCTCTTGGGTTTATGTGGATGGAACCCTCTCCTGCTGTGTACTCTTATCCCTGAGACCTCACGCAGGAGCAGTATCAGCTCATCTGCTTTCCTAACTAGGTTCCAGTGTTCCATCTTATACTTGGAAACTGGAAACTGGAAATTTCCTTTTCTTTAACGTAAGATCAGATTTGAATTTGAAATATGTTTGTTAGTTTTTACCCATGATTTCCAGATGTTTATGGCAGGAGAATACTTACATTTCTTTAATCCACTGTCTTACAATAACCACAAAATATTCTATGTATCAGTCTCTTTAAGCAGTTCAGAAAAGTTCTCTACTTTATTCAAATAAGAGACATTTCACAGTTGTAATTCACAGAAGAAAAGTAAACAAAAATAATTACATTAAATCAACATTGGAAACTCTAATTACAGACTTAAAAAGGTATTTCATTTTTTAAATCACTCCAGATAAATACCTTGCCAATCCTTGGCAATTACAGATAGTAAGCGTTCTTTAAAATATATTTTTTATGAGAACCATTAGTGTTTATTTACGGCCTTATTTTTTATTATATTTTTCTAGCTTGTCAAGGTATGCTTGATAAATAAAAGTTTTTTATATTTAGGTTTTACAGCGTGATTTAAGATGCAAATGTGATGATTTAATATACATATACATTGTAAAATGATTACCACATTCAAGTTAATTAACACATCCATCACCTCGCCAAATTTACTAAGACAGTAAGCATTAATTGAATAAAGGAAGAAAGGACACCATAGGTATATGCTTTGTGACCCTAAATAGTTAAAAATAATTTTGCTTATTGTGTGGCTGTTATATATGTTGTGATGACAATATTCAGTGTTACCTAACTTTTATTAATCAATTCTCCTTTCATATTTTGTAGACTCATAATGGTAACATCTTGTAATTTTGGAAGTTACATGCACAAGAAGCTTCCATTATGCTTCTAGGAAGAAGCTTCCATGAAAAGCTTCCTATTAGCTAAGGATCGTGTAGTGAACTCCTATCCTCTATGGCATTTCCTTCAAATATGAATCGTTGCCTGTGAATGCATAATTCTGTCAAGTTGCAGACAGTGTTAGGAAGGTACAGAAAAACCTACTCAGCTGAAATAGGAATCACTATGAGAATAGAGAAGTGTTCTCTTACTATAAACCTAATATTTAATTAAGTTGAGTGTATAATTGAGAGAAGAGTATAAAGTTCAGCATCACTTCGTATTATAAAATATTTTTTATTTCCAAAATGTGATATTTTGATTCTTTTTCTTTAACATAAACTTCACTCAGCTGAGTTAAATCAATTGATATGTTTATAGATACTGCTTTATCTATGCTTTCAAATCTTATGTACAAGAAATAAAATTAGAAAAAACATCTTCCTTGTCTGGAAAAGTTGAACATAACTTTTGATATGACTAAAGCATATTTTCTTCTTTAAAAAACTTAGAAAACTACTTAAGAAATGTTTAAAAAGTAAGGGGGCACATTAACTCACATCATTCACTCTATAATTTGAGAGATTTAAAATGGGTCATTAACTATAATTTGACAGTGCTATTCTGAGTGCAGGAAGAAAAACAGAAATGTTACTACAAAGCTTGATACTGTATTCTTTTTGAAAATATACTAACAAAAGCATTTGAAAGGCTTTTTCCTTTGTGAAATTTAATTACATATGGCGTCTGTCATAAAAAAACTTTCAGTGAGAGCTTGTAGGCAATTGATACTTCTAGTTCATTACAGTCCATCAATTTTATATTATTGAAATTACATTACTAATTGAAAGCTACATATATTCAGTTGCAATTGTTTTAGGAAAGAAAATATTCATAATTTTAAAGTCTACTTCTACTATGTGTTGAACTGAAAATAAAGTTGTCATTTTTAGCTCTAATAAAGTCAGTCTGTTTTATCAGAACCCATCTAAATAATAACTTAGACTATTTCAGGAGTTCACCCTTAAGAGGAACATCACATAGCTTTAATAAAAATGGATATTTTACATTCAGATATAAACAATTTATTTTTTTTTAATTTTTTAATTTTTTTATTTTTGTGGTGCACGGGCCTCTCACTGTTGTGGCCTCTCCTGTTGCGGAGCACAGGCCCCGGACACACAGGCTCAGCAGCCATGGCTCACGGGGCCAGCTGCTCCGTGGCATGTGGGATCTTCCTGGACCGGGGCACGAACCCGTGTCCCCTACATCGGCAGGCAGACTCTCAACCACTACCCCACCAGGGAAGCCCAACAATTTATTTTTAATGATATTCCAGCATAGATTAAACTCTATTTTTGAGATATAAATGATAAAGTAATTTATTATTTTTCAGATCTATGGTTAAATCTAGTAAAATTACTTTCTGGGAGTCAATCATTCTGGTAGATATGAAGTGTATTAATTTAGTTTTAATTTGCATTTCTGTAATTACTATGATATTGAATACCTTTTATTCATTAGTCATTTATATATATTCTTTTGTGACATACCCATTCAAACCTGTTTTCTATGCAGTTCTCTATTTTTAAAACTGCCATGACATATATGCTGGGTACAAGTCATTTATGCCTCTTATGATCTACAGATATCTCTTCAAAGTTTATACCTTTCCCCTTCACTCTCAGCACTATTTTTTGATAATTAAAATTTTACTTTTTCTTCGGGATTAATCCTCTTCATTTTCTATTTGAAAAACAGCCTTTGCCTGCTTTAGGTTTAGGAAGATATTATCCTACCGACATCTAAAATTGTTATTGTTGTAATGCAGATGCTATAATCTGTAATGTTTTATCAGGATATGTGGGAGGCAATAAGAAAACCCATGGAACTCACCATTGTGTTATCCATCATGTTTGGAGGTCCCTAAGTTGATTTTCTTCTTCTTTCCATCTATCATAGTCTTCCTGTTCTTGCTTGTGGCAAGAGTGTTTTAGTTGTACAGGGTCTCAATGAAATAATCTTTGTAGAATCAGAAATCCTCCAGTAATATTTCAATATTTTTCCCTGTTTTATTTGTACCTATGTCACTGAAATATTAAGGATTATATCTTGAACTGTCTTGTAAAGGACGTGTTTTGCCAGTATTCTTTTCTTAGTTATTTATCTCAAGATGTACATGTCTTCTTACATTGAACTTAGTTGTTAAGTGGTAGAATCAGTACGACTCTGCTTTTTTAGGTTTGTTGTGGTATATATGCATATTGTTTTTAGAATTAATTTGCTTGCAATGAATGTAATATGTTATACTTCAGCATTTATATTCTATAGGCAGTAAAAAGATCAATCGTCATTTTGTGTAAAGAGATTTAATTCAATGAGCATCTGTAGTGTGGTATGAAAATTTTATCAAATGAATCTATACATTTTTAATATAGGTGCTAACAGTTCGTTCTCATTATTCCTACCAAATGTAATCCTATAGGTCTGAACTATGGGAGATAACTCATAGGGGAACTTCTCTCCATCTACTAACAAGCTGAATTGTTGAAAGTAGGACAATACTGAGAACAGATGTTTCAGTACTCATCCAAAAACTCTGACCATTTAATAGACATCTATCTGGCCAAAAAATTTTTTTTAAGTCCCTGAAAACATAAGTATTCTTTCTCTCCAGGGAATGTGGCTGCTAGGATAGAAAATGGGTTATAAATATAATGCAACATCAGTCAACAGTAGAGAATCAGGTTAATTTTACTTAAAAATTATTATGTAATCGCACAGTGATAAATATCATACAGGATTTACCTTATGGGTGATGCTCTATATTACTAAAATACCTGCATGTTAATACTCAGTGCTGGAGAATTCTGCCTGACTTCAGTGCCATCTGTTTTCAGATCAATGTGCTGTAATTGACTGATGGGAACTTTAAAACAGAAAATACAGCTGTTCTACATTTGTCCTCTTTGACCAAAAGTAAAATGATCATATTATACATGTACATAATTACATTTATTTCCACTGTAATGTGACCGTGTGGAAGGTAGAGTCTTTAATAATCAGATGACACTTGAGTTTCTGTTTATAGAAAGTATGTATTAATACTAGAATATCACATCAGAAACAAAACAGTGGCACAGATTTAAATCCAAAAGCAGTCCAATTTTAGACCAGTCAGGACTACTGGAGACACTAACAACATCTCATACCTGGAACTAATTTGGCAGTAAAGGGAAGGTTCACCTGCCACGCTGGTAATATATGCAGTCAGCTATTCCTGTGCAGCAAGCTGTACATTTGGTTTTATCTGTGTTTGTGTTTAGCATATAATGTGTATAACAATACATGGGAAGTGATTCTCACTGTCCCCATGAGACTGTATAGTACATGACTTTTTCTTTGAAAGAATTTTCCATGAGATACAGGTAATAAAAGATTTAATTCATTTTATTTATTCACTTATCTATATAGTTGTAGCAGTATGATATTTGTATTTTGGAGATCTCCCAAAATGTGATATAACTGACTAAATTTGAAATTTCAGCTATTGATTTCTTTTGGTTATTTAGATGACAAAATTAGGGCCAATTAAAGGTAATTTCATGGAAGTATTTCTCTACCACAGTATACATGTTACTACGAGCAAAAAGTATTTCACATACACACACACACACACATACATATACATATATAACAGCAAACCCATACCTAAGGCAATATAAAATGCACTATGTGCTAGAGAGCATGGCACATTGTAATTGTTCAAAATAACTAAAACACAAGCAACAAATGGAGAAATGGCCAGAGACAAAGCAAAGATTAGCATGAAACAACTGAAAAAGTGTCATGAAGCAATAACAAATCTGGATTTTATTGAAAGAGTAATAGAATGCTTTTGGACTATTACAAAGGGAGAGTGACATGATATGCCATATATTTAGATATATTGCTAAAGATAATGTTAACTGGGGGTGCAGATGGAGTAATCAACTCTGGAGGTGATGTCAGTGAGTCAAGTGGCAAGCTGAGACTCCACACACAGTTGACATCAATGCAGAACAAAGTTCTTCAAGATGAAATAGTCAGTGCTCTAGTCCTCTTTGTATCAGTGGGATCCAGCGGATATCTGAGGTTCCACAACCAACCAGCATCAGTGAAGCAGAAAGATGTGGAGCGAGGAAGGTCTAGTTGGCACACTGTCTCCTGGTGTCAGCTGGTCCCAAAGGAGACAAAAGCTTCTGCTCCCAACCTGCAACAACAAAACAGTGTGAGCAATCCTTCCACTTCCACCTTCCTTGTTGATGGTGATATTACCCTGCCCCCACAACTAGGAGGCACTGAAATGATATGAATTAGTGTCCTCTCTCACAAGGAAGGTGTCAAGCTGAACCAAAGAGAGCTGAACTTCCATCTACCCATCTGCAATGAAACAGTATGGGTAAGTGCTCCACTTTCGATGAAGTGGAGTTGGTGGGTTCTAAGGGAAAGCTGAATATACACAACCACCAGGCCAGTGTGCTACACCTCACCAGGGAGATGTCCTCCTATAAAAACAAGATAACTAAGAATCAGAGTGTCATACTATCTAAGATATTAAGGATGAAGTTAAAGTTATTTGTCATACCAAGAATCAGGAAAATGACAGCATGAATGACAAAAGACAATCAATAGATGCCAGTACTGATATGAGTTAGATGTTGGAATTATCTTACAAATATTTTAAAGTAATTTTCATAATAATGCTTCAACAAGGAATTAGGGATTTTACAGAAGCAAATTAAAACATAGAAAATCTCTCAAAAGAAATAAAAATTATATATAAAAATAACCAAATGGAAATAATGAGGCTGAAAAATACAGTAACTGAAATAAAAACTCACTGGTTGGGCTCAGTAGCAGAGTGTAGATTACAGAGGATTGAGTCAGTGAACTTAAAGACAAATCAGTAGAATGTACCAAATCTGAACAATAGAGAAAATAGACTGAAAAAATATGAACATCTCACAGAATTTTGAGACAATAATTTTTAAAAAGTTAACCTTTCAATCATCAGCTTCCCAAAAGAAAGGACACAGTGTTGAACCAAAAATGTATTTAAAGAAATTATGACTGAAAACTTCTCAAATTTTGGAAATGACATAAGCCTAGAGATTTAATAAACTGAACAGACACCAAATGCAATACTCAAGGAAATGCACACAAAAATATATCACAATTAAATTTCTGAAAACTGAAGACAAAAAAAAATTTTTGAAATCAACCAGAAAGAAATGATATATGCTATTTTATATGCTATTATATATATATTTTTTATATATATGTGCTATTTTATATGCTATTGAAGCTAAGTAAATATCAATTAAAACTAGATTTTAATAAATTTAAGATATTAATTCCATTCTCCATGTTCTCTATTAAGAAAATATCTAAACAATAACACCAAAAGAAATGAGAACAGAAGCTAAATTGTACACCACAACACTCTTAGAAAAAGAAGTCACTAATGGAAGTATGGAGGGACAAAAAATCTGAAAGACATGTTGAAAACAAAATAGCAAAATGACAGAAATAAATTCTTCCTTTATAGTAACTACTTTAAAGGTAAATAGATTAAACTCTCCAATCAAAAAGCAGAGATTGACAGAATGGATAAAAAAAAATTATCCAAATACATACTGTCTACCAGAGGTTGACTTCACATCTAAAGACACAAATAGATAAAAGTGAAAAGATGAAAAAGACATTTTATACAAATAGTAACAAAAAGAGAGCAGGAGTGACTATACTAATATCAGACAAAATGGACTTAAAGTCAAAAACTGTTACAAGAGACCAAGTCATATATTACATTTTGACAAAAGGGTCAATTCATCAGGAAGATATAACAATTATAAACATATATGCACCCACAACAGAGTCCCAAAATATATGAAGCAAATTATCCACAGAATTGAAAAGAGAAACAGAGTTCTAAAATAATTGTTAGAGTTTTCATTATCACATTTTCAGTTAGGGTAGAATATCTACGCAGAAGCTTAGTAAGAAAATACTGGACTTGAACAACTCTGCATGTTTTCTAGACATATATAGAACACTTATCCAACAAAAGCAGAATACACATTCTTTTCAGGTGTACATGGAACATTCTGCAGGCTAGACCATACTTTAGTCCACAAAACAAGTCTCAATAAATTTAGAAAAATTGAATTCATATAGTCTCTTTTTTGATCACAATAAAATTATTTGAATACATAGTTCTCAAAAAACAATACAAATGACAAATAAACACATGAAGTGATGGTCAATATCATTAGTCATTAAGGAAATGAAAATCAAAACTATAAAAGACTACTTACCAACCATGATGGCTATAATTAAAATGAGAGAATAACAAGTGTTGGTGAGGATGTGAAGAATTTGAAACCCTCATATATTGCTGGTGGTGATTTAAAATGGTGCAGCTCCTTTCAAAAATAATTCAGTGGTTCCTTAAAATGTTAACTATAGCTACTATATGACCCAGTAATATTATTTCTACATGTATACCCAAGGTAAATAAAAACCTATATCCACACAGAAGCTTATGAAGAATGTTCATAGCATTATTCATAATAGCAAAAAAAGTGGAAACAATCCAAATGTTTATCAATTATTGAATGGATAAATAACATGTGACATATCCATACAATGGAATAGTATTTGAGCATAGAAAGGAATGACATAGTGAGTCAAGCCACAACAAGGGTAAACTTTGAAAACATTATGCTTAGTGAAAGAGCCAGTTACTAAAATCTACATATTATATGGTATAATGTATAGAAAATGTTCAGAATAAGCAAATATATAGAGATAGAAAAGAAAATTACTGGTTGCCTAGGCCTGGGGTATAGGGAGGTAAGGAATGAAGAGTGATCACAAATTAATATGGTGTTTCTTTGGAGATGATAAAAATGTTCTAAGATTAGATTGAGATGATGAATGCATAACTCTGTGAGTCTAGTAAAACCCTAAATTTTACACTTTAATAGATGGATTTTTATGGCATGCGAATTATTCCTCAATACAGCTGTTAAAAAAACAAACAACAACATTAAGAACTTAATTATGAAAATGCGTTTAACTAATTATCAATTAAAGTTTTTTCTTTGTGTAGAGTGTGAAAAAGGAATTCTATCTTATAACTGCTGATTAGATGAAAGGGTCTGGAAAAATAGTTGTTGGAGATAGGGCTGAATTCTGCTGCTTGATGTCCAAAATTTCTGGTGATTGCTTACAACTTTCAAACTCTGAATGTCATTCATATATTTCAAGTTGCATGATTCACCCATTTGGATTGTCTTGGACTGACCTTATTAATGCTCTCTGCCTTATTGGATGATCACTTGTTCTTGTTGGGTAGTGTGTGTGTGTGTGTGTGTGTGTGTGTGTGTGTGTGTGTAGAACAGTGATTAGGTCAATGACCTAGTCAGTGATTAGGTCATTTCTCACAGGACCAGTTAACATATCTTCTAACACACTATATAAATTGCGTTGCCTACTTCTTGGTTCTCAGAGATCCTCTTTTCTCTATCTTATCCACCAATGTCTGAAATGTGCCTAGCTGAATCTTGAACTACAACGATATAAAAATGGACAAAATTATTTGCTAAAACAAACAACTCATCATCTCTATAACTATCTTTGATCATAGTACTTGAAAAATTAGAACCTTATGAAATTATTTCACATCAGTTTATATATCTAAGATTCAGCTTTTAAATTAATATACAAGATATTAAGAATTGTAAGTAGTAAAGGAATAATGAGAGCATTTAAAACTCTATACATACTTAATATCTTTTTCTTTAAAATGTAACATTTTTTCTTTTTTGTTTAAAAAGAACATTTACATGTCACTTGGCATCAAATATGTGGCTCAAGATACTCTATGAATAAAGTAAAACAGGAAAATTCCCTAAAAGAATGATCAGATTTTTTAATTTGACAACTAAACTTATAAAACAATCAACTTTACTTTCTCATGAAGATTTATCCATGAGATGGCAGTATCATATTAACACTTTCATAATTATTTCCTTTATTGTTTAGCATAAACTAATAAAATTTTGCTCTAAGATTGCAAACACACACACAGATTAAATGCTATATGCATATTAAATTTTTATTTATCATTATATCATATTTAGAAATGACCATTTCCTATTGATTATAGGGTCACAAATAGATAAGGAAAAATCATTATCATCATTACTTGAATATATATTAGAAAAGTTGTCATCTTTAAATATATCTGCTTGGAAATATTACTCTTATAAGTAGCTGAAAAATAAAATACATCTGAAACTTTTATATATAATTACTAAATATTAGAGTTGTTTACTTTTGGAATATATTACAATTTAAAATCAAGAGGCAGGTATCAAGAGTTTTGCTCCACCAAAAATATTCTTTCTCTCTCCTTCACTTTCTTTTTATTTCC
Organism: Mesoplodon mirus; assembly: GCF_964341445.2. NCBI lineage: Eukaryota > Metazoa > Chordata > Mammalia > Artiodactyla > Ziphiidae > Mesoplodon > Mesoplodon mirus. Next base: position 49,022,166 of record NC_138984.1, read on the forward strand.
GAAAAACAGAACCTTAAAAAAAGTCATACTGTAATTCTAGCTTTAAATTATATAATTGATATAAAATAAACACTAATATGGAAAGTATTTTCATGAATTCTATAAATACATGTATAGTTATGATGTCCCATTTTATCATTTTTGCAGATTTTTGAGAGAACTGGACAGTAAAATAGAACTTCTGAGGAAACTTTTCCAAACTATGTTTAGCACCCTCTTATTTTGCTATATTGAATGAGGCAAATTTGGGGATGTAGTTTGAAAATTCTTACACATTTTTAAAGCATATCCCTGATTGAGGTACACTGACATGGATGGACAGTAATAAACTAAAGATATTTTGGTGTCTGTTTCATACTTGTGTTTCTATAGTGAAACATTCTTAGAATGTGAAATGGTATAGAAACTATTCTTCTTAATACACACAAACAAGACTGTAAAATGAAGATTATGATCCCCATTTTATACAAGTAAAAACTGGGTCACAGGAAGTTCAATAGTTAGGTCTCATTCTTTATATCTCTCTTTTCCTTCCTTCCTTTCTCCCTCCCTCCCTCCCTCCCTGCCTCCCCTTCCTTCCTTCCTTCCTTCCTTTCTTTCTTTTTCTTCCTTTCTTTCTTTCTCTTCTCCTTTGTCTATTTCTTTTTCCTTTATACTTTGTCTGTTTCTTTTTTTCTTTCCCTTTTATTCTTTTCCCTTTCTCCCCCCACCCTTTTCTTTTCTTCCCTCCATCCTATTGAACTCTTACAATTTTCCAGGCACTAGACTGATGCCTTTTCCAACTTTCTTCTTTGCAATCCTAAAAACTTGCTTTTGAAAAGGAAATACTATTAAATCCACTGATAGAAAAGTATACTGATTCAAAGAAAGTGTATGGGATTATTCAAGACTATGGATTTAGTACATGGCAGGTAGATGTGCTGTTGAAACTCAATTTGGTCAGACTCCAGAGAGTATGGTTTTTAGTATTATACCATTCTCCTCAGGTAGTTGATTTCCTAATGAGCATACTGCTTCATTAACATTAAATGCACATATCCTTATGCACTATTCACACTCCATCATGAATCAATGGCAACCACTCATCTGTTCCTATAGATTAGTTTTGCATTTTCTAGAATTTTATATAAATGGAATCACAGAGGATGCACATGTTTCTGACAAGCTTCTTTTTTTTTTTTTTTTAAATTTTATTTTATTTTATTTTTTTGCTTTATAACAAATTTAATCAGTTATACATATACATATGTTTCCATATCCCCTCCCTTTTGCGTCTCCCTCCCACCCTCCCTATCCCACCCCTCCAGGCAGTCACAAAGTATCGAGCTGATCTCCCTGTGCTATGCGGCTGCTTCCCACTAGCTATCTACCTCACGTTTGGTAGTGTATATATGTCCATGCTCTGACAAGCTTCTTTGGCACAGCATAGTGTTACTGCTATCCACTCATTATTACATCAATACATTTTCCTTTTTATTGTTGAATAGCATTCCATTATAGTATATACAACAATTTGTTCATACATTTATCTTATGGTATTTGGGTAGTTTACAGTTTTAGGCTATAGTGAACTAAGTTACTATGACCATTTGTATCCCATCTAAGTGTTTGTGGGGAATATGTGTTTTATTAATTTTGGGAAGATATCAAGGAGTGGAATTGCTAGATCTTATCCTAAGTATACATGTGTTTAACTTTATAAGAAACTGCCAAATTGATTTCCAAATGGTTTTAGTGCTTTACATTCCCCAAAGCAATGAAGTTCCAGGTGTTCAGCATCCTTGACAGAACTTGATATTTAGTCTTTTCCCTAATAACCATTCTAATGGGTATGTATTTTTAATATGCATCTCCCTGATTAAAAATATTTTTGAGAGCTTCCCTGGTGGTGCAGTGGTTGAGAGTCCTCCTGCCGATGCAGGGGACATGGGTTCGTGCCCTAGTCCGGGAAGATCCCACATGCTGCAGAGCAGCTAGGCCCGTGAGCCATGGCCACTGAGCCTGCGAGTCCAGAGCCTGTGCTCCACAACAGGAGAGGCCACAACAGTGAGAGGCCCGGGTACTGCAAAAACAAACAAACAAACATATCCCTTTGGGGCTTCCCTGGTGGCGCAGTGGTTGAGACTCCACCTGCCAATGCAGGGGACACGGGTTCGTGCCCCGGTCCAGGAGGATCCCACATGCCACGGAGCAGCTAGGCCCATGAGCCATGGCCACTGGGCCTGCGCATCCGGAGCCTGTGCTGCGCAACGGGAGAGGCCACATCAGTGAGAGGCCCGCATACCGCAAAAAAAAAAAAAAAAAAAAAAAAAAAATTTTATGCCCTTATAGAACATTTGTTTATCATCTATTTGAGAAGTATCTGTTCAAATCTTTTCAGTTATTATTGGGCTTATAGAGTTCCAAGTGTTTATTTTGTATAAAATTCCCTTGTTTTATATATATATTGTGAATATTTTCCAAGCTGTATATTGCCTTTTCATTTACTTAATGAAGTATTACAAATAATAATAATTTTTAGTTTTTATATAGTTAACTTATCAATTATTTTAAATGCATCCCATTTTGAGTTCCTATGTAAGAATTTTTGCCCAATCCAGATTGCGAATATATTTTCCCACTTTCTTCTTTTTCTTCTAGAAATTTTATTTTTAGATTTATGATCTGTTTCTGATTATTTTTTTGTTGTGATGTAAAGCATCAATTTTATATTTTTCCCACAGAAACAGTAGTTCCAGGGCCATATATTCATATTAATATCCTTTCCCTGTTAAAATTAAAATAACCATATATATGGCAATATATTTCAATTATTTATTCTGATCCATTTATCTGTATTTCTATCCTTATGCAAATATCACTCTGTCTTGATTACTGCAGTTTTAGAGGAAGGGTAGAAACCAGGTAGTTAAAGCCCTCAGACTGTGTTTGCCCTCTTCAAACTCCTTTAGTTTATTATAGTTTTTTTTTTTTTTTCTTTGTGGTACGTGGGCCTCTCACTGTTGTGGCCTCTCCCATGGCGGAGCACAGGCTCCAGACGCACAGGCTCAGCAGCCATGGCTCATGGGCCTAGCTGCTCCGCGGCATGTGGGATCCTCCCGGACCAGGGCACGAACCCGAGTCCCCTGCATCGGCAGATGGACTCTCAACCACTGCGCCACCAGGGAAGCCCTAGGTTTTTAATTTCCATATGAATTTGAAAGCTTACCAATGTCTATACAAAATTTGCTGGGGTATGTATTGAGATTGCTTTAAATGTACAGATCAATTTGACAGTAACTATCATCTTTACAATATTGACTCTTTGAAACCATAAACAAAGTATATCTTTCCATTCATTTAAGCCTTCTTTAATTTTTAGCAGAGCTTTGTAGTTTTCAATACAAAACGTTGGAAATATTAAACTTCATCATTCTCTTTGTAATTGTGTTTACATTCTTGAATTTCATTTCTAATATTGTGGCTAGTATATAGAAACAAATGTATTTTGTATGTTCATGTTGCATCCTTAAACCTTGCAAAATTGACTTTTTTAATACTTGTAACTTGTTTGTAGATTTTTAAGGAAAAATTTTTGTGTTTTATGTTATATGCAGATAAGCTGATTTTCTCTTTTTTTACAAATATGTATGCGTTTTACTTTTTTTCTTCTCTTACATTTCTGGCTAAGAACTCTATCCCAAAGTTAAATAGAAGTGGTGAGATCACATATTCCTGTCTTCTGATCTTAGGAGGAAAGCATTCATTTGTTCTCAATTAAGTATGTTGTTAATAGCTATACATTTTTCATGAATACCTTTTCTAGTTTAAGCAAAATCATTTTTCCCCTAATTTGCTGAGATATTTTATCATGAATGAATCTAGATCTTGTCAAATGCCTTTCCCTGTACATATTGAGATGATTATATTGTTTATTTTCTTTATTCTGTTGATATAGTGAATTAAATGGATTTTTTTAAAGTATTAAATCAAACTCAGATTCCTTGGATAAACTCCACTTGGTCATCATTTATAATCATTTTTATATATTAGTAGATTCAATTCTTTTTTTTGTACTTAAACACTTTCATTTATGTGTTAAAGAGAAATACTGGTTTGTGGTATTGTTATGTATGTATGTGCTTAAATAAAAATTAGGTTGGTCTTATAAAATGAATTAGGAAGCATTGCTGTTATTCAACATTCTGAAACACTGTTGCAGGATTGACATTACTTTTATTATTAAATGTTTGAGAGAATTAGTCAGTGGTGGCATCCTGGCTTGGGATTGTTTTATAGGAAGATATTAATTATGAATTCAAAATATTTGATGAGATAATCACATTTATTGGCATATTATTGTTCATATGTTCCCATAGTGTATTTTTAAAGTCTGAATTATTTCTAGTATTGCTTCTTTTTAATCCTGATCTTTTAAATGTGTGTTTTTATACTTTTTAAATAATTAGCTTAGCTAGAATTTTGTAAATTATGTTGATCTAGTAAAAGAACCATCTTTTGTTTTTATGAATATTTCCATTTAACTTTTTTCATTAATTTTGACTCATCTTTATTTTACCTTCCTTCTACTTTCTTTGAGTTTTATTTGCTCTGCTTTATTCTAGTTTTCTTAAGTAGAATCCTACATATTGATTTGAGATTGTTTTTCTATTTAAATTTTAGAGCTGTAATTTCCTTCTAAGCACTGCTTATTTCAATTGTTTTTCTATTTTTACTTCAGATTTATTCTTTGACCCATGATAGTTAGTGATGTATTGTTTATTCTGCAAACATTTGAATATTTTTAATATATTTTTCTGGGTTTAAATTCTAGTTTAATTTCACGGTCATCTGAGATACTTTGTATGATTCCAGTTCTTTAAAATGTGCTGAAACATATTCTGAGCCTGTTAATAAATAAGGGGAATTTAAAAAATGTATTTAGGGATGCAGACGTGGAAAACAGACATGTAGACATGGGGAGAAGGGGGGTGGGACGAATTGGGAGATTAGGATTGACATATACACACTACAATGTGTAAAACTGATAACTAGTGGGAACCTGCTGTATAGCACAGGGAGCTCAGCTCACTCCTCTGTGATGACCTAGATAGGTGGGATGGAGGTGGGGGTGGGAGGGAGGTCCAAGAGGGAGGGGATATATGTATACATATAGCTTATTCACTTCATTGTACAGCAGAAACTAACACAACATTGTAAAGCAACTATACTCCAATAAAATAAAAAATGTATATTGGCCAACATATTTGTGATTTACATCACTCTCCTTTCTTTTGTGTAGATCCATGTTTTCATCTGACATTTTTTTTGTTCTATTACATTTCTTGTAGTGCTTGTCTGCTAGAAGTAAAGTCTATTACCTTTTTGTTGTTGAAAAAGTCTTTAATTTGACTTAATTTTAGCAGAGAATTTTCTGTGGACATAGAATTGTAGAGTGACATTTTTCTTCTTTTAATTCTTTAACAATTTCATTCCATCATTGTCTTGGTTATGATTGTATTAGTGAGATGTATGTGGTATTTTTCTCATGCAATGTGACTTTTTCTTAGACTATTTTTAGGTATCACTTTTATACTGAATTAGTAGTCAAAAACCCCCTAATAAATGAGAAGCCCAAGACCATATGGTTTCACTGATAAATTCTACTAAACATTTAAAGATATAATGCCAATCCTCCTCAGACTCTTTCAGAAAACTGAGGAGGGGGAAACACTTCCAATTTCATTTTATGAAGCCAGCATTATCATGGTACCAAAACCAGAAAAAGACATCAAAAGAAAACTAAAAAACAATATTCCTGATTAATGCAGATGCAAAACTCCTCAATGAAATACTAAGAAACAAATTCAACAGCACATTAAAAAGATCATATATTATGATCTAGTGGGTTTTATCCATGGGATGAAAGGATGGTCCAACATATGCAGATCAATCAATGTGATGACACCATATTAAGAGTACTAGGTTAAAAACCACAGTACATCTCAATAGATGCAGAAAAAGCATCTAACTAGATTCAATACCCTTTTATTATAAAAATACTCACTGGATTAGAAGTAAGTTTTCTCAACATAATAAAGAATATAAAACAGCCCACAGCTATTATCACACTCAATAATTAAAGACTAAAAGCTTTTCCTCTAAGAACAGAAAGAAAAAAAATTTTATTCACACTAGCATCCAAGAATGAAATACTTAGGAATAAACTTAACCAAAGAAGTGAAAGATTTATACACTGAAAACTCTAAAATACTGCTGAAACACAAATAAATTGAAACATCCCATGTTCATGGACTAGAAGATTTAACATTGTTAAAATTTCCAAAGTGATCTATAGATTCAATGCAATCCCTGTCAAAATCCCAGTGGGATTTTTACAAACATGTAAAAGACAATTCTAAAATTCATATGTAACCAAGAATGACCTCAAGAGTCAAAACAGCCTTGAGAAAGAACAAAGTTTTTTGAAGTCTCACACTTCCTGATTTCAAAACTTATTACAAAGCTATAATAAGCAAGACAGTATAATACTAGCATAAAGATAGGCCTATAGACCAATGGAACAGAATAGAGAGCCCAGAAAAAAATCCATGCATTCACAGTCAAGTAATCTTCAACAAAATTGCCAAGAATACACAATGGGAAATTCATGGTCTCTTTAACAAATGGTGTTGGGAAAACTGGATATACATATATGAAAGAATGGAATTTGGATCCTTATCTTACATCATACAAAAAATTCTCAAAATGAATCAAAGACTTAAACATAAAGTCTGAAAAGATAAAATTCCTTGGAGAAATCATAGGCGCAAAACTTCATGTCATTGGTCTTGTCAATGAAACCAAAAGCACAGTCAACAGAAGCAAAAATGGACAGGTGGGGTTACATCACACTAAAAACATCTTCTGCCCAGCAAAGGAAACAAGCAACAGAGTGAAAAGGCAACCTCAGAATGGGAGAAATATTTGCAAACCACATATCTGATAAAAGAAAATATTTGCAAACCACATATCTAATACGATGTTAATGTTCAAAATATACAAGACACTCCAACTCTATAGCAAAAAAGCAAATATCTCATTAAAATGGGCAAAGGACTTGAAAAGACACTTTTCCAAATAAGACACACAAATGGGTAATAGGTTTATGAAAAGTTGCTCAGAATTACTAATCATCAAGAAAATGAAAATTAAAGCCACAATGTGATATCACCTTACACCTGTTAGGATAGCCAATATCAAAAAAAGGAAAACAAAATAAGTTTTGGAGAGGATGTGGGGAAATTAGAATCCTAATATGTGATTTGTGGGAATATATGGAAATTTTCCCCCAAATTAAGATAGAACTACCATGTGATTCAGCAATCTCACTTCTGAGTATATATCCAAAAGAACTGAAATCAGGATCTTCAAAAGATATTTGCTCTCCCAGGTTAATTGCAGCATTATTCATACTAGCCAAGAGGTGAAACAACCTAAATGTCCACTGACAGATGAATGGATAAAGAGTATGTGGTATGGACATACATACAGCAGAGTATTATTAGGCCTTTAAAAAGAGAGAAATCCTGCAATATGCAGCAACATGGATGACATGGAAGATGTTATGCTAAATTATATTAGCTTGTCACAAGAAGGACAAATACTGCATGATTTCACTTATAAGAGGTATCTAAATTAGCTAAATTCATGGAAGCAGAAAGTAAAATGGTGGTTGCCAGGGGTGGATGTGGGGAAAATGGGAGTTATTCACTGGGTATAATGGGAGTTGCTGTTCAATGGGTATAATGTCTTGTCGTGCAAGATGAAAAAGTTCTAGAGATCTGCTGTACAACATTTTGTGCTTATAGTTAACAATATTGAACCATTCACTTAGAAATTTTTAAGAGGGTAGTCTCGTGTTTTTTATCACAATTTTAAAAAATGTACTTACACACAGACTCGATTGTCACTTTATCACTGTGTTTTAGTAATTTGATTAATATATGCCTTGTGTGAGTTTCTTTGTATTTATGCAGTAGATACTGATTATACTTCTTGGATCTGTGGTTTTATTGTGCTTCACACATTTGAAAAAAAAATGCTGGTCATTTCTCTTTTTTTTTTTTTTTTTTTTTTTTTTTGCGGTACGCAGGCCACTCACCGTTGTGGCCTCTCCCATTGCGGAGCACAGGCTCTGGACGCGCAGGCTCGGCCATGGCTCACGGGCCCAGCTGCTCCGTGGCATGTGGGATCCTCCCGTACCGTGGCACAAACCCGCATCCCCTGCATCGGCAGGTGGACTCTCAACCACTGCGCCACCAGGGAAGCCCCTGATCATTATTTCTTTAAATATTTTTCTCTGTCTCCTTCCCCCCTCCCTTTTCTGAGATACCAGTTACATGTATGTTAGATTGCTTGCTAATAGCACAGGTCAGTTGGTTCTGGATATTCTTCCCCTTGTGCCTTTGTTTGCTATGTCTTAAATTTAGTGAATTAGAGTTTCTAATCCACTGTAACTAAAATAAGTTATTTCCCCTATTTTATCTATTTCACTTTTCATATCTAGAAGTATTATTTATTTTATTTCATTTCTTTTCACACTAAATTAATAATATACTTTAAATATATGGACATATTTAAAATAAATGTATTGAAGTCCATTTCTAAGTCTTTTCTAATTCTTTTTAAATTGGAGATTCATTTTATTTTTTCATTTCTCCTAGTCATATATTTCTCTGTTTATTTGAATGTACAATTATTTTTAATAAGATGGTCAGTTTTATTGTTGTATATTTTATATTTTCAAGTGCCATATTATAAGTATTCCTTTAAAGATTGTTGACTTTGTTTTGGGAGTTAATTAACTAATGATTGACAGACTTGATCCTTCTGAGGCTGTTTTTAAGCCTTTTGTTTTTCTGGGGAAACAAAAACTTTTCTTTATTCTAGGGCTAGCTTAATTCTATATTAAGGTATGAATCTTCTGAAATCTCTGTTGAATGCTCCGGGTTTTCAAAAGGACCCTTAAATCTGGTTAGTTGGAACTTCAGTGCCTCCCAGCCCTGTGTGAACTCAGGATTACTCACCTTACTTCTCCAAAGTCATTTCTCAATATTGTGAAATTTCATTCTACATATGCCTATTTGTATTCTGCTAAGGACCCAAAGTGATCCATGTCAAGATTTATTTCATGCTTCCTCTGCATAGCTTCCTTTTCTCCAGTAGTCTGTCCTGCAAGATCTAGCTGCCTTAGCTTCTCAAAACTCCCATATTTGTTTTCTCAACTTAGTGAGATAACTGGCTCATCATCGCTATAAATAAGTATGTATGTATGTACCTATGTATATGTGTTGTACATACACACGTGCACACACACATGTGCACACATACACACACTCAAGGGATGTAGACCTCAGTATCTTCCTTTGTTTTGATACAGGAGTAAAGCATTTTTTGTTTTTTTAGGAGTAAAGCATTTGACTTCTGTATGTCACAGTTTGTGATTGGGAACATGGCTTGTGCTAGACAGCATGTGACATAGCTCCCAGTGGTTCTCACATCCAGGTTTTCCAGCTCCTGTGTAATCCCCTCTTTCTGAGTGTGCACTGGGTGTATACTTGCTTCTAAAAATAGAATATGACAAAGGTGGTAGAATTTACCTCTATGATTACTCTATCAACATACTTTTTATGTTGCTAGCACTATTTCTTGCTAGCACACACTCTGTCTTGCTGGCACTCTCTTACCCTTTCATTTGGTCACTCTGATGAAGCTAGGTGTCATGTAAAATAATCTATAAGGAGGCAAGCCTAAATAGACATTTCTCCAAAGAAGACACACAGATGACCAAGAGGCACAGGAAAATATGTTCAACATTGCTAATTATTAGAGAAATGCAAATCAAACCTACCATGAGATACCATCTCATAGCAGTCAAAATGGCTATCATCAAAAAATCCACAAACAATAAATGTTGGAGAGGGTGTGGAGAGAAAGGAACCCTCCTACATTGTTGCTGGGAATGTAAATTGGTACAGCCACTATGGAGAACAGTATGGAGGTTTCTTTAAAAATTAAAAATAGAGCTACCATATGGTCCTGCAATCCCACTCCTGGGCATATATCTGGAGAAAATCATGGTCCGAAAGGATACATGCACCCCAATGTTCATTGCAGCACTGTTTACAATAGCCAAGACATGGAAGCAACCTAAATGTCCATTGACAGAGGAATGGATAAAGAGGATGTGGCACATATATACAATGGATTATTACTCAGCTATTAAAAAGAATGAAGTAATGCCATTTGCAGCAACATGGAAGGACCTAGAGATTGTCATACTGAGTGAAGTAAGTCGACAGAGAAAGAGAAATATTGTTTATAAGCGGAGTCTAAAAGAAATGATACAAATGAACTTACTTACAAAAGAGAAACTCACAGAGTTAGAGAACGAACTTATGGTTGCAGGGTAGGGAGGGTGAAGTTGGGGGAAGGGATAGTTAGGGAGTTTGGGATTGACATGTACGCCCTGCTATGTTTAAAATGGATAAACAACAAGGACCTACTGTATAGAACAGGGAACTCTGCTCAATATTATGTAACAACCTAAATGGGAGAATTTGAAGAATACATACATGTATATATATAACTGAATCATTTTGCTGTACACCTGAAACTATCACATTATTAATCAACTATACTCCAATGTAAAATAAAAAGTTTTAAAAAAAGAGGCAAGGAATTAGGGGAGGCCTCCAGAAAATGGCTCTTGAAGAATTGAGGCCTCCGTTTAAAAGCCTGTGAGAAACTGAATTCTGCCAACTATCTCTGAATGAATTTGGAAAGAGATCATGTGAACCTTGAGACAACTATTTCCGTGGCCTACATTTTGTGCAGTCTTGTGAGAGATCTTGAAGAAATGAACCCAGCTATGCTATGTCTGAATCATTGACCACAGAAACTATGAGGTAATAAGTGCTTGTTATTTTAAGCTACTAAACGTTGGACTAATGGGTTATATAGTAAGAGATAGCTAATATAGGACTACACCTTTGTTCTTGGAATGTGGAATTAATTTTTCTGATTTTATTGTTTCTATGTAGTGTTCTTAATTTTTGGAGAGGGCAGTGTGTATGAATACCATTTTTACATCTTCTTTAACTGGAAACAAGTCTTTTTTTAGTTTCAAATAATTAGAAAATTATTATTTGCATATCAACAAATGCAAACATTCTTTAGTTAATCACAGTAAAATGTTATGGTATGATGGAATCAAAATTAAAAGTTTCTAAAATTCAATTTTATTTATAAGGACTTAAAATATCAATAATAGCTACTCTTTCCATGTTTAGTACACATGATATACAAATAAATTATAGAAAACCAATTTTTATAGAAGTATATTTATACCATATCATTGACCAGACCATTTATCAAAAGAACAAAGTGTAGAAACAGGAAATATTCCCTTCACAGTATATTAATTTGACTAGAATAATAAATTCTACAAAATATCTTTTTGTATGATAACCATGTCCAGCATTATTGTGATCTTTGTCCTTTCTTTAAAATTAAGAAGCCAGATATGTACCTTATGAGATTTTAATCACAAAGCATTTTTTAAATTAATTTTTATTGGGCTATAGTTGCTTTACTATGTTGTGTTAGCTTCTACTGCACAATAAAATGAATCAGCCATACATATATATACATCCCCTCCCTTTTGAATTTCCCTCCCATTTAGGATACCACAGTGCATTAGGTAGAGTTCCCTTGTGACAAAACATTTTTTTATTCTCATGGGGATTTAAAACTGATGCTTGCCTTGGTTAAATTATCAACAGCTCTATATTTACATTTAGGAGATACATAATTATTTAAGCACTATTAGCAATTAAACACAGAAGGCGTTTTTCAGAATTATTCATGTTATCCAAAACTTTCCTTTTGCTCTTTATAGAATTTTTTATGAAACTGCCTTTGGCTACATAGGAAAAAGGAAGAATTGACATTTTAACAATTAGAAGTATTCAAATATTTGATGAGATTAGTATTTTATTAACTAGAAAGTTTTAAATTCTACATAACATTTTCAAATATATTTTTGCTAACTTTACAATGTACATATTAAACCATTTCCTTTTCAGAGAAGTGGCTAAAACCTATAGTCAAAAAGGAAGTTATTAAGATTTATGTGTGAGTGTTAGGAATTAAAAGGCTCTGTCACTATAGCAAATGCTTTAGAAATTTGCTTCAAGCATAGAGTTTATCAAGAGTCTCTTTTTATTAAAAAATAGATTTCCTGTTGGATATAGAATCCCATAGCTCTCATCCAGACTCTTGGCAGCACTTTACTTTTAATAAAGAAAGCAAAAAAAAGATCTTCAATCTGGGATTTTTATTGCACTTGATTAAACTTCTTTAGTAAAACTTAAAAGACATTAAAATTGTGCATAAGTAATATTAAAACTCACTAAGGCACAAACATACATGAGAAGAGAAATGAAATAATCTTATTGAAACAAATTACTGATATGCAATTTCAATGAGGATCTTGAGAATCTTTGAAAAGCTTATAAATTTTAACATTTATTTGCTATTGATAAATTTATTCTTATGAACTTAAAATGCAATTTTACATTAAATCTCTATTATTTAGAAATGATTGTGTCCAGGTATTAGCACGATAACTGCTCTCAGGCTGTCACATAAAGTAGATTATAAAAAGAACATCAGGGGAATTCCCTGGCAGTCCAGTGGTTAGGACTCTGCGCTCTCACTGCCAAGGGCCTGGGGTTCAATCCCTGGTCAGGGAGCTAAGATCCCACAAGCTGCACACTGTGGCCAAAAAATAAATAAATAAATAAAGACTATCAGTTTACAGTAAAGAGTACCTATTTTTACAAGATGCAGTCTTTTTGTAAAAGAATGTTTATGGAGGTTTATTTGAAAAGTTTAAGGTAAATTTAAAACTTTAAAATTTTAAGATAAAAATTAAAATTTTTGTAACAAATGAACTTAGAAAATAACAACTCTTGGACTTTTAATATCAGGATATCAGGATTATGATGTAGACATTTGAAATGTACACATATACCACCCTGAAGTGGCTCCCAATGGCCAAATCTGGAACAATTTTCACTCTATAATAAATAAATAAAATGAATAATGATAAATAATGGATTATAACCTAACCCATAGAATTATATAAATATCTGTGTAATTAGCTAAATAGTGTAAATAATTTAATAAATAAATGGGGAAGATAGACAAACTTTTCCTAAAACTAGAATTACACTTAACACATGAAAAAGAGAAACAAATGCATAAAGAATGAAGGAAATAGAAAAACCACTATGGCATATATTGGAATAGTAATGGCTTCAGAAAAAAAATCATCAATAGATGAGAAAAGTAGTGGGTGAAAGTATCATGAGGAACAGGATACTTATTTTGTCCCATAATATCTCAAAATATACTTAGCAATTACAAAAAGCTCTGGCAGATTTATGGATCCTGGGATCAACGGGAAGCTGAGAGATAGGACTAGGAGTGAAGTACTGAGTCAGAGTGGGGAAAAGTGTCCAAATCTTCTCTCTCTTCTTCTTGATAAGGAGGTCTTGGTAGAGGTACCTGAAAGAAGACAAGGCCTCAGATAAAGAGACTTAAGAATGAAGCTGCCAAGGCCAGGAATGCAAATATGTGAAGAGCATAACTGGCCAGAGATGCTGAGACCTTGACTATAACTCTCTTCAGATACTGCAGTGCGCTGACTGTGCACTTGGTCTGGTGTGTGGAGAGCAGCTTTTCCCTGAGCCCTGGAAAAGCCTTTGTAATTGTCTATAGACAGGCCTGAAAAATTGCAAATAGGTTTTTAACCAGAAGATGGACTGCTCACCTAGGAATAGAAGTACTTGCATGTAGAGCAGGGAAAGCATTTTCAATATTTCACTGTTACTTATGCTATCAGCTGTAGATTTTTGTAGGTGATCTTTTTCAAATTGAGAAAATTATCTTCTGTTCCTAGTTTACTATAAGTTTTTACCATGAATGGTGTATAATTTTGCCAAATACATTTTCTTTTTCGGTTGCAATGATCAAATTATTTTTCCTTTATTTTGGTAATATGGTTAATTATAATACATTGATTTATAGCTGAGCACCAGATATCCTTGCATTCTTGTATAAACTTTTTGTTCATGATGTATGCTATGTTTTATATATTTTTCTATTCACTTGCTAATATTTGGTTAGTGATTTTTGTATCACTGTTCATGGGGAATACTTGGTCCATAATTTTCTCTTCTAGTAATGTCTTTGATTAGATTTGGACAGAGTGAGACTGTCCTTATAAATAATTTGAGAATTGTTCTTTCTTATTCTACTTTATAAAATATTTTTTATTGATTTGGTATTTGTTTTTCATTAGGTGTTATAAAATATTCACAGGTGAATTCCTCAAGTCTTGGAGTTTACTTTGTGGGAGATTTTCATTTACAAATCTAATTTCTCTATTAGATAATAGGCTATTAAGATCTATTTCTTCTTGTGGCATATTTGATAACATTTGTCTTTCAAGTCATTTGCCATTTTATCTAAGTTGTCAAATATGTTACAATAAAGTTTATACACACACACCTTTTTCTTTATAATATCTGTACAGTCTGTACTAATATAGCATTTCTTTTCCTTTTCTTATCCATATAATGTATAGTAGTGACCCCTTTTTCATTTCTAATTTGGGCAATTTGTGTTCTCTCTCCCTCTCTTTAGGATCAATCTACCTACAGATTAAAAAAAAAAAAACTTCACTGTGGTAAGAACACTTAAAATGAGATCTATCAGGCTTCCCTGGTGACACAGTGGTTGAGAGTCCATCTGCTGATGCAGGGGACACGGGTTCGTGCCCCGGTCCGGGAAGATCCCACATGCTGTGGAGCGGCTGTGCCCGTGAGCCATGGCCCCTGGGCCTGCACGTCCAGAGCCTGTGCTCCTCAATGGGAGAGGCCACAACAGTGAGAGGCCCACGTACCGAAGGAAAGAAAAAAAAAAGATCTATCATCTTAGCAAATGTTCTAAGTGTATAATATAGCATTGTTAATTATAGACCCAATTTGTAGAGCAGATGTCTAGAATTTATTGATCTTGCATGATTGAAACTTTATGTCCACTGATTGGCAGTTTCTCCTTCCACATACCAAATTCCTGATATCCACTGTTTTACTCTAATTCTATGAGTTTGACTATTTTAGATACCTCATATAAGTAGAACCATGTATTTGTCCTGTGACAGACTTATTCTATTTAGCCTAATGTGTTCCATGTTTATCCATGTTATTGCGTATTGTAGGATTTCCTTCTTTTTTAGCATGGAATAATATTCCAGCATATGTATATATCTCATTTTCTTTACCTGTTTGTGTGTTCATGGACAGTAAGGTTGTTTCCACTTCTTGACTACTGTGAATAGTGTTGTAATGAGCACTGAAGTACTGGTATTTCTTCAAGGTGCTAATTTCAGTTCTTCCTGAATAAATACTCAGAAGTGAGATTGCTCAGTCATGTGGTACTTATATTTTTAATTTTTGGTGATCCTCCATACTGTCGTTCACAGTGGCTGCATCATTTTACATTGCTACTAACAGTGTGAAAGGGTCCCAATTTCTCCACATTCTCTCAAACACTTGTTATTTTTGTTGTTGATGTTGTTTTTCTTTCTGTTTTTGTTATTTTGATAATGGCTTTCCTAACAGGTTTGAGGTGGTATCTCATTGAGGTTTTGATTTGCATATCCCCACTGATTAGTGACATTTAACATCTTTGAAAATACCTATTGGAATATTTTCTTAGAATAAGACATTCCTATTCATGCTTTAGTCTATTTTTTAGCTGGGTTATTAATTATTTTGCTGTTGAGTTACAGGAGTTCCTTATGTATTTTGGATATTAACCCCTTGTCAGATAAGTGGCAAATATTTTCTGCCATTTCATAGGTTCCCTTTTCACTCTGTTTATTATTTCCTTTTCTGTGCAAAACTTTTTAGTTTGATCAAGTCCCATTTGTCTATTTTCACTTTTGTTGGCTGTGTTTTTGGTGTCATCTCAATGAAATTATCTAAGTCCAATGTCATGAAGCTTTTCCTCTATGTTTTCTTCTAGGAGTTTACAGCTTCAGGTCTTATGTTTAAGTGTTTAATCTATTTTCAGCTGATTTTTCTCTATGGTGTAAAATATGGGTCTAAATTCATTCTTTCACATGTGGCTATCCAGTTTTCCCAACATTTGTTGAAAAGACTGTCTTCCCCATTGTGCATTCTTGGCACCCTTGTAGAAGATCATTTGACCTTATAGGTAAGGATTTATTTCTGGTTTCTCTATTCTATTCCATTGCTCTGTGTGTCTGCCTTTATGCCAAAACTGTAATGTTTTATTTACTATTGCTTTGAAGTATGTTTGGTCAGGAAGTGTGAGGTCTCCAACTTTGTTCCTTCTAAAGATTATTTTGGCTATTTGGGTTATTGTGTGCTTCCACAAGAATTTTAGAATTTTTTTCTATTTCTGTAAAAATATGCCATTTGGTTTTTGATAGAAATTGCATTGAATCTATAGATCACTTTGAGTAGTATGGACACTTCAGTAGTAATGTTTTCTTTTTTTAAAAATTTATTTTGGCTGCATTAGGTCTTCATTGCTGCATGCATGCTTTCTTTAGTTGCATCGAGGAGGGGCTACTCTTTGTTGCAGTGTGCTGATGGCTCATTGTGGTGGCTTCTCTTGTTGCAGAGCACGAGCTCTAGGCATGCAGGCTTCAGTAGTTGTGGCACATGGGCTCAGTAGTTGTGGCACGTGGGCTTTAGAGTGCAGGTTCAGTAGTTGTGCGTAGGCTTAGTTGCTCCACAGCATGTGGGATATTCCTGGACCAGGGCTCGCTCGTACCTGTGTCCCCTGTATTGGCAGGTGGATTCTTAACCAGTATGCCAACAGGGAAGCCCTGTAGTAATGTCTTCTAATCCATGAACATGGGATGTCTTTCCATTTGTGTCTTCTTTTATTTCTTTCATCAATTTTTAATTTTTCAGTTTATAAGTCTTTCACCTCCTTAGTTAAGTTTATTACTAAGTATTCTATTCTTTTTGATGCTATTGTAAGGGAATTTTCCCCTTAATTTTTTTTTCACACAGTACATAGTTGGTGTATAGAAATGCAAATAATTTGTGTATGTTGATATTTTTGTCCTGCCACTTTACTGAATTCATTTATTAGTCTAACAGTTTGTGTCTGTGTGTGTGTGTGTGTGTGTGTGTGTGTGTAACCTTTAGGGTTTTCTAAGTATAAGATGAGGTCATCTACAAACAGAGGTAATTTTACTTCTTTCTTTCTGATTTGGATGCTCTTTACTTCTATTTCTTGCCTAATTGCTCTAGCTAGGACTTGCAGTACTATGTTGAATAGAAGTGCAAGAGTAGGAGCCCTTGCCTTTTGCCTTATCTTAGAAGAAAAGCTTTTAGTTTTTCACTGCTGAGTATGATGTTAGCTGTGGCATTTTCATATATGATCTTTATTATGTTAAGGTTATGTTAATTTATTTAATGTTAGTTTATTTTTATTCCTAGTGTTTTGGAATGAAAACGTGTTGAATTTTGTCAAATGCTTCTTTTGTATTTATTATGATAACCTTGTTCTGTTAATGTGGTGTACCACACTGAGTGATTTAGGTATGCTGAACCTTCCTTTCGTCCCACAGATAAAGTTCACTTGATCATGGTGTATGATCCTTTTAATGTCTTATTGAATTTGTTCATAATATATTGTTGAGGAATTTTGCCTCTATTTATCTGTAATATTGATTTTTAGTTTGCTTATCTGGTTTGGATATGAGATGAGGGTAACACTGACCTCATAAAATGAGTTTGCAGTTGTTGCCTCCTTTTCAATTTTTTGGAAAAGTTTGATAAGGATTGGCATTATTTCTTTTTTAAATGTTTGGTGTAACTCATTAGTGAAGACATCTGATCCTGGGCTTTTCTTTGTTGGGAGGTTTTTGATTATTTTTCAATCTTCTTGTTAGTTATAAGTGTGTTCAGACTTTCTCTTTCTTCATGATTCAGTCTTGGTAAGTTGTAGTTTTCTAGAAATGTATGCATTTTTTTCTAGTTTATCCAGTTTCTTGGCAACTAATTGTTCATAGCAATATCTTATGATTCCTTCTACTTCTGTGACATCAACTGTCTCCTTTTTCATTTCTGATTTTATTTATTTGTGTCTTCTCTTTTCTTCCTTTGTTAATCTAGCTAAAGGTTTGCCAATTTTGTTTATTTTCTTCAAAAAACCAACTCCTGTGCTTCCCTCGTGGTACAGTGGTTAAGAATCTGCCTGTCGGAGCTTCCCTTGTGGTGCAGTGGTTGAGAGTCTACCTGCTGATGCAGGGAACACGGGTTCGTGCCCCACTCCGGGAGGATCCCACATGCCATGGAGCAAATAAGCCCATGTGCCACAACTACTGAGCCTGAGCTCTACAGCCCACGAGCCACAACTACTGAGCCTGTGTGCTGTAACTACTGAAGCCCATGTGCCTAGAGCCCATGCTCCACAACAAGAGAAGCCACCACAATGAGAAGCCTACACACCACAATGAAGAGTAGCCCCCACTCATGGCAACTAGAGAAAGTCCGTGTGCAGCAATGAAGACCCAATGCAGCCAAAAATAAATAAATAAAATAAATAAATTCAAAACAAAACAATAGGTTTAAAAAAAACTCCTAGTTTTAGTGATTTTTCTATTTATTTTGTTTATTTCTGCTCTAATTTTTATTGTTTCTGTTCCTCTGATAATACTTAGCTTTTCTTTTTGTAGCTCCTTGTGGTGTAAAGTTAGATTGTTTATTAGAGTTTTTTTTTTTCTTTTTAATGTAAGTGTTTATTGCTATACATTTCCCTCTTAGTACTGCTTTTGCTGCATCTCATAAGTTTTGGTGTGTTGTATTTTCATTCATCTGAAGATATTCTTTAATTTGTCTTTTAATTTCTTCTTTGACCTATTATTCATTCAAACTGTACTATCTAATCTCCAAATATTTATTAATTTTCTAGTTTTCCTTCTGTTGTTGGTCTCTAGTTTCATTCCATAGTAGTCAGAAAAGACACTTGGTATGACTTCAGTCTTCTTGTTTGTTAAGGCTTGTTTTGTGTCTTAACATGTGAGCTATCCTGGATAAGGTTCAATGTGCAACTGAGAAGAACATATATTCTGCTCCTGTTAGGTAGAATGTTCTGTATATGTCTGTTAGATTCATGTGGTCTGTAGTGTTGTTCAAGTTCCCTGTTTGCTGATTTTCTGTCTGGTTAATCTGTCCATTATTGAAAATGGGATATTGAAATCCCCTATTATTAATGTACTTCTGTCTGTTTTTTTCTTCAGTTCTGCCAATGTTTGCTTTATATATTTAAATGTTCTATTGTTGGATGCACATATATTTATAATTATATATTACTGTTAAATTGATTTCTTTATCATTATATACTGTTCTTTTTTCTCTTGTGATGATTTTTGGCTTAAAATGTATTTTGTCTCATATCTCATATAAGTATAGCTGCTTCTGCTCTCTTTTGGCTGCCATCGCATAAAATATATTTTTCTACCCTTTCACTTTCAGCTTGTGTCTGTCCTTAAATATAAAGTGAGGTTTTTTGTTTATTTGTTTGTTTATTTTGTAGACAGCATATATTCATATCTTTGGGTTAAATTTTTACCATTCTTCTAGCTTCCCACAGTGGAAGCCTATTTTTTTATTTCAAAACTTTCTTAATGTACACTAAAGCTTTAAATTTTCTTCTAAATGCAGCTTAAGATATGTCCCAAAATTTTTAGTAAGTTGTGCTTTCATTGTCATTAAATTTCTACAATTTTCTAATATCCTTTGCAACTTCTTCCTTAACATTTGGTGGTTTAGAATTAAATTGTTTAATTTGCAGATACTCGTTGCCTTTATAGATGCTTTATTGATGTTTATTTCTAATTTAATTACATGCTAATCAAAGAACATATCTATGATATTTCAATCTTTTAAAATAAATTTTGTTTCATTTTATGTCAATTTTATAAGAAATTTGAGAATAAATGTTACTTGTTAAGTCTGGCAAACCTACCATTAAGAAACATGCATTATATTTCATATGAAAAACCAATTCCCACCAAGCCTGCCCAGCAAACCTATGTGATGTCTGTCTAAAGTTTTAAAAGGCTCAAATGTTTCAAGTAGTCAGGAAGGTCACTTTCTGCCAGGCCAGGAATCTTACATGTTTTGTGAGACATCAAAGAGAGGAATTCAGCCTCATTTATAAGTAGAGCAGGTGAAATCCACTGGAGATAAATTTCTTAGTTACTTTTCAATTTCCAAAAAAAACAAAGCAAACAATAATAACAGCAATAATAAAGGGAAGATCCCTGGACATTCACAATATATTTATAAAAGCTCCAAAGTGAAGTTAATGGAATGAAGATGAGGAGGCATATATATGTATTAAAACCTCTTGTTGCACTTATTAAAAACAAAAACAAGAACAGGCTAACCATAATGAAAGTAGCCTGTCTTTGTGTGATCAAGAATAACCTTTGCAGATTATTTATGATCACAAGAATTACTGTTAGGGAAAAGTTGCCCAAGAATTGGTGATAGACAAGAAGAATTATGGGGTGTTCCTTCGGGGTCTATTGGGTGTGTCTAGCAGGCTCATCTGGGATTATCTGATTCTGTAGATGTGTGAGTATCTTTGACTTACTCTTTGCTACTGATTAGTGCATTTTACGATGCTGTAAGGATAGATATTATCCTGTAGAAAACTGATATTTACAAATAGTTTTTGTGTGAAAGCAAAGAAACTTAATTTTGTCTAGTAGAGATGTTAGGAGTTTCTGGGTTTTGTCCAGTTTAGAAAATTACAACCTCAAACCTATGGTTTTATTTTGAACGTAAATTAGAACTCTTACTTGAATATTCTTTTCCTCATCCTTTATATAGGCATACCTTGGAGATATTTCGGGCTCAGTTGCAGACCACCACAATAAAGCAAATTCACAATAAAGTGAGTCACACAATTTTTTTTTGTTTTCCAGTGTATATAAAAGTTATGTTTACACTATAGTCTATTAAGTATGTAATAGCTATGTCTAAAACAAGTACATACCTTAATTAAAAAATACTTTATTGCTAAAAAATGCTAACCATCATCTGAGCCTTTAGTAAGTCATAGTAGTAACATCAAAGATCACTGATCACAGGTTACCGTACAAATGTAATAATAATAAAAAAGTTTGAGATATTGTTAGAATTACCAATATGTGATACAGACATTAAAAGTGAGCAAATGCTGTTGGAAAAAATGGTTCCAATAAATTTGCTCTAAGCAGGGTTGCTGCAAACCTTCAATATGTAAAAAATGCAGTATTTTCAAAGTGCAGTAAAGCAGAGCACAATAAAATGAGGTATGCCTGTAAATACTTCCATTTATCTAACTCCCTTTGAAGGGAGTTTACTATCCTCCTGGTTCCTTTATACACTAGTTAAGCAAACTTTTTGATGGAGCTTTATTCTAAACAAACAAAAAATGTGGTATTTGACAAGCAACTGATGGAGAATCCTAAAAGTAATTTTTTTTAAAAAAAGAATAGAAAATAGATTTTAGGCAAATGGAAAAAAATAATTTTACTAGATAGCAATTAAAATATCAGAACAAATTACAATACTTTTAAATATAATAAAGTTTAAAACTCAAGCTTTTAAAAGGAAAATGATGTTCATAATTTCTATTGTGGATGTATGTTTTTGGATGCTTGTTATTTTCAATTTTTTTCTTTTATGGAGTTTCTAAATTTTCTATTATGAGAATTTATTCTGTACATACTCAGAGAATATTGTTTTAAATTGAATAAATATGGGGAAATGGACAAAATGAAACAGAATGTAATGGAAAGTCTTTATCTTTGACATTTTTGTCCATGATGTCATGTTTATTTAAATAGCAACATAGAAAAGTAATATAAGTCTATAGTTTATAGGACTTACAGAGTAATCTACTATAATTACTATTGATCAGGTCTTTATTGAAATTTTATTGTCATGATGGACAACTTAGAAACCTAAGAGTGAAAACAATTGATTAAAAGTTAGGGGAAATAGCTCTCTGAGGAGACATTATAGTTTGTAGTTTGACATGATGGAATGTTTTAAATAAATACTGCCTTTCATCAACATCACAGCTGTCTATTTTATCCATGTGCTTATACTGAGCCTATTTCACAGATGAAAAGATTGTAGATTGGAGGAGTCTTGTGCTAAAGTCATATAGTAAATGAATCGCCTATTAGTTTCTGTCAGCTTCATGAGGATATTCTCATTCTTTTATAATTTTTATACCCATTATGCCTTTGAATATAATAGAAATATGTTTATATTGACATCTGACTTCAAATGGAAGCTATATTTTCCATGATTCTGAACCGTTTTGCTGGCCACCAAGTCTCTAATGAAATCAAGGTTATCTTTGGAAAGTCCAATAAGCACAGCGGCTCCCACTCTCACCTGTCTCTGTCAGCCTAATTGTTGGACAAGAGTGGGTCAGGCTGTGAAACCATTTCAGCTGCTTTGCTTTTGCTGCTAGGAGAGGCTCAATCGATGTAGAGCACTGTCAGTTAAAGTGTGATCTTAGTGACAAGCAAACAGTATAACTGTAGGCTCCACTAGCCTGAGGTTGTGGTTTTGTTTGGCGAAAGCAGTGGACATGTGGATTTGTTGGGGAATTCAAAGGGAGTTCTAGGTGTGAGATAGCCATATCTTAGCCAAAATTGATGTTATTCCCATATCCTGAGCTGACCAAAAATTGTGTATATACACAACATAGACTATAGTGGGCCCAAGCTACCCACATGTTCTTGGCCAACAGAGACTGTGTGCTCACACAAAGATGTAAGAAAACCCCGTGGGAAATAAAATCTCAAGCAGACTTGAGAATGACATGTTGGTCCTTTCTACAACTATATAAAGTGAAATGTTTTTATAATGTTTATACTATTGTGAAATTCGGTTGAGAATATTTTGCTTTCCTAAAGGGTTACATTTGGAATAATTATGTATAAAAAAGTTGATCCTTACTAAGAAGATATCTGTTTCTCCTGAACTTGAAGTGAAAGTGATGGGTGTGTTAATTATATATAATAAAAATATGTTGAAAATGTATTAAAATAAGCCTAATCCCTACTTAAACATTAGCTTCATTTATTTCACTTTAACTTTTTATGTTGAATTTTAAGCAGTTATGGCAGACTGACATTACCCTTGGTGGACAGTTCAAAAACTGCTGCTCACATGCTTTCATTACCTCTGACAAGACAAAATGTCTGTTGTAAATAGTTATACCATTTATTCATTACGTTGTTAAACATTTAATATAAAGACTATCGATGTATCAAATTGTGGCTAGAATTCTCTGGTTTTAAAGAAAAACTGAGACTGGGAGAACCCAACAAGTGTCAAGAATCAATAGTAAAGTAAATAGCCAATTATGGAGGCATGGTTGGATTTCAAGTAACCCAAACATGAAAATAATGCATTTTTCACATTTACATTTGTACTAACTCCTAGTGACTAGGACAGTGTCTTCTCAGATAGATGTTGTCTTTCTGAGGTCTAAATTTAGAAACTTTCACTGCCTCATCATGTTTATTTGCATAGGTAGAATAGGTGAAACACCTTATAGGGCTATTCAATTTTCATTCCTATTACCTAGACATTTTTACCTGGATTTTCTTTAATTAGTTTCATTGTTTTGGTGTTTCAATATAAAATTGCAATAATCATTTAAAGTGATAAAATAGGAGAACAAAATTAAATACAACAGAAAAACAGTAGACAGTGAGAAATACTATGACAAATAACCAAATACTTTTTGCCATGCACACATATTGCATAAGTGAAAAATGACTCAGATTACTCTTAATGTGGATCAAATCATAAATTGCCACCGTAAGCAGCATCACTTCTAATATTTGTCCAAATCATCATACTGATTTCTCAATTAACTGTAATGAATGTATGCCCTCCTGTGGTACACAGTTGAGGAACACCAGATGAATATTAACTATGATGTTGATTAGAAAGTAGTAACAGCAGAAGCAGGGCTTGTCAGTTTGTCAGCACACTAGTATAACAAGCTTTCCTATGTCAAATCAGATCAGATAATGAAATTTAGCAAGAAGTGCAGTACAGATACCCAAACTATCAACCATGTGTGCTGTGAGCTAATGAAAAACATGCATGCTTATGCTTGGATGAAGAATTGCCAAGAAAAACCACTGTTGCAATTACTCTTCTGTTTATAACAAATCAATTATTGGTAAATAGATAACAAAATATGGACTGAAAAACTAAGGTAATGAGATAAATGTACTGAGGAATTATTCTAGACTGTAGTTTGAATACAACTATGTACTTTTCTGGAACTGAAAAGCTATGTTTTCTTAATAGGATAACTATAAAAATATTTGAAGAGATTTACAAGTATTTTAGACTTCAATCAGTATACTGCTGGAATGCTTTGACAGGTAGATTTTGCTTGTTTTTAATCAAAGGAAATACATACATAGTTGGATCTTCGATTATGAATGCCAGAAGCATTTTGCCACATAGCAGAATATGTTGAAGAGACATTATGTTAATCTATCAAGGAAGCCTTAACAGACATATAGTACACATATGTAATGCAAGCAGTAGTCATATTCTAAAGTTGTTATGGAATTTGCATGGTATTTTTTCTCATGCTAAAATGAAATAGGATGAGGTTACCTGTGGTATCAGCTTTGTATTGGAATAGTTAAGTCTTCCATAATTTGTGTATAATATGAAACTAAGCATTGAAAACCAGTATGTAGCTTTTATTTAATTATTGCCAAATATATTACTTTACAATGAGTTTGTGTTGCATTTAATTATCTATGGGTATAGTGTTCCTAAACTCCTAAAAAATAAATTCTAAGTAACACTTAAAAGGATTTTTCTTTTAAGACCCCATCAATTATTTTTACTCTATTATAAAAATTTTTCAAAGTCTATATAATTTTAACTATTCTATTAAATCATCATACTTCTTAAAGATCACAGTCCCTTATTTCTTCTCTAACATACAGTTATAACTATCTCAGCTTGCTGCTTTGTTGAACCTCTGGAACTAGATGTCATCTGTCTCCTAGGTTCAATCCTGTTTCCACTATCAGGTTTACTTCCCTGTAAGCCTAGTAAAGGTCATTTGGACTGTAAGATTTTGCATACTAGAAACTTTATTCTGTTGTCATACTTGATAATTTATTTGAGAATAGGATTCAAAGGTGAAAATAATTTTTTAGATTTACATGTTATTCAGAGATCCCTCTCTATGTGAAGATGTGTTTCCTCTGGCTATAAGAAACTTGCATATTGTCCATTTAAAATTTTTCTTTGCTCTATTTTCTCTATTCTCTTTTTTAGATAGGTGCTCTATCTTTTAATTCTCTTAAATAGTTTCTGGGCTTTTTTGTCTATTCTGTGAGATTATTTTTGGATTTTATATCAGTCTGATTTTTTAATGTAAGCAACAATTAGTAATATCTAAATTTATTTATTTCAAGTTAATTTTTATAAAATTTGGGGTTTTTTTGCTGGTTGCAATATTTTCTTTAAGATGTCAGATAATTTATTTTAAATTGCCTTCTGTTGCCAAAATATCTCTTTCCTTGATGTTTTTGTTCTTTCTTTTTTTAAAGCCACATTCCTTATCTTTTATGTTGTAGGTTTCCTCAGATTTCTGGTGATCTTTCTCTATTTTCCTATAAAAATAAAATGATACCATAAAAAGTTTAGAGTTCTGTGTGTGTATGGGGACTGTTGACCAAAGAACTTGACTTCTTTAAACTGTGAGGGCTGAAGGCTCTGACCTTTAAACTGTGGGATTCCTGCATGCTTCTATGCAGATTCCTTTCCTCTGTCACTTTCAGTCTTAGGTTTCATAGAGCAAATCATTCCAATATTTTGATAGTAACCCTCAAACTTTGAGTCTAGGGCAAGGTTCATCACACTGTGAAACACAGGCAAAATCTGGCCAAACACCTCTTTTTGTCTGTTATTGCTTTCATGCTACCATGGCAAAGTTAAGTAGTTGTGGACTGTGTGTAAGGCTCACAAAGCCTAAAATATTTATTATTTCGCCTTTTATTTCTGCTCCTCCATGTCTAAAGGAAAAAATGCCTCAGCGCTATGTTTTCTATGCTTAGTTTATAAAGGACAAAGATAGTGGGAAGCAATGTTTTACAAAATAGAGATCAAGCTAACTCTCTCTGATCCTATATCTAACTCTCCCTTCTTTGAGTATCCTTTAGTATCCTTATCCTGAGTCAGATTTTCAGAGAAGATTGATTCCCTTATTAGTTAGAATTCACTCAAGGTAGTAAGTTTTTCTTGTATTCTACAAGTTCAAGGTTCATCAGCTATGACACAAACCACTGGAAGCATAGCATGCATTAGGGCCCCTCTATATTGTCTCGCTGGCTTGGGAGACAAGTAGAACTCATGGGAAAATGCTGATGTTCATGCTGCTTATTGTGCAAAGAGTAATAAAAAGCCGTTTGCCCAAGTCTTGTGTCTTCTGCAAACATCTATAAAACAATAACAGGTTAACATTAGCTTTTAAGTAGAGTAAAATCTCTGACCTTAACAGTTGTGGTGAGGAGAATAGGAAGCTGACAGAGAGAGGGCTTTATGGATGAGAAAATACAAAGAACCCCACAGGGCAGATGAGGGGAATATGAGAAGACTCTCTAGGATCCAGTAGTGAATACTTCTACTCACGTAGTGTGGAAAGTGGGTAGGATAAGTAACCACTTTCCTACCTTATAATGAGACTGAACAAACAAGAGATAGAGTTGAATCAAGCTGTCAGAATAATGCTTTGATTGTTTTTCAGTCTCCTCTGTGTAGGAGGAGGAAGATATATTATCATGACAGTGGGTCAGAAAGCCCCACATTCCCATCTGAAAGGCAATATAGCTGTGGCTTCTGAGTAAAGACGTTCCTAATGACAAATGGTGTCAGCAACAAAGACTTTGGTATATGGTATAGAACTTTGTGTGGACCAGAAACATTGGAAATTCATTTAGTTGAAGCCAGTCATATGCTGCTGGAAACCGAAAGTAAATTCATAGCCTTGCTTACTGGTGTGGAACTAATCTCTTCTTTCACATATCTGCTTGTTTTTGTTTTTTGTTTATTTTCCGATTCTACATTAAATGTGAACTCCATGAGGTCAAGGATTTGTGTCTGTTATATTCACTGCTGTATTTCCAGGACGTAAAATACTATCAGGAACAAAGTAAAAGATCTATATATATTTGATGAACAAATCAAAATAGTATGCTGCATAAAAACAACTGTTAAGACAATATGGCAGACTTAGCCAACATGAAAACTACTCACCTCCTCTTTCCCCACCCTTGCTATGCTACCACAGACTAAACAGTTATATATTTTCCAAAAAATAAACTAGTTTAAAATGCATTGCCAAAGAAGCAAAATCATTAATGCCAAAGAAAAAAAGGAAAGAATATAAAAATTCAGAGCAGTGAATCAGAACTAGAGATAAAAGAGCTCAGGGGATTATTATAAATAAATGAAAGTGTAAACATCTGGGGCTTGTGTTTAAGGTCCATGTGAGGAGGGAACTTTAGCATGGAGGTTCTATGTATTTAGGTAGTTGGAAGTAAGTCTACTACTACACAAAGCAAACAGTCATAAAATCTCTTAAAACATGGACTATTTGACTTAGAGGTACAGTAAAAAGGGGTCACCTACAAAAATTGGAATCCTGGTCTTTCATTGTACATAGAAATGAGTTAGAGGTTCACACTAACTGTTCGGTGTTTGGATGCTACTCTGAAAAAGCATCATAAACGCTGGTTTAGAACCAGTGAAATCCACTGGATCCAGGCAGAGGCAAATGTACTGTTGCCTGTGGAAGTATACCCAAAATGTAGAGTCCTCTAAGTTAAAGTAAGCTTCCCTCAACTGCAAAGTAGCTTTCTGTAAAGAAGTACATGAGGAAATAAGTTCTCCTAGAAGAAATACATAAGGTATTCTCTGAAGGAATATTTAAAACAAATAGGATTAAAAGTTCAAAAATAAAGTAGTAAAGAAAGAACAATATGAAATAAGGCCACATATATTTAGTAAAGAATTCTGGGAATGAAAGGTATATACAATTTATTGTACAGCTGGTGGTTGAGCAACACTGCCAAAGAGAGAATTAATATACAGGAATTTAAGTGTGAAGATTTATCCCTTAATGGAGGGCATGGAATAAAAGGAATGAAGGTAGGACAACAAGAAGGCAGGAAGGAAAGAAGAAAGAAAAAGGAAAGAAACATAGTTTAAAAGCCATCGGGCTTCCCTGGTGGCACAGTGGTTGAGAGTCCGCCTGCCAATGCAGGGGATGCGGGTTTGTGCCCCGGTCTGGGAAGATCCCACATGCCGCGGAGCGGCTGGGCCCGTGAGCCATGGCCACTGAGCCTGCTCGTCCGGAGCCTGCGCGTCCGGAGCCTGTGCTCCACCACGGGAGAGGCCACAACACTGAGAGGCCCGCATATCGCAAAAAAAAAAAAAAAAAAAAAAAAAAGCCATGAAATATAAAAAAACAAGATGCAGTATTTATCTAATACAAATTGCAAGAAGAAAAAATAGTAGA
This sequence comes from Mesoplodon mirus, assembly GCF_964341445.2. Lineage (NCBI taxonomy): Eukaryota > Metazoa > Chordata > Mammalia > Artiodactyla > Ziphiidae > Mesoplodon > Mesoplodon mirus. Next base: position 49,050,906 of record NC_138984.1, read on the forward strand.
TTAAGGGAAGGGAGTGAGGCCGAGTTCAATATTCAGAGAATTAATATTTATAAAAATGACAAAATTGGGCTTCCCTGGTGGCGCAGTGATTGAGAGTCCGCCTGCCGATGCAGGGGACACGGGTTTGTGCCCCGGTCCGGGAAGATCCCACATGCCGCAGAGTGGCTGGGCCCGTGAGCCATGGCTGCTGAGCCTGTGTGTCCAGAGCCTGTGCTCCACAATGGGAGAGGCCACAACACTGAGAGGCCCGCGTACTGCAAAAAAAAAAAAAAAAAAAAAAAAATGACAAAATTGAAGAAGGTATGACTCTTCAGATAGAAAGAACTTATACAGTCTTGAGCAGCATAGATAGAAATATTTCTATACTTACATTGTAGTGCAAATGCAGAACGTAAAAGCAAATAGAAAATGTAGACAGTTGTGAGGGACAAAATATATTGTTTACAAAGGTATGACACAATTACAGTAAACTTCCCATCAGTCACAATATGTGACAGATGAAATCAGTCAATTTAACCTTCTGTACCCAGGTAAACTCAAATTATTTAAGATTGAAAATGCTATATGTATGCATACGGCTGATTCACTTTGTTGTACAACAGAAACTAACATAGCATTGTGAAGCAATTTTACTCCAATAAAGATGTATAAAAAATAAAGTGAAATAAAATGTATTCTGACATATAAATACTAAAAATATAATCTGAAAGAAGTATGAAATGATGAATTTGAAAACAAAATGTGGACACTGGCAGGAAGGAGTTGATTAAAGATATCAGTGAAACTGTCATTAAATCTAAATGCATATTGACTCTAAACAATATTATTAATAATTAGGACTAATGAAAGTTTATTTTAAAAAAGAAGATTAGACTCAAATTGCAGATCACAGTAACAGAAAATTGGTGGGGATCAGGAAGAAAATGGGTTCAGGTGGGCTTAATCAGCTGAGGAGGATGATAGGGGTATTAATATGGGCTTTGGTAATCTAAGTCTTCAAGTAAAAATTAAGAGAGGATTACTAAATCATAAAAATAAGGGGTAAAACTCCCAGAGCAGAAGAAATAAAGAAAATAGATAAATCCTAAAGAAGTAAGGAAAGAAGATTTTAAAAAACAAATAAATAGTATGATATCAATACATAGAAAACAAAATTATATAATTATGTAAATAAGTCCAAATATATCTATAATCATAATATATGCAAACTGAATGAGTAAATAAGTTATGTAAATAAGTTTAAATATATCTGTAATTATAATATATACAAACTGAATGAGTTATCATATTAAAAGATAACTATAACTTTGTATAAATGAAAATTTTAAAAGAGAACAAGAGGAGCAGCAGCAGCAACAAACATAATGAAGTCAAGTTTTATGCTATTTACATGAGGCACTAAATGACACAAAAAGGTTGAAGAGAGATAAATCAGGGAAATATAACTAAAATGTAGCTTGGATGCTAGTATTTCTATCAACTAAATTTGAATATAGAACAAAAACTTGTATAAAGGTAATATTATTCACTGAATAATAAAAATGTGGCTACCCTATTAAAATGTGCACCAATTCTGAATTTGTAACCCCCTAATAATATAGCAAGATATAGTTAATAACTAACTTAAAGGAAAATCTAACGTATTTCATAAGGCTACTGTGACATACAAACTACAATATGAAGATGTCTTTATTGGAAAATAAAATTATAGACCAATCCAATAAGTGCAAAAGTCCCAAATAAATTATTAGCAATTGGAATAATAACTATCACAAATAAGTACAGCTTGACCAAGAAATTAAAATAAGGATTATCATAGTAACTTTATCAATGCAATTCGTTACCTTAACAAATAATATAAGAAAAGATAAAACCTTACACATATCCCTCAATACATGCAGAAAAAATGTATTTAATTAAATTCACACCTTAGCACAAGAAATGGACAATGAAATGTATTGAAATATTATAGCTAACTCTGATTAAACTTGTATAATTAAGAATTTCATTTAATTTTACAAACATATCTAAGAACACATGCTTTGCTCATTATAGGATGATGATTGGTTTTAAGATAGCATCTTTATTGGTTTCATTCAACCAAGTACACAAAAAGTGCTCATTTATGGTATTTTGGAATATGATTTTATGATAAAGAGAATGGCATGTTCCGTAAAGTTTAACAATTTTTTTTTTAGTTTCAGTTTGTATGCTTGTTTTTATATAAATAGAACGTTACAGTTATGTTTAGCCAGAGTAAGTTAGAGCATTTGATTCTACAGTAGCCCCCTTTTATCCATGGGGTATATTTTCCAAGAGCCCCAGTGGATGCCTGAAATCTCGAATAGTACCAGATGCTATATGTACTATGTTTTTTCTGTACGTACAACCTATAGTAAAGTTTAATTAGGCAGAGTAAGAAAATATCTGAATTGCCAGCATCACTGTTCTTGTACTTTGGGGCCATTATTAAGTAAAATAAGGGTCACTTGAACACAAGCACTGTGATACGGAGACAGTTGATTGTCTGATAACCGAGATGGCTACTAGGTGAATAATAGGCAGGTAATGTATACAGTGGGGATATGCTGGACAAAGGGTTGATTCACTTCCCAGTTGGGACATATTTCATCAAGCTACTCAGAACAGTGCACAATTTTAAAACTTATGGATTGTTTATTTCCAGAATTTTCCATTTAGTATTTTCGGCACGGTTGACCACAGGTAATTGAAATCGTGTTTTTTTAAAATTACTCTTAAGTGGAAATATTTTCTATGAGTAATCAACCATTTTTTAATTGAAATTTTATATAACATTACTTTAAAATGTGGGCAAGATACATATCTCTATCTCATATATATATATATATATATATATATATATATATATATATATATATGTATATATATCTCCCTAGGCTACATGATTTTATTGGCTAATGTTATGAGTATTTGGTCAGATAATCATATACTTCTCAATTTTTAAGGTGTGATATAAAGATATTTATTTCATTCTTAATGTAATATTTGTTTTATTATAGTGGAACTGTCAATCAAACTCTAATGAATTATCAATTCCAGTGTCAGTCAAGATCTATCTTAGGTCAAGCTGCCATAACAAAAATAAAATAGACTGGTTGGCTTAAGCAACTGAAATTTATTTCTCACTGTTCTGGAAGCTGGGAACTTCAGAGTCAAGGTGCTAGCATGGTCAGTTTCTTGTGATAATTAATTAATAAATCAAACTCTAACGGTTATATTTTAAAACTATAGCTACAAGTGCTTTACTCTTTTAGTGCATGGTACCATTATGCATTCAATTGCCTGTAAGAAAAATTGAGTCATTATTGAATCTTTCTCTTCCTCCACCCATATATTGGCAGTGAACCAAGCCATATTGCTTCCATCTACTCCTTTCCATCCCCACTGCTACTGCTTACTGGATCATTGAAATAAGATCTGAATTGGTCTTTCCTCTTTTGCTCTTAATGCCATCCCTTCTTCTGCATAGTTGTCAGAATAATAATTCTCAAATCGTATCAGATCATGTCAGCCATCAGGTTTAAAATACTTTTGTAAGTTGTCTTACATAACATTATAAAATTCAAAAATCAAAATTCTTTAGAATGACAAATATAATTTATGCCCACTTCCAGCCTTTGTTTCCTCTCCTTATATGTAACATGACTCTGCCTTTTTATGTGCTTTTCTCTATATGTAATATTATTTACTCCCTCCCCTACTGTGAAAATTATGTTCGTTCTTCTTGTCTTCTTAAATATCATTTTTTACCATGACGCTTTCATTAAGCAGTTTAATTCATAATCTACTTTCTCTTTAGGGCCAGTCAGTGATATATGTTTAAATGTATATTTTTTTCTATTAGGATCAGTTTAGTTAGTCTAACAAAATGCACTTGAGTTGTTGATTACCAAAACAGAATGATGCTACTCATTTAAATATCAAAACAAATAACTTTGTCATACTTATCTGTCAAGTTTAAAATATTGTCAAAAACGTCTGTCAGATATTGCTATTGGTACCAAATGTAGCATAGAAATTATATTTCCTCTAGGATTCTAAAAACATCCAATCGTTTTTCTTATATCCTGATTATTTGATATATTATTATATTCCTAAAATGTTTGGTAAATCATACCTTAAAGTAATTTTTAAAAACTGCATTTAAGAAATATTTTTGAGTTTATGACATAAACCTAATTTACAGTTTAAAATCTCTTAAAATGAGGTATTTTAGATAATAAATTTATTTCAACTAGATTTTCAAACAGTACAGCTTTTCTTTATGTCTTTTCTGCCTGATGTTACAATAAGATCAAAACTACTCAGTTAATTGTAGAATGGATTAAGAAATTTCTCTTAAATAGTCCAAGATTTTGATGATTGTAATGAACATGAATTTTCAGGTTTATTCTCTTATTCATTTATTCAGGATCATTTTTGATCATCTACCTTGTGCTGGGAACTGAGTGAGTTGCTAATGATACAAGGATTAATATGTTCTCTAAAATCAAATAAACATACATGTGAAAGAGAAACAATATGGGGTGGGAAGTTGTATGATGATGGTAAAAATAAGACAGTATGCAAATCTGCCCATATAAGTTACCAAGAAATTTATACGTAACATGATATGTAGAGTGGACCTTGACTGTATTAATGTATTGTATATGTAAAGGAAAGATTAAAGTTTCCTAAGTAGAAAGACACACACCCACCACACTTAAATACGACTTCCAGTTTTGCCTATGATGAAGTAGCTTACATTGGGTTAACGCTTCTTCTGAAGCAATTATAAGTGTTGGACAGAATTTTAACAAAATATTGTTTAAAGACATTGAAAGAGCATCAATTTAAAGCAGTCTTGAGGGATTACAATACTTGAAAAAGGGAAACATCAGTAAAGACCACACTCATTTTGGATTTTTTACTGAGGGCAATTTTTTACAGTTCCAAGTTAACTGAAAGAGACCAGGGATGCAATGTTTTTAGACTGAGGGTGCCCAGGTCAGAGTTTGGGCTGAAAAGTGGTAGGAACTCAGAAACGTGAGTCACACAATTTCCAAAATATTTCCCTCAACTTTTTGGCCAACTCCTAAGCTGCCCATGCATGGGGGAGGCACCAAGAAACACAACAGAAAATAGTAGCTGGGAGGCTGAATACCATATTTGAAAAAAACATTTAAAGGTTAGATTTTCAAATTTTGTAAGAATTTCTGAACATGCCTATTAATTGCTAACAGGAAGCCCTATCTGATTTTAAATGAGTAAATTATAGCAAGTAATTTCAAAAGCAATATTATAATCCTGTTTAAGCTTACAAAAAACATTTAATTTAATATGGGATCCATAAGAATCTTCATGCTTGGTATGAAGCAAGGTGAAATCTCTAAAAGAAAGAATGTCTTGAACCTTGAGAGTTCTCAAGAATTCTCATTAGTCATCCCTAATCTTTCTCTGCTAAATTAAAAGATGTATGAGGGAAAATGTAGGCTTTGCTCCTTGGGATTGTAACAATATTGATCTCAAGGAGAATAACCTGTGCTCAGTGAAGGAAAGGTTATGGAGAAAATATAAAGTGGAGGCCAAATTTGTTTATACAAGAAAGAATATTCCAATGGAATTAAAAGGGCAGAAAGATATTATGGTGAAGAAGATGCGTATGATAATTAGGACAAGGAGGTAACATTCTGAGACTGTTGCCTGTATTTTGGGCAAAGATGAAAGGCACAGACAGAATGAATTGTCACTCTGTACATTCTTGTTCTGTTCTAGAATGTCAGAAGGATGCCAAGCAGGGCCAGGGCTAGGATTCCACAGTTTATAATTTTCTAGGGACTTCCTCTATCAATTTTGTGCTTCCTATTCTGGTATTTTTCATTACATATAGAATGAAGTTATATCAATAAATCAGTTCCAAATGACTATACACTCCTTTACCTATAAATTAGAATATGCATATATATATATATATATATATATATACACACACATTTGTAATTTAATTCAATTTTGACTTCAGTGACATTGCTTGTTTTATTTTGGATGCCACATAGCCCCAGATCATTCAAATAAATATGTATATCTCAGCTGTCAGGGAACAAATGATGGGCATCAGCCATCAATGTTCATTAAGTTGAAGCTTTGGCATGCCTTGTATTAGATAAAGCCAAATTTAATAAATGTCATGTAGCCTTCCAGATGTTTCATTGGAAAATATGATAGATTTTACCAGAATAATGTTTCATAAGCAAGGTCATTTGTATTCAATTAAATTGTCTTCATATGTTCTTAATATCAATTTATGAGAATGACACATTGATAATTTTGAAACTATAGTTTCATTTTTCTGTATGTAATTTTCAACTTCCAATTGCTCAAAGACAATTTTAGTAGTAAAATGGAGGTTTAGTCTAAGCAATCTAAGAAATAAATGTACTTTAGTATTAGTTAGTTTTTAAAGAAAGTTACCCTAGAATACAGGAATACTTTTCTTCTCTCACCACATTATATTGTTAGTTCCTATGTTCCCTACTCCTAAACATACAAACAAATGAAAGAAAATATCATTTTTATCTGCTTTAGGTAGCTTTGTTAAGAGCTCAGACAAAAATTGGTCATTGATTTGATTCTTTTTTTTCCAAAAATCTACTTGTTAACTGTATAAATAACCACTATCAAATTAGGTCTTAAACAGTTATGTAGGAATGCAAAATAGGTTTAAAAAGTGTCATAGTTTTATATATACATATATGCTATACACAGATATTCTACATACTTAATATAAAGTATTTCACAGAGGCATACTCAATTAACTATTTGTTGCCTGAAAGAGTGAGTGAATGGGACAGATATTTTGACTCTATCAATATATTAACTGGTTATTTAGAAACTGAAACTAAAAATTACAAGAAATAATGAAAAATATATGTGAGGAGGGTAAAATTATTAAGAAAGGAAAATCATTTTCCTAAAAAAGAGAAAGAACTACAATATGTTGATTTATGAAACAACAGATTCCATTCAAGAATCACTTGAAGTTAGGTACTTTTGCACTCAATTTTTCATCATTTATTTTGTTGGAAATAATTTTGTGAACTAGTCAACAATAAAATCAGGGAAACAAATAAACAAAAACAACAATAGCAACAAAAAAAGCAACAGTTTAGTGCTTAAATTCACAAGATTCTGGAATCAGATGGTATGACATTCCTGGCTTGTTTGCTTACTATCTTTCTGATATTAAGCAAGTTACCTAATGCCTCTGTTCCTCAGTTCACTTATCTGATAGTGTTAATAATAACTCTATAGGAGGAATGAATAAGTTAACATGCATAAAGTGCTATGAGCCACACTTGGAAAACTGATATCAGTATGTATAAATTATTGTTAAGATTCAGCATTACCAATTTTTTAAAAGTCTTTTGTGTATTCTTGGATTTGAATTAGTTTCAAGAATCATCACCATTGTTAGGCTTAGGAGGTTATGAAACAATAAGATGTTAAGCAGGTTAAACAGGAGTTGGTCATTATATTGTCACCTCTTAATCACTTATTCTCTGACTTCACACTTTTATAAATCAACCATGCTCTCCTAATTATCAAAACCCGGAAACGTATTACTCAACCTTGCTTCAGCGTTTGACTGTGCAATCTACCTTGAACTGCTTGTATCCATCCAATGACACTTCAGTCTCCAGATTTTCCCCTTCTTTTTCTGATTGATTGGGTTGCCTTCCATCAGTCAGCTTTCTCTCCATGTTCACTGAAAGGTCTTCCCAAAGACTAAATTTTATCTCTACATTTTCTTGTTTCTAGTATACTTTCTTCTCACCTCTTTTGTTAGCATCTCATACTGATACTTCTCAATCTCTAAGATCCAGGCTTAGATGTTAGCTTCCTAATTCACATAATTTTCTGAATATTCTGGAAGTACATATAAACTCAATCTGTATAAAACACAAACTAGCTCTCGTCTTTCCTCATTACCTCTTAAAAACATGTCTGTTCTTTTGGCCCAGTTCACCTTTGTAAGCCTATCCTGGCCACTATACTCAGAATAAATATTTTTCTAAATTCATATCTTTTTTATGTCAAGATTGTTCTGCTATTATGGCAATTACTCAACACTTATTTGAATTCTAACTATTCTAGCTCATGCTCTACTTTTCATATTAAGATATTTTTAAAGGCATGAGCCATGCCTTATATGAACTTACACATATCAAATATTTAACACAGCGTCTGGAATATAACGAGTATTATTATTTTTTTAATTTTAACATGATCAAATGCAGATAAATAAATAGTCAAGTGGAGAAAGATTTATAAGACTCATCGTTTAAACATTCACAAAATAAATATTTATGTGTTATTGTATATAACAGAAAATCCACTAGTGAAATGTTTAGGTCCTACTTGTGCATAAAATAGCAAAGCAATAAGTCCATGAGGTAGTGTCCTGAATAAAGTGTAAGCCAAGGGGAGTTGCCAGTTGTAGTAATCACCATTTCCTTTCCAATAAGTTGAGTCTCTAAGTGGCCAGACAATAATTAAACTAATAACATAGCTCATTAGTCAGTCATGAAAGGCTTTGTTGTTGCTGTAATATGACAGTTGTGCAGATAGATGAACCGAGGCAGTATTGAGTGGTACAGGAAGTATTATAGCACTGAGATTTAACTTCTGGATGTATACTTCTGTACATTATGATTCCGTCCAATACTTTCATGTCTTGCATACGTTATTCCTTAGGTTTCCCTGTGCCACTTCAAAATTAGTCTCTAAACACCCACCCTGGCTTTGGACTCACTCTCTAAATTAAAATGACTATTATTAATAAAATATATACTTTTGCTTTTGTACACTATGAGTCTAACCCTTAAAATAAAACAAAATTATCAGTAGGTTATATCAGAATTTTAAACTAAAAGCCCAAGAAAAAATGGGTCATTAAAAGTTAATAGGATTTTTCTTACTCTGTAGGAATATAATTCTCTATACTCTTGTCACCTTCATTCTAATCTTGAGATCCAGCTGTTGAATAAATAGACTTGAGATTATCACACAGTATACGTTCATGTGTAAAATAGAATTCCTCTTAAAGTTCATTGCTTCAATTGAAATACGCTTTGTAGCATTTCCTGTGAAGAACCCTGCTGTGGTCTGTCATGATACACTGAAAACACACTTTACTCTTTCAACTTACTCTTTAGTGCCTGGGGAATGTGTTATTTTATTTTGTTTATTTATTTTTGGTTATGTTTTGCAACATATTGACAGAAATGATACCAATTTTAGCACTACTCAGTGATTACACTAAAGGGCAACATATAATATTTCTACACTATTTAAATGTGTAAAACCATAGCACAGGCAAATCAATGTGTTTGTGCTGCTGCAAGGAATATGTATGCTTATAAGAATAATTTTCTGAAGCTTCCCCTCTGTCCTGGCTGATCTCCCTGGGGGTGAGTGGGTTTCCCAGGGTGCAGGAACATTTCCTCTTTCACAACTTCCTCCCAGGGGGCAGGTCCTGTTCCCGATTCCGTTCTCACTTTCTTTTTTTCTTTATTCTTTTGTCCTACCTGGTTAAATGGAGATTTTCTTGCCCTCCCAAAAGTCTGAGGTCTTCTGCCTGGGTTCAGTAGGTATTCTGTGAGAATCGTTATACATGTAGATACATTTTTGATGTATTTGTGGGAAGAGTTGAGCTTCATGTCCTGTTACTCTGCCACCATCTTGATCCACTCCTCCAAGCATACTTTTCTATTCTATATTCTTATAGTAAGAATTTCATTGAGAATAATTTTGATTTTAAGAATTTACCCTAGACAAATTTTAATCATAGTATGGAACAAAGAGACTGTATCCTCATCACAAGGAATAAAGGATTGTTTTAAATTCAGATCAACATATAAGTTCATATTTTTTCCCTGATTCCTCTTCTACCGTCCCCCTAAATTTAGACCTCTATCAGTACTTACCTGACTAGTGAGAAATACTTTAAGTGTTTTCACTGACTTCGGTGATTAACACAACTTTTTCCCTCAGTGTTACCAGTAAGGTATTCTTTTTAAGATGTAATACTAAGAATATCATCCTACTGCTGAAAACGTTCATTATTTTTTCAATATCCATGGTCACAATTTACCCATATATTAAACTTGTACCAGTGATGGGTTATTGTAAAAAAATATTCAGAAGAAAGAAGAGTTGCCAAAAGAACAATTCCAAAGATTCTTTGAGAAAGAAGTGAGGATTTTTTTTCATAAAATTTACCTCCTGAGGAGACAAGTAGGAGAGCTGTAGAAAATATTCTTAAAAATCTCTAAGATTTCAGAGGCAATATTTGAAGAGAATAGGGCTTACAATACACCCAAGCTGAGAAAAGATATCAAAGCCACTACAAAGATTCTAGGATCCTTACAAATTTTAAGAGAGAAATACAAGAACAAGTACACTAAGCATATAATAACACTGTTAACAACCAGAGTAACAAGAATCATATTACAGTTTAACTTCAGAGGAATTACAGTAAGAATGTTCCCTCTTTAAAAAAAAAAAAAAAAAAAAAAAAAAAAGAATGTTCCCTCTTTCAAAAAAGCAATGGGAGCCAAAAGACAATGAAATGTTATAAAGTTGGCCCAAATGTGAAAGATAAAATAATAAAACTTTTAGGGAAAAAATTGAATATAGCTTCATGATTTGGGATAAACAATGAGACTTTAAGCAGAAATAAGAATTTAAAATGTTAAAGATAAAATATACAATTGAAATTAAGAAATTCTACTCAAAGGACTAAAGATTCAAATCTAAAATATAAAATTCCTAAAATTAGTAATAAAAAGACACAAAATCCAATGGAAGAGTAAGTGCCTTTAAAAACGGATATCTAAATGGTTTAAAATTTTTGAAAGAAAATGCTAAATTTTTAATAGTCATCAGAAATATTGAGTAAAACTAAAATTTAATATTATAAACCTAACATAAAGGTTAAAATGAAGAAAAGGCTGGTAAGGATTTTGAACAATTTGGATTTTTATACATTGCTGGTAGGAATATAAATTGGTAAAACATAAAGGAAAACCATTTGTGTTTGCTAAAGCTACATGTAGTACTACCCTTAGACCTGTGGAAGCAGTACCCCTGCTATGGTCCCTGCATCCCAGGGACCACAGTTTAGAGTACGTACTTTATATTTCCAAGTATGCCTTCTGTTCTTGGGACTTGACGTGATTCAGCATTGCCGTCTGCCTCAGCAGCTGCAATGAGGACCCAATCACTCGCTGGTTAAAAGTATAATAGAACACAGACAGACAATGGCAAAAGGTGACCGTGCAATTGTTAAAACTTTCACCAGTGAGGAACTGGGATAGTATGGTGTACTGGTTAAAGGAAATGCATTGGCAAGTACAAGATTTCAGACTTCTGAGAGGTCCAGAAGAAATAGTAATTATGGAAAAAGGAATATGAGGACTATTTTTGAAAGACAAGAATCACTGAAGGTGACTAATTACCTAAGTAAATTAAGGTGTGAAAAACAATATATAAAGACCCTCATCTCCTTTAGACAGAGAACAGAAAGAGCTGAGGATAAGGCCTGGAGCATATTATAATAGCAGTGCTCTGTTTGAAGGTTGAGTTATCATTCCCAGCAAGTCTGCTATGCCAAGTATGCCATTTCTGATTGGGAAGGAATAAGACCCTAAGACTTGGCATGTGGACATCTGGGAATTATACACTCAAATACCTTGAATCCCGTATTTTTTCTCAGTCCTATGAATCCTCTGAAGTGACCCACTTCTAAAGACTTGTGCTTTCTTCCTTGCTTGAAATTGATTCAGATATCTGTCTTGCAAGAGAACATTGCCTGCTCAGAATCTAAGTCCTATTCCCCTACTGGCCACTAGATCAATAAGTATTGTTAAGTTATAACACAACCCAGCCAGACAAGTTCTGGAACTGCTAAGAGAAGAGATTATAGGTCAAAGGAGCTGAGTTGGAACTATATTCATTTCCAAGAAAAAATACTATGCATACAGTTGAACCTTTAACAATATGGGTTTGAACTAGGCAGTTTCACTTATACATGGATTTTTTTTTCTTCAGTAAATAGATGCTGTAGTACTAACTGCACAATCCTTGGTTGAATCAGCTGATATAGAACTGCGGATATGGAGAGTATTGATATATAACTGTAAACTTGTACATGTATTTTCAACTGTGCAGAGGGTCAGCACCCCAACCCCCATGCTGTTCAAGGTTCAAATGTATATATAAATATTTTTTTCTTGGAAGTAAATATATATATATACACACATATGTGTGTGTGTGTGTATAGCAAATATATATATTTATCAGGATCTTTGAGTGTGAAGGAAAGATATGTGTGTGGGGGGAGAGGTGAAACGCAAATGTGTTTAATCACATATTGTGTCACTCCCTTGTAAACAGTTTTGATATGAAATGGGCAAGTACAGGAGTTCCAAAGTCTAGGAAGGGATTGTGACCACAGACACAGATTCCTTTGAGGGGAAGGTCTGGTTACCCCACCAACGATAAGAGGAATCTCAAGTGGTGGTGAAAGATGAAGATGATGAATAATCACTTGCAGCTCCAAGATCCCAGGCTCCCCCGCCCCCACTTGAGAACCAAAGAACACATTCTCTCAGCTGCAGAGATTGCTAGGTAGCCGATTGCTCATAATCTTGTTCCTTTCTGTGAAAGCCTTCTGCCAATGGTGCTGCCTCACCCAAAACCATTTTTCCTCCCTGGGAGCATCTTTCTTTTAAAAACTGATAGATGCAGGGACACAAAGGCATAATCTACCCCAATTTGTGACACTTCCGAAGGGCCATCCCTGCTTTGGAGCCCATGGTGAGAGCTTAGGCTTCTGTCACAGAAGTGTTAAAGTGCAATTTCTCCCTCTACCTAACCCTGCATTACTCACTTCGCTATGGTCTGGTTCCTGAGAACTGTCTCCAATAAACTACATGCATGAAAATCGAGACTAGACTTTCTCCTACAATTTTTTATATACTTTTAAATAAGTATGCTTTATTTATCTTTATAAGACAAGTGGCTAGTGTGATGTTGAGTATATAGTGAGCACACAGAATATTTTTTAATGACTACATTGATAAGAAAATACCTCTTTAAAAATAGATTTATGGAGCATTTCTATAGACTTCTAAAGAAGTATTGATCTTATGAAATAATTTTAAATCAGTACCTATACAAAGGATTTATATAAGATTGTTTAAATTCCCCTGTGAAAAGAAGTCCATTTCCATCCTTTCCAGTTTCATGGTTTATATCATTACTTGACAATAATGCCATTCTACAGAACAGTGGGAAAAGGGGATTTTTCTTTCAAAAGGAACTGCTCAATTGTAATTTGTTATTGAAGGAACAAATATATCTTTTCCTGACTGTAGACAGCATAAGAGCAACATTGAAAACCTTTTAAAATATGAAGCAACTTGGCTGATCTTTGATGAAATAGGTGATATCAGAGGTGACTATTTTGTTACATGTTATGTTACTGTGTTTTGAGTGGTCTGAGGATTTTCCTAACTTGGATGGTTAGGATTATAACTTATTAAAATAAACGTTTATGTATTTTATGTTATTTTTAATGTAATTTTGGAGTCAAATTGATAAACCTTAAAATATCATAAATTATAACAGTTTTTCTACCTATGACTAGGATGCAGCTTGCATCATATGCAGTATACCTTGTGAGTTTTTCTACACCTGAATTGGTCTATATCCTGTTCACCAAGATGGTTCCAGTAATTGTGTGCTGGGATGCCCTGGTAACAGTTCACAGACCTGAAGTAATAAACCTGCACCACACTTTGTGTAGCACTGTCCTAAAGAAAGCAGACATAGAATCAATCACAATCTCCACCAAAATGAAAGTGTCCCTGCTGTTGATTCAACATTTCCTCTAGTCACCACAGTTGTCAAAACTCTCTGTACTGAGCCTTGAAAAACCATGGTCTATTCATCCTCAAATACTGTATAAAAGGAGGATCATCTTACTTATAGTATCCCTAAAAATTAGCAGATGCTGTGTGCAGGATGAAGGGGAACTCTGTGTTCTCTCTGCAACCTTTATCCAAGTTTAAAATTATTTCAAAATAAAACATTTTATAATTATTTTTCAAAAAATTAAGTTCCAAGAATAATAAGAATTTACTACATGTACAGTACATAATTCCCCATAAGAAGGCTCCATTTGTTCCTGGTTTACAACCACCTCAGATGAAAAAAAAGAATTGTTATGAATCAAATTATTAATTTCATTTTAATATCATTTTGAGTGTTATCCTAAAATGCATTGAATCTCTGGTTTCTTCCCAATATTTTTCTAGTTAAATTTTCTTTAGTTGTTTTGAATCATTGTGACTTTCTGCTGGACAAACATAGCTTTGTCAAGTTAGCTAATAGTAAACTATACATAAAAATTTTCCCTGCAGAAATTCATTGTCAGCTAATGAACCAGCCAAAGTGACATCAAGTTGACTGATGTTCATTTTCAAACACAAGTCAGGGTAGTTTATCAAAGCCATTGCAGTTGTAGTATTTATGGTTGAGAACAATCAGAAGCCTTGCTTATCTGGCTGTAACTCACAGAGAATCAATATACCCTTTCTACCACTGTGTACTCTCTGCAAATTTCTTATTGTATATTAAGGAATAGAATAATACATCAAAAAATTGACTGACTTTAAGTTAACATTAGTAATATACTATACTTGACATTGCACAGCAGCAACATCCTGAGTAACAATTTTTAGTGTGCCTTGTTTTAATTTGTTTAGGCATTTGTACGTTGATAGAGAATTTAAGGAAATAGGTTATTTATTTTATTCTTTACAAGATGAGTACCAAATGTATAGATTCTCAATAAATAGTTTGTAAATACAGTGTATTAGTCTGATTGCTCAGGATTGTGATTTATTTTCACGTTCTATAATTGCCAATAAATTGAACTCAAAATCTTGGATGCTCTTTAAGTATTAAATAATGCTGAGCCTAGAAAAATTTTGAGAAAATTAGAGAAGGAAGCTTTCTGGTCAAATATATATAACATACATATTTCCTTTCCATTAGCGTTTTCATTCTTTCCCCCTAACACTCAGCCCAAGATATGCCAGGTGTTTATTATATGCATACCTATAGACTCTTTTTTAAAAAAATCTTTATTGGAGTATAATTGCTTCACAATACTTTGTTAGTTTCTGTTGTACACCAAAAAGGATCAGCCATATGCATACACATGTCACCATATCCCCTCCCTCTTGAACCTCCTTCCCATCCTCGCTTTCCCACCCCGAGCTGATCTCCCTGTGCTATGGTGCTGCTTCTCACTAGCTAACTATTTTACATTCGGTAGTGTATATATGTCGATGTTACTATCACTTCACACCAGCTTCCCCATCCCACCCCGTGTCCTCAAGTCCATTCTCTCAAGTCCACATCTTTATTACTGCCCTACAACTAGGTTCATCAGTACCATTTTTTTTTTACATTCCATATATATGCATTAGCATATGGTATTTGTTTTTCTCTTTCTGACTTCACTCTGAATGACAGACTCTAGGTCCATCCGCCTCACTACAAATAACTCAATTTCATTTCTTTTTATGGCTAAGTAATACTCCATTATATATATGTGCCACATCTTCTTCATCCATTCTTCTGTCGATGGACATTTAGGTTGGTTCCATGTCCTGGCCATTGTAAATAGTGCTGAAATGAACATTGTGGTACATGTCTCTTTTTGAATTATGGTCTTCTCAGGGTATATGCCCAGTAGTGGGATGGCTAGGTCATATGGCAGTTCTATTTTTAGTTTTTTAAGGAACCTCCATACTGTTTTCCATAGTGGTTGTATCAATTTACATTCCCACCAACAGTGCAGGAGGGTTCTGTTTTCACCACACCCTTTCCTGAATTTATTGTTTCTAGATTTTTTGATAATAGCCATTCTGACTGGTGTGAGGTGATACCTCATTGTAGTTTTGATTTGCATTTCTCTAATAATTAATGATGTTGAGCACCTTTTCATGTGCCTCTTGGCCATCTGTACGTCTTCCTTGGTGAAATGTCTATTTAGGTCTTCCGCCCATTTTTAATTGGATTGTTTGTTTTTATGGTATTGAGCTCCATGAGCTGATTGTATATTTTGGAGATTAATTCTTTGTCTGTGTTTCATTAGCAAATATTTTCTCCCACTCTGAGGGTTGTCTTTTTTATGCTTTCCTTTGCTGTGCAAAAGCTTTTAAGTTTCATTAGGCACCATTTGTTTATTTTTGTTTTTATTTCTGTTACTCTAGGAGGTGGGTCAAAAATGATCTTGCTGTGGTTTATTTCAAAGAGTGTTTTCCTTATGTTTTCCTCTAAGAGTTTTATAGTGTCTGGTCTTACATTTAGGTCTTTAGTCCATTTGTAGTTTATTTTTGTGTATGATGTTAGGTAGTATTCTAATTTCATTCTTTCACATGTTTCCCCATGTCCAGTTTTCCCAGCACCACGTATTGAAGAGGCTGTCTTTTCTGCATTGTATGTTCTTGCCTCCTTTGTTGTAAATTAGATGACCATATGTGTGTGGGCTTATCTCTGGGCATTCTATCCTGTTCCATTGATCTATATTTCTCTTTTGTGCCAGTACCATACTGTCTTGATTACTGTAGCTTTGTGGTATAGTGTGAAATCAGGGAGCCTGATTCCTCCAACACCATTTTTCTTTCTCAAGATTGCTTCAGCTGTTTGGGGTCCTTTGTGTTTCCATACGAATTGTAAAATTTTTTGTTCTAATTCTGTGAAGAATGCCATTGGTAGTTTGATAGGGATTGCATTGAATCTGTAGATTGCTTTGGGTAGTATAGTCATTTTCACAATATTGATTCTTCCAATTCAAGAACATGGTATATCTCTCCATCTCTTGGTATCATCTTTAATTTCTTTCATCAGTGTCTTAGAGTTTTCTGCATACAGGTATTTGTCTCCCTAGGTAGGTTTATTCCTAGGCATTTTATTCTTTTTGTTGCAATGGTAAATGGGAGTGTTTCCTTAATTTCTCTTACAGATTTTTCATCATTGGTGTATAGGAATGCAAGAGATTTCTGTGCATTAATTTTGTATCCTGCAACTTTACCAATTCATTGATTAGCTCTAGTAATTTTCTGATGGCATCTTTAGGATTCTCTATGTATAGTATCATGTCATCTGTAAACAGTGACAGTTTTACTTCTTGTTTTCCAATTTAAATTCCTTTTATTTCCTTTTCTTCTCTGATTGCCGTGGCTAGGACTTCCACAACTATGTTAAATAATAGTGGTGAGAGTGGACATCCTTGTCTTGTCCCTGATCTTAGAGGAAATGCTTTTAGTTTTTAACCACTGAGAAGGAAGTTTCCTGTGGGCTTGTCGTATATGGCCTTTATTAAGTTGAGGTAGGTTCCCTCTATGCCCATTTTATGGAGAATTTTTGTATAAATGGGTGTTGAATTTTGTCAAAAGCTTTTTCTGCACCTATCGAGATGATCATATGGTTTTTATTCCTTAATTTGTTAATGTGCTTTATCACATTGATTGATTTGCATATACTGAAGAATCGTGCATCCCCGGGATAAATCCCACTTGATCATGGTGTATGATCCCTTTACTTTGTTGTTGGATTCTGATTGCTAGTATTTTGTTGAGGATTTTTGCATTTATATTTATCAGTGATATAGGTCTGTAATTTTCTTTTTTTTGTAGTATCTTTGTCTGATTTTGGTATCAGCGTGATGGTGGCCTCATAGAATGAGTTTGGGAGTGTTCCTTCCTGTGCAATTTTTTGGAAGAGTTTGAGTAGGGTGGCTGTTAACTCTTCTCCAAATGTTTGATAGAATACACCTGTGAAGCCATCTGGTCCGGAACTTTTGTTTGTTGGAAGATTTTTAATCACAGTTTCAATTTCATTACTTGTGATTGGTCTGTTCATATTTTCTATTTCTTCCTGGTTCAGTCTTGAAAGGTTATACCTTTCTAAGAATTTGTCCATTTTTTCCAGGTTGTCCATTTTATTGTCGTAGAGTTGCTTGTAGTAGTCTCTTAGGATGCTTTGTATTTCTGCAGTGTCTGTTGTAACTTCTCCTTTTTCATTTCTAATTTTATTGATTTGAGTCCTCTCCCTCTTTTTCTTGATGAGTCTGGCTAAAGGTTTATCAATTTTGTTTATCTTCTCAAAGAACCAGCTTTTAGTTTTATTGATCTTTGCTATTGTTTTCTTTGTTTCTATTTCATTTATTTCTGCTCTGATTTTTATGATTTCTTTCCTTCTACTAACTTCGGGTTTTGTTTATTCTTCTTTCTTTAGTTCCTTTAGGTGTAAGGTTAGATTGCTTATTTGAGGTTTTTCTTGTTTATTGAGGTAGGCTTCTATTGCTATGAACTTCCCTGTTAGAACTGCTTTTGCTGCATCCCATTGGTTTTGCATAATCGTGTTTTCATTATAATTTGTCTGTAGGTATTTTTTGATTTCCTCTTTGATTTCTTCAGTTATCTCTTGGTTATTTAGTAACATATTGTTTAGCCTCCATGTGTTTGTATTTTTTACCCTGTAATTGATTTCTAATCTCATAGCATTGTGGTCAGAAAAGATGTTTGATATGACTTCAACTTTCTTAAATTTACTGAGGCTTGATTTGTGACCCAAGATGTGATCTGTCCTGGAGAATGTTCTGTGTGCACTAGAGAAGAAAGTGTAATTTGCTGTTTTTGGATGGAACATCCTATAAATATCAATTAAATCTCTCTGATCTGTTGTGTCATTTAAAGCTTGTGTTTCCTTATTAGTTTTCTGTTTGGATGATCTGTCCATTGGTGTTAGTGAGGTGTTAAAGTTCCCCAGTATTATTGTGTTACTGTTGATTTCCTCTTTTATAGCTATTAGCAGTTGCCTTATCTATTGAGGTGCTCCTACGTTGGGTGCATATATATTTATAATTGTTATATCTTCCTTTTGGATTGATCCCTTGATCATTATGTAGTGTCCTTCTTGTCTCTTGTAACATTCTTTTTTTAAAGTCTATTTCATCTGATATGAGTATTCCTACTCCAGCTTTCTTTTGGTTTCCATTTGCATGGAATATCTTTTTCCATCCCCTCACTTTCAGTCTGTATGTATCCCTAGGTCTGAAGTGGGTCTCTTGTAGACAACATATATATGGGTCTTGTTTGTGTATCCATTCAGTGAGCCTGTGTCTTTTGTTTGGAGCATTTAATCCATTCACGTTTAAGGTAAATATCAATATGCATGTTTCTATTACCATTTTCTTAATTGTTATGGGTTTGTTTTTGTAGCTCCTTTTCTTCTCTTGTGTTTCCCACTTAGAGAAGTTCCTTTAGCATTTGTTGTAGAGCTGGTTTGGTAGTGCTGAATTTTCGTAGCTTTTGCTTGTCTGTAAAGCTTTTGAATTCTCCGACAAATCTGAATGAGAACCTTGCCAGGTAGAGTAATCTTGGTTGTAGGTTGTTCCCTTTCATCACTTTAAATATATCATGTCACTCTCTTCTGGCATGTAGAGTTTCTGCTGAGAAATTAGCTGTTAACCTTATGGGAGTTCCCTTGTATGTTATTTGTCATTTTTCCCTTGTTGCTTCCAATAATTTTTGTCTTTAATTTTTGCCAATTTGATTACTATGTGCCTCGACATGTTTCTCCTTGGGTTTATGCTCTTTGGGACTCTCTGTGCTTCCTGGACTTAGGTGGCTATTTCCTTTCCCATGTTAGGGAAGTTTTCGACTATAATCTCTTCAAATATTTTCTTGGGTCCTTTCTCTCTCTCTTCTCCTTCTGGGACCCCTATAATGTGAAAGTTGTTTCATTTAATGTTGTCCCAGAGGTTTCTTAGGCTGTCTTAATTTCTTTTCATTCTTTTTCCTTTATTCTGTTCCACGGCAGTGAATTCCACCATTCTGTCTTCCGGGTCACTTATCCGTTCTTCTGCCTTAGTTATTCTGCTATTGATTTCTTCTAGTGTGTTTTCATTTCAGTTATTTTATTCTTTATCTCTGTTTGTTTGTTCTTTAATTCTTCTAGGTGTTTGTTCTTTAATTCTGCTAGGTGTTTGTTAAACATTTCTTTCATCCTCTCAATCTTTGCCTCCATTCTTTTTCCGAGGTCCTGGATCATCTTCACTATCATTATTCTGAATTCTTTATCTGGAAGGTTGTCTATCTCCACTTCATTTAGTTGTTTTTCTGGGGGTTTTATCTTGTTCCTTCATCTGGTACATAGCCCTCTGCCTTTTCATCTTGTCTATCTTTCTATGAATATGGTTTTTGTTCCACAGGCTGCAGGATTGTAGTTCTTCTTGCTTCTGTTGTCTGCCCTCTGGTGGATGAGTCTATCTAAGAGGATTTTGCAAGTTTCCTGATAGGAGGGACTGGTGGTGGGTAGAGCTGGGTGTTGCTCTGGCAAACAGAGCTCAGTAAAATTTTAATCCGCTTCTCTGCTGATCACGGGGCTGGGTTCCCTCCCTGTTTGTTGTTTGGCCTGAGATGACCAACACTAGAGCCTACCTAGCTCTTTGGTGGGGTTAATGGTGGACTCTGGGTGGGCTACGCCAAGGAGTACTTCCCAGAACTTCTGCTGCCAGTTTCCTTATCCTCAAGCTGAGCCTCAGCCACCCCCCACCACTGCAGGAGACCCTCTAACACTAGCAGATAGGTCTGGTTCAGTTTCTTATGGTGTCACTCCTCCTTCCCCTGAGTCCCGATGAGCACACTACTTTGTGTGTGCCCTGCAAGAGTGGAGTCTCTGTTTCCCCCAGTCCTGTCAAAGTCCCGCATTCAAATCCCACTAACCTTCAAAGTCTGATTCTCTAGGAATTCCTCTTCCTTTTGCCAGACCACCAGGTTGGGAAGCCTGAGGTGGGGCTCAGAACCTTCACTCCAGTGGGTGGACTTCTGTGATATAAGTGTTGTCCAGTTTGTGAGTCACCCACCCAGCAGTTATGGGATTTGACTTTATTGTGATTGCGCCCCTCCTACCATCTCATTATGGCTTCTCCTTTGTCTTTCTATGTGGGATATCTTTTCTGGTGAGTTCCAGTGTCCTCCTGTTGATGACTGCTCAGCAGTTAGTTGTTATTCCGGTGCTCTCTCAAGAGGGAGTGAGCACACATCCTTCTACTCCACCATCCTGAGCCAATCAATCTCCCCATGTATCTTGTTGCCTTCTAGATTCCAAGCAATATGCCAGAAATTGCCAGAATTCCCTATGGACTTTTAATTCTTTATTCTTTAATTTATTATTATTACTTTTGGTCAGCTTGTCCTTTGGTCAGCTTGTTATTTATTTATTTTTTTTGCTGGCCTCACTTTATTTTATTTAGTTATTAAAAAATACTCTTTCCTTTTGTAGAGAGCCCTTAGGATTTACCATCTTGACAACTTTACTATATAACGTACACAGTATTAATTATATTAACTGTGTTGTACATTATATCCCTACTACTTATTTATCTTATAACTGGAAGTTTGTACCGTTTGACCACCTTTATCCAATTTCCCCCTCCCTCCCTACCCCCTACCTCTACTGACTACAAATCTGATCTCTTTTTCTCTGAGTTTGCTTGCTTTTTGAAGTATTATTGCCTACAACACTATGCAAGTTCTTGGTGCACAACATGATGATTTGATATTTCTATACATTACAAAATAATCACCACAAAAAATCTAGTTAATATCCCTTGCCATACACAGTTATTAACTTATTATTGATTATATTACCCACACTGTACATTTCATCCCTGTCACACATCCATTTGCAACTGGATGTTTGTACCTCTTCATTTTCGTCACCTATTTCACTCATTGCCCTCCCCCCTCCCCTCTAGCAACCACCCATTTGTTCTCTGTATGTGTGAATCTATTTCTGTTTTTTTATACTTGTTCATTTGTTTTGTTTTTTAGATTTCACATATATGTAAAATCAGATGGCATTTGTCTTTCTCTGTTTGACTTATTTCACTTTGCATAATACACTCTAGGTCCATCCATGGTATCACAAATGACAAGATTTCATTCTTTTCTATACCTGAGTAATATTCCATTGTGTGTGTGTGTGTGTACACATACATTCACATACCCCACACCTTCTTTATCCATTCATCTAATCATGGACACTTAGGTTGCTTCCATAACTTGGCTATTATGGGTGCAATGAACATTGGGGTGCATATATCTTTTCAAATTAGTGCTTTTGTTTTCTTTGGAAAAGTACCCAGAAGTGGGATTGCTGGATTATATGGTAGTTCTATTTTTAATTTTTTGAGGAATCTCCACAATTTTTTTCATAGTGGCTGCATCAATTTACATTCCTACCAACATGGCACAAGGGTTTCCTTTTCCCACATCCTCACCAACACTTATTATTTGTTGTGTTTTTGATAATAACCATTTTGACAGGTGTGAGGTGATATCAAATATGGTTTTGATTTGCATTTCCCTGATAATTAGTGATGTTGAACATCTTTTCATATGTGCGTTGTCCATCTGTATGTCTTCTTTGGAAAAATGTTTATTCAGGTCCTATGCACATTTTTAAAATCAGGTTGTTTGTGTTTTTGATGTTGAGTTGTATGAGTTCTTTGTATATTTTGGATATTAACCCCTCATGAGATATATGACTTGCAAATATTTTCTCCCATTCAGTAGGTTGCCTTTTGTTTTGTTAGTTTCCTTTGCTGTGCAAAAGATTTTTATTTTCATGAATTTTGACAGATAACAAGAAGCTAATGTTATGTTCAAAGCAGCTCTGAATCAGGTCAGCTAATAAAAACCATGGGATTGGAGCTTTCTAGTGAGCAAGGACATCAGATGTTTACAATTCCTTGGGAATGGGGCTTTTGTGGACCTCCAAATCTGTTTTTCCTTCTCCAGTGGCTGCAAAGACTGTTTCCACACATGCATCAGTTTAGGGAGAAGGGGAATAAGAATAGTGTAAATAAATTTTAAAAGCTTGTTGTTCTTACTGAGATTTGGCTATTTTTCTTACATAAGTACTATTCAGATTTATTAAAGTGTGTAATTCATTTTCAGCATTCTGAAAAAGTTGATTTTGACAGTTTTGGCAGAGTGTTCATTGCTTTTATAGAGGAGTGGCTTTTCCAGGTCTTACTATGCAGTTCTGGTAAAATTCCCTCCTAAATGTACTTTAAAAGTAAATGTTTATTATGCACCTGCTACATTAGAGATTATATTTTAATTAGTAGAGTTAAAAGCAAGCTAAGACTTGAATTTATGATAGTTAGCAATTACTAAGTGGCAATGGAGTTTCTGGTAAACTGCTAAGTGCATTATTGAATGGTCTCATTGAATTTACACAATTAATGTGTAAGGTAGTTTTTATTATCTCTCTTATCTGGATAAGGGGGCTCAGGTTTAGTGATCTTAAATTACTTGGCCAAGGTGTTATAGTAGGTTTGGGGCTAAGACACTGCTTGATACTAACTAAGATTAATACTCTTTAAAATATTATGTAATAAGGGTAACTTCAAATGCATACATTATATTGTTTAATTAACAGATTTATATATACTAAACATTTATATTTCATAAGCTGTTTTCATAAGAATTTTCGTGAAAACACTTACATAGGGATACCCTAGATCAGGTAAAATTTTGAAATCTTCATTTAAATAACTCTTAACACTGTCACGCTAGACATACATCAAGCTGTTATCCTCCTGATCTCATTCAAAACAGCTGTTTTGAATGTTTAAAATGTGTTGAAAATGAGTTTAAAATGTGACCTAAAATCTTTTCCTTCATCAATAGGGAAAGATCAAAATTATCTTCTAGAATTTAACCAGGGAATAAAGGTGGATGCCCTTCATAATCTCTCTTCTGTCTCAACAAGGAAGACTAGAAATTTCATTTTCTGAATTTCAGTTGTCTTGGAATTTTTCATTTGCCAATGTTTTATTTTATATATGTGCTTTTAAATTTTCCCCAGATTTTTAATATCAATTTTAATCTAAGGAGCCACAGTTCAGAAACATTTAATACTTATGCCTTTCATGATACATGATAGATATCAAAATAGTGGTATCTTTGGGTAGGGGAGGAAAGTCCTGGGAAGTGGCATGTGACAGCTTTCTGAGATGCTGAAAATACTTTTTGTCTTGACAGGTGATGGTTACATAAAAGCATCATATGTAAAAATAAGGCCCAGTAAATTTAAGATTTATATCATGCATTTTATTGTATAGTATTGAACGATATTTCAAATAAAATAAGTATAACAAAAATATAATTTGCTTTGTGCACAAAACAATAATCTAATTTTCCTCTGTTTCTTTTTGTAAAACTTCTAAACATCATTTTAAAATTACCTTCATTCTTCAAATGTCATATATTCTTTTAGCATAAATCCTGATTTGAAATTCATTGTGTGGCCACCATGTCCTGCCTGCCATCTGCTGCACATGGTGGGGTGTTACTACAGGACCTTGCTTCAGACAGGTCTGGACTCAAAGAGGGCTAAAAATTCTCAACAGAAACTCTCTGGTAATTAAGCAGCATGCAGCAACAAATGAACACAGCCATGTGGTTGACAGGGTCTTGGTGCTCTGGCCGGGTGTCAGACCTGAGCCTCTGAGGTGGGAGAGCCAAGTTCTGGACATTGGACCACCAGAGACCTCCCAGCCCCACATAATAACAAATGGGAAAAGATCTCCAAGAGATCTCCATCTCAATGCTAAGACCCAGCTCCACTCAATGACCAGCAAGCGACAGTGCTGGACACCCTATGCTGAACAATTAGCAAGATAGGAATACAAATCCACCCATTAGCAGAGAGGCTGGCTAAAATCATAATAAGTTCACAGACACCCCAAAACACACCACGAGATGTGGTCCTGTCCACCATAAAAAAAAGATCCAGCCTCAACCACCAAAACACAGGCATGAGTCCCCTCCACCGGGAAGCCTATACAAACCACTGAGCCAAACTTAACCACTGGGAGCATACACCAAAAACAACAGGAAACACAAACCTGCAGCCTGAAAAACGGACACCCAAATGCAGTAAGTTAAGCAAAATGAGAAGACAGAGAAATACACAGCAGATGAAGGAGCAAGGTGAAAACCCACCAGACCAAACAAATAAAGAGGAAATAGGCAGTCTACCTGAAGAAGAATTTGGACTAATGAAAGGAAAGATGATCCAAAATCTTGGAAATAGAATGGAGAAAATACAAGAAACTTTTAACAAGGACCTAGAAGAAATAAAGAGCAAACAAACAATGATGAACAACACAATGAATGAAATTAAAAATTCTCTAGAAAGAATCAATAGAAGAATAACTGAGGTAAAAGAACGGATAAGTGACATGGAAAATAAAACATTGGAATAACTACCAGAGAGCAAAATGAAGAAAAAAGAATGAAAAGAATTAAGAAAACACTCAGAGACCTCTGGGATAATAATAAATACATCAACATTCGAATTATTGGGGTCCCAGAAAAAGAAGAGAAAATAAAGGGGGCTGAGAAACTACTTGAAGAGATTATATTTGAAAACTTCCCTTATATGGGTAAGGAAATAGTCAAGTCCAGGAAGTTCAGAGGGTCCCATAAATGATAAATCCAAGGAGAAACACGCCAAGACACATGTTAATCAAACTACCAAAAATTAAATATTAAAAGCAACAATTAACATACAAGGGAATCCTCCTAAGGTTAAGAGCTGATCTTTCAGCAAAAACTCTGCAAGCTAGAAGGGAGTGGCAGAACGTATTTAAAGTGATAAAAGGGAAAAACCTACAACCCATATTACTCTACCCAGCAAGGATCTCATTCAGATTCGATGGAGAAATTAAAACGTTTATAGACAGCCAAAGTTAAGAGAAATCAGCACCACCAAACCAGCTTTACAAAAAATTCTAAAGGAACCTGTCTAGGCAGGAAACACAAGGGAAGGAAAAGACCTATGACAGCAAACCCAAAACAATTAACAAAATGGTAATAGGAACATACATATCAATAACTACCTTAAATGTAAGTGGATTAAATGCTCCAACCAAAAGACATAGACTGGCTGAATGGATACAAAAACAAGACCCGTATATATGCTGACAACAAGAGAACCACTTCAGCCCTAGGGACACATACAGACTGAAAGTGAGGGGATGGAAAAGGATATTCCATTCAAATGGAAATCAGAAGAAAGCTGGAGTAGCAATTCTCATATCAGACAAAATAGACTTTAAAATAAAGACTATTATAAGAGACAAAGAAGGACACTACATAATGATCAAAGGATCAATTCAAGAAGAAGATATAACAATTGTAAATATTTAAGCACCCAACATAGGAGCACCTCAATACATAAGACAAATACTAACAGCCATAAAAAGGGAAATTGACAATAACACAATAATAGGGGACTTCAACACCCCACTTTCACCAACAGACAGATCATCAGACATGAAAATAAATAAGGAAACACAAGCTTTAAATGATACATTAAACAGGATGGACTTAATTGATATTTATAGGACACTCCATCCAAAAACAACAGAATACACATTCTTCTCAAGTGCTCATGGAACATTCTCCAGGATAGATCATATCTTGGGTCACAAATCAAGCCTTGGTAAATTTAAGAAAATTGAAGTCATATCAAGTATCTTTTCCTACCACAATGCTATGAGACTAGATATCAATTACAGGAAAAAACCTGTAAGAAATACAAACATATGGAGGCTAAACAACACACTACTTAATAACCAAGAGATCACTGAAGAAATCAAAGAGGAAATCAAAACATACCTAGAAAAAAATGATAATGAAAACACAATGACTCAAAACCTATGGGATGTAGCAAAAGCAGTTCTAAGGGGAAAGTTTACAGCTATACAAGCCTACCTTAAGAAACAGGAAACATCTCAAAAAAAAAAAAAACAACCTAACCTTACACCTAAAGCAATTAGAGAAAGAACAAAAAAACCCCAAATTTAGCAGAAAGAAAGAAATCATAAAGATCAGATCAGAAATAAATGAAAAAGAACTGAAGGAAACGATAGCAAAGATCAATAAAACTAAAAGCTGGTTCTTTGAGAAGATAAACAAAATTGATAAACCATGAGCAAGACTTATCAAGAAAAAAAGGGAGAAGACTCAAATCAATAGAATTAGAAATGAAAAAGGAGAAGTAACAGCTGACACTGCAGAAATACAAAGGATCATGAGAGATTACTACAGGCAACTATATGCCAATAAAATGGACAACCTGGAAGAAATGGACTAATTCTTAGGAATGCACAACCTTCCAAGACTGAACCAGGAAGAAATAGAAAATATGAACAGACCAATCACAAGCCCTGAAATTGAAACTGTGATTAAAAATCTTCCAACAAACAAAAGCCCAGGACCAGATGGCTTCACAGGGGAATTATATCAAACATTGAGAGAAGAGCTAACACCTATCCTTCTCAAACTCTTCCAAAATATAGCAGAGGGAGGAACATTCCCAAACGCATTCTAAAAGGCCACTATCACTCTGATACCAAAACCAGACAAACATGTCACAAAGAAAGAAAACTACAGGCCAATATCACTGATGAACATTGATGCAAAAATCCTCAACAAAATACTAGCAAACAGAATCCAACAGCACATTAAAAGGATCATACACCATGATCAAGTGGGGTTTATTCCAGGAATGCAAGGATTCTTCAATATATGCAAATCAATCAATGTGATACACCATATTAACAAATTGAAGGAGAAAAACCATATGATCATCTCAATAGATGCAGAGAAAGCTTTTAACAAAATTCAACACCTATTTATAATAAAAACCCTGCAGAAAGTAGGCATAGAGGGAACTTTCCTCAACATAATAAAGGCCATATATGACAAACCCACAGCCAACATTGTCCTCAATGGTGAAAAACTGAAACCATTTCCACTAAGAACAGGAAAAAGACAAGATTGCCCACTCTCACTACTATTATTCAACATAGTTTTGGCCCAGCAATCAGAGAAAAAAATAAAATAAAAGGAATCCAAATTGGAAAAGAAGAAGTAAAGCTGTCACTGTTTGCAGATGACATGATACTATACATAGAGAATCCTAAAGATGCTACCAGAAAGCTACTAGAGCTAATCAATGAATTTGGTAAAGTAGAAGGATACAAAATTATTGCAGAGAAATCTCTTGCATTCCTATACACTAATGATGTAAAATATGAAAGTGAAATTAAGAAAACACTTCCATTTACCATTGCAACAAAAAGAATAAAATATCTAGGAATAAAACTACCTAAGGAGACAAAAGACCTGTATGCAAAAAATTATGACACTGATGAAAGAAATTAAAGATGATACAAACAGATGGAGAGATATACCATGTTCTTGGATTGGAATAATCAACATTGTGAAAATGACTACTACCCAGAGCAATCAACAGATTCAATGCAATCCCTATCAAACTACCACTGGCATTTTTCACAGAACTAGAACAAAAAATTTCACAATTTGTATGGAAACACAAAAGACCCCGAATAGCCAAAGCAATCATGAGAAAGAAAAACGGAGCTGGAGGAATCAGGCTCCCTGACTTCAGACTATACTACAAACTACAGTAACCAAGACAGTATGGTACTGGCACAAAAACAGAAGTACAGATCAATGGAACAGGATAGAAAGCCCAGAGATAAACCCACACACATATTGTCACCTTAACTTTGATAAAGGAGGCAATATACAGTGGAGAAAAGACAGCCTCTTCAATAAGTGGTGCTGGGAAAACTGGCCAGCTACATGTAAAAGAATGAAATTAGAACACTCCCTAGCACCATATACAAAAATAAACTCAGAATGGATTAAAGACCTAAATGTAAGGCCATTCACCATCAAGTTCTTAGAGGAAAACATAGGCAGAACACTCTATGACATAAGTCACAGCAAGATCCTTTTTGACCCACCTCCTAGAGGAATGGAAATAAAAGCAAAAATAAACAAATGGGACCTAATGAAACCTAAAAGCTTTTGCACAGCAAAGGAAACCATAAACAAGACCAAAAGACAACCCTCAGAATGGAAGAAAATATTTGCAAATGAAGCAACTGACAAAGGATTAATCTCCAAAACATACAAGCAACCCATGCAGCTCAATATCAAAAAAGCAAGCAACCCAATCCAAAAATGGGCAGAAGACCTAAACAGACATTTCTCCAAAGATGTACAGATTGCCAACAAACACATGAAAGGATGCTCAGCATCATTAATCATTAGAGAAATACAATTCAAAAGTACAATGAGATATCTCACACGGGTCAGAATTACCATCATCAAAAAATCTACAAACAGGGCTTCCCGGGTGGCACAGTGGTTGAGAGTCCACCTGCCGATGCAGGGGACGTGGGTTCATGCTCCGGTCTGTGAAGATCCCACATGCCGCAGAGCAGCTGGGCCCGTGAGCCATGGCCGCTGAGCCTGCGCATCCAGAGCCTGTGCTCCGCAATGGGAGAGGCCACAACAGTGAGAGGCCCACGTACCACACACACACACAAAAATCTATAAACATTAAATGCTGGAGAGGGTGTGGAGGAAAGGGAACCCTCTTGCACTGTTGGTCGGAATGTAAATTGAGACAGCCACTATGGAGAATAGTATGGAGGTTCCTTAAAAAACTACAAATAGAACTACCATATGACCCAGTAATCCCACTACTGGGTATATACCCTGAGAAAACCATAATTCAAAAAGAGTCATGTACCAAAATGTTCATTGCAGCTCTATTTACAATATCCAGAACATGGAAGCAACCTAAGTGTCCATCAACAGATGAATGGATAAAGAAAATGTGGCACATATATACAATGGAATATTACTCAGCCATAAAAAGGAATGAAACTGAGTTATTTGTAGTAAGGTGGATGGACCTAGAGACTGTCATACAGAGTGAAGTAAGAAAGAGAAAAATAAATACCGTATATTAACACATATATATGGAATCTAAAAAACAACAAAACAACAAAAAAATAAAATGGTCAGAAGAACCTAGGGGCAAGACGGGAATAAAGATGCAGAGCTACTAGAGAATGGACTTGAGGATATGGGGAGGGGGAAGGGTAAGCTGGGACAAAGTGAGAGAGTGGCTTGGACATATATACACTACCAAACGTAAAATAGTTAGCTAGTAGGAAGCAGCCGCATAGCACAGAGAGATCAGCTTGGTGCTCTGTGACCACCTAGAGGGCTGGGATAGGGAGTGTGGGAGGGAGGGAGATACAAGAGTGAAGAGACATGGGGACATATGTATATGTATAACTGATTCACTTTGTTATAAAGCAGAAACTGACACACCATTGTAAAACAATTATACTCTAATAAAGATGTTTAAAAAAATTGTCAAGATCACCGTTATGTATAATTTTCATAGCAGTTAATGTCTTTCTTTCAGTGTTTTAATATATTTGATTAGGTTTCTACTGTTAAATGCATTCCAATTTATTCTGACTTTCAGGGAAGGAATATATATATATATATATATATATATATATATATCCATATATGTACAATACCTATCATCTGTCAGTCTATCTATCTATCTACAGAGAGACAGAGAGACAGAGACAGAGAATAGTATGAGGGGGAAAAAAACCCAGGTCATATATGAGAGAAAAAGCATAGGCATAGTAACAATGAATTATACAAAAGAATTAAAAGTGAAAAGTTGAAAGATACAGGAAAATAGAAAGGAGAGTTTAATACACATCATGAAAGATAGAAGAAAGATAAATATGGAATAAAAGGGAGTTAGGATGTTTTACAAACAAGATAGAAAATCCTTCAATATATGTACTCCTTGGAATAGTCAGACATTTGCCTCCAGGACTACTTTATCTAATGAATTATATCTTATTTTTTTGAAAAAATCTTCATGTCTGATAATTGTTCCAGCTTTTTTCAATGTTCAGACTAGTCAGATATTGATTTTTTATTATCTCAAATAAAACAAGGAATGAAACATACCTGCAAGAAGACTAAAATTATTCAAACCTTTTATTGTAATTAATTCGATGCATTCTTGAACATTTAATAAGTATGACATTGTTTGTTAGGGTAAAATGTCCAAAGAAACTGGGTTTTTGTACAAAAAATTATCTCAAATTAACAAATATACCTTTTCTTGAGTTGATAAGCTCCCTATTTGAAGAAATATTCAAGATTGATGATGAGCAGAAATATTTATATGTATATATATGTGTATGTATACACACATACATATGGGCTGAGCTAGATTGCATATTGTAGTAAAGTATTGAAATATAGTTGCCTTCAAGATTTTATTCTAAATAAGAATGTGATAGGAAAGAAATGCCCTTCACTAACAAAATACCAAAATACCACTATTCTATTCTGGGCATTAACAGACACCATTTTCCATATCAAGAATAAAATTAGTACAAAGTGCCATATTTTCCAAGTATAAAAGATAACTAGGATGACTCCAGAGCAAGACTAGCTTCTTTGCCATCAGCGGAATCAACAGGGGTGTCAGCCAAGAGCACTGTAGCTAGTTAAAAGCATACATGTTTCTAGAAAAGAACATATTCTGAAGTGAGATATTTTAGTTCATCCTGCAAAATTTAACTTCTAAATATGGACTTGAGTAAGTTTGGCTTCAGAGATTACTAAATAAAATATGGCAAGGGGATTTGAGACTCTGCATATGTAGGAAAGTTATTAATGACAACAATTAAAATCATTCTATCAAGGGAGTAATATCTCAGGTGTAGCGCAGAAATTACACTTAAAGGTATGTTGTGTCTTGCTCTAAATTAGAGTTAGCCTTTTGAGTATAAACAAGTTTATTTTATCTGAGGAATCCTGCTTGAAAATGAAGATATATGTGCATACGTATATTTGGACATACATTAATATGCATACATATGTAGATATACACATATGTAAATGTATACTGTATTCAGTATAGTGTTTTATGGCATAACCCACATTTTAATAATTATCTAATCTTATTTTACAATTCATGAATCATCACAAAATTTATAAAAGGCAGTAGGACAATTAAAATACTTGCCTTATGTAGTTATTTTTTAAATATCATAATTATCATAGAGGAAAATATTTCATACAAAGGGAAGAAAATTTTTCAGCAAGACTGATTACTATCATCTTAAGGAGATGGAAAAGCACACAATACTCCCTATTTTAAATTTGTGTTAAGGCAATTTAAACATTAGTAAAATATCATTATGATTGTAAGTAATAATATGTAAGCATCTATAAAAATTGGCTAAGGACAATATAAATGAAGGGAGTGGGAAATTTTGCAGAGTCTAAAATAATTTGGGAAATTAAATGCAAATCTGTACACCCAGATGATGAATTACTTTTCATGAAAAAAAAAACTGGTTGTCTACTTCATACAGCAAATATTTCCAATGTCATAAAGCAATATTTTTAGATTTCTGTCATTTATATTCTTATTTACTTTTGTGACAGGTCAGTATCTCCAAATTTTTCAAACCTGTTCAGAAATTATACCAAAATAATGGTATAAATATTATAAGTCATTTACTGTTCACTTTCTCCTTACATGACAGTACTTCTTCGTATTTAGTACCAATAAATATTATCTCA
This sequence comes from Mesoplodon mirus, assembly GCF_964341445.2. Lineage (NCBI taxonomy): Eukaryota > Metazoa > Chordata > Mammalia > Artiodactyla > Ziphiidae > Mesoplodon > Mesoplodon mirus. The sequence continues at coordinate 49,083,611 of NC_138984.1, forward strand.
TTACTACTATCATCAGTACTATAAAATAGGCACTTTATGAGGTGCAGTGGGAGGTTAGTGTAAGGAACACATGAATCTGCAGAAGTGGGGAGGAGTGCAATAAGTATATATATGTGTACATGTGTGTGATATATATGTGTATGCATAGGTATTTATGTGGAGAAATTGGTCAGGGATATTTATAGAGGGGAAAGATCACTTGGACTTGATGTTATACAGTAATTTCAGAGAGGAATTATAACTATGATAAATAATACATAAAATCACAAAAATATGTTAAGGCATTATAGATCTTACTCTCCAACCCTCCCCCACCCTCACGACACACACCAGCTATAAAGTTTCAGGTTAATTATGGCAAAGATACAGAATGTACAGACTCTAGGTTGTTATACAGAGCAGAGGCTGCTGTAGATTATATTTGTGAGACTCCCTTGACCTGTTTCCATCTAAGTTACTGTGCTGCAGATTACACTTCCTGCTAGAGTTAAGAAGGAAGCTAATTTTTGCCTTGCCCTGACCTTTTAGACTCTAGGTAATTTATACACTATTGGAATACTTCACAAAATTCCTCCTTGGACTTGCTCTACCAATATGAACCGTTACTGGCTTATCAAAGCAACATCTTCATGATTGAGAGGATAGGAAGACATATGGATATAGTCAGTGACCAGGACTCCTGAACCATACCTCAGCCTCCACTCTCTAACAGACTCAAAGCTGATTTCCTCACACACAGTGTGCTGCTGAAATGTACAGAATTAGGGGTTGTAATAGCTGAATAGGCCAAATGAGTAATTAAAAGGGCTTAAGGAGTTGTGTTTGAATCTGCACATGATGGGAGCTACTGTATGTTTTTGAGAAAAGGAGGGGCAGGATAAAGTATTCAAAATTAAAAAAAAACACTTTCATTGTAGTATAGAGGATAAAATGAAAGGAGAGATTAGAAGTAGGGAGAGATTTGAACTCTGTTGATGCTGTTCAGTGTGAGATGATAATAGTCTGAACTAAGGAAAAGGTGATAAAGAGAAGGTTATGAATTTGTCAAATTAACACTCATTAAGTGGAGCACAAGGTGCCGGATGGTGAGCAGCGGTTAAATGAGACCACAAGAGAAGCTGAAATAGAGAAGTTTATTACAGATCCTGGAGGAAGTACCTGGCATGCCTTGAGGGGTCACACAGGGAGGTCAAGGCAGAGTGCAGACAGAGAGACAGACAGGACCTCAGGTACATGCCTTTATTAGGTTCCATGGGTGGAGTACTTGGGGGTTCCTGGGCTAAGGACAGATTGGTCAACTCAAACCCAAAGGTTCTGGTAAGCCCCATGGGTGTCTTAATCAAAGGAGCTCATGAGGGGAGGGGAAGGAATTGATGGCCAGGGAGACTACTCATCACAAGACTGTTGGGGAAGTCATATCAGGAACTTACATTTCCTTATGACTGTGGGTTGCTATCTAGGGCATTCATAAGCAGCTAGTGTCAGTGTAAAGTCACTGCAGGCCAGTTGACCAAACAAAATGAATGCTGAGACAACAATACTGTGGAGTAATTTAGCTAAACTCTCTTCAAGGGCAGGGAAATATGTCTGGGTGGGTGTGGAGAGAAAATGGGATAGGCAGTGGTTGGAGAGACATTGGCGAGAGATTTCATTGATCATATAACACATTGGAAAGGCTATGGTGAAAGACGGGGTAAAGCTGATGATAAAACTTGGTTAAAATTTCAGAGTCTATACTGAGGTCTACATGTAATGTACATAATTCTGGCCAAATTAAGCCTTCTCGAAACTGAAGTTCAAAATCCAAAGTCCATTTATTAGGATCAGTGTCAATTTTGTTTTATTCCTTTTATGAACAGAGTTTTCTTATGTATGGGAATCCAGAAGCTTGTAGGTTTTTTTTGATGCAAGAGTGGATTTGCTGGAATTTTATTTTCTGGTACCCATTTATTCAGCTCTGGACAACTATCAGAGAGCTGGACAGCTTTCAACAGCAGTCACTGGGACCATCAAATTCTCCCATGAAAATGACCCCAGAAATTGACTTGGCTTGTCAAAGACATACAATCAGAAAAAAAGATGTAAAATATAAGACAGTCAAGTTGCTCAATTGGCTTGTGTGCAAAATCTTGGAATAGTCCCAGAATGCTTACGTTATAACTTCCCTAGTCCTTTACCTTCTGGCATGTGTCTTTGTATTTTACTATTTATTTAACAAAGTCATATCCTTCATATTTACTTATGGAGGCTCACGGAATGTGTGTGTGTGTGTGTGTATATATATATTTGTTTGCTCACTTAGAGTATCAGAAATATAAAAGGTCCTGAAATTGAAACTAGGAATAAAATGGGAAATCTTACTTAGATATCTAACCTATATAATTTTCACTGTAAATCTGTGTTTAGAACACTGGGCTCTGGTACACGATTGTCTCCCATTCTACTCTTACTTATTGTTTGTACCATTTGTTGAGACGCCTACCTTAGTTGTTTCTAATTTGGTCTTTATTCACTCTAATTCTCATACTTTGTTTTTCTATTGCACTTTTAATTTTTGTAATGTTTTTTTTCTTTTTTTTTATTAAATCAGTTATACATATAGATATGTTCCCATATCCCCTCCCTTTTGCGTCTCCCTCCCACCCTCCCTATCCCACCCCTCCAGGCGGTCACAAAGCACCAAGCTGATCTCCCTGTGCTATGCGGCTGCTTCCCACTAGCTATCTACTTTACGTTTGGTAGTGTATATATGTCCATGCCGCTCTTTCACTTTGTCACAGCTTACCCTTCCCCCTCCCCATATCCTCAAGTCCATTCTTTAGTAGGTCTGTGTCTTTATTCCTGTCTTACCCCTATGTTCTTCATGACATTTTTTTCTTAAATTCCATATATATGTGTCAGCATACAGTATTTGTCTTTCTCTTTCTGACTTACTTCACTCTGTATGACAGACTGTAGGTCCATCCACCTCATTACAAATAGCTCAATTTCGTTTCTTTTTATGGCTGAGTAATATTCCATTGTATATATGTGCCACATCTTCTTTACCCATTCATCCGATGATGGACACTTAGGTTGTTTCCATCTCTGGGCTACTGTAAATAGGGCTGCTATGAACATTTTGGTACATGTCTCTTTTTGAATTATGGTTTTCTCAGGGTATATGCCCGGTAGTGGGATTGCTGGGTCATATGGTAGTTCTATTTGTAGTTTTTTAAGGAACCTCCATACCGTTCTCCATAGTGGCTGTACCAATTCACATTCCCACCAGCAGTGCAAGAGTGTTCCCTTTTTTCCACACCCTCTCCAGCATTTCTTGTTTCTAGATTTTTTGATGATGGCCATTTTGACTGGTGTGAGATGATATCTCATTGTAGTTTTGATTTGCATTTCTCTAATGAGTAAAGATGTTGAACATCCTTTCATGTGTTTGTTGGCAGTCTGTATATCTTCTTTGGAGAAATGTCTATTTAGGTCTTCTGCCCATTTTTGGATTGGGTTGTTTGTTTTTTTGTTATTGAGCTGCATGAGCTGCTTATAAATTTTGGAGATTAATCCTTTGTCAGTTGCTTCATTTGCAAATATTTTCTCCCATTCTGAGGGTTGTCTTTTGGTCTTGTTTATGGTTCCCTTTGCTGTGCAAAAGCTTTTAAGTGTCATTAGGTCCCATGTGTTTATTTTTGTCTTTATTTCCATTTCTCTAGGAGGTGGGTCAAAAAGGATCTTGCTCTGATTTATGTCATAGAGTGTTCTGCCTATGTTTTCCTCTAAGAGTTTGATAGTTTCTGGCCTTACATTTAGGTCTTTAATCCATTTTGAGCTTATTTTTGTGTATGGTGTTAGGGAGTGATCTAATCTCATACTTTTACATGTCCCTATCCAGTTTTCCCAGCACCACTTATTGAAGAGACTGTCCTTTCTCCACTGTACATTCCTGCCTCCTTTATCAAAGATAAGGTGACCATATGTGCGTGGGTTTATCTCTGGGCTTTCTATCCTGTTCCATTGATCTATCTTTCTGTTTTTGTGCCAGTACCATACTGTCTTGATTACTGTAGCTCTGTAGTATAGTCTGAAGTCAGGGAGCCTGATTCCTCCAGCTCCATTTTTCGTTCTCAAGATTGCTTTGGCTATTCGTGGTCTTTTGTGTTTCCATACAAATTGTGAAATTTTTTGCTCTAGTTCTGTGAAAAATGCCCGTGGTAGTTTGATAGGGATTGCATTGAATCTGTAGATTGCTTTGGGTAGTAGAGTAATTTTCACAATGTTGATTCTTCCAATCCAAGAACATGGTACATCTCTCCATCTATTTGTATAATCTTTAATTTCTTTCATCAGTGTCTTATAATTTTCTGCATACAGGTCTTTTGTCTCCTTAGGTAGGTTTATTCCTAGATATTTTATTCTTTTTGTTGCAAAGGTAAATGGGAGTGTTTCCTTGATTTCACTTTCAGATTTTTCATCATTAGTATATAGGAATGCCAGAGATTTCTGTGCATTAATTTTGTATCCTTCTACTTTACCAAATTCATTGATTAGCTCTAGTAGCTTTCTGGTAGCATCTTTAGGATTCTCTATGTATAGTATCATGTCATCTGCAAACAGTGACAGCTTTACTTCTTCTTTTCCGATTTGGATTCCTTTTATTTCCTTTTCTTCTCTGATTGCTGTGCCTAAAACTTGCAAAACTATGTTGAATAAGAGTGGTGAGAGTGGGCAATCTTGTCTTGTTCCTGATCTTAGTGGAAATGGTTTCAGTTTTTCACCATTGAGGACGATGCTGGCTGTGGGTTTGTCATATATGGCCTTTATTATGTTGAGGAAAGTTCCCTCTATGCCTACTTTCTGCAGGGTTTTTATCATAAATGGGTGTTGAATTTTGTCAAAAGCTTTCTCTGCATCTATTGAGATGATCATATGGTTTTTCTCCTTCAATTTGTTAATATGGTGTATCACGTTGATTGATTTGCGCATATTGAAGAATCCTTGCATTCCTGGAATAAACCCCACTTGATCATGGTGTATGATCCTTTTAATGTGCTGTTGGATTCTGTTTGCTAGTATTTTGTTGAGGATTTTTGCATCTATGTTCATCAGTGATATTGGCCTGTAGTTTTCTTTGTGACATCCTTGTCTGGTTTTGGTATCAAGGTGATGGTGGCCTCGTAGAATGAGTTTGGGAGTGTTCCCCCCTCTGCTATATTTTGGAAGAGTTTGAGAAGGATAGGTGTTAGCTCTTCTCTAAATGCTTGATAGAATTCACCTGTGAAGCCATCTGGTCCTGGGCTTTTGTTTGTTGGAAGATTTTTAATCACAGTTTCAATTTCAGGGCTTGTGATTGGTCTGTTCATATCTTCTATTTCTTCCTGATTCAGTCTTGGCAGGTTGTGCATTTCTAAGAATTGGTCCATTTCTTCCAGGTTGTCCATTTTATTGGCATAGAGTTGCTTGTAGTAATCTCTCATGATCTTTTGTATTTCTGCAGTGTCAGTTGTTACTTCTCCTTTTTCATTTCTAATTCTATTGATTTGAGTCTTCTCCCTTTTTTTCTTGATGAGTCTGGCTAATGGTTTATCAATTTTGTTTATCTTCTCAAAGAACCAGCTTTTAGTTTTATTGATCTTTGCTATCGTTTCCTTCATTTCTTTTTCATTTATTTCTGATCTGATTTTTGTGATTTCTTTCCTTCTGCCAACTTTGGGATGTTTTTGTTCTTCTTTCTCTAATTGCTTTAGGTGCAAGGTTAGGTTGTTTATTCGAGATGTTTCCTGTTTCTTAAGGTGGGATTGTATTGCTATAAACTTCCCTCTTAGAACTGCTTTTGCTGCATCCCATAGGTTTTGGGTAGTCATGACTCCATTGTCATTTGTTTCTAGGTATTTTTTTATTTCCTCTTTGATTTCTTCAGTGATCACTTCGTTATTAAGTAGTGTATTGTTTAGCCTCCATGTGTTTGTATTTTTTACAGCTCTTTTCCTGTAATTGATATCTAGTCTCATAGCATTGTGGTCAGAAAAGATACTTGATACAATTTCAATTTTCTTAAATTTACCAAGGCTTGATTTGTGACCCAAGATATGATCTATCCTGGAGAATGTTCCATGAGCACTTGAGAAAAATGTGTATTCTGTTGTTTTTGGATGGAATGTCCTATAAATATCAATTAAGTCCATCTTGTTTAATGTATCATTTAAAGCTTGTGTTTCCTTATTTATTTTCATTTTGGATGATCTGTCCATTGGTGAAAGTGGGGTGTTAAAGTCCCCTACTATGATTGTGTTTCTGTCGATTTCTCCTTTTATGGCTGTTAGTATTTGCCTTATGTATTGAGGTGCTCCTATGTTTGGTGCATAAATATTTACAATTGTTATATCTTCTTCTTGGATCAATCCCTTGATCATTATGTAGTGTCCTTCTTTGTCTCTTCTAGTAGTCTTTATTTTAAAGTCTATTTTGTCTGATATGAGAATTGCTACTCCAGCTTTCTTTTGGTTTCCATTTGCATGGAATATCTTTTTACATCCCCTTACTTTCAGTCTGTATGTGTCTCTAGGTCTGAAGTGGGTCTCTTGTAGACAGTATATATATGGGTCTTGTTTTTGTATCCATTCAGCCAATCTGTGTCTTTTGGTGGGAGCATTTAGTCCATTTACATTTAAGGTAATTATCGATATGTATGTTCCTATTCCCATTTCCTTAATTGTTTTGGGTTCGTTATTGTAGGTCTTTTCCTTCTGTTGTGTTTCTTGCCTAGAGAAGTTCCTTTAGCATTTGTTGTAAAGCTGGTTTGGTGGTGCTGAACTCTCTCAGCTTTTGCTTGTCTGTAAACGTTTTAATTTCTCCATCAAATCTGAATGAGATCCTTGCTGGGTAGAGTAATCTTGGTTGCAGGTTTTTCTCCTTCATCACTTTAATTATGTCCTGCCACTCCCTTCTGGCTTGTAGAGTTTCTGCTGAGAGATCAGCTGTTATCCTGATGGGGATTCCCTTGTGTGTTATTTGTTGTTTTTGCCTTGCTGCTTTTAATATGATTTCTTTGTGTTTAATTTTTGACAGTTTGATTAATATGTGTCTTGGCGTATTTCTCCTTGGATTTATTCTGTACGGGACTCTCTGTGCCTCCTGGACTTGATTAACGATTTCCTTTCCCATATTAGGGAAGTTTTCAACTATAATCTCTTCAAATATTTTCTCAGTCCCTATCTTTTTCTCTTCTTCTTCTGGAACCCCTATAATTCGAATGTTGGTGCGTCTAATGTTGTCCCAGAGGTCTCTGAGACTGTCCTCTGTTCTATTCATTCTTTTTTCTTTATTTTGCTCTGCATCAGTTATTTCCACTATTTTATCTTCCACCTCACTTATCCGTTCTTCTGCCTCAGTTATTCTGCTATTGATCCCATCTAGAGTATTTTTTATTTCATTTATTGTGTTTTTAATCGATGCTTGATTCATCTTTAGTTCTTCTAGGTCCTTGTTAACTGTTTCTTGCATTTTGTCTATTCTATTTCCAAGATTTTGGATCTGGGAAATAGAATCTTGGATCATCTTTACCATCATTATTCTGAATTCTTTTTCAGGTAGACTGCCTATTACCTCTTCATTTGTTAGGTCCGGTGGGTTTTTATCTTGCTCCTTCTCCTGCTGTGTGTTTTTCTGTCTTCTCATTTCTCTTATGTTACTGTGTTTGGGGTCTCCTTTTTGCAGGCTGCAGGTTCGTAGTTCCCGTTGTTTTTGGTGTCTGTCTCCAGTGGCTAAGGTTGGTTTAGTGGGTTGTGTAGGCTTCCTGGTGGAGGGGACTAGTGCCTGTGTTCTGGTGGATGAGGCTGGATCTTGTCTTTCTGGTGGGCAGTTCCACGTCTGGTGGTGTGTTTGGGGGTGTCTGTGGACTTTTTATGATTTTAGGCCACCTCTCTGCTAATGGGTGGCGTTGTGTTCCTGTCTTGCTAGTTGTTTGGCATAGGGTGTCCAGCACTGTAGCTTGCTGGTCGTTGAGTGAAGCTGGGTGCTGGTGTTGAGATGGAGATCTCTGGAAGATTTTCGCCGTTTGATATATGTGGAGCTGGGAGGTCTCTTGTGGACCAATGTCCTGAAGTTGGCTCTCCCACCTCAGAGGCACAGCACTGACTCCTGGCTCCTCAATTTGGGATGATTTGTTGTCTATTCATGTATTCCACAGATGCAGGGTACATCAAATTGATTGTGGAGCTTTAATCCGCTGCTTCTGAGGCTGCTGGGAGAGGTTTCCCTTACTCTTCTTTGTTCTCACAGCTCCTGGGTCTCAGCTTTGGATTTGGCCCCGCCTCTGCGTGTAGGTCGCCGGAGGGCGTCTGTTCTTCGCTCAGACAGGACAGGGCTAAAGGAGCAGCCTCTTCGGGGACTCTGGCTCACTCAGGCCGGGCGGGAGGGAGGGGCATGGAGTGCGGGGCGAGCCTGCAGCGGCAGAGGTCGGCGTGACGTTGCACCAGCCCGAGGCGCGCCGTGCGTTCTCCCAGGGAAGCCGCCCCTGGATCCCGGGACCCCGGCAGTGGCGGGCTGCACAGGCTCCCGGAAGGGCGGTGTGGACAGTGACCTGCGCTCGCACACAGGCCTCCCGGCGGCGGCAGCAGCAGCCCCAGCGTCCCACGCCCGTCACTGGGCTCCGCGCTTTCAGTCGTGACTCGCGCCCGTCTGTGGAGCCCCTTTAAGCAGCGCTCTTAATCCCCTTTCCTCGTGCACCAGGAAACCAAGAGGGAAGAAAAAGTCTCTTGCCTCTTCGGCAGCTCCAGAGTTTTCCCGGACTCCCTGCCGGCTAGCTGTGGCACACCAGCCCCCTTCAGGCTGAGTTCTCGCTGCCAGCCCCAGTCCTCTCCCTGCGCTCCAACCGAAGCCCGAGCCTCAGCTTCCAGCGCCGCCTGCCCCGGCGGGCAAGCAGACAAGCCTCTCGGGCTGGTGAGTGCCGCTCGGCACCGATCCTCTGTGCGGGAATCTCTCTGCTTTGCCCTACCCAGGTATGTGGGGAGTTTCTTGCCTTTTGGGAGGTCTGGGGTCTTCTGCCAGCATTCAGTAGGTGTTCTGTAGGAGTTGTTCCACGTGTAGCTGTATTTCTGGTGTATCCGTGGGGAGGAAGGTGATCTCCGCGTCTTACTCTTCCGCCATCTTACCCGGAAGTCTGTAATGTTTAATAGTTAAGAATTCTCTCCACAGACTATTTGATCATCCCAGACTTATGGTAATTTTTAAAAATCTGTATTATATTGATGGATCCAAAATTTATTTCTCTAGCCTTGAGTTTCATGTTAATATATCTAATTATATAACTGAGTATTCAAAACATTTTTGTTAAAAAATTATCTCATCATTTAATCCTACAAGAGTTCTGATGGTCATATATGCCCCTAATACTGTACTTTGTCCTTTAGTACTAATTGCTCAAATCAGATTTCAGAATACAGTTGACCCTTGAACAATGTTAATGGGTTAATCCACATGTAATTTATAGTTGGACATCCGTATCTGCAGTTCTTCCAAATCCTCAGTTTCAACCAACCACAGACCCTGTAGTACTGAAGTATTTACTATCGAAAACTGTCTTCATATAAGTAGCCCTGTACACTTCAAACCCGTGTTGTTCAAGGGTCAACTGCTGTTCTAGACTCTACTGGCATATGTCACTTTATTCAATCAAAAATTTCTTTTTTTAGCTTAAAAAATTTTTTTTTTGATGTGGACCATTTTAAAGTCCTTACTGAATTTGTTACAATATTGCTTCTGTTTTATGTTTTGGTTCTTTGGCCATGAGGCAGCTGGGATCTTAGCTCCCGCACCAGGGATCGAAGCCACACCCCCTGCATTGGAAGGGGAAGTCTTAGCCACTGGACCTCCAAGGAAGTCCATGTTTTAAGCTTTTATATTGCTTTAATTTCATTAGTTTTACTGTAGTAACTACCACTTTATTTGTCCTTTAACTGTTTTATTAAGAAAAAATCCAAAATGTATAATAATGTGAAATATAATAAAACTTCTTTCCTAGATAAAAAATTAAAATAGTTGTTGTGGATTAACACATTTTTTCTCGAGGTTCTAATTTGAGCTTCCAAGTTCCTTACATTTTTTTCTCTCCACAATTTCCATCTGGCTTTCATGGTGATTGTTTTCATCTACATCATGGAAGTGGAAAGAGCATGAAGAATCATTTTTGAACATTTTTAATGGTATGATTGGAAATGGTACACACCATATCAGTTCACATATAAAAAGTGATAGGTAACTAAATATATATGTCTGGGTTTGAAAAGCATAACTACTTACCTGTATGTTTGAAGCATGAAAGAAATATAAAATGTTAAACCAGAGTTGATGCAATAAACTAGCTAGATGTTGTATAGGAAACTGGTATTCGTGGCCAGAAGTAAGGCTTCTTCTGGATAAAGAGAACTACAAACTTTTTTTTTAGACCGCAAACCTGAGCAAGCTTCATTGATAATGCTAGGGGTATAGATGAGGTTCTCCCACTCATTAAAGTGTTTATTTATTTATTACCTTTTAGTATTATTGTTATTTTCTAACTGAGATTTCATTTTAATTCAAAATTGTTGCCTTCAGAAGGCAGGGGGAAATATCAGCTTCATTACTAGAAATTAAATAAAACCACTTATTATCACTGCCTCCCTGAATGTTTCTCCATGCCCTTAACAAAGGGAGAGTAATTCTTAACTGTTATAAAGGCGTAATTTTGGATCCAGAGTCCAGAAGGACAGGTGATAGCAATGGCAAAATGAGTGAAAAATGAAGAATGAGTGAAAGGAAGATGGGGTGAGAGCAAAATGTTGAGAGAACTTTTGACTCAAATAAGCAGCTCAAATATACAAAATATAAGAATGTATCTAATAAATACTGAGCCAGTAAAATCAACAATTAGAACAGTTACTACTATTAGAGAGAATACACTTTGCATAACATTTGAAAAGATTTTATTTCATTTTTATGGTGTAATTGATATATAGCACTGTGTAAGTTTAAGTATACCTTGTGTTGATTTGATGCACTTATATATTGCAAAATTATTACTGCTACAGTGTTAGTTAACACCTCCATCATTTCACATAATTACCATTTCTTTTTTGTGGTGAGAACATTTAAGATCTACTCTTTTAGCAATTTTCGAGTATATAATACACTATCGGTAACTATAGTCACCATTTTGAACACTAGATCCCCAAAACATATTCATCTTACAACTGAAAGTTTGTACGTTTTGACCAATGTCTCCCCATTTCTCCTACCCCACAGCCCCTGATAACCATCATTTAACTCTCTGTGTCTATGAGTTAGGCTCTTTAATTTCCACATGTAAGTGATAACATACAGTGTTTGTCTTTCTTTATCTGACTTATTTCACTTACCATAATGCCCTCAAGGTTCATCCATGTTGTCACAAATTGAAGAATTTCCTTCAGTCTCAAGGCTGAATAATATACCACATATTCTTTATTTATATCCATTTAATATAAATAGATGGTCTTTATCCATTTATCCATAGACCGATACTTAGGTGTTTCCATAGCTTGGCTATCCTGAATAATGCTGCAATAAACATGGGAGTGCAGATATCTCTTTGAGGTCCTGATTTCATTTCCTTTGGATATATATTCAGAAGTGGGATTGCTGGATCAAAATATTTTAAAAATTAAATGTGGAAAATATTTGAAGCATTAAAAGAAGCTAATTGTAAGACTTAGAAAACAGTGGTTCCTGAAATTAAAAATGCAATATATGGAACAAAGTATAGCTTGGAAAGAATTAGAACTGAAACTTTCACTTATAATTCCTTGTAGTTATGGGGTAAAGAAATAATGAATGAGCAGTTAATAGAATTTTTTTTTGAGTCTCCAGTGATTTGTGTTGTTTTCATCCTTTTGCAGTAACAACAATGCTGATGTGAACATTCGTATGCATATCTTGCTGTTTACTTGTGTGAGAATTTCTCAAGGATTTATATTTAGAAATAAAATTAGTGTGTTGTAATACATACTTTTTCCCAAAATTTATAGTATGCTTCTAAACTGATCTTTAATATGTACACACCAAATTTACATCACCATAGAGAGTGAGATTTTTTCCTACATTTTAACAGCAATCTGTAATATGAGGGTCTTTTCCTACCTTTAGCAATTTGATGGGTTTAAAGTGGAAGCTCAAGGCTTTATTTTACATAGTCTACGTAGGGACCATTGACAAGAATGTGCCATGAATCAAAAAAATATGATTGTTGCAATTCGGTGTGCTTAAAGTGCAAAAAATAAATGAGTGAGTTACATTTTCAGCAGCAGAATCTAGGAAAAACAACCAGGTAAATCTGAATATATTGAAGGAAATAAATAAAGGTAAGTAAAGACACTAATTAAAAGGAACAAAGACACAATAAAGTAGTATAAGCAATCCAGAAAACCAAGAGTTGACTCATTGAAAAGCTAATAAAAAGTAATAACAATTAGAGGTTGATAATTTTAAAAGAATAGAAAAAAAACAATGTAATTAATATTATAAACAAAATACTGGAAAACAATAGAGATTTTCAAAATTTCTTTGTAAAGATTTACAGCAAATTCATGCAGATGAATTTGCAATAAATGGATAATTAAAGTCACTAGACCCAAGCTAAGTTTTACCAGACTTTCACAGAATAGATGATCACTCCATTTAAAACTGTCTCAGAAAGTAGACAAGAAAAAATATCATTATATTATAGAGCTATTATAAAGTTGATTATAATATTTTCTTCACAAGGAAAGCACAAAGGATATTGTAGACAAATCTTGTGAACATAAATTTAAAAATTAGCCAGTTGAACCCAGTAGTGTTTAAAAACAAACTATCTCATGTTCAGGAAAGGAAGAAGTAAACTGTCACTATTTGCAGATGACATGATATTAAATATAGAAAACCTTAACCAATATCAAATCACTGGACCAAATCAAGGTGGAGTGGGGGGGAGGGGGAATACATGCAGATTCATAGAAGCCTGTGAAAACATGGGACTTTCAAGAAACTTCATCAAGTAAAAGGCTGATTAACCCTTGAGAATGAATAGAAATAACCTCTGACTAGCTATCATATCTCAGGTCTTCCTTCTTAGTATTTCTGTAGCAAATAAAAAAGACAAGTGTGGGCACATCTGCCACCTTTACTTAAATCCTCAAGATACCTATTTCTCATTTAGCTATGTTTCTTTTAAGGTTTGGAGTTACAAAAAATACAGGTAGCATGAATTAATTGATGCTATCAGACAAAACAATTACAAATAATACGAATTACAACTTATATAAGCTTTTTCAGGAATTTTGCTCAGTTCGGCATTTTCTACAGGGCCACCCGGACAGTACCATTTAAAATTTTAAGCAAGACATGAGTGGTGGGTACACAGGTTTAATCAATTGTTAGATTTAATTGAAAAGAACCCTGGTGAATTTTACTTTATGTTAACTATGCCTCAATATAAAAATAATTAAGAACAGAACGCTATGTCTAGGCCAGATTTTTGTACCCTAAAATACAATATGCAACATGTGTTGGATGTGAGGAACTCTGAACTGCATGAAGAAAGATGTGACTTTACACAGACCTGTTAGCATTTTTTAGTTCTGTTATGTAAAAAAGCTAAAGTTTGGAATCACATCCTTTGCAGTTTGAGAATTGTAATTTTGCCTATGCTTTGAAAGAATATATCAAATTCTGGTTCTGACCATTTTGTTGCTGGTTCAGCAAAGCCACTTGTTAATATTGAGCACTGGTCTGAGAGGTGTCAGGGAAGCAAGGACCTGAGTCAGCTCTCATATAGGTATTTCTGGCTATGCGGAAATGCAGCTCTGAGATGTCTTGCTCACGCTTGATTTTGAATACAAGTACATAAATCTAGAGGGGAAAATATGCTGTGACTTATTTCTCTTTTTAAATCCACAAAAAATGCTTAATAAAAGTGCTAGTTGACATTTTAATTATCTTGTAGTTTTAGACATTTACTGAAAGCATTTGATGACTTGAAAAGAAGTGACTTTTCTTAGCTGTGTATGAGAGCTGATTGATTTTCAACACTGTTTTTCTTTGATGAAATCAACACTACTTTTCTCTTCATAGACTATTTACCTGTCAGAGTGAACAAACATTCCATCAAATGATTGCATCACTTTTCATTTCACTCTTAGTAGAAATAATACATTGTTGAGTGATAAGTTGGGAAAATATTCTAAAAAACAACTGTCTTCAACTAAGAGTGATTGAATATATAACTCCATTACCTGCTTTATCCTCTCAATCATATATAAAACTACAATTTCATTCAAACCAGCACTTTAAGTTCTTTATCCCATGTCCTGTTTTTGGAATGAGTTAAAGAATAATGAATATTTGAGAGAGGAAAATAATCAGTTGAAATCATTTGCATAGGTAACAGCACAGTGACTGACACATAGTAAGCATTACAGGTTTTAAAATATATCCAAAAATACGCATGCATATAGGAATTTATGCATATACAAATGCATTTTTATATAGGAACATGTATGTACATATAGATATAGATATAATCCACATCTGTAGTCCACATCACTGTATTTACACACACATACATATAGTGTACACAATATATATACGTGCACCATATACATGTGTGTATATATACATAGTGCATATCAGTGTGTTTATAGATATGGTGCATATTAACATGTGTATATGTACATACATACTCTATACACACATTATATGCACACACACTTTCAGAAATGCTAATAACTAGATTTTTATTTTTTAATCAATTAAAAATTGCTATTAACTGTCATTTAAATATAAACAATGTTATTGTTATTAAGGATGATTTTAAACATTTTAAATCCATAACTGATATTCTTTCTGAACATTGAAAATTACCTGTATAAATTTATAAATTTCTTGGGAGAAATGTGTCACTCACACTATTTGGAATGTGTGTGACAATTACATATTTAACTTAATTCCCTGAAACACAGTATTCTCCAATCTATTTAAATAAAAAAGTTTAATGTGCCCACAAATTAAATGCATACATACTACACACTTCTTTGGTCGAATTTTATGTGGAGCTAGTCATGACTAGTTGCTCCAGAAATAGCAACCGAGTAAATATATATAATGTTGCAAGAATTAGTGGTTGGAAAAATTACATTTGGGAATGGAAATTTGATTTTAAAGTAAATGCTAAAACCCTTGCTATGACAGATGGACTCAGCAGCTATAGAGTGGGCCCCTGCCGTCTCTGTCACACTCTTGGCTGCCTCATGTAGGCTCCAGCCCTTAAAGCAATAATGATTCCTGTGGAGGCAAAAGGATAATGCACACCTCAAATAGCTATAAATAGTATGAGCCCAACTAATTAATATGTACTCTCAGATTCTTAACAACTGTGAATTCACCTGAAAGTTGTGTCAGCTGCTTAAAAAAAAAATAGACTACAGTAGAATGTCACAAGAGAAAAAAAAATTCTGTAGCTTTTATACATATATTACATCTTTAAGTAGACTTCCTCTCTCTTGTTTTCCATTTTTATCTGTAGTACTTCCATTCTTGATAAATAATAGTTCTTGAAAACAATGGAATGTGTGTGTTGCTGTTACAGTGCCAGAATGAAACCATAGTTAACATTTTGGGAAATAAGAGTGATTCTATATGTATATTTCTGGGGGGAAAAGGATTAGAATATAGAAAATAGATTTGTGTTTTGGAGGAATTTAAACCTTTTTTCATATTTTCTATCATATTTACCATCTATAACATAGATACACTACCTCTGTATATATGATAACTGAAATTGTATCTATACAATGTCAAAACAACTTGCTGATGAATAGAAAAGGGAAAACTAAAATAAGACAGAACAGAATTCTTGGCATCTTTGTAGACAAAATAACTGGGTACCTAGATAGAATTGATCTTTTTACAAATAGTCATCTACCATTAAGTAGACATTATCTAAGATATGAGAGACAAAGTTTAGAGAGAAAAAATTAGCCTCTCTCTGATATAAGTATTTAATAGTATTTTAATTGATCTTTCTTTACTTTTGCTATTTTAATCAATTATGATACAATATGGTCAGAGCAGATACCTAGAATGTGACACAAAATGATAGATACACATAATAGATAAATATTAGTCACGAATCAGATATAATGGTCTAAGCACTCATACTTTGTACAAAGGTAGAGGTCCCTCAATTCTTCCAGCATCTCACAGAGAAGTGTGCTGAGGGTGTGCAGTGAGAGGACGTGTTCCAGTGGCAGATTCTGTGCTCTCTTCCTCTCCTTCTTATAGGGCATTCATATATTTCTATAGGTCATTAATAAGAACCATATTACCAGTGGAGAGAGAAGTGCCCTCATGGGTATCAGGCAATGTGGGTTAGATAGCAACTGTTTATAGTAGTTGCCTGAAAAATATCAGACAACTACTGATATTTTGCCAATCCTCTAACCACCTGGAGGATTTGATGTATGTGAAAAGCTGAGTTCAAATGAAATTCCTTCACAAGGAGAAGTCAGAAGCCTCTTGCACCAGTTAGCTTATTGTCCAGGTACCCAGAGTGAGTTTCCTGGGTCAATTTCAGGCAACACTGACACCCCTGGAGTAATTAACTTAAACAGTTTAAGCAATGACATCTTTACCATTTATAATTCTACACTACTGATTAAATAAAACATTTGAAATATATAAATATATATAATATATGTAGTAAATATAAATTTATTTTACCCTAAGGATGTTTGTTTATTTTAACTGCAAGCAAGCCTAAGGCCAACTTGGAAAAGTAATATAGAACACCACGATTCATAAAGCTGAGAACACAACAGTACTCTCAGGGAAAAAGTTAAATAGAAATAGCCCCTTTTCCACCCAGAAGAAAGCAGTGAAAGTTTCCTTCTCACTGAGCAGAGGAAGGGGGAAATTAACTCACCCCTGAGAATTTTTAGTCAGAAGCCAGCCTTAACACAGAGATGCACCCTAAATTCAAATCCCCTGAGTGACCCCCCTCTTTCACCCAAAATCTCAAACTATGAATTTTGTTTAAAGGTGATAGGGAGTGGTAGATTCCTCAAGTCTCTGGAAGAAGTAAACCAAATGTCTTCTGGAGGAAGATTGTAATAAGCATAATGATAGACTAAAATAATTTCTTCAAATAAATCTACAAGGTATATGGGCAGTACGAGTGTATAAATTAAAGACAACACACAAAAAAATAAGGCATATGAGCAAGAACCATCAAAAACATTCTTAACTATAGCTCTACAAATATCTTATATGCTAGAATTTTAAGATACAAAAAATAATGCATTCAATATTTTAAAAAATAAATAATAAACATGAAAGAAATGGTTGTACAGTTAATAAGAAATAAGATGATATAATGAATTAACCAGGATCCTGGAAAATAGCTAGATTTATAACTATATAATCTATTTAAATATAATATTTCTATATAATATAAATATATATATATAATATATGTGTATAATAACTAAATAGACTCCACAGTAGGAAAACATAAGAATAACTATTAAAAATTCTGGATTTAAGAGCACATTAAATTGAGAATTGGTGCACTGAGAGTAGATGTTAAGAAACTTCACCAAATTCAGCACACAGTGATTGATAGAGTATAGAAAAATGTAAAGAGAAAGCACAGAGTGAAAAATTCTATCTTCAAATTAATCAGAATTCTGTAAAGAGAAAGGAGAAAGAGAAAGAGACAAGACCATGCTCACTCCTGAGTTGGCAGCACTTACGGTGATAGCAAAGTATACTCAAGGGACTACTTGTAAAATAATTTTAATTGCCCAGTTTTAAAGTTAAGAATATCTAACATGGCCTGGAATGGAAAGAGATAATTTTTTTAAGGAATACATTTATTAATATGGTAAATGAGAGAGCTAAAATACTTTTAACTTGAGCTGACTGAATAGTTATTGTATGATCTTGAATAGGAAAGTTAATGGAATGGAAGTCACTGGGTCCTGCCTTGAGGGCATTATGCTAAATGAAATAAGTCAGAGAAAGACACTCTATCTCTTATATGTGGAATCTAAAAAAAGTCAAACTCAGAGAAACAGAGAGTAGAGTGGTAATTACTAGGGTTTCAGGGTGTGGGGGAAAATGGGGAGATACTGGTCCAAAGGTACAAACTTCTAGCTAAAACAGTAACAAGTTTGGGGATCTAATGTACAGCATGGTATACATGATGATTAACAAGGTGATTTTAGCTAGTAATACTGTATCATATAATTGAATGTTGCTAAGAAAGTACATCTTAAATGTTATAATCATTTTGTAATTTATAAATGTATCAAATTAACACACTGTACACCTTAAACTTACACAGTGCTATGTATCAATTATATCTCAATAAACCTGGGCAGGGGTAGGGAGGAGTCAGAGTACTCAAGGTATGGGTAGCTCTTGATTTCTTCTGAGAGTATGTTCATGCTAATGAATTTATCATCATTTTGTAATTTTTAATATTAATCTCAGTTTGTATCCTGAAAATATCCTCCT
The DNA here is from genome assembly GCF_964341445.2 of Mesoplodon mirus. Classification (NCBI taxonomy): domain Eukaryota; kingdom Metazoa; phylum Chordata; class Mammalia; order Artiodactyla; family Ziphiidae; genus Mesoplodon; species Mesoplodon mirus. The sequence goes on from NC_138984.1 coordinate 49,102,166, forward strand.
TGGTTTTAGAAGTTAGATTTATATCAAATTTATCTAATATGTTAATATATATTATGATAATGTACATAATGTTTGTTTTCTTTCCTCTTTCATATTGTTAAAATGCAGAGACTAATAGTTGATATTTTATATATTAATCTATGTATCAGTAGTACAGATATATTTAGTTGATTAATAATTCTTCTAACCATACTGAGACAGCTATTTTGTTCATGATTTTAAAAAGTAACAAAATAAGTAAAGCTTAATATCAGATTTAGCTTTTTTCAGAAATATATTCAGCAGTGTTCAGGTTGTGTTTGAAAAGCAACCAATCTAAAACATATTTTGTGATAATTTTCCCCAGTGTGTGCAATTATAGGGTTTTGAGAACTTTGTACAATAACTGACACTCATTAATTTATGCAACAATAACAATTTTGGCATGAGATTAGTACTGCAGGCAGATGAAACAGATGAGCAGGCAAATTTTCACTGACTGTAAAGACAATATGCCTCAGAGGATTTAAGGGAAAGACTATACTGATAATTATTTAAACAGAGTGATTTTGACTACAGTTTGTTTATCTGTCATTTAGGTCGTTTGTGCTGGAAGATTCTCCAAAATAGAATTAACAACTTGTAAAAATGAAAAAGTTTATATAAAATCATATTTTATGCACCTCCTTTCATTCAGTTTGAGTTGTTTTTTTCTCTCTCTAATAATATCAAAATTTCAGTAGAATTGAGTAGTAAATACCAGAGGAACAAAACTTCATTATAAAAATGTTACTTTTAAACAGTTTCTTCCTTTCTTCTCACCAGGAGAAATATATGGAATTAAAAAGTACTATAGAAAATTAACAGTTAAATAAGAATGTATGTGGAGGCAGAGTCAAGATGGTGGTGTGGGAGACGTGGAGTTTGCATCTCCCAACAACTAGGGCACCGGCTGGCCACTGGTGGGGGACTCTGATGCCCAAGGAGATGGGAGGAACCCCAAAATGAGCTGGTAAGATGGAGGGGGACATAGTGGGGAGGAGAAGTGCAGGCCAGACAGGATCGGCACCTCTGAGGCCAGGGAGATCAGGATAGGCAGGCGGGAGAGACTCTCCGAGAAGAGTGGGAGAGGAGAGGAGGGCGATCACATGGCCCACTCAGGCTGGGGAACCCACTGAGCTCCCAGGCCGCTACCCCCCCTCCAAAGACCCATCCAGGCCGTGTGGGTCCTGGGGGCATAGGAGGGAGGCCGAGGAGATCAGGAGAGGCAGGCGAGAGGGGTCCTACCAGACTGGAGGAGCAGGAGAGGAGAGCAGTGCATTAACCCTGCTCATTCAAGCCCAGGAAACCTGCTGAGCTCCCAGGTGAGGTCCCCTGCCCTCTAAGACCAGTGGTGAGGGGAACACCTGTGACCCTTCTGTTCCTTGACCCTAAGCTCCACACCCCACAGCCACAAGGGCCTTTTCCAGCCCTGTGGGTGATGAGCATTGGCCCCACCCACTGCCCAAACCTCAGCCCCTACTTAGGCCCTGCCCAGCACAGCCAAGGCCTTTCCCCCCCACTTTTCTTTTTTTATTCCTGCCTCCTCTTTTTTACTATGGTAGCACTGATGTACCTTCCAGTTGTTGATTCATTTATATTTTAATTTTTGTATTCTGCATAACATATCTGTTAGTTTCCTAGTCTAATTTTATATTTTACGTTTTTTTTTGGGGGGGAGGGTTCCTTTTTGCCGCCTCAGGAGGCTTACAGGATCTTGGTTCATGAGCCAGGGTCCCGCTGAAGCTCATGCTTTGGGAGCTATGGGTCTGAACCATTGGGCTTAACAGAGAACCTCAGACCCAAAGGAATATTCATTGAAGTGAGGTCTCCAGAGTTCCTCATCTCAGGACCAAGATCCAGTTCTAGCCAACAAACCCCAGTGTTGGAAGCCTCAGGCTAAACAACCAGTAAGACAGGAACAAAATCCAACTCATAAAAAAAAAAAATTAAAAAGAGATGGCAAAAAAATATGTCACAGATAAAAGAGCAAATAAACACCTACAAGACCAAATAAATGAAGAGGAAATAGGCAATCTACCTAAAAAAGAATTCAGAGTAATGATAATAAAGATGATCCAGAATCTCAGAAATAGAATGGACACATGGATTGAGAAAATACAAGAAATGTTTAACAGAGATCTAGAAGAAATAAAGAACAAACAAACAGAGATGAACATCACAATAACTGAAATGAAAAATACACTGGAAGGAATCAATAACAGAATGATTGAGGCAAAAGGATGAATAAGTGAGCTGGAAGACAAAATGGTGGAAATAACTGCCGAGGAGCAGGATAAAGAAAAAAGAAGACAATCTCAGAGACCTCTGAGACAACACTAAACATACCAACATTCAAATTATAGGGGTCCCAGAAGAAGAGGAGAAGAAAGGGTCTGAGAAAATATTTGAAGAGATTATAGTGAAAAACTTCCCTAACATGAGAAAGGAAATAGTCACCCAAGTCCAGGAAGCACAGAGAGTCCCATGCAAGATAAACCATAGGAAAAACACACCAAGACACATATTAATCAAACTAACAAAAATTAAATGCAAAGAAAAAATATTAAAAGCAGCAAGGGAAAAACAAAAAATAGCATATAAAGGAATCCCCATAAGGTTATCAGCTGATTTTTCAGGGGAAACTCTGCCAGCCGAAAGGGAGTGGCAGTATATATTTAAAGTGATGAAAGAGAAAAACCTACAACCAAGATTACTTTACCCAGTAAGGATCTCATTGAGATTGGATGGAGAAGTCAAAAGCTTTTCAGGCAAGTAAAAGCTAAGAGAATTCATCACCACCAAACCAGCTTTACAACAAACGGTAAAGAAACTTCTCTAGGTGGGAATCACAAGAGAAGAAAAAGACCCACAATAACAAACCCAAATGAATTAAGAAAATGGTAATAGGAACATACATATCGATAATAACCTTGAATGTAAATGGATTAAATGTCCTGACCAAAAGAAACAGACTGGCTGAATGGATACAAAAACAAACCCATATATATGCTGTCTGCAAGAGACCCACTTCAGACCTAGGGACACATACAGACTGAAAGTGAAGGGATGGAAAATATGCTGTCTGCAAGAGACCCACTTCAGACCTAGGGACACATACAGACTGAAAGTGAAGGGATGGAAAAAGATATTGCATGCAAATGAAAATCAAAAGAAAGCTGGAGTAGCAATACTCATATCAGATAAAATAGACTTTAAAATAAAGACTGTTACAAGAGACAAGGAAGGACATTACATAATGATCAAGGGATCAATCCAAGAAGATATAACAATTATAAATATTTATGCACCCAACATAGGAACACTTCAATACATAAGGCAAATTCTAACAAGCATGAAAGGAGAAATCGACAGTAACACAATAATAGTATGGGAATTTAACACCCCACATACACCAATGGACAGATCATCCAAACATAAAATAAATAAGGAAACACAAGCTTTGAATGACACAATCAACCAGAGAGCTGTAATTGATATTTATAGAGCATTCTACTCAAAAGTGGTAGAATACACTTTCTTCTCAAGTGCACATGGAACATTCTCCAGGATATATTACACCTTGGTTCACAAATCAAGCCTCAGTAAGTTTAAGAAAATTGAAATTGTATCAAGCATCTGTTCTGTCCACAATGCTATGAGATTGGAAATCAATTAGAGGAAAAATCTGTAGAAAACCCAAATACATGGAGGCTAAATAGTGTGCTACTAAATAACCAAGAGATCACTGAAGAAATCAAAGAAGAAATAAAAAAAATACATAGAAACAAACGACAATGAAAACAGGATGACCCAAAACCTATGGGGCACAGCAAAAGCAGTTCTAAGAGGGAAGTTTATAGCAATACAATCTCAACTCTACAAACAAGAAAAATCTCAAATAATCTAACCCTACACTTAAAACAACTAGAGAAAGAGGAACAAAGAAAACCCAAAGTCATTAGAAGTAAAGAAATCATAAAAATCAGAGCAGAAATAAATGAAATAGAAACAAAGAAAACAATAGCAAAGATCAATAAAACTAAAAGGTGATTCTTTGAAAAGATAAGCAAAAGTGATAAACCCTTAGCCAGCCTCATGAAGAAAAAAAGGAGAGGATGCAAATCAATGAAATTAGAAATGAAAAAGGAGAAATAATAACTGACACCAGAGAAATACAAAGGATTGTAAGAGACTTCTACAAGCAACTATATGCCAATAAATTGGACAACCACGAAGAAATGGACAAATTCTTGGAAAGGTACAACTTTCCAAGACTGAACCAGGAAGAATTAGAAAATATTAAAAAAATCTTATCATAAGTAATGAAATTCAAACCGTAATTAAAAACCTTCCAACTAACAAAAATCCAGGACCAGATGGCTTCACAGGTGAATTGTGTCAAACATTTAGAGAAGAGCTAACACCTTTCCTTCTCAAACTCTTCCAGAACATAGCAGAGCGAGGAACACTCCCAAACTCATTCTTCAGGCCACCATCACCATGATACCAAAACCAGACAAAGATGTCACAGAAAAACAAAACTACAGATCAATATCACTGATGAACATAGATGCAAAAATTCTAATTTACAACAAAGGAGGCAAGAACATACAGTGGAGAAAGGACAGCCTCTTCAATAAGTGGTGCTGAGAAAACTGGACAGCTACATGTAAAAGAATGAAATTAGAACACTACCTAACACCATACACAAAAATAAACTCCAAATGGATTAAAGACTTAGATGTAAGACCAGACACTATACAACTCTTAGAGAAAAACATAGGGAAAACACTCTTTGACATAAACCACAGCAAGATCTTTTTTGACCCATCTCCTAGAGTAAGAGAAATAAAACAAAAATAAACAAATGGGACTTAATTAAACTTAAAAGCCTTTGCACAAGGAAACCATAAACAAGACGAAAAGACAGCCCTCAGAATGGGAGAAAATATTTGCAAATGAAACAACAGACAAAGGATTAATCTCCAAAATTTACAAACAGCTCATGGAGCTCAATATCAAAAAAACAAACAATCCAGTTAAAAATGTGTGAAGACCTAAATATACATTTCACCAAGTAAGATATACAGATGGCCAAGAGGCACATGAGAAGATGCTCAACATCATTAATTATTAGAGAAATGCAAATCAAAACTACAATGAGGTATCACCTCATGCTGGTCAGAATGGCCATTATCAAAAAATCTAGAAACATTAACTGCTGGAAAGGGTGTGATGAAAAGGGAACCCTCTTGCACTGTTGGTGGGAATTTAAATTGATACAACCACTATGGAAAATAGTATGGAGGTTCCATAAAAACCTGAAAATAGAACTACCATATGACCCAGTAATCCCACTACTGGGCATATAAACCTGAGAAAACCATAATTCAAAAAGAGACATGTACCACGGTGTTCATTGCAGCAGTTTTTACAATAACCAGAACATGGAATCAACCTAAATGTCCATAGAGAGATGAATGGCTAAAGAAGATGTGGCACATATATACAATGGAATATTACTCAGCCATAAAAAGAAGCAAACTTGAGTTATTTATAGTGAGGTGGATGGACCTAGAGACTGTCATTCAGAGTGAAGTAAGTCAGAAAGAGAAAAACAAATACCGTATACTAACACATATATATGGAATCTTAAAAAAAAAATGGTACTGATGAGCGTAGTTGCAGGTCAGGAATAAAGAGGTAGACAGAAAATGGACTTGAGGACATAGGGTGGGAGGGCGAAGCTGGGGCAAAGTGATAGAAGCATCGACATATATACATACAGAATGTAAAATAGTTGGCTGGTGGGAAGCAGCAGCCTGGCACAGGGAGATCAGCTTGGTGCTTTGCAGTGATCTAGAGGGGTGGGATAGGGAGGATGGAAGGGAGTTTCAAGAAGGAGGGGTTATGGGGACATGTGTATGCATATGGCTGATTTGCTTTGTTTGCAACAGAAACTAACACAGTATTGTGAAGCAATTATACTCCAATAAGGACCTATTAACAAAAAAACTAATATAATGTTATATGTCAATTATATCTCAATTAAAAAATAAATTAAAACCTAAAAACAAAAAAAATGAGGTCCCAGAGAGCTTCCTCCACCCTTCTACTATGTGAGAACACAGCAAAAAGACAGCCATCTATGAAACAGGAATTTTGCCCCCACCAGACACCGAATCTGTTGGCTCCTTAATCTTGGACTTGCCAGCCTCCAAAACTATGAGAAATAAGTTTCTGTTGTTTATAAGCTGCCTAGTTTATGACATTTTGTTATAGCAGCCTGAATGGACTTAATACAATATTCAACCACTTAGAAAACAGTGACAATTTCTTAAAAAGTTAAACTACACCTACCATAAAATTCAGCTATTCCACTTCTAGGTATTTATTGAAGAAAATGAAAGCATATGTCTGTACAAAGTCTTGTACATGAATGTTCAGTACAACTTTATTTGTAATAGCCAAAAACTGGAAACAACCCCAATGTTTCTCAACAGGTGAATGAATAAATAAATTGTGTTATAGTCATTGAAAAAAAATGTATGTGATATACATATATATATATGGTTAATAAAGATGGGTGATAAGCCCAGAGGTTTTTATTATATTTTATTCTATGATTTTTCATATAGTAAATATATTTTTTATATTCTTCCAGCTTTATTGAGGTACAGTTGACAAATAATGTATATATTTAATGTTTACAATATGATAATTTGATATATGTATACATTGTTAAATGATTACCACAATCGAGCTAATTAATATATCCATCACCTCACATAGTTACTTTTCTTGTGTGTGTGGTAGGCACACTTAAGATCTACCCTCTTAGTATATTTCTAGCATACAATACAATATATTTACTATGCTGTACTTTAGTACATAAGTTCCCAGAACTTAGAACTTATTTATCTTACAAGTGAAAGTGTGTACCGTTTGACCAACATTTCCCCATTACCCCCATCCCCTCACCCCCAGTAATCACCATTGTACTCTTTCCTTGTCCCTTTTCCAGTGAAACACTGATGAGGTAACAAATATCAACTGACTGAATATAACATTTTGTTTCTCCCACAACTTTCTCTGTGCTCAGAAAATCATTTATATCCAACTGTTTACCTTCTTACCTATGTATCCATAATATATTTATATTAACAGTTAATTATTTTCTTTTATAATAAAATATATTTGCATGCAGTCTTTGAGAAAATGTCTCTCCAGGTCCTTTGCCCATTAAAACATTTTGTAGCTATTAATTGCAAATTAGTTAAATGAGTTATCTCTACAACTAGGTATAAATGCAAAGTCATCTCTGCAGAATTTTGGTCACTCATTCATTGGGAGAGTATTTGTTAAACCATGTGTTGACCCTTTATTAAGTACAGGCAGTATGGCCACTCACTTTAATAGGCTTACATCTGAATAGGAACTAAAAATTCATTAACACATACTTACAATAAAATGTAGTAAATGCAATGATAGAAATATGTAAAGGTCAGTTAAGGTAATGTAAAACAAACTTCTGGAAGAAATTGAATGAGTGAAGAGAATAGTGGAATTCATACATTCCAAATGGAAAAAAATATTGAGTTGGCCAAAAGGTTTGTTCAGGTTTTTCTGTATCTTAGGCAAAATTATTAAAGGCACAGTAGTTTGTTCCTGCAAGATAGTATGTAGTATGAAGTGAGTCAAGAACTCATATTGCTGGGGTTGGCATACAGAGGTTGCCATGATACAACCTACCTATATTTTCTAGGCTGGCAAAGACTGCCTTCAAAATCTGAAGCTAAAATTTCTAGATTTTCACTCCCCAGTCATCCCTTGCTTCCAAGATACTCATGAGATTTGGAGCAATGAGAAGCAAAAATTCTTTGAGCAGGGTAGGGGGACTCCTGGTAAAAATTTTCCTTCCAGATAAAATTGAAAGATACCTGAGAAGTGCTGTCTCACCAGTTAGGCTGTCCTTGTTCTTTCATTCCTTTGTATATTATTATGTAAGGGCATTATTTGTAGGTTTTGTAGCCATGTTAAGACCATGAGTTTGGAAACCATGCTGTAGATGGCAAAGCGAAAAGAACACTGTCCTTAATAATAACATTGAGCCTCACCAACCTTGCAACTATCTTCCTGCAGACTTCTTGCTACATAGGAAAACTAAATGTCGTTCGTGTTTAAGCCACTGTGAGTCAGACATTCTTTCATTTCTTACTGAAAGCATTCTAGTTAATACAGAAAGTAAATGTAACTACCAACAGTCTTAACTCAGTGGAGTATAAGGAAAAGATAATTGAAATGGTTTGTTAATACTACATTTAAACATACCTGTGTTTAATCTCCATTTCATATCACTCAGGAATATCTTGGGTTAACCCATTCTATTGTCAATTAGATATTTATAAAGTCCAGTTCAATTTAGTCCAATTTAAAATGTCAATTTTCTATTTATTTTAGCCCTATTTTTCCTCATTCTACCCTCATCTCCCTCACCTACCATCCCAAACACAGGCCAGACTTTGAGAATCAGTACTAGTCTCGGGAGTTGGGCAGTGGGGATTCATCTTTCACTCCTCCTCTCCTTCCAACAACTCTGGAGGTGAGGCCTGGACAACCAGCTTTGTTACAGGGACAAAGTCCTTTTCACTTCAGAGTGCCCTGAGAGGCTTCACTTCATTGCAAGGGGAAGAAGCTTTTCCAACAGCAATTGCTGGGTGTGTCAAATAAAATCAGGTCCAGGCATAGTTTAGTTGGAAAGACTATTGCAATAGAGACAATCCTCAGAATTCAGGAAGTACCTCAAAATCAAACAGAAAAATCTTTTCTTTTATAGAAAAGAGTAAGCATAAAGTAATGCTAAGTTGGGAAAACGAGGGGAAATGACCAACAGAGTCTGAAAAATTGTGTCTGGCCCTATCAGCCAGTTCTCAGGATAGGTAATAAGGAAACATGCTCTGCTTTGAGTGTTAAATTAGGCTTTGAGGTAAGCAGAATTCAGGGGCCTATGGGGAGGAGAGAGGCCTGACTAAAGTTTGGTCGAGAGAAAGCAGAAGTTACCAAATAGGCAACTGTGAACACTTGGTCAGGTAAGATAGCAGTTGGGGAATCACACATAATAGTTTGCTTAGTTCTCTCCCAGCTTATGCCTTTTGTGTGAATTTTTAATAGTGACCCATTTTGCTCTCAAAACTGTCCCTTGTAGGACAATAAATTGTACAGTCATCCAAATATCAGCAAGTTTGCCAATGCCTTGCTACTAGGCCCTCTGCCTACTTGATTTGCAGGAAACACACAATGGTACAAAAGTAGATGCTGTGAATGGACTCAGATTCATTGACGCCCTTTTTCTCACCCTGCCTTTTCTCCCTAAATTGCCATTTCCTTTATCAAATAGGCACATAGCCAGTCAGTAATTTTGCTTCCTAAGAAGGCAGACATCTAACTCAAGAATAACATACTCACGTTTCCTTTGTGTCACTCTCTCCAATTCTTATTAGTAGTTTTTTGTTGTTTTTGTCTCTTGTTTTTGTTTTTATGTCATTCTTTGGAGAATTCTAAAAGTTCACCTCTCCTTTCTTTTCTACAATTCCGCATATACAACTTCAGGGGGTTTTGTGGAGATGGGGTAAACTTTCTGGGTAACAGAGCTAATATAACTGCTTTTCATTTAGCCCCATTTAGGAAGTCTGCCTTCCAGCTTTTTAATCCTCTTTTTGGTGTATATAGTGTTTTTTGCCCTGATTCAGGCCCTTGTTTTCAATCCAAATTAATGAAAAAATACGATTCAAAATTATATGGAAATATACTAGTTATTAGATTATGGATTTTTCAAATAACTTATTTTAACATTATTTTTGAGGATTATTTTTAGGATCCATAAGAAGTTGAAAATATAGCATATTATCAGTAACAAATAAAAAGCATTAAATGTATTAAACTAGAATCTATATGAATTATTTTAGTTAGAAAATTAAACCAATGAAAATAATTATGTGATTGTGTATGTGACTGTGTGTGTGTGCATTAGTGTTTTTGTACTTTAAGGGAAAATCATTAATAATAGCTATTAAACCAAGTATATATCCAAGTATCATCATTTTCATTGCATGCTTAAAAACGAATGCAGTTTAGTGACTAGTACTAATTTAATCAACTATAATATTTGATTACTAAAACACAATCAATGTTTGCAACACATTATTCCAGTTGCTTTAAAAAATGTAAACCAAGAATAAACAATTGGAATAACATTATAATTGTAACTCTTGAAACATGTGCTATTTTCCTGGCAGGTTCAAAACACACCCTCAAATAAGCAGGATGAGTTAAGAGAGAAGCAAAGCAAATAGTATCTTCTAGGGGAGCCCATTCATCAGCCATTAGCAAGAGACAACCAGCTAAAACCCAGATTCTTCCTTGTATTCTTCAGGGACCCACAAAGGAAGGAGTGCAGAAAACGATTAAAGAAGCAAAGAGCAGACTCAGCACCAACAGCTGAGTTAGGCAACTTATCAGGTAACTAGGAAAATCCTGAGTGGTATAAATTTACAAAAGGTTTCTAAATTCATTGTGCTGAGTAGAAAAGATCCCAGTGGCCAAATCCAATCCAATTAGGATAAAAACATTTTTCTCCTTAACTGCCAGTCTTTGTATGAAAAATTACTTCTTCTCAAACTCAGTCAATTTTAAAATATCTGCTAGCTGGGTTTGCCCAGCAGGAGGCTAAAGCGTCTATTATGCTGACAGATGCTCCCTGCTTTAAGAGTGTACAGAATTTAAATAACTTTTACTCTCTGTTTATAGCCATTTCAATTAAATTAATATGAAACTAAAACTTTGCCAATTAAAACATCCCTTTTTAGACTGTACTTTAAATGATTGCAGACATCACTAATAATCTATATTTTTGTTAATATGCCAAATTATATTTTTCTGTTTTATATTAGTAAAATGCTTTTAAAAATGTTAATTGCTAATATTTGTTACAGCTTTGTATTTTACAGTTTTGAAAAAAAATTGTGTATTATTGTTATGACAATCAGATGAAGTGGATAGGTGGGTATAATTATATCCAAATAATTATTGAGGAAAAATAATTTTGTTTGTAGTTCACTATTATTGTTAAGATGTTGAGTGGTAGAACTAGGACTATTACCCAGAATCTTTTCTGTCTAGCTCAGATTACATCATATTAAGCTCCCTGCCATTGTAAAAATTCAAGTGAAGACGTATTCATTATGTTGCATATTCATAAAATGGATAAAAAATAAATAAAATGAAATATTTGAAGCAATTGTCCACATACCTAGGAAAAAATTTAGCCTTTTTGGGGGTGGGAAGGAAAAACGTTGGACATTTTCATAAATTACTTAAACACAATATTTTAATTTATTGTTTTTTACCTATGTATTATTATTTCTCTGTATTAGTTTGCTAGGACTGCCTTAACAAAGTACCACAAACTTCAACAGTAGAAAATTCTTTTCTCACAGTCTGGAGGATAGAAGTCCAAAATCGACAGGGTTGGTTCCTCCTGAGGATTGAGGGCAGCATCATTCCAGGGCTCTCTCCTTGGCTTGTAGATGGCCATCTTCTCCCTTTGTCTGTTTACATCATCTTCCCTCTATGCATATGTCTCTGTGTCCAGATTTCCTCCTTTTATAAGGACACCAGTCGTATTGGATTAAAGACCACCCTAATGAGCTCACTTTAACTTGATTTCCTCTCTAAAGACCCTGTTCCAAATCAGGTCATATTCCAAGGTACTGAGGATTAGAAAATATAAAGGAATAAATGATTTAACCCTATCATCTGTTCCCTAAAATATCATTTTTTTCTCTTTTCCTAGTACATGATCAGTTGTCCCTACTCTTACTGAAAGCCATCTTTACAGTGACCTTGATTTTGTCACTCAACTCTGCTTTTTTTTAATCTGCAAATTTCCCTTTGCAAACTTCATATGTTTTAATATTTTCTTGGTTATTATTATTTTGGGGGATTGTTAACCTCTAATTATTCACTAGTCCCTGTCCTATCATCTCTGTCATTCTTAACAGTTGAGCTTCTTGAAAGTCGTTTCTTATCCCTCATCTCATTGCCATTTAGTTTGTACCCTCACAGTTTCACCAAAACTACTCTGAATAGTCAGCCACTAAAAAAGAAAAAAAATAATGTAAATTTTTATTTTTCTTCTCACTTTAACCTTTCTTTGATATTTGTTATTTTTGGGGGGAGGGATAGGAGTTTTTATTAATTTATTTATGCTGTGTTGGGTCTTCATTTCTGTGCGAGGGCTTTCTCTATTTGTGGCAAGCAGGGGCCACTCTTCATCACGGTGCGTGGGCCTCTCACTATCATGGCCTCTCTTGTTGCGGAGCACAGGCTCCAGATGCACAGGCTCAGTAGTTGTGGCTCACAGGCCCAGTTGCTCCGCAGCATGTGGGATTCTCCCAGACCAAGGCTCGAACCCGTGTCCCCTGCATTAGCAGGCAGATTCTCAACCACTGAGCCACCAGGGAAGCCCCAATATTTGTTATTATTGATCCTACTTTTTTGAAATTTTTCTCCTCTATCTTCTACTTTTCTCTTTTTACCTTTCACTTATCAAATTATCTTCTTTCAATCATCCAGTTACATTGTTTTTCACCCTATCTCCTTGGCATCATGTTATTTTCCTTCTAAACAGATATTTTATTTAACTTAATTCAAACCTTTGTTTGAAGTGGTATCTATGGGCTTCACACTCCCAAAGTGATATCACCAAATTTATATATCCAATAACCTAGTACTAGATATCCACATTTGAAGTTGCAACAATTTCTCAAAATCAGTGTAAAAAAAAAGAATCAATCATCTTCCATGCTCCTTTCCAAATCTTTTTCATTTGTTTTTCTTATCTCAGATGTGTGTATAATCTTCCACGTTGCATGACTCATAACTCTTGCTTCTTATATCTCCCAAGATAGTAGAAACCAAAGTTATTTAATATTCTAAATTTCTTATTCTATCTACCTAGCAGCTATTAAGACATGACCTTTAGTACTGATCCTACTGATAAGGATCTTTTACACTCACCATTTCAAAACCCATAGGAGTCACTTGAAGAGTAGATAAAGCGCATTTTGGAGGTGCAGTATGGGTAAAGATAATTACATAAAGGAAACGTGAGCTCTCACGGATGATAAAGAAGTAGTGCTCTTCCTCTGCCTCATCAAAATATAGTTTTGCCGATCCATATGTCCAAAATATAAAATATATAAAATTATGCTATAGTAAGAGAATAAAGAATGAAATAATCATGTCAAAACTGACCAAAGAAACTTGATAATAAACATTTGGCATTTTAAAGTTGATATTAGGAAGGATATATATAAAAGTATTGATAAAAACACTCTAGCAAGTAGAATTAGATGGCATATAATTGCTATTTTAAGATTCTGATATATCCTAAAATAACCATGTATCATGTATATAATTTTGAAATCATGTAAAATACTCTATATTGCAGTGAAAAGTGATTTTATTTTTACTTCCCAATCCAAATATGAAAAAATGCTACAACAAAAGCTATGTATTTTAAAACTGGTCTATATAGCATCATTTATATCTTAAATACTATTCTTTGCTCTCAATTCTTTTAAGAATAGCAAGCTTGACTCAATACTAGACATAAAATCCTTTTTTAAATTCCATGTTTTATTTTTTTTAAATCATGCAATTTAATTGACAGTCACATAAAATTAATGCTGAATAGAAACTATTTACTGATCTGTTTTGTATACCTTTATTTGGTCCTAGTATTTTTTTTTCTATAAAGTGGCAATATTCCTTATCTTTTACTTTGACCCCAAAACATTACCCTGCTTTTCATAATAGATGATGACTAAATGAATTTCAGTACCTGCAGTATAAGTTAAAACTAATAAGAACCTGCTGTATAAATAAATAAATTTAATTTAATTTAAAAAAAGAAAAACTTGTGGTTACCAGTGGGGAGAGGAAAGGGGAGAGGAGACCAAGATAAGGGAAGGGGATCAAGAGGTACACACTATTAGGTATAAAATAAGCTACAAGGATATATTGTACAACATGGGGAATATAGCTAATATTTTATAATAACTATAAATGGAGTATAACCTTTAAAAATTGTGAATCACTGTAGTGCACAAAAAAAACTTAACAGCATTAATCTGTGTTTACAGACTAAAATGTTAAATTAAAATTCTTATTTTGATAAATCCAAGTGGCAAAAGAGCATAGCATTATTTAGTATCTTAGATATAAAGTTGATTATCCTGGAAATTATTATATTTTTTTCAGTAATCTTTGCATAATTTGGGAAGCAATATTCAAAATCCAGTGCTTTACTCTATGGTCATGTCTATTCTTCAGGTATGTCCTCTAAGTCAAAAATATACTTTGCAATTAAAATTTTATTTTATGATATTTTCACAGAAGTGTTTAGATTTGGAAATACATAATTGTTCACTTAGGGGTAAATATTTACTTGGCAGAATTAGGATTTTCAATTCTGGAAGAACAAGAAAAAAAAAGATTACTCTGGTTACTCAAAGCAATTTGGCAGAAGAATTTTTAATATTTATAATTTCCAGTAACTCTTGAGAACCAACTGCCTCTTGGTGAACTTTTTTGTAAATTATTTATTTATTTATTTATTTATTTAATAGATCCTTATTGGAGTATAATTGCTTCACAATACTGTGTTAGTTTCTGTGGCACAACAAAGCGAATCAGCTATATGCATACACATGTCCCCATATCCCCTCCCTTTTGAGCCTTCCTCCCATCCTCCCTATCCCACATCTCTAGGTCATCACAGAGTACCAAGCTAATTTCCCTGTGCTATGCTGCTGCTACTTAGTAGCTAACTGTTTTACGTTCAGTAGTGTATGTATGTCAATGCTACTCTCACTTTGACCCAGCTTCCCCCTCCCCTCCCCCCGTGTCCTCAAGTCCATTCTCTATGTCTGTGTCTTCATTCCTGCCCAGCCATTAGGTTCATCAGTACCTTTTTTTTTTTTTTAGATTCCATATATATGTGTTAGCATACAGTATTTGTTCTGACTTACTTGACTCTGTATAGCAGACTCTAGGTCCATCCACCACACTACAAATAACTCAATTTCGTTTCTTTTTATGGCTGAGTAATATTCCATTGTATATATGTGCCACATCTTCTTTAGCCATTCATCTGTTGATGGGCATTTAGGTTGGTTCCATGTCCTGGCTACTGTAAATGGAGCTGAAATGAACATTGTGATACATGTCTCTTTTTGAATTATGGTTTTCTCAGAGTATATGCCCAGTAGTGGGATTGCTGAGTCATATGGTACTTCTGTTTTTAGTTTTTTAGGAGTAAATACTCCATACTGTTCTCCATAGTGGTTGTATCAATTTACATTCCCACCAACAGTGCAGGAGGGTACCTTTTTCACCACACTCTTTCCAGCATTTATTGTTTCTAGATTTTTTGATAATGGCCATTCTGACCAGTGTGAGGTGATACCTCATTGTAGGTTTGATTTGCATTTCTCTAATAATTAGTGGTGTTAAACATCTTTTCATGTGCCTCCTGGCCATCAGTATGTCTTTTTTTTTTTTTTTTTTTTTTGTGGTATGCAGGCCTCTCACTGTTGTGGCCTCTCCCATTGTGGAGCACAGGCTCCGGACGTGCAGGCTCAGCGGCCATGGCTCATGGGCCTAGCTGCTCCACGGCATGTGGGATCTTCCCAGACCAGGGCACGAACCCACGTCCCCTGCATCGGCAGGCAGACTCTCAACCACTGGACCACCAGGGAAGCCCAGTATGTCTTCTTTGGAGAAATATCTATTTAGGTCTTCTGCCCATTTTTTAATTGAATTGTTTGTTTTTTTGATATTGAGCTTCATGAGCTGTTTGCAGATTTTGAAGATTAATCCATTGTCAGTTGTTGCATTTGCAAATATTTTCTCCCATTCTGAGGGCTGTCTTTTCATCTTGATTATGGTTTCCTTTGCTGTGCAAAAGCTTTTAAGTTTATTAGGTCCATTTGTTTATTTTCTTTTTATTTCCATTACTCTAGGAAGTGAGTCAGAAAAGATCTTGCAGTGGTTTATGTCAAAGAGTGGTTTTCCTATGTTGTCCTCTAAGAATTCTATAGTGCCTGGCCTTACATTTAGGTCTTTAATCCATTTGGAGTTTATTTTTGTGTATGTGTTAGGTAGTGTTCTAACTTCATTCTTTTACATGTAGCTGACCAGTTTTCCCAGCACCACTTATTGAAGAGGCTGTCTTTTCTCCATTGTATGTTCTTGCCTCTTTTGTCACATATTAGGTAACCATATATCCATTCAAGTGCATCTCTGGGCTTCCTATCCTTTACCATTGAACTATATTTCTCTTTTTGTGCCAGTACTATACTGTATTGATTACTGTAGCTTTGTAGTATAATTTGAAGTTGGGGAGCCTAATTCCTCCAGCTCCGTTTTTCTTTCTAAAGATTGCTTTGACTATTCAGGGATTTTTCTATTTCCATACAAATTGTAAAATTTTTTGTCCTAATTCTGTAAAGAATGCCATTGGTAGTTTGAAAGGGATTGCATTGAATCTGTAGATTGCTTTGGGTAATATAGTCATTTTCACAATAATGATTCTTCCAATCCAAGAACATGGTATATCTCCCCATCTGTTTGTATCATCTTTAATTTCTTTCATCCGTGTTTAATAGTTTTCTAAGTTCTTTGCCTCCTTAGTTAAGTTTATCCCTAGGTATTTTATTATTTTTGTTTTGATGGTAAATGGGATTGTTTACTTAAATTTTCTTTCTGATTTTTCGTTTTTAATGTATAGGAATGCCAGATATTTCTGTGCATTAATTTTGTATCCTGCAACCTTACCATATTCACTGATTAGTTCTAGTAGTTTTCTGGTGACATCGTTAGGATTTTCTATGTATAGTATCATGCCATCTGCAAACAGTGACAGGTTAACTTCTACTTATCCAATTTGTATTCCTTTTATTTCTTTTTCTTCTCTGATTGCTGTGGCTAGGGCTTCCAAAACTATGTTGACTAAGAGTGGCAAGAGTGGACATCCTTTTCTTGTTCCTGATCTTAGTGGAAATGTTTTCAGTTTTTCACCATTGAGTATGAGGTTGCTGTGGGTTTGTCATACATAGCCTTTATTATGTTGAGGTAGGTTACCTCTGTGCTCATTGTCTGGAGAGTTATTATCATAAATGGGTGTTGAATTTTCTCAAAAGCTTTTTCTGCATCTATTGAGATGATTATATAGTTTTTATACCTTAATTTGTTAATATGGTGTATAACATTGATTGATTTGTATATATTGAAGAATTCTTACATCCCTGGGATAAAACCCACTTCATCATGGTGTCTGATCCTTTTAATATGCTGTTGGATTCTGTTTGCTAGTATTTTATTCAGGATTTTTGCATCTATGTTCATCAGTGATATTGGTCTATAATTTTCTTTTCTTGTGATATCTTTTTCTGGTTTGGTATCAGGGTGATGATGGCTTCATAGAATGAATTTGGGAGTGTTCCTCCTTCTGCAATTTTTTGGAAGAGTTTGAGAAGGATCAGTGTTAGCTCTTCTCTAAATGTTTGATACTATTTGCCTGTGAAGCCATCTGTTCTTGGACTTTTGATTGTTGGAAGATTTTTAATTACAGTTTCAATTTCATTACTTGTGATAGGTCTGTTTATATATTCTAATTCTTCCTGGTTCAGTCTTGGAAAATTGGACCTTTCCAAGAATTTGCCCATATCTTTGTGGTTGTCCATTTTAGTTGTTTGTAGTAGTCTCTCTTAATCCTTTGTATTTCTATGGTGTCAGTTGCAATTTCTCTGTTTTCATTTCTAATTTTATTGATTGGCATCCTCTTTTTTTTTCTTGGTGAGTCTGACTAAGGGTTTATCACTTCTGTTTGTCTTCTAAAAGAACCAGCTTTTAGTTTTATTGATCTTTGCTATTTTCTTCATTTCTATTTCATTTATTTCAGCTCTGATCTTTATGGTTTCTTTCTTTCAACTGACTTTAGGTTTTCTTTGTTTTTCTTTCTCCAGTTGCTTTAGGTGTAGGGTTAGATTGTTTATTTGAGATTTTTCTTGTTTCTTGAGGTGAGATTGAATGGCTATAAACTTCCCTCTTAGAACTGTTTTTGCTGTATCCCATAGGTTTTGGGTAAACGTGTTTTCATTGTCACTTGTTTCTATGAATTTTTTTTTATTTCTTCTTTGATTTCTTCAGTGATCTCTTGGTTATTTAGTAGCACACTGTTTAGACTCCATGTATTTGTGGTTCTTACAATTTTTTTCCTGTAATTGATTTCCTATCTCATTGTGTTGTGGTCAGAAAAGATGCTTGATATGATTACAATATTCTTAAATTTTCCAAGGCTTTATTTATGACCCAAGATGTTATCTGTACTGGAGAATGTTCCATGTGCACTTGAGAAGAAAGTGTATTCCTCCAATTTCGGGTGGAATATTCTATAAATATCAATTAAATCTCTGTGGTCTATTGCATCATTTAAAGCTTGTGTTTCCATATTTATTTCCTGTTTGGATGACCTGTCCATTTATGTATGTAGGGTGTTAAAGTCCCCAGTACTATTTTGTTACTGTCGATTTCTCCTTTCATTCTTGTTAGAATTTGCCTTATGTATTGAGGTGCTCCTATGTTGGGTGCATAAATATTTATAATTGTTATATCTTCTTCTTGATTGATTGATTGATCCCTTGATCATTATGTAGTGTCCTTCCTTATCTATTGTAACAGTCTTTATTTTAAAGTCTATTTTATCTGACATGAGTATTGCTACTCCAGCTTTCTTTTGATTTCCATTTGCATGCAATATCTTTTTTCCATCCCTTCACTTTCAATCTCTATGTGTCCCTAGGTGTGAAATGGGTCTCTTGTAGACAGCATGTATATGGGTCTTGTTTTTGTATCCATTCAGCCAGTCTGTGTCTTTTGGTTGGGACATTTAATCCATTTACATTCAAGGCTATTATCAACATGTATGTTCCATTACCATTTTCTTAATTCTTCTGGGTTTGTTTTTGTGGGTCTTTTTCTTCTCTTGTGTTTCCCACCTAGAGAAGTTTCTTTACCATTTGTTGTAAAGCTGGTTTGTTGGTGCTGAATTCTCTGAGCTTTTGCTTGTCTGAAAAGCTTTTGACTTCTCCATCCAATCTCAATGAGATCCTTACTGGGTAAAGTAATCTTGGTTGTAGGTTTTACTCTTTCATCTCTTTAAGTATATCCTGCCACTCCCTTCTAGCCTGCAGAGTTTCCCCTGAAAAATCAGCTGATAACCTTATGGGGATTCCTTTATATGCTATTTTTTGTTTTTCCCTTGCTGCTTTTAATATTTTTTCTTTGCATTTAATTTTTGTTAGTTTGATTAATATGTGTCTTGGTGTGTTTTTCCTATGGTTTATCTTGCATGGGACTCTCTGTGCTTCCTGGACTTTGGTGACTATTTCCTTCCCATGTTAGGGAAGTTTTTCACTATAATCTCTTCAAATATCTTCTCAGACCCTTTCTTTTTCTTTTCTTCTGGGACCCCTATAATTTGAATGTTGGTATGTTTAGTGTTGTCCCAGAGATCTCTGAGATTGTCTTCAATTCTTTTCATTCTTTTTGCTTTATCCTGCTCCTCGGCAGTTATTTCCACCATTTTGTCTTCCAGCTCACTTATTCGTTCTTTTGCCTCAGTCATTCTGTTATTGATTCCTTCCAGTGTATTTTTCATTTCAGTTATTCTGTTGTTAATCTCTGTTTGTTTGTTCTTTATTTCTTCTAGATATTTGTTAAACATTTCTTGTATTTTCTCAATCCATGTCTCCATTCTATTTCCGAGATTCTGGATCAACTTTATTATCATTACTCTGAATTCTTTTTTAGGTAGATTGCCTATTTCCTCTGCATTTATTTAGTCTTGTAGGTGTTTACCTTGCTCCTTCATCTGTGACATTTTTTTGTCATCTCTCTTTTTTTTTTATGAGTGGGATTGTTTTCCTGTCTTACTGGTTGTTTGGCCTGAACCTTCCAACATTGGAGTTTGTAGGCTGTTGGGTAGAGCTGGGTCTTGGTGGTGAGATGAGGAAGTCCATGAGAATTCTTTCTGATGAATATTCCCTGGGGTCTGATGTTCTCTGTTAGTCCAGTGGTTTGGATTTGGAGCTCCCACCACAGGAGCTTCGGCTTGACCCCCAGCTCATGAACCAAGATCCCGCAAGCCATATGGAGCGTCAAGAAAATAAAAAAAGAAGAAAGGAGAACAATAACAATGTAAAAAGTATAATTAGACTTGGAAACTAACAGCTATGTTAGAAAAAATATAAAAATAAAAATATAGATGAAACAACAATCGGAAGGTAAAACAGAACCACAATATTAAAAAAGTTGAGGACAAAAAAAAAAGAAAAAAGGAGAACAACAAGAAAGTAAAAAATAAAATTAGCAAACTAACAGATATGTTAGAAAAAATACAACATAAAAATATAGATGAAACAACAACTGGAATGTAAACAGAGCCACAATAGTAAAAAAAGAGGAGAAAAAAATAAAGAGGTGGAAAAGGCCTTGCCTGTGGAGGGCAGGGCCTAAGCAGGGGCAAGGTTTGGCGGCTGGCAGGGCCTATGCTTAGGACCCACAGGGCTGGAAAAGGCCTTGGGGGGGGGGCTTAGGCTCAACAGAACAGAAGGGGCCCAGGCATGTCTCTGGTCTGAGAGGGTGGGGGACGCCACCTGGGAGCCCAGCAGGCTTCCTGAGTTCAAGTGGGTGGGGCAAATGCCCTCCACTCCTCTCCTGCTCCTCCAGTCCTTGAGGTGCCCTCTCACCTGCCTCTCCTGTTCTCTCCCGGCTTCCCTCCTACGTCCCCAGGACCAACCCAGCCTGGAGGCCACCTCTGAAGGTGTAGGACCCAGTCTGAGAGCCAGGTAGACTTCCTTGGCCAGTTGGGCAGTGGAAATGCTGGGCCCGCATCCCCTCAGTACCCCCACGTCCTACCAATTTGCTTGGGGGCTCTTCCCATCTCCTTGGTCATTGGGGTCCCCACCAGTGTCCAGTAGGCGCCCTAGTTGTGGAGAGATGTGCCACCTCTTGGTTAACTGTATCTCTTAGAAATGAACAGGTTGGAGAAAGTGATGTAAGGGAATAGAATTTTTCCTTGTTGGATGGTTCTAATTTTATGGTGATAAATACCAATGAAAAATGTGGGCAAGGAAGAAGTGTGTTCTGTTGTGGAGGTTTAAGATTTTAAAAAAGATCCTGAAGCAGAAAATAACTGCTAGAGAATAGTAGAAGAGGAAGCAGAAGTATTGTTTGGGGGTATAAATTAAATTGTCTTTATTATTTACTGAAGAAATATCAGAATTCTTTAAATATGTATTTTTGGAATAGGTTAGTTTAAGTCCAATATTATTTAAACAGAGGATCTTTAGATTACACACATTACTTATGAATATATAGTAGAAGTCACTAACCAAAAGATTAGTACTGATGAACTGCAGATAAATAAGATTATCTTGTGAAAACGCAGTTTTTCTGCCTTTAGAGTAGCGAAACTATAGTGCAGACCTAATATTCTACTTTGTAAATAGTTATCAAGACTTTTTCAGCCTGAAAATTTCTATTTGATGTAGAAATTCTGCATTAAGTGTTCCAATATGCCTATTACCTTTGATTTTTGCATAACTAGATTAAGGAATGTGGTATATCTATGTTCAAGGAACTATATGGGATACATGGATACATTTGCATAAATATGTGAGCATTATCAGTACTTGGATGTTGCAATGAAAACTTCCCAAAAGTTTTGAGTAAGGAGAACTGGAAGGCCACCATAAAGGTGCAATTGGCTGTATTTGATGATAGGCTTATTGAACGTATTTTCATAGCTAGAGACATGGTGTTCTAATCAGATATAAAAGGTAATTTCAAAAGTAGCTTCACCCACAGAAACAGTATCCATCCAAGCCTTAATCAGGGGATATGAGGTCTTTGCCAATAGTCTTCAATTATGCTAGTCCAATATTCTGAAACCAAAGAGTATTGTTGTATGGATACCATCAGATATATATTGATCTACTTAGTTTTATTTACTTTTATCCTATGCCCACTTAAAACTTTAGGAGTAGGAACTGTCTTTTCATGTAATCAGCTATGGGAAGTGATTGAACTGCCTATGGTGAGAAGAATATACTGATCAATTTTGGTTACATTTATAATAATAAGTCTAGTAATTAAGCAACTTCATGAATTTTAGTTATGTTAATCTATGCCAACAGGTCTTAACAATGTCAGGCTTCTGAGTGTGCAAACTGGAACAACAAAAATCAAAGTTACGGTAATTCAATAAAACAGTGAGTTTCAGTTTCTGAGATCTCCTGACAAACAGCCTCCCTAAGTGATCCTCATGTTAAGAAAGCTTTATTTTTAAAAAAAAATTCTTTAAATTTTGTAGAAAAATACTGGAATATTTAGTTCAAGATTTTACAAACCACTGAAAGTTCATTTTGCAATGACAGGATTTCCTCTAGATGCTATATTTTGGGATGTTGAACTCTTTTTTATCATTCTTATCTAGATAACAATAGTAGAGTTTCCATAAAGCAAAGCAAATCAATGAAAAATAAAAAGAGAAAAAGTAAACAGAGGACCTTGATATAGGACCATTCAATGACTCATCCTTTTCTTTTGTGCTTTTATGAACTCACAATTTTTATCTCTCTTGAGCTGGTGGTTTTAACTTGTCTTGTTTTTGGACAGCACCTTAAAATGTTTCCTAAAAAAAGTTTGTCAAGTGTCTGTGATTTAGGAAAAAAATTGTCTAACAACTATTTCCCCTTCAAAACACACTAAATTGAGATACCAATCCCCAAATTCCATAAGTACTCAAACCTAACAGTTAGCTTACATTTACAATAGTGTAAGTTAACATCATATATTAATAATGTAAAAAGATCTGAAATATGAATACTTTCTAAAGAAATTATAATGTGAGTGTATATGTTTGATCTCCTTGAATGAAACCATATATAAATCCATTTATTCTTGCAACTTATATATTGATATTTATTCATTGAAAGTTTGTCTATCAATCTATCTATCTATCTGTTGATATCTATGTATAATTATCTACCTATCACATTCAAATAGCATGAACAGCTGAATCAGAGAAACCAATGATGTAATATTTTTGTTTCACTGTCTATTCAGTCTTTTAAAGTTTAAAAGGGTAGTGATCACAAAGTATTTGTTGTCATCATATGGATAATTTTCATAAGACTATCTAAATACTCTATGCAATCCTGCTGTAATGCAGGTCATAAATCCTATATTGGATTTTTATAGGATTATTTGTTCTATGTTCAGTATGTTTCCTTGTTTAGAACTAGTGATATTTTTTAAATAACTGATATAAACAATGAATAGTAAACTTGAGATTTGAGGGTAATATTGGCCAGGGAATTTCCTTTTCATCCTTAGCCACAGATGACATCTCTAAAACTCCACAATATCTTACAAATGTGAAATAGCCTGCACAATAAAAACTGGAAAAGATAATACAAATTGATTAATAGAAGTCCACTGTAATCTTTGAAAAAATATATTAAAGTATATACTTTATTGAGTGAATAAAATGCTATAATTTTTTCTTACAAGAAAGTTACTTTATAGTCCTTATATAGTCATTGAATTCTCATGTTATCATTAAAACTTGATAAAAGTCATAAGTTCAAATAATAAAAATTTTGTAACAAGGTCAAAAATATTTCACAACTGTGTTCCCAAGTTTTCTTGGGAAACTTTATTTCTTGGTAAGAAAACGCTAACATTTAAATGCCAAGTTTTGCTATAATCATTGAAAATTGATATTTAAAAGTCACTCGAGAATTAGATCTAAAGATCAGAGTAGTATCAAATTGTAACATTAAAAATAACTTTTCCCTACTGACCTTCTAAAAGATATTAGGTAATAACAGAAGCACAGACAAAGAGAATATGTGTCATTGAATGATTTCAAGCCCTCAAAAGGGTGCTAGTTTTTACTACTAGTAAGTACTACTAGTTTTTAAATTAAAGTTTCTCACAAAATTCTCAGTTGTTTTAAATGTCCCAAGCTACCATATTACCCATTATTCTTATCAATATAATGAAGTGTAAGTATGATATGACTTTTAAATACTAACCATCTGGCTTAGCGTATTTTTTTTTAAATATGAGAATTAATCTCTTGCTTTTCTAATCTGGCAAATTCTTCTTTACTGTAATTCCATGTTGCACATGTAAAATTATTTTCTATGGGCTTCTTCTAGGTATTGGAATCCATTTAAGTTCTCTAGGACAAGAGTAGTTTCTCTTACTTGTCCACCTCACTGAAGCTGTCACATGCATATAATATAGAAATTGAACACAAAAGTGGCATACCTGCTGCCGACAGCTGTGAATATCTGTGCAGCATTCATAGTGACATCTTCACAATTGCTACCTCATCTAGTCTTCAATTAATGTAATCAGGAAGGTGTACAATTCCCAGTGCACAAATCATTGAGAATTGTAACTTTTACCTGTCTTTTCATTGCCTAAAATTAGTAGTGTGCTCTTCACATATTCAATACATCTGCATATATTTCCATATTATACCCCTCTGGAGTTGCTTTCCTAACATCTTCCCTAAGGGGGTGAATATAAATGCCTTTTCTTTATTGAGATTAGCCATAAGTGTTAGTTAAAAAAATTTTTTTATTCTAGAATAAATTAATTTCAGCACCTAGTAGTATCATTCACATTACATGTACTTAACGAAAATTCCAGTAATTAGTAACATATAACAAAGCAATAAGTGCTATTATGTATGTGTAAACTGTAAGTTTTATACTTATTCACCTAGGTTTGCCCTATCTTTTAGTTTCCTTACCTTTTCACATTGCACTTCATCTTAAAACATGAAGAATGAGTTTTGTATATTCTGAAATATCTGGTAATTATTCTAAGACTCATCCAAATCAACTCACTTTTAGAGACAAAAACACTGGAAATCTGCTTCAATCTCTGAAAAAATATTACCTCTCTAATAAATTGATTTGAGTTTTAAGAATATTTATATTTTCAATCCCATAACTAAGAGATTAGCATTATAATGATTTTAAATCTTATGTAAAATGGTACTCTATTTTAAGACACTGTAATTTGTATAAAGACTGGGTTGCTCAATGTAGATCAATAGACCAAGACTGAAGTATAATCGACTTATGTGAACATTTTTTCTTAATTGTTTCATTTTCAAGTAAAAAAAACTTGTCAAAAAACACTGCTGCTAGAATTCACTATACATTCTAATTCAGAGATTACATTTAACTCATATTTTTATTATTTTTTGCAAAGTCTTTGGAAAATCTTAACTCTAAGCTATTAAAACAAATCTTTGTTCATTGTTCTTAATATTAGCAATAAAAAGTTGTGTCCAAAAATAGGCCATTCAATTAGCTTTCCTTTTTGTATTTGATCTGTTAGGTGTCAGTTGGAGGTGACACCTAACAGGTGTCACCTGTTAAGTGAGGAAGCAAGGATATAACACGAGTAGAAGATTTTTTAAGTACAGTTTGAGGGTTAGAAAAATAAAATAACAGAATATCTTTTTGTTGAATTTAATCTCCTTTTATCCCTTGCTTCTTTGGTGGGTGGAAAGTAAAGGGCAGGGAATTAAGGTGAAAATAAAAGAAGACATCTGGAAATGAAGGAGGGAATACAAGAGAAATCTTTGGAAAGTGGAAATAAAGCCACCAAAAAAAGAAATTTTATATCATATCCCCATGAATATTTCTATCTCAAGAAATGGAAGAAAAAGAAACTTAAAGTAATTTGCATATAGTAATGTCCTATAGGTTTAAAACATGATAACATGGTTAACAGAGAAGAGTCAACTGAAAATGCCTACAATTTCAAATTAATTAGTTATTAAATGTACCTTTGAAGAATTGCAAGCAATTTTTTGAAAATAATAAATATAAAAGACTGTATTTTTAAAAGTACCTTCTTAGAAAAAACAGTTTTGTATCAGAGAAAGATGGCTAATAAACAAACTGAATTACCTCCAAATATACCCAAAATAATTATTCCATGTATTCATTTTTGATATTCAGATATTCAATAATCTGTTTTAATGTTGCTTTTTAATACTGAGATACATGTTATGTTTATCCTTGAAAAAAAGAAAAAAACAACACTTTACATTCTGGAATGATTTAGACTTACAGAAAAATTCCAGACACTATAGACAGTTTCTGTACATTCCTCACCTATTGTAATGGTTAATTTTATGTGTCAATTTGACTAGTCCATGGTGTCTAGTTGTTTGGTCAAACATTAGTCTAGATGTTGCTATGAAGGCATTAGGTAGATGTGATTAACATGTAGAGTCAGTTGACTTTACTCTGAGTAAAGTAGATTACCCTCTATAATGTGTGTGGGACTTATCCAATCAGTTGATGGTCTTAATAGTAAAAACTGAATTTTCCCATGTTGAAGGAATTCTGCCTTAATATCTATCATAAAATAAAAGTTCTGCATTAGTGTGATATAAACAATCACCTGCACATTTTGTGTGGGCATGAGTTTTCAACTAATTTGTATAAACACCTAGTAGTGTGATTGCTGAATGACATATAAGACTGTATGTATAAGAAACTGACTATTCAGTGTGTAGTATTATCTCGTTTTAATTTGCAATTCTCCAATACATATGACATTGAGCATTTTTTCATATGCTTATTTACCATCTATACATCTTCTATGGTGAGGTGTCTGTTCTAATCTTTTGCCCACTTTTAAATTGTTAATATTATTATTATTGAATCTTAAGAGTTCTTTGTATATTTTGGATACAAGTTCTTTGTGAGATATATATTTTGCAAATATTTTCCCCAGTTTTCTCGTTCTTTCAATAGCGACTTTCTCAGAGAAGAAGTTTTTTTTTTTTTTTAAATTTATTTTTATTTATTTTTGGCTGCATTGGGTCTTTGTTGCTGTGCACAGGCTTTTCTCTAGTTGCAGCAAGTGGGGGCTACTCTTCGTTGCGGTGGCTTCTCTTTTTGCAGAGCACGGGCTCTAGGCGCATGGGCTTAGTTGCTCCGTGGCATGTGGGATCTTCCGGGACCAGGGCTTGAACCCGTGTCCCCTGCATTGGCAGGCAGACTCTCAACCACTGCGCCACCAGGGAAGCCCAGAAGTTTTGTTTTTAATGAAGTTCTACTTATCAACTTTTTTCTTTCATGGATCATGCTTTTTTTTGTTGTATCTAAAAATTCACCCCCATCATTAGGGAATCCAAATTAAAACAACAATGAGATATCATTGCATGACTATTAGATTGGTAAAAATCCAAAACACTGACAACAGCAAATGCTGGTGAAGATGTGGAGCAACAGGAACTCTCATTCATTGCTGGGGGAGTGCAAAATGGTACAGCCACTTTGGAAGACTGTTTGGCTGTTTCTTACAAAACTAAACATACTCTTACTATAATGAGCCAGCTGTCACACCCCTTGGTATTTACCCAAATGAGCTTTTAGAACCTGCACTTGAATGTTTAAGTGGCTTTATTCATAACTGCAAAAATGTGGAAGCAACCAAGATACCTTTCAGTAGGTTAATGTATAAATAAACTGTAGTACATCTATAAAATAGAATATTATTCAGTGCTAACATGGAAATGAGCTATTGAATCATGAAAAGACATGGAAGAACCTTAAATGCATATTACTAAGTGAAAGATGTCAATCTTAAAAGACTACATAGTGTATGATTCCAACTCTATGACATTCTGAAAAAAAAAATAGCCCCAGTAAAAAGATCAGTGGTTACAGGTGGTTGGGTGAAGGGAGAGTTGAATGGACAGAGCACAGAGACGTTTAGGGCAATGAAACTATTCTGTATGATACTTATTATAAAGTGGATACATATTATTATATATTTGTCCAAATCCATCGAATGTATAACACCAAGAGTTAACCTTAATGTAAACTTTGGACTTTGAGTGATGATGTGTATATAGTTTTATTAATTGTAACAAATGTACCAGTTTGATACAGGATGTTGATAGTGGTGGAGGCTGTTCATGTGTGGAATCAGAGGTTATGTAGGATCTCTCTATATTTTACATCCAATTTTACTGTGAATCTACAACTTTACCAAAAATAAGCCTATTTGGGAAAAAAAAAGTCAGTACAAAACCCTAGGCCGCCTAGTTTTTCTCTTATGTTATCTTCTAGAAATTTTATAGTTTTGTGTTTTACTTTTAGGTATATGGTCCCTATTGAGTGAAAGATGTGAAGTCTGTATCGAGATACCTTTTTTTTTTTTTTTTTGGCATGTGGATAGCCAGGTGTCCTATTACCATTTGTTGAAAAGAATATTCTTTCTATATCAAAATGCCTTTTGTTCTTTTGTCAAAGTCAGTTATCATGTGGGTCTATATTGTGTGGGTCTATTTCTAGGCACTCAATCCTGTTACAAGGATGTATCTGTCTGTTTTGCCAGTACCATGCTGTCTCGATTACTATGGCTATATAGTAAGTTTTGAAGTTGTCAGTCCTCTTTGTTCTTTTTCAATTTTGTTTTGACTTTTCTGAGTTTTTTGCTTTTCCATTTAAACTTCAAAATCAGTTATTCGATAACTAGAAAGTAACTTGTTGGGATTTTGATTGGAATTGCATTGGATCTTTATAACAAGAAAAATTGACCTTTTAATATTGAGAGTCCCTATCCACAAATATGGAATATCTTTCCATTTAGATCTTTTATTTCTTTTATCAGAGGTTTCTAGGTTTCCTCATACAGTTCTAATACATTTTATATTAGACTTATACCTAAGTATTTAATTTTGGAGGTGTTAATGTATATGGCTTTAATTTAAAATGTCAGTTGTTCGTTGCTGGCATATAGGAAATCAATTAAATTTTGTACATTAACTTTGCATCCTGGGATCTTGCTAAACTTCCATATTAGTTCCAGGAATTTTTTTATTGTTCTTTGGAATTTTCTACATATATAATCATGCAATCTGGAAACAAAGACAGTTTCATTTATTCATCTCAATTAATATGTTTTCTTTTCTTATTACTTTATACTTCCAGTATGATGTTCAATAAGAGTGGTGGAGGGGACATCCTTGCCTACTTCCCATTCTAAGGGGGAATGATTTGTTTCTCACCATTAAGTATGACATTAGCCAGTAAGTAGGATTTTGTAGATGTTCTTTATCAAGTTGAGGAAGTTATTCTTTATTCCCAATTTGTAGAGTTGTTTTTTTTAAACAGGAATTGGTGTTGGGTTTTGTAAAATGCTTTCTCTGTGTCTATTGATATGATTATATGACTTTCCTACTTTACCCTGTTGATGTGGTCAATGTAGTTATTGATTTTTGAATATTTTTGCATTTTACATCTTTTATACTAATATATTTTAAATTTTAAAACATACACTAAAATTATGCTAAAATTTAAATGTATCAGATTAAAAAATAGAAATGAAAAGTAATTTCTTTTTCCTACACATTTTCTTCCTTTTTTAAAATATAATTGACCTGCACCACTATGTTAGTTTCAGGTGCACAACATAGTGATTAAGTATTTTTATACATTACAAAATGATTACCAACATAAGTCTAGTTACCATCTGTCACCATACAAAGGTATTACAGTATTGTTGACTATATTCCCCATGCTGTACACTTCATTTCCATGATTCATTTATTTTGTAACTGGAAGTTTGTACCTCTTAATTTCTCTCATCTATTTCATTCATTCCACTCCCAAACCCACCCCATTACCCATGGCAACCACCTGTTTATGCTCTGTATCAGTGAGTCTGTTTTAGTTCATTTGTTTTGTTTTTTAGATTCCACAACTAAGTGAAATGACACAGTATTTGTCTTTCTCTTTCTGACTTATTTCACTTAACATAATACCCTCTGTGTCCATGCCTCTTGTCACAAATGGCAAAATTCAGTACTGTGTTTTGAATTAAGCTATTACTTGAATGGAGATTTATTTAGGGCTTATTTCTATTGAGGTGTATCATTCAGTAAGAAGAAATTTCTCAGAACCATTATTGGGCTTCTCTAATAGCTATACAGCAAGTCTTTCTACTACTAAAGTTAATACTTTTTGCTAAAATTCTTCATTAAACAGTATTTTATTAGTATTATAATCCTCACAGAGCCAAAAATAATCCAAACAAGTTGCTCAATGCCCTAATGAATCACACTGAAGCTCTTGAAATATTTAGGCTTTTAAGATTTTGATGTGTAATCAATTATGTAAATAGCATGTATCTTGGGTATTCTTCAGTATTAAGTTTTATTACATATAAAAACATTTCTTTAGATTTAATTTATTAGTGCAAAAATGAAAAACACCATCTGCTTTAGTTGTGACAGAAATTTGGCCTAAAATGGATTTAAAAAACCTTCATATTACATGTCATAGTAAGAACCCACATGTTTCTAATTTCAACCTCAATTACTCAGTTCCTCAAGAAGAGAACAGTAGCTTATAAAAACATTTTCTGGTAGTGAAAAACTAATAAACAATAAAAAATGTACCTCAAAAGCATGGTAGGGCCTCCCTGGTGGCGCAGTGGTTGAGAGTCCGCCTGCCGATGCAGGGGATACGGGTTCGTGCCCCGGTCTGGGAGGATCCCATATGCCGCGGAGCGGCTGGGCCCGTGAGCCATGGCCGCTGGGCCTGCGCATCCGGAGCCTGTGCTCCGCAACGGGAGAGGCCACAACAGTGAGAGGCCCGCATACCGCAAAAAGAAAAAAAAAAAAAAAAAGCATGGTAAATAATAATTGGACCTGGCAGAAAATTATACACTCTTTGTGTCATGACTACATTTAGACATTTAGATCCAGGATAAGGTGAGATATTTAAAAGTTGTGAATTTAATTTGTCTTTGAATAAGATATAATTTACCTTAGTATATTTAAAATAATATGTCAGACAATTTTAGGGTCAAGCAATACCCCATTGATTATCATTTGAAGATATAAATAAAACCAATTTCCAAAAATACCCAGGATTTGGGAAATAGTAATTTCTGACCTAAGAAACAATGTTCAAAATGTAATGGAGAAGAGAGAATAAGAGTAGAATGTTAAACTTGGAAATTTTCAAAGGTCTGTAGACTGATATAAAATTCAATATCAGATCAAGTCAGATTACTTTTTCTAAAAATCAAGTGAGAGCTCATGAGGTTTAATGTGATTAGAAATATAAATACTATTAAAAGTTATAGTTATATAGTCATTCATTCAACAAATATCACTGAGAATTAACTGTGTCCTGGGTTTGGCTCTCTGACCTGAACAAGAGAACAAGAACAGAGAACAAGACAGGCAATTCCTGTCTTCATTAACCATATATTATGACTGAGGATAAATAAACATAAAATATAACAAATAACTAAAAACAATAGAGGCTGTTATTATGGAGAACAAAAATAAACTCAATACCTTAATGCTGTGTAAAACAATAAAAGTTAAAAGACCATTTAGATCACAGAATGGTTTAGATAATCAAAGATTTGAGAAACCTTTGTTTCAATTGTGGAAGAGAAAACATGAAGGTTGTGAGATGAAAAATGGTCTGCTGTGTTGGAAGGACTGACAGGAGACTCAGGTAAGGAGCTTAGTCACAAGTGAAATGGGGAGACTTGCAAAGATGCCACATAGAACTGTACTGACTGGTCTGCCTGGATTACAAGTATAAAATTAATTTTGATTAACTTAAAGATACATGTGTAACAATTTGGGATGATTTTCTTACTATAGTTGCTTAATGAAATAATGTACTTGATATATCCTATATTTGATATATCCTGTATATGAATCTCAAACAAAAGTTTGATAAATAAATATTGTTTATGCTGCTTAAATATATTACTTCATGGACTATAAACATCTGTGATTTAGTGAATACAATAAGGAGGATAAATAGAAGTCATAGGTCATTATCACAGTAATTAAGTACATGTAAAAAGAATAATAAATTCTCTTCCTCACAGTATCATTTATCTCTAACTATTTAGGGATCCCTAAAAATCAAAATGGTGAGAAAAAGGAAACAAAACAAATCCACTCCAGATTCTATTCAGGATGAGTCTATGTAATATATGAAATTCTTCTGTTCATGAACTCCTCAACAGTAGTATTAGCTTTTAATTCAAACTGATGATTACAGATAAGACAACTAAATGAGTCTAATTCTGCTACTCACAGATGCCAAAGTCTTCTGTCACTGCAGATCCAAATTTACTTGGTTGGGATTTTCTAAAGATTGAATTTTAAAATTAAGATATAACTTAAGTTATATAAACCCCAGCTGTGGCAAAGGAACCTTTAATTCAAGTTGCACTCAGCATGCAACAGGAGTCTGCCCTAAAGAGTGAAAATTTGAATTTCACTAATGGGCAAGATAGTGAACCATGTAGTTTGTAGCATTGGACTACATATCCCCTTATCAAATTAGAGACTTGTGTCAAGAAAGGTACAACTAGGCCTTTCCTGGTGGCGCAGTGGTTGAGAGTCCCCCTGCCGATGCAGGGGACATGGGTTCATGACCCGGTCCGGGAAGATCCCACATGGCATGGAGCGGCTAGGCCCATGAGCCATGGCCGCTGAGCCTGCGCATCCAGAGCCTGTGCTCTGCAATGGGAGAGGCCACAACAGTGAGAGGCCCGCGTACCACAAAAAAAAAAAAAAATAGTGCAACTATTATTAGTCTGAAAATGCATGCTGTATTATTAATACTGAAAAATTTAATTCTATATAGATATAAAGCCCACACCAGAATTATTGTAAAACAAATTTCTAGATTAGTTAATAAAAATAGTAGTCACATAGTTAACAATATGATGATGTGAAATGAATACATACCTGTAAGAGAATAAATATGGCTTATAGGTAGAAATACTGTAAAAATTTATATTACTGATCTAATTATCTAAGCAAAATTAATGAATATTCCACCCAAATATCCTCATTAAAAATTCTTTTTTTCCTACCTTCGTGGTTAGTAAAGCACTCTTATTTTCCTGAAATCTGGTACATTTAGTACTGTCTATGTTTTGGTATGGGAATCTGCTTTAAACCTACTGTTGATTTCTTTGTTCCCAACTATGAGTCATATGCCTAGCCCTTCCACAATTGTTTACACATCATACCAGCTTTGCTTTAATTTATTTTCTTATATCAACTCACTATTCTATGTACCATTTTAGCTTAAAAGGTAACAGTTATCACTATGGTTAAAAATACAATGTCACAGTATATAAAAGCTAATTCTAAAAAAGCATAGTGGAAAAATTATGTTATTAAATTCTCCTTAGATATTGCTGTCTGCCAAAGCTTTGAACTTAAAACCTATTTTTTTTTTTTTGTTAAAACCGTGTTTAGAAAACATTAGAAATTTCTCCTTGGTTCAATGTAAAGGACAGAAAAATAGTAGAAATGGATTAAATAGAATTTTGATTCATTACACACTACATTTAAAAATACATAAATATCTGTGAATACAACTGTCAATATAAGTAGAATACTGAAAATAATTTACCTGTATGCATCCCTGATCCCAGTGCTCCTCTCCATATAGAAGGACAAATAAGAAAGAGGGGAAGAGAGAGAGAGAGAGATTGAGATTGAGATTATCATCAATAAAAAATTATACTAAGGTATTTTTCAAATTTGGTTGTACTGATTTATATCCCAACCAGTGAATTATGAGGACAGCTATTGATATACATCTGCAACATCTGGTATCATCAGGACTCTAATGTGTTTTAATCAAATGCTTGAAAAATATGGTTTAATTTTGGCTTGAATTTGTCCATATTTCTATTGGGTTGTCTTTGTAAATTGATTTAGAAATGTGCATGTGTGTGTGTGTGTACATATGTGTATGTGTGTATAGATGCTATTCTTCATATTATACCTTTTGTCTGTTATGTGTGTTGTGAATATATTAACAGAAATTTTAATTTTAAATTTAAATTTTTTCTCGAAAATTAACAAAAATTTTTAGAGGTGGTACTTCTGGGTCTAGTTTAAGAAATTATTTCCTCCATGTACGTCAAAAATATATTCACATTTCTTTTTTTGCTGCAAATTTTCAAATTTTATGACAAAATTTAAATAATTGATATCATATGTCCTATACAATGTTAATTTAAATGCTGATAACAAAAATGATATTCATTTTGAAATTTTAAGAAAACTATCACTTTTCACACTTATGAGTCAAATCAATAATAATGGTATTTTAATAATGCAACTGGGTATTAAAAATAGCACATATAAAAATACGTGGAATGTAGTACAAATGAAAATTTAAGAAAAA
Source organism: Mesoplodon mirus (assembly GCF_964341445.2). Classification (NCBI taxonomy): domain Eukaryota; kingdom Metazoa; phylum Chordata; class Mammalia; order Artiodactyla; family Ziphiidae; genus Mesoplodon; species Mesoplodon mirus. The sequence continues at coordinate 49,136,617 of NC_138984.1, forward strand.
TGACATTAATTATTTACATAAGAAAAAAGAATGATAATAAATCAAATGATTGTCCATAGATCCAAGTACCTCTGAAAACATCACTCATAATTCATACCAAAACAAAGTGTGTCAGCACACAGACACATACTCACACACTCCTTAGATATATTATATTCAAACTGCTGACACCAAAGACAAAAGAAAATCTTAAATCAGAGAAAATTGCGAGTTACCTACAGAGCAAAAAGGATAAGAATTACAGTAAATTTTTCTCAGGAAAAAAATGCAAGTAAGAACAAAATGGATGATATTTTTAAACAACTGAAAGAAAAATATTGTCAACTCAAATATAAATAATAGTAGAAATCATCCTCAACAGTAAATGAGAATTAAAGACTCTAAGAAGCAAACAAAAACTGAGTAGTCCATTGCCTGCAGAACTAATCTACAAACAATGTTAAAGAAGTTCTTCAGGCAAAAGGGGTATGATAATAAAAATCTTGGATCTTTAAAGTATAATGAAGAACATTTAAAATGGAATAAATAAAAATAAATGAACTTCTAAATTTTTAATAACTCTAAAAGGTAACTGTTTACAGCAAAATTAATAATAATGTACTGTATATTTAGGCAGGGAGTTATAAACTGTATTTCTAACAGATCAGATAGTAAATATTTAGTCATATGGTCTCTGTTGCAACAAGTAAGCCTTCCATTGTAGCACAAAGGCAGTCATGGATAATATGTAACATGAGTGTGGCTTTATTCTAATAAAGCAAAGCCTTGTTTCTGAAAATAGGTGGCAGGCTGGTTTAAGAACTTCTCTTTGAAAGACACTACTGGACTTCCCTGGTGGCGCAGTGGTTGAGAGTCCGCCTGCCGGTGCAGGGGACACGGGTTCATGCCCTGGTCCGGGAAGATCCCACATGCCGCGGAGCGGCTGGGCCCATGAGCCATGGCCACTGAGCCTGTGCATCCGGAGCCTGTACTCCATAATGGGAGAGGCCACAGCAGTGAGAGGCCCGCGTACCGCAAAAAAAAAAAAAAAGAAAAAGAAAGACACTGCTAAGAGAATGACTGGGAGATAATACCTAATAAAGAACTTTTATCTGATAAAGGACTTATATCCAAAATATATAATGAAATTTCTGTATTTATTTTTCTGTATATCATTATTTCTCAGGAGTTGGCTTTGATATTCTGTGATAACAAAAGATTTTAAGGCAAGTGTGTGCTTTGAAGAGATAACTGCCAATAGTTTCAAATATAATCTTGGTTTGGAAAAGACCTTATAGCATGATGTAATATGTTAGCCCTTTGTCATTAAATTAGTTAGCAGATTTGGGCAAATCCCACATTACAGTTGGTTGAGAGGTAACTAGAAGGTAGGGAAATATAGGAAATGTGTGTAAACAATTCAAGCATAACCTTTGGCTGTGAAGAAGAGGGAAAAAAGGCAGTAAATGATGGGGAAGATGAGTAGAACAAAATGTCTTGAAATATGAAATAAAATTAACAATATGAGAGGGAGGAGGTGAAGATATAAATGAGTAGGAGAAAAATTGATAATGAAATTTCCTTTGGGAAGAAACAGAGGTTGAGATAAAGTGTACAGTTAGAATATCAGCATGTAGACTATGATGGATTTTTTCTTATAAAATGAGGGAAAAAACAGCATGTATAAAACATATATATAGTATTCATATATAAATAAAATATGTGTGTAATGAGTTTGTGTGTCTAGGTGCAGATATAATTTTTTTAGATTTGATGTAAGGAAGTTGTTTTAGTAAACATCTGATGGCATTTTTTCTGTGAAGTGAAAGACAAGGTCTTTTGCTAAAAACCACAGGAGTATTGGGGCTTTGTGGAAGTTTTCAGAAAGGGAAAATATTTTAAAACGATTATTATGAAAACTGGAAAATGCTTGAGTGGGACAATAGTAAAAGATTTCTGGGCATTGTTTAGTCACCAGATGAGATTTCTGACAGTAGTTTCATGTAGTGTCACTACAGACTTCTGGGTGATTTTATCCAAAACATTCAGCAGTTTTATTATGGGGTAGGGAAAGTAGATATTTAGATTTGTGAAGTGTTTGAGATTTAAGGAGGGAAATGTTAAAATATAGATATGAACAGGGTGAAAGAATGGACCATGTTTCAGAGATGAGCAGAAAGAAGAGGCAACGGATAGCTTATGCATGAGGAGAAAGAGAAGACATTGGCGGCAGAGGAAGGATCAATGTATAAAGAAAGAATTTTCTGGGGGGAAAAAAAGGAAGAACATTTGAACACTGGAGATTTTAAATTTACCTCCCCACTTCCACCCTCAGAGTGAGGGGAAAACACTTGTTAAGTATAAATTAAGGAAAATTCTTGGACATTGGAGCAAAATCAATCCAATAATAAGGGTACCAATTACAGATTTAATAAAATACTTGAAAAAATTAAATAAATTTCTATTAAATAAGGTTTTAACAGCAGAATTCACTCTGGTCAGAGAAAGTATAGTTTAAAATTCTGTGTGTCTTAGTAAGCAATATGCTATATTAAGAAACTTAATTTAGCTGAGATTGCTGTCTAATAAATATAAAGAAACCAAAGACTGAGAATTTTGCCCAGAGTTTTTGGTGAGATATTCAGCTGTGTGAAAAAGACAAGGTTAACACTGAGACATCTTTTACTTCTGTCCGGTTGTTCCCACAACTCCAGTAATTCTTTTGTGCTCTTTTCTGTAGTTGGTCTAAGAGAACCTTCAAGGGGCTTTACTTACAACTTTCTCCTTAAGCTCACCTCCAGCCTTTTATTTCCCCCCTGTGGCTGAATGGTAGGAGTGAATGCTCAAATTTCCCGTGGACTCCCAGTCGTGATGATCTGCCTAAGTAGCTTACCAATGGTGGGGAGGTGAGAACAGTCAGTTCCTGATGCCGCCAATAAAGGAATGCATTTTCTGCAAAGAATTTAAAAACAATTTAAAAATTCAAATAAAATGCCTGCTTTGGCAATTCTAAATAAAGCGATGATAAACCATTCCTCCCTGAAAAATAATTGATGACCTAAGTTCTAAACAGTTGCTGCAGTTACTGATTTCTAATACAAGCAGTCCTCATTTTGTATGTTTCTAATACACACAAATTTCTGTTACCATGTTCTAGTAAAATGATACCAGTGTCCCAACAGTGCAATTCAAAGTTTAGTTATCACACTACATTAAGTCTGAGTAGTTGCATAAAGTATAACTTCACTGGTAGCTCTTCAGTCCACAAATCATTATGTAAATAACAGATGCACATCATGATCAGTGACAATTATGTTATTTCTTTCAAAGTCTGTCAGTGATTGGTCATTGTGCAGCTATCATTCAGTTCATGCACAGACGGCAAGGCCTGTAGCTGTGCTGACTCCTTGTCTCACAGAGACAGGCCAGGTGGCATTTGCAAAATTGGATATTAAAATGAAGCCACTGGCCAACAAAGATGAAAGTTCAGCAAGAAATGAAAAGAGATAATGCTGAAAAAAAGTGAAATCTGAATCAAATTTAAATGCATATATTGAAAACATAACTGACCATAAGAATGTTGATACTGCCGTCATTCTTGAGACTAGATATACAGCCCGAAGATCTCAGTAAAGGCACATTTAGGGATATAAGGAAGAAAGTGATTGCAACCAAAAAGATAAAGAGGTCCCACAGGAAGAAACTCTGGCAGAAAACTTCATTTAAAGGAAACCTTGAAGATATTTAACAATATTGAAAACAAAAATATGAAAATATTTGAAACTGATCCAAAACTAGAATGGATGATGATAATTCCTCTATCTATAGAAAACATGCTCACTTCATATCATAAATTATATAAGGCAAGTAATTTTACTAAGAAATAAAATACTTTGTTCTCAATGTGTTACATTATAGTTAAACAATTTTCTTCTTTTTCTCTACCTTATACATTTATCACCAACTGTAAGAGAGCTTTTAATGTTTTGACAAAGATTTTAAAGGTCATGGAATAATTTAAAATTTTTCCCATTGAGTATTAACATCACTTTTCACAATTTCAGCTTGCAAGGTCTTTTTTTTTTTTTTTTTTTTGTCTCCACTACTATGCAAAGTGAGGACTGGCTTTGTTATACCCACAAGTGTTAAATTAAGGCAATACCATTACTTATTTTGTAGTAGACATTATAGTTTATATGGAAGTTAATATGGGGAACCCCCAGTTATACACAGTTACATGTGTTCATTTAAACAAAAAATTCATAAAAGTTTAGAATAATTCAAGCAATATTTTGGGTTAAATTTGTTTCTACTACCCCTATGGTACTACATATTCCTGCAATTAAACAGTAGATTTGAATTTAACAATAATAGCACTATATTACTTCAACTTTGTCCTGCTTTGTGATCACTTTTAGTTTCTATTTGTGGTTAAAATGTTTTAATTGCAGAAATTAAGTATCAGATTTTAACTTTTTATTGTTGTAACAGAATATTATACAGGCATAAATTTTTATCTATATTTCAAAAATATATTAGTTCGTTTAACATCTGTTATACCTTTTTTTGTCTCTCTCTATAATATTAATTATATTGTATTCTCTCTGTCACAATTGCTTCCAGTCACCTCACTTCTGGAAAATGTTTCAGATCATTTTTCTAACATCCATCCTGTCTCTGCATCTGGACATTTTTCTAGATAACTTTCCTGATATCTGTTTCATTCTTATAAAATATTCCATTCAAAAAGTAGAGTGTGGTTCTTTGTATCAAATCTTATTTGCAAGATACTTTTATTTTCACAGACATCTGAAATGCCCCCAATTGGCAATTATATTTCTGTATATTTACATCTCTTAAATGACTAATTATCTTTTTCTTCTTATACACATCAGCCTTCTCTATCACCTGCTATTGCTATCATTTTTATACATTTTTCCCACTCAGCAGAATTGTCCCTTTGTATGGTCTAATATAAATATTACCCAATAGCACATTTTGGGGATAATACATTGTCACTGACACACTGTGCTTCCTTCCAAGAACTATGACTGTGTTTGGGCCTCGTTCCCTTCTACTAGTGTCTCCATCCTAGCCTGAAGCTGGCTCAGTCTCTCTATTCTTATTGCAGTGTAATAAGAACATGCCTTGCTGGGTCCTGAAAAATGGGGATGCCTATTTAAAATAAATGTAGTATTAGGAATAATAAACTTATTTTATAAGTCTGCATAATAGATACATATTGTCATAGGATGTCACATCAATTGTGACTGAGCACTCATAGATTAATAATAATGAAAGCCAAAAATCAAATATACATTACAGTAAACCGAAATATTTTAATTAATTCAATTAATTTTGTATTATACTTTTACATTAATAACTGGTACTCATATTAGAAATTTAGGAAATAAATAAAACATAAAAGAGAAATTATTCCTTAAACCAAAACTTTAGTAAATTACTGTTTAAAAATACACATACATGCATATACACATGCACATATGTATTTTTATGTAACATCTTATAGTTTTAATTTCAATAAAATTTAATGTCGATAAATGTGATTGATATCACTTTTGTTAATTTCTGCATAGTATCATATATTATGAATATAGAACATTTTATGTTAAAATGTTTCTATTATTGGACATTTAAATTGTGTTCAATTAGAAAAGTCCCAATCTTCAAATTAAAATATTAATTTCAACTCTAAATAGCAAAACTAGCTACTTTAAAGTTTACTACCACTTCCATTTCTGTGCTCCTTTAGTTTCTCCTATAATAAATAAATAATAACTAATAAAAATTAAAATACAAAAGTATTGTGCAATTTATAAACAAACCAGCAAGTGAAGCATTAACGTATATTAAAGGCAGGGAATTTTATTCAAAGGATCTTATTATAAAGAGACTGTGGGTTTAAGGCCTTTACCGGTGTTTTCTAAGTGAGTAAATTGACATAATAAGAGAGTCTCCATAACTGTCAAACAATGAATTAATTGTCACACACAAAAAAAATACCCACAAAAAGGGTATTTCCCAAAGTATCTCAGTTTTCCTAAATATCAAAAATAAAATCAAATTTTATAGAGAGTATATTAGTGTAAGACCACTAGTATATGAACATATATGTAATGACTGTATAAAGGTGAAGCAGGAAAGAAGGGGTCTACTGTGGTGTTGCTCTTGTGAGGTTGAGAGAGAGTATATTTATAGTAGAGTAGACTTTTAAAGTTTGTATTAGTTGCTTGTGGTTTGGGAGTGTCATTTATTTTCTAGTGTGACAGATATGAATTTGTTTCAGATCAAATTATATAATGTAGCCTGGGAAACGTAATTTTTCTATAACACACTGGAGCAATATAGAGAGGTTAATGAGGAATTAAAAATAAACTGCAACCAGAGGAGAGAACATTATCAGGGAACAAGTGAGATTAACTCCACTGTAATATCCATTTAGGACTGGATTGGATGGCTCTCAGTCCTTTTTATAACTTTTCACATGATTGATGCCTCTAAAAGTTTTACTCCAGTACAAGATTTAGTTACCAGTAGCAAGTTATACTCAGACAGGTATTGAATGTGTTGTATTCTATCGTCAGTTGGACTCTGGTGATAAAGAACATATAGGAAGGCAAGATTTAGTCTCAGATCATATATGTATAAGTTTTTTGTATAAGCAACTTTATCTTTAATAGCATAGAAATAATTAATATAACTTAGTAGAGGGACATAAGAAATGTGGAAGAATAGGAAACTAACTACAAATGATTATTAACCTAAAAAAGAAGAACCTAGAGGTGATTTCTGTCATGTCAGTAGAGCTCATATCCAATAAGATAAAAGCAGTTGGCAGGTGGACTTGTATGTGTACAGATGGAATTCTATGTGATTTGATTAGTAAGGTATCACCAGATCTCTGCTTCGTAAACATATCCTATTTTGGCCTAGAACTATAATAAAAAATTTATCTAAATCACAGGGTTTGCTACATTACACATAAATTATTTTGAATATTCTAAACATGGTGATATATTTACTATTTATATTTATTAAAAAATTATATACAAACATAAATTGTGAAATGATTCATAATCAAGTCTCAGGATGAAAGATCTGAAAAGTGGGTCATTATGTTAAGCACTTTAATGACTAGATCATGTTAAAAAAAAGGATTAATTAGCATTCTGCTATTTAAATAATGCAAGGAATCAAGTTTATAAGAATTGGCACTGTTTAATTGGAATTAGTAATGCTGATTCATTTATTAAGTATATCTTTTACACAGTCCTTATTTTACAAAAACAAACACGTCAGTGTTAAAATTGACAAAACAAGTTACTAACCAATAAACTATTTATATCATTATTTATTTTCCATTTTTCACTATAAGATTAAGACCCACAACTTCACATAGACTCACATATTATAACTTCATGTTTCCTATTTTATCTTTTTTTTCTGTGGATCATTTTTTAAAAGTCTTTATTGAATTTGTTAAAATATTGCTTCTGGTTGTTTTCTTTTTAATATCTTTGTTGGAGTATAATTGCTTTACAATGGTGTGTTAGTTTCTGCTGTATAACAAAGTGAATCAGCTTTACATATACATATATCCCCATATCTCCTTCCTCTTGTGTCTCCCTCCCACCCTCCCTAACTCACCCATCTAGGTGGTCACAAAGCACCGGGCTGATCTCCCTGTGCTATGCAGCTGCTTCCCACTATCTATTTTACATTTAGTAGTGTATATATGTCCAGGCCACTCTCTCACTTCGTCCCAGCTTACCCTTCCCCCTCCCCATGACCTCAACTCCATTCTCTACATCTGTGTCTTTATTCCTCTCCTTCCCCTAGGTCCTTCAGAACCTTTTTTTTTTTTTTTTTAGATTCCATATATATGTGTTAGCATACAATATGTTTTTCTTTTTCTGACTTACTTCACTCTGTATGACAGACTCTAGGTCCATCCACCTCGCTACAAATAACTCAATTTCGTTTCTTTTTATGGCTGAGTAATATTCCATGGTATATATGTGCCACATCTTCTTTATCCATTCATCTCTCGATGGACATTTAGGTTGGTTCCATGTCCTGGTTATTATAAATAGAGCTGCAGTGAACATTGTGGTACATGACTCTTTTTGAAATATGGTTTTCTCAGGGTATATGCCCAGTAGTAGGATTTCTGGGTCATATGGTAGTTCTATTTTTAGGTTTTAAGGAACCTCTATACTGTTCTCCATAGTGGCTGTATCAATTTACATTCCCAGCAGTAGTGCAAGGGGGTTCCCTTTTCTCCACACCCTCTCCACAATTTATTGTTTGTATATATTTTGATGATGGCCATTCTGACTGGGGTGAGGTGATACCTCATTGTAGTTTTGATTTGCATTTCTCTAATGATTAGTGATGTTGAGCATCCTTTCATGTGTTTGTTGGCAATCTGTATATCTTCATTGGAGAAATGTCTGTTTAGGTCTTCTACCCATTTTTGGATTGGGTTGTTTGTTTTTTTTTATATTGAGCTGCATGAGCTGTTTGTAAATTTTGGAGATTAATCCTTTGTTGGTTGCTTCATTTGCAAATATTTTCTTCCATTCTGAGGTTGTCTTTTCGTCTTGTTTAAGTTTCCTTTGCTGTGCAAAAGCTTTTAAGTTTCATTAGGTCCCATTTGTTTATTTTTGTTTTTATTTCCATTTCTATAGGAGGTGGGTCAAAAGGGATCTTGCTGTGATTTATGTCATAGAATGTTTTGCCTATGTTTTTCTCTAAGAGTTTTATAGTTTCTGGCCTTAAAGACATTTAGGTCTTTAATCCATTTTGAGTTTATGTTTGTGTATGCTGTTAAGGAGTGTTCTAATTTCATTCTTTTACATATAACTGTCCAGTTTTCCCAGCACCACTTACTGAAGAGGCTGTCTTTTCTCCATTGTATATGCTTGCCTCCTTTATCAAATATAAGGTGACCGTATGTGTGTGGGTTTATCTCTGGGCTTTCTGTCCTGTTCCATTGATCTATATTTCTGTTCTTATGTGCCAGTACCATACTGCCTTGATTACTGTAGTTTGGTACTATAGTCAGAAGTCTGGGAGCCTGATTCCTCCAGCTCCATTTTTCTTTCTTTCTCAAGATTGCTTTGGCTGTTTGGGGTCTTTTGTGTTACCATACAAATTGTGAAATTTTTTGTTCTACTTCTGTGAAAAATGCCATTGGTAGTTTGGTAGGGATTGCATTGAATCTGTAGATCACTTTCGGTAGTATAGTCATTTTCACAATGTTGATTCTTCCAATACAGGGTCATGGTGTATCTCTCCATCTGTTTGTATCATCTTAATTTCTTTCATCAGTGTCTTATAGTTTTCTGCATACAGGTCTTTTGTCTCCTTAGGTAGGTTTATTCCTAGGTATTTTATTCTTTTTGTTGCAATGGTAAATGTGAGTGTTTCCTTAATTTCTCTTTCAGATATTTCAATATTAGTGTATAGAAATGCAAGAGATGTCTGTGCATTAATTTTGTATCCTGCTGCTTTACCAAATTCACTGATTAGCTCTAGTAGTTTTCTGGTAGCATCTTTAGGATTCTCTATGTATAGTATCATGTCATCTGCAAACAATGACAGCTTTACATCTTCTTTTCCAATTTTGATTCCTTTTATTTCTTTTTCTTCTCTGATTGCTGTGGCTAAAACTTCCAAAATTCTGTTGAATAATAGTGGTGAGAGTGGGCAACCTTGTCTTCTTCCTGATCTTAGAGGAAATGGTTTCAATTTTTCACCATTGAGAATGATGTTGGCTGTGGACTTGTCATATATGGCCTTTATTACATTGAGATAAGTTCCCTCTATGCCTACTTTCTAGAGGGTTTTTAACATAAATGGGTGTTGAATTTTGTCAAAAGCTTTCTCTGCATCTATTGAGATGATCATATGGTTTTTCTCCTTCAATTTGTTAATATGGTGTATCACGTTGATTGATTTGCGTATATTGAAGAATCCTTGCATTCCTGGAATAAACCCCACTTGATCATGGTGTATGATCCTTTTAATGTGCTGTTGGATTCTGTTTGCTAGTATTTTGTTGAGGATTTTTGCATCTATGTTCATCAGTGATATTGTCCTGTAGTTTTCTTTCTTTGTGACATCTTTGTCTGGTTTTGGTATCAGGGTGATGGTGGCCTCGTAGAATGAGTTTGGGAGTGTTCCTCCCTATGCTATATTTTGGAAGAGTTTGAGAAGGATAGGTGTTAGCTCTTCTCTAAATGTTTGATAAAACTTGCCTGTGAAGGCGTCTGGTCCTGGGCTTTTGTTTGTTGGAAGATTTTTAATTACAGTGTCAATTTCAGTGCTTGTGATTGGTCTGTTTATATTTTCTGTTTCTTCCTGCTTCAGCCTCAGAAGGTTGTCCTTTCCTGAGAATTTGTCCATTTCTTCCAGGTTGTCCATTTTATTGGCATAGAGTTTCTTGTAGTAATCTCTCATGATCTTTTGTATTTTTGCAGTGTCAGTTGTTACTTCCCCTTTTTCATTTCTAATTCTACTGATTTGAGTCTTCTCTCTTTTCTTCTTGATGAGTCTGGCTAATGTTTTATCAATTTTGTTTATCTTCTCAAAGAACCTGCTTTTAGTTTTATTGATCTTTGCCATTGTTTTCTTCATTTCTTTTTCATTTATTTCTGATCTGATATATATGATTTGTTTCCTTCTGCTAACTTTGGGGTTTTTTTTGTTCTTTTTTCTCTAATTGCTTTAGGTGTAAGGTTAGGTTGTTTATTTGAGATGTTCTTGTTTTTTTGAGGTAGGATTGTATTGCTATACACTTCCCTCTTAGAACTGCTTTTGCTGAATCCCATAGGTTTTGGGTCATGGTGTTCTTATTGTCATTTGTTTCTAGGTATTTTTTGATTTCCACTTTGATTTCTTCAATGGTCTCTTGGTTATTTAGTAGTGTATTGTTTAGACTCCATGTGTTTGTATTTTTTATTGACTTTTTCCTGTAATTGACATCTAGTCTCATAGTGATGTGGTCAGAAAAGATACCTGATAGATTTCAATTTTCTTAAATTTACCAAGGCTTGATTTGTGACCGAAGATATGATCTATCCTGGAGAATGTTCCATGAGCACTTAAGAAGAAAGTGTATTCAGTTGTTTTTGGATGGAGTGCCCTATAAATATCAATTAAGTCCATCTTGTTTAATGTATCATTTAAAGCTTGTGTTTATTTATTTATTTTCATCTTGGATGATCTGTCCTTTTGTGAAAGTGGGGCGTTAAAGTCCCCTACTATTATTGTGTTACTGTCAATTTTCCCTTTTATGGCTCTTAGCATTTGTATTGAGGTATATTAAGGTTCTCCTATGTTGGTTGCATAGATATTTACAATTGTTATATCTTCTTGGATTGATCCCTTGATCATTTTGTAGTGTCCTTCTTTGTCTCTTGTAATAGTCTTTATTTGAAAGTCTATTTTGTCTGATATGAGAATTGTTACTCCAGCTTTCTTTTGATTTCCATTTGCATGGAATATCTTTTTCCATCCCCTCACTTTCAGTCTGTATGTGTCCCTAGGTCTGAAGTGGGTCTCTTGCAGACAGCATATATACAGGTCTTGTTTTTATATCCGTTCAGCCAGTCTATGTCTTTTGGTTGGAGCATTAAATCCATTTACATTTAAGGTTATTATTGATATGTGTGTTCATATTACCATTTTCTTAATTGTTTTGTGTTTGTTTTTCTATGTCTTTTCCTTCTCTTGTATTTCCTGCCTAGAGAAGTTTCTTTAGCATTTGTTGTAAAGGTGGTTTTGTGGTGCTGAATTCTTTAGCTTTTGCTCATCTGTAAAGTTTTTAATATCTCCATCGAATCTGAATGAGATACTTTCTGTGTAGAGTAATCTTGGTTTTAGGTTTTTCCCTTTCATTACTTTAAATATGTCCTGCCACTCCCTTCTGGCTTGCAGAGTTTCTGCTGAAAGATCAGCTGTTAACCTTATGGGGATTCCCTTGTGTGCTATTTGTTGCTTTTCCCTCGCTGCTTTTAATAATTTTTCTTGGTATTTAATTTTTGATAGTTTGATTAATATGAGTCTTGGTGTGTTTCTCCTTGGATTTATCCTGTATGGGACTCATTTCTTCCTGGACTTGATTAACTATTTCCTTACCCATATTAGGGAAGTTTTCAACTATAATCTCTTCAAATATTTTCTTAGTTCCTTTCTTTTTCTCTTCTTCTTCTGGGACCCCTATAATTTGTATGTTGGTGAATTCAATGTTGTCCCAGAGGTCTCTGAGTGTGTCCTCCATTCTTTTCATTGTTTTTTCTTTATTTTTCTCTGTGTAGTTATTTCCACTGTTTTATCTTCCAGGTCACTTATATGTTCTTCTGCCTCAGTTATTCTGCTATTGATCCCTTCTAGAGAATTTTTAATTTCATTTATTGTGTTGTTCATGATTGTTTGTTTGCTCTTTAGTTCTTCCATGTCCTTGTTAAACGTTTCTTGTATTTTCTCCATTCTATTTCCAAGATTTTGGATCATCTTTACTATCATTACTCTGAATTCTTTTTCAGGTAGACTGCCTATTTCCTTTTTATTTGTTAGGTCTGGTGGGTTTTTACCTTTCCCTTTCATCTGCTGTGTGCTTCTCTGTCTTCTCATTTTGTCTCACTTACTGTGTTTGGGGTCTCCTTTTTGCAAGCTGCAGGTTCGTAGTCCCCATTGTTTTTGGTGTCTGCCCTCAGTGGGTTAGGTTGGTTCAGTGGGTTGTATAGGCTTCCTGGTGGAGGGGACTGGTGCCTGTGTTCTGGTGGATGTGGCTTGATCTTCTTTTTCTGGTGGACAGGACCATGACCGGTGGTGTGTTTCAGGTGTCTGTGAACTTATTATGATTTTAGGCAGCCTCTCAGCTAATGGGTGGGTTTGTGTTCCTGTCTTGCTAGTTGTTTGGCGAAGGGTGCCCAGCACTGTAGTTTGCTTGTTGTTGAGTGGAGATTGGTCTTAGCCTTGAGCTGGAGATCTCTGGGAATGCTTTTGCCATTTGATATTATCTGGAGCCAGGAGGTCTCTGGTGGACCAATGTCCTGAACTCAGCTCTCCCACCTCAGAGTCACAGGCCTGACCCCCACCTGGAGCACGAAGACCCTGTCAGCCACATGGCTCTCTTTGGGCTTAAGCCATGTGTTTTTATCATTTCCCAGAATCTCTCTGTGAGATTATGTTTCAGTAGCTAGCTATGGTAGATTTTTCATCTCCTTCCATTTTCTATATTACCTCACCATTTATTTGCCAGTTTTACTCTAATCCTTGTCTCAGAGGGTGTTTCTTTGGAAAGGCAAAATAAGATGGACATACATGTAAATCAAAATGAGATTCCAAATATGACAAGGATGAAATCAACCATTGGCAGAAAGAACATTATTCTGAAAAAAGCTTCTTCATGGATATTCCTAAAGTGGGCAGTGGATGATGTATAAAAACACATCTATGGTGTCACTGCTCAGGCAATGTCTCTGACTCTTATGTCCATAACAGCTTCTCACTTTTCGAATAACACTTGTCATACATGATCCCTGTGGAAATGAGCAACCTTTCCTTTGTTTTCGCCTAACATGGGGCATTAAGCCCATTGCTTTTCATGATGTTTTGTAATCATTCAAAGATTGTTTCAAATCTCAGCTTTAATTTGACCATGTACGTAAGAACAGAACAACAACAGAAAATAGCTTTCTTTTGCTATGTAATCCAGGTAGATGGAAAAAGTATCCAGGAATCAAAACCACAGCACATAAAGTGGTACACGCATTCCAGCATTGGAGGAGGAAGTTGCCACTCAGGGCAGAGCTCTTCTGAAATGGCCCAGTTCTGTTCAGGGGCAGCACAAATGGTTCCTCTTCCTAGCGGTGTGGCGGCCTCTGGCATGGCGTGCACATGGGTGTGGGCACAGGGGCCACCTGCCTCCTCCTAGCCCAGAAGGCAAGGCTTCACCCACTCCTGGGCCTGGGAACCCCAGACCGCTGAGCTGGGTGCCAGGCAGGACCCCCTTGGGTTGGGGCAGATGCGCGTGGCCCTCAGGGGCAGTAGCCATGACCTCCCAGGTCTCGTGGCCTCCAGGGCCAGCAAAGCACACCCTCTAAAACCCTTGGCTTAATGGGCCTTTTACAGAAGGGTTTGGATACAGAAAAATGATTGCTTCTGTTGTATGTTTTGGTTTTTTGGCTGTGAGGCATGTGGGATCTTAGCTCCCCAACCAGGGATCAAAACCACACCCCATGCACTAGAAGGCAAAGTCCCAACCACTGCACCACCAGGGAAGTCCTTCCTATTTTATCTTATATTTTATTTTTTCCGGCCTTATCTTTGATCCTGGTGCATGCTCAGTGATGTCTGTTGATATAGGAGGATTCCATGTTAAGTTAACTTGAGTTAAAAGATACAGCTGTCTACCAAATAACCTGTTACTAAATCAGAAGAAATGTCACTGAATACAAGGCTAGAGAAAAGAGTAAAGTACTGTCCTGAAAATATTTTTCTGTCTCTAGAAAAGTGCATTTTTTGAGGCTTTTCCATCATGAACTAACCTTACATTTCTATGGGAATATTATTTTCTTAATGGAAATTGGAGCTACACACATTTAAATGTCCGAGGACTTTATAAAATGTGTATTATCATATTTGCAGTGTTTTTGTTTTTAAGAGGGATTAGACTCTGAACTGCAAGGGACTGAAAGAAAATAAAAAGGTATAACAATGCAGTCAATGCTGAAAATTAGTAACTGATTAAGAAAAGAAAATCAATCATTATGATTTTTAACAGCATAAACCTACCATTTCAGAAATGACCCAACAATACTTGGAAGGGGAAAGGGTCAGACTAGGTTCATATTTGGAAAATTTATTTTCTTTGTTCTCTGCATTCATAAAATTTCTTGTGTCCTTTCTTCAACTTTGAGCACTTTTAGCACTGTTTGGCATTAAAAAAATTTCCCTGGGACTTTCTCCAAATAACTTATTTTCTTTAAATCCTTTCTTTAAATCCCTCTGATCTGAAAATCATTTTCATAAGATGTTCTTGATTCTTAGGTTTTTTTAAATTTAAATATACCAGATTAAAATCTGATGATATCTGAGTTAATATTTAATACCTTGCTGTGGGTCTGACATCAGACTAGTGTTTAGAGATATAATCCATGAATATATTTAATGTTATATGTAGTTTGCTCTCATACATCTCTCTATCACACATTCTATATATCAATCCTCTCTTCTACCATTTTAAAACCACACTTCAGAAAGAGCATTCAGTTAACCCAGGAATCCCCTGGATGTAACTCAATCATGTCTCCCTTCTTACAGCAATAATCCTCACATGAATAATTAATATTCTCATCCCTAGCCCCTTTTTTGTTTTCTGTAGCTGGCATTCTAACCTCTACCATTAAAATACTCCTCTTAAATATCTCTACTGGTTTTCTACTAGCTAAGTTCAAAAGAAATTCTTCTCAAGCTTTCAAATTTATTTAAAAGATTAATTATCCCTCCTTCATTAAACTATGTATTTTATCTTCTGAATTTCCTAACTTATTTGTCTTGTTTATTTGTCATTTTGCATTACTCCTCTGTCCTTTGACTGTAGACAATCCACCAACACTCCCAGTTATTTTTTTATAATTTATTTTTTGGAAAGATTCAAGTCTCAACTAAGTGTAAAATAGTATCATTCCCTAACAGTCTCCATTTGAAAATATCTTGCTTATATCAATACTAGCACAGTATTCATAGCTTCCCATTTTCTCTATCTTGAAGTGATTTTTGATGAATTTCTCTCATTTATCCACTGTATGCATCCAAGTATAATTTTCTCACATTCATGCCTCTATTTAGTTCTGTTTATGTCACCGCCTAAATGCTATTTAAGACCTTCATCATCTTATACTTGCTGACTGGATCTTTTTTTCTCCCCACTTCTGTCTATTCTATTTGTCACTATACAGGATACTGATTATGAAACATGCTTATGATGCTTAAAAATAGGCAATTTCTTTAATCTGAGTCTTGATTTCCCCAAGTAGGGATAATAGTATCTACCTCATAAACTTGTTTTTGTGTTAAATAATTTATATATGTAAAATACTTCAGAAATTGCCTAACATATATTAAGTATTCAATAAATATTCACTTTTAAAATTACCTTTGAAACTTTAAAAGAAATAGCATACTTTCTAAGATGCCCATTCTACTTTAGCATAACCACATTTTTCTGGAATATTCCCAAGTTCCTAAACTGACAAGGGAAACCTATGATACTGCGACAGCTTTGTGGCATGACAACATGGTTAAGCTTCACTATGGTCCACAATTATTCAAGCAAACAGTAATCCAGGTGCTGCTGAGAAGGCATTTTGCAAATGTGATTAAACTCCCTTATCCTGGATGGCCTGACCTAATCAGGTGAAGTCTGTTGAAGAGGGCTTAGGCAGTTCCTGTGCCAAAGAGTCAGATTACAGCCTACTCATGATCATCTCTTCCTGACTGCTTTCCCTATGATTTTATATTCCCTTAGCCAGCCTCCACAGCCCATTCTTTGTAATACATTTTTAAATGTATACATAGACATATATACACATTTTCGAACAGCTAGCATATTAACACAAATAAATCATTCTCTAATGATATATACTTAATTAAGGGCCTGGCATGCAGTAGACACTCAATTAATATGTTTTAATGAACTAATGCCAGTTATATTTCTCTAATCAGCCTGCAAACTAATGTGAGTCTTTTTATTTAATGTGGCTCTGTATCTCCAACAGTCTTAACACAGTAATCATATTTTTATATATAATAATTTGTTGTCTGTTGGTTATAATAAAATATCACTGACAGAGCTGGTTGGCTAATTAAAACTGAAATAAATTTTTCACTGGAAATTTTATATGTGGGGCTTCTTTCCCCTTCTTTAACTGTTAACATTTTATCTCAAAAACCTCTAGTTACCCATGAATTAAAAACCAGGATTGACAACTGCAAACCTTTAATTGAAAATGTCCTATTACGTGTCAGTATTTTAAACTTCTACACAATCTGATAACATGTGACTAAATTAACTTAATTAGGGCATTAGAAATTGGTCATTCAAGAATATAAAGGAAGAAAATTGAATCCTTCAGGAGAATGTTCACATTCTAGTATTATCAGTACATTCTCTGAAATAAACTGGTAGTGCTTAAAAAAAAAGAAATAAAATTATTGGTGATTTTGTATATGAGATATTTAAATCCACTAAGTATTGTTTTAGCTTTTTTAAATATCATTTTAGAAATACTCTAAGCCTATGAATTTTTAAAGTAAAATCATAATTTTATTAACATTTATAAACTATTTAAGATACATGCTTTGATAACTTACATTTATAATATAAGTTAAATCTATACTGTACCTTTATTTCTCTAGGATCTTTAATTCTGCACACCAAGACTCCTAGTTCTATCAGAAATAAACTGTTTTTCTTTTTCTTTAGGCTATTTCATTCTCAGGAGTTACAGTGTATTAGAGAGTGACTAAGCTCTGAAACACAGACATGTAGGTCACAAGGGAGAAAAAATATTAATGGAGAGAGATTGAGAAATGCCATTTCCTCAGAACTAAAACCAATCAAACACAAAAGAACAGTTTCTCCAATTTATGAAAAGACCTACCAACCATAATTTTATAAAAAGGACAGGATACAGAGGTACTGAATGACAATTTTTCTCTCATTGTTGATGCAAATGAATATGAAAATTTCATAAAGATGACACATATATTTTATTTCCCTTTTGCCTATTTCACCTATTGATTGTCAAAACATCAAGCTAATGACATATTTTAGTGAGTATTTAGCTGCCTATATACGCTGTCATAATCTTGGTAACCTGCCTTGACTGTCCCACTTATTTCTAGTATGTATGCTTTTTGAATAAATGTATAAAAACATATTGAAATGAAGAAAATCTGCTTTCATCTAATTATAAGAATGTTAAATATAAGAAGTGTAAATGTGAATGGAGATTGCATAAATGAATCTAATTTGTAATTATATTATCCTGTATTATTAGAATTTTGAGCATATTCTTACAATTTAACACTGTGTGTTATTTTGCTAAACATCAAAAAAGTATATGTAGGTATCTTACCAAATCTTATTTTTGTTTACTGCATTCTTATCTTGTTTTTTTTTTTTTGGTTGTTCTTTTTTTTATTTTTTTACTGCATTCTTAAAATTCAACAATGTATTATTTTACTAAAGCACTAAGATTCTATACTTAGAAATAGGGATGTTTGTCTCCATTATTATAGAATGGCTTCTACAGGTAAGTTAAAATATAATTCTACCTAACCCATGATTATGTTTCCAGTGAATGAAACAATAAACATAGATGATTAAAAAAGAAAAAGAGTACAAATTTGTTGTAGTCAAATAAGAAACTTTAAGAATGTCACCAATTCCATTTAATCTTAAACTCCTGTCCCCAAAGTACAAGATGCTTACCATAGATTTTTCTCCTTATGATTGCATTAATTGTATATGAGTATGATACTAGGCCCTATTTCTAGTTGCTTTTCATTGTCATAGAGTATGTTGACAGGGCAATATTCATGGCAGTGAAAATGAGTGGAGGATTTGCATGTAACATTGGAAATCATCAAGGTTAGTTAGTAGAAATATATACATAAAAATCAATGAATTCATGAAATTTGGAGAGTATATCAAGACCTGATGAGAAACTGACATAAATAAAGAAGGAGAAATTACAGAATGTGTACATATTTGCCAACACCACTGTGAGATGAGAGAAACAAAGGAGGAGTTTGTCCAAAGTGGAGGTTATTTTTAAGGAGGGAAGTGGGGCTTTCATATTATGCTACTGACATTATACTGAAAAACATACTTGTAAATGAAATAAAAATATTTCCAATTGTGATCCCAGAAATAGTACTAGGAATGAAACTGGGAGGGGTTTCTCTAATGTAGAATAAGATTTAGTGAATGAGAAAGAGCATTTGATTTAGGTATAAAAAATTACTGAGTACTGACAATTTCTTCAGGCACTGACTCTTCCCAATTCACTGTCAGTAATATAATTTTTAAACTTATTGAAGTATAATTGATGAAAAACACTATGTTAGTTTCAGGTGCATAACATACTCATTCAGTATTTCTATACATTACAGAATGATCACCACAATATATCTACCTACCTCATCCATCACCTTACAAAACTATTTGTTATTGATTATATTCTCTATGCTGTAAATTTCATCCCCATGACTCATTTATTAAGTAACTGGAAGTTTGTACCACTCAATCTCCCTCACCTATTTCATTCATCCTCCTACCCCTCTCCCCTCTGACAAATACCTGTTCTCTGCATCTGTGAGTTTGTGTATGCTTTGTTTTGTTTGTTGTTTGTTGTTTGTTTTGTTTTTTAGATTCCACTTATAAGTGAAATCATACAATATTTGTCTTTGTCTGATTTATTTCACTTAGCATAACACCCTCTAAACCTATCCATGGCGTTGAAAATGGCAAGATTTTATACTTTGTTATGGCTGAAGAATAGTCCATTGCATGTACACCACATCTTCTTTTCCATTCATCTGTTGATGGACATGTAGGTTGTTTCCATGTCTTGGCAATTATAAATAATCCTGCTGTGAACATTGGGGTGAACCTATATTTTTGAATTAGTGTTTTTGTTTTTTTTCCAGATATATACCCACAAGTGGAATTGCTGGATCATATGGCAGTTACATTTTTAGTTTTTTGAGGAACCTACATATTGTTTTCCATAGTGGTTGCACCAATTTGTATTCCCACTAACAGTGTACTAGGGTTCCCTTTTCTCCATATCCTTGCCAACATTTGTTATTTGTAGACTTTTGGATGATAGCCATTCTGACAGTTGTGAGGTAATAGCTCATTGTATTTTTGATTTGTGATTCTCTGATGATTAGTGATGTTGAGCATCTTTTCACGTGTCTGTTGACCATCCATATATCTTCCTTGAAAAAATGTCTATTCAGGTCCTTGGCCCATTTTTAAATCAAATTATGTGGTTTTTTTGATGTTGAGTTGTATGAGGTCTTTGTATATTTTGTATATCAACCCTTTATAAGATAGACCATTTGCAAAATTCTCCCATTCAGGAGTCGGCCTTTTCGTCTGTTGATGGTGACTTTTGCTGTGTAAGGCTTGATATAGTATCATTTGTTTGTTTTTGCTCTTGTTTCCCTTGCCTGAGGAGACATAGCTTTAAACAAAGCATTGCTAAAGACCAATGTCAAAGAGCATACTGCCTATGTTCTCTGCTAGGAGGTTTATGGTTTCAGGTCTGAAATTTAAGCCTTCAATCAATTTTGAGTTTATATCTGTATAGAGTGAGAAAGTTTGATTCTTTTGCATATAGCTATTCAGTTCTCCCAACACTGTTTATTGAAGAGGCTGTCTTTTCCCCATTATATAATCTTGCCTCCTTTGTTGTAGTTTCATTGACTATATAAATGTGGGTTCATTTCTAGATTCTCTATTCTGTGCCATTGATCTATGTGTCTGTTTTTGTGCCAGCCCCGTACTGATTACAGTAGTATAGTTTTTATTATAGTTTGAAATCAGGGAGTGTGATACCTCTAGCTTTGTTCTTTCTTAAGATTGTTTTGGCTATTCAAGGTATATTGTGTTTCCATACAAAGTTTAGAATTATTTGTCCTAGTTCTGTGAAAAATGCCATTGGTATTTTGATAAGGATTGCATTGAATCTGTAGATTACCTTTGGTATTATGGTCATTTTAACAATATTAATTCTTACAATCCATGAGTGTGGTATATATTTCCATTTGTTTGGGTTGTCTTCAATTTCTTTCATCAATATCTTATAGTTTTCAGAGCACACGTCTTCTACCTCCTTGGTTAGATTTATTCCTAGCTATTTTATTCTTTTGTTATGATTATAGATGGGATTGTTTCCTTAATTTATCTTTCTGCTAGTTTATTATTAGTTTATAGAAACAACAAATTTTTGTGTATTGATTTGTATCCTGCAACTTTGTTGAATTCATCTATTAGTTCTAATAACTTTTGATGGAGTGTTTAGGGCTTTCTATATATCGCATTATGTCACCTGCAAACGGTGACAGTTTTACTTCTTCCATTAATTTTTTTTTTTTTCGGTATGTGGGCCTCTCACTGTTGTGGCCTCTCCCATTGCGGAGCACAGGCTCCGGATGCGCAGGCTCAGTGGTCATGGCTCATGGGCCTAGCCGCTTCATGGCATGTGGGATCTTCCCGGACTGGGGCACGAACCCATGTCCCCTGCATCGGCAGGCGGACTCTCAACCACTGCACCACCAGGGAAGCCCTTCCTTTAAATTTTGAATTTCTTTTCCTTGTCTTATTGCTGTGGCAATGACTTCCAATACTATGTTGAATGAAGTAGTGAGAGTGGGCATCCTCTTCTTGTTCCTGATCTTAGAGGAAATACTTTTTTTTTTACCATCGAGCATGTTGTTGCTTATAGGTTTGTCATATATGGCCTTTATTATGTTAAGGTATATTCACTCTGTGCTCACTTTGTTGAGATTTTTTTTTATCATAAATGGATGTTGAATTTTGTCAAATGCTTATTTTTGTATCTATTGAGATGATAATATGATTTTTATTCTTCAGTTTGTTAATATGGTGTATCACATTGATTGATTAGTGGACATTGAACCATTCTTGCATCTCTGGGATAAGTCCCACTTGATCCTAGTTTTCCACTCTTTTAATGTATTGTTGAATTTGGTCTGGTGATGTCCTGTTGAGGATTTTTGCATCTGTTCATCAGTGATATTGGCCTGTAATTTTCTTTTTTGTGGTGCCGTTTTCTGGTTTCGATATCAGGGTAATGCAGGCCTTAGAGAAGGAGTTCAGAAGCATTCTTTACTCTGCAATTTTCTGGAATAGTTTGAGAAGGACAGGTGTTAAATAATTTAAAGATATTTGGTAGAGTTACCTGTTAAGCCATCTTGTCCAAGGCTTTTGTTGGTTGGAAGTTTTTGGATTACTGATTCAATTTTGTTGCTAGTGATTTGTCTGTTCATATTTTCTATTTCTTTCAGATTCAGTCCTGGGAGATTGTACATTTCTAGGAATTTGTCCATTTGTTCTAGGTTGTCCATTTTATTGGTGTATAATTTTTCTTAGTAATGTCATAATTCTTTGTATTTCTGTGATGTTGGTGTTGGTTCTATCTTCTGCTGTTTGTGGATGAAAAGTACTGTAGATATCTATTAAGTCATCTGGTCTAATGTGTTGCTTAAGATCAGTGTTTCTTTATTGATTTTCTGTCTGGATGATCTGTCCATTGATGTAAGTGGATGTTAGAATCCCCTACTATTATTGTGTTACAGTCAATTTTTCCCTTTTTGTCTATTAATATTTGCTTTATGTATTTAGATGCTCCTTTTTTGGGTGCATGTTTATTTACAATCATTATCCCTTCTTGTTGGATTGATCCCTTTATAATTATGTAATGTCCTTCTTTGTCTCTTATTAAAGTCTTTGTTTTAAATTCTATTTTGTCTGACATAGGTATTGCTACTCCAGCTTTTGTTTTCATTTCCGTGGAATAACATTTTCTATCCCCTAACTCTCAGGGTGTGTATGTCTTAGATATGAAGTGAACCATTTGTAGGCAGCATATATATGGGCCTTGTTTTTCTATGCATTCAGCCACTCTATGTCTTTTGATTGGAGCATTTAGTCCACTTACACTTTTAAAAATTATTAATATATATGTACTCATTGTCATTTTGTTAATTGTTCTGGAGTTGTTTTTATTGTTCTTTTTTGTTTATTTTTCTTTTGGGCTCTTCCTTTGCGATGTGATGACTATCCTTAGTGTTATGTTTGGATTCATTTCTCTTTTCATGTGTGTATCTTTTATAGATCTTTGGTTTGTGGTTAATCATGAAGTTTATATATAGCAACTCATATATATATGTGATTATTTTAAGTTGATGAGCTCTTAAATTCAAATGCATTCTAACAACCCTGCATTTTTACTACCCCAACCACGTTCAAAGTTTTTTTCATTATATTTTACATCTTTTTGTTTCGTGTATCCCTTAACTATATATTGTGGGGATGTTTTTACTACTTTTGTCTTTTAGCAAAAGTTTTGTAAGTGGTTGATCTACTACATATACTGTATATTTACCAGTGAGATTTTTCCTTTCATAATTTCCATATTTCTACTTATGGTCTTTTCTTTTCCACTTAAAGAAATTACTTTAATATTTTTTGTAAAACTCGTTTGGTGATGCTGAACTCTTTTAGCTTTTGCTCTTCTGTAAAACTCTTTATCTCTCCTTCAGTTCTGAACGTTAGCCTTGCTGGGTAGAGTATTCTTGGTTGTAGGTGTTTTTCTTTCATCAAGTTGAAAATATCATGCCACTCCATTCTGGTCTGGTCAGACTTTTGCTGAAAAGTCAGCTGATTATCTTATGGGAGCTCCCTTTTACATAACTAGTTGCTTTTCCCTTGATGCTTTTAAGATTTTCTCTGTTTTTAATTTTTGCCATTTTAATTATAATGAGTCTTAATGTGGATGCTTTGGGATTGATTTCACTTGGACACTCTGTGCTTCCTGGACCTGGATGTCTGTTCCATTTCCCAGGTTAGGGAAGTTTTCAGCTAATATTTTTTCAAATAAGTTCTCTGCCCCTTTCTCTCCTCTCCTTCTGGAACCCTTATTATATGAATGTTAGTACATTTGATGTTATCTGAGAGCTCTCTAAAATGGTCTTCATCTTTTTAAATTCCTTTTTCTTTTTTTTTTATGTTCAGCTTAGGTGATTTCTACTACTCTATCTTCCAGTTCACTGATCCATTCCTCTCTATCATATAACTTGCTGTTATATTCTTCAGCTGTTTGATTCTTCTTTATATTTTCTAACTAACTCTTTATTAAACTTCGCATTGTGTTCATCCATTCTTCTCCTGAATTCATTAAGCATCTTTATGATCATTATCTTGAACACATTATTGGGTAGATTGCTATCTCCACTTCCCTTAGTTCTTCTTCTGGGGTTTTATCTTGGTTCTTCATTTGGAACATATTCCTCTGTCTCCTCATTTTACCTAATTCTCTTTTTTTATTTTCTATGTATTAGGTAGATTGGTTACATTTCCCAGTTTTGGAGAGGTGGCCTTATACAGGAGAATTTGGGGGGGCCCAGCAGCACACTCCCCACTGATCACCAGAGCTACATGTTCTAGGGGTGCCTCCTACATGGGTGGCATGGATCCTTCTGTTGTGGCAGGGTCAACTACGTTGGCATGCTTGTAGGCAGAACTGGTCCCCAGCTTGGTTGGCTTCCAGTCCTTGCTGCATGGGAAGGTTGTTGGCCACTGACGGGTGAAACTGGCTCCTGGTATGGCTTGCTGTGTGGCCCAGGGAGTCCTGGGGCTGGGTCTCCAAGTGGTTGGCTGCTTGGCATGTGGGGGTCATAGGACTGGTGCCAACTGACTGGGGGCAGGTAAGCCCCCTGGCTCTATCATGCTAAAAGGAGAACTCCAGAATGGTGTTTGCCAGCGCCAGTGTCCTCATGGTAGATGAGGTCTTGAATATGGCTGCCTCTAATGTCTGTGTCCCCATGGGGAGTTTCCATTGCCTCCTGCCTCTCTGGGAGGCTCTTCTACATCAGCAAGAGGGTCTGACCCAGACCCCTTTCAAATTACTGCCTCTGTCCTAGGATATGGAGCATGTGAGATTTTGTGTGAGTCCTTTAAGAGTGGAGTCTCTCTATCTAACAGCCCTCGGGCTGTCCCATACACAATCTCCACTGGCCTCAGAGCTACACATTTGTGGGCTCATATTCCTGGTGTAGGACTCACAAGCTGGGGAGCCTGGTGTGGAGCTGAAACCCCTTGCCCCTTGAGGAGAACCTCTGCAACTGTGACTATCCTCCCTTTAGTGGGCTACCTACCCAGGGGTGTAGGTCTTGACTATACTGTGTCTCCACCTCTCCCCACATCTGGCTGTGTTCTTTCTGTATGTGTTTAGTTGCAGAAAATATTTTCTTCTAGTCTTCAGTTCATTCTCATCAATATGTGCTCTGTAAATAGTTGTAATCTTTGTGTGCCCATAAGAAGAGGTAAGCTCAGGATCTTCCTACTCTGCCATCTTGGCCACTCCTCGGGTAATAAATCTTATAGTTGAATATTCATGTTATTTTGTGTGTTCTGCTAGCTTCTATCTCTAACTGAAAGAAACCAGATTCTCAGAAAATTATAGCTCCCGCTCTTGGTTCCCTATTTAACTCAGCCTTAGAACTGCAGTTTAAAGGGCTCTTCACCCAGGTTTGTGCATTTGCACATGGAGAAGTAGAATAGGGTGAGCAGAGGGGATCAAAGAAATCCTAGTGGAGAACAAAATATCATCTGTAAATGCAAGATGTACACATGGAAGAAATTACTCTCCTGTCAACAACTCCTACTCATCAGTACAGGATGGGAAGGGATAAGGACATTTCTTTTAAGATATGGAAAGTGAAATAAAAAATCAAATATCAATTAATCAGTTAAGACCATCTTTACTTTTTGGTATGAGGATACTAAGAACCAAAACATTTTTCTATGGGTTCTTCTGACCAAAACCAAAATTTCCCTGACCTGTTGTGTGTTTTAAATCAAAATATATTTAATTGTCTGAATCTTGAGAAAAAAAGTATTCATTCTATTTCAATTATCCTTTATAGTGGAGTGGTGTGCATGACAACATATATCATCCAACAGATGTAATAGCTTTCCTTATTACAACTGAGGTTAAGTAAATATGCAGGTTACTTTAAGAAATTTCCTCTACCTACATATATTTCAAAGACAATATTTGAGATGAACTAAGGTAGTTATTTTCTAATGATTATTAACAACACAGTGTCATCTAGGAATTTATTTGTGACAATATGAAAATTCAAAAGTAAATTAAAAATACAAATACAAGAATCTATTGAATGAGAGTGATCAAACAATCTGTTGGTAGAATTTTCCACTTTTCATTTCAGTGGAGGCATGATCTTTTCTGAATCTTCAGGTTCTCTAGTCTAGTACTCTGTAGTTCAAGTCAGTTGGGAGCTATTGTGGATCAGTAGCTAAGCAACAGATTTAAAGTCCAGAGGCTATTCTATATTTCCTCTGCCAATAACTTTGCGTGAGATGGTGAGCAAACCATTTAACCTTCCACTTTCACTATCCCTCATCTTTTCAACAGAGAGATAATATAGCTTACTTCCCACAGCTTGGTGAAATATCTCTTAAATAATTCCTCAAATATGGTGGAAAAGGTGCTCTACTGTATTGTCATAAAGTAAAAGCAGATCCTTCCTGCTTTTTCCACATTATGTATTAACCATTACAGCCAATATTTTCTAATAGAGAAATATTTCCTCACCATGACTTGAGGTTTCTTAAATAACCCTCTATAATATTTCTGATGTTTCAATCACTACCAAATCATGGACGCATTTATACATAGGCTACACTTATTTAATTCTCTTAATATTTATGGTTATATATAGACTCTATTTAACTGTCCTTAATATTTGAAGATTATTTCTTACTAGGGTGAATTCAGGGGAATAGTGCATTTGAATTCTATAGCATGTTGATATAGACATAGAATGTGTCTTTTTTTACCTCCTATTAAAAACTTAGATTTGCCTGTGATCCTAGTTTTACACTGAAGTGCCTGCTTAAAATGAAAAAATAAAAAGAAACAGATATGAGATTAAATGTCAGGGAAAAAATTCTACCTCAGTGTTTTTTCAGTAAAAGCACCCTTTACTTCTTTCTGTTCTTAGAGCTGCTTCTAAAATACACAACATGAGCTGAGCAAGTTGGGAGGTGAGAGAATGATATTGGTAGTAGGGGATATGCTTCCAGGATCCAAATGACGAAGTCTTTGGGTATAGAGAAGTGATGATTTTACATAATGCCTAATTCATTCTGTGTGTACGTGTGTGTTTTGCTTCAAGTCTTAGTAGAAGAATGTACAAAGAGAGCTGTTTATAAATTTACTCATTGAACCCCAATTTCCCTATTTGAAAAAAATCAGAAATGTTTTAAGACTATCGGAATAGCCTCCTCACACACCTTTCATTAAGATGCACATATTCAGCAGAGGCTTACACATCTGTTGTAGGGCCAAAGATAATAGCATAAAAAAGTGTTCTGTGCATTTCCATTCCATGACAAGTTTGTAGTTTGTGTTTTATTTGTTTTTATTTCATTTTTAAAGCACTTGCCAAACAAGTGAAAAAACTAGGAAATATAGATAGACAGAATGTAATTTTCCATTTGAAATTTAGCCAGACTATCCTGAAGGCCTGAGAAAGTTGGTGTCTCTTTAATTATTAAAAATTCTTTAGAATCATATTACTGTACAGATATTCTAGAGTTTGGACATATTTTAATAACTACCATTAGTTGCTGATGTGGCTTGTGTGTCACCAGTAGTTTAGAGAAGATCTAAACAGGTTAAGACAATGGAGAAGAAACATCCTTGCATAAACCAAGGTTTTAAAGATTAGCACCAAAGGAAAAATGTAAAGCTCCTTTGCACTCAAAATGTAGTTACGTTTTTCTATAATGACACTGAAACCACCTTTCAAAAACTGACCAATGTTTCTTTTATAATTTATATCACTTCCTCCTTTCTTGTTCAGAATTTCTGTCACTATAAGGCACAACATGTGTCTTAAGGCATATCATTGTTTTCAAAATTTAAATATGTATCTTGCTTCAATCTCTGCTCCTGAAAGACTGAAAGTATGTAATAAGTTTCTTCTTTTTTGCCCTGAGATATAAAATAGCTGTTAATTTATTTTGATATAATTGCCAACATAACAGCTTTAAGATTTCTATATAAATTTACCTTTTATAACAGTGGCAGATTATTTTCTTAAAGGAAAGACCATATACCCCAATTGTAGAAAATTATACACCATCATCCTGAAACTTAAAGTGCTCTATCAATCTGTCAAAATAACCTCTCTCCTTAAAACAAAATAAAGAGTAAACAAGCAATTTGATGACTCTTGATATCTCCAGTCCTATTTCAAAAAAGTTCAGATATCTAAGATATGTAAGATATTAAAAGATCTTAGATTCTGAGTAAATTGTCT
The DNA here is from genome assembly GCF_964341445.2 of Mesoplodon mirus. Taxonomy (NCBI): domain Eukaryota; kingdom Metazoa; phylum Chordata; class Mammalia; order Artiodactyla; family Ziphiidae; genus Mesoplodon; species Mesoplodon mirus. The sequence continues at coordinate 49,164,799 of NC_138984.1, forward strand.
CAATTTAGAATTTACGTGTGACTGGATACATCAGTAGAACTAGAATTTGTTTTTAACACCAGGGAAACTTCTAGAGATAGAAATCATCCGTAGAATAGAGAAAGTACATTTAAGTTCGATTAGAGGCAATTTGCCTATATCTGAGGGGGGAATAATTCTAAATAAAATGCAATTTCTGTCACTCATATTATGCTCTGACTACCCATTTTGGATTATGGTTTTCAGTTCTAGAGTAGAGTAGCTTCCGTAAGAAATAGAGAATAAGCAAATATACAAACAATACTTTAACACACAACATCAGCCTCATTGATTAAGTAGTGTCTAAAGTGTGATAGGAGACGGTACTATGGTTGCTTTAGCAGTGGCAGGACAATGCCCTAGGAGCAAACACCAGCATTATTGAATCAGCCTATGTGGTACTAATAACATGCACTAGCCCTGTGGCAGTAGATTAGTCATTGGCTTCATACATCCCACTTTTGTCATTTAATCCAGTTCTTTGCAAACTTTAACATACCTATGAATCACCTGGGGATCTTATCGAAATTGAAGATTCTAACTCAGTAGGTCTGAGGTAGGGTTTGAGATTCTGAATTTGAAAAATGTTTGTTTCTACATAATACTGACACTGTTAGTCCATAGATCAAACTTTAAATTGCAAGCCTCTGAAGCTTCTAGAGTTAACCAAAGTGAACTGGAGCAGGAAAAGAGAAAACTGGTATGTGTTATTGAGACAGAAATCCCTGGTGAACAACCAAATGATTTAGAAGAAATTTAAAGTGGTCTCAAGTTCCAATAAGCAGGAGGATGCAGCTTTTCTGATAATGTTCTTACTTCTGTAAGGCTAGTTAGACTAGGAACATCTGTTATATGTGGTAAATATCTAATCTTAAAATGTAACACTTCTCCCACTTGAGTTTGATATATAAAAAGGGTGCTTTAAATTGCAGATGCAAAATTATTATATTGCTTTCTTCTCTTTTTGTACTATTTCAGTGGGTTTCAATATTTACTGAAACTATTCAAGAAAGAATACAAATTACCAAATATATGTTTTGTGGTCCAAATACTCTTAGAGGTTGTAGAACTTGTAACAACTTATCACAACTTAATCACAGTTCACATGAGCTAAGTTAGTTAAATTATATCACATAATGGTACAGTTAGGAAAAGATTAATGGGGGAAAGATGTGGCTAAATCTAGAAAGCACAATAGCCCAGAAGCACCTTAACAAACCCTGTCTCTGTTTTTGCTTTGATCAGATTTTTGTCAGAATACTCTATCATGTAGTGAGAAGATTCTTGGAATGGGTTAGAATCTAAGCCCTCCCTAGAATTACTTGATGGAGACCATAAGCCTGGTGGAGAAAGTGACATCCAGCATGGCACCAAAACAATAGAGAAGCATTGGCTATTGGGGTATATGGGAAGAAGGGATCTGAGAAGACTCACATGCCTGTGTTCCACTGGGTTGTGTGGGGTGGTCAGCCAACATTTCCAGTGTTCTAAGAAGTTTTAAAAGGCTTAACTAAAGGTAGTTGGACCAAAACAATCCTTGAGCTTCTGACAGGAAGAACTCAAGGTTTAAAGATGTACTGAGAAGGTGCAATAGCTGGACCAGTATCTTGGCTCCCAAGGATTGATGCCAACTGAGGGCCAGTGAGGATTACACACCACAGTGAAAGAAATCATGCGCAAATTACAACTGAGCATTGGATACCCCTATGCCATATGCAAACAGCCCTCCCCAGTGAACATAGATGTTATTCCAAGGAAATAGAGGGTAAAGGAACTGAATCTTCAGTAGATGAAGTTTAAACCTTGAATTGATCTAGTAAATCTAAAAATAACCAAGGAAACACAGAAATGATGAGTTAATCATAAAATGGCTAGCCTCGTTTGTTTGCATCTATTGAATGGAAGTGTAGGACTAAGCATAAATGAAGGAAAATTATTTACTGTTTTGTTCACCTGCATACACCTTCTTTTCCATCCTCTAATCTCATCTCAGTTTAAAATTTCAAGTTGCAACCTCACTCATTACATGTAAGGCTTATGCAGAGACTGTAAATAAGTCAAAGTTTTATTTCTTTGTTCATTTCAGAAAAATTTAAAAGTTGGCACTTTAAAGACGTGAAATTACACATATAAGTCCTGTGAGAAGGGCTTAATACTTCAGAGGTTAAGCAAACCAATAGTTGGTCAGTGTTTAAAACATACCCCTCAGGACAGAATTTAAATTATTCTGTTGTACACATCAGACACTCGTCACAATTTTAAGTTCTTCATCTTTTATAAGAAGAGGTTAAATATATCTGTATGAATTGGCTATCCATATAAAACATGAAAATTGTCTTAAGGCTAAAATGCTGATGGTAATAAGTTAGAATATGCCAGTAATATTGTGTTTTCTTATACACTAAGTGGCTGAACTGTGAAAATCTATATCCCAGCCTCTACAATATTAGTTCTGACAGCTAAGCTTCAGGGCTTCTCCTGCAATTTATATAATCCGGTTGCTCTCAAAATAAAATAATCATAAAGTTTGAACATAATACATTTGTGTGTGGCATATTCAGTAGTCCACATAAGATTTTTGTCTTGATTATCTTTGAAACTTACAAATACTCCTAGAGAAGTGACAATTTACCATTTCACATTTTATGTACCTGGACCCTTGGCAGTGCCCCTGCCAAATATAGTCTTAATATCCTTAAAACTAATATATCACCTCAGCAATATACTCACCTCATAAAATCAAGGATTTTCAAATTGAGACAGACATGTAGCTTTAGGCAGCAAGATATGAGAACCTCAACTTTTGATTAATGTTTCTGACCATCACATGGAACATACTGCTGTATAGACAGTATAGGCATACACATATGAGTTCTAAGTGGTCACAGTAAACATGCAAATCCAGCAGACCAATCATGTATCCCCTCCATAACTTTTTCTTCAAGGGGCTGTTCAACAGTCCTTTGCTGACTAAGAAGTGTGCAAGTTATATACACTGCCATTCAAGTCCTTTTGTAATATGATTCTCAAACTATATTAACCAGGCTTTCTCCTATTGTATTACTATTAGATCCAATATTCTGGAGCAGGGGCCTGCAAACTTTTTCTGTAAAGGGCCAGATAGTAAAATTTTTAGGATTTGCAGGCCACAAGCACCCTCTTCCTCCTTCTCTCCCTCCTCCTTCTTGAAATTTCTTTAAAGATGTGAGAAAGAAAAAAAAAATTTCTTAGCTCAGAAGTCATACAAAAACAGACCAAAGGCCAAATTTTGCCCTTTCAATATTGTGAAATATCTCCAAGTGTTCCTTTAATGTGAAGATTTTTGTTGGTGTTGCCTGTACTGGGACATTATAATCTTTTTTATTGCAACTACTTTTCTCATTATGTCTCTAAATTTGCCTTTACGAAGATCTTCTGGCTGCATATACAGAGTCTTTAGAATGGTGGCAGCAGCAACATCCCCATATTTCTTCTATATTTCTTCTATATTTCTTCTATATTTCCATTTCCATTCAATGCATATTTCCCCTTTTTTCAGTATTAGCACTTTGCATTTCTTTGTGGCATTTTCATTTTTGTTAGCCAATTACCTCATTCTATTATCGATTTTTCTAAATTCTCCATGGGCTTGTCACTGTGAGACAGGGAGTCAGCACAACTATAGGCTTTGCTGTCTGAATAACAGATTTATAGTGACCAACCGTTGACAGACTTTGAAAGAAGTGGCATAATTAGTCACTGATCATGATGTGCATCTGTTACTTACATACTGATTTGTCGACTGAAAAGCTAGCAGTGAAGTTCGTACTTTATGCAACTATTCACACTTAATAAAACATGGTAACTAAAACTTGAACTGTGTTGTTGGAACACTGCTATTATTTTACTAAAACATGGTAACTGATCTTTGAAATGGAAAATTGACAGTTAAAAAAATTATACAATAGAGATACACAATTTTATTTGGTCTATCACTACGATCCCACTCTTCCTGCTTCTCAAAAGTAATTTTTCTTTGCTTCCTTCCGGATCCTTTCAATTTAAAACATGCATAAATAGATTTTAAAAATTAATTTTTAAAAAAATTTCTTTTCCAAAATAAATATGACACTGGAGCCTAGAACAGTATCTGGGACATAGTATAGGTGCAATAGATACCTGTTGGACAAATGTCTGCTATTTGCTACCACCTCTTTCACTGGACATTAATTTGTAAAGATTTTTTCCCAAAAGCACTTATAGAGTTGCTCCATTCATTATAATGGCTGCATAATATTACATTGTATCAATGAAATTATATTTAATGTATATTTCCCTGTTAATAGACAATCATTTTAATTTTTTTGCTATTATAAAATAAATCAGCAAACACCCTTGCTTATATCTTTTGTGTATCTATTGAATATTTCCCTAAAATGGTTAATTGCTGCAGTTTTCTTTCTTTTTCCTAAACCCAACTTAACTTTTTATTTTATATGGTGTTAATGTTTTGAAAAGTTTGTCTCTTATCATTTAACCTGGTTTAAAGTGTAGATTTGCATAAATGAATTTTTAGCCTATGAAGTTACACATAACATATCAAATTTGAAAATCTTTTCTTCTCAATAAATTGATGATCATAACAAAATATACTGCATATCCTGATTGTGAGTCCTAGATAAAATCGTTGTTTAATTTACAGTAAGATGTTATGCAGATCTTTGTTAAGAGCTACAAATTTAAGAGAAATTATATGATGAAATATATTCTTGTCAAAATAAACGACCTTTGATTTTTTGTTTTGTAGCTCATGGAGTCAGTATTTCTATTTGCAGTAATATAATAACTCCAAAATTTTATCTCTTTAATTAATAATAGTTTTTTAATATCTTTTGGTATAGTAAATATCACTGTATCACATTTATATTCTTTTTTTTGAATTTCATGTTATTTATTTTTTTATGTAGCACGTTCTTATTATTTATCCATTTTATACATATTAGTGTATATATATCAATCCAAATCTCCCAATTCATCACACCACCACCACTCCCCCCCCACACCAATTTCCCCCCATGGTGTCCATACATTTGTTCTCTTCATCTGTGTCTCAATTTCTGCCCTGCAAACCGGTTCATCTGTACCATTTTTCCACATATATGTGTTAATATATTTATTAATATATTTGTTTTTCTCTTTCTGATTTACTTCACTCTGTATGACAGTCTCTAGATCCATCCACATCTCTACAAATGACCCAATTTCATTCCTTTTTATGGCTGAGCAATATTCCATCATGTATATGTACCACATCTTCTTTATCCATTTGTCTGTTGATGGGCATTTAGGTTGCTTCCATGACCTGGCTATTGTAAATAGTACTGCAGTGAACATTGGGGTGCATGTGCCTTTTTGAATTATGGTTTTCTCTGGGTATATGCCCAGTAGTAGGATTGCTGGGTCATATGGTAATTCTATTTTTAGTTTTTTAAGGAACCTCCATACTCTTCTCCATAGTGGCTGTATTAATTTACATTCCCACCAACAGTGTAAGAGGGTTCCCTTTTCTCCACACCCTCTCCAGCATTTGTTGTTTGTAGATTTTCTGATGATGCCCATTCTAACTGCTGTGATTTGATACCTCATTGTAGTTTTGATTTGCATTTCTCTAATAATTAGTGACGTTGAGCAGCTTTTCATGTGCTTCTTGGCCATCTGTATGTCCTCTTTGGAGAAATGTCTATTTAAGTCTTCTGCCCATTTTCTGATTGGCTCGTTTGTTTTTTTAACATTGAGCTGCGTGGGTGGTTTATATATTTTGGAGATTAATCCTTTGTCCATTGATTCGTTTGCAAATATTTTCTCCCAGTCTGAGGGTTGTCTTTTCATCTTGTTTGTAGTTTCCTTTGCTTTGCCAAAGCTTTTAAGTTTCATTAGGTCCCATTTGTTTATTTTTGTTTTTATTTCCATTACTCTAGGAGGTGGATCAAAAAATATCGCTGTGATTTATGTCTAAGAGTGTTCTTCCTATGTTTTCCTCTAAGAGCTTTATAGTGTCCAGACTTACATTTAGGTCTCTAATCGATTTTGAGTTTATTTTTGTGTATGGTGTTAGGGAGTGTTCTAATTTCATTCTTTTACATTTAACTGTCCAGTTTTCCCAGCACCACTTATTGAAGAGACTCTCTTTTCTCCATTGTATATCCTTGCCTCCTTTATCATAGATTAGTTGACCATAGGTGCGTGGGTTTATCTCTGGGCTTTCTATCCTGTTCCATTGTTCTATATTTCTGTTTTTGTGCCAGTACCATACTGTCTTGATTACTGTAGCTTTGTAGTAGTCTGAAGTCAGAGAGTCTGATTTCTCCAGCTCTGTTTTTTTCTTTCAAGACTACTTTGGCTATTTGGAGTCTTTTGTGCCTCCATACAAATTTTAAGATTTTAATATTAAGATTTTAAGATGTCATTCAGGAACTTCCTTGGTGGTCCAGTTGTTAAGACTTTGCCTTCCAATGCAGGGGATGAGGGTTCTATCCCTGGCCTGGTCAGGGAGCTAAGATCCCACATGCCTCACAGCCAAAAAACCAAAACATAAAACAGAAACAGTATTGTAACAAATTCAATAAAGACTTTAAAAATGGTCCACATCAAAGAAAATCTTTAAAAATAAAGATAATCATTCAAATTTTATTTTTATTATTTAAAAATTTCACTCTACATTTTCATTCTTTTTGTTCAATGATATTCTAGAATGATGATTCCATGTTTTTGAAGAAATGAATTATAAAATAAAGTGTCAAAAGCAACATATAGGGTTCTAACAGGTTTCATAAACTTTCCTCAGGATAAACATTTTGAATGTTTAGTAAAGTATAATTTAAAATGATAAGAAGATTATGAGACTGATGTGCTGCCTGCTGCACTAAGAGGGCAGAAATATTTACTTATTTAATATTTACAATTAGTCTTTGTTTAAGATTTTGAAAGCCATTTTAGTTGAGCTGTAAAATGAAAGGAAATAAAGGGCACAACTATAAATAATACATATCTTAACTTTTTTGAAACTAATGTATTTTTGCTCTTGAACTGTCATCCTATCTAACACTGGGAAGGAAGAACTCTCCTAAACAAATACTGCTTCACCTCTTTGCTCCCAAAGGCCTGTTCAGTTCAGACTAAGCTGTGGTTTTGAAGACCTGTGTCTGGGAATGTACAAAGATTATGATCCCCGCTGAAGCAGCCACAAGAGTCCAAATAGTTTTATCTTTCAGCAGACAAGGTCTAAGACTGATTTGCCCCATACGTGAATGTTTTAGCAACAAATTCACAAATACCTACAGTAAATAACTATAATTTGAGTTTAGGTGATAAATATATTATCAGAACATTAGACAAAACAGAATTATAGTCATTTTATATGTTTACATGATATATTAATCATTAGATTAATCCATATAATATTGCTATTTTTCAGGGTAAAAATTGTTGAACATTAATGACTTCATATGGTTCAAATCAGCATAAGTGAAATTAACCTTTATGTTTTCCTTTATAAATTGAAATCAGTCCTTAGGATTTCTTTAAGGAAAATGTTTTTAAAGAAAAATCTTGCCCTAACCTATTTTCCATATTGATCCAAATAATAATAATCAATAAAATTGAAACAACAAATTATAAGAGTAATTGTTATGTATCATAAAACAGTTATTAATTCAAATCTTCGCTCCAATATTGAGATTTAACTACTTGAAAGTATCACTTTTGTTCCAAAAAAATTACTTAGTAAGCTCTAAAAAAGTATTTAATCATGAAAATTAATTTAATTTTGATTTTCTTTCCCTCATCTTCCCAGGGTCCACTGGGGCATGATTACAGATAAACCTGTTTAGAGATTTTTCCATTTTCCAAATGTCCCTTTTTCTGATTCTTCTTTGGTCATTACTTCTACCTGGCTAGTTTAAGGATTAAGAGTTTGAGTGGTGCATGTATATGTGCATGTGCTGTGTGTGTGTGTTCAGTTTTGAGCACACATCATGACAATTGTTAAAATTTAATATTCTTTTTTCCCCAAATCTTCATGCTGTATAATTGCTTAACTAAGTGCCACAATAAAATCTTAATATTTCATTTTATCTTTTTTCTTGTTTAAAAATTCCAGAATCTGCACTAATGTACTTTTATGATCAAAGTATTTTTTTTTTTTTTTTTTTTTTTTTTTTTTTTTTTTGCGGTACGCGGGCCTCTCACTGCTGTGGCCTCTCCCGTTGTGGAGCACAGTCTCCGCGGCCATGGCTCTCGGGCCCAGCCGCTTCACGGCATGTGGGATCTTCCCGGACCGGGGCACGAACCCGTGTCCCCTGCATCGGCAGGCGGACTCAACCACTGTGCCACCAGGGAAGCCCTCAAAGTATTTTTATATATTCCTTTACTCAATCTTTATTCTCAGATCCTTTAAACAATAGCTTCTAAATAATCATGGTTTTTCTTTAAAAATGCACTTATTGATCTAAAAATGAAAAGTGGTTATAGGATTTTTTGTATGAAAGCACTCCACTGCATGGTTATCTGTTTATATGCAAGAAATGAATAGCTATTTCCTTCAGGTAATAAGTCTACATTCTTTTTTTTAAAAAAAAATTTTTTTTTTTTTTTGGCTGCATTGGGTGTTTGTTGCTGTGCATGGGCTTTCTCTAGTTGTGGTGAGTGGGAGCTACACTTCGTTGTGGTGTGTGGGCTTCTCATTGCAGTGGCTTCTCGTTGTGGAGCATGGGCTCTAGGCGTGTGGGCTTCAGTAGTTGTAGCACATGGGCTCAGTAGTTGTGGCTCATGGGCTCTAGAGCACAGGCTCAGTAGTTGTGGCACACGGGCTTAGTTGCTCCACAGCCTGTGGGATCTTCCCGGACCACGGCTTGAACCCGTGTCCCCTGCATTGGCAGGTGGATTCTTAACCACTGCGCCACCAGAGAAGTCCTCTGCATTCTTAGGAATGCTTAATTTCCTCTGACAACCAGTTTGCTTTTGAAATATTACCCTACATAATAGCAGCAAAATGTCATTGTTATAGTAAACTACAATTAGCTGAGCATATTAACTGGTAAACTACTTTGACGCTGTTAGCATTTTTGTTTTCCAAAATAAGGATCTCAAGACCAATGTTCTTTGACTCTCACAATAAATTAAGAAAACGGTTTCTTGTTGGAATGTGTCTGTCTGTTTTTTGGTCCCAAATGTGCATATCTTGTATATTATTTGATTTTCCTTGTGCTAGTATATATAGGAGAATCAGTGTGAACTCAAGAGCAATAACTTAATACTGAAGTAGAAAAATATTTTATTATGTATTAGCTGTAGCATCTAGGTGGTGTTGAGGATGTCCCAATGTGCACAATTAGAATTTCAGGCTTCATGCCAGAAATAATAGGAATTCTACTTAATCCAGATGATTCCTGACAGCAACTTACTTAGTGCGATATTACACTTCACTTAATTTTTTTTTCTTTCTGTACCTGCATTTTCATTGACTTTGGCAAAGATATGCAAGTATTTGTGTATGTTTGCAACATGCTGTGATAGTTTTAATGTCAGTTAAATCAATAACCATGACAGAATTTTGGAATAAGAACCACTTTAAAGTCTGATTCTTCCATCAATATAAAGTTTTAACTGACATGCACATGAATAGTAATTACAGCCCTGAAACAAGGAATAGATTGCTATGGATTGCACCATAGCTAAGAAATATTTATAATCAGCATGTTTAATCATTTCACCCAGGTAATCGTTGTTTGATTGCATGCTTGGAAATATTAAAACAAACAGAGTATAGAGAAATGGTAATCATTAAAGAGACAGGTGATATTGTTCATTTTATTTGATGGTTTTATTGATAATGTACACTAGAGGGTACTGGCAGTTTGCAGAGACTGCTGTAATAATATTATCATACCAATATGTCAAACTCCTGCTGCAGAACAAGCTTTGAAACCTGGGATTCTTATTGGAAGACTAAAATTGAAGTTATGAACCTGTTTTTTGTAATATTGTATGATCAGATTTGAGCTAATACCTGTTATCAATTCTGACACAATGTAGATTTTTTCATACTATTTATGTATTTAAAATTAGAATGTGAATGGGAGTTAAGAAAGTGTATATTTTCTTACCACATTGGATTGCATCCAAATAAATTTGAATACTGTTTTCTGATTAATGTAGTTGTTTATACCTTATTGATTGTGTGTGGAAATTAGGCACTTCATACAAATGCACAAATACAACTAAATTGAAGATATTTCCTCTAAAAACAAAACAGAAGTAATGGTTTAACAAAAAATTGGAAGTAAACTATACGTGAACTAAAAGGGAAATATTTGGTGGATTTACTGTAGTGAATATTACAGAGCATTAAATGTACAAGTGTAAATACTCTATAGTCAGGAACCAGAAAGTATAGGGAAATTTGAAGACACAGTTTTTTTCTTTTTTTGATAGTGTTATTTCTTGTTTTTTGCTGTCTTTCAATGTGTTTTGATCCTAAAGAACTGATAATGTTTTTAAGAGTATTTTCTTCCCATGAGTGTTTCCCTTGTCTTCTAGCATTTTTAGGTTTCTAAAATTTAAATTTAAAAAAAAATAGCCAGTAACTCCATGTGCAAAATAGAATGTCATTGCCATATCATTAACTTAGTCTTAAACAACTAGGACAAAAAAACCCTAATCAAAGTAAAAAATAGGCATTGACTATCCTAGAATTAAGGAAGAAGTTAGGTATCAGCCTCAATGTACCACCAAATCTGAAAATAGAATGGTAGGAAGATCACAAATATAGACATTCAAAGATGGAAAAATATAAGAGTGATAAGTTAATCAAATGTTTTTAGAGATGAGACATATCAATTTGGTTTTGTCACTAAATAGATGGCCTACTCAAAAGGGATGATTGAGGAAAGTTTAATGAAGGATCCATTTGCAAAAGTACAAACAGGAAAAATGAAGCATCTGGGTTTAGTAATAACCACTAAACACCTAGACCTGAAGGAGAAGGAGGACCTGAAGGAAGTTGCTGTTAACTCTGATTTATATTTTATACATTTTAATCATTTTTAGTTATTAATACTTACTGTATTAAAAAATTGAAATATTTTATAAATTTACTATGCTCTGGAAAAATTATGTGGCATAACATTATCTGGTCTTGCTGGACCTAGCAAGACCTGCAGCTCAAGGAGGCAACTCAGAGATTAGTTATTCTCTCCTCTATCCCTTTCCCATTCCTACCCACCCCTCTAGGTAACAATTCATAAGTTTCTGATTTGCCCTTTCTATGGTTTTATTTTACAAAAATTAGAAGACACCTGGATATTTTCTTATGTCCCACTTTTTTTTACACAGAAAATAACATAGTATGGATACTATTTGTTCCTTGTTTTTTTCATGTGACAAACTATCCAAGAAATTATAACATATCAATTTTTAATATCTACTTTTTATTTTTATATACTTACTTATTACACAGTTGTGAGGATGAACTACATTTTATTCAATCTGTGCAAAGGCATTTAAATCATTTTCAAACTGTACTGATCAGAAATAATGCTGCAATGAATAATACTGTGTAGATGTATTTTCACATTGTTAGAAATGTACCTTCAAGGTATATTCTTAGAAAATGAATTTCCTTGGCCAAAAGGTAAATTTTGTAATTTCTTAAGGTATTGACTGACTACCCTTCTTAAAAGTTGTACAATCTCAACATCAATGATATGATATGATAGCCCTGTGAAGAGAGTATATTATCAAGCTTTTTAAATTTTACCAAATTAATAGTTGAGATATTGTATCTCTGTCTAGTTTTATTTGCATTTCTCTTATTCTCTTATACTAAGTGAAAATGAACACTTTAAAAAATACATTTACAGGTTATTTTTTTAATCTTTATGAAGTTTTTCTATCAGATTTTTGTCTCATGTTTCCCAATTTTGAGATGCTAATATATTAGGAGTGTTTGCTCTTTACCCCTGATTTATATCACAATTTTTTCCAGTTTTCACCTGTCTTTTATTTTGCTTCTGATGATATAGAGAAACACACCCATGTTATCTTCTAGTGTTTGTATGGTTTCATTTTTTACACTTAGATCTCCAATGTGGTTGAAGTTCATTCCTGCATGTGATGATGGTATGGATCCACTTTGTTTATTTTTATTTTTATTTTTTGGCTATACAGTTACCTCTTCACCCTTTATTTTGAAAGAAAGTTATTCTGACCGGTGTGAGTTGATACCTCATTTTAGTTCTGAATTGCATTTCTCTAATGATTAGTGATGTTCACCATACTTTCATGTGTTTGTTGGCAATCTGTATAGCTTCTTTGGAGAAATGTCTATTTACGTCTTCTGCCCATTTTTGGATTGGATTGTTTGGGTTTTTTTTTTTTTTTGATATTGAGCTGCATGAGCTGCTTATAAATTTTGGAGATTAATCCTTTGTCAGTTGCTTCATTTGCAAATATTTTCTCCCATTCTGAGAGTTGTCTTTTCGTCTTGTTTATCGTTTCCTTTGCTGTGCAAAACATTTTAAGTTTCATTAGGTCCCATTTGTTTATTTTTGTTTTTATTTCCATTTCTCTAGGAGGTGGGTCAACATCAAAAAATCTACAAACAATAAATGCTGGAGAGAGTGTGGAGAAAAGGGAACCCTCTTGCAGTATTGGTGAGAATGTAAATTGATACAGCCACTATGGAGAACAGTATGAAGTTTCCTTAAAAAACTAAAAATAGAACTACCATATGACACAACAATCCCATTACTGGGCATATACTCTGAGAAAATCATAATTCAAAAGAGTCATGTACCAATGTTCATTGCAGCTCTATTTATAATACCCAGGACATGAAGCAACCTAAGTGTCCATCAGCAGATGAAAGGATAAAGAAGATGTGGTACATATATACAATGGAATATTACTCAGCCATAAAAAGAAATGAAATTGAGTTATTTGTAGTGAGTTGGATGGACCTAGAGACTGTCAAACAGAGTGAAGTAAGTCAGAAAGAGAAAAACAAATACCATATGTTAACACATATATATGGAATCTAAAAAAAAAAAAATGGTTCTGAAGAACCTCGGGGCAGGACAGGAATAAATATGCAGTTGTAGAGAATGGACTTGAGGACACAGGGAGGGGGAAGGGTAAGCTGGGACGAAGTGAGAGAGTGGTATGGACATTTATACACTACCAAATGTAAAATAGATAGCTAGGGGGCAGCAGCCTCATAGTACAGGGAGATCAGCTTGGTACTTTGTGTCCACCTAGAGAGGTGGGATAGGGAGGGTGGGAGGGAGACACAAGAGGGAGGAGATATGGGGATGTATGTATATGTATAGCTGATTCACTTTGTTATAAAGCAGGAACTAACACATCATTGTAAAGAAATTACAATCCAAAAAGATGTTAAAAAAAAAAAAGGAAAGTTATTCTATTTCCTAGTGATTTGAAATGCCAGTTTGGGTCATACACTAGAAACTCCTATGGACTTGGATCTACCTATTGACTTTTTATGCTAAGGATTGTTCTATTTGCCTATTTTCTGTGCTTGGACCACATTTAATTATGGTTTAATTATGCTTATGTGTGTTTTAATACCTGTTAGGGAATTACCTATCTTCATAACCTTCAGTGATTTCCTAGTGAATTTTCATATTCTTTTTTCATCATGAACTTTAGTACTGATATGTCTAGCTCCATTGAATAAGTAAAAAAAAAAAAAAAAAACCCTAACCCAATATATTTTTTATTTGGTTTATGTAAAATTGATAAATATTAACTTAGAAACTTAGAAAGACTTGACCTGTATAATGTTCATTTGTTTACCTGATAATAAGAGACATCTTTCTATTTTGTTCAGTTGAATTTTAGTATACTTAGTAGTGTTTTCCTCATATAGACTTTGCACATACCTTTATTATTATTATTGAATCTTACCTTTATTGTTATTATTAAATCTTTTTTATTTTATTTATACATTTTAATCATTTTTAATTATTAATATTATACTTGCTGCATTAAAGAATTGAACTATTTTCTAATTTAACATGCTTTGGAAAAAATTAGTGGCATAAGATTATCTGGGCTTTCCAAACTACAGAGACTTTTTTGGAGGGAACTAGAGATAAATTCTGTAGATTCTTATTTTGTGTGCTATTAGATTAAGTGACTTAAGGTCCCATCCAATTAAAAAGTGCAAACATTCTGTAATTCTTTTAAAATTCGTAAATATAGTTAAACTGTACTTACATATCCATGAATGTTTTTGAATATTCTCTTTAGTCAGTAGTATGAAACTATCATTGACTTCATTACTCTTTTCCATTTTTATCGTGCTTTTCCTCTGAAGATTTCTCTGTATTTTCTGGAATCAACACTGTCAGTCTTCCTGAAATCCTGATAAATTCCCTGTGAAATATAATAAGCTTTGAAGACATTTTAGGGAATCAGATGCTGCTTATGATACAGTTTAGTAGAGTTGTCATATTTGGGCACAGAATTTTAGAATGCTGTGGGGGCTAACTTTCAGTTCAGAAAGAGGAACTGTCAGCAGTCTGTATAGTCTTTTATTTGTAATTGTTTATGTGATTTCAGAAGTAATGTGCTTAATCTAATGGTTTTAAAGCTAGAGAGTCTGAAAAAAGGATGCCTGAAGGAAAAGTGTTTAAATTGATCTCTCTTGAATTTCAAAATGTATATTAAATAAAACCAGAACATAAAATGAAGAATTTTAATCCTCATCTTATTGAGAGAACTTTGCATGTAATAACTGTCATTACCTATAGCAATTCATATTTTAATTTAATATGGTACATAATCTCTTCTGTGAGATGTATTGAGAGGTTAGATTTTAGGTTCTGGGAAGTTAAGGATAAACTCCTGTAACTTTCTTGAGGTCAACTTAAGTGTAGTAAGTGACACAGCTTGAGACAATGTATTTGTTGCATTTAGACTTAAAGCTCATTTTCTATAGAAGAGCCATAGGAATAAATCATTTAGTTTAATAAACTCCTTCATGCTCTTTAATAATTTCTAGAAATCTTAGAATAATTTAGAGGAATGGTGTTATGAAGTAGGAGAAGAAGTATGGTACAGAAGAAAAAGTGCATTGATAATTGGAATTCAAGTGTAGTCCGAACTTTGCCATTAACTAGCTGGGTGACTTTGGGCAAGTTGCTTATCTCTCTACTTCAATTTCATAAAATGAGAATTACAGAGCTGAAAGGGACATTGGAAGCAATTGGGTCCAAACCTCTTATTTTACAGATGAGGAAACTTAGATAATTTGCCCAGGCTTTTACTGTAGGAGAGCTGGAACCAAGATTCAGTTTTCTGACTTTCAACTTAGTGCTTTTTCCATTATACTTTGTGGCTCCTTTTCATCTGTAAAATGAGGGAGTTGAATTCGAAACCCTCAGAGTTCTCTAACAGCTCAAAAATATTATTCTTTTGACATTAGTCCTAATTATAATTTACTGGACAAAAGTTTGTAGCTTTTATTTATTGGTGAAAGAAATGTTTCTTGAAGAAGCAATGTGACCTTTTCAAGATTATGTTATAATTTGTTAAGAGAAGATACTCATCCTCATTATTACCAAAAGATTTTTAAGTTTTTTTATGAGCATGGTAAGCAGTAGTGTGCTAGGTGATCTTGTCTTTTTAATGATCTACATTCTAAAACACTTATGAATATATTTTAAAAAAAGATTATCTGGGCTTTCAAAGTTTGGTTGAACTCCCTTGTGAAAACGTTGAGGCATGCTGCCTTGTTTTAGGAGTTCATCTAGTGAGGATGAATTCTGACTCTCTGGTGTGCAGTGTTAATAGGATAGGTCACTTTTTATTCAGTCTAGGATTGCGTTGACTTGAGACTGGATTTAATATTTCCTAAGGATTGTTTCTTTACCTCACTCAAGGGTGTAGCTCTTCTGGAATTCTAACTGCAAGTTCGGAATGTTTACTAAGTCCCTCTTTCTTTTTTTTCCTCATTTTTCAAACACTGGCTTCTGCCTCTTTCTGCTTGAATTCTAAAACTCTCTATTCTGTGCCATTTATAGAAAAGTGCTGTAGGAATCAGACTTGTATTTTCCTTTATCCTGGGACATTGTTTCTGAAGTCTTCAGTTCTGTGATAACTTTATAATGTCTTCAAACAAATTTTTATTTGGAATACACTCCAGATTTTTTGAGGTGATCTTGGTGAGAACAGCAGGAATAGCAACATGCTATTTTTCCATTAGCAGATACAGAAAAATGACCTTTGGTATTAATAAAGTGTTTATATGAGAACATTCTTGCAATTCCCATTATGAAGGTTTTGTCAAAACATTATTAGCTGTCCTTTATTTTTAGTATGATCTATGAAAATATCTAGAATACAGTGACTGGAAAAATATCTACAGTATTCTTATTTTTCTTCTGACAAGAGATGAGATTTTTTTTTTTTTTTGCCTTGACTACTTGAAAGGTCAGAGACTGGCTTAGTGGAAATATTTTATCACTTTTTAGAAGTGTATTAGTTTCCTAGGGCTGCTGTAACAGAGAATGACAAACTAGAATGCTTAAACAATAGAAATTTATTGTCTCACAGTTCTGGAAGCTAGAAGTTCATAACCAAGGTGTCAGCAGTATTGGTTTCTTCTGAGGACTCTGAGGAAAAAATCTATTCCAGGCCTGTCTCCTTGGCTTGTGGTTGGCTTTCTTCTTCCTTTATCTCTTCACATCATCTTCCCTGTATGTGTCTATCTCTGTGTCCAAATTTCCCCTTTTATTATAAGGGTACCAATCATGTTGGATTACGGCCCACCCTAATGACTTCATTTTAACTTGATTACTGCCAAAAAGTCCCGTATCTCCAAATAAGGTAGCATTCTTAGGTTTTGGGGATTAGGACTCCAACAAACCATTTGGAGGGGACAACTTCAATCAATAACAAAAAGTAAATGCAGTATAAATGAAAATACACATACATATGCATTAATTCATTTTAAAAAGTTATATTTACAAAATAATAGCTTATGGATTTCTAGTATGTGAAAAGATTAACTTCTGGGAACTTCAGTTTACAGTGAGCAGCCTAAAGCAACAGAGCTATTGGTTAAAAGCTGAGATCAGCCTTTTAGATTCTCCTAACAGCTAGAACAAACAAACAGGCTATATTATTAGCTCTTCCTAGGCAACTTTTTTCACAATTGGATTAATAATGTGGGAACACTGTTGAGCCTATTGAGTCTACTTTTGTGAGGATTTCAATAAATACCTTCGAATCTCTTACCATAAAACCATAAAACCCATACCATCATGGGTTATTCAGATTAAAACCCATACCGTCATGGGTTATTCAGACTATTCTATAGTTCATGATGGAAACATAAGATTAAACCACATAGAAAATTTTAATAATATCAGAATACTACTGGAAAATCTACCTACAAAAGAATATCAAAAACTCTCATTAATCAAGCATCCTCTGCAGTGACAAGGTCACTTCATGAGCTGAATGAAGCAATTTTTACATTTCCTATTCTGCAGTTAAATCTCAACTAAATAACAAATCAAGTTTGTGCAGTCATCATTTTAACACCAAATTGGATATAAAACTTTTTCACATTTAATTTATCAATCACTTCTGGATGTATATATTGTTAATAATCTGTTATTAAGAGCTAAAGTAATCATGTTCATATACCATTTACTGAATAATTATTAAGTATAATTCATATTTTATAATGATCTATATCTGTCAAGGTCACAACAGGAAAGAGATGGCATAATCATACTCAAGTGAGGTTATTCACAAGGTGAATGTGTCACTTATTGTCCAATCCCTGCCAATCTACTATTAATAAGTACAGAGAACAAGTGGCATAAAGTGGAACTTTACTGAGCAAATCATGGTGCATTGTCACTCTAGTAATTGAAAAAATTTAATAAAGAAAAACTTTTAATAAATGTGTACCCTTTCCTGTAGAACTTTATAGAAATTCTGGGTTTTGTGTCGATAGATAAGAAGACATATGGATGTGAATAAATGGATCAAACCAGGCAGATCTCTCTGCATGTACTTGGCTGGCATAGAGGAGGTTCAATTTAGTCAACATGTAGACACTTATGTTATCCTTCTACTGCAGTCTGTCTTGATCTCTGTGATACAGGATGTTGGGGGGTGCTTCAGCCTCACCCCATGTTCTAGGATTCTCTCAATTGTGTCTTGTTCTTGAATAGTTGTTAGTTGTTTTTCTTGTGAGGGTGAGTAAAGTCAGGAATGACCTATTTGGCCATCTTGGTCATGTCATACTCCCCACAATCTACAATTCTTGAAGAAATTTTTAGAATGAGAGAAACCAATTGATACTGGTGTTTTGACAATTTTCTTTACTTTTATGAGTTTTTAAAAAGATTTTTTGGAGCAGTTTTAAGTTTACAACAAAATTGAGAAAAAGGTACAGAGATTTCTTATACAGACCCTACCCCTACAGCCTCCATTATCAACATTCCCAATCACACTGGTACATTTGTTACATTTGGGTGCTTCCAAGCTTTGGTAATTGTGAATAAAGCTACTATAAATATCTTTGTGCAGGTTTTTGTGTGGATATAAGTTTGCAACTTCTTTAGGTAAATACCAGGGAGCACTATTTCTGGATCATATGGTAAGAGTATGTTTAGTTTTGTAAGAAACTGCCAAGCTGTCTTCCAAAGTGGCTGTAACGTTTTGCATTATCACCAGCAATCTATGAAAGTTCCTGTTGCTTCACATCCTCACCAACATTTAGTGTTGTCAGTGTTCTGGATTTTGGCCATTCTACTTGGTGTGTAGTAGTATTTCATCATTATTTTAATTTGCATTTCCATGATGATTGAAATGTGGAGCATTTTTTCATATGATTATTTGTCATCAATATATATCTTCTTTGATGAGGTTTCTGTTAAGCTCTTTGGCCCATTTTTTAATCAGGTTGTTTGTTATCTTATTGTTGAGTTTTAAGAGTTCTTTCTAGGGCTTCCCTGGTGGTGCAGTGGTTGAGAGTCTGCCTGCCAATGCAGGGGACACGGGTTCGTGCCCCGGTCCGGGAAGATTCCACATGCCGTGGAGCGGCTGGGCCCGTAAGCCATGGCCGCTGAGCCTGTGCGTCCGGAGCAAGAGTTCTTTGTATATTTTGGGATACCATTCCTTTATCAGATGTGTCTTTTGCAAATATGTTTTCCCAATCTGTGGCTTGTCTTCTCATTCTCCTGATATTGTCTCTCACAGAACAGAAACTTTTATTTTTAATGAAGTATAGATTATCAATTATTTCTTTCATGGATTGTCTTTGGTGTTGTACCTAAAAAGGCATCACCATCTAGGTTTTTTGTTACATTATCTTCTGGGGTTTTACCTTTAGATCTATGTCCATTTTGAGTTAATTTTTATGAAAAGTGTAAGTTATGCATCTGGATTTATTTTTTTGCATGTGGATGTCCAGTTGTTCCAGCTCCATTTGTTGAAGAGTCTCTCTTTGCTCCATTGCATTGCCTTTGCACCTTTGTCAAAGGTCAGTTGACTATATTTATGCAGGTCTATTTCTGGGCTCTCTATTCTGTTCATCAATACAGCACTGGTTTTTTTTTAATTTTTTATTTATTTTATTTATTTATTTTTGGCTGTGTTGGGTCTTCATTGCTGTGCGCGGGCTTTCTCTAGTTGCAGCAAGCAGGGCCTACTCTTCCTTGTGGTGCACACACTTCTCACCACAGTGGCTTCTCTTGTGGAGCACGGGCTCTAGGTGCACGGGCTTCAGTAGTTGTGGCGTGTGGGCTCAGCAGTTGTGCCTCATGGGCTCTAGAGCGCAGGCTCAGTAGTTGTAGCACACGGATTTAGTTGCTCCATGGCATGTAGGATCTTCCCAGACCAGGGCTCGAACTCGAGTCCTCTGAATTGGCAGCTGGATTCTTAACCACTGCACCACCAGGGAAGCCCAATACAGCACTGTTTTGATTACTGTAGCTTTATAGTAACTCTTGAAGTTGGGGACTGTCAGAGTCCTACAACTTTGTTCTTCTCCTTCAATATGTATTGGCTATTGTGGGTATTTTGCCTCTCCATATAAAGTTTAGTATTGGTTTGTCAATATCCATAAAATAATTTTCTGGATTTTTGATTGGAATTGTATTGAATCTATAGATCAAGTTGGGAAGATCTGACATCTTGACAATACTGTGTCTTCCTTTCTATGAAAACAGGCTATCTTTCCATTTTATTACTTCCTACTTGATTTCATTCATCAGCATTTTGGAGTTTTCCTCATATAAATCATGCACATATTTTGTTAGATTTACACTTATGTATTTCATTCCTGGTGTGCCAATATAAAAGATATTATGCTTTTAATTTTAAATTCTACTTGTTTATTATTGGTATATAGGAAAGCAACTGACTTTTGTATATTAACCTTGTATCCTGCAATCTTGCTATAATTACTTATTAGTTCCAGGAGTTTATTTGTCAGTCTTTCAAATTTTCTCCATAGACAATTATTTCACCTGTGAACAAAGACAGTTTTGTCTTCCTTCCCCATCTGTTTACCTTTTATTTCCTTTTTTTTTTTTTTTGCCTTATTACATTATCAAGGACTTCCAGTACAATGGTTAAAAGGAGTGGTGAGAGGAGACATCCTGGCCTTGTACCTGATCTTAGTGGGAAAGCTTTGAGTTTCTCACCATTAAGTATGATGTTAGCTGTAGGGTTTTAGTAGATAGTCTTTATCAAACTGAGAAAGTTCCCCTCTACTCCTAGTGTGATGGGAATTTTTATCATAAATAGATGTTAGGTTTTGTAAAGTGCTTTTTATGCATCTATTGGTATGATCATGTAATTTTTCATGTTTTAGTCTGTTGATGTGATGGACTACATGAATTGATTATCAAATGTTGAACCAGCATGGTATACCTGGGATAAATCTCTTGGCTGTGATGTGTAATTCTTTTTATACTTTTTTTATTCATTTTGTTAATATTTTATTGAGAATTTTTTTTTTTCCCGATGCACAGGCCTCTCACTGTTGTGGCCTCTCCCGCTGTGGAGCACGGGCTCTGGATGCGCAGGCTCAGTGGCCATGGCTCACGGGCCCAGCCGCTCCGCGGCATGTGGGATCTTCTTGGACAGGGGCACGAACCCGTGTCTCCTGCATCGGCAGGCAGACTCTCAACCACTGTGCCACCAGGGAAGCCCTATTGAGAATTTTTACATCTATGTTCATGAGAGATATTTATCTTAGGGACTTTTTTTTCCTTGTAATATCTTTGGTTTTGTTAATAGTGTAATGCTGGCCTCATAGAATGAGTCTGAAAGTATTCCTTCTGCTTTTAGCCTCCGAAAGGGATTATAGGGTATTGGTATAATTTCTTTCTTAAATGTTAGGGAGAATTCACCAGTGAACCCATCTGGACCTGATGTTTTCTATTTTGAAAGGTAATTAATTATGGATTCAATTTCTTTAATAGAAATAGACCTATTCAGACTGTCTATTTCTCCCTATGTGCATTTTGGCAGAGTTTTTCAAGGAATTCGATCTAAAAACCTTTTTAAATATTGCATCTTGCTTTTATATAAAATTTGTAGATTATTTCTATAAATAGTTTAATAATGATACTTTTTGTGCTTATGACCAACCAAATCTAGTGTTAGAGTCATTTACAGTCAAAGGCCCTGAAACAAAATTGTGATGTGATTAGGGTCACTTAGTGCTGCTAATGCTCATTACTATGTAACATTGCCCAATTTCCAGTTCCTATTTTCCTGTCTTTTAAAGCTCATGCAACTTGAGTTGCAAAAGCATCTTATAAAAATACTGATTTAAGCTAAATGCCCCATTGAGCAGGAGCTCCAGAGGTACTACGCAGAGAATGACTCAAACATGGATATTTGTGTGGAAAGGATTACTGTTTCAAAATGATAGATGCAACACCAGCCCCCTTCCCTGCCCCCACCAGCCATTCCCTCCCATAACAAATACCCAAAAATCACAAGAGAAGTGTTAATAACATAATATATGGAATACAGTTGAACAGTGACAAGCAGATGAGATGTAATTGAAAAAGCAAAGTTACCTCAGCATGGGAATGAAAGAGCACTGCCATAGAAGGTAGGAGCACTATGAAGTGTGTTCTGTATCACAAAGTGATTACAAGGGAATGAGGGGTCTAGAGAAAACCAAAAGATTGAGAGCTTTGGTATTGCAATAGTAGTTTCTAGGCAATTCATTCTCAAATATTCACCACTGCTCCTATATTATTGGAAATAACAATGGGAATTGATATCTTCCTATTAAAAGAGAGGTTAGATTGCCAGTAAAGGGCAGTGCAATCTCATATCACTAGAGATGCATGGGAGAAACCAAAAACAGTTGGTTGGGTTCATAAGACAACTGCTGAGATTGCTTTCTTTAGCAATATATCTCCTCCCACTTTTGTAGAAAAACAGGTTATTAAGAAGGTTAATTTATCATACCTAATTTAACAAAGCATATTTATGATTTCTTCTTCTAGGTTCCTTCTTAATAATGTAAGAATGTTTGAACTCTTTAAATCTGATCTCCTTTTTCTCCATTTTCAAAGTTAGAGATGTCTAAATTTTTATTTTTACCCTCTTTATTTTTTAGTAAACTTACTATTTTAGGAGAGTTTTAGATTTGCAGAAAAGCAGAAACAATTGTATAAACTTCCTACACAGTTTCCCCTAGTGTTTACATCTTATGTTAGCCTGGTACATGTGTCTCCACTAATGAACCAATATCAATAAATTGTTATTAAATAAAGGACACACTCTTTAATTTTTATCTAACATCTTTTTTTTTTTTTTTTTTTTTTTAGGGTGCCAGCATGGTCTGGTTCTTTTTATTTGTTTTTTTTTTTAACATCCTTATTGGAATAAAATTGCTTTACAATGCTGCCTTAGTTTCTGCTGTATAACAAAGTGAATCAGCTATACGTATACATATATCCCCATATCACCTCCCTCTTGCATCTCCCTGCCACCCTACCTATCCCACCCCTCTGAGTAGTCACAAAGCACGAAGCTGATCTCCCTGTGCTATGCAGCTGTTTCCCAATAGCTATGTATTTTACATTTGATAGTGTATATATGTCCATGCCACTCTCTCACTTCATCCCAGCTTACCCTTCCCCCTCCCCGTGTCCTCAAGTGCAATCTCTATGACTGCGTCTTTATTCCTGTCCTGCCCCTAGGTTCTTCAGAAACATTTTGGGTTTTTTTTTTTTTAGATTCCATATGTTAGCGTACAGTATGTGTTTTTCTCTTTCTGACATACTTTACTCTGTATGAGAGCCTCTAGGTCCATCCACCTGACTACAAATAACTCAATTTTGGTTTTCTTTCATGGCTGAGTAATATTCCATTGTATATATGTGCCACATCTTATTTATCCATTCATCTGTCGGTGGATACTTAGGTTGCTTCCATGTCCTGACGATTGTAAATAGTGCTACAAGGAACATTGTGGTACATGACTCTGAACTATGGTTTTCTCATGGTATATACCCAGTAGTGGGATTGCTGGGTCATACGGTAGTTCTATTTTTAGTTTTGTAAGGAACCTCCATACTGTTCTCCATAGTGGCTGTATCAATTTACATTCCCAACAACAATGCAAGATGGCTCTCTTTTCTCCACACCTTCTCCAGCATTTATTGTTTTTAAACTTTTTGATGATGGCCATTCTGTCCTGTGTGAGGTGATACTTCATGGTAGTTTTGATTTAAATTTCACTAATGATTAGTCATGTTGAGCATCCTTTCATGTGTTTGTTGGCAATCTGTATATCTTCTTTGGAGAAATGTCTATTTAGGTCTTCTCCCCATTTTTGGATTGGATTGTTTGTTTTCTTGATATTGAGCTGCATGAGCTGTTTGTATATTTTGGAGATTAATCCTTTGTCAGTTGCTTCATTTGCAAATAGTTTCTCCCACTCTGAGATCTGTCTTCTCATCTTGTTTATGGTTTCCTTTGCTGTGCAAAAGCTTTTAGGTTTCATTAGGTCCCATTTGCTTATTTTTGTTTTTTTTCCTTTTCTCTAGGAGGTGGGTCAAAAAGGATCTCGCTGTGATTTATGTCATAGGGTGTTCTTCCAATGTTTTCCTCTAAGAGATTTATAGTGTCTGGCCTTACATTTAGGTCTTTAACCTATTTTCACTTTATGTTTGTGTATGGCGTTAGGGAGTATTCTTTTTTTTTTTTTTTTTTTTTTTTTTGGCGGTATGCGGGCCTCTCACTGTTGTGGCCTCTCCCATTGCGGAGCACAGGCTCCGGATGCGCAGGCCCAGCGGCCATGGCTCACGGGCCCAGCCGCTCCGCGGCATATGGGATCCTCCCAGACCGGGGCACGAACCCGTATCCCCTGCATCGGCAGGCGGACTCTCAACCACTGCGCCACCAGGGAGGCCCCGTTAGGGAGTATTCTAATTTCATTCTTTTACATGTAGCTGGCCAGTTTCCCCAGCATCACTTATTGAAGAGGCTGTCTTTTCTCCATTGTATATTCTTGCATCCTTTATCAAAGATAAGATGACCATGTGCCTGGGTTTATCTCTGGACTTTGTATCCTGTTCCATTGATCTCTATTTCTGTTTCTGTGGCAGTACCATGCTGTCTCCATTACTATAGCTTTGTAGTATAGTCTGAAGTCAGGAAGCCTGATTCCTCCAGCTCTGTTTTTCTTCCCCAAGTTTGCTTTGGCTATTCGGGGTCTTTTGTGTTTCCATACAAATTGTGAAATTTTTTGTTCTAGTTCTGTGAAAAATGCCATTGGTAGTTTGATAGGGATTACGTTGAATCTGTAGATTGCTTTTGGTAGCATAGTTGTTTTCACAATGTTGATTCTTCCAATCCAAGAACATGGTATATCCCTCCATTTGTATCACATTTAATTCCTTTCATCTGTGTCTTATAGTTTTCTGCACACAGGTCTTTTGTCTCCTTAGGTAACTTTATTCCTAGGTATTTTATTCTTTCTATTGCAGTGGTAAATGGGAGTATTTCCTTAATTTCTCTTTCAGATTTTTCATCATTAGTGTATAGGAATACAAGAGATTTCTGTGCATTAATTTTGTATCCTTCTACTTTATCAAATTCGTTGATTAGCTCTAGTAGATTTGTGGTAGCATCTTTAGGGTCCTCTATGTATAGTACCATGTCATCTGCAAACAGTGACAGTTCTACTACTTCTTTTCCAATTTGTATTCCTTTTATTTCTTTTTCTTCTCTAATTTCTGTGGCTAAAATTTCCAAAACTATGTTGAATAATAGTGGTGAGAGTGGGCAACCTTGTCTTGTTCCTGATCTTAGTGGAAATAGTTTCAGTTTTTCACCATTGAAGACGATGTTGGCTGTGGGTTTGTCATATATGGCCTTTATTATGTTAAGGTAAGTTCCCTCTATGCCTACTTTCTAGAAGGTTTTTATCATAAAAGGGTGTTGAAATTTGTCAAAAGCTTTTTGTGCATCTATTGAGATGATCATATGGTTTTTATCCTTCAGTTTGTTAACATGGTGTATCACATTGATTGATTTGTGTATATTGAAGAATCCTTGCATTCCTAAGATAAGCCCCAGTTGATCGTGGTGTATGATCCTTTTAATGTGCTGCTGAATTCTGTTTGCTAGTATTTTGTTGAGGATTTTTGCATCTATGTTCATCAGTGATATTGACCTGTAGTTTTCTTTTTTTCTGACATCTTTGGTTTTGGTATCAGGGTGATCGTGGCCTCGTAGAATGAGTTTGGGAGTGTTCCTCACCCTGCTATATTTTGGAAGATTTTGAGAAGGATAGGGGTTAGTTCTTCTCTAAATGTTTGATAGAATTTACCTGTGAAGACATCTGGTCCTGGGCTTTTGTTTGTTGGAAGATTTTTAATCACAGTCTCAATTTCAGTGCTTGTGATTGGTCTGTTTATATTTTCTATTTCTTTCTGGTTCAGTCTCAGGTTTTCCTTTCCTAAGAATTTGTCCATTTCTTCCAGGTTGTCCATTTTATTGGCATATAGTTGCTTGTAGTAATCTCTCATTATCCTTTGTATTTCTGCAGTGTCAGTTGTTACTTCTCCTTTTCCATTTCTAATGCTATGGATTTGAGTCTTCTCCCTTCTTTTCTTGAGGAATCTCACTAAGGGTTTATCAATTTTGTTTATCTTCTCAAAGAACCATCTTTTAGTTTTATTGATATTTGCTGTCATTTCCTTCATTTCTTTTTCATTTACTTCTGATTGGGTGTTTATGTTTTCTTTCCTTTTGCTAACTTTGGGGTTTTTTTTGTTCTTCTTTCTCTGACTGCTTTAGGTGTAAGGTTAGGTTGTTTATTTGAGTTGCTTCTTGTTTCCTGAGGTAGGATTGTATAGCTATAACCCTCCGTCTTTTAACTGCTTTTGCTGCATCCCAAAGGTTTGGGGTGCCGTGTTTTCATTGTCATTTGTTTCTAGGTATTCTTTGATTTCCTCTTTGATTTCTTCAGTGATCTCTTTATTATTTGTAGTATATTGTTTATCCTCCATGTGTTTGTATTTTTTACAGTTTTTTTCCTGTAATTGATATCTGGTCTTATAGCATTGAGGTTGGAAAAGATACTTGATACGATTTCAATTTTCTTAAGTTTACCAAGGCTTGATTCTTTGACACAAATATGATCTATCCTGCAGAATATTCCATGAGCACTTGAGAAGAAAGTGTATTCTATTGTTTTTGGATGGAATGTCCTATAAATATCAATTAAGCCCATGTTACTTAATGTGTCATTTAAAGCTTGCATTTCCTTATTTATTTTCATTTTGGATGATCTGTCCTTTGGTGAAAGTGGGGTGTTAAAGTCCCCTACTATTATTGTGTTACTGTCAATTTTCCCTTTTATGGCTGTTAGCATTTGCCTTATGTATTGAGGTGCTCCTGTGTTGGGTGCATAAATATATACAATTGTTATATCCTCTTCTTGGATTGATCCCTTGATCATTATGTATTGTCCTTCTTTGTCTCTTGTAATAGCCTTTATTTGAAAGTCTATTTTGTCTGATATGAGAATTGTTACTCCAGATTTCTTCTGATTTCCATTTGCATGGAATCTTTTTCCATCCCCTCACTTTCAGTCTGTATGTGTCCCTAGGGCTGAAGTGGGTCTCTTGTAGACAGCGTATATATGGGTCAATTCAGCTAGTCTATGTCTTTTGGTTGGAGCTTTTAATCCATTTATATTTAAGGTAATTATTGATATATAAGTTCCTATTACCATTTTCTTAATTGTTTTGTATTTGTTTTTCTAAGTCTTTTCCTTCTCTTGAGTTTCCTGCCCAGAGAAGTTTCTTTAGCATTTGTTGTAAAGCTGGTTAGGTGGTGCTGAATTCTCTTAACTTTTGCTTGACTGTAAAGGTTTTAATTTCTCTGTTGAATCTGAATGTGATCTTTGCTCAATAGAGTAATCCTGGTTGTAGGTTTTTCCCTTTCATCACTTTAAATATGTCCCGCCACTCCCTTCTGGCTTGCAGAGTTTCTGCTGAAAGATCAGCTGTTAACCTTATGGGGATTCCTTTGTATGTTATTTGTTGTTTTTCCCTTGCTGCTTTTAGTACTTTTTCTTTGTATTTAATTTTTGATAATTTGTTTGGTATGTGTCTTGGTGTGTTTCTCCTTGGATTTATCCTGTATGGGAATCTCTATGCTTCCTGTAGTTGATTGACTATTTCCTTTCCCATATTAGGGAAGTTTTCAGGTATAATCTCTTCAAATATTTTCTCCGTCCCTTTTTTTTTCTCCTCTTCTTCTGGGACCCCTATAATTCGAATGTTGGTGTGTTTAATGTTGTCCCAGAGGTCTCTGAGACTGTCCTCAATTCTTTCCATTCATTTTTCTTTATTCTGCTCTGTGCTAGTTTTTTCCACTATCTTATCTTCCAGGTCACTTATCTGTTCTTCTGCTTCAGTTATTTTGCTATTGATTCCTTCTAGAGAATTTTAAATTTCATTTATTGCTTTATTCATCATTGTTTGTTTGCTCTTTAGTTCTTCTAGGTCCTTCTTTAACATTTCTTGTATTTTCTCCATTCTATTTCCAAGATTTTGGATCATCTTTACTATCATTACTCTGAATTCTTTTTCAGGTAGACTGCCTATTTCCTCCTCATTTGTTTGGTGTGGTGAGTTTTTACCTTCCTCCTTCATCTGCTATTTCTCTGTCTTCTCATTTTGCTTAGCTTACTGTGTTTGAGGTCTCCTTTTCTCAGGCTGCAGGTTTGTAGGTCTTGCTGTTTTTGGTGTCTGCCTCCAGTGAGTAAGGTTGGTTCAGTGGCTTGTGTAGCCTTCCTGTTGGAGGGGACTGGTGTCTGTTTTCTGATGGATGAGGCTGAATCTTCTTTCTGGTTGGCAGGACCACTTCTGGTGGTGTTTTTTGGCGTGTCTGTGAACTTAATATGATTTTAGGCAGCCTCTCTGCTAATGTGTGGTGTTGTGTTCCTGTCTTGCTAGCAGCTGTTTGGCATGGGTTGTCCAACACTGGAGGTTTCTGGTCATTGAGTGGAGCTGGGTCTTAGCGTTGAGATGGAGATCTCTGGGCGAGCTCTCACCCACTGATATTATGAGGTGCCAGGAGGTCTCTGGTTTACCAATGTCCTTAACTCAGCTCTCCCACCTCAGAGGCTCAGGCCTGACACCCAGCCAGAGCACCAAGACCCTGTCAGCCACATGGCTTAGGCTTCTAAAAATGCATCAAGCATCCAATGCATAGAAGTCTGATTTTTCTCCTGTTGTAATTCACTCAGGAAAGTTGCTAGAGGTCCAGTGGTATGGGCCTGTCAAGCTCTCCCTTTTATAGCCATGAATAAATTGCTGTATCTGGCCCTTCCTTTCCAGTCCTTGCAGATTAGCTCTATTAGGTCACTCTTCTGACGCTCAGCAAGGCTGCTCACTGCTCCAATTGACAGCTCATTTCTCACCTTCTCCTCTGCAGTCAGGATGCCCAGTGCCTCACAGGGCCTATCTAATGTCTTTTTTGTGTTCCAGGATCCCATCCAGTCTACCACATTAGAGTTAGTCATACTTAGGCAACTTTTGATTGTGAATGTTTCTCTGATTTGTCTTGTTTTTGATGATTTTGATGGTTTTGAGAAGTACTGACAAAGGCATTAAAGTCTCCAGTTATTAGATTTATCTGTTTCTCCTTTCTGTTCATCAGTTTTTCTTCATGTATTTCAACACTCTGTTAGATGCCTACACAGTTATGATTGTTATGTCTTGTTGGAGAATTAACTCATTTGTGTTTACTTAACAGCCTTTGTTCTCCCTCATAACTGTCCCCTTCTGCTTTGTCTGAAATCAACATAACTACTCCAGCCTTATTTTGATTAGTGTTTTCATGTATTATCTTCTCCCATCTTTTAACTTATGTTGAGTCTTTATATTGAAACTGAGTTTGTGGACACATATATCTGGGTCTTGATTTTTTATCTACTCTGACAATTTTTGTCTTTTAATTGATGTGTTCACTCAGTTCACATTTAAAATGATAATTAGTATAGTTGGAATAATATTTTCAATTCTTTTGTTATTTATTTAGGAGTGAAATTTCTAGGTCATATGATAATTATATGTTTAACTTTGTGAGGTACCACCAAACATTTTCCCAAAGTGACTGTGTCATTTTACATTCCCACAAGCAATGAATGGGTTTTCCAGTCTCTCCATGTTTTTGCCAATATTTGTTGTCATTTTAGTCTTTTTGATTATGGTCATTCTAACCGGTGTGAATTGTTATCTAATTATGGTTTTGACTGGCGTTCCCCTAGTAGATAATTAGGTTGAATACATTTTCAGGTGCTTACTGGTTATATACCTTCTATGAAGAAATGCCTAGTTTGCCTGCTTTTAAAAAAATTAGGCTGCTTACATTTTTATTATTAAGTTGTAAGAGTTCTTCATATATTCTAGATACAAGTTCCTCATCAGATATGTTTTGCAAATAGTATTGTTTTTTAGGCTATCTTTTCACTTTCTTGATGGTGCCCTTTGAAGCACAAAAATTTTCAGTTTGATGAAGTTTAATTTATCTTTTTATTTCTTTTGTTGTTTTTGCCTTTGATGTCATGTCTAAGAAGGCTTGCCTAATAAATGTCACAGATATTTACTCCTGTGTTTTCTTCTAAGTGTTTTATAGCTCTTGCTCTTATATTTTGCTGTATCATCCATTGTAGCTTAGTTTTCATATATGGTGTAATGGAAGGGTCAACTCTATTCCTTTGCATATTGACATCCCCTTGTCCTAACGTTATTTGTCAGGAAATAGTGATTTTTCCCTCATTTGTCATAGAATCCTTGTCAAAAGCAATTGACTATAAATGTAATGGTGTGTTTCTGGACTCTCAATCCTTTTTCATTGATCTTTATTTCTATCCTATGCCAGTACCACATTATCTTGCTGATTGCATCTTTGTAGTGATTTTGAAACGGGGAAGGGTGAGTCCTTCAACTTTATTGTTCTTTTTCATGATTGTTTTGACTATTCTTTCATTGTTTCATATATGCAACATTTTTCTTCCTGGTTCAGTCTTAGCATATCATTAAGTGGCTCTTTCAGGAAAACCTGAATATAGAAGTTTACATCTTATTATCTGAAGACCTCAAAGCTATATGTGTTTCTTTTGAATTTAGGAGCCTTTAGACTTTATGTAACACTCCCAGCAGAGTCTGAATCAACATACACACTCAAAATGGTAACTTTTTCCTGTAATATGTGTAAATATTCATACTAAGTGAGATAAATAAAGGCTATGAATAGTTTATATCATTTCAGATAAAATTTTGCTGCCAAATGATTTGCTTAAAATCTTTGGAATTCATGAACACTCTCATCTAGAGCCCTTCAGCTTCTGAAGTTGCATCTGATGTTCCTCATCACTTGTTCCTTCCTCAGACTGTCAGGTACTACCAAACAATATGATCTCTCACAGCACCTAATTATCTTATTAGTGTAATTAAAATACTAATTGCATAATGAATTGTCTAATGTCCGTCACAACCAGTAGATTTCAACTCTGTGAGTTCAGAAGCTAGCCTTTCTTGTCTACTTTAGTCCTTTCTTGTTCAGGGCCTTGTAGAGTATCCCTCAGACAGTTATTTCTCACCACAGGAACCTTGTACTTACTAGTTCCTCTGTTAGGACAGTCTTGGGCCAGTTCTTGATATGACTAGTTCCTTTTTACCCTAGTGTCTCAGTTTAAACACTATTCCTGCAAGAGTATGTGTGTGTGTGTGTGTGTGTGTGTGTGTGTATGATTATTATGATGTTTCTAAAATATTTAATATAATGGGTCTAATTTACCTTCTTAATAAAGTATACTGCAAAAGCAAATAATAAAATAAAAACTAAACACTGAATTATTTTCTCTATACATTTCCTCAATAATAATCCTAAACAACCTTATAACAATAGATGCCTCCAACTAGTAAGCACTTAATATCAAGATCAATAAAAAGGTGGTAGGTATCACTGATTAAGTCTTTAAGATATTTTACCATCATATATTTTCAAGTAAGCCAATACATTTCTTATTATAAACTGTGAATAAATGAATCATAGAAGCCTCAAATATACAAAAGTTAAATATATAATAAAGACAGATATTAATATTGTTAAACCACTTAAAATGTGCTGCCTTCTTTTAAACAAAGTAGTCAGGATCTCTAAAATAATACATGCTCAGTATGCAACTTCAACTAATTACAATAATATATAATACGGAAGAAAATATTTAGGTCAATTTATGTGTCTATGTGGATGCTCTCAGATGTTCTGGAATTTTAAAAATACATTTATGAAATTATAAGAGAAAGTAGGTAACCACATAAACTATATAAAAAACAATGGTCATTGACTTTCAAAAAGTGTCAACCATAAAATTACTTTAAGAAAAATAAAGTTATTAGGCTGCTGATTCCGGCAGGTAACTTAATGTTAGAGAGTTTGTGAATTTGAGAATTTGTGACATATGATATTAGGCTTTTTGTTAAGAAGACAGCTATTAACTTGGAAATAATTCAGCTTATTTGGAATATAGAGACAAAAAATATAAGTTAACAATAAAGTGAGAGCAGCTATTTTTTTTCTACTACTGTGTTCAGAATAAAGATGAATGAGTCATTATTTCAGCCCTCAAAGGGGTTTTGACTTACCGCAGGAAGTAAATGTGTAAAAAATTAACACAGAACATTGATTACTCTAAAGAATATGATAGAAATGAGGAGATCTTAGTTTGCTTATATCTAGAAATAATGAGAATCAAGTTTCCAAAGTTAAATATTAGTATTGTGCCTATGCAGTTTTTTGATGTTGTCAGTTTTTGAATGATGACCTGCTAGGGACAGGTGAGGAGCCTGTACTTTGGGAGCCACACATGTAGGCTAGAAGGAATTCACTTTTAATTCCTATTCCAATGGCATAGTTGATCTTGTTATTTCTCATTGGTCTGTGGATATGCAAGGGGATAGAAGCAGGAACCCTTGAGTTCCCCCAAATAACCCTAACTTCCTTGCCAAGGTTGTTATTTATAAGAAATGTGTGTGAAGCTTAGTATGATATAATTTGGGGGAAAAAAAAGAAGAAGGCTTGAAGATCACAGTGGCCAAGTGCTTCCAAAATTTATAAAGATGTTCCAAACTCTAGCATGTGGTCTTGATAAAAATAATAATGTGGAACCCTTGGAAGCATTATGAAGGAAAAAATATAATAATAGTTTCTTTGAGAACAAATTACTATGCCTGGTGAGCAGGGAATGTTAAAAACATGGTGTTTAATTTTTCAACACTATCCATGAAGAAATTGCAATATATGGGCTCAATGAAAACAGTCATGCAAATTCTAAAGTTTTAATAGTTGATGACAACTTGTGTGAAGGCATGTCTTTAAATATATATCACAGAGCACATTATTTGTATTATCAGTATGTTGGAGAAACCTTAGAGGTAATGGTTGTCACATTTTCCAATGACAAGATTCTAGAAGGGATGCAAACACAATAATTCATATGATATCCAGAGATAGAAATGATGAGCTGAATCTATCCATACTGCATGTAAAATATGTAAATATTTTTGATAAGGAGAATTTGAACTAACAGTGGGCCAAGTTTGAAATCTAATACAGCTAACACAGTAAAAATTAAACAAAAAATTTTTAATAATATAAAAGTAACACAGGTACAGATAGAGAGGTTAACTTAGACATTGAAAGGAATTAGAAAGTCCATTTCTTGTTATATTTTAATTTTGTTTATTCCACAACTACATGAATCTATGAATTGGAGTATTTCATAAAGTAACATCAACTGAGAAACAACTAATAAAACCTATCTTGCTTTTCCTGAAAAGTTCATTAAACGTAATTTTTATAGGTAATTTTATTTTATATTTCAGATGCAATAGAGAACTGATTGTGACAAGCTATCTCTCATTGTCATTCACAGCTCAAAATAAAAGTCTACACAACATTAAGATGAGAAAATTAAATGTTCCAGAGAAATATTTGAGGATTTAATTTTAACATTATATAAAAATTTGTTTGTTTTTTAGCACTCTAAAAAGAAAAATTCAGTTACAATTTATGGAAGATTTGTATCCTTCTTGAAATGATTGCGCAACTATACCTTTTAAGCAGCAAGATCAAAGGGGAAGAGAGGAGTATGTGTTTTCTAGAATGGAAAATCCCAGCCTTCATATTTTTGTCAAAAATTGCAACACATTTGACTTGAAAACTAAAGAATGATAGAAACCAGGATTTATCCATTTTTTTGAAGACTATTATACTATAATACCTCTGAATTATAGTTATAGTAAGAACTAGTCTACTAGCCAAATGACATACAAAACAGTACCCAAACCTTAAAAAAGATACATTTCATTTAAATCAGAAATGTACATTTTAGTTGTTTCCATCACTGCTAGTTTTCGTGAAAAACATTTATGTACTGTCATTGTATTTTTCTTTCTTTTCATATTTCAGTATCTAAACAATTACTTTTTATTCTTTCAGACTCCTGCTACCATAAATTTTATGATCCCATACTGACCAAACAAAAAGAGAATTATGAAGATAGTTTGTTTGGTATATTAATATATGGTAAAACTTTATAAATTATTTATATGTATTAATTTTTAACTATATTTTCT
The DNA here is from genome assembly GCF_964341445.2 of Mesoplodon mirus. Classification (NCBI taxonomy): domain Eukaryota; kingdom Metazoa; phylum Chordata; class Mammalia; order Artiodactyla; family Ziphiidae; genus Mesoplodon; species Mesoplodon mirus. Next base: position 49,199,034 of record NC_138984.1, read on the forward strand.
ATGTAACATATAATTTGAAATAATTTTATTTTACTGATTCTTTAGTGGAAAAACAGAAGTTTTATTAGAGTCTTTGCCCCTTATTTCATTTTTGAGCCTTTTAACTCAGTTATTTTGCACTTGATAAAATTGGGGTTCAGAGAACTTTACATATTTTTTTTTCCCCAGAATGCAGCATGGCAGCACTAAAAATGTGCTCACCTACAATTTAGGTAACTATGTAAAAATGTTTCCTGAAGGTCCAATCAGAAGTATCAACCCCTATTCCCTGAGTCTGAGCATCCATATATGTGTTTTAGCAATATAAAGATCATATTAGTCAGGGTTCTCATGAGGAACAGAACAAATGTGATATACATTTAAATGGAGAAAGATTTATCTTATGGAATTGGCTTACATGATTGCATGGGCTGGCAGCTTCAAAATCCTCAGAACAAGCTGCCAGGCTGTAGACCCAAGGATAAGTTGATGATGTAGTCTTGAGTCTAAAAAAACAGCCTGGAGACAGAATTCCTTCTTCCTCCAGGGACCTTAGTCTTTTCTCTTAAGCCCCTCAACTGATCAGATGAGACCCATCCACATTATGGAAGGAAATATGCTATACTCAAAGTCTACCAAGTTAAATGTTAATCATGTTTTTAAAAATGCTTTCACAGCAAACTCTAGGCTGGTGTTTGATCAAAAATACGGACATCGTACGCTAGACAAGTTGACACATAAAATTAACCATCACAAAGACAAATCCATTTCCCTGGGCAGGAGAAGGTCCTGATTACCCCTGTAGCATATTGTATTATTAAATTGATTTACTTAGTAAAGAAGATAGCTCCTCAAGCTTAAATATACATAGGACCTTCTTTGCAGTCAGAGACTAACCCACTTTGGGTGTTCTCATCAGGTTTTTATGATGAGAGTTGTCTGAGTCTAATAAATTTTTATTCTATACAATTAAAAAACTGTTACTTAATAAACTGAACTATATTGGATGATGCAAAAAAGAACAATAGACAGCATGTGGGCAAAGAAGTTCTTGAAGTGCCTGTGGCAACTAATATCTATTGCTATTATGTTTCAAGAAACACTTGGGTTTTTACAATATAAAACTATTATTAAACTTCAAATCCCTATATTCTTGAGGCTAAAAGAAATCATTTCTATTAAATTTATTTTTTGAATCTTCTTCCAAACCATTGTGATTATTCTCCAAATACATGTTATGCATTAAATTTAGGTGTCCAAAATTCTAATAAAATTCTGGTGGATAGTTGGTAAAACTTTGTATATCAGTTTGCAAACATTTTCTTTGCTGACTTCAATATAGGCCTAGTATGTTTTAAATGTGAGAATATATGGTCAACTACCCTTCCTAGAAAATAACCCAGCAGGTATGTGTGTGTTTGCATGTGTGTGTGTATGTATGTATGTATGTGTGTGTGTTGGGGTATTGTCCATCAATCCCGAAACTATGTGAATTAGTCTACAATACATTACAAAATTCAAAAATTCCCTTTTTTTCAATATAAGAAGTTGTGGAAACATAGTACATTTCTAGATTACCTTTGCCTATGTATTATTACTGCTTCCAGAGGCTATAGCACCAGAGGCTGAAAGCACATTTACACACACACACACGCATGCACACACATCCTCATACACACAGCCACATCATATAGCTGTGATGTTGGAATGATGTTATACTCTCTCTGACTTGACCTGAAATGACTTAAAAAGGCTCAGTTAGAGGACAACAAAATAAAGCCAAAGTCTAATTGTCAATATTGTGACTTATAAATAAAATCTGGTGGAGTGTTTTAGATAAAATCTCAAAAGCCAGTGACTCCATGTATTTTTCCTTTCATTACTCTTTGCTATTAAGCCTAAGAGAAAAAACATCTATTGTTCCCTCTCTTTCTCTCTAATAGTCAATACTGATGTTTTGATGGTCCTGGGGTTATATAGGCAATCAATTCCAAAAGGGAAGAAGCTGGAAAAGTAGCTGATATATATAATAAAACATTATTTCCATTTTATTGTATATGTATATATTCTTGATTCATGATAATAATAATTACCACAGTGAATTCAGAAAGATTAAATTAATCAATATTTATAAAGCACTTACAACTATTCATGGCACATTGGGGTTTTAAAAGAACAAAAGGCAGGTTATCTTTAAAGAGAGCAGCCAGCAACCCCTTCCCTCTTTGTACAGACATGCTGTTCTAACCATCTATGAGGTAGAGTCTGTTTTCCTCTTTGAAGGTATATATGTTCCTAACTGAACCACTGGGCTCTTTTACTCATTTATTGACGTTAAGAAATAATTAGGAATTATTCCATTTACTTGGATATAACATAAACACACGAGATCATTTTTCAATAAAAGAGCATGTTACATTCTACTGCCACCGACTCTAGGTCACAAATCTGTGTTGACATAGAGTAGCAAAAAAAAAGGAGGGGAAGATAAATTGGATCTAGCTATGTTTATGGTGGTGAAACAATAGAAGTCATTGAGCTTCTGTAATTAGAATTGGAAGTACACCTCCTTCTGGCTTAGGAATGACCGGATGTTAGGATTACTCTTAGGAAACATTTGATTTGGGGTAAGCATCTCTTTTATAGTGTACCCAAATAATGCACTAGGTGTCTGTCAATTAATCACAGCTGGTGTCAATCTGAAGCAGAAGTAAAATCAATGGAGATACATCATTAGCACACATCCAAAACCAGTGCAGTTAGAATATTTCATTTCTCAATATTGTTTCGTCTGTAGGACACCTCAAACCCAAACAAAGCAAATTCAACTCTACGAATTGTTACAGAAAGCTGAATTTACCCATGACGTTGCCACTCAGTTGTGAGCAAATTGACACCAAAGGAATTTTCAAAGATTGCAGTGGAAGGGTATGATAAATATTGGACAGAAAGACAGCAAAATCTTTACAGTGGTTTGATTGTGGATGATTAGTTTTTCTCAATCTCTCTATTTTCCTCAGAGAATATAAAATACATTTACTTTTTTTTTTAATTAAAAAAAAAGCACAAGAAGAAGCTGAAAATAAAGCAATGTAACTACAGGTGCAAAATTATAAGCTGAATGGAGTATATGTTGATTTTATTTTTATTTTGGCTTTCTTGGACTATTACATATAGTAATATATAATTTATGTGTATATATTTATGTATGCATACATATATTTGCTTACAGTTGTCTATTTTTGTTACGTGATATCATTTTATTGTCATTACTCAAAATATTGCTTAGGAAAAAACAAAGCTGAATAAGAATGAGCTTGAGGGATAATCTTGAGTAACAGTAAGATAAAGACAAATTTAATTATTCTTTCTTGGTCTTAAGTCAAAGAGAAATTTGGAGAGGAGGTGGCAGAAAAGTGGGTATTCAGGAGAAAAACATATCTGCTATAGCAATACAAACTACTATAACAAAAACTACTGTAGCAGTAAAAAAACTAGCCTTTGTTCATCAACAATTCAAAATTCCAAAGTTGTAAACTTTCTTTCTTCATGAAATGTTAATTAATATATTCATTTTTCTGACTCTGACCAAATAACTGGAGAAGATGGAAGTTTTTAAAAATATACTAATAATATAATAAAATTTACTGCTAACTGTAAACTTATTAAGATCTCTTCCACAGTTGAGAAACAAAATAATCTCTACATTTTCTGAGTTTGTCAATTTAATCATTTGTTTAAATAGCATTTACAGAAATACATAAATTACGAATATCTTTATATTTTGCTTTATACTTTTTTTAGTTTATAACACCCTACTTCTGACAATTTTATGAATTGTTGACAGGAAGCAGAAATAAATCTATAACATCAATTCTTTTTTCTTAGCTTTGCTGATTTCATTCTGATATATGTGCTAGGGATTGTGATGTCTATTTGTGTTGCCACTGAGTGACAACCTAACTTTGACCTACTTATAATGAAACATCATGTTGTCACTCAGGCTCAAGAACCCATTAAAGTTTGACAGCATTGCCTCCTGTCAGGTTTTCCTAAATTCCACTGAACAAAACATCTACCAGAATCACGACTTTGTTTCACATTTTTTTTAAATGACGTCTTAACTAATGAAAAGTAACCTGTTGAATTTCAGTTCTGTCCCTCCACAAACTACAGGTCAGCCTATTAAGAATTTTCTTATTGACAAGGCAGCTTTGCTTCTTAAGGATACATCATCATAGCAAAATAGGGTAGTTTGGAAAAAGAAAAAAATCAGTTCATCATAAGGCCTGAACTTTGGCTTAGTTTAGTTTTTTTCTAGGCTTGTGGTTTTCTGTCCAATAATCCATTAAATCTGAAAAGGAAAGCAAATGCCAGTCATAACATGAAGCTAGAAAGAAGTTTTCAAGTAATTTAATTATGTTTATAACACAGATCCTAAAATTGCATGTATTCATAATTACAATCTAAACACAATACTGCAAGCTTGATCTTGTTCATTTTAGAAGATATTTAAGGATATAAACAAGGTCGGTATATCAAAGAAGAAGAGATGTGTCAAATGGATAAAATGAGTTTAAAAAAGAGCAATTTAAATAAATTTGCCTTTTTTTTTTCTTTTTTTGCGGTACACGGGCCTCTCACTGTTGTGGCCTCTCCCGTTGTGGAGCACAGGCTCCAGACACGCAGGCTCAGCAGCCATGGCTCACGGGCCCAGCCACTCCGCGGCATGCGGGATCCTCCCGGACCGGGGCACGAACCCGCGTCCCCTGCATCGGCAGGCAGACTCTCAACCACTGCACCACCAGGGAAGCCCTAAATTTGCCATTCTTAAGGATCAAAGAAAGATGAAGGAAGTCACAATGAGTGTCTGGTAATCATAAACTAAACTACAGTTTTTATTCAATCATTAGTCTCATATTTTTAAAAATAAAAGAACTAGAGAGAGAAACAAAGTGTATCTGAATTAATTCCTCAAGTAGCATTTTAAAATGCTTTTCCCATTGAGACTTCAAATTTAACTTAATATTTTCTGGGATTTGCCTATGAATATGGCTAAATGGCACAAATAAAATAAAATAAAGGAAATAAAAGAAAAAAATGAAAAAGCTATCAAAATTTTAAAATGTATTCTTTCTAACAATAGCTATATAAATAGAATATATTAATGAGCTATAAATTTAAAAATCCACCCTCAAACTATTGTATTGTTTTAGCAACCAATTTAAATTTAGTGGGGAGAAGGTATGTTAAATCATGCCATATTTAACAAAAGATGATTGCATTACTAAACAAAAACTAATTTGAATTTAGAATTAAAAAGAGAAAACATTTCTTTGATGACAAATATGCAATTATTATAGCCTTGGCAACTGGGTGGGAAAATAATTATACTTTTGTTGAAGTATAGTTTACTTGCAATATAATATTAGTTTTAATTGCACAATATAGTGATTCAATATTTTAATATGTTATGCATTATACAGAGTTATTACAATATTATTGACTATATTCCCTGGGCTGAACATGACTTACCTGTGGCTTATTTTATAACTAGTAGTTTGTATCTCTTAATCCCCTTAACCTATTTTGACCATCCCCACAAACCACTCTCCTTTGGCAAACACAAGTTTGTTCTTAGTATCTGTAAGTCTATTTCTGTTTTGTTATATTTGTTTATTGGTTGTATTTTTAGGTTACACATATAAGTGAAAACATAGTATTTGCCTTTTTTTGTATGTATTTGTCTTTATTTCACTTAGCACAATACCCTCTAGGTCCATCCATTGTTGCAAATGGCAACATTTCATGCTTTTTTATGGCTGAGTACACACACACACACACACACACATGTGTGCACACACACACACTGCTTCTTCTTTATCCATTTATTTATCAATGGATACTTAGGTGGTTTCCATATCTTGGCTATTGTAAATAATCCTTCAATGAACAAAAAGGTGAATATATCTTTTCACATTAGTGTTTTCATTTTCTTTGGATAAATACCCAGAAGTGGAATTGCTGGATCATATGGTAGTTCTATTTTGAACTTTTTGAGGAACTCCCATAGTTTTTTCCAGAAGCTGCACCCATTTACATTCCCAACAACAGGAAGTTTCCCCTTTCTCCACATCCTCACAAACACTTTTTAGTTGTTGTCTTGATGATGATAATTCTGGCAGGTGTAAGGTAATATATGATTTGCACTTCTATGATGATTAGTGATGTTGAAGATATTTTCATGTGTTTGTTGGCCATCTTTATATCTTCTTTGGCAAATGCCTATTCAGGTCCTCAGTCCATTTTTAAATTAGATTATTCGTGGGTTGTTTTCATATTGAGTTATATGAGTTCTTTATATATTTTGAGTATCAACCTCATCAAAAATATCATTTGCAAATATCTTCTCCTCTTCAGTAGAATGCCTTTTTATTTTGTTGATGGTTTCCTTTGCCGTTCCAAATTTTTTTCATTTGATGTGGTCCCATTTGTTTATTTTTGCTTTTGTTGTCTTTGCCCAAGAAGAGGGATCCAAAAAAATTTTGCTATCATCAATGTCAAAGAGTGTAAAACCTGTGTTTTTTGTTTATTTCTGAAAGTTGTATGGCTTCATGTCTTACATTGATGTATTTATCCACTTCAGCTTTGTTTTTCTATATGGTGTGAGAAAATGGTCCAGTTTCATTCTTTTACATGTAGCTGTCCAGTTTTCCCAACACCACTTATTGAAGCGATGGTCTTTTCCCCACTGTATGTTCTTGCCTACTTTGTCATTGATTAATTTACCATATATAAGTGGGTTTATTTCTGGGCTCTCTATTCTGTTCCATTGATTTATGTGTCTATTTTTATGTTCCAGTATCATACTGTTTTGATTACCATAGCTTTGTATGGATAGTATAGTTTGAAGTCAGGGAGCATGATAGTATTCTCTTATGATTGTTTGTATTCTGTGATATCAGTTGTAACTTCTCTCTAATTTCTAATTTTATATATTTGGGTGCTCTCTCTTTTTTTCTTGATGAGTCTGGCTAAATGTTTGTTAATTTTGTTTATCTTTTCAAAAAATCAGCTCTTAGTGCCATTGATCTTTTCTGTTGTTTTTTGGGTCTCTATTTCATTTATTCCCTCTCTGATCTTTATTAATTCTTTACTTCTACTAACTTTGGACTTTGTTTGTTCTTTTTCTAATTCCTTTAGGTATAAAGTTAGGCTGTTTATTTGACTTTTTTGTTTGTTTGTTTCTTGAGTTAGGCCTGTATCTCTATAATCTTCCCTCTTAGAACTGCATTTGCTGCATCCCATAGATTTTAGAAAGTTGTGTTTCTATTTTCATTCGCCTCAGTATGTTTTTTTGTTTCCTCTCTGATTTCTTCATTAACCCATTTTTTGGGTAGTATGTTGTTTAGTCTCCAACTGTATTGTTTCTAGTTTTCTACTTGTAGTTGATTTCTAGTTTCATACCATTGTGCTCAGAAAAGATGCTTTGATATGATTTCAATCTTCTTAAATTTACTGAGACTTGTTTTGGGGCTTAGTGTGTGATTTGTTGTGGAGAATGTTCCATGTACACTTGAAAATAATGTATATTCTGCTCTTTTTGGATGAAATGTTTTGTAGATATCTGTTAAGTTCACTTGGTCTAATATGGTATTTAAGGCCAATGTTTCTTTATTGATTTTCTGTCTGGATGATCTATCCATTAATGTAAGTAGGGCATTAAGTCCCCTACTATTATTGTATTACTGTCAATTTCTCTCTTTATTAATATTGCCTTTATATATTTATGTGCTCCTATGTTAAGTGCATATATGCTTAAGAATGTTCTATCCTCTTCATGGTTTGACTTATTGTTATGTAATGCCCTTCTTTGTCTTTTGTTATAGTGTCCATTTTAAAGTCTATTTTGTCTGATACGAGTATTGCTATCTCATCTTTCTTTTTGTTTCCATTTGCATGGAACATCATTTTGTGTCCCTTCACTTTCAGTCTGTGTGTGTCTTTTGCTCTGAAGTAGGCAGCATAAAAATGGGTCTTTTTTTTTTCCCATTCATCCACCCTATGTCTTTTGATTGAGGCATTCAGTCCATTTACATTTAAAGTTATTGTTGATATGTATGTACTCAATGCCATTTTGTTACTTTTTATCTGGTCATTTCTGTAGTTCTTTGGTCTTTTTTCTTCCTTTTTTAGTCTCTTCCCTTGTGGTTTGATGATTTTCTTTAGCATTATTTTTGAGTTCCTTTCCCTTGTTTTTCTGTGTATGGATGGTAGGTTTTTGATTTGTGGTTGTGGTTACCATGAGAAACATAGATAGATAGATAGATAGATAGATGATAGATTTGCTTTAAGTTGATAGTCATTTACACTTAAACCTGTTCTAAATCTCTACATTTTTACCCTACCCTCCACATTTTGTTTTTGATGTCATATTGTGCATTTTTTTGTGGATCCCTTAACTACTTAATGTAGTTATAATTGAATTTATCACTTTTGTCTTTTTACCTTCGTATTATCTTTTTAAGTGGTTGATCCAATGCCTTTGCTATATAATTGCTTTTAGCAGTGAGATTTTTTTCTTTTATATATTTTCATATTTCTAGTTGTGGTCTTTTATTTCCTCTTGGAGAAGTCTCTTTAACATTTCTTGTAAGGCTGGTTTAGTTTTTAGTTTTTGCTTGTCTGGGAAACTCTTTATAGCTCCTTCAATTCTGAATGATAAACTTGCTGAGTATCCTTGAGACGTGTTCTGTGGGCTTGCATGTGATCTACATGGACAATATTCCATGTGTCCTTGGTTTTTCCTTCAGGACTTCAAATATATTTTGCCATTCCCTTCAGGCCAGAGTTTCTGCTGAAAAATCAGCTGATAACCTTATGGGAGTTCCCTTGTATGTGACTTTTTGTTTTTCTCTTGCTATTTTAAAATACTCTCTTTATCCCTAACTTCTACCACTTTAAACATGATGTGTCTTTATGTGGATCTCTTTGGTTTTATCTTATATAGGACTCTCTGTGCTTTCTGGACTGGGGATCTGTTTTCTTCCACAGATTAGGAAAGTTTTCAACTATTATTTCATCAAATATGCTTTCTCCTTTCTCTCTCTCTTGTCCTCTTGGGACCCTATAATGTGAATATTAATACATTTGATGTTTTCCCATAGGTTCCTTAAACTATTCTCAAATTTTTAAAATTCTTTTTTTCTTTTTGCTCTTCTGACTGGGTGATTTCCACTATTCTGTATTCCAAGTTGCTTATACGATCTTCTATATCATCTAATCTGCTATTGATTCACTCTAGTGTATTTTTCATTTCAGTTATTGTATTCTTCAGCTCTGATTAGTTCTTTCTTATATTTTCTAATTTGTTGTTGATGTTCTCATTCTGTTCCTTCTTTCTTCTCCTGAGTTCAGTAAGCATTTTTATGACTGTTGGTTTGAACTCTTTATCAGGTTAATTACTTACCTCCATTTCATTAAGGTTTTATTTATGGGGTTTTATCTTGTTCTTTCCTTTGGAACAAGTTCCTCTGTTTTCTCATTTTGTTTGACTTTCTGTGTTTTTTTCTATGAATTAGGCAAAACAGCTTCAGTCTTGAAGGTGAATTCTTATGTAAGACTGTACCTATGCACCACGTGTGCTCAATGGTTTTGGTGGGAGGGCTGGACCTGAAGCAAATGTGGGTCAGGACCACTTCCAGGGTATGCTGGGGGCCATCACCTTGGGGTGGGGACTGGAGCCAGAGCTTGGTATGGGCTGGAGGGTATATTAGGGTGGTCTTTGCAGGCTAGCTAGATTATGAGGTGTTTTTCAATCTGTTTCCTCTGTGCTGGAACTCGGGAAAGTAAGTTTGTGTGCAAGCCCTTTCAGAGAATTGTCTCTGGTCTTATAGCTCTCCAGCTCTCCCAGTCATAAGCCCCACTAGTTTTCAAAATCTGTTAAGGGGGCTTATCTTTCCAGTGCCAGTCCCAAAGCCTCGGGTTCTCAATGTGTGCTTGATCCCCTCACTCCTTAGGTAGGACCTCCAAATGTGTGATATCCCCTCTGCTTATGGGTTATCTGCTAGAGGCGTGGGTCTTTACTAGATTGTGTTTCTGCCCCTCCTACTCATCTCAATATGTTTTTCTCTTTATATTCTTAATTGTAGAAAAGTTGTTCTGCTAGACTTCAGGTTGTTCTCAGAGAATTGTTCTGTATGTAGTTGTAGTTTTGGTGTTTCTTGGGCAGGAGGTGCAGTCAGGATCTTCCTACTCCACCACCTTTGTCCCACCTCTGGGAATGTGATTTGAAATCCTCACCAAACATAACACTGAGAGAAGATTTTTGGATAATTGCTTACTGTAAGTTGTATTTTTCTTAATAGTCAAGATTTTTCAGAGGTTCCCCACAGTCCATGCTGGTTCTTAATATTCATAAAATGTTTGTCTTATTCAATTACACTTCTAAAGTGTACTTTTCTGATACTAAGTATACCTCCAATGCCCCTTGTAAACTATTCCTATATTACAGGTGTTCTTCTGAGTATAAAGAGTATCCAGATGGGAAAGACCTAGTCCTGACAGCCACCACAGGATTAAGAAGAACTGGTAGGGCAAGTCATTTAGGAAAGCAATTCTGGTTACTCAGAGGAAATTTATGTAAGGGTGCAGGGTTTAAAGCAGAGAAAACAATTAGAAGGATACTACTGGAGAAAATGTAAAGATTTGGTGATTATTTGATTGTGTTGTATAAGATGAGAGGGAGGGAAAATGGGTCAAATATAAGTAACTTTCAGGGTTTCAAGATTTGGTGTCTAAGGGTAAATGATGTTGTTATTCATGATGTCAAACACAAAAGAGAAAAGAAGTAGTTGGAGATTTAAAATGACTAGATTCAATTTGGGGTATGTTGAATTTGAAGTATCTCCAGAATATTCAGCAAATAAGACATTATGAAGAAAATAAGCATATAAGTATGTGGTCTGCCTATCAACATATAAAGAGAGATTGTGTGGGAACATAGGCTTAAGTACATTCTTTTTTTTTTTTTTTTTTTTTGCGGTACGCGGGCCTCTCACTGCTGTGGCCTCTCCCGTTGCGGAGCACAGGCTCCGGACGCACAGGCTCAGCGGCCACGGCTCACGGGCCCAGCCACTCCGTGGCATGTGAGATCTTCCCGGACCGGGGCACGAACCCATGTCCCCTGCATCGGCAGGCGGACTCTCAACCACTGCGCCACCAGGGAAGCCCCTACATTCTTGAGGTATAGAATTTTCATGAGAAATTGCAGTCATTGTTTCTGAGAAACTTAGATTTTAAACATAGGCTAATATCAACCAAACTTTTTTCTATAGAATTAGTGAACTTAGCCAGTATCTACATTTACATTCATGAAAGAAGTGAATCAACTTAATGGAGGCCAGATATATGTTAAGTTCACTTATACTTTGAAAAGAATACCTCATAAGGAAAGTAAGGGTCAACTGATTTTGGAAATTGTCATGCTCCATGTATGCCATTGCCAATATATTATAATTACCTTCAGTTTTTTATATCTTTTAGCAAAATACTGCACATATAGCATGGTGTGCTAAACAAATATTAGTTGATATCTTAAAGGGAATAGGCACTAGTTAAGGATAGAAAAGGGTCACTATTGGTTTTAACAAAAGGGGTGGAATTTTATTCGGGTTTGAAAGATGAGTAGCCTTTTGCAAGCAGAAAAGAAAGTTATAAATGGGGAGTAGTAGACATTTTAAGCAGGGAAGACAATGTCCAAAAACATGGAGTAGCATTTGCACATTTTGGAACGATATTATATGTATCATGATTGCTATATAGGGTACAAAAATTAAATAATATTCGCCAGAGAGGTAATTGAATGATCATATTGTGAAGGACCTTACATCCCATGTTAAGAGATAAGCACTTTGGGTATTTATTCTTTGGCTAATGAAGAGCCAATGGTGATATTACATTTTCCCCAGAGGAGTTAAATGATCTGATTTGATTTTCTAGAAGTTAACCCTCCTAACAGTGTGAAAAATCAACATGTGTATAAACAGATTTGCAGCAAGAGAGCAGTTGGCATATTAGCAATGGGAAGTGATGAGAAGAAGATCTAATGTAGGAATAGTGGATTGAAGAAAACAGAAGCAATAGAGGAAATATTTGTAAGGTATCAAAATTATAGAAAATAAAGTTTGAAAACCCAAACATTGATGTCCCTGCTATGCCAGACACTAAAAGCATTCCAATAGATTAAATATTTAATAAAAATATATAAAATTAATTAACTTTGAAGGTAGAGGATACTTTTAGTGAAAATTTAACTAAATATAGAATAAGAAATTATAAGGATTAAAAAATACTCCAAACTAAAAAATGATGGGTTAGCTATGTAAAGTGAAAACATCTCTAGATTAAGCACCATATAAATGATTAAAACAGTAAGTGATAAATAGTAAAGTGGCAAATGGAAAGGTACCTAGAAATATTTATAACAATTACAAGAAAAGTATCATTAATGATCTTAGTATTACAAGAGACATGATAAATCAATTAAATACTCTTCAGTTACCCCAACAAAATAAATTTTAAAATATATAAAGACCATTCTTGAAAGAACAAAACATAACCAATGAAAAGGAAAAAAATATCATTGCTAACTGATCAAACTTTTAAAATAAAAGCAATATTGATTTATTCTTTAAACTATTAGTCTATCATAATTTAATAAGATAATATCTCATGGTAAGAGTGTAGTATACATACCTTCAAATAAGTAGTATTAAATCACTATTTAGTAATATTCATATAAATATTATTATATTTTTTCAAACTGCATTAAAATAATTTAAACTGCAATTTCTTTTCATGTATATCAGAATGTTTAATGAGAAAGTTATTTTTAAGGCTTTTAAAGTCTATACAAATGAAAAGTTGTCATTATAATGCAAACTAATCAGAAACAACCTCTATATTTGATATATGCTGAATAAATTAACATAAATTGATAAATTGCACAGTACATATTTTCAGTCAAATGCTTTCAGATATCACTCAAGGAACTTCTTTCACAAAAAGACAATTACCCTATAAATTTTTTAGTTTAAAGAGAACTTACACTAATTACCTCTCTTGGCTTCTGCCAAATGATTTTTTAGCTTTAACAAAACAACAGTATCTTGATTGTGTCATTCTATAAAGATACCAAAATTACCAGCCACTTTATAAAAACGGAATCACTTTACTATACACCTGAAACTAACACAACATTGTTAATCAACTATACTCCAATATAAAATAAAAAGTTAAAAATAAAAGTCCTTTCTCTTTGGACTTAAAAATTCACCTATTTTTCTAAGTTGTGCATCAAAAAAACAGATTCTTATTCTAATGAAGTCATCCAAATACTCAAAATAAATACTTCCTTTTCAGTCCACGTTTCCACCTAGATTTCAGGAACAGACAGAGAATTAAGTGTAACTTATCTTGCTAACTAGGATTTATAAGAGAGTTAGAGAAAATGAGTCAGGATTAATAAGAAATGCTGTATTTATAAACTCAATATTTGTCCAGTAGTTTTAAACATTTTCTATATTTATCAGATATTTTATTTATCAATTGAATTCCAGGTGGAATGAGAGGTAGTGGGGGAACTTGTACGTGTGTAGCATTTCATTGAAAATTGATGCCAATTTATTTGTTAAAAAATTAAACTTAACTTTCTGTTCTCCAGCAGATGTTGTTAGCTACTCATCTATTTGTGTTTATTCTTTGATGGTTCTCGTCACACTTCATTATAATTATATATTAACATTTCTAATTCCTCTAGAATAGAAGCTAATACTCTTCTGTTTCCTTTAGTATATCATGATATATTGGGTAAAATATAAAATTAAGTGAATGCATAAACACTGAACATTGAATTCATAAATGTTTTCTATAGATTCACTGACTCACAAATGAAATGCTTACAAAGAGTATCTGCAGATCCAGTTTTACACGTACTTAACTGAAGACAAGTTTGGATGAAACATTACAATAAATGCACTACTTCTAGATCAACTAAACCTTTTGTCTGTAGTACATCCTATTGATAAAATGGTTTATTCATACAAGATCAAATATATTCTCTTCTGGTGAAAACATGATGGAAAAAATAAATGATCTAGGAGGAGATAATTAAATCAGTTAACATGTATTGTCTAATGAACCATCAAATTTGTTGTATGGCACTCATTCAATTGGAAACACTGTTGGAAATGCCTCCCCTTTCACTTGTTCAGTACTCACTGTTCATAAAGATTTCCCAGGTTTGTTCCTAGTATCTGAAACTATGCTCTGTCTTGTCTAATAGGAGAGAACACAATAAGGTTACCAGTTTTGCAGGCTCTGAAGGTAAATTGCCTGAATTAGAAACTTGACTCCACTACGTTCTAAAAGAGTGATCTGTGGAAACTTTCTCAACCTGAAAGCTTCAATTTCCTCAAATTAAAACCTAAATATAAATAATACATTTACTATATCAATTATTCTTACAATAATATAAATGTCGAGTGTTTAACACAGAGCCTAGCTACTTAGTTAAGTGCTGTTAACTGTTGTCATTTTTGTTTAGTGTGTACATTTTGTTTTTGTAAATTTTATTGATTTCCTTACTAAAAGCAAAGCTGACCACAACAAAACTGTTAAGATAAACTTCTTTATGGGAGGTGTGCAGGAGATATGTATGTGTATTTACTTTCATGTCCCATGGAACTTTGCAATTGAAAAACCCTATTTTGAATATCAGATTTTCATGTTAACTGGATTCCAAATCAGTTTTGATAACAGAGATTCTCCAAGACAAGAGACAAAGATACAGTAGAATCAAGAAGACACCTACCCCTCCTCTAGATTTAAAATGCTTTCCACTGCCTTGAGGATCACCACATTCTATATAATCATGTGCATACACACACACACACACACAAACACAAACACACACATCAAGGTAGAAGGTGGCATTTCAAAATACACACAGATTTAATTTTCACAGTATTGGTTTTCTTATATGTAGTATATATCCTAGTACCTGAAACCAGTATGAACAAATGTGTAATTAAAGAGATGAATCAAAGAATCAAATTCCTCTCAAATGTATTCCTTAGTCCATGCAATGAAAATTGATTGACATTGAACCCCAACTTAAGATTTTATTTATAATTATAGTTGCTATTGTTGTTATGGAGAGAAATAAAAATGGAAACAAGAAATTATAATTAATGCAGGGTTAGGGCTACTACAGGCTTCTATGGAAACATATGCTTTAAGTTAGATATATAACAATGTTGATTCCAATTCCAATGTGTGGGGTTTTTTCCCCACACCACCAAGCAATTCTCCAACACCAGCTGGGTGCCCTACAATTCAACTCAATTTGGACACTATCTACCTGGAAATAGCATCAGATTTCAGAGGTTAAGAGCTCAGTAACACAGGACTGTCCTCCACTTCAGATACTGTTACCCAAAATCTGGGTTTACCTCTTGGTGTGTGTTGAGCCAAAAGACATAACCAAGCCAAAGATCAGGATAAGGAAGGGTGTATTACTTGAAGTAAGTAAGGAGAACCCTGGGAACCTTTCCTAAAGCAGTGTCTCCCTGAACAGCAAAATTGTGGAAGTTTTAAGCTAAGGGTACATGCATATTCATGGAGGGACTTGGGCTGTTGACAGAGTCCAAGCTTTAGTTGACTGAAGTCAGGAGGGTCAGAAAAGGTCAATATCATCATCCCTTAAGTTCCAGTTGATCTGGTGGTTGAGTGCTTCAGGCTAATCTTTACAACTGAAACAGAACTGAGAATCTTTACAACTGATATATTATCTTTGCTATTGTTATTTCTCTTGCCTGACAACAGTTGTTTGTTTCTGCATTCTTTTGTTCTCTTAAGATCATTAATTACTGAGACCTGTCCAAGGACAAGCATTGTAGGCAGGCTTAGATCACAAAATGGCTTAGGCCAAAAATGCCTTCTCTTCTGTCAAGAAAGCCATGCCTGCTTCTCCTTCTATGGAGACCCCCTACCCTACCCTATCTGCTTACAATACCAATCTCAAGTCCAGGTTGTTACCTGTGTTTCTGACTTACTGGCTATAAATCAGAGGTTCCCATGACTGATGCTGAAAACTCGGCCTCTGTGCAATGGTGCCTAATCAAATCTCAGAGACAGAGTTTTGGGTGAAGTGGAAAAAAAATCTTTATTTCTTTGCCAGGCAAAGAGGGACACAGCGAGCTCATGCCTCTCAAAACTGTGCGTCCCAACCCAGGAGGATGTGATGAGGAGTTTTATAGCAATGGTTCAAGGGTGAGGTTGCTTATAAGGATCAGGGTGTGTGCAGGGCCTGCACTCCTTTAATCTGGTCTCAAGTAGTCTCCTGATGAGCTTTTCTGGTTCCTTTAATCTGTCCTCAGGTGGTCTCTTTTTTTTTTTTTTTTTTTTTTTGCTGTACGCGGGCCTCTCACTGCCGCGGCCTCTCCCGCTGCGGAGCACAGGCTCCGGACACACAGGCTCCGCGGCCATGGCTCGCGGGCCCAGCCGCTCCGCGGCACGTGGGATCCTCCGGGATCGGGGCACGAACCCGCATCCCCCGCATCGGCAGGCGGACTCCCAACCACCGCGCCACCAGGGAAGCCCCTCAGGTGGTCTCTTGATGAGCTTCTTTGGTTCTTGAGGCTATCAAACTGTGACCTTTTCTCTGGAATGAAGAATGCTAACACCCTCCATTTGATAGGGGTTTTAGTTCTGCAGAAGAGCTTAAAGATATTGTTATGGGCATCACTTGAGGAGGAACCAGGACCCTGCCCCAAGGCTGCACTTATTGTTTCTTGGCTGCTCCTCCCTTGTCTCTGCATCCCTCCCTTCCCTGATTAGCAACTGTTCACATCTGCCCTTCAGAACTCAGGGAAGGTCATGGGGGCTGGCGTCTATTCCCTACAAACAAGAAACAGAGAACACAGAAAGGCTTCCATGTCCAGGAGCCCCACAGGGTCCTGCTTGGTTTCATGACCACCCCCTTAGGTTTGATTAATCTGCTAGAGCATCTCACAGAACTCAGGAAGGCAAATTACTCACTAAATTACTGGTTTATTACAAATGATATTAAAAGATACAAATCAACAGAGAGATGGAAAAGATGCACAGGACAAATTATATAGGAAGGGACGCAGAGCTTCCATGCTCTCAGAATATGCCACTCTCCCCAAATCTCCACTTGTTCATCAACCCAAAAGCCCTCAGAACCCCATTTTTTTTTTTGGTTTTTATGGAGGATTCATTACACAGACATGATTTACTAAGTCATTGGCCACTAGTGATTGATTCAACCTTCAGTCTCTCTCCTCTCCTCAGAAATCAGAGAGTGGAACTGAAAATTCCAATCCTCTAATCACTGTAACCAACCCCTATCCTTAGGTGCATACCAAGAGTCACCTCATTAACATAAACTCAGATGTGGTTGAAAGGGGTTAGTTGTAAATATCAAGATACCTTCATATCTGTTATCACTTAGGAAATACAAGGGATTTAGGAGCTCTGCAAAAAATGGGGATGAAGATCAAAGATATATTTCTTATTATACATCTCAATATATAAATTGTAACTTTAGGGACAAGTAGGAATTATAGAAATTAAGCATGATGGCAGAGAATGTAATAAGGTTAGCATTCGAAATGTATGGCAGGTGGTTGTTTATAGCGAGTTCATAGAACAGTTGAAAGAATGGGAAGACATTGATTTTGATATATATTTTGGGCAGCAAAGTTTAAGAGCATTGAAGTGTCATTTTTAAAAGTTTGGTTTTAATCTTAAAATTAATGGGAGTCATTGAAGTATTTTAATACCTGAACAATACAAAGTTTTTCAGATGAGTGGTGTAATTAATTCCTAATCCTTAAATTTAGTCTTTTTGTTTTCAGTTAAACTGAGTTCAAGAGAAAATAGGAGAAGATGTATCAGGAACAGTGAATGCAGACAACTATTTCAAAAAATATTTATATAAAGGGGAGCAGAAAAAGGGAGCTATATTTGAAGTGTGGTGGGATTAAGAAAGTAAGAATAAATATGTTGAACAACTCCAGCCCTTAGACTAAGGAGTATTATTATGTGAAGAGCCAAGAATATGAAGCTACATCTCTACCAAAATTTAAAATAAAAATTTATTATATTCTGGGAGTGGGGATGGAGAGAAGCAGATTGGGAATCACAAATACTAGTGCCAGCATTAAAGATTCCAGATCTTCAGGGATGAGGATCCTTAGAGCATCCCTATTTAAAATCCAGTTTGGATTTTGGTTTTGAGCAAAATGATACCCTCTTTGACAATTTACTGCTTCACCTCTGAGGAATGTTCTTCCTCTGTTTCCAGTTAAACAACAAAGATCTGATTAGGGAAACTCAGGTGACTGTATAATCCAAGTTTCTATTATAACCTAGTGCCTTTTTATCATCAAGCCACAAAGTTGGGCACACAAGCAGATTCCATTATCACAAAGGGCCATGCAAAAGAAGGTGCAGACATTGGGCTTAACTGTTGGTATGCCTACATCTGCTATACTGCTACTGCGTTTTCAGCATTTATCTATAGTCACATGGGATGTTCCCTCTATGAATATGTGTTAGAGAAGAAAAAAATTCAAGCCTGCTTTACAGAGAATTCTGTAAATATGCTGGCATACTCAGATGTGGAGAGATATGTTATTGTGGCGGTGTTATGGCTAACCTCAAGAGTGGCCTTGAGGGACAATTGAAGAGGAAAATTACTAGTACTACCTACAGCCTCCTGACAAATACATAAAAACAAGGACAGCTTTATCTGAATGTATTTCCTTCCAAAGTGTGTAATAAAAATATATATATTTAAAATAAATTTCACTTTTCTTTCCTCCCATTTTTATACACAGTTTTATATAAAATATGTTCATGGTATATAAATTACCAATTTTGTCTTCCTATTCTGCACCCAGTGCCAATGAGCGTGGGCAGGGGTAGAGAGGAAAGGGGGTGGGGCCGTTCCAGCACATCCAACAAGCAATTCTCTGACACCAGCTGGGTATCCTACAGTTCACCCCAGTTCTGATGTCATCTGCCAAGAGATAGCATCAGATTCCACAGGTTAAGGGCTCAATTATACAGGACTGCCACTACTCCTCCCTTCAGGTGCCAGTTGCAAGTGCAGGTTGTCACCTGTGCTCCTGACCAACCCACCTTGGGTTCTATTAGTTTGCTGGAGCAGCTCACAGAGCTCAGAGAAATATTTACTTACTAGATTACCAGTTTCTTATAAAAGGATATAACTCAGGAATAGCCAGATGGAAGAGATGCACAGGGCAAGGCATGGGGAAAGGACTCAGAGCTTTCATGCCCTGTCAGGGGCACCACTCTCCCCAAATCTCCATGTGTTCACCAAATCCCCAAGTCTGGAAGTTTTTCAAACTCTCTTTGGGGTTTTATGAAAGCTTCATTATATTTGCATGATAGATTAAATCATGGACCATTGGAGACTGATTCAATCTCCCTGTCTTCTTCCCTCTCCTCCCCAGAGGTCGGAGGGTGGAACTGAAAGATCCAAGTTTCTAATCATGTGCTTGGTTCTCCTGGCAACCAGCCCCCAACATTTAGTCACCTCATTAACATAACAAAAGATACATTTGTCTCTCTTAGTGCTCAGGAAATTATAAGGGATTTAGGAGCTTGGTGCCAGAAAAGGGAACAAAGACCAAATATGTATTTCTTATTATAAATCACAATATCACATGGCTACAGTTTGCAGATAATCTAGTTGAAATCACGACAGAATGGGAAAAGGACTTTCCTTTACCTAAAAATCTGAGATTTGTTTCTAGATACTGAAACTAAGGGAATTTTGAATATATTTTGTTGGGAAACATATTTTCTGTTAGATAATGAAGTGTAGATGTGAGATTTAGGGAAAAACTATTTTTTGATAAGGTGGGAGGCAGAGCCTCTTTCATTTACTATTGATACTGAAAATTCCAGGTACTTCGTTTTCAGTCTTGCTTGCCCCTCCTTCATGTGAACCTAGTGAAGCCTCATCCAATCAATAGCATTAATTGTAGGTTATGAAAAAGGAGCCAGAAAGCCAAGGAAGTAAATTAAGCAAAGGATTCATTCTCCAAATGATTCATTTTAGGGGCAAAAATGATTCATTTTAGGGGCTTTAGCAGTTGTGCCAGTATCTTGGACTGGCACCAGTGGTACGAGCTATAGCTGTTTGGGTTTAGTGTTGACAACAGCAGAATCGAATCTGTGGGCCTGCCTGCTATCTAGACTCTTCTATCCCATTCATTTCCAAGTCTTGTTCTTTTGTGCTTTAAGTAAATTCTGTGAACTCTCCCATATTTTTTAATGTATATTTTATATTTAATTAATTCATTGTTAATTTATGATCCTTGCAAAAACAAACAAAAAAGGCAACTCTGACACATGATTATTTCCTCTTTTTTCATTATCAGTCTTGCCAAAGATTTATTAGATTTTAAAGAAAAAATGTTTTATCACATAATCATGTTTTAAATTATTCTATTTCATTTCTTCTTATTTATTTGAGTATGATATACTAATCTTTTTAAGTTTTTTTTAATGTGCACTATTACTGCCTTTATTTTCATTCTTCCTTTTCTCATGAAAGCATTAAAATCAATTTCTCTCTCTCTCTCCCTCCCTTTTTGTCTCTCAGTATTCTTCAATTACCCCTTTGGATTCAGTCTGGAAATTTGGAATTTATTACTTTTAATATTTTTTGTTTTAAATATTTTATAATTTCTCTTGCTTTCCTGTATAAGCTATGAGTTATTTAAAAACATGACACTAGCATATTTATACATTAACATATATTGCAAGCTATTATGTTTCTGCTTATGAGTTCAATTTCTTTGTAATCATTGATTATAATGATTTTGTGGGATTTATTGAGACTTTCTGTGTTTCTTATACAATGTTTTTATTTTTAGTGTCAATGTTAATAATCTATGTGTCCAAGGCAGTACATATCTTATTTTTAAAAAGTTCTTTTATTTTTATTCTTTTAGTCACATTTTTAACACCTTGATTATTCTGATCAGATACATCTATCAGTTCTCAAGATAATTATGATGAAACCACTATTTTAGGATTACTAATTCCTTTCTGTATTTCTAACAAATTTTGTCTTACAGATATCAAGGCTATGTAATAAATGTAATATATTCTTATTAAATTATTCTTTTAGCTATTTATTTTTAATCTTCTATGCTATTCTTAATCTTGAGTTATATTTTATCTGATATGAAATTGCCCACTTGGGGTATCTGCTCCACATTTGCCTTATATCTCTGTATATATCTTTTCAAGCTTAATTTTTTTTCTTTTGCCTTGTGTCCCTTCCAGACAACACATTGTTGAATGCTTTTTGAAATCCAATCTGAGAATTATCTTAAACTTAAATATGTGTTCTGTCAATTTAGATAAAAGTAAATCTAAATAAAATCTTTGTTAATCTTGCTTCCCATATAATGGCTTCCTCCTAGATTAATTTTACTTCAGCTGAAATACTTTTTGCAATTTTTTTCAGAGCATGTTTCTATGAGATAATGTATTTGAGTCTTGTGCACTTTAAAGAAAGTATATATCCAGTTTAACATAAGATTTATTATAGAAACTTATGTTCAAAGTTGTTTTTCTTCAACATTTGTTTTATATAATAATCTTCTTTCATCCAGTATTTTAGATAGATGATTGGGCTTCCCTGGTGGTGCAGTGGTTGAGAGTCCGCCTGCCGATGCAGGGGACACGGGTTCGTGCCCCAGTCCAGGAAGATCCCACATGCTGCGGAGCGGCTAGGCCCATGAGCCATGGCCGCTGAGCCTGCACGTCCAGAGCCTGTGCTCCGCAACGGGAGAGGCCACAACAGTGAGAGGCCCGCATACCGCAAAAAAAAAAAAAAAAAAATAGATAGATGATTGATGAAGTATATTATAATTCTTGATTTTTATAGAATATACATTTTGCCTCTAGGACAGTTATTTTCAAGTTTGAATCTTTAGAATCATCACTAGGGGACATTTAAAATATGTTTAGTCCTCATTCTCATGGAATCAATGTATTTGATTTTCAGTGCATCCTTTGAAGCAGTATTTCTAAAATTCCCTAGATGATTCTGATATAAAGCTATGCATGTAAAACAATGCATGGAAGCCATTAACATTGTGTCTCCCTCTTACACTAGCTGTGTTTTTTTTTTTTTCTTATGTAATCTGTTGAGACCATTTTATGCTCTTTCATGTGAGGTCTTTGCACTTTCCTCCGACCCATAAAAATGTCATTATTTCTGTGTTCTTATGATATGCCAAGTATAGAGTTAATTTCTTCACCTGCAATTTTATTTTCATAAAATTAATTGTTAAGTGCTGGCATGCCTACAAAGATGTATTTGTTTGCCAACAATAAAATATTGGTACATTATCTAACATGAATGAATACATACTGCCACCAATTCTTTGCATCAATTGAGTGTCCTGCAAGTCAATTCAGTTCTGACACTAAATACCTTGGAGTTACGGTCAGGTACTACAAGTTAAATGGCAAAGCATCCAACAAGACTACACTTACTTTAGACTACAAATTCTTGGGTTCCCATGACCCTGCTTCAGGTGATAAAATTTATTAGAAAAATTCACTAAAAGTGCTACACGTATGACTATAGTTTTATTATAAAGGATACACTCAGGAACACCCAAATGGAAGAAATCAGTAAGGCAAGGTCTCAAGGGAGGAAGGTGGTGCAGAACTTCCATCCCCTCTGCTTGTAGCATCCAGGTATGCCACCCTTGCAGCACATCAATGTGTTCAGCAACCCAGAACCTACTGACCTTCAGTATTCAGAGATTTTATTTGGGTTTCATTAATTAGAAGTGATTGATGAAATCATTGACCATGTGATTGAACTTAATCTCTAGTCTCACTCCCCTATTTACAGTTTGAGGAATAAAAGTGAAAGTTTCAACCCTCTAATGAAGTGCTTGGTCTTTCTGGCATGGCCAACCTTTCCCTCAAAACTATTGAAACTAAGTTTCACCATGAGTCATCTCTTAGCATAAATTCAAGTATGATCTAAAGGGGCTCATTATGAAAAACAAAAGAACTATCACTTAGGAAATTCCAAGGGACTTTGAAGCTCTGTGTTAGGAACTAGGGACAAAGAACACGTATATTATCAATATTTATTATATCACAATGAATAACCTAATAACCCAAGAAATTCCGGCTTTTCTTTATACTCTGCTTTTGAATAGTGCTTGTATGAAAATATCAAATAATTGCAATTAATCAACCATTATAATGTTATTAAGTCTTTGTTCTACTGTTCTGAATACAGAACATAAAAGATATTATATGACTAGGCATTCATTTCCTTCATAATCCTCCACTTTAAGGAAAATGGATTGCATAGATATAATTGAGCCTTGTTCATTTTACTTTGCCTATATATAAAAACACAAATTTGAGTAAAATGTCCCTTTTACTGAGAGCAGCTGACAATTCACTTTTTAAAATGGCATGGATTGATGGGAATGTTGTTCTATTTAAATGACTAGTAAGTTATACCTTATGAAGAATGGAGCATATCTAAGAAAGTATCTTAACTTTTTATCAAAAGGAAATTTATCATCACATATTCAATTGGTAAAAATGTTAGATGACAACCTGAGTCAACCTTTATATTTATTGATGTTGGAAGTTCTTAAGCTAAGTCAGGATATAAAAATAACTCAAAATCTATTTTAATGTAGCCAAAGGTTTTTATTTTTAAGAAGTCATTTCTTGCCTTCTCTAGACTTCAATTCACAATGATTTTCTTTTAACTTGGAGTCAGTCCTGCATAATGCAAGAATTGAATATGCCCTTTAAAGACATTTCCAAACCTGAAGTTCTTTGATTTAAAAATATAAATGTGTTATTTAGTGTCAAAGATGCTTGTTTTCTTCTCCTTGCCCTATCTTACAAAGGATACCAATTTAACTCTTAAACAAAACCCTAGCTCCACAAAAATATGGTCAAAATTTTGGCTCTTGGAAAGGAGCTTTTCTTTATACTTCACTGACTCTGAATCAACTCAAATTTGCTGTTTATCTGATCTGGCTCTTGTGTTGTAAACTATCAGAGGTTGGGTTTGTGACATTTGTAATCTCATGTATAAATTGCTAGTTCATTAACTGCATTGTCCAGATTCTATGTTTTCTAATTTCTCTTGCATGCTAAAATCACCACCCTGCTCAGACTACAATGAAATTACTAATCCATCAGGACATTTATTTTATCATCATTTAGGAACTCACCATCACACTAATAGTTCATATGTCCTCTGTATGTCAAGTTTACCTCTTTCTTTAAGTCCTCCCTATCTTCCTCTTCTACCCATGACTGGATTGATATAATGAACTTGAGTTTTGCTTTGATCTTGGTTTATGATACTAATGTTCTACCAATTCTTTCTCTTGTGTCTCATTTCCTGTTTCACTCGGCTATTTAATATATATTAGTATGTTTTACTTCACTTTGTGTTGCTGATCTGATTCTTACAGATATGAAGTGACTTGAAAATTCCCATATTTTAATAGATGGTGTGCTTATTCCCCAATTCTGCATTTTCCTAACTTGAAGAGTATTCTATTCAGGGCATCTTTTTTAGAGGAGAAGGAACAACTTTTCTGACTGGTGAATGTGGGAGAACTCAGCCTGCATTGTCAGCCCATTTCCCCCATTCCTCTCTTTATTTGGAGCAGGGATTATCTAACTTTCTCCAGTAAGGACATTCCCTAGGCTACTTTAGTTCTTTGGGGAGAAGGTAGAGATAGTTTCCTTTGTCTAGACTTGACTATGACTAGCTATTTAATGAGCTACTCACATTTTTCACATTCAATGTCTGTACAAATTCCAGTCCTCCATTTGCTTGATGTAAAGGTTTCTCATCTCACCAATAAATATTTTCTTTAAAACAGTGACCACCTCTATATTCTCTGAAGTCTTTCATAAATAAAAACACTCTGATAATTTTTTTTTTCATTTAATCTTCACAACATGATTTTGTAAAAAGATTATATCATCTTCAATTTGTAAATAAGATTCAAAGAGTATATATAGTTAAGTGGGCTATCTAGGGTATTATACCAGATATGAAAACTCCATAGCATGCTGTTCCCACCTATGGCAAGGAATTCTTCTGCTAACCTGGATCTATGCCAGCTTCCTGCACTTGTTAGACCAGTCATTTTAGACAAGTGTTGAATTTGTTTGCTACCTTTTCCTCCCTCTGTAAATAATGAACAGCAAAACCTGTCCTATGTAAATTTTAAAGTCGTATATACTTAAGAAAATATGTAGCTGCACTTTGTATATATGATTAATGTTATTAAAAAGATGAACCAGAGTCCTTTAAAAATTACTTACATAATAAAAATTGCCTTAGAGTGAGCGATGTTAAGTTCTTTAATAGTATTAAAGTTTATATCAGCTCATGAGTTGGTTTGTTATGAAAATCAAATAGTTATTATACCAGGAGTTTTTAACTTAGAGTTCCACAGATGGAGTTCAGTGAGTCCATGAAACTGGATGGGAGTAAAATATTTTTAGTTTTTCTTAACCTTGATCTTAAGTTTAGCATTTCCTTCAATTACAAAAGTAGGTAACAAACCACAGTAGCATGAACAGCAACTGTCACATTTTCCCCTATATAATCACAAAATTTTCCTATTTATATATTTGTTTACATGCTTATCTTTTGATTTTTTTAAGCCTAGATTCCCATCAGAAAGTGGCATATAAGACAAGGGCTTCCCATGCAGGTTTGTTTTGGAAATTGATCCTAGGGAACAAGAATGGGGGTTTGGGAAGAGTGAAACAAGGAGTGACGGGAAGAATACACACAGTTATGGGCAGTGATGCTCAATTCCTCCAGGGTGTTCTGAAGATACATCTAGTAGCACTCAAACCCTACTGGTCAAGCAGTTGTTTCCGGGTGTGTTAACTGTTAACCTCTGAACACTTCCAGATTTTCAATGAGTGAGAGTCCTGTGACTTCTCAGGAGTCCCAGCCTGTTGAGAGGTTAGTTAAACTACTCTATAATATTGTTGCCTTGGCATCCACTCTGTGTGGCCAAGAGGCATGCAGGGGCCTTGATGGGAATGTGGGACCTTCCCACATGCCCTAGATAACAGTTGGCAGAGCCACAGGTAAATGTAAATTCCTGATGTGAGCTCCCCAGCACAGCTGGTGATAAACAGTCTCTCCTACCTCTGACTCCTTCCTCTTGTGCACCCCTTAAAGAAGACCCCCACTCACAAAATAGATTTGAGATAAAAAGATCTACAAGAATATCTAGTTTAAGTTTAAAACATGAATGTGAATTAAAACACAAGTAATTGTCAATGTTCCTTTCTGAACATTCTTGAAAACACCCAACAGATACTTAAAAGAAAAAAAGAAGACCCCCACTGAGCTTACCAAAACCCCACTCTTTGGGGCTTGAATTAACCAATTCACTCCTAGTCAGGAAACTCCAAATCACTCCACCTAGGGATCCTAATAAAGGTGTGTGTCTTAGGTACAGCTGCTAGCTCTCTGTCTGCACCCTGCCTTTACCTTCTGTGTGGTCCTTTGAGGCCATGGACCTCCTCCAGGACCTGTGAGTAATAAACTTTTCTATGTTACTTTCCCTTGTGTTGAAACTTGGCTCACCATCCACCACCTCAGAGTTCTACTTAATAAATGTTAGTTTAACAAAAAATCACAACACAACTGTAGATTTCAGAGACAGTGCTGGAACAGAAAGAAAGAAATAGTTGTAAAACTGAGGAAAAAGCCCTATCTGGTTACAACGGCATTAAACTAGTTGTCATAGCAATAATTAGAGTAAAATATAGGCTCAGAAAGTGTGAGACAGGGCAAGACAGATGTCTTCCATAACTTTGGACTTAGGATTTTATATATCTACTTTCTTCCTTTTTATTTACAGTAGCTATCAGATCCTTGCTACAAGAAAAATAAAATTAGCTTCGTCTCCTAATTTTTGTCACTAGTATTATCTTTCTTAGAGTTTACTTCTGTATTCTTGAATAAGTTTAGATTTCTACTACTTGTTTTGTCAGCTTTGGCTCTCAGTTATTATAAATGAGACATGCATTAAGCATTTTTATTTTTTCCTATATATTTTTCTTATTTTTGTCCCTCTTTCTTTTAGATGTATCATTTCCACATTGTCAGTGTGTGTAATGTATGCATTTCATTCTTTCTCCTATCCCATTTTAGTTTTAGAACCTAGGATCTTTTTTTTTAATAGATCTTTATTGGAGTATAATTGCTTCACAATACTGTGTTAGTTTCTGTTGCACAACAAAGCGAATCAGCCATATGCATACACATGTCCCCATATCCCCTCCCTCTTGAACCTCCCTCCCACCCTCCCTATCCCACCCCTCTAGGTCATCGCAAAGCACTGAGCGGATCTCCCTGTGCTATGCTGCTGCTTCCCACCAGCCAACTATTTTACATTTGGAATGGGACTTGAACCTTAAAAGCTTTTGCACAACAAAGGAAACCATAAACAAGATAAAAAGACAACCCTCAGAATGGGAGAAAGTATTTGCAAATGAAACAACAGATAAAGGATTAATCTCCAAAATATACAAACAGCTCATGGAGCTCAGTATAAAAAAAAAACAAACAATCCGGTTAAAAAGTGGGAGGAAGACCTAAATAAACATTTCACCAAGGAAGACATACAGATGGACAAAAGGCACATGAAAAGATGCTCAACATCACTAATTATTAGAGAAATGCAAATCAAAACTACAATGAAGTATCACCTCACACCATCAGAATAGCTATTATCAAAAAATCTAGAAACAATAAATGCTGGAAAGGGTGTGGTAAAAAAGGAACCCTCCTGCACTGTTGGTAGGAATATAAATTGATACAACCACTATGGAAAACAGTATGGAGGTTCCTTAAAAAACTAAAAAAAGAACCTAGGATCTTTAATTAAATATATTAAATAACCTGTGGCATTTATTTTGCTAAAATTTCCAAAGTTTTACTTGAATGACAAGAAATACACATTTTGTCTTTTCTTAGAAGTCTCATATTAACAAGATTCTCTTTGATATTGCATGTTCAAGTAATTTGTCTGTAGTGATTTTACATAAAAGACAAATAGCTTGGATATTAATTTCTTTATTCCCATGAGAATGTTGTAGATGTCACTCCACTAATTTTGGTCATTAAATGTTGCTGAATTCATTAGCTTTTGCTTTATAACAAATCACCTCAAAATCTCAGTGGCATACAAGATTAAATCGTCATTTTTCATGCCTCTGCTGATAGGTGGAGAGTCTACTGATCTAGTCTGAACTCAGCTGGGCAGCTCTGATGATTTTGGTTAAGATAATTTTCATACCCACAGCTGGCTTAGGTTACCTGATCTAGGGTGATCCTGGATGTCTCTTTCATCCACATGTCTCATTCTACATGTCTTTATTCCAAGGAGGATCCATCCATACCAGGAGAGGCCAGGCTGCTAGCCCAGCCATGTTCTTCTCATGGTGATGGTATAAGTGCAAGAGCAAATAAGTGCGATTGTTACCAACCCTTTCGAGTCAGGCCCCAAAAAGTATCCCCCTGCTTGGTGTCTTTAGAACCGATAGAATGAGAAAGAGTTTGGTTCAGAAGGAAAGCTTTATTCTTTGATCAAAGAATGGAGAGGTGCAAGCCTGAGCTCTAGAGGACACACTCTCCCCCAAAGGCTGTGAGCAGGCTGCTTTACAGGGTTCTTGTCAGAGGGGAGAGGAGGGAGTGGAGTTCTCTCCGGATGGGCACAGCTGCACTGCTCACATTCCACGTGGCAGTGCCAGCACAGCATCTCTGACATGGCCTCCCACCGCCATCTTGAATTGCCGTGCTGTGCTCAGCACTTTTGTACAAGGTCCCAGCCTGAGCTGACGTGTCAGCATAGTCGTTTCACACTAGGAACCCTGTCTGAAGTGCCAGGTGTGAGGCCTCTGCATGTGGCCCACTATGAGCAAGTAAAACTGGATGAAACGCAAAGGAAAAGGAAAAAAAGTTAGATTTTATTACCCAGATTCTAGTTTTATTTCCCAGGAATTTTTAATGGGCTTTGTTGGTGAAAAGTCTCTCCTGTGTCTTTTGTCCTGCTCCTCATTCTTGAGGAGCTCTGAGGGAGCGAAGTCTGTCTTCTGTATCTGCTTCTTGCTGATCTGGGGCGTCCTCATAACCTCAGGCAGAGAAGCAGAACTTCTCTCCAGCTACTTTTAGATATGTTTGATTGTCACCAGGCCTCAGCCCTAACTGTTCTTACCCCTGAGGGACTACCATTTGTCTAACCTTTTGGAGACAAAGGACACCAGACAATTTAAGACACATGGCCCAAATAATAGCAAGAGAATAATGGTCATATGTCAAATTTTTCCTAAAAATGAGGGTATCTAGATCTTTTGCCTGTAGGCAAAACTATGCGCTGATGTTGAGGCTCACTGCCAAGGACTGAATATCTCTGATGACACTTTTGTTGTTTTTTGAAAAAGAAGCTTCAGGCCAGAGAGAGGTTCACATGAGTGGTCAAGGGAGTCCATTGCCCCAGGTTGTTACTCTGGAGTTTGGGGCTCAGGGGCTCCCTTCACTTGAGTGTGATGTGCCCATGGAATAATCCCCTGCAACTTCAGGGCAGAATGGGTGGTTAGGATCACTAAGTGTGGTCTGTTCCACTTAGGAGTGAGCTGATTATGGGCTGCCGGTTTTCCAGGTTTTATGGTACACCCAGTCTCCTGGCCAGAAGGGGTGTTGGGCCAGGTCAGTGGGTGCAGGCAGCACTAAGTTACCATATTCTATGAGAGATTTCATGGTTTCATCTACCTGGTAGGCAAACTTGAGGTATACGGGGCTCAAGAGAGTTAAGGTGTCCCTTAGGCTTGGGGAATGGGTCTACCATACATGAGTTCAAATTCACTTAAATTTAACTTATCTCTTGGGGCTAACTGCATGCAGATTAGGGCAATTGGAAGCAACTTAATCCAATTTTCTTGAAGTTCCTAACATAGCTTGGCTAAGGCCCATTTGAAGATCTCATTGCATCGCTCTACGTTCCCTGATGATTGGGGTCTTCAGGCTGAGTGAAAGTTCCATTTTATTCCCAGGACACTCATTATCTCTTTCATCACTTGAGACAGAAATGCTGGACCATTATCATTTTGTAGGGACTCTAGGAGCTCAAACCTGGAGATTATTTCTCTTAGTAATGCCTTAGCCAGCTGCCATTTCAGTTCTAGCAGGGGATGCTTCTATCCACCCAGAAAATGTGTCTACTAGCACCAAGAGATACCTGAAATTGACTGGTACTCTCAGCATGATGGTGAAATATGTCTGCCAACGTTCTCCAGGAAACGTCCTCTGGTTTGAATGGGCCTTATCTGAGAGCTTCTGAGGGGGTAGGGGTGGGGGTCTGGTGTTGGAGTTGGTCATTATGCAGATGAAACACGTCTCAACTATGCAACTAATTATACTTTTCATGACAGGAGTTACCATGACCTCAGCTAACTAGTTGTTAAGGGCTTGCCTCCTATACTGAATTCCTTGATGAGCTTCCCTCATGGTTTGACAAGCTTCAGTTTGGGGAAAGAATCATGGCCCATGTTCTTAACTAGCCATCCATGGCCTTTGGGGGCTTTGTCTAATTCTTCCTTTGTGTAGATTAGGGAATAATTGAATGGATCCGGCCTTCGAGGTATGAGGGTAGTTGACAAGTTACTGACTGGTTCTAGGGCCACTTTTTTGGCAGTTGCTTCTGCCTTGTTTTTTCCCTTTAATAACTCTGCATCCCCCTTTTGAGACTCCTACAATGAATCACTGCCACCTTTTTTTGCTCTGCTGCATCTAAGAGCTTAAACTTAAGCTTAAGCCACGTTATACCTGTTTATTCTCTGCAGTAAGCATACCTCTTTTCTTCCAAATAACCCAGTATACGTGTAAGGTGGCATAGGTCTACTGAGAACCTGTGTAAACAGTTAAGATTTTCTTGGTCCAGAGATGAGACCTCTCATTAAATGAAGGCTATCAGCTCTGCCTTTTGGGCACAAGTCCCTTGGGTTAGGCTTCTTGCCTCTGTGACTTGGGTCTGGGAGGTCACTATGTATCCCACCAACCTTTTTTCCTCTCTCATAAAACTGCTCCCATCTGTGAACCATTGTTCTTAGGCATTCAGGAGAGGCTCACTTCCTAGTTTGGGCAACTGGAATAGATCATGTCTGTGGTTTCTATACAGTTATGCTCCAGGGGCTCTGTTTCCATGGGTAGCAGGGTGGCAGGATTTATCACGTGACATATTTTTATTGTAGCCACTGGGTTGTCTATAAGCATAGTCTGAACTTGAATAGACCTTCCAGGGGATGGCTTTCTGCTCCCTTAGAACTTACTCGAACCTGGTGGGGAGTCCATATAGTGACTGCCTGACCAAACATTAACTTTTCAGCTTCCTTTAGCAGGGTTGGAGTAACAGCTACTTCTCGTAGGCAAGGAGGCCATCCATTAGTGGTTCAAGCTAACTGTTTAGAAAAATAAACACCACCCAAGTTAAGAGGTCCCAGTTTATGAGCTAATGTTCCATGGGCGATTCCCCTTCTCTCATGAAAGTAAAGGTCAAAGGGTTTAGCTAAATCTGGGAGGGCCAGGGCAGGGGCCTGAAATAATTGCTTTTTTAATTCTTAAAAGACCCCTTTGCATTCTAAATTCCATTCAAAAGGATCATCATCCTTCCTTTTCAACTTTTCATATAGAGGCCTAGCTATTATACCATAGTTAGGGATCCAGATATGGCAAAACCTGGCCATCCCCAAGAAACCTCTAAGCTGTCTTCTAGTTTTAGGAGGGATGAGGCTGCAAATGGCTTCTTCTCTTTTCTGGGGTAGGCTTCTCTGACCTTCTGTGAGAATGAAACCTAGGTAGGTCACCCAAGTCTGTGATATTTGAGCCTTTTTCTTGGACACCTTAGATCCTTTATAGGCTAGGTGGTTCAGAGCAGTTATAGCATTTTTGTCAAAGACCTCCTTAGTAAGGCTGACGATCAGGATGCCATCTACATACTGATGGAGGGTTCCGTCTTCCAGATGTACCTCTTTTAGGTCTTTAGCTAAAGTTTCCCCAAAGATGGCAGAGGAATTTTTGAAACTTGGGGCAGGACTGTCCAGCAGTATTGTTGTTTTTATTGCATGTAGGGTTCTGCCACTCAAAAGCAAAAATCTTTTTTGCCTCTAGGGCTAATGAAATACAGAAGAAGGCATCTTTTATTTTTATTTTTTAAATTTTGTTGAAGTATAGTTGATTTACAATGTGTGAGTTTCTGATGTACAGCAAAGTGATTCAGTTATACATATGTATATTCTTTTTCATATTCTTTTCCATTATAGTTATCACAGGATATTGGATATAGTTTCCTGTGCTATACAGTAGGACCTTGTTGTTTATCCATCCTATATATAATAGCTTGCGTCTGCTAATCCCAAACTCCCAATCCTTCCCTCCCCCACCCCTCTCCCCCTTGGTAATCACAAGTCTGTTCTCTATGTCTATGAGTTTGTTCCTGTTTTGTGGATATGTTCATTTGTGTCATATTTTAGATTCCATGTATAAGTGATATCATATGGTATTTGTCTTTCTCTTTCTGACTTACTTCACTTAGTATAATCATCTCTAGGTCCATTCATGTTGCTGCAAATGGCATTATTTCATTCTTTTTTATGGCTGAGTAATATTCCATTGTATATATGTATATCACACCTTTTTTATCCATTCATCTGTTGATGGACATTTAGGTTGTTTGCATGTCTTGGCTATTGTAAATAGTGCTGCTATGAACATAGGAGTATATATGTATCTTTTCAAATTATGGTTTTGTCTGTATATGTGCCCAGAACTGGGATTGCTGGATCATATGGCAACTCTATTTTTAGTTTTTTGAGGAACCTCCATACTATTTTCCATAGTGACTGCACCAATTTACATTCACACCAACAGTGTAGGAATGTTCCCATTTCTCCACACCCCCTCCAGCATTTTTTATTTGTAGACTTTTTTTTTTTTTTTTTTTCTGTATGCGGGCCTCTCACTGTTGTGGCCTCTCCCATCGTGGAGCACAGGCTCCGGACGCACAGGCCCAGCGGCCATGGCTCACGGGCCCAGCCGCTCCGCGGCATGTGGGATCTTCCCGGACCGGGGAACGAACCCGTGTCCCCTGCATCAACAGGCGGACTCTCAACCACCGCGCCACCAGGGAAGCCCTATTTGTAGACTTTTGATGATGGCCATTCTGTCTGGAGTGAGTTGATATGTCATTATAGTTTTTACTTGCATTTCTCTAATGATTAGTGATGTTGAGCATCTTTTCATGCACCTACTGGCCATCTGTATGTCTTCTTTAGAGAAATTTATATTTAGGTTTTCTGCCCATTTTTTGATTGGATTGTTTATTTTTTTGTTATTGAGTTGTATGAGCTGTTTGTATATTTTGGAAATTAAGCCCTTGTTGGTCACATCATTTGCAAATCAATTCTCCCAGTCCATAGGTTGTTTTTTCATTTTGTTTAT
The DNA here is from genome assembly GCF_964341445.2 of Mesoplodon mirus. Classification (NCBI taxonomy): domain Eukaryota; kingdom Metazoa; phylum Chordata; class Mammalia; order Artiodactyla; family Ziphiidae; genus Mesoplodon; species Mesoplodon mirus. Next base: position 49,232,683 of record NC_138984.1, read on the forward strand.
GGATTCCTTTGCTGTGCAAAAGCTTATAAGTTTGATTAGGTCCCATTTGTTTATTTTTGCTTTTATTTCTATTGCCTTGGGAGACTGACCTAAGAAAACATTGGTATGATTTATGTCAGAGAATGTTTTGCCTATGTTCTCTTCTAGGAATTTTATGGTGTCCCTATGTTCTCTTCTAAGAGTTTTATGGTGTCATGTTTTACAGTTAAGTCTGTAAGAAAAAGGCGTATTTTATATTTAATACAGAATACCAGATCCTTATGGATGGTAAGGTGGCCCACAGTATGTAGGGATTAGGGACTAGTGGATGTATATCCTTAGTGGCTTCATTGACTGCTTCATTGGGTTTCTTTATGGAGAGAATGGGAGTATTAAAGGCTGATTGGCATGTTCTAATAAGGCCTTGGTCGATTAGGCCCTGTATAACAGGGTCAGTGCCCAACAAGGCCTCCCAACAGAGAAAGGGTACTGGTTTTGGGGGGGCCAGGTAAGTCTGGGTTTTAGATGGATGATCACGGGATTGGCTCCTACAGCTTGTCCCACCCATCCCTGTGCCCAGACTTCAGGATTTACTCCAGGGAGGTCAACTTGCTCTCTAGGGAGGTTTGGCCTCAGCCATTAATATTGCCATCTTGTGGGTTTTGTCTGAGAGGAGACCAATCTCCAGTTTGTCTCCCATTAGGTGGATAGTAGCCTTAGTTTATATAAGATGTATCTTCCTAGCAGGGGTATAGGGCATTCGGAGAGTTTCAGGAAGGGATGGGCGAGCATGTGTTCATCCAATTTACATTCAAATGGCTCTGTGAATGCCTGTACTTGGGCCTTCCCTGATAGCCCCATTATTTTACAACTCTTGTGACTGAGTTTGCCTAATCTGGTGTTCAGAACCGAGTATGTGGCACTGGTGTTGACTAGAAATTTGACAGGCTTTCCCGCTATGTCCAATGTCACCTGGAGTCAATTGGAGTGCCAGCTTAGGAGCCCTCTTGCCCCATCATTCTTCATCTATTTGGACCATCTGCCTCCAAGGGTAGTGGCCATTTCTACCCCCTTTCAGGGACAGGAAGGGCATTCTCTCTTCCATTGTCCCTCTTATTTACATATAGTGTACCGATTGGGTCCCAGTTTCCTTGCTTGCTGTCCCTCAGTGGAGACCAGGCATCACTCACCAGAGTCGAGAGTCTCCATGGGTGGTTAGTCCAGTTTCCTGTGCTGACCAATTGACATTGGAGGGCAACAGCCAGAGCTGGGCTTGCCTCTGAGCCTTTAATTCTCTGACTTTCCCTCCTCTATATTTAGATTATTAAACACCCAGTAAGCAACCTTGACCAGGTGAGAGATAGGGGTATCTGGTTCTATTTCCAGCTTCTGAAGTTTATGCCTAATGTTGGGGGCACTTTGGGAAATGAAATGCGACCTCAGGATTGCATTCCCTTCCACTGACTCAGGATCAGTGGTAGTATAGATTTGGGTTTTCCATTGGCTCATGATTGATTTCCTTTATCTTATTCCAATTGGTAGGTTTATTTCCTGCTGCCTGGATTCCCTTTAGGATTGTATTTTTGTAATGAGTCAACATTTGTCTTCCACCCATTTCTCCATTGTCTTGGTGGTCCCAACTGGGTTAGTTATCTGGGGCTGCTTGACCCTCTGGTCTGAAAATAGCATAACTTGCATCATTTCTGTTCCTTTTGTCTGCTTCCTCTTGGACTTTTGAAAAGACTGTGGCCTTTTCTTCCCCACTTTAGGAGTGCATTGAGTCTCTGTCAGCCCAGGTAAGGTCATGGGTCTGAAAGATTCCCCTAATCAGATTCAGGAGCCCCTCTGGCTCTTCCCTCTATCCCTTACTATGACTTTTCCAGTAATACAAATCAGAGGTAGTAAATGGGACTATACCAAACTAAAAATGACTATGGAGATGCTACTGTTGACCTGTGGAGGTTGGCAAGAAGGGCAGAAAGCCCTAGTGTGGCCACTACTGCCTTGTACAGGGATCAAGAGGACAGCACTACTGGCAAGACAGCAAGCAAGAATACCATGGCTTCTTCTTGTCCGCAGGTCCTCACCATCCCCAGGTGCCCAGTACCATGAGAAGGCCAGCCAGAGGCAGTAGGCAGACACATGTGAGTTTCAGACTCTGATCCCCAACAACGCCTCAAGGGAGCACAGCCCAGATTCCTCTGGGAATGTTATGTGCGTACCACACCTGGGTTTTGGGTTGCTGGGCAGAGTTGCTCCGAATTTGGCCAAAGGCTCCCACCATTCTACCCCTTCAGAGTGTACTCAAAGATCAGTCAATCATCCTTACCTGAAAACCTCCCAAAGCCTCTGCCATCCTACCCCTGGAGCCCAGGTGAGCCCGGAGCCTAGTGGATAGGTGCAGGCAAAAAGGCCATGGTTCGTCCCACCCAGGTGCCAAAATTTGTTACCAACCCTTTGGAGTTGGGCCACCACAAGGGTCCTCCTGCCTGGTGTCTTTCAAGCCAATAGAAAAAAAGTGAGTTTTGTTCAGAAGCAAAGGAAAGCTTTATTCTTTAATCAAAGGATGGAGAGGTGCGAGCTCACGCTAATGTTCTAGGGCACTCGCTCTCCCCACAGCTCTCCCTGAAAGGCAGTCAACAGGACTGCTTTATAGGGTTCTTCTCTGGGAGGAGGGGGACAGAGTTTTTGCAGGTCAGTTACAACTTCGTTGCTCAGGGACCTCCAGGTGCAAGTCCCAGGCACAATATCTCTGCAAACGTCTGGCCAAGCTGAAGTGTCAGGTGCAACCATTTTGCACTAGGAGCTCTGGTCTGGAGAGCCAGGTGCAAGGCCTCTGCATGCTGCACTCTATGAGCAAGTGAAACTAGACTAAGCGCAAAGGAAAGGGGAAAAAAAAGGTTAGACTTTATTTTATTACCCAGATTCTATTTTTGTTTCCTAGGAATTATTAATGGGCTTTGCTGGTAACATAATCATAGGAACACTTTTGAAGCCTTTAATCACATCACATCAGAAACATTCCTTTAGCAAAAGTAAGACATGTGGCTTACCCAAATTGAAGTGTTGGGGAAATATATATCAGTATTTTGTTATTAGAAATTGCAAATTAGATATTCTTGAACCAATACTGAAATCTACCTCAATGCAATACATAAGCCTGATTTTATTTTCTCAATGAAATAACTTGATCTCATATTTGGCTGCCCAAAGTATTATTCCTTTGTCTTTAAAATCCAAAATTATACTAAAATGTGTACCATCTGGGTCAACTTTCCCTGGAGGACTATGTTCTTTTCATGTGTAACTTATCTCATTTGATTTCAGGAAAATATTCTTGAATTTGTCAAAGTAAAAATTGGTCAAAGTTAAACAGGCAAGGGAGACTTTTCAAGGGAGACTTTTCTTCACTTAAGAAAGAGTTCCAAAGTTGTAAAACATATTTTGTCAACCATGAAGGAAAGTTAATCAGACTTTTTATGATTTACTTTTATTATACAATACTGTGATAACTTTGAGGAAGACATATTTTTGGAATTAACATTTGAAATCAAGGCTATCTGCTTAAGAATAGAATTTTAAAATTGGATTTTGGATCAGTAGTTTTCAATACAACTGTATACATCTTGCAGCATGAAGGATGCTCTGAGTGACAAGGGTCCATATCCTCCTAAAAACTCTTTTGATGTAAGTCATCAAAAGTCATGTTTGTAGTGGGATGTCCTAATTTCACCTCATATTGTGACTGCTAATTCAAAAAGTAAATTATCACTTGAAGCACAATTCATAATTGAAATTGCAAAGTAGTATGCATGAAAATATTTCAGGCTGGGAGCCAAACTTTCCGTGTGTTAGTATATGCTATGTAGAAGAGTAAGGTGTGTGGGTATGCATATGTATTATTTTTCAAACATCTGTTCACAGGAAATTTGGAACTGAGACCATAAAAAGTGTAGGAAAGAGGTTAATGCATGACTTTTCATTCAGAATAATCTATGAAGAGGAACTGGATTGGGAAGAACTTTTGATGTCCCACATGTTATATTCAAAGTTAACAACTCTTATATTAGAAAAATAAATTAAGTTTGGACTATTGTGTTTTGATGTAACCCTAATTGTCAATCATATTGCTACTGGAATCCTCCTTTCAGATTATAAAGGGGGGGTGATCATATTATTGACATTAACAGTTCAGTCAGTCAAGAGCCTGAAAGGCTCTTGTAGGTACAGAACGAATTGCATGTAGAAAACCTACAGAAGAGAGATAAGCTTTACCTGGGGTACTTTTCAGTGAACTGATTTTATTTTTTTACAACATTCAATGTAATCACAAGCTGCAAAGTTTTCTATAGACTGATTGATTTGTGGACATTGAAAAATCCTTGCATCCCTGGGATAAATCCCACTTGATCATAGTGTATGATCCTTTTAATGTCTTGTTGCATTCAGTTTGCCAGTATTTTGTTGAGGATTTGTGCATCTATGTTCATCAGTGTTATTGGCCTGTAATTTTTTTTTTTTTTGAGATATCTGTGTCTGGTTTTGGCATCAGGGTAATGGTGGCCTCATAGAATATATTCAGAAGTGTTCCTTCCTCTGCAATTTTTTGGAGTAGTTTCAGAAGGATAGGTGTTAACTCTTCTTATCTTCCTTCTTCCTGCCGGTTATGCAGCCTGCAATGAGTGGTATGTGCATGAGAGCTCTCCCTTCAGGGGTCTCCTGACCCCATTTTAAATGAGGCTTTCCTTTATTTATTTTCACATTTTCCCTTTTTTATCAAGCATTTTCCTGGAAAGCATTGCTTGTCAAGAGTCAGGTTGTACATATTTAATGGGTTTTATCCCTTGGTGCCAGGAATGACCTTTCTTCATTGTCATGTCTCCCATCTGAGGGAAAGTGCATTGTTATTTGAAACCATTTTAGTAACAAGGAGGGACAGGAGGGAGAACTTTCAGCCGTTTCCCATTTAAAGTCTATATCCTTTCAAGGTCATAAACATTGGAGATCATCTCGAAGTGTGAAGCTAACATCAATCTAATGAGTATGTCATTTCTACAAAGGATAGACAGGCAACAGGTACAGAACTGAAAAATAATTATGCAAAGCAGAGTTAAAATTAGCATGACTAGTCCAATTTGTATTGTGCTTGTTTCTTTATCATGTGTAATTAAATTTTACCTCTCCAGAGGTATTTATTCATGTGCAACTTGTGGTATTTGCTATTGTATAAATGCCTCCTTGTTCAGCAAGTAGGTAATCAAGGGCTACACAATTATCCAAAACTACTTTAGCCAATGAATTAAGTGATTGTTGTTGGGCTGCTGCTGCTTTGGCTCTGAAATCGTACAGCTCTCCTGGTGTCAAAAAGAGATTTCTGATCATGTGTTCATTGGCACTTATTCTGACCCAAAGGAGAAAGTCTCTCCCCATGGAGGCAAACTCAGGGTCATATATTCCCTGGGTAGTTCCCATTTAAGGGGCTGTGGAGGCTTAATGGGGTGGATCGATGGGAGGTTTCAAAGCTTTACTTTGTAGCTGATATCAAGGGGATGCCAGGTGAAATTAGGAAGCACTTGAGACAAGTGAAAAATTTTATTACAGGGTGGACTGAAGGGTCACCACTGTTGTTAATGGATGGGAGTTTCTGGTGGCAAACCCACCAATTAGATAAGTATCCTCCTTTTGTAATAGATTGAGAAATGCAAATGAGAGCATTATCTGTGCGAGAAAAGGAAGGAAAGAGACTAGGGTAGGAAGTAACCATGGGAAAAAATAAACAGGCCTGGTAAGGTCATCTTCAGAAAGCTATCTCATTCAGCCGTCATGTGCTTCGGTTCCCGGTAAATTTGATTTGAAGATCCCCAGTGCACATAGGACTGGATATCAGATGGAGCCTTCTTTAGCTATATGCTGTGTACCTAAGGCTTGAGTGTCTGATGTTTGGGTGCCATCTGGGTAGTGAGGAGGACCTTGTATAGTCCCTCCCAAGGAGATATAAGGAAGCATTTTTTCTTATTGATTCCAAAACAGAAAGGTGTGAGAAAATGGGAACTGTTTAGTTTGGGAATCTGTAGTCAGATACTTGAGGAAACTGAAAAGTTTAGGGTCTAGTTCAGCTTACAGGTGTATAACAAAACCTTAAAGACAATTAACAGGACAAGAATCTAATATTTACAAACATGTAAACAATTTTTCTCTCCATAATTATTCCTCCTTTTGTCAAAGATAATCATAGTAAAACTAATTTGTTTGAATTAATTTTGGCCTGATTATTTACCCAAATGCAGCAAGAATAGTGAGTGACCACATAAGCTGTTTTAAAGAATACTTTCCTGGAATCTTGTAAGCAAGGTACTAGAGTGATTTTTCCAGGCAGTTTCTTAAAATTGGTCATATCTGAGTGTATGTATATCTTTCTCAAATATGACATTCCAGTCAAAGGCCTGATAATATAGCCAATATTTCCAATTGTTTCCTGTTTCAAGGAGAACAGATTCTTATTAAACTCATGCAAACAACTATATTGACATTAAAAGAAAAATACTCATTGACAGCTTCTGAATTTTGAAGGGATCAGGCAGAGAGAAAAAGTAAATGCTTCATCTTTGTTTACAAAGGTACATTTTATCAAATTGCTGAAAGTCATAGATAGCTTAAGAGAAAAAGCTTTCTTAAATCTGAAAATCAAAACATTAAAAAATCAGCAGTTTCAAATAAAAAGTCATACAAAGAATTATAACCATCTTCCTCAGTTTATTTAGTTCCATGTAACTAATTCTTGTTGATTTTGATCTTTTGTTGGAAGTTTTACGAAGCCATCAGTTTCTCCATGAGAGTTCCAAAAATTTTCACCTAGTTCAGTGGTATGATCAGAAAAGTTATCAGAAACCTCTATTCCAGAATACCTGTCAGAGCCCTTTCCATGAATTTCTCTGTAGATGAAGCATTTGTGCAAGGACACTTTTGTAAAAGCACCAGAGTAAAACAATAACTGTAAGGAACAAATAACTTAAAAATAGCCACAGTTAAAGATCTGATGAGAATTGCAATTTATGAAGAAATTTGGTTATTTCTGTGACACATAACACTTTAAGATAACAACTAGAATTACAAGTGATAATGGAACATAGATTTCTAGGAATTTCATACAATTCTGGAATACTTATATTAATAACATATCCACACAGATATAATCTAATAAAGGTTTAGCATCACTTATTTGACAATGTTTCCCACATAACTTAACAAATCAATTAAACCTAATTGGTGTAACATCTCTCCTTTTATAAGGAGAGAGAACACATCTTTTGGGATGTTCCAGAGGCCCTCTGGAACATCCCAAAGTTAGTTTGAGGTCAAAAAGACTTCATTTAGAACTTGATTTTTTTTGGGGGACAGGTATTTGTCAAATACCAAAAGGTTTCAAAACACCTGGTCAAATAGGATCATAGGTCACTGTGAAACTATCCTTAGTTATCTAGGTGACCAAAGCAACAAAGACTTCACAGGAAAACATAGAAGGTTGCTCCACAGAAATATAGAGCAAAACTTAGCTCTTTTATTATCAAGATGACTAGTTTCCTTAAGTAATCAAAGACCTGTGTAAACAGTGTGAAGCACAGTTGGTAAAACATAAAATCTTTGCTTTTAAGCAGATTACTTATAAAGGTAGGGAAAAATCTTTCATAAGATTTTCTTATATCAGGAGCAGATCAATAATAGTCCAACGAAACTTTGTTCTTTTAGCAGATGAAAGAAAATTAAGTTCCAGTTTTATCTAAGTATACTATTGATATTAAAGCTTAATTAAAAAACCCTTATAACCAATTTATTCAATCTTATTCAGCTTGATCATACATAAAATTCCCTTCCCAGTACTCTTTTTCCACAAACCTTCTACAACTTTCTATATCCATTTAGCTTTTGTCTTATCTTTTTTTTCTTTTCTTATTCTGGAGCAATCATTTTACTTTAGGACATTTTTTTTTCCCGTATCAAAAATGCATCTCCATTATTTATACTTTCTTTCACTGAAAGCTCATATCCTACTTTTCATATACAGTCATTTTCTTTCATCCTTATTATTTCTAGTAGTTTTGTAAAAGCAAACAAACAAAACAAAAATCGTTTAGCTCTTTTACAAATCAGGTTTGTATTTAAAATTTTTTCCTTCTTTGTTTTTTGCTGACAATTTCAATTTCATTAGTTCAAATGTTATCTTCTCAATTTCAAAAACTTACAAAGCTTATCTAGGAAAGAAATGATGCAAGGTAGTTGTTATAGAATAATTACAGATTTACTCTTATAGGAGAGAATAACTATTCACTATATTAAATGAATGTAAATTCCTTCTACATAATATAGTTAAAATAAAGCATATACTTCTGGAAATTACAGTATGAGATTCACTGTCTTACCTGTGTCTACAGTTTCATCCTGACATTGTTCTGATAGAGTGTGAATGAATGAACAGACAGAGGCAACAGGATCCCCACATTACTGCCGAAGAGGGTTATTCTAAATTGAGTAGACAGAATAAAGATTTGAAAAATGGGAAGACAACTTCTAAATTGATGGCAGATCTATAAATATCTGGGAAACCACTACCAGAATTCCCAGCCTTGCAAGTAATTATAAGAAATGGGAGAATTTCTTTTATACAAAGGTTGCTGCCTGGCTACAAATCTGAAAAGACCAGGTAACAAGTATGAGCATATTAAACAATTATTGCAGTCTGACCTTGAGGAATTATCACTGAGTTTGAACAGGGCAGAAAGGGTGGTTGTTTTTGAACTGACCTTTTCAGCTGGCTGCACAAACCATTTTGTGGCTCAGTTCATTGTGGTATAAGAGCAGTAGCTTTCAATCATGCTGAATCATTCCTTAGTAAGAAATATAGTGTATATTATGTATATACTTACATATGTGTATATATACTTACATATATAAAACCATCTAAGTAACAAAAATAAAAGTTTACCCTCCTGCACTGTTGGTGGGAATGTAAACTGATACAGCCACTATGGAGAACAGTATGGAGGTTCCTTAAAAAACTAAAACTAGAATTACCATACGACCCAGCAATCCCACTACCAGGTATACCCAGAGAAAACCATAATTCAAAAAGAGTCAAGCACCACAATGTTCACTGCAGCTCTATTTACAATAGTCAGGACATGGAAGCAAACTAAGTGTCCATCAACAGATGAATGGTTAAAGAAGATGTGGCACATATATACAATGGAATATTACTCAGCCATAAAAAGAAATGAAATTGAGTTATTTGTAGTGAGGTGGATGGACCTAGAGTCTGTCATACAGAGTGAAGTAAGCCAGAAAGAGAAAAACAAATACCACATGCTAACACATATATATGGAATAAAAAAAAATGGTTCTGAAGAACCTAGGGGCAGGACAGGAATAAAGACACAGTCATAGAGAAAGGACTTGAGGACATGAGGAGGGGGAAGGGTAAGCTGGGACGAAGTGAGAGAGTGGCATGGACATATATACACTACCAAATGTAAAATAGGTAGGGGGAAGGAGCCACATAGCACAGGGAGATCAGCTCAGTGCTTTGTGACCACCTAGAGGGGTAGGATAGGGAGGGTAGGAGGAAGACGCAAGAGGGAGGAGATATGGGGATATATATATATGTATAGCTGATTCACTTTGTTATAAAACGGAAAATAGCACACCATTGTAAAGCAATTATACTCCAATAAAGATGTTAAAAAAAATCACAAACTGAAAACAGTTTAATAAATTGACATGTATTTCCTATTTTTAGTGTATGCCATGTATGTATTCTTTTTTGCACCTTATGAAATTGCTCTTTTATTTATATATAGATAATAAATCAATAACAAATCTATTTATAAATTATAGATAAAGTTTAAGATACATATTATCAATTTATCTATATAGACAAATACAGGTAATATGTGTATCATAATTAACCAGTAGTATGTGAACACAGTTTGAAAAACAAGCTATAGTAAATCCTCTCACAGGAAAATGCTTTCATTGGAGTTCCACTGTTTCTCATCTTCCAAATCAGCACTAGCTGCTTTCTTTGAATTCTCTCATCATCAGTACATACAGTTTATGTGGAGTTAATTTACGCTTATTACTCTATATGTTTTGACACTTTCTCTTTGGTCTATTTTGTATTCTGAGCTCTTTTCTCAACCTTTTAAATTATTTGTAATTTTTGCTTTCCAGTGACAACTAGGAAGCAGGCAACTGTGAACTATCTCTCATATAGTAGGATGCTTCAGTAGATTAGAAAAATTATAAATACATTAAAAAATTTTTAGAAGTATGTTCTTCCTCATAATAATCTTTTTTTCAATGTGGCATAAAACATGTTTATTAAGAACCCCAAATAACCCTTGTCTCTGCAAAAATTAAAAAGCCAAAACTAGACAAATTTATGTTTAGCAATCAGTATTTCAGTATACCATCCTATCTGGAAATGATTTAGATATTCAATGAATATCCATTATTTAATTTAAGTTAGTATAAACTTTTATCTTATTTATAACTATTTAAAACACTTGTTTTTAGTGACTATGCTTTGGTTAGATATTAAATAGTTAACCATCATCTTAAGTTGTTTTTCTTGTTGACAAATTCTGTGACAGGAATAGCACAACCTAATTTTATCAGTAAACCCAGGGAGAAGAAGTTGTATATTTGCATTATATTCAATATTGATAACTCTGAAGACATGCCTTTTTCATTAAACCAACAAATTTAAACTAACTTTTATTTCTCAAAGATTAACTCAGATCGTATGAACTCAAAAAAACATTTGGGTTAGTTTCTATATTTCTGAGAGTATACTTGATTTATATAAACACTTAATGTTTCTTTAGGCCAATTAAATAGTGTTCTTTACAAATTAATTTTGACAATGCCACCTAGAGGTAGAAAAATATTATATACTTATACACATATAGACTTACAAATATACAGACAGACGCATACATCTTACAGGTTTTGTTTTTAATAATTTTAGCCATGTCTCAGGTGGAAAACTCAAAGGAATAGTTGCATCCAAATTGTGTTTCTGGCAGATTCAGTAAGTTGAGTTTACTTGCTCATATGGCCAAAGTTTTTTACTAAAGATTTTTTATTTGCATGCTGTAAGTCATTTTGTTTTAGAAGTTTCTGTGTACCAATCAAAGAATGTATTCCATTGTCTCTGAGAGGTTTGGGATCCTCTTTTTTAAGGGTGCCCCTTATAAATCTTATATAAAATAAAGATTCCCCAGAATGGCCATTATAATGCCAAATTATCCAAAAGTTCATCCATTTTTTCAGAAAGGCACAAGATCCTGGTCCAAGGACTAGGTGGATCCTATCTTGCCTTTGGATTCCCTAAAACACCTTAATTATGATGGGTCCCGTTTTCCAACAACTGTTCTAAAATACCAGGAATCACATGTTTTTCCCTCTTTTGAACAGAATGAACGACTTACAAAGAAGGTTCATAAAAACAGATCCCAAATAAAGCTGGAAAGCTCAAAATGCAAAGAGAGTGGGGCTCAGATCCAGGAGAGACCCTCAAACTCCAGGATTAGGGAGAAAGCACTGAGCTCAATGAGCTTTGTGGTTACTAGCATGTGTTTGCTCACGTGCCTAGGAGTTGTTGGGGTCTTCTTTGGCTCTCACTTCTGATTACCAAATAATATCAACCACAGAAATAAAGTAGCCCATTATTTTACCAGCAAAATGGGCTTATTCAGAAATAGCAGAGAATTGCAACTCAAGACAGGCAAGCTGGTGAATCAGGTAAATCTGAAGAGACAGAGGGAAGGTCTACTTTTATTAGGTTTTGAAAGGAAATTGGGGAGGGTTGTTTTGAATGAAATTTCACTGAAGAAGAACAAGAGTTCAAGATAGCAGCAGTTTCTTATTGGCTGCAAGTGGTGGTTACTGCATTCCTGCTGGGGCAGGAAATGCTGCTGGGGCATTTCCTTCTTTTTCTTAAAAGCGGGAGATTAAATTCCCTTGTGAAAAATGTTTTCCCTTGTACCAGAAGAAAAGTAACATTCTTATCATCACAGATAAGAAGTTGAGACTGAGAAAACTTTATACAAAGAATTCTATATGAAGAGACCTTGTTAAAGTCTTATTTTCCTTCTTCCTACTGGTTATGCAGGCTGCAATGAGTGGTATGTGCATGAGAGCTCTCCCTTCAGGGGCTTCCTGACTCCATTTTAAATGAGGTTTACTTTTATTTATTTTCACAATATCTACAAATGATAATTTACAGGACTGTTTTGCCTCTGCATATTATGGACTCTAAATGTCCCTTCTGAAATTAAAACTGACATATACACACTACTATATATAAAATAGATAACTAATAAGGACCTACTATATAGCACAGGGAACTCTTCTCAATACTCTGTAATGACCTATATGAGAAAAGAATCTAAAAAAGAGTGGATATATGTATATGTATAACTGTTTCACTTTGCTGTGCAGCAGAAACTAACACAACATTAAATCAACTATACAACAATAAAATTTTTTAAAAAATCTACACAACCAGAGGGGAAAATAATAAAATTCAATTCAATTAAAATTGAAAGCATAGGTATTAATATATTTAAATCTAATAAGATCAGAGACCCAGTGACAGGTAACATAGAATGAATTAAGATTATGTTTCTTTGGAACCACTCTTGATACCAAATTCTGTACTGGTCAGTGTTCAATCAGAGAAATAGAATCACTTGTGTTGTTACTTAAATGCATACATATTTGAAGGAATTTGTTTCAGAGATTTGACCTCACACAATTCTGTGAGCTGTTTCAATAGTGTGATACTTTCCTATTTTATATTGCTTAAAGTTCACAAGGCAGGCAGTTAGGAATTAAAAATTAATGTAATGTGGGTGAAAGCCGGGATAAGCTGGAACCCACAAACAGAAGAAGAACCCAAGAGAACAGACTGGAACCAAAGTCAGTTCACACGGCCTTCATCCTTGATGAAGAGAGTATCTTAGAGAAGAAGCTGATATCTTTTATCATATACATAAATGCACATATGACCCAGAAGTAGAGAAACTAAAGGAGGATTCTGGGAAAAGTGGATTTAATTTCAGGCCAGGCAGCTGCCACAAGCCAATGAGGAAAGTCGACAAATAGTCTCTGTCCTGACCTCTTGAGTACAAAAACAAAACGGCTGCTGCTTCGCTTCTGCCCTTCAGATCCTGTGGAGAAATACCTTTGGTGGCTCATCCATTTTTTTCTTTTAAACTGCTCTTCTTCTTTTGTTTTTTTGTTTTTTTGTTTTTTTTTTCTAATTTGGCTGCACTGCACGGCATGAGGGATCTTAGTTCCCCAACCAAGGATCAAACCTGGGCCCACACAGTGAAAGGGCCGAGTCCTAACCACTGGTGGGAATTCTGGGAAACATAGGTCAGTCAAGCCAAGTTGACAATTTGCAAAGTTAGCACAAACACATTACTATTTGTGTAGCAAAACATTAATATCTACAAGTGACAACAAAAACACTAAATAGGTTCACATTAAATACACGTCAGGTTTTGCCATCCAAAGATCTTTGCATTAATCTGACAAATACATTCAGTTTTAAAAGATTTTTGGATTTTGTAATTGTCAAGAGATTCAAGAGTTACTTTATGTTTCCAGGTTGAACAAATTTAAAGTGATGGTTTTGGGCAAAAAAAAGAAGGTGAATAAAAAATGATAATCAAGAAAACTGTTGTTCTGCAACAGCATCCAATAAAGCAGATACTTTCCTTGACTCTAAATAGTGACTTACAGGACTTCCCTGGTGACACAGTGGTTAAGAATCTGCCTGTAAAAGCAGGGGACACGGGTTCGAGCCCTGGTCCAGGAAGATCCCACATGCTGCAGACCAGCTAAGACTGTACATCACAACTACTGAGTCTGTACTCTTAGCCTGAAGCCACAACTACTGAGCCTGCGTGCCACAACTACTGAAGCCCACATGCCTAGAGGCTATGCTCCGCAACAAAAGAAGCCACCGAAATAAGAAGCCCGTGCACCACAACGAAGAGTAGCCTCCCCTCGCCGCAACTAAAGAAAACCCACGTGCAGAAAGGAAAACCCAAAACAGCCAAAAATAAATAATTTATTTATTTTTTAAATAAATAAATTGTGACTTTCAAGTAACTCTTCTCAGTAGACATATAACATATAAATGATAAACTAAATATCTTCAGGGCACAAGTATTCTTTCAACTATCATTTTTTGGACTAATCAGATTTAAAAATCTGGCAATGAGAATAACCTCTATCATGGAATCCAGATTCCCAAACCTAAAAAATATAAAAATGTTCAAAGGATTTTCCAAAATGGTATGAAAAATGAATATATGAATGCTGTGGCCATGAGAATATGCCTCTCGGATCTCTGACCACAGCAAACATCATTGAGCAACTTTCCAAACTATTGCATTCTGAAATCCATTACCATGTTTGTGCCTAAACTAGATTTCTGATGAGCTATTCCAAGCCAGTGCCTGAGCATGGTAGGAATATTATGGTAGGCCTGTCCAGGAAATCCTGTGACCTCATAAATGACTTTAACTCCAAGATTCCATGACAATTCTTTAGCACTTGAGATCAGTCTAAGATGCTTGCACCCAAATTTTCTTCCATCTTTCACTCACTCCTGCACTTGAGATCAGACTTGCATCTCAGAATCATGGCTCTCCAAGCTCCTTCCTTTTTTTTCTCACATTCATTTTTTCTAATAAATTTTTGCACACTTAATCTTATCTTGGTGTCTGTTTCTTGAAGGAACTAGTGTAACACAATGTTATGTTTTGGTCTATGTGTTCGTGTGTGCATGTGTGTGTGCCACAAGAGCAAATACAAATAAAAATGAAATGCTTAATTCTCCTGTTATAAATAAGAGACTTCTCCCCTCTTTTTTCTGAGCTCATTTACTTTAGAAAATGTGTAAACTCTTCACTGTCTCTTTGAAATATATATAGATCTTGTAAAAGCTAATTAAGCTTATTGCCAGTTTTAAGATCCAGGAATGCCTTCTCAAGGACCTGGGAGCCATCTGTTTGAAGTGTAATCTTCAAGGAAGCTAGCCCCACTATCTCCAAGTTTCTGTGAGAAGGAAGGAGCCTAATTTGGGTAGATGCCTCTCTTCAAGTTGCAAAACTACTTAGGTATGACATTAGTGTCATAAAGATATGAAACATTTATTTTTCCTTTGGATAAAGCCAATTTCCTAACACAGATGGTCATTCCAATTACCAGATGAATTATGTGTGACCTATAGTGCTATTAAATCCTTTTACTTGAGGACCATTTATTATTTATCTTGAGAACATATATGTGATGGTTGGCCATTTGGCTATATAAAAATTGTCTCTAAAATCTCTAAGTGGATTGCCTATGATGTACATCACATTCTGATTTAATTCTTTTTCAACAGTAAAATTGTTTTCTTTCTCTTCTACCTATATGGAAGAAGTTTTCTAGGTTGGGAAGAGATTTTTTAAAAATTATATGTCCCAACAATATGTATATGTATATATATACACACATATACATGTATATATGTATGTGTGTGTGTGTATATATATATGCCCCCAACAGAAGTATATATATAAATATATATATATATCTGTATATACATATCTGTGTATATGTATATATATACATACATTTCCCTAACATGTATATGTGCATGTGTATGTATATATTTATATACATATATGTTTATATGTATACACATACTTTTCAAAACATTGTGTTTCAGAAATGAAATTAATTATTAATTTAAAATTAAATTATTAATTTTAATTGCTTTAAAAATATTCTATGGTAATATTTTCTTCAAAATATTAAGCGAATTCAGAAGTATTCAACAAGTCATTAGATATTTCTTGCCCTTGTAAGACAAACTTGTGACAAAAATATTTAGAAAAATAAGAGCTGGGATATATTTTAGAATGCAATATGAAACAAGTGTTATAGATGTGTGCATGTATAGATTTTGGGAAAATTTCATAGAAGAAATCTTCTTGGCTTTATTGTCCAAATATGTACAGTAACACTATTCTTCATCTTCCCCATTATATCCAAGATATCTCTCTTCTTGTGGGGGTAATGGGACTTCTTGATTATGTCAATAACTTCCTAGCTCCTCATACCTTACTGCTTCTACCTGCCTTCCTTTCCCTAAAGAATTACATAGAAGCCTACATGATCCCTTAAATATATAACTCAGATAACTTCATTCCCTTGATAAATCTGTGCATTTGTCCCCATTTCACTCATTGGTCTGTAGGATTTGCACTGTGTGGCTTGTGGGTAATATTTTCTTTAAAAATCAACAGCTAATTCAGAGGTATTCAACAAGTCCCTGACCAGAGATTGAACCCAGGGCCCCATCAGTGAGAGTGCCAAGTAATAACCACTGGACTGCCAGGGAATTTCTATAGAATTGTTTTACCTTCTTAATAATTATGATTTACTTGTTTATCATACCTGTTGTTTATTCTCTGTTTACTCTAGCCTGAATATCAGCTGTTCAAATCCAGGTATCTTTGGCAATTTTGCTCACTGATGCATCTAAATCCTAACCATTTAGGATGGTTACGGTGCCTGACATATAGCTGGTACTCAGTAAGCATTTGTGTGATAAATGAATGCATGCATGCATAGAAGAAGCCATGTAAGATGGCAAGTGAAGGCAAAATGGATTTCATTTGGCCAATGTAGGATTTTATGTAAATTACTGTGTGCTGAAGGAAAGTAGCAAGTCTGAGAATTGATGGGTATGTTTGTGGACTTTGAATAATGCAGAGGAGAAGAACTGGGTTCAAGGAAATTGAAGAAATATGTCTGGAAAAGTAAGTTGTTGCTATATATTTTTTCCTTACTGGTTCTTTGTACTTAGGTTTCCAGTCACTAGAAAACTACTCAGCATCTACAGTAGTCAGTGGTATAATGAGCACTGTTTCAGAAGATAGTATATAAAACAGACTGTAGGGGGAAAAGCCATTTGAAAACTGCTTCAGTTTTCCCTCAGTAATCTTAAGGGGATAGGTTTGAATGAAATGCCTTAAAATTCAAATATCACTTGTCCTAACATTTTTGTGATAACTGCCAATTTCTGTATCACCAGTATGATTGATTCTCTTTGTCCAGCAGTACTGTAGTTCTGTTATCTGAGTTTTTTTCAATAACCTTTTACAAAACTTTCATATAAGTCATATGCTTTACATACCCTCCACAGAATTTATGTTCTATAATCATAATCAGTGGAGAGAAACAGAACAGAATTTAGACAAGTTAAAGCTTAAAACTTGATTTAAAAAATTTTGTATTAGTTAAGGCTTTGTAAATTATTTAAACATAATATTTATAAAATTACTATTCAATTTTATTTAAATGTCTGTTTGAGTTAAGTACACTGTAACAATATGTGGATAACTTTGAAGAGACATAAATATAGAACAGATATGCTGAGACTATCTGCTGTGTATACATCCTAAAATAGACATATTAGAGTCAAAGCTCAACTGCTCATATTAATAAAAGGAAAAAATGTGTCTTCATCTGATAGGAGGTGATAAAAACTCATTTTTATACTTGAGCATGATTTGAAGTCTAAAAAATAATGTATTTATTTCATGAAGACCAAACTAATGAATTCCTGGAATTTCTTTACTGGTATTTGCTTATCTGTAAAAACCATTTCAAGTGAATATTAGAGGGAATAATCTCTAAGATTGATGCAGAGCTCACACCCAAGAGAACTGAGCTAGCCATCATCTCTCCTCAAATAGATATGGTTAAGTCCTTTGGTTTAAAGTATCTTCCACTTAGATTGTAGGATGGATGAAATGATTAAACAAACTAATAAAGAAAGTACTTAAACTCAGTAAATTTGAAGGACAAATTATTTGGAAAATAGAATGTGCTAAAAATAATTTCCCTGTAGAAAACTTGGAAGAAATAATTGCTCAGAAATAAGACACTACGTTGTGCTTCAGTAATCTAATTTACAATGAGCATTTAAATGCTGAAACCTCTTTAAGCACATAATTTAAGGCCAAGGTCAATCGAAAAAGGATCCAATAATGGATTTTTTTTTCTAGAATTGATGGATTAACTTAAGAAACTCAAACTCATAATTCAGAAACCATATAATATTTGGAATAAAAATATTGATGTTAACTTCTTAAAATAATTTTTAGTTTAAAAATGTATTCTGTGCTACTTGAGCTATAATTAGCAATTTGCATTTGAAATTACTCATTCCATAAACACTGATTGATAACCTCAAATTTTATCCATGATATTACTTACTGAATTTCTGAATATTTAATGTTAAAATATACCTACATACCAATATTTCAACAAATTTAACACCACTGAGTCTGATAATGAAAATAGAAGGTTTTTTACATGTGCTGTCAGATTGATAGTAATTTTTAAATACCTTAACTTGTAAGATGCATTGCTATTTTAAGTAAAATAAATGTGAAAAAAATGGATACCTCTAAAGATGATAAACTGGAGAAATACATAGACAAAAGTAAATACGGGAAACAGCCTTCTGAAGACAAGATCTATATTTAAAAATAATTAATATCACAAAATTTATAAAATGTTGGAAAGAGAAAATGATGAAAATCATTACAAGGACCACTTTGGTAAAATTATTTTGTGCTTTTTCATTACATGTACTTAGTACTACTTTTATGCTTTTAACTATTAAATTATTTGATTTTTTCACATTATTGACTAAGTTACTATTTTATATAGTTCTCAGCATCTCAAACATGTGGCATTTCTAGGAAGGACTATGCCATATTACTAGTGGTAAGTTTGAGCATTTTTAATAATTGGTGAAGCTATTTCTCTGTATAGATTTCTTTAAAATCCTTGAGAACTGTAAGCTGAGTATCTGTATTAACATTACTGTCCAACAGTCTGCATTAACATTATTTTGCTCTTCCAGGAAACTCTTACCCAGGAAGGTTAAGTTACAGATAAGTTTGTTCTAAGTACTTCATGAAAATCCATGTACCCAAAGTATAGAATATTTCACTAGCTCTCCTTAAGTACAATTCTCTTCTCACAGCCATCGACGTCTCAAATGGGCTCATCAAGGCTCACTTCGACAATCCCAACTGAGTCCCTTACTAATAAATTATTATTTTACAAATTTAACCCAATTTCAAGTATACCCTCTCACTGAAAGGACCCCCTTTAATTGGATACCCCAAATCTTATAAATATCCTGTCCTGACCTTTCTGTTCCAAGTACTCCTAAAACTGTCAAGATAGTTCACTACCTTTCTGCAGTAAGCAATAAATCTATCTTTATTCAGTCAATGGGTTATTTTGGTAGTCTTTCTGGAGAGGTGACAGGAGACACCCCTTCTACTTAAAGAATGCCTAAGATTATTATTGACTTATTTACTGTCAGATTTCTATAAAATAAAAGAGCATTAGCATCACTGTTTTGTTATACTCAGCAGCTTGCCATATGGTAAGCATACATTAGAACACAATTAAGGGTGAAAAGGACTGCTTTTCTCACATAACACAATTACATAGTGTGAAAACATTCAGGTGGTGTTTATGAACTCAGTGGATGCTGAAACATAAGGTATTTCTTCAAGAGACATAAGGAATTTTGCAAAAAAAATATAACCAGTATTTTAGTTCTTTTTTAGAGATCTAATTAGTATGTCTTTTAAAGAAAAACTGTCTAAAATTTAAATTATTTTTAAGGGAATTTTAGTCACTTGAAATCTTCAGATTATAAATCAGGCAAAAATCTTTTAACTCTTGATACTCTTATGTAAGATCATGCAGCTTTAAGTTAGGTTAACAGTAGTTTGCTGTTTATATTAAAATCTAACCCTTGAGTTAGTTAAACATACAGTTCCACGAGTCTGTTATAATGCCTGGAAGATTTGAGTCTTTATTCATAAATATGTCAGAAATACTTTTGTATAGAAAACAACTGCACAAAAATAGACATTAAGACTCAAGTAAAGAAAGCATAGGGGATGAAGACAAGTCAGAGCATAATTTTTGAAAATTGAAATATAACATACACTACAAAAAAGTGCACAAATCATCAGTATTCAGTTCAGTGAAACTCTACAAAGGCAAATATGCAGTCAACACTGGATGAAGAAACAGAATAATATCCATATCTTGGAATTTCCCTGCATGTTCCTTCTCTATCACTATCTCCCCTCAAAGATGATGTTTTCATGGAGAAGTTTTGGCGTTTTCATAGGTGTATACCTATGTCAAAATTATACTTTGAATATGTGAAATTTATTTTGCTAATTAATTAATTAATTATACCTCAATAAATTATTTATAAAAAGTAAGTATACAAAATGATTTCCAATAACAGTAAGTACTGTAAAGTAGTCAAATGGAAGGAGGAGGATGAATATCAAAACATCTCCTTTGAAATCACATCTTTTCATGATAGACCTGAATGATAAGAATGAGTCAAGCATGAAAAGACTATGGCAAAAATAAACAAACAAACAAAACATTCGACATAGAGAGAACAGTGACTACACTTAAAAATATGGATGGGGCCTCACAAACATAATCTTGAGTTAAAAGGCAAGGTGCAAAAGACGATTTATTAATAATTATTTATTTATAATGTACAAAAAGTGCTGTAATTAATCTCTAAGAATTCAGAAGTGATTAACCCTGGAGAGTTATTGGATAAGTATGTTGACTTAAAGAAAGACACACAGCATAAGAGTTTAAATTCTATTCAGGGTGTAACTGAGGACTATAGCCCAGGAGAAAGCCACTAAATTGGCTCTGATGTGTTTGTGAAAATTCTGTGAGTCACACAGTTATATGAACACTATGTATTCACACATATGCTATGGTATGCAGACTTGAAATTTAATTTAAACTAAAAAATTATATTAAACATATGAAGTAGATATATTATATCCCAGCTAGACACTTACCCAAGAGTTAACTTTTGTTAAAAAATGATGCCACTCTTCTGATCCAGAACTATAAATGGCACACTTTAAATATATAAAATATATCAACCTATCTAAATTTCATATCATCTGTTATAATAATTAAAGCCCTTCTTTTTTATCCCCAGGATTATATTTCTATTTATATTGCTTTGCATCTTTCTAATATGTACTTAAACATGAATCAAACATTTTAAAGCTATACTTGAAGATTTTAATGCTTTTTCCCACTCTTTTAAACATAGCATGCAAAGAAGACATTGAAATTCACTCTCAGTTTAAATCTAAAGCACTATGAAACTTTATTCCTAAAAACAAAACAACACACATTACCAAAATCTGAAGTATCTACACTGAGAATACTGTCTACAATCCAGCAACTATACCTTGAAACAACAGAGTGGAGACGCTAGAAATTATTGAGGTGAGACCAAGGTGAGAAAGAAGGAACTAATATGGTACATTTACAGTGAGATTCATGGTACCCCATAATTAAAATTTAATTGTGGACTAGTTATTCTCATTTCAGGTTTAGAAAGTATAAGTTGAGTTTAAGTAACTTATTCAAGACTACATGACCGAGTGGTAAAATCATGTCTTTCTAACATATCATGTTTTCCTAAGACTAAAGATAAAACATTTAAAAAACAATAATATAAAAAAGTTTGAATACAGCATAAATACAGCAGATACTATCTTCCTTATAATTTCCTTTAATTAACCAATAATTTATCTCTAAAATCTACAAAGAGCTAAAAAATAAGTTTAAAACATTATAAATATACTTTTATTATGTTGGAAGAAAAATGGTTAAGCAGCAGGTCAGGAATCTCTTCTATCCCTTTGCTGGTGGGAAAAGCTTTATCAAATCTTGTAAACATGCTAATGACAGATCTGCAGACAAACTATTTAATGGTTTTGCCAGTAAGAAAGTTGTTATCTATGGAATCGTTTTAGCAGGATTTACCTAGTTTGTCTAGTGTGCCTGAAGTAAATACACTTGGAATCCATGAATTTATGTGGCATGGATACCTGGAAAAATCACATTAGCTCTTTAAATATTTAAGTATAAAATGGAGATGACTGAGGGGCTCCCTTCTCTATTATGAATGTGGCTCCATATATTTCTTAGATACTTCTATATTAATCTGGTCAAAGTGTGTCTGATATGGAAAGAAAAGACCTGGAGTGCTACAGTACCTGACCTGGAGTTATCTCTGTTTGCCTGTGCCTTGTGATTACTAGGATACTTGAATTCTTAAATATAGCCTGCTACTAAGTATATTAATTTCCTAGGGCTGCCGAAGTACCACAAATTGAGTGGTTTAAAACAACAGAAACATATTCCGAAGGTAGATGTCTAAAATCAAGGTGTTGGTAGAGACATAAGGGAATCATTCCTTGCTTCATCCTAGCTTCTTATGGTTTGTGGGCAGTTCTTGGCATTCATTAGCTTGTAGCTTTATTGTCTTCCTTTATTACTACGTGGCGTTTTCTGTGTGTGTGTCTTCACATGCCGTCTTTTATAAGGACACTCATTATGTTTGATTAAGGGCCTCCCTACTCTGGTATAACCAAATCTCAATTAATTACATTTGCAATGACACTGTTTCTACATTTTGAGGTACTAGAGGTCAGGATTTCAACATATTTTTTTGGGGGGGACACAATTCAACTCATAACATCAGGTAAAGTCTCTGATATTGTGTGAGTATGACTGACAATCAGATCCCTTTCGTTATCTGATTATAGACGAATGGGGTGAAAATAATCTGGTACAACCTTAATTTAATTTTTAGGCTGCTAAGAGGAAATACTAAAAGTCTTTCAACAAAACGTATATAAATAATTAATAAGATACCAAGAATATACTTGTTTAAATTAATAAGATACCATGTATGAGATACATGGTATCTTATTAATTTAAACAAGTATATTCCAACTATTCTAACCTCTTGAGGCAGAGGTCAAAATAATAAAGTACCTAGTACTAGGTAACAATTTAGACTACATGAACTATAAATATGATCAATCTGGGGAACAAATCCTTATGTTTCATCTTAATTTGGGTTCTTCCATAGATACTAACACAGGAATTTAGATACAAGAAATCTCTTTGTGAGTTGAGCCCTGGAACCACTTGAGAAAGAAGGGAAGTGAGAAATGGAGTAAAGTCAATAGAAGATGAGTTAATGAGCAAGTTACCCCTGTTGGCAATTGGGATTAATATCACCAGAAGCTGTTAAAAGACTGTGCAAAACATGCCACAGAATTTGACTACTGAGGGGCAGGGAATTGAAGAACTTATATATAACCCCTTGCCCTGCAAATAAAAATTGGAGAAATTACCTACAACCCCTGGGACTCCAGGAGCTCCAGTGAATTATCTTGCATGCACTTTAAGCTTGTCTTGTGTAACTGCCTAGCATCTTCCCATGGCCAGAGATATCTCCAGAGCGGAGATGCAGGAAGTTGTTGGTATATTTAAGTCCTCTATGTAAACTACCTGAGGTATAGGCCAAAGAGATAGAGTGTGAAATTGACAGATTGTGCTACATACATTGCCCCTTTTTTGTGAACAGTATCCCTGACATTCTTAATGGAACTCTGGCTTTGTAATTAAGACCTATGGTGAACTCAATGTTGGTTGAGAGTGTTCCTTCATAGAGGCAGCATAAACCTAAAATTGTTCTCCTCTTTTGGGTATGCTCCATGGTGTTTCATGGTCTTTTCAGACTCCACATTTTACCCTATGAATTGTAATCTACAACATTTCTTGTGAAATATAGATAAAAATCAACCACATTAAAAAAAGTGGAACTTGGCAGTAAGTAAGGGTGAATGGAACTGATCATGCCAGGATAAAGTAAATAATTCAAGTAAATAATCAAGTAAATACTCCAAACTAGTCCAAGTAAATAAGATTGTCACAAGTTGGGTGTAGTGAACTAGGATGTCAAGTGGCTTAGGCCACTTAATATCTGACAACAGAGCAAGAACAAGTATAGAGATAGATTACATAAGCTGTGTCAAATAAATAGAAGATAACTCACAAGGGGAAAATAGACAGCTAAGAAAGAAACTAAGACATGAGGATATTTTCAGGAAACTATGGCATAATGGTCTACTATAGGGGTACTTGGCAATTGTTACTCTGACATCTAATAAGAGCGCTTCTGTTAATATTCCTGGCTCTACACGTCTAATATCCATGGGTATAAATGGTGTTCATTTAAATCAGATGATGTACATATTGCCCATATTATTTAAAAGGTATACATCCCCCTATAGTGCCTTACAAACAACCTGGAATTTAATGGCAAGGGTCTTAGTCTTTCTCATGGCTGACATGTTAATTCTTATTGAGTGATTGAGTAGGACTCCTAGTGGTAGAATCTCTGCCTCAAGCACAAGGAGCAGTAGTTGCAGGATGAAGTCTCTGGTATATGCACAGGAGTGATGCTTGTGAAAGTCACTGGGGGAGTGTATAGGAAAAAGCAGTTTAGCAGATGTAAAAAATAAATCTAACTTTCACACTGTTAAAGATATGATCCAACCACTTTTGATCAAAGTCTCTTTTGAGTCCTATATATAAATAGATTATGAGAGAAAGCTTAGATGAATAAGAGTTTAAAGAGAAGCTTTGACTTGTCAGAAGAGTCACCAGATCTAATGTTTACCTACCTAGTAACCTATATGTGTTCTGAGAGCCTGCTAATGTGTCAGAACTAGCTTAGTCTCCAATATATTAATAAGGTAGGGAGAGCGAGGCTGGTAGATGGTATATCATCTTCCACTGCCATATAATCTGTTCACCATGACTATAAAATGTGGATGATAGCAGGGTTTCTGGTGGGAGTTGAAGTATATGTAATGATGAAAGAAAAGACAGTTTAACAACAATTTCAATGAGAAAACATTTGAGTATGACTTTATTAATGATATCAAGAAATCACAGAATTTTTAGGGCATGGTTAACTATCTTCTAATTTGAATGTACATGTCATTAAAAATTGAAACTCAATTTACTCTTTTATTTTTTTCTCTGTGTATTATTTTGTGGAATTGACTTGTTTAGACTTCTGCTAATGAGTAAATATATTCAACAATCTGTTTCTGTGAAGCAACTTGAAAATAAGTCATAGGAACCATGAGTTCTAGGAGAACTATGTCCCTATAATTTATGGCAAGGAATAGCTCCATTTCGCCCTAGATTTCATTTGGAGATGTATCTAGTTAAAGCAATAATTATCCTTCTTACTTAACTTCAAAGCTGTGGATACTTCTGCACATAAGAATGGCTTTCCCATATGGGAAATTTCAGAGTCTGCCATGGGTCTTGTTTGCACTATTTGTTGACCTTTTCCAAAATGATCAGTTTCTTCTTTGGCTTTTTTTCCCTCTTCAGAATTTTCCTTTTTTTTTCTCATTTTTAAAGCAAAATATTGTTTAAATCTAGCAGCCCTATGTCTGATGCTTTGTGTTAATACAGTTCCCTACATATTAATGTTTTCCTCGTATCAATATTTATTTCAAATTATTTTCTATATGCCCTTTAAGCAAAACCTAGTGCATGTAGTGTTCAGATTTTCTTCACTACTCTTATTTTTCATGCCAGTTTGACATTCATTTTTCATTCTATCAGACTGGGCTACTGCACAGAGGGATTTTGAGGAACATGGCCTAGATATCATTCATAAGGAAGAGGCTATCATACGACTGAAAACACACATAGTTGATGTCACAAGAGATATTATAGTTTCTACTGAAATTTACCTCTTCATTGATATGAACTTTACTTAATGGGGAAATTACTTACTTTTTCTTTTCCCCACTGCTACATTTATCACTTCCTAGCATAGAGAAATGTTGTGAAGCAATATGTTTAAAAATACAGTTTCATCATATTACTACACAGACTATGCTAGTAAACATTTCCCCAACCTAACACAGTGTCTAATTTCCATTAAAAATATGTTAGCCTTTATTCACAACAAACCCAGTGCTAAGTAGTTTATGTATTTATTTTTCTTTTTTTTTTTTTTTTTTGCGGTACGCGGGCCTCTCAGTGTTGTGGCCTCTCCCGTTGCGGAGCACAGGCTCCGGACGCGCAGGCTCAGCGGCCATGGATCACGGGCCTAGCCGCTCCGCGGCATGTGGGATCTTCCCGGACCAGGGCACGAACCCATGTCCCCTGCATCGGCAAGCGGACTCTCAACCACTGCGCCATCAGGGAAGCCCCAGTTTATGTATTTTTTGACTTTGACTCTTCACCACAAATCCCAAAAGTACGTATTGCTGTTTTTCCCATATTATAAATAAAAATCCTGAGGCTTAGAGAGATTAAATAATTTGTCCAAAATCACAGAGCTAGGGAATTTGGGGCAAATATTTAAAGCTAAGTCACCAGACCTCAGACACCTTGTTCTTAATCATTGTATTATGCTGAGTTCAGAAATTATAACACTATTTTTATTCGATTCTGTCAACTGCTAATAATGAGTACCTAGTAAATATGTGGGTTCACTTCTTTTAAGTAAAATAAAAGTTTAATTAAACATTTCTATTATCCTCTGTAAATCTCCTTACCCTCACATAGATATAATCCTATCTTTCATTTGCTTTAATGTCTTGTGGAAGACTCCTTTGTCTTTGAAACTCCTTTTTTTTTTTAAAATTTCTACCTGATATTAGTCTTCCTAAGTTTATACTACACAGCGATTTTTTAACAATTAGTATATTATTATTTTTAATTTCATTTAGTTAGTTTTCCAGTAATTTCATATAGTATTTTTTCTTATCAGCTTTATTGAGCTATAATTAGCATAAAATAAAATGCACAACAGTAAAGTATGCAATGTGTGTGTATACATATATATAAGTATTTCTAGTTGAGTAATTGAACAATTCTATTACTGGCACAAGATGACTAAGTGTTCAATTTAACTTTAGACAATGAAACTATTAAAAATGTTTCCTGGCATATTATTTTTTTAATGGCCTTGCAGCCACACCTGATGCTGTTTTTGTGATAGTATTTCCTTAATGACATTACAAAGTCAGATTCATATTTTTCATAGGACTTACAACATTTCATCTTTATTGGACTTGTGTAAATTTAGCATTTTCCATGGTTTTAAATTTCAGTGAACGTGCTGTTTTGGAGAGAAATTTCTTATATATTTTCAAATAAAAGCAGTAAATGTCTTAGTAGCTAGAGAGGTTGGTATCTACTTAAGCTATATTCTAGGTCAAATATGTAGCAAGCAATAAAAGGATTTAAAAACAAGGTACATGAGAAAAAAAAGATAAGATGATGTAGAATAGATGGACAATCTTAGATATCATGGTACAGTTCTTAAAGATTAAGAACCAAAATCTTCAACCAAAGATTATAGAAAAGAAAAAATCTTGAAGATTAATGAAGATTTCAAAGTAGTACATAAGGGGGGAGAAATGCAAAATTTGGAGAAAGATGGGAGGGAATAGCCAAGCATGCAAATTAATTATATAGACTTATCTAGTCAATATTAATACTATTAATAAAACATGCATTTATGACCTAAGGTTGCAGTTCAATGGAGGGAAAATATATGTATACCAGTAATTTTCCTATAGCCTAATATGAAGCAAATTTTCTAAAATGTAGAGGCTAATATTTCTCCTTTTATTCCTAAGAAGTTTATTATCAAGGATCTCAGAACCTCACAATGCCTTAAACAATAAGAATAGCTCAGATGATTAAATGTAGCTTTGGATTTTGGTTGATTATACTCCATTTTAATAAGAACCAAGAAATTACAGTAAAGTTTATATTCCTATGGATCATAATAGAAAAAACTTAACTAAGTTCATCTAATATGATTCTTGTCTAAAGATAGTAAACTTAAAATTTCAGATTAGTTATTTTGACCTATGTTAACCTACCTTTCAAGCCTGTCACAATGCATTCATTTGTTTATAAACAGCTCTTTTATTTATACTTATAAAACTTTCACCAATGCTTCACAATTCATTTAATATTATTTTGGAATTATAAGCTGACAATGTGCAGAAACTTCTCCATGTAACATTATCACATATGCCGTATACTATGGTGTTGATAAGTCACATTCTTTGAATCTGTTTATGAAGTGTGTTAAAACATAAGGGTTATATTTTTATGGTCAACTCAAAAATAAATTTAAAGCTAAAAAATATAGACCATTTGCCATAATCTCATTTTACAGCAGGAAACTAAAGTCCTGAGAAATTAAATGTGCAGGAACTTACACAACTAGTTAGATGATGATCAGGGAGCTGAACGCAGATTTTCCTGCCTCCCAGTCCAGGGCTTATGCCACCATGTACCGCCTGTGCATGTGCACAGA
Source organism: Mesoplodon mirus (assembly GCF_964341445.2). Classification (NCBI taxonomy): domain Eukaryota; kingdom Metazoa; phylum Chordata; class Mammalia; order Artiodactyla; family Ziphiidae; genus Mesoplodon; species Mesoplodon mirus. The sequence goes on from NC_138984.1 coordinate 49,261,055, forward strand.
TTACAGTGTTCTCTGCAGAACGCCTGGATTCCTGGATTCTTTCTCTTTTTCTCTGTCTCCATCCAACCTGGAAAGGCAGAGCCAGAGAAGAAGATTTGGAATAAATGTTCCCTACTGAGACCACAACTATTCTGACTTTCAAAAGAGCTAGCAGTTAGTCAACAGCGTGAGAAGGAAGGGGTCACTGAGAGATTGGGAACCACATCAATATTATTCTAAATACTTCACTTCCTTTGGCCCCTGGATCAGGGAATGAGTCTTACTGTGAATATGGGTGTATAACTCCTACTCATAGGCTTCTGTCCATAATTTTTATTTCATATAATTAGAAATTAGTCATTTGTATAGAACAACATAGTAAAGTGAATCTGAAATTCAGTGGGATAATTGGTTTTAAGGGGAAGTAACTCCATACCTCAAATACCAGTACATGTGATTGCAGTCCCTGGGAATTATCAAAATTTACAAATTATGAGTAAAAATGAATGACAAGTACTGACTGCTTCAACAATATTAAATAAATCTTGAGACATAGATCCTATTCATTTCTCTCAGTACAATTTTTGGAATACAGTAGTTGCTCAAGAAATCTATATATTTACACAAGCTGTAAATTTATCCTTTTGTGTTTATTATTTTAAAATTAACCATTAACATTCCAAGAACTTGTGTAATAATGTTATAACTGAATTCTTCTTTTTAAAATTTGCTGTCTTGTTTCAAGTCTCACAATTAAATTTATCTGATTATTTTTAAAATCCACATATAGATACTCCCCCAAGTATTATTTTACCTTTTCCTTCATTTTCCTGCCAAGTACTTACTGTCTAATCCATGGTTTAAAAATTGTTTTTTTCTACAAAAGAACAGATAGTGAATATTAGGTTTTACAGGCTGTGCATTCTCTGTTACAATAACGCAGCTTGGCCACTGTAATGCAAAAACTGCCATAGACAGTACGTAAATAAAGGAGCCTTATTGCATTCCAACAAAACTTTATTTATGGAATCTAAAACTTGAATTTCTTATAATTTTCACATGTCATGAATATTATTCCTTTTTTGTGTTTTGATTTTTGTGCCAGCCAGGATATAACAATGATTTTCAAATGCTTTTGTTTTGACCCCACAATGAAAAAGATATTTTACTTTATGACCACGTGTACATTTATATCCATATATATAAATATCTATATAGACCTAGATATATATATCTTTATCTGTATGTATTGGTGTAAGAATTTCATCCATATTGTAGTTTGTATAAGTACTTCATTCCTTTTTATGACTGGATAATATTCCATTGCATCAATATACTACATTGTGTTTATATATTCTTCAAGAGATGAATATTTGGATAGCTTCCAGCTTTTGGCTATTATTAATAAAGCTGTTATGAACTTTCGTTTACATGATTTTTTGTGGCTATATGTTTTCAGTTCTCTTGGGTGTATACCTAGGTGTGGAATTGTTAGGTCATTTAGTAACCCTATGCATAAATTTTTTTAGGAACTATCAAACTGTTCAAAAGTGGCTGTTCCATTTAAAATTCCCACTAGCATATATGAGGGTTCTGATTTCTTCATATTTTAGCAAACATTTTTTATTTCTGACCTTTTGATTAGAGCTATAGTAGTAGGTGTAAAATGGTGCTTGTTGTGGTTTTAATTTACATTGCCCTTATAACTAAAGATATTGAGTAACTTTTCATGTGCCCATTGTTTATCTTCTTTGGAGAAATGTCTATTCAAATCCTTTGTATATTATCTTTTTATTGTTTTGTTTTAAGAGTACTTTATATACTCAATACAAATCCCTTATCAGATATATGACTGGCATATATTTTCTTTCATTTTGTGGGTTAACTTTATACTTTCTCGACAGTATAATCTAAAGCACATGTTAAAACTTTTTTTGATGTGGTCCAGTTTATCTATTTTGTTCTTTTGTTGTTCTGCTTTTGGTTTCTTATCTATGAAATCATTGCCTAACTCAAGGTCACAAAGATCTTCATTTACATTTTCTACAAATCGTATAGTTTTAGATCTCACATTTATGTCTTTGATCTGTTTGATGTATTTTTGGTAAATGCTGTGAGGTATGGGTCCAAATCCATTCTTTTTGTATGTGGAGATCTGGTTTGCACAGAGACATTTATTAAAAATTCTATGCTTTCCCTTGAATTGTCTTTATACTGTTGTTAAAAATCAGTTGACTATAAATGTAAGGGTCTATATCTGAAATCTCAATTACATTCCATTAATCTATATGTCTATCTATATAAAAATATCACATCCTATTGATTACTGTGTGTTTGTAGTAATGTTTTAAAATCAGGAAATGTGAATTCTACAACTTTGTTCTTTTCAAACTTGCTTTGGCTTCTCAGTGTTCCCAGCAATTCCATACGAATTTTAGGAACAGTTTGTCAATTTCAGAAAAAAGGAAGCTTGGATTTTGCTATGGATTGTGTTGAATCTGTAGATAAGTTTGGGGATTATTGACATCTTAACAAAACTAAGTCTTCAAGTCCATGAATACAGGATGTCTTTCCATTGACTTAGGTCTTCTTTAGTTTCTTTGAACAATGTTTTATAGTTTTCGATGTATAAACCTTGGATTTCTTTTATTAAATTTATTTCTGAGGATTTTATTGGTTTTGATTCTATTGTAAATGGAACTGTTTTCTTAATTTCAATTTTGATTGTTTATTGCCAATGTAAGGAATACAGTTGATATTTGTATCTTGATCTTGTATCCTGCAGCCTTGTTAAATTCTTTTATCAAATGGTTTTTTCCTGTGGATTACTTAGGATTTACTATATACAACTCACGCCTCTTTGAATAGAGTGTTTTAATTTCTTCTGTCCTATCAGGTGCCATTTATTTCTTTTTTTCTGGCTAATTTCCCTGTCTAGAACCTTCAGTACAATGTTGAGTAGAAGTGGCAAGAATGGACATACTTGTCTTGTTCTTGATGTTAGGAGGAAATCCTTAAGTCTTTCCTCATTAAATATGATGTTAGCTATGGATTTTTCATAAATGTTTTTGTCAGGTTGAAAAGTTCCCTTCTATTCCTGGCTTAGTTTTAGTGTTTTTGTCATGAAAATGTGTTGGATTTTGTCAAATACTTTTTACTTCCATCAAATCGAGATGATCATTTGTTGTTTTTTTCCTTCATTCTGTTAATATGGTACATTACATTGATCAGTTTTCTTAGGTTGAACCAATCTTGAAACTTTTATATACTGTAAGCTCTTTTGGTCATGGTGTTCAATTCATTTATACATTGCTGGATCTGTTTTGGTAGCATTTTGATGAATTTTTTTGTTTTTGTTTATTGGTTTTTTTCATTTTTGTTATTTTTTTGTGTCTATAATCCTAAGGGATATTGGTCTGTAATTGTAGTTTTGTTACATCTGTTGTTTTTCTCTGCTTTTGTTATTAGGATAACACCGACCTCATAGCACAACTTTAGAGTGAGCCTTTATGCAAATCATGAACTTTAGTTAATACTAATGTATCATTATTAGTTCTTCAGTTATAACAAATGTACCATACTATTACAAGATATTAATGATAGGGAAAACTATGTGGTGTGGGGAGGGTGGAGAGCATATTGGAATTCTCTGTACTATCTGGTTACTTTTTCTATAAATCTAAACTGTTCTAAAAGTAAAGTTTATTAATTAGAAAAAGTCAATTGATCATCGTTGGGAGTACTCCTGAAATTTATATTTTGTTCCACTGATTTACATATCTATGCTTCACCAATATTACCCTATCTTGATTAGTAGCTTTATAGTAATATTGAAATAAACTAGTGTGAGTTCTTAAACTTTCTTCTTTTTCAAAATTGTTCTGTCTATTCTAGTTTCTTCACCCTTTGAGAAAAATTGTAGATTCAGCTTGTCAACTTCTGCCAAATAAGCCTATGGGGTTTTGGGGTTTTTTGAGAGTCTCAGTTTCAATGAAAATAGGAAAAGTTATGTTTATTTTTTTTACCAAAGTTATATATACATTATCAGCATGCAGTTTTGAAAAAGTATTGACATTCATTCATTTACAGATGCCACACAAATTTACCTACCTATCTAAGAAACAGTATAGATAAAACTCAGAATTTTAGTATATGCGTATTTCTCTTTGCTTGATGCAGACAGTAAATACTTTATGAATGGGTAGAGTGGAACAGTCATTTAATCATTGCTCAACCATATACATTTGTATTGAAATAGTATGTTATTGCATCCTTTTCAAAAGCAATTGTAGCCAGCTGCAACCAATTTGTCTGTTAGTACAATAGAAATAGAAATGAATAAAGTTTTCAGCTAGCTAAATTAATGTGCCAAAGCCCATCCTTACACACACACACACACACTCACAGTCATACACAGCTCAAATACAAAACGCAGATGTCAAGGATTAAACATGTAGATATTATATGTGATAAAGATGGTTCATACCTTGGAAGTAAAGAAGACCAATTTGAAGTCAAGTACAAGTTCTCCCTGAATAATCAAAATGCTGATGTGATCTGGTAGCTGAACAATTACTTTATTCCTGTCTTTAAATTTTTATTCTGCTTTTGTTGAATGAAGTATGAATCAGTCATTGGGAAATTTGCATCACTACAGCTTTTTAGTTAGTTTTAATCCCAGTTCTTAATTGACTATATTTCTAACATTGATGCTTATAACAGTTCATATCTATTGGGACCTGACCAGTCAAAACCAGTTCTTAAAGTTTTGCCAATGAAGGAATACAAAATTTGGGGTGCATACTCCAAATATTATAAGATAGCAGTTGAAAATAGGAAACCTAAAAGCTTAGTCCAGGTCATCTCAAAAATCCTTATACTCTAGTGTTCCTTTATAATTGGCAGTTACATAAAATTTTCATTCCCTAAATTATTTCTGTGGAGAAATGTATCTTTAAGATAAATTTATCTTAAGAATGTATTTGATATGTAAAGTTAAAGTAGACTGCCAAATAGTTATGAAGTTCCCAGTGAACGAATATAATTTTTGGAGATTGTTATTCTTTACAATGAAAATAAAATATTTAGATATTACTTTGAATCTTTTAGATGCAGGGTCTATAAAGTTTCACAGATGAAGGAATGTGAGTGACAGACACATTTACTTTTTGAGATCCAATTTATGTAGACTAAATTGCACAGACCTTATATATTCATAGGAACCTATCAAGATGCATAATATTTCCATCATCCAAAAGAGTCCTTTCTGTGCCTTTCCTGTCAATCTGAACCTCACTCACCATAGGCAAGTAATGTTCTTTTTTCACTCACCAAAGATTATGTTTGCCAGATCGAGAACTGTACATCAATGAAATGTTATATCGTGTATTCTTTGGTGTCTGGATTTTTTCTCTCAGCATAATTTTTAAAAAGATTCTTTCAAGTTGTATGTATTGGTCTTTTTTTTTAATGCTAAACAGTATTCCATTACATATATTATACCACAGTTTTTTTATACATCCTCCAGTTAATGAAAATCTGAGCTTTTTTCAAGTTTTAGGCTTCTATGAAACTTTTTGTACAAGTCTTTTTATTAGCTTGTGTTTTCATTTCTCTTGTGCAAATACTTAGATATGTAATTGTTAGATAGAGTGTAGGCAAATGTTTAACATTATAAAAGACTTGCAAACCATTTTCTAAACTGGTGATACCATTTTGCAATCCACCAGCAGCATATAAAAGTTCTTATTGCTACCAATCCTCACCAGGTTTTGATGTTGTTGTTAAATGTCGTTTTTGCCTTTCTACTATGTATGTAGAGCTCAGGACCTCAGCTAGACTGAGAGAGAGAGAGAGAGAGAGAGAGAGAGAGAGAGAGAGAGAGAGAGAGAGAGGGAGAGAGGGAGAGAGAGGAGCTCTCAGGTGCTGGAGTAGCCCATTAAAGCAACAAGCCAAAGTCGCAAGAGGGAAGGGATGTGGGAACAGATGTATACGTATGACTGATTCACTTTGGTATAAAGCAGAAACTAATAAAAATAAATAAAATTTTTTAAAAAAAAGAATTAACGCCTTTACTCGCTGTGATGGTGTTTTTAGCAAGAGGCTAAAACCAGATAAAGAACCCTGACTCTCCCTGTTACATTTCCCTACCTGAAACTGCCCAACGCCTGAGGGTCCCGCAGCTCAGCATAGCTGTGGAGATTTTGTCACTATTGAGGGAGCCAGAACAAAAGGCTCTGGTATTTTTATGGACTCTGAGGAGGAGGGGTGAGGAGGACAAAGGGGAAGGGCTAGGAGTGGAAAACACTGGGTTCTGAGTCAGAGCGGAGAAAAGTGTCTTCTCAGTTTCCACTGGTCTCCCTACTGTCCCCACCACCCCCACCATAAGTAGGTCTCAGCAAGTGTACCTGAGGAAGACATCTGCCCAAGACATCAGATAAAGAGATCTAGGAATGAGGGTACCAGGGCTAGGAATGCAAATATATGAAGAGCATGACTTACCAGAGGGGTTTGAGTCCTTGCCTGTTTCTCCCTTCATAGACTGCGATGCATGGGCTGTACACCAAGTCTGAAGGCAGCTTTCCCCCTGAGGCCTGCCAGATAAAGCCTTTGTAACTGCCTATGCTCAGACCTGGAAAATCACACATGGATTTTTAACCAGGAGCCAGACTCTGGACCTAATGGTATCACACTGATGTATTAATTTGCATTTCTCTCATGACTAATGTTGAGTATGATTTCCTGTCTTTACTGACTATTTCTTCTTTTACAAACTGTCTCTTGAAGATCTTGCCCATTTTTTTGTTTGTTTTTCTTTCTTTTTTTTTTTTTTTGCGGTACTTGGTCCTCTCACTGTTGTGGCCTCTCCCGTTGCGGAGCACAGGCTCCGGACGCGCAGGCTCAGCGGCCATGGCTCACAGGCCCAGCCACTCCACGGCATGTGGGATCTTCCCAGACCGGGACACGAAGCCGTGTCCCCTGCATCGGCAGGTGGACTCTCAACCACTGTGCCACCAGGGAAGCTCCTTGCCCATTTTTAATTGAATTAATCTTTTAACTTTATTATTGAGTTGTAGGAGTTCTTTACATATGAAAAGTACAAGTTCTTATCAAATATACGTATTGTGAATACTACATGGTCTATGCTTTTCCTATTCATATTCTTAATGTTATCTCTTTCTCTTGAGGAGATACAATTTGATAAAAGTTTGTGGCTTCTCTTTCTGTATTCTACTATGAAATATTTGCCTCTTCTTTAATATTTATAGTGTATCTTTTGAAAATAGTAATAGCTGCATCTTAGTTTTTTTAATCCAATTGACAATATCTGTTTACATATAATCCAGTTGCAGTCAGTTTCAAATGCCATTTTAATAGATGCTTTCTCTTTACCTCATCTGATTTGAGTTCCTTTTTTCTCTCTTTTCTTTCCACTTTGGAATTGAGTAGTTTTAAAATATCTATTGGCTTTTTAGGTGTGGCTTTTTCTTTAGTGATTGCAATTTATATACTAATCTTACACAATATCTCTTGAATTAGTATTATACAATTTAGTTTATAATATAAGAATAATACCACAATATAAATCCATTTAGTCTTGTTATAATTTTTGTGCTTTTGCTGCTTATACCTCTGTTTATATACAAACTCTTAAATATCCTGTGATTATCTTTGCTTTCAACTTTCAATTATCTTTTAAAGAAATAAGAAAAAAAATAAAAGAATTTTAAAAATATTTATCTACATATTTACTATTTCCAGAATATTTTTTTCTTTCTAGTGGTTTTCAGTTTCCACTGGGTGTCATCTTACCTTTGCTTGAAGGATAGCTTTTAATGTTTCTTGTAGTCCAAAACTATTACTGTCAAATTCTCTGAGTTTTAATTTATTTTCAGATGCCTTTATTTCATCTTTATTTTTAACAAACATTTTCACCTGGTAATGAATTATAGTCTGACAGATTTCTCTTTCAGCACTGTAAGGATGCTGTTCCATTGTGTTCTCTCAGGCACCAAATCATGCACTGCTTGCTTTCCAACATGTGAAAAAAGTTTCTTCCTCTGATTTATCCATTTTTATAGTTTTACACAACAATTTAGTCTGATAAGAGATACTGTACATTGTTGTGGTCAAATGCCTAAATTTGGCCTTACTGACAGCAAATATTAGACTTTCTTTGAGTGGATTCATTTTTCTTTCTATCAGTGAAAAGTCTAGTACATACAACACTATACTTGGCTTACTAGTAATATTGGAGCAATGTTGTCAAATGTATTTCTCCTGCCTATCTCAACAATATAATTGCATTTTGTTCTATACTTCTCAATATTGGACAATTATAATCTTTGATAATTATTAGTTACTGAAGAAGAACAGTTACATTTTATGAGTATTGTTCAATTGTCATCACCAATAGAATGATATTCAGATGTGTTCTTTCTGGAAAGCTTTATAAGTAATAAAAGCAACATGCCTAGGTGATTTAACTTTTTCTAGAGTAATTGCTTTTTGGCATCATTATTGTGGGATAGTATGTTATTATACTGTCAGTACAATAGGTGTTGTTTCCAGGTGTATTAGCAACTGCTTCAGTTAAACTTGTGGTAACTAGTTCCTGATCATTTTGAAAAAAATAAAAATTAATAAACATCTTATATTTCTTAATGTTCTGAATATTATGATATTGAGCTCAACTAAGTTAATACTACTTTTTTGAATATTAAAAATTCCTCTGAGTTTTGTTGGCCTGTAGAACATTTGCTGACTACATATTGAGTAAGACCTATGGAAGTAATATTCTGGAGTTGAAAATGATCAGTTCTTTACCCTCTGAAAGATATCTTCCGGAGATCAGAGCAGCTTTTGCCACAGTAATAATATTTTAGATATTGTTTATTTTCAAGAGAAATCTTATTGGAGATTTATATGAGCTAAATAATTGATGGGCTTGATTGTGTCAGTTTCCCCAGGATATTATAGACTTATTTGCATTCTTAATTTCCAATCACACAGCATACTTCTTTTAATACTGAACTGTTCACAGTTCCCTAAAATTATCTAATTCTTTCAAATCTGTGAAATTTGTCCTATTAATACATCTCTTTGGAATTACCCCAACTACTTACTACTGTTATATACCAATGGACCTTTCAAGGCTTAACTCAAGTATTACTCCCTCTATGGAGTGTTTCAGTCTCTGAAGTAGAGTTGACCAGTCCTTACTTTTTGCCATCAAAGCAATTATGACGTGCTCATGATTTTTAAAATATTTTTCTATTTCTCTTTAAAGACATAAGGTTTGAGGGGTCTGGAAAAAAAGAATCTATGTAAAATAATTTAAGTGCTGGGGTCTGTGTAAGCATTCAGTCTCTAGCCATGACCTTGCCAACTTACTATATCTCTGCAAGTCTTAGTTCCCTCATCTGAAAATGAACACTAACTTCCATGACTTTTTTTGGAGTTGTTGGTAAGATAACCTGACTGAAAGAAAATAAAGCACCTAAATAAATAGTAGGAATACAAGCCCATGGTAAATGTCATTGCAATGTTTCAGAAACACACTAGGTGTCCCTACTTTCCAACACAGATTTTTCCAAAGTACAATTAAGCAGACTCTAACATTTACCTCAATAATTAGTCAAAAAAAAATACTCAAAAGATATTTAAGAGACATTTGATTACATCTGCAGTGACCAAAATAAAGCATTCAGTCTTCATGAGCTATTGCTGGATTGTCAAATATAAATTATTTCAAACAAACAGGGCTCAGGTTGGAACTCATAAACATCAATCATTTTGTCATGATTTCTGAATATATCCAACAATTGATTCAAGGAGCAAGGTGAAATACTGCTAATGCAAACATATAAATAAGGTTGGGAAAACAATCATCATGGAAATTTAATTGCATTTTCACATTTATTTATAAAATATTTCAAAACTTATTATGTGAGATTATTTTTAAGTAATTCTGTTCCATAAATGTTGCCATAATTATAATTATTAAAGAAATAATTGAGGAAACTGGATTTAGGTTAGTTACTTATGCTAAGTTAAGAAAAACTGTCATACTTGTTGAATGATGAGCAGGAAAAAGAGAAAACTCTTTAAGGAAACTTCCTAAATAAAATTTTACCTCAATGTACATATAAATGTCACTTTGATTTATAAAATTGTTTAATGCTTCTTGGAAAGTAACGGGACTAATGCTTTTTTTAAGTGACACAAAAGATCTATTAAGTAAATATTAGTGTTATTATTTGAGGGTTTGGACTGATTGATATTTGCTTTATTTAAAAACCAGTGTTAATTTTCTAAAGACACAAAAACATAATACTTTTTCACTTTAAAAAACAGAGTTATCACATTTAATTATTTTGTGAGTCATCACATTTAATTATTAGGTTCATAATGAAAGGCAAAAGGTAAAGCTCAATTACAAGTAAGATTTTCCCCCCAAGTAGAGATCTTCATTGGCAAACATTCCTTTGGAGTAAAATGGTAGCCAGTGTCTACTGAGTTATACCAAAGCACAGTTCAGAGGATAGTTACAGCACTTTTCAGCTTGAATAGATTATTTTAGACTGCTTCCTTCCTCTCAAGTGAATGTGATTAACAAGATGAAAGACAACAACACTAAACATTTTTCAAAGGGCTTTAAAAGTCAATAGTGAGAACAAATTAACTGATTATATAAAGTAGCTAATTTCTGCCACCATAAGAATCACTCCTCTTAAGTGGGATCTATTGATTTATCAGGCATATATTTGGAGATTATCTTTAAAAGTAGATTAGAGGAAGTAATTGAGTAAATTTGAGCTTTTTATGGGAAAATATATTATTATTAATAATCTCCTTATAGATGTATTTTTAGGCTTACTTTTCTTATAATTTAACTAATGAGCAGAAGGATATGTAATTTAGAGCAATAATTTTTAGTCAGAATGTATTTTCTAATCTCTTAAGTCATGTTTTCTCAAGTGGATTTCTAAAATAGCTAAAATATGAATAAAATCAAAGGCATTGTAAAAGATCTGGGCATAGTTAAAAATAATCAATGCACTTTCTTAAGTCCAAATATTGATTCTAGCTGTTTACCAGGACAAGATCATTTTTTCGTTCTGTTCTTACAATTCCATCTCAGGGCCCTGGGTAGAATACCATTTCTCACAATGATTATACTGATTTATTTCCCCCACATTCCACTTCGTTTATTTGACAAAACTGACAGGATACAAGTATAAATGAATATAATCAAAATTGACCAAATGAACCTGGTCCTCAGAAATTTTTCACCATGTATGACATTATTATATTGATTCTTAAGTACATTAATGTTATCTCTAGTAATGTTACCTTTGCTACTATTTAACTTATCCTTGAATATTTTGATTCCCTGGTATAGAATGTAGGTTAGCTCACTCAGCGTCTGTAACATATGATGTCATTCCTCTGCCAGTAGCCCCTTGGACGTCTTTACCATTTCATGTTCACAGGCTCTTGGTATGCTTTCATTCTCAATAGCTAGCACTTGTATCTCTTTTTCAGAGGGCTTCCCTCAAACTGGCAGAACTCAGAGATGAAGTATGGGAATTGCTTGAACAATTACTCTCTCCAGGAAGCTGCCCTGAACCAATGACCTGTGGGTGTGGGAATATAAATATTTCTGCTCTCCTCTCTCAAACAAGGCAATGATGTGGCCCTGCCACTGACTCTAAAACTCCTTTATGAGACCGAGTCAAAATCATCCACTGGGATATCTGACTTGATGTTTTATCTTTGCTTGGCTTTCTTCCTTTCTTTGTCTCACCCGTTTATCTCTATTAGATTTTCCTGTAAATAAATCACTTTCACACAAAACTTCCAGGTCTGATTCTGTGGAACATAATTTAAAGCAATATCCAATTCCTACTTTCTTCTCCTTTTCTTGATTTTACTAACAGAGTTTGTAAAAGCTAAATTCTCAATTTCCCTACCTTCCTTATAACTCAGCTAACCTAGAAACTCTGAGAATCCTGGCCCTGACTTCATCGAGCCTCTGAAATAAAGGAAGCAGCAACCTAACTATAGTTCTTGTTATATGAGACAAATAAACTTTCATTTGTGTTATTTTAGCTGTATATTCCAATATTTCCTAACAGATTATGGTTTTTAGAGGAAAGGCACCATACTTTCTACCTTTTTAGATCTTTCTATTGCTCTCTGTAATGTAAAAAAATGTTATGTGTGTATACAGAGAATATTATGTACAATTTTTATATATTGTATGTTGATAATTTAAAAGGCATGCACTCATATAAAAATTATTTGTTGACTTTATACATGTGTAATTTTTTTCCCTTCTCATCAGAATATAGCTTAATGAGGGCAAGGAAATAGATTTCCATCAATTTATCCCTAATGCCTAGAAAAATGTCAAATGCATAGAATAAGTTCAATAAAAAACTTGCATAATTAACTTAATTAAAAATAAAATATATGCAAAAACAATGTAAATGATGGGCTTCCCTTGTGGCGCAGTGGTTGAGAGTCCGCCTGCCGATGCAGGGGACGTGGGTTAGTGCCCCGGTCCGGGAGGATCCCACATGCCATGGAGCGGCTGGGCCCGTGAGCCATGGCCGCTGAGCCTGCGCATCCGGAGCCTGTGCTCCACAACGGGAGAGGCCACAACAGTGAGAGGCCTGCATACCGCAAAAAAAAAAAAAAAAAAAAAAAAAAAAACCAATGTAAATGATACAGTATTTTTAGGGTTTTTAAGGTAACATTGCATTTACTGTTTTGTTCCTCAAAGAAAACTTAGAAAATATATTGGTAGATTATTATATCAAATATGTTGTCAATATATTTTATGGATGATACAATATCTGTTGTAGTGGTTATATAAGGATATAGGTGAATGGATGGATATAAGAATGAATAAAAAACAATAATTTTTACTGCAGTTTTATAAAGGATTACTTCTGAGTTCATGAAAAGCATGTATATTATATTTTAGTTCAAAATTCAAGTTTTCTTTTTTTTAACTTTCAAGAACTGGTTGGATAACAAGCAGCAAATGAGTAGCAATGTGGCAGATAAATGAATGTGCCCTGGACCCAAATCAGAGAATCTCAGTTTACCATTCATTAGTTACATACCTTGAATATATTTTCAGGCTCTTATAAAGTAAGGGTAAGCATGACCTTACAAAACTGCGTTGTCATCCAACACTATCTATTCTATGCTACCCATGCCATATTACTACCAGTTACACTACCAATGGATATTTATAAGACATCTGCTATTAGATTGAACAATATGAATTTACTGTTTTTATAATTTTAAAAACCTGGCAGAATATTGGCAATTTACAGTTCAATCTAATTTAGATGAGAGATATTTTAGAGGGTATAAAAATTAACAAGACTCTGCCCTGCTGTCAACTTTCTATTAAAGGACCTGGTGAGCAAATGTGATTTTATGTAAAGTGACCTAAATGGTAAAGTAAATCACACAGTTGACTCAAGTTTGTTTACAGTCACTTATTACTGTTGAAGCTGGCTTACAGTATATACTGCTCAATGCCACAATGTAGGACCTGGTCCTATTTTTATTATTTATGTAATTGATATCTTTCCTCTAGTTTGATGATTTTAGATTAGTGTTTGTTCATATGCCCTTATGCATGTGTTAAATGTGCCTACCTCTAATATAAAATATGTTGACCACTTAGTTTTTATAATAATCTTATGACAACAGTGGGAATTGAGCAATTAAGCCCTATGTCTTAGAACCAACAGGTGACCAAGAGGTCTTTGGAATGAATTGAAGACTCTAGGTCACATCTTTACCCCATTACTAACCTAATGAGATGCACTGTCTTTCCTTAATTAAATGAAAATTTCTTTGAGGCATTTTTAGTCATAATTTCAACTAACTTCATAATTTCAATATATTGCTATTTAATTGCTTTAGGATACTTTATCAAATGAACTAATTCAGCAGGAAACACATCCTTGAGAGAACACATTGTCCATGACTTACTGAATATTCTCTGACCTAACACGGCTAAATTATCAGTGAATTTTTTTAGTAAAAAAATCCTTACATTTGTATTTTAATTATATCAAATATCTAAAATAATGCATATGTACCATACATGATTAATTCATAAGAGCTAAAGGGAATAAAAAATCCCTTTTAAGTTCCCTTGTGGAAAGGGCAGTTGCCAGTTTAATTACCTTTTTTTTTTTACATTCACAAACTATATCCATAAAATTAGACAATCTTTATTACAATGGTTCAACTGAACTTTATATTTATATCAACTTCTAGAATCAGGCAAAATTAGTGCTGGAAGAGAACTTAAAGGTCATGTACTCCAAACAGATAAGGAATTAGTTCTGTGAGCTTATGACTAATCGAAGACTGCATGGTTATTTAAAGGTAGACACAATATTTGAATACAGGGGAATGAGTAAGAGAGAATAGTCAAAGAAGAGTAGGTGTCGGGCTATAAATTCCAGAAAAAGGAGTCAGGAGGCAAAGATGATTTTTTAAGAGAATGAAGAGCTAGCTTTTTGTATGTGTTTGAATTTTAAATGGAAATGCCCAGCAGGCAATGAAGGGATACAGGATTGAAATTTAAAGTAGAGAGATTAGAGTTTGAGATGTGGATTTTAGGATCAATTTCAGAGAGGTGATTGTTAAGCACTAAACTCTATGAACTCTCTGGGGAGGGTTAAGACTGAAGACTAAAATTTGAAATTAGAGTGTATAAAGGGTGAAAGAATGGAAAGATATAAAGTGATTCAAGGGACTTTCTCTCATCTCTCTTGACTATTTATTCAATTGCCCCTTGCATTCTGGTTCATTACCAACACTATTTGAAGATTATTAAGAATCTGTCATCTTAAATACAAAAAAGAAATTACGCACCATCTCTCTCTCCAACAAGCCTGTCTCTACCCATTGTTTCACAAACACCTTTCTTGAAAGTTTATGTATTCACTGTCTCCATTCCCTTCTTTCCCGTGTTTTTCCAACTCATACAATCTGGCTTTAGCTCCCACTGCTCTACTCACTCAGCTTAATAAGGTCATCCATCCATGTCCCCTTATAGTAACAACAATGGACTTGTTACTTCAGTACTTGTTGTGCTTGACTTCTTGGAATAAAGTGATTATGTTAACCACTTTTTCCCATAATATTATCTTTTTAGGTACTATGTCAACCTCTTTGTCCTATCTTTGTCCTTTGTCCTTTGTCCTATCTTTTTCAGTCACCATTTTACTGATTTTTCTCCCTCTTCCATAAGTTTTTTTTTCTCAGTTCTCAAAGCATTTTTTCCATAAGTTTTAG
The DNA here is from genome assembly GCF_964341445.2 of Mesoplodon mirus. Lineage (NCBI taxonomy): Eukaryota > Metazoa > Chordata > Mammalia > Artiodactyla > Ziphiidae > Mesoplodon > Mesoplodon mirus. The sequence continues at coordinate 49,276,373 of NC_138984.1, forward strand.
TGTTCCCTGAATTCTGTAAGAGTTGTACCTCATTTCTTACCCAAGAACCATACATTGATAATTTTACTCACAGTCTTTTGTTTAAATGAGTTAACATCCATGGGGGCATTTAGAACAATGCCTAATACAGAGTAAGTTCTATACAGTTTAAAAAAATTATAACCTGTGTGTTAATCACATACTATATCTCTGTTTTCCTTGGGATTTTGTACTTGAGCAAACTCAAATTTCCAACAATACAAAAGCCCTACAAATTACACTTAGAAAAGGTGGAAGCCCTAAGTTTACCGCATTAGACCCACAGGCAAGTCACTTGGCACTTAAGACACAACATGCTTAAAACTGTCCTGAGTGCCAAGCCCATTCCCTCAGCCTACTCTCTATGGAATGCCAATATCTATGTGTAGACACTTAGGCTATGTGTACTTACATGGCCTTTTGCATTGTGCTTACAAAATAAAATAAACTTCCTATCAGTTTGTAAATAAGGCTCACATTATGAATGCTTCAGCTGAAGTTGATATATTAAAAGTAATTGCCATTTTCCAAATCAAGCCATGAATATCAATATAAAAACAATAGTGTGTAAAGTGTAGAGAATGAAGAGCAAATATAAATTTAGAATGTAGTCTTTTTCATTTGCTTGTGTGTGGTTGAGGAGAGAAATATACATTTACATCAATCAGGATTATTATCATCATATTCAAGTCAGTGTTGATATTTATCTCTTTCACAATAACATAACCCAAAGGAGAAGATGTTTCAAGTTGAAAACCAGTTGTATCTCCATACATGTCTATTTTTGCCACTGTGTAGTAAAGTCCCAAAGAGGCTTTAAAGTGTTTGGGGCACTCAATAAGTTTCTGTTAAGAAGAACTAGAAATTACAACATTATGGATATAAAAGGGAAATAACTTCTGGAAGGGTAGTCAATGATTCAAAGAACAATTAGGAAGTAATCAGTGACCTTTAAATTAAATGGTGGGATAACGGAATTAGAGTAGGATAAATGAAAGGATAATAGTATAAAATTATGCTGAAGAGAGGGTATGATTAGGATAGGTATGATATTAATCATGATAGGCTAGGTAATACAAAAAATAATAAAACTCTGTATGACTTCTTACATCAAAGGTTGAATTTCTTCTTATAGTTGGCAGAGTTCTGCTACACACATCACACAGTCACTAAGGAATCTAGCTGACATAGTTTTACCCATTTTGTAGCTGCAATATACCTTGCATTTTTATATTGGAACATTGTAACATACAGTCTCCTTAATACTGGTAGCAGGAGAAGAAAGCTGAGGGGCCACACGTGGACTTTTTCTGCATCACTTTGGAAGGTTTTAGACTCAGATCACTAGTCAGAACTAGTCGTGTGGATCTGCCTCACCAGGTGTTGGTCTGGGAAATCATGAGCTGCTAACAGAATGTTTGGTGAGAACTACTGTGATTTCCATGGTACTGAATTGCAGAGAAACTTAACATAGTTAAATTCAGTTTTACCCTCTGACAAGATATCACAAATCCAAAATAAGAATAGTTAAAAAAATATGTTACAATGGCTAAAGAGAGACAGATTACATACAATATACAAGATTTGACTAAATTTTTGGCCTAGTCACTGCTTGCTATTTTCTCTTTTCTTTACTCTTTTATTATTTTTTCCTTTCCTTTTCTTTTCTTTTTTTTTTTTTCTTCCCTTCAGTTTTTATTCATCTCTTCAATTTCTGGCTGCTCCAATCATAAAAGTTTACTGTCATGACAATCCTGATTTTCTACTTTTAAAAAAAAACCACTTTGTCCTCTATTCAGTAATGAACCACTTCTTTCTTGGGACCAGACTAGCTTTCAATTACCCTTCTGACAAAAAACTTCTTAAACTTTTAAATTTTTTTTCCCTTTATAAACAACATCAGTAAGCAGCCCCAAGTGGACTATAAGTAAATGCAAAAAATAAGAAATAAATATCTTGCTGGAAATAGCAGGATCAGACTACACAGAAACACTCTTCATTAGATTTTTAACCCGATGTGTTAATTTGATCTGGGTCTACATTCAGTCATGCCTATTATATGATATACTCTTTTTAAACTCTGGGTAATTGATATGAAATAGTAAGGTTGCTTCAAAAATCTTGCTTTTATGTTATTCTAGTTTCCTAAGACAATAAACTTACTTATTATCCATTTTAAAAATCGTCTTTTTTTTTGTTTGTTCTTTTGCTTTGTTTTGATACAAACCAAAGTCAGAAAAAACAAACAAGAAGCATTCACAGTATTACTTATATTTAAAAAACACACAGAGAAATGGAATTCAAAGAAAAAAAGTAAAAAAATAAACAGTATGTAATCACTCATAAAACGGTTGCCTCTGTGTAAGAAAGATAGGAGGAAAATATGATTGAAGATTAGGATTTAACTCAATCTTTATTTTCTATAGTAAAGAGATGAGATATGATTTTGATAAAATTGTATTTGTTACTTCTAAGTAGTATATACATACTTTTCAAAACTGAAGTATAGTTGATCTACAGGTTTCAGGTGTACAGCAAAGTGATTCAGTTATATATATATATTTTCTTTTTCAGATTCTTTCCATTATAGGTTATTACAAGATATTGAGTATAGTTCCCTGAACTATAAAGTAGGTCCTTGTTGCTTATCTATTTTATATATAGTAGTGTGTATCTGTTAATCACAAATTCAGTATATACATACATTTTTGTCATTATGTTTTCATTTGTGTTTTATAGTGTAGTTCAAAAATAGCAAATATAATTTTTAAAAGAACTTTCAGTACTTTAACCTATCACTAACTCTTCTTGTCAAGTAATGTTCTTTACAACTTTGAAAGGATAGTCTATTTTAGGTAATTTGTTAAAGTAATAAAAGCAAGTCTTAACTCAGACTATGAATGGTTGACAAGAGATTCTGGAAAAGTTGATTTTGAAAAGTGAGATAGTGCAAATCATGCACATTTGGTTTATTACATTTTCCTCTTACCTTATGCAAAATAATTAAAATCTATGGCAATATAATGTACATAAATAATATAACAACAGGGGCTTTGTTATTCTCTAGAGAATGTATTCATATAACCACTTTAAAAATATTTCTCATGCTTTATTTGCATATATGAGATGTTTTAAAATATTATAACCAAGTTTAAAAGATCATGTAGAATATTTGATAAGCCACCGATTTTCCCACTTTAAAATATTTATCCAAACACCTAAGAGAGAGGAGCTATTTATTGTCCTTTTAAGTAAAATTTGGTGTACTGTCCTGAGAATTCAATTGATCTAGTTGTTAAATTCTCATTCTCGTGTAGAACAAAATAACATTTACTTATAAGATATTATATCAGTCATGTTTTGGTGAAGTCACAGGTTTTACATTTGGTTTTACACATATTAGAAAGCAAAAACACTTTTTTGTTATTATTGATTTGATTGGTTGACTTTTGCAAATTTCAGAGACATTTGGAAGGGAAAGATACCATGAGAATTAAGTTACAATAAAATCAATATAATAGAAATTAGGAATGAAAGGGAACCCCAGATGTGACTATTTCATTCTCTTATTCAGTAGAATATTTTTCACAACTTTCCTAACAAGTGGTACTTCATTTGTTTTCAGCCCTTCCAGAAAAAAAAGGCATAATATTCCTATGAAACAGAGTATTTGTTCAATGCATCCATATGTCACAAAGCACTTGTAGTCAGCAAAATATGCCTTCTCTAAATTTCCATTTATTGATCCAACCAAATCTTGAAATTAGTTGTGCAAGAAACAACCCATGATTTTGTATGGAGCAGCTTAATATCTACCATTGAGAACCATCTGGCCAAATTTATGAAATGCTTAATCTAAATGATTCTTAAGTTTACCCCTTTCCTCAGTCATATCAAGACTCTAGAATCTAATGCTGAGCATTATATGTTTGAACAAGGGAAGTAGAAGAGTGTGTGTCATTAATCTACTGGAAATTGCTTTCCTAGGATGCTTGGGAAAAGTTAACCACTGAGGCTGGTCATTCCATGCTAAGTCTCTTCCACACTAGAGGATCTTCTCTGGAATCCCTCCACTTCCCAGATATGATGCCAACCAGTAGGGTGCAGGTCCTCATTGCTCCAAGACTCACAAATTTCTCTCTCTCTCACCTATATTTCCCCAAAATTATTGGATGAGAAAGTATTGTTAGGCCCCATGATTTTCCAAGACCATTTTCTCTTTCTTTTTTGAAAACCCTTTAATGTCACCAAGTGTTTAAGATTTTGGAATACAAAAGCTAGAAAAATAGTGAAATCTACTTGTGTTTTCTGCCCATCCACATACTTCCTCTAAGGTTATAAAACATTGAATTTGTGGAAATTTAAGAGAAGAGTCATGGAGGAATAAAAGCAAAAACCATAAATCAGTATCCCAATTTTGTATCAACTACAAGAACAATCCACATATTCTCTGTTCCTAACACATAAAGATATCACTCATATCTACTCCACAGTCCTTTTCTTTTACCACCTTAGATATTTCAGCATATGATGTAATTTTCTGTTCTCCTACTTCCTAATTTATATTCTGATACATTCCCATGAGTCAGTTTTAAAAGAACCCTCCTCCCTGAACATAACCCTCCTGATAAGATGTGACAGTGGAACATTACCTAGGGCTAGATGCCACATTTGTGCATGATTGTACTGTCATAATGACACAAAATTTTTTCTTAAGTTTCTCATCACTGAAACCAAATAATCTCTTTCTATATTAACAAATTCTAGGACTTATATTCAATAATCTATACATGTACTCTTGTGTGTGTGTAAGTATTTTAAGCATGAAACTTTCAATTTGTGTCTATTAAATTCATTGGTATTTTGTTATTCATTTTAATATCTCAGTATTAATATTTTAGAAAGTAGTAGAAGAAACTTCTAGTTTATCACACCTCGTGTTGTTCTCATGTAAGAAAAATTCACCAATTTGGGCTCTACTATTTTCTGAATAATTTTTCCATTAATGTATCAGAAAAGAATCTGTCAAAAATAGTTTTGAAAACCCATGGATTTGACTTAGTCTGTCAGTTGAGCAGACACATATATTAAATATACATTATAACTTATATGTTTTTCTTAGTTAATTTGTACTAATCTTTCACTAATTCCTTTTCCAAGGACCTATAGAAATAATAACCATATTTTACAATAATATGGGATAAGTTTTAAGTTATTAATCTATAATTTTGAAAATGTATCTTTATATAAATTAGGTAATATATATCAGTCTCAAGACTTAATTACCTCTCTCATTATTCATTTATGACTATTTTAATGTACATAGTACATAACAAAATTCCTAATATATAACATTTGCACAAACATTTTTCAGATGGAGGGAGAGAGGAAGAAAGAAATTATATTCAAATAACTGAGTTGGCAGGAATCCTTCAAATAATATATTCTTTCCTCTTTCTGGAATTAAAAAATATAATCAACAGAATACTTGAAAGATAGTCACAGAGACTCTGTTTAAGACTTAAATAATGAAGAATTAAATATCTCATTGCAAAAGAACTTGGAATGTTTACAAGTAAAAGAACAATGTAGCATGCTACTCCTCACTGATTTAGTTATAAAAATGTCACTTTTCTATCGCCATCATTTGTGTTCTGTTTATTTAAATAAATTTAATACAGTTCAAAATTATTTAACTTTTTCATTCAATGGTTTCAATTTTATGAGTATTGGTATATGCAATTGTAAAGGCCTATAAACATGCAGCTTGGAACTGATTAGACAACTAAAATATATTTATAATATAAATGAACACAGAGTCTACAAACGGGCTTTTCAGAAAATCAACACTGTAAACTCAAGCAAGTCACTTAATATATTAATGAATACTTTGCTGAAAAGGGAATATAAAAACACCTATTTCATATAATTTTTGTGAGAATATAAATAAGTATGTGAAAGTACTTAGAAACAAGTTTAAAAGAACATTTTTCAGGATTTTTTTATATTACCGCTCTATATATTTTATAGCCAAACTTCTTGAAGGAATTGTCTAAATTTGTTGTCCTTTACAACTCAAACCACTCAAACCTATTCTTTCCTTTTAAGTTATTTTGCTCAATTTCTTTGTAAGCTGCTTATCATCATGCTATCTGTTAAATGATGGTATCCATTAGGCTCTCATTTTGGCCCCATTCTTGCTTCATATTTTAAAAAATCCTAAAATAAAAATAATGCCATAGGTCGGGCAAGTCTGAAGAATATTGGAGTTGCAGATCAGTCTGATGTTAGAGACTGTATAGAGCAATTTATTCATTCAGTTGATATCTCAGAAATCATGCCACATGAGGTACTCCCTAAACTGAGTCATGGTCTGCAACAAAGCACAAAAGCCAAATATTCTAGCCTTTACAAAGAATCCAAAGTTTTGGAAAAACATAATTTATGTCTTCCTTTTAATTCTTCTATTAAAATTATTTTGTTCTTTAAACATCATATTCAGCAATTGAAGCGAATCATCCAAATGTTAAGAAATGTTTTATTGTTAATCACTGTGTTTACAAGCAGGTGTACTTAATGTAAAGACCTCCCAGTAATCAAATAACAAAATTATCTTCCAAATAAATATGTTGAAAATCAACACTTTCATATATATTTTTCTGAGTTACTAGTCTTCTAACACACTTTTCACATCATTTGCCAATTTTTTTTTAATCCAACTTTTATATGCTAGTATCCCTGATGCCTATTTTGGATGACTAATATGTATTGTTTGTCTTTCTTATTTTTGGGTAGAAGTAGTTTTTAACACACCAAAGAGGATGTTAACGTGGTGGGTATTCATAATCTAAGTTTTCATTGTCAGCTTTATTTCCAAATATAAGCTACTGTAGGGAAGCAAAACTTATCATAACACAAAAAATATTTGCTAATGAACTTGCCACAATAAAAGCTGGTTTTTATTAAAACACACTTATTATTTAACATTTGTACCTTTTTTAATCTCTCTAGAGAATTAAAAAAAATTAGTATTCTGTCAATTGAAAAAATGCAGATCAATTACAGACTGAAATAATTTATTTTTTAGCAGGTGAAACATTCATTTTATAAAGTCAGTTAACAGTGTTTTTGAAAATATACCATGTGCAAACCCATGACTGATAATCAGTTGATATGTACTGGTTCAATACCTGATCAGATGGTGTGTCTTCATGTCATACCAGTTGTAAATATTTTGCATTAAAAAAAACAAAAACATTGGCATCTAGAGATCTGTCAGAGATAGATCAGTTATCAATTGAAAAAGAAATAATGGACAAAGATGATGATATACTTCAAAAAAATGATTATCATATCAATGTAAGTGGTCCTTACAAAAAGTGATAAAGCCTTGGGTAGTTTGACAAAAATGACCCTTTTATTTAATCGTGTTTTGATAGCCTCCTAAAAAGTGAAGATGCTTTATTTTATAATGATACAATTTTGTCTGAAAAATTATCCACAAAAAAATCAACTCAGTTCATTTTTATTCATTCATTCATTTACTCAGTATCCAATTATAATTGGAAGAAACGTTATATTAAGTATGTACATTTCTGAAATGATACTCATCACATTTAATTTCATTCTGTTTGTTTGCTTTATTATTTATTATAAAATTTTGACCCCATGCTAAACGATTTACTTTAAGTAGACTTTTCAAATAACAATTTTCCATAATTGGTAAGAACCTCCAGCTGACAAACTGATAAATAAGATGAAGGAAATTTAAGAATTCATGGAGAAGATTCTTAGGGCAGTGAAGCTACTCTATATGATACTGTAATGGTAAATAAACATCATAAATTTGTCCAAACCCACAGAACATACAACACCAAGAGTGAACCATAATGTAAACTTTGGACTTACATCATTGTATGATGATGTGTCAATGTAGGTTTATCAATTGTAACAAATGTACCACCTCTGGTGGGAGATGCTGCTAATAGGGGAGCCTATGCATGTGTGGGGCTGGAAAGTATATGGGAAATCTCTGTACATTCAGCTCAGTTTTGCTGTGAACCTAAAACAGCCATAAAAAAAAAATTCAGTTTTAAAAAAGAAAAAGAATCCATGAAAACTTCAAACAGAGTAACCACTCTTTTTTTTTTTTTTTTTTTTTTTTTGCGGTACGCGGGCCTCTCACTGTTGTGGCCTCTCCCATTGCGGAGCACAGGCCCCGGACGCGCAGGCTCAGCGGCCATGGCTCATGGGCCCAGCCGTTCCGTGGCATGTGGGATCTTCCCAGACCGGGGCATGAACCCACGTCCCCTGCATCGGCAGGTGGACGCTCAACCACTGCGCCACTAGGGAAGCCCCCAGAGTAACCACTCTTAATCATGTGGGATTGGGAGATCGTACTAAGAACGTCTTCATTAGGCTAAGATATGTATGTTGAACAAAGCAGAACCGGCATTCAGGAAGATACAGTGTGCTCCACCTATATCTATAGGAGCTTGTTAGAAAGCCTGTTGATAGGACTAGATACAAACACATTTAGGAAATGGAAAGAAAACAACAACTTGGCTATAGTACATAAAACAAGAAGTATATATAATAGAGGGAATCAAGAGATAGAAGAGAAACCAGGTTTAAAGGGGATTTGTAATTTATATTTTAAAAGTTGGTGTATCGGTTTGATTCTCCTGAGAAAACACAATCAAATATAGATATTGATATCAATAGCTATAGATATAAATAGAGATTTTAAGGAATTGACTCAACAGGATCGTGGGGGCTGACAAGACTGAATTGTGGAGGGCAGGCTGGTAGACTGGATCCAGGAAAGATATGATGTTTCAGCCTCAAGTCTGAGGCAGTCTGGAGGAAGAAGGGTAATCTGCCAGATTATCTCATTCTTTTCCTCTAAGGCCTTCAACTGGTTGGACGAAGTTCCCTATCCACATTAGGGGAGATAATTTCTTTACTCTAAGTCTACCGATTTAAATGTTAATCACAGCTAAAAAAAAAAAAAACACCTTCACAGCAACATCTAGACTGGTGTTTGACCCAACAACTGGGCATGATAGTCTAAGTAAATTGACAAATAAAATCAACATCATAATAGTAATGGAGAGCAGGGGCTATAACATGATACTGTATGTCTGCAATCTGCAATCAGAATCCGTGGGCCATATATGTTTAGGAATTCAGAATGAGGGGGAGGTGGTGATTTAGAGAGATAATAAGTTGCACATATTGCATATTTTATTACATTTGAAAGAGTCTAGGCATGGAAACTCGTAAATATTCAAATTAAATTGGATAAATAAATATCATCACATCAGTTAAAATAGTTTCATTGCTCATGGGTTTGGCAATAAACTTATAAAAGATGTGCCAGATCAAGATCACAAACAAAAACTCACAGTATTAGGCCAACTTTTTTGCTTCCCTCTCTCTTTTCCCTTCAAATGTATTTCTTCTCTTTGTCCCATATTATGACCATAAATATTAAATTTTACATAGCCACTTCTCTACTCCTTTGGACTCTTGACACCACTTGGCATTTGTCAACTCAGTCCTTTCTAACTACTGCCAATGTATATCTTGCTTTGCAAAGTGGAATTCTCGTTTAAAATTGTGCCCTCTTTCACCCTCAGTGTTATATAGTGACACCATTACTAAGTCAAGCAATTAATCAAAACATTTTTCCCAAGTAATGTCATTTTTTTCTAAGTGGAATTCTGGTTCTACTGATATGTTAATTCAGTTTTCTCCTCTTTATTAAAGTGGCTGGAGTAGCTGTTAATGGAGATTGAATTAGAGGTGTATTTGCAGTGTGAAACAGAAGGACCTGGTTAAAGCTGAAGGTGTTGCAGTCAGTAGGGAAGGAGACCCTTTTTCTTTTTAAAGTATCATTGAGGACAACTTGGGGATCTGCCCCTGCTGAGAGGCCTGAAGCTCTATTGTGCTTTCAACATAACTCCAGCAGATCTTTTCATAATCTTAGTGCACTCAGCCTGCTCCACCAAAACTGATTCTATTGACCAAAAAATAGATAATGTTGCTTCAGATACAAAGAATATCTGCTCCAGCAGTCTAACAGTAATGGGACACAGGAGTTGCTCTCTTTGTCAACCTAGCAATAAAAGGAGATGTGTTCTTAGTATATCAAATTGGAATTCTGAATCCAATTTCCCAGTTATTTATTCAACAAATATTTTCAAATGCCTATTTATATGTTAAATCCTATTCTAGGACATAGGGGTACTTTCTCGCCCATGTACTACTTATATCATAGTAGGAGGAAACAGACAATATATGCACAATAAATATTAAACTGTATAGTACCTAAGAAGGTAATAAGTGCAATAAGAATGAAAAGTTAGAAAGGAATATATTACTCCAGGTGCCAACAGAAAAATAATTAACATGTTCAGAAATGTGATTAAAAATAAATTAATAAATGGACTATTATAAAAGAGTAGATATGGATTTGGAAGCATGCAGGGACTAGCAGTACTGGAAAGCCTTCACCACATCCAGACCTGAGCTGGCAAGGGAAGGGAGCCATAAAGCAGTACATGGTGAGTGCTGTACCCATAGGAATATGATTGCCCCACAGAACCTGTAGCCTTAAACAAAGAAAGCACCACTGACAAACTAGGGCTTAAGCCAGGAAGGAAATGCTGGAATGAATATTCTGATCTCTTTCTTCTATTTTTTAATCTTCTGAGAGTGCCACACAATAGCCAGTCTCAACATGGAGCCACAGAGCAAGAGAGCCTGAAATGCAGGCTATAAAGACCAGCTTTCCAGAGCACAAGGTAGAGAAGCATGGAAAATAGAAGAGGAGGCCACCACAGGGTTAGAATTATTGAGAGACTTAGTCACTGTGGTATGGGAAGATTGCAAATTTAAATAAGTTAGTACAGCTGCATCTTACTATTGAATATGTTGGTCATGTTCTAAAGTGTTGGTAAAATATTATATATTTATGCACTATATATTATATCATCTACCATAAAACTTAGTAAACATGAAAAAATATTTCTATTGAGTAATAATTTCTGTTTATCAAACAACCTGTTTGTACATAAATTTCTTATCATAAGCCATTGATAAGTTGGGTATTTACTATACTTAAGCAATAGAAATCAGATCATAAATTCTTATTTTTGGCAAACTATCAAACAATGTTTTTTCTTTCTTTTTCTTCTTGTTTGTTTATCCTTAGTGTAATTATGTAGTTCTGTGAAAGTTCTGCTCATTTCAAGAATTAATATATAGAGCAAGAAATATTGACAAAGAATTGACCTAAATTAGACGTTACTATGTAGCCTATCATAGCCACTCTGATTAAAAAATATATATATTTATATATATCTTTCTTCCTCATTTCAGGCTTTACTAGCTTAAATTTTTAAAAATTGGTTTTTTTTGGATCTCAGTATATTAGTTAAACTATAATTATGACCAATTAAATACACTATATTTTTGTGATACAATGAAGCACATCTATAAAATTAAACTAATTTTTTTCATACAGCATGTTCTATGTTTATTCAGTAAATATTGGAATCCTGAGGCAACACATTTAATACCAAAATGCCAAGGATGGTAGAGTGGGACTAGGTAATGAGGCTCCCTCTTCAGTGATTTGAATTAATGCTCTGAAACCAACTCTGAATCCCCTACTTCCAGAATATTACATGAGACAATTAAGTACCATTTTCATTCAGGCATTTTAGGTATTCTTCTACTTTCAGTTGATGACAATACTAATGGATACAACAAACTTGGTCCAGTAGGAAAGATAAAGATAAAATACATACAGTGATTTAACATGTAAGGGCATGGTATATGAATATGCTTAAGATGGTACTAAAGCTTAATTTTTTAGAAGAAAGATAATTTTGTGTTCAAGCTACTTCAGAGCTGAGTTAGTGAGAAAAACTAAGGAAAACAATAATAGCAACAACATTTTGGGGAAAGAGAACGATTTGAGTGATGCCAGAAAGGTGAAACACAACTGCGTGTAGGGCACCCAATAAATGGTTTAAGTGCTGGAGATTAATGTGAATTAAAAGAGATAAGGCTAGAGTGCTAAACAAAGGTAAGATCACAGGGTGCATTTTATGCTCTGTTAAATGGCACAAACTTTATCCTGTGGAACTTGGGAACCACTGATTACATATATTTAAAATTTAAATGGAATAAGATGACCTCAGAAAAGAAAAAGAAAACATTTCAAGAAATAAGAGTTTAGTTACATAGCAGTCATGAGCAGGGAGTTTCAATAATAATTAATAGGAAAAACATTTTAAGTTTCTGTGTATCCATTTTTAGTTTTATTTTTCTTGTGTACATGCATTTTCTAATATGCATTTTGGAATGTACACTGATTACGTATTTAAAATTGATAGCTATTATCAAAAAATGTAAAAGAAGATCTTTGCAAATAAATAATAGTTACCTAAATATAAAGGGCTAAGTGTAATGATTTCTTTTAGTCCATTTTTATTTACTTGGAATTCAAAAATGGCCTGACATACTCTAAGTGAATGAATTATCTGCCTAATGTTGGTAGATGTGAGGAGTGCTGTCCTTTTTAAACATCATTACACAAATGTATTCTAGTTAGTGTGCTTATAATAAACAATGATTTGGTAGTACAACAGCGCATAAGGAGTTCACTGGCATATTTAATTTAAATGTAGCCTCAATTACATAAAACAAAACTACATGGCAACATGAATATTCATGGATTATTTCCAAAAGAAAAAAGAATGGATGATTCTGCATTTTTTAGAATAAGCTTAGAAATAAGTGAAAACATTTCATCTTGGAAAGAACATAAGATTTAGAAATATTTGTGCTCAAATCTTATATCAGATATTAGCATTGCAACTTTCAACCTGTCACGGATACATAGTAAAAAAATTTTTCTTTAAATATTCTTAGAGAGAAAGCCTCTTAGTTGAGGTGTTTCAATTATTTTTAGCCACTCTGATGAGGATATCTTTAATTGTAGATATATATTCAGGGAATTGCTTTCAGTAGCTTTCAAGATATTTTGTTGATTGGTAAGAACTTAACATTGTGAGATGTATTACAGCATCTTGCTGTCATTGATGAATGGCTTTAAATATTTGATTTATACAAATTAATTGTATTCTTCTCATCTGGTACCAAGAAACTGTCTTTATAGTTCAAAAGTAGCTTACTTAAACCCACTAAACATATTTAAGGTTGTTAAGAAAATGACCTTATTTAAGATTTTAGAGATATTGAAAACAATACTGTCAGATATGAAACCATTTTCCTCTATGTTATGCAAGTATCATGCTCTATTAATGAATTTTTAATTCAATTCTGCCTAATTTCAAATGTGCAATGTTTGAAATTTATCATGATGTCTCCTGGGAGATAATCAACTGGATTTCAACAGGTAAAGAACAGATAGCATGAAAAACATCATTTTTTTCAACATTCTATTTTTTTTTACTGGATAAATTTGATGTGTAACTTTGTGTAAGTTTAAGGTGTACAGTGTGTTACTTTTATAATTTATATATTCTAAAGTGATTGTTAATGTAGCAATATTTATCACATTACATAATTACAGTACAATAGTGTTGTCTACATTCTTTATACTGTACATTAGAGCTCTATGGCTTATTTACTACTTGTTACAAGTTTGTACCCACAAACGTCATTTCTCTGATTTACCACTCCTCTTCCCCTGACATCACCCCTGGTAACTGCCATTTTACTCTCTGTTTTTTACAGGTTTTACTTTTTTAGATTCCACATACAAGTGATATCATATAGTACTCATCTTTGTCCAACTTACCTCGCTTAGCATAATGTGCTCAAGTTCTATCCATGTTGTTTCAAAAGGGAAGATACCTTCCTTTCTCATGGCTGAAAAATTGTCCATTGTGTATATTACTGTATCTTTTTAATGCATTTATCTGTTGATGTCCATTTCGTTGTTTCCATGTCTTAGCTATTGTGAATAATGCTGCAATAAACATAGGAGTACATATATATATGGTCAAAATTCTGTTTTCATTTCCTTTGTGTATATACCCAGAAGTGGAATTGCTGGATTATATGGTAGATCTATTTTTAATTTTTTGAGGAAGCTCCATATCATTTTCCATAGTGGTTGGACCAACTTACATTTCTACCAACAATATATAAGAGTTCCCTTTCACTACATCCTTGCCAAACCCTGTTGCCTCTTGTCTTTTTGATGGTGGCCATTCTAACAGGTGTGAGGTGATATTTCATTGTGGTTTTGATTTGAATTTTCTTGGTGGTTAGTGATATTGAGCATCTTTTCATGTGTCTGTTGGCCATTTGATGTCCTTTTTGGAGAAATGTCTATTTAGTTCTTCTGTCCATTTATTAATCAGATTGATATTTTGTTGTTGTTATTGAGTTTACTGAGTTCTTTTTATATTTTGGATTGGTATTTTTGATGCTGATTGCATTATATCTGTAAATGGCTCTGGGTAGTTTGGCCATTTTAACAACATTAATTCTTTTGATACATGAACATGGGATGTCTTTTCATCTTTCTGTCTTTGATTTCTATCAGCAATGCCTTGTAGTTTTCATTGTACAGCTCTTTCACTTCCTTGGTTAAATTTAATTCTAAAAATTTTTCTGTTTTTGATGCTATCAAGAGTAGGGTGGTTTTCTTTATTTCTTTTTCTGATGCTTCATCATTAGTTTAAAGCAATGCAATTCATCTCTGTTTGTTAATTTTGTATCCTGCCACTTTACTGAAATTTTTTATTAATTTTGACCATTTTTTTTTTTGGCTGATACTGTGGGATTTTCTATATGTAGGATGGTATCATCAGCAAAGGATGACAATTTTACTTTTTATTTTCAACTTAGATCACTTTATTTCTTTGTCTTGCTTAATTGCTCTAGCTAGTTCTTCTAGTATTATATTAAATAAGAGTGGTGAAACAGGGTATCCTTGCCTTGTTCCTGATCTAGGGGAAACAATTTCAATTTCTCTCTACTGAGTATAATGTTATCTGTAGGTCTGTTGTGTATGACCTTTATTATGTTGAGGTATATTCCTTCTATACCCAATCTATTAAGGGTTTTTATCATGAAAAGATGTTGATTTTGTCAAACATTTTTCTGCATCTATTGAGATGATCATTTGATTTTTACTTTTCATTTTATTAATATGATGTATTACATTTATTTATTTGTATATGTTGAATCATCCTTGAGTCCCAGGGGTAAATCCCAGTTGGTCGTGATGTATTAATCCTTTCAATATGTTCTTGAATTTAATTCACTAGTATTTTGTTGAGAAATTTTGCATCTATATTCATCATGGATACTAGTGTATAGTTTTCTACTCTTGTGGTATCTTTATCTGGTATCAAGGTAATGCTGGCTTCATAGAATGAGTTTGGAAGTGTTCCCTTCTCAATATTTTATAAGTGTTTGAGGAGAATTGGTACTAATTCTTTACATTTTTGGTAGAATTCACCAGTGAAGTCATCTGGCCTTGGAGTTTTCTGTGCTGGAAGTTTTTTGATTACTGACTCAATCTCTAGATTCCTTATTAGTCTGTTCAGATTTTCTGTTTCTTCCTGACTCAGTACTGGTTGGGTGTGTGTTTCTAAAAATGTATTCACTTTTTCTAGGTTATGTGATTTGTTGGTATATAATTGTTTATAGTAGTCACTTATGATTCTATGTACTTTGGTAGTATCAGTTGTAATGTCACCTCTTTCATTTCTAATTTTATTTATTTGAGTCTTCTTTCTTTTTTTCTTAATCTAACTAAAGGTTGTCAATTCTGTTTATCTTTTCAAAGAATCAGCTCTTAATTTTGTTGATACTTTCTATTGTTTTTCTGGCCTCTGTTTAATTTACAATCCACTCTGATTTTTATTCTTTCCTTTCTTCTGCTAACTTTGAGCTTAGGTAGCTCTACTTTTTCTAGTTTCTTGAGTTGTAAAGTTGTTTATTTGAGATATTTCTAATTCATAATATATACATTTGTTTCTATAACTTCTCCCTCAGAAATGCTTTTGCTGTATCGTACAATATTTGATGCATTGTTTTTTTTTCATTTTCATTTGTTTTGAAATAATTTTTTACTTCCCTTTTGATTTCTTCTTTGACCCAGTGGTTGTTTAGAAGTATGTTGTTTAGTTTCCACATATTTGTAGATCTTCTCACTTTCCTCCTGTTGATTTCTATTTTATACCATGTGGTCAGAGAAGACAGTTGGTATGATTTCAATCTTTTTAAACTTGCTAAAATTTGATTTGTCGCCTATCATATAATCTATCCTGGAGAATGTTCCCTGTGCACTTGAGAAGAATGTGTATTCTGCTGCTGTTGGATTGGATGTTCTGTGTATGACCTATCCAGCCTCCCTGTGCCTTTTGATTGGTGAATTCAATCCATTTACATTAGGATTTACTATTGCCATTTTATGTTTTGCCTTCTGGTTATTTTGTCTCTCTGTTGTTTCTTTTTCCTTCCGTTTATACCTTTGTAAGTTGGCAATTTTCCATGGTAATTTGCTCAGTCTCACCTTTGTGTTTCATGTCTCTGCTCTAGATTTTTACTTTGTGGTTACCATGAGGTTTACATAAAACATACCAGATGAAATAGTCCTATTTCTGATAGAAATTTTTCATTTGCCTATAAAATTCTGTCTTCTTATTCTTCCCCTTTTATGTTTTTGATGTCACAAATTACGTATTTTATGCTGTGACTTTTGTTAGCAAGTGGTAGTAGCTATAGTTATTTTTAATGCTTTTTTCCTTTAACATTTATGCTAAGAGTTAAATATACTATTCTAGGAATGAGTTACAGTATTCTAGTTCTGACTATTTATTACCTTAATTAGAGTTTTATATAGTTTTGTTTTTTGTTTCAACTTGAAGTGCCCCTCTCAACATTTCTTGTAAGGCTGGTCTAATGGTGATAAACTTCCTCAGCTTTTGTTTATCTGAGAAAGCCTTTCTTTCTCCTTCATTTCTGAAGAATAACTTTGCTGGGTAGTGTATCTTGGCTTAGAGTTTTTATCTTTCAATAATTTGAATATGTCCTTCCACTCTCTCCTGGCCTGTAGATTCTGTTCAGAAATCTGCTGATAGCTTAATGGTCATAACTTTGTAGGTTACTGTCTTTTTTTCCCCAGTGGCTGCCTTTAAAATTCTTTCTCTATTGTTGACTTTGACAGTTTTAATATAATGAGTCTTGAAGAAAGTCTTTTTGTGTTGAGATACTAAGATGTGCTATGAGTTTTGTGGACTTGTATAACCAGTCCCTTTTTCAGGTTTGTGAAGTTCCCAGATATTATTTCTTTAAATATTCTCTCTTCCCCCTTCTCCCTCACTTCTACTTCTGGGATACCCATTATTCTTATGTTGGATTTTCTAATGGAATAAGATAGTTCTTATATGGTTTCTTCACTTTTAAAAAAATTTTAGTTCTCTCTCCTCTTCTGCCTTAATCATTTCTATATTTCTACCCTTGAGCTCACTAATTCTCTCTTCCACATGATCTGCTCTATTTCCAGTGCATTCTAATGCATTTTTAATCTAATTTATTAAGTAGTTCAGCTCCAGAAATTCTGTTTGGTTCTTTTTTAGAATTTCAGTCACAATGGTAAAGTACTTTTGTTTGTTAAGTATATTCCTGAGATGATTGTATTGCCTTTTTGAATTTTTCTTGTATCTCTTTGAATTTCTTTATAATAGCTATTTAAAATTCTATATCAGTTAGATCACAATATTCCATGTGTTTGGGTTTGATTGCTGGAGAATTGTTACTATAATTTTTACTATGATTTTTCATGATGTTTGATGAGAGGTGCCTCTTCCTCCACATTTGAAGTAGCAAATACCTTTCTTATTTAGTCAAGGACTTGTTTACTTCGATTGTAACAGTTCAACAGATTGATAGTGAGTAGCCTTCCTTTTGTTTTCCAGAAGGGGACGTTATAGGACATGTTTTTGGTTTCTCTTATGGGTACTGACTTGCCTCCAAGATTAGGGACACACACATTAAAAAATAATATTAAAAAACGCTAAGGATGATGACTGAGCAGGAGAAAGGTCTGTACTTAGCAGCTGGGGCTTTGGCACGCCCACTGGCCTGGTAGAGAGATCCTCGAGTTGTGGGGCCCCAGAGGTCCATGGGCAGTTCTCTTGCTTCCTGGGCAGACAGCAGGAGACACTTTCCTGCAGTTCTCTGTGTCTGCCTACTTCTCTTCCTTCCCCCATGTCACTTCTGCCTCTCTTCAGAGAGAGAAACTGATCCCTCCAGTGCAGGTGGCTGAGCTGACCCCCACTCACTGCCTTCACCCTCTACCTCTTCTGCTAGAAAGGTCTTCTGGCTCGCTGCTGCCTTTTCTGCAGTCACTGCCTCTGCCACCCCTGGCTTTGCTGCAACTTCCCTCACTCTGCTACATCTTCCATAGTCTAATCCACCTACTTTTGGGTACATAGCTGGATAGACCTCTCAGATGTCCTGGTATGCTGTGCAGAGGTGCTTTTTTTTCCCCCCTCCAATTATGGATGTCAGATTAGTTATAAATCAAAGGGGAGAGAAAAAAAAAACATAGTAGTAGTGATGTTCACTTAAACATCATTTTTAAAAATTGAGGTTTAAAATCCAATAAACAATTGGATTGACTTTCTTTCAAAGATGGCAAATTAAGCACATATATTTGCCCCAATTTTCTTCTAAAATTTTACTAAAATGACAGTAAAATATTCACATAAATAAATAATCCTTCCTTAAGTGCAAAAATAATAAAAGAGGAATCTATAAGAACACAATTTTGGACACTGAAAAGTGCATGGATTAGTGGAAATTAGCAAATTTGAGAAACATAATCCTTGAGATAGCAGGAGAAGCACAAAAGTAACATGCTTTTCACTGTGGAAGCCATAAAAACCTCAGAAATTGGTAGCTCTAAACATGGTGCAGAATTGGCTCGAAAGCAAAAAGGTTTGTTGAATTCTTGAGCTTAAAAAAAAAGAAAACCGTGGAAAATCTTTAAACTAGCAGAAACCTGAAAATTTGGTCTTCGGAGAGAGTGATCCAGTGACATCTATATGGAGTACACCCAGGACCATCTAACTTCAGGAAGAGAGTACTGAAAACAAAAGGATAAGTTGAAAACCCACACAACGACTGACAAAATCCAGGCCTCTTCCCACCTTCATCTCTCACTTTTTTTTTTTAATTTAAGAAACTATTTAGTTTAATGTTTTTTAAAGGCAGTACATTCTGATTTATGTAGAACAATTTATGCCATGGAATAGGACTCATCTCTAAGTGAAAAATAAAGTTGGACTCATTGTCACCATCAAAAGAAACAGTAAGCTCCATTACGTAGGAGGGAACTTGGTTTTAACAAGGAAGAAGTTCTTTTCACCCTTAGAGTTTGGTGAAATGATAAGGGAGATGCCATGTTACAGTAGAGGAACAATCAGCACCATGGCACATAGATAGCACTCCAGTGCATCCTTTTTGGACCTCATCTCTTATTGGCAGGCAGGTTTATATCCTCTGGGCAGGGAATAGGAAGATTTTTATCTGAATATTATAACTATCCTGAAATAAATCTCTGAAGATGCTGCCAGATTATCAATTTGAAGTTTTCACTTGATAATCCTTGCCTAAAAATGCCAAGTTTCTGCTCAACATTTTAGTGCCTCCTTCTTAAACATGAGTGCACAACCATGAATCCCCAAATATTTGATGAAAACCCATAAAAATAAAATCTGATACTGAAACAAACCTGCAGGAAACAATTAGCTTGGATGACCAAAGACAATTTCCTCAGAGAGATGAGAAAGATATTGCTATGGAGAGGGGTACTCAGAGAACAAAACAGGAATTGTTTGAATTAAACATACTATAGCAGAAAAATTTTTTTAATTAATAAAATTTTTGGATGGTAAAGTTGAAAACATTTCCTTAAAAAGGAAGAAAAACATATGGAAAATAAAAGAGATGGGATTTTGAAATTTGAGAAAAACTTTTGGTGTCCAATACTAAATATTAGAAATCCCAGAAATAGAGAAAAAATTAGATCATGGTACATGCAGACTAATTTGCCTGATTAAGATGGAGGATAACAAACATTTTCAGGGTTGTATGTGTTCTATTACTATGTGATTGCAAGTTTTCCCCAATTTTATATCTGCATTTCTTGGTGCTGTGACAGTTTGTCTGTGACCCCTCTGCATGACATCATTTTAATGGTTATGACTTAGAAGCTTCATCATCATCATTTATTCCTCCCCTTTTTTATACATAACATTCATTCACACTTACTCAGTCTTCCTGATTTTACCACCTTCTAAGTATTTTTCCACTCTGTCCACTTTTCCATCACCGTGATGTTTGATTAAGATTTATTCATTCCTTGCCTCATTACAGTGGCCTCCAGAAATGTACAGTCTAATGTGAAATCTTTAAAATGAATAGGCATTGATTCTTGTCTCTGGGTTATTTTGCAGTGACATTTAATTCTTGATTTTTTACTGCTGTTTTTAGCTGTTTGAAATTTTTTGATGTGAGTGAATTTAGTACTCAGAACTCTCTGCCTTCTGGCGCCTTCTACAATAAATTATATGTGTGTGGCTGTTTCTTTTCATTAAGACCAGTAGAAAAGATCAGATTGAGATTAATATTTTAAAAATTAAGCTTCACATAAGTATTCTATGCTTTTTTTTATCATCTTTATTGGAATATAATTGCTTTACATTGTTGTGTTAGTTGCTGCTGTATAACAAAGTGAATCAGCTATACGTATACATATATCCCCTCCCTCTTGCATCTCCCTTCCACCCTCCCTATCCCACCCCTCTAGGTGGTCACAAAGCACCGAGCTGATCTTCCTGTGCTATGCAGCTGTTGCCCACTAGCTATCTATTTTACATTTGGTAGTGTATATATGTTCATGCCACCCTCTCACTTCGTCTCAGGTTACCCTTCCCCCTCCACGTGTCCTCAAGTCCATTCTCTATGTCTGAGTCTTTATTCCTGTCCTGCCCCTAGGTGCTTTTTATCACAGAAACTTACTTCTATCTAGCGCTAAAGCTGGACTTTATCAGTATGTAATGGGGCAACAAAAATAATCTACATTTGGAAGTTGGGGAAAAGGACCTTTCAAAAGTAAATGTTCTACGCTATTTTTCTGCACTAAGTGTTATCAGCATAAATGCAGAGGAAATTTTATTTACAACATAAATTAAAATCAACTCCCTTAAGCAAAGATTTGTTGACTCCCTTAAACAAAGATTTGCTTGACTTCAAGAGAGGAGCAAAAGCACTGGGCTTTTGAAATTGAGTACAGAAGGCATGTAGACATACCCTTTAAAGGATCAATACCTCAACTGGTAATGAGAAGTAGAGTTTATTTCAAGGAGTCCAATACCAAAAATCATAGGTTAGGTTTTCTATTATATTTAAACTTTCAAACTCAAACAGAACAGCTAAAGAGTTCGTAAGAGAACAAGAGAGAGTAAGTGGTCTTTATTAAATCACCCTGTGACTTTTTCCACCACCAATAACAGTTCTATTACAAAGACTAAATTAAGATCTAGGTCTCACAGCTTATTTTGAAGGTGTTTCCAGGGGAAGAAGCTGAGAAGTCAATTTTCCTTTTAAAAGAATGACACAGGCAAATACTCATATGCCAAAAAGCTTGAGTATTTTCCTGGATAAAAAGTCCTCGAGGCAAGAAAAATCAAACAAAATCTATCTTGACCTCTGATGAGTCTTGATCTTTTAAAGTTTTATTTCGTAAGCTTGAGCAAGGTTTTGTGAAGTTTGCACTGTATTTAGGGTTATTTTAACTATATACAATGTATCTTGTGCCTATAAGTGCCACCTAATTTTTACATTTATCTTAATTATTTTATTCTAATAGAGCATTAGATTGTGTTATTATTTTTCTGAACCTGGAATTCCTCGTTTGGATTTTAAGCCATGGGTTGTTCTCCTTGTTCAGTTATAATTATATGTCTTCCCCAAATTCTTGTATTAGTTTCTAAATATGATGAAACATTCTAATCAGCTAAAGATTATCATAAAATTATGTAGGATATAGGAGTTCAATATAAATGTCAGTGATCTAGTCTGTTTCAAGAAAGAAATAGGATACCTTTCTAATTTACATTTTGGGATTATATAATTTTCTTCTTTAAAAATACCCCTTTAAGAAGCTTTCCATCCTATCCACAGGAAGAATAAAAGCACACCCAACCCCCCACGCACACCCACAAAGAGTTTCAATTTTTTTTAAGCTTAGAAAAAGATAATTTAAAAGTAAGTAATCATTGCTGTATCTATGACTACTGTGCACATAATACCTGCCTAAGAATCACCTTAACTTGAAGTAATAATGCCAACTCACAAGACAATGACTATTTTCCAGACTCATGGATTGAAGTTCAAGAGATAATCTCATTTTCAATTTTTGTATGCCAAACTGGCTTGTGATAAGAAGTGTATAGGTTTATCAAATTTTTGAAATTTGTGGCTGGAAGTTAAAGTTATTACTGTGGTCTTAGCATACTTATTTTCTTACGAATTTCTGCCTATGAATTTCATAAAGGTGCTATCACTTAATAATTGATTTTCAAAACTTTTGCACTCTTTTCTAGTACTCTGACCTTAGCCAAAGTTATTTATCTCTCCCTCTGACTCAATTTCCTCTTCTGAAAAATTTAAAAGTAGAAATGACTATAACTCCCTGTGCTATTGTCAACTTAAAAAAATGCACAGTGTGAGAGTTGTGAGTCAAGTTTTATTTGGGGCAAAATGAGGACTATAGCCTGGGAGACAGCACTTCAGATAGTTCTGAGAAACTGCTCCAAAAAGGTAGGGGGGAAGGTCAGTATATATGTGATTTTGGTGAAGGGGGAGTACATACAACCAAGCACATATTTTTTTACAGAAGTTTTCTGCTAGTCACGAGGAGCAGACGTCACCATGAAGGATTTTAGTGCTTTTCTAGATATGAGGAGATAACAAGAATCGGTCTCATAAAATTGGCTCCTGAAAGTATCTAACTCTCTGAAGACCTGTTCTGCCAGTTTTTCCCAGAGCACAGAGTACCTCATTTCTGCTCTCCACCTGAACTCCTTTCAGGGGGTGTTGAAGGTCAGCAGCTACAGCAGCACATGTTTTATTCCTTGTAGAGGTAGCTGGTGAGTGCCAATGACAAGTGCCAATTTGTTGTTGTCAGGGCCCCTCATGGTAATAAATTCAACCATGCTTTGGGAGGCGTTTCATGACCATTTCATCCCACGATGCTAGGAAGGCTCATTCTTAGGTCTGGCAAAGATTTCCCTGATAGGCCACTCAATGTGCTATTACTGGACTAGGACTTTTAACAGTAACTAAGGACTCTGGACCACCTGTCTTACTAATTTGTTATGGTCCAGGAAAATTCCCTCTTGTTGTATCTTCCCACAGCTACAGTTACACTATCACAATCATTGATCTCATATATATTTTGTCAGAGTCTCAGTCACACATTTGGTAATGCAAGAAACAACAATCTTGTAAAACAGGCAAAACACAAATAACATAGCTAACAGTATTATTAAAGTCGTAAGTAAAAATTAAGCCAAGAACTTCAGTTAGGTGCAGCCCAGTATATCCTCAAGTCATCTGACTTTGTCTGTTCTGTACCAATCCTTATCTTTCAGGGAAATGATATATTGGCACTGTCCATAAGGTTCCCAGCCCAATTTCGTAATGTTACTAGGCTGGTTATCCTTAATATAATTTAATTGTTCACAAGATAAAGGGGTGCCTTAAAACTTAAATGACCATAGCCTGGTGTTAATCACATAAATCCATCCCATAATTGTGGGAGGTTTTATTCCTTGACAGAAATTTTGCTTGTTGCTCTGTTTGAGCGTGAGTAACTTTAGAGGAAAATTCATTTTTGTGGCCAGGGTCAGAGCAGGTATTATTAATTGGCTAGGTGAGGGAATCCCATCTAGAAATATCAAGAGTAGCCTGAACAGGACTGAACTATCTTCTAAAACAATTGTGCAATTAGAGCCTTGGAGTGGAGAAATCCACCAAGGTAATCCAGAAGTCCTAGACACAGGTAATTGGCCAGAAACCCAACAACTGCATTGATTTTTAAAACTAGCATAGAATCGTGTCCATGATAGAAAAACATTTGATTTATATGCAAAGGTCCAAGAAGTCAAGAGAACATTGTAAATGATCATACGAGTCAGATACAGCATCTTGGGTAAGCTGTCTACTTCTGATGTCATCCTCTAGTCCTGGTGTGAGTGTAGTTTCCTCTGTTTGAGCGTCGTTTTAAGGTGAGCTTGAGGTCAGCAGTCCTCTCTCTAGACCAGTCTGGTGCAGGGTCCCCCTGTAATTGTAAATTAATACAAGAGTCAATTCCCTTCTTTTTCTCTATGCATGAGTGTTAAGAGTACCTGATAAAGATCCTTCCATCTAGGGGACATAGTCCTTTAAATTATGTATTTTCCAGTATGCATAATCCCCTGGTTGCAGGTCATGGAGCATCAGATCTTCATCCAAAGATAGATTACTGAGATAAGCTTCAGAAAAAAAACTTAGAGTATCCTTTTAATAATTCAATTAAACATTACATTAATATAACATAATAGCAAGGAACTATCCGGGAAGTGAGTTTAAGTAAATACAGACCTCCATTAACAAGACTGGGGTTTAACATTCATTGAAACATCTTTTTCTTTCTAAAATTGCCCTCATTTCTACCAAATACAACCAAATTAAGACTAATTTGTTTGCAAAATAAGTCTGGTCTCAATAAACTTGGCCTGATAATTTATATAACTATAATTGGTCATATAGGCTTTTTGCTTTGCTGAAACTTTTATAAGGAGTCTCATAATGAACTTATAAAAGGCTTCTCAAGGCTAGGAAAGTCATGTCAAGGGCTTATCACAGATTTCACCTAACAGATCTAGGTGAATTCCTCCCTTTTTAACGTCCCCCAAATACCTTGAGCCTTCTGTACCTGTTAGTGAGTGGCCTTCCTAATTAATCTGATAAAGCTTCTGGGGACCTAAGAGTTTACAATCTCTGGAAGGAGCAGATAGAGAAAAAAGATAAATGTTTCAATTCTGCTTACAAAGGTATAATTTACCAAATTACTGTAAGTCATAATTAGTTTGAAGGAAAGGTTTCCTTATACCTGGAAAACACAGATTTAAACCAGTAATTTTCCAGATAGAAACCATAAAAATTATAACCATATTTACCAGTTCACTCAGTCTTATGTAACTAACTCTTTTAGTTAACAGTTTATGAAGCCATCAGGTTTCTCATTAGGTTTCTTTAATTTCTTACCCAGTTCAGCATTATGGTCTGAAAGTCAGAAACTTGTATTTATCCAAAAGTCCTTTTTATAAATTTTCTTGAAGAGGAAGCATTTTTGCAAAGGCAACAGAATAAAACCATAACTGTCTATAATGACAAAAGATTTATGAAGACACGTTTAAAAACTGATTACAGTGCAATTGACAAAGAAACTTGGTTACTACTGTGACATACAACACTTTAATATAATAACTAGAATTATGACTGATAACATTTTACCAGGACATATCAGAATTTTAGGGACTCCATATAATTTCTAGGATGTCTATATTAGTAACATTTACCATACAATATAACTTAAGAGGATTTATTACTCATTTGACAATATTTCCATGTAATTTAACATACCTAATGAACCTAATTAGTTTAATATCTCTCTTTGGGATGTTTCAGGTGCCTTTTGAAACATCCCACAGTTAGCTAGAGGTCAAAAGGACTTCATTAGAATTTGATTTAGGAAGTTATGTATAAAAAATATCAAAAAAGGTTTAGAACACTCAGATAGGATCACAGGTCACTATGAAACAGTAGTTATTCACTTAACAAAGTAACAATAAAAGATTTCATAGGCAATTACGGAACAGATCACTTAAAAGGTAAAGAAAATTCAGGCTTCCCTGGTGGTGCAGTGGTTGAGAGTCCGCCTGCTGATGCAGGGGACATGTGTTCGTGACCCGGTCCTGTGCTCCGCAATGGGAGAGGTCACAACAGTGAGAGGCCCGCGTACCTCAAAAGAAAAAAAAAAAAGTAAAAAAAATTGAAATCTGTTATCAAAGGCAATTCAACATTTTAAGACATCTTGTCCTCTTAAGAGAGAGAAAAACCAAATTCAAGTTTTGCACCCACTTACTTTTAAAATTCATTTACTCAATTAAATTTATTTTAGGCATAGTCAATCCTGACCATGCACAAAATTCTTTTCTTGGGGTCCACTTTCCACAAACCTTTCCTCACTTTCTGTATCCATCACTTTATTTTCCCATTCAGAAGCAGCCGCCTATAAGTCAGAACTACTTCGTTTTCCCTTAATAAAATGTGATTCCATTCCTCATACCTTCTTTACTGAAAACACACATCCTACTTTCCTATAGTATACTGAAATGTTTTCTTTATTATTTCTATTAGCTTTAATTACATGTTTAAATTAGAATCCTCAGCTCTGAAAAACCTTAACTTCTTGTGAAAACTAAGAAGTAAGCAATTATGAACTGTCCTTTACGTTAGCATTCTGTAGATTGGTGAACATAAATACCAGTGATATTTTCTAAAAACATTTTCTTTCTTTAGAGATTGTGGCACCAAACGTATTCATCAATAGTCCTAAATACCTTTTGTTTCTCTGTAAAAGGAAGCCAATGTTCAGTAATTAATGTTTCAATATCTTATTTTATTTGGGAATGGCCTAGCTATTCAATAAGCTTCCATCACATAATTAATTTTAGCTCAACTCTAGAATTTCAAATTACCAGAATCTGGAGAGACTATTTTAGATAGACATTCCTAAAGCATAATTATCCTTAATAGAGCTTATCTGAAAGCTCTTGTTTCCTTTACGTTTTCTTTCCTTAAAAGTTTCTTCACATCAAGTTACTTTCCTTGCTGACAAATAAGTAACAGATATAACAAGATTTTTTATATTAAACCTAAGTGCAATAAAAGTATTATACTTAATGTTGATGACTCTAAAGACTTGTCTATATTAATTAGATCAACAAACAAACATTAATACCAGGTATTAATTTAATACTGACTATTTCCCAGTTCATGTGAACCTGAAGCTAATTCTAGCCAGTTACCTTCTGTATTTTTTTTGAGAATTTATATAAGCACTTAATTTCCTTTAATCCAATAGTAGAGCTCACATATATTAATTTTTGATAATACCATCCAAAAGTAAAAACAAAGATAATGCACACATAAACATACAGACACAACAAGATGTCTCATAGCTTCATTTTCTAAACTTAGTCATGAATCAAATATCACAATATAAAACACTAGTTGTAAATAATAGTTGGAATAAGTTAAATTTTAAAAAGAATTTTTTTTCATCTCCCCCCCCCTTTTTTTCCCTCAGTATCAGGAATTTAGAGATGATCTAGATAAGATAAGTGATCCTGAGAGCTCTGGTCTCAAGGCACAGGGAGAGAAAATCAGGTTTTCCTAGTAGGACTTATTCCCTCAGGGTCAGAATTCTGAAAATACATTTTTTCCTTGATTTTTCTTCAAACAATCTTTCTCTACTAGTTGGGAATTGAACAGGGGTCTGTTAACCTTCGACTGCCATTGTGTACTTAATTGGCGCAACTGAAGGTTCATAATTTTTGTAGATACCCCTTTTCTTTTTAATGGTTTTGAAAAGTTGGTCTGATGTAGTTTCGAGTAATTAATTATTGGTTTCCTGCAAAGAAGTTACTCTATCATTTCCTTTTTTAGAAGTTTCTAGATACCAAAGTAAGCATTCCATTCAGTCTGTTTGATCTAACGGCTGGCTTTTTCTAACTGTGGGCACAAAAGTATCAATTTTGAAATATCAAAAGAACCCCAATTTGGCCATTTTAGGTTGAGATCTCCTTTAGTATAATTTCCCCAATTAAGTAGGTACTTCTCGTATGCACATAAACCTGGCTGGAGTGTTAGTCATAGGCTGGCTTTCTGATGCTTCTTGTTTCTGTGTTTGAGAAGCTCTATTTCCCATTTTAAAGTTTACTTTGTCAGGGATAAAATTCACTAGTGAAATTGTGTTATGGGCCAGTGTGCTGCTTGTGAGCTTAGCTCCTCTAGGTGTCACCCTAGAGTCGTTTCAGCCCTCTTACGTGTCTCAGTTTCTCCCTTTGGTAATCTAAGGCCACGACGGGTGCTCGGATCGCTGAACGGCCAATTCTTAACCGCAACCCCTGGACAAACAGGTGTTTTAATTAATTAGTGGGTTTCCCTATGGGACCACTGCATGGTATGACGACTCTGCCTCCACCACTCCTGTAAATTTCTCAGTCACCTGAGAAAGCTGTAAACCGCCGGGAGGAGTCTTGTCCCTTTTCTTTGGAGCAAAGCTCTCATGTACTATCTTCACTTTGATGCCGACAAATTTTATTAAGGCAGCCGAGTTGAGGAAAAGCATCAGATCAGCCTCTTACCTAACCACTCAGTCTCCTACAACTGAGCAAATTCTGGTAGCTTTCAACCAGGTACACCCCCGACCAAATATCTTTCACCTGGGTGAGTATTCCCTGGCATCTTTCAACTGAGCCCCCCTCCCCCACCATTATCTTTCAAGTGGGAGGGGGCAGGTACCTGATATACACTGCCAAATAAAACTCAGGATCATTAACCAATACGGGAGATCCGAGAACCAGGAGTGACTTACCCAATCGTCTGGACGCTCTGAGCAGGTGGATGGGCGCAAGGGGCCTCTGCTGGTACCAAGGTTCCAGTTCCTCCTACAGGTCAGGCGAAGAGAAGTCCACTCTGGGTCCCTTCTTTTTTTTTTTTTTTACGGTACGCGGGCCTCTCACTGTTGTGGCCTCTCCCATTGCGGAGCACAGGCTCCGGAGGCGCAGGCTCAGCGGCCATGGCTCACGGGCCCAGCCGCTCCGTGGCATGTGGGATCTTCCCGGACCGGGGCACGAACCCGTGTCCCCTGCATCGGCACGTGGACTCTCAACCACTGTGCCACCAGGGAAGCCCTGGGTCCCGGGTCCCTTCTTCATGGTCACCATAAAACTGTCAACTTAAAAAAAATGCACAACGTGAGAGCTGCGAGTTTGATTTGGGGGCAGAATGAGGATTATAGCCCAGGAGACAGCATTTCAGATAGTTCTGAGAAACGGCTCCAAAGAGGCAGCGGGGAAGGTCAGTATATATGTGATTTTGGTGAAGGGGGAGTACATACAATCAAGCACATATTTTTTTGCAGAAGTTTTCTGCTAGTCACAAGGAGCAGTCATCACCACGAAGGATTTTAGTGCTTTTCTAGATATGAGGAGATATATGAGGAGAATTGGGCTCATAAAATCGGTACCTGAAAATATCCAACTATCTGAAGACCTGTTTTGCCAGTTTTTCCCAGAGCACAGAGTGCCTCATTTCTTTCTCTCCGCCCTGAACTCCTTTCAAGGGGTGTTGAAAATTAGTAGCTGCAGCCGCACGTGTTTTATTCCTTGTAGAGGTAGCTGGCAAGTGCCAATTTTTTGTAGACACTCTACAACTTATATAATAATGTAAATCAACTATATTTCAATTAAAAATTTAGAAATGAATTGTCTCCTTCAATCCATAGCATTCTAGATTCCATATTCAAATTACTTGTCATCTGATAATATGTTGTAGTAATATGCATAAAAGCTATTATTTTCTAAGTAACTGTCAGACACTGGGTTAAGAACTTTGTATTATCCTATTTTATCTTTACAGCAAGCATATAAGGTATTATACAAATTAGATAGTTCAGGGGAAAAAAGGTTAAGAAATGTCTTCAGTAATGTATACAGTATAAGATTCAGAAAACCTATGTTTAATGCCAAAATTAGGCACTCCAACACTATCCTATACTGAAATTATTGCTTGTGTTCTAGGGACAAATTGTGCTTCAAAATTTAAAGTTTACTACTAGAAATCCATTTCCCCCATTTAACCTTCATTATTCTTGGGGTAGAAATACGAGCAAACTGTTTCTTTTCTTTTTGTTTTCTCTACCTGTATCAAGTGTTAACAAGATTCCCAGCCTTTCCTTATAAGTACCTAGTTCCTAACAAAACTGGAGATAATTGGTGACTGGCCATCTGGAGATATCCAGGAAATTCTCTGGATTCCAGACATAGTACTTCCTGTCTCCATTATATGGCAGGCTGAAAGACAATTTCCACTTGGTGCTTGGAATCAATCACTACAGCTGTTACAGAGACCCTTTTCTCTATCATATTTCATTGGCATGAGATGCCCAAAATAGCCAAATAGTAAATTTCACCTTCCAATTCAATGTGAATATTACATTCTTTCGTGGAAACATTCTTCTCAGCCAGATCTAAAGTTTCAGAAAGAGGAATAAAAAAAAAAAACTATTTCAGTGGATCTTTAGGTATATTAATGAGAAGGGCCACTCCTGCTCCTTGATTCCCAGATCTCTGTATTCTGACTACAGGAAAATGAGGCCCATGTATAGTAGTCACTGCTTCAAAGCTTAGGGCATACTTTGCAAAACAGTACATTAGACTTACAGGGTATTGTCTTCCAGACGGTATCATAAATAACTGTTAGCAAGTATTTTTCAAAATGATAATGATTTATTTAAATGAGTAATTCTAGACTGAATTGTACAATGCCCAAATTACATCTGACTTGGTAGGACTAGTACTATTCAAGCTACCTCATATATTGATGCCATTTGGCATTCATGGCATAGGTACAGGTTAGGTATGCAATAGGAACCAAAATACTGTGTGCTTCATGAAACCATCAGTTGGTCATATTCCACCCCAAAGCTCAGTCTGGATGTGCCATTCATCCTCTGACAAGTGTTTTGTCTAAAGTGTCAAAGGACAGTCATTGGTGGAATGAGACAATACCATCCTTGTGTCCATTGCCCTCAAACTAACCAGGTTCCATAGCCACTTTCTTTAAAGGCATTTCATCCAGTTTATGTTCGGTGTAGACGAAGAGCAAGTCAAATAATATTTCAGGTATGTGGTAGCAATCTGCTACCCGTCACACACAGACAGCCGTCTTAGCAATGTGTCATATTGATTCATAGTCACACAAGCTATAGATGACTGGCTGTTCAGCAATTTTCACCCTGTGCAAATCAAAGGTAATCTCTCAGATTATCAGAAAAAGAAACAAATTAGTAAATATAGCCCAGAAATTGTAAACCAAATAATAGGTCTGACTTGCTACCTCTCAGTTGAGTGATCAGGGAATTCTATGTAAAATCTTTTCTCCAAATTATCCAGATTCAGTCTTTAATCTGAGACCATAAATCCTTAGAGGTCCTATTTCTCTTTTGTCAGGATCCGCTGTCCATCAGCAACTGGTGGGGAGAAATAGCGAAGAGTATTCTTTTCTTGCTCTGGACCACTCTCACTTCAATAAAGTTACTGCATTTCTTCCATTTCCCAGCTGGTTATAATCTAGTATTTCTATTTTCTTCCCACCCACTATAATCTCTTTCCATGTCCACTTATTACCTGTTTTAGCCCATATCCTTCCTCCCCTGTGACATTTGCTTGCTTAGAGAATAGACAGATGCATTAAGTTCATCAGGGCTTCCTCCTTAGCTTAATTTTAGGACTATTTAGAATGTGATAGGAAAGTAACTAGAGGTATGATCCTGCCACTTAGTAACATGGCCGTATTCAAATTTAATTCTAATTTAACTTCATGGAGAAGTTATAATCCACACTTAATCACCTGGAAATACATGCATACAATTAAATTTAGTAGTATGGATACCTGTTCCTTTGGATTGGTATCTCTCTCTAATGGTAATGAATGAAGTGATATCAAATGATAGTTTTCAGGGGTGGAAAAGTTATAAAGTTGTGTTGTATGGTTCTTGCATTCCCCAGCCCCTTATTCTCAAATTCTAAAAACATTTCCAGTGGAACCTCTGCCTTTCATTTGTGAAAACATCCATTTAGTCAATTTGGGCAGCCATTCAAGCCTTTATACCACTTATTTTAAATTGCAAATATTTAATTGCCTATTTCATTTTCAGTGAGACCAATAGAACCAATGTTCTGAAGGTGATAAGGACTGTGAAATTTTTATGTAATATTATGTTACCTTGCCTATGTATACTAATGGCTTTTGTACACTAGTAACAGTAAAGTGCATACTTTGATGACAGGAAATATATGCTTGTTAGTAAATTGATAGACTTTGAAGCTACAGTCCTTTGATTATGCTCACTATGGTTGGTTCTGTTACAGAATAGTTTTCAATTTAAGTCAATGCCCATTTGTATCTACTGTAGGGCTCCTAATAGTGTCCAATGTAGTCTACTTGCCAGCTAGTAACAGATACTTTTCCTCTGGAAATTTTGTCTAAAGCCATCTTCAGGCCATTTCTTTCCTGCTGATAGGGAAGTACAGTCAGTTACCCCACATTTGTTACTTCAACATGTGGAAGCAAATATGTAATCATTTGACCCATCTTTGCATTACTTAAGTCCACTTATTTCAAGAACCCAGATCTGAACCCAGTTCTAAGGATCTGACTTAGTCAATAATTTAAGTATTCCAATCAACTTCTGAGCTGGCTACCAGGTTTTGTTGATGACTCTTCATGATTCACTCCAATTTTTCCTTTAAATTTCCACAGATATTTTCAGAATTGAGTGTGTGCATATGGGAATGCTTTTATCGCACAATCATCTAGGACCCATTTACATGACCATACTGCCAGCTTAGTTATGGCTTTAGGACCTATAAATTTCCAGTCCCCCCTCTGAGGGCACTAGCTTAAATTATATTACTAAATAGTGTCTCTCAGCTTTAGCGATGGTGTAGATTTGTCCTTATTCTCTTCTTATTCTCTTCTGCTAGGCATCTTACCTTCTTTTCCCAGAGATTTACAGTCTATAGGATATTATACATCCCATTTTCAAATAGCAATACTACACTCAATGAATACAAAACAAAACAAAAACCAAAAAGCCTGCACCTTGTTTTCCTTTGGTTTAGAGGGAATCATAGAATTTCAGCCAGCTAGCAATGGGCTGTGGGAAGATCTTTGGAGGGCTCTATCATTAAAAACACAGGCAGAGAAGCATACTGCATATGTATGGCTTGACCTCACTGAACTCCTCTGAACCCATTATATTGCATCCTCCTGAATATATCAATTTTGCTTATTGAATGAGATCTGCTAAGCAGCTCCTTTTATTATCTATATGGTTTACTAGCATTACCAAAGACATGATAGGTATTTTTGGGCCGAGGATTACCTGATGTATGTCTGTAGTATAGTCTCAACTAACACCTGGTAGCAAGTTAACAATAATTGTCTTTAAAGAGGGATCTATTGAGGAACTGCATCAGTTTTGTCCAGAAATTCAATTCTGCTTGTATCCTAACTATAGACACTTCTAAAATCATTTGAGTAATTGAATTAAATGAGTAAATGGTGCAGCCTGAGCAATAGCAGTTTATGAATCCTTTTTTAGTTAAAAAAAAAACTTTAGTGAGGTATAATTTACATGCAGCAAACTGCACATGTTGAAAGTGTACAATATGATACATTTTGATACATGTAGACACCTGTGAAACCAACACTGCAATCCATATAATAACCATATCAATTATCCTCAAAAGTTATCTCGTGCTCCTTTCTAAGTTCTCCTTCCCATCCCTCCCCACCACTTCCTGCTCCACACAACAACTGATCTGCTTTCTGGCATGATAGATTAGTTTGAAATATATAGAATTTTATATAAATTAAACCATAAAGTGGATATTCGGTTTTAATTGGCTTCTTTCACTAAACAACTAGTAATTCATCCATGTTGTATACATTAAAAGTTCATTACTTTTTATTGCTGACTAATATTCCATTAGATATACATATCATAATATTATCCACCTTGCTTTTTTATAGGTTTTGGTGATTATCAATAAAACTGCTCTCGGCATTCACGTCAAAGCTTTTGTGTGAACATAAATTAACACTGCACTGAGAATGGGATTACTGAGCCATATGGTAAGTTTATGTTTAACTTCATAAGAAACTACTAAACTGTTTTCTAAAGTGGTCAAACTGTGTTGCATTCATACAAGCAAAATTAGAAGGACCTATGTCCGCCATATCTTTATAGCATGTGGTACAATCTGTTTTTTTATATTTCAGCCTTTTTAAGAGACGTGTTGTGGTTTTACATTGTGGTTTTAATTTCTGTTTCCCTAATGATAGTCCACGTGTTTATCTGTCATCTTTATATTTTCTGTGGTAAAACATGTGTTCAAAACCTTTACTAGTTTAAAGAACTTTTTTTTTATTATTGAGTTTGAAAATTTTTTTTTAATATATTCTGGATAGAAGAACTTTATCAGATGTATGTTTCAAATGTTTTCTCTTTATCTGTGGCTCATCTTTTCATTCCCTTAACAGTGTCTTTAAAGAGCAGAAGGTTTTATAATAAATAAAATAAAATTCAAATATTCAAAAAACAAAAGAGCAGAAGGATTTAATTCTTCTGAGGTCTAATTTATCGATTTAGTCTTTTATGGATTATGCTTTTGGTTCTCAGTATCTCTGCAAAGTATTTAAAATATTTGTGTAACCAAGGTCACAGAGGTTTTCTCTTATGTTTTATTCTAGAAATTTTATCATGTTGTGACTTACAATTAGGTCTATGATCCAGGGTCAGCTAATTTTTGTTCAATGTTATAAGGTATAGATTAAAAATTGTTTTTTTTCCACATATGGATAGCCGATTGTTTTAGTATCCTTTGTTGAAAAGTAACAACTTCTTCTTGAATTGCCTTTGCATTTTTGTTGAGCATGAATTTTCCACTTAGTGTCGGCCTATTACTTGATTTTCCTTTGTGTTCATTGATCAGCTTATCTATCCTTATGCCAATACCTCTTTATCTTGATTAGTGTAGCTATATAGTAATTCTAGAAAATAGTGTTCCTCCTCCCATTCCATTCTTTTCCAAAGTTGTTTTGACTAATCTAGGTCCTTTGCATTTTCACATGAATTTTAGAATCAGTTTTTCAATTTCTACAATTGAAGGTTGCTGGAATTTCAATTGGATGGTGTTGAAATTACAGATCTATTTGAAATAATTGACATCTTAATAACACTGAGTATATCAACCAATGAGCATAGTGTAGTGCATTCTTTATTTAGGTCTTTAATTGCAGTCAGCAATGTTTTATAGATTTCAATGATAAACCTTGTGTACGTTTTGTCAATTTTATCTCTAAACTTTTCAGTAAGTGTTTATAGTAATGTATTTATTTTAATTTCAAGTTACATTTTCTTGTTGCTTAAAGAAGAAATGCAATTGATTTTTGTACATTGATCTTTTATCTTAAATTTTTTCTGAACAAATTCATTCATTATAGGAGGTTTTTAGTAGATTGTGCCAGTTTTCTACATAGACAATAAGGTCATCTGTGAATACTTTTTTTTTTTCTAAACACAATGCTTTTTTTTCCACTTGTCTCAGTGAAATTGTTAGAACCTCAAGTATAATGTTGAATTTGTGAGAGTGGAAATCCTTGTTTATTCCTGATTTGGGGGGAAATATTCAGTCTTTCAAGATTAAAGGTAATATTAGCTATAGTTTTTCCACAATTGATCACAATTAAGTTGAGGAAGGTCCTTTTTCCTAATTTGCTGAGAGCTTTTTCTTTGTCTGTTTGTTTGGTCTATTGGTTAATGTAATGAGTTACAGTAACTGATTTTCAAATGTAAAACCAAATTGGACTCTTGGGATAAATAACACTTGGTCTTGATGTATTTTGGTTTTCATATGTTGTTGGATTCAGTTTGCCAAAACTTTTACAAATTTTATGTCTTTGTTTAAGGGGGACATTGGCCATTAGTTTATTTTTATTTTGAGGTCTTTGGTTTTATTACTGCCCTCATAGAAAAAGTTGGGAAACATTTCTTCATTTTTTCAGTGTTGTGGAAATTTGATTATTATTAGCTCTATTTCTTCCCTAAAGGTTTGGTAATCTATCAGTAAAGCCATGTATTCATAGAATTATTTTTTTGTGGGAAGGTTTTAATTACAAATACAATTTCTTTAATAGATGTAGCTCTAATCGAATCTCATGATTCTTTTTTTGCCTTAAATTTGTAATTGTGTTTTCTCTTTCTCCTTTTTTTGTTTTTGTTTTTGTTTGGTTTTCATTATGGTGTCTAATGGTTTATCAATTTTATTGTTCTCAAAAAATCAGCTTTTGATTTCATTGATTTTCTCTGTAGGTTCTGTCTTTTATATTTCATTGATTTCCACTCTGGTCTTTCTTACTTCTACTCACTTTAGATTTTATTTGCTCTTTGTTTCCTTAAAAAGTGGAAGCTATGGCCATTGATTGAATCACACCTTTCTATTCTAATATAATTTATATATACTGTAAATTCCTCCCAAAGTGATGTAATGGCATCTCTCATATTCTCGAATATTCTGATGTGTTGAAATTTAATTTTCATTCAGTACAAAATATTCACTAAATTCTTTTCTGATTTCTTCTTTGATCCAGAGGTTATTTAAAAGGGTATTATATAGCTAGCTAATGTTTGAGAGATTTTATTTCAAACATCATTTTGTTATTGATTTTAGTTTAATTTTATTGTGATTAGAGATGAAAATTTGTATGACTTGATTCTTTTAACAATTATTGAGACTATTTTTATGTAAGATATGGCCTATCTTGGGAAATATTTTGTGTACATTTGAAGTGAATGTGTCCTACTAGTATTTGCTGCTCTCTCCTAATGTCTCAGTTAGGTCAAGTTAGTTGTTAGTATGTTTCAGATATGCTATATATACCATTACTGATTTTTGCTACTTATCCTATTAATTATTGAGGGAGGAACATTAAAGTCTCTGAGTATAATTGTGGATTTATCTATCTTCATGTTTAGTTTTGATCAGTTTTTAAAATTTATTTTGAAATTGTTATGACATGAAAGAAAATTGGAATTGTTATGTTCCCTTGAGGAATTGATTCCTTTGTTATTATCAGATACCATGCTTTATCACTGGTAATACCCTTTGCTC
Organism: Mesoplodon mirus; assembly: GCF_964341445.2. NCBI lineage: Eukaryota > Metazoa > Chordata > Mammalia > Artiodactyla > Ziphiidae > Mesoplodon > Mesoplodon mirus. Next base: position 49,313,530 of record NC_138984.1, read on the forward strand.
TGAAACCAGCTTTTGATATTTTTTATTGCTTTTCTAGTCTCAATATCATTGATTTCTGCTCTAATTTTTATTATTCCTACTCTTTGCTTTGGGTTTAATTTGCTCTTCCTTCTCTAGTTTTTTTTTTTTAACTTGTGTCTTAGTTTAGTTTTAAAGCACAGGTTACTATTATTGTTATTTCTTATTTTCTAATATAAACATTTCTTGCTATAAATTTCCCTCTAAGCATTGCTTTGGTTGTACTTCACAATTTTGATATATTTTCTTTGCATTTTCTGTTCAAAATATACATTATTTCCTTTGAAACTTCCTCTGTGACCCATGGTTTACTTATAAATATGTTGTTTAATTTTCTAATTATTGGTTGTTTTTTTCCAATGTATCTTCCGGTTATAGATTTCTATTTTATTTTATTTTTGTTTAATTTTATTTTCAATTATTTTAAATGTGTTAATATTTATTTTATGGCCCAGTATGTGCTCTATCTTAGTGATTGTTCCATGTGCATGAAAGAATAATATATATTCTGCTATTGACTGTAATGTTTTCTAATATCAATTAGGTCAAGCTGATTGACAGTACAGTTTATGTTATTTATATGTTTACTTATTTTCTGCCTTCTTATTCTATCACTTACTGAGAAAAGAGTTTTATAATTCCAAGTATAATTATGGGTTTGTTTCAACTTTTATATTTATCAGGTTTCATCTTATGTATGTTGAATTTCTTCATTTTGTTTACCTTTTCTACTAGATCCTTTAGCATATTTAATTATTTAAAATTTTGTGTCTGATAATTATAGCATATTTTTCATGTGTGAAGGAGTCTGGTTCTGATAGTCGCTTTGTCTGTTCAAAGTGTGTTTTATCTTTCCTTTTTATGTATCTTATTTTTTTGTTGTTGTTGAAAGCCTAGTATGTTGTCTAGACCAGTGAATACTAATATAAGTACTTTTATGCTTGTGGACTGGCATACGTTTCCTTCTCCCAGATCTTTAGTGTGGGCTTTTGTGAGGTTTGGGATGAGTTTGAAGCTTGTTGTTATGCTTACCTTTATCACACCTCAGGGTTCTAATTCCTCTAGTGACAGTTTGTGTTTATTGTGTGAGCTAATTTGCCAGAGAGCTTTTCTCAGTATCTCCTTCCCACTTGCCTTCAAGTGTTCCTACTTGTCTTTGCATCTTTTCTTTGCACTCTTTCCCAGAGAGAATCTTTGTCTTGTAACATTTCCTGATGCATCTTTCCCACTATTAGTTTTACTTGGTGCTTGTTAGCATTGTGATGTGGGGTGGGGAAAGGCAGCACTCACCCATCCTCTGAGGAAGGCTCAATGTTAGGCAAAGACTATGTACCTGGGTCTCTGAGTTCTGGGCTCCACAACTATTTCTGCCCCCTTCCAGATGTAGCTCTGGTCCTAACAGTATCTTTGGCACTCCTCCACTAGGAGGAGTTTAAAATTCTAAAAATATTTTTTCTGTTTTTTGTCTCTAATTATTGTGGAACTCCACCAGTTCCCTCAGGATACAGGCTTACCTTGGAGGTATTGTAGGTTTGGTTCCAGACCACTGGAATAAATCCAGTATCACATTAAAGTGAGTCACACTAATTTTTTGGTTTCCCAGTGCATATATTCAAATTATGTTTATACTATAATGTAATCTATTAAGTGTGAAACAGCATTATGTCTAAAAAAATGTACATACCTTCATTAAATAATACTTTATTGCTAAAAAATGTTAACACTCATCTGAGCCTTCTGCATGTTGTAATCTTTTTGCTAGTGGAGGTTGTGTCTTGATGTTGATGGCTGCTGACTGAGCAGGGTGGTGTTTCCTGACTGTTGGAGTGGCTGTGGCAGTTTCTTAAAATAAGACAACACTGAAGTTTTCTGTATCGATTCCTTTCATGATTTCTTTGTAGCATGTAATGCTGTTTGATAGCACTTTACCCACAGTAGAACGTCTTTCAAAATTGGGGTCAGTCCTTCAAACCCTGCCAGTCACTGCTTTATCAAATAAGTTTATGTCATATTCTAAATCCTTTGTTGTCATTTCAACAATCTTCACAGCATCTTCACTGTGAGTAGATTCTATTCCATTTATTTGCTTATCCATAAGAAGCAACTCGTCTTTAACATTTTGTCATGAAATTGTAGCAATACCTACCCATCTTCAGGTTTCACTTGTAATTTTAGTTCTCTTGATATTTCCACTACATCTGCAGTTACTTCCTCCACTGAAGTCTTGAATCACTCAAAGTCATCCAAGAGGGATACTTTTCCAAAACCCCTGTGAATGTTGATATTTTTACCTCTTCCCATGAATCATGAATGTTCTTAATGGCATCTAGAATGGTGAATCCTTTCAGAATGTTTTCAATTTACTGTGCCCAGATTTGTCAGAGAAATCATAATCTATGGCAACTATAGCCTTACCAAATGTATTTCTGAAATAATCAGACTCGAAGATCAAAATTACCCCTTGATCCATGTGAAAACAAGTCCCCCCAAAACTTTGTTCCCCTCCCAAGTTTATGATTAACCTCTCTATCTAAAACTTTATTCCCTTTCTTATCCCTGTCCCTTACCCCTCAGGATTGAGGAGAATCAAAGAAAAATGAGGCTGAAAGCAAGAAGGACCCTGAAGGGTCCTCCTGGGAACAAGCCCCTCTGTGTCCCTGCTTCTTGTTTATAGAAAAAGTTTTGGTCTCCTAGTCGTTTCCCAAGCAGACCCAAACAGTTAATAATTAGAGAAGTGAAAATGTAGAAACAAAAGAAAGCAGTTCAGAAAGAAAAGCAATAATGGCTTAAACAGTGGAATCACAGGACTCCTAGTTCCTCCTAAAGGGATATAGATAACAATCTGATGCATTTCTTTGAGTTGTTATGCAGAAACTAAGACTCTCACACAGTGGAGGATGGTGTCTAAGGCTGACCACAAGCACTAGACCCCAAACTGATTGAAACTAAAAGTTGATAATTAAGATTCCTGAAACATCATCCTGTTACCTCACCACTAACCAATCAGAAGAATGTCCACAAGCTGATCATGCATCCTGCAACCCTCACCCCTAATGTTGCCTTTAAAAATACTTGTCTGAAAGCCATCTGGGAGTTTGGGTATTTTGAGCACTGGCTGCCCATTCTCCTTCCATGGTGCCCTGCAAATAAATACTGGATTTCCTTCACCACAACCTCATGTCTGTAGGTTGGCTTTGTTGCTGTGTCAGGAAAGTAGACCTGAGTTCAGTTCGGTTAACACATGGACTGCAGAATGGATGTTGTGTTAGTAGGCATGAAAAAAATATCATTGTACACCTCTATCTGAGCTCTTGGGTGACTAGGTGCATTGTCAATGAACAGTAATATTCTGAAAGGGATCTTTTTTTCTGAGCAGTAGGTCTCAACAATGGGCTTAAAATATTCAGTAAAGCATGTTGAAAACAGATGTGCTGTCATCTAGGCTTTCTTATTCCATTTATAGTGCACAGGCAGAGTAGATTTAGCATAATTCTTAAGTGCCTTAGGATTTTTGGAATGGTGAATGAGCATTGTTGGCAAGGATATGGAGAAAAGGGAACCCTAGTACACTGTTGGTGGGAATGTAAATTGGTGCAGCCACCCTGGAAAACAGTATGGAGGTTCCTCAGAAAATTAAAAACAGAACTACCATATGATCCAGCAGTCCCACTCTTGGGTATATACCTGAAGAAAACAAAATCACTAATTCAAAAAGATACATGCACTCCAGTTTTCACAGAAGCATTATTTAAAATTGCCAAGGTATGGAAGCAACCTAAGTGTCCATCTACAAATGAATGGATAAAGAAGATGTGATATGATATGTGAAGATATACATACACTGTATGTATACAGTGGAATATTACTCAGGCATAAAAAGAATGAAATTTTACCATTTGCAACAAAATGGGTGGACCTAGAGGGTATTATGCTTAGTGAAATATGTCAGACAGAAAGACAAATACTATATGTTATCACTTATATGTGGAATCTAAAAAATAAAAAAAAAAGAATGTATGTAACAAAACAGAAATACTCACAAATATAGAGTCAAATTAGTGTTTACCAATGGATACAGGGATGAGGGGTTCAGGCGAGACAGAGGTAGGGGATTAAGAGATACAAACTACTATGTATAAAATAAATAAGCAACAAGGATATATTGTACAGCACAGGGAAATATAGCCATTATTTTGTAATAACTTTAAATGGATTATAATGTATAAATATTAAATCACTTTGTTATACACCTGCAACTAATATAATATTATAAATCAACTATACTTCAATAAAAAAAAATAAAGCTGCAAGTCCCTTTGTGATTTTTTTTTCTTTTTTTACTATTTTTAGTTTATATTTAATTTTCTTAGGTTTTCTTATTTCTATATACATCCGTGTTTCTCACTACATTTTCCATAGCCTCAACTCTCCATTAAAATCCCCTTATTTTTAATTTTATGTGGTTTATTTTGTCCTTGTATTTATTACATCTTCTCATATTTACTTTTCACATTTCTTTCCTAAATTCTTGTAATTTATGTGTGTTTTTAATAATAATAAATGCTTTAATAATAAAGCAATTATTTAAAAAATTTCAATTCTTGACAAAATGCTTGAACCCTCTCTTTCTTACTTAGTGGCAATATTTTTCTTACAATTTTTTCTTCTTGATCAGCGGGTTTCTGCTGTTTATTTCCTCATTTATTTATAAAATGTATTTATTGATCCATGCCACTTTTTTCTTTCTTTTTATTTATCTTTAAATGAACTCGAGTTTTCAGGACATGATATTTGTAGGAAATTTCCGACACAGGAGGGCAGAAATGAGTAGCATCATAGTTTTTCAGACCAGCTAATTTTCACAACCTAAAGGTTTCCTTTTTCTTTACTGACACAAAGATATACTTCTTCATGCAAATGTAGATCGTCTTCAGCAAGTGGTGCTGGGAAAGTTGGACAGCTGCATGTAAATCAATGAAGTTATAACACACCCTTACATCATGCACAAAAATAAACTCAAAATGACTTAAAGACTTAAACATAAGACATGACACCATAAAACTCCTAGAAGAGAACTCAGGCAAAACATTCTCTGACATAAATCGTACCAATGTTTTCTTAGGTCAGTCTCCCAAGGCAATAGAAATAAAAACAAAAATAAACAAATGGGACCTAATCAAACTTACAAGCTTTTGCACAGTAAAGGAAACCATAAAAACAAACAAACAAAAAGCAAAAAGACAACCTACAGAATGGGAAAAAATATTTTCAAATGATGCAACCAACAAGGGTTTAATTGCCAAAATATAAAAACAGGTCATACAACTCAACAACAAAAAAACAAACAACCCAATCAAAAAATGAGCAGAAGACCTTAATAGACATTTCTCCAATGATGACACATAGATGGCCAGTAGGCCCATGAAAAGATGCTCAATGTCATTATAAGAGAAATGCAATCAAAACTACAATGATGTACACTAGTCAGAAAGGCCATCATTAAAAAGTCTACAAGTAACAAATGCCAGAGAGAGTGTATAGAAAAGGGAACCCTCTTAAACTGTTGGTGGGAATGTAAGTTGGTGCAGCCACTACGGAAAACAGTATAAAGGTTCCTCAGAAAACTGAAAATAGAATTACCATATGATCTAGCAATCCCACTCTTGGGCATATAGCCAGACAAAACTATAATTCAAAAAGATACAGGCACCCTTATGTTCATAGCAGCACTACTCACAATAGCCAAGACTTGGAAACAACCTAAATGTCCATCGATAGATGAATGGATAAAGAAGATGTGGCACATATATATAATGGAATGTTACTCAGCTATAAAAATGAACTAAATAATGACATTTGCAGCAATGTGGATGTGACTAGAGATTATTATACTATTATTATACTAAGGGAAGTAAGTCAGAAAGAGAAAAACAAATACCATATGATATCACTTATCTGTGGAATCTAAAATATGGTACAAATGAACCTATCTACAAAACAGAAACAGACTCACAAACATAGAGAACAGATTTGTGGTTGCCAAGGGGACGGAGGGGAGACAGAGGGATAGACTGGGAGTTTGGGGTTAGTAGATGCAAGCTATTACATTTACATTTAATTTCACATAGCGAAGTGATGAAAAATAACCATTTTGAGCTAGATGAGATGAATTTAAAATGTTTGGACCTCGATAGTAAAGGGAAAATAATCATTTCAGTGCTATCATACTGTACGTATATTCTGTCAACTTCTAATGTTAAACAACTTAAAAATCCTTATTAAGGACCAGTAGTGAAATATTGTTGAGTTGTGAGTAATATGTTCATCCACATTTTATTTACACAAAACTTTCAGGATGTAATCTTGCTTATTTCAGGTTCTTTCAGAGTAAAACTTGGCTCATAGGTTTAAGTTTTTATGCATATTTTATTTACAAATTATTTAAATTCACATGTCTGATTTAGAGATCAGTAAAGTGAAACATTATGTCTTTAGTTGATTTTTAGTATTCTCTAGATAGGACCTGGTTTGTGGAAAATACAATTTTGTAAGTATTTAGGTTTTAATGTTGGTATAAAGTGCCTCTAAAATCTGATCATACTTTTAAACATCAAAATTTATTGCTGAACATATGCAGTGGGTGATTTTATTTTTTCTTTCAAATCAAAATTGGCAGCATATTAGACTTTTGTAATGGCATAATTAACCAGATTATTTTCTCTGTTTCATATTTTAGTTATTCTTAAATACAGTAACTTCAAATAAGATATTTAAATACATGGACACAGGGATATCATGAATTGTTTTTTTTTTTAAGTCATAACAGTCCAACAGCATAAATCCCATGTGTTAAAAATCAAATACATTGCTATATCATATATAATGTCATGTAAAAAAATGGAATATATTGTATTAATATGTATACGTACTTTCTTCTACAGTGTTATAAAAGCCATATATATGTGATTATTTATAACCATGTTGTCCAAGAGACTCACAGAAAAAAATCCACACTTCTTGCCTTTCCTTATAATTTGGAATGACGCTCCTGTAAACATTTTCCCCACTGTATCATATTCCTGGCCTTTCTTTACCCCTCTATGCCTGTTTCCAGTGGGTCTTTGGCTTCAGGTGGAAGGTAGGTGGAGTGCAGCACTCCTGCAGCCAAACCAATCCTTGAAGAGAGAAAACTTCACAAGTTGTTGGCTATCTTTGGCTTGCTACCTCAAGGTTTGCCCCAAGGATGCCATAGCCTAAATACAAATGGTAAAGAAGTAACAGTAATATGAACTTTTATTTCTATTTTAAACCACTTATTTTCAGATCTAATAAAATTTATATTGACTTCATGTCAGTGTTAGACTCATTTACTTTGCGAATATAAAAAAAATAAAATGATGTTCCCTTCTAGTATGGAGGTTCACTGTAATGAAACATGGGGATATACTGATATAATGAAACATGGGGATGTACTTGAGGCACAGGGAACCCTATTATATTACTGAGATAGCCAATCACCAGATTGCTCACCCTTCTTGATAGCAATGTAGAACTGGCCTTGACTTTCCTCTTAAAAATCATCCATAGAAACCTAAATCCTTTAAGAAGGTGCCTCTTGTTCACCTAATTAAATTGGTCTTAAATTTCCCCTTGGGTGCTTTTTCCTTTACTTCAGCAAGCTAAATAAATCTAATTTTTTTTTTTTTTACTTTATCTAGAGAAAAGTATGTTCTTGATAATCTTTGTTGGTGGGCTTTGACAATTCTGGAGCTTCCACTGACATTTTGTTGAGGCTCTTGTTGCCACAGACTAATACTTTTGTCTTAGAAGCAGTGTACTCATCTTATATCTAAGACCACTAGAGGCAAACTTGCCAATAATAGTAAAGGGAGTTAATACTGAAACTATGCTCCAAATCCAAATAAACAAGATTTTCTGTTTCCTCCTCAGAATGAAGGACTCAAAACCTCTTTGCATATCTGGTCTGTTTATACTCATTTTCCTTGATGAAGGACTGACAAATCATTTTCTGGCCATTAACCATCCTCTGTTTTTTGTTTGTTTGTATGTTGCTACTGCCTTGTTTATTAGAGAAAGTTCAAGATCCCTATAGGTCTGATAAATGTCTTTCCAACTGAACTTGAAGACTAAAACCTCTCCTGAGACATTTCTTTTTTGGGGCAAACTTTGCCTTACGTCATTAATCTACACAGTACCAACACTTTCCTCAGAATTGTTAATGTATACAAAGTTAGCTTTTAAAGATATTTTCTCTCCACAAATTCCAACTGCCAGGGGAACTGCTGATTTCTCGTCAGCAGGCAGAAGCAGCTTGACCTTAAGGTTGAGGATCAAAGATATGCACAAGATGTACTTTTACTTTTGACTGATTGTCAGGCCAGCCGCTAATGAATTGGCTGCTGATAAATTTGTTACCTCCTGGCACTTGCTTTTGTATTATCCTTCTTGCATTCATCTTTCTAAAGGGCATGATTGTGCCAAGGACAATTGAAAATTGCAGTAGTAACTTTGGAGAACTTTAGATATAACCAAAATTGTGTTTTTGAGATGCACCTTGGAACAAAATGTGGAAAAAAAATCCCACTAAAAACTCACAAGGAAATAAAATCTTGTTTATATAAAAGAAAGATTACTTTGCTTAATAGAGAAGACCTCCCTCTTTCTTTTTCTGTACTGTGAGGATTAATAAGTACCAAATTTTAATCATGAAATCACGATGGAATTATGAAGGACCCAAATTACTGTTTAAACCAGCTACAGTGACAAGCTCTCTCTCTCATCAAAATTAATTTTCCTTCATAGATGCTTTCTTTATCTTGCAAAGAGAACACAATTAGCCTCTACACTGAACTTTAAACTCTCTTCATGTCTGTCTATAGCTGGTGCACTCTAATTTGCATTTTTTTCTTCCTCTCCTTGTTTTTCCCCTTCACTTAGGAAATTAATTCATCATAAAAATATACACATTCTAAGAATATCTGCTATAGAAAATAGATCTAACACAAAAGGGGTCACATTATAGGAGAACATTTCCTACACTGTAAACATGTGAGCTTTTATAAACAATTTTGATATGTTAAAGGTTTACATACATTTGACATTGGAGAATTCAAGAATTTCCAATAGAAAAAAGAAACAACTCTCTTTTCTTCAATTTTTTTGTTTCTAAAGAAGCAGCTCTACAAAAGAAAAATAATTAAGCTGCTATATTATTGACCTTGTTAACTACATTATATAGTAAAAGGGAAAGCAGGATACTTAGTTTTAAAATATGATCTAAATATTCTTTAAAATTTGATATTTGAATACCAAGATTTCTAAATTATATTAGAAAAAGTTTATGTAATATTTTTATCAGGATGGGTATTTATGTACCTTAAAATGATTTAAATGGCTCTAAGAAAAGATTTATGTCTCCTCCTTGATTTTACCAAAGCATAAATTATTTTATTTTTATACAGTACAAGGCCACAGTATTTTATTTTGTACAAGATTAAGGTTCATTTTCCTGTGATTTAACATTTAAAATTTTTTACATTGGTTTTAAGGATCAGGCAAATTGTAATTGATGCTACAAATTGTTTAAGTCTGCAAAAACATAAAATTATATCTATTTAAAGAAATTTTAATACTGGGAGTATTTTACAGGAATTTAATCTTCTGAAATTCTTATAACCTTACAAATCATAGAGACTTACATGTGAACTTTATATTGCAATTTCCAGATCTTTGATTAGCTTTAAGATTTTAAAGTGATATAAATAATAGACAACAATATTACATCTCCATACAACAAAAGTTTAATTTACTGTGCTGTTTTAAATGCATCATAGTGTAGCCATCAGGTAAAAGGTTAAGAAGGATGCATAAATGTCTTTGATTTATATTAACATCAGTGTTCTCTTTTTTAAAAAAATGTAAAATAATGTGTATAACAATACAGCAGATGTTTACAGTGGACCATAGATAGATATGATTTCGTTTATCAAAGAAACATTTTGTCTTTAAATGAAAACTTTCAGTTCATGCCAGGAAATTAAAAAAAAGGGAGGATAAACGGTGAATTTGAAGACTTACATTAAAAAAAACTTTTATCCTTCTATATAATGCATACACATAATGAGTTTGATGGGAACGATGAAATATGTTAAAGTAATACAATTGGTTAAATTGTATTACTGATGTTGGTGCTTGTAAAAAAGAAAAAATATAAGGATCTTTTATTACAAATTTTTGCTTAGATGATATAAAAAAAAAGCTAAACGTTTCAATTTTTTAGTTTAAAATGACCAAATATTCTGTGCCCAGTTGTCCTTTTATCACAAAAATACTCTGTTGTTTTACTGTACTTTTGATGTATTCCTGAAACTAACACAACATTGTAAATCAACTAGACGCAAATAAAAATTTTAAAAATAAAATATAAGTTCATTGTTCAAGAAAATTTTTTTGGAAATATGATATTTTTTGCTGAATTTAAAAATATAGTCTCAATCTTTTCTTTATAAACTTATGACTTATGTTCTTGTCTTCTCGGAAAATTTTTATTGATTTTTGACCTTTCCTAACTCAAATACCAAATTCAGAATAAAAAATCTGTGAAAATAACTTTTACATTGAAACTATCTTTGTGTTACCTAAATCAAAATTAGTATTTGAACTTTCACATTCTAAAGGGAAGGATAACAAGAATAATTTTGTTTGTAAATCTCTAAATTTTAATTAACTTCCAAATATTATGAGGGCTTTTATTGTTTACAAAACTTCAGATTCCCCCTAAAATTTGACAAATCAAAGAGGAAATTTAGTCTATCTAGATTAATTATTTTTAAAAAATATATCAATATAGAAATGCTTCAATGATAATGCACTTTTCAGATTAAAACAATATGCCCATGTTTGTTTACAGAAGGGCACAAACATTGGCAACAAAATAATTAGAAGAAAAAGAAGACTTGTCTCTGGGTTTTCATATTTTGTAAATTTCTGATATTCATAATATACTTATGGAATAAATCAAAGACCTAGAGATTTGTTCATGCCTTTACTGTTCATATTATATTCCTATTGTCAGAGTAATCAATGAAGAAATATATTTATTGTCTGCTAAAACACAGGAGAGGATTCTACTACCTTCTATACTGGTTAATATAAAAAAAAAAATTCCAGAAATATCTAGTGCTATCGGCAACAAGTACTGACTGTCTTCCCTTGCCAGGGAAGCACGAAATGATCCTAAATTAGTAGGCTGGTGTATTTTGATAGCAAAATAATCCTCAGAAAAACAATCCTAAGAAAAGCACTGCACTTGAAAATCACTGGGAAAGGTCAATCAGTAATATTAGTTGATATCAAATTGAAGTAAACCTTCAAGGGATTGATTTTTGAATGCTTATTTCCTGCTAAAACAACAGTGCCTGGTACCCAACAATAAATATTAGAAATTCTACAATATTGGAAACTGAAAGAAAGGATTCTTAAGAACTCTTCAAAGCAGACAATCTTAGGAGGGAAACTGCTAACCGAAGATCTTTTAATTCAACAGATGACAATAAGAAGTAGAAAGCTTCCACCCAAGACAAGAGAAGGATTATTTCTCTGAGAACAGTTTTCTTCTAGCTTTATTTTTAGTTATCTGTACTGTGATTATACTCCTAACCTCCCACAGCATTTCTATAGCTTCAAAGGGAATTTCATTTTCCTCTTACATCTGAAAGCTGAATAGGTCATCTCCCCTATAATATGAATAAAATGTGATCCTATACTTTTTCTGCTTATTCCTCAATCCCCAGCTATTGCTTTTTGGTGATTTGCTGTGGTTATTTAACAAAGAAAAAAGTACAGGTTGAGTCATGTTTGGGTCTGTAAATGGACCACAACCAGTCAAGTTGAACAGCTTCGATACAATAACCTTACAGACGAGTGACCTTGAAAACACTGACAAAATGAAATCCCCTGTGTGGGAGATCTTTATGCAGTACATCTCATTGTTTACTTCATATGGCCTGAGGTATGGTTCTAAAATGAATTATGGGTAGTAGCTATGGGGTTGGCTTGCTACTCAGGGACTTGGGAAGTACAAATTTGGAATAAATGGTCATAAGATTATGTGGGTGAGCCTTCCAGAATATGAAGATTTTTGTGTTCTCTGTAAATGCCCACCAGACAGGATCCATGGGGAAAATGTTCTTAATATTTAGATAGACAAGATGGTCTATCCTAGGAATATTGATCAGTTTTTCTCAGTTATCTTAGTGTTTACTCAGTGAGAACATATATGGAGTAGCCATGGTGAAAGTGATGTTGGCTAAGCATGGGTTCAACTACCTGGTTTTCCAGGTAAATAAATGCTAATATAATACTATTTCTTGGTGGGCCAGAGAGCTACCTGGTGGAAGATAAAATTTTATACTGCTCCAATAATGGAGTGGACAAACTTTTGACTTCATAGAATTGGTCATATATTCCAGATAAGGATTTGCATTCCTGGACCAGAATACTCTGCCATTTCCATTATTAGTAGATTTGTAGATTGCCTCATTCAGCACTTTGGCATTGTACATGACATTGCATCTGTGCAAGGACAAAGATCATTTTACTGTGCAACACAATCTGTCACTGAGCCATTTTGTGTCTCACATGGCATTGAACCAGCAAGCTTGGGGGAAGGTTTACTAAATTGCTTTGAAAGATAAATCCCAATTACCAGTGGTAAATTGGATTGCTACTTCAAAATGCTGGTGCAGAGTACTATATTTAAAACTAAGTGGATTAATTAGTATGCTTTTATTTGTAATATCTTTCTCAAATGTACTGGTGAATAGCAAATTGTAATAACCCAGATTGAGTTGAAAGACACAAATTCTGAAGTTTTTAAGACTTGGACAAAAAGCCCTGTGCAGCTGAGCGGCTGGCAGAAGGTGAAAAGAACATAGAATGGGCAATGAAAGAAGACAGCCATGATAACTCTCTTAAGCCTCAAGAACAGTACTGAGGTGGTTAACTATCTCTGTCTGTTTAAAAATCAGTTTTTCCCTCATCTTTCTGCCTATAAATTATATGAAGAACACTTGTGGGGGCTAATAGTTCAGGTTTAAGTAGGTATATGAGGGAGTTGACCTTGCCCCCCAACAATATGGTGCATGATGGAATATGTGTGTGTTGGGACAACCTGGTGAGGAACAACATCGATGGACTATGACAGATAACTTTTATTCATCTTTCTTACCCCTGTTCTCTACTTGAACAAGATAGCTTTTAGGGTTGTACAAATATCACATGTGTCTTCTGGCTTCCAGTTGAGTTGGGCCAATGGGAAATCTGGATGAGAAATAAAAGGAAGGTAGGAGGGTGAGATCAGGCAATCTATTCCTCTGATTCCTTCCCTGTGAGATCAGCATGGACTCGCCATGCACTTTGACTCAAGTTCAGCGATTATCCCAAGGAGGTCTACTCTATACAAGTGGCTCTTTCTGATTCTGATAATCACTCCCTCCACTTATACCTTCAGGCTTGTGATGAAAAGAGCTCTGCTTCTCTTAGCTCTGGGTTACTCAATTAAACTGTTTATTTATCTTTCACACCTTTCAAAAAAAAAACAATTGTAAATAAACAGGCCTTTCAGTTTTCTAATTTGAGTATTCCATGTATTTCCAGATGGGACCTAGGTTGAAATAGTGGCCTACTTTAAAGTACAATATTAAGGGGCTTCCCTGGTGGCACAGTGGTTGAGAGTCCGCCTGCCGATGCAGGGGACATGAGTTCTTGCCCCGGTCCGGGAAGATCCCACATGCCGCGGAGCGGCTGGGCCCATGAGCCATGGCCGCTGAGCCTGCGTGTGCGGAGCCTGTGCTCTGCAACGGGAGAGGCCACAACAGTGAGAGGTCCGCATACTGCAAAAAACAAAAAAACAACAACAAAAAAACCCCCAATATTAAGTTATTGCATTGATAGACTAGTTTTAAAAATGTAGTTATGAAATTAGAGACAGTAATTTAAATAAGCTATAGAGACCTGATACTGTTAAAGTTTCCCTAAAAGCTCTAATGTCCTACTAACTAGAACATCTTACTTTCGATATATGCTATAGTAATGATAGGGAAAAGTTTAGCAAGATAGATTTGCTAGAAAAGAGAAAGAATGGTAGTAAACATAGGGACAGAGAATTCACAAAGGGACCTTGACGAAGGGAATGTCTTACTCTATATGGAAAAGACAAGACAGAGTGTGTTACTCATAGTACATCACAAGAGGAAAAATGAATTATACATATGTAAAATCAGAATTATATAAGCTATTAATTCACCTGTAATGCATAAACTTAGGTGAAACTGATTTCTTATGCGATATTAAAAACAAAAAGGCTACAAGTTGTTAGAATGAAATAAATTTATGCTTCACCATATATCCATAAAAAAGATTGGAACAGAATCAAAAAGCCATGGCCATTATTTCAAATTCTCATCTCTGGGTAGAAATATGTGAATAATTAAGCTGACAATAAAACTTAAGAAAAAATAGTACAAATGTAACTGCAGAAAAATGGTCACTCTTTGAGTAACAGTCACAGGTAACAAAGAAAATCCTCATGTGACTACAAAAAGCAGAAACTGCTTTGTAAAGGAGTTTAAATCATGAGATCAGAACTCTGACCAAAATGCAGGTACTTTTGGGACAGCCCATAAGCAGACAATCTTAGGGAATTAAGGTATAATATCTGCTATACCCTAAAGTTATCTCAGGAAGTAGTCTTCCGTCAGAATTAAGTGGCAGTAGGTAACATTTATATTGATTATCAAATTATAGAATATCTTTCATGTATATGGTTTTATTTAAACTTTAATCTGTGATGGAGGTATTAGGTTTCAGTTATTATATTATCCCCCTTTTATAAATGTGGGAACCAAGGATAACAAGGTTAAATGAGATACCAAAAATATCTGGTAAATAGGTAATTGAGCTGAAGCTAGAATTCAGGTCCTGAGAAACCAGGTTGTTTTTCACAGTGTCATGCTTTTCTATATAAAGTTTTTATGTTTTTTAGATGCACAGTAGACACGGGATAGGTGATAAATCTGGTTCTGGATTATGTTTTTAAGATATCCTCTAATTGCATTAAAACTATTTCTACATATCCTCATGTTTATTCAAACTATATCAGTATTTCATGAGAGCAACCTTGTGTGTTTTCATGTCAATAAACAATTGTTTGTTGACTTAAATGTGGACTGGGTATAATGCAGTTTTGAGTAATATCAAGAATTTCATACACCCTAATCTATGAGATCTCTCTAAACTGAAGGGAAGAAAAAAACTACACTGTATAGAGAAGGTGCATTTTTTACTTGCTTTTCAATTAAACAGACAGGATTGGATTTGAAGATCTGACTTACCAAAATGATCAAAGTCATTAGTTCATAACCAGAGGCAGAGCTGTGAATTTAGAACACAATCAGGGGCATCAGTCAAGCATAACAGGAACAGTTCTGTTCACATATGTTCTGTTTTAAAATGGAACATCCATAACAGTTCAGTGGAGCTCAAAATTACAGCTGAGAAGCGATCAGTTAACTACCCCAAAAAAACTGCATATGGGAAATAGACTGAAAAATTAGTTTCTTAACATTGACATGTTGCTGCAACATTATATTCATGGAAAGATCTAAAGAACATTCTCTTCAAAATAAATAGTGTACGTACTGTAAAGGAAAAAAATTTAAATTAGAATAAGCATATATTTTAAAGATCACATTTTTAAAAACAAATACAAAAAAACAGTGCTAGGAAGATAAACTAAGAAAATTTATAGTGTCTTACATATTATAATAGGTACTGAGGGCAAGAAAGATAATCTAGGAAGTTGTTCCATTATTACCAAAAAAAAATTTCATATAGGTTTACATTTTGGAGTTTCTTGTTCATTGATTTTCCAAAAAAAAATGATTGGATGTTCACAGTAGTACAGAAGCAGAATTATGCATCAAGAAAAGAAACTGTGCCATGTAATCTCAGACTTCAAATTTTTTTTCCTCATGGAAGGCATCATGACAGTAATGTTTGTTCATGCCAGTGCTGGTTGGGTGTTCCAATTAATTGGAAGGTACACAATCTGTAGGGAAAAGCAGATAAGAGTAGAAATGAGGATCAGTGGTCAAGCTACTTCTTCTTGTAATTGCCAGTCAACAGCAAGAAAACTAACTCTGTGAAGTAAATTCACATGGAAGACAGGCAGTAGAGTAAATTGGTCAGGAATACAAACCCTATACTAAACTGTCTAGGTTCCAATCCTAGATCAACCGTTTGCTGAGTGACTACAGAAAACTAATTAACTTATCTGTGCTCCCAATTCCTATTTATAAATTGTGGATAATAATAGTACCTGACTCAAGGAACTGTTGTAAAAATCATATTTCAGTTAACAGATAAAATGTGCTAAGAATGGTGCTCAGCATGTTGTAAATATTGTATAAATATCTGTGTATTATTATTTTTTATTATCCATTAACATAACACCTCCAAACAGTTAATTTTTTTTTTTAAACAGACCTACTGGTGTCTGCCCCCTGGTGGGTGGAATTGGTCCAGAGGCTTATGTAGGCTTCCTGGTGGGAGAGACTGGTACCTGTGCTTTGGTGGGTGGAACTGGGTCTTGTCCCTCTGGTGGGCAGGGCCGTGGAAGTTCCTTAAAGAACTGAAAATAAAGCTACCATATGATCCAGCAATCCCACTCCTAGGCATATATCCAAAGAAAACCATAATTCAAAAAGGTACATGCACTCCAAGTTCATTGCAGCACTATTCACAATAGCCAGAACATGGAAGCAACCTAAATGTCCATCAACAGAAGAATGGATAAAGAAGATGTGGTACATAAATACAAGGGAATATTACTCAGCCATAAAAAAGGAAAGAAATAATGCCATTTGCAACAACATGGATGGACCTAGAGATACTGAGTGAAGTAAGTCAGACAGAGAAAGACAAATATCATATGATATAGCTTATATGTGGAATCTAAAAAAAGGCTACAGATGAACTTATCTACAAAACCAAAATAGAGGTACATATGTAGAAAATAAACTTACAGTTACCTGGGGGATAAAGGAGGGGAGGGATAAATTGGAAGATTGGGATTGACATACACACTACTATATATAAAATAGATAACTAATAAGGACCTACTGTATAGCACAGGGAACTCTACTCAGTACTCTGTAATGACCTATATGGGAAAAGAATCTAAAAAAGAGTGGATGTATGTATTTGTATAACAGATTCACTTTGCTGTACACCTGAACCTAACACAACATTGTATCAATTATACCCCAATAAAAATTAAAAAAAAAAAACAACAGCAGACATACTAGTAGTCTGCTTATAATATAATAGACTTAGACTGGCACAAGTTGTATTATGAATTAGGACCTGGCTCCCCGATCTTCCACCTCCTTAGAGCTGGATCCCAGAGCAGAGGCTTTTCACATTATAGGGAGAAAGTTCCCAGCAACAAAGTCCCTTGAATGCACTGCCTGTGGCCTTGGCAAGTGTTATTCTTATCGGATATTTAGATAATTAATTCCTGTCCATCTTTAATTTCTCAGATTAAGTGTCACCTTTTAATTGAGGTCTACTTTGGTATCCAGTTTAAGAATCTTCTCTCCTACTCAGCTCTAGAGTCAGTCTCCCCCATCCCCCCCCCAAAAAAAAACCTGATTCATTTAATGGAGAATGGGACTAGCTGTGCTTACTACTAACACTATGTCATTGTTTCTACTCCAATCTTGATTCAATACCATGTGCTGCTGTCTAGACTTTTCGGTTTCTGTATCTGTAATTGCCTTTACAACAGTGAGAAACCTGACTTTCATTATCCTCAATGTATGTATTCATTTGTTCAAACATAGAATATGCAGATATTAGTTTAAGAATTGATAACCTTGTATCACTACAAAAATCAAAGCTATTAGCTAGAGTTCAATATTGATTTACAGTTCAATTTTTAGGTAAAAATATGCATACAGTGAAATGTACAGATCTTAAGAATACAATTTGATGTGTTTTGACAATGCAGACATTCACTTAACCATACTCTCGTTAATATATATGTTCATATCCTCAGAAAGTTCCTTCATGTTCCCTAGTCAATTCTCCCAAAAGGCAATCATTTCTTAAATTTTTTTCATGATTAGTTTTTTCTCTGTTCTACAACCACAGATAAATGGAATCATATGGTACGCGCTCTTCTGTGTCTGCATTCTGTCATTCAGCATTTGTTCAACAGACATATTTAACATGCTATTTCAAAAGTGGCATTATTCACAAAATGTGTGCAAAAAGGAATAAGTAGAGGGTCATGTTTTGTAACATGTTTTGTTACATCATAAAAGTATTCTCGGAGGCAGACTGCTTCTACTGGCTCACCTGCTGTCTTTCCCCTTTGAACTATGTCTGTAAGTCTTCCACACACATCAGAAGTTTAACATCATTGGTATCTTTTCTATATTAAGCACATACATTTGTTAACTTGATCCCAGACTATTTGTCTTGCTAATGACAAGCCTTTTGTATTCTAAGGATATCTTATAGCTACAGAAGATTAAAATATTTTCCTTAAAGACCAATAATAACATGGATATATTAGGAGTTTAGGATTAACATATACACACTACTATATATAAAATAGGTAAACATAAAGGACCTACAGTATAGCACAGGAAACTATACTCAATATCTTATAATAACTTATAATGGAAAAGAATCTGAAAAAGAATCTAGCTAGCTATGTATATACGTATAACTGAATCATTTTGCTATATACTTGAAACTAACAGAATATTGTAAATTAACTATACTTCACTTTTAAAAAACTAGGAAAACAAACGAATTTTGTATTTTTTTATCTGCAAGATAAATCATTAAATTCATTAGATCATTCTTACTAACATATCCAGTTAAAACGAAATGTTTTCTGACTCTGTATCTATTTCCTCTGTCAGTAAGTAAGAAGATAATAGAGATACCATTAACAAATAAAAGGGGATTGTTACCTTCATAATACTTATGCTGCTGTAAATTTTGAGGACATAAGGTTTAAAACGTTAAAGTTTGAGTATTCTATTTCAAGCTGGGCCAGTCTTTGAGTTTCAAAAATTCACAAAGATGATTTAAAGGAAATGTTAGAACGGGCTGAAGCTGCTAATCATAATTACTAAATCTCTGAAGATAATTGATTATGAAAGTCCTCTATGCTAGTTTTGACATCAGTAGCATGTCTGCTATTTTCCTCTTCAAAGAATTTATCTTCCAAATGAACTGTTTTTTTAAATTGACACCCTGTAGGACACTGTATCCAGAGAAATTAGTGATATTGCTTGTTATATTACTAAATTTTCCTATATTTGGGCTTGCTTCTTATAAACTTTCAAAATTTACATATGCTAAATTTTTCAATATTCCCAGAGTTTATTCCTATATTTTAATCCATGACAAGATAAGGAACTTGAGTCAGACAGTTAATCTATCACATGACTAAACATTTGGTTTAGTTGGCCCTTCCTTTTTTTTTGTAGCAAGACTTTTCCCATGTAGGAAGTAGTGTGTTAATTCACATATTAGCACAAGCTCCTGAGCTTATTTGCAGACTGGCACTTTGAGTAGTATTTCTCTGTAAACCAGAGTTCAGCAAACTTTTTCAGTAAAGGGCCAGACAAACATTCTAGACCTGTGGGCCATATAATTTCTGTTGCAAATAGTCAACTATGCTCTGCAGCATAAAAGCAGCCATTGACAATACGTAAGTGAATATGTCTGGCTGTGTTCTAATAAGACACTTTTATGGACAATGTCATTTAAATATTATACATTTTACATGTCACAAAATATTATACTTTGAGTTTTTTTCAACCATTTAAACATGTAAAAATCATGTTTAGCTTGTGAGCCATAGAAAAATAAGTAGTCTCTTAACTCCTGATCTAAACTATCCTCTAAGTATCAGCTAAATTGTCACTTGTAATTTGAAATTTTCCCTAGTTTATGTAAAATGTTTTCTAACTCAAGCAGATTTAGTATTTCTCCTACACTTTCTTTAGAATTCATGTACAACTATAAAGATTTATTGAGTTTAATTTTTGTGACAATTTTTTTTTTCTCTCCAGAACACTAAAGTATCTCAGGTTCTACATCTGTTAAGTGTAGTTGAGATTTGAACGTAAGAGTTCGCATCAGAGACTGTTATTATTCACAACAGCAAATGTCAATTCTTAAGTAATCTCTCTGCCATCTATTACAAGTAGGGGCTGAGGAACAGAACTCAATAGGTGGAGAAAAAGCATAATTTGGGGATTGAATGAGTAGCATTTAAGGAGATCAGTGTGTCAAGTGGTTTTGCTGGACTCTGGACAAGTTATTTAGTTTTTGAGTTTCTGCTTCTTCATTTTAATATTGAAAGGCTATGATGAGATGTTCTTTAAGTTTCTCTCATTTCTTTCATTTTTATGATTCTAAGACATCAGGACAGTATACAATCAGGAAATAGTTTATATAGTGAGTATCCAAAATACACAGATTTGCATATTGAAAGGACAAGAGAAGGAAAATGTTAAAGAGGCAAACAAAATAATATTTTTAAATGGCTCATTAATCAATGAGGGTACTGGAAATAATTCAGTAAACATGTTAGTGTATGCCACACTGAATTTACCATCAAATTAATGAAGCTGGAGTCTGGTCCAGTGCTGGATTATAGCATTTACAGCGTTAAAAAAACTTTTTTAAAATTATTTTATATTTATTTTTGGCTGCGTTGGGTCTTCATTGCTGTACGCGAGCTTTCTCTAGTTGCGGCAAGCGGGGTCTACTCTTCTTTGCGGTGCACGGGCTTCTCACCGTGGTGGCTTTTCTTGTTGTGGAGCACGGGGTCTAGGCACGCGGGCTTCAGTAATTGTGGCACATAGGCTCAGTAGTTGTGGCACACGGGCTTAGTGGCTCTGCAGCATGTGGGATCTTCCCGGGCCAGGGCTCGAACCCATGTCTCCTGCATTGGCAGGTGGATTCTTAACCACTGCACCACCTCTGCATACTTGGGAATTATCTATGCACCAACCTGGGCACCTTATGACAAACCCTGCAGTCATGTGATGCTCTGCCTAAGCTAATCGATAGCATCAAGAGCCAGAACCAAAAATTCTAATTTTGCCAGATCTCTGACACTAAGTCTCTGACTGCAGTTTACATTATCATCAGTGGTGCTATTCTGTTTGAAATTTTGAAGTCCGTTTATTGCATCCTGCCTAATATTCCTGTCATTTTTGGCCACAACCCACAATAAAAGCCCCTTGATTTCTATTCTCATGTGGATGCTACTCAGAAACTGTCTATTTACCTATGCCAAGTTCCCCACTACCTTTCTCCAAATTTTTTCCACTGGGGTCTCTGTATTCCTTGGTTTCATAGTCATCTAGGATATCAAACCATTCAAAGAAAATCTAGCAATAAATGATATCTGAATTTCCTCCACAGGAAGAGGAGAAGCTGCTAAAGTCACCAGCTACCATATTCTTTGAGATGGGAGATAAAGTTAGCTGACTTCTTATTATTCAAAAAACATACCCCCTGATTACTTCTCCTTAGACTATTTTTTTAAAAAACAGTCCAACTTTTTCACTTTACTGCACTCCTCATATGCTATATATTGCTTCGTGGGCATGGACACATCCTCTACTGATTTTAATACTTGGTGAAATCTTCTTCACTACTTCATTTGCTGCAGACCAGAAAAATCATTGCAATGATATTATATGATACTGTCTCTCTAGTAGGTAGAATATATGGGTTGACAGAATTATGAAATAAAAAACAGAACATCCAGTTAAATTTGGGTTTCAGATAAAAAGCAATTTTTAAAGTATCCCCCAAGCAATATTCAAAATATATTTACACTAAATAATTATTTGTTGTTTATCTGAAATGCAAATGTAACTGAGCATTTTGCATTCTAAATGACAATCCTAATAGATGGTATATAAGGCATATTATGAAGTGAAATATACATTTTTTTGAATAAGGAAAATCAATTATATGGCTGTATGTGTGTATGTGTGTGTTTCAAGAGCAAGGTGGATACCACTTTCATTTCCCATTCCCAATGATGGTAGGATCAGTGGAGCCTATGACTATAGACCTGTTGCCACACTACCTTTTTTATAAAGTGAGTTTCTTTGTCTGAGGCAATACTATGTGGAATACCATATTAATAAATCAAACATACTCAAATAATGATGCTGATGGAAGTCCTGTCAGCAAGAAAGGCAAGTCCATATTCAGAATACATGTTAATCCTGAAAAGGATAAATTATTGTCCTTTCCATGATGAAATGTGTATTAAGGAATCAACACCAAGTGGCTAGTTGGCCTCCATGACAGATCATGGTATATAGGGGCCTCAGAGCCATTAGTGTCCACTGCTGACAGGTTGGATATTTAGCACCTCTGGTGGCTAGATCAGCTTTAGCAAGAAAGAGGCCTTGTGGTTTGGCTTATACATAGTCTCTGTATCTGCCACCATGGCTACTCCATTTATGTGCAACCACTGGAGTGGTGGAGGGAAGAGGCTAGTTGACATCTACTGCGTATCATCCTTACCCCCTGGTTACTGAGTTCTACTTGTGCAGTGTATGCTCTCTTGTGTGCATTAGTGAGTGCTACAGAGGTCTTCACATTTTGTGCCCACTCCTGTAGTTACGTTAACATACTTCTTTTTCAGACCTCCTTGTCTATGGACTTCTAATTTCTCTCATTCCAAGTCCCAGACCAAACATTTGTTACAGCCCAGGGATCAGTGTATGTTCTTACTTGAGGCCACTCTCTCTCACACAGGTGGACAGCCAGATGCATAACCCAAACCTCTTTCCCAGGAGTACTACTGTCTTTCCAAGATAGCCCGTGATGGACTGTAGTTAAAAACCAACCCTAGAGGGGTGGGATAGGGAGGGTGGGAGGGAGATGCAAGAGGGAGGGGATATGGGGATATATGTATACGTATAGCTGATTCACTTTGTTATACAACAGAGACTCACACACTATTGTAAAGCAATTACACTCCAATAAAGATGTTAAAAAAAAAGCAATAGATTATTGGCTCACAAAATATACTGAATTAACCAATTAATCCAATAAACCCAGGTGTTTTTCCCTATCTTTTCTCAGTTGATTATCTATAAGACACCACTTATGAGGTCCTAGGTGTAAGCTGAAAATAACAAAGACAAGACCCTGTGGGGGTGGGATGCAGAATTAAACTTCCAGGCAGTTCTGCTTGTGCACATGTGTGAAGTATACAGCTATACAGCTCTAGTAACCTAGTTGTAGCCCTCCCAAATAGATCACAAACACTGGCTATTGAAAGCAAAAGCACACAGAAGCCAGAGAGGTATGTATAAAAAGGGTAAAATGAATCTGAGAAGTATCAAAGTGGAACACAGACAGTGTCTGCACATTTGGTAACCTTGTTGTTTCTTAACATTTGTTCAGCAATTCAACAACATGAAATTTAATACAGGCAAACCTCGATTTCAGAACACCACAATAAACAAATCAAGTCACACATTTTTTTGATTTCCCAGTGCATATAAACTTTATGTTTACACTACACTGTAGTCTACTAAGTGTGCAATAACATTGTGTCTAAAAAAATAATGTACCTATCTTGAGTAAAAAATATTTTACTGCTAAAAAATGCTGACCATCATCCAAGCCTTTAGCAAGTCCTAATCTGTTTGCTGGTAGAGGGTCTTGCCTTGATGCTGATGGCTGCTGACTGATCAGGGTGGTGGTTCCTGAGGGTTGAGGTGGCTGTGGCCATTTCTTGTAGAAAGACAACAATGAAATTTGCCACCTATAGTGACTGTTCCTTTCATGAGTTATTTCTCTGTAACATACAATGCTGTTTGATAGCATTTTATCCACAGTGAAATTTCTTTCAAAATTGGAATCAAACCTCTTAAACCCTGCTGATGCTTAATCAACTAAGTTTATATCATACTCTAAATCTCTTGTTGTCATTTCAGCAATATTCACAGCATCTTCACCAAGAGTAGATTCCAGCTCAAGAAATCACTTTCTTTGCTCATCCATGAGAAGCAACTAATTCGTTAACATTTTGTCATGAGATTGTAGCAATTCATTCCCATCCTCAGGCTCCATTTCTAATTCTATTTCTCTTGCTATTTACACCATATCTGCAGTTACTTCCTCCACAGAAGTCTTGAACCCTCAAAGTCATCCAAGAGGGTTGGAGTCAACTTCTTCCAAACTCCTGTTAATGTTGATATCTTAATCTATTCCCATGAATCATGAATGTTCTTAATGGCTTCTAGAATGGTGAATCCTTTCCAAAAGGTTTTGTATTTTCTTTGCTTATATCCATCAGAGGAATCACTATCTGTGGCAGCTTTAGCCTTAAGAAACGTATTTCTTAAATAACAAAATTTGAAGGTCAGAATAACTCCTTGATCCATGGGCTGCAGAATGGATGTTATGTTAGCAGACATGAAATCAAAGTTAATCTCATTGTCCATCTCCATCTGAGCTCTTGGGTGACCAGGTACATTGTCAATGAGCAGTAATATTTTGAAAGGAATCTTATTTTTCTGAGCAGTAGGTCTCAACATTGGGCTTAAAATATTAAGTAAATCATATTGTAAACCTATGTGCTGTCATCCAGGCTTTGTTGTTCCATTTATAGTGCACAGGAAGAGTATATTTAGCATAATTCTTAAGGGCCCTAGGATTTTTAGAATGGTTTATGAGCATTGGCTTCAGCTTAAATTCACCAGCTACATTAGCCCCTAACAAGTGCTTTGAAGCTTTGAAGCCAGGCATGTACTTCTCTCTAAATATGAAAGTCCTAAATGGCATGTTATTCTGATAGAAGGCTGTTTCCTCTCATTGAAAATCTGTTTAGTGTAACCACCTTCATTAATAATCTTAGCTAGATATTCATAATAACTTGCTATAGCTTTTACATCAGTATTTGCTGCTTCATCTTGCACTTTGAAGTTACAGAGATGGTTTCTTGCCTTAAACCTCATGAATAAACCTCTGTTGGCTTCAGACTTTTCTTCTGTCGCTTCCTCACCTCTCTCAGCCTTCATAGACTTGAGCAGAGTTATAGCCTTGCTCTGGATTAGACTTTGGCTTAAGAAAATGTTGTGGCTGGTTTGGCCTTCTATCCAGACCACTAAAACTTTCTCCATAACAGCAATAAGGCTGTTCTGCTATCTTAATATTCCTGTGTTCACTGGAGTCACACATTTAATTTCTTTCAAGAGCTTTTCCTCAGCATTCACAGCTTGGCTATTTAGCACAAGAGGCCTGCCTTTTGACCTATCTCAGCTTTGGCATGTCTTCCTCACTAAGCCTAATCATTTCTAGCTTTTGATTTAAAGTGAGAGATGTGTGACTCTTCCTTTCACTTGAACACTTAGAGGCCATGGTAGGGCTATTAATTGGCCTAATTTCAATATCATTGTGTCTCAGGGAATAGAAAGGCCTGAGGAGGAGAGAGATGGGGGATCGCTGGTCAATGGAGCAGTCAGAGCACACACCACATTTATCAGTTAAGTTTGCTGTCATGTATGAGAGCTGTTTGTGGCACCACAAAACAATAACAATAGTAACATCAATGATCATTGATCACAGATCTCTATAAGAAATATAATTATCATGAAAAAAATTGAAACATTTAGAGAATTATGGAAATGTCACACAGACATGAAGTGAACAAATGCTGTTGGAAAAATGGCACCAATAGATTTGCTCAATGCAGGGTTGCCACAAATCTTCAATTTGTAAAGAATTCTGTATCTGTGAAGTACAATAAAGCAAAGAACAATAAAACAAGATATGCTCGTAAGTTTTCTAATCCTTTTAGCTAAGCGAGTTGGAGAAAAATCAATGAACTATGTAGATAGTGGTCATTACAACTTAATTACAACACTCTCCTGAGTCTTCACTGTGACCATTCTTGGTTGAGTCACATAATAAACATTCTAAATCCACAATCATTATTTTAAGTCTTGCCTTCATCATTTCCAATAGACAACTTGAAAAACTCTGGCGGTCATGGGTATTCTTTTCAACTTGTGCTCAGGTTCAAACATTATTTCTGTCTATGACTTTTAGTCACTACCTTTTTTCTGGTCTCAGATAGTGAGGTATTCATCCTGCTCAGGACTAACCTCTCTACTTGTATCAGCTCCATCTTTTACCCATTCATCATACATTATTCTCTAGCTCTCTTTACCTCCTTTTTCTTAGATTAAACTTATATCTTTTTATTAAGAAAAAAGTCCTTGACCCTGGGAACATTCTAGTGACTAATACTCTTACCTATGTTTACATTAAAACTTGTCAAGAAGAGTCCTATTTAGTCATTGTGTCTACTTTGTTGCCTGTCAGTCTTCAATCTGTTATAATCTGTGCAGTTAATTCTCTTCCAGGTCCTGAAGCTACTGTGGCTAAGGCCCCTGTGATTTCTTAGTATTCAAAACAAATATGTTCAGTGACTGTCTATCTAGATATCTCCTAACATTATTATGGTTATATATTTCCACTGAGGCATAGATACTCCCTCTGCAAATACAACACTGAATTTTCTTTGACTCTCCTCTGATTGCTTAGATAATGTGTTTTTCATGTCTTCTCTTTTCCTGTCCAAGAGATACTACCGATTCTCCCTTGATGGTCCTATGTACTCTACAGGTCTTGAACACCATTGATATCTGTATTTCAGACAGATTTCAGGTTCATATATCCAGCATCTTCTTGTACACATCTACTTTATACTCATAGCTAACACAAAATTATTCAATACTGAAAGCATAATCTCTCTATCCAGTTATCTACCTTAGTAACCAAGGGGTCATCCTTAACTTCTTTTTCTAATTCCACTATATACATTCAGTTCTATAGCTACATTCAATTAATTGTCAAGTCCTGTTGGGTTTATCACTTATACATTTCTCAAACCTACTCTAACTTATCCATTCCTACTACAACTATTCTCATTCAAATATTCACTGTTTCTTATTTAAATTACTACAATAGCCAATAACTTTTTTCTAATTTCTAATTCATCATGCTTAGTGATTTTTCTATGTTTCTGCTTGAAATATTTATCTAAAACATAAACTTAACTGACTTTGTTTGACTTCCATCAAATGTAGACAAGGTACAAGGATTTGAGTACAAGCAGTTTACATGGGAGGCGATCCCCGAAAGCATAATTTTGAAGTGAAGTGAGACAGGAGATGGAGGAAAGTCAATAAATGATGTATTAATAAGTGAGTTATCACCCTGAAGCTCAATCCTGTTGAGGACCTATTAAAAGAATTGTATATCATACTTCAGAAATGACTGCTAGGGCATAAGAAAGCTATAAAGTTTATTTCTCAATTCCTGTCTCTCACTGGTTGAGGATCATTTGTAAGGTGAGTTGACTTCCTGGCACTTCCACCTGCCCTTTGTGAAGGCCTAACACAGTCCTATAGTCAAGGAAAGCTGTCCAACAGAGATAATCAGGTGCTTGAGGTAGGAAACAATTAATGTATATGGGAACTGTAACTGAAGCTACAGGTTACCTCCAGTTTGGGCTAAGAGCATTGGAATGAGGCTGTGGTAGAGTCTGCTGCAATACCTACATACTTTTCTATTTCAAACACTTTACTGTCTTATTAGTACATATAAGATGAATTCTGAACCTCTTGCTGAGTTATACAAGGATATACACTAATTTCTCTAAGATGCAACAGGTCAATTCTTATCACTCCCTGCCTCATGTATTTTATTCCAACACAACCAAATTGCTTGTAGATATTAAGCACATATTCCTGTGTTGCCCCAAACTCATCCTCAACTTTTACCTGACTAATAATTATTGTTCATGATACAGGCAAAGAATCACCTCTTTCTGGATGCCAAACTGGAAACTTCCAGGCTTGTATAGGAACTTCTTTTTATCCTCCAGTACCATTACCATAGTCATGTAATATGTTTTTCCCCCACATATCCATTATAGGAAATTTATCTATGCTTGTTTCTTTTACCTCTACTTAACTTTGCATCCCTTCTCTGTATCTATCTTATTTATTAATTTTTTTGTAGTCCTAGTATATGGCTAAGTGTCTGACATAGCAAAATTCTTCATACTTACTGAATAAAACATTAAGCTCTTGGTATCCCATATGCAGAGGAGTAATTCAATCCAAGCAAGTCATATGTTAGAGCACAATGGGCCATAACTCAAAAGTATATTAATTTTCTTTGTGAAAATTTTTTATGGTTTTAGTTCCATTTATGTCAAAACATCTCTTCTATATTCAATCTTAAAATAAAGTATGCATTGTATAAGCATTTCAAGTGTTCACCTAAGATATAGGAATGAATCGACGCTACTTTAGCTGTCAGTAAAATAAAAAGTATTAAAGGCAGATTTTTACATTATTTATTGTCCCACTGTTAGATGACATGACACTAGGAGATAAAATGTAGAATTTTTATACCTGTGGCTCATTATCATTAATTTTCTCGGAATTGAAGAAAATTCTTTCATCTTAATTTCCCAGACATCTATTTTGCTGAATTCTTTCTAATAGCACTATCAGAGATGAATTGCTCTGATAGTGCTTACTTGAAGCACTTACTTACTTGAAGCACTATGGAAGACCAATACTGCACTTCCCAATATCTCTACCAAATAATAATTCCATCTTAATGACTGAATATAATTTCACTGAAGACTCATAGTTGCTAAACCAATAAAAGTGCACATTACCAAATGATTACAGATCATAGTATGTATTTGAAATATACATTAGTTGTTACAAAAAAGTTTAAAGAAACGAGATAATTTAAGAAAATAACAGGGCCTCCCTGGTGGCGCAGTGGTTGAGAGTCCGCCTGCCGATGCAGGGGATACGGGTTCGTGCCCCGGTCTGGGAGGATCCCATATGCCGCGGAGCGGCTGGGCCCGTGAGCCATGGCCGCTGGGCCTGCGCATCCGGAGCCTGTGCTCCGCAACGGGAGAGGCCACAACAGGGAGAGGCCCGCATATCGCAAAAAGAAAAAAAAAAAAAAAAAAAAAAAAAAAAAGAAAATAACAGTGAAGTGGTTGAAAGCATTTTGTTTAAAATGTAATATGGCCAGGTAGAACATGTATCAATAACATGTAACAGGAAGAAAGTGGCCCCTCCTAATTTTATTTCTCTTGCCAGTCAGTAAAATGATGTTTCTTGAATTACTAGCATCTCTAGTCTTTGTTCTTTCTGTTGAGATCTGACAGATGGGAGCTCAGCAGCAGCCACACAGAATGGGACATGTGTACAGATCAGATAAGACCTTCATCTCTAGGAGGTTCACTTAGTCTTCCTAAGCACTTTTGACCCACTTCATCCAATAATTCCTCACAACAGTAAAATTACCAGGCATTCATGGAATTTTCTGTGAATAAAAATAAGCCTTGGTCATATACCATAGGGAACTTTTTTTCTAGATCCCTTTAGTATATGTGAATAAAAAACATGTTTCCCCACATAAACATTACATTTTTTCATTAAGTATTGATAATTTTTCGTTTAAATGTTATCATTAAAAAAAATTGTTTCCACAAAGAATTTTGGGCTATGTATTTGATGACAGATATACAAACCTAGTTGAGATTAAAATATATTCAAAATATGCTGTCATATTTAGGTAGAGCTTTAAAATTTTAATAAGCCTTAATATTAGTCTTATTTTAAACTCACTAATGAACACATAGTGTCTTTAAAAAGCTTTCAAGTGGTTTGTTTTGAAATGGAATTTGGATAGATATCCTTAATGATTCTTCTTCCAAATTCTCACTAAATGAAAACACAGGAAAACAAAATGAAACACAAATAAAAGATTCATAACACTGAAAGTCAAGACTGACAGAAAATATTATGCTGGAACTGACAGTAGTTTTAAAGCAATCAAAGCTGGACTTAGAGAAGCTTAACCAGGGTTAACAAATTATGGTTTCACATCATGAAAAGAAAAGCCTAGCAAAATATAGTTAATTTCTTTGTGCCTTCCTAGAAGGCCCTCTGACTCAACGGATCAGGACTTGCCATTAACAGACAGTGAGCAACTGTCCCACCCCACTTCTCACACGCTGCTTTGTTCCACAGTAGCAGTGATGAGTACCCTCACCATTTGTCTTCTCTTCCACCCTTCTAAATCCAAGTCAGAGATTGAAAATTCCAGAAAATTCTGGCAAATTATAAAGGAACATGGTTTTCTGCATTTAAGGGGATGAGGTGCAAAATAGCCTATTCCTTCAGGAGAGAGTCAAAAAACTATAATCTGAGAACTAATAATAAAAAGTTATTCCATGAAATAACAGTATTATTGCCCTTAATCAATAGATACAAATGTCAAAAATTAGGCAGAATACATAACTTTCCCAAGATCATGCTGTCATCTTTAGTAAATATAAATAATAATGCTGGGTGTGAATTCTCTGAGTCTAATTTCAGAGGGTAGAATCTTAAAGATAACAGTTATAGAAACAGTTAAATTAATAGTAATCCTAATTTTTTAAATTAATTTTTATTGGAGTATAGTTGCTTTACAATGTAGAGTTAGTTTCTGCTGTACAGCAAAGTGAATCAGCTATACATGTACATATATGCCCTCTTTTTGACTTCCTTCCCATTTAGGTCACCACAGAGCACTGAGTAGAGTTCCCTGTGCTATACAGTAAGCTCTCATTAGTTGTCTATTTTATACATAGTAGTGTATATATGTCAATCACAACCTTCCAGTTCATCCCACCCCTCCTAACCCCCCGTGGTATCCATATGTTTGTTCTCTACGTCTGTGTCTCTATTTCTGCTTTGCAAATAAGTTCATCTGTATCATTTTTCTAGATTCCACATTTAAGTGATATTATACAATATTTGTTTTTCTCTTTCTGACTTAATTCACTCTGTATGACAGTCTCTGGGTCCATCCACATCTCCGCAAATGTTAATTACCACTTATTCTGTGCCAAATATTGTGCTAGATGGTTTTTTATTTTCTTTTTCTTGCAAAAGATTTATTGAGGTCTAATTTATATACCATACAACTCACCCATTTAAAATGTACAATTCAATAGTTTTTGGTATATTCACAGAATTGTACAACCATCACCATCAGTTTTAGAACATAATCACCACTCCAAAAAGAACTTCTTTAACCTTTAGCTGTCAACCCCCAAACCCATCATATTCTCCAGTTTTAAGTTACCACTAATATTTATTTATTTTTATTTTTAAAATAAAAATTGTATACATTTAAGGTGTACAACATGATTTGATATACATAGTGGAATCATTACTATGGTCAAACTAATCAATGTGCCATCTCTTCACATAGTTACCATTTTTTTGTGTGTGTGAGAAAAGCATCTGAAATCTACTCCCTTAGCAAATTTCCAGTATTCATTACAGTATTATCAACTACAGTCATCATGCTGTACCTTACATCTCTAGACTTATTCATCCTACATAACTGCAACTTTGTACCCTTTGACCAATATCTCCACTTTCCTCCACTTTCTTAACCTGGTAACCACTGTTCCACTCTCTGCTTCTATGTATTCAACATTTTATTAGATTCCATATGCAAGTGATATCATGAAGTTTTTTTCTCTCTGTGTCTGGCTTATTTCACTGAACGTAATGCCCTTGAGTTCCATCCATGTTGTTGTAAAGACAGGGTTTCCTTCTTGCTCATGGCTGAATATTTCATTGTATCAATATATGTATGTACATATGTAAAATATCTTCTTTTTCCGTTTGCTCATTGAAGGACACATAGGTTGTTTCCATATCTTGGCTACTGTGAATAATGCTGCAATAAACACAGGAGTTCATATATATTTTCAGCATCCTGTTTTAATTTCTTTTGGCTATATACACAGAAGTGGGATTGCTGGATCATATGGTAGTTCTATTTTTAATTTTTTGAGGAATCTCCATACTGTTTTCAATAGTGGCTGAGGGTTCTCTTTTCTCCACATCCTCACCAACACTTGTTATTTCTTGTTTTTTTGATGACAGCCATTCTAACAGGTCTGAGGTGATATCTTATTGTGATTTTGATTTGAATTTCCCTGCTGATTGGTGATGTTGAGTGTCTTTTCATGTACCTCTTGGACATTTGTATGTCTTCTTTGGAAAAACACCTATTCCATTCATTTGCTAGATTCTTTAAAAGCATAATCCCATTAGGTCTTGTGAACAATTGTATGAGGAACAACTACCCATTTTATCAATCAGAAGGAAGACTCAAGTATAATGACTAGCCTAATTTCATATCTCTGCTGCTAACGCTGTGACATAATTCATTCAAATTTAATACCTCTGCCCCTGACCCTGTGACAAAATTGATTCAAACTCTTGGGGAAACTTTATCTAAGCTGAGCCAATCTGATTTTCTTTCTTTGGAATTCTGAACTGGGTAATAGAGCCAGTTAGTTTCTATACCAATTTCTATACCCTGATGGACTATGAGGTAGCTGAGTGGCCATATCCTGCTATATAGAAATGAGGGTAATGAGGGGAGCAAGAGAGAAGAGCAGTAGCAATGAGACAAAAGAAGAAAGAAGCAGGAATGAGAAAATAAATCTGGATCTGTTTCCTATCTCGTTGTTGCACCTACTTAACACCAAGTTGCCTTCTAGTCTCGCTTTGTGTATACCACTTCTCTGATTATATAATGCATTTTATTTTAGCTAAATTTAGATGGAGTTGTTTTATATAATAGTTATATATGTTAATAAAAAACAAACCAAAAGATAATCTTTGCTGTTATTTTGAGATGGGATTTAATTCACGTTTTCTTGTTTATTTTTTATTGCATTTGCCTAGTATTCTATTATTCTAATGAAGCAAATTAAGCATTAGATTAAGTGAAGAGAAATTTAACTACTTTGGTAAATACATATTCACCTGTATGTTAAAATTAAGGATTTACAAAACCTGTTTGATAGTGATAGAGAAATACTGAGCTCATATCAGAAGTCTTTATGGCATAAGCTTTGCAGAAATGTTCATCAAAACATTTATACTAGTCTTTTTAATGTATACCTGTTTTTAAGAGATGCTTTAGAAAAAATTATTTGTGTGTATATATGTATGTATGTGTACACATACACATATATTCAGCTTTAACTGAAAAACATATATTGTATAGAAATGTTTATTTTTTTAAAGAAAAAACAAAAACAAACTTCAAAACAAGCAATGGAAAAACATGACACTCTAATATTAGTGGGCAATAAATAAATACCATGGGTAGTTTTATGTCTAGAAGTATCTAAATATGAATCAAATGATATCCAGTAATTGTCAAATGTAATGCTGTAGACCTTATGTTCTTAACTTTTAACTATTAATAATTAAACATAATTCTTCAAATGTTATTTCACAATACCTACCATAATGTGAAAACTCAGCCTAGTCTTATCATTAAAATTATAATATCTAATTATATGGTTTAGCTTTCTTAAATTAGTAGAAGCACATATTTACTATACTAGTGAGAGAAATGTAGTGCTTGGAACTAATATAATATGTATTTTCATGACAGAACAATTATCTATTTCAGTTTCTAAGCTTCCATTACTTAGTATCTCCAGAGTCAAGACATCATTTTTATTTTACATTAAAAGGCAAAATCTTAATGAAGTGGTTGCAGTGGTTTTCAGAGAGAGTAACTGATACATTATTTTATCAAGCTACATGTTACTATAACTTGCTTCTAATCTCAAAAATAAATAAAATGTCTTTTTTTCCTTTTTTAACTATCCAGAAGTATCTATTTCAAGTATGTCAATATTTCCTACATTAATTCTCAAATTTGATGTATTTTAAAAAATATTATTTTGGGGGCTTCCCTGGTGGTGCAGTGGTTGAGAGTCCACCTGCCAATGCAGGGGACACGGGTTCGTGCCCTGGTCTGGGAAGATCCCACATGCTGCAGAGCGGCTGGGCCCGTGAGCCATGGCCGCTGAGCCTGCGTGTCTGGAGCCTGTGCCCCGCAACAGGAGAGGCCACAACAGTGAGAGGTCCGCGTACTGCAAAAAAAAAAAAAAAAAAATTATATATATATATATGTATTATTTTGTATACCTGAATCCTATTTCTTAATGGACAGCTATAGCAAGTTTAAAATCCACTGTATGTAAAATTTTCTTTTTAAGAAAGAATTTATAGACATTTTTTACATTCTTCTCAATTAGCAATTGCAAACTGAGACACTATCTTTCAGTCTACCTTTCACTTATTATAGAAATACAATGCAGGCAGATTGGCTCCTGGCTTCCTTGATATAAACCATGGCAAAATCATCACTTCTCCCATGTGAGCCAATTAACTTCACGTGGAGAAACACTTATTTCTTGCCTCAGAGTAAAGATATATTTCTATTGACTTATTGAAAAATTCATATGCCATTAGGTTCAAAGTATAGTGGCTCAAATACCATTTCTGGGTACCTGACAGTGTACAGTCTATTTATTAAGTTCAATCCAATGATTCATCATTCAGTGAAGGCATGCACCTATGAATTAAGAGGGATGCAGAACCACATTTGTGAAGGCTTAAGTTCTCAAGCCATTTGAGTCTGTTAGAATTTTTATTGACGAAGATTCTTTTTAAGTCCTGTTTTTCCTTCCTAGAGTAATAAATGTTTACTTCTACTTCTGTAAAGGAAATCTTTTTGTTTCACACACAGAAGATAATGCACAGTATTACACCATAAAATACCCTTAAACCCAAATTACCTTATTTGAGAAAAATTAAGTTAATAACTTATATGTTTGTTTATTTGTATAAAATGCATTGTGTGGCTCCCTGTCTTCTATACATTAGTGATGATATTTGATCTCCCCTGGCATGCTCTGGACAGACCTATTTTCGGTAAAGTTGGAAGTAATTTGTCTGGCAAAATTTAGAGAAAACAAACAAATAAACCTATATAATTAGCATGAGGAGAGTTCATATATTCTTACTGGAACCTATATCTAAGCTTTGACAACTGAAATTCTACTTAATATATAAAATTTTTAAAAAGTCACACCCTATGAAACTAAAAATATAAGCACAAATTAAACTGAGTTTAAGACAAAAAAAGAGAATAACATAGACAGAAACAGTTATAAGCAAGAATAAGTGAAACTGTAAACAGGAAAACAACAGAGAAAATCTAGAAAATCAAGAGATTTTTCTTGGGGAAAAAGTGAACAGTTGTAAACTTCTGGTGGGATAAATCAGGGAAAAAAGACACAATTTACCAATACAGGAATGAAAAAAGGGGAAATCGCAACAGATTTTATAGACATTAACAGGATAATAAGGGGACATTATGAAAAACTTTATGCCAATCAATTCGGTATATGAAATGGATACATTACTTGAAAGATAAAAACTATCAAAGCTATCTTAAGAAGCAGTGGATAATGTAAATATTACTGTAGCTATTAAAGATGCTGACTTCAGTTTAAAACTTTCCAACAATCTAAACCCCAGGCCCAAATGTCTTCACTAGATAAATCTACCAACCAAAATAAATAATACTAATTCCACCAAAATATTTCCAGACAACAAGAGAAGAGAGGTATTTTGTTACTCATTTTAAGAGGCCTGCATTATGTGGATACCAAAACTAGAAGCAGACTTTACAAGAAAATACACTCATGGACATAGAAAAAAGCATCACCATCATCATCATCATCATTCTCTCTCTCTCTCTCTCTCTTTATCTCTCTCTCTCAAATAAATTCTTTCAGAGTAGAATTTACTTCAGGAGGCTTGTTCAACTTTCAAAAATCAACTAATGTACTGTAGCCTAAAACTGATAATCAAACACAGGTAACAACATAGGTTCATTTTGATAGATGCAGCAATGAAGTTTGCAAAGTTCAAGATCCATATGTTATCAAAATATTTGCACAAACTAACGAAAGGATAACTTCTTCAGCTTCATAAAGGGTATCTCATAAAAACCTAGAGCTAACACCATATTAAATGCTCAGATTGAATGTGTTCTCCCTATGATCAGAAACAGGGCAAGAATGTCTCCCCTCACCACTCCTTTTCAAAGTTGTACTGGAGATTCTTGCCAGTAAAATCATGGAAGAATATGAAATGAAAGGCATTTTTTTTGGAAGGGAAGAAATAAGCTGTTTCTATTTGCAGATGACCTAATTTTCTATGCAGAAAATCTCAAAGAATCCAAAACAAGCTGCCAGATATAGTGAGTATGTTTAGTGAGGCCACAGGACACAAGGTCAGTATATAAAAATCATTTGAATTTCTTTGTAGTAGCAATGAACAATTGGAACTTGGAATTTTAAGTAGAACTAGTTACAATAATACCAATAAATTTGAAATATCTATTGATTAGTTTACCAAAATATGTGGAAGATTTTTACATGAAAAACCATTAAAACATGAGAGAAATCCAATAAGATAAAAATTTATTGAGAGATATATGTGTTCATGGGTTTGATGGTAAAAAATGCCAAAATATTATTCTCCTCCAGCTGATCTATAGATAAAAGGCAATTTCAGTCAAACTCATTTTTGTGTGGAAATTAAAATGCTGATAGAATAACAAAGATAATTTTGAAAAGCAAGAGCAAATTTACACTATCTGATTGTAAAAATAAGCATAAAGCTACAATAATCAAGATATTGTGGTATTGCCAAAAGTATAAACACATAGATCAACAGAACAGAATAGAAAATGCAGAAGTAGAGCCATGCAGATATGGTCATTTGATGCTTGATATAGTTGTCAAGGAAATTGTATTAAGAATAGATAGTCTTTTCAGCAAATGAAGCTGAATAAATAGAATATCCATATACCAAAAATGTGCACTCTACCCCTAATTGCATCATACACAAAAATTAGCTCAAAATAGATCATAGACATACAATTATAAAACTTCTAAAAAAACTATAGGAAAGTAAATGTTTGTGAGCTTAGACTAGTCAGAGAGTTATTATATAGGACACAAAAAATAAGAACAAAAAAATTGCACTTCATTAAAATTAAATCTACTTTTTCAAACATGCTATGAAGAAAAATTTTAAAAATGCCACAAGTTGGGAAATGTAAATTAAAACCACAATAAAATTCTACTATACATCATTGGATTGTTTCAAATAAAAGAAAATACTAAATATTACCAGAAATATAGAGCAATTGAAAATTTCATA
Organism: Mesoplodon mirus; assembly: GCF_964341445.2. Classification (NCBI taxonomy): domain Eukaryota; kingdom Metazoa; phylum Chordata; class Mammalia; order Artiodactyla; family Ziphiidae; genus Mesoplodon; species Mesoplodon mirus. The sequence continues at coordinate 49,350,858 of NC_138984.1, forward strand.
TATTCCTGGTATGGATGCAAAATGATACATCTGTTTTAGAAAAGAGTAAGGCAATTTCATAATAAGGTAACAGGCTTACCATGTGGCCCAACACTTCTACTTTTAGATATTTACCAAACAGAAATGAAGACACGTCCAAATATCCCCTGTATGTGAATGTTTTTAGCAGATTTATTCAGAATCACCAAAAGCTAGAAACAACCCAAATGTTCATCAACTGGTGAATGGTTTAAAAAATTGTCATTGATGCATATAATGGCATATAACTCAGTAAAAGATGAACTACAAATGCATCGAACAATAAGGATGAATCTCAGAAGCCCTATGCTAAATGAAGGAAGTCTGTCTTGAAAGGCCATATACTGAAGGATTCCTCTTAAATGACTCTTTGAAACTATAATGATGGAAAATACAGGAACAGAAAGTAGATCAACAGTTGTCAAAAGCTCGGGATGGTGTAAGTGAATTGGCTACAAAGTTAAAAGGGAACTTTTAGTGGGGGCAGAAAAATTCTCTATTTTAATCATGATGATGGTGATGTTTGTTTCAATTTGTTAAAATTCATAGAACAGTACTCCTAAAAAGATAAATTTTACTTTATGTAAATTATACGTCAACAAACCAACAGCCAAATAACAACACCAACAAGGAAATACAGCGTAGGACATTGGGGCAAAAAAAATCAGTATGTGGGAAGCCCTTTTCTCAAACTCCTTTCTTTCTTTGGAAATAATCTTGATAATCAATGGTATGCCTAAAACTTATGCTTGTCAGATACTTTCATAAATATTTGCTTATTTAGGTGAACATGGACCTTCTGTTTTATCCACTAACCTGCTGCCTTTCTGGCCATGCTTTCCAGGTGTAATGCTCTTTTTGTCTGGCTGGACAACTTTTCATTCCCTGAAGCCCTATCTATCCTATATTACTATAATATCTAGGATACATGTCCCTTTAGATTCTGATTCATCAACCTGCCAAATGAGCCTTGAGTGTTTTTATTTTTCAGATTATAATTAATTCTAAAGGCAAGTTATTATTTTTTTCGTGTAACATGCTGTTTCAGTGATTCTTATTCACCTGTACACAGCAATACAGTGACAATTGTATTATCACTAATAATACAATAATATTGTTTCTTATTAATGTAGATATAGGGCTCTACTCCAAACCTACAAAATCAGAATTTATGAGAAAGATTTCTGGAAAGTATATGTTTCAATGTCCATAAGTATTTCTAATATTCATTGAAGTATTGTGAGTGACAGTTTTGTTCTAAAATATAACTATTACTGATAGTTATTGTGTATTACAAAGCCTGAAATTTAGATTCTTTTGATTCTAGTTAATTGCATCAATGAGTCCACAAAAAAGCAGATTACAACTAGACATGTATTTACATCTAGGCTGAAATATGTTACACAACCTATGAAAAATGTCAAATCAATTTTCCTTTACATTTCTAAAGTTAACATGAATAACATGCCTTGTGCTACTGAGACTGACATTTTATAGATAAAATTATACTTCTTATCTAATTTAAAATGTGAGCCTATGCACATTTTTTTTCTGACACCATGTATATGTGTATATTTATTTATGGTTAATTTTATGTGTCAATTTAAGTAGGCTACATGATCAGATATTTAGCCAAATGGGTGGATGTAGCTGTGAAGGTCTATTTTTAGATGAGATTAACATTTAAATCAGTGGTGTTTGAACAAAGAGATTACTCTCCATAATGTGGATGAGCCTCATCCAATCAGTTGAGGCCTTAAGAAAAAGACTAACCTTTCCTGAGGAAGAGAAAGTTCTTCCAGACTGCCTTTGGACTAATGCTTCAATTTCAGCTCTTCCCTGAGTCTCCACAGCAGCCTCTGCTGATTTGGGATTTGCCCGCCTCCACAATCACATGAGCTGTTTCCTTAAAATCTCTCTCTCTCTCTCTCTCTTTCTGTCCAAAACCAACAGGATGTGTGCATATATATATATATATATATATATATATATATATATATATTTATTAGATTACACATTATATATATATTTACTAATATATAAATCCTATTGGTTCTGTTTCTCTGAAAAACCCTGACTAATAAATACATAAATTCATATGTTTGTACAGAAGCAAATCTATTTCAAAAGATCTCAGTATAAATTAGTGCAGAACTGGTAAGCTACGTAATAGAAAACTTTGCGTATTGACTAATTTATAGTTATTTGATAACAGTCAAATAGTATTAATACCCTATATAACATAATGTATAGTTTCAAGTCATTTTCAAAAATATTTTCTTTCTTTTTTTTTAACCTTTATAAGCTTGTGAAATAGATATAGAGGCATTATTGGTGAGGATTTCAAGCACATATTTAAAATAAATATAAAGTTTTGAGGGAAAAACTTTCAGGATAGAATCAAGAACTCAACTATGCAGAATACTGCAGTTAATCCTAAATCAGATACTTAAAAAAGAGTAACTCAGGCTGATACTGGATTACTAACTAGGCACATAGAGTTCAAAAGTCCAAAAAAAATAGAGTAACTATGGCAACATTGGGACATTCAGAGTGCACTAAATCAAATTCCCAATAAAACAATTGTACTATACCTCTAGATTTTCAGCAGATCTAAACAGAGGTCTTAATTACAAGCAGAGAGGATAGGCAGAGGTCTGAATTTTACCTATTCCCAACTGAATGAGAAATTACAATTTAAAAAATATCTCAGGGCTTCCCTGGTGGCGCAGTGGTTGAGGGTCCGCCTGCCGATGCAGGGGACACGGGTTCGTGCCCTGGTCTGGGAGGATCCCACATGCTGTGGAGCGGCTGGGCCCGTGGACCATGGCCGCTGGGCCTGCGCATCCGGAGCCTGCGTGTCCAGAGCCTGTGCTCCGCAGCGGGAGAGGCCACAACAGTGAGAGGCCTGCGTACTGGAAATAAATAAATAAATAAATAAATAAAATAAAATAAATAGATCTATATCTATATCTATATCTATATCTATCTATATCTATATATATATATATCTCAGGGCTTCCCTGGTGGCACAGTGGTTGAGAGTCTGCCTGCCGATGCAGGGGACATGGGTTTGTGCCCCAATCCGGGAAGATCCCACATGCCGCGGAGCGGCTGGGCCCGTGAGCCATGGCCGCTGAGCCTGTGCGTCTGGAGCCTGTGCTCCGCAACGGGAGAGGCCACAACAGTGAGAGGCCTGCGTACCACAAAAAAACAAAACAAAACAAAACAAAACAAAAACAAAAAAAACCACCTCAATATATTTCCCTTCTCACAAAGAAGTATACACACCTTATTTTCAGACGTTTAAAAATACCTGTAGTAGAAATTCAATGTTTACGGGAGAGTGGTTTTGTTTTGAATCACTGTCAAAATTATTTTTGGGGTATCCAATCAGATTACAGAAGTTCCCAAACTATCATGAAGTTGAGTGATTCCTGTAGATAATATCCTATTACTGTCTATCTCTCCTTGGTTTAATATTGACAGAAAGAAATAAGCACCATAATAGACTAGAAAGCACTCAGTTAAGCAGTCAGAATTCTAACCCAAGTTAAATATTAGAAACAGAGTGGGCTAAGACCTCAAAACGGACATAGCTCCCACAAGTGTGATGAATCAATTCTAATATTAGGCAAGCAAAAAGAGAGTATCAAAAAATAAGGAAACCTGAGAACTGCATTGTTTTTCATTGTTGTGGACTATAGACAGCAGCTAATTCAGGTCCATGTTAAGATTAACACAGAGTTGCAGATTGGGTTATCTGGGAAATAGATTCTGAGACAGAGTTTAGTGTGCAGGATGTTTACTGAGGAGTGCTCTAGGAATCTACAACTATGGAAGGGAGGGTATAAAAGCAAAGCAAGATGGGGTAGCAGGAAAAGTTGGCTGACCTGACAGAGAACTCTGGAGCTAAATATGGCCTAGAGTTTTCCTGTTTCACTAAGATGGCCAGACAGCTACACTCCCATCTTCTTTGGTCATTAGATTTGACCCACCCTAAGATAGGTGTCCTTAGGTAAGACCATTCTCTGCAGCTGAGGCAATCCCAGGGACTGATAGCTAAAGCTTTTCTATGGACAGTAGACCCAGCAGCTGGATAGACAATTCCTTCCTAGATGGAGGACCCAGGTGTATGAGCTCCATGCCCAACACTGTAATAACTTGAACGCTTGGAATCAACTTATTTATTTACTTATTTATTTATTTTTTAAAGTTTTCATTGGAGTATAATTGCTTTACAATGGTGTGCTAGCTTCTGCCTTATAACAAAGTGAATCAGTCATATATACACATATATCCCCATATCTCCTCCCTCTTGCAGATCACTCCCTCCCACCCTCCCTATCCCACCCCTCCAGCCAGTCATAAAGCACCAAGCTGATCTCCGTGGGCCACATGACTGCTTCCCACAAGCCACCCAATTCACACCTGGTAGTGTACATATGTCCATATATACACTACCACTCTCTCACTTTGTCCCAGCTTACCCTTCCCCCTCCCCATATCCTCAAGTCCATCCTCTAGTAGGTCTGCAACTTTATTCCCATCTTGCCTCTAGGTTCTTCATGACCTTTTTTTTTACATTCCATATACATGTGTTAGCATATGGTATTTGGTTTTCCTCTTTCTGACTTACTTCACTCTGTATGACAAACTCTAGGTCCATCCACCTCACTACAAATAATTCAATTTCATTTCTTTTTATGACTGAGTAATATTCCATTGTATATATGTGCCACATATTCTTTATCCATTCATCTGTCAATGGACACTTAGGTTGCTTCCATGTCCTGGCTACTGTAAATAGAGCTGCAGTGAACACTGTGGTACATGACTCTTTTTGAATTATGGTTTTCTCAGGGTATATGCCCAGTTGTGGGATTGCTGTATCGTATGGTAGTTCTATTTGTAGTTTTTTAAGGAACCTCAATACTGTTCTCCATAGTGGCTTATCAATTTACATTCCCACCAACAGTGTATGAGGCTTCCCTTTTCTCCACACCCTCTCCAGCATTTATTGTTTGCACATTTTTTGATGATGCCCATTCTGACTGGTGTGAGATGATACCTCATTGTAGTTTTGATTTGCATTTCTCTAATGATTATTGATGTTGAACATTCTTTCACGTGTTTGTTGGCAATCTGTATATTTTCTTTAGAGAAATGTCTATTTAGGTCTTCTGCCCATTTTTGGCTTGGGTTTTTTGTTCTTTGATATTGAACTGCATGAGTTGCTTGTATGCTTTGGAGATTAATCCTTTGTCAGTTGCTTCATTTGCAAACAGTTTCTCCCATTCCTGAGGGTTGTCTTCTCGTCGTTTATGGTTTCCTTTGCCGTGCAAAAGCTTTTAAGTTTCATTAGGTCCCATTTGTTTTTTTTTCTTCTTTTATTTCTATTTCTCTAGGAGGTGGATCAAAAAGGATCTTGCTGTGACTTATGTCATAGACTGTTCTGCCTATGTTTTCCTCCAGGAGTTTGATAGGTCTAGCCTTACATTTAGGTCTTTAATCCATTTTGAGTTTATTTTTGTGTATGGTGTTAGGGAGTGTTCTAATTTCATTCTTTTACATGTAGCTGTCCAGTTTTCCTAGCACCACTTGTTGAAGAGGCTGTCTTTTCTCCATTGTATATTCTTGCCTCCTTTATCAAAGATAAGGAAACCATATGTGTGTTGGTTTATCTCTGGGCTTTCTATCCTGTTCCATTGATCTATCTTTCTGTTTTTGTGCCAGTACCATACTGTCTTGATTACTGTAGCTTTGTAGTATAGTCTGAAGTCCAGTAGCCTGATTTCTCCAGCTCCATTTTTCTTTCTCAAGATTGCTTTGGCTATTCAGGGTCTTTAGTGTTTCCATACACATTGTTAAATTTTTCCTTCTAGTTCTGTAAAAAATGTCATTGGTAGTTTGATAGGGATTGCATTGAATTTGTAGATTGCTTTGGGTAGTAGAGTCATTTTCACAATGTTGACTCTTCCAATCCAAGAACATGGTATATGTCTCCATCTATTTGTATCATCTTTAATTTCTTCAGTGTCTTATAATTTTCTGCATACAAGTATTTTGTCTCCTTAGGTAGGTTTATTCCTAGATATTTTATTCTTATTGTTGCAATGGTAAATGAGAGTGTTTTCTTAATTTCACTTTCAAATTTTTCATCATTAATGTATAGGAATGCAAGAGATTTCTGCACACTAATTTTGTATCCTGCTACTTTATGAAATTCATTGATTAGCTCTAGTAGTTTTCCAGTAGCATCTTTAGGATTCTCTACATATAGTATCATATCATCTGCAAATGTTGACAGCTTTACTTCTTCTTTTTCAAATTGGATTCCTTTTATTTCTTTTTCTTCTCTGATTGCTGTGGCTAAAACTTCCAAATCTATGTTGAATAATAGTGGTGAGAGTGGGCAACCTTGTCTTGTTCCTGATCTTAGTGGAAATGGTTTCAGTTTTTCACCATTGAAGACAATGTTGGCTGTGGGTTTGTCATATATGGCCTTTATTATGTTGAGGAAAATTCCCTCTATGCCTACTTTCTGGAGGGTTTTTTTTGTCTCCACTGTGAAAGAACTCCTTGCTCCTTCTGATAGGCTCAATTCCTCCTACGAAAATAATGTGTTTTTTTTTTTAAATCTTCTCGTCCCCAGATACAAGGAACCCAAAGTAACCTAGCAGCAGACATAGTTTGTAGTTCAATAGGTACTTACTGTGTCCCAGGAAGAGGTGTTCTGCCTCTTATGTCTAATACAGAACCCTGAGTTGGGTAGCACAAATCCTCCAAGACGGTCATTGGGAGTGATGGTAAGTGTAGTCATTCCTAGTCCCAAACTTTGCTTCCAAGATTTATGGGATGTAGTTCTATGTAAAAATCTTTGATACAAACTATACCTTTTATGTATGATAAGTGTATAGTGGATTATCCTTGCCATCCTTTTAAAAGACCTTCTCTAAGCTGGTGCTCAAGCTGTGTCTTCAGCAGATTGTTCTCTCTTGCTAGCAGTTCCTAGTTAGTGGAGCATGTGATACAATCAGTGGATCTAATGGTCATGAAAAAAAACTTGTACTTCCTCTTCTCTAAAAGGGATCCCATGATGTCACTTAATGTTATGTTGGGATCCCGTGACACTTCATAAGCCATTTAGTGGTGCTTGTGCTGCCTTGCAGACAGGAAAAGAAACCCCATACCTGTAGTATATGCCTATTTTTATAAGAATATATTTTTCTCTCTTTCATGTTGAAAGGACCTATTGTAACAATACTAAAACATCTGGCATGGTGGTTGTAATTGATGCTATTATTTTAGCTGAGTTTTCTAAATTTAGTCTTCTCAGGGCCTCCCAAATCAGGAGATAAGAGCTTCTTTTGCTACTAATGATACCTCTGGCTTTCACACTTAGCTTTCAATTGTCTGTTAATTGATCTCAGCCTTTCCTTTTTTTTTTTTTTGTTTGAGCATCTGTTGATCTAGCAATAGCCACTCTATTTCATTACTGAAATTACTGCTTCCTTCATATTTCTCCAGTACATAATATACTGCACCACCTAAACCTAACCTTAAGATTGAGATGCCTAGTAGAGTTGTCAGTGTTGTTGAGTAGGAACCAGTATTTATGAGTATGGAATTATGAGGAGAGATCCACATGGGAGCAGTCCAGTGGTGGATGGAAATAAGACTTTTTTCCCATAGCCAGGAAAGTTTATCTTCTCTTTCTGAATCTGATTTATTTTCTCAAACTTGTGGAAAAAGTTGAAGTTCATCATACACATACATAACCTGGTGACAACAGTTGCCAGTGTTACAAGATATGCTAGGTCAGAAATTATAAGAAAATTCAAAGGGAATGGGAATAAAGGATGTGGGAACATACTAATATGTGGAATCTAAAAAGAAAAGATGAATTCACACTGAAATCCAAAAAAGTGTCTGAAGATCTACTTGGGCATTGCAAACACCCTCTCAATTAATTTTTATTGGTGTAGACAGTTACAGGTTCAGTAAAACTTCATATGATTGGGAATTAACCTCAGAACCAAAATTTGAGATTATGTCATTAAGTAGTTCATGTCAACACAGAATAGCATTTAATAGAATCCTGTAAATTTGAGAGAATATTCAGAGCATTTTATGTGGGAATGATGTGGACAAATAAATGACTATCAAAATAATAATATAACCACTCAATTGTGGAATATCTGATTTAAAAATCTAGAATAATTTATTTCATGACTAGAGAAAAAGTAGATTGGGATAGCTCAAGCATGGCTATGAAATATTGATTTTACCTGAATTTTGCATAATATTATGAAGGTTTTTATACCCAATAAATAAAACATAAGTACTTCAGTCTTTAGATTTATGGTCAAGTTGCTTGAATATTCAATTTATTTGAGGTGTAAGAAAAGGAAATATCTTCAGAAAGGCATTTTATAAGGGAGGAAAAATAATTTTCCCTCTACCCTTTTAGGTTCTTGGATGAGACATCCCTCCTCCATAATAAAAGGTAAATTAACAGGAGAAAAACAAACAGAAGTTTAATAGCATATATACCTCTTGTATATATGGAAAATATCCAGGAAAACTGAGTAGCTCCCGGAAATGGAAATGGCCTAGCACCACCCTAAATACTGTCTCTAGCTAAAGACAAAAGATGTTGGGGGTTGGGGAGACAGTTATGGAAGGTTGTCAGGCAAAGCACAGTAAACAAGTGTATGGTTGTTATGCAGATTTAAGTCCAAGCCATCTCCATTGATAAATTTCTAGAAATTTATCAATCTCTTTTTCCTGGTACAGAGAGGGAAACACCCTTAAAAATGGAGATTTCCCTTTCAAATATAAATTTTTCTTACTACAGGGTAACTTCTACTGATTTTCAGAGTTTTTCCTGTTTCTCCAATTTCTTAAAAATAAATAGCTCAAGATAATCCTTACAGCAATGTGGAATATTTTGGGATGGCAAATTCTGCTGCCCTTCAAGTTCATATGTAATTATAATACTTCTGAAGAAGATAAAAGTTAGCATCGTTTAGGGTTTCCCATTGTTATAAAATGTTTTTGCCTGCCCCAAGAACCACAACAGGTGATAGGGCATGGTCATAACTACTCAGGTTTGGAGCTGAGCACAGCTAGAAATAGGGTTTAAATGATGCCAGGCTTCCTGAGATTCAAAGTCATAAGTGGCTCTGAATATTGAAATGTTAAAATTAGATATTGAACTGTGTTCCAGTTTCAAGTACTCAGATGTCATGTGACACTCATCAACATATATTGAGACTGAGCAGGACCCTGTGAGGCCTTCTCAGTGTCAAGACTACTCTGTGCCCCTCATTTTTTGTCTGTAGGAAAAATGCTTTAGTCTCATAGGTATTCCCTGAGTTCCAAAGAGCAGATTCAAGCAGTTAATAACTAGAGAAGTGATGGAATGCAGGACCAAGCAAGATAGCATGAACAGTAGCTCAGGGAAAAAACAGAATCGTAGTTCCTCCTCAAGGGATATACATAACAATCTGATGCATATCTTTGAGTTGTTATGCAGAAACTAAGACCCCTGCCCAAGCGGAGGATTGTGATGACATGTTGACCACAAACAAGTAGACCCCATACTGGATGGAACCAGAAGGTTGATGATTAAGACTCCTGAAACATCAACCCTGCTACCTCATCACCAATTAATCAGAAGAAAGTCTACAAGCTGCAACCCTCACCCCAAATGTTGTCTTTAAAAACCCTTCCCTGAAAGCCACTGGGGAGTTTGGGTCTTTTGAGCATGAGCTGCCCATTTTCCTTATTTGGTACCCTGCAATAAACGCTATACTTTCTTTCACCACAAGCTGTGTTAGTAGATTGACTCTGCTGCATGGCAGGCAAGTGGACTCAAGTTTAATTCTGTAACAATATCAATATATTGTATCTACACATTTCTCACTGGATGCTGAGGCAGAACAAAATATGCCACCCCAAAATATGCCACTTTGACATACTGATTATTTTGAATTAAAAATACTTCAGAAACAGCTGGTGCAAGAAGGACATTCCAACCCTCCCTTGTCCCCCTGAAAGCAGGAAATATATTCCCCATGTGAAGGGCACCCTCCCTGCACCTGGTGGGTAGAAAGCATCCTTATTACCAGAGATAGTGAATTCAGGTAATAAGGTATAAAGAAACTTTGTTATTTCTTCATTAATTTGCTACTTCAAGCCCCAAACCCTTTGTCAATTCTTTGCATACAATTGTTTCTTTGTTTAAAAGTATAAAAGCTGCCTGCTTTGGTCACTTCTTTGAGTCTTATATTTTTATGAGCTCCCATGCATGCAAAATTAAATTTATTTTTCTCCCGTTAATTTGTCTCGTGAGTTTATTAAATCATCCAAAGAACCTAGAAGGAAAGAAAAGAGAAAAATTTTCCTCCCCTACATTGCCCTCATGCTCTATCCAATAAGCCTATGATTAATTTATATAAGTAGAAGTGGTGTTCTCAGTTCTGAGAAAACTATATCACACAGACGTCTTCAGTAAAATTTGTGTCTTAAAGTTTAATTGTACTGAATTTTTAATGATGATGAGGCAATCTCCCAAGTTAGAATACTGGATTTTAGAACGGAACACTGGACAAGAGCAAATAAATCTTATACAGTCTCTCACTGACTACATGTTTTAGAGAAACACAAATATCCTATACTTCTTGTTCTGTTGTTTATTTCAGTAAATTGAAGAGATTTATCAAAATCCTATCAAAGCTTTTTCCAAATTTTATATATTATGACATGATCCTTAAATGATTAATTTTTCTGAAAATAGCAGTCACACGATATTTTTATGCTAAAGAGTAGGTCATCCTGTGTTTGACTCATTAATGACTTTTATTTTACATGAAATGTATTTGGCATTTGTACTTATTTATGTAGGAGAGCAACCATGAAAGTAGAAAATTGACTCAGAAAGTAGGTATGGGTTTCTTGCATATGAGAAAGAAAATAGATAAAATGAGTTGGTCTATGATGCATAGCAACTGGTAACATTGATGTTTATTGGGAAGAAATTTTGATTAGATTTCATTTAGCATGGAAAATTGGACCCTGCTACAAACTCTATAGTATTCCGTGCTCCAGACAGGCTTACAGACCTCTCCATCTGTCAAATATCATGCTCTTTGGTTTGGAACATATTCCTAAGTTTGGAACATTATGTTTGAACAGATGGAGTGGTCTGTTTGTAGATAAAATTAACAACGCATTTCTGTATATATTAGTTTGTTCTAGTCTTCACAATTTTTTTCCCTGTGGTATTTAAAACCCAAATTATGTGTGTTGTCTAAAAGAGAGAGAGAGAGTATGAAAATGCTGAGCTTGAGCAACTCAAAATAACTCTGCTGGAATTGTGGCCAACACTGAAGATTCTGAAAAATTACTTGGCATGTAGAGGGTGTCCTTTGAATACTTTTAGAAATAATGAATAGCAAAAATTCTTATGTGCTAAATCTCTAAAACTGTAAGTTAGAATTATAGAATCAATATGATTTGATACTTTCTACTAAAATGCCATTCTCAGATATTGAAAGCTATCACTGCTCTATGAATAGAGAATACAAGAACTTTAATGGTCAATAGAAATAGATGACATTATGATACCTCAAAAATGAAAATTATTTCCTACTGTGACAAATGTATGAACAGGTAAAGTCATAATTATCTGTTGTCTAATTTTCATTGTCTTCATATTTTCTTATTGATTTGTAAAACATATGTATAAATATATTTACAGATACAAATATATTATAAATAAAATTCCAAATGTTTTGTTATTCTGGTTTCTTTTTTAATGGCAATATTATATGTGTGTATATTTTATATATAACAGAAAAATAGCAAAAAAATAATCAAAACTATCCTTCCTTCTGTTTATAGTTTCTTTTAACATTTTGAGAAGTTCTATTCCATATATTTACATAAATATTTTCTTATAATTATATTTTCTTCCACTAGTTTTATATTTGCAGGATAAATGTTTCATAATGACTATTCTATCTCACATTTACTTAATTATTCCAGATTATTTTTGTACTTATATTGTTAAATTCCCACCACTCCACCTAATCTTTTTCATTGTTTTTGGATTTTGTTTTATATATATATATAAAACTTTTTCTCTGCCCTTTGGCCTCCTCCTTCCCCTCCAGTTGTCATTCTGCATTTGCATTATGTGTTAACCAGACCTCCCCAAAGGCAGAAATACCTGCTCAACCATAAAGATCAATTTTTCTCCTTCTGGTGCCAGCCACGTTAACTCTTTAGAAAACAACATTTCCTTCTCAATCCTGTAAGGGTCACAGTGACCCACCACTTGCCTTGCACCTGCAGATATCTTTGGTGAACTTTATGTACAATGCCAATATATAGTTTCCCTTAAAGATAGCGATTGGTACAGAACAGACTAGTCAGACAACCTGGGGAGATACTGGGCAGTGCCTAATGGAAGTTCTTAGCTTAAATACTTACTTATGATCTTATTAATGTTATTAGCTATATTACTGTATTATATATTGAATTCTTCCTGTTTTACAAGAATATTGTTTCTTGCATTACCAAATATGTAACTGAGACTCAATAAAATTATTGATGACTATGTAGCTTGAAGTGACACATAAATAATTCTATAAGATCAATGATTATAATAGTGTAACTCTAGATATGGGAAGAAGGAACAAGAGAGAACAATTTCCTGGATCATAACAGACTAGTATGACAGGCGTTCAAGAAGTTTTTGGTTACTGTTAACTGGACCTAGTCTAGTAACAACACATTGAGTAGCCAATCAATGAAATCTTCACCTGACCTGGGAATGAACATTCCTAGCACCATGGGACACATTGGTCACACAGTGCCTCCCAAATCTTAGTTAAAATCAAGACTAAAATGGAAGGGATTGTAAAATAAAGAATGTTTCCCAGCATTCAGTTCTACAACAATCAGATTATTAGCCACTGCAGTCACTGACCTACAAAACCGCTGAAAGGAATTAAGAGTAAAGATCAGGATGAGGCACTCTATGCTCTGGAAAAACTGACAGAACTGGCCCTTGGATAGTTTGATATTTTCAGGAGAAATTTTTTATGAACCTGGATTCTTGTATCTTCCTGTACTTAGAAAATCACTAAAACTATTAACTAGTATATCTGTTCCTTGTGGCCAGCAGCAACCTTCTACTGAGATGTGTGCTTGATTGTATGTATCCCCTAGGCCAAAATCACATATATACTGACCTCCCTGATTACCTCTTCAGAACAGCTCTCAGAACTCTCTGAGAGACTGTCTCCAGGTTATAATCCTCAGTTTGGTTCAAATAAAATTTTCCATTTCTTTCTCATATTGACTATTGATATTTTGTGGAGATAATTCAGAACTGACACGTTTTCCACTTATTTAATATTTTTTCATTAAATTGAAAGATTGAATTTTCTATTTTCTATCTCTTTTGAGTTGGATTTTTGAGGGATCCAGTTTACAGGAGAACTATTGCTATTTCAACATGTATTTTTAATTGATCAGTTTACTGTTTTAAAATTACTTTTATTGGGCTTCTCTGGTGGTGCAGTGGTTGAGAGTCCGCCTGTTGATGGAGGGGACATGGGTTCGTGCCCCAGTCTGGGAAGATGCCACATGCTGTGGAGCGGCTAAGCCCGTGAGCCATGGCCGCTGAGCCTGTGCATCTGGAGCCTTTGCAACGGGAGAGGCCACAACAGTGAGAGGCCTGCGTACCACAAAAAAAAAAAATTACTTTTATTAGTTTCTTTGTGTTTTTCTGGAGATTTCCAAATAATCATATCATGAATAAATGGTAACAATTTTATAAATATACTTATTAATATTTTTTCCTATCTATTGCTTAAAATTTTTCTATCAATTTTGAAAAAAGTTGAAGAGCAACTGTGATAATAACCTCTTTGTTTTGTTTTGTTTTGTTTTACTGGGAATGTCTCTAGTATGAGATATATGCTACTAATACACATACTTCTAACTATATTGAATAATAGTCCTATAATTCTTGTGTGGCAGAAACTGCCTAAACTGTTTTTCAATATCCACACTCCTTTTGCCTTGGTGAACTGGTAGACTATATTTCCCAGGCCATTTGCATTAGATAAGGCTATGTAACTACCTGTCACATAGCACAATTGAATATATAGCCTTGAGCTGAAGTGGTTAAAACCAGCTGTGCCATTTTCTCTCTCTTTCCCTGAATGTCATCTAGATGCAGAAGATCTAGTTGAGGGCTGAGGAGAACCCTCCAAATAGAAGAAGACTGATTCTCAAATGACTTTATGGATCTGGTTTTGTCCTATTGCATTTCCAACCCTATTGAGCATATAAAAGAAGGAATAATCCTTTTTATCTTAAGCAACTGATATTTGGGGATTATTTGTTAAAATAGATCTTAAACCCTGACAAATACACATACACTTCTGAAAAAAAAAAAGTTTATGTGAAATGGTATTTTGGGGTCATTTTTTGAGGAGATACAGTATTTTTTGTGGTTGTGGTGAATTAAATTAAGAGGATTTCTATCACTGAAAACCTTTTGATACCAGACTATGTATACTTAATTGCTGTGACTTCTTATTTTTATTCCAGTGAAGTCGATGTGTTAATATTTTTTGAAATATTTTCATATACTTAAAATGATTACAGATAAATAGGTACATTTAATATTATATTTATATCAATAAAATATTAATAAAGAAATTGTATGCCGTGATTCAAATCTAGAAATCAACTACTGAGGATAATTACTTATATATTTATTTGATTCCTTCTATTATATTGTTATACAATTGTAGACAAAATTTTATTTACACATTTCCATTTCCATTTAGAGTAAGATAGCCTTCAGTAAAAGTAAAAAGTGTAATTATCTGGATAACAGACATTTGTTTGTTACTTGTATCTGTAGTAAACAAGGTGGTCAGACATTAATAAGAATCCACCATTCAGTTAGTGGTTGATAGATATAATGTTGAATTAGTACATGTAACAAATTCTCACATACATCATATCTAATACTGCTATAACCAAACCCGTTATAATGACAACAAATGCATCAATGATAAATTCAGAATCTGTCCAATTAAAAAAAATTTGGAATATCTTGCATGAGGTAAGTTATTTATCCAAGGATTATAAAAGTAATTTTTGGATTTGTAGCCTCTTAAAAATGTTAGAACTTAGATTCAGTATATAAGCAGTCATGTAATTGGCATAGACAGCTCATTAGATTAAAAATTAACATTATATATTAGTATCTTCCTAATTCTGTATTAACAACATCATCTCCTGGCTTACAATAAAATCTTTAAATAGATTTATTAATTATTTTACAATTCAATTAGCATACAGTAATTTATAAAAAATTTCTTTATGAAGAAATTCATGGTGGGGGATGGAGTCAAGATGGCAGACTAGGAGGATGCAGAATTCGTGTCTCTGCACACCTAGGGCACCTACCAGGCAACAGTGGGACACCTAAGGGGAATGAAGGAACTGCCAGCGACTGGGTAGGAAGTGGGGTGTGGGAGAAGTGAAGGGGGAGAAGAAGTGGATGTGGGAGGGGACTGGTGCCCCTGAGAGGCAGCTGGGGGAGGGGAAGGGATCCCACTCCTGAAGGGGGAAATTGGGGGACCACTGGGAGGGCAAAGGATCAAAAGGGAGCATGGCCACGTTTCCCCTGACCACTTGGGACCCTAGGAGCCTGCTGAGACCCTGGGCCTGATCCTCTGCTTCCTGAGGCCCCCTCCAGCCACATGGGCCCTGAGGGAGTGGGAAGGAGGGGAGGGGGCAGCAAAACTAAAGGCTGGACCTCTGGGACTGGCATTCCTGAGGGGGGACTGGGGGAGGGGAGGAGTTCCTACACCCCATGAGACCCACCCATGGTTAGGGGTCCATTGGGGATGGGGGAGACCCTGGGGGGAGACAGTGGGGAGGGGGTGTAGAGGAATGGAAGGGACCATGGCCAGCACTTTCCCTGTCAACTTAGGCACCAGGGAGCCTATTGGGCTCCAGGGCCTAATCCTCTGCCCTCAGAGCCTCCCTCCTGCTGTGCAGAGCCCAAGCCTTGCCCCTACACCCCCACCCAGGGCCCTACCTCTACATTCAGAGACCCTCTCTGAGACCTCCCTCCAACGCAATGGGCCTAAACCCCACCCACACACACTCACCCAGGGCCTTACCTCCAAACCCTGGAACTCCACACTCCAGAGGCACTCCTTTGGACGTGCTGCCTTTCCCCTTCTGTGCATGCCCTAAGCAGAGGACCCGCCCCATGCTTGAACATTGCCAGACCTAGGCACCACCCCCCAGGGCCTTTTCCAGCTACCTGGGCCCTGAGGCTAGGCCCCACCCCATGCTCAAACATCACTCCCCACCCCCTTAGTTCCTGCACCATCCTAAGCCCCGCCCCTGCCTAAGTCCCACCCCTGCCAAAACTCCGCCCCCATAGCCAAGGCTATTTTCTTTTTTCCTTTTTTATATTGGGATTCTGTTTTATCTTGTTGATTCATTGCTGTTGATTCAATTATATTTTTATTTTTCTTAATAAATATTTTATTTTTGTTATTTTATTTTATTCTTTATACTTTGTTATTGTTCTTTCCTTTTGGCTTTACCCCCACCCGCCTTTATCTTTTATTTTTCCTGATGTATTTTTTTATCTTTCTAATTTTATTTTGTTTTTTCTTCTTTAATATTGTACTGCTCCTTTTTTTCTTTCTTTCTTTTTTGACTGTGCTAGGCAGCTTGTGGGATCTTTTTTACCAGGACAGAGGTTGGGCCCAAGCTCCTCTGGTGGGAACTCCAAGTCCAAACTGCTGGACTAACAGAGAACCTCAGACCCCAGGGAATATTAATTGGAATGAGGCGTCCAGGAGGTTCTAATCTCAGCACGAAGCCTCGATTCTATCCAATGGTCTGCAAACTCCAGTGCTGGATGCCTCAGGACAAACAACCAGTAAGACAGGAATACAGCCCAACCCATCAAAAAAAAAAAAAAAAAAGAACAGACAAAAGAATATGTTACAGATGAAGGAGCAAGGTAAAAACTTACAAGGCCAAATAACTGAAGACAAAATAGGCAACCTATCTGAAAAAGAATTCAGAGTAATGAGAGTAAAGATGATCTGAAATCTAGGAAACAAAATGGAGAAAATACAAGAAACATTTAACAAGGATCTAGAAGAATTAAAAAGCAAACAAACAGCGATGAACAACACAATAACTGAAATTAAAAATACTCTAGAAGGAATCAATAGCAGAATAACTGGGAGAAGAACAGATAAGTGAGCTGGAAGATAAAATGGTGGAAATAACTGCCAGGGAGCAGAATAAAGAAAAAAGAATGAAAAGAATTGAAGACACTCTCAGAGACATCTGGGACAACATTAAACACACCAATATTCAAATTATAGGGGTCCCAGAAGAAAAAGAGAAAAAGAAAGGCTCTGAGAAAATATTTGAAGAGATTATAGTCAAAAATTTCCCTAACATGGTAAAGGAAACAGTCAGTCAAGTCCAGGAAGCACAGAGAGTCCCATACAGGATAAACCCAAAGAGGAATATGCCAAGACACATATTAATCAAACTATCAAAAATTAAATACAAAGAAAAAAAATTAAAAGCAGCAAGGGAAAAGCAAGGAATACCATACAAGGGAATCCCCATAACATTAACAGATGATCTTTCAACAGAAACTCTGCAAACCAGAAGGCAGTGGCAGGACATATTTAAAGGGACGAAAGGGAAAAATCTACAACCAAGATTACTCTACCCAGCAAGGATCTCATTCAGATTTGATAGAGAAATTAAAACCTTTACAGACAAGCAAAAGCTAAGAGAATTCAGCACCACCAAACCAGCTTTACAACAAATGCTAAAGGAACTTCTCTAAGCAGGAAACACAAGAGAAGGAAAAGACCCACAAAAACAAACCCAAAACAATTAAGAAAAAGGTAATGAGAACATACATATTGATAATTACCTTAAATGTAAATGGATTAAGTGCTCCAACCAAAAGACATAGACTGGCTGAATGGATACCAAAAAAAAGGCCTATATATATGCTGTCTAAAAGAGACTCATTTACGACGTAGAGACACATACAGACTGAAAGTGAGGGGATGGAAAAAGATATTCCATGCAAATGGAAATTAAAAGAAAGCTGGAGTAGCAATTCTCATATCAGACAAAATAGACTTTAAAACAAAGACTATTACAAGAGACAAAGAAGGACACTACATAATGATCAAGGGATCAATCCAAGAAGAAGAAATAACAATTGTAAATATTTATGCACCCAACATAGGAGCACCCCCATATATAAGACAAATACTAACAGCCATAAAAGGGGAAATCAACAATAACACAATCGTTGTAGGGTACTTTAACACCCCACTTTCACCAAAGGACAGATCAACCAAAATGAAAATAAAAAAGGAAACACAATCTTTAAATGACACATTAAACAAGATGGACTTAATTGATATTTATAGGACATTCCATCCTAAAACAACAGAATACACTTTCTTCTCAAGTGCTTATGGAACATTCTCCAGGATATATCATATCTTGGATCACAAGTCAAGCCTTGGTAAATTTAAGAAAATTGAAATTGTGTCAAGTATATTTTCTGACCACAATGCTGTGAGACTAGATATCAATTACAGGAAAAGAACTGTAAAGTATACAAACACATGGACACTAAACAATACACTACTAAATAACCAAGAGATCACTAAAGAAATCAAAGGAGAATTCAAAAAGTACCTAGAAACAAATGACAATGAAAACACAATGACCCAAAACCTATGGGATTCAGCAAAAGCAGTTCTAAGAGGGAAGTATATAGCAATACAATCCTGCCTCAAGAAACAAGAAACATCTCAAATAAAAAACTTAACCTTACACCTAAAGCAATTCGAGAAATAAGAAGAAAAAAACCCCAAAGTTAGTAGAAGGAAAGAAATCATAAAGATCAGATCAGAAATAAATGAAAAAGAAATGAAAGAATCAAGAGCAAAGATCAATAAAAGTAAAAGCTGGTTCTTTGAGAAGATAAACAAAACTGATAAACCATTAGCCAGACTCAACAAGAAAAAAAGGGAGAAGACTCAAATCAACAGGATTAGAAATGAAAAAGGTGAAGTAACAACTGACACTGAAGTAATACAAAGGATCATGAGAGATTACTACAAGTAACTATATGCCAGTAAAATGGACAACCTGGAACAAATGGACAAATTCTTGGAAAAGTACAACCCTCTGAGACTGAACCAGGAAGAAATAGAAAATATAAACATACCAATCAGAAGCACTGAAATTAGACTGTGATTAAAAATCTTCCAACAAACAAAAGCCCAGGACCAGACGACTTCACAGGCAAATTCTACCAAACTTTTAGAGAAGAGTTAACAGCTATCCTTCTCAAACTCTTCCAAAATATAGCAGAGGGAGGAACACTCCAAAACTCATTATACAAGGCCACCATCACTCAGAGACCAAAACCAAAGATGTCACAAAAAACGAAAACTACAGACCAATATCACTGATGAACATAGATGCAAAAATCCTCAACAAAATACTAGCAAACAGAATCCAACAGCACATTAAAAGGATCATACACAGTGATCAATTGGGGTTTATCCTAGTAATGCAAGGATTCTTCAATATACACAAATGCATCAATGTGGTAAACCATATTAACAAACAGAAGGAGAAAAACCATATGATCATCTCAGTAGATGCAAAAAAAGCTTTTGACAAAATTCAACACCCACTTATGATAGAAACTCTCCAGAAAGTAGGCGTAGTGGGAACCTACCTCAACATAATAAAGGCCATATATGAAAAACACACTGCCAACATCATTCTCAGTGGTGAAAAACTGAAACCATTTCCTGTAAAGTCAGGAACAAGACAAGGTTGCCCACTCTCACTACTATTATTCAACATAGCTTTGGAAGTTTTAACCACAACAATTAGAGAAGGAAAAGAAATAAAAGGAATCCAAATCAGAAAAGAAGAAATAAAACTGTCACTGTTTGCAGACTATATGATACTATACACAGAGAATTCTAAAGTTGGTACCAGAAAACTACTAGAGCTAATCGATGAATTTGGTAGCAGGGTAGAAAATTAATGCACAGAAATCTCTTGCATTCCTATACACTAATGATGACAAATCTGGAAGAGAAATTAAGGAAACACTCCCATTTACCACAGCAACAAAAAGAATAAAATATCTAGGAATAAACCTACCTAAGGAGACAAAAGACCTGTATGCAGAAAACTGTAAGGCACTGATGAAAGAAGTTAAAGTTGATACAACAGATGGAGAGATATACCATGTTCTTGGATTGGAAGAATCAACATTGTGAAAATGACTATACTACCTAAAGCAATCTACAGATTCAATGCAACCCCTATCAAATGACCATGGCATTTTTCACAGAACTAGAACAAAAATTTTCACAATTTGTATGGAAACACAAAAGACCCCAAATAGGTGAAGCAATCATGAGAAAGAAAAACGGAGCTGGAGGAATCAATCTAGTAATCAGCTTGATTACTGGAGCTACAGTAATCAAGACAGTATGGTACCAGCACAAAAACAGAAATATAGATAAATGGAACAGGATAGAAAGCCCGAATATAAACAAACACACATATGGTGATCTTATCTTTGATAAAGGAGGCATGAATATACAATGGAGAAAAGACAGACTCTTCAGTAAGTGGTGCTGGGAAAACTGGACAGCCACATGTAAAAAAGTGAAATTAGAACACTTCCTAACACCGTACCCAAAAGTAAACTCAAAATGGATTAAATACCTAAATGTAAGGCTAGACACTATAAAACTCTTAGAGGAAAATATAGGAAGAACACTCTTTGATATAAATCACAGCAAGATCCTTTTTGACGCACCTCCTAGAGAAATGGAAATAAACAAACAAACAAACAAACAAACTAATGAATCTTAAAAGCTTTTGCACAGCAAAGGAAACTATAAACAAGATGAAAAGACAACCCTCAGAATGTGAGAAAATATTTGCAAAGTAACTGACACAGGATTAATCTCCAAAATATGTAAAGAGCTCATGCAGCTCAATAGCAAAAAAACAAACAACCCCATCCAAAAATGGCCAGAAGAACTAAATAGACATTTCTCCAAAGAAGATATACAGATAGCCAACAAACATATGAAAGGATGCCCAACATCACTAATCATTAGAGAAATGCAAATCAAAACTACAATGAGGTATCATCTCACACCAGTCAAAATGGCCATCATCAAATATCTACAAACAATAAATGCTGGAGAGGGTGTGGAGAAAAGGAAACCCTCTTGCACTGTTGGTGGGAACATAAAATGATTCAGCCACTATGGAGAACAGTATGGAGGTTCCTTAAAAAACTAAAATTAGAACTACCATACAACACAGCAATCCTGCTACTGGGCATATACCCTGAGAAAACCATAATTCAAAAAGAGTCATGTACCACAATGTTCATTGCAGCTCTATTTATAATAGTCAGGACATGGAAGCAACCTAAGTGTCCATCGACAGATGAATGGATAAAGAAGATGTGGCACATATATACAATGCACTATTACTCAGCCATAAAAAGAAACGAAATTGAGTTATTTGTAATGAGGTGGATGGACCTAGAGTCTGTCATACAGAGTAAAATAAGTCAGAAAGAGAAAAACAAATACCGTATGCTAACACATATATATGGAATCTAAAAAAGAAAAAAAATGGTTCTGATGAACTTAGGAGCAGGACAGGAATAAAGATGTAGACTTAGAGAATGGACTTGTGGACATGGGGAGGGGGAAGGGTAAACTGGGAGAAAGTGAGATAGTGGCATTGACATATATACACTACCAAATGTAAAATAGCTAGTGAGAAGCAGTTGCATAGCACAGGGAGATCAGCTTGGTGGTTCGTGACTACCTAGAGTGGTGGGATAGGGAGGGTGGGAGGGAGATGCAAGTGGGAGGGGTTTTAGGGATATATGTATGCATATAGCTGATTCACTTTGTTATACAGCAGAAACTAACACAACGTTGTAAAGCGATAATACTCCAATAAGGATGTTAAAAAATAAAGAAAGAACCAGTTATACTGAAAAAAAAAGAAATTAATGAACTTCTCCACATAAATGTATAATATTAATCATTATCTCTAATGGAAATCAGGTATCATTAAATATTTTATTTATAAGGAATCAACATTTTAATATATTTCTTCCAAATGACATTTTATAAGATATACATCATAATAGTTTAGATTTATATCATCTATCCACTTGCCTCTATGTTTCTCATATTTCAAAATAATTTTAGCAAATTGATTCCCTATTTTTTGAAGCAGTAAGACAACCTGATTTAAGCAAACTTGTTTTTTAACTGTTTTTTGAGTGACAGACATAACAAATTAGGTAAGAGTTTCTTATCATTGTGTAACCAGAAGTTTGTTCAGTCATTCTATTCAGAGTCTTCTAGACACATTAAATGCATTGTCTAAAGAAATGACAAATATCTCGATGGAACAATTGTATCCATTTTTTTTTAACTTTCTACCAAAGACGATTTCAGTTCCAAGAACAGAAGAACATGTAAACTGTTTGTTAAGTGTCCATCATTTCTGCTTTCACGAAAAGAATGATTCCCAATGAAAGAACACTCTGCTCTAAAATACTGGATGTGAGCGGCCAACTGATGAATCATCTTGAGAGAAAAGCCAGAGAAACTAGTCATCTTTGTATAAAATCCATTCATCAATGATTTCCTATAAGTCCAGGTCCCCTTTATCTAATTCATTCTGTGCCAAAGTACCTAAGCGCTATAAATAGCAAAAGATGTCAGGTTGCCATTTTTGGGTTTGTTTTGTTTATTAAAAATTTTTAGGTGAGGCAATTGAACATTGAGGCACTGGGACATGCAGAAATGTCCTGTCTACTTTTCCATAGTGGTTATTTAAAACAGTTGATTTTGGTATTTTATAAAGCAAATTAAGTTTTGACAATATTGAACTGTCATTTTAGTTCAAAAGCACTTTATAACCTGATTATGTCACAAACATAATTGTGTTTGGCTCTTTCTTGACTGATCTCTCTTGGTCTCTCTGTCTCTCTCTTCCTCTCTCTACATATCTACACATATGTTTGTGTGTTTGTGTTTGTGTGAGAGATGAATTATTCATGGCATTGTTTCTGGAATCAAATTCAGCTCTACTTCTTACCATTCATGGGATCTTGGCTAAATTATGTAGGTTCTCTATGGTTCCCAATTGCAGTTTCCCAATCTGCAAATCAGAGATCATAATAACGACTATTCAATTATTTTGTGACTTAAGTTAGTACATTTAAAGCACTTAGAACAGTGTCCAACATATATTGAATATTCAATAAATATTAGCATAAACATTTTAAATGAAGATTCTATTGGAAAAATTATAATAAAGGAGTTAAAAATAAAAGAAAAAAAGCATTTTTAGAATAAGTATCTTGAGTACATTAGAGCAGATACAGTTAGACATGAGGTGGTACCCATGATTTCCTGCACAGTGTTTGATGTCTTAATATGCCTTCTAAAGGCATATTCAGCCCTTTAGGTGAGCATTTTTTTCTTAGGTATTCTTTCTTGATAGCTTCTTCCATGTGAATTGGGTGACTATTACTACCTGGTAGTTGGCCATTCTAGTGAAGTAATTGTTATGGTTTTAACATCTCTCTAAAATTTTGACGGAGAAAATGCATTGTCCAATCAGAAGATAAAGAGATGTAATCTGGCCTCAGATGCAGTTTACATCTACGTTTAATAAGAAAGTAGAGTATAGATGTGCTATTTTGGTGATCTAGTATCTCATTGGATATGTTTTTGTGAAAGGTAAGGCTTGTTTTCCAACTTTGGGAGTGAAGTGAACTACAACATTTCTTCCCCTTTCTTTCTAAAAGTTAAGGCATGAACACTTTTAATAGCCATGACCAGCTGGGACTTGGTCTTTGAATTTAGAGTGAGTGACTCAAAGAAACCAGGAAAACCAGCTATATAAGAGGTGAAGTTCATTGTCCAGCAATAGCACAATGATTGTGCAGAAGCAGCAGCAGGCCATCCTAACAAATTTTTTCCTGTGGTCTATAATGTTTGGATTTTCTGCTACCTGTTTTGCAAGGGCTGTTTGTCCAGACTACTTTTTTTTTTTTTTTTGCGGTACGCGGGCCTCTCACTGTTGTGGCCTCTCCCGTTGCAGAGCACAGTCTCCAGACACACAGGCTGAGCGGCCATGGCTCACAGGCCCAGCCACTCTGCGGCATGTGGGATCTTCCCGGACCAGAGCACGAACCCGTGTCCCCTGCATCAGCAGGCGGACTCTCAACCACTGTGCCACCAGGGAAGCCCCAGACTTCTTTTGATTCTCTAATTTTTCCAATACATTTACAATAAATTCAGTTTTGTTATTCCCCTGTCTCATTATAAATAAGACACCTGAAGTTTTTGTTGAACGAATACCTCAACTAATCCACAAGTGACAGCAATTGTGAAAATGATGGTAACCTTTAGAAGGGAGGACTCCTAAGGAAATGTTTAGGCTCACAGCTTAGAACAATAGGATTCAGTGTCGTATCTACAACATGTTGGAAGCAGTAAGGCATTAGAACTTTGTAGAGAGAAAATAACCCTGGCTGTGGTGGCAGAAAATGCAAGTCACTGGCCCTTAGTTTGGAGCGAATGTGGCTCTAGCAACTAAAAGCTCTGGCTTGATCATTCCTGAGCTTTACATGGAGCTGCCAGTGACAGAAGGTACTTAAGAAGAACAAGATTTCCCAAATCCTAGCATAGGATATCAGTGAAATGCAGTTTTGTTAGTGTTGTCACTAGATTGATGCAGAGTGTTAAGATAACCTAGGAAATTATAAATAATCATTCTAGCTAACATTTATTGAATACTTACTATGTACCAGCTACTCATAAAAGCATTTCACACATTTTATTTCCATATTAAATTAACTGTAAAAATAATTAGTATCTTAATAATACAAAGTGGAATACAATATAACATACAAAATTTATAAAGAGATTCAAAAGTACAAGTAAAGAATTTGTTCATAAATGATGCAACATTCTCACTCTGGAGTTCCATGCTTGCTCTCAGTTAAACATAATTTGTGATTTAATGTATGACTTTAGCATTGGTGATTCCCTCCTTCTTATTCCCTTTGTCACTGTTGATATCTTCTTGATCACACCTTATTCCACTCTCATGTATCTCTTTTGTGCTCTTGATAAAGGCAGTATTAAAGAATTGTTAAATGACTATTTCATGACAGAACTAGGTTTAGATTCTGACTTTTTGAATCAGAAAGCAATATATTTGATAAGAAAACTAGATTTATATATAATTTTTTGGGAACTAACCTTATCTATAAATTGTAAAAAATGCATACAATTTTTATCTTTTAGACCTGGCAGAGAGAAGTTAGAAATTTTGATTTAGATGGGGATATGACATAGAGATATAATTTCTTAAAAATATGATTCAGAAATCAACTTGCACCCCTCGGGCCTTGGCTGGGCTACTTACACTCTTTGTACCTATGTGGAACCTCCTGTTAAATAGATGTAATAATTGCATCACTTAACTGTTGGAAGGAGTAAATTAATAAATCCACATAGAGCCCTAAAAACAATACCCAAAACATAGAAAACACTCAGAAAACTCTATCAGTTATTCAGGATCAGGAAGATTTTGTGTTAGTTTCTCCATATTGTCTCTCAAAGTTAATTAGAAAGAAAACATGTTTTTTTTTTTAAGTAAGATGATTTCCATATAATGGTCTTATTCCAGTAATGTAAAGATGGTATATGGCAATAATGCCATACATTACTCATTGTAATTAATTTACACTATGCTCTCTACTTTGAGACTTAATGTGTGTATAGCATTATCTCATCATAAAATATTTCATATGGTTTTATATCTAAATTATTTGCTTCACATAATTGATTTCTAAAAGCCTTCTGGCAGAAATGGTGACAAATGACCTCATAATTCTAAAATTGTATGAGTGGCTTAAAATTTAATTAGCAAGTAGATCATTTAAAAACAAAATTACTTATAAATAAAATTTAATCTCATTTCTGAAAACACATATTCACAAACATATGTAAATAACATAAAAATAAATAGGCACAATATATTTGATAAGAAAATTAGAGTTATATATATATATTTTTGGGGAAACTAACCTTATCTATAAATTGTAGAAAATGCATACAATTGTTATCTTTTAGAACTGGCAGAGAGAAGTTAGAAATTTTGATTTAGATAGGGATATGACATAGAGATATAATTTCTTAAAAATATGTTTCATATTACTATATTAAAAGATCCATGTAGTTTGAATATGATTAATCAAATTGAACCATGAGTATATTTTTAATAATAATGTATATTTCCTAGTTTATTTCACTTTTAAACGTTTTTGTTCATTAAATAAACATTCATGATTTTAATAGTTATGGTTTATCCAATGAGAGCTGCCAAAACTATGCTAAATAATTTATGTTAAGTTATTTATAAAATGTATTATATTTAATTATCTGAAGTAGCTACCATTTTTATCTGTATTTGATAGATGAGGAAAATTAAGGATTAGGAAGGTTTGGTCACTTCTCCCGAATTACACAAAGCCCGTGATCTCTGTCCTCTGACTCCAAACACAGTGCTTTAACTAGTAAGTCTTTCTGTTTCCAAAGTTAAGGTTTCTGTTTTTAACTTTTAAGTGTTTTTCCCATTTTTATCATAATTTGCAAGTGAAATATGAGTTTTCAGTTTGAGAGATCTATGAAAACTTTCATAAACCTTTGTCTTACATACTTAGAATCCATAAAGAAAAAAATATACCACCTGTCACTAATAAAGACAAGTTTTACCAGGAAAGTCTATAAAAGCTAGACTATTAAAAACAAACACACAAACAAAAGGCTGTTTAAAGCCACCAGGGAGCAAAAATGGAAGCCAGACTTTATGAATCCAAGACGACAGTGAGAATGGAACCAAACAGGTACACTGGGCTTCCTCACTTGCTTTTCCACTCTGGTAAGCAGCTGTTTCCTAAGATGTGCCCAGAGGTCTAGAAACATTGCAAACCAGATAAAGTATAGGTTTCACAAGGCCTGGAAAAACCCTGGGACATGCCCAATCTCTGATTAGAGTGAGGGGTCAATCTCTGCTCTTTAACTGCTCTTTAACTGCAGAAGGAAATTAAATTCTTTAGGAGAGTTTTAACCACAGCCAGAGCCTCCATATTTTTGAACATAATGTCCACCAATCAATAATGATACACAACCTGAAAGCAAGGAAAAATGGGAACAAATCAACAATTCTCCAATTGCTGGAAGTGACTTACAAATGCTTTAAAGTTACTGGGGTAAATATATTCAATAAAAGAAATAAAACAGAGGAGATTTCATAAGAGAACTTGAAAGTATGTAGAAGAATCAAATAGAAACTCTAGAACTGTAAAATATGCATGTTGATTAATACTTACTGAACTGGAAGATAAGCTGATAGAAAATACCCAGACAGAAATAAAAACAGAGAAAGAAAAAGGGATGTACAGTAAACAACAAACTAGAGTATGATCCTATGAGACACTGAAAGTGCTAGTAATGTGTAATGCTGTATCTATTTAAAAAATGGAACCTGTGTTTAAACCTACACATAGAATAAATTCTGGACCCAGAAGTCCTCATTGATTGTTTTTTGAACATCAATTACAAAGCTTACACAAATTATCAGACAATAGATAAAGAAGGGAACACTTACAAATTTATCATTATGGCTAGAATAAACTTGATAACAAACCTGACAAGAACAATTAAAGAAAGGAAAATTCCAGTCCAGTCCCTCTCACAAAAAGACAAAAAGATATCCCAGCCAAAATACAAGGAAAGTGAATAGAACATTATAAGTATCCTACATAATTACTAAGTGAGATTTATTCCAATAGTGCAAAATTTGTTTAACAATTCAAAAACTAATCAATCTAAATCTACATTTTAAAAGAATATATCTTTAAAAAATGTATCTGATTGTTGCATTTAACACATAAATAGTATTTGATACAACCAACACATATGATAAAATGAAACAAAACAATACATTCAGCAAACTAGTAATAGAAGAACTAAGACTTCTTGTTCTGATGGGGATATGTTAAAAAAAATCACAATTAATTATGAAATGATGAAAAATCATTCTCTGAGTTCCAGAACAAGAATTCCAGTATCTCCAATTACTTTAAACATTTTACTATAATTCTCTCTAGTAAAATAAAGCAGTGGGAAAAATCAGCATAAGCGAGAAATAAAATTGTCATTGTTTGCAAATGACAAGATTGTATATGTAAAAAAAAAGCCTAAAATAAAAAAATAAACAATTAGAATTAAGTTAATTCAGTAAATTTGTTGGATCCAATGTCATTATTAAATAAATTTAATTGTACTCATATATAACACCAATAAATATAGTAAATTTTTACTTAGCTTATAAGAACATAAAAATAAAACACCGAATACTTAGAAGTAAATTTACAAAAGTTATATAACACTTCAACACAGAAAATTTCAAACTTTGGAGGAGAACAAATTAGGAACAATCAAAATTTATTTTAAATTTATGTAAATTTTAAGAGGGTGTGATTATCACAAGAGTATTTTCCTTAAATAGATTTAAGAAACAAAACAGATTGTCCAGTAACAGACCACACATATCCAGTCTCCTGATTTATCACAAAAGTCCCACTTCAGTATTATGTGAAAAAAGAATTTCTTTTTAAAAAACATACTGCATTGGTTGGATAACATTTTTGGAAAAAGTATAATTATTTTCCTTTAAAACTTTTTATACAAAAATTTATTCCAAATAGGTCATAAAAATAAATATGAATACAAAGCCATACAATGAGAATTGTAAAGAATAAAGGTTAGGGAAGTGCCCCAATAATTTTGATAGGCAAAGATTTTTAAAAAGAGGATACAAAGAGCACAAATCAAAAAGAAACATATAATAAACCTGAATTTAACTGAAATTAAGAACTTCTCTCTGTTAAAATGTGCCATGAAGGGAGGTAAGATGCTGGATACAGTTTCAGAGAAAATATCTTCTATGCATATATCCAACAGACTCTTTAATGATTTTTATATTAATCTAAGAATCTTCTCCTTGCTCTTTCCATAGATAAGTGGACAAATTGTAAGAAAAAGAATTTCTCCAACTTTATTTTATGATATTTTTCTCCTAGAAATTAGAGCCATCATGAAAAAACTAGAATTACCAATGTAAGCTATCACTTACTAGCATTCTGAAATTGAATAGTATATAATTAATATTCTTGCATAGTGTTAATATCTCATGTACAGATGGGAGACATTTGACCACCTGTCACTAAAGACACTGAGTTACTTTCTATGAGTTGTTACTGCTAATGTTCACATTTACTTTTTTTATATATATATTTGTAAGGTCTTTCAATAGGGAGGAATTTTTTCCCTAAGCTATGTGCTCCCCCCAAATTGTGTACTATTGTGTATATTATTACACATGTTAAATTGTGTTATGTTAAATTGTGTATGTTATTACATGGCTGCATTTTCTACTAGCTTCCTTGAAAACTTTAAATACATTTACTAATTTTATCTGACTAAAGAGCTACTTTTTATGTGAGTGGGAATGCAAAACACTGAGCTTTAAAATTGAGAGCAATTTATTTTTTCCCCCAATTTTATTGAGGAATAATTGACAAATATAATCATGTAATTTAAAGTATACAATGTGATGATTGATATACACATGCATTGTGAAATGATTACCAAGATCAGGATAATTAACACATCCATCACCTCACGTACTTAACTCTTTGTGTTTTCATTTTTTTGTGTGGTGAGAACCCTTAAGATTTACTCTCAGCAACTTTCAAGTATACAATACCATATTATTAACTATAGTCATCATGATGCACATTAGATCTTCAGAATTTATTCATCTTATAACTGAAAGTTTGCACTCTTTGACCTACATCTCTCCATTTCCTCTCCCCTGCCACCCTCAGTCCTTGGTAACCACCATTCTATTCTCCCTTTACATGAAGTTGGCTTTTTTTTAAAAAGATTCCACAGATAGATGATATGATACAGTATTTGTCTTTCATCTTTTTCTGTCTGATTTATTCCACTTAGCATAATGTCCTCAGTTTTGTCCATGTTGTCACAAATTGCATGATTTCCTTCTTTTTGTAATGACTGAATAATATAAATATATTTTTATAAAGCATTTTCTTTATCCTTTCATCCCTCAAAGGATATTTAGGTTTTTTCCATATCTTGTCTATTGTGAATAATGCTGCAATGAATATGAGAGTGCAGATATCTCTTTGAGACTCTTGTCTTATCCCTGATCTTAGAGGAAAAGATTACAGCTTTTCACTCTTAAGAATGATGTTATCTTCTAGTTCCTTGAGGTATAAGGTTAAATTGTTTACTTGAGAGCTTTGTTTTTTTTCTTAATGTGTTTATTGCTATAATCTTCTGTCTTACAACTCCTTTTGCTTTATCCCATAAGTTTTGGTATGCTGTATTTTCATTTTTGTTTGTTTCAAGATAGTTTTCATTTCTCATTTGATATCTTTCTTGACCCAGTGGTTGTTCAGGAGTGTGCTGTTTAATTTTCACACATTTGTGAATTTTCCAGCCCTCTGTGAATGCTTGTAAAAAATATGTATTCTGCTGTTGTTGGGTGGAAGTTTCTGTAAATGTCTGTTAGATCAATTTGGTGTAAAGTATAGTTCAAATCCATTATTTCCTTATTGATTTTGTGTCTAAATGATCTATTCATTGTTGAAAATGGGGTATTGAAGTCCCCTACTATTATTGCATTGCTATCTATTTCTATCTGTCTTCAGATCGGTTAATCATTATTTAATATATTTAGAAACTCCAATAATGGGTTCATATATATTTATAATTGTTACATCTTCTTGATGAATTGATCCCTTATTATTATTTAATGAACTTTTTTGTCTCTATTTATGACTTTTGACTTAAAGATTATTTTGTCTGATATAAGTAGAACTATCTCTGCTTTCTTTTGGTTTCTATTTACATTTCACTTTCGGCCTATGAATGTACTTAAAGATTAAATGAATCTCTTGTAGACTAGACAGCATACAGTTGGGTTTGTTTTATTATCCATTCAGCCACTCCATGTCTTTTAATTGGGGAATTTAAGCCATTTACTTTTAGAATAACTATTGATAAGTAAGAACATAGTATTGTCATTTCATTGTTTTTTGATTGTTTTGTAGGTCCTTTGTTCCTTTCCTCCTCTCTTGGTGTTTTATTTTATGGATTGATGATTTTCATGGTGGTATACTTAGATTCTTTTTCTCTATCATTTATGTATCTATTATAAGTTTTTGCTTTATGATTACCATGAAGCTTTCATAATACATCTTATATTTATGTCTATTTTAAGCTGATAACAACTGAAAACAATTTAATTTTAATATATTTTACTTTATTCTTTTATAAGATTTATTTGAAATTCCTGAGCTTCTAATTGTAAATAGCTGCATGTCGATGATGGCTCAAGAACCCTCATTTTGTGTTTTAAATTTTACTTGTTTAATGAAGAGAAGCATAGATGATGCATGTTCAATAACAGTCATAGTTTTATGTATTGCCCTATAGGAAGCAGAGTAATATGCTCTTAAAAATGTTAGCTCTCAAGTAAGTTTGACACGATGTGAGTACAAGTCTACCATTTGCTTAGCTGTGTGGATCCTAAGAAAAACACTACTTTTGGGTTAGCTTCCTAACCTATAACATGGTATAATAATAACATCAAACTCACAGGTTGTTGAGAAATTAAGTAAGTTAATAAAATTTATATGAGTTAGTCAATATATAACATTTTAACACCCTTTCAAAATGATTATAAATTTGAGTTATATATGGGTTCAAATGTTAGTTATCATTATGATTATTCTAAAAATATATATTATTAATTATGAAAACATAGCCATTTTCCTGGACCATTTCTCTGCCCTTTCATCCTAATTCTATTTATTGAATGTTTATTCCTTCTTCAAGGTCTAGTTTAAATATCCCAACTTTCTAACCTCAGACTGAATTAATGATCATTTTCTGTATCTCTTATCAACTTATATGTTCTTAACTTACTGTATTGTAAATATTACGTATGCTTTCTCCTCCAGGAACTATACGTTGAGGGCTATGCTGCATTCACATTTACTGGGCCAGCATTTTGAACTTAGAAGAGTCTATAATTAATATTTCTAGAAGTTTACTATAGATTTTTACATTTCAGTTGTGTGGTAGTTTTTGTTCATTTACCAAACTCTAAACTCAGACCAAGCTGTCCTTTGAATCTCTCTTCCTTTCTGCTTCTTCTGCCCTTCAGTGACTATCATTTGTTTATTTCTCCAGATCATTTGAAACTGACAGATGACTATTTTATTGGGAAAAGAAAAAAAATTCTAAACTGTACTGGGGAAAGCATTTGTGCATAAACTTAATAGCTATAGGGAAAATATACCTTTGTAAATGTTCTATTGAGATCTGCTTTATTGTACAGTTATAGCCATAGCTGAACCTCAGATTGCATGCCTTAATAAAAGATTTTAGAAATATGATCATTGGAACATTTTTTTTTCCCTGCATGAAGGATCCTGGTAGAATGTCATTAGCCTTGGACACAGAAGTCAGAAGACTTCGGGTCCAGCCCTGGCTGCTTCATGTCCCATGTGACTCTTTAGTCTCTGAAATTAGCTTCTATTTCTGTTATATATAGACTAGGCTAAATCAATGGTTTAAAACACATGGTTAATAGAGACTTAGGCAATAACTCAGAAGGACCTCATAGGTGGTAGAGGCCAGGTGAAGGAAAGCAGAATGGGACATCAGAAACTCTTTTAAGGTAGATAAGTTCTACTTGTATCTATCTTTGTGTGTGTGTGTGTGTGTGTGTGTGTGTACATATATGTAAAATTTATTTTGATATAAAAGGGTTACAGTGATGAAACATTTTGAAAATAACTGAAATACTTTCTTTCCAGTCAGTAGAATATGTATAAATTTTCTTGTAATATTTGTTTTCAATGATCTTAAAGGTGGATATTGGAGAAACACTGTAAGCATTTGATTTATTCATGCTACATCACACAACTTCAGGAGAGTATTTTAAAATCAAGTTGTCTGAATACATAGTTCATTTTAAATCAAATTCCTTTTTATTTATTATTTTTGAGAAATATGTATGCATAAGTTAAGTTAAATTAAGGCAATGAATACAGGACAATTATATTTATTTTCAGTGGATAAAGATTTGGCAATTCAGACTTGTAACAATTGTGTTTTTTCTGCTTATACTTTAAATAGTGTATCTACTCTTCACAGTTAATAAACAGAAATGGCAAAGTGAATATTTAATGGTTACTAAAGCTCCTTCAAAAAATGCATGCCCAACTATAGAAGATATGACTTTTTACATTCAGACTTCATGTGCTTTTCTTCATTTGACTTAATCTTTCAACTTTAAAATACAAACTTACTATCACTGCTACTGCACATTCAAAACATAATGGCATTTGACAGTAAATACAAAGTCTCATCAAATCATTTATCTCCCCATGCTTCTGCAGTAATATTGAGGGAATCTGAATAAATCTCAAAGGGTACAGCTGCTCTCAAACAACATAGCTAAAAAATTGCTTTGACTGGAAGAGAGCAAGTAATGTCTTGCATTCATAATCTAAGACAGCTGACAGCCCAGTGCTTGATCTGAATCAGTCACCATAACTAATTACAACTTAAAAAATTATAGTCATTTTTTATGCTAATAATTAGTAAACACCTAGTAGCAATTCTTAGGAAGTAGATTGCCATAGAAGTTATAAAACAGTGAAATAATACAATTTGTACTGCTGTATAGACCCATGTTTTAGTTTAAGTTTTGCCTTTTTTTAATCAAAATTAGAGTTGTTTCATTATTATTTAAAAATATTATTGATAGTATGAGACAATAGAACAAACTAATGATAATAATACTGTATTGAACACTAGACATATGCCAAGAGAGTAGATTTCAGATGCACTTATCGCACACAAAAAATGGTAACAATGTGAGTAAATGATATATTAATATTAATTTCAGAAGTATATGTTATCAAGTCATTATGTTGTCCCTTAAATATATACAATTTTTATTTGAAAATACATAAATAAAAAAGAACACACTAATGATATATGATATAGAAATAATAATTAAAAGTAACAAGAGTAGTTATAAAATTAGCTTTTGTTTCAACTGTGTGTATATTTATATTTATACATATTTGCAAAGATATACACTCATCAGTGATGTATAGGACAAAATCCTACTCATGATAATTATGAGCCATATCCTAGATTTACTCATTATATATTTAGCAATAGCAGATTTTTTTTTTTTTTTTTTTTTTTTGTGGTACGCAGGCCTCTCACTGTTGTGGCCTCTCCCATTGTGGAGCACAGGCTCCAGATGCGCAGGCTCAGCGGTCATGGCTCATGGGCCCAGCCGCTCCGTGGCATGTGGGATCTTCCCAGACTGGGGCACGAACCCGTGTCCCCTGCATCAGCAGGCAGACTCTCAACCACTCCCTGCGCCACCAGGGAAGCCCACAATAGCAGATTTAATGGTTATGTTCTATGTAATTAGAACAATTTATTGCTCTTAGATCTCTTTAAATGGATTTCCACTCATGTATAATAAAAGGTATATAGATTAATATTTACATGAAACAAAAATATGTTATCTTTTCATTTCAGAGCAATGTGCTACCTTTAAAGTGCCAATTTTTATCCAATTGCATTAAGGTTCAAGCCAGGGAATGCCTCCAAATCATGCATATACCATCATCCCATTTTATAATCAACATTGATTAAAAAATTCTTGCTAATTAACTCAGTTGTGTTATGCCTGTCTTGACTCATCCAAATCAAACAGGATTCATTAAAATTCAAGTTTCCTGTAATAACATCAGATTATACATTAATATGATCCATTTGTTTAGAGACAAACTAGATCAAATTGAAATATTTTGTACATGCAAATAAACAAAGTTGGTCAATGGGCATAGAGTGTAGAATAAGAGATATTAGAAATGGCATTTTTATTTTATTCATACACCTAGTTATTCTTGGGATAATGGGAGAGGGAAAAAATTCAAGTGATCAATGATGAAAAGAGTTGAAACTATATATTTAATTATTTTGGTAGTGAAAAGAAAATTAAAAAAATATTTTTTAAACAAAAATAGAACCTTTGATATGATTGCTTTTTATTTCAAAATTACATCAAGAATACATAGCTGCTTGAAAATACTTATGCATATTTGATAACTAAAAGTAAACAGACAATAACAAAAAATCAAGAATTGCCCGTATCCCAAATATACTTTTAAGAAGTTTTTTTGTTTTGGTTAATTTTTAAAATTATGATCCAGTCAAATGGGTTTAGTTTGTCTTTTGTTATATAATTCCATAAATTTTAACACATATATAATTTCATGTAATCAGCAACATTAATACTAATAGAGAACATTTCCATCACCTAAAAAAACTACCTCATACTATCTCTTTATAATCACACCATCCTGTGACTTCTGGCAACCACTAATCTGTTCTCTTTACTATAGTTTTTTTTTTTTTTAAGAATGTTATTGATATGGAATCACATAGTAAGTAACCTTCTGAAAAAGCTTCTTTCATTCAGCAGAATACATTGAGATTCATTCAAGTCATTGCCTGTATCATCAGGTATTCAAACTGTTGCATGTCTTGATGACTAGTATTTTATTGTATGGATACTTTATTCTTTCTTTTTTTTGCATTACGCGGGCCTCTCACCGCTGCGGCCTCTCCCGCCGCAGAGCACAGGCTCCGGATACGCAGGCCCAGCGGCCACAGCTCACGGGCCCAGCCGCTCCGTGGCACGCGGGATCCTCCCGGACTGGGGCACGAACCCGCGCCCCCCGCATTGGCAGGCGGACCCCCAACCACTGCACCACCAGGGAAGCCCCCTGGATACTTTATTCTTGATTTTCCAAGTTTCCTTTCAGTATCATTTCTCTTCTGTTTGAAGAATTAATTTTAACAATTATCTTAGAGCCTTTTGCAGGCTACACATTAGTTTAGTTTTCCTTCATCTGAGAATATCTTTATTTCACCA
Source organism: Mesoplodon mirus (assembly GCF_964341445.2). Classification (NCBI taxonomy): domain Eukaryota; kingdom Metazoa; phylum Chordata; class Mammalia; order Artiodactyla; family Ziphiidae; genus Mesoplodon; species Mesoplodon mirus. The sequence continues at coordinate 49,387,221 of NC_138984.1, forward strand.
TCATCCTGAAGGATATTTTTACTCAGTACAGAATTCTGGCTTGACACCTCCTTTCTTTTACCACTCAAAAAATGTCATGTCCCTTTCTTCTGGCTCCCATGGTTTGTGGAAAGAGATCTGCAGTCATTCAAATCAGCATTCCCCTATAGGTAGTGAAGTATTTGTCTCTGGCTTCTTTCAAGATTTTTATTTGTTTTTAGTTTTCAGCAGTTTGGATTATCGTATATCTGGACACAGATTTCTTTGTGCTTATTCTGTTTGGGATTCATTCAACTTCGTGAATCTGTAGATGTATGTCTTTCATCAAATGTGGGACTTTCTATCTATTTTGTTTTTCTTAAATTATTATTTTTTAATTGAGTATAGTTGCTGTGCAATATTATATGTTACAGGTGTACAATATACTGATTCATATTTTTAAACGTTATATACTCCATTTATAGATATTGTAAAACATTGTCTCTATTCCCCATGTTGTGCAGTATATCCTTGTGCTTATTTTATACCTGATAGCTTGTACTTCTTAATCCCCTCCCCCTATAGTGTCCCTTCTCCTTTTCCTCTCCCTGCTGGGAACCACTAGTTCTGTATGTCTGCTTCTTATTTTGTTATATTCACTAGTTTGTTGTATTTTTTTAGGCTCCACATTTAAGTGATATACAGTGTTTGTCTTTCTCTATCTGACTTATTTCATTTAGCATAATGCCCTCCAAGTCTATCCATGTTGCTGTAAATGACAAAATTTCACTCTTTTTTATGACTAAATTACATATGACTCAGCAATTCCACTCCTGGGTATATGTCCAAAAAACAAAAACACTAATTTGAAAGATACATGCACCCCAGTGTTCATAGCAGCATTATTTACAGCTGCCAAGATATGGAAGCAACTTAAGCATCCATCAACAGGTGAATGGATAAAGAAACTGTGGTGTATATATATATATATATATATATATATATATATATATATATATACAATGGAGTACTCCTCGGCCATAAAAAAGAATAAAATTTTGCCATTTGTGTTAATCCATTATTTCTTAAAATAATTTTTCAGCATCACATCATTTTTTTCTCTCCTTATAGAACTCCAAAGTTGTTTTGACCTTTTGTTTTTGTCCCACAGGTATTTGAAACTTCATTCATTATTTTATTTTTAATGTTATCTCTCTCTCTCAGATGTTCAGATTGAATAAATGCTATTGATCTATCTTCAAGTTCACTGACTCCTTCCTCTTTCCTCTTTCATGTCCACTCTGGTACTGAGTTTGTTCAGTGTGTTTTTCAGTTCTAATGTTATCATTTGGTTCTTCTTTATATTATATATGCTCTCTGTACTTTATATTTTAATATTTGTTTCAAAAGTGTTTGGATGTTTTTATAACAGCTGCTTCTGTCATTTTTGAATTTTTTTCTAAGCAAGTTGATTTTACATAGCTCATTGTACACTGAGTAATTTTTGATGAAATTTGAGTAATTTTGATTACTGAGCAGTTTTGGAATCATGTCGAGCAAATTTGGGTAACCTTGCACATTTTGAATTTTACATACTGAGACATTGGGTCTTGTTTAAATCCAATAGAGAATGCCAACGTTTATGTTTTACTGTGAAAATCCCCTGATTATGTTCATGCTGCAAGGTCTAACATTCATTCTCTAAGCTGTGGTTCCAATGTCAGTTCATTTTTCAAACCTTTTGCAGTGCTGTATAATTCTGTGCCTTGTGTGCCACAGAGGGTTTAGTGAAGGACTTTGACAGAGGTCTCTTATCTCGGTTCTTAAAGCCTTTTACATGCTAATTAGAATTAGATACTTACATACATATACCAGAGGTGGGTCCAGTAGGTCCTAAAGAAATTTGTGGGTTTGATTTCCCAAGCTCCCTTTCTTAAAATCTCTTCAGTGCTTTCTTATTCCCTTTATGCCTTTGGTTCCATTTTTTTTTAAGGCAGACAGCAAGTACTTCTGCTCTTGAGCCATGTCTGGAGCCAAGAAGTAAGAGAATATAGAAATAGAATAGACAGACTTGGTCCCACTATCTGAATCTATACCTCCAGAGAGAATAGGGATAAAGGTTATTATTCCTTAGATTTTTAGCTCCCACAGGCTGCTAGTCATTGCCACCATTACCACCACCTTGGCAGATTACCTAGACCCTATATTTTGAAAGAAAAGATAAAAGAAAGAAAAATGCCATTTTCTCTTTCTCTCTCTATGAACTTTATTAATTCACTTTCCCACTTTTTAAGCTAGAACTAAAAATCTTTTCCTGAAGCTCTTTTGTTTGTTGTTGTTGTTGTTTTTGCCCCACAGTGCCCAGTCTGAGATTCCCAAATGAGTTAAGTTCAGACCAGGAGATATTAAAAGATAAAACAAAATGGAAAACTCATCTCTAGTTTGTACCTACTTTGATTTATATGTTCTATTTCAGTCTGCCTGTTGATGTACATTTCATAGTCCTCAAATAGCTGTGCCATGCATTCTGTCAAAGTTTTATAGTTGTGTTCTGTGGAAGAGAAAGAGGTACACTTACTTCATCTTACCCAAAACTGGAAGCTCCCCAGTTATATATTTTTTCATATATTGCTTTTCAAATAACAAATGTATCATTTTTATATCTAGAAACATGGGCACAAAGAGCTTCAGTTTTTAAAACCAGATAAATCTGACAGTATAATGTGGGAGGCTCAGATATATGTGAAATTGGCAAGTACTTTAGTAACTTTACAGAATTTTGTTTCTTTACATTAAATCTGGGCAGAAAATGCAGCATTGATTTTCCCCATATGTTAATGCTATTTACATTAAAACATTTTTATTACATTTTCACTGACATTTGTGTAATATAAATAGTTGATAAATTATACTTTTATGCCAGTCTTTAAGATAAAGATTTAAAAGGTTTATAAATATAGAAAGTAGCTTATATAAATGAAAAATTAAATAAATATCCAAAAGAAAGGAGCCACATACATTTATGTAAATAATACATTTGTTATATTTTTAGGCCACATTAATTGACCCAATATCACTTGGTGTACATAGTAACCCATTTCTCTTTGTTCATTTTCAAAATATTAACATCTGATTATGCCATAATAAAATAGACATCTTTAATAATTCCATATTAGCTTGAATTATTGAAATTAAACTAAAAGTATGACTTCAAAGTGTAACAGTTGAAACCAAATCCTGTCCATTGCAGTCACAAAGCATATGAATCTAACATCTATCAGTGCTACACATTAAACCAAAGTACTCTGTTTTGATATATATGTGATATATATGTACTTTGTCAGGTGATGGCTTGCTGTTTGATATCTATCAAATATTGAGTGGTAAAACACCTGTTTGCTTTTCCATGAATATAATTTATAGTATTTTTGCAGATGGTACTATTGTCTGTTCTTTTAGTGATTTTAAGTATTCATGAATGACATTATGCAATAATATAAAAGTCTTAAAATAAAAGAAAAACACTACTCTTTTAAAATGAAAATAGTGAGAATTACATCTTTTATATTTTCAGGCTGTACAAAATAATTTTAAAAATTATTATAAAGAGTTCCAAGTCTATAAATGATCTTGTATTCAATTGGTGCTATTTTTCAGCTAAGAAAAGACTGTTTGTAACCTAGAAACTGCCCGTAACTTTCACAACTGATACTGAGTGTGTGCTGCTTCATCATTTTTGGCAAGGATTGTTGTTTCATCATTTAGACACATCAGGTACTTAGATTGCCACTATCATATAATTTACATTGACATTGTTTAGAATGATGAAAAAATGACAAAGTGCCAATCATAAACTGAATTGTAGTATAATGGAAAAGATTCATCCATGTGTTATTGTATTGATGGAAGATAAGACAACAATTTAGGAATGTTATGTTCATCTTTTTCTTTCTTAGTTGACTAACATTGACAATTGAATGTTTAAGTCTTATTTCTACAGAGTATTCTCTATGGTCTCTTCCTCAAGTATGACTGTTGATGCATCTTTAAACTTTGTAGATATAAAATTATTTCAAAACTAAATATTAAATGTGGATGTGTGTTTTTACTTGTACAAATACAGTGAATGATTATATTCTTAAATTTCCAATACTAAAATGTGACATTCAGCTTTATATATTACAGTGATTACAATGTTTTATGAACTTAGTAGCCAGAAAAATTCTTCTACAGTCAGATCAATTATGGATATATTAAGAAAGTCTACTTCTGTAATTACAGAGCTTGGGAACAGAAGTTGTACTTTGTAAAGCTCATCTATGTCACCATAGTTTAGAAAATTGTTCTCAAGTGTGAGCTTTCCTGTAAGACCCTGCTTCATTAATCAGTAGCTCTTTTTTTTTGTTCCTGAAGATTCTCCATAGATAACAATACATCCCCTTTAAACATACTCATACACACACATGTATATTTTATCATAGTAATACATACATATAGGTAAATAATATTGAATGACATAAATAAAAAACAAGAGTACAAACATGCTGCCTCCTACCAGTCCTAACCTTTAGTCCTCATACCCCCAACATCAGGCAACAACTTATATCTTTTTAAGTTCTTTCTACGATTAGTTACCCCACCATTATTAAATTTTATGGTTAACAGTATTTTCTCAATTTAAATATTATTTATTCATTTTCTCTTGAGACAATTACGATTTAAGAATCCTTACACCACCACCACCACCATGCTTCTTGGCTTTGAGAAGAAGCCACGCCCTAGAAAAAAAACAGCTGTGCCTTTTTTTTTTTTTTTTGTGGTATGCGGGCCTCTTACTGTTGTGGCCTCTTACTGTGTTGTGAGAAGCCCTGTGCTTCTTTCTTGATGTGTAACTCCAGACTATAAGGATCCATTTTTCTTTGAGCCTTCTGTTTTCAAAGATGAACAGCTGTGTGGATGTTTCTTGGTATTAAAACTGGTTTGGATTGATTTATTCCTACTGAATCCTGGTACCTGGATGTAAAATATTTGTTGTTTGAAACCACTCTGTTCTTAGTTTTAGTCTCAGTTACCAAGCCAAGGACAAGAATTAAAATCTATCACAATATCCTGAATTAATAGTTTTATAACAAATTTTTAATTAATAATCAGAACTTACACCACTTTGAATTTCTTAGTCAACGTCATACCAAACATTGTCCAAGATAAAAGTTCCATATTGTTATTGTTTCCCAGCCCTTTTTAGTTTTTCTTTTTTTAAATTTTATTTTGTTGTGGTAAGAAAACTTAATGTAAGATCTACCATAGTACTATATTTTTAAGTGTGCAATACAGTATTGTAATCTACGGGCATGATATTGTACAGCAGATCTCTCATTATTAATTTTTCTTACTTGCATACATTGGTAACCACATAGCTTTACTTTTTTCCAGAAGTGTCTCCCTGATTTTTAACGATTTTTATCTTAAACATTTCTGTTCCACCTCCACCATCTCCCCTAAGTCTAGTAGCTTATTGGGAATTCTACACAGATGACATCCAATTTTAAATTAGGATGGCTTCACAATTTCCTGACTACCTGTTCCTTTTCCTTGCCCTTTGCTTGTTGTTGGTGGTGGTTGTTATGGAGGTATTGATGTTCTTGTTGCAAGGGTATATTTGTGTGGCTTCCCCAAAGAAGGCATAGGAAGCTATCACTCTTTTATGTCTGAAAATATTTTTATTCTATGCTCAAAAATAATTCATAATATGGTTGAGTATTGAATTCTCTTATAGAACTAATTTGTCCTCAGAAATTTTAAAAAACATTGTCTTCTAGCATCTATAATTGATTTTGAGAAATCTGATGCTACTCTGATATTTGTTCCTTTTATATGAGAGCACCCCACCCATCACCCACAAACAAAAGACATTGGACTTTTTATGCTTATGATTTAAAATTTTGGAATGTTGTATCTTGGTGAGAGGTTTTGTGCAGTTATAATTCTGATAACTTGGTGGACACCTTCAATTTGTAATCTCTCTCAGTTCTAGGAAGTTTCATTTTATTATTTCTTTAATATTTTCCTTATTTTGTTATTTTTTTAGTTTTCTTTTCCAGTAGCTCCAGGATTGATTATGTAATTTTCTTACACTTTTTCTCTTTTTTTCTTGTTCCTATTATTTCTACTGATTAAAACTTATCAATGTTCTTTGGGGGGTTTCATATCTAATTTATTAGAGTTCTATTTAAAATTGATTCTTTAAAGGAACATCCCCCTAGGTTGTTTCATGCATACAATAAATTGTCTTATTACTCCATGTATTTTGTAAATTTCTTGAGGTGTTATTTAATTTTTTTCAACTTCATCTTTATTTTAAAACTACTTTATGAAAGTATGATTACCATAAAAAATTATACATATTTGTTTAGTTTTGAAGTTTTATTTTACATAAAGCTTTTTTGTTTTTGAAGTTTACACAGTTTCTAATTTTAAAAAAGTCCTCTTATCCCACTTTTTTTTCCTTTATTGGTTTGTTGGTTTATTTGTTGTTTTTGTTTATTTGTTTCTATGTATTTTATGATTGGGTTTTTCTACAAATAGCTAATGATCTTTGTCTATAATTTTATATTTAAAAATGAGAAATAAAAACATGTTTTGAATCTGAAGAAAACATAAATAGGTTCAATTTCCCCAGTAAACTAACCCATCTTCCACTCTGTTAGATAAAGAGCTTAATTTTATACAATAGTTGTAACTGGGTCTATTTAAATTTATAGATACCAGTAACAAATGAAAGTGTGGGATGAAAGGATATATAATAAAAGGTATACCTTTTGTTCTGAGAGATGCACTCAAGTAGAAAACCTAGAGGAAGTAATTTGAAGGAATATTCTCTGAAGAAATTAAAAAGCCCTTGAGATACTGGCATTTGAGTACCTCTCCATCATAGTTCTCCATCTAACCACAAAATAGTTTATTCTTCCAGTTTATAAGTCCTATCCATGGTTCAGAGCTTCTTATTAGTAAAACAACAGCAATAGTATTGAATTTACATCAGGTGTTATGGGAGTACAAGAAGGAGATGATATTTCAGCATATTAAAATCAGGATTACTTAAGAAGGAAGAGATATTCGTTGTGTTCATGAAGAATTGATAAAATTTCAGAAACAGTTCACTGGGGCAATATTTTCAAAGTATTCAATAGGATGCAAGTTTACAAGAGTAAGAAAGTGCAAGAAATATTTAGAGCACATGAATTCTTTTGTGTTCCATGGTAAGGTTTTCTAAAACTTGTTCTGTGGAGACTTTATAGATATGGGAAGGAAAGTTTTTGTATTCATAACACATTTACATTCCTGAGTATATTAGAGTTTAAAATGCCTTGTTGCATTAATAATTTAATTTTGTGGTTAAATCCCAAAGATAGAAGTATATATGAAGGGTTTTCTAAACCAATATGATAAATAACCTGTTTAAAAATAGTTTCATAAAAACATTTTTCTATAGAAAATGATTTGTGCAATACTGGCTTTGTATGAAGATCTTAAAAAGGGAAAGGAGAGAACTTAAAAATACAAGTTTGAATAAAAAAAAAAGTAGAATACAATTTATAACTCACTTTGTAATTAAAAGCTGAAACATACAGAACATGATCTACCAGGATTATGTATCAAACATTAGAATGGGTGCTTATGAGGTGGAAGAGACAAGAAAGGCCTTCCACTAATTCAAAAGCCTTGAGACTGTTGTTCAATATCTAACAAATAGGACTAGTTAAACAAACCAAAGAATATGCTTTTGAAAGCTATTACAGTGCTGAGGATGCAAAGAAACATAACTTACCTAATTACAGAAGAATTCCAAGAAGAGATAAGCTCTTTATGTCTAGGGGATAAGGAGAATCCACCCAAACTTTAATAAACTTGTATGTGTATGTGTGTGCCTTTAGTGTCATAAGCAGGAAGGTCCACAGCCTTCTTTGCAGAGTCCTGTATTTAAACAGCTCACTCCCTCTAACCCTGTTGTGGTTGACTTGTATAGCTATCCCCAGTGTTTTACCAAGATGAGCATTTGACAGAGAAATATATTCTTCTATTGTTTAAGTCTACTTTATTATACACAACATAATGTACTTATTTGTACAGTTAAATGAGTTTTGAAAATATACATGCCCATATAAACACCACAATTAAGATATATCACATTTCCATCACCCTAAATCTATCTCTTTGCTATGATTTTCTCACCCTCAGCCCCTAACAACCACAAATCTAGTTTCTGTCATTATAGATTAGTTGTGCTTAATCTCGAATTTCATATAAATAATACAACATGCTCTCTTTTGAATTTGGCTTGTTTTGATAAACATATGTTTTTAGAATTAATCCATGTAGTTCACCCATTTTTATTTCTGAAGTGCATAATAATTTATGCGTGTAGCACAATTTTATATCCACCGAGCTGTTGAAAATTATGACTAGTTCTGGGATTAGTATGAATAAAGCTACTCTGAATTTTGTGTGAAAACCTTTGTGTGAATGGATGTAATTTTGTAGGCCCAGAGTAGTTCAGTCTTATATGTTTTGTTTAACTATATGAGAAACTGTTGAATTGTTTTCCACAGTGTTTGTACCATTTTACATTACCATCAGCAATGTCTGAGTGTTCTAGTTGTATTACAACCTAGCCATAACTTTACATGTCCTTTGTTTTTTGTTTTTCTTTTAGCCAGTCAAGTAAGTGTGGAGTGGGAGTGGTATTTCATGGATTTCAGTTTGTATTTTCTGATGGCTATTTATGTTAATAATTGGTCATTCATTTACTTTCTGTGAAATGTCATTTCAAATATTTTGCCAATTGATTGAGTTTTTTCTTATTAAATGCTTTAATTTATGTTTTGGATATAAGATCTTTGATATACTTTTATACCAAAATGGTTATATATTGATATAACCAATAAAATATTACACATACACACACAATATTTTCTCACAGCTTGTCTGAGGTTTAAGTTTCATTGTCTTAAATATGTTGTTCAAAGAACATATGAATTCTATTTTGATGAAGTTCAGTTTGTAATATTTTTTGGATGTTTACATCATACCTGGGAGATTTTGCCTATCCAAGGTCTCAAAAAGGTTCTGCTACATTTTTCTTGCAGAAGTTTTATAGTTTTAGTTTTTATCTCTCTAAACTGCATAGGGCCAACACTGAGTATAGTGACAGATCAAAGTCTGGGTCAAGTCAGCAGTGTGGCATGGAAAAGTTGAGGGTGATGGTGGGCTGTAGAGTGACTTGAAAACCTGGTCACTGATCTCTAAAATATAGAATGGTTAAACATTATAACAGGCTATAAATGCACAGAGAGTTCCTGAGACTAGCCAGTTGAGCAGAAAGTCAAGTTTTCTCAAGATATTTGGAGCTAGTATGAAATAATTATAAGGATCTGGCTCAACTACCAAGAGACTAACTCTGCAATCTATTCAAACAACCATAAGAATGAAGGGGGTTGTTTGTGGGAGGGAGACACAAAAGTGAGGAGATATGGGGACATATGTATATGTATAGCTGATTCACTTTGTTATAAAGCAGAAACTAACACACCATTGTAAAGCAATTATACTCCAATAAAGATGTTAAAAAATTTAATAAATTAAAAAAAAATAACAGGGGACCAGGATCAAAATTTATGTAATAAATAATTGTGGCTTTGTAAAAAAAAAAAAAAAAGAGAGAATGAAGGAGGTGGGTATACATTTCTCTGGCAGCAAATATTACTACCTTTGGTCTCTTCTATTCCACCCCCGTGCAAAAAGTTCAGAAATATAAATTTTAAAAATTAAGAGGCACACAAAAAAGAAAAGGACAAAGTAACCCAGAATCAAGAGAATATGCTAGTCAATAGAATAAATCTACAGAGGGATAAATCCTATGGAGGACTTGGAAATAGTATATAAGTTCTTTAAAATAGCTATGATAAATGTTAAGAATTCTAGAAGAAAATGTTGACAAAATTTAATAACAAGGGTATTTCTGCAGGAAAATGGAAAGTATAAAAAGTACTAAAGTTAAACAGTAGAATTGAAAAAATATGATAACCAAAATAAATTTAGCTATGAGCTTAGCAGAAACTTGAACACAGCAAAAGAATGAAACAGTGAACTTGAAGAGAAGTCAATATAAATTATCCAAATTATAACACAAAGAGAATATAAAAACATAGAAGATCACTTATAGCCTGAGAGACAATATCAAATATGCTAATGTGAATATGATTGTATTCTGAGAAGAAAAAAGAAAGAGAATGAAGGAGATAAAATATTTGAAAGACAATGTCCAAGATTTTTTCCCAAAAACATAAATAAAATGAAAAAGAAAACTCACTAAGCTTAGAGAATGGATACGTAAAATGAGTAACATAGTTAAATTGCTAAAAAGGAAAATAAATTCTAAAGCTGGCAGAGAATAAAAGACACATTACATAAAGGAGAAAATCCATCAATAGGCCATTTAAAGTTTAAATCATAGTTATTTTTATAAATTTACCATAGAGTTTAGGACACAAACTTATTTGAATGAACTAATGAGACAGAGAGAGAAAGACAGAGAAGGAAAGAAGGGGTGGAGAGATGGAGTCTCTCCCAAGTTCAAGGCTCCTTCTAATGGGGGTGGGGGGTTGTTGGAGAGGAAGTACAGAGCAATGAAATGCACTCTGGACTTCCACTTACTGAAGTTTAAGGCAGAAAATTTGATATCACATTTATAAAATGTCTTAGTAGGCAAGAAAGCTAAGAGAAATCCTTTCAAGACAATCTGGGCATTTTAGGCTATATTACTGCACAGAGAACAAATGTAAGTCTGAAAAACAAAGAGAACTTCTCAAAGATTCACTCAGCAGAGCAGATGGTTATAATACAGGGGAAAAAAGCCTCTCCTGTCCTTAGAACCCAAGTTCTGCCCATAGGAAAATCCTGATTTTTCCCTGAAAACATTTATAGTCACTAGAAAATTGAATCAGAATAAAGTTGTAACAAAACACTGACCTAATTCAACCAAAGACCAGGTTAATGTGGCTAATACTCTAAGGACCTGACAGAAAAAGGGACATGCCTCTCATGTAGAAAAATAGTTTTGCATCATTTTTCATTGTTCTTTTATAAAAATATCTGTCATAGGGAAAAAAAATGAGAACTGTGGTCAAGAAAGGAAAAACACCAATAGACGAAGGCTCTGAAATGTTTAACATGTTGGATTTATCACAAGGGGATTTCAATATAACTCTGTGCAAAAGATGGACAACATGTTTTGGCAAATGAGACTTTTAGTAGATGTATGGAAACTATACAAAAGGGAAAAATGGAAAGACTAGAATTGACAAATATAGTGTCAGACCCAAATACTTCATTAAGTAGGCTTAACAGCAAAGAAAAATATCAACGATATAGGAGAGAAAACAATATAAAAATACCAATCTGACAGTCAAAGTGGAAAAATAGTTTAAAAAATAAGAACAAAGCATCTGAAATCTGTGGGATAAGATCAAAATATCTAACATGTGCATTTGGTGTCTCTGGCAGAGAAGGGAGAGAGAATGGAGCAGAAGAACTATTTGAGCAGGTAGCAGCTGAGAGCTTTCATCAATGATAAAAATACACGCTCGTAAATCAAAAGCCAGCAAATCCCAAGCAAGATAAATACAAAAAGAAAAATCAGACCTAGGTGCATCACAGTGAAAATGAACAAATAAACATTAATAGCTGATATAAAAAGTTACTAGAGGAAAAATAGAAATATTACATACAGAAAACAATGATACAAATGAAGGATGGCTGCTTAGCAGACATTACAAGCCCAAAAAACAATGCAATACAATCTTTAGAGTGCTTCAAAAAAAGAACTGCCAACCTAGAATTCTATGGGTTGACCAAAAAGTTCGTTTGGATTTTTCCATAGCATGTGGAACTTTCACTTCAAATACCATATCTTCTGTTAAGACTTCCACACATAATAAGCACACAATAATAAAGATTTAATGAATGAGTAGAATCATGCAGACTCTGATTGTACCTTCCTATGAAAGTTGGTGCTTATTACATCAAGTATTACATTTTCTACCACACCGTTAAGTTATAATTTGTGTTTTATTTATTTTATTTTCTACTGTATTGCCATAGCTTTGATGACAAATGCCACATTTTAGTCCCCTTTCTTTAAAATTTGATCTGCTATGTAATAAGCACAGTGGGTCTATTAAATCTTTATTTAAGTAGAATATTCTATAGAATTAAAAAGATTGTATAACCACTTTTTGCAATTTTATGGATTATTGGGTTTTTGAAGATTGTACAGTAGTTCCCCCCTTATCCACAGGTGATGCTTTCCAAGACCCCCAGTGGATGTTTGAAACGGAAAATAGTACTGGACCCTGTAAATACTATGCTTTTTTCTATACATACATACCTGTGTACTTATGAAAGTCAAGAATCTTCACATTTTCAATTAAAGGAAGCACTTTACAGCTTCTCTTTGGTGGATCCGAATTGCCATCATCACTACTCCTTTGCTTAGGACCATTAGTAAGAAAAATGAGGGTTACTTGAACACAAGCACTGCGATACCACAGCAGTCAACCTGAAAACCCAGGTGGCTATCAAGTGGCTAATGGTCAAGTAGCATATAGAGCGTGGATACACTGGATAAAGGGATGAGTTATGTCCCAAGTGAGATGGAACCAGACAGTGAGAGATTTCATCATGTTACTCAGAACAGCACTCAATTCCAAACTTATGAATTGTCTATTTCTGGAATTTTTCATTTAATATTTTCAGACCTTGGTTGACTGGGAGTAACTAAAACCGTAGAAAGTGAAACTGTGAATAAGGGGGGACTACACTAAAAATATGAATAAATGAATTTACATATAAATAGATGAAGAGAATTCAAGGAATTTATGAATTCCTCTCCAAGCTTCTGGGGAAAAAAAAGTACCAATTAATTTCAGCTGTGAATGTGTTCAGAAAAGAGATTCCATGAAGTGGCCTGGTTCATTAAGAGTATAGAAATCACACACACATATACACACACAGAAGCACAAGTTTAGAAACATAGAAACACTATAGATTTAGGAAACATTTGACAGACCACTCTGATGAGCCAAGCTTGCAAGCTGAAATAAATAGCTCTCTTTAAAACAATATGTCAAACTGTAAGATGAAATGATGGGACAAAAAGATACCAGGTACTACAGAGGAACTCCAGCCAAAACCCAACAACAGCTTTACCTGTGGGTCATGTGAAAGCTTTTACAGAAAACCGTGAATCTTAAATTTATAACCAAATATGACAGGTAGGGATGACTTAAGTAATAACACTCTTAAATAAGAAAGGAAAGAGTATTTATTATTCAAGTTTTATAGGCTTGTATATGCTATTTCTCCAGCAACAAATCAAATTAAGTTAAACTGTTCAGGTTCAGTCCACATAGTTAATTAGAATGAAATTATTAACTAGTTGTAATTTAGTTGATAATTGATTTCAGCCAACTCTTTGGATTATTTATTATCAAGCCATATAAGATCAATTGGTCAATCCTTTTTAAATTCCCTAATTATGATGACGTATTATAAGCATGTTTTTTTCTGTTTATAACTTTAAAGTTGTAGCCTTTTATTTTAGAAAACTATCTTAGAAAATCTGCAGATTGTATTTTTTCTTCTACAATTTAGGAGACTGGCAAATATTAATTTACAAATAACTAAGTTAACTGCCAAAGTGATAATATCCATGTCTTACATAGCCTAGGGGAAGAATTCTGAATGTGCAATTCCTACAAAGTGCTGTATAAAATGCATTCTGTGTCAAATAACATTGAGTAATATGGCATACTATATTTCCCCTCTCTATTAAAGGCTCTGAGAAGTTCTACAGTAAAAAATTCTTTAACATATTTTAACCAAGTATTTCTTACATATGTCTAATGAAATGCCATCATTACACTGCTCAGACAGTAATAGTGATCTTAGGTTCAGATTAACAAATCAAACTTCTTGAGGCACAAGAGTCCTTACTCAGTACTGAATTTATTTAGCCTTTCAAAGGGGTACAGGATACACAATAAAACAACAGGCATGGTGAGGACAAATTGAAATCATAATGGGGTATTCATAGTTCAGGCATACAAAATTGAGTCAGGCAGCCATTGAGGATCTGACTCAGACATCCCTGCACCACTGAGAACTTGAACTTTTTGTGAACTATACCAAAGCCAAGGACCCCAGATGTTTTAAAAACAACATCTGCCAGCTGCAAACTTGTGGTCTCAAAGTTGTTCCCCCTTGTAAGTATGCAAGCATTTCAGACCCCAACCATTAACAAGCAATCATTACTTCTTTTCAGCTCCAATTATAATTATTGATCAACAACTCATGTAACATTGTGAGGTGTTTTTTTTTTTTTTTTTTGACTTTATAAGCCTCCCCCTCTTTGTAGTCTGGAGGAAACAGCTCAAGTGCTTTTTGAATCTGTCTACTCCTACCAAACCCCCAATAAATATCTATTTATTTCAATTAGGTCTCCATTTCTGAAATCTTGATTAATGGTTAAAGCCAAATATCCCCAAGTTACTCTGTACCTGGGAGGTGATGACCCCAAAAGACCATGAAAATGAAGTTGAAGAGAAACTGAATGGGAGCAGACAACCTCAATTTAGGCAAGACGTCAGCTCTGTCATCCCTCCAGATCAAGGGTAGGTAACTATGTAGTTTCTATTTTCCAAGTTTCATCTTATCAATACCAGTTAATTAGAACTTGATAAACTATTTCAACAATAATATATAGCTACTTGATGTGTGCATCGTCCTCAGCTGTTTTTCATTACCTCTGATATCAGTACATTCCTAGAAATTCTGTATTGGTGTTTCATGGAAAATTTTATCAGTTGTCCCTGAGAGTAGAAGAAATTTCACACAATATTCTGTTAACTATTATCTGTTACCATTATTATTTTAAAATATCCCTGGGGCACAATTTAGGAATTAAATTAATTAATCTTCACATAAATTAACTAAAATATTATATTAGAATCCTTCTTTGAACTATTTATGCTTGGACACGTATTGCATTTAATATGTTTGTTATGATCTTGAAGATGGAATAATGTGATTAATTTGGCTTGTTTTAGATCACCTAGTCATTCGCTCATGTACCATGTAGATCAAACAGAATTATTACACAAAGAGTATAGGTTGGTCACTCCCCAGAAAAGGTGGATAATTTTTTAAAATATTGGTAATTTAAAAAAATAAAGACTTTTTGTTCCAGAGTTTTGCTGGAACAAAAACTCTTTATTTCTAATCAATATGTATGTACATGTGTGTATGTATATATGCACATGCTAATATATGTGAAAAATGTTTTAGTTACTATGAGGAATAAAGATAGATAAGATAATGATTCTACCTCATGAGCTTACACAACATGGGAATGAAAAAAATACTTAAAAGATACCAGATATTAAAATAACTAACTAAAAGTGTAAGTTCAGAGGAATTTCAAATTATTCAGATTTGAAACAGTTAGTGAATGGTGCATGTAGAAAGTGATATTTAATTTGGGTTCCAGTAGTAGGTGACTATTCCAATAGAAATATGTAAGTAATCAGATTTTCAGAGAGAAATATCAAGGAATAAATGCATAGAAGTTGGAAACTAACAAGGCATATCTGTACTGTTTGGATAGTAGAGTTATGGAAAATAGAATCAGACAATTATGTTTAAATTGTGCCTTTGAGTAAAAAAGTCTGTACATCATCCAGCAACCAACTAGAAACTATGGATAAAGAGCGTGACATCATCAGAATGTAATTAGGATCAATTTAAGATCCATAACTGTACAACTTATAGAAATAAGTGTAGACACAAATGGGCATTGTAAGGTAAGGAAAAAGGAATTATTCCACTAAGACCTCAAGGTTAAGATGTAAAATAGAGATTAAAAATATTTCACTGTATAATGAGGCACAAAATAGTGAATATTTTAGGTCATTTAATTTTACCTATGTGTCAAGCAGACTGCTTAGTTATTCGCTATGCTGTATAAAAATGTTTATAGCTTCTTCACTGAGAAAGAAAATTACCTTATCAGATACACAGCATTGAAGAAAGGCCTGTATATAGTATTTCCATTTTCAGCAATAGCTAAAAACTACTAAAAAGGCTGCACAAAATATTTTTTACAAATTCTCCTTAAAAATATCAAAGAACTGACATTGCAGTTTAAAGCTGACAGGATACCCTAAGAGAAAGAACAAACTCTGATTGCTACATTGAGTATTATATGACTGAACTCACATTTGTCCGGAAGTATTGATAATCCAAACAAATTTGATTTGTGCTTTGGTAGATTTACACAGGGCTGGAATAGAAATCAAGGGACAACAGTGTTTGCATACAGTGGGGAAGTTAAGAGGAGACGTTTTCACCCTGATTTGAGGCACCAAAGTGCCACAGCCCTAGTATTATTGTAAAATAATATCTTCCAGGGCATTTTAAAGATTGTCATGTCACTGAACATATCATGGGAGAAAAGAACAGGGTATAAACATATTTGACTCAGATCATTGGTGACTACAAGAACCTAAAGCTATGAATTTAGTGATATTTATTACTAAGCACCCTGGCATTGGTAAAGGCAGAAGGAAATATTCTCTAATGAGGAAATTAAAAAAAGAAAAAACAAAAATTTTTATCCTAAGCCAAGAATTTCCAACAATAATGAGTGGCATACAGATGATAAACACCTTAGCAGATGAGGCACCACGTGTAAAAACAGTTAGAATCAAAAACAGCAGGAAGAAGCCCACAAAGTTTTCAGTTTTGGAATTCTTAGACATAGGTTACAAAACAATTCTAATTATTAAAAAAATTAAAAGATAAGCTTGAAAATGTTTTCAGGTTTCAGACACAATAAAATGAAAGCTAACATTAGGAAACAAAAAACACTTGGAAAAGCAGGACATAAATTTTTAAAATGATAAATATACTACTTAAAAGCAGAAACTGAACTGAACGTTTCAACATAGAATTAGTCACAGCTAATTTTATCTTTCTGATACCACTGTCCTCCTTAATTTGATGTCTGTTCTAGAATTAAACTGTGAGGAACGTTTATTAAACTTGGTATATTTATATACGCTTAGTTGCTATGGTGCTTGTGCTTGGATATTAAAGAAATCTATTTTGTGTATCAAAAATAATAACTTACCTTGGTATTTTTAAGTATGATATTTCCCAGTCAGTGACTGAATTTGATCATTGCTATGGGCCAAAGGATCTTTCTCATGCTCATAATGAATAATAAAAATAACTATTTTTTTCCCATTTTAAAAGCATTTCTCCTTCACCCATCAATGAAAATACTTATGTATTATTATTTGCATATATATTGGTTCATATGTTCACCAACTTTAATATAACCATATATCTCAAGTCATAATGGATTGCTTGCTGACATTCTAGATAGCATTAAATAACCAGTTTATATGAAGTAATGGATAGCACTGTCTTCCTGGTTTTCTGATCAATTGCCTTAGGAATTATTCTTTCTTGTTTGAGCACATTTGCCAATTTAACAAAATCATGGATCTTTATTTGTTTTTTATTAAGCTCATAATCTGATCATTGGTCTTATCCAAGATGGTTTTTAAAAAGCTCCCTTATATATGCCATGATGAATGAATTAAAGAAAGCCCCAACATACCTATGAAGTACAAAGTAGATAGCCACTTTAAAAATCAAAACCTGCAGCCACTGTAGTCAAGTTTCAAATTCTTATATTAAAGCACTTGAGTCGCCTTTAGAAATCTTGTTGGGATCTTTTTAGGGGGTAACCTCAAAAGCACTTTTTCCTAACAAACTATAATCTATTTTTTTTTCCACTAAGTCTGGGTTATTTATTTATTTATTTGGCTAATATTTTTAAGATGGATTCTTCCAAGGGACTCCTGTCAACATTGAAAACTAGCATTTTTCATTGCTTGTTTCTGGCTGGTATGTGTTCCTGAAACAATAACTAGTGATTAAAATTAAGTAACTGAGAGAACATACTGATGGAATAAAATTCATATTTTAAGGCAAGACAAGAAAAATTTAAACATAATTTCTTCTCTGTCCATTTAGGCCTCCTCCCTCCCCTCTAGTGTGCATTGTACATCTGCATTATGCATTAACCAAACCTCCCCAATGGCAGAAATAACTGATCAACCATGAAGATCAATTTCTCTTCTTCTGACACCAGACATGTTAACTCCTTAGAAGATAACATTACTTACTTACAACCTTATTAATGTTACTAGCTATATTACTTGTATTCTTCCTATTTTAAAAGATTATTTTTTCTTTCATTACCAGTGTGTGACTGAGCCTCCAATAAAAATAATGATGACTAGGGGACTTGAAACAATTGACCAAATATATAGTTCCATAAGATCAATGATTGTAATAGTGTAACTCTGGATATGGGAAGAAGCAACAAGAGGGAGCCATTTCCTGAACCCTAACAGATTAGTAACACAGGTGGTCCAGAGGCTTTTGGCTACTGTTAACTGGGTCTGGTCCAGTAATAGCACATGGAGTGTCCTATCAAGGAAATCCTTACCTTACCTGGGAATGAGCATTCCTAGTGCAGTGGGACAATTGGTTACAAAATGCCTCCCAAACCTTGGTTGAAATTAAGAACAAAAGGGAGATGATTGTAAAATAATGTTGCCCACCATCCAGTTCTATAAGAACCAAGTCATTACCACTGCAGTCGCTGACTTACAATACACTGTGAAAGGAATTCAGGGCGAAGATCAGGATGAGGCATTTTGTGATCTGGGAAAACTGACAGCACTGGCCCTCAGACAGTTAAATCTTTTCAGGAGAGAAATTTATGAACCCAGTTTCTTGCATCTTACCGTTACTTAGAAAAACACTGAAACCATTAACTAAGATATCTGTTCCTTGTGAATAGCAGTAACCTTCTACCAAGATGTGTGCTTGATTGCATATATACTGGTTTCTCCCCCTATCCCCATACCTCTTCAGAACAGTCCTCAGAGCTTTCTGAAAGACTGTTCCCTGGGTTATAATCCTCAGGTTAGCTCTAATAAAATTGTCCAATTTCTGTCTTTGATTATTGATTAATATTTTCATGGACAATACTATATAACACGAGAAACTTTTAAAGAACTGTAAGGTACAGCAACTCTATCTGAAAGATCAGTGGGGGAAAACTTTACCCTTTATTTGGGCACATGTGGTAGTTGTTTGACCTTGGATAAATTCCATCATTTGGGGGGGAATCAAGTTATTTTAAGGGTAAACTAAGAGATCCTGTGTGTTACTCAACCTCCTTTTGTGGTTTCGTAACTTTTTTTTTTTTGTAACTTTTTAATGACTGCTGTTTAATAATTTTAGCAACCTGGGGTCTGTGTGCCAGTATAAATTTACAAAGAAAAGGAGACAGATGCCATCCCTCAGGTTATAGGTACCTAATAAGATGGATGGTTCTCAAAGCTAGAAACTAACCCAAGTCTGTGACTGGTTATATCCTAGTTAAGGGGCCTTGCAGTAGCCAGTTTAATGGAGAACACCTGGGCAATTATTACATTTGCTCCATCAGCTTTTTAACCCTAAAACCACATTACAGTCATTAGGGAGAACTACTTTCACATGTTTTGAAGGAGGCATTAAAGTGGAGACAAGATTGGTCCTGGGCAGATTGTAACCCAGAGTGACTTCTGGCCCCTTCATGCTCATTTCTAAATCTCTTCCTTCGGTGTCACCCCTTCTTCATCCTTCTGTGTCCAGTGCTCTCACACAGTCCTTCTGACTGCCGCAATTTCTGTGTTGATTCTCCCAGGCCTGCCTCACTGCCCCCGCCCTAAGTCTTCCAGAACTTCAAACTATTTGCTCTCTCCTCTCTCACCCCTCTCCCTTAAAACTTCCATTCATTCAAGACGGATAATCCCAGCAAGTTAAAGAATTTATTGATCTAATTCGCACTCAGTTTCAATGACTCATTTGGACAGGGGAATGGCATTGACTTTCAAATGTGACTCTCCAATGGTGGTATAATTTCCGAGTGTGGGCTATTCCCATACCACCAAGCAATTCTCTGACACCAGCTGGATGTTCTACAATTCAGCTCACTTCTGACACTTAAGAGCTCAGTTCTTCGAGACTGCCCCACCCTTTCCCCACTTTAGGCACCAATCCAAGTCCAGTTTATCACCTGTGCTCCTGTCTGGCTATAGATCGGAGGTTCCAATGACCCCCTCCTTGGGTTTGCTTAATTTACTGAAGCGGCTCACAGAAGAACTCAGAGAAACATTTTACTTACTTGCTCACCAATATATTATAAAAGGATGTAACTGAAGAACAACCAGATGGAAGAGATGCATAGGGCAAGGTATGGGGAAAGGGGGCTGAGCTTCCTCTCCCTATCTGAGAGAGCCACTCTCCCCAAATCTCCATGCGTTCACCAACTGGGAAACTCTCCAAAACTTGTCCTTTGGGTTTTTATGGAGGCTTCATTACTTAGGCAAGAGTAATTAAATCACTAGCCATTGGTGATTGATTCTCTGTCCAGCCCCTATCTCTCCTCTGCAGAAGTTTGGGGACAGAGGCTGGGAAAGGGGTGATGGGGGAGGACTGAGAGTTCAAAACTCTCTAATCACGTGGTTGCAAAGTTACTCCATTAACATAACAAAAGACACCTGGTTTGCCCTCAACACTTAGGAAACTGAGGATTTTAGGAGTTCTCTGCCAGAACTGGGGGCGAATACTAAATATATATTTATTATAAATCATAATATCACAGGTGTCTTTTAGGGAAAAAATAACACAGGGCAAACAACGTTAAAAAATTGACTGCAGGACTTTTCGGATCCTTTAGTATATGCTAATGGGCATTTAATAGCTATATATAGAAGATTTCATCCAAATTTTCAAGTATTATTTGATAATAGAATTTTAATATCTCAAAAAGCACTTTAAAATCTAATGTTCATTGAAACACATGCTCAGAACTGTTGACATATACTATCATTTTAATGATGCATAGCATAAAAATGTTAGAAATCACCATGATTTATTTAATTTTTCTCTATAGATTAATGTTTAAATTATTTCCAATCTTGCTGTTACAAATATTGATGAAATAAACTTACTTGTATCAAAACCTTATTTCTCTAAGATAAATTGTCTTTTAATTAACTGCCAACTCTTTGCTTAGATTGCATTCATGGCTTCTCTGGCAACTCACTTCAGCAATCAGAACAGTGGGATTATCTTCAGCAGTGTCGAAACCAACATCAGAAATTCCTTTCATGTCATGACCAGTAGATTTTGGGCCCCGGTATAGGTGAGAGGAAAAAATAAATGACTGGATTAATCAATTTAGCAACCAAGAGAAAGAAGGAAGGAAGTGGGGGAGGGAGGGAGGGAAGGAAGGGGCAGGGAACAAAGAAAGAAAGACCCTAAGGGAATTAAGAGTTCTTTGTGATTCTGGTTAAAACATATATATATATGAAAAGACAAAGATTTTTTTTGTTTGGTTGGTTTGTTTTTGTTTTGTTGCAGTACTTGGGCCTCTCACTGTTGTGGCCTCTCCCGTTGTGGAGCACAGGCTCCGGACACGCAGGCTCAGCGGCCATGGCTCACGGGCCCAGCCGCTCCACGGCATGTGGGATCTTCCTGGACCGGGGCACGAACCCGTGTCCCCTGCATTGGCAGGCGGACTCTCAACCACTGCACCACCAGGGAAGCCTGACAAAGACATTTTAAAAAGTCATGACGACCATGGGCTACTTAGATTATTAACTCATTCAAACAGAACCAAGTAAACCTTAAGGGCGTAGTTACCTCTGCCTTGAAAAGCCCTTATTCTCACAGTTTAAATGTTTCATAACTGAGTTCATCCCCTCTCCTTTGCCACCACCCCAAGGAAGGCTGTATCCTTTTTTAAAAACATTAAAAAAAAATTTTTTTGGAGTACTTCTGTATTCCTTTCCTATTGCTGCTGTAACAAATTACTACAAACTAAGCTTAAAATGGTACAAAATTATTCGGTAATAGTTCTGGAGGTCAGTACTTCAAAATCAGTCCAAGTGGGCTAAAGTCCAGGTATGGGCAGTGTTAGTTCCTCTGGAGAGCTCTAGGGCCTTGCCTCTTCCAACGTTTAGAGGCTGTCACCATTCCCTGCCTATTGGCCACATCACCTCCATCTCTGCTTCCACTGTCACATCACTTTGTCTTCTCAGATTCTGACCTCCTTGGCTCTTTTATAGGGACAGAATGATTACCCTAGGCCCACCTGGATAATCCAGGATAATCTCCCCATCTCAAAACCTTGAATTTAATCACACCTGCAAAATCTCTTTTACCATATAAGGTAACAGTCACAGATCCTGGGGATTTTAGCTCATGAGCATACATGGGGGCCAATATTCAGTCCCCAACAACTTTCTTACTTTCTAGTGCCACAAGCTGCTTCAAGCTCATATTGCATTTTCCCCTGTCCTAGCTCTGGAAATACCCATTTTCCCAGGGAGTCCTGGTCCCTTTTATTGGAGAGTAGTATTTAGAAACCAAGACTTGGATGCTAACTGTACTCATCACTATTAGGAGGTCACTGCTTCTATAATCTATTTTTAAATAATTTGTAAGAAAACTACAAATATGCTATTCTATGTCATTATTTTTTAAATGTGATCATAGATGAAAAATTGTCTCCTTCCTTTCTATGTCTATTGTATTAGCTCTTAATGCCAATACTAATTTCCTAGCTTGCTGATAACAGTTCTATGCAAAACACATTTAATGAAGTCTGAACTAAAATAAGTTGTCTAATCCACCAGTTCTATGTTGTATCTCTCCTTAAGCTTGTGATGCTTACTATTAAACAGCATTCTTCTATAAGGATTCTTTTTTTCTCTAAAATTTCTTCCTAGGCCAAATCAAACTTTCAGTCATTTCTGTGTTTAATTTGTGAATTTTTTTCAGGATAAATTTTTTTTTTCACACAGCTGTTATTTTTAGTTTTCCAATTTTTTATCTTTTCCCCTTCCCTCCTCTTCACTTACGATTCAAGACACTCCCTTTTATTAGCCTCCCACTCAACTCCTCTCTGTTTACTTTACAGCTCTCAGTTATGCTATACACCTTATACACTCTAAGGTGAAACTTATACATGTGAATGAACACTAAAATATGTGAAAACAAAATAATTCTCTGTCTTCTTCCAATATACATTTGTGAGAAATATGCTGATTTGTCATTTTTCTGACACTCTGATGACAACCTGTCTTTAAGATCCAAGGTTAAAACAATAACTTGTTTGTTTTCTAGAATATTTTCATTCCCCTTTCTGTTATCTCCATACAATTAAAAAAATATATAGAATATGTGAATACAATTTTTTACATTGTTTCAAAGCAGAAAAATGATAAATTCATCCATATTTTACCTCAATTTGTTACAATGTTTCTGCTCCTTTGTCATTTCTGGCACTCACCTTTGAATGAACAGAAATGAGGCCCACTCTGCCTCAAGAAAGAGTTTCAATAGCTGAAACTTACTGCTAATTTACATGATATTCTGGAAAGTTGTATTGTTCATTTTTATTTATAGATCTTAGTAAAATAACAACTATGCCTTGAATTTGAGCATATAAAATACCAACCTGTTATGTTATCATTTTGGAGAGGTTAAATATATTAGGTCCAAATAAACACTCTCATAAGTCACCAACTTTGGCATAAATTCAAGATATTTTATATTTGGACATATTTTAAACTTAAATACTTTTTCCTTTTACAAATGTCATTTGGATAAAGATAATATTTTAAAATGAATAGCCATAACATTGTTTTTATCTAATTTAAATATATAGGAGGGGTGAGATAGGGAGGGTGGGAGGGAGGGAGATGCAAGAGGGAAGGGATGTGGGAACAGATGTATATGTATGACTGATTCACATTGTTATAAAGCAGAAACTAATAATAATAATAAAAAATATATATATATATATATAAAAGCCAGAGAGAGAAACAAACATAGGGTCCCTCAGGATACAATGAAAATGGATATGGAAAGCTAACTATGGATGCTACATAAGTAAGTGACCAATCGTAGGACACATTGAGTATTGTTTGCTTGTTTCCATTCACAAAAAACAAAGAACAAGGATCTTCCTGGGAAAAAAAATTAAATACCAACCACTAGTAGATGTTCCTTTTGTTTTTTCTGTGAGTAATCCCCAAGTCATATTCAATTCCAGTGACACTGGGATGATCATAATTGTTAGGCCAGTTTTATTTGCAAGGTATCCCTTTCAGATTATATTGTAAATGTTGAAAATTGCCAATTCAATTTGTTGTTTTTAAAATAAAATTAAACAAAATGAGATAGTTCAATTTGCTGATTAATGAGGATATAGGATTTGAGAATTGCTGCCAAAGTCTCTGAATTGTTCAAAGCAGATAACCTGCAGGTTATATTTTATGTATTTTTCACACATTACTGTGGAGTCATATTTACATACCACACACACACAAAAAAAAGGAAAGTAAAGGAAGAAAATTGTGATTTTACTTTTGTGATATGTGAACAATGTTGGAATATTGGAGATTTCTTTCTTAATGGAGAGATAGGCAAAACTTATTTAAAAATCTCTCAGAATGGTCTTCTCTGAGGGTAATTCTTATAGAATTTCTACCATTTCAGAAGAGCTTTGACTCTGAACTTCATTTGCTATTCATAGTAAATAAAACTTATGAAAACACAATAAGACTAAATTGTAAGTGTCAATTTCTAAGGCCTAAAAAAGTTGATTTAGTTGATCAGTCTGTGATATGTCAAATAGCTCATCATTATTAGAGTATAAAATAAGTATAACATTATTTTCAAAGCAGAGCTTCATTCATTTGAAATGGCATTTCTGAAATACTGATGAAAGTCATAAAATGTTATTTCTGTATTATTAAATGTAATTACTTAGAATAAGCCGTAATTATATGAAAAGTACAGGCATACCTCAGAGATATTGTGGGTTCAGTTTTAGTCACCACAACAAAGAAAATATCACAATAAAGCAAGTTACACAAATATTTTGGTTTTCCAGTGCATATGAAAGTTATGTTTATTCTACACTGTAGTCTATTAGTTATGCAATAACATATGTCTAAAAAACAATGTACATGCCTTAAATAAAAATCTCTTTATTGGGGGGACCTTCAAGATGGCGGAGGAGTAAGACATGGAGATCACCTTCATCCCTACAAATACATCAAAAATACATCTATACGTGGAACAGCTCCTACAGAACACCTACTGAACACTGGCAGAAACCTCAGACTTCCCAAAAGGCATGAAAATCCCCACGTACCTGGCTAGGGCAAAAGAAAAAAGAAAAAACAGAGACAAAAGAATATGGACTGGGGGCTTCCCTAGTGGCACAGTGAATGAGAGTCCGCCTGCCGATGCAGGGGATGCGGGTTCGTGCCGCGGTCCTGGAGGATCCCATATGCCGTGGAGCGGCTGGGCCCGTGAGCCATGGCTGCTGAGCCTGCGTGTCCGGAGCCTGTGCTCCGCAACGGGAGAGGCCACAACAGTGAGAGGCTGGAGTACCGCAAAAAAAAAAAAAAAAAGAATATGGACTGGACCTGCACCTCTGGGAGTGAGCTGTGAAAGAGAAAAAGTTTCCACACTAGGAAGCCCCTTCACTGGTGGAGACGGGGTGGGCAGGGAGGATGTTTTGGAGCCATGGAGGAGAGCACAGCAACAGTGGTGCAGAGGGCAAAGTGGAGAGATTCCCACACAGAGGATTGGTGTGGACCAGCACTCACCAGTCTGAGAGGCTTGTCTGCTTACCTGCCAGTTTGGGAGGGGCTGGGAGCTGAGGCTCAGGCTTCAGAGGTCAGATCCCAGAGAGAGGACTGGGGTTGGCTGCATGAAGACAGCCTGAAGGGGGTTAGTGTGCCACAGCTAGCCAGGAGGGAGTCCAGGAAAAAGTCTGGACCTGCCTAAGAGGCAATAGACCATTGTTTCTGGATGCATGAGGAGAGGGGATTCCTTCCCTGTCTGCTCACAGAAGGCAGAGCACTGCCTTAACAAGCTCCAGAGATGGGCACAAGCCACGGCTATCACTCGGATCCAAGAGACAAGCATGAAACTCTAATGCTGCTACTGCGACCACCAAGAATCCTGTGTGCAAGCACAGAGCACTATTCACACTCCCTGCCTGGGAGCCTGTACAGCCCACCACTGCCAGAGTCCCGTGATCCAAGGACAACTTCCCCAGCAGAACACATGGTGTGCCTCAGGTTGTTGCAATGTCACACCGGGCTCGGCCCACATTCCAATTATTACTACCATACCCTTCCCTCCCCCTGGCATGAGTAAGCAAGAGCCCCCTAATTAGCTGCTGGGGAACAGATGCCTGAGGGTGACCTATACTCAGAGGTGGGGCCAAAACCAAAGCTGAAGCCAGGAGCAGTGTGAACAAAGAACAGAAAGGGAAAGCTCTCCCCACAGCTTCCAGAGCAGCAGATTAAATCCCCACAGTCAACTTGAGGTACCCTGCATCTGTGGAATACCTGAATAGACAACAAATCATCCCAAAATTGAGACAGTGGACTTAGGGAGCAACTACAGACTTGGGGTTTGCTGGCTGCGACTGATTAGTTTCTGATTTTTCTGTTTATCTTAGCATAGCTTTTAGGGCTTGTTGTCATCGGTGGATTTCTTTATTGGTTAGGTTGCCTTTTTTATTATTATTATATTTTTTATTTTAATAATTTTATTTTGATTTTTTATTATTTTTTTTCTTTCTTTTTTTTCTCCCTTTTCTTCTGAGCTGTCTGGCTGAGAGGGTCTTGGTGCTCCGGTCTGATGTCAGGCCTGAGCCTCTGAGGTGGGAGAACCGAGTTCAGAACATTGGACCACAAGAGACCTTCAGACCCCATGTATTATCAATCCACGAGAGCTCTCCCAGAGATCTCCATCTCAACACTAATACGCAGCTCCACCCAACGGCCAGCAAGCTCCAGTGCTGGATGCACCATGTCAAACAACTAGCAAGACAGGAACACAATGCCATCTATTAGCAGAGAGACTACCAAAAATCATATTAAGCTCACAGACACCCCAAAACACACCACTGGATGCAGCCCTGCCCACCAGAAAGACAAATTCCAGCCTCATCCACCAGAACACAGGCACCAGTCCCCTCCACCAGGAAGTCTACACCAGACACTGAACCAACCTTACCCACTGGGGGGAGACACCAAAAACTATAGGAATTATGAACATGCAGCCTGTGAAAAGGAGACCCCAAACACAATAAGATAAGCAAAATGGGAAGACAGAAAAATATGCAGCAGTTGAAGGAACAAGGTAAAAACCAACAATGAAAGAAATGAAGAGGAAATAGGCAGTCTACCTGAAAAAGAGTTCAAAGTAATGATAGTAAACGTGATCCACAGTCTTGAAAATAGAATGGAGAAAATATAAGAAACATTTAAAAAGAACCTAGAAGAACTAAAAGCAAACAAACAATGATGAACAACACAATAAATGAAATTAACAATTCTCTAGAAGGAATCAATAGCAGAATAACTGAGGCAGAACAGATAAGTGACCTGGAAGATAAAATAGTGGAAATAACTATCACAGATCAGAATAAAGAAAAGTGAATGAAAAACATTGAGGACAGTCTCAGAGATCTCTGTAAAAAATTAAACACAACAATATTCAAATTATAGGGGTCACAGAAGAAGAGAAAATGAAACGGTCAGGGAAAATATTTGAAGAGATTATAATTGAAAATTTCCATAACATGGGAAAGGAAATAATCATTCCAGAAAGCACAGAGATTTCCATATAGGATAAATCCAAGGAGAAACACGCAAAGACACATATTAATCAACCTATCAAAAGTTAAATACCAAGAAAAAATATTAAAAGCAGCTAGGGAGAAACAACAATCCACAAGGGGATCCCCATAAGGTTAACAGCTGACCTTTTAGCAGAAACTGTGCAAGCCAGAAGAGAGTGGGAGGACATATTTAAAGTAATGAAAGGGAAAAACCTACAACCAATATTACTCTACCCAGCAAGGATCTCATTCAGATTCAACAGAGATATTAAAAACTTTACAGACAAGCAAAAGCTAAGAGAATTTAGCACCACCAAACCAGCTTTACAACAAATGCTAAAGGAACTTCTCTCGGATGGAAACACTAGAGAAGGAAAAGACCTAGAAAAACAAATACAAAACAATTAAGAAAGAGGTAATAGGGACATACATATTGATAAATACCTTAAATGTAAATGGATTAAATGCTCCAAGCAAAAGACATAGACTGGCTGAATGGACACAAAAACAAGACCCGCACATATACTGTCTACAAGAGAACCACTTCAGACCTAGGGACACATACAGACTGAAAGTGAGGAGATGGAGAAGGTATTCCATGCAAATGGAAATCAAAAGAAAGCTGGAGTAGTGATTCTCATATCAGACAAATTCAACTTTAAAGTAAAGAGTATTTCAAGAGATGAAGAACAACACTACATAATGATCAAAGGATCAATCCAAGAAGAAGATATAACAATTGTAAATATTTATGCACCCAACATAAGAGCATCTCAATACATAAGGCAAATGCTAACAGCCATAAAAGGGGAAATTGACAGTAACACAATAATAGTGGGGGAGCTTATCATCCACTTTCACCAATGGACAGATCATCCCAAATGAAAATAAATAAGGAAACACAAGCTTTAAATGACACATTAAACAAGATGGACTTAACTGATATTTATAGGATATTCCATCCAAAAACAACAGAATACACTTTCCCTTCAAGTACTCATGGAACATTCTCCAGGATAGATCATATCTTGGGTCACAAATCAAGCCTTGGTAAATTTAAGAAAATTGAAATCATATCAAGTATCTTTTCCACTCAAAATGCTATGAGACTAGATATCAATTATAGGATAAAAACTGTAAAAAATACAAACACATGGAGGCTAAACAATACACCACTAAATAATCAAGAGATCACTGAAGAAAGCAAAGAGGAAATGAAAAAATACCTAGAAACAAATGACAATGAAAGCATGATGACCCAAAACCTATGGGATGCAGCAAAAGCAGTTCTAAGAGGGAAATTTATAACAATATAATGCTACCTAAAGAAACAAGAAAAATCTCAAATAAAAAATGTAAGCTTACATGCAAAGCAATTAGAGAAAAAAGAACAAAAAATCCGCAAAGTTAGCTGATAGAAAGAAACCATAAACATCAGATCGGAAATAAATGAAAAAGAAATGAAGGAAACAATAACAAAATCAATAAAACTAAAAGCTGGTTCTTTGAGAAGAAAAACAAAATTAAAAAAACATTAGCCAGGGCTTCCCTGGTGGTGCAGTGGTTGAGAGTCCACCTGCCGGTGCAGGGGAAGCGGGTTCGTGCCCCGGTCTGGGAGGATCCCACATGCCGTGGAGTGGCTGGGCCTGTGAGCCATGGCCACTGGGCCTGTGCGTCCGGAGCCTGTGCTCCGCAACGGGAGAGGCCACAACAGTGAGAGGCCCACATACCGCAGGAAAAAAAAAAAAAACCATTAGCCAAGCTTATCAAGAAAAAAATGTAGAAGACTCAATTCAACAGAATTACAAATGAAAAAGGAGAAGTAACAACTGACACTGTAGAAATACAAAGGATCATGAGAGATTACCACAAGTAACTATATGCCAATAAAATGGACACCTGGAAGAAATAGACAAAGTCTTAGAAAAGCACAACCTTCTGAGACTGAACCAGGAAGAAATAGAAAATATAAACAGACCAAACACAAGCACTGAAATTTAAACTGTGATTAAAAATCTTCCAACAAAAAAAAAAGCACAGGACAAGATGGCTTCACATTCAAATTCTATAAAACATCTAGAGAGGAGCTAACACTTATCCTTCGCAGAGTCTTCTATAATATTGCAGAGGGAAGAATAATCCCAAAGTCATTCTACGAGGCCAACATCACCCTGAAACCAAAACCAGACATAGATGTCACAAACAAAGAAAACTACAGGTCAATATCACTGATGAACATAGATGCAAAAATCCTCAACAAAATACTAGCAAACAGAATGCAACGGCACATTAAAAGGATCATACACCATTATCAAGTGGGGTTTATCCCAGGAATGCAAGGATTCTTCAATACACACAAATCAATCAATGTGATACACCATATTAACAAATTGAAGGAGAAAACCATATGATCACCTCAATAGATGCAGAAAAAGCTTTTGACAAAATTCAACACACATTTATGATAAAAACTCTTCAGAAAGTATGCATGGAGAGAACTTACCTCAATGTAATAAGGCCATATATGACAAACCCACAGCCAACATCATTCTCAATGGTGAAAAACTGAAACCATTTCCACTAAGATCAGGAATAAGGCAAGGTTGCCCACTATCACCACTATTATTCAAGATAAATATCTGTTTGGAAGTTTTAGCCACAGCAATCAGAGTAGAAAAGGAAATAAAAGGAATCCAAATCAGAAAAGAAGAAGTAAAACTCTCACTGTTTGCAGATGACTTGATACAATACATAGAGAATCCTAAAGTTTCTGCCAGAAAGCTACTAGAGCTAATCAGTGGATTTGGTACAGTAGCAGGATACAAAATTAATGCACAGAAATCTCCTGCATTCCTATACACTAATGATGAAACATCTGAAAGAGAAATTAAGGAAACACTCCCATTTACCAGTGCAAGAAAAAGAATAAAATACCTAGGAATAAACCTACCTAAGGAGACAAAAAACCTGTATGTAGAAAACTACAAGACATTGATGAAAGAAATTAAAGATGATACAAACAGATAGGGAGATATACCATGTTTTGGGTTGGAAGAATCAACATTGTGAAAATGACTGTACTACCCAAAGCAATCTACAGATTCAAGGCAATCCCTATCAAACTACCAATGACATTTTTCACAGAACTAGAGAAAAAATTTCACAATTTGTATGGAAACACAAAAGACCCCAGATAGCCAAAGCAATCTTCAGGAAGAAAAACGGAGCTGGAGGAATCAGGCTCCCAGACTTCAGACTCTACTACAAAGCTACATAATCAAGATAATATGGTACTGGCACAAACACAGAAATACAGACCAATGGAAGAGGATAGAAAGCCTAGAGATAAACCCACACACATATGGTCACCTTATCTTTGATAAAGGAGGCAAGAATGTACAATGGAGAAAAGAC
This sequence comes from Mesoplodon mirus, assembly GCF_964341445.2. Taxonomy (NCBI): domain Eukaryota; kingdom Metazoa; phylum Chordata; class Mammalia; order Artiodactyla; family Ziphiidae; genus Mesoplodon; species Mesoplodon mirus. The sequence continues at coordinate 49,418,494 of NC_138984.1, forward strand.
AGCCTCTTCAATAAGTGGTGCTGGGAAAACTGGACAGCTACATGGAAAAGAATGAAATTAGAACACTTTGTAACACCATACACAAAATAAACTCAAAATGGATTAAAGACTGAAATGTAAGGCCAGACACTATAAAACTCTTAGAGAAAAACATTGGAAGAACACTCTTTGGCATAAATCACAGCAAGATCCTTTCTGACCCACCTCCTAGAGAAATGGAAATAAAAACAAAAAGAAACAAATTGGACCGAATGAAACTTTTGCACAGCAAATGAAACCATAAACAAGAAGAAAACACAACCCTCAGAATGGGAGAAAATATTTGCAAATGAAGCAACTGACAAAGGATTAATCTCCAAAATATACAAGCAGCTCATGCAGCTCGATATCAATAAAACAAACAACCGAACCCCAAAATGGACCAAAGATCTAAATAGACATTTCTCCAAAGAAGATATACAGATAGCCAATAAACATATGAAAGGATGCTCAACATCACTAATCATTAGAGAAATGCAAATTAAAATTACAATAAAGAATCACCTCGGGCTTCCCTGGTGGTGCAGTGGTTGAGAGTCTGCCTGCTAATGCAGGGGACACGGGTTCGAGCCCTGGTCTGGGAGGATCCCACATGCCATGGAGCGGCTGGGCCTAGTAAGCCATGGCCGCTGAGCCTGTGCATCCGGAGCCTGTGCTCCACAACAAGAGAGGCCGCAACAGTGAGAGGCCCGTGCGCTGCGATGAAGAGTGGCCCCCACTTGCCACAACTAGAGAAAGCCCTCACACAGAAATGAAGACCCAACACAGCCAAAAATAAATAAATTAAAAAAAAAAAAAAAAAAAAAGAATCACCTCACACCGGTCACAATGGCCATCATCAAAAAGTCTACAAACAATAAATGCTGGAAAGGGTGTGGAGAAAAGGAAACCCTCTTGCACTGTAGGTGGGAATGTAAATTGATACAGCCACTATGGAGAACAGTATGGACGTTAATTAAAAGACTAAAAATAGAACTACCATATGACCCAGAATTCCCACTACTGGGTATATACCCTGAGAAAACTATAATTCTAGAATAGTCATGTACCACAATCTTCACTGCAGCACTATTTACAATTGCCAGGACATGGAAGCAACCTAAGTGTCTATTGACAGATGACTGGATATAAAAGATGTGGAACATATATACAACGGAATATTACTCAGCCATAAAAAGAAACGAAATTGAGTTATTTGTAGTGAGGTGGATGGACCTAGAGTCTGTCATACAGAGTGAAGTAATTCAGAAAGAGAAAAACAGATACCATATGCTAACACATATATGTGGAATCTAAAAAAAAGAAAAATGATTCTGAACCTAGGGGTGGGACAGGAATAAAGACACAGACATAGAAAATGGACTTGAGGACATGGCAAGGGGGAAGGTTAAGCTGGGATGAAGTGAGAGAGTGGCATGGACATATATACACTACGAAATGTAAAATAGATTGCTAGTGAGAAGCAGCTGCATAGCACAGGGAGATCAGCTCAGTGCTTCATGTCCACCTAGAGGTGTGGGATAGGGATGGTGGGAAGGAGGGGAGATGGAGATATATGTATACATATAGCTGATTCACTTTGTTATACAGCAAAATGTAACACAACATTGTAAAGCAATTATACTCCAGTAAAGATGTTAAATTTAAAAAAAATTCTTTATTGCTAAAAAATGCTAATTGTTTTCTGAGCCTTTAAGGATTGGTAGTAGTAACATTAAACATTACTGATCATAATAGCAAATATAATAGTAATGAAAACATTTGAGATATTGAGCGAAATACCAAAAGACACAGAGAAACTAAAGGAGTAAACACCATTGGATAAATAGTGTTGATAGACTCGCTGGACACAGGGTTGCCACAAACTTTAAATTTGTGAAAAACACAATATCTCTTAAGTGCAATAAAGTGAAGCACAATAAAATGAAGTATATGTGTAAACACCTTCAGTGAATATGTTTTTTGAGTACTATTTATTAGATTTAGGAATAAAATTATTATGGTGAATACATTTCCAGAAATGCCAGGTTACAAGATGAGATGAGACACAGTTCTACTTAGGTCTTATTTGAGAACATTAGAATCTGCAAATGTTGTTCTGAAAAGATCCATAGCTTCCATGAAATGTAACACTGAATTAGAAGCACTAAAATATAAAAATACACATTTTCCGAGGTAAAATGTATATAAGGTATAATAGCATAAAGCATATTATTCATTCTCAAGTAAAAATATACCCAACATGTTTAGCCATGATGGAACATTTTTATAGCATTTTTCTAGGAAAATTTGTGCTAGAAACATACAAGTTCTGGATTGACACATGCAATTAAAAAATACTTGTTGAAAAAAACTATAATTTTGTGAGGTGATATGGGTGCTGACTATCGCTACAGCAACAATCATATCAAAATATATAACTGTATCAGATCAACAAGTTTTAAACCTGAAATTTACATAGCTTACATATGTAAGTTACATATAGTCAAATATATTTCAATGAAAATATAAATAAATAAAAATACTTGTTGAATAAATGAAACAAACCATAAAATGTCATCTTAATCTTCTCCATCATTTTTCATCTGAGGAAACATGCAGTGATACAGTAAGAAGCCCAGGCCAGTCATTAGTAGGGCCAAGTCCTAACTTGATCTTTTCATGCTTCCTATAATACTTTGCTGAATATATTAGAAATAACCTTGCTGAATATACTTGTCACCCTATCACCTTTTTTCTTTGCCATTGATTATCATCTACAGTGCTCCTGGTAGTTAAGAATATTTTAATAACGTTGAATGCACTATAAAAAACATCCAAATTGCATATGTAATGCCTAAATCTTTCGAGAGTAGACAGAAATCTATGGACATTTGCACTTGAGAAAATCTTATCTCTAGTGCTGCAGCACAGTTGGGAGTGTGATCAAGTCTTGTTTCATCAGTATTGATCAATTTATTTTAAAATGAAACTTAAAAGTAAGATAAACCATGGAGTTTTAATTACACTGGAGATTTAAATGCTAACATACATTTTTTTCCCTAAGAAAAGTCTTACCATAATTTATTATTGTTCAGAAGGCTAGAGTATTCTTAAAATGGGTCACTCCATTGTCAGCATGTTCCAGATTAGCTGACTGACAGTACAGAAGAAAAAATAATTTGGAATTTAGCCATGTTCATTTTAACTAATGGATCATATTCAAACAAGTTTTTGGCATGTAAAAAAAAATAATCCAATTTCCAAGTCAAGTCACTGTGCATTTAACATTTTGTTTAGCTAATAAAATTATCTTACTCTAGAATACATCTTCCTGATTTTTATGTGCTAATAACAGAATTAAAAATTTTTGTCTGTGTCACAGCATACTGCTGAGACATGAACACTGAGAATAAGCAGGAAAGATATTGAACAAATGTAATCACTTATATTTAATAACTAGAGACTGTATGGGGCATTCCCTTATTAAATATTTACCATCTGCTAGAAAACCAGATGGTCGAGTTGTTCTTTGATAATATGGTTCACAATAATGTATTAGCTTTGCTCTGCTATAAACAGAGCAAAAAAAATTTTTTTAAATGAAAAGAAAAACAATCTTTTTACATCAAGATTTTAACCATTAAATTTTAATCTTTTAAAAGCTAAATTTATTATGGTCAGTTACTAGGATTAATTTTCCTCAAAAAGCTACAAATTATTTGAATAGGAACAATTGAGCCAAAATGATTGCTGCATTTAGGTGCATTGGACATCTAAAGACTTTGCTAAATAATGAATACTGATATATTATAATTTGTTCAATCTATTTGAGATCCAGAGAACTGTGTCTATTTGACCCATTGACTCAATATAGAAAGGCCAAAAAAATTTCACTTTCCAGTTATCACCTGAGACTACTGGGTATTAAGGATAACAAATGTGTATCAATAGTAGATATGAGTCATATGCGTTATATGATTACTATTCACTTTGCCTGCCTATAAAGAAGTAATTTTTTTTCAATTTTGATAATAAAAAATATATTAATGCAATATTATGTTTAAGTAAGTTTGAATTGTCTACCCAATGCTGAACTTATGTGGGCTTCTGTAAATCAAAATGCAAATGTAGTGAAATTCAGCCAGCGAATGGTAGCGTTCATAACCTGTCACTAGCATGCATTAGTATAAACCTAGAGAAAAACAACACATTTATTTACAGAAATATAAGATATTTTATCAACATAGCACAAAAAAAAGAAAAATAGCTCTTGAAAATCATGATTAATTTACACAGTCTTGGAAATAATTTGTACCTTGTGAACGCCCTCCTTTTGTTACCCTTCTAGAGTTTATAGTCTTTACACTTCCATCAGTAACTATATCATAGTGAGGTTGTGTGAAACAACATCCATAAAATTTGATGTTGAGTGTATAACTAATTCTACATATTTAAAACATGTACAAATAAAAACAAAAGGAACTTGGTCTCAAGGAATATATTTAAAATTTCATTATGGCTATAGCCTTTTCAACTTGATTCTGGTCCATTTTTTTCTCTTTTGTGATTGCATTATTATAATATTAGTGTTTTACATATTTTTCTGTAGAACTTAGGTGTTGTGTTGTATAATAACCAAAGTAAGACCAAAATAACAATCTGAGTAAATTGTACACATCTCTTTCAAGGCCCACAGAGAGGAGAAATAAGCAGTTCCTTATTTGGTGTGGCTTAAAGACAAATCTTACCAAAATTCTTTCCCCCTCCTGGACAATACTTTATTTGAAATTCCCAGGATTTATCTACGTGACTTTAAGTTATAATATGCCAGAAGACTTTTTTATGAAACTAGCTATTTCTTGGTAAGTTGTAGAGAGAGAGGAACACAGCTTACTAATTTTTTGAGAAGAAAAGGGACTAAAGTATCTGGAAGCTGAGGAGGCTGTTACACTTTTAAGTCTTCAGCATTATGGTGTCTCATTAGGTTCATGGATACCTTGTGTTATGGACTGTGTCCACACAAAATTCACAACTGAAGCCCTAATCCCCAGTAGTGCTGTATCTGAATATGCAGCCTCTAAGGAATTTTTTAAAATATTGAGAGAAATACAAAAAGAAAAAGAAAAAGACCAACCTAGAATTCTGAATCCCTATGAACTTATCTTTCAAAAGTGAAGGAAAAATGAAGACTTTCTCAGCAAACAGAAACTGAAGGAATTTGTTACTAGGAGATCTGCCTTGCAAGAAATGTTAAAATAAGTTCTTTAGAGAGAAGATGAATGATATAGTTCAGAAACTCAGACTTACATAAAGAAAGGAAGAACATCTGAGAAGGAATAAGTGAAAGTAAAAGAAAAACCTATTTTTCTTATTCTCAACCAATCTAACAGATAAAAATCTGTTCAAGATAATAATAGTAATAATGTATTCAAATATACATATACACTTGAATATATATATATACACACACACACAGGCTTATGTATGTTTTTAGCTGGTTGAGGGAAAATAGATAAGAGCTGTTGAAATGAATTCAATTCAAACAGGTTAACAGAAAGCAGATGACAGGTAGAGAAGGAACCTGGGAAATATGAAAGAAGTCAAGTAGGACCTGTGACCAAATACTAAACTGTGCATGTGCAGGGGAGAATTTACAAGGCCATGCAGAAGAGAGCTGTTTGATGTTAAACAGAAATACTGTTGGTTGTACAAGAGTAGGAGAATTTGGAGTCATAAATGGTCAGGATGGAAAGATGGCAAAAATATGACTTCATGTGAGGACCAGAAATGCCATGCCATAAGGAACATCTCTAAAGTAAAGGCTACCCTAGGCCCACAATAAAGAAGCCTAAAGCCAAGCATGGAACAGATCAAGGTTGGGTGGCAAGTAAACTGATGACTTATAGAGGAAAATAAAATACAATCTTTAAAGAAAGAAACATTCTACACTCTACAATGTGGCATCAACAATATAAAGGTATGATTTTAAAATGTATTAGATTTATGGAAAAGTAAGATCTTGTGGCTAATAATAAGAAAAATGAGTCAACAGAAATTGATTGAGGAATGTCACAGATACGGGAGATGGACTTTAAAATAGCTATTAAAATTTATATATGTTAAATATAAAACAGAAGCCTGGATCAGATCCTGGAACAAAAAAGGACATTAGTGGAAAAAAAAAGGTGGACTTTCAAGACAACGGGGGAGTAAGATGTAGAGATCACCTTCCTCCCCACAAATACATCAAAAATACATCTACATGTGGAACAACTCCTACAGAACACCTACTCAATGCTGGCAGAAGACCTCAGACCTCCCAAAAGGCAAGAAAATCCCACATACCTGGGTAGGCCAAAAGAAAAAAGAAAAAGAGACAAAAAATAGGAACAAGACCTGCATCTCTGGGAGGGAGCTGTGGAGGAGGAAAAGGTTCCACACATTAGGAAGCCCCTTAATGGGTGGAGATGGTGGGTGGGTGGAGGGGAAACTTCAGAGCCATGGAGGAAAGTGCACCAACAGGGGTGCAGAGAGCAATGCAGAGATACTCCTGCACAGAAGATTGGTGTCGACCAGCACTCACCAGGCTGAGAGGCTTGTCTGCTAACCCACCAGGCTGTGAGGTGGCTGGGAGCTGAGGCTCGGGCTTCGGAGGTCAGATCCCAGGGAGAGGACTGGGGTTGGCTGCATGAAGACAGCTTGAAAGGGGCTAGTGTGTCACAGCTAGCAAGGAGGGAGTCCAGGAAAAAGTCTGGACCTGCCTAAGAGGCAAGAAACCATTGTTTCTGGGTATGCAAGGAGATGGGATTCCTTCCCTCTCTTCTCACAAAAGGCAGAGCATTGCCTAAAGGAGCTCCAGAGATGGGCACAAGCCACGGCTATCAGCTTGGACCCCAGAGACGGGCATGAAACTCTAATGCTGCTGAGGCAGCCACCAAGAATCCTGTGTGCAAGCACAGGTCACTTCCCGACCCCCTTCCCAGAAGCCTCTGCAGCCCACCACTGCCAGGGTCCCATGATCCAGGGACAACTTCCTTGGGAGAACACATGGCACATCTCAGGCTGTTGCAACGTCACACTGGGCTCTGCCATCACAGGCTTGCCCCACATTCCAATTACAACTACCATACCCATCCCTCCTCCCTGGCACGAATGAGCCAGAGCCCCCTAATCAGCTGTGCCTTCAACCTGTCCTGTCTGGGAGGGAACAGAAGACTGAGAGAAACCTATATGCAGAAGTAGGGCTAAAACCAAAGCTGAAACCCAGGAGCTGTGCAAACAAAGAAGAGAAATGGAAATTTCTCCGTGCAGACTCGGGAACAGTGAATTAAACCCCACAATCAACTTGAGGTACCCTGCATCTGTGGAATACCTGAATAGACAATGAATCAACCCAAAATTGAGGCAGTGAATTTTGGGAGCACTGTAGACTTGGGGATTGCTGTATGCGACTGACTTGTTTCCGATTTTTATGTTTATCATAGTATAGTTTTTAGCACTTAATGCCATTTGCAGATTTGTTTACTGTTTTGGTTGCTCTTTTTAAAATTATTTTTATTTATTTTATTTTAATTTTTTTAAATTATTTATTTATTTATTATTTTTTCTTTCTTTTTTTTTTTTCTCCCTTTTCTTCTGAGGATGTAGCTGACAGGGTCTTGGTGCTCCGGCCTGGTGTCAGGCCTGAGCCTCTGAGGTGGGAGAGCCGAGTTCAGGATAATGGACCACCAGAGACTTCCCTGCCCCACATAATATCAATCAGTGATCTCTCCCAGAGATCTCCATCTCAACACTAAGACCCAGCTCCACTGAATGCCAGCAAGCTCCAGTGCTGGAAGCACCATGCGAAACAACTAGCAAGACAGGAACACAACACCATCCATTAGCAGGTAGGCTGCCTCAAATCATACTAAGTTCACAGGCACCTCAAAAAACACCATCTGATTCAGCCCTGCCCATAAGAAAGACAAGATCCAGTCCCACCCACGAGAACACAGGCCCCAGTCCCCTCCACCAGGAAGCCTACACAAGCCACTGAACCAACATTACCCACTGGGGCAGATACCAATAAACAACAGGAATTATGAACCTGCAGCCTGAGAAAAGGACACCGCAAACACAGTAAGTTAAGCAACATGGGAAGACAGAGAAATATGCAGCAGATGAAGGAGCAAGGTAAAAACTCACCACACCAAACAAATGAAGAGGAAATAGGCAGTCTACCTGAAAAACAATTCAGAGTAATGATAGTAAAGATGATCCAAAATCTTGAAAATAGAATGGAGAAAATACAAGAAATATTTAACAAGAATCTAGAAGAACTAAAAGCAAACAAATGAACAACACAATAAATGAAATTAACAATTCTCTAGAAGGAATCTATAGCAGAATAACTGAGGCAGAAGAACAGATAAGTGACCTGGAAGATAAAACAGTGGAAATAACTACTACAGAGCAGAATAATGAAAAAAGAATGAAAAGAATTGAGGACATTCTCAGAGACCTCTGGGACAACATTAAACACACCAACATTCGAATTATAGGGGTCCCAGAAGAAGAAGAGAAAAGGAAAGGGTCTGAGAAAATATTTGAAGAGCATTAGAGTTGAAAACTTCCATAACATGGGAAAGGAAATAGTCAATCAAGTCCAGGAAGTGCAGAGAGTCACATATATGATAAATACAAGGTGAAACATGTCAAGACACATATTAATCAAACTATCAAAAATTAAATACAAAGAAGAAATATTTAAGCAGCAAGGGAAAAGCAAAAATAACATACAAGGGAATCACTGTAAGGTTAACAGCTGATCTTTCAGCAGAAACTCTGCAAGCCAGAAGGGAGTGGCAGGCGATACTTAAAGAGATGAAAGGGAAAAACCTACAACCAGGATTACTCTACTCAGCAAGGATCTCATTCAGATTCGATGGAGAATTTAAAACCTTTACAGACAAGTAAAATTAAGAGAATTCAGTACCACCAAACCAGCTTTACAACAAAAGCTAAAGGAACTTCTTTAGGCAGGAAACACAAGAGAAAGAAACGACCTACAGAAGCAAACACAAAACTAAGACAATGGTAATAGGAACATACATATGGATAACTACCTTAAATGTAAATGGAATAAATGCTCCAAGCGAAAGACATAGACTGGATGAATGGACACAAAAAAGACCCGTATATAATCTGTCTACAAGAGACCCACTTTAGACTTAGGGACACATACATATTGAAAGTGAGGGGATGGAAAAAGTTATTCCACATAAATGGAAATTAAAAGAGAGATGGTGTAGCAATTCTCATATCAGACAAATTAGACTTTAAAATAAAGCCTATTACAAGAGACAAAGAAGGATGCTACATAATGAACAAGAGATCAATCCAAGAAGAATATATAACAATTGTAAATATTTATGCACCCAACATAGGAGCACCTCCATATATAAGGCAAATGCTAACAGCCATAAAAGGGGAAATCAACAGTAACAAAATCATAGTAGGGGACTTTAACACCCCACTTTCCCCATTGGACAGATCATCCAAAATGAAAATAAATAAGGAAACACAAGCTTTAAATGACACATTAAACAAGATGGACTTAACTGATATTTAAAGGACATTCCATCCTAAAACAACAGAATACACTTTCTTCTCAAATGCTCATGGAACATTCTCCAGGATAGCTATCTTGGGTCACATATCAAGCATTGGTAAATTTAAGAAAATTGTAATTGTATCAAGTTCTTTTCTGACCACAATGCTATGAGACTAGATATCAACAACAGGAAAAAAAATTGTAAAAAATACAAACATGTGGAGGTGAAACAGTACACTACTAAATATCCAAGACATCAATGAAGAAATCAAAGAGGAAATCAAAAAATACCTAGAAACAAATGAAAGTGAAAACACCATGACCCAAAGCCTATGTGATGCAGCAAAAGCAGTTCAAAGAGGGAAGTTTATAGCAATACAATCCTATCTCAAGAAACAAGGAAAATCTCAAATAAACAATGTAATCTTACACCTAAAGCAATTAGAAAAAAAAACCCTGAAAGTTAGCAGAAGGAAAGAAATCATAAAGATCAGATCAGAAGTAAATGAAAAAGAAATGAAGGAAACAATAACAAAGATCAATAAAACTAAAAGCTGGTTCTTTGAGAAGATAAACAAGATTGATAAACCACTAGCCAAGCCAGACTCATCAAGAAAAAAATGGAGAAGACTCACATCAACAGAATTGGAAATGACAAAGGAGAAGCAAAAACAGACACTGCAGAAATACAAAGAGTCATGAGGGATTACTGCAAGCAACTATATGCCAATAAAATGGACAACCTGGAAGAAATACACAAATTCTTGGAAAAGCACAACCTTCTGAGACTGAATCAGGAAGAAATAGAAATATAAAGAGACCGACCACAAGCACTGATATTGAAACTGTGATTAAAAATCTTCTAACAAACAAAAGGCCATGACCAGATGGCTTCACAGGCAAATTCTATCAAACATTTAGAGAAGAACTAACACCTAACCTTCTCAAACTCTTCCAATGTATAGCAGAGGGAGGAACATTCCCAAACTCGTTCTATGAGGCCACCATCACCCTGATACCAAAACGAGACAAAGATGTCACAAAAAAAGAAAACTACAGACCAATATCACTAATGAACATAGTTGCAGAAATCCTCAACAAAATACTAGCAAACAGAATCCAACAGCACATTAAAAAGATCATACATCATGATCAAGTGGAGTTTATCCCAGGAATGCAAAGATTCTTCAATATATGCATATCAATCAATGTGATGCACCATATTAACAACCTGAAAGATAAAAACCATATGATAATCTCAATAGATGCAGAAAAAGCTTTCAACAAAATTCAACGCCCATTTATGATAAAAACTCTTCAGAAAGTATGCATAGAGAGAACTTACCCCAAAATAATAAAGGTCATATATGACAAACCCACAGCCAACATCATTCTCAATGGTGAAAAATTGAAACCATTTCCTCGAAAATCAGGAACAATACAAGGATGCCCACTCTCACCTCTATTATTCAACATAGTTTAGGAAGTTTTAGACACAGCAATCAGAGAGGAAATAGAAATAAAAGGAATCCAAATCATAAAAGAAGAAGTAAAGCTGTCACTCTTTGCAGATGTCATGATACTATATGTAGAGAATGCTAAAGATGCTACTAGAAAACTACTAGTACTAATCAATGAATTTGGTAAGGTAGCAGGATACAAAATTGCACAGAAATCTCTTGCATTCTTATACACTAATGATTAAAAATCTGAAAGAGAAATTAAGGAAACACTCCCATTTACCAGTGCAACAAAAAGAATAAAATACCTAGGAATAAACTTACCTAAGGAGACAAAAAAACCTATATGCAGAAAACTATAAGACACTGAAGAAAGTAATTAAAGATGATACAAACAGGTGGAGAGATATACCATGTTCTTGGATTGGAAGAGTCAACTTTGCGAAAATGACTACTACCCAAAGCAATCTACAGATTCAATGCAATTCCTATCAAACTACCAATGACATTTTCCACAGAACTATAACAAAAAAATTCACAATTTATATAGAAACAAAAAGACCCCGAATAGGCAAAGCAATCTTGAGAAAGAAATATGGAGCTGGAGGAATCAGACTCCCTGACTTCAGACTAAACCACAAAGCTATAGTAATCAAGACAGTATGGTACTGGCATAAAAAGAGAGATATAGATCAATGGAACAGGATAGAAAGCCCAGAGATAAACCCATGCACATATGGTCACCTTATCATTGATAAAGGAGACAAGAATATACAATGGAGAAAAGACAGACTTCAATAAATGATGCTGGGAAGACAGGACAGCTACCTGTAAAAGAATGAAATTAGAACAGTTCCTAACACCATACTCAAAAATAAACTCATAATGGATTAAAGACCTAAATGTAAATCCAGACACTATAAAACTCTTAGAGGAAAACATAGGCAGAACACTCTATGACATAAATCACAACAAGATCCTTTTTGACCCACCCCCTAGAGAAATGGATATAAAAACAAAAAGAAACAAGTGGGACTTAATGAAACTTTTGCACAGCAAAGGAAAGCATAAAGAAGATGAAAAGACAGCCCTCAGCATGGGAGAAAATATTTTCAAATGGAGCAACTGACAAACGATTAATCTCCAAAATATATAAGCAGCTCATGCAGCTCAATATCAATAAAACAAAAAAACCAACCCCAAAATGGGCAGAAGATCTAAATAGACATTTCGCCAAAGTAGATATATAGATTTTCAACAAACACATGAAAGGATGCTCAACATCACTAATCATTAGAGAAATGCAAATCAAAACTATAGTGAGGTATCACCTCACACCAGTCAGATAGGCCATCATCAAAATCTACAAACAATAACTGCTGGAGAGGGTGTGGACAAAATGGAGCCCTCCTGCACTGTTGTTGGGAATGTAAATTGATACAGCCATTATAGAGAATAGTGTGGAGGTTCCTTAAAAAATTAAAAATAGAACTGCCATATGACTCAGAAATCCCACTATGGGGCATATACCGTGAGAAAAGCATAATTCAAAAAGAGTCATGTACCACAATGTTCATTGCAGCACTATTTACAATTGCCAGGACATGGAAGCAACCTAAGTGTCCATCAACAGATGAATGGATAAAGATGTGGCACATTTATACAATGGAATATTATTCAGCCATGAAAAGAAATGAAACTGAGTTATTTTAAGTTAGGTGGATGGGCCTAGAGTCTGTCATACAGAATGAAATAAGTCAGAGAGAAAAAAACAAATACCACATGCTATAGGGATGGTGGGAGGGAGACTGATCAGGGTAGAAATATGGGGATATATGTATACATATTGCTGATTCCCTTTGTTATACAGCAGAAACTAGCACAACATTGTAAAGCAATTATACTCCAATAAAGATGTTAAAAAACCTTTTCTCTAAACAAAATCTGGAGTTTTTAGTTGATAGTAATATACCAATGTTAATATATTAGTTTTGACAAACAAACCATGGCTATATAGAATGCTTACCATAGGAGAAACTAGAAGGGTATATAGAGACTATATTATCCTTGTAACTTTTCTGAAAATCTAAAGTATTTTCAAATTAAAAGCTTATATATATATATATATATATATATATATATATATATATATATATGAATTTAAAAGTAAAATAAGGGCATAGGGAGTGAATAGAAGATAGGTAATTTTAGTAGGTAAATGGATTATAAATTAAAAAATAACAAAATAAAAAAATTTAACAGTGAAAAGCAAAAGGTGTGCGTAAAACCCAAAAAAGCCTAAAATGAAGAGCCAATAACAGACTCAGGAATTGGAGTTTTTCAACATAAACCTTAAAGCAATTATGATTAATATGCTTAAAACGATTGATAAAGAGTTAAAGAACACAATTAAAATTTTGTAGAGTACTCTGCTTCTGTTCAGTATGTATTAACAAGGACCAGATTTATGATCCTGCTTGAAAAAAAGCAAAAAGTGTGTGTTTGTGTGTGTGTGTGATGATTTTCAAGACATTAGGCATAAGGCAATACACGGCAATGTATTAGGTTTCTGGGGCTTCTGTAACAAACCATCAAACTAGATGGCTTAAACAACAGAATTTTGCCGCCTCAAAGTTCTGGAGACCAGAAATTCAAAATCAGGGTGTCAGTACGGTTGCTTTCCTTTGGAGGGCTGTGAGGGAAAGAACTGTTCCATGCTTGTTTCCTAGCTTTTTGTAGCCTCAAGTGTTCCTTGACTTATAGAGGGCATTATCCCTGTGTCTTCATATCTTCCCTCTGTACATGTCTGTCTATGTCCAAAATCCCCTTTTTATATGAACACCATTCATATCAAATTCAGGCGCACCCTAATGGCCTCATTTCAACTTGATCACCTTACCTATTGCCAAATAAGATCACATTCTCATGTACTGAGGGTTAGGACTTAAACGTCTTTTTGTAGAACAAAATTCAACATGTAACAAGCAACTATGGAGAGTAATTCTGAGACCAGAAACAAAGAATAAATGTCATGTGAGTGATACAATTGTTTAGCCTACAGCTTTGAGGCCACTTCTAAGGAAGCAGAAGAGAGGGTAACTCAGATGGAACCCAGTGAACTCCTGGACTGAGATGATGAAATAAATGAACCAAGATGGGTAAAGTTCATAGGACAGGGAGTCAGAGTAGAGAGAGGTGCACCAGAGCAATGCTTGCCATTTGGAGGAGACATATTGAGTTTTCAGTTGAGTACTTGTAAGCACGAACATGAGAGGAAACTACCAGAAACTGGGAAAGGTCCACATAAAAGAATTCAGTGTAATAGTACCCAGTTCTCAACCAGGGCCAGAGAGAGTTCCTGTCCCCACAAACCAGAATGGAGAACTTGAGAATTCCTGGAGCATTGGGTAGAGTATAGAGAGGGCTCTTATATAAGCAGTGGAGAAATATTAGCCTTAGACTGAGCACACTTAGGTCCCACTTTTTATTAAAAAAGCACTACTTGACATTATTAAACTGTTTCCAAGTAACTTAACTGTGGACAAGAACCACAAGAGACAAGAATACTTACATGAATAAAAAATGTCCAGAGCCAAACAAGGTAAAATTCACAATGTCTGGCATATAATAAAAAAAATTACCAGGCAAGCTAAGAAGCAGGAGAATATTACCTATAATGAGTATAAACATCAGTCAATCTTAAACCAACTGCAAACTGACACAGATATTAAAATTTGCAGAGAAAGATATTGAAAGTGATTATAACTCTACTCCATATGTTCAAAAATTAAGTGGAGACGTGGATAATATGGAAAAGATCTAAATCAAATATCTAGAGATGAAGATTGCACTATATGAAATGAAAAATTCACTGTATGGGCTTGATAGCATATTTGTTATTATAAAAAAAGATTATTGAATTTGAAAAGGTAAATTAAGTACTATCCAACATAAAACACATAGAATAAAGGATAAAAACAAAATGAACATAGCATTAGTGAGATGAGTGAGAGTTTCAAATAGAACTTTGGCAAGTCAATAAGAAACAGACAACCCAATAGAAAAATGGAAAAGGACTTCAGCACGCTCTAGTTAAAAAAAAAAAAAGATATCCAAATGCGAATTATCATTATCAAGCATCAGGGAAACACAGATTAAAATTACAAAGCAAAAGAAAGATTAGTGAGTTGACAAGGATTAGAACAACTTCCACTGTTGGTGGTAGTGTTAACTAATACAACTGTTTTGGCAAATTGTTTAGGAATATCTAATAAAGCTGTGCATATGCATACCTTGTGACCCAGCATTAGTAATCCTAGGTAGATACTTAACAAAAAAATGCACACACTCACATACCTACAAACTTCCCCAAATACATGTGCATGGATGTTCATGGATACATTATTTTCAATAGCCCCAAATTTAAAACTATCTTTCAACATTAGAATGGATGGATAATTGATCGTATATTCATGCAATATAATATTAGAAAGCAATGACAATTAGTGAACTACTACTACTTACAACACTATCAATACAATTAGCAAACAGACACAAACTGTTCATACTCTGATTTCAGTTGCATAAAGTTCATAAAAAATATGATTTAGGATGCTAGAAGTGAATTTAGCTGGGTAATGTTCATCAAAGTTCTGTGTAAAATATTGAAAAGACAAACCACAGATGGGAAGGAGTTATTGGCAACATGTATAAACATATATAACTTAAAATGGATTGGTGTAAGTATATATTATATCTTTTTTAAACAAATATTAACAAAGACTAATTCAGAAGAAAACATAAGCAAAAGACCTGAGGAAGTACTTAATAAAAGGGAGAAACCCTAATGGCAAATAAAAACTAAAATTTATTAGCCACAGTGGTAATCAAGTAAATGCAAAAATAACAATGAAAACAAAATAAATGAGGTACTATTTTTACCCATTCAAAGTTACTAAATACACAATTTTTTTTTTAAATTGGAAACATCAAGTATTGACAAATGTGTAGAAAACTGGAAGCCTTATACGCTGCTTGCATAAATGTAAATTAGTACAACCATTTTGAGAAAGAAATTCACTTTATATAGTAAGTTTTACAATGTGTATAATTAAAACTTAGCAATCCATTCCTTGGTTTGCACCCTAGAGAAAAACTTGCACATATCCAGGAAAAGATATAAAGACTATTTATATCAGATTTCTTTGTGATAGCAAAATACTGAAACCTATTCAAATGTCCATTAATATCAGAATAGATGAATCAAGATCTCAGTTTATTCATCCCATGGAATATCAGCAGTGGAAATGTGTAAACTACAACTTGCAATAATATAAATACATCTCAGACACATAATGTTAAATGCAAAAAGCAAGGTATAAAAATACACATGTAGTATGGTTGTAAAAATTTTTACAAAGAACAAAACTCTATAATATATGTTATATGTATATTATATATTATATGTATATTATATATACAGATATATATTATTATATATATTATATACAGACATATTATGTCTATATATAAAGTGTATGATAGAACTGTGACAAAATAAGAGAAAATATTATATATTAAGGACTCAAGATATTGCTCACCTCTTAGGTAAGAGAGGGAAATGAGATCAAATAAGAGCTCACAAGAGCTGACAGATTTGAAGGGGATACTTAAAAAAAAACACCTCAAAGATACACAGGGGGCTTCCTTCGTGGCACAGTGGTTGAGAATCTGCCTGCCGATGCAGGGGACACGGGTTCCAGCCCTGGTCTGGGAAGATCCCACATGCTGCGGAGCAACTAGACTCATGTGCCACAACTACTGAGCCTGCGTGTCTGGAGCTTGTGCTCCACAACAAGAGAGGCCACGACAGTGAGAGACCCGCACACCATGATGAAGAGTGGCCCCTGCTCGCCACAACTAGAGAAAGCCCATGCACAGAAATGAAGACACAACACAGCCAAAAATAAATAAATAAATAAATTTTTTTTTAAAAAAAGAAAAAATACACAGGTATTATTTGTTTTGTAACTCTTTAACCTACACATACACACTACATAAACATTTTATTGCATCTAGTAGAATTAAATATAAAGAATTTTAAATGTTATAGATTGCAATAACAAAAGAATTTCTCATAATAAAATATGCACAGAGACTTTTAATTCTTTTTTCTGTGCAAGTATATTTCACCAGAGAAGCATCCAATGTGTATTTGCATAGCAACTCATCACATTTCAGTTAGTAAATATAGACAAACTGAAGCATTAACTTCAAAATATAATTATAGAAGAACATAATTCAACTTTCATTCATGTGCCAATCATGGATCCTGACACCCCATGAAGAGCCCTCTGTGGTCCCACTCCACCTGCTGATCTTCATATGGTGTCATCTGTACAAGCCACATGATCCCCATCCCACCATTAAAGACGATTGGACACCTGAAAGGCAGGTAACCCAAGCTACATTTGGGTGTTTGGTCACTGTGAATTGTACCCGGTGAAAATATAGCTGGAATATCATAGTTTTTCATTCTCAGGAAGATGAAATGAGAAATATAAACTTAATCAACCATTAGCAGGAGTTGAGTTCAAAGGAAATGGGCACCTATAGAGTAAATCATTCATATCAGTGATGGAAAACTAAAGCTTAAATCCATAGACTTATTTGGCTGAGATCTCTAAAATGCCTTACACTCAGGTCCCCTCTTCTGTTTCTGAAATTCTGAGGTTCTTTGACCTTTCCTGGCTTCTTATACATACATGATTTTCAATACAGATTGCTTTTCTTGTGTCAACTTTAATTACATTAGCAGTGCTGACAGCATATGGTAAGACCACTAAGAACAGCATTTGTAACTTTTCTACCCAAACTATAATCTTAAATGCGAGGCAAAGTATCAATAATGTGAATATGTGTGCATCTGTGTGCATGTGTATATGCACATACTCATACATATATATGTATACTTGGATACATAAAATTAGCTTTAATCTGAAATCTGTTTATTAATCTGACTGATTCTATTATTTGGGCTTACTGCCAAATAATTAAAAAAAATCTACATTATGGTATATGCAGATGATATTGCCTATCTGTTCCTGTACTTTTATGTGCACCAGAGTGTAAAAGGTAGTTCATTTTATACTATTCATCAAAAAGCTATTGCCTATAATGTAAGATATGACAGCCCCAACAAAAAAATCCACCTGTGCCAAGTGCTGCATTAAGAATATGAATTATGTGGCAGCAGATATAGTTATGTTCAAGTGTATGCATATTCTGGCAGCACTTTACATCAACCTGGATCTGCTTGACATAAAAGTAGGCATATTTATATTCTCTTTGTTGAATAACGACAATGTAATATTTATAGTGTGAAAGACATGCTTTTATTCTGATGCACATTACATTTATTAATTATACTTGCATGTAGAGAAGGGTGAAAAGATTGATGAACATGGTTGATCCCTGTCTGAACACACTGCTCCACATACTTCTCTTATTGCTTTACATGGGATAGCCCCATCTACCTTTATTTCTAAAATCATAAATTCTATCTAAAGCATTTTGGATTATTGGAAAAAAATCATTTTCACACTGGTTTACAGTAAAAATTTCCCAGATTCAGATCCTGTAATACTAATACAAAGTGTATTAGTAATACTAATACTAATACTAATACAAAGTGTATTCTTACCACTACTTTTACAGTAATCTTTAAACCAAAACCACAGGAATAGAATAAGACCAATATTTAAAATCAGGCTTTAAGAAAATATGTCCTCCATGCTGTATCTGCCCAGTGTAAGAACTTAGAGAAATCTTGGATGTTTTGAGATTTTCATTTTGTAGAGAGAGTTCTTAATGGTATATGGCCACTTTCAAATCATTACTTCAGTAACAGATTTTCATTAGTTTCTATGTAAAGCTATGAACAATAGTCAAAGGTGATGGAGAATACTAAGTTATGAACAAATTAAAAAGATTTCTTAATTTTAGAATTCTTCATAACAATTAATATGCATGGTGCATAGATAAGAGAAAAATGCCCCCATGTAAGGCTATCAAATTTATTTGACCACTATTTGTTTTCTTTTTTTAACCAGATTAAACAGCCTACTTAAAATTGTCTTAAATATAATTTTCTACCAACCGTACCCTTCTACCAACTTTATCCTTTCAGGATGGTTATTTTTATAGTCCAGATTAATTGAAAATTGTTTAGAAATGAGTGTTTCCTGCTTGATATTAAACTTCAAATTCTAATAGAAGAATTTATGAATAAATAGTACACCATGCAGTACATTAATGTAAGACTCTCAGCAAAACCATAGATCTCACAGAGTTTATTGTCTTAGCTAGCAGTTCCTATTTTCTAAATATAGATTTTGGATGCAGAGATATTTGAGAAACAATCCTAGTAGAGGGTCTTTTTAGATGGTTATGATTTGTTTGTCTTTTATGGGTGTTAAACAGTTCTTTCTTGGACTTCTGTTAAATCATGACTTTATAGATCATAAAACTTTTTCATAGGAAAAGATAACCAGATTTTTGCCTTTATATTCTTATTTTTAAGTATATTTTATCCTATTATATAATTTTAATACCAAATGCAATACGTATAAGCAGGTTGTTAATAAAATAGATTGTAATTTTTGATAAATATTCATCTCAGTTGGTATATGTGTGTAGGTGTGCATCTAGTAAACGACTAGCCATAAATCTTTAGTGTACAATGGACATAGCACAGACCATTTTACAATAAAAATGGGACATTGGATAATCCTGCAAGTCCATTAATTAGAAGTTTAGAGAGAGTCTTCTATACATTAGTTTACCATTTTGCTTTGATTAGCACAGAAAAATAATGTTATATCTTGGGCTAAGGAGCAAAGAATCTGAAGATCAACAAGAAATGGGTAGGAACTTTTCTTTCCAAGGCATACTGTTTAAAGACAAATGAGTACTCATCTGTTAAGAAACTTCATGGAATGGTGTTTGGCACTCAGTAGACAATTAGTATTTGTTGAGTCACTGAATAAGTGAATGATTGTATTAATATTGATAATTTATGAATTTTACTGACACAAAACATAGTTGAATCATATGTATAATATGCAATGCTCACCTTAATATTCACTGATCTAGCTGTCCTATGGGAAGGAATATAGGAATGGGTTCAAGTGCAGTTATCAACTAGTGGCACATGAGGATGGAGCTATCCCTTGATATCAAATATATGGGGAAGCCTGTGCCATCCAGGCCACTTCAAAGAACAGTATCCATGTGAATTGTAACTCGCTTGAAGACCTGGGAAAATAGAAAGCTGGTTTGTGAAATGACATGCTAAAACAGCTTAGAAATGGTATTGCAATTTTATGTAGCCTATAAAACAACAGCAGAGCCATGGCCATGGGTAAATTATTAATAGTTCAACAAGAAACAGCAAATTCTTATCAGGAAAACTTCAAGGTTCTAAATCGAAGGCCGAGAACTGACACTTGCAAATTAAAGGCAATGTGGGAACAGTAATTCAGTTTTAGAAAGTTTTAAGTAATATCTTTAGGAGTTGATGTCCTTGACAATTCTATTGAAACAGCAGGGACCTGCAACTGTGGGAACTCCTGGGTCTGTCCAATGGCATATCTCATTGATCCTGTCACCCAGCACATCAGCTCTAAAAAATTTATGACTTCAAATATAACACTTTTTCTTCAAATAATTTTTCCATTCTTATTGAAACTCCATATTAAATTTCTATTCACTAAAAAGAATTTCTCATACCAGGGAAAAAAAGTTTAAAACCATGCTTGCAGATCTTTTAATTCAGAACTGAATTTTAAAATCTCTTTCCCTAACTTTCTATTTTCACCTGGTTTAAAATAAATTCTTTATACTGAACTTCTCCATCTCCTTTAACATTCAGTAACAATAGAACAGAGTACCACACTTACGTGAAGCAGCGGAATCAGAAGGTGAAGTGGTTGCCTGGCAACATCACCTGCAAGTAATTAAGCATCTCTTGAGAATTGCTTAATTTGGCTTTAAATTCTTGGCCTTGTTACAAATAGCTATTTGGACTAGTTGGATTCTGCCTAACTATTTCATTAAAGATTATAATGCCCAAGATGGGGAACCAGGTAAGAAGGTCTTATCACCAAAATTTGGTTTTTTGACAAGGTTCACATCTCACTCCTTTTCATTCCTTTCATCGAAGTTCATCAAAGAGCATCCTCTGAGACACATCATGAGAACAAAGGCTTTGGAATGCTCTCAATTTAATCAAGATGCCTAAAGTACCTTTACAGAAATATATATGACTTGTGGACTTTGTATATATGAAAGCACTCTAAACTGTGGGATTTAAGTAAAATCAACATAAAAGTAATAATAACAAACTATTTCATTTAAAATGCCAATAACTTTAGAGTTAAAACTGATGAAATAAAGGTTAAGATGATCCAACAGCTTAATGAAATAAAGAGCAAAAAAAGTGAGGTAAAGATACCGCTGCAAATCTAACAAAAGAAGGCTGTAAGATAGGAGCTTTGAAAGTCTTTTTTCAATAGAAAAAATAACATAATGTCAATGATAAAAACATCAATCTACCAAGAACAAACTCTCCATTATTAGCTTTTAGAAAATATAAATAGAATTCTTAAAATTCCAATTTTATGGAAGTACATTCATTTATAAAGAGAAACACAGTGATCTCTCAGAGGGAACAAGACGAATAAGGTGGTGTACATTTTAGGAAGGTGGAATAGTATTAGCTGTCAGTATTCAGTAAGTCTTGGAAAGTTTTGCCATCAAGGGAGCCAGCAAGGTTTTGAAAGCCATGAAATATCTTATCATTTTTAGGAGAAGCAGCTTGTCTCTAGGTTGTCAGTGTCAGCAATAGGTATGTTACTAAGGAAACAAATAAAGCTTAATGTAACATGATTATTTACAAGAGTTTCGTAGTGGTTTCTGTGACGTGCATCTCTTGGCAGATACCCAGAGAACTCACACGTTTTAAATCTTGAACAGAGCTAAGAAGCTAATATTTCAGCATGAAATCAAGCACCAACAATAGTGTCAAATACTACTCCTAAAATGATTTCTTCATTTTCTACTAATTTTGGCATTAATACAACTCCATACATTCCCTTCAAAATAAAAGAATTCTGGTTTTAGAGAATGACAGAGAAATGTGAGGAAAAGGCACAGAATTTGGCATTCTTCGTTTCCAACTGTACCTAAACTTTATAACTTTGTGGTTGTTTTGGGGGTCATATTAAAGGTCTTAATCTGAATTTTACAATTTACAAAGAGCACTATGATATATGATTCATAAAATTTTTATCTGTATATATATCTGTATATATATCTGATTCATTGCTTACTCCATATTTAGGTAATCAGGAAATAAATGTTATTAGCAATATATTAATATTATTTGAACAAATTTTCTTTGAGCACTTACTCCATGATGAGTACCATATTAAGCTCTGGAATGCAAAGGGTAAGCAAAATAGATGTGTCCTCAACATGCACATATTTAAAGTAGAGTTACTGCAGATATAAAAATAAATGTAAAATTACAAATTCTGGTAATGGAATATGGAGAAGGACAACATGTGTTTTGAGAAGAAATAACAAGGGTATACCTAATTTAGATTGCCAAAATAAAAGAAGGAATCAAAGGAACTATCTTCAGTAAGTGGCCTTCTAAGCAGTGCCCCCAAAGATGAATAGAATGCAGCACAAAGAAGACATTCAACAGAGGGAATGATGTAAATGAATTCTTGAAGATAGGAAAGAGATGAGGGCATGTAAGACACGGAAAGACGAGAGTGGCAAGAAGGTGGTGAGATAAAGGAGGAACAGCTTGAACAACAGAAGAGGGCTGCAAGAGGGAGGGCAAGCCCATTTTACGTAGCTTTGAAGACCTTTCTCAGGAGTGACATTACTATACGTCAGATTGGCTTGTTTGCAGGAATTTTCTACCTGCATTTGACAGATCAAATTAGGGGACTAAGATTAGAATCATGGAAGTTAGAATGTTTTACTCAAATTTCCACACTTAAAGAGCTCTAGCAAGTTTCCCATGGAAGATATCATTACATTAAAGCTTGAGTAACATAAGTACACAATTGTAATAATTCAACAAAAAGATGATGGGGATTTATGTAGAATAGTGTCAATAGAGATGTGCAAGAGAGAATATGTATAATAAATATTTAGAAAGGTGAATCAACAGGGTATGGTAATTGATTAGAAGTTACTCATCTCACTAACCTAATCCGCAACTATTATCCGTCTCTTTCACTCTGTTCCAGCCATGATAGTTGGCCCTACTACTGTGGTTGTGTCTCATCTTTGAACAATTACCTGGAATGCCCTTCACCAGCTATACCAATGGCGACCTCTGTTGCTTCCTTCAATTCTCAGCTCAAATGACCATTTTCTCTATCTCCCCTTACAAGAACATAAACTACATGAAGGCAAAAATATTTGATGCTTATTTGTTTTTAGTTGTTATTGCTCTTTTTTTTTTTTTTTTTTTTTTTTGTGGTACGCGGGCCTCTCACCGCTGCAGACCCTCCTGCTGTGGAGCACAGGCTCCAGACGTGCAGGCCCTGCGGCCATGGCCAAAGGGCCCAGCTGCTCCCTGGCACGTGGGATCTTCCCAGACAGGGGCACGAACCTGTGTCCCCCGAATCGGCAGGTGGGCTCCCAACCACTGCGCCACCAGGGAAGCCCTGCTCTTTTTTTTTTTTTTTTTTTTTTTGCGGTAGGAGGGCCTCTCACTGTTGTGGCCTCTCCCGTTGTGGAGCACAGGCTCTGGACGCGCAGGCTCAGTGGCCATGGCTCACGGGCCTAGCTGCTCTGCGGCATGTGGGATCTTCCCGGACCAGGGCATGAACCCGTGTCCCCTGCATCGGCAGGCGGACTCTCAACCACTGCGCCACCAGGGAAGCCCCCTGCTCTTTTTTTAAAGGATAATTTTAAGTACTTAGAACAGTGCTTGGGTCTCACAGACGTTCAATGAATTGTTGATTTGCTGTTGATGACAGATGTGCACATGAAGGGAAAGTGTTTTTTTAGAAAGACACTGGTGAAGTTTGAGTTATTAATCAGGATAAGATCTAGGATTCAAGAGAGTCATGTAGAATACAGCTGTGATTTGTGTAGAGGTAGGCAATAATAGTCAGTTGATAATTAACTCCATTAGCATGATTATGCGATCTAAGGTATTATATAGATTATACATTTAAAATTACTGAAGAGACAGCCTTTTTGGAGCTAAGGTATTTCATTGGCAGCCATTTTAATAAGTGCATGGTTTAAATATGTCTTAAAGGTAGAATCCACCCTCTAGTCTTTCATGCTACTTCCTATGTATATGTAATGTGTTTGGTTGTTCTACCATCTGCAATAGATGTTACCAAGATTTGCCTCTCTGAAGAAGGTTCAGTCTATTACTCTCTTCTACCATCTCTGTGTGGGACTTACTGGTTACTTGAGGTCAGCCTGTTCTACAGAGTTGGCATTCTTAATTTCAAGTTAAAGACTACTGGAGGTCCTGGTTATACATTTTGAACTGAGCTGTGAATTCCATCAAAATCTATTAGAATATTTCCCAGAAATTAATAAAGTGGCTTTGTCTTTTGTCCCCTGTGTTTCCATTTCATTTCTGAACATTAGAAGTAAGGATAGGAGATTGATAAAGTATCTGTACCAATCCCATTTTCAAACCCAGCTTTTATGATTACAAATTATTTACAAGGGAACATTTTTCCTTTTTACTCAAGAAATTATCACTAATAATATAATAATAAAAAGAATAAAATAAAATCACTTCTACACTGAAAAACAAAGAAAATTGGTGGTATGAAATGTTTTCATCATAGACAAATTAAGCCAGGGATACACAACAATAATGATAATAATGAAGAATGGGCAGAAGAATAAGATGACGTGGAGATCACCTTCCTCCCCACAAATGTATCAGAAATGTATCTACATGTGGAACAACCCCTACAGAACACCTACTGAATGCTGGCAGAAGACCTCTGCTGGCACAGGCTCACCCCGCATTCCATACCCCTCCTTCCACCTGGCCTGAGTGAGTCAGAGCCCCCTAATCAGCCACTTCTTTAACACCCTCCTGTCTGGACGGGAACAGATGTCCTCAGGCGACCTACATGCAGAGGTGGGGCCAAATCCAAAGCTGAACTGCAGGAGCTCCTCGAACAAAGAAGATAAAAGGAAATCTCTCCCAGCAGCCTCAGGAGCAGCAGATTAAATCTCCACAATCAACTTGATGTACCCTGCATCTATGGAATACCTGAATAGACAATGAATCATACCAAATTGAGGTGGTGGACTTTGGAAGCAAAGATATATATATTTTTTCCATTTTTTCTATTTTGTGAGTGTGTATGTGTCTGCTTCTTTGTGTGATTTTGTCTGTATAGCTTTGCTCTTAACATTTGTCCTAGGGTTCTATCTGTCCGTTTTTTGTTTGTTTATTTGTTTCTAGTATACTTTTTAGCACTTGTTATCATTGGTGGATTTGTTTTTTGGTTTGGTTGCTTTCTTCTTTCTTTCTTTCATTTTTTAAATTACTTTAAAATATTTTTAATTATTAATAATTATTTTTATTTTAATAACCTTTCTTTCTTTCTTTCTTTCTTTCTTTCTTTTCTTTTTTTCTCCCTTTTCTTCACAGCCATGTGGCTGACAGGGTTCTGGTGCTCTGGCTGGTAGTCAGGCCAGTGCCTCTAAAGAGGGAGAGCTGAGTTGAGGATATTGGTCCACCAGAGACCTCCTGGCTCCACATAATATCATACGGCAAAAGTTCTCCCATACATCTCCATCTCAACAGTAAGACCCAGATCCAATCAACAACCAGCAAGCTACAATGCTGGACACCCTAGGCCAAACAACTAGCAAGACAGGAACACAACCCCACCCATTAGCAGAGAGGCTGCCTAAAATCATAATAAGTTCACAGACACTCCAAAACACACCACCAGACATGGTCCTGCACACCAGAAAGACAAGTCCAGCCTCATCCACCAGAACACAGGCACCAGTCCTCACCACCAGGAAGCCTACATAACTCACTGAAGCAGCATCACCCACTGGGGGCAGACACCATAAACAATGGGAACTGCGAAATTACAGCCTGTGAAAAGACCACAAACACAGTAATTTAAGTAAAATGAGAAGACAGAGAAACGCACAGCAGATGAAGGAGCAAAGTGAAACCCCACCACACCAAACAAATGAAGAGGAAATAGGCAGTCTACTTGAAAAATAATTCAGAGTGATAATAGTAAAGATGATCCAAAATCTTAAAAATAGAACGCAGAAAATACAAGAAACATTTAACAAGGAACTAGAAGAACAAAAGAGTAAACAAACAATGATGAACAACACAATAAATGAAATTAAAAATTCTCTAGAAGGAATCAATAGCAGAATAACTGAGGCAGAAGAATGGATAAGTGACCTGGAAGATAAAATAGTGGAAATAACTACTGCAGAGCAGAATAATGAAAAAAGAATGAAAAGAATTGAGGACAGTCTCAGAGACCTCTGGGACAACGTTAAATGCACCAACATTCGAATTATAGGGGTCTCAGAATAAGAAGAGAAAAAGAAAGGGACAGAGAAAATATTTGAAGAGATGATGGTTGAAAAATTCCCTAATATGGGAAAAGAAAGATTTAATCAAGTCCAGGAAGCACAGAGAGTCCCATACAGGACAAATACAAGGAGAAACATGCTAAGATGCATATTAATCAAACTTTCAAAAATTAAATACCAAGAAAAAATATTAAAAGCAGCAAGGGAAAAACAACAAATAGAATACAAGGGAATCCCCATAAGGTTAACAGCTGATCTTTCAGCAGAAACTCTGCAAGCCAGAAGTGCATGGCCTAGAAACAAATGACAATGAAACCATCATGAGCCAAAACCTATGGGAAACAGAAAAAGTAGTTCTAAAAGGGAAGTTTATAGCAATACAATGCTACCTCAAGAAACAAGACACATCTCAAATAAACAACCTAACCTTACACCTAAAGCATTTAGGGAGAGAAGAACAAAAAAATCTCAAAGCTAGCAGAAGGAAAGAAATCATAAAGATCAGATCAGAACTAAATGAAAAAGAAATGAAGAAAAAAATATCAAAGATCAATAAAACTAAAAGCTGGTTCTTTGAGAAGATAAACAAAATTGATAAACCATTAGCCAGACTCACCAAGGAAAAAAGGGAGAGGACTCAAATCAGTAGAATTCGAAATGGAAAAAGAAAAGTAACAAGTGACACTGCAGAAATACAAAGGATCATGAGAGATTACTACAAGCAACTGTATGCCAGTAAAATGGAAAACCTGGAAGAAATGGTCAAATTCTTAGAAAAGCAAAACATTCTGAGACTGAACCAGGAAGAAATAGAAAATATAAAAAGACTAATCACAAGCACTGAAATTGAGACTGTGATTACAAATCTTCCAACAAACCAAAGAACAGGACCACATGGCTTCACAGGCTAATTCTATCAAACATATAGTGAAGAGCTAATACCCATTCTTCTCAAACTCTTCCAAAATATAGCAGAGGGAGGAACACTCCCAAACCTATTCTACGAGGCCACCATCACACAGAGACCAAAACCAGACAAAGATGTCACAAAAAAAGAAAACTACAGACCAATATCACTGATGAATATACATGCAAAAATCCTCTACAAAATACTAGCAAACAGAATCCAACAGCACATTAAAAGGATCATACACCATGATCAAGTGGGGTTTATCCCAGGAATGAAAGGATTCTTCAATATACACAAATCAACCAATGTAATACACCATATTTACAAATTGAAGGAGAAAAACCAAATGAGCATCTCAATAGATGTAGAAAAAGCTTTTGACAAAATTCTACACCTATTTATGATAAAAAACCCTCCAGAAAATAGGCATAGAGGGAATTTACTCAACAAAATAAAGGTCATATATGTCAAACCCACAACCAACATTGTTCTCAATGGTGAAAAACTGAAATATTTTCACTATGATCAGGAACAAGACAAGGTTTCTCACTCTCACTACTTTTATTTAACATAGTTTTGGAAGTTTTAGCCACAGCAATTAGAGAAGAAAAAGAAATAAAAGGAATCAAAATTGGAAAAGAAGACATAAAGTTGTCACTGTTTGCAGATGACATGATACTATACATAGAGAATCCTAAAGATGGTACCAGAGAACTACTAGAGCTAATCAATGAATTTGGTAAAGTAGCATGATACAAAATTAATACACAGAAATCTCTTGCATTCCTATACACTAATGATGAAAAATCTGAAAGAAATTAAGGAAACACCCCCATTTACCATTGCAACAAAAAGAATAAAATACCTAGGAATAAACCTACCTAAGGAGACAAAAGACCTGTATGCAGAAAACTATAAGACAGTGATGAAAGTTATTAAAGCTGATACAAACAGATGGAGAGTTATACCATGTTTTGAATTGGAAGAATCAATATTGTCAAAATGACTATACTACCTAAAGCAATCTACAGATTCAATGCAATCCCTATCAAACTACCAATGGCATTTTTCACAGAACTAGAACAATATATTTCACAATTTGTATGGAAACACACAAAACCCCCGAATAACCAAAGCAATTTTGAGAAAGAAATATGGAGCTGGAGGAATCAGACTCCCTGACTTCAGTCTATACTACAAAGCTACAGTAATCAAGACAGTATGGTACTGACACAAGAACAGAAATATAGATCAGTGGAACAGGATAGAAAGCCCAGAAATAAACCCATGCACATATGGTCACCTTATCTTTGATAAAGGAGACAAGAATATACAATGGAGAAAAGACAGCCTCTTCAATAAGTTGTGCTGGGA
Organism: Mesoplodon mirus; assembly: GCF_964341445.2. NCBI lineage: Eukaryota > Metazoa > Chordata > Mammalia > Artiodactyla > Ziphiidae > Mesoplodon > Mesoplodon mirus. The sequence goes on from NC_138984.1 coordinate 49,447,499, forward strand.
AAACTGGTCAGCTACATGTAAAAGCATGAATTAGAACACTCCCTAAGACCAAAATGTAGGGCCAGACACTATAAAACTCTTCAAGGAAAACATAGGCAGACACTCTACAACATCAATCACAGCAAGATCCCTTTTGACCCACCTCCTAGAGAAATGGATATAAAAACAAAAATATTCAAATGGGACCTAATGAAACTTAAAAGCTTTTGTACAGCAAAGGAAACCATAAACAAGACAAAAAGACAACCCTCAGGATGGGAAAAAATATTTTAAACTAAGCAACTGACAAAGGTTTAATCTCCAAACTTTACAAGCAGCTCTTGCAGCTCAATATCAAAAAAAATCCAAACAACCTAATCCAAAAATGGGCAGAAGACCTAAACAGACATTTCTCCAAAGAGGATTTACAGATTGCCAACACACATGAAAGAATGCTCAACATCACTAATTATTAGAGAAATGCAAATCAAAACTACAATGAGATATCACCTCACAGCAGTCAGAATGGCTATCCTCAAAAAATCTAGAAACAATAAATGCTGGAGAGGGTGTGGAGCAAAGGGAACCCTCTTGCACTGTTGGTGGGAATGTAAATTGATACAGCCACTATCGAGAACAGTATGGAGGTTCCTTAAAAAACTACAAATAGAACTACCATATAACCCTGCAATTCCAGTACTGGGCATATACCCTTAGAAAACCATAATTCAAAAAGAGTCATGTACCACAATGTTCATTGCACCTTCATTTACAATGGCCAGGACATGGATGCAACCTAAGTGTCTATCAACAGATGAATGGGTAAAGAAGATGTGGCACATATATACAATGGAATATTACTCAGCCATAAAAAGAAACGAAATTGAGTTATTTGTAGTGAGGTGGATGGACCTAGAGTCTGTCATACAGAGTGAAGTAAGTCAGGAAGAGATAAACAAATACCATATGCTAACACATATATATGGGACCTAAAAAAACAAAACAAAACAAAAAAATGTTTCTGAAGAACCTAGGGGCAGGCCAGGAATAAAGACACAGACATAGAGACTGGACTTGAGGACGTGGGGAGTGGGAGGGATAAGCTGGGACAAAGTGAGAGAGTGGCATGGACTTATGTATACTACCAAATATAAAATAGATAGCTAGTGGGAAGCTTCTGCATAGCACAGGGAGATCAGCTCGGTGCTTTGTGACCACCTAGAGGGGTGGGATAGGGAGGGAGGGAGGGGTATGCAAGAGGTAGGAGATATGGGGATATATGTATGTGTATAGCTGATTCACTTTGTTATAAAGCAGAAACTAACACACCATTGTAAATCAATTATACTCCAATAAAGATGTTTAAAAAAATGAATAGTACCTCATCATGAAATAAATAATTGATGAGAATTCTAGTGATAAAAATGATATTAAAAGAGATAGAAACTTTTTTTTATAATAGCAACATCATAGTGCATGCTAAATATTTTAAAATATAGTATGACATTACGTGAGTTAAAGAGTTTTGCAAGAACACAGCAGAAAAAAGGCACTTGAGCAAAACTATTTCAAACGTATTTGCTTTAATAAAACTTTGATATTTTATTATTTTATAATCTTCTATAAAGCTATTTGCCTCGTGATGCTAATACAGTAACTTCATATTTTAGATGTGAGTTTCCTTTTATAATAGGTACTAATTGGTTAGCAGCTACACATATAAACACAGACTTTCCTATTGCTGTAAAATTCACCAGTTCAATTAGATGACTCTTACGCCTCTTAAAAGTTCTTTTACATGTTCAAATTTAAGGATAAATCTAAAATTTTTGTGTGTATTCATAATATAAATATTTTTCTTTCAAATATACATATGCATTTATTTTTTATTCAGTTATGAAAATTTTCAAAAATATACAAAATAGAGTGAGATAATGAATCCTCAGATACCTATTGCCAGCTTTAAAAAATCAGCCCGTTTTTGTCAATATTGTTTCATGTATCTCCTCCCAATATATTTGTTTGTCTGTGTTTGTTTTAACCATAAATACTTCAGAATATGTCTATAACAGATAAGAATTTATTTTAAACAATAATCATCATACCATTATCACATCTTATACAATTCATACAATTTTTATATCATGTAAGATACAGTCCATGCTAAAATTTCCCCAAAGTATTCTAAAGTTATTTGCTTTAAAGTCGTGTACTGAATTCATCATCTTCATATTACAGCACGGGGGAGTATGCTGGATTTTCTAACATTAATTTCAATTTTGAAAGATTAGACTTGTATCTCCCTTCTTGGGGAAGAAGTGAGATTTTCTTGTCCTCGTATGACAGATGGGTATCATTAGCAGGGACAGCATCTCTGAGACTGTTTAGATATCACTCCACATTTCACAGCCATGTCTGTGGTGACTTGACTTGCTTCCTGGCCTCTGGAACTACATCAGGAGTTCACACCATTTTAGTGTTTCCAGAGCTAGGTTATTTCAACTGCCACTGCATTCTCTATTCATGTAGACACTCTCTTTAGAAGTTGCAAAAGCTCCAGCTTACCACGGGCTGCCTAAAAATGTTGATACAAAATGCAGAAGGGAAGGAAAGGAAATATCCAATGAAACATAAAATAAAGTTGGAGGACTTAGGCTAGCAGATATCAAGACTATCTGAAAGTGATTTGGTATAAACCTGTGTATGTTAGTGCAGACAGACAAACAGACAAATACAATAGAATAAAAAGTACAGAAATAGTCTTAAACATACATGGTCACTTAATTTGCTACAAAGATGTCAATAAAACTCAATGGGAAAAGAAGATCTTTTCAAAAACTATTGATTATGTATAATGAAATAATTATCCTTAACTTCTATGACATACACAAATATTAATTTAAAATGGATGATAATGGTGAATTGGAAAGTTAAAATAATAGTGTTCCAGGAGAAAAAACATGGGAATATATCTTTATAACCTTGGGATAGGGACATATTTTTTTTTGAAAGCAGGACACAAAATTCACCAACTTTAAAGGAAAGGATTCTTGAATTGGATTACATTAAGATTAGGAAATATTGCATACCATTTAGAGTAAAAACAGTCATAAAATGGGACAGGATATTTAACAAGGAACTGATAAAGAACTTATATCCAGAATTTTTAAAGAACTTCTAAGCATCAATAATAAAAAGACAGAGAATATGAAAGAGAAATGTGTAAATAGACCTCAATAGGCACATTGCAAAAGAGTATAAGAAAATGTTCAAAAATATGAAAATACATTCAAACTCATTGCTCACCAAGGAGATGCAAATTAAAACCACAATGTGATATACTTTTATGTCCATAAAATTGTTGTTTCTTTAAAAATTCATAATACAAAGTGTTAGCAAAGATTTGAAACAGTTCCAATTCTGATTCCCTACTGGTGGAATATAAATTAGTATATCAACTTTGGAAAACTCTTTGGTGGCATCTGCCAAAGGGGAAAATATACATAATATAAAACTCAGAAATCTCACACTTTGGTGTGTATCTATGTCTATGTCTATATCTTAAACAACAACAGACATAAAAAATTTCAGAGTAGAATGATATTTGTGTAACTGAAATTTTCAAGGGACCTAAATGTCCATCAACAATAGAATATAAATTGTGGATTATTCATACAATGGAATTCGGTACCATAATAAGAAAATAAATGACTATTGCTACCTAAGGGTTAAAACTCAAAACATTGATTGTGAAATGATAGATACAAAATAATACATAGTGATTCAACCTATTTACAGAATGATTTAAAACAGGCAAAATTAAGTAATGGTTTTAGTAGTAGTAATATCAGTTACTTTTGGGGAGGAAAATTGGTTTAGTGATCTGGATAGAGAGATAAAGTGATTTTTCTGATATTATTCCATTTATTTATCTTGGTGGTACATTTGTGTGTTTACTTTGTGGTGATAAATAAAATTTACACTTAAGATGTTTTCAACCGTATTATGTTTATGTTAGGTAGAATTTAAAAGTTTACAAAAATAATGTTTTAAATAATTTACCTGTTGGATTGTGTTAAATTCTGCTTACATAATCATTTCTAAATGGAAGGCATTACAGGAAAATGAGCAGTCTTTTTTTCTTGGTTTCACCACCATCCCAGGACATATGCATATATTCTTTGAGAAGTGAGAATTTTTAAATGTCTAGAGTTTTAGAAAAAAAAGACTTCTGAACATATAACCTCAGATTTCCCCAGATGCACTGCTTTGAAATGAATGCTGGTAACTTGAGGATTCAAAGACTTTTCGTTTTTTACCAAAGACTCAATTTTGTTAGTTATAAATAGGCTTCTCAACCTATACCTGTCACTTTAGTCTTCCCAGATGACATTCCAGCAATGTTGTGCCTTCTTCTGATTGGGGTACAGTCACACCTCTCTATTCCCCTATACTCATCAATTGCCTAATCTAGTGATAAACCTGTGAGTTAAACTATCCTTTTCACAAAATCTGGCCTGATATATATCCTTCTTAGAATTTTCCAAAATATGTCTATTTAAAAAGATTCTCTCCTTTCAAAATGAGAGACTATCAACTCAAATATTCCTGTATAGGTGAATAAACCCATGACAACTTTGGTTCCTCAACTTAATTATCAGTTCCATATTTCTTAGATGGTGGAACCGAGTGGTGAAATTGATTGGTAATTTTAAATGAGATTCACATACATAAAACCAAAATCTATATAAAAAGCTAATTTATAATTATTCAAAGAGATATAAAGCAGGAAATACTCATGAAACTAGGCGTGTATTTTTAATTAAATGGGTAACTCAAATACTCATAGTGTCTTCATAGGATTTTTGGAGGAGAATTCTTAATTGATTTCTCAGCTTTATCTTCCCTATATCATGAAGTTTTTTTAGAATACATATTTAACATTGTAAATTCTATCCTTATTTGAAAAAAATTTAAATATGAAAAACATGAAATTATGTTAACATAATAAATTACTAAAATCTATTACTTATTTCTGTATGGAAAGGAGTGCACAAATGATTCCTTATACAAGTATCAAATATGCTAGGTATGCTACTGAAACATAATACATTTAAAATTACATTAAATATACTTAGTCCAAAACTTTATATTAAAGATATATAAAACTTTGTAATTTGGGATAGAGAGTATTCACTAAAATTGGACACACACTTTTGTTCATGAATAAGAAGTCCTACATATCTTTAAGATGTTAAATCTCCCTGAAGTACACTTTTTAACATGATTCCAATTAGAACAGACTCTGTGGGGAGTGAATTGGCCCACATAGTTTGATTTACTATGATACTGGAAATAAATGATCTCTATTCTCTTGGGTTCTACATTTGTCTCTATGAATTTCCTTTCTTTATCCTATATATATATTTTTAAAAAGGTCTAGATTCTTCAGTATTCAATGGAGAGGTCCTTGGAAGTTATTGATTTGATCATAAGCCACTATCAGAGAGTCTTTAACAATTTCTTTCTCTAACACTGCAGCATTTGCTTTATCAAGCATATCATAGGTGAATGATGTGTGAAGAGCAGTTAAAACACATAATACAGGCCTGTGGCATTGTAGTCATTAACAGTTCAAGTCTCTTAAGTCTCTAGTTCTTCAGAATTCTTTTTTCATTTGGGCTTATTTTAAAAAGAATTTGGATTGGTTATTCATAAGCTAAAACTTTCTGGCCTTTGTCTTATTTCTGTTTTTTCCTTTTTTTTGCTTTTCCTTCTTTAAACATTATTCCTGAATTATATTTAATAATAATTTATATAATTTAATTTTAGTAAATATACAATATATTTAATTATATTTAATAAATATATATTATAAATATATTTAATAATATTTAATGATGATTAGGAATCATTTAATAATGATTCTTACTATGGTGTGAGTTTCCTACAGAATGCTTTGAAATGCACTCAGCCACTAAAATTCAACTTCCCAGTGAAGCTCAAACTCATGATACTATTATAGTTTCAAGAAGTATATAAATGTTTTTAAAAGATAGGTATAAACATCTATCTTTATCTATCTATATCTATGTTTATATTATCTACACTTATACCTATATTTATAAAAATCAATACTAGCAGTAAATCAACTCACATTTAGTGAGCGTCTAATTCATGTCAGTTACCATACTAGGCATTGTGAGCAACACCAAAATGAAAAAAGACATGCTTACTGCTCTTAGAATTTTATGGTTGCATTTGGAATAAAGCAAAGCAGTTTCTCATGGTTGTGAAAGCCAGTCATTTTACCGAACATATGTTATTTTTACATGTATTTAGTGTAATTTTAACTTGAAATGCATGAGAGAATAATTTATAATTTGGGATGCTGTTTTGCCAGAAACACCTTGGAGGCATTTCAAAGAATCTTGTGAAAATGCTATATATGCTTTCCAAACTGAAAATATGACAGTCTTTGTAATTGAGTCTTTCTGGGTCATATGTATTAATAAGGAAACAAAATAGTTCAAGAAATTTTAGTCATCATAATTTTTAAAAATGTACTTTTTTCTGTGCACTATCAGAAAAAAAATGTTTTTTGAGTCTTTGCTGACATCTGCCTATAGGCAAACTATTAGTGCAATCAGTTAGGCCAAAACATCAATCATAGCTGCTTTTTTTTTTTTTAATCTTCATGTTTTTTTAAAAAAATAAATTTATTTATTTATTTATTATTTATTTTTAGTTGCATTGCATCTTCATTGATGCACATGGGCTTTCTCCAGTTGCAGCTAGTGGGGGCTACTCTTCGTTGCAGTGTGCAGGCTTCTCACTGTGGTGGCTTCTCTTGTTGTGGAGCACGGGCTTCAGTAGTTGTGGCACGTGGGCTCAGTAGTTGTGGCTCACAGGCCCTAGAGCGCAGGCTCAGTAGTTGTGGTGCACGGGCTTAGTTGTTTTGCCGCATGTGGGAACTTCCTGGACCAGGGCTTGAACCTGTGTCCCCTGCATTGGCAGGTGGATTCTTAACCACTACACCACCAGGGAAGTCCCATAGCTGCTTTTTAACACAATCATTCTGGAGCTTTTATGAATATTCTTAGGATATGACAATCTATTATTTAAGAATTCTCCTATTCCACTGGAGCCCACTTCCATATTTAATGATAGAGAATCAATAGTTTTTCTTTAAGAATTAAATATAATAAATATTTCTCAGAACTTTACTTCCTATGTATACAATTTGAATAAAAGTTCACTGTTTTTAGCCCGAACATGTCGATATAAAATACATAGTCTCGGGGAGGAGCTTCAAGATGGTGGAAGAGTAAGATGCGGATATCACCTTCCTCCCCACAAATACATCAGAAATTCATCTACACGTGGAACAGCTCCTACAGAACACCTACTGAATGCTGGCAGAAGACCTCAGACCTCCCAAAAGGCAAGAAACTCCCCACGTTCCTGGGTAGGGCAAAAGAAAAAAGAAAAAACAGAGACAAAGAATAGGGACGGAACCTGCACCAGTGGGAGGGAGTCGTGAAGGAGGAAAGGTTTCTACACACTAGGAGCCCCTTCACGGGCAGAGACTGCGGGTGGCAGAGGGGGAAGCTTCAGAGCCACAGAGGAGAGCGCAGCAACAGGGGTGAAGAGGGCAAAGTGGAGAGATTCCCGGACAGAGGATCGGTGCCGACCAGCACTCACCAGCCCGAGAGGCTTGTCTGCTCACCCGCCAGGGTGGGCGGGGCTGGGAGCTGAGGCTCGGGCTTCGGTCGGAGCGCAGGGAGAGGACTGGGGCTGGCGGCGTGAACACAGCCTGCAGGGGGTTAGTGCGCCACGGCTGGCCGGGAGGGAGTCCGGGGAAAAGTCTGGACCTGCCGAAGAGGCAAGAGACTTTTTCTTGCCTCTTTGTTTCCTGGTGTGTGAGGAGAGGGTATTAAGATCACCGGTTAAAGAAGCTCCTTCACTATGATCAAGTGGAGTTTATCCTAGGAATGCAAGGATTCTTCAATATACGCAAATCAATCAACGTGATACACCATATTAACAAATTGAAGGAGAAAAACCATATGATCATCTCAATAGATGCAGAGAAAGCTTTCAATAAAATTCAACACCGATTTATGATAAAAACCCTGCAGAAAGTAGGCATAGAGGGAACTTTCCTCAACATAATAAAAGCCATATATGACAAACCAACAGCCAACATCATTCTCAATGGTGAAAAACTGAAAACATTTCCACTAAGATCAGGAACAAGACAAGGTTGCCCACTCTCACCACTATTATTCAACATAGTTTTGGAAGTTTTAGCCACAGCAATCATAGAAGAAATAGAAATAAAAGGAATCCAAATTGGAAAAGAAGAAGTGAAGTTGTCATGGTTTGCAGGTGACATGATACTATACATAGAGGATCCTAAAGATGCTACCATAAAACTACTAGAGCTAATCAAGGAATTTGGTAAAATAGCAGGATACAAAATTAATGCAGATAAATCTCTTGCATTCCTATATACTAATCATGAAAAATCTGAAATTGAAATTAAGAAAACACTCCCATTTACCATTGCAACAAATAGGGTAAAATATCTAGGAATAAACCTACCTAAGGAGAAAAAAGACCTGTATGCAGAAAATTATGACACTGATGAAAGAAATTAAAGGTGATACAAAGACATGGAGAGATATACCATTTCTTGGATTGGAAGAATCAACATTTTGAAAATGACTCTATTACCCAAAGCAATCTACAGATTCAATGCAATCCCTATCAAACTACCACTGGCATTTTTCACAGAACGAGAACAAAAAATTTCACAATTTGTGTGGAAACACAAAAGACCCCAGATAGCCAAAGCAATCTCAAGAAAGAAAAAATGGAGCTGGAGGAATCAGGCTCCCTGACTTCAGTGTATACTACAAATCTACAGTAATTAAGACAGTATGGTACTGGCACAAACACAGAAATATAGATCAATGGAACAGGATAGAAAGCTCAGAGATAAACCCACACACATATGGTCACCTTATCTTTGATAAAGGAGGCAAGAATATATAGTGGAGGAAAGACAGTCTCTTAAATAAGTGGTGATGGGAAAACTAGACAGCTACATGTAAAAGAATGACATTAGAACACTCCCTAACACCATACACAAAAATAAACTCAAAATGGATTAAAGACCTAAATGTAAGGCCTGACACCATCAAACTCTTAGAGGAAAACACAGGGAGAACACTCTATGACATAAATCACAGCAAGATCCTTTTTGACCCACCTCCTAGAGAAATGGAAATAAAAATAAATAAACAAATGGGACCTAATGAAACTTAAAAGCTTTTGCACAGCAAAGGAAACCATAAACAAGAAGAAAAGACAACCCTCAGAATGGGAGAAAATATTTGCAAATGAAGCAACTGACAAAGGATTAATCTCCAAAATTTAGAAGCAACTCATACAGCTCAATATCAAAAAAACAAACAACGTAATCCAAAAATGGGCAGAATGCCTTAATAGGCATTTCTTCAAAGAAGATATACAGATTGCCAACAAACACATGAAAGAATGCTCAACATCATTAATTATTAGAGAAATTCAAATCAAAACTGCAATGAGGGTGCTTCCCTGGTGGCACAGTAGTTGATAGTCCGCCTGCCGATGCAGGGGACACGGGTTCCTGACCCGGTCCCGGAATATCCCACATGCCACGGAGCGGCTGGGCCCGTGAGCCACGGCCGCTAAGCTTGCACATCCGGAGCCTGTGCTCTGCAATTGGAGAGGCCACAACAGCGAGAGGCCCACGTACAACGAAGAAAACAAAAACAAAAACAAAAAACTACAATGAGATATCATCTCACAGCGGTCAGAATGGCCATCATCAAAAAATCTACAAACAATAAATGCTGGAGAGGGTGTGGAAAAAAGGGAACCCTCTTGCACTGCTGGTCGGAATGTAAATTGATACAGCCACTATGGAGAACAGTATGGAAGTTCCTTAAAAGACTAAAAATAGAACTACCATACGACACTGCAATCCGACTACTGGGCATATACCCTGAGAAATCCATAATTCAAAAAGAGTCCTGTACCAAAATGTTCACTGCAGCTCTATTTACAATAGCCAGGACATGGAAGCAACATAAGTGTCCATCAACAGATGAATGGATAAAGAAGATGTGGCACATATATATTATGGAATATTATTCAACCATAAAAAGGAATGAAACTGAGTTATTTGTAGTGAGGTGGATGGACCTAGAGACTGTCATACAGTGAAGTAAGTCAGAAAGAGAAAAACAAATATCATATGTTAACACATATATATTGGATCTAAAAAAAAAAAAAAAGGAAAATGATCAGAATAACCTAGGGGCAAGACGGGAATAAAGATGCAGACCTACTAGAGAATGGACTTGAGGATATGCGGAGGGGGAAGTGTAAGCTGGGACAAAGTAAGAGAGTGGCATGGACATATATACAGTACCAAATGTAAAATAGATAATTAGTGGGAAGCAGCCACAGAGCACAGGGGGATCAGCTCGGTGCTTTGTGACCACCTAGAGGGGTGGGATAGGGAGGGTGGGAGGGAGGGAGTTGCAAGAGGGAAGAGATATGGGGACATATGTATCTGTATAACTGATTCACTTTGTTATAGAGCCAAAACTGACACACCATTGTAAAGCAATTATACTCTAATAAAGATGTTTAAAAAAAATATAGTCTATACAATGTCCTCCACACCCCACATCAGCCATAATGAAAGGAAATAAAATCTAACAATGCCCAGCTAGACTTTGGTTCACACAAAAAACATATTTTTTAGTGAGCTTTCCTGATACTCTCTTGCATAACTCCAATCAGTTTGCTCTCCTCCTATCTGCCATTGAGCATGTGGCTCTCACCACTGGTACGGTTCCTCTTGACAGGTGCAACAGTCTCTTTCTAAACACCATTGTTATTGTTTTCTAGATGACAACACTCATTCTTTCTCCCCCTCTCTCTTTTTCCCTCCTTCCTCTCCCTCTTCTCCTCCCCTTTCCTATCTCTCACCTCCCTGTCATTACATTATTCTATCAGGAATAGAAAATCCACTGTAGTCTCTTAAAGGACAGTTAAGTCTCCCATTGTTGACTACTGCTATGTCACTGTCCATTGATGACAATGGCATCATGGTATCCAGGTTGTATGGTAGTTCTCAGAGAAATAAGAAAGTGTATCTTTACTTTTTATTTTTCTCAGGCAGTTCCAACATAGTATGTTTTTATGAGTGGCTAAGGGTTTATAGTTTTATTTTTGTGTGTGTGTGTTTTTTTAAAGTTTTGCTTACATATACCCCTGTATCTCAGTATGATTTTTGCTGAATTACTGATTTACTCATAGGTCTCAGGTCTTTATTTCCTGGGTGGGTCCTTTCCTAAGAGACAGCACATTTGCAGTCACATCAACTTTCTTGGATCAATATACCAGTTTAGCAACAAGCCTCGATATACCTAAATCCTACTATTGGACATAACTGACTCAATTGTTAACCTCTTCCAACATATTGTTTTTTGGAAGGGGGAGATATCAAAATATATCAATGTCAAATAGAGGATATGCTTATGTATATTTCTTTAGAGATTTACTCATTTGTAATGCTCCAAACTGGTAGTTATCACTTCCTAAACAGTTTTCAATCCTTGTTATATATTATAGCTATTTCTTGGGGCATAATAGAACATCACTGGTTTATAATATAATCAATGTCAAATTTGTCTTAATATTTTCATTATCTTCTCAATAATGATATTCTGTTTCAACTTGAATTTTAACTACTGAAAAGTAATGTTAGTGGTATTCATAGAAAAGTAAAATTTCCCATTTTCTCAGTAATATGAATTCTGATGCAATAACATGGCATATAAGTCACTAGAAAATTATAAAGAAGATTCAGAGGTAAAGAAAAAACCTTAAAATTCCTTAAATATAAATTATAATAATTGATGGACATTGGTGTATACAAGTTACATTTGTTTGAACAATGACATTTTAATATTTATATGGTCAACATTTGTTATACTGCTTATATCTCAGTATAAAAAGAAATCATTCCAAGTTGCCTGTTTTTCTCCCACAATGGTATATCATATTACAATGTCTTTAATTTTTTTAATCAAACACCCTGCTACGGAGTTTTATAAAGCAATCCTTTTATTTAAAGTTTCTTACTAGTGAATATTGTAGCCATCTCAAACTTTTTTTTTTTTTAGTTTCCCCTTGAACTTTTAACAGCACCAAAAACAAAAAAGGAAAATGCAAAAACAACAACAACACACTTCAGTTACAACAGCATAATTCACACAGACTCTCAGGAAAAATATTAATAAAAAATCTACTCTGTGAAAATAATTGGTTTTGTAAATGTTTATGGCACTTGTTACCTAAGAGTCTACACATAATGGTCATGTATTTTAATTCATATAAATATATGGTTGTTTGTGTTGATGTTTTCATCATTTCTTCCTTTTTATTTGTTTCAAATCGATGTTCTTATACAGAATCTCTAAGGACAACAACTAAAAATAAATGTAAAGTGAAAAGAAAGTATGGATGTAAAGAAAGAAACCTAGGTATACGAGTGCATTAAGGAGACTTGGGAGGAATAAAGGGATCATTTATGGGCAGTAGAGAACCCATGGCATTGCACGTTTATGCTCTGCTAAACTGCACAGTGTTGAAAAGGATTTTCAAACAAATTCTTGTATCAACTTTGAACTAATGTTTATATTAATTCTTCTTTTTTCAGGGTACTTGGAAAATGATTTTTTCATTAACATTAATACAGACTGTTTAGAATAGTTGTTAAATTGACAGGTACTACATTTTGTCTTTTATAATGTGCCTTTCCTAGAACAGTTATTTTGTTTAGTATATTTACAGTATTCTATTCTTTCTTTTTCCCATTGGCCAGCCTGGTATAATAAACTTAATTTGTCCTAATTCTAATTGTGTTTGAACTTAATTTGTCCTAATTTTAATTGGGTTTGAACTTTCAGTACTATATCACTTTCCTTTAAAAAACATACGTTTATTATAACAAGGCACTCCTTGCCATTTAGTTTCAACAGAAGAAAACATTTACTGTAACAGATTTTACACTATGAACACCTGCCAAATTGTTTGTGTACAAAATATCAGTTTTTAAAAAAAAAATCTTAAAAAATAATGTATACTAAATCTCTCAATTCCATAATAGGTGGGTGGTTGTTCTTAAATTTTCTCTCCACAATAGCTTAAAAAAGCATTTGAGCAAAGATCCAGTTACATCCAGTTTAAACGTGATTGTTTGAAATTATTTCATTCTTTCTTCACACCTCTTGTACATCATGATGTTGATCCTACTGTTTCATTGTCAGGATATGGCTTGATACTTTAAGAAGCAGTGTGTGATGAAAATTTTTTTAAAAAGAGAGAATAATTTAAATGACATATTTCCATCAAGGCAAACATGGTGTATGTGTATGTGTATATATATATATATATATATATATATATATATATATATATATATATATTAGTTATTTTATATACATAAAATAAATTTGTATATGACTATATACAGATATGAATTTATACTGTATTAATCAATGATTATGTATTCAAATTAATTTTAAATTATGAGGGATACTTAAAGATAAGTTAGAAATGTAAGTTAATAAAAAAATTTACTGAAAAATACCCCATAGAAATAGAAGAGAAAGACTTAAGTCTTTAATTGTCCTCTATCTCCAATAATTAAAAATTCTATAGCTTTGCTGCAGGACTTTCTTCTGAGTCCCAATGATATATAATCAACTATCACTGGATATACCACATAAAACTCAAAATAAATTTGTAAGAGACCACTGCATGTATTGGCACATTTTATACTTTATTATACCTATTCCTTATTATGAACTTACATTTAAAAAAGAGCTTACATTGTAAAGCATTTACTAACTTGAAAGCATACTTTTAACCAATGTTAGAAATGTTCAACCCCATGAGATGAGTCCTCTTATTATCTATATTTAATTGATGTGGAAATTGATTTAAAGATATATTAATTAATTTGCCCCAAACTACACAACCAGTAATCTTTAGGAAGATAGCAGTAGTCTCTAAGGAGAAAAATTAAATATCCCCTTTGTTCCTTGCTTTTGTTCTAAACCAAGTGACCACTAAGGCAAAAGGATGCTAGACAGATGCTACATCATTGATTTTGTTCATGATTAAAGCCTAAGTTGGAGGACATGGCTTATGTTTACAGGCAAGTAGATATACTCATAATAAACTCCAGGGTTGGGCAGTAATGTACTAAGGCAGATCTCAACTTTGAAGGAACTTTAACCCAGTTAAACTGATGTCAGGTCATGGAGGAATGAAGGAGACAGCTTGCTCACTTCAGAAAAATTACTGCCAAGAGGAAACTTAGGTGCAACCAAACTATACATTCCCACTGTATCATTTCAAAATTTGCCAATATGATTTTCTACCTCTCTAGGGACAAAATGAGTAAAGGATCATAGAAAGGTTAAAGGAGTCAAACAAATAAGGTTCTTTTCACATGGGAGAGGGGCGGATCTCCAGAAGTAAAGAAGAGTTGTTTCCTAAGTAGGATTATTTCACATTGTTTTTCCTTTTTACACTTTTCTGCCCTCCCTTTATGTTCAGGTGATGACTCCACCTCATACTTCATCAAGAAATATTAATAGCTAACACTTACACTTACCTGGGGCCAGACACTGAGCTTTGCATACATTAAGTCTTTAATGCAGTGGGAGCACTCAGGCAGAAACTGCATAATGCCAAATCTGCAAACTTCCCTTCCTACTTAACGTAAACTTCGTTCTTTAATGTTGCAGTTTATAAACTTTTCTGCTTCTATAACAGGTCAAACATACCCCTCCAAAGCCATGTTCATGCTTTGGATCAATCTGCCTTTATTTTCTCCAGAACTTTGCTCCTGAAACTATGTTATTTTTATGACTAAATCTTTAATAATGTCCTTACTCCTCAGTCACAAATATCACATCTCCATTCATAAAAATAATTTCCCTCAGATTTTATCATTGAAGGGGTGACAGAACTCTGTTGCCATTTCCTCATCTCTTTTTTGGCATTGATCTAGCCCCAAATAACTTCCCTGTCAGCCACCTTAGTAAAACTAATCCTGTCAGATGTGTCAGGGTGTCAGCTTCCATAATGTAAAACCCTGTGAATATTTTTCTTTTGGCATATTCCTTAAACTTAGCATTGTTTTGCCTCACTTAGAACTTTATGTCTCTTGGTACAGGTTTCTTTCTTGATGTGATGTGTTGACGTGACAGTATTTTCTTTTTTTTTTCTTTTCACTAACCATTTCTTAAACCTCTTTGCTGAATCCTCTATCTCATAATTAAAACTCAATGTTGAGATGTTCCAGAACACACTTCTAGGCCCTCCTCCTAAAGGCATCTAGGTACATGTGTTTTTAAACTATTTGTCTCTTGAAGCCTTCTACTATATGTTTCAAAACACTTTTTCTAGCTATTTCCTTTGATATTAGCACACATCATACATCATATGTGATTGCCCTTCCCTCAGACCTGCTTGTCCCCACATTCTTCCTATATTACCAGATGGTTCTACCATCTACACAGACGCCAAAGCAAAAACTCATGAGGTCTTGATTCTTCTTTTTAACTAAACTGTCATGCCCAGTACAAACGCAAGTCCTTTCAGTTCTATCAAAACATAACTCCAACCCATCTTCCTTCCATCTGCACTGCCACCTTTTTGGTCTAAGTGACATGAATTACTGCAATAGCCACATAACTGGATTCTCTGCTGTCCTCCCTATTTTTGCAATCAGTCAGTTCTTCACAGGATTTTAAGAATGACCATTTAAAAATGTATTTTGTTACTTCTGTCTTAAAAATCCTGCTAATTAGAGAAAAATATAGACAACTTTTTAAGAGTTATATGATTCCAGTTATTTAGCCGCTGAGTAAATTTGGGTTTTCACATGACCTCATATTCTTTGGCACCCATATATGTTCATATAGGCCTTCCCTGGCCACCCATTCTATAGTATTCCACCCATCAAGTCACTCTAATACATCATTAAGTTTCTTCATAGCACTTATTTACTCTCTGAAGTTAGTGTTTTGGTGTATTTTCCTTTGTTTACATATTTTGTTTGTCTCTTCCCACTAGAATATAAGATCTAAAATGGCAAGAACGTTATCTGCTTTCTACATTACCATATCTCCAGTGGTAAAACAGAGCTTGACAGGTGATAGGTACTAAATAATATTTTATTGGGTAAATGGATGAATATGCGTATAACGGTAATTGGAAGAGCATACACCAAAATAGCTTCACTTTTGCTAGTGTTGTGTGAAAATAATTATTGATCTTTTAGCAATGCACTAATGTTTTTAGAGTGAAGGTGTTAACACTCTACTCATGTGCAGCTGGAAGGCATATAATACATGTACTTATAATATTAGTTTTTGAAAAAAAAGTATTTTAACTAAGATGAGGGATTACATGAAAGGATGTATAAAAAATGAAAAAAATCAAACAAGATCAATAAGGTTATTAAGTTCTTGAAGAAAAAAAACACTGGAACATAAGATATTTATTTATTGGGTATATGCTTTGAGCCTTCTGAGAAGATTTTTATGAGTTATTCATCATAAACACAATGATGGAAAATGTTAAGCTGATATCCACAAATTGTAGGTGTTTCTAGTGCTAGTGATACTTAAAGACAGTATGAAAAATATTTAATATATTAATATTTGTGATATGCAATATGAATTTATAATAGCAATTCCATATAAAAGCCAATATGGGGCTTTCTGAAACCATATTTCAACAAAACTGAACATAACCAAAATTTTGATTAAAAATTAAATTGAGATTTCTTCCATTACTTCTATTTTCATTTCTTACACATATAGTTAAAAAAAACACTGATTAAATCATAGCTTTGTTTATGTAAATTGCTGTAATAAACAAACATGTCTCTATTATCTAATTATCTATCTACTATTTGCCTATCTATCTATAATCTGTCTGTATACTTATCTATATTTTTTCTCATTCTCATCCCTGTTTTTAAATAACATATTATATTAACACAAATGATATTGCCAAAGGGGGAAACTACTGATTTATGATTGACTGTAATGCTCAGTTTTTGTTTGCTCCCCTTTCTTTAGAAATATATTCTCAATTTCCTCTCGGGAATATCACCCCTGTGCACGCTCACACTTTGAATTTTTAGGTAGAGATAACCCTAGGAGTAGACTCAAATGGCTTATTCCATCAGTATATCCCGTCCTCCGGACAAAAATGATTGGAATGAATTAAAATCCAATCAGAAGCAAAGACCCCCTATGATGAAAAAATAGTTTTTATTTGGAAAAGGAGCATAAAAATAGGAGATACATGGAAGTTGCGGTTCCTTTGCTTCCAGGATATAGAGAAAAAATATCAAGTGGGGAGGAGCTTGATTATAAATTATCAAAGAATCCAGGATGAAATGATGGAGGGAAACTTGGCTGCAAAAATAATTCTCACAGACAAACTAGTGAAAATGAAAGTTGAGGAAGTAACAGTAATATAAGCATATGGAAAATGAAGTAAAATTTCCTTATAGAATAATCTTTGAAGTTCCATGCTGTAATGGAATTTAGTGCAACATGTAACTAGCAACTGCATATTCCATAATATTTTCATCAATATTTCTTCTACATAGCTAATTAGCCATGCAAATTAGTTAGGATTAGACTAGACTTATAGGAAGGATTAGACTAGACTTATAAGAAGGAAGACAGAAATAAAGAAATACATATTCCTACTCCCAGAGATAGCTATCAGAGACAGTATTCACTCTCTTTTCTAGTAAGAGTATGATACATTCCACTCCACTGTTCTGTGGCTTGCAGTCCATCCCAGTGACATTGGATTTAGCCATGGCTGAGAGCAGATTTAATGTACACCACATCTGAACAGATAATTTAAGAATTGTTGCATGTTTCCACCAGATCTTTTGCTCTTTTTCTTCAGGAATGAAAATATAACATAGAAAGTAGGAGCTTCTAGATTCTAGATAAAAGACACGTGGAGAAGACCAGCAGCTCTTCCAGGGTAACCGTTAGTTGATATGTGACATTTGTCAATATATATTACTGATATTTTAATGTTATGTGTTACCATAGTAGAGATGACTAAATCTAGAGCTTTCTAAGAACTTGATGTAGGCATCTGAATTTTGTTATTGCTTTGCAAGACAGTAACTGAAATAGATGACATAGATGGATAGATACATAGATGAACAGACATATAGATAGATGGCTAGAGACAAAGCTAAATATAATTGTGAATAGAATAAATTTTAACAGGTCAATTTAAATTTTTTTATTGCCATGTTTAATCAGTCACAGATGGCCATCAACTATATTTTCTTGAATACTCCAATGAATTTCTTAATTGTTCTGGAAAACTACATTAAATGAAAGTCATAATTTAGCCATCTGGATGGATCCTATTTTGTATATTCCTGCATTAGTTAAACAGCATGTTTAAAGTAAGAAAGAGACTTTAGATTAGCACAGTGGGCTTAAAACCTATCTCTGATGTTTTTGCTTGGACATGTTATTAACCTGCTCTGAGGCAACCTTGTCATTTCTGAAATGAGAATAATGTTTACACAGCATAGAGTTGTGAGGCTTCAAGGTCATAAGAGGGGCCACTAGCCTAGAGTTTAGTGTTTCAGGAGTTCTCCCTGGATAAAATGATGTCTAATTTAGGCAGAAAGAGTAGGTAGAAATTGGCTGGATGAATATGGAGTAGAAGAGAAGAGGCATGTTCCTGGGAATGGGAAATAGATGGATAAAAGCTTGGGATAAGAGAGAATGAAATCCCCTGTGGTGTGCCTGTAGTGTAAAGTTCAGAAACAGTGAAAAGCAATCAATAGAAGAGGCAGCAAGAATAGAGACCCGTAAGCTAAATTCTAGAGTTTAGACATTAATCTAAGTATAAGTAGATGTCACTGAAGGATTTTAAGCTTCTGACAAGATCAGATTTTTTCAAAGTGCTTTCTCTATTCAAAATGAGAAAAATTAATTCTGAAAAAGAAAGACTAGAGGCTGACAAACTAATTAGAAGCTGCTGCAATGTAAAATTTTCCTGAGCAGCTTCACAATATCACCCCTGGGGAGAGGTAGATGAATTTAAAAGTAATCTAAAAGGTAAGCACTGTGGGAATTTAATTTGTGGGATGGCCCGTGAGGGAGAAGGAGGACTCCATGCACAGTGCCCATGTTTCTAGCTTGAGCAGTAGATTATCTCACTGAGATTATACATTATACATTATGCATTAGGAGAATGATTGTTTGGAAAAGAAGTTAAAAATCTCAGTTGCTTTCCACTTAAATTTGAGGTTCCTGCAAAAGATTCCAGTGGAAATGACTAAAGTTCAGGAGAGAAATCTGGTGAGGACAGATTTGAAGCCATAGGACAGGATTTTATCATCTATGGAGACTGGGTAAACTATAGTGGAAGGGAAAACAGTTTACAATAAAGCAGTTAAGAACAAGTCTGTAATGATTTAAAAGAGGAAAATGGCAATGCAAATAATTATGAAAAGATTCAGGAGAATCAGAAAAAAATCATTCTAATTTGACTTGAAACTAGGATGACTTGTTTTCAGAAGAGATTGGGTAATACTTCAAATGCCGTGAGAGAAGCCTAGGGAATGTTTTTGGGGTTTGAAATAAGGAGGCCACTGATGGTCTTGCTTACAAACATTTTGGAGGGTGGGAGAAGATGGGTGGGAAGACAGATTACAATGGATTAAAGATTGAGTGTTGCTTGCAAAGTAATTCTGATCTACCAGTTACCAAGGATTCTCAGATATCTTTGCATTTACTTGAGCTCAGATTCTTATGGGTAATTTTTTTTCTTTTACTGTCATAGCACCAATTGACACATAGTCTGCTATTACTCTTAACATCCATCTTTGTTTCTCTACTTTTATACATACACAAAGTCATATGACTACTTGTGGTTTTGTTCATTGTCTATCTCATCTATCTGTCATCTACCTATAGTCTTCCCATTTGTAATGTAAGTTGTATATAATTAAATTTAATGTATTAAATTATTTTTTAATTGACATGACAAATTTCATAAGTTCATTTGATCACAAATAAATAAGAAGTGTTTTGATAGCCTAGGCTTAATACTTTACTTATGTTTTTGAGTATTGTGATTTGTTGCTATCACTGCATTTTATTGCAATTTTCAAATGGTCCTGAGAATTCAAAGCTGGACTAATAAGAATAAAGCATAACTAATAAATAATATGTATTTAAGCAATACACACAATATGCCAACACATATAGTTTTAAACCAACACTATTTGGTTAATATGAAATAAAGTATAATGGCCATCTCAAGGCATGTGCAGTACCCAATTAATAAAAAGAAAATCAGCCCCATCATGTCAATTGAACTATTGTATTAAAATTGCCTTAATATTGTAAGAGAGACAAAACTTTACCTCTACCTTCTTAGGGTCTCTGACTGGGCCTAAGAAGTAAAGCAACATAAAACAGATTAAGAAAAGAAAAGCATACAGATGTTTACATGTATGATACATGGGATTCCCCATAAAAAAATGAAGACCCAAAGAAGTGGCTCTGCCTAAGTGTTTTTTTTATTTTTTATTTTTATGAGGTTAAATGAAGAGAGGCAATTGTGGAAAAGTAACTAAAATGTATGAGGAGAGTAAAGAAAGGTATGAGTTATTTTAACAAGCCCTATTTGCACACATTTCTCAGGGCCTCTACTCCCCATCTCTGGTGATAAAAATGTCTCTTTCTTCCTGGAATAGAGAAGGCATCTTTCACATGGGAGTTTTATCTCCTGCTTTTAGGTAAAAAGACGGAGGTCAGGGTGCTCCTCTTGCATCTGCTGTTTTTCAAGTGTCTTTAACTCAAAATAATCCTTATGCCAAAGGGGCATATATTCAGGTGCCACCCTTCAATATTTAAGCATCGATCATGGAGAAGAGATATTTCTTAAGCTAAATGTTGTTTATTTTTATATTAGACTTTTGAAAGAATGACATTTTCCTGAGAAGTATTTTAAAAAGTGTCCATATTAAATCTCCTGGCTTGTCTCTCATTCTGCCCAACTCTCTTAGGAGAAATCTCATTAAGAAAATGAAATTGCTCTTAATTCTATCACTATAGACAGCTCTGGATGACATAAAATTAATGCTGTCCCAGTACACATCTAAAATGCAAACCAATCAAGCTTTTTTGCTGGTGAGTCATACTTAACTGACAACATTCAGATAGAATGAATGATCTTTGACAACTTTAATGTAATACCTCGACATCCTTCAAGCAAAAGACGTAACTCTGATGGCTTCTTTTTAACGTGAACCGTATTCTAAATATTACCAACATATGTAACTATGCAAGGTGACTTCTACATCCTTGGTAAAGTATATTTTGTAGATATTTATTTCATTAATGTTTTTGCTATAGCCATAGATTCAACTGCTAGTAAAGATTATTTTTTAGAAAAACTCTTCTAGAAAATGTTCCACTTTGTCAGTTACACAGGAAAGGGTGATGGGAAGGTTTTGTTTTGTTTTGTTTTGTTTTGTTTTGCAGTACGCTGGCCTCTCACTGTTGTGGTCTCTCCCGTTGTGGATCACAGGCTCCGGACGTGCAGGCTCAGCGGCCATGGCTCACGGGTCCAATCACTCCACGGCATGTGGGATCCTCCCGGACCGGGGCACGAACCCGTGTCCCCTGCATCGGCAGGCAGACTCCCAACCACTGTGCTACCAAGGAAGCCCTGGGAAGGTATCTTTGATTACTCATTCTACAATCCTCCAAAGACTCAGAAAGTTTTCCCAAGTTTCTCAGGTTATATTTATGTACACATGCAATATATATATATATATGTGTGTGTGTGTAAAGTATATAGTTTTATTTTAGATAATCATACAAAAAATTCACATGAACATTTCCTGAATCATCTGTATAAGCAATTTAAATCAAATGTTACAAAGCAATTTCTGTTGCTGTGTTGTCTTTTCATTTATAGTTATATTGATCTTATTAGTACCACCTTAGTGTACCTGGTAAAATGTATATGAAAACATAAATGAAAAAAGGACAGAGGTGATTTTTAATGTAAATTATATATTCTGAATGAGTAAGGTCAAAAGAAGCCATGATTTGCTAGACAAACATTTTGGCTTTGCAATGTTTTAAGTAGAATAAAGGAGTGGGAAAATTAAATCATCACACAATATCAAGAAGTGTAGATATATAAAATTCAATAGAAACTTCATTGCAGACATCAGTGCCATATATACTGTATAAAGAAATGTAATTACAGTAGAACAACACCCTCAGTCCTATTAAATTTATGTTACTTTTATTTTTAGGTTTATTATTTCATGTGTTAATAATAAGTAAATTAATCATAGTTTTATATTTCTACATAATTAATAAATATTATAATAAAAATAATTTAAAGTCATGCTGATGAGTAACAAAATAGTTATCCCTTTAAAGTGTATTTCATACACTACTCAGTGAAGATAGCTTACATAAATGTCAACATGGAACAGTTTAGCAAATGACCAATAGGCTTGATCTTTCCATTCTGCATTTTTAATAAAAATAAATAAAATAGGATAACAAATGGTGGGAGGTGGAGTGTTTTTTGACCTCATTCTCAACCTTAATATTATGTACCAACATTGGCTAAAATCAATTATTAATGGCCATTTCCACATTATCCAACCAAAAGTTCTCACCTTTGTGAAGAGGCACTACCCATGTCTGAGCTTTGCTAGAGGACATAAAAGTGAAGAAAAGTAAGTGAACTGACTCAGTAAATAAAACATCACAAGGCATTATTCTTCTATTCACATAATTTCAGACTATAATGCTCATGTTAAGATAAAACATTTTTTCTTTTGTTTTGCTTTGTTGCAAGCTCAATTTGTTCCAGAAACAGATTCTGTTCCTCAGCCTTTTATATCAGACTAGCAGAACTCATTCTATATCAAATATATTGAAATTTTATATAGAGGTCATGTTATGATAGACAGAAGAAAATGATATTTCAGGCAATTTCACAAGTGATTCTATAGAGATTTCTCATTTAAAACTCAACCAGAACCATCATGTATACCTGACCTGCCTCCAAGAATCCCATTTGAATGGAGAAAGAAAATTAAAAAATTAATAACACTACAGCGCCAAAAAATAAAATAGGAAGTATGCCACTGATAGATGAAAATATTTAAGGAACTTCTGGGAAATAGCAAACAGATGACCCTTGATTGAAAAAAATTAAGATCAAGAAAACTATAATCAAAATTGGCTAGGACATAGTGGAGAATGCTTCCTGCCAGGAGAGCCCCAAAGAAACTCATTGTCAAGAATATAGTGAACAATCAGCCTTAAGTTTATCATCAAGAAATAATGGATGAATGGACAGTTTGAAAAATAGGGTGGGACCTTTGCCGACCCTTCAAACCCAAATCTCCAATTAAAGCAAGCAAAGTCACAGGGAAAAAGGGAAATGTCGGTGAGAAGCAGGAGAAATTGTATAGGCAGTGAGAGAGATTTGTAATCAGTCCTGAGGTAAGTTCCGATTTTTAAAATTGATGTACAATAAAAAAGACAATGGGCTTCCCTGGTGGCGCACTGGTTGAGAGTCCGCCTGACGATGCAGGGGGCACGGGTTCGTGCCCCGGTCCGGGAAGATCCCACATGCCGCAGAGCGGCTGGGCCCGTGAGCCATGGCTGCTGAGCCTGTGTTCCACAGCAGGAGAGGCCACAACAGTGAGAAGCCCGCGTACTGCAAAAAAAAAAAAAAAAAAAAAAAAAAAAGACATTGTTTCCTGTGCATAAGTAAAACCACAAGGCTTATGAATTAAAGTCTTTGGGGCACTCCTTTTCCTATTATCTGCATATACTTCCTAAAGAGAAGTGTGCTAATCAGAATACCCTAATCACTCCTATGCAGAACCCTACATTTATAATTTACTATTTGGAGGGGCCAGGGTCATGGAATGAGATTTATACACTTGTCAAGAAATTCTTTCCCTCATCCCCATATTGTGTAACCTTATTTATTATCCACAAATAGTATACCAACAATGATTACTAAACATTTGAGGCAAATAAGAACATAAACAAATAATCCACAATAAGAAACTAAACAATCAACCACACAAGAGGGTTTGAAAAGCAGTTATAACATGGAAACAAAAAGTTTTGTAAATAAACTTTCAAGTTTAGAACAGCTTAAGATTTATAGAATTATTGGAAGATAGTGTAGGCATTTTCTCTATGGTACACACTCAGTTTCCCTGTTATTAATATCTTATATGAGTATGGTGCATTTGTCACACAATAAGTATATTATTAAAATCCATACTTTATTATAATTTCCTCAGTTTTTTCCTAATCTATTTGTTTTTTTCTAGGATTCAATTCAGATTGCATTATATTCAGTAGTTATGTGTCCTTAGGCTACTTTAGATTGTGAAACTTTTTCAAAATTTCCTTGACGTTTTGAGTTTTTTTATGATCTTGACGGTGTTGAGTATTACTAGTCAGATGTGTTATAGAATATCTCTCAGTTGGGATCTGTATGATGTTTTTCTCAAGATTGGACCCAGGGTGTCTTGGGAGAATGACTATAGATGTACAGTGCATTTTCATCACATCCTATTAAGTATGTATTCTATCAATATGACTTATCACTGTGATGCTAACCTAAATCACGTGGTTTGAGATAGACTTTGTCAGGTGTCTCCACTGTAAAGTTACTTTTATTATTTCTCCTTTCCAAACTGTACTTTTGGGAAGAAAGTCACTATATACAGTCCAAACTTAAGAAGTAAAGACTTATAGTCTAACTCCTAAAGGGAAGAGTATCAGAAAAATTATTCTGCACAGGAGATTTATTTATTCTCTCTCATTTATTTATTCTATCATTGATAGATATCAGTAGAGACTCATGGACATTTATTTTGTACATTGGGATATAATCCAATACTACTCATTACTGTTGTTCAAATGGTTACCTATTTGGTCATTGGGGAAAGTTTCAGTGTTCCTGTATCCCTTTTTTTTTTTTTTTTTTTTCTTTTTGCGGTATGCGGGCCTCTCACTGCCGTGGCCTCCCCCGTTGCGGAGCACAGGCTCCGGACGCGCAGGCCCAGCGGCCATGGCTCACGGGCCCAGCCGCTCGGCGGCATATGGGATCCTCCCAGACCGGGGCACGAACCCGTATCCCCTGCATCGGCAGGCGGACTCTCAACCACTGCGCCACCAGGGAGGCCCCCTGTATCCCTTTGATATGTTTGTTTGTTTGTTTGTTTGTTTAAACACTTTTATTTGCTGGCATTGCAAGATGGTCTGGTCTCATCCTGAATTACTGCTCTAGTCATAGAAGTAGCCATTTTTTCCAAGGAGATATACGATTGTAAACTTACCCTCATGTATGCATGTTAAATGTTTCTGTATGTAACCAAATGTAGCTATATTAAACTAGAGTTCATGCTAATGACTCCAACTTTAATTCATTACGCCTAAATCTTTTTACCTATTTCCCCTGCTTATCTGTAACCTCCCATTCCAACAGAAAAACGTCTACTGTCACTCCCACCCCTACCCAATTAGTTAATAGTTCAATTCCTTATTCAGGTGTACTGATTTCAGAATTATTATCCCATACTCTGCTGAGGTGGTGGAGGGTTGGGGAAGAGCATTATCCATTAGAGCAGATGTGTTTATGTGCAGTTCCTTTTTCCTTTATTACCACTTATTTCCAAAGTTGCTTAGGTCAGTACCTTATTCCCTCACTGCCTTAGATTAGTTTATTTCATATATTTGTAATACATTTAGATCATTTTGCCACAACCTGTGTCATTCTAGGACACTCTGACCTCTTAAAAAATATATATATATATTTTAATTTACATGGATTCAGGTTTACACTTTGTACTGTAAATTTCAACATGTTTTGATAAATGCATAGGATAAAAGTATCCACAATTAGAGTATCACACAGGACAGTATTATGACCTTAAAAAAATCCTGTATTTCAGCTATTTAACCTCCTCCTCGACTTCCAAGCCCTTGGTAACATCTGATCTGTTTACTGTCTTTTTGTTTCGCCATTTTCATAATGTCATATTATTGAAGTTGTAAACTGTGTAGCTTTTTCAGACTGTCTTTTTTCCCTAGCAATATGAATTTAAAGTTTCCCCATGTCTTTTCATGGCTTGATACTTCACTTCTTTTTATTGTTGAATAATATTCCATTGTATAAATGTACCATAGTTTGTTTACCCATTAACCTATTAAAGGACATTGTGGATGCTTCCATTTTGGGTTATTATGGATAAAACTTCAATATATATTTATATACAGACTTTTGCGTGGACATAAGGTTTCAGCAGAATTGGGCAAACACCAAGAATGTGCAATTGTTGGATTATATGGTAAGAGCATGTTTAGTCTTGTAAGAAGCTATCAAAATATCTTCCCATGTGTCTGTAGCATTTTTCATCCCACCAGCAATGAATGAATTTCCTGTTGCCTGAATCCTTGTCAGCAATTGGTATTAATCAAATTTTGGATTTTAACCAATCTAAATGGTGTGTACTGGTATCTCATTGTTTTAATTTACAATTTTCTAATGACACATAATATTGAGCATTATTTCATATGCTTTGCCATCTTTATACCTTCTCTAGTGAGGGATCTGCTCAAATGTTTTTGCCCATTTTTTAAAATTGAAGTATAGTTGATTTACAATATTGTGTTAGTTTCAGGTGTACAGCAAAGTGATTCAGATATATATATATATATATATATATATATATATATATATATCTGTATATTTCCGATTATTTTCCATTATAGGTTATTTACAAGATATTGAATATTTTTCCCTGTGTTATACAGTAAATCCTTGTTGCTTATCTATTTTATGGATAGTAGTTTGTACCTGTTAATCCCATACTCCTAATTTACCCTCCCCATCCTCTCCCCTTTGATAACCATAGTATGTTTTCTATGTCTGTGAATCTGTTTCTGTTTTGTATATAGATTTATTTGTATTATTTTTTAGAGTTCGCATATACGTGATATCATATAATATTTGTCTTTCTCTGTCTGACTTACTTCACTTAGTATCATATTTTCTAAGTCCATCCATGTTGCTGCAAAATGGCATCATTTCATTCTTTTTTTATGGATGAGTAATATTTCATTATATATATATACATATATATGTATATATGTATATATATATATATATATATATATATATATATATATATATATGCCACATCTTCTTAAACCAATCATCTGTTGATGAGCATTTGGGTTGTTTCCATGTCTTGGTTATTGCAAATAGTGTTGCTATGAACATTGGAGTGCATGTATCTTTATGAATTAGAGTTTTCTTCTTTTCTGGATATATGCTTATGAGTGGGATTGATGAATCATATGGTAGCTCTACTTTCAGCTTTTTAAGGAACCTCCATACTGTTTTTCATACTGGCTGTACCAATTTACATTCCCACCAACAATGTAGGAGGGTTCCTTTTTCTACCCACTCTTTTAAGCACATAGTATTTGTAGACTTTTTAATGATAGCCAATCTGACTGTTGTGAGGTGATACTTCACTGTGGTTTTGATTTGCATTTCTCAAATAATTAGCGATTTTGAGCATCTTTTCATATGCCCATTGGCCATCTATATGTATTCTTTGGACAAATGTCTATTTAGGCCTTCTGCCCATTTTTCAATTTGGTTGTTCAATTTTTTACTGTTGAGTTGTATGAGCTGTTTGTATATTTTGGAAATTAACCCCCTGTTGGTGATATCATTTGCAAATATTTTCTCCCATTCCGTAGGTTATCTTTTCATTTCGTTTATGGTTTCCTTTGCTGTGCAAAGCTTTTAAGTTTGATTAGGTCCCATTTGTTTACCTTTGCTTTTATTTCTTTTTTATTTCTTTTTCCTTATGAGACTGATCTAAGAAAATATTGCTACAGTTCATGTCTGAGGATATTTTGCCTATGTTCTCTTCTAGGAGTTTTATGGTGTCATGTGCTCTATTTAGGTCTTTAAACCATTTGAGTTTATTTTTGTGTATAGTGTGAGGGAGTGTTTACATGAGACTGTCCAACTTTCTCATTTTTCTCAATTTTTCATTATTGTTTATTTAACACCTTAACAATCAATTGCTTTACAGGCATTATTCTTAACATAGTTTATTGCACAAACTATTATTATTTATTCAGAGGAGATTAAAAATGTTAAGGTGTTTCGATCGTTTCATGTCTTTATCTATTAATGCTAAGCTTAGGCTTATGTTCAGAGAATATAAAAAGTATTTCCTGTACTATCTGTATAATTTCTCCTTTTTATTATTGATACAAAATGGAATTATGTCTGTATCCAACAAAATTGTGTCTATAAAGTTTACATAACATTTCAGATAAATTGTCAAATGTCTTAATGATTAGCATTCATCACCTCATAGAAGTTAAGACATACCTGATTTGATGTAACAAAAATTGTTCATGATGCAGTTTCTTTGGTACTGAGACTCATTTTTCCTTATGGTTGGTGTTCTTGTTATCTTCCATGGGCATTTCAAGATCCAGTCTCCACTCTGATCTATTTGTGTTGCCTCAACAGCTTTCTTTCCTTCTGGCTTCTGATGTGTTGCCCAATGGAATGCACCTTACTAGGGATTGATTATATACTACTTAGTATCTCTCAGTTCAGACTCAGTTGTCTGTCTGTTCCCCAACCAGAAATCACAGGTTCTGTCAGATAATCCTCTTCACCTCTTCAAACCTCTCTTCTGCTCCCTCCCCTTTTCCCTTTTCTCACATTCTCTCTCATTCTCTCTCTCTCTCTCCTATTTTCTCTCTGTCTCTCTCTGTTTCTCTTTCCCTAGTAAAGTGATCTTATTTGTTACCTAGACAAAATTGACTGTAAATGTTTTCAAAAATATTAAACATACTTTCCCACATTTCCATGAGAAAAAGAGGAAATGAATCAAATTTTACTCAGAATAAAGAGTTGACAAAATTCCTCTATATCATAAATATTCTTTTTTTTCTTTTCTTTTTTTTTTTTTTTTTTTTTGCAGTATGCGGTCCTCTCACTGCTGTGGCCTCTCCCTTTGTGGAGCACAGTCTCCGAATGCACTGGCTCAGCAGCCATGGCTCACAGGCCTAGCCACTCCGCAGCCTGTGAGATCCTCCTGGACCGGGGCACAAACCCATGTCCCCTGCATCGGCAGGCGGACTCTCAACCACTGCATCACCAGGGAAGCCCAAATATTATTTTTTATTATTTGGGATTGTAAAAGATCTGTTCAGTTTGCTAAAATTGTCAAAGAATATTTAAAGAAGAAAAGATGTAAATATATATACTTAATTAATTTGCTCCTACTTACTGTAATGATCTTAGTAAGTCACTGTGAAGATGACTTTCTCTACCCATAATGTATGACTGTATAATAATTGCCAATTTACAGCAAAACTATCATTACAAATATAATGATATAAGAATCACAATGCACTGATAATATTTTGATGTATCATACTAGAAAATAGAATATTCTATGTTACTTGCATCTCATGCTTTGTTTACCAGATATAACTCTAAACTAATAAATGTTGACAGTCTTTATGGTAGAAAATGTGTTCATTTAGATTCTAGCATACAGAGAACTTAATATAAAAGGTATATTTAAGCAGTGTAAGTTGTTGGATACTTTCAAATTGATTAAAAACAAAGAACAAATGCAAAAAAGAAAAATATCATGTGTCATTTGATTGAATAAGCAAAAAGGAATTATACCTCAATTTAAATCAAATCCTATTTGAGATATAAAAATTTCAAATTTTCTTTCTTAGCTGAATTTATTCTTTGTAGTTCTATAGTATTCATATTAACAATTACCTTGAAATTCAGACCCTGAGACTTATGATTCATGCCTTTTATTAGCTACTGAAAATGTAGATTTATATGTAAAATAATGTCTAGATTGAATTTTAACATGAAATATAATTTTGAGTAGTGCTATATAAGCACAGGCTTAGGAAAAACTAAAGGATTTTTAGAAATTGGAAAAACCAAAGTCCCTGTTAAGATTACCAATCTAACTTCAACAACAAACTAAATTTTTATTAACCATTGTCAAACCTTGCCCCAATCATCATTATTACTATAAATCTCTCTTAATTATGGTACATTGGAAATTGGCTGCTGGCTAGTGCCTCCTTCTAATCCTTTTTTTTTTTTTACCATAAAAATAGTTTAAAATCAATTCTTTACATTACTTAATCCTTCAGACTTAATTAAATTCTGAAATACCATTATCTGATTTGTATTATGTTATAACAGTGCTATCCCATGGGTTACACTGCTGCTGGCTATTTTTCCAAAACTATTTTTTATGGATACTTTGAGCTTAATTGCATTGTCAAAAATTGGTTATATCTTATTTTAACACAAATTTGACAAGTGTGATTTTTCTTCACCAATAATGTAACAAAGTAAAAAGTGGGAGATAGCCTTCACAGCCACCACAACATTGCCCAGGGGGCATAACAAGTAGAATATCAAAGCCATAGAAATGCAAAGTGTGAATCAGGGAATTGTTTCATCATCAGCTAAATAACTGGCATAGAGAATTAAAATTTATTGTTCTAATTATATTGTTTACACTGAAGACTTTTTTAATATTTTGCATGATCCATAGTTAGTATCAATGACATTTTAGGCTCTTCCCTTTCTTCCAAGACTGCTTTATTTCCAGTGTAAAAAGGTGTTAAGCATCTAATTCAGCAGGTCTCAACTATCTAATTCTCTTCTGTTTACAGTAATGTTGAAAATTTTAAATTTACATTTTATATCACATCTTGAAAATTTTTATTAAATATATCCACATGCATATAGTATTTCATTTAAGTAGTTCTTTTATTTACTATCTAGATTATATTCTCCTAAAATTAGCTCTGGCTATTTGCAATGGTCTATAAATTTTTGTAATCAGCATTAAAAATATACTGAAATATTCTCAAGTCATTTGCCATAGAAAAAAGCTAAAACGAAAAAACAGAACAAAAATCTAAATAAGAAATAGAATATACATTTGTTAGACAGAGATATTTAAGCTGTCTTTGAAGTGATTAAAGTAGCACATGAAAGTGTTTAAAGTAGAAATATTAGAATGTGTTGATATACTATTAGTACTAATATACTATATAATATTGATATACTATATCAATCTATCCATTGATATACTTTTCCCCCTAAATCTTAAATTAGCCTGGTTATAAATATTTAGTTTCCTTTCTTAAATAGATATAGTCATGTTTTTATTTAATTTCAAAAGGAATCATATTTCTTATTCAAGTGTCCTTTGGGAGACCTTTTTGTAATGTCATATTTTTTTTAAATGTGTGTGTTCCAAATTCAGAGACGTTAGCACAATACCAAAAAAAAAATTCCAAACTAGAGATGTAGTGAAAAATAATAACTGAGAGCTGGAAAAAGCCTTAGTGGTCATGTAGCCTACCACCCTCATCTTACAGCCTGAGATTGGAGAACAGCAAGAGTACCTGATGTTCATCAGATCAGGAGAACAAATTAATCATAAATATAGGACTTGATCTCACATCTCCTAGGGACCTGACACCTAGAACAAGCCCTCCTTCCACTCTACTAGTCAATGATAGTAGTATTTATAGTTATGTATAACTAAATTTATTCTATACATTCTTCTGTCTTTGAATTATATTTTTAATTAGATACCTTAATCACATTATTTTAATATAAATTTGTAATTTAAATTTAACTACAAGAAGCATGAAAGATAGATTGTGTGTTAAAATAAAGGCATATTAGTTTTCAAGAAGGTCATAATTTGAAAATACAGATTTGAGTAAATCAAATATAATCCATGTTAAGGATACAATATGCTAAAGTTCTAAGATTCACCAGTAGATCTCCTTGGTTAGTAGTTGTAAGTGGACAGTGGCAAATTTTGGAAACTGTCCAGTCATTCTGTTTATCATTCTCTGCTGAGTCAGTTAGGGGACAAACCAATTTCTATTAATTATAAGTAAAATTAATTTTCTATTAATTATACATAAAATTTTTCAATCTGATACATTTAGGGCAACATATTAAATTTCTTGACATATTTTATGTTCCCTGTGTTTGCATCCCAAATTATTCCAGTCTAGTATCCCACTTTTTGCAATTCCTTTTCAATGTATAAGTCCTAATTGCTCCTTTTTTCTTCTTTAAAAGAAAGTCAGCTTTATTAATTTATAATTTGCATACCAGCTCTTTAATGCAGGAAATTTAATGTATATATTAATGGATGAACAGATAAATGGAAAGACATACTTGTGCACATAAGGTAATACTGTATAAATAATTTACTTATTTTTTTTATTCTTTCTACATATAAGAATCTTTCTGCCATTAGAGTTTTATCATTCATAATGGCTGCATGTTATTCCAGTGTATGCATTTACCTAACTTATTCAATTATTTCCTTTTTTTCTGTACTTTTATATTATTTCTAGTTTGAGCAATTGTAAGAAAGTGTTGAATATCTTTGACCCTATGTTGAGGGCAGCATTTTGCATTGTTTTCTTAAAGAAATTCCCAGAAGTAGACATTTGGGTTCAAAGGAATGGTTCATTTAATATTGTTGCTAAATTATGGGAAATGATTATCTCAAGTTATTATTGATACTTTATTTGCCTTAAAGTTGATCTATATTTAGTTTAACATTAAATTTAATTAGAAGATAATATTCAATAATTAATTGTTCATTTCTTGGTTACTTATATAGCTGACAGTTTATGAGCTCTTTGAGTTTGTTTATTCACATTTTTCTTTAACATATTGAAAACCCTATTAAGGATCAAGAGATATTTTTAATGTGTGTAAGATGTTGTTTTTCTTTCCTTTACATGTTGTTTGATAACCCCAACTTTTATATCAATACAATGTTATGATCTCTATAATGTCTGTGGGTTTTATAATCATAATTATTTTAAATTTTTGATATTGGTTATTTGTGTCTTATTTTTTTGATCAATTTCTCCAGAGGTAACCTACTGTAAAAATTTGAATCCTTGAGTGAAATTTTTTAACATACTTTTAAGAATTTAATTCAAATTAGGAATATTTCCCTTCTATTTTCTTTAGATCAAATTTCCTGTTCTTTACATTTTTGAGATAGTTGCATAGGTCGCTGATTTTCAGAATTTTTGTCTTTTAATATATAACTGTGTAACTATAAAATTCCCTTCAAGTACTGAGTTACTTAAATTTAATGTTTTGATATGTTGTATTTTCATTATCATTTTTTATTTAAAAAAATAAATTTCATTAACACAGCCTTCTATCATCTCTAGTATAGTATTTAACTCACAATGTTCTAATTATTTACATATGTCTATATTTCATTCTATATTATAAATATCTTGAGGACAGTACTATATAGAGATGCTAGTCCAAACTAGAACCTGTCACATGGAAAATGTTGGGGTGAGACTGGGGGGTCACTCCTTACCCCTTGATTTAGGGTTCCAAATGAAGGACCATCCTTTAAGACAGCCATGTCCGAACTTACAGAATATCCTCTTCACTACACCTCCCACCCTGAGAAAAGAAAATGATTTACATATTTGATGTGTTTTGAGATAGAACTTAAAATGTATGTCTCAGTTCTTTCTCTTTTCTACTTTTACACTTCTCCTGTCAACAGAGAACATATATTCTCACCTCACTGGTATCTTAAAGTTAGGGGTAGACTACTTTGGACAGCTAAACTGTCAAGCTTTTGCTATACTTGGATGCGTAAGTCTTCCTATATTAGTGACAAATGTTCACAAATTCATGTGCCTAATGTAAAATACACGTTCTCCAGTCAATCTTTATTAGTAATAAAGTTGATATTTTGACCCCATCTGTCTAGACTCAGGGAAGAAAAAGAGGATCATTATTTAATATTAGTCCTATCCAATCATAGTATCCAATGCATCAGACATGAATATTGAAAAATAGTGAATAGGATTATAGAAATAAAACTTGGAGGATGAATTTAGACTCAGGTTTAGTAACCATATGCTACATGGAATTCTAATATTTTTCAGGTCACTGTAAATCACAGAAGGTTTGTACAAAGTTGAGTGACTATTTTGGTTTAAGAGTACAGCTTTTTAGGTTGTTAGTATGTTGGATGCTGCAGTTGTTACTAAATTATATAGGTACAATTCTTACCTAGACATATACGGATGTGGCAAGAGTTGGGTTCTAAGCAAAAATTAGTTTTCCATTTTCATTGCAGGCAGATAACAAATAAACTTCAACAAAAAATTTCTGTTTTATTGTGTTTCTCATTCACTGTGCAAAATAGAGTCTGAGTATTATTATTTTCCAAATTTGTTGTGTATGCAGCCAATAATGTATTAATCTTATGTAAGTTACATTATAAATTGCTCCTTTATTTTATACATAAACCCTTTATTTATACATAAATTTAAAGTAAATTTATATAAATTGCTCCTTTAGCTATATCACACATGGAAGACTAACTTAAAATTTTAGGTTATGAAAGAACCACAACCAAGGAAACTACATCCATGCACCTACTTTAAGAAACTCTTATGTATCACCATCAATGTGATACATATGAGTATATATCACATTCTCTCTGGCTGAGGCTAAGCAGAGTAAGAAATTTGGGAGAAGGAATTTTGAACCATATGTGCTATGGGCAACTAAAGACACAAGATAATTAATTTTGACATCAATTCCCTTGGTCTGTACTTGGGAATTTAAATTTCAAAGAAATTTTTATTTTATCTTTACCATCTCCCTAGGAACTTCATAATGGGAGACAGTCATTTTAAAACGTGGTAAATTCTAATGCCATTTAATCTTATGGCAATCCTCATGATGTACTATGTTCCACATATATGTTGAACCAAATTTGGGGTGAGAAATGGAATAGACTTGAGTATAGAATAACTTTGGAGTTAGTTTATTATTGCTCCTTACTGATTGGTGGCAAAATCGTTTGAAAGCAAAATTTTTATTGCCATCAGCAGTCCCAGAAGGAGCCCCAGAAGAGAAAAGCAGGGCTTTCATTTATTTTCCTACAGCTAGAAGTCAAGTCTATCTAATTCAGCTGGGGATATCTTTAAATAAATGCATCCATTTAATTCAAATTTTCTCCTAAAAGTTACTTTTTTTATAAGTAATAAAGCTGATAACTTGTTATCTATCAATTAGATTCCTTTCTCTTTCTCAGAAATTAGGTTAAGAAAATGGGAGTCATGTAGTTATTGACTCTGTTTGATACACAAACATTTGCCTCATCTCAACTTTAAGGAAGTTGTTGAATCACAAATTAAACACTTCAACATAGACTTAAGATTCCCAGATAAAATGTATTTAATGAGAAGACCATGAAAAAAAAAACATGGGGTGACACTCATATTTTTGATGTTTGGAATTTGGAAAGCATTGGCTTTTCTACTCCTCAAATCTCCAAATTAATGGACTCCTACTCAATTTTGAGAATGCCTCTGTTAGCACAGTTGTACTTCATTTTACCTATATTTTCTCATTGATTAATTCTTTCCTGAGGTTTTCCTATTTATTTTTTTCTTTCTTTTGTGATAAAGAAGCAAGCGTATATTCTGACTTTTCCTAGTTTCTTTTGCTATATCTTCAGGTATTTTAAGCATTTTATCTCCCTTCCAAGCTATTTAAGATAAGCAATTTATTGCATGTTTTGCATAGCACAGCAAGGGTCATCAGATTTCCACCTTCAATATCTATTTGTAAGACACATATTTTAGGATTTTGCTATAGCAGTACCTCAGTACCTCCAATATCAGATTTCTTTTTACACGAAGGAAATGCCATTGTAACAAAAAGATTTCAAATATGACAAATAAAATGGAGATTTATTTTTCTCTTGCATGACTATCCATAGGACAGAAATTCAGAGCTTGCCCTACCATCTTCAGCACATGGCAGTCATCTCTGTATACTAAGCATAAGCTCTAGAACACTTCACAGTATCTAGAAAAGGAGAAAGAAAGAGGTATCTAATAGTTTTCTTTTAGAGATTGTGACGAGATTTGGCATAATTTCTGGTCATAAGCCTGTGGCCAGGACTTGGTCACATGGCCAAAATTAACCATGAGCAGTGCTGAGGCATGCTGTTTCTAGGGAAGCTACCATCTTCCCAGAAAAAACTTGAGGAAAGACAAAGAAAATAGATAATGAGTGGATAATTGGCTGTCTCTGCACATGCTGGAACTCATTTATTTTGAGTTTGTCTTTATACTTCCTTGTTTACAAATGTGATTGTATAAACATCTTAAAAATTGAATGACAAATAAATACAAATTAACACT
Organism: Mesoplodon mirus; assembly: GCF_964341445.2. Lineage (NCBI taxonomy): Eukaryota > Metazoa > Chordata > Mammalia > Artiodactyla > Ziphiidae > Mesoplodon > Mesoplodon mirus. The sequence goes on from NC_138984.1 coordinate 49,484,032, forward strand.
ATTTATTATGAACAGAAATTCAAAGAAAACCATTTTGAGTTGATATCTTTAGTTATGTATTGGAGCTTGGTGAAAATATTAGTCTTTCTGTAATCAACACAAGTTAATATTATGTAATCTAATTATTAAAAATTTCAGTTAATAAATATATTTCATTGTTTCCCCCCACCTTTTTGTAAATATTAAATATTTTGCTTCCCTGGACAAATAGTCACACATCTTTAAATTTTCTCCATATCTTAGTTGACAAACATTGTGACCTCTTTTATTATCAGCATTCCTTTGCAACAGACTTTTTGAAGTTTGTGAACTCTTGACTATAAGTTATACCTACTACTGACAATTTCTCATGTGATGCTTATGCCTCTGTTCTGGGGACCACAGTTTGACAACCACTGACACATAGAATACAATTTCTTCAAAGTTCTACTGGTTGTTACTTTCTCTGTGACTTTTTCCATAGTCAACTGGCTTCCTCTACATGTTAACCTAACTCTCATAATATGACAATTTTTCTCTCTCCAAAAGAGGTGCTGATATACCTCCTTTGAAGTAAAATTAATTGTAGAGTTTAATAAACAATGAGTTCTAGTACATCTGGGGTCATTTTGTTTGATGTTGCCCATGAAAAAGATTATTTGACATTTTATGATTACTTATTCTTGCAAGCTTATTCTTACTTATTCTTACAAAAAGTGTTTCATTAATTTTGATATAAAAGTAAATTGATTGTTATACCACAATCAAATCATCAGATAGAGTTCTACAAGTAAAAGAAACTGTTAGATAGTTAGTGCTAAAGGGAGCTATGGGAAGAATACAGGAATTGGCACACAAAATCAAGAGGCTTGGAGAACCAAATTTGGATATAGGAAAGAGCCAGCCCATCAGAAGGGTAGATAAAAAAGAGCCATCAGAAAAACCTCATAGCAAGTACACTCATTTCATAACACTGATGCCCTGGAGGGATTAAAGAAGCCTATTGTTTATCAGTCTTTATGTCTCTCTACTTGGATTGAGTAAGAGTGTGGGTAGAAGTGGAAGATGTTTACAAACATACTACCAAAATAAGAGGAAAGAATGAAGCTAAAAATGGTCCAACCACATCGATTATAATGCAAAATGAATTAATTCTAGAGAGTAAATTAGGATAGCTTTAGGGAGGAGGAATGACTTTAGGGCAAACAAAACAAACAAGCAAATAAACAAAACTCAAGTTTCCACTACAGCCCATTCTTATGGCTGCTGAACAAATTAACAATCTTTTCCAGCACATATACTTCTGCAATATTCCCATGTGATACAAGGCACTTATGCCATGTAAAACAAAAAAAAATATCCTTTTTATAAAAGAAGACAACCTAAAAATGATATAACTTTGGGATGCTAGTTCCAGGGCTGTCATGTGACAGGATAATGTGGATACTCCTACAGGTCTTTTCATCTAATAGTAATAATAGGTGTAATAAAAATAACCATTATTTACTGAATATTAAAAATTTACCAAGAAATTTTATAGCACTTATTTTTTATTGTAATAATTCTGAATACTATTTTATAGATATAGACTCTGAGATGCAGAAAGTCTCTTCTCAAAATAACTCATTCAAAGTCACATAATTAGTAAGTGGCACGGAAAACATGAGGTAAATTTAATTACTACAATACAGCATATATACACAACAGGATGTGTGGAGAGGTATAGGAGAAGAGAGAGAATAAGTTAAATTTCATGACTAGGTAAGTGGAACAGCAAGGTAGTAAATATTAAGTAAATGAGCTAAGACTATACTCTCATGTCTGCAACTGACCATCTAAATATAGCCGATACAGTATTTGTCATATCCTTCATCCACTCCATATCTTCTTTGTCCAGAAAGTGAGAAGATTGAAATGTTTTTGTCTAATACAGTAACCCAAACATTCATTCTTAATGAATCTGAGCCCAAGTTTGTGCTACCTGAGTAGGTTTGAAGAAGCTTCTGATGATTGTTTTCATTGAGTCTTATTATAAAGTGAAACCTAGAGGATGCCTAAATATTCATCCATATCCTTTCTACCCCCAACTCTATAGCCATAGCTCTGATAATCAATCACTATAATATAAAGTATAACCCAGTTTTTTGACCCAGGTATCTTGTGGCATATAGCCACTCCAAATAGCCTGGTGATAGCCTTGTCATCTAATCCAATGGAACATACCATAATTTTTTATCTGGTAGAAATGTTCCACTTATAAACATTAAATTCTATAATTGACTCAGAGTGACTAGGACAGTTTTTAAAAAAAGAAAAAAGCGGGTGTATTTGAAATATTTGGGACACCCTGCCCTCCATATTATTCAGTGGTTTATGGAATTATTCTTCAGGACAGCATTTGAAACTCACTAAGAGTTGTCTTCCATTTAACACTGTTACTAAAACACTGGGTCATCTAGTGTTTTCAAAAGCATCTGCTTCTGGGTGATGAGATGCATGATAAGGCCATCGCATAGATCACAAACGTATTAATCTATTGGCTTACATTTCGTCACTGTGAATGAGGTTCATGTTTCAATGTTTTGTTGGGTGTAGCATCATAAAGATATATGAGACTGTCAATAAATACATGAATGGCAATAATTGCAAAAGCAAAACGTCTGGCAGAAGCAAACCCAGATTTCTGCTCATTACCAAATTGCTTGCTGGACTTACTGACATATTATGCCATGCTTAGATTTAGAGATATGAGCAATGGGATCTGAAGAAAATTATTAGGGAACATTTTCAAGGAGGCCATTATTAAACATTTCCTTATTAACACCCTCATTTTTACAAATGACATTTAGAAAGTTATAAATTTTACTGGCATTGCAATGCAATAACCCTCAAAATTAAACCCTAAATACATTTTTCAGGAATTTTGATATTTATTATGTCTGTAAGACAAGAGACTACTTTAACAAATTCAGAGTTATATCTCAACCTCTCCAGTACGACAGTCTGCTTCATCAAAGCATCCAAGCCAAGAAAGCAATAGAAAGAGTGTACAAGAGGGAAGTCAACACTTTGTAACCTAATCAAAGAAGTGACATCCTATCACTGTTGTTTTCTATTCTTTAAAAGTGAGTCACTAAGTCCAATTCATTCAAATGGAAGAAGTTACACAAGAGTGTGAATATTAGAAGGCAGGGTTATTGTGGTCCATCTTAGAAGCCTGTCTACCACACAAACTGTGCTTCAATCAATAAGGCTAAAGAAACGTGGTCCAGTACATCAAACCGCCTGCTAGAGTTACTATAAAATCTTTAAAATGCCTTAATGTAGTAGACGCATATGAAGTTATCTCAATCTGCATAGCCATATTAATTAAAAATATATGCATAATGCATTTTAAAGTAGCCTTTACAGTCATTCACACTTTCTATCCCCCCAAAAAATATAGGATAGAGGAAGTAATTATTATCTATATATTTTCAGTAGGAGACACTGAAGTCCAAGGATTGACTACGGTTTTAAGCTGAGTGGTGTACAGAACAACAGAGACAAGCTAAAAAAAAATAATAAAACAATTTTTCAGTATCATTACTTGATTCTAACCAAATTAATCATGACTAACAGAAACGTTAATCAAGCCACATGTAAAACAAATTATATGCTAGAGAGATTTACAAATGAGTCAAGCTTAGCCTAGCTTTTCAAAATTCAAATCCTTATTAAAAGATCTTTGTCCCAATAGATTTAAGTAAAAGACAAGTAGGACAATAAGTACTTCCTTTATCCTAGAAAGAGTTGAGGGTTAATGGAGGATGGGAGCTATAATTTATTAATTTTAACAATATAGGCAAATTAAAATGCTTACTCTTACTTTTTTGGAAATAAATCATATAACCATGCAAAATAAATTTTCCTAGAATTTGTGACAGGAAAATATACCTGTTCTTCATCAAATATTTTCCTATAGCTTTACCAATATTTTACTCCAAGAAATAGAGAAATATAACACTTACCTATATAATTTTGTCTTTGGGAATAACAATCTAGGAAATAGTGGTAAATACATGTAAAGTACTTGAAACATCAATTTCTTTTCTAATCGACTTATTTATCACATTCTTAGATTTAAGAAACAATTTTAGATAATATAGATTAATAATTCCTAATAAAAAATTAAAAGCCATTACTTTTAAATAACAGGGATTTTGGTGTTCTGTCATTTTAGATACTGTTTAAAGGTATGTATTATTTCTTATGCAGTAACCTCTTTTCATAGGAGAGATGTTACTACTTATTATTCTGTTTATTCTGAAATTTTTAACCAGATCCCAGGTTGTGAATTATTTTCCTGCCTGGACCACTTTCCTCTTTTTATAGAAAACTAAATCTGTATGTGTGTGTGTGTGTAATACCCCAATATCCCACAGGTTAGAAATGCATTTAGGAAATAGAGTGAGGAAAAACTCAGTCAACTCAAACATACTCTTCATATATGAAAAACATTGTGGCTTTTAGAGATAAGTCTGATTCTCTCTGACTTGATGAAGAAATTGGGCCTTTAAAAACATTACAAAGGGATAGTAATCTTCTAAAGTTTTCTCCAATAAAATCACTTTCAGTTCTTACTCTCCAAAAGGCACATTGCCAGAGGTTGCTGCTCTGTAGAGCCTATCAGAGACCAATTTTCCCCTGATAGTATCTGATACTGGTTGCAGATAAGGAAGAACAGATACTATATAAAGAAATTCATGACATAGGAAAAAATGAGGAAACTCACATGAGAAATCCATATATTTTCCTGCTTCATCTTTCCCAAGTTCAAAAGAAAAAATCATCACTTAGTTTGGGTATCTATCATTTAATTTTCTAAAATATGAATTAACTCCTTGAAATATCTACAGGATAATAATTTAGTTGAAATATTTGTTTTCAGTGTTAAAGTGAGCTTGTATGATAGTACTTGCATGTACCAAAATATATCCTACTTAAATAAACTGTATTAGTGAATAGAGTTTTGTCTTTAAAATCCAGAAAAGTTTTCATTGTAATAGTGTGTACATACACCTTCCCAGTGAGCAGTCACCTTTCAACAAGTAACACATTGATTTTTATAATAATTATAAATTATTAACAAGTCATAAATCGTTTTTTAAACCTTTCTGAAAATTTGTTGCTTTAAGGAGAAAAAACAGGAAGAATTTTCCAAAATATATTTAGGTTATTGATTAAGAGATCATAAATTATGTTAATAACATGAAGCCTATATTAATATTGTATCTGTGTTTAAGTGTGTATATGTTTATACACACAAATGAATATATATGTATACACATACACAATCCCTGTTTACAAGAAGAGCTGTGCGGTTTTTTTTTTTGTTTGTTTGTTTGTTTGTTTTTGCGGTACGGGGGCCTCTCACTGTTGTGGCCTCTCCCGTTGCAGAGCACAGGCTCTGGACGCGCAGGCTCAGCGGCCATGGCTCACGGGCCCAGCCGCTCTGCGGCATGTGGGATCCTCCCGGACCGGGGCACGAACCCGTGTCCCCTGCATCGGCAGGCGGACTCCCAACCACTGCGCCACCAGGGAAGCCCCGAGCTGTGCGTTTTGAAACTGAAAAGTTTTTAGCTCAATTATATTTTCATTAAATGAATATATTTATAATTAAATTCCATATATTTGCATTTTTCAAAGTGTAGATTCATGCTCAGATAAACACAAAATTAATTTTATTAACAATAATATAAAAACAAATTCATGATTTTGTTACTGGCTTTTTCATTCATAAATATTAGTCAAATACAAAAATACTCACACTCCTGCTCCCAAGCAAGGATTTACCACGTGTATACAGTGATTAATTTTTTGACGTTACATAATAGATTCCAAGGAAAGTATTAAATTGGGGATTTAAAGTAGATACTAAATAAAATTTTATTTGAATTTTATATGCGTCTTTCACTTTGCAGTGACCTAAAGCTAAAACTTTATATATGTGTGTATTTCTTAGTTGCATGATTATACCTTTGACTCAACTCTGACTTTTAGTCAATATTTAATTTTGATAATATTAAACTTGAAAAAAGCATGGAGAAACACAAAAGTAGAAAAAATATTCCACCACATTTAATTGAGTATTATAAAAAATGCCTGAACTATTATTATCATAAAACTGAACTTATCTCTTAATGTTATTCTTATTTTTTGAATAAGAAATTATTATAGTTATTTAATAATCTTAATTGAATGAATTTTGATATTTATTGAAATAATATTTTTCTTTTTATTATATGCACTATTGTATATATTTATTATAATACAGTAAATTAGCTTCAATGCAATTTATATCAAAATTACCATGGCATTTTTCACAGAAATAGAACAAAAATATCCTAAAATTTGTATGAAGCCATAAGATACTCCAAATAGCCAAAGCAATCTTGAGAAAGAAGGACAAAGCTGGAGGCATCATGGGTCCTGATTTCAAGCTATATTACAAAGCTATAGTAATTAAAATCTTATAATACTGGCACAAAAACAGATGCATAGGTAAATGGAACAGAATAGACAGCTTAGAATTAAGCCCACACATGTGTGGTTAATTAATTTACAACAAAGGAGCCAAGAATACACAATGGAGAAAGGACAGTCTCTTCAATAAACAATATTGAGAAACTGGGCAGCCACATAGAGAAGAATGAAACTGTACTATCTTACACCATACACAAAAATTATCTTACACCATACACAAAAATTAACTTAAAATAGATTTAATAGGGCTTCCCTGGTGGCGCAGTGGTTGAGAGTCCGCCTGCCAATGCAGGGGACACGGGTTCGTGCCCCAGTCCAGGAGGATCCCACGTGCCATGGAGCGGCTGGGCCCCTGAGCCATGGCTGCTGAGCCTGCACGTCCGGAGCCTGTGCTTCACAACAGGAGAGGCTACAACAGTGAGAGGCCTGCGTATCACCAAAAAAAAAAAAAAAAAAAAAAAAAAGATTAAATACTTGAATGTAAATCTGAAACCATAATACTCCTAGAAGAAAACATAGGTGGTAAGCTCCTTGACATTTATCTTAGAGATGATTTTTACACCAAAGCAAAAGCAGTAAAAGCAAAAATAAACAAGTGGAACTACATCAAACTAAAAGCTTTTGCACAGCAAAGGAAACCATTCACAAAATGAAAAGACAACCTACTGAATGGGAGAAAATATTTGCAAATCATATATCTGGTAAGGACTTAATATCCAAAATATGTAAAGAATCCATACAACTCAACAGTAAACAAACAAATAAACAAAAAAAAAGATTTGAAAATGGGCAGAAGATCTGAATAGGCATGTTTCTAAAGAAGACATACTGATGGCCAACAGATGCATGAAAAGATGCTCTAAATCATTTATCATCAGGGAAATTCAAGTCAAAAACCATAATAGATATCATCTCACACCTGTTAGAATGGCTCTTTTCAAAGAAATTAGAATTAGCATGTGTTGGTGAGGATGTGGAGAAAAGAGAACACGTCTACTTTTGATGAGAATATAAATTGGTGCAGCCACTATGGAAAATAGTATGGAGGTTCCTCAAAAAATTAAAAATAAAACTACCATATGATCCAGTAATTCCACTTCTGGTTATTTATCTGAAGAAAACAAAAACACTAATTTGGAAAGGTATATGCACCCCTAAATTCCATTGCAGGATTATTCATAATAGCCAGGATATGGAAACAACCTAAGTGTCCATCAATAGATGAATAAATAAAGAAATTGTGGTGTATATACACAATGGAATATTATTCAGTCATAAAAAATAATGAAATCTTGCCATTTGCAACAACATGGGTGGACTTTATGGATTATGCTAAGTGAAATGTCATACAGAGAAAGATGAATATTTTATGATATTTCTTTTATGTGGAATCTAAAAAATAAAATGAAATAAAATAAAACAAGCTCATAGATACAGAGCATAGATTGGTAGTTACCAGAGGCAGGGGGGTGGGAGGGGGAGAAACTGGTAAACTGTTTTTAATTTTGTTTTGCTTTTGCTTAAATAAACTTAATTTAGAAATAAATAAATTGTATTAACAGAGTTCATACTATAAACCAAAGAGTTAGTATCAATACATGCAAGATCTTGGGGTATAATTAATATAAGATATTTAAGATTAAATAGTATTATATTTTATTAAATTAATTTTGAAAATCTATAAGACTATTCCTCGGTCTTATTTTACCACCACACGCTCTATATCCTTTGCTTCTCTCTAGGCTATCTTTTTTTCAGAGTTTGCTTTTGGAGCTTTTATCTGTCATTGTCTCTAGAGGAAACAGATCACACTAAAATTAGAATAATTCAAAGAAATGTTAACAAAAAAAACTATTTAGAAAATTGTGGGAGGGTGTATGAGAACCACAGGTTGTTATCATATTGAGAATTGAAGACCTTAGAGGAAAGAGGGATTATCAGAAACCAAAGAGGATCACCCATTTAAAAATGACATAGCCAACGATGAGACTTACAGGGAAGAATCTAGGGCATTAAGTATCCTGATCTCACTCTGAGCACTCTCTTCAGTTGCATTCTGGGGCTACCTACTGACTGAAATCAACCAGAAGCCTGAGACAATGAGTCAGATGATATAGTTCATACAGATCAGTCACTGTGGCAGAAAGGATAGATCTAGAAATTGTTGGGAAATTTTGCTATCTCACATTTCATTGGAAATTTATAGATAGAAATGTATGTTTCTGAAAATGGTGGTATCAAAGCAAAAATTGCACCAAAATTAAACATGCAGTAGGTGGGAGAAACCAGAATACAGTCTGAACTGAACTCCCCTGAAACAATGGGAGGGAGATATTTTTTAAGAGCTGGAGTTGTTGGGATCATAGGTGATCTGTGTTTGCTAACTGACCTTATCCAAAAGAAAAGTAAGCTTTCTCTAATCTTCATGACCATGTGAAAGGATGTCAATCTAAAATGGAGCTAGAGGATATGAAATGGAGAATCTCAGGTATGCACCTTCAGAAGAAGGAAACCTAAGAACTGAGAGACAGATTTCCAGTAAATGCCTGATTTACAGAAGACTGAGACCAATACACATCCACCAAGAACCTCTCCCCATCCTCAAGCCAGTGAACTTACTGCTTGCAATCTGGCTGGATTCCCCCTCTTTGCACCCCTTGCCCATGAACACTGTTCACCTCAAACCCTCAATGGACTTTCCTGTAGCCTACTACAGCATGTATTTCCTGAATTGCTGTTTTTCTGCTGTTCCCGAATAAACTTAATTTCTGGTAATTGGAGCTTGCCTCAGTTTACCTCTTATTTAGGTTGACAATAGGGTCAGGTGTCTAGAGGTTGAAGGGGACCTGTCTAATGTTCAACCAAGCTGAGAGAAAGTTTAGGCCTTATTCGTCAATGGCCTCTATTTCTTCAATCGTTACTTTTATTTAAGTTCAGGGAATTTACAAGTATGAACAATTCACTGGGAACCTTTCTGATTTTTCCTGAGCAGACTCAGTCTTATGACTGTGCACAACCTTCCAAACTACCAGGGACAAGTGAGATTTTAACCAGGCCTCGGGATATCCCTTATGCTGGATCTCCCTGTTAAATTTTTGGCCAGTCTGCCTTTGTGTTGCTTGCCCCAGCTAGTACTATGACCTCTAGCTAGCCCATATTAGCCTTTCCTAACTATTTGCCACTGAAGTCTCTATTATTTTTGACAGTGCCCTGGACATGGACGTTTCCACACTCCACTCCAAATAAAATTAGCCCATCTGGCTGTACAACAGGGCTGCTGGTGCTTAAGGCCTGCCCTACATGTTGGGGGCACAGAAGCAGTCCCTAGCTGAAATGCCATAGACTCCTAATCTTAGCAAGATTTAGTAGGTTTTCTTAAATAAATCATGCTTCTCGATTTGTTAAATCTTGAAATGTTTGTTTTGACAACTTTATCCTGTCTTATCACTGCTTTGGGGGGATAAGACTAACATTAATCAAGCCCCTCCCTCAGCCTTCTGGAAATCTTACCCCCCATTCACTTTCTACAGTATTTTCCCAGACTTTTCTTACCTCTAGTTGTACAGGGTATTCCTTATCCCTGAGGTGAGAAAGGCCATTCCTGGGGGTGCTTAAAAAAAGGATAACATTCTTTAATTAGGACTGTAATATGTGATTTATAATAAGAAATATAACTGTAGCTGGTTAGTCAGAAACAGATGTAACAGCCTAAGTTTATGACTAGCATCTGAAGTAGAGGGCGGTCTTGTGAGGTAGAGCCCTTAACCTGTGGAATGTGTTGCTATCTCCAGGTTAGTAGTGTCAGAATTGAGTTGAATTATAGGACACCGAGCTGGTGTCCATTGAATTGCTTGCTTGTTGGTAGTGTAGGGAAAAACCCCCTCCACACATTGGAATTGGATGCAGAACCCAAAATAAGGACATTTCACTCCATACAATACTGCCTTATTTCAGAAAAGATATAATATCACCTAACTGATCTCCCTGATTGATCCAACTTAAAACCAATGTTCCACTACACTGCCATCACAGAATCTGACTGAAATGTAATGTGACTATGACACACAAATACTTGCTTAAACATATGACAGGAACCCTAACACCTCTTCAAAATTATAATCTTCTGCCTTATCTAAACCCATCCTACCTCTCTGCCTCATCTTTACTACCCCCTACTTGCACTTTATCTTTCAATAACATGGAACTTCATGTAGTTTTGTGGTACATACCATACTGCTGTGTGTCTCTGCAAATTGGAGTGTATTTAATTATTAAATTACAAATGTATGGATTACGTTTCCCTAATATTTATCTAATTATTATTCAGTTGCCATTTCAGAGTACACACGTTTTTTTCAGAGTATACAACCAGACACACAATGAATATTCTCCCATTGCATAATGAAAGAATTGCTTTGTGCTGTTCAAAATATGTCATCTCTTAAATGTACACACATTTTACTTTAGTAGCGATAGTAGTAGCCATGAGTACACACACACACACACACACACACACACACCTTTTACATTTCTGTTGCACAATACTCTGGAATATTTTTACAAACATTGGTTGATGAGTAAACAAACATGCTATTTAAGGATGAGAGTTTTAGCTCTTACTTTTAGCCTAATATTTATATTTTATTTATTTTCTTATTGTATTATCTAGAATATCTAATAAAATCTTGAATATTTCACTGTTAGTGTATATCCTTAATTTTGACCTTAATGGGTATGTTTATATGTTATTAATTTGGATTTAATTTGGTAAAATATTACAGGTAGGCCCAAGGAGCTAAGAGAGGGAGAAGGGCTAACCAACCCAGCCTCAAGCATGGGTGTTCTGACAATGGAACGTGTGTACTCTGAAAAAATTCAAGAAGTACATCTATCAAAAACAAGCATATTTCTAAAGTAGATATAAATATTTTCCTATTCTTAGTGTGTTCCAAAACATTTAAAAGATGTTACTCTTTAATACATAGTTTTTAAACTTGTAGCATGCCTTTTTTTTTTTTTAAGAAGATGTTGGGGGTAGGAGTTTACTAATTAATTAATTTATTTTTGCTGTGTTGGGTCTTCGTTTCTGTGCGAGGGCTTTCTCTAGTTGTGGCAAGCGGGGGCCACTCTTCATCGCGGTGCGTGGGCCTCTCACTATCGCGGCCTCTCTAGTTGCAGAGCACAGGCTCCAGACGCGGAGGCTCAGTAGTTTTGGCTCATGGGCCTAGTTGCTCCACGGCATGTGGGTTCCTCCCAGACCAGGGCTCGAACCCGTGTCCCTTGAATTAGCAGGCAGTTTCTCAACCACTGCACCACCAGGGAAGCCCTGTAGCATGTCTTGACATAGGTTATTTTTATATTATGTTTTTTTTTTTTTTTACCAGCAAGTCTTATTCATCACACCAACCCCCTAAGATTTTAATAACAATTTTTAAAAAATCTTACAAATGTACACACTCCCAAGAAGAATAGCACTGGCACTTTTTCACTAGGTCTTTAGTTTCAGTCTCATGATGTTCTTCCCTCTGATATCCATCTGTTAGAGCAGAGTCCAGGATTATTGCAACCCTACCCACATACACAGTAAATTCAATGCTTGAACAACTTTCTAATATTGTTGATTGTCTTCTCTATTTATGTTTTATTACACTCCAAGAAATTGGATTAGAATGAAGAGCTAAAAGTCTGTATTTTAAAAATGAAGCTTTGTTGGGCCTATTTCTTATATTATTCTTTTTTTTAGATGCTCACAAAATTGTCCATGTAAAGAACTGGTGGTGGGACTTCCCTGGTGCTCCATTGGTAAAGAATCCGCCTTCCAATGAAGGGGATGTGGGCTCAATCCCTGGTTGGGGAGCTAAGATTCCACATGCTGCTGGGGAACTAAGCCTGTGTGCCACAACTACTGAGCTCGCGCACCTCAGTGAGAGAGCCCACGTGCCACAAACTACAGACCCCACGTGCTCTGGACCCCATGTGCCACAACTAGAGAGAAACCCAGTGCCACAATGAAGAGCCCATGCACCATGACAAAAGATCCTGCACACCTCAGTGAAGACCCCATGTGCCGCAACTAAGGAAACTAAGACCCAATGCAGAGAAAAGAAAAAAAAAAAGAACTGGTGGTTTTAGAAGTTGAACTGCCAGGGAAAGAATGTTCCTGTCTATGCAAGAGTGTAAGAGGTTGACATATTCATTTATTTTAAACTTGAAAACTGTTTGTACTTGGTCAAGACTAAAGAAGATTAAAAAATAATTCTGAGCATAGTTTTCATGTTTTAGAACAATCCAAGCATGGTAACAATGAACAGTACAACAAATAGACTCTAATCTATGGCACTAAGTTCAATAACATATTAGGACATAAACAGTTAAGAAGCAAAATCAATTCCTTCTGTCTCCAAATTGTACTTGTTGTTAATATGTGCCTGTTTTTGTGTTAAAAGCTGTGGAAACGTGAAGTTCTCTGCCCATAGTGCCTTTTTTTGCTTTCCTTTCCTTTTCTTTTCTTTTTCCCTTCTTTCCTCCCTCCCTTTCTTTCTTTCTTGATGGGGGAGGGAGGAGGAAAGAAGTAAACAAAATACACAAATGTTTTTAATTGTAATAGTTGTGCATAACAGGAAACTGTAATAGAGGATGAGGTGGCAGTTATATCAGATGGAGGGGTCTGAGAAATTTGCTCTGAGAATGAGCTTTTGAAGGTGGGGCCTGTTTTATGAGGGAAGAACATGTATGAAAAGGAAGTGGTACAATATTATTGAGAAAAAGAACAACTCTAGGTGTGGTTTTTATGCTTCCAACTATCACAACAATTATGACTACATCTTTTCCAGATGGACATGAAATTTGTTGTTACTCATTGGTTATATTATGCCCACTTTATTCCAGAGCTCATGATAGTACATTCAATTGATTTCTGAATAATAGTTAATTATGAGAATGACTAGGTTCTTTTTTCTCTTTTTATTTAAAGTGAACTCTAAATGCCACAAATATTTTTACTAAACATGTAACCTCACCAGTCTTCTGTGATAGTTTTCCTTTTTGCAAAACATATTATACATGCTTTCACATTTTATACATGCCATAGCCCACGATGGATATGCCCTGTGGGAATAGAGTATGAAAACAAAGAGCTTAAACTGAAACTTCAAAAAAAAAGATTTATTTTCTCATATGGTAGTGTTTGGTAGAGAAGATGAGGAATAAAGGAAAATGGCAGGCAACTTCAGAGAAAAGAGGTTTTTCTGCTTGGGTGAATACAAGATAATTCTTATTTGCTTCAATAACTTAGGACATCATCTTGGTAAAGGGCAGATCTTGGAAAGTGAACAAGAAAAGCACACCAAATAGAGCACATTACATTATATATTTCATAGACAACTAACTTACCTAATGGAAATCCAGGACATCTGGGCCAATAAAGTGAAATTTTGAAACAGAATTGTCAGTAAATAGGAGTAGAAAAACAAATGAGAAGAATGGAAAAATTAGAGATATATTAAGTATGTTCTGGTTTCATTTGCAATTGATACATTTTCAATTGGATATATTTGTTTTAGGGTATGTTTATTCAATTAAATGGATTTATAATATTTTATATTAAAGTGTAAGACATGCTGTGGATATTTTCCAAGCACATGAATTTCAGCTGGCACTAGATTTAGGAGGAACCCATGTAAGAGAAAAAGGTTTTTTAGAATCCTCTTCCTTATCTAGCCCATAATAGCTGATCAAATTGAGCATTCTCAATACCAGACTCTGGACACTTGTTTTTTTTTTTTTTTTTTTGCGCGGTACGCGGGCCTCTCACTGTTGTGGCCTCTCCCGTTGCGGAGCACAGGCTCCGGACGCACAGGCTCAGCGGCCATGGCTCACGGGCCTAGCTGCTCTGCGGCATGTGGGATCTTCCCAGACTGGGGCACGAACCCGTGTCCCCTGCATCGGCAGGCGGATTCTCAACCACTGCGCCACCAGGGAAGCCCTGGACACTTGTTTTTTAAAGGCTTACTTCATTGCAGGCACAGGCGTAAGTAAAAATACCACATTGCCATCTTCCCTAAACTCCCACATTTTATCCCAGGGCAAGTCATACTCTTGGTTTGGGTATTCAACATGATGGTGGAGATGCCTGATTATGGTTAGTAATATGTGACTTCTCTTAGATCATAAATTGATCCTTACTTGACAGCTCTCTTCCTTTGCTTCTTCAAAGGGAGAAACCAAAGTGTTGAGTAGGATGTGACATGCCATCTTAACAAGCAGGATGTTCAGACTGAGAACTTGTGAGAGAGAAAATCAGTGAAAACTATCAGAATTAATATGGGAGCCCAGCATGTTAGCATGTTATACAATCAATATACAAAATCCATAGTTTCTCCAATTAATCAGAAAGAGCAAGATAAAAGGTCTCATGGGTAAATACTTTGTTCAGGTATAGCAAAAAAACAAAAACAAAACCACATCTATGAATAAAGTTACCAAGATATGTGTAAAATCTCTATGAAGAAAGTGATGACAGTTTATTTAAGAATACAGAGAAGCTCTAAAATATGCAGAGATGACATGTTAATGAATGAACAGGCTCAGCATCATGAAGATTTCAGTTCTCTCTAAATCTGCTAATGGAACTATAATAAGTAACCATAATATAATAGTAATAATAACTGAGTAGAAAGAATAATAATATAGTATCACAAAAAAGACATATATATGGTAACTTAATGTATGATGAAGTTATTCTAAATCAATGGATAGAGGATAGATTTTAATGGTATTATAAAAAATAAATATTTATAAAAATATATATCTATCTATATAGAATAAAGAAATCAGAGAGGAAAATTTCAAAACAATTTTTCCTTAGACTTTAAAATTTTCATACATAAGACTACAACATGAAAAGAAAAGTAACATACTGGGAAAATAATTGCCATATATGTACATGTATATGTATGTACATATATATTACATATCATGTCATGAATTAACTTCAAGTAGTATGTAAGGAAATTATGCAAACATTAAGAGAGTAAGGGCCATCACATAAGTTTTGTTAGGCTGAACCTTGTATAAGCATGATTACTGAGAGGCAAAAGAATTCCACTAGAATTGCAGTCTACACTGTGCTCAACAAACCCTGCCATAATGGGGTTGTATCTAGTTGGAGGAAGACTTCTTTCTATTTTCAACAAAGTGCTCAGTGGCTTATAGTGGTCCTGATGAAGAAAAAGGATATCAACAGACAATTCGTAGAAGAAATACAAAATGTTCAAGCTGCATATGCAAAGATTTTCACTGTGCTTGTAATCTAATTAAAATTACTTTGCATTACCTGTAATGCTAAGTAAGACGAGAAAAAAATATGACTACAATAAGTAAAACGATTTAAAATATCCAAAGTTGGTATGGGTAAAAAGAAATGAGTGCCCTCTTTACAGTGTTAAAGTATAAATAAGTATAGAACTTTGGAAGATATCTATTAACTTACAAAATATATATGAGTTCAGCAATTCCACTTCTAGATATTTATTTTACAAATGCAGATATATATAAAGATTCATGAACAAATATTTTAGTTGCAGCAATGTTTCTAAAATTAAAATAGAAAAATAACTAAGTTTTCATCAATGTAATAAAGGATAAGCAATTATTTTAAAATCATTTCATACAATAATACACATATAACATGTGAACAAATGTTAATAAATTTAACATTTATTAACATTATAATATCATTATAATATCATACAGAGTATCATTATAATATCTTACAGAGTATTTTCACAGACCTAAAATTCTCTGTGCTCCACCTGTTAATGCTTTGCACCCAACCTTCAACAACCACTGATCTTTTTACTGTCTCCATAGTTTTGCCTTTTCTAGAATGTTATATAGTTGGAATCATACAGTATGTAGCCTCTTCAGATTGCCTTTTTCTTACTTAGAAATATGCATTTAAGGTTCCTTTCTGCCTTTTCATGGCTCGATAGTTCATTTCTTACTAGCACAGAGTAACATTCCATTGTCTGGATGTAACATAGTTTATTTACCTATTAGCCCCTCAAGGACATCTTGATTGCATCCAAGTTTAGCCAATTATGAATAAAGCGGCTCTAAACATACCTGTGGAGATTTATGTGTGGATATAAGTTTTCAGCTCCTTTGGATAAATACCACGAGCATGAACTGTATAGTATGGTAAGAGTATATTTAGTTTTGTAAGAAACTGCCAAAATGTCTTCCAAAGTAGCTGTAACATTCACATTAGCAATGTCTGAGTTCTTATTGCTTCACATCCAAGCCAGGATTTGATGTCAGTGTTCTGAATTTTGGCCACTCTAACAGGTGTGTAGTGGTATCTTATTGTTATTTTGATTTGCATTTTCCTGAAGGCATACAACGTGGAGTATCTTCTCAAATGCTTATTTTCCAATTGGTGAGGTGTCTCTTAAGGTCTTTGGCCTATTTTTTTAATTGGATTGTTTAGGTTCCTATCGTTGAGATTTAAGAATTCTTTGTATATTTTGCATGACAGTTCTTTATCAGATGTCTCTTTCACAAATTTTCTCCCAGAGTTTGACTTGTTTTCTCATTCTCTTGATATGGTCTTTTAAAGAGCAAAATTTTTAATTTTAATGAAGTACAGTTTATCAATTATTTCTTTCATGGATTGTGTCTTTGGTGTTGAATCTAAAAGGTCATCTTCATACTGAAGGTCATCTAAGTTTTATGCTATGTTACCTTCTAGGACTTCTAGAGTTTTGTGTCTTACACATAGGTCTATGCTCTATTTTGGGTTAATTTTTGTGAAAAGTGTATGCTCTCTGTCTAGATTCATTTTTTTCATGTCCTGTTGTTCCAGTGCCATTTGTTGAAGAGAATTTTCTCTATTTTATTGCCTTTGCTCCTTTGTCAAAGATCAATTAATTATATTTATGGAGGTTTATTTCTGAGCTCTCTATTTGTCTATTCTTCAGATATACTCTACTCTCTTGATTACTGTAGATTTATAGTAAGACATGAAGTGGGGCTTTCAGTCCTCCAACATTGTTCTTCTCCTCCAGCATTATGTTGGCTATGCTGCATCTTTTGCCTCTCCATATAAACTCTATAATCAGTTGGTCAATATCCACAGAATAAGACACTGGATAAGAGTTTGTAGTGTATAGACTGTAGTATATATTGATTGGAATTGCATTGAAGCTATAGTCAACATGTGAAGAAATGACATCTTGACAATATTGAGTCTTCTTTTCCATTAACGTAGAATA
Organism: Mesoplodon mirus; assembly: GCF_964341445.2. Taxonomy (NCBI): domain Eukaryota; kingdom Metazoa; phylum Chordata; class Mammalia; order Artiodactyla; family Ziphiidae; genus Mesoplodon; species Mesoplodon mirus. Next base: position 49,501,809 of record NC_138984.1, read on the forward strand.
TCTGTCCATGTTCTAATGGGTTCTAATTTAAATGACATTGTACTTTTATTTTCAAATTCCACTTGTTCATTATTGGTATATAAGAAAGTAACTGACTTTGTATGTTAACTTTATATCTGTGAACAAAGACAGTTTTATTTCTTTCTTCTCAGTCTGTATATCTTTTATTTCATTCTCTTGTCTCATTGCATTAGCAAGGACTTCCAATACAATGTGTGTGATAAAGGAGTGGTGAAAGGATACATCCTTGCCCTGTACCTGATCTCAGTGGGAAAACTTTGAGTTTCTCTGTTAAATACGATGTTAGTTGTAGGTTCTTTGTGGATGGTCTTTATCAAGTTAAGAAATTTCTTTTCATAATTTACCAAGAGTTATATCATAAATGCATGCTAAATTGAGTATTATGAAGGATAAATAAATATATGTAATAAGATAGAAGTCTTGTTTTAGAACCCCATGGTTTGTTTCCCCATCCATTCCTATGTCTCTTGTACGAGGAGTATACTTCCCCACCATATTAATTTTTTGGCTGGACCATTGTCAATGGAATGTGAGTGAAATATTATATATTATACATGCTATCTCCAAGCACAATATAAAAGTGCATTATTTGGTTACTCCTTTTGCTCCTTATGTTACATTTTCCATGAGAATACCATGTTCTAGAAATGGGGGCTGCTCTTTCAGCCTGAGATGTGGAATGAGAACACGTGGTGAGGAAACCTGTAGCATCACCCGCAAGCTGAAGCAAAGTCTTGTCCTGGAAGAAAATCTATTGAGTTTATTACTATTGTTCTTGACCCTCTTGGCAAAGAGTAGCACATTCTAGATTTCTTAAGTTAAGAAAAGTGAGTTAAGGAAGACTGAGACTGTTGATGATTCTGATGACCCCTCTATATAAGAAAGTGTTAGAATAGTTTCCCCTCTTATGCAGATAATCTGATACTTAACTTGACAACATAAAACTTATCCTTGTTGTATACATAGAATATCTTGCGACATGGAAATGTTCCTTTAAATGTTATCAAAAATAAAAATGGCCTTTATAGGAACATAAAAAGACAATTAGTTTTATTGTGCATTAGGAAATTTCATAGATCTATTTCTCAAATAAGGAAGATTAGAAAACAAATAAAGGATATGAAAATGTTAACACTTAGATTACTTTCAAAATGTACATATTTTGCCAAATTCAATTCATTTTTAAAAGGTCATCTATTCCAGTTCTTAAATAAATTTACTTTCTTTCTTTGTTTTTGTCTATTCTAGATAATAAAAAGTACCTAGCTATTAATTGGAGTATGTCAGCTGCTATTAGAGGGAGAAAGACGTAGATTAATTTTCTTTACCTGAGAAAGAAAAAAGAGAAAAATATGTCTTTTACAATTGCATAAATACGTTATTTGATTGATTTATTGATTTCTTCAAGTGATTATTTAGAGAATATTATGAGATGAGTCTGCTATTGGAAACATGAAAGAACTCTTTACAAAACTTAAATATCAGAAAAGCAATGATCAATAGCAGAAATAAATTCATTTTAAAAATCATACATGAATGTGAGATATAAGCTCTAAAGCAAATTAAATTCCAAAGATCTCCTCATCAGCCAGCCACGATAGGTTTGAAGGTCATTGTTGCTGAATATTTGGCTAAATTTCAACTCAATTTGAACCCTGATCAGTGATTCAAAACTGACCCACACAGATGGGCAACCATGTGGTGCCCCAGTGCATATTAATCAGAAGATTCCTATACTCCAGAAAGGAATAGATGGGATGTTTGAAAAGAAACTGTGTGAGGACAACATGTAGAAAGCTTGAGTGATGTGCCAAACAATTCTGAGACACTTTGCATATTGACTTTTCACTCTGTGAGGCTCTTTTGCCTCTAGGGAGTCGAGACCCTGAATCATTTTTCTGTGTGTGAAAGGAACAATCAAGGAATAAACACTTGGTTCAAAGGATTTACAGAGATATTAGCTCTATAGAACACAAGACTTGGAGTTGCCTGGTGGTCTAGTGGTTAGGATCTGATGCTTTCACTGCTGTGGCTGGGTTCAGTCCCTGGTTGGGGAACGGAGATCTTGCAAGCCACATGGAGCAGTCAAAAAAAAAATACAAGACATACTAAATTTCTATGTTTTGATTTTCTTATAGTGAATATAGTTAGTTTTTAGTTATTCATTTATTTTGTGCCTGACCTTCTTGATGCCTTAGGGGTATGGCGAACTGGAAGTGTGAAGTAATCAAAGCATGGATATATGTGACTTTGAGAATTCTGTTTCATTTTGAATCCAAATTTAATAATGTCTACATTGGTTTAAGAGACTTATGTCTTTTTCATTATCTAATTTTGGATATCTGAAAATGGTTCCTATTTTCTCAATATGCTTTGATAAAAATAACTCTGTGTAAACCCAAACAAATTATAGATATAACTGATAATATAAAGTACAGTAAAAGTTACTTGAATATTTTCTATTCCCATATATTCTTTTATTTCCTCAATAGATACATTTATAAGAAAATAAATAACTTGAATAATTTTATGACCAAAATTACCCAATAAGAAAAAAAAGATTGTCTTATCTTCACATTATGAATAGAAAATACAATAAAACAAATATTGATTTTAAAAACTCACTTAACAGTGAGTATCTGATTCTCAGATACTGACAATCCCTTGCATTTAGAAAGAACTTCCTTAAAAATGTCTTATTTGGATAATTTAAATGAGCTCTAGAGAGCAACTTTACTCTTCCTTTTATAACCAAATCAACCTTATCAAATCTTCGCCTCTTTTTAATCATTTCTCTGCAACAACAACAAAACAAAGCAGCATTCTTAAATGTAAATTTCCAACCACCTTAAGAAAACCTAGAATTTCTGACTTGGTATTCTATCCTGGACTTTTTTTTCTTGTTATACCCTTTTGTTACAAGTGCAGAATCTGAGGCTAACCAGGTTTCAGTAACTTGCCTACCATCACACAGCTAATCAGTAGCAGAGCTGGGATTCTAAGGTTCATATATATCTCTATACGATCTAGATTAATCTCACTCAAAAGGTCCTAGTCTTACCATCACATTAGTATATGCAGATACAGACCATCTTTCTTAATAATGACTTCTCTCTGTCATAACTATCTAATCAGTTACCAAGCCTCACTCTTTCTTCCTTCTTTAAAGCATATTTTCATCTTATTTTCTTTTTTAATGTCCATTTATCCAATAAGTATTTTATCTTGATAGGTAACTGATTTTTTTTTGCTTTATTTTTCTCACTGATAATATAGCCAAACACAAGCACTAGTTTTAATGACTTAAAATACTTTCATTTTTGTTTTAAAACATAATTTTCATCATAGTGTGTCTTCACACAGGGGTTCCAAATTGTACTCCATCTATGCATAGTGGTTTTCCTGGAGTGTGGTGAGGGGAAGGGCCTGAGGAGGCACAGATATAATTCCTTCATCCCCCAACTTTAACAGAATAGATCTTCTTTTGTCAGTTTTATATATTGGTTTTTGCTCTGTTTTAATTTGAAGAAATGATTCCTTTATTGTCATTAGCACCTCTAGCAGTAGAGAAGTAGTAGCAGTTGCAGTAGTAATAATAGAAATATGTATATTTTCGTTACCCTAATACTTCATAATGCAAACTTCGAGCCAAAGGCTACATTTTAAAATATCAAAGTCATCATTTAAATCATATACATTCTCAAGATTTTAGGATCATTAAATCTGAGCAGATGTCATAAAAACCTATTATTTAACATAGCTCAAATACAAGGACCCTGAGCAGTCTAAATTCCCTCTACTCACCTAACTTGTACTTTTCCTGAACTGCAGGTTTGGATTGTGGTGTTTTGCTGGTAGGTGCTATTAAAATGGATTCTCCAAGCCCTTGGTGCATTCCCAGGCCCAAATGTAAAACCCTGATAAGCTTCAAGAGTTCTTTTTATTATTTCTCAGACTCCTTTTCCCTCTTTGCTCTTTGAGAGGCAATATGGAGAAGGGTTAATATTTAGATTTTCTTTAGGTGGTGATAGATGTTTATGTTATTATTAATTATTAAAAAGTCTCCTTAAGGGACTTTGGTTTGCATTTATTTATTACAACAGATATTATTTAGGCTCTCATTAGAGTGGGATTTTTAAAATTTAATAGTCAATATCTAATTTGAGTGAAGAAATTGCCAATATCTTGTATTCTTCTTTCACTGGGATAAACATGCCTGGTCTTTTGTTTTCATTTTATTACCAACTTATTTTATAATATGAAGATAGAAAAGAAGACTATTAACTGAAATCTTGAACAATCAATTAAAATAATACTGGAAAAAATTGTACCACCCTAAATTACCTACCATTTTGAGATGAAATGCCCAAAATTAGAAGCCTTCCACCTGTGGCCAGATCAACGTATACGAAAACTTTTGTCCTTAAGTTTTCAGCCTCAAGACTTTTTCTCTTCAATACTTTTCCTGCAAGAGTAAGAAGAACCTTCTGTAATACTTGTTCTGAACTTCTGTAGTCCTTGTCTTTAACACCTTTGTGTGTGTATATACATATATATATATATATATATATATATATATATATATATATATATATATAATTTGGGGACAATCCTCTCATCTTGGAATATGAGGTTTTATTTTAATATGGAAACTATATATATACTATTGTGTTTATATAACTTTGAGGAAAGTCATAATAAACATGTTTAATTCTCTACTTTGAGGATGATTTTGATTATAACATAGGATGAGGTATTAAAAAGCCAAACCTTTAAACTGGCATATAATAACTTGATCACACCAGCATACAGTACGGTAGATAATACTAGTTTCAATTTGCATCTTTAATCAAAGTAAAGCATTTAATAATAATTATGTCCCACTTTTCTGTGTGGGATTTTGGAATAGAGAAGCTAATTGTATAAACAATAAACTCTGACATAACATATAATAGACTTGGAAAAGAGATTAAGAAAAACCTTCACTGCTCAGACAGCTTAGAGTAGGTTAGATAAAGAAAATGCAGCAAAAGCGGAAAAGTGCTGTTAAAATACTCCTTCTTGTCACCAGCTGAAAGCTGCCATATTTGGACTACAATTATTCAGAATATGCACTAAAACAACAATCACCAGTAAACAATACCATGCTTTTGATATATTAGGCTGACTAATCACAGCAAGTATGTGAGGAGAAAGTTCAAAGCAAGTCTATTGGAGCCTATTGTCACTTAAAAAAAAATGTAATGTCTTATAATTGGAATTTTTCTTATAACTTTTTTTTTTTTTTTTTTTTTTTGCAGTACGCAGGTCTCTCACTATTGTGGCCTCTCCCGTTGCAGAGCACAGACTCCGGATGCGCAGGCTCAACGGCCATGGTTCACGGGCCCAGCCGCTCCATGGCATGTGGGATCTTCCCAGACCAGGGCACGAACTCATGTCCCCTGCATCGGCAGGCGGACTCTCAACCATTGTGCCACCAGGGAAGCCCTCTTGTAACTTTTTATTGTGAAATAATTATCAGTTCACAAGAAATTGCAAAGAAATCTACATGGAGATCTTATTCACCACCCTCCTCCAACCATGTTTTCCTCTTGTGTAACTACAGTGCAATCATCAAAACTAGGAGATTGATATTGGTATAAATCACAGAGGTTATTCAGATTTCACAAATTTTTCTTTCATGCATTCACTTGTGTACCTGTGTCTCTGTGTGTATAGCTCTATGTAAGTTTATCATTTTATCACAAGTGTAGTTTCATGTAACTACCACCACAGTCAAGATTCTCAACAGTACCATCATCACAAGACTCCCTGTACTGTCTTAATAACCATATCCTACCCTCCATTCCATCCCTAACCCCCGCAATCACTAATTTGTTCTCCATGTTTATAATTATTTTGTTTCACAGATGTTAGATAAGTTGAGTCATGTAATACCTGTCCTTTTGTGACTGCCTTCAGCATAATATCCTTAAGATTCATTGAAGTTATGTGTATAAATAGTCCATTCTTTTTAATAGCAGAGTATTATTTCATGCTATGTATGCATCACAGTTTTTTTAACCATTTACCCATTGAAAAATATTTGGGGTTTACAGTTTTTGGTTATTACAAATAAAGTTGCTTTAAGTATTCATGTGCAATTTTTGTGTGAAAATAGATCTTCATTTCTCTGAGTTATATGCTCAAGAGTGCAATTGCTGGGTCATTTGGTAAGTCCATTTTTAGTTTAAAGAGGAATTACCAACCATTTTCCAGATGTCTGTACTTATATAAAACAATTAAGAAAATAGAAAATTTGGGGAACTCAGGACTAGGCAAAGAATTAACACCAAAAGAAAGATCAAATAAAAGTAAAAATATGTAAATTGGACCTCATCACAATTAAAAACTTTTACTCTGTGAAAGATCCTGAGAAGAGAATGAAAAGACAAACTATAGGACTGAGAAAATCTTTGCTAATCATATAACTGATCAAGACCTTGCATATAAAATATATACAGAATTCTTAAAACTCAGCATTTTTTTTTTTAATCCTTGAGCCACACAAGTGCTTTACTCCTAGGAGGAGTGAGAGAAGCCTTGAGGTTCTCCAGAGAGTACAGGGTGTGACGAGCATACAGTTACACAGTACCATAACATGGGCTGTCCTCTACTGAATTTATCAGTAAACTTATCTGTTTTAATTAGGCTATGATAAATATAATGGTATATTTATATACATAAAATATGTATGATAAATAAAATATGATCAATAGTATAAAATATGGATGATCATAGTGTTGTGAGATCACTTGCATGCTCTCTTGCCTCTTACTAATTCTAATCTTTAGGAAACTTTCTCCTTTCTTCCTAGGGAACCTACTTATATACCACAAACTGAGGCATAGACTGCAAATGACAATGAAATATTTAAGCAGAAATATTAAGTGCAGAATTTGAAAAAAGAATCCAGTTTGATAAATATATACTGAATTACAGATAAAAAGTGATGTGGGAATTCACTGCATAGATCTAAAGGGAGATTAGAGCAGGATAGGAAAATTAATAAAAATCAAGAGGAAAAAAGTCAGGCATCAAGGCTAAAAAGAATGACATAAAAAGGATGTAGATAATTCATATTACATAAATTATCCAATTTAATCATATATTTGTGAGTGTTGGTAATTTATGACATTATCAAGTAATTCTTGTGAATCTTTTCATGGATCTTTTTTTCAACGTTATGCTGTAATCAAAGTTCTTTGGCAGATGGTGAGCAGGGGAAGGAGTTGGCAGAAGGGAGTATATTTTCCATCATGCAAACCATTGTGTATGCAGACAGCCAAATAATTTGCCTCCATATAAGCCCAGAAATTCAAGGAAATAAGTTATTTTTAAACCATTAAGTCAAATTATCTTACTAGAATAAAATTACTAACACAAATCACTAACAGAGAGAATGAAACAGTATGAACTAAATTCTCTTTATAAAACTTCTAAATGGTATTTTTTTTTTCATTTGTATACATACTCCCACAAATTGGTCTTTTCAAAATGACTTTCTTTTTTCAATATTCTTTACCTATTTTTCACTGAATTTCATTAGAGCATACTGACTGTATAGATGAGTTCCATACTTCCCTTTGACTAATTTTCTTACATTCTAAAAAAATGCCATTAAAAAACATGAAATTGCTTGCCATATTAAAGTTGTCCTAAGTAAATATTCCTCAATCGGTTCCACTTTTAGCTTTTTATGTGAGCTTGTAGGAGAGTAAAACATATCACACAATGGTGCAAATATCAATTTTCTCCCACTCAATGAATTTTTGTCTACTCATCTATAATTTATTCAAAGAATTTCATTCTGGCATAGAAAAAATTCATCTGTTCTCTTAACAGCGGTGAAAGATCCTCAACAAAATCATCAGATTGGGATTATTCCCCAAATTGTGAACTTTAAAATGTGTGCAGAAAACTATATCAGAGATAATACTGTTCATTTGATGGTAATTTATCTAATTCTTCATAAATTTGCTTATTCTTCAATTATTTCACATTTGATATTGAATCTAAATGACTACATCTTTTCAAAAATTACTGAAGGTGCTTAAAGGATAAATCAGTGGATAGGTTTAGTGAGTTAAGAATAAATAAGACACTTCCATTATCCTCACATTTCTAAAAATAAGTTACGAGCTTCTTTTTAAAGCAATTTGTTAACAGCTCACACAATTGAAAGGATCATATATTTGACAGAGCAATTCAACTTCTACAAATGTATCCTATAGATATATTCAAACATATATGCAAGACATGCAAAGTAATAGATAGGAAATAGACTTATATAGACCTACAAGTATGTATGTTAGAATAAATTTTCCCAACAAAACAAATATATTTAACAAATGTATGTATAACATTGTAGTGAGTTATCACTGAAAAATTCACATTTTATATTTAATATTCAAAACATCTATATTCCTTCTGCATCTCCCACCTGTCCCTCCTACATACCCCTCTTTACAAATTCATTGTTAATTACTTTCTCCTTACTAATCATTTTTTCATGCTTCCATTCAGATATAGGTACAGGTATAGATATAGATATAGTTACAGTTATAGATACATCCTTCTCAATTTCTCACACAACAGTAGTTTTATCATTACTTTTCATTATTACATATAAAGCACCTCCTTTGAAACCAACTTTGAAACTGAACATTACCAATGTATAATTATTTATCATATCTTTCAGATTATTTAAACATACTTATTCTTTATATGCTCAAATCATATTTCAGCTTAGGATTGATGACTATTTTCCCACAATAAAGGTCTTCATATTCATTTTTTTGTATAGCCATGCTCTAACTTAGATGGACACCAGATTTTGGAAACCTCAGTAGTTAGTGGAGAGGACTTCCAGAAAGGTGGTAAGAGGAGATTGGTGGGCACTTTCCCCAGCAAAACAATTATTGGTGAAACAAATTATCTGCTGCAAATTATTAAAACAATCTTATAGAAGGTAGACATTTCACTAATGGCAAGCAGTGAATGGAGAAATATTTATTCAAGAATATATACTAATTCTCATTAAAATAAGTGAGAGTCTGGCATTTGAGCCACAACCCACTTAAATTTCCTATTCTCCCCTTCCCCCCAGCAGTTCTTCACTGATCAAATGTAACCAACATACCGGACTCCCTTTCTTCACGAACTCCTATTCTAGGGCTATAGTTTCAGTCTAGAGCTACAGTTCTACACTGGGAGGGCCAGGGTGACAATTCTTATCCCCAACTATGAGTTGCAGGAGCTCTATCCCTAGTAAACATGGATAAGAAGACTCTGGTTCCCTTAACCCACCTTCAAGAACTCATAGGGCAAGAGCTCTACCCAAAACAGGCTGAGAATACTGGGCCCAGATTGCCCTTTCTACAGGTTGCTCACAAGGTAGAAGTTCCATATTGGGAGGAACCTCTGCTTGCACCACATTTGGTAATGTCTCATTAATCACACTGCTTTAAAAATTTGAATTTGTTTCCACTTATTTTGATGTTGTTTTGCTACTCAAACTATTCATATGTACATTAGAGTTTGAGAAGAATTGTTTAAGCTTATTAACATAAAAGTGCTTATCTACTTAAAGCTTTTTGATTTGTAGTTAATATAAGAACTGATGCTATAACCATTTATTTTATAAAGAGAGCTATAAATGTGTAATACATTGAGTGGGAAATATGTGAAATTTTAGCATGAAATTTTACAATATACTCAATCATTACAAATTTAAAATTGTAATATATAAAGTTTATTTTTTCAAGAATATTTAATATAAATTAATATTGAGTTAATTAACTTAGTATTCAAAATATACAATAAAAAAGACACTCTACAAAGCTGCTTCATTACATTATACATTTTTAAAGCACTATCTGATTTATCATTAAGCACACTTGATTACTGAAGTATTTCTCTACTATTTTTTTGATCCCACTGCCATCTTTCCAGACCAATTTTTCATTACTACTCACATAAACCATTTTAATTATGTTTATCTAATTTCTCAGTATCTGGAATCAACTTTGAGATCATAGTTCCAGTGCCTTTCTCAGTCTCCAAACAGTGTCTGGGTGATGGCAATGGTTTTTGCATTCCTCTAAATGCCCACCCCTCCAAAATTTATAATCCCTAACCAGATTGCTTCCTTGGGTATCAAAATCACAACCCAGTGCATTTTGCACATTTTAATTCGAAGTCAAACAGTTCATTACCAAATTCATTTCCCCCCATTTATCTTCCCTAGCAAGTGCCCTGACTGACTTCCTCTTCCTCACTGGAATAAACATATTCCTTTGATACATATTAATCACAAATATTTCTTTATTACACTATTTTACCATTATCCCTTTCTTTTCCCTTCTACATGATAGGAGAGAAGCTGTTTACATATTCATTAAAACAATACATATTTTTAGTATATAGTATATATTAAAGGTGCTTGCATTATCTTACATATTTTATATCTTCAGTATCAAATACTATACATTTAGTTAAAACTGAATAGAGACGTGGGATAGGGAGGATGGGAGGGAAGCTCAAGAGGGAGGGGATATGGGGATATATGTATGCATATGGCAGATTCACTTTGTTGTACAACAGAAACTAACACAGTATTGTGAAGCAATTATACTCCAATAAAGATCTATTAAGAAAAACTGAATAGAGCATACATGCACCTATACAATTCAAAATTCAAAAACCTTAATGGTTTTGAAGTGCCAGCTGAATAAATTATATACTTTTCTGCCTGTTTTTCTGAATTTTCATGATCTGGTTAAAACCTATTTTTACTTTATATGTTCTATTTATTTTCACTCAGTCCTAATTAAAGTACCTTAAGAGCGATTTTTCTCTCTATCTTGTTTTCTTTTCCGTATGCCTCATCCATTTTGTTTCCTTGTAATGTGTTCTCTATCTCCCATGTCCTATTCTCTCTTAGGATCTTAGTTCCCCGACTAGGGATCAAACCCATGCCCCCTGCAGTGGAAGCGTGGAGTCTTAACTGCTGGACGGCCAGGGAACTCCCTCACTCACTTTTAATCTTAGTAGGAATTTGAAGATTCATCTTTTAACACCTTACTTTCTAATATACATGCTAAATCTACCCATGAGTGACAGCTGAAACGTTATGAGGCCTTTATTTCCTTTAGAAAGTGTCACACCATTCTTCCTTGTGTTTCTTTCTAAACATTGTGTTTATTTTGATTAGGCTTATATCAGCAATGAGTTTTGCAAGTTTCTTATATTTTAACATATCTGGATCTCTTCATTTTTGTTCATTTCTAAGTCTCCACTTCGTATCAATTTTTTTCTTTAATCTTCCTTATAACAGAGATCTGCTGGCAATGAATTCTGTTTTCATATGGCTGAAGGTCTTTTCTTCCTTCATTTTTCAAGATATTTTTGCACAGTATAGAGTTCTGAGTTGAGAATTTTATTTCTTTCAAAATTTTAAAGAAGTCATTCCATTGTCTTATGGTCCCACAGTTTCAAAATGTAAGCCTGACTTCTTTATTATTTATGCATGAAATATGTCTTTTTTGGTCTGGATACCTTCAATACTTTATTTAAATCTTTAATTTTAGCAGTTTAAATGTGAAATGTCTAGGTGCTGTGTGTGCCTGTGTGTGTGTGTGTGTTGTTCATCTTGTTTGGGTTTCACTGTGATTCTTGGATCTGAAGTTTGATGTCTTTTTCTTTACTCTAGGGAAATTTTCGGCCCTTACCTCTTTAAATATTTCTTCTTTCCCATTTTCTCTCTCTTCTCTTTTGGGATTCCAATCGTGTACATTATTTTTTAATTGTTCCGCAATTTTTGAATGCTCTCTTCTATTTTTTTTCTACAATCCTTCTTCTCTGTGTAGTTCAGTATAGGTAGTTTCTAATGACCTATCTTCAAGTTTCCTGATTCTTTCCTCAACTGTGATGAGTCCACTCATGGGCTTTACAAAATAATTCTTCACCTTGGTTTCAATAGCTTCAATTTCCAGCATTTCTATGTGAATTTTATTATTTCCATTGCTTTCTGTAATTTCCCATTAGGCTATGCACATTTTCCATAAGTCCCACTAGAGACTTTAATGCATGTGTTACACATTATACATTGTATACAGTGTAAGAGTTATTTAAATTCTCTATGTGGTTGTTCGAACAACTGGACCTATATCTGAATCTGGTTTTATTGTTTGCTTTATCTTTTAAAAGTGGATTGACAGTTTTTCTTCTTTTTTATAATTTTATTTGAGTGTTGGACATTGAATTCTGTATATAGAGCAGCAGAGACTGAGGTAAACAGCATTCATGCCTGGAAAAAGGCATACTTTTTTGTTGATGGATATTTCTGGGATTTAGTCAATCTAGTCCAGAGTTGAAATGGGTTTAGTTTTGTTTTGTTTTCCTATGATTACTTTTAATACCTTGGTGGCAGAAAATTCCTCTAGAATTACCTTGTGCAGCTAGAGATACTAAAATATTTTTTAAATTAATATTTCCATTCCACCCTGAATGTTCAGTCTTCTGTTTACAACTTTGGCCCAGAGTGGGTTTCTGTCTCTGCCTGTGAACTTCTCTCTGGGGTAGAGTGTGATTGCTTGTGACTCTGTTCTTGATAAGTTATTGATTAGCCATAGCTGGCATTTTGTGCTGTCCACTTTCATCCTCTGTTTTAGGCAGGTCCTGTTTCCCAAGCCAAATGATTATCCAAAGTCAAAATTAAATGCAAAATTTTCCCCATGAAGATCTTTTTTTCCTTCCTTCAGATGAATTTCTACTTTCCCTTCTTCTTAAATCCCCATAAAACTTAATATATCCCTCTTATTGATGATTTACACTTGTTATTTTGTGATATATATGCATACATTTATCTCTTCTATGATGTATTGAGACTTTAAGTCTTTGCAATGTCCTATAAATCTTGAAATTCCTAAAGTAGGTAGAACACAGTGAGTTATCAATATTCAAAGAATAAAACCACCTTGTAATATAATCCAATGTGTGATGCATGTATGCATATAGAGCTCAGTATCAATAACTTATAGTTTAAAATAATCATTCTAAAATGAACATTTTCATATATAAAAAAAAAACCCAAAAATATTAGATGGAAAGGGGTCTGAAGATAGAATCATAGACTTCCCTCCTAAGTTGCTGGCTTCATGTGTCAGGTTAATTATTTCACTAATTAAAACTCTGGGTCATTCATGGTAGGATAAAGATCTAATTTTTTAAAAGGTATAGCCTCACAAGGTTTTGCTGACTCTGCAGTGTTAATAAATTTTATTTCTTTAAAGTACATCCTGTTCAATGAAAAAAAAAAGATGATCTAGTGGAGCTACTGGATTGATATTGAAGGGGCACTGGAAATCCCATAACAGTAAGAGTTGAGCACTTTCATTATGGTGTAATGCCAGGATTCTGCATAATATATTAGAAATTATGTCTACTTTCTTAGCTCCTTTCCATTAGCATTCTTATACTATTACATTATTCATCATATAGGAAATTTGACTTTAAACTGACAGTGAAGGAATCTTTGGACTATGCACAAACTGCTTATAATTCTTTCACAGTAAATTTTACAAGTCTACATTATTATATTAAGTAATTCTCTCTGCTTTGAAATGCTATGGTGGTTTGAAAAATATTAAATATACTTTCCTTTTGTGGAAATTGACAGAGAAAATCCCATGCTTAGAATATTTTCAAAATTAAAACATGAGATCTTTATAAAATAAGAACCAAAATATTTAAAGTAGTCAATTTATAGAATATTATTCTGTTTATTTCTTATGCAAAGTAAATGTATTCCTGGGAAATAAAATGAATGATTCTAATAAAAGAGTGGTATACATACTAATTATGATAAAAGATGAACTAATTCCTTTTCAAGACACATGAAAGACAATCTTTTGTGTGAATTTCTCAAGAGAATTTTTAAAAGAATTACAAAATAGATTATAAATTATACATAAATTATATTAATTTATTCAATCTTTTATCTAACTGAGGTTATGTGGAGTGTTTACTTCCAAAAAGTTATTTATATGAACACTCAAACACACTATTTCCCTGAAGAAATGCACACACACACACACATACACATGCACACATTTCCTTTTCCCTTTCTTACTATTAAAATATTTACTATAATTATTAGAGTTGCCCCTTGTGGAAAGATGCCATCATTGTATAACAACTACAACCATAACTTTAATGTTATTTTATATGTATAAATTTACTTTTAATTTCTCCTGCACTTGTTCATCTGTATGTATGCTTCACAAATCCCTTTCAGTTCAAGATTGATATGTAGACCCAGCAATCCCACTACTAGGCATATACCCAGAGAAAACCATAATTCAAAAAGACACATGTGGGCTTCCCTGGTGGTGCAGTGGTTGAGAGTCCACCTGCCGATGCAGGGGATGCGGGTTCGTGCCCCGGTCCCGGAAGATCCCACATGCCGCAGAGCGGCTGGGCCCATGAGCCATGGCTGCTGAGCCTGTGCGTCCAGAGCCTGTGCTCCTCAACAGGAGAGGCCATGACAGTGAGAGGCCCATGTACTGCAAAAAAAAAAAAAGACACATGCACCCCAATGTTCGTTGCAGCACTATTTACAATAACCAGGTCATGGAGACAATCTAAATGCCCATTGACAGATGAATGGATAAAGAGGATGTGGTACATATATACAATGGAATATTAGTCAGCCATAAAAAGGAATGAAATTGGGTCATTTGTAGAGACATGGATGGACCTAGAGTCTGTCATACAGAGTGAAGTAAGTTAGAAAGAGAAAAACAAATATCGTATATTAATGCATATATGTGGAATCTAGAAAAATGGTACAGATGAACTCATTTGCAAGGCAGAAATAGAGACACAGATGTAGAGAACAAAAGTATGGACACCAAGGGGGGACAGTGGGGGTGGTGGTGGTGGTGTGATGAACTGGGAGATAGATTGGGATTGACATGTATACATTAATATGTATAAAATAGATAACTAACAATAACCTGCTGTATAGAAAAATAAAATAAAATAAAATTCAAAAAAGATTGATATGGAAATTATTTCA
The DNA here is from genome assembly GCF_964341445.2 of Mesoplodon mirus. NCBI lineage: Eukaryota > Metazoa > Chordata > Mammalia > Artiodactyla > Ziphiidae > Mesoplodon > Mesoplodon mirus. The sequence continues at coordinate 49,516,951 of NC_138984.1, forward strand.
ACATCTTGGATAAGCTAAAATGTCTCCATCATGTCTTTCTTTAGGGCACTACTTCAAGTAGATTAGATGGCATCATTATCTGTGACAACAATATAGTAGTGAATGTGAGTTTCCTATAGATGTAGCAGCAGTTGGTGAAATATATAATCTGCTCTTTTGTAGTTATTATTCCTTGGCATTTTTGCCCTGATGAAATGGTCTAACTAATTTATGAATAGGCAGTTTGCCACTCAGACAGATGGCTCTGACTGCAGCCCAGAGACAAGGTATAGTCCAAAAATGTTGATGTTGACAGGATTTTCAGGCACAAAAAATCAAATGTCTGTCAATCTCTTCTTAAGATGTGTCATCACTAATCCACTATTTATTGCATTACGTTCTAATACAATTTATTTTCATTTTCATCAGGAGAGATTATAAAAAGAAGCATTTTAATGGGAATTTCAGAGTAAAGCTTCCTGTTCCAAACAACAACAACAACAAAAACAACATTTCTTCTTCACCTTCATCTTCAAAGAATAATAATGTATAATTCTATTCCATGACTTTTATACTGCTGGGCCAAATCTGGCCATGCTACCAAAAAAAAAAAAAAAATAGGCTTATTGACTTGAAGATAAAAATTTCATCATAGCCTCAATAGTTATTTGTTATGATTTTATCAACATCAACGGAACTACTAAGTTTATTTTCTGATCAATCTTCAGTTGAAGCTAAAGCATATCAATCACACACTGATACTATCAATATTATCAAACAGTATTTATAGTGAGTCATATAGACTTAAATGTCTATGTTATGGTACATATAGACACTGATCTTATCTATCATGTTATCTTGATATATTTTGCTAAAAATATCTCTGTTGTGATGTTTGACATGTGTAACATTAGGCACAAAATTTTATTTTGTCATAGAGTTTTCTTTAAAAAAACTTTTTGTCATGTAATGTTCTAGTGAATTTAGAGGAAATAGCTGTTTTATGGTGCAGAGAAAAAGTTACTCCATCTAAATATTGCCCCATTTAAATCCCAAACTCACTTGCAAAGTCATTTGGTACTGTTAAAGCAGTCGCTTCTTCTTGGTCTTTTTAAAGCTTGATTGAAAACAAAGAGGGGTTAAATAAAAATATATATATAATTTATTTTATATATATATTAACAATAATTATTTGCAATTTCACTACTAGTTGAACAAAACAAAGAGGACTGAATCCTGGCTTATTTTTTGGGGGGTATGCGGGTCTCTCACTGTTGTGGCCTCTCCCGTTGCGGAGCACAGGCTCCGGACACACAGGCTCAGCGGCCATGGCTCACGGGCCCAGCCGCTCCGCAGCATGTGGGATCTTCCCAGACCGGGGCACGAACCCGCGTCCCCTGCATTGGCAGGCGGACTCTCAACCACTGCGCCACCAGGGAAGCCCCTGCTGGCAAATTTTGAAGTCACATGGTAAGGTTATCAGCATTTATAGACTTGCAGTTTTAGAATAATCATACTAACAGGCAGCAGTTATAGTGACTTCTTTTAAGTAATCACAGTTTGCAGTCTTCTCCAAGAAGCCAAATTGCCAATATGAGCCAGCTTGGGGTTCTTTAGCAAGAACTCTAACATGAAGATATATGGCTAGTTGGTTAGTGATTTACAGATATTCCCACATCATCACTGTGCAGAACCCTGTGTGAGAGGAAAATGATAAATCATAGATCTTATTCTTTAGAAGTTCAGTATACAATTTACGAGAGAGGGCACATATCAAAATGAAGATGTAATAGAACCCAAGTGAAAGAGATATAATATAAAGAGTTTGATAAGAGTTGTATCAAAATAACAGATTGATTAAAACCCAGGTATAAGAAGAAAGGAAATTCAAATATCTTATGAAAAAGAAAATATTAAAAGATAATTTTTTTTTTTTTTTTTTTTTTTTTTTTGTGGTACACAGGCCTTTCACTGTTGTGGCCTCTCCCGTTGAGGAGCACAGGCTACGGACGCGCAGGTTCAGCGGCCATGGCTCACGGGTCTAGCTGCTCTGTGGCATGTAGGATCTTCCCAGACCGGGGCACGAACCCGTGTCCCCTGCATCGGCAGGCGGACTCTCAACCACAGTCCCACCAGGGAAGCCCAAAAAGATAATTTTTTAGAATTGGCAGTTTACAAACAGTTGTTTAATGTGAGAATGATAAAATTCTTATTTGCAAAAGCAAAATTTCTTTTTTTATATTAATTAATTTACTTTTGGCTGCATTGGGTTTTTGATACTGAGCACGGGCTTTCTCTAGTTGCGGTGAGTCGAGGTTACTCTTTGTGGCGGTGCCAGGCTTCTCATTATGGTGGCTTCTCTTGTTGTGGAGCACGAGCTTTAGGCACGTGGGCTTCAGTAGTTATGGCATGTGGGCTCAGTAGTTGTAGTGCATGGGCTTAGTTGCTCCATGGCATGTGGGATCTTCCCGGACCAGTGATCGGAACCTTGTCCCCTGTATTGGCAGGGGGACTCTCAACCACTGTATCACCAGGGAAGTCCCAAAATCAAAATTTCTGAAAATATCCTTGATACTTCCTTTTCATTCCACATAATATCAGGTTACCATTCTTTATTTTTTTTTAGTTGGAAACTGTTTCAATCTCACAGCAGAGTATAATTATGTAATTTAGATGTACATATTAACTAAGATTTCAAAGAGCATGCAAATCCTACCTAAAAATTCAAGATCAAGAAGGAACCATGCTATAGCTTGTGGGAAAAAGTGGCCTCAGAGACCAATCTTCTGGATGAAATTCCATGCAATGGTAAATCTCAGAAAACTACCAGCCAGCAAGAAATATGCTTACTGAATAAAATGTGCATTATCTAAGGTAGGAAAACAGATACCTTCTTTGCATAAGTTGATTTGGGGTGTAGGGTGAGTAGAACTGTGCCAGTTCTCCACAGACTTGATGGGATTCAAATTATTCCAGGAAACAAAGTTACATAACATAGACCATATTTGCAGAAAGTAGTAAAAGTGGTGACTTCTGATAACCCTTTGCTTTGTGAAACCTATCATAATGCCCGGTGATACCACTCCCTCCCAAAATGGGATATTCTAGCATATAACTGATTCAGAAAAATCCAACTAATTCAGTTAAAGGTAATGGTGAAAGAAACTAGCATAGCATTGTGTACAGATTCAATAATAAAAAAAGTGAGTTAAAGAGCATCAAAGACTACTAATAGATAAATAACATTTACCAGAGGAAATACACCCATCTAACAAATGAGTGTTATGATTAAACATTTCTCATAAATTAGAATTAATCAGTGGAATTATAATCAATTATGCTTCCATATATGTTGGCAGGTACAAGATTCACTTTACTGCAAAAAGAGCTATAAAAAACTTGATAGGGCTTCCCTGGTGGCACAGTGGTTAAGAATCTGCTTGCCAATGCATGGGACATGGGCTCAAGCCCTGGTTGGGAAGATCCTACATGCCACAGAGCACTAAACTCGTGCGCCACAACTACTGAGCCTGTGCTCTAGAGCCCATGAGCCACAACTACTGAGCCCACGTGTCACAACTACTGAAGACCTTGCACCTAGAGCCTGTGCTCTGCAACAAGAGAAGCCACTGCAATGAGAAGCCCAGGTGCTGCAATGAAGAGTAGCTCCCAATCGCTGCAACTAGAGAAAGCCCACACACAGCAATGAAGACCCAATGCAGCCAAAAATAAATAAATATTTTTTTTAAAACTTGATAAATTACTAAAACAATAAATCCAATATAAAACAACAACAAAAACAAAGGACAATTTGAAAGAAAAACCCAATCTATTTGAAGACATTAGAGAACAACCAAAAAAGTCAGGAGTTGAGAAGCCAGCTTAATTAACAAAAGAGAATCACACTGAAATGTGCTGGGCATATTCATAGCCTTCCTCTCTTTTCCTCCAGGGGAAAGAGAATATGCCCATTTGTGAGGCATTCTATAGACTGTTGGGCTGCGCCCCTCAGTCCTGCAGTCTTTGCAACTGCCCAGCCACAAGACCAAAGAAAAAACCTGGAGTCAGTGACAGAGACATCAGTGATTTATTGGACAGAGACTCTTACAAGTCAGAAGCAAAGGTCCTGGAGCAACACCCCACCACATATGGATAAAGGCAGGCAGGGCAGAGCAGCAATCTTTGCTGCATAGGGGAGAAAGAGGTTACCAGTTATAGGGGGCATGACATCCGAAGGGCTCCTTCGTTGGCAGGGGACTGCAGGAACTTGACCTCCACAGCTCTTTGGGTTACCAACTGTTGGGATGGCCGCTGTTTCCTGCTGATGACTGAACATACTGGGGCCGTTCTGGTCTGAGGGCTAGAACAATCACTTGCTGGGGGTCAGGCCAATCATACAGGCAGCTCTGATTAAACTTTAAGCTTAGGAGGGGGAGGCTATCATGTGCATAAGGGCCAGGTCAGGCAGGGGTTGTCCAGAGAGCAAGGGAGCAGCCATCTTATGGGGCCTGACCATACACTTCACCCCTCCATATGCTGCGTGACTCTCACAATCTATCTGCCTTTCTTCTGCAATATCCCTGGGGTCAGGCATGTAGAGGAATACTGCAATCAGATGCCATAACACAATACGGACAGCAGCAGCTAAAGAGTACTAACAGTAGGATGCCAAATATATTGAAAAGAGTTGTTCTCCAAGAGGTGGATAAATGTAGCTAGACACTAATGGGGTTGATTGAGATGGAGTCTATGACAGTGATGTGCCCGTCTAGGGCTTTCATAGCAGAGGAAATATTGTGAGAATTATTGAGTATATGCACACGGCATTGGGCTTTGACAAGGGTACAGCTACCACCTTGTGCCACTGCTAACGTGTCTAGGGCCATCTGGTTTTTTAGAGCAAATTGCCTCATTTGGGTAGTTTCTTTAGATGAGAGGGTGATTGCATGTCTGGTGGTATTGAAGGCAGCAGCACTGTGTTTATCCAGCACCTCCACTTGCCATTCCACATCTATAGCAGCAGGCTGGGGAGCAAAAATGGACCACAGGTAAAATCAACAAGAGGTGCATTATCCATAGGTGTCCACCCTATATTATGTTGAACATCATTACAGAAAGACCCATTATGTGTCTCTAAACAATAGGCAGTTGGTTCTATTGGTTGAACTTGGGTCATCAGGAGGCAGCCAATCCCATTCTAGACAGCATAACCTAGTGGAGTTGTGTTTACAGTCACCCAGGTCAGCCAGAGGAGGTGTTATACTGTTTCAGACAGTGGGGAAAGTCCTTCAGTGATGGATGGGATGGCAGGAATGGGGAAAGGGCATGAGCCCTTCCCTCAGGTTACCAGTCGTTACCACATGGCTGGGTTAATCTTCCAGGGAATTCCAGAGGAAGATGACTGTGGTTTTCATTGCAGCTCCAGCAGTTGGATTTATTCGGCAGAGATGCCACAGTTGGTTGCTCAATCCACAAACAGGTTTTCTCTGCTTAACATAAGGGTGAAAAGTGAGGTGTTTAACAGGCACTAAACAAGAGAGTTCATGGCCATTAAGTAAAGTACGTGCAGTGACTGAGTTTTGAGATAATACCACACCGGCCTATGGCTTTTGTCTGGGTCTACAATACCAAATTGTTTGCCTGCCTTTGTTACCTATGGCAGGTGCTGAGTACTGTAGGGATAGTTTTACAACATATCACAATGTCAATATAATGGTGCTTTTTGTGAGTAGGGGGCCTGGGTTGGTTAGTTTGGTGGTCTCAAACAGAGTAGGATAGAAAACTGGAGAGATCTATGTGTTTCTTTTTAACTTTATTCCCCACAGGGTGGAAAACCTAAACCACTGGGGACCCACTTATTAGTCCCAGAACCATCTTATGATTTTTTCCCCTGGGGGCAGGTCCTGTGGAAAGGGAAAGGGCATATATCGTCCTGACCTAGAGTGGGCAATGATCCTTCTGTGGTTAGCAGTTGAAGATGGAGAGTGTTGACCTGTTGCCGTTGTTAACATGGTATAGGCGCTAGGACAGCTGCTACATGGATGTTCATTAATGGCTTGTAGGGTTTGTGTTAATCTTGGATTCCACAGGCTGAGAGAGTGGGTTTCTTGTCTCAGTTGTTGTTTTAGTAGTCCATTCATTCTCTCAGTCAGGCTGGCAGCCGTAGGGTTACATGACATCTGGAAATGCCAGTGTATGTCATGTTCATCTGTCCATTCCTGAACTTCACGGGAAGTGAAGTGGGTTCACTGATCACTGTCAATGTCTGTGGGGGTTCCACATGACATGCACGGTTGTTCTACCCCCCAAATAGTTGTTTTCTGTGTTGTCTACCAACTAGGGTAGGCTTGTCGCAAGCCCATATGTGTGTCTACACAGGTGAGGGCAAACTTGCATCCATCAGATAGAGGCAAGGGCCCAATGTAATCCACTTGCCAGTGGCATGCAGGAGCAGAGCCCCATAGAATATGTCCAGTTGATCTAGGAAGAGGGCAGGGTCTTTCTTGATAGCATGTGGGACATTGTTTGCAAGCATTGACAGTATCTGAGTATTGCAGAGGCAGGGCCCATTCCTTTGTCGGCTGCTATAATGTTTGTTGTCCTCTACGGCCAGATTTTTTTATGTAGCCATACTGCCATGTCCTCCATGGGCACTTCTTTTAGGAGGTGAATTCTGGCCAGTTCATCTGCTTGTTGGTTCCCAGGAAGGGAGTATACGTGATTAGCATCCACGTGATACACTCTGATGGTCATCCCTCTGATTCGGGTTAGAATGTCACACAACAAATCCTTTCACCAGAGGGGATGCCCTGCCACTGTACAGTTCTGGGCTTCACATGGCAGGAGCCACATAGTTAAGCCTTTAAAGATAGCCCTGCTATCCATGTACAGAACATGAGATCAGGCTCATGGGTCAGCATCATCCGTACAGCCCCTAATTCAGCCCATTGTATGCTCTACCTGGTACCTGTGTCCATACAGATGCTGTCTGTCAAGGGCTGAATGGCTACTGCAGTCCATCAGCAAGGATTGCCCGGGGCTGATCCATCCATGTACCAGGCTTTCATAGGAATGGGGCCAGTTCCTTCCTCGACAAACGATGGTATATCAGGAGGATCTGCTATTTCCATTAAGCTGGTGGGCTCAGCAGTGACGTAAGTCACAGGGCCCAGGATAACATGCAACTTTGCACTCAGAGGGCTAGTAGACAGGGTGCTATGTTGACTTAAATAGGCATGCCATTTGGTGACAGTTTGGAGCTGTGCACGGCCTGACTTAGGTTTCTGGAAGGTATCCATTAGCCATCCTGCTATGGGACATTGGGTGCACACTGTCACTGGGGTGCTTTTTGTGATGTCTTCTTCTTGGTGTAATGCATTATACATAGTTCACAGCTGTTGTTCCATAACACTATATCATTGTTCCACCCCCCCTTCCATAATTGGGACCAAGACCCCAGTAGCACTCTCTTATTACATTGCCGTTGCTATAGACCCCAGCCAAACCCTTCCAGGTAATTGGCCAAACCCAATTCATAAGCCTGTCCTTGACTTAGGACCCCAAAAGCCTGTAATTGTTTTATAACCAATTTCGCTTGGGTGAAGGTGTCTTCTCCTTGTGTCCAATCCCAGTGGGATACCTTTTTTACTAGTCTATACTGGGATTCATAAAGTTTGGGCTAAATGTGAGATAAATGTTGTCCAGTAACCTAAGTGCCCAAGAAAAGTTTGCAACTGCTTGGGAGTAGTGGGCCTCAGATAAGCCTGTACTTTATCCATCACTGCTCAGGGCACCACCTTTGTCTTACCTGACCAAATAACACCTAAATATTTGACAGACAAGCCAGGTCCTTGTGTCTTGTCTAAATTTCTTAGCCATCCTTGCACCATCAGGCCACTAATGGGGGAGTGGCTTCTCTTGGGCTGAAAAGAAACTCTGAGGTTAGCATGATATCAACAGTGTATTGGAAGAAGAAAACATTGTAAGGAGGGTCCCACATAGCCAGATCCACAGCTACTAGGCCATGACAAATTGTGGACTTTGTAGATAGCTCTGGGGGAGCACAGTGAATGTCCATTCTTTCCCCTCCCAAGTGAAAGCAAACTGGTCTTGGCATTCAGGGGCCAGTGGGATGCTAAAGAAGGCATTGGCAATGTGAATAACAAAATGATACATCCCTGAATGTTCATCATCTGGGCTAGTAAAGAGGCAATGTTAGGCATAGCTACATGTAAGGGCAGGGTTACTCTAATCCCCTGTAGTCTACAGTCGTTCTCTAGGAGACATCTGGTTTCCCTACTGGCCACACATGGCTATTAAAGGGGCTGAGAGAGCTCCTATGATGCTTACCTATGCTAGTTCTTTTATGATGCCAGTGATTTCCTTCTTTCCTCTTGGAAGCCTATATTGTCTTAAGGCCACCACTCTTTGTGGCTGGGGTAGCTTGACTGCTGTCCTGTTGGCAAGGCCTCTTTTGATTTATTTTACCAGGTATACTCCTAGGCCGAATTCTCCTACGATTGTTTATAAGACAAGGCCTGCTACCACGTCCATTCCCAGAATGTATTTTGGAATTGGAGTTATGAACATGGCATATTCCCTGGGGAGTAGTTTTCCAAACTATAACACCAAGGATATTTTATTTACTCTTACTCTTCCACCCCTGTACCCATCAATGACAGAGAGGGAGGCCTCAGAAGTGGTGTACATTGCCATAAATTTGGGTACATTCTGCCTGGTATCTACCAAGGCTAGACAGCCTGCTTATTCTTTGGGGACCAATGAATGGTTAGTTCTATATGAGGCCTCCGGTCCCTGGAAACCCACATCACTGTTGCCCAGGCGGTATCCTGGGACCTTGGTTTCACTCCTAATCCACTGATAGGGATGCTGCCATATCCTTTGGGGGAGTGGGTACATCTCCTTCACTAGGCCAGGCAGCACAGTATGCAGCCGTTGTACAAGAGAGAAGAGAAATTACTTTTTCTTCATTAATGGCCCATATAAGTGCTGCCACAGCACTGGGTGACCAGTCATAGAGGCCAGTTTAGACATTTCTTGACCCATGAGCATGATACACTTTGCTCTGATATCCCATATGTGGAGCAGCCATGTCACTATTGATTCCTTTCCTTTTTTTTTTTTTTAAATTTATTACTTACTTTTTCCAATCTTGTTGAGGTACAGTCCCTCATGGCAGTTAAACATTCCCACTGGGAGAGGGGTGGGAGCTGATCCTCATTCATTCCCTGTGGTCTGGGTTGGTCTGATTTGTATTTAGCTATTTCACCCAGGTCAGCCCTCTGGGTGAACAGAGGTCCCTGAGGGGCCCGGGACTATTATGACTTCATTCTACTCCTCCTCTTCTTTTTCACCAGTGCTCTCGGTGGGGTCCCATTCCTTGAGGTCCCAACTGAGACAGACCATAACCATTTTGATCCTCTGCCTAAGACACTACTGTCCCTTTAGCAGCACTGCATGACAGGACAAGGTCTCTGATTTCTCATCTTGCTCCTACAGCCTAGTCACTGACATTTCAGTACATTCAGTTTGGACCAGCTGATTTCTCCTAAGTTTTAGATTTTTAAAAAATGTCAAAACAGCCACAGAATGAAAGCCACACTAGAAATAAAACAGGAGACAATAGCTATGTAACAAAATGAGGGGAAACATACAGGTTAGGAAAAGAGAATGAGAAAAATATATAAAATGTTTTAACAAAAAAAATCATAAATCATTTCATAAAAAAATTAATAGATAAGAAAAAGACCTAAAATAAATCCTTACTATGTATTAGTATTACTTTCTGGTAAAAGAAAACCAAAACAAATAAGGCATAATTTATGGAATGTTTTCTAAAATTGAAGGCTTGAATTTACATATTAAAATGACACTTCTCCTGTGAAAAGACATTCAGACATTGAAAATTGGGAAATAAAAAACACACTACTAGTGGATTTCAAAGTTAAACAAAAGAAGCAGTTGTGAACGAATACATTTTGGATAGCTATGCAGATGTAAATATAAAATCACTTAAAAGGAAACAGTCTGGTGTCTCAGATTTATCCTTGGAATCATTTATCACCAGAAATTTCATTATAAAGGGAAGAGAGCGTAACTTGAGAATTTTGTATTTTACATCCAGTTGATGTGTTCTTAGCATATAAACGCATCAAAGCTATGATAATATATTCTTCTCAAAGTTAAAATAATAGCATTCTCCTATGTTGCTGGAGGGAATCAAATTTGGTACCAACATATTAGAAAGTAATTGGGCATTATCTATCAGAATTACAAACAGTTATGCCCCTTGACACTTTACTAATTCCTAGAAATAAATCCTACAGTCTTTTCTAATGAAAGGTAGGCCAGCATAACATAAATTGCTTAAACTCAATTGTTATTAGGGAAATTTCAGAATAACACAGAAGGCATGGTGGTTCACACGCAAGCATGTTAACTTTTTGTGCAATCAGGAACCAGCAGCTGAATGCCAAATATTCTCTGATGACTGAACACGTCAAGTGCCAAAGAAACACAGAATTAAACACAATGCCCATTCATTCTGGATCCTTCCTCTTGTTTCATTTTGTGTAGTACATGTCTAATTCGCAATTTGCTCATTTTGCCCATTTATTTTTGTCTCAGTAACTGAATAGCCTCAATTCTTTCTTACACTCCTTCCCATTTTTCTAACTTTTTCTACATCTTAATAGGTAAAGTTATCAATTTACCATTTCCTAATTAGAGTTTTAAAAACTTCTAAATTGTATTAATATGTGGATTGTTGTTTTTAATCTTAGCACTTTATTTTTTTATTTTTTTTTAAGTGAAATTTTTATTTATTTTTTTTATTAGTTTCTGCTTTATAACAAAGTGAATCAGTCATACATATACATCTGTTCCCACATCCCTTCCCTCATGCATCTCCCTCCCTCTCACCCTCCCCATCCCACCCCTCCAGGCGGTCACAAAGCACCGAGCTGATCTCCCTGTGCTCTGCGGCTGCTTCCCACTATCTATCTACCTTACGTTTGGTAGTGTATATATGTCCATGCCTCTCTTTCGCTTTGTCACAGCTTACCCTTCCCCCTCCCAATATCCTCAAGTCCATTCTCAAGTACGTCTGTGTCTTTATTCCCGTTTTACCCCTAGGTTCTTCATGACATTTTTTTTAAATTCCATATATATGTGTTAGCATACGGTATTTGTCTTTCTCTTTCTGACTTACTTCACTCTGTATGACAGACCCTAGGTCTATCCACCTCATTACAAATAGTTCAGTTTCGTTTCTTTTTATGGCTGAGTAATATTCCATTGTATATATGTGCCACATCTTCTTTATCCATTCATCCGATGATGGACACTTAGGTTGTTTCCAGCTCCAGGCTATTGTGAATAGAGCTGCAATGAACATTTTGGTACATGTCTCTTTTTGAATTATGGTTTTCTCAGGGTATATGCCTAGTAGTGGGATTACTGGGTCATATGGTAGTTCTATTTTTAGTTTTTTAAGGAACCTCCATACTGTTCTCCATAGTGGCTGTACCAATTCACATTCCCACCAGCAGTGCAAGAGTGTTTCCTTTTCTCCACACCCTCTCCAGCATTTATTGTTTCTAGATTTCTTGATGATGGCCATTCTGACTGGTGTGAGATGATATCTCATTGTAGTTTTGATGTGCATTTCTCTAATGATTAATGATGTTGAGCATTCTTTCATGTGTTTGTTGGCAGTCTGTATATCTTCTTTGGAGAAATGCCTATTTAAGTCTTCTGCCCATTTTTGGATTGGGTTTTTTGTTTTTTTGATATTGAGCTGCATGAGCTGTTTATAAATTTTGGAGATTAATCCTTTGTCAGTTGCTTCATTTGCAAATATTTTCTCCCATTCTGAGGGTTGTCTTTTCGTCTTGTTTATGGTTTCCTTTGCTGTGCAAAAGCTTTGAAGTTTCATTAGGTCCCATTTGTTTATCTTTGTTTTTATTTCCATTTCTCTAGGAGGTGGGTCCAAAAGTCTTAGCACTTTAGATAAGAAGTTGAGTCATTTTTGAGTGGTTTGTCCTTAAAGCTGTTTTTCCCATGAGCCCTGTTACTTTCAGTGTGCAATGTTGTAGAGCACCAGGTTCTTCAAGAGTCATACATTGCACCACAACAAAAATAGTTCTAGTTTTAAATGTGTGAAATTATGTATATGAAATTTTATCCTTCTTTCCCAATACAGTAATCATAAATATGGGTCAGCTTAAGTCAATTTTGTTACCCCCAAGAAAGAAACATCATACCACTGATAAAACAAACAAATAAGCAAGCAAAGCCCTACAATTCAATAGCAGAAAAAAAATCTAGTGAAAAATAGGAAAAGGTTCTAAATAGACATTTCTCCAAAGAAGAAATGCAGATGGCCAACAGGTATGTAAAAAGGTGCTCAACATCACTAATCATTGGGGAAATGCAAATCAAGCCCATAATGAGACATCATCTCACATCTGTTAAGATGATTATTATTTAAAAAGAAAAAAGATAAATGTTGTTGAGAATGTGGAGAAAATGGGACCTTTGTACACTGTTGGTGGGAATATAAAATGGTGCAGCAGCGATGAAAACAGTATGGAGAGTCCTCAAAAAATTAAAAATAGAACTGCCATATGATCTAGCAAGCCCACCTCTGGGTATATATCTGAAGGAACTGAAATCAGGATATCAAAGAGATAGCTGCACTCTCATGTTCACTGTAGCACTATTCATAATAGCCAAGACATGGAAGCAACCTGAATGTCCATTTATGGATGAATGGATAAAGAAGATGAGGTACTTACACATAATGGAATACTATTCAGCCTTGAAGAAGAAGGTTATCCTGCCATTTGCAACAACATAGATGAAATTGGGGGACATTATGCTAAATGAGATGTCAGTCATACATCAATAATGTGTTTCTTTAAATAAAAAAAAACTTATGTGCTTATAAAAACAATATCTTTAAGCTGTATTTTAATTGATAAATGTTAATTGATGGACAGTATGTACATCATGTGCCTATATGTCGAATGTGAAAAATTATATATATATAGCTAAACCTTTTCAAAAAAGACACAGGAGAAAGCAATATGCCAAACTATGCTGAAAACCAAATAAACATATAAAAAATAAACTAAGTTCAAATATTAGCATTAATCATCTCTTAAAGATTTGAATTTTTAGCTTTGAGATTTTCATTGTTGCTCTGTGCTTTTATAATGTGAAATATTACAACATACCATTTAAAATAAATAAAGTCAAGATTAGTCAGAGTTGAATTCTTAAAGGACTCTCAAATTTGAAATCCCAAGCTTAGACCAGGGATCTCTTCTTGTATATAGTATGCATTCTCATGCTGCATAAGTCTAAATTGGAAAGAGTGTGCAATATCTCTTCATGTATGAATTGTACCCTCTTCACTCCTCCATCCCCATATGATCAGTCCTCTATGCTTTCTTGTATTGTTTCAAGCTAGAGACATTTGTTTTCAATCCCACTTCAGTTAAAACCATCAGGTCATGTCTCTTTCTCCCGGGGTTTTGTTCTAGTGTATCTAACCTTTGAAACAGTTTGTAAAAGTTTTCTCACAATTCAGAAATATTAAAAAAGCAATGAAATCCAGAAATCTGAGTTTGGGGCACGTTTCTGGGCAGATGTATCACTTTACTTCAAATCTCTGTATTTGGACTGTACTACTTCCTGCACTGTCATTTATATTAATTCCCAAAAAAACATGCTTAGTCAAATGTGAGGAAGAAATATGGCAACTAGCTTTTGGCTAAATTTCTCTTTGTTCACATTTAGAAATTCTACTTAATCAAGAAAGGCAAACTATCTCAGTGTGAGGTTCAATTTTGCACTAAGGAATTTGAGCAACATAATAGTTTAATTCAAACAGCGACATACAAATGTTGAAGGACAACCAAGTGCATAATAGTACATTAACTTAGATGTATTGATAGACAGGGAAAGATATTTTTATACTTTAACACTTAATTTTACTGTAATTAATGCTGACTTCCTTTGTGTTGCTTTGAATCTTTTAATTCTTCAGTTAGGCACTCAAATTCTTGTATTTAAAATTGTGTCAAAAACACAAAAAAGATTGATTACCACCAGTGGATAATCAGCATCTTCCTGTTTGAATGTGAATTCTGAGAACATGATTCAGAATTTATTTGAAATCTCCAGACCAATTCCATATTGTTTGGATAATTAAACTCTCAATAGCTGTGGAATATCAAAAGCCCTGTGCATCTGTGATTTAGGTTCTTAATATGGGGTTATAAGCCTGTTCCTCATATTCACACCAGCAAAATACCACTATCACGAAAAGTAAATCTGCCAGCTTTTATCATTGTTCTAATGACTTTGAAATCTCTTCTAACAAAAACGTCATTGGATGGTAAAGAGGACAATTAACCAAAATCCCTGTAACTGTGAACACAGTTAGATATATTCCAAGACTCCAAAAGTAAAAAGAATCCCTGAGCTATTTATATGTACTCTTGGATGCTCATCAATTAGTTTACTATACCACATTATGCTTTGGTTGACATTTGTGTAAACTTCTGGTGCTCATAAGCACATTTCCTCTGCGTTTGTGGCTATGACCTCATTTATATTTTCAGCAGTACAGAATGGATACTGACTGCAACTTCTCCCTCACTCTAAGATATCCTTAGCAAAAGTTACACATATCTCATATATGTCCCCTACTCCTATCACATTATGTATGTAGAACATTTCTAACGTTCTAATGTAAATCATTTCTAATGATGCATGTATCCTGGTACAAAAACAGTGCTATTGAGATTCTATTGTCTATGTGATTTATCTTTTATTTAGGCCATTCTCATAACTGATATTCCCTTACTCTTTTTATCTTTCACAAAGATGAAAAATGTTTGGAAAAGTTGCATCTTGTCTGAGTTATTAAGTTTTACAATCATGTGAAAAAACAGCTTTTGACTTTGAGTCAAACTTTCATATATTAACTTTTAATAGAATTATATAGAATTTAAAGTAAACTGTATTTAAATTGCTTTTTAATGTGGTTTCACATTTTCTCTGAAAAACAGAAATTTAAAAGAACACATTTCAAATGTTTTTCAAAGGTAGGCATTTTATCATGCTTCTTGAATAAGATTAATAGCACTATGTTCTACCTAGTGTGACTTCATGTTAAAGATAATATTAAATGTGCATATATATTCAGATGAATTCCCTGTCAATACTGATTATGTTTTCAGAATTCCCAAAAGGTTACATCATCTTTTATGAACCAAACTGTAACTCAGATAGTTTTATAAATCTACAATATATATGATAATACCCAAATGCATGAGGTGAAAACAAAACACTTCAAATTTATCTAGGGATGTTATGAGAGTTTTTGAACAATATGGAAACACCAATTTATTATATTTCTGTAGGTATTTTAGTCAAGGACTTCAGTATAACACATTTGACAAACATTATGCTGGCTAATGTTATTTTACTGTTATACTTAAGCATATGCCACCGTTCATGTATTATTTTAAAGTAAAGGGACTTCCTTAGCTGTGCAGTGGTTAAGACTCCATGCTTCCAGCGCAGGGGGTGCAAGTTCAATCCTTAGTCCAGGAATTAAGATCTCACATGCCCCATGCAGCGTGGCCAAAATAATAATAATAATAAAATAAAATACACTTAAATGTGTACAAACACACAGAAAATAAACTAAAAGTTGTTGAGCCTAACTAATTGCTGATTATATTTTTAGAGTGATACTTTGGAAATAAAATCCCAGATGATATCAAAATAAAATTAAGTAGGACAAAGGGGAAAAACATTTCTAAAAATGTTGTTAGTGCTCTTGACTAGTGTTTATATGTAGTGAGGAAACACATACATACATACATACACACACATCTTGACTAATTCTAGAGATCATTAAAGAAACAAAAGTTAAAATGTCTTAAAGTGTTAAATACAACTAACAAAAAAGTAGAAATAACATACATTACTTTCAACTACTTGAGGAAAACAACAGTACATAAACAAACAAAGCTAAGTCAATCCAGTGAAAAGTATTTTAAGAAAAGAGTCTAGAAAAATAAAAACATCAGAGTGAGAGCAAACTTAAACTGAAATATACCAGTGACATACAATGAATATGGATTAATTAAATTTGTCACTTAAATATAAAGGCTTTAGTTTATATAAAATAAGAAAATCAATATGCTACTTTCAAGAGAAATTCTGAAAGCAATAGAAAGGTAATGTAATAAAGATAACTATGAAAATGCAACAAAAATCATTCTAATTCTAATAACTAATTGTAGTAATTCAAATATCAGACATGATATTATTTGATTCTATTTATTCAAATATTTCTAATATCATACAGAATAGTAGTAACTTTAACATCAGATAGAATAGAATTCAAGGTTAAAAAAACTGTCAAAGAGCAAAATATAGATATTAAACTTTGGTAAATATAAGGGCTGAAATAGGGGAAATTATAAAACTGATGATAAAAAGTTAGGACACTAATAAGAATAGGTACAGTGCACAGGTAGATACAAATAACTAATAAATATTCAATATAATCTTTGGTAATAAAGCTACACAATTAGATTGAAGCTTAGCATAGGTAGATTTGTTTGTTTGTTTTCTTATTAAAAACTTGGCAGAGTGAATTAGCTAACATAAAAGATTAGTCAACATACAGCCTACTCCACTACTTCAACTGTAAAATATAGTAATTGCACTCACTGAATGAAGAATAATCATGGTTAATATGCTAAGCACTAGAATGATTCATTAAGTGGTATGCTTATCAGTGGTCAGCATATTTTATCTCAAATACACATGGAAATGATATACATTGATTAACGATTATATTAGCAGTGATCTATAACTGAGGTAAGAGAGCTTTGTAGCTTTGTTTCTATGAAAACTGAGTAAAATTCTGATTAATTTTTTAAAGGTTTTGAACAAGATTTGGTCAGAAGAATTGTGAAGATTTTACAATAAAATTCAAATTATTTTAAAACTAAGATTGCTTCAGATGTATATTCAAGTGTTAACTCCACTGGGGAGAAAATGTAACTGGAAATTGTAGGTAATGTATTTAGGATATTTTTATGGAAGGTAGGCAAACAAAACTATAATCATAGATCAGGTAATTGCCTGAACCAAATTAAAATGTTGGTGAATAATACATGATTATTAAATTTCTGGAAAAATAGACAAGTTATATAAATATTATATTTCTATGATTTTTCAGTTTAAATTACATTTACATTAACTAAAACACCATACCATTTGAATGAGTGTTTTTATTATAATAATACTCATTGCTGAAAACAATGTAGATGATTTCTTAATATTTATAGGACTGCTGATGAGAAACACACAGGAATAACACATGTAGAAATTAACTTAGTAATATATCCCCAGAAACTTTACGTGATGTGTCGTTTGTTCTAATGCTATCCTTCTTAGAATCTATTCCTAGGAAAGTATTATGAACTTTAGACCAAATCTCATGAGTAAAGTGGTAAAATATAAAAATTAAAAACAACCTCCATAATTTGGGAAATAACTAGATAAATTCTAGATGGTAAAATAAGATGCAGTCAAATTAAACATATTTATGAAAATACACATGATATAATTCCATTTAATAAAGAAAATAAAAGAAAAAGAAAGAATTGAATGTACAGTAGCTGTTGAAAAACTTTTTCTGTAAAGAACCAGATAATAAAAATTTTATGCTTTGCAGGCCGTACAGTATGTTTTGCAATTACTCAACTTTACTGTTGTATTACAAAATTAGCCAAAAATAATACATAAACACACGGTACAGCTGTGTTCTAATAAAACTTTAGTAACAGAAAAAAAGTCAGTGACAGGATTTAGCTCCAGTCCTTAGTTTGCTATCCTCTGATGATTATTATTATTTATACTATAAAAAAAAATCATAGAAAAACACCAGTTATCAATTGTTCTGTTCTGAGCTGTGAAGTTAGTATTGATTATTTAAATGTTTATTGACATGTAATACACATTTTAAAATGTGCACTTATCATAAGTACAGAGCTTGATAAATTCACAAGCTAAATACATCTATGTAATCAATTAATACCCAGATCAAGGAACAGAATGGATCAATATTTGTTGTTTATATTTGCAGAACTTTCCAAAATTTCCATATTGTGCATGTATTGCCCATGTATGATGCAAAATAAAATAAGAAAAATAAATATACTTTTAAAATTTCCCTCCTAAGTTATATAATATTTCTATTATTCATTCCCTCAACATTTTTTTTCTTTTTTTAGACTGGTAGATATTCTAATGAGAATTAATGGCATTTTTTTTTAAAGAATATATTAGTAAATAGCCTCAGTATCATAAGATGGATTTGGGTGACTTCTGTATTTCCTGGACACCGCAAAATCAAATATATTCTCTATGTGTAAAATCTTTCAAATTTGGCTACAACACTACAAATTTGCCTATACTTAAACCCACCCTGCTATCTCCTGTAATGACAATAAATTCATATCTATTTCCTGTAATTTTTTTCATGGCTTCTCAGAAACCTTAATTAACAAATAATCTCTTATTCCACTTGAATATTCAAAATCTCTCTTAATTGCATCTTTCTCATTAGCTCTTAGGCACGACTAATTCTCTCCTGAATTAAATAAAATATTTATCTTTATTCAACCCCTAACCCAACCTACCTTACAGATACCACCTTATTTCTTGCTTTCTATTCAAAACATTTTCCTACAGTTGTCTCAGAGAGGTATAACTTGTTCATTCACTAATTCAGATTTTAAAAATGGGCTACTCTTTATTTTTAGAACTGATTTCTAATGTCTGACTGAGTCCCCAGCCTGTCTAATGACAGATAACTTAACTGCTTTCAGTTAAATTTAGTCCAAACCAGTGATTAATGAACCAATTTGAGATGTATAACTTAATCACAGTTTAGTTAAAAATTTCCATTTTTATTCTCTTCCTCAGGTTCTGGGTTTTATATTCAGGAGCAAGGGAATTAGGTAGGAAGGGAAGTCATGCTCCCACTGCTGACAGCAGCACAGTGTCTGAGTAGTGTTTGGCCCATTTTATATGCTATAACTTATTATTGACGTCATCCTCTTCCAAAAACAGAAAAAGCTCTAAGGCATCTGTAGAGTATCGAGTCCCGTGTAGTCTTCTGGACAAGGTCATCCCACAGATATGCATACTACTCCTTGTCCCTGCCAGCTAACCCTGTTGCATGATCTTTTAACTTAGAAGAGCTCTTGAGCCCATGGAGACTTCTCAATTGCTCTCCCGGCGCCAGGGCCCTCTTATGACTAAGTGCACCATGCCAACATCTCTTGTATTTCCTTCATCTACTAATGTGCTATGCATATAATAGTTACTGTTTTCTAATTGCTACCTGAAAAATAGTGGCAGTGCCGGGGGGAGGGATTCCTTTTAGTTCAGAGATTCTAAATTTGGAAGGCAGGTGTGTGAAAAAAATCAAATCGATCCTCTGTTTATCTTTTTTCTAAAAGTGTGCTCTGCTTTCCCCAGCCAGAAAGTAGGGAATAGGCATTGAAATAAAATCCATTCTTCTGGCTAATATAAGATATACAGTCATCCTGTCTATCATCTCAAAGTCAACATGTTAACATCTTTGTTTTCTGGTCTTTAGCAAGCATACATGCCAACTCACGCGCATGGTGAACATATATCTTGTGCTCTGCGTGGATATTGGTTACAGGAATAAAAGCAATTTAAGGCACATTCCTGAAGTGCCATGTTGCCTCATTTATCTACTCTTTCTTTCTTTTTTTTCCTTTACCATTTGCGTCTTATTAACTTGAAATGCAGCCACTGCTCTATTATATAGCTGCTATAAGATGACATGAAATACAGTGCATATATTTCGGTGTCCCTGAATATATTTTGGTTGAACATTAATCATCCCCTCTTCCATATTTTCAACTTTTATTATGGAAAATTTCCAACATATGCAAAAATATGGTAGTGTAATAAATCTTCTATTATCCAGCTTCAACAATTACCAACTCATGGTCAGTCTTGTTTCATATACGTCCTCAGTGCTACCTCCTGCCACTGTCTTATTTTAAAGTAAATTGCAGACATCATATAATTTTAGCAGTAAATATTTTCACATATATCTCTAGAACAAAAAGACTCCTTCTGTAAACATAACTACAACATTCTTTTATTATATTATAAATTTTTAAGATTTCTTTTGAATCCAAAGCCAAGAAAGGGACCTATTTTTCAGTTTGTTGATCCATCCCTTAAGTTTTTATTAATTTATATGTTTTCTTGTCTTTAAATTTTCTTTTGCAATTTATTTATTGTGGAAACTGGTCACCTTCCCTCCTTTTTTTTTTTTTTTTTTTTTCAGTATGCGGGCCTCTCACTGTTGTGGCCTCTCCCGTTGTGGAACACAGGCTCCGGACGCACAGGCTCAGTGGCCATGGCTCACGGGCCTAGCCACTCTGTGGCATGTGGGATCTTCCCAGACCGGGGCACGAACCCGTGTCCCCTGCATTGGCAGGCTGATTCTCAACCACTGCGCCACCAGGGAAGCCCTTCCCTCCATTTTTAAGCAATATTTTTCCTTAGATTCTTGGCACATTAGTCATTTGGGTTTCCTCCTATTTTCTGACCACTCCTTCTCTTTGCAATCTTGGTATTTTTCCACCTATGCTTATAGGACATTACTATTAGCATAGTAAAAGGGTTGCAATCATATGCAGGATCCAGGTAACAAAAAGTTGAATATGCATGTAAATGAAGCAAAAAATGCAGGCTACTCAGCAACCATGAGCCCAGGAACGAAGAAAAACAAATGGTTTTGTGGACAAATCAGCAACATTCACTGTCTGCCAAATTTCAGCCAAGACTATCTATATATACCTCTCTTCTCACACACAGATGACAAAATAGAAAAAATATATGTATGCCTCACAATGTTTATATTTCTTCTCCAAGAACAATTCAAAATAAAAAGCAAAAACATGTGGTGTATAGATGAGTACAATGGAGAAAAATAATTCAAGACAAATATAGAAATGACAGTGGGGAGAGAAGGTCTCACAGAGAATTTGGCATTTGAGTAGAGACCTAGAAACAGGTGAGAGAGCGAGACAGTGTAAATCTACATAAACTGTATTCCAGCCAGAAAGTAAGACCACACTGGACATGTTTAAAGAATAACAAGGTGGCCAACCTATTAGTAAACAATTAATGAGGAGGAAAGTCTTGGGATAAGAGATCCAAGAGGTAATTAATAGAGCAGATTTTAGGGAGAAAAAGCAGGTTCTGGATTTTGGTACTAAGTTCAGGTTGTCTATTAGATATCCAAGTGAAGAAATCAAGTAGGCAATTAGACTTTTCTTGGCTGCAGATATCAGTTTGGAAGCTGTCAGCATATAGATGTTATTTAGAGCCAAGAAACTGGTCAAGATCACAAATAAATTGGGGGGAGAAAGGAGAAGAGGTCTAATGACTTATTCCCAGGGTAGTGCAGGGGCTGAAAGGCCTGAGAGATAAAGAAGAAACAGCAAAGAATACCGAGGAATAATTAAGTAAGAAGAAAAATTAAAAATCGCTTTGTTCTGGAGGCAAAAAGGAAGAAAAATATGTTTCAAAGCACGCGCGCCTGCAAGATAAGCAAATACAGAGAGAGAAGTCGATACCCTGTGTCAAATGCTGTTGTGAATTTTCCTGACTAGAGTACTGAGAATTGACTATGTGGTTTAGCAATATGGAGATTTACTTTTTTAAGACATTAAGAACAATTTCAGCAGCTTCATGCATGAGTGTGAATGGCTATTTGGAGTGGGTTCAAGTGAAAGTAGAAAAGGAATAGAAAAGCGTGAATACAGAAAATTCCTTTGAAGAGTCGTTTTCTATAAACAGAATTGAGAAATAGAGTAGTAGTTACAGAAGCTGGTGGGATGAAGTGGATTTTCATTTTAAGTCAGGAGTTTATTGTATAATAATATGAAAGGTCTAGTGGAGAAGGAAAAGTTGATGATTCAAAAGAGAAAAGTCATAAAATTTTTGTTCAAGTCTTTGAGTAAATGATAAAGAATGGTTTCTAGTAACCAAATGAAAGGTTTGGCATCAGTTTTGAGCACAGAGAGTTCATCCATAGTAACAGAAGAGAAAGCAGAACTTTCATGCAAGTGGGCTGATAGATCTGGTGGGGGAAATGATTCAAAATTCTTTTCTGATTGCTTTTATTTTCAGAGTGAAATAAGTCAAGAGATGAACAGAAGTTTGAGGAATTTGGATAACATATGTAAAAGTTATCCAAAAGAGTGACAAGGTGAATGGACTACAGGAATAGAATAGATTGTGAGTCATCATGAAAGATCCACCTGAAATTAGGGGTCACAGAATAATGTATAAGCAGTTAGTACGGCTGGACAGTTTTGTCCAGCTTGGACAGCTACATAGTTCAAGTGTAGATAAAGGCAGAGTTGGATAATTACAACTGTAGTTTTCAAGCTAATTCTGAAAGCAAAGAAACAATACATGGACACAAAGAAGTTCAGGGCACCCTCAGTACATGAGTACAATTGACCATAAATATTTAACCTGGGAAAGAAAGAAAAATATGGCATAAGGAAAGTAGAGGATTGTATAAAAGCAAGAAGATTAATGTGTTGTAAGTCCCAATGAAATGGAAAGACTGTTAGATACTAAAGCAAGGACTCAATGAGAAAGTTGATTGGTAATTGAGATTATACAGAGGTTACAATGATAAATTTTAGGGCAAACTGTCAAAAAGTACTTTCTATAATGATGGAAATGCTCTATATCTGTGGTGCCCAATACATTAGCCATTAGCCATATATGACTACTGAAAACTGAAATATGCAATAACAATTTTTAAAACCAAAACTGAGGACTCTCTTTGGCCCCTTATTCAGTGGCTTTGCACATGATGAAACCTGTCCTAGAACAGCTTTCCTTCTTTTTCTACACACTTTCAGAGTAAGTCTCAAGCTGTAACACAGGCACAACTTTGATTTCTCTTCTCCCCTTTTTCACAAGTGAGTTACCTGCTTTTCCATTGTGCTCACAGGGCATCTGTAAAATGCACTGTATTTTACCCATCATTTGTCTCTCTCCTCAACTGGGCTGAAGTTCTTGGAAACAGAGGTTCTATTTCAATCACAATGTACATATCATGGTGCCTTATACCTAGGAAGCTTATATATATATATATATATATATATATATATATATATATATATATATATATATACACACACACACACACACACACATATAAAATAAAACATATATTTTATAATATATATATATATATATGGGAGAAAGACAAAAGAAAGAATAAAAGAAGGAAGAGGGAAGGATGGAAAAATGGAGGGAAGGAGGGAAGAAATGAAAGAGGAAATAAAGGAAGGAAAAATGTAAAAATGTTAGTGCTGGGGAAGAAAAGGAAAAATAAGAGAAGGAAATTATGGGCACTTCATTACAAAAATGAAATATCCTTTGAAAATCAGAATATGTCAACACATAGACTAGACTGTTCTGTGAAGGAGTAGTTTTGTCACTGACTAAGGTATTTTAAAAGAAAGTATGTGAGTGACTGTGAGGAATATATACAAGATAGTTCTGCACTAGGCGATAGGCTTAACTGAATAAATTCCAAGGTCCTGGAAGACTCAATATTTCATAATTCCTTTTTGAAAGTTGCCCATTTTGAATGAGAGGTTATTATGCAAATTAAGAAATTCTTAGAAAATCTATTGCTTTTTTTTTTTTTACTTTCCTATTTTGCTACACATGAAGGTGATATACATTCTTATTTATCAATGCCCAGCTATAAGAGTGTAGTTAAAACTAATTGGTAAAATGATAATTTAAGCTTCACTGGTATGCATTTTAATAAATGACATGAAGTAATGGAAAAATAATTGCATATAACTTTTCTGGGTATGAAATATTAAAATATTTTAATACACCTATAAGATAATTTTTCATCATTATAATTTAGCTAAATTTCTGACATTAAGGTTCTTATGACTCATAAATAAGTGGTTCTACACAGCTACTGTCAGTCAAACATTTAAGTCATTGGAAATTATTGAGTAGAATGCCAAGGAAAAGGAATTTTTATAAAGGTTGATGATTACACTAATTTTAACATCAGAATGACAGGCATTGGAACATTTGCACTCACAAAGTAGCTGAAATATCAGAAAAACATGTGCATAGAAACAACAGAGGGATCAAGTAGGAAGAGCAGCTCTAAACGAAGCTGAGAATTTATAAGGAACAGGGTAACCTCTATTAAAATCTTCTAAGCTTTATAAGTTTGTAGCAAAAAATATTCTCTTTAGTGCAGTGAGATATTGAAAGGGGTGCTTACTAAAGACAATCAGTTTTAATATGATAATTTTACATTTGTTATTAAATTTAATGCTACTGACCTATTCGTGATGGAGACTAAAATTACTTTTTGAATGGAGGAAATGGCATTGTCCAAAACACTCTACATTCACCTTTTCATTCTTCTTATAATTATTGGAATATGTTTGTGATAGATTCTGGAAAAGGTAAAAGTGACACAAAATGGAAAACCAAAAGACCAGTTAAACCCATTACTGTGGTCGTATCAATAACTTGTTCTCACCGACGTGTGTGTGTGAGATCATATAATCATGTAGTTTTAAGATGTATGTATATATATTAAATTAGCATTAAGTGAAAATGCTGAGTATTGTCTCAGGGTTTTATCATAACATACATGCATTCTAAAACTTTTCATTCTGAGAGCCACTACTAATATCAGAACTTTGTGCTCCATCAGCATGTGATTATAGGGTGAAAAGTACTCTTAGAACCAGGGTGAGCTTGGGGGCAAAGCATGGACAAGGATGTTAGCAGGGAAGATAGTCCAGGTAAGTCAGATCCTGGAAATCATCTGAAGTTTGGGCCATTGAGTGTTGCTGATGGATTGAATGTAATGTGTTAGAGAAAGTGAGAAAACAAGAATAAATCCAATATATTAGGCCCTTGTGATGATAACTTTAAAAAAGTACTACTCAAAGAGTTACCATTATCAAAAATAATAAAGAAACCCAGTCTAAATAAACATTTTAAATGTTGACTTACTGAACATGTTCTCAGAAAATATCCTTAAATGAAGTTCAATATAATTCTTATGCTATAGGTAAGGAGTTTTTTTGTTTTTTGATTTGTTGTTTCCCTCTGTCTTCTTCCCAGATATTCTTTTTGTCCTTGGTACCCTAAAGTTTGAATATGACATGCCTAGTGTAGTTTTTTGTATTTATGCTCCTTGTTCACTGAGTTTCCTGGATCTGTGGTGTGGTGTCTATCATTAATTTTGGAAAATTCTTGGCCTTTAGTATTTCAACTATTTCTTCTGCTTTTTTCTCTCTTTCTTCTCTCTGTATTCCAAATACATATAGGTTATACCTTTTAAAATTTTCCCATAGTTTCTTTTTTTTCTTTGCCTTTCATTTTCCTAAGTACCTATTGACATCTTCAAGTTCACTGATTCATTTCTCATTCATGTCCAGTGTACTGATGAGGGCATTAAAGACACTTTAAATTTTTGTTACAGTGTTTTTTTTTCTAGCATTTTCTTTTGATTCTTTTTTAGAGTTTCCACCTCTCTGCTTAAAATATCTATATTTTTTGTATGTTTTCTACTTTTTCAATTAAAGGTCTTATCATAATCATAATTATTTTCAATTCCTTATCTGATTGTCCCAAAATCTGTGTCACAACTGTGTCTGGTTCTGATCCATGTTTGTCTCTTCAGACTATGCTTTTTCTTTGCCTTTTAACATGCCTTGTTTTGCCTTTGTTTTGTTTCATTTCATTTTTTAAAGCCAAACATGATGTATTGGGTATAGGAACCAGAGAGAATGAGCCTCTAGTGTAAGGTTTTATGTTCCTATCACTAGCAGTTAGCTGTTTAAAGTTCTTTGTAACTCTATGTGCCAAAGACTTCAACTTTGTCTCCTGTCCTAGGTTTTATCTCTCCTACTGTCTTTGGCCTCTGTGAAGAACTCTTACTTAGAATCTAAATCATATAGAACATTCAGCTTTACTCCACTGTTTTATAGGATCCTCTTTTTGTGGGGTACTGTGTAGGGAGGAGAGCTTTCTGTAATATTATGATTAAATAATATTTTTTAAATGAAGTGGTGTCCCTGGGCAGTGATCATCACAAATTTTCTCAGGTTTTGTTCACCCCTTAAATGAGATAACAAGACTGGAGGGGACTGGAGTCAGGAAAATGCTCTTCCTTCAGGTGAGATAAGGCCCTGGTAAAGGGTTTTTTTTGGGGGGCGGGCGCTTTTTTCTTTTCTTCCCCTGGAGAATTGGCCTTTTTTATGGAGAACATTCTGGGTCTATTTCAATGACATTTTCTCTTCTTCTGTCACAGCCACTAGGGGATCTCGTTGGTGCTTCACCATGACAACCTAGCGTGCATCGTTCCTGGATATAAAAGCCATTAAAGTGTACCACTTGCCCATCTTTTTCCCACTCCCTCCCATCATAAGACTGCAGTCCGTGTTCCTGGTGAATTTAAGGTTCTTGCCCCATGGAGAAAGAATTCCTGACAGGTGAGAGGCGGCTGCCCTGGGCTTCTTTGGCAAGCCGGTTATGAGGGGCATACAAACGAAGGGGTGGACTATTCATTGAGGAAGGAGGAGTTTGGGGGTTGTATTCCTTGATTTTCATCCCAGCTCCATCTTCCCGAGGGGAGGAGGGATTTTTGTCCTTATTTAGCTTAGAGCAGATATGTCATGGCTTCGGTGCATGCTGGGTACTTCTTATCTACAAGGCTAACTGTATTGTAATGAGAGCATAATGAGCAATGGGCTGCGTTAGGACCCAGGAGGTTCCCACCTTTCCTCGCCTTTCTTTGTGTGCCTCCAGGACACTTATCACCCAAAGTGTGGTTTCCTGTCTGTCTGGAGGTTCCTGTTTTCTTTGCCCATGGACCCAGCTGTTTACAAGATGCATGATTTCCTGCCACCTGACCCCTCTCTCCATTTCTTTGCTCATATCTGGCTACCTGCCTGCTGTAACATCCCCAGAATTTATCACTCTCATGCCAGTCCACACTCAGCCTCCAGCAATTTGTCACAACTAACATGTAATTTTTTTTTTTTACCAGTTTATGGCTCTAGCAGCTTCTCTTACAGGTAAGCATATATCAGCTGTGACTCTCCAGGTTTACCTGTCTCTCCTGATTTCAGAGTGCTGTGCTCTGCAACCTGAGTTCTCTGAGATATCCTAGAAAAGTTGTTAATTTTCAGTCTGTTCCACTTTATTCCTGTTCTAAGACTGGGAGGGATGGCTTCCAAGCTCTTTACATGCTGGAGCTGAGTCAGGAAGTCTGTGTACACTACTTCATCCGGTATTTCCAAATCCAGGAATTTATCTTTAGAACATCAATGTAGGGGTATACAAACATGCAGATAAGCAATTTATATTGTAGTATTATTTAAAATAGAGATAAATAGGAAATAATCTAAAGATCAAGAAAGGGAAGTGAAGCTCCTGCAATACAAATATGACATACTATGTATCAGTTAGCATCAAATATGTGTGATAAGGCTCATTATATCCTGTTAATGCTTTAAAAAATTACTTATAAAACGACATTTTTAATATCATATTACTTGCCTTAAAAAAGTGTGAGTAGGGCTTCCCTGGTGGTGCAGTGGTTGAGAGTCCGCCTGCTGATGCAGGGGACAAGGGTTCGTGCCCCGGTCCGGGAAGATCCCACATGCCGTGGAGCTGCTGGGCCCGTGAGCCATGGCTGCTGAGCCTGCGCATCCGGAGCCTGTGCTCCACAACGGGAGAGGCCACAACAGTGAGAGGCCCGCGTACCACACACACAAAACAAAAAGTGTGAGTGGTCCAAAAAAAAAGTACAAATGAACTTATTTACAAAACAAAAGTAGAGTCAAGGATGTAGAAAACAAACTTATGGTTACCAGGGGATAGGGGGTGAGGAGGGATAAATTGGGAGATTGGAACTGACATATACACACTACCATATGTAAAATAGATAACTAATAAGAACCCGCTGTACAGCACAAGGAACTCTACTCAGTACTCTGTAATGGCCTATTTGGGAAGAGAACCTAAAAAAAAAAAGAGTGGATATATGTATATATATATGTATAACTGATTCACTTTGCTGTACACCTGAAACTAACATAACATTGTGTCGACTTAAAAGAATGCACAATGTGAGAGTTGCAAGTTGTTTTATTTGGGGCAAAATTAGGACTGCAGCCTGGGAGAGAGCATCCCAGAGAGCTCTGAGAAACTGCTCCAAAGAGGCAGGTGGCGAAGGTCAGTATATATGTGATTTTGGTGAAAGGGGGAGTACATGCAATCAAGCACATATTTTTTCACAGAAGGTTTCTGCTAGTCTCATGTAGGTTACTCCTAGTTACAAGGAGTAGACGTCACAATGAAGGATTTTAGTGCTTTTCTAGATATGAGAAGATACAAGAATTGGGCTCATAAAATCGGCTACTGAAAATATTTAACTATCTGAAGACCTGTTCTGCCAGTTTTTCCCAGAGCACAGAGTGCCTCATTTCTGCTCTCCACCTGAACTCCTTTCAGGGGGTGTTGAAAGTCAGCAGCTACAACAGCACATGATTTAATCCTTGTAGAGGTAGCTGGCAAGTGCCAATGGAAAATGCCAATTTGTAGTTGACAATTGTA
Organism: Mesoplodon mirus; assembly: GCF_964341445.2. NCBI lineage: Eukaryota > Metazoa > Chordata > Mammalia > Artiodactyla > Ziphiidae > Mesoplodon > Mesoplodon mirus. The sequence goes on from NC_138984.1 coordinate 49,545,745, forward strand.
AGTCAACTATACTCCAAAAAAAAAAAACAAACAAAAAAAAGACAGGAAGGGCATTCCTGAATAGAAGTTGTTTCTTTTTTTGTCTTTTATGCTTTTCTATTCCACTAGCTTGTTATAAACATGGATTTTTTTTTTTTGGAAATTAGGAAAATAGAATAATTAAAAATTGAATTAGTATGAAACTCAGGAAGATTGCATTACATTCAATAGTTCATTTAGGCTATATATTAATTCTCCTTTCCAAAATCATGTTTTTAAAATAATAATTTAGAGCTCCCAGTGTAGGTGTCCTTTCATCTTATCCAATATAAATCATAAAACAAATTATTGGTTCAAGAATAAGTAGAAGATATAATAAAACTATATTATTTCTCAAGATACAATGAATTGAAATTTTACATATGAATAGTAAATAAAATTTCAGTTAAGCTGGTTTTGAAATAAAAGGCCATTAAATTTTCTAATAAATCTTTTCCATTCATATGGCTCATAATTATTAATTTAAGGACTTACAGATTATTTTCACTCTACATATTTTATAATTTTCATAGCTATGAAACGGTACTTGAATACTTCAGTGTCTGAGGGAAATCATTCGTGGACTTGATTATTTTTTAAAATTAATTAATTAATTTATTTTTGGCTGCATTGGGTCTTTGTTGCTGCACGCAGGCTTATTCTAGTTGCGGGGAGAGGGGGCTACTCTTCATTGTGGTGCAGCGGCTTTTCATTGCAGTGGCTTCTCTTGTTGCAGAGCATGGGCTTCAGTAGTTGTGGTACATGGGCTCAGTAGTTGTGGCTTGCAGGCTCTAGAGTGCAGGCTCAGTAGTTGTGGCACAAGGGTTTAGTTGCTCCGTGGCATGTGAGATCTTCCTTGACCAGGGCTTGAACCCGTGTCTCCTGCATTGGCAGGCAGATTCTTAACCACTGCTCCACCAGGGAAGTCCCATGGCCTTGATTATTATTCTTCAAATTATCATCACGACCATCATCATAAACATTCATATTTTTAAAAATAAAGTCAGTTAATAATATAGGACCATTTTCCCCAAACTAGTACAGTTGTAATTCACATCAACATAATATTAGTAAATTGATCACTTATCATGGCAGCCATTTAATACATTACAAAAGATGTTATTTTTAAAACTATCATATAATCAAAAGTTAGATTTCTTTTCTTTTTGTTTTTAAATTGAAATTAAGTATTGAAGACCTTGGCATTTTTGTTTTATCTGTTCTTTTTGCATTTATAGATAAAATAAGGCACTGAAATATTTCAAACACCAAGTTTTATATAAGTTTACTTAAATATTTTCAATTCAGAGGACAGAAACCCTCTAGCTAAAATTCAGTGTTTATACATTCTATGGACATATTTATGCAAACATTTGCAAAGCACAAGCATTAGAAAATAATTTACTGTTAGTGAACTTTTGGTGAGGCATATTACAATCACTGTTTTCATTTTTAGACCATTATTGCAAGAGTAATTTAACTAAGGAAATTTTTTTTCTAGTGGCCTGAAGGAGTGAAAGGTTAATGGAGTAATGAAGGCTTACAGAATAAACAGTAAGACTTTTACCACCTTTCTTCAACCAGTATGTGGTAAATTAACAGGTAACAATGTTTCCATATAATATGCATTCACATGTCAATAAGCTGTATTAAGGAATTACTTTGACAGCATGATTAATTGAACCGTATGGTCTCTGTGCAACTAACCAAGCAAAAAATATTGGACAGGCAAGAATTAACACCATTATACCACTACACTCTACATAGTTATTTCATGACATGGGCATGTATTTCACATCATGTGAGGTGAAGTTGGGTATATGTGACAAAGTCATGGAAGGACAGAAAACCTGAGGTTAAAAGGAAGGAGAGATCAGAGACCAAAAGGGTGTTAGTTTAAGACCTGTGCTGATAAGACTGCAGGCTCAAATATCAGCTAGTTTAAACTTGGACTTAATATCACAAAAACTCTACAGGATACAGCAAAAACTAGAATCTAAAGTGTTAAGGTTTAGCCAGAGAAGCAAAATGTTCTTGCTTTATATAGCTATATAGCAATTTGTAGCCCTTAAAGATATAAGGTTCCAATTAAGTCTCTTGGAAGGCTTGGGAGAGATATATTAGTAAAAGCTCTTAGGTGGGTATTTTTTTTTTAAAGGCTGCCCTAGCAAGAGTGCTTATATAATTGTATTAATAGTGACTTTTGAATCTGAAGGATACTGAAAGACCAAGAATCAGTGACCTGCAGGGTCACTGCTAAATTCTGTGTTAAATTAGAACATATAGACCAAAAAAAAAAAAAAAAAAAAAAAAAGAACATATAGACAAGACTTGGATAAACTGGAGAAGATGATGAGATTTGGATGGGATGGAATTGGACGCCTTGGTTAATTCCAAGGGCATTAAAAAGGGGCAATGTCATATTTTTGTCTAAAAGATTGCTATGGGGTCTCATTGTATGTGGACTTTGGGTCACCACAGATCAAGCCCAAAGGTAAATCTTACTATTGGTTTACATAGTAAAATTATAAATTTAATATATGGTACAATAATTTCTATAGGAGAAATTTTTGTTTTGGTTACAATGCTAGCCTACTCTTTTTGAGTGTTTATGTGTTAGATTCTTATACAGAGACTATTACTAATTAATATTTAATGAAAAGAGAAGAAGAAGAAATCCTGAGGATTTTGAAAGTGTTTAGGAATCTGGAATGCTGTGTTTTCAAAGAAGAAAGTTGTGAAAAGTTTGTATGTGAAAAGGAGCTATTTTTTAAATTTAAATATATTAGATTGTGTTTTATGTAAGAAAGACCATAGAAATAAACAAACAGGGGAGACCTTCAAGATGGTGGAGGAGTGAGACGTGGAGATCACCTTCCTTCCCACAAATACATCAGAAATACATCTACACGTGGAACCACTCCCACAGAACACCTACTGAACGCTGGCAGAAGACCTCAGACCTCCCAAAAGATTCCTTTGGGATGGACGGAGGAAGATGGCGGAAGAGTAAGACGCGGAGATCACCTTCCTCCCCACAGATACATCAGAAATTCATCTACACGTGGAACCACTCCTACAGAACACCTACTGAACGCTGACAGAGACCTCAGACCCCCCAAAAGGCAAGAAACTCCCCACATACCTGGGTAGGGCAAAAGAAAAAAGAATAAACAGAGACAAAAGGATAGGGATGGGACCTGCACCAGTGGGAGGAAGCCGTGAAGGAGGAAAGGTTTCCACACACTACAAGCCCCTTCGCGGGCGGAGACTGTGGGTGGCGGAGGGGGAAAGCTTCGGGGTAGCGGAGGAGAGCACAGCAATAGGGGTGTGGAGGGCAAAGCAGAGAGATTCTGGCACAGAGGATCGGTGCCCTCAGGCACACGGCACCCCGAGAGGCTTGTCTGCTTGGCCGCCGGGGCGGGCGGGGCTGGGAGCTGAGGCTCGGGTATCGGCTTTCAGTCGGAGCGCAGGGAGAGGACTGGGGCTGGCGGCAGGAAGAGAGCCTGAAGGGGTTAGAGCACCACGGCTAGCCCGGAGGGAGTCCGGGGAAAAAGTCTGGAGCTGCCGAAGAGGCAAGAGACTTTTTCTTCCCTTTTGTTTCCTGGTGCGCGAGGAGAGGGCATTAAGAGCGCTGCTTAAAGAAGCGCCAGAGACGGGAGCGAGCGGCGGCTAAAGGCGCGGACCCCGGAGACGGGCATGAGACACTGGGGCTGCTGCTGCCGCTGCCACAAGGCCTGTGTGCGAGCGCAGGTCACTGTCCACCCCGCCCTTCCGGGGAGCCTGTGCAGCCCGCCACTGCCGGGGTCCCGGGACCCAAGGACGTCTTACACGGGAAAGCGCACGGAGCGCCTCGGGCCGGTGCAACGTCATGCCGGCCTCTGCTGCCGCAGGTCCGCCCCGCACTGCGCGCCCCTCCCTCCCCTCGGCCTGAGTGAGCCAGAGCCCCCGAATCAGCGGCTCCTTTAAACCCGTCCTGTCTGAGCGAACGGACGCCCTCCGGGGACCTACGCGCAGAGGCGGGGCCAGGTCCAAGGCTGAGAGCCGGGAGCTGTGAGAGCAGAGAAGAGACAGGGAAATCTCTCTGTGCAGCCTCGGAGGCAGCAGATTAAAGCTCCATGGTCCGCTTGATGTGCCCTGCGTCTGTGGAGTGCATGAATGGACAGCGAATCATCCCAAATTGAGGAGGTGGACTTTGAGGACAAGATTTAAGATTTTTTCCCCTTTTCCTCTTTTTACAACGAATTATCCCAAAGTAAGGAGGTGGACTTTGAGAGCAAGATTTCAGACTTTTCCCCTTTTTCCTCTTTTTACAACGAATTATCCCAAAGTAAGGAGGTGGACTTTGAGAGCAAGATTTCAGACTTTTCCCCTTTTTCCTCTTTTTACAACGAATTATCCCAAATTGAGGAGGTGGACTTTGAAAGATTTTCGATTTTTTACACCTGATCTCTTTTTGTGAATGTGTATGTGTATGCTTCTGTGTGAGATTTTCTCTGTATAGCTTTGCTTCCAACATATGTCCCAGGGTTCTATCTGTCCATTTTTTTTCAATAATTACTTTTTTATTTTAATAACGCTACTATATTTTATACTTTATTCTATTTTACTTTATCTTCTCTCTTTCTTTTTTTCCTGCCTCCCTTCCTCCCTTCCTCCCTCCGGCCCTCCTTTCTTTCTTTCTCTCTTTCTCTCCTTCCTCCCTCCCTCCCTCCTGTCTTTCTTTCCTTCTTTCTTTCTTTCTTTTTTTCTTTCCTTCCTCCCTCCCTCCCTCCTGTCTTTCTTTCTTCTTTCTTTCTTTCCTTCCTCCCTCCCTCCCTCCCTTCTTTTCACTCTTTCTTTTTCTTTCCTTCCTCCCTCCCTCCTTTCTTTCTTTCTGTCCTTCCTCTCTCCCTCCCTCCTTTCTTTTCTTCTTTCCTTTCTTTCTCTCTCTCTTTCTTTCTTCTACTAATTCTTTCTTTCTATTTTTTCTCCCTTTTATTCTGAGCCGGGTAGATGAAAGGCTCTTGGTGCTGCAGCCAGGAGTCAGTGCTGTGCCTCTGAAGTGGGAGAGCCAACTTCAGGACACGGGTCCACAAGAGACCTCCCAGCTCCACATAATATCAAGCAGCGAAAATCTCCCAGAGATCTCCATCTCAACACCAGCACCCAGCTTCACTCAACGACCAGCAAGCTACAGTGCTGGTCACCCTATGCCAAGCAACTAGCAAGACAGGAGCACAACCCCACCCATTAGCAGAGAGGCTGCCTAAAAATATAATAAGGCCACAGGCACCCCAAAACACACCACCAGACGTGGACCTGTCCACCAGAAAGACAAGATCGAACCTCAACCACCAGAACACAGGCACTAGTCCCCTCCACCAGGAAACCTACACAACCTACTGAAACAACCTTAGCCACTGGGGACAGACACCAAAAACAATGGGAACTACGAATCTGCAGCCTGCAAAAAGGAGACCCCAAACACAGTAAGATAAGCAAAATGAGAAGACAGAAAACACACAGCAGGTGAAGGAGCAAGATAAAAACCTACCAGACCTAACAAATGAAGAGGTAATAGGCAGTCTACCTGAAAAAGAATTCAGAATAATGATAGTAAAGATGATCCAAGATTCTATTTCCAAGATCCAAAATCTTGGAAATAGAATAGACAAAATGCAAGAAACAGTTAACAAGGACCTAGAAGAACTAAAGATGAATCAAGCACTGATTAAAAATACAATAAATGAAATGAAAAATACTCTAGATGGGATCAATAGCAGAATAACTGAGGCAGAATTGAGTGGATAAGTGAGGTGGAAGATAAAATAGTGGAAATAACTGATGCAGAGCAAAATAGAGAAAAAAGAATGAAAAGAACAGAGGACAGTCTCAAAGACCTCTGGGACAACATTAAACGCACCAATATTTGAATTATAGGGGTTCCAGAAGTAGAAGAGAAAAAGAAAGGGACTGAGAAAATATTTGAAGAGATTATAGTTGAAAACTTCCCTAATATGGGAAAGGAAATAGTTAATCAAGTCCAGGAGGCACAGAGAGTCCCATACAGAATAAATCCAAGGAGAAATATGCCAAGACATATATTAATCAAACTGTCAAAAATTAAACACAAAGAAATCATATTAAAAGCAGCAAGGGAAAAACAACAAATAACACACAAGGGAACCCCCATCAGGTTAACAGCTGATCTCTCAGCAGAAACTCTACAAGCCAGAAAGGAGAGGCAGGACATAATTAAAGTGATGAAGGAGAAAAACCTGCAACCAAGATTACTTTACCCAGCAAGGATCTCTTTCAGATTTGGTGGAGGAATTAAAACGTTTACAGAGAAGCAAAAGCTGAGAGAGTTCAGCACCACCAAACCAGCTTTACAACAAATGCTAAAGGAACTTCTCTAGGCAAGAAACACAACAGAAGGAAAATACCTACAATAATGAACCCAAAACAATTAAGGAAATGGGAATAGGAACATACATATCGATAATTACCTTAAATGTAAATGGACTAAATGCTGCCAGCAAAAGACACAGATTGGCTGAATGGATACAAAAACAAGACCCATATATATGCTGTCTACAAGAGACCCACTTCAGACGTAGAGACACATACAGATTGAAAGTAAGGGGATGGAAAAAGTTATTCCATGCAAATGGAAATCAAAAGAAAGCTGGAGTAGCAATTCTCATATAAGACAAAATACACTTTAAAATAAAGACTATTAGAAGTGACAAAGAAGGACACTACATAATGATAAAGGGATCGATCCAAGCAGAAGATACAACAATTGTAAATATTTATGCACCCAACATAGGAGCACCTCAATGCATAAGGCAAATACTAACAGCCATAAAAGGGGAAATCGACAGTAACACACTCATAGTAGGGGACTTTAACACCCCACTTTCACCAATGGACAGATCATCCAAAATGAAAATAAATAAGGAAACACAAGCTTTAAATGATACAATAAACAAGATGGACTTAATTGATATTTATAAGACATTCCATCCAAAAACAACAGAATACACATTTTTCTCAAGTGCTCATGGAACATTCTCCAGGATAGATCATATCTTGGGTCACAAATCAAGCCTTGGTAAATTTAAGAAAATTGAAATTGTATCAAGTATCTTTTCCGACCACAATGCTATGAGACTAGACATCAATTACAGGAAAAGAGCTGTAAAAAATACAAACACATGGAGGCTAAACAGTACACTACTCAATAATGAAGTGATAACTGAAGAAATCAAAGAGGAAATTAAAAAATACCTAGAAACAAATGACGATGGAGACACGATGACCCAAAACCTATGGGACGCAGCAAAAGCAGTTCTAAGGGGGAAGTTTATAGCAATACAATCCCACCTTAAGAAACAGGACACATCTTGAGTAAACAACCTGACCCTGCACCTAAAGCAATTAGAGAAAGAAGAACAAAAAACCCCCAAAGTTAGCAGAAGGAAAGAACTCATAAAGATCAGATCAGAAATAAATGAAAAAGAAATGAAGGAAATGATAGCAAAGACCGATAAAACTAAAAGCTTGTTCTTTGAAAAGATAAACAAAATTGATAAACCATTAGCCAGACTCATCAAGAAAAAAAGGGAGAAGACTCAAATCAATAGAGTTAGAAATGAAAAAGGAGAAGTAACAACTGACACTGCAGAAATACAAAAGATCATGAGAGATTACTAAAAGCAACTCTATGCCAATAAAATGGACAACCTGGAAGAAATGGACAAATTCTTAGAAATGCACAACCTGCCAAGACTGAATCAGGAAGAAATAGAAAATATGAATAGACCAATCACAAGCACTGAACTTGAAACTGTGATTAAAAATCTTCCAACAAACCAAAGCCCAGGACCAGATGGCTTCACAGGTGAATTCTATCAAACATTTAGAGAAGAGCTAACACCTATCCTTCTCAAACTCTTCCAAAATATAGCAGAGGGAGGAGCACTCTCAAAACTCATTCTATGAGGCCAAAATCACCTTGATATGAAAACCAGGCAAGAATGTCATAAAGAAAGAAAACTACAGACCTTTATCACTGATGAACATAGATGCAAAAATCCTCAACAAAATACTAGCAAACAGAATCTAACAGCACATTAAAAGGATCATACACCATGATCAAGTGGGGTTTATTCCAAGAATGAAAGGATTCTTCAATATATGCAAATCAATCAATGTGATACACCATATTAACAAATTGAAGGAGAAAACCCATATGATCATCTCAATAAATGCAGAGAAAGCTTTTGACAAAATTCAACACCCATTTATGATAAAAACCCTGCAGAAAGTAGGCATAGAGGGAACTTTCCTCAACATAATTAAGGCCATATATGACAAACCCACAGCTAACATCGTCCTCAATTGTGAAAAACTGAAACCATTTCCACTAAGATCAGGAACAAGACAAGGCTGCCCACTCTCACCACTCTTATTCAACATAGTTTTGGAAGTTTTAGCCACAGCAATCAGAGAAGAAAAGGAAATAAAAGGAATCCAAATTGGAAAAGAAGAAGTAAAGCTGTCACTGTTTGCAGATGACATGATACTATACATAGCGAATGCTAAAGATGCTACCAGAAAACTACTAGAGCTGATCAATGAACTTGGTAAAGTAGCAGGCTACAAAATTAATGCACAGAAATATCTGGCATTCCTGTACACTAATGATGAAAAATCTGAAAGTGAAATCAAGAAAACACTCCCATTTACCATTGCAACAAAAAGAATAAAATATCTAGGAATAAACCTACCTAAGGAGACACAAGACCTGTATGCAGAAATTATAAGACACTGATGAAAGAAATTAAAGATGATACAAATAGATGGAGAGATATACCATGCGCCTGGATTGGAAGAATCAATATTGTGAAAATGACTCTACTACCCAAAGCAATCTACAGATTCAATGCAATCCCTATCAAACTACCACTGGCATTTTTCACAGAACTAGAACAAAAAATTTCAAAATTTGTTTGGAAAAACAAAAGATCCCAAATAGCCAAAGCAATCTTGAGAACGAAAAACGGAGCTGGAGGAATCAGGCTCCCTGACTTCAGACTATACTACAAAGCTACAGTAATCAAGACAGTGTGGTACTGGCACAAAAACAGAAAGATAGATCAATGGAACAGGATAGAAAGCCCAGAGATAAACCCACGCACATATGGTCAACTTATCTTTGATAAAGGAGGCAGGAATGTACAGTGGAGAAAGGACAGCCTCTTCAATAAGTGGTGCTGGGAAAACTGAACAGGGAGATGTAAAAGTATGAGATTAGATCATTCCCTAACACCATACACAAAAATAAGCTCAAAATGGATTAAAGACCTAAATGTAAGGCCAGACACTATCAAACTCTTAGAGGAAAACATAGGCAGAACACTCTATGACATAAATCACATCAAGATCCTTTTTGACCCACCTCCTAGAGAAATGGAAATAAAAACAAAGATAAACAAATGGGACCTAATGAAACTTCAGAGCTTTTGCACAGCAAAGGAAACCATAAGCAAGACCAAAAGACAACCCTCAGAATGGGAGAAAATATTTGCAAATGAAGCAACTGACAAAGGATTAATCTCCAAAATTTATAAGCAGCTCATGCAGCTCAATAGCAAAAATCAAACAACCCAATCCAAAAATGGGCAGAAGACTTAAATAGGCATTTCTCCAAAGAAGATATACAGACTGCCAACAAACACATGAAAGAATGCTCAACATCATTAATCATTAGAGAAATGCAAATCAAAACTACAATGAGATATCATCTCACACCAGTCAGAATGGCCATCATCAAGAAATCTAGAAACAATAAATGCTGGAGAGGGTGTGGAGAAAAGGAACACTCTTGCACTGCTAGTGGGAATGTGAATTGGTACAGCCACTATGGAGAACAGTATGGAGCTTCCTTAAAAAACTACAAATAGAACTACCATATGACCCAGCCATCCCACTACTAGGCATATACCCTGAGAAAACCATAATTCAAAAAGAGTCATGTACCAAAATGTCCATTGCAGCTCTATTCACAATAGCCCGGAGCTGGAAACAACCTAAGTGTCCATCATCGGATGAATGGGTAAAGAAGAGGTGGCACATATATACAATGGAATATTACTCAGTCATAAAAAGAAATGAAACTGAGCTATTTGTAATGAGGTGGATAGACCTAGAGTCTGTCATACAGAGTGAAGTAAGTCAGAAAGAGAAAGACAAATACTGTATGCTAACACATATATATGAAATTTAAGAAAAAAAAAGTCATGAAGAACCTAGGGGTAAAACAGGAATAAAGACACAGACCTACTTGAGAATGGACTTGAGGATATGTGGAGGGGGAAGGATAAGCTGTGACAAAGTGAAAGAGAGGCATGGACATATATACAGTACCAAACATAAGGTAGATAGATAGTGGGAAGCAGCCGCATAGCACAGGGAGATCAGCTCCGTGCTTTGTGACCGCCTGGAGGGGTGGGATAGGGAGGGTGGGAGGGAGAGAGCGGCAAGAGGGAAGGGATGTGGGAACAGATGTATATGTATGACTGATTCACTTTGTTATAAAGCAGAAACTAAAAAAAATAATAATAAAAATAAACAAAAGTATTCTTATCCATTCTCCTGTTTCTAATGATAAATAAAACAACTAAGAAGGAATAAAGAATCTATGTGGCATAGGTCTCAACTTCTCATGATATAAGGGAGAGCAAACATCATATACAGACTGATTCATGGTGGCATGATCCTGCTTGTTCAGATGGTACTTTCAGTCCCAGCACAACTCCGTGTTTTCTTCTATATTCCATATTTACAGGGAAGCACCACTGTAGTATATACATCACAATCTATACCTATCTAGAGACAGGATACCCAGGCAGGAGGATATTCCAGGCTAGAACCAAGGAATGTAGATTAGGTGGAGTGTATGGTCGCTGCCTTTACTTTTTCCTTTATGCTATGCACTCTCGATAGTTAAACTTTGTCTTAAGAGTCTACATTTTCAATGCACTTTATTTGATGAGCCCATATAGATGGCCAAGAAAGAGTAAGATAAAGTTTATTCCCCCAAATTTATATTTAGACTACTCTGTTCCCATCCATGTATATTCATATTTAATCCACTAAGCAGTCCTATAAGGTAAGCACAAGAACTAGTTCTGTTTAGCTAAGGACACTGAGGATTAGAGAATTTAAGTAACTTGCCCATGTCCCAACTAACTAATAGTAGATCTGGGATTTGAAGTCAGCCTTGTGCCTCTGTGCTCTTAACATGTGGTTTATTGCCCTTTTGTTAATTAATTCACTCACTTATGAAGTCATGTGAAAGCCAGAAAAATAAAAATAGCACTCAGGTATTGTTCAAGACACAAAAGTGGACTAGAAATAAACCCATTCTAAGAGAAGCATGAAGACTCATTGAGGATAAATGTGGATTGTCAAATGATGTGGGAGGGCAAAAACAAAAAAAGAAAACATTTCATGTTGTTACAAACTGATTTATAATGTGTTAACGCAACTTAACATACAGAATATTAAATAATTTAAATAATAAGTTGTCAATTACTTAAGAGAACATCAAGATTATTTTTTTAAAACACATGTGGTAACGATACACATTGGTTTTTAGAGCTACAAAATTGAAAATAAGTAGTCTTCAGAAATGTAAAATGCATTTTCTGTAATTAAATCAAAAGCCCCTATTAATTAGTATTCTTTTCTTACATTTCTGGAAATGAACTATTGCATTGGTATCCATTATTTATATTTGTAAAATAGAGTATACATTTAGAAGTACCTTAGAAACCTTTGTGCCCAGTCTGACACAATGTACGAGTGACTTCTACAATACCCCAGAAGTGTGTCTTTGGGGAGATAAGGGAAGATAAGATTTGTGAGTAGGAGCTGTCATTCCATCTCTTTCCTAATAACATAAACTTGAAAGCTTCAAATGAAAACTGATTACAATCTCAGTCATAAAATTGCAAAAAATTCTTTTTCATAATGAACCAAAAAATGTTTCTGTGAAACTTATAACCATTGTCCCTTATTCTGCCCTTTGGAGTTAAAAAAACAATCTAATCTCTCTTCATATGATTCTAATAAAAGTATTTATTAAAAAGTGGGAAATTTTAATTTTCTTGTAATATAAGGGAATAGAGAGAAGAGCCCAAGGGAATTTCTTTCAGTTGTTTGCCTGCATTCAAACACAAACTGTTTTAAAAAACTGTGCTGTAACATGGTCAGGGAGCAATGTAATGAATACTGCCGCTATAAAAATGACTAGTACACAGGAAACAAAAAATAAAATGCAGAGGAAATTATCTGGGGAATTCAAACTAAAAGGAATTCTGGCTACTGAAGAAAATTTAAGATTTCTTCAGGGGATCCATACAAAATTTCTCTTACTTTTTCAGAGACAGAAAATCAGGGAAAGTTTATAAGAAAAGTTTAACAGGGCACATTTTTTAAAAATCACTGAAACAAAATAAATCTAAATAGTTACTGAAAAATCTGTGTAGATATAACTTACCTGGGTTGTAAGTATATTTTTAATGTTTTATTTGAAGGACCACCAATTATAGGAAAAGTACACAAAACCAGAAAAGAAGACAATAATGTGCAAATATGAAATATCTAGATGTGATTAATATTAACATTTTGTCACATTTGCTTCATATTAGGAGTACAATATTATGAATACAGTTTACTTCCCATGGTATTCTACTATCATCTTACTTCACTTCCTTCTCCCAAAATGACCAAAAACAAGCACTTTGAAGTTTGTTATAATTATTCAAAAGCATATTATTACATGTTATTTGTATATTTATATGTCTATTAAACTACATATTTTGGGGACTTCCCTGGTGGCACAGTGGTTAAGAATCAACCTGCCAATGCAGAGAACACGGGTTCGATCCTGTGGAGCAACTAAGCCCATGTGCCAGAACTACTGAGCCTGTGCTCTAGAGCCCATGAGCCACAACTACTGAGCCCGCATGCCACAAATACTGAAGCCTGTGGGTCTAGAGCCTGTGCTCCGCAACAAGAGAAGCCATCATAATGAGAAGCCCGCGATTAGCAATGAAGTCCCAATGAAGCCATAAATAAATAAATTTATTTTTAAAAATGCATATTTTGAAATCTTAATTGAGTGGTATCAAAGGCACTATCTTTATTCAATATTCCCTTTGCATGATTTATGAATATTGGTACATTTGCTCTAGTTCATTTATTTTCACTATCCCACATAATTATAATAAATGGATTTTTTATCCATCTATTTTGTTATGCATGGACAATTGTTTCTAAAATATTGCCACTACAGATAAGGCTGCAATAAAATTTTTCTAGGTTATATTTTCATATTGATCAATAAATTTCTTACTATAGAAATTTTTTTACAAAATATTTCTTGTAGTTTTTAACATGAGTTAGGTAATATGCACTATAAAAGATATGGTTATACATTTATTTGCACAGAAATGATTATATTAATATTTTTATGAAATATTCTATACAATATGGAAATTTCTATCTAGGCAAGATAAACCTTCAACAACCCTAATTATCCTGGTTTTGCAGTTATGAAATTGTAGTATGTTAGTAATTCTCACATGCCTTTTGCATAGAGTGTTCTACTTCTACATTTTATTCATACTAGATTATCAAGTTCATTTTATCTTATATGCTAATCTAGACCACGTGCAGAGAAGTGAATGGATTTTATGTAACTGAGGGCAAAAGCAGCATGATTTGAGAAATGTTCATCCTCATTTTTGGTGATTTCTGGACTTGAACCTCTGCATCTGGCACAATCTGGGACATGAACCAGGCAAATCCACTTAGAATAGCTTATGGGCTAGGTTCCCTGGAGCAACATAAATAGCTTGAAATGAGTTGGAGGGAAATAGACCTTGTAGTTGATGGAGAAGAAGGTATAGCATAATCTTTGAAGTCAATTATTTCATTGTTCAAATTATGGCCCTAGCAATTATTCATTGTGTGACCTGGGGTAAATCATTTAATTTCAAACGTTTAGTTTCCTTATATAGGAAATAGGGATAAGAGTCTCAAGTTTAGCTCATTGGTAAATTGTAATGATGGAGAACATATATTGAAAGTTCATTTGTTCCAGGCACTGTAATATATGCTTCTAATGCAAATATTCATTTAATGCTCTTGTAACTCGATGAAGTAAATGCATCTAAAGTCCTCATTTAACATATAAGAGAAAGGAAATACATACAAATGAAATAAATTAGAGAAAGTTACAAAGCAACTATATGGCAGAGGTGAGATATGACCCAAGTCATTTTGGATTCATGGCCATCACTCTTAACCCACTGAGGAATGTTACCTCTTAACTTGTAACTTGAATTTCATTTTTTATATTGAAATAAATTGCCTCCATCTGCTGCCTGCAGAAATCTTAAAAGTAGAGGTCTACAAAGTATGTTTTAGTTATTCAAATAACATTGGGAAAATTATTTTGGTAGTCATAAACCAGGTGTTAGCCTCAGGATTGCTCTAATTCACAGAGGCCTTGAGAAATCTTCTTAGCATTTGTGAACCTCAGATTTTCTCATTTATAAAAAGCACAACTTGAAAATTTCTTTCGTTACCTTAAAATTGTTCAATAAAGTTATATCTATTCATAAAAATATGTACTCTATGTGATCTTTCTGTTGTGTTTTTTAAAAACCCTCATAATTCACAAACATACAGACAACAAAAATCATTATTATATTTTGAAAATTATCTCTAAGTTTTATATGACACATAAAATTTTTATCAATTTCTTTGTCAAAACAATCATTTGTCTTATGTGAACAAATTCCATTAATAAAAAGGTCTTTATACTGAGATGTTAAAAAATGAAAAGCTTTTTTTAAAAAAAAATATATAGATAAAGAATGTGAGGTTAGTTTAATATTTTCTATATTATGCTGTTTATTATGAAGGATTTTCCTCACCTCTTTACTGCTCCGGATTTGACAAGTTCTCTGACACTGAGGTACAGATATTCAAGAAAGATAACAACCTCAGCATTCTTGGCCTGAAGTTCTACTCTCAGACATACATACTTGATGCTCATCTATGGTCTTTTGGATGCCTGTACATGAATACCATCTGTTAAGTGATAACATATTAAACAAAATGAATTTATATTTTGGCAATTTTCACAGCAACAGGAGTAACGTTTTGAAACAAGCTTTAAGTGTTCTATAATATTGAAGTCATATTTTTTAAATTTGATGACATCTGCAGATTCTGAAGAAAATGATGCCTTACAGTTGGAGAGAAAGAAAGATGTGATTTGGTTGCCAGAAATCAGGTTATAAATATGCATAAAATTGTTAAAGTTACATAAAGTGTCAAATAACAAGAACATAATAAATCAAATTTTTAAAACATGTAACTTGGGTGAATTTCTAAAATTGGGACTTCTAAATAAATAATAAATAATAAATAATAAAAACAAAATAAATCCAAATGCATGATAAAAGGAAATAAAAATAATGAAATATTTTAACAAGAACCACATATTTTGAAGCAGAGATGCTTTGGCATTATAAAAATATCATCAGGCTTTCCTGGTGGTGCAGTGGTTGAGAGTCTGTCTGCCAATGCAGGGGACATGGGTTCAAGTCCTGGTCTGGGAGGATCCCACATGCCATGGAGCAACTGGGCCCGTGAGCCACAACTACTGAAACTGCGCATCTGGAGCCTGTGCTCCACAATAAGAGGCCGCGACAGTGAGAAGTCCATGCACCACGATGAAGAGTAGCCCCCACTCGCTACAACTGGAGAAAGCCCTCGCACAGAAACGAAGACCCAACACAGCCAAAAATAATAAATAAATTATTTTTTTTAAAAAGTGGATGGAGCTACAGATAAAATAAAAATAAATTTAAAAAAATATCACTTTGGGAGACATCACCAAAATGGCAGAACAGAATAGAAGTTTTCCTCCTTCCATCGAGGTACCAGATATACAGCTACACATGAATCAATTCCCTCTGAAAGTAACCCAGAAACTAGTTGAGTTACTTCTATACATTGGGCAAATGAGAAAATACATGAAAGCAGGTAAGAAAGGATGAGATACAGTCTTATAAATACCTTCCCCAGCACGGTGCCTTACAATCAGGAAGGAATCCTGGTCTCCCAGTTTTCCCCTGAGGAACAAAGGATTTATATCACACATCTAGCACCTGAATTTTTGAGGCTGCCACCCAAAGAACAGGCCCCCAGATCATCTAAATCTGAGAGGCAGCTGAGCTCAGTATTCATGAGTTCCACAGAACTATAGTAAACAAAGAAGTAGTTTTTTAAAATAGGTGTGTGAACATTTCCCATAGCTTTCCCTTCCAGACTCATACTTACCAATAATTACCTTAAATGTAAATGAACTAAACTCTCTAATCAAAAACATTGAGCGGCTTCGTGGATAAAAAACAAAACAAGACCCAACACTCTACTGCCTACAAGAAACTCACTTCAGTTTTAGGAAATCACATAGCCTAAATTAAGGGATATAAAATATATTCTGTGCAAATATAAACCAAAATAAAGCAGAGGGAGCTATATTTATATCAGTCAAAGAGACTTGAAGCCAAAAAAATGTAACAAGAGACAAAGAAGGTTATTATGATATAGGATATATCATATCATATAAGATATATAATGATAAAGGAGTCAATTAATCAAGAAAATATAGCATTTGTAAATATTTGTGCACCCAACATCAGAGCATCTAAATATATAAATTAAATATCAATATGTATGAAGGAAGAAATAGACAGCAATACAATAATAGTAGAAGGTTTCATTACCCCACATTTAACAATAGATTGAACATCGAGACAGAAAATCAATATGGAAATATTTGACTTAAACTACACGTTAGACCAGATGGACCTAACAGACAAATATAGAAAATCTTACCCAACAGTAACAGAGTACACATTCTTCTCAAGTACAGGTGAAAATTCTCCAGGATAGATCATGCGTTTGGCCACAAATCAAGTCTTAACAAATTTAAGAAGATTGAAATTATATCAAGCATCTTTCTGACCACAGTGGTATAAAATTAGAAATTAATTACAAGAGAAAAACTAGAAAATTTACAAATGCGTGTAAATTAAGCAAAGAATCAAAGAATAAACAAAAAGGCAAATCAAAAACATCTTGAAATAAATGGAAACACAATAACAAAACATTATGAGAAATAATGAAGATTAAAATAAATAATGTATGTAAAGCTCTTCAGCACTTAGTAGGTGTTCCATAAATATTATTTTCTTTTTCAATTAAAAAAAAACACACTCTACAATTTGAAGTTTTTACCTCAGAAGAATTAGACTTCGGGTGTATTAATGTACATCTTTCTAGCCAAACAGAGAATAACTTCAAAGACAACATAGGGTGGCTGTCAGCGAGCAAAGAAGTACCAGGCTTGTGCAGAAAGGGTGCCCCCTTCCTGATACAAAGACTGAAAATATACAAAATGCATCAGTAAACATGAGGCCACCTCTGACTGGCAACTACCCCTGCAGCATAGGTGTCCTGCCCAAATCCCAGAAACATCAAACATCATGATTGTGTTTGATTTTTACCTTAAAGAATCTTTATAACTCAACAAAGTATTAAGGCATGAGAACTAAGGTAGAACTTCCAAGTTCTCAGAAAACTGAAAGGGTCTGCTTAGAAATGGACAGATGATTCAGTCTCTCTCAGTGGAGTTCACTAGCAGAGAAAATGGTTCAAGGGAGATGTAAGACAATGTACTGCTGGGGAGCTGTTTCTACCACTGGTTAACAATGAAAATGGAAAATTATTATAACTATTGAATGTGTGACTATAAAGATTTTTTAAAACATTATGAATGCACTTGGATACTCTCAAAATTTCTAAACATTGTAATGTTCCTGTTTTATGTAAGGAATAATTTTCTATCATAAAGGGTGTCAAAACCAGATATACACTAATGGAAAAATACTTTCAAAAATAAATAAGTGACAAAAATAAAAATAAAAAACATTATGAGATATAGCAAAAGCAGTTTAACAAGGGAAGTTGATGGCAAAAAATACCTACATGAAGAAAAAGAACTCAAATAAATGACAAATTTACACTTCAAGGAACCAGAAGGAGAAAAAAAACTAAGCTGAAAATTTGTAGGAGTAAATAAATAAAATCAGAGTGAAAATACATGAAATAGAGAAAGACAATACAAAAGAGAAATAAAATTAAGAGCTTTTAAAGAAATGATAAAATTGACAAATCTTTATCTAGAGTGACTTAGATAAATAAAATCAGAAATGAAAGAGGAGACATTACAAATGATACTACAGAATACAAAATATAATAAAAATTATTATGAACAATTACATGGCAACAACATGGATAACTAGAAGTTGAATAAACATATAAGCTAAAAAGACTGAGTCATGAAGAAGTAGAAAATTGAACAGACCAATGAGTAAGAATATTTAAGTAGCAATCAAAAACCTCCAAACAAAGAAAAGCTCAGGACCAGATGGCTGCACTGGTCTATTCCACCAACCTTTAAAAAGGAACTAATATCAATCTTTCTCAAACTTTTCCCAAAAATTGAAGAGGGAGGAACAATTTCAAACTCATTTTACAGGAGCAGCATTACTCTGATACCAAGACCAGACAAGGACTCTACAAGAAAAGAAAATTATCAGCCAAGATCCTTAATGAACATAGATGCAGAAATCCTCAACAAAATATTAACAATGGCAACAAAATAATTAACAGCACATTAAAAGGATCATACAACAGGATCAAGTGGGATTTTATCCTGGGATACAGGATAGTTCAACATACACAAATCAATAAATGTGATACATCACATTAACAGAACTGGGAAACAAATCATAAGATCATTTCAATAGATGCCAAAAAGGCACTTGAAAAAATTGAACAACTTTTCATGATAAAAACTGTTAATAAATTTCATACAGGTGAAATATAACACAGCCATAATAAAGGCCACATATGACAAGCCACCAGCTAGCAAAATATTCAGCAGTGAAAAGTTTCTAACATCAGGAAGATCAGAAAAAAAGATAAGGATGCCCACTCTTGCCACTTCAATTCAACATAGTACTAAAAGACCTAGGCAGAGCAATTAGGCAGAAAAAAAAGGCATCCAAATCAAAAAGAAAGGATAAATATTGTCTCTGTTTGCAGATGGCATGATCTTATATATAGAAAACCCTAAAGACTCCACACAAAAAACTGGTAAAACTAATAAATAAATTCAGTAAAATTGTGGGAAATAAAATCTCTTATACAAACATCAGCTGTGTTTCTATACAGTAACAATGACCTATGGAAAGAGAAATTAAAAGAACAATCCCACTTAGAATGCATCAAAAAGAAAAAAATAGGATAAATTTAGCCAAGGAAGTGAAAGATCTATTCACTGAAAACTATAAATCATTGATGAAAGAAATTGGAGAAGACAAAAATAACTGGAAAGATAGCCCATGTTCATGGATTGAAAGTATTAGTCTTGTTAAAATGTGATACTACACAAAATGACCTATAGATTCTCTATCTCTATCTCTATCTATACCTAGATCTAGATATAGATATAATAGAATATTATTCAATCTTAAAAAAGAAGAAAATCCTGCCTTTTGTGACAACATAGATGAATGTGGAGAGTCAGACAGAGAAAGACAAATACTGTATGGTATTATATATATATATGTGGAATTAAAATTTAAAAAGTCAAACTCATAGAAACAGAGAGTATAATCATGGTTACCAGGGGCAAGGGAGTGGGGAAAATGGGGAGGCAGTAAAAGGTACAAATTTTCAGTTATAAGATGAATAAGTTGTAAAGATCTAGTGTATAGCTATAGTTGACAAGATTGTATTGTATGATTGAAATTTGCTGAGAGTGGATATTAAACATTCTCACCAACAAAAAAATAGTTAACTATGTGAGGTGATAGATGTTTAATAATTTGTGCAAATCTTTTCACAATGTATACCTATAGCAAAATATCACAGTGTACACTTTAAATATAGTACAATTTTATTTGTCTATTTTACCTCAATAAAACTGGAGAAAAACATGTAAAAATTTTGTCACTTTGATTATATATTCAAATTCATTTATTTCTGGCTTATTTTTTTTCTGATTAGTCTAGTGATCCATGGGTAAATCACCACCATATTAAGCTATACTGAAGTGTTAGTTTTTGAAGTAATGTGTCCTGTTGCTCTAAGGAAAAATTGTTATCCAATATATCCATCAGCTAGTTGATAATATATATTTTAGCTATATTTGGTGACTAGTCAGAATTCAGAGTTTATGATGCCAGAAATATAATAAGAAAGTGTGAAAATCAGGTTATATTATTACCATATGCTTATGATATCATAACTACTCTTAATGGGTTTTAGTTTTATTTACAAATATTAAGATAAGTAAAGGTGCAGTGAGCATGATTAAATAATTACTAACACATTGTATAAAATTCAATGTTTCTTATGATTCAAATGTTTGGAAAACTTCAACAGCTGTACATTATGCTTCTTTTAGTTTTATATAGTCAGTATTAATTAAACATGCTAATGTATTTTCCCCTAGATAACCATTTTGGAATGTATAATTGGTTAATAGTCTTTATTAAGAGATATTAGTATAATCATTGTTACAGTAAAATCATAATCGAGACACCACTACCTTTCCTTTGCAGATGGCCTTATTTTCAGACTCTCTTCAAATATGTCACTTCATAAATTTAATTTCAAAGCCAGCCTGACCAGTACAGAATTATTTGGTAATAATTTTATAACCAGTGTGGAGCCCTTAGTACATGTGTGTGTGTGAAAAATTACATCAAAATGCTAATCATATTCTATCTTTCCAAATGCTTCAGGACATATTAAGAGTGCACAGGTTTCTGGGGTGTATTCTTTCAAACTGGATATTAAAAAATTGAATAAGGAATATAACTTTGCCTCATTCCTTACTGCTTTTTATAAATCTAAGTTAACTTCAACTGTGGGAATGTTGATAGAAGAAAAATCATCTGTAAATTTTTTTCCACCATATGCCTGTAGTTCTCACAATTGTTTCCAGACCAGCAACATCTCCATCACTTGGGAACTGGCTGGAAAAGAAAATTTGGGGGCCTTAACCCCAGCCCTTCTGAATCAGAATGTTTGGAAATGGATTCAGCAATCTATGCTTTAACAAGCACTATATATATATTTCTTAGGTCTGTTTAAGAATCACTGCCCTATTCAATTCCCTAACCTCAGAGATAACAATTTTCAAAAGGGGACCTCCTCAATAATTTTGATATACTAATCTATGAAATAGAAATGTTATACAAATATCTTAGTTTTGCTACTCATTTTCATAAAAAGAAGATTATTTTTCCTTATTTTATATTTATTGACACATTTAAGGGTATATGTATGAAAATTTGAACTTTGTGTCTGTTTACTTTCAAATCAGAGTTCTTTCTGAGTACAGGTCCTATTAGGTAATACTAAAGCCATGAATACTGCACTTAAGAAAGTGAAATATGACAATTTATGGTCATTCAGGTGATATATGAAAACTCTCAGCATAAGACAACTTTAATAAGGAGTTTGAACAGATATGGCTGAGAATATTTTCTATAGACACAGGCTGTAAATCAAACTGTCAGGAGCATTGCTCGGTCCTCCTTTCCTTCCAATCACGCTTTTATCAACTGAAAAAAAAAATTTCCTCCACAGTAGCCTAACCAGTTAATTTCACACCTGGCCACATAGAAAATGCAAAAATAATAGAAAGGATCTCTTTAAACAGTAAGTACAACAACTAAAACCATACTGGCAATTGGTGTCATTTTCCTTAGCCAGAAGAAATGGAGCATGACTTTGCAAGAAAAATTTGGGTTATCATTTACATAACATGGTACCATAACCTGGTGTATGTAAAAAATTAATAAACAGAAACCTCAAAGAGATAGAATCAGTAGACAAGAAAGGGGAGCTCTCACAGGGCATGATAGCAGAGCCCACAAGGACTAAGCCAATAAAAAGCTACAAATCCTTTGTTTACTACAGCTCCCTACTTCCTTTTTCCCTCTATAAAAGAGTTCTCCTTCGCTTGCCCTGAAGGGACTTACAGGTGGCTCACCATGGTTGCAGACACTGAATTGTCATTCTCTGCTGATCCCAACTAAACCCATCTTTGCTGGAGAAATATCTGGCAGTCAATGTTTTTAGGTTAACAGTTTGTAACACCAATGATGAGGCAATGAACATTGAAGATGAATGGCAAGTATAGTTTAGCCAGCCATATGTGAAAGCATTATTTTTCCAATAAATCTGAAAGATTGATTAAGCCATATGTGAACATCTATTTCTTATGTCACACATGTTAATGGTTAAGTATATTAATAGAGAATACATGCTCATTATTAAAATAAATGGAGAATATTTTAAATATTGAGTGTATTCAGGAATATCTAATAATGTTTTAGAAATCATTTGCTTTAGCTCAGTGACTATATCACACTGTATGTATACACATAAAATAAGAATGAAAATTCAAGAGGCTATAAAATACTTGCAAGTCATTCACATCTGTGTTGGGATGAAACTCACCCTAGAGAAGAACACACATGAATTGGATTACCCTTGCTTCCCATTCTCATCATTTGCTTGATCAGCCACTGGATGTTGCCCACAGTAATCCACAGAAACACACTCTTACTAAGTACTTCATTTCACTGCAAGTGATGTGAGTGAAAAGAAAACTCTTAGCAGATGTCACAAAATGACTTAAAACCATAATTCAGAATACTTGATATTCTTGACATGACAGATTCTAGGATGGTAAGGAAATAAGCAAAAGTGTTAGACAAGTTTCTTCCAACAGTGTATGAACCTCTAAACAGTTATGTGAAGAAGGATTTTTAATCAACAGAAGAAACTAATGACAATGGTATACACTGACAAAATATACATATACTTGAAACAACAGAATATGCTTGAATTTATAAAGAATTTTGTAATGCCTAAGTCATTTGTATTGTTCTCAGAAAAATCAATTACCTTATAAGGTATTCATAAATTTTAGTCACTGAAAATTAGTGTAATCATACAGACAAATCAAAATCACCGGCAATGTACTTTTAAAAGGAAAATGTAACATAGTGGAATTACTTTTATTTTTCTGCCCTTGGTATGGCAGTCTGCTTATGAAATCAGAATTAATACATCAATGTGTTATTTATTCAAAAATTTCTTGACATATGGAAACAAAGCCTGGGTAAAAATGCATTTCAGTCACCTGGAGAGAAATCTATGAGCTAATAGAATAATCTGTTAATTAAAATCTCTAAAATGTCTAGCAAAGTTATTTAGATCTAAATTATTTAGTTTCTAGAATTGAGCAACATTCTAAATGCAGTATTATTAGAAATTCTCTTTATTTAGTGTCTCAGTTGTTTCTGAACACAATTTGACAAGTATCCCAGGAGTTACTCCTCCAGCAGATGCTCTCTGTACCATCTCTATCAGCTGTCCAGAGCTCCAAAAAATGAAGATAAAACGATTTCACACTTGTCCTTAAGAATCTCAGACACAATGTTCTATTGAATTATTTTCAAGTGTAGGTTATTATTTTCATGAAACAGATGTTCTAATAAAAATATATAGATGTATGAATAATTGCATAGGGTGTCAAAGACTGTATTATTGCTTTTAAAAAAGTTTTTTAAAATCTATAAGGTTTTTGGTATCTTTCCTCTAACTTTAATATGTACACTTTTCTAAACGTAATATCATGAAGAATACTGTTCTATTGAGCAAATTAAATTGCTCCAAGAAATAAGTTTCATTTTCTACTCTGAAACAACCCATTAAACAACCCATAATCTACTAAAGTAAATGCAGGAAAATTGATACATTTTGCTGGAAACACTTTAATAATCTTGAACATGAACATGAATATCTTAAACTGTAGTCACTGGTTTGGTTTTAGTTTAGCAGACACAATAATGAGAGTGGAATTAAAAAGATGTCTTGAATTTTTCTATAATTCTCAGTTAATACAGAGCAATAACTTATGTTTTCCCAAAGGCAGTAGATAGGGGGTGAGGGTAATTTTCAGGGAAGGTAGACTGGATTTCAAGTTGAAGGAAACAAAAAAAGTCTTCATAAAATGCAATCAAATCTTCAGGAATTTAAAAATGCTTTTAGTAAAGGTGTACTTAACATCCAATCCACATTATAGATTAAAATTACATATTGAAAGAGCAGGAATAATATCAGTTATTGCATTTTTTGTTAAATATATTACTTTAATAGGAAATTAACCAACTTTTACTAGACAACCAAATCAAATTACCCATCTCTTTATACTCCTTCTCATTCTACTCTCATCCTAAATTCAATATTTCAGACAGCAAAATATGTAAATCAATATGATTGGATTTTACAAGTTGAACTGGACATGCAAATACTTAAATATAGCATTTACATTAAAAAGTTCTTCTGAGCCTTCAACATTCTCTCTTTTCCTGTCTTCATAAATATATTTTTCTCAAGCTCAGAACATATTCAGAGCATAGCAGCTCAGAAAATTAGTGTTGTTCAGCATATGGGCACACACATCGTTAATTTAATCATTGAAGGAGAAAGAATAAAGCATGATTCTGTTTACATTAGAAATTCTTTTATTTTGATTTAAAATATTTTCAAAAATTTCTATTTGATATTTCTATATTGATGAACTATCTTTTTTCAATTATGAAGGGTACCAATAATTAAATATAATGATCAAAGAAAACTAAAGCCTGATATTTCCTTGATATATTCTTAACATATATATTCAAATATGATATATTCTTAAACAGTAGTGTAATATATTACTTACTGTCTTTGCTTTCCCTCAGAGTATACCTAGAGACAAGGTTTCCAGTGAAAGTAGTTTGTATGGAAGATGATCATAGGAGAAACGAGTAGAAGAATAGGAAGTGTCAGTAAAGAGTAGATTATCAAACAAGTATACCTGTAGACAACTAGAACTTAATCCCACTCAGGAACTGAGAACCACCATAGGATACAGACCTTAGAGTTAGTTTGCCTAGGTTACTAGAGGGCTGCGGTACTTTCCACCAACACTCATTCATCATTGGTTGAGGACTGTTAATCCCCTGGCTCTGCCAGTCTGACCCACAAGTGCACAGGGTGTCCTCTTTCCACCAGAGAAAACCCTCTGTTAAGGCTTTTTTGATATGTCAACTTAACTAGGCCATAGTCCCTGGTTATTCAGTCAAACATTAATCTAGGTACTGCTATTAAGAGATTTTGCAGGCATAATTAAAGTCCTTCTCAGTTGACTTGTGAAGATTATCCTGGATAATCTGGCTGGTCCTAACTCAGTCTGTTGAAAGGCTTTACACATGGGCCTGAGACTTCTCTGAGAGACAGAAGAAATTCTTCCTGTGTATAAGATCTTTGATCCTTGCTCATGGGTTTCAGCCTAGCATGTTCTTCCCTTCCTGACTCTGCCTGCCCTATGGATTTCAGACTTGCTTAACCAATTCCTGCAATTATGTAAACTAAGCCAATGCTTTCATATATGAGTGTGTGTGTGTGTGTGTGTGTGTGTGTGTGTGTGTGTGTGTATATTCTGCTTCTGCTTCTCTGGTTGAAACCTGACTGCTATGTCCCCAAGATGCAGTGTCTGGCAATGGAAAATAGACCTGATGTGCATGGAAAGGAAGTGTCAAGTTGATAATGGCAGGGAACTGATAGAATCCTCAGACTGCCCAGATACATTCACAGTCCATGTTAAATTCATTCCCTCTTATCACTGATTTCCCAAGGTGACTGCTAATGACATTATGTAAAAAACAGATTTACATTAGGGGGTCTAGTAGAATGAACTACAATAACTGCTCCTGATTTCGTCCTGAGGATGCAATTGACATTTATCATCTCCCTCTTCTATCATCTGTTCTGGGTATTCCTCATCTTTAAGTCGATTGCCAACTTCAGTTGTTTGCCATGAGATTCTACACATCTGCTATACAAATTAAATAAGCCTACATTCAACATATGAAACAAAAGTGTGTATATGATGCTTGTGTATGGTATGAACCTCAATAATATTTTGTCATAGTAATAATCTTGAATCAGTGTAAGATATCCTGTTACAAAAACACAGTCATGTGTAATATTTGTGTTTTAATGTATTTAACTATAATCCAGTTATTACACATTTACTAATAAATTAGATATAATTTCTTTTAACTGAAGTCCATAAATGTTTTCTTTCTTTTTATTTTAGTTTAATTTAATTTATTTTTTTTATAAGCAGGTGCTTATTAGTTATCTATTTTATACATATTAGTGTACTTATGTCAATCCCAAGATCCCAATTCATCCCTCCACCCACCTCCCCGCTTTCCTCCCTTGGTGTCCATACGTTTGTTCTCTACATCTGTGTCTCTATTTCTGCCTTGCAAACCAGTTCATCTATACCATTTTTCTAGATTCCACATATATGCATTAATAAACGATATTAGTTTTTCTCTTTCTGACTTACTTCACTCTGTATGACAGTCTCTAGGTCCATCCACGTCTCTACAAATGACCCAATTTCATTCCTTTATATGGCTGAGTAATATTCCATTGTATATATATGTACCGCATCTTCATTATCCATTCATCTGTCAATGGGCATTTAGGTTGCTTCCATGACCTAGCTATTGTAAATAGTGATTCAATGAACATTGGGGTGCATGACTCTTTTTGAACTATGGTTTTCTCAGGGAATATGCCCAGTAGTGGGATTGCTGGGTCATATGGTAATTCTATTTTTAGTTTTTTAAGGAACCTCCATACTGTTCTCCATAGTGGCTGTGTCAATTTACATTCCCACCAACAGTGCAAGAGTGTTCCCTTTTCTCCACACCCTCTCCAGCATTTGTCATTTGTAGATTTTCTGATGATGCCCATCCTAACCAGTGTGAGTTGATTCCTAATTGTAGTTTTGATTTGCATTTCTCTAATAATTAGTGCTGCTCAGCATCTTGTCATGTGCCTCTTGGCCATCTGTATGTCTTCTTTGGAGAAATGTCTATTTAGGTCTTCTGCCCATCTTTTGATTGGGTTATTTGTTTTTTTTAATATTGAGCTGCATGAGCTGTTTATATATTTTGGAGATTAATCCTTTGTCCATTGTTTCATTTGCAAATATTTTCTCCCATTCTGAGTGTTGTCTTTTCATCTTGTTTATAGTTCACTTTCCTGTGCAAAAGATTTTAAGTTTCATTAGGTCCCATTTGTTTATTTTTGTTTTTATTTCCATTACTCAAGGAAATGGGTCAAAAATGATCTTTCTGTGATCTATGCCAAAGAGTTTTCTTCCTATATTTTCCTCTAAGAGTTTTATAGTGTCTGGTCTTACATTTAGGTCTTTAATCTATTTTGAGTTTATTTTTGTGTATGGTGTTAGGGCATGTTCTAATTTCATTCTTTTACATGTAGCTGTCCAGTTTTCCCAGCACCAGTTATTGAAGAGGCTATCTTTTCTCCATTGTATATCCTATCCTGGCTCCTTTGTCATAGATTAGTTGACCATAGGTGTGTGGGTTTATCTCTGGGCTTTCTATCTTGTTCCATTGGTCTATATTTCTGTTTTTGTGCCAGTACCATATTGTCTTGATTACAGTAGCTTTGTAATATAGTCTGTAGTCAGGGAGTCTGATTCCTCCAGCTCCATTTTTTGCCTCAAGATTGCTTTGTCTATTTGGGGTCTTTTTTGTCTTGATACAAATTTTAAGATTTTTTGTTCTAGTTCAGTAAAAAATGCCATTGGTAATTTGATAGGGATTGCATTGAATCTGTAGATTGCTTTGGTAGTATAGTCATTTTCACAATATTGATTCTTCCAATCCAAGAACATGATATATCTCTCCATCTGTTTCTGTCATCTTTGATTTCTTTCATGAGTGTCTTATAGTTTTCTGAGTACATGATTACATTGCTAAAAACTTACCCCTTTGAACTGCTTTTGCTGCATACCATAGGTTTTGGATCATGGTGTTTTCATTGTCATTTGTCTCTAAATATTTTTTGATTTCCTCTTTGATTTCTTCAGTGATCTCTTGGTTATTTAGTAAGGTATTGTTTAGCCTCCATGTGTGTGTGTTTTTTATGTTTTTCTTCCCTGTAATTTATTTCTAAGTTAGGTTTATTAATCTCTTAGGTAGGTATATTCCTAGAAATTTTATTCTTTTTGCTGCAATGGTGAATGGGATCATTTGCTTAATTTCTCTTTCTGATCTGTCATTGTTAGTGTATAGGAATGCAAGTGAATTCTGTGCATTAATTTTGTATCCTTCAACTTCACCAAATTCATTGATTAGCTCTACAAAATTTAATGGTGGCATTTTTTTTTATGATTATCTATGTATAGTATCATGTCATCTGCAAACAGTGACAGTTTTACTTCTTTTCCAACTTGGATTCCTTCTATTTCTTTTTCTTCTCTGTTTGCCATGGCTAGGACTTCCAAAACTATGTTGAATAATAGTGGTAAGAGTGGACATCCTTGTCTTGTTCCTTATCTTAGAGGAAATGGTTTCAGTTTTTCACCATTGAGAATGCTGTTTCCTGTGGGTTTGTCATATATGGCCTTTATTATGTGGAGGTAGGTTCCCTCTATGCCTACTTTATGGAGAGTTTTTATCATAAATTTGTGTTGAATTTTGTCAAAATCTTTTTCTGCATCTATTGAGATGATCATATAGCTTCTATCCTTCAATTTGTTAATATGGTATACCACATTGATTGATTTGTGTATATTGAAGAATCCTTGGATCCCTGGGATACATCCCACTTGATCATGGTGTATGATCCTTTTAATGAGTTGTTGGATTCTGTTTGTAGTATTTTGTTAAGGATTTTTGCATCTATATTCATCAGTGATATTGGTCTGTAATTTTCTTTCTTTCTTTTTTTTTTTTTTTTGTGGTACACGGGCTTCTCAATGTTGTGGCCTCTCCCATTGTGGAGCACAGGCTCCGGATGCACAGGCTCAGCAGCCATGGCTCATGGGCCCAGCCGCTCCATGGCATGTGGGATCTTCCCGGACCGGTGCACGAACCCATGTCCCCTGCATCGGCAGGCAGACTCTCAACCACTGAGCCACAAGGGAAACCCTGTAATTTTCTTTTTTGGTAGTATCTCTGTCTGGTTTTGGTATCAGGGTGATGGTGGCCTCGTAGAATCACTTTGGGAGTGTTCCTTCCTCTGCAATTTTTAGAAGACTTGGAAAAGGATGGGTGTTAGCTCTCCTTTTAATGTTTGATAGAATTCACCAGTGAAGCCATCTGGTCCTGCACTTTTGTTTGTTGCAAGATTTTTCATCACAGTTTCAATTTCATTACTTGTGATTGGTCTGTTCATATTTTCTATTTCTTCTTGATTCAGACTTGGAAGGTTATACCTTTCTAAGAATTTGTTCATTTCTTCCAGGTTGTCCATTTTATTGACATAGAGTTGCTTGTAGTAGTCTCTTATGATGCTTTGTATTTCTGCTGTGTCCATTGTAACTTCTTCTTTTTCATTTCTAATTTTATTGATTTGAGTCCTCTCCCTCTTTTTCTTGATGAGTCTACAGGTTTATCAATTTTGTTTGTCTTCTCAAGGAACCAGCTTTTAGTTTTATTGATTTTTGCTATTGTTTTCTTTGTTTCTATTTCATTTATTTCTGCCCTGATTTTATGATTTCTTTCCTTCTATTAACTTTAGGTTTTGTTTGTTCTTCTTTTTCTACTTCCTTTAGGTGTTAGATTAGGTTGTTTATTTGTGGTGTTTGTTTCTTGTGGTAGGATTGTATTGCTATAAACTTCCCTCTTAAAACTGTTTTGCTGCATGCCATAGGTTTTGGATCATCTTGTTTTCATTGTCATTTGTCTCTAGGTATTTTTTGGTTTCCTCTTTGATTTCTTCAGTGGTGTCTTGGTTATTTAGTAAGGTATTGTTTAGCCTCCATGTGTTTGTAATTTTTACATTTTTTCCCCCTGTAATTTATTTCTAATCTCATATTGTTTTGGCCAGAAAAGATGCTTGATATAATTTCAATTTTCTTAAATTTAGCAAGGCTTGATTTGTGACCCTAGGTGTGATTTATCCTGGAGAATGTTCCATGTGCCCTTGAGAAGAAAGTGTAATCTGCTGTTTTCAGATGGAATGTCTTGTAAATATCAATTAAAGCTATCTGGTCTATTGTGTCATTTAAAGCTTCTGTTTCATTATTAAGTTTCTGCCTGGATCATTTGCCCATTGGTGTAGATGAGGTGTTAAAGACCCCAACTATTATTGTGTTGCTGTCGATTTCCTCTTTTATAGGCTTTAGCA
Organism: Mesoplodon mirus; assembly: GCF_964341445.2. Taxonomy (NCBI): domain Eukaryota; kingdom Metazoa; phylum Chordata; class Mammalia; order Artiodactyla; family Ziphiidae; genus Mesoplodon; species Mesoplodon mirus. The sequence continues at coordinate 49,576,216 of NC_138984.1, forward strand.
TTTGCCTTATGTATTGAAGTGTCCCTATGTTTGGTGTATATATATTTATAATTGTTATATCTTCTTCTTGGATTGATCCCTTGATCATTATGTAGTGTCCTTCCTTGTCTCTTGTAACAGTCTTTATTTTAAAGTCTGTTTTATCTGATATGAGTATTGCTACTCCAGCTTTCTTTTGATTTCCATTTGCATGGAGTATTTTTTTCCATCCCCTTACTTTCAGTCTGTATGTGTCCCTAGGTCTGAAGTGAGTGTCTTGTAGACAGCTTATATACAAGTTTGTTTTTGTATCCATTCAGCAAGCTTGTATCTTTTGGTTGGAGCTTTAATCCATTTACTTTTAAGTTAAGTATCCATATGTATGTTCCTATTACCATTTTCTTAATTGTTTTGGGTTTGTTTTTGTAGGTCCTTTTCTTCTCTTGTGTTTCCCACTTAGAGAAGTTCCTTTAGCATTTGTTGAAGAGCTGGTTTGGTGCTGCTGACTTCTCTTAGCTTTTGCTTGTCTGTAAAGCTTTTGATTTCTCTGTCCAATCTGAATGACATCCTTGCTGAGTAGAGTAATCTTGGTTGTATGTTCTTCCCTTTTATCACTTTAAATGTCATGCCACTCGCTTCTGTCTTGTAGAGTTTCTGCTGAGAAATCAGCTTTTAATGTTATGGGAGTTCCCTTGTATGTTATTTGTCATTTTTCCTTTGTTGCTTTTAATAATTTTTTTTTGCCTTTAATTTTTGTCAATTTGATTACTATTTGATTACTCAGCATGTTTCTCCTTGGGTTTATCCTGCCTGGGACTCTCTGCACTTCCTGGACTTGGGTGGCTATTTCCTTTCCCATGTTAGGGAAGTTTTTGACTATAATCTCTTCAAATATTTCCTTGGGTCCTTTCTCTCTCTCTTCTCCTTCTGGGACCCCTATAATGCGAATGTTGTTGCATTTAATATTGTCCCAGAGGTCGCTTAGTCTGTCTTCATTTCTTTTCATTGTTTCTTCTTTATTCTGACCCACAGCAGTGAATTCCACCATTCTGTCTTCCAGGTCACTTATCCGTTTTTCTACCTCAGTTATTCTGCTATTGATTCCTTCTAGTTTATTTTTAATTTCAGTTATTGTATTATTTATCTGTGTTTGTTTGTCCTTTAATTCTTCTAGGTGTTTTTTCTTTAATTCTTCTAGGTCTTTGTTAAACATTTCTTGCATCTTCTTGATCTTTGCCTCCATTCTTTTTCCGAGGTCCTGAACCATCTTAACTATCATTATTCTGAATTCTTTTTCTGGAAGGTTACCTATCTCCACTTCATTTAACTGTTTTTCTGGGGTTTTATCCTGTTCCTTCATCTTATACATAGCCCTCTGCCTTTTCATTTTGTCTGTCTTTCTGTGAATGTGGTTTTTGTTCCACAGGCTGCAGAATGTAGTTTTTCTTTCTTCTGCTGCCTGCCCTCTGGTGGATGAGGCTATCTAAGAGGCTTGTACAAGCTTCCTGATGGGAGGGACTCATGGCGGGTAGAGCTGGATGTTGCTCTGGTGGGCAGAGTTCAGTAAAACTTTAATCCACTTGTCTGCTGATGAGTGGGTCTGGGTTCCCTTCCTGTTGGTTGTTTTACCTGAGGTGACACAGCAGTGGAGCCTATCTGGCTCTTTGGTGGGGCTAATGGTGGACTCTGGGAGGGCTCATGCCAAGGAGTACTTCCCAGAACTTCTGATGCCAGTGTCTGTGTCCCCATAGTGAGCCACAGCCACCCCCAACCTCTGCAGGAGAAGCTCCAACACTAGCAGGTAGGTCTGGTTCAGTCTCCTATGGGGTCACTGCTCTTTCCCCTAGGGTCCTCATGTGCACATTACTTTGTATGTGCCCTCCAACAGTGGAGTCTCTTTTTCCCCCAGTCCTGTCAATGTCCTGCAATCAAATCTCACTAGCCTACAAAGTCTGATTCTCTGGGAATTCCTCCTCCCATTTCCGGACCCTCAGGTTGGGAAGACTGATGTGGGGCTCAGAACCTTTACTCCAGTGGGTGGATTTCTGTGGAATAATTGTTCTGCAGTTTGTGAGTCACCCACACAGCAGTTATGGGATTTGATTTTATTGTGATTGCGCTCCTCTTATAGTTTCACTGCAGCTTCTCCTTTGTCTTTGGATGTGGGATATCTTTTTTGGTGAGTTCCAGTGTCTTCCTGTTGATGATTGTTCAGAAGTTAGTTGTGATTCTGGTTCTCTCTCAAGAGGGAGTGTGTGCACATCCTTCTAATCCACCATCTTGAACCAATCCCCTAAATACTTTATTTCTTTGAAATGATTTTTATTTTGTTACATTTTTGGCAGTTCTAAAAAAGTTTTCTCTCACAAATCATCTTTTATTTGAGCTAATTCATGAAACAATTTGAATAAGTCAGCACACTTAATGATCTCAATATGTCAAATAACTGAGATGTTTAGTGAATGATGAGTTCCTTGAGAAGCATTATAGCATAAGATAGAATGGTTTAGATTAATCAATTCTATGCTATTACTTAATATAGCTATGTGAAAAATATTGTCAAAAGCTGAATCTTCTGAAGCAGTAAACACTCAGAAACGGTTGCATAAATCCATTAGATTTACAGATCTAAAATGTAGAAAAATTTAGTGAAATGAATTTTAATCACATTTCCTCCAAACAGCAAATATAAATAATTGTGGGTCAAAAATTAGTGCCCAACTAGCAGATAATGCAATATCATCACTAGTTATCTTAAATTAATATCATTTGATAATAATCTAAGTGCAAAAAACAGACTTGTATAAATCTATAGTAAAATGAGTTTTATACTCCATATTACATATAGAAATACTTTTTGATTATTTATAAATGCCTGATTTTTAAAAAGTGTAAAATTATGGAAAAAATATAAAGACATTTTAAAAAGTCACCTATTCATAGAATCAAAAAGACAAGTTTTTAGCAAAATACCCATAGAAAAAAATGCATTTAAGTTGTTCTAAAAAATAAAAGCTAAGTTATTATAAGACAAAGAATTGGTAGAACTGATATTAAATATACACTTTGAGCTGTTCAATATGCTCCAATTTCTTACATAGCTGGTGGTAGTTATATGTCTCAATCATGACTAACAAATTAAAAAAAAATAGTCTAATGGAATTAAAACAAAATTGAAACTCATGTGATTGAACAAAGACCTGGAATTGTCTTGCCAATGTAATTGCAGAATACACTAAGTTACTTGAAGGATGAAATAATTCTAATAAGTTGTGACTCATTCTATCTGGAAACAAATATAAATTAGCATTGAGATTCCAGATTAAAAGTTATAATTGCCTTAATATCTGCAACAAAAATATGTTGTCAAAAGAAAAATAGTTTTTTCTCTAATTTAAAAGGAAAATTGAATAAATATATATTATTAAATATTAACTATCCAAATATTATAATAATTATAAATGAAAACTTGGTTATATTTTCACAAGTAATAAAAAATGCAATAATGAAAGTTTAGAATTATGTAGTCTTTATCAGGGATTTGGTAACTTTTTTTAAAAAGGCAAATCTAGTTTATCCTGAAGTACAAATAACAGGCTCTAATGACAGCTAGTCAGGATGTTTTTGAATAAATACATGATTGGCCTTTAAGAGGCACTCGAATCTTCTCTTTCATCTTCCCCCACTCCTCATAAATTGCCCCCACTCTAATTCATCCCCAGTGAAGATCAAAGACAAATCCTCTCCATTTTAAAATAGGAGAAGTGAAGAATAACTAACTTTGATCAATTTGATTCAAGCACACAGGGTTGAACCAATTTTTTAAAAGGTAGAGATATTGAATTTATTACAAAGTCAACATATATTAGTAACACATCTTTTCTTTGCTCTCTTCCTTCAATGTATCCATGATAAAAGATCTTGGTTCAGGCCCATATGTTTTTTCCCTCCTTCTTTGGATTTTGTGTCATTCAAGGAGCTACTGGGGTATGCCTGCTGCATATACTTCGTTGAAGATTAGTGCTGATATCTTAGTTATTCATTTGGAAGCATTAAAACTACTACATGCCCACTCATTCTTCCCCTACCTCTTTCTGATTTCACTGCCTTTTTATTAATAAGCATGCTTTTTTTCATTGAATAAGTTTTAAGTCTCATGTTTGGACTTAGGAAAATCTATAAATTGGGGAATTGTACTACTTTTAGTTTTAGGACATGCAAACTGATTAAGTTAGCTAAGTAAGGTTTTCTTGAAATGGCCTACAAAAGTTTACAGTGTTCTGGAATTGGATTATGAGGCCAAGAGCAAACAAGTAATATAGTGTTCTTTGACTTGTTTTGCCATTGCTCTCATCCTATATTTTCCTTTAACTGTAGAAAGAGGGGGACATGGCTGAAATCACATTAGGAATGTATCTTGAATTCTTGCAAATATTTAGGAATAACTATATAAATATCTTACTGGAATGTAATAAATAATATTTATAGGGAAAAGTGATATTTACCACTGACTTTCAGAAACTTATTGAGCATTTACTACATTTAAGGTACTGTTCTAAGACAAATAATACAAGCAGTATAAGAGAAGTACTGTTCTTATAGATCACAATTATGAAGATGAGATAATAAAAAAATAAGTAAAATAGAAAGTGATAAATGTTTATACACATCTCTATTATCAGTGCTTTATGTTCACAGTGGAGGCTCAAGACCCTGAAAGATCACATAGAATATTCTGAATTATAGAAAGATGATATCCTCCTTAAGATAATTTTAATAGTCAGATTATTTTATGTAAAGTGATGATTATTTGTTTTCCATTCAAGAAAGTTATAAAAACTCTCTAGTCTCCAAAATGCTACCATCCACCAGGTTTAAAGAAAAATAAGAGATTCAAATTTAAAAAACAGAGAACAAGGCAGGACTCAGCTATAACACTGCCAATGATGGAAGGAAGGGAACATGAGAAATAAAACTAAGGTTAGAAATCCAGTATTGAAGGAGAAGCACCAGTGAGATTCTGACCTAGGAAATAGCATAAGGGGAAAATAGAATTTCTTTTAATGCAGTCATAAAATTTTAGCTGAACTTTTCAATAAATGTCTTTATTGACTAAGGCATTACTTAAAATGCTGTATTTGTTTTACTGATATGTAATCTCAATTTGAAAATAAGGTTGTTTCATTATAGCTCTTAATATTATATTATTTAAATAAGACCAGGAATGTATTTAGCACAATGAAATACTTCTTAATGCTGTTAATTAATTTTAAAATTTAATTTTAAACAAGGACATTTCATCCTTTTCTTTCTCTCTTTCTCAGCAGCCAGAATGAAAATGACCCATCCAACCTCTTCTAGTTTTAAAAATTCTTTCAAGGCATGCAATATAATGCTTACAAGTGCATGCCAGGCATACAGAATCCAGAGAGCTTCCATAGTCTATAAGCCCCAGCCAGAAAGGCAATGATTTAAAACAATTAATTGGCCTGAGCCTAGGGACATTGGCTGCAGTGGAACCAGGGAAGACTAATGCTTTCTTGGCCTCGCTCTCCTTATATCTAAAATGAAGAAGTTCATAACTTAAATAGCATGCTTCATAACGAAGGTATTGGTGGATTCTCCTCACTGTAACGTAGGAAGCCTATGATTTCTGTTTCGCCCCTTTTGCTATTACATCAAACTAGATTTTCCCCCTTAGGATTTACTACACTATACGTTTCCCCTCATAAGAAATACTTTAAGAGAAATAATTTATACTATGAATAGTTATGAAAACTTAGATAGCATATGACAGTAAAATTAAAAATGTGGCATAAAATTGGCAATTTTGTGAAGTTATTCAGAACATCTTAAAAGGAGTTCAGCAGATGCTGTGCTTTCTCACTGTCTACAAGAACCAGACATTATGGAAGATGGTCGTCCATGTTGAAACAAGAAAAATAGCTTGAACAGTTGATTTTCCTAATTTATTTTAGTGATGTGTATGTTGTCTTTTGAATGCTGAAGTGTTAAGAAAGAGAGAGGGAGAAAGGTATAATGTAGAATCTCTTAAATTAAAGGAAATGTTGGGGTAATCAATGAGAATTTATCTCAAAATTCTTGCTGCAAAAATTTTAGTTCACCAGGAGTCATTATTTAATGCTACTTATTACTTATAATTTTGAGAAAATATGAATGGGTTCAGATAAAATGCAAATTAAAACTAACACATAAAATATTCAGCAAATAAATAAAACATAAATAAATAATAATAATAAATAAATAAAACATATAAATAATTCAGCAAATAAAACAAATAAAATATATTTGTTAATATGTGGGATGTGATATTTAGTTATTTTAAAAGATTTAGAGATATCTGACCTTTGCTTCCTCAGTGTGCATATCTGAGGCATTCAATGAAATGTGTTATTTTGATAAATGAAAACTTGCTTATTTCCACAGGGTGTCAAGATCACAGGGTATCTTCCCACACAACCTCATTTCCACATTGCTCACCATCCCTGGCATCCCAAACCATCCATTCTTTTCCTGGGAATTGAAGAGTTTGTAATACATACATAAGATAAATATTACCCTGAGTATCCATTAAAACCAACCAATATTGGAGTTGAGCTCTCAGCAGGGGAATTAAATTCTGAAATTTAAGGATTTAGACATATGTTTGAACAAAAACAGGAAAGAATTTTCTTGGACTAACACAATAACTAATTTAAGGGCAGCATCTTTGGCTGCAGGGAAAACTATAACTTGCTCAGAAGGTAAATGTTTAAGGGGCTTTAGAAAGGGAAAAACTGCTAAAACCTGTCATAATGCATCAAGAAATCAAGCCTGTCTTAGCCAATTTTATGTACTGGATCCATGAGGAAACAAGGTGCCAATATAACAAATTATACTGAACTTGTACTCTCTTACCTCTTATCAGGCTACCCTCACTTTACCTGGAACGAGACCTAGATTAATATTCTAAATCATGAATTTTATCATTCCCAATCCTTTCTAACTTCTTTATAAGTAACACAGTAATGTTTAAAAAAAAATAGAGTATGATTAATCTTGTAATTAGTATCCCATCTGTTAGCAGATATAATATTAGGAGTTGGTTCTATTTGCAAATCCCCCAACATACATGTTGTAGAAATGGTTTCCACACTACCTCTTTTCTATCAAGGCAGAAAAGTCATAAAAATATATGTTTAATATTTTTCTTTACAGTCAGATCTAAAGTTGCTAGTTAAGGAGTCTAGGTACTTTAACTTTCCATTTATTCCTGAAAGTCACCATCAGGAAAAGATCACTTATATATTCTCTGGAAAGTCTAACCCTGACTGGACTTGTAAAGAATTGGTAGCATCAAAGAGATGTTCAAATCCTTCTGCTTGAAGAGAATTATCACTCTAGAAAAGAGAAAAAAATGAAAGCAATCTCAATGCTTCCAGGGATCTTGGTCATCGCCCCAAGCTGGTTAGATTCTCCTGAAATTCTGTAGGCCCATGGGTCTTTTTAAAGTCCTAATATGACATACATCCAATCCCTGTGCCCCAAATTAAACCTGAGACAGAAGCCTCTCACGTTTTGCTTTTCATTTTCTCTTTTTGTTTTTCCTCCCTTAGAGTCACATTCTCCAGGTTCAATGCCACAGTAAAAGAGCTGTGAGAGAGAAGAGGAAATTTTTAATTTTAATTAAAATTAAATGTTTTTAATTCTTTACTTTCTTCCACTCCAAAGGATCTCCTTTTTCCCCTTCCAATTTTAGATTAACTCTGATTGCTCTTTTTTTAGATATGGTAATAGGTTATATCCATTTTCTCTGGTGACACTAAGCCTCATGTCTCATTCCAAATGATAGGCAGGTAAACAGGAATGATATCTATGGTGAAGGTGAGTGAAAAATACAAAGCTAAAAATTTTCAAACTACAATACTCCTTATTTTATAAAATAATATAATTGACAGATTATTCAAATTATTTACAATTCTTTATTGCTACTTGATTTTAAATTATATTTTAACATCAATTTCTATGTCTTGCTAGTTTTCAGTTTCTATACTCAAGAATAATCATTGAGAATTCCCACTCTTCAAATATACTCCTTCTTCTTTTTTTTATAATTAATGAATATATTGTTATTTGAACTTTGTTAGAACCCAACCCTTTTTTTTTTAGATTCTTTTCTTATTCTGTTTCTTTCATATTACTAAAGCCTCATATGGATTAACATCAACTTAAATCTTTGCTGCAGTTCAATAACTACACCTCTGTTAAGTCCACATAAATCCTATCTACTATTAATGTGCCAACAAACAACTGCTTGTTTATCCTAAGATTTCCAATTTTTTTATATTTGATTTTTAATCATTATCTTCTCAAATTTAGTGAGTTCTCTTCAGGCACTCTTCTTAAGAAGCAGTCAAGCTATTATTTAGGGGAATGGACAGAAAATTTAAAGTATTTCTTAATTATAACTATGCACATTTGATACATTATAAAATTCCCACACCCTTTAACATGATATAAGTTGGGGAATACAAATGCTGGTAAGGTAAATGGTTTCTGAACAAGAATGACTTAAAGATATACTCACTGTATTAGTCAAGGCTCCTCAGAGAAAGAGAACCAACAGGATGTGTTTTAATAGAGAGATTTATTTAAGGAATTGGATGCTCACATAATTGTGGAGGTACAGGTCTAAAATCTTCAGGGTACAATGGCAGTCTTGAGACCCAAGGAAGACCTTCAGTCTGAGTCCAAAGGCATTTTGCAGGCAGAATTCCCTCTTGTTTGGGAGAGAACAGTCTATATTCTATTAAGGGCTATATCTGATCGGATGAGGCCCACCCACACTATGGAGGCTAATCTCCTTTATTCAAGGTCCACCTATTTAAATGTTAATCTCACTTGCAAACACTTACACAGCAACATCCAGAATAATGTTTGACCAATATTTGGCAACATGGCCCAGGTAAGTTGGCATATAAAATTAACCATCACACTCACACTCTTCTGAAAAGCTTTACCTTAAATATGAACTGTGTAGACAATTACATAAATATGGCAATCATGTGTATCTACACACATTAGTTATTCAAATAATGTGAATTATAAGACATAACAAAATAGTTCGTCTTTACAATCTTAAAATGACAAAGACGCTTTGTTCACAGTCACACCAGGCACCATTTACGTGTGTTAGACTGCAGGTTATATTGGATGACCAGGTAATAGGCAACATCACAAGTAGAAGATTGTAGAGAACTACACTGCTGCCTTCTCTATCTCTTCTCATGAAAATGACTCAAACATAAGCATCTGCTATTTGAAAGCTTAGGAAATGAATACCATTGAAAGCTTAGGAAATGTATACCATTAGAATCTACATTGTGATGGCATTTGATAAATTGTTACTACTTTATTTTTTTCAATAACCATCAGGATTCAGCCCAGGTGAAGGTTTAAGAAGTAATGTGATTGAACAATCATCAAGGTAATTGATAGGAATGATCTCAGGTAAAACCATGACTTAGAAGTTTCAAGAATAAAACAAAATATCATTATGTAATACTGCTGTTTTGATATATAATTCTTATATATTGCCATATATACTTACTGCCTAGATGATTCTTATTTAAATCATCAAGTTATATTGTTGATGTCAATGGATTTCAGTGATTTTCACTGAGTTTTTTCACTCAGTGAAAAAGCTGAGTGGTTTCATTGAGGTTTTCACTGAGTGGTTTTCTCTTGACACTGTAAATTCTGTGTCCCAGGAAACCACTCAGTCCTGGGCAAACAAGAGGGTTTGTCACCATAGGACAAGTGACTGATTAAGACAGTGACTCTCAATATGAAAGGTATTTATAGGAGTGGGGAGAACATTGAGCTGTAGTACCCAACCTTAAGTTTCACAGCTTTTGAAAAAAAGATTAAAAGATTGAGCATGGCCTTTCTTTAGAATTTTACCATGTAAGATTACAAAAACAAACAAAAACCTATAGAGCTATTTCCACTATCATTCAATAAAGGAAATCAGAGTTTAAATTTTAAATATAGCACAATATAATCTCAGATGAGAAGACAATCCTTAAAATTGAGAACGCTGTATTATTTTATCACAGGATGTTAAAAAATTCCCCCACTGACATTATTGACCTGTATTGGTGAATTCTGCCTTACGTAACTAGTAAGCGCTCTCTCCTCCTTTCCATCAGGTGAGCCCGCTCATTCCCCTCAAGAATATGTGTCACATCTATTTTTTTTTTCTTCTTTGAAAATACAAGTAACTTTTCTCTAATTTGAAAGAATAAGAAACAACAATGTGAGCGGTCCTTAATACTTGGAGGATGGTAGGGTATGAGACAGTAATACTTATTTGGGGGCATCCTAATACTTTGGGATGCACATAATTCAAGAGAATCTACTCCTTCTGAAAAACAAAAATGGACGTATGTACATACACACAAAATATTACCTATAATTTCAGGAGTTTCACAGAGCCTCTGGAGCCCAGGGACCCTGGGACCAGACATCTTGTTCAAACTTGGCTGACAAATGTTTAATTATCTTCTAGTCATATACGTTCAAATGGCTTCCTTGTGCCTCACAACAGTAGTGATGAGAAAATGCATGTGCCTCTCTGAGGTCTCTGCTGACATATCCCTGAGATCTGCCACATCAAATACACCAGCCAGATTAAGCTCATAATACCACAAGATAAGACAGAGGGAATGAGGCAACTGGCCTGTATAGATTTTATCACAGGGCAGCATTACAACGAAGAGACTTTAAAACACTTAAATTTCAAACAAATATTAGTCTTAGGCATACAGGGGCTTTACATGTGGGTTAACAAAGCCTTGTTTTCTGTGAGAAAGTTTCTGGTAGGTATTTGCTATTTAAATCTTTTTAGGTAATTAGTCCCTGTGGTGCCTTCCATTTCAGGCTCCAGCTGTTCATGCTAATGAGATGTCACTTGGTGTCAGGAATTCCCATCCTCCAGCATTAGGCAGTTAACCAATAATGGGGTGCTTGAGAAGCTGCACACATAAAGGGAGGTGATGAACAGCTTAAACTTAATTATCACTGCTTTTATCCACCAAAAAAAAAAAAGGCAAGTGATATCTACAGTATTAGTATTAGTAGAAAGTTCCTCTCTGATGAAGCAATTTCAAAGAGAAGAAGAGGGAAAAGGTTAACATTTCAGCCATAATCAGAAACAAGTTATTTCTTTAGATGTACAATCTGATTTCTGAAAATATCAAACCCACAAAAATGATCAAATGTTTATCAAACATCACCTCTTATCTCTCACGTTTACAATATTTACGTGAAAAGTTCTAGTTGGCCAACATAAAGATAGCGTAAGTTAGGAGTTCCACATTTTTGTACATTGTACCTTTGCAACATTGTTTTGCCTGACTTGGCATAGGATTGAGTGCATCTTAGCTTTAGAAATTGATTATCTATGTAAAAAGTCTTGAATTTGATATTTAATTTATAATTTAAAGATAATGCACTGTCACAAAGACACATTTAGTAAGTTCCAAATAAACATGTGGCAGAGAACATTCTGATCAAAATGTGATAAGAAGTGAAGTTCACTTTAAAGATATAGGAAAAAATGAACATCTTTGTTCTAAAATAATTACTAAATGAAAGAATAAATCAAAAGTAAAAACACAAAAAGAAAGTTGGAAATTATAGTGCCTTAAATCCAATTTATGGATGTCGTGAGAACTGTTTTTATTACTAAACAATAACATTTAAATAAATTCATTAAATTTTAAATGAAAGAAACAGAAAAATCAAAATTTATGAAACTAATTAATACAAAAGAAAAGCTAGCAAATTACAATATATAGAAAAATTGACAAAAAAGACAGAGATAGAGATCCTCAAAGCTGATCGTAAAAAGATACAGATGTTCCCAAACTCAAGTTCGTGTATCCAATGCACAGTGAGGCCAAACAAACCAAAACTTAGACATTTGGAACAGAGAAAGGTTTATTGCAGGGTCAAGCAAAGAGAGCGGGTGGCTCCTGCTCAAAAACCCCCAAACTCCATGATGGTTTTGGGGAGAAATTTTTTATAGGCAAAATCTGTGGTGAGGGCTGCAAGGTGTGTGACTTTTTTCTGATTGGTTGGTGGTGAGGTAACAGGCGATGCGCCATGAATCTTGAGCTCAGGCTGAAATTACCCTCCTCCACTTGGGTGGGAGCCTTAGTTCTGGCAGAAGAACTCAAAGATATTGTTATGTATATCCCTCCAAGAGGTAGCAGGATCCTGCTTTACTCTCTGCGCTAACATTTCTTGATTGTTCCTCCTTTGTTTCTGCATTCCCTATTTCCCTGATCAGTAGCTGTTTGACTCTGCCCTTTGGAATTCAGGGAAAGTCTAGGAGGCTGAAGTCTTTATCCTGGAAATAAGAAATGGGGGACCTAGAAAGGCTTTTGTGCCCAGGAGGGCCTCAGAGGGTCCTGCTCAGTTTCATAGAGATTACATAGAAAAGAACATTACTTCTTAGAGAGCATTACCAATGAAAGAAAAGAAAGCAAGAGAGAGAGAAAGCAAATTACCTAAGGCTAGAGAATGGGATTAAACTACATATATAGGTAAAAATAAAATATTTACAATGAAAGTAGATGAGAAAATTTTGTCAGTAAATTAAAAATGTAAATAAGTTATTAAAAAGTTACAAAGTATGAAAAGATATTTGCTGTAAATTTAAGTATGATAAATATTTGTAGACCAGTGTACTATTAATTAAATAATGCAGTTTTGTGTGGAGATTATATATATGTATATGTGTGTCTTGTATATCTTCAGGTACAGATATAGATATATATGCACAAAAACAATACAAGGTAATCTTAAATACTTGACACGTGGTAGGTTTTGATAGGGAGAAGATTTGACCATTACATTTTATTTTCTATTTTAAATGGAAAATGTATTTTAATTTTATTTTTTTCTTTTTTTATTTTGCAATTCATAAAAAGCCACATTAACAACAAAAAGTAAATCTAAAAATTGTAGCTAAATTACTCAGCTACATTTTATATTCTTGGAGGTGTTACTTCTAATTATTACTAATATTATTATTATTTTATAGTTACTATACTGCATATAGAATAACTAGCAAAAACCTCTAAAACAAATTAGAAAACCTTTACAATGACACTATAATTTAGGAAGAAAGTATATAGTAAAATTATAGGCATCTCACTATTTCTTAAGTATCCAGGGGAAACTCCATTTAAAAAAAAATCAACTGTTATTTTTCTAAGTGATAGATCTGACTAATATCATTATAATGTTTGCTATAGAAATCTGTAGTTCATTCACAAGGTAAATTCTACAAAATACTCTTATTCAAAACTCTTTCAAACGCAAGAAACTCACCTGCTGAATTTGAGGCCAAAGTCAAACAAAAAGACTCATGTCTTACAGGAGAACATTCAGATGTTTACTGCTAGGTAATTGACTTATAGCTGTCCTTTTATTAAAAACAAAACAAAACAAACAAACCGTATAGTTGGAAAATTCTGTCTTTGGGAACTGCAGCATCACCCTTCTATTTACCTGTCCTCGTTTGGTTGTATTCTAATGTAGAGGTTCTCAATCCACATTGTGTATTAGAATTATATGGGCAAAATGTAAAAAAATTACTTAGTCAAATCATATGAGGATTTTACGATTTCAGAAAAATTGAGTACTCAATGTCTACAGTAACCAGTCAGTCCTAGAAATTCCCTTAGCTGTTATTGGTTTTGGATAATTTTGAATAGCCAGTGCTCTTTAACTAATGTACCATCTTTAACTAACGTACCATCTTCCATGAAGAGGAGAGTAGCTGGAGATTGAGTTAATGATTGATCATGGGTACATGATGAAGCCTCCATAAAAATCCCGTAAGAATGGGGTTCAGAGAGCTTTTGAGTTGGTGAACACATCTACTTGTAGGAGGCTTGGTGCACCCCAATTCCATGGGTACAGAAGATCCTGCGTTCAGGACCCTTCTGAACTTCACACTGTGTATCTCTTCATCTGATTCTTCGTTCATATCCTTTAACATCCTTTATTGTAAATGGTAATCTAATAAGTAGACTGTTTTCCTGAGTTTTCTGAGCCGCTCTAGCAAATTAATCAAACCCAAGTAGGGGGTTGTGGGAACCTCTGATTTATAACCAGTCTGTCAGAAACACAGATAAAAACCTGGACTTGCAATTGGCATCTGAAGTGGTGGTGGTAGGGGGGCAGTCTTAGGAGTCCTCACTAACTCCAGTTAGTGTCAGAACTGAATTGTATTATAAGACACCAGGCTGGTGTTTGAGACTTGGTCGGTGTGGGAATAAACTCACACATTTGGTGATGAGAGGTGAAGTAGTGTTGAGTGTACAGAAGTATTCTGTGAGTAGTGAGTAAATGAGAAGCAGGGAGTTTCCCTATACAGTAGGTTTTGTGTCATTATACCTTTGTGTTTTGTTTTTCTAATATAGGGTATTCCTTAGCAGGAAATGTTTGTTTCTGGAAAGATGATCTTTTGATATTGTTTCTATTTAAGAGTTGTTTTTCTGTTGTCCAGAGTTTGATTTTGTTCTTAGTTTGTCAGTTTTCTAAACCCTTCTGAAAATATTTGGCTTTATGAGAGAGACTGATTATTCAAGTCTGAACATTTCCATTCCAAATCATTTTTTCTGTTAAATACATAATTTCTGGTCTTAGTCCATTTATGAAAACAGAGGACAGTGATTATTTTTACATCAGCTGTCAGAGACACTTTAAATATTTTTTTGAAAGTCTTTTGAAGCCAGTCACTAAAATGGGATCACTCTGTAAAAAATCTTGAGTAAAAGAGTTGTTCCCATATATATTTAGGAGAGTAGACGGGAGGTAAGCTATAAATAGGTGAAGTTAAAGTAGGATATAGAACTTGGAGCACAAGAGAGAAATGTTCCAGATGACTTAAAGGGTAGTGGTTTCTTTTCTTTGGTCTTTACTAGAAAGTCTTTGAGGGAAGATATTCTGGAATCAGAATTTCATTTTAAGGCCTCAGCATAATAATAAAAAAGATATTTATTGTTGGATATTTGCCCTCCCTTCTTTTCTAGGGCTTCTGTTAGATGTATTATATGTAAGATGCCAAAGACTTCCCAGGATGGCCACTGAAATTTTAATTTATTCTTGTGCCATGTGACGAGATAATTACTGAATTTGGATTACAGTGAGAAAGCATCTTGGAATGGACATTCTGTAGGAGTAGGAGAATGCCTATAAGTTAGAGACAAAAGGAATCACTTTCTCTTTCACACACCCGTGCACACATCATGACAGCCAGTTTCTGATAATATTTTATGAAACAACATCTTGGAATCTTGATTATTTCTATCAAGACTATATGACTAACAACCCAGAAACTATTAATCTACAAGATATTGAAATGGAGAAGAAAAACCTCATATGTTAAACAGAGTAAACTTTCTTTGGACAGTGAAAGCAGAGAATTTCCTCATTAGATTTTGTAAGGGACCCAAGTAATGTTTATAAATCATTATTACACATATTTGTAATGTTTGTAATTCATTATTACATATGTGATAACTTCTTATCATAGAAATCCTCTTAATATTAAAAAACACAAATTTCTTTTTTTTTAGAGGTTATTTTCACAGCACTGCCCTAGCATCAAGTGCACAGCAAAACGACCCAGCCATTCTTTCTTCAAATCACACTCCATTGTAGGTCATCACAAGATATTGAATACAATTTCCTGTACTATACAGGAAATCCCGCACCACCCATCCACCCTATGTACAGTAGTCTACATCTGTCAATCCCACACTCCCAATCTCTCCCTCCCTCCTTCTCCCTCCCCCTTAACAACAAGACTGTCCTCCAAGTCTCCAAGTCCACCCTTAACCAGTACACACATTCATGTGTATCATTCTTAGACCACACACACACTAACTACATCACACAACCTGAGTCCCTCTCTATCTGACCTACCTCACCAAGCAAATACCCTCCAGGTCCATACATGCCGCTGCAAACAGCAATACCCCATTCCTTCCCATGGCCGAGTAACATTCCACTGTACACCCACACCACATCCTCCCCAGCAAATCATCTGCTGATGAGCACCTGGGCTGTTCCCATGCCTCGGCCACTGCAAACAGTGCCACAGGGCACATGCATTCCCTCGAAGTACAGTCCTTGCTCTTTCGGGATATAGAACAAGGAGTGGGACTGCTGGCCACATAGCAGTTTCACCTTCAGCCTTCTAAGGAACCTCCACACTGCCCTCCACAGTGACTGCACCAGTCCTCACCTCCACCAGCAGCGCACAATCCCCCCAACCCCCGTCCTTCCCAGCACCTATCATCTGTAGACCCCTAGATGGCAGCCACCCTGACCTGTGCGAGGCAGTACCCCATGGGTACTTTTCCAAATATCATCAACACCGAGCATTCCCTCATGTACCTGCCGGCCGTCCTCACGTACCCGCCCTCCCGGAAAAATGCCCACCCGGGTCTCCCGCCCACCCTCCAACCGGGCTGTCTGTCCCTTTGCCACAGAAAGGCACAACACAACAGGTTCATACATTCTCGACACCAAGCCCCTGACAGTGGCACAGCCCTCATTCTCTCCTTCTCTGCAGGCCATCCCTCATGGGGGTGGGAATGGGATACACAATTTTCTTTATTTTAAAATGGTCACCAGAGAATATCTAATTACAAGACTGGTAATAAAATTAATGAGGTAACAAAAAAGTCTAAGGAACAGCTGGTTCTTAGACATACAATAAAAATTTGGTATAAATGTAAAGGGAACAGTGAAAAATTTAGCAATGGCATAAAAGTGCATTGCTCCCTCTGTCAGGAATTAAGGAAAAGTAATTTGTGAAACTATTCAACAAAATAGCCAGTGACAAGAAACAAAACGTGCGAAAATTGATAAATAGATGATTCTCAACAGAATTGTCAAGGTAGGTATGGATTTATATGAACATGCCGACTTTCACAAATTTAGAGATTCTCAACTATTTCTTCCATACATACCTTTCATAAACGTTTATGTCTAGCTCTGAATAAATATTGATCAGATGTTGTGAGCATGCCCTTCTTTCTTTCTTTCTTTATAGTGGATACAGCAGCAAGGAACATTGTTAAACATGTTACCCACAGGAGAAGAGGTATTTAAAAACATCTGATTTTAGCACTGAAAAACCAGAATTACGGTTAAAATATAGTAATGGGGAGGGGGAAACAATATATGAAGGAAATAATATAATATTCCTTTATATATAATCTAATAATTTCATATAATGGTGACTTTCAAATCAGGAATTATGTAATAATTACATTATAGTTTCCCTGAACTTATCCTTTAGGAACTACTTCATCCTCATGATACATTGTATCAATGAAGATACAACCAGGAGACATAAATCACAAATTCATATGGGGGTAGTTTAATATGAAAAATTATTAGCTATAGTGAGAGTTGACTATGAAGTTTCTGTAGGGGTCTAATGAACAGCCTAGAAATGCCAGAGAGTACTCTAGAAAAGTCCCATTGGAGAAGTGTGGCTGCAACCCACTGGAAGCTCTCTGAGTTGTTCCAGGTAAGAGCTGGTAAGCAGTCATCAAGAAAGTAGGAAATATCCCTCCAGGATGCAGTTGGGTCAAGGCTAGTGGACAAGAAACTGATTGGAAAATAGGAAACAACTTTCAGGGCATGGGTGGATTGTTGCTGTCATGCAAGTGGGGAGGAAATTTATGGCTGAGACTGGCAAGGAGAAAACACTTCCAGGCTGGAGGGCAAGCCAAGGTTGGAGGGCAGATGCAGGAAAGAAATAGAAGCATCAAGAGCTCATGTGCTGGCTGAGTAGTTTAGGTGTGTGGTGTCGGTTCAGGGACAGCTTCATTGATATTGTCACTGAGCTAAGGCCGAGGCTGTAAACTCACTGAGGGGCTACTTTCTCCAGGCTTCTAGCTGGGCAGAATGTAACTGAATGTAACACACAATGTAACACACAATACTGGCAGCCATGAGAGGAGCAGATAAAATAAAAATGGAGCTACACTGGAACGGGAAGAGATGTCCTTTTCTCTAGTTCTGTATCTACATCACCCTGTGCTGAAAAAAGTAAACATCTTGCTCTCTGCCAAGGAAAAGTGCTCAGAATCCAGCTCCATTATTGCAGAACAGGGGGAAACAAAACCACTGGATTTGAAGCTGAGATAATAAATTAATAGTTCCTTGCACGTGGTCCTTTTGGGATGCCAAACATCATGCTTTACTTCCCATTCTACTGCGATGGCAGGAAGAAATCCCTGACTATGGTTTTTGAGACAATGACTCCAGTCAAGCCCAATATAAGCTTAGCCCTGGGACTTCCAAGTCATATGAGTGATATTGACCTTTGGCTCTAGCTAACTGAGTTGTCTTTTGACAATTTGTACATGGAAAACTCCTGATTGGTACAAAAATGCCCTCAAAAACAAATTTACAAGACAGAAAGAAAGATGCTTTCTTTAATAAGTACATCTAGGTAGTATAAGATTTCTTTACAATCTTTCACATTGTGATTATTTAGATACTTCGTTGCTCATATATAATTTCTTCATGAGTTATTTGGTATAGTTTCATCATTTGTAAACAGAACTGAGATTAAAACACTCTTTTACAGACTTCTGGCTTGAGCTCCATCATTTAAAATTTGGAAATTCTTGTGGTTTGATGATCATCTTTAGCGTTGGGTTTGGGTTGCTTTTACTTTTTTGTGTGTGTATCATCACTCTCATCCTCAGAACAATATGAAAATTTAGCAACCCCCAAATCACCGACTTTGTTTATATCCTCCAGGGAATTGAGGCCATAGGACAAACGGCCTTCCAGAAATCTAGAGAGAGAGGCAGATAAAGACAATCACAGCCATGATCAGGATTAGCTTACCTGGAGCTGAAGCAACTGAGACCATTAACTGGTAGGAATACTTGAAGAGTCATTTCGATGAATTTCTGCAGGCTGAGTATGTACTAGCTTTACAGTAGCTTGACTAAAATCTCCTGGGAGCCCAATCTTAGAGGGGTCACCCTGAATTTTCATGAATTTTACCTACAGCAACCCCAACCCCACCAGGTGCCCACCGTAACAATTGTGAGGGGAAGGAGAAAAGTACCCATTTTGAAATACACCTAGAAAATAAGAAAGCATTGGAAATAAGCCCAGAGCTGTCTCTATAACAAAAGTTTGCCCTTCAGGGGAAATGACTTTACCAGCGCATTATCTATCCCGGGGGCAGAACAATTAGACAGCTCCTGACTCCCTATCCATTAAATCTTATGCTCGGGGGTTAAAAAAAAAAGGTTATGAAATGTTTCTGAATCACAGCCCAGTGACTCAGGCCAACGAAAACTGAGATTTAACTGTAAGACATTTGAATGCTTCCCTTCCCCCATATCTTAACATCACATCAGGAGGCATCAGAATAATAACAGTAGATTATAACTGAAAGAGCTGCAAGACACAGACTCCATTGAGTTCTTAAGGAAACCCAAAGAAAACAGGGGAGAAAAAAATACAAATGAGGAAACTGAAGCCTCTGGCACCTATATCTATAGAAAATATTATACACAGTCCAGCACCAAGCCAGATTAACATAAAACCTCACATTATGTGATATATCATGCCCAGTTTTCAACAATAACAGCAAAAACAAAATATAACACATGCTAAAAGACATGGACAAAGCATCAGAACCAAAGTGAGATATGAAACTGATTTTAGAATGAAGTTAGAGAATTTAAAATCACTATGATTAATATGATAAATGTACTCATGCAAAAAGTAGGCAGCATGCAAACAGATGGGTAATGTTAAGCAGAGAGATGGTACCACAAAGCAAAAATCAGGAGGAAATGCTAAAAAAAAAAAAAAAAAAAAAAACTTTAGCAGAAATGAAAAATGACATTGATAAGCACATTAGCAGGCTGGATGTGGCCAAAGAGAGTATCACTGAGCTTGAAAACTTGTCAATAGAAAATTTCCAACCTGAATTACAAACAGATAAAAGGTGAAAAAAAATGAAGATTATATCCAAGAACTGTAGGACAATTATTTAAAATAAAGTAGGTATCATCATACTTAAGGTGGGAAACTAGATGTTTTAGCCCTGAGATGAGGCACAAGGCAAGGATGCCCCCTCTTAGTACTCTTATTCAACATTGTACTAGTAGTCCTAGTTAATGCAATAAGGCAAAGGGAGGAAGTTAAGGTATGAAGCTTGGGGAAGAAGAAATAAAACATTTTATTCACAAATGACATGATTGTGTATGTAGAAACTCCTTAACAATCACAAAGAATTCCTGATTCTAATAAATGATTGTAACAAGGTTGTGGTATACAATGTTAGTATATAAAAGTCAATTGCTTTTCTAAATATGAACAATGAATAATTGGAATTTGAAATTAAGAGCACAACACCATTGTATTAGGCTGCTCAGGCCGCTGTAACAAAATACCACACACAGAGTGGCTTAAACAACAGAAATGTACTTTCTTACAGTTTTGGAAGCTGTTAAGACCAAGATCAAGGTACCAGGAGGGTTGGTTTCTCCTGAGAACTCTCTCCTTGCCTAGCAAACAGCTGTCTTCTCCTTGTGTCTTCACATGGCCTTTTCTCTTTGTGTACACACTCCTGGTGTTTCTTCCTTTTTTTATAAGGGCATCAATTCTATTGGATTAGGACCCAATCCTTATAACCTCATTTAACCTTCGTTATTTCCTTAAAGGCCCCATCTCCAAATGTAGTCACAGTGGGAGTTAGGGCTTCAACCTATGAATTTTGGAGAGACAATAACAGCCACTTACATTAGCACAATAAAAATTGAAATATTTTTGTATAAATCTAACAAATAAATACAGGATTTATAGATGGGAATTACAAAGCCCAGTTGAAAAAACCAAAGGTGGTCTAAATAAATAGATTTTTTATGTTCATAGGTAGGAAGACAAAATATTATTAAGATGTGAATTTTCCCACCTTGATCTATAGTTTCAATACCTTGCAATCAAAATCCCAGCAAGCTATTTTGTGAGTATTGACAAACTTATTCTAAAATTTATATGGAAAGCAAAAGATCCAGGAGAGTCAGCACAATCCTGTTGAAGAAATGAGTTGGAGGACTGACACTACTTGACTTTAAGACTTACTATAAGGCTATGATAATCTAGATAATGTAGTACTGGTGAAAGAATAGATCAATAGATCAATAGAACAGAATAGAGAGCCAATTGAATTGAAAACCTATGTTTATACAAAAACCTCCACATGACTGCTTATAGCAGCTCTATTCATAATCACCAAAAGCAGGAAGCAACTAATATGCCCTTAAATATATGAACAGACTGTGGTATATTCAAATCATGGACTGTAATTGAGTATTAAAAAGAATGAGCTATCAAGCCACAGAAATACACTAATGAAACTTAAATGCACATGGGTCTGGGAAGAAGCCAGTATTGAAAAGCCACATACTGTATGCTTCCAATTATGTGACATTCTGGAAAAGGCAAAACTGTATTGAAAGTAAAAAGATCAGTTGTTGTCAGTGGTTCAGAGGGAGAGAGGAAGGGATCAATAGATAAAAATGGGATTTTTAGAGCACTGAAACTATTATGTAGATACTGTAACAGTGGTTACATGGTATTTTGCATTTGTCAAAATCCATCGAATTATACAATACAGAGAATGAACCTTATTATAAACTATGGACTTTTGTTAATGATGGTGTGTCAATATTGATTCATCAGTTGTAACAAGTATACCACACTAATGCAAGATATTAATAATAGGGAAATTGCGTGATAGGGAAGGGATGTATATGAGAACTCTCTGAATTACCTGCTCAATATTTCTGTAATTATTTAACTGTTTTATAAAAAGTCCATTAATTAAGTACATACAAACAAACACACACACCCCACGCATCTTTTACTACTTATTTAGCATGTGGTCCTGGAAAAATACTCCCTTAACTGTGGTTTACTTATCAATAAAATGGGATTATTAAAACAGATTTCATATGAGGATTAATTTAACATGTAAGAATGCTAAATATGTCAATGTAATAGAATATAAAATTACTGAGCTTCAGTTAATAAAAATTCACTCCATACATGTCCATATACTTATTACACAGATTTAACTCTATCAAGGAGCATTTCATGCAACTGAAAGTTACCATAAATAAAAAACTCAATTTCATAATATACAAACAATAAGGAAGATTTATTATCTCATAAAGCAGAGTTTACATGGATAAGAAGTGGCCACCTTAAAAAAATGGCTATTGGATAGACATCCAGGAACTGTCCTATAATAATTTTTGTTTTATCCAACATTTTGGTGTTATGTGAAATATGGTCTTATCACTATAATTTGTTTTAAAACTGGCTCAAGAATGAATATATTTTGCCCCTTGCTTGACAACTTTGTAGAGTCACAATGTCTATAATGCTCTTTATTTTAATCTCCTCATCCATTTTTGCCACCAGAGAAAGAACAGTGTTTTTGTTGACACACAGTAGTACCTGATTTTCAGTCATATTATTTCTGCAATATCACATTTGGGGTGCTAGAGATTTATGGCAAAGGAAGAACACTATTATTAAATCCAGTCTACTTTTCTAAGAACAACATGGGACTGAAGCTAAAAAGAATAAGGCTATATTGCTTTTCTTATAAATATTCATTTTTCTAAGTGATTATTCCCATTCATTCATAACATATTTTTATGTCCAGGCTGACTGTCAAGGTACAAAATTGCTTCAGGTCAAAGTTAATAAATTAGAATTTTGGAAAACATATTTATATTTCAGATGAACTGAACCACTATTAAATTCTATATTTATAATTTATAAATTATAATGGTCAACAAAGAATCACTTAATACCTACTCTGGACAAGTAATCAGTGTATAAATCATCTAAGGTACCCCATATTTTGAATCTGGAGGGTACCAGAATGTAATACATATTATGTACTAATTACTATTCCAGACATATGTTCTCTTCAATCAATTATTTTAAATTGAGTACGATTTAAAATTTCTTATTAACTGTTCCAGGACCAGGACATACAGTGATGGATGGAGATATAATTTAGAACAAATAATGTAATTCCTTACCAAATACGGTCATTCGTTTAATTAAAGATTATTTAATTCAGCTTCTTAATTATAATGGGGAAATCTCTAAATCACAGAACGATGTCCTTGTTAAAGATCATGTTCCAAATTACTGTAATAGCTAGAAAATAAACATTATGCTCTGACCAACACCCAAGTTAGGATTTTGTTTCCCTACAAGAAGATTGTCTTCTTGTAGTCTACTATCTTCTTATACATGTTAGTTTGTGTACATGTTAGTTTGTGGTCAGTAAAGGAACTTTATTGTAAAGGAACTTTCCAAACATCTCAACTGCTTTGCCCTTTCTTTCATCATTTTTATGTGCTATTTCCTCTTTCTGTCTGTCTCTGTTCTAATTGTCTTTATTGGAATTTTAAAAATGAGAGCTCCCCAATAGGTTTCAGAAGCAATAGTTACAAAAGAGGATCTATACACAACCTGTTCTGACATGTCTGCTAACCTCTATGTAGTAGTGGACACCAAGGTCTTATTTATCTACATGGATCAATACCTTTGCTGTGACCTCAACATTCCTTAACACCTTGGAATTATTATTCCTGTTATGTATAAACATATAAATACAATTAAAGAAAAATGT
Source organism: Mesoplodon mirus (assembly GCF_964341445.2). Taxonomy (NCBI): domain Eukaryota; kingdom Metazoa; phylum Chordata; class Mammalia; order Artiodactyla; family Ziphiidae; genus Mesoplodon; species Mesoplodon mirus. Next base: position 49,599,986 of record NC_138984.1, read on the forward strand.
TATGTTCAATAAACAAAGTTATTTTTGTAAGTTTTTTTCCTATTGTGAATAAGCAATGTATTCTAAGACATAGAACTAATTTTTGATCAGATATTTTAGGGTAATATTTTCTTTATTTTAATTGTACATTATTCATGGAAAAGGAGCAAAGATGTTTAGAGAAATTAACTAAAATAAACAGATTAAAGTAAACCAACAATATAATATTTTATATGAAATCCTTTCAGTCAAGGGCTGTGATGGGTCTGAGATTTAACCTACTTAAAAGATAGCAGGTTAGCGTGCCATGGGTTCATGGATTCTGGTAGAAGACATGAGACTCAGGTTAGAGATGAACGACAGTGCTTCTTATTCAGGACAGTAACATTAGCCTGAGTATCAGCATTTTGGTGCAAGCACTCTTACCCCCAATTCTGGCTGGTTCATGTGAAAAGAACCAGGTGGCATCTGCACATAGTTGGTTGCATTAAAGAAGAGGAATGCTGAGCTTACAGAGCCCAATTTTCTCTTGATGATGGACATCAAGCGTGCTTAACCTTTCTTCCAGAGAGAGAAACTATCATTCTTTTCCAAGGCTGTTCACTATTCAAACATTATTAAAAATAATTCAGAACCAAAAGCAGTCAGTGCCTCACTTAGAAGGCATATAGAAATGTGAGAGACACTTGGAGAATTGTCTTTCAACACCTCCTACCTTATAAAAATGTTTTCTTAATACCTCCTTCTAAGGTAGAGGAATTTTTTGTAACTTTTGGAGGTGGAGAGGGGAAAAGTCAAAGAAATCCCGTTTGAAAACAAGAGTGTTATATGATTCTAATGAGGTAAACTACAAAAGAAAAGAAAGTCAGTGTTGCAGACACTGGGATTTCTTCTTTTAATCTTTGTGTGTACCAGTCCCCTGGCTTCTCTGTAATTTCATTTCTAAAGATCTGCACTAGCAACTCTCTTCAGAGAACTTCCCTTGGGATACTGATGCCACTTTGCCTACACTTGCAGAGTTGCAAGAAGCTGAGAGTTTATGTTTCTTGATGGCTGTTCTTAGCTAGTGATTGATTGGTGCTTGAATTGATAGCTCACTATGTTTCTATTCAAGAAAAACACTGAAGTGAAGCTTACACTTCCAAGTTTCCCTGAGGGATCAGCTATATTTACCCTCCGTAAGACTTTCTGGAAATAATATTCTGTTTAACTTCTATTTCCTCTTCTGTTTTCCCTATTACCTTCCTAGGTTCTCCTGAAAGCACTTTTTTTTTTTTTTTTTTTGCGGTACGCGGGCCTCTCACTGTTGTGGCCTCTCCCGTTGCGAAGCACAGGCTCCGGACGCGCAGGCTCAGCGGCCATGGCTCACGGGCCCAGCCTCTCCGTGGCATGTGGGATTTTCCCGGACCGGGGCATGAACCCGTGTCCCCTGCATCGTCAGGCTGACCCTCAACAACTGCGCCACCAGGGAAGCCCTGAAAGCACTTTTTTAGTAAATCATTTTCACAAAAAATCTTGTTTAGATTCTGCTTCTCATTAACTATGCAAAAACAGGCAGGAAAGGTGAAAGAAAATGATAGCTACCACTATTGCCTGCTTATTATATTCCAACACTGTGTAAGCCCTTGATTTCATCCTCATAACAACTCTGTGAGGTAGGTATTGTTATTCCATTTTAGTTAGGAGAAAGAGAGCTTCAAAGAGGTTAATTAATTTGCCCAAGTCCTATTGAAAGTAAGTGGCAGAGCTCAGTTCTGGCACCATCGCCATCCAAAGACTACATGTCTAAATACTACAGAGATTAGGAAATCTAGTTTAACTTTTACTCTTCTGAACTTAACTCTTGAACTAAAAAAGCAGCTCTGAAGAATATTTTCATGAGCCTTTTCGTTAAAATGTTAACAGTCAAGAATATGCCCATGGAGATATTTAAGCAGTGACCATGTACATGGATAATGCTTCCCAGATGCTACTGAGATTACACTATTCTATAGTTGCATACTCCAACTAAAAGTAAGTTTGTAATCACTGTTCCTCAAATGTTAGGGTGAATGAAAATGTAAGAATTCTCAGGTCCACAGAGTTAGGAATTCTTGAGTAAAGCTTATAGAAAATCCAGATCCACTGGTGTCAAATCCAGAGTTTTTTGTTTTTTGGGTTTTTTTTTTTTTACTGTTTTTATTGGAGTATAATTTCTTTACAATGGTGTGTTAGTTTCTGCTTTATAACGAAGTGAATCAGTTATACATATACATATATCCCCATATCTCTTCCCTCTTGTGTCTCCCTCCCTCCCACCCTCCCTATCCCACCCTTCTAGCTGGTCACAAAGCACCGAGCTGATCTCCCTGTGCTATGCGGCTGCTTCCCACTAGCTATCTATTTTACATTTCGTAGTGTATATATGTCCATATACACTACCACTCTCTCACTTTGTCCCAGCTTACCCTTCCCCTCCCCATGTCCTCAAGTCCATTCTCTAGTAAGTCTGTGTCTTTATTCCCATCCTGCCCCTAGGTTCTTCATGACCTTTTTTTTTTTTTTTAGATTCCATATATATGTGTTAGCATACAGTATTTGTTTTTCTCTTTCTGACTTACTTACTCTGTATGACAGACTCTAGGTCCACCCACCTCACTACAAATAACTCAATTTCATTCCTTTTTATGGCTGAGTAATATTCCATTGTATATATATGCCACATGATATAATGAGTCTGCTATATAGTTCAGGCAACTGTAATTGCATTATGGAACGGAATTATGGAAAGTCAAAGGAGGTGAAAGAGAACTGCAATTAATACTTAAAAATAGACATTAATTCATCCTAACGTAGTGATGTACTGTCAAATATTTGTAAATTCAGTTTTAATATTCCAAAAGCGTTCTTTTTTTTCTTTTGCTCTATATTCACATTGTCTTTTTCTTCTTTTTCCCTTATTTCCAGTGTAGATACACTTCGGTAGGGGGTGCAAGAGCTCATCCTTAGAAAATGTTAGATTAGCTAAGCTATGATATTTGAAAGCCTCTAATGAGGCTCCCAACTTTCCTGCATAGGCTGCAATAGATGTACCTCTGTGAATAGAGGCTACGGAGACAAGCCATTGTAAAGTGTCCAAGAACACAGACTTTGAGGACAGGGGATGCTGTGAGCATACATTCATATCTCTAAATTAGTATGTAGGAAATATAAATTGCAAATAATTAATTGACTAATTGTCAAATTTTCATGTATTTACCATAGTGTTGGATTTAGTCTTTTATAAAATTTAAAACTATTTTTATAGTCTTTACAACCATAGTTGCATCTTTTTTTGTACCTCCTAGATATTCTAAAAAAGTTTGCTTACACTTTCTTGCCCATGATTCTCTCTTAAACTCAGTGAAATGTGGTTTCTAGGCTCACCTTTCTAGTAAAGTTACTATATCAAAATTGATAAACAAAAATGATTTAGGTCATTAAATGAAAAATGAATAGTTCTTGTTTACTTAACTACCTTATGATATTGACAACTCTTAATATACTCTTTTTACTTAAAACTATCTCTTGCCATTATTTCCACAGTACTATAATTCTCTAGTTTATACTCTAGCTCTATGGAAACTTCTCTGTGTCCTCCATAGTTTCTCTCTCCTCTTTCCAAGCTTAAATATTGCTTGTATTTTTAGGATCCATTTCTCTCTTTATACATTCTCCTTGGGGCTTTTCTCAAGCCTTCTAAGACTTTAATTTAAATGATCAGGGTGATGATTTCAGGATAATTTTTTTTAGTATACATCTCTTTTGAACTTTAGACCTGTGCAGTAGTTTCTCTTTCAAAAGATCTGTATTTCCATCTCAGAGTGATTGAATTCTTATTTTCTATGAAACTGAAGCCCAAGACATAGTGTGAAGCTACTGAGTTATTATGTGTGATGCCATTGTAGTTATCTTCACTGCAGCTAATAATTTGCTGGCCAAGATTCAAATTCGTTTGTTCTCAAATCACTTTGTGCATGTTGCATTTATTACTACAAGAACATAATTTAATTCAGTGTTAAGTCAAGTGATGAAATGTGAGTACCAGGAGATCAAGTTTATTCCTACAACAATGAAGTTTAATGCTTTAGAAATTCTAAATTAGGCTGAGTTGCTAAATAAATGATGTCAACTATGGCATGGGTATGGCAACAAAGTAAGACTGGAGAAAAATAAATAAGTAATTTTTTTTTTTGATTTGTTCAGTAGTGCACTTTAAATTAGTCTGGAAGTCATATATTATTTGAGTGCAGATTATATAAGAAAAAGTGACTAACAACTTCAATGGGTAAATAGATATTCAAAGAAAAGGCCTTGGGCTTATAGCACAATATTGGTGAATTTAATACACAATAAGATAATGAGTTAATATACAATGTTTAGACTGTCCCATTGTGCTTACATGCCATGATGTGTGCTTTCTTACTTTATTCAAATAACTAACAACAAACCAGTTCTGGTTGTTTCAGATAAGAGAGTTTTTACTACATATTCATGTCTTTGCAAGATAGCTCTATTTGGATATATTCTAGGTGCCTCAAGCTTAATGTATAAAAAAATTGAACATATTATCTTCCATTCCCTTAAACTTTCCAACTTTTATAAACTTTCTTCCACTCTTGTCTTCAGTCTTTTCATTATTAGTAAATAATCACATTAGCCAAATGGACCAGACCTGAAACTCAAATTTCATTTTTAAATCCTCTCTTACTCTCTTCAAAAACTTTTACTATAAAATCTACTCTTAAATAGCCCTAGATTATCTAATTTATAGATTATCAAAGCAACATTATAGTTATTTGCTTGCTTATGCTTGAAACTCTTTTTACTTTTCTGACATCCTCAACACTCTTAAACAAATGCACACATACTAGTTAATTCTTCCTTATGTAATCCTAGTGATATTTCTAATCTGCAACTCTGATAAAGGCGAGTTATCTCACTATTTAAAAACTGTTAATGACTATCATCCTAACTATAAATTCCTAATGATCTGCTTCTGTCTTGTTTATCTCTCAGCCTCATCTATCAAAAAGAACCCATTTTACTCTTTTGTTTCCTTAATGTGGCATATTCTCTTTCATAACATATTGTTTATCACATTTATTATGTTATGCAGCCCATCATATTAAAATTGCCAATTTAATTATCTATTTCCTCCCAATTCTAAATTTATTATTGATAGGTTTTATTTCTAGCTCTGTCTCTCCAGAGCCTAGTAGAACCCTGGAACATAGTAGACATAAATGATCATAAGAGACAAGTTTTCCTAAATAATTTAACAAATTGAAGGGGTGTCTCAACATGAGAATAGTGTAGTCATCACCTGAAATTACATTATTAGCCATAAATTGTTTATTCGGTCCTCTCATTGCTGATCAAAACTGAGGACAGGCACCTCACCAGCCAGTTATTCAATAATTTACTAGAATAGTTATCATGGCATTTTCCATGCAAGACCTAAAGAAACATAAGATTTATTGATGACATGGAAAAGGAAGGCATCTTACAGTTTTCCAAGCAGTTAAGAAAATTTTTTCACATCTTCGACTCTATGTACCTGAGAACATAGCCCATTCCACCTCCTGACTGTGACTGTGGAGAGACAGAGGGTAGCATCTTGTTTAGGGAAAAACATCCAGGAATTCCAGGCAGCAACAATTAGGCAGTTCTTGGAAAGGGTGTGTGTGTGTGTGTGTTTGTGTGTGTGTGTGTGTGTGTGTGTATGTGTTCCACAAAGTATATCTGGAGAGACAAAACTCATTCTGCAGACTTAGAATTTGGAATACCAATGCCTCAGTCTCTGTGTTCTGGTGGAATTAGGAGTGATGACCAGCTGAAAACGGTCTGCCAGTACCCTCCCCGGGTGCTAATCTTAACTGAATGATTTGGGCTTCAGAAAATGTATTATTTGCTGAAGCAAGAATGACAGTATCTCTCAAAATAAGATGAAGATTTGAAGGGAGTTGGAGAGGGACGCAGCACATCTGAGTGCAAAGAGCCCGATTAGGTACTAAAATATTCACTTCTTGTGAATGGCTGAATTTATTACCAAGGAAAGTCTGTATTCAGTGCCTGATTTTTAACATTTACATTCTCACTTTGTAATCCCCTCACTCCCCTCAAAATGTCCCAATACTTCCATTTAGAAAGTTCCATGTGTTCTTCTTGGAAGGCATTACGGGTCATTATGACATAGAAGCAGTGTGGCCTGTTCCACTCATTCTCTTGACTGTGACTGTAAAGAGAGAGCAGCATTGGGCTTCCCTGGGTGCGCAGTGGTTGAGAGTCCGCCTGCCGATGCAGGGGACACGGGTTCGTGCCCCGGTCCGGGAAGATCCCACATGCCACAGAGCGGCTGGGCCCGTGAGCCATGGCCGCTGAGCCTGCGCATCCGGAGCCTGTGCTCCACAACGGGAGAGGCCACAACAGTGAGAGGCCCGCGTACTGCAAAAAAAAAAAAAAAAAAAAAATTGAGAGAGAGCAGCATTGTCAAAGGGAAAATGTCCAGGACTTCCGGGCAGTGACTAGCATGCGGTACAATGAGACTGGGCCTTGGGAGGGAAGGGAAAATCATTCAGTATAGTACTGTAAATAGCTTCCAAGTAACAATGCAGGAGATGAAAAAACAAAAACAAAAACACTTTCCCTCACTAAGCTCTGAGCTCACTGTTTATAGGGGGATTCAATTTAAATTTGTGTATGGAAATACTATAATGTACTATTTTTCATGTAGAGAGACTATTATATTTCTATTCCATCTAAAACTCTATATTCATAGCCATTAAAAAAAATTCTTCACTGTCAGTAAAGTATCATTGCAGTCAAAACGCATAACACAGTTCTTAACATAGATGGGGACTCTAACAACTTGAAAGTACAACTATAATGAGTTTTAATAGTCACCTCCAATTGTAGCTAGATTTATAGCTATAATGGATTTCTGTAGAGTCCTTTCTATGCTGGCACGTTTAGGCACGGATTATTTATATGAAAGAATAATGTTATATGAATACTGGAGAAACACTGCTTCTCAATTTTACTAATAAATCTTTGTTTAGCAATTGAAAAAGATCGTGTCAAGCTATTATTACATATTAGAATAGCAGATAAGCAAGCACCCTGGCAATTTTTGGATATGCAAAATGCAATTATAATTGCTAATGGCTAAAATGTATTTAAAATATTACATTACATTTCACACTACCTAACAAATGTTATGGCTTCACATAGGTCATGGTCAGGACCGCTGCACTTCAGGACAGAAAATAGATTTCTCATCTCAGTAGAATATATTAATATTTCTATCACTTTTGTTTCAGTACAACTGTTCTGGAGGTAGAAGCCATTTAATAAAATCTATACTTAGTTTTAGGCTTACTAGTTTAATGTGAAGATTAATGACTTACCAACTTTATATACGTTAAAATAAGAGCTACTTGTAAAATCATTTAGATTAAAAATAGTGAAAAAGATAAGCAGATTACCTGAAATTCAAAACATTAATTTGAAACTTAGTTGTTTTCAATAGTGTGTGGGAAATTTAATACAGTCCACAATATTAAGGCAGCTGAAATGTTGGATTTTTAAAAACTCACTCTCCTTGAATTTAAAATGTCACAACTTGGGCCGGCTCAGACCAGGGATATAATAGGAATTTGTCACAAAGAAGGGAACATGTCATGTAAGTCGATAAGCATTTTGGACCCACATAATTAACTCAAGTACAGAGGTGAGCTTCAACAAGTACAACTAGGAGGATTAAGACACAGTGTCCAGGTAGCAAGTTTAGGCAAAATGAAATGTTGAATTAATTGGTGCAACAGAAAAGGGGAAACACCAGAACACAATGTAGTTCTGACGAGAGCTAGGAAGGAGCTGAGATCTAGTTTTGTCCTAAAGGGGATTGTGGACTAAGTAGGGTAACCAATGAGTTTATGCATTGAGAGGGTTTTCCGGTTAGAAGCCCAGCTGTTGAACTAAACCTGTGAAGCAAGATGAAATTGGCTATTTAGATGAGCATTACATCCTAGTTCTTGTAGGTAAAATGAAAATTTAGTTTTGGATATAATTCCTGGTTATAGGAATTAAGTAGTGAAAAGAATAGGAGAACCTTTTGGAGGAGACTTAAGGGTTAATGTAAGCATGTCATCAAAGATCCTTTACTTAATATGTGGGCACCTCCCCAAAACTTATGCTTTCTGCCTGTACCATCAATAAATATACTGAGGAATGAAGTGAAATTAATATTCAATGAGGGAATTAAAATAGTCTTAGAGATAATCAATACAAGCTAGATATGGAAGGTAATAATACTAAACCACAAAGTATGATAAATTCCACTGAATATTATGAGACCTACTTCTTAAAATTAAAATATATAATATAATATTCTAAATAGTATGAAGATAGTAAATACATCAAAAATATACTCCATAAAAATGTTAGGAAGTAATTTATAAAAAGTTAAAATGTAGCAGTTAAAACCAGAATCCTAAAAAAGGGAAATATTAATAAAATATGTAAATAATATATTCAAAATATTACCACAAAAAGGTAAAAAAATTAAAAATAATTCAGTTACTTAAAAATAAGATTTTAGGAGATTAAAAGAAAAGAAAAAGCTTGTTATGCTCAGAGTTTTCTACCAGGAGCTTCCGGTTCAAGTAGATTCCATATCCTATATTCCCAAGCATTGAAAGCTCAGGGCAGGTGCTAGTCTGTAAGGTGCCTCTGCGAATAACTAAAAGGATATTGCTCTAGGCATTTGGCTTAGTGATCAATGGTGCCTTTGAGCAAAGGAAAAATAGTCACTTTCTCTGTACCAATGTAGCATATGCTGGGTCTGGGGGGAGGGGGACACAATCCACAGGGCTGCCAGTTGGTGAGCTAGATTTCAGTCATACTCAGCAACTCAGAACAAATTGCATAGCATTTTACTGCAGGCTTTAAATCAACACTTGAACCTCAACTGATAATATAAGTAAGCTTTAAGCCTTTATCATCTTATTTGTGAGAGAAAGTAAACAACTTATTGGAAAGCATCCCTGGTGGCAACTTTCACTCCCAAGGACAGTACCTTAGCTAGGCAAATAAATGGAGGGAAAAAAATAGAAACAAGACTGAGAAATGGAGAATACAGTAGTGTGGTATAAAAAGACATTGGTGAATATAAATCAATACATAATGAAAGAGCAAACTTTGGATAGCTAAATATAAGATTTTGCATGTCTGCCTCTTTTACTGGACTTGAATATCTGAGTAGTAGGTGTGTTCTATTTATTCATTTATCCCAATATCTAGCTTAATGTCAGACACATAATATGCTAATGTTTGGTGACAAGTACTAATAGAAAGATGAAAAATAGATGATAGATAAATAGATATATAGACAAGTAGACAGATGATAGATAGGAGCTTGTGCTTTTCTTCAAGGACAGTGGAAAGGGTTCAAATCATGCTTTGAGGATTAATTGCTCACTAAGCTCTATTTTGTTTCACTTTTTAATAAATTTATTTATTTATTTATCCATTCTTGGCTGCATTGGGTCTTCATTGCTGCACATGGGCTTTCTCTAGTTACGGCGAGCGGGGGCTACTCTTCGTTGTGGTGTGTGGGCTTCTCATTGCAGTGGCTTCTCTTGTTGCAGAGCATGGGCTCTAGGTGCATGGGCTTCAGTAGTTTTGGCTTATGGGTTCAGTAGTTGTGGTTCACAGGCTCTAGAGCGCAGGCCCAGTAGTTGTGGTGCACGGGCTTAGTTGCCCCGTGGCATGTGAGATCTTCCCTGACCAGGGCTCAAACCCGTGTCCCCTGCATTGACAGGTGGATTCTTAACCACTGTGCCACTAGAGAAGTCCCCCACTGAGTTCTATTTTAAATAATTCATAATTCCATTAAAAAATAAGTTATTCATGCTAAATGGTGTTTTGAAGCCCTAATTATTTTGGAAAATTATATATTTTTTCAGACTGATTTAGAAAAAGTTTGGAGTAAAAATGGTGAACAATTCTGAAACTTTGTAATACAATCTGCATAGTTTTTAATTACATTTTCCCAACTCATTCTATCTTCTCATTTAACAAACTTATTGAGTGTTTACTATGCATCAAATGCTACTTTGACTCAAGGAGCTCTTAATTTAGTGAATTTGAAGAACAGACCATATATTCAACACAGAGAATACTTCATAACAATATTTGAGCACAGTATTCCAGGTGAAAATAGAGGACAGGAAGCTAACATCTGGAGACAGAGGGAATCGGAGTAAGAATTCCTAGAAAACAAAACCTGACATTAGTTGAATTGTGACGCATTAGTAGTCAAGTGAAGAAACATAGGGAGGCAAGCATTGCAGGATAACAGAACATGCTCACACAAACTTGAAGTTGATTGTAAGTAGATTAGAGTGATTGGCCTAGAGGAATTCTGGAATGGATCGTCCTGACTAGGGAGGCTGGCATCTACTTCACCATAGATTTTCCATGACTTGCTAAGAACTTTGATGTTTATCTTGAGAATAATTGAGTACCCATAATAGGCTTTAAAGTAGAGGAGCGTCATAATAAGGTTACATTTAAAAAATGGAGCCTTGGCAGCAGTGGGGAGGATAGAGTGTATGAATTGGAAATTGGGAAAAGAGACATTAATTTATAACAGCAACTCAGCAATTCAGATTATGAACTACTAGGACTAGAACTATATAGAGTATACTGGTGAGGAATATCTGAGAAAAACTTAAGGAAATAGAGCCAAAAGTGTTCATTGATTAATTTTTATGTGGGCATAATACCCTGGCTTCTGACTTGGAACAGTTTTTAATTTTTTTTTTTTTGTTATTATAATGACATTCACAGAGCTTTGAAACAAAGGACAAATAATAGGTTTCAGTGGTACCTATAAAGAAAGATCACAGATTTGAGTTTGGGGTTCAAAATACATAAAGGATATCTAGGTTGAGATGTCCTGTGGACAGTTTATACAGGACTTCAACACATGAAAGGACTCGGATATACATACATATGAGAGAGAGAAGGGAGAGAGAGAGAGAGAGAGAAGTTGAAGTAGTAGTTAGATGAGTTTCCTTGTTTCCTTCTTGTCATCCAATGTGAGTTCCTTTGTTACTTGGCTACAGTAGTTACTTGTTACTTTCTACATTCAGGTTTTATTCTATATTCCAAACCACTCAGATTTACAATAACAAATCTATAGCAATGCCTATAACTAGCAGACCAGAGATGGTGGGTAAGAGATAGTGTTAGAATCATTTAAATTCCCCAATTATATAGAATGTACAATAAGTTACATCTGGATGGGACTGGGATTTTAGCTCCAGCACTTATGGACAAGCCATTGGCTGTCCCTAAACCTACTTCCAGTGTATGAGTGCTACACTGGCCTGACTCCTGCTGCCACTAATATGAGCTTGACTGGTGGTCCTCTGACAGCCTCACTGCTTGATGAGTCCACCCTGACTTACCTGTCTAATTGCTCTGCTTATTATTGATCTTCAGCCCATTGGCCTGATTCCCTTGATTCTGGAGGTGGTGTTATCAGAATAGATGAACAAGTGTGTCATCATACATTCATTTTGAGTCCCGAACTTATAACAGATGCCCAGACTATGTGAGCAATATCTTATCAAAAATATCAAATATCTAAATGAATTGTTTGTAATAAAAATGGCTTCAACATACTCAGCTAACATTCTTTTCTTGTCCAGCCACTGGTATCCACAAAAACCAATCAATTTATCTAGCAAGTTGAGTTTCAATTACTCTTAAGTGAAAACTTTCCTCCTCAAACTTTCTAGAAATTTCTATTATATAGTTACTAAGCAAGTATATTCTGCTACAACTAAAAACTTAAGCATACCTAAATGCATTATTTTAACAAAAAGTAAATGTAGGAGTGCAACAGAATTGAAGACAAAATAAAAGGAATGATAGCATGGAGAAAGAAACAGAGGTTCCGCACAAATGCTGTATACAGTGAAATTAAGAAGGAAAAGATCAGGAGAAAAAGGAATTAAAGAATAAGAACAAGAGGTAAGAGGTGAACATGTGGGATGATAGTCAGAAGATGACAAAAAGAGAGGGAAAATCTGCATATTTTAAAGTGAAACACTTGGTTTGATTTTAAACAGCAGAAACAATCCTGCTCTGACGTTAAAAACAAACTGGGTAAGCATTCCTCAGTAGATATTCCCATCTATATTATCTTCAAAGATAGTTTCAAATATTTTGCTTGGGGAAAAATCACCCATTCCAATTTTAATTACCATTTTTGGAACATGTTATCTTAGTGTTTGAAATAAAATTTCTTCTTTTATTATTTTTTCTTCTTATTTGTCAATCATGCAGTCTTTCACAACCGTTTTTCAGGAAAACCTTTAAATCAATGATTATTATGGCACATAATCAAGAAAGTATACAACATAGATTTTTCCCCTTATTACTCTACTTAAAATAGAATTCAATATATTATTCTGCTATAGGAATATATGCTTATGCTCAATATTTTTAGGGTAACCCAGTTCTTACAGTAAGCTTATGAAAAAACATTTCTTCAATACAGCATCACTTAAAAGTTGCTCTTCCTTTAGAAGGACTCAGTTGGCCTCTCTTTTGCCTGGATTCATTGCTAGGCTACCATAATCCTTTATCATTTGCACATGGTGAGTTGAATCCTCTCCACCAGGCATGCAGACTTTGTCTTAACCAGTGGCATGGACTGAGGCAGGTACACATTAGAAACTCTTGTGGGAAGTGTGATGTTCCCTAGTTTTCTATTAAATAATTATATTATTTAGTACACATAGAAGCAGCACTTGAGTGAACAAGAATGTAGTGGTCATTAAAAATATAGCAGAATCTGGAAGGGTGATATGGATGGAGACTTTCTAATTGTTCCTGCGTGATTTGGAAATACGATAGAAACATGACTACTAGAAAGATTTGTAGAAGGAACAGTTATTTATTCACTCTCTTTCCCACTTCCAGATTCTCAATTAAGAGTATATCCAGATTGTATTTATGACATTCTTCCCAAGATGTTATATAATGGTTAGTGATTAATTAATTAAACCTATTCCTTAATCCATGCCAACATTCTTATATATGTATATTCTCCGCAACAATTGGAAATAAACACAATACATTTGATAATTTTGACATACAAAAATGTTATAAGAACTTATATTGGTTACTTACTATTTCTTATCTACTAGTACTGCTTAATAGTTCCTGGAACGACACTAAATACTTTGCACGTTTTGTAGTTATTCGCCCCCCCCCACCACACCAAATGCTAACATTATTTTAACAAGAATTTCCATGGTTTATTATCTAGAGGGCCAAGTGTTCATGAAATATAGTAAATTTTGAGTATAAGCAACATTATGACAAACAGAAAAGCAAACGGACTTAAACTTATTCTGAAAGATAGTATTACAGTTTAAGTATTGACAGAGTGCCAAAGATATTTTGCTGATCCTCTGAGGTTCAGAGATGCCAATAAACAGAAGAAACAATATAAATTCAAAACCTATTGTTACGATACAGTCTCAAAATAGTGAAAACCAACTAAAAACAAGGGTTTGATTTACTTAAATATTTAACAAAAATTTATTGCAAGAGAGATTTTTCACTGAATTTACAGTTTCAAGGAACATGGTACAAAACATAGTGCCATCAGCTTTGTCTAAACATTAAATAGGTGCAAATACACAAAGGTTAAAAAAAAAACAAAGAGCATACTTTACAACATAAAGTACAGTACTATAAATATATTTTATATACATTATACATACTCTTAAGACATCATTTTGATATACAGCATATATTATATTGATTTTCAAACTATTCAGTGCCTTACTAATGTTATATATCAGAAACTTAAGGATTTATTTGCATCATTACACTTACAGTAAATGATTTCATATCAATGAGGCCATATTTTGCCTAGTTTATTTCCACCAGTTAAATAGGCAATTATCCACTTAGATGAGCATTAACATGTATAGCCATATTTTTCTCATGAATATTTTCTTTCCCTTTCATAGTGATGACTAGAAGAGGGGCTGCAGTGGGATGACCGATGGGTGGGGGGACAGCAGTGAAGGAAAGAGTGCATGGGGTAAAGGTGAGAGAGCCAGATGGCTAGGATGGAGAACTGAGGCTGGAATGACTGGCATCTGAGGAGGAGCAACAAAAGTTGGCTGATTCCCAGGACAAAGCCTTGGTCCTACTGGTCCTACTGAGATCTGAGGTAACGATGTTCTGGTGAGAGCTGGGACTTGGGACAGAAACTGTTGGTGTGGTTGAAGCACTTTAAAGGTTCCTGCAGCTGCAGCTGCTGCCGTGGCTGCAGCAGCTGCTGCATGCTGCTGCAAAACAGTATGGTGGATAGCGGTTACAGAGGTAGAACACAAGGGCTGCTGCAAAGGCAGAGGCTGCAGAGGTGTGCTAGGGGGTGGGAGGGCAGCTGGAGGAAAAGTGAATTTGACCTTGTTGGCCAGCATGCTCGGTGGAATGATGTGCTGGTAGACTTCACATGGTAGATTTTTGAACTTGTCATGGTTTTCTATTGGAATCAATAATGCTTGTTCTGGTAAAGCTAACGGAGCCAGGATCTGCTCTGTTGTTACAAAGGTATGGCCACTGACATGTGCTTCTTTGAATGGTAATGGTGGTTGTGCATTAAGGATGCCTGAATTAAAACACAGCCACTCAGTTGATGCCTCATTCATCTTTACTTGTGGAAGGGCCTCAGCCAGTTCATAATGACAAAGGTATGATTTAGGTTGTGACTGTCTAAAGTTCCTTTCAGTACTATGCACCTTGAAAGGAATTTGCTTCTCATTAATATTTGTATTCTCACTTCTTTCTTTGTGTTCAAGCAAGGTACTGTCCACTTCTTCTTTTGTTGGGGCACTAGCTATGTAGACTGATGTGGTGGGTTCATTGGAAATCTCTGACAATTCACCAGAAGTGGTCTCCATTACCACCTGCTCAGTTTCACCATTGGTTTCAGAAGGAAGGGGACTGCTAGCGGACAAAGCCAGTTTATTTTCTACTTGGTCCATTTGTTCTGAGTTCCTTTTGACATTTGCAGTTTCTTGTGGTTTTATTTCCTCTTTTCTGTCTTCACTTATTATTTCATCCTGGTGATGTAAGGAAGAATTACCTTTCCTGGGATAATCTGTCTTCTCTTTGAGTTCCAAAGCTTCAAAACTGGTGTGGAATCTACTTTTTCTCCTCCGTTTCCTTTTAGGTTTACAAGGAGCAGAAGCATGGGTTGGCCTCAAAAATTCTTCTGGTAGATAATTCTGTTGATCTAAACTTTCATCTGAAGAATAAGAATATGAATGTTGTCTACGTTTTTGATGGCATCTTTCTGATTCATTAATGAGAGAATTATAACCTCTTTTAACTGCCTGGTTCTGACTCATGCATTTAATTTCATTTTGAAGAACTAGGCATCTGTGATCTTGACTACAGCTGGACGTTTTGGCTTTCCAACTACAGTAAGTTCTGGAGTATGTTAAATTATGTTTCACAGAATGTATAATTGTTGAATTGGATTGTCCATTTAAAACAACTGAGCTCTTTTTATGGTGGTTTTTAGAACTGATAATAATATTCTTATTATTATTGTATTCAGTGATCTGGGTTTTACACATTTCTTCATTTTCACTTAAGTATATGGATGCTGATTTGGGCCTTTTATCAGGTAATTGCTGTGAGTCCAATAATTGCTCTGTAGCTAAATACTGTTTTTCTGAAATTGTTTCCAGTAGATTTTTCCTAGTTTTATCAGTGTAACTATTTTCTCTTTCCCTTTTGAAATAAGTTTCTGATTCTTTGGTTTTCTTTCCATAATTATCATGACATAACTTTCTTCTTTTTTTCTTTCTTCCACTTTTATGGAACCAGAGTTCATGAGTATCTTTCAATCTTATTTTGTTGTATTTGCCACCAAGAACATCCTGTTTTATCTGATTTTTAGTAAAAGTATACTTTTTTGTTTTTCTGATCCTACAGGAAATATTTTTATACCTCTGACTCATACTCTCATTTTTTCCAGAATCACAGCTATTGGAGAGCGTATCATCAGCCAAAAGAGGAGTGACTTGGGTATATCCATTTCTGCTACCTCCAATTTCATGATCAGTAAGTCCTGTCACAGTTGTGTCCTTGCAATCTAAAACTGGTCTCTTGCAAATGTCTTCTCCCTTCTGATAAGAAGAAGAATCATTTAAGGGCAGCTTATTTTTATCTAGATTGTTGTTTAATTTAGTGGACTTGAAGTCAAAACAGAGAGGATTACAGCTATAGGAAATTGATGGTTGAGTAGTTGTGTAAATCAGCATTTCTGATGGCCACTGAAGAACTGTGGATCCATCTTTGTTAAGTACGGGTACAAATGGTTCACATGGTCTTTTATATAAATCCATTTTTTTATGTAGGGTTATATTATCCTCTTCAGAATTTAAAGGGGCCAAAATGTCAGGGCTGTGATTTTTATATTCAGCTTCAGTTGTGGATGCATCATTGTCCTTAACACTTTCTTCTATGGTAGCTTGCAAAGACAAGCAGTCATTAGCCATATCAAGAACTATGGATTTATTTCCTAGCAAGTCAGAAGTGTTACCACTTACAGGTATGTCTTCATTAATAATAACATCCTCCAGTGGAATTTGATCTGCTAAAGGGACTGAATTTTGACAATTATCTGCATCAGATGATGAAGGGAGTTGAAACTGGCAAAACGGAGGTAATAGTGATGTATCTTTTTCACTAGAAACTTCTTTCATCTCTTGAGTTTGAGCAGTTTTTTTGTCAGTGCACCTTCCTTCTGGTGGATGAAAAGAATTAGCTTTCTCTTCAGAACTCAAAAGCACATCTGTTGATGAAGAGAGTTGAAGATGACAAGCGCCGGGCACAAATCTACTTTTTCTGCTAAATCCTTTTTCCACAGAGGCATCATCATTGTATTCAGAGAAGGCTGCAGCTGAGGACTCCAGCTTCATCGATGTTTTCTTTGGAAATGCAAAAGAAAAGCCAATTTTGTGTCTGTGAATCCCCTGGACTTGATCTCCAAGTTGGCTCTTTTTGGCGGTATAAGTTTTCACGCTTTCTGGATCTGTGGCAACAGTGGTAACACCTTTAGCATTCTCTTGGCTATGAATCAAAGTACATTTGAAATCTTCTTGGTTATTAACTGAATCCACAACAACTCTTTGGGAAATTTCATTACAATTTTCTCTCACAGTAACAGTTGTTGACTTGAACATAGGGCCACTTCCAGGAGCACTACAAAAAGAAACAAAAGTGTGTTTTCATAAAAGACACTTGAGGAAAAATACTCAAACACTTACAACTTAGAAATGTCAGCGTAAGATTTTTTTCAAGTTTTAAAATCTTTGTAAGATAATTACTTTCATGTAGTGCAATTGCCTTCCATAGAACTACAGTTTAATTTAGTTATTGGATATTGTTTGGGATAACTTGGAGATGATGTCTTGAAGTTACTTTTATAGCTATTAACAGCAACGGTCAAAGACATTTCTATGCTCTCAGCCAGTGTTTCCAGACCAAGAATTTTTTTACCCCCATGGCCTCTTCAGTGAGATTTTAGAACACAAAACTCTCTAAAATAAAATTACTTTTAATTCACAAATACTCAACATCATTGATCTCATATGGAGAATATGAAGGAAGTTAAAGAAAAACTCTCAGTCATGATGTAAGCAGGGCTGGGAATTCATTTCAACAATTCAATTCAGCCAGTGTTCACTGAGCATCTACCACAGGCCAGGTGATATGC
The DNA here is from genome assembly GCF_964341445.2 of Mesoplodon mirus. Classification (NCBI taxonomy): domain Eukaryota; kingdom Metazoa; phylum Chordata; class Mammalia; order Artiodactyla; family Ziphiidae; genus Mesoplodon; species Mesoplodon mirus. The sequence goes on from NC_138984.1 coordinate 49,617,810, forward strand.
TCAATGAGAGCTCTGAGTCTTTTGGAATGGTTGTTCATAATATTTAAAAATTATCCTGAAGTTATCCATTATATCATTATATAGAGTGAATATAGGAAAAGACTATACTTACGATGTGGTTTCCATTTATTTGGAATTACAGTATACCATAAACAGTGAGCTCTTATTAAAAGAATGATACTGTCCAGCACATAAACAAAGAACTACCTAAGTATCATCTTTACCCCAAAAGAATTATGCTGTGCAGAATTTTCCATGCTTTTCTAAAAAGTTAGTTTCTCAGAAGTTATAAATGGTCCAAATTTTTTTAATCGAATAATTTCTTCAATATCTAACACAGTGGACTGTTTTATTACCTTGTTTGATATTAAGAAGCAACACTACTTAATTTACACCTCATTAGAGGCACCAAATTACTGGGAAAATCATGTGTCTGGGGGAGCAGTGTAATGTGAAATATTTATGTATGCTAAGAAAAGTAATTTAGATAAGAAGTTTTGCTTCTTTTGTATATATCTTATACTCAGCTCTACTTCTCTTAATATGTTAGACTTTACATTTGCAAATGAATTAAATTACACAGGTCCGAGATAATATGAAATGTAAACTTGCACTTGTATAACTTTTCATTTTTTACTACACAGAATAAAAATATCTGGTTGGTATAATTCAACAGAGGTTATGTTTGATATTAACAGTACACTATAGGGTTCAAGATATATTTGAATTTTATTTTGACTTTTCTAAAGCTGACATCTCAAACAATGTTTTGATATGTCAATATCCCCTAACATTATTCTGTATAAAATAAATTTGGCATAAAATAGCTTTCTTTTAAACAATAATCAGACAGGCCTATTTAATGGGGGGGGGTACCTTAAGGGTGGCTGTCTTTTCATAACATTGCCCTGGCCTGAATTTTTAAGTTCTGATTTATAACATTATAGGTGCTCTCTGTTAGAAGCAGGTCAAAGTTGTCAAGAGTTAAGAGTTGTCAAGTTTTAATAGTCCAGTTAGAGTTCATTCACAGTGAAACTAATTTCAACCTACCTCTGACATGCATAGGGCCTTCCTGACCGTTATATATTAAGACTACATATGGAGCAAGGAACCTCTCTTTTTCACTCCATATGTGTTCTAAAGACCATTGCAAATAAAAGTTCTCCAAATTTTCAATGAAAAAATAAGTTCCTCCTAAAACTTCATTTCTAACAAAGGCTATGAGATGGTGCTTTGGTCTCTTCTTCAATCAAATGGTTTTTTTTCGTTTGTTTTGTTTTTTGCGGTACGCGGGCCTCTCACTGTTGTGGCCTCTCCCATTGCGGAACACAGGCTCCGGACGCGCAGGCTCAAGCGGCCATGACTCATGGGCCTAGCCGCTCCACGGCATGTGGGATCCTCCCGGACTGGGGCACGAACCCGCGTCCCCTGAATCGGCAGGCAGACTCTCAACCACTGTGGCACCAGGGAAGCCCAATCAAATGTTTTGAATTTCACCAAGAAATATAATAGCTTTCAACTAAGATAGCTTAAAGAGAAGAATAATGTAAAATTAATTTTTTTACAAACTAAAATTATAGTAATTTGGCTTTTTATTGAAATGTGCATTAAACAGGTGTTTGCATAAAACTCAAATTCAATATACTGTTTACTGCTCACAGAAAGCCATGAAAATGTGAGCGTCTTATTCTGGGTACAGAAATAGATAGATTTGTACCCTTTATTCAGTTCCTTTTTTTTTGTTGTCATGTTTTAAGAAAACTTAACATTTTACTGTAGACTCACCATACAGTTTCCTTTCTTAGCTCGGCCAGCTTGTGCAGGCGTTGGAGTGCCTTTTCCTGTTTTCTTTCATCTTTCCTGGATTTAGATGCTACATTTCGAGCAAATTCCCTTTGTTTTAGTTCTTTGAGTCTCTATTAAAAAATACAAAAATAATTAACAGTATTTAGGTCTATGGCAATGTCAAAGTTACTATTGTTGTTGTTGGAATTTTCCAGTACATCATCTTTGATCTCATCTAAGGAAAACACAGCATTTGTGACCATCCACTTCTAACAAAATATTTTCTTGCACTTTTGGCTTGTAAAAAATGCCAAAACATATTATTACACTATATCAAAAGATATACCTATACCCTGGTAAATTGGAAAGGAAAAATTTCTTCTTTACTTATTGATTGTTTCCTGCCAAGGTTCTCTGCCTAATTTAGATGAAGTGTTGGAGTCTTATAAACCCCTAATTTTTAAATAAATTCAATTAAGCTTCTGTATTTCAGTTATATATGATAAATTCCATCATATTTTGATATGCTCTATATTAGAAAGGTGTCTGATCCTTTTCATATTTTTTTAAGAGTAAATGTCTTATGTTAATCCATAAGGCAAATGCCCTCTACTAATGTGATTTAAAATAATCCCTCCTCTCAAATACCAGGCATATTTCCCAAGTAATTCAAGATCTGGGAAGAAAATTAAGTGTCTTTGTGTAAATTCTTTTTATATTGAGCATATGTTTCATCTATATTAAAGGAGCTCAGTTTGGGGGCTGAAGGCCAGAAAAAGAACATGTCAACTTGAATAGAATTGATAAATAGCCACATATGTAGCATTATTTAAGATACACCAAAGTGGTCCCATGCCCCAAATATTTTCACTATAGTCTTTCACAGAGAGAGTATATAGTCATTAAAAATGATTAAAGTACTGTTTTTTTCTCATGGAGCTCATGTTGTTATGCAATCATGATACATCAGAGTCTTAGAATGGGACTTTATGGGAATAAAACATATACTAATCACATTTTTATGAAGTGGTTGAACAAAATCTTAATAAATGCCTTATGTGTATACACTGATTTATACCAGGGTCTTAGAACAATGTCTGATCTATAAAAGACCTACTCAGTAAATATTTGTTGATTTATGTAGGATCACTTAGATCCTCCAAATTAAGTATTTTCCTACTACAAAAATAGTTACGCTAGGGAATTCCCTGGTGGTCCAGTGGTTAGGACTCTATGCTTTCACTGGCAAGGGCTCGGGTTCAATATCTGGTCAGGGAACTAAGATCCCACAAGCTGTGCAGCACCGCCAAAAAAAAAAAGTCATGCTAATGAAATAATATTAGATTCTTGGTCAACCTAGATTGTGTCTGCTCAATTTCTCCTATATAGAACCATAACTTAAACTTCAAATGATCTCTAATACTTTAATTAATGGAATTTATATAAGGTATATATACATATATATGCATATATATGTATGAGATTACTCTAGAATATTTATTTTAACATAACACAAAGATATTTTGAGATCATTTACATTGACATATTTGTGAAGGAGTTTATTTAGAGTTGAATTTAAATAAAAGATAACCCATGTCATAAATAGCTAAATTGTACTAGTATTTCATAGAAAGTAAAACTTTGACATATATCATTGCATATATCATTGCATCATAACAATTAAATGCAGCTACAATTTTATAATACATATTAAATTATTTGTTATTAAAAATATGTAGAATTAGAGATACTATGACAAGAAAATTTTAATTCTAGATTTTAAATATTCATAGTCTTGGTCATCTCTATTTCCTAAAATCTTGAAATAATATCAAGACTCATTTAACAACTTATTGATCACCAGCAACAGTCATTCTGTTAAATGGCTGGGATATTTTTCAAAGAGTAAAGAAAATGTTTTTACTTTTATCTGGTGTGTGTCTTTGTGTCTGTGACTATATGTGTGGGCAAGTGTGTGTGAGTGTATGTTTATATGCATTTTACAGAAATAGGGAGAAAAGACATACAGGAAGAGATAATGGCAATCAGTGGTTGAGGTATTCTTATTGTGCCATACGAGGACAGAACAGGGGTGGCCCAACAATCTCCAGGTAGGCTACCTGGGGAAAGTCACATCTGATCTGGGTCTTAAAGGATATAAAAGAGCATGAAGAAGAAGGGTTGGATGTTGGAAGTGAGAGGATATTTGGGGGAAAAAAGACAGTTTTGTATAAACATAGAAATAAAAGCATGCATACTCTAAAAGAAAAATGCACGATGTAAAGAAGGATGGCTAGAGCAGAGTGTATTTGTGGAAGTAATGAGAATTGATGAATTATGGGATCCAACCAAATCATGGGGAACCCTGTCTATCATATGACTAAATGTGACTGTAGGAAACATTGAAGGAGCTAAACAATGCAGTGCCACAGTAGGACTTTTATTTTATTAAGATTCTTTTGGCGTCAGTATGCATGAAAATTTGCCATGGAACAAAATTAAAGACAAAGCAACCAATAAATAGAATATTACAATGAACCAGGTAAGAAACAATAAAAGCTTTTTCTAAGGGAGTTGCAGTGGAGAGGAAAAGTAAAATTAGTGATTTATTGGATGTGCATAATTGAGTGACCTAAAGGATATGCATTACCTTTGCTGAGAAATACCACCTGCCACTGTAAGAAACATATTCAATCAAGAGAGGGTTTGGGTTAGGAGGAGGATGCTGACAGAGAATTTGAAAGGAAATAGAAGATAAGTTCTCTAAAATAAACATTTAAAAGAATCAAAATGTCAAGTAAAATAAAGCAAGAAAGTTGCAATACTAATAAAAGAACTAACATTCAAAGATTTTTTTTAAATTCTATTTTTAAATGGGCCTCTCACTGTTGAGGCCTCTCCCGTGGCGGAGCACAGGCTCCAGACGTGCAGGCTCAGCAGCCATGGCTTACGGGCCCAGCCGCTCCGTGGGATGTGGGATCTTCCCAGACCGGGGCACGAATCCGTGTCCCCTGCATCGGCAGGCGGACTCTCAATCACTGCGCCACCAGGGAAGACCTAAATAGTGATATTTTAAGAAGCAGACATAATTTTTTTCCTACTAGATTCTTTGGGTAATTGGAGACAACAATCAAGAAAGATAGACGACTATTTTTAATAAAATTTTAGAATAAATGTTAATTTCTATTATATAAATATGCATATATATGCAAGTTAAAAGTACAGTGCTTCTAACAAAAAGCTAAGCTTTTCTAAAGCAAGTATATGAAACGCCAAGAATTTCACTATTTACTGTTTCAAATTAACCATTATGATTTGACCTAATCCATTTCCACTGACATAATAGTTAAAAAGCAAGGAGTCGGGGCCTCCCTGGTGGCGCAGTGGTTGAGAGTCCGCCTGCCGATGCAGGGGATACGGGTTCGTGCCCCGGTCTGGGAGGATCCCATATGCCGCGGAGCGGCTGGGCCCGTGAGCCATGGCCGCTGGGCCTGCGCATCCGGAGCCTGTGCTCCGCAACGGGAGAGGCCACAACAGTGAGAGGCCCGCATACCCCAAAAAAAAAAAAAAAAAAAAAAAAAAAAAAGCAAGGAGTCTGTCAATTATCAAATGCCAGTACTGTTGTATTATCTGTGATATAACCGAGTGATTGATATGGCGGGAATCGGCCCCTAAATGATGATTTAGGGAAATGTGTACATTTATTTATTAATTTTTAATTTTATTGGAGTATAGTCAACTTACAATGTTGTGTTAGTTTCAGGTGTACAGCAAAGTGAAGAATGCAAATGTTGTTTTAGTCTTGTAGAGGTTGTCAAGGAGCACCAAACTACATTCAAGTGTTCCTATTGATCTCAATCTCCCTCTATGCACACATAATTTTCTTATCTCAGTGACAGACTTCCGGATACCAAGGTAACTAAACTTGACTAACATTTAGGGACTATTTAGTTGCAGAGATTATAAGCCTGGTCAAATACTCTGGTCAGTTTTAGGATAAAATTTATCAGTCTTTATATCCTTTCTTGCATTTTTCTGCAGAAAAATGAAGTCCTACATCATATTTTATATCAAGTAGAGTTATTTTGAAAGGCAAAAAATAGAAACCAAATAAATTCTTTTGAGAATGCCAAATGGAAAGAAAACTTAAGTTCCACACAAATGAATATACAAGATAATACCTGTGAGGCTCATGGAAATATCAACACTATTTCAAAAGCTTCCTCAACAATTTACTGAGAATCACTCAAAATAAATTCTTAGTGATAAATGTCAAGACAAGAATGACAGTCAGCAAGAATTAGAAAATTAAAAGTATGTTAAAAGGAAATTGTGTGGCCTAGCTACTGCATTGCAAAACAAATTATAATGTATGCTCACATATAATTCAATGTATACTTTGAAAATATGCAATAAGGAATGAAAAAACAAAGAATCAATATTCTTTGGTTATGATACCATTTCAGAGGGTCCACTCTACTTTCCCACTGATTTACTTCTCTTAGTCTATAGTGAAACAGAATATCACAAGGGCAACACAGGTCATTAATCCTCAGATATGGTCTCAGGAAAACTCATTGAGTTGGATGGTTGGGAAAGTTATAATGATCCTAGCCTCAGGTTAATGGTGGTGTTCAGACAGTGGCAAAGGTTTATTCAATGTAAAAAAGAGAGATGGAGAAAAAGAGAGAGAGAGAGAAAGATACCATTTAAATAACACATCAGTTTGTGTTTAAACATTTAGGTAAATTACATCATTTTACAATTGCAAACAAAACTTTTATGAACATTCTTATATCTGTATATTGTACACCTGTCTAGTCTAATTACACTCAAGAAAAACTCCTTGAGAAAACTCCTACAAGAAAAACTGCTAGAATAAAAGATAAACATGCACTTTTTTGATGTTTTCCAAACTGCTATTCATAGTTTTATACCATCATTTCACTTTTCCCAAAGGTATATTGGGAATATACACAATATTGGGTAGCATCCCTGCTAAATTTGTTTAATTGACAGTCAATACGTGATATATCATTAATGTTTTGCCTATTATTCATTTGTTTACTAGGAAGCAGAAAAATTTTTACATATGTATTGGTCACCTGTATTTCTTCATTTAGAATTAATATTGTTCCTTAAAATTTATTAAGCAATATTGCATACATTACTTTGACTCTGAAAATAAGCATGTGAGCAAATAGGTCTAGCATTATTGTCCATACTCAGAGATGACAAAACTGAAGTTAAGTAAGTTTTAGACTTGTTCAGAGTTGCGTACAAGTGGTAGAACCAGACTGGAATCAGGATTTCCAGGAACTCTTCCTGTGACTTATCTCTTATATTTACTCTTCTATATGTTATTCAAGCTTTCTAACTCTTTAGGACAGGCTTATTGGGACATGATACAGATTTTCATTTTTCTTTCAGCCAATACTCCTTGAGTGTCCATTACTTGTCAGCTGCTATTCTAAGCACAGTTGATATATCTGTGACAAAGGAGGAAAAATCTCTGTTTGTTTCATGAAATTTTCACCATAGTTGAGAGAAATGGACATTAAAACATGTAAATAAGTTGTATATTATAGTAGATAGTGAAAAGTGCTGTGGATGAAGTGAATTTAATCTGAGGGTGCAGGAAGTAAGGGGAGGGATAGCAATTTCAAATAGAGTGATTAGGTAAGGTTTTTATTAGGCTTATTTTCTATTTCTGTTTAACAAATTACCATAAACTTAGCAGCTTTCAACAGCACACATTATTATCTCACAGTTTCTGTAAGTCAGTATGCCTGTTCTTTGCTCAGTCAAGGTGCTGGCCAGGATTTTTTCTCATCTGGAGGCTTGTCTTGGAAAAACTCAACTCACAATCTCCCTAAGGTTGTTGGTAGAGTTTATTTCCTTCTGGTTGTAGGACTGAGAGCTGAAGCTTCCTACTGATTGTCAGCCAGGACTACTCTCTGAGTGCCCAATCTGCCAGCAACAGAAATCAACACTGTGCCCCCAATATGGCACCATTCCCAGGTGTGATCAGCCATTTCCTGGTGGCAGGTTGATTACGATGGAGAGCTTCCTTGAAAAAAGAAAAAAAAAAGGCAGTGTTTTGTTCTTCCTGAAATAGACCTTTACTCTGGATGTGAACTTAACTTCCCTCCATGCAACACTTCTATCAAAACTACAATCTATGGACTTACCCACTGCCATTTCTACCATCATGATACTCCACATTTACGACCATTGTTCTGATCAAGGAACTCACTTCACAGCAAAAAAAAAAAAAAAAATGTGGAAATGGGCCCATTCTCACGGAATTCACTGGTCTTACCATGTTCTCTATCATTCTGAAGTAGCTGGTTTGATAGAATGGTAGAATGACCTTTGGACGACTCAGTTATACCTCCAACTAGGTGGCAATACCTAGCAGGGCTGGAGCAATGTTCTCTAGGAGGCGGTATATGCTCTGAATTAGTGTCCAATATATGATGTTATTTTTTCTCATAAACAGGATAGAAGGGTTCAAACATCCAGGGGTGGCAACTGAGGAGGCACCATTCACTATTACCCCTAGTGGTCCACTAGCAAAATTTTTGCTTTCTGTACCCACAACCTTATGCTTTTCTGACCTAGAAGTCTTAGTTCCAAATTGCAGAAAAATTCCACCAGGAGACACATCAAGTATTCCACTGAGTTAGAAGTTATATCTGCTACATTGCTGCTTTGGGCTTCTTATGCCACTGAATCAATAGGCAATGAAGGGAGGTGCTGTGCTAGATGAGATGATTGATCCTGATTACCAAGGAAACAATGAACTGGTAGCCACAGTGGAGGTAAGGAAGATTATGTCTGGAATACAGGAGATCCCTTTGGTGTCTCTTAGAGTTATCATGCCCTGTAATTAAAGTCAATGGAAAAACTACAATCCAATTCAGGCAGTATTACTAATGGCCCAGACCATTGAGTCACTTCATCATGGAAAGAACCATGACCAGCTAAGGTGCTTGCTGAGGACAAAGAGAATGAGTAGTGGAATAAAGCAGTTATAAATACCAACTATGACCACGACTAGTTATAGAAATGAGAACTGTAATTGTCATGGGTAGTTCTTCCTCATTTAATTATGAAAAAAAATTATATGTTTTCTTTTGTCTCTTATTCTCTTATCATATATGATGTGTTGAATTTACATCATAGTATTTAAGTGACAGGATGTCAAAGAGAAGAGTGAACATCACGCAACAACTTTGTATCCTTTTCTGAGGAGCAAGTCAGTGTATTTTCAATTGTATACAGGATAGTTGTATCATGTTAGGAAGCATATCACCTTTTGTTGTCTTTTTTTGGAGATTGAGTATAGTTTAAGGAGACATCTATGCATGCCAAATTGATGAGAGACACACTTATGATGGTTAACTGTATGTGTCAACTTGCCTAGGCCACAATACCCAGATATTTGGGCAAACACCAGACAACATGTCACTGTAAAGGAATTTTTTAGATGAGAGTAATATTTAAATCAGTAGATTTTAGATGCTAATCTCATCTAAGATCATTTTTAGATGAGACTAACATTAAATCAGATGAGTAAGCAGGTTTACTCCTTAAATCCTAGTAAAGCAGATTACTCTCCATAATGTGGGTGGGCCTCATTCAATCTGTTGAAGGCCTTAACAGATGAGACAAGTCGCCCAGGAAAAAAGAATTATACCTCCAGACAGCCTTTGGACTTGAGACTGCATCATCAACTCTTTCTTGGGTTTCCAATCTGGCAGTCTGCCCTGCAGATTTTGTACTTGTCAGCTCCCACAATGTGTGAGCCAATTCTTGAAAACAAGTCAACAGATAGAGAGATAGACAGATTGATAACAGATAAATAGATAAATAAATATTCTATTATCTCTGTTTCTCTGGAGAACTCTGATTAATACAGGTTTTCACCAGAAGATGGGTATCTAGTTATGATGTTTGTGGTGAACAATGCAAATTGCCTTCACATTATCAATTACATCCTTCTAATTCATTAGTAGAATTCCAGTTTGGGGGGGTGGGGTGGGCAGAAAGATATTCAATTAAAATAATAAAAATTTCAGCCTCCCTGTAATAAGAGTGGATATGTGACACAGACCTCACTAATTGAATTGTAAGCAGGTGCCCCTGAGGAGGATATGCCTACAAAAAAATAAACCTCATTAAAGAAAAATTCTTTATTTTTTTTAGCCATGTTTTCCATTTCCTACCCATGTGTAATTGGGAGTCTTAGGTGGGAAGCAACCATCTTTCAATCGTAAGGTTGTCAGCTTGGCAGAGAAGGCCTAGATACTAAAGATAGCAAAGCAAAAAATGAAAAGATCCCCATTCCCAATAGCATCATTGAATTACTGCATTATTCTGGGACTGATTACCTATGTAGTTTGGAAAAAAATAAATAAAAGCCAACTTTATCTGAGTTTACTTTTATTTGCTGCTGAGTGTAATCTTGGCTTATATACCTACTTACTAGATGTGTGACTGGATAATTAACAACAAATTCTTAGAACCTTGTTTCCTCAGATGAAGATGCTGATGATATATAAAGTTTCTTCGAGTTTTTGCACCCTAAGATTGATGCTTTCAATGTCATCTTTTAAGATGGAGTTAGTTTTTACTAAATAAAATATGTATTTAGAACATTAATAATAATTACCTTCTTAAATGTTTTCTCTACTACAAGTAAATCCATTACTCCTTTGAATTGGTCCAATACTTCTGTTCCTATTTTCATATATCTTAGTAAGTTAATATGTTACCCACTATTACTGTTTCCACAGGCTAAAAATTTCCTTTAAATTCCCAATGGTTGTTTCTATCAAGAACTGCTTTCAGTGATTTTTGAAAAATCTAAGTATGCTTTCTATCTTAGATAGAGCAATACCTTCAAAGAATTACAACTAAACCACCATCTCTATTTCTTGAATCAATTTAACTCTCTTGGAAGACAATATGCACTGGGTTCTATTAGAATGTTAGCAAATATATTTCTTCAGGGAAGGTGGTTATTCAAGTGAATGGTATCACACTTCAATGTGTAATTTCCTTCTAGTCATTATTTAATCAATGGCTTTATGCTGAGTGAATCTGTGGAAGATTCTTTTTTAAATTTCTTTTCCCATTACTATCATGAATGTGTATCATTTGGACTTTTCTCTTGGCAGCTTTAAAAGCATCTAATCTCTTAATGGCATATCAGATCTGAACAATATCTTTCCCCAAGGCCTCTCATTCTTTAGATTCCATTAACTCAAGTTTCTTTTTGTGGACAAAAAAACTCATTCTAGTTCTAATATAAAAGTCTTTGCAATCTGTATGTGTTATGTCTAAAACTGATTTTCCAACCATTCAGTTCATTTTCTTAAGTGCTGGATCAGAAGTGTCTCATGCATTTTAAGTGCTCATGAATGCCTCTCAAGTTGAATTGGCACAAGATGGCAGTGATTAACTTCCTCATACAATAGGAAGCTTTGAAAATTTGCTAACAAAAATCTTACTAAGATCTTTAGTATACAGGGAAAGCAATGGAAACTTGAGTCTAAGAAATATTGATACTTCTATTTAAAAAAACATACAAACAACTTGAGTGGCCTAAAGTGAAGAATAGTTAAGAATTATGGTTCAATTTTATAAGGAAATACTATGCAGCTACTACCAATAATGTTAAGAGTTTAAAATATTAGGGATATTGTTGTATTATAATGCTAGTTTTAAAAATAGCATGCTAATAATTTTATAATATAATTAAATGTATCTGCATCTATAGAAATAGACTAAAAATGCTAGAAAATACACAAATGTCAATGAATATTTCTCTTCATAAGGTAAAACCAGAAGAATTATACTTTTGTTTTCCATTATATGGTATTTTTCCATTTTTTTCTTACTAGCATGTTTCACTTTGAGAAGAGATTTTTAAATTTCAATTTGAAATATAAAAATTAGATATATTTTAAAACTGGAACAAAAATTACCATTGTATGGCTCTTCCTATCACACATTCATATTTATGGCCTAATAAATAACTAGACTGTTCCAAATACTTCCAAGCTCTCTAAACATGTATAAGTAAATCCTTATAGACAGTACAAAAGGATAAAATAAATCTGGTGAATTTTTTCACACATGATCTTTAACAACATGGAATGATTGTGGGTTGGTTAATATTTTAATCATCTTTTTGGCATAAGTATAGTGGGAAAATAATATACAGGGACAATAGTAGTCAAAGTCTATGAGAAATATAATATCACATTATATAGAAATAGATATATTCTTTTTCTCTCTCAAAATTATCTTTATATATGTAATTATGAATGAGTTATCATGTATATGTAATGAAATAACGAGTAATGGATTAGCAAACATCTTCTCTATAGAGTAATTTAACCTTGGTGTAACTTATAGCTGTTTCTTAGGCATGTAATAAAGATGGAATATTAGTTGTGTTATTAGGCAATTTTGCTTATGACTGAAAATAACTCCTCTTTTGCAAACTGCATTTGGGCTGGGAAGAGTTTGAAGGATTTATTAATACTTGGTGGGAAGCCCTAACTCGTGACTTCCCTGAGTGCAAACTAGGTTTGTCCCTTGCCAGGACCATAGACGTTATACCCACAGAACATTTTGCAAGATATAATTGCTCCTATTTGTGAGATAAGACAAACTTCTAAGCCACAGTGGCTCCCACATCCATCCTTGTGATCTCGTCTCTTGGCAACTAAATTGTAAGTTGAAATGCCAAGGGAAAGACCCCCCGAACTGCTGTGGGAACGTAAGGACTCCTGCTGGAGAGAAAAAAAATCTTGTGTGTGATGCTGGCTTATAACTTTCTAAGTGAATTCTAATGTTGAATAATCATTCAGAGATGCACATGTGGCAGGAAGGGCCAGGTCAAGGTGAGCTGTGTCCTCTAGGCACTGAGACCAGAGCTGGGCATGGTGATGATGCAGACCTTCATCCTGGAGGCTGCTGGAATTCTGCTTCACACCTTGAGAACATGGAGATCTTGACACAGGCAGCCAAGAGCCAGAAGAGCAAACATGAATGTGATATTTGAGGATTTGGGATGAAATCAGCCTAGGGAGTCTGAAGGGGAGGGATCTATGAAACCAGAAATGAGCACTGGCCATAATTAGATCATCAGAAGAAACATTACAGGAATGTGATGTTGGGAATCTAAAATTACATGGCTACATGAAGATATCAAATGTTTAGAAACTATTATTGTGTGATGTCAGTTAAAATGACAGAATAGAGAGTTCCAAGAACCTGACCCTCCATAGAAACAAAAAAAAAATAAGTAAAAATTATCAGAATCAACTTGTCAAAACTCTAGAAAATAATCAAGCATTTATAGCAAGCAAGCAATTGCTGATTCAAGGAAAGATGAGTTAAACACAGTAGGAGAGCTTTGTGGCACTTTAATTCACCCTTGTCTTTCCTACCTAACTGGGGAAAAAACAAACTGTAAATCAAGAATACTATAACTGGCAAAACTATATTTCAGAAACAAAAGTAAAATTAAGATATTACCAAATAAACAAAAGCTAAGGGAGTTGTTGCCAGTAGACTTGTCTTATAAGAAATGCTAAAGGGAGCACTTCAGGCTAAAATTAAAGGACACTTGAGAGTAACCTGAAGCCATACAAAGAAATAAAGTACACTGGTAAAGGTAACTCCATAGGTAAATATAAAAGTCAGTATTACTGTATTTTACTTTGTAGCTCCTCTTTTACTCCTATGTGATTTAAAACATAAATGTATCATTCAATAATTATAAATCTATGCATTGTGCATACAATGTACAAAAATGTAATTTATAACAATAACTACATGAAGGGTAAGGCACAAAAGTATAGCAGGGCAGAGTTTGCAATGCAACAAAAGCAAAGTTTGCAAAAGAATGATGTCAGACACCCAACCCTAATAAAAATTAGTTCAATATGGATCAAAAAATAAGTAGAAAAGCTAAATCTACAAAACTCTGCAGGGAATCATAGGGCTAAATCTTCACAACCACAGATTTGGCAATGGTTTTTGCATATGACACCAAAAGCATGAGCAAAAAAAGAAAAAAATAGAAAAATGGAAATTCATTACAATTAAATAATTGTGTGCATCAGAATAAGTGAAAAGATAACCTACAGTATAGAATAAAATATCTGCAAATAAAATATCTTATAAGGGTCAAGTATCCAATTATATGTGTCATCTAAAAATACAACAAACTAGTGAATATAACAAAAAAGAAGACTCACAGATATAGAGAACAAATTAGTGGTTACCAGTGGGGAGCAGTGGAGGGGCGATATAGGGTGCAGGGAATGGAAGGCACAAACTATTGGGTGTAAGATAGGCTCAAAGATGTATTGTACAACACATATAGCCAATATTTTGTAATAACTGTAAAATTTCAACAACTAAATTTTTTAAATGGACAAAATGTTTGAACAGACCTTTCTCCAAAGAAGATATACAAATGGCAAACAAGGACAAGAAAGTATGCTTAGTACAATGAGATGCCATTTTATACTTACTAGCATGGCTAATTTTTTTTTTAAGGAAAATAACATATGTTGGCAAGGATATGGAGAACTTGGAAGTCACGTTAATTGCTGTTGGCAATGTAAAATGGACAGCTGTTATTGAACATAGTTTGGCAGATGTTCAAAAATTAAACATATAATTACCATATAACCTAGCAATTCCATTCCTAGGTATATACCCAAAGTGTTTGAAAACAAATATTCAAACAAATACTTGTACACAAATGAACATAGAAGCACTATTTGCAATAGCCCAAAGATGAAAACAATCCAAATGTCCATCAATAATAAATGGACAAATTATCATATATCCATACAGTGGAATATTATTCAGCCACGAAAAGGAATGTGCAACATAGATGTACTTCGAAAATATTATGCTAAGTGAAATAAGCCAGACATAAAAGGTCATATATTGTATGATTCCATTTATATGAAATATTTAGAATAGCAAAATCGGTAGATATAGAAAGCAGAGTGGCTTCGGGTTGGGGTAGGGAGAAATGGGGAGTGACTCTATAAAGGGTATGGGGTCTCTTTCTGGGTGATGAAAATGTTGTGGAGCTAGATAGAGATGGTAGTTTCACAACATTGTGAATGTGCTAAATGCCACTGAATGACTCACTTTACTATGGTGAATTTTATGTTATGTGAAATTCACCTTAAAATGCATGGATTTTTCTCATATTTTCTAATATAATCAGCATTTTATCCAAGATTTTCTTTAATTGGTTAAAACAAAATGAGTTAGTTTTGAGACCTTCAAGCAAAATTGCCAGTTGGGAGAATGTAGAAGTATGAGGGGCAAAAGGTGTAAGAAAGTTATAATAGATATAAAATAAAAATTTTTTGGCTTACACATTTAGTTGAATCTGATCTATTTAAAATCATTGACATTAAAACTACTACATTGTTTTCTTTCTCTCTTTTTAATAAATAAGTATTGTGCATTCCAAAGAATTGATTTTACTGGCCTATGGCCAGTGTAATTTAAAATGCCTATGATAATATCTAACCTAATAACTATAGGTATTTCTTAGTGGTTTTCAGAAGACTCCTAAGAGCTACAGACATATCTTAGGGACTTTCTTTCCTGCCACTTTGTCCTCAGGAATATGTGGGATATCTCCAGGAGGCTAGATTTTCAGTATTTTTGTATATTACTATCCCAAATAAAACTGGAATTGAAGGTATATCCAGAAAACTTCCCAAATTCTACACTCCATGGTAATATGTTGACATTAGTTTCCACTAAAAACTTATGTCATTAAAATTAAACCTATAGGAAGACAGTGTTTATAATGGACAAATTATTAATTTGGGAACACTTCAAGAGAGGAAATTTGACTCC
This sequence comes from Mesoplodon mirus, assembly GCF_964341445.2. Lineage (NCBI taxonomy): Eukaryota > Metazoa > Chordata > Mammalia > Artiodactyla > Ziphiidae > Mesoplodon > Mesoplodon mirus. The sequence goes on from NC_138984.1 coordinate 49,633,515, forward strand.
ACCATTTGCTGTCTGTGTGACCCTTAGTGATCCTTCCCCCATTTGTAAAATGTGGAAGAAAACAATGATTTAAAGCACATACACTTCCTTCTACTCAGTAAATATCGGTTTCTTTCTCTTCCTTATTCTAACTCAAAAGTTAAAAGGTAGAAGCTTATGTATTGTATACAGATCCCACTTGAGAGTGAATTCACTGACTCAGAGGCTACTTTATCTTGTAAGCCTAGACAAAAAAACCCTCTTTTTCAAAAATGCTAATTAATCAAGAGGCATAATTTTGTAAAGAAATAAAAATCAGAAACATTTTGATTTAAGCCAGTTTAATGTGTAAATAAATATGTTTTATTAATAAATATGATGACATTTCATTTGTGTAACATACAGATACTAAATAATTTCTGAGTGCTGGAAGACATTTTAGAATGCACTTTATACCTTACATTTTAGAAAATCAACATCATATTTCATTTGTGTTAATTTGTCAATTTGATTCTTATATATATTTTTGCAACAATGATCCATACAGGTAGATTCTAAGAAATTAAAAATAAAATTATTTTTAAAATGCATCTAATATTTTCTGTTGCCTATCCATATAAATCATTATAAATAAATAAATGCTCTCAGTAACTACCTATAAAGCATTTAATTTTTCTTCTTAATTTAGCTGGTAGTTTTGCTACATTTTCTTAATGAAACCAACTGGGATTGAGCCAGTATTACTTCACTGATGTTTTCTGTTGAAAACAGACTTGTGGTGGTAGAACAGTATTTAATTGTTCACAGATGAGTTCTAAAAATCTCTAATTAAAAGATAGCAGTTTATATTTTAATCAGTTTGAGCATTTTCCAAAGGAATTATCATGTAAAATTTTCTAATTATAGAATTATAAGTATGAAAAAAGACGGTGATGACATTTCACCTCCAAAAACTAAAATTAGCTGTAAACTTGCTCAGTTATAGAACAAAGGCAAGTGATGTTTTTACTTTTATTTTTTATGACTCTGATGCTAATCTGGCCTCTTTTATTGGGTATCTATTTAAAAATATTCACTTTAGGGACTTCCCTGGCAGTCTAGTGGTTAAGACCTCGCCTTCCAATGCAGGGGGTGAGGGTTCAATCCCTGATAGGGGACATAAGATCCCACATGCCTCGTGGCCAAAAAACCAAAACATGAAACAGAAGCAGTATTGTAGTAAATTCAATAAAGACTTTAAAAATGGTCCATATCAAAAAAATCTTTAAAAAAATATTCACTTTAAATTCAAACAAAAGAGTGGCAATTTGCATTCTGTTTGTAATCCAATTTTGTGCCATGATGGAAAAACTGTAAAGAGCTGTTTATTAGAAACATGAATTATACTAGGTAAGCAAAGTTCATTCAATAAAGTAAAATTTCTATACTTTTCCACTGTTTCTCTTTAATTATAACACGTGAAACTGTTTAAATTTAGTGGTTTTAGTAAAGAACTGTCTTTTTAAAGTCTGCTAATCTTAATACTAGATAAAACCTACTGATGTAGCTCTCTTAGAGTTCTAAGCAAAGGTATATTTGATAGAGAGAAAACTGGTTCCCCTAAAGTGTTTATGTCTTAATCCCCAGAAGCTGCAAATATATTACCTTGCATGGCAAAGGGACTTTGCAAATGTCCTTAACCTAAGGACCCTGGCGGGGGAGATGTGTTCCTGGATCAGCCAGGTAGGGCCAGATGTGATCACAAGCATCCTTATAAATTAAAGTGGGAGCAGGAGAGTCAGAGTCAGAAGAGATGTGATGACAGAAGCAGAGGTAACAGAGAGGGAGGTGGAGAGAGAGAGAGAGAAAGGGAGAAATTTAAAGATGCTGTACTGCTGTTGACTTTGAAGATGAGGGAAGGGGTTATGAGCCAAAGAATGAAGGCAGCTTCTTAAAGCTGGAAAAGGCAAGAAAATTGATTCTCTCCCATAGCCTCCAGAAGAAACACAGCCCTGCTGACATCTTGCTTTCAGGACTCCTGACATTCAGAGCTATAAGGTAAATTTGTGTTGTTTTAAGCCACTAAATTTATAGTAATTTGTTACAGCAGCAATAGAAAGTTAATACAGTACCTAGGAAATAGGTAACTGACAATACCAAATATTGGCAAGGATATAGAACAACAGAACCTCTTTTTTTTTTTACTGCTGGTGGGAATTTACAATGGTGTAGCCACTTTGGAAGGCAGTTCAGTGGTTTCTTATAACACTAAAGACACTCTTACCATACAATCCAGCAATTGTGTTCCTTGGTATTTAGCCAAAAGACTTGGAACTCTTATTCACTACTGATGGGAATGCACTATTGTACAGCCACTTTGGAATATAGTTTGCAGTTTCTTAGAGATTTAAACATAGTCTTACTTTACAGTTCAGCAATCACACTCTTAGGTATTTAACAATTCAATTGCAATATATGTCCACATAAAAATCTGCACACAGATATTTGTAAGGAACTTTACTCATAAGTGCCAAAAACTAGAAGCAACCAAAATGCCCTTCTCTAGCTGGATGGATGAAAAACTCTGTTATGTCCATACAACAGAATATTATTTTGCAATAAAAAGAAATGAGCCATCAGGTCACTAAAAAATATGGAGGAAACTTAAATGTATATTAGTAAGTGAAAGAAGTCAGTTGGAAAAAGCTATATACTGTTTGATTCCAATTATATGACATGTAAAAGATAAAACTACAGAAATAGTAAAAAAAAAAAAAAAAAATCAGTGGTCACCCGGCATTCAAGGGGAGGAGGAGAGGGATGAATAGATGGCACATAGGGGATTTTTAGTGCAATGAACTATTCTGTGTGATACTATAATGGTGGATACATGACATTGTGTATTTTCTAAAACCCATAGAACTTTACAACATAAAGAATAAAATTTAACATACACAAATTTTAAAAAATCATTTGGGAAGTTAGAGATATTATAGAAGAATACAGACTGTGATAAGAAAATCTAATTGTATTATAAATATATGAAACAATCTCACTGAAGGGGTGTGAGAAAACGTGCTGACCTAAATAACTTTGATAATTGATGAAGTCTGTAAACCTAAAGGTAAAAGAAAATGCATAAGTACTGTATTCCAGTTAATAGAGTTCCCCACGGAGTATAAGTTAGCAATTCTGACACTGCCATACTTGTATTTTGGAATTGAGCAATTACATAAATAGATTACAGATAATGGGGAGCAAATTTCTCAATGTGGAGTGGGAATATACAGATAAACAAGAGGAATAGTCTAGAATAATCTACCTCTTAATAGATCATAATTGGAGAGCAGCATAAACATATATTCAGCTTAACATAAATATAGATGGTTTTATAAAGAGAGTATGGTACAGATGAACTTATTTGCAGGGCAGGAGTAGAAACGCAGACATAGAGAACAGACGTGTGGACACAGGGTGAGAAGGGGAGGGTGGGATGAACTGGGAGATTAGGTTTGTCATAAATACACTACCATGTGTAAAATAGATAGCTAGTGGGAACCTGCTGTAGATCACAGGGAGCTCAGGTTAGTGCTCTGTGACGACCTAGATGGGTGGGATTGGGGTGGGGGGAGGTCCAAGAAGCAGATATAGGGATACATATAGCTGATTCACTTCATTGCACAGCAGAAACTAACACAACATTGTAAAGCAATTATACTCTAATAAAAAAATTTTTTAAGGGTATGAAAAAGTATAGGAATTTATACTTATGTAAATAAACATGGGTTACTATATACATACATATCTCCTTGTTCTGTCAGCTGAAAAGGCTAGGAGCATTGACACTCATCTGGCAAGGAGCAGAACAAGAGCCCAGACCTTGCTTTATGATGCTATTCCCCAATAAAACTAATCAGGGCCCCTTGGGGCAAATGGCTGATTCTAGGTCTGGGGCAGTAAATATAAAAGAAAAGCATGGACCATTAGAAGGTTAGGTAGTGCTAAAAACAAAGGAAGAAATACACGAAAAATTAAACAACAACGAAGGGAACATGGGGGTATGTGAGTGGAACACAAGAGCCAACTGAAAGAGTTCCTAATCGCCAAAGCTGGAATAATTTGAGCGAGAACATAAGACAGTGTTAGATTACAACCCAAAGTATAAAACTAATATCCATACTGATGTAAATACATAACTGAATAAATGAATGTGGAAGAAGGCTCAAGTGTCCCAACTAGTAAAATTCCAAAATAATTTATGTAGATACTTTCTCCAAGGAGGTGGATCATAATACCTCATTCATTAGATGTGAGCTGCACAGAGTGATTCCATCCAAAAAAAATTAAGGTATAGGAAGGGGAAAAAGCAGAGTAAATTTACATTGGAGAAACCTGACAAACTTCACTCAGGTGATCAAGTCAAAATCAACTCATGATAATTTATGATGATAGTATGTACCCTTGAAATGATGTAACAAAAATGACAATTTTCCTCTGTTATATACCCCTTCCAAACATAACCCAGTGTAATCATGAAAAAGAAGAATAAGGCAAATCCCAGTGGAGGGGCATTATACAAAATACCTAATCAGTACTCTTCAAAACTATAAAGATCATCATAAACAAGGAAAGTCTAACAAACTGTCACAGCCAAGTGATGCCTAGGAGACATGACAATTAAATGTAACGTGGTATCTTGGATTTCCAAGACCCTGGAACAGAAAATTAACATTAGGTGAAAACTAAAGAAATATGAATAAACTAGCATATCCAGTGCCAAGATTTTTAGTTAATAACAATATACCAACATTGATTCATTAATTGTAGCAAATGTACCATACCAATGTAAGATGTTAATAATAGGAGAAATTGTGAGGATAATGCATGTATATGGGAATACACTGTACTATCTGCTCAATTTTCTTTGTAAATCTAAAACTGTGTTATGAATAAAATATATTAATAACAGGTGAGGGAAAAGATAATCAGAAGAAAATATATCATGTGCAGAAATTGCAAAACATATAAATAACAAAAAATTATAAAAATAATTTTATTAGAAAATATTCAGAAATGAAATGAAAATGCTACATAACAAGTAGCAAAAGCTACAGTATGAAGCAAAAACAGGAAGATAGTTTTTTTTTTACCTAAATGTCTATATTAGAAACTGAGAAAGGCTAAAACTTTCTAAGAATTTTCTAGGAAAGTGGTAAAAGGTAAAGAAAGTAAATTCAAGAAAACAGAAGAAAGAAAATAATAAGTATGTAGGAAGAAATTAAAGATGCAGCATACAATCATACAGTGGTGGCGGGTGGTGGGGAGGTGTTGTCAGAGAAGCCAAAACTGGTTCTTTGAAAGGCCTAATGAACTGACAAACATGGTAAGCTTGTCAAAATGAGAGTGATAATTCATAAGAAAAACGTTACAAACAGCTCTACACAGGTGAAATGTATACAAAATGGACACATTTCAGGCAATGCCACTTAAACTAACCTGGAGCAAATGAATGTTTGAACAGATTTATAACCATTCAACATATTGAGTAGGTAATTAAAATTCCCTCCCTGCCATTCACAAACGTGAAAAACCATAAACAAATAAAACAAATAAGTTAACAAACAAACAGTATATTTTTAAAGTCCAAATGTCAAAGGAACAAACAATTCCAATCTTGCACAATTATTCTGGAGTACAGACAAATAGGGACCATTTCCCATCACCATCCTAAAACCTGTCTAGATCAGTTTGGGGAAGGAAATTACAAGCTAATCATATGCATAAACATAGCTGAAAATATCCTAAAAAATGTTTACTAGCATATATTAAAAACAATGCAACATGAATAATTTTAGTTATTCTAGGATTTCAAGTTAGAATTAACATAAAGCAATCAATTAATAAAACAGTACATTTAGAAATTAGTTGAGATAAATAATAATCAACTCAAGAAATATAAAGTGCAGATAAAATTTACCAGCCATTTTTAATAAAACTCTTAGCCAGAAAGGAATTAAAGAATACTACCTTAGTCTGATAAAGGGTATCAAATGCAAACTAATAGCATACATCAGATGTAATGGTAAATTTAGATGTTTCTCCCATATTTTATGAGTGAGGGTTACTTTTATTCCACACTGCACTCTATTAACTAGCTAGATTGATAAGCAAAAAAAAAAAATGCATTTTTTTCAAGAAAAATGAAAACTGTCATTGATGGATCATATTTTGTCTATGTGGTAAATAAATGGTTAAGTGGTAGGTTTTCAGAATAAAGGAACTTGTCACCCAGACAAATCTTCTTATAAATATGTTAATAATAGACCTCTTGGCAAACAAGCTTATAGTATTTATTAGTAGTAGAGTTCTTATTTACAGAATGCTTTTAGGAGGATATACCTGGTTGTTGAGTATCAGTTATGGCAAACAAAGCAGGAATCTATTGATTTAAGAGGAATGACTCTCTGGAAAATGTCAGGTAAGGTCTGTCACTATCTGAGTACAACATGAAGATGTTTCATGACCTGAATGGTCCTTTTTGTGTAAGTGATGTGAATCGCACATATTACTTAGACCTCATGTGTAAATTTGGGACATGGATGCATCTTGACATGTAAATAGAGGACCTGGGAAGCCGTGTTTCGGGCCCCAGACCTCTGTTTCATCTATTGTACATGAGTATTTGTATTCCTGAAATTCCTGATGTATACTACGTAAGACTTCTGTTTTGTGTGAATCTGATTTGACAATCCAGTCATTTTTATTATCTCAAACACTCAAAATTCTTCATAAAACTTAGGAAAATTAATAAGATATTGCAAATGGCATTGCACAATATCTCATTTTTAATAGACTATAGTTCTTCGGTATTCTAATCATATGTGCTCATAGTAGTAATAACTCAATGCATTTTTATATTACCACAATGTGTATTTCTAATCGACCTTTCTTACATTCCTAAAGAATAGAGAATTAGAGATTTAAAAGAAGAGGGATTTAATGTCCATATAGACTAAAGTGTATAGTAAAAACATATATACTTTGTGAAGAGGACGTTTATTAAGGAGTTGAACTGAAGATGAAATTTAAGATTTACTTGCTTTTTCATAATGAGATTACTGAACACTTTAAAATTGGACAGAAGAAAATGAAAGTGTAAGTTAAGTTCCATGGTGTTTCTTTGTGAGAGCTGAAAACTTTAAGAACATTTCCTTCTCCTAGTTCAGAATCATTTTAATTAAATGGCCTGAGAGCTTTCTGGGAAAGTTTAGCTGCAGAATTAAAACTGCTTTTAGACTAGTATTGGGTGAGAAAACAGTCAGCAAAATTCTCTTTGAATGAATCTATCTTGTTGCTTATATCTGTTTCTGTTTTAATGAACACCTAGCTGCATAAATTTTTTTAGTAATCTCTCTGCTTTTGCTAATGATTCAGTATTCAATATGAACATCTCACTGGGACGTTCAAACTTAACAAACCTCTGCAAATGATTTAGTAGTATTTTTAGCTCATCATTATTGCTATGTGTCAAACATAGCATCTGGAAAGATTGCTTAATTCTCATTTTAATCATGTTTCTGTTTAGTTTGATGTCATTTTAAAATTCAAATGAAATCATATTTTATCCACATTAAGACTCTACAAAAGGAAATGGGGGTCATTACCAGGGTAGAAGAGATTCTGTGTGAATAGGAAATTAGCTAAATCCAATATGTATTTACATGAATCCTTTTATTTTAAAAGTTAGGTAAGAGGTACTCTGGTAAGAGACAGAAGGGAAAAAAATGATCTGCATTTTTACTACCAGATTATTAATTTTTTTACTACAGTCACCATACTGTACATTACATCTTCAGGACTCCTTTGTTTTATAACTGGAAGAAACATTTGAGATATTTAATGATCTAGTGAATTAATGAAGAAAAAGAGGTAATTAAAAACCACATTGTAAAAAATTATGGAAATAATTTGAAAGAGTTGATTTCAGAAGTTTGCAGAAATATTTTGATCAGTTCATAGGTTAAAGAAGGATAAACAATGGAAGACTTTAGAAAACAGCAAGTTAAAACATAATTGAATCAATTGTTATGTGTTAAATGTAAGGCTCTCTTTTAGCTTAGTTGACTCATCAGAATACTTCTCAGTGTCATGATAGAGAGGCAGGATCAAGACTGTGTAGTAGGAAGACCCAGAGTTCACATGCTCCCATGAACACGTAAAAACTACAACATAAAGAATAACTCTCAGAACGATCTAAAGATTAGCAGAATGGCTCTTCTACAACTGAGGGTATAAAGAAAATAACACACCCAGACGGGTAGGAGGGGAAGAGAAGCAATCTAGTCAGGACCCACAACCCCAGCAGGCAACCCAAAAGAGGACGGGAAATCACAAACTCAGAGGTCCTCCCTAAGAAGTGAGAAGTTCGAGAACCACATTGGGCACCTGGCATCCAGCACTGTGAAGGTGAATTCCCTTAACTGGTTTTGAAAACCAGCAGGGCTTAGGATCTGGAGAACGGAAGGTCTTGTAGGAAATTGAGTCTCAACTCTTAAAGGGCACATGCACAAATCTACTTCCTGCAAGTCCCAGCACAGAGATAGCAGATTGAAAAGCCCCTGGTGCTCTAGCCAAGACTGCCTCCAGCAGCCCTCAGCCTTTACCAGGCTCCAGCTCCAACCCCCCCACCCCCACCCCTAGCAAGGAGGCAGCCCTCCAGGCCCCAGGAAAAGCTTTACCCCACACCTGTCTCTGGCTCCACCCCACCCACCTTCAAGGCAGCTGCTACCAGTTTACCTTGGGAGAAGCCCTGGTCAGTGCTGGGTTCCAGTTGTAGTCCCTCTGGCTCCAGCCCCACCATGCTACAGGAAGCAGCTGCCAACATGTCCCAGGAGAAGTCCCCACCAGGCCAAGCTCTGGCTCCAACCCCTCCAGTTCCATCCCCACCAGCTCCAAGCACTCCAAGGGGACAACCTAGGCACATTCTGCAAGAAGCCCCGGCCTGTGCTCACTTCAGCTCCAACCCACCTGAGAAAACCACTATGCACACACAGACTGCATAGGGACCCTCCTACATAAGGTAACAGTTTTGGCTAATTTCATTCAAACAAAGTCAGTCAAAAAAATCAGAAAACAGAGAATTATGAAAGAACAAGGTAAAACTCCATAAAAAACCTAATGAAACAGAGATAAGTAATTTACCAGATAATTTATAATTTTCTTGAAATGCATTATAAATAATAGAGAGCTCCTGTTTTGTAAAACCTTCATCCTATTTATTCATGCTCAAAATGATGGATGAAACGAGAGAAAAATCCCATCCCAGGTCATAGTACTTAACAATAAATGATGTATAATCAATTTTTTTTTTACTACACATATCATGTGATGAAATGGCTTAATTTTAATTAGGGGCTATAAAATTACTGTGTCCTATAATCAAAGTTTCTCTGTGATCTCAACTATGAATCTTTGTGAGTAAAAAACAGTCAGTCCAAACTTCAACTATTTGGAATATTTATATTGGTTTCAATAAAATTCTACACAGGGTACTTTTTCAATACTGAGTCTACTAAACAGACAAATATAAAGAGAATGAGTAGTTTAACACATTAACTCACTTGATAATAAGTAAAGAATAAAAATTTTCGTCTAAGAAGTAGTTGCAAATGATAAAGCCTAAATGATAGCTTTATTTGTATTGAAAAATATTTTTAAGATATTCTCCCAAAAGTTTGATTAACACAAATTGTCTCTAATTCTTATTCCTTAGTCTCCATTTTAGCTAATTGTTCAAGCTGTGAATGAAATGATCAAATGATTTCAAGAGATTAAAATGACCAATATTATCTTTTGTAAATCAGCTTTATAAAGCCAACTCTAAATTAATTAATTACCTCATAATCTAAACAAACATGATATAATGAAAAGCTTTCCAAATGTCTACTCTAAATCTGTATTTCATTTATCTCTCTGCTCTAAAGCACTTTTTTTTTTTTTGGTATGCATGGTTAATACTGAATACTTTTCCCCCTAAATGGATATAATAATAAATCTAATATCTAAAATATTTTGAATTAAATTATTTCCCAAATTAAATTAATACATTTATTCCTTTTTTCATGATAATTAAACTCACCCCAAAAAGTTCATTACAAACCTGTTAATAGCAAAATAATCAAAGCTATTGTCTGATAATACTAAACAATAACATGAAGCAAAACATAATGAAAGAAAAAAGGGTGGGGATAAGAGGAAGGAGGGAGGAAAAGAGGAAGAGAGAGGAAGGAAGAAAGGAAGGAAGGTTAAAGAATAAACTTTTGTCTAATGGATGAATTCTATGGACACAGTATTATGGACTGTAGTTAACCACCCTGAAACTACCGCTGTTTCATAATCAAAGATTACTCAACCTTTTGGAAACATGAAGGATTATAGAATTAGTCACCATCAGTTAGATACTACTCCAGGGAACAAAATAAACTACATTGAAGACATCTTATAAATGACAAAAAATTATCATCATAATATTAAATAATTGGTACATTCTCATTAAATAACATTTCAAATTAATGTTTATAAAGACTCATACAATATACTATTACCAATTCAACACTTCTTTTAATGGCTTATAAGTCAAAGGAATCTTCAAACATTTTTTTTTTTTTTTTTTTTGCTGTACGCGGGCCTCTCACTGTTGTGGCCTCTCCCGTTGCGGAGCACAGGCTCTGGACGCACAGGCTCAGTGGCCATGGCTCACGGGCCCAGCCGCTCCACGGCATATGGGATCCTCCCAGACCGGGGCACGAACCCGTATCCCCTGCATCGGCAGGCGGACTCTCAACCACTGCGCCACCAGGGAGGCCCTTCAAACATTTTATCTGTTATCATTTAGTTGTTTTAAAATTAAACTGTAATGAAGTTATTAGATGGTCAAGAATATCTTTTATTGGTAAAACTTGTTCCCTTGGGGTTCTTATAAGCCATGTTGGACAAAGGTTTAGAAGAGTATGAGCTTATAAATAATTAATGTGCATTTGAAAATTTAACATGATACATGTTATGCTTTTAGAAGAGTTCTAGGATTTAACTCATCTCAGCAATTTATAGACAATAAAAACAGTTATATGGTATAACTATAATCTCAGTGTTTGAAAAGTTAGGATGTAAATTAAGAAATACTTTAAAATAATCTAAACATTTAAACTATAACACTAACAACTGAGTATGTAAATAAGTAGCAAGTAACTTTGAGTACATTATTTCTAATGTTAAATCATGTTACATTATTGCCAAATCTTTCACATATTCTGATACAAACACATAATATACTCAGACAAATATATTTATTTATTATTGTACAACATGTAGTATTATAGTAGATTATTTTAAGATAATAATTATTGATAGTGTCCCTTACATATTAAATTGAAAACAAATAAAAAATGAAAATGGGGCCTTCCTGGTGGTGCAGTGGTTGAGAGTTTGCCTGCCGATGCAGGGGATACGGGTTTGTGCCCCGGTCTGGGAGGATCCCATATGCCGCAGAGCGGCTGGGCCCGTGAGCCATGGCCACTGAGCCTGCGCATCCAGAGCCTGTGCTCCGCAATGGGAGAGGCCACAACAGTGAGAGGTCCCTGTACTGCAAAAAAAAAAAAAAAAAATGAAAATGTATCCTCAACTGCCTATTGGGGTATTTACAAAAAGTGTTTCTGAACTTTAAACTAGGTATGAAAAGTTATATTTAGTAAAGCTACAGTTATCAAGACAGTGTGGTATTGGTGAAAGAATAGACAAATAGATCAGTAGAACATAATAGAGAGCCCAGAAACCGAACCTTCTAAACATAGTCAACTGATCCTTGAAAAAGAATAAAGGCAGTATGTTGGAACAAAGATAATCTTTTCAACAAATGATGCTGGAACAACTGGACATTCACATGTTTAAAAAACAAAACAAAACAAAACTCTAGACACACCTTTTACAAAAATTTACCCAAAATGAAACATAGACCTAAATGTAAAATGCAAAATATAAAACTCCTAGAAGATAACAAGAGAAAACATAGATGACCCTGGGTATGGTAATGCGCTTTTTTTTTTTTTTTTTTTTTTTTTTGTGGTACGCGGGCCTCTCACTATTGTGGCCTCTCCCATTGTGGAGCACAGGCTCCGGACGCACAGGCCCAGTGGCCATGGCTCACGGGCCTAGCCGCTCTGCGGCATATGGGATCCTCCCGGACTGGGGCACGAACCCACGTCCCCTGCATCGGCAGGTGGACTCTCAACCACTGCGCCACCAGGGAAGCCCTGGTAATGCATTTTTAGATACAACGTCAAAGACACGATCTATGAAAGAAATAATTGATAAGCTGAACTTTATTAAAATGAAAATCTTTTGCTCTGCAAAAAGACAATATCAAGAGTATTAGAAAGCAAATCACATACTGGGAGAAAATATTTGCAAAAGACATCTGATAAGGGACTGTTATCCAACATATACAAAGAAATCTTAAAACTCAACAATATGAATACAACCAATCAACCAAAGAGTTTAACAGACAGTCTACCAAAGGTATATAGATGGCAGATAAGCATATGAAAAGATGCTCTACATCATATGTCATCATGGCAATACAAACTAAAATGAGATACCACTACATAACTATTAGAATGGCCAAAACCCAAAACACTGACACCTCCAAAAGGTGGTGAGGATGTGGAGCAACAGGAACTCTCATTCATTGCTGGTGGGAATGCAAAATGGTACAGCCACTTTGGAAGACAGTTTGTTAGTTTCCTACAAAACTAAACATATTCTTACTATACGATCCAGAAATCACACTCTGAATTATTTACTCAAAGGAGTTAAAAACTTATATCCACACAAAAATGTGCCTACACATGTTTATAACTTCTTTATCATAATTGCTGGAACTTGGAAGTAACCAAGATGTCTTTCAGTGAGTGAATGGATAAATAAACTGTAATACATCCAGACAATGGAATATTATTCAATGCTGAAAATAAATGAGCTATCAAGCCATGAAAAGACATGGAGGAATCATAAATGCACATTACCAAGTGAAAGAAGCCAATCTGAGAAGGCTTCATAATGTATGATTCAAACTATATGGCATTCTGGAAAAAGCAAAATTATTGAGACAGTAAAAAGATAAGTGGTTGTTAGGAATGGGGTGAGAGAAGAATAGGCAGAGCAAAGAGAAATTTTAGGGCAGTGAAAATATTTTATATGATATTATAAGGATGAATATGTGTCATTACACTTTTTTCCAAACCCACAGAATGCATAACACCAATAGTAAACCCTAATGTATAAATTATGGACTTTGGGTGATTATGATGTATCAATCCTTGGTAGAAAATGTACCATTGTGAGTAATGTTGATATAGGGAAGGCTATGCATGTGTATGGGCAGCAATACCTGAGAAATCTCTGTACCTTCCTCTCAGTTTTATTGTAAACTTAAAACTGCTTTAATGAAAATAGTCTTAAAAATTATATTTATTCAATCAAAATGAAAAATAATATGTTAGTTGCTTTAACTCAATAGGTTTGTCTGTAGCCTTCCTGTGGGTCATTTTTACTCTAAAAAGAAATAATGAAACCATCATTATTGATTACAACACAGGCAATAGTGAATTAAATATAATCAGAATTATAACCAGGTAGAATCTAAATCCCCTTAGAATTGCAGGCAAATATATGAGACAAGAATTCCAAGTTTGTTTGTTTGGTTTCAAAGAAACAATATAAGAAGGAGAAGGTGGAGAAAAAAATTCTTATGGCATCTTTCCTCTTCCATCATTTCATATCCTCTTTCATTCAGTTCATACAGCTTTTCAATCAACAAAGAACTGTACATTAACCTGGTCTTTCTCTGACTCTGGCCACTGGCACACCATGTGGCTTGGCTCCACTAATTGTAATGTGATGGAACGTTGAGAGAAAATGCCCTTACATGTCAAATGTCAATATTCTTTGCAATAGAATCCCATTAAAGAACAAAATTTGTGTAAAAATATTGCTTTGATGTCCAAAAGTAATGATTATGAAATAAACTGATAAAAAGAAGTAAAGAAGTTCCTTCAGAGAAAGATGACCTTCCGAGAGTTCACGAGTAATCTGTCAAATATTGTGTTTGTTTTTTCTCTTTCTGTTATATCCAGAATTTCAGCAAATTTTTCATCTGTTAGCAGTTTGAGTTTTCCTAGATGTATCGATTTCAAGTCATATTTTGTTTTAAGAAAAACACTGCAATGTGCCATGTGTTTTGTCAAGGTCATACAATTTATAATTTTGAATTAGTGAGCTTCTAGACGACAAAAAGGATACTACTCTGCATATCAATGTATATTGTTAATCTTAGTTATACCTTTGCAGGTTGTTAAGTATATGTACAGTCTGAATAGAACTAATAAATAAGAAGAAAATTTCCAACCATATAGTTTCAGTACCCTAGATTCTAGATACAAAGAACATGGGAAAATGCCTTGAAATTAGAAAAAAAAAAATGGACCCCTTGCCTGAAAATAGAGTCCAAGAAAACAAACAAACAAACAAACAAACAAACAAAAAAACAATAGGTCTCCTACAGAGGAGAATGACTTATAGACATCAGGAATTTTGTGTCAGATAGACATACGAGGACTCAAAATATGGCTTATTTTACTCTATCCAAGGCTAGTGAAGTCTAAAACTGCACTGAAACTTCGAAAATCCCTTTGTGTTTTCATTCTATCTCTTTACTGCTAATATATTCTCCATGCCATTCAGTTCTCAGAAGCATTTACTTCTGAACAGCATTAACTGAACTTACTTTCTTTTATATATTCCTACTTAAACCTACTGGAGTCAGGTATTTGTCTTCAACCATTCCACAAAACCTCTCTTGTCAAGTTTTCCACATTTCCAAATCCAAAATCAAGTAAGCATCTCTCTTCGATTCAGTTGTTCAGCCCTACTCCTTGACTGTCTTATTTTCCTTTGGCCTCACTGTCACATTTGTTCAAGCCCCAGAGCGAGGTCCTCTTCATTATCTCAACTTCTAAATCTGTACTAAGGGCTCATTCCTCTCACCACATCTCCCTACATCACCATCAGTTTTATGGTTTTAAACTCCAGGTTACTATGTCTAACTACATAATCATCATCCCGATTTAGATGCTTAGTAGGCATCTCAAACCTAACCTGTCCACAATGGAATGCCTGACTCTAACCCCACACACATTTTTTTTGGTCAGGTTTCCTTAACACCATTCACTTCAATGCTCTCACAAGAATCTTAAACCTTTCTTGAACTCTTTCTTTCTTTTACACCCAAAATCTAATCCATCAACATATCTCCTGGCACTTCCATGTCATTCAAATATTCATATTCTGACCACTTCTCACCATGAGTACCATTATACCCTAACTCAAGTAACTGTTATCTGTACCCTGAATTGCAGCATTAGCCTCCCACTGGTTTCCTTTCTACCATTATTTTTTTCAAAAAAGCAAATCACATGATCTGACTTTCCAGATGGAAAATTTTTCATCATTCTACAGCATTTAGAATAAATCCCATAATCTGCACTATGGCCTACCAAATTCTTTTTCTTTTTTTTAAATTGATTTTTTATTGGAGTATAGTTGATTCACAATGTTGTGTTAGTTTCTGCTATACAGCAAAGTGATCATTTATACATATATATATCTACTCTTTTTAAAACTCTTTTCCCATGTAGGTCATTTGTGGAGTATTTGAGTAGAGTTCCCCATGCTATACAGTAGGTTCTTATTAGTTATTTATTTTACATATATAGTAGTGTGTATATGTCAATCCCAATCTCCCAATTTATCCTCCCCCTTCCCCACTTGGTAACCATATATTTGTTTACTACATCTGTGACTCCATTTCTGTTTTGTAAGTAAGTTCATTTGTATCATTTTTTTTTTAGATTCCACATAGAAGTGATATCATATGATATTTGTCTTTCTCTGTCTGACTTACTTCACTCAGTATGGCAATCTCTAGGTCCATCCATGTAGCTGCAAATGGCCTACCAAAATTTACCTAATCTGGCCCTAAGCATCTTTTCCAAATTCATCTCCTATAGATTTCCTTAACTTACACTTTTGCCAGTCACATAGCTTCCTTTTTTCTTGAAAGAATCCAAACACAATCCTGCCCCAGTATATTTTGATTAGTATTCCCACAGATATCTCTATTACCTGTTCACTCAATTTAAATTTCTGCTTAACCGCCACCTCCTCAGAGAGGCCTTTACTCATTTTCTTATCTAAAATAACAGATGTTTCTCACTTAACTTCTTTTATCTTTCTTCCAAGATGTAAATATCTAAACTTAATTATTGAGTTTTAAGTCTGCTTACTGATTCACCAAAACTAAGTTCTGTGAAAGAAAAATCTTTTTTTTTCACTATTGATATTCACCTAGATTAGTTCCTCATGTGTATGCATACTTACAATCTGAACCATTTATGATTAAATCATTGCATAGTTCCTTTTTTCCCCCTGCCAGTTACTTTTATAATTTCAGGAAATGCATATAATCAATATAATTACAATAAATTTATTAGATGCATGTATTGTATTTAGAGCAATAAACTAAATGAAATCCTATATAAATTATATTTCCTTCTCTCTTCTTCCCCAATGACAGTCTTAATATTACTGTTCTTACATGAAAGAAAAAGAAAATTCCCTTAACAGTTGTCACAGTGTAAAATTATTATAAAAGCTCAATTTCAAAAAGAAGTTTCCTGAATTACAGCACAGCTTTCACTACACTGGAGCTTTGTGATATGTTACTGATCTGAGACACATTGCACATACCATGAGTGAGGAGCATTATAAAAACTCACAGGAATTTTTTTCTTCAATTACTTGAAAAGCCTATAATGTGGGTGTTAATGTCACTCTTGTACTCAAAGTTATAATTTTCAAAACTGGGATATAGTCAAAAGACTGTACAGTATTTTCAGTTAAGTGCTGGTCATTATCTAGGAAACCTTCCAGGAATGATCTGATGTATCTACAAGCGTGGTCATCTATGTTTTTGTTTCCATTAATAAGGTTATTTTAGAGTTCAGGAAATTAAGCTGTAGAAAATGGAGAGTGATGTCAATTATTATTGTCCACTGAAATGAAAATATATTTTATCCAGTAGAGATACAATTGAATTTTGTCCTTTAAAAAATATAACCCAAAATATTACATTTTATTGTCCTACAGGGTATAAACCAGTTTAGATGTATTAAAATATTAATATCAGCATTCCTGACTAACTATATAGCATTCAACTATATAGAAAAACAGTATAGTTGTTCTTTAAATTATCCTTTGAACCAATCTTAGTTTCTTATTGCTTTCTTAATTAATTAGCTGAATAAAATGTTTAAACATATCATGTTATATTTTATGATGGTCATGATTTTACTTTTTGAGGGAAAGAAGGTAACAGATATCCATATCTATATACACATATACATGCATATGTTAATTTATATATGACACTTCCAAAATAATTTTTTTGTAATTTTGTTTACTATATTTCTTTCTTAACTCTCTAGAAATATTGTGACCAATGATAAGCTAAATAAATACAGTGTGGTATTTTCTTTAAAACATTTTGTCCTGACACTTTTTGACAAACTGCCATATTTTTTTTCTTTATCTTTCCCCTTATGTGAATCACACTTGCATTGCAACACTAATAATAACCTTTCTTACAGATTCAAGGGCAAAAGAGCTTCTGTAGCCCACAGAAATATTTGGGGTGAAAATAAAATTGGGTTTAATATCTAGCATGTCTTCTTTTATCAGACATGTCACTTAAGCTTTTAGCACACATCTTTGTTGATGTAAGACAACAGTGACATATTTTTATATTAAAAAAACACACTGGGGCTTCCCTGGTGGCACAGTGGTTGAGAGTCCGCCTGCCGATGCAGGGGACACGGGTTCGTGCCATGGTCTGGGAAGATCCCACATGCCGTGGAGCGGCTGGGCCCGTGAGCCATGGCCACTGAGCCTGTGCCTCCGGAGCCTGTGCTCCGCCATGGGAGAGGCCACAACAGTGAGAAGCCCGCGTACCGCAAAAAACAAAACAAAGATAAAACAAACAAAAAAAAACACTGATCTGTTGAGAAAAGCAGTTTTTCATATTGTGTAGAAGATTTTGTTAATAGATTTTGTGACGTGAATCATGCTTCCCTGGTTGGAAAACATCGTGCTAATGATTTGTAGCTTACCTTTGGTTGCCTTGGAGAATATCAATAAGAGGTGTCAAATGTTTCCCCATTAATATCCCTGTTTATCCTATGAAGATAAGCAAGTTGTCTCTGACTGAGTACATAGGCAGAATCTTCCAAATTGCTATAAATACATTGAGGTAAATTTTGAACAGGAGTAAAGTTGAGGGGGTATTTTACCATATCACATCAAAGTTTCCTAGTAAAATCTGTATGAAAAAAATAATTTTTGGATTAATATATTTATTTTGACAGATTTTTGAATTAAATGTATTTTATATACATTATACTGCATATTGGGTACAATGTATTTAGTTAGGCATGAAACTGAATATGAAGCAATATTAAATAATAGTGACAATGGTTTGCCCATCAAAACAAAAAAACAAAACATACATAGAGATATATGTATTTGTGTGTGTGCACCTTTAGTATACATTGATATATATCTGTACTTAAATGTAAAAATATATATATATGCATATCAGAATACATATCTTTAATACACAGTACTATTAATATAAAGATACAAATGCTGTAGAATACAAAATTGTATCTATCTACAAATATGCATACACATGAAGAAAGTTAGGAAAAAATCATTTTGTTACTAGGGTAAACAAATGTGGGAATTTTTTCCATATCCTAAAATGTTTATATATGTATATATGGTATTGATCTCTTTTTGTAAGGCAGCTATTAGAAACTGTAAGAAGCTCTGGACCCCATGATTCTGACATGCTGTTAAACTATAAAGCAACACACCACAGGTTAAAGTTAACCTCTTGAAAATTTGTGTACTTCATTTTGGATATAGGTAATTCTGAACTTATGCTCAGAATACACATCAACCAACAGAAAAGCAGAGAATCAACAAACAGAAAAGTTGAACAAAAGACTTGAAAGAGCAGGTTGTTGTAGTGGGGCTAGGAACATAGAAGACCGTGTCTTAAAAATGCGTTCTGCATAAGAAATTATGCATTTGATATTCAACAATTGGGCAGGAGATGGAGATGAGAGGTAGGATATAGGGGGGAGGTTGGGGAGAAATCCAGAATAGTTTTATTTGAAATTCTGCTTTACTTAGAGCAAATTTCAGCATTACTTTTATGTACTAATTATCATAATGTAATGCTAAATAATGGCATCTGGATATATACCAAGGTACATTCTATGCAGAACTATCTTTACATAGCATCAACTATTTTTAAATTGTCCTTAGACAATCTTTTACATCCTAGGAAAAAGATTTTGCATACTACTGATTACACTCAGAGAAACCAAGGCAAAGCCATAGTGACACACGTAGCACAGAACAAGGAGGTGTTAAAAAAAATCATTATCTCCCACTAGGAACAGAATATCATCATTAGGGAAAAGTGCTATTTTCAAGTAGATTAGATAATATTGAAATTAGAAGGAGGAATATTGGAAAATAGAAAGTGTTAAAACACCCAATGATTAGCTTCGTGTGTTTTAGAAGGAAAAGATCTACTTAAGTGCTTAGGATAAAATGGCGAGAAAATGCCTAGAACCCTGTTTTATGGAATATGAAAACAGTGACTACTATTTGCAAGTCATAGGCATTTGAAAGTTGCTAGCATTCTGAGATACAATCATGGAAAATCTATATTATTTTAAGCCTGTTTCTTGCCTTTCTTAGAATAAACATTTCTATCAGTGTCACTGTAAGGTTTACATAACAATAT
The DNA here is from genome assembly GCF_964341445.2 of Mesoplodon mirus. Taxonomy (NCBI): domain Eukaryota; kingdom Metazoa; phylum Chordata; class Mammalia; order Artiodactyla; family Ziphiidae; genus Mesoplodon; species Mesoplodon mirus. Next base: position 49,653,460 of record NC_138984.1, read on the forward strand.
TGTGATAATCGTGCATGACATCTCAGAAGTTGTCTGTCCACAGCATAATGATCATAGTGACACAATAGAATTTCAACATATGAAGAACTGATGATACCAGGTTACACAATAACTTGTGTTAGGCAATGTTATGACTTCTCCAAAGTCCATATTAAAAAAAAAAAAAGTGTCATAATTTGGCAACTTGAAAAAGCAGAGATGATCCAAATATGCATTAAAAGGAAGAGCCATTTATTTCAAAAAAGGAAATATTTCTTAGAGGTGAGGTTGCAAACATCACCACGTTCTGCTATCAGAAGGTGTGAGCATAATAAAGAAACCAATCTTACAAAAATTCAGTGAAGTAAAGATTGCCAGAATTATTCTTTGTCAAAGCTGCTCATAGAGATTTAATTACTTATAGGGATACCAACCTCAAATAAACAAGACAGCAAATATTTATATTCCTGGATAAGAGCAGAATGCAGAGGAATTGAAATATATATATAATAATCACATATATACAAATATATATGTATATATATACATTTTTTGCCTCTCTCATCTTATTTGCTATTTTGAGTTATCCACAAGACATTATTGTCTATTTGTGCAACTATAGAAATAATTTGTCCTTATACAAATTATCCAGATTATTGAAACTGACTTATGTTTAAAGTACTAGCTGGTGACTTCTAAATGTACTAGTCCATTTTATTCTTTTTATTTTTTTAACATCTTTATTGGAGCATAAGTGCTTTACAATGTTGTGTTAGTTTCTGCTGTATAAAAAAGTGAATCAAATATATATATATATATATATATATATATATATATATATCCCCATATCCCCTCCCTCTTGCATCTCCCTCCCACCCTCCCTATCCCACCCCTCTAGATGGTCACAAAGCATGGACCTGATCTCCCTGTGCTATGCAGCTGCTTCCCACTAGCTATCTATTTTACATTTGGTAGTGTATATATGTCAATGCCACGCTCTCACTTCGTCCCAGGTTACCCTTTCCCCTCCCAGTGTCCTCAAGTCCATTCTCTACGTCTGCGTCTTTACTCCTGTCCTGCCCCTAGGTTCTTCTGAACCTTTCATTTTTTTTTAAATTCCATATATATGTATTAGTATATGGTAGTTGTTTTTCTCTTTCTTACTTACTTCACTCTGTATGACAGACTCTAGGTCTACTCACCTCATGACAAATAACTCAATTTCGTTTCTTTTTATGGCTCAGTAATGTTCCATTGTATATATGTGCCACATCGTCTTTATCCATTCATCTGTCAGTGGACACTTACATTGCTTCCAAGTCCTGGCTATTGTAAATAGTGCTGCAATGAACATTGTGGTACATGACTATTTTTGAATTATGGTTTTCTCAGGGAATATGCCCAGTAGTGGGATTGCTGGGTCGTATGGTAGTTCTATTTTTAGTTTTATAAGGAACCTACATACTGTTCTCCCCAGTGGCTGTATCAATTTACATTCCCACCAACAGTGCAAGAGGGTTCCCTTTACTCCACACCCCCTCTAGCATTTAGTTTTTGTAGATTTTTTGATGATGACCATTCTGACTGGGGTGAGGTGATACTTCATTTTGGTTTTGATTTGCATTTCTCTAATGATTAGGGATGTTGAGCATCCTTTCATGTGTTTGTTGGCAATCTGTATATCTTCTTTGTCTATTTAGGTCTTCTGCCCACTTTTGGATTGGGTTGCTTGATTTTTTGATATTGCACTGCATGAGCTGCTTGCATATTTTGGAGATAATCCTTTGTCAGTTGCTGAGGTCTCTGAGACTGTCCTCAATTCTTTTTTTTTTTTTTTTTTTTTTTTTTTGCGGTACGCGGGCCTCTCATTGTTGTGACCTCTCCCCTTGCGGAGCACAGGCTCCGGACGCGCAGGCTCAGCGGCCGTGGCTCACGGGCCCAGCCGCTCCGCAGCATATGGGATCTTCCCGGACCGGGGCATGAACCTGTGTCCTCTGCATCGGCAGGCGGACTCTCAACCACTGCCCCACCAGGGAAGCCCCCTCAATTCTTTTCTTTTCTTTTTTCTTAATTCTGCTCTGCAGTAGTTATTTCCACTATTTTATCTTTCAGGTCATTTATCCATTCTTCTGCCTCAGTTATTCTGCTATTGATCCCTTCTGGAGAGTTTTTAATTTCATTTATTGTGTTGTCCTGATTGTTTGCTCCTTAGTTCTTCTAGGTCCTTGTGAAACGTTTCTTGTATTTTCTCTATTCTATTTCCAAGATTTTGGATCATCTTTACTATCATTATTCTGATTTCTTTTTCAGGTAGATTGCCTATTTCCCCTTCATTTGTTTGGTTTGGTGGGTGTTTACCTTGCTCCTTTGACTGCTGTGTGTTTCTTTGTCTTCTCATTTTGCTTAGCTTACTGTGTTTGGGGTCTCCTTTTCACAGGCTGCTGGTTCGTAGTTTCTGTTGTTTTTGGTGTCTGCCCCCAGTGGGTAAGGTTGGTTCAGTGGGCTGTGTAGGCCTCCTGGTGCAGGGGACTGGTGCCTGTATTCTGGTGTGTGAGCCTGGATGCTGTCTTTCTGGTGGACCCGACCTCATCCACTGGTGTATTTTGGGGTGTCTATGAACTAATTATGATTTTAGGCAGAGTCTCTGCTAATCGGTGTGGTTGTGTTCCTGTGTTTCTAGTCGTTTGGCATGGGGTGTGCAGCACTGGAGCTTGCTGGTCATTAAGTGGAGCTGGGTCTTAGCATTTAGATGGAGATCTCTGGGAGAGCTCTCACCGATTGATATTACATGTGGCCAGGAGGTCTCTGCTGGTCCAATGTCCTGAACTTGGCTCTCCCACCTCAGAGGCTCAGGCCTGACACCTGGCTGGAGCACCAGGACCCTGTCAGCCACATGGTCAGGTACGTGGGGAGTTTCTTGCCTTTTGGGAAGTCTTCGGTCAGCGTTCAGTAGGTGTTCTGTAGGAGTTGTTCCACATGTAGATGTGTTTTTGATGTATTTGTGGGTAAGAAGGTAATCTCCACGTCTTACTCCTCTGTCATCTTTAAGGTCCTCTTATTCTAAAATATACGTAAATACAAAAGCTTTCTCTCATATTTGGTGCATTTCTCTACTGTATCTTACTTTTTAAATTTTTTTTGGCATAATTATATGTAGATAACATGGAATAAAACACTTTGCTTAAAGTTGTAGTATTTTTCACTTCCCCTGAACATTAATTGACTCAATAGACAGCCATCAACCTAATAGATGTTGGAAGATGGGAGGGAAGGAGACTTCGACTCCACTGGGGAAAGCTTAAGACAATGGCATGAGTTCAGATACTAGAAATGAATATTTTATCCAGGCTGGCTCAGACTCAAGAATGGACAAAACCTTCAGTTTAATTCTATTCAAATCATGGTTTGAATATGAAATGTCAAAGCAGTACAGTTCATTGAAGATGAAGACATATGTGTGTGCTTCTCTTGGAGCCGTCATTTGGGGCAGTGGGGATGCTCTATAGGAGGAAATTTTTAAGTTTTCCCCTTGTTCTGATCCTCCAAATGGTTAAAAAATAAACACAACAAAACAGTACAGTTAGATGAATACACACCCCAGGAAAAATTCCAGGAAAGATGTTTGAAATGGACTGAATCATTAATTGCTTTACCTGTATCTCATATTTTCTTATTAACCTTTAAATATTATTTTGCAGATGAAAATTTACACCCAAATATCAAGAAGTCATTTCTTGCTCAAGTATCACTTTACTGAACAGAAGCTTAAATGATTAGGAAATGTCCAAATTTGAGAATAAAGCTGCTCCATTTCTATAGCACTACAAGTCCCTGCAGGACAGCAAATTCCAACAATCTGGCCTGACAGTGACTTCCTCTGGAGCAGAACAAAACAGCATGCCATAAAGCACAGAATCTTGACCTGCTGGGTTAAGGTCACTTAGGTGCCTTTTGGGAGATATTTCAGCCACACTGAAACTGTTAAAGTAAAAAACAAAATGTTTGAGGGGCAGCAACAATAAAGCAATCATTCCCTTTTCTATCTTTTTATAGTATCAGCATGACAAATCTCTTACAGTGAAAATAACTCTGAATTGTCCATAGGCTACCAGGTGAGAAGACAGACACGGTGTGGCTTTGGTTCAGGGCAGATGTACAGGTAAAAGAGTTTACAGGAAAATCTTTTCTTTTTCCTGATAGTGAGTTTGCCACTTAAAAAAAAATAATTTCAGTGAGTAGAATTCAGAATGACAACTTCACTGGAAAATATTCTAATACTCTTTTTACATGAGAGAATCACTTAGAAAATGTGGAATTGAGAATGAAGTACATATGACTATTTATGACGAACACATAAGCTTTAACCTGTGTTATACTTGATGATATAGAATCCTTAAAATCTAGACCCAGATAGGCCAATGAAGTCATCTGGTCTAAACTCTCTGTATATAGATGCGGAAATAGAGCTCTGGGAAGGCGAAGATAAAAAGCTTTGCCTTAAAAGAAGTTTGTGATAGAGCCTGCCTGGTCTCTTGACTCTTAAGTCCATTTGCTACATAATGAAATATATGTTTACATAGTTTCCTCAAGCAAAAAATGTATATAAGTATGTGATTTTTTTTAGACTTTTAAAAAAGTTCCCTTTGACATTTCTAATTTTGGGTAAATATATAACTTACATGAAGGATCAGGCTTACTATGCCATTTCTTTAAATTTTCATCTTTCTAAAATGTAGCGAAAAATATTGCTGTTTTTCAAGAAACATATCTATTGCAACCATGTTATTTATTACTTAAATAAGGACTCTATTAATAATTAAACCAGGATGATGGATATAAAGTGAGACTGTCGTAGGATATTGGGATGTATAGTTATCCTTAAAATACTGTATGTTCTGTTATGAAAAACTAATTCTGTTTTTAAAATAATAAATTAACTATTATTTTGTATGTTTATGTAGGTTAAAATAATGATTTGCATTTAAACTGTCACTTATCTGCATATAATTAGATTTTATGCATGTTAATAAAATCCTGTGCTTCTCTGGGCTTTTGAATAAAGAATTCTATAAAAACATAAATATGATAAAACATTATGCACTTATTATGTTAATATTAAGGGCTCATCTGGTCAAACGATAATAAGAGAGAAAGAGCAATGGAAATGTATCTCTACCTTTTTTATCTTTTCCTGGAAAACTTTATTTTCCCATATTGGTTGAAGTTTAACAAACAAGATGATCCTGATAAACAGGGAAGATGTGCTTTCTTAATAAAATGGTGAAATATTTGAATGGCACATGGAAAAGCTAATAATAACTTCAATTATAATTCTCCATTTAATACTGAATTACTACTTCACTGCAATTAAGACGGTTTCTATAATTATGATGGAATAGTTTGAGACTTTGAGAACATATTTGTTTGACTATGATATTTCTTTGTTTAATGATTCAGTCTATAGTATTTTATATGTGCAATTGTATGAAGCATTATATTAAATTGAATAACCCTGACCTCATTCTCCAGTTTAAGAATTAGAACATATTTCATATACTCAAGTGATCCTTTGGTATCACATCACCCTACTTCACTCCTTGAAGTAACCACCATCTTGAGTTTCATATTCACCATTTTCCATTTCCCAAAGAGGGATAGATCACATGTTTATAATCTTAAAAACAATAGCATTAAGTTTTTTTTTCTGGACAAAATAAAAAGTGTGCAGTCTTTCACAACTTTTTGTTCAATCAATATTACATTTCTAAGATTCTTTCATGTTATATTTACCTAGAGTTAGTTTATTTGAACTACAGAATAATTTTGCATTGTGTGAATACACCACAATTTATTTTCAAATTTTGTTGTTCATAGCTATTATTATTAAGAGGCTTTTGTTTTGTTTCAGTATGTTGATATATAAATTTGTAAGATTGTTTTCCTGAGTTGCCAGATCAATTCATACTTTCACAAATGATGTGTAAGATTTTCCATTGATACACATCATTATCATCTGAGATCATCAAATTTTATTTTTTCCAATTTGGTGGGTACAAAATTATTGCTCATTTTTGACCAATTTGTAATATATTTATGGGTCTTTAGTGTTTCTTCTTCTGTAAATTTCCACCATATTTTTTACCTGTTTTCTACTGGGTTGTTTTTATTTTTCTCATGAATTCATATTTTTAATAAGATCCGAACACAAAGTCTTTCTTGGTATATATATTACAAATATATTTTCCCAATTTCTGGCTTGTGGTTTTACTTTCTTTACTGAAAATTTCTTGTGATAAAATGTTATTTTTGATGTAGTTAAACTTACCAATCTTTTCTACAATGCTTTGTGCTTTCAATGCCTTATTTAACATATACTTGTGTATTACTCTGGTCATAAAAATAGTTTCCACAATACTGTTCTAAATTTTTACAAGTTTTTATTTTTATTTTACTGTTCTAAATTTTTACAAGTTTTTACTTTTATTTTAAACTCTTTAATTCATCTGACATTGATATTGCTTGATTGTTCATTTATTGTGTGAAGAAGGAGTCAATCTCTTTTTTTAAAAAAAAATATAGGTAACTAATCATCACATACCTTTTTACCACTGAGATGCTTTCTGTCTCTGTTATTGAACAAATTTCCAAACATAAGTGGATTTTTACGTCACAGCTCTAGATTCTGCTCCATTAATCAATCTGTCCAAGTCTGTGACAATAAAGCTGTATATAATAGTCTTGGCATCCAGCAGGACAAATCTTCCGACTTTTAGTTGCCTTTTTAGAATTGTATTCATTCTTACATATAAATTGTGCAATCAGTTTGTAAAGTTCAATATTAAAAAAATATTGAGATTTTGATTAGAGTTTTTGATCTTTATGATCCCTGATTTTGTTAATCACATTCAATGGAAAATCTAAATCAAGGTTGCTATTTTTTTCAAGAGTAATTTGTATATGTTTCAGTCAAGAACTAGGGGCAATATTCAGTTTAATCCAGAAGTCTTAGTCAAAGTTTACCAACCACTGACCATGGTTCATTTCCAAACTACAAAGCTCATAGTGTGATTTACTCTTCATTCAGTTCCACATTTTGTACTTTATTATTACTGCATGCCCAGGTTTTAGCCAGTAGCTTCCCACTCCTCAACACTTCCTCACCCCATGGTCTTTAGAGATATCATCCTTCCTAGAAACTCAGCAATTCAATTAAAAATCTGTATTGTAGAGGATCTATTTGTTTTAGAGTACAAGGGTCCTTTGAAGCATCTTGTGTGTTACCCTACTGAAAGTGAAACCTCTGAGGTAGTTCTAAAAGTGCTATTTGCTTTTAATAATTTTCTCACATAAAAAAACACTCACAATATAAATCCAAAATACATTGATGTTAAAAAGATACAAAACACTTTGAAGAATACACAAAATATATGCTATTTAAATTGTTGCTATATTATAATCAGTAAAACTTCTTTATAAAAGAAAAATACTCATGAATGTGGAAGCGTTCAAAATACTCATCCAACTTAGTCACTTCATCCTCATAAATAATATTCTCCTCACAATTAGTTTCATCTAAGTATAAATCTATAAATAAATAATTTTATTCTTTTGGAACTCTTACCTACCTCGAAGCTGCGGTTTATTACAAAACCTCAAAAGGAATTTGACTCTGGCCTTTTTACATTTATTTATATGGGAAGCATTGATTTGGTGTATAAACTGTGAAAAATGCTGCATTAGATGTTGTGAGGGATGAAGACATAAAGGAAACAATCCTTGTCATTAAAATATTACAATCCAAAGGCTTTCAAGTTTTAAGGTAAAAAGAAAATATTGTAAAAATGAAGTCTAAATTGTGAACTACCATGATCACCTCCATACACCTGAGTCTCCTCCTCTTTTTAACTCTCTGTTATCAAGTCTTAGTGATAAAAGCACGAGAGAGATTCTGAAGTTACCAAGGAGCATGTGGATGAGAGAAACAGATTTTTCTTTGAAGCTTAGAATTCAAATGCAACACATACTCTGCCATACACGAATTTGCAATGATACATGAGGCAGGCAAAACAGCTCATAGATCAAGATTATCTGTCTACATTTCAGACTCTATTAGGCTTTTTGAAGTAAAAATAGATACTTTGGGGAAGCCTACATAAAGGAAGTCTCAGAGGCAAGCTGTCAGTGTCCCAAACATTTTAGGAGAAAAATTTTAGTACGTAGTATAATAAAAACTAATTAAATACTGAACTTCTACTATTTTTTTTACACTTTGCAAAGTGTGTTCATGTGCATTCTCTCATTTATTCCTCTTAAGAATGAGTAATAGAATTAAATGAGCCTTTGCTCATTTTAACAAAGGCAAATAGTGGCAGGACTAGGGTTCATTCCACCAGTAACCCACCCTCCCTTTTGCCCTGTATCAGGAGGCCCTTAGAATCATATCTCCGGAGGTAAAGAATGTATGAGACGAGTGGTCTCTTTGTCTTTTTCTAATTCCATGCAAGAAGTGTCCTAATCACAAGTAGGTTTTCTTACTGAAAGTTAAATTATATGGACTTTGAGTATAAATATTTCTTATGTAGGCGTTTTCTATAGGAGACCAGAAACGTTGCTTTGCTACTGAGATAGGTTAGTATTTTACTAAGAGTTTATTTTTGTTTTGCTTTTCAGGTCACAAGTAAAAAGAAGTATTAAGCTAGGGTTTGGTTTTATTTTTCCTTTTAAGTTCATTTATTAATACCAAGCTGAAATATCTCTCAGAATCCAAGGAAAGGATCTGTATATCAGTTAAAGCAAATACTGCTTATTTTTCTGAAAGCCATTCAAAATGAAAATTCCTATTACCATACTGTTTCCTTCAATTGTCACATGGCCACATAAACCTCATTTTCTGTGTGTTTATTTTGTCCTCTATTTAAGCAAACCAGTTTTCTCAACTTTTCAATGCATTTAGCCACAGCAGAGGATTACATATGTAAAGTGTTAGGTTCAGACATAATCAGAGAGTAGACAGGCTTTTTTTTGTTTTGTTTTTTTAACATCTTTATGGAGTAAAATTGCTTTACAATGTTGTGTTAGTTTCTGCTTTAAAACAGAATGAATCAGCCATACATATACATATATCCCCGTATCTCCTCCCTCTTGTGTCTCCCTCTCACCCTCCCTATCCGACCGCTCTAGGTGGTCACAAAGCACTGAGCTGATCTCCCTGTGCTATGTAGCTGCTTCCCACCACCTATTAATTTTACATTTGATAGTGTATGTATGTTCATGCCACTCTCTCACTTTGTCCCAGCTTACCCTTCCCCCTCCTGGTGTACTCAAGTCCATTTTCTACATCTGCGTCTTTATTCCTGTTGTGCCCCTAGGTTCTTCAGAAGCATTTTTCTTTCTTTTTTTTTTTTTTTTTTTTTAGATTCCATATATATGTGTTAGCATAAGGTATTTGTTTCTCACTTTCTGACTTACTTCACTCTGTATGACAGACTCTAGGTCCATCCAGCTCACTATAAATAACTCAATTTCATTTCTTTTTATGGCTCAGTAATATTCCATTGTATATATGTACCACATCTTCTTTATCCATTTATCTGTTGATAGACACTTAGGTTGCTTCCATGTCCTGGCGATTGTAAACAGTGCTGCAATAAACATTGTGGTTCATGTCTCTTTTTGAATTATGGTTTTCTCAGGGTATATGACCAGTAGTGGGAGTGCTGGGTCATATGGTAGTTCTATTTTTAGTTTTTTAAGGAACCTACATACTATTCTCCATAGTGGCTGTATCAATTTACATTCCCACCAACAGTGCCAGAGGGTTCCCTTTTCCCCACACACTATCTAGCATTTACTGTTTGTAGATTTTTTGATGATGGCCATCCTGACCAGTTTGATGTGATACCTCATTGTAGCTTTGATTTGCATTTCTCTGATGATTAGTGATGTTGAGCATCCTTTCATGTGTTTGTTGGTAATCTGTATATCTTTGTCTATTTAGGTCTTCTGCCCATTTTTAGATTGGTTTTTTTTTTTTTTTTTGATATTGCACTGCATGAGCTGACTGCATATTTTGGAGATTAATCCTTTGCCAGTTGCTTCATTTATAAATATTTTCTCCCATTCTGAGGGTTGTCTTTTCATCGTGTTTAAGTTTTCCTTTGCTGTGTAAAAGCTTTTAATTTTCATTTGGTCCCATTTATTTAATTTTCTTCTTACTTCCATTTCTCTAGGAGGTGGGTCAAAAAGGATCTTGCTGTGATTTATGTCATAGAGTGGCCTGCTTATGTTTTCCTCTAAGAGTATTGTAGTGTCTGGCATTAAATTTAGATCTTTAATATATTTTAAGTTTATTTTTGTGTATGGTGCTAGGGAGTGTTCTAATTTCATTCTTTTACCTGTAGCTGTCCACTTTTCCCAGCATGAGTTATTGAAGGGGCTGTCTTTTCTCCACTGTATATTCTTGCCTCCTTTAACAAAAATCAGGTGACCATATCTGCATGGGTTTATCTCTGGGCTTTCTATCCTGTTCCATTGTTCTATATTTCTGTTTTTATGCCAGTACCGTACTGTCTTGACTTCTGTAGCTTTGTAGTATAGTGCAAAGTCAGGGAAACTGATTCCTCCACCTCCATATTTCTTTATCAAGATTCCTTTGGCTAAATGTGGTCTTTTGTGTTTCCATCCAAATTGTGAAATTTTTTGCTCTAGTTCTGTGAAAAATACCAGCAGTGGTTTGATAGGGATTGCATTGAATCTGTAGATTACTTTGGGTAATATAGTCATTTTCACAATATTGATTCTTCCAATCCAAGAACATGGTATATCTCTCAATCTCTTTGTATCAACTTTAATTTCTTTCATCAGTGTGTTATAGTTTTCTGCATGCAGGTCTTTTCTCTCCTTAGGTAGGTTTATTCCTAGGTATTTTGTTGTTATTTTTGCAATGGTAAATGGGAGAGTTTCTTAATTTCTCTTTCAGATTTTTCATCATTAGTGCATAGGAATGCAAGAGATTTCTGTGCATTAATTTTGTATCCTGCTACTTTACCAAATTCATTGATTAGCTCTAGTAGTTTTCTGGTAGCATCTTTAGGATTCTCTATGTATAGTATCATGTCATCTGCAAACAGTGACAGCTTTACTTCTTCTTTTCCGATTTGGATTCCTTTTATTTCTTTTTCGTCTCTGGTTGCTGGGGCTAAAACTTCCAAAACTATGTTGAATAATAGTGGTGAGAATGGACAATCTTGTCTTGTTCCTGATCTTAGAGGAAATGGTTTCAGTTTTTTACCATTGAGAGTGATATTGGGTGTGGGCTTGTCATATGTGGCCTTTATTATGTTGAGGTAAGTTCCCTCTATGCTTACTTTCCGGAAGGTTTTTATCATATATGGGTGTTGAATTTTGTCAAAAGCTTTTTCTGCATCTATTGAGATGATCATATGGTTTTTCTCCTTCAATTTTTTAATATGGTTTATCATATTGATTGATTTGTGTATATTGAAGAATCCTTGCATTCCTGAGATAAACCCCACTCGCTCATGGTGTATGATTCTTTTAATGTACTGTCGGATTCTGTTTGGTACTATCTTGTTGAGAATTTTTGCATCTATGTTCATCAGTGCTATTGGCCTGTAGTTTTCTTTCTTTGTGACATCATTATCTGGTTTTGGTATCAAAGTGATGGTGGCGTTGCAGAATGAGTTTGGGAGTGTTCCTCCCTCTGTTATATTTTGGAAGAGTTTGAGAAGGATAGGTGTTATCTCTTCTCTAAATGTTTGATATAATTCGCCTGTGAATCCTTCTGGTCCTGGGCTTTTGTTTGTTGGAAGATTTTTAATCACAGTCTCAATTTCAGTGCTTGTGATTTGTCTCTTTATATTTTCTATTTCTTCCTGGTTCAGTCTCGGAAGGTTGTGAATTTCTAAGAATTTGTCCATTTCTTTAAGGTTGTCCATTTTATTGGCATATAGTTCCTTGTAGTAATCTCTCATGATCCTTTGTATTTCTGCAGTGTCAGTTGTTACTTCTCCATTTTCATTTCCAATTCTATTGATTTGAGTCTTCTTCCTTTTTTTCTTGATGAGTCTGGCTAATGGTTAATCAATTTTGTTTATCTTCCCAAAGAACCAGCTTTTAGTTTTATTGATCTTTGCTCTTGTTTCCTTCATTTCTTTTTCATTTATTTCTGATCTGATCTTTATGACTTCTTTCCTTCTGCTAACTTTGGGGTTTTCTTGTTCTTCTTTCTCTAATTGATTTAGGTATAAGGTTAGGTTTTTTATTTGAGATGCTTCTTGTTTCTTGAGGTAGGATTGTATTGCTATAAACTTCCATCCTAGAACTGCTTTTCCTGCATCCCATAGGATTTGGGTCATCATGTTTTCATTGTATTTGTTTCTATGTATGTTTTGATTTCCTCTTTGATTCCTTCAGTGATCTCTTTGTTATTAAGTAGTATATTGTTTAGTCTTCATGTTTTTGTACTTTTTACAGATTTTTTCCTGTAATTGATATCTACTCTCATAGCATTGTGAAAGATACTTGATACGATTTTAATTTTTCTGAAATTTACCAAGGCTTGATGTGTGACCCAAGATATGATCTATCCTGGAGAATGTTCCATGAGCGCTTGAGAAGAAGGTGTATTCTGTTGTTTTTGGATGAAATGTCCTATAAATATCAATTAAGTCCATCTTGTTTAATGTGTCATTTCAAAGATGTGTTTCCTTATTTTTTTTTTTTCATTTTGGATGATCTGTTCATTGGTGAAAGTGGGGTGTTAAAGTCTCCTACTATTGTTGTGTTACTGTCAGTTTCCCCTTTTATGGCTGTTAGAATTTGTCTTATGTAATGAGGTGCTCCTATGTTGGGTGCATAAATATTTGCAATTGTTATAGTTTCTTCTTGGATTGATCCCTTGATCATTATGTAGTGCCCTTCTTTGTCTCTTTTAATAGTCTTTATTTTAAATTCTATTTTGTCTGATATGTGAATTGCTCCTTCAGCTGTATTTTGATTTCCATTTTCATGGAATATCTTTTTCCAGCCCCTCACTTTCAGTTTGTATGTGTCCCTAGATCTGAAGTGGGTCTCTTGCAGACAGCATATATATGGGTCTTGTTTTTGTATCCATTCAGCCAGTCTATGTCTTTTGCTTGGAGCATTTAATCCATTTACATTTAATGCAGTTATTGATAGGTATGTTCCTATTATCATTTTCTTGATTGTTTTGGGTTTGTTATTGTAGGTCTTTTCCTTCTCTTGTGTTTCTTGCCTGGAGAAGTTCCTTTAGCACTTTTTGTAAAGCTGGTTTGGTGGTACTGAATTCTCTTAGCTGTTGCTTCTCTGTAATGGTTTTAATTTCTCCGTCAAATCTGAATGAGATCCTTGCTGGGTACAGTAATCTTGGTTGTAGGTTCTTCCCTTTCATCACTTTAAATATTTCCTGCCACTCCCTTCTGGCTTGCAGAGTTTCTGCTGAAAGATCAGCTGTTAGCCTTATGGAGATTCCCTTGTATGTCATTTTTTGTTTTTCCCTTACTGCTTTTAATATTTTTTCTTTGTATTTAATTTTTGATCATTTGATTAATATGTGTCTTGACGTGTTTCTCCTTGGATTTATCCTGTATGGGGCTCTCTGTTCTTCTGGGACTTGACTATTTCCTTTCTCATATTAGGGAAGTTTTCAACTATAATCTCTTCAAATATTTTCTCAGTCCCTTACTTTTCCTCTTCTTCTTCTGGGACCCCCTATAATTTGAATGTTGGTATGTTTAATAATGTTCCAGGGGTCTCTGAGACTGTCCTCAATTCTTTTCATTCTTTTTTCTTTATTCTGCTCTGTGATAGTTATTTCCACTATTTTATCTTTCAGGTCACTTATCCCTTCTTCTGTCTCAGTTATTCTGCTATTAATTCCTTCTGGAGAATTTTAAATTTCATTTATTGTGTTGTTCATGATTGTTTGCTTGCTGTTTAGTTCTTCTAGGTCCTTGTTAAACATTTCATGTATTTTCTCCATTCTATTTCCAAGATTTTGGATCATCTTAACTATGATTACTTTGAACTCTTTTTCAGGTAGACTGCCTATTTCCTCTTCATTTGTTTTGTCTGGTGGGTTTTTACCTTGCTCCTTCATCTGCTGTGTGTTTCTCTGTGTTCTCATTTTGCTTAACTTACTGTGTTTGGGGTCTCCCTTTTGCAGGCTGCTGGTTTGTAGTTCCTGTTGTTTTTGGTGTCTGTCCCCAGTGGGTAAGGTTGGTTCAGTGGGTTGTGTAGCCCTCCTGGTGCAGGGGACTGGTGCCTGTGTTCTGGTGGATGAGGCTGGATCTTGTCCTTCTGGCAGGAAGGACCGCATCCAGTGGTGTTGTGACCTTATGATTTTAGGCAGCCTCTCTGCTAATGGGTGAGTTGTGCTCCTGTCTTTGCAGTTGTTTGGCATAGGGTGCCTAGCACTGTAGCTTGCTGTTCATTGAGTGGAGCTGGGTCTTAGCATTGAGATGGAGATATCTGGGAGAGCTTTCACTATTTGATATTAGTTGGTGCTGGGAGGTCTCTGGTGGACCAATGTCCTGAACCCGGCTCTCCCACCTCAGAGGCACAGGCCTGACACCCGGCTGGAGCACTAAGAACCTGTCAACCACACAGCTCAGAAGAAAAGGGAGCAAAAAAGAAAGAAAAGAAAGGAAGAGCAAAAGGAAGCAAGGAAGGAAGACAGAAAGAAAGAAGGAAAGAAAGAAAGAAAAAGATAAAATAAAGTTATTAAAATAAAAATAATTATTAAAAATTTTAAAAAGTCATTGAAAAAAAAAAAGAAAGAGAGAGAGAAGAAAGTTACCAAACCAAAAAACAAATCCACCAATGATAAGAAGCATTAAAAACAATACTAAAAAAAAGAAAAAAAAAGGACAGTCAGAACCCTAGGACAAATGGTAAAAGCAAAGCTATACAGACAAAATCACACAAAGAAGCATACACATACACACTCACAAAAAGAGAAAAAGGAAAAAAATATATATATATATTAAAAAAAAGGAAGAGAGCAACCAAATCAATAAACAAATCTACCAATGATAATAAACTCTAAATACTTAACTGAGATAAACATAAATCCAGAAACAAATTATGTACAGAAAGCAAACCACAAATCTACAGTTGCTCCCAAAGTCCACCACCTCAATTTTGGGATGATTCATTGTGTATTCGGGTATTCCACAAATGCAGAGTACATCAAGATGATTGTGGAGATTTAATCCGCTGTTCCTGAGGCTGCTCGGAGAAATTTCCCTTTCTCTTCTTTGTTAGCACAGCTCCTGGTGTTGAGCTTTGGATTTGGCCCTGCCTCTGCAGGTAGGTCACTTGAGGGCGTCTGTTCTTTGCTCAGACAGGATGGGGTTAAAATAGTAGCTGACTAGGGGGTTCTGCTCACTCAGGCTGGGCGGAGGGAGGGGTACAGAATGCAGGGCGAGCCTGTGGTGGCAGAGGCTGATGTGACGTTGCACTAGCCTGAGCAGTGCTGTGTGTTCTCCCGGGGAAGCCCTCTCTGGATCACGGGACCCTGGCAGTGGTGGGCTGCACAGGCTCCTGGGTGGGTAGGTGTGGATAGTGACCTGTGCTTGCACACAGGTTTCTTGGTGGCTGCAGCAGCAGCCTTAGCATTTCATGTCCGTCTCTGGTATCCACGCTGATAGCCATGGCTCACGCCCCATCTCTGGAGCTCGTTTAGGCATTGCTCTGCATCCCCTCTCCTCGTGCACCCTGAAACAATGGCTTCTTTCCTCTTAGTCAGTTCCAGACTTTTCCTGGACTCCCTCCCGGCTAGTTGTGGTGCACCAGCCCTCTTCAGGCTGTGATCACGCAGCCAACCCCAGTCCTCTCTCTGGGATCTGACCTCCGAAATCTGAGCCTCAGCTACCAGCCCCCACCCACCCAGGCGGGTGAGTGGACAAGCCTCTCAGGTTGATGAGTGGTGGTCAGCACCAATCGTCTGTGGGGGAATCTCTCTGCTTTGCCATCTGCACCCGTGTTGCTGAGATCTCCTCCATGGCTCCAAAGCTTCCCCAGCACCAACCCCCATCTCCACCAGTGAAGGGGCTTCCTAGTGTATGGAAACTTTACCCCTTCTCAGCTCCCTCTCACTGGTGCAGGTCCCGTCCCTATTCTTTTGTTTCTGATTTTTCTTCTTTCTTTTGCCCTACCCAGGTACGTGGGGAGTTTCTTGCCTTTTGGGAGGTCTGAGGTCTTCTGCCAGTGTTCAGTAGGTGTTCTGTAGGAGTTGTTCCACATGTAGATGTATTTCTGATGTATTTGTTGGGGGGGAGGGGATCTCTACGTCTTACTCCTCTGCCATCTTGAAGGTCTTGTGTGATACTTTTTTTTGGTTTGTGTTTTATTTGTTTACCTTGGTTCCAGTTCTCAGGAGAAAAATATCTGAATTGCCCACCTCCAAATTTTGCTCCCCTCTACTTAATTCGAAGTGGCCAAGGTTTGGGAATCCTGTGGTAAAAACAGAGCTAACTGTAATTGGGATAAAATGTCTGTTCAGAAAAGGGAGTGCATTCTTTAGGAAGACAGTGTCAAACATGTGCCACAATCCTATGGAGAGGGAATACAACGATCATATAGATTTAAAGTACTTTCAGCTACTGTAACATAGTCTCATGTTAAATTAATCATTTAAGGCTCTGCTATTTACCAGAATTCATGGCCATTTAGATAGTCTGTCTCCAGAGCCTGATGCCCCTGATAGTATCAAGTGACCAGACCTTCAAAAGAACAAACCAAATTTATCCTGAATTCCCTTAGCTTATCTGTGTACAGTATATAGTATCTTAACTTCATTCAGAATATGGAAATGGAAAGGTCCTCTGATAATCTAAGTTAATTTGATCCTCCAGACAACCTAGGTTGAACAAAGCATTCTTTGGCAAAGGACATTAAGATATAGCTGGTAAGATAATCTTAAAATACACGTATACATACACACACACATTTCCAAATACCTAGTTTACACCATGAAACATACATGTTTGTTTTTAGTTGCTAATAGGAAATGTTTATTCATGAGTGAAGCCAAAAAGAAATTATAAATACATTTTAATACCTTGATGATAAAATAACACTCCTTCTTTGCACTCTTGTAAGGAATACAGGAAGATATTAGGAAAAATCAGAGGAACAACTTTCTTAGAATTACCACATCGGGAGCAGCATTCCAGAATCTTTTTATAAAACACATGCAAGTTACCATAGAATGAAATCAATACTATTTCCTGATGGATTTAATGTTCAAATCAAGCAATGATATACTTATATGAATGTGTTTTTATGTAAGAAAAGGAATGATATTTCCATCAAAACCTTTTCATTAACTGGTGTGCCTGTGGATCTACTACCAGGAAAAGAAAGGCAAGGGCAGATCATTAAATTTACTCAGCATTAATCAGTGACATATGTAAGCAGAGGGTAATGTTCTCCCTGCAACAGCCTCCCCAAGCACAGTTTTGTTGGTATGAGAGAATGGAAAAACTGACAACAAAAGAAAATACTTGTCATTGGTCCATATGTAATTAATGTAATCATTTCCCCCTACTCTTTCATACTTATGGTAAATGTTAATGGAAAGTTAATGTAAGTTCATGGGTAAAAAATGTACCTTTTATTAATACCAAAATGACATTTGGATGATATTTATGAGTGATGGCTAAAAAGGAAAGTATTTATAAGTTGACAATAACTAAGCAACTGAATCATGTCAAGTAAGCTAAACAATGTATGCAGTTGCATTGATATAAGTAAAGCATATGGGTAAAACAGGATCTATATTATTAATGTCACTTCTGATGTCACTATTTTAAACTAATCTTTACATGCAGTGTTGAAAAAATCAATCTTGGATTTTCAATCAATAGGGAAATGAAATAGTATTAAAATAAACTAAATCATATACATATTATTTATTTAACCAGCAACCCTAGATTGGTTTTACCATAACAGAACTTGTTTCTCATATGTTTATGGTGGTTTAAATGGGAAATGCCTTCCATAAAGAACCATGAATAAATTCATTTATATCTGGTAAATATCTTTTGTTGATTAACATATTTTGAAATTAATAAATTTGAAATATAGAGGATCACCACTTGAAGAATGTAATTTTCAAATTACTGTCAGTTACTAAAAGGCAACTGAATGATATTTCTTTATATTGGTTATTTACTTCTGCCTTTACTTTTGGTGCTTTTTAAAGAATGTCTTTCATTGTAAGTCATCAAATTATCACCCCAGATTGACATCTTTAAAAACTGCACAGCAAAGAAAAAATATTATATTCATACAGTCTACACATTTCAAATTATTACAAAAGTTCAGAAATATTAGAGGTTTTTTGATACCTCTTTCTTACCTGCTTGTGGGCATGGTCATATGAATTAATGTGATTGTCAAACTCCTGATGCTTATAGTACTGCTTGTCACAGAGTTCACAGTAAAAATTGGCCTTCAGATCTTCCAGAGCTTTTGCTATGCTGTTCTCCTTCTCAGCATAATCCTGCAAAATAAATTTTCAAGGAAGGAAGCAATTAGTTTTCCTCTGAGTTTCCTTTCTTCTGACAGTTGACAACTTTAGTATAGTAATTAAAATTTAAAATAATATAACTGAGAAAGAGAAAATAAAGCAAATAGCAGCAAACCAAATTAGGATAAATTATCAGTTAAAGAAAATTAAAGATTAACAGAAGAAGTCAAAATAAATGATGAAAGAATAGTAGAAATATGGAGAGGAAAAACAAATCACAGAAAGAAATAGAAGCCCTTGCTTAAAGGAGTTCCTATGCTATGTTAGCATAGAAAAAAAATTGAAACTCGTATAGCTGTTGATTCAACTGTCGATTTCTGGCAATGACTTAGCTAACATAAAAATTTTAAATTCTGAACAACATCTAAAATATGTCCTTTATGAAGAGGTCCATATTGGTATGCAAATATTCAAGATTGTTTTTTTTGTTTGCTCGTTTGCAACTTATTCATCCCAAGTAGCTTTCATTTGACTAATGTTTTCATCTTGACCCATATCAATTTAGGTTGAACTTTAAAAAATTCTCTCATCTTTGGAAAATTAGATTCTTTTCTGCAAGTTATTTACCTAAACTGAAAAGACTTAAACTGTATAACAGATGGCTTTCATCATGCTGATAGTAAATAAAGATGACTATGCAAACTCCTGAAAATATGAAAAATGCAGTGATTATCATTAGCTTTCATTTACAAAGCATAAAATAGCAAAATATTTGTAGGTCTTAGGTTTTCTTAAATCTAAATATACTTGCTATTTCATGCTTCCTTAAATGTTGATGTTGCCAGACATGAATAAACATTACATGTTGAAACACTGCCCAAGTCTTTCACTAAAGTGCTGATATAAAGAAGACCTAAACTTCGATCCCTACCTTAGAATATATTACGTTTCTAATTTACATATTGTCTCAGGCTCAACTTCTTTAAAATTCAAAATAACTACATATTCAGGCCTCTTATGTGCTACCATAAGACACTCACTTGTTCAGGCACAAGGATTTCGGGATGAAATGGCACAGTCTTCTCTATGTCAATGACAATCGTCCTCTCACTAAATATACAGGCTAGAAAGAACTCATAGTTTGAATGTTTAAATTGCTTCTACAAAATTTGCAAGTGGTTTACTAATTGTAATTTAATAAATGGTTAATACTTTCCTTACTTTATTGTGCTATATATTTGTGTTCACATCATATCATAATGTACACCATCATTCATATGTATAACCTGTAGTATATCTTGTAGTAATGCATAATGCATTTGCAGTAGTCTGTATATACATAGCCCTCTTTCTCACTTTAAAGACAGTGATTCGTCATTATCTTTGATTAGTTTTATCAACTGCACAGCAAGAGGTGATAAATTGCAAAATCATTCAAATTGTTCATATATGAGTTGTCAATTTGAAAAATTTACCATTTCTCAGCAGATTTGTGAAATATTCCCCATTATTTTTTTTTTATTATTTATTTATTTTTTTTTTTTCGGTATGCAGGCCTCTCACTGTTGTGGCCTCTCCCGTTGCGGAGCACAGGCTCCGGACGGGCAGGCTCAGTGGCCATGGCTCATGGGCCTAGCTGCTCTGTGGCATGTGGGATCTTCCCGGACCACGTCACGAGCCGGTGTCCCCTGCATCGGCAGGCAGACTCTCAACCACTGTGCCACCAGGGAAGGCCCCATTATTCTTTTTGATTGCATCCAATATGTTTAAAAAAAAAGTTACTTTAAAAAGATGAAAATGAGTCTCATAGATCTAAACTGCTTACCGAATTTTTATAAAATGTTCAAAATAATACTTTGTGGATTATCCAATTTAAATGAAACAATAATTAAGTACTATGATTTCATGGCTAAAGCGTACAAAGCAGAGATAAAGTTCTAATCAATGTGAGTTTATTATAATGGCAACAGTCTTTGGTTCAAACAGAATTAGCTTTCAAAACAATATTTTAGAATAGTAACTTCTTTGCAAACTAGTTGATTCTCCCCATTAATTATAATTACAGTTAAGCTACTTCGTCTCTCTAAATGTTTGGTTATTTCTTATTTTGGTGTAAGGGTTTTTTGTTTGTTTGTTTGTTTGTTTTGGGTTTATTTTGTCCTCCTAAGATTGATATTCCTCCAGAGAAGCAATAATTGTTTCTTAAATTTTCATTCCACAAAAGTGGGAAAATTTTGAGGAAAGCAAACTGAGATTCTTAGGTAAATTGCATTCTTCAAAATCATTAGCCTTAACCTATATTTGAAAGGAAAAACAAATCTAAAAATAATAGCTGACATTTATTCAGTGCTTGTTTAGGGTCAGTCACCAATTAAGAGTTTGTATGTATTAACTCATTCAATCATGATTAAAATAATAGAGATGTGTATTCTAGACATTTCCTCATTTTACAGGTGAGAGTACTAAATCACAGGAAAGTTCAATATATAGCTCAAGGATATATAATGAATAAATGTGCAGCTCATATTTGAACCCAAATAATCTGATCCATAGCACTCCATTATGTTTAAATTTTTAAGCAGAAAACAAAGTAGGGAGTACAATATAATAACCCCCACATACACATCACTCAGCTTCAATAATTATCACCTTAGGGTCAACTTTCTTTTATTTTATCCTCTCCTACCTCATATCCTTTCCCCTGCCTCAGATAATTTTTAAAGACATTCCTAAGTTCATACAATGTTTTCTGTACATCATTCAGTATGTATCTCTAAAATAGAAGAACTTTTAAAAAACATCATCATGCAATCAGTATCAGACCTAAACAAACAAACAAAGTCCCACAGTCATTCCTTACTATCATCAAATATCCAGTTAGTGTGTTCAAATAACTCTAATTTTCTAATATTTTAAAAGAGTTTGTTCAAATAAGGCCCATATGTTACCATCATCTCATATGATTCTTAGTCTCTTTTGTGCTATAGGTCTTCCCTCTCTTTGTTTTAATCCTCATTGAATTTTAGTTTTCTGAATTTTTTTGATTATACCTCACATTCTGAAAAATGTTCAGAACTATAGAAACATTACAAGAAGATGACAATAAACTCTTATAAAGCCTTCACTTTAATGAAATCATTGTTAATATTTTCATGTGTGTTTGCCCTCTTGCTTTATCTCTGTATCTTCCTCTAAGATATTAAAAGAAACATGGCATAGTTGACGTTAAGGTTGCAAATAATTTCACAGTAAGGATCATTTTTAGGCTAGAACTTTCAACTTTATATAAACTGCAAGAAGTAAGGGCTGTGTTCTAGAAAACATTAGTAGAATAGAAGGGCTGGTTATTGAATGTGTGATAAGGAAAAGAGCCATATGTATTGTCATTGATTATACACTTTAAAAAATGTTTGTAAACTGGAGGATCCTGGAAGGTGAGGAAAGGGTAGCTGTTGTGTGTGTGAAGGGGGAGAAGGTGCTTAGGAACCAAGGCTTTCAACGCCAAGAAAAACATTTTTTTTAAGTTTGTATGTAGACAAAATTAGCCCTCGCTAGGCTGACATGCCCAGTGTCCCTGGGCCCCTCTCCTTCTCCACTGTGGATGGTGTTGAAAGAAGCATGGATTGGTATTGTAAAGCACAATATACACATATTCAACACAGCCATCCCTCTGCAGAAGGTAAGAAATACATTTGAATAAGATGAAAGAGGAACACAGCTGCTCATGTATCCTCCTCAACCTCAAATTTTTCCCCTCTATCAGGCAAACACATTCTGTTCAATTATGTACACACTTCCGAATGCTCCACTGAGTATGATGGCAGAGAGTGAAGAAGGGGTGAACTTCTTGTAGCTGGTCAAGTCATCCAAACCCATCACATTTTACATATATATAAAAACAGTAAAGTTTGAATCCTTATTTTCAGGAAAGCAGTATGTAATTCCAAAGTTATAAAGTCAAGAATCTTTTAAAATGCAACCTTATCAACTGTGCAGTGCAATAATTTTTGCAGAATAGCGAATTGAAACGGAAGTTAATGGTTTATCCAGTCACAGGGCCATTCCATCTACCCTATATTTAAACTGAATAGTATTGAAGTAGAACTTTGAAGGGAGAAAACTTTCTTTTCCAAAATGATGCATTTCATGTTGGCATCGGCGTAACATATTGCGCCAAATGAGGGTCAACCTCTCTTAAAAGTCAACCATAACTCGGTGCCATAGAGTAACCTTCTCTGAGGACTGTGAGCTCCAGGAGGGCAGCAATTCACACCTGCTTTGCTGACTGTGATATCTCCAGTGCTTTTAACATAGCTCAGCACTGCCAGACACTTGACAAATAATAATAAATAAAGAATATTAGCACTGCCATTTTTGCTTTGCATGTGTATGAAAAACAAATATAACAGAAACCAGCAGCACTAGAGATACACTATGATTAAAGTAGCTGTGCTCATGTTTGGGCTTGTGGTACCCAGTCATTTGGGGGACAGCTTTAGAGCTAATACCAAATTACATATAAATTATCATTGCTAAATAGTAGTTGTAATCATATATTACATCCAATATTTCTGCTAGAAATACTCTATTTAAAGTAGCTAAAATTGCAAAGATATAAATAGATTGGGCACTGTTAGTATATAATTATTTTCAATGCTAAAAAATATTTGTATGTAATTAACACTTAAAATACTTTGGAAAATCTCTCTTCTCCTTCTGCCTCTGTCTCTGTCTCTCCTATTGCTCCATCAAGAATAAAAGAATCCTTGTGATTTATATGCAGGATAAATTTCATTATAGTTTCTATAAAGAGAGAAAGCGAAAAAAAAGTCTTTGTTAAAATTTGATTGTAATGAAAAGATTAATCAAGGAAGAGATCACAAAACTGTTCTCTTCTAAGAGGATATCTAGATAGAAGACATTTCATCTGGAAATCCATAGTCTACACATTCTATAAAATACCACACATCTTCTGGGCTGTATCTCTTGTTCCAGTTATTACCGAAGTGACAGGTTCTGAGACATTCTCCAGCAGCCTCATGTGGTTCCACTTGACTGCAGTTTGTCCCAGGCTGTGTGGAGGCATCTTTCCCTTACCATCCAGGGGCTTCTCTGACTCATGATATGGGAGCTTGTGGATTCCCACTCAGCACTAATAAATGTACCACCCAGGAGTGCTGAGGAGTTAATACCATTTAGGTCCACCCTTGACCACTGTGGAGGGTAAGAACTCAAGGATAAATTATTTCCCCTTTTATCTACCAGGCAGACACCTCTGAGACACATTTCTAAGATTCCACAGAGATTCCCAGTGAGAAGGAGCACCAGTTACTTGCACTAGTGGCAAACAGTAAGTATATCCTTATATTAGCTTTTCTTATCTGTTCTACTTTTCTGGAACTTCAGTTTTGCTCCCTGGGATCATTCCCCAAATAAATAAACTACTTGTATAGTCTTCTTTGTCCTGGACTTGATTTTTCAGATGAACTGGGAGAAGATTACCAGTTTTTCTGGTACTTTCTATGAATGTCTTTCTGACAAGATACATTTTCTAGAATAATTTTCGATGATATCATTTTTCAGTTCAAAATTCTCTAATAGTACATTGTCATTATCAGAATAAATATTTTTATAATGACCTACAAGTCCTACTCTACGTGTTACTCACACTACATCTCTGTTGTCATCTTCTATCAGTCTTTCTCTCTCTCTCACTTTACTTTAGCCACCTTTATTTCCTTAAAGTTTTTGAAACTTTCTTAATTATACATTCACTTTGACCCTTGGACTTGTTACTTGCTTTCCCTGGAATGTTTTTATAGCAGACGTTTGCATGAAACACTCATTCACTTCTGGCAGATCTCTAATAAAATGTTCGTTCCTCAAAGATGACTTCCCTTATCATCCTTCTAGAAGACAAACACATTATTCTGTATTTTTCCCTCTTTTATCTTTTTTTTTAATGTTAAGAAGAGAAAGTTTATTCAGGAAAAAAACAGTTATAGAACACCTTTGGGCCCTGGAGTCTGAAAGCTATATTAACAATAAGGGAGAGATAGGGTACAAATGAAACATGTAGAAAAACTGATGTTATTATTATCTGGTTTAAATCCTTTCCCTATTAGGCAAGAGGGTAACCACTTTCTGGGTGATAAAACTCTATGCTATTGTCTCAAAATATATGTCATTCTGTTCTGAAGGGCTAGGCTCTATTACCTCAAAGGCTAAGGAATGGATAACAAGACAATTCTAAGGAATAGAGAGACAACTAAGGGTTGAGTCAGAAAGTCACAATTTTATCAAAAGTCACAGGTTCAATGAACAGAATTATAGTTTAAAATGTGCATTTAAATGTAAGGTTTTTCCAAGGATTCCACAGAAATGCAAACTCATCTATACCACCATCAAAGGTGAAGGCAGAGACTGACCACTAAAAAGACTGTGTATTGAACAGCATATCCCTAGAGACAGCTCTGGTGAGATAACTCAAGTACAACCTAACAATAAAGAAAATGTATATTTTAATGTCCACGTTTATAAGAATGGGAGCAAATAAAACTGTTTTTCAAAATTGACAACTTCTTTCAGAATTACAATAGTTTCAAGGCAAGAGGGTTCATTCATAAGGTTTTATCTACTTCCATGCTGTGATTATTTAGCTGATAACAACCACTGGATAAACAGTATGATGTCTAACCTTAGGACCTGTTCAGGTAAAAGAAGTGTGGATCCCTAAGCCTCAGTCAAAGTATAATCTTGTCTATCTCACTTGGCTATCTTCCTCCTCATCAAGACAATGTCTCTTTGGAGACATCTGTTTCTTTTCCATCCATGGATCCTACTGGAAGCCCTGGCCTATGGCTAGTCCTTTTTAGACCCTCTGGCTAATTTAAGCTAGTATTTAGTACAACTTGAGGCAATACCAGAAGACTGAGTTAGAATTTTCTATTCATATTTGGAGAAGTCTGAGGGACAGCATGTTTTAATAGTTGGCTGAAAGTTAACATCACACTGCTGTCTCCCTGTGCAGAAAGCAAGGCTGTGGGGAAATCTCATTTCGAGGCAGAAAATGTATATCAGGTGTACTGAAGCTGAATGCTAGCTGAGGTGCATAGTACTCTAGTTCAAATATAGATAGATAGATAGATAGATATAATGTCATTCATATATATAAACTTCCAACAAGGGTCTTCTATATTAGTAGATTCCACAAAGGGTCCCAGTGTAGAATATGAGTGGTAGTAATTTAGAGTACTTTGTTCATTTTAGAAATCTCTTGAATTGACAGGCAACAGCCATTTTCTCTGAGAGGTAGGAGAAAGACATGGAATGATGGCCTGGTGCATACGTTATGTCTCAGTTGTGAGAATAATCTAAAGGAAGACAGAGCAGTTTCTCTAGTAAATTGTCCCAGTGATTTTCCTAACTTAGGTTCTCCCAGAAATAGACACCGAGACAAAGAGGTGAGATCAAGGGGTTTATTTGAGATCTCAGGAAACAATAGTAGAAGTTGATAAAGATTTCTGGTTTCAGCTCTGACATGTACAGAGCTTGAAAGTCATCGCTCTTGTCCTCACAACAAGAATAATCTATGGAAAATGAAAATCAATTATTTTTCTTGGAACTGTCAAAGAACAGAAGCCACAGGGCAAAATACCACTTCGAAATCTGAAGAGACAGGCACATTCAGAGATAGATCAACTAGCATCTGCTTACTTGGCTTAGAAGCTGCTGAGCCACGAGCTGCTAGGAACTCTTAAATGTTAACTTTGATGAATTTCCATGGGCTGATTATACAGTGTGTGAGACAGAAACCTGGTGTGAGAAAGAAACTCTTGGTGGCTGCAATCTTATAGGGACCACCAAACAGGCTTTCCTTTCATGAACTTCACCAGGTTTTCATGATGGTAATTTGAGAAAGCGTCCCTTGTGTCCCTGGAAGGTGAATGAGAAGAATAACTGTTGTGAAATAAGCCAAGAACCTTCTCTATAACTGAAGACTACTCCCAAAGGACAGAGTATTTCCACATCTCAATTGAAAAACCTTATTCCATCCAAGGAAGGAATGTGCTCTCCCTACAATCCTTCTGTATCACATAAGTTGTAGGGGCACAATTGTCAACACAGGTCATGGCTTTGAGTAAACAGAGTGAGAATTCTATAGCTGAAAGATGGAGTGGGGGGCCTGGAGTGAGAGAAAAGAAAGAAGCTTTACCACAGGAGAACCACATATGATGGTCACAGCTCTGAGACACAGACACCTTAAAGGATTAATGTCTAATAAAAAGGTTTAGGAATACTCCCTCTTTCTCACACTTCACCAACCCAGCTATAGGGCTCCAGTGTAATAGTGAATTAGCTCTGAAAAGATGGCAGGATACTCTCTCCAAGGAGGTGTATACAGAAGAGTAGAAAATTAAACAGGCACATACAACCAAGGGCAGTGGAGGAACTCCAGGCCTCTTGGGCTTATAACTACAGAAAACAGACACAGTCCAACGCTTAGACAGATTAATAGAAATATTCACAATAAACGTCTATTTATCTCAGGACCTATTATTTGATACATGTCTAGCTTTCAATAAAAAATTACAAATCATCTTAAAAGATAAGAAAAAACAGTCTGAAGGGAAAAAACAACCACTAGAACAAGCCTTGGATCTCAGATACTACCTAGATGTTGGAATTATTGGGGAATTCAAAAGAACTCTGATTAATGCATTAAGGTCTCTAATGGAAAAGTAGACAACATGCAAGAGTAGATGGGTTATGTAAACAAAGAAATGGGAATTCTGCGAAAGAATCAAAGGAAAATGCTAGAAATAAAAAAAAACACTCTAAACCTGCTATATTAAAAAAAAAACACTCTAACTGAAATGAAGAATACTTTCAGTGGACTCATCAGTAGACAAGGTACAGCTGAGGAAAGTGAACTTGAAGATGTGCCAATATAATCTTACCAAATTGAAATGCAAAGAGGAAGGAAGGAAAGAAGAAACCAGAACAGAAGGACATCCAAGAACTATGGGCTAATACCACAAGGTATAACATAAGTGTATTTGAAATACCAGAAGGAGAAGAGAGAGAGATTGGAGCAGAAGAAATATTTGAAGCAAAAATGGGTGAATTTTTTCCTAATTAACAGCAGATGCCAAATTACAGATCTAGGAAGCTCAGAGAACACCAAAAGGATATAAATAACAATACAACAACAAACATCTAGACATATCATATTTATACAGCAGAAAGACAAAGAGAAAATCTTCAGATTTTGCCTTTATCAGATAAACAAAAACTCATCAAATTAATCATCAACAAATCTTCCCTGTAAGAAACATTGAAGGGAGTACTTCAGGAAGAAAAGTATATAGGAAAAGTGTTATAGTAGGAATAAATTAAGGTAAAATGGATATATCTAAATTTACTTAAAAGTTAACTTTGTTTTTAAAACAATAATACCAAAACTGAATTGGGTAGTTATAGCATATAAATAAGTAAAATGAATCACAGCAATGTCAGAAAGGACAGGGGAATAAGAATACTCTCTTAAAAGGCACCTACACTACATATGAAATGGTATAGTGGTATGTAAAGGTGGACTTAGATTAGTAAATATGTATGTTATAAACTCCAGATAGACCACTAAAAAAGTATTAAAATGAAGTATAATTGATACAATGAGAGGAGATAAAATTGAATCATATACATTGTTCAATTAAAACCTGAAAAGGCAGAAAAAGACCAGAAGAGAGAGAAAAAAAGAACAAATTTAACAAATAGAAAATGATGACAAAGATGGTAGTTATTACATCAATTATATCAATAATCACTTTAATTACATCGATTATAAGACAAAAACTGTCACAGTGGATAAAAAAACATGTTATGTATCATCTACAAGAAAGCTGCTTTAAATATAAAGACTCAGGATAAAAGTTAAGGAGTGGCAGTCAGTAAAGATTATGTTATGAAGGAGGTTGCTACAGAGGGAAATGAAGCTTGTTCATGGTGGAAACTCTGGACCCTAGTGGAGAACACAAACCTCAGAGTTTTGTATTCATGGAGTCAGGGGGCCATGTTATTTATCTAACAAATCCTTTTGAGTACTGGCCTATGGCAGTTTCCAGAGGGCATTTACACCCGGCACTATATATTTATAACACTATACATATATTACAAACATATGTATGCATATACATATATATATATATATATATATATATATATATATATATATTCACTACTTGTAATTACATTATGTATCTGTTGTAATTTCTCACCATTATACATTCTATGAAGGCAGGATCTTTATATTCTTTGTTCATTGTCATATCCCCAATGCCTAAAAGAATGCCTAGGACAAACAGGTGTTTAAAAAACATTTCTTTAATAAATGAATGAATAAACTATATTTTTGGAGGTTGTACATATCATTTATTGTTTATAGTCTTGAACCATGTTAGTGGTGTGCACCATTTGACTGGATAGAAAAAAAAAAAAACATGTTTGAAATACCCAAAACACACATATTAGTTTTCTACTGTGATTAATACTCATAATCCTTGCTATCTAAGCACATGTGCAAAATTCAGTGCATTCTATACAATAATTTTCTGAAGGATGATTTGTAACACTGTAATATAAATCAACACCATCAATTCTACATGAAGTTATGGCTCATTCTTTGGTCTTCTGCAATAGAGAGAAGAAATGATGCACCCAGAGGTAAAAATATCTGCCCTTCATGATTAGCAAAAACTAGTTTCAGGTAGTGTAAAATATAAGTATCTTCATTCAACAATTATTTATGGAGTTCCTATAGGTATTATGTACATCCTAGAGACACAATATGTGTAAAAGAAATCTGTTTTCTATTAACACCACTATGATGAAGATGCAAAAGGACAGCTTTTGTTTATTATGATTATATATATATATATATATATATATATATATATATATATATATATAAGTTTTATAATAATTTAGACTTCTAAAGAAGGTTATTGTGGGTGCACAGTGGTAGGCAAATTCTTCCATTGAGGGCATAAGTAGGGTCTTTCAAATAATGCCTAATTCATTGAAAACTGAATAGGTGTCAGTGGATGAAAGAAGAGTGCAGTGTATTATATATTCCAGAAAAAATAATTATATAGAGAGCCATGAAATGTTAGAATTTTGAAAAATTGCAAGCCACTTGGTGTGGCTGGAGAATTTGGTACATGGTGCGCAGCAGGAACTATAATTGGTGGCAACAATAGAAAGGTGAGGCAGAGGTCAGATCATGAAGACATCTTACTTCTATGTATGCTAAGAAGTCTGAATGTTTATAAAAGCTGATGGGAAGTTATTAAAGATTTTTAAGCAAGGAAATAAGCTGATCAGATTTGCATTTAGGAAACAGATATGACTAGAGAATGAAAGAAGTATGAAGTTAAGACTGGACGTTAGGATAGTATTTTCCAGATGGCAAAAGGTAAAATCCTTAATGGAAAGAGCAGCAACCAGGGCAGAGATGATGCGAAGGCACTGAAAGATGTGAGACAGCACCACAAGAGATTTTGACTGATGATATGAAGGATACAGAAGAGAATGGTTCCAATTGGGTGATGGAGATGGAAGCCAAGTTCTTCCATAGCAATGAGTGACTGGAAGGTAAGAAGTAGATATTCTGAGTATCTTTCTTTAAAAGGGAAAGAAATTAGCTCCTCATTTCTGAGATGACCATTTTGATGAATCATTGGAATTGTTCTCGAGTTTTTCACCAAGACAAATTCCCTAGAGCCTAGATATGAGTTATTTAATATTTTCTGTTACGCAGATTTAATTTCTTTCAATTATAATGTTTTCCTATATGTCAGGTTTTTTTCTGTTTTCATTGTTAGCTACTTTAAACATAGCATTATACAATAGATCAAAAAATTCAGAACTATGGTTTTATTATTATGTAATAATAACATTGAAAGGAAATGATAAACATTTTGAAATTCAAAGTACCCTGAAGCTTGTAATACCCATTCAGTAAGGATAGCCAGTCTCCCTCTAGTAACCTGAACTGGAAGGGTCCATGACTAAATTCAGCAAGGCTACTTAGAAGCCAAGATGGTATTATGAGTTCTTTTGGATTAGATGAGAAATTTGTACATTTTCTAATTTGTACATATTCTAATTGTACTGCATTTTGAGAATGGAAGATCTAAGAAGTTTTGCATATTTGTTAAAAGATACATTACTTTAAAAGATGGTCACATGGAAAAGAGGACATAAAAAGATCTCCTAAGAGTGTATGTATATGTGTATATTGCATACAGATATGTATAAACCACAGATTTCAAAAAATGAAAAAGATGGATACTGAATTCATTTTAGACTAGTTCTACTTCTTCCTAAAGTCATACAGTTCTTTCTTTCCTTTTTTTTTTTCATTTCCTGCCTACAAAATGATACTGCCTTGCTGAGAACAAAATAAGGTAAAATAATAGTCTTTGAAACTTTTAGCCTTATACATTTTTAGAAAACATTTTCTCAAAAAGCAAGCATGACACTGTAGGTGTCCCATCAGAGGAGTTCCCCAGATGCCTTGCAAAGATCATAATGCAAACATAGCCTCCATAATAAGAGGAACAATATATGGAGACCTGCTGTCTCTCCCATTAGTGCCAGCGGCCTCTGACCCTGTGGTTAATTCTGCTTTGTCTTGAACTCCAAATGGGAGTCATATTCTGTGGATTTGATACATTGTAAGCACAGCAGGGAAAGCCCATTTGAAAATAATCATATGTTTCAGGTATCCAAAAGAAAAAGGACATTTTGCAAAGAGCAGCATTTTAACTTGAAAAACATACAACTAAAATTTGGGTGGAGAAGGGAAGGACATTAGCATGTATTGATTGCCTCAAATGAGCACTACACTCAGATTATCTCAGGCCTGACAATATTAATCCTCAGATGAATATTATTAGCCCCATGTTACATATGATGAAAATGAGACTAGAAGGGTAAGGATAAATGGCCTACAATCTTATACCATGCAGTGGTGAGTCTGACTTTGTTGGCTCTTGCTGAGCTACCCTCGAACTTTCTTTCCATGCCTGACATTGTTTTCTGTTAGGAGGAATCAATAGTGGCCTAAAAGAATCAAAACAGCAAAAAGATATTTGTGAAACACAGATTTTAAAAGAAAGTAAAAGTGTAAGAAGAAAGTATATTTTGTTAAAATACAAATTTAATTAAAATTTAAACATATGATAATGTAAAACACTTAATACTACTTGAATTATTTAGTGAGCATATAACATAAAATATGAGAACGCTAGTTTGAATAACAAAATGAGAAGGATATGATTCTTCAATGATCAATGCTCTGAACAATGTAAGAAATGGGGAAGGAAGTGACCATGTAACCTACATAAAACCTTAAGCCAGGTGGATTCATCACTCACTGGGTAAAGTTTATACTCTAGTTTTCTCATATAGGGGGAAAAAACTATGAAAACAATGTTTTTGATATATTCAATTTCTAGAAAATATAATTTGAGTGCATTTTAAGAACAAATAGTGAATTACCTAGTCAATATTGAAATTTTTCTACCATTGAGATAATGCCTCTGTTTTTTATTTTAAAAATCCCATGCTTCTGTTTATGGTTGTAATTTGATAAAGGTGTCTGTAGGGTTCATACTCATGCTAGGACAAACCATTTGAATAAGGCAAAGAGAAAGTATATCAAAATGTTATAAATTATATTTAATGAGAATATGAACTTATATATTCCAGGATAGCCTATCCTTTGATATGACTTTGTGGAAGAAAAATTCAATTAACAAAATAGAGAAACTTTCCAGAGATATCTTCAGAATAAATAATCACAATACTAATAACCATGAATATTTCTATATTACTTACTGCATGCCAGGATCACTTCAGGGTACTTCGTACATATCACATCATGTAATTCTCACAACTTAATGTGCTTGGTCCTATTATTATTGCTGACTCACATATGAAGGCACTGGGACACATAGAATTTAAGAACTTGCCCAAGGTCATACAGTTAGTGGGTGGCAAAATCTGAATTTGAACATAGGCAGATTGATTGAATCTATGTGCAATCAATTTGAACATAGGCAAGCTGGCTGCAGTGTTGTGCTATAATGATGGAAGTTGATGACAATGAATTATAATAACAAAAAGCAGCACAATTCATGATTGCCCAAATGACTGTACTCTAGGACTAAAAATGAGATCATAAGAACAGTAATAAAAAAAGTATTTTTGTTTTAAACTCCTACCTGCTATTTCGGTAGCCTTGACTCCCTGGAAATGCCCCCCATAGAGGACCTCCTGTGTGCTCAGGCACACTCTTTCTCCACTACCCAGTCCTGCCTCCAGAAATGTCTGCTGCTAGGGCTCCGCTGCCCACGGAGCCGCGTGTCCAGCTTTTTCCTGCTCTTCTTCCCCAGGCAGGCTCCCAAAGGCCCTGGTGAGCATACTAAGGGCAATAACTCCCATCATGACCAAAGCCACTGTGGAGGCCTCCGCTGCTGTGATTAGAGCAGAGTCAGATGTCCCAGGCACCCCATAAATGTACAAATGTTTTTATATCTTGTAAAATATGCTCTGAGCATTTATCTACAAACTTTTTTTTAATGCATAGATGACATTCAAATACAAGTAAGTATTTACAAGGAAATTCTACATGAAAAGTATATAACATAATATTTTTCTTCAGACCATTTTTGTTTTTTCTAATTTACAACATTTTAGAATATTAAATCTTTCTGTAGAAAATTGCTATCAACCTAGCTCTCTCTGTCTCTGTCTCTCTCTGTCTTTAGAAATAGTCACTACTAGGATTATATCTTTTATTATATCAGTATGTGCCACAAATGATTTTAACCTTCTCTTTTTAAGTACCAAGACTATGCGACTGAAAAATCATAGAAGTCTGAAAAAAAATATGAGAATGGTAGTCAATATGAAATGTGAAGTGAATACTATTTCTAAAAGAACATAAATGATTATATCTGATGTAACCATAAGAAACATTAAAATAAGTCAAACTAAGGCTGGAACATATGGTATAATTTGGAGACTGAATTAGGTAATATTTTACCTCTTAAGCTATATTATTCAGGACACAGAGGTGATCACCCAGTTCCGTGCTTGACCTACTGTTTACCAAGGAGTATGCTAGATTCTTTGCTTACAAAGAAGGATAAACAGGGTTCCTGGAATAGAGGAATATGAGAGCTAGTGAGCTAGAAGGCCAATTAAAGAGATGGTGTCAACCTAGTAACATGAAGTGCTATGGTAAAGATTTCACAGGATCCTTTGGAGTACTTCAGGGTCAAGGGATGCTTCTGGAGAAGATGACAACTGAGCTAAGCTGCAAAGAAGCAGTAGCAATTATCTAAGAAAAGAAATGTCTGAAGAGGTTCCCCGCAAAAAGAGATACAATGTACATAGTCACAGAGGCTTGAACAAACTTGCTGAGGTCAGGGAACAAAAGCAGGACGACATTATTAGGGTTTAAAGTACTAGGCATACTGTATAAAAAAAAGCACAGAGAGGGAGGTAAAAGCATGTTCACAAAGTGTGTGGCACACAAAGGAGTTGGCAGTTGTTTGGGTTACTTATGATAATTAAGAAGAGATTGGGAATAGGGAAGCTTGTTAAAACAGTTTTACAATTGCTCAAGCAGAGATGGTGACAGCCTGTGTCACAAAACCTATAGGTTAAAAAAATTTTTTCCATTCTAAGATCAAAAGTCACATTGATTTTAATAAAACAATTCTATCATATATCTATACTTAAATAATTTATAAAGAATGAGTTTATCAAATCTTATTTTGAGGACTCCATCTAAAAGTTCTATAGAATTAATGTATATAGTCACTGATTTTAACCATAAATCCCCACTATAAATCAACTCTACTTATTAATTTTCTCTCTGAAGCACTGACTCTACCTCTTGCCCTCCATGAGTTATTACCCAGTGTCTGTAACTGGACGTGTGCACAATCAGCTCCCCCAGCTTTGTGAACATGGATGGATTTCTGGCCTGGGTGGCTGCCCCTGCTTAGGAAGCTCCTTATTTTCAGTAACAGGCATCCCATGAAGAACAGTCTGCCACACTGTCACTCATTGTCTGTCCTTGTTTTCTCTCCCCAGGAGATATTTCACTGTTATTAAACAACTATAGTGTGCTAAGAACCATGCTAGGCATTTCTGAATTATATTCCTTTTGAAAATCCTCCAGGATAGGTATTCTTATTCCTAATTTATAGATTAGGGGAAGGAGACACAAAGAGATTAAGAAGCTCTTCCAAATTTCAGAGGTACTGGGTAGCAACATTAAGATTTAAAACCACATCTGGTTATCCCAGCTTTGAAGCCCTGACCATTAATTTATAAGCCTGAAGGTATGCTGTTCAATTTAACTCAAAAATTGAGTACCTGCTATGTGTTAAGAACAAAAGAAGGTGTGGAATGCAAACATGAAAACCAAATAGTTCCTTTCTCAGCAAACTAGTAGGGTAGGAGAAAATCCGGGGAGATGGTTATAATGCCATGCCATAACTACTATCAGACCACAAATGAGAGAGAAATCATTCATGTAACTCAACAAGGCAAAAAAATAAAAAATCAGGGAAGAATGAAAAGAGATGGCAGCAAGTGGAACTTTAAAGAATTAACAGATTCCAACTAAGGAGGAGAACATTTGTCAGAAGGAACAGTAGGAATTAAGACATGAACCTGAAAATTCCTGGAGTGTGCTGGGAATGGCAAGTTGTTGAGAGCTGCAGAGAGTTTGTGAAGAAATACTCAGAAAACAAAACTGGGGAGACCCCCTGGTCTGAGGCTGGGAAGGCTTGTATGTCATGATAATATAGAAGATCTTTGTTCTATAGACAATGGGAAGCCATCAGAAGTTTTAAACTGGAAAAAGAAATTGATTAGAGCCATCTGGGCAGGTAATATATAATAACTCCCTCAACACTTCTTTCTTCAAGGTAATTTTTAAAATGAAAATGTATCCTTAAGATAATTCAATATATATATGTGAAAATCATTTTTTTGACTATGGTTTCAAACTTAATTCATTCTATTGTCAATGGACAGAAAGTGTGTCATAATAATTACAGTTCAAGGGAGGGGAAGTAGCAGAGAGGAGCTAAGTGCTTCCTCATCTTTGGGTTCATTTGCATCCAACATTTTTTTTGTAAGCAGAATGAATGGATACTCATATGCTTAAGTTTTATTTTCCTTTTATATCAATACATCATCTTCAAAAAATTTCATGTGTCTGCCTCAGCAGAGCATGATTTTACAGTTTTATGTTTTTAAATTAGAAGGGAAAAACACTGAAAGCAATTCTTTGATGAGCAAATCATTAAGTAATGTTACTATTATATGACCCAATCTCTTTATTTTAAAGAGGAAGACATAAATCTAGAGATGTAAAAGGATTTTTCAAAGGTCATTATGTCTCTCTAGTTACATAGCTCCAAAGGGCTCTCAGTTATTCATTCACTAAACAAATATTTACTAAAGGCTTATACTATGAGGTACTCTCCTCCTCAACAGCATCCCTGAATATTTTCCAACAACCACAAGTTATAAATTTTCCTCTTAAAGTGAGGCAGAGAGAACCAATAAACTTTGCCTCTTGTCAACTTACAAGAAAAGTAAACAAGAACACAATGCTTTGTCAAGGCAATAGACTATAAAACATAATAGTTATGAAGAAGTTTTAAAGAAGAGAAAATAGTTATAAAGCAGAAAGAAGGTATAAAATGACTGAAAATTTCCTGATAAAGGTACTTGTTTTTCTTTTTACTTTTTTTTTAAGAAATTCTGCTAGTTTATTTGCTAGGTTTCCATCTTAGAAAAATAGGACACTTGCCCTATAATGTCCCCAGTGAGTTAAGAGAGTTGTGATTGTGTTACCAAACACTCACAGTTTCTGACCTGTGTAATGGAAGAGTCAGAACTTCTCCCCATTTTGACTACAGGGACTGAATTGCGAGGTATAGGTAACCTTTTTTCTTTGCCAGCTTTTGCTTACCAAGCAGCAATGAGATCTTGAGGCCTCAAACTATCAGAGGTCTGGAAAGATGAATTAAGAAATATTGCTTAGTGTTACATTTGTTGTGAAGAAAAGATCAATGAAATCTTTTGCTCCAGTCTATTCCTTAGTATTTTGAATTTTCCTCTCACTGAAATATAAAAAATGGAGAAAAAGTTATATGTTTTCCTTGTCTTCATGGAGCTTACAATCTGGTGAGGTTGGATGAACAATAAAGAAGAAAATAAGCACAAAATTACAAGCATATAAAATAATTACAAACCATGCTATGTTTTCTAAAGAAAAAACAAGAGGCTGTAAGGGAGAAAAATGTTAAACCAGACAGATATGAGGAAACAGCAAAGATTAATGCAGAATTAAATAAATAGAAAATAGATAAATCATAGACAAAATCCAAATAAAATGAGTTCTTTGAAAAAATATCAATGAAATTGGCAAACTTTTAGTTAGATTTACCAAGAAAATGGAGAAGAGGATCAAATTACTAAATCAGGAATGAAAGAGAAGACATCACTATCAATTTACAGAAATATTAAAGTTTACGAAGTCATACAATATGTCAACATATTAGGTAACTTTGCTGAAATGGACAAATCTCGTGAAGACACAAACTGCTACAACTCACTCAAGAAGAAATAGAAAATTCGGATATATGTAAAACATATAAAGAGATTAATTAGTAATTTTCAAACAATGAACAAAGAAAAGCCCAGACTCTGATGGTCTCCTGGTGAAGGCTACCGAACATCGAAAGAATTAACACCACTTCTTCACAAACTGTTCCAGAAAATTGAAGAGAAGTGAAAACTTCCCAACTTACTGCATGAGGCCAGTATCACTCAGATCCTATACCAGACAAAGACATAAAATAAAAGTACAGACCAATATTTCTTAGGAATATAGATGTAAAATTCCCCAACAAACTATAAGTAAACAGAATCAAGTAACATATAAAATGTATTGGACAATATGACCAAGTACTAGGATATATCTCGGGAATGTAAGAGTGGTTTATCATCATAAAACCAATCAGTGTAATACATCATTTTAACAGAATAAATGACAGAAAGCACAAGATCATCTCAACAAATGCAGAACAAGTATTTGACAAAATTCCATACTTCTTCATCATAAGTACACTACCCAGACTAAGAATAGAGGGAGACTTCCTTACCTTGATTTTCTACATGGGTGCAAAAACAATTCAGTGGAGAAAAAAAGTCTTTTCAAGAAACCAAACTACCAGATATTCACATGCAAATCAGTGAAGTAGTACCTCTATCTTACATCATACACAACAATTAACTAAAAATAAATCATAGACCATAATGTAAGAGCTAAAATTATAAAGTCTTAGAAGAAAACAGAAGAATAAATCTCTGTGATCTTGATTAAAGCCTTCTTAGGTAGAACACTAAAAACTCAAGTAACAAGAAAAAGATAGGTAAACTGAACATCAATGGAATTTTTAAAAATTCACTTTTATTATGAAAATGATAACCTAAGTAAAAATGTGAGAAGAGACCCTATGGAATGGGAGAAAATGTTTGCTAAGCAAAATAAGTCAGTCACAAAAAAACAACATATTGTACAATTCGATTTATATGACAAGTCTAGAATAGACAAATCTACAGAGAAAGAAAGTGGGTTGTGATTGCCTAGGGCTGGGTAACTGGTGGGAGGGAATACCTGCTAATATGATTTCTTTTTTGGAGGTAAATCAAAAGTTCTAAAATTAGATTATGGTGATGGTTGTACAACATTGTGAATATACTAAAAACTACTCAATATAAACTATAAATGTGTGTATTGTATGGTATACAAAGTATAACTCAATGAAACTATTAAAATGACAATATAACTTTAAAGTATCACTTTGGTTCTACTGTTAGAAACCTTATTGTATAAGATGAAAATCAAAGTATAGCCAAATATCTTGGATTGTGTAGGAATCTAGTTTCATTCAGAGGTAATTTATAAGTTCATGTAAATAGAACCTCTTACAAGAAAAAATTATATTGGAGAATTGAGATCAAAACCTCTATTTCTTTGAATGAGATTATCAAATTATTAAGGCTAATGCTTCCACTGGAAATGAACTTAAAAGTTGGATAAAATATCAAAACCTCCTCTCAAAAGCATTGCAAAGGTGATAAGATGGTAAGAAATCTACAGAAAAATAAATAAAGTAGCAAAAGAACCCAGAGAGGAAATAAATGCAAAAAGCAACTTTTGCCATGAGTGCTTTTTGGATATTTCACAAACTTAGATTTAGTCTCTGACCCCTTAGTAAGATGTGCAGGTAGAAATCACAGCTCTGGGCCTGCCCAGTTGAAAGTCTCACAGGTTACCCTCCACCCACAAAGACTGGATTGAAAAAACTTTTATTATCAGAGTCAGAGTAAGCCAGAGGTGATCTCAGTCTTGACACCACCAACAAAAAAGTTTCCTTAACAGGACTGGGATTTAAAATTTTCCTTAGAAATTTTAATGACAAACCTGAAGAAGGCACAAATAAATGGAAAGATATTCCATGCTTATGGATAGAAAGAACAAATATTGTTAAAATGTCCATACCACCCAAAGCCATCTATAGGTTCAATGCAATCCCTACAAAAATCCCAATGGCATTTTTCACAGAAATACAACAAATAATCCTAAAATTTGTGTGGAACCACAAAAGACCCTGAATAGCCAGAGCAATACTGAAAGGGAAGAATAAAGCTGGAGGCATCACATGTCCTGATTTCAAACTATTTTACAAAGCTATAGTAATTGAAACAGTATGGTATTGGCATAAAAACAGACACATAGGTAAATGGAACAGAATAGAGAGCCCAGATATAAACCCACAGATATATGGTCAATTAATTTATGACAAAGGAGCCAAAAATACTCAATGGGGAAAGGACAGTCTCTTCAATAAATGATGTTAGGAAAATTGGACACCACATGCAAAAGAATAAAACTGGGCCATATCTTAAGCTACACACAAAAAATTAACTCAAAATGGATTAAAGAGTTGAATGTAAGACCTTAAACCATAAAACTCCTAGAAGAAAACATAGGCAGTAAGCTCCTTGACATAGGTCTTGGCAATAATATTTTGAATCTGATATCAAAAGCTAAAGAAACAAAAGCAAAAGTAAACAAGTGGGACTATATCAAACTTAAAAGCTTTTGCACAGCAAAGGAAACCATCAACAAATTAAAAGGGAATCTACTGAATAGGAGAAAACATTTGCAAATCATATATCTGATAAGGCGCTACTATCCACAATACATAAGAAACTCAAACAAGTCAATACCAAAACAACAAACAATCTGATTAAAAAATGGGCAGAAGATCTAAATAGACATTTTTTCAAAGAAGACATACAGATGGCCAACAGGTACATGAAAAGATGATCAACATCATTAATTATCAGGGAAATGTAAATCAAAACCACAATGAGATATCACCTCTCACTTATTAGAAGGGCTATTATCAAAATGACAAGAAATAACAAGTGTTTGCAAGGATGTGGAGAAAAGCGAATCCTTCTGCATTGTTCTTGGGGATGTAATTTGGTAAAGCCACTGTAGAAGACAGTATGGAATTCCCTCCAAAAAATAAAAAATAGAACTACCATATGATCTAGCAATTCCACTTCTGGGCATTTATTTGAAGAAAAACAAAAACACTAACTCTAAAGATATATACAACCCCATGTTTACTGAAACCTTATTTATAATAGTGAAGATATGGAAATTACCTAAGTGTCCAATGAGAAAATGGATGAAAATAATTGTGATATATAATACTATTTATATAATGAAATCTTGCCATTTGTGACAACACAGATGGACCTTGAGGACATTATGCTAAGTAAGTCAGACAGAGAAAAACAAATACCATATGATCTCTTTTATATGTGGAATCCAAAAAAAAAAAAAAAAAGAAAGAAAGAAAAAAAGAAAAAGAAAAAGAAAGGAAAAAAGCTCATAGTTACAGAGACCAGATTAATGGTTGTCAGAGGCAGGAATTCAGGGGTGGGAGAAATGGGTGAAGGGAGGGAGTCAAAAGTAAAAAATATAATAATAAATTTATAAATTTAAAAAATAGTAACAGTAGTTGTAATAACAATTGTTGCTTTTGTTATTATTATTATAAAAATCATAATGATATTACAAATATATTTATTGTGTATATAGTATTCTAGTGGGTATGCCATAATTAATATCTCCATTTCTTTATGACAGCATTTAGATTTTGCCAATCTTTTATTTTTAATTAATATATAATTAATAAATTTATGCCTATGTCTTCCCCATTGGGTTAAGCTTATTGAATACTATTTGATAAAAGAGTGGAAATCTGCATTAAAAGAAAAAGACAACTAAAGTTTTTCTAGATATGCTTTAATACACACATACTTAATTGCTTAATGGGAAAACAAATGTTTATTTCTTATTGCCATACTCTTTAGCATGATTTTAATATCAAGAATTAAAACTGTTGATTTATGATTTACATGTTTCAAGCAATGTATATGTTAATGATCTAATTTTTATTGACATCCAGCTTAACATTCCAATTATAAATCTTAGAAATTAATAAAAATAACAAGCCATTAGAAATGCTTCCAAGTCTACCTTAAACATGTTTTATCTCATAAGAGGCATGATTACAAGAAGAGACCGCTTCCCTTCAAGTATGCCACCAATGGTGAATTCAGAAATAGATATATCCAGAAGACCAAGGAAATAGAGCACGAGAGGGAAAATACAGTGTTTCCTTCCTCTCATTCATTCAAAGGCTGTTTATCCAATAACAAAAGAACAAAAATACTTTGTCTGCAACAAAAATCTCATTAAGGTGTGATATATATATATATATATATATATATATATATATATATATATATATTTGGACAAAAGGATTTAATAAACATGGGTAATATATCACATGTTACAGACTAATGTTTTCTCTTTGGCTATACCCTACATGTCAGTGATTCTGGGACATATCAATGGTTTTGGGTGAGGTGCTAGAATAATCAGCATCAAGTGATCAGAACCTCCTAATTTTGAGAATCATGGCTCTCTGATCAGAAGACTTCAATTACTATTTCCATTATTTTGCTCTTCTAAAACACAGGTATTCTTCTCATATAAACTACTAGAACACTCACACACTTACACTTACTTTGGATCAAGCTGAATTATCTTAAACAATCTTTATGAATAGAGATATTACTGTGACTTTAGGGTAATCTGAGATATAATGGTTGGTTGAAGCAATAATGAATTCATTTATCATTAAATGCACAAATATATCTAGTTGCTTGATAAATATTTACTCTTCTATGTTCCACAAGACTATTAAATATAAATGCTACTAACTAGAATTTATCACCTTCCTTCACCCAAATATCTATCCCATCCTCTAAAATAGGTTTTTAGTGAAAATCCACAAAATCTGCCCAAGAGTTTAAGCAAGAATCAAGAGGTAATCCTAGCTACTACTCTTTCACTTACCTCTTTGAGTCTGATTTCGTATATTCAACCTACTTAATCTCTCTCCATTCAACTTCCTCCTTTCCCTCCCTACTTACCATGGCCACTTTTCCACTTCTCTCTTGGATTAATTGGTTTTATAAACTCTCCTTTTTCTTCCAAACACAGTATTGACAATGTTGACAGTGCCCTTTCTTAACTGCAAATCTTAATTATTCACT
The DNA here is from genome assembly GCF_964341445.2 of Mesoplodon mirus. Taxonomy (NCBI): domain Eukaryota; kingdom Metazoa; phylum Chordata; class Mammalia; order Artiodactyla; family Ziphiidae; genus Mesoplodon; species Mesoplodon mirus. Next base: position 49,695,767 of record NC_138984.1, read on the forward strand.
GCTCTTTATAATTTTTTAGTTATCCAAAATATTAAAAATAAATTTCAAGATCATTAGTTTATCATGAAAATAGTCTATAATCTCACTCCTCCTGGTCTGAACTCCCCCTCTAAACACTAACTACTTATGTTCCAATGACAAGAATGTACTTGTAGCTACTCAAGCTGATTCATGCATCCATCATGTCCTCATCCGAGTAGAAGACTGAGGGAGAGATTTTAAAAACGAAACAAAACAAAAAACAAGAAAACACAGGACACAGCATGGGGAGACAATATTTTCAAAAGTTTAGTAAAAGATTGGTAAAATAGTAACACTGGGAATCTAAGGAGGGCTTGACTGAAAAATGAGACAAATCTGAGCACATTTAGATCTGGCATAAGTTAATCAATTTAAAGATCGAACTCTAGAGAAGTCATGAAGAATTTAAGAAGGATCACATTTGCCAGTATGTAACCATGTTAAGTAATGGTTTTGTGCATCAAAGACTGAATAATTGAAAAAATATAGTCAGAAAAAGAGAAATTTCTGAACTTATGAGAGAACATTATATTATTATGTTTTCACAATCTTACAAGTACATAGAAAGAAACAGAACTCACTTCTCTCTCTTTATTTTTTTACATTTTTCTGTACAGCTTTTTGTTTGAATACCTGTCTTCTTTTTTTTTAAATTAATTTATTTTTTATTTGTTTATTTTTTTTTTTGGCTGCGTTGGGTCTTCATTGCTGTGCGCGGGCTTTCTCTAGTTGCAGTGAGGTGGGGGGGGCAGCTACTCTTCGCTGTGGTGTGTGGAGTTCTCATTGTGGTGGTTTCTCTTGTTGCAGAGCATGGATTCTAGGCACACGGGCTTCAGTAGTTGTTGTACGTGGGCTCAGTAGTTGTGGCTCGTAGGCTCAGTAGTTGTGGCCCATGGGCTTAGTTGCTCCGTGGCATGTGGGATTTTTCCGGACCATGGATTGAACCCTTGTCCCCTGCATTGGCAGGTGGATTCTGAACCACTGTGCCACCAGGGAAGTCTGAGAACTCACTTCTCTTAAGCCTTGAAATTCTCTGGAGAAGGTGCCAAACTACAGCTGCTGCCTCTCCAAGAGCAGAACTATAACACAGGACTGATAGCCCAATTCCCTGTGTAAAAAGCAATTGGATCTTAAAAGAGACATCAAACAGTCACTTGGGGGAATTAGGTATCATTTCTGCCTGGTGGCTTGCTGAATCCATCTGGGAACAATTTCCATGTTCTTTGTTTAAGCTAATAAGGTTATGACCTAATGTTGTATTCCATTAAGGAATCTCTAGAGTCTTTTATTGCCTGAGGGGACCTAGAATCAGCAGTGAGGAAAATGGGATGGTGAAAGATGTTATGTTCCTGGATCTGTGTTCACAATGCATTTGTCAAATGACAGCTTGTGTACTGTACTTGTATATTTTAAAATGACATTTTACAGATTTAAGGCACTTGGTGTTCATATGTATCAAAACAAGAAAAGTTGACAAGGGGCCATAAACTAACATGCTATAGTGACACAACAACAAAAATCAAAAGTCTGACTTTCTTTTACATGCACCCAGATCTCATGTCCTCATCTTGGTAAAGTCAGTGTGACAGCATTTCATTCATTGTAAGGTGTTGGCTACCTGTATTATATGGTAGAATTACTTTAAGATTAGATTAATTTTTATTTTATTTTTTTATTTTTTTATTAGTTTCTGCTTTATAACAAAGTGAATCAGTCATACACATACATCTGTTCCCACATCCCTTCCCTCATGCATCTCCCTCCCTCCCACCCTCCCCATCCCACCCCTCCAGGCGGTCACAAAGCACCGAGCTGATCTCCCTGTGCCATGCGGCCACTTCCCACCATCTATCTACCCCACGTTTGGTAGTGTATATATGTCCATGCCTATCTTTCGCTTTGTCACAGCTTACCCTTCCCCCTCCCCATATCCTCAAGTCCATTCTCAAGTAGGTCTGTGTCTTTATTCCCGTTTTACCCCTAGGTTCTTCATGCCATTTTTTTTTTTTAAATTCCGTATATGTGTGTTAGCATACGGTATTTGTCTTTCTCTTTCTGACTTACTTCACTCTGTATGACAGACTCTAGGTCTATCCACCTCATTACAAATAGCTCAGTTTCGTTTCTTTTTATGGCTGAGTAATATTCCATTGTATATATGTGCCACATCTTCTTTATCCATTCATCCGATGATGGACACTTAGGTTGTTTCCAGCTCCGGGCTATTGTGAATAGAGCTGCAATGAACATTTTGGTACATGTCTCTTTTTGAATTATGGTTTTCTCAGGGTATATGCCTAGTAGTGGGATTGCTGGGTCATATGGTAGTTCTATTTTTAGTTTTTTAAGGAACCTCCATACTGTTCTCCATAGTGGCTGTACCAAGTTACATTCCCACCAGCAGTGCAAGAGTGTTCCCTTTTCTCCACACCCTCTCCAGCATTTATTGTTTCTAGATTTCTTGATGATGGCCATTCTGACTGGTGTGAGATGATATCTCATTGTAGTTTTGATTTGCATTTCTCTGATGATTAATGATGTTGAGCATTCTTTCATGTGTTTGTTGGCAGTCTGTATATCTTCTTTGGAGAAATGCCTATTTAAGTCTTCTGCCCATTTTTGGATTGGGTTGTTTGTTGTTTTGCTATTGAGCTGCATGAGCTGCTTATAAATTTTGGAGATTAATCCTTTGTCAGTTGCTTCATTTGCAAATATTTTCTCCCATTCTGAGGGTTGTCTTTTGGTCTTGTTTATGGTTTCCTTTGCTGTGCAAAAGCTTTTAAGTTTCATTAGGTCCCATTTGTTTATCTTTGTTTTTATTTCCATTTCTCTAGGAGGTGGGTCCAAAAGGATCTTGCTGTGATTTATGTCATAGAGTGTTCTACCTATGTTTTCCTCTAAGAGTTTGATAGTTTCTGGCCTTACATTTAAGTCTTTAATCCATTTTGAGCTTATTTTTGTGTATGGTGTTAGGGAATGATCTAATCTCAAACTTTTACATGTCCTTGTCCAGTTTTCCCAGCACCACTTATTGAAGAGGCTGTCCTTTCTCCACTGTACATTCCTGCCTCCTTTATCAAAGATAAGTTGGCCATATGTGCATGGGTTTATCTCTGGGCTTTCTATCCTGATCCACTGATCTATCTTTCTGTTTTTATGCCAGTACCACACTGTCTTAATTACTGTAGCTTTGTAGTATAGTCTGAAGTCAGGGAGCCTGATTCCTCCAGCTCCGTTTTTCGTTCTCAAGATTGCTTTGGCTATTCGGGGTCTTTTGTTTTTCCAAACAAATTTTGAAATTTTTTGTTCTAGTTCTGTGAAAAATGCCAGTGGTAGTTTGATAGGGATTGCATTGAATCTGTAGATTGCTTTGGGTAGTACAGTCATTTTCACAATACTGATTCTTCCAATCCAGGAGCTAGATTAATTTTATATAGCAGACACTGTCATGGTTTCTGTCCCTGAGAATTATCATTGTATCCGACGTTCTGAACACTAGCCAATTGAAAATGAGTAAATTAATGACTGCTTTAAAATGAGCAAATTAATAATTGCTTTTACATTGGATATTAGATAATAAACTACCATACACACTGATTTTATAACATCCTTATTTTAGAAATATTTTTAAAAATATGAATTGTGAAAATAAGATCAAGTAGCAATACAGGCATACTTTGTTTTATTTTACTTTGCTATTTTGCACTTTGCAGATACTGTGTTTTTTACAGACTGAAGAATTGCGGTAACCCTGCATCAAGCAAGTTTATTGGTGCAATTTTCCAACATCATTTGCTCACTTCCTGTCTCTGTGTCACATTTAGTAATTCTTGCAATATTTCAAACCCTCCACCAGCAAAAAGATTATGACTCACTGAAGGATCAGATGACAGTTAGCATTTTTAAGCAATAAAGTACTTTTAATGAAGGTATGTACATTGTTTTTTGGACAGAATATTATTTCACACTTAATAGACTACAGTATATTGTTAACAGAACTTCTTTTTTTTTTCTTGTGTGAATTTTTTTAAACATTTTTATTGGAGTATAATTTATTTACAATGGTGTGTTACTTTCTGCTTTGTAACAAAGTGAATCAGTTATTCATATACATATATCCTCATATCTCTTCCCTCTTGCATCTCCCTCCCTCCGACCATCCCTATGCCACCCCTCTAAGTGGTCACAAAGCACCGAGCTGATCTCCCTGTGCTATGCGGCTGCTTCCCACTAGTTATCTATTTTACATTTGGTAGTGTATATATGTCCATGCCACTCTCTCTTTGTCGCAGCTTACCCTTCCCCCTCCCCATATCCTCAAGTCCATTCTCTAGTAGGTCTGCGTCTTTATTGCCGTCTTGTCCCTAGGTTCTTCATGATCTTTTTTTTTTTTTTAGATTCCATATATATGAGTTAGCATACGGTATTTCTTTTTCTCTTTCTGACTTACTTCACTCTGTATGACAGGCTCTAGGTTCATCCACCTCACTACAAATAATTCAATTTCGGTTTCTTTATGGCTGAGTAATATTCCATTGTATATATGAACCACACCTTCTTTATCCATTCATCTGTTGATGGACATTTAGGTTGCTTCCATGTCCTTGCTATTGTAAATAGAGCTGCAATGAACATTGTGGTACATGACTCTTTTTGAATTATGGTTTTCCCAGGGAATATGCCCAGTAGTGGGATTGCTAGGTCATATGGTAGTTCTATTTTTAGATTTTTAAGGAACCTCCATACTGTTCTCCCCAGTGGCTGTATCAATTTACATTTCCACCAACAGGGCAAGAGGGCTCCCTTTTCTCCATACCCTCTCCAGGATTTATTGTTTGTAGATTTTTTAATGATGGCCATTCTGACTGGTGTGAGATGATATCTCATTGTAGTTTTGATTTGCATTTCTATAATGGTTAATGATGTTGAGCATTCTTTCATGTGTTTGCTGGCAATCTGTATATCTTCTTTGGAGAAATGTCTATTTAGGTCTTCTGCCCATTTTGGATTTGGTTGTTTGTTTTTCTGATATTGAGCTGCATGAGCTGCTTGTATATTTTGGAGATTAATCCTTTGACAGTTGCTTCATTTGCAAATATTTTCTTCCTTTCTGAGGGTTGTATTTTCGTCTTGTTTATGCTTTCCTTTGCTGTGCAAAAGCTTTGAAGTTTCATTAGGTCCCATTTGTTTATTTATGTGTTTATTTCCATTTCTCTAAGAGGTGGATCAAAAAGGATCTTGCTGTGATTTATGTCATGGAGGGCTCTGCCTATGTTTTCCTCTAAGAGTTTGATGGTGTCTGCCTTTACATTTAGGTCTTTAATCCATTTTGAGTTTATTTCTGTGTATGGTGTTAGGGAGTGTTCTAATTTATTTCTCTTACATGTAGCTGTCCAGTTTTCCCAGCACCACTTATTGAAGAGGCAGTCTTTTCTCCACTGTTTATTCTTGCCTCCTTTATCAAAGATAAGGTGACCATATGTGCATGGGTTAATCTCTGGACTCTCTATCCTGTTCCATTGATCTATATTTCTGTTTTTGTGCCAGTACCATATTGTCTTGATTACTGTAGCTTTGTAGTATAGTCTGAAGTCAGGGAGCCTGATTCCTCCAGCTCCGTTTTTCTTTCCCAAGATTGCTTTGGCTATTCAGGGTCTTTTTTGTTTCCATACAAATTTGTAGATTTTTTGTTCTAGTTCTGTGAAAAATGCCAGTGGTAGCTTGATAGGGATTGCATTGAATCTGTAGATTGCTTTGGGTAGTAGAGTCATTTTCACAATGTTGATTCTTCCAATCCAAGAACATGGTATATCTCTCCATCTATTTGTATAATCTTTAATTTCTTTCATCAGTGTCTTATAATTTTCTGCATACAGGTCTTTTGTCTCCTTAGGTAGGTTTATTCCTAGATATTTTATTCTTTTTGTTGCAATGGTAATTGGGAGTGTTTTCTTAATTTCACTTTCAGATTTTTTCATCATTAGTGTATAGGAATGCAAGAGATTTATGTGCATTGATTTTGTATCCTGCTATTTTACCAAATTCCTTGATTAGCTCTAGTAGTTTTCTGGTAGCATCTTTAGGATTCTCTATGTATAGTATCATGTCATCTGCAAACAGTGACAGTTTTACTTCTTCTTTTCCAATTTGGATTCCTTTTATTTCTTTCTTTTTTTTTTTTTTTTTTTTTTCCGTACGCGGGCCTCTCACTGTTGTGGCCTCTCCCGTTGCGGAGCACAGGCTCCGGATGCGCAGGCTCAGCGGCCATGGCTCACAGGCCCAGCCGCTCCGCGGCATATGGGATCCTCCCAGACCGGGGCACGAACCCATATCCCCTGCATCGGCAGGCGGACTCTCAACCACTGCGCCACCAGGGAGGCCCCTTTTTATTTCTTTTTCTTCTCTGATTGTTGTACCTAAAACTTCCAAAACTATGTTGAATAATAGTGGTGAGGGTGGGCAACCTTGTCTTGTTCCTGATCTTAGTGGAAATAGTTTCTATTTTTGACTATTGAGGACAATGTTAGCTGTGGGTTTGTCATATGTGGCCTTTATTGTGTTGAGGAAAGTTCCCTCTATGCCTACTTTCTGGAGGGTTTGAATCATAAATGGGTGTTGAATTCTGTCAAAACTTTTTCTGCATCTATTGAGATGATCATATGGTTTTTCTCCTTCAATTTGTTAATATGGTGTATCACATTGATTGATTTGTGTATGTTGAAGAATCCTTGCAATCCTGCGATAAACCCCACTTGATCATGATCTGTGATCCTTTTAATGTGCTGTTGGATTCCGTTTGCCAGTATTTTGTGTAAACAGAACTTTTGTATGCATTGGGAAAGCAAAGAAATTTGTTTAAATTGCTTTATTGCAGTAGTCGCTTTATTGCAGTGTTCTGTGACCAATCCCATGAAACCTCTGAGGTATACATGTATGTTATATTGTTCTTATTTTGATTACACGTTACTGCCATAATATCATAATTTGTAATTATGTTTTATTCTAATAAATAATAAAATGCATATAATTATGAACATAGCAAGATACCATCATAATTTATTTACTTTACACTCAATACTTTAAACTCAATATTTTGAGGAACACAGCAACTCAATACTTTAAAATAAAATAAGGACTACCTAGGAGTAGCAAATATTTTGTGTGCTCCAAATAAGGGTTTTACTCTTAACATGTACAATTTGAGAAATTTTAGATGACAAGATCTAATATGGATTTAATAATTATAATGTAATTTGCTATTTTTAACAGCATCTATAGATATCTAAAAAAAGATGGATTTAGATAATTATTTTGTCTGTGGATTATATGGATTTCCAGACTTCTTACAATAACTGCAGTGTGCCACTGACTTTTAAATTCTATTAGTTGGTAACCACTAATCAGAACACTAACATTTGTACCAAAATACTTTAAAATGTTACATTGTTTGGATTGGAAAATTTCTTCTTTAAGCATAATTTTAATTTTGTAAAGAGAACCTCCTATACCTCTCAAAGTAGAGCTCAGGGCTGAGTCTAATAAATATCTGTCCTTGACAGTAATGATTTGGTGTAGACAGGCACTACAGGATGTTAAAATGTCAGGTCCTCAATAGAAGAGATTAACCCTTATACTCAAAATTCTACCTAAGCTAAAGAAATGCTCAAAGCCATGCCTATTAAACCAACAGATATGCAAGAGCAACTACCCAAGTGAAGGGGATCTCATTTACATATGTCAAATTAAGTCCCCATGTTCCAAAAAAGATGCCAGAAATTTAAGTGAGTTTTAAATAGGTCAGAAAAATCTACTCAAGTTTAGAAGGGCCTCTCAGTTACTAGAGTAGTGATTATATCCCAGGCAGCACTTGAAAGCCAGAAACTGCCATGCTGTGCTGAATAAATTCTCATCAATGACCTTTCCATGACAACTTTCTCATTTCCTATAATGTGGAGACAATTAGGTATTAAATTACGTGTTTGTGGAGCAAAGAAGCAACCTTTGAAGCAGAGGTTTTGCTGAAGAATGTGTTGTGTGAACGTGTAAAAATAGCTCCTAACAAGTAATGTAGTTGTACAATGTCCAGTTCCTTAATTTAACAAATGAGAAAACTGACATGCAAATAACTTCACTGACTTGATAAGTGTGACTCAGCAATTTTGAGTCAGAATCGTACTGAACTCACAGTTTGATGCACAAGCTAGTGATCTTTCCATCGAAATGTTAGTTTTGTACTTTTAAATGATTCAAGTTAACTATCTGTCTTTCTAATTATTCATCCACTTAACAGAAATTTATTGATGTTTGTGAGACACACCCCAAACAAAGAAACCTATGGAACTGCATGGAAGTTTCTAGCTTTCCAGAGATTAATAAAACACACTCCCTACCCAGAAGGAGGTCACAGTCATTAGTCAGTACATAGATTTTGAGAAATTTCTATGTTTAAGTACTGTTTTATGTGCTGGGCATACAGCAGTGCACAAGACAAAAAGTCTCCCTTTCTTATTGAGCATAACCAATAATTACAAGGGTGTAAAACGTGCTATATTTAAAGTGTACACTACATGTTTCAAGCACATATATGCATATACTTCAGCATCTGAGAAGGCAAAGGGTCAGAGTAAAGCTTCATCTTGGTGGGACCAATAGTAGAGGCTAAATGAAGAAGACAACCTAAACAAAAGCAAAGCCAGGAAGAAGATAAAGTATGATTTGGGACGTATTACATGTTTTGGATGGTTAGCATAGGAGAAAGTGGAGGATTCTGGGAGACAGACCTGTAGAGTTAGGCAGGTGTCATTTAACATTAAATTTTGCTTTAAAAAATCCTTACAGATGGTTAAATAAAACATGATCAGTGACAAAGTAAAACTAGATATTTTCATTCACTTCATAAACTCATATTTCAATGTGAATAAAAAAGATCTTTGCTCAGTCCTTTAATTTTACCCCTAGTATATATATATATATATTTTTTATTCAGGAAAACTCAAGGAAATACAAAACCATAGGGCTCTCAGTATCTGAGGTAGACATCCATGCGATTAATAGAGAACATAGACAAATACAAGATAATTGAGGCTTTGCCTAAAATTTTCCTATGACTTTCTATCTCCTAAGACCTAAAATGTGACCCTATCTCTTGCATATACATGTGAATTTACCAATGTGATTATTTAATTCATTATAGTTTTGTGTTGCATTATATTTAGATGAATACAGTTATTCATTCTTTCAGTTAATTAGCCAGAATAATGCTACGTAGCTTAACACAACAAACGTTTATTTCCCACTCATAGTTCATACCTACCATGGGTCAGTGGGAGTTATGCTTCACATGGTTACTCGGGACCCAGGCTGGTACAAAGTCTACCATCTTGAAGCTATACCATCTGGAGTATTTGGCATATGCAGTCACTTTAGTAGGGAAGAAAAGAGCTGCTTTGTCATGTCCTGGCTCTACAATGCTTTGTCTCAGAAAGGATATGAAACACTTTGAGTCATAGCCCTTTGGCGAAGAATTTTACCTCTAGTAGTTTTTTTTTTTTTTTTTTTTTTTTTTTTTTTGCGGTATGTGGGCCTCTCACTGTTGTGGCCTCTCCCGTTGCGGAGCACAGGCTCCGGATGCGCAGGCCCAGCGGCCATGGCTCACGGGCCCAGCCGCTCCGCGGCATATGGGATCCTCCCAGACCGGGGCACGAACCCGTATCCCCTGCATCGGCAGGCGGACTCTCAACCACTTGCGCCACCAGGGAGGCCCTACCTCTAGTAGTTTTTACTACATTATTAAAAATAAAACAAACTTTCAATTTAGGCAAAATCTACTAGAAGGTGGCCAACTAAAATTTGTTACAATGTTTCTCCTTCCATAAACATGCTATTTTCCATTAATTAAGTTCTACCAAACTTTCAACACCCAACTCAAATCCTAATTTTCCCAAGAATTCCTGATCTCACCATTCAGAAATGAGCATTTGACAGTTTTGTTACAGGTCTTTTAATATTGGTTATTTTTACTTCCCCAAATAAATAATAAGCACCTGGAAATTAGAGGCTAATATTATACTTTTTTTTTCTTTTTGCATTCTCATAGAAGCTATGAGAGTGTCTTAGAATGGTTAAAAAGTAAAAATAAAAAATAAGTAATTCTCTATAAATAATTTGCTGGCTAAAATGAACATGGAAATATAGTAAACCCAACAATAATGTGATTTTGGATGGTATTCCCTGTCAATTGACTCTCAGACTTCGGGGTCTTTCATCCAGCTTCACTGATGTTTTTCACCTCACAATAACACAAACATGAAGTTTACATGATTGAATATTTATATTAGGGCTCACTTATATATTGCTGGCAAGGTGAGTTGCTCGGTATAAACACTAGTGCCTCATTTTATGTTACTCTTTTTATTATTTATTTATTTCTATTTATTATTCCACCAATGATAGTAAACATAATAAATCAATGTTGCTTGCATTTTCTGGAGAATGGGAGAAACAAAATAGCAACCAGTATAGTCAGGGCAAAACCTCATAATCAACGATACTCTTCTTAGTTTTTGTTAATCACGTTTTACCTCTTCTTCCTAGGAAAAAAATATACCATAGAATGACAAGGATAGACCCACCTCCAGAAAGAAAAACCATGGGCTTGCCCTAATTTTGGATGATACTGCTAGAAATTGTATTCCCTTTGTTCCTTGTCAGTGAAGGCTTTGCTGGCTGCTGCCTACATACTTTCCTAAAGAGTATCCTTCCTCCACGCTTTCCCTCGTGATATTCCAAGGTCAAATCTGACACAGAGAGCTGTCAGAGAAGAGAAGGGGAAAATATTTATTCGATTATGGGTTTTTTTCTGTTTTTTTTTTTTTTTTTTTTTTCCTGGCTGGATCTTATTTCCCCAGTCAGGGATCAAACCGACACCTCCTGCAGTGGAAGTGTCTTAACCACTGGACTGCCAGGGAAGTGCCTCCATTGTGTTTTTTTTCTTCATCTGAGCTAGAAGTATTAAGAGGGAAGGGGATTATTTTGTTCTCTTTTTTTTTGGCTGAGTAATATTCCATTGTATATATGAACCACATCTTCTTTATCTATTCCTCTGTTGAAGGACATTTAGGTTGCTTCCATGACCTGGCTATTGTAAATAGTGCTGCAATGAACATTGGGGTGCATGTATCTTTTCGAATTATGGTTTTCTTTGGATTTTGCCCAGAAGTGGGATTGCTGAATCATATGGTGGCTCTATCTTTAGATTTTTAAGGAACCTCCATACTGTTCTCCATAGTGGTTGTAACAATTTACATTCCCACCAACAGTGTAGGCAGGTTCCCTTTCCTCCCCACCCTCTCCAGCATTTATTGTTTGTAGATTTTTTTTGATGATGGCCATTCTGACTGGTGTGAGGTGATACCTCATTGTAGTTTTGATTTGCATTTCTCTGATAATTAGTGATGTTGAGCACCTTTTCATGTGCTTTTTAGCCATCTGTATGTCTTCTTTGGAGAAATGTCTATTTAGATCTTCTGCCATTTTTTTGATTGGGTTGTTTGGTTTTTTGATATTGAGCTGCATGAGCTGTTTGTATATTTTGGAGATTAACCCCTTGTTGGTTGTTTCATTTGCAAATATTTTCTCCCATCCTGAGGGTTGTCATTTTGTTTATGGTTTCCTTTGCTGTGCAAAACTTTAAAGTTTAATTAGGTCCCATTTGTTTATTTTTGTTTTTTATTTTCATTACTCTAGGATGTGGATCAAAAAAGATCTTGCTGCGACATGGATGGAGCTAGAGATTATCATACTGAACTATTGATAAGTTAGACATAGAAAGACAAACATCATATGATATTGCTTATATGTGGAATCTAAAAAAAAGTGTACAAATGAACTTATCTACAAAACAGAAATAGAGTTACAGGTGTAGAAAAAAACTTATGGTTACTGGGGGGGTAAGGAGAGGAAGGGATAAATTGAAAGTTTGGAATTGACATATACACACTACTATATATAAAAGAGATAACTAATAAGGACCTAGTGTATAGCACAGGGAACTCTATTCAGTACTGTGTAATGGACTATATAGGAAGAAAATCTAAAAAAGAGTGGATATATGTATATGTATAAATGATTCACTTTGCTGTACACCTGAAACTAACACATTGTAAATCAACTATACTCCAATAAATATGAAAAAATAAATAAATTTTAAAAAGAGGGGAGGGGGGAAAAGGTAAATACTTGTTTTCTGTTTTATTTGACTTCTTCCTCACGACCCAGAGGCCCTCTACTTTCTCCTCTCTCAGTATCCAACCAGATTCCACAGAAACTGTCAACTCTGACAGTGTGTGGCTGTAACATTAGGGTCAGCAGAACTAGAATTTTCTTGTGGTTCAATCACACTGCCATTTTCCCTTATAGTTAGATATTAGCTGTTCTCAGAAATATGCAGCTTGTGGGGCCAGGCAGCTGATAAATCTACATGCAAGTGAATTTAGAACAGGTTTCCTATACACAGATTTAAAAAAATTGAATATCTTAAAGGTTTGTGGCTACTACGATTAGAATTCAGAGGTCTTGATTTGCATTTTATTTAGATATTGGAATAAGCTATGGATGACTCAAACTACATAAAACAATTGATAACTTGGTCCAAATTTGAGTGATTCCGTGGTGATGGGTGATTATATTCTTAACTTTTCTAAAAGAATAACAACCTATTTGTAATGCTTTTCTGTAACTCTCTGCTAAATTATTCTGCAAAGCTAGAAAACAAATTCTTTTTTTTTTTTTTTTTTTTTTTTTTTTGGCGGTACACGGGCCTCTCACCATTGCGGCCTCTCCCGTTGCGGAGCACAGGCTCCAGACACGCAGGCTCAGCGGCCATGGCTTACAGGCCCAGCTGCTCCGCAGCATGTGGGATCTTCCCAGACTGGGGCACGAACCCACGTCCCCTGCATTGGCAGGCGGACTCTCAACCACTGAGCCAACAGGGAAGACCCAAGAAAACAAATTCTTAAGATGATTATTTTCACTGCTATGTTGTAATTTTTTTAATTGAAGTATAGTTGATATACAATATTAGTTTCAGTTGTACAACATAGTGATTCAATACTTTTATGGATTATGCTCCATTTAAAGTTCTTAGAAAATATTGACTATATTCCCTGTGCTGTAAAATATATATCCTCATAGCTTATTTATTTTATACATAGTAGTTTGTACCTCTTAATTTCCTAACCCTATCTTGCTACTCCTCCCTTCCTTCTCCCAACAGGTAACTACTAGTTTGTTCTCTATATGTGTGAATCTATTTCTATTTTTTTTAATATACGTTCATTTGTCTTATTTTTTAAGATTCCACATATGTGATATCATACAGTATTTGTCTTTTTCTGTCTGACTTATTTCACTAAGCATAATGTTGTGTAGGTCCATCCACATTCTTGCAAATGGCAGGATTTCATTCTTTTTATAGCTGAGTAATATTCCATTGTATATACATACCACATCTTCTTTATTCATTCATCTTTTGTTGGACACTGGGTTTCTTCAATATCTTGGCTATTATAAACAGTGCTGTTATGAACATTGGAGTGCATGTATCTTTTCAAATTAGTGTTTTTATTTTCTTTGGATATATACAGGAGTGGAATTGCTGGATCATATGGTAGTTCTATTTTTAGTTTTCTGAGGACCCTCCATAATGTTTTCCATAGTGGCTGAGCCAATTTACATTCCCACCAACTAGGGTTCCACTTTCTCTACATCCTTGCTATATTTTGCATATCTTTTATTGTTAAATATACAGATTTACTTATACTAAATCAGATTCAGTTATACTAAATGGTTAGTTAATTTCTAATATAATCATGGTACTACAATGTATATATTATTATGCTCTATAAATCACAATAAAATAAAAGGGAAAGGAAGGAAGTTAGTTGTAGATTAGGTATCTAGAAAATGATACTCATATACCCAGCAATGTATATATTTGACCAGTTTATTAAAAAGCTGAAAAGAGATGGTTATCATTTGCTCTTGATCCAATTTACTAATAAATCAAATTAAATAAGTGATTTTATTGGTGAACAACATAGAAAGCAAATTACTATGTGAGACAATATAAAGGAATAAAGAGCATGACATTGGTATGCAGTACAGCTGATGCTAATGTGTCCTTTCCTTGTCAGTGATTTTGATTCTACATAACTGATGTGCTGGCTGAATCCTGGCATTTAATTGTAATCATAATTTGCCATCTCTATAGTATGCTATCCTTAAAATGCAACATCCAACAAATGAAAAAGCAGATTTTTTACTGCAAATTTGTAACACCTCAATGCCTATCATTGGGAAATTCATCTGCAAATCCAGTATCTTATTATTCTCTAATTTGAAAGAGTCTAGGAAAAAATAACATTGTGTGAGGAAGAATTATATTGTAAAGAAAGTATTAGTAACATTTGACACTTAATGAAAATTTCCTTTACATATGAAGACACATTTCAGAGATTTTTTTTTGCAAATAAACAGTATTTCTACATTTCTTATTCTGGTAGAAATTTATACAGTGGAATGGTTTGCAGTATATTTGATCAACTTTATGGGAAAAGAATATTTCCAATTTTAGGGAAAACTAGTGATAATGACTATTATCATAATGAAATAGTTATATGTCTGTCCAGATTGAGTGTTAAATTAAAAAAAAATAGAGCTTGTTTGTGTTGATATGACTGTGTGACTATGTATATGAATGTGTACACTGAGTACAAGAAACAGCTGTGAACATATATGATTGACTTGTTAATAACCTAAAAACCGGATGAATCTTACAACCCTGTATGATAATCATCTGTAGCAGAGGCTGGCAAGCTCTGTAAAAATAGTAAGCATTTAGACTTTATGGACCATATGGTATTTGTTGCAACTCCTCAACTCTGTTATTGTCAGGGGAAGAGCACTCATAGGTAATACAGAGACAAATGGGTATGGCTGTGCTTTAGTAAGATTTTATTTACCCAAACAGTTGTCTGGTTGGATTTGGCTAATGAGCCAAAGTTTGCCCATTTTTGATCTATGAACAAAAAAAGTAATACGTGTTTGACTTAACAACTGACTCAAGCTGAATGCTTATGAGAACCAATCGCCTTAATCCATTTCACTATTTTAATTCACTGGGGAAGTTAATGGGAGATTTATCAGAAATCAAAACATTTATATTTTGCAAAGGAATTTTGGGTTTATATACTACTCCTGACATGTAAAGTAAAAAATATAAAAGAGTACCTGTAGAATCAAAGTATTGATGTTATTTGAATAGTTTATATACAGTATATATAAATAAGTATATATAAATACAAATTCACACACATGTATATACACATGTGGATGATTTTATTAGCATACTTTTAACCTCCACCTTAAAAACTAAACACTCAATTAACTGTATTACTATGCATATAGTATAGGTATTAAATGCATATATATTTTTAAAAGGCCCCACCATAACACTTACAAAGAAGATATTGACTTATAAAAGAGAACTAAATGGCTATATCTTGATATTTGTAGAATACTTTAAGTGTGTCTCTTAAGTTACTAAAAGGTATCTAAGACACTATTTTATAATCCTCTAAAAGAGTCAAACTTCAGGAATTCAGCGTACTATTATCTTTCCAGAGAAAAACACATGTCTAGAGTGGATTGTGTTAAGGGACATGCTTATAAACACAAACACCAGAGGTAGAAAATAAAAATTGACTATTATAAATAATGTTTTATACGTTAAAAGTCATTGTGTTGCATTTTGTAAAGCATTTTATTAAATTTTAATGTTTACTTCTGGATTTTAGAACAAGTTTCTACTAAATATGTAGGCTTCACATTTCTACTTAACTCTTCAAATATTGCATTTGAATAAAGTATTATATTCAAATATTAAGTATTTAATGCCCATTCAGCCATAAAAATGTATTAATGCACAAAATGTGAGTTATAAGATATAATCTGCTTAAATAATTTGAAAACAAACCATATATGCTTTAGCACTAAGCTACAATACACAGTTTCATACCTGCATTATTCTATACCTGAATATTAAATTCAAGTTTTTATCTTGCTTTAAATATATGGGTTTCATATTTTTCCCTCTTCAACTTTTAATTATTTAGCATCACTTCTGCCAGAAAAAAAATATATGGATTTGTGCACATATCAATTCAATCTCTCAATGAATAAAAATTAGACAAAAAAATAAGATTTTTTTAAAATAAAAGTTTTAGCTATCAGTGAGCAGAGGAAATATATATATTTAAATGATTCCAAAGCATACTATAAAATAAAAATATAACCTACATTATAAAATAAAATATTGTATAAAAATATGAGATCATATATAATAAACTGATAATATATATTCACTTACATTAACAATTCTGTAATATTTAAATAAATTAAAAGAACTGAACTACCTGATAGCCTCATATTATCTGGAAACATTAGTATTGATTTAAACTCTTCCCATAGAGTTAAGGTTTTAATTGGTAATTCTGCAATTTAAATGCATTTTTCACATATTTAGATATATATATAATTATAAAATATAAATTTTCAATTTTAAATGAAAATATAAAAGAATGAAAAAGCAACAATAATCCCAAATTCATACTTGAATTCTAAATCTAATAGTGAATTCAAGTCTATTTCTTTCCCTTTCTCACTAAGTAATATTGATCTCTGCACAAATATTCAAGGCCAGAAGAAGCAGCTGGAAAATTGAATAATTTAATAAGTGTTTTTCCTAGGCTGCACTGTTATATTGGATACTTAATTACAAACAACACAAGTTATACTCTACAGGGACAATCCTATTCATCAATCATCGAAACAGACTGAAAAAAAAAAAAGAATCTGTGGGATCTTTTTCCTCTTTAATTTTAAAAGTAGAAATATACAATATCAAGGTAGCTGTCTTGCACTTTTTATTTAGCATTTTCTGAGCTTTCCTTCAAGCTGTGAAGGTAATTAGGTACTTTTTTTCCCAATTGTGAAGACAATAAGAAATCTAAGTTCAACAAACTCGATTTCACTTGTGCTATATTCATGCTGAGAATTATTTTTTCATCTCATTTTGATAGAAGGAGGCCTTTACAACTATCTTTCAAACATGCAGCTTTACCCACCCTCATCTCCCCCTCCTTTTCTTTCACTCAAAATAAAATGGTGAGCAATTAAACCAGGCTGCTATATTTGGTGCATCCAAACTTCAGGAGTTGATAGCATAATGATTTTAATAACTACTTTAAGTGTAACATGGTAACAAGTTGACACCTGACGTTTGTGTCCTGCAATTTTATTTTCCAGTATTCTATTGTTACACTACAGGAATAGTAATATGATTAGAATGAATATTACAATGTTTTCTTTACCTCTGATTTAGATCTGATATACATATGTTACATATATTTTTTTAGGACAGTCAAGGTAAAGCACGCACTAAATTGTAAGGGGACTATCTGGAAAGAACACAGGTAATATTTTGTTATAAGACCACTCAAACTACTGTTTCCTCACCATTGAAAGCAAAACATATAAACATATGATGTCCTTCATGGTTCTGATAATTCATTAGAATTTCATTCAAACGCAAAATGCAATTTTGTTCTATTTAAATAAAGGCTTTAATATATTTGACCTTTACTTTCCTTTTTTAGTCATTAATAATCTTAGAGGCAAATTTGATTTTTCATTGAGAAAAAAGTATTTTTAACCATCTTAGAACTCAGGTTTAGTACAATAAGCTTGTTCTTTTAATACCTTAAAAAAATAAAAATAGCAATTTTGCCTAAATGTACATCAACTATAAAGATGGTATATAACATCTACATATATGTTAAATTACATATACAACATAAATTTAAAAATATGTCTGCAATGATTACATATATGACATGGCAATTTGTCCTATTTTTTAATCTTGGTTTTTGTTTTTTGTTTTTTTTTTTTGCCGTATGCGGGCCTCTCACTGTTGTGGCCTCTCCCGTTGCGGAGCACAGGCTCCGGACGCGCAGGCTCAGTGGCCATGGCTCACGGGCCTAGCCACTCCATGGCGTGTGGGATCTTCCCGGACCGGGGCACGAACCCGTGTCCCCTGCATCGGCAGGCATACTCTCAACCACTGCGCCACCAGGGAAGCCCCTATTTTTTAATCTTGTTTGAAAATCCTTTCTCATCATCCTGATCATGATCATATATTAGTAGCACTTACCAAAAAATTAGTAAAAGTATTCCTATGTGAAATATAATTTTAAAAAATCTTTTAAAAATGTTGATAAATTCCATCCCCATTAAATATATACACACATGTTTATTTATTTCACTAAAATTGTGTGCATTACAAGGGATAATAATATTGAAATTTAATATTTCTATTAATAGTTCTCCATTAGAGAGAAATGAACTCATTAAAAACAAAGGGGCTTATGAATGGATACATGCAGCAGTGGCCTTACAAGTGTTTCTTTTTTGTATTGTGTTGGAGAGCTCATTCTATTCTGAATTGCTCAGAAATTGCCCACTTACTCATTCAATGACGTTTATTAAATGACTTCTAAACTTGGTAGTGATGGATACACAAAATAATTACTGTAAACATTCCAGGGAACCAAGGTGGACATTTTCTAATTCCCTTTGATATAAATGTATCTTCTGTGTTTGTTTGGTTCAGAAATGATTAAACATTTTCAAAGTCTTTGTTCAGCTTCTTGATTCTCTATAGAACTGTAGATGATATATGCAAATACTAAAAACCTAATTATTGATATACTTCTATATATTGGTTAGAAACATAATTTCTTATAAGAGACATTTATTTCCTAGATGTTTCAGGGAGAACAAATTCCTTGGCTTAAAAATTCACTGAGTCAGTGTTTTTTTAAATCCCTGTTCCAAATGTGAATAAATGTCAAAATTTTCAAATTCAACAAATATTTGCACATCTCTCCTTAGTTCAATTGCTAATGGCTTCTTATTTTGAAGTCTGAACTATCTTTACTGAAATAAAGGCTAAAATCTTTTTGACAAACAGAATGTCTTTTTGATTTCAAAACAATTCAAATATTTTGACCAAAATAATAAAGTGCCTACATTTTTTCCCCTGAGATCTCTTCAACTTTCGATTAGTGACATCTTTGAAGGAGGTTCTGAAATATTTAGAAAAAATCTGGAAATATATCTCTGAAGGCTTGAATTATCTGCTATGGCTAACTAAACTATGGTAGGTGATTTAAGATTATATTCAGTAACATTTCACTGTCCAAGGCTAGGTCTCCAGCTATAAGTATCTGACAATATCATTTAAGCATTTACCATGACATTATGACAATTTTTAAAATGAAAGACAGACAGCACTGTTGAACTATTAACAATTTTAAGATTGCTCAAGAAAGTTATAACTTTATAAGCCCAGATAATCCACATCTAAACTTTGCTTTCTTTTCTACAACCACCAATTTCTCTTATAAGTAGGGAAAAATGTTGATATGTTATATTTTGTTTAAAAGGAATCTGAGAAGAAGGAGGCAATTGAGGAAATTTGGAACTCAAGAACCTTAGACGTTTTTTCTTTCCAAGCATATCTATCTAAATGCTCTAAGCAGCTCTAAGGAGAAGTTTTTAAAGTGTGCTCCCTGCACCAGCAGCATCAACTTGACCTGGGACCATTTTAGAACAGAAACTTCTGGGTCCTGCTCCATGTCTACTAAATCAGAAACTCTGAGAGTACACATCAAAATATCTGTTTTACCAAGATCTCCAGGTGGTTCTGAGGCACTCCAGATCTGAATGGAGTTAAAGAAGATGTAGCTGAACCCAGCAAAGTGTACTGCTTTATTTATAGGATGGTTTTCTTGTTCTTGTATAACTCAGTTGATCAAGTTTTCCTTCTTCTATAGATTGCCTGAGTTCTCTGTTGTGAATTCATTAAACTACTCAACTTCCTTTGCTTTTCAATCTGTGTAAATTGCTTGTCACTTGCTTTCATAAAACTTGTAACACTTATCTTCTTTTGGTTTCTAATTTATATAGCTCCCAAGTCTCTCTGTTTATCTAGTTTCTGTTCCACTCTTTTCTACATCATGACTTTTTGAACTTGATTGTACATATGAAACATGTAAAGATCTTGTTAACATACAGATTTAATTCAATTACATGAGTGCAGGACCTGAGATTCTGCATTTCTAAAGTGGTCCTGGAGGATGTTCATGCTGCTGACACAGAGACCAGACTTAGAATAGCAGAGCAATTATTTCTAATACATCTAGACACAATTCAGCAAGTGTTTAAACAGTGACACTGGTGATAGTAATACTATCTATAGTGGATTGAGTGGTAGTCCCCCATAAGATACATCCATCACCAACCTGTGAATTGACCTTATTTGGAAAAAGGGTTTTTGCAGATATAATTAAGTTACTTATCACAAGTTGAGATCATCTAGAATTACCCAGGTAGGACCTAAATCTGATATAAGAGACAGAAAGGAAGACATAAACACAAAGAAGAAAGCTACATGAAGACAGAGGCAGAGTCTGGAGTTATGATGGCCCAAACAAGGAATGCCTGAAGCCACTAGAAGGTGAAAGACGCAAGAAAGAATTTTCCTCTTTGGAAGAGTATGATCCTGCCGACACCTTGATTTTGGACATCTGGCCTCCATAACCGAAAATAAATTGCTATTTTAAGCCACCAAGTTTGTAGTTATTTGTTATAGAAGCCCTAGGAAACTAAAACATTATCACATGCCCAGATTCTGTAAAAGAATGCTCCTTTCTGGGCTTCCCTGGTGGCCCAGTGGTTGAGAGTCCGCCTGCCGATGAAGGGGACACGGGTTCGTGCCCCGGTCAGGGAAGATCCCACATGCCGCGGAGCGGCTGGGCCCATGAGCCATGGCCACAGAGTCTGTGCGTCCTGAGCCTGTGCTCCGCGACGGGAGAGGCCACAACAGTGAGAGGCCCGCGTACTGCAAAAAAAAAAAAAAAAAAAAAAAAAAAAAGAATGCTCCTTTCTTATGCAATTATTAGACAGCAGTATTCAAACTTTTAAGAAGTTACTGAGCACATACAATAGATAAGATATTGTTTTGGAAAATATTTAGAGAATTTTAGACAATACAGACAACCCCATACTCACTGAATTTAAATAAAGAGGGAAGAGTTAGAAAAAAAATTAAAAATAAATAATATATAATGTTAGAAGAAAATAATGTTATGGGAAAATAGAACAAGGTCAAGAGTGTAATAGAGGGTGGTGGATGTTGCTTGCAATTTTAAATATAATAAAATGATACATCATGACTAAGTAGGATTTATTCCAGGTATGAAAGGCTGGCTTGACATTCAAAAATCAATCGGTGAACCCCACTATATCAATAGGCTAAGAAAGAAAAATAAACTTATTGTAGCAATCGATGCCAAAAACATATTTGAAAAAACCCAACAGGATTCATGTTAAAAACTCTCACCAAACTAAGAATACAGGAGAATTTCCTCACTGATAAATATCATCTACAAAAATTCCTGTGGCTATCATACACAATGGAGAAAAACTGGATGCTTTCCCTCTAAGGTTGGTAACATAGCAAGAATATTCACTCTCACCACTCATATTCAATATTGTATTGAAAATCATAGTGCAAAAAATACAAGAAAATGAATTAAAAGGTATGCAAATTGGAGAAGGAGGAAATAAAACTGTCTTTTTTCTCAGATGACGATTGTCTACATAGAAAAACACAAATAATCAACTGAAAGTATCCCGGAACTAATAAGTGAGTATAGCAAGGTCACATGATACAAGATCAATTGTTTTATTATTTACTAGCATGAAAATTAGAATATCAAATTAAGAAAGCAGTACCATTTACAATAACACACACACAAAATGAGATATTTAAGTATAAATCTAACAAAGTATACTCTGAATCTATATGCAGGAAATTATAAGCACTGATTAAACACCCAAAAAGATATAAACAAATAGAGAAATATTCCATGCTCACGAGTTGAAAGGCTCACAATTGTTAAGATGTCAATTACTGCAAATTTGTCAATTACTGATTAGATTCAGCAAAATCTCTTTTAAATCTTTTTTAAAATTAGAGCAAACAATTGTTTAGGTTTCAACAAGCTCATCAGGTGTCTATGTGGAAAAGCAGAAGAATGAGAATAGCCATCTTATTACTGAAGATGAAGAGCAAAGTTGGAGAACACATATTGCCTGATTTTTATACTCACCATAAAAGTAAAGTAATCAAGATAACATGGTATTAGTAAATATCTATATATTTATATGTATTTATATATGTAAAATTATATATATAGAGAGAACATAATAGAACAGAAATAAAGGCAAACAAAAATATAGTCATTTCAACTTTGTTAAAGGAGCAATGACAATTCAATGGAGTAGGATAGTGATGTATGTCTAAACTAGATGAGAGGAATCTTTTCACAATGTATATGTATATCAAATAATCATGATTTAATGAATCATGATGAATGATAAAATCTTAAAATTGTATTTGTCAATTATACTTCAGTAAAGCTAAAAAAATGGAGGATAGACTTTTGGAGGATAGTATACATACATATATTTTCTTGCTCTGTCAGCTTAGAAGACCAAGAAGCAATGACAACCCAAGAGCAACACATACACCTAGATCCCAGATCTTGGCTTCTAATGTCATTTTCCAATAAAAGAAACCAGGGCTCCTTTAAAAAAATAGCTGATTCTAGGATGGTAGAGGAAATATATAAAATGAGATTTGGCCATATTGTAGTGACAGAAAGTAAGGAAGTGCTTAAAAACAAACAAAAGAACCCCACAATGATATAGGTATATCAGAGACATTCAGAAGCCAATTGAAAGAATTCCCATGGTAAAGGTACAATAATTTGAGCAACAAAATAAATAAAGAAGTATTGACTATAACCCAAAGCATAAAATAAGTATTGATGAGCCTATGCTGCTATAAATAAGTGATTAAATAAATAACTGGGGGAGAAGAGACAAATCTCCTATGCTGAACAATTCCAAATATTTTATGTAGATACTTGACCCTCCAGGAGGTAGACTATAACTAAACAGTCTTTAAGCATGTACTGTGCATAGTAATTTTTTCTGCAATATTGAATAGCAGAAGATGAGGAAATGTGCAGTAGAGAAACTTGACAATCATTACTTCAGGCAGTTGACCAAGGAATATATCAACAGAGATGTCATGATAACAGCATGTAGCCTTGTGCTGATGTGATGAAAATGGCACTTTACCTTGGTGTTATTCCTCCCGTAAAACCATAACCCCAGTCTAATCATGAGGACAGCATCACACTAATTCCAACTGAGGTGCATTCTACAAATGGATAAATAAATGTAATACATTATTCTGGATGATATCTTGGGATAAAAGAAGTAAATTAAGTAAAGGCTGAGGAAACTTGAATAAAGAGTGGACTTAAGTCAATAATGATGCATCAATATTGGTTCATCTGCTGTGCTCATACGGACTATGTTAATGTTGGATAATAGATGAAATTGGTTGTGAGGTATTTAAGGACTCTCTGTACTCTCACTGAAAATTTTCTCTCAATCTAAAACTATTCAAAAAATAGTTAATTAAATAAATACATTAAAAATATGACCAGATTTGTAAGTACCTAGGATGCAGATAGTTCAACATACACAAATCAATAAATGTGCTTCACCACATCAACAAAATGAAGAATGGAACCAGAGATTATCATACTAAATGAAGTAAGACAAATAAAGACAAATATCATATGATATCACTTTTATGTGGAATCTAAAAAAAATGATACAAATGAACTTATATACACAACAGAAATAGACCCACAGACATAGAAAACAAACTTACGGTTACCAAAGGGGAAGACAGGGGAGGATAAATTAGGAGATTAGGATTAACATATACACACTACTATATATAATATAGATAATCAACAAGGACCTTCTGTATAGCACAGGGAACTATAATCAATATTTTGTAATAACTTATAAGGGAAAAGAACCTGAAAAAATACACATATGTATGTATAACTGAATCACTTTGAAGTATATCTGAAACTAACACAACATTGTAAATCAACTCTACTTCAATGAAAAAAACCCACAAAAGTTAATGTAGAACTTAACATAAAAGAGTAGACTGTCTTCATTTGAAATTTTAATAAAATGTTAATAAATTTTATTTCTCCATAATAATGAGACCCAATGATGTGAATGATAAATGTGGTTTTAACAAATGAAAAGTTATAGTTATTCTGGGCACATTACACCATCCAAATGTGGTGGTTAGATTTCATTAGTACTTAGTTACATTAAGTGTACTTAAGAGCACTTAAAATAATAGCAGAGTATTCAGACTTGGAAAGCTCTTTTGAGTCTTAAAATAAATTACTATTAATTTATGAAGATTGGTGTATCAAATAGTTTATGGCATATTACTGGTCCAGGAACTATATTCCTGATAAACTTAGACAAGTAAATTAGTAAATAGGGGATAAGGAGGTTGTAGGGTCAATTGTAGATATTTGAGAATATATGTATTGAATGGTTGTGTCCCTGCCAAGATTCATATTCCAAAGCCCTAACCCCCCAAAGTGATCATATTTGGAGGTGGGGCCTTTGGGAGGTAATAGTGGTTAGATTATGTCATGAAAGTGGGAGCCTTATGGGAGGATTAGTTCTTTTACAAAAAGAGGAGGAGACCCTAGACCTCCCTCTGTGCAAACAAAGCAGCATGGCAATCATCTACAAACCAGGAAGAGGGTTCTCACCAGAATCCAACCATGCTGGCACTCTGATCTTGGATTATCACTTTCTAGAAATGTGAAAAATAAATTTCTAATGTTTAAGCCATATAGTCTATGGTGTTTTGCTGTGGCAGCCTGAGCTAACTAAGACAGGGAGTTTTGTTTATAAGGAAAGAAGTGGTAAGCTAAGAAACTGAAAGTAAATTCCAATCATTTCAGAGATAAAAACCTGACAACATGTGTCTCAGGAGGGCAAAATTTAGAGCAAAATACAACAGGTTCACAAAAGTGGAAAACTGGGGTGCTGAGAAACTTTCTCTTACTCTACATTTTTTGCCTGCTTCCAACTTAGAATCACAAGGGCATGCTACCATGTTGGGACAATAGATTTTCTTACAAGCTGTTACAACACAGAGTTTCAGCTGCTGAGAGTGAAACCTATCCCCCACAGCCATGGATATTTGAAAAAAAGACTTTTCAGAGATCACAATGGCGAATGAAATAAAGGGCAATGAAGTGTGTGCACAGTAGAACTTCAAGGAGAATGTTCCACATTTTTATTATAAATGTAATACACAATATAATATATATTCCTATAGTGGGATATAAATAGATATTAATGTCTGTTTATCTAAGATTTCATGCAGCAAAAATCTTTTGCTGTTAAAAAGAAGTTTGAAACCCAATATATCTTTGGAATTACCATCTTAGGCCACTCAGGCTAAAACTGTCTTCAATGCTTAAAAGACAATGTATAATAGCTAACCTTTCCAAAACTGTACTGAGCCACTTGGAAGTATTTATAACGAGCACCTTTTCATTTGTATTTCTTTGTGAATCTGTATAATAGTAACTTTCTGATAACCAAACTGGCCATTTTCATTATGAGAATTTCACTCGTAAACATGATTTTGAAAGAAAACTAGAAAAATGATGTCCTAGTTCTGGCAATAATGTGAAAAAACACTGAATGCTTTATTCCATCTAAATGAAGCAGTTGCCTTAACATTATTTATTAAAGCAGTATGATACTGTTGAAGAGGAAACCTGCTATTTTAGAAACTGACAAAACACTTCTTGTAATTTCAACAGGGAGAGACAGCTTCGTGCCTAAAGAGAGGAAGAGCAATAGTGAAGTGGACTCTTGAGGACCCACATGTGGAAAATAAATGAGAGACTCTGACTCCCAGAGCTGAGACATGCACTGGTGAGGACACTGTGGGAGAGGTGGGCTATCCTAGAGTAAAAGAGATGCTCAAATTTTAAGGCGGGATTTTATTGACTTACAAGGAAAAACAGAGAAGCTGACTTATGAGAAGGTTTCCTATTCAGAGATATCAGAAACACCTAGGGGAGAAACAGCAGAAGATGGAAAAGAGAAAAGAAATGGAAAGGGAGAGAGACTGGCTACTAAATTTAATTGCATTTATTATGTAACAAGAACCTGTAACTCTGTAGACCTACCTCACGGTCTGAAAGGGAGGGAAATAGAAATAACAAAACTAACGATTTATTTTATAATGATTGTTCAGTGTATCATAAGTCTTCTATTGCTTTTCTAAAAATATTCCCTAGAAATGTATTATCTTTAATTGTCATGGTGATCACATTTTAAAGGATATTTAAGATTTAACATATAAGATAAAAACATGATATTTAACATTAAAAACTTGGAAGGTTGTGGTAATCACTGACTGCATTTATTTTTATATGGATTTCTTGAACTTTAGGGCCATGGTATTTTTCTGACCCATCTTGTTCCTAAGCCCCACACTCTACCACTCACTGTGGAAGTTTACCTACTTACAGTGTAGGATTATCCACCTTTAAAAATGTATTACCTTAAAAAAATCACTCTTCTTACAGAACATATTTTTTTAAACATGGAATAAGTCATTATATATTAAAAAAATTTTTTTTAAGATTTTGGACACAAATATCACACTCGGGGACAAAAATCCAGTACTACTATAAAAACAAATTTGAACAAAAAAATACAATGGGGTAGGTGGAGAGCATGCTAGGTTGTCTACAAGGTAATAAATGCAATTTAAATTTTCATGCTTACTCTAAACTTGAGACCAAGACTAGAAAGAAGGAGAAGGGTCCAGGAAAAAAAAAAATCTCTTTATTATAAAACCAAATGTCAAAGGCTTATTGTAGAAGAATTCTGTTATAAGCTAACTTGTGTGGCCT
This sequence comes from Mesoplodon mirus, assembly GCF_964341445.2. Taxonomy (NCBI): domain Eukaryota; kingdom Metazoa; phylum Chordata; class Mammalia; order Artiodactyla; family Ziphiidae; genus Mesoplodon; species Mesoplodon mirus. Next base: position 49,722,814 of record NC_138984.1, read on the forward strand.
CCCCAATTCATATGTTGAAGTTCTAACCCCTATGCCTCAAAATGTGACTATTTAAGACAGAGCCTTAAATGACTCAAAAAAGAGACATGTACCACAATGTTCATTGCAGCACTATTTACAATAGTCAGGACATGGGAAGCAACCTAAGTGTCCATCAACAGATGAATGGATAAAGAAGATGTGGCACATATATACAATGGAATATTAGTCAGCCATAAAAAGAAACGAAATTGAGTTATTTGTAGTGAGGTGGGTGGACCTAGAGTCTGCCATACAGAGTGAAGTAAGTCAGAAAGAGAAAAACAAATACCGTATGATAACACATATATATGGAATTAAAAAAAAATGGTTCTCATTAACCTAGGGGCAGGACAGGAATAAAGACACAGAGAATGGACTTGAGGACACTGGGTTGGGGGGAAGGGGAAGCTGGGACGAAGTGAGAGAGTAGCGTTGACACATATACACTACCAACTGTAAAATAGATAGCTAGTGGGAAGCAGCTGCATAGCACAAGGAGATTAGCTCGGTCTCTAATGCTCTGTTACTACCTAGAGGAGTGCAATAGGGAGGGTGGGAGGGAGAGGCAAGAGGGAGGGGATATGGGGATATATGTATACATATAGTTGATTCACTTTGTTACACAGCAGAAACTAACACAACATTGTAAAGCAATTATACTCCAATAAAGATGTAAATAAATAAAATAAAATAAAGTTAAATGAGTTCATTGGTGTGGGCCCTAATCCAATATGACTGGTATCCTTATAAGAAGAGAACAGAATACGGACAGACACAAAGTGAAGCTGCTGTGAAGATACAGGGAGAAGATGCCCATCTATACACTGAGAGAGAGGCCTCAGAAAAAACAACCCTGCTGACATCTTGATCTTGGACTTCAAACTTCCAGAACTGTGAGGAAATACATTTCTTTTGTTTAAGCCATCCAGTCTGTACTTTGTTTTGGCAGCCCTAGAAAACTAATACAAGTTCTTTCATGTTTCTTATCTCTCTGCTCTGATTATGAAAAGGGAATGTTTCAGAAAGATCTCTCTTGCACAAAGATGATACGAGGAAGCAGAATTTAGAGTGAGCTGAAGCCCTTTTTAAACTTACCACTATGTAGTCACTGATGAGCTTAGTTTGACAGAGAAAGTAGAGTCAGTAATAGAAAACCTCTCAACTCCAGGCAGCCAGGGTGTAGTGTGGTACCCACAGAAACGTAGATAATGCAAAGGTCCAGAGAATATTTTAAAATTTTTCCTTAAAGCAGAATGAGTACCTAAACCAGTGTGGTATTATCAAAGATCATTAATAGTTGAAATTTACTAAAGTGGTACTTCATCTTTTTTTTAAGGTGCAATTTTGTAGGAAAATATAAACAAATTAAATATGTGTTAAATATTATTTAAGTTATTCCCTCCTAAGGAAAAGCATAGTCAGGTGTCCCTTACTGCCCAAGTGAGGTATCGTATGACATAGGCATAGTGTCCCAGAGAAAATAAAGGAGGATTTACCTGGACCATTACAGAATCAAAATATAATAGAAATTGCCCAAGTTATTAAGATAAAATAGTGCACATTAATATGCATGTGTTCACTTCCTGTAATTACGTTTCTATTTTCTCAAAATCCTTAGAATTCTGGAGGGAACAAAATGTATATTCTGATGGTCAAGATCTAACTATCTGTGAGCAGGGCTTCCACTAACCTCCAAGGATGAGTGGTTGTACATTTCCAAGACTCTCACGAAGAGAAAGCCAAGGACATAGAAAACACCTACCCAATCACAGTTTACGGAATTTATGTTTTTCACCTCCTACCTTTATCTGAAAAGAACATAGGCTACTGAAATTTCAAAATTTCAGAACACCAGCCCTCTCCTAGGGCGGAATTTGAGATGCAAGGAATGAAAAATATTAATAGTTCGTGTTTGAGAGAAGGCCAGAGCTGTGACTGAAATCTCTACCTTTTAGCTCTCTTTTCATTATATTTCCTTTGCACTTAAGCCACCGTTTAAGAGAATTTTTAAAGCATATCAGAGTTTTAAGACTTGGACTCCTGGATTCATGATTACTGGGGAAGGACACAGTTTCTCCACAACAGGCTTTTCTTAGTTCCACTTCAGTCAGTACAAGAAACTCTGGTGTTAAAACCTTGCCCAGAGTTTGCCTTGGCTCCTTATCAATGTTTAACCTCTGAATTTTGAGTCATTTTTTGCTTTCCTTCGATTCCATTACCTCATCCATTATTAAGCTTTAATTTTGCTCTGGAAAGCAATAAACACCAATAGAAACTAAAATAAAACCAGGAACCACTCTCCTGAATTCTTCTTCAAGTTTTTCACATTTAAAACAGAGGTAATAATTTCCAACCTCATCATCATCCAAGTCTATTTTAGTTAAATAAAAATGTTTTAAAATGCAGTATATAAACGATTGTCTGCTAATTCCACTAAGAATTAAATCCTTTCAGTGATGATTTAGCCTTGGCTTTGTCAGCAACTTTTAGCCCATACCTTTGATGGTGTCAACATGACTTTTGGCGTGAAATTTTTGCTCGGATACCACATAATACAACAAGTTCTTCTAAAACTTGACACACTCTGTGGGAACCCTTTACTGGGCTTGTTCTTAATCAGGATTAAACTCGATTTTGTCGAATTTAATGGAGATGTCACAGCCTAAGCTCTACGCACACTGTGAACACATACACATTTGGGGATGTCTAGAATGGTAAAGCATAAACCTATGGAGGCTTATTTGCCTGGGGAACCACTGTATCTAATGGGAAAAATTACTGCAAAATTTATTTATACTGAAGACTGCTTCTCAGAATTAAGACCCTTGAAACCTTTGGTACTGCATTGGTTTCCTATCTACTGCTGTAACTAATTACCATAAATTTAGTAGCTTAAGGCAACACAAGTATATTATCTCACAGCTCTAGAGGTCAGAAGTCCAAAATGGGTCTCACCAGGCTAAAATCAAGGTGTCTGCAGGGCTGTGTCCTTTTGTTGAAGCTCTAACAGAGAGTCTAATTTCCCGTCTCTTCCAGTTTCTAGAGGCTTCCTGCATTCCTTGGCTGTGGCTGCGTTCCTTCAAAGGTAGCAATGGCTGTTCAAGTTTTTCACACTTCGCATCCTCTGACACTGACTCTTCTCCCTCTTCCATATTTAAGGACCCTTGTGATTATAATGAACTCACCTGGATAATACAAGCTAATCTCTCTATCTAAATGTCAGCTAATTAGCAACCTAATTCCATCTGCAACCTTAATTTCCCTTTGCCAAGTAACCTAACATATTCACAGGTTCTTGGAATTAAGACATAGGCATCATGGGGAGTCATTCTTCCTTACACGTGTGGAAGAATCTCGGTAAAAAGAGAACAAACACAACAAATAAATAAATAAATCAGTAGCTATGATACTAAACATTTTGCTTGAAAAAAAACCAAAAATGAAAACAAAGAGTGGCAGTAGAAGTTGTCTGTGGCCCAGTAACCACAGATGAAAGGCCAATCTGACTTCAGAGTGACACAGGTTGTCATGTCAACACCAGGAAAGCCTGCCTATACAACCCCCATTTGCAGCTACAGAATATGACATTCTAGTGACCTGAAAATCACCAGGTTATTTTTAGAAGAGCAGCAGAAAGGAGAATGATGTGTTATGGTAGCCCTAGGAAGTACAAGTGAGAAACACTGATGAAATTGTGTTGGTAGATGCTGAAATTGAAATTTACTATTTTATTCCTCTCCTGGTTATTCATTCTTAACTCTGACTCCACAGCCAAATAACCTACAGGGACTTTGAAATGTAGAAGACTTAACTCCTTTCCCAAAGATGTTGATTCAGTAGTCCTGGGTGGCTGAGATGCACATGCCAACTTTGTAAAGCTCTGTCCAAACTGTTCAGTCCCTGAGCTTCCTAAGTTTAAGGTTTATATTGTTTTCCTCTGTACTTCCAGCATCAATCACAGTGCCCAGCATATTACACATACCAAGGAATGTTTGTGCAATGACTATATGTAGAAGCACATTATTATAGAAAGTCTCGTGTGGCCTTAGAAGCAGGTTTCACTTTGAAAGGTAATTTCTGGCCACAGTGCTTCTCATTAACTAGCAGGGATCCTAGCTATTAGCAAAGACTTGTCAATTTTGAGTTTTTTTTTTTTTTTAAATGGTGTCAGAATTATGAAGGTGGTACAAACAGCAGGTGTTCCCTGGCACTCCATCTACGGTAACACCCATAACCTAGTCCCTCTCATTCCCTTTTTCTGCTCTATTTTATCTTATAAACATCTGACACATATGAGTTAGTTGATGGACTTTCTCTCATCACTACAATGTAAGCACAACAGAAGGTGGGATATTATTAGTCTTCTTTACTACAACTTTCTTAGCCTCTAGAACAGTGCCTCCTGGAAGCTATGTGCTCAATAATATTTATCAAATGAGGAAATTATATAATATGAAAGTAACAAATCATTATAACAAAAAGAATCCACCCCTCATTTGTTCATGTCAAAAGCTTTTTATCTGAAGGCAAAGCAAGAACATACTCAGGAGTCATGGGAGCTTTAACATATTTGCTTGGCAGCATAATGCTAGAATTAGTCAGAAGCAAGGGGTGCATATTTTTTATTCGAATGTAGATTCCTCTAAACTGCAGGGGGAAAGTCACGTTAGAGAAGCTAACATAATCCTTTAAAACACAGGACTTCGATTATAATTTTGTAAATGAATTATTAATCACATACACCACAATATGTTGTTGAGTCTATTGTATTTTAATGCTCACTGAATATACTCAAAGATTTTAGCTATTATTTTAATCAACTCATCAACAACATTTTTAGGGAAATGACTGGATGAGATTTTGAAAATATTTCTTTTTCAAAGGGAAATTTTAAAAAGAAGTGGGTATCAGTTTTTCCTAAAATTAGATACTCTCCTCCCCCAAATTAGAGAAAACTAATTTTATTATAAGTTTACATATTTTGTTTTGTGAAGCTTTAACAGAGTTTTGCAGCTAATGTTGAATATTTAAGTTCTGTGAGGTTAAGGTCTGCAGTTCTGAAGCTGAATTAGAGTTATCAGCATAATTTACACCGTATTTAATTTTCAAAAAGAAACCAAATAAAACATATATGCTAACTTCGCCCATTTAAAAGCCTAGAAACATTTAAAAAAATATCCAGTAGCAATCAGAAGCACTGAAGTCCCAGACTGTGGTCTCTAAACGTTATTTCCATTAATAATAACCTCAAAATGAATCTGTGGTATACTAGAATAGCAGAAAGCAGAAAAGCTGTCAAATACTCTCAGGGTCATGTCAAAAAAACTCAGCATCCATTTTAAAGAGTCTCCCACTGGCCAGAGATTTTTTAAATGAGCATAAAAACTTCAGTGGATTTAAACATATCTCATATGTACAAATTCATGAGTTCATAATGACACACACACACAAACACACACAGCCCCATCATCCCCTTTGAAGGATGCAAGGGAACCAAATGATAACTCTGGAAACTGGTAAATAAAGGGGGAAAATGTTGCATTTATTCCACCTTTCCTATATGAAATGCCTCTAGGTAACAAAACAGCTAGTGAAGAAAATTTACTTTTTAAAAGTATTCCAAATAATAAATGAGGAAGTGATGGTAAAACTAGAGTATTACCATTTTGAAACCTCTAGTTAATTGGTATATTTAGACAGTCATCATGAATGGGTAAAACAACAGAGAAAGACAGACACCATCCAGGTGCCTCCTAATGGAAGACACATCAATGAAGTAGTCTTGAACTGCAAGCTTTCACATCCAATTTGCAATACAGTGAACAGGGGACCACGTTAAACAACACCACAGAAATATAAGAAGGCATTCAAAAAGAAAGAAAAAAGATGATGGGAAACTCTGTATGATAAAATATATTTTATGAAATAACTCAAAGATAAAATATGTTTTATGAAATTATTCAGCAAATAAACTGTAATGAAAAGGGAAAGATGGAAAGTGAAACTATAGATTAAAACAAACTTTAGAAACATATAAACAAATACATCGTTCTTATTTGGATTCTCGTCTAATCAAATAAGTTAATTATAGTTGTATGAGGTTGTTTTTTTTAAATTTTTGTTTTGTTTTTAAACTAGGGCTTACATCGCAGTAAAGAAAGTGAATACGTAATTATTTTGGATTAGGATCTTGTTGGCTGGTATGGGGCAAAGATACAAGTTCAAGGAAGGGAATTAAGGTGATCGTGAGAAAGCAGTTCAGACACTTCATCAAGTCATTTCAACCATGTAGACAAAGAAAACACAGCAGAAATGGTAAAAGGGAGTCAATAATCTAGAAGGAAAATATTAAAGTGTAGAAGTCTTTCTGAGGTTCAGAAACAGGTACAGTGGCACTATAAACGGAGACTATGAGAACTTGTTATCAGATATTAGAATGAATGACTTTAAGATTTCTGAGTTAGTACATCTGTGGGTCCAGTTGGCTATTATGTGAATGGGTGACTGAGAATGCAGAAGCAGATTTAATTACAGTTTAGGGGATGAAAGAACTAGGAAGTGCCTTTTGGGTAATGAGGATGTCCCATGAAATCAGACAGCAAATGTAATGAAAATGAAAACATTTTTTACAAACATGCTGGAATAATTCTTAGATCAGAGAAGTTCTCCGCTTTCTCTTACATCAGGATAAGAAAGGAAGGAGAGAGCTATGGATACTGTTGACATAGCAACCAAGATTTAGTTGTGTCTCACATATCAAAATGTAATTTTTAAAAAGTTAAAACCATCAATCCAACTCCAATATAAAATAAACATGTCAAAGAATTTTTCTACTCATTAATTAATCAGGGAAACAGATGTTAAAAACAGTCCAAACAGCATTTACAAAGCTAGGCAATTTTAGAATAACTGGGTAATTTCCAATAGAGCCATAAACTCTAACCTCTGAGGTTATCAGTTCGATCTGGAGCAATATGCAAATTAGTATACAGCTTCACTAAGTCTGGAGCCTTTAATCAATAGTAATAATGAGTGAAATAATTACATTTTCCTAGATAATCCTCAGGTGACTTTTGCTCCTTTTTATGATATTGGAAGGTGTGTATCTCAGATATACCTTATTTCAAGAGGTATGAATACTTTTTTTGACAAATGGAGAAAATAATTACTCATTCTGAAGAACTAGCTTTTATATAGAGGTTTATAAAAAATAATGAGGTTTATATAAAACAGCCAACAAAATTTGGACCTCAAAAGTGTCATCTATTTACTCAGAATGACAAGAGCTTGTCAATAGAACAAAATTACGAACAAAATTTTTAGACTGTCTCCATCTCTGCTACTCCAAGCTACTATTAACTCATTCTATATTGGTTCTTCTTCCCATTCCAATACTTGTTCAAGGCCTGATTCCTTATTCCTCTCTCAGATCAACTTTTCGTGAACTATTATGTGTCCACTAGGCACTTTCTACCACAGAATGCTGTTTCATTTTATTTATTGCACATATTACCGTATATTTCCCCATTTGTGTGTATATTTATTTACTTGTTGTTTAACTATTCTCCTCACTCCCCCAAAAGTAAACCACTTCGGAGCATAAACATATTTTCTTTTTATTTTCCTACTGTATTTTCAGGGTTGTCTAAAATAGTACCTGGCACAGAGAAGATGATTAATAAATATTTGTAGAAAAAAGAGCAATCCTAATTCTACCAATTTTGTAAATACCATCAATATTTATGATGAGATGTAATAATATTTCTAAAACAATTATTCTGGAGGGTTGTTAAAGTTTTACAATTTTTTCATTTGATGACTCATCCATGAAATACTAATATCTAGCTAAGTAAAGATTTGATCTCATATCCAAACATCTATCCATACCATTTACCCATCTTCATTTTTGGTAATGAGACTTAGTGCAATTTTATCTTGCTTCATGGCTAAGAATTGCTTTAGCACTACAAATCCTTCACCACGTCATTATAAATAACCAAGCATTCAAGCTTCTGTGGACAATTAAATTATAGAGAATAGCATCAACGAAGTTATCTGAGAATATGGAAAGGAGAACAATTTGTTTTTTACCAATATTCCTAACTCCCAAAGAAGAGAAGTTCCTTGTACAAACATTTACAAAACCAACTCAGGAGTCGGTGATTGTACGACATTCATATAGGATAACACTGTTTTCTCTAAAGTAGGAGTTTAGGACCCAAGAATGTCAGCCTCCACTGTACAGCCTCATAGCTGGCAGTTAAGATTAATGTGGAGAATAACATGGTTTCACTATCTAAGCTGTGACATTGCTTCCAAATGACTGTCTCTACACTTGGCCCTATTTTATGAAAATTAGAGTCTCTGCTTTCTTAGTTGTTATCATGGTTTCATATCATGGCTTTCCAAATTGGGTAGATAACCTGTCTTTCTTAAGATAATCATAACCAACTTGATTTTCAAAAGAATCTATGAGTTCTCAGTGAGCTGTTTATAAATTTGAACGATATTTTAGAAATTTTGCCTAAATACATATTTAGAGTTCATAAAGGCTCAAAAATGATTTTAGAGACTTCTGAGGAAATTGTACACACTAAACATGCTCATAATTACATATTTACATAATTTTTTACAATAGATCAGAAGGAAATACTTGGAAATGCAGATTAAAATAACTATCTCAATATCATTATTTCCCAGGTAGTAAGGCAATTCTGTTGTAAAACAAATAAATAGATTTTTATTTTGTTTTCATGTAGAATGTAAAAACATAAAATCTGGTGTTAAGGAGAAAAAGAGAGAGAGTAATCAATCCCTTACCTCATAACGTGTAGTCACTTTCTTTTTGATTATAGGTCATGTTTAAGGATCACTAATGATATCATTGACATCCAGCAGGCACATGCTGCATGCGTTAACTTTCTCACTCTGATCTTCTCCACACATCTTTATACTCACTGACCCTTTTCTCTTTCATTACCACCACCTCAAATGAGGCAAAAATGTATTGCTGAGATCAGATGTAAGATCTGCCCTAGAGCAAGTATTTTGAATAAAGGAATTAAAATAGAACTTATCCTTCTTCAAAAACCCTTCATAAATGATGAAATGGTATGCACTATTTATTCATCTTAACATGCAAACTACCTTCATGAACTGCAGGAATGAACCTGGAGAGAGGAATCAATATAAAAGAGTACATTTTGCCACAAATGGATTAAAGAAGAATAGAGGCACTGAAGTCCAAGCATGTGTTAAGGAGGAAAGATTCCCCTTTCACAATCTCTGACCAAACCAATAAAGCAAAAACTTTAAAAGTTCTACTTTCTCCACTTCTTTTCTGTCAAGAATTTTTTTTCTCTTATCCCTGAGAACTATCCACAAAGAAAGAAATATTTTCAAAACTCAATCCTATATACTCCCAGTAAAAAAAGCTTATGGTAACATTATATGTTCTTCCTTTATGTCCACAAGAGCAAGACATATGTGTATACATGATTTTCATTTGCTAACCTTGACACGAGTTGCCGCTGCATTATATATTTTACCAATTACCTTGTGGTAGATGTTAATTATGTATATTTTTATTATGTTTAAGATTCATCAGCAAAAAACAGTTTAGCTATCACCAGCAAAGACACAGAATTAAATTTTGTGTATTCTACATAGCATTTACTTTAAGAAAAAGTAGTTAGTACTTTCCTAACATTTACCTAATACCCAAATTACATCAAAGCAGCAAGATTTCAGAAAAGTTGATTGCACAGAGAGCTCTGAATAAGTATCTATGAACTATGGTAGACCATGTAAGTATTTTCCTTACTTTTATTGATACAGCTTTCTATACAGATTCAATATGTACATATGAACTGAATGATCAATATTTCCCTAAATTCTGCCGTTTTCCTCTGGACTTTGTGTTAATATTTAATACTAAACTCAGATAAGGTGTTTTCTGCTTGCTTGCAGACTACATTGTTACAGTTATAAGTCTTGATCAGTTACTTGGTTTCCTCTCCTGATTATTAGTAGGTGTTAGGTAATGATGTAGGTACCAGTTCCCTCTCTGTCTCTTTCTCTTTCTCCTCTCTTTCTGTCCTCTCTATCTCCTCTCTCTCTCTCACACACACATACCTACACACATCTCTATCTCTATCTCTATGTCTATCTCTATATCTATCTCTACTTCTCTGTTTTGCTGGAGCATCAATTGGAATAGAGACCAGGGACAATGATTCACCAAGATTTCTATTTGAATTAGTGTATTCACTTTGCACAGGCGAGATAATGTTGTTGGCTCTTGTAAGGAGAATTGATGGCACAGCCAAGATGAACTGAAATAACTGCTTTACGTCCATACGGACTGAGTCAGAGGAATTGTAATTTTCTGTTCCTCTGCACGTCATAGTGCAGCACCATCAACGCTTTTTAAAATAACCTGCTGAATAACAGCACACAGAAAAGTAGGTAAATCACAGGGTATAGCTCAATGAATTTTCACTTAGTAAACACATCTATATAAAAAATTATCACTCATAAGGGTAATGCAAATTAAAACCACAGTGAGAGTCATTTCAAACCCACTAGAATGGTCATAACCAAAAAGACAGATAATAACAAATGTTGTCAAGGATATGGAGAAATTGCAACCCTTGCATATTGCTGGTGGGAATGCAAAATGATGCAGCCACTTTGGAAATGGTATGACAGTTCCTCAGAAGTTCAAACGTAGCTTTACCATTTGACTCAGAAATTCCACTTCTAGCAAAATACCCAACAAAAATATGTACACACACACACACACACACACACATGCACACACACAGACAAAACTTGTACATAAATATTATAGCATCATTATTCATAATAGCCCCAAAGAGGAAACAACACAAATATCTACCAGCTGATGATATATAAACAAATCTGATATATCCATTCAATGTAATATTATTATATGTAAATATAATATTTATTATATTAAAGGAATGGTGGCCTGATAAATACTACAGCCTGGATGAACCTTGAAAACACTAAGCGAAGTGAAAGAAGCAAATCACCAAAGGCAATGTATTGTATAATTCAATTAACATGAAAAGTCCAGAATAGACAAATCTATAGAGAGAAAATAGAATAGTGGTACCTAAGAGCTGAGGTGAGAGAGGAAAAAGAATGACTGCTGCTGGGTATGCATTTTTTGGAGGGGGTGATGAAAATGTCCTAAAATTGACTGTGGTTATGACTGCACAAATCTGTGAATACTATGTGAGTTACATCTCAATAAAGTGTTATTTTAAAAAACCAAAGTTATGTTTTGAAGCAATTATAATACCTTGTATTTTTATACAATAAAGGAAAATAACAAAAAAAAAAACATCAAGAAATAGAACATTTAATTGAGCAGACAGACCCTAAGCTGTTTCCCAGTGATTTTATCTACTTGTGTTCACACTTTTGTGTATCCCCCCTCCTCTGGAAAGTGAGTGAGACATTTGGTTTGCTGATAACCAATAGAACAGGACAAAGGACATGGGACATGATTCACAATTTGGTTACATGTTATGGCTTATATGATGAGGTATCACTCCACTGATTATATCATGTTATATCAGACTCTATCTTGTTAAAGTTTTCTCATTTTCTATAGGCTCTGTAGGAGCTGAGGGGCTCAGTCCTACAATTGTAAACTACTGAACACTGCCAATTTGAGTGGGCTTGAGAGTAGACTCTTCCCCAGTTGATCCTTCAAATGAGAATTCAGTTCAGCTGACACCTTGATTGCAGCCTGGTGACATCCTAAAGCAGAGAACGCAACTAAACCCTGCCAGATTCCTGACTCACAGAAACTGAGATATTTAATATGTGTTTTTTTTTCTTAAAGCCACTTAACTTTGTGGTGGTTTGTTATATAGCAACAGATCACTAATAACACCATTATATGAGAAGATTCCTTTTTCCCCTCCCAGGCACTATAGCCCCATTCCCAAAGGTAACCAGCACCTTCATTTCTAACATGTTGAAATAGTACTGCCTATGTTAAATATATATAATTGGAATCAGAGTATACCCTTGTGCCTGGTTTCCCATCTTCAACATCTTGGTTGTGTGGCATTTTCTTGTGTGGAGCATTACATTGTTCATCTTCATTACTGTATAGTGTTCCACTGTGTGAATATACCATAATTTATCTAATTTTTTTTATTTAAATGAGAGCTGTTTCCAGTGTTCGAGTTATCCTGCTCTGAGCATTCTTATTCAGATACATGTCTTTGGATGTAATACACACAAACACACATATATTTCTATTGCGTATACCTACAGATGGGATTTTGGGGTCATAGAATATAGAGGATTCATATACTCAGAATTTTAGACATGGCCAAACAGTTGTCCACAGTAGTTATACTCTCACTATGAGAGTCAAAAACTTTCAGTTGCTTTACCTTTTTTTTTCCCCCAGATAAGCTCAATTTTAGATATTTGGCAATGGAAATCTATAGTTCCTACTAAATAACTTGTTATCACATTATACTACTTTAATTCTCTGACATTTTTCATATTAACTTGTTTATTATTTATCTTCCTTTACTAAAAATATATATTTCTTGAGATAGTAATTTTGTTTGTTTTTTCTACACCTACTTAGCATCTCTCATACAATGGCTTCAAAAACAGCATAAATATTTATTAAATAAACTACTCACACAGTTAGTCATTTTCCCTCACCATGTACTTTTTAAAAAGTACTTCTAAAGGGAGAACAACAACAGCATACTAATGCCATTGCAACTAAGTTTACTGAAATTATTTCTCACCAATTTGTGAAAATCTTATAACCCATCCTATCTCATAAAATTTTAAATTTAGATCAATAATTTATCAAATTACACCAAAATATGTGTTTCATAGTACTCTTGGCAGTTTGTGTTTGAGAAGTAGTTGCATTCTAAATATGAAAGAAAAAGTAAGTATAAAAACTACCACATATTTTATTATTGTAGCTTTCCTAAATCCTCAAGCAAGTGGGTCACACATTTCTTAGTCATAAAATTAATAGTCCTTAAACCAAATGGTAGCAGTGTGTTCATTCCTTAAAGGAAGAAGAGCCTTGCAATGAGAATGTGTGCAAATAGTTTAGGTCATTCCCTGCTATGCACTTACCAATTGGAAGGAACATTTAGTGACTGTGAAACAGAGGCAATGTGATGGGAGAAATATCCCTACCCTCTATTCAAGGCATGGAAGTACAATAAATATTTTCATAAAAGCATGTTCAGAATAAGAATACAATAGCTGAAATCTGATACATCAATCCTAGATACAGCATATTCCTCATTCTGTAAATCATGGTGATGATTTGATTCTTGTGTTTATATGCATGCAGTTAAAAGAAGGTCATTAATTAAAACAATGTAGACTACAGGATACATTAATTAGTGCACTATATACTTTTTATCAATATTTATGGAACATTTGATCTATATAAAATGCGGTTATAATTACTAAATTCATGTGTAAATGTAAAGATAACGGTAGTATGAGAATTGTAGTATTTTAATTCTATAAGATATATTCCAATTTTCATGACTAAAAAACTACCTCTTAAGATTCCTCCATATATTCTCTGACAGTGGCTCTCAAAATGTGGTCCCTAGACCAGCAGCGTCAGCATCACTTGGAAATTTCTTAGAAATACAGACCTACTGAAACATAAATTGTGTTGGCCCAGTAATCTGTGCTTTAACAAGCTCTCCAGATGACTCGCAATATAATACCCTAATGTTTACAAACCACTATTCTTTGAAATTAAATTTCACCTTCCTTAATATGTGCCAAAATCTCAACTACAGACCTTCAAAGGATGTATTTTCAATATTTTATAGAATCCATTGGTTTTATATTAGGTGTGATTAAAATGTATTGCATAGTAGCACCGATTACTTTGTGCCAGTTCTATATTTGTTTAATATTTATGTGGCTATGATTACTAGAAAATAACTTTTAAAAAATTGCTCTTGATATACAACAGCTTATAATGCACGCCAAAAGGAGTTGAAAAGACACTTTAGCAGTGAACACATTTGAAACCACTTTTAAGTGCCTTATTTATTTGCAACAGTTGGATTACTTAGAATTACCATTTGCATTTTTCCCCTTGGATTTTCTTTTAAGGTTTGAGCTTTTGGACAAGGTGGACTCCTTACAGTTCCTTACATTTCAAATAAAGTGCTTTTGACTCCTTATGACTTAAATTATCATTTCTCTCTTAAATTTCAAAAGGAAAAATGAAAACTATTTTAATGAGATCTTTATCTTATAGCATGGCATTGTTATAAAGTGAACGTTTTTTCTTTGATTTTTAAAATTGCAGCAAATGCACATAGAATTTTGGTGGAACACAATTCAGTCCATTACCAGACACTTCTATGACTTGATTATTGTGAATAATACTGCAATGAATATGAGTTTGCAAATATCTCTTCAATTCTTTTAAAGTTATTATTTAATTCTTTTGGACACATGGTCAGAAGTGGAACTACTGGATCATATGGTAACTCTATTTTCAATTTTTTGAGGAACTTCTATACTGTTTTCATTTTTTTACATTCCCACCAACAGTGCACAAGGGCTCCAATATTCTACATCCTCACCAACATTTGTTGCTTTCTGCTTTTCTTTTTGTTTCTTGATATTAGCCATCCTAATAGATGTGAGGTGATATCTTATTATGGTTTTGATTTGCATTTCCCTATAAAGTATTTGAAAAATAGTTTTTATTGAACTTTAAGTGAAAAAGAGTGATTGATGTCACTGTCAAACAAAGATAATTGTTCTGAATGAAAATTCAGTATTTTATGCAACTCACTATGGACTGATTTCATCAGTCAGTGCAAGTGGTGAATTCAATATAAACTTTGTTGTGAGCATGACACATCTAGAATGCCTTCAGCAAACTTCAATTTCCAACCTCCACTGAATCCATACCATTAATATCTTGTTTCTTTTTTTTTTTACAACTTTATTGGAGTATAATTGCTTCACAATGGTGTGTTAGTTTCTGCTTTATAACAAAGTGAATCAGTTATACATATACATCTGTTCCCATATCCCTCCCCTCTTGCATCTCCCTCCCTCCCTATCTCACCCCTCCAGGCAGTCACAAAGCACCAATCTGATCTCCCTGTGCTATGCGGCTGCTTCCCACTAGCTATTTACCTTACGTTTGGTAGTGTATATATGTCCATGCCTCTCTCTCGCTTTTTCACAGTTTACCCTTCCCCCCCCCATATCCTCAAGTCCATTCTCAAGTAGGTCTATGTCTTTATTCCTGTTTTACCTCTAGGTTCTTCATGACATTTTTTTCCCCTTGAATTCCATATATATGTGTTAGCATACGGTACTTGTCTTTCTCTTTCTGACTTACTTCACTCTGTATGACAGACTCTAGGTCTATCCACCTCATTACAAATAGCTCAACTTTGGAAACCATAAACAAGACCAAAAGACAACCCTCAGAATGGGAGAAAATACAAATGAAGCAACTGGCAAAGGATTTATCTCCAAAATTTATAAGCAGCTCAGGCAGCTCAATAACAAAAAAACAAACAACCCAATCCAAAATTGAGCAGAAGACCTAAATAGACATTTCTCCAAAGAAGATATACAGATTGCCAACAAACACATGAAAGAATGCTCAACATTATTAATCATTAGAGAAATGCAAATCAAAACTACAATGAGATATCATCTCACACCAGTCAGAATGGCCATCATCAAAAAATCTAGAAACAATAAATGCTGGAGAGGGTGTGGAGAAAAGGGAACACTCTTGCACTGCTGGTGGGAATGTAACTTGGTACAGCCACTATGGAGAACAGTATGCAGGTTCCTTAAAAAACTAAAAATAGAACTACCATATGACCCAGCAATCCCACTACTGGGCATATACCCTGAGAAAACCATAATTCAAAAAGTGTCATGTACCAAAATGTTCATTGCAGCACTATTTACAATAGCCCGGAGATGGAAACAACCTAAGTGTCCATCATCAGATGAATGGATAAAGAAGATGTGGCACATATATACAATGGAATATTACTCAGCCATAAAAAGAAACGAAATTGAGCTATCTTGTTTCTTATAATTAGATTATCAAGAAGTTTTACTAGTCCCGAGTGATTGACTGAAGACTGAATTATTAAAGATCAATTTCTAATTTTATAATTAAGAATCCATAGACTACTGTATAATCTGTGTTAAAATATCATCTTTTAGTGAATTGACTGTTTACATAGAAATTTTAAATATAATATAATTTAAAATATATAGATCTAATTACTGCATTTTATGCTATTTAAGCATGTTATAAAGTTTTTGATATATATTTGAATTGTCTTTCCCCCAAAGGTGATTTGTAATTCTAATAACATTTATTTGAGAAAAGAAATAGTGGATTGCCTACAGAAGAAAGTCAGAGATATAATTTATTTTCATTTGGTTAGTCGATAAAGATAATTCATATAGTAAAGGAAGTGAAAGGAGTGGCAGCAATAAATGACGAATTTTATGTTTTTCTCACTTCCAGTTACCATAATACTGTATCTAATTATGCATATTTCAATTTCGTGTGTGTGTGTGTGTGTGTGTGTGTGTGTGTATGGTATGTGAAGACTGAGACTACAGGTAAAATTGACTTTATTAATTCACTTAATTAAAGAACAATTAACACTTACCTTTATAGGATATGTATGGCAGCTATAGTCAAAACCTACTTCAGTCTTTGTTTGGGACCCTTTTTCTAATTACATTTTGTTACTCATGCTTTTGAGCATACATACTGTTCTTCTAGAGATTTTGCTTCACTTTATAAAATTCTTCAGTTTCCAAATAGCCATCATGGCCTGTCTTATATTAGTTTTTTGGTTTTTTTTTTTTCCTTTTTCACCAGTTATTCAGAAGTGCTCTAACTACAAATCATAGAAATATCTGCAAGGCTGGCATTAAGATAGAGTATGCTTTCTCTGAATAAAATTAAATTTCCATGGCAATTAAGTCAAAGTTGCTCAGGTATTATTTTATAGCCACTATATGATGCATTTAGTTGGATAAACTTACTAGTTCCCAAGTACTCCAAGGCAAGATTAAGCATTCACTTTGAAATTGAAGCTTTGGTTAGCCTATTCAATATTTATATATTTCCTAATCAAAAATCATATCAGAAAAAAATAATCTTAAAAACCTTCTTGGGTATATTTACAGTTTTTGATCTGTGTTTAGTCCTAGAATCAAGGGATTATCATCTAAGTGATATAATGATTCTATTGATATATAAAGGCTTCAGGATGTTAACTGTATTACCTATTAAGTTTCAAAACCTCTAAATAGACATCTTATAACCAAAAGGTGATTCGGTATTAAACTAGAAAAATTATTTACCAGTGAATGATTTTGACTTACCAATATACGAATTCCAGTAAAGTGAACTTAACAGTAAGTTAATAAACAAGTTTATATGTATAAATCCTTTTTAAGTGATATATTGTATATTGATATGTATTTTGGAGGAAAAATAATGGCCCACTTTCCTTTAAATTAGAAACATGTTCGTATTTCATTTCTACAAGAAGAATTTTGTTTTGCTGCTCTAGACAAATAACAGAGGCAAGTGTTATATTGATTTTTCTAAGTAATGTTTCAGTAGAAAATACAATGGATATATTACTCTACTTGAAAGTGGTAAATACACAGAGACCTATAGGCACTATTATTGGTGGGAACTATTTTAGGGTCTCCTCGATAGTACAAGAAAGTGATGGAGGTGTAAGAATTGACTCCTTTTTCAGATTTGATCTCTAATGTGGCAGTGTGGCTCAGCAGAGTGTTCCAATTTAGTCCTGTTTGCTTGTTCCACCAAGTCAGTTATTCACATGCTACTGAGGTAAGAGATAAAATTGGCTTATTCACAACCGTTTCATGATTCTCTACAAAAAATTTTCAGAAAGTAATGACATCAACAAAACTATATTGTTATAAATGCTGTTAACGGACAATTCTAAACCTGGCTTAAGATCACTTACTTATACACTTGTAAGAATTTTCAAAATCAAATTCAACTTATAGACATTTTTTTAAAGCCAGAACATTTTTTTGACAGTTTTGTTCTCCTTAAATAAAAACGTTACCAATTTACTTTAGTAGCTTTAAAATTTCCTTGGAAATGTTATATTTTAAATGAGTATCATAAATTATATGAATTATAGAATTCAGAAATTTGAAACAGAATAAATTAAACACATCTTTGTAAAATAAATTATTACATTGATTTAATTTCAACTCATTTATAATTGACAAGTGTCAAGGGAATGATTTGATGCTATGAAAACAGCTTTATTGTCTTATGCTTTTATATTGTACATAGTCTATTTATAGATGTGACATTTCTGACTGGCAGTGTAGATGTACCTATATAAATTGTGGTTGTGGCTCTTTTCTAAAAGGAAGTGAAAAATCATGCATGTGGATCATACAACAAATAGCTAACGAATGTTCTCGGATTCATGGAAGGTTCAAAGCCCAGTTGCTGGCCAGTTTCTTATGTCCAGTTTAAACCCTGAAAATCAAGTCACAATTTTTCCTAAGAATGTGTTTGATGGTTAATGGCTCAAGAAAATAAAGGTGGCATGTTCATAATGAGAAAATGAGAAACGCAGTATGAAACACTAAAATTCCTTGGGTTGATTTTATGAGTCTTAACTCAAATCATCAATTTAGACAAACTTTTGGCTACACCTAATGAGCCAACTAATCAAAACACTCTCTCACATATCCCCAACTAAAGATAGTTTAATGATTATTTTAGCAAGGATACCTTCAGTGTGACCAGAAAAATGAAAAGAATAACATGGCTTTTACGTTTTTATTTATTCAAAAGGTGTTTTGATTTTAACAAAAGCTTCCATATTTAATTGGGTTTTATACCACAGATTCACTGAACTATTCAAAAAATAATTGAGCACTGATTATGGGTTTCAGGGATAGATTCAGAGTAGCAAAAAACAAGTCTCAGTTTTTGTGGGAGGGGACAAATATGAATTTGAGATATACAAAATTAAAGGCAAAAGTTCTTTGAAGAAAAAAAGTAAAGTGATAGAGGCGGAGAGGTACCTTACATTAAGTATTCAGGAAAGGTAATTAATGAGCTTAATAAGTGGTGGGTTTGGCTGGGAAAAGCCTGATTTTATAGGGCCTGGAGAGAATGAGAGGGGAGAAAGGCATAACAGTGATGTTAAGAGAAAATGTGCTTCACAGGAAAGCAGTGAAATACAATAATTAAGGAGATATATTGAGTCAGGGTGGTAAGCCTTGTGTTCTTCATTTTTTCCCTCATCAATATGGCATTGACCAGAATGCATGGTTTTAAAATAAATTATAACCACTAAGAAAACAAGTATAAGTTTAAACATTAATTGCCATTTAATAGTCATTTAATTGCCAAATTTAATCAAAAAGTCGCTATTTCTTTTTTTTTGTACATCCTACTTGAAATTGTTTATCTTAGTTATATACAGTTTTATAATTTACCTATTCTGTATGTTTTTAACTTCTACTTTGGTTAGACACAGTATGCTTACATTTATGGTTTAGTTAAATTGTTATTCAATATTATATTATTTTTGGATAGTTAACATGTACAACTACAGTATGTATTTTTTTAAAATTACCATAACTATAAAAAGAAACATTATTATAAATACTTTTGAAATGGTGAGTTATTAATTTTACTACTTTGTCTACTTTATAATGATAATAAGTTATGAGAAATAATTTGTCAACTATATATCCTCAAGCAGCTATACTCTAATTACCAAAATGTTTTAGTAGCTTTACTATTTTTCCATCTGGATGGAGACCCTATATCCTATACTTCTTGATAAATATCTGGACTATATCCTGACTATATCCTGACTTCTTGGTAAATCATATATCCTGCTTCTCATCTTAACTATATATATTGTTAATTACTCTAGATTTTCAGAAAATTTCAAGAATTTTCAAAAATTTTATAGGAGTGTTTGTTTCTCTTTTTAAACTCAATTCAATCTTGCTATTCATAAGTCTTGCCTGACATCTTAATTGAAAACAGATCTTATAAAATTATAGCTTTATGAGCAATCATTTTTTATTCCCCTTTTCTCTGTCTACTTTGGGCAATTCAGAATATACTGTATATATTTACTGTATATATAAACTGTTTCCTAAGAAGATATTAAAGGCCATACACAATATATACCATTTAGTAACTATTATATTGTCATCACATTTCCCCAACAGTGATGGCCTGATGGCTTATCTGTTAGTTTTCTAGAGCTGCTGTAACAGAATACAATAACCTGTTAAAACAACAGAAAAGTCTTGTCTCTCATTTCTAGAGTCTAGAATTCTGAAATCAAGATGTTATAGAGCAGTGCTTCCTCTGAGACTCTGGATGGAATCCTTCCTTGTTTTTCCCAGCTTCTCGTGATGGGCAGCAATCCTTGGTGCTTTTTGCTTGTAGCTGCATCAATCCAATGTCAGCCTCTGTCATCCTATGGTGGTCTTTACATTGTCTTCTCACTGTGTGTGTCTGTCTCCACTTTTTTGTTTTTAAATAGATCTTTACTGGAGTATAATTGCTTCATAATACTGTATTAATTTCTGTTGTACAACAAAGTGAATCAGCCATATGCATACATATGTCCCCATATCCCCTCTCTCTTAAGCCTCCCTCCCACCCTCTCTATCCCACCCTCTAGGTCATCACAAAGAACTGAGCTGATCTCCCTGTGCTATGCTGCTGCTTCCCACTAGCTTTACATTTGGTAGTGTATATATGTTGATGCTACTCTCACTTCACCCCAGCTTCCCCCTCCCACCCCGTGTCCTCAAGTCCATTCTCTATGTCTACATCTTTATTCCATATATATATGTTAGCTTATGGTATTGTTTTTCTCTTTCTGACTTATTTCACTCTGTATGACAAACTCTAGGTCCATTCACCTCACTACAAATAACTCAATTTCATTTCTTTTTATGGCTGAGTAATATTCCATTGTATATATGTGCCACATCTTCTTTATCCATTCATCTGTTGATGGACATTTAGGTTAATTCCATGTCCTGGCTATTGTAAATAGTGCTGCAATGAACATTGTGGTACATATCTCGTTTTGAGTTATGGTTTTCTCAGGGTATATGCCCAGTAGTGGGATGGCTGGGCAGAAGACCTAAATAGACATTTCACCAAGAAAGACATACAGATGGCCAAGAGGCACATGAAAAGATGCTCAACATCACTAATTATTAGAGAAATGAACATCAAAACTACAATGAGGTACCACCTCATGCTGGTCAGAATGGCCATTATCAAAAACTCTAGAAACAATAATGCTGGAAAGGGTGTGGTGAAAGGCAACCCTCCAGCATGGGAATGTAAATTGATACAACCACTATGGAAAACAGTATGTAGGTTCCTTAAAAATCTAAAAATAGAACTACCATATGTCTCCAGTTTTTATATGGACTCTAGTCACATTGAAATAAGACCCACCCTCATGTCCTCCTTTTAACTTGAGAACCTCTCTAAAAGCCTTATTTTCAAATAAGGTTACAATCTGAAGAACCGGGGGCTAGGACTTCAACCTATCATTTTGGAGAGCACAATTTAACCCCTAACAACTTAGATCTAGATAGCAGGCATAAGAATTGAGATAAATGAAAAGATTTGAGAAATACTTAGCCAGAAGGCATAATTTCATACACATTTTAAAAAGACAACATTTTAACTTATATGATATAATAAAATTTTAACATACTCTAATGATTCAACGTCTAAAAATAACATTTCTGATTGAAAAAGAGCAAAAAATGTCTGGACTCCCTTCACAGCAATTTAACAGCTAAATAGATACGCTTGCAACTTGCTCCCTTGCAACTGTGAGCATTTGACTCATTCGTTATATTATTACGTTGTGAATATTAATTTGCGATTTCATTCCCTTCTTGGTTAGAAAAAAACTGGAATTTGGAATTGAAAGATCATGATTAATAACAAATTAACATAAACAAATACTTGTCATACTTAATGGATCACTGCCTTCCCTTAGCGTTTGATAGAATTTAGAACACATACACATATTTCCAAAATTTTATGTATAATTTAGGAAGGACATCTTATAGACCACTCACTAATCTCATACGTATAACACATTTATGAGTTCACTGGCTTGCATCAATGTATGGAGATTATTTAGTTGTAAGTGACTGAGACCATTCCAAAAGGCATTTTTTTTTAGTAAAAAAAAATCCTTTAGAGTGTAATTTCGAGAGACTCAGACATTCTATGATTCTTTTAAAAAGACGAATTACATTTGACTTGATCTAAGACAGTTAAATACCACCACCTATAAGTCACTCTTTCTTAAATGAGACCTCAAAGAAACAGGGACATTTCAGAAATTTTTCTCAAAAGTGGCAGTGTGGGCTTCCCTGGTGGCGCAGTGGTTGAGAGTCCGCCTGCCAATGCAGGGGACACGGGTTTGTGCCCTGGTCCGGGAGGATCCCACGTGCCGTGGAGCAGCTGGGCCCGTGAGCCATGGCCGCTGAGCCTGAGCGTCCGGAGCCTGTGCTCTGCAACGGGAGAGGCCACAACAGTGAGAGGCCCGCGTACGGCAAAAAAAAAAAAAAAAAAAAAAAGAAAAAAGTGGCAGTGTGGCGTAGGAAACTCCAGCAGCAGCAGTGTCAAGTGTCCTGCAGCTGTACTGTCCAAAAGCTTCTTGGCAACATGGTAATGTGCAGCCTTATAACTAGATGTTTAGGCTCATTTTTCCTTCATTCCTGCCAGTTTTCTACCCTCTTCTTTATTCCAAGTCTATTAGCTACCTCTTGTATTCCCATTAATTTCCTTTTCCTGCTTAGGTGAGAATCAGTTTTTATTGATTATAAATAAGAACTCTGATTGGTGCAGATAAACTTTCAATATTTGAGACTTCATCTTTTCCTGTTAAATGTTCATTTATTTTCTGCTCTCTAAAAACCAACCTCTTTCTCTCCTGCCCAGGAAGCTCTCGAATACTTGATATAATTGATATAATTATTTGGTCTCCTTTTAGTTTTCTCTTGTTTAACATTCTCAGACACGCTCAGTCACTCCCCTTACTATCTCCTCACAGTTTGAAAAGTCAGTGATTTGTTGGTATTCTTAAAATGTGATACTACAAAAGTCTCAAATTGTCTTTTTCCCTGCCAACAGAAAAAAAAAATCATTATTTAAGTCTAGATTTATGTACCAATTTATTTCTTCTTCAAAGGTTTTCTTTAAAAACACCTCAGATCAAAATAACTTCCTTCTTTGCATGTATACTCTTTTTTTTTTTTTTTTTTTTTTTTTTTTTTGTGGTACACGGGTCTCTCACTGTTGTGGCTTCTCCCGTTGCGGAGCACAGGTTCTGGATGCGCAGGCTCAGCAGCCATGCCTCACGGGCCCAGCCGCTCCGCGGCATGTGGGGTCTTCCCGGACCGGGGCACGGACCCGTGTCCCCTGCATCGACAGGTTGACTCTCAACCACTGCGCCACCAGGGAAGCCCACATGTATGCTCATTTTAATTCATATTAATTTACTTATATTGTATAAATACTTTATTCATAAGTTTCTCTCTCCCAGTAGATGACAAAATTATTTGGTAAGAATCAAACCTCACTTTTCCTCTGTCGCCCAGCCCTAGTGTTTTATGAAGGGATCATCTCTAAAAGATCTTTGATAAACAAGATGTTTCAGATGTAGTCTGAAAATTAAGCAATTTATCAATCAAATAAATGAACATCATTTTATCTATGATTAGGGTCTTCCACATGTGTCTTTACTACAACTATACACATCTTTTTGCATTCCTTGCTTTCTGGGGATCAGCCAGGGATATTCAGCTAAAGGACCTATCTTCCAGTTAATTCTAAGTCTTTCTCCCCTCTAATTATGCCATTTCCCTGGGGATTACCTACATCTTGGCTAATATATTTATAGTTTTAAAAGTATGGCTCTTTCATTAAACTATTACCATTCATGTGAAGTATTAATATTTTTTTAGGCAGTTTCTATAGGGCTCACAAAACAATTCATAAAAGGAAACTGAGGCATCCAAAACAAAAGCCTAGTCCTGTCTTTAAATGGTCATGCCCTTAAGCAGTCATGTCTAATACAAAAGCTAATAAATAGGTAGACAAATAAATCATTTAATAAATTAATTGTTCTTGGAAATAAGACGTTTTAGACTTGTTAGCAGTAGATGATACCCTGTGAAATATAGTATCAGTGGGAAAATAAAATCAGACCCTGTTCCTTGACATTTTTTTTTGTAACTTGTATTACCTTATAAGATGTATTCTTTTAAACCCAGAAGTGTAAAGAGTTTTTGTATGTTTTGTATGCCATTGTATTCCTAGCACTGAGAACAATGCTCCACAAATAGTAGGTGCTCAATAAAAATTTGTTGAAGGAATGAAGAAGACTGCAGGCAAAGTTAGCATTACAACAACACTGTTTTCCAAGGGAGGGGGGCAGGACTCTCAAGAGACTGAGAATGCTGAAGGAGATACTGTGAAAAAAGGAAGAGACATCATGGAATGTAATAGAAATATTTCTTCTAAGCATCTAAGCTGTGTATTGACAGTTTGAGGAGTAACACCTGCAGAATATGCTTCCATTGAGTCACAAGGATTGAGGATACAGTCTTCGTGAGAAAGGCATGTCAGAAGCTTAGTCTAATAATTCCAATCTTAGAATCACACTGGGGTCCAAGATAACTAGCAGCCAGAAACACTGTCAGATCCACACAAGATCCCCGAAGTCCATCTCATGTTCTGGTTAACAGATACGACCTTGACACCCTTGAACAGACTCAGATAATTCTCTTGTATATGTTTTGTGCATAAACACATTTTCATTGTGACATTTAAAAATATTAACCCAAATTTATTTGCCCATCTTTGGTGATATATGGAGAGTTGAGAACTTGTTTTCATTTTATTTAATTATGGTGTTATTTCCTATTTGCCTTTCCTATTTGCCTTCCTCTTACACAGTGACTAGCATGTAAAGAACTCAATAAATAATTGCCGGATTGATTTTCCCATTACATTGAAAAATATGTACCTGAATAGACCATTATTAGTAGTAAACTGTATTCCCAGTATTGCCTTGAAAACTCACAATGCTCATTTAATCACTTTCTGTACAACAAACTAACCTATGAAAGTGCCAAAAAAACCATCCTTAAACCTTTAAGATTCTGGTTTGAGCATTATCTGGCTGAGCACAATTTGATTTACAAATGTATCCTGACATTCAGAGAAAGAGATAACAAAACTAGGGAAAAGCAAAATATTTTTTTCATAAAGCCTTACTACATTTTTTAAAATTCAAACTTGACAGACTAAAAATACCCCAACTGTGCTTGCCTGTATCCATAATGGTTTTATGCCCCTTTTATGTTTGGCAAAATTTCTATAGAAATCACAAACCAGCTTTATCTCTTGATTTTCAAACATATCTCAAGCAAAATGTGCTGAAGTAGTAAACTTAATTTAACTTCTGTGAAAAGTATTTCCAGTAAGAACTCAAAAAGGAAAACATTATTTGGCTCAATAAAGCTTACTAACAGCTCTGACACTAACAAAAATAAAAAACAGTTTAATTAATATGACAAAGAGAAAAGTAAATGGAATGGAAGTTTATAACAATTGCTAACATTTGTCAAATTTGCCATGTGCTAGGCAGTGAGTCAAGCCCTTCACAGATGAGAACACTGAAGCTGGCAGAGTAAAAGGTCTCACACATTTGATGAGACCATGGGCTTTGAAGTCAAGATAATCAATATGGTATACTGAGAGAAACTCCAAAAAAAAAAAAATCCACGAAAACAGAAAACTAAACGGCAGGGAAAAACCCTGCTGGGGCCTTATTATAGCATCCATTTAGCCTCAGTCATCTCTCTTTTCCAAGCATGTAGCCAAATGCAGCCAACCTGTGGTAAAATATCTTTCAGTCTGTTGAGGCAGGAGAGGGAGACAGGGGCTTTGAGATATCTTTGTATGACCCAACGTTAAAGAAATGTTATAATGTTTGGCCAGTATAAGATATAGCACCTTAAAATTCATACATGCCCACCTAAACTCTGCCATAAACATACATTATGACTTTCTAAAACTTTTCCCAATAGAGACACAGTACAGAAATTAATTTTTTTCATGATGAAAATATCTGAGATTTAATTTAGTTCTACTATGTTATCTCAATAGAAATTTCTATATTTTTTAATAAAAACATATATATATAATTTCGGACATATATACATATGACTTTTTAGGGCATTTTGTAAAGTCATAACTTACTGATTTTTTATTTCAACTTTACATGATATATATTATTCATAGAGAATGAATACAAATATTACTTAATATCTCTATTGGGTCAAGTTATTTATATATTTTATCTTTCCCAACCATAGGTAGATTCATTATTTAGTATTTAGTATTTATGTAATGTTTCCTTTAAACTTGTTTTTTTGGTTCAGAATAATTGTATATTTACAAAAAAGAGACAAAGGTAGTATGCAGAGTATCCATGTACTCTTCACACTTTTTCTTTAATATTAATAACTTCCATAATCATAGTACATTTGAGAAAGCTAAGTAATTAATATTAATACATTACTATTAACTAAACTACAGACTTTATCTGGATTTCATCAGTTTTTCCACTAATGTCCTGACTTTGTCTACAGTTCAATCTGGGGTACATTGCATTTAGCATGCTATGCTTTTTATTTGTTCTATAGATTTATAATATAATATTTTGTTAGTTGTTCATATTTTATTTTCAATTACAAATACTATTCTTAATAATTAGTTCCCAAAGGACATTATAAGAATAACAATACCTTCAAATGTATTATTGAATATTATTATACATTTGTCATGAGTATAGCTTACATATTGTATGTTATATATAATCTATTGTATATAACTAATATATAGCTTAAATATTTTATATATATGTTACATGTGTAAGAACTATAGCACTAACATATACATATAAAATATTGTGTACATATATATTTTATACATATGTATAATAATACATGCTTGTGTCTGAGTTAGTATTAGCTGCCAACTAAGATGGAAAAAATTGTATTCTATAGTACTGTCTTGCAGAGACACAATTTAAATAAACATCAATATACAGGCTAAGCAGTCAAATAGTTAAACATTTTTAATTTCTTAAAATTCATAGTTCCTTTTACCTAAATTCAATTTTTAAGTTGTAAATATAAATACTTATTTAGTTTGTGGTCCTAAGTTACAATGAAGAGACAACATTCTATTTTAATAATATATTGTATCATATCATTTTTTATGTCATAATACAGAGGCATGTGAATAAGTTTAAATCCATTTTAAAATTTTTAAATCATTTTAAGTGAATGATAGCATTATTTGAAGATGTTCCCATAAAATATTAGATTAAATTAAAAGATAATTACTTGTAACTTTGTGATTAATTTCATGGATACAAGGGCTGACAATCTGTTTGGAACACCAGCATTATCATTTAAAAGTAACCTTGGGATTGTCATACTGAGTGAAGTAAGTCAGATAGAGAAAGAGAGATATCGTATGATATCCCTTATATGTGGAATCTAAAAAGAAGTGATACAAATGAGCTTATTTACAAAACAGAAACAGACTCACAGACTTAGAGAATGAACTTATGGTTACCAGGGGGGAAGGGTGGGAAAAGGGATAGTCAGGGAGTTTGACATGTACACACTGCTATATTTAAAATGTACAAACAAGGACCTACTGTACAGCACAGGGAACTCTGCTCAATGTTATGTGGTATCCTGGATGAGAGGGGATTTTAAGGGGCAAAAGATACATGTATATGTATGGCTGAGTCCCTTTGCTGTGCAACTGAAATTATAACAACATTGTTAATCGGCTATACTCCAATATAAAATAGAAGGCTAAAAAAAAAGGGGGGGACCTTGGGAAAATTAATCTCTTTAAGCCTTGGTCGCCTTACCTGTATAATTGAGTTCATTATAGTATTATCTACTTTACAGGATTATTGGAAGGATTAGAACAGTGAATTTATATGACACTAAAATCATGACTTGTAAATAATAGATACTCTTAGTTATCATTTTTATATATCAATTTTATATATAAATACTATTAATGATCAGTTTTTATGATCATCAGAACACTCCCATATTATATTTGCTATCTCAAATGATATGTTGTTTTTCATTTCTATGTCATAAAACTAAAGGTAAGTTAAATTGACATATTTAACTGAAGCTTAATATTTATTTTCATGTGATTCTTTAATAATACCCAAAAATAAGTAGCAATATACAAAAACAGATTACAAATTTCCAAATAGCAGTGATTAAAAGGACTTATTACAATTCTTTCTTAAAAAATTCTCAATTATAATAAATAGCTCTTCCTGTACAATGCTAAGCAGTGATGCATTTCAGACTGCAATGTTTGAAATAGAGTCAACAAAATAAAAGAAGGCTACACAGTAGGGGGAGTCTTCAAGAAGTTTCTAAATTTGTATAATTCTCTTCAAGAAAGTCATGGAAACCTTAAACAGAAAGAGACACACATGTGTTTTTATTTGTATTCTAGAGAGATAAAAAATTCACCCTGCTTACATTAGTTTTTTTAGTTTGTTCATTTTGCTCCTTTCCCACCTTTACAAATAGTCATTTTGAGACTCATGGTAAGAATGGAAGAATAAGTAGGACATCCTCTGAGAACATTTTCTTACACAAATTCAAGATAATTTCAGAACAGGCCTAGTTTTTTTTTTTTTTAATTAACATTCCACTCTTCAAACTATGAAAAACAACTTATTGAATAACAACTCTTCCAATCATTTGATTGCACAGTGTCACCATTTTCCATGAAAACATAAGGCATTTAAATGTAAAATGTAAAAATAAAAGGTCTTTATTTTTTAATTAATTTTTATTGGAGTATAGTTGATTTACAATGTTCTGTTAGTTTTTGCTGTACAGCAAAGTGATCAGTTATACATATACCTATATCCACTCTTTTAGATTCTTTTCCCATATAGGCTCCCTGTGTTATACAGTAGGTTCTTCTTAGTTATCTATTTTATATATAGTAGTGTGTATATGTCGAGCCCAATTGCCCAATTTATCCCTCCCCTCCATTCCCCCTTGGTGACCATAAGTTTGTTTTCTGCATCTGTGACTCTATTTCTGTTTCATAAATAGGTTCATTTGTACCATGTTTTTTAGATTCCACATGTAAGCTATATCATATACTTGTCTTTCTCTGTCTGACTTACTTCACTCTGTATGACAATCTCTAGATTCATCCATGTTACTGCAAATGGCATTATTTGGTCCCATTCTTCAACATACATAAATCAATGTGATACACCACATTAATAAACTGAAGAATAAAAACCATATTATCATTTCAATAGATGCAGAAAAAGATTTTGACAAAATTCAACTCCCATTTATAATAGAAACACTCCAGAAAATAGGCATAGAGGGAACATACCTCAACATAATAAGGCCGTATACAACAAACACACAGCAAACATCATTCACAATATTGAGAAACTGAAAGCATTTCCTCTAAGATCAGGAAGAAGAAAAAGATGTCCACTCTCTCCACTCTTATTCAGCATAGCTTTGGAAGTCTTAGCCATGGCAATCAGAGAAGAAAAAGAAATAAAAGGAATCCAAATTGGAAAGGAAGAATTAAAATTGTCACTGTTTGCAGATGACATGACACTATACATAGAAAATCCTAAAGATGCTACCAGAAAACTAATAGAGCTCATCAATGAATTTGGTGAAGTTGCAGGATACAAAATGAATATGCTGAAATCTCTTGCATTCCTATGCACTAACAACAACAGTTCAGAAAATGAAATTAAAGAAATTATCCCATTTACCATCACATCAAAAAGAATAAAATACCTAGGGATAAACCTACCTAAAGAAGCAAAAGACCTGTACTCAGGAAACTATAAAATACTGATGAAAGAAATCAAAGATGACACAAACAGATGGAGATATATACCATGTTCTTGGATTGGAAGAATCAATACTATCAAAATGACTGTATGACCCAAAGTAATCTACAGATTCAGTACAATCCTTATCAAATTACCAGTAGCATTTTTCACAGAATTAGAACAAAAAATTTTACAATTTTCATGGAAACACAAAAGACCCCAAAGAGCCAATGCAATCTTGGAAAGAAAAACAGAACTGGAGGAATCAGGCTCCCTGACTTCAGACTATACTACAAAGCTACAGTATTCAAGACAGTATGGTACTGGCACAAAAACAGTAATACCGATCAATAGAGCAGGATAGAAAGTCCAGAGATAAACCCATGCACCTGTGGTCACTTAATATATGACAAAGGAGGCAAGAATATACAATGGAGAAAAGACAGGCTCTTCAATAAATGGTGGTGGGAAAACTGGACAGCTACATGTAAATGAATGAAATTAGAACATTCTCTAACTCCATACACAAAAATAAACTCAAAATGGATTAAAGACCTAAACATAAGACCAGACACTACAAAACTCCTGGAGGAAAACATAGGCAGAACACTCTGTGACATAAATCACAGCAAGATCTTTTTTAATCCACCTCCTAGAGTAATGAAAATAAAAACAAAAATAAACAAATGGGAACTAATTAAACTTAAAAGCTTTTGCACAACAAAGGAAACCATAAACAAAATGAAAAAACATAAATAAAATGAATGGGAGAAAATATCTGCAAATGAAGCAACTGACAAGGGATTAATCTCCAAAATATACAAATAGCACATGCAGCTCAATATCAAAAAAACAAACAACCTAATCAAAAAAAAGGCAGAAGATCTAAATAGACATTTCTCCAAACAAGACATACAGATGGCCAAGAGACAAATGAAAATATGCTCAACATCATTAATTATCAGAGAAATGCAAATCAAAACTACAGTGAGGTATCACCTCACACCAGTTAGAATGGGCATCATTAAAAAAGCTACAAACAATAAATTCTGGAGAGGGTGTGGAGAAAAGGGGACCCTCCTAACACTGTTGGTGGGAGTGTAAATTGATACAGCCACTATGGAGAAAAGTATGGAGGTTCTTTAAAAAACTAAAAATACAGCTACCATATGATCCAGCAATCCCACTCCTGGGCATACATCCAGAGAAAACCATAATTTGAAAAGATACATGTACCCCAATGTTCATTGCAGCACTATTTACAATAGCCAGGACATGGAAGAAACCTAAATGTCCATCAATGGAAGAATGGATAAAGAAGATGTGTATATATATACAATGGAATATTACTCAGCCATAATAAAGAATGAAATAATGTCATTTGCAGATTATCTGATCTTTAACTAAAAGGCCACAGTTAAAAAATCACTAGTAATATAGAACACTGATTTGAGAGAAACAGATCTCTCAAGGAACCAGAAAGACCAATGTGGAGGTCACTGAAGTAATTCAGGCAGAAGGCGATGAAGGAATTTCAGTGTTTTTAAGAGGTGTGACTTGATGACTAGAATTGGTACAGTGTAGGAAAAAGAAAAATACAGACTGCATGAAAGGATTCATGTGTGATTTTACCTTTGATGCAGGGAACAAAACCTGGAGTTGATAGTGACATCAATTGCAGTGATCCTATGAAAGTCACTTTCCTGATTCTCCACTACATTATGAGAGTAGGAAGCTGTGTTTACAATATTTAAGGATATGGATGTGTATTCAGATGATGAGATTGTATACTTTTGGATTTCAAAGAGTTTGTAGTGAAAGAGGAAGCAAGATGTGGGCTCAGGAACAGGGTGCAAGAATTTAGAAGGGGACATGAGAGCTGTTGAATATCTAGACTAGACTTTGAAGGAAACTGGAGACGTTGTTTATTAAACCTATATAAAAGGACTGTTAAGAAAGACTGAAGACAGAAATAAGTTTTAAATTCCTAAATTTTATGGCACTAAGCTATTCAATTTTCTATTTTCTCTAGTGTGTTCAACATACCAAATATAAAAGCAGAGAAAAAATTAAGAATTGTGTTCAGCAAAAATACAAAGATAGAAATATATAAAAGAGGTGCTTTATACACACACAACACATATATACAAATATATATTTAAATACTTATGTATATATATATATATATATATATATATATATATATATATATACACACATTCAAATCACTCAGTAATTTTCTGGAGTATTATTTAAAATGTACACATGAAATAATCCATAGACATTTTAACCTTGTTTTCCAAGTTAAGCAGTTTTTTATGGATATTAGATATTTAGAATCATATTGTCTTTCCAAAAATAATTGAATAAAAGTAGAATTGTTCTACAAACCTGGAAAATTTATACTTAAAATGAAAAAAGAGAATCTTAAGGTACAAGGGCCTATATTAAAGTATTCTGTAAGTATATAAATCTGATATAAGTGAAAGCTCAAAATATCATAATCACATACACATAGTCACTATATCAAATTTACCAAAATATTTTATTAAATAATGAATACACAGCTTCAACCAAGAAGTAAAAATTATAGTACAAAAACCTGTTGAATTAGAAGGCAGGACTAGGAAATGAATACTCATGAACACTGGAAACTATATTTCCTTGGGCCTTACAGTAAAAATGTGCTTACATTTACTCAGTTTGTTTTTTGTAAAGGTTAAATAAATACAATCAAACAAACTAGTCTTTCATTAAACATCAAATAAATGATTTATGTGCTATGAAGAAACTGTAAACATTTTAATTTTTATAATGGCAAAATTTAAATAAATGGCATGATGTTTCAAATATAATCTCTCCTTTTCTAAGGGCAACTTCAAAATAAAATTAGGTTAAAGCATTATAGGCCATTCTAAAATAAAGCAACTAATCAGGAATGCGTTTGAAGTGAATAAAGTCAGAGGAGGTACATAAATATTTTTCAAATGCATCCAGAATTGGTTATTTTACATTAATACATGCTTTTAAAATATTTATTGCTAAGAATTAGGTGTGTTAAGATTCACTTTATCTACAAGTCTGTAGCTATCTATCAATAAATCTTTAAATCACAGCACTACATCTCTCAATATTATTTTAAGAACACTATAAGAGTAATGAACCAATTTTTATTGCCTTCTAGAATCTACCAGTTATATTCAAGAAAGAAAAAAAAAACAATACAGGAAGCATAGGGTTCATCCCACAGCCTCATAAGTATATGGAGAACACAGTACAATAATAACAAACAGGCAAAGAAATATAAAATATGAATATGATTGCCTTAGGGGCAGAGTTGGTTGCATTGCTGGAGTTACGTGAGGCTCCTGTGAACTATGGAAGGTAAATAGACAGAGACAAGCACCCAGTTCATAGGAAGGATTCCCATTATAGAAAGTTGGCCAAAATTGACTCTATATTCTAAGGAGAAGCCTTGATATTTTCCAGTAGGTCAACAATATTTGCCTGTATTAAACCTCTATGGATCATGCTCATACATTATGGATCTACAGATCATAGTTCGTATTCCCCAGAGAAAGAAGGGCCATTTTGTGCATGAGGAAGCCAACCTCAAAGACCAGGTTTGGCTGATCTTTCAAATTTTTCCTATTATAAACTGAGGGTCCTCTTTAACATTGAGATAATTCTGCTATTAACTGTTTCTCTTGGCATTTCCACAACTATGTTATTATTTCTAAGATATTATACTAAGGGAAAAATTAGACTTAAAATGTAAACAAATAGTAGAAATAGAGAATGCTTTGAAATTTATTTCTTTTAAAGATCCATGAATAAGTGACCATGAATGACAGATACTGGAAGGGACAATGTGCAGAAGGAAGGCACTAGACACTTGAAAGGGAAAAAAACTGACAAAAGGGTTACATAAAGGTTATATGAGTTCAGATATAAGTACAAATTTTTCTAATCATAAATTTTTTTACAGTTGGTATTTTCTAATCCTTCATGTTTCACACGTTGGTACTGGCCTATAAGTGAATGAAATTATTGCTAAGCATAAATATGCTAACTGAAACATTACAACTAAGCTGTAAGAGATCCACCAAGGCTATTTTTCCAATGTTTAGCAGAGAAGGAGCACTTAACTTTGCTTAGATAAACCACGGACACAAACTGGGTACAGGACATAAGATAAATAGTACTGAGGATACCCTTAAACCATGCAAGCTTATGTCTCAAGTAAGGCTGCCAGTTAGAATATAGACTGCTAAATTAAATTTCATTCAGACATGTATCTACACGTATACATATATATATGTATATATATATATATATATATATATATATATATATATATATATATCTGATATCTATATTGACATCTACCAGTATCGATATAGATATAGATATCAATGTAGTGTGTGCCTGGTGTGCCCCGTGCAATATTTTGGATATACTTATACTAAAAAATATGTTTATCTACATTTCAAGTTTAACTGGGTATCTTGTATTTTAATTTGATAATCTGGCAACTCTAGTCCCAGAATACTTAGCAAGGAAGAAAATTAAAATTTTATCCTTCCTCCATATGTTAGGTTAAGACTTACTTCCTTCATGAAGACTTTGTACAATATCCCTCTAAGCATCTTCTCCTTTTTAAAAATTTATGTGAAAATAAGGCTTGAGATTACTAAACTGGATTTAGGACGATATTCAAAGAGAAGTTGCTAACATTCCTGAGTTATCACACGAATAATCCACGACAGGCTTCCACTGCCACAGGTAAAACTAGATTGTCAAGACACCTCTCTGCCATGTATTAGACTTCAACCAGAGAATATAAAGTGGCAGTGGTGGAGTATCACATGCCACTTGAGAAAGGCAATCTTAGCCCTAGAAGATAATGTATAGCTGCTTTCATCACATTTTTAAAAATGATGGACAGAGCTACATTTTCTAAGTTAATAAGAGGATTGATATTGCATAGACTAAGAGATTTGTGCAAGGTGCAGACTCATGCCATTCAGCATTATTTTCTAGATTATATGTATGGTTATGTTTAAATTCTGCTGTCATTTTAGGAGGCCATGGAAGGAGGAACCCTCCAACCTACTGCCTTCAGAATCAAACTTCACCAGATTCATTCCTTAAATTTATAATAAGCATCAAATTTTAAAATATTTTTTCTTGAAATAAGAAAATATGATATTAAACAAATATGAAACTATAAGGGCAAATATCAGAACCCCGATCAAATCATTTCATCAGTTAATCTTCTATCCCAGATTTCCAAACCATGGAATCATTATTTCTACCTAATCAACATGACATGGAATGTTTCTTTGTGGTCCTCTCCACCCTTTTTTTTTGGGGGGGGGGTGGTACATGGGCCTCTCACTGCTGTGGCCTCTCCCATTGCAAAGCACAGGCGCTGGACGCGCAGGCTCAGCAGCCATGACTCACGGGCCCAGCCGCTCTGCGACATGAGGGATCTTCCCGTATTGGGGCACAAACCCGTGTCCCCTGCATCGGCAGGTGGACTCTCAACCACTGCGCCACCAGGGCAGCCCCATCCATCTTTTTTTACCCCAGTTTAGGCCATCATTACCTTATACCATGATTTATATTATTGGCTCTGGGAATTAACTCTCCTGATCATGTCTCCAATAGCAATTCATCACAAATAAAACCCAATTAGTTTTTCAAAATGAAGCATAATGTAGTGATTTGCATAGTGCAGGACATACTACTGGACAAATAATTTTTTTCACTATAAGGCAAATAATGTTCATTGCTAAGGTGAGCCCAGCCACACAACTATGCAGAGTTGTGAATAAGATCATTTTCTTTGTCATTATCATTTATCCGCATTAGTTTACAGAATCATTTAAATAAATTAATAAGGATAAGTTATCAGTAATGACATATATACACTACCAAATGTAAAATAGATAGCTAGTGGGAAGCAGCTGCATAGCACAGGGATATCAGCTCAGTGCTTTGCGACCACCTCGAGGGGTGGGATAAGGAGGGTGGGAGGGAGACGCAAGAGGGAGGGGATATGGGGATATAAGTATGCATATAGCTGATTCACTTTGTTATACAGCAGAAACTAACACACTATTGTAAAGCCATTATACTCCAATAAAGATGTTAAAAAAATTACAAACAAGTATAAAACATTAAAATTTAATAAAAAGAAAGAACAGCTCATTCTGTACAGTCTTAAACTTTTGTAATCGCCAAACTCGAACTTGAACTTAACCATCATGTATTAGAAATAATTTAAGGACTAAGAAATTGTATAAATATTCATTACCTTTGTAAAAATCCTAGTAAAACTCTTTGACAACCATGAGAATTAATATCTTCTTTATACTTTTATGGGACCTTAAATCTTTTGCAAGAGTTACTTAGTATTAAAATAATCAATGAGTGATAATCTCAAGTGAAGGCTAAATACATGAAAAATCAATAAGTTTTATTTGAATACAATGTTACTTAACTTCAGCGGAACCTATGAAACAAATGAAATACAAGAAATGCCTTAAACTCAAAAAGTGGCTGGTCTATTCCAAAAGTTAGTAATAAATAATTAGAATTGTTCCTTATATATAAGCTTCTTAAAATATAACAGATATAATTTATTTAAATGTAGGTATTAATAACAAGAGCAGTATGCAGTTGTAGATAAGTTCCTAAGTAAATTAGTGGTATTCACTATTTGATATGGAAATATTATGTGCTTAAAATAAATAAGAATTTATATATTAAATTTAAACCTATTTTTAAACATTCCCTTTTTCCATTTCTACTTATGTTAGATAAAAGATCATTAAGCTGTTCACTAAATATGTAAAGATATGATTAATTTATTTCATATGTAAAAAGTTATTCTAAATGTAAAATTTAAATACATATTATAAATTTGCTTCTTTTTATATGTTTCAAAAGGTGAAAGAAAATTATTCTATTTTGAAAGCATTTACATGTTTAAAAGTGTTTCTCTACTCAAACATTATATATGTGTATTTCTAATTAGTTTCCTATGTATTTAATTCTTCACAGATGCAAGCAGAAAGGGCTGGACAGTGAAACTTTTCCACTCTTTAAAATGTCTAACTGAATTTTATTAATGTTACTGCTGAACTAGTTTTAAAAAAAAATGCTAACAAAGGAAAGTTACTGAAAATATCTTGAAGGCTATAAAAAATAGATTTCTGTGTGATTCTGGTAGGGGGATTTGGGTTTATTCAGACAAGCTTTCAGTAACCTTGTAATCCTTTGCGTGCTTGTCTGAAATGTAATAAAAAACCTTTTCAGGTTGATTCATCAAAAATACAGTTTTTTAGATTCATGATCTTTATTGGAAAAAAAACTGATTCACAAAAGCATAAGAACAAATCTTTTATTTAATAATGTCAGAGTTTCTTATATTTGTGACAGAAAAAAATACATATATTCTTTGAATAATTCATACACCATTTGATATTTTATATAATATAAATTGATCTTATTCCTTGTTATAATTAATTTTTCAATAAACATGTTACATTATCTACTCTGTCCCAGGTATTATGCCCAGTGACAAAGAAAAAAACATGGTTAAGTCATGATTTTGCCCATGAGAAGTTATAATCCAAGTAAACTATTTGCTTCTGATATTGGCTCCACATTGTGCTAAGTAAATGAAACATTCTAACAATGGGATATTTGCTAATGCCTAGAGAAAAGAAAAAAAAACTAAATATTCATGAGTTTATGTTCTGTTTGTAAGTACATTTGGTTGGAGGACATTTTTTTCATATAAATAACACTTTAGGCTTTCGTTCTTGATATCTCAACACAAATAAGTTACTTTAAATATGATTCCTGAGGGATAGTGATAATTTGGCATTCTTGAAAAAACATGCCAGTAGAACTTTGACTTAAATAAGAATATTAAAACAAGTAAATACTTGTTTTTGAAAAAAATATTGGAATCTTCAAATTGCTCTCTATACTGAGAACTTTAGCTAGTGTACATGGTAAATAGTACAGCCAAACTCATATTTATGGAATATCCATCCATATGATTGCCCCAATCTCATCATTTGGATCAAATTTACTTTTTCTTTTAATATAAGGCATAATCTCAGATTGAATAGTTTTACTTTTTATATTGAATAGTTTTGAGCAAATACTATGCATCTTATATGTTATCTTTGTTGTACTACTCCAGCATATAAAACAGCTATAATATACTAAGCACACGTTTATGCAGCAGACACAATGAAGTAATATAAAATGTTACATAAAAATTCATTTAACCTTTAAAATAACAAAGCAAAAAAATATGTTTATCATCTCCATTGAATATATTTGTAAATAACTTGCCTACAGTCAAAAACCACTTAAATAGCAGACACAAGATTATAATCCAGTGCTTTCTTAGTGTATTGACTGAGCTATTAACAATTTTATTTTTCTTCCTCCAGATGATTATTTAAGCTTGGGATTAGGTAGGGAAAATCTACCTGAAAAAAATAATGGGAGTTGATTTTTTAAAAACAACTATGTGTATTTATGCAAACATTTGTTTGGTGGATGGGTAATAAAATGTTAGTTTCATGTTTGTAATTACTTAATTCAATTTTATACATTCTTGTAAATTAATGCTGACTTTGGTTGTTAGTACTTCTTCGAGGAAACCATTTTACCATATTTGAAAATATTCTATAATATCTAACATTTGCAATTGCACTGCACTTAATAAAAGTAATGGTAATGTGTTGGTTTTGGTCTTTGTAATAATCTGTAATCTACAAAGGGCAGATATGACTAGCCCTAATTAGTTGATAAAGAAAATGATGACTGGAAAGGAAAAGACATTTGTCTAGGCTCACATGACTAGGAAGTGGTAAAGCAGAAACAGAAAAAGTTGTCTACTTCCTGTTATTTTTGCCCATTAACAAGTGAATGTTTCAAGCAGCATTAAATAAATTCACTAGGATATTTATTCATAATTATATATTACTATATAATTTTGACATTAGTTCTGGCAGCTGAGTTCTGTAGGGTCTATTCCACTCTGGCCACTTATGCTCTTGGCACATTCCAGAACTAGTATACAGATGCCAGAATAATGATGACCACACATTACTTATAGGATTCCCCAGGCAGCTAATCATGCTTCTAAATTCCCTTCACCTTAGACTGTTATAATCCATGCCTATTTTGAATGTTACTACTCTTGTTTCTCAAAATATTCTTATCAAATTTGTAGCATTTCCTATTTTATTCTACTATAAATTAGCAGAAATCTCATTAAGAATAAACTAAGGAGAGATATATACATAATATGCTATCCTTAAATATTAATATTCTGTGGGTTAGAAGCCTCTTATTTCTCTCATTTTAATATTTTATTTAATACATATTATACATAGATATATAATATTTACTTATATATAGATTTAATAATTAAATTAACTTTAATAATTTAATAATAATTTATATAATTTTAATAATTTTGAATTTCAAATTCAAAATTGTGAAACATATTTAATATTTTTTATTTGATATTGATCCTATTAAATATGGTGCCATCCATTGGATTCCAGTGATACAATTTTATTTTTAATTTTAAAGTATTTGCTTTTAACTTTCTCCATCTTTCATCTATTTCAAATACTACTGCACTTCAAGTAAAACATTAATATAATAGTAGTGTCACTTAGAAAGCTCCCAAGAAAGAATCTAGGTTGTAATTGTTTCCAGTTATCAAAATTAATGCCTAAGCAACCAAAGCTCAATGAGACATTGGCTATGAAAAATATAAAGAAGTAAGTCAGGAACACCATTTCTGTTAGAGATAAATAAAAACAAATAGATGCATTCAGGAAACGCTGCTGATTCATTGGATATGTCGAGTGATGAAAAGATAAGAATTAAAGATAATTTAGAAATTGTAGACTTGAACCATTGGGTCAATACTGGTGCTCCTTACTGAGCTAGGGAAAGTTGGAAAACATTCAAATTTGATGATATAAAGAGGAGAAAGAGAGGCAGATATAAAGTTCTACCCTAGGTCATGTTAAGATCAGGTAATATTAGTGAATGTGACCAAAAAAACCCATATCTGTCAACCATAGCTCATAGATCCAAACTACATGGCAAAGATAGGTACTAGAAATTGTCAGTGCCTGAAAGAGAAAAGCTTTCAAACAGAAAAAGACTCAGTATTAGACCGATTGGCAGATAGTAACATCTATGAATCTGAAACTGGGAGCTATAGAATATTTTTTATTTGTATACAACTTGGCTCACTTTCACCAGATTGTTTTAAATCTGCTCCAATGAGACTCATGTCCTGGAAGTTGGAAACTATATCTATAGTCTTTACCACTAGATTTCAAGGACCTAGTAGATTCTGATCAATAAATGTTCAGAAATGTTTATTGACCAAGTAGCTGCCAAGCAGGTTCAGAGGCAGTTAAATTCAATGTGGAAAAAAAAAAAAAACCTTAAAAAACAAAGTAGTTTTACTGCAAATTCATGCTATTTTTATAAAAGTACCATGTAATATGCAAAAATATCTTGTTTTTTCTTAACACATGATAGGTTGTCAGAATCAGCTTTGTTCTAGCCTTTTTTCAGTCCCACCCTACGCTTGTCTCTTTTCAAATGCCTACAAAACATATTCAAAAGCAGCTGTCAGGTATTTTAGACTGAATACAAAAAATAAAATTGAATACAAGAAAGAGAATATATTACCTTAAAATTTTAAGGCATAAAAATTTTCAGAATTATGGTAATTGAAACACTTGCACAGGTTTAACAATGCAGCATAAGAAATAGAACAGCTTTTATGTCTTTAAGCTTATTATCATAATGATTGAAATGAATGCACAAAAATACTTGTAGAGTTACACACCACATCTGAGACTAACTGTTAAAACGAAAGGTTACTTCTTTCAAAATGATATGTAAATTTGTACTTTGCATTTATGCCAACAGTGCTACTTTTTTAAAAGCACAGTCTGCATCTTATTGATAAAAATCATTACCTAAAACTCAACATAGACAGACTAAAAAAATAAAGACTAGACAACATGTAAATTAAAATGCTAATATGTTTTTTATACATAAACACAAAATGGTGACTATATTCCTCATCTGTAATTTGAAAAGTGTCACTTGCTATCCAGAGGGCAAATAAAATTCTAGTTAGTTGTAAGCCAAAACAAAAACTATTTTAATGCAATTAACATTTTGCTTCTAAAAATATTACCAGTTTACTTCAATGCCAAACCTATGATAAACTTTACACTATTAACTCTTTTACAGAATGGGCAGCTGCAATTCCTACCTCTATTTCGTCTATACATTTGAATTTCTCTTTGAAATACTGATATTAGCAATCAGAAAGTCAACAGTGTATAGTGAAGAATTATCCTTGCCCAAAGAGATATCTGGACTTTATCTTCAGCTCCTGAGTGGCAGTCTCTAAATTCTTGGAATGTCTTGCTGGATTAAAGTAACTTTGTTTAGCTAAGGGCCTGGGGTCATGCTAGATAATCTACTGAAGTGATTTATGATGGAGAGTTCAGGTCTTGCAGTATTAGTTCTACCTCCAGATGGGCTGGAGACTGAAGTTAGCTACATGTGGGTCAACCATGTTTACATGACAGTGAAGGGTCTGGAAATCAAGGCTCCAGTGAGCTATCCTGGTTGGCAATATTGTTAGTGTTGTCAAACATCATTGCCAGGAAATTTAGTGTTGTCCATGACTCTGGGGAGAGGACAACTGGAAGCTCTACTTGCATATATGTTACTTTCCTGGACTCTGTCTCAGACACCTCCTCTCTTGGATGATTCTTAACCTGTATCCTTCCACTGAAATAAACTGTAACTGTGAGTACCACGGCTTTCAGTCAGTTCAATGAGTCCTTCTGGCAAATTATTAAAATCTAGGGTGGTTTTGGGAACCCCTAAAGTTGCATTTTGTGTCAGAAGTGGTGGTCCTGAGGACCCCTGAATTTTCAGTGGGTATCAGAAGTGAGGATGGTATTGTAAATTGTTTCCTAATTTTGCAAATATTAAAAGTACTTTAATCCTCATATTTATAACCTTATAACTAATATTTATTAACTACATCCATTGTTCATTTAATCCTTGCAATATGCTGCTGAATTAAGTATTATTATTAAGCCCATTTTACAGATGAAGCAACTGAAGTGGCCAAGTAATTTTTTTTTGTGGCTGAAATCCCCCATACCAACTTAATGATGCTATTCAATTCAGATAATAAAAATTCTTGAGTTAGGAACAAGTAGAATATAAGACATAGAATATTACTGAATTTTTTTTAAAAAAGAATATCACTGAATTTTAAAATTTACAAACAAAAATAAAACATTTTAATATAGAAACTCCTCTCTTTTGCCCTAATAAAGAAATGAACATGTGACTCAACTCTGCTTTTAAAAGATATCATTTTTAAAGTAAGTTTTCTGAGGTTTTACTTAATCTTAAGGGAATAGAATTTCGAGAAAAAAATAAAACTTTGGTGTTACGCTTGGGAAACAAAAGATTTGGCTTCTGAAATATTCCATGTATTGAGACCTTTTCTCCAGAGTCATCAGGAAGTCAGAGTGCAGTCTTTGGGTAGTACTCAATAAACATATAATATAAGCACCATCAAGATGCATGTGCTTCTTAACATCCTCGCAACTCCTGCATCTCCCTTGTTTATAGTGATCTTGTGAATCAAATGGGTATGTCTAGAAAACATTCACCTGGTATTAATCACAGTGCATATCTCTAGCAGAATGCACATGAGCCCTATTCTAAAAGAAGGTAACCAGGAGAGTCCTAAGAATATATACTACATATGAAATTTCACTTAAGATTTGACTGAGAATTACTAATCATGGCATTACTGCGGCAACAGTTTGAGCCTACAAGCCCCTTGAAAAATTGACATGAAAAAAGTATTGAATGAATGTCAGAATTCATTTCCCAAGATATGAACACAATTATTACAGTGTTGGCTAAATAAGGGAAAAATAACAGTGATATATCTTAGAAGAAAATTGTCTTTCACCTCCTAGTTCAACTAATGCAACAACTGAGTTAATGGTCTAAAGGAAAACTGTATATGAATATGGCAGTGGATGTTGGAGAATGTCTTCACTGACTCTAATAATATTCCGATTTTCATTATTTGATTATGCTTGACTTAGAAAGGACTGAGGCATTCAGAGAGAGACAAAAAGGCTAAAACATACAAAGTGTGCAAAGTAGGAGAGATGAAGTAGGGACATTGAGTGGGGGAGATTGGCTATTGTATTTCTATACTTGACAATACTTTGGTGCAAAGAATATTTAGGAAATAGTATATTTTACTGGTAATCACACAACATAAGTCAATTAATAGCAAATAATGTCTAAACCTTTCAAATCAGCATATAACTACAGTACAGAGTAAATTGTTATTCTTATTTGGTGAATGAATAAATGGCTGTTTTTTTCACTGAGTGTGTAATTAATTATATAAGTAGTGTATACAATCAAGGACAAAATCAACCTAATTAAATTAAAAAAAAATAATTTTCTTTTAATACAACTATTTTCCGTGTTAATCATGTTAGCTAAAATATGATCTCAAGCTTTGAATATAGTAAGCACAATAAAAAAGTTTACTGTATCAAATTCTTATTGTTTATACTATAACCAAATTGGAGAATCATGTGTGAAATTTTAGACACATATTTATTTATGAATTTTTACTAATGATCCTCCAAACTAGAGATAATAAATAAACGGAGTGTTTTGATAATATGTTAATTGAATTTCAATTAACAATTATTTTCATTGTTCTTTCTCTGTAGAAATTTGTCTCATATGTTGTATCTGCAAAACATACATAAAATTAT
Organism: Mesoplodon mirus; assembly: GCF_964341445.2. Lineage (NCBI taxonomy): Eukaryota > Metazoa > Chordata > Mammalia > Artiodactyla > Ziphiidae > Mesoplodon > Mesoplodon mirus. The sequence continues at coordinate 49,766,855 of NC_138984.1, forward strand.
AACGAACTCAGGTCTCTCTTTTTCCTGCCCATAGTGGTTTTTAAAAAGTGTTGCTTCAATTTTTTCTTTTTATCACACAGTTCTCCACATTGTGTTTTCCAAATTTTATATGGACAAATCATTTTAAAGGTACTTTGGAGTCCTAGATTGTATTTCTTCCTGAGCTCCACTTGCTATTTTGATAAATCTTTGGGGTACTTGCAAAGGTAGGATCCTTGGAATCACCAGTCCTTCAGATGCACAGAGGAAAGTAAATGCAGCAAATGGAGCATAAAAGGACTAAAAAGCATACATTAAAGCTAAGTTGGTCAAGGGGTGCATAATGAAGTATGTTCTGATTTACTACAATGCCACAATGCATTTGTACAGTAACCATTTAATTATCCTTAGGTAATCTAATTTACCTATAGAAGGACATCAGAGATAATTTGATGTCAACATAGCCCATGAATTTTCAGTTCTCCAAACTTCCTAAAAACTCCTACAACCACTCCTGAATCTGGGCAACCTAGATAGATAAACCCAAGCTTTTACCTTTAGAGTCTTCAACTTGAGTGATGCTCATCCATCAATTTCTCAAAGTCTATTTTACCCTTCTTTCAACTTTCCTTGCTATGGATCTCTATTGCTTATTTTCCCAATATAACTTTCACTTTGCTATCTTTCATTCCTTTTTGGATCTAATTTTCTTGTTTTTGAAAAAATATATTTGCTCTTCTCAAAAATAACTCCAGTCCCTTACCCAGTAAATACTAATTCAGGTCAAGAAATCCATTTGTCTAGGCTAAGCAAATGGACTTTATCACTCTGGAGGCCCAAGTTTTGTGAGTAAATACTTGCTACACCTTAGTATTTAGATACGCCATGGACCAATAAAATTTGAAGTAAATATTAGAGAGAAAAATGGACATATTTATTAATTAAAATCAAGTCTACACTTGGGTAATCAAAGCATATATTTATTCAATTTAGTTTTTAGAGTTATTAATGATGATCATATAAAAATGTGGTTAAAATCACAAAGTAAGTTTCTACGTCAGAAAAAGAACTATCATTGTAATTTACTGCATTGATAAAGAAGAAAACAAATACAATTTATCAGTTGTTACAGAAAACTCACATGGGCAAAAGTTTAATACCATTTAATAATTTTTTAAAAAATAGCTAACTTAGTGGTAAATGGGACTTTTCACAATTTAATATATGTAATACCAAAACATATAAAAACCTTAGGCTTAATGAATAAATGTTTAATACATTCTCTTTAAAATTGAGCAAAAGACAAAGACAAAGACAATTTAATAATGGGGGTGTTGGCCATCACTACGGAAAAACAAAAAGAAATAAGGGGTCTAAATATTAGAAGGGAAGATATAGCTCTTATGATTTGTAACTGATAAAAGCACCTTACTAGAAAATGAATTAATCAATATTGATTTAAAAATACAAAGACACACTAGAATACTAAGTATTATTACTTATACTATAAGCAATAATAGTATCAGTATATTATTTATACTGTATTAGAATATTAATTATACTAAGTAGAATACAAAGTATATTCTAGTACTAGAATATTAAGTATTATTTTATTAAAATATAGAGGTAATAGATAATAAGCATTATTATCTATTACCTCTATATTTTCATTAAAAAATGGTCCTTTTAATTTCAAAACTAGCAAGGATAAAATATCATAAAAAATATTATCAAGAAAGGGCAGCTAGCAAGATTGTCTCCCCCTCACTATACTAGGAAATTCGTAAGGTTGGGATTACATCTAAATCACCTCTGTTGCCTTGGGCTGTGTTTTTCATCCTGTAAGTAATCAATAAAAAGCTGAAGCATAGCCTAGACATCAAGGGGCAAATGCATGTGTTGGAATCAATTGGAGGGGAGAATGAGCATCAGAACTGCAAGACATGAAAAGTTCTACATAATCAGTCAGCCAAGCTGTCACTCAGAATCTGGTACCTTTCCCAACTTGCAGGCTATTTATATCTCATAAGATTGCAATGAACTACAATGATATAGAAAAGAGTAGGAATGTTTATTCATACCACTCTCTGTCCCTGTGCCTGGGTAGTGGTGGAGGCTAAAAGCATACAAAGAAATATTTTTAAGTCTTTTGCTTCATTATTTCTCACAAACTTCTGCCATATTCTAGGTTCTGCCAGTAATAACATGTATATATTTTCTTGTTACTTTCCTCATTTTAATTTATTTGCTTAGAAAAGGAAACATGAATCAGCACTAATCTGAAGACTGCCTTAAGAGCACTTTCTCCAGTCAATCTACAACACCATTATTTTTTACCTTCAACTCTGAGAACTACAAAATTTACTTAATAATATGTGTATAAGTCATAAAATTTATTTTTGTGGATAACATAAATATTCCTTTTACTGACCAGGCTGTTAGTTGTATTTAAAGCCTAATTTTGGACCTATAGGAGAAAGAAAAAGAATCATTTTTTAAAATGCATTTTAAAGTAACCAAGTCAAGGAAAACTATCTTTTCTAGTCAGTTACCTAGAAAGCAGTCTAAGCTTCTGGAACTATAAACTTCTTTAAATGAGTAACTGAAATAATTCCTGAAGTTTAACTGAATCTTGATATCAAGATTTTCAAGATTTGGGCAAGTAAAGGTAACCATGTTGCTAGTTACATTAATAGTACTAGTTACTATTTATAAGCCAGGTCCAATGGTAGTAATTTCCATGAAATATCTTAATTGCATTAGTATTTAAGACAAACGTGAAGGGAAAGTCACATCATCAAAATCTAATAATAACATCCAATGTCTGATTATGCAGGGTGATTTATTTTTGTGTTTGCTTTTCAATAACTTCAATGCCATATGGTTTTCCTATAGGTTTGGCCAGAAAATATAGTGTTTTATATTGGCATGGAACATTTGTTAAGACGTCTAGACACTATAGTAATAAGTGCTATATAAATACATAGAGTTGAGAGGGAAAAAATGTGCCAGTAATAAAGTGATTTCTACATTCTACATGCAACATTCAATTAAGCATCTCATTTCCATCAGACAAGTAAATCTGATTTTTTTCAGTTTTGCATTCAATAATTTGCACAGCAACATGATTTTTCACTTACTTGAGCTTTATAAATTGGCTTACAAAGAATAAAATTGAGAAAATTAAAATACTTTAAAAATAATTTTGAAAACAACAAGCTGAGAGATGAACTGAACCAACTGAATGATTTGAAATCATGGATTCCATTTCAAATATACTATTTTTAAAGATGGTTTCATTATTGACATTTACTAATATGTCTTTTATGGGAGATCATCAAGTACTGCTTCCTAGGCTGAGGTCCTCTCATTCCATACAGTAACATCCTACCAAAAGGAAGCAAAGGAGATTAACACATTGTGATTATTTTCTATTTTTCTTAAGCAAGATAATCAAGATCTCTATGCCTCTTTCCAAGAACTCAGAGGTACAAAGAAAGCATTAGCCACTTAACTTACTCAATTCCTTTTTGGAAATTATGCTGCTTATTTTTCATGTTTCTATTGCAAAATAGAAAGAAACTTTTCTTTCCGTGTCACAAAGGAAGTAAGAGTTATGGCAGTTATCTACATGGCTCATGCTTCTGCACTGAAGGATCAGAACAACACCCATCTTTGGAAAGTATTTTGTCATACAGAAGAAATCTCCAGGTACAAAGTCCTTGCAGGTTTTTTTTTCAGTTTTATTGAGATATAATTGATATACAGCATTCTATAAGTTTAAGGTGTACAACATAATGACTGGATAGCATCCAGACTGCCTGACTAGGAAGCCTAACTGGAAATCTGGGCAGCCACAGAGCCCATCCTACAGCTGTGCTTGGACAGGGAACTAGCAGTCCTTGCACTTTTTTATTCCCCACTCTGAAATAACAGCCTTAAAGCTGGAAGCAGAATGCATATTTCCTATTACCGGGAACTAGTTTGATAAGCCATACAAGCAATAATATATATTGACTGATCTCTATCATCTAGTGATTTGAGTTTTCCCTTTTATTGTAATTAAAAGCATCCAACTATGGCATAGCTTCAGGTGGGGAATCAGCTTTAAATTTTGTATATCCCCACATAACACTTTATTAATATTGGCATCACAGATGCTTATTCATATTGGTATTGAGAAAAATTTGTTGAGTTATTTATATTTCTGGTGGTTTCATGTATCATGTGTTTCCTTTCCATAAGAGCAGTATATTTAAATACATAGCTAAATTCATCTCTTTTTTAAAATGACTACTTATTTTATTTGAGGACTCTATTCAAAAGCTTTACTCAAGGAGCATAATTTTAGGTATGGGAATCCTGACTGCTATATATTGGTTATTTCCTGTCATGGTATTTGATGATCATCCAAGGTTATTTTTAATAGATTCTCAATTCACAGATTGTGTTTGTTATTGACTAGTTGCATGTTCTTTGGTAAGTTATTCTGTTTCATTTGCAAATGTCCATAATAACAATACCAAAAGATATTCTGAATATAAACTATCTAGCATGAGGTATGGCACATTGTAGATGCTCACAAACTGATTACTCCTGTCATCATATTTGACTATAAGCAAAACTCTTTAGTGTAATTACAAAACAGCATTTGGCATTCAAATAGATACTATAAAATCATAAAGCATTGCATGCAATAATTTTTTCTGAAAATTTTTAATATCATGGTATATAAACTCATTTCTATTTATGCTTAAAATATTTCCTCTGGCATATTATCATAGTAGATCTGTAAAGCAATTCTAAAATAACTAGTGACTTAGAAATGAGTTATCAACTATAGACACAATAGAAGATAATATAAAGTTCACAGTGTCTTATGCACAGGTACTTGGAATAAATTCAGCATCATGATTTAGTACAAAAATGATGAGACATAATAAAAGTTCAGATGAGTAGTTGAAGTAGGAGTCTATTTCATTCCTGAAGGAAAAGTTCAACAATATTTGATGACTGTAATATGTCTAGCTATATATTAACACCTTTGACTTTAATTGCTTTGATTAAATTTTAGTGCTCAGACAATTCTTTCATATTGTTTCTACTATTTACTTAATGAATAATACATTCTCCTGGAAGAATATATCTTCTGTGTCATATCAAGCTCTGTTAGAAAGGTTAATGCGATATTTTATAATGCTTAAGACGTGTGAGGTAGTGAAATTCTATTCAGACAAGCAGAAATGCCAGGGCATTTTTAATAAGACCCTAAATGAAATGCTAACATATGTTCTGAAAAAAAAATTAAAAATAATTCCTTTTAAGAAAATGCAAAGGAAATGTTATGGGTTTGTGTGTGTGTGTGTTATTTCAGTTACAGATAGGATTTACTTTGGTTAAATTACCAAGGAAACTAGTTTCCAGTGCCACATAATTTCTTAACGTTACTAATGCTAGAGAACCTAAATTCTGAGTTTTACTCTGTATCTGATATTATGTTATATTCACACATTTTTTACTAAAAACAATTGTTCTTTTAATATATTTTGCACATAGACCCTTTTTTTTTAAATTTAGGGAATATGAAGCTGAGATCCTTAAAATTCTTAACTGTTACTAGGCATATAAGACTTAGTCATACACAAGGAACACTACTGTATTTTTTCAAAAGTATTCTTTTTTCAGAACTATATTTAGGTAATGACTATAAGTTCTCGGGATGGTACAGCAGGAAGATGGATAACGGACATGATTTGTATTATTATTTTCAATAATGATTGTTTAAGGTGTACAACATGCTGAGTTGATATACATATACACAGTTATATGATTACTAAAGTCAAGCTAATTAACATACTCATCTCTTCACACAGTCACTATTTTTTGTGTGTAGTGGGAGCACTTGAAATCTATCCTCTTAGCAAATTTCCAGTATCCACTATAGTATTATTAACTATAATCATCATGCTGAACATTATATCTTTAGACTTATTCATCCTAAGTAATTGCAAATTTGTACTCTTTGACCAGCATCTCCCCATTTCCTCACCTTCTAGTCCTTGGCAATCACCATCTACTACATTTGCTTCTATGTTAGACTTTTTTAATATAGATTCCACATATAAGTGAGATAAGTTCATCTTTTTTTTTTTCCTTTGGTGAATGCGTTTCTTGAAAATCATTGATAAAATTATGTATTTTCTCATGGAAATGTGGAATTTTTTTTCACTCTAGTCCCAATGTCTGGTTTCAGTCTCAACCAACTTGAAATAGATTTTGTTTTCCTTGTATTTCTTCAGTTGCCTAATAACTTATAGCAAAATTAACTCTTTTTTTCCCCAAATGTCAATTCCATACTTTACTTTAGAAAGACAAAGAATTTATTACCTATTTAGAAATATGTTTCTATGAAAATGAATATTATCTTCTGATAGAAAATATATTAAGACCATAATGAGGTATCAGTAAACATTTATTAGAACAGTTAAAATAAAACAATCGTGACAATATTAAATGTTGGTGAGGATGTGAAAAAACTCATATATTGCTGGTGTGAATGTAAAATGGTATAAGCACTCTAAAAAATAATTTGACAAATTCTTAAAACTCTAAAAATATACATTTCACACAATCTTCGATTGCACTTCGAGGCATTTATGAAAATTATGTCCCCATGAAACATGTAAATGACTGTTCACTACAGTTTCATTTGTGATAGCCCCCAAACTAGAAACAATCAAAACGTCCTATAATAGGTGAGTGGTTAAGCAAACTGTAGTACAGCCATACCATGGAATACTACTCAGTAAAGAAAGCTATGTACTATTGATAAACACCAACAACTTTAGTAAATCTCAGAGGCATTATGCTGAATGCAAAAGCCAATATCAAAAGGTCACATAATATATGATTTCATTTATATAACATTCTTGAAATAAATGATAGAGATGGAAAACGCATTATTGGTTTCCAAGAATTAGGGATAGTGGGTGAGGGAGGGGGTGAGTGTGACTATAAAGGAGCAGCATGAGGGAGATCTTTTGGTGACTGAATAATACTACATATTGATTGTGGTGGTGGTTACACACATTTACCCACGTGGTAAAATGACACAGAACTGTATATTACATCTTTGTCATATTCTGGTTTTAATATCATACTATGGTTATGGAAGATGCAACTAATGAGGGCAAATGGGTGAAGAGTATACAGGAAATCTCTGTAATGGTTTTGTAACTTCCTGTGAATCTATAAATATTTAAAAATAAAAAAAATTCTAGAAATTCTAATAAAAAATGTTGGGCAGTGGAAGATTATGCCTGTAGGTAGGAGAAGTTTACTCAAATTGATGTCAGTGTCATTAGATTTATACCTATTTTGCTCCCCTGGCTAATAAAAATCTTATCATGCATTATGGTGAGCACAGTATATTTAACTTTTATTAAAGAATAGAGAAGATAATACTGATGCTTGCAGACAGAATTATGTTTTCAACATCTTCCTCACAATAATAATAACAAGCTAATAGTTATATCTTAACATTTATCAATTCTTACATAATCCAATGGCACTTTTTATGTATACTTATAGCAAATTTATGGGTAAGTACTGTTATTTCCATTTTACAGAAGATGAAAGTGAATTTAGAAAAGCTAAAAAAATTTCCAAAAGTCATTCTATTTTTAACAGGCAAATCCAGAATTGAAATGCAAGACTGTCTGATTCCAAAGTCCTACCAGCTAACCACTGTGTGTTATTTCTATGTTGGTGATGAACATTTTAATCCTTGAAAAATTCTAAATGTTCCTAGGAAAAATTCCATGTATTCAATAAATTTAAAAAGTTATCTGTATAGAGAAATGTGACTGTTTCACTTTATTCTTATCTTATAATTTAGGCTTTAGCCTAGTTCCTAAAACCATCACATTTTATATTTCTCTAACTAAACCTTTTCAAATTATTGTTATTCCTGCTTGTAAAATTACCTTCCTATCTTTCTGACAAACTCTCATCCATCTTTCCACCCCTTCTTTATCTGTGTTGTCCCTGTACAAAGTACACATTTCCAGTAGTGCTCTAACTGTATTGTAATTCATTTATTCACATGCCCTCTATGAATAGATAGTGAGCTCCCTTAGGGGTGGAGTTACTTCCTATTCACATTTGTACAATCTGCACCAGGTATGTATTTAGCAAGAGTTTTGTGAATAACACAGTGACTGTTACTCAGTTGACCACTGAAGGGGTTCACAACGAACCTTCTCAACATGTGCCACTTTGGCATATGGATTACATTGAACTAAAGGCAGTTGAGAACAGCAGGCTCCAGAGAAACTTCTGCCCCTCCCTTAATTACCTAGAAGAATTTAAATTGAAAGTCTTTCCCAGAATGAAAATTATCTCCAGAGATAAATATGACCTGAGTGGCCCATCTGTATGGCAGGGAAAACATCCAGTTACTAAATATCTGCTCTTATTCTTATTGCTCTGTGAATTGCCCTCCACCCCTTTGAAGCCCCACATCCCTTTCCATTCAGTGTGGCATATAGATACCTCATTTTACCTTTCTGTCTTTGAATCTCTCATGTATGTGGGGTTCCTACACATACAAAATTAATGTGAATTTCTTCTGTTACTCTGCTTCATGTTGATTTCGACAGACCAGCCAAAAGAACCTTTAAAGGGTAGAGGAAAATTCTTTCTCTCCAATACCAGTGTCAGTGTTAGTACCTCTTTTTAATTTGAGTTGTTTCCCAGGCAATTTTATTTAACATGCACCCTCCTAAATTTTCTCTTGCTTCTATGTAGTACTGTATTAGGAGATTCTCTGATTATTTGCCTGATTTCCATTATTTTGTAATCCCATCAGACCCATAATGCCCTCTTCTGCTTTCTAGGACACTTACCATGATTTCAAACTCATAAATATCATTTTAAATTGTGGCAACTGTAGTTTCCCCTCCAGTTAAAACAAATAAATGTGCATAGAGCATTACATGCATATATTCTATATACTTCAATTACTCATATAAAGTAATAAATGTAATTCTAAGTCGTTTCTTGTTCCATCTTTAAGAATTTATGAACATCATTTAGTAGTATGTTTCTTTTACTGAAAGCTGCTTGAGGCATTATTATAATGGCCTTTTCCTGGTACATAACTTAGCAAAAATTTAATTTCTATAAAAGTGTTGAGAGATTTTGAGAAGGAAAAGTAAAACTAGAACAATAAGAATAAACATATATGTATGAGGGATATAAAACAACTGCCAAAAGTATGTTGCACCTCACAAGTTCAACATTATATAAAGATTTTGTCAACTTGTAATACTACACAGTGATTTATGTTCATTTTCAAGACAATGTGCCAATTAATGATTTTGCAGAATAAAAGAACTAAAAAATCTATCTATCCATCCATTCATCTAGTCTATCATTTATAAATATTTGAACAAAAGCAAAACAATTTCTTGAATATAGAAATCCTCAAACTTCTAGTCCATTACAAGCCAACCTAGTGCACAAAGTATTATTGGAAAACACTGAAAGTATTAATGCTAATCATTGCAGTTTTTCTCTGCATTATATAAACTGCCACTTAACTATGGAAAGCAGCTGTTGTTTTTATAGTGATTAAAATGTGCATTTAACAGAGTAATATGTGAGCTGAAAGCAATAAGGAAGGTGTGTTTGAAATAAACAGCTTACTTAAACAAATATCCTCATAAAAGTATATCAGGGTTTTTACAATTTCAAATCAAAATACTAAAGTGTACTGTTGAGAGGTAAGATGTCTATAAAATAATGAGACTGATATTCATGCAAGATTATAGTCCCAATACTTGTAGTTATACTATGCCTAAAGTAACTTTTATAATCTATGTAAAATAAAATGAGCTTTTAATCCATGTATACCTGTTTTAATTTCTTCTTTGCAGATAGGTTTTATCTTTAAACATTTTCAAAAATCATTTTATGGAAATATCAAAGTATAAAATGACTGTTTCTTCTGTAGGGAAGAAAAAATAAATTTCCCTCTACACTTCTAGGTTCTTGGCTGAGAATAAAAGACAGACTAACAGGGGAAAAACAAACAGAAGTTTTACAATATGTATACCTCCTGTATACATGGGAGATACCCAAAACTGAGTACAGTCATACCTCAGAGATAATGTGGGCTGGGTTCCAGACCACTGCAATAAAGCACATAATGAAATAAGGAGAGTCACACAAATTTTTTTTCCCAGTGCATATAAAATTTATGTTTACACTATAGTGTAGTCTATTAGTGTGCAATAGCATTATGTCTAAAAATAAAACAACACACATAACTTCATTAAAAATACTTTATTGCTAAAAAATGCTAACCTTCATCTGAGTCTTCAGTGAGTCATGGTAATAACAAGTGGTCCAAGCCATCACCTTAAGTACCATCTCCTCCTAAAGACGGAAGAAGATGTTGTGGAGGGTAGGGAACTAGTTATGGGAAGTTATAGGAAAAGCATAGCACAGTAAACAAGGATAAGGTTTTTAAGCAGATTTAGGTCTGCTGCCCTCTCCATTGATGAGAGTTTCTAGAGATCTAGTCATCCTCCTCTTCTTGGTACTGAGAGGGAGACACCTTTGCAAATGGAGATTTTCCTTATAAAGGTAAATTTATCTTACAAAAGGGTAATTTCTACTGATTTTTGAGAGCTTCTTCTGTATCTGATGTTTCTTCAAAAATAACCAGCTCAAGATAATCCTTAAGAGGCATATTTTGGGGTGGTATATTGTGCTACCCTTCAGTTCCTTTTGGAGAATATCCTCATCTGCCAATTACAGTGTAATATGCAGGTATGTTGCTAAGCATGTAACATATGTCAGAAAATACAGTTTTAAAAAATTCCTAACATGTAGACCATTTTCCACTTAAATGTATGTAAACACAGTTTTAGAATGAGTTTTTATTCAAAAAGAAGAAATATTCTTTAATGTGCTTTTGTGCCTACCTCCTGAGCTTGTGATAATTTTTGATATTGAACAGGGCTACTTAACAGATTATCCATGTTATTTTATACTTTCTCTAAAAATCCATAGTAAAACCAATTCTTCCCTCTAGATTCTGCATTATGACAGATGGTGTCTTCAAAGTAATATGTTCTTAAATTGGATGATTACTTTAATAGCATAGCAAAGTTATGCTTTGAATGGTTGCACACTGTAAATGAAGCCTAAACTTTCCTGTAGGGTAAATACTGTTAATATGAAGCAGTTTTACCACTATTTTATGATGTCTCTCAATGCCAAAGTTTCGCACTCTGATGAAACTTTTTTGGGGGAGAGTTATTTTTATAGAATTGATGATCACATGTAGGAAAGACAAAACAGCATTTCACCTTAATTACGTGTATAGAGCTATACAAACCAAAAGTGATAATTTCTATTGCTAAAGTATTTCAATGACATTATTTGACTTTCAGAATTTATGTTTAATCATTTCATGTTCAGTAGTGACTAAAGCATTCTCATTTTAAATTCTCTGGAAGGTAATTCTGGGAAATTTTGAAATAATTATAATTGGTAAATTAAATATACTCCACTTTAGTTATAAATGTGAAAATTCAGTACCTAGCTTCAGTTTTTGGTAACATTCACAGTAGCTTCTATTATACACTCACATTTTCTAAACTATCAACTTTAACACAAAATTCCTAAAACCTAAACTTTTCAAATGGAACGTTTCTGTATGCACCATTTATTTTCCAGTCATTTAAAACAAAGCACACGTACAGAAGAAAATTTAAACTTCTCTGAGGGTTCATTTATACTGTCCTAAGTATTAATTACAATGCAACGTTTAAGATTGTTGCTGCAGAGATAGACCCACAAATAGATTACAGTTGACCCTCCTTATACATGAGTTCTACATCCTCCAATTCCACCAATGCAGATTGAAAATATTCGAAAAATTCCAGAAAAGTCCAAAAAGCAAAACTTGAATTTGCAACACCAACAACACTGGAAACTATTTACATAGCATTTACACTGTATCATGTATTATAAGTAATCTAGAGGTGATTTAAAGTAAACAGGAGGATTGGGGTGGGTTGAATGCAAATACCATGCTATTTCACATAAGAGAATTGATCATCCATGGGTTTTGGTACCTGTGTAGGGGGATTGGTCCTGGAACAAATCCCCCTCGGATACCAATGAATGATTGTACTTAAGCATAGGATGACTGGGACAGCTGTGGTGAGCCTCGGTTTATTTTCACACAGCATTTTGATGGCAAATTGACTTTTTTTTTTTTTTTGCGGTATGCGGGCCTCTCACTGTTGTGGCCTCTCCCATTGCGGAGCACAGGTTCCGGATGCGCAGGCTCAGCGGCCATGGCTCATGGGCCTAGCTGCTCTGTGGCATGTGGGATCTTCCCAGACCGGGGCATGAACCCGCATCCCCTGCATCGGCAGGTGGACTCTCAACCACTGTGCCACCAGGGAAGCCTGCAAATTGACTTTTGAACAGCTCTTTTCTCTGAAACTTAAAATTAACTGTTGTACACCAAAGCAGCCACATTTTACTATCTAGAAAAGATAATCTTTACCTTTGCTGTCAATATCTCCCTGGTTTTTCAACTTATTAATAAATACATATAATTAAATATACTAAGAAAAAGGACCATAGGTTTCTTTGACACCTTATATGTAAGGTGATAGCCCCTTTTCACCAGTTCCTGGGACGTAGGGCAGCAAAAGAGAATCTTACTTGTGTGAATTCACAGTCTCTCTCTTCTCTCCCATATCATTCTCTTGGGGCTTGGACATTTACTGTGAAGAATTTGACAACTGGATGAGGTGAAACTCTGAGATACCATAAAAGGACCCTGACTTCATTATTTTGGAAAGCCAGTACAGGGTTACTGGTGAAAACAACAACAAACAGATCTAGCAGGAAGGGGATATGGAGAAAGATCAGAGCATTCAAAATAACAGAGATCTACTATACACCATAGTTCCTATAGCTATCAATACTGTGTTGTATACTTAAACAATTGCTAAGGGGGTATATTTTATGTTAAGAGATATTATCACAAAAAATAAAATGAAGAAGGCAGGAGGAAAATATAATTATTGGACAAAATTTAGGAATTTGCAGATAAATAAAAAGATTCCATGGCAGCTAAAGGACAAGAAAGATCTTGAGAGAGATGAATATAAAAAATCATTTTAAGAATCTTTATAGGGACTTCCCTGGCAGTCCAGTGGTTAAGACTTTGCCTTCCAATGCAGGAGGTGTGGGTTTGATCCCTGGTTGGGGAGTTAGGATCCCACATGCTTTGCAGTCAAAAACACAAGGCATAAAACACAGGTAGTGAAAAAGAAGACCCCACCTGACAAACACAGGTGAATGGGGTGCGAATGGTCATGTCTCAAGTTGCAGCCATGTGGCTGACAGGATCTTGGTGCTCTGGTTGGGTATCAGACTTGAACCTCTAAGATGGGAGAGCCAAGTTCAAGACATTGATCCACCAGAGACCTCACAGCTCCATGTACTATCAAGCAGCAAAAGCTCTCTCAGAGATCTTCATCTCAATGTTAAGACCCAGCTCCACTCAACGACCAGCAAGCTACAGTGCTGGACACCTTGGCCAAACAACTAGCAAGAGAGGAACACACCCAACCCATTAGCAAAGAGGCTGCCTAAAATCATAATAAGATTATAGGCACCCCTAAACACACCACCGGACGTGGTCCTGCCCACCAGAAAGACAAGACCAAGCCATATCCACCAGAACACAGGCACAATTCCCCTCCACCAGGAAGCCTACACAACCCACAGAACCAACCTTAGCCACTGGGGGCAGACACCGAAAACAACAGGAACTACGAACTTGCAGCCTGCGAAAAGGAGATGCCAAACATAGTAGTTAAGCAAAATGAGAAGACAGAGAAACACACAGCAGATGAAGAAGCAAGGCAAAAAACCAACAAATCAAACAAATGAAAAGGAAATAAGCAGTCTATATGAAAAAGAATTCAGAGTAATGATAGTAAAGATGATCCAAAATCTTGGAAATCGAATGGAGAAAGTACAAGAAACGTTTAACAAGGACCTAGAAGAACTAAAGAGCAAAAAACCAATGATAAACAACACAATAAATGAAATTTAAAATTCTATGGGGGTTTCTCTGGTGGCGCAGTGGTTGAGAGTCTGCCTGCCGATACAGGGGACACCAGTTCATGCCTCGGTCCAGGAAGATCCCACATGCCATAGAATGGCTGGGCCCATGAGCCATGGCCACTGAACCTGCATGTCTGGAGGCTGTGCTCCACAACGGGAGTGGCCACAACAGTGAGAGGCCTGCATACCACAAAAAAAAAAAAAAAAATTATCTAGAAGGAGTCAATAGCACAATAACTGAGGCAGAAGAACAGATAAGTGACCTGGAAGATAAAATACTAGAAATAACTACCACAGAGCAGAATAAACAAAAAAGAATGAAAAGATTTGAGGACAGTCTTAGACCCCTGGGACAACATTAAACATACCAACATTCGAATGACAGGGCATCCCAGAAGAAGAAGAGAAAGAAAGGGATTGAGAAAATATTTGATGAGATTATAGTTGAAACCTTCCCTAATATGGGAAAGGAAATAGTCAGTCAAGTCCCGGAAGTGCAGAGAATCCCATACAGTATAAATCCAAGGAGAAACACTGCAAGACACATATTAAGAAAACTATCAAAAATTAAATACCAAGAAAAAATATTAAAAGCAGCAAGGGAAAAACAACAAATAGCATACAAGGGAATCCCCATAAGGTTAACAGCTGATCGTTCAGCAGAAACTCTGCAAGCCAGAAGGGAGTGGCAGGACATATATAAAGTGATGAAAGGGAAAAACCTACAATCAAGATTACTCTACCCAGCAAGGATCTCATTCAAATTCGACAGGTAAATTAAAAATTTTACAGACGAGAAAAAGATACGAGAATTCAGCACCACCAAGCCAGCTTTACAACAAATGCTAAAGGAACTTCTCTAGGTAGGAAATGCAAGAGAAGGAAAAGACCTTCAATAACAAACCCAAAACAATTAAGAAAATGGTAAGAGGAACATACATATCAATAACTACCTTAAATGTAAATGGATTAAATGCTCCATGCAAAAGACAGAGACTGGCTGAATGGATACAAAAACAAGACCCATATATATGATGTCTACAGGAGACACACTTCAGACTTAGGGACACATACAGACTGAAAGTGAGGCAATGGAAAAAGGTATTTCATGCAAATGCAAATCAAAAGAAACCTGGAATGGCAATTCTCATACCAAACAAAATAGACTTTAAAATAAAGACTATTACAAGATACAAAGAAGGACTCTACATAATGATCAAGGGATCAATCCAAGAAGAAGATATAACAATTGTAAATATTTATGCACCCAAAATAGGAGCACCTCATTACATAAGGCAAATGCTAACAGCCATAAAAGGGGAAATTGACATTAACAGAGTCATAAAAGGGGACTTTAACACCACACTTTCACCAATGGACAGATCATCCAAAAGGAAAATAAATAAGAAAACACTGCTTTAAATGATATATTAAACAAGATGGACTTAATTGATATTTACAGGACATTCCAACCAAAAACAACAGAATACACTTTCTTCTCAAGTGCTCATGGAACATTCTCCAGGATAGATCATATCTCGGGTCACAAATCAAGCCTAGGTAAATTTAAGAAAACTGAAATCATATCAAGTATCTTTTCCAACCACAATGCTATGAGATAGATATCAATTACAGGAATAAATCTGTAAAAAATACAAACACATGGAAGCTAAACCATACACTACTAAATAACCAAGAGATCACTGAAGAAATCAAAGGGGAAATCAAAAAATAGCTAGAAACAAATGACAATGAAAACACAATGACCCAAAACCTGTGGGATGCACCAAAAGCAGCTCTAAGAGGGAAGTTTATAGCAATAAAATCCTACCTCAAGAAACAAGAAACATCTCAAATAAACAAACTAACATTACACTTAAAGCAATTAGAGAAAGAACACAAAAACCCCAAAGTTACCAGAAGGAAAGAAATCATAAAGATCAGATCAGAAATGAATGAAAAAGAAATGAAGGAAACAAGAGCAAAGATCAACAACACTAAAAGGTGGTTCTTTGAGAAGATAAACAAAATTGATAAACCATTAACCAGAGTTATCAAGAAAAAAAGGGAGAAGACTTAAATGAATAGAATTAGAAATGAAAAAGGAGAAGTAACAACTGACACTGGAGAAATAAAAAGGATAATGAGAGATTACTACAAGCAGCTATAAACTAATAAAATGGACAACCTAGAAGAAATTCTTAGAAAAGCACAATCTTCCAAGACTGAACCAGGAAGAAATAGAAAATATGAATGGACCAATCACAAGGACTGAAATTGAAACTGTGATTAAAAATCTTCCAACAAACAAAAGCTCAGGACCAGATGGCTTCACAGGCGAATTCTATCAAACATTCAGAGAAGAGTTAAAAACTATCCTTCTCAAACTCTTCCAAAATATAGCAGGTGGAGGAGCATTTGCCAACTCATTTTATGAGGCCATGATGACGCTGATAGCAAAACCAGACAAAGACATCACAAAAAAAGAAAACTACAGGCCAATATCGCTGATGAACATAGATGCAAAACTTCTCAACAAAATACTAGCAAACAGAATCCAACAGCACATGAAAAGGATGATACAGCATGATCAAGTGAGATTTATACCAGGAATGCAAGGATTCTTCAATATATGCAAATCAATCAATGTGATAAACCATATTAACAAATTGAAGGAGAAAAACCATATGATCATCTCAATAGATACAGAAAAAGCTTTCAAGAAAATTCAACACACACTTATGATTAAAAGTCTCCAGAAAGTAGGCATAGAGGGAACTTACCACAACACAATAAAGGCCACATATGACAAGCCCACAGCCAATATCATTCTCAATGGTGAAAACCTGAAACCATTTCCACTAAGATCAGGAACAAGACAAGGTTGCCTACTCTCACCACTATTACTCAACATAGTTTTGGAAGTTTTAGCCACAGAAGTTAGAAAAGAAAAAGAAATAAAAGTAATCCAAATTGGAAAAGAAGAACTAAAACTGTTACTGTTTGCAGATGACATGATACTATACATAGAGAATCCTAAAGATGCTACCAGAAAACCACTAGATCTAATAAATGAATTTGGTAAAGTAGCAGGATGCAAAATTAATGCACAGAAATCTCTTGCAGTCCTATGCACTAATGATGAAAAATCTGAAAGAAAAACTAAAGAAACACTCCCATTTACCATTGCAACAAAAAGAATAGAACACCTAGGAATAAACCTACTGAAGGAGACAAAAGACCTGTATGCAGAAAACTATAAGACACTGTTGAAAAAGTCAAAGACAATACAAACCAATGGAGAAATATGCCATGTTCTTGGATTGGAAGAATAAACATTGTGAAAATGACTATACTACTCAAAGTAATCTACAGATTCATTGAAATCCCTGTCAAAATACCAGTGGCATTTTTCACAGAACTAGAACAAAAAATTTCACAATTTGTATGGAAACACAAAAGACCCCGAATAGCCAAAGCATTCTTGAGAAAGAAAAATGGAGATGGAGGAATCAGGCTCCAGGACTTCAGACTATATTACAAACCTACAGCAATCAAGACAGTATGGTAGTGGCAGAAAAACAGAAATATGGATCAATGGAACAGGATAGAAAGCCCAGAGATAAACCCACACACGTATGGTCACCTTATTTTTCATAAAGGAGGCAAGAATGTACAATGAAGAAAAGACAGCCTCTTCAATAAGTGGTGCTGGGAAAACTGGACAGCTACATGTAAGAGAATGAAATTAGAACACTCCCTAACACCATACACAGAAATAAACACAAAATGGATTAAAGACCTAAATGTAAGGCCAGACACTATAAAACCCTTAGAGGAAAACATAGGCAGAACACTTTATGACATAAATCACAAAAAGATCCTTTTGACCCACCTCCTAGAGAAACGGAAATAAAAAGAAAAATAAGCAAATGGGACCGAATGAAACTTAAAAGCTTTTGCACAGCAAAGGAAAACATAAGATGAAAAGAGAACCCTCAGATTCAGAGAAAATATTTGCAAATGAAGCAACTGACAAAAGATTAACCTGTAAAATATAAAAGCAGCTCATGCAGTTCAATATCAAAAAACAAACAACCCAATCCAAAAATGGGCAGAAGACTTAAATAGACATTTCTCCAAAGAAGATATACAGATTACCAAGAAACACATGAAAGAATGCTCAACATCATTAATAATTAGAGAAATGCAAATCAAAACTACAATGAGGTATCCCCTCACACTGGTCAAAATGGCCATCAGCAAAAAACCTACAAACAATAAATGCTGGAGAGGGTGTGGAGAAAAGGGAACACTCTTGCACTCTTGGTGGGAATGTAAATTGATACAGCCATTATGGAGAACAGTATGGAAGTTCCTTAAAAAACTAAAAATAGAACTACCATACGACACAGCAATCCCACTACTGGGCATATACCCTGAGAAAACCATAATTCACAAAGAGTCATGTACCACAATGTTCATTGCAGATGTATTTACAATAGCCAGGACATGGAAGCAACCTAAGTATCCATTGACAGAAGAATGGGTAAAGAAGAAGTGGTACCTATATACAATGGAATATTACTCAGCCATAAAAAGAAATGAAATTGAGTTATTTGTAGTGAGGTGGATTGACCTAGAGTCTGTCATGCAGAGTGAAGTGACTCAGAGTGAGAAAAACGAATACCATATGCTAACACATATATATGGAATCTAAAAAAAAAAAAAAAATGGTTGTGGAGAAGTTCGGGGCAGTACAGGAATAAAGACTCAGATGAAGAGAATGGACTTGAGGACATGGGGAGTGGGAAATGTTAGCTTGGACAAAGTGAGAGAGTGGCAAGGACATATATACACTACCAAATGTAAAATAGATAGGCAGTGGGAAGGAGGCGCATAGCACAGGGAGATCAGTTCAGTACTTTGTGACCAACTAGAGGGGTGGGATAGGGAGGATGGGAGGAAGACACAAGAGGGAGGAGATATGGGGATATATGTATACATATAGCTGATTCTCTTTGTTATAAAGCAGGAACTAACACACCATTGTAAAACAATTATACTCCAATAAAGATGTTAGAAAAAAAAAAAACAGAGGCAGTACTATGACAAATTCAATAAGGACTTAAAAAAAAAAAGGTTCACATCAAAAAAAATCTTTAAAAAAACAAAAAGAACCTTTATAGTATTATATGAATAGATTTTTGGGGTAATTTTTCAGCAAGTTACAGTAAACTGTTATTCACATTATTTCATGATGTCTAATTGTTTTGTCTTTAAGTCTGACACCCTGACACGCTGAGATGCCTGCAGTGTTTGGGGTTTATGTGTTATGATTTTAGAGGAGTTATGATAGCCTTTCCACATAGGTTCTTCCAGAATGTCCCCTACTATAGTCAGAAGAGGACAGTTGTGGCAGTAGAAATTTTACTAACATACATAACACACAAAGGATCACACCTCACATTTCTAATCACTTAACAATTATTCCCCTCTCTCCATTTATACTAGTTACACCACTCAATATTTTTGCATGCATATGCACACACACACACACATGCACGCAGCAACCACAACTTTTTTTAAATCCACTTCTTCTGGGTGAGATTTTATCGGGTCTAGTAATAGAATATGGGCAACTGAAGTGAGTGGCTCCAATCTCCACACATCTAAATATCCAATAACTCATTTGCTTTAAAGCTACATGATATCTTTACCTCACAACTAAGATCTTTATGCAATAGTATTTTTAGGCATAGTAGATAGATCTTTAGGCATAGTATTTCTTTGGCTTTTGAAATAATTATTTCCCCATTTACTAAAATTAATAGTTAAATAATACTTTCTGATAATTATGTCAAAGTGAAGTGATTTAAATTAAACACACAATTCACTTATAAGTTACAAAGCTTAAAGGCATCATGGAATTTTAATGGGTTTGTTCACAACAATGTAACCCTCAGATTCATTAGTCCTATTGGCAAAAAACAATGTTTGAGCTCCTGCTTGAAACCTGTATTCTTTAAATGAATGCCTATTATATGCCAGTATCTATGCAAGGCAAAGCAGATTCAGTGAAGAACTACCAATGTAAAAATCTTCTGATGGTCCAAATTCATTCTATACACAGTTTTTCTTTTATAAGTACAATTTAATATTTATTAAAATGACTATAAAATATTGATGAACTTACAGAAATATTTCAGAGAATTACATACCAATTACCTTTTTAAAAGTATTGTGCTTATGTCATTTATTCCTCTTTATAGTAGGTATAAAGAACTACAAAGCTCAGTTCCAAGTTGGGGCATATTTTTGTATAGGTGGACACTTTACACGTTCAACAGCTTGGGTGCTCAACCACATTGCCTGTATCACCTAGTTCCATTGCCCAATAATAATATGTTCTCCAGTTTCCACTCATAGTACAGAGCATTCAGTCTAGCAGAAGAATTAGCATTTGAGGCCTCAAACATTTTTGACTCTTAGGGGCTAGAAAAACTTTTCCTCTGGAGACATCTGTAATTTTGCTTAAAAAATGTCCAAAGTTTTCCTTAGCCCACTCCGTCTGGCCATTGGTCATATAACAGGCCCTTAGTCTGGCTACTAGTCTTATGTGGAAGCATGCCAAAGCCAGAGAGATGCATTTAGTAACTCTGACCCCTTCCAACACTCATCCTTCAATATTTCCTTCATTTTTGTATAAAGAAGGCACAGAGAGAGCAAATAATGCTGCTTTATCTATGTTCTTTATAAAATTTATCCAAACTTGGTTTATCTTCCAGATGAAGACATATTTACCTGCATCTCCTTACTATAAAAGTTGAATGGGCCTTATTATTTCTTTCAGTGCTCATCCTTAACACCACAGCCACAAACCCACTCTTTACATTCACTTTTTTTTTTCAGGGTTACAGATATTTATCCTGCAGTGTCATCATCTATAAAATAAAACTCTATAAAGCAAGGATCATTAAGACCTATTTAAAGAGGAAAACTTTTGAGGCTATACAAAACAGTAATGTATCTATTAGTTTATCTCAGAGTAAGTTGTTCTTTCCCAAGAACACCATGGAAAAACTCAAATTAAAAAAAAAAAAAGATTCAAATTCAGATAGACCAGAATATGAACCACTCATTGCCTTAACAAAAAGGAAAAAAATAGAAAGAGTTTATGGTCCTGTTGGCGTGCTTTGATGATTCTAATAGATAACAGGTAGAACTTGTGATTTCCGTTTGTGTTTAAAAGAATGATGACATTCAATTTTCTATGAACAGATTTGTTATCAATTTTGGTGTGTGCGGGGGCGGTCTTTACTGAATGTACCCTCTCAGTTCTTTGGAACAGTTCACAAGTTGTGGAAGTCCTTTGAAAATGTGCAGTGTTAGCTTTTTTTTTGTTCAAACTTAAATGCATTTTAACATACAAAATAAAACAAAACATGGCAACAATTATAAAACTTACATATGTAGCTTCTAGACATACAAATGCTAATGCATATTTAATAATTCACAAACATTAAAATATAATAGAGAAATTTAAATGTTGCCAGTAAGGGAATAGTGTATACGTGTGCCTGTGACTTTTCTTTTGCTAATTTGAGACTGTCAGAGAGAATGAGATAAACAGTAAGTGATGAAAAAAGAAGACATCTGAATCCTTCTGGATGGCTTTTATATTTTAAGTCCGAAAAGACAACCATTCAGAACAGATAACCCATTTTCTGACAGGATTTAATAATAAACCATGATATAGTGTACAAGGAATTCTAGTTAATCAGAAGTATTTAGAGTTAAAATATTAAAATACCATGGAATAATTTATTATGCCTTTTAAAGATATCCATTAAATTTCTACTCCGGTGTTTTCTAAAAATCTTTTTGTTTTGCTTATTCTATAGTAAATGTCTGTTCATCACTAAAATGTCTCAAAATGACCTTATTTAATTCCTCATGTGTATTAACTTAAATATGCAATAACCCAAGTAAAAAATTAATTTCCATATCAAAAGGCACATGAGTTCCTCTTTTGCATTAAGGACAACTTTTCATTACCTTGTCCTGAATATCTATCTATCTCTCTCTCTCTCTCTCTCTCTCTCTATATATATATATATATATATATATATATGAAGAACAATAACAGTATAAAGGCAATATTTACTAGTTGATTATTATAAGTAATACCTTTTACAATAAAATAAGAAAAATGCATCATTAACACTTACATTGTCTAGGATTTTAGTAATACTCCTGCAAAGTAATCTATTTATACTTTCATTTCCTCTCAAAATATTATCCAAATATGAGAAATAGATACTGTAAAGTATACAGAGGTGTGTGACACATAGTTACTCTTTTGAGGAGTTTATGATATAGAGGGGAAAATATGAAATACCAGGATGGCTATGTAGAAAAGTTTCATAAAGGTGCCATACACAATCTACTACCATTCATAGAAAAAAGAGGGTTTTTGAGAAGTTTCATCAAGAGAGATTCCTACATAATTATGGGACTTGAAGGATGGGTTGAATCCTTTTATAAGCTTAAGTTTCAGAAAATAAAATCCAACCTAGCTTATTAAGAAAATGGGGCTTCTAACGGAGGGAAGTAGAGACACATATAGTCAGTGGAGAGTATGGAAAACGGGCTTGCCCAGGAGTGGTTCCTAGAACAGCATACACAGTTGGCACATAAAGAAACAGCAATCTTTATCACAATCAAAAAGCTGGGAAATCAAGAAGTGGTACCCTAGCTACTGGCACAACCATACCACCTCAGAGCCTAAGAAGACCACTCTGAAGGTAATAACATAAAGATTCTTTCACTATGTTATGAAAAAGATGGAATGACAGATATAAATTAGCTACAGATGTCTTATTCCCTCTAATAAATGCTATTTGAACTTCTAGTGGCATACCCTGATTTTTGGTAGACTGAGATTATTTACTCAGCCTAGTAAATAGTTTTATTTGAAACTATTGAAATACATACGTAAACTATGCCTGGCTTGCTGCCAAGATATACATGTAGTTCTAGTTCCATTTTGTAAAGGAACTTTAGTAAATGTATAGTAGTAATGGGGCACATTTTCCACAAAAGTTCCAAATACTTAAACACATACAGGACTCAGTGACATACACAAAGTTGGACATTGTGTATACCAGATATCCCACAGACACTGGGCGCAGAATACAAACAAAATTATTTCAGTACATCTCTGTGACAAGATACATGGTCTGATACTTAGCTCTAAAATATAGCAGTCCTGCTGGTCAGGTGTTACCAAAGATAGGAGATAATCATCGAAGTCTCCCTGGGCTCTCACTGATATTATCAGGCCAGGCAACTCTCAGTCATCTACAAGTCATTAAAGCCAGATGCTCAGTTATCTGACTCAGCAAGCCACAAAGCTGGGCATGCACAGCAGCCCTACAACATGAAATGAAAGTGGTACATATGAGAGAGGCCCAAAGAGTCCCTGAAGGCACAAGTAAACTACATGAATCGCATGAAAAAGTGGCCCAAATGCCCGTGGTCTGTATTCCTGCTCTACTATCTTCTCTCTCCCAGCCTGAACATATGGTCTCCTGGAAAGTTCTGTTTGATCAGTTGACAAAGGAAGAGAAGACTTGGGTCTGGTTTACAGATGGTTCTTCACGGTATGCAAGCATCATATGAAAGTAGACGGCTGTACAACAGTCTTTTTCTGGAGCATCCCTGAAGGGCAGTGCTGAAGTGAAATCCTCCCAATGGATAAAACTTTGAGCAAAGAACCTGGCTGTTCATTTTGCATGGATGGAGAAAGGGCCCGACCTCTGATTATATACCAATTCATGGATTGTGGTCAATGGTTTGACTGGATGGTCAGGGATTTGGAAGAAACATGATTGGAAAATTGGTGACAAGGAAGTCTGGGGAAAACATATGTGGATAGACATCTCTAATTGGATGAAAAATGTGAAGATATTTGTGTCCCAAATACATGCTCACCAAAGAATCACCTCAGCAGATGAGGATTTTAATAATGAAGTGCATAGGATGACCCATTCTGTGAATACCAGTCTGTCTCTTTCCCCAGTCATCCCTGTCATTGCCCAACAGGCTCATGAAAAAAGTGGCCATGTTGGCAGGAATGGAGGTTATGGCAGTTATCAGTTTGTTGTTCAGCTAATATCTATGCAATAATAGCCATTATTTTCTGTTTTTACGCCCTGAACCATATTTTCTTCCACCCCAACACATGAAATATCCACATGTCAAAATGCATGGTTATTGTGTGTGGGGGTGGGGTGGAGATATATTTTTGTATAAAAAATTCCATGGAAACTCTCTGAAATGATCTTTTGATCATCTAGCATAATCTTACATTTCTTTCTGGGAAACTGAAATAATAGATATCATTGTTCTTTGGGAGAAAAAGTCATTCCCTGACCCCTTAGATTACTGCAAAAATGATTAAGGTTGTAACTGTAGTTGTACTCTGAGATAGGAAGCAGAAAATATATTTACTAAATGTGAAAATCAGAATATATTCTACATTATCTGTTTAGCTACACTTTCTATATGCATGGTTAGACAATCCTTACCAATTAAATCAATGCATTTTGAATTCTATGTCTAAGCATATTTACCATTAAAACCTGCTCAGAAAAAAAAAAGTGAACAACAAAAATCATTTCCTATGCAAATGGTATTACCATTCAAATCAGGCTAAGAAATGTGATATCATGTTTTTTGCCCTTTATCATCCCATATCCAGTCACCTGCTAAGCCCTGACATATTTTTTTCCTATATTTTCTTAGAGTCATTCTTTTACTCCCACTCCAAATACTACTATGCTAAGGAAAGTCTTTGCTATGTTTACCTAAACTATTTAAATTTGTTTTCTAATTGGGCATCCTGTCTTTAATATATTTTTCTTAATTATGTTGCCATGCAAGTTTTTCTAAAACAGCACTGTATCAGAAATCTCCTAAACATTTCTATGCATCACTTGCTTCTAGTTCCAACTCTGCCTGGCCTCTGATCAACCACATATAGATGCAATCTGACATTGCCTCAATTTTTTGCCCAATTTACAATTCAAAAGAGCAGCGGTATTAACTGTTCATGGGGTGAATGTTTAACTAATGTAACTTGAGAAGAAATGGTTAAATTATTCTAACTTTCTCCTTTCTCTCCACGAGGAACAGTCCTGGCACAGTTTATATGGTTTCTCGGGGCGCCCTATCAAGGACTGAGCATCAGTCACATTTAGAAGTGACCAACTTAGTTCCTGCTCTTTCTCCTTCCCAGCTTCAATCCCTTGTCCCTCACTTCTGTCCTTTGAGATGTACTTTCTAAGAAAAGAGGAACATATAAGCTTATGCTTCAGGATCTGCTTTCTTAGGAACCCAGGCTAAGACACTAGATTTGGGCTTTTCATTCTCTCTTAAAAAAAAAAAACTTTATTAACAAAAATCCAAACCCCTTAAGTCTTTAATTCAAAGGATTTCACCAACTGAAGACTTCTGACATTTCTGATATACTTTTCCACATAAACTTAACCTGAACTATTAGTTTGAGCATCTTTCCAATACCCTCTATGTTATTCTACCCTCTCAATGTCTTTCCTGTCCCTTTCTTCTTTGGAAATCTTACCTATCCTTCAGGATTCATTTGCACCTCTTTTATGAAGACTTCCTGAAACTCAGTCTGCAAGTGTTCTCTCTCTTCTCTATATTCCAATAAATACTGTAAATTCACTTATCAACTGGGATCTTATCTTGAATGTATTAACACTGGGGGAGATGTCACCTCTATATCTCTCTTTAAAGTCCTTAATGTGATGAATCGTAGTTCATATTTTTTCACATTTTTGAAATAAAACAAGTAGTTTATACTGAAAATTGTGTGATTTTGAAACAAGCATGAGCTTCTGAGTTTTATCATGATGATTCCCTGGATTTTTTTGGAATCAACAAACTTATCTTCAAAAAGCACTATTCCAGATTTTATATAAACATTATTTTAAATTTGGCATTTGCTTCTGTAAGGTAAATGCACACCTGATCGCTCTATGTTGTACCATTCATTCAAAATTTACAGCTCCTGTTTGGAAGCGATTCTTCTACTAATATATTTCATGCAAAGAGATTTTAATTCTAATGATTTTTAACTATAGCTACATTGTATATGTTCATTATGAATATTTTATGTAACAGTACATAGTGATATGTTGTTTACGGTTGTGTTTATTTTAAATGAGACTAATGGATCTCATTCATATCAGGTAGGTTCTCAAGAGTAAATAAGACAATACAGAAGCTACTTTTTACCTACAGTGATTATTGTTCTGAAAAAATATATATGACACTCAGAATTTTAATAGTAAATAGTAGAATTTTCCCCTTAAATGTATTTACTTTGTAAGCTCTTCATGAACATGTAATAAAAAGAAGTTATCATGGTAAGTTGTAATGTTTATGCAACAGTCTAATTGCTCATAATCAAACGGGAACAACTGTGAAAAGAAAAAGAGCCAGACAGAATATTCTGATACTCATATTATGACATAAACATAGCAATTAAAAACCTCAGAGATTCAAATAATGTTCACCAAGATATTACATATCAATATGTTTATAAAATTGACAAAGGAGTAAGGGATAAAATTGCCATTACTTAATAAGTTTCTTTAAAAATATATATCTGTATCTATATAAATATACATATAGGTAAAGCAAGTAATTAATGGATCTAAATATGAATCCTCAAAGATGTCATATAATTGTGCCTCAAATATTAACCACTTCTAATACTAACTATGTAAATTGTTACTTCTCTAAGCTTTTCTAGTCAGTGTAATAGATGAGATGGCTTTTTTTACATATCCATAAGACTGTGAAGCAAAATAATATTAAATTTATTGCTAAGCAAGATAATGTCTTTCTTAATAAGCAGAACAATTTTGAAATCAGTTTCAAGTATATAATACTGTTTTGTTCAGCATACAATTCATCGTACTGATTTCATAAACACATAAGTAAAGAAGGGTAAGTAAAAAATATATAGACAAATAGAGAATGTAAGGAATAGAGAATAAAGCATATGACAGGATTGGAGACTTAAATCGGCAGAACCAGAGGAACCAAAGGGATACTAGGCTTCAAAGTCAGAACCTGAAGAGTACGTTTGAGAAATTACATGCCAAGGGATGGCTACTGAAAGACCTAAAATATTAAATGCCCCTAACTTCCATCCTAATCCTAGCTTCAACTGTCATTATATCTCCTTCAGCCTTAATCCAAACACCAGTGTTTCTTAGTGTTATTGACATTTTCAGCGGAAGTGTTCTTTGTTGAGTGAGAATGTCGTGCACCTGTGGGTCTTTCACTTACCCAGTCCTTCCCACTAAGTGTCTGCAGTAGCCCCCAATCACTGAAGACCTCAAGCATGCCCATTTCCAGATGCTATCTTAGAGATGGTACAGTCTCTAGTTGAGAACCATTGCCAATAAAAAGCACTTCTCATATGTCAACTGCATAGCTAATCCAGATTTCTGAACTTTTTTGTTTCTCCATGGCAGTATCTATTTCGTTAGAGTAGGGCAACAGTGGAGAAGTGTATAACTCCTACTATTGGCAAGTGACTTAGAACTGAAGAAAAAATTTCTGAAAACTTTTTTAAAGAATGACTATTTCAAATATCTATCTATCTATCTATCTATCTATCTATATATATATATATATGTATGTATAAAGTATGTACACGGACAGACACCTGTAGATATATTATATATATATAATATATCTGTGTGTGTATATCTGTATATACACACAAACATATTTATCACAATGATGCTAATGATAGTAAATACATAGCTATTAGAACTTTTTGTTGAATTTTCTAATTACCATCAGATTGCACATTTACACCAGAATGGTAGCCTGCGCCTTGTAGAGTCAACACAGATTTCTTGAGCATGTATACACAATGCAGTGCTGTTCAAACTCTTTAATTCAGTGTGGTACTACATGGACTCCATAATATATCTAATCCAGTTACAAGTAATTTTTCACCTGTAGACTCCCAAAGATCTGGTGGTTCAGCCACTCAGCCTTTTCCTTTTTCCTTGAAAAGTGAGCTCCAGCAGCACTTAGCAGGAACCACAAAAAACAAAAACAAAACAAAACAAAAACAAAAAACAGTTTCAAAGTACCAGTCTAGATTAGATCTTTGAAGCAAAAATAACATGGTGCACTTTCTTCTATGAATAAAAGTGAAATTACAACACACAGATACATGACAGTATGAAATATTTGAATACATTAAAGATGTAAGTATTTTTTCCAGTCTCTTATAATTTTGGACTCCTTAAAAACCCTAGTGTCTCTCCACACTCTGTTTTATAATGTACTCTGTTTCTAAAGCAACCTTTCTAAAATACACACTTGTCATTTCACAGCTTAAATATCACAACAGCTTTTTCAGCACACACAGAATAAAGGCCAACATCTTCAGCATTCCATACTGGGACTCTGATGATCAATGACCTCTCTACTTTCCCAGCTTTAGCTCCCATTTGTCTCTTCCATATATCTTATCATGCAGCCAAGAAACACTATTAAAATACAGTTTATGTGTCTTCATTCTCATAAGGCATTTCTTTTTGCTGCCAATCAGGGTGAGGTGTGCCTTCTCTACTTATGAATCTGATTATATCACAGTCATGGACATACTACACTGTTATCATCATTATATCTTCATATCCTCCAATAGATTATAAGCTAATTAAGGGCAGGGGGTGCCATATATATGTATACCTGTCTCACATATAGTAGGTACAAAATTTATTAACTTAATTATTTACCTTCCATAAATGTTGGTAATGTATTTTAATTGGAAAAAGCCATTTTTTATCCAGCACATTATACTCTTTATTTAAATTGAATTTATGATAGCCTAAGTCATAAAACTAATTTATTGAAGCAAAATACTGACATTATATTTATTCTTGTTAAAATTTACCATATTGAGTTGTTTTTTTTTGTTGTTGCTGTTGTTGTCTTTTGAGATACTCTTTGATTCTAACTCTGTCATCTCTTGTACAATTCTTCCTGAAAAGTTTGGTGAAAATTGATTTTAGGTCTTTATCTAAGTTATTACTTAAAAATTTCAAATTTTAAGGATAGTTTCAAAGACTTAGATTTGAGAAGCTACCAAGTACCATAAGAGAAATTATTTTTAAAATAATAATCTAAATTTTAAAGAATTTTAAAGAATTTCTTGAAAGAAATTTTAAAGTATTGTAAATAATTATTGTTTCCTCTAAGATTTTTGTAATTCTGCACTAACTTTAGTTCAGTATAAATTTCATTGTTGAAGGTTTAGCTAAAATGAGTTAAATACTAAATATTTATATCTATCTCTATCTCTTTAGAGATATACAGATGGATAGATAGGGAAAGAGAGAGAGAGAAATAAAGAGAGAGCATTGTATGAACGTCAGAGAGCTCTCACTCTCCTTTTATCCTCATTGGAGCCTAGAAATGTCTTGATTTCTGTAGTACTTCTGATTTGTTCCTGAATACTTCAGTTTCTTGCCTATAAATTCATATTTCTATGTTATGTAACAGTTTTTAAGCAGTTTTACTTCAATTATCTCATTAAATCAAACTTGACTAAGACTCTTGAAGAAGATTATGTTGGATTAAGGGTCCATACAATTCTTAATTATAATTAAAATATATTGACACATATGGATTTCTGTAGACATATCAGAGCGAAGAATTCAAGATTCTTTTTTAAAAGCACAGTTTTTATTCTACAACTAGCTTATAAAGAGTGATTTTTCCTTATAGGTCTTATTTAAATATAGAAATGTAGTTTAATTTCCCAGAGGACCTATAATTGCTCTAGATTTACAAGAGTCTAAAGTCTGAAGAACTCCTTCTTACACCAAACCACCTTATCAAATGAATAATCATTAAATATCTTTCTTTATTCACTCAGAGAGTTTTAAGATTAATTTAAGGAACACAAATTCTGGGTTCAAATAACTTTTGTGAGGTAGAGTGGCCTTACAATGCCACTCAGGTAACTCTAATTGCAGTAATTTGTTCGTGGTTAGCAATTCTGCACTAATAGTATTTTCCCAGGGAGACTGTTCTATGAATTTATAACATTTCATTTGCCTTTAGATTTTTATGAATTAAATTGGAGAAAAAAAAATAAAACTGATTTCTCAGAAAATCAAGCTGCTAATGCCACTTGATTATTCTAGAAATCCAGTGGCACTAAGTCTTTTTTTCCCCTTTAGATAAAATTTTTCTAAGGTGTAATAAAATGACTGAAAGGGCTGGCAGGCAAAGTAACTAACCTCATTTGAATCATGTTAGATGTTTATTTACCCTCTTACCAATGATTTCATGAAACAATATAAAATAACTAAAATATAATTTGAAGGAAGAAAGCATACATTCAAATTATTTTGGAAAAATTTTGTAATGGAGAGAAATAGAACATTTATTTTAGCAGAATGTAAAGGGCTCTGCTGCTTTTCTATATTGTCTTATAAGATACGTTTCTAGTTATTCCCTAAAATTTTACCCTAGAAATGCTGCATGTCTTTGACTATATTCTGTTGTACTATCATTTTTGTGACTGATGGTATTTTATTCACTATAAAACTGTTAATTTTAGGAGGATTTAATCATTGTTTTACCTTATTATATATGCCAATATAAAAGTACAAACACTGAGAAAACATTCCCTTCATTATCTCCCTTTTAAACAGTGACCAAGGGTCCTTTTACAATACACACACATATTCACCTACTGTTTAGGATAATTACAGGTTCTTTGCTCATGAAATTCTGACTTGGTACAGACAATGCCCCATGTCAAGTGAGAATTTACTCCTTCTCACTCTCACTACATTTCCAACGGCAGTTCAGTCTTTTTGTTGATTTTGTTTTCCAGAAATTGCTGTCTTCAGGTTGCCTGTATGTCATCTAAGGCTGCCTTGGAAAGGATTTACAGGCAGACCTCAGAGATATTGCAGGTTCAATTCCAGATCACCACAATAAAGCAAATATCACAATAAAGCGAATCACAATTTTTTTTTTGGTTTTCCAGTGCCTATAAAAGTTATGTTTACACTATACTGTACTCTGTTAAGTGTGCAATAGCATTGTCTTAAAAAATGTACATACCTTAATTAAAATAATTCTAACCATCAACTGAGCCATCAGATAGTCCTTGTAGTAACACCAAAGATCACTGATCAGAGATCACCACAGTAAATAAAGTTTGAAATATTGCAAGAATTACTGAAATGTGACACAGAGACCGAAAGTGAGCAAATGCTTTTGGAAAAATGTCACAATAGACTTGCTCAATGCAGACTTGCCACAAACCTTCAATTTGTAAAAAACGTAGTATCTACAAAATGCAGTAAAGGGAAGCACAATATAACGAGGTAAGCCTGAAACTTGTGGCTACTCTGATGTCATTTCTTTAATCTTTCCTTCATGATTTAAGCCTATATCAAATGTGTGTTGTTTATTATTTTGCTGTCAACCACTTTAACTTTTATCACCTTAAAATGGACTTCATATGATTCTTAATATTTTATTTTGGTTACAGGTGGCTCTCTGTATCCACGGGATTCTGCATCTGCAGATTCAACAAATTGCAGATGAAAAAATACTAGAAAAAAAATCCAGAAGTTCCAAAAAGTAACAGTTGAAATTGCCACACACCAGTAGCTATATATTTACATAGCATTTTCATTGTATTTACAACTGTTTACATAGCATTTTCATTATATTTACAACTATTTATATAACATTTACCTTGCATTAAGTATTAAAAATAATCTAGAGATGATTTAAAGTATACGGAAGGATGTGCATAGGTTATATGCAAATAGTATGCCATTTTTTAATATGCCATTTTATATGTGACTTGAGCGTCTTCAGATTTTGGTATCTGCAGGGGGTCCTGGAACCAATGCCCTACAAATACCAAGAGGTTACTGTATAGGCTGCCTAGAACTTTGGAATGCTTATGGCCTTATATAAGTTCCAAGTATCCTGAAAATCAGTTTTTGTACAGAAAATATTTTTCAGTAATACAAGGAAAATGTAGGACTGACAGAAGTATTTCTACCAATCTATTAAGCCAAATTTATTTACTCATTCAGTCATTCATGCATTTAAGAACACTTTTTTATTCATTAGGCCAACTGTACAACTAATAAAGACATTGGACATTATTTTTAGGAGAAAAAATTGACCCAGATTTAAAATAAGTTTGTAAATTTGATTTTGGAATTCTGGTGTTATTCTTATGAAATTACACCAAATGTATTTCCAGATTCTCTAAGTACTATGTAATCTGGAAATGAATGGAAGCCACATGGTCTTAAAATATTTCACAGTGATATAAATAAGCATATACTATACTGCAAACAGAAAAATAAGTCACTATTTATATACTAAAATAATTTATATACATTCATTTTATATCTTCTAGAATGATAAAATATTTAAAATTTGCCAAATCCTTTCTTAAGTAACTCAATAAATGTCTTTTTCTTCTCAGCAATAAAGCCAGTTTTTCATATTAAAGTTATATATTTCTTCCCTCTTATAACTCTATTAGAAAAGATGCTATAGTACTAGCAGGATAGCATAAAATTTAATAGTACATCGGCTCTCGTGCCATGTTGCTTGGGTGGTATTACCAGCTCTGCTACTTACTAAACACATGACTTTTTCATCCTTTCTATGACTCACTGGTTTTCTCATCTATGAACTGAGGGTAACAACAATAATAACAGCACCTGCCTTCTATATTTGTTGCAGAACTTTAGTTCACTTAAAATATCACCTGGCACCACACAATAAGGATTCAATAAATATTGTCTACCATTGCTTAAAATTGTCTATTTTATACCTTACTTGCTCTCATCCAATCTGCTCAGTTAAATTATTTTGTATGATCATGGCAACATTAGCTTCATTTTCAGGACTACATTTTTGGTTTCCGGACATGCCACTCAGTGTCATACAGGGTTCCCTGCTAGCACTACTTAAGTAATGGTAACACGAGAGCTGGCTCAAGCCTTCAAGTCCTCAAAGACAGGAAAAGTCTGCAGTTTGGCGAAGGCTTTGGTCATTATCTATGCCAATTTCCTGAGGTCATTTGGTTACTTGGATTCAGCACTTAATTTTCTCTCTAATCGATGCATCATTAAGCATGATGATGCCTAAATATTTAACTCATTGAAAGTATTCAGACTAGTATTACCAATGCAAATCTGTTCTGTTATTTTTAAGCTGATTTCTAACAAAGGTTTAAACGGTTAGGGAAGGCTTGGGTAGGAATGCCTAGAGTGGTATTTGAGAACTATTCAAATTCAGATTAGTTTTACTTTGTCTGATCTCATTACCATTCATAATTGCTGATTATACACATAGCCATATGTTGTGGGCATTGGGTAGTGGACATGGATATTTGCCTAATAATCATCCATTCCTGCTCCCTCTTTAGTCATAGATTCCCAATTTTATCCAGGTGGCCACCCCCATGCACCATGCACACAATTATACATTTCATGGTAAAGTGAACCTATATGCTGTCCCAAGAGAGGGCATAGTTGGCTCGGTTCAGCTTCCTTGCCATTGATTGGTACAAGACTATTCATGTGAGCCAACTCTAATCCATCAGACATGAGAGCAAGTCAGCTGGATTGCCTCTACAAAAACATTCATATACTCTATGAGAAAGTCATAGGAAGTTAAAAATTTTTCCCTCTCTCTATCTATAGACATCCCTGGGTCTGGATATAATGCTAGAACTTCTTCAGACATCTTGAATGTCTTAAAAAATGTCATCAACCCTGAGAGTACTAGACTGAAATGGAAAGATCTTGGGTCATACAAGACATACTTGAACTGCTGAATCAATAAACCTCAGATTCTACCATATTTCTGCAATTACTATATGTGTGGTAATAAATTTCCTCATAGATTAAACCAATTCAAATGAGCATTTACTGCCATTTGCAGGGCAAAGCATCCTAAATGATACAGGATAGAAAAGATTATTTTATATTAATTAATCCTTGCCTCACAAAACATTTGAAGGTACAAAGATTCTGGCAGGGCAGTTTAAATCAGCCAAAAACATATTATTTTTAGGCTGCTGAGTGATTATATATTTTAAATGGTAGTAGTGATATATTTCACTTTCAGTAATTAGATTGAAACATTTTTTTTTTTAGCTTTAAAGGAGAAGTTATCAAGGTTATAATGTCCCAATCCAAATAAATGAATTCTGAGGATTAAAATTTAATGTAAAAATTTTAAGAATATTACCTTTGTTTTTACATCTTTATTGGACTATCAACACTTTACAATGTTGTGTTAGTTTCTGCTGTATAACAAATTGAATCAGCTATATGTATGTATATATATATATCTATCTATATATATATATATATATATATATATGTATCCCCATATCCCCTCCCTCTTGTGCTTCCCTCCCATCCTCCCTATCCCACCCCTCTAGGTGGTCACAAAGCACGAGCTGATCTCCCTGTGCTATGCAGCTTCTTCCCACTAACTTTCTACTTTACATTTGGTAGTGTATATAAGTCAGTGCTACTCTCTCACTTCCTCCCAGTTTCCCATTCTACACCTGCCCCATATCCTAAAGTCCATTCTCTATATCTGCATCTTTATTCCTGTCATGTCCCTAGGTTCATCAGAACCTTTTTTTTTTTTTAGATTCAATATATACATGTTAGCAGAGGGTATTTGTTTTTCTTTTCCTGACTTACTTCATTCTGTATGACAGACTCTAGGTCCATCCACCTCACTCCAAATAACTCAATTTCGTTTCTTTTTATGGCTCAGTAATATTCTATTGTATATATGTGCCATAACTTCTTTATCCATTCATCTGTCGATGGACACTTAGATTGCTTCCATGTCCTGGCTATTATAAATAGTCCTGGAATGAACACTGGGGTGCATGTCTCTTTTTGAAATATGGTTTTCTCAGGGTATATGCCCAAGTGAGATTGCTGGGTCATATGGTATTTCTATTTTTCGTTTTTTAATGAACCTCCATACAGCTCTCCATAGTGGCTGTAGCAATTTACATTCTCACCAACATGGCAAGAGGGTTCCCTTTTCTCCACACCTCTCCAGCATTTATTGTTTGTAGATTTTTTGATGATGGCCATTCTGACTGGTGTGAGGCGATACCTCATTGTAGTTTTGATTTGTATCTCTCTGATGATTAGTGATGTTGAGCATCCTTTCATGTGTTTGTTGGCAATCTCTATATCTTCTTTGGAGAAATGTCTTTTTAGGTCTTCCACTCATTTTTGGATGGGGTTTTTTGTTTTTTGATATTGAGCTGCAAGAGCTGCTTGTATATTTTTGAGATTAATTCCTTGTCACTTGCTTCATTTGCAAATATTTACTCCCACTCTGAGGGTTGGCTTTTCATATTGTTTTTCATTTCCTTTGCTGTTCAAAACCTTTTAAGTTTCATTTGGTCCCATTTTTTAATTTTTGTTTTTATTTCCATTTCTCTAGGAGGTGGGTCAAAAAGGATCTTGCGGTCATTTATGTCATAGAGTGTTCTGCGTACATTTTCCTCTAAGGGTTTTATAGTGTCTGGCCTTATAATTAGGTCTTTAATCCATTTTGAGTTTATTTTCATGTATGGTGTTAGGGAGTGTTCTACTTTCATTCTCTTACATGTAGCTGTCCAGTTTTCCCAGCGCCACTTATTGAAGAGACTGTCTTTTCTCCATTGTGTATCCTTCTATCCTTTGTCAAAGGTAAGGTGCCCATATATGTATGGGTTTATCTCTGGATTTCTATCCTGTTCCATTGATCTATATTTCTCTTTTTCTGCTAGTACCATACTGTCTTGATTACTGTAGCTTTATAGTATAATCTGTAGTCAGGGAGCCTGATTCCTCCAGCTCCATTTTTCTTTCTCAAGATTGCTTCACCTATTTGGGGTCTTATGTGTTTCCATATAAATTGTAAAATTTTTTGTTCTAGTTCTGTGAAAAATGCCATTGGTAGTTTGATAGGGATTGCATTGAATCTGTAGATTGCTTTGGGTAGTAGAGTCATTTTCACAATGTTGATTCTTCCAATCCAAGAACATGGCGTATCTCTCCATCTGTTTGTATCATCTTTGATTTCCATCACCAGTGTCTTATAGTTTTCTGCATACAGGTCTTTTGTCTCCTTAGGTAGGTTTATTCCTAAGTATTTTATTCTTTTTGTTGCAATGGTAAATGGGAGTGTTTCTTAATTTCACTTTCAGATTTTTCATCATTAGTGTATAGGACTGCAAGAGATTTCTGTGCATTAATTTTGTATCCTGCTACTTTACCAAATTCATTGATTAACTCTATTAGTTTTCTGGTAGCATCTTTAGGATTCTCTATGCATAGTATCATGTCATCTGCAAACAGTGACAGTTTTAGTTCTTCCTTTCCAATTTGGATTCCTTTTATTTCTTTTTCTTCTCTCATTGACAGGGCTAAAACTTCCAAAACTATGTTGAATAATAGTGGTGAGAGTCGACAACCTTGTCTTGTTCCTGATCTTAGAGGAAATGGCTTCAGTTTTTCACCATTGAGAATGATGCTGGCTATAGGTTTCTCATCTATAGCTTTTATTATGCTGAGGTAGGTTCCCTCTATGCCCACTTTATCATAAATCGTTGTTGAATTTTGTCAAAAGCTTTTTCTGCATCTATTGAGATGATCATATGGTTTTTATCCTTCAGTTTGTTAATATGCTGTATCACATGGTTTGATTTGCATCTACTGAAGAATCTTTGCATTCCTGGGATAGGTCCTACTTGATCATGGTGTATGATCCTTTTAATGTGCTGTTGGTTTCTGTTTGCTAGTGTTTTGTTGAGGATTTTTGCATCTATGTTAATCAGTGATATTAGCCTGTAGCTTTCTTTTTTGTGACATCTTTGTTGGCTTTTGGTATCAGGGTGATGGTGGCCTCATAGAATAAGTTTGGGAGTGTTCCTCCCTCCGCTATATTTTGGAAGAGTTTGAGAAGGATAGGTGTTAGCTCTTCTCTAAATGTTTGATAGAATTCGACTTTGAGGCCATTTGATCCTGGGCTTTCGTATGTTAGAAGATTTTTAAGCACAGTTTCAATTTCAGTGCTTGTGATTGTTCTGTTCATATTTTCTATTTCTTCCTGGTTCAGTCTTGGAAGGTGGTGCTTTTCTAAGAATTTGTCCATTCCTTCCAGCTTGTCCATTTTATTGGCATATAGTTGCTTATAGTAGTCTCTCATGATCCTTTGTATTTCTACAGTGTCAGTTGTTACTTCTCCTTTTTCATTTCTAATGTTGTTGATTTGAGTCTTCTCCATTTTTTTTTCTTGATGAGCCTGGTTAATTGTTTATCAATTTTCTTTATTTTCTCAAAGAACCAGCTTTTAATCTTATTGATCTTTGCTAATCTTTCCTTCACTTCTTTTTCATTTATTTCTGATCTGATCTTTATTATTTCTTTCCTTCTGTTAACTTTGGGTTTTTTTTTGTTCTTCTTTCTCTGATTGGTTTATGTTTAAAGTTAGGTTGTTTGAGATTTTTCTTGTTCCTGATGTAGGACTGTATTGCTCTGAACTTCCCTCTTAGAACCACCTGTGCTGTATCCCATAGGTTTTGGGTCGTCAGGTTTTCATTGTCATTTATTTCTAGGTATTTTTTGATTTCCTCTTTGATTTCTTTAGTGATCTCTTGGTTATTTAGTAATATATTGTTTAGCCTCCATGTGTTTGTATTTTTTAGTTTTTTTGTTTGTTTTTTGTTTGTTTTTACTGTAATTGATATCTAGTCTCATAGTGTTGTGGTCAGAAAAGATACTTAAGATGATTTCAATTTTCTTAAATTTACTAAGGCTTGATTTGTGACAGAGATATGATCTATTCTGGAGAATGTTCCATGTGCACTTGAGAAGAAGTGTATTGTGTTGTTTTTGGATGGAATGTCCTATAAATATCAATTACATCCATCTGGTCTAATGTGTCATTTAAAGCTTCTGTTTCCTTATTTATTTTCATTTTGGATGATCTGTCTATTGATGAAAGTGGGGTGTTAAAATTCCCTACTATTATTGTTACTGTCAATTTCCCCTTTTATGGCTCTTACCATTTGCCTTATGTATTGTGGTGCTCCTATGTTGGGTGCATAAATATTTACAATTGTTTTATCTTCTTCTTGGATTGATCCCTTGATCATTATGTACTGTCCTTCTTTGTCTTTTGTAATACTCTTTATTTTAAAGTGTATTTTGTCTGATATGAGAATTGCTACTCCAGCTTTCTTTTGATTTCCATTTTCATGGAATATCTTTTTCCATTCCCTCACTTTCAGTCTGTATGTGTCCCTAGGTCTGAAGTGGGTCTCTTGTAGACATAATATATATGGGTCTTGTTTTTGTTTCCATTCAGCCAGTCTGTGTCTTTTGGTTGGAGCATTTAATCCATTTATATTTAAGGTAATTATCGATTTGTATGCTCTTATTGCCACATTCTTAATTGTTTTGTGTTTGTTATTGTAGTTGTTTTCTTTCTCTACTGTTTCCCGCTGAGAGAATTTCCTTTAGCATTATTTGTAAAGCTTCTTTGGTTGTGCTGAATTCTCTTAACTTTTGCTTGTCTGTAAAGCTTCTGATTTCTCTGTCAAATCTGAATGAGATCCTTGCTGGGTAGAGTAAACTTGGTTGTAGGTTTTTTCCTTTCAGCACTTTAAATATGTCTGGCTACTCCCTCCTGGCTTGAAGTTTCTGCTGAAGCATCAGCTGTTAACATTATGGGGATTCCCTTGTATGTTATTTGTTGCTTTTCCCTTGTTTTTTATATTTTTTCCTTGTATTTAGTTTTTGATAGTTTGATTAATATGTGTCTTGGAGTGTTTCTCCTTGGATTTATCCTGTATGGGACTCTCTGTACTTCCTGGACTTGACTATTTCCTTTCCCATGTTAGAGAAGTTTTCAACTATAATCTCCTCAAATATTTTCTTAGACCTTTTCTTTTTCTCTTCTTCTTCTGGGACCCCTATAATTCAAATGTTGGTGCATTTAATGTTGTCCCAGATGCCTCTCAGACTGTCCTCAATTATTTTCCTCTTTTCTCTTTATTCTGCTCTGCATCAGTTATTTCCACTATTTTATCTTCCAGGTCACTTATCCATTCTTCTGTCTCAGCTATTCTGCTATTGGTTCCTTCTAGAGAATTTTTAATTTCATTTATTGTGTTGTTCATCATTGTTTGTTTGCTCCTAGTTCTTCTAGGTCCTTGTTAAACGTTCTTGTATTTCTCCATTCTATTTCTGAAGTTTTGGGTCATCTTTACTATCATTACTCTGAGCTTTTTTTTCAGGTGGACTGCCTATTTCCTCTTCATTTGTTTGTTCTGGTGGGTTTTTACCCTCCTCCTTCATATGCTGCATATTTCTGTCTTCTCATTTTGTTTAGCTTACTATGTTTGAGGTCTCCGTTTCACAGGCTACATGTTCGTAGTTCCTCTTATTTTTGGTGTCTGCCCCCAGTAGGTGAGTTTTGTCAGTGGCTTGTGTAAGCTTCCTGGTGGGAGAGACCGGTGCCTATGTTCTATTGGGTGGGGCTAGATCTTGTCCCTCTGGTGGGCAGGGTCATGTCTGGTGGTGTGTTTTGGGGTGGCTGTGAACTTAGTATGACTTTAGGCAGCCTCTCTCCTAATGGTTGGGGTTGTGTTCCCATCTTGCTAGTTGTTTGGCATGGGGTGTCCAGCACTGGAGCTTGATGGTCAATGGGTAGAGCTGAGTCTTAGTGTTGAGATGGAGATCTCTGGTAGAGCTCTCACCAATTAATATCACATGGGGCCAGGAGGTCTCTGGTGGTCTAATGTCCTGGTCTTAGCTCTCACACCTCGGATGTTCAGGCCAACACCCACCCAGAGCAACAAGACCCTGTCAGCCTCACAGCACAGAAGAAAAGGAAGAAAATAACAACAAAAACAACAACAACAACAAAAACAAAAGACAGAACCCCAAACAAATGGTAAAAGCAAAACTAAACAGACAAAATCACAGAAGGAAACACACTCTCATAAACATAAAAAACAAAATGAAAAACGGACAGAACCCTAAGACGAATGGTAAAAGGAAACCTAAACAGACAAAATCACACAAAGAAACATACACACACACACTCACAAAAAGATTAAAAAAAAAAAAAAAAGAGAACAGGGCTTCCCTGGTGGCGCAGTGGTTGAGAGTCTGCCTGCCGATGCAGGGGACATGGGTTCGTGCCCCGGTCCGGGAAGATCCCACATGCTGCGGAGCGGCTGGGCCCGTGAGCCATGGCTGCTGAGCCTGCACGTCCAGAGCCTGTGCTCCACATCGGGAGAGGCCACAACAGTGAGAGGCCCACGTACCGCAAAAAAAAAAAAAAAAAAAAAAAAAAACGAAAAAAAGAAAGAGAACAACCAAACTGAAGAACAAACCCACCAATGAAAACACGCACTAAAACCTAAACTAAGATAAATATAAAACCAAAAACAAATCAAATGCAAAAAGAAAACCGTACGTCTACAGTTGCTCCCAAAGTTCACTGCCTCAGTTTTGGGAACATTCATTGTCTATTCAGGCATTCCACAGATGCAGAGTTTATCAAGTTGATTGAGGGATTTAATCCATTGCTCCTGAGGCTGCACAGAGAGATTTCCCTTTCTCCTGTTTATTCACACAGCTCCTGGTATTCTGTTTTAGTTTTGGTCCCACCTCTGTGTGTAGGCCACACTCAGTTTGCTGTTCTCTGCCCAGACAGGAGGAGGTTAAAGCAGCGGCTGATTAGGGCTCTCTTACTCACTCAGGCTGGGGAGAGGGAGGGGTAGAGTAGTCATAAGTGGAATGTGGATCACGTCTGCAGTGGCAGAGGCCAACCTGATGTTGCAACAGCCTGAGGTGCACCTGTTTTTTCCTGTGGAAGTTTTTCCTGGAACATGGGACCCTGGCAATGGTGTGCTACACAGGCTTCTGGAAGGAGTGTGGGTAGTGACCTGCACTTGCACACAGGATTCTTTGTGGCAGCGGCGGCTGCCCCACTCTGGGGTCCAAGATGATAGCGACAGCTCACGCCCATCTCTGGAGCTTACTTAGGCGGTGCTCTGCTGTCCGTGGACACATGGAACAGGAAGCCCCTCTCCTTGCGCACCCTGAAACAATGATCTCTTGCCTCTCTGGCAGGTCCAGACTTTTTCACAGGCTCCCTCATGGCTAGTTGTGCTCACTAGCCCCCTTCAGCCCGTGTTCATGCAGCCAACTCCAGTCCTCTCCCTGGGGTCTGACCTCCAAAGCCCAAGCCTCAGCTCCCACCCTCCCTCCACCCCAGCAGGTGAGCAGACAAGCATCTCACCCTGGTGAGTGCTGGTTGGCACCAATCCTCTGTGCGGGAATCTATCTGCTTTGCTCTCTGCACCCCTGTTGATGCACTCTCCTCCATGACTCTGCTGCATCTCTTTAAGTTCTGTTCCTTTGAAGCAAGCTGCAGAAATTCAATACAGGTAAGTCCCAGACATATGTAAACCTCCCAATGATGACCCTACACTTTCATAATTTATTTCTAACCTGCCCTCACCTGTGTACATTTTTTCCTCTAGATTCTATACTTGATTCTATGTACCTGAGGCTTCAATCTTAGCTTGAACTTGATGTTGTTTCCTGTTTCTATCATTTGAAATCAATCATTTTCTAACATAATTCATTTGGTCTTCTTTTGTTTTTCTTAACCCAATCTTGCCTTTGTTGTAAAGTATTCTTTGACCTGTTTTTAGCAGCTTAGATACTATTTTGTCCTTTGACCAGGCAGGTGTCACTTGGCACAGAAGAACCATATATGTAGCATATTCTGGTAAAAGCTGAAATATCTTTGAAATTAACATTATATAAGTAGTACAGAGATGAACTTTCTCCATCAGTAGTAATATGACAACCCAACAGATATTATAATGTAATTGGTTACTCCAGTTAGAACTCTTACATAGGGTTTTATACAAATTTCAACTGATTTAGAGAGTATAACTCTTGGGAACAGATAATAAACAAGTCATCTCACTCTGTTCAACAAATCATGCAATCTGAGTTTTGTAAGAATAATAAGCAGAGGATGCAACAGTCTTAATTATGAGTAAAAGATATTAAAATCCTAAAAGACAAAGAGATGATACTATGTAAAACAGGAAAAACCTAAATCCACCTTTTAATTATGAGATGCCTTAGATGTCTGCTATAAGAAGGCATTCCTTATGCTTTCTTGATAATCAAATTCCATTTGATAGGATAAACCTAGGTATTTTAATGACAAGGAAGATGAGGTACTTTTGTAGGTATATATGCCTGAACCCATAAACATGTCTGTATTTAATGTGATTGCTGACCACTAACCAATCAAATCTACCACTTTCTCTGGAGAATTGCCCTGTTGAAATGAGAGTTACCCATCCAGGAGGTTAGTTTCCCCCTAATCCCACCTCTGCCTACACAGCCTGCAGCCACTCACTGAACAATGCTGGTAGAAAAGGTCAGCTCCAGTGTGGGACCACCTTCATAGTGTAATTCATACCTCCTATAGAATCAGCACTGTCCAAAAACTCAGGCTAAAGCTTGGATCCAACTGACATCATACCTTTGCTTAGCTCCTTCCCTTACCCCATCTTTCTTTACTCCCTGTCTCTTAAGTAGGGTCATCAGATTAAAAAAACGGACTCATATAAATTTGAATTTCAAAAAAAGAATGAATATTATTTTAGTATAAGTATGCCCTGAATATTTCAAACAAATATTCACTGTTTATCTGAAATTCAAATTTCATTAGGCATGCCATGTTTTTATTTGCTAAATCTCATAATCCTATTCGTGGGAGCATTTCTTCAATAAATTATGTGCACTTGAAATCTTGCTTCAGAATCTGCTTCCAGGAAATCCAACCTTAGATAATGCCAATTATATAGTGATAGGTTATTAAACATATTTCAAAACTATATAACTCTATGTCACACACACACACACACACACACACACACACACATATATATATATATATATATATACTGATCAATGTAAAATATGTGTGTGTTATGTAACAATAGTAATGAATATAAAGAATATATGCATTATACAATAAATTATTCCTGGAATGGTGAACACTAGCCTCTAAAAGAAGTTACCCATGAACAAGAGAACAGGATTTGTGAAAGAACTTTTTGTGGTAATCTCCACTTTACACTGAAATTCTCATATTATTTGCAGTTTACAACAGAATGCTATAATTCCAGTATACAATAATAAAGATAAAATTTGTTGTATCATTGATTTTCTCCCCATAACAGTTGAACACTCATGAGATTTCTTTTTCTTATTTTGTTTTCCTGTTGATATCCACAGACTCCAAGCTGACATCATATGTAGCAAAGTGAGAAGGGGTTGAGGAAGGTTAAAAAGGTGTAGGAAAATAATTTATCAATAGGAAAACAAAGCTAGCTACATGCACATTTCAAAAAGAAAGAAAAATGAAAACAGAAGAAGCAATCATAGACATAGATGGGAACTACTGTTTTTTAAGTAGGCTTAAAATTAAATATACATCAGAGCTAAGGCATAAGCTCACTGGAAGTCAATATAAGGCAAAGTTGAATTTTCCTCCTAGGAATATAGGTAAGTAACAGCAGCCAACTGTAATGTATCCTGCACGTATGGATATTTATAGTGAAATTAGGCTTCAGAGAAAACAGCATGTGAATGTAACAACAAAAAAAGATAAATTATGAGTGTGGGGTTACAAAATACAAGTAGAGATAACCTTGGACTAAGAGGCAAAAGGGTATGAGATCTAACTCTCATATTATTAACATAGGTTACCTTGGACAAGCCATTATGGGCATTTGTTTTTTTTTATAATTGAAGTGCATGTAATATATGATTTTTAAAAGCTCTCTAATTCATAAATTCTATGACCCTTTAAAA
Organism: Mesoplodon mirus; assembly: GCF_964341445.2. Taxonomy (NCBI): domain Eukaryota; kingdom Metazoa; phylum Chordata; class Mammalia; order Artiodactyla; family Ziphiidae; genus Mesoplodon; species Mesoplodon mirus. Next base: position 49,811,068 of record NC_138984.1, read on the forward strand.
AAGATAGTTGAGACTGCCTTATTCTAATAAATTATTTTAATCTCATATTTTACTCTAGCAATGAAAGGAATATAATAATACAAAGAAATAAGAACCCTACATTTTAGTAAACATGTTTGCACGATAAGCAGAAATAATATGTGTTCTGACTTTGTAGTGAATTATTATTGTACTGCCTCCTGTAATCTTGTGTGATCATACTTTTTCTAAGACTTGTAATATCAATCTGAAGATTTCCACTCCTATAAGTGTATTTTCCTTTATTAATATTTATATGAATGTCAAAAAGGCATACAGTTTTATAATACTTTAATCTTTAAACTATTAATTCTTTGTACGGTGATAGCTATGTATATATTTCACTGTTTGGCAGGAAGCATACTTATTTTAGATCTTTATATGCACTATAGGATAGAGAATCACAGTACTAGGTACTTGCTGGCCAAATGCCATGAAACATTCTATTATTAGAATGGTATTGGTAAATCTTTAATGTGAACTTAATTGGTTAAAAATAGATGAGATTGTTAAATGGATCCTTCACTGAATAATTAAATACACTTATCGGAAAATCAATAAACTAGACATATCTGTGGTGCCAGCATCCTTCAGCTTTCTTTGAAACTGTAAAAACTCAGGCTCTACTGTGACATTGAAAAGACATGTGAGATTACACATAAATCCTAGGGGTTGCCACAAAACCAGAGTTAAGTGTCAGAAACTATAAACCTCCAGCATCTCTGACTAGTAATAATGCTTATTATTATTATTATTATTATTATTATTATTATTATTATTGGTATGTGGACCTCTCACTGTTGTGGCCTCTCCCGTTGTGGAGCACAGGCTCCGGAAGCACAGGCTCAGCTGCCATGGCTCACGTGCCCAGCCGCTCCACGGCATGTGGGATCCTCCCAGACCGGGGCATGAACCCGTGTCCCCTGCATTGGCAGGCGGACTCTCAACCACTGTGCCACCAGGGACGCCCAATGCTTATTATTTTTAATACACTGCTATGAATTATTTCCAATGGATAATTTCTTGCCTTTGTGCTCACAGTGAAGGCCAAACAGAGAGTTATGGGTGGTTGGCAGTAAATCTACACCTGTGAATAAACTCTCCTGGGACCCTATGAAAGACTGTAATGAATTCAACACATGGTGCTAGTCCTAGAGGCAGACACAATCACACGGTGAGAGAAGACTGTTAGGGTTTTCTAATAAAAATTAAGCACCAAATCAGTCTGTGTGAACACTGCTGCTATTAACTGCTGTGCCCTGGATTGAAACACACACACAAACACACACACACACACACCAGTTAAAGTGTATGAAGACACACACTGTTAAACAACTGTTACTTGTCTGATTTTGTCTCCAAAAATATATGTCTCTGCACAGTTATTTTTTTCCAGACAAAACCTACATAATTGAATATCAACTTTTAGTAGGCTATGTAGTTCAATTGCCTTTTTAAAAGAAATAACATCAAAAATATACATTTAGAAACTATTTTTCACTTATAAATCAATTTACCTGCAGGTTATCTAATGAGGAAATTGTAAAAAAATTCTCACTGTTTCTCTCATCAGAAAGCATGGATCATTTCTCTGAGTTCTGTTCTATTTCCTCCAACTGTTATTGCCAAGCATATAGGGGTAACTATGCTTGCACTTACAGTTCCTGGAGAGATACAGTTATCCTTTGGTATTTGCAGGGAATTGGTTCTGGGACACCCCCTGCAGATAACAAAATCTCCCCGATGCTCAAGTCCCTTACACAAAATCTATAGTAGAATATTAAAACATGTATATTGAAAAATAAAATAAGTTGAAAATAAAATAACTAATAAAATAGAAATATGCATCCTTTAATTATGCTATACCTCCTTAGCCTATATTAAGAGACAAAAATAAGTGCTGTTTCAAGATAGCATAGTCAGATTAAAAGTGAAAGTTCATGTAAATGTTATATCCAAATCAGATTACTGCAATTTGTTTTTAGAAACACTACATATTTCACATAGAAGTATAAGTTTGTGATTATAGTTACATATGTTTATATATAGACTCACATTTGTAAATTAATTTGTAGAAATAGAGAAGACATTTCATAAATAAAATGTAAAAGTAAATACAATCGAACTATGTACCTTAACTCTTAACATTTAGAATATATCTTTTTGTATATAGTTTTATATCTCAGGGCAATTAACTCAGAACAAAGGGAAAATGAATCTTGTAGTACATTAGCATATTCTAGTATGGGTAATTTTTTTTCCAGTTTATTATGAACAGTGGTACTTCTGGTAAAAAGAGATAGGCAATGCTTTTGAGGACTCTGTGCTGAGCAAGTTGAAAGATCAGAATGAATGTCTCTTCTCCTGTCATTTTACATAAACATGTAGATACTAACATAGGCCCTAAATATCACACAGAAAGAGTGAACCTCACTAAATATATCTTACTTTAACAAATAATTGTCACTAAATATATCTTACTTAAAAGATTGTACTCACTAAATGTATCTTACATTAACAAATTACTAAGGGTTTTTTTGGTATACAAAATAGGTATTATATATTTCCATGAATTACTTTCAAAGATTTGGTAGAATCTGTTTTTATATGTCTGATTACACAATGTAGTTTAACATATATGTTTGCAGAAGTAAATACAGAAGAAAATGAGGAGTGATACTTTTCTAAACCACCCACAGTAAATTTGACATGTTTCCAGAGAGATATTTGGTTTCAGTAGATGGTCAATTTTGGTAATAACATTACTAACCACTGAACCTTAACAGACGATTATGTAAGGGAAGACTATACAGTTATTTCACAAAGGTGACACTCTGTAAATATCTGTTGATTTCATATGGCTTACTAGAGGTGTGCTAACAACTTTTCTCTGGCATAATATGAGTAACACTTCACACACTAGCCTGCAATATCATAAGACTTTTCCATCATGAGAATTTGTCTTCTGAATAAAAATGTTTTACTAAAAAGCAATTGTAAATCTTGTATCTTAACAGATTATTGCCAACTCACCCAAACTCATTAAAGAGTAGTTTATCAAATTATTCATAAATCACAATACAAGGATTATAACTGAATCAGTAAACTATAAGGCATGTATAGTTTGATGGATGACTAGAAAGGTAATTGCAATCACATTGTATAATCAAGCTTTCCTTGATGACTTTTCATGTAATTAATTAGAAAATCTATACATCTCCTTATTTCCACTGATTTTTTAAACATCTCTAATGAAGTATAATTGCTTTACAATGGTGTGTTAGTTTCTGCTGTATAACAAAGTGAATCAACTATACATATACATATATCCCCATATCCCGTCCCTCTTGCATCTCCCTCTCACCCTCCCTACCCTACCCATCTAGGTGGCCACAAAGCACTGAGTAGATCTACCTGTGCTATGTGGCTGCTTCCCACCAGCTATCTATTTGACATTTGGTACTGTATATATGTCCATGATACTATCTCATTTCATCCCAGGTTACCCTTCATCTTCCCCGTGTCTTCAAGTCCATTCTCTATGTATTCGTCTTTATTCCTGTCCTGACCCTAGGTTCTTCAGACCATCTTTTTTTATTATTATTATACTATATAGGTGTGTTAGCATACAGTATTTGTTTTTCTCTTTCTGACTTACTTCACTCTGTATGACACACTCTAGGTCCATTCACCTCACTACAAATTACTCAATTTTCTTTCTTTTTATGCCTGAGTAATATTCCATTATATATATGTGCTACATCTTCTTTATCTATTCATCTGTCGATGAACACTTAGGTTGCTTCCATGTCCTTGCTATTGTAAATAGACCTGCAATGAACATTGTGGTACATGACTCTTTTTGAATTATGGTTTTCTCAGGGTATATGCCCAGTAGTGGGATTGCTGGGTCATATGGTACTTCTATTTGTAGTTCTTTAAGGAACCTCCATAACATTCTCCATAGTGGTTGTATCAAATTACATTCCACCAACAGTGCAAGAGTGTTCCCTTTTCTCCACAATCTCTCCAGCATTTATAGTTTGTAGATTTTTTGATGATGGCCATTCAGACTGGTGTGAGATGATATCTCATTGTAGTTTTGACTTGCATTTCTCTGATGATTAGTGATGTTGAGCATCCTTTCATGTGTTTGTTGGCAGTCTGCATATCTTCTTTCAAGAAATGTCTATTTAGGTCTTCGGCCCATTTTTGGATTGGGTTGTTTGTTTTTTTGATATTGAGCTGCATAAGCTGGTTGTAAATTTTGGATATTAATCCTTTGTCAGTTGCTTCATTTGAAAATATTCTCTCCCATTCTGAGGGTTGTCTTTTCATCTTGTTTATGGTTTCCTTTGCTGTGTAAAACCTTTTAAGTTTCATTAGGTCCCAGTTGTTTATTTTTGTTTTTATTTCCATTTCTCTAGGAGGTGGGTCAAAAAGGATCTTGCTGCGATTTATGTGATGGAATGTTCTGCCTATGTTTTCCTCAACAGTTTTATAGTGTCTGGCCTTGCATTTAGGTCTTAATCCATTTTGAGTTTTTTTGTGTGTATGGTGTTAGGGAGAGTTCTAATTTCATTCTTTTACTTGTAGCTATCCAGCTTCCCAGCACCATTTATTGAAGAGGCTGTCTTTTCTCCATTGTACATTTTGCCTCCTTTATCAAAAATAAGGTGACCATATGTGTGTGGGTTTATCTCTAGGCTTTCTATCCTGTTCCATTGATCTATATTTCTGTTTGTGTGCCACTACCATACTGTCTTGATTACTGTAGCTTTATAGTATAGTCTTAAGTCAGGGAAACTGATTCCTCCTGCTCTGTTTTTCTTTCTCAAGATTGCTTTGGCTATTTGGGGTCTTGTGTGTTTCCATACAAATTGTGTAATTTATTGTTCTGGTTCTGTGAAAAATGTCATTGGTAGTTTGATAGGGATTGCATTGATTCTGTAGATTGCTTTCAGTAGTGTAGCCATTTTCACAATGTTGATTCTTCCAATCCAAGAACATGGTATATCTCTCCATCTGCTTGCATCATCATTGATTTCTTTAATCAGTGTCTCATAGTTTTCTGCATATAGACCTTTTGTCTCCTTAGGTAGGTTTATTCCTAGGTATTTTATTCTTTTTGTTGCAGTGGTAAAAGGGAGTGTTTCCTTAATTTCTCTTTCAGATTTTTCATCATTAATGTATAGGAATGCAAGAGATTTATGTGCATTAATTTTGTATCCTGCTACTTTAACAAATTCATTGATTAACTCTGCTAGTTTTCTGGAAGCATCTTTAGGATTCTCTGCGTATAGCATCATGTCTTCGGCAACAGTGACAGTTTTACTTCTTCTTTTCTGATCTGGATTCCTTTCATTTCTTTTACTTCTCTGATTTCTGTGGCTAAAACTTCCAAAACTATGTTGAATAATAGTGGTGAGAGTGGGCCCCCTTGTCTTGTACATGATCTTAGTGGAAAAGGTTTCAGTTTTTCACCATTGAGAACAATGTTGGCTGTGGGTTTGTCATATATCGCATTTATCATTTTGAGGTAACTTCCCTCTATGCCTACTTTCTGGATGGTTTTTATCATAAATGGTTGTTGAATTTTGTCAAAGGCTTTTTCTCCCTCTATTGAGATGATCATATGGTATTTATCCTTCAATTTGTTAATATGGTTCATCACATTGATTGATTTGCATATGCTGAAGAATCCTTGCATTCCTGGGATAAACCCCACTTGATCATGGTGTATGATCCTTTTAATGTGCTGTTGGATTCTGTTTGCTAACATTTTCTTCAGGATTTTTGCATCTATATTTATCAGTGATTTTGGCCTGTAGTTTTCTTTTTTTGTGGCATCTTTGTCTAGTTTTGGTATCAAGATGATGGTAGCCTCATAGAATGAGTTTCAGTGTTCCACCCTCTGCTGTATTTTGGAAGAGTTTGAGAAGGATAGTTGTTAGCTCTTCTCTAAATGTTAGATTGAATTCGCCTGCAAAGCCATCTGGTCCTGGGCTTTTGTTTGTTGGAAGATTTTTAATCACAGTCTTAATTTCAGTGCTTGTGATTGGTCTGTTTGTCTATTCTATTTTTCCTGGCTCAGTCTCGGAATGTTGTGCATTTCTAAGAATTTGTCCATTTCTTCCAGGTTGTCCATTTTATAGGCATATAGTTGCTTGTAGTAGTCTCTCATGATCCTTTGTATTTCTGTAGTGTCATTTGTTACTTCTCCTTTTTCGTTTCTAATTCTACTGATTTGAGTCCTCTCCCTTTTTACTTGATGAGTCTGGTTAATGGTTTATCAATTTTGTTTATCTTCTCAAAGAACCAGCTTTTAGGTTTATTGATATTTGTTATCATTTCCTTCATTTGTTTTTCATTTATTTCTGATCTGATCTTTATGATTTCTTTCCTTCAGCTAACTTTGGGGGCTTTCTGTTCTTCTTTCTCTAATTGCTTTAGATGTAAGGTTAGGTTGTTTATTTGAGATGTTACTTGTTTTCTGTGGCAGGATTTTATTGCTATAAACTTTCATCATAGAACTGCTTTTGCTGCACCCCATAGGCTTTGTGTTGCTGTGTTTTCATTGTCATCTGTTTCTAGATATTTTTTGATTTCCTCTTTGATGTCTTCAGTGATCTCTTTAGTTATTAAGTAGTGTATTGTTTAGTCTCCAGTTGTTTGTAGTTTTTAGAGATTTTTTTGTATAATTGATATCTAGTCTCATAGTGTTGTGGTCAGAAAAGATACTTGATATGGTTTCAGTTTCTTAAATTTACCAAGGCTTGATTTGTGACCCAAGATATGATCTATCCTGGAGAATGTTCCACGTGCACTTGAGAAGAAAGTGTAATCTGCTGTTTTTGGATGGAATGTCCTATAAATATCAATTAAGTTCATCTTGTTTAATGTATCATTTAAAACTTGTGTTTCCTTATTTATTTTCATTTTGGATGATCTGTCCATTGGTGAAACTGGAGTGTTAAAGTCCCTTAGTACTACTGTGTTACTGTCAATTTCCCTTTCATGGCTGTTAGCATTTGCCTTATGTATTGAGGTGCTCTTATGTTGGGTGCATAAATATTTATAATGTTATATATTCTTCTTTGATTGATCCTTTGATCATTATGTAGTGTCCTTCTTTGTCTCTTGTAATAGTCTTTATTTTAAAGCCTATTTTGTCTGATATGAGAATTGCTACTCCAGCTTTCTTTTGATTTCCATTTGCATGGAATATATTTTTCCATTCCCTCACTTTCAGTCTGTACGTGTCCCTAGGTCTGAAGTGGGGCTCTTGTAGAAAGAATATATATGGGTCTTGTTATTGTATCCATTCAGCCAGTCTATGTCTTTTGGTTGGAGCATTTAATCCATTTACATTTAAGGTAGTTATCGATATGTATGTTCTTATTACCATTTTCTTAATTGTTTTGGGTTTGTTATTGTAAGTCTTTTCCTTCTCTTGTATTTTCTGCCTGGAGAAGTTCCTTTAGCATTTGTTGTAGAGCTGGTTTGATGGTGCTGAATTCCTTAGTTTCTGCTTGTTTGTAAAGGTTTTAATTTTCCATCGAATCTGAATGAGATCCTTGCTGGGTAGAGTAATCTTGGTTGTAGGTTTTTCCCTTCCTTCACTTTAAATATATATTGCCACTCCCTTCTGGCATGCAGGGTTTCTGCTGAAAGATCAGCTGTTAACCTTATGGGGATTCCCTTGTATGTTATGTGTTGTTTTTCTCTTGCTGCTTTTAATATTTTTTCTTTGTATTTAATGTTTGATAGTTTGATTAATATGTGTCTTGGCATGTTTCTCCTTGGATTTATCGTGTATGGGACTCTGCACTTCTGGGACTTGATTGACTATTTCTTTCCCATATTAGGGAGTTTTCAACTATAATCTCTTCAGATATTTTCTCAGCCCCTTTTTCTTTTCTCTTCTTCTTCTGGGATCCCTATAATTTGAATGTTCATGCATTTAATGTTGTCCTAGAGGTCTCTGAGATTGTCCTTAATTCTTTTCATTCTTTTTTCTTTATTCTGCTCTGCAATAGTTATTTCCACTATTTTATCTTTCAGGTTGCTTAGTCCTTCTTCTGCCTCAGTTATTCTGCTATGGATTCCTTCTAAAGAATTTTTAATTTCATTTATTGTGTTGTTCATCATTGTTTGTTTGCCCTTTAGTTCTTCTAAGTCCTTGTTAAATATTTCTTATATTTTCTCCATTCTATTTCCAAGATTTTGGATCATCTTTACTATCATTACTCTGAATTGTTTTTCTGGTAGACTGCCTATTTCCTCTTCATTTGTTTGGTCTGGTGCGTTTTTACCTTGCCCCTTTATCTGCTGTGTATTTCTCTGTCTTCTCATTTTGCTTAACTTACTGTGTTTGGGGTCTCCTTTTCACAGGCTGCAGATTCGTAGTTCCCATTGTTTTTGGTGTCTGCCCCCCAGTGGGTAAGGTTAGTTCAGTGCATTGTGTCGCCTTCCTGGTAGGGGGGACTGGTGCCTCTGTTCTGGTGGATGAGGCTGGATCTTATCTTTCTGGTGGGTGGACCACATCCAGTCGTGTGTCTGTGAACTTATTATGATTTTAGGCAGCCTCTCTGCTAATGGGTGGCATTGTGTTTCTGTCTTGCTAGTTGTTTTGCATAAGGTGTCCAGCACTGTAGCTTGCTGGTTGTTGAGTGGAGCTGGCTTTTAGCATTGAGATGGAGATCTCTGGGAGAGCATTCACTGTTTGATATTACATGGGGCTTGGAGGTCCCTGGTGGACTAATGTCCTGTACTGTGCTCTCTGACCTCAGAGACTCAGGCCTGACACCCGGCTGGAGCACCAAGACCCTGTCAGTCACACAGCTCAGAAGAAAAGGAGAAAAAAAAGTAAAGAGAGAAAAAAATTAATAAATAAAATAAAGTTATTAAAGTAGAAAAACTTTATTAAAAATAAACAAATTTAAAAGTAATAAAAAATGAGAGAAAGAAAGAAGAGAGCATCCAAACCAAGAAACAAATCCATCAATGATAATGATCACTAGAAACTACACTAAAAAAAAAAACAAAAAACAAAAACAGACAGTCAGAATCCTAGGACAAATGGCAAACGCAAAGCTATGCAGACAAAATCACACTAAGAAACATACACATACACACTCACAAAAAGAGAAAAAGGGAAAATATATATATATTAAAAATAAAATATAAATATAAATAAAATATAAATATATAAATATAAATATAAATATTATATATATATATATATATATATATAATATATATATATATATATGAAGGAAGAGAGCAACCAAATCAATAAACAAAACTACCAATTAATCTTTGTTCGCACAGCTCCTGGGGTTCAGGTTTGGATTTGGCCCCATCTCTGCATGCAGGTCGCCTGAGGGCGTCTGTTCTTCACCCAGAGAGGACAGGGTAAAGGAGTGGCTGATTAGGGGGCTCTGGCTCCGTCAGGCTGAGGGGAGGGAGGGGTACAGAATGTTGGGTGAGCCTGCAGCAGCAGAGGCCAGCGTGATGTTGCACCAGCCTGAGGCGTACTGTGTGTTCTCCTGGGGAAGTTGTCCCTGGACCACGGGACACTGGCAGTGGCAGGTTGTACAGGCTCCTGTGAGGGGAAGTGTGGATAGTGACCTGTGTTTGCACACAAGCTTCTTGGTGGCTGAGCAGCAGCCTTAGCATCTCATGCCCGTCTCTAGTGTCTCTGCTGATAGCTGCAGCCCATGCACATCTCTGGAGCTCTTTTAGGCAGTGCTCTGAATCCCCTCTCCTCGTGCACCCTGAAACATTGGTCTCTTACCTCTTAGGCAGTTCCAGACTTTTTCCTGGACTCCCTCCCTCATAGCTGTCATACACTAGCCCCCTTCAGGCTGTGTTTTCACAGCCAACCCCAGTTCTCTCTCTGGGGTCTGACCTCCTAAGCCCAAGCCTCAGCTCCCTGCCCCCACCCACCTCAGCGGGTGAGCAGACTAGCTTCTCAGGATGGTGGGTGTTGGTCAGCACCAATCCTCTGTGCAGGAATCTCTCCACCTTGCCCTCTGCACCCCTTTTGCTGCGCTCTCCTCTGGGGCTCTGAAGCTTCCCCCCCCACACCCGTCTCCGTCAGTGAAGGGACTTCCTAGTGTGTGAAACTTTTCCTCCTTCACAGCTCCCTCCTAGAGGTGCAGGTCCCGTTCCTAATCTTTTGTCTCTATTTTTCTTTTTTCTTTTGCCTTACCCAGGTATGTGGGGAGTTTCTTGCCTTTTGGGAAGTTTGAGTTCTTCTGTCAGCATTCAGTAGGTGTTCTGTAGGAGTTGTTTCACATGTAGATGTAGTTTTGATGTATTTGTGTGGAGGAAGGTGATCTCCATGTCTTACTCCTCCGTTATCTTGAAGGCACCTCTCTTGTGATTTTTGAATTATGTTTTATTAGTAGATGAGTTGTTCTTTTAGGAAAATTGTTCTGTTAATATCTGAGATATTCCACATCTATATATATATTTCCAAGAAAAAGAAAAATCATGCCATCTAATGGCTAACTGCTCAATTCTTTTATTCTTATGTTACATGTTGTTTTTCATTCAGCCATGGGTTTTATACCACAGAGTGTATACCAAGGCTACACAGATAATATGAGAGAAGAAAAAGAATCTGGAAAAATTCTAAGGAGTCACCTGCACATACCAGGTTTTGTTATGGAAGTCATGTGGAAGGGCAGGTCTTTATTTCTAAACAGGATGCATAAAGAGCTGAAGATTTTATGTTTAAAAAATCTCATTAAATAAATCTAATTGTATCACGTATTCAAATATAGTAAAGATTAAATCACCTATCTAGAACTAAGTGATATCTTGTCCTAAACTGTGGCCCTAATGTTATGACAAAACTTTTAATATTACTCTATATTGTTGCTCAACAGTAGCTTCCAAATGCATTTTCTTTTAAACTCTTTCAGCAACTTTCAGCAACTCTAGCTATTTTATTAGTATATATATTTAATAGATGCAGTAACTGTAGAGACCAAATGCATTTCCAATGGTCACATAATTATTAAAGTGTAAGACTAAAACTTGAACACCAACCTGTTAATTCCAAGCTTATTTTTATTTTATTACAAGAAAATATAGGTAATTTTTTTTTTTTTTTTTTTTTTTTTTTTGCGGTACGCAGGCCTCTCACTGCCGCGGCCTCTCCCATTGCGGAGCACAGGCTCCAGATGTGCAGGCTCAGCGGCCATGGCTCATGGGCCCAGCCTCTCCGCAGCATGTGGGATCCTCCCGGACCGGGGCACGAACCCGTGTCCCCTGCATCGGCAGGCGGACCCCCAACCACTGTGCCACCAGGGAAGCCCAATATAGGTAAATTTTGAAAATGAATCATGTATGATAAAATTGTATAAGAAATTTCATATTTGGAGTATTGCTCAATATATGAACATTCTGAAGTGAGAGATGTTTTGACTTTGAGAATTAACATTATAAAGCAACAATCAGTTCAATGCTTGAGAGGATGGCTTACTACCTGATGCATGCCATATTCCTTATATCAATCAGTGTATACAAGTGTCTATTTGAGTTTAGTATTTGTTTATACTAACCTATTAGTTTATACTAATAGATTCATATCCATGTATATGACTCTAAATTTTTATAAATTTGTTGGTTATTAGAGACAAAAGATCTAGATCTTTCCTCCTTAAAAATTAGAAGTGGTTTAGTGGTATCAGATTTACACTGCAGTTTATAATTTATTTGTCTTCTTTTGTGTTTTCTTAGAATAGGCAGATATGTAGCATACTTCAAAGGGAGATTTTTAAAAGTAGATTTAAGAGTATCATTAAGTACATTTTACTTGTTAACTTTTAAAATTGTTCCTTTTAGCACAAAGTTGAATGATTATTTCATTTAATTGTTCATGATGCTTTATCCATTAAAATGATTTTTCCAGATACCAAAAATAATTTTACACCCCTAGAGAATTAAACATTAAAAACAGTTTTGAAGCATTATGTATTGAGGATCATTTAAAGCACAAAATTATTGATAACAGTTAAAATACTGAAATAAGCAAGAATGACAAAGTAATCCTAATCTTCAGCTTGAGTTTTACTGATAGGTTAGGAGAAAATATGCCTGAAGAAAAGAAAGAGGTTTAGTAACCTGAAAATCATTTTTGTAAAGAATTTTTGAGCTTATTATTAAAAGTAAGATGGATTATGTATACCAGGTATTAAAACATATTGTTAAATATACTTTGGACAGAGAGGACACACACACGTCCCCCAACACAGAGTGAGAGAGAGAGAGAGAGTACTCCATTTGTACATATATTTTGCCTACAAACCCTGCCTAAAATCCTCAACAGAGAAGAATAGGGGGAAAATGTACCTGATTCATCCTATCATTATATTAAAAATTATTTATTTTATATTGGATTTATTCTATGACTTAGAAGTGTTTATTGACTATATATTCATAAATTTGTCTTCACATTTGTTATGCTTGTCTGAATATTTTTACTGTGCTAAAGTATGCATAAACATAAACATCTACCTTTTAAACTCTCTTTAAGTATAAAATTCAGTGATATTAATTACATTCACAATGTTATACAGTCATCACCAGTATATATTTCTAAAACTTTTTCATTACCACAAGCAGAAACTTATAACCATTAAATAACGTTTCCTATTTTCCACTCCTCCCAGTCCCTGGTATAATAGGCTGCATTTTAAATTTTCACTTTCAAAACAAGACAGTGAATTTTGATACTTGTAATAATTTCTTTAAATGAGTATGAATCACAATTCCTCAAAGACTTCAACATACAGACATCTATCAACATGCATCATTGCCTCACATGTTATCCTGACTTGATCTTCAATAAATCTTTTACAGTGATAATGAGTGCTGAATAAATCAAATATAAGTAGGTATTGATCTTTGACAACATCTAGCAATATATGTACTATCATTCTTCATGTGTAAATACACAATATTTACTAAAAAAAAAGAAAATACAGATTTTATAAGTATGATGGACTTCAGAGTTTATATGGAATTTGTAAAGTCCCCAATAAAATCACGTGGAGTTCCATTAACCCTGTACAAAATAAATTTAGCTTCAGGATTTCAATTTTCTCATATCTGTACTAACTGGATAGTTATTAACAGTGATATTCCATTTCTTCAAATTAACTCGATTTTCTACTCCTATATGTTATTTATGTATCCCCACTGCCAGGAATGCAATATTCACATAGAAATGCAGGTTCTTTTTTCTTAAATATCAGTGTTTATGTTCAATTTTTTCTATCATCATAAGATTAAAAAACATCCTGTACAAGCTTACAAATCATAAATTGTGCCTTGGACCAGGATGGTTGTAGAGCCACATCTTCAAAGGAAGCTACTTCCTTATCAGAAAAGAATCACTCTAGAGCCATCTGCCTGCTTATCATTACATCTGGCCAGACTTATGTTTTAAAGGAATAGCTAACTAAATAAGGAAGAGAACATCAAGCTAATAGACATTTCTGGCAGTCAATAAAATGTTACTGAGAAAAAATAACCACACATGCCACAAAAGCAACTGATGAGTACAGGATGTTATCTAGAGCAAAGGACAATGATAAGGCCCTAATTAGATAGTACTGAAGACATTAAATGGCAAATATGATAAGAGTACTGACAATTTTACAAATGAAATAAACTCCTTGCTATATTAACGAGAAAATGATATTTTATCTAATATAATTATTTTTAAAATAATTATCTATATTCATATATACTTGGATATATTACCATGTTTCTAAATTCAGCATTCTATAATTTTGTTTTATTTTTTCACCCCCTCCCTACCTTGCCTCTATTTGTATACATTTTTCCATTTATCAACTCTGGTATAGGAACTGTTCTAGCCATTGAAGCTGAAGGAGAAAAAGTGATGAAGGTCAATTTCTGAAAAATCAAAGTCTTTGGGGCAGTGATTCAGGAAAATAAATAAGTACAATAAATTATGGAAAGGTATTGCCATGGAAGTAAGTCCAAAATGGCTGTGTTTGGGCTTATCATTTATTTGACTGCCAACATCCAGAACACATGATATAGGTAGGAAAAAACGTACTGAAATCACATGCAAAATTTTAGTTAATAACTTTAGGTTAAAGTTGCATAGGACAACAGTTTATCTAGCATATTGAAACCTAGAGAAAACAATTTTTCATATTCCTTGGAAAACTAAATTATTTTCAAGAGTAATCATAAAGTGAAACCAAAATAACGTGAATAAAATGTATACATTTTGAAAGACACATTAGAGAGATTTACTCCTTCAATAAAACCATTTTGGATTTTTCTATTTGTAATTTCTTTTGTATACATAATGTTTGGCATTGTAGCCAATTCCCCAAACCCCTTCCATGTAGATGATTGTGTACATTGCTCATTATAATCCCATTTCTCTTTTTCAGGAATTGGTTTATCCACCCAACTCTGACAAATGAGATGTGAGGGTGAGTCTGCTGCTAATAGGAAAAGATGATTCCTTGTCATCCTCTAGATATTATTATTTAAATGTTTTGTTTACAATTACCACAATCAACTTCAAGAATGGCAGACTAGAAAACTAGAAGAAAATTATGTTATTGGTGATATCTCAATCAAGCATACCTGAAATCCCTCTGAGCTCTAATATTCCTGTTATGTGAGATGATAAATCATGTATACTTTGAACCAGATTGATTTTGCATTTCTATTGGTTGTAGCCCAAATTATTGGATTGGATATATCTAGTAATAATAGAGAAAATTATTTTTATTTTCGGTTTACTACATTAATAGAACCAGTGTTTAGGCAGAGGCCATTCATTTTTATCACCTTATATTTATGCATCTAGTAAGTGTATCTGTAAACATACAAGTTTTCACTTCAGTTTTAAAAAGCTAACAGATGTTTAATACCAAGTGTTATAGATTTATCCCATCCTTAATACTACTGTCAAAACAATTAAGTTTAAGTACATAACTTATTTGTTAATAAAATCAGTTATACATATACTTGTTATTAATGTTTTAAAAATGCTTTTAAAGATATTTCCAATGTTTGATCTTTAAAGTTTGAAAAAAAGTGAAGCAAAATAAATTTATTCTTACCAAAGAATTCATATAATATACATTGCAGAATATTTAATAAAATGGTAACTTGACTCGATACATTTTTTTCAGCATATTTTCATTAAAAACAAACTTTTAAACAGTCTCAGGGGATGGAACTATATTAGCTTTAGTTTAACAAACTAAATGATTTATGAAGAATCATTATAATGGATATAGCTAACAGGCTTTGTTTGCTTTCATGTTATTATGAAATTAATTGTATAAGTGTTATGAGTATAAGCCATAAATATACATATTTTCACTCTTTCCAGTATTTTTTACTTACTAGCTATAAAACCATCAGAATATTATTAAATTTCTCTTAACTTACTTTCTTATTCTATAAAATAAAGATTAAAATAGTAACTATCAAATGGATTGTGACTTAATGCAAGTCAAAATTAACTCCAATAGTATCTGACATAAAACTAAGGTTCAAAATTTTTTTAATTTTATAAACAATATCAAAAACAATGTAGGGATAAGGATAAGCGAATACTTATCCTTTTTTCTTTTCTTTTTTTTTTTTTTTAATGATCTGGCCACTCCTAACTCCAACCTCATATCCCTCATTGACTGTCCTTTAGGGACAGTATCAAGTACTTTCTTGTCCCAGAGCCATCTTGTAAACAAGCAGAGGCCTTCCTGGGGTACACCCCCATGCCCCCGTCATGTCCTCCACCTGCATTTTTTTTTTTTTTGGCTGCATTGGGTCTTCACTGCTGTACATGGGCTCTCTCTAGCTGCGGCGAGTGAGGGCCACTCTTGGTAATTTGAGATATAAACATATTTCAAAGTGAATGAAACAAGGATACGAGAACACAGAATTAGTAAATATTATGTTTATATTTCAATAAATGTAATCTTGGTAATTTGTCTTATTTTTACATTTTTACTTAAGTGATTTTCTAATAGCTCATCATTATTTTTGAGGAAAACAATATTTTGTATGTGTGTTGGGGTTCTTTAAAATTTAGGTTTACTAACTTCAGACATACTCTTACTCCTTCAACAAAAATTTTGCTTGAGTGAGAGTTCTAGATTGTGGAGATACGAAACGAGATAAGAATAGAAAGAGTAGTAGCATTAATAATGTCATTAGTAATGACAGTGCCATCAGCAAATACATATTCAATGTTTTCTATATGCTAAATATCTTACATATTTTATATATTTAGTTGCCACAATAATTATATAGGTGAGTATGATTGTTATTCCTTATTAGAGATGAGTATATTGAAGCAATGGAAACTGAATAACTTGCCAAGTTCACACAACTAGCAACAGGTTTACTAATGTATTAATTTCAACTCAAGTATTGTGATTGTGGAGTCAGTCATTTAGTCTAAACCTCTGTTTAATGAAACATCCAGAAATTAATACATTATACTTAGTTGCAATCTCATGCAGCTAAAAATGTAAATAGCATTTTTTATTGCAATTAAACATATAGTTTATTAAATTTAATTAAAATAATGATAACTTGTCACAATATAATTATAAATAGATTTTAAATAAATATACTATTTATAGTTTTCATTATGTATGCATGTATGTGCATCATATATGTGTGTGCATACAAACATACCTATAATCTCTCTCCATACATAAACACATGCACATATATAAATATACACACATGCAAAAATACATGTATCTATCTTCTATTTATCTACCTTTTTCTATCTAACTATCTATCTATCTATCATCTATCCTTACATACATATATGCACATATACCCACATGTACCCATATACACACTTACATGGTTAAGATTCCTGTGTGGCTTTTAGTGGGTGGGTGGGTAAGGACCACTGATGTTATTTTATTATGTTCATGACTGACTCAGCAAACATTAGATTAAAATGTATAAGAATTTTTTTAATTTAAATTCATTTATTTATTTATTTATTTATTTATTTATTTATTTATGTCTGCATTGTGTCTTCTGTTGTTGTGCATGGGCTTTCACTAGTTGTGGTGAGTGGGGAATACTCTTTGCTGCAGTGCACGGTCTTCTCACTGTGGTGGCCACTATTGTTGTAGAGCATGGGTTCTAGGGCGCACAGGCTTCAGTAGTTGTGGCTCATGGGCTCTAGAGTTCAGGCTCAGTAGTTCTGCTGCATGGGCTTAGTTGCTCCGTGGCTTGTGGGATCTTCCCAGACCAGGGCTCGAATCCATATCCCCTGCACTGGCAGACAGATTCTCAACCACTGAGCCACCAGGGAAACCCAAAAATGTATAAGATTTTTTTTTTATTCACATAATATATAAACAGTTACTGACATGTGGGATTTTATTTTATTTTTTTAACAGTGTGCTCTTTCTATCTTCTTACTTAGATCTTAGTGAGGATTTTTTTAGATTCAGAATGTTTTCTATAAGTTTATGTAAATTCATGTTGGTATTCCTGTCTTTCTGGTCTCTAACTCAGGAAACACATGATTTTTAGGTTGAATCAGCATTCTCTTTCCTCCACACTTATCTTTTAATTCTCTAGTTATATCCATCCTACAGCCCATCTTATCTTCCTTGTCTACCCCTCAGAGTCTTCATCTTATACTTGTATATAGTTAAATTATCCTGTTACTCCCCCACATCCTAAAATTAATTTCCCACAATCTCAATTTTCATTATGATTTCCAATTCAATTTTAATTTTCTCTTTCAAATTTAGACTCTTTTCTCCTTTATGTTATGTTGCTTTGTAAAAAAATTATATTTCCTTTTCTTTGTGTACTTATGGTTTTCTGCTTCTGTTTCTTCATTTTCATGCCTTCATACATCGTAGTGATGCATTTTCTTCTAATTCTTGTAAGCTAATTTGAAATATATGGTTTTTCTCATATGCTTCAGAATTATTGTGTTTCTACCACCTTTTGACAAAGATGAAGCCAGCCAATATAGAAAGAGCAGAATAGATAATTGCATAAAAATCTAAAATTTTGACAATGTAATATTTTACTATGTATTTAAACTGTTGCTCTGAGATGCAGCAATATATACATTAAGGGAACATACACACGACAATATCAAAATATTTGTTAACTCTTCACATTTTAACAAAAAAAATATGAGTTGAAGCTTAGGATGGTGGGAGTTAAACTCTAAAGGTGTCTTCTTTGCATTCACACATAAAATTTCAGATCAACAATGAAGAAATGAATAAAACTACAATACTGTCAAAAGTAAGTAAAATAAATTGTGTTGATTATAAAATGTCAAAGTAAAACTATTGATTTTAGAATAGAATTCAAGTCATACTATTACCTACTTTTCTATAAGATATTTTAATACAATCCTTTTAAATTATTTTATTTACAGTCTTTTCTTGGAGGTACTGGCAAAAATTCAGTTTTACCTAATAAAGTCATTTTATTTCCCTCCCAATTGTGGTGCTACCACTAAATTTTCCCTTTACCCATTTTTCTTTGATAATGTCTTTTAAATGTAGTAAAACATAAAGGAGTAAAATAAACAAATAAATAAAATCAATAATGAAGGAAGAGACACACAAGGTAATACTTAATGGAATTGTCAGCTCATGAAGGCAATTGACAAGGTGAAGTAAAATGAATTCTATGTATGAAAGAAATCAATACTTATCCTAGCATCATTCCTGCTACACTGCAATTTATCAGTAAACTAGATGCTGTCACATATCATAGACCTTAGAAAACTAGTTGCTCTCACAAGTAATATTTATTCTGCATAAGTTTCACCACACCTGAATTTATTTAAGCAAAGCAAAGCTTTCCTGGCAACTAAAGAACCAGGATATGATAATACACAAATACACAAATATGATTTGTGACCAAGGTACCTGAATTAAAGACAAAAGCCATATGGAGCTACGGAGATTCTAAACATTGGGAAGGGGAAGACATAGGTTAATTACAAAGCATAAAAATGAGCTATCAAGTGCATTTGAACACTAAACACAAGCAATGTCTTTTTTATTTAGGAAGAATGTACAAACAGGAGTATTAAGTTGACTCTGAATTTTCTTGTTTCTTCTCCTGCCTTCCTTCCTTCTTTCCCCCCAGCCCATCTTTGTCTTTTTCTTTCTTTATTTTTATTTCCTCCTTCTTTTCTTTCTTCCTTCTCTATTTTTTTTCTATATTTTTCTTCTTTGTACTATGGTGAGATTTAAAAACATCAGTAGAAGTTAAGTTTACCCTTTTGCCCATCTGACAAATCTCCATACTTGCTTTCTGTGTCATGAAAAAAAAAAACAAAACTTTATTCTTACAAAACTACTGTGAACCTGAAATTAAAGAAGTGAATTTAATAAACTTTAATGATTAGTCATCATCTAGAATCCAGATTTTCTTTAATAATAATACCTTTTATGTCATTATCACAAAATAAATTATTTAAATACATTTCCATTGATGTTTCCAGGGCATCTATGTACCTCGGTGCAGGTTTATACACATTATCCTAATTTAAATGTCCAACTGTTAGGACTTTAAGGCATGGAGTAATCACAGCAAGCAAGGATGTTACAGAAACAGCCCAAGAGTTGCTGATTGATGAGCCATCTCTCTGAGGGAGCTCACTACTCTCTCTTTGCCTCATTCTGGAGCCATGGTCCAATTCGTCTACCAGTTCCTCATACTACTTATCTGATTTTCTGTTCTGAATCTGTTAGGACCCTAGGGAATAAAATGCATGCAAGAAGCAAGGATATTACAAAAGTAGCCTACATTTATCTTTATAACTGTACTCTCCCCATACCGTTTTAGGAGTTCTAGTGTTATCACTGACTGGGCCTTTAGAAACACTCATTTAACCTTCATTCCCATAAATGGCTCCTTGGATAATTTGAAGGTATTTCCCCCCACCTATCACAGGTGCAATATCTTAAGCTTTTCCTGCCTCGAAAATGTTAACATTGCATACATAGAGGGACTCAAGACATCAGTCACTATAATATTTTAATTTCATTTTATGAACAACTAACTTGCTCTAGGCCCTGTTCAAAGCACATAGCAATGATAAAGGAATTATTTTAGGAAATGAATAACAGCATACTATAATAAATCTCACAAACTGAGTTAAATATTGCAATGGACAAATATAGAAGAGAAAAACAAAGAGGTAAGTGGACCTGAATCTGCAATGAGTGAGACTACTGTTTTAGAATCAAGCAAGGGATACTGGAGAATTCCTGCAGAGAGATGGCTCATCAATCAATCAGCAGGAAAATGGTGGCACAGTGATATAAAGATAATTCAGGAAGGTCTAATAAAGGGACTGATTGCCAAGCAATGTCAAGACATAGCAAAAAAAAAAAAAATAGGAGGGCTCCTGCTGTACCCCAGGGGAAAGCTGCTATCTGTCTAGACTCCAAGTTATGAAAAGGAACAGTGGTTACCCAAACATAGAATATAGGGTCATACAATAAAATGTAGGTCAGTTGAGTTGAGATAAAGAGCCAATCTCTCTGCAAAACATCTCCAGTCTCTTCTGACAACTCAGGAAAGTATCCAAAGCAATAATACCTCAGCCATTCTCTCTTTCTTTCCATTCAACTCTGGCTGGGTCTTCCTATGTCTGAACCCAGTTAGTAGTTAGAGGACATGGAAGACCACTGATAGGCTCTAAACAGTATTAGTATCCTTGAATAAGATCATAATGAGAACCACAATAGTGAATGGGGGGGCAACATAATATCTACAAAGATGGGGAATGAAAGTGTCTGGACTCACTGACTCAAAACAAAACCTGAGGTGACATACCCCCATCCAAGAAAACAGTTGAAAAGCCTGGACTGATCACTGTTTGGGCCCTGACTTATTATATGAACCTGATCACTTTATAGAGGCTGGTGAACCCGTTCTAAGTCCATAATTAAGAGCTGAAAACTTGATTATTGATCAGATATAAATCTATAATACATCTAATATTACCACAGGAAAGGATTCCCAGGTAGACAGTATAACCTGGTTTAATTGAGAACCACAGGGGGTCAGAAGAAGTCAACTAAAAATCTACCAGACAAGGAAGAAGGGAGCTGAAAGTGAAGGTGGGAGACACATACATATACACACACATACGAGAAGAATTCAAGGTGAAGCTACAACTAGCATTCCCAAATCCAAAAATTAAAGAAAAACTAACAAATAAGCAATAGCATATGTGTTTATTCTAGAAAATATTTGAGTGCAATATCAAATGCTATAAAGTAAGTAAATTTAGAGTCATCAAAGAGATAAAGTATAGTATCCATACAAATAAGAAAATACTGAATTCTATTCAACTGATATTGATTAATAAGTGGAAATGTTAAATTGCAGGAAAAATATATATAGCCATTTAAATAACTCAATAGACACTACAATATCTAAAACAGTCACAGTCATATACGGAATTAGAGAACTAAACTAGAGACTATAACCCAGAATGCAATATAAAAAAAGAAAAGACGGAATAAAACCAGAAAAGAGCCATCAAATGACATAATAGTTAATTTGGCAAACTCTAACATGATGAAGTTCTAGACAAAGAAAATAAAAGAAGTGATAGGGAAGCTCTTTTTTTTTTTTTTTCGTGGGCCTCTCACTGTTGTGGCCTTTCCCGTTGTGGAGCACAGGCTCCGGATGCACAGAGTCAGCAGCCGTGGTTCACGGGCCCAGCTGCTCCGCGGCATGTGGGATCTTCCCGGAATGGGGCACGAACCCATGTCCCCTGCATTGACAGGCGGACTCTCAACCACTGCACCACCAGGGAAGCTCAGGGAAGCTCTTTTTTAGAGAAAAAAAAATTAAGATTTTCCAGGAAAATAATGACAAAGTACTCTGATTAAAGGTACACACTATGTGATGTGAAGGTAAATTAAAACAAATCAACAACTGAATGCATTGGGATGATAATACATAACATTCAGAATAAAGAGAAAATATAAAGCTATTTGATAGAAAAGGTACATTTATCTAAAAAGTAATAGCAAATAGGTTAACAACAGACTTCTCTTGCAATACAAACAATGCAGCATTGCAGAAAATTATGGAGTAAAACCTTCATAATGCTGCATAAAACTAAATGTTAAACTAGAATTCTAATGCTGCTGAGTTATCACCCAAAAATTAGGGAAAATAAACACTTTCATATGAACAAACAATAGGATAGTTTAAAAGCCATAGACCATAACTGAAATAATTAACAAAGATACAACTTAGAAGATAGGAGAAGGTGAGAAAAAATTATTGAGCCTAGAAGTTATTCATACTTGTCACAGAGATGTAATTAACTCAAATATTTTAAAAAATCATATTTTTTCCTTAAAAAGTTGAAATCAATTTAGAGAAACATTTTTAAAATTCTGATTGTGTGTGTGCATATGTGCATACCTAGGTTGAGTACTTTATCACTAGTAGGATTGCAATTAATAACAGAATGTTCTTCACAAAATTTTGTGAATGTTAAATGAGACAACTGTGCATTTAGAATAGTTCCTAAGATCAAACAAGAAGTGGATGATAACTTTCAAATATTCTCTATTTTCTAGTTATTCAGGAAGGGTCCATTTTTGTTGGAATGTGGGATGGAATGTATTATTCACTTAACTCAAAGTTGTTTTATTGTATTTACTTCTTTCTTATCAAGAATCATGTCCAGTTTTATTCACAAGTTCCCTGATATATGAAACAAGACTTGGTAACCAAATCATCTAGCAGGATCACTGATGCATGATTTCAAGATAATATTATTTTTAAATATTTAGTTATAAAATGATTTGAAAATAACTCCCTTATTTATGTATTTATTGATCTATTCAGTTATTTTGTGACTACTTGTGTCATTTTCAATGTTTCAGTATGGATAGTGAATAGGAGAATGTTGACAAAGAAGGCAATTAGTAATCATTAGAATTACTTTTGTCAGTCATACCCTACACATTTAAATTTAAGAAATATATATTATTAATTCTATTCAATAAGAGAGAAAACTGAAAACTCAGATTTTTTTAAATCAATAATTTGTCTAAGGAACTAGAGCTAATAAGAGGTAGAGTGTAATTTGAAAATGTCTCCTATTTTAGAACCCACACTCAAGAAAGATAGACCTATAATCAATAAACAATTATACTATGTGTAAGACCTTCATTTGTATGAACTGATTTATATGTCACTTAATCAATAAAGACCCCCAAATCTCATGTAATTGCATTTCCAGGAAAAAAAAAAACAACTGTTCCCAGTGTATCTGCATGAACATAGAAATGGTTATTTATCCTTTGGAGACTCTGCCGTGATTGCTAATACATGAATTGTTTTATATACAGTTGACCCTTGAACAACTGGGTCATTAATCTGTGTATAATTTATAGTTGGTCCTCTGGTATCCATGCTTCCTCCACATCTGTGGATTCAACCAACTGCAGACGGTGTAGTACTATAGTATTTACTACTGAAAAATATCCCCATATAAGTGGACCTGCACTGTTCAAACACAGTTGTTCAAGGGTCAACTGTAGTTTATTTTTTGTCTCATAATCCTCTTTTCATACAATAAAAGGGAGAGGCTAGTTGTTACTTTTGTTTTCAGCAGCCACCAGTAGAGAACCCTCACAAGGCTCGGGAAAGTAGGTACACGCTGGAGACCAGGTATAGGGCTCAGTATCTCTTCAGCAAACCAGTAGTAAATAAGGAATGGTGTCCCTTAGATAGTCCACTGATCAGGAAAGAAGCTTACTTAACAAAATCCACAGTCTAACCCTAGGCTCATCAATCTTAGGGCAATAGTAATTCCAATGTTAATGACTTAAATTCAAAAATTAGACTTATTATTTCTATTGACATAATATATCCTCATTTTGTCTGTAGATACGTTGTTCTCTCTAGCCATTTTAAATAATAAGCAACTTCAATCAGGAAGGGAATTCGACCTTTGGTTGATCTTGTACAATTTTGATCACTTCAGTCAAGAAGTATAACTTTCCAAATAGCTCTTGAAACAAATATTTTTCCTTTATTCAAGGACCGAAATAGCATATTTCATGATTCTTCAAACCTTCTGAGTGGCTCCTGTTGCTTCTAGCAACTAAATTTCCTGCCAAGCTTTTATTGTGAAAGAAAAAACCCAGAAAACCACAGGTTTTGTTTTGAAAATTGGTGGGTGAAGGAAGTAATAATGGTATCTCAATTATGTAATCAAATAAAGGTTGATGTTCTGTTTAAATGCAATTGTAAGGAAAAAGTTAAAAAAGTCATTGTATTTGATTTATAATTTATTATAAACTCATAGAAATTAATGTCTTTGAATTGCTATGGGAGCTCATAAATGTTCTAATTAATCTTCCTTAATTTACATCTGAGATAATTGGAGCTCATTTTTTCTAAAATTGATTCTTTTACCTTTTGTTAATCATTTTTGAAAAGATAACACTAAAAATTAGTTCACATTCCAAGAGATCACATTGCCTTAAAGCAATGAGTACTGATTTTAAGACTGCTTAATCTTTCGACATTTTTAAAGACTGTTTTTGATAATTTGAAGATATTTTGAAAAGAATATTTTTTTTTTTGGTTGGATAAATTATACGATAAGTTTTTAGAAACTTTAAAGGATTTTCATATGAAAAAAATATTGTAGTTAATGCTTAAGAATTCCCTGATATGTGAATTAACATATGTATCCCCATATGAAAACACTGAGATTTATAGAGATTTGCTAACTGTATTAAATTACAGTTAAAAACCTAAGAAGAGATCTAACTCAAATAAATTGTCGATCTTAACTCTGCAAAATTTTTTCTTCTTCTAATATGTACATGAATGTTTGAGGGCCCTTTTTTATATGTAATCCTCCCAGAAGGCAATGCTTCTATGCAATGCACTATTATATCCTTATTGCTCTCAGGATAGTGCCTTGGACACAGACCTTCAACCGTAATTTCAGATGAAATAAATCATTATATGTCAGTATGTGTGTGATGTTTTGTCAAAGATAAAAATCTAATGCTGGCTAACTGGTCAAAGGAAGAATAGAGACCTAAAAAAACATTAATTACTCACTGGTGTTTCACAAATGCTGAACATCCATTGAATCAAAGAAATAATGTTACTGAAAGTTAATGGAAGTCAGTACTGTAGACCTGAATCTTGAAATGTCATGAAAAATTAGAATATTTGTTTAATAACTAAAGATGATATTAATTAATGAATAATATAAAACAATAGTATAGCCTTAAAAAGCTACATTTATTGAAAATTCAATATATAACACTAAAATATAAATTATAGTCAAACTCTTAGATTTTCTACCTCATACTATGCATTTTAAGGTTAGCATGTTTTACAAAAGAATTCGAGTTATCTACTACTTTGGATTATTTCCCTTCCTAGACCCTCAATGTTATAAACATTTAAAAGTTAAATGTATCATTATTACAATCACAACCAAAATTTATATGTGGTTAACAAAACCTATGTTCTATGCAATTATCTTGTGGAACTATTTCCTAGATGGCCAGTTTTCTGTAATTCAATTTGTGTTTCAATGTATTTTGTGAACAAATATTTTCTTCCAGTTAAGATACCCAAGGAAGTAAATTTTGACATTGATGCAAAGGGAATAACTAATAAATTTCACATGCACATGAACATTATGATAGACTACTGTAAGTGCAAAATTAATGTGTCAAGTTAATTTCCCTCCCTCACCTCTGGCTAATTGGCACTAATTAAATTTTATGCTAATCTTCCTGAGATGATAGCATACAATTTGGAAATTTAGAATTTTTGCTGACATGAGAAAACATATTCATACAACTGCTTCAATACAAAATAACCACAAAACCATTTTACCATAGTGTTTAATTGTATTATAACATATAGTTAAAATTGGGAGTGTATGGATACCATTTTTCATCTTAGATATTGATCAATTATTCATTTTTCTATTTGTACATTTTTTCCATTGAATTTGGTTAGTTAAAAATTTAGTGTACGTGTATTTTGAATCTGGTGTAATAGGTTATAATACTGTACTTGCAGATATAACATACTTCTTAGTATTTCTGTGTTTACTTTGGAATGACTACGTCTTCCTAGATTCTGAAGAACGAATACACTGTGAAGTTAATTTAAAAGACCACCTATTTTGATTTTTAAAAATTTTTTTATTTATTTATTTATTTATTTTTGGCCGTGTTGGGTCTTCGTTTCTGTGTGAGAGCTTTCTCTAGTTGTGGCAAGCGGAGGCCACTCTTCATCACAGTGCATGGGCCTCTCACTATCGCGGCCTCTCTTGTTGTGGAGCACAGGCTCCAGATGCACAAACTCAGTAGTTGTGGCTAAAGGACCTAGTTGCTCTGCAGCATGTGGGATCTCCCCAGACCAGGGCTTGAACCCGTGTCGCCTGCATTGGCAGGCAGATTCTCAACCACTGCGCCACCAGGGAAGCCCTATTTTGATATTTTGAAATAAATAAAATTTATGACATACAATATTAAAGTCTGCAATAAATGAAATGTATATCCTCATTCAATTGTATTTCCTTACACACTGAAATTGCTGTACATATTTGTTATTGGGAATAAGAAACCTTTCAAAATAAATGAACATTTTGCTAAACATACACATCTTCTTTGAAAAGTAACTGTGATAGGCAGAATTTTGGCCTCCATCATCTCCACTTCTTGGTGTAACTCCTGTTATTATATTTTATGTTACATTACAAAATGGACTTTGCAGATGTAACTAAGTATACTAACCAGCTGATCTTAAAATAAGGAAATCATTCTGTATTATTTAGGTGAGTAATTACATGAGCCCTTAATGGTAGAAGGGGGAAGCAGAAAAGGAAACCAGAAAGATATGTGACAGAGGGGGAAGTCATTAAATTCAAAGCATGAGGACTCATGATGCACCTTTTCTGAGTTGAATTATAACATTGCAGGTCTAGGAAGGCAAGTAATCTAGCCACATGTGAAAAAAATGCAGGTAACTCCAGAAACAGAGTGGCCCCTGACTGACAATCAGCAAAGAAACGGGGACCTGAGTCCAACAACCTCAAGGAACTGAATTTAACCAACAACGTGAGTGAGTTTGAAAGTAGATTAATTCCCTAGATCATTCAGACAAGAGCCCAGCCCTTCTGACACCTTGATTAGACTCTTGTGAGAACCTGCACAGAGAATCCAGCCACGCCATGCCAGACTTCTGACAAACAGAGCTGTGAGATAATAAATGTGTGTTGTCTTAAGCTTTCAAATGTGTAGTACTTTGTTACACAGAGAGAGAAAATGAATATAGTAACTCAAGTCAATATCTCCAAAGCAAAATTCCCATCTTTATGAGTTCTTTCCACATGTGAGCTGCTTAGGTGAAGAGAATGGGATTTTTTTTTCTCAAAAGATCCTTGAGCAAATGTACTAAAATGTTATGGATTAGAGAATCTGAGTTATGAAAGTGTTCACTGTAATACTAATGCATTCAAATGTTTTCAAAATATGTTTGGGTAAATTAACAAAATGAGTATTATATAGATTTTCTACAAATAGCATTCTAAATACCTCTCTTGAATTTTTCAAATATTATAAGATTACAAATAAATTGAGGGACTTCCCTGGTGGCACAGTGGTTAAGAATCCGCCTGCCAATGCAAGGGACACAGGTTTGAGCCCTGGTCTGGGAAGATCCCACATGCCGCAGAGCAACTAAGGCTATGTGCCACAACTACTAAGCTTGCGCTCTAGAGCCCACAAGCCACAACTACTGAGCCCACGTGCTACAACCACTGAACCCCACGCACCTAGAGCCTGTGCTCTGCAACCAGAAGCCACTGCAATGAAAAGCCAACGCACCACAACTAAGAGTAGCCCCTGCTCGCCACAACTAGAGAAAGCTCGTGCCCAACAATGAAGACCCAATGCAGCCAAAATAAATAAATAAATAAAATTAATTTATTAAAAAATAAATTGTTGGTTAAATAAATAAATTGAAAGGAAAAAGTAATGCATTATTCAAAAAGACTTAGTGGATCAAATTAAGGGTTGTCCCATGGTTAAATGGCATGACATATATAACATCACTTTCCATCTTTATAAAGCCCTTATTTGATTTTTTCAGAAATTGTATGTGTCGTGATCCTGAATTATGATGTAAGTTTAAAATGATTTTCCATAGTCACATTTATTATTTACTACTCTGTATTTTCACATAACCGCTAAAATTATTTTGGTCTGAGCTTCAGGTAAGATGAATTAAGCTTCAGCATAGATAATGATAGAAACTTCTAATGAATATTTTCTTTAATTAAAAGTGCAATAAATGAAACATTATTAAGTATCCTAATTGTAGTGAATTCTCATCCATATATCATGCAAATATTTAACAACACTATTCAACAGATGATGCATTTCTCAAATAACCAAAATACTATAAGGAATCAATAAGCTTTACTTCAATAACATTATGTAGGCAAATAACAAAATTATTTAATAATTATATAGCATATCCTCAGTTGAATAATTAGGTTATTTTAGTATGTAAATCTACATGTGTAAATATAAATATTTTCAGAAATATTCATATTTTCATTTCCTTTCCTCTTCTTTTTGCCTTAAGTTTAAGCTGCAAATTCGTCTTATTTCCTATTTTATTTTTCTGTGCCTTTGTAACTTCAAGTCTCCGAACAACTTTTCTGACAAAGTTTCTCACCCCAAATTTGCAGCAAGAAATTTAGTTTGGGGAAACATACACACAAAAGCATATAAACAACATCTTTTCTTGTTTATTGAGTTTGAGCTGAGAAAGAGAAAAATAGCCCCTGGCATCTTGGAACTAGTGTGGCATTCACAGCTGAGCCTTCTAGTTCTCCTGCTGAACATAAGCAATTTCACAAATCATCAATACCAAGTAAGGCCACTTTATCACCATTAGGGGCCAAACAAACATGAGAACTATCTATAATCATATCTGAACACAGACAGAATCATGTACATTGTCTAAAACACAAAATGTTCAGCATCCTCCAGCTAATAGGTTGGCTGCTGCTTTACTAATTACAGATTTATCCTCTAATTTTCCCTTCTTCTTGATAAGATTTATAATAACCAATCATAACAACACCCTGCTTCTTAATTTGAATAAAGACCTCTTCCTAAGTCTTTCCATAAATCATCTAACACAAGCCCAAATCCTATAATAAGTCTCTCTAACACTCTGTTACTTATACACCTCACATTTTCCCATGGTCAGGTGTTTCAGTGAGTTGCATGAGCAATAAAGGATGCTTGCTCAAGCTCATATGTGTTCCTGGTAGTGTTTGGCAGAAAGGCAATAACAGACAAGTTGGAAGTTCAGATAATAAATTACTAAGAGTATTTCTTCTATGAAGTTTTGGTTTATGATAGCCAGAGACTCCCTGGAATTTTATATTCGAACAACAGCAACAACAAATGAAGAAAGGGCTACATGGGAAAGCATAATACAATATATTAAAGTACAACAAAGGAAAACAATTGGAAGTTGCAACACAAGTAAATAGTCTAAGATACAGCTTATTTTAGATTTGATTCAATAGTGGCAATACCACTAAAAATGTGTCTATTAAGCAGTAGACACATTCTATCTTAATGAGGCACTTCTGCTTGATTGGATAAGAACCATACTAAGAAATTTTCATAGGACTCCTTCTTTGGTTTCCTTTTTGTTTTGTTTACCCATCTGTGGATTTTTGTGTGAAAATTAATTTGAAGAAAAGCATCAGTTAAAAACTGCATGAAAATGCCATTTAAACTCTATATTCAAATGGCATTGAAAGAAAAATCTAACAATGGCATTATTAAAGCCAAACAGCAAGCTTAAGGAAACTTCACATTCAACAATGGAAATGGTTTGAAGTTTCAATTTGCTATAATTGTATAATATAAATTATAATTTATAAATTTTATGTTATAAAATTTTAATTTATTATTGGCATAAATGATGAAGGGAATCTTCTGAACTTCTCTTTTAGGTAAGTGTACAGTAATTTGAACACATATCCCCCTATTATAAAGAGGTGAATATTAAGTTAAAAAAATTTAAAAATCAGAAAAACATAATACTTTTATCTCCAATTGCATCCCCAAGAGGTTAAACCACCAGAAAAAAATCTAATAAAAATAAAAATCAATGTCATCTGATTAAGGTGGCTTTCAATTCAGTAAAATGAGCAGTCCTGCATTAGGCAAGACTTGTGCTTTATTTGTGGCAAAGTAAGTTTTGTGTATGTGTGTGTGTGAAAATAAAGGCATCGTATAAAGAAAATCTATATCACTTGTACCACTGTAAATATGAGTCTATTTCATGTGCTGTGAAATTAAATGTGAAATTTAATATTTATTTTTTATAACTTTAATAACCAGGAATATCTTACTACCTTGGAAAGTATTGTTCCTTTTAGCATCATCACCCAAGATCAGTTTTCTCACCAGAAAATATTTATCAATTTATAAGTTTAATTTTAAGTTGTGAAATCTAACACTTATTTGGAAGTGTATTTTATTAACTGGGATGGAAATATCATATTATATTGAAAAGAACTATTACTTCTTTTAGCATCATCACCTACAATTAGTTTTTATCACCAGAAAACATCTATCTTCTTAGTAAGTTTAAGTTTGCACTACATATAGAAAATGTGTTCTCCTGGCTTACAAATATTGAGATAACTTTTACTGGTAGTGCATTTTTGATACTGGAAGCTACTTAAGATAGGACTGATTAGTGGATATTTGGTCATGTTCCACATTCCAGTGCTCTTTAAGTGTTAAAATGGAGAAATATTTTACTACTTCTTAAAATTCCTGATGTCCCTTTAAAAATAAAGACAAAAACAAACATACAAAAGCCTTTTCCATCAAACTTCCCTTATCTAGACTTGAGAATATAAATCATTAATAAAAAAGCTTTCTCGAATGTTTGATCATTTAAAATATTTTTTCTCTGTGTTCTTCAATTATTTGTATGTATTGGTAAATGAAATAAAGCATAAAGATTTGAACAAATTTTAAAGAGAAGAAATGATAAAAACTAAGTCTTATTTTATTGAAAAATACCAACTAAGTCTTTTGTCATGGAAAGATAGGTAAATATAAGACATATATATATATATATATATATATATATATATATATATATATATGCTAAAATACATGTATAAAAGATGAAGGCAGGTTTAGCTTAGAGAAAATAAATGTCCTATGAAAGTGTTCAATATAGAATGGATTCATTTTATTAAAAGTTTGTAATCCCTTGATAAAAAGGAAAAAGACATGACCTCATTGAAACAGAAGACAAAAGCCTAAGATGAAAGAAAAAAAAAAAAGACTAAAGAAATGGGACTCAGATAATATTTAAAATATAATTGAGGATTAAAATGCAGCTAGATGCACAAGAATTGTGGAAATGTAGAAGAAAATGAATAATTAAAAATAATAATTATGGAGAGGAGCTTCAAGATGGTTGAAGAGTAAGACATGGAGATCACCTTCCTCCCCACAGATACATCAGAAATACATCTACACGTGGAACAGCTCCTATAGAACACTTACTGAATGATGGCAGAAGACCTCAGACCTCCCAAAAGGCAAGAAACTCCCCACCTACCTGGGTAGGGCAAAAGAAAAAACAAAGACAAAAGAATAGGGACAGGACCTGCACCAGTGGGAGGGAGCTGTGAAGGAGGAAAGGTATCCACACACTAGCAAGCCCCTTCATGGGCGGAGACTGAGGGTGGCAGAGGGGGGAAGCTTTGGAGTCATGGAGGAGAGCGCAGCAACAAGGGTGCAGAGGGCAAAGCAGAGAGATTCCCGCACAGAGGATCGATGCCGACTAGCACTCACCAGCCCGAGAGGCTTGTCTGCTCGCCCACCAGGGCGGGTGGGGGTTGGGAGCTGAGGCTCGTGCTTCTATCGGATCCCAGGGAGAGGACTGGGGTTGGCGGCGTGAACACATCCTGAAGGGGGTTAGTGCGCCATGGCTGGCCGGGAGGGAGTCCGGGAAAAAGTATGGATCTGCCCAAGAGGCAAGAGACTTTTTCTTGCCTCTTTGTTTCCTGGTGCCTGAGGAGAGGGGATTAAGTGCACGGCTTAAAGGAGCTCCAGAGATGGGCGCGAGACACAGCTATCAGCTCGAGCCCCAGGGATGGGCATGGGATGCTAAGATTGCTGCTGCCGCCACCAAGAAGCCTCTGTGCAAGCACAGGTCACTGTCCACACTTCCCCTCCGGGGAGCCTGTGCAGCCCACCACTGCCAGAGTCCCATGATCCAGGGACAACTTCCCCGGGAGAACACACGGCTCACCTCAGGCTGGTGCAACGTCACGCCGCACTCTCACCCCACCTCCGTGCCCCTCTGTCACCCCGGCCTGAGTGAGCCAGAGCCCCTGAATAAGCTGCTCATTTAACCCCGTCATGCCTGAGCAAAGAAAAGACGGCTTCAGGAGACCTACACGCAGAGGCGGGTCCAAATCCAAAGCTGAACCCTGGGAGCTGTGTGAACAAAGAAGAGAAAGGGAAATTTCTCCCAGGAGCCTCAGGAGCAGTGGATTAAATCTCTACAATCAACTTGATGTACCCTGCATCTGCCGAATACCTGAATAGAAAACACATCATCCCAAATTGAGGAGGTGGACTTTGGGGGCAAAGATATATATTTTTCCCCCTTTTTCTCTTTTTGTGAGTGTGTATGTGTATGCTTCTGTGTGAGATTTTGTCTGTATAGTTTTGCTTTTACCATTTGTCTTAGGGCTCTGTCTGTCCCTTTTTTTTTTTTTTTTTACTTAAAAAATTTTTTTTCTTCATAATTATTTTTTCTTTTAATAACTTTTTATTTTATTTTATTTAACGTTCTTCCTTCCTAGGTTTTCTCCCTTTTATTCTGAGCCGTGTGGATGAAAGGCTCTTGGTGCTCCAGCAATGAGTCAGTGCTGTGCCTCTGAGGTGGGAGAGCCAACTTCAGAACACTGGTGCACAACACACCTCCCAGCTCCACATAATATCAAATGGCAAAGATCTCCCAGAGATCTCCATCTCAACACCAAGACCCAGCTTCACTCAACGATCAACAAGCTACAGTACTGGACACCCTATGCCAAACGACTAGCAAGACAGGAACACAACCCCATCAATTAGAAGAGAGGATGCCTAAGATCACAATAAGGCCACAGACACCCCAAATCACACCACAACATGTGGACCTGCCCACAAGAAAGACAAGATCCAGGCTCATCCACAAGGACACAGGCAGTAGTCCCCTCCACCAGGAAGCCTACACAACCCTCTGAACCATCCTTAGCCACTGGGGACAGACACCAAAAACAACGGGAACTACGAACCAGCAGCCTGAGAAAAGGAGACCCCAAACAAAGTAAGTTAAGCAAAATGAGAAGACAGAAAAACACACAGCAGATGAAGGAGCGAGGTAAAAACCCACCAGACCTAACAAATGAAGAGGAAATAGACAGTCTACCTGAAAAACAATTCAGAATAATGATAGTAAAGATGATCCAAAATCTTGGAAATAGAACAGAGAAAATACAAGAAATGTTTACAAGGACATAGAAGAACTAAAGATGAAACAAACAATAATGAACAACACAATAAATGAAATTAAAAATTCTCTGGAAGGGATCAACAGCAGAATAACTGAGGCAGAAGAACGGATAAGTGAGGTGGAAGATAAAATAGTGGAAATAACTGATGCAGAGCAAAATAAAGAAAAAAGAATGAAAAGAACAGAGGACAGTCTCAGAGACCTCTGGGACAACATTAAACGCACCAACATTCGAATTATAGGGGTTCCAGAAGAAGAAGAGAAAAAGAAAGGGACTGAGAAAATATTTGAAGAGATTATAGTTGAAAACTTCCCTAATATAGGAAAGGAAATATTTAATCAAGTCCAGGAGGCACAGAGAGTCCTATACAGAATAAATCCAAGGAGAAATATGCCAAGACACATATTAATCAAACTGTCAAAAATTAAACACAAAGAAATCATATTAAAAGCAGCAAGGGAAAAACAACAAATAACACACAAGGGAATCCACATAAGGTTAACAGCTGAATTCTTAGCAGAAACTCTGCAAGCCAGAAGGGAGTAGCAGGACATATTTAAAGTGATGAAGGAGAAAAAACTACAACCAAGATTACTCTACCTAGCAAGAATCTCATTCAGATTTGATGGAGAAATTAAAACTTTTACAGAAAAGCAAAAGCTAAGAGAATTCAGCACCAGCAAACCAGCTTTGCAACAAATGCTAAAAGAACTTCTCTAGGCAGGAAACACAAGAGAAGGAAAAGACTTACAATAACAAACCCAAAATGATTAAGAAAATGGTAACAGGAAGATACATATTGATAATTACCTTAAATGTAAATGGATTGAATACTCCAACCAAAAGACATAGACTGGCTGAATGGATAAAAAAACAAGACACGTATATATGCAGTCTATATGCAGAAGGAAAGAAATCATAAAGATCAGATAAGAAATAAATGAAAAAGAAATGAAGGAAACAATAGCAAAGATCAATAAAACTAAAAGCTAGTTCTTTGAGAAGAAAAAAAAATTGATAAACCATTAGCCAGACTCATCAAGAAAAAAAGGGAGAAGACTCAAATCAATAGAATTAGAAATGAAAAAGGAGAAGTAAGAAATGACACGGCAGAAATACAAAGGATCATGAGAGATTACTACAAGCAACTATATGTCAATAAAATGGACAATCTGGAAGGAATGGACAAATTCTTAGAAAAGCACAAACTTACGAGACTGAACCAGGAAGAAATAGAAAAGATGAAAGGACCAATCACAAGCACTGAAATTGCAATGGTGATTAAAAATCTTCCAACAAACAGAAGCCAAGGGCCAGATGGCTTTACAGGTGAATTCTCTCAAACTTTTAGAGAAGAGCTAACACCTATCCTTCTCAAACTCTTCCAAAATATAGCAGAGGGAGGAACACTCCCAAACTTATTCTATGAGGCCACCATCACCATGATACCAAAACCAGACAAAGTTGTCACAAAGAAAGAAAACTACAGGCCAATATCACTTACAAACATAGATGCAAAAATGCTCAACAAAATACTAGCAAACAGAATCCAACAGCACATTAAAGGGATCACACACCATGATCAAGTGGGGTTTATTCCTGGAATGCAAGGAATCTTCCATATACGCAAACCAATCAATGTGATACACCCCATTAACAAAGTGAAGAATAAAAAACATATGATCATCTCAGTCAATGCAGATAAAGCTTTTGACAAAATTCAACCCCCATTTATGATAAAAACCCTCCAGAAAGTACGCATAGAGGGAACTTTCCTCAACATAATGAAGGCCATATATGAAAAACTGAAGCCAACATCGTTCTCAATGGTGAAAAACTGAAACCATTTCCAGTAAGATCAGGAACAAGACAAGGGGGCCCACTTTCACCACTATTAGTCAACATAGTTTTGGAAGTTTTAGCCACAGCAATCAGAGAAGAAAAAGAAATAAAAGGAATCCAAATCGGAAAAGAAGAAATAAAGGTGTCACTGTTTGCAGATGACATGATACTATACATAGAGAATCCTAAAGATGCTACCAGAAAAGAACTAGAGATAATCAATGAATTTGGTAAAGTAGCAGGATACAAAATTAATGCACAGAAATCTCTGACATTCCTATACACTAATGATGAAATATCTGAAAATGAAATTAAGGAAACACTCCCGTTTAGCATTGCAACAAAAAGAATAAAATACCTAGGAATAAACTTACCTAAGGAGACAAAAGACCTGTATGTAGACACTGATGAAAGAAATTAAAGATGATACAAATAGATGGATAGATATACCATGTTCTTGAATTGGAAGAATCAACATTGTGAAAATGACTCTATTACCCAAAACAATCTACAGATTCAGGGCAATCCCTATCAAACTACCAATGGCATTTTTCACAGAACTAGAACAAAAAATTTCACAATTTGTATGGAAACACAAAACACCCCAAATAGCCAAAGCAATCTTGAGAATGAAAAATGGAGCTGGAGGAATCAGGCTCCCTGACTTCAGACTATACTACAAAGCTACAGTAATCAAGAAAGTATTGTACTGGCACAAAAACAGAAATATCGATCAAGGGAAGAGGATAGAAATCCCAGAGATAAACCCACGCACATATGGTCACTTTATCTTTGATAAAAGAGGAAAGAATATACAATGGAGAAAAATAAGCCTCTTCAATAAGTGGTATGGAGAAAACTCGACAGGTACAGGTAAAGGTATTAAATTAGAACACTCCCTAACACTATACACAGAAATAAACTCAAAGTGGATTAAGGACCTAAATGTAAGGCCAAACACTATCAAACCCTTAGAGGAAAACATAGGCAGAACACTCTATAACATAAATCACAGCAAGATCCTTTTTGATCCTCCTCCTAGAGAAATGGAAATAAAAACAAAAATAAACAAATGGGACCTAATGAAACTTAAAAGCTTTTGCACAGCAAAGGAAAACATAAGCAAGATGAAAAGACAGCCCTCAGAATGGGAGAAAATATTTGCAAATGAAGCAACTGACAAAGGATTAATATCCAAAATTTGCAAGCAGCTTATGCAGCTCAATATCAAAAAAACAGATAACCTAATCCACAAATGGTCAGAAGACCTAAATAGACATTTCTCCAAAGAATATATACATATTGCCAACAAACACAGGAAAGAATGTTCAACATCATTAATCATTAGAGAAATGCAAATCAAAACTACAGTGAGATATCATCTCACACCAGTTAGAATGGCCATCATCAAACAATCTGCAAACAATAACTGCTGGAGAGGGTGTGGAGAAAAGGGAACCCTCTTGCACTGTTGGTGGGAATGTAAATTGATACAGCCACCATGGAGAACAATATGGAGGGTCCTTAAAAAGCTAAAATTAGAACTACCATACGACCCAGGAATCCCACTACTGGGCATATACCCTGAGAAAACCATAATTCAAAAAGAGTCATGTACCAAAATGTTCTCTGCAGCTCTATTTGCAATAGCCAGGATATGGAAGCAACTTAAGTGTCCATCAACAGATGAATGGATAAAGAAGATGTAGCACATATGTACAATGGAATATTACTCAGCCCTATAAGAAACGAAGTTGAGTTATTTATAGTGAGGTGGATGGACTTAGAGTCTGTCATACAGAGTGAAATAAGTCAGAAAGAGAAAAACAAATACCGTATGCTAACACATATATATGGAATCTAAGTGAAAAAAAAAGGTCATGAAGAACCTAGGGTCAAGACGGTAATAAAGACACAGACCTACTAGAGAATGGAGTTGAGGATATGGGGAAGGGGAAGGGTAAGGTGTGACAAAGTGAGAGAGTGGCATGGACATATATACACTGCCAAACATAAAATAGATAGCTAGTGGGAGGCAGCCGCATAGCACGGGGAGATCAGCTCGGTGCTTTGTGACCACCTAGAGGGGTGGGATAGGAAAGGTCGGAGGGAGGGAGACACAAGAGGGAAGAGATATGGGAACATACGTATATTTATGTATAACTGATTCACTTTGTTATAAAGCAGAAACTAACACACCATTGTAAAGCAATTATACTCCAATAAAGATGTTTAAAAAATAACAATTAAAATAAAATAAAAATAATAAAAATAATCATTATATATACTATAATATATAAGTAGAAGCACAGCAATTAGAATAGAAATAAAGTCCAAAATCATAAGTAAAGATAATTTTTTTTAAATTAATTAATTTATTTATTTATTTTGGCCACTCCACATGGCTTGTGGGATTTTAGTTCCCTAGCCAGGGATCGAACCTGGGTGCTGGCAGCAAGAGCAAGGAGTCCTAATCACTGGACCATCAGGGTATTCCCTGAAGATAATTTTCTGATCAAAAAAGAGACTTGAAATTGAAAATGATAAAGGTATACTGTGTTCCCAGCAAAAGAGTTTAAAAAAAAAACTTCCAGCAAGCAGCAAGCATTTGGAAAGTTAAATAATTCTGACATCAAAAACATTAGATAATTTAGAAACAGTAATTTTATTCTTCAACCACAGATTATATTGATTACTGGGTGGAAGAGAGGAAAACCTTGCAGATGGGATCAAAGCACAATAAATCCACCACCTTACACAGGGAGACAATTAAAGATATCTTTTTTTGTAACTTAAATAATTGGGAAATAGAAACTGAATCATACCTTTTGTAAAGTTGCAAGGCAATTAGAATCAGGAATGTTTTAAAGATTTTTACTTTCAAAAATATTGAATAAATTAAAACAGTAAAATAAAACATTATATGGCAAATGAAAGACTAAAAAAGCATTTACAAATATAATAAAATACTAAGATAATACTATGATCAGCAGAATAAGAAGAAAAATTAACAGTTCTGTAAATTTATAAAAATATGTAAAACTCCCAAATGAAAAGATGTTTACATTGAGTTTTTAAAAGAGAGTTAAATAGCTCTTGTCTGTTGAATCATTTGCAAATATTTTCTCCCTTTCTGTAGGCTGTCTTTTCATTTCTTTTTATGGTTTCCTTTGCTGTGCAAAAACTTGTAAGTTTGATTAGGTCCATTTGTTTATTTATTTTTTTATTTCTATTGCCTTGGGAGACTGACCTAAGAAAACATTGGTACAACTATGTCACAGAATATTTTGCCTATGCTCTCTTCTAGGAGTTTTATAGTGTCATGTCTTATGTTTAAGTCTTTAAGCCATTTTGAGTTTATTTTTGTGCATGGTGTGAGGGTGTGTTCTCACATGATTTACATGTGGCTGTCCAACCTTCCCAGCACCACTTGCTGAAGAGACTGTCTTTTTGCCATTTTATATTCTTGCCTCTTTTGTCAAAGATTAATTGACCGTAGGTTTGTGGGTTTATTTCTGGGCTCTCTCTTCTTTTCCATTGATCCATATGTCTGTTTTTGTACCAATAACCCATTGCAACAAAAAGAATAAAATACCTAGGAATAAACTTTCCTAGGGAGACAAAAGATCAGTATGCAGAAAACTGTAAGACACTAATGAAAGAAATTAAAGATGATACCAACAGATGGAGAGATATATCATGTTCTTGGATTGGAAGAATCAATATTGTGGAAATGACTATAGTACCCAAAGCAACCTACAGATTCAATGCAATCCCCATCAAATTACCAATGGCATTTTTTTATGGAAATGGAACAAAAAATCTTAAAATCTTTATGGAGACACAAAAGACTCCAAATAGCCAAAGAAGTCTTGAGGGGAAAAAACAGAGCTGGAGGAATCAGACTCCCTGACTTCAGACTATACTACAAAGCTACAGTAATCAAGACAATATGGTACTGGCACATAAACAGGAACATAGATCAATGGAACAGGATAGAAAGCACAGAGATAAACCCATGCACCTATGGTCAACTAATCTATGACAAAGGGGGCAAGGATATACAATGAAGAAGACACTCTCTTCAATAAGTGGTGCTGGGAAAACTGGACAGCTACATGTAAAAGAAGGAAATTAGAACACACCCTAACACCATACACAAAAATAAACTCACAATGGATTGGAGACCTAAGTGTAAGACTGGACACTATAAAACTCTTAGAGGAAAACATAGGAAGAACACTCTTTGGCATAAATCACAGCAAGATCTTTTTTGATCCACCTCCTAGAGTAATGGAAGTAAAAACAAAAATAAACAAATGGGACATAATGAAACTTAAAAGCTTTTGCACAGCAAAGGAAACCATAAACAAGACAAAAAAACAACCCTCAGAATGGGAGAAAATATTTGCAAATGAATCAATGGACAAAGGATTAATCTCCAAAATATATAAACAGCTCATGCAGCTCAATATTAAAAAAACAAACAACCCAATCCAAAAATGGGCATAAGACCTAAACAGACATTTCTCCAAAGAAGACATACAGATGGCCAAGAAGCACATGAAAAGCTGCTCAATATCACTAATTATTAGAGAAATGCAAATCAAAACTACAATGAGGTATCACCTCGCACCAGATAGAATGGGCATCATCAGAAAATCTACAAACAACAAATGCTGGAGAGGGTGTGGAGAAACGGGAACCCTCTTGCACTGTTGGTGGGAATGTAAGTTGATACAGCCATTGTGGAGAACAGTATGGACCTTCCTTAAAAAACTAAAAATAGAACTACCATACGACCCAGCAATCCCACTACTGAGCATATACCCTGAGAAAACCATAATTCAAAAGGAGTCATGTACCACAATGTTCATTGCAGCTCTATTTACAATAGCCAGGTCATGGAAGCAACCTAAATGCCCATCAAGAGACGAATGGATAAAGAAGATGTGGTACGTATATACAATAGAATATTACTCAACCATAAAAAGCAACAAAATTCAGTCATTTGTGGAAATGTGGCTGGATCTAGAGACGGTCATAGAGAATGAAATATGTCAGAAAGAGAAAAACAAATATCATATATTAACGCATATATGTGGAACCTAGAAAAATGGTACAGATGAACCCGTTTTCAGGGCAAAAATTGAGACACAGATGTAGAGAATAAATGTATGGACACCAAGGGGGGAAAGTGGCCGGGGA
Source organism: Mesoplodon mirus (assembly GCF_964341445.2). Taxonomy (NCBI): domain Eukaryota; kingdom Metazoa; phylum Chordata; class Mammalia; order Artiodactyla; family Ziphiidae; genus Mesoplodon; species Mesoplodon mirus. Next base: position 49,851,821 of record NC_138984.1, read on the forward strand.
GTGGGGGAGTGGTGGTTTGATGAATTGGGTGATTAAGGTTGACATGTATACACTGATGTGTATAAAACTGATGACTAATAAGAACGTGCTGTATAAAAAAATAAAATTCAAAATTTTTTTTAAAAAAGAGAAAAGAAAAAGAAAAAAAATTTTTTAAAGCTACATGCACCCCTATGTTCATAGCATCATTATTCACGATAGCCCAAACATAGTAACAACCTAAATGTCCATTGACAGAGGAATGGATAAAGAAGATGTAGTACATATATACAATGGAATACTACTCAGCCATAAAAGAATGAAATAATGCCATTTGAAGCAACATGGATGCAACTAAAGATTATGATACTAAGTGTAGTAAGTCAGAAAGAGAAAGACAAATACCATATGAGATCACTTATATGTGGAGTCTAAAATATGGCACAAATGAACCTATCTACAAAACAGAAACAGACTCACAGACATAGAGAAGAGACTTGTGGTTGGCAAGGGCGAGGTGGGTGGGGGAGGGAAGGATTGGGAGTTTGGCGTTAGCAGCTGCAAGCTATTATATAGTGGATGGATAAACAACAAGTTCCTACTGTATAGCACAGGGAACTATATTCAATATCCTGTGATAAACCATAATGGAAAAGAACATTAAAAAAAAGTCTATATGTGTATAACTGAGTCACTTTGCTGCACAGCAGAGGTTGGCACAACACTGTAAATCAAAACACTTAAATAAAAAAAATAAAATTATAAAAACAGAGTTAAATTAAGCACAAGTAAAATAGGTTTACTTTATTAGTCAAATCAGAGTTTTAACAAAAATGTTTGACAAGTTGAATTCAGTTCATAAAGTAATCTGGAAAAAACTTAATTATATAATAAATAAAATGTATAACACCTTATAGAATTATAATGGTACTAAACGGTAATGTACTGCTTACTGGCATCAGCTATGTAACAAAATCACTGTAACAAGTGCTTATAGAAAACATTTACATAAAGCATTTAATAATTTATTTGAAAACTGAGTAGAGATAACTTGAATAATGGAACTAGTTGTGTTTGTGTGTGTGTGTGTGACTAGTTTTAATTCTCCAAAGAAATACACCTTCTTTTCAAGTAGCTATGGAATAAAATTAATCAAATACTTTTCCAACCCCCCAAATACACTAAAATTTGCCAAATCAGAAATTGTAAAAGGAGCGATACTAATGAACTAGACTTCAATAACCCCAATGTAGCAATAACTACTGCCACCTCCCACTAACTGAAAATTATTAAAATAATTATCACAATATTACTTAAAGAAAGGAAAAGTGACAAACTACAACTGTGTAAGAATGAGTGATATGATACATTTATGCTAAGAGATATTATGCAACCACTAACAACCTATTTCTAAAAATCATTGCCTATCATTGGACATATTGATGATGCTATATTACTTGAAGATGAAATTTTGTATACAACATGATTTCAACTTTACAAAAAAATATGTATACTACATAGAAAAGTGTAAAGTAATACTTTACCATTTGTTGTTATTTTAGTAGTCTTAGTTTATATCCAAAATGGCTTTGTATTAAGGGAGTAAACTGTACACATTTGAGTGTTGAGGAAATTTGTTTATATAAATATTTAATTTTTACTTTATTTTATGGACCATTAAATGAGAACATCTAACTGCTGTTTGACTCAGCAACCAAACGAAATGACTTTAATTGTCATTGTATCGATTCACACCATAATGAGGAAACATGCAAGAACAAAACAGAAAGAAGACCAAAAGAAAAATCTACACTAAACAAAGCAATAGGAAAAAGTTCTTACAAAGATATACTATTTAACAAAGTAATGCAAGAGGCCCTTTTTCATAAATAATTTATTTTAACTGCCTAGAAATTAACCAATCAAGGATTTCATCAAAATTCCATAATCTCAAACTCCAATGAATGAAATAATTAAAAGGTTTAAATATAGTTTATTAAATGATGTTAGTGTCTTGCTGTCACAGTTTGTAACACTCCCTATCTGTTATGCCCCTTTAATGTCATAAGCATTTCTTTTTAAATTCAGTGTAAAGCCCTTTTTTACAATGATTTTACCAAAAGAACTTATTTTTAAAAAAATATATACAGCTATATCTAAGAAATGAATACTTTAAAATAATTATAGTCTTCCTCTATGAAAAATAAAAGGTCACTTTAATTATCTTGTTAATAAACCAGCTTTTCTGGGTCATCACATCCTTAGCAATAAATCAGAGACAACCAAATATCTTCAATATAAGATTTCAATGTAAAATTACATATCATGCCAATAAGTATCACTGGTGTTAAGAAAAGTATATTTGGAGCTAACTACTCCAAATAATACTATCCATATTCCACATGGATAGTATTGCTTTAATACATGAAATGTTGACAGAGGAGACAGTAACAAAAGACTCAGGTTAATATAATCTCATTAATAAAATGATTGTGGCCTTAGATCTCTTTTCTTTAAACACTCGTTACTGACAGAGCACACACACACACAAATATAATTAGCATTTTATTTGAAAGCAAAAGAATATGTAATATGTATATTGGAGAAAGATATGAATTGTTTTAACAGAAATGAAAATGCAGAAATCATGCAGAAAGTAGTAAACATGAAAATATTGCAACCACGGTAATGCCTTTCATCATTAATTTTAAAATAAATATTCAAGAGATATATTAATGTGCTTATATCATGTACAGCATTTTAGAGGATGATCTGGTGCACAATTCTTTGATGAATAAAGGATGTCTCTGTATTAGATTCTCACAATTAAACTACAAACAGGTAATCTTTTTGAAGCCAAATATATGAAGAAAAAAATGTAAATCTCCCATTACACTTTTAAATAAAAGCCAAACACCAGGTACTTGTGATAGACTTTTATTTAAGAAAACTAATCTTGCCATCTGCTGCCCCAGTGTGGTGCAATGTTACACATCAGGGACTGGAATAGAATAAGAAGAAAAATATCTGCCCAGCACATTTCCCTAACACAGTCGTTTCAATAGTTTAAGAAATGAAGAGCAAGTTGAGAAGTTAAGTTTTATACATTTTTGAGAAGTCTGCATCTTGTCTACCTTTTCAGAGTATTGAAACACTTTCATATAATGAAAGTGTTTACACAACAGATTAAAAAGGAACATTTCCTAAATCAGATGTAAAAGTTAAATATTAGTATAGGATTTAATGAATACATTATTATAGGACATAAAATGTATTTAGAGATTTTTTTCTGAAAAATATAAAATTTTATATTATTTTCCAGGCATATACTTGTAGATTTTATTATTTTATAAAGCAAGATGAATTTGTATGCCTTTTAATATTTTACTTTGCAATCAGTTCACTTATACTTAGGAATCAAAAGACTGGTTAACAAAATACTTGCTAAAACTCAAGAAGGTAAATTTATATACACACAACTATTTTTATTTATGCATTAGTACAGACTATAAGTGATATTTAAATAATCTACTTAATTATTCCTTTCAAAATGCAATTGATCATATGATGTGTTTTTTATAAACTTTTTAGTTGTACTGCAATTTTCACATCCCTCCTTGGTTCTTGCCTTTCTGCCAATGATTATCATAATACTTCTAACCCTGACAGTTAAATTTCTGTATATTTACTTCACTATTTCTTTTTCTGAAAGTAGGACAAGGGGTTCCTAATGCCTTACTCCACTCCCTCCACTAAAAACAAATAAGTAGATTAACATGATTCACTTTAAGGGCACTTTAAGATGTCTTCAGAATTTTATGGTAAAATATTTTTAGAATCATGCTAATAATGGAAGCTATTTTGCATGGGCTATTCTTGACTCCAGGGAACCTATACTTCTGTAACAGAGAACAAACCTGAATCCCTGTTGGATCTATTCCTATATCTGGCTCTGCACCTTTGTTTTCCTCAATAAGTAAAAGAATGTTGCTTATAACCTGAAATATACATAACAGTCCTTTCTCAAGGCTCTGCCTCCCAGGCCTGACCTTTAAAGCCATAACACTTTTCATTCACATAGAGATAAAAGGTTGCAGAACAGAAAATAACAATTTTCTTGTTGGAGGTTTACAGAAATGTCCTCACCAGACCTTTGTGGACAGCAGCAAGAACAAAGGATTATCACATCCCCTCCAGGCAGGGTCTGGCCAACACCAAGAAGTTTGAAACCAGTAGTCACAACCCCTCCTCTTTTAGTATAAAAGAAGCCTGAATTCTAACTCGGGTATGATGGTTCTTTGGGACAGTAGTCCACCATCTTCTCAGTCTGCTGGCTTTCTGAATAAAGTTGCTATTCCTTGCCCCAACACCTCATCTCTTTATTGGCCTGTCATGCGGAGAGCAGTATAACCCTGAACGTTGTTAGTTAGATTGTACTCAGTTTCCCAATGCTTTCTTTTGCATGTGTTGTTTATATTTTACTTCAACATATATGCTTACTTTCTACAAGATTAGTCACTTTCTCAATAAGCAATATTAAAATTAGAAGAATTGGAAATAAAATGATTCTTCTTGGTGCTATGTTCTTCACTATGGGAAGAGCCAGAAAATTTATAAATAGAATTTTATTTGAAGTTTTAGTAAAATATGCTTATTAAACCTGAGTAATTTATCACAAGTATATTATAAAAATAAGATAAAATCAGAAAAGTAAATTACACCTGAGTAATTTATCACAAATATATTATAAAAATAAGATAAAATCAGAAAAGTAATGGTACCTAAAATGTGTATATCTCATAGTTATTCAAAGCAAACTTATGGAGTATATTTTATGTTCTATATAAATTCACTGTGAGAAAAAGGCTGTTAGCAAGTATTTGAATTTTCATTTATAAAAGAGAAAGTTCAAAGTTCATAATATTTAGAGGACTTGATCAAAATCATGACAAAACAGAACTATCACCTAGGTTTTATTCTTTCTACTTCACTATTCCCTGTATACTAACATGTTGCACTTCATCACAGAAAGAAAAGAAGTGAAAAAGAAAAGTATTCAATGCTTAAAGGAAAATAAACAAGGTCTTAAGTGATATTTTCAACTGGGATATCATCCTCTATGCTATGTCAGAAAAAATGGATAGATGTGTTTTTCTAATGTGAAATTCTGTGTCTATAATTTTTCATCTGGTATTACCATTCTAGATAAATGTGATGCTCATTATAGAAATAGTAAACCAATAAAACAGAACTATACGTGTTTTTATATTTATTTTAATATCAGACAAGGTAAATTCTCTTAAATACATCACACCATCATCAACTATTGTATCAAGAAAATGTGAAGGCCATCATTCTAAAAGATCTTGATTTTAACATGCTAAGAATCCAACTTTATAAGATATAGGAACAAGAATTGAAAGTGTGCTCTCAGGTATGAGCTCTTTAGACTTCTTCCATCTTTGGCACACAAGAGCTTCTATAATTATTATGCCTAAGTTGCATGTATAGGGCTTGGGTAGTAAGAAGAATGAGTTGGGGATGTTGCCAGATTCACTAATGAAACTTGGCTCCCTAAGCAACTGACTGCCATATACCTACACAAGATAATGTAGAAAGAGGGGAAAAAAAGAAAACAGAAAAGGGGGGCAAAGAAGTAAATATATTATCTGACTTCTACAGTTCTTTTTCCTGTTATATCTTAAGTAATGTGTTTTGAAAACTATTAGTTTAGGTAAACATTGGCCTAAAGAACCAAGCAAACCTTATCTTTAAAAAGGATATTTAAAAGCAGATATGAAGCATCATCCTGTTATAGAGAATAGTAATATACCCTTAGCTAGCATGTTTTAGATTCAATAAGCGTGAAAATATTCTTTGAAAGGGAAGTAAAAATAATGGAGGGGAGAGGCTTTGGGTGTATTGCAAGAATGTTAAATGATGGGCACTTGAGGACAAATTAAGAACAAACTAAAATAAAAATAAAAGAAACACTGTTTCTCCTAAGTAATGAAGTTAGAGAACCCATTAAAACAGTTTAATACGGGGCTTCCCTGGTGGAGCAGTTGTTGAGAGTCCACCTGCCGATGCAGGGGACACGGGTTCGTGCCCGGTCCGGGAAGATCCCACATGCCATGCAGCGGCTAGGCCCATGAGTCATGGCTGCTGAGCCTGTGCGTCCGGAGCCTGTGCTCCGCAACGGGAGAGGCCACAGCAGTGAGAGGCCTGCGTACCACAAAAAAAAAAAAAAAAAAAAAAAAAAAAAAAAACAAGAAAAAAAGAAAACAGTTGAATACCATAAAAAAATCAGTAAGAAAATAATAGTATGGGATTACCTAATTAAACTTAGTATCGAGAAAAAGCAACAGTGCCTTCAAACATTGCAATGTGTAGGTTATTTGAGGCCATTCTGCACTGGAAGAGAAACCCTAGCCACATGAATGAGAAGCATATCAAGTGTGTGTGTGTGTGTGTGTGTGTGTGTGTACATATTGAAAAGACAGACTTTTAAGAGTTAAAAGGTTAAAGGAGGTGACATCTCAGATTATAAAATCAGAGAGAACTGTGACTCTGATTTATTCTTTCAGTGTTCTGTTTTACCCCAACAAATTTGTTGGGGTAAAAGATCTAATTTACATTAATACAGAATATTTGATTTCTAATCCTAGGCAGTCAACAAAGGCAGAAAACATAACACAAAGAGCTTATCTATAATGAAGGAAAATATTCTCACTTACTGCATACGTTGCAATTAAAGTCTAGAAAAGTAATGTGAAATACTATAAAGATAAGACACATGCTGGAAGTTTTCATGACAGAATTACAAATCCCTAATATTTAGGAAACAATTGGCTATGTTCTTTAAGGAATAATTTGTTATTAAATACAATGATATACATTTTCTATACCATAATAAAACAATGTACTTTCTTTTTAAAAATAAACATTTTGAGGTATAACTTACATAGGATAAAACGTACTCGGTTCAAGTATATGTGTTTATGAGTTTGACAAATGTATACATCCACTTGATGGTGACCACAATCAAAATATAAAACATCTTCATAACTCTAAAAAGCTCCTTTGTTTCTCTTCCTAGTCAACTCTACCCCTGGCCTCAAGCAAAACCTGATCTGCTTTCTGTCACTATACATTATACTTCTTTGTCTAGATGCTTTTGTCAGCATAATATTTTGAGATCTATGCCTGCTGTTCCACGTATCTGTTGTTTATAATTTGATACCAAGTTTATAATTTGTTACAACTGGACATTCTTTTCTTATTCTCAAACTTAGAAGGAAACAAGTCAGACTTTCATCTGTGTGGATGACGTTAATTGTGGGTTTTCATAAATGTCCTTTTCAGGATAGGGAATTTCCTTTTAGTTTGTTTAGAGCCATTATCACACATGAATATTGAACTTCATCCAAATCTTTTTTCTATGTCTATAATAACAGTCATATGTAATCATGTTTTTTCTAATAAAGTGAATTAAATGATTTTTATTTGTTAAATCAATCTCACATTCCCAGGATAAATCCCACTTAGTCACAGTCATGATGTCTTATCCTTTTTATTTATTGATTTATTCAACTGCTAGTATTTTGTTAAAAATATTTGTATCCATGTTCATGAGAAAGATTGGGCTGTACTTATCTTGTATTGTTTTTGCCTAGTTTTGATATCAAGACAACACTGGCTACTAAAAATAAGTTGAGAAGCATTTACTCCTTTACTTAGAAAGAAATTGTGTGGTGTTGGTACTATTTCTTTCTTAAATATTTGTAGAATTCACCAATGAAGCTACCTATAAATCATTTTTTAAAAAAATTGGACACCCTGAACCAAAGCACTTTATGTAAAAATGTAATGTTTTAATAATGACATATGAAATAAAGGTTATCATCTCTTTTCTTTTTTGTAGAAAATGTTAATAATGTTCATTTCTTAGAAATGTGTTCATTTATTTGTATTTTGACACATACTTGAGTTCAGATCTATGAAATTACCAAGGCAAAATGTATATGCTTACTCAGTTACTTTGAACTCTCCTTTTTCTCTCCTCTCCCAAAATAAAAATCTAAGAACTTCAAAACTTAAAATACAGATGAATTTTAAATGTGTCAAATCTGACAACTTTTTATTATTTGTAAAATATCTCCTGCCTTGTCCTTTTTCATCCACTCACTTTAAAGCATTTCTTGATAACTGTGATACTTGCCAGAAATCTAAAAATAAATTCAACTACTCAGTATGCAAGAATACCAATATCCAATGGAGCAAGAAAATTAAAGAACCATAAAACTATATATTAAGAGTAGTGATAGAGTTTTAAAAAGTACATTTTGGTGTTTCTGAGGAGGTTCATCTCATGAATCTTCAAAATTAAAAAAAAGACTTTCTAGAGAAGATGATGCCTGTGCTGAGTTCTGAAAGATACCAAACAAATAGGTAAAAGTAAAGTTTGTGTGTGTTTCAGTGAGAAAGAACAATATAAACAAGACCATGAAGAAAAGGAATAACATGAGGTAGGTACACAAAGAACTACAAAAAGTGTTAACATACTTATGGTTCAGAGTTTCCTAAAGATCTTTCAAAACAGTGTTAGAGAAGCTCTGCCCTATAGAAGCATCATATTTCCTTAGGGTTAGGTTACACTTCAAGAATAGATGACTCAATCTCCTCAGCCTTGAGGGCTCCTCAGGAGGCTGTCATGGCTGAAGCCCCATAGTCAGTCACCTAGTGCAGTAAGCATCTGTTATCCAAGGATGCAGTTACATATTACTTCATGTAAATTTATACAAAAAGTGACTAGAATCCTGTAAAGATGAAATATAAAGGTGGGAAAGGAAAGAAGTGGGTCTAAAGAGATAACATTTTCCAAATCATTGGAAACCACATTACAAAACCTGGGCTTAGTCCTCCTAGTGACAGTGAAAATGGAAGACATACATGAGTTTCAGATCAAACACTCTTTCAGCTAGGAAAGGCTAGAAGCAGGGTGCTATTTAGACCATCTTCTTTCTAGGAAATGACAAGCAGTACAATTTTCTCATACACAACTCAACTATGAACATATCATGTTTTACTGTTTGGAGAACATAGAACATGTGTTGCAATTGTGTGAAATTTATTTCACTTAAAGCACTTCATCTTCTAAAGATCTTAACCTTAAAAAAGTGCATATTAAAAGTGCAATCTTCCAAGTTAAATAATACAGGTGACATTATTATTCATCATTCCCAGTTTTTCTTAAAGTACTTTTTTATATGACATAAGATTTTCAAACATCACCATGAAAGAGTTCCTTTGGTCCATTAGTACTTGTAAAATTTAAATATTTGATTATGATGAAGAAATATCCTGTCAAGAAATGGAACTTATTAGGGGGAAACACGTTTTGAAATATAAAAATGAAATAATGATTCTAGCATCAGATCACTCAATCGACTACTAAGATTCCCTTTCTTAGAAAGTATATTCAAAAGGTATAAGCTATAACTTAAAAGTGGAATTTGATGTCTATGATTAAATCTTCTTGTTCTGAGTTGACTTTGCTGGTATTAAGGACTCATGAAGAAGAGTACAGGAAGATAATTGTGAGCATGTAGCCTTTGAGTATATGTATGGTGGATGGTAAGCCATAATGATGATAAAAAGGTAGAAATATCAATCATTATTATACCTTTGTAGCATCCATTCTTCTTTTTTCTCACAAAACAATAAGAAAAATGGAGGCAGAAAATTGGAAATAGTGAATTTTATCTATCACATTCAGTGGTAATAGATAAAATAAATCCACCTTAGTTTATAAACATCAAATCTATTAAGTTCTATAGTGTGACCAAACTTATATACTCAGCAATTATGTAAATGTAACTAAAATATGATAGAAATTATTTTGAACTTCAAATTTTGAAGTTTGTACTGATTTTAAGGAATACCCACAAAATGATCAAAAACATATCCAAAGATCTCACATATTTTGTACACTACTCATTATGATGTCTCTGTGAACCAAGGACCCAGAATAGGAACCTCAACTTTGCAGCCCTCAAAATTTTTGTACATAACTGTTGGGTCATGGGTAGACCAATGGACCCTGATGTTAACTTCATCCACCTACAAAGTCTGCTTGTCATCAGATAGGAGTGATTTTTGAAGTACCAAGTCTATCATTCAGATTGTTCCTTAATCATACCTCAAGGGATTCACATCCATGAATGGAGGGGACGAAATAAATAATAAGATGAAGAGTTGTGTTGTCAAAATCCCTGTGAGGCCTGAACAAATCTAGCAGCCCTATACAGTTGGGCAGGAGGAAGCAGACAACATTTGACTGCCAGGGGGACAATAATTAGCACACAGCAACGGGGAGCAATGGCAAGTTCTACAGGATGCAGGGCATCTATACAGCCAATTCTAGACAAGGAAGATCCTTAATAGGCTCTTTCCAATACTCACAAGCCTAACCGTCTAGGAGTGCACATGACCATCATTGGAAGTGGTAGAGAAGGACACCATTCTCTGGTTTCCCATGGGTCCAGAATTAAGTGGTATGGAGTAGGATGGAAGAGTAGGGATTTATCAACTTTTTGTGTGAGAACTAGATTAGAAAATTTGTTTGATTCCTGCTTTTAAGATTTTTTTTTCATCCTAGGTTACTGTGTCCCAGAAAAACATTGGCTACAACTTTGTAAAAGTTATATTAAAATGGTTAGTTCAAACTAAATAGCTTAATTATTGTTAAGCACAATAATTCTGAAATTCATTAAAACTGTTATTTTCTAAAAATACAGGGAAGAATGTGTTATGCCTACAGAATATTTTGTAACATATTAATTCTGGGTAGAAATGTACATAACATACATCCATTTTAAGTTACTGCATTGTTCCCATTCCTGCTTTAAACAAAATTATTAGCACGTTTGGCCTCACTATAACTCATTTCAGTTGATAATACTATATTCCATGTTTTGTATATGAAATATAGTAATAAAATGTTAACTAGTTATTAAACTGAAACAATATTTTTCAGAAAATATGGATACAGTTAAAATATAAGCATTAGGACTTTACTGGAAATGCTCTCCTCTGTCTCTTTCTCCAGCAAGTCTCAAGTTATCATTGTAAACATAATGCATTTTTCAGTGTAGTTCTAAATTTCCTTCTGCCTAAAATATCTTCCAAGGTTGGGGAAAATACTTCATGAAATAATTCACATCTTATCTTCTCCTCATTTACTATATAATTATCATGGGTTCCAAAATAACCACCTACAGCAGATTAAAACTGTTCTCCTAAAAGTGAAAAATGCCCCAAGTTCTAAAAGTAGTTTTAATTTTAAACTCCATTCACTGCAATTAAATAACTCATTTTAGATGGTGGTTTGTTTAAGAACTAGCATGCAAGAAAACAAAGTCAGGGCAGGAGGATGAAATGACATTATAATTCACACTAAGAAAACTCTTGCACACTTTTACTCTGGGCATTTTGATAAAGCTAATAGGATATATACAAAAATTTTAATTGTGCTTGAATATTTCAGCAATTAGGAATGAGATACTGACTTGTTAAATTAATCAATACCCATTGAGCTCAACTTATTATAAACTAATTCAGATTTAGTTAATTTACGAAAGTATAAAAGGTAAGACTGTGGAGAACATATTTTATTTGCTTTCTTTAATAATACTTTCACCATATACAATTCATTATTACTATCTCCCATTCTTGACTCTCTATGCAAGGTGATTATAGTACCTCAAACAGTGGTAGTTAGTTACTTTGCTGTAGTGCATAATGACTTCTAAACAAAAACAAGTAGACAGGTGTATAATGTTACTGACAAGCTACTCCTTATTCTTGAAGTGGAGCATCTGGTGTGACTTAATTGCTAAACTTCTAAAGGAAGTCCTTTCTGGTGTTAGATAAACGATACATGGTTGCTTTAGATAAGAAAGTGGTTGTATTGTCAAAGAAGAGAAACTATCTTGTTGAATGTGTATATAGCATCTTCCCAACAGGTATACAAAATTAAAGAAGCAAATGAATTCCAAAAGCTTTATAGGTCTCTGCCAAAGTACTTCCTAAAGTATAAAAATCTATTTGATAAACAGAACACTATATTTAATTATTTCAAAAGAAGAAAATGATGCTGTAAAATTTAACCACTCTTCTATGCAAGGGAAGATCCACTTTCTGTTGGTCTCGTGTTTACACAGCATTTCTTTTATTTTCTTAAAGTAAAAGAATAGAAAATGACTAATAAACTTTAAACAAAATGGATATTAGTCTTCAGAAGAATATAAACAATAAATGAAATTTAATGCTGACAAATACCACAAATATTTTCTTTCAATTTTTATTAGTTTCCTGTTGCTGCTGCAACAAATTACCACAATCTTAGTTGCTTGAAACAACACAAATGTATTACCTCACAATTCTGGAAGTCAGAAGTCCAAAGTAGGTTTATTTAGCTTATATCAAAATGTTGGCACAGCTGTGTTCTTTCCAAAAGCTTGGGGAGAACCCATTTCCTTGTGTTTTCCTGTTTTTAGAGGAAACATGACACCTGAACCCCTTGTCTCCATCTTTAAAACCAGCAGTTCAGCATCTTCAATATTCTCTCTGTCGCTCTATCTCTGTCTCTCTCTCTCCTTCACTCACATCTGCTTGTGTCACTTATCTCCTTCTCTGCCTCTGATTCTCCTGTCTCCTTTTCCTATAAGGACCATTGTGATCACATTGGGCCCACCCAGATATTCCAGGACAATCTCCCATCTGAAGATCATTAATCTAATCACATATGTAAAGTCACTTTTCTCATACAAGGTAATATACTCACAGGTTTCAGGGATTAATATGTGGACATCTGTGAGGCTATTATTATTCCTAACACACAGATTAAGTGTTCTCTTTCTCTTCCACCAGATTAAGGCTGTTCTATTGTAACTGAATTTGGGTATGATCGATAATTGTTTAAAATATACAAAATTTATCAGAAATAAGGGATAATTTAAATGAATTAAAGAGTAATTAAAATGAATACAAAAGAGTAATTAAAGTTAATTTGTAAATTATTGCTACATTGTGTTGAACTACACAATTCTGTAAGCAATTTATTCTTATCAACTGACTTATTGAAGAATTTGAAATTTGGGGAATATCAGTTTTATAATTTCAATACTTTATCCTCAGTCCATTTAGCTATTATTGATGATTGTTCATGTTGTTTTTTCCAGAACCATCAGACTGTACACAGCACAAGAAATGTCAGATATACCAAGGTACTACCTATATTTTGGGGAAGTTGAAAACAAAAAATAGTCTTAACCAACTGCAGTTAAATAGTTTACTATTGAAAATTTTACAGACATATGGCTATATGAACACATTGCTAGGGTCCATCCTAGAACTTGGATGGGACACATTCAAATGGGGATGAGGGGGTAATTCCAAAGTTAGGAGTAAAGCTAACTCCAACTCATCCTCTCATATTAAACATTCAGGTTATTTTTACTTTACATTATTTTATTTTACTTGTTTTGTTTTTACAAAAATATGTTAAAATGTATAGATTTGTATCAATATCTTTGTGTACATGTGTGGTTATATTCCTAGGTTAGGTTGCAAGAGTAGTATCAGGATGAGTAGGATTTTTAGTCCTCAAAACAAGAAACATAACAACCTTATAATCTGAAGGATAACCAACATGTAAGGTTACATATAGCCATTCAAGGCCACTACTTGAATAAGTTTATTTTATTATTCAAACCCACATTTACCCCTTTCCATTCATCCAGTTTACCTAAATGAAGAACTGAGGAAGGGAGGAAATGTTGTGGTCTCCTATGCCTGGTGGGAAATACTGTAATCCTAATGAGGGGATTCCCAACTAGCTCTTCTGTAGCATCTCACTTTAAGGAAAAATCCCAAAAGAATCACTTACACAGATTGGGGATATTTGCGAGATGGAAGAACTGACACTCGCTTCCCAGATGAGAATTCTGCTTAAGCAGTAGAACCATTTATTTGTCCCTGATTACAGAAAGTAGAGTTAAGAAAGTTAGCAGAATAGAAAGGGGGGCAGAACAGACGTAGTCTTACAAGCTTACTTTTGGGAATAGCAATGCAGGATAAGTTTCCTGTTAGTCCAGTAGACACCATGGAAGGAAATGGGACTTGAGCCACCTTTCTGAAACTTTACCCAAGAAGGTTGTCTATAGGAAGATGTTTCAGGAAGGGCTCCAGGTAAGCAAAGCTGAGGTCAGGTAAAAAAGGTTAAGCTTCATTTGGATGTCCCATATCAGAAGCTCATGCAATAAAACAACTAAACATTATCTTTCTAAGAGTTCAGTCCCAATATCCAGTGTATCTGCTACACAGAGGCATGTTATAGGTAGTCAATGTTAGACTAAAAAGAGAGTCATATGTGACTAAAAGGCTACAATTTTGGCCCGACAAGGAAAGGGATACTTTTTCTTTTCCCCTTCCCTTCTCCTACTCAATTGAATTGGATCTGCTAAGGTTTAGTAAGATGAAATAAGGTAGTCTGGAGATTTTATGTGAACATAAGATTGACAATAAAAATCAAATGGTATTTAGTATAACTACAAGTTACCAAACGTAGTAGAATCTGCCAGCGTAGTCATTAAAGGGGAGTGAAGACTAATACAGCAGAATATAGTTGAACTCACTGGTTAAAAATATTAAACTATGTAGTATGTATACCTTGCTAGAGAATACTAGTCAAAATTTGTTACAAATAGAATTACTGTAGTAAAGTGTATGAACATTTAACATTTTTGATAGATACTTCCTAATTTGATTGCAAAAATTATGTATCATTATATATTCCTACTAACCATCTGTAAAAGTATACAGTTTCTAACGCCAGTGTGGATATTTAACTGTCTTGTCAAGTCTGATATTCTATTACTTAGTAATGTTTCTAAGGCAAGCAGTGAGCTTTTGTATTTTATATTTTACTTGACTTTATATGCCTGCTTCTATGTGCTAGTGCTTCATCTACTTCAATCCTTTTCATAGGAATCTATTTTCTTGATCTAAATAACTTTGTATCTATATTCTCCAAATCCAAGTGTCCTGTCTCAGATGTTTAACAAGTTAAATTCTTGCTAGTTTAATATACTATTTGCCTTTATTTCAATACAGAAAACTGTTTTGTTTTGGTTTGGTTTTGGCTTTTTGTTTCATAAGCCAAAATTATCCATTTTTTGGATGGGAAAAATAGAAAGCTGTAGATTAAAATTCAACTTATCAATTTAACAATGTGATTACTGTTTCCCAAATTTCATTTAATTTATCTGGAAAAATGTGGATAAATCTCTACCTTCAACCTTGATATTAACTATGTACCAAGCATAGGTTATAATGTTGATTATATCTATTTTATTTGACCAGTGACAGTGTTATCCTAATTGTTCAATATATTGAAAAAGCCCCCAAATTTAGCATTAAATAAGTCTTATTAAATAATGCAGAATCAGTTATAGTTAAAGTGGCTGTTAGTATTATTACCTAGAATAACATACTAATGAAGCAGGCACCATATTTTGCACTTTAACATATTCACAGTATTGAAAGCTAGTGCAATAATGGGTAACTCCAAAGCTCCTATATTTAGTTTGGAATATATTCCTGATGTTTGTTTTCCAGTATTGTTTTGTTTTCCCTGGGAGACAGGGCAGTGGAAGGAGGTGCAGACTCCTTCCACGCTCTGCTTAGATAACTAGTTTGTTTTCACTGCCTAGAGACACAATATTTCACAGAAATCCAGCTATGTACAAGGCTTACAGGTTGGTCTGAGATACTTGGATGGCTGTTAATATTTTAAAAATATATATTCAATATATTAACATAGAATCCAGCACTGCTTTTAAAAATTATCTAAGGTCATATCAAATTTCAGTATGTTTTAATTCAACAATGATACAGTTATTAGAATGTTTCCACAGGCTAAAAATATATCTTCATAACATTTTATCACATATTTCTTAAATCTAATTTGTAAAGAATACCATAAAATACTTCTCTTTCATGTTTTAATTAATTTTAGTCAAACATTTTAAAAATTATTTTTAAATGGGTTATTTCATTTATGTATTATGTGTTTTAAAATGTACTTATAAATTCCTCAATAGCTCTTGAAAATTTTAAAGACTTTATTTTTCACACTTTCCAACTTTAAAGTACTTTATTTTAATACAATAACCTCATTCCAGTCCCTTGGATCTTGAGGCATTTAGCAGCCTAATATACTGGAAGTAGATTTTCAAAATGATGAATGGATCATTAGTTGCACTGCTTCCATTATAAGTGATAGATAAGTAGACTAAACCTTGGATTTTTATGTCTTTAGAATTTTCTTTTAATGTTACTTTTGTGTAGGGTTGCATTTAAAACCAATTGTTTTGTAATGGAAAGAATTTTGGATCACTTTTTTTTTTTTTAACCTGGAACAGAAAACACATTAAGTGTAATATTACACCTTCCTATATTTCTATACATTATTCCTTTGAAGAAGTAAGAAGTTAAAGAAAGTGTCTGGCATCAAGAGGTTCTTGTAAATAATCAGGAGGAGGTGTTTAGCTTAGTTTTCTAACACATATTAAAATGCAGAATGGAGAGTTCCTCATTCTATGACTTAATAGCTAATGACCTTGGACAGGTCACACCCTCTCTCTGGACCTCAGTATTCAAATTTCTGAATAGAAGTTGAAAAAATTATCCTAGGATCTTGTTTAGTTGTAAAAAAAAAATCTATAAATCTAGGAGAAGTAGAAAAATCCCTTAGGAATGTAACATACCAGTCCTTATCAGTCACTTAGATTTTATCTTGAGTTCACTGGCACCTGCTGCAGTGCAGAGAACCTGATAATTAAAAGTGAGAGACTGAAAGAACCACTAAGCAATAAAGAAGTGATTCAAAAAGGACTAAATGTGTCCTGAAAGACCAACACTGCCTTTCAGTCATTATTTTAGCCAGAAATTGCTTGAAAACATTTTTAATATATTAATTTCAGACCAAGTATTATTCCTATTTTGTGACTGCTTCCTACTTGTAAATTCCTTAAGAGATAATTTACCCTCATATTCACAGCACCCATCATAATGCCGACATCATAAATGTTCAGTAAACCAAAACTAATAATCACACTACACACCCTACACATATTCTTTCCTTCTGTGCTCAAAAGAACACACATATTCAGTAAAGTCATTTGATATTTAGTCCAAGAAGCAACTTCAGAATATTCAATGCAATTGTTATCAACAGACATATTCAAGATTAATGTTCTGAATTTATTTTTTTAATATTGATGCTTTGAATAATATTATAATAGTTTATAGCAATTATGATTAATGGACATCAATAGGTTTTCCATTTTAATGGTACATAAAATTGAAATTGTACTTTGAAGTAAGAGTTTTATATTTTTATACAACTCTTTTCTATTTTTTGCTCATCTAACAACTCCCAGTATCCTGAATTCATTTCTTTTGGTCCTCTATTTATTTTTAAATTTCAACATATAGTTTTGAAAATGAAGGAAAATTTCCCTAGACCTTTAATTTTGGAAATTTGATTTTATGAGTTGGCCTGAAGACCATATATTCTAGAAATGATAGCTGGTTCACATGTAAAATTATGCTACATCATCATATAAATTTGTAAGCTAACCAATTTAGAATAGATGTTTATAATTCTATGTGGATATTTAATAAAATAGTAAATCTTGATTAAGTTTCTCTTGATTTAGACATAACATGCTAAGGTTGTCCTGATTATAAGAACAGAATAAAAATACATGAAGCATGCTTTAAAAGCATACACAATTTCACCGCGCCAACATAAATATTTTCACTCCTTTTTGTTTTCTTCTTGTCAGTTCATATGCAAGCATATCTTACATTTTAAATGTTTCCTCTTTCCTAAATATTATATTACTAACATTATATAACTGTTCAGGTTGCTACATATTCGTTACACATAAAATTTTCATGGCTAAATTTAAATTTGATGTGTTAAGGGATACTTAATGATACCGCTGGCATACAGATTCTTTTTCAGGTATGCTAATATAGTTAATACTACACCTCTGTTTATGCATAAAATTTAATGTTTTCAATTCTTTACTTCTGAAAAGTTCTTGCAAGTGAGATCCTTGGGTTAACAAATTACAAAATTATTAATTTAACTGAACTGATATGCATTGGAAATTAAGGTTTTGAAAATAATTCTCATTCAATTTTTTCCCATAACATGACACATGGTTCAATATGAAAAGTATTTAGTGCAAATTATAAAATTTAGCATGAGACTAATTATTTTGATTTTGCTATTTATTTTATTCCTCACAATTTATCTGGCAATTTATTTTGTGGATGATTTTAATGGTTAGTCTCTTGAGTACAACCTATCGTGATGGCTTCAGTAACTTATATTTTTAAATTTTCTAAGTATCTCTTTGCCATAGGGATCATGTAATGTAAGTTAGTATAGTAAAAATAACAAAATATAGGGCCAAATTTTTAAAAGTCAATGCTTAAATTGTGTCTCTAAATTCACATGTTTCTCTGGACTTGGGGAAAAAACTTCAAGAATCACCCCATAACTTGCAAAGAGAAAATCAATTTTCTCAAAAAATGGATTAAATTTTTAAATTTTGTTTTCAATAACAATGTCTACATCACATATTTTTTTAAATGTTTATTTGTAGGTTTGATACATGCAATAAGTGTAAGCATACAATTGAAACAGGAAAAGTCTAGTATAAAAATTTTAGATAGTGTAATTTATGTTATAATTTCTGTTATAGGAAAATACATATTTAGAGATTAATGTTAATTACTGGCTGAGGTAACTAAAACACTGGATAAAATTTTTTAAATTGGAAATAATTTTAAATTCATTGATGAATTACCATGAACATAAAGACGGTAAAGAGATCAAAAAACTGGAAACCAGGTACCCAGGAAGTAAGCAAGTACCAACGCCAGCATTCTCACTGAGTGTTTTTTATAAAACCTAAGATATGAGCCACAGCTTTAACACCATATAGATTATAGAAGACAGAAACTGTAGCACCCAAGGTGTGGAACATAACAAGAAATTTTCAGTTGAGCTGGAACGTATTTAGTTTATTTTATATTTAGTTTAGTCCAGCTGGACTAAAACAAACAAACAAGGGAGCACAAGAAATACAATATTCTTTTCCCAACCCTTCTCAAACTGACACTTCTAAATATTGACAGACTGGAATACTGCCAATATCTGTCTTGACACTGCAAGAAGGGGAAAATAAAAATTATATGTATTATTTGAAACTTTAATCCTCCAAAAGTGTCAATATTCACTTTACAGGGCATGTTCCAAAACTAAGCTATTTGAAAGAATTTAATTTAAAATTGTCCCAAGTTGGCAGACAGAAGCAAACACCATACAAGTTCAACTTCAACTCAGGACATAAAAAATGCCAATAAATGAAGTTCAAAAGAAAATTAGTACCTCATTATAATAGGAAACAAATCAACAGAGAAAAAAAGAACACCTTCATACATATATACACATGCACACAAATAGAGAAGGCACCATGCATAAAAATTAATATAAACAACAGCAGAAATAGACATACGAAGATTTCAACTACTGCAATTATTAGAAACAAATTTAATAAAAATAAACAGATTTTTTTCTAAAGAAATAAAGCAAAATTTCAAAACAAATGCATCTTCTATATCTTTAAATTATAACTAGATATTTTTAATGGATATATGAAGAAGTAGTTTACATAGAACTGATGAATGAATCAGTGAACTGGAAAAACGACCCAAAGAAATTATTTATATTTCTGCTTAGACATATAAAGACAGACTACATTACATTGAAGAAATAGTGAGAAGTCTTAACATACATCTAAACAGAGCTCTGGAAGGCAATAACAAGGCAATATTCAAAGAGATAATAACTGAATGCTTTCCAGGAAATTTGAAAGATGTCAATCAGATCTGGGAGTCATTCATTCCCAATCAGGCTAATTAATGAGAAATCCACATCTAAACATACCATAGTGAAATGGCAGAAAAGCAGAGGCAAAGAGACATTAAGAAAAGCCAATAAGAAAATACAAAGCATCTTCAAAGAGAAAGTAATTAAACTGGCCAGTGATTTGTCACTAGGAACAACAGAAGGTAGAAGACATTGAAGAAATATCCTTAATGAGATGAGGTAAATAACTGCCAATCAAAAATCTTTACATAGCAAAATTACCTTTATGGATGACTTAAATATAAAGATATTTTCAGACATAAATGGAAAAAAATAGAGTTTAATTAAACAATATACTCACTAAACTAAATTTTAAGAAGCATTTTTCAGGAAGAGAAAAACTGGCCACAAGTTAAGCTATTAAATGCAAGAAGAAATCTTGAGTTAACAGATAGGAAAATGTGCCTGTAAATAATTTTAACAATCATTTATTTTATGAAGCAATACTCATGTCTAATTTGGAGAAACAGGTTAGAATGTAAATCCTAGACAGCAATAACAGACAATCGAGATGGGGGCCAGAATGAGAGCTAAAGGGCAAAGTTAAATGATTCTAAGATGCTTTTATTATCTGAGATGAAGAAAAACCATTAGTTACATTTGGATGTGTTAAGTAAATCAGGGTATAATGTACCTAGAAAAACCAACAAAATAATAAAAGAAATACATAACTTCTAGATAATTTGATAAATAATATAAAAATACATTTAAAAAACTTACCCAATGCAAAACAAAGCAAGAGGAAGTAGGAGGAGGACTAGAAAAATTTTAAAAAAGAAATAGCACATTATAAGATTATAGAAATAAGTTCAAATATAACATTAGTCACCCTAAATGTAAGTGGACAAACATAATTTCTATTGGAATGTTGAAAAAATGTTGTTTCAGGTCCAAGAAACAGACCAGAAAGGAAAAAGTTTAACACAATAATGGTCTTTAAATGTGTGCGTGCACACACACACACACACACACACACACACACAGCAACTACCAAAAATATATTTTATGTTGAAGTCAAAGTCTTTTATATTCGTTCTCTCACAACCTTTTTTGAACATGACTGATGGTCCTAAGGAGTGAGCTATATAGAGATTCAATGAAGTTCCACATAACTGTGAAGGCAAAAAATAAATAAAACAAAAGAAAATGAAATTCTGACAAGATAGAATAAAACGGCTCTGCTCAATAGAATTTTTCTGTGGTAATGGAAATATTCTAATTTACTCTGCTCAATATGGTAAACACTAACCACAGGCTACTAGGCACTTGAAATGTGGCTAGTGCTACTAAGAATAGATATTCCATTTTACTTTGGTTTACTTAAATTTAAATTTAAGTAGTTACATATGCTAGCGGTTACTATATTAGACAATGCAGATATGGAAGACCCTATTACTTCTGGTTAGGGAATAATTTTTCAATCAACTTGCAGAAAGCAAGAAATACAAGAAAAATATTTGTAAATATAAGCACAATAAAGCAAATAATAATGCAGAAATTAGTGAATATATTTTCAACACATAAAATCAACAAAGAATTATAACATGAGCATTTAAAGGATGCCTCTAGGTCAACAGCAACAAGACATAACTCAATATGGCAATGAACAAGTGAATAATATCAATAGGCAAAATACATTTATTTTCACAAATTAGGGACACTCAAATATACAATAAATATAAATGTCAAACAATCAAGATAATGTAAATATGGGAAAGGAAAATTAAAACCAAGATGGGGGCTTCCCTGGTGGCACAGGGGTTGTGAGTCTGCCTGCCGATGCAGGGGACACGGGTTCGTGACCCCGTCCGGGAAGATCCCACATGCCGTAGGGCGGCTGGGCCCATGAGCCATGGCTGCTGGGCCTGCGCGTCCGGAGCCTGTGCTCCGTGGCGGGGGAGGCCATGGCAGTGAGAGGTCCGCATACCGCAAAAAAAAAAAAAAAAAAAAAAAAAAAAACAAGATGGGATTCCAATCCACATATACCAAATAAGGAAAAATTCAAATATATAACAAGTGTTAGTAGATATATAATACCACAAAGACTCCAACCTACTGTAGTTTAGAGAGTAGCTAGTACAGCCTCTTTGGAAAACACTGCCTCATAAACTTGAATGTGTACATACCCTGCACTGAGCCATTATATTTCTAGGTATACACCAAAAAGAAACTCATGTGTATGTACCACCAACATGCAATAGAAATGTCACGATTCTGTACCATTAATTCTAATGAGATGAACTGGACTAAGAGGACTTTGAAAATAGGATTACCAAAGATAGGTATTTACCATTAAAATACAAATATTAACAATAATGTTTCCATTGAAAATTAATTTTGAGTAAGAGGCTAAAATTAATCTATTAGAAGAGTTTCACTCCTTTGATCAGGATTCAAAAGTCTATTTTCCAGATTTGAAAACTTTGAGTTTGGCATATGATAATAGTTTTTTGAAAATTTTGAGGTTTAGACAAATATTTTGTTATAATATTTATAATTTTCCATAAGTGCTTTTCAAAAATAAATATTTTATGTAATTATGTGAGCATCTACTAGGTCAACCTTAAAATTGTGTTCTTTAAATCTTTTATATACCTACTAACTTTTTTGTTGTTGTTGCTTGATTTATCAGTGTCTGAATGAAACATGTTAAAAATGCCCACTGTGATTGTCCAGCTCATCAGTTTCTTCTTTAATTTTCAGCTTTATGTGACTATCTTGTTAGATGAAATTTTATTAATGATTATTGTTGGTGTTTTGTTACTTTCATCATTAGTAATATTGCCTTAAATACTATTTTGTATGAAAACAATATTGATATATGAGTTACTTCTGGTTATGTTTGCCTGAAGTAGCTTTTTTCTGTCCTTTGTTTTCAATATTTCTACTGACATTATTTCAGGTGTAGCTAAACTATTATACATTAAAAAAATTAAAACTGTGGCTTTATTTATGAGTTACTTTTACAATTAGTGGAATTACTAATATACTTCTAGTATTTCTACCACCTTATTTGTAGTGCTCATGTAGTAACTATACTTGATTTACATTTTCTTTCTTGCCTTCCATTGGTTTTGTTATATCTATCTACCTACCTACCTACCTACCTATATAAATACCTCCTTACCTATGTAAGTATTCTCCTTTGCTTATTTGAAATTTATTTGAAATAAAATGACTATTTTTCTCTATGTAATATGCATACTCGGCTATTTTATTTTTCTGCACCTTTTAGAATAATTCTGTATACTACTAGAAAACAAACTAAACATGTTACAGTATTTTAACTAGACTTGGAACTTGCTCATTGTTCTATTGCATTGTGTTATACAATTTTAAGCAAAACTACAATATCTGAACATAAAACTTAATTAAATTTACCAATGTATTAATTCCTTAAGTTTATTAATTTTATTTTCTTTTTGCATTCCACTCCTTTGATCTAGATACCTTTTTCCCACATCCTTTTAGAAGTAAAAATAGCTTTCTTCCTTGAAACCTAAGGAATGATGTACATGGAAACATGGGGTAAAATCAAGAATTTGCCAAATTTTTCTGGATCCTTCTACATAATCCACTACTTTTGCCACCTTCAAACACTATGCAAAAACAAAACAAATAAAGCTACTATTTTGAGACAAATCAAAGTATTTATAACATAGTAAACTCAGATTAGTCCTCTTTCAGTGTTGATTGTCTCAGGTCACAGGCACTGCTATACACAGGAAATAATGAAAATCATCCTTGACACCTTTTCCACCTTTACTCTCCAGTTCTACTTATCCCCCAGTCATGATGACTACCCCTATCCCCGAATTCATGGTCTTCTGTCCATCTTGAACATCCTTACTCAAGTTCAAACTTCCCTCATTATGGGTCTGAACTACCGCAATAGTTTTATATATAGCCAAATCACATACACTGAATATCTTCTATTCTTTATTCCGTAGTGACAAAGAAGTTTTAAAAACACAAATATAGTGGTTTCACAATCATGCCCATAACCATTCAGAACTGGCTTATATGAACACATTGCTTTTAGGGAAAAGTAAAACTTTGTATAGTCCTTTGTGAATAGTTTTGCATATCTGGTTCTTAACCTAGTTTGGGGATTTCATATTAAACAAGACTCTTCATTTGATTCTATATATGTCTTTTTCAGGCTTCTCAAATAAACCATGCTCTCTTTCTGATACGGGACATTCAGTGATACTTTGCCCCACCCCCAATCCTTCACTCCACTTTAAGTTAACTACTACTTATCCTTATGATATTATCTAAAGTGTATCTGGAAGAGAATTTCATTATGTCCCTGCTACAGCAAATCCTATTAGAGGTTCTCATAGAACAAATCTCTTCTCTTATAAAGCTCTTATAACAACAGCAAGGCTAGATTTGCTTTGGTAACTGTTTGGATTAGTGCCTAATTCAGCAGGTGCAAGTTCCATGAAGTAAAAAGAGGGGCTATTTGTGTTCACCATTTTTTCCAGAGCCTGTGACAAGTACATGTGGGAAACTCCATGTTAAATAAATATTGAATGAACCAGTTCTCCTTTCTCTGTTTACATTTCCTCTAAACTCTGCTGGGAAGTTGAAGGTCACTTCACTACCATATTGGTTTAATGAATTCAGAATTCCAAGTATGGCAGTTCTCAAGAACTGGGCTTTTGACCCAGTTGAGACAATAACTTGAATAGCTTCCTAGAATGAATCCATCCCTAATCTCTTTTAGTTATCTAGGAAATTTAAACAATGCTTAATAATCAGAGCAAATTTTGAAATCATAATACTTAACACAAATTATTTAAATACTTTATTTTCCCCTTCCTTATACGTGTAAGATTTATATCATATATTTATTCATATGTTCAATAATATCTAACAAATGTCAAGCTCACACTAATTATTAGACTGGCTCAGTGTGGGAATGTTGTAGATGCAATTCATTTCAAGGCAAGATCTCTGAAAAATAATACAATTTGTTTAGGGAAAAATGGAACACAGATGTGAAAGTTTTCAGTAAAAATGTAAAGTGTTTAAGTAACAAAACAGCTCTCAAAAGCAAATTAATTAGAGAGATATATAATTAAAATGAAATATAAATTCATCTTCATTCTAGATAGCAATAAGTCAACATATTTACGCTTTCTAGAAAAGGCACAAATAAAAAATTTTGATATACTGATTAAATTCAATTGTATTATGATTCACTTCCATGCAGTAACTAGAGTAGTCAAGATAGATCATCTTAATGGTAAGAGTTGACAATAAAATGGTAAACAGAGCATAATTAATGAACTTCCTTTTTAGGCTTCTCTGCTTCTGGCATTATACCAGACTAGATTGCTAGCATTAAGCACCATCTTAAAGCACGTGTTTTGTTTAACTGAATGTTTATTCATTGTAATTGGGGCTAAATTAGACACTGGGAGAGATTTCATGTAGAGCCCCATCTGAGATACTATAACTTTATCTATTGATAAAGAAGTATGCATTTATTGTTAATGGGTTTTAATTCTCATATTCTGTTGTTACATAATACAGATATATGATTGTATTTGAATGTCTTGTTTTTCTGCTGATATTCATCTTAATTTTTACAACATAAAACTGTTTATTTGTATAAATGACCAATTGAAGGAAAGAAAAATAACTCCTATTAGTATAATTTCTTTCTACCAAAATAATTTTAAGGTACACTAGTTGTTTAATTCTACATTGTGGATCTGTTTTAAAAATGACCTTTTGGTAATCAGATACCGTGGCTAGGGTCTATGCTCTCATTTTCAGTCATAAAGACGTCATTTCCGGATTTGTGACACTACAAAAAAACTGTAAAGAGAACAGCATTAATAGATAAACATAATAATTTCTTAACTGTTGAGTACATATTCTGAACATTGGAGGTATTCTATTTCTATGTAATTCAGATGCAGAAATAATTTTTATGGTAAAATGTATATATCTTTTCACATGGCTAAAGAAAAACTATTTTCCAAGCTTATTAAGTTTAGGATGAAACTGTGGATTTTAAGTTATATCAGGTATTAAGTATCCGAAATAGCTTTAAAAATTCTAAAGGCACAAATTCACTCAATAGTGAATTTTATAGTCTTTAATAGAGTTTAAAACAGAAGAATGCCATGTAGAGATCTGTTAAATGAACATTTTTACTTCATCTACAATGCTGGCAATACACTACTGAAGATGAACTCAAAATACAACTTAATCACTACAACAGAAACTAGGCCACTATAAGCAAAAAGACTGTAAAACTATTCTGCCCTCCAAGTATTGTATATTAAGAAATCCTCATTGTTAGACCTGCTGTTGTTTAGCTGTATGAAAATTCAAATAAAATAAGTTGTATTTAATTTTTATTTAAATTCATCTCAAGGAATAATATTAATGGTAAATACTAGCAATATTGCTCAAAATAAATTGATGCAAGATTATACATATTAATAACTGATAAAATGGTAATAAAATAATATCATTTACATTAACTTCTTCCACTCAACTCTATACTATAAAAGCTAAGTAGTTTGAAACAAGTTTTATGAAAATCTGTTCACCTTAAAATTGTGCCTTTTTATCTAGCTATTTATCTACTTCTATATCCATCTCTGTGTTCTATTTTTCATTATAAATAACAACTTATTTATGTTGTATTCATCTTTATGTAACAAGAATAATAAGTCACTTTCTAGGTTATCTTGATAAGATCCAGATGATAACTGTTCTTTATCAACCTGAATGTAAAATATTACATTATATAGTAATTTTAAAGCTTCAAGTTTACTATACTTTTCCAATGAATTTTAACACATAGAATCTCTTGTGGAAAAAAGAAAGGTAGAAAAGCAATAATAAGCACTTAACGATTTTTTTATAATCTGGCAACTGACATTTTTATAAAATATAAATTTAAAAATTATATTCCTCATACTGTATTATTAGAATTAACACACGTTTATTATCATGTTTGTCCTCCCACCCCTCTCAGCTTGATCCTTAACAGTTTCATCTGGATGATCTTGAATTAAAAACTCAGACATCTGAAAGACTGAATTGTTCTGCTAATACCATAAGTATCATTTGCTATAATAAAAGTATCCTGCTTATTTTAATGACTAGAAGCAATAGGAGAACATTCCCAACACAGATGGGACAATCACTTAGTGCTATAAGTAATAAAATACTGAAATCCAATATATAGAAGCAGTTTGCATGCCATTCGCCCACCCCCATTCACCAAAGTGGTAGATTTTTCAAACTTTACAATGCAGCATTACTTATCATTAATTAAATCAGCTGCTATTCTTCCTTGTTATAAATGTCAGAAGTTATTTCTGAATGGTACCAACATTTCATGATGAATGTTGCATAATTAAAACAAACGGGAAATAGATGTTTAGGAAGAAAAATTATAGCAGTTCCTCGTAGAAGGAAATAAATCTACTATAGAATTCTACAAGTTAGAACACTACAGATGGAGTCCCATTTTTTAATCACAACCTGGAACTTACATTATGAATAATTCAAAAACATATGAAAGTATGTGTTTTCTCCAGATTGTAAGTAATCCCAGCTGGCACATTAACTCAGTCTTTTATATTTACTGCTGGTCTCTGCAAAAATATGACACAGACTTACTACATCCCTCACATGGAGACATGTATGTATATTTTCATGGGAATACTGGAATTTAGATACTTAAGATTATATTTGTACCAAAGTGAGATGAGAAACTTCTACAGAAGGCTAGAAGCATTGTATTTACAGCTAAACTACATATTTATAGCACTTTTAGGCCTATTTTTTTTATTGTGGTAAAATATACAAAACTCACAGGCATTAAGTGCATTAACATTGTTGTACAACCATTCTTATAGTATTGAATAAAATGGGAGCCCAAACTGCTTTAATCTACAGTTACCTAATCTGATAATTACAAATGGTCAATGGACCAGCATTATTTTAACTACTCTTATCAATCAATTACAGGGAATCCTGGCATGATTGTCAAGACTCTGGAACAACCAGACATATCTAAGAATCCTCAGCCTGTTTGGCTGATTGTCTAAATAAACATATTGATTTCTTGATACTGTTCTGTAAGTGTCTCCTGATTATGTTTTCCCCTTAAAATCAGATTCTTTACTTAACTTTTGGGGCCTAATGGAATGTCATAATCTGAGTAATGATTTGCATTTAACCTATTCACCGTTCATAATCCAACATTCATAATTTTGCTATTGACATTTGTCACATATTCCATATGGTGTGTGTGTGTGTGTGTGTGTTTAAGATCATGGACACCATAATGACAATCATGCTTTCAAATGTAATGGCCTTCCACTTGTGTTAAATGATGGGTTTGGACATCATCTTTTAAAAATGTGTATTATTGGACTTCCCTGGTGGCATAGTGGTTAAGAATCTGCCTGCCAATGCAGGGGACATGGGTTCGAGCCCTGGTCTGGGAAGATCCCACATGCTGCAGAGCAACTAAGTCCGTGTGCCACAACTACTGAGCCTGCGCTCTACAGCCCACGAAAAACAACTACTGAGCCACGTGCTGCAACTACTGAAGCCTGTGTGCCTAGAGCCCGTGCTCTGCAACAAGAGAAGCCACCACAATAAGAAGCCCGTGCACCACAACAAAGAGTAGCCCCTGTTCGCCACAACTAGAGAAAGTCTGAGCACAGCAACAAAGACACAACCCAGACACAAATAAATAAATAAATAAAATATTAAATTACTTTAAAAAATGTGTATCATTGTAATGCTCAGCAGGCTAAATTATGAAAACTTGGCATTTTTTTTTTTGACAACCATTAATCTGATCCTAAGAAATACACAAAAGTCAATAAAACAAATGTTTCTTGGAATAACTAACGTAACGAAAATAAAAAATGTGGCATGTCCTTGTTTAGAGTTTACATATATTTAGTAGAACAACACAAAATACTTGAGAAGTCTTGAATAATTTCTGGATTTTTTCCAAATACTGTTAACTATTCTTCTGAATACAATAGTTTTATCCAAAGCAAAAGGTGTACAGTTAGGGAATATTTCTCTGTTTATTTTATATTTGAGAGCTTGTTTTTTCTTTTATGCAGGCATTAAAGTACACATTTGTTTCTTATTTCCTGTCAGGCTTTTACTTTAAAAAATTTATTTCTAACATCTTCTAACGCCCGCAGTATTTCATTCTCTTAATATTTTATAAATATTAACCTTTCATTTACTTCTGAATTTTGAGTGTGAAGTCTTACATACACAATATTATATGGGTTTAGATTAAGGAACAGCTGATAATGTTTTGACATTTTTGGTTACCTCTTCCATGGCTAGAATAAAGAACAGAACACTACAAAGTACTCTCTGCTCACATACCCACTACTCACTTTTCCAGCAAATAAAGAGAATGACTTTTTCTATCTGTCTAATAGCATATGACTTTTCGTTTGTGTAGTACTGCTATTGATAGGGGGAACGGATTGTTCCAATTCCTGGTTTCTCAATGCAGTATCACATATTTGTCATGTGGGTACCCCCTTCTTCAAATGCTGCTCTCTAGTTTGCTCTATAGGCAATAATTGAATGGCGTTCAATTTACTAAAGATTTTCTTTAGAATATGTTTCCTAGTTCTAGATCCTTTTCCTTCCTTGGTTTTCTTTTATGCTTATTTATTTAAATTAGTCTCTAAGAATAATTT
The DNA here is from genome assembly GCF_964341445.2 of Mesoplodon mirus. Lineage (NCBI taxonomy): Eukaryota > Metazoa > Chordata > Mammalia > Artiodactyla > Ziphiidae > Mesoplodon > Mesoplodon mirus. Next base: position 49,881,599 of record NC_138984.1, read on the forward strand.
AAAGTGAATCACTCTTAGTTGATCTTAAAATACACACACAAACACACACACATCCTCTACAAATCAATTAGATCTTTCATTTATAGTGTGTTTGTATTGTTCATATACACTTAGTATCACAGAACTGAAGAGCATCCTCCAAAGAGGATTTGTTTTTGAAAGTCACTGGTAATCTCTACAGATACAGCATAAATGAATGTCCATGGGAAGACATCATATTTCCTCTTTTAGAATTTAAGACAAAAGTGAATAAGATAATAATGAATTTAAGAATTAACTGAAAAAGAAGAGTCAACTTACAACTCAAAGTGGAAAAAAATAGCAGAATTATCTTTTCTACTAAAAACTTATAATGATGGTGGAATTAATTTCACTAAAGAAGTAAAGGTCTAACTTTGTGTCCAAAGATTATCCAATAGTGCACATCATAAGTCCTTTCTAAATCCCAGGCCTTGTCCTCAGGTAGAGATGGGAAAGCATAAAAAACTGGAATGAGAAAAAAATGATCAGTGACTACCAACATATATCTCATCACCCAGGCCTTATTTGTGACCTCTAAATCTGTGTATCTAACTACATGCCTGAAATATTTGTGAAAAGTACTTCTTGTTTAACATGTTTAAAAACACACTTATAATATTCATAATATTTGTATCACTAGCTCTTATGCCAGTGAGTGGTATTCATACTTGTATATGCTATTAAAGTGTAATTTAGGAGCATTCTCAGCACATCTTGTGATTTCATTCCTCACACACCATTAATTATACATCCTACTGATTTTGTTTAGTATATGTATCTTAAAGCTGTACACATCTCTCAGAACATATTCTTTTAATCCAAGCTATTTTAGCTTAGACTGCTGCAATTGCTCCTTAGCTGCTGTGTCTGCATACATTACTGTACCCTCCTCATGCTATCTTTCCCAACACTGAGCTGAATCAATATTTTCAAAATGCAATTAGATCATTTGCTCAGTTCACCTTCATAAGGAAACCCGTATCTTGTTTTTTCTCGACTTATGCACTGCTATTGTCTCATCTCCACCACCTCCTCACCAAGACCTCAATCTCTAGTCATAGTGGTTTTCCTCCAGTTTCTTAAAGATGCTGAGCTTCTTCTCTCCAAAAGTCACATGCCCATTCTGTTTTCTCTGACTGAATCCCACATTCCTTACATTCCACACTAGATCCATTCCCCATTGCACATGCTCTCATTCTGCTTGTACCTTTCCTTCATGGCACTTAAGATAGTTTGCAACGATAAGTATTATGGGTTGAATTGTGTTCTCCAAAAAGATATGTTTAAGTCCTAACCCTCAGTATCTCAGAATGGCCTTATTTGGAAATAGGGTCTTTGTAGATGTAATTATTTAAGATGATTAAGATGGAATAGATTGGGCTTTTAATCCAATAATGACATGTATTTTCATACACACAGAGAAACAAAGACATCACATGAAGATGAAGGCAGATATTGAAGATCTGCTGCCATAAGCCAAGGAATGCCTGAAGCTACCATGAGCTAGAAGAGGAAAGGAACAGCCGTCCCCTAGAGATTCAGAGGGAGCATGCCTTTGCCGATATCTTGATTTCGTACTTCTAGCCTTGAACTGTGAGAGAATAAACTCTGTTGTTATAAGTCACCCAGGTTGTGGTTCTGTGTTATGGCAGTTCAAGGGACCTAATACAACACACTTAGTGATCAACACCTACCTTTCCTGCTAGACCATAAGTTTCATGAGGGCAGAAAACTTGTGTGCTTTTAGTCACTATTACATTTCTAGCACCTAACCCACAATAGGTACTTATAACTTAACCCAAATAAAACACTTGTCAATATTTGGTTTCAATACAAAATATATAAAATTCTCAGTGCTTTCTGAAAGCAACTTAAACACTGATTTAATAATACTTTATGTACTATTGAAATTGACATAAAAACCAAAATAAGTTTGATATACCCCAAAGTATATAAAATATAAATCAGTTTTAATAAACAGAGTGAAATTTTACTGAAGGACGGGTCAGGTCTTTCATTCAGCATTTTACATATAATTTTAAATGTTATATTAATATTCAGTGCAAAGTTGAGGTTCCTATTGGTGTAGAGAATTTATCTCAATAGGCTCCATTTTCCCAGGTCCTGATGCAGTGCTCAGCACATTGTAAGGTTTAAATCTGACTCAATCTCTGATGACCGTTCAAATAGCATTTCAAAAGAACACAATCAGAAAACCATAAATTAACACTGTGGGGAAAGATGTACTTCACAAGAATAGAAAGACTGTCTATCTCATGACATAATATAAATATGCAATAATGAAAAATAGATTAAAACTACAAATAGTATACTTATTTCCAGATCTGCTATTATCACTGCACTCTATCAATAAACTTGACATGTGAGAGACAGGCTCCCATAGCGAATATGAGTTCTTGCTCTGGAGACAGATTACCTGAATTTGAATGACACTTATAAGTCAGATGAAAATCAGAATACCTTCCAAACAGGGTTGCTGTGAAGATTAAATGTGTTAATTCAAACAAATTTCTGGGAAATGTGTCTAGAACATACTATGTATAAACTGATGCTTAATTGTAAAACTACAGGGGACATCAAGTGTGTGATGTTTCAAAACATCCAAGCCAAAAAAATTTTCAGTCCTTCTTTAAAAATTATATTGTCCTTGGCTATAATAAAATTTTTCATTTCATTCAACTCTTTTCTTGATACTAATCCAGTCTCTGAATTTGTTTGATAGCACAATCTTATTAACAAAAGACTTTCAAGCTAATATACCAATACAAACATGTATTTCTACATAGTGTAAAACATTTAAAAATGAGATAACCACAAATATAAAGATTATTTTTCATATTTCTACTTGTTCCCTATAAAGTATATTGCACACTTTCTAGGGTGCATGCACCCCACTTTAGAGACCACTGTATTAGACAGTTCTAGAAGCAAAGAACCAAGTCTTTAAATTGTCTTCCATTGTATTAATAGTGCCCAGTACAGAATCTGATACATAGAGGTAATCAATATGTATTACAGGAAAATAGAAATAAATGAATACATGTACCTCAGAGCAGATAAATACTTTTTCAGTTATCACATATAATTATCCAGAAATTAAGTCTTAGTTAATTAGACAGAATAATTAGACAGGAACTTGGTCTTCAAAACCTAAATCCAATTCTCTTTGACTTATGTCAACTTGTCCATCTAGAAATATAGATGAAAGATATACAATTTATGCAAATATATGGACAATGTAATTATTAATGTAAATGCTGATAATGGAAAATAATGTGTTACTGAGATTAATACACAAATTTATAAGGTATTTTACCAGAAAATTGTCAGCGTTCTAAATTTTGATCCTAAGCACCTAAATATTTTTTAAAAATTATCTGATAGTGTTGTTAAAAATAGAAAGAAAAACATTTAATTTGGAAAGTAGTTTTCTAAATGATTCTAAATAAAATTAAACATGAAAAAAATGTCTGGGGAAATAGAACAAAATTTCAAGAGTATTTTATATGGGTATATATGATATTTACTTTCTAATTTTTCTAAAATTTCAAAATTGACAGAAATTAATAGCAGTGTATTCTGTTCCTTCTGTCTATGTCATTATCTATTATCTACCTATTTATGTGCCAATCATCTATTCATTGTTTTTGATAACAAGAAATTAAATTTATAGAAAAATAAAATCCATTAAAATCCAAATACTCAATTGTGAAATCAATGACAACTACTCTCTTTTAAAATATTTACTATAACTAAAAATAATAGTCTACCCTTTTCCTTGGATTCTGAAATTATAAAAATATCTGTAGGGTGTTCATGTTCATAGCTAACGAAGTTGATAGAGTAATTATGATACTTTTTATCTTACCAATAATTTCAACTCTTCCCTGCAGAATGTGTATTATATCTCTTATTTTATTTACTATTTGTTGTCTTCCATTTGAAATTCTGTTTTCCTATCTCTCCACTTAAGATGTTTTCATCCTCTCCTTGAGGATAACTTTCAACTGGCTCAAGCAAGGAAAATAGGTGTGATTCCACACCCTGATGACTAAGCAACTACTAGAGAAGAAAGGGAAAAATCACCAGATCGTGTTACTACCCTGCTTAATTCATATTTGATGAATAAATACATGAGTCCATTTGCAAATTTTTAACGAGAGAGATATTGCCAAAATAAAAATCAAATCACTTAGCTTCCTATCTACTGGCAAAACGCAACCTTATTTTCACAGATAGTCTTCCTTCCAGTGAAAATCATAGCTTGTCCCTTTCTCCGTTTTTGTGAATCAATTTGCAAAACTAGCAATTTTTTAACAGAAAATAAAGCAATGTATTTTCCTTTATATTTGTAGAGATCTCTGTCACACAGTTTGTCCCTCTGAATTTGTATTAAAGTTAATGAATTCTAAATTAATTGTGTACAATATTTGGCATGCAAGATAGATATCAGGGTTTATAGACAATAGCTCAACAAATTATGATTAAACCCAAGATAGATATCAGGGTTTATAGAAAATAGCTCAACAAATTATGATTAAATGTGATTATTCTGTTCTTCAAATGTTTCTATACAAACTGTCTTTAATAGTTTGTATTTTTAATTTAGCAGAGTAAGTATTCACTATTGATTCTCTAACAAACCTATATAATTATGTGATATAAAATTAAAATTTAGGGGCTTCCCCAGTGGCGCAGTGGTTGAGAGTCCACCTGCTGATGCAGGGGACACGGGTTCGTGCCCCGGTCCGGGAAGATCCCACATGCCGCAGAGCGGCTGGGCCCGTGAGCCATGGCCGCTGAGCCTGTGCGTCCGGAGCCTGTGCTCTGCAACGGGAGAGGCCACAACAGTGAGAGGCCCGCATACCGCAAAAAAAAACAAAAAACAACAACAACAACAAAAAATTAAAATTTATAAAAGCTACAATATATGCTCCCCTGGGAATACTTGTATACTTACTTTTGGAAATGTATATTTGATTTCTAATTTGAGATATCTTTGTTATTATGTATAGATTTAATCATAAACAGTTTTAAAGGTAGAATGTAGAATATGTACTTTGCAAATAATATATAAAATTGGCATTGTATACTTAACTGACCTTTCGGTTATAGTATTCTCTGTAAAACGGAAGTGCTTACAGTATTACGGTTATAAAAATTTATATAAATAGCTACCACTTATTGTGGTTGTGACTGTAACACAACTTAAGACAAAATTAGGCTGAACCACTCATAAGCTTCTATAATCTCTGGCAGGATCCATAGATTCTCTTCAATTTTTCATAAGTAAAATGGAGATAATAATGGTACCTGCCTGATTAAAAATCATATGCTTTTTATATTACAAATACATATTTATATAAAAATGAACTTAAAAGAAATGTGATATAGGGATATGTTATTATCTTGTGAGTCTCCACTCTAAGGATACTACTTATTATCAGTTTTACTTCTAGCCATACAGTTTTTGTTTCTAGCTTCTGTTTTGTAATGAACTAGGTTGACTTCCTTTATTCTCTATATCAAAAAGTTATTATAATGTTTTCTCAGCATAAAGACATCATTAATCCTTAAAAATGTTCCTATTCTCTTCAGATCCCAGATACCCCAGAAGAGCTTATAACAACATTTAATTTGAAAACACACACACACACACACACACACACACACACAGTTTAATTAGTCTTGGACCAAATAGGCGAGGATTGAGTAGAAAGGTCTTTACAAATCATACCAAAGGGCCGCTCAGAGGCTCCTTTCTGTTCACACATCACAGGGTACTTTTCTCATTGCCCCTCCCATCCCCTGTTCCTCTCTTCTGCAGCATGCCAGCAATTAAGGGAAAATAAATTTAGAAGCACCAGCATTTCACCAAAAAATATATATTAAAAGGCTTCAGATCCTTTCATTTTCTTGTACTCTCCCTGAAAATAATCTTCTGAGAAAGATGGGAGGATAACCTACACATTATGAACTGTCTAAAGCTGAAAGCCAACCCTCTACAGACGTTTGCTGCAAAGCCCAGTGATTAGAAAATATACAGCTTCTCTTATCTAATTCCTATAAATGAAAAACCCAATAATACAGGCTGGAAAACGATGGTGCTCTTTCAGCTATAAACGACGTGCAAATAATTTATTATCTGCTTTAGTTTGAGAACTTTTATTACTCTTAATAGTTAGTAAATAGAAGATTGCAAACACTAGGAATGAACAAAGTTGGGGGTGGAAATTGCAAAGTGAATTGAAAGTATAAAAAAAAACTTAAGCCCTGAATTTTACTAAAACCATATCTTTTACTAAATAATCTCTTTTCTTCTGCCTTTGTGTGCTATATAATATATACAAAAACAAAAACATACCATCTGACACTTAAATTATTTAATCTAATTAACTAGCTTCTGTTCAGTTACTTATAAGAAGAAAAAGGAACATGAAATTATCTTCATTGAACACAATTGATAAGCAAACAAATGGACAATAATGCAAATTAAAACAATTAGAAAGATGAAAGAAAAAAGCATTATTGAGAATAAAACCATAATATTTGGGGAAATAGTTAAGGATTTATATATAGATTTCCTAATTCTGAATCTCTATAACTGGGCATATTTATTCTAGGATATGAGAATGAGGTGTTCATTATTTCTGTGCTAAACTAAATGAAATGGAATAGACATGGACATACATATGTTAAATCTCAGTGTTCATATCCATTAAGATCTACAGTGTTCACAAGACAGCTATAAATTAAAAACAACACAGATGGACTTGATAAGTTCTAAAAACTAAGTCTTCTTATTTGTAAATGGCAATTGTAATAGTACCAAATTAAAGAGTTTCTGAAATAATTAAATGAAATATTTTATATAAGTTTTAGCACTAGACCTAAGAGAATAAGTGCTCAAAAATTGAAAACTTTCATTAAATGAGTTGATTTCTTCTTAGGATTTGAAAATACAATTTGAAAACATGTTTTAGATAAGATTAATCATAGATATTGAGATGATTTATCAAAACTATATTAAATAACTGACTCAATCACACAACTGCAGTTGTAAAAATTGATTCTGATGGTATCATAATCACATTACAAATAAAAATTCTAAACAATGATAAACATGGATTACATGTATGAAATCCCATACATGTAAGAAATAACAAGAATACCTATGCAAAATTTAGAAATAAAATATGTAATTGAATTCTAATCTCAAAGGTAATTGAGGTATATCATCTGATTTAATAAGAATGTGATTATGATATATGATTTTATTTATAAATCCAAGCTATCAATGTTAAATCTTTGATATACTTTTCATAAAAGTATATAGTATCACCCTGCATTTCATAAAACTATTTACCTTTACATCTTTTATTTTGTGCCTGATGTTCATCTGTTTACTAGCTCAACCACTTGCTTTGCTACTCAACACAATGATTAAAAAAAAAGCATACATGGAAAACTATTAAATACTATGAAATACATTATTACCACTACTTTCTACATGAATTAATATATTCAAAGCATAGTTGAAAAGGGAATCGGCCAAGTTAACTAAATTGTCTCATGAGGCTGAACCTAGAACTAGAATTTTTTCTTCTTATGACATAAAGTCTTACATTTTCATCCCTTCTATAGATGTTGTACTCTATTAAATTTAAAGATTACATCCGTTAACCATTTTCTAACTAAACTTTTATTCTAATTTCATTTTCCTTTACAATTAAACAAATTCATTTTTGCTAGCTTTCCAAAGGATCTATTTGAGGGCAGGGGTGGGATGAGTAGGAGTGTTGGCAGAGAACCTAAGAAAGGATGAGAACGGGGCCTCATCTCTCCTACTAAGTATGAACGAATGACATCCGAACATCCTTCTGGAACAAGACCATTGACACCAAGCCAGATGCAGTTTACCTTCGAACAGTGAGAGTCACCTGGTGGCTCTTAGGAAAGCTAGATTCCAGGACCTAACCATTGATATTAAGATTTAGTAGCTATGAAGTGAAGTCCAGGATTTTGTTATTTTCTAAATCTTCAGGTGATAATTATGATAGTCTAGTTTGGTATCTGCATGCCAGAGAACTTCAGTTTTCCTGCATAGGATAAACTAGACAATCCATTCATAGGCCATATATAGATGCTAAATTGTATGATCAATTCTCTGGACTATTTTTCTTTGGAATCCCTAAAGCACCTATACTCTCTATTATTCATTTGGCATCTCTCATGTTCTGTTTGAAAAGCACAAGTCCATGTATTGGCTTTGAAAAGGAGGAAGGACAAGTCTTCTTTAAGTACCAGTAATGGTAAAAATAATAACTAATTATGTGCCAGTCACTGTAGTAGAGAATTCCCTTATATTATTTTATCCTTAGAGCAATCCTGTTCACATGTACCCATTTCAAAGCATTTCAGCAGAAATTATGTATAATTTATGTAATATGTTTAAAATAACACTTGGTGTATAGCAGGAGCTAAATTAATTACAATTTTTGTTATCTGTAGATATAGATATAGAAACAGAACCTGGGAGGTTAAATAACTGGCCCAGGTTACAAAGCCAGAATTTAAACCTAGGTCTCTCTAGTTCCAGAGGCTGAACCCCTTCCATAAAAAGGAAGGAGAATGATGGGAAGCAAAGGAGAGAGTGAAACACTGTCAAAATTCTCTAGATGTAAAACCCAGCAAAATGTTTCACATCCTTGGGAAAAAAAAAAAACTGTAGTTCTACAGTTGTCCTAATTCTAGTCAGGTTTCTCAGCTAAAAATAACCAAAATTAACTCATTAAATGAAGCATAAAATACATTTATTGGAAGAGTATTAGGTAGCTGACAGATTCAAAGGTGACCCTGTTGAATGAGGCTTGTCGAGGAACCAAAACTGGCAATGCTTGGGCAAAATTCTGCCACTAAAATAGTCAACTTGGAACAATGCAGCTGGCTCTTCAGTCCCAGGCACTTTTCACTGACAAGGCTTGGCTGGTATGTGGCCAGTGGAAACTCACTGTGGCTCCCTTCACCTCTTCACTGTACTGCAGCTGCCTCAAGGGATCTCCAATTGACCCTGTGCCTTTGCATCCTCCTGCCTCTGAAAATCCCTTCTTCCATGATGTGGCTAAACTCAAACTGCCAAAAGGTGGGGAGAAATAATAACTACATTTCTTTTATCACTGCATATAATAGGACTTAGGGTTGTTGAAAAAAATAGCAAAGTAGCACATTAAACACATCATCCGTAGATACCATTCTGATAAGAATCAACAAATTCTAAAAGAATGCAGGTTTTAAGACAGGATAGACAATGGGGAATCAATTCAGGCAGATTCCTGTCACTCTGGAGGTTTCTGTATTTAGCAGAATGCCCATATAGATTACCATCCAAATCAGAATAACTCTAAGAGTTAAAGGTGGTACCATGCCAGGACAACAATCTAAACTGGGATTATCCCAGGCAAACCCGATTGTACCTTCATCTAATTATTTAAATTGATATGCATTTATATATTAGCTTATATTATTCTTTACTGCTTAAGAAGAACTAATGATCTTTCTTTCCCTCTCTTCCTTCCTTCCTTTTTCCTTTCTTTCTCCGTCCGTCTCTCTCTCTCTCTCTCTCTCTCTCCTCTATTTATTTTTAATTCCTAGGATTGTGGCCATACAGTGGAACTTTGACCACTGAGTTGCTTCAGATTTCTCAAAATCTTACCAGTATTATTTTCAGATCTCTGATATTATATTCGGTGGCTGAGGTAGGGGGAAGAGGAGTTCTTAATTGCTTTTCAAATAAATAATTGTTTTGCTCTCTGGACATGTCCAGAACTACTAGTAGAATTCTATGTACTTCCTGAGAAACAAACATGCAGACAGGCTGAAACTGGAAAAACAATGTGCTCTCTGATTTTCTAGACTACAGTGGGGGTGTAGCAAGAGAGTAGTTAGAGAGAGAGAAAGAGGAAGAGAAGGAAGGGGGGAGGCGGGGAGGGGGCAGAGAGAGAGAGAGACAGAGACAGAGAGAGCGTACCTGTAGATCATTTTGCTGTGTGTGTACATGTCTATTTTGCCTGTGTCCAAGAATAGATATTGCAGTTATTTTATGTAGGGTACTGAGAGAAAAGAGAGAAGAATTTCTCACATGACCTATAGTTTCTGTAGTTGACATAATTGTATTGGCACTTTATTAATAAGTCAAAATAGTTGGCATGTTTAATGCCTAGAAGGTGAATAATTACTCAGACTATAGCATATCTGAACTGAATTATTGATGTAGTATTTTAATTACAGTAATTTAATATTATAAGTAAACAATATCTTCTGTCTCTAGTTTTTTTCTTACATCATCAAATTATGCTTACAGCTATGCTAGGCACTGTACAAAGAGGATCAATTTGTTTTGATTCATTATTATTGTTATTATTATTATTACTACTATTTACTTCACTAACACTTTACTGTGGAATAATATGGTAACAGATTGTCTTAAATGTGGCTCTCTAGGACAGCAATATGTACCATGAAACATCTGAAATTTTATTAATATTATTCTACCTAGAAAAAGCCTTGTGAGTTTTTGAGTAGTAGCATGTATCATAATATCAACTCCTCTAAGTCCTGATCCATAAAAAATTGCATCTTTCATGTTGTATCAATAATTTCACAGTGATTAGTAACACAAGCAGAACAGTTTGTGTTATTTTATGCAATGTATGCGTTTTCCTTAAGAAATCTAATCCCAATTTCTGTGGAGGAAATTCCATTAAATTTTAATAGAATTGGGAAATTTGAGTCTCAGATATTTTTTAACTATTCTGTAATATCACATGTGGCAATCATGAAAATAAGGGTTAGATTTCACAATTTCACATATTTTTTATTTTGCGTTATAGCTATTCTTGTTTTAACAAATGGTCATCACCATCCACTTTTATTTTGCTTAATAATGTAGTCCATGAAAATGTCAATCAAATTTAATTATAAATTAACTAATGACAATTATAAAATAACTATGACATAAATTGGGCATTAAGAATCATAAATCTGGGGCTTCCCTGGTGGCGCAGTGGTTGAGAGTCCGCCTGCCGATTCAGGGGACACGCGTTCGTGTCCCGTTCCGGGAAGATCCCGCATTCCGCGGAGCGGCTGGGCCCGTGAGCCATGGCCGCTGAGCCTGTGCGTCCAGAGCCTGTGCTCTGCAACGGGAGAGGCCACAACAGTGAGAGGCCCGCGTATGGCAAAAAAAAAAAAAAAAAAAAAAAAAAGAATCATAAATATAGTATGTTGAAGGTACTCAGAAGAAATAAAAAATATCCACTTCAAGAGTGAAAACTGATACTTTTACAGCCAAGAGTGATAATCTAGTAAGGCATGGTTACACATATGTGACTGAGGTAGAAAATGGCCAAGAATAATTACTTGGGGAAGTACACAAAGTATATAGCAAACACATCACATCTAGTTTGCATTTCCATATTGATTTCTTGGTCGGTAAAATTTTAAAGTGACTTTCAGTTAGTAAAACTGTGGTAACCCTATAGTTGACAAATTTATTAATGCATGATTATTTACTATACCTGTGTATACGAGAGCAAGAGGAAATGTTATGCCGCCCCCTAGTGTAAATATTAATTTTGTAATACCGGAACTGCAGTGATCCAAGACATTGCAAGGGAATCACAGCTACTGAAATCATTCTTGAAGAGAATTAAAAGAAATTCTAAGCTTTCCTAAAGAGCCAGCTTCCTAGGAGTACAGAGTATAGTTCCACAAAATTTATGAGACAAAAGAATGTCTTATATCTTAAGGTTTCCATAAGATTTTCATTTCTTTATCTACTGTAATATCTAGAGCCCAATCCCTCCTCTAAGGGAAGAGATTTTATGAATCTTGGGTGGAGATAAATATGTAAGGAGTGACATGGGCAAACAGGAAAACAAAAAGGAAACGTTGATATTGTTCAACACTAAAAATGTCCAAATTATGTAAATTTATACATATTGAATAGATGAGATTCTAGATATGAATGTTCCAGTATGAAATACTGTCAATAGCTACCCTCATTTATTGGGAGTTTATTAGGGTCAAACCTTGTGCAAATTACTTTACTTGCACATCTCACTTGATGTGCAAAACTGTTTTCTAGGTAGGTATTATGCATCACCTCCATTTAAGGATAATATAACTGATAGAAAGGTGAACTTGACCAAGGTCATAAAACTAGTGACCAGTTGTGGTAGACTTCTCTTGTCTGATCAGTTATCTCTTTCTCTTACTAACATAACACTGATTTTATTGAGCTTAGCAATGTGCCTGGCTTAATTAATCATGTTCCCACTCTTCCCTGAACTTAGGAGTGGTCCTATGACACAACTCCAGCAGAAGAGATATAAGCAACACTGTTGAGTGGGACTTCTTAAAAAAAAAAAGAACATTCAACTTTTTGTCCTTCCTCTTTACTCATTTTTTCTAGCTTAGAATGTGGATGTGATGGCTGGAGCACTAACCACCTTACAACTGCAGGAAAAATACAAATAAAATCAGAGTCTTTAGTTTTGACATTACCAAGCCACTTAATGTCAAAAAATATCTAGTTGCATATTTCTGTTACACTAAAAATTTGATATAAAATATCATATAGGTACAGAGTTGATATTTGGGATCCTGGTTACAAAAAGTTTTCCTCACTATTGATACAGAGGTCTATTTAGGATTTGGGCTCAGGTCTATCTGGTTATAAAGTGTGCTTTCAACCACTGTGTAAGTATGACAGTAAATATTTTGACAAAGGCATGCTAAACGATGCAAGAACACAATCCTGGAGTGAAAGTAGTCATTTTCTTCCCTACTATGAAGGAACTTTGTCTCATTTCAGCAAAGAGAGGTGAATTGCTAAATATCAGGTTTTGAAGGAAGTACCACAAAGATTACGGTATTTCCGCTGACACTTCCTTGGAAGCCACTAGACCATGTCACTTGAGACCTTTCATTAAACAAGGAGAGAATCCATATTTTATCCCATCTTTCTGTCCTTGACCACTTGTAAGTAAAATCATTTAGTTCAAACCCCTCATCATTAAATCCCTTCCTTCTTTGTAACTGGCCTCACTTCCTCCTCAGTTACTTATTGTCCAAAACTTCCATGCTTTCCATAATCCAGAGTGTTTGGCAATTACCTAAATTCTCTCCAAACAAAATTTGCTTGCTCCACATCAAATTCTTTAGGTATTTCCTATCTGAAGGACATAAACAAGGCAATTTGAATGGGTTAACCTTTGAATCACTGTTAATACACTGACCTTCCCCACCTGCCCCCCGCCCCCAAGGGCTGAATATGGGAGGAAATCTGTGCACTAGAACTAACCATGCCCCTCTGGCATGATAATTCAGCAAGGGTCAGGAGAAAGCTCTCAGGCTCACAATAGGGCTGTGCATAATTCAGTCTCATAGGAGGCGTCTAAGATGATCCCAAGAACTCTGAGCGCTCCCCGCAAGACTCCTCCTCTCTGTCGTGGTTCACCACTCCACTGCTACCACTGCCTCCACTGGGATTATCGGAACCAGTTTTATCCTACCCTGTATCCCCAGTAATGTCAGTTGCCACAGGAAGTCCAGAACTCCCAAATTTTTCTTCATTTTCTGGACTTCAATATCCATGAGATTTTATGTTACAACCTCTTTTATGACAGAATTCTCTATATTCCTACATGTCCTAAAACACTTGAACTGTGTCTTGAATTCAGAAGTGTCCCTTATCAATGAAATCTCTATAGCTTTAGACTTTTCGTTGAAGTTTTACTTCAGCATTTTGCGCCAACTAAAGTTTGTCTCTATTGAAAAGCCTTTCCCCTGTATCTCTCTCAAGAGATGGGAGACAGTTTTATCTCCCCAGAGTCCTCCTAAGAATGTGCCAGTGCAGAGCACATGTCCTCTACGCTCCACCTTGGTAATCTTCAACCATTCTCCTTCCCTCCCTCATCCCTAAAACTCCCCGGCTTTGGGTCTCATTTGCTTGAAATTCTCTGATGGTCTTGCCTCCCTTTTCTTTGCAACCATCCATGTCATATCTGAGAAAGAAAAAAGCAGCCCCTGGGAACTGTCAGCTACGAACTTGTCTAGATCAAAAAGTAAGGTATGGGGCTTCCCTGGTGGCACAGTGGGTAAGAATCCGCCTGCTACAGGGGACACGGGTTCGAGCCCTGGTCCAGAAAGATCCCACATGTCACAGAGCAATGAAGCCTCTGCCCCACAAGTACTCAAGCCCGCACACCTAGAGCCCAGGAGCCACAACTACTGAGCTTACACTCTAGAGCCCATGAGACACAACTACTGAGCCTGCACTCTAGAGCCCGTGAGCCACAACTACTGAAGCCTGTGCACCTAGAGCCCGTGCTCTGCAACAAGAGAAGCCACCGCAATGAGAAGCCCACACACCGCAATGGAGGGTACTCCCCGCTCACCGCAACTAGAGAAAGCCCATGTACAGCAATGAAGACCCCATGTAGCCAAAAATAAAATAAATAAATAAATAGGAAAAAAAAACATAAGGTATGGTTCTGTTATCAAAGATAAACAGTTTCACAGTCCCCTAACATCAGACAAGGTCATTGATGAGCATGAAGGAAGCAGGAAAAAACAAGACCACTTCAGAGTCATGTGTGGGGACAGACAAAAACAAACCTACTGTTTTTGTTATGAAACATCCCCATCTGACAGCCAACATGAGCAAAAGCTGCTTCTCCACCAACTACAGCTTTGCCCCTACTCCGTTCCTCTTGCCTCCTAGAGAAAAAGCACTAAAAATAACCAATTGTAGAATGGCCCTCCTTTCTCACAGGATAATCCAGAATAAAACAATGTTTCAATAAACTCCACAAAATCACCTTACACAATCCCAAAACCTATAAAACTCTCCCTTATTTTCTCTTCATGAGATGCATCAAGGTTCCCCATGATGTGCAGTTTATCTTGTTCCAACAAGTTCTAATAGGTCCAACTTGGTTCAACTAGAGCTCTGTTCCTGGAGGTTTCTGGCTGGTGGTTACTGACACCATTCTGTGCATTTTTCATGAAAACATTTTTGTTTTGTAAAATTTAAGTCCTTCATTTTACATAGCCACCCATTAAAGCCAACTTTCTTAAATTTGGGTTACCAAATTGTACACTTTTGCTATTAAGTTTAAAAATATTTTCTCTCATTTAAAGATAGCCTGATTTTCTTCAAGTACAATAAATGCATGTATGATTAGCTATTGGAGATGAACAGATAAGAATAACTATATTTTACAGTTTTATAAAAGTTTTTTGAGGAGGAGCCAGGGAGATTGATTGAGAGATACACAGTAATCCAGGTAAATATTTAAAATAATGTTATTATACATTCCTTTATAAAACAACAAAAACATTCCACATTAAGGTCTATCAATTTTAACCCTAAATAAGTTTAACAATGTCAATTTTACCTATTTCCAATTAAATCCAACTGGAATTAGATATGATTTATATTTCGAATATTGAGTTGTCTTATTGTAAGAGAGATGTAATAACTGATCCTTAGTGTACTGTTTGGGGTCTAGATCAACAGAACCAACAGGAGAGATGGAGAGAGAATTGGGGCGGTCATGGGGAGGCAGGTGGAATACATGGAGAGGAAGGGGAGAGAGGGAGGAAAAGAGAGTTTTAAGGAATTGGGGATTGACTCTGTTTGTGGGTTTGTGGGGCTTCTGTAGGACAGGTCAGTAGGCTAGAAACTCAGGGCAGGGTTTGATGCTGCAGTCATGAGGCAGAATTTCTTCTTCACCAAGAAATCTCAGTTTTTTCTCTTACAGTCTTTCAACTGATGGCATGAGATCCATCCACATTATAGATGGTAATCTCCTTTACTTGAGGTCAACTGATTACAGACATTAACTATATCTACAAAATACCTTCAGAGCACCTAGATTAGTGTTTGTTTAAATAACTGGATACTATTCTGGTTGACACATAAAACCAGTCATCACACTCAGCATAGCTCATTTTTCTAAAGCTATGTAAGTTTAAAGTGTTTTCTTATAATTTGAATATGGCACGGTCATCATAAACATTTAATACATTAAATGTACTTACATTTAGAAAAGTACATAACTTTCTTCTAATGGTGCCAAACCATTATGAAAGAGTCCAGAGTACTACATCAGGTAATGGACTTTGTTATTTTGACAGCTAGGATTGAGTTTTAATTATTTACTACCCCACTTTATATTATACTGTGCTAGGAAGTGTACTGTAATACATTTATAAAATTAATGAAACCTTGCTAGTTGAAAACATCATAATATTGTATATATGTTAATAATTTTCTCAGAGACAAAGGATAATCTGATGAGATAAAACAGATCAAATGGTTTCAGACTAAGATTTTTAGAGAACAGAATTAATAAAATTATTAATATTGTAGTTTGCAATATAAAAAAAGTGAAAAATAAATATAAAATTTCTTTATGAATTTTGGCTGCAGTATACCACAGATTAAAACTACTATTTTTTTCTCGCTGGAAGGATTACTCAAACTCCTAATTACAACAATTGCCTACAATAGTAATATCTCAGTTAAACAGGATCACTGAGAAAATTATTTCAACACTGTATTATGATTACATTTATTAAAAAGTATGATTTCCCCTATGTATAATACTTTCAAAAAACTATTTTCTAAGTATGTTACATGAACTAAACATGTTTACCAAAAGTATAAAGACTAAAATTACATTCAAAATTAATTTTTAAAAAGACTAAAAACAACAAGAAATTACTACAAACCTGTGGTCTGAGCGAAAGTCTGCAATTTTAAAATGCAAAAATGCATCATCCTCAAATCCACGTTTCTATATTATAATTATTATGATAGATCATAATATCCTAGATATATGATCTGGAAAATACTGTTAAGCAGTTCAACCAATACATAATAAACTGTATAGAAACATACAAATATGCAGAAAACTTTTTGGAAGACTGCTGTCTATCTAAAAGTTGGCATCATGAAGGGTAGAATGACGAAAATGTTTCTGTCTCCCCGTATGTAAAATTTGGTTCTCGGACTAAACAAGAAGTGGAAAATTCAAGTGCCTTCATTGGTCAGGAAGGTATTATAAATAAGTGAAAACTTATGTAACAGTAAAAAATAGTATAGACAGTAACAAACTGTGAAGTGTATTCCCCTTTGAATGGCATTGAAGCCCAAATACTTTAAAACACAGTGCACACTAAACAAACTACTTCTGCAACCTGAATTTGGTCTGAATACAAATACAACTATATGAAACCTTTGGATTAGTGGTCTCCAACGCTCTTGTTGATCTGTATTTTCAGCAAAAACGTAATCGCAGTCATCAATAAACTAGAAAATATTGGTGCATAATTGAAAAGGAAAGACAAGATAGTATGTCACTATTTGACTTTCAACTATCAAAAATAACTTAAATAATATTTGATAAACTAAAAAAGATATGTTAGAATCACGGATGTTACTTGACAACATTTGCCTTAAAATACTGCTTACATTTTTGAGTAGGTCATAATATCAGTATTTCAATCTTATTTTCCTTACTCCAATAATGTGTTCTGAAAACACATATGTTGTAAAGTTTTGCTAGAATAAAAAACAAGTACAGCAAAGAATATATGTCACCTTAAGTTCAGGAAAGTGAGACACAAGATGGTCTTTAATACTGAATGTATAATAATGTAAAAGAAACTTGTAAAAATATATAACTGATTACATGACCAAATTTTTAAAGTGGGGAAATTTAGCCATATATTATTCACCTTAACCCACCCTCACCCCTGACCTTTCTTGAGGATATTAATCTAACAATGATAACATTTCAGCAGCACTAATTCAACAGCTTGTTTCTTTAGTCTTATGCACAACCCTAAATGTGCCACATAAATGGGTTTTAGTGAGTGGAGAAACCTTTTAAATTATATACTGTAGGAGATAAAGAAATGTGTAAGGGAATGACATGAAAAATACTGTTATATTAGATAATGATAATTAGAACAAAAGTCCATATAGTATATTTCAAAGACCTACCTAATTTTAGTGAGTTCCTATATACAAAAGGAAAAAAAAAACAGAATTTTTTCATACTTTCAAAATGAATACATATGAAAATATCTTGAGTGACAAGAAACCTGCAAACTTGTCAAAATATGTGAATATTTTTTCAACATATTCAAAATGAATGGCGCATCCATGAATACATCTTAACATAATATTTAGTGCATAATACTTAGCACAAAGCCTGTGGTGCCTAGAGTAGTGCTTTGCAATTAAAGCATCTCAATAAATCTGAACGAACTAAATAACAAATATGTTGATAACTGATTAATAAATCAATACATCTTTTCTTGTCAAACCTGGTACTTAATATTTTGGAAATGGAGGACAGCCTTCAGGAACAGGGCTTAGGCAAGACAAAAATTATTGATGTTCGCATATTGGAGGATAAGAAATAAAATAAATTTGAATTCAAATTATTCTGTGAGTCTGGCACTATTTCTCCACACCTAAAGGCAAGTGGAAAAGTAGAGTGCCTTCAAACAACAGATGACACCAATACCATCTCTTTATCAGTATCTATATTATCATATGAATTTCTATGGATTCCCTAATTTAGTATATAAATTATAAAGGAAATATGTCTAGAGTCAGGAAATCTGAATTATAATATTGACTCACTGCCTGACCTCAAATCAGCACTCTTTCTTTTTGAATGTCATAGTCTTTAAACAGACATAACACTCTTGTGAAATATAAAAATGCTGACCAACTAACAGAAGTAATAAACAAATTATTAATGATTTCCAAAGTTCCACAAACTCCAAATTCCATATTAAAAGTGATTAAATATATGTTTAAATTCTGCATTAAAGTATATAAATTTTAATATTTTGTATTAAAACTTTAAAATATATAATTAGGGCAAAAAAACTTTTGTGGATCAACTGCAAAACATAAATATAACAAAATGTCTTTAATAAACAGATGCATACACAGTGGTGGTTTGGGATAATCAAAAGAAAAACAATTAGAATACATGGATTGTAAACTTTATTCATTGTCATTAAACTACATAACTTATTCAGACATATTCTGGAGCACTAATAAAATATTAGCTTATTTCTTATTCCATGGAATTAAAGCTATATCACACATATGATGCTATTTATAACAGAAATCATCACAAGTAGAGTGAACTTTCTCTTTGATGGTAAGACCTTGCAAAATGGAGATTTGCATATTTTCAGTTAAAATTGTGAAAAGGAGTATATTTAAAAGCCCAAGAATAGGATCAAGATTAACAATAGGCTTAACCTTTAAGTATCCTTAAAATTTTATTGTGTGAGTGACATAATATGATCTATGGAAAGGTCTGTACATTTTGATAATATCCTCAGTATGAGTAGCAGGATTACATTCTGGATTTAGGACTAAAGCAATTAACCAAGGTCAGTAAACAATGAGTTTTATTCTGTAAGTAAATTTATTCTATAGGTAACTTCTAATTCTTGAAAGAACACTGTGTTAACAGATATAGCCTATATTAAATCAGTTCAAAAATTTTAAAGACTAGAAAATAATGTTTTAAAAATATGAATTTTAAAATGTTCAGAATATCCATTAGTTATCCAGTGGTTGAAAACTAACTGGAATTTCTTTGGAAAAATCCCTCAATGGATTTTATGTTTTAAGTTGTGCTTTCCTGAAATAAGGAAAAAAAAAAAAAACACTCACTAAAATTTTTTTAACTTAATACACATTTCAAAATGCAAAAATGTGATGATGTCTTCAAAGGCAAAGTTCACAATATGTCAAAAGCAAATAGATAAGAAAGTAAAAAAGATCTCATAACTACTACTCTATAAAACTGGGATTAAAAACATGACAACCATAAATCCTTATTTGAAAATATTCAAATAGTGGAATATATATATATTTTAAGATAATATTTGTGTTTCTTATTAAGGTTGCTATTTCTGAGAAGTTTCAGGTTCAGTTTTCTGTTTTTAGCTTATAGTAAGTTTTAGCTTATAATAAATCTTCACAGCATCCTACTTGCTGTAAAAAATACATTTTTAGATAAGTATAGAAAATTATTTAATTAAAAAATTCATTTATGAATATATTTAGAATCTCTTCTGTTATAGACAGGCATAAATCTCATTCTCTTCAATAACAAAATCATCAAAAGACATAGGAAAGCCACACATGACATATATTACTTTTTAAAGTAATAGTTTCAAATATAGTGGAACCATACATGAAAAATCTACATCATTTCAGTCGGTGTAAATCTCTTGCATAGGAAACACTAACTTGGGCAGTTTGTAAACACAATCTTGAAGGATTAGCTATGAAGTCCCTATAAGTCATTTTACCATAAATAAAACATGATAGGAACTATTTCTAAGCCTTTTTATCCCAGTT
This sequence comes from Mesoplodon mirus, assembly GCF_964341445.2. Classification (NCBI taxonomy): domain Eukaryota; kingdom Metazoa; phylum Chordata; class Mammalia; order Artiodactyla; family Ziphiidae; genus Mesoplodon; species Mesoplodon mirus. The sequence goes on from NC_138984.1 coordinate 49,902,111, forward strand.
TGTTGCTTCTGACATTTGCATATATTTAGATTCATTCATCTCATTTAGGTAGCTGCTCTTTAACACCGATTTTAATTTGAAGATTAAACTGGCAGATCTACAGTTTAACCTACCTTTTGTCAATATGAGTGATAAAGAACTAATCAACTTCAAACCGACAACAAACATCAGCTTAAGCAAGTTCAATCATTTATGGAAGCCCAAGGTTGACTTAAGAATCAAGATTACCAGAATTGTAACAAGTTGAGGTTTGGCAAATAAATATGTTTTCTTCTATGAACTTTATTCTGTGGCTTTATTACCTACACCATTATTACAACTATGGAGATGAGATCTTGTTCAGTCAATAAGTTTGCCTTTTCTCATAAGTGAAACTTGATTTAAAAAACAAACCAGTGCACACTTTTTTCAAAATGAAGCGCTTCCCCTCCCCCAAATTACCTTCACATATAGTCGACTTCTCTAAGTCTAGCCAGAACATTTTCCATAATTACCTTAGCCTGTGCCTATTGCTCTGTATAGTACTCCACTAAGGAAGACCACAGAAGAGTATTTTCTTTGATCAACAACAACAGTAAACAATCTTATCCAGGACAATAATAAAAGCGATAAATTAACCCTATTTCTTTGAATCTGAAATGAGCTGAGAGGAAGATGTCCAAGAGGTTCAAGGGAAAAAAGAAAATAATCAAATGAATCACATCAATGTCAGAATTCACTTAAAATTTCAGAAGAGAACTTTTCATTCTTGGAAGACAGATGCACAGCACATTTAGAAAAAAAATTATGTAGAATCATATTTTAAGATATATAAAGAAAATAGATTAAGAATACTGTCTTTACTTTTGGACTAATTGACTCTGTCCTTAAACTTCTACTCTCCCTATTCAGAGCTCAGTAATCACTTTGTTAAATAGCGGGCACCGGGTGCTGCTTGCTAATAGACCCAGACTTTAGTGATGTATACATTTGCATATTACCACCTTACTCGGCTCTACTCTGCAGTACTTAGCCTAATGAGCCTTCTCTCTACTTCCCTTTTTCGTTATTGGGTGTATAGTTCTCAGGAGATACCAAGACTTGGGAGTCAGTTCTGCAGGGAGGTTCTGTAGCTAAGAGGGGATACGAAAGAAAAAGTAAGGGCCATCACCCTGTACTATCTCAATGTTCAGCACATCTCTCACCAGTCAGGAGTCCTTTTCCTACTAGAATGCTGAAAGAGAAGCTCGGTGGTCCAGTGAGAACCTCCCAGGACTGCACGGGCTCTGTTTGTCTAGCACGTTTTTCCTTGTGACTCTGACTGGGTCAGAGTGCTCACCCGTCACACTTATCTCCAACCTCTTCTGAGTGAATAGCTTAAAGCTGGCGGCATGGGGTTCTGGAGTCACTCAGTTAAGCTCTGTACTGACAACTTCTCACTAGAGAAGTTTGCTGCCAGTCCTTCCGGAGATAGCCGGAACACAAACTCCTTCTGAGACCCTCCCTCAGTCCCGCCGCTTGCCCCGCACCACCAGTCACGTGGCTCCCGCCTCCACGAGAGGCACCACATCCTCATTACCTTCAGCTTCCTAAAGCGACAGAGGCTATAGGGTCACTTGGGGTGACACAATTTGTTTCAAATAAAGAGAAACCGTGGTAATCTTCACCAGGACGGAGTGAGTTGGAGGGTCCCGAGCTTTAGGAAAGTGTCAACCAAAGCCATGGATCTCAGCTTCCCTGAGATTCCTGCCTTTTTCTACACCAAATTCTCACCCCACGCCCACAAGACAAATAAATGAATATATTATAAACCAAATGAATTGTGACACCCCCAAACCCTCACAATAACCTCAATCCTCCAAATGTCCTCTTAGACAGGAGACAGAGAGAGAGACAGACAGAGAGGAAAACAGAAGCGATTACCAGAGTTTTGTTCCCGTTCTTGCTGAGGGGGCCCCGAAAAACTCCCTTTATGTTGCGAAAGTGTCCGTTGCTGAGATGCGTGGAGCTGATGACAATGTAGTAACACTCCATGGAGCAGCCGCCGCCTCCTCCACCGCAGCCGCCGTTTCCAGGCACTCCGCGCCTGCAGCCGCAGCGCGCCGGGGCCCGGGGAGGTTGGGCTACGGACCCGCCGCGAGGGCGAACCGCCGCCTCTCTCGCACGCCCGCCCGAGACAGGCTCACTACGCGCCTCTGCTGTGCGCGCCGAGGTTTCTCCGTCTCCGCATGCTCGCCGCGCTGTCCGTCTCAGGCTCTTCTTCTCTCCTAATTCGCCTTAGGGCGATTCGCCCCGCGGGAGGATCCCGGGCTGGGAGGGGCCGGCCAGGCAGCCGGGAGCGGAGCGCGAGTCAATGCCCGCGGCGCGGCCGAGCGGAGCCGGGCAGCGGGAGCCGCCCGAGCGGCAGCGGCGGTGGCAGCAGCATCCCCCGCTCTCGGTGCCAGTACTCGGAGTTGCTGCTGCTGGCAGTCATGAGTGTTATTATATGGAGCGGCGTTGCCGGTCCATTGCACTGAGCCAATGGCAGGGAGCCACTGGGCTGGTACTGAGAGCTGTCAGAGGAGTACATCTGTCACCCGCGGCCTCCCTCCGCCCTCCCCCGCCGCCTCCGGGACCCACGGCAGCGCCGGTCTGGGCGCGAGTGGGAGCGCGCGGAGAGCGGGACGCCCCCCAGCGCAGCGCCGCGGCGGCAGAGGGCCAGGGACTCGAAGGCCACCGCGGGCGGGCGGCAGAGCGGCCCGAGACCGAGAAGTGGGAGACTCCTGTAAGGTGGGGGCGGAGGGGAAAATGTAGAGACACGGAGATTTCTTGCCTAGCAGTCGGGGAAGGGGGAGGGGACGATGCGGGGGGGGCGGTGGTGGTAAATAAATTAATAATTCAGCACGAAAAGCCAACCGCTTGCAACTGCCTGGCATCCAGGCAGGTGCCAGCAGCTGCTTCTCTCTTGAGATAGTTACTACCCATTGCGTTTAGCGTATTTGATCTTATTTGTTTTTAATGTGGTTTTAGTACGGAGGCTGGATTCTGTTCCGAATCTTAGAGGAAGAAAATGCCCCTCCACCCACCACCCATTTGTAGAGATCATAAAGGTTTGTGTTGATAGTTTGGGGGGCGGGGAGAGGTAGTTGTGGGGATACGAGTGAAATGGATAGAAGGTAAAAACAGAGATTCTTGGCTTATGTGGTTCCTCGACCCGGAGTTCCCCTCACCCACGTACCCTGAGAACCTAGGTTCCTGCTAAATTGCCAAAGCTGAATGGAAAGGGATGCTTTGCCGCAAAGAAGCTGCTGCCACGAGCTTGCTCTGCGTTTCTCTACAGTTCTTTTCCCACCACAGAGAGTGGTAGCGAACAAAAGCGTTTGCCCTAGAAGCGACCTGAAAGGAAAATCTCCCTCAAAGGAACTAATGGGCTCGTTAGGAAAGTAGGGGATGGGGTCTGCTGCGTTCACTGAAGAGAAACCATCGCGCTGGGCTTTAAGGGACCAAGGTAGCCATCGGCCTAGATGTGCCCTGCCAGCCTCCCTCTCACCCAGTTGATTCTTTGTGTAAGTTTAACTCCTCGGAGGTGGTAGGGTGAGAGCATCCCATCAGGTGTATATGCGACTCATTAGTCCGCAGTTAAAAAGATCGATAACAGGCAGTGGGAGGCTGGGAGATGGTGGCTTCAATGGATTTACTGAAGGCTTTATTTTCCTCTTGCCTAGAATGGCTTAATTGGTTAAAGCAGATTCCAGGCATTCTGATGCTCCTGCGTCAGAGCATACTGCACTTTGATGTAAATTGTGTTGATCGTGTTTATTTGAAGGTCAAGATTTCAAGACAGTCCATTCTGAGTGTCCCATATATATGATTTTACATAGCAGTGACTCTGCAAACCACAGTATGGTCCTTAAATGAATCTGCCAGTTCGATTTCACTCTTTGAAAGAGGAAGAACAAAGAGGGAAAAAAAGTATTTATAAGAGACAATAGTCATGTGAGTAATTTGTAACTTACAGGGGTGAAAGAGGGAAGTGCTAGATTCATCTAAGGAAAATTCTCCATGTGTCTTGCTTCAATTCAAACAAAGAAAAAAAGTTGGCATGGATTTATCAAAGCTCATTATGAAGTGTCAGTTATTTAGAGGCACTTGGCTAAATTTCTCAGATATCCACTTGGGGGAGTCTGGAAGTCTTGGGATAAAGAGAAAGCAAGAATTTACAAAACTTCTATACTCTGTGGAACAGATCACCTAATAATTTGTTACAATTCAGTATGAACACAATCTTATTAGAAAAAAATTTTAAGTGATCTCCACCAGATACTGTGCGCAAATCAAATCCATTTTGACTCCTTTCATTAGAGTTATTTTTAATTTATATTTTGAGACTGTAGTGATTCTCTGTACATATCACCTTGGGAACAACTCATGACCTGTATGATTTTCATTATGTCGTTTGAAGTTTTGGAAACTTGCAATTATTAGACAGGAGATAAAACCTTCATTTTTACTGAACCAAACCACGGAATCTCCTAAGGAAATGGAAGATGGCCCATATCTGAAAGAATCAGATAATATAGATTTCTTGTGTGTATAAGTCGTAATAATCTAAGCTAGGTTTTTTTGCAATATTTTTCTTTCAAAATACTTCTGACAAAATGTTCAGATCTGTATCTACATCATGAAGCTCAATTTCCAGTTCAGGAAACAGGAACCACAGTTACCTGAATTGTCCCATGGAACAGAATATCGACTATATGGGATGCTATATTGTGTTTCTACTGGCAAAGTTGATATATAATATATACTATATATATGATATACATACATGTATATGATGATGTATATATCCTAGAAAACAACTTTAGTGAAATAACCTCTGAAAAGATTCACTTTACTATCAGAATAGTCTACCTTTGACACTTACAAGCTTGATGATATGACGGGGTAGCTTTTGACTGCAATATCTAAACCCGTGTATAAGTGGTAGTAAACACACCATAGGTCTGTTGCTAATACATGAAGGATGCTGACAGTTAAAAAAGGAATGTAAATTTTTTTACATAAAATTTATTCTCATTGTTTCACTACACATGAAGTAATCTATCTCAACATTACCTAACGCTGAGTGTAATCAGCAAGATTCTATACCTACACCTTGAACTTGCACAGACATATATCAGAAGAGAATGCAGATTCCTTTTGTTTACCCTCATTTCAATTGAGTAGCCATATCTATACTGTAACGGTCATTCAAATAAAACTACTAATCACACTATATGATATTCATTATGCCATTACCAATGAGCTCTGCTGCTAGTGGACTCTTTATTACATCAACCTTAAAATCCAAGAGAAAAATAAGCCACCACCATGTGCGTTCTGGCTTCTAATTACAACAAACAACTCCTAGGCATAATGGAATTCTTCTATTAAAATATGAAATATTTTTTTCATTTGAATTTTGCTAAAAATTAAGAGAGAAGTCAAGTAGGAAATCACGACTTCCCCATTATCTCAGAGATAAATCATACGTTTCTGTAGCAATAAATTAAAATCAGTAAACAGTGACAAATTATTGTGACCTTCCATCTTGCTGTTCCCATGTCTTTCCTTTTGTCATGATGCAAAGGAAGTAAGTACATAAGTAAGCATCTTCAAATTTCCTGTTGTGTTACAATCTCTTTGATATCTATGGACTGTTCCCATTATTTCAAGCAATTCTGATTTATGTTATTAGTAACCATTTTGGCATTGATTATTTCTATGGAACAATGCCACCCTTAATTTAAAATATAAAAGATTTCCCTTTCAAAGACTTAGAAAATTTATATTAGGTTAAACATCTAACTGCTATTGTAAACATGCAGAATCAATCTTTCTTAATCATAAAATTAAAAAAAATATTTTATGGGATCATTATAGATCACTTGGGTTTAATTACCAACTTACCAGCTGAAAAAATTACAATTAATAAATTAAACATAAATGTTTTAAGTAACTGACATTACTCTAAAAAAAAATTGCAGTTCATTTTTTGCCACCACTACACTTCAATTTTCCCTTTCTACTGGTGCAATTTCCCCTTCAATTTTCCCCTTTCTACCATTGTGATTCAATCAAGATCCCATATGCTCTGTGCTTACACTAATTTACCTCACTCCTTGTTCCTCATTTTACTTTGCTTAGCACAAAGCTGGGTACCAGGTTTCTGCACAGCAACTGAGCATTGTTCCTGACCTGTTGCTGGCTCACACAGAATTTCAGGATAAAGTTATTGCCGTGAAATGTAAAACCAAGGTCCTGCCTTCTTTCCCAGACCATCAGCTGGACCCCTCCATCCTGAATCCCTGTTGTGATTCCCTCTGTCCAGTTCTTCCAGAGGGAAGTAAAACTTCCCTGAGTTTGCCTACTGATGTTTGAGACCACACGTTGCTACCTTCGCATGACTGGACTTCCTATTTCCTGTCATTACAATCTCTGAATGCTTTTACTCTATCTAGATAACTTACCACTGCTAAAGTGAACTATCCACAAATTAACTTCTGGCTCCCAGAAACTCAGCCTTACCTGAGCTTCTGAGCTTCTGTGAACCAAGTGCCCATTCTTATATCATCTGAAAAAAAATAAATAGATAAAAAGCATATTCTAGTGTTATTCAAATGTGTCTGTGATGTAATCTTAGTGGTTACAGAGTATATTATTGGGATTCAGAACTTTCCTTTTTATTACTATAATAATCTAACAATAATCTGTAACACTTCTGTCACTATATATCTCTTGTGTTTGCATTCATATTTGTGATCACATTGGTGTCAAGTATTATTGCTTTTATCGTTTTGGACTAATGAGGAAAAATCTAGGAACTTAACGTATAAATATTTTGTTTGTTTTAAAATGTGTTCAAATGATGTCATGACATGCTGTATGAACAAAGGTGTGGCATAAAATGGAGAAAAGTGGTGGGAGAACTATGTCACCATACAGTACTCATATCACTATAATCATCAGGCATACTTAGATCAGTATTGACACAAATACTCATAAACACATTCATGTTTTGAGATAGGATTTGGTTTCAGCAAAGCAACATCGTCTGTTGTATTAAATTAAGATTGCATATTTGGATATTTTGTCTGTTGTATTTTTATTTGACTTCTATTTTTTGTTTTGTATTTACATAAGAGTTATAAGCATATGGGGTTTTATAATTAGTTTGATGTTAACATATTTCAGTGTGTCACTAGTGAAATTAATTTATGCTAGAGAATCTTTAAAAAGGATCTATATGTTATTCAAATATGAGAAAACTGGTATATGCTAGTCATGGGATAAGTATTGAATGACCATTACTGACCTTATCTGAAGCTGATACTATTATGGTATGATTTGAAAAGAGATGGTGACTCTTTAAGGTAATTATTAGTTAATTATTACCTAAAAGTAGTCCAATCTCCTTATTCCTGTTTCTGTATCTCAGATCTGCTGGATTTAAATGTGGGGCCTGTTAAAAACAAATACAGTATTTTGAGAAATCTGATATCCTGTCAATTGTAAGATATATTCTTTTTATCTCCACTATAAATAAAACACACTGCCAATTAACTGTAAGAAGCCACTGATTATAAGACATATGAATTACAGAGTTGTTAAAAACAAAAAGGCACCTAATAATCAATGATATATTGAACCTAAATTTGGGTAGACACTATCACAGTTAATACCTAACTAGAAACCATTTTAAGATATGTCCAACTAAAGCAACCATGGAATATGGTCAAGGAGTGATTCAACTTCCTTAACTTCAATTATTTCACCTCTAAAAGAAAGGGAATAAGCCAAATATGATCTTATGTATTTTCAAGCTTTAATTTCTCTGATTCTTTGGCAACTTCTCTAGAGCTGATATTGATCAGCCCTGGCAGAACAGAGCACCATTTTAATTTCCTACTTCAGGATGTATGTCTTAAATAGCTGGGGGACATGCAGAAATTGTGGAAATGTGGAAATTGATACCAATGTAAACAATCAGAGAGAACTTTTATAATTTTGCTTGGGTTTAACCCTAGGAAGTAAATTAAACAATTTATATTATGCAATTCTTTCACATGTCTTAAAATAATGGTAGGTCACCTATTGACCAGTCTACTTATCTGATTCTGATAATGGATTTTACCTTTTTATTCCTTTACTTTTCAATTCTAATTAGTGCAATTGGGATGCCAGAAAAATGCTAATTTTAGAGTCAAAGCCACATTTCTAATATGTTGCCAAAGAAATTAATATAATTGGATGCTCTACATCTAATTTACCAGAAGGAATAACATTAAGATATATTATTGTAAGTCAAGAAAAAGTTGAGCAATCATTACCTTCCTGTGTTTTACAGGACAAACAGTGTCAGGGACTCAGGCTCTTCTGCCTTGGTGTTCTGCCAAGCTACACATGCAGCTTCCATCTTGTAATCTAGGATGACTGCTCTTGCTTCCATCACTGCATACATGTTTCAGCAAATTCAAAGGTGAGAAGGGCAAATGGAGGGCATTGCCCTTCCCTTTAAGAGAATGGCTCTTAACATATGATGCTTCTCTTCTCATATTTAATTGGCTATAATTTTGTCATATAGTCACACAAAGCTGCAATAGGAGGTTTGAGAATGTAGTGCTTGGCTATATACCTAACTAAAATTCAAGAGCTGTATTATTAAAGAAAGAAAAGAGAATTAGAATTGGTATCACAACATCAAATTCCTAAAATTGATGGAGCAATTTATTTTAGAGATATGTAATTGCGAGGAACTGATTTTTTTTAATTCTATGACTTATGCTAATGTGTGGGTTTCATGATTGACTAATAGAAACAATTTACCCATTCATCTTCCCCCTTTCATAAGAGTAAGTGTTATATAGGAAATGAATTTAAGCCTTGAAAACTTATATCCTAATATCACTGATTTGATTTTAATATTTTAACTTTTAGGGATACTATTCTGATGGGAATTTGTTTTGTGGCAGAGATGTTTGCTGGATCCAGCTATCTTTGATTGCAAGCCCTACTGGGAAGATTTCTCACTACTATTGCCCAACCTTAATCATAAGTCATTAAAAAAAAAAAAAGAGTACCTGAAGTATACTAAGCTATATGAAACATTTGTCTTAATTTTAATAATCAGTGTTTTAGCTTTAACTAAGGGCCACTACTCTTTGCAATAATTTGTTTTACTTTGACTCATAGCCTCAGAGATGAGACTAAAAGCTATACTCCAAACTGTAGATTAGTGGTTCTCAAACTTTAACCTGCATCAGAATCACATGGAGGACTTGTGAAAACACAGATTTCTGGATCCAACCACAGAGTTTCTGATTCAGTAGGTAGGTCCTAGGTAAGGCTCAATAATTTGCATTTCTAGCAGGTTCCCAGATGATGCTGAGGCTGCTGATTCCTAGTCTGGGGAGCACATTCTGAGAACCTTACTTCTGCACAGCCAGAGTTCTGACTGTGGCAAATTCTTTCTCTGAACAAAGCTACCGTGTCTAAGAACTCTGCAACTGAAGTCATAGCCATAGTCTTTTCAAGGTGAGCAAAGAGATTTTGATTGTTGTCACCACTCCATAATACACACATGGCATAGTATCCCCTGATCATTTAAGCTCACTTTCTCACTTTTTGGTCAAATAATGATGATCGTTAAGACAACTTAAGTAAACTGTTTCAAATTTTATCTTGTTATACAAAATTAGCCTACAAGAGTACAGTATCTTAAGTAGATAATAATAATGAGAAGACTCATTATAAGGATACTGATAAACAGTACGGTGTCAAATCAAAATACTATAATATAAATGCTGTTTTAAAATTCAATATCAAAATATCTGACACATATGTACAATTACACAAAAACTTCATTTAAATTTAAGAAAATGATCACAGTAATAATACAAAAGACTTAGGTAGGTATAAAAGTAAGCATTAAGGCCAAGTGCAGAATTTATGGAGAAAGCACTTAAATAGTCAAATAAACAAGTTTTAAAAAGATAAATGCTTGTAATAACTACCAATAATAAATGAAGAAAATAGATTGAAAAGCATGAAAGAAAATAAGGTATTTTAGATACTCATTTTGCGGAGTGTTTTCACTGTGTTCGTTATTAATGGAAAGAAGTATATATCTACAAATTTCATTAAGCCATTCTTTGCAGCATTCATTTTCTCTGACCAGTTGTGAGAAAAAAAGAAAGCTATTAAGTTTTGCAGATGATTAAGAAATTGTTTTATACATTTTGCTTTTATTTTAAGGCAGTTTTCTCTTTTATATTAACTTGTACATGCAAATCTAAAACAGTGTATAAGTTACGTTGGGGGTTGCCTACATGATAATTATAGGATAGTGTGGCAAACACATTAGGTAAGAATTTGAAACTAATCAGTGTTTGTTTTTATTTTAATTAATATACTTCATTTTTTATAATAATTTTAAGTTTACAGAAAAAGCGAGCAAAAAGTACAGAGTTCTCATCAAACCTTCCCCACTACCCACTGTCCCTGCACAGAGTTTCCCTATTAGACTATTTTGCATTAGTGTAGTTTATTTGTTGGGACTGATGAACCAATATTAATGCATTATTATTAACTAAGTCTCCATTTATATTAAGGTTCACTCTGTGCTGTATAGTTTTATGTGTTTTGTCAAACACATGATGTCATGTACCCATGATTACAGTATCATATAGAATAGTTCCACTCCCCAAAACACTCCCTGTGCTCCACTTATTTACCCCTTCCTCCTTATCTTCAAGCCCCTAGAGACCCCTATTTTTTTATTGCCTTTATAGTTCTTTTGACTTTTCCAGAATATCACATAGTTGAAATCATATAATATATAGCCTTTCAGACAGGTATCTTTCACTTAGCAATATGCACTTAAGTTTCTTCCATGTATTTTTATGGCTTGGTGGCTCATTTCTTATTTTTTATTACTGAATAATATTCCATTGTAGTGATATATCACAGTTTGTTTATTCATTCAACTACTGAAGGACATCTTGGTTGCTTTCAGGTTTTGGCAATTTTGAATAAAGCAGCTATAAACATTTGTGTGCAAGTTTTTTTGTGTGGACATTAGTTTTCAACTCTTTTGGGTAAATGCCTAGGGGCATGATTGTTGGATCACATGCTAAGACTACATTTAGTTTTCATAAGAAACTGCCTAACTGTCTTATTCCCAGTAACAATGAATGAGATTTCCTGTTGTTCCACATCCTTGCCAGTGTTTATTTTTGTTAATATTTTGGATTTCAGCCATTTTGATAGGTGTATAGGGGTATCTCTTTTTAAAATTATTTGTTCCCTAATTACATATGATATGGAGTGTCTTTTCATATGCTTATTTATTAACTGCAAAACTTCTTTGGGGAGGTGTCCAGAGCATATTATTATCTGAACCATAACCTCAATGAACAAATGAAAAGTTTATTGTCTTTAAATTACTATTTTCCTCTCATGTGATCTCAGTGGAAACTCTCAAATTCAGCGTGTTATTGCATCTACTTCCTAAGATTATTCATTCAAAATATCAAACAAAAATACTTTCAAAATTATCTACTTAAAATAAAGTTGGGCTTCCCTGGTGGCGCAGTGGTTGAGAGTTCACCTGCCGATGCAGGGGACACGGGTTCGTGCCCCGGTCTGGGAAGATCCCACGTGCCGCAGAGCGGCTGGGCCCGTGAGCCATGGCCATTGGGCCTGCGCGTCCGGAGCCTGTGCTCCACAACAGTGAGAGGCCCGTGTACTGCAAAAATAAATAAATAAATAAATAAAATTTAAAAAGGAGTATGTTTTGCTAACAATCAATTACTTTATAGAGAATTCCTGAAATGCTCCTGCAAAAAGTGAAATAAAGTTTGTTAAGAGATTAAGTTCCAGTAACAAAATCATCCTCATGTTCTAATCAATTTTTCATTTGTAATACATATATAATATATATATAGTATATATAGTCCATGTGGAGATAAATGTAATATATTCATATAAACATCCCTAGATTTATTTCTATAATTGTATAGAAAAAATTAAATTATTAATCTCTCTCATCTTATGGGAAATTCAGTCATCTCCTAATAGAAATATATATTTAATGAAATTATATTATTTTAATTGATGTACCTATGTGCTGCTATTGGCATTTGTTTTGCTAATAAAATTAAACTTTATTCATTCCAGAAAATGACTGGGAGGCAATTTTAACAATGTATTTTTGTGGACAACTGAGAAGTTTGTTCATATAGAACACTCTGTGTTTTACAACCAGGTAACCAACTAGTCATATTGCACTTTCTAAGTCTCTGCTAATAATTTATCCATATATAATACTTGAAGACAATGAAGAAAGTTATCATTTTAATATCTGCTTCATCAATAAAAATTATTAGCTTAAAGTGAAGTTATAAAAATCACATGAACTACTGATCCTTTCTATTAGGAAATTTTGTTGGGTAATTAACTGGACAGGGACACATTTGTTAGGTGTTATGAAATAATATACCTCCCTCAATGACTGATGCTATTCATCCTTCATATGTATTCATAGCTACATATTTACATTGTTGCTGTTCAGCTCTCTTGTAAAGAAAAGGCTGGAACATTGTCACTATCTCCTATCCCATGTCGAATTTAAAATATAAGAAAACATATACCCTTTCAAATAGTCATGTTGAAAAAATTATAATAAAATAAAGCTTGGCTTTCAGTGAAAGCTTGGCTTTCACTTTCAGTAAGTCTAGATCAGAAAGTCAGACTTAATACCAACACCAAACACGGTGAAGCCAGTGCTAGAACCCAATTTGGTATTCTAAGGCCATAGGTATATTCTAAGTAAATAAGTACATGAGTATGAAAGCAAAGACCTTTACAACTATGGACCTAGGAAACACTTCCATGGCTCATCCTTCATAAAATGTGACGTTGAGAATGATTGCCAACTGGCAGAAGATATATTCATACAAGCAGCAGCTGACAGAGATAGGAGTGATGATTAACAAGGGAATGAGACTGGGGAAAGCAGGAGGTTCTCTGAGACCACTTCTTCCCTCAGCTTTTAGTATGGCACTTTGTTCAAGCATCTGGCTTTTTCAGCTCTACCAGGCAGCTGCAGGAGTATGGGCAGCAATTGAGATAAATACACAATAGAGAGGCAATTGAGATAGTTGTCCATTGATCAGCACTTATAGTTTAGTCTGAAAGAGTGAATTGGAGTTACTTGTGCTACTCTAAGCAGCAGCAGTTGAACTAAAAAGGAATTATTTTTCATAAAAGTATATTAACAAACCTGGGGATTCATAGAAATAGGTAGACTGTGACACTTGCAAAATACTGGAATGCTTTTTAGCAAGTGGGAGATTGCTTGTATTACCATTTGGACAGAACTGTAAATATGACCTTCTGCTAATGAACCAGGGAAGCATAGGGAGATATAAATGAAATATATATCATAGAGACCTAAGCCTTCTATCAAATTGCACCTCCTCTCTCTATGGTTTATATATATATATCATTCTGAAGTGACTGGCCTCTTGGTAATTCTATGAAAGAACAGATAGTATTAATAGTAAAAATGATGGTACTGATTATGTTACGTTGGGATGCTTACTATGTAATATACACTGTGCCTAAACCTACATATGCATCATCTCATTTAATTTTCACAATAACACTAAGAATTAACATTACTTTTTGTATTCTATAAGTAGAAAACACTGATATTCAAATAATTGGTATAATTAAGATTGATAGCCTGGAGTTCAAACTCTCAAGTACTGCTACAATCATATCTCAGAAATGATGTTTAATATCACAAAATATTAATATGCTTGATAATTTTAGTTTGGAAATTGATTAATTTTATTACTCTTCATGTCAATAGCATACTTTTCCCAATACATGTAATTGTGCTCGATCATAGTGGATTATCATTATAGAAGATCACATAAGTAAATATGTTACTCCAAACTAGCACAAATATATACATACATACTGGACTAACTTAGTCCATTAATATAAAATCATACTTGAGAAAATGTACATGAATACACAGTATTATATTATAACTTAGTCAAGTGGTTAGTTCATTTTAACTGATTCTTACAGTTGCTTTTTCTGATCATATAAAAAGTGAGAAGCCCATATGATTTTGCAGCTACTCTATAATTCACAATAATGTGAACAATTTCTATGTTAAAAATTGAACAGGACTGAATTAAAATGAAACAGCCACATTAAGTCTTAATCAAATAAAATTATCACAGTTGAAATAAAATAAATTTAATATCCTTATTTTAGATCCTATAGCAAAATTAATTATACTTATATTAACATATTTTATACAATGAAAATCTGAAATGCCACTAAAATACAGAATGACACACAAAAAGAGCAACTGATATTGGCTACACAGATTGTTTTAATTGAAACCAAAATACTTTACACTCTAAGTTTTAATTTGGATATTTCCAGTGTGATAAGATTTTTACATAGCTAGAAATGAAAAGACAAGTTTACTGCATTGTCTCAGTTTCAAATTTTCTAGGTTACAGATTCTATCCAGCTGCTTATAAAAGAAAACATCTTAGTGACTATATAGGGGGCTTAATTGTGCTATCAGAGTACGAATAGAGAATTGCACGTTCACAGCATGTCATTAAGTAATAATAGGATTAGACAAGTCAGAGGATACAAAGGCTGGGGGACTATTTAGACAAGAGGAATTCAAAGGGATATCACAAATATAAGTAGTCAGCAGGTTTGAAGTCAAAGTTCTAGATCCAGGAAATGCAGAAAATAGGATCAGCCATATTATGAATTAGGAAGGCATGGTAGTTTGGGGTTAAATCCAAGGGCTAGAAATCCATCAATATAGAATAGATAGGTCAGGAATGTATAGTTAGGTGAGTGCAGATAGATGAACATTAGAATGATTATGGGGTAGGAGGGTAAGAAGGGAGAGGGGAGGAAAAATACCTGAATATCAGGGAGTCTAGACAAAGAATTTCTTTCTGCTGAGTAGAACTGAGGTTCTTTCCTGATAGTTATAACAATATTATTAAAAATGCAAAGGCAATAAAGACCTCACAGGTTTATAACCAAGGGTTATATAAAGGTTCTAGATCCTTGTCAGCTTGTATAAATTTTCAAAGCTCTCAAGTAAAATAGGATGAAATACACAACCTATGACTTCCTCATGTGGTGTAGAAATAACTCGTGTTTTCACTCTAATGAAATACACGTGGAGTAGAGTGTGATGGGTGTTATTTATCTTCCCATTTGTGATTGTGTTATGCTGAAACAGAGATGTTATTTACAAGTAAACTCTGTTACAATTGATAGGTTAAATGACTGATCTGTCATATTTCCCATAAATACTTGAGGAATTTTTCAAGTGTCTGGTTTAACGCTGTCTATTTGATAATTTGAACATGATAGAAGAGGCCTTATTTTCAGCTGTAAAACACTTGGTTGAAATGAAGTCTTATGCTATGTAAGCTAATCCAGTTGAAGCTTGGAATTAACACCCAGAGCTCCTCCAAGTAAAGGCTCAGAATTCTACAAAGCCCATTTTAAAGTCCACTGGTCTAAGAAATACAGAGGATCATCAAGAAATTGTTGCTGAATTGAAAAAGCTCATGGAATCGAAAGTCTTAAGAGGTCTGAATATTCACCAAGAGTTAAAAGTAAAACATTCAGTCAAAAAAATATTTATCACAATGTCATTATTTTTGTTTGTTTATATTATTTGTTTTGTTTATTTTTATTGTTTTTTAAAATTGGTAGCCTCTTTCTAAACTGAGGCAGCAATATACTGAAATGGTATCCAGGTTTTTAAAAAATGTTGAAACTGAAATTTTTCAAAATTATAAGAAAAATATTGCTAAAGGACTGAGAAAAGTGTCCAAAGGATCAAAGGTAGTACTGAATATTAAGATACTTTAATCAAAAAAATTTAATTCTTCAACATAAGTTAAAACAAAAATCACCAGTAATGACACACCTGTGATTGTGGCTTATTTGATGCCATTATACAGTATAAAGTTGCTGATATTAGTGAGGAAGAATGTTAGAATAGCACATATCTGAGTTGTCATACTGTTTATTGAAAAGATAGAAAATATGGAAGTATTCTAATAAAAAATTAAATAAAAACTAAGACTAATTAAAATAATGTGGGTCAAATCTCACACACATACAGAATAAAAAGCAGTAGACAGAATAAAAAGCAGGAGGAATCTTCAAGCTAGGACAGGAGAGGTAGCTGAAAACCAACCTGCATTTTCCATGCAAATGTAATAGATGCAAATGCTGTGGTGAAAAGTCATGCATTAGCCAGAAGATCTATGGCAGGTTTGATGGCTTCTAGGTCATGAAAGGAACTGATAATGAAGGAGCCAAGATCCAAAGATAGGGCTTTGAAGAGTCAGCCTACAAAATTCTATTTTAGAGTAACAACGTGTAGATCAATGTGGATATTCAAGGTAGTACAAAATTAACACTCATTGTCATATTAGCAGTGCTTGAATATGCCTCTCCAACTTCTCATTAAAACACACAAAATAAGAACAATAAAGAACAAATTGATTCAAACTAGCAAATGCACCAAATATTGTCATAAAGCTGACAAGGAAAGTATGAAAGCGCTCATTTTACACCCTCGAATACTGTTAAAAAACATACAGATTGCCTGTGATACAGGCTAAATTCATAGAGTAACCTACAATTAAACAATGGCGAATGACATTTCAAAATTTTCTGTATGAAGAAAGAAAGCATCACAAATATCTTCCAGTGAATATCACTCTACAGAGAAGGAGGAAAAAGGTTTTCCTCAAATTTTTCATTGCAATGTTACATAAACCCTTCGGAAGTTATTGTTTTCTTAAATGAGAAAATTTTTGACATAATATTTCCATATGAAGATAAAATAGTCATGCGAAATGGCAATAGAAAGTCATTTTAATTTATGCAAGAGCATAATAGTCCATTTATTAATCCAGAAATACAAGACAGTTTAATATTAGGAATCAAACGATGTATTGTATCAAAAGGTCAAATGAGAATATACGTTTTATACAATGCAGCTTCATCCCTAGGAGATTTGTTAATGGAAACACCATTTATATATAATCTAATTGCTGTTATAGAATTCAGGACATATAATTTACCATATAGTTAAGAAATAATTTACCTGCATCCATTAGGGATTTAAGTGTTCTAGTTAATTCCCAATACCCTTAAAAATTTTAAAACTCATTAATTTTAAATATGTTACATACTTCACCAACTTAGTAAACAGCGTATTCTAATACAATTTGGTATCTTAATAAATTTATGGTTGTCATTATGAATATCAATTACTATGCTCTATTACAATGACAGCTTTGGGCTGTTTGTTCAAGACCTAATTGAGAGCTGCTCTGTAAAATAAACACAGTTTAGCAGAAGAATGAGAAATAGATATTTGATGCTGGACGTCCGTATCCTTTCTCTTTATGTTTCTCTCTTTAGTCCACTTCTAATTCAAAAGTGTATCTTTATATTGCTTCCTCTGTTTTCCTCAAATCTGTTGATCTCTAGTTTTAAGAGAAAAAAACTAATGGCTTTAATAGGCAAAGAGAAAACTGTTATAATTTTTAAATAAACTTTCTAATTTTAAAGTCGATCATCATTTACAGAAAAAATTTGAAAATACTATAGAGTTTCCATATACCACATATCTAGTTTCTTTTACTATTAAAACCTTACATTATATGGTCTTTGTGTCACAATTAATGAACAAATATTGATACATTATTATTAAATAAAATTTAAAGAATGATTTCCTAAAAAATTCCCTGTGCTTTATGTAGTCAACTCTTCTCCCACCAAACCCCTGGAAACCATTGAACTGTTTATTTTCTCTATAGTTTTACCTTTTCCAGAATTTCAGGTGAATTGAATGATACAGCATATAGCCTTTTCAGGCTAGCTTCTTTCACTTAGCAATATGTATTTAAGATTCATCCATGTCCCTGCCTGTCTTGATAGTTCATTCTCTGTTTTCATCTAATAATATTCTATTGTATGGGTGTATCACAATTTGTTTATCCATGCACAGACTGAAAGACATTTTAGTTGTTTCCAGTCTTTGGTAATTATAAATAAAGCTGTTATAAACATTCTTAGGCAGGTTTTTATGTGGATATACATTTTCAAATCAACTGGACAAATACCTAGGATTATTCCATAAATGACAATTCATTCACATTGATTGATATTGCTGTTCCAGACTTCTGTATACTTACTGATTTTCCATCAGCTTGATCTATCAATTATTAAAGGATGGGTTTTGAAGTCTCCAACTATAGGCATGGATTTGTTTATTTCACCTTCAGTTGTATCAGTTTGCTTCACATATTTTGACACTGATATTAGTTGCATATATGTTTAGGGTTTTTTGTATTCTTGGATGATATATTCCTTCATCATGTGCCTTTTTAAAATTCTTGATAATTTCTCTTGATCTGAAGACCATTTTGTCTGAAATTAGTAGAGCTACACCAAATTTCTTTTGATTTGTGTTATCATGTTATCTCTCTCTCTTTACTTTCAACCTATCAGACTATATACTTAAAAGTATGTTTATTCTAAACAACATACAGTATATTCTTGTTTTTTTAATGCACTGAAAATTTGCTTTTCTTTCTAATTTATTTTTTAAATTAAAGTATAGTTGCTATACAATATTATGTAAGTTACAGGTGTACAATATAGTCATTCTCAACTTTTAAAGATTATACTCCATTTATGTTATTATAAAATATTGGCTATATTGCCAGTGTTGTACAATATATTCTTGTAGCTTACTTTATACCCAATGGTTTGTACCTCTTACTCCCTACCCCTCCCTATACTATCCCTCACCCCTTCCCTCTCCCCACTGGTAACCTCTAGTTTGTTCTCTATATCTGTGAGTTTGCTTCTTTTTTGTTATATTTACTAGTTTGTTGTCTATTTTAGATTCCACATATAAGTGATATCATACAGTATTTGTCTTTCTTTGTCTGACTTATTTCTCTTAGCGTGATGCCCTCCAAGTCCACACAATTTGTTTTTCAATTTGCATACTTGGATCATTATATTTAAAATTATTTTTCACATACTCGGGTTAATATCCAACACCACAGTTAATGTTTTTCCTATATCTCATTTATTTCTTGTTTATTTTTCTTACTCATTTTCTTCCTTCTCTGATAGTAACTAACATTTTAAATGATTATGTTTTATCTTCTATCATTATATGAAGTATATTTCTTTCTAAATTTTTTTCCAGTAATTATGACTCCAGTGGTAAAATTCTTCTTTATATAGATCCATTTCTGACTATGCCATATTTCTTCTGCCTGAAAACCTCTTTTACCATTTCTTTTATTTTCTTTCTTTTTTTTTTTTTTTTTTTTTTCGGTACACGGGCCTCTCACTGTTGTGGCCTCTCCCATTGCGGAGCACAGGCTCTGGATGCTCAGGCTCAGCAGCCATGGCTCACGGGCCTAGCCACTCTGCGGCATGTGGGATCTTCCCGGACCGGGGCACGAACTCGTATCCCCTGCATTGGCAGGCGGACTCTCAACCACTGCGCCACCAGGGAAGCCCTCTTTTACCATTTCTTGCAGGGAAGGTCTGCTGGCAGTGAAGTCCCATAAGTTTTGTATGTCTCAGAAAGTTTTTACTACTCTTTTATACTTTGAAGAATACTTTTACTATGTATAGTATTCTATATTAGTGGTCTTTCACTTCATTTTCTTTTTTTTTTTTTTGCCTAGTTTTTCTTGAGAATTTGCTATAATTCTTATTCTTGTACATCTATAAATAATCCCCCCTTGACTTCTTTCAAAATATTTTTTGTTGATGGCTTATTGGAGTTTGCATATAATATGCCTAAGTTTGTTTATTGGTATTTATTCTACTTGGTTATGCTCTCTGAGATTCAGACACCTGAGGTTTGGTTTGGTGTCTGTCATTAATTTTGGAAAGTTTTCAGTCATTATTACTTCAAATATTTCTTATGTTCTCTTCTCTTGTTGCTCTCTTTCATTGTTGCAATTACATGTACTTTACATCTTTTGATCTACAGTTCTTGGATGTTTTATATATTTTTTCATTCTTTTTTTCTATATGCATTTTAGTTTGGTGTGGTGATATTATAGTTATTTTAAGTCCCCTGCTGGTTAATTTCAACATCTGTGTCAAATTTAAGTATGTTTCTGATGATTGCTTTGTTTTTTCAGAATATGCTTTTGCCCCTTGCCTTTTTGGCATACCTTCTGATTTTGTTGCTGTTGTTAAAATCTAGGCATGTTGTAATGTCCTGTAATAGGCAATGTCAGGTAATTGGACTTGAGGTAAATAGGCCTCTAGCATGAGCAGTTATGTTAATTATGCTGAGTTGGACTGTGTGTAATGTTTGCTGTAGCTGTGGATGCCTAAGGAGATACTATTCCTCTAGTGCTCTTGGTTTTATCCGCCTCCTCATTTTAGGCTTCCCTAAGTACTCCTCCTCAAAGAAAGTCTGTATCTTGCAGGCTTTTTAGCTATAATCTCTTGTTCTTGTGCTAGAGCACTCACTGTTGGTATAGTGGTAAGATGAGTCAGAGGAAAATACTATAATGTTTTAATTACATCTCCATCTTTTAGTAGACCCATGTCTCAGCATTCTGATCTTCACAAGGGTTTCTCCAGTGATATAGGTTTATTTTCTCTTTTCCCCACTCCCTTACTAGGCAACAGTGTTCCCAATCTATTTTCCTAAAACCCTAACCCTTGTGGACTCTTCCCTGCCCCTTATGTGATATTAGAAGGGTGGAGGGAGGTGGAGTGAGAAAAGTGCTCTTCTCTGG
Organism: Mesoplodon mirus; assembly: GCF_964341445.2. Classification (NCBI taxonomy): domain Eukaryota; kingdom Metazoa; phylum Chordata; class Mammalia; order Artiodactyla; family Ziphiidae; genus Mesoplodon; species Mesoplodon mirus. The sequence continues at coordinate 49,922,987 of NC_138984.1, forward strand.
CTGGCATAAGGCTCTAGTAAATTATTTTCCCTTAGAGAGTGGGCTTTTGTTACAGAGAAGTCTCTGGGTGTATTTCACAATTATTACCCCTTTTCTTCCCATGCACATTCCATAAGGAACTCTTTCTCAGATCTTCATCATGAGAAACTAGTGGGGTTATTGGAGGTAAGGCCCATAAACATATGAGGGCCCACTGAAGACTGCAGGCCCTCAGGAGTTTCTCATTCTTGAGCTATTCTACTCTGTCACACTTCAGTGGTTTATGACAATTACTATTTATATGTTCCTGTCAGCTTATGGCTCAAGTGGTTTTTTCTTCAAATAAGAAGATCTCAGCTGTGACTCTCTGAATGCATCTCTCTCTCTCTAGTTTTCATGGTGATTATTTGTCCTGCAGTCTCATTTCTCTGATGAGTCCAAGAAAAGTCAGAGTTTTTTTCTTTTCTTTCTTTTTTTTTTTTAGCTTAACCTTGTTGTAAAAATGGATGCATCAACTTCCACACTCTTTACTCATTGGAAATGAAGCAAGAAATTTGTTTTTTTTTTTACGATTCAATGTCATTTTACTTGAGTGGCTAAGGTATGTGTATTGTGTGTATGGGGATGAGTTAGGGCATGGCAGGAACGGGAACCAATGTTACAGTACTTATTTTTGTTGACTTTTAAATTTTTTTGACTTCATTTTTAGATAATAGCCATTCTGGAACAATGAGGAATTCTTAAGTCTAGTCATCAAAAGCAAATAATTATACATAAAAATTTTACACACAGAAAAAATTAAAAACCCACAAATGTTTTTTGTTTGTTTGTTTTGTTTTTTGGTTTTTATTTTTCTAATAAGGCCATGAATATCTCCAGGGATATGAAAAGCCACTGGATGAAAGTGGCACATCTTCCTTGAGTATTAGTTATACTGGAAGGTTTGGTAAAAATCTCCTTCATAAAACATGATAAAATTGCCTACTAAAAGAATGCAAAAATTAATGTAAACATTGAAAATAAGACATGAGCTTGGGTAAACTGTTCACTTTGAGTTCTGCTCCCCAGATCCTCAGTATGTACTTTACTCTCTTTGTTATTAAGGACACTTTGACAAACATTTTGCAGACTATTAGTTTACAAAATTAAAATAGAAAAGTTTTTGAGAGGAGATTATTTTTCAGATGAAGTTTCTTAAGTGTTTCTAATTACCTTCTCCCTCCCTTTCTGAAAACCTGCATTATTGTTTTTACTCTAGAAGACAGTGGGATATATAGAATTATTTTAGAATTATGCTTTTTAAAAGTAAAAATATGCATTCACAACACCCTTTGCTTCTTTGCCAGTTATTCCTCTTGAAAGCCTTTTGACCAAATATTTTGTTTAGCAGTTCAATTCATAACAGAATCTTAAACAGGTAAAATAGAATTTTTTTTTTACTTTTCAATTTTATTTGGTCTCAATACAAAACATCAGAGACATAAGATACTATATCCAGTGACACTTCAGTTGAGATGTTTGCTCATTTGCCCTGTTATGAAAATGTGTTCCCATCTGTTTGAGATCATTAGCAGAAGTCTTGCTTTCTACAAAGATGTGGTAAAAACTTTCTTGAATTTTATCTACTAAGGAATGAAAGTAAATATTTTAATGACAAGAACAACACACTCTTTTCCCAGTAATTTGGTGCATTTCAAAAACGGCTCAATTTTTGAACTTTTCCTACTTAATAAAAAGAGATATGTGACTTATTTGTCTTTTAGTTATTTCTTGTTCCTTATTACTCACAAAATATAGGGAAGGAGCACTCTATCAGTATCTTCATTTCCAAGCCTTCAGAAAATATTAAGAATTATATTGGCTTTTATAAACCTGTATGGGTTTTTTTTTGTTGTTTTCTTTTTTTCTTTTTTTTTTTTTCTGCAGTACGTGGGTCTCTCACTGTTGTGGCCTCTCCCATTGTGGAGCACAGGCTCCAGACGTGCAGGCTCAGTGGCCATGGCTCACAGGCCCAGCCACTCCATGGCATGTGGGATCTCCCTTGACTGGGGCACGAACCCGTGTTCCCTGCATCGTCAGGCGGACTCTCAACCACTGCACCACCAGGGAAGCCCCAAACCTGTATGTATTTTATAGTTTATTTAATTTTCTTTTTATGTTTTCACTTAACCTATATGTTAATCTTTAAAAAGTGTAATAAGGCAATTTTTAGGTCTAAATAATGGTCTCTTTAAACATTCTGGAATACTTATAGGCTTGATTTTAAAAATTTACAGAACTGTTTGTATACAAGATATATTCCTCTTGCAGAATAAACATTTTTATTATTATTTTAGACATATTTAACAGAAGTTGTAGTCTTTCACAAATTACTTGGCCTGGCAGTCCTAGGAGTGGATAAGCATCTCTGAAATGGAGTTCTAGAAGAAGAAAATTTCTACCATAAACCCTTGGTAAAAAGAGATTGAAGCTCTTTTGTGGTTGTTTAGAAGTCATAAGTACTGGTGTTTCATAATAACAAAATTTAACCCTTGAGTTTTACATGTGAGTATCAAGGATACAAATAAACAATTGTTAAATTCTGCTTCTTCTGCATTTTATTGAAACTAGGGACTTTCTCTAAGGCTATAATAGATATGATGCTAAAAAGCTCTTTTAGCAAATTAGGCCAATGTTTAGTGGAGAGTAAATTAAGATTAAGCATCATTATTTGCAGTTAAATGGTTTTGAGAGATATCTAGCAATAACATATGAAAAGTGTGACTGCATCTAAACTGACTCTCCACCATCTAAATGATGCATTAGAACTGTGAAAAATAATACAATTCTGGAATTCTTTCCTAAAAGTAGAAAAGAATTGCATCAAAGAAATGAGATTTTTTTTCTGAATATAGAGTTGTTATTTTAATCATTACATTGATTTCAAAGGAGTGCTAAACCTGTGATAGTATTTGGATGTTTCAACTAGGCTAGTCTATAGTTCTCAGTTATCCAAACACTAATCTAGGTGTTGATGTGAATGTATTTTGTCAATGTGATTAGAGTACATACTCAGTTGATGCTAAGTAAGGGAGATTATTTTAGGTTACCTGGTGGGCCTGATCTTCCAGTTGAAAAGCCTTAAGAGGTGAGGTTTCCCTGATATAGGATAAATTCTGCCCATGGACAGCAACTTCAGCCTATGACTGAGAGTTCTAGCCAGCCCTTCTTGACAGCCTGGATTTTGAATTTACAAAACCAGCTCCACAATTGCTTACACCAATTCCATGCAGTAAATCTCTTAACATGTATCCTCTTCTGGGTCTCTTCTGAGCCCTTAATGATATACTACCAAAACAAAAAATATAAATTACAAACACATAGTAAATATCAATTTAACTTAAGTAAATATCAATTTAACTTAAATTTTGTAGTTAATAATCAGTGTAATTCTTTTTTTTTTTTGCGGTACATGGGCGTCTCACTGTTGTGGCCTCTCCCATTGTGTAGCACAGGCTCTGGACGTGCAAGCTCGGCAGACATGGCTCACAGGCCCAGCCGCTCCGTGGCATGTGGGATCTTCCCAGACCGGGGCACGAACCCGTGTCCCCTGCATCGGCAGGCGGCCTCTCAACCACTGTGCCACCAGGGAAGCCCCCTCAGTGTAATTCTTGAATAAACTTTTTACTATGACCTCTAAGATAAATATTGTAAAATAACAAAGATGTTTTCTTTATTTTAAAATTCTTTAACTGAGTTATAATGCTCATAGGGTATGTTCACTCTTTTTTGTGTCTGTACAGTTCTACAACATTTGAGAAATGAATAAAGTAGTGTAATCACCACGACAATCAAGATATAAAATTGTCACATCCCCAAATTTCCCCTTGCTCTTCCTTAATCAACCACCACCTCCACTACCAGCCTGTAAAAACCACTGATTTGTTTTCTGTTCTTATAATTTTGTCTTTTCAAGAAATGTTAAAAAAAAAAAAAGACATCATGCAATATGTCACCTTTTATATCTGGACTATTTTACTTACATTAAAGCATTTGTTCTTCATTCATATTTTTGTGTATATTAGCTCTTTCCATTTTATTGTAGAGTAGTATTCAATTACATGGGTGTACCACAGTTTGTTTAGACATTCTCCAGTTGAAAGATATTTTACTTGTTTCACATTTTTTGTGTAATTATAAATGAGGACTTACAGGATATTTTTCATTGCCTCTTGAATGTATTCATTTAAAAGATATTTACCAAACTCTTATTTTGTGAATGGGTTTATGGTACCCCAAATAAGATAATATATAAAGTAGTCATAGTTTGAGCTCTACAAGTTTATAAAATTGTGATAAAAATGAATAATTAAGCAATGACTTTGAAAGCAGTAGATACATCTGTGCATGAAGATCACACAGCTATAGCACACAGTGTAGTTCGTGGAATCAGGGAATAATTTCTAAATTCTGTGATCTTTAACTTGGTGCCTAAAGAATCCAGATGTGATTCTTAAAATCAAGAAATCATAGTTTAATCCTTGGCCCTACCAGATCTTATTTTGTCAAGTCCTGAAAACTGACTGGATCTTAGATTTCTCATCTGTAAAAGAACACTGAATAAGATTAATTCTATAGTGCCTTTAATAGCACTAATTTTTGTAAAAAAAAATTATAAATCTATTATGCAAGCAATAAATTAAATGAATGTGAATTCAAAACCATTTGTCAACAAGAAAAATAAAAGTACTATAAATTTTGTAGAACATAAAAATTATGGTATTAAAGTTCCAAAAACATTAGAAAATTAATGTTTTCCAAGAAAATTAATGTTTTAGTGTGCTGTTACAGATCTTTGAACCCAGTTCAACTTTTAAATCTCTGCCTCCTGAGTTGGTTCATTGATTACTTGATCTATAGATGAACACATGCAACTATTTTGGGGTAATTGGTTTTCTAGATTTTAAAAATGTCTTTCCAGGGAAAGAAAAATTAATAGAACCTTAAAATGCACTCTGAACCAATTTTTTTTTTTTTTCGGTATGCGGGCTTCTCACTGTTGTGGCCTCTCCCGTTGCAGAGCACAGGCTCTGGACGCGCAGGCTCAGCGGCCATGGCTCCCGGGCCCATCCGCTTCACGGCATGTGGGATCCTCCTGGACCGGGGCACGAACCCGTGTCCCCTGCATCGACAGGCGAACTCTCAACCACTGCGCCACCAGGGAAGCCCTGAACCAAATTTTTGAAGTAAAAAAAATTAGTGCAGAGGTTCTGGCTATAGGAAATAGAGATAATATCTATTTTATCTGTGTGGAGAATCACGTTGTCAAAGATTGTCTTTGCCATAAGCTAATGTATGGAGGCATTCCATTCAAAACAATTCTGGTATGGCCTTCAAATTACCGTGTATGAGCCAAAGAAAAGAAAATGCTTTTCAGGAACAATTATTTCTTGCCTAGTGATATTCATCCTGCTACAATAAATTTTTTTCCTGATATCTCTATGACAAAAGTAGTTTGCCAATAGCTTCAGACATGTTCTTTTCAAGCTAGGCCTCAAGAGGAAAATTTTAGATAGAAGAAAAGGAAACTCCACCACTTATATTTTAATATGTCTAGGAGGGTATATGCAAATCGCCTAATAGACTTTACTAATGTATCTCAATTTCATTAAAAGATTGCTGGTGTAAAATTTAAAATTAATTATGTATATTGTAATTTCTGGATATAATAAATTTAATCGAAAGTTATTATGAATTAAAAATGTATGTTTAATCTATATTTTAAAAATAACTCAAATATGTATAGACAATTAGAATGCATTTTTCCAGACTGGAATTTATGGCTTTCATCAGGTAATAATTGGGTTTTAATTAAAATCCTCAAGGTCTATATTATTCATTTCTTCCCAACATTTTTCATGGCCTGTGTTTAAATGTCTATTTTAAAATATTTGTTTAGAACCTGAAACCCGTTTTCACTTGGAAACCATGTTATACTTGTTAAAAAGAAAATAAAATGGTGTCTGACAAAAACGTTTGAGCCATAACATTCATTTATCCTTTTCATAAATATTTAGTATTCCATGTAGTATTCTATATTAAGCACTGAAAATAAGAGTGAACAATATCATGTCTTCCTTGAAGAAACTCATACTTGAATGAGAGAAAGTATCCTAATCTGAGAATCTCTTTTTCTCCATTCAAAGATATTCAGCACTATATCAGTTAAATTCGCAGTTCTATGTCTCTTAGGTACAATTTGGTATATTTATCAGGAAAGTATAGGTTTCAGAGGATGTGTACTTGCCAAACATATAGCCTCTCCTCATTTCTGTGAAAGCACAACTCCTCTTCCATTAAACGACAAGGTGATGGTTCATCTCACTCTCCTAAGACAGTTACTCAAATGGGAAAGCCAGTTTTTTCTTGTATTTCACATTCCTACACCTCACTGTTCCTGGTCTTTAACTAGGATTGGGTTTCAGCATGACCTAGGGAGACAATGGGAGCAAGATATTTCCCAATTTCTGAATGTCTAGTTACAATAGCTATCATAAGAAATTGAAACTTTACTTTGACTCTGACACATGGAGAGAAAGCTATTACGGCAAGAACAGCAAAGTGGAAGAAAATAGAGTTTCTCCTCTTTGCCAAATAAGATACCAATAAACAGTGCAATATCCCTCAGGGGATGACAGAGAATAGCACTACATTTAAAATTTTGAAAGGCACAGAAGTGACAATACATGCTAAATTTCTCTTTTATTCCCCTGCTTGTTAATGGTAAAGTGAATGCATCTTGGATATCAAAGTAGGTTAATGTAAACTATGATGTGATATAGTCTTCTTACGAGTAATTCAATATAATACTTGGCCCCCTGGTATGTGGATGTTAAACTGGACAATGTTTACCTTTGCACCAGTAAAATTTGATGTACCTACTAACATATGTTCAAAATATGAAAAACAAAATAAAAATTGACAGAACCAAAGGGCAAAGTCGACACAAAATCATAGTTAAAGTGTTTAATACAAATTGTTCAGTGCTTGAAAGAGCAGAAAAATAAATAATATAGATTTGAAGAACACAGTTAACTACCTTGAGTTAATTAAATATATATACATGTGTTTTTGTGAGTGTGTGTATTTAGTCGTTGGGAAAACAACTGCAGAACACACATGGTTTTCAATTTCAAAGAACTTCCATAATATAAACTTAATCTGCTCAGTGGATTTAAATGAATTATAATAAAGGAAAACAAGAAATCAATAACATAAAGATGATTAGATAATCTTCAAATGTTTGGAAATTAAGCATCCCAGTATCCCCGAGTATGTCAGTCATTGAACTTAAAACTTAACATGTGAGTGTCTAATTTAGTTCTCACAACATCTCTATGAGAAAAATTTTATTATCCCTATTCTACATAGAATAAGACTGAGGTTGTGATATTATAAATGACTCTGCTAATGTCATATAGCCGGTAAGTGGTAGATCTTGGATTTGAACTTTGGGATACTAGGCTTAACTGCAAGTGGAGAGCCTCCCATATAGATTCCACTTCTAGCAAAGTATTTTAAATAATTGTTTACATGTTCATGTGGCCTGCAATGTTTGTGAAGTATACAAAACCAACATTCACATCTTCCTCATGTTTCTCATATAACCTCTACATAATGTCTTGCCACATGGTAACTGATTAACAAATGTTAGCTGAATTGAATATTATCTGTGGTTCAACAGCAGACAATCCAGCATCTGAAGCTCTCTATACCTGTTCTTCCAAGGCAGAGCATTCATCAAACATCTACTATGTGTTTTCCTATGACAAAATGATTCTACAATAGTAACAAGAAATTGGATAAATATACAGATATGTTTCTTTCTATTAATGGACTGATATGTTGATGATATTTTACAGCTGGCACAATTAAGTAATTTCCTTCAACTCAAGAGCTAAGCCTTAATAAACCAGGAAACCAAAGTCAATTTAATGACGTATTAAAATAGATCAAGTAAGGAGTAAAATGTCAAATTTATAGTGAAACAAACACACATACAAACAAAAATATATTTTTAAAGTTACCAATAATTGATAGTGTTGGCTCTAACATGACCTCTCAAGACTCCTTAACCATGAATATTGATGGTGGGTATATTATTATATTAAAACAACTCTTTATAAGTAGAACCTGAATCTTTACTTTTTTAGTACTCTTTAAACATTTACTTTAATTACTGCGTAATTATCTTTTATCATTTTCTCTCCCTTGATTATTTGAGCATTCCTCATGTATATGCCATGTATCCACAATGATATATCTGAAGATCTGCATGTGGGTGACATCATATAACATATGCAGTATAAGGGACCTAGAAAATATCAATGAAAAATGTGTCCTATAATAGTTCAATGATTGCCTTTAAAAGAAAACTTATTGCCTAATAGTATTGTCTATTAGTTTTAAATAGTTGAAACAATAGTCATTGACTGAGGAATAAACTAAGATCTTCTACTTCGTGGAGTTTAATAATATTAAAATTTAAAAAAAAACAGATTTCTGTTTTAATCCATTTAATTTTTTATAAGACAAAAGGGATGTTAAGTTCCCCAAACAGTGATTTAAATCATAAATTTCCAAATGTCTGAAGATTGTAATCAATATATTTTAACAATTACAAATCCTCTTTAGTTGCTAGAGTGTAAATCTGGTGAATTAAATGACTATATAATATTTTGTTGTTACTGTTACTTTTACATATTCATCTTCAGTTAATGAAATCCTTGCTTTTTTCTATCTCTTATAGTATTATTTTATGTATGAAAATTATCCTAAAGAGAAAAATATAGAACATGTTTATAAAAATACTACTCCCTCGCCTTTACTTTTAAACTACATATAAAAGGAACAGATAGTACTCAAGGGCTTTTGAACAGAAGAATTATCCTGAAAAGTGCACCAAGTGGCTCATGTATGTGCAGTAAACAATTTTACCCATTTAATGGATGGCAAGAGGGAAAGGAATTCCCAAATTTATTTTTAGCATGTTTTAGTGTCAATGAGTTCTGTGAAATTGTGAATCATGCTTCATATCCCATTTTTATGGTGCCGAATCTGTTCAGATATTAAAGTTAGCTCTCCGAGGCATCCTGAAAATGTTTACCCTATAGCTCAGATTGTGTCCATATGCTAGTAAAGTACTGTTTAAATTGGTAGTGAACATAACCTTTCCATCTACAACAAAAATATGCAACTAAAAAAATCCTCAGTACAATGTTAAAAAAAGTGATAGCTTTTAATGTTAGCTTTCTGTTCCTTCTTCATTCTAAAATTTTATGTTACTATATTTTACTACCATGAGACTGTATGTCCTTGAAATCCAAATTCTCTAGTTAACACTATAAAGCAAGATCCAGAGACTACTGAGCAAGTTCCTGAAGTTAAAATATCAGATCATTTGGTTCAAACAACTGTCATTATTATAATTTTTTTAAGAAAAATATGCTTTTGAGATCATGGTTACAGAACATACTCATGATTTCAATCCCACACAATACTTTAACTCCATAAGGTGTGTGGGTGGCTATTTCAAATTGACATAGTTTTGTGTTATTTTTTATATGCAAAATTATTATCAGATGGAAGGGAAATTAAATATTCTGAATGTGATAAAAAACCTCAGTGTTCTTGACTTAAATCACCAACTGCTAACTACTGCTAAAATTTATCCATTTTTGGAAAATGAACAAACTTGACAACATCAGTAGTCTTAACAAAAAATAAAAATAGAACATTGTCAAAATATCTGAACAAATTCTTGTGTGAAATGGCTGGATGTATAAAGATGAGAAAAATTGATAAATGAGCCATACTTTATCAAATCATTTACTGATACTTACTAAAATATTTTCCAAAATGTAATCATTGACATTAATATGAATATTTTTAGATTGACTTTATGAAACATGTTATGATATACATTTTAATAATGGAATAAATATAACACTTTACAGAAAATTCTATCCCTGTTTTTCAGTCACTGGTTACTTCAACTGATAGGAAATTAAGCCTCTTGTCAAATAAGGACATCACAATATGCTTACCAATGATGTAATATAATGTAGGATCAAGTCAATAACCTCAGTAATCCATATTATAAGGCAAATGAAATATATTATATCAGTTATTTTGTCAGGTTATCATGGATATATACATAATTTTTCGAATATTAGTGGATTTCTGAAATAATGAGGTTTATAAACTAACATTATAAGCACTTTTATGAAAGAGTTTGCATGGCATCGTAGGCAGAAATGGTAGCTGAATGTTCGCTGTGCTCCTCCATGTTAGAGGTTTTTGATTTTTTTTCCTAATCTAATATGGGAAAATATAGCATATCATTAGTGCTTTATTTTTCATTTTCCCTGAGTTCTAATGTGAAGGGAATGGGTTCCTTGACATCCAGTATTTTGGAATTTGTTTGCAAAGCTTACTTTTGTTCTCTCCTCTATGAATATTTCTCTTATATCTCTAATGTGATTTTCCATTAACTTGTTTTATCACTACATTGTATTCTTTCTATATTACTGATTTTAACTCCTTGTCTATCAACATTATCCAGCTTTGGTATAATTATTTTTCAGTCTGTTACAGTGATAAACAGCAAGCAAAACAGAGCAGTTCATCTCCCTGTGCATGGAGAACTCTTACTAGTCAGCTAAATCACACCGTAATACATCTACTTTAAGATGATTTCTGGGCAGCAATGACACCAGAGATCCTAGCTCCAAGTACCCTGGGAGATATGAGAGTCCTCTAAGCCCTCAGATTATCTATTATCTCCTCAACTCCTCTCCACCAAAAAAAAAACAATCTGTAGTTGCATCTTCAAGAAGGAGGAAGGTATGGTCCAAATTTCAAATTTCCAAAGTTCCTTACAAGATGACCAGCCATCTTTGATCTAGTGGCTAAATTGCTCCCCCTGCAAGTTGATAGATCTCAGTAAGATGTACTCAGATCATTACCTTTAACGAAACCCCCGTCATCTTTATTATTTTAAAAATAAATTTAAATTCTTGCTGTACAAAACAAGAAAAAAGATTAAACCCTTTCTTTTCACTCTTACTTCATGACTGTATCTTATATTACATTATTAAACATAAATCAGCTTTCAGGACTGAAGAATATATTCCCCCCGGGAGTGTCAGTTGCCTGCACCTCTCAGCTAAGTCCCTTTCTTTTAATTAACCTTTGTTGCAGAAATCCATTTTGTCTATGCTTATGTCTAATCCTAGGGTCTGTTTACCTTCAATGGCCAGTGGATGTGGGGCCCCATTTCAGTATAACACTGAACCATCAAAGCCTCAAGACTCCCTGTGGGATTGGCTGAGGACTTTGTTGTGATTACTTTACACCCCAAATTCTCTCTTTGCTCAGTCCTATTTGTAACTCCTCCTCATATGTATTGATATTGAGATCCCTTCCCAGTGAATTCCTGAACTCAAATCTCTAGCTCAGTCTATTTCTTGGAAACATAGCTGCATATTGCCCATTACCAATCTTAAAATACACTAACATATCTTACAAACTATACTATTATTCTTCCCCTAAATAAATCATGTTTTGAAGCAGAGAAGGTAGTAAACAAAGGGAATACTGAGTTAGCCAAATAGCCTCATGAAACAAACAAATAAAAAATTAGAAATCACTACGAAGAATAGAAAGAACAATAATCACACTTTATTACCTAGTTGGGAGTCAAATAGCTAATTGGCATTGTTGTGAAACCACAGATAGAAGGAGCATTCAAGGCTACATTTTAAACAATGATTTATCCAAATACCCTAAAACAAGACCTGACTATAAGGAATAAAACCCTTATCATCTGGAAGATGATTCTTTATATGGCTCCTCAAACTGTAATAAAATTCAAATTAGGCATACACAATTTTTAGTAATACTAACAAAACAAAATGAAAGGATCATTATGACAGCACTGTGGGTGATATAATACTGACCTATCTGGTCTAAAAGAATTCATGGTTTAAGGAGTCGATAAAGTGTTTCCATATCATAAAACGTATGTGAAATTCATGGGGGATTAAAAAGTCTCTGACTTAACAAGTATAACTTTGAAAAATTAAGCAAAGTCTGAGCCTAATTACAAATGCTATTAAAAAAAAAACAAAAAACTTAATCTCCTGAGAGAAGCAATGAGTCCCAGACGCTGACCAAAATTCATTGACTTGATAATCCATGTCCTATAAAGCTGACTGCTCTGAGGCAGTTATCTTTTTCTTGTTGATCTTATAGGATCGCCACAAACCAAAAGTATCAAAATAAATGTCTTTATAAACTTAAGAATCTTTATAAACCCATTCAAAACAGTCATATATAATATCAAATTGAATTGTAAATGACTTAAGATGAGCTAAATGTTTAAAGTTCATATTTCTAAAAATTAATTTTTGAATTTTATTATATTGATATATTTACATTTAATAAATTCTACATTGGAATGCATTAAACATAGGATTGTAAGGGATTTTCTCCAAGTACATAACTTCTTATTTATTAAAGAGAAGAACAGAAAACTCTTGAATCATTTTTATAAATTCTCTGTATGTTCACATTATTAGCAGCAGTTTGCATGGCAATTTTTATAATACTAATAACATAGTAGGATTTTTTTTCAAAGCCCACTTTTAAATGTTGCACAGAGAGAAACTTCATACCCTGTAGTAATGCTGAGTAATGTAGTCCTCATCTGAATTGGAGGTACTCATTCATTAGTCCCACCACATACTCTGACATCTCTTGTCCAAGAACTGCACCTTTTCTGATATTCAGTGTCTAAGACATGATAATAAGAGCTAACTGAGATATCATCTCACACCGGTCAGAATGGCCATCATCAAAAAATCTAGAAACAATAAATGCTGGAGAGGGTGTGGAGAAAAGGGAACCCTCTTGCACTGCTGGTGGGAATGTAAATTGATACAGCCACTATGGAGAACAGTACGGAGGTTCCTTAAAAACTACAAATAGAACTAGCATATGACCCAGCAATCCCACTACTGGGCATATACCCTGAGAAAACCATAATTCAAAAAGAGTCATGTACCACAATGTTCATTGCAGCTCTATTTACAATAGCCAGGATATGGAAGCAACCTAAGTATCCATCATCGGATGAATGGATAAAGAAGATGTGGCACATATGTACAATGGAATATTACTCAGCCATAAAAGGAAATGAAATTGAGTTATTTGTAGTATAGCATAGGTAACAACCTTGGTTTGTGACTGGCGTCTGAAATAGGTGGGAAGATGGTCTTATAGAACTGGACACTTAACCTGTGGAATCTGATGCTATCTCTGGGTAGATAGTGTGAGAATTGAGTTATATTGTAGACACAAATGTGGTGTCATGAAGACCTGCTTGGTTGTGTGAGCCCCCCCCCCAATAGTGGAATTGGGTCCAGAACCCTTTTAAATACTATTGCGAGCAGATAGAAATTATAGCACAATGTATATATTTGAATTCCTTCCAAGTGAACATATTGACCATAATCCCAAATAATGGTGTTTTATTTGCCATCATCTTAATTTTCAATGAATATGTTTTACAGCACACATACACTGCAGATAAGAACAATTCCTCCACTTCAGATAGTCTGAGGTGCACGTAGCTTTTAATAAATAAGAGGATTGATAAAGAAATTGTTTATTATTAGAAAGCATCTTCAGCAGAAATTCCTGACAGTTCAGCTTCTAAGATAATTCGCCTTCACTAGTGCTAAAGAGATTCAGTAGTTGTGTCAAAACACTTTCATCAAACTATACCAATGGTGTTCGTAAGCCAGGATACTGTACTTAAAAGTTTAAAAGTACAATTTTATACCATTTTTCTCCTACGAAATTTCGAAGTCACCGACAGATTGGTACATTAATGTAATATGTTAAAACTAGATTTACTAAAACTCAATATGACCAATATTCATTCATTCACCACCTGTTTATAGAGTCATTATCTGTGCCAAGCCATTTTCTGGGTGTTAGGAAAATAAACTTGAGTAAGTCACCTTCCTGGCTTCAGGGAGCTCCAAGTCTACTGGAGGAGGCAAATATAAAAACAGAAAATACAAAATAAGGAGGAAAAAAGCAAAGTAGAAGTATGTACAGTCTGTGATACAATATTTTTGTAACCATGACTGAGGGTATGCAGTTGACTTTAGGAAAGGCACCATAAAGTTTCTCCATATGCTGCATCAAAGGATGCTTGTGATTAAGGCAGGTGAGGTCTGCAGAGGATGTAGAGTAGGGCAAGAAGTGCAGTGGATGTAGAGACAAGAATATCACTCTGTGTATGGAATTATAAAAATAATGATAAAGTATGAAGCAGGGGAGTGGTGACACTCAGTGCCTATAAGGTAATTGTATAATCCCTTAACATTGCTGAAAAGGTCTTTTAGGGTCTGTTATGATCTACCATTCAGCCTCCTTTATCTTGCTGCCCTTAGCCCTTTTACTCCAATCTCACCAGTTACATTGTTTCTCCTTCTGTCCACAGTGTTTGTGCCCACTGTGTTCTCTCTATCTAGAAACATTCCCAACACTTAACATCTATCGTCTTTCAGATCTCAGCTCAAGTGCCAGTTTCACAGTGAATATTCAGATGATTCTCTCCCCATTTTAAGTCAGATTCCTTACTTAGTTATTCATCAGTTTATACTTGAATACTTATTTGTAAGTTTATTGGATTAAAGAATGTTTCCCTCACTTGACTGTTCCCTAAGAATAGGACCTGAGCCTGATTTTTGCTTTTCAGTGTTTAGTTTAGGGCCAAAACTCAGTAGGTAGGCAAAAAATACTTATTTAATGAATAAAATTATAATCTGTGATATAGCATTAATACCTGGTATAGTTCACATGGACACATAAGGCATAATATATAACATAAAATACATAATGTAAACTAATATATTTAATATGTATATACCATTTAATATGCAAAAGGAAGAGATTGCTGACTACCTGCCTGATAGACATTTTTCTTTCAATTTAATGACAAAAACTCCAATTTTATTCAGGGAAGTGATTGTCTGATTAAAAGATTTTATTCCCTTGAATCTCTCACAGTTAGTTGTGACCAGTGAGATAGAAGTAGATGTATTCTCTGAGATTTTGTGGAAAATTTCCTAAAGAGAGCTGACTCAACTGAGTAGTGTCTGTATTTTTCTGACTCCATGTGCTTTTTTTTTTTTAGAGCTGCTTAAAACTTGAACAAGATGCTTTGAGATAAGCTGGACTGTGAAGTGACCTTAAGGATGGAAGCCATGGGTTACAATTAGGTATCAGAAAGATACAAGGAAGTTGGGTCCACTAATCATTCTACTTTGTAATTTTTTCTTTACCTGAGAAACAAAATTATACTATATATGATAATAAATATATTACTTGGTAAACTTATTGTAGTTGCAATGAATAGACATTCTGTAACAGGGGAAAAGTGGAGGAGTAACTAGTCAGGGATTATTTGAATTGTCAACTAGTAAAATAATGATGCGCTAACTGCAAAAGCTATTGTGAAGAAATTATAAATAATATGGGAATGTAAATTTGTACAGTCACCATGGAAAACAGTATGGAGTTTCCTCAAAACAAAAATAGAACTATCATATGATCCAACAATTTCACTCTTGGGTATATATCCAAAGAAAACAAAAAACACTAATTTGAAAAGATACACGTACCCCAGTGTTCATAGCAGCATTATTTTAAAAGGTCAAGATATGGAAGCAAACTAAGTGTCCATCAACAGATGAATGGATAAAGAAGATGTAATATATACATCTATCTATCTATCTATATACAAAGGAATATTATTCAGCCATAAAATATGAAATTCTGCCATTTGCAACAACATGAATGGACCTAGAGAGTATTATGCTAAGTGAAATAAGTCAGATAAAGACAAATACTATATGTTATCACTTTTATGTAGAATCTGAAAAAATAAGACAAATGAATATATATACAAAACAAAAACAGACTCACAGATATAGAGAGCAAACTAGTTGTTACCAGAGGGGAGAGCAATGGGGGAAGGGGCAAGATAGGAGTAGGGGATTAAGAGATACAAACTACTATGTATAAAACAGATAAGCTACAAGGATATATTGTACAGCACAGGGAAATACAGTCATTGTTTTATAATAACTGTAAATGGATTATAATCTCTAAAATTATTGAGTCACTATATTGTACACCTGAAACTAGTATAATACTGTAAATCAACTATACTTCAATAAAAAGAGAAGTGATCAGTAATAAACTGTGATTGAATTTGGCAAAAGGGAGACATTACATTGTTGTCTAGGAGAATGATTGCAACAATAGGAACTTCTGAGGGTGTGTACTTTTAGGTAAATATGAGATTTTTAAAAGATATGTTGAAATTAAGCTAATAGGATGAGAGGTTAATGTATTTAATGTGTACAGCTGGAATACTAGAACTCACTGAATATGACACATCAGTTTATGAAAATATTTCCCAAATATTTTTGGCAGTGTACTTGGAGGGAATTTAGTTCCTGTAAATACTCTGCTCACCAGGGTATTTATATAAACAGGTATTATATAAATGGGTATTTATATAAACAGGGTATTTATATATTCCTATAAACAGTGCTCACCAGCCCACTCTGGAAACTGTTCCTTCATTTTTTTCTTTTTATTTTCCTTTACGGGAAATTCATATAAAATAAAATTAAGCATTTAACACGAAAAATTCAGTGGTGTTTAGTACATTCACAGTGTTATGCAACCACCACTTCTATCTAGTTCCAAAACGTTTTCATCACCCCCAAATAAAACCCCATACTCATTGAGCAGTTGCTCCTCATTTTCCCCTTCTCCTGACCACAAGTCTGCTTCTGTCTCTATGGACTTATCTGTTCTAGATATTTCATATGAATGGAATAATATAATATGTGACTTTTTGTGTCTTCTTTCACTTTGCGTATTTTTGAGGTTCATCCTCATTGTAACATATATTAGTACTCCATTCCTTTTTATGGCTGCCTGTTTCTTATTCTTTAAACTCTTTTTTTTTACAGTGGGATAATGTATTAGTTTTCCTTAAAGTGATTTTATGTTCCCTATTTCACCTAGATCCACCAGGTTCCCTGCTGCCCTAGAACTAAACCATGCTTGTCTCCAACTTTGATGTCTTTGCTAGCACAGTTCCAATTACTAAAGCTCTCATATATTCAAATATTCAATATTCAATATTCAAATATTCAATATTCAAATATTCAAACCCCATATATTCAAATTCTTATGTCGCCTAGCCAACTCCTATCCTACTTTATCCATTAAATTCACTTACCATCCCTCAGAAGAAAAGTTTCTTGGAAATTAGTCTTATAATAACTTGTTTTGTGAATTAAATATTATTGAGAATATGTCAATCGCCATGTAGATTGAAAGCTTAAGGGCAGAAATCATATAATTTATTTCTACATCATACTATACAGAGTCTCCAATACATTGCAAATGATTGAAAGAAAAGGTACAATTTATAGACTTAAAAAATATTAAAGTTGCATTGTCATTGTACTTTCCTATTTACAAGGTGGTTGCTTATACATTACCTCAGTTTACTTGTAGAGGACCCAGCTTCCTGGATATCAGAGTAGAGGTTACTAATCCTGAGTTTTGGACTAAAAATTTTCTCCCAAAGACTCATTTACTATAATTAATTGGCAGGGCAGAGCCTGAAAAATAAGCTTTTAAGTGTAGAGTGGGCATGTATCTCAGTCTAAAAAATTAAGGTAGAAGATACATAATTTTTTTTTATTTTTTTATAACTGAATTTACTTTGAAGCCTATTTGGCCTGAATGCTATAAACTTAATTATTTTGAGATCAGTGGGGTTTGTCTAGTGACAAGATATATATGGTGGTGGTGGTGGTGAATTGCTACTTGTTCTCAATTTCACAACCATGATTACAGCTGCAGTGACTTCCATCATTTTATTGATGGGCTCCAAAAACTGTTGGTTAGTTATTCTCATTCCTATTGACAAAGTTTCTTTCAATTCCTATGGTTCTGTCTGTGATAAGTGATTTTTTCATTCTTGGAAAACTGTGACCTTTTTGGTGCCCACAGCATGCGACAGCACAGAGAAGATTTTGCAAGCACCTCAGTTGCCTGTATATCTGATGTGGCCAATTTTCTTTCAGTGTCTTGCAGCCTTGATTGAATTTGCCTAGTAAAGTGGGGAAAGGATTTCTCCTCTGAGAGTTCATAAACTTAAAAAAAAACAACCCAGCTTTTATTGAGGTATAATTGACATATAAAATTAGATATTTAAAGTATACATTGTGGTGAGTTAACACACATATATTTTGTGAAAGGATTCACACTCGCATGACTGACTTTCCTACATATTGTGCCCCAGCCCCAACTAATGATTGTTCTAACCTTTAGATCAGAACATCTTCACCTGGATAGCATATCAAAGGGGCAGTGAGAGGCCTTCAGCCTCTGCCAGTTTCCCTGGTAACTGATGAGCCAACCTGATTTCAATTCCCCCTATAACTACTAACCTCCTACTCCTCCCCGGATGTGAAGTCTCCTGCCATGTCTTGGATGTCTGTGCACCGTCTGCTGCACAGAGTAGGGTGTTGCTCCAGAACCTCACTTCAGACAGGTAAGCGCCCCCTGTCCATTAAACCATTGATGTCTCTGTTGATGACTCAGGGTTCTTTCTTCAGTCTTGAAGCTGGGCATGTACGGGGCTTGCAGGCCTGTGGGGTGCACCCAAACAACTGTCAGAACAGCCAGGAAACAGAGGAAACTCCCGTGAGCTCCAAGATGTCGGGAAATAAGGATGGGAATAGAAAGTTGTGGGAGCCGTCCACTAACATGTGAAAGTTATGGGTGAAATCCTGGGGTGGCAGTCCACTAAAGCGGGGTCCAAAAGTTGTGGGAGTAATCCTGAAAGTTGCGGGAGAAATCCTCGGGTGGCTTTCCACTCATATCTGGGGCCCTGTGGTGGCTGTTCTTGATGAATGGGGGCCTCCAAGAGAGAACGGGGAACTCATAGACACCCCTAAGGCTGTTGCAGAAATATTGGCCACTGTTACAATGGGGGAAAAGAAGCTACACAATAAGGCAGTAGCCGCAGCTGTGGTCTGGTTGTTGCTTTTTGTATTAAGAAAGGCCACAGAGGCTGAGCTAACAGCTGAGGCGAGGTTAACTTGAATGCTGATTCCTGTTCATCTGAAAGTGAGGCATGTGACTGTGAGTGGATGATATGTATTATTGTCTATTACTGTTATTTGTTTAAACTGAATTTGCTATTTAGAAACTGAGAAAAATATTTCCTGAAAATGGCCTAAATTGGAATCTTTTGACATTATAAAACTGGTTTTGCATACACCCTTAGAGGAAGTTAGCTTTCTAGAAGGAATTGTTATTTCTCTTCTTGTGCCTTTAAGATGTAAGTGATCTACCTGGGCTCTCAGGAACTTTAATCCCTAAGAGTGAAAAGGAAAAAAAGGCCTTAAACTTTAGTAGGAAAACAGTGAGGTCTCTGCATCTATATAGATATATGCACTTCTATGTGTAATTTATAAACATGAGGTGTCTCTGCCTCCAAGTGACATTGTCAAGATTGGTTTGTGGATGAGCTCTGTTTAACTGGCTTAAAAGAAATTATGTGCTTATGTGAATTCTCAGAAATATAAAAGAATGAATTTCAGATTAATGTGATTTGGGAAATATTTAGTACTGAATCAATATCTGGTATTGTAGCTACTTAAGCTCCTTGGTTTGATTAATATAGACATGTGTTTAGAGTCATCAATATTAAGTATAATACTTTTGTTGTATCTAGGTTTACTAGAAATCAAATTAGACATTATTATATCTGTTGCAAATTTGTCGCAGGGAAAATGACATAATGAAACTAAGTAAATGTAAATGAGATAAGACCTTTTAAGTAAACTCTATAGGAATAATTATGTTTTGGGAATGTCTGTCTAAAACAGTCTCTCCAGATTTTGGTAATTTGAAACTAAACTAAGTTAAATGAAGAGAATTCATTGACTATCTGGGTCATTTCAAATAGGATAAAATATTGGAACATTAATTGCTGGGCGGGTCTAAGTTTACCCACCTTTGTCTTCTTAGCAGAGGAAAACTAAAGCATAAGTTCCAATCAGGAAATGCTGATATGACAAACAGTTCACAATTATTTGCTTCTTGGTTTTTGCCAGAGATTAAGGTTTTTAAGCCTTAAGATTATAATCGGTCATAATTCTGGTTATTGTAACCAAGTTTCTTTACCAATTACATTGTGATCAGGTGTTTAACCATGACTGTTTAAGTTGTGCTCTGATGCTTTTGCAAAAGTGCTTCACCTTCAAGAAGATTCATAGGAAGGACCTTTAGACAAATACAGGTGTCTGATAAATTTCAGATCATACACTAGCCATTCAGTATGAAGATAGTTGTAGGATTTTGTAAATGTCCTTTATAAAGTTGAAGAACTTTCCCTGTATTCCTAGTTTGAGAGTTTTTACCATGAATAGATGTTGGATATTTTTCAAATGATTTTCTGCATCATTTGAGATGATATATTTTTATTTATCCTGTTGATGTGGCATACATTGATATTTCAAATGTTAAACCAACCTTGAATACCTGAGGATCTGATATTAAGTGTCCTTGGTTGTGATGTATAACCCTTTTATACATTGTTGGATTCAATTTGCTATTATTTTGGAGGAATATTTCATTGATGGTAATAAGATATATATAGGTCTGCAGCTTTCCTGTAATGTTGGATTCAATTTGCTATCATTTTGGGGAGTATTTCATTGATGGTAATAAGATATATAAGTCTGTAGCTTTCCTCTCTTGTATTTTTTCTGTTTTAGTATTAAGATAATTCTGGTGTTATTGAATTATTTAGGAAATATTCTCTCTGCTTCTGTTTTTTGGAAGAGATTGCAGATCATTAGCATCATTCCTTAAATATTTGGGGAAATGACCAGTAAAACCACTGGACTGCATTATGTTTTTAGAATTTTGTTAATTATTAATACAATGTTCCAGTAGATAGAGCCATTCAGATTATCTACTACTCCTGTGTGAGTCTTCGTAGTTTGTGTCTTTCAAGTTACTGGTTTATTTCATCAAAGTGCTCAAATTTGTGGGCATATAGTTTTCACAGCATTTCTTTATTATCCTTCCCTTCTAATATTCATGGGATCAGTAGTGATGTCCCTCTTTCACTTGAGAAAGAGGAAATATTGGTAATATGTATCTTCTCTCCGTTTCTTGGTTAGCCTTGGTTATTTAGTTTTAATAATATTTTTGAAAGACCAGTTTTTGGTTTCATTAATATTCAACATTGTTTTATCAATCTTTATTGATTTCTGCTGAAATTACTTCTTTTCTTCAGCTTTCTTTTTGCTTAAATTTTCTTTCTCTAGTTTCCTAAGGACACTAGAGACACTTAGGACACTTAGTTAATATTTTCCTTCTATTCTAATGTATGCTTTATAAACTTCCCTCTAAACATTGCTTTCACTGCATCTGATTTTGATAAACTATATTTCTATATTTATTTACCTCAAAGTATTTGTAAAGTTCTCTTGAGACTTTTTCTTTGGTTCATATCCTATTTAGAAGTGTTCTTTCTGCAAATATTTAGAAATTTTCTATCTTTTTTCCTGGGTTTGATTTCAGTTTAATTACCTTATAGTCTGAGAACATATATAGTATTTCTATTATTTTAAATTTATTAAAGTGTGTTTTGATCCAAAAATGTGATATCTTTTGCTAACTATTCCATATAAGTTTGAGAAGAATGTGCATTCTCTTGTTGGGCGAAATATTCCACAAATGTCAATTAGATCAAGTTGAATGCTATTCATGTCAGATATATCCTTACTGATTTTCTGCTTTCTAGATAATTACTGACAGACGGGTGTTGAAGTCTCCACTTATAATAGTGGATTTGTTTATTTCTCTATTAAGTTTTATTACTTTTGCTTCATGTATTTTGACTCTCTGTTGTTGTTAGCTGCATATATATATAGATAGATAGATAGATATATTACATTTTCTTAGATAATTGATCCCTTTGTCATTATGTAATGCTCCTTTTTGTTTAATTTTAACAAATAATAAAGTCTATGTTAGCCACATTGACTATTTTTAGAATAAAGACTGATATTTTCTTTCAGTATTATTAGCATTTTAAATACATTAAATTAATGTAAGCAAGCTAGGCTAATTATATTATTCATTATTTCAACATCATTTTTTTTTCTCCAAAGAATTTTATGACTCAATATCATAGTTACTTCACTCTCATCTTTACTTAAATTCCAGTTGTAGGCATCCTCAAAAAAAAAAAAAAATACTGGGGCTTCTCATTTTCCATGCCTTTCTAAAATATGTTTTTATGAAATAAAACCTCTAAATATGCAGCTTTCTAACAATGCATATTCTAACATTTAGAACATAGCCTTAGAAATGGGTTAATATTCCAATTTATATTAATTTCCCTAATTAGGGAGTCCAGAGACCCCTAATATCTCAACAGTTAGTATGAAAAAGGCTGACAATGGATAGATAACAAGACATACTAGTTATTTGTGAGTACTGATGTGTGATGCCTCAAGCTATTTTATTCTTTCACAAGATTACTTTGACAACTCGGGGTGTTTTTTAATTCCATATCAATTTTAGGATTTTTTTCTATTTCTGTGAAATATGACATTGGAATTTTGATAGATGACTTTGGGTAGTATGAACATTTTAACAGTATTCCATTCTATGAACACAGAATATACTTCCATTAATTTACATCTTCAATTTTTTTCATCAATGTTGTATAGTTTTCAGTGTATAGATTTTTCACCTCCTTGGTTAAATTTATTCCTAAGTGTTTTATTCTTTTTAATGTTATTGCAAGTGAGATTGTTCTCTTAAATTTTTTTTGGGGGGGGAACATCCATCAGTAGTATAAAAAAATGCAACTGATTTTTCTATGTTGATTTTGATCCTAAAACTTTAATATATTTATTTGAAGTTTTTTAGTGGAGTCTTTAGGATTTTCTATGTATAGGATATTGTCATCTGCAAACAGACAATTTTATTTCTTTTTTATTTGGATGTCTTTTATTTCTTTTTCTTGCCTAATTGTTCTGGATAGAACTTCCAGTGTTATATTGGATTTTATTTCAAATCATAGTTATTCATACAGTTTAATTATATGCCCTGTCCGCCCTTTCATATCCACTCTGCACTAAGCTCAACCCTGCTTTGACTGATGAGCAAACTCCATGGTCTGAATTATCCAGATTTCTGTTTCTCTCTGCTTTCAATTCTGTTGGCCTCAGAAATTTTTAAAAAGCACTTAGTTTTTTTAAAAACGTTCTATATATATTTCAACTTGAAGAAGTTAGTTAAATATGTTTGAGCGTTTAACATGTTCCTGAAATATGCTTTAAATAAATTTAAGTTATGCAGTTGGCAATTTGGGGGGTTAACTTGTATCCTATTGCAGATGTGAGTTGACTTCTCATTATTTATTCATTCAAAATATTATTAACCATGTAGTGTGTGCCAGGTGAGGTTCTAGTCAAGAGTATAAAAGTATCCCTCAATAATATAAAATATAATTGTATGAGGTTCTCTTTTTATGAAACACCAAAAATTAATATTTCAGGAGTGAAGCCTCAAGTCAATGGGTATAAGATAGTTGGCATCACAGAACTATTTAAACAATAAACAGTAGTGGGAAACTTTCCCAAAGACAAGCTAAATATCCATTCTACTAGTGATATCTAAATTTCTCTGAAAAATCAATTTATGTCGTTTATAATTCTGTATTTCTAGTTCCCTAAAGAAATGACTTTTTTGAATTTTAACAGTATTATTACCTCTGCTTTATTTTTGGAGTGGAGAAGCTTTAAATATATTGTCTTAGAGAACATTAGTATCTTCTGTAAGACATATATTTAAGGCTTCTTTTTACTTTTCTGACATGTCTCATATATTGGCCAAGTAATTATTTGTATAGTTTAGTTTCAAAGATTTGTTTTCTTTATCTGTGAATTTTACCTTTTCTTTTAAATTAAACTCTATAAATTGCATCACTTCTCCCACCCCCAGGGGGATATCAAGAGCTTAGAGATGAATTTAAAGTTAAATATAATAGGATTCATTAGCTACTCTAGTTTACTTATGTTTTTAATCTTTTAAATAAAATTTGTTTTATTGCTTATGTGGTTATTGGCAAGTGTTAAGGAACACTTGACAGCTTTTCTTTTGTAAAAATATTTATTGTCATGAATCAAGTTTGGAAAAAACATGGATTTGTATTAGAATAAATGATATTTATAAAATTATCAATTCTGTGCATCTAGGATACCAGTTCTAGTATTTGAAAAAATGGGACAAAATCAACATAAACAAGAAAAATATAGTTGAGGCTTAGGGACCTGCTAATAGTTAAAAATAAGATGCTGAAATCTCTGGGTTCACTTTTTACTCCTAATAGTGTTATCTTCTGCTATACTCACTTACTCTACATTAGGGTATAGAGTAAGATTTTAATACCTTTCATAGAAATACCACATACAAAAAGAAAAAAAAGGTGAACAGAGTTTAAGCGTTCTAGCTTAAGAATAAAAGTAAAATTTAACTGAACTACAAGTTGTTACATGTTTAATTAAAGTTTCCAATTTTCCCTCCAAAGAGGCAAAAAGTTGAGACATTTATTAGACTTCTTCATATTAAACTAACAATATAAATAGGAATTATTGATATCTGCTTTTCCTACCAAAGAGCTGTGGACCTAAATTATGACATTGCATCTGTTATAAGGAAATTTCCAAGGAATTTTGAGATTCAAGAAAGTCTAAAGAGCAGTAAAATATTTCATAAATGTACTGAAGTAGGTTCCATACTGCCACTAAATTGATGAGAATATTCAAGAACACAAGATTTTATGCTCACATAATTTTAAAATTGAAATAGATCTTATAAATCACAGTCGAGTTGTAAAGTACATGTCATTTTGGTCCCTTCTTCTCTCTACAAAGAACAGTCTAATCTCGCACAATCCTTTTATGAAACTATTCTTACATTTTCTGGATGCTAACTGAAGCATATGGCCACCACTTCTCCTTTCCCTTCTTCAGGGGAAGACTTATGAATCAGATCTGATTAACCAATACTGTGCCTATCACTTGGCTAATTGGAATATATATATATATTCTAAGATATTATAATAGATCATTATAAAATATATATATATACATTTCAATATATTTTATAAATATAAATATACACATATACACACATTCCAATATATTATATATTTATAAAACATTGGAATGTGTTTATATCTGTATGTGAATATGTGTGTGTATATATATATGTGTGTATATATATATATATAAAATCAATGATAGAGAAGTCCTTTGGTATATATAGGTTAATGATAACTCCCTGGTATTGTAAAATTTTGGAAATGTTTGTAGTTTATCTGCTGTATGAGATAATAAGGTGGACACCAAATGAATCAAGTGATTAGGTAGACCAACCTGATGATAATATCTAAGTCTTTGGGTCAGTTTGTTTCACATTGGGTCTTCTTAGTTATATGAACAATACATTTGTTTTGTCCAAGCCAATTGGACTTCAAGTTCACTAACTTTTGGTTAAATAAACAAATTTTTCTTCTGATTATTTTAAGCAGTAGAGTCCCTACCCATTTTCTTTTCTAAAAATATGTTACCCAGGACTCGTTCACTGTTCATTTATTTCATTCTTACAGGACAGGAGTCTTTCACGTAACTTGGCAAAGTCCCATCTAAGTTTAGATATTGGGTGCTTAAACATTATTTGTTCATTTTAAAATAAAGTGACATCGAAGTCAATTTTTATTTCTGCCTAGGACCTGGGAAGAATTTTCTTGTTAGAGGGAATAATGAGGGTAAGTGTTCTGAAACAGGATGTTTGACTAAGAGCTAGGTGGCCCATGACGCTTTTGTGGAGGAAGGAAGGAGAGGGTGGTAAAAGTTGAGGTAAGTTTTGAGGACCCTGAATTTGGTTCTTACTCTATGTGAGCTGGGAATTCAGCCCAGGTTTTTGATCAGAGTCTTAACATATTCTGACTTATATTTTGAAAGCACCACCCTGATAGTTTCAGCAAATATAAAGTGTGGAAAATAATACCATTAATAACTAAAACATGTGCTTACTATGTGCCAGGTACCATCTAAGTGGTTTCTATTTGTTAGTTCACATAATCCTCACAATATAACTATCAAGTAGATGGCTTGCCATTATCTCATTATACAGATGAGGAAACTAAGGCATAGAGAGGTTAAATAACTTCCCTAGAGTTGCACAGCTAATAGCTGGTAGGCAATATAGCTGCCAAACCATGTCTTACCAACTATAATATGTTGTTGAGCATATAATATTTACTGAACAGTCTGTAGGGTTGTTCGGGGGAATGCCTGAGATAACCCACATACAAGACTAGAAGAAAGTTTTGGCACATAGAACTCAAGAAATGTTAGTTATTATCTCCTTTGTTCCATCTGGTCATTCTCACTTTATCTTCTGTATGTAAGCCATATAACACTTACTGCAGTTGCTTTAGTATTTATGCTTTCCCTCATTCTTGGGTCTTTGCAAACAATATTCCATCTTTAACTTCCTTTTTATCTAGGTAAATTTTAGTATTCCTTGGTAAATGTTCTAAGATATGAAACTCCCAAACCTGCTCAAAGAACATATAATTCTGTACATATCAACTTAGGTCAATATACTTGGTTTATCATAATATTTATCACAGCTTATTTAAATATCTTTTAAAATTGTATGAATTCTGCACTAGTGATAAGTTACCCTCTGAAACAAAAGCAGTGCCTGTAAGTCATTTTGAATATTTTAGACATCTAATGAGAATGGAATTTGATCAGTTCTTCTTGAAATAACAAATGAGTTTGTGATAAAATTACTTACCTATTAAGAAGTTAGTATTAGGAACTTCCCTAGCAGTCCAGTGGTTAGGACTCCATGTTTCCATTGCAGAGGACCTGGGTTTGAGCCCTGGTTGGGGAACTAAGATCCCACAAGCTGCACGGTGTGACAAAAAAAAAAAAAAAAAAAAAAAACGTTAATATTAATGTTAAGTTCAGATTTACTTGTCTATGCATTTATTTATTTACATATGTGGTTTCCCTAAAAATTTAATCAAAATGAGAAATTGTGCAAAAATATTACAGAAAGTATGAGACAATATATTTTTAAAACATCAAAATTAACAATTTTTCTTCAGTTTCCCAAAAACTAAGACTAAGAAAATCATCATGATGCAACAAATATATAACAAAATTTTAAGTCAACCATTTGAGATTTACATTATCACACTACCACTTATCTTCAGAAGTCACTTAATTACCCTATGCTGAGGTTTTATTCAAGTGAACCTATCTCTTTTGAACATGACCTATATCAGCTACTTCATAATATTTGTAAAAATCAAATAGTGTAATGTGATTTAAAGTGCCTTGAGCATTTAGGCAAATGTAAATTCTCCTTTATACTAAAGAGCTGATACATATTTGCATGTCTCACCATTCAATTATTGTTGTCATTATAACCAAAGAGACAAACATATATACATAAAATATGCAAATTCAAAAATATGAAATATCACATTTGTGTACAAGAAACATTTTTATTTCCTCTAGAGTGATAATTTATGAAAACAGGGATTATAACTAGCATTAACTTACTTTAAGTTAGACCTCCTTATTTACATCTTTATTTTATACTATTTGCCCCCTTTTAACACTTATCAATTTAATATGTGTCTTCCTGGTTGTACTGTAAGTTCTATTTGGGAGGTCAGTGCTATTTAACATAGTATCCTAGCACTAAACAGAGGGCCTGGCTCATAGCAGATCCTTCATAAATGCATTGAGTAAGTGTACAAATGAAAATATATACCATTGTTACAATATGAACTGTGTGCCCCCTCAAATTCATATTTTGCAGTCCTAACCCTTAATGTGACTGTATTTGGAGATAGGACCTTTATGTAGGTAATTAAGATTAAAACAGGTCATAAGGGTGGGACATAATCCAATAGGGCATGTATCCTTATAGGAAGAGGAAGAGATACCAGGTCTCTCTCCCTATGCCTCTCCTTCCTCTCTGTGAATGCACAAAGAAAAAGTCATGTGACAACACAGTGAGGTAGCAATATACAAACCAGGAAGAGAGGGCTCACCAGAAGACAACTCTGACTTTGATCTTGGATTTCTAGCCTCCAGAACAGTGAGAAAATAGATAAATAAATATCTGTTGTTCAAGCCCACAGTCTGTGGTATTTTTTATGAAGAAGAATAATACAGCCATCATCAACATATAATACATATCTTTTTAACCCTTAGGAATAATATTATTCTTAGTGTATAAGGCTAAGGACATAATAATTTTTAAAATAAAAAAATATTCATATATATATAGATATGTATTAGGTATGTTCACATTTACCTAGAATTTATAAACAAAATTGCTATAAAAACAATATGAATGACAATAACACTTCTCCAGATACTTTGTATACTCATTAAACCATTCTCAAAAAATTCCTAAGCATTACTATTTAATAAGAACTTTGGTTACTTGAATCCGGTGTAATAGACAATGACCCAGTCTATAAAGAAAAACAAAAACAATAGTTAATCTTTTTATTTTGTGTTGCTTGTAACTTCTAGTTTTATTTTCTTTCTGAACTGCAATGGACCATAAACTAAAAGGGAGTAATATTTTCTAAAAATGGACTGCAATATGATATAGAAAGTTTATGCTAAAATCCCAAGAGACAGATAAAGGTAACGATTTTCATATAATAAAATGGAATTTATATGAAACAATCACCAAACCTATTGTATTTTTAAAAAATGTATTTCACATTTAAATAACAAAACCCTCAGTAATCATGACAGTTAAAAAGCAAAATGTTGCTCTCGAGCAATGAAGTGATTCTCAGAATGAGTTTAGGCCAAGAGCATGTGAGTAAAGTTTATTGCTCTAGGGATACAAAAGGAATATTATTTTATTCCACTTTTATAGAAAGACCATTTTCTATTGAAATATTTGCCATGGCTGTTAGAGCTGGAAAATCTTAGTTATTTGTATGTTTTTCCCTAAAAGAAAAAAAAATCAAAATCAGTGGCCCTTTTTTTTTTTTTTTTTTTTTTTTTTTGCGGTACGCGGGCCTCTCACCACTGTGGCCCCTCCCGCCGTGGAGCACAGGCTCCAGACGCGCAGGCTCAGCGGCCACGGCTCATGGGCCCAGCTGCTCTGCGGCATGTGGGATCCTCCCAGACCGGGGCACGAACCCGTGTCCCCTGCTTTGGCAGACGGACCCCCAACTGGGTGTTTTAAGATCCTTTCTATTCAATAAAGAAACTTCTTCATTATGTAACCATAAAATTCTTATTGGTTATATTCTTCAATTTTGAGTGAGTCATGTTTAACCAATAAAGTGTCTTTCTATTTTACGTATGTTACGATTCTGCTCCCTACCGTACACCATCTGAACCAGTTTACGCATATCTCAAATCTCTACCAAAAATGCACAGGGTAGGAGTTATCCTCATTGCACATATAAGGCCACTGGGGTAATATACTCAGGCTGGAAACCTGTTCAGCTGTTGAACTGAGATTAGACCTATGTGTGTACCATATCATAGTGATTATCACAAGATGGTAAACATTTATATGTTACCTCACATTTCAGTTGAAGATTTATCATCATGACCAGTAGGTAAACCTACAATTTCTTCAAAATTAAATAACTTATTTTATATATTTTAAAAATAAGAACAAACGTCTCAAACTACTCCTATTCTACATGCACATTTTGATTTTTTTTTCCTGTCTTGAATTTCCTTCTTATGGCAAATACAAGGGTAAGTGCTCTACCTCCTTTTAATTTTCATATGTATTCTTTGTTATTTTACTACATATACCCATGCATGTTTGTGTGCATTTATCATTTATAATTGAGTATAAATTCAGTAAAAAAAAAAAATTCACATTTATAGGACATTAGTCAAAAAAATGAGTTGTGTAAAATATAATAAGCTGGTTGTATTGTTAAGCAGAACTAGGATTTTTCTTTCACTTGAACTATTCCCCCAGGCTACTTTGACATTATTAAACACTACTTAGATCCTGGAAAGATGTGAGGTAGTTAAATATTGTAACAGATGAGAACATATTTTGGGAACTTAGTTCGTATTAATAATTTCTTCCATTTAAAAATCTATGTTATTTTGTTCCTCTGGTTTCTTAATAGATTGCTTGGAATTTAGAAAAGGCTTTGCTTTTGTAATGATGCTTCAAAATGAAAAACTTCCTTGTTAACAGTGCAATCACACCATGTGGGCATGCCTTTTTGCCATTTTCATTTCCTGTCTGTAGGGTAACCACATTTGAATATAGGCATTTTGAAGGATTTATTCAATGTCTCCTATGGTTTAAAAAAAAAAAAAGCATACTTTAAAAGTCCAGTTGGAAATATAATTGCATTGATCCATAACTTTCTATGTCTGACTTATAAATTATAGCATCCTTGAAAATACATTAAAACCCTAACATCCCCAAATATTTTTATCAATTTAAAATATTTTAGTCTAGAGGTATTATAGCAGTGCAAATCATAGTTATCTAAAATAGCTGTTTCCACCAGAAGCTGAACTTGTTCCTAATGCCATAAGAGTCTTAGGAGTCTTAGATATCTGTTCCTTAGATGACAACCTGTGACATCCAGTGAATCATTTTGATGTCTTTAATTTCGAATTTAAATTTGGATTTTTTTCCTCCTGATGATGGCTATGTATTTCCTGGACATCATCCAGGAGAGGCTACAGAATATTAGTCTCTAGCTTCTTTGTCATTTGGCACAGAATCAACTTAACCTAGTGGGGTTTTTTTTGTTTTTTTCTTTTTGTTTGTTTGTTTTTATAAGATAGAAGTTTTACTATCCAGAACATTCAGAAAATGAAAGACCTCAATAATACTGAAACCTCATTCTACAACAGAAACCTTTCATTAAGCAAATATTCATTGATGCCTACTCTACCAAAAAGCCTGGGCTCTAGAGATAAAATAATGAAAATAAACATTCACGAACTCTGCTTCCATTGAGTTTATGATATACTGAGAAAAATAGACATCAATCAATTAACAAAAAATGCATCAAAACTTAAGTGCTCTGAAATGATTTAATAACTTCTAAACTTTAGTATAATTAGAGAGATTAAAAGCATATAATAAATAGCAAACTACAGATTGATTAAATAATGAAGATATTTCTTCTACAAATATGTATTTTCTTCTTTTAAAGAAAGCTGATCTGATTTTACGAAGTTCACACACCATGCAATTCTGTATCTATGTAATATATAGCCAAATATTTTCTTTCATGAAACCACCTTATTTTTGCCATGGACATGTGTTTTTGTGTGTATGTGCACACATGTGCATTCTTAGATGCATATAATTTTGAAGACAATATTTTGTGTTGGTTACTTTAATTTTATGATTTTATCCAACTTGTTTTAAAAGTCCCTAGTTTGTTAGTAGTAATATTCATAAAAAATGTGTTTTAGAGAATCACCTAATGAAATTATAGAGGAATCTTAAAGTTTCTTACATTCTTTGAATGTTCAATTTTTGAATGGTTAGCAACTTGCATAAGCAATAAAGTGATTCATATAGATTAGCAAGAGAATTGCCAAGGAAGAAGTCATCTTAAGTAAATGTCTTAGAAAAGGCATAAAGCAATTGTTTTGCCTCTCTTCTCATTTGGTCATTTTATCAAAGTGAATGCACTTGCCATAGTAAAAGACATCTGTTTGCACAATCTGACAACTATGGTGCTCAATTCATATCATTGTCAACAATAGTTTTACACAAAAAACATGTTTATTTTGTTATGGGGCTAATAATACAAACTAATATAGGTTGTATCAGTTTTTTGTGACAGCTTAAATTAAAGACAACAAATGTAGTGACTTATAACAATACAAATTTACTACATTTCAGGAGGTCAGCAATCTGAAATAGGCCTCAATCAGGTTGGGCTAAAATCAGGTTGGTGTCTGGGCTGCATTCCTTCTGCAGGTTCTAACAGAGACTCCAATTCCTGTCCCCTTTCAGCTTGCAGTCCACTCACATGCTCTAATGGCAGCGTTCCTCAATCCAATCAGCTTCCTCTAACTGGTTGCACTCGCATTGAATCATTGTGACTCTAACTCTTCCACCTACCTCCTTCTTCCACTTTTAAGGACCATTGTGATTACACTGGGTTCACCTGGGTAATTCAGGGTAATTTCCCTATTTTAAGGTCTGCTGATAAGCAGCCTTGATTTGCTCTGCCTTAATTCCCCTTTGCCATGTAGCCTAACATATTCACAGATCCAGGGGATTAAGAGGTGGATGTCTTTGAGGATATTTATTATTCCTACCAAATAGAGTAGCTGTTAAATCCTGAATGAATTATTCATATTAATTCAGTGTACTGATCAATTAATTTTTTATTGGTCTAATTATGTGTCTAGTTATATGATAGATAATAAAGCAAATTAAGAGTTTGATAACCTACCTATTGATGTTTAAGTGTGTTCCACATGGTAAAAGAAATTAAGAGAGTTCTGATTTTGTAGGATTTGTGGCCCAAATAAAGTCATTTTCAATAAGCACACATAAAATAAAATCCATAGCACATTTTTAGAGGACTTTTCAAGATTTTCAAGTTATTTTAACATTCTTCTGTTGATCGTTCTGTTGAACATTCTTCTGTTGATTTAGTTCTTGAAAAATGTAAAATGGACTAGCAAGAGAAAGTGTCACTATCTCATATTATAGATAAGGAAAAGAAGCAGAGTTTAAAGAACTGACAATATTATAGAGGTAAGATTTAATCTTCCAGACCTTCAACAAAACTCATTCTGTTAAAACCTAGGTCTGGTAAATACTTGGCTGGTCTTACTGTCACCTTAATCTCTTAGAAGCCAGAGAGAATGATGAGAGGAATTGCTATTCTGTACTTAATTCCAACCAATAAGAAGTAACTGACTGGCACAGAAGTTGAAGTGACAGAAAATCTGGAAGAGATTCAGTTTGAACTCTTAGAATTTATTATTGTCAAGGCTGGTTACTTGAGTCTAGTCAAATATACACCCTTCAAAAGGGAAAGTGTTTTTTTTTAAATTATAAGAAAACGATAACAAAAACATTGAAGTTTTAGCATTTACAGGGTAATATAATATAGGATTCATTAACAGGAAACATAATAATGGATTGCTTTCAGAAATAAATTCTGAAGATACAGCTATAAATGATCTAAGAGAGGAGAAATTAGTAAGGGTGTCTGAAGAGTTCAGTTATTGAAATTAAATCTATAAAAGAATAGAGAACAAGACAACATAATTATAACAAATTGACATGAACTTGTAAAGATAGATTTTTAAAGCAAAATTAGTATGAAATGATCCTTGTGAGAAAATATTAAGTGGTCTAAAATGATCTTTTATATTTACTATGAAACAAAAAATACTGAAAAGAAAGCCCAGGTTACTTTAAGATAATGGTTTATTGCTAATGTATGAGTAAAAACTTCAGTTTTTAGCTTTTTCTGGCCAGATGGATGGCCACCCAGACAATAAAAGGCAGACTCTACATTGGTAAAAGTGATATGAAGCCTAAGATAGAAGAGAAGATTTTAAAAAGGATATTTTTAGAGAACACTTATTTGCTCTATAAAAATGCAAATCTCCTGGCCTGGATGACATCCATTCAAAAATGGTGAGAAAGAAATTGAAGATGAAATCTCTGAATAGCTGTCACTTTCTTGGAAATATTGAGAAGATAAAGAGAAGGGCTGGGAGACAGGATAAAATGATGTCACAACTTTCAAACAGAAATAAGGTGACTTTTCCTAAATTATAGAATGTGATGTAGATTAGTGTAACATACTAAAGTATTAATTATTTAATTTGATTTTTTAATCATTTAGAAAACCACATTTCATTTAAAGACAAACTTAAATTAGTAACAGAAAATGAAGATTAACTACATACTCTTTAGGAGTAATCCACTCAAAATAAAATAATGTAGAAGTGTGGGGAAAGAGATGGTAATAAATATACCATGAAAAAAAATCTAACACAAATAATACACATTGGTGTACCAACATGATTACTGGGTAAAACAGAGTACAAGTCAGAATGTATTCCATGGGAAAAACGTGGTATAAAAAGCACAATTCAAATACATGTCTTTAATTTTTCCTTCTATATGCCTCTAGTTGAATTGTGCCACTTACCATTTACTCATGTTTAGTTATTTAAAATAAATGGAAAAAATGGCAGAAAGTATCACAGTAAAATGTTTAATAAAATACAGTGATTAATTCTGTATTATTCTGGCAAGAGAAAAGGAAAACAATTACAAAATTGCAAATAATGAAATGTGCCATATTAATATATTATAAGAATGTCATTTGAAATCAGTGGAGATATTGTGATTATTCAAAAAATAGTGTTTGAAATACTGGTTATGTATTTAGAAAAAAGTACTTAGCTACTTCTCAAATACCACACCAAAATCACATTCTAGATTTGTTAAGATGTTAATGTACATTGAATGAATAAATATTAGTTGCAAAATAAAATACACATGAGTATTTTTATTAAGTTAGAATAAGGGGAATTTTTCGAAAATGACAGTAAAAGTAGAAGTAGCAATTATATCTATAGAAAATAAGTTTTGCTGTGTTCCCATGATTAATTGTCCAGGAAACCTCAGAGGTGCTCCCGCTTTTGGCTTTTATGTATACCTGGGGTGTTTTGCTCTCCAGAGGGTACCTTTGGTCTCATGTCCCTTCTCTGTGCTATGGGCGTCTAAGAGGTCAGGAGATGGGCAAGGAAAAAATCAAGACTATAGCCAAGGGGTGGGATAGGGGGATTACAAGGAAGAGGAGAGGCTACCCCTCACATCTGCCTGCACAGGTGGCAACCACCCAGAGCTTCCAGAAGACAGTCTCAGAGACCTCTTGGACAACATTAAATGCACCAAC
Source organism: Mesoplodon mirus (assembly GCF_964341445.2). Lineage (NCBI taxonomy): Eukaryota > Metazoa > Chordata > Mammalia > Artiodactyla > Ziphiidae > Mesoplodon > Mesoplodon mirus. Next base: position 49,958,154 of record NC_138984.1, read on the forward strand.
ATTCGAATTATAGGGGTCTCAGAAGAAGAAGAGAAAAGGAGAGGAACTGAGAAAATATTTGAAGAGATTATAGTTGAAAACTTCCCTAATATGGGAAAGAAAATAGTCAATCAAGTCCAGGAAGCAGAGGGTCCCATACAGGATAAATCCAAGGAGAAACATGCCAAGACACATATTATTCAAACTATCAAAAATTAAATACAAAGAAAAAATATTAAAAGCAGCAAGGGAAAAGCAACAAATAACATACAAGGGAATCCCCATAAGGTTAATAGCTGATCTTTCAGCAGAAACTGCAAGCCAGAAGGGAGTGGCAGGACATATTTAAAGTGATGAAAAGGAAAAACATACAACCTAGATTACTCTACCCAGCAAAGATCTCACTCAGATTGATGGAGAAATTAAAACCTTTACAGACAAGCAAAAGCTAAGAGAATTTGGCACCACCAAACCAGCTTTCAACAAATGCTAAAGGAACTTCTCTGGGCAGGAAACACAAGAGAAAGAAAAGACCTACAATAACAAACCCCAAGCAATTAAGAAAATGGTAATAGGAACATACATATCAATAACTATCTTAAACGTAAATGGATTAAATGCTCCAACCAAAAGACATAGACTGGCTGAATGGATACAAAAACAAGACCTGTATATATGCTGTCTACAAGAGACCCACTCCAGACCTAGGGACACATACAGACTGAAAGTGGGGGAATGGAAAAAGATATTCCATGCAAATGGAAATCAAAAGAAAGCTGGAGTAGCAATTCTCATATCAGACAAAATAGACTTTAAAAGTCTATTACAAGAGACAAAGAAGGACACTACATAATGATCAAGGGATCAATCTAAGAAGAAGATGTAACAGTTGTAAGTATTTATGAAGCCAACATAGGAGCACTTCAATACATAAGGCAAATGCTAACAGCTATAAAAGGGGAAATTGACAGTAACACAATAATTGGGGACTTTAACCCCTCACTTTCACCAACGGACAGTCATCCAAAATGAAAATAAATTAGGAAACACAAGCTTTAAATGATACATTAAACAAGATGGATTTAATCGATATTTATAGGACATTCCATCTAAAAACAGCAGAATACACTTTCTTCTCAATTGCTCATGGAACATTCTCCAGGATAATTCATATCTTGGGTCACAAATCAAGCCTTGGTAAATTTAAGAAAATTGAGATCATATCAAATATATCTTCCGACCACAATGTTATGAGACTAGATATCAATTACAGGAAAAAAATCTGTAACAAATACAAACAAATGGAGGCTAAACAATACATTACTAAATAACCAAGAGATCACTGAAGAAATCAAAGAGGAAATCAAATAATACCTAGAAACAAATGACAGTGAAAGCATGGCAACCGAAATCCTATGGGATGAAGCAAAAGCAGTTCTAAGACGGAAGTTTATAGGAGTACAATCCTACCTCAAGAAACAAGAAACATTTCAAATAAACAACCTAACCTTACACCTAAACCAATTAGAGAAAGAAGAGCAAAAAACCCTCAAAGTTAGCAGAAGGAAATAAATCATAAAGATCAGATCAGAAATAAATGAAAAAGAAATGAAGGAAACAGTAGCAAAGATCAGTAAAACTAAAAGCTGGTTCTTTGAGAAGATAAACAAAATTGATAAACCATTAGCCAGACTCATCAAGAAAAAAAGGGAAAAGACTCAATTCAAAAGAATTAGAAATGAAAAAGTAGAAGTAACAACTGACACTGCAGAAATACAAAGGATCATGAGAGATTAGTACAAGAAACTATATCCCAATAAAATGGACAACCTGGAAGAAGTGGACACATTTTAAGAAAAGCACAACCTTCTGAGACTGAACCAGGAAGAAATAGAAAATATAAACAGACCAATCACAAGTTCTGAAATTGAGACTGTGATTAAAAATCTTCCAACAAATAAAAGCCCAGGACCAGATGGCTTCACAAGCGAATTCTATCAAACATTTAGAGAAGAGCTAACACCTATCCTCAAACTCTTCCAAAATATAGCAGATGGAGGAACACTCCCAAACTCATTCTATGAGGCCACCATCACCTTGATACCAAAACCAGACAATGATGTCACAAAGAAAACTACAGGCCAATATCACTGATGTAAATAGATGCAAAAATCCTCAGCAAGATACTAGCAAACAGAATACAACAGCACATTAAAAGGGTCATACACCATGATCAAGTGGGGTTTATCCCAGGAATGCAAAGATTCTTCAATATACACAAGTCAATAAATGATACACCATATTAACAAACTGAAGGATAAAAATCATATGATCATCTCAGTAGATGCAGAAAAAGCTTTTGACAAAATTAAACACCGATTTATATAGTGTAGGAGGGTTCCTTTTTCTCCACACCCTCTCCAGCATTATTATTTGTAGACATTTTGATCATGGCCATTTTGACTGGTGTGTGGTGATACCTCATTGTAGCTTTGATTTGTATTTCTCTAAGAATTAGCAATGTTGAGCATCTTTGCATGTGCCTTTTGGCCATCTATACATCTTCTCTGAGAAATGTCTTTTTAGATCTTCTGAACATTTTTTGATTTGTTTGTTTTTTTGTTATTGAGCTGCATGAGCTGTTTGTATATTTTGGAGATTCATCCTTCGTTGGTTGTTTAATTTGCAAATATTTTCTCCCATTCTGTGGGTTGCCCTTTCATTCTGTCTCTGGTTTCCTTTGCTCTGCAAAAGCTTTTAAATTTAATTAGTTCCCATTTGTTTATTTTTGTTTTTAATTTCCATTATTCTGGGAGATGGTTTCAAAGATATTGCTGTGATTTATGTCAAAGAGTGTTCTGTCTGCCTGTGTTTTCCTCTAGGGGTTTATAGTATTCTGTTTTATATTTAGGTCTTTAATCCTTGGGGGTTTATTTTTGTGTATGATGTAATTTCATTCTTTTACATATAGCTGTCCAGTTTTCCCAGCTCCACTTATTGAAGAGACTGCCTTTTCTCCGTTGTATATTCTTGCCTCCTTTGTCATAGGCTAATTGTACATAGGTGTGTGAGTTTATTTCCGGGCTGCCTATTATGTTCCATTGATCTATATATCTGTTTTTGTTCCAGTACCATACTGTAGCTTTGTAGTATAGTCTGAAGTCAGGGAAACTGATTCCTCCAGCTCCGTTTTTCTTTCTCAAGATTGCTTTGGCTATTTGGGGTCTTGTATGTTTCCATACAAACTTTAAAATTTTTTGTTCAAGTTCTGTGTAAAATGCCATTGGTAATTTGATAGGGATTACATTGAATCTGTAGATTGCCTGGGGTAGTACAGTCACTTTGACGATGTTGATTCCTCCAATCCAAGAGCACAGTATATCTTTCTGTCTGTTTGTGTTCTCTTTGATATCTTTCATCAGCATCTTATAGGTTTTGGTGTACAGTTTTTTGCCTCCTTAGTTTTATTCTTAGGTATTTTATTATTTTTTATGCAATCATAGATGGGATTGTTTCCTTTATTTCTTTTTCTGATCTTTCATTGTTAGTTTATAGAAATGCAACAGATTTCTGTGTATCAATTTCTTTTTTTAATTTATTTTTGGCTGCTTTGGGTCTTCGTTGCTGTGCATGGGCTTTCTCTATGGCAAGCAGGGGCTACTCTTCGTTGCGGTGCCTGGGCTTCTCATAGTGGTGGCTTCTCTCTGTTTCAGAGCATGGGCTCTAGGCACGTGGCCTTCAGTTGTTGTGGCACACAGGCTCAGTAGTTGTGGCTCATGGGATCTAGAGTGCAGGCTCAGTAGTTGTGGTGCACAGGCTAAGTTGTTCCATGGCATGTGGGATCTTCCTGGACCAGGGCTTGAACGCATGTCCCCTGAATTGGCAGGCAGATTCTTAACCACTGCACCACCAGGGAAGTCCTGTGTATTAATTTTGTATCCTGCAACTGTACTGAATTCATTGAGTTCTAGTAGTTTTCTGTTAGGGTCTTTAGGATTTTCTATGTATAGTATCTGTCACCTGCAAACAGTGACAGCTTTGCTTCTTCTTTTCCAATTTGGATTCCTTTTAGTTCTTTTTCTTCTCTGATTGCTGTGCCTAGGATTTCCAAAACTGTTTTGAATAAAAGTGGTGAGAGTGGACATCCTTGTCTTGTTCTTGATCTTAGAGGATATACTTTCAGCCTATCACCATTGAGTATGATGTTAGCTGTGGGTTTGTCATATATGGCCTTTATTATGTTGCAGTAAGTGCCCTCTATGCCCACTTTCTGGAGAGTTTTTATCATAAATGGATGTTGAATTTTGTCAAAAGCTTTTTCTGCATCTATTGAGATGATCATATATTTTTATTCTTCAGTTTGTTGATGTGGCATATCGGAATGATTGATTTGTGGATATTGTAAAAATCCTTGCATCCCTGGGATAAATTCCAATTGATCATGGTGTATGATCCCTTTAAAGTATTGTTAGATTTGATTTGCTAGTAATTTGTTGAGATATTTTTGCATCTATGTTCATCAGTAGTATTGGCCTCTATTTTCTTTTTTTGTGGTATCATTTTCAGGTTTTAGTATCAGAGTGGTGATGATGGCCTCACAGAGTAAGTTTCAAAGTGTTCCTACCTCTACAATTTTTTGGAATAGTTTCAGAAGGACAGGTGTTAACTCTTCTCTAAATGTCTGGTAGAATTCACATGTGAAGGCATCTGGTCCTGGACTTTTGTCCAGCAATGGAGACTATAGGCTGTTGGGTGGGGCCAGGTCTTGGTGCCAATGACCCAAGCAAGATGTCTGCTTCAGCCAGATTTCAAGTAGATGGACACTCCCCAATATTTCCAACACCAATTTTTATAACCCCAGAGAGGGACAACATAGCTGGTCCCTGCCTCCACAGGAGACCCTCCAAGACCAGCAAGTAATTCCGGCCCAGGTTCATATGAAGTCACTGCTTTTACCCTGGGTCCTGGTGTGCATGAGAACTTTTGTGCACCCTCCAAGAGCGGAATCTCTGTTTCCCCCAGTTCCGTAGGGCTCATGCAATCAAGCCCCACTGGCCTTCAAAGCCAAATGCTCTGACGGATCCTCTTCCTGATGCCAGAACCCCCCAAGGCCGGGGGCCTGACATGGGGCTCAGAACTCTCCCTCCTTTGGGAGAACTTGTGTGATATAATTATTCTCCAGTTGGTGGGTCACTCCACAAACTGGAGAGTAATTAGTCTTGGTTATATCGTGAGTGCACACCTGCTACCGTCTGGCTGGGTTTCTTCTTTATGTCTTTGGTTGTAGAATATTCCTTGATAGGTTCCAGTCTTTTTTTTATCAATGGTTGTTCAGCAGTTAGTTGTGATTTTGGTGTTCTTGTGAGAGGAGGTGAGCTCAGGGTCTTTCTACTCTGCCACCTTGTCTCCCATCAGATATTTACTTTAAAACATGAGCTTTTACAACCTGCTCTTTTGCTTAATGTTTACATCATCTTTTACTTTCCTTAATATGTTAACTTTTAATATTAACAAGGTGCAATGATTTATAATTTAAAAATAACAACAAAGCTTAAGATTGAAGATAGCTATTTTCTGCCTTTCCTAACACTGACCCAAAATCCCTCTTCCCAGGCACAAGCACTTTTGTCTCCTCAACTATTATTGTTAGTAGTTAATTCCATTTATCTAGTAGCATCATTATATATCCCTTAATTACATTTCATTTTTATATGGTATTGTTCAACTTCCCATATTGTACATAAACCTATGTAACTTATATACCTCCCCTGTATACACATTCTCTCTCTCTCACACAGTTTACATTCCATAACTTTCTTCCCAATTATAACAATATAAATATTTTGTGAAGCTGCACCAGAAGGTAAACTGCCTTCATTTAAAAAAAATAATAAATTGAAACTTTCGTTGTTACAGCTGTATGTTACATGCAACTATCAGAAATAATACAAAGACATCTTATATAAATTTTGCCCAGTTTTCCCCAATGGTAACATTTTGCAAATCTATAGTATCTTACCATAAACTGTACATTGATCTGGGTATAATCCACCCAGGTTATTCAGGTTTCCCCAGTGTGTAATTCTTAGTGTATAGTTCTTGAGCCAGTCAGCTCACTTCTTGCTTGCTCCCTATCCTATGATGGAATAAATCAGTTAGTACTTGTTCACATGCTTTCTAACTTGTAACATTTTAATAAAGGTCTTTTTTGTGTGTTTTGGTCTGATGAACTGACACCATTCTTGATCCTTTACAATTAATGTAGGATGTTACAAGGAGTAGAGAGAAATGTGTACATTCAATTCTGTGTAATCAGAAGTTATCTGCTATTTTTGTAGAATACTCATTGTACATTGAGAATTATAAATCATCTTTTTTTATAAAATATAGACTTTCATGCCCTATTTCATGTATCTTGATCTTGGTTACTGCATGGTGCCACTACCTGTTAGGTAACATTTAAGTTTCAGTTTTAATATCAAGATTCCAAAGATATTTCCAGTAATTGAGGTTAAGGGTATCTGGTTTGTTTTGTTTTTTATTTACTTATTTTAAGTCATTTGAGAAAAAGCTTAGAACAAGAAGCAACCAATATGATATTCTGCAATTGTTAACAAGTCACACTTCAGATTGACAGATTTAAGGAAAAGCATGTTTTCATAATGCTAAGATCTATTTGAAAAATGTGTGGACAAGGCAAAACTCTAGAGATGGTAAAAAGATCAGCGGTTACCAGGGGATGGGATGGGAGGGGAGGAATGAGTCGGCAGAGCACAGAGGATTTTTAGAGCAGTGAAAATACTCTGTATGATATTATAATGATGGATACCTTTGTCCAAACCCATAAAATGTACAATACCAAGAGCAATCCCTTGGTAAACTATGGATTCTGGGTGATTTTGATGTATCAATGTAACTTCATCAATTGTAACAAATGTACCACTCTGATGGGGAATGTTGATAGTGGGGGAGACTGTGCATGTGGGGGAGCATGGAGCATAAGGGAAATCTCTGTAACTTCCTCTTAATTTTACTGTGAACCTAAAACTACTCTAAAAATATTCTTTTAAATGTATGGACAGTGAACCAAAAGGGCAGATTAATAATATGTCCCTAGTTTTCTTCCTGCTTAAACTTCTAAAAATAACAAAAATGATACAGAATTAAAGATTAAATCCATAACAGTATTAGATAGCCAGAACAATGATATTAGAAGGCCAGACATTTGGAAAATTTCTGAAATATTAAAAAATGATTAAATCGAAGAGTTATAGGAAGCCTGAGACCAAACCTAGCCCAGAAGAGAATTTCCATTGAGTTAGAGCATAGGAAGCCAATTATGAGAGTGCTGAAAGCCTAAAGTAATGATCAACAGGAGATCAACAGGTCAACCTCTCCCTTTACCTTATTGAGCAGCCAAATCATACAAAATCCTGTCTGGCTTAGAGAACACGAGGAGTGATAGAATTCTGCCTCCTCTGAACCTTAGGAGACAAATTGCTGAGACTACATGCCTGGCAACACATCCTGTTCCTCTTCTGTGGGAGACACATGCTATAATATGAATCGCATTCCAGATACATACCAACCAAATACGATTCTGAACAACCAACACACCAGTGTAAAGATTTAGCACCTAGAATATTAAAGTAACATTTATGAATCTTTTAGAAAACCAAAAAAAGGAAGAAGAAAGAATTAACATAGGCAAAAGTCTGGAAAAGGTGTTTCAAAAAAGAGAAAGCCAGGGGCCTCCCTGGTGGCGCAGTGGTTGAGAGTCCACCTGCCGATGCAGGGGATATGGGTTCGTGCCCCGGTCTGGGAGGATCCCATATGCCGCGGAGCGGCTGGGCCCGTGAGCCATGGCCGCTGAGCCTGTGCGTCCGGAGCCTGTGCTCTGCAACGGGAGAGGCCACAACAGTGAGAGGCCCGCATACAGCAAAAAAAAAAAAAAAAAAAAAAAAAAGAGAGAAAGCCAGAATGACCATAGATATAAGATGTTTCACTTTATTAGTAATCAGAAATATAAAGTAATATCTATCATCTGTAAGTTGAAGAAAATTTGAAAGTTTGACAGTCTTAAGCATAAGAATGGATTTGCAGAAAAGAGGAATTTCATATACAAATGGTGAGAAAATAAACTGTTAACAATCACTCTTTTTTTAGAAGAGAATTTAATTTTTATTAGACCAGTAAATAAATAAATGCTGAATTTCTTTAATACAGGCTGCCCACCCACAAAAAATTCTATAAATTAGATTTTCATTTTCTTGTTTTCATTCTGATTATGAAGTCAGATTAAATCTACTGAGTGAGACCCTGTTTTACCTGTATAAATCAAACTAGAAATTTGATTCCTCGGGAACTTGATATAATTTAGTGATAGTACCATATCAGCTCAAGTATTAAGGAATGAAACACCAGAACATACTGGCAGCATTTATGAGAAACACCATGCTTTGTACAATCACTCTTGAGAGCTATGCAACATCTAGTAAACCAGTAGATGTACATACGGTGCAATATAGCAATTCTATTAAGGACATGCTCTAGAGGAACTCTTATACCTGTGAACATGAATACAAGCTTCAGGATGTCCTTTGTAGGATTGTTTTTTCATAGCAAACCTATTGAGAACAACTTTTAATTATTAATTATATGTAGTAATGATCAACATACAGCTACTGAAAACATAGTAATGAGTTGAAAAAGCAAGTTACACTTGGTTCTGTAGAATAACTTTTAAAAGCACATAAAAATATGCAATATTATCAATGCTCACGTATATGAAAAAGTATAAACCCTTGAGCAGGAATGATGGTGATATCTAGGAAAATAAGGGTAATGGTATTAGGATAGGATTAAAATAGTACTTCAGCTATTTCTATGACATTTATTTCTTTAAAATTTTTTTTCTGAAAAAAATGTGGCAAATACTAACATTTATCAAATAAGCATGGTGGCTACATGGGTGTTTAAAATTATTTTCTGTTCTCTATATTTGATATATTTCCTAGTAAAATTACATTAGAAATTTAAAAGGTGTCCACACAGAAACCTTCACAAGGACATTTATAGCAGCTTTATGCATAATTGCCAGAACTTGGAAGCAACCAAGATATCCTTCAGTAGGTGAGTGCATAATAAATTGTGGTATATCCAGACAATGGAAATTTGTTTGGTGTTAAAAAGAAATGTGCTATCATGGCACGGAAAGATATGGAGGAAAGTTAAATGCTTATTACCAAGTGAAAGACCCCAGTCTAGAAAATCTACATACTGTATGATTCTAATTGTATGACGTTCTGGAAAAAGCAGAAATGTAAAGGCAGTAGAAAGATCAGTGGTTATCAGGGGTTGGTGTGGGGTCAGAAGGAAGAATAAGCTGAACACAGAAGATTTTTAGGGCAGTGAAAATACTCTGTGTGGTATTATAATGATGGATACATTTCACTATATATTTGTCCAAACCCATAGAATGTACACCATTGAGAGTGAACCTTAAGGTAAACTATTTCTATGGTGATTATGATGTGTCAGTGTTACTTCATCAGTTGTAGCAAATGTACAACTCTGGTGGGGAATGTTGATAATGGGGAAGGCTATGCATGTGTGGCAGTAGAGGGTGACATATGCATAGCCCCCCTCTTTTTTTTTTTTTTTGCTGTGAACCTAAAGCGCTCTAAAAAAATAAAACATTTTTAAAAACATCCCCCCATCATATTCAAAACACTGCAACATTAAAAACAAAATTTTCAAAATTGCTCTTGAAAAAAAGCAAAGATGAAAGTAATAAATGAGGACACTGTGAGCACTATGACAAATCATGTTGGATATAGCCAAAGAGACGTTCAGAAGAAAATGTATTGCCTTAAAAGCACTCTTTATAAAATGAGAAATTATATTTGTAAGTGAAATAAGCATTTAGCTCTAAAAGTTAGAATTACGCATAATAATGGAAATCCAAACAACACAAAGGAGACAGCTTCCTGAACCAGGCTACCTCGATTTTGAGTTCAGGTTCTTCCACCCACCAGCTGTAAAACATTGGGAAAGTTACTTAACTCACTTTTCCTCAGTTTCCCCATCTTTTAAATGGAATTATAATAGTATCTTCTTCATAGAACTAATTTCAGAATTAAATGTGTTTATCTTGTGAGAGCACTTAAAACATTGGCGCATAGAGCCAATTCTATAAAAGGACAATGTAATGCTATGTAAGTTTGATTAATAAAAAATTTTAAAATGATTTAATAGAGAAGAAAATAGAAGTTAACTAAGTGAAATCGAAAAACATACTGAGTTGACTGAATAAATAAAACCAAATGCTGAAATTTGATAAGATAATGAACATTTGGCAAGTTCAATTGAAAACAAAAAAGATAGCTAAGAAAGATAAAATTAAGGAGGCTGATATAACTTTTTAATATTGAAAGAATGAGACAAGGAGTTGCTATAGATATATTATATATTGGCAGCTCAATGAACATTTGGTGGATTCTCTTATTATGGTTTTTTGAAACAAAGCAAATGCAGAACTAATTAGAGCACTATCAGGTAGTACGCTATTTGCCTTTTAAAACTTTAGTGATGATTGGGTGAAATAAATTTAATTTTTTTCTATGCAACTCAAGGAAAATTAATATCAGTGGGAAAACATAATAAAAAGACATCTTATTTAATATAATTTTAAGGGTCTCATTTCCTCATCACCGAACAAGACACCCAACTTGTTCAGAGCTGTGATCCCAGTTCCATATGTTCTGTAGCAAGTTTCTTTTTGCAAAAGATATGGCCTTGAAAATGCAATGGAACAAAGTTAGGATCTCTCCCAAAATGAATAATTGTTTCTGTTCACATCATGAAGCATAGGAGTGGTACAGTTTTTGATGCACATGAGAGTCAATTTCAGTGTATGCACTGAGCAGGCAAATTGAGTTTTTAGAGATAATCCCATCTGAGGAAACAATAAAATCAATTCCTGTGTTACGTTCCACATGGCCCAGCAGAGAAAGAGCCATTTGCTGATGGTCACATGCAATGAGCATAAGTAGTGTTTGGGATATTGACTTTCAGAATTCATTTATAAAGACACACTAATTTGAAAAGTTATTAGACTACTAAAACAAGAACCATTGGTTTATGGCTAATAGTAGAAAATGAAATGATAGGAGTAGACATATGAAATTACATAAGGAAAAATAACTAAAAGTAAGAGGATCAAGAACAGAAACTTGGAATCGACCAAGTTTAAACAGAAGATATAGGAAATAAATATGGTGATGGAGACTGAATGGAATTGTGAGTCCTATCAAAGAGGGAGGGAAGACTGGTATTTGGAAAGAGACCATAAGTAATGGGTAGGGTGAAAAGATTCATATAATTGAATAACTATTATGTTACCGACACTGAGATAAGGAAGAGAAAATCAAGAGGGGGATTACCAGTAATGTCAAAGGCCACAGATACGTCTAATAGGGGAAATGAAAGGGCCTTAAGGAAATTTAAGAGGTGGTGTTTATTCATAAGGAGAATAATATCATCCACCAACACTTACACTAAATGTTGTTTTATATACTGCCATCTTGTCCTCCAGAGATTCAGTCTTACTGGGAGACTGGAATGACTTTGATGAGTCCATACTAATATGGACTAGGAACTGTGGAACCTTGGACACAGAATATCAGGAGACTATTTCTCACAGATTAGAAAGATTTATAAGTGTACTTGATTTGTCCTATATGCCCCTCATCCATAATCACCATTTATGTCCATTTTGGTCACCTAAATATATTTGGTATTTGTTCTCTCATTTCCACACTGAATCTGTCATCACTTCTTACCTGTACTACTACAGTGGCCTCCAAAGCAGTATGTCTGCTTCAGTTTTACCTCACTGTCATCTAATCTTCAAGAACTGCCAGAATGTTCTTTCCATAATAAGGCTGAATGTAAAATACCCTTAATTAAAACCATAGACTTCAAACTAATTACCATAATACAAAAAAGCCTTTAATTACCTTGTCTTCATCTATGAAATCAAGAAAATCTGAGCAGCTATCATAGCATTTGTTGCACTCTTTTGACTTTTCTATCTACTTTAGTTAGATAGTTAGATGTTGTTCTGTTCTAGCTCCTTAGGGTTTAAAACAGTGCTTGGCATATATAACCATGCATTTAAAAAATTCCCCACACTGTATATTTCATCCCTATAACTCATTTATTTTGTAACTGGAAGTTTGTACATCTTAATAGTTTTTGATGGATTGAATATATAAGTACATAAAAACTAGTAGGAATGTTACTTTTGTCTACCTGTCCATACACTATTTAAATAAAATTATAAAATTTATTGATTAAACAATGAAAAAGTTAAATACTTTATAAACTTTCCATTGTACATAATTTTTCATAGCCTATATCCCTACACAAAGTTTTGAATGATAAATATACACATTACTTATTTTTTACTTAAGACTTACAGCAGAGGGCTTCCCCGGTGGCGCAGTGGTTGAGAGTCCACCTGCCGATGCAGGGGACATGGGTTCGTGCCCTGGTCTGGGAAGATCCTACATGCCGCGGAGTGGCTGGGTCCGTGAGCCATGGCCACTGAGCCTGTGCGTCCGGAGCCTGTGCTCCACAACGGGAGAGGCCACAACAGTGAGAGGCCCTCGTACCGAAAAAAAAAAAAAAAAAACTTACAGCAGAAAAATAAATGAAAGGCAGTATCCCTTTTAAACCATATTCTTCCTGGAACATGGGCTTTAGAGACACACATTATTATCCAGATTTTAGTCAGCAGATTAATTTAGCTGAAGCCTCCCAGAGGACTCTGGTGTGCAACTCTGTCCCTGGAGAGAATTTTGGAACCACAATTGCAACTCTAAGTAAAAAGAAGATACTTTCTCAGATCTTTATATCCACAGTACCACAACTTCCAACTAATTAAGGAACAGGGCAACTCTGAATTGTTTATCCTAGAATGTACATGTGCTGCTTTCTCTTCATCCTCTAAAGTCACAGTGTTCTTTAAGATTTCTAAGCAGATGGTTTGGAAGGCAAAAGATCACAATCAGCCCCATCTACTTCCCTCTCTCTCATTCAAATAAAGAGAAATTAATTCTATTTACTATGTTACATCAATAGTTATTTAGCCAGACATAAATAAATATAGAAACATAAAAGATTTAGATAATTTCCACTGATTATATCAGTAGCTGCAGACCTAAGATAAGCAACTTTATTAATTCTTATAACTTTCCCAGTTAACTTTCTTAGACAGATGTCTCAAAATAAGGTTTGATATATTACCAGAAACTAGCCATTTCTGGGTATGATCACTCAGAATGCTTATGGAATTTCTCCTAAGATTTTTAAGAGTTAAGAAATAAAACCACAAATACATACAAATGCAATAAATTAAATACAATTTTTAAATGTATAATGTACACATAATGTTGCAACCACTATGGAAAAATTCTGGTAGTTCAAAAATTAGAATTGCCATATACCTAGCAATCTCACTTCTGGGTATACATTCAAAAGAATTGAAAGCAGGGTCTAGAAGAGATATTTGTACATCCAAATATTGGTATAAAGCTCTTTGTATCTCACTAAAATGGCAGTTCCTTCTTTTAGGTAATTTTAATATTTACACTAAATAAGCAGTATGTATGTAGCTTTCTATTTTAAATAGTTATTCTTCTAGCATATTAAATATATTTTATTTAATTCTTTGCTTCTTAAGTAAAAATATTTGTAAAATATCTCTACTTATTTTTCTACACTTTCTGTGTAATGTGAAGAGCATTTTTTGTTGTTGTTGTTGTTGTTTGTTTGTTTGTTTGGTTTTGGCGGTACGTGGGCCTCTCACTGTTGTGACCTCTCCCGTTGCGGAGCACAGGCTCCAGACGCACAGGCTCAGCGGCCATGGCTCCCGGGCCCAGCCGCTCCGCGGCATGTGGGATTTTCCCGGACCGGGGAACGAACCCATGTCTCCTGCATCGGCAGGTGGACTCTCAACCACTGTGCCACCAGGGAAGCCCAAGAGCAGTTAGCAATTTTGCAGAAGTCATTGCTTTTTTGGACATAAGTTTGTTCTTAGTTAATTATTTCTATCCCTTTGGCATAATTCATAAGAAAACGAGCTTCATCATGTCAGGTGTTTACCTAGTGAAGCTCATTTCCCTCACTCTTCCCTAACTGCAGCAGACATAATTCAACACCAGGAGTTTGAAATTTGTACTGCACGGAAAAGATGGAGGAAAAAATCTCCCTCTTATGAAAGAAGGTATCACTACAAATTACAAAAGCAAGAGGCCTATAGAACTTGATTGGGTTTGGATTTACAACAGCTGCTGTAGTTAACAATAACAAGTCCTTGACCAAAGGCTAAATGGGAGATTAAGTAATATAAACCCCTAGGATTTTACGATTTATTTCTAAGATTTTTTAGATATATAGATTTAATTTTAAGATTACAAACAAGTATTATTCATATCGTGCAATCTGTCTTTTAGACTACTCACTTGATATCCTCTTCTACTCAATTAGTTTGTCAAGTCATAAATGGGAAGCACTGTAGACTCCAGGAAGTAGGAATGTTTGGATAACTGAATGGATAACTGTAGAAGATGGTACTTCCTTTTCTTCTTGCCTTAAATTTCAAAGACATTTTACATTATATTTCTCAATAGAATGTTATATATGATTAAGCTATTTTCCCTCAACAAGAATTTTCTCTTCATGCCTTCTTCATTCCTTTTCTCATTAACAGAATAAGAAAAGACAGTGTAGAAATAGATGCTTTTGTTCCTGAGAAAGTTGTACATATCACTAAAGATCCATACAGATAGAATTAATGCCAGACTTAGGTGGAGACAATGCCTTTGAATTTGGACTATTCTTAGGGAACCAAAGGGAGTAGGAAGATTTATTAGTATTAAATATGGTCATTAACAAGTTAGTACTTATTAAAGCAGCATAGCCCCGTTAGGAAACAGTTGAAATTTTATAATCAAATGTAATTGAAATTTAGCTGCAATTTTCTGAAAAAATACCTATAGAGTTATGGTGTTGGTTTGAACATTTAGTTAGAAACCTGATTTGTACTTTAATGGGGACATTCCACAAAAGTTAACATCTTTTTTCATAGGTCCAAGCAGGCAGTGGAAAGGTTGGGATAGAAGAGGGTGACCTGAGATAAAAATAAGTGCTGGAGCAGGGAGAGGAGAAAAAATGATCACAAAATAATGAAATTGTATAATTTTTCAATGAGTGTCTCCAAATTCTTGTCACCATTTTTTCAATGTCCAAACAACAATTATCTCAGAATCTATATATGTTAACTTCTTTGTTCCTCAGAACAAGGGCATTAGCTTTAATTATTTTCTAAAGCTTACCTCTCAAGTTTAACGTAATATAAAAATATGTTTTTTATGGCTCTCAGTGATAATCACAGGTACCATTCACAGGTATTTCCCAACTGTACATCTCTCCCCAAGGAAATCAGTCTTCCATTTTGGTCTGGGAAAACATTATTTTCTCTTTACAGTCGTGAGTCTGCTTTTTGTCTCCTTCTTTCATCAAGTTCAGGGTCTCAACCATGGTCTTTATTCCACTACTAGTGAAAAAAAATGTACTTTCAAAATATAATAATCATTTTAGAATTGCATGCTGCCCTCAGTGGTGACAGAGCTTATTACATGATTAAACATATTAATTAACAAACATTTAAGTATGTATGGTAGGATTATTCCCCAAGTTCAGGATTTGACAAAGGTTAATGAGTAGATCCTAGCCTTATATTTACAAAACTAAAATAGTTCATAGGTGTATAGATGTGGCCTCTCTTGTCAAAGCAAATTTAAGCCTCCACTATAGAATATACAAAATATATAAATATACATAGGCATAATTATTCTCATTGCTATCCCTGAGAAGCAGGATAAAAATATTTCACAGATTATTCCAAAGAAGTGAACATGTTTAAAAAAAATTTAGGAAAGAAGTAAGTTCAAAAGAGCATAATATAATCACTCATAAAGCATGATCTCTAAATCAACAGGTTCTATGATGAGTTGATTAAAAATGCATTGAAGTCATCTGAAAAATAACAAAATTATTTAAAAACAAAAGCAGAAAGCTTAGACATTTGGGAAAGACAACATGTGTTTTAAATTTCTGTACCTATGTCTTATTAAAATGGGTAACAATGATTACTCTTTTTTCAACATCATGCGAAGTGATTGAGTTTGCTTCTCTTTATTTATTGCAAACACTTTGTCAGGTACTTTTTTAAATGTGAGAAAGAGACTTAGTCTCCAGTGTGTGGCTTTGAACTTATTCATTCTTGCAGGGACCTACTTCAGGGAAGTCTGGATTTGACCAGAAGACACTGGTCCCAAGGTCAGGAGTAGCAGCAGCAGGAACAGGGACAATAATAGGTAGGCTCTAGACTTAGACCATGCTTGGAGACATTTGGACTTAGTCTCTGATGCAAAGACTCCTCTCTTCTGCTCTATTGGTTTTTGTTCCCTGAGTCCTTTGACTTACACTGCACTCATTCCCACTTGACTCCCCTTTCTGGAGTGCTCATTCCAATGTTCATGCTCTTCCTGTTCAATTATTTGTTTTTCCCAGTCCTGGGAACACTACATATAGCTTGTTTGGCATAAATATAAAAAATACCTAAAAGAAAGAACTGCCATCTTAGTGAGATACAGAGAGATCTACACCAAGTCAAGAAATCTCATTTTGTTGAAAGGATAAAGGAAACCACTCTAGTTGTTAAGGAATTGAGAATGAAATACTAGGGACTCAAGTTTTAAAAGACAGTTGGTAAAACAGAAACCCTGGAAGAAATGAAGATAGCACGTGTTTCTATTATTCTATCTCTAGATTGAGATTCCATCTCAATATTACAAGAGAATGGTGTATGAATTCACTGTAATTAAATATTCTGTAATATAAAAGTGATTTTTTTAAAAAGGCATTTGAAATGTGGTTATAAAATCCAAGGTCATGGTTAATTATTCAAAGGGTGAGCGAATCTGAGGTAAGCTAAAACACTGAATGCCATTTTAAGAATACTTCCTCTAGCTGAGTCTTAGTTTTATTTAAAACTCAGGAAGGAAAACAGGAACTAATACAAAGTGATGATTCTTTAAAGAAAACCAATTAAAAATAAACATTAAAATAAAATTAGAAATAAACTTATAAAACTCTAACAGGTTTACATAATGTGCTAGCATTTTGATAAATAACTGACTTCCCATCTTCCTTCTTCAGGTGATAACAACCCTTTTGTATTTTTTGTTTTATATTTTATAAAGTACTTTGACTCATAGTGATGTCTGTGGTGAATATAAGAGCTAATGAAGAGAAGGGGTATATGAACTCCCTTGCTTAAATCTAGCTTAATTGAAAACAATTAATAGTCAAAACAAAAAAATTAAGTAAAAATGACTGTGAGATGAGAGCATGAGGATTGTTGAAAGGGCAGAGGGGGAAGAAGAAGCATCAATAGTTGCAGAAATATTCAAGCTATATTCATATTAATCTATAGAGCTGCACTTCTGAGATCACTATTTGTAAAATAGTGCTTTGTGTGAATAATTCCAGTTCCTTAATTTGAGCTACTCTTGTTGGACACAATTTTGGACATACTTTTTAAAAAACTGAGGATAAATTTTAATTTTTTAAAAGTTTCATGTCTGTATTTACAAATACCTTCTAAAATGCATACCCCATTAAGAAATGTGAACAGTTGGGGATTGTACTCTCTTCATTCCCCTCTTCACATAAGTGCATTTTCCCAAGGCAGTGACTCACATCAACTACTATTACAATGTATTTCATAAAATAAGACTCACTTGGGGTAGTTTTTCTCTTTCATTCAGAAAGCACTGGCAGGTGCTCACCATGTGACAGATACTAAGAATTCAGAGATGAAAGAGCAAAATCTAAAGGCATATGAGACTATGACTATATGAATTGCAATAAAGTGTTTGGTTGTAAACCGATATAATCGTAGCATCAGTATGGACCTCTGATTTACCTTCCTCTGGAAAATGGTTATGAGTATTACTGTTTCAAATTCAAATCTACATTCTTTTAAGGGATCCAATTTTAATTGGGTAATGTACTAAAAATCAAATATATAACAATATAGTCTATGGGTTCTTTAGTATCCTTGTAGAAAAGCTGTGAAGCTGTGTTGAGACTGCTGATAACTGATTCTAAGAGCAGTATGTAGGCTGTGACTAGGATTCTTAGGAATCTCTTTAGATAGATAGATGATAGATGATAAATACATAACAGACACAAATCTTATGAGTGGGAAATTTTTTTCACCTACCTATTGCTTATAAGAGATACATATAAAACATTAAAAACAGAAAATATTGAATATAAAATTATGGGAAAGTTTATACAAAGCAAATATTAATCAATAAAACCTAGTGGCTACATCATTATCAGAAGAAATAGACTTTAGGAAAAACTAAATGTGACAAATCAATCAACATATAACAAGATCTTAGTAATTAGAGAAATACAAACTAAAACCACAGTGAAATTTGTACTCAACACCACCCCTCGCACACACACATCGCCCAACATTAAGGTAGCAAAGTAATAAAGTCTGATAACACCACTTATTTGTGAAGATGCAGAGCAGCCGAGTTGTAGCAGGAAAAGAAATTGATACCACTTCAGAAAATAACTGGGAATTATTAAGTAAAGTAGAAAATGAACATACCCATGTCTCATCAATTCTATTTATTCTAGAGAACTCCTTGTACTTGTGCAATACTAGACATGTAAATACCATATCCTGTGTTGTTCATAATAGCAACAGCTCTTAAGCCCCCAAATACCCAAATGTCCATTTGACAGAGTAAATAAATACATTGTAACTGTTTTTTTTTTTTGCTTGTACTATATGGGATATCCTGCAGCAGTGAAAATAAAGGTAAGGTACAGGTATCCCTTTGGAGGAGCAGGAATTTAATTATTAATCTAAAAACAAACTGTCAGAAATACAAAGTTATTCCCTATAGGTATGTTAAAAAAATTAAATACTATATATGTGAAAGTATAATACAATTTTGAGTAAAGGAAAGGAATAATAAACAAAAGTTTATATTGGTTACTTTTGGAGAGGAGGGAGGATGGGGGTGAAAATGGAGATTAGCACATGGTAACTATGGTAAATTGATATAACAATATTTACAATGTTCACTTTCCCATGTGAAATGTTGAATAGAAATACATTAGTTTTCTGATTCTTAAATCATTCATATATGTATAGGATCTTTTATATGTTCAATATATTCCATAATAAATATTCTATAAAGAGTTAATAAATATATAGATGCTGAATAACTAAAAGAGAGTCTGACCAGTTAGAGTGTTGATGGAAGGATGTGTTTCAAACTCTGTCCTCAAGAAAGTTAACACTATTTCTCCAGTCTGGGCTCTGGGAAGAAAATTATGACTTAAAATCCTTTCCTAATTGGTATATCCTGGCTTTGATAGTATGTCTCTCGCATACAAATGTCTATTCTTAACACAGTATTGAAATTCATTTTGCTCTTGTAGAATGTTGGTGGTGATGCCTCTTTTTCCTACAGCCAGACCACTGTCTCCATGCTGACTATCATGTATCCAGTCTTGAAAAGTCCCAGTGAAATCTGACAGATTAAAACCAACATTAACAAAAACAAATAGCAAAGTTGAAAATAGTTATAACTTTTGAATATCTGTGACAGAAATAAACATGTTAAAAATATGGGGTTTTATAAAACCTCCTTAGAAAAATAAATTGCTTTTGGCAATTGAAACAAGCAATGATCTTGGAAAATAAAATCTTATAGTGACATTTGAAAGGCGTTCTCCAAATAGAACTTCTCTTTTACAAGTGGCTAATTGTAGTTTTGGATGGACAGTTTGGCATTTAAAATTGAAGGTAAAATAGTTTATGAAACCAATTACACCCACAATTTTTTTTTAATGTACAGTTTTACTCTAGTAAGTGATGTAGAGGATATAAAGAGCTTATAAACAACAAGTATATATAAACATTCTAATAAAGCAAGATTCCTGTGGGCACAAGAGTATTGTGGGCCTCCCATGTCCGTCATACATAGCTACTGCTGAAAAAAATGCAAGGGCACAGTGAGATGTTTTTCTCTTTTTTCCACTTTGATGTTATACTTAAATATACAGTGATTTCTTAATCTCTACCACAATTTTCAAATTTAGCTATATTGACACAAAATAAGCTACTATGTTGACAAATAAGATATAACTTTGTATTGACCTGGTAGCCAAACTTCAATACTTAAATTGAAGAAAATGGACAATTTTGAGGATTTTTAGGTGGAATATTTCCTTAAGAATGCTATCATATATTCATTCATCTCCATATAACTCTGGGAACAAACATCGTTCCCTTCCTTCTGGTAGGTACTTAATAAAGATTTATTAGATTATTTTAACTTGAAAAAATAAAATCATTTACACACTTTCCC
This sequence comes from Mesoplodon mirus, assembly GCF_964341445.2. Taxonomy (NCBI): domain Eukaryota; kingdom Metazoa; phylum Chordata; class Mammalia; order Artiodactyla; family Ziphiidae; genus Mesoplodon; species Mesoplodon mirus. Next base: position 49,978,667 of record NC_138984.1, read on the forward strand.
ATGATACGGTTATTTTACATAAATTTCACTTCACTCTGACTAGAACATCAATACAAACATAAAATTAAAATCATAATTTACTTAATTCAAATAAGTGAAGAGTTGGAGGAGAGAGGTTCAGAAAACGGAAACCCATTACTGTTTTGGCATGAACCTAAATACCTGTTTCCTTTAACATTTACTTGTTAAGAACTTACTCCATTAGGTGTCAAGAAAATTACAGAGATAGATAATATAAAGTCCTTGGCCTTAATGTGTTTACTCTTTAGAGAGAGAGAAAAAATGAGAATAAGTAAATATATGTGAATGTATATAAAATACGTACAGTGAACTGTATCGACATCTCCACACTTTAAATCATGGTGAAACTAAACTAAATTCTTTTCCTTGGGCTTCCATTCATTGAGGCTTTTGCAGAGGTGGTTCCATCTGTTTATGAGGACCTCATCCTCTTACACAATCACCTGGTAAACAGCTCCCCATCCAATCAGTCCTCTGGAGAAGACTCCATTTACTTCCTAGATGGTCTTATATGCTCTGCATATTCCCACTGCACTTTGCATATCCTTCCCTTATTGCATTTGTTTCTATTCCTGTATGATGATTGCAAAAATGGATTGAGTATGTATACTTTTTATATCCTCCAACAATTAATGGGCATTTAAAAACAATGTGAATAACTTAGTCAATTGTATAAAAACCTAAATTTCTAATAAAATAAACTCTGCTGGATTTTAAATCAAGAAATAAAATTAAATACCTGTTTGGATAAAGGAGATTTCTGCAAGTTTAAGAGTTGAGGCAGATTTGACCTTACAGAATTTAATAAAAAGTAGCCTATAATAATAGACAAAGTCCTTGAATTCAAAAGAAAAACTAGATTCAAGGTTAAAATTCACACATTACTCCCTGTCTGATCCTGGACAATGTTGTAATCTAAGTGTTCATTTCCTAAAGGGTAAAAAGGAATAGATTTCTGACCTACTTATGATAGGATTATTGTGATAAAAGAGAAATATGGTGCAGTCACTGGGCAAATAAAGAGAATTATACAAATGCAGAGTATTAATAAATTATGAAATGGAAATTTAATATGGTATGGATATATCAAACAAAGAAATGGCCTGGTGTCTCAGATTTCTTAAGAAACTATTCGGAAAATATGAATGGAATGCATGAAGATAGGGAAGAACGGATGCATTTTTAACTACATAGCAGTAAAATGGAATTTTCCTAAGCATTAAATTTGGAGTTAAAATGAATGTTTTATAAGTCATTTTGTGAAGTTTTTGCTTTGCATATATATTAGAAAAACATTTCTAGGTGTATTAACTATTTTTAAAACCAGAAAATCCCCTCCCAGTAGCTAGCACCCATCACCTAGTGGAAAACATAGATTTCTTACATAACTATAATGCTTATTTGTTAAAAGTCACTTGGGTTCTTCAGAATAGCAAGTTGTCTCAATAGATAATAGTCTTACCAAGGAACAACCAGGCCTCCATAAATATTTATTTTTTAAAACTTAATTATTATACATTGTACACAAACTTTTAATAAACACCTTCACTGCAACCAATTTGAAATAATTTAGGACCACATATAAGTGAATTAAGATATAAAAGAATCAGGAACATAATGGAATATCCACATATTGTAAGTAAGTATGACACTAAAATTTAGCTAGCAGTCATCAAAATCTTTTATTTACTGTTTAGTCTCTAGAATCTGATATTTTACAAATGTTATTATTTTGAAGTCAGAAAACATAAATTGATTATTTAAAAATAAAATTCAATTTTAATGAGAGATGAATCAAATACCAATGGTAATATTTGTCATAGGAACACATTTTAACATTGCTGTCTAGCTGACAACAGTAAGTATAACTTATCATCTACAAATTATTTTAGCATTTTTGCCTTTCCCTTTTGCAACCAAAGTGAAAAGATTATTTATGCTTACTTTTGGCAGGGTTGGGGAGGTGAAATAAAGTGCGATTTAAACATCAAATTATCATTAAAAATTCCATGTACCAATGTACCATTAACAAATTATACCAACTAAATTGATGATGCACTATGATATCTACCTGGCACCTAATACACATATTCAGAATACCAGGGTTTGAGTTTCTGCTGAACCAATATTGTGATTTTGGGTAAAACTTTGATGTTTCTGAACCAGAAATTTCTCACCTAAAAGGGGGGTAAAATACACACATTAAAGAGTTATATTAAAACAGGTAATGCATGCGTGCGTGCGCACATGCACACACACACACACACACACACACACACACACACCAAGACAAAATTAACTTAGAGCGTGTTTTAGTAATTTAGAAAAATCCTTTTGTTATTAAGAATTTTTAAAACTTCTGTGCTTATTTCTGGTTGATGCTTTTAAGACAGTGATGCCATATTTGATGCCTTAAAATTATCCTGAATTTTTCCAGGAATCATCTGGAAAAATGAATGGAATTGCTTTAGAAGTTATTTTCTTGACTGCTTTTCCTGGTTATGCATTATCAGCTTTTATTTCTATATTCACATTCAGCATCTCCCCACTATGTTTTGTTCAATTAATCATTAATTAGGATATACTGTGTGCCAAGAAATATTCTAGGTCCTGGAGAATATTGAGAAAGTGAAAGACAAAAAAAGAAAACATAATGCCTAACCTCCTAAAAATTATAGAACCGTGAGGGAGACAACCATTAATTACAGAAACAAACAAATGTTGAATTGCAACTATAATCAATATATGGCTATAACTATTAAATAAAATCTTATTTCTAATGAATCTTACTTGGTTAGAAAGATTAGAGAATTCCAGAGGATAGACTATTAGAGCTGAGATTTAAATGATGTACAGCAATCACATAGGTGAAAAGGAATGGATGGTAAAGAGTATTACAAATAGAAAGAACAGCACATGGAGGTTTCCTCAACATGGGAAAGCTGTATGTTTGATGAACTGAAAGATCACTGTGGCAGGGGTGTGACAAGCAAAGGGAAGAATACTACAAAGGGAGAATGTTTTATTCTATTACAGTCCTTTATACTATTCTAACTCAATACCTCTCATTTCTAGGCCACTAAGTTCTGCCAGTTATTCACTTTTCATTGTTGCTTGGCTTCGTTTCCTGGCACGATGTTTCAATCATGTTTGATTTATGCCGTATTCCAGTCACAGCCTAGTATTAGACCTTCTATATTGAGTGACTCCTCTAAATTTTGGATCAAGAAGGGGAACAAGTTTCTTCTCCCCTCCACTACCCCAGCACGTGCCAGTGCACATACTCCATGTAGGATTTCCTTAGCCTTACATCATGATAGTACCAGTACGTTTTTACCAGACAAACTCATTTCTTAAAATGCAATAAATTTTATCTGCCTGTCTCTTTAAAGAACAGATGACAAAGATGGCAAACTTGTCTCTCCAAGAAAAGAATGCACACTTTTTCTTACACTCACATCAGGTGATCAAAGAACACCCTTTGTCTTTATATAGACATGGTCTACACACCTATCAGAAAAGCTCTTATGTCCTACAGACTTCTATTTTTAGTAAATTTGATTAGATCCTAGGAACCCACTAGTTCTCAGTGAAAGCCAGTAGGTATCCATTATCCATGGAAGTAATGTTCTCTTTCTTACTATAGGAATAGAATAAGAGAGGATAGTTTTACACTTGTATACTTGCATATTAACTTCACCTGCTGGAAGAGTATGACAGTGATTCTAAGAGTTCTACTAGGTTTGTGAGGTCTTGCTACTTGGAAAACAACCAACTGTATCATCCTTGACGGTTTTCCATTGAAGTCCATTCTCTGTTTTCCTGGTTATGACTCAGCATACTTTTAAGTTACACTTTATTTAACTTCAAACCAGGCCAGGAATGGCATTCCAAATTAGATCTGTACCTGGAACAGAATTTATTTTAGACAAAATGGTAAAGCACAAGAAGTTCTTCTTTGGTGACCCTATAATCCAACATCTGCAGAATTTAGATTTTTGATGGTAATCTCTTTCTTTCTCTGAAGCCCTAGCATGGATTCTGTTCCTTATTAAAACTCTTTTCATGAGGTGACTTTTCAATTCCATCATTTTTTCTAGATTTAATGATTGAATATCTTCTGTAAGGAAAAGCTTTCTCTTGATTAATTTGTTTCAGAATGGTCTCACTGATTCTTATTTTAGTCAATGAGTTATAATTTTTCACTAGTATTATTTCGATGCTCAGATTGCACCAAATTTGGCCAGTGGAGTCCCTTTAAATTGCTTCTGTGTTCGTTGACATGCCTTCATTAATCTCTAAGTGCTACCTTGCTTTCTGTCACTACAAAGATATTCCAGGCATATCTTTTACTTTTCCTGCCCTTGGTCTAAAATCACTTGGTTCTCATAATAATTGATTTAGGCAATAGTCACTAATGAATGTTAAACCTAGTGCTGAATGTTTGAAGAGTAATCAGATATTTACATAGTCTCAAAGTTCCTCCCACAGCATCCTACCACAAGGTGCTTTTAATTACAATGAGAAAAATAGTCATTTTACAATGAAGAAAACTAGGAAACACCATCTTAATCAAGTGATCAAAGCTGGACAATCACCAGTAAGTGATAAAACAAAATTATGTTCCTCCTGATATGATGCACATAAAAGGAACCGGCACTGGGAATGTGGTACTTTTCAAAAATATATATAAGCATAATCTAAACATCAAACCCTGTCTAAGGGATACTCTGCAAAATAACTGACCTACTCTTTGAGAAGTCAGTCTCAGAAACTGTTGTAGATTAAAGAGACTAAAAAGACATGACAACTGAATTTAATTCATAGTCTGGGATTTTCTTTTCTATAAAAATATTATTGAGACAATTATCAAACTGTCAAATCTCATTAAATACTGAAGATTATATATTATCTTCAATGTTAATTTTGATTATGATAACTAGTCTGAATTTATCTTAAAGTGTATCTTGGTTTTAGAAAATATACAACAAAGCATTTAGGAATAAATAGGCACCTTGACTGCAACTTCCTTTCAAGTGATTCAGAAAAAAAACTATCTTCAGAGTAAATATGATAAAACTATGAACATTTGGGAAATCTGGGTAAAGAGATACAGAAATTCTTTGTACTAGTCTTGTAACATTTTGTAAGTCTGAAATTGAATATTGTGCTACTATAATCAAAGAAAAATACAAAGGAAACTAATGTCAACATCTTGAAATTTACATGGTCTCAAAATTCCTCCCACAGCATACTACCATCTTTAAAGAGTGTGATTGCTACTTGGAATGACATGTACTGTGGTGCTGGGCATCCCAGAAGTGATCTTTGTTTTTTTCTTCCTTTAAATAAGTAAAAATCCCCAAAGGTAGCTAATCATTAATTTATTTAATATTAAAAAAAAATCTATTGATCATAGTACTCATTTAAATTTTATGTTTTAATTGGAACAATATTGGAATATCAGAGATTTTAAAAAAGAGAAGTTTCACGAACTCAGAAAAAGTAATTGGACTCGGTGACAAATTAAAAATGAAGGAAACAGAGGAAATCACTGCCTCCTAACTGATTCTAGCATCTTACTGACATTAGCAGAAAGAAGAACTCAGAAGGACTTTTTCTATTAATTATTCACAGCCCAAGACTGCAAAGCTTTAAAAAAGGAACTTAAGATCAACTTAAATCAGGTCATATTTCTCATTAGGCTTTCTTCCTCCACTAATGCTGGGGTGTATTTTTTTTTCTACTTCTATCTCTACATTTATTGGGACCTAAGGGTCCCTGATGATTTTCTCCAGAGTAATCTGGCAAAAAAAAAAAAAAAAAATTGCTGAACTTTAACAAATGATTTACTACAATTTTTTTTTTTTTTTTTTTTTTTTTTTTGGTACGTGGGCCTCTCACTGCTGTGGCCTCTCCCGTTGTGGAGCACAGGCTCCGGATGCGCAGGCTCAGCGGCCATGGCTCACGGGCCCAGCTGCTCTGCGGCATGTGGGATCTTCTCAGAACGGGGCATGAACCCACATCCCCTGCATCGGCAGGCGGACTCTCAACCACTGCGCCACCAGGGAAGCCCTACTACATTTTTTTAACATAGAAAAATATCTAACTCATTTATGTTTTTTCCTTTGTTTTGGGATATTTCTATAAGCATTGCCAGTCATGAAATAAACACACCCTAGTATTTTGTACTTTGATATATAATTAGAGGATTTTTCCACATACCATTTGGTATAGCAAAATATGAGAGGTTTTTTTTTAATTCTTAGAAAATTTATGGAATTAAAAAAAAACAGCCAATATGGTTCCAAAGTAATTATATAATAGAACGTCTATTACTAAAATTAAATTTAAAAATATTATATACTACCTATAATGGCCCAAAATAGGCTTATTTCCTCTGGTGGCTATGTGAGCAATTAATATTAATATATTCTCTGTTTATTTAACTAGTTACTGTTCCTTGGCTATTTTTCTCCTGTACAAATTTAAATATTAACTAATTCTAATCTCTTTAGAATACAACTGATAAGTATGTTCTGAAGTTATACTACCAAGACTTTTCCTAAGATCTATGTAAATTGAAACCACTTCCTAGCACCTTGGCTCCATTTATTTAGCTTTATATATATATATTTTTTAATTTTGTTTTAATTTTTAAACAGATGTCAGTTTGGGATATAATTAAAAACACACTACATCCTTATGGAATTTAGTGTTCAAATTCAAATATGTTCCTATGCATTTTGTATTCTACCCTACAAATCAATGGAATGGAATTTTGGTCAGGTGCTTTTCTTAAGTTATTTCCTAGTTTCCTTCTAATTTGGCCAAGTTGGGCCAAACTGTTTCATAGTACACCCTGTGAGGAAATGCTCTGTTTTCCCAGTATTCTTTGTCTTCACCATACTGTTTGGCACAATTTCATCTCCCTTCCATCTTCATAATCATACTTTTTTTTTTTTTAGGTTTTAGTTGTCTGGGGATCTTATAGTTATCCAGCCAACCTATAAGAATTGTTTTATAGTGTCAATCAAGCCAATGTTAGCTTATGACACAGAACATACTGTTGCCTCCTACTCAGATTAGGGATTACTGATAGAACTGCTCTGTAAATAACAGCAAAAGATGGATCATGGAACTTTAGCTGGACAGAGAAGGACATAAGCCATAATGGGCAGAGTAAAAAATATAAATCAGTGGAGTTGATATTGGCTGTTTCCAAAAGGTCTAAATATTGTTAAAGATATTAAAGACAGTAAGTTACAGGGAAAGAGACTGGAAAATGAAGTTGGAAAATTGGGACTTCAGAAGTGGTACAGCAAGTTCTAGTAGCAGTAATTTTCAGAGTTCGGCCATGGGAGAAGGTAACTAACTGATAGTGGTAAACAAGATTTTGAAAAATGTGGTAGTCATACACAGCAAGTTTAAGATGTTCTACAGGTCATGAGAATCTGATGTTCTTGAGTCTTAAGAGAAAACAACACTGGAAGAATAACTGTGAGTCAGGAAAATGATGATCAGCTTGTTGAGGTTTTATAAGTGGAAGTCCCTTGTCTGTGGCACCCCCCACAGTCCCAGGCAAATTGGAACAGTTGGTCACCTTAGGTGAATGAGTGTGAGACCAGGAGTGAAGAAGGTAGCAGTTGCATAAAGACCAAAAATTTTGTAGGAAAAAGAAGGTATGACTGCCAGGAAGTGGCAATGAAAGTGAGGAGGGAATCTTCTCTCTCTTGATATGTAACACTTGGGAGGAAAAAAAGCAAACCAATGTTGAGAAGGCAGTGAAGGAGTTTTTGCAAAGGATAATGTGATTTAGTTCAGACGAAGCTATCTAGGGATACACTGTGATGGTGTTGAAGAAAAAGTGATTGTGCTAGGAGCAGAAGTTGATGAGCCCATAGCACAAAGGTAGTGGAGAGAGAGAAAGGAATGGAGGACAAGGAGACACCATAAATGAATTTATGGAAAATTGTGGGGTTTAGATCAGATGACATATAATGAGCAAAATGATAAATGATGACTTTTATGGTGACTGAGATACATAGGGAGAAGCAATGGAATCAATTATTATAGACTCTTTAGAAAAATAGACCATAAAACTATGGAATGTTTTATTTGGTAGTATGTTGACTTCTGGGCCTCTACCCCTTGGGCTGCACAAGATATTTCAGCATAATAAGAGTTTCTTCCAACTCCCCAGATGGTGTGATTAAGATGCGAGGGGCTGCTTCCCAAGTCTGCTGTTCCAAGGTGTAGGGAGGAAGCTGCTGCCTCAGTTTTGCTGCAGAAGTTCTTTTTTGCTCTGACCTATGTCTACCAGTTGGGCTGAATTAGGTACCAGGGTGTACTTCCCTGCCTGGAATTAAGCATAGGGCTTATAGTGGATTCCCGCTGTTGTACTCTGCTCACTCCCTTTGTTTGAATCTCTAGGATCTGACCCACAAGAAGTTGCTATGTATAGATACTTTTCTGTTTTCTTTGTCCAGCTGATGTTGGAAACAACAGAAATAAATGACCATGTTACAGTTTGCTCTTTAAAATATAATTTTATACAGTAGAGATCTCACACAGTTTAAATTTGTGAGAATAATTGAGAAAGGCTTGGCCTTCAAACACTTACAATGACTTTTATAGGTGTATTCCACCATTCATCTAAATGCCGTAAGGGAAACCATTGCTATTTTATGGTTGGTTCAGCTTTTAACAGCTTTGGATTTTGTTTTGAAAATGAGTGCTAGGGAAATCACTTGTTAACTACTGCATATTTATCAATATTGATTTTCATGGTGCAGACACAATAGGTAAAAACAGTGCTTGTTGGTCTAGCTGCTTCCGGAGCATTATTATAAATTCCTTCTCACATTAGCTTGAATTAATGCTTGGTATCCACACTTGACATTTCCTGGAAATTTAAATGTTATCTTCTTCTTATTAGATGTATTAGATGTAGTCAGATACCACAAAATCATTTACTAATAAAATTAAGTAGATAGATTTTTCCACTAGCTGAGGATAAGATTAAGGAGCAATTGTTCAATAACAGGAAATAGAACTTACTTGAGTCATCACCTTTTTATTTTTATTTTCCTAAATAGAACAAGTCCCTGGTAGACACTAGATTGAGAGAGAGCTTAATATAATTATGTACCTGTGAAATTATTACCAGCTTTGACAGAAATGCCTCTGAGAAATTTAATAACTCAATGTCAAGGGATCTTATATGCCTTTTATAAGCAGAGAAAAATCCAGGAAAGAAAATCTGTGCACATTAATATCTTTGCATTTGATATAAATATGCACAACAAACATACAATAGATGCTTATTGTTACTATTATTAGGGAAATACAAATCAAAACCATAGGGAGATACCATTTCATACCCATTAGGTTAGCTATTATTGAGATAATAGAAAATAACAAGTGATGGTGAGGATGTGGAGAAATTGGAACCCTTGTGCAACTCCTGGTGGGAATGTCAAATGGTGCAGCCCCTATGGAAAACAGTATGGTGGTTTCTCAAATAATTAAAAATACAGTTACCATATGGTACAGCAATTCCACTTCTGGGTTTATGCAAAAAAACAAAACAAAACAAAACAAAAAAATCCTGAAAACAGGGACTCTAATAGATATTTGTACATCCATGCTCATAGCAGTATTTTTCACAATAGGCAGAAGACGGATTTAACCCAAGTATTGATCACTGGATGAAGGGATAAACAAATGTGGTCTATCTATACAGTGGAGTGTTATTCAGACTTAAAAAGGAAGGAAATTCTTTCACATGCTACAACATGGACGAATCTTCAAGACACTGTGCTAAGTGAAATAAGTCAGTTCCAAAAAGACAAATACTATATGATTCCTCTTATATAAGGTACCTAGAGTAGGCCACTTCATAGAGACAGAAACTCAATGGTGGTTATCAGAGGTTGGGAGAGTGAAAACTGGGGAGTTATTGTTTAATAATTACAGTTTCAGTCTGGGATGACAAAAACAATGGAGATGGATAGTGGTGATGATTGCACAGCAATGTGAACTTAATTGTACTGAATTGTACACTTAAAAATAGTTAAGGACTTCCCTGGTGGCGCAGTGGTTGAGAGTCCGCCTGCCGATGCAGGGGACACGGGTTTGTGCCCCGGTCCGGGAAGATCCCATATGCCATGGAGCAGCTGGGCCCGTGAGCCATAGCTGCCGAGCCTGCGTGTCCGGAGCCTGTGCTCCGCAACGGGAGAGGCCACAACAGTGGGAGGCCCATGTGCCAAAAAAAAAAAAAAAAGTTAAAATGGTAAACTTTGTGATGTATATTTTACCATAATTAAAAAATAGAATGGTAAAAAAATAAAATAAAATTACTAACATATTAATGTTTCTCCTGAAGCCATGATAGGATACACACACACACACGTGTGTGTGTGTATATATATGTATATACATATGTACAGAGAACATGAATAAAGCAGAGATTTTAAAAGAACTATCTGTGGAAATTTAAAGAACAAGAGTGGTTAAAACAGTGAAATCAAAGAGCAATTGACTGTCTCCAAAAAAGGTTACATCTGTTTCCTGGGTGAAGTTTGTATGGCCCAGAGTTTGGACATGACCATTAAAGTTTCAGAAGTGTGACTGTCTCAGCTCTTTGAGAGTTGATGCAGTTTTCAAAGATGGATGTGACTTAACCAATGCAAGATACTGACGTGGATGACTAGAACAACATTTTAAAAATAACACAAAATATGGACAGTAATCTTTATAAGAATATGGTCAAAAATGTTCTACCTAACATAGTGAAGTTGTATGGATAACAGTTTATAATACAAAATCACAATTTATATGGTTAAATTAATAAATTTAACAGTTACCAGAACCAGTATCTGTGTAGATATGATGAATGTATATTCTTCCTATGGTTTGTAATCTCCCATGGGAAGCCAATTCACAATCTAAATGTAGATTGAGGACTAAGAAATCAGAACAATGGGAGTGTTAGCTAAACTACATGTGCCCAGGATAACACAGTTGATTGACTCCCTCTCTCTAGAGAGGTGGCCTTACTAGTAGGAGGTAAGTCTACTGGGAAAGGCCTCCTCCCTTCTGGACCTTTGTGGTAGTCACTGTCAACATTGGTTTTGAAGATCTCTCATTTCTACAAGCCTGAGACTCACCACCCCTCCTCTTGAGGGACACAGTCTCTCTTTTGATAGACATTGAATATGGTTAGAGTTTAATCTTAAGAATGTTGAAGTTATTTTAACCTCTTATTGACTTTCTGTATATTAAACCAAGGTTTTTCAGACTCAGTACTACTGACATATGGAGCTAGATTATTTTTTGTTGTGAGAGATTCTGTGCTTTGTGGGATGTTTAGCAGCCTCCCTGGACCCTACTAGATACCTGTAGCACCCTCTCCCCACTTGTGACATCAAAACTGCCTCTCGACATTGTCAGATGTCCCATGGTGGGGCCAATGCATCTCTGGTTGAGGACTGCTTATGTTTGTTTCTAAGTTTAGAAAGCAAAAAAAAAAAAAAAAACCCAATTTCCAATTTTTTTGACTTACAATTATAGTTGCCATATACTAACAGTACATGTGTGATGGCCTTTTCTAAACTGTGTGGTTTTGTTTTAGCACAAAAGTTGCTCTATACTTCTATGAAAGAGAAATTTGTGGCATCTAGTTGTTAAGATGACTTCTTTAAAAAGCCATTTCCTACACTGATTACCAGAAAGACACTTTAAAATAAGCTATTAATTTCCCCTTAATGTTTTCTTTTTTTTTTTTTTCTTGTCCCTACTCCCCCCTGCAGCTACTGGCCCATTCCTCTATGAGTTCTTAATGTAAAATTGCTTCAGGCACTTTTCCTTATTTGCTGTCTTCAGTTTCTTTCCTCCCAGTTTCTGGCCAGGCTTTTGCTCTTATTTCACTAAAAATGCTGTAAATCATCAGTCATCTCCAATGTCAGTTTTTCTATTCTCAACTCACTTGACTCGTCAGCAGTGTAGAACACACATAAATTCTCTCATTCATAAAACAATCTCTTTGTTTTCCTGGATACTTCCTTGGTTTTCCTTCCTTACAGCCCTCTTCTTACTTCCCTTTGCCTCTTCCTCCAAATTCCCCAGACCACTTTTCCTGCACACAAAATCTCAGTCCTTGGACATCTCTCTCTCTTTTTTTAATCCACACTCCTGTGTTAATTATCCCTTTTATTATCCTCACATCAAAATAAAATTGACTCTCAAACATAAATATTTAGCCACGCATCTCTTCTAAACTTCAAACATGGAATTTAAATGCTTAATGCATTTAAATGCTTAACTTCACTTGGATATCTAAAAAATATTTCAAACTTCACCTAGCCAAAGTTAAATTCCTGAAGATCTCCCCACTGCACACCAACCATCCTCTGTCTTTCTCTCTCTTCAAATCAGTAGATAAGAACTCTAGGCATCTACTTACTCAGGAGGGAAAAAAAAAGGAATTAATTTTGATTCTTCTCTTTTTCTCACACCTCACTTCTAAGGTGTTGGCAGATTCTGTCATTTTTAATTCCAAAATATATTAAGGTTATATCCATTTACCAAAATCTGCACTGCTCTCAGTTTTCTGTAATTTACCCTAATCTCTTCTGGAATATTGGAATAGCTTCCCATTAAGTTTCTTTGCTTTAGCCTCTGAGTCTGTGCAGTCTAGTTTCAGCACAGAAGTCAGAGTGATCCTGTTAAGTATAGATCACTGCATTTCATTCATTTAAAAGATAATTTTTTCCTTGGACCTGTAAGACCTAAAAGATTTGACATCCAATTAACCTTCTGACCTAAGCCCCCAAACACTCATTTTCCCCTAGTTCTCTCAAGCAAGAACACTTCCTCACTGTTTCTCAAACACCCTGAACATGCCTCTGCTTCAGGCTTGTGGCATTTTGCTGTTCTCTCTACCTTGAATGAACTTTCCCTGATAAATTGGTATATTTACAGGGCCCGTTCTCTCATTTCCTTGAGGTCAATCCTTAAATATCATCTTTTCAATGAATCCTATCAGGCCACTTTATCTGAAATTTCAACAGCCTCCTACCCACTCACCAGCACATCGTACCTCTTCTCTGCTTTATTTTACTTCTTTGCACTATTTAACATGCAAAATGTTATACATATTAATTATGTTTATTGACTCTATTTTTCACTAGAATATAAAATCCACGAGGTCAGGAATTTTGTATCTCTTGTTTACTGCTTGGAAAACTGTGTTTAAGATAATAATCTTTGGCACATAGTTGACCCTTGGACAATACGAGCTTTGAACTGTGCAGGTCCACTTACACATAGATTTTTTCATTAGTAAATACTACAGTACTGCACAATCTGCATGTGGTTGGTTGAATGCAAGGATATGGAACTGGGTATACACAGGGTCAACTATAATTTATGCTCAGATTTTTGACTATGCAAAGGGTTGGTGCCCCTAATCCTTGAGTTGTCATGGGTCAACTGTATATGATTTAATGAGTGAACAGATGGAGACTACATTATGATTGAATGACTAAATGAATTTTCAAACTTAGTGTTAGAAAATTGTTCCAGTCTTATTTTTAATTCTCTTAGTACCTGTAGTTACTTTCATGTTACATATCTTTTTCTATTTTTTTTCTAGACTAGAATTTCCAGATATATTTTATTTTATAGGTCTTTTGAAATATTTTGTTTGTGTATCACTTTGTATGACCAGAAGCTTGTTGATATTTGTGTTAGTTTGCAGAGAAGCAGACACCAAAACCAGGTTAGCAGTGCAAGAGATTATAAAGCCTGTGAAGGGAAATGGGAGGAAGCCGGGAGTCTGGGAGAACCATCAGATCATGATGCAGTTTGAATCCCAAGTGGAGGAGAAAATGAGAGGAAGCTTGGGTGGAAGTATCTTAGACTGCAATGCAATTCTAAGGAAAGTATTGCAAGATTATCATACAGTTCTTGAGCCAAAGTCACCCCTCAGAGGAGTACTACCACCCTCCGGAAGAGGTCTTAGGCTCCCTGGTCACACTGGGGCATTGGTTAGGAGCAGCTCCTATAAAGTGTAGCTTCAGACTGAACACAGTTAGCGATTTCAAAAAGCAGCAATTCAGCCATTGGGAATTACACTCCTGGCAGGGATTCAGAAATCATTAAGGCACATTTTCATGACCACAATGTATTGGTTTTCTATTACAGTGTATTTTGCTTTTTAAACATCAATAGATTTCTTCAAATTTATTTTGTTGTTAGTTTCCTATGTATTTGAGTTAATATCTTAGAATTGAAGGGGAAAAGTTGTCACATCACATTACTCTAGGTCTCTGAAAGGCTCCTTTTTTGAATAAAAAATAAGCTAAGACAGGTTGCTCAACTGCCACCCCGAAACAGCTCTACACTGCTTTCCTGGCTCTTTGTCCTTTCTCCGTATCCTGTCAAGTCTCGAGGTCCCAGTTAGAACTCTGTGTCTGCTGTGTGCTGGTGGATGTCTAGCCTGCACAGTGTAGCCTCCACTTTCTGACCACAAAACCCCACTGCCATCTGGATGACTCAGCTCCTATACTGTCCCTTTTCCCAGCTCACACTGACATGGCACTCCCAGTAGCTGCTGGAGCCACCAACTTACTCCCCAGTTCATTGCTGCTTTCTGTATAGGGACAGCAATTTAACCTTTGAGCCTATTGTGAGAGTCTTTCCTCAGCCCCTACAATGGGAGGCAGTGTGATGTTGTGGAACCAGCATTGACTTTGAAGCCAGATGAGCTTCTATTCTACTATGTCTTAGCAAATGCTTTAACCTCTCTATTCAACTTCCTCACATGGAGATTCAGGATAAAATCTTCAACACTTACCTCACAGGGTTGCTGAGAGGATCAAATGAGATAATCTAGGAGAAAGAACTTTATAAACAAAGTTAAATATTCTTAATATGTGAATAACATTATGTTAAGGGATCTGACCCATGGAAAATTATAATATGGTCTCTTATGATGTTTATTATATAATCTCATTGGGGAACAGAACAATGCACATGAAATAACAGAAGGTTGATAAGGAAGAGCCTGTTCACTGTCTATCCAAAGCCATCTCCTTGCTTTCCTGCTAACAGTGGCCCTATATTTACTAGTACACACAGGCATCTCTTGATCTCAGAGAACAATGCTAACCCAAGGAGGATATGTTTGAGATTTATACGTTTTTTGGTCAAGATCTGACTCCAGCTTTAATTACTGCATTTCTAACTCAACAACATACTAGGGTTTATCAAAGGTTCAGGAATAAAAAGTAGGGAAAAAAATCATCATACGATATTTACATATACTGATAAATCCACTGTGTTTAGATATTGGAAAGATTCATTAACGTATTAGGGTTCCCCAGAGAAACAGAACCAACAGTTTGTTGTTATGGAAGTTTATTATAGTCATTGGCTCATGGGATTATGGAGGCCCACAATCTGCTGCCTGCAAGCTGGAGGATCAGGAAAGCCAGTGGTGTAATTTAGTCCAAGTCCAAAGACCCAGGAGTGGGGGTGAGGAGGAGTGGGTATTGGTTTAAATTCTGGTTCGAGTAGAAAGACCCAAGAACCATGGGTGCTGATTTCCAAGAGCAGAAGGAGATGAATGTCCCAGCTCAAGCAGACAGCAAATTTGCCCCTTTTCTACTATTTGTTCTATTTAGGCCCTCAAAGAATTGGGTGATGCCCACTCATATTGATGAGGGTGATCTTCTTTATTCAGTCTTTAAATTCAAATTATAATCTCTTCTGTAAACACCCTCACAGACACACTCAGAAATAATGTTTTATCAGTTATCTGGCCATCCCTTAGCCCAGCCAAGTTGACATATAAAATTAACCATCACAATTAACAATATAACTTTAACTAATTTTTCAGGAAAATGCATCAGAGTCACTATACAGTAAAAATTGATGATTTGCTAGATTTTCTGGGTCAGGACCATATCAATCTATATATGCTAGAAAACCAAGTTCACATGTTGTTGTTTACCGTTTAATAAATTCATTGAAGGCTGTATTTTTTTCTCTATTTACTGTTTCCTGTGTTTACTAATATTTGGATGCAACTACTCTCAGTTTTTGTCTTTTTCACATAATTTAATATTCTTTTATTTCCTTTATAGTAAAATAACTATTTGAACATATGTATTACAATTTCCAAATTAAGTTTTTTTTTAATGGAGGTAGGAGAGTTAAAAATTTTGTTTGTAACTTTCATTTTACTGCATTATTGTCAGATAATATGGATACTATGATTGCTGCTTTGTAAAAAGTAATATATTATTATGGCATATTACACTGGCAATTTATGTGAAAATTCCATGCATTTTTGGAGACAATATTGTTTCCAATGTTCATTGGACATACAGTTTAAAATATGTGAGGTGGATATGAATCTCAGGCTGTAAAAGTCAAGTGTGCAAGAAATGTCATTTTATTTATTAACTGTGACAGCTGGATTTTGGATTTAAGCTCCTGTTCTGTCAGGCTAGAGTAGAAATATCAATCTCTATTTTGGTGTTTTTCTCCCCCACCTCTAGGTCTTGGGAACTTAGCTACTACCAAGATATTGGCAGTATAGAGTGGGGACGATTGTCCTTTGTTCATTGGTTGTTAATATAAACAGAGGGGATGCTTATCATTCCATTTCAGGACTGCGCTCCCCACCCCCTTTCATGTCACACAGGAAGTAAGAATGTGAGGGTGACGATGCTTCAGTGTAGCCATTTCTCTGACAACATGTTGGTTCAGTCTCCTCTACTTCAGGACACAAAGATGTGTCCTACTTCTCCTCCAGTCCTGCATCCCTTTATCCTGTGTAATACTCCGAATTGTCTGGGTGAAGAAATTTACCATCTGCTAGAGCAGGGGATGGAGGAGAATAAGAACATATAAGGAATAAAATGTAAAGATTAACACCTCATAATATTATGTCACATAATCCCTACTAAGTTCATATTCCTGTAAAAAAACAAATTTTACATGTTTTCCAGATGCAGCTAAACACCAAACTATCTTATGCAATGTATCAGCCTTCTTATACACTCCATCAAAGATAAGACACAAAATTGGCCTCATAGAAATTTCACTAAGACAAATGAAATCTAAAAAAAGTTTTGGGGGAAGGAAATGTTACCTGGTTTAAAGACAGCTAGATGAAGTCAATTACTGTAAGTAAACGTACTCTGATTACTTCCTTATTGTTCTAACCCCTGTTTAGACAGTCTTTAGTCCTCACAGTTCAGATGGTGGCCCTTGAACAAATGTGGCCATGCTAAATGATAGATCAGTAGAATGGTCACTATACTGTATTGTTGACCAGCCTTCACACTCAATCTTGTGTTTGCAGCTGGCATGTGAGAAGAACTGGAAGCCTATGAACTATTGTGGGTCCACAAGCACTTCACTCCTCATTGCTCTCTGATTCGACAAGACTCTTTAAATGTGGCCTAACCTGTGCGTTTACAATCTGTAGATTTTTTCCCAGTGGTTTCAGTCCATCATGACATTTTCATTTTTCACAGAAGCATGGCAAAAAGAACATGTGATATTCAAAATTCCTAATGGGGAAGAACTGTTTCATTCTGATGAAGGCAATCCACTTTCCAGAGTTGCTATAAAGTTGGGTTTCTTTTTCTAAGAGTCAGTTTCTCTTTTTGGACCTAAGAATGGCATATGGGAGACATACGAGGGGAGTGAGTGGTGGCTGGTTTGGCATTTTGGAGTTCCTTCAATTTCATATCTGATTCTCGAAGCCATTTGGCTCCTCTGAAGTCTGCAAAGTTTTGGTCAGGATTTCTAATTCCTGAAACAAATCTCTGTCTGTCTCAGCCATTGCTGCTGCAATACCTCCATCTGTTCCTAGCTTCTCTTGTTAATGGAGTTAAGAAATCAACCCAACTTAATTCCTTTCTTTACTCAGTCACTGAGAAAAATCTGTGTGGGTTGTGCTTGTTTAGGATAAGTTCAAAGCAGAGCTTGCCAGAGCCTGTTCTGAATATTTCAGATCCAGGCATCATGAGTCAAAAGCACCTCAGATCAGTGTCCTTGCCACTCCAGAAAAGCATTTAGTTCTTTTGGAAATCATTGAGAAGCCGACCTTAAAATTCACCTTCTACATCAGTGTCTTTCCAGATATTCTGCCAGGAATGGAAAAAAACTATCGTAGCTACTCCAGCAGGGCTGTGATTTTCTTTTTTCCCTCTTCTTTTCATTTTTGCCAAATCCTGCTTCACCTGCTCAGGAGGTTTAAAATATTTACTAGTATTCATTCACAGTAATTCTCATAACAATCCCTTAGATTCATCAAAAGTAGAAGTGACTTAAAGATTCGACCTCAGAGCTGGGTTTTGTTTTCTTTTCTTTTTTTAATCTTCTCCAGTAATCTCTTTTATTATTATTTTTTTAGTAGGAGAATTCAGCTCTTTCACATTTGATGCAACCATTAATAAAATTGATTTTATTCATATTATCCTCTTTTATGTTTACTTATTTTATATATTTTTATTTTCCCTTCTATTAGCTTGTTTGCTCAATGTGTTAGTCATCCCCTTTTGCTTTCTTTTCTTTCTTTTCCTCTTTTTTTTTTAAGTTGGAAGTTCTACTGTACTTTCCCATTCCTCCACTGACAGCATCTTAAAAGATGAAAACTTTGAAGTATTTTTACTTTCCCATTCTCACTGCACACTAACAAATACCAGTGAAGCATTTAAATTTCCCTTATGAGTCAATTTTATCTCTTCAATTACACTTTCTCTTCCATGCTAACATAATCCACTTAAAGTAAACTATAAATAGTTATAAATTTTGTTTCCTTTCCTTTGTGTCAGTTTAGTCAGATTCATTCTCAAGTCTCTTTCTCAGAAAGGAAATGAGAGAAATATATTTTTAGAATCCTCATATTTACCCACAGAACTTTCTTTCATCTGAATGGAAGAATAATAGCTTAGCTGGGTATGAGATCCCTGCATTGCTATAGTAGTCTAATCTATAGATTTTTCCCCATCTCATCACTTAACTTTCAATTTAGAAATAAAATATCTAATGCTGGTCTGATTCTTTTATTTAAGTAACATGTTATGAAATCCTAAATGGTTGTGAAAAAAAGAAACCCACTCTTTTTGTTCTTTGAATTTATGAATTACACAATTATATACATATATCATATCCAGGTATGAGCATATATATCTTTAAGTTGGTGAACATTTACTTTCAATTAATTTAAATCTTTTTTTGAGTACAGGAAAATTTCTTCTAGTATAATATATTTTATTCTTTATTTAATTAGCAACTTGATTAGCATGACTTACTTATCTCAATGTGTTATTTCCTTTTTTGAAACTACTGTTACTGTTGTCCTAGATCTGTTTTTAAATGCACATATGTTTGCCCATGCACTATATTTTAAGTAATTTTATTTTGTCTTCTAGTTTGTTAATTCAAGTTAACTATAACCTTCCTCCATGTCAGCCAAAATGCTAAATACAAAATTTTTATAGATCATAAATAGTTCGAGTTCCAGAAAGTCTTTGCTTGTGTGTGTACACTATTGCAGTCTCCTAAATTCTCATATTATATCTGGTCAAGGTATCATTGTCTAATGATAACAGTTTATTTCTTATTAACCAGCTCTTCGGTGTGGTCAGTTTGATCTTTCTGTCTGTGGTTGTTGAATCCCAAAGATGAATTTTGTTTTCCTTAATTCCGCCTCCCTGGGACCAGATTTTGCTGCTAAAAGTACCTTATGTCTGAGCAGTTTGGGAAACACAGCATCTCTGCCTATATAGGTCAACAGTGCTCTAGATGGTAAGATGTGGCCCCCCATCTAAGCATTTGTACTTCTCCACTAAAAATGTTTCAAAGTCTATATATCAGTCAGCATCCAATCAGTAAAATAGAATTCATACTGGCTATTTCAAAATAAGGGATTTAATACACCAAATTTATTGACTGGTAATAGAAGGCTGAAAGACCCACAAGACAGTGGGATAGTTCAGAGTGGGGACTTTGGAGATGGAGCTGCTATGGCTGGGATGGTTGAGTAGGGGTTTTTCTTACAGCAGGACATGGAGAGCTAAATGGTACTGAATCCTTAGATGTCTGTTACTAATGTGAAAAGGAATTGCAAATAGGAATAGAGTAACTCTCCTCTTCTTCAAACTTCTAATATCTGACCAGTGCCTTACAATGGCTAAACACACCTGAAAGCAAGCTGGCAAGGGAGTCTATAGTTAGCAATTTGCCAGTTTCAATACTTTAAGCCAGTGTAGAAAAGTAGTCTTGGTACTAAGAGACAAGAAATTAATTAATTGTATGTACTTATCTTTCCCACTCTTCATCTCAGATAACCAAGGAAGTAAAAAGGATTTTTGGTGTCTTACTCTTGGACAAATGTAAAGAATGGTGATAAGTCCTTTTCTAACATGCATATCTGGATGCTCTTTTAATTTGTAAGAATAGTTTGTACTGGAGTTTATGAAAAATCTCAAGATAACTGACAACTGCTATTTGTTTTTGCTGTTTGCAGATCACTTACATGTCATTTTTATAGTTTGTATAGTTCAGCAATAGTTCTAATATTATATTTTAAATTATTTTATGTATGAATTATTAGTATAAACCAATATCTGGTGCTCCTCAGGGGGAATGGATGAATGAATAGATGAAAAGATTAAAAACAATACATGCTAGAATAAATTAAGTGCATTTTTCAGGCAGCTAAAATTCTAGGGAAATTTAAAGACTAAAAGGGCATCGCAGCCTAAAAAGACTTCTTAACAATCTGAATATTTAAACTTGACCTCTTTTAAAACCTATTTTAGTATAATTCAGCTTAAAATATTAGTCTAAGATTTGATCAGAAACTGCTGATTAAAAAGAACCACTTTAATCATTTGTATTAAGCAAACCACTTTAATCATTGTATTAAGCAAACAATACATATTCATTGAAGTTATCTATTTTGTGAATATAAAGGTAACACCTACTTTTACAAAAAATTAACCATTATAATGTGCTAAGATAAAGATTTTTAAAATTCCCTATTTCACAACCCTGAACTAAACATTGCTTTCAATTCGGCAAACATGTCTATACATTTCCGTATGCAAACTTGTATGTGTATTGCAATATTTATATTTTTTATCAATGATATATGAACTCCTGATATACATGTATCAAATATTTATTTCATTCTGTTTATATGCCGTGGCTTTCTTTCTGTACCTCTTAAGGGATATAGACTAGTTTCTAATGTCTGTACAGTGCTCTATTGGGTATATTTTATCATGATTTTAATAAGTATTCCCATATGCAGATAATCACTTTGTAGTGTTTAGCAATATTATATGCAATGCTGTGATGAACAAATCTACACACAATTTTCAAGTTCTTGTTCAATTATATACTTACAATAATTTCTAGAAGTAAAGCTAGAAAATCAGGCCATCATCAAAAAATCTACAAAAAATAAATGCTGGAGAAGATGTGGAGAAAAGGGAACCCTCTTGCACTCTTGGTGGGAATGTAAGCTGATACAGCCACTATGGAGAACAGTATGGAGGTTCCTTAAAAAACTAAAAATAGAACTACCATATGACCCAATAATCCCACTACTGGGCATATACCCTGAGAAAACCATAATTCATAAAGACTGATGTACCACAATGTTCATTGCAGCACTATTTACAACAGCCAGAACATGGAAGCAACCTAAGTGTCCATCGATAGATGAAAAGATAAAGAAGATGTGGCACATATATACAATGGAATATTACTCAGCCATAAAAAGAAATGAAATTGAGTTATTTGTAGTGAGGTGGATAGACTTAGAGTCTGTCATACAGAGTGAAGTCAGAAAGAGAAACAAATACTGTATGTTAACACATATATATGGAATAAAAAAAAAAAGATTCTGAAGAACCTAGGGACAGGACAGGAATAAACACTCAGACATAGAAAATGAACATCAGTACACGGGGAGGGGGAAGGGTAAACTGAGGTGAACTGAGAGAGTGGCATTGACATATATCCACTATCAAATGTAAAATAGCTAGTGGGAAGCAGCCGCATAGTACAGGGAGATCAGCTCGGTGTTTTGTGACCACCTAGAGGGGTGGGATAGGGAGGGTGGGAGGGAGACATGCAAGAGGGAGGGGATATGGGGATTATAAGTATACATATAGCTGATTCAGTTTGTTATACAGCAGCAACTAACACAGCAATGTAAAGCAATTATACTCCAATAAAGATGTTTAAAAAAAAAAAGAAAATCAAGTATATATACAACTATTGATAGCATGTCATTAAACTATTTTAAGGAAGAGTTTTACAAGTTTAATATTGAGAAAATGGTACATGGAATGCTCATTTCTCTCAACCCTCAACAATATTCACTATGGTTAATTCTTAAGACTGGGTTTCCTCAATCTGGACACTATTGATATTTTGGACCAGATAATTCTTTATTATAACTTGGAGAAAAGCATGTAAATATTTTAAACTTGTCTGTGGTAACTTTTATCAGTTTTTCTTACTTTTCTATGATTATCTTTTCATATACATATATAAATACACACATATATAACTCAAAATTATAAAAATATCATGTATTTTATAATATTTAATGGTTTTACTTGTTTCAGTAGCACTGACATATTTGGATTTTTCTTTTTGGTAAGGACAATATTTAAGTATCCCAATATACTTTATTGACACACCAAAAATCTAGTCAATTTAACCAGTATTTATTGAAGAAGTATTATTCTCAATCATGATTGAAAATGGAAATACAATCACATTCCATATATTTAGGACTATATTTTAACTACATACTTGTATTCATTAAATTGTTTGCCTATTCTGGCAGAACTACTGAAATTTAACATTTTATTAAAAATTTAACATTTATTAAAAATTTAACATTTTACTGATAGATTTATGTTTTATTATCTATTTTGAGATTTTGGATACTGGAAGATAGTTTATTCAACTCGTATTGGTTTAACCCCCATTCTTATAGAGAAAAGAGGATTATTTCCATTTTCCATATATGTGGGTGTATATAGTTTTTGTTTTGTTTTGTTTTTGTTTTTTTGTGGTATGCGGGCCTCTCACTGTTGTGGTCTCTCCCGTTGCAGAGCACAGGCTCTGGACGTGCAGGCTCAGCGGCCATGGCTCACGGGCCCAGCCGGTCCGTGGCATGTGGGATCTTCCTGGACCGGGGCATGAACCCGTGTCCCCTGCATTGGCAGGCAGACTCTCAACCACTGTGCCACCAGGGAAGCCCTAGATTTAACTTTTTATGTATATATCTGTACCAGCATATTTGCTTTTTACTTTCACCAAAATATATCTGTATTTGTATCTATGATGCTTGTATATCAATTAACAAAACCTATATATATATTTTAACATCTTTATTGGAGTATAATTGCTTTATGATGGTGTGTTAGTTTCTGTTTATAACAAAGTGAATCAGCTATACATATACATATATCCCCATAACTCCTCCCTCTGGCATCTCCCTCCCACCCTCCCTATCCCACCCTTCTAGGTGGTCACAAAGCACCGAGCTGATCTCCCTGTGCTATGTGGCTGCTTCCTACTGGCTATCTATTTTACATTTGGTAGTATATACAAGTCCCTGCCACTCTCTCACTTTGTCCCAGCTTACCCTTCCCCCTCCCCATGTCCTCAAGTCCATTCTCTACATCTGCGTCTTTATCAAAACATATATTTTGATAATGTGAAAAATGTTCCTCAATATTAAATTTAGGACTGTGGCTCTCTTTTGAAGATTCTTCTCTTTATCTTTGGTTTTGGGCATATTATATTCCTAAGGGTGATTGTGTGTGTGTGTGTGTGTGTGTGTGTGTGTGTGTGTGTGTGTGAATGTGTGTATGTTTTGATCTTTATTCTGCTAGGTATGCTCTGAGCTTCCTAAATCTGAGAGTTGGTATCTGTCATTAACTATAGAAAGTCCTCAACCATTATTACTTTAATTATTTCTTCTGCTCCATTCAATCTTTCTTTTCCTGCTAATATTCCATTTACACATGAGACCTTTTTATATTTTCCCACATTTCTCAAAAATGCTGTTTCATTAGTTTTTATTTTTTTAGACTTTGCATTTCATTTTAGGAAGCTTTTATTGACCTACCTTCAAGTTCACTCTTAACGTTCCTTGGCTGTGTTGAATCTACATGAGCTCACCAATCTTTCTTTCCATTACTTTGTTTTTCACTTCTAGCTTTTCCCTTTTATATTCTCTTAGTGCTTCTGTCTCACTGCTTATATTACCCATCTGTTCTCCTGTGTTGTCTACTGTTTCCATTAGAGCCCTTAACATATTAATCATAGTTATTTTAAATGACCTGTCTGATAATTCTAGCATTTGTGTCATATCTAATTCTTGTTCCAATGATTGTTTTGTCTCTTCAGAGTGTGTTTTTCCTTGTCTTCTGACATGCTTTATAATTTTTTTGTTGAAAGCCAGACATGTATTGGGTAATATATACTGAATTAAATAGACCTTAGTGTGAAGATTTATATTAATCTGGCTAGGAATTGGGCTGTGTGTAATGTTTGTTGTAGCTATAGGTTTCAGAATCTTCTACTTCCTTTGGTGTCCTTGCTTGTCTGTGCTTGACTTTAAACTCCCCTACTGACACCCCTTAGAGATATTCTGTGCCTTGCAGCTCTGTCATCTAAAATGCACTGCTATTGTATTAGTTCCCTGTTGGTATGGTGGTAAAGTATAGGAAACGGTGAGCATTTTATAATCTTCTGGTTAAATGACAGTCTTTTAATAGGTCTGCATCTCAGGGCTGTGACCTTCTTAAATGTTTCTCCACTGGCATAGCTTATTTTCCCTTGACCTCTACTCCTGGTTCCAAATTCCTAATATGCTTCCTTGAAGGTCTGCTCCTGTTGACTGCTTCACAACCACATTATGTAAGACAGAAAGAAAAGATGGGAATGGACTGGGGAGGAATTCCCTTTCCCCAGCTGGCTAAAGTTTCAGAATTTAGCTCTGGCAAAGTCCTTTTCCCTGAAATATAGACCTTTTTTGTGGAGAAGGTTCGGCCTATATCACTATAATATTCTTCTGCCTAGCCAGAGCCACAGAGAATTTTTTTCAGAGCCCCATTTTGAGAAAATGGTAGGGCTGATGGGAGAAAAGCCCATGAAAGTGTTGGGGTTCCCACTAAGATTGAAGCCCCTGGTAGTTTTTCTCTCACACACTAGTCTGCACTCAGACTCCAGCAATTCATAGGGGTTACCATTTAAATGTTCATACCCTTTCATGGCCTCAGTGGCTTCTGCTGCAGGTAAGCAGATCTTAGCTATAACTCTGCATTTCTAGTCTCTCTGTGTTCAGGTTGTATACAATTTGCCCTGCAACCTCATTTCTCTGATGGGTCCGAGAAAAGTTATGGATTTTCATAGTTTTTTCTTATTGTTGGTATAGAAGTAATGACTCCCAAGCTCTTTACACCTGAAACCTGAAAATGTGGATCTCTTTTTGGAGGCTTTTGACTCTTTTGATAATTTGATAAATTAAAGTAGTCTTTACTCTTGGGCAAAAATGCCCATATGATAAATTTTTCTGTAAATCTGAAACTGCTCTAAAAATTTATTAAATTGAAAACAATAAAATTGAAAGTATATATCACATGTTTCCAATAAGAATTAAAATATTACTTTCTTACAGATTACTGAATAGAGTTTATTAGCAAAATAAAACATTTTGCATGTAACGCAACTAATGTAGGTAGGTAATGTAAGGCATTTTAGATACTCATTTCTGACAAATACACAGCTAACATCACACTCAACAGTGAAAAGCTGAAAAACTTTCCTCTAAATTCAGGAACAAGACAGTGATGCCCAATCATGCCACTTCTATTAACGCAGTATTGGAAATCCTAGCTACAGCAATCAGACAAGAAAAATAAATAAAAGGCATCAAAATTGTAAGGGAAGAAGTAAAACTGTCACTGTTTCCAGGTAACATGATACTATATATAGAAAACCCTAAAGTCCCCACCAAAAAACCTATAAAAATTAATAAATGAATTCAGTAAAGTTGTAGTATACAAGATTAATATGCAGAAATCTGTTGCATTTCTATAGACTAATAATGAACTATCAGAAAGAGAAAACAAAAAAAAACTCATTTAAAGTCACATCAAAAAGAATAAAATACCTAGGAATAAACTTAATCAAGGAGGTGAAAGATCTATATTCTGAAATTTATAAAACATTGAAGGAAATTGAAGAATATACAAAGAAATAGAACGATGTACTGTACTCTTGCACTGGAAGAATTAATATTGTTAAAATGACCATACTACAGTCTTAATGAAATCCCTATCAAAAAAAAAAACCATGACATTTTTCACAGACCTAGGACAAATAATCCTAAAATTCATATGGAACCACAGAAGACCCCGAATAGCTAAAGCAGTCTTGAGAGGAAAGAATGAAGCTGGAGATATCACACTCCCTGGTTTCAGACAATACTACAAAGATACAGTAATCAAAACAGCACAGTACTGGCACAAAAACAGATGCATAGATAAATGGAAAAGAATGAAGAGCCCAGAAAGAAACCCACACACCTGTGATAAATTAGTTTATGAGAAAGGAGTGAGAATATACAATGGAGAAAAGACTTCAATAAATCTTTCTGGGAAAACCAGACAGCTACACATAAAAGAAAGGGATTAGAACCTTTCTTTACACCATATACAAAAATAAACTCAAAATGGATTAAGAGCCTAAATATAAGACCTGAAACTAAAAAACTCCTAGAAGAGAACATAGGCAGAACACTCTTTGACATAAACTGTAGCACTGTTTTTTTTTTTTTTTTGGATCTGTCTCCTTTGACAAAAGAAATAAAAGCAAAAATAAAATGGGCCTAATTAAACTTAAAATCTTTTGCACTGCAAAGGAAACAATTGACAAAATTAAATGACAACCTTCTGAATGGGAGAAAATATTTGCCAATGACATGGTTGACAAGGGGTTAATAATCAAAATATATAAATAGCTCATACAACACAATATCAAAAAAATAAACCAATCAAAAAATGGGCAGAAGACCTGAATAGACATTTTTCCAAAGAAGATATACAGATGGCTAACAGGCACATGAAAATGTGCTCTACATCTCTCTGATTATTAGAGAAATGCAAATCAAAACTATAATAAGGTATCATTACATACCAGTCAGAATAGCTACCCTCAAAAAGTCTACAAATAACAAATGCTGGAGCAAGTGTGGAGAAAGGGGAAACTTCACATACTATTGGTGGGAATTAAATTGGTGCAACCACTCTGGAACATAGTAAGGAGATTCCTTAAAAAAAATAAAAGTAGAGCTACCATATGATCCAGTAATCCCACTCCTGGGCCTATACCTGGGAAAGATGAAAACTCTAATTCAAAAAGATACATGCACCTCAATGTTCATAGCAGCATTAGTAACAATAGCAAAGACATGGAAACAGCCCAAGTGTCCATCAACAGACAATTGGTTTATAGAAGAAGTAATATATATATACAACATGGAATATTACTCAGCCATAAAAAAAGAATGAAATCAACAGACAAATTGATAAAGAAGTTGTAATATATATAATATATATAAATTATATATATAATTTGTAATATATATAATATGTATATTAATATGCAATATGTATATTAATATGTAATATGCATAACATGTAATATATATTATATATATACTATATATGTAATATGTATATATATATATATATATATAGTATAATGGAATATTTCTCAGCCATAACAAAGAGTGAAATGCTGCCATTTGCAGCAATATGGAAGGACCTAAAGAATATTATGTTTAGTGAAATGTCAGACAGAGAAGGACAAATCCTCTATGATATCACTTATTTGTATAATCTAAGAAAATAAAAGAATGTATATAGCAAAACAAACAGACTCACAGATATAGAAAACAAAATAGCTGTTACCAATGGGGAAAGGGATGTGGGGAGAGGTAAGACAGGGCTATGTGATTAAGAGATACAAATGCCTTTAGTTTTTTTATATACTATTCAATTGGTATGCAAAGTTTATTTAACTATTTTTATTATTGGGAATGTATGAATTATTTTTGTCATAAATAGTTGAATTTTTGTGTGTATAATATTAATTTATATATACATATATACATAATGTATACATAATATAATTTTTGTATGTATATCATATATACAAAATCAAGGAAGTTAATTATTAATTATATATGTGTATATAATATAAATTTTTACATGCATTTATTTTATTCTATTCACATTGACAATTGTCATACAACCCACAAAATGTACAAAAGCCTAATCCATTTTTCAGTACCAGGTCAGAGCCAAGTTGCAGAAAAGAACTGTACAGGAAATTACAAGAGTTTGGGTGCTCTGTACAAATCATACTGCCTGTCACATGATGTATTTAAAGCTGAAATGCTGCCACAGGAGAATCTCATGGCTTTGCAATGGCCACACAGTTCCTGACAATGAGGTCTCCTTAGATTGATGTGTCTTTTCTTTTGGGGACAGGAGCAATGAGACTTTGAACAGATCTGGCACTGGATTGCTTCTACTCAATAAGGGTTAAAAGTCTTTGGCATTTGCAACAGCATTGTTTGAAATAAACCTTATTAGTTCCAAAAATGCACCACGCATAATCACTCTCCCATCTGGTCTTTATATATATATATATATATATATATATGTAAAATTATTTATGTGGTACAGAGTCTCCAAGTGAGAATATTAAAGCAAATGGAACATATATTTTGATATATTCTCAAATTACTTCCTGAAGTTTCTTTCTATTCATAATGCTACATGCAACATATGTCAATTTTAGATAAAATATATATGCATAAAAATTAGCATATTAAAATATTTCAAATTTGATGCATAACAGGTAAGATATAGTGTGTATACCCACACACCCTCCCCTCAAGGGGGACAATTAAAAGTCTCATCCACTAAGTAAATCCTGCTCAAAGCCAAGGTTGCCTGTGTAAATTTGCCTGGGCAAGGTTGGATCAGGCTTCTCAAGGTTGAGAGACCTAAAAGGAAAACGATGAATATTCTGTTCTCCTGCTTTTCCATGCTCCCTTTCTGACACATATAAAATGAATGGAAATAGGAACACAGTGAATGTCCTTCCTGTCCAGAAATATAAACATTCACTCTATTTTTTTCCCTATCTTCACAGTAAGTTTAAAAAAAATAGTATTAAAAAAGAAAAGTCATTTTTTTACTCATAAAATTTAATGGACAGAGTTCATCTCACTGGACCACAGAATATTTTGAGGCTGTGGGCTGCGTTTTGAAGCTCTCTCATTTCTCAGCATCGGGGAGAATATTTTGTCCTGATTCTCTTACTTCTCTGAGACTACAGCTTAGTCATCATGGTGTATTCTTCTTTCAATATCAGCCAGTGGGTTTTCCAGGATTTTGTTCTCATTTCTCTTTTCTTCACATTCAAAGATTTTTCTGACTCAAACTACAATCTATATGCTAATGATTCTCAAATCTGTAACTTCAGGTCTCCTGTGTACAATGGATTATTGGACATAGCTACTTGAAAATCACAATAGTGGCTAAAAATGGAACATGATTAAAATTTTAAAACTGCACCAGTGTCTTTTAAGCTGCTTCTTATCCTGTCATCATTTCCATATCCCCAGCCCCACTCCTAGTCACCATCTGCTCTACCTGCTTATTCTTCTACATTCCCAGCATGGTAAATGACTTAACAATTCACCTTGTCTATCAAGTCAGAGACTTGGAAGTCAGTCTCAATGATCATTTTCCCCTATATGACTATATTCAGTTAGGTATATTTTTTATCATTTCTATTTCCTACATATCTCTTGTTCTGCTCTGACCAGCACCAATAGCTAAGATTTAGGTGTTAGTTTTTCTCTTAGCTAATTGTCACAGTATCTTAAACTGTCTTTTTGTCTACATTTTTAATTCTCTTTCCCACCCATCCTAATTCTACATGGGCAAGTCTAAAAAATTCCAACTTAATCAGGCTATATTTTGTCTGCCTGAAATTCTTTAATATATTCAAGCACATAGGTCATATATAACTTACTTTTCTCTGACCCTTTTATCTTTTTCTCGAAATATATCTTTATTCCAGATACATCCTGCAAAATGTCCAACTCCTGGACCATTCAAAATCTTTTTCTGGATTTTTTCACATGGTTTATTGTGTTTAAAATGTCTAATCTGATCCCATCCATCCCATTAATTCCTATTCTTCAAGACACAGTTAATGCATTACTATCTTGCTATCCTGTAAACATTACTCTGAAACCTGTACCCAATTTCCAACTTGCTTTAGCTTCTGTATTTGTGTGTGTGTGTGTGTGTGTGTATGTATGTGTATGTGGGGAAGGAGGGAAAAATAGAGAGGTGGATTTAGCTAAAGGAATTGACTCGTGATTGTGAAGGTGCATGTCCAAAATTTTCAGGTTAGACCAACAGGCTTGAGACCCAGGGAAGAGTCCAAAGAAGTTGGCTGGCAGAATTCTTTCTTTCTCAGGGGACGTCAATCTTTGTTTTATTAAGGCCTTCAATTTATTGGATGAAACCCAACCACATTATGAAGGGCAGTCAGCTTTAGTCAAAGGCCATTGATTTAAATGTTAATCTCATCCAAAAACACCTTCAAAGAAACATCCAAAATAATGTTTGACCAAATATCTGGGCACCCTAGCCCATCAATGTTGACACATAAAATTATCCATCACAAGTCCCCATTTCTGTGCTTCTATTTTATAATTCTATAACACTCTGGCTAATTTTTAAAAGATAGATGATTTTATTTAATAAAAGAAATCCACAAGCATAGCATAAAAATCAAATCATACATAGAGGCTTATAATGAAGAGCAAGAGTCTTCCATCCTTTCCTTCCTTTCTTCCTGATCCAATGCCCTAGAGAAAGCCACTTTTACTCTTTTCTGCTCGTAGAACTTCTCGTAGTACTTCTCGTAGTAACTTGCATATTCCAAACAGTATTTTGTATAGCTCTTTCATGTATTGTCAGCTTTAGATATTGTCTCTCTGTTTTCAAACTTAGAGCAACTCCAATACAAATTGGCCTGCCTCCAAAGATAATTTTAGATCCTCTTTATCTTTACTTGTAATTAAAACAATATGCTTAGGATTTTATGTATTGGCTTTGTGATTACCTGCTTTATAAGATGAGGATATTTGTACATTTTCCTTCTCTGTACTATTTCCTTTTTAACATCTCCCCATGTCTAGTAAATATCATATTATTGTTGCATTGTAAAATTTACATAAACTATTCATTTTTTCTTTAAACATAAAGAAACCTGTAATGTACTTTCCATATGAGTGTATTAAATACTCACTTAGAGAGCCAAGGCAGAAGTTATATTATATTTGTGACTTAGCTACAGAGGTTATATATTGGGTTTGCCAAAATGGTCATTCGTTTTTTTCTGTAAGATGGCTCTAGTAGCACTTAACTCTCTTTAACTTCATTTGAAACCATTTTGTTAGATTGTACGTGACAGCTGTCATATCTGCGTGCATTTAAAAAAAAGATATCAAAATTAGTGAATTTTTGTGTAGTCATTTTAATATTGAAGATTAAAAACAACATTTTTGGCATATTATGCTTTACTATTTCAAGAAAGGTAAAAATGCAACTGAAACGCAAAAAAAAAAAAAAAAGATTTGTGCAGTGTATGGAGAAGGTGCCGTGACTGTTCAAACGTGTCAAAAGTGGGTTGAGAAGTTTCGTGCTGGAGATTTCTTGCTGGACGAAGCTCCACGGTCAGGTAGACCAGTTGAAGTTGATAGTGATCAAATCAAGACATTAACTGAGAACAATCAGTGTTATACCATGAGGGAGATAGTCAACATACTCAAAATATCCAAATCAAACGTTGAAAATCATTTGTACCAGCTTGGTTATGTGAATTGCTTTGATGTTTGGGTTCCACATAAGTTAAGCAAAAAAAAAAAAAAAAACCTTCCTGACCATATTTCCGCATGCCATCCTCTACTGAGACATAATGAAAACGTTCGTTTTTAAAACAAATTGTGATGGGCAATGAAAAGTGGATACTGTACAGTAATGTGGAATGGAAGAGATTGTGGGGCAAGCAAAATGAACCACCAAAGGCTGGTTTTCATCCAAAGGTGATGTTGTGTATATGGTGGGATTGGAAGGGAGTCCTGTATTATGAGCTCCTTCTGGAAAAATAATTCCAACAAATACTGCTCCCAGTTAGACCAAGTGAAAGCAGCACTCGACGAAAAGCACCCAGACTTAGTCAACAGAGAGCGCATAATCTTCCATCAGGATAATGCAAGACTGCATGTTTCTTTGATGACCAGGCAAAAACTGTCACAGCTTGGCTGGGAAGTTCTGATTCATCTGCCATATTCACCAGACATTGCACCTTCGGATTTCCATTTATTTAGGTCTTTACAAAATTCTCTTAATGGAAAAAAATTCAATTCCCTGGAAGAATGTAAAAGGCACCTGGAACAGTTCTTTGCTCAAAAAGATAAAAAGTTTTGGGAAGATGGATTATGAAGTTGCCTGAAAAATAGCAGAAGGTAGTGGAACAAAAGAGTGAATATGTTGTTCAATAAAGATCTTGAAGAAAATGAAAAATATCTTTTATTTTTACTTAAAAATTGAAGGCACTTTTTGGCCAACCCAATAGCATTAGTTCTGCCATGTTCTATTCATAAATAGTGGATCATTAGGCCTAACCCACATTCAAGGAAAGGGGAAATATCCATCACCTTTTGAAGGGGGAATATCAAATAATTACAGGCATATTTTAAAATTATTCCACTTTCCTTACAATATTACAAGAGTTTTATTCTATTGTAGTATTTAATTCATATCACAGTAATGAATCTTAAATTTTTTCTAATTGCATTTTATTATTTCCCCTATGGTAGACTTAATATATGAGGCAGATTCATTGCTAATGGCTATTCACACACTATTCTCCCAAGCCTCCTTTCTTACATTTTTCAAGTTTGGTCCTTCCAATCTCCTGAGCAACCAGCAAAGACTTCTGGCACTGCCTTTGAGTTCACATATATCCTTTTTTGAGTCATTCTCTCTCCACAGAGAGTTGATAACCAGGTACACTACCTACAGCTGCAATCATTGGAGAAATATTTCTTCTCACCATTGTATTTTAGGGTCAACACTGAGTGTGTCTCTACTGCAGGAGTAGTTCATTTTCAGCTTTTACTTATATAGCAAATTGACACATTCATGATGTGTTTCATTTCCTATTAACTAGCTCTGGGAAACCACCCATAAAGCCTTTTGTGTTACTAGATTTAAAGACTTAAATGTAACAGTGATAGTGACATGTGGTTTGTGTCAATGGTTAGTAAAGCTTCTGTATGCCTTCTAGATATCCTTGTGTCCAGTGCTGAATGTGACACCTACGTTTTAGGATGGATTGTTGTCGGGTCCCTTTTATCTGGGTCTGGCAGTATCCAGTACATGGTGTTCTTGGTCAGAAGCTCAGTATTTACTGGGACCCTTTATATGCTAAAAGCTGCCTTGCGAATGGTATAAAGTTCTTTGCTGCAGGGATCATGGCTTTGCTACTGAATGTTAGGAGTTTGCACTTCAGCTTTCCTATTGGAGCTTGCCAGAGATTCCACATCTTTCTCTCCCACAAATGCCTCTATTAACTTGGGATCTGTTGAGTCATGTGCTGTAGAGTTTTTTGTACCTTAACTTGGACCTGCTGGAATACACCTCCTTGAAGCTGTCTCCAAATTAATGGATCACAGTATAACCTCTAAGAGCGGAATATGCAGCCATCAAAACCCAAAAGGTGTTATGCTTCTTTCTTTTTTTTCTCTAGGATGTGATAGTGTAATAAATTGTCGTGTACTTTGTGGGGAGTTTTCTACATGTCTCAGACGACTAGAACCTCAAAATGTCACAAGTGGGGGAGTCTCTGAATCTCTTTGGGGTAATCTCCCACTAACTGGAGCACATTTGTCTTACCAAGTTGTCAAGAACACCTACCACGTGTCATTTTGTGCTTATAAGGCCCTATTAACAAGTCATCAATATAGTGGAACTGTAAGATGTTCTGCATAATGCCCTTTGCTCTTCTGGGATTTTATCATCTGCATTGTTACTGGGAAGTCAGTTCCATACCTGGATAACCTACAGTCAACCCCAGCCTATAAATGGAAGCCCTTAGTGAGATTCTTAGTGAGGATTGTGCACTACTGTCCCTCAGTCCCCTAACCCTATCACTATACCTTATTATCCAGCTAAACAAAGTGTCCTCTAGACTGCTCAGAAGATGCAGTTGCTCTGTTTCCTTGCTTTATGTGGTAAATCTGTTTTATCACACTGAACTCTCAGTCTATTTAGCAGTTTTGGCTTCTCTACTTACTCTGTCGTGGGCTATTGCTTTTCCAAGCTTACTAGGGCCTGCCCAGAAGCATATCAGGACTGACTGAGGGCTCTTACCTCATGTCAAATGAGAGAGTCCTCGTATCAACAAACTCTCCTATATCCAGTTTTGTAATAGTTTAAGCTGAGTGCAGAAATAATGGAAGATAAAAATACACATTTAATAAATAAAGGATAAAACTCTGTAAGGTCTTATATGTTAGGGAAAGTAATAAATTAGATGGTGGTTTGAAGAGAGATTACCTAAATTCAAAAAGTGTACATTTTTAGTTCTCTTAATGATATACATTTTTAGCTTATGATACATAGACCTTTTAGTCTAGTTTTTAGGCCACTTTTTATTATCTGCAGTATTTAGTATATTCATAATTAAATAAAATTGATATTGTATCTTCCATTTCTTACTCACCTAATGGTTATTCTGGCTTTATTAGAAAAAGGTAATTCTGCTACCCAATAAAAGGAGGAGTGCTTATTGAAATGGTCAGTATCACCTAATTGTAGATATTATATATAATCAGGATGCATCCTTTCCTGATAATGTAATTTAAGTTATATATTCATAATGAAAGCCTCCGTGGTACAGATTGTTTTTATTCGATTTGATAAGGCCTTTAATGTTGGGTCTCTTGTTTAATTTGCAAAGATCTGTTCACTAATGCATGGCTGGGGAATGGCTCAGATAATAAGAGTCTAGGATGTATGTGTAACCAAGATTATTCTTATCCTCCTGATGCTTAATTATGGCAGGATTGCAATTTCTTCAATTATATTGTCATGCTAACAACCAGGTACTTAGGTAGCCATCATTAACTAGTTAATAGCTTACTGCTGTTGTCTCAGGAAGTTAGGAAATAGAGTAAACAGTGGGTGGCTGGAGGCCAACTAAAGAAATGGAAATAAATTAGAAGAAGGGTGAAACTGCCAGAATCAAGCATATGGGTGTAAATACTTAAGTAATAGATATCAATTAACCTAAGCCTTAATCTTTTCCTTTTTTACCTTTATACAATGTCTATTTTTTTTACTGAAGTATAGTTGATTTAAATATTATATTAGTTTCAAGTGTACAGCATAGTGGTTTGTTAATTTTATAGATTATATTCCTTTAAAAGTTATTACAAAATAATAGCTACAGTTCCTTATGCTCTACAGTATGTCCTTGCCGTCTATTTATTTTGTACATAGTAGTTTGTATCTCTTAATCACATAGCCCTCTCTTGCCCGTCCCCACTTCCCTTTCCCCACTACTAAACCATTCGTTTGTTTTCCATATCTGTGAGTCTCTTTTTGTTTTGCTATATACATTTATTTGTTTTATTTTCTTAGATTCCACAAATAAGTGATATCATAGAGTATTTGTCTTACTTATTTAACTAAGCATAATATTCTCTAGGTCCATCCACATTGCTGCAAATTGCAGCATTTCACTTTTGTTATGGCTGAGTAATATCCCATTATATATATTTTATATATATAAATATATATATATGTAATATATAATCCCATCTTCTTTATCCATTTGCCTGTTGATTTCATTCTTTTTTATGGCTGAGTAATATTCCATGTTATATATATACCACATCTTCTTAAACCAATTGTCCATTAATGGGCACTTGGGTTGTTTTCATGTCTTTGCTATTGTAAATAGTGCTGCAGTGAACATTGGGATGCATGTATCTTTTTGAATTAGAGTTTTTGTGTTTTTTGGATATACACCTAGGAGTGGAATTGCTGGATCATATGGCAGTCTTAGTTTTAGGTTTCTGAGAAACCTCTATGCTCTTTTCCACAATGGCTGCACCAATTTACATTCCCACCAACAGTATATGAGGGTTCCCTTTTCTCCACATCCTCACCAACATTTGTTATTTGTGTTCTTTTTGATGATACCCATTCTGACAGGTGTGAAGTGAGATCTCATTGAGGTTTTGATTGCATTTCCAATAAATACTAATTAACTGGATCAAAGGAAGCATGATAAATTTTTTTGCTCATCTTGGGAAAAGTTATAACATGAATTATAAAACTTTTTTTTTTTTTTTTTTTTTTTGCGGCACACGGGCCTCTCACTGTTGTGGCCTCTCCTGTTGTGGAGCACAGGCTCCGGACATGCAGGCTCAGTGGCCATGGCTCATGGGCCCAGCCACTCCGCGGCATGTGGGATCTTCCTGGACCGGGGCATGAACCCATGTCCCCTGCATCGGCAGGTGGACTCTCAACCACTGTGCCACCAGGGAGGCCCTAAAACAACGTTTTATGAAATAAAATTCTCCTTTCAAAGTTCTTAGATAAACTAAAAACATCATAACCACTATTACAATAGATTTAATTTAATTATGATTATATACTATATTTAAAATGTTTGATTTTTAGTTATAAGGAAATCATACTCCATTGAAGATATATTTGGTTATTTAAATACTCTGAAGTTTGCAGCAATTTTATTAGAAATGACTTGAAATTTAGTCTTTGTTACAGACTTAGTAAATACTTATGCAAATTAAATGTTCAACCTTATTTAAAATTTTCTTTACCAATAACATCATTCCCTACTTTAATGAAAGATGAAAAATGAAATGAATAAATTTCTGGCCACCTGGATTTCTGGTTTTACAATTGCTTACTGCATAAATAAGTTTTCTGCAACTTATATATACATTTTCACTTAATTGCCGATAATCTGATAGTCTTCTAGATCTTTAAACTTTATTACCAGAAGAATTAGACTGCTTAGATCATCCTTAGCAATTCATAGGAAATAGTAAACATATAACATCACAAGGTCATCCATTTCAAAAATTAGAAACTGTAGAGCATGGTGGCTATACTTAATAATACTGTATTGCAAATTTGAAATATGTTATGAGAGTAGGTATTAAAAGTCATTATTACAAGAAAAAAAATTTTTAACCATGTATGATGATGAATGTTAACCAGACTTATCATGGTGATCATTTTGCAATATGTACAAATGTCAAATCATTATGTTCTACACCGGAAACTAATATAATGTTTTATGTCAACTGTACCTCAATAAAAAAATTATAAACAAACACAAAAATAGAATGTAATTTGGTATAGACATCTGGAGAAAATTTGGCAATAACTACTAAATTTGAAAATGTTTATACTCTAAGAGTTTACCGCTAAGCACATTTCCTAGACTTGTATGTGCACTTAATATTATTACAATAGAGCTACATGTAACAATAAAAATAAATATCAAAATATTTGGGTGAAAATTGAGTTGAAAAAAGACATGTTTACTATTGTGTTATTTATGAAATTGTAGAGAAATTATGCAATGATATTTACATATATCTATAAATACATACAGTGATGTTTAAACATTTTAATGAATAATTAATAGTTACTTTAAGTGGTAACTAAACTCTAGGAAAAAAGTTCTAGTAAAGAATCCATCATCTTCTACAATGATCCTACACCTTACCCCCATGATGCTTCTCCTGAACTTATCCTATAAATGACACTTTCTTAACATAGCTGCCCAAGCCAGAGATCAGGGTATCATCTCAGATCACTCTTTCTCCTTTAAAGCTCATATCATGTCAATCCCTATATTCTGTTGATCCTGCCTCCTAAATAATTCTCATTTTAGGCTCCCATCTCTATTACCATGGCCACCTGTATAGTGCATGACCTTGCCCATTTGTCATTATATATTTGAAACATATATGGAAAAATGCTAAGCTATACGGATCATTGAGGTATTAAGAATGTCTCTTTTTAAAATTAATTGTCCTTTTTGGTATATTTCACAAACTGTATAAACAAAGTAATGTAACATTGTATGTATTTAAATATAGTAAAAAGGACAAAACTAGGGACATTTAATTTTCATACTTTGGCATGTTTCTATGTGGCTTACTTCTGTGTGATGTGTGAAATTTAAATTAAATTTACTCAGATTATCTTTGATATTTCCCTCTTTGATATAAAGCTACACCAGAAATATTAACAAGCATAGGATATATGGGCAGTGACTCAGATATTAAAGGTGCTTCTTTTCCTTGCATGTAAAGACATGTGATCACGTTTTGCTCTTTGATATTGAGTAGCTACATTAATTGGACTTAGTGCTGGAAAACTAATAAAGTGCATGCTATTTGGCCTGGATTCCCAACAGTTTCCACTGTACTTAGAACAGTGCCTGGCATACAGCAAGGGTCTAAATACATACATATATAAATTAATATCTCGATGTCATTTCAGAGCTGGTACAAATCACATATTTAAAGATCTTCACTGCCAAAAAGCATCTATTTCTGTTCTTTAATAAAGAAAAGTTTGAGAGATCAACAGCCAAAATATTCATGCAACTTATTACAGAGTAAAAGAGGGCAACTGCAGATTAGTGGTGAAAAGGGAGAAACTGTGCAGCAATTTGATTTATTATCCAGCTTATGACATGTGATTTAATATAGGGTATAAACAAAAGAAAGAGAGATAACTGGATAAATAGAAAATAGAAGTAGTTACTCAGGGATGACAGGATATGTTTTATGTTTCTGCCATGTTTAGTTTCATATGGTGTCCCATTTCATGGGAGAAAATTACAGTGTGTCAACTTCCCAAATGATACCATCATATGCCTGATATATTTGCAGCACTTGATGTCTATATGAGTCACTGTATAAATGGGTTAACCTTTACTTATTATAAGATATGGTTATTTTGGGTTGCATATATTAACTTTTTATCTTTTTTGGGACATAGGAACATAGAAAAGGAGACAGTGACTTATATGCTTTAAAAATAAGTACACGAAAAAATGGATAGGGAGACAGTCAGAACATACTGAGATTTTACCAGAGTGAATTGGAGTTGAACATTTTTAAACTGAGCATAACCTCAAGTTAAATTTCATGACCATCATCTGGCATTCATTTCTCTTAAGGAAAGAGCATATAATTAATGATTTCTACTTGTCTTTTTATATTTTATTGCTACTGATAATTTATTGAAAAGACAGCACAACACATTTGGCCTTTTAAGCTATTTTAGTACAAAATTGAAGAGTAGTTCTTCAATCTAATGCCCCTATTCTAGTTAGTAACTTTCACTAACATGCTACTGTCCTCCAAATGTATATTTGTGTGCAATTGTGTGTGTGTGTGAGTGAGTGTTTGGATACAGCTGGGGAAGGGAGAAATCCACTTTTGACAAGAAAGAAACAGTAGCTACATTTGCTAAGTTCTGTTTCTATAAAAAGAATACCTGCTAGCCTGCTGACATGATGCAGACTAAACTGCAGTGTTGAATGATTAAGGCCAGCTGGTGTTTTTCCAGTTGATTTGCATTTCTGGAGTTCAAGGTGATCCCCCTTTATTTCCACTGATGTTCATGACTCAAAAAGTTGGCATCTTATGAGGATAGTAAAGTGACTACTGTTAAAGACATAAGAAGTGAAGGCTGAAAAACACAAATAGAAATGATTAACATCAAAGTGGCTAATTTGCAATAATTTCTATATGAATGTTTACCTTGTTGATTAAATCTAACTATTCATAAATGGCCTAAGTGTAATCTGTATTGTGAAGTTGTGTGGGAAGGGTGCAGACATGTAGAGAAAAAAAATATGTCCCTGTGTTGGAAGGAAACTTTCCAATTAAATATAAATGAAATTTGCAATAAAAATTGGATTGGATTCAAGAAAGAACTAGCTCTGCAAATCTATTAGGGAAAACATTATCTTAATGTCATATCTTATGTACAATAAAGACAATTATTTCCCGCTCCCTTCACATTTACCCTGCTCCCCATTACTACCACCACCACTTT
Organism: Mesoplodon mirus; assembly: GCF_964341445.2. Taxonomy (NCBI): domain Eukaryota; kingdom Metazoa; phylum Chordata; class Mammalia; order Artiodactyla; family Ziphiidae; genus Mesoplodon; species Mesoplodon mirus. Next base: position 50,019,031 of record NC_138984.1, read on the forward strand.
TAGGCCTTAACTCCTCTCTTAATTTTCCCAGATCTTATTTAACTTCACAATTTCAGGCTAATGTATTCTGAGAGATGGGTATGATTTCTCAATATTCATGTATTTATAGAGGCTATTTGTTGTATGGCTGACCTGTACTTAACCGTATTTTATTACTGTATGTTGTTATTATCTAGTGACATAAAGCGAACAATTGTAAAGTTTTAATTACATTTATTTTACTCAAGTATGAGTCTTATATCTTCTTCATATAAAATCTATAAAGCATCAAAAACATTTCAATCTTAAGCTGTGGATTGAAAAACTTAAATTAGATCAATATTAACAATTTACACATAAAATAAAAACTGCTTAAAAGGATTTTTAAAGAAAAAAATTTCTGTAAGTAGTGTAAAGAATCTCATCTTAAACATCAAAAGCATAGACCTGGGATAACATTAAATAAATTGATTTAATTCTTACTTTATTGGGGTAATGTACCTAGCTACCAAAATTATGCTTACCTAATATTCTGTGATTCCTAGTTAGGAAAACATAGAATGAATTTTCTATTTACTATGAACATGTTTAATTAAATAATTAAAAAGTGGAAAATATGTTAGTGGCAATTTTACTATAGAAACCAGGTAGAAAAAGACATCAGTTAAATTTTATTTCTTCCTATTATACATTTCATAATTTGGTTTTGTCAAGTAATATTCTTATGCCTAATATTTTAAGTACTTAAAAGCAAAGTGAGGCACAGGAGAATTAGTCTTGAGCCACAATTTATTGTTGGACTATCAAAACATATATTGTTTGTGCAGAGAATATTTTTTGCTTGTAACTGGGGAATTTACTTTTCCCACCTGTTTGTCAGGTGTCTTATCTATGCATGGGATGCTTTTGTCTGTTAGATGCAAAATCTTATGAAGTCATTAAATTCCATGATTCCAACAAACATATGACATACTTTCTATATAAATTGTGCCTTGGAAATAAAGCCAGCTCATTGAAAATGCTATAAAAATATTTTGCCAGCCACTTATCCTGATGAACACAGGTACCTTCAAGTTGTAAATTATTTTTAGGCTGAAAGACCGAAGAAACATTGTCAAGGCACATACAATGAACTTCTTTAAAAAATTGATGTGAGGGGCTTCCCTGGTGGTGCAGTGGTTGAGAGTTCGCCTGCCGATGCAGGGGACACGGGTTCGTGCCCCGGTCCGGGAGGATCCCACATGCCGTGGAGTAGCTAGGCCCATGAGCCATGGCCGCTGAGCCTGTGCGTCCGGAGCCTGCGCTCCGCAAGGGGGGAGGCCAGAATAGTGAGAGGCCCGCATACCGCCAAAAAAAAAAAAGAAAAACAAAATTGATGTGAAATATAATTATGATGGATGAAATACTTAAAAAATAATCATAAATGGAATTATACTCTAAAAAATTTACTGAACAGATAAGCATGGCTTTATCTTTGAAAGCAGTGTTTCAAGTACAACAGATTTATAAATTCAAGAAATGATAAGTACCTACTATGTGCTTAGCTCCATAGATACAATAAAGGATAAAACTGGCAGCTCTTCTTAAAATTCATGGTTTTATGTGATTTAAGGTCACTTTAAGGAATAGAGTGGTTAAAACAACTTAACAATAACACAGCAAACTTAATGTCAGACACTGGAATAATTACTTTATTTAGTTTGGAGATTGTGTCTTGCTAGATTAAATCTGTATTCACTTGTTTCAAGAATATTAAATTAAAAAGTGAAAAAATTTCTTGATTCTAGTAATTATTTAGTCTATGTAAGAACTTTCATTCCATACATGTAATGTATGTTAGATACCTATATACTGATAAACAATGTCATCTCAAAAAAAATGCTAGAATTAATTAAATTAATTTATGATAAATGTGAAGATGGAGCAGATGAATTTACCCAGAAATGTTTTATGATCTAGCTTTGAATAATCATATATTTTTGTGGATTCACAAAAATTATATCTGAAATATTAATAAGGTGCTTGAAGTCTTCTTAAAAGTAGCCTTGTGATAATCTCAAAATAGAATTATCTGAAGATCTGGGACTATTTACTCTGAAGGAAAGCAACTTTGAAATACAACATTGAGTCTATAATGTTCCTTAGTTATAAGTGGAAATTCACTATGCACATAATAAAACCATGACTTTCTTCAGTATAAAATTTAGCCAAGTAATCATGTGAGTATTTTATGTACTAATGAACTATTTAAAACTGAATATATGTAAATATGTATTAAGGGATGCATAAAAGTGAAAAGATTGCTGAGAAAAGAGACTTTAATTGCTATTAAGAAACCATTTTTGTTTATTAGGTAAATATAGATATTAAAAATACCATTAATGTATACTGGTAAAAAGATGAAAATGAGAATATTTTGTAGCACTCTGGTGTAATGGAAACATGGGCAAGATAGTCTGACTTGGTTTTGAATTTAAGTTCCTCAAATTGCCAACTATAAGCCTAGAGACATTACACATTCCTGAGTTACAATTTTGTGGTCTACAATGTGGAATAATAGTATTTTCTCATAAAGTTGTGAGTATAAAATGAGATGAAATTTAAAAGTGCTTACCTCACTGTTGGCAAAATAGCAGATGCTTAATAAATATTAGTTCCTAAACTAGTTAACAGCATTACTTTTAATGTGGGCATTATTAAGAGTAGACTGAATGAAAATTTATGATAGACTAACAGATAGAGAGGTGGATAGATAGTGCTGTGTAAATCTCCTTTGTCTTGCTACATCATCATACCAAAATCAGTTACAAGGTAAAATCAGAAAGAAAACAAATAGATAACTGTTGAGGATAAAAATTTATCAGAATATTCTTTTAATCTAACATGGTTGTTATTAGATCCTGATATTCTGAGAGTGGCAAAGGGGATGTTGATAACAGTAACATAATAGAAAGTTTTGACAACATTACAATATGTGTTATCTTTGAATTCATGTTATCAAATTTTTAGAGAAGAGGATTTTCAACTTGAAACTGAAGAGTAACTGTACCTTTGGCTTCAAAACTGGGAAGTGTGACATTGATATTTATTTAGTAGCAGATTTATGCTACCACAAATTCAAGCTATTAATAAATACACAGAGCTTAAAAATCCTCACCATTCCTTTTAAAATTATGTGACTATATATTCCCCTTTGAAGGTCTGAGAAAATTCCTGTGCTTGCCTCTTAACTTTTTTTTTTTAATTCAGGCAAAATTTGCAAAACATAAAAATTCACAGATCTTAAGTGTAAAATGTGATAAGTTTGGAAATGTATGGACTTATATAAACAACACTCTATCCATAGTACAGAACACTTCATCACTCCAGACAGTTCCCTCATGGGACCTTCCAAAAAATCCCCATCTGCCATAGGTAAATCCTATAGTGATATCTTTCATAACATATTCCATTTGTGTCAACCAATCTGCATATAAATGGAATCAAATAATATGTACCTAATTGATATTTATAGAACTCTCTACAAAAGAACAGTAAAATAAACATTCCTTACAAGTTAGCATGAAGATAGACAATAATCCTGTCTGTACAGCAAACCTTAAGTAATTTAGAAGAGTAGAAACAATATAAACTATGTCCTTGGACAATAATAGAATTAAATTGGAAATCAATAACTAAAGACATTAGAAAATCCCAAATATTTGGATATGACAGAACATACATTAAAATAACCTGTAGGTAAAAGTTGAAGTTTTAAGAAAAAATAAAAACAATATTTTGAAATTAATTAGATTGAAATTATAGAAAAATTTATGAGATATCACTAAAATACAGCTTACAGGGAAATAGGTGGCATTAAATATTTATATTAGACAATAATAAAGGTCTCAATATTATAACCTAAACTTCTATATTATAAAAATAAAGCAATAAATTGAGAAAGAAAAACAAAATAGACACAAAGCACACAGAAGTAAAGAAAAAATAGTGTGGAAATCAAGGAATTTGAAAACAAAAAATTAAGAAAAGTCAAACCAAAAGTTGATTTGTTTAAAAATTATAAAAAAGTTAAGACAAATTTACCAATACTAGGAATGAAAGAGGAGATATCACTATGGATCTAAGGGACATTAAAAGAGTAATAAGAGAATACTACAAAGAATTCTTTCCAATAAAATCCACAACTTAGAACAAATGGACCAACAATTCCTTGAAAAATATAATCAAAGTTCACTCAAGAAAAAGTAGATAATCAGATTTGTCCTATATCTATTTAAAAAGTGATTTTTAGATCCATCTACCTCTCTACAAATGACACAATTTCATTATTTTTAGGGCTGAGTAATATTCCATTGTATATATGTACCACATCTTCTTTATCCATTCCTCTGTCAGTGGACATTTAGGTTGCTTCCATGATGTGGCTATTGTAAATAGTGCTGCAATGAACATTGGGGTGCATGATTCTTTTTGAATTATGGTTTTCTCAGGGTGTATGCCTAATAGTGGGATAGCTGGGTCATATGGTTGTTCTAGTTTTAGATTTTTAAGGAACTGTCATACAGAGTGAAGTAAATCAGAAAGAGAAAAACAAATATTATATATTAATGCACATATGTAGAATCTAGAAAAATGGTATAGATGATATTATTTGCAAAGCAGAAATAGAGACAGAGACATAGAGAACAATGTATGGATACCAAGGGGGAAAGGGGGGTGGTGGGAGGAATTGAGAGATTGGGATTGACACATGTACACTATTGATGCTATGTATAAAATGAACAACTGATGAGAACATACTGTATAGCACAGGGAACTCTACTTAATGCACTGTGGTGACCTAAATGGGAAGGAAATCCAAAAAAAGGGGTATATATGTTTATGTATAGCTGATTCATTTTGCTGTACAGTAGAAAGTAACACAACATTGTAAAGCAACTATACTCCAATAAAAATTAATAAAAACCATTTTCTTAAAAAATGATTTTTAAATCAAAAGTATCCCAAGAAATAAACTTCCAGTCCCATTTGTTTTCACTGGAAAATTTTTACCAATGTTGTGAAAAATCCTCAGCAACTATTATTGAATAATATTCAAAACATATAAAAAGAATAATACATCATGACAAATGGGGTTCACTTTAGAAATGGAAGGATTGGTCAACATTCAAGAATCAATCAATGCAATTCACCATATTAACTAGAATAAAAAGCTCAATGATTTTTTTAATAAATTCATAAAGTTATTTTGACAAAATTCACCACCCATTCATGATTTAAAAAAAGAAGTGGAAAATAATCTCTGCACACTAAGGATGGAAGTGTCCTAACCTGACAAAGGATATCTAAAGTAAATAATACAACTACAGCTAACATCATATTTAATTTGTTGACTGAACAAATATTTCTCCCTTTAAGATTGGGAATAATATAATGAAATAGTGTCCACTCCCACCACCCCTATGCAACATGGTACTGGAAGACCTAGCCAGTGCAATAATATAAGAAAAAGAAGTAAAAGGCTTAAGATTTGAGCATAAAAAATGCAACTATTTATGTAGATGATGACTTTCTACTTAGAAAACTCAAAGGACTCTACATAAAAGATACAGAAATAATTGTCATGGGTGTATATATTTCTTAGTGCTTATCACATTTACACTTTATAAATATGTACACCATTATACATAAATTGCAGCTCAATAAACTAAAAATATAAATACCATAAACTATCATACTACAGTTAGAAATAACAGAAAAATCAGCCAAGGAGATTGACATACAGTTCTCAATAAAACAAAATGGCTCTGAAGTATATAAAAATAATTTTGTCTTACTAAATTAATGGAATTCATTTTACTATATGATTTTCATGTTAATATACAGTTTTGAAATATAGCATAATAAGGAAAAGAAAAAGAATTTTAAGTGGGACTTTGATGCATCATCAAGTAAAACAACCCCATTTAACTACCAGTCAAACCAAGAGCAGGAAGATGGCGGAAGAGTAAGACGCGGAGATCACCGTCCTCTCCACGGATACACCAGAAATACAGCTACACATGGAACAACTCCTACAGAACACCTACTGAACGCTGGCAGAAGACCTCAGACCTCCCAAAAGGCAAGAAACTCCCCACATACCTGGGTAGGGCAAAGCGGAGAGATTCCCGCACAGAGGATCGGTGCCGAGCGGCACTCACCAGCCCGAGAGGCTTGTCTGCTCGCCCCGGCGGCGCTGGAAGCTGAGGCTCGGGCTTCGGTCAGAGCGCAGGGAGAGGACTGGGGCTGGCGGCGAGAACTCAGCCGGAAGGGGGCTAATGAGCCACAGCTAGCCGGCAGGGAGTCCGGGAAAACTCTGGAGCTGCCGAAGAGGCAAGAGACTTTTTCTTCCCTCTTGGTTTCCTGGTGCGCGAGGAGAGGGGATTAAGAGCGCTGCTTAAAGGGGCTCCACAGAGGGGAGCGAGTCACGACTGAAAGCGCGGAGCCCAGTGACGGGCGTGGGATGCTGGGGCTGCTGCTGCCGCTGCCGCCGCCAAGAAGCCTGTGTGCGAGCGCAGGTCACTGTCCACACCGCCCTTCCGGGAGCCTGTGCAGCCCGCCACTGCCAGGGTCCCGGGATCCAGGGGCGGCTTCCCTGGGAGAACGCACGGCGCGCCTCGGGCTGGTGCAACGTCACGCCGACCTCTGCCGCTGCAGGCTCGCCCCGCACTCCGTGCCCCTCCCTCGCGCCCGGCCTGAGTGAGCCAGAGTCCCCGAAGAGGCTGCTCCTTTAACCCTGTCCTGTCTGAGCGAAGAACAGACGCCCTCCGGCGACCTACACGCAGAGGCGGGGCCAAATCCAAAGCTGAGACCCAGGAACTGTGAGAACAAAGAAGAGAAAGGAAACCTCTCCCAGCAGCCTCAGAAGCAGCGGATTAAAGCTCCACAATCAACTTGATGTACCCTGCATCTGTGGAATACATGAATGGACAACAAATTTTCCCAAATTGAGGAGCCAGGAGTCAGTGCTGTGCCTCTGAGGTGGGAGAGCCAACTTCAGGACACTGGTCCACAAGAGACCTCCCAGCTCCACATAATATCAAACAGCGAAAATCTTCCAGAGATCTCCATCTCAACACCAGCACCCAGCTTCACTCAACGACCAGCAAGCTACAGTGCTGGACACCCTATGCCAAACAACTAGCAAGACAGGAACACAACGCCACCCATTAGCAGAGAGGCTGCCTAAAGTCATAAAAAGTCCGCAGACACCCCAAAACACACCACCAGACGTGGACCTGCCCACCAGAAAGACAAGATCCAGCCTCACCCACCAGAACACAGGCACTAGTCCCCTCCAACAGGAAGCCTACACAACCCACTAAACCAACCTTAGCCACTAGGGACAGACACCAAAAACAACGGGAACTACGAACCTGCAGCCTGCTAAAAGGAGACCCCAAACACAGTAACATAAGCAAAATGAGAAGACAGAAAAACACACAGCAGGAGAAGGAGCAAGATAAAAACCCACCAGACCTAACAAATGAAGAGGTAATAGGCAGTCTACCTGAAAAAGAATTCAGAATAATGATGGTAAAGATGATCCAAGATTCTATTTCCCAGATCCAAAATCTTGGAAATAGAATAGACAAAATGCAAGAAACAGTTAACAAGGACCTAGAAGAACTAAAGATGAATCAAGCATCGATTAAAAACATAATAAATGAAATAAAAATACTCTAGAAGGGATCAATAGCAGAATAACTGAGGCAGAAGAACGGATAAGTGAGGTGGAAGATAAAATAGTGGAAATAACTGCTGCAGAGCAAAATAAAGAAAAAAGAATGAAAAGAACAGAGGACAGTCTCAGAGACGTCTGGGACAACATTAAATGCACCAACATTCGAATTATAGGGGTTCCAGAAGAAGAAGAGAAAAAGAAAGGGACTGAGAAAATATTTGAAGAGATTATAGTTGAAAACTTCCCTAATATGGGAAAGGAAATAGTTAATCAAGTCCAGGAGGCAGAGGGAGTCCCATACAGAATTAATCCAAGGAGAAATACGCCAAGACACATATTAATCAAACTGTCAAAAATTAAACACAAAGAAATCATATTAAAAGCAGCAAGGCAAAAACAACAAATAACACACAAGGGAATCCCCATCAGGATAACAGCTGATCTCTCAGCAGAAACTCTACAAGCCAGAAGGGAGTGGCAGGACATAATTAAAGTGATGAAGGAGAAAAACCTGCAACCAAGATTACTCTACCCAGCAAGGATCTCATTCAGATTTGATGGAGAAATAAAAATGTTTACAGACAAGCAAAAGCTGAGAGAGTTCAACACCACCAAACCAGCTTTACAACAAATGCTAAAGGAACTTCTCTAGGCAAGAAACACAACAGAAGGAAAAGACCTACAATAACGAACCCAAAACAATTAAGAAAATGGGAATAGGAACATACATATCAATAATTACCTTAAATGTAAATGGACTAAATGCTCCCACCAAAAGACACAGATTGGCTGAATGGATACAAAAACAAGACCCATATATATGCTGTCTACAAGAGACCCACTTCAGACCTAGAGACACATACAGACTGAAAGTAAGGGGATGGAAAAAGATATTCCATGCAAATGGAAACCAAAAGAAAGCTGGAGTAGCAATTCTCATATCAGACAAAATAGACTTTAAAATAAAGACTACTAGAAGAGACAAAGAAGGACACTACATAATGATCAAGGGATCGATCCAAGAAGAAGATATAACAATTGTAAATATTTATGCACCCAACATAGGAGCACCTCAATACATAAGGCAAATACTAACAGCCATAAAAGGAGAAATCGACATTAACACAATCATAGTAGGGGACTTTAACACCCCACTTTCACCAATGGACAGATCATCCAAAATGAAAATAAATAAGGAAACACAAGCTTTAAATGATACATTAAACAAGATGGACTTAATTGATATTTATAGGACATTCCATCCAAAAACAAGATAATACAGATTTTTCTCAAGTGCTCATGGAACATTCTCCAGGATAGATCATATCTGGGGTCACAAATCAAGCCTTGGTAAATTTAAGAAAATTGAAATTGTATCAAGTATCTTTTCCGACCACAATGCTATGAGACAAGATAGCAATTACAGGAAAAGAGCTGTAAAAAATACAAACACATGGAGGCTAAACAATACACTACTTAATAACAAAGTGATCACTGAAGAAATCAAAGGGGGAATTAAAAAATACCTAGAAACAAATGACAATGGAGACACGACGACCCAAAACCTATGGGACGCAGCAAAAGCAGTTCTAAGGGGGAAGTTTATAGCAATACAATCCCACCTTAAGAAACAGGAAACATCTCGAATAAACAACCTAACTTTGCACCGAAAGCAATTAGAGAAAGAAGAACAAAAACATCCCAAAGTTAGCAGAAGGAAAGAACTCATAAAAATCAGATCAGAAATAAATGAAAAATAAATGAAGGAAACGATAGCAAAGATCAATAAAACTAAAAGCTGGTTCTTTGAGAAGATAAACAAAATTGATAAACCATTAGCCAGACTCATCAAGAAAAAAAGGGAGAAGACTCAAATCAATAGAATTAGAAATGAAAAAGGAGAAGTAACAACCGTCACTGCAGAAATACAAAAGATCATGAGAGATTACTACAAGCAACTCTATGCCAATAAAATGGACAACCTGGAAGAAATGGACAAATTCTTAGAAATGCACAACGTGCCAAGACTGAATGAGGAAGAAATAGAAAATATGAACAGACCAATCACAAGCACTGAAATTGAAACTGTGATAAAAAATCTTCCAACAAACAAAAGCCCAGGACCAGATGGCTTCACAGGTGAATTCTATCAACCATTTACAGAAGAGCTAACACCTATCCTTCTCAAACTCTTCCAAAATATAGCAGAGGGAGGAACACTCCCAAACTCATTCTACGAGGCCACCATCACCTTGATACCAAAACCAGGCAAGGATGTCACAAAGAAAGAAAACTACAGGCCAATATCACTGATGAACATAGATGCAAAAATCCTCAACAAAATACTAGCAAACAGAATCCAACAGCACATTAAAAGGATCATACACCATGATCAAGTGGGGTTTATTCCAGGAATGCAAGGATTCTTCAATATACGCAAATCAATCAATGTGATACACCATATTAACAAATTGAAGGAGAAAAACCATATGATCATCTCAATAGATGCAGAGAAAGCTTTCGACAAAATTCAACACCCATTTATGATAAAAACCCGGCAGAAAGTAGGTATAGAGGGAACTTTCCTCAACATAATAAAGGCCATATATGACAAACCCACAGCCAGCATCGTCCTCAATGGTGAAAAACTGAAACCATTTCCACTAAGATCAGGAACAAGACAAGGTTGCCCACTCTCACCACTCTTATTCAACATAGTTTTGGAAGTTTTAGCCACAGCAATCAGAGAAGAAAAGGAAATAAAAGGAATCCAAATCGGAAAAGAAGAAGTAAAGCTGTCACTGTTTGCAGATGACATGATACTATACATAGAGAATCCTAAAGATGCTACCAGAAAACTAATAGAGCTAATCAACGAATTTGGTAAAGTTGCAGGATACAAAATTAATGCACAGAAATCTCTGGCATTCCTATATACTAATGATGAAAAATCTGAAAGTGAAATCAAGAAAACACTCCCATTTACCATTGCAACAAAAAGAATAAAATATCTAGGAATAAACCTACCTAAGGAGACAAAAGACCTGTATGCAGAAAATTATAAGACACTGATGAAAGAAATTAAAGATGATACAAATAGATGGAGAGATGTACCATGTTCTTGGATTGGAAGAATCAACATTGTGAAAATGACTCTACTACCCAAAGCAATCTACAGATTCAATGCAATCCCTATAAAACTACCACTGGCATTTTTCACAGAACTAGAGCAAAAAATTTCACAATTTGTATGGAAACACAAAAGGCCCCGAATAGCCAAAGCAACCTTGAGAACAAAATATGGAACTGGAGGAATCAGGCTCCCTGACTTCAGACTATACTACAAAGCTACAGTAATCAAGACAGTATGGTACTGGCACAAAAACAGAAAGATAGATCAATGGAACAGGATAGAAAGCCCAGAGATAAACCCAGGGACATATGGTCACCTTATCTTTGATAAAGGAGGCAGGAATGTACAGTGGAGAAAGGACAGTCTCTTCAATACGTGGTGCTGGGAAAACTGGATAGGGACATGTAAAGGTCTGAGGTTAGATCACTCCCTAACACCATACACAAAAATAAGCTCAAAATGGATTAAAGACCTAAATATAAGGCCAGACACTATCAAACTCTTAGAGGAAAACATAGGCAGAACACTCTATGACATAAATCACAGCAAGATCCTTTTTGACCCACCTCCTAGAGAAATGGAAATAAAGACAAAAATAAACACATTGGACCTAATGAAACCTCAAAGCTTTTGCACAGCAAAGGAAACCATAAACAAGACCAAAAAAAGACAACCCTCAGAATGGGAGAAAATATTTGTAAATGAAGCATCTGACAAAGGATTAATCTCCAAAATTTATAAGCAGCTCATGCAGCCCAATAGCAAAAAAACAAACAACCCAATCCAAAAATGGGCAGAAGACTTAAATAGGCATTTCTCCACAGAAGATATACAGACTGCCAACAAACACATGAAAGAATGCTCAACATCATTAATCATTAGAGAAATGCAAATCAAAACTACAATGAGATATCATCTCACACCAGTCAGAATGGCCATCATCTAAAAATCTAGAAACAATAAATGCTGGAGAGGGTGTGGAGAAAAGGGAACACTCTTGCACTGCTGGTGGCAATGTGAATTGGTACAGCCGCTATGGAGAATGGTATGGAGGTTCCTTAAAAAACTACAAATAGAACTACCATATGACCCAGCAATCCCACTACTGGGCATATACCCTGAGAAAACCATAATTCAAAAAGAGACATGTACCAAAATGTTCATAGCAGCCCTATTTACAATAGCCTGGAGATGGAAACAACCTAAGTGTCCATGATCAGATGAATGGGTAAAGAAGATGTGGCACATATATACAATGGAATATTACTCAGCCATAAAAAGAAATGAAATTGAGCTATTTGTAATGAGGTGGATGGGCCTAGAGTCTGTCATACAGAGTGAAGTAAGTCAGAAAGAGAAAGACAAATACTGTATGCTGACACATATATATGGAATTTAAGAAAAAAAATGTCATGAAGAACGTAGGGGTAATACAGGAATAAAGACACAGAACTACTGGAGAATGGACTTGAGGATATGGGGAGGGGGAAGGGTAAGCTGTGACAAAATGAAAGAGCGGCATGGACATATATACACTACCAAACGTAAGGTAGATAGCTAGTGGGAAGCAGCCGCATAGCACAGGGAGATCAGCTCGGTGCTTTGTGACTGCCTGGAGGGGTGGGATAGGGAGGGTGGGAGGGAGACGCAAAAGGGAGGGGATATGGGAACATATGTATATGTATAACTGATTAAATTTGTTATAAAGCAAAAAAATAAATAAATAAATAAATAAATAATTAAATAAAAAACCAAGAGCAGAACGTTACCAGTCTCCTGAAAGTGCCCATTTTGCCATCTACCAAACTAACCCTTTCAGACCTTCCCAAAAGTAATGATCGTGCTGTCTTATAAAACTGTAACAAGTTTTTTCTGCTTTTGAATATTATGTACATGAATTACATAAAGGAATACTATCTTCTGTGTCTAGCTTATTTCACATATTATTATATTTCTGAGGCTTACAACATTGATAGAAAAAAATGACAGTATTTATAAAATTTCCAAACGCATAAACCCTTAGTCTCAGTAATTATTTTGTGACAAATTTATCCTACAGATACCCATGCATGTATGTAAAATGATATTTTTGAAGAGTATTAGTTTTCATTATAATGACAAAATGAAAATAGCAACAAAAAAATCTATCAGTAGAGAACTGATGCAATATTTAATGTCAGGTACATAAAGTCTAATATTATGGAGCCATTTGAAAGAGTGAGCCCATTCATTTTTTTGGGGGGGGATTTAAAAAAATATTTTATATTGAAATATAGTTGATTTACAATGTTGTGTTAGTTTTAGGTGTACAGCAAAGTGATTCAGTTATACATACACATATATCTATTATTTTCCAAATTCTTTTCCCATTTAGGTTATAACAGAATATTGAGTAGAATTCCCTGTGCTATACAGTAGGTCCTTGCTGGTTATCTATTTTAATTATAGAAGTGTGTATATGTTAATCTCAACCTCCCAATTTATCCCTCCCCCTACCTTTCCCCTTTGGTATCTGTAAGTTTGTTTTTTATTTTTTATTTATTTTCTTTTATTATTATTATTATTATTATTATTATTATTATTATTATTATTATTATTTGCGATATGCGGGCCTCTCACTTTTGTGGCCTCTCCCATTGTGGAGCACAGGCTCTGGACATGCAGGCTCAGCGGCCATGGCTCACGGGGCCAACCACTCCGCGGCATATGGGATCCTCCCGGACCGGGGCACGAACCCACGTCCCCTGCATCGGCAGACGGACTCTCAACCACTGTGCCACCAGGGAAGCCCTGTAACTTTGTTTTTGAAGTCTGTGAGTCTGTTTATGTTCTGAAAATAAGTTCATTTGTATTATTATTTTTTTAGATTCTGCATATAAGCAATATCATATGATATTTGTCTTTCTCTGTATGACTTACTTCACTTAGTGTAATAATCTCTGTGTCCATCCATGTTGCTTCAAATGGCATTATTTCATTCTTTTTAATGGATGAGGAATATTCCATTGTATGTATGTACCACATCTTCTTTATCCATTCATCCATCAATGGACATTTAGTTTGCTTCCATGTCTTAGCTATTGTAAACAGTACTGCAGTGAAGGATACATTTTTTGAAAGGATACACTGGGTTCATGTATTCTTTTGAACCATGATTTTCTCCAGATATATGCCCAGGAGTTGGATTGCTGGATCATATGGTAGCTCTATTTTTAGTTTTTTAAGGAACCTTCATACTGTTCTCCATAGTGACTGTATCAATTTACATTCCCACCAAGAGTGTAGGAGGATTCCCTTTTCCCCACACCCTCTCCAGGATTTATTATTTGTAGACTTTTTGTTGATGGCCATTCTGACTGGTGTATGATGACTCCTCATTGTAATTTTGATTTGCTTTTCTCTAATAATTAGTGATGTTGAACATCTTTTCATGTGCCTCTTGGCCATCTTTATGTCTTCTTTGGAGAAAAGTTTATTTAGATCTTCTGCCCATTTTTTGATTGGGTTGTTTGTTTTTTTAATATTGAGCTCCACAAGCTGTTTGTAAATTTTGGAGATTAATCTCTTATCAGTCACATTGTTGCAAATATTTTCTCCCATTCTGTGGGTTGTCTTTTCATTTTGTTATGGTTTACTTTGTTGTGCAAAAGCTTTTAAGTTTAATTAGGTACCATTTGTTTATTTTGGTTTTATTTCCATTACTTTAGGAGACAGATCAAAAAACATACTGCTACAATTTATGTCAAAGAGTGTTCTGTGTTTTCCTCTAGGAATTTTATAGTACTTGGCCTTACATTTAGGTCTTTAATCCATTTTGAGTTTATTTTTGTGTATGGTGTTTAAGAATATTCTAATTTCAGTATTTTGCATGTAGCTGTCCAGTTTTCCCAGCACCACTTACTGAGGAGACTATATTTTCTCCACTGTATATTCTTGCCTCATTTGCCATAGACCAATTGACGAGAGTTGCATAGGTTTATTTCTGGGCTTTCTATTCTGTTCCATTTATCTATATTTCTGTTTATGTGCCAGTACCATACTGTTTTGATTACTGTAGCTTTGTAGTATAGTCTGAAGCCAGGGAGTCTGATTCCACCACCTCTGTTTTTCTTACTGAGGATTGCTTTAGCTATTCAGAGTCTTTTGTGTTTCCAGACAAATTTTAAAACTTTTTGTTCTAATTCTGTGAAAAAGGCCACTGTTAATTTGATGGGGATTGCATTGAATCTGTAGATTGTCTGGGAAGATATAGTCATTTTTAAAAAAAATTATTTATTTTGCTGCGCTGGGTCTTAGTTGTGGCATGTGGGATCTTTAGTTGTGACATGTGGGATCTTTAGTTGTGACATGGGAGCTTTAGTTGTGACACGTGGGAGCTTTAGTTGCAGCATGCGAGGTCTAGTTCCCCAACCAGGGATTGAATTAGGGTCCCCTGCATTGGGAGCACAGAGTCTTAACCACTGGACCAGCAGGGAAGTCCCAGTATAGTTATTTTGATGATATTGATTCTTCTTATCCAAGAACATGATATATCTTTTCACCTGTTTGTGTCATCTTTGATTTCTTTCATCAGCTCTTATAGTTTTTGGAGTACAGGTCTTTTGCCTCCTTAGTTAGGTTTATCCCTTGGTATTTTATAGCCAGTTCTTTTAAAAGCCACAATTAAAATATACATGTGTTTATATATGTGTAAATTATCTCTGGAATAATTTTTAAAAAGTTGTCTCTAGTTAAGGAAAATGCTTCAGAGGAAATTGTCTCTTTAATTTGTCTTTAGTTCGTTTATATGTTTAATTAAATGAAATAGCTTAAAAATCACTTTTAAAACTTAGGGTATCTGTATCTAAGAGTATAAGGAACACTTAGAAGTAAAATGTTAAATTGAGTGCAATCTGGAAAATAGTAGCAAGTGAAAAGTAGGATTTTATTTATTGTATCTAAGTAAAATGTGTATTTCACAACAATTTCTATAGCTTAACTTATTTTCTTCTTAATAGCTCTTGTTAACCATTTTATTCTTCTAGATATGCCAAAAATATAAATAATTTTAAAAATTAAAAAGTTACATTTGGAAAAATCTTAAGTTACTCAACAAACACTGGTATTTTGAAAACAAGGGAATATTTAAATGCTGTGTGGACACACTTCTGTTTGAATCTGAAAATGTAGATATAACAATAGTGAAATTCACATTCGATCCATTTTGTCAAGTCTATTTTGAACACATAGTACATTCTGGTACCAATTTTGGAGGCTATTGCTTTTCACATTCTGCACAATTGTTTGAAATATCAGGGAAATATTTTGATAGCTGATATAGAAAAAAGCTGAGGACCACTTTTCCTGGTTAGTTACTCATTTATTATTTATTTGAGTCTTATTTCCAATTGGTCACATTGAATAAGAGGGAGAATTTCTCAGTCATTTACAATGTGATGTAGAGGAGAGACGTGGATGGATTCAAGTTATTTCCTTCTTAATAAATATAGGGGGCCCTTTGAAGCCCTTGTATTTTTGTCATTGCAGATACTTATTTAGTGATGTGGATAATCTCTCTTCGTGAATCATTTTAGTACCTAAGAAGTGAAAGATGAAAAGATCTAATAATATATACAGTGTCCTATCAAAATCTTCCCTTATTGGAACATCTCTTACTACTCTCCCTTTGTGAGAGTTTCCTTTTTCCTGAAAGTACTAGAATGAGTATGTAGGTTTCTTTGATGTGGTTAAATTTCACCCTCCTAAAAAACAACAATTCAGTCTATTATTGCCATCAATGATCTAATAACTTACATACAGATGTATTATTATTTTGCTCTCATTTTCACTTTGCTTCATAGTAAAGATATTACCAGTTTGTAGTAAAGACACTACCACTTTGTAGTGAGAAGACAATTCACAGTCCCATGAAGTTGTTCTCACCAGTGGAATCTGAACAGAACAGTTCTGGTATTCTATTTGCAGGTCAAGACTTTTAGGGAGTGTGTCTACTCTGCAGTTAGAAACAGATGATAATGAGGTCCCAGTGGATGGTAAAACCATGCTAGAAGGGACCCTTGTCCTTATGACTTTTGTATAAGTGAAAGTCACACACCAACCATAAAAAACAGTGTTGGTCCATTATTTGAATGAAAATGTGTTTCTACTATAAGAAGCCACTGAAATGATGGTGGCAGCATTATACTACCTATACAATCAATCAGTCAATGTATAGATATACTGTATTAAAATAGACAAGATTTCTCGGCTGATGTCAGCATTAGAAGAAACTTTTACTGAATGTGAAAAGGAAGTTCAAATCACTTTCACAATTTAAGGAAGTGTGATTAAATAAAAATAAAACTATTTACTCTGGTTGTAACCTGAATAGAGTTGTTAATTCATATGCAATCAAATTATGAAAAGAGCAAATGGGTTATAAACAACTTAATGCAGATGTTCAGCTAAGAATATAGCAAGGATTTAAGCTTCAATAATGTCTCAAAATATAACCTATATTTAGAATTTTGAAATAACCTAATTTTGTGAAGATAATTCCAGATTTCCAAGTTATATGATAAAATATGTATAGTGCTTGCCTCAGTCTCTTCAGAATTTTATTGAAATACTCAAGGGGATACAGAAGAGAATTCTGGTAAAACATTGGAAATTAGGGAATTATATTAGAAAGAGCCCTCAAGAAAAGTATGAGATATATGTTGCCACTGAACCTGACCGAAGGAGATAATGAAAGCCAACTTATAACTTCCTTTCCTCTATAAAACTATGGGACCTGTAAAGATGTTTATGGAATCCTAGAGGATTTCAGGAGTGAAGACAGGAGGTGGAAGTAAGCACTAAGCACACCACTTGGAATTTGTTTTACATCATTGATAAGTAGAATTATAGAGCAGTGGCACTCATGTATATGAGAGGGGTTTTACTGTAACTAAACAAGCAGATAGTCATTAGGTGTGAAAGGCTTGCCCTTGATGGAAAATAAGTGTAAAAGATCTTGTGGAACTTGACTTTGTGAAAAAACAAATCTGGGATGCTGGCAATCACAGTCAATGTCAGTGGAAGACACAAATAGCCAAATTAAGGTTACAGCAACAAAATAGAGAAAAGCCTTAAAAAAGACAGAAAATAGGGGCAAGGAGCCCTGGATGATACCTTGCACCCACATTGCTTTGATTTCATTGTACCATAGCTAGTTAGGAGCATATGAATGTACTAACATTGATGATGTCCCAGGATACAGACCCTGGCTAAAATAAGAAAAGTTCAAAGAGATCAGTGACGTCAAGAGGGACACCAGTCCCTGCTGTAACACTGACATGGAGAGTGGACCAAATGGAAAGTCATATTTGAAAGTTGACAGAGGGTCTACACCAGTCATCGATAAAGAAATGGCACAGTAAGGAAGTCTGTATGCTGGGATTGTCACAGTTACAGAATTCCTAGGTTAGTAATGACTGACCTAGAGGTATAAGTTTCACAAGTTGAGCTTTTGGCTTAAGTTCTCAGAAGAGAAACAAAAACAAGAAGTTGGATAGGGAGGATAAGTAAGGAGAATTTACACAACTTTGAGAAAACTACTAGCTAGGACTCAGTCAAATATGAATAAACAAAAACTTTCACAAGCCCAAACATGCACACACATGAGCACGTCTGTACACACAACATGTAGCCTTACACAGTTGCAGTATTAAAAAAACAGGGAACATAATACTCAAAGCAAAGGAAAATGTGAAATATTAAAAACAGAAAATGTTATGGAATAAATCTATTTTCCATTTTATTAAGATTCAATAAAACCCGAAGGTCTCTACTTTGAAAAAGAGATTAAAAAATGAGATTGAAATTTCAAGCAGAAATAAAACGGGAAGCTGAATGGAATATAACCTATAAAGCCAAAATAATTTAGTTTTGAAATAATTAAAAGGAAAGTGAATGCTGCTGAAAGTTTAAACAGAAATGGGAAGAAAAACAAAATAGCTGTATTTAGGATGAGATAAGAAGAGTCAAAGATTATAAAATGATCAGTTACCCTCCTGAAGCGAGCAACAGCTATTTTATGTTTTCAAAGAAACAGCTAGTAAAAGACAGGGGACAATGATGGTCAGTTGCTTTATTTACTTTTTAATTTGATCTCATATAATTAATTACATAGTATTAGGGATTTTCTTCCACACTATATAAATTGTACATATTAATTTCAGTAACAATATAGAGCAAAATCCAAAACTCTTCTGCTTTTACCATTTCATCACCATTCCACCCCTATAATATAGTCATCACATATGAATGTGATACAGATAAATACAAAGATAGACAGCATTTATTATTTATAATTTACAAATATTAAATCAAATCATATTCATTAGTTAATACGTAACTTGCTTTTTGACTAAAGCATTATAGATGTTCTCCAGGTCAAAACTTTATTCATATGTTCACAAACTTGGCTGCATGTTAAAAACATGAGGACTTTTAAAAATCTCTTTGACCCAAATCAATTAAATCAGAATCTCTGGTGGTGGCATCCAAGGTTTCAATGCTTTTAAGTTTTTTCCCAGATGATTCCAATGTGTAGACAAGGTTGATAAAACTTGGTATAGAGCAAATGCATTAGTTTTAAAAGCAGTAAAAAGGTCATTCACTATGATTCATCTATTGATGAATATACTACCTTTCCATTAGGTAGCTGACTTGGTAGCATTCTCTGGTCTTTCCCTTCATTATGCTGGCACTTTGGGTTCAGATTTTGTAACAGCTTATCTATTTTTTAATTTATTTATATTTACACCTATATTAATAATCATTTTTTGAATTATTGTATTTTGAGTGTCTCATCTGTTTTCTATATGAACCCTGAAGTATATACTATGGATGAATTTCCTTTGCTCCTATAGAAGGCCAACCTTCTACTTGTACATTAGCTCCCATACCTTCTTGCCTTCCTAAGGCTATTGAGCCAACAATTGTCCCTTCTATCTGTTGCATCATCATTTTTTGCCTCCCTATTTGATATTTATTGGAGCTATGGGAACATCTATATGTAAACAGCAATAATTGCTCTGTTTTAAAGAAAATCCTTCCCTTGATGCCATATCTCCTTTAGTTATCTTCTCATTCCTTTGCTTTCCTATACAGCAACCCCCTCAAAACAGTAGTCTCTGTTCATTCACTCTGATCCTCTTATATGTGCTCCTTAACCCCTCCTAACCCCAAAGGGCTCTTGGGAAAGCCACCAATGACTTCCACATTACCAAATCACATACTCCATGTACAGACTTCATCTTACTTAAACCATCAAAATAACATCTTAACTGTTTCCTCCCTGAAACACTCTTCCTTGTTGGCATTTTAGGATAAATGTCTTTTGCTATTTCTCTCCCATTACTCTTTCTTAATCTCCTTTATTAATATCTTCACTCATTGACTTCTAATAGTCAGAGTATCCCTGACCTCAGAACTCTTTACTATAGTTACACTTCCAGGTTATTCAAGTAATTTTCATGTATTTTAATGTCACCTGTATATGACTCTGCTCAAAACCCTCCAATGGCTTTTCATCTCACAGTCAAAAGCAAAGCCTTACAGAGGTGCACAAAGGACTACAAGATCTGGGCCCAGCTACCTCCCTGACATCACCTACAATTTCTACTCCAAATGCCCATTCTTCTCCTGCCACATTGGACAAACAATCACTGTCATGTCTCAGGATCTTTACACATCTTGTTTCTTATGCTTTCTGCCAGCTATCTACATGGTTCATCCCCTCACTTATTTCAGATCCCTGATTAATATATCCTTGTTAATCTGGCCTTATCTGTATAAAATAGTGTTCCCCAGCTCTGCCCTCTCTGTTCCTATCACCCTACTTAATTTTATTTCAAGACACTAATGTCTAAAACATGATACATTCAATTGTTTATTTATTTATCATCTGCTCTTTAACCCCTCTCAGACTTGGTGAATTCAAATGCTTTCTCTCTTTCTGCTTCCCCTGCCCCCATTTTTTTAAATCGCTGCTTTCATAGCTCCTAGAATAAATAGTATCTGCTACAGAGTAAGCACTTGAGAATTTTGGTAATTGAATAACTGAATGAATGTTCATTTGTATTTTCTCTTCTGTGAATTACTTGTGTGTGTTTTTAAAATTATATTTTATAATTTCTTTGTATAAAAGGGATTTTAACATTATTTCCTTGACAAATATTTTACCTTGGTTTATCATTTGCCTTTTAGTTTATTTTATGGTGTCCTTTACCATATTACAAGTCTTTGATTTTTAATATGGATTAAATTGCCCATTACAAAATAATTATAGGATACAAGTAAAATGTGTCAGAATAAATACATTTTTATTCAGTTTCTTTCTCTCAACCCATAGAATATGAACACCTTTCCAAAATGAAAACAAAAATAAAGAAGAATTTTAATTAAAAAAGAAAATATCTACAACCCCAAATTAACATGTCTAGGATAAGATAGCATGCTGAGAAGTAACAGATACTGCCTCAGGTCTCACAGAATAAAAGTTTCCTCAAAAGTTAATGACACTTTTTGAGCAAAATTTTGTCAAACATTTATTATATGTAAGGGAGAAGGTAAGTAATAGAGATAATATTAAGAAATACTGCATGTGAGACCTTTTGTGATTAAAAAAAAAGGGGGAATGAATTCTTGATGTGCAACAAGAGACTATAAAGGCAAATAGCAGCAAAATAAAAGAATATATATTCATATACATATATATGAATATATGAATATATATATATACACAAATACATATACTTATAGGTGTGTATGTGTGTGTATATTTCAGCACCCAAACTTTGATGCTCACTTAGACTTTTCATCTCCCTCCTTTATGCTCCATCAAATCTTCAAATGCTAACGTGTTTCCTAAAAATGGGCCTCATGCTTTTCATGCAGGATAATGTAAGGTATATATAACAAGTTGAGCTAGAATCAAAGTTGTTTGCTGCCTTATCATATTGATTTTTCTTGGGTAAAATTGTTTCTTTATAAAAGGTTAGTCTGGTCTAGTCCTTAAGAAATCCAATTCAAATCAGTGTTGTGACAAATTAATGTCTTCAGTTTTTTGTAGACTAAAATGTCAAAGGCAAATGATATTTCAGTAGCCCAATAGTAATGTTCTTTGTGGTACTTATGGCTTTACTTGAGGGTTTTTTTTTAATTTAATTTTTGTTTTATACTGGAGTATAGTTGATTTACAATGTTGTATTAGTTTCAGGTGTACAACAAAGTGATTCAGTTATACATATACATATATCCATTCTTTTTCAGATTTTTTACCCATATAGGTTATTACAGAATATTGAGTGGAGTTCCCTGTGCTATACAGTAGGTCCTTGTTGATTATTTTATATATAGTAATGTTTATATGTTAATCCCAAACTCTTGATTTATCCCTCCCACCCCCCACCTTTCCCCTTTCGTAACCATAAGTTTGTTTTCAAAGTCTGTGAGTCTTCCTGTTTTATAAATATGTTCATTTGTACCATTCTTTAGATTAGATTCCATATATGAGTGATATGATATTTGTCTTTGTCTGACTTACTTCACTTAGTATGATAATCTCTAGGTCCATCCATGTTGCTACAAATGGCATTATTTCCTTCTTTTTTATGTCTGAGTAATATTCCATTGTATATATGTACCACATCTTCTTTATCCATTCCTCTGTACATGAACATGTAGGTTGCTTCCATGTATTGGCTATTGTAAACAGTGCTGCAATGAACATTGGTATGCATGTATCTTTTAGATTTATGGTTTTCTCCAGATATATGCCCAGGAGTGAGATTGCTGGATCATATGGTAGCTCCCCACTACCATAGTGGTTCCACTGTGAACCATTCTCCACTGTTCTCCATGGTGGCTTCACCATTTATGTTCCCACCAACAGTTTATGAGGGTTCCTTTTTCTCCACCCACTCTCCAGCATTTATTATTTGTAGGCTTTTTGATGATGGCCATTCTGACTGGTATAGGATGATAGCTCAGTATAGTTTTGATTTGCATTTCTCTAATAATTAGTGATATTGAGCATCTTTTCATATCAGAATACTCTTTGACGTAAATCTCAGCAATATCTTTTTTGATCCATCTCCTAGAGAAGTGAAAATAAAAACAAAAATAAACAAATGGGACCTATTTAAACTTAAAATCTTTTGCACAGCAAAGGAAACCACAAACAAAATGAAAAGACAACCCACAGAATGGGAGAAAATATTTGTCAACGATGCAACTGACAAGGGATTACTTTCCAAAATATACAAACAGCTCATGCAGCTCAATACCAAAAAGAAAACAAACCCAATCAAAAAATGGGAAGAAGATCTAAATAGACATTTCTCCAAAACAGACATACAGATGGCCTAAAAGCACATGAAACTGATTTACTTGAGTCTTAATGGTAAAGTTACTTATAACTTTCTGGGTGATTTTCCAAACTTTTCAATTAGGTTTCTGAATTTCATATGCAAACTTACACTATAACACATAAGAATATTTTTTAATGACTTACATTAGGCCTTTAAAATATAATGTAATGTAATGTAAAATATAATGTAACCTTAAAAATTTTACTTTCTCATATTTATATTTTGGTTAAGAGATAAATACTTTTGCAGGGCAGTTTGAAGGGCATGCAATTCAATTCTATTCTAAATGTTATTCATGACTCCCCTGACAAAAGTGTACATATTAAAATTTATTTTGGTGTCATGTCCCAACTTATATAAAGGATTGTTACAAAATCCTGCCATTGAAAAGATATTCGAAGAGATTTTTCTATGTTTTAGAATCCCAGAATCAATTCCTGACAATGTTTTTTTTTAAACATTAAGATAAAATCTTCTTTCCTTTGTGATCTGATAATTCCTCCTATCAGGCAACAAGAATCAAGTGTCTTATTATTTTTTTCCCTCTTTCTGAAAGAAGGTCAGAGCCAAATTTACCGTCATAAATTGTTGGAATCCTGATAGTAATACTATTCATATATGCTTAGGTTTAATAATTCTAATCATCTAATTAAATGTATATTATTTTAAAATATGTTATTATGGAATTTAATACAAGTTTGAAATTATAATACTATTTTTAATATTTAAATATTTTAATTATTAATATATCCCATGGCTTTCAAATAATATAGGATTAATGATTACATTTTTATTTTCATATTTTCATTTTATTTTTATTTTATAATTCATGAGTATTTAATGAACTATTATAAGTTTTTTTAACGTTTTTGTTGGAGAAACATATCTCTAGTATTTTTGTAGAATTGCCACAGTACATCGATATCTGTATAATCTATGGGACTTTCAAAAGAATGTTTCACATTTTTAAAAAATGAGCTTAGGCTTAAAAAAAATAATCTTGGATTACCTATAACTGGCAGACATACTAAGTATTTAAGAAGGTTAAGAAGTTCATACAACTACAAAATAAAAGGGAAAATATCAGTTTTGTAAGCATACTGAAGAAACTTTTGTAGTGGTAGAAATATAATTCCCTCAGAGAAAAAATTGTTCCACTTCCCATGAATCTCTTATGGTTTAATGGTTTAAAATGAAAGCTATTTGCCTTAAGCCATTTCTCATTTAAAAAAAGAAGACGGAATTTTAATTTTCTGCAACAATCTTCTCAAAGGACTACTTAAAATAAAACCTCCAATTAGCTTAATTTTTTAAAATTCCTCTTGAAGCTTTGAGTCTCTTATCTACTGGCTGACATGCCAAACTTGTATAAATACATCTTTTTCTTCTCCCCAAATGTGTACACATTTTCTATATCCCGGAAAGATGTTGATAGCATATTTCTTTTTTTTTTTTTTTTTTTTTTTTTTTGCGGTACGCGGGCCTCTCACTGCTGTGGCCTCTCCCGTTGCGGAGCACAGGTTCTGGACGCACAAGCTCTGCGGCCAAGGCTCACGGGCCCAGCTGCTCCGTGGCATGTGTGATCTTCTTGGACTGGGGCACAAACCCATGTCCCCTGCATCGGCAGGCGGACTCTCAACCACTGTGCCACCAGGGAAGCCCTGATAGCATATTTCTAAGTCAGGGTCTGGAAATTTGAAAAGTTATATAAAAGTCATAAAGAATAAAAAAATATTTATTACTTTACTAAAATCTACAAGAGCCTCTCAAAAGTGATTTGCTAAGACTATTATTTATTACAGATAGTGCTAATTTTAAGACACATTACTTCAGAAAAAATAGTGTATAATGTTACTTGCATATGCGTTACAGCTACATACATAGAAATAAATGTGGTCATGCTACTGACAGTGACCATTATATGTGGTTAATTAGTTGTTTGCAGCCATGCTAGTATAATTTCATAACAAGGACAGTACTCTAAAACTGGTAAGTGCTGAATCACTGAAAGTTGATTGATTGAGGCCAAACTTTTCTATGCAAATTAAAATATGCAACACGCAAATTAAAAATGCTTGACGTCTTATAAACATCTTATTCCTAAGACATCTGTTGTTTGCTTCATGAGAGTGTGGCCTATTTTGTTATGGCATATACTGCAATTCATCTGCTGGGTTACTGACAAAATGCATAAGTAAGTTTCTTCTAATATGCATCCTGTTTGCATTAAGCGCTGTCATAAAAAGTTTAAACTTCCACCAGGAGCCCATACTTTAACTTTCTCGGTACTTGAAAGAAAATGATATATGACTCAATATAATCATATTGCAGAAATGCTAGTCCAGCTAATTTGTATTAAACAGACTCTATTATCAGACTTCCTGGTTGGAAATCCAGCTATACCACTTCCAACTACATGACCTCAGAAAGTGATCCTAATCGTTAAGCTTCTGATGTCCTTAAAAGTAAATGGTAATAATATTATCTAGTACATGAACTTTTTATGAGCCTCACAGGATAATTTGTGAAGAATGCTAGACTGCAGTGCAGCTCTAAGGAAGGCTTGGTAAGTGAGTTCTTGATCTAAAATGACTGTCAGAGGAGTCCCTTACCTCCCAACAACACACTTGCCTCAGTGCCCTGCTATACTCAGTCATTGGCTGGGAGCAGCCTGTGGGAAATCTGGGAAGCAAAGCAATGGATTTCAGAGTAGTCAGCTGGCACTCTTGATCATTCAAGAGCCAGTTGCATTCCCTGGAGTCACAGGTCTGAGAGACACATTCTCATGGCCGCCCAGGTCCATCCTTTGAGTCACACAGATCTATTTCTCCACACAGGGTTGGGAGACAACTTCTTCATGATTCCCACAGGTCCCCCCTACCTGGAAAGACACTTAGAAGAGGATAGGAAGTACCTGGATGACTATAAGCTCCTTACTGCAGCTGTTCTCAGAGCTGCAACTGATACTCAGCTTTCTTTCCCCTATGCACTCTGTGTCTCAGGGCCACCACAGATGTGGCTGTAATGCAGCCATTATTGCTTTACAGTTTGCACCCACATACTTAGTAAGCCCATCTGTAAACCATAGGCAGACTTTCTCCTGCTCTTTCAGCTGGTCATACAAGACCCCTCATATGACAACAGGTGTAAGTTAGGGGAGAGAGAAACTGAAAAGTTGAATTCTTGCTGTAATATATCTTTTTGGTAATCTGGGTATTTTTCTCAATTCAGGGAGGATTTACACATTCAATGTGTGCCTTTCTATTACTTAAATGTTTACACTGGTTGCTGAATCAAGTTCAACTTTAGCGTGGATATAACCTCATCTAAATAAAGGAAGCAGAATTGGTAGCCAGGTGATCTGATTATCATTGCTGTGTAATAAATAACCCCGAAGCTTTGTGGCTTGAAAGAATAATTTTCTTTTGCTCACAATTTTGTGGGAAGAGAATTCTGGAATGACTTGGCTGAGCAATTCTTGCTTGGGGTCTCTTCTGCTAATTCCATCCAAGATACTCAATCACATGGTTGTCAATTGATGTTGGTTGTCAGCTGGGAACTCAGCCAAGGCTGTCACCTGTAAGGCCTACACTGGTGCCTTCAGCATGGCAGTTTTAAGGTGGTTGTACCTCCTACCCACTAAATATCCCAAGCTGAGCTCCTGGGATAGGGCATTCCAAGAAACCCAGAATGAAACTGCATGATCTACTGTGATCATGGCTAGGAAGTTATTTTCTTAGCATTTATCACTCAAGACAGTCACATGCCTGCCGGACTTAAGAAAGGGGGACATAGACTTCACTTCTCAATAAGAAGAGTGTCAAAGATTTCGATACCATTTTTTAAAACCACCACATCAGGTTTCTTGAACAGTATATTTGCCTTTAGCTTTCCTAAAATCAGGAAAAAAATCATTAAAATAAATTAAACAGCTGTGTTAATGAATCCCATACCACTGAGTTTTATAACCCCAACTAGTTTGTATCCCATGTCTCTCTGAATATTTTCATTTGTGAAAGTTTTGAATAACCAGATGGCAGGATGAAGAGTAAAAAATGTCCTTAGGTAAATTACACATGATATAATCAGCATTAATCAGTAAGTTTAGTATCTGTATTTTAAATAACTGTTCATGGTATTTCATGGAGCAGACATAATCATAATGTTATGATACTGTAACTTCATATTAGTTCTACCTTCTAACCTTTTGGCAGAGGGCAGTGGTTACTGTAGGATTTCACACAGCCACATGGCTTCATTTTAAATGAGCTCACTGACCTATATATTATTTATTTCTATTATCAATCAAGAAGATCACAGTGATACTTTCTGTACCAATATGAGATTGAAAGTCATAGCTCATTTCAAGTGACTCAACTACAACAGGAAGAGCAACACTTCGTAATTTGGTGTCTGACATTATTTGTTTTATTAAAAGATTTAAATTCAGAACTTTATGAAAATGTCTTTACTTAAAAGCATAAGTGAACATTTGAAAACTAAAGTCATCCTACACACAACTAATTTTTATATTTATAATAAATGGATCATAACTTCTTTAATTCTTTGAAACTACTGTGCCTGTCACTTTTAAAGTCTAAATTTTAAGGTATGCAATATCACTTTACACATAAGGATATATATATTGATTCTGTATATCTAACACATAATTGTAATATTGTAGATATTTTTAAGGGTTATGAGGTAAAGTCAAAGTATAAACAATGTATAGTCTTATTTTTGCTAAAGGTCATACATGGAATTCCACAGAGAAGAAAACCTTCAGTGAAATGTATTAAACTATTTGCATTTATATGATTTTTTCTTTTTTTATTCCACAAAAAGTATTTTTTAACCTGTTTTAAACTTTCCATAGGGAATAGGTTCAACATTTAATATTAGCTTTTAGTAATATTCATGTCATAATGAATAAATTTGCATACATTTCATGTGACAGAATTTTACATATTGGATTCTTTCTCATACCATATTTTATATATATATATATTTTTTTTTCTTCTTTTTCTCATTCAAATAATGTCTGTTTCTACATAATTCCTTTATCTTACATGCAAAGAGAAATCCCAGAGACATATAGATTAAATAAGAAAGACATTCTATAATTATCACATACTTTATACTAGTTATTTTAGTCCTGAAGTCAGTCCAATTTCTAGCTCCACTTCGTGGCAGAAGTTAAGAAATCAAACTAGTAGTGATGATGATGATGATGATAAACGGAGGAGTTCCTGATTAACCCTTCAGGATTGATGCAGTCTATGGAAGCAGTAGATAATCATCTCATTTCTAGAAAAGTTAGGCCATTTTCATACTGAAATAGGTATAGGCTTCTCTTAGGGTGGCTGGAGGAGTCATTATATTGGGTTAACAGATCTTTTAGCTTTCTTCCTGGAGTATTTTGTGTACCATATGATGTGTGGTAGGGTCAGAGATTCTAGGGCCACTCCTCAATAAGGCAACCATACATCTGATTGCCCTTGAAAAAAGTAAAATAGGTCCAAATATAGTAAGCCTCACTTTAGCCAGTGGTGACAATGTAACATATTTTAGATATTTGATGTTTTATGATGGCATTCTTACTTTTATCAGAGTTGTATTTCTTTAGGAACTATTTTCCCCTCAAATTAAATGATTTACTTTTTTACCAACAAACAAGAGTCAGAATCTGGAACCTCCTAATATATAAAAACTAGCCAAAACTCAGATATTTTTATTAAAATATAAATTAGCTGAAGTTGAACAAAACAAGTAATAGTAATATCTACCTTTTAGAATTATTCTGGAAATGAGATGATTGAAAGAGTAACTGCTTACTAGATCATTAAAATTATAAGTTGTGAAATTTATATTTCACTCAATAAAGTAATATGGTACTGTCAAATCCTTTATCTATAATTAGTTAGAAAAACAATGTTTTTAAAAAAGCACTGGTGGAATGATTCTACTTTATCTTATGATTAATTTGGGTATCATTTAAAATAAATTATTAAAATTTAAAAATATTAATTAACTCTATTTTTAATATTTAACTTCTAAATATGTCGTATGCTAGAATTTTTTAATGGTTTGAAAATTTTGAGCAGATGGCTAAAGTCCAGGAGGCTGGGAAACAATTAAAAAAAAATAACCTGCCTATAACTGGATACTAATGACCCATGTTACCTCTGAGGAAGTTTCATGGCCATTCTTAGAATGAAGTATAAGTAACATCAAGGTGTCCCAAAGTCCTGTGGAGATCAGAATACCTTTGGAATCATTTGGTTTTTCTAAGGTCTCAATTTTGGCAAGGGTGGGCTTAAATCTGGCTGTCTTAAACATTCAACAAGTTGAAATAGGCACAGTTTTTTTTTTCCACACCAGTTTTGTTCAAGCCCAATTTTGAAAAAACTTGTAGCAAGATATCAACCTGACTAGTCAGAATGGTGCATCAAATTAACTCTATCAAAATAGAAGGAAGAACTCTGTAGTCTGACACTCCTTACCGCTGATACTTTCTTGATAAGAAACCTATCTAATTTTGCTATAAAGGGATATTAGAAAAAGTTATTTTTCTCAGCAAAAATATGGATCCTTTATGTTAGAATTACACAACAAAATGCATGCTTATTTGTAGTATGAGAACATACATCTAGTCTATCCATGACCACAGCTGTCTTCAATAATGGAAGAAGAGAGCTTCCCAGTGATATTGGAAACACTGAAACACTGGTTATCTAGGCACTGACTCACTCCATGACAGGAAAACACAATGAAGGAAAAGACTGTAATGTGTAAAGCCTGACTAGAAATAAGTAAGGATGCTATTAAGAAAGATAGCCGAAGTTAACACTGGTATTTGCATAACCCAAGCATACTGTAGTTCACACATGAAACCAAAGGATCTAAAGAAGCATTAGGATCAGAAAAGGAAGATTATAAGAAGGCACTAAGTCTTTAAACTTGTAGTATTGGTGATCTAAGCAGTGAGAATGACTGTAATGGTCTATTAAATTATGTTAACTCTGTGTAGATTGCTGACTTCTGGAAATTACAGGAAGAACAAAGTTTATGAGTAAGGCTATCAGAGGATTCTGTAAAAAAAAAAAAAGTAGAATTGATCAAACTGTCCATTGATTGCATACTGGAAAACAGAACTTTATTATGGAGAAAGCACATAGTTTTGTGGAGAATTTCCTAAAGAGATAACAATTAAACTGACCCGTACTGTGTTAACTGTTTTTAAGGCCTTAGTACTTTAATCTCATCACTAGAGTAGGGTTAAAATGGCATCAGTATCTGTAAAGCTGCCTCAGTATGATTCTAGAAAAGCTGGAAGCACCTTGAGTGGGGACATTTTTACAGGAAGTTTGGGAGCCTTTGATGTCAGATGCTACCTACATTTGCATTTGCAGGGGTCCCACTGAAAGGCAAATTTAGGGAACTGGGGTTTATTTTAGTCTAACTAATGTTTAGGAAGAACTGGGTTTATAATTGAAGCAAATCTATTCTAAAGATTTAGTGTTCAGATGAACCTGATAGGGTATGGGTCCTCTGAGCTCTCTGAACCAAGACATTACCTAAGACACAGACATTGCTCACCCTCCCTTGGGTTACCCTGTCAGAGTAACAGCATGGCTGCTGACATAATGTTGCCCTGGGGGATGACCACTGGGTTCTTAGTTTTGTAGAATTAATTTATCCACATGTTGACTTGTCATACTTTTAACCTCTAGTTTCCTCTTGAATTTTTTTTTTTTTTTTTTTTTGTGCTTGCACTTAGGTCTGAAATGGTCGTAAGAAAAGGCAGTTTTATTTTGGATTGTCATGTGATCTTGTTCAGATGAACTCTATAATATGAAACAAGGATTATTTCATTCGTTTTTAATTTCTAAGAGTTTTACTTATTTTTTACTGTTATTTCTTTTTAGGGATTTAATAATAGGAGATATATATATATATATATATATATATATATATATATATATATATATATATATATATATATATATTTTTTTTTTTTTTTTTTTCCCGGTACGCAGGCCTCTCACTGTTGTGGCCTCTCCCGTTGCGGAGCACAGGCTCCGGACGTGCAGGCTCAGTGGCCATGGCTCAGGGGCCAAGCTGCTCCACGGCATGTGGGATCCTCCCAGACCAGGGCACGAACCCGTGTCCCCTGCATCGGCAGGCGGACTCCCAACCACTGCGTCACCAGAGAAGCCCGGAGATATTTTTTTTAGATTAAATATGAGGCATAATATTTTTAACTTGTATTATTAAGATTAATTTTATAGGGTCATTTGAATCATTATATAACTCCTACTGAGTCATAACTAACCTGGTTCCTGAGAAAAATAATTAAGATATGAACAGAGAAATGGACAGTTTGGATCTAGGAAAGAATATGGCTTTGGGTTTGTGTAACTGATATATCTGTCTAACCTATTTCAAGTATATTTGTGGGCAAAAATTAAACAAGTAAACACTGCTCCTAGAATTGAATCAGAAAATGGTAATAAAACTAATACGCTAAACTGATATTCACCTTCCCTAAAGAGTATGGTCACCATGCTGGGGATCGTGGATTTTTTTCTTTTTTGTTATACTAAGTAGTTAAGAAAAAAAAATAGGGGAATGTATAGAACAATTTTTTTTATTCCCTATGTTTCTGATAATAAAAGAAGACTTCCTTCTAACATGACTACACACCTAGAAAAATTACCAGGTAAGAAACCTCTTTGCTCTACCCCACTGGAGGCATGAGGCTTTATTTAAACAGTGGAGATGTGCTATGATCACCACACAGAAACAAGATGGACCCCTCACACAAAATTTAGTTTGGATTTCAAGACTGATGATGCTACTACCCCCACGTACCAATAAGTGATGAAATTGTTTATCATTCACATAATGGGCCTTTCTTGGAAGTGCAGGGCAGGCCCCAAGTAGGACTCAAAAATGGCTTGGGAGGGTATAGGAAGTTGACTGGCTTGCATTTTTTTTTGTGAGTAGGGGTAGGCTGGGATGTGGGTTCCCACATGTGGGCTGGGGCTCCCTTGGTTTGAACTTCTGGTTCCCAGAGGAAGGAGAACCTGGGTTTTCTTATCAGCTTGCCCAAATGTAGGACAGAAGATGAAGAGGGAGTGGTAGAACTTGAAAGCTCTCAGCAGTCAAACAAAAAGTTAGAATCTTTATTATAAGGTGGAAATTAATTGTATAGGAGAAAAATTTCCTTTGAAAGAAAAAAAGGGTGAGCATACGCCATAGCAAGAAAACCAGGTGTCTGAAAGATTTGAGGTGCAGTGTATCAACTATTTAAGCAAATAGTTTTGAAAGACAAAATGAAAATTCTGTTTCAAAAAGATAGAGTGATAAAAATTTGAGTACCTAAAATATGATATTGTGAGGAAAAGAAATTGAATTCTTTAATTAAATTGGTATATGAAAAGCTTAAGCAATAGGGAAAATATTATATTTTCTTTTCAGTTATTTTTCCTTTTCTCTTCTTCAGCTTTACCATTTCAATGAAATTTTCTCAATACATTGGCTTGTTTTAATCCTCCTTTCAATCCTTTTCTTTTTTCATTTTCTTTTGGATGTATGTTGATATGTTAAAAAAAAAAAAAAACCCACAACAGATTGTAAGCACATACTTTACTGTTTGTGATATTTAAAGTTAATTCAGTTCCATAAAAGCTTTCATAAACAGTTTTTTTCTTTTAAAATTATTAAATAATTATCTTTACTCTTCTACTTTAGTTTTGATAAAGAACTATACCTCTAAGAATTCTCTGAGGCACACAATTTAGTGAAATGACACCATTATCCAAACTCTCCCTAGAGAAATCCCAACTTAGAGCTGTAGATTTGATTTTATATTCACAAGACTTGGTGCAAAAAAATATATTATTTTTGAAATACTACAAAGAAAAATGTCTTATAAGGATGTTACTGAAAATTTAAAGCTTGTTTCATTAAAACCCAGGGAGGAAATAAGTAAATGGATAAGCAAATGTAATTAGCACTGCATTTTTATGGGCTTGGGAATTCAAACTTTAAATAATGAAGAAAGTTTTATTAGAAAATGAAATAAATGTACTATTTTGGTAAGTTATTTTTCTTTTTTCATATCTGTTATTTGTAAAAACACACCTCTGTTATTTAAATTGAAAATATCTTTAGAAAGCCTATAGTCCACCTGTCTCATTTAATACATCTGCAAACTGAAATGTGGTTAGAGAGCATGACTGGCAAATGTTTAACAATTCTGATGGGAACATGCCTTCCTGAGTGTGGAGTCTGAGTAATTGAAAAAAAAAGATACACAGATCATCTTAAACCAATAGTACTGAGAACTTGAAATGCCTACATAATATAAATGGTATGAGACAGGAATGTGATTGTTAGAAACAGCTATTTATTTTTTTAGGCTCTTGTAAATGCTGTGGGAAGAAAAATCCAAGAGGTGGCTTCATAATTCCCCTTGGGAGGGAGGATGTCTTTGGTTGACAAAAAACTCTGTGAGTCATTTTAATTGGAAAGATTCTTCTCAGGGTAGCACTCGAATAAATCAAAGAACAAACCTCTCTGAGGAAAAAAAAGAATAATTTAGGGGTTAGATACATATGACCGAGAAGACAGGGATTTGAAGAAGGTAGAGGCAGCTCAGTCATATAACAGGAGGCTTGGGTCAGATCAGAAGTGATGACGACTGGAAATTCCCTAATGGAAAAGAAAGATACTTGATTTACTCATAAGAAAAAGGTCTAAATATGTCTAAATTTAATTTTGCATTATATGCTGGGCTGTAATGACTTATAGTTTTCAGTATCTCTTTTTTAAAACCAAGGTCATTGTGTGATACCTTGGGACACTAAAGAAAATAAGACCGTTTTTCTTTCACATTTGGGTTACAAATAAAGAAATGATTATAGGAAGAAGGGAATAAGAAAGTTCTAGAAGATAGGAGAAACCACAAAGGTGCCTCAGAAGTAACCAACTGAAATAGAAGGCCCCTGAAATCCTTGGCAGGTATTTGAAAGGATTCAAGGCTTTTATCCATACATAGGATAGAGTTGGAGCGAATTATCTTCAATAGTAAAATATATATAACTAGATGTCAGCTCTAGTTATCCTTTATTATAATTTCAATGAACTCTGTACTGTAACTGCAGGTTTCAAATCAGTATATGAGGTTGCAGTAACTACATATTAAAGAACGGAGATAAATGTTATGGTTTATATAAAACCATTAGTTTTGGACACTAAATATTTTTATTTAAATACGTTTGCTGCATTAATAGTGCTATGTTTATGGCAGACAAATATGAAATACAATTAAAATATAGAAGAGACTTCCCTGGTGGCACAGTGGATCCACCTGCCAATGCAGGGGACATGGGTTCGAGCCCTGGTCTGGGAAGTTCCCACATGCCGCAGAGGAACTAAGCCCACGCGCCACAACTACTGACTGACTGAGCCTGCACTCTAGAGCCCATGAGCCACAACAACTGAGCCCACATGCCACAACTACTGAAGCCCATGAGCCACAACTACTGACCCCACATGCCACAACTACTGAAGCCCGGGTGCCTAGAGCCGACAACAAGAGAAGCTACCACATTGAGAAGTCCACCCACTGCAATGAGAAGCCCACGGCACTGCAACGAAGAGTAATCCCTGCTTGCCTCAATTAGAGAAGGTCCACGTGTAGCAATGAAGACCCAGTACAGCCAAAAATAAATAAATAAATTTATTTAAAAAAAATAAAAAAAAATAAACTATATGAAAGTTTACAACCTAATGAACATGATTATTATTATATGGTTTAGGTATATAATTTCATAAAAATAATATTAAATGATATATTGCTATATATTCTTCCTAACACATTATAAGCTTTACCTTATAGTAAACAATTTTAAGAACACTTTTCTTTACATAAATAGTATCACAATTTACATATTGTTGCTCTTTCATTTATACTAGGTCATAAAATGATTTTATATCAGTATATGCAGATCCTATTTTATATATATATGCAATTCATAAATTTGATTTAAAATATCCAATGATAAAATTTTATAAAAATGCAAAAAAAAAATCAGTCTGTGTTTCTTGTTCCATTTCTACTTATCCCATTATTCCCGCCAGACAGATTATTTATTACATGACTGTGGACAAATGGGTTTACCTCTCTAAGCCTTAGTCTTCCTGTCTGTAAAAAAATTCTGTGGTACCAACCAAATAGAGTTGTTTTGAGAATTAAATGAGACAATATGTTTATAACTCTGCATGGTGTCTGGCAGACATTGGTGCTCAGTACATGTTAGCCACTACTAAACGCCTTCATCAGGACTAAATGTCAATTGTTATAAAACCTGCATTTTAGCATTTGTAAAGATGATAAATTAGCTTTTCTTCTTTAACATATTGATGTGAATCATGTTAATTCTCATCCTAGTAAATACTACTCATTGGGTATTTATTAACTTATCTATGTAGCTAATAGTAATTTGCAAATTAGTTAACTCTGTATTTATGAATTTATTTCTTTTGTCTTCATTTTATTTTTCTTCATTGAGAGAAAAATAAATATCATTGATAGTATTATTATTGAAAATTGAGGCAAATATGTATAATGCTCTAATAAAATTGTTTTGAAATGGCTAATTTTATTTAGAGCAAATTACTAAAATTGACGATAAAAGTAGAGGGAAGCCTAAACTGACACACAATTTTCAAAAGGGTAATTTCTAAGAAATACATTGAACCAACATGTTTACACAGTCATGACAGTCCAAAACATATACACTGCAATATATTATTAGCTAACATAGAATTTGGCTAATTTACAAAACATGCTCTAAATGAAGTAGGTAGCCAGCAAGGAGATACAAAGCTATAGGGAATTTATAGCTCTATTTATTATAACAGCTCTAGCTGTCATACATCATCCTAGTTTTAGTAAAATGGTCAGCAGATATTTAATTTGTGTCCAGTAGTTAAACTGAGCTTACTCTGATATCCTTTTCTTCAATAATTCTATATCAGGCTTACTCTCATGTTCTGTTTTTCATAAATCTTTATCAGTGCCTCAGTTGTCCCTGTCAGTGTAATTAAGCAAATATGATTAGTCACATCTCATATCCTTTAACATGCCTTAGATTAAGTTTAGTTTCTCAATATATATATGTTTGTTTATATATATACACAAATATATATATACATACCAATACATATACAAAGTATATTTTAAATTAATGCCTTATTATTTTCTTCCTCTTGTTCTTTTTTTTCCTAGAGCTTTCATTATTATTTTAAAAAATAAAATGAATGTCCTTAATGTTATGGATTTGGCTTTAATTTCTACTTTGACTGCATCTCATACTTTGTGATATGGAATGCTATCAACACCATTATTTTCTAAACATTATGTCACTTCAGTTTTACTTGTTCTCTTCAAGAATAATTAGTAGTTTCTTTCAAGTTGTGTTAATTGATTAATTAACTAATTATCAAGTAACTTGTTTTTATTTATGTATAGTTTTCTGAAAGTGTCTGTAATATTTATATATTAGTGAGGTTTTTTCCTTATTTTTTTCATTTTGTGTTCTTTTTTTTGAGCCTTTGTCATTCAACTCTTTTTTTTTAATATAAATTTATTTATTTATTTTTGGCTGTGTTGGGTCTTCGTTGTTGTACGTGGCTTTCTCTAGTTGAGGTGAGCAGGAACTACTCTTCGTTGTGGTGTGCAGGCTTCTCATTGCAGTGGCTTCTCTTTTTGTGGAGCATGGGCTCTAGGCACGTGGGCTTCAGTAGTTGTGGCACGCAGGCTCTAGAGCACAGACTCAGTCATTGTGCACGGGCTTAGTTGCTCCTCAGCATGTGGGATCTTCCCGGACCAGGGCTCGAAACCATGTCCCCTGCATCTGCAGTTAGATTCTTAACCACTGCACCACCAGGGGAGTCCCTTTATGTTCATTTCTATCTGTTTTGAGATCTACTATGTAATTATTTTTAATATGTTTCCTAAACACTTAAAGACTATTTGACACTTCATCTAAGATGCCAAGGTGGAGGATTCATTACTAGCTTGGTTAAAGGATTTATGGTTGACTGAATAGACTTGTGAAGAGGCCAAAACATGAATAAACCAAGAAGGGAAATATGGATGTTTCTCTTGTTGGGAAAATGGTATTGGCGAAATATTGTGCCAGACTAGGTTCAGTTGGCCTTCTTTTCTGACACTGAAACAGCTTTTCCTTTTCCATCTAACTTCACCAGACTGCCAACTACACTGTGAGGACAAATATACTCTAAATGTCTCATGCCAATTGGTGGTCCATTCTTTGGTTTATCAAAATTTACCTAATTGAGCCTAGAATTAATCTATTACCACAGGAAGCCTTTTCTCTCAAGCAGAAGTGGCAAACTGATGGTCTAAGGTAAGGGTGATCATAAAATTATTTTGTAGTCTAAGCTGGGACACAGTCAACAGTGAAAGGGGTTCTATTAATGCTTATTCTGGGACAACTGCCTTGGGCAAATCATGAATTATGGTCTTCATAACCATGATCTAAATGTAGCTTTAGATATGTTGATGGGAAGAATATTTAAATTAGTAACAGTTAAAAATCAGGAGAGTTCACATAAGAATTCACATTGCCAGTTTTGTTTTTGTTTGTTTTTAATTACCATGAGGTACCTATCACAGAATGTCACAAGTTTGGTTCTCTGAAAAGCAGACTCTAAGATTAAGTTTAGTTGGTAGAATATTATTTAGGGAGTGCACTTATGATCAACATCTATGGAAGGGAAGGAACCAAGGCAAGTTATCAGAGAGAGGCAAGCTCAATGACAGTCTTGGCTGATCCCAAGGGATACGCTAGAGATAAAATGGCCCAACACAGTTCCATATATATACTCTGCCTCAAACAGGCATTGCATATGTACCGACTGAATTGAGATTACTTTGAGGAGGCAGCTGTCTGTAATTGAGGCAATCTTTGAAGAGGTTGACTACTAAAAGCTAGCTACAGAGGTGGGCCACCAAGATCTTCCTTGAAGTGCTATTTTGGTGGTGCATCAACATGTTCACAAAATGAATTATCACACTTGAGAACAACAATCAACTAGAGATGTCTGGTTGTCTCCATGTCATAGGGCAGCATTCCCAAGGTCTTCTAATTGCCCAGGTCACATCTTCCTATTACCTGCTTCGCCTCTGTGTGCATTTGAGCCAGGGACATCTAATCTAGAGCAGTATCTCCTGCTTTTGCTGTTGGCACTACAGAGGATACATTTTGTTCCTTAGACTTTGCTGGCCTCCTGCCTTTGCCAACATTGATGTCTTTTAGTTCTGCAGAACAGTGACAAAAGCAGTGGCTCACACACAGACACACACAATGCCCCAATTTTTAAGCAAATATTTTATGATTCCCCTTGACTATCCTGAATTAAATTCAGAATTATGACTACATACCTTTCAAAAAGCCAATACTGTGCCCTTAAATGTAATATAAAAGTGAATAAAAGGAACATAATTTATAATGAAATAACATATTAATACGTAAAAACTTGGAGATGACTGTATCAGTAAAAATACTGAAGGAATCAGATGCTTGTATCTAAATG
This sequence comes from Mesoplodon mirus, assembly GCF_964341445.2. NCBI lineage: Eukaryota > Metazoa > Chordata > Mammalia > Artiodactyla > Ziphiidae > Mesoplodon > Mesoplodon mirus. The sequence continues at coordinate 50,057,900 of NC_138984.1, forward strand.
CAGAATCATAGTGAATGCAGTGGCTACAAATGTTGACTGAAACAATTATATGGCATAGGCCATTCAAATATCACAAGAAACAATTTTCCAGAATGAGGAACGACTCATTTCCTCCCCTGAAAGTTATGATCTTTTCTTGATCTACACAGTAATGGTACTACTGAGAAATTCACTGAGTATCAACACTATTTGATAATACTTTACATTTATATGTAAAAATGAAGTTAAAGTTCCAGTCTCAGCTATTAATAATCCAGTTTTACCCACATGAATAATCAATGACACATTCAAAGATGAGGGATGCAGGATATGGGGCAGATCTTTGTTATGGAGGACTATTGTCAGCACTGCCAGGTTTCTAGCATCTCTGGAGCAAAACCAAACTGTCAAATGGATCGTTCAATAAATATTACCCCCACACTGGAACACTCACGTTGAAAACCACTGTAACAAAGGAACTTTAATTAAATTTACTAATTCACTTGTCAGTGCTTGCCCCATTTTACCTAATGCCCAGTGGTCCATCATTCCCATTGCTTTCCCATTAAGCCATACTAATACAAGAAGATGATTTATCAATCTGTCTAACCTCTGTCTCGCAAAAATTCTTTTTTCATACTTTGTGGCATTCAGAAAATCTACCCTAGTTTCCAGGGATGATACAGGGAACTCCCTTATCACATTTCCTCATTTCTTAGGATATTTCTTTTAAACTGGAAAGGAAATATTCAAACACGTGAACTCAGGCCAACACATTTCTGGGAAGCTCTAAATATTTAATTCTACAAATGGAAGCATTCATTCTGTAAAGATCTCGTTATCCTAATTTAATATTATTTCCTTCAGGAGAAAGCATTCTCTGGGCATCTATGAAAGAAAATTTTGACTTCTATTTTTCCAATATGATTACATAAACATTGTTTAAAATGATTGGGAACTTTGGTATTATATTTAGAGTACAGCCTTAATGTCTACAATATATAATGTCCACAGTATTTAATCAGTTGAACAGGCTGAGGGTGGCAGCATGATAATAAAGCACTGGCAAAAGGCTTGCATTTCAGTTTCACTTTTGTCCGTAGCTAGTTATGTGAACTTAGGTGAAATGTTTAACTTCTCTTGGCTCTGTTTTTTCATCTGTGAAATTATTGAGTTGGAAAACCTGATCTCTAAGGGCACCTTCAGCTCAAAAATCCACTGACTCTGTTTTCATGATTACCTTTTCTACATTTTTCAGATGTCAAATTGGCAAGAAATTAGGCTTTGAGATTTTTTTTTTTTTGGAAAGTTTTCAGCTCTGTTTTGCAAATGCAGATGTTTGGTTACATATAGAATTTCCCTGATGCCTAATGATATATGACCTCAGCTGCCTTCAAGGAGATTATCCATCTGCTATCTCATGTTGACTCTGAAAACGTAATTTTAAAATGTCTTCAGGAGAGTAGTTCCCTGGAATATGACATATCTTGAGATACAGCCAGGCATGACCCATTTTAGCATAGCTGGAAGGGATCTGGAACCTAATCTACATAGTGGTGTGGAGAAAACACCAAGGTGGCTGACCTACCTAGAGCTGTTTTCCTGGGGAAAATCTACACTGGCACACAGAACATTATATCCAGAGAGTACACAGTAGATGATTGGTAGTAATTAAAGTCATGCCATTGGTTTCAAAGAACTAATGTAAAATAATAGATCATATAAATCAATGTTGACTGAACTTAATACTAAAATATATTTTTATTCATTGTCTAAGTACTTATTGAGTGTCTACTATGTGTTCATGAATAAAAAATGTTTTAAAAAACAATTCATATGCAGATATTCAGTATAATGTAAATCTTTTAGTGTGAAACAGGGTTTTAGGAACAATACTCTGGGACCCAAGTAAGGAAAAATAAGTAAAAAACAAACAAATGCCCACTTTATAAATATTAGGCCAGGCCATTGATAAATTCAGTCAGGAGTGAGAAACAATAGAAATCCAGTTAGAGAAACTAGAATTCAGTGGAGGATTTTATATCAGGAACAATATAAAAGTCCAGTTTGCTTTAAGGCATCAATTAAAGGTTGTACTCGAAGCCAGAACTCATAACCTTTACTCCTAAATATATTTTGAACTTTATTTCTAAGTGTCTTCATAGGCATTCTGGCTTTTAAAGACAGCATTCCATAAATCAACTACATATATATACCACATTAAATTTAGATTTTACTTAAAAAATTAAAATGATCTTTCCATTTTTTCCATGTTTTTTTTTATAATTTATGATGGACTATGATTTATCTGCAACCATCTTTCATACACGTTGTTTTCAAATGTAATGACATTCTTATTGATAAATTTAATAATTAATGAAATGCAAACTTACCCTTTAGTCACTTCATTATAATTTGTTGATTTTGACTTTACAAATTTCCTCTCCTACTTTTATGTTGTTTCAAATCATAAACATTTAGTAGCCCTTTGAAGTGGGTATTGGCCATATGTTTGTGCATAAGGTATCTGTTGCATAAGACAGACCTTTCTAGGGACATAATGTAAATGGGTAAAGGCAGCCAGATGTAAAGTAATTGACAATGGTAGAAGCATATGGAGAGCATATGACCTCTACAAGGACAGTCACTGAAAAACAAATTTCCCTACATTCAAGTTTCTGAAATTTGTATAAAGCCAAAGACTGTGAGGCAACTAAGACTATCTATCAGTGATGGCCCAAACTATGTGAAGAGGAAAATAGGAACTACAGCCAGGCAAACACTGGTATGTCAGTTGTCTTATGAATTTATCCAGGACACATTAATACACTCAAAATATATTCAATGAGATTTAATATGTGCTCAGTTTCCAGTAGGCTTGTCAGATATAACACAAGACACCCAGTTAAATTTAATTTCAGATAAATAATTTTAATAATATTTTTAGTATAGGTATGCCCTGTGCAACATTGAGGCCATGAGGACATATTTACAATAAAAAAACAAAGAACAATAAAAAAAACTTTCATTGTTCATTCGAAATCAAAATTTAACTGGGCATCCTGTAATTTTATTTTTTAAATCTGGCAACCCTAATATCTAGACATGGGGGAAAAACAACTGAACAATAACATACATAATCTCTGTTCTAGTGGAAGAAGCAATGAGATTGGGAAAGAAAAACATTGATTAAATAACCACACAAACCAATGTAAATTGTTCCTGTAACAAGTACCGTGAAGGAGAAAGAGATGATGTTTTGCAACTCCATGATAGGGGGTTTTGACCTGATTGAGAGGTTGGAGTGGCCTTTTTGCCATCTGAAGGAACAGGAGAAATTAACTAGGCTAGGGACTGGGGAGGGAGGTGGTCAATAAAGAACGTTTTAAAGAACAAGAGACAGGAAGGTTTTGTACATAAAGATATCTTGGGTAGGAAAACAGAATGCTGGAGGAGTTCCAATGAGTGAGAAGGAATTTAAAGGAGAGGCCATGTGTGTCATATTAAAGAGGAGGCCCTGAGAGTGTTCAGGGAGCTAGGTGATTGGATTGGTGTTACAGAAAGTGATTGCAGAGATCCCAGGGCGTATGCCTTAAACCGATAACTGTACACCTAGTCTTCTATCTCTCTCTTCCAAAGAAATCTGTATCATCACAATCACAATTATCTCCTTGATCTGATTATATTATTTCTCTATTTAAAAAATCACTCTTACCCACAGGTAATAGATTAATTTTGATGGCCCAGACAGTGGGATTGTATTTCTCCTCTGGCCCATTTGTGATTCAACCCTCTCATTTGTATTTCTAAAGGCCCATCCATTAATCAGAACTATAGGTTAAGATCATGTAAGAGATGTTAATAACTTTCTGTAATTTCCCTGGTGGGTAACAAGATTTATGTAAACTGATCTTCAGAAAGAACACAGCGCCAGAATTTTTCAGGGTAAGACAGAAGCCAGTTATAAGAAAGATGGTTCTTATTCGTATATTCCTTCAAGTATAGAATCTCATCACATAAACTTTGTGTCACTAGGCAGCTTGTTAAGCTTTTTTAAACTTAAATAATCATGGAAAAACAAAAAACTGATATAAAGAAATTTGTCCACTTAATTTCCTAAAGTTTTAACATGGATTTAAATGATCAGTTTGGGCCATTTCTTGAGACACCTAAAGTGAGAGTGATAATATTTATAGTTCTCTTTACATAGCACCTTATTATTACTGTGCCAATTTCAGCAATGTCTGTTAACATTTTTCACTGTCTGAAAATGTGCAAATTTCTGAATACCACAAACAGTTGGGGTAAGACAATTCCTCATCATATAAACAACAACAAAAAAAACTTAAACATTTTTTAGAATCATATATTTCAGTATCACCGTTTCTGAACATAAATTCACATAACACATTCAAAATGAGTGGAATATCAGATGATTCATTAATACTCTCAAAGAACATTTGTTGGATGACTCCTATGTTGGCTCACTTATCCATGAATGAGCTGTGGCAACACATCAGTGCATTTATAGTTTAAAAGGTCAGGGAGAGGTAAATATTTAAATATAATGTACTATTGTAACAAGATCAGATATATTCCACTTACAGTGGTTACTATAAAGGGAAGGTTTTACAGCTGAGATGGTATGGAAAATCAATCCTGAAACAAAGGAGAAGAGAGAGGGAGAGGGAGAGAGAGGAGAGAGAGAACAGATTCCAGGCAGCATGGACAGAGAATGGAAATGAATGGCTGCCGTGATAGAGAAACTGAGAGGACCCCCATTTCCGTGGAGCAATTTTTGAGTGAAGATGTCAGATTATTAGTTTGGAAACATGTAAGAGATGTCTGTCTGTAAGTGATGCTAAAGATTTGGGAGTGGGATGCAAAGTTGATAGGCAGTTTTTCAAAGGTTGTGTAGTGATTTTGCTTGTTTTTGAGGGAGAACCCTCAAAAAAATGAGGTGAGGCCAAATGAAATCAATGATTACTTGCAAGATTGGCTCGACGTAATTTGCTAAAAACTGCATAAGTGAGAAGAATGGGTAAAAAATGGTGTAGGTATTTAGTAGCCGATAAAGTCATCTACAGATGGTAATCGGCCTAACACATTAAAAATATTTCCTACTTATTCCATGCCTGCTCTAAAACTTCAAATTGTTGAGATACTTCACATTTATTTTTCTCACTTAATTTTTCAAATTTGTCTACAAAAAAATGTGAGATCTACAATAATTCTCACTTTATAGATGATGAAACTAAGCAAGAGAAGTTAAGTGGCTTGCTTGAGCTTATATAAATATCACTGGAGAAACCAGGTTTTTCTAATTAAGAACCCTTTTTTTTTTTTTTTTTGATTCGATGTGGCTGCTGAGACATCGTTTAGGACCTGAGAAAGATTTTAGAATAATGGAGAAAAGACAGATGACAGAGAACAGGATGTTAATATTAAGTAATACAAGGTAATAAAGTGAGGAAGACACAGGTGGTTGAACGATTTGAGAACTTTGGTTGTGAAGTGAACATATTTTTAAGATGAAAATGTTGAGGTCATGTTATATGATTAAAGGACATAAACATGTGGAAGGCTGTCAATCTAAAATGGAACGGGAGGATATGAAACAATCTCAGGCATGCACCCTCAGAAGAAAGAAACCTAAGGATTGAGAGACTGGTTTCCCCAAAATGCCTGATTGACAAAAGACTGAGACTTATCTTCTGACCAATGAATATCTGCCAATAATCTCTCCCCAACCTCAAGCCAGTAATTTACCACTTAAACTCTGGCTGGACTTTCCCCTATTTCCACTCCTTGCCCAAAAATACAGCTCGCCCCAAACCCTCAACAGTCTCCTGTAACTTGCTATGCATGCGTTTCACCGAATTGCAATTCCTCTGCTGTTTCTGAATGAACTCAATTTCTGGTAATTCGAATTTGCTTCAGTTTACCTGTTTATTTAGGTTGACAAGTGAAAAGGAGAAAATAATGAAAAAAATAATGCCCTGCTGGACCTGGTATAGTTTGGAAGCTCAATCATGGTATGTCAGAGGATCAAAGCCAAGAAGTGGAGGCATTAACCTAGAATAGTAGAAGTGGAAAAAGAGTTTAAGGTCAAGTCTTTCTTTGAGTCTTGGGAAAAGGAAGTAAAAAGGATTTAAATGATAAGCTTTGTTTGTAAGAGCAAAGAAGCAGATTATTTCCCAAAGCTTTGCTTTAAGGGATTTTGTTTGCTTTATTTCCAAATCTAAAATTCTCCCTTTTTTTCTTTCTATAGTTGATGCGTTCCCGAAATTAAAGTTAACGGAAGTGTGTGATAAGGTGGCTTCTAGCTAATCAAGCCTTTTTTCTGTGTTGTTTGCTCACTGACAGATTAATTGCCTAAATTGCCTTTTTACTTTTAAGTAGTTCTGAGAAGGAAATTTAGCAATTAAAATGATTTAGACTGCAGCTTATGTAGCAGTTCAAATGACATTTGAAAAATAGTGGGGGAAATTAATAAATGATTGTACAAAATAATATACAGCAGAAATATGTTTGTTGCTACAATTAAAAGTGAATAACTTAGTGATCCAGGTCAATTTTTACAAAGAATCAATCAGTTGGGCTTTTCAAATGGGTTTAAAAATTGTTTCTAATCAGTCATATTTCAACGTCAGACATCGATTTGAATATTTAATTAACTGATTTTGAAGTAATGTGTTATGCATTTTATGTAGTTGATAAGTAATTTCTTGTAGAGATATAGTGAGTACTCATAAAAGTTTAATTAAGTAGAGACTTCAAATCAGTATATTAAGAACAGGTTTTTATGTTTTTAATTATTAAAGAGAATAGCAAATACAGGTTTTTAATACTTCATTTTAAGCATTGCTCTATATATTCACTGTAGAAAAATAAGTATACCAGAGGAAACAAAATCTTTAAAACATTTAAGTATCAGAAATTATATCAACAAATAAGAATACTGTTAAAATTCAGAAGCATACATTTCTAGAATTGCCTGTATGAAACTACAGGTGAATAAATAATGCACAGTTTTGTATGTACATAATTTCACAAAATGGGACCATTATAATCCATGCAACTGTATTTTTTCTTTTAATATGTGTTGAATATATTTCCAAGTCAATAAATATCAATTTGCATAGATAAGCATTCAGCTGTATAGAGTTTTCATTGTATGTATTTATGTAACTAACACTAATTAGCTACATATATATATTTTTCTCACTTTTTTCCCCTTGGGAAAGTAACCTAAAAGTAGAATTTAAGCATTAAAAAAAAGTAAATAAAAATTTTGATACTTGGGTATCAAGTATCAAGTATTTTTCTGTCTAGCAAGGCTATACATCTAATAGCATGTGTTAGCTGTGTTTAACTACTGTGCCGGTAAGCATCAGGGGTGTTAAATAGTCATAACATGTTCTGTGAATGACTTCTTTGAGATACATGGCATGACACTTGTTTATCCACATAAATAAAACAAAGGTAGAAATGTACTTTGTTGTTTAAGGACCAAGATAATACAAAGAAAGCAAGGACACAGTTAAATGCCCTAGTATAGCTTCCTCTGGCTAGAACTTCATCAACAGCTTAGTAATTAAAGATTGGTTGTTAATATTAAAACCACACTTGAATAATTTCTATTTATTATTTGTAATTTTTTGATCATCTGTGCATATAAATGTTTACATATGAAAATATATATTTTGGCAAAATTCCAGATTACATTAAACAGATGGTTTCTGGAAACAGAAAAAAATGATATGATTATATGGAATTTGCATGAGTGAATCAAGTATGACTTATACCAGGAATTTCTGTCTTATTAAAATATATTGAATATCAATTTTAGATTAATTTAGATCTAAAGGATGGGTTTAAACATACTCTTTCTTTCACCAAGGTCTGTGAGAACGTTTCATTATTGACTGGCGTGCATGAGAAACTTTACACGGATGCTGATATAATTTAAAAAATATGGTGACTGTCCAAAAATGTTTCTATACATTTTTGTTAGAAGTGTGATACTGAACTCTTTCCTTAGTTTCCTCCAATTAAAATTAAAATTGTGATTCGATTATGTAAATGAAACAGAAGTGATACTAAAAAAATTTCTTTTGATAATAAGCATGACACAAACACTGATCGATTGGAGCAGATGGGATTTAAAGACCAGGGATGATTGTGCTAGATTTACCATTAAATATGAGCTGAGAAACATATTTTTAGAAGGCATCCTTACTTAAATAATGAGTCGTATACAATTGTAAGAGAGTTAGAAAGCTATTGTATGAGTTAGCAAAATCAGGATTCTAAAGAATGAATCCCTGTTAATACAATTGATGATCTAGATCCATGTAGCAATCCATGCTGCTTGATATTAATAATGATAAATGTGAAGATCTTTAAGTATACTTAAAGAAACAGCTGCAAAGTTAAATGAATATGGAAGGCTTAACAACTGTTAATAGGAAGTGAACTAAAAAAAGCAAATGATTATGTTCTATATAATTTTTAAAAATGTAGTATGCTTGTAGGAAAACATCTAGTTTAATAAAAAGTAGGATTAACAGAAAAATAATGTTCAGATCTAAATACTCATTAGTTGCACTGTACTCTATCCATGGCCCAACTAAATGTGAAATGTCTCATTTACATTTCCTTGCCATCATTTTAAAGAATGGTCCATATTTATAAACTATAGTCTGTAAAAACATAAGATTGGCCTTGAGAATGAAAGGCCTTGAAGCTGTATGATATGGGGAAAAATTGAGAAATGATGATATGCTTCAACTATGTACAGCAAGACTTAAGGAATACAGAGGTACATTCAAATATTTGAAATTCTGTGATAAGAAATAGGGACTAGAGTCAATTGTATTGCTTCAGATAACATAAGCAATTTCCATGGATGGTAATTGTTCAGAGGTATATTTCATTCAAAACAAGGTAGTGTGCTTGTATAACAATGAGAGTTCCAACAAGGGAATGGACTGTCTCTCAAAGGGCTGAATGTCTGTCACTGGAAGTATCCTAGCTAACCTTGGATGAACACTAGTCGTGGATAGCATGGAATGTGTTCCCTTCTTCGAAGAAAGATACAATTAACTGACCTTTAAGCTTCTTTCCACCTCTCATATTCTCATTTTATGATCACTTTCACACATTTCAATGTTACAAGTTGTCATTTCAATCTCGAAACTGAGGCTGATGCCACGTGAACCAGTAAATAAGTGACAGTGTTTCATTATGCATGTTCCCTTAGACACTAGGAGGTAATGTATTTTTTTACATAGTGTTTTCACTTTTACTTTTCTATCAAAAATGTGTTATAGCCAGAAAATGTGTAAATATATATGTAGACAAATAGTTATCAATAAAAGCATTATATAACATAAAAAACTTTAGTTTTAATTTGTTCTTTTTTTTCTTAAGTAATGTATTTTAAAGATTCTATTCCATTCTAGTTTGAAACTACTACAACAGCCTGTTTCCCTGAGCTGGTGGATGAGATATTTTTTTTAATGGAGAACCCAAACATTCCAAGGAACTGGATTTATACAGAGGCCTGTTTCCTCTATGTATCTCATATAGTCCAAAGACCATGTTTAACATGTCCATGTAGGGATTTAAATTCTCCATGTAGGGATTTAAATTCTAACTCCCAGTCCACAGAGACAATATGTGTGCTTCTTCCACCTCCCAATACCTGTGGCCCTTACATGGTTTTAACTTGTTTGGGTTTTACATGGTTTGATTTTGAATGTTTCACTTTTTGCCTGTGGTGAATTGATTTCTTTTTGTTCAGCTCACCTATGCATTTTATTGTTATATTTAATACCATAGGGGAAGAGCACGTCCAAGTGAATCTGTCGTATATTTAATGATCTAGCCAATTTTATCCCCTTCATTCAGAAATTTGAAGAACCCTCATTCTCTATTTTTGAAGTTATCTCACTGTTATTCTTATATTTTCAGTGGGCTTATGCTAATCTTTCCCTTCTCCACTTCTTTTCCTAGCATATTGAAGGGGGGAGGTACAAACCAGATATGTACTCAATGTACCACAATATCTCCTTTTTGCCAAGCAGTATTTTATTTGTTTTTACATGTACATATATCCATTCTTTTTCAGATTCTTTTCCCATGTAGTTTATTACAGATTATTGAGTAGAGTTCCCTATGCTATATAGTAGGTCCTTGTTAATTACTTATTTTATAGATAGTGGTGTGTATATGTTAATCCAAAACACCTAATTTATCCTTCACCCCACCTTTCCCCTTTGGTAGCCATAAGTTTGTTTTTGAAGTCTGTGAGTCTGTTTCTGTTTTATAAATAAGTTCATTTGTATAATTTTTTTACATTCCACATAAGTGATATCATATGATATTTGTCTTTCTCTGTCTGACTTACTTCACTTAGTATGATAATCTCTAGGTTCATCCGTGTTGCTGCAAGTGGCATTACTTCATTCCTCTTTATGCCTAGGAGTGGGATTGCTGGATCATATGGTAGTTCTATTTTTAGTTTTTGAGGGAACCTCCATACTGTTCTTCATAGTGGTTGTACCAAATTACATTCCCACCAACAGTGTAGGAGGGTTCCCTTTTCTCCAGACCATCTCCAGCATTTATTGTTTGTAGACTTTTTTTTTTTTTTTTTTTTTTTTTGCTGTACGCGGGCCTCTCACTGTTGTGGCCTCTCCCGTTGCGGAGCACAGGCTCCGGACGCACAGGCTCAGTGGCCATGGCTCACGGGCCCAGCCGCTCCGCGGCATATGGGATCCTCCCAGACCGGGGCACGAACCCGTATCCCCTGCATCGGCAGGCGGACTCTCAACCACTGCGCCACCAGGGAGGCCCTATTGTTTGTAGACTTTTTGATGATGGACATTCTGACTGGTGTGAGGTGATACCACTTTATAGTTTGATTTTCATTTATCTGATAATTACTAAGGTTGAGCATCTTTTCATGTGTTTTTTGGCCATCTGTATGTGTTATTTGGAGAAATTTCTATTTGGGTCTTCTGCCCATTTTGTGATTGGGTTGTTTGTTTGTTTGTTTGTTTGTTTATAGATATTGAGTTGTATGAGCTGTTGTATACTTTAAAGATTAATCCCTTGCCAATCACTGTTTGCAAATAGTTTCTCCCATTCTGTGGGTTATATTTGTGTTTTATTTATGGATCCCTCTACTGTGCAAAAAATTTTCAAGTTTAATTAGGTCCCACTTGTTTATTTTTGTTTTTATTTTCATTACTCTAAGAGGTGGATCCAAAAAGATATTACTGCAATTTATGTCAAAGAGTGTTCTGCCTATGTTTTCCTCTAAGAGTTGTATACAGTCTTACATCTAGGTCTTTAATCCATTTTGAGTTTATTTTTGTGTATGGTGTTAGATAATGTTCTAGTTTCATTCTTTTATATGTAATTGTCCAGTTTTCCCAGCATCACATATTGAAGAGACTGTCTTTTCTCCATTGTATATTCTTGTATAGTTGAACATAGTAGTTCATAGACTGATTGACCATAGGTGTGTGGGTTTATTTCTGGGCTTTCTATCCTGTTCCATTGATCTATATTTCTGTACTTGCCCCAGTACCATACTATTTTGGTGACTGTAGCTTTGTAGTATAGTCTGAGGTCAGGGAGCCTGATTCCTCCAGCTTGGTTTTTCTTTCTCAGGATTGCTTTGGCTCTTCAGGGGCTTTTGGGTTTCCATACAAATTTTAAAATTTTTTGTTCTAGTTCTTTGAAAAATGCCGTTGGTAGTTTGATGGAGACTGCATCAAATCAGTAGATTGCCTTGGGTAGTATAGTCATTTTGAAAGTATTGATTCTTCCAATCCAAGAACATGGTATTTCTTTCTATCTGTGTTATCATCTATTTCTTTCATCAGTTTCTTATAGTTTTTGGAGTACAGGTCCTTTGCCTCCTTAGGTAAGTTCATTCCTATGTATTTTATTCTTTTTGATGCAGTGGTAAATGGGATTGTTTACTTAATTTCTCTTTCTGATCTTTCATTGTCAGTGTGTAGTAATGCAACAGATTTCTGTGTATTAATTTTGTATCCAGCAACTTTACTGAACTCATTGATGAGTTATAGTAGTTTACTGGTAACATCTTTAGGATTTTCTATACATAGTATCATGTCATCTGCAAACAGTGACAGCTTTACTTTTTCTTTTCCAATTTGGATTCCTTTTGTTTCTTTTTCTTCTCTGCTTCCCATGGCTAGGACTTCCAAAACTAAAGTGAATAAAAGTGGCAAGAGTGGGCATCCTTGTCTTGTTCCTGATCTTAGAGGAAATGCTTTCAGGTTTTCATCATTGAATATGATGTTAGCTTCAGTTGTCAAATATAGCCTTTATTATGTTGAGGTAGGTTCCCTCAGTGCCCACTTTCTGGAGAGTTTTTATCATAAATCAGTGTGAATTTTGTCAAAAGCTTTTTCTGCTTCTATTGAGATGATCATATGGTTTTATTCTTCAATATGTTGATGTGGTGTATCACACTGCTTGATTTGTGATATTGAAATATCCTTGCATCTCTGGGACAAATCCCAGTTGATCATGGTGTATGATCCTTTTTATATATTGTTGGGGTCAGTTTGCTAGTACTCTGTTGAGAATATTTACGTAAATGTTCATCAATGATATTGGTCTGTAATTTTCGTTTTTGTGGAGCCTTAGTTTGGTTTTGATATCAGCATGATAGTGGCCTCATAGAATGAGTTGTGGAGTGTTCCTTACTCTGCAAATTTTTGTAAGAGTTTGAGAAGGATAGGTGTTAACTGTTCTCTAAATGTTTGATAGAATTTGCCTGTGAAACCATTTGGACCTGGACTTTGGTTTGTTGGAAGTTTTTTAATCACAGTTTCAATTTCAGTACTTGTGATTGGTCTGCTCATATTTTCTATTTCTTCCTTGTTCAGTCTTGGAAGGTTGTACCTTTCTAAGAATTTGTCTATTTCTTCTGGGTTGTCCACTTATTGGCATATAGTTGCTTGTAGTAGTCTCTTATGATCCTCTGTATTTCTGTGGTGTCAGTTGTTACTTTTCCTTAGTCATTTCTAAATTTGTTGAATTTTGCCCTCTCCCTTTTTTTCTGGATGAGTCTGGCTAAAAGTTTATGGATTTTGTTTATCTTTCAAAGAACCACTTTTTAGTTTCATTGATCTTTTCTATTGTTTTCTTTGTCTCTATTTCATTTATTTCTGCTCTGATCTTTATGATTTCTTTCCTTCTACTAACTTTGGGTTTTGTTTGTTCTTCTTTCTCTAGTTGCTTTAGATGTAAGATTAGGTTGTTTATTTGAGATTTTTCTTATATCCTGAGTAAGATTATTGCTATAAACTTCCCCCTTAGAACTGTAGAACTTTTTTTGTTGCATCCCATAGATTATGGATCATCGTGTGTTTATTTTCATTTCTTTCTAGGTATTTTTTGATTTCCTCTTTGATTTCTTCAGTGATCTCTTGGTTATTTAGTAACGTATTGTTTAGCCTCCACGTGTTTCTGTTTTTTTATGTTTTTTCCCTGTAGTTTATTTCTAATCTCATACCTTTGTGGTCAAAATAGATGCTTGATATGATTTCAATTTTCTTAAATTTACTGAGGCTTGCTTTGTGGCCCAGCATGTAATACATCTTGGACAATGTTCCATGTGCACTTGAGAAGAATGTGTATTCTGCTGCTTCTGGATGGAATGTTCTATAAGTATCAATTAAGTCCATCTGGTCTAATGTGTCATTTAAGGTCTGTGTTTTCTTACTGATTTTCTGTCTGGATGATCTGCCAATTGGTGTAAGTGGGGTGTTAAAGTCCCCTACTATTCTTGTGTTACTGTCGATTTCCCCTTTCATGGTTGTTAGCATTTGCCTTATATATTGAGGTGTTCCTATGCTGGGTACATATATATTTACAGTTGTTATATTTTCTTCTTGGATTGATCCCTTGACCATTATGTAGTGTCCCTCTTTGTCTTTTGTAACAGTCTTTAATATAAAGTCTTTTTTGTCTGTCACAAGTATTGCTACCCCAGCTTTCTTTTGATTTCCATTTGCATGGAATACCTTTTTTCATCCCCTCACTTTCATTCTGTGTGAGTCCCTAGATCCGAATTGGGTCTCTTGTAGACAGCATATATATGGATCTTGTTTTTGTATCCATTCAGCCAGTCTATGTCTTTTGGTTGGAGCATTTAATCCATTTACATTTAAGGTAATTATTGATATGTATATTCTTATTGCCATCTTGTTAATTGTTTTGGATTTGTTTTTATAGGTCTTTTTTTTCTTCCCTTCCTCTTTTGTTCTCTTCTCTTGTGATTTGATGACTATCTTTATTGTTGTGTTTGGATTGCATTTTCTTTTGTGTGTGTGTGTATCTTTTGTAGATTTTTGCTTTGTGGTCTCCATGAGGTTTTGATATAGTAGCCCACATATGTTTTAAGTTGCTGGTCTCTTAATTTCCAACATACTGATTTTGTACTCTCCTCTTCTCACAGTTGCTGGGTTCAATGTCATATTTTTGTGTGGATGATTTATTACCTTTTCTGTATGTTTGCCTTTAGTAGTGAGCTTTCCCATTTGCGATTTTCTTGTTTCTAGTTGTGGCCTTTTCTTTTCCATCTAGAGCAGTTCCTTCAGCATTTGTTGTAAAGCTGTGTTGGTGGTGCTGAATTCTCTTAACTTTTGCTTGAGAAGAAAGCAAGTTTCTGTAAAACTTTTGATTTCACTGTCGAATCTGAACAAGAGCCTTGCTGGATAGAGTATTCTTAGTTGTAGTTTTTTTCCCTTTCATCATTTTAAATATATTGTGCCACTCCCTTCTGGTCTGCAGAGTTTCTGCTGAAAAATCTGCTAATAACCTTATGGGGATTCCCTTGTATGTTATTTGTTGCTTTTCCCTTGCTGCTTTTAATATTTTCTGTTTGTCTTTAATTTTTGTCAATTTGATTAATATGTGTCTTAGCATATTCCTCCTTGGCTTAATACTGTATGGGACTCTGCACTTCTAGGACTTGTGTGACTGTTTCCTTTCCATGTTAGAGAAGTTTTTGCCTATAATCTCTTCAAATATTTTCTCAGGCCCTTTCTCTCTTCTTCTTCTGGGACCCCTATAGTGCAAATGTTGGCGTGTTTAATGTCACAGAGGTCCCTTAGACTGTCCTCATTTCTTTACATTCTTCTTTCTTTATTCTTTATTCTGTTGTGTAGCAGAGATTTCCACTAATCTGTCTTCCAGCTCACTTATTCATTCTTCTGCTTCATTTATTCTGCTATTGATTCCTTCTAATGTATTTTTCATTTCAGTTGTTATATTGTTCATCTGTTTGTTTGTTCCTTAAAACTTCTTCTAGCTCTTTATTAATTATTTCTTTTATCCTCTCAGTCCATGCCTCCATTCTTTTTTGGAGATCTTGGGTCATCTTTACTATCATTACTTTGAATTATTTTTTCAGATAGATTGCCTATCTCCACTTCACTTTCTTGTTCTTCTGGGGTTTTATCTTGTTCCTCATTTGGAACATATTTCTCTGTCATCTCATTTTTCTAACTTTCTGTGTTTGTACTCTCCATTCCTCAGGCTGCAGGATTGTAATTATTCTCGGTTCTCGTGTCTTCCCCCAGTGGGTGAGGTTGGTCGAGGGGCTTGTGCAGGCTTCCTGGTGGGAGAGACCAGTGCCTCCTCACTGGTGGGTGGGGCTGGGTCTTATCCCTCTGGTGGGCAGGGCCATGTCAAGGGGTGTGTTTATAGGCAGGTGCTGGCTCAAGATGACTTTAGACAGTCTCCCTGCTGATGGTTGGGTCTGTGTTCCTACCCTTTTGGTTGTTTGGCCTGAGGTGTCCCAGCACTGGAGCCTGCAGGCTGTTGGGTGGGGCCAGGTCTCAGGTTCCAAAATGGTGACCTCTGGGAGAGCTCATGCCTATGAGTATTCCCTGGGGCATCTGTCACCAGTGACCTTGCCCCAACAGTGAGCCACAGCCAAGCCCTGCCTCCCCAAGAGACCCTCTAAGACCCACAGGTAGATCTGGCCCAGGCTCTTATGGAGTCACTGCTTTGCCCTGGGTCCCAGTGCACATGAAACCTTGTGCTTGCCCTCTAAGAGTGGAGTCCCTATTTCCCTCAGTCCTGTGGAGCTCTTGCACTCAAGCCCCACTGGCCTCCAAAGTCAAATGTTCTGGGCTCCTCCCTGCAATACAAGACCCACAGGCTGGGGCGATTAACGTGGGGTTCAGAACTCTCACTCCTGTTGGAGAACCTCTGATATAATTATTTTCCATTTTGTGGGTTGCTCACCCAGCATATGGGATTTAATTATAACGTGACAGCATCCTGCCTGCCATCTCATTGTGGCTTTTTCTTTGTCTTTGTGTGTAGAGTATCTTTTTTGGTAGGTTCACATCTTTTTTGTTGATGGTTGTTCAGCAGTTAGTTGTGATTTTGGTGTTTTCATGAGAGCATGTGAGCTCAAGTCCTTCTACTCTGCCATCTTGTATATTAAAATTTTATCAATCAATACTAATGAAAGAAGGTGCCTAGTAACAAATATAGAAACAGCAGGCCCAACAAACCAATGTGGTATCTCAGGTAATGGCAAACACTAGGGTATTACCTATATGAACTAAAAAATAACTGTTTCAAAATTTTTGAAAATAAATTTAACAATTTGTTTGATTGAGGTTACCTCCTTAACCTTCTACTTAAGGAAGTAACAGAGATGAGAGAATACTAACTTCTCTTTGTGTCTCAAAGCCTGTGATTCCACTTCCAAATATGTCTACATGGTACGAACATTCAATCATTTTTAATATTTTAGTCTTTGACAAATATTTTTGGATCATAGTCAGAATTTGTCAAAAATTTTTTTAATGTTTCGGAAAACTGTTTTGAATAAAATCTATTGATTGAACCAGTTTGGTCATTTTAACAAATATAATCAAAACTAGTCTAATTATTTTGATGAATAAGATCACAGTGACAGTCATATTGAAAAAACTGATTTTACTATTGCTTAATCAAATAAAGTTATTCATTCATATTATTACTAGAGGTCCTTGTTCCCAAAAGGAACCCAAGTGCTCTAACATAAATAATGTTTTCCCTTTTCAAAGGATTTAATGGAAGTACCAAATTAAGGCAGTTGTTTATAAGGAAGGAAGCTAACATATGAAGAAAAGCTATACCGTATCTATCTGGAGTGGCATAATTGACATCTAAAAGCTGTGATCCTACAACCACCTTTATTAGGAATCCTTCCTATTTTGTGATACTCCCCTACCACCAGATGGGCTAAGGGAGAATGTGTCTCTCTGTGTTCCTAATAAGATAAAAGTAAGTTGCAAATAGATTTCAACATTTATAATTCAGAAGTGTTCTTATTTGTAAAAATTCCCAACTTCCATCCAAGGCTGACAAAAGTGCTGATAATACATAAATATTGTTTAGCATTGCTTTAATAAAGAAATAAAGACACATTAGACAATTTGATTTGTCTTTGCCAGAGATTCTTTTTCCAGTGGTTTAAAAAAAATGTATAATTTACTCCAGAGAGAAGTGGCAGCCTTTCTTTTGGTAGACCCAGCATAAACACAAACATGAAAATCAGCAAACAATTCAACATTTTTCTGTTAACATTGCTCCACATTTAAAGAAAGGCGTTTGAAGTCCATGTATAGTAGAATACTTAGCGAAACATTAATGGAATCATATACATGAGAACACCTCACAGAGTGCCTGGCTTAATTAATGAACTAACCAGTTAAATTTGATTTGACTTCTCAAATGTTTTTCCCCCAGTAAGTATCGTCAGCAAAATCTAAAACAAGAAAAGAGAGAGGCAGACTTAGAGTTGAAAAGCTACATGTAATGCTCCTTGCATAAAATATGATAAATAGAGAAAATGATAATACACATCAGTAATTAACACTTAAGAGTCTAAGTGTCCCATTTTTGTCAGAATTTATAAATAGCTTCTTAAAACAAGGGTTTAAAAGAAGAAAAATTATCAGGGCATCTGGTATTTTCATGTTTCTCATCAGAGTTTCAGAGAGGTTGAAAGAGTCCCAGGACATTTTGTTTTTGAGATTCCCAATATATTTTAAATGATGAAATAGCAAAATGAGTTTGCCAAAATTGAGTAAGACTTTAAATTATTGCAGTTAGCCAATTGATACTTTAACACATTAAAAATACCTTCACTTTATGGATAATCCTAGTTGGAGATTAATATCTAAAATCTCAATGCTAAATGCTTCATGACAGTGAGACCCAGGGCCCTTCATATGGCAGGCAGTCCCTGTTTCACATAATTTCTAGATAATAGAGATCACCCTATAAATAACAGACTGATATTTTCTTTAATTTTAATCACTAAAAGAGGAACTTTAAAGATTGTATATTTTTTTCTAAAAGACTAAATATTATAAAGCATCAAAAAACCATTAAGCATTACTATTTACCATTTTTAATGATAGCATATGACCATATGTTCATTAAACATGAATGAAATAATTCTGTCCCTTTAGAATATGATCCTATCTATCTCATAATGTCAGGCATTCAATATTTATTCAGTGCCTGTCATTTGTCAAGCACTATTACAAGCTCTGAAGAAACGTCAATGAAGAGATTACACACAAAATAATGCCTGTTCTATGGAGCAGTCAAGGAAGGGGTGAAAAGAAGAATAGACAAAGTCATAATGATTTTTTTTGTGTGTGTGTGATAAGCGGGCCTCTCACTGTGTGACCTCTCCCATTGTGGAGCACAGGCTCCGGACGCGCAGTTTCAGTGGCCATGGCCCATGGGCGTAGCCGCTCCACGGCATGTGGGATCTTCCCAGACTGGGGCATGAACCTGTGTCCTCTGCATCGGCAGGCGGACTCTCAACCACTGAGCCACCAGGGAAGCCCGGTCATAATGATTTTTTTAATTGAAATTAAAAAATGTATTTATAACAAAGTAATATATGCTCTGTATGTGTATGTAATAGATCTGTATATTTATAGCCTTTTTTCTCTGTGTGTATATATATATATATATATATATATATATATATATATATCTTTCTATGTGTAAATATATAATCATATACATATCATGTATATAATCTTACAGTGAAAGTAGATGTAGAGGAATGAAGAAATTCTTTACTTTTCTAAAATATTTCTGTTCTCTAGATTGGCAGAACAACCCATTTTAATCCTTTTTTGGAATAATTCTTCTTTGTTTTTTCATGACTCTAGGAGGTTTACAGGATATATAGAAAATAGAAAGAGTCTTTAAACGTCTACATGGCCACTGTTAAACACACTTATTGTTGTGCAGGTCTGCATGATCTTTTAAATATTTTACCATATGTCATGAAATATTTTTCAAACATTATTTACACTACCTACATGGTATTTCTTATTTATCTACCATTTTTTCAACCATTTCTTTTGTGTTGAATATTAGTTACTCCCAAGTATTTAAATGTTACAAATGATGCTATAAAGGAATCATCCATTAATTCTTGTGCTCAATGTTAAATCTAAGACCTCATTTCTAGTTAGTTATGACATCAACGGATTTCCCCTAATAATATAGAGCATGAAACATGTTATAGTTATAACTGGTCTTATTCTTGCTTGGTCCTTCTTACCAAAGGAGTAGACTGTGTAAACCACACAGACACATCAACTTCTCAGAAGCCATGAAGTCTCCATAACCTCAGAGCCTGTGCATTGTTGATATACTGAGTCACTCTTCTGCTGTGAATATCATAGTACTACTAACTCTTTCCCCTTATACACACTTAAGCAGCAAAGTAATTCCACTCATAATAAATTTGCCTATAATACTACTCTGAACCATAAGGATAATTTATGAATTAATTCTGCTGCTATCTTGAATAAATTCTTAGACTCACACATTAGCAATCCATGTCTATTGCTTTGGAATTACTATGTTTTACTTCTGAAGCACAATCATCTCTCTAACAGTTATAGATATTCCTCCTTTCATAATTCAAATAACCCTGGTCCCTGTATACATCCATCTCTTCTCATTTTATTGCATTTTATAAGGTTAAATTTTAAAACTAGATTATCTGTGATCCTAATATCATAAATAGTATGTAAACAAAAGAGTAAGTTGTAGCAGGATGAACTAAGACTTCCAGTATAATGTTGAGTAGGGATGGTGAGATGGGACATCCTTGCCTTCTTCATGTTCTTAGCAGGAAAACATCTAGTTTGTCATCATTAAGTATGATGTTAGCTATAGGTTTTTTTGTGGATGTTCTTTATTAACTTGATGAAGTTAACTCTAATTTGCTGATAGTATCAGGAATGGATGCTGGATTTTGTCAAATGCATTTTATGCATCTATTGATTTGTTCATGTAAGTTTTTTTCTTCTTTAGCCTCTTGATCTAATGGATTACATTAATTTGTTTTTGAAAGTTGAAACAGCCTTCCACACCTGGATCATGGTATATGATTCCACACCACTAAGTCATGGTATATAATTCTCCTTATATATTGTTGGATTTGACTTGGTAAAATTTGGTTGAGGATTTGCATTTATTGTTGTGAGAGATATCGGTCTGTACTTTTCATTTCTTGTAACATAATGTCTTTCTGTCCTTTTTATATTAGGGTAATGCTGGCCTAATACAATGAGTTAGGAAGTGTTCCTTCTGCTTCTGTTATCTGAAAGAGATTGTAGAAAAATCATACAATTTCCTCTTTAAATATTTGATACAATTTACTAGTGAATTCATCTGGGCCTGGAGCTTTCTGTTTTGAGAGGTTATTAATTAATGAGTCAATGTTTTTAATAGATATAGGCTTATTCATAATGTCTATTATTTCATTTGTAAAATTTGGCGAATTTGCTAGATTGTATTTGTTCAAGGAATGGGTCCATTTAATCTGTGTTACCAAATTTATGGGCATAGGATTGTTTATAATATCCTTTTTAATATCTATATGATCAGTTATGATGGCCCCTCTTTCATTTCTAATATTAGTTATTTTTGCCTGCCTTATCCCTTTTTATTTTTGATAGCCTCATGAGAGGTTTCTCAATTTTTTTGATCATTTAAAAGAACCAGATTTTGGTTTCATTGATTTATTTTTTCTATGGATTTCCTGTTTTAAATTTTACTGATTTCTGCTCTAATTATTATTATCTTTTCTTTTTTCTACTTTGGATTCAACTTACTTCTCTAGTTTTTTAAGGAGAAAGCTTAAATTATTGATTACAGGTCTCCCTTTCTTAACATACACAATAGATGTTATAAATTTTCCTCCAATCACTTGCTTTACCTGCATCCCACACATTTTCACAAGTTGTATTTTTATTATCATCTAGTTCAAAATATGTTTAAATTTTTTCTTGAGACTTATTCTTTGACCCATGTGTTAGTTAGGAGTTTGTTGTTTAATCTCAAAGTATTTTGAGATAATACAGCTCTCTTTCTGCTATTGATTTAAGTTAATTTCATTGTGGTCTAAGAGGACACTGTGTATGAATTATATTGTTATTCCAGTTAAGGTGTGTTTTGTAGCCCAGAATGTTGTGTATCTTGTCATTATGGGTTGAATTGTGTATTCCTAAATTTCATGTTAAAGTCCTCACCACAGTACTTAGTAATGTTATCTCATTTGGAAATAAGGTTGTTGTAGATATAATTAATTAAGCTTAGAGGAGGTTATTTGGGTGACTTCTGATACAGTATGAAAGAAGGGGAACTTTAGAGACAGACATAGACAAGGGAGTCTTTTTGGAAAACTGACCTCTTTTTATTATGTAATGTTTTTTCTTATCCTTCATTACTTCCCTTGTTCTGAAATTAGCTTTGTATGAAATTAATATAGCATGGTATATCTTTCTCCACCCCTTTACTTTTAATTTAGCTGTGTCATTATATGCCAAGAGAGTTTCTTGTAGACAGTATAGTATTGGGTCTTATTTTTTTTTAATTTACTCTCAGAATCTCTCTCTTTTAATTGTTGTATTTCAATCATTGATGTTTAAAGTGATCATTGATATAATATCTACCATATTTGTAATTGTATTCTGTACATTGCCTTTATTCTTTATTTCATTTTTGTTTGTTTTTGTTTTGTTTTTCACTTGTTTTCTGCCTTCTCTGGTTTAATGGAGTATTATACATAAAATCATCTTCTCTCTTAGTATAGCAATAGTTTTACATATGCATATACAGATACATACACACATACACACACACAGAAACACATCAGGCCTATGATACATTTTGAGTTAACTTTTGTGTAATTTAAGAGGTAAATCTAGATTCATGTTTTGCACAAGGAAGTCTAATTGCCTTAGCCCTATTTGTTGAAAATACTATCCCTCCTCCATTAAATTGCCTTTGTGCCTTTGTTAAAAATCACTTGACTATATTGGTGTGAGTCTATTTCAAGCCCCTCTATTCTATTCCCTTGATTTATGTGCCTATTATTTTGCTAATATTGAACTCTCTTTATTACTGTAGCTTTATAGTAATTCTAGAAAGTAGGTATTACAAGTCTCTGAACTTTTCTCTTCTCCAGTATTGTTTTGCTATTTTAGTTCTTTTGTTTTTTCATAAATTTTAGAAACAGCTTGTCAACATCTACAAAATAGCTAGTTGGGATTTTGACTAGTATTATGTTGAATCTATTGTGCAGTTGGGAAGAATTGACATTTTAATAATATTGAGTCTTTCAATTCATAACAGAGTATATTCCCCATTTATTTTGTTTTTCTGTGATCTCTTTCATCACTGTTTTGCAGTTTTTTACATATAGATCCAATACATGTTTTAGTAAATTTATATCTAAGTATTTCATTTCTCCAACTGCTTCTTGATGAAGGTGCAAAAATAATTCAGTGGAAGATGAATAACCTTTTCAACAAATTGTGCTGGAGCAATTGGACATTAATTGGCTAAAAAGTGATCCTCAATCTAAACCTCACATCTTACACAAAAACTAACTCAAATGGATCACAGACTTAACTGAAAAGTGTAAAACTACAAAACTTTTAGAGACAACAAGGGATAGAACCTTTAGAATTTACAGCTAGGCAAGGGATTCTTAGGCTTAACACAAAAAATATGGCCCATAAAAGACTAATTGTTAAGTTGGACTTCATCAACGTTAGAAACATTTACTCTATGAATGACCCTCTTAAAAGGATGAATAAACAAGCTATATACTGGGAGAATATATTTGCAAATCATATATCCAAGAAAGGACTAGCATGTAGCCTATATACTCAAACAACTGGGCAAATATAATATTGTGATTTATAAGAAATATATATTTGGTCATTCAGATGACCAAAATATATTTGTCATATATATTTGGTCTTTGTCTACGGTTGCCGGCTTTCAACTCCCCAAATGTTTAGAATTTCCTGAGTGGTGAGAGTATAATGGGAGCATCAGTGGTAATAATATTTGGATTTCCTGTCCTCAGTTCCTGAAATTGCTTTGGAGCCATAAAAGTGAAATAAGTATTTTGTCATTCATAACAAGCCCCTTTCCACAACTAGGTTTATGTTAAAGAGGTGACTTTTGGAAAGCACCTAAAGATGGAGACTGGTTGCCAGGGGAACCAACCATGAGTAGATATCTGTGATATCTGGGGTGGGTAAAGGAGCTGGAGGTTGCATCAATCACCAATGGGCAATGTTTTAATCAATTGTGACTATGGAAAAATATCTCCATAAAACACTAAAAGGACAGGGTTCGGAGAGCTTCCTGGTTGGTGAACACATGGAGGTGCTGGGAAAGGGGTGTACTCAGAGCATGAAATCTCTGCACCCTTTCCCTATACCTTGCTCTGTGCATCTCTTCTATCTGGCTGTTGCTGAGTTATATCCTTTGATAGTAAAATGGTAATCTAGTAAGTAAAATGTTTCCCTAAGTTCTGTGAGCTGCTCTAGCAAATTAATCAAACACAGAGAGGGAATCATTGGAACCTATGATCTATGGCCAGCTCGGTAGAGTCACAGATGACTACTGACCTGGGCTTGCAATTGATGCATCTGAAGTGGGGAGGGTCAGTCATGTGGGCCTAAGCCCTTAACCTGTGGGATTTGATGCTAGCTCCTGGTACATAGTGTTAGAATTGCTTTCCATGCTGGTATCTGAGAATTGCTTCGTTCTGTGGGAATTCCCCCCGCATGCCTGCCACTTCGAAATTGTATGATCAGACAGTTTTAACAAAAGACATGAATATAAATTTCACTCAAGAGGATATGTCAATGGCAAATAAGCACATGAAAAGATATTCAACAACATAGCTATTAGGGAAACACAATTAAAACTGATGAGATTCAGCCATAAAAGAAACAAAATTGAGTTATTTGTAGTGAGGTGGATGGACCTAGAGTCTGTCATACAGCGTGAAGTAAGTCAGAAAGAAAAACAAATACCGTATGCTAACACATATGTATGGAATCTAAAAAAAAAAAAAAAAAAAGGTCATGAAGAACCTAAGGGCAAGACAGGAATAAAGATGCAGACCTACTAGAGAATGACTCTTGAGGACATGGGGAGGGGGAAGGGTAAGCTGGGACAAAGTGAGAGAGTGGCATGGACGTGTATACACTGCCAAATGTAAAATAGATAGCTAGTGGGAACAGAGATCAGCTCGGTGCTTTGTGACGCCCTGGAGGGGTGGGATAGGGAGGGACATGCAAGAGGGAAGAGATATGGGGATATATGTATATGTATAGCTGATTCACTTTGTTATACAGCAGAAACTAACACACCATTGTAAAGCAATTATACTCCAATAAAGATGTTAAAAAAAAACTGATGAGATATTACTAAATACATGTAAAATGGTTAAAATTAAATTTTAAAAAATATTGACGGGCTTCCCTGGTGGCACAGTGGTTGGGAGTCTGCCTGCCAATGCGGGGGACACGGGTTCGTGCCCTGGTCCGGGAAGATCCCACATGCCGTGGAGCAGCTAGGCCCGTGAGCCATGGCCGCTGAGCCTGCGTGTCCGGAGCCTGTGCTCCACAACGGGAGAGGCCACAGCAGTGAGAGGCCCGCATACCGCAAAAAAAAAAAAAAAAAAAAAAAAAAAAAAAAAAAAATTGACAATAGCAAATAATTGTGAGGATTCAGAGAAAGTAGATGACTCATATAAATTGCTGATAGGACTATAAAATAGTACAACTTCTCTGGAAAAGAGTTTGGCAGTTAGTTTTTTTATGTAACTAAACACGCCATTAGTAATTTTTTCTGGTAATTTTCCCAGAGATATAAAAACATATGTTATACAAATACCTATACATGAATGTTTTAGGAGCTTTATTAATTACAGATGAAACTTGGAAATGACTCAAATGTTCTTCAGTGGTTAAACTGTTAAACTGTGTACATACATCCCATGGTATACTATTCAATAATAAAAATGGATAAACTTGATGCACACAATGATTTTGGATAAATTGTCAGAGAATTATGCTCAGTGAAAAAAGCTAACACCCAAAGGTTATATAATGTGTAATTCCATTTATATAATATTCTTGAAATAACAAAATCATTGAAATCTTCAGTTATGTAATCTTAGGAGAAATAGACATGTACAAATTGGTATTCCCCTCTGACAATGGAAAAGGGAATATCAAGTGCACATGCACACACACACACATCACACACACAATCTCACAAATACACATACATACACATTTGTCTAGTTAACTCAGAGGCCAGTCACCCAGAAAGTATCCACTCAATCACTATTGGCATTTTACTGTATTTATAAAGTTCTTTCTTGAATTATATATGGATAGATAGATAGATAATAAGAGAAGTTCTCTTTAGGTGATAAAATTATGGATGGCATATTTTCACTTTTTTATTATTTTCTAAAAATTTCACTATGAGCTTTAGTTACATTTAAATAGATTTAAATTTATTTTTGTAAATGTTATTTTCCCTTTTATGAATGGAATGCTATACACTCAGATTGTGTCCCCCCATATTTATGTGATGTAGCCTTAACCCTCAATGTGATGGTATTTGGAGATTGGGCCTTTGGGAGATAATTAGGTTTAGATAAATTCATGAGGGTAAGACACTCATGATGGAATTAGTGCCCTTATAAGAAGAGACACCATAGAGCTTGATCTCTCTCTCTCTCCCCTACCAGGAGAAGGTCACCACCTACAAGCCAGTAAGAGTGTCCTCACCAGAAACCAACCATGCAAGAACCTTGTCCTTGGACTTCTAACCTCCAGAACTGTGAGAAAATTAATTTCTATTGTTAAGTCACCAAGTCTATGATCTTTTGCTATGGTAGCTGAATTAAGACATTTTGTTTATAGTCTCTTTACCATTAAAGCAAGAATGTTGCATTGTTTAAAGTTTCATAACACATCTGAGAAATTGTTGATATCTTTTAGGGAGTACTCTGTCTTTTAGAAAATATAAATACTAATTTTAGAAGCCATAATATTTTAAAAGAACAAAGCTTTTCATGAAAGTTCTATTGCAGTTAGTTTATTCTACCATTAACTTTTTGAGTTAACTTGGATGCTTTTTTTCTTTTTATTTCCCCTCATCTTTAAAATTAGAAAACTTTGATTATTAAGAATCACCTCACAGATAAAAGAAAACTGCTCCAATTATCTTTTGGGAATGAGTTTTCATACTACCGGCACATCAATTCTTCTCAAGAGGAGACATACCTATTTCAAGACTTCTTCTAAAATTACAATTTAAGCAGCTCTTATTTGTGTCAAAATTGTTTAGTCTGCCTGAATTGCCTCAAGAAAAAATATGCTAGAGACTTTATAAAAGGAAAACTTCTTGTTATTCAACTCATATGTTCCTCCTGAGAATTTTTTTAAACACATCTATTTTAAGAAACTGTGGGAAAATTTACATTTTATTCAGAGTTGCAAACAACAAATATAAAAAAGATTCAAATAAAGTTGCTGAAGCAGGAGTGTGTTGAATTACTCCAGTAAATTTTTCAGTGTCTATTTATACATGTTTCTAATACTTTCCTCTGAAACATTTATGAGGAAAAGAAATAGAATGTTAGAAGCAAGGCTCTAGTGGTACATTTATGCAACATGTTCCCACAGATAAACTAATGTAAGGCAAATAGGAATAGAAATATATCTAAATACTATAGACCTGCAGCTGCACTTATAGAAAATGGTTAAATAATACATTAATTAGCAAATCACTTTTGTAATATATATCCATTTAAAAACAAAGTCCCAGTCCATGGTAGATATTAATCAGTGGGTTTTTTTTTTAAGTTTTGTACAACATTTTATTATTACTATAGATTTTTTCACACTAAGTTTTCTGATAATGGGAAGGAAAGATGCTCCAAAATATGAAAATAATTGTGTTTCAATGTAAAATACTATTAACAGTTGCCAAACTCCATAAACTTTACAATGTTCCTTAAAAAATCAAAATTGTTTCTTAACTTTTTAAGTTGCTTACTTAAGTTACTTTCCAGTCAGCTCATTTTATTTATAATCTTAATCTGATAATCAGTAAGATTATGAGAATAACCAAGTTATATATATATATATATGTGTGTGTGTGTGTGTGTATCCTCATAAATATTAGTTTAATAGGCTTAGCAATAAGAATTTACTCTTCTTCAAAAATACCACAAAATTAATCTTTTCCAACATGAGCCATAAAGATATAGCTACATTTTATAGCATTACCAAATATACCTGCCTCTGTTTACACAAGATTATTCAACTGATCTAGCTTAAGGATATATGTATAGACATGTGCTACCACTTCACTGGTATCAACTGGGCCCTTTGGAATGATGTCTGGTACTTCTCCTGTTAGATAGCACAGGAGTGCTTGAAGACCCACTGGGGCCTGGGTTAAGGGTAATGTGTTTGGGACTTCCAGTTTGGAGTGGCGGGCCTATATTTCTGTGGTTTTCAGGAACATCTGTGTATAGTTAGTCATTGCTATTCTTCGCGATCTAGGAATGGGTTACAGTAATACTCCTGCCCTTCACTTTTTAATTAAAATTTTATTTATTTATTTATTTATTTATTTATTTATTTATTTATTTATTTATTGTGGTACACGGGCCTCTCACTGCTGTGGCCTCTCCCATTGTGGAGCACAGGCTCCAGACACACAGGCTCAGCGGCCATGGCTCATGGGGCCAGCTGCTCCGTGGCACGTGGGATCCTCCCGGACTGGGGCACGAACCCACTTCCCCCACATCAGCAGGTGGATTCTCAACCACTGCACCACCAGGGAAGCCCTAAAATTTTATTTTTTACTTGAATATAATTGATTTACAATGTTGTGTTAGTTATGGGTATAAGCTAAGTGATTCAGTTATACACATATCCATTCATTTTCAGATTCATTTCCCATATAGGTTATTACAGAATATTGAGTAGGGTTCTCTGTGCTATACAGTAGATCCTTGTTGATTATCTATTTTAAATATAGCAATGTGTACCTGTCAATGCCAAACTCCCAGTTGATCCCTCCCACCCTCCCTTCCCACCTGGTAACCATAAGTTCATTCTCTAAGTCTGTGAGTCTGTTTCTGTTTTGCAAATAAGATCATTTGTATATTTTTTTTTTTTGGATTTCGCATGTAAGTGATATCATAGGATATTTGTCTTTCTCTGTCTGAATTACTTCACTTAGTATGATAATCTCCAGGTCCATCCATGTTGCTGCAGATGGCATTACTTCATTCTTTTTAGTATTCCATTTTATATATGTACCACATCTTCTTTATCTGTTCATCTGTTGATGGACATTAAGGTTGTTTCCATGTCTTGGCTATTGTACACAGTGCTTTAGTGAACATTGTGGTACATGGCTCTTTTCGAATTATGGTTTTCTCTGGGTATATGCCTAAAAGTGGAATAGCTGGATCACACTGTAGTTCTATTTTTAGTTTTAAGGAACCTCCATACTGTTCTCCATAATTTATATTCCCACCAACAGTGTAGGAGGGTTCCTTTTTCTCCACACCCTCTCCATCATTTATTCTTTGTAGTCATTCTGATGATGGCCATTCAGACCAGTTTGAGGTGATATCTCATTGTAATTTTGATTTGCATTTCTCGGATAAGTAGTGATGTTGAGCATTTTTTCATGTGCTTTTTGGCCATCTGCATGTCTTCCTTGGAGAAATGTCTATTTAGGTCTTCTACCCATATTTTGATTGGGTTTTTTGTTTTTTTTTGGTATTTAGCTGCATGAGCTGTTTGTATAATTTGGAGATTTATCCCTTGTTGGTCACTTTGTTTGCAAATATTTTCTCCCATTATGTGGGTTTTTTCATTTTGTTTATGGTTCCCTTTGCTGTGCAAACTTTTAAGTTTAATTAGGTCCCATTTGTTTATTTTTGTTTCTATTGTCATTACTCTAGGAGGTGGATTGAAAATGATAATGCTGCAACTTATGTCAAAGAGTGTTCTGCCTATGTTTTCCTCTAGGAATTTTATCATTTCCAGTCTCATATTTAGGTTTTTAATTGATTTTGAGCTTATTTTTGTGTATGGTGTTAAAGTATGTTCTAATTTCATTCTTTTTTATGCAGCTGTCCAGTTTTCCCAGCACCACTTACTAAGGAGACTATCTTTTTTCCATTGTATATTCTTGCCTCCTTTGTTGTGGACTAATTGACCATAGGTGCATGGGTTTATTTCTGGGCTTTGTATTCTGTTTCATTGATCTATATTTATGTTTTTGTGCCAGTACCATACTGTTTTGATTACTGTAGCTTTGTAGTATACTCTGAAGTCATGGAGTCTGATTACTCCAGCTCAGTTTTCCTTACTGAGGGTTTCTTTAGCTATTTGGAGTCTTTTGTGTATCCATACAAATTAAAAAATTTTTTGTTCTAGCTCTGTGAAAAATGCCACTGGTAATTTGATAGGGATTACATTGAATCTGTAGATTACTTTGGGTCATATAATCATTTTGACAATATTCCTTCTTCCAATCCAAGAACATGGTATTTCTTTCCATCTGTTTGTGTCATCTTCTATTTCTTTCATCAATTTCTTATAGTTTTTGGAGTACATGTCTTTTGCCTCCTTAGGTAAGTTTATTCCTATGTACTTTATTCTTTTTGATGCAATGGTAAATGGGATTGTTTCCTTAATTTCTCCTCCTGATATTTTGTTGTTAGTGTATAGAAATGCAACAGATTTCTGTGTATTTAATTTCGTATCCTGCAACCTTACTGAATTCATTGATGAGCTCTAGTAGTTTTCTGATAGCATGTTTAAGATTTTCTATTTAGGGCTTCCTTGGTGGCACAGTGGTTGAGAGTCCACCTGCCAATTCAGGGGACACAGGTTCATGCCCCAGTCCAGGAGGATCCCACATGCCGCAGAGCAGCTGGGCCCGTGAGCCATGGCTCCTGAGCCTGCATGTCCGGAGCCTGTGCTCTGCAACGGGAGAGACCACGGCAGTGAGAGCCCTGCGTACCACAAAAAAAAAAAAAAAGAAAAAAAAGAAAAAAAAGATTTTCTATTTATAGTATCATGTCATCTGCAAACATGAGAGTTTTACCTTTTCTTTTCCAATTTGGATCCCTTTTATTTCCTTTTCTTCTCTGATTGCTGTGGCTTCCAAAACTATGTTGAATAAAAGTAGAGAGGGTGGATACACTTGTATTTTTCCTGATCTTAGAGGAAATGCTTTCAGCTTTTCACCATTGAATATGTTAGCTATGGGTTTGTCATATATGGTCTTTAAAATAAAGTCTATTTTGTCTGCCATGAGTATTGCTACTCCAGCTTTCTTTTGACTTTCATTTGCCTGGAATACCTTTTTCCATGCCCTCACTTTCAGTCTGTATGTGACCCTAGAACTGAAGTGGGTCTCTTGTAGACAGCATATGTATGAGTCTTATTTTTGTATCCATTCAGTCAGTCTATGTCTTTTGGTTGGAGCATTTAATCCATTTACATTTAAGGTAATTATCAACATGTATGTTCTTATTGCCATTTCTTAATTGTTTTGGATGTGTTTTTGTAAGTCTTTTTTCTTCCCTTCCTCTCTTTTTCTCTATTATGATTTGGTGATTATCTTTAGTGTTGTGCTTGGATTGCTTTTTCTTTTTTTTGTGTGTATCTATTGTAAATTTTTGGTTTGCAGTTACCATGAGGTTTTGATATAGCAGTATACATATATACACACACATGAGATTGTTTTAAGTTGCTGGTCTCAATTTCTAATATCATGCATTTGTACTCTCCTCACGATTGCTGGTTTTGATATCATGTGTGTGTGGATGATTTCCTACTTTTATGTTATGTTTGCTTTTACTGGTGAGCTTTCCCATTTGTAATTTTCTTGTTTCTAGTTGTGGCCTTTTCTTTTCCCCCTAGAGAAATTCCTTTAGGATTTGTTTCAAAGCTGGTTTGGTGGTGCTAAATTCTCTTAGCTTTGGCTTGTCTGTAAAGCTTTTGATTTCTCTGTTGAATCTGAATGAGAGCCTTGCCTGGTAGAGCCTTCTTGTTTGTAGGTTTTTCCCTTTCATCACTTTAAATATATCATGCCACTCCCCTCTGACCTGCAGAATTTCTGCTGAAACCTTATGGGGATAATCTTGTATGTTATTTGTTCCTTTTCCCTTATTGCTTTTAATATTTTTTCTCTGTTTTTAATTTTATCTGTTTGATTAATATGTGTCTTGGTGTATTCCTCCTTAGGTTTATCTTGTATTAGACTGTCTGCACTTCTGTGACTTGAGTGTTCCCTTCTCATGTTATGGATGTTTTTGGCTATAATCTCTTCAGATATTTTCATAGGCCCTTTATCTCTCTCTTCTCCTTCTGTGACCCTATAATGTGAATTTTGGTCCATTTAATGTTGTCCCAGAAATCTCTTAGACTGTCCTCATTTCTTTTCATTCTTTTTTCTTTATTCTATTCCATTGCAGTGATTTCCACCAATTTGTCTTCCAGCTCACTTACTTGTTCTTCTGCCTCATTTATTCTGCTGTTGATTCCTTCTAGCATATTTTCACTTTGATTAGTATATTGTTCTCTGTTTGTTCTTTACATCTTCTAGCACTTTGTTAATCATTTTTTGTATCTTTTTGAGCTGTGCTTCCATTCTTTCTCCAAGATCTTGGGTCATTTTCAGTATCACTACTCTGAATTCTTTTCCAGGTAGATTGCATATCTCCACTTCATTTAGTTGCTTTTCTAGGGTTTTATCTTGTTCCTTCATCTGAAACATATTTCTTTGCAGTCTGATTTTGTCTAACTTTTTGTGTTTGTTTTGTCCTTTCTGCAGGCTGCGGGATCATAGTTCCTCTTGCTTCTGGAGTCTGCGTCCTATGGTGTTAGGTTGGTCCAGGGGCTTGTTTAGGCTTTCTGGTTGGAGGGACTGGTGCCTGCCTACTGATGGGTGGGGTTAGGTTTTTATCCTCTGGTGGGTAGGGTCATGTCAAGGGTGTGCTTAGAGGTGGCTTTAAGCTCAGTACAACTTTAGGCAGCCTGTCTGCTGATGGGTGGCACTGTGTTCACCCTGCTGGTTTTTGGTGTGAGGTGTCCCAGCACTGGAACCTGCAGGCTGTTGAGTGTGGCCAGGTCTCAGTGCCAAAATGGTTACCTCTGGGAGAGCTCATGGCAATCAATATTCCCTGGAGCCTCCACCACCAGTGTCCTTGACCCCATAGTGAGCCACAGCTATGCCCCGCCTCCCTCAGAGACCCTCCATGACCTACAGGTACTTCTAGCCCAGGATCCCATGGAATTACTGCTTTCTGCTGGGTCCCAGTGCATGTGAAATCTTGTGTGTGCCTTCCAAGAATGGAATTTCTCTTATCCCCAGTCCTGTGAAGCTCCTCCACTCAAGTCTCACTGGTCTTCAAAGCCAAATGCTGTGGGGGCTCCCCTTCCTTTTGCCAGACCCTCAGGCTGGGGAGCCAGATCTGGTGCTCGAACTCTCCTATGTGAGAACCTTTGAGATACAGTTATTTTCCAGTTTGTGTGTCACCCATCCAGCAGTTATGGAATTTGATTATGTCATGAAATTTCCCCTCCTACCATCTCTTTGGGGCTTCTTCTTTGTTTTTAAACGTAGCATATCTTTTCAGTAGGTTCCAATCTTTTTTGTCAATGGGTGTTCAGTAGTTGTGATTTTAGTGTTTTCATGAGAGGAGGTGAGCTTGTCTTTCTACTGCAGGTTCTTGTATGGAATCAAGGGGCTGTTTTAATTTGGATGCTTGTTGCCTCTTTCCTCAGTGTGTGCTGGCTGTTATCCATTTAATATGGGGTGTATAGGTTTGGTGGCCTGTGCATACTCTCAGTATGTTGAGGTAGCAATTGGCGCCCACCCACATGTCTCTCAGTGGTGGCAGTAGTCTATCATCCCTGGAACAGCAGGGGCTGCACTTGGCATCTTCTTGTGGGTCCCTTAGATGTGGCGGTGGCCCACACACACCTGGGACAGCAGGGACAGTGATTGCCACCTGCTAGCAGATCCCCTAGCTGTGGTGGCAGCCTGTGACCTCCTCTGGGGCCCATGATGTCAGCAGTGGCTTGCACCCACCCCCAGAGCTCATGTAGGTTGTGTCCTGTTGTTTGAGAGCCCATGCACAGGGAAAGAAACTCCTAT
This sequence comes from Mesoplodon mirus, assembly GCF_964341445.2. Taxonomy (NCBI): domain Eukaryota; kingdom Metazoa; phylum Chordata; class Mammalia; order Artiodactyla; family Ziphiidae; genus Mesoplodon; species Mesoplodon mirus. Next base: position 50,091,506 of record NC_138984.1, read on the forward strand.
GGCTGTCCCGTCCCTCTGCTCAGGTGCCCCCCACCCCAAATTGCACCTTGCCTTTCTGGTGGGCTCAGGCCTCTTCCAAGTACACCCTCAGTTGTCACACTCCAGCCTTTTCAGGCTGTCTCCCCACAGTCAACCCCAGGTTTCTACCTGGGTCTGACCTCTGAAGCCTGAGCTTCAGCACCCAGCCACTGCCCTCACCAGTGGATGAGTGTCTCAGGTTGGGGAGTTCAGGGCAGCAGTAGCAACTGTCTGTGCAGATCACTCTCCAGTTTGCCCTCTGAAAACCGTTTGCTGTGTTTTCCTCTGAGGCTCTGAAGCTCCCCCTCCATCCAGGCTGATCTTCCCACCACTGAGGGGGTTTCCCAGGGTTAGGGAAGCTTTCATCCTTCACAGCTCCCTCCGTGGGGCACAGGTCCCATCCGGATTCCTTTCTCTTTTATTTTTTTCCTTTTTTCTTTTTTCCTACCTGGTTATGTGGAGGATTTCTTGCCCTTTTGGATGTCTTAGGTCTTCTGCCAGCATTCAGTAGATGTTATGTGTGACTCCTTCCACTTGTAGATGTGTTTCTGATGTATTTGTGGAGGAGGTAAGCTCCACATCTTATTCCTCCATCATCTTGATTCCTCCCTCTGTATACTGTTAATTAAAGGAATGAAGGTAGGTAAAAAATGGAGTCTAAGCAGTACCTAAGTAGTATACATATACACACACATTCATATATATATTCATATAATGTACATATATTCATGTATAATGTATACATTATATGTAGCACTACTTATGTACTTAGTACATATATATGAGTACATCATATATATATACCTGCATGCACATATATACATGTATGTGTATACACACATATCTCTAGTGCATATATATATATATATATATATATATATATATATATATATATATAATCATGATATTTATACAATGATATCTTTGATAGAAATACTTCCTGCTTACTCTTTACACAAGAACATGGGTATTCATTTCTCTTCCAATTAAATAGCATTAATAAAACTGATTCTCCTATCTTGGCAAAGTTGGACATTAGGCATTGAGATGGTGCATTAGCATCTAAAGAACAAGGAAACTTGGATCCCTCCATGACTGGATGTAAAAGAAAGAGTCATAAACAACCCACACCAGTATATTTGGTGGCCAAGTGTGTGGGTTCTATCAGACAACTTAGTGCTTAAGTAATATACTCAATGATATCATTCTGTAAGTGATCCATGACTTCGTATTTATTATTGCAATCAAATTGAGTATGAGTATATACTTGTGTTTGGACATAAAACATGTTTTTAATAATAGTTCTTTATGTAGACACAGCTTAACATTAACTTCTTTTAAAATGATATAATCAAATTATATTGACACTGAATATCCATGTATTTTGAACAAGATTAAGATCAGCATCTCATTTGATTTAGGCCATATGTACCCTGAGAAGAAAAGATATAATGAGACAGTCTTGAAATGTAGTAAGTGTTTACCTATACCAACTAGTTGTCATCCTACTGAGAGAAAAGACACCATCCTGATGCTCTGGATGTAATAAATTGTGGTCATGAAGTTAGCCTATTAGGAAGTACCTCTTGGAGATTAAGGAGATTACCATGTTAGAGATGCAATTTTTGTTTTTAAGTAGTGAGTACTCAAAGGCCTGTAAAAAAATGTTTGTGTTTACCACTAACAAATGAATCCAATTACATTATCCAAACTGGAAAAGAAGTAAGGCTGTCACTGTTTGCAGATGACATGATACTGTACATAGAGAATCCTAAAGATGCTATCAGAAAACTACTAGAGCTACTCAATGAATTTGGTAAATTAGCAGGATACAAAATTAATGCACAGAAATCTCTTGCATTCCTACACACTAATGATGAAAATCTGAAAGAGTAAGGAAACACTCCCATTTACCATTGCAACAAAAAGAATACAATACCTTGGAATAAACCTATCTAAGGAGACAAAAGACCTGTATGCAGAAAACTAGAAGACACTGATGAAAGAAATTAAAGAAAGATGATAGAAACAGATGGAGAGATATACCATGTTCTTGGATTGGAAGAATCTACATTGTGAAAATGACTATACTACCCAAAGCAATCTACAGATTCAATGCAATCCCTATCAAACTACCAATGGCATTTTTCACAGAACTAGAAAAAAGATTTCACAATGTATATGGAAACAAAAAAGACACCAAATAGCCAAAGCAATCTTGAGGAAGAAAAACGGAGCTGGAGGAATCAGGCTCCCTGACTTCAGACTATACTACAAAGCTACAGTAATCAAGACAGTATGGTACTGGCACAAAAACAGAAATATAGTTCAATGGAACAGGATAGAAAGCCCAGAGATAAACCCACACACATATGGTCACCTTATTTTTGATAAAGGAGGCAAGAATATACAATGGAGAAAAGACAGCCTCTTCAATAAGTGGTGCTGGGAAAACTGGACAGCTACATGTAAAAGAATGAAATTAGAACATTCCCTAACACTATATACAAAAATAAACTCAAAATAGATTAAAGACCAAAATGTAAGGCAAGACACTATAAAACTCTTAGAGTGTTCTGCCTATGTTTTCCTCTATGACATAAATCACAGCAAGATCCTTTTTGACCCACCTCCTACAGAAATGGAAATGAAAGCAAAAATAAACAAATGGGACCTAATGCAATTTAAAAGCTTTTTGCACAGTAAAGGAAACCATAAATAAGATGAAAAGACAACCCTCAGAATGGGAGAAAATATTTGCAAATGAAGCAACTGACAAAGGATTAATCTCCAAAATATATAAGCAGCTCATGCAGCTCAATATGAAAAAAAACCCAATCCAAAAATAGGCAGAAGACCTAAATAGGCATTTCTCCAAAGAAGATATACAGATTGCCAGAAAACACATGAAAAGATGGTCAACATCATTAATCATTAGAGAAATACAAATCAAAACTACAATGAGGTATCACCTCACACCAGTCAGAATGACCATCACCAAAAAATCTAAGAAAAATAAATGCTGGAGAGGGTGTGGAGAAAAGGGAACCCTTGTGCACTTCTGGTGGGAATGTAAATTGATACAGCCACTATGGAGAACAGTATGGAGGTTCCTTAAAAAACTAAAAATAGAGCTACCCTATGACCCAGCAATCTCACTACTGGGCATATACCCTGAGAAAACCATAATTTAAAAATAGTCATGTACCACAATGTTCATTGCAGCACAATTTACAACAGCCAGAACATGGAAGCAACCTAAGTGTCCACTGAGAGATGAATGGATAAAGAAGATGTGGCATATATATACAGTGGAATATTACTCAGCCATAAAAAGGAACAAAATTGAGTTATTTGTAGTGAGGTGGATGGACCTAGTGTCTGTCATACAGAGTGAAGTAAGTCAGAAAGAGAAAATCAAATACTGTATGCTAACACATATATATGGAATCTAAAAAAATGGTTCTGATGAACCTAGGAGCAGGACAGGAATAAAGACACAGATGTAGAGAATGGACTTTAGGACACAGGGAGGGGGAAGAGTACACTGGGATGAAGTGAGAGATTAGCATTGACATATATCCACTACCAACCATATATAAAATAGATAGCTAGTGGGAAGCAGCTGCATAGCACAGGGAGATCATCTTGGTACTTTGTGACCACCTAGAGGGGTGGGATAGGGAGGGTGGGAGGGAGACACAAGAGGGAGGGGATATGGGGATATATGTATATGTATAACTGATTCACTTTGTTATACAGCAGAAACTAACAACATTACAGAGCAATTATACTCCAAAAAAGATGTTAAAAAACAAACAGAACAAATTACATTGCATTTTACTTTCCCTCACAAGAGATACTAAACAAACAAATATCATTAAAAGTATAGTCTCTAAGAGTTAAAAAGAAACAAAGATTCTTTAACTATATCAAAGCACGGAATGAACAAATTAAGAGACCTAAGAACTCTTCTAATATTTTAATCATAACTACCCAGAGCCATCCACACCATTCACAGCTAAATACATGTATTTGCCAGCCTCCCTCAAAGTTGTCCTCAGCACCTCCCTTCCTGTATTCAGACAGCCGTTTTCTCATAATTCAAAACCTTACTGAAAGATTATATAGAGAAAGAAACTAAGATATCGTGCTTTTGAAACTTTAAGTAATATTTCAAAATTACAACAGGGACAATTATTTGAAAGCCAAATCTTTTGCTTATAAGAGTTGGACATTTTAGGAAAATAAAATGCTCTTAAGATTAAAAGGCTAAAATCTAGAAGGAAACAAGATAGAATATATGCAAGAAACAGTAGATGGGGAAAAGTCTAGAGGAGGATACGGATCATGTCACCCATCAGTCTCCACTGTGGTTGCAACAGCTGTAGGGGAGGAAGAGGGTTTCCTTCAGAAGGACTAAGTGGGGCTCACCTCACAGGATAAAGGTATGCAGATAAAAGTGTCCAGAGTTGGCATCCAGTGGTTGGTCATCTTATGGCAAATATACTCCAAGTTTTTAATGTTCCGAGACTGCATGACATGCTCCCAATCCCTATAGTCCACATAGCCTGTGAGATGGAGATATACTAGCACACCTTCTCACTGTCTGTCATATGTGGAAGATTTCTCCTCAACCAGGACCTTATCTTCCTCCATGTTTATTTAAAGAGTTGATACACTTTGCTCAGCTATACCTAACTACCAACAGACAAACCCTCCTTTGCAATGGCCTGGAACTCTCATATTTCACTGAGTATTCCTCAAACTTTTCTGTGCAAATGCATCACCTGGGGATCTAATTAAAACACAAATTCTGACTCAGTAGATCTAGAGTGCAGTCTGAGATTCTGTCTTTCTAACAAGCTGCTAGATGATGGCAGTGCATTAGCCTGAAGGCCATACTTTGTGTTGGGAGGTCATTCAAGTCTCAACCGTGAATGCATATCAGCCTCACATGGTAATAAGTTTAAAACAGCATTGCCCAAGCCTCAAAAGCCTCTTTCCAAAAAGATTTTGTTGTAACAGGTCTGAGGTGATAACAATATACCAGTATTTTTTTAAAAGCTCACTGGTGATTTCTACTATGCACTGGTACTACGAAGAACTACTAAGTACTTAGCAGGACTAAGCACATTGGAGTAAGGAGTTAAAGAAGGGAAAACCTCCAGCACCTGCTTGGGTGGGACTGACAAGAAACCAGTGAATGTAAAACTCTTTTGCCAAACCAATAGTTGTCAATGTAAAATCCAGCCCTGTTTTGTAGGTAAATATTTATACACACATCGTAAACTTTCTACATTTTGATTCACAGGAAATGAGTCAGATTTGCTCTTTTTATTATAGCATGATTAATTTTACTTGTATATAAAATGTCAGTAATCAGTTTTTGACATTAAAAATTATTAGTAAAAGCTAAAGTCTCTTTGAAAATAAACTGCCCGGGGATTAACATGCAGATTTCCCTAAATCGCTCATATTTATAAACCAAATAAAAAATGATCAGATGACCAGCAATGCTTCATTAAATAGGTGTGTGTGTGCGCTGCTTCACACTGACATCTAAGTGACAATGTAACTCTAAAGCAAGATTTTATGATGGAAATTTCAATTATGACTTTTATCTTAATGCTTTGGTCCAGTGAGAAAACAGTTGAGGTAAAGTAATATTTTTAAGGGCATGGACTATAAATAACAATCTGGAGGAGTCTTACCTTTGCTTATATCAAAGGAACTTAAGCATCAAATCCTTTCATTAACAATAATTTTAGAGTTATTACAAAACTTATATATTATAAAAATGATCATATATTTTGGAGGTGGATCTTTGAATATAGAACTTCAAGACATTTAAGAAGTTCTCTATTTTATATTCCTGAACTAAATAAAACTACTCTTGACAGATGAGAATTTAATCTACCTTAAATTACCACTAGAGAAATCAATTCACAATCTTCCCACACAATAATCAATTGCATTTATTAATTGTCTAGAATTGCATCTTTCTGTGTATTCCAAATATGTTTTAGTTAAGCTAGTTTGGCCTTAGCCAAAGAGGAAAAAAAATGACACTTCTCAGTGTTAAAACTAATCACATATATTAACAGTGCTGTGAGGTTGTCTTTTAAGAATTTGTTTCACTGTAGAATGATTTTAGCTCCCAAATGAAATGTATACATTTTTATTCCCATTTGGTTGCCTAGGATCTGTCTCTAGCTCTGAACCACATAACCATTTCCTGTTAAGGTATTATTTCCCCCACTGTATATACTCTAGGTGAAACAATGTGCTGTACTGCTCTCCTCTAGCCAAGGTTTGGAACACTACTCAAGTTCTATGTAAGTCAACAATCCCCAGGATTTTTGTTGTCAGTTGCACAGTTCCTTTGGTCCCTTTTTAAGGCTTACCTGGTATGGTATTTTTTCCGGTTGTAAACCTCATTCTTGATGATAATGCCAAAACAATGGGACCTCCCTAAAGAATTACCTTTACTACAAAAGTTTTTCACAAGCCAGCTCATGTTTCTGAACTTTTAAGTTTATTTCACATTGAAATTTGATCCATCATTCCATCTCTCTCACTAGATAGATAGATACTCATTTAAAAAGACACATAGATTTACTTAAGTGTCTGTTATTGAAATTTTACTGTAATTACAAATACTGCATAGAAACTCATTTTCAGGATTTCTATAATCAGAAACCAATGAGCATACTAAAATTGCAAGTGCATGGAGGCATCACTGTAATTATGTTGTTTCTTCCCAGTTAAAATAGCCTAAAATTTGTCAACTCTGTAAAAGTAACAGTCAAATTAACTCTGATATGGTAATTGATCACAGTGATCTGTTTTTGTATGTGATTTTAAATGAAACATTTTAAAAAATCTTTTTATCTTTTAGTACTTTTTGTAAGTGCTCTCCTGATAGTACCATGATGTGCCATTGCACCCATTAAACTCTGTCGTTTAAACTGGAGAAATTTCTTGATATTTTTGAATCTCAGATTTCTTCCTATAAAATGGAAATAATTTCTAGATTATTAAGTGGGGAAGTTGTTTTTCCTTCAAATATTTCAATATTTAAGAGGAAAATAATCATAATGATTTTCCTAATCTATATGATTCTAACAGAACATCTGGGTTTTCTGCAATAGCTTTAGCTAAATTTCTGAAATAATTGTATATCACAATAGAGAGACAAATTAAAGACCTCAAATTCTAAGATAGTAAATATGTATTAAGTGCTTTTGAGTTCTAGGTAGAAAATAACATAAGAATAACTTTTTTGAAAAAATAAAACATTAGAAAAATAGGCTATTTAAGATATTTTAATAAAACACCTACCAAAACCTTAATTTTTTAAATAAATCATTCAAATTATAAAATTTAATTAGAGTCTCAAGATGTAACTAGGTTCAAGTTTTCAAGTTTGTGCAATACTGTGGTTTCAACTAAGTATTTAACAAGCAAAATGTGACGATTTGTCAGTGCAAACAATCCAAATTGTTTTTAATATTTAATTATAAAAATTTTTCAAACATACAGCCAAGTTTATCAACATTAATATTTTACTTTGTTTAATATTCGTTTTGTCATATATTGATCTATCTCCCTATTTATTTATCAATCAGTTGGGTTCTGACATTATCTACATGGAGTTAGTATCAGGTCAAGAGTTAAGGACTCAGTCTCCTAAGACTGCCCCTCTCCCGACTTTAGACACCAATAGCAAGTCTAGGTTATCAGCTGTTCTTCTGACTGGTAATAAACTGGAGGGTCCCATGACTTCCTCCTCAGATTCAATAATTTTCTAGAATAATTATCAGAGCCAAGGAAAACAGTTTACTTACTAGATTACCATTTTATTATAAAAGAGACAACTCAGGAACAGCAAGGTGGAAGAGATGCATAGGGCAAGTATGTGGGAAGGGTCAAGGAGCTTCCATGTTCTCTCTGGGAACATCATTCTCCTGGCACCTCCATGTGTTCCCCAACAAGGAATTTTTCTGAAGCCCTTCAGTTAGGATTTTTATGGAGGCTTCATTATGTAGGCAAAGTTGATCAAATTCTGGGTTGTTAGGGATTAAATCAATCTCCAACCTCTCTCCTACCCTCAGCAGTCTGGGGATGGGTCTGAAAGTTCCAACCCTCTAATCACAGGGTTGGTTCCTCTGGCAAACAGTCCTCATCCTTAGGCAGTTTCCAAAGGTCACCTCATTAACATAAAGTCAGGTATGGTTGACAAGAATTTGTTATAAATATAAAGATACCTTTGTCACTCTTATCAATCAGGAAATTCACAATATTACACTGGGTCATAGAGTAGATGAATGACTAGTTTTATAAGGAACTGTCAACATTTTTTTCCCAAAAACTGTGCACCACATTACATCCCCACAAAGTATGTCTGAGAGTTCAGATTTCTCCACATCCTTGGCAACAGCAGGTGTTATAGGTCTTTTTAAATTTTAGTCATTTTTGTGGGTATGCTGTTGTATTTCATTGTGGTTTTAAGTTGCAATTCCTGAGGACTTGGTATGTTGAGAATTTTTTTCAAATTCTTAGTAGCCATGCATTTCTGAAGTGTCTATTCACATATTTTCCTCTTTTTCAATTTTTAGATTAAGTTATGGAAGTTTGTCCTGGATACTGGTATTTGATCAGATATGTATTTTACAAATATTTTCTCCCAGACTGTGCCTTGCATATTCATTTTCTTCATGATGTATTTTAATGAGCAGAATTATTACTTTTAATGAATTATAGTTTATCAGTTTTTTATGCTTATTTCTTTCTGTGACCTGTTTTCAAATTGTTTGTTTATGCCAAGTCACAAAAATAGTCTCCTAAAGAAATGAAAATCAAATTACAATGAGGTACCACCTCACACTAGTCAGAATGACCATCATTAAAAAGTGTAAAATAAATTCTGGACAGTGTGTGGAGAAAAGGGAACCCTCTTACACTGTTGGTGGGAATGTAAATTGGTGCAGCCACTGTGAAAAAAAGTATAGAGGTTCCTCAAAAAACTAAAAATAGAGTTGCCATATATCTGGAGAAAACGATAATTCAAAAAGATATATGTACCCCTATGTTCATAGCAATGCTGTTTACAATAGCTAAGACATGGAAACAATCTAAATGTCCATCAACAGATGATTGGATAAAGAAGATGTGGTGTATGTGTGTGTATACACACACACACACACACACAAAATGAAATATTACTCAGCCATTAAAAAGAGTGAAGTGATGCCATTTGCAACAACATGGATGGACCTAAAGATTATCATACTAAATGAAGTAAGTCAGAAAGAGAAAGACATATACCATACAATATCACTTATATGTGGAATCTAAAATATGACACAAATGAACATATCTACAAAACAGAAACAGACTCATTGACGTAGAGAACAGACTTATGGTTGCTAAGGGGAATGGGGGTGGGAGAGGGAAGGATTGGAAATTTGAGATTAGCAGATGCAAACTAGTATAGTATATAGGATAGATAAACAACAAGGTCCTACTGTATAGCATAGGAAACTATATTCAATATCCTATGATAAACCAGAATGGAAAAGAATATGAAAAAGAATATATATATATGTGTGTGTGTGTGTGTGTATATATATATATATATATATATATATATATATATATATATATATATATATATATATAACTGAGTGACTTTGCTGTACAGCAGAAATTAAACACATTGTAAATCAACTATACTTCAATAAAATCTTTAAAAAATCTATATTTCCCTGTGTTTTAGCATTTTACTTTATATTTATGTCTATGGCTTAACATGAATTATTTTAATATATGTATATATATAGTAGGAGGTCTCCTACATGTTTAGCCCATGAATCATGTATACAGGAGATGTGTGACATGATTAGACAGATATTGTTAAGAAGGAAATGTGCTTCTCCACTCTCTTTTCTTTCCTAATCATCTTGATGCAGATGCACATTATATTAGAAGACACTCTAAATATGGTGGAGTCACTGTATATAATGAAACTGAGTTCCTAAATCAGCCCTTAGAAGAAATCAATTGCCAGTCTGAAAGTTCTCTGAATGAGAAATAGATTTATATCATCGCTGAACCATTATGTATGTTTGGGTTTGTTCCTTATAACAATGAGGATTAATCTAATATACCCCGACTCTGTTTCAGTTCCTTACCCCAAGGGTTAGAATTGATGATTGGGTATAGCTTACAGATAGATTTTTGGATATGTCTTTCACAAACTAGTCGGTAATCTAATACATAAATAAAAGTAAGATGAATGGTTTGAATTTTTTAAATGGTTGATTCTATATGTCCCATAATACAACACCCATGTCAAAGGAGGCATTAAAGTTATTACTAGCATAGGAGAACTAAATTGAAATAGTATCATCTGAAAGGCCTTGTCACAACTTTATATAAATTCACAAGGAAAATTCTAATGATGTCTCTTGGAAAGTTGAGGTAGGGGACTTTCAGATTGGCCACATGTCAAGAGTTTAGCTAATCCATTCCATAGTATTGCTTCCTTGGCATCCATTTTGTTTGGCCAAGTGGCTAGCAGTGACCTTAAACTGACACTAGACCCTCATGCAAGTGCATAACCTAGATAGCAGCCCATAGTGTCACAAGTAAATGTAAATTCCTGATATGGACTTCCCCAACAGTCTTGTGATCAACAATCTCCCTGCTTCTAACAAACACCCTCCCCTTATGTGTCCCTTAGATAAGAACTCTAAGGGGCTTAGTAAAATCCTGCTCTTTTATAGTTGACCAATCTGGCCTTATCCCTAGAACCCCAAAGCACTTCACCCACAGACCCTAGTAAGGCATGTGCTCTAGGTCCTAATGCTCTCTCTCTGCACTCAACCTTGACCCCCCACCACAACCCTATGTGGCCCCTCGAGGCATGCCAGGTACTTCCTTCAGGACCTGTGAATAATAACCCTCTCTATTTCAAATTCTCTTGTGGTCTGTTATTGAACCACAGCTCACCATCTGGCACCCTGTGCTCCACTTAACAAGTCTTAATTTGACAAATTCATAGTACCACAGCTATAGTGATATTGGTTACCCCCTTTCCCTGGTGGGAGAAATATTATGGCATAGGAAAAAATATACTATGTTGCCTTTTGATTTATAGGCTAGAATGACAATAGTATACAAATTGCAATTTGCTGTTAAAAACTATTATCATAATGTGAAATTAAACATTCTATACCAAATAATCTCTGCATATCAAATACATTGCACATACTATTATTACATGAATTCTAAAAAAGCATATGTTCTGAGGTTATCACTTCCATAGGATACTAAAAATTATGTGAGAAAAAAATAGTTTTCCTTCTTAAATTTAGGAAAGGCTGATTTAAGCAAGTTGACTCTTTACAATTATACCTCCTCTGGCCATGCTTAAAATTATTCCCAGGGGCAGGGAACACAAGGAAAATGGAAAAGAGAGTAATCAAGGAAACATATGGTCCAGGTCACATCTTTCATGCCCAAACTGTTGTCAGCTCAAATGTCACATTTTCATCAATGTGTTCTTCCATCTCAAAATGCTAATATTCCTTACTTACTTTTTAATATGTTTCCTTTTCTTAAAAGTTATTTGCTACAATTTAAAATTACTTGCTTATTCACTTTCTTCCATCAATATAATAAAATTTACCTTAGAATAAAAACATTATCTATCATATACACAACTTTATGTCTACACTTGGTTATCATCCCCTTCTCTCTTCTCATTATCTCCATAACTGACTCCAATTGATCTCCATCCTGACTCTCTTCCTGAAATAAGTCTTAGCAAGAATAATGATGATTTAATAATGATGCTGAGAATTGGACATCCACATGCAAAAGAATGAAAATAGAACCTTATCTTGTGCCATGAAAAAGAATGAAAATAGAACTTTATCTTGTGCCATACATAGTAATTAACTTTAAATGGATTAAAGACAAATGTAAGACTTGAAACCAACAAACTCCTAGAATAAAACATAGGGTAAAAGTCCCTTGACATTGGTATTGGCAATGGTTTGGGGATATAACACCAAAGTACAGGGAACAAAAGAAAATATAAACAAGTGGTATTATATCCAACTAAGAAGCTTTTGTTTAGCAAAGGAAATCATCAAGAAAATGAAAGGGCAATCAATAGAATGGGAAAAAATGTTTGCAAACCATATATCTGATAATGGGTTAATAATATTAAAAAGATAAGGAACCCATATGACTCAATAGAAGAAATAAAATGAAAACAGAAACAGTTCTGAGACTGCACCTCGTTTAAGAAAGATATTTTCTTTACAGATTATTCAGTGATGTTTTGCTAACTACTTCTGAAAAGCCACCATTTAAGACTCCAAGAAATATATGAGACATTGAGAATTGCCAAAGAATGTTTAGAAAGGAGACTAATTGAAGAACAGAAACAGATAAACCAGCATCGAAGACTGACGAGAGCTTAGTCTTACAATGGATCTGAAGAGGAAAGAAAAAAGAGGAAGATTTTAGCTCAGAAGAAGTCAAAATGTTTTGCTGTTGAAAATAGTGAAGAGCATTCAGCAAAATACAGCAACTCCAATAATTGAACAGGATCTGGGGTCCACTCACCTCTTACATCCCCAACTCCACCCTCCACAACAGACAAAAAATTGAGGCTCTAGTGTTATTAAAGGTCACACAAGTGGGGGGTACTAGAGCCACGATTCAAATTTGGTTCTGTCTTTGCTCATCTACCTGATTTTTCCTGAGTTCCTGCTCTCTCGGGTGCACTGAAGGGCCTATGCTGTTAAACACTGTGTTTGGCTGTTTTGAAAAGAGCCCTGAAAGAAGAGTTAGAAACCCCAGGCTTGTGTCGTAGCTCCACTATTTTTTGAGTGACCTTGGACAAGTAATTTCAATTTGATGAAGTGGTCTTTTAAAAGAATTCCTGAAGGGAGAAAAGATGGTGGAGTAGAAGGACTTGAGCTCACCCCCTCTCATGAAAACACTAAAATCACAACTAACTGCTGAAAAAGCATTGACAAAAAAAGACTATAAAGTATCAAAAAATTTATTCTATATCCAAAGTCAAAAAGAAGCCACAATGAGATGATAGGAGGAATGCTTTTGTGACATAATCAAATTGCATACTCACCAGGTGGGTAACCCACAAGCTGGAAACATTATATTGTAGAGTTTCTCCCACAGAAGTGAGAGTGCTGAGCCCCACATCAGGCTCCCCAGCCTGGGGACCTGGCATCATGAGAAGGAACCCCCAGAGCATTTGGCTTTGAAAGCCAGTGAGGATTGAGTGCAGGAGTTCCACAGGACTGGGGGAAACAGGGAATCCACTCTTGGAGGGTACACACAAGGTTTCCCATGAACTGGGACACAGGGCAAATCAGTGACTCCACAGGATCCTGGGCCAGAACTACCTGAGGGTCTTGGAGGGTCTCCTGCAGAGGTGGGGTTGGCTGTAGCCCACTGTGGGGGCAAGGACACTTGTGGCAAGACCCCAGGGAGTATTCCTCAACATGAGCTCTCCTGGAGGTGGCCATTTTGGCACTGAGACCTGGCCTCACACAACAGCCTGCAGGCTCCAGTGTTGAGATACCCCAGGCTAAACAAACAGGGTGGGAACACAGTCCCAACCATCAATAGACAGGCTGCCTAAAGTTTTCCTGAGCCCACAGCCACTTCTAGACGTGCCTATCTAGAAACGGCCCTGTCCACCATAGGGAAAAGACCACATTCCAATGACCAGTGGGCAGGCACCAGTCCTTCCCACAAGGAGGCCTTCACAAGCCCCTGGACCAACCTCACCTACCAGAGGGCAGACACCAGAACTAAGAAAAACTACAATCTGGCAGCCTGCCAGAATGGAGACCACAAACACTGCAAGTAAGACAAAATGAGATGGCAGAGAAATATGTTCCAGAAGAAGGAACAAGATAAAACCTCAGAAAAAATACTAAGTGAAGTGGAGATAAGCAATCTGCCTCAAAAAGAATTCAGAATAATCATAGTAAAGATGATCAAAGATCTTGGAAAAAGAATGGAGGTGCAGACTGAGAAGATACAAGAAATGTTTAACAAAGAGCTAGAATATTTAAAGAACAAGTAAACAGAGATGAACAATAAAAAACTGAAATGAAAAATACACTAGAAGGAATCCATAGCAGAATAAATGAGGCAGCAGAATGGATAACTGAGCTGGAATACAGATTGGTGGAAATCACTGCCATGGAACAGAATAAAGAAAAAAGAATGAAAATAAATGAGGACAGTCTAAGAGACTTCTGGGACAACATTAGGTGTAGTTACATTACCATTATAGGAGTCCCAGGTGGAGAAGAGAGATAGAAAGGGCCTGAGAAAATATTTGGAAAGGTAATAAACAAAAATTTCTATTATCAAGGGAAAGGAAACACTCAAGGAAGCACAGAGAGACCCATACAGGCTAATCTCAAGCAGGAACATGCCAAGAAACATATTAATCAAATGGATAAAAGTTAAAGACACAGAGAAAATATTAAAAGCAACTAGAGAAAAGCAACAGGTAACATACAAGGAATCCCCATAAGGTTATCAGCTGATTTTTCAGCAAAAAAGTCTGCAGGTCAGAAGGGAGAAATATGAAATATTTAAATTGATGAAAGGGGAAAACCTACAATGAAGAATACTCTACCCAGCAAGGCTCACATTCCGACTTGGCAGAGAAATCAAAAGCTTTACAGACAAGCAAAAGCTGAGAGAATTTAGCACCACCAAACCAACTTTAAAACAAATGCTAAAGGAACTTCTCTAGGGGCAAAAGAAAAAGCCACAACCAGAAACAAGAAAATTACAAATGAGAAAGATCATCAGTAAAGGCAATCATAAGGTAAAGGTAGGAAATCATCTATACACAAATATGACATCAAAACCAGAAATTGTTTTGAGGAGAGTACACATGCATGATATTGGAAATGCATTGGAAATTAAAAGACCAGCAACTTAAAACAATCTTGTGTGTGTGTATATATATATATATATATATATATATATATATATATATATATATATATATTGCTAGATCAAAACCTCATGGTAACTGCAAACCAAAAATTTATAATAGATACACATACAAAAAAGAAAAAGCAATTCAAGCACAACACTAAAGATAATCATCAAATCACAAGAGAGAACAAAAGAGGAAGGGAAGAAAAAAGACCTACAAAACCACATCCAAAACAATTAAGAAATGGCAGTAAGAACATACATATTGATAATTACCTTAAATGTAAATGGATTAAATGCTTCAACCAAAAGATATAGACTGACTGAATGGAAAGAAAAACAAGGCTCATATATATGCTGTCTACAAGAGACCCACTTCAGACCTAGGGACACATAGAGACTGAAAGTGAGGGGATGGAAAAAGATATTCCATGCAAATGGAAATCAAAAACAGCTGGAGGAACAAGTCTCATATCAGACAAAATAGACTTTAAAATAAAGAATGTTACAAGAGACAAGGAAGTACACTACATAATGATGAAGGGATCAATCCAAGAAGAAGATATAATAATTGTAAGTATTTATTCACTCAGCATAGGAGCACCTCAATACATAAGGCAAATGCTAACAGCCATAAAATCCAAAATCAACAGTAACGCAATAGTATTGGTGGATATTAACACTCCAATTACTTCAATGGACAGATTATCCAGAGAGAAAGTCAACAAGGAAACACAGGCCTTAAGTGACACATTAGACTAGATGGACTTAACTGATATTTATTGAGCATTCCATCCAAAAGTATCAGGATACACATTCTTCTCAAGTGCACATGGAACATTCTCCAGGATAGATCACATGCTGGGTCACAAGGCAAGCCTAAGTAAACTTAAGAAACTTGAAATTATGTCAAGCTTCTTTTCAGACCCAAACTCTGAGATTAGAAATTACAAGAAAAAAAAACTAAAAAACACAAACACATGTAGGCTAAACAATATGTCAATAAACAACCAATGAATAACTGAATAAATCAAAGAGGAAATAAAAAAATACCTGGAGACAAATGACAACAAAAACATGAAGATCCAAAACCTATGGGATGCAGCAAAAGCAGTTCTAAGAGGGAAGTTGATAGCAATACAATCTTACCTCAGGAAACGAGAAAAGTCTCAAACAACCTAACTTTGCACCTAAAGCAACTAGAGAAAGAAGAAAAAATAAAACCCAAAGTTAGTAGAAAGAAACAAATCATAAAGATCAGAGTTGAAAAAAATGAACTAAAGACAAATAAAGCAATATAAAAGATCAATGTAATGAAATCTGATGCTTTGAAAAGATAAACACAATTGATAAACCTTTAGCCAGACTCATCAAGACAAAAAGGGAGAGGACTTAAATCAATAAAATTAGAAATGAAATAGGAGAAGTTACAACTGGCACCACAAAAATACAAAGGATCATAAGAGACTACTACAAGTAACTATATGGACAACCTAGAATAGATGGACAAATTCTTAGAAAGGTACAACCTACACAGACTGAACCAGGAAGAAATAGAGAATACGACCAGAACAATCACAAGTACTGAAATTGAAACTGTGATTTAAAAATTCCTAACAGACAAAAGTCCAGGACCAGATGACTTCACAGGCAAATTCTATCAAACACTTAGAGAAGAGTTAACACCTGTTCTCCTGAAACTGTTCCAAAAAATTGCAGAGCAAAGAACATTTCCAAACTCATTCTATGAGACCACCATCACTCTGATACCAAAATCTGACAATGATACCACAAAAAAAGAAAAGTACAGACCAATATCACTGATGAACATAGACATAAATATCCTCAACCAAGTGTTAGCAAACTGAATCCAACAATACATTAAAAGGATCATACACCATGATTAAGTGGGGTTTATCCCAGTGATGTAAGGATTTTTCAATATGTGTAAATCAGTCACTGTAACACACCATATTAACAAATTGAAGAATAAAAACCATATAATCGTCTCAATAGATGCAGAAAAAGATTTTGACAAAATCCAACACACATTTATGATAAAAAATAATCTCTCCAGAAAGTGGGCATAGAGGAACCTACATCAACATAGTAAAGGCCACATAAGACAAACCCACAGGTAACATTCATACTCAATGGTGAAAAGCTGAAAGCATTTCCTCTAAGATCAGGAACAAGAGATGATGAAAGAAATCGAAGATGACACAAGCAGAAAGATATACTGTGTTCTTGGTTTGGAAGAATTAATATTCTGAAAAGGATTATACTATTCAAGGCAATCTACAGATTCAATACAATCTCTATCAAATTGCCAGTGGCATTTTTCACAGAACTAGAACAAAAAATTTAAAGTTTGTATGGAAACACAAAAGACTCCAAATAGCCAAAGCAATGCTGAGAAAGTAAAACAGAGCTGGAGGAATGAGGCTCCTTGAGTTCAAACTATAGTACAATGCTACCATCACCAAAACAGTATGGTACCAGCACAAAAACAGAAATACAGATCAATGGAATAGGATAGAAAGCCCAGAAATAAACCCACACACCACACCTATGGTCATTTAATCTATGACAAAGGAGGGAAGACTATATAATGGAAAAAAAGACAGTCTCTTCAATAAGTGGTGCTGGGAAAACTGGACAGCTACATGTAAAATAATGAAATTAGAACATTCTTTAACACCATATACAAAAATAAACTCAAAATGGATTAAAGACCTAAATGTAAGACTGGACAGTATAAAATTCCTAGAGGTAAACATAGGAAGAACACTTTGACTTAAATCACAGAAAGATCTTTTTTGATCCACCTCCTAGAGTAATGAATATTAAAACAAAAATAAACAAATGGGACCTAATTAAACTTAAAAGATTTTGCACAGCAAAGAAAACCATAAACAAAATGAAAAAAAACCCACAGAATGGGAGAAAATATTTGCAAATGATGTAACTGACAAGGGATAAATCTCCAAAATATACAGACAGCTCATGCAGCTTACAAAAAAAACCCAAACAACCCAATCAGAAAATGGGCAGAAGTCCTAAGTGGACATTTCTCCAACAAGGACATACAGATGGCCAAGCAGCACATGAAAAGGTGCTCAACATTGCTAATTATTAAAGAAATGAAAATGAAAACTAATACGAGGTATCACCTCACACTTGTCAGAATGGCCATCATCAGAAAGTCTACGAACAATAAATGCTGGAAAGGGTGTGGAGAAAAGGGAACCCTTCTACCCTGTTGGTGAGAATGTAAGTTGGTATAACCAGTATGGAGAACAGTGTGGATGTTCCTTAAAAACCTAAAAACAGAACTACTGTATGATCCAGCAATCCCTCTACTGGACATATATCTGGAGAAAACCATAATTCAAAAATATACATGCACCCCAATGTTCATTGTGGCACTACTTACAATAGGCAAGACATGGAAACAACATAAATGTCCATTGACAGAGGAATGGATAAAGAATATGTGGTGTATATATACAATGGAATATTAGCCATAAAAAGAATGAAATAATGCTATTTGCAGCAACATGGGTGGACCTAGAGATTATCATACTAAGTGAAGTAAGTCAGACAAAGACAAATATCATATGATAGCACTTATGTGTGGAATCTAAAAAATGATACAAATGAACTTATTTACAAAACAGAAACAGACTCACAGACTTGGAAAACAAACTTATGGTTACCAAAGGGGCAAGGTATTTAGGGAGGTATAATTTAGGAGTTTGGGATTAACATATACACACTACCATATATATACACACTACCATATGTAAAACAGATAATCAATAGGGACCTACAGTATACCAGTATACCACAGGGAAACCTACTTGATATTTGTAATAACCTATATAGGAAAAGAATCTGAAAAAGAATGGATGCATGTATATGTATAACTGAACCATTTTGCTATATACCTGGAAACAACACAACATTGTAAATCAACTATACTCCAATATAAAATAAAAATTAAAAAATTTAAGAAGTTAGAATAAAAAGAGAAACCCAATTTAAAAATTGGCAAAAGATGGGAATAGACATTTTTTCAAAAAGGCACAGAAATAACTCAACATCACTAATCATCAGGAAAAGAAACTCAAAACCACAATGAACCAGAGTCACGTTTTGAAATAGAGGAGGGTTTGGAGAAATTTAGACAGAACATTTTCATAAGTGGCAGATAAAGAGGACTGTAAAAGTGAGAGACTGAAATTTAAAGGGAGAATCGACTGTACAGTGTCCCAGATGAGACATGTGATAATGGATTCTATCAATTTATTCAGGTTATTTATGAGTTATTTACAGGGAAAAAACTAAAGTTTTTAATACCCCTTGTTATTGAGAAATGCAGATATGGAAGTAGAATAAGAATTTCATAGTACCTGTCTCTTCAATTTAAGAGAAATTTTAACCCCACAATTTAAAAATCCAATTTAGATGTAAATACATGCAGATTTATATATATGACATATAATTCACATGGATAGATTATAAATGTATTACATTGACTCATGAATTAAGCTTACTCTGAGATATCAGTATCAATTAGAACAGGGGTCCCCAACCCCCAGGCCACAGGGGTTGGGGCCTCACAGAAACTGGGTCACACAGCAGGAGGTGAGCGGTGGGCGAGGGAGTGAAGCTTCATCTGACACTCCCCATTGCCCGCCATCTCACATTACCGCCTGAACCATCTCCCCATCCCCCACCCCCTTGTCCGTGGAAAAATTGTCTTCCATGAAAGGGTCCCTGATGTCAAAAAGGTTAGGGACTGCTGAATTAAAAGATTATTTTTCAGGGGTAAAAAATGTGTGGACCAATAGAGGGTACAAAGTCCATTTAAAAAATATAACAAAATTTTGATTAGGAAAAAAATGAGGACAGGTTCTGTTAAACACAATAAGCATAAAATACTTTATACTGAAAATTTTAATCCACAAGGAGAATATGCACCGCTAGTTGATTAAAATATTCTCTGTTCTTCTTTCCTCTAAAATCACAATGCTTTGTATGGCTAAGGGAGAGAGGTTACTGAAATTTAATGAACAATTCCCTATTAACATCTGAGTATAGTTTCCCTCTTAGCATCTGAGTACAGTCCCTTGGAATGACTTATACTGTGGATGAGAAGAACAAAGTATAGTACTATTGTTGAGTGTGCTAAACATATTGAAACCACACTTGTTTGAAAAGAGGAGTGTGTGTAATGGTACTTTAAAGTTTTGTACTATTCTTTGTATATTAACAGATATTTTTGTCAAATTCAATACCCTTTCCTTATTACCCTCAAAAAAGAAATGTTATTTTAATGATTCCAGTGTAATCTGAATTTCACACCTGCAGGATAATGTATGCATTCAAATATAATTTTTCATAATTATTCTATCGGTCATTTGATGTTTTTAAATCTTGTTTTAAATGTATTATAGTTCCCAAAATAAGATGTCTTTCTACTGATAGGTGTTTAATTAAAATTTCCTCGAATTATTACTTTTGGTGTTGTAATATTATTGATTTAGTGGCTCTACTCTATTTCCTCATACTCTAGTTGACCTTTATTAAAATTTTAATACAAAGAATACTTTAATAGAAAGGATATTTTCCTTAATTTGATTCCAATTTTGCTTTTTTTATTTTGCTGAAGATTTTTGTTATTGTATTATTCTTAAGACAAAGAAAGATATTGTATCATAATCATAAAACTTAATTGAAACTTCTATGTGTATAATAAAAATAAAATGTAATACATCTATTTTATTAATATAAAAATAAATATTGTAATTTACCACAACCAAGCAGAGGTCTTGTCAGCAATGATCATATCATTTATATTTTCTATCTCATGTAGAAATTACTGACTCTTGATGTCATTATTCGTGTTCCAAAATAAGTGGTCTTTATTAAAGGTTTTGGATTTTGGCGGGGGATGGTTCTTAAAAAATTTTCTGTTTGTGCAGAAATATATTATTAAAAATATTTTCTTCTTACATGTGTTTTTTTGGCATGATGAAATAGTCTCTAAAATCAGTATGCTTAAAGTATTTTTTAATAGAAAAGCTTGTAAGAATGAGTATTGATATTAAGCAACATGACTATGATCAGTTAGCTGTCTAATCTTAACCTCCAGTATTTGACACAGTTTATTTGCTCCCCATTCACATACTTTTGTCACTGTTCTCTCAAAAACCTCAGAATCTACTGACTGATCTTTTTCTCTTACTCTGTACATCCAGTCTATCAACAAGTCCTGTTGGAATGCTTTCATATTATATTCAATTTCTGATTACATCTTATTCCTTCCACTGGTCTTAGCCTCTAATATCTCACACCTGAATTATTTCAAGCATATTCAAACAAGTTTCTCTTACTTATTCTTTACCTACCTCCAAGCCCATCCACGTGTAGTTTAGTTTCAATAGAGTAATCAAGAGTAACCCTTTTAAATTTAAGTTGATCATGCCACCGTTGTGCTCATTACCCTGAAGTCACTCCCTATTTCTTTCACAGTAAAAAGCTAATGTCCTTTAAATGCCCTGTCATACTCTTCACAATATGGTTGCCCATTAATTTGCTATTGTATCTACATTAGACTCTGCTCTCCCTATTCCAGACATGAGAGCCTCCTTGTATCTCAAACAAACCAAACACAATCTGAACCTATTTCCTCTTTTATTTAGGAGTGTTCTTCCCTTAGATATCTGTCTGGCTATTGTCTGAATCTATTTCTGTTGCTATGACAAAAATACCATAGATTGAATGGCTTAACAATAACAGAAATGTCTTTCTCACAGTTCTGGAGGCTGTGAAGTCAGAGATCAAGGTGCCAGCAGATTTGGTATCTAGTGAGAGCCAGCTTTCTGGCTGACAGACAGCCATCTTCTTGCTGCATCCTCAGAAGGTGGAAAGGGGCTGGTTAGCCCTCTGGGGTCTCTTTCATAAGGGACCACTATATAGGAAGTAATCAGTATACAGGAAGAAATCAATAATTCCATTCATGAAGACTCCACCCTTGTGACTAACTCTCAAAGACCCTACCTCCAAATACCATCCTATTGGGGATTAATATTTGAACATATGAATTTTTTTGGGGGGGGCACAAACATTCAATCTATATCATTTATATAGAGCCATAAACATATATGGCACCAAGATCAACAAAGAAATGCCTTAACCTAAGGATTTTAGCTTAATCCATTCCAGAGCATGGATTTTATTTTTTAAGTACAAGAATTTTTATACCATAGAAAGCTTTTGAAATATCAAGGAATATTGAAATAAGAGAGAGTGAGCTCTTAAAAGCAATTGATATTTTGACATTTAAAAATCATAAATGTAGCAGAGGAAGGAAATAAAGACATCACTCCAAAAAAGGTCAAAACAGAGATACCTAGAAGAGTAAATTTAAATAAATATATTCCCAGTAAAGAATGTTAAATTTCGGTGAGCTGTAGGAATGTCTATAATCTATCTATATCTTTAGTATACATGTATATAGAGAGACATATGTGTATAAATGTGTATTTGCAATTATATATGTTTATATATTAATAGCTCAGAAGGAGAAATGAATAAAATCTGCAATATAGATTCTGAAGAGCTAAGGGAAAACAATATCCATCTGAGAAGATGTCTTTATAAAATAAGAAGGCTGGTTCTTTCATTAATATTAACATTATTATTTCATATTATAATAAATTATATAAATTATGTTATAATATATAATTATATAAAATTATATAAGGAAGCCTGACACCCAAAACTATTACTATGTTTAAAGACACAATAATAAAATATCCAATATAGTCAGGAAACTGAAACCCCATCCATTATCACTACTACCTTATACTATTAATCTGAAAACTTCATCTGGCTTTTTCCTATCTTCCAAATTTTATATAAGTTAACTCTTCCCTTTTTAAATTATGTTCCATGTGCAGTGAATTTTTAAATCCTCAGACAAGTTCTGTCCTATATCAAGTTTGTACTTCTTTCTCAAATCTTAGATCTCAGGTGGTCTACTTGACATATTCCTGTATGCCTGTTATTAACTATCTTATCACTCAGTTAATTTCTTTCATAGTATAAGAATCGCTTGTTTTATTATTTATTTATTTATCACTAACATTTATTCTGAGTCACCCCCAAATGAAAACATGCATATTTAGGCAAATATTTAGTCATTGTTTGACTTCTCTCTACACATTTTCTCCCTCGGTCAAGAGAGTCTACTCTATTTTGATTCCAGCTTGCTTCCATTACACTCAGGTGCACTTGCCATGTGGAAGTTATGAGAAAAAGGGTCCCTTCTTGCATGATTCTCTCTAAGTTATTTATGTAAGGTTTCACATTCTTAATTCTAATTGCCTGTCACTGTGTCCCCCAGTACTAGTGCCCACAAAGACTGATCTTTTAACTAAGCTTGTCCAACTGATGATGGCCTGGTGGTTAATTCTCTCTGCTTCTGAAACTGGCTTTATTATGTTATCACATTTTATGATATCCTGTACATGAAAACTGGTTAAATAAATTGAAGCTGATGCACTTAGTAAAATATTAGAGCTTTAGAAGGAGGAGGAGCAGATGAAGAAAAAGAAAGAGGAGTTTGAAGATAGGAAGTGGGAAAGGGGAAGAAGAAAAAGGAGGAACAGAAGGAGAATATTCTCATATTTTAACTTGACTCATCTCTACTATATACTAAGTTAAAATTTAAAGTATAGAATTGTGTACAAACAAAAAGCTGATTCTTTGAAAAAACAAACAAAATTGATAAATCTTTAACCAGAATCATCAAGAAGAAAAGGGTGAGGACCAAAATGAGTAAAATCAGAAATGAAAAAAAGTTATAACTGACCCCACAAAAATATAAAGAATTATAAGAGACTGCTGTGAGCAGCTATACACCAAATGGACAATCTAGATGAAGTGGACAAATTCTTAGAAAGGTAACCTCTCCCAAGACTGAACCAGGAAGAAATAGAAAATATGAACAGGCCAACTACCAGTACTGAAATTGAATCAGTAATTTAAAAACTCCCAGCAAACAAAAGTCTAGGATCAGATGGCTTCACAGGTGAAATATACCAAATATTTAGAGAAGAGTTAACAACTATCCTTCTGAAGCCATTCTAAAAAATTCAGAGGAAGGAAAACTTCTGAACTCATTCTATGAGGCCACCATTACCCTGATATCAAAATCAAAGATACCACAGAAAAAGAAAATTACAGGCCAATATCACTGATGAACATGGACGCAAAAACCCTCAACAAATCTAGTAAACCAAACCTAACAATACAATAAAAAGGATCACACACCATGATCAAGTGGGATTTATCCCAGAGATGCAAGGATTTTTCAATATCCAGAAATGAACCAATATGATGCACTACACTAACAAATTGAAGAATAAAAATAATATGATCATATCAATAGATGCAGAAAAATCTTTTGATAAAATTCAACATCCATTATGATAAAAAAAAGAAAAACAACTCTCCAGAAAGTGGGCATAGAGGGAACCTACTTCAGCATAATAAAGGCCATATATGGAAAACCCTCAGTTAACATCATGTTCAACAGTGAAAACTTGAAAGCATTCCCTCTAAGATCAGGAAAAGACAAGCATGCCCACTCTCGCCACTTTTATTCAACACAGTTTTGGAAGTCCTATCCATAGCAATCAGAGAAGGAAAAGAGCTAAATGGAATCCAAGTTGGAAAGGAAGAAATAAAACTGTCACTGTTTGCTGATGACATGATACTATACATAGAAAATGCTAAAGACACCACCAGTAAACTACTAGAGTCCATGAATGAATTTGGTAAAGTTTCAGGATACAAAATTAATATACAGAAATCTACTGCATTTCTATACAGTAATAATAAAATATCAGAAAGAGAAATTAAGGAAACAATTTCATTTACCATCGCATCAAAAAGAATAAAATACCTTGGAAAAAAACCTACCTAAGGAGGCCAAAGTACTGTACTCTGAATACTATAAAATGCTGATGAGAGAACTTGAAATCAACACAAACAGATGGAAAGATATAGCATGTTCTTGGATTGGAAGAATCAATATTGTTAAAATGACAATACTACCCAAGGCAATCTACAGATTCAATGCAATCCCTATCAAATTACCAATGGCATTTTTCACAGAACTAGAACAAAAATTTTTTAAATGTGTATGGAAACACAAAAGACCTCAAACAGCCAAAACAACCTTGAGAAAGAGGAATGGAACTGGAGGAATTATGCTCCCTGACTTCAGACTAAACTACAAAGCTACAGTAATCAAAAGAGTATGATACTGGTCAAAAATAGACACATAGATAGATGGAACATAATAGAGAGCCCAGAAATAGACCCACACACTTATGGTTAATTAATCTATGACAAAGAAGACAAGGATATACAATGGAGAAAAGACAGTCTTTTCAATAAATGGTGCGGAGAAAACTGGACAGTTACATGTACAAGAATGAAATTAGGACATTCTCTAAAACCATATTCAAAAAAACTCATAATGGATTAAATATCTAAATGTAAGACCAGATACTATAAAACTCCTAGGGGAAAACATAGGCAGAACACTTGGACATAAGTTGCAGCAATATTTTTTTAGATCTGCCTCCTAGAGTTATGGAAACAAAAGCAAAAATAAACAAGTGTGACCTAATTAAACTGAAAACCTTTGCACAACAAAGGAAGCCATAAACAAAATGAAAAGACAAGCTACAGAATGGGAGAAAGTATTCACAAATGATGCAATGGACAAGGAATTAATCTCTGAAATAAACTTATAGCTCATATAATTCAATATCAGAAAGAAAACCCCAAAACCAAACAAGCCAGTCAAAAAATAGGCAGAAGACCTAAATAGATATTTCTCCAAAGAAAACATACTAATGGCCAACAGACACATGAAGAGATGCTCAACATTGTTAATTATTAGAGAAATGCAAATCAAAACTACAGTGAGGCATCATCTTACACTGGTCATAATGGCAATGATCAAAAAGTCTACAAATATTAATGCTGTAGAGGGTGTGGAGAAAAAGGAACCCTCCCACACTGTTGGTGGTGTATAAATTGGTGCATCCACTGTGGAGAACAGTATGGAGGTTCCTTAAAAAACTAAAAATAGAGCTACCATATGATCCTGCAATCCCACTCCTGGGCATATATCTGGAGAAGACCATAATTCAAAAAGATACATGCACCCCTATGTTCATAGTAGCACTATTCACAATAGCCAAGACTTGGAAGCAACCTAAATGTCCATCAACAGATGATTGGATAAAGAAAATGTGGTATATACATAGACACTGGAATACTACTCAACCATTAAACAGAATGAAATAATGCCATTTGCATCAACATGGATGGACTTAGAGATTATCATACTAAGTGAAATAAGTCAGACAGAGAGAGACAAATATCATGATATCACTTATATGTGGAATCAAATAAAAGGATACAAATGAACTTATTTACAAAACAGAAATAGACTCACAGACATAGAAAACAAACTTATGGTTACCAAAGGGGAGAGTGAAGGTTGGGAGAAGGGAGGTAAATTAGGAATTTGGAATTAACATATACACACTACTATATACAAAATAGATAAACAAAAAGGACCTATTGTATAGCACAGGGAACTATATTCAATATCTTGTAATAACCTATAATGGAAAAGAATCTGAAAAATGATAGAGTATATATATATATATATATATATATATATATATATATATATATAGAATCACTATGCTGTATACCTGAAACAAGCACAGCATTGTAAATCAACAATACTTCAATAAAAAGTAAATTAAATAAAATGGCTTTATTTGTACAATATCTATATCATTCAAAACATTTTAACATGTAGGAAACGACATATAATTTTTGCTTTTTAAAATATTTCCCAGTAATGTATGTGTAATCCACAAAATATATGGTCACTTCAAGTAAGTGTTCAAAGATATATACATAGCTAATATGAGATAATACTGATTAGCATGCTAACCATTCTCAGCAATTTATTATAAAAATAAATATTTTGTTTTATTTTGGGCTTAAAAGTTATTAAGATTAAATTTTAAAAGACAATGTAAATTGATCAGAAAACAAAGATTTATAATTTTCTCATGAAATAATTCATTGAGGATATCAATGACTTGAAAATTGCTCAAATTATAAAACTTTTATAAAACAAAGTATTGGTAAAAAATATTTTCCTTGAGAATTTTATCTTTATTATTTCAAAAATAGGTTTTTTAAAGAGTAACAATATAAAGGCAAATTTTATAGCTACAGTAAAAGCCTGTTTAAAAATGATAACACAATTAAATGAAATTCAAGATAATATTCTAATTAGTGATATAAAATTATTGTCAGGGATGGGCTTCAAGATGGCAGAAGAGTAAGACGCGGAGATCACCTTCCTCCCCACAGATACATCAACATGTGGAACAACTCCTACAGAACAACTACTGAATGCTGGCAGAAGATCTTGGACCTCCCAAAAGGCAAGAAACTCCCCATATACCTGGGTAGGGCAAAAAAACAAAACAAAACAAAAGACAAAAGAATAGGGACGGGACCTGCACCAGTGGGAGGGAGCTGTGAAGGAGGAAAGATTTCTACACACTAGGAAGCCCCTTCGAGGGCATAGACTGTGGATGACAGAGGGGTGAAGCTTCAGAGCTATGGAGGAGAGCGCAACAACAGGGGTGTGGCGGGCAAAGCCGACAGATTCCCGCACAGAAGATTGGTGCTGACCACCACTCACCAGCCTGAAAGGCTTGTCTGCTCACGCCCCAGGATGGTTGGGGGCTGGGAGCTGAGGCTCGGGCTTTGGAGGTCAGATCCCAGGGAGAGGACTGGGGTTGACTGCATGAACACAGCCTGAAAGGGGCTAGTGCATCACAGCTAGCCAGGAGGGAGTCCAGGAAAAAGTCTGGAGCTGCCAAAGAGACAAGAGATTTTTTCTTGCCTCTTTGTTTCCTGGTGCGGGGGAAGAGGAGATTAACAGCGCCACTTAAAGGAGCTACAGAGACAGGCGTGAGCTGCGGTTATCAGTGAAGACCCCAGAGAAGGGCATGAGATGCTAAGGATGCTGCTGCAGCCACCAAGAAGCCTGTAAGCAAGCACAGGCCCTCCCAGGAACCTGTGCAGCCCACCACTGCCAGGGTCCTGTGATCCAGGGACAGAATCCCCAGGAGAACGCATGACACGCCTCTGTCAGGTGAAATGTCATGGTAGCCTCTGCTGCCACAGGCTCGCCCCGTATCTGTACCCATCCCTGACCTCAGCCTGAGTGAGCCAGAACCACCGAATCAGCTGCTCCTTTAACCCTGTACTGAGTGAAGAACAGATGCCCTCAGGCGACCTACACACAGAGGCGGGGCCAAATCCAAAGCTGAACCCAAGGAGCTGTGCAAAGAAGAGAAAGGTAAATTTCTCCCAGCAGCATCAGGAGCAGCAGATTAAACCTCCACAATCAACTTGATGTACCCAACATCTGTGGAATACCTGAATAGACAATGAATCATTCCAAATTGAGGAGGTGGATTTCAGGAGCAAAGATATATATATATTTTTTTTTCCCTTTTTCTCTTTTTGTGAGTGTGTATGTGTATGATTCTGTGTGTGATTTTGTCTGTATAGCTTTGCTTTTACCATTTGTCCTAGGGTTCTATCTGTCCGATTTTTTTTTTATTACTTAAAAAATTTTTTTTCTTAATAATTATTTTTTATGTTAATAAATTTATTTTATTTTACCTTCTTCTTTCATTATTTTTCTCCCTTTTATTCTGAGCCGTGAGGAGGACAGGCTCTTGGTGCTCCAGCCAGGTGTCAGGGCTGTGCCACTGATATGGGAGAGCCAAGTTCAGGACACTGGTCCACAAGACACCTCCCAGCTCCACATAATATCAAATGGTGAAAACCTCCCAGAGATCTCCATCTCAACACCAAAACCCAGCTCCACTCAACGACCAACAAGATACAGTGCAGTATACCCTATGCCAAGCAACCAGCAAGACGGGAACACAACCCCACCCATTAGCACAGAGAGTACCTAAAATCAAAATAAGGCCATAGACACCCCAAAACACATCACCAGACATGGACCTGCCCACCAGAAAGACAAGGTCCAGCTTCATCCACCAAAACACAGGCACTAGTCCCCTCCACCAGGAAGCCTAAAAAACCCACTGAACCAAACTTAGCCACTGGGGACAGACACCAAAAACAATGGAAACAACAAACCTGCAGCCTGCAAAAAGGAGATCCCAAACGCAGTAAGTTAAGCAAAATGAGAAGACAGAGAAACACACAGCAAATTAAGGAGCAAGGCAAAAATCCACCAGACCTAACAAATGAAGAGGAAATAGGCAGTCTACCTGAAAAAGAACTCAGAATAATGATAGTAAAGATGATCCAAAATCTTGGAAATAGAATGGAGAAAATACAAGAAACGTTTAACAAGGACATAGAAGAATGAAAGAGAAAACAAACAATCATGAACAACACAATAAATGAAATTAAAAATTCTCTAGAATGGATCAATAGAATAACTGAGGCAGAAAAACGGAAAAGTGACATGGAAGATAAAATAGTGGAAATAACTACTGCAGAGCAGAATAAAGAAAAAAGAATGAAAGGAATTGAGGACAGTCTCAGAGACGTCTGGGACAATATTAAATGCACCAAAATTCGAATTATAGGGGTCCCAAAAGAGGACGAGAAAAAGAAAGGGACTGAGAAAATATTTGAAGAGATTATAGTTGAAAACTTCCCTAATACAGGAAAGGAAATAGGTAATCAAGTCCGGAAAGCACAAAGAGTCCCATACAGGATAAATCCAAGGAGAAACACGCCAAGACACATTAATCAAAGTAACAAAAATTAAATACAAACAACAAATATTAAAAGATAAAATAGTGGGAAAAACAACAAATAACACATAAGGGAATCCCCATAAGGTTAACAGCTGATCTTTCAGCAGAAACTCTGCAAGCCAGAAGGGAGTGGTAGGACATATTTACAGTGATGAAGGAGAAAAACCTACAACCAAAATCCCTCTAACCAGCAAGGTTCTCATTCAGATTTGATGGAGAAATTAAAATCTTTACAGACAAGTAAAAGCTTAGAGAATTCACAACCACAAAACCAGCTTTACAAGAAATGCTAAAGGAACTTCTCTAGGCAGGAAACACAAGAGAAGGAAAAGACCTACAATAAAAACCCAAAACAATTAAGAATATGGTAATAGGAACATACATATCAATAATTACCTTAAATGTAAATGGATTAAATGCTCCAACCAAAACATAGACTGGCTGGATGGATACAAAAACAAGACCCGTATATATGCTGTCTACAAGAGACCCACTTCAGACCTAGGGACACATAGAAACTGAAAGTGAGGGAATGGAAAGAGATATTCCATGCAAATGGAAAACAAAAGAAAGCTGGAGTAGCAATTCTCATATCAAAAAAAAAAAACAACTTCAAAACAAAGACTATTACAAGAGAAAAAGAAGGACACTACATAATGATCAAGGGATCGAACCAAGAAGAAGATATTACAATTGTAAATATTTATGCACCCAACATAGGAGCACATCAATATATAAGGCAAATAGTAACAGCCATAAAAGGGGAAATCAACAGTAACACAATCATAGTAGGGGACTTTAACACCCCACATTAACCAATGGACAGATCATCCAAAATGAAAATAAATAAGGAAACACAAGCTTTAAATGATACATTAAAGAAGATGTACTTAATTGATATTTACAGGACATTCCATCCTAAAACAACATAATACACATTCTTATCAAGTACTCATGGAATATTCTCCAGGATAGATCATATCTTGGGTCACAAACCAAGCATTGGTAAATTTAAGAAAATTGAAATTGCATCAAGTATCTTTTCCGACCACAATGCTATGAGACTACATATCAGTTGCAGGAAAAGTATCTGTAAGAAATGCAAACACATGGAGGCTAAACAGCACACTGCTTAATAACCAAGAGATCACTGAAGAAATCAAAAAATACCTAGAAAAAAGTGACAATGAAAACACAATGACCAAAAACTTATGGGATGCAGCAAAAGCAGTTCTAAGAGGGAAGTTTATGGCAGTACAACCCTAACTTAAGAAACAAGAAACATCTCAAATAAACAACCTAACCTTACACCTAAACCAATTAGAGAAAGAAGAAAAAAAAAAAAACCTAAGTTAGCAGAAGGAAAGAAATCATAAAGATGAGATCAGAAAGAAATGAAAAAGAAATGAAGGAAATGATAGCAAAGATCAATAAAACTAAAGGCTGGTTCTTTGAGAAGATAAACAAAATTGATAAACTATTAGCCAGACTTATCAAGAAAAAAAGGGAGAAGGCTCAAATAAATAGAATTAGAAATGAAAAAGTAGTAACAACTGACAGTGCAGAAATACAACGGATCATGAGAGATTACTACAAGCAACTATATGTCAATAAAATGGACAACCTGGAGGAAATTGACAAATTCTTATAAATGCACAACCTTCTGAGACTGAACCAGGAAGAAATAGAAAATATGAACAGACCAATCACAAGCACTGAAATTGAAACTGTGATTAAAAATCTTCCAACAAACAAAAGCCCAGGACCAGATGTCTTCACAGGCGAATTCTATCAAACTATTAGAGAAGAGCTAACACCTATCCTTCTCAAACTCTTCCAAAATATAGCAGAGGGAGGAACACTCCCAAACTCATTCTACAAGGGCACAATCACTCTGGTACCAAAACCAGACAAAGTGTCACAAAGAAAGAAAACTACAGGCCAATATCACTGAGGAACATAGATGCAAAAATCCTCAACAAAATATTAGCAAACAGAATCCAACAGCAAATTAAAAGTATCAAACACTATGATCAAGTGGGGTTTATCCCAGGAATGCAAGGATTCTTCAATATATGCAAATCAATCAACATGATACACCATATTAACAAATTGAAGGAGAAAAACCATATGATCATTTCAATAGATGCAGAAAAAGCTTTTAACAAAATTCAACACGGATTTATGGTTAAAACCCTCCAGAAAGTAGGCATAGAGGGAACTTTCCTCAACATAATAAAGGCCATATATGACAAACCCACAGCAAACGTCGTTCCCAATGGTGAAAAAATGAAACCATTTCCACTAAGATCAGGAAAAAGACAATGTTGCCTATTCTCACCACTATTAGTCAACATAGTTTTGGAAGTTTTAGCCACAGCAATCAGAGAAGAAAAAGAAATAAAAGGAACCTAAATTGGAAAAGAATAAGTGAAGCTGTCACTGTTTGCAGATGACAAGATACTATACATAGAGTATCCTAAAGATGCTACCAGAAAACTATTAGAGCTAATCAATGAATTTGGTAAAGTAGCAGGACACAAAATGCACAGAAATCTCTTGCATTCCTGTACACTAATGATGAAAAATCTGAAAGTGAAATTAAGAAAACACTCCCATTTACCATTGCAACAAAAATAATAAAATATCTAGGAATAAACCTACCTAAGGAGACAAAAGACCTGTATGCAGAAAATTATAAGACACTGATGAAAGAAATTAAAGATGATACAAATAGATGGAGAGATATACCATGTTCTTGGATTGGAATAATCAACATTGTGAAAATGACTCTACTACCGAATGCAATCCACAGATTCAATGCAAACCCTATCAAACTACCACTGGCATTTTTCACAGAACTAGAACAAAAAATTTCACAATTTGTACAGAAACACAAAAGACCCCGAATAGCCAAAGCAATCTTGAGAACGAAAAATGGAGCTGGAGAAATCAGGCTCCCTGCCTTCAGACTATACTGCAAAGCTACAGTAAACAAGACAGTATGGCACTAGCACAAAAACAGAAATATAGTTCAATGGAACAGGATAGAAAGCCCAGAGATAAACCCACGCACATATGGTCAACTTATCTTTGATAAAGGAGGCAAGAATATACAATGGAGAAAAGACAGCCCCTTCAGTAAGTGGTGCTGGGAAAACTGGACAGCTACATGTAAAAGAAAGAAATCAGGACACTCCCTAACACCAAACACAAAAATAAACTCAAAACGGATTAAAGACCTAAATGTAAGGCTAGACACAATCAAACTCTTAGAGGAAAGCCTAGGCAGAACACTCTATGACATAAATCACAGCAAGATCCTTTTTGACTCACCTCCTTGACAAATGGAAATAAAAACAAATATAAACAAATGGGACCTAATGTAACTTAAAAGCTTTTGCACAGCAAAGGAAACCATAAACAAGACGAAAAGACAAACCTCAGAATGGGAGAAAATATTTGCAAATGAAGCAACTGACAAAGGATTAATCTCCAAAACATATAGGCAACTAATGCAGCTCAATATAAAAAAAAAATCAAACAGCCCAATTCAAAAATGTGCAGAAGACCTAAATAGACATTTCTCCAAAGAAGATATACAGATTGCCACAAACACATGAAAGAATGCTCAGCATCACTAATCATCAGAGAAATTCAAATCAAAACTACAATGAGATATCATCTCACACCAGTCAGAATGGCCATCATCAAAAAATTTACAAACAATAAATGTTTTAGAGGGTGTGGAGAAAAGGGTACCCTCTTGCACTTTTGGTGTGAATGTAAATTGATACAGCCACTATGGAGAACAGTAAGGATGTTCCTTAAAAAAATACAAATAGAACTACCATATGACCCAGCAATCCCACTACTGGGCATATACCCTGTGAAAACCATAATTCAAAAAGAAGAATGTACCAAAATGTTCATTGCTGCTCTATTTACAATGATCAGGACTTGGAATCAACCTAAATGTCCATCAACCAATGAATGGCTAAAGAAGATTTGGCACATATATACAATGGAATATTACTGAGCCATAAAATGGAATGAAACTGAGTTATTTGTAGTAAGGTGGATGGCCCTAGAGACTGTCATACAGAGTGAACTAAGTCAGAAGGAGAAAAACAAATACCATATGCTAACACACATATATGGAATCTAAAAAAAAAAAAAAAAAGAAAGAAAATGGTCAGAAGAATGTAGGGGCAAGACGGGAATAAAAATGAATATCTACTAGAGAATGGACTTGAGGATATAGGGAGGGGAAAGCTTAAGCTGGGACAAAGTGAGAGAGTGGCATGGATATATATATACACTATCAAAACTGAAATAGATAGGTAGTGGGAACCAGCCGCATAGCACAGGGAGATCAGCTCGGTGATTTGTGACCACCTATAGGGGTGGGATAGGGAGGGTGAGAGGGAGGGAGATGCAAGAGGGAAGAGATATGGGGACATATGTACATGTATAACTGATTCACTCTGTTATAAAGCAGAAACTACACACCATCGTAAAGCAGTAATATTCCAATAAAGGTGTTTAAAATAAATAAATAAAAATAAAAAATAAAATAAAATTATGGTTAGTATCACAGCCTGACTTGAAACACAACTAAAGTTATTTTATTTTTTTATAATTTAAACTAACTGAGTTCTTCCCAGGAAAACATTACTGGTGATCAAGGCGTGTAGTTAATAGTTGTTAGTTTTAATTACATACTCATGTTAAAAATCAGAAAATTATGTGAATAAAAAGTAGCATTCTTCCATATTTCACTGCCTATCTTTGAACATCCAGCATTTTATTAATGTACTTTCTTTCAATCAATTTTTCTTCCAATATGAGATAAGAGTCAGAAGAATCCCCCCCAAAAATCTAGATTGACTTCCATAGATACACTTGAGATTTCCTGTTTTTCTTTAAAAAATATATAGTTTGATCACTTTATGACTATTTATATGTGGTTTTGCTGAAAAGCAATTGGATACTGTTAGTTGACATATAACAGAAATAAACCTATATTAATAATTTTCAAATCAATTCCTTTGTATCTAATAGTAATACCACATCTATAAGAAATAGGGAATAGTTCACAGATATCACCAAATCCTTGAGCACCCATGCAATCTTTGAATGTGAGAGAATTTCAGTAAAGCACACAGATATACTCTTTGTGTCAAGCTGAGAGAAACTTTAAAGCCTTCTTGGTCTCAGTTATCTGACTACTGATTGTTTTGTTGGGTAAAAGCACAGGTGAGAAAAGGAAAAAAAAATATATATATAATATATAAACATAATTAAAATAGCAACAACAAAAAATGATCAAATATTCAAATATTTAACATGAGGATAGTTATCCACAGCTAGGTGCCCTTAATGTTAGAGTGTAAAGCAACCATGATTGTTTTTGTGTGGAGAGAACCCGGTTGTCCCTTTTTTTTTTTAATTGAGATAAAATTGACATAACATTATGTAAGTTTAAGGTATACAACCTGTTGATTTGATACATATATGTTGCAATATTATTACTACCATAACATTAGCTAATCCCTCTATCACATCACATAACTATCGTTTCTTTTTTTGTGGTGGGAATAATTACGATCTCATCTCTAAGGAACTTTTAATTTTATAGTAGTACAGTATTGTTGTCTGTAATCACTATGCTGTGCATTAGATCTCCAAGACTTAATTTTCTACTGGTTGCTAGTTTGTACCCTTTAACAACATCTCCCTTATTCCCCCATCCTCAGCCTCTGGTAACCACAATTCTACTTTCTGTTTTTATGAGTGTGGCTTTTTTTTATATTCTACATATAAGTGATAACATAAAACATTTATCTTTCTCTGTCTGACTTATCTCATTGATGTGCATATATATCTCTGATACCCTGTTTTCATTTCCTTTGAATATATACCCAGAATTGCTAGATCATATGGTAGTTCTATTTTTAATTTTTTGAGGAATCTCCATACTGTTTTCCACAGTGGCTGAAACAATTTGCTTTCTTACTAACAGCGTATAAGGGTTCCCTCTTCTCCACATCCACAGGAACACTTGTTATATCTTGATTTCTTAATGATATCCAGTCTAAAAGATGTGAGGTGATAGCTCATTGTGATTTTGATTTACATTTCCCTGATGATTGGTGATGGTGAGTAATTTTCATGTACTTGTTGGCCATCTGGATGCCTTCTCTGGAAAAGTATCTATTTAGTGTTCATTTATAGGAAGAATTAACATTGTTAAATTGTCCACACTACCCAAAGTCATCTATAGATTTAACACAATCATATCAAAATTCCAATGGCATTTTTCACAGAAATAGGAAAACAATCCTAAAATTTGTATGGAACCACAAGACCCTGAATAACCAAAGCAATCTTGATAAAGAAGAACAAAGCTAGAGGCATCACATTTCTTGATTTCAAACTACATTACAAAGCTAAAGTAATAAGAGCAGTATTATACTGGCATGAAAATAGACACATAGACCAATGGAACATAATAGCTCAGAACTAATATTGGACAAGGAAGCAAGGAACACCCAATGGAGAAAGCATAGTGTCTTCAACAAATGGCAAATGGGAAAACTGGATAACCACATGCAGAAAAATGAAATTGGACCCCTACCTTACATCACTTAAAAAATAACTCGATAGATTAAAGGATTAAGTGTAAGCCCTGATACCATAAAACTCCCAGAAGAAAACATAGGAAAGAAGCTCCTTGACATTGGCCTTGGCAAGGATTTTTTATATATGACACTTAAAGCACAAGCAACAAAAGCAAAAATCAACAAATGGGACTATATCAAATTAGAAAGCTTGCTCACAGAAAAGGAAACATCAAAAATAAATAAATAAAATGCAACTTATGGAATGGGAGAAAATATTTGCAAACCACATATTGGACAAGTGGTTAATATTCAAAGTATAAAAAGAACTCATACAACTCAATAACAACAATAAAACAAACAATCCAATTATAAAATGGATCAAGTTTCTATTTATTGTTTAATCAATAGACTTATATGTTTCTAAATTAACTAGACTATTAGCAAAATGTCATTTCAGTGGTCTCTGATTTTACTTTTTTTTTTTTTTTTTGGCCGTACCATGCACAGCATGCAGGATCTTAGTTTCCTGATGAAGCATCAAACCTGCACCCTGTGCAGTGGAAGCACAGAGTCTTACCCATTGGACCACCAGGGAAGTCCCTGATCTTTCTAAGTAAGTCCTGCTACTGTGGTTCCCAGGAATGACTTTCACAATGTTTCCTCAATTTGTATAAGCATCTATTTAGATATGAAAAATTTATTTCAAATTTGAATAAGTCTTTTGAGGATCTATACTTTAAAGTTAAACAATAAAAGCTAAGTACTTCCTTTGGTTTGTGACAGATTTTCATATGAATAGAAAACAGGTTGTTTTATTTTTTCTTGCTTTAAACAAATTTCAGTTGACTCATACCTTGTTCCTTTTTCTACATTTTAAACCTTCGTTCCTAGCAAAGCAAAGAATAATGGAAATGGCTGAAAAAATTAAAGGTTTGTATTCAGATTCAAATGTCAATTCAACCCGAAGGACTCTGAAAGATGCATCTGCCTTGAGAGATAAGGAATTATGCTATCTATTAAAACTATGAATAAAATTTATAAGTCCAAATTCTGTAACATTCAAAACTGTCTATCATCAAAAACTTATAGTAAATACAATATTTTTAAAACTCATGAACCATATGAATATAGATTTCACATTTTCTGTGATGCATTTTAGTCTACAAATCTCAATTATTTCAAGTTGCATTCTATGATATATTTCAACCATTTTTCAAAAAAATTGATTAGCGTAAAACAAAGGATAAAATTTACATGATGATCTCAGATGTAGAAAAATTATTTGACAAAATTCAACATCTATTCATGATAAAATCTCTCAACAATATTTTAAAACCTGAATAAAATCTCCCTCTAAATCAGATAAAGCCAGAGCTGTGCTAGTAACTGGGCGTGGATTGTCCACATCCCAAGTTGTTCTGTTTTCTTCTGTGACGGTCCCATCCATGGAAGCCTTCAGAACATACAGTTGGTAAACCAGTGATGAATATCATAGTCACACTTGAAGGCCTGTTGACATAATAATAACCCTAATGCAATAATAACTAACAATAGTTCACAGAATTCTACCATAGATACACAAAAGACCCCTACTTTGGCATCCTTAGAAAGCCTTAAATATTGCAAACATACAGAAAATAAATTTATTAAAGAACATACAAACATCTTTGTTGCTTCCAATCTGGTGCGCAGAACTAGCACACTACCTGTAATTCTAAACATTTTTTATGTGACTGATACCCTTCAATCTCTGAGGTGCTCCTTTCTATATCTCCTATACCCTTGGAAATCACAGTGACTGGGTTCTATTGCTGGGATCAGTTATGGATTATGTCTTTGCTGATGTTAAAGCAGAAACTACTTAGAAGTGTAGGGAGAGATAATTTGAGCAGCAGTATTGAATAAATAAGGGGACAAATTAACTCGTCAAATCCTTCTCAGCTAAAATGCAGTAGTTTCTTGCACAACAAAGTATTATTTCTCAATGGTAGATATAATCCTTTTGTTTCTTTCTGTTCAAGACTCAATTTGTAGCTCTAAAAGTAGTCACAAATTAGCATGGCACATGGTGACTGAGGAAGATTTTGAAATATCAATCAATTTGAATCACTCTTATATTTGAATAAATGAAGGTGTAGACATAACATGTAAGAAAAGTAGTAATAGTTTACTATATTGACAAGTCAATGGACAATATTGGATGCTAGAAAATATTTTATACATTTACTAACATTTATTTAATTTTCCCCAAATTAAAATTCCAGCTTTATTTATATGCTTGATTTAAATTTTAACATTTTTTATGTAAAATTTTTGTTTTGCTTTTTAATTTTAGTATGTAATATTTATAAGTAATGGATATTTTAGAATACAATAAAATAGCTTTTGAAAGATATATAAATTATTTTTTCAGTGCTTTCCATTATCTTCAATTTTGCTTTTGATAAAAATATATCATACATATTTTAAATACAATGAAATTTTCTTTTGCTACAAATCTTTTAATAACTGAGAATGAGTAAAAGTCAAGAATGTAATAGAAACAGAACAGAAAAGCACACAGTTTAGGAAAGAAAAATAAAGCAACAAAAGACTTTTTTTTTTGGTTACAAAACCATATAAGCCAACATCAAAAGGTTCAAACATTCAATTATAAGATGAATAAGTTCCAGATCGAATGTACGTGATGACAATACCTAATAATACTGCATTGTGTACTTGAAATTTGCTGAGAGTAGATCTTAAGTGTTCTTACCCACCTCCCCCCACATGAATGATAACTATGTAAGATGAGGTATATGTTAATTAGTTTGATTGTGGTAATCATTTTACAATGTGTACATATATCAAAACATCATTTTGTTTGTGTTAAATATATACAATTTTTATTTGTCAATTACACCTCATTACACCTGGGGGGAAGAATATAAGCCAATAAAAAATACAGAATATATTTAATAGCTCTTTTAGCTTGATTTATAACTTTTAAATATTGAGATATATGGTAAATGGGCTTCATTGATACTCTTATCCTAGACACCATACATTTTATGGGTGACCCTGAATACCTACATTTTAACATAACTCTTGTTTTATGAAAATTACATGTTCTGTTCTGGATTTTCCTTTAAAACATAGGAAGACCATCTTTTAAATATTGCTTTTCTGGGAATAGTTTCTGGGTGTAATCAAGCCAAGGGAGAGACTCTATCAAGGAGGAGGGAGGATCAACCATGACAAATGATTCCCTAAGGGCCAAATAAAATGGCTATTAAATTTAGCAGCATGGAGATTATTGCTAGCACTTAACAAGAATATTTTGCTGGAGTAGGAGTTAGAGGTTGGTAGTGTGGGCTTAACAGAGAATGGATATAAAGAACTGTGAATCTGAATGAGTTTTGCTTCAAACGGGGAAGAAATAAATGGGACAGTAACTTGCCAAGTAATAGGAGTAACGATCAGAAAAAAAGTAGCATGGTATACAACCTATGAAGATGACCCAGTAGAGCAGGAGAAATTGGGGCTGTAGAAGAGAGAATATAGGACTGCTATTGCAGAGTCCTAGTCACATGTAAAATGATTTGGTTTTTATAGGAGTGTGGATAGTTACTCTGTGGAAACTGGTAGGAAAGATGAGCATGTAGATAAGAAAACTGGTGGGTAGGTTGATATTTACTGTCCTTTTCTGATTACTTCAGTGCAGTAGGAAGGAAGCTATTCATCTAAGAGGAATAATAATAATTCTAATATTTCCTAGAGTTGTTAAGATGAGTAAATGAATTGGTCCATGTAACAAACTTAGAACATTACGTGGCATCACCTAACATGTGGTAACTACTGTCATAGACATTAACCCCTCCTTGTAAAATATGTCTGCTATTAATTTCACCAAACTCTTTTAAACTCCAATTTTCCAAATTATTCTTTAAGGACATTAGTTTTAAAAACATTAAAAAATGAGAAGCATTGTATATGGGATTGCTGCTGTAGCGTGAATAATACATATTTTTTTCCTTTTTTGTATATCTCCTCCTACTCATTTCCACTCTTGCTGTTTGTTTTTTCAGACTTCCATTACCTCATTTTCCTGTAACCAGTTCCCTTCCTCTTCTCATTGCAATCTTGTCTCTTCCTTAGATGCCAGTATATGGTCTAAGTATAAAGCATGTACTCTGCAAGTTTAAAACACCTAACAGAGTCATCTTATAATTAAAACCTATGTATTCTGGCATTCCAACATACAACTGGTTTCTTGAGACTTTTTAAGGTTAATAGAAACATGAAGCAATCTTGATGCCCTCCCTTTGCTTTTATATATTGTCACACTGAAAAGAACTTTGTGCATCTAAATTTTGCTGACATTAATAAAAATGGAAATTGTGTCACACTTAATCAAAAAGAATTTGATAAACAAGATCTGGTGGTGGGATGAAGTAACTAGTCTGTTACCAACATTAGCTGCTCTACTTTTCCCCTCATAGGAGGTAATGATTACAGTGGCTGTGATCATGAAGCATTCTAGCAGGACCCCATAGGTTGAATAAAAAGCCCTTGCCAGGTGTGTAATCAGCATCTTGCTTCCATGCTTCACTATCTCAGTGGGAAGACTATCAGGTGAGTGAATTTGTCGTTAATCATGACTGGTGTAGAGGTGCTGACTCTGAGTTTAATGTATACATTTTTTCACCTTGAGAGTTAATTTTAAATAAAATAAGAAATTAAGATTCTTCAAGAATATTTTATATTCCATTATTTTACATATGATTTCAGTATCCCCCTTTATGAGACTGTATTGAAGGCAAGCCTCCTAGATGTTTTGATAATTATATCTGAACTCTCATCTACAAATAATTTTATTTGACAGGATAGAAAATACAGATGTTTCCTCTCACATGAGTTAAAGTACTTAGAATAACTTTACATAATAATATGAATACATTTATTGAGTTATACTTCTGGCAATTAATAAACATATACCTTCTACTTTCTACATGATTACAAATATCTTGGGTTTTGATTTATTTCATATGCTTAAAATTTGATCATGTTAAAATTCTTATAAGATTCTACTTATCTTCCTATGCTACTTCCATTTTAAAGTCTGCTCACTCAAACTTCTCCTGACACTTGAGACCATTTAAAAAATCCACCACTTTCCTGAACTTGTGGCTTTGTTGGATTCAAGAGGTATCAAGGCTAAGTGAGAGTCTGAACATATTACCAGCTGCTGGCCTAAATCATTCTATTTTTTCTGCTTAGGTCATCATTACCTAAGGACAGAGAAGCTGACACAGCAGCTTCTTTGAGATTTTACTCCCTACACGTTTTTGTTACACTAAATGAAAATCTTAAGAAAAGGAAGTAGAGATAGTGCTGGTAAGGTTCCCACAAGGTTTTGTTCTGCAATCAGAGATAAATATGTCTTTAGTGTTTATTCCTTTTTTAAATTCATATCTCTATTTTGCCCTATGTGGAGTCAACAGTGTTGATTCTTGCTTCTTTGTCTCCATTTAATGTGCTACATATGCTTTTTAACTTAGAATCAGTAATTATCTTACTCTTGTACTAACTTGAAACCATCTTGCTCCAAAGAAAAACTCCACTAAACCAGTTTGTAATTTTATCATCTAATGACTAGTCTAGATGCAATTAAAATGTTCTAATTGTCTAGGGAAAAATAAACCAAAATACTTTTGATATAAAACATAGTTACAGTTTGAAATATAAAAGAAACTCACAGCTAAAATGAAATTACATCTATATTGTCTGATGAAGACATTTTTAGTATGAATAATAGATGTTCTGTAGTATTTTTAAAACATTTCTTTCTCTTACTGCTTGTATTAAATTTCTTATGTGTTAATCTCTATCTCTAGGTAATCTCAGATTTAGGACATCCATAACAGAGGAATACTTTTGCAAGTAGAGACACCTTACTAGTCTGCTAGGGCTACCATGACAAAATACAATATACTAGGTTGCTTAAACAACAGAAGTTTATGTTTCCATAGCTCTGGAAGTTAGAAGTCCAAGATCAAAGTGCTAGAAAATTTAGTTTCTCCTGAGGCTTCTCTTCTTAGCTTGCAAGATGGTCTTTTTTCTATGTACACAAACTGCTGGTGTCTCCTCCTCTTCTTATAAGGACACTAATCTATTGGATTAGCACCTCATCCCCTATGTCCTCCTTTAACCTTAATAACCTCCCTAAAGGCCCTGTCTCCAAATACAATCACACTGAGGTTTAGGATGATCTAGACTGAGACATTATACAGACAAAATAACTGAAGGTCAGATAGGGTGTGTGAGTTACCTGAGGCCACACTCTAAGCACTTAGTGACACACTGGGTGTAACAGTAGCGAGTATGCTAAAGCAATTAAATTGTAGGCAGTTGAAGAAGGCAATAAAGATATAAAAAACATAGTGATAAATCATTATGGATGTTTTGTTTGTGATACAAAGTCAAGTTCTTGTTTCCAGATTCATCTTAAGCAGTCTTACATCACCAAATTCTGCCAGAAGTTTAGTTGGCTACTGAGAGAACACACAAGAGAACAAGTGACAAGGCACTATCAGATCATAACCAAAACACAATCATTTTCTATAAATGGTGGTCAGCCATATTTCCATGATCTGCAACCATGTCTTTTGTTCATGTGGTTTGCTTAATAGGTCTCTGATGACAAAGAATAGCTTTGTTACCTGTCCATAAAATATCTTTGAAATCAAGATAATGAGAAATGTATAAGCCAACAAACTTCTAGAGACAAGGTTAACAGTTTTATTTCAGTGAGTCTTAATACTTTCCATATGTTATTCAATATGAAAATGAATGACATATCTTGAAAAATAGGACTGTTTTATCATTAGTCATATTACTTGCACCATAAAACAATTATTTATCTTGAGGTATAGTAGAATGCATTTAATACAAGGTTAGTTTGGTGAAATAGGATTGTAAAGCAAGCATTTTATATATTCAAAATTAATATTATAATTCTCTTAAATATGAAGTCACATGTTATAGTCTTCAGTATAAAGCCTTATAAAATACTTCTTGTGCACATTAAGATTTGAGGGTTACTTAGCAAAGTTAAGAAGTAACAGAAGAAAAATCAATATTCAAGTGTATTAGTTTACTAGGACCCCCATAACCAAATACCAAATGTTGTGTTGCTTAAACAAGAGAAGTTTATTTTTTCTAATTCTGGAGACTAGAAATTCAAGATCAAGATATTAGAAGGATTGGTTTCTTTGGCTTTCTCCATGGCTTGCAGGTAATTTCCTACTTCCTGTGTCTCCATATGCTATTTCCTCTGTGCTTGTGCATCCTTAATGTCTCTGTGTGCAAGTTTGTTCTTCTTATAAGGGCACTAGTCAGATTGGATTAGGGCCCACCCTAACTGCCTCAGTTTTTACCTCTTTAAGGACCCTATCTTTAAATATAGTCACATTCTGAAGTACTGGGGTTTAGGACCTCAATATATGAGTTTTGGGTGGACAAAATTTAGCCCATAACAGCAAGTGTCCAAACATTCAAAATATTCTGGCTTTAATATAACTGTCAAAATCTGAGTGGCAAATGTGTGTGTACATGTCTTGGTGGGAAGGATATGAAGTGCTTGGGAAGT
Source organism: Mesoplodon mirus (assembly GCF_964341445.2). Taxonomy (NCBI): domain Eukaryota; kingdom Metazoa; phylum Chordata; class Mammalia; order Artiodactyla; family Ziphiidae; genus Mesoplodon; species Mesoplodon mirus. The sequence continues at coordinate 50,135,731 of NC_138984.1, forward strand.
AGAGAATTCTAAAATTTGCCTGCCTGCCTGCAGGATTTAATCCATTCTCTTTTAACAGTAAGTCTCTATAACTTCAGTACATGTTAACTGATATATTTGTTGTAGAAATTAAGAGAAGTAATATATGTAAGACACATTGCAGAGTCTGTCAGACAACAAGTACTGAATAAGTGTTCACTGAATTTGAATCAATCTAAACCTTGCTTCATCAGGCTCACACACACTGTCTCTTTGATAATACTAAAGAACTTTGTTACCTGTTTGCTTTTTGATGCTTAAAAACATTTTTATTTTGAAGTAAGTAGAGATCCTCACAAAGTTGCAAAAGTAGTAGAGAAGCCCCATGTATCTATTACCCAGTTTCCCTCAATGATAATATCTTACATAACTATAGTACATTATCAAAGCCAGGAAATTAAAATTAGTATAAGTCACAGATCTTTTTCAGCTTTATACATGTACTCATTTGTATATGTCTGTGTGTTATTATGAGTATTCCATGAAACTTATCACATACATATATTTGTTTAACAACCACCATAATCAAGACACAGAACTATTCCATCACCAGAAATATCCTTCTTGCTACTCTTCTCCCAATACTTTACCCAACTGATATCTATACAATCTTTAAGATGCAATTTAATTACTATTATTTTGGAAACCGTCCTGGAGGCCCCCAGGTGTTAATTTTGTTTGTGTTCTCAGAGTAAATAAAGTTTTACTACATTGCATTCTGGTGACCATTAAAACATGTATTCTACCTCCTAGACTGACTGCAAACTCTTTGAAGCCAGAAGAGTGTCTTTTTAAGTAATATATATTGAATGGATGCCTACTGGGATAATAAAATTTTCCAAAGATGCCTATGATAATCATATTGGTTTAAATAGTAATATACTGAACCTACAATTTTAAAAATACTATTTCTTCATCTCAATAGACACAGAAAAGGCTTTTGATAAAACTCAACACCCATTTAGAGGGAACTTACCTCAACATAACAGAGGCCAAATATGACAAACCCACAGCAAACATCATTCCCAGTGATGAGCTGAAAACATTCCCTGTAAGATCAGAAATAAGACAAGGATATCCACTGTCATCACTTTTATTCAACATGACAATGTTGAATAAAAGTCCTAGCCATGGCAATCAGAGAAGAAAAAGAAATAAAAGGAATCCAAATTTGAAAAGAATAAGTAAAACTGTCACTGTTTGCAGATAACATGATACTCTACATAGAAAATACTAAAGATTCTGCCAGAAAACTACTAGAGTTCATCAATGAATTCGGTAAATCTGCAGGATACAAAATTAATATACAGAAACCTACTGCATTCCTATACACTAATAATGAAAGACCAGAAAGAAATTAAGGAAACAATACCATTTACCATTGCATCAAAAATAATAAAATACATAGAAATAAACCTAACTAAGGAGACAAAAGACCTGTACTTTGAAAACTGTAAGATGCTGATGAAAGAAATTGAAGATGACACAAATAGATGGAAAGATATACCATGTTCTTAGATTGGAAGAATCAAGATTTTCAAAATGACTATACTACCCAAGGAAATCTGCAGATTCAATGCAATCCCTATCAAATTACAATGGCATTTTTCAAAGAACTAGAACAAAAAATTTAAAAATTTGTATAGAAACACAAAAGTCCCTGAATAGCCAAAGAAATCCTGAGAAAGAAAAATGGATCTGGAGGAATCAGGCTCCTTGACTTCAGACTATACTACAAGGCTACTGTCAAGAAAACAGTATGGTACTGGTGCAAGGACAGAAATATAGATCACTGGAACAGGATAAAAAGCCCAGAAATAAATCTATGCACCTATGTTCAAAGAGTCTATGACAAAGGAGGCAAGAATATACAATGGAGAAAAGATAGTCTCTCCATCAAGTAGTGCTGGGAAAACTGGACAGCTGCATATAAAAGAGTGAAATTAGAACATTCTTTAACACCATACCCAAAAATAAGCTCAAAATGGATTAAAGAGCTAAATGTAAGGCTGGACACTACAAAACTCCTAGAGGAAGACATAGGCAGAACACTCTTTGACATAAATTGCAGCAATATCTTCTTTGATCCACCTCTTAGAGTAATAAAAATACAAACAAAAATAAACAAATGGGACCTAATTAAACTTTAAAGCTTCCACACAGCAAAGAAAACTATAAACAAAGTGAAAAGACAACCCAGAGAATGGGAGAAAATATTTGCATGCAATATGACCGATAATGGATTAATCTCCAAAATATACAAGCAACTCATGCAACTCTATATCAAAAAGACAAACAACCCAATCAGAAAATGGGCAGAAGATCAACATAGATGTCTCTCCAAAGAAGACATACAGATGGCCCAAAAGCACATGAACAGATGCTCAACATCACTAATTATCAGAGAAATGCCAATCAAAACTACAATGAGATATCACCTCACACCTGTCTGAATGACCATCATCAAAATGTCTACAAACAATAAATGCTGGAGAGGGTGTGGAGAAAAGGGAACCCTCTTACATGGTTGGTGGGTATATAAATGGGTACAACTGCTATGGAGAGCAGTATGGAGGTTCCTTAAAAAACTAGAAATGGAACTAACATATGGCCCAACAATCCCACTCCTGGGCATATATCTGGAGAAAACTATAATTCAAAAAGATACATGCACCCCAATGTTCATGGCAGCAATCTTTACAATAGCCAAGACATGGAAGCAACCTAAATGTCCATCAACAGAGGAATGGATAAAGAAGATGTGTTACATATATACAATGGAATATTACTGACCCATAAAAAGGAATGAAATAATGCCATTCAGTAATGCTATAATGACATTGATGGCATAATAATGCCGTCAATGCAGCAGCTTGGATGGACTTAGAGATTATCATACTAAGTGAAGTAAGTCAGACAGAGAAAGATAAATATCATGATATCACTCATATGTGGAATCTAATTTAAAAAATGATATAAATGAACTTATTTACAAAACAGAAACAGACTTACAGATATCGAAAACAAACTTATGATTACCAAAGGGGAAATGTGGGAAGGAGGGATAAATCAAGAATTTGGGATTAACATTCACACACAGCTATATATAAGATAGATAACCAAGAAGGACCTACTGTATAGTACAGGGAACTTTACTCAATATTATATGATAACCTATATGAGAAAAGAATCTGGAAAAGAATGAATATATATATATATCTGAATCACTTTGCTGTACACCTGAAACTAACACAACATTGTAAATCACCTATACTCCAATAAAATGAAAATAAAATAAAACAAAAATACTATTTCTGTGCTACAAGTAGGTTGACTAATGTACACATTCTTTGGCCCTAATTTTCACACACATTTATTATGCGAGCTAGTACAAATAACAAACAAGTGATTAAAAATATAACTGATAATTGTTTAGTTTTGCTGCTGAAGATACCATAATCATATGAATTACTATCCAGAGAGTCATTTTTCAATAAAGAGAACTACAAATTGCTTAAGTGGCTATGGTGTTCATCAGCTGGTAAACCTGGCAGGTGGGTGACTATTCCAAAATTCCTAGTAGTAAAGAAATCTCTAATTAGAAATTACAAATTCCTAGTAGTGTTTTCACAGCAATCCAGCATAAACTGAATTGCAACACCACTGTCCCCAGATATCTCCAAACAACCTACAAACTTCATATGTATTTTATTTTACCAACAAAGAAGATGCACAAAAGGAAATCAAATTCTGTCATTATTATTTAAATTTCTTTGTGAAGATAGATACTTTATCACCTGATTTCAGTGTGTTGAATAACTTCCCATCTTCATGAAAACAAAGAATGAATTTGCATAGTTTATTTTACATTATTACATTTACTGAATATTTTGTAGGTAATTTTACTTAAAACACCAAGTATAAACAATGACCAATACCAGAAATTGAGTGATACATTTAGTTTTTGAAATAATGATTTTAAATGGAATTAATTTCTTAGTTTCAAGTTACCACAACACCTCAGAGTACTGTACTCCTGGAAAAATATACTTTGCACATGCTCTGTTATTTTTCTCAAACACACATATTTTAGATATTGAAAATTATTTTGCAGTATTAAACATTGTAAGAAATAGAAAATATCAGTCTAAAAGACAATTTTACAATATAGAAAACAAACATGCTAAGCATATTTTAAAATTTTTGTACAGTATATATCAACATACATTAGATAAATTTATTTAGAACATGAATCAATTAAGTGAAAACTCAAAAAGACAATTGCTAAGGAAGAATTTTATCTTTGTAGACAATTTATTACTTAAATCACTCTTTTTTATTGCCCATTTCATGGCCTTTAGTAAATTCACATTTCAATTCTTCAATATTTTAATACAGAGCACTGGCTTTGTAATGTGAAAATAAGTAAAGATGCTTTGAGGAAATAAAAAAATTAAATTTCATTGCACCCTCTAATTTTAATTATTCACTCGACAAATATTTTAAAATGTATGAAAATAAAAACACCCTACTATTAGGTGCTGGAGTTACATGATTAAAAACATACTCTTTTTCCCCAAGTAGCTCACTCCCTACAGTTGTGAACTAATGGAGGCCTCTGCGGAAACAATTTCAAGACAATGTGTATAGAACTAATTTGGATACTTGTACAATGTGCAATGTTGTAATAAATTTTACTTGTACAAACATTATAAGCATTCAAATACATGGGTACAATGTTGGCTTTAAATTATTATCTCTAAAAAATAAAAAAAAATTAGTGAAAAGTGTCTTTTAGATTTATCCACAGATTTACTGTTTCTAGTGTCTTTTTCTTTTTTTCAATAGCTACAATTTTCCACGTGTTGTAATTTTTTTTCTGACTAAAGAACACCCTTTAATATTTCTTATAGTGCAGGTTTGCCCATAAATTCAGCACAAAGAGGAAAATTAGTAAAAAAGAATGAAATATTACTCTATAAGCAATCATCATTTTAACTGCATGTGGTAAGAGTTTTTTTAATTGTAAAAAAATTATAAAAAATATCATGAGATCTACCCTTAACAAATTTTTAAGTGTTCAGTATTGTTAAGCACAGTGATGTACAGCAGATTTCTAGAATTTTTCAACATTCATGACTGAAACTCTATACTTACTGAACATTAACTTCAAATTTCCCTCTCCCCCCAGCAACCACCATTCTACTCTGTTTCTATGAGTTATTTTGGATACAACTTATAAGTAGAATCATTCAGTATTTATCCTTCTGTGACTGGAGTATTTCACTTAACATAATGTCCTCAAGGTTCATCCATGTTATAGTATGTGACAGCTTTTCCTTCTTTTTATGGCTGAATAATATTCCAGTGTGTGTGTGTGTGTGTGTGTGTGTGTAATCCGGAGGGACATTTAAATGTTGCCACCTCTTGGCTATTGTGAATAACAACAAACATGGAAGTGCAGATATCTCTTGGCTATCCTGATTTCAATTCTTTTGGATAAATACCCATAAGTGGGGTTTTTGGATCACATGATAATTCTATTTTTAATTTTAACAGCAGAAAATTCATACTGTTCTCCATAATGACTTTAAAATTTTGCACTCCCACCAACAGTATACAAGGGTTCCAATTTTTCCACATCTTATGATACTTGTTTTCTGTTTTGTTGTTGTTGTTGTTAATGGCCATCCTAACAGGTGTGAGGTGACACCTCATCATGGTTTTGATATGCATTTCCCTGATGATTAGTGCTGTTGAGTATATTTTCATATACTCGTCATCCATTTGTATGTCTTCTTTGGAGAAATGTCTATTTAAGTCCTTTGACCATTTTTTAATTGGGTTATTTGGGGGTTTTTGCTATTGAGTTGTAGGAGTTCCTTATATATGTTGGATACTAACACCTTTACAGATATATGGTTTGCAAATAATAAGAGATTTTTAAAGTATGGTTAAAAAGAAACAAACCAAAAAACTTGGATTTAGTTTGTGACATCAGATAAGAATTTTGAGATTTTAAATTTTCATATTTTCCCCTTCAGAAGTAAACATTCAATTTAAGTGTTTTGGGTCATGATTCATACTACCATCCCAGTTCCATTAACAATGTCCTGGTTTCAGGTTACCATAGGCAAAAACTTAACTAGCCGGCTTGCTTCTGTATACCCTGTACTGATAATATTTCACCATAGAAGAAAAAGAAAAAAAGAGTACCTTAACTTTGTCTTCATCTTAGGAAAATGAACAATTCTATATAACGCCCTGAGAGTTATATAGTTTCCTAAGGGTCTGTGGTCTAAAGCCATTATGCTGTACTGTTGTATCAATTAAGAATCCTTGAGTCCGAGTAAACAAAGTAAACTCCACTTAGCAAGAGCTTTTTATTGGAATCACCTGAAAGAACATGGTGCTGTTCATAAGTCAAAAGAGGAGCTTAGCAGTCAGGCCCCAGGAAAAACAGGAGACAACTTCTGAGTATCTATATTATCTTAGAAAATACTCCATAATGTAGAGTTTATTCAATAGAGTACTTTATTAGTTGATAATTGGAAATTGATAAAATACTTTCTTTTTAAGGTAATATGTTGTGGTCATCTTGAAACACAAAATGAATAAAGGAATGAATCAGCTGTAACTAATCTAGATTCTTGTCCCAAGAGGCAAATTGTTAAGGAGACAGTCTGATTGTTTTAGGTTGTTTCATGTCTCACTCTTCACTGACTGCCCAAGAAGGTTGTATACAAAGAAAGAGATAATTCCCCAAAGGAAACACCTGACCTTTAGAAAATTAGTAGATATTACTGGTAGGGGGAAAATGGCTCTATGGTCAACGATTTTAAGACATAGTGGTTTAGGCAAACATGTTTTTTTTAATAGCATCTCAGAACATTTATGTATATTTATTAATGCATTCATATAAATGGCTGCTCTGATTGTCCACTGGAGCACATTTTGAGAAAGACTCCATTAAGAAAAAAAGGAAAATAAGAGGAAAGAAAAGGGTCCCTTTCATAGAGCCCTTCTACTTTTACTATGTGAAATTATTTTAACTGAAACTTGGATAAGAGGAAGCGGTGAGTCACAGTCATTTACAGAATATTTGAGTGTGCATTAGAATCACCTGGACAGCTGGTTAAGGCACAGATTTCTGGACACCATTCACAGAGTTTCTGATTCAGGAAAACTGGTGAGGTGACACAAGAATTTACAACTCTAAGAGAAATAAACCAGACAGTACAACTCTAATAAACCAGACAGAGAAAGACAAATACTGCATGGTATCACTTACCATGTAGAATATTAAAAAAATAATAATCAACCTCATAGAAACAGAGAGTAGAAAAGTGGTTGTCAGGGGCTGAGGGTGGAGGGGAATGTAAGGAAAAATGGATAAAAAGGTACAAATTTTCAGCTATAATATGATTTTTTAAAAATATATTTGCATCTCTAATGAGTCCCTAGGTGATGTTGATAATGCTGGGCCAGGAATCACTGTAGAAAACCACTGCTCTAATAATTTCAGGAATCAGAAAGTGAACCTAATTGTTTAAATATTTCAATGTGTTGTATAACACAGATCAGCCTGTTGGAGATTATGGTATAACAGAGAGTTAATTGTGTAAGTCTTTAAATTCCGTTTTTAGAAAACTGAATTACCTGGCAATGTAAAACAGTGTGAAAGCAGGGTGGACTCATGCACTCTCAGTTTGCTATGCTTGCTTTAGGTCTAAAATTAACCTATTTTAGGGATACCTTATACAATTTTTCATAATGATGCAAGCCATTCCTGGAATGGGCCTTAACTCAACCTGGTAAAAACTATTGGGTGCTTCAGGAATCAGTAAAGTCCTGGAAGGATTGAAAGAAGAGAAAAAATAAATGCACTTAAAGAAAAGAAAAAATAAATTAATACACTTAAACAAAATGTCACATTACTCCATGAAATGAAGAAAAGATTGAAAAAATCCATTCTCCATAAGTACAGGAAATGATAAATAGGCACTAGAAAAAGTGATACATTTCAGAAAACTGCCCACCATGATACCTCATATGTTGAGCTCTTTAAAGGATCAGACTATGACATATAAGCAAGCATTTTATTTCCTTGGGACATATTGCATTTATTGACAATTAAACTGGCATTTCACATTTCTCAAGGATTGATATAATATTTCACCATGTCAATTTAATTACGTGAAAAAAGATATCTGGTACTTATAAACTGGTCAGGTAAAATTCACCACTCTAATAGAAATAAATAACCAAATTAGACCCACAAAAAGTCACTTTGTTATGGACTGAATTGTGTCCCCTCAAAATTTATAGTTTGAAACACTGATCCCCAATGTGATGGTATTTGGAGATAGGGTGTTTAAGGACGTAATTAAGGTTAAAAGAGGACATAAGGGTAGGGCTCTAATCCAACTGGACTGATGTCCTTACAAGAAGAAGGAGAGACCCCAGAAGTGCGCACACACAGAGAAAAAGGCCGTGCAGGGGCACAAAGAAAAGGAGTCATCTGTAAGCCAAGGAAAGAGACTTCAGGAAAAACCAACCGTTTTGGCACCTTGATCTTGAACTTTACAGCCTCCAGACTGTGAGAAAATAAATTTCTGTTGTTTAAGCCACCTAGTCTGTTGTATTGTTAGCAGCTCTACACAGCTAACACATTCTTCTTAGTCCTATTGAATACGTCATATCAGATTTGTCAAACATACACACACACACACACACACACACACACACTGCAAAGGATTTGATAGTCAAATGAATTTGTGAAACCCTGAGTTAAATAGAGTCAAACGATTCTCTTTACTGCAAGATTTCCCATACCTATAGTATTCTAATATGTATTATGAATCTGAAGTGAGGGCTAGTCAATGCAACATTTTCCAATTTACTAGACCCTGAAACTATTTTTTTTCTTTTTTGCCTTTTTTTTTTTTTTGCAGTATGCAGGCCTCTCACTGCTGTGGCCTCTCCCGTTGCGGAGCACAGGCTCTGGATGCGCAGGCTCAGTGGCCATGGCTCACGGGCCTAGCCGCTCCACGGCATGTGGGATCTTCCCGGACTTGGAAACAAACCCGTGTCCCCTGCATCAGCAGGCGGACTCCCAACCACTGCGCCACCAGGGAAGCCCTTGCTTTTTTTATTGTCTTTTGTTTATTCATTTGAGGACTATATTGTGGGAATACTATTGACAAATATTACCCTATGTAATTTAAATTAATTAAAGACATTTCATTGTTTTGACTAGTGTTTATCCTTTTTATTGACTCAAATAATATTTAATCTCTTCATTTTTGTATTAGAATTTCACATCACTATTTGGGTTATTATTCTGGGTCCTTGTATTAGACAGGGTTCTCCAGAGAAACAGAACTAATAGGATGTGTGTACACAAATGCACATACTCAGAGGTGGGGAAAGACAGAGACAGAGAGAGATTTATTTTAAGGAATTGGCTCACAAGACTGTGAGAGATGACAAGTTCAGAATTTGCAGGGCAGGCCCTGGGCTTGAGATCCAGGAAAAAGTTAATGTTGCATTCTGCAGTTCAAAGGCTGTCTGGAGGTTAAGGCCTTCAACTGATTGGAGGTTAAGGTTAAGACCTTCAACTATAACGGCTCACCCACATTATAAAAGGTAATCTGCTATATTTAAAGTCAACTGATTAAAATGTTAATTATGTCTAAAAAAATCTACAGGAACTTCCCTGGTGGTATAGTGGTTAAGACTCTTCACTTTCACTGATGGGGGCATGGGTTCGACCCCTGGTCAGGAAACTAAGATCTCACATGATGCACAGCATGGCCTAAAAATACATAAGTAAGTAAAATCTACATGGCAACACCTAGACTGGTGTTGTACCAGGAAACTGGGTGCCATGGCCCAGCCAAGTTGACACATTAAAATAACCGTCATACTCCCCCAAACATCTAACCTCTGACTAGCTTTTACTACATTTTACCCCTTTTAAAATCACAGTCTTCAAGCTTCATCTTCCATCTCTTTCCTGATACTTGAGTGGCAGACATCACAAATATCTTGGCAGAGCTTATTAAACTCTGTGTCAAAAAGCTGTGTGCAGCTGCTGTGGGTTTCCTTATTATGTTGCTATCAGCAAGTGACAGTGGGAGAGAGAAACTGCTACTGCTTTCCTGGTTTATAGCCTTCTTCAGTTATAGACTCTCAGGTAGCTGTAGGGCCACATAACTAATTTCGTGCTCCTCTAACATTTCAGGAATCTGTTTATCTCTCACTTACTGTCCTTTTCTGTAACTACTTTCTTTCTGGTTCTCAGAAATGAGAAGGATCATGAAATGTTTTAATCTACATCTTCTTATAAGTCTCTTCTAAGCCGAACCCCAGAATCTCTCATTTTAAATGTGTTTTTCCCAAAAAAGAGATATAATGCAATTTTCTTACTGATCACCTTAACTTTTTAGTTTGTTTACTCCATTATTTTATTTATAAAATGTATTATCACTCCCTATAGTAAGTAGTCACGTTTAATCTATAAACACTTCTATACTTAAAGTTCATTTCTCATGGTTACACATAATTATTAACTATTTTGAAACCTACTCTTTTCCTGTTCTAAGTGCAAGAATAATTTCGCTTGGTACTTCAAAGACATCAAGCCATTCATATGAGGTACCTTTTCTATCTCCATCTCCTTGTCTTTATATCTGTCTTCCCATTTTTATGTATGTTCTTAAGGAAAAATATACTTCTGTCCTGTGAAACTAAACAACTTGGTATTCAATAAATATTTACTGGTTGGATAAATGGATTTTTCTGATTTTTTATAACATACTATCTCATATGAAATATTTCTATTCCATTCTATTCTATCCATTCATCTATCTTTTTTAATAAAACATTTTTTTTCTGGTAAAATATACATAAAAAATTTCCCATCTTAACCATTTTAAAATGTACAGTTCATTGATATTAAATGCACTCATATTGTTATGCAGCCATCACCCCACTCCATATCTAGAAGTCTTTTCAGATTACAAAACTGAAACTCTATACTTTTAAAAATGAACTTCCCATTCTTCCCTCTCCTTTACACCTGGCAACTATCATTCTACTTCCTGTGTCTATGAATTTGACTACTTTAGGAGAGATATAAGTGGAATCAGTATTTGTCTTTTTGTGACTGGATTGCCTCACTTAATATTATGTCCTCAGAATTCAATCTATTCATTTCTTTGGCAAAGTTCTTTCTCTTCTATTGCCTACATATTTCTCAAATTTCTTTACTCTTCTTTATGCCCTCAACTTATGCCTTTGTTAAATTCTCTGCATCTTTTTTTCTGACTCAATGAAATAGCCTCCAGATAATCTTCCCATAATTTCCTGGTCATGCCTAATCCATTATCCACTGCTGTCATAATAGGTTATCATTATTACTGTAATAATTATTGTATTTCAGATTACAAATCTAACCAAATTACTCTTTGTTTAAATATTATACTCTATCCTAATTGTCTAAAATTCTCTTAAAGTTTAGGTATATGGAATTCAAATTTTGACACATTTTCAAAAATTAAAAATTGTGTTCTCCTGAGTTTCATTTCTTGATATATATAAATAATATTTGATCACAAGGAACATGGACTTCATGCTTCATTGCATTCTTGAAAAACCTCAGTGTTCAGAAACTTGCATCATATTAAAGAGGAATAATTCAAACTTGTCATCATTTTCATTAAAACATCATTTATTTTATGAGTTTAAAACAAGCATAGACTAACAAATGTATGAATATTGTTGACCATTTGTGAAGAAGCATAGTGATTTTGGAATATGCCACCTGATACTTAGGAAAATACCATTTATGTCTATTGTGGAAGGAACCCAAGAATGAAACACTAAACGCTGCACCTCAAGTATGGTCGTGGACACATGTTATACTTTCTAAAGTTTATTTTAAATTAAATCTTCATTATTTTACCCAAGATACAGACAAGAAAGATGTTAAAAATCTGTGCTCTTTTATGGCTATGCTTTCAGTGAATTACTATAAAAAATATGATGTATTCTAAATGTTATAAATAAAAATTGACAGTTTTCTGTCAAGTTAGTAATTTAATTTCAACTATATATACATCCATTGCTTCCATTAAAAAAGACACAAGGGGCGGCTGAAAGCACGGAGCCCAGTGACGGGCGTGGGATGCTGGGGCTGCTGCTGCCGCCGCCAAGGAGCCTGTGTGCGAGCGCAGGTCACTGTCCACACCGCCCTTCCGGGAGCCTGTGCAGCCCACCACTGCCGGGGTCCCGGAATCCAGGGGCGGCTTCCCTTGGAGAATGCACATTGCGCCTCAGGCTGGTGCAACATCACGCCGGCCTCTGCCGCTGCAGGCTCGCCCCGCACTCCGTGCCTCTCCCTCCCACCCGGCCTGAGTAAGCCAACGTCCCCGAAGAGGCTGCTCCTTTAACCCTGTCCTGTCTGAGCGAAGAACAGACGCCCTCCGGCACACTACATGCAGTGGCGGGTCCAAATCCAAAGCTGAGACCCAGGAGCTGTGAGAACAAAGAAGAGAAAGGGAAACCTCTCCCAGCAGCCTCAGAAGTAGAGGATTAAAGCTCCACAATCAACTTGCTGTACCCTGCATCTGTGGAATACATGAATAGACAAAAAATCATCCCAAATTGAGGAGCCAGGAATCAGTGCTGTGCCTCTGAGGTGGGAGAGCCAACTTCAGGACACTGGTACACAAGAGACCTCCCAGCTCCACATAATATCAAATAGCGAAAATCTTCCAGAGATCTCCATCTCAACACCAGCACCCAGCTTCACTCAATGACCAGCAAACTACAGTGCTGGACACCCTATGCCAAACAACTAGCAAGACAGGAACACAACACCACCCATTAGCAGAGAGGTGGCCGAAAATCATAAAAAGTCCGCAGACACCCCAAAACACACCACCAGACGTGGACCTGCCCACCAGAAAGACAAGATCCAGCCTCACCCACCAGAACACAGGCACTAGTCCCCTCCAACAGGAAGCCTACACAACCCACTAAACCAACCTTAGCCACTGGGGACAGACACCAAAAACAACGGGAACTACAAACCGGCAGCCTGCAAAAAGGAGACCCCAAGCACAGTAACATAAGCAAAATGAGAAGACAGAAAAACACACAGCAGGAGAAGGAGCAAGATAAAAACCCACCAGACCTAACAAATGAAGAGGTAATAGGCAGTCTACCTGAAAAAGAATTCAGAATAATGATGGTAAAGATGATCCAAGATTCTATTTCCCAGATCCAAAATCTTGGAAATAGAATAGACAAAATGCAAGAAACAGTTAACAAGGACCTAGAAGAACTAAAGATGAATCAAGCATCAATTAAAAACATAATAAATGAAATAAAAATACTCTAGATGGGATCAATAGCAGAATAACTGAGGCAGAAGAACGGATAAGTGAGGTGGAAGATAAAATAGTGGAAATAACTGCTACAGAGCAAAATAAATAAAAAAGAATGAAAAGAACAGAGGACAGTCTCAGAGACCTCTGGGACAACATTAAACGCACCAACATTCGAATTATAGGGGTTCCAGAAGAAGAAGAGAAAAAGAACGGGACTGAGAAAATATTTGAAGAGATTATAGTTGAAAACTTCCCTAATATGGGAAAGGAAATAGTTAATCAAGTCCAGGAGGCACAGAGAGTCCCACACAGTATAAATCCAAGGAGAAATACACCAAGACACATATTAATCAAACTGTCAAAAATTAAACACAAAGAAATCATATTAAAAGCAGCAAGGCAAAAACAACAAATAACACACAAGGGAATCCCCATCAGGATAACAGCTGATCTCTCAGCAGAAACTCCACAAGCCAGAAGAGAGTGGCAGGACATAATTAAAGTGATGAAGGAGAAACACCTGCAACCAAGATTACTCTACCCAGCAAGGATCTCATTCAGATTTGATGGAGAAATAAAAATCTTTACAGACAAGCAAAAGCTGAGAGAGTTCAGCACCACCAAACCAGCTTTACAACAAATGCTAAAGGAACTTCTCTAGGCAAGAAACACAACAGAAGGAAAAGACCTACAATAACAAACCCAAAACAATAAAGAAAATGGGAATAGGAACATACATATCGATAATTACCTTAAATGTAAATGGACTAAATGCTCCCACCAAAAGACACAGATTGGCTGAATGGATACAAAAACAAGACCCATATATATGTTGTCTACAAGAGACCCACTTCAGACTTAGAGACACATACAGACTGAAAGTAAGGGGATGGAAAAAGATATTCCATGCAAATGGAAAACAAAAGAAAGCTGGAGTAGCAATTCTCATATCAGACAAAATAGACTTTAAAATAAAGACTACTAGAAGAGACAAAGAAGGACACTACATAATGATCAAGGGATTGATCCAAGAAGAAGATACAACAATTGTAAATATTTATGCACCCAACATAGGAGCACCTCAATACATAAGGCAAATACTAACAACCATAAAAGGAGAAATTGACAGTAACACACTCATAGTAGGGGACTTTAACACCCCACTTTCACCAATGGACAGATCATCCAAAATGAAAATAAATAAGGAAACACAAGCTTTAAATGATACATTAAACAAGATGGACTTAATTGATATTTATAGGACATTCCATCCAAAAACAAGAGAATACACATTTTTCTCAAGTGCTCATGGAACATTCTCCAGGATAGATCATATCTGGGGTCACAAATCAAGCCTTGGTAAATTTAAGAAAATTGAAATTGTATCAAGTATCTTTTCTGACCACAATGCTATGAGACTAGATATCAATTACAGGAAAAGATCTGTAAAAAATACAAACACATGGAGGCTAAACAATACACTACTTAATAACGAAGTGATCACTGAAGAAATCAAAGAGGAAATTAAAAAATACCTAGAAACAAATGACAATGGAGACACGACGACCCAAAACCTATGGGATGCAGCAAAAGCAGTTCTAAGAGGGAAGTTTATAGCAATACAATCCCACCTTAAGAAACAGGAAACATCTCGAATAAACAACCTAACCTTGCACCGAAAGCAATTAGAGAAAGAAGAACAAAAACATCCCAAAGTTAGCAGAAGGAAAGAACTCATAAAAATCAGATCAGAAATAAATGAAAAAGAAATGAAGGAAACGATAGCAAAGATCAATAAAACTAAAAGCTGGTTCTTTGAGAAGATAAACAAAATTGATAAACCATTAGCCAGACTCATCAAGAAAAAAAGGGAGAAGACTCAAATCAATAGAATTAGAAATGAAAAAGGAGAAGTAACAACTGACACTGCAGAAATACAAAAGATCATGAGAGATTACTATAAGCAACTCTATGCCAATAAAATGGACAACCTGGAAGAAATGGACAAATTCTTAGAAATGCACAACCTGCCAAGACTGAATCAGGAAGAAATAGAAAATATGAACAGACCAATCACAAGCACTGAAATTGAAACTGTGATAAAAAATCTTCCAACAAACAAAAGCCCAGGACCAGATGGCTTCACAGGTGAATTCTATCAAGCATTTAGAGAAGAGCTAACACCTATCCTTCTGAAACTCTTCCAAAATATAGCAGAGGGGGGAACACTCCCAAACTCATTCTACAAGGCCACCATCACCTTGATACCAAAACCAGGCAAGGATGTCACAAAGAAAGAAAACTACAGGCCAATATCACTGATGAACATAGATGCAAAAATCCTCAACAAAATACTAGCAAACAGAATCCAACAGCACATTAAAAGGATCATACACCATGATCAAGTGGGGTTTATTCCAGGAATGCAAGGATTCTTCAATATATGCAAATCACTCAACGTGATACACCATATTAACAAATTGAAGGAGAAAAACCATATGATCATCTCAATAGATGCAGAGAAACCTTTCGACAAAATTCAACACCCATTTATGATAAAAACCCTGCAGAAAGTAGGCATAGAGGGAACTTTCCTCAACATAATAAAGGCCATATATGACAAACCCACAGCCAGCATCGTCCTCAATGGTGAAAAACTGAAACCATTTCCACTAAGATCAGGAACAAGACAAGGTTGCCCACTCTCACCACTCTTATTCAACCTAGTTTTGGAAGTTTTAGCCACAGCAATCAGAGAAGAAAAGGAAATAAAAGGAATCCAAATCGGAAAAGAAGAAGTAAAGCTGTCACTGTTTGCAGATGACATGATACTATACGTAGAGAATCCTAAAGATGCTACCAGAAAACTACTAGAGTTAATCAATGAATTTGGTAAAGTTGCAGGATACAAAATTAATGCACAGAAATCTCTGGCATTCCTATATACTAATGATGAAAAATCTGAAAGTGAAATCAAGGAAACACTCCCATTTACCACTGCAACAAAAAGAATAAAATATCTAGGAATAAACCTACCTAAGGAGACAAAAGACCTGTATGCAGAAAATTATAAGACACTGATGAAAGAAATTAAAGATGATACAAATAGATGGAGAGATGTACCATGTTCTTGGATTGGAAGAATCAACTTTGTGAAAATGACTCTACTACCCAAAGCAATCTACAGATTCAATGTAATCCCTATCAAACTACCACTGGCATTTTTCACAGAACTAGAACAAAAAATTTCACAATTTGTATGGAAACACAAAAGACCCCAATAGCCAAAGCAATCTTGAGAACGAAAAATGGAGCTGGAGGAATCAGGCTCCCTGACTTCAGACTATACTACAAAGCTACAGTAATCAAGACAGTATGGTACTGGCACAAAAACTGAAAGATAGATCAATGGAACAGGATAGAAAGCCCAGAGATAAACCCACGGACATATGGTAACCTTATCTTTGATAAAGGAGGCAGGAATGTACAGTGGAGAAAGGACAATCTCTTCAATAAGTGGTGCTGGGAAACTGGATAGGGACATGTAAAAGTCTGAGGTTAGATCACTCCCTAACACCATACACAAAAATAAGCTCAAAATGGATTACAGACCTAAATGTAAGGCCAGACACTATCAAACTCTTAGAGGAAAACATAGGCAGAACACTCTATGACATAAATCACAGCAAGATCCTTTTGGACCCACCTCCTAGAGAAATGGAAATAAAGACAAAAATAAACACATGGGACCTAATGAAACTTAAAAGCTTTTGCACAGCAAAGGAAACCATAAACAAGACCAAAAGACAACCCTCAGAATGGGAGAAAATATTTGCAAATGAAGCAACTGACAAAGGATTAATCTCCAAAATTTATAAGCAGCTCATGCAGCTCAATAACAAAAAAACAAACAACCCAATCCAAAAATGTGCAGAAGACCTAAATAGACATTTCTCCACAGAAGATATACAGACTGCCAACAAACACATGAAAGGATGTTCAACATCTTTGCTCATTAGAGAAATGCAAATCAAAACTACAATGAGATATCATCTCACACCAGTCAGAATGGCCATCATCAAAAAATCTAGAAACAATAAATGCTGGAGAGGGTGTGGAAAAAAGGGAACACTCTTGCACTGCTGGTGGGAATGTGAATTGGTACAGCCACTATGGAGAACGGTATGGAGGTTCCTTAAAAAACTACAAATAGAACTACCATATGACCCAGCAATCCCACTACTAGGCATATACCTTGAGAAAACCATAATTCAAAAATAGACATGTACCAAAATGTTCATAGCAGCCCTATTTACAGAGATGGAAACAACCTAAGTGTCCATCATCGGATGAATGGGTAAAGAAGATGTGGCACATATATCCAATGGAATATTACTCAGCCATAAAAAGAAATGAAATTGAGCTATTTGTAATGAGGTGGATGGACCTAGAGCCTGTCATACAGAGTGAAGTCAGAAAGAGAAAGACAAATACTGTATGCTGACACATATATATGGAATTTAAGGAAAAAAATGTCATGAAGAACATAGGGGTAAGACAGGAATAAAGACACAGACCTACTAGAGAATGGACTTGAGGATATGGGGAGGGGGAAGGGTAAGCTGTGACAAAGTGAAAGAGAGGCATGGACATATATACACTACCAAACATAAGGTAGATAGCTGGTGGGAAGCAGCCGCATAGCACAGGGGGATCAGCTCGGTGCTTTGTGGCCGCCTGGAGGGGTGGGATGGGGGAGGGTGGGGGGGAGACGCAAAAGGGAGGGGATATGGGAACATATGTATATGTATAACTGATTAAATTTGTTATAAAGCAAAAATAAAAATAAAAAAGTGCTGAAATCAAACGATTATGAAGGAATAAAAAGACACAATGAAGAAATTTACATATTCTTATCATTGTCTAAAAGGAAAGTGAAGAATGCCTTAGTAGCTGAGAGGTACTAGGAAGAAGCTCAGAGGTAGGCTATGAAGTTCTCAAATAAACACAAATAACTTCCACAGGATAATGACAGTAATTAGGCAAGTCCAGTCTATTGCTATGGCTCAACCTGATAAAATCAAGACACGTGGCAACCACAAAATTATTTAAACTCCTCAACTGATGGCATACCTCTACTAATGTCAACGAGAAACTTGTTTTCTTGTTCCAAATTTCTAGATAAAACAAACACCAAGATACCAAATAACTGAACTGGTCTGTCAAGTAGGAGTAATAAGAGCATACTTGCCTTTTTTTTTTTTTTTTTTTTTTTTACAATTTTAGGTGGAAATAATTCAGTCTTTCACTATGTAAATATAACTTAACTGTAGGGTTTTGCAAATGCCTTTTATCAGATCAAGGATATTCTCTACCATTCTTAGAGTGCTGCCTGTTTTTACCATAGATGCTTGTTGAATTTTGTAAAATATTTTATCTGCATCTATTGAGATAATTGTATGTTACTCTTTCAAAATAGAAACACAGTGTTTTACAGTGATTAATCTCCTCATATTTACCAACCTTACCTCCATTGGATAAGACCACTTGGTCATTATGTATTATCTATTGTACCTACTACAAGAATATCTTTTTCTGACATTGTGTTAAGAAATTTTGAGATTATGTCATGACTACATTTTCTCCTATTTTGTATTTTATAATGTCTGGTTTTCATGACATTGGTCTCATTAAACTAGTTGTGATATAGTCTCCTATCCTCAATTTTTTGGGAAGAATGTTGTATAATTCCTATTATTTACTCCTTAAACTTTTGGTAGAATTCATTAGCAAAAACATCTTTGCCTGGGATATTTTTAATGGGAAAAGTTTTAACACAGATTAATTTTCTTAAATAAATAGAGTGCTACTCAGGTAATATATTTCCTTTTAAGACAACTCTGATAGTTTGTGTCTCACAAAAATATGTCCATTTCAACAAACATTTATAATTTTTGAATCTCTTTATTGATATCCCTATATGTTCAACACCATTCTCCTGATTGTCTTTAGTTCTTCGTCCTTTAGTGTTTTGAGCATACTTAAGGCAGGGAATTTAAACTCTTTTTTTAGTAAGTCCAATTTCTGAGCTTCTTTTTTCTTTTTTTCTCATGAATGGGCCATGCTTTCCTGTTTCTCTGAATGCTTTGTAATTTTTTAAAAAACTTTATATTTTTGGTATTGTAATATAACACTTGAAATAAGATTCTCCCTTTTCCCCAGAGTATGCTGTTATTGCTTATTTAGGGCTGTAGTCATCTACTTGTTTAGTGACTTTTTGAACTATTTAGCAAGGACTATATTCCTTGCCATATGCTCCATTGTGTCTGCATTCAGTTAGTGACCTGACAAAGATTTCTTTGAAGGCCTGGACCCAGTAAGAAAAGAAAAGTGTTTTGTTGCTTTAAATTCTTTCAACAGGATCTTCCCAGGAGGCTGTTTCAACCTCATTGGGTTGAAATAGCTAGCCTCTGCTGATCTCTCAGTGAACTGCCAGTCAGATCAAAACACACAACCCAGCTTTTGTAAGACTGGGTTCTTATTGCCCACCCTGGCATCAGCAAGTTGTACTAGGAATGTGGGCCACATTTTCTATAGCTACCTGCCATGGAGCCAGGAGCAGGGCGTTGTAGATGCTATGTGAAATGTCAAAATTCATTGAAATTTATCTGCTTCTTTTTTTAATCAAGCACTCTGATGGACAGAGCAAGTGCTGAACTAGACTCCATAGTCCTAAAATAACCAAATCTAGGAGTTCTTGCCAGTTCAATGGAGCAACTGATTCCTGGAATTTCCTATTATACCATCTTCCATGACATCACTTGGTGATTTTTTTAAATGTATAAATTACGTTGGGAAATATTCATTATGTTTCTGATGAAATTCTAAAGAATTATGCATTCATTTATGTTTTCTAAAATCAAACTAATTCCTTTTCTCACCTATCCAACTTTCTGAAACCCACATATATCCCACGGCTTACTTGTTTTTGTCTCTTATTTTCATCATAAAAATGAAACTAAACTAATTTGAAACTAGAAATGTCATTTTATCATTTTTTCCACTCTTGTTATGTTTGATATATTCTTAGATTTCTTTTTTATCTACTAATTTCTGTTACCACTGAATGACACAAAGATGATAAAATTTTAAAAAAATAACTGCTGGATAAATGAATGAAAAAGTAAATAAATAAGAAGAGTCATTTAGGGACCTAAGGATAGAAAGAAGAATGAATTTTTAATTCCTGATGTAAAATAACAGTAATTAAACCACTTAAATTAATTACCTTAAAATGCTTTATAAAAGAGTAATGAAAATAAACATATATATGAACATCTTAGCCTAAAATTATTTATGGCTATGATTCTTCTTACAAAGTAGTACAGAGCAGCTCAGTACTGATATGCTGCCAAATCAGTTTCTTGATAGTTTTACAAAGAAATCAGAAGCTATGTCACTAAAAAAAAAAAAAAAAAAAAAAAAACAATAAAATTGGAGTGTTTGCAAAAACAGCAATGATGCCTTTGTTTATAACATTGATATACACTAAGAAACTGCAGACAAAGAGTTCAGTAAGATTTAGAAAATTATACTGATGAAACAACCAGTGATGCAGATGTAGAACTGAGAGGTGATGATGTCTACCAAGGTATTGAGGGCAATTTAAGTGAGTGTGTTTGGGCGAGCTCTCCTGAGCTAGTAGTGCTGATCTGCAGCTGAGTGAACAAATAGTTTGGCATAAAACAAATGAAGGTTATCACAGTGTTCTCTCTTTTACATAAGAGACAAAATATTTCCTACGTACTATTAAGCATTTTATAACTCGAGTGTGAAAAAAGAAGTAATCAGAGCCAGAAGCAGTATCAGTTCTTTTAGTACATGAAACAAAAAGAAAAGATCTATAGAAAATGCACACAGTGCTATGTAAATCATAAAAGAATAGCCATATGACTCAAACTTGGTAAAACAGTTAGGGATCTCATATTGGAACAAAAGGTATATTGCCCATTTTCAGCTTCCTGCCAAGATATAAATTTATCTCTTGGGTTACTAGAATTGTTAGAAAACTAACTTTTTCTATACTTTCATTTTTCTATACTATGGGTCTATAGGAGAATATTTCTTCTTGAAGTAAGTGATTACATGTTTTTCATGATTAGATTATTTGTCAGTATAATACTTTAAGCTCAGAAGCAGCAATTTCAGAGAAAATATTTAAAAGAAATTAGAAGTTTTGCTAGTGAAGAGAAACACAGGAACTGTAATAAAGAAATGCTGGTGGGTATACAGAAATGACATTAATCTTATCTTGTTTGGATCATTATTTTGATCTTATTTTTTTATTTTTTATTTTTACTTTTTGCAATACGCGGGCCTCTCACTGTTGTGGCCTCTCCCGTTGCGGAGCACAAGCTCCGGATGCGCAGGCTCAGCGGCCATGGCTCACGGGTCTAGCGGCTCTGCAGCATGTGGGATCTTCCCAGACCGGGGCACAAACCCGTGTCCCCTGCATCGGCAGGCGGACTCTCAACCACTGCACCACCAGGGAAGCCCTGATCTTATTTTTAAAATCCACAAAGTGTAATCTGTAATTTAAAACCAAATGCAAGAGTAATAGTATGAAATTGGACAATTTACAATTTTTACCATGTGACAATGTATTACTGTTAGCATATTCAATTGAAAATATTCCTCAATTATATATATATACATAATATCTTATTTACTCTACAGTATATGAGCTATGACCAAGAAAGAAAATGATAATTTCATATAAGATAATTTCGAATTAACCATTTGACAAGTGTTTTGGAGCACCCACAATTGTTAGTGTTGGACTAGACTCTTGAGTTATTGTGTGATTTGTTAATAACTCACCACACGAAAAGTTCTTTTGAGAAATCTTCATAGCAAGAACCAGTTTTCAGCAATCTATTTGATTTCCCACCCAGCACATTTAGCATACTGATATTTAACCATCTTATTGTACATCTGAGACTCTCAAGTGTCCTCAGATTATCAGAAGAAAGAAGTGAGTGAAAAGAACACTAACAACATTATATATTTATCATTAGTAAAATTATGTATTAGGCTTATTGGATTATTAATAGGATTATTCAAAATTCCATAAAACAGCATGGGACTTATCTTGTTCTGTCTTATAATTACTTCCGTTAAAGAGGAAGTATGAAACTCAGCACAACCTAGTGTGATGTATGTTGGAATACTCTAATTTCAGATCGTATGGTGAGAGGTAGAAGAGTAGTCTCTTGGCACCTTCATACTCCTCCTGGTTAAATAATGTATGTTCATGAGAGATACTTAATTTAGAGGAAGACAGAATTAATAATAAAATTGACCTTTTTTTTTTTTTTACTTCCTGTAACAGTATTGGCTAACAGATTATTTTAAAAGGTCACTGGGATAATTTTTGAATATCATATTTTTTAAAAATATACTGAATAAAACCTGCAGATAAATCTGGTTAATCAAAATATACTATAAAAAGTTATTCCTAAATGGCCAATTATAAGTACATCTTTTTAGATGTTTAATTATATATTAATTCTGGACCAATTAATTTACATTATTATATACTCTTTTCATTAATTTAATAAGAATTAGTTATGATGTCTAATGATTAATTACTTATGCTTTTTACATTTTAAAATTAGTCAATTATTAATAAAAATCAAATGCCAGAGCCAGGTACATATACACAGCTTTATCAAATAATACTCTGTCTCCTATCATACCCTTAATTATGAAAATAATAGCTTTAGCTACTCATATTTATTATTATAAATTATAAGAAGTAGTATTATTTTATGTTTCCATAAGCTATAAAATGAATAAATTAATTACACAATATATATTCCTAAACTTGACTTATATTACTAATATATCTTATAAAATATACTCTATATTTTTTCTCAGTGTTTTCTACAGTAGTCCAGAAGACACATAATAAGACACTTATTTGAACTGAAAAATGAAGTTGTATTTATATTGGGAGGAAAAATCTAAGTGATCTTTTCTTAGTCTATTGGATTAAAGCAGATTGAAAAAGTTTGTAACAGATGATAGCCTCCCCTTACACTTCATGTTGGTTTTCTGAAATGAAAACTACTACTTTCCCTCTGAAACTTATTCACAGTTGGCTGAGTCTGGTACACTGGGGTATGCTAAGGTCAATGCTGCAGGGTGGCCTCAAGATGCTGCTTATAATTCAATGATGTTGTCTATAATGAAATACTTTATGAGAAAAAGTAAATTGTTTTGGTCCTATCCTTTGCTGGTGATATTAATCAGAATGGTCAACAAAGTTACATACCCATATGAAAATCTGAGTTTGGCCAAAAGCGTGTCAGCTGAATAATGGGTTATTAGACAAGGAGCAAGCATTTTTCCACTTATTGTAAAAGCAGTAAAATTCCTCAAGCTTAGTGTTCCTCTCTTGCAATGCAGTTTACTGCATGGGCAAGTTTTCATCTCAGCTCACTTGTGTCATTGTCCTACTCACTCTCTGTAGGTCTTGGAAGGCACAGGAAACTGCTCCAGTTACTACGTTTTTCCATAAATAATAAAGTCCTTTACCTCTGACCCAGGAATCTTTTTTTTTAAACATCATTATTGGAGTATAATTGCTTTACAATGGTGTGTTAGTTTCTGCTTTATAACAAAGTGAATCAGTTATACATATACATATGTCCCCATACCTCTTCCCTCTTGTGTCTCACACCCTCCCTATCCTACCCCTCTAGGTTAACCCAGGAATCTTGTATCTTCTACCACTATCTATGAAACAGTAGTAGGTAACTTGTTAGTTTGGCATGTGGTAAGATTCCAGGTCTTTCACAGTTCTTGACAGTTTCCTGATATAATGGAGTATTTTCCAGTTCAGCCTGAATAATGGCCACAAGGGGTGAAAGTGAAATAAAACTTCCTGCATTAAGATGCATTAAACTTCCAGTTTAACAACCAGGACTAAGAAACAAGACCACCTACATTAGCATGACAACTATTTGCTCCAGAAAATGTTTACTCAGATAACCTATGTAATCCAGTAAATAATTTCATTGTGTGTGTCAACAATTTTCCAAAATTGACTGCTTATATTAGCCTGCTTCTCAGCGTACTAGTTCCCTCAAATGAGCAAAGTATTTTCTTATTAAACAACATTTTACTTATCCAAATTTGCTTCAAGATCCTCCAACCTGAAACTTATACAGTTTGCCCAACTGAGTTCAGATTTTCCACAGTGAAATACCCACCATAAACTACTCAAATCTAGACCCCAAGTCTCCATAAAATTCTCAACCTTCTCTTGTTGAGACACTATTAAGACTCTAGCGAGTTGGTCCTCTTCCTTCATGCAGGAGGTAGTAAACTTGGATCTGTATGATTCATCAGGTTATTATAGAGTGTGTGTGTCTGTGTGTATGTGTAGGAGTTCTGGGGTTAACAGTATTAATGGTTACTTTCAGATATCTTTACTTCTACTAAGCTTCAAAACAACTCTATTAGTTCCCATTTTTTTAATCTTTTGGGTTTTCTTTATATACTTCACCAAAAAATTAGCATCCATATTTTTAATTTCTTGCAATATTGCCAAATGATATTAAATTTCTCTGAATTATCTTCAGTGTGTTACATGAAAATGCACATTAAACACAAGCTAAACAATGTGAAAAAATGATGGTTTGCTAGTACAGTGTCAATGAAGCACTTGTGTCAAATGATTATTTGGTATCATATAAAATAAATATATAAATTAATTCACTGAATGATTTGTTTTTTTCCATTAAACTAATATTATACAATTATGACATTTTAAAAATCACTGAATAAACTACTTCCAGAAAAAATTATTTGTCCACCAAGAGCTTAGTTTGCTTCATTTGTATCAAATATTATCTACAGAATTCAAGGAGAATGTACCTGCAGGATTCTGGCTATCCTCCACTTCATATTTGGCAATATGAAAAAGCTGTAAAAGCCAGCAATGAAGAACTACATAATTTAATATTATATATTTTGAATTACCAAGTCTTAATTTTTTCAGAGTTGTCATGTTATATAAAATCTACCTGGTAATTTATCTTTTTTTTTGAAGTCAGTGGTTGTAGGAGGATGATTTCATTATTTTTACCAATGTGCAATCAAATTCATAGTCTCTCCATGTAAATTCTCTAGACCAGATTTTTCTTTACAATAGTCAAGATTGCTTTAACAGAAATAATGTGGGTATAGCTCTTTCTCTAAGTATGTTAAGATTTGATTATAGGCTGCAGCAGAAATGTCTTTTACTACTACAGAAAAATGTGCAAATACAATTTGGAAGGTCAATAACTTGAAACAGGGAATATATCTGTTACCTTTCAGCTAAGTAGACTTAAGAAGACATTCAAATAAGTTAGATTAAATTAAAATTTGTTCATCCCCAATTTTAATGTATATTTATTAATGAATAAAGATGGCATTTTTTGTTGATGGGAGGGAAAAAAGGCAGTAAAAAGCCCTTCAATAGTCTTTCCACTTTGTAAAACAATATCAATTCTGTCATCCCAGGCCTAAGCTTATTTAGTAATAATTATGTAGCAAAAAAAAAAGTTCCACTTAGCCTCAGTGTCAAAGAAATTAAAGTAAATTAACCATAAAGTACAAAATTATCAACATCACTAATTGAATAAAATTTTAAATAGGATTTTCCTTAACATATCTATATTTGTATCTATATAGAAATATACTCTTTTTAGTCAAGAGGAAAAATGGTATGTTCTGGTGGTAAATATTTCAACCCAGTTTTATGTATTATAAATTACTATTTGAAATTCTAAATCATGTATGGGTAATGAATGTTGACCAAATCAGGTGATATTGGAAGAAGCAAGCCCAATAATCTGATGAAATGAGCAAACCTATCGATTATTGATGATACAGACAATGTTTGATATCTTATCAGATAAGTGTGCTGGAATGATACAAATCCAAATAAAAAGCCTGTTCAAAGTCAAGGAATTAGTAGAGTTAGATAGAATCACAAAGACCCATTCTAAGTACTCAGATCAAGTAAATATCTAGGACAGCAGCAAAAGCTTGAAAGGTCAGGCAGATAGTGGCTTTCCATGTAAGCATGCTAGGTAGAAGATCAGAAAGTCAGGGGTGAAGAGATTACATAAAAGTATAGTTTATAGCTTGTATCTAGCAACAGAAAGAAGCAAGTATCTAAGAACAGAGAGATTTGCTTACAAGGTTTGGTAATTCAGTGTTGTTCTTTTTACTCTAGGATTATATAGAAATACAGTAAGTGCATGGAGTATAATGTTTATTATAATTATTGAACGCATGTTTCCTCTTAAAAAAATCTATGTAGAAAGAATAAGCAATATGAATTAAGAAACAAAACGAGAGGAGGGAATGGGTAATAAGAAACTCATCCCACAGATCAAGATATCAGGCATAGGGAACAGTAGCAAGAACTATTTTTCAAAATGGCTCAGTGTTTCTTGAAGCAAGAGAACATTATATTCTCTTCAAGGATTCCAGAACCATGGTTAGAGTATAGGTGAGAATAATTATGGGCAAATGGGCATGCCTTCCAGGTAGAGTACTGCAGAGTGAAAGCTGGGTTTGCCAGTGTATTATTCGCTAATGTTCAGAGTAGTTTACTGATTTCTGCTTAGAAGCCAAACTAATTTTTAGGTTTTCAAATACCATTTTTGTAAAATGTAAGTAACTGGAATATCTAAGTTCTGCTCATAATTCTAAGGAGAGCTCAGTAGAAGTATCTCCTATAATGGGGTAAAATACAGGTTATCATCCCAAGGACTAGGGAAATTACCTCCAGGTTGGCAGAAATCAGAGGAACTGAAAGAAAATTCTAAATTGCAAATCATTTGGGATGTAAATTATGTGTGGTAAAATAAACTTAAAAGTCAGGACTGTGAGGTTGGCAAAACTGACATTAAAAAATAAATCAAGAAGATAAAAGCTCAGAATGTGGGGAACAAATCAGGATGAACAGTATAAAAGAGGTTCAGGCAAGTGATTTCATGAGTAAGCACAAGAAAAATATTAGAGGTCCATTTTTAGATTTGTCAGCTACATGGTGTAGGAGTATGCTGGATAGATCAAAGGAATCATGCATAACTGGATAGAATGTGTGGCAATATGTCAAACTTTATTCACACAAAAGTGTAACATGTTGGAGTCTCACTTTTATACCTCCTCCCTGGAGGCCAAGTTATAACATATCTTAGATCTGAAAATTCTAATAATTATAGTACTACAAAATTGAACTCCAGGTTTTGAGTTCCAAAACTATTAGGAAAAGCATTTGATATAATTCATCATCCATTTATGAAAAAAACTGTCAACAAAGTGGGTATAGAGGGAATGTACTTCAACATAATAAGAAAGACCCATATTTAAAAAACTCACAGATAACCTACTTAACAGCGAAAAGCTGAAAACTTTTCCTCTAAGAGCAAGAAAAAGACAAGGATGCACATTCTAAACACTTTTGTTCAGCCTAGTATTTTAAGTCCTAACCACAGCAATTAGGCAAGAAAAATAAATTAATAAAAGTTATACAAAATATGGAAAGGAAGAAGTAAAACTGTCGCTATTTGCAAATGACCTGATACTATATACAGAAAATCCTAAAGATGCCACCAAATACTGTTAGAACTAATAAAACAGATTCAGTAAAGTCTCAGGATACCAAATCAATATATATAAATTCAGTGGTGTTTCTATACACTAATAATGAACTATCAGGAAAGGAAATGAAGACAGCAATCCCATTTACAATTGTATCAAAAAGGATTAAATACTTAGGAATAAATTTAACCAAGGAGATCAAAGACCTCTGCCCTGAAAACTAAGAAACTGATGAAAGTAACTGAAAACAACACAAATAAATGGAAAGTTATTCAGTGTTCATGGATGGGAAGAATTAATATTGTTAAAATGTCCATACTACAAAAGCAATCTACATATTTAATACAATCCCTACCAAAATTCCAATGGCATATTTCACAGAACTAGAGCAAATAATTCTAAAATCTGTATGCAATCACAAGAGATCTCAGATAGCTAAAACAATCTTGAGGAAGAAGTATAAAGCTGGAGGTATCACGCTTTCTGATTTCAAACTATACTACAAAGCTATAGTATGGTACTGGCACAAAAACAGACACACAGATCAATGGAACAGAATTGATAGCCCAGAAATAAACCTATACATATACGGACAATGAATGTATGACACAGGAGCAAAGAACATACAGTGAAGAAAGGATAGTCTTTTTCTTTGGAAAGAGTGTTGGCAAAACTGGACAACCACATGGGAAAAAAAATGAAAATAGGTCACTATCTTATACCATACAGTAAAATTAACTCAAAACTGCTTAAAGACTTGAATGTAAGACCTGAAACCATAAAATTTTTAGGAAAAAACAGGCAATAACCTCATTGACAGCAGGTTTAGCATGTTTTTGTGGATCTGACTCTAAAGAAATGGAAACAAAAGCGAAAGTAAACAAATGGGACTACCACAAACTAAAAAGCTTTGGCAAGTCACAGGAAACCATCATCAAAGATAAAAGGCAACCTTCTGAATGGGAGAAAATATGTGCAAATTATATATTCAGTAAGGGGTTAATATCCTATTTACATGAAGAATTTGTATAACCCAACAACAAAAAATGATACAATTGAAAAATGGGCAGAGGATCTGAATAGACATTTTTCCAAAGAAGACAAACTGATGGCCAACAGGTACATGAAAATATGTTCAACATCACTAATTATCTCAGAAATGCAAATCAAAACCACAATGAGATACCACACCTGTTAGAATGGCTATCATCAATAAGACAAGAAATAACAAATATTAGAGAGGATGTGGAGAAAAGGGAACCCTCGTACACTATTGGTCAGAATGTAAATTGGTGCAGCCACTATGGAAAACAGTATGGAGATTTCTTTAAAAATTAATAATTGAACTACCAACTGATTTAGCTATTCCACTTCTGGGTATTTATCCAAAGAATATAAAAACACTAATTGGGAAAGATACATGCACCCTTACATTCATTGCAGCACCGTTACAATAGCCAAGATATGGAAACAACCTAAGTGTCCATCAGTAGATGAATGGACAAAGAAGATGTGGTATATATATACAATAGAATATTAGTCATAAAAAAAATGAAATCCTACCATTTGTGACAACAAGGATGACACTGAAGATATTACACCAAGTGAAATAAGCCAGCTGGAGAAAGACAAATACCATATGATTTCACTCATATGTAGAATATAAAAAAGCAAAACAAAGAAACAAACAAAATAAAATAAAACAAACTCATAGATACACTGATCAGATTAGTGATTACCAGAGGAGAAGGGAGTTGGTGAGTATGCAAAATGGGTGAAGGAGGTCAACTGTATGGTGATGGATGGTAACTAGACTTGTGGTAGTGATCAGTTTGTAGCATATACAGATGTTGAATTATAATGCTACATACCCGAAACATAATTTTTAAGTCATTATATATGTGAATATAATTAATGTGTGCTTATTTTAAGTAAATAATTGTGCGCAGAATATTAAGTGCATTTTTTTCTTTTAATGCTTACAAATTTTGGTGTGAATATCATTATCATCCTCATTTTAAAGCTGAAGAAATTCATCATTAGAAAAATTTTAAACATCTGACAATGTCAAAGAGCTATTAAGTGGCATGTACAGGATTCTATTCCAGGACTATTAGACTGAGCTCTTAACTTATCTTTAGTATTATAATTTTACATTAAAATTTTATTGTATTTTTATCTATAATCCTTTGGGTTAAGAAAGATAAATCAAGGGAAGTAATAATCATAGTAAGAAGTAACCTTTGTGTTTCAGCCAATGAAATATTTGTTCTCATTAAAAAATGTCACATTAAGTTATCTATATACTGGAATTAACATAAAAATCATCATTTAAAGTAACTTCATGTATTATTTTTAGTTTTTTTTCAAAAAGACTGGCTGAGCCAAGTTTCTATTACTGCTATAAAAAGAAGTAAAAAATCTATTCAGTAAATATGAAACCATACCAAGAAAACCATAAACATACATTTTGGGGTTCAGAGAGATGCTCAAATTCATTAACTTATCATCAAGGATATTGTCTTTCTGAGCTTTCCAGACACAATATAAATAATTAAATACATTTTGAATAATTAAAACTACAGAAGATACTTTTTATATTCAAAATGTTATTCTCTCTCCTAAAGTATATAAAGACTTAAAAATGAGGAATTAGACAAATAAACCTCTGAGTCCTTTGTTAGATTTTTGTTTTAAGAAGATGTGCAAAAGGGACCTTAGAATACACTCATTTATCTCAAAGGATTACAAAGAACAAATTTATGCACATGAAGGGATCAGATAGATTTAGCTTGTGTTTGTTAAGCATCACTTCTGGTGTTATGATGGATAAAATATTCAGGTAATTAAGGTGTGGAGGATGTGTACATTAGATTTCCACTATTTTTTACAGTCTAATAAGCAATGTGATGGGGAAAAAAGTATACCCACAAAATCAATAAATATATTACACATACAGATCTTGCAATATCTTAGGGCTTTTTTCCTCAGTTCTAAGACCTCTAATACTTTAAATTATTTTAGTATTGCTTTAGTTATTATTTGTCTGTACTTACTATGTGCTATACACTTTTCATATCATATCTCATTTAATACTAATCAAAATCCTATGAGGTCTACTATTAATTTTTTATACCACATTTTTATTTTTAATTTTGGAAAACATTTTATATGTTTAGAAAGAGTGGTTTCACATTTCTAAAGGAAGCTAATTCTAGCTTAAAAAATCAAAGGTTACAGTAGGTGCAGGAATAGAAAGTAATTTTCAACAGCTCTTAGAGAAGAAACCAGTAAGGAGGCGATTCCATTGGCTGGGAAAATAGATAGTTTCTACATATTTGCATAATAGTGCCTCATCCTGAAAAACAACATGACTAGCTATACTCACAATAGTGAATGAAATATTCCAGAATTATCTCTAAACCATTTAAACATCTGTTAATGGACTTCTAGTATTTTACATTTTACAGCCTTTCCAGTAAATGAATGGATGTCTTCATTCATTGCCTGCTAAAATTACATTGCACTCTTTCCTTTGAAAAATATTTATTCGTAAATTAGTTTCCTTGTTTTATTCTATAGGGATTTCTGTCTATATAATTCTAATATAACTAATGTATTTGTATCTACCATATAGGATTTATTTTTTCTAAGATTCAAATAATATATAAGTGAACATACTTTGTGAGTCAATACACCATCTAAGTCCAACTATTAGTCCAAATATTTTTTAAAAAGTGTTAATTCTTTAATTGAAAACCTATCTCTTTTTTTCATTTCATTAAATTAATTTACATACTGCTTGTCTTTAGATGATGACAATTATCTAAACCTTTGATTTTGAAACTAGTCAAAAGAGAGATGCCAGATTTAGAAAAATGAAGCAGCCGCTTTAGTACTCTCTGGGCTTGATGGTGAGCCACGATCAAGATTTCTAATACTTCTCCCAGATCTAGGCATTGGAAGAATCTAATCATGTAAAGGTGACACCTTTATTCAGAACCAATATCTCACACATGTTAAATCTCACTAACATGGTCAGAGAAAATGTTAGCCCCAGATCTACCACTGAAGGCAATATCAGCACTGGCTCACTTGAGCTTACTTCAGGAAACATATCAAAGTGCAAGATACCAAGTCTTTGTTACAGCCCATAAGAAAATGATGCTAAATGTACATTGTGAACTCTGTCATAATGAGAGCTGAGTTTTGCATGTCAATTGTGTATCAATACAAATGAATTGGTCAAAACAGTCAGTCAGCCCTATATGAAATCACCCTGAATCTACCCAACAGCCCTCCAACATTCTGCCTTCATTCATTCATTCCTCAAATATTTATTCCTCTTCTAACATGTGCCAGACACTGCTCCAGGCACTTGGAATCCTTTGTGAATGAAACAGAAAAAAACATTTTGTATTTGTAAGGCATGCAGGACATACACATGCTCACCTCTTCCACTATTTTCTAGTTTATTCTGCTTACCCTAAGCCTCAGAGCATGGTATTATCTTACTTTCCTAAATGTAAATATCATCTCTCTACTTACATGTGTGTATGTTCCATAGACAAACCAATGTTATACAAACTTCATTGAATCTATCATCATTTGTATGTTTATGTGTTTTTTTTTATTTAATTGGTTATTATTCCTGTTCTCTGAATTTAGTGTTGTGTCAAAATTTCATATTTGATTAAACATATTCATATCTTCAAAGTATTTAAATAATTATAACCAGCTTATAAATTACGTTTCCCTCAGGAAAATGTAAGAACTGATTCCAAATGTGAGTACTATTACAAATAATTATAGATGTAAAAGGTATATTTTTATCTAAATGGACTTTTGTGTGCTAAGTAGGCCTATACAACACGTATATATCTTAAAGGGCATATTTGTCAAACTTGTCCAGATATTCTGAATTCAAATTATGGCTAAAATTGTTAGCTTTCTTTACTGCATATTTAGGAGGATATGATATTTTATAATATATATTAAGTTGTGAAAATTGATACAAACTTTTATTAATCTTGAAAGCAGTCACTAAAATTCTCAGTACAAAATTTAATTCTTACCTTATCTTATTTGTGACATGTATAAAAAAATAAAAGAAGAATAATTCTAGTTAATATTCTGGACAGAAATGAACAGAACTTAAGTATAACCAATTAATATTTTCCTGCTCTTTTTATTCTTATTTCAAGGATGTCATGTCATTATATTAAATAAAACCATTGAAACATTTTAGTTGAAAAGAATATCATAGCTTATTCCTTACCAACATATTCTATTTGGATATTTAGATACTCTGAAAGAAAAAGACAAAAGGAAAATAAGAGAATCAGAAAGAAAATTAAAGGTGAAAATAGAAGCTCTGTAAAGCTTGAATTCCAGTTCCAACTAAACCAATGATTATTTACATTCTCTATCATACAATAGATAAAAATTGTGTAAATCCTAAGCTATTCTATGACCCAGATGGATGTTTTTACAAAGCCCAAATTTCTTTACATTTCTATCAACATTGTGACAAAATTGGCCAAATTTCTGCCTGCTAAGCTATGTCAAAATTCTCTATAACCTCTGTACTTTAATCTTGACAAACCCATTGACAATTTTTTTTTCTTTTCTTTTCAGAGGGAGGAAATTTAGACCTGAAGAGATTCTGACTTGAGTGGTAGCTGCAGAACTATTCCTAAAAATTGGGCTTCCTGAGTTCTAATTCATCCTTTCTACTATGATATGCTTACATTTGGGGGTTCACAAAACCCACTATATGGAGAAAAAATGTTAGATTCTAAATATAATATAATAATAATTATGAAAGTAGAATAAGCATTAATGTAAAGAGCAGGGCATATACATTTAGAAATAAACTAATAATGTATCTTGGTTTTGTTTTGATATTTCATGTTTCACAGAATACATTCTATGTCTATTCCAAAGAATAACAGTGAAATAAATTTCAATTTAAATATAAACATTAATGAAGAAAATAGATAAGAAGTATTTGCAAGATGTCTCGCCTCTATGCTCCCACAGCACACTTTATACAACTAATAAAACACTCATTATTTTTATTGTAATTATGCTTACAGTATCCCTCTAGATAACAAGCCTCTAGAGGACAAGTACTATATTTTATTCATTTCTGTGTCACAATTCTCTGGTACAGTGACATTATACAATTAGGCACTAAATAAATATTGTTGAATACATGGAGGACACTATGTTCAAAAGCATATGGGTGTATCTCTTTCACAAACGTGTGTGATCTGCAATGTGAATTCTTAAAATATGGCAAAAATAACTTTTCTAGCTAAGCTTATGCTGCTTAGATAAGTGAAATAGCACACTTTGAAGGTTCTTTTGCATTCTGGAAATAAATTATTGTACTCCTACTGAATTTAAACTTGAATCTTTTAAAGTTGGTAGTTGAAAGTCCAAATACCAATTATATTTTTAAAACAGGTAAACGAATTCCTGGAGATCCCACCAAGACCCTTAAGGATACTTGTTAAATGCATGGCAAAGTTCCTTCTTGGAAAAAAATAAAGGCAATTCTAGTGTTTTCCTTGTGAATACCTAAGTAACAGGCTCAATAGATGGATGATCCAAGCAGTTGGCACAGCTGCTATTGTTATGGCTAATCTAACTAGAATTGATTTATAACCTAGAGTTCATTTATAGTAACTGATTGATTCAACAAGTGTTTCCTACATGCTGTTTCCTGATCTGGAGCCCAGGAGATCAAATTTAGTAACTTGCAGTTTATGTCCTAAATGAGCTGCCATATTGGAACAAGAATGATAGCTCAGTTATTATTTGTATCATTAAAATACATCATTTCAGGGTGGTAAGAATGCCACTGGTGTTTTCATATTTCAAAGTGGTCAAAATACTTTTGAAAATCAATAATTTATTTTATACATTGATTACTTCTCCAGTGATAGCTACTTAGGAGATTATTTTTGATCATTTTTTAAAAAGTTTTTCCCATAATCCATCATACAAAGTAACACCTAGGAAGAGTCATAGATTGTTCTTATTTCTCTAAAATGAAATTTTAAATCCATTTGTAGTTTCTCAGTAGGGCCATTTTATTAGTAATATGTGTCCTCATTTCCCTCAAAACTCAGCCTGAGGCAAGGGCTATGCTATTGGGCTGGCCAAAGAATTCGTTTGGTTAGTGGATAAATTGTTCAATGAAAATGAAAAATGTCTTTTATTTTTGGGCCAACCAACTTTTTGGCCAACCCAATATTTTGGGAAATGATCTTGTGGAACAGTAGTGGGTTAGTGGGAAGACTGAAACAGGAAAGAAGAAAAAGCCTATCCAAGGGTAACTTTTCAAGTTGACCACTATGGTAGGAAAACTAGCCTCATTCCCAATGGGGAAACTCTGTGGATCTCTATACAAATAATCTCAGAATTATCTGTCCCAAGGACAAAAGGGATATCCTTTAGATTTCAACACCTATTAGTCAAAGGTTACACCATGATGTAAAATCCCAGAGAAAGAAGCTAGAGATACATTATTCATCTAAGCAAATTGCAATTAGGTTATATTTGCTGGTTTCCATAGCCATTCCTAGAGTAAAAAGGTCAGCTGAGAGGACATGATTTAGGGCATAAGTGGTATCTGATATGGTCACTGAAGTTTTCACTTTATATTTGAGAATACTTCCAAACATAGGTGGCTCTGTTTACATATGTTGCTGCATGAGCGGAATGTTGACTTCTGATGATGGACAGATTCATTTCCAGAAAATATAATAGTACTGGTTCTCTTTCTAATAATGGAATGTCCAATTACTGGGTTCATACATCTTGGATTTTATCATTTTTCCAGCTGTGTACATGCATTCCTGTTCCCAAATGCTTTGCAAATAAAAAAGCAGGAAAAATATGTACATATTTTTATTATTCAATAGCTCTGTTCATACATACTCATGTGCCAGATGCAGAACACGGAAGTAATGTAAGTAAATAAAACTATGAAGTTCTGTCTTGAGTACTTCTGTTGACTGTGCCAATCTTACACAGACAGAACTACTACTTATGTAAGCCCAGCAATATTCAGGGGCTTGTAAGAGGGCCCATCCTCCAGGGAGGATGGCAATGATACTGTGGAATCACTTTGCTGAAAAGAACTTTTGTACAATTTTGCTTGAGTTGTTAGACTTTCAACTTTACCTTTATGATAAGAAGCATTTCTTAGAACTTATATAAAAACATTCTCTATCTTCAGTCCCCATGATAAGATGTCATGGACAACTATTCCCTTCTCAAAATGTCTTCTTGGTAGTGTCTGTGAAATGACAGATTTCCTAATAAGCACTTAGGGGGATTTGAGAAAAACTTATCACATTGGTCATAAATTCTAATGTTGTGAAAAATACATCAGTTTTGGCAGGCACCAATAACTCAAACTGAGAATTTTACTCATATCCAGCTTTGTTCAATATGTCTATTAACCTGGAAATATCCACCATAGTGACACAAGCCTTGCTGGTACCCAGGCATTAATTTATAGAAATTATCTGAGAAAAGAGTAATATTGAGAAGCATGATTATTTTTTAATCCCAAGAGTATGTTTGTGCCTTGAAAGTTAAGGTATAAATCTCCCTTTCTTATGTTCCATTACCTGGTTGCCCTCCACTTTCACTAGGTAAAGATTTAGGGAAATCTTTACATTAAATATATCATCTCTGCAGTAATAATTGGATATTTGTCTTCATACCCACTGAAAGCTACTATCCTTTACCTTCTGGAATCCAACGGCCACTAGAGAGCTACCATTAGACATACTCTGTTGCTTGTTGAAGGCCCTTACCTTACCAGAAATGCTACAATAATTTAAAGATGCATTATGTTGAAAGGAGGCAGAGAGAAATATGAAAATTGATCTTTATTTTGATCTTTCATAGCCACCATAATTTTTCTTCTGAGAGTGTATTATATAAACAAGAATGTCACTTGCAAACTATCAAAGATACATTTTCTCTCTGATTTAACCAGTGATTGCCTTCTAGACTGAAATTTCCAAGATTCCATTATAGGTTGTGAATAACTGGTATGTATATGAGTGGATTCTAAATAAGTAAACAAATTATCAATCTGCTAAAAACTCAAGAGTCCCTACATACAGTACATGTTATATGCTATAGGGGAACCAAAAGAAGAAATTATGTAGTCTCTAGTTTGATGTAGCGACCAATCTAATGAAATATTGTGAAAGGGGGAACAAATAAGTAATACAAATTGGTACTGATTATAACTGCAATGAGGGTTGCAAAAGAACAGTGAATGTAAGAAGTAGTACATGAAGAAATTAGATATTAATCTGGGACACAGAGAATGAATTTCCAATTAAAGTAAGAAAACACCTAAAGTCTTAAAAATTAAAAATGCAAACAGCCCGTGAAGGGGGAGAATGTGTCAATATATACTGAGAAAAGTAGGTGTGTTGCTGAGTAATCTTTCCAAATAGGGCAGTTCCAATACAGTATAGAATAAAAGTGAATAAATACCAAGTAATAAATTTATAAAGTCTTAAAAACCAGACAACAAAACTCATACATCTTCATACAGGAAGTGACAGGTTAAAGCTTGTTTAGAAAAAAATATTTTACTAGTGGTTTCAGATAAATTGTCCTAAGAAAATTCTATCAGGGAGCCTGTAGAATAACCACAGGATGGAGTTATGAAAATGAAAACTAGGACAGTGAAGTGAGAATAGACAAGTAAAGTACAATTCCAAGGATGCTGAAAGGAAAAACACTATTTCAATTTTATCTAAAAGTATTATATGAAAGGAAAGAAAGAAAATGATGCAAAGATCTCTAATTTTTAATAATCAGGAAGGAAGAAGTGTGCACCAATGAATTATGTAGGGATAACTAAAGAATAAAAATAACTGGGGCAGGAAATACATTAGTTCAACTTTGGAATATGATCATCTTGGGCTGAGAGCAAGACATATAATTAGAAATGTCCTCAAGGCTTTTGGAACAAACAGAATAAAAAAGTAAACGCCAGAGAAGAACAGGAGTTGTAAGTTTGCACTACGTCAGCACCATTGGGAGAGTAATTGAGTGTTTCCAACTGCTAGGAAAGGATTTAGTATAAAGCAAAAATTTGCTAAGAATAAAATCTTAAAAAACAGTCACAGAAAAAGACAGAAGAAGAATGGTCAGAAACAGATAGGAAAAACAGAAGAATTCACAGAAAAAGAAGAAGAAAAGATTTTAAAAAGTAAGGATTTTTAAAAGGTAATCAGCCTTAATGAAACATACTTCCTTTCACATTATTCTTGAGAGTTTAAAAGTCACAGCTATTTGCCATGTGAGCTTTTATCATAACAGCATTTGAAAAAGGTGAAAGTGGATTGGCTCTTGATTTTAAACAACTGGCAAACCCAAAAGCAGAAGTTCCAGTCAACTCTTGAACATCTGTACCCTTAGAAAATGAAAAGAAAATGTTAAACTAAGTTATGCCCACACCCACTCCCCAGCCCCCACCTTAAATTAGATACCAATTTACTGTATCAAGCAATGAATGAGGAGTTGGTACTTGCTTGAAACTGCTTTGTAGAGTATGTAGGGTAATTACTGAGTCTAATTCTGAATTATATTGTATAGTGTATATTTTATAAACCCCACCTGCCCCAATAATTAAACAAAGAATCAAAGGAAAAAAAACAAATTATGGAATTGCTGTGAGTAGGAATATCTGGACTATAAACAACTGAGCAAGTCTCATTAAAGCCATGGCAAACAACCAGATAGAGTTTTAAAGACTGGCAAGAAGACTGTGTTCTTTACATTCACATTTACTGGATTTGGCTCACCAGAGTTTTAATCTCAGGCAAACAGCTTGCTGCATCTTTGCTTAATACCTTCTAGGTGGAAACTAATTTTACTGTTGACTAGGTAGGAACATATTTGAGCTCGTACTACTATTTAAAGTGACAGAATCCAACTTTTTTGTTCTTTACCAATCATTTAATACTCAGATATATAATTACATTTATATAGATATGTAATTATATATGTATATTCTATCTATCTATCTATCTATAAAATGGTCCTTTCAAAGAAAACCCAGTCATAGATAGTCATGAATATCTATTTACTTTGATGGGAATAAAAGAAAGAAATAAGATCCCTGGAATTTTATTTTTGGAATGATACAGTATTAAAATTCAACCTCCCCACACACACATACACATTTATTATCTTTTTGTAGACTGTCAAAACACATAACTTTTTCTCAAGTAAACAGACCTGGTGCTTCTCTTTTCTTTCCTATGCTTTGCTTTCTTTTCCTCCTTCTAACCTAAATTGCTCTGACAGGTATGGGCCAGGTACATGGCAAGTGTTCACTTCACAGTGTGTTAGGTATCGATACAATGCATCTTCTCAGTGTAAGTTGTTTTTTATTTGTTTACTGTTTATTAAAGGCAAAATTCTGAATGTTTATAAAAGAACCAGAAAAGAAAGAAATGTCACACCATGTACAGTCCCCAGATGAAAATGAAGTGACACCACCAAATTCATTTTTATATCATCACATCTCTATGATCAAAAGAAAAAAGAAAGGAGCGGGAGGTGGTGGTGGTGTGATGAATTGGGAGATTGGGATTGACATGTATACACTAATATGTATAAAATAGATAACTAATAAGAAACTGCTGTATAAAAAATAAATAAAATAGAGTTCATATTAAAAAAAAAGAAAGGAAGGAAGGAAGGGAGAAAGGGAGGGAGGAAGAAAGAAGGAAAGAAAGAAAGGAAGAAAAACTCTGCCAGCTGATAATGAAATAAAAATTTATGTTTGTCAAATCCTTCTTATTATAATCTAATTTTTCCACTTACCTATAATCTCAAAAATATAATAAACTCTTTTACTATAAAGACTCTTTCAATACTTTTTATAATCCAGCATGCAAACCAAACTTCTGGTAACATACAATATGCTAACCATACATTTTTGGATGTATTTTGACTTAAATTTGAAAATTTATAATGTTTAAAAAAGAGATACAACCTAGGGTTTATAATCAAAGTTTAATAAATGTTAGCTGAAAAACTGACTGAATAAATAAATGAATAAAGCTTTGGGAATTTTACTTTGATAATTATCAGTTTATTCTTTATTCAAATTAGGCTTTTCTAGAACTACTTTGTAAATATCTAAACTGAAGTCATCAGTGCTGAAATAAACAGCTTTACATCTTTAGAGAAAACCACTAAGTTACTCAACTAATTAAATCAACTCATAAAGTAAAACACAACGATTTCTCTGTTCTATTTACTTTGATGCAAATGTTTCAGAGGTCCTCTAGGGCAGGAACAATTTAATGTCTCTGTAACCCTAATCCTTACCACATAGTAGGGGTTTGCTAATGAAGATTATAATGACATACCTGTATAATATATTGTTTATTCCCAGGTCCCCTTAAACTTGACAGGAGTGCTACTAACACCACCCTTTACCCTTTTGGTTTCAAGTATAGAAGGTTTAATTGGCCTCTTCAGTTCATGTCCCATTATCATCATTCACAAAAGGCTCTTCTCTTGTTTGAATCATAGTTGTTACCTTTCCTTTTAACCCCATACGCAGTCCTGTTTCTCTTTGCCCTTTCCATAGAAAGATATTTTGATGGGTATTATATGTGTCATTTTGCATGTGTTCTTACAAATTTGGAGTTATGTTTTCATGCATATAATTTTAAAATTACACATATCTCATTATGTTTCTTACTTTTATATCTAATCCCTCTTGTTTTTTTTTCCCCTGTTGAATCTTCCTATTTTTTTTTAATTGTGGGAAAACATACATAACCATTTTTAAGTGTACAGTTCTGTGGCATTTTGTACATTCACATTGTGCAGCCATCACCAACATCTACCCCCAGAACGTTTTCATCTTCCCACACTGAAGTTCTGTCCCTGTTAAACACTAACTCCCCACTCCCGACCAACCTCCAGTCCTTGGCAACCACTGTTCAACTTTCTGTCTCTACAAATTTGACTACTCTAATACCTCAGAAGTGGAATCATACAATATTTGTCCTTTTGTAATTGGTATATTTCATTTAGTACAATGTCCTCAATGTTCATCAATGTTATAGTATATGTCAAAATGTTCTTCTTTTAAAGGCTGATAATATTCCATTGTGTGTATATACCACATTTTGTTTATCCATTCATCTGCCCATGGGCACTTGAGGTGCTTTCTACTTTTGCTCATTGTGAATAATGCTGCTTTGAACATGAGCATACAAATATCTGTTCAAGTTCCTGCATCCACACCTTTTTGGGTATATACCCACAAGCTGAATTTCTGGATCATATGATAAATCTATATGTAATTTTTTGAAGAACCATCGTACATTTTTTCACAGAGCTGCATCATTTTACATTCCCGTAAACATTGCACAAGGGTTCCAATTTCCAAAGCACTGCTTTTACATAAACATTTTTTAAAATTGAAGTGAGGTATATCTTTATAAAAGTACATGCAACATAAGTGGAAAACCTGATGACTTTGTCAAAATGAACATACTATTTTAACCAGCATGCAGATGAAGAAAGAGGATATTGCAACTCTCCAGAAGCCCACTTCAAATTTCCCAGTTATGGGCCCTTCTTGAAGGTAAACTTTACTGTAATAACCAACTGCATGTATTATTTATTCTTGTTTTACAGTAAATATTAATTTGTGTCTGAACTCTTTTATTAAAATTCTTGTTTTTGGTATTTATTTTGTTAAATATAGTAACAGTGTATTCATTTTCATTGTAACATATATACACAAACATAATATAAAATTATGCATATATACTATATATGTGTATATGTATGTTTACACACACATACAAAATTTTATGGCTATACCAAATATGTTTACCCAGTCTATCATTTATAGAAATTTGGGTTATTTCCACTTTATTATGAACATTCTTTCTTTGGAATTCTTTCTTTTGGAATATATATATATACTTTTTTTCTGTTTGTTATATGTATAGGAGTAGAATTGCTAGTTCACAGAGTAGGCAAATGTGAAGTTTACAGATACTTTGAAAAAGTTTCCCAAAATAGTTGCTCCAATTTCATGCTTAATAGACAATTTGAGTATCTGTTACTCTAGATCATTGATAACGTTTTGTATTGTCTTTGTAATTTTTTACTTAAAAATTATATTTCTCAGATGAAAATTGTAGTCTGGCATCTTTTAATGCATTTATTGGCAAACTGGATGTTCTCTTTTTTTGAGTGCATATTTAAGTCTCTTGATCATTAATAAGTGTGTCTGTCTTTTTCATAGGAATTTTTTTTCTGGATATGAATCATTTGTCAGATATGTATATGACAAATGTCTTCTCCAGTTTCAAAGATTTGAATTTTTCCACTCTTAATGTGTCTTTTGAATAACATGTGTTCTTAATTTTAGTGTAGTACAATATATGAATTTGCTCCATATTGTTAGGGAATTTTCTGTCCTATTTAAGAAGTTTCTTCTTATCAAAATTCACATGGTAAATTCCTACCTTTTCTTCTAGGAAAAAAAAGTATGTGTGTGTATGTGCTTTTCATTCTCTATTTTTCAGTCTATGTATCCTTGAAATAATATGACAATTAACTTTTTATTAAATCTTAATATCTAGTAGAGTATGTCTTCAAAATTATTCTTATAATTATACATTATCTTACCTATTGTTGACCCTTGTCAACAATTTACAATATAATTTTTTAAATCAGCTCATAAATTTTCACAAAAAAACAATAAATTAAAACTTGTGGACTTGAAGTGAAATTGTGTTTAATCTATAGATCAATTAACATTTTTATTGTTTCCAATCCATGAATATGGTATACACCTGAATCTATTTATCTCAGTAATTTTTTTTGTTTGTTTGTTTGGTTCCTGTTTAGAGGTCATTACATAATCTATTAGACTTTTAGATTTTCATGCATTTTATGTTATCATAAAACATCATGATACTTCAAAACCCACCCATATAACTATATGTACCTCCATTCCAATATTTCTAAGTACAACAAAATATTTTATGTATATATCCACCATGTTTTGCTTATATACTATTCC
Organism: Mesoplodon mirus; assembly: GCF_964341445.2. NCBI lineage: Eukaryota > Metazoa > Chordata > Mammalia > Artiodactyla > Ziphiidae > Mesoplodon > Mesoplodon mirus. The sequence continues at coordinate 50,178,931 of NC_138984.1, forward strand.
AGTTTGGTAAGGTAGTCTTCAAAACAGAGCCATATTTAATTGTACTCCAATAAATATTCTTGTATATATCTTTAAAATACAAATAATATTTTTTCTTAATATCTCTACCTCAGTATGAGATTACCATAACAGGATAGTATATCCTTAATTTTCCTAAAAGGTTCAAGACTGTACCCACATACAAGTGTGCAAGAAAAATATGTAGTTTTAAGATCTTTCCTCTTCTTTGCCAGGACCTGAAATTAGTCATAGTCTATTTTTAAATTAATATCAGTAAAGTGATATTGATGTTTTATTTAGAATTTCCTTGAAAACTATTGTTACAAATATCCATTAATTTTCTTGTTAGTGTTTTGTATTCCTTCTTCTATAAACTACATGTTTATAATTTTGACCAATATTTTAATTGCTCTCTTTTTGGCATTATTTGTAAGAGTTTCTTGTATAGCGTACACATTTCTATTCAGAATTAAATGTTGGAAATATTATTTTCAGTATATACTACCTATGAAACTTACCTACAATATTTATCAGTAGTTAATTAATCTCTTCCAGGTTCTTTGATAACCTGAAATTCATAAAAATCTTGGTAAGGAAGATTGGGCATGTGAAGAGAAGTGAGTCTTGTAAATTAGGTACATTCAGGGAATTGATTTTTGGATATAAAATAAACTGCAAAGTGTAACTACTCTTATTTGAAAAAGAATGGATATATATATACATACATACATACATGTGTGTATAACTGATTCACTTTGCTGTACACCTGAAAGTAACACATTTTAAATCAACTTTTAATATAATCCAATAAAAATAAAACAAAATTTTAAAAAAAATGCAACTACTCTCAGAATATGTTTGCAGTGAAGAGAAATCTTACTGGGTATTTGAGGAAGAATTATGAAGACCAAGAGAACAGATTACAACAGACCCTCAGAAATTTTTTCTTCAAGCTCCAGAGTGAGTGGGGTGACATAAGTCTATCAACCATCAGCACAAAAAATAACTGTCATTTAAAAACAGGAAATTTGTCAACTACTTCACTAAAACAAAGAATTAGAAGATTAAATACAGATGTAAGAACCGTGAAAGATGAGATTAGTCATAGTCAAAAGAAAGGAGGCCATGTTCTTGGCTCACCCCCGCCAAAGTACACAAAATTGGTGGACTGATAAAATTAAATAGATAAAAGTTGACCGATGTGCATCCTATAGTAGTTGCTCAAAACAGTAGTCAAAATGATGAAAACGCTGGTGAAAAAACTGAGGCTGGAATTCAGAAAAACACAGGCACCAGATAAACAGGGACAAGGTCTAAGTCTTAGATATTTTTATTGTATTTTTAATGAATGCAACCATTGTGTCCACTGTCTGTGGTTTAGAGCAAGGTCAGCATAATGTATCATAAGCTTTACAAGCAAAGCTTATCACAATTGTATAAATGACACAATTTTCCCACTAAGAAAATAAAAAATTGTTGAGTTTTCTCACAGAAGAGTTAGAACAAGTTTAACAGCCTTGTGTGCCCAGCAAAAGGCACTGCTATTTGGAACCTTACAGTGGATAATAAAGGCTCAAGTAAAAATGCAGTAGCTGCCTTTTCCCTGAGTACATGATTTTGTAACAATGAGTAAAAGTGCTGTCAATAGTTGCATTTAGTTTAAAAATTTTTATATTACTAATGTTTTAGATTTTATATTAACTCTGAGAAGAAACATAAAATTGGTTTGCCTACACCTGGCAACCCATACTATCAATCAGTTGGACCAACACTATCACAGTATGAAGGAGTGGTAGATAGGCAGGTATTTTGTTACAATGATGACTTTTTGACAATTGGTAATGTTGTATTGCATGCCACCAATCATACCTAAGAATCGATTAGTATTGAATGACAGAAAAAGAAACAAAAACAAATTCCATAACATTCAAGTAACAATTTTATTGCAAATTGGCTATATGCCAAAAAGATTTCCCAAATAAACAGCTGGTCCTAGAGACAAAAGACTCACAAAAATAGTCTCAACATTTTATTGGCCTTTCTGGTTATTTTAGGGAGAATATCCAGTACTTGGGAATTTTGCAATAAGCACTGTAATCAATGACTTTGGAGATGGCCATCACTGACATGAGAGCCCCTGCAGCAAGAAGAGTTAGGAGAAGTCCAGATACTTCAGTACCTTCTCTCCTTCATGAGCCAAGAAACTACAGATGTGTATGCAAAAACTCACAATTGATCAAGAATACTGGATAAAGACTTCACAGGGGTTCATTTGTCTTTGGACTTATGGATTTAAAGACTTCTGCTGGAAGTGGATGCTAAACAATTGCTAGATCCTAATGAAGATCAATTGCTTCACTAAAAAAGAAGTCATGACCTCCAACCTGGAATCTTATTCTAAAATGGGGCATTTTTTTTTAAATTAAAATCTTATGACATGGAGAGGATTCTGGGGAGATGGCAGCATAGGAAGCACTGGGAATCTGTCTCACCATCCAGACAACACCTACACTGGCAAATTCTGTCTGATTTAACTCTTTTGGAACTATCGAATCTATTAAAGCTTTACAACTTCCAGGGAAAGACTTGGATGGTAAATTGTCATTAATTTTGGTCAATTTTAGTTCCTAGTACAGTAACTGTTACCCATCTTCCACCCACCAGCCCTGTGGCAGGCAGTCCTACACGTGTTCCTGGAGCAGCCTGCATATAGCTTGCAGGAGCCACTGTAGGCAATATGGACACAGTCCTCCAAATTCAAGAAACTGTGCTCTGATTGCTGCTTTTGATCTCAAAGATACAGACAAAGAGACAGGTGGCCATTGTTTTTGCATCTCCTCCCATGTTGCAAGCCCCTCCTCCTCTGGCTGAAGTGACTTCCAGGGAATTAAAAGGTTCAGCTACCTTTTGCTCCACTCACTTAATTCTTTTTCCCCCTTTTGTGAGACAGACATTAAAGACTAGGATGTTCAAAAGCAACTGCATAAACAGGGAAAATTAGAAATTCACTGTGCATGTCCAGGGAAAGGTAAGTCTCAAAAAAGACCTGAGAAGCCTTTTAGTTTGCATCTTACACTGATTCTCAGTCCAGAGAGAGCCTACAATGACAATACCTACATACATACATACATACATGCATACAAAAACAAAAAATAGCAGGTTCTGGTGAAAAGTGAGAATCTCATTTTCGGATTCTCACATTATTAGATTCAAATGTCAAATTTTCAACAAATATCATGAGGCACACAAGAAACCGAAAAATATGTCCTACTTAAAGAAACAAATAAATCAACTGAAACTCTTCCTGAAAACAACTGGTGACAGATCTACTGCAAAAAGACTTTTAAGACAACTGTCTCAAAGATGTTCAAAGTACAAAAGGAAGATGTGGAAAAAGTCAAGAAAATGATGTATGAACAAAATAAAGAGATGAATAACATAAAAAGAATCCAAAAGAAATTCTAGAGCCAAAAGTAACAGAAATGAAAAAAATCACTAGAGGGATTCAAAGGCAGATTTGAGCAAGCAGAAAAGAATCAATGATATTGAAGATAGGATGATGGGTATTATCATGTCTGGAAGAAAGATATAAGATTAAAGAAAAGTTAATAAGCCTAAGGGACTTGTATGACACCACCAAAATCAATGTATACCTCATGGAAATTCCAGAAGGAGAAGAAAGAGAGAAGGGGCAGAGGGAATATTTGAAGAAATAACAGTTGAGAACTTCTGAAATTTGATGAAAGTTATGAATACAAACATCCAAGAAGCTCAACAAACTCCAGGTAAGATGAACTCAAAGATACATGCACCCGGGCTTCCCAGGTGGCACAGTGGTTGAGAGTCCGCCTGCCGATGCAGGGGACACGGGTTCATGCCCCGGTCTGGGAAGATTCCACATGCTGCGGAGCGGCTGGGCCTGTGAGCCGTGGCCACTGAGCCTGTGCATCCAAAGCCTGTGCTCCGCAATGGGAGAGGCCACAACAGTGAGAGGCCAGCATACCGCGCAAAAAAAAAAAAAAAAAAGATACCTGCACCAAGACACATTATAATCAGACTTTTGAAAGCTGAGGAAAAAACAATTTTGAAAACAGCAAGAGAGAAGTGATTGTCACATACAAGGGATCCTCAATAAGTTGATCCACATATTTCTAATCAGAAATTTGAATATATTGGCCCAATCTTCTAGTCTTCAAAGTGCTAAACAAAACAAAACAAAACAAAACAAAACAAAAAACACTTATCACCCAAGAACCGTATATCCAGCAAAACTATCCTACAAAACTGAGGGAATGCAGTGAAAGCAGTTCAGGGGAAAATTCATAGCTATGAATGCTTATATTAAAAACCAACAAAGATCTCAAATCAACAACCTAACTTTACAACTTAAGGAACCAGGAAAAGAGAAATAAACTAAAAGGAAATAATAAAGATTAGAGCAGAGATAAGTGAAATACAGAATAGTAAAATAATATAGAAAATCAATAAAATCAAAATTTGGCTCTTTGAAAGGAACAACAAAATTAACAGAAAATCAAAGATATTAGGGAGTACTATGAACAATCAGGTGCCAACAAACTGGATAACCTAGATTAAACAGACAAGTTCCTAGAACCACAATACTTACCAAGACTAAATCATGAAGAAATAGATAATTTGAATACACTTATGACTAATAAGGAAATTGAATAAATAATCAAAAATCTCCCAACAAAGAAAAGCCCTGGATCTGATGGCTTCATTGGTGAAAACCACCAAACATTTAAAGAAGAACCAATACCAATTCTTCTCAGTCCTTTGCAAAACCTTGAAGGGGAGCACTTCCTAACTCATTCTTTAAGGCCAGCATTACCCTGATATTAAAGCAAGAAAAAGACACTACAAGGAAAGAACTATAGACCAATATACTTTATGAACACTGATACAAAAACTACTCAACAAATACTAGCAAATCAAACTCAGTAGCATGCTAAAAGGACTATACACCATGACCAAGTAAGATTTATTCCTGAACTGCAAAGATAGTTCAACATATACAAATCAATGAATGCAATACACCACATTAACATAAAGAGGGGAAAAACCCCACACGATCATTCCAATTTATGTAGAAAAACCATGTGACAAAAGTTAACACTCTTTCTTAAATAAAAAATAAACACTTAATAAACTAGGAATAGAAGGAAGCTATGTCAACACAATGAAAACTCTATATGAAAAACCCACAGCAAACATTATACTCAATGGTGAAAAACTGAAAGCTTTTCCTCTAAAATCAGAAGGAAGACAATGATGCCTTCTTTCACCATTTCTATTTAACATAGAACTGAAATTTATAGCCAGAGAAATTAGGCAAGGAAAAGAAATAAGAAGCATCCAAATTGGAAAGGAAGAAGTAAAATGATCCCTGTTCACAGATGATATGATCTTATATGTACAAAATCCTAAGGATTCCACAAAAGACACTGTTGGAGCTAATACATGAATTCAGTAAAGTAGCAGGATACAAAGTCAACAAACAAAAATTAGTTACATTTCTATACACTAAAAATGAACAATTCAAAAAGGAAATTCAGAAAGTCCATGTACTATAATATCAAAAAGAATAGAATAAAATATTTAGGAATTAACCAAGAAAGTGAAAGACTTGTACATTGAAAACTAGAAAATGTTCCTGAAAGAATAATTAAAGAAGTTATAAATAAATGAAAACATTCCATGTTCATGGACTGAAAGATTTAATATTTTTAAGGTGTCAGTAATACCCAAAGTGATCTACAGGTTCAGTGTAATCCCTATCAAAGTCCCAGTGACTCTTTTTCAGAAATAGAAAATCCTTTCCTAAAATTCATATGGACTCTAAAGGCACCCTGGACAGCTGAAGCAATCTTGAGAAAGAATACAGCTGGAAGACTAACACTTGCTGATTTCAAAACTTACTACAATTTACAGTAATCAAAACAGGGTGGTGTTGGCATAAAGACAGATGTATAGACCAGCAGAATAGAATAAAGAGCTCAGGAATAAACCCTCACATATGTGGTCAAATTATTTTTGATAAATGTGCCAAAACCATTCAATGGGGAAAGGGCAATCTTTCAATAAATGTTTCTGGGAAAAGTGGATATCCACATACAAAAGAATAAAGTTGGACCATTTGTACATTACCTAACACCATATATCAAAATTAACTCAAAATGAATCAAAGACCTAAATGTGAAACCTAAATGTATAAAACTCTTCAATGAAAACCTAAGTCAAAATCTTCACAACATTGGATTTAGCACTGATTTTTTGGATATGACACTAAAGGCATTGGTAACAAATGGAAAAATAGACAAACTGAACTCATGAATTCACGAAAAAAAATTTTTAATTGTACGTCCAAAGACACTATCAACAGAATAATAAGGTAACACACAGAACAGAAGAATATTTGTAAGTCATATATCTAATAAGAGATTATTATCCAGAATATGTAGAGACTTTCTAAAATTTAACAACAAAAATAAACAATCTGATTTGAAAATGGAAAACGGACTTGAATAGATATTTCTCCAAAGAAGATATATAAATGGCCAATAAACACATGAAAAGAAGCTCAATAGCACTAATCATTAGGGAAATGAAAATCAAAACTACAGTGATATATCACCTTATACCCATTAGGATGGCTACTATTGAAAAATGGAAAAGAGAAAGAGTTGATTAGGATGTGGAGAAATTGAAACCCTTGTGAACCTTTGGTGGGAATGTAAAATGGTACAGTAGCTGTGGAAAACTGTGTGGTGGTTCCTCAAATCATTAAAAATAGAACTACCATACAATCTAGTTAACTACATCTGGGTATATGTCCAAAGGAAATGAAGCAGTGACTTGAAGGGATATTGTACACTCATGTTCATAGCAGCATTATTCACAATAGTCAAAATGTGTAAGGGACCCAGGGATCCATCAACAGAAAAGTGGATAAGTAAAAATGTGAAAAATACATACAATGGCAGGGGAAAGGTGGGGGGGATACATTGGGAGTTTGGGATTAACATATACACACTACTACATATAAAATAGATAATCAACAAGGACCTACTGTACAGCACAGGGAACTCTACTCAATATTCTGTAATAACCTAAGTGGGAAAAGAATCTGAAAAAGAATAGATATATGTACATGTATAACTGAATCACTTTGCTGTACACCTGAAACTAACACAACATTGTAAATCAACTATACTCCAATACAAAATAAAAATTTGACAAAATACATACAATGGAACATAATTAAGCCTTGAAAAGTAAAGGCATCCTAACATATGCTACAACATGGATGAACCATGAGAACATTATGCTAAGTGAAATAGGTCAGTCACAAAAAGACAATGTATGATTCCAGTAATGCAAGGATGTTAGTCAAAATCAGAGAGACAGTAGAATGATAGTTGCCAGGGACTGTGGATAGGGGGAAATGGGAAGTTATTATTTAATAAGTATAGAGTTGCAGTTTTACAAAATAAAAAGAGTTCTGGAGATGAAAGGTGATGATTGTAACACAGTATGGGTATATTTAAGACCATTAAACTGTACAATTAGAAATGGTTAAGATGACAAATTTAATTTCTATGTATATTACCACAATAATAAATGGGAAAAAAATCTTAGAGGCATTACTGCTCAATAAACTCACAGAAAAATAAAAATGGCACCTCTAATTAAATCTTAAGCCAGGTCCCCAAAACAATACTTTAGCCAGTTTTAAGTGTTCACCTATTAGACAAAGAGAAAGTCTTATCTAATTCTTTACCCCCAGTAATGGCCCATTGAGGGCCTTACCCACACAACTTGACACCTATAGTTTACTGATGAATCAGTTTGCCTCCAGGGTGGACAAATCCAATGGAAGGTTTCATTCATAACGATGATAATGCATTACTGATAAAACAGCATTTGGACACTCAGTGTGGGTGGCACTGGAAGCACAGTAACAATAAAATATACCTTTACACAGAATCATGACCCAGTGCTAAATATGTCTTAACTGTATGTTTTAACTGTAGGTCTTTGGACTACTCATGAATGGATTATAAATATGCATCCATGTAGGGCACCTCCATATAGAAAATATTCTAAAACTGGTTCAATCATTTAAACATTGTGTTGCTATGCACATGCCCATAAGAATCAAGCACATCGTAAGGGAAACATTGGATTAATAATATTAATAAAGTCTAGGCAGATATCATTTACATTATAGATTACTGTATTCAAGTTCAATGTCTCTGGTAATCACAAGAATCACAAGAAAGAATTGGGCTTCCCAATGAAAATCCTATTTTTCATGCATATAAAGGCTACTACTAACCTAAAAAACGAAATTCAAAAAATTCAAAAATAAAAGTTAAAAAAGATTACCTGACCATACACACCTCTACCCAGGCTGAGGTTCTAGATAATTACCCAAGGTCACAGAGTTGGAAAATTATAAGAAATCTTTTTCTCCCTTTTTTTCAAAGAGTAACTGTATATTTGTCTACTATCTTTTCTGCCTGCCTTGGTATTATGAATGAATAAACAGTTCATATACTGCCCGCTTTGACTGCAGTTTATTTATGGACAGTTTATAGGACCTCAGCAGATGGATGAATATATTATTCAGAAGAGGACACATGGAGAAACATGAACTTAGGTACGGATATTCCACCCTTTTCTGTCAGAGATTTTGTTTATAATTACAAAATGTTAATCCTAGGGTCTTTTTGGAGCTCATCACTCTGGACAAAGAACAAATACCCTGACTTGTGTTCAATGAGCCAGCCACTTGGATCCCAGTTTCCAAGCCAAGGATGTGGGTGGGGTCAGGGGTATTGTGTTATGGACAGATCCTGCAGGAGACTTTTACAGCTGTCCTGGGAAGGGGCTCACAATACAAATTCCTCACAATTGGACATGTATCTTTCCAAATGACTCAGTTGAGTGGAATCTTACTGATGCCCCATTTCCAGGTGTGGAGTCAATCAGAGATAATGGAGTTACTTCTGTTTAGTGAAAGATAAATGAGGATGGCTCTAGAGGTTCATTCACTACCATCACCACCCCTACTTTCAGTAGCTAAACAAAAATATAGCTCAGATTTTCTGACGATGTCCATTCTAACTGGTATGAGGTGATACCTCATTGTAGTTTTGATTTGCATTTCTCTAATAATTAGTGATGTTGAGCAGCTTTTCATGTGCTTCTTGGCCATCTGTATGTCTTCTTTGGAGAAATGTCTGTTTAGGTCTTCTGCTCATTTTTGGATTGGGTTGTTTGTTTTTTTAATATTGAGCTGCATGTGCTGTTTATATATTTTGGAGATCAATCCTTTGTCCATTGATTTGTTTGCAAATATCTTCTCCCATTGTGAGAGTTGTCTTTTTGTCTTGTTTGTAGTTTCCTTTGCCTTGCAAAAGCTTTTAAGTTTCATTAGGTCCCATTTGTTTATTTTTGTTTTTATTTCCATTACTCTAGGAGGTGGATCAAAAAAGATCTTGCTGTGATTTATGTCAGAGAGTGTTCTTCCTGTTTTCCTCTAAGAGTTTTATAGTGTCCGGTCTTACATTTAGGTGTTTAGTCCATTTTGAGTTTATTTCTATGTATGGTGTTAGGGAGTTTCATTCTTTTACATGTAGCTGTCCAGTTTTCCCAGTACCATTTCCTGAAGAGACTGTCTTTTCTCCATTGTATATCCTTGCCTCCTTTGTCATAGAGTAGTTGACCATAGGTGCATGGGTTTATCTCTGGGCTATCATGTTCTATTGATCTATATTTCTGTTTTTGTGCCAGTACCATATTGTCTTGATTACTGTAGCTTTGTAGTACAGTCTGAAGTCAGGGAGTCTGATTCCTCCAGCTCCGTTTTTCTCCCTCAAGACTGCTTAGGCTATTCGGGGTCTTCTGTGTCTCCATACAAATTATAAGATTTTTTTGTTCTAGTTCTGTAAAAAGCTACAAACAGCAAATGCTGGAGAGGGTGTGGAGAAAAGGGAACCCTCTTGCACTGTTGGTGGGAATGTAAATTGATACAGCCACTATGGAGAACAGTATGGAGGTTCCTTAAAAAACTAAAAATAGAATTACCATATTACCCAGCAATCCCACTACTGGGCATATACCCAGAGAGAGCCATAATTCAAAAAGACAGATGCACCCCAATATTCATTTACATTAGCCAGGTCATGGAAGCAACCTAAATGCCCATCAACTGACAAATGTATAAAGAAGATGTACTACATATATACAATGGAATATTACTCAGCCATAAAAAGGAACTAATTTGGGTCATTTGTAGAGACGTTGGTGGATCTAGAGACTGTCATACAGAGTGAAGTAAGCCAAAAAGAGAAAAACAAATACCGTATATTAACGCATATATGTGGAACCTAAAGAAATGGTACAGATGAACAGGTTTGCAGGGCAAAAATAGAAACACAGATGTAGAGAACGTATGGACACTGAGGGGGGAAAGTGGCAGGGGGTGGTGGTGGTGTGTTGAATTGGGAGATTGGGATTGACATATATACACGAATATGTATAAAATGGATAACTAATAAGAACCTGCTGTATAAAAAAATAAAAATTATATATGAATGGTTCAGTAGGTCGTAGTTGTTTATCAGAACAAGCTGATACCAGCCATGGGACTCTAGGAAGATTCTACTTCTAATAAGGTCACCTTTCTAATCAAGGAACCTCTACATAGTCACAAAAGATATTTCCTTCTCACCTCTTTCTGTTAAACCTATAAGTATAGAATATCATGGGGTGAGGGTTCCTCTTTTCTGAAATATTGACCATGTTGCACACATTTGTCCATTTCCAGCATGAGCAGAGAGATAACAGAAGTTTAGAGGATTACAGTACATTAAATATCTCTAAAATATGTATTATTATATCTATGATATAATATCTATTATCTCCATTATAGAGAATCTACTAATGTATAAGGTTTTCCCCCAACACACCCTATTTTTATCTATTTTGCATGTTTTTTGTGGCTTGTATCCATGACTTCTTTGCACAAAAGTTTCCTCATTGGTTAAATAAAAAAATACTGCAGGTATACACACAGTAATTTAAGATGTGGTCATGATTTGACTATTCATATTGGGAAAGAAATAAGATAGCATATAAGATTAAAGATTGCAGTTGGGTAGAATATCTTCTATTTGCTCCTTGAGATTTACAATCCCTCCTTCTCCATATTACTCTCTGCCCCAAGGCCAACCTGTATGGATTACATGAACAGGGCTTCAGTGTCCTCTGATTTCTAACCAGGTTCAGTTAAAAATGAGACTCATTTAATTCTCACTAACACCAGTTTGGTTCTATCACCCAATTTTTACATAAAAGGAAATTGAGATTAGGGTGATTTAGGTATCTTACTTGCTTTATATTGTCTGGAACTCATAAGAACTCTTGGCTAATTTTATATTATTATTAGTGTGGATTGTTGCTATTGTTGTTGCTGTTCCTCTTTTGACCATACCTTAAATTAGCCTTTAGGAATCCACTGATCTATGTTTGAGGCATAAAAGAGAACAGAACATTTTGTTTCCAATGTCAATTCTCTGTTTTTTTAAAAAGATCTTTTCTTGCAATTATGAAATAAATTATGATTTGGAAAAGTGCAAAAAAATGACACATACAAAGTAGAATGATATGTCCATGATATTTTTCAACTCATTAATTAAAGTGAAAACCAATATGAATGTCCTATAGGGTAATACAATATAGGTTATATTTTCTAACAGATAGAAATAATTTGATCTATACCAGACAAAAAAAAAGTCTGCAACCTAACATTCAGGTTCACAGTCTCAGCCTGAAATGTATAACAAAGAGTAAGGTCAAACACTGCTCTATGCTTGTAGAGAAATAAATAATTCTTTAGAGGGCTTGTTAAATAATACACCAATATGATACTGAAAAGACCTGCCATCTTCCTCTTGCTATATTTCTAAGTTTTGGATAATTTTTCCCAAGAAGCTAAGAGGAAGATCAGGAAGATGATTGAAAGAGTGAAGAAAGACTAAAGAGAGAGTGAATTCAGGGTGTTTATCGTGTTCCTTTTCTGTGATGTCACCGTGAGCTGACTTTGTCCTCAACAGAATGATTTGGTTGCACCTTTGTAAATAAAGGATCATCTAATAACTCTCATCTAATTCTTAGTGTGCTGTTTTCTGTTGGGACCTTGACTGATACATGTATCAATCTTCCTGGGAAGACAAAGAAGAAGTATTACATAATTATGTGGCAATAATAATGTGCTTAATAGTAGCAGAAATGTTGACAAAATGTTATTTAATTTGTACTGCTAATAAAGCAAAAATAAGCTAATGAAGCTAATTGAAACAAAATGGAAAAACAAGGTAAAATAAAAATATATTTTGTTTGAGATAAGACAGTGCTGACAAACGAACTAAGATTATATGGAAACAAAAGCTGTTTAAGAAGGAATGTATGAATCCAGAAACATGTGGTCACCCTTTATGAAGGAAACCATCAGCTTCGCTCTTAAACTGCCTTGCTTAATTGATTTATTAGGCAAAGATTAAAGGTCCAATTTGCAGCACATATTTGCTACATGCTGTTATTCCCTCACCTTCCATACCTGTTTTCTCCCACAAGTTTCTGACACCGAAAGATAAGAGACCTTGACTATTCTGTGTAACTTATTTTTTTCTATGCTTGAGTTCGTTTTAAGGTTGGTCAAATATTATTTTCAGATAATTACATAAAATCATAAAAAATGACTATTGAAAACTAATGAATAAGTAATGGTTCACGCACTATAACTTGTCAAGTACTTAAAAATTATGTTACAGTAAACCCACTTGGTGTTGTTTTATTATTCTTCCTTCCCATCTCATGGCTTTTGTTTCCCAGCACCATAAGATAAATGTGTAATTCCTAGTGATTGGATTTCATATATTTAAAGTAAAGTGTTCTCAAGATTATCTTAACCTAAATACAACAGAAATTTGTTTTGTTGTTTATTTTATGTTTTTAACTCTTCAAATATATATGTACCTATTTTAATGAAAGCAAATATTTTAAATATGTGGGAAAACTCTATATTCTATAATAACTACAGACCACAGTTAAGAAAATATTGATCTAGTAGAGTTTTAGAAAATAGTTTCTATTCCCTCTCTGTGTACCCTGATGGAAGTAGTTACATTGTTTTCTTTTCTTGAGCAATCTCTGAAAAAAAGTGTAAGGGCTGCTTTTCCAAGAAATGCCTTTTTTGTCAATTATTAAGCCATTTAATCCAACGTGCCAGAGATCCAATTCAAGAATGCTCCCCAGGGGCTTCTCTGGTGGCACAGTGGTTGAGAATCTGCCTGCCAATGCAGGGGACATGGGTTCGAGCCCTGGTCTGGGAAGATCCCACATGCCGCAGAGCAGCTAGGCCCGTGAGCCACAACTACTGAGCCTGCACATCTGGAGTCTGTGCTCTGCAACAAGAGAGGCCGCGATAGTGAGAGACCCGTGCATCATGATGAAGAGTGGCTCCAGCTTGCCGCAACTAGAGAAAGCCCTCGCATAGAAACGAAGACCCAACACAGCCAAAAATCAATCAATTAATTAATTAATTAATTAAAAAGAATGCTCCCCAAACTTAAATATTCATTTGTCTTTATCTTTCCCACAAGCCAGGACCCTAGGATTAGGCCCCATGGGGCCTAAATATGTCCATTAGATGGAACATCCCAGACAACCAGAATAGGGAATTGAGTGACATGTACTTGTTCCTTGAGGACTGACAGATGATCTCACACAGATGTGGTTTTGCTTGGATTTTACCTAAATCAGTGGTCAGTCATGCAATCCAGTCTCTCAGCTGCACAATCCTTTAAGGGATATAAATTCCCCATAAAGTAATTTTCTCTGTGGCTTAAGAGCATCTGCAAGACACAGATAATTCTAAAAATATTTTGCATGTCTCTTGGTGAGTACAAAGCTCTCCAATAGCCTTGTATGGTAGGATTATTGTAACTTTGTCTTAACTAGTACGCACTTCTGAGATAAACTGTGGTACATGCACACTAAAAAATGTCCCACACTAATATGTATAAAATGGATAACTAATAAGAACCTGCTGTATAAAAAAAATAATTAAATTAAAAAAAATTTTAAAAGCCCCATTCCTCTGTAACTACCCAGAAAGGCAAAATATTTATATATAAAAAATGTTAAATATTAAAAATAACTGTTTCTATTGATCAAACAATAGCTCACAGCTTAAAGAATATGAATATTAAATGTCTTGTAAGTGACTCTCATAATACAAGAAAAGATACCTACTGCAAATTTCATTCCTTTGTTTTTCACGTTTAGTATAACATGCCCCATCTTGAGTTAGAAATTGAGGAATTATTTGTATTAATTTTCTCACCCAATTGCAATACTTTTATCCTCCACTCACACCCAACACCCCCTCCCAAGTCCTAAACCTCTAAAAAAAAAAAGTTGTTGCCTTTTCAGTGCAGTGTTCTTATAATACTCATAATAAATAAAATCTTGTAAAATTTACCAATTTCTAAAATCTGGAAAGTGATGTTACATTATCCCACTGTTTTCCTTTGATAAGAAAAGAAAGTTGTATTTAGTCTATAAAGAATTTTAAAAGAACAAAAATGAATATTCCATAGTAATACTCTTCTGCCTTTTCTGATTCTCTTTCAGGTCAGAACAATAATACAATTGATGTACACTCTTCTGTTTATCTGTCTTTAGTGGTCTGAGAAGAGCAAAGTGTAATGTAACAGGTTTGTCCATGCTCTTTCCACTACTTGAAAAGACCTGGGTTTTCTTTGAAAATATAAATAAAAGTCTACTGGTCTCAGATACCATCCAGGGTTATTTAACAGGAAGTTTAAAAGAAAAAAGAATTGATTTAAGTGAACAGGAAATACATGACAGGGACAAGATTTCAAATGAGATGCACAATTGACCACATGGCCCCTGAGGGAAACAATTTGAGTATTTTCTTCCTTCCTATAAATATCTCAGTTCCAGTTTTGAGACCCACCTAGTCTCTGTTTTCTATTCCATGCTAGCTATGGTGTTTTCACTTTATTTTATTTTGTACGCTTTTAATACAACCAAATTTACTGGGCCAACATAGATGGGTAAACAAAGTTCTTCCTCCTGAGGATTAAAGCTCTTTTTCAGTCAACTGGTTTCGATTCTGAGAGAATAATACCTTTTGTTTACCAGACTTTTCATTTTTGTATAGATTGAGGATCAGAGAGAGAAAGCAGTTTCCATAAACATGCAAACCAGATCCCATGTCCTCTACCACCCTTGCACAAGAACCTCTCTCTCATCTCACAGCCGTGGACGTGAGTGGGAGAACACATATGACCCGATGAGAGGAGACGAAAACTCAGCCTTGTTCATAGAGAGGTTGAGTCTGTCTGTGAGTACAAGCCAGAAATTGATGATAGTAGCCCTGTATCCCTACTCAGTCTGACTTTGAAAAAGAATAATGAAGAAAAATTCTCCTAATGAATAGAGCTTGAAGCATTTTGTGAGGTGATCCACCTTGAATGGAAAGAGAAGTGCTTAGAACATGTACACAATTATGGATAAGAACAATTGGCTTGGTCAGAAAACTGGAAGAAGAAAGATTGTAAGATTAGAGGTAAGGAAATCTGAGGTAATTATATGTGAGTGGTCACAGGGGAATTGGTACAGAGTATGAAAATTTTGAAGCACTTGTTAATGCCAACCAGAGAGCATCCACCTCAGAAGATCTATAGAATGTTTAACATAGGGACCTACATAACATTGAATAAGACATGAAACCCACTTTCACATCACATATGGTGTCATAAATGGCCTTATAAAGTTACAGAATAGACGGCTGAAGGGAGTTAACAAGATAGAGTATACAATTTAAAGAATTTTATATATTGGTGTGTCCCCAGTAGGTAGAAAACAGGAATCAAATAGTGAAATCAAGAGTAGCTCTGCTTACCAACACAACCAGTGATGTACTTAGAGATTTAATGTTTCTGTTCATGCAACTCGAGGTTCTGAAGATTTAGAGACTGGCTGCTACAGCAAAAACACTTCCACTAGGAGAACTATGATGTGTCCTATTAAACTGCAAGCCACCTGAGTATTTTAGACTCCTCATGCCAAAAGACCAGCAGGCAAGAAGGGAAAGAGCCATCTTGGCAGGGATAACTGTCCCTATTATCAGTAGGAGGTAAGACTTATTACTTATGAGGTTAGGGGAGAATCTGTTTTGCACCCTGTTGATCTGTAGGAACAAACTGGTACTCCTTTTTTCCAGTTTTCACTGTATATGGGCAATGGCAGCAACCTCGACCTGATTAGAGTCTGGTATGGTTCAGAAGTTCAGGAAAGAGAATCTGGGTTATGCTTCTGGGTAACACTGAGATGAGCAGAGTACTAGCTAAGGGTGAAGGAAACTTAGAAAGGCTAGAAGGGGAGAGAGAGTTTTATTTGCTTCCCTGAGACCAGCTTTAGTGGTAAGGGCTGTTTTTGGACCCACTAAGGCTACTCTTTAAAGTTTTTCCCTGGAAATGATGCTTACTAGAAGGCTGAAGTTGCTGCTTGCATAACCTATCTAAAGCAGTGGGTCTGAATCACACAAAATGTGGACTGTGGTGATGTCAGTCAGATTCTCCTTCAGAAATAATGACATTGCCTCAGGTGTTGGAAGTTCTTCCAGAATATTGCTCTCAGCTGTCAGTCCTCTTCAGCTATTGCCGTAACTAAAGATGTCTGCCTTGCTTAATGTCACTTTTCTTTCCAGAAACAGCCCATAGCTAATGAATAATAACAAATGGGTATAAAGGTCTGATTTCCTTATGTCAATTTAGCACAACATTAAGGGGATATCCAAGTTCCAGAGCCCACTGTTAGGTAGACAGGAACCTTCCTCCTTAAGACAACATCAGAGGTCAGATTTTACTTCTGCACACCCTTCTTAATGCTCTGCTCTTGGAGGAAGCATGGTCTTGAGTGAGGAGACTCCCTTCAGGTGAGAGAAAGTACCAGTGAGGGACTTAGCTGAAAGACATCAACTGCCAACATAGCTGAAAAACATCAACTGCCAACACCTCCAGCAGCTGGGGAAATGAGAGCTTCTATCCTAGCAGGGACATCAGGGTGAAACAGTATAGCATCCACTACACTACCTAGAGAGACAAAAGGAGTCAGAAGAGAAACTTATGAGGTAGGCAAATGTAAAAATGAAGGATGAAAAACTGCAGATGAACAAAAACTCTGGCAATGTATATAATGTATAAAATGTATATGGTATATAAATATACAAAGTAAGTAAGTTAGCTCATGTGATCTCCATATAGGCCTATGTATTGTTATGTCATTATAATCAATTGCATATTTAAAGCTATGTGTGAATACTATAAATCATAAGGAATTTGAAGCACAATTGGTTACACGATTTATCAAATGTCACATATGTAGTAATTTACCTAGCCATGATTTGAATCTTATTCCAGCTTCCTTAATCATACACTGTACCAGGAAAGAGTGTGTGTGTGTGTATGTGTGTTTGTGTTGTGTAGATGATATTGGTTCAGGAATAGAGAAGTAGATGCATAGATTAAAATAGAATCTAGCAATATATCTTACTATGTACAGAAAGTTAATCTATGACAATAATAGTCATATTTTGCTAAACCTTATAAAGCTGAAACTTAAATTATATATGTTTAAATAAACAAAGTAATACAATAATACATTTATACACTATACATTTTAGAAGAATGTATAAATAATATACTGTGGATATCTATAGCAAAGTATACACATGTATACAGTAAAATGGATACAAGAATATACTTTAGAAGAATAATAAAATATATATCTTAGGTGTCTGGAGAGTTTTAATGCAAATAAGGAAACCCAAAACTATAGGGGCAAAGATACACATTCTTAAATAATAGTGAAAAAATAAGCAAAGGAAAGAAATATGAGAGGTTAAGAAAAAATATTTTCAGCACAAATAACAGAGCAAAATTATATTTGTAATATTCAAATATCTCTTTCAAAGATTAAAAGACAAAGAACATATTAGAAAAAGTGAAAAATCATATTAGTAGGCAATTTAAAGAAACAGAAATCCAACAGCCCAAAGCATAATAAAACATGCTTAATTTCACACAAGTTAAAGATGTGGTATCATTTCTTACAAAAAAAAAAAAAAGAAAGAAAGAAAACAGCAGCCACTGTTAGATGATATTCAGGGAAAGTGATATTCTTGTTACATTGCTGGTAAAAATATGCTTTTTTGAAATAATTTTTTGAAAGTTAATCTAGTAATACCTATTAAAACTGAAATTAAATGGGACAATATTCCTACTGGGTAAATATCTTATAGAAACATTCACATGTGGAGAAAGGAGAGATTAAATAAAAATGTTTTCCTATAATGATCACTTGAATAAATATTAATAAATTTATATAATAGATTATCGTGCAGCCAAAAAAAAAAAAAAGACTTATGTTAGTTGAAAAGGAGTGATTTCCAAAATTCATTTTCAAGTCCTCCCCCACCAAGAAAACATGATAAAGCAGGATAACAGAGAAGGATATATATTATACTGGTCCTATGTTGATAAAACAAATAATAAAAATCCAAAAATGAATAATTTATATACAATCACATTATCATTGAAAACAATGTAAAGAGATCCACAACAAATTCACAATGTAGATTACCTATTGCAGGTCAAAGAGTGAGAATAGAAAATGTGGGAGAATAGGGAAGGATTGATAAAGGATGCCCACAGTAAGAAACAACATGTATTCTTGGTTCCATTTATAGAGGGGGGTGTGTGCTCATTTGTGTATAACAGAGAGTATACATGTGTATATACATTTGCAGGTATATAAACATAGTGAGATATATGAGAGTATAAGTAAAATGTTGCTGATAATCATCAAGATGTGGAATTTTAGGTGATTTAATTTTTTTGCTACATTGTAAAAATTGTTAAATATGCATTTGTTTTGATGTAAACAGGAAATATATGCATGATGCTAATTTCACAAAGCAAGACTTCTGAAAAATAATACTACAGTTGACCTCATTTCTCTCTCCATGGTTCTAATATCTTAATTCCTGTACTACCTTCCTTTTTAATATTCTACCACTTGCTAACAATCACGCTGCATTACAGTTTGCTATATTTGGAGAACATAATTTTCTGTATATATCCTGCATTTGTGTTGTTTTTTTCCTTGCCTTTTCTACATTTTCTATTCTAGATTTTTATAATCTTAATAGATAACAATTAAAATGTCAGTATCATGATACTGAATAAAATATAAGTATTTTATTCAAATTATATTTTTTCTAGAAAAATCATGCCTAGATTGGGGATCTGGAATGGGGTGGGGTTATACTTCAGCTTGAAGTATACATTTGGCATTTTCAAAACCAAATTTTAGACTACATTTTAGTTTTGCATTTAGTCAATCTTACTTGTAGATATAACTTCAAGGGTAGGCTCATTTGGGAATAAATAAAACAAGAAAAACTCTCAGAAAAAAAAAGTTTTTTCTTTTCTAAAAATAAGTTAAAAGGCAGCATTCAGTGAATTCTGAAATGTACACCTATCTCAGACTAAATATTTTCTTAGATTATATGGAAATTGGAGTTAAAGTATCTACTTTTCTAGTGTAAGTTTGCTTCCTTAATAGACACTTTATAGTCACCATGATTTTCCCACAGTTTAATACATTGCCTGCCTAGACCATTTTATATTCCAATAAATGTTCCATTCCATTCTATATGTCAAAGCACTAATTTAGATTTAGCTTCTACCTCATTTTCGCTTAAAATTGATTATTCTTTGATGCTTTGAATTTCTGGATAAGTTCTTAAGTATGTATGTATGTATGTATGTATGTATGTATGTATTTAGTTTTGGCTGCATTGGGTCTTCATTGCTGCATGTGGGCTTTCTCTAGTTATGGCGATCCAGGGCTACTCTTTGTGGTGCACAATGTTAAGTATTTTTTAAAGTCCTTTTGTTTTCCTGGGTCTTAGTGTAGAGACAAATTTCCTGATAGTCTCCAAATCACTCTTAAAGCAACCCCAAATTTGAAAACAACATTTATACTGTTATAGGCAATCCTTTTTGGCATGACTGGGATGACCATATCCTCAGACTAAATTTCGTAAATCAAACTTGTCAGATTAGTTGGAATCCCAAGATGTCATATCCCAAGAAACATTAATATTAGTACTTCATTAAACTGAATTAAACTAGAAATAGTGCCTTTCCTTGTAAACAGACATCATAGTCCATCAGAAGACATGAAAAGTTCAACAACTTGGCCATTATCACATGTGAAGAATAACTGAAGCCATGGAAATTTCCTATGGAGTGTGTGTGTGTGTGCACATGCACACGTGTGTGCATGCACATATGCATGCCAGTATGTGTACACATGCTTTGGTGGTCAGTTGTTTCTGTAGTTGAAATATCATGGCAACAAATAGTGCCACAGACAATTAACAATTATAATAGTAAGTCATATGACCAAAGTTGTGTTTGTAGATAGACCGGTACAGACTCAGTAGAAGCAGAAGCTGCCCATTGTTGTTTTATATGGCAAGTCTGTCCATATAATGAATGACCTTGCATTTTACTGTTCTAAATTCCTACCAGTTCCACTAGTGTTAAGTTTTTTTGCTTTTTTTTCCTGATTTTTTTTTCCAATTCCTTATAAAGAAAAAAAAAAAAAACTAAGATAAATTGGATAACATGAAGCATTGACATTGATGACTTTCTAGATGACTGTGTGCTATTTTATGATATATATAAGTGAAGTTAATGGTTTTTCAATATGTTTTATTTGAAAATTGTAAATGTCATACTTATTAGCTTCTTGTGAACTGATTTTAGATCAGTATTCTAAAGCAAGATTAAAATTAAGCACATATCATCAATTGATCTGGAGACTGAATCTAAATTTTTCTGCACAGAATTACAGATGCAATCTGTAATGTTGCCTGGACTAAATAGTTGCTCAGTGAAATCCAGACACTAAATAATTCAATTTCCTATTAATGTTATAGAAAATTCTTAATTAAAATTATAACAAAAGTATCTATATAAAGCAAAACTGGAATGTTAGTTATGAGTATTACAATAATCAGTGGCTAAAGGGGAGCTTTGGGAAATCATTGTACTAAAATCAAATACTCAGATAAGAGTATCTTTCCCAAAATTGCACCAGTTCTAAAGATTTGTGAGTTGACTTTGATTCAAAATGTGGAGAATGTACAAATAACGCCATAACCAGTAAATCAAAGAACTTCTCTGGGAATATTCTGTTGTAAACATTCTGTGATTGAAATAATAATAGCTAATATTCAGGGCTTTCTTTGTGTACAATACTTCTCCTAGTTCTTTCTAAAATATTATGGTGAAAATAAAGCACAACAATTTTCAATCACTAAGATCATGTAACTTGTAAGAAATAAAGTTGGAATTTGGAAGCAAACAATCTGCCACTAGCACATGCTTAACCACTTAACACTTCCTTGAGCCAATATAAAGTATTACCCAACTGCTGAATTCTTATTCTGAGCTGCACAGCATTATTTATTTACCTGTAAAAATAGAAACACAGTGTTTCCTACCAAGGAAATCATGGAATGTGTGTTAGTTAAGTGTTTATTTTATACGAATGGATGTTTATATTTTATATAAATATTAAGCAAGCATTCCAAATTTGTCTCTCATTAAAAATAAATTTATTCTCCAGGTCCTTAGTGTTCTGTACAATAGTCTATCTCTCTCTCACACACCCAAGTACAATGAAGCGAAATGTGATTATATCCAATTTAACTGTACTATTCTTATTATTGAATCTTACAGCCCAAAGCAGGAATCTGTCTCATTAAGTAAGAGAAGATAAAATATTTAGGATATTATAATATTTTTAAAAGTTGACATTTTTAGGGCCTCCCTGGTGGTGCAGTGGTTGAGAGTCCGCCTGCCGATGCAGGGGATACGGGTTCGTGCCCCGGTCTGGGAGGATCCCATGTGCCGTGGAGCGGCTGGGCCCGTGAGCCATGGCTGCTAAGCCTGTGCGTCCGGAGCCTGTGCTCCGCAACGGGAGAGGCCACAACAGTGAGAGGCCCGCGTACAGCAAAAAAAAAAAAAAAAAAAAAAAAAAGTTGACATTTTTAGGCTAAGCAAAGGAAATATTGATATAATAAAAATATTTATTTTAGCACTATTATATTATACCTTAAAGATAATCTTTGTCAATTACATAGATTTGATACAGAACAGACTAATATATGGGCAGAATAGGTCACTATCAAAATATTTAATTTGATGGAGTGTTCCAAAGGCTTGCTCATATGGCCACTGATTAACATTTATTAACGTTTATTAATACCTCCTATGTTTTAGGAACAATCTCAGGAAATACAGATTTAAAAATTAATAAATAAGGATGGTGGCCAAAATAGTGGAATAGGAAGACACTGAATTCACCTCCTCTCATGGGCAAACCAAAATTACAATTTACAGAGCAACTATCTATGAGAACAATCTGAAGACTAGCAGAAAATATTCTAAACAACTAACAATATAAAGGAGTAACCACAACGAGATGAGTAGTAGAGGTGGAAACAGGGAATACTCAGAACCCACATCCTCAGGTCAGCAACTTACAAACATGAGTAATATTACAAAGCTCCTCCTCAAAGAGTGAGAGGTATGAGCTCCATATTGGGCTCCCCACCCCAGCCCAGGTGACCTGTACTAGAAAAGCAAGCCCCCAAAACATTTGGCTTTGAAAACCAGTAAGAATTACATTTGTTAGAGCTGGCAAGCTACAGGAAACAGAGACTTGCTCATATACGATACATGCAAAATTTCACACACTCTGAGTCCCAGCATAGTGGCAATAGTTTGAAAGGAGTCTTGCTGATCTTGCAGAGCCTCCCAGAGAGGAAGGAAGCCACTGGGAATCCCCCTGGAGACAAAGACACTGGCAGCAGCCATTTTGGGGAGCTCATTCTACCATTATGATACCAGTGCTGGAAATTGCCATTTGGGAATCCTCCCACAAACCTATTAGCACCCAGGACCTACCCACCCACCAATGAGCTGGCAGCAGCCTCACATCCCCCAGGCTGCACAGCCAGCCATGAGGGGACCCAGCTCCACATACCAGTGGACTGGCAGGAGCCCCAATCCCCCCGGAATACACAGTCAACCATGCAGGAAGACTATCCTGCATTTCAGCAGGTGAGAGTCACTAAAAAAGACAGGACCTTACAGCCAACTGCACCGGGGCCAGCCCCACTTCCCAGTGCCCTCACAGTGGTCAGTCCTGCCACAAGAGAAGGGGGCACAGAGCCCACATAAGGGGCACTCCTAGAGCATATAGCTCTGGTGACCAGAAGGGAGTGTACTGCTCAGTCCCATAAGATATCTAATACATAAGGTCACTTCTCCAATATCAGAAAATGTAACCAATCTACATAATGCATAGAAATAAAAAGAGAGTTAGGCTAGGCAAAATGAAGAGACAGAGGAGTACATTCCAAATGAAGGAAAAAGACAAAACCTAAGGAAAAATACTAAGCAAAGTAGAGATAAGCAATCTACCTGAAAATGAGTTCAAGGTAATCATCATTAGGATGCTCACTGAACTTGGGAGAAGAATGGGTGACCACAGTGAGAATTTCAACAGAGTTAGGAAATTTAAAGAAGTACAAAACAGAGGTGAAGAATATAATCAATGAAATAACAAATACACTAGAAGATATCAAAAGAAGTTTAGATGTTATAGAAGAATGGATTAGTGATTTGATAGACAAAGTAGTGGAAATCACCCAAGCTGAATAAAAAAAAAAAAAGAAAACAGAATTTTTAAAAATGAGGATGGCTTAAGACACCTTATGGACAACATCAAGATAACAGTCACATTATAGGGGTCCTAGAGGGAGAATATATAGAGAGAAATAGCCAGAGAACTTATTTGAAGAAATAATAGCTGAAAACTTTCCTAATCTGGATAAGGAAATAGTCATTCAGGTCCAAGAAGCACAGAGAGTCCCAAATAAGATGAACCCAAAGAGATGCACACCAAGACACACTGTAATTAAAATGTCAAAAGTTAAAGTTAAAGAGAGAAACTCAAAAGCAGGAAGAGAAAATTAACTAGTTATGTACAGGGAACTCCCATAAGACTGTCACCTTACTTTTCAGCAGAAACTTTGCAGACTAAAAGTAATGTCACAATATATTCAAAGTGATGAAAATTTAAAAATGACAACAAAGAATACTCTACCTGGAAAGGTTATCATTTGGATTTGAAAAAGAGATACAGGAAGAGTTTTACAGACAAGCAAAAGCTAAGAGTTCAGCACCACTAAACTGATTTTTCAAGAACTGTTAAAGGGATTTCTCTAAGCAGAAAAGACAAGACTACAAGTAAGATATGAAAATTACAAAATGAAAAATCTTACTGGTAAAGGCAAACACACAATAAATTTAATAGATTAACCACATATAAAACTATTTGGAATGTTAAAAAACAGAAGTAGTAAAATCATTTAATTTACAATAAATAGTAAAATGATACCAAAGAAAGATGTAAAAATATGACATCAAAACATTAAACTTTGGTGGGGGGCTTATTAGAATGCATTTGAACTTAATAGACCATCAACATATGTCTACAAGAGACTCACTTCAGATCTAAAGACACACAGAGACTGAAAGTGAGGGGATGGAAAATGGTATTCCATGCTAATGGAAATATAAAGAAAGCTGGGATAGCAATACATATATCAGACAAAATAGACCTTAAAACAAAGACTGTAACAAGAGACAAAGGAGGACATTATACAATAATAAAGGGATCAATAAAACAAGAAGATAAATATATATGCACCCAACATAGGAGCACCTAAATACATAAAGAAGATATTAACATACATAAAGAGAGAAATTGCCAATGATATGATAATAGTAGGGGACTTTAAAACTCGACTTAGATCAATGGACAGATAATCCAGACAGAAAGTCAATAAGCAAACACTGGCCTTATATGATACATTAGATCAGATTGATTTGATAGATATATAGAGAGCATTCCATTTGCAAACAGCAGAATACAATTGATTGCAAGCACCCATGGAATATTCTTTAGAATAAATCACACTCCAGGCCACAAAACAAGTCTTGATAAATTTAAGAATATTGAAATCATATCAAGATCTTTTCCAACCACAATAATGTGAGACTAAAAATCAACTACAAGAAAAAACTACAAAAAACACAAACACACTGAGTCTAAATAATGCTACTAAACAACCAATGAGTCACTGAATAAATCAAAGAACAAATTAAAAATTACCTTGAAACAAATGAAAATGGAAACACAATGATCCAAAATCTACAGAAAAAGCAATTCTAAGAGACAAATTTATAGTTATTAAGCCTACTTCTGCAAACAAGAAAACTCTCAAATAAATAATCTAACCTTATACCTGAAGGAAGTAGCAAAAGAAGAAAAAACAACCCCAAAGTTAGTAAAAGGAAAGAAATAGAAGTCAAAGTGAAAGTAAATGAAATAGAAATTAAAAAATAATGGGAAAGATCAAAGAAACTAAGAATTGGTATTTTGAAAAGATAAACAAAATTTATAAACCTATAGCCAGACTCATCAAGAAAAAAAGAGGGCCTAAATAAATAAAATCAGAAATGAGAGAGAAGTTACAACTATCACCACAGAAATACATGGGATCATAAGAAATTACCATGAACAACTGTGTGCCAAAAAAGTGGATGACCTAGGAGAAATGATTAAACTCCGAGAAACATACAATTTCCCAAGATTGAATTAGAAGCAATACAAAATATGAACAGGTTGATTACCAGTAATGAAATTAATCAGTAATCAAAACCTCCAACAAACAAAAGTTAAGGATCAGAGGGCATCAAAAGAAAATTCTATCAAACATTTAAAGAAGAGTTAACAACTATCCTTTCAAACTATTCCAAAAAATTGAAGAGGAAGGAACATTTTCAAACTCATTCTATGAAATCAGTATTATCCTGATATCAAAGCCAGACAAAAACACAAGAATAAAGGAAAATTACATGCCAATATCACTGATGAAGATAGATGCAAAAATCCTCAATAAAATACTAGCAAACATAACACATATATATGGAATATTAAAAAAAAATGGTTCTGAAGAACCTAGGGGCAGGACAGGAATAAAGACGCAGACATAGAGAATGGACTTGAGGATACAGGGAGTGGGAAGGGTAAGCTGGGATGAAGTGAGAGAGTGGCATGGAAATATATACACTACCAAATGTAAAATAGATAGCTAGTGGGAGGCAGCCAAATAGCACAGGGAGATACAGTTCAGTGCTTTGTGACCACCTAGAGGAGTGGGATAGGGAGCGTGGGAGGGAGATGCAAGAGAGAGGAGTTATGGGGATATATGTATATGTATAGCTGATTCACTGTTATACAGCAGAAACTAACACACCATTGTAAATCAATTATACTCCAATAAGGATGTTAAAAAATACATTAGCAAACAAAATTTAACAACACAGTAAAGTGATCATCTACCACGATCAAGTGGGAGTTAGAACAGGGGTGCACAGAAGATTCAGTATTCACAAATCAATCAAGGTGGTGTACCACATTAAAAAATGAAGTGTAAAAAACATATGATCACCTCAATAGATGCAGGAAAACTTGTGAAAAATTCAACATCTATTTACAATAAAAATTCTCAAAAAAATGGGCATGGAGGGAATATACTTCAATGTAATAAAAGTTATATATGCCAAACCTACTCCAATGTTATACTCAATTGTGAAAAGGTGAAAGCATTTCCTCTAAGATAAGGAACAAGACAAGGATGCCCACTCTCACCATTTTTATTCAACACAGTATTAGAAGTCCTAGCCACAGCAATCAGACAGGAAGAAGAAATAAAACAAATCCAAACTGGAAAGGAAAAAAGTTAATATTCACTGTTTGCAGATGACATGATACTATATATAGAAAATCCTAAACCAATAAAAAGTTATTAGAACTAATAAATAAATTCAGTAAAGTTGCAGGATACAAAATTAATATAGAGAAATCTGTTGTGTTTGTATATGCAAACAATTAACTATCAGAGAAGAAACTAAGAAAATAATCCTATTCACAATTGCATAAGAAAGAATAAAATACCTAGAAATAAATTTAACCAAGTATGTAAAAGACTTATACTCTGAAAACTACAAGACACTGATGAAAAAAATTGAAGAAGACACAAACAAATGGAAATATATGCCATGTTTATGTACTGGAAGAATATAGTTAAAAAGGTCATACTACAAGGCCAATGCAATCTACAGATTCAATGTAATCCCTATCAAAATACCCATGGCATTTTTCATAGAACTAGAGCAAAGAACTCAAAAATTTGTATGGACACACAAAAGACCCTGAACAGCCAAAGCCATCTTGAGAAGGAAGAACAAAGCTAGAGGTGGCATATTCCCGGATCTCAAACTATCCTATAAAGCTCAGTAATCAAAACAGTCTAGTTCTAGCATAAAGACAGATACATAGATCAACAGAACAGAATACAGAGGCCCACATATAATCCCACACTGATATGGTCAGTTAATCTATGACAAAGGAGGCAAGAATATTCAATGGGGAAAAGACAGTCTGTTTAATAAATGGTGTTGGGAAAACTAAATATTTTCTACATGCAAAAGAATGAAGCTGGAAGAAAACATAAGCAGTACACTCTTTGACATTGGTCTTAGCAATATGTTTTGGGGTATGTCTTTTCAGGCAAGGGAAGCAAAAGCAAAAATAAACCAATGAGACTACATCAAAGTTAAAAGGTTTTGCACAGCAAAAGTCACTATTAAAATGAAAGTACATTCTACTGAATGGAAAATGTATTTGCAAACAGTATATCTGATAAGGGGTTAATATCCAAAATATACAAAAAACTCATATATCTCAATATCAAAAAAACAAACAACCTAATTAAAAATGGGTGGAGGACCTGAATAGATATTTTTCCCAAGAAGAAGACATACAGATGGCCAACAGACTCATGAAAAGATGTTCAACATTACTAATCATCAAGGAAAAGCAAGTCAAAACTACATTGAGGGACTTCCCTGGTTGTGCAGTGGTTAGGAATCTGCCTGCAAATGCAGGGTACATGGGTTCGAGCTCTGGTCCAGGAAGATCCCACATGCTGTGGAGCAACTAAACCTGTGCACCTCAACGGCTGAGCCTGTGAGCCACACCTACTGAGCCCATGTGCTGCAACTAATGAAGCCTGCAGGCCTAGAGCCTGCGTTGTGCACAGCAACAAAGACCCAATGCAGCCATAAATAAATAAATAAACAAACAAACAAATAAATAAATAAATAATTTTTTTAAAAAAGTAATGTTGCCATGTATAATATGAGCTTAATTAAAAAAAAACACACATTGAGTATCACCTCACACCTGTCAAAATGGCTATCATCAAAAAGACAGGTAACAAGTATTGATGAGGAAAAGGAAACACTCTTGCACTATTGGTAGAATTGTAAATTGTTGTAGCCACTATGAAAAATTGTATGGAGGTTACCCCAAAATTAAAACTAAAGTTATCATATGATTTGAAAAGGTATATGCACTCCAATGTTCACTGTAGCATTATTTACAATAGTCAAGATATGGAAGCAAACTAAGCACCCACTGACAGATGAATGGATAAAGAAGATATGGTATATACATACAACTGGATGTCACTTAGCCGTAAAAAAAGAAATCTTGTCATTTGTGAAACATGGGTGTTTCTACAAGGTATTATGCTAAGTGACATAAATCAGACAGAGAAAGACAAACACCATATGACATCACTTATATGTGGAATCTAAAAAACAAACAAAAAAAAGCAAGATGAAAACAGATTCATAGATCCAGAGAACAATCTAGTGGTTGCTGGGTTGGTGGTCGGGGGGGGAATAAGTGAAAGGGATTAAGAGGTACAAACCAGTTATAAAATAAATAAACCAGTTATAAACCACTTATAAAATAAATAAGCCATGGGATAAAATATGCATCATAAAGACTATGGTCAATAATACTGTAATAACTTTGTATGGGGACAAATAGTTTCTAGACTTATCATGGTGATCATTTCATAATATATGCAAATGTCAAATCAAAAAAACATTAATAAAATTAATAACTGAGTAGTCATAAGATAATGTAGGTTTAACAAAATAGTACTGGAACATATTAGAAGGGGGCAAAGAGGCAAGATTTAATCTGGGCCATGAAGAAAGGATAGGAGTTCGCTTAACTGAAAAGCAGAGGAAGAAAAATCCAGGAAAAGTTAACAGTATAAACCAACACAGAGGTAAGAAAGTATGGATCATTGGCAGAGAATCCAGGAGAAGGAATAATATTCAAGAAAGTATCAGAAAAAAACAAAGCATTCATAAAAAAATTTACAATAAGAAACTGACTTGCCAAATAATTTTTTAAATACACTAGTTGTTTAAAGGACAAGAAACACAATATCATCAATATTGCAGTCTATAGCTTGCCAGTTCATGTGTGGACACAGGGATTTTCTCACATGATTATTATACACATGAAGATCATTATCTCTCTTCAGATATTAACATTATTAATATTATCCCTGAAAAGTCAGGGATGCATGTGTTTTGTTAGCAACCCATGGAAATGCCAAGGTGTCATTTCTTTTGGAGTGAGAGTAAGACAGTGTGACTGATTTTTTGTTGTCGTAGTTATTGTTCATTTCAGGGAACAAAGTGCAGTATCTTCCTAACTGTGGGGTGTGATTTGTACGCTCACCCTATATAGCAACAGGGCAAGATGTCAGTTTTGTTTCTGTAAGAGCACTGGTTATTGTTGAATTAATTAAATGAATAACCAATGATCAGATTGGAGAGTTATGTTGATACCAGACTGTGAAAAAAAATCTCAACTCCAGATTCCCACTCTCTGAAGGCCTTACAATTTTCTATTATTAGAATCAGAATCCATAGACACTTTGGCTTTCCAAAATTGCCTCAGGTTTCTATACTCCTTATACAGCAGGTTGCAATTACTAGTTTCTCACTTTAGTGACACAACATCCTGGTGACTGAAGATAGCGTATAGAAAAATGAACATAGCTCCAGTGAGCCCTGAACTGAGTACCACGGGATGGTTTAGGCTGAAAAGAGCTACCCAACATGTAACACGCTGCTTCCAGGGTCCACTAGGGGAAACAGCCAAAATGAAATGAATGGAGTCTTATTTATCTTACATTTCAATTTTTTTGGTTGAGAATATATTTCCTATAAAACAAATGTCTAATTACACATTGCCTTTTGAAACTACTCAATCAAACCTTTGGATAAAGTTTAAATGCCTAATATATGAGAAAGAATGTGTTCCATTTATTTTTTTTTTAAGTGTGCAAACAGATATTTTGTCTCGAGTGTTTTACTAATGTAATGTTTTTAATTGTCTCTACCTACAAGCCTTAGGCCAGCTATTCTTTTATTTATTTTATTATTTTTTTCTTTTTGCGGTACGCGGGCCTCTCACTGTTGTGGCCTTTCCCATTGAGGAGCACAGGCTCTGGACACGCAGGCTCAGCGGCCATGGCTCACAGGCCCAGCCGCTCTGCAGCATGTGGTATCTTCCCAGACCGGGGCACAAACCCGCGTCCCCTGAATCGGCAGGTGGACCCTCAACCACTGTGCCACCAGGGAAGCCCCAGGCCAGCTATTCTTGTAGATTAGCTCCTGATCCACAGGAAATAAATCCAAGTACTGGGCTAGAGTAGGCCTTTGCCTCACTTATCAAGGTTTTTCTTGTTAATGGTGAGTGCTTGTTTTCTCCTGCTGCTTTCCTTGATCCTTTATTGCTGACAGATCTTCAGGTTTCTCTTTGCCTGAATACTTGACAAAGACGTTTGCTCTACTTGCAGGATTTTCAAACACATGGTTCTTATGCACTTGCATGATCTGTGACCTTCTGCCTAACCTGAACCTTCCTTTGTGTAGTTTGTTACCAGCTTATCTACCTAACACTGAGCTGTCTTCCTCCCCTGATCCCCATACTTCATCCGTTAATTTTTTTTTTTCCTTTTCCAGACTGTGCTTCTGACCTTTTCTCACCACTGTTTGTGATGCCATGAACCCAGGTTCTAATGCAAGTTCTTCGACCTGAGTAAGTGAAAAATAGACCACCACCACGACCACTCAGGATTTAACATAAATGTTTATAATGAATGTTGTTTAAGAGACAGAGAAAAGAATGAACCACTTGGGACAAGATAAAGAAATAGTTATTAATACTCTATGGATTTACCTAATTATTTTGCTACTTGTGCTATTTTCCTTTTCATGTTTCTTACTAAGCTTGCTACCCAAAGCTGCATGTTTTCCCTTCTTTGCAATCTTCAACTCCCAAAGGGCTCTAGTGTCACATTTGCCGCCTCTGCGGAAAAGCACTAATTAGGTAATTCCCAACTCCCTTTCATTAGAAACTCATCTGTTATTCTGTCTTGAGCTTCCCGGCTTCTGAAGAAATACCTTCAAATCTCTCTTTACCATGCGTGCTGTGGCCCCCTTAACTGATCTCTACATGACTGATGCCATGGGAATTATAGACATTAGGGAGGAAAATAGGGCCAGTGTAGCAAGGAGCATAATTCTTCTTATAACCAGCAAATATCCTTCTGGGTATTGTGCACTTGCCTTGAGTTTGCTGCCCTCACTGCAAAGGAAAAGAGTTAAATTCCCCTTTCACTAATTTCACAATTACCTATATTCTCTAAAGAGACTAAATATCTTTGTTTTCACCCTCTCTTTAAAGCATTTTTGAATTCAAAACAACAGGATCCTTTTTTTATGACTTTTTTTACTTAGTGTTTTTGTCGGCCTCTTCAGGTTATTCACATTTTTCTTTCAATGTAATTAATTGACATAATTAAGGGTCCAAAATAAATCGAACAAAATCTATGCCGTGTACATTGAACTGAAAAGAAGATTTCATTAGTGTTCAATATATAGTCCTTGTTAAACAGTAGAAAACAATTCCTATCAAAACAATGGACCGTGATATCTAGCAGGAAACCTTTGAAACTTGTCATTCATTGCTCAGTCAACAATGAGTCTCCTCCCTGTGGATGCAAGTCAGTTCACAACAGTCTCCCATTGTGGTTAAGAATGGACCCTCTAGGATCAGATTCTCTGGGATTGAACTTTGGCCCTGCCTCCTACTCTGTGACCCTGAGCAAATTACTTAACTTCTCTGTATCCTCCACTTCACAATGAGCTCTTAATGTGACTATGTGAAACAGATGATGAAAAGCACTTAGAAGAATACCTACCATATAGTACATTTTTGATGAGTGTTAATAATGAATCTTTTTGACCAAGGTGATAGTGGAAGTCAGGTATGTGTAGTTTTCCTAATAAAACCAGGGACTCTCGGTCTCCTTTTGCTGTCATAACTGAATTTTCACCCAGCTAATCCTTAGGAGCAGATGACCCCAAATACTTTGCTTTGTGTTATGGTTTGAAATATGTCCCTCCAAAATTTGCATCTTGAAGTCCTACCCTCTAGTACCTCAGAATGTGACCGTATTTGGAAACAGGGTTTTTATAGAGGTAATCAAGTTAAAATGAGGTCATCAGGTAGGTCCTAACAAAATGACTGCTGTCTTTGTGAAAAGAAGAAATTTGGGGACAGACACACACATGCATCTACAAACCAAGGAACACCTGGCAAACTATCAGAAACAAGGAGAGGCATGGAACAGACACTTCCTCATGGCTTTCAGAAGAAATCATCCCTGCCAACAGTTTGATTTTGGACCTCCAGCCTCCAGAATTATGAGACAATTTTGAAACAGGAGGCGAGGGGGCAGGTCACAACCTTTAAAAGAATGATATAGCCATAGGACATGACAAAGACTGTTTAGAACCAACTAGGTCCAAGACGGCAGAAGATTTGACTTCTGGTAGGCCTTGAGACTCATTATATGCTCACTGTAATACAATAGCATGCTAAATGACACACCCACCAGTGCCATAAAGGGCTAAAAATTGGGTGGTGACCCAATTCCTGGAAATCCCCACCCCTTCCCCAAAATAGTTGGAATCATCCTCCCACTCATTAGCCTGTGAAATTACCTAGCCCATAGAAACTAACCACACCATATTTCATGGTCTCTCACCTTCTAAGCTGGCCCTCAGTCTGTCTATGGAGTATGTCTCTCTCTAAATAAATCCACTTCTTACCTATCACTTCGTCTCCGAATTCTTTCATGATGATGTAAGAACTTAAATTCACTGGGAATAATTTCTGTTAAGTCATCTAGTCTGTGCTACAATTTTACAGCAGCCACAACAAACCAATATACCTTTTTACCCCATTTCTCTTAGTGTTCATTTTCTAGAGTCTGCTCCAGGTACCCTGAGACAGAGGCTGCCCAGTTGCACATTTTTATTTTGGGAGAAGGGGCAAAGCCTGGGACTGAAAAATAGAGAGCTCAGTCAGAATGGTAATATGCAAGTTTTCCCCTAAATAACACAGTGTGTTAAATATGGACCACAGCTGGGTCCAGCTAAGTGTATAGATTAAGTATGAGATTAATAATGCTAAAAGTTCACTCTATACCAGATGGTTTCTATGACCCTTAGTGATGCCTCAGTTTATACTCATTAAAATATTTTGTTTGGCTTAAGTTTGAAAGGTATTGGATTCTACTACTACAAGAAGGTATAACAATCTCTAGCTGGAATACTGTATATGTAGGAATTTTATAGTTAACCTGAAAATAGGGCTTGGAGCAGGAGAAGCATGATAAAGTTTCAGTTTCTTGGAGGGAGGAAATAAAAATATCACTTAGATAAGAGAAGGGAAAGGGAAAGGAAGTTGTATTAAGGACAAAATTAAGCATTTCACTGTCAACTGACATTGTCAAGTATAGAATTTGTAAACATAGATGAACTTGCTATATAAAAACAAACAAAAAAAACTTAGAATAATGTAACCAACAGTGTTACAGTAGGTTTTCTGAAATGTCTAATGCTAAGTTGGTTTTATTTTCATTTTGTTTTTGTCTTTGTGTTTTTGTATTTAATGACTTTGATTCTCTACAAAGAACACACATCTTCTCCCTTTGGGCTTTGAAAACTGTAATTGCTAATTGGGTACATAGGGAAAGAATCAATTTAAACTAACCAGGTCATAAACCACATACAGGTTTCCAAACCAAGGGAGCCAACAGTTTAAAATTGCACTCCAAGGAGATGACTAAGTCACAGGTAAAGTTGTGTAAATGGTTTTAAGAAATATTCAGATTCAGTACAGTTATTACCACACAAAGTATTCATTTACTACTCTTATACTGAGCCACCCACTGATGTCTGCTAGTGGTAGAGAAGGGAAAATGAACATTAATAACTTGATCCTAAGGGTCAATTTGTCTCAATTAAAAGTATTATTTGCCCAAAGTGTGCTTTTATTTCAAGACTGTACTTGGGCTTTAGAGGTATTCTTGTTTGCATGGCAACCATTAAAGGTATATAGGTTCCAGGCCTCCAGAGCCCTGAAGTAGATGAACTTTATAATTTCAAGCATCAAAATTTCTCAACACTTTTGTAAAACATTCTAAATCATTGCTTTGCTCTTCAGCACTGTTCCTCAACCCATTATATCACCTGAATTAATTTTAAAAATCTCAATGCTCAGGGCTTGCCATAGACCAATTACAGAAGACTTTTTAGAGATGTAACATCAGCACCCATGAGCCAGCCCATTAGGGTCTGAGATGTAATGCTCACATTGACTACAGGCTAGAAATGCCCTCAGGCCAGCAACTCTGGGATCATCTGAGAACTTGTTAGGAATATAGGCTCTCGGATCCCACTCCAGACCCACTAAATTGGACTCTGCTCTTTAACATGGTCCCTAGGTGGTCTGTATGCACATTAAAGTTAGAGAGATCCAATCTAGATTAAAGGACCTTGTAACAATGTTATCCGAAAACTTCCCTAGAGTAATCAGAATGCCCTAGAAAAGCAATTAATTTAAGGGATTATTTTTTTCCAGTTTGTACTGCTCAGTCCTTTAGACAACTTGCTAGAAATCTAGACATTTGAAGGATATTTTCAGATATAAAAGGTCAAATACTCTCTAGTATGAAAATCCATATACTACAAGGGATTTCATCTAAACTTCAAAATGAGTTGACATTGACTAATTCTCTGCCAAGGACACTTAGTAGAGAATTGAGCTTACTTGTACCCCATTGGCTATTTATAAAACACTAAAGCTCTCTATTTTAAACATGAATTTTCTTCTCGTATACCAAGTCCAATATATTCCTTATATTCTACTTACCTATGTGGGGCATATTCTCATCAGTATTTATAAAACTATATGAGTGATAAAGCCATTAACCACAAGATGGAACAAGGTGACTGACTTACTGATCAGAAATAGTTGGCAATGTGAAAGATTGCTTAAATAAAGGTGTGTTTTTATGGTGGACCCATTTACTTTGAGGTAAGAGTTAAAAAGTTGCTGGAGGAATAAAAATGCATCAGGATTTGAATTATATTACTAGAAAACTTATTGTATAATGAGCTTCTGTAAATAATGTGTTAAGTCAAAAGCAATAGAATGGACAAAAGCAATTTATTTTTCATAAAGAACATCAAAGTTGTGAGTAATTAACATAAGTTCCATGACAACTCTAAATGATTCCTGCTGTAATAAATTAGCCCATATGCAGCTAGAAGAATATATTCAGAAGGTCCAGTTAGCATAATTAATAATTTCTAAGAAATGAACTAATCTTTTTGACAGGTAAATAAAATGATAATTTGTTGATTATTTCTTCAAAACACTTAATTTTCCTATAATTAAGCGGCCATAGAAAATTTAATGAGTAAAAAAAAACCTGTTGATACTCTACTTGTAACAATACATTAAATTCTAATGAAGTAAAATGTTAAAAGAAAATGTTAAGATCTGTTATTACAAGATTAAAAAAATACTGGCCACAGTTCTTCACTCAGTAGGACTCTTAAGTGTGCCCTTTTCCACCTTGCAAGCTCACTCTCCCCTAATTTTAAGTTACTCTTATTACTTATATAGCCAGGGTTAATTCTAATACAAAAATCTTCATTTTTTCCCCTCCCTGTTCATATCAAAAACACCTTCATTTTGTAGTGTTCCTTTCCTGTCTCAAATTTTTTGACCAATATATCAATATTTTAGCAAGTCATTTTACACTATTTGGGTTCTTAGAATATGCTAGCAAAGCCACAGCCAGGTTTCATAGCTGAAACCCATACATCCCTTAAGTTGCTCTCTGTCACTTCTTTCCCTGTGTCAGGGCACACCTCTGTGTCTAACATCTCTGACACTACATGGCCAAAACTGTGACTTTTGCTTCAGACACTGGCATTACTTCTTGGTTAAGGATGAATGACCTCTCCCTTAGTATAACATGCAGGAAAAGCATGTCCCATGACAAAACTGGCCAAGTTTGCCACTATTACAATTCTCTAGATTTAATCATGTAGTCTGAGTCTCTGTTACCACAGAGGAGACTTTTAAAATGAACCTCATCAGGAAGGGGGGTGGGGTGGGATGAACTGGGAAATTGGGATTGACATATATACACTACTATGTGTAAAATAGATGAGAGGGGCTTCCCTGGTGGTGCAGTGGTTGAGAGTCTGCCTGCCGATGCAGGGGACACGGGTTCGTGCCCCGGTCTGGGAGGATCCCACATGCCGCGGAGCAGCTGGGCCCGTGAGCCACAACTACTGAGCCTGCGTGCCTGGAGCCGTGCTCCACAGCGAGAGGCCACGACAGTGAGAGGCCTGCGCACCACGATGAAGAGTGGCCCCGACTCGCCGCAACTGGAGAAAGCCCTCACACAGAAACGAAGACCCAACCAGCCAAAAAATAAATAAATAAATAAATACATTTATTAAAAAAAAAAAATAGATGAGAAACTAATGAGAAACTACTGTATAGCACAGGGAACTCTACTCAATGCTCTGTGATGACCAAAGTCGGGAGGAAATCTAAAAAAGATTGGATATAGGTATACGTATAACTCAGGGGTCCCCAACCTGCAGGTCACAGACCACTACTGGTCCACGGCCTGTTAGGAACCGGGCCATGCAGCAGGAGGTGAGTGGCAGGCAAGCAAGCGAAGCTTCATCTGCCGCTCCCCATCACTTGCATTACCGCCTGAACAATCCCCCATGCTCCCGTCCATGGAAAAATTGTCTTCCACGAAACCAGTCCCTGGTGCCCAAAGGTTGGGGACCGCTAGTATAACTGATTCACTTTGCTGCACAGCAGAAACTAATACAACATTGTAAAGCAACTATACTCCAAAAATAATTAATAAAAAAATGAATGAATAAACAAATAAAATGAACCCCCTCAAAAGATGTTCACATCCCAATCCTGTGAAAGTTATTTCATATGGCAAAAGGGATTTTGCCAATATAGATAAGGTACAGATCTTGAGATGGGGAGAGTCTCCTGATGTATCCAGGTGGACTCAATGTAATCACAAGTTTCCTTATAAGAGAGAGGCAGGAGATCAGAGTGAGTAGTAAGAGATGTGACTACAGAAGCAGGAGATTGAAGTATTGATAACAGGGAGCCACAAGCTATGGAATTCAGGTAACATTCAGAAGCCCAAAAAGTTATGTAAGTAGATTATCTCTCAGCACATCCAGAAACTGGTACCTTGACTTAAGCCCTATGAGACTCACTCTGGACTTCCAACCTCCAGAAATGTAAAGGAATAAATTTGTATTGTTTTATGACACCAAGTTTGTAGTAATTTGTTACAGCAGCAATGGGAAACTAACACAGAGACCCAGTAAGTGGAAATTGCAAGGTAATCAAAATCAACAGGTGATATTATGTTATTTCAGAGTTGTTTGCTTGTTTTCTTCAAAGCATTTGAAGCAAGGAGAAATAAATTCTAGAGTTGCCTATAATCATGGGAGAAAATACAGTGAACCCTTGAACAGCACGGGTTTGAACTACATGGGTCCACTTATACTTGGATTATTTTTTTTTCACTTAGATACATGCTACAGTAATACATGATCAATGGTTGCTTAAATCTGTGGATGCAGAGCTGTGGATACAAAAGGCCACCTGTAAATTTATACACAGATATTCAACTGCATGGAGGGTTGGCATTCCAATCCCTGCATTGTTCAAGGGTCAACTGTATTTGCAAAAGACATCTGATAAAAGACTACTATTCAGGGCTTCCCTGGTGGCGCAGTGGTTGAGAGTCCACCTGCCGAGGCAGGGGACATGGGTTCGTGCCCCAGTCCGGGAAGATCCCACATGCCATGGAGCGGCTAGGCCCGTGAGCCATGGCCGCTGAGCCTGCGCGTCTGGAGCCTGTGCTCCACAACGGGAGAGGCCACAACAGTGAGAGTCCCGTGTACTGCAAAAAAAAAAAAAAAAAAAAAAAAAAAAAAAGACTACTATTCAAAATATACAAAAACTGTTAAAATTCAACAATAAGGAAACAAAAAACCTAAAGAAATGAGCCAAAGACCTTAACAGACGCCTCACCTAAGAATATATACAGATGGCAAATAATCATTTGATAATATGCTCCACATCATATGTCATCAAATTAAAACAATGAGATACCACTACACACCTGAATGGCCAAAATCCACAACACTGACAATACCCCATGATGGTTAGGGTGTGGGGCAACGGGGACTCTCATTTATTTTGGTGGGACTGCAAAATGATACAGCTACTTTGGAAGACATTTTGGTAGTTTCTTACAAAACTAAACATACTATTACAATACCATCCAGTGATCATGCTCCTTGGTATTTACCCAAAGCAGCTGAAAACTTACATCCACACAAAAACCTGCACATATGTGTATAGTAGTTGTATTCATAGTTGCCAAAACTTGGAAACAGCTGAGATGTCATTCATTGAGTGAATGAATAAATGAATTGTGGTACATACAGACAATGGAACACCATTCAGTGCTAAAAAGAAATGAACTATCAAGCTATGAAAAGTAGTGGAGGAAACTTAAATGCACATTACTCAGTGAAAATGCCAATCTGAAAAGGCTACATATTGTATGGTTCCAACTATATGACATTCTGGAAAAAGCAAAACTGCAGAAACAGTAAAAGATCAGTGGTTGCCATGAGTTGGGGAGCAAGGGTAGAGAGGGATAAATAGGCAGAACACAGAGGATGTTTAGGCCCTGAAAATACTCACGATGATACTATAATGGTGGATACACATCACATACGTTTGTGTAAACCTGTGGAATGTACAACACCAAGAGTGAATTCCATTGTAAAGTGGAGTGGTGATGATGTGTTAATGCAGGTTCATCGATTGTAACAGATGTATCACTCTAGTGATAATGGGGTGTCTATGCACATATGGGAGCAGTGGGTCATATGGAAACTCTCTGGTTTTTCTACTCAATTTTACTGTGAACTTAAAACTTCTCTAAAAGATGAAGTCTATTAAAAATAAATATGTAAATACCTCTAAAAGAGGAGTCAGACTTAGATTCATCAGCTTCACTACTTTTTAGGTATATAAATTTGGGCACAGTACTTAACTTCTCCTAATATTTAAAATGAGAAAAATAAAAATTATATCACAGGATTTTGGAGATGACATTTTTGAAACCCCATGCAATTATATATCTATTATGCCCAGTATATCTAGTTTTACAGCATTTATCTATGTGTCTTTCTCTGTTTTAATAAGGTACTTTTTAAAAACATGTATTATTTTCAAAACACATCTGTTACTTGTGGAAATCACTGATCTCAAATTGTTCTCTTGTTTGTCTTTTACATTCTATAAAATGATTCAATGACACAAGCAGTAGGCTTCAAAACACTGGATTCTTTTAAGATTCACATTTGCTAGAGGACTTCTTTTCTCCTCCCATCATTGTCTAATGAAATGAGGAGAAAGCTATAAGGATAAATATGAAAATTAATTAGATGTTTCAAAGTTCTCTAATTCATTCAAAAGACATTATAAATATAAGAAGTAATTTTCAAAATTTTTAGTTTAAATTTGTAATCTTTTGATACTATTTATTTCAGTTACTTAATTTTCTTTCATTCACAGGACTATAATGTATGGGAAATCAAGCAACAAATAATGTTTTACACTAAAGCTTTATATCATTCTAACAGTTTAGATAAAATGTCTTTTTATTATGTTGTACAGCTGATTTTCTATTCAATTTTCTATTAATTAAGATAGTTACTTATGTAAACATGATTAAAATACATTTAAGAGTGAAAAGGGATGTCTAACATAATAGATTCAAAAGTTTAATTCTGCTTATTTAGTATCAACCTGTTTTTAATCATCTGAAGAAAGTTACATTTTTTTACATTTTATTAAATTTTCTTTACATTGACTAATTAGTTGTGAAGAGCCATAAAAAATGATTCCACTTGATACTCTATCTCTTCTATATAAACTTATTGATTACAATTTTGAAGTTCTCAAATATACATATTGTATACTGTTTCTGTCTCATAGTAATTGAACTCTTCCTTGTAGCCTAAATCCATAATTCTTATTCTTGCCATCAGAAAAAAAAAAAAAGATAATTCATATACACAAAGACATTACTAAATCATGTATCAAAAGAAAGAATAAATAAAAAGAGGGGCATTTTCTAAGATCTTTAACCTGGAGTAGTTCTCCCTGCTGGACTTAATAGACCTTTTTCTGCCAGTTAAGAGTTTCTTAACTCTATTTGTCTCTGACTCTGTAATAATAATTTACTTATTTTAATGTTTTCTGGCTTAACACAATGTTAAATTTACTTTCTATTCTCTTACTGTTGTATTTATTTAAGTTCTATTAACCAAATCAGTAGGTGTCAAACCAGGGGACATAACAGAATCAACTAGAAGCTTTAAAAGAAATAATTGATGCTTATTCCAAGACAAATTAAATTCTGGATAATTTGAGTGTGACTCAGGAATCTGCATCTCATAAAAGTACTTCTAGTGATTCTATGATCACATAGGGATTAGAAGTGCTTATGACATCAGGTACAATTATTCATTTTGAAATATTATTTTTCATACCATAACTTTTTAATTATATGTAGAGTTATCTGATAAAAGCACTTTGATAACCACAGTTTAGTAAAAAAAAAAAAGTTTGGGGAAGAAATGTAGAAAAAATTAGCTACATTAGAGAAACATATAAAGTATATACTATGTGGAGTTATTTTCCATTGAAGTTTAGTTTTGAGTCAAAGCTGTTAAAAAATAACCCATTTGGATCATTTTTCTACCATAATTTATTAAGACAAATATTTATACTTTCTGCAAATATATTGTTTTTCTTTACTTCATATTTTGAACCAAATTTTAGTGTGTGATCTCAGTTACCAATATCACTATACCACAAGAAATTAACATTGAGAGCAATAATCAGAAACCTCAGAA
This sequence comes from Mesoplodon mirus, assembly GCF_964341445.2. Taxonomy (NCBI): domain Eukaryota; kingdom Metazoa; phylum Chordata; class Mammalia; order Artiodactyla; family Ziphiidae; genus Mesoplodon; species Mesoplodon mirus. The sequence goes on from NC_138984.1 coordinate 50,220,561, forward strand.
TTATACACATATGAATAATAATTGATAAGATTCCAGATCTATTTGAAATGCAATTGTACATACTTAATAGGCAAGCTTCAATATGTGAGGTAATATTAGTTTCTCTGTTTTTGCCTCAATCAAATGTGTCATTAACCTTCAAACATCTATTTTATCATATAAATTCAATAACTGTGGACCTGGGACTTTCTATATCCAAAAAGAGGACAGAGAATAATCTGATTTTTTAAATGGGTGCTGCTCTTGCTACCTCCTGAACTTTCTTACCTGCATGGCTATATGTCTTTCCTGCTCCAGTTAATTCTAACTGAGCACATTGTGATTGACACCTAGTTTTTAACCAATTTAAATGTGTACATATTTGAATGTATACATCATTCTGGAATCTCTCATTTATATCTCTTTTATTGTCATCCATGGCCAAGCTTCAATTGCCTGAAAACTAGTTTAATTTAGATTTTACAATTAAGTATTTAGTGAATAATGTATGCTGTGCCTTGTACTGGGTGTGGGAAGGCATTATTAATACCTACCTAAATAACACTATGACTTTGAAAGCAAGATGCTTTGACACTAGATTTTATTTATTTCAACTATTCTTTAAAGTGTTTTTCTTGCTTGACTAAAATTTCCAGATTTCACAGGCTTAATAATAAAAAAAACTGCATTTATTTTAAACTTGCAAAGCTATATTACCACCTTGTCAGAGCCTTGTGACATCTGACAAGATAATTATGATCAATGCATCAGCAAAGAGAAAACAAAGTTTTAATAGACTGCTTCCTTAATCAAAATCAAAAGTTACTTCTATTGACTTGATTGTCAAAAAAAAAAAAAAAGGATTACAGGAAGATGTAAATTAAATGTAACATAACACTCTTAATTGGGAAATAGAATGTAAAAGGAGTTTGAAACATATTTAATTTTTTGAAAACTGGTAATTTATATTATACCACTTATGTCACTAGTAATACTAGACCGGACACTGAGGAGACAATGAACATGATATCGAACATTTATTGAGAGCTTATTATGTGCCAGGTATTTTGCTCGGGACTTCACTTATTTAAACACTATAAAACATTATGCATGGATGTTATTCTATGCCTAATTTAGAAAGAAGTGTTTTGAGGTTTAGAAGGAAAGGTTGAATACATTTACTAAAGTTAGTAGGTTGTAAATTGAGGATTTAATTTTAAGCAATATAATTATAAAGCCAATATCAATCATTATCAGTACTTCCTTCATCATTCTTAACAGATATTTATTTACTTTGATATTTTCTCAGTAAGTCAAGAAACGTTGTTTAGCTAAAAATCTGTTCTTTTATTTTAGGGGAAAAAGTAAAATCAGAAGATGAGAAAAACATATTACGTAGAAAGCTTGCTTCAATAACTTTCTCCTTTATCTGGTATCAAGTTAATCCTGACATGGTGTCTGATTTTCTAGGGAGCCTGCAAAGAGGATTTTCCTTTCATATCTAGGGCCATTGACCTGCTTTGTTGCTTTGCTTTTTTCCTCCCCAGCAGCTTTGTAGTCAAGCGGAGAGAAAGTCATACTAAAGATTAGTATTACATTCCCAAGCCTGACCTTAGTTCCAAAATAAGAGATGGCCTTAAGTTAGGAAAAAAAATAGAGTGACAGTGACTTTATAAGTTTGGGAGCTCCTCCATTAAATTCTATGAAGAAATTGTGTTGATGAAAACAGGAAGAAATTACAGATTATAAATATAAATGGATAAATATATATGTAGCAGGGGGCTCCTTCCTGATAAGAGTAGGCCCTCAGAACTGTATAGCCTTGATAAATGTAAGATAAGAAAACTATTAATTTTAAATTGTATATAGTATTTATTTCCCATAAAATCCATCTACCTTATATATCTCATAAAACCACTGTACTCTATTCTTTAACAATGCAAAAATTGAAATTTATCAATATGTGTTAAATGGGAAAAAAGATGAGTCAAAGTTTAAAAGAAAGGAAATGTTCAGACTAAATGTCCAAATGTCTGTTTTAACAGAGGTATATAATACCACAACTAGTTATTTCTCTAGAAAGATGTGGACTGGAGACTTGATGACCTATATAAAGTGCTATTTAAAGCCAAATTGTCTCTGGCAATAAAAGACTAGCTTGTATCAGACCAACTGTCCTAGAGTGAACAACAATAAAGTCTCAACAAAATACAAAACCAACTAACCAACCAAAAAAAAAATGTGGTTTGAAAGTGTCTGGGTAAAACAATATAGACAGAAATGGATAGGCTAAAATCTTGGATAGAAGGGAAGCATATTAAAGTGAACATTTACATATTATATCCCCTCAGAATGTATTCCAATACACTATGCTGGGGACTGAGGCCAATCAAAAAGAGTGCTTAGGGTTTGCTGGGCTGAAGAGACAGAGTTTAGAGCACACAGTGTGTCTGGAATAACCAACATACTCTACAGAAAGAGATCACAGGAGCTCAACCCAGTATTCTACCTGAAATCACTTGTCAAGGTGACTTCCCTTCTCAAGCATTCTGTGAACTGAGAAAAACTAAGAATGGAGCTGGCAATGTGCTAAAGGTCTGAGCAGAAAGTCCTGTAGTCTACAAATGCATAAGAGCTAGAGATTGAAGTTCAGAGCGTGAATAAGTAGAGAGTCCTATGAAGCAGCCCAGTCTTTCAGTTGAAACCCCTTCAAGGATAGGCCTCAGGAGTAAGTGCAAACCAGAGAAAGACTATCCCTCACAAAGTCTGAAACCCAGCCTTGATTGCACAAAGATGACCTGCCAGTATTCTAGCTTTATGAGAAAATTAACTTCTTTGTGAAGGGATATACCATCATTTAGAGTCTTAGTTTCTCATACAGAATGTTTGAAATTCAAAAAAATATTTCACCACTCATGGAAAACAGGATTAAATGACCAAAATACAAGGAATAAGTAGAAAAAAGAAATAAAGTCATAGAAGATGCACAAACTGGAGTTATCAGACTCCAGTGGTTGAAAATGACCATAGATGATATGTTCAAGAAAACAGAAAGATGGAAAATTTAATTATATAACTGGAATGTATAGAAGTGAATCAAATGGACTTTCTCCAACTGAAAAGTATGAGATAACAATAAAATACAATATAAACAGAATAGACACAGGAAAAGAGAGAATTAGGGAACTGGAAGAGAACTGAAAAAATTACCAGCTTGAAGTACAGAAAGAAGATATAAAAAGATGGAAAACATAAAAAGGGCACAAGTGACATATAAAATAAGGTGAAATGCTCTAACATACATGTAAATTTAGAGCCACAGACTGAAAATGAAAGAAGGATGCAGCAATTTTGTTGAAACAGTAGATTAGATTTTTCAAAATAGTTAAGAAACATTACAAATTTCAAGCAGTGTAAATTCAAAGAAATAAGCATTTGAAGTATCACACAGTGAAACTGCTAAAAACTAAAGACAAAAAGAAAATATTAAAAATAACCAGAGTTAATCAATGGCATTTCTCACAGAACTAGAACAAAAAATTTCACAATGTGTATGGAAACACAAAAGACCCCGAATAGCCAAAGCAATCTTGAGAAAGAAAAACAGAGCTGGAGGAATCAGGCTCCCTGACTTCAGACTATACTACAAAGCTACAGTAATCAAGACAGCATGGTACTGGCACCAAAACAGAAATATAGATCCATGGAACAGGACAGAAAGCCCAGAGATAAACCCATGCACGTATGGTCACCTTATTTTTGAAAAAGGAGGCAAGAATATACAATGGAGAAAAGACAGCCTCTTCAATAAGTGGTGCTGGAAAAACAGGAGAGCTACATGTAAAAGAATGAAATTAGAACACTCCCTAACACCATACACAAAAATAAACTCAAAATGGATTAAAGACCTAAATGTAAGGCTAGACACTATAAAACCCTTAGAGGAAAACATAGGGAGAACACTCTCTGATATAAGTCACAGCAAGATCTTTTTTGATTCACCTCCTAGAGTAATGGAAATAAAAACAAAAATAAACAAATGGGACCTAATGAAACTTAAAAGCTTTTGCACAGCAAAGGCAACCATAAACAAGATGAAAAGACAACCCTCAGAATGGCAGAAAATATTTGCAAACGAATCAAGGGACAAAAGATTAATTGCCAAAATATATAAACAGCTCCTGCAGCTCCATATTAAAAAAAAAAAATGAACAACCCAATCCAAAAATGGGAAGAAGACCTAAATAGATGTTTCTCCAAATAATATATACAGATTGCCAACAAACACATGAAATGATGCTCAGCGTCACTAATCATTAGAGAAATGCAAATCAAAACCATAATGAGGTATCACCCTACACCAGTCAAAATGACCATCATCAAAAAATCTACAAACATTAAATGCTGGAGAGGTGTGGAGAAAAGGGAACCCTCTTGCACTGTTGCTGGGAATGTAAATTGATACAGTCACTATGGTGAACAGTATGGAATTCCTTAAAAAAACTAAAAATAGAACTACCATACGACCCAGCAATCCCACTACTGGGCATGTACCCTGAGGAAACCATAATTCAAAAAGAGTCATGTACCACAATGTTCACTGCAGCTGTATTTACAATAGCCAGGACATGGAAGCAACCTAAGTGTCCACTGACAGATGAATGGCTAAAGAAGACGTGGCACATATATACAATAGAATATTACTCAGCCATAAAAGGAAATGAAATTGAGTTATTTGTAGTGAGTTGGATGGACTTAGACTCTGTCATACACAGTGAAGTAAGTCAGAAAGAATAAAACAAATACTGTATGCTAACACATATATATGGAATCTTAAAAAAAAAAAAGAGGTTTCTGAAGAACGTAGGGTCAGGACAGGAATAAAGATGCAGATGTAGAGAATGGACTTGAGGACACAGGGAGGGGGAAGGGTAACCTGGGACTGGGACGAAGTGAGAGAGTGGCATGGACATATATACACTACCAAGTGTAAAACAGATAGCTAGTGGGAAGCAGCCGCATAGCACAGGGAGATCATCTCGGTGCTTTGTGACCACTTAGAGGGGTGGGATAGGGAGGGTGCCAGGGAGATGCAAGAGGGAGGAGATTTGGGGATATATGTATATGTATATATGATTCACGTTGTTATACAGCAGAAACTAACACACCATTGTAAAGCAATTATACTCCAATAAAGATGTTTAAAAAAAAAATGAAAAGGTAAGCCACAGATTGGGAGAAAACAGATGTAAGATATGTATTTGACAAATGACTGTTATTCAGAATATATAAATAAGTCTTAAAATTCAGCAATAAGACAAACAACCCAAATAAAATATGGCCAAAATTTTAACAGATGCTTCACTAAAGAAAACAAATGAATGGCAAGTAAGTGCATGAGAAGATGTTCAACATCACTAATCATCAAGGAAATGCAATTTAAAGCCACAAGAGGGCTTCCCTGGTGGTGCAGTGGTTGAGAATCTCCCTGCCGATGCAGGGGGCGCGGGTTCGAGCCCTGGTCTGGGAAGATCCCACATGCCGTGGAGCAACTGGGCCCGTGAGCCACAACTACTGAGCCTGCGCGTATGGAGCCTGTGCTCTGCAACAAGAGAGGCTGCGACAGTGAGAGGCCCGCACACGGCGATGAAGAGTGGCTCCCACTTGCCACAACTAGAGAAAGCCCTCGCACAGAAACGAAAACCCAACACAGCCAAAAATAAATAAATAAATAAATAAATAAATTTATATTAAAAAAAAAGCCACAAGAAGATACAACTATATACCCAATACAATAGCTAAAGTTTAAAAAGACTGACAATACCAAGTGTTGGTAAAAAGTAACTGGAATTTGCATACACTGTTGGAGGAAATGTAAAAAACCACTTCACTTTAGAGAACTGTTTAGCAATTTCTTATAAAAGTAAACATACACTTGATCATATCACTCAGTCATTTGTACCTAAGCGTTCACCAGAAAAATAAAAACAAATGTCCCCAAAATAAAAAAATAAAATAAATAAAAATAGCCAGATTTAAAAGGCAAATTACTTTCAAAAGAGGAAAATAAGAATAAAAGCTGACTTTTTAATAAAAATTAGGGAAGCCAAAAGGCAATCTTGAATTGCTGAAAGAAAATGAATAACCCACTTATAATCTTAGCCCCAGAGAAAATATTTTTTACCAAAAAGAAACAGAATAAAGAGGTTTTCAGAAAAAGAAAGAGAAAATATACCACCAATAAACCAGTTGTAAAAACAATATTAAATGAATTTTTCCAGAATAAAGGAAAATAACCTTGGTTGCAAGAAAGAAAATAATAACTAAATGAGTATTAGGGTAAATGTAAATGAATATGTCTATTTAAAGCATGAAAAATAACTTCTTGTGGCTATCAAACATGTGTAGAATTAAAATACAGTGAACCCTTGAACAACAGAGGGGTTAGGGACTCTTCTTGTGGTTGAAAATCTGCATATAATTTATAGCTGGCCTTCCATATATGCAGCTTCTTCACAACCACGGTTCCACAACCAAGGTTGCACCAACCACGGATCTTGCAGTACTGTAGTATTTATACTGGGAAAAAATCCATGGATAACTATTTATCCCATGCAGTTCAAACCCATATTGTTCAAGGATCAATTCTACTTCTCACACTCATACACACACAAAGCATAAAAGCCAATAGGGTGGTAAGTGGACCTAAACTATTGTAAGATCCTAGGATTGATCAGGAAGTGGTAAAAATACTTATTTATAGACTGATAAATAGTAAATATTATAAGTAACCTCAGCAATAATATTAAAAAGTGTATAACTAGTAATAAAAACAATATTTGATTAATTCTCATTCTGATACAGTCTAAGTTAGTAGTATTCTCTGTACCAGGTATTTTGCTCATTATCATCCAATCTTCCATAAACTAATGTTAAATGTCATAATCTCGTCTCTATTTTTGTTGTCAGGCTTAAAACAAGAGGTAAGAGTGACTGAAGTAGCAATGGGGCATCCCCTCTGACATTAGTGTGGTAGTAGCAGCCAACTGTACCCAGAAGTAGAATAAGTTCTGTCTAATAGAAAAGCAATCTAATGTTTAGTAATAGTAGTTAGCCAAGCAGAATATATAGAATTTTTTTTCCTTGCGACAACACCTGGAGGGTTCTCAGAAATAATAGACGGTCTCTTTGAGAAGCCCTTCTCATCATTCATTCAGCCATTTATTTCTTTATTCAACAAATATTTATTTGAATGCTTATTATGTAAGAGGTGCTGTTCTATGATCTGTAGGTTTTGCAATGAATAAAGCCTCAGGCAGAAGGTAGGGATCAAAAATAAAAGGATAATCAAATAAATATGTAAATATCTGTTGGCCATAACTGTCAGAAGAACAATAAAACAGGGTAAGGAAACAGCACACTGAAGCAGCCTGGGGAGAGTTCTTTTAGGTGAGGTATTTGAGAAGCCCTCTCTGATAAGGTGGCACTACTGCAGAGGCCTGAGCCAAGTGAGATTTCTAGTTACGGCAATGTCTGAGGACAGAGCATCCCAGGCAGAATGGAAACATCAAGGACTTGATAAAGTTACATTTCGTGTGTTTGTGGAGACAGCATGTGGCAATAATGGCTGGACCCAGTTTGTTTGTGGGGAGGAGGGATGGGTAAGATAAGTGGGGAAGAAGGGGCCAGAACCGACTGGGGTTTATATTCTAAATGAGATGGTCAGCCATTGGAGGGTTTGTACACATTTGTATAGCTGCTGTTTGAACAATGGATTGTAGAGGGAGTAACACTGGGGGATGAAAGCCATTTTAGAAATTACTACAGTCCAGGCAAGAGACAGAGTGGTAGCTGTAAAGACAGTAAGAAATGGTTAGATTCTAGATAGAGTTTAAAGATTCAATCCACAAAATAGGCAGAAAGATTAGAAGTGAGTGGGAAAGAAATATGTAAGAATCAAACCTAGATTTTTGTCTTCAGGAATAGTAAGAGTGATTTGGGAGCAGGCTGAAGTGAAAATTACAAATTCTTTTTTGGATATACTAAGTTTGAGACAAGGATTAAATATTATACATTTATTCAGTACTTAAGTACTGAGTGCCTTTTCCATGACTAATACTCTTCTGGGTGTTGGGAGTAGAGCAAATTATAGGAGAGGTAAGGTCTCTGCTTTATCAAGCCTTTTAGGCAGAGAGACCTATAAAAATATAAGTAAATAGCACATAAGTAAACAGGACAAAGACTTGCAATTGATATGAAGGACGTCTATAATGTGACTAACTCACTTTAGTGAGAATGAGTTACCATTTAATTTATCTTTTACTATTGGTTGTTAACATTTTCTAGTATTTTGACAATGATAATGTAAAAAAAAAAAGCCTGCAATTTGAAAAACTAATCCTGTAGATTCACTTCAATAATTATATTTTATGTTTTTACCTCTTTCTTTTCAATGAATTATCATTATCTTTAATATTTTTATGGTTTTTATTTCAACCTTTTAATTTTTTTTAGTTTTTTATTAACCACTATGATCCAAAGTTTAGAAGACAATTTATAATACATACATAAGCAAAAAGCTATAGTTCTATCCCATTCATAGAGATTTCTGATGTTGATGAGATAAAGACATACAAATTTAGTTAGAGGAAGTTCACTTAGTAAAAGTAAAACCATACCAAACAAAAATACATACCATATTCTGGGCAGACTTCCCTATAATTATATGTAAAATGTAGACACCATTTCATTCTGTTTATAAACACAGAAATTTTGGTTTTGGGGGGAAAATAAACGTTATTTGAGACCTATGACATGTTCTAAAAAATATTTCTTCAGGAGTCAGCATAGTTTCTAACTGATGCAGCAATATTTTTCTCCTCAGTGGTAAGCATTGTCGTTCAGCTTTCTTCCCTCTTTTGAAAATTTTGTGATGATTCATAAATACATACATTTGACCTGTTTATGTTATAGTTTTAACCATGTCTTTTTTAAACTTTCAACATTATATAACTCACACTTATTATGGGGCTTAAACTGATAACAGGATAAGGTCTGAGTATTACTCTTTGCTTGAGTAAATAGAAAGGCAACAGGATACATCAGGATTCACTGATGTAGTCGCTGTCGTAATTTAAGATTATAAATTGGAAAGGAGGTTTTCAGATGGAAAACCTACTTATTTTTATTTCTCTCTTTCAACATCTCAAAAGAATAAATGTCTTAGAGAGCATATAATGCCCCTTATCTTACACCCACCTAGACTTGTTTTCACCAAGGTAAACTGGGGCCCTCAGGTATGCCAGAATTTAACAATAAATTTGAATTTAAAATTAACACTTCCTTTCTCCTGCATAAGTGATGGTGTATGCCATGAATAGGACTGGACAGGGTTAGAGGAGATGAAAGGAAACAAGAGGTCATCATGAGGCTGATCTTTCTTTTCTCATCTCTCAATGCTACCCAGGCCTGCCTTTAGACCCTAACATTTCTAAATGTTTTTAGAAACTAAGTAAACAAATATGTAGTCATCATGCAGAAGAAGCCACATATACAGAGCACTTGCATTTAAAAAAAAGAGAGAACTATAGATTATGAAACAATTCTGACAGTTATCAAACTATGTCCCTTCATGTTTACTAATAACTTCTCTAAAACACGAAAGTGGCAACCCAGTTTGCATGCAAGAAGCATTGGGTTACTCATTGAAAATAATCCAGGGACTTCCCTGGTGGTCCAATGGCTAAGACTCCACGCTCCCAATGCACGGGGCTCAGGTTTGATCCCTGGTCAGGGAACTAGATCCCACATGCCGTAACTAAGAGTTCACATGCCGCAACTAAAGATCCCACGTGCCACAACTAAAAGATCCCGCATGCTGCAATGAAGAACCTGCACGCGGCAACAAAGATCCCACGTGCTGCAACTAAGACCTGGCGCAGCCAAATAAATAAATATTAATGTATAACTTAAAAAAAAATCCAGTGTCACCAAAGATTTCCTGCAGTAAGAGTATCTATCATTCCTTACTGAGATAGAAGTGAGATTGTCATGATAAATCATGCATTTATTTTACAGGTCACTGTATACAACTATATCTATAATATCATATCTATAATTCTTAATTTCAATGTATAGTTTCAGTCATTCTCAAACTTTATTTTGTCTTATCTATAAAGTATCAAGGAACCTTTCAGAAATTATTATAAATGCATAACATTGATTAAAAATACATGACTGTTATTATAAATATTGTGGAATCTGTTGTAAAGGAGATATATTATAGAGTTCATGGCCAAAGAGCAGGGAAAAGTGACTCCCTTCTTGACAGGCTCTGAATTAATTAATTGGTTCTTTTCATAAGGCATTGAGCCAATGACTCATAAATTTATGAGAAAACATTAGTCAGATGCTTCCTACTTAAAATAATGTTAATATTTATTTTATGCATTGAGTTTTAGTCATTTTTAATAGATTTCATTCCTATTCCAGTGGCCATTTATATAAATTTTCTTTGAGTATTGTTACTCTGGTAATACCAGTTATGCTTCACCATTAAGTATAGGGAATGATGGGCAGTACTTTTCAAAGGTGTGCTGTCATACCTGGTAAAAAGTATCCATTATAGAACACTGCCTTTATGAAGCATAGTCCTTCATTGATTCCAGCATTAGCCTACTCTTTATAATCATTTTACTTTCCATGTGCCATTATGATTATACATAGTCATGACTCATTCTTTTTTATTAAATTATTTTCCCATGCACCCATTTAGCATTAGCATTCTGCATCATTACAAACTAATCAATTTGACTGATTTTCCATAAGTTTCCTCAGAAAATAAATGCTACAAGCTCTGTTTGTCTCTAAATACTGTATCTTTATGGATTCAGTAATTACTGTAAAACACCATGGGAGGTACTTCTGTACCCAAGTTCAATAAAGCCATAATTTACAGTTCCTTTCTTAGAAGAGGCCCTTCTAGATAATGAAGTGATAAATTTCATACTGTAGGACAAATGACACCAGGTCATTTTTAGTGATTTCTCCAGAATAAATTATTTCATATTTTGGCATATAAGATATATATATGTGTGGGTATATATACATATACATTATAATATATATTTTAAAACAGATTTCCTATAAAGGCAAATAAAATTATGTTAGAGTTTTCCTCTTTCTTGTTTTTTGTTTTATAATTACTTTATCCCTTCTAATTTTATTTTCTTTTAAGGCTAGTAAAGTGAAATTTTAATATAGTCAAAATCAAAACACTTATAGTTAAAATCAAAATTTTAATAGTCAAAATCAAAATTAATAAGGATATTAATATTTTTTACTTCCTTTTTTTCCTCAAAAGTAACTTAACTCTACCACTATATGTTTTTTTTTTCACTATATGTTTTTATACTAAATAAGTTTTTTTTCTGGAAGTCCCTGACCTGATCATTAAAGATTGGGTTTTGCAGAGGAGTTACTTATTTTCTGGAGCAACTGACCATAAATGAAAGTCTTTAAGCTAATATCACATATCTTCTTATAGATTTCTTACTTTTGGTCATATTTCTTATAAGTATCTATAAAAATGAAAATATTTGTACATGAACATCACTATTGAAAATGAAATCTAAATACTTTGTATCAAGGAAATATTTAAATTGAAAAGAAACATTATAGTCTTAATATATGATAAAAAGTAAAATTTCAGATTTAATATAATCGTATTGATATATATGTATGTGTGTATATATATATATATATATATATATATATATATATATATTTACCTTAAATGTATTCTTCTTTCCACTAAAATTTCTCTTGCTAATAAGATTTCTCTAAATTTTTTAATGCCTTCACTGGTTTTCACCTTTGTGCCCTTTTCACTACGTTTGGAATAACTTCTGCAATCTTCTAAAAGCCAATTTGTCCTCTTCCCTTAATAATCTCCTCTAAATTTTTACTTCACTTTTCTGATTAATTGTATCCCTATTCTCTAAATATTGAGGATCATACTCCTTTTTCATCATTCTTCTCCTAGTCTGTATTTTTTTAAATAACTATAGTCTTTAATTTTACTACCCTCATTGAACCTTATTTCTTTAACTTGTCTTTTTTAATTTCAATGAAAGTAGATGGGTCATAAATACATATTAAGCATTTTCTCTATGATCATTTTCTGTCATACTTCTTATTTTATGATGTCTACCTTCAGTCTACTTTCTTTCTAGTCATAGTCTAAGCAATTATCTTTTTATTTACTGAAGTTTACACTTCTGGTTAAGGTGAACATATTATTTCTCTCTCGAGTTGGCACATTTTTGAGAGTGAAGAAAGGGACTATTAATAATTATATAAGGATAGCTGGATTTAACCAGATCTGACCCAGGCAAATGAGAACAAATGTTCATATTATTGGATTGGCCAAAAAGTTCATTCGGGTTTTCTGTACCATCTTACAGACAAAACCCGAACGAACTTTTTGGCCAATCCAGTACATATGAAAGACTATAAAGAGTCAAGAGTTAAGCCTTGCTTTATCTCATCTGTGTTCACTTGCCAATAGCTGTAAAAATTGTCACTTCTGATTTACGTGGGGGAAAAAAGACCACACACACACAACCTCTTAGCCCGAAAAAAATAGATACAGCTTTTCCTTTCTTTTCTTCACATCAACAAGTTTAGAACCAGGAATTTGCTGGGCAGAGGGTAGGAAAATTAAGGAAGAGCTAGATGAAAAGATCATGATGTCATAGAAAGCTAGAGGAAAGCTTCCCTTATTCCGCAAAGTAGGGAATCACAGCAAACAGATGTAGTGTAATGGAACTCTTGAACCAGGAATGGTCATAGATCTGTCGATAGAACAGATGGTTCTAAGCATGAGAGAACTATAGTGATATATGTCTTGTTGGGGTAAGAAGCTTGGTTGAACTTCAGGCAATGTCTAATTTTAAAAATGGCAGGTTTGCATAAATAGAGCAATAATGCATCAATTAGGGTAAGAAAGTAGGAAATAAGAAAGTGGTTTGATTGCTAAAACTGAAGCAAAAGGCAGCAGTGTGGTCCCAGGATCACCTAATAATGAAAAACACCCATTAGTATTATGGACTTAATAGCAAGCTACAGAAATATTTACTTGAAATCACCCTAATTCAGAACAAAAATTGTGCATAGGCTAGAATGGGTCTGATTCTTCAAGTAGTGACTTAATCATGGAAAATATCTACAAGGGCTTAGAACCAGGCATAGCTTTACAATGAAGCTTGGCCACCAGAAGGTACTAATTTCCTGTCATAATTGGAATTCATGGGAGTTTAGAAGGCTATATTTTTAAAAGATTTTATTTATTTAGAGCAGTTCTAGGTTTACAATAAAATTGAGAGGAAGGTACAGATATTTCCAATACACTCCCTGCTCCAAAATTTGCATAGCTTCCCTCATTATAAATATCACTCACCAGAATGGTACATTTTTTTTTTAACTAAGATGAATCTACACTGACACATCATAATCACCCAAAGTCCACAGTTTACCTAGTATTTCACTCTTGGTGTTGTACATTCTGTGGGTTTAGATAAAAGTATAGTGACATACATTCATCATTATAATAACATATGGAGTATTTTTACCATCTTAAAAAATCTCTGTGCTCTGCCTATTCATCTCTCTCCTGACTCTCACTCCTAGAAACCACTGATCTTTTTATTGTCTTCATAGTTTTACCTTTTCCTTAATGTCATATACTTGAAATAATATAGTATGATTTCTGACTGGCTTTTTCATGTAGGAATATGCGTTTAAATTTCCTCCACGTCTTTTCACAGCTTAATAGCTCATTTCTCTTAAGTGCTAAATAACATTCCACAGTCTGGGTGTACCACACTTATTCATTCACCTACTAAAGGCCATCTTGGTTGCTTCCAAGTTTGGGCAATTGTGAATAAAGCCTCTATAAACATCTGTGTGCAGGTTTTTGGGTGGACATAAGTTTTCAACTCTTTTGAGTAAATACAAAGGGGTATGATTGCTGGATGCTATGATAAAAGTGTGTTAATTTTTTAAGAAACTGCCAAACTATCTTCCAAAATGGCTGTATCATTTTGCAGTCCCACCAGCAATGAATGAGAGTACCTGTTGCTTCACATTCTCATCAGCATTTGGTATTTCAGGATTCTGGATTTTGGCCATTCTAATAGTTACGTAGTGATATCTCATTGATGTTTTAACTTACATTTCCCTGTTTATATATGATAGGGAGCACCTTTTCATATGCTTATTTGTCATCTGTATATATTCTTTGGTGAGATGTCTCTTTAGGTCTTTGGCCCAGTTTTCAATTGGGATTTTTTTTTCTTATTGTTGAGTTTTAAGAGTTCATTGTATATTTTATTTTTATTATTTTTTTTTTTGCGGTATGCGGGCCTCTCACTGTCGCGGCCTCTCCCATTGCGGAGCACAGGCTCCGGACGCACAGGCTCAGTGGCCATGGCTCACGGGCCTAGCCACTCCACGGCATGTAGGATCTTCCCGGACCAGGGCACGAACCCGCGTTCCCCGCATCGGCAGGTGGACTCTCAACCACTGTGCCACCAGGGAAGCCCCATTGTATATTTTAGATACATCAGATGTGTCTTTTGCAAATATTTTCTCCCAGTCTATGGCTTGTTTTCTAATTCTCTTGGTATTGTCTTTCACAGAAGAGAAGTTCTTAATTTTAATGAAGTCCAGATTAACAATTGATTTCTTTCATAAATTATGTCTTTGGTATTTTATCTAAAAAGACATCACCATATTCAAGGTCATCTATATATTTTCCTATGTTATCTTCTAGGAGTTTTAAAGTTTTATGTTTCATATTTCAGTCTATTACCTATTTGAGTTAATTTTTGTGAAAGTTGTAAATCTGTGTCTAGACTTATTTTTTTGCATGTGGATGTCCAGTTGTTCCAGCACCATTCATTGATGTGACTGTCTTTACTCCAATGTATTGCCCCTGCTCCTTTATCAAAAATAAGTTGACTATATTTATGGGGGTCTATTTCTGTCCTATTTATTGTTTGATCTTTTTATCTATTCTTTCACCAAAATGTCACTGTCTTGATTACTGTAGCTTTAAAGTAAGTGTTGAAGTTCGGGTAGTGTCAGTCCTCCAACTCTGTTATTCTCCTCCAATGCTGTGTTGGTTGTTCTGTGTCTTTTGCCTCTCCATTTAAACGTTAGAAACAGTTTGTTAATATCCATAAAGTAACTTGCTGGGATTTTGATTGGTATTGCATTGAATCTATAGATCAATTTGGGAAGAGCTGACTTCTTGACAATATTGAGACTTCCCATGTATGAACATGGAATATCTCTCCATTTATTTAATGTTAAAATTTCATTTATCAGAGTTTCGTATTTTTTAATATAGATCTCTTACATATTTTGTTAGATTTATATTTAAGTATTTCATTTTGGGGGTGCTACAATAAATGATATTGTATATTTAATCTCAAATTCCACATGTTCATTGTTGATATATAGGGGGAAAAAAGCCTATTTTTAAATTATCTTTTTGAATAGCTATTTATACCCAGGTCAAAATTAGTAAATTATTTTTCTCATTAAGTTTTTTCCTACTGAATTTTATAGAAGGCTATTATGCCTTTGCACAATATTTTGCTCATCTTTATTATTATGAATCCAGAAAAACTAAAAGTTCTATGCTACACAAAGAAGAATTTCTATATATGCAGAGGTTCTCATATATGTACTTTTATGTAAATATATTTAATATAGAACTTATATATTTAATATATGTAATTTACACTTATTTCCTATCTCACAAAAAAATGAAAGATAGATTATTTTGTAGTTTTTCCTAACACTTTAGACCTATATGAATGTTTTAAAGATGGTTTGCCCTTTTGCCTGCTAACAAAGTCTGTGGAGTTATATTGTTTTAAGACAAAATACAAAGCAGAATATAATACTATGAATTTTCCTTAATCATTACTATTAAGATCTACATAAGTGTTGATAGATACTTAAACAAAGTATCTAATAACAAAGGTGTAATTATTTGGTGCAAAAATATTGAAAATCTGTTTTCTACAAATTATTCTAACTATTGACATAAAAAACACACAAAAAATTATATACATTACTTCATCTCACTAATATTCATGAAATACCATCTGGGAATGGCTTTGTTATTTGTGCAAACTGTATGTTCTTCAAAGATAAATAAATATTTAGTAATATAATTATATCACTTGTAATGTAGTTTAAGATGATGCAAAGATAATAAATAAAAAAACATCATGGGTTGTTAAACAGATGTATTCCAAATTTTTGAGATAACTGTAAGTCAGTGTACTTGGGGCCTTCATAAAATAGAACAATTTAATAACAAATGTTGAGATTTATAAGGTTTCATTTTGGGTAATACAAAAGGAACCATACAAATTATGAGACCTTAGATTTGAAGAGAGACTCAATGAAGATTTAGTTAAATTTATCCCCCGGTTGAGAAGACAGATCTGTAAATTCAAGGAGTCTCAAATCTTTGGCAAAATTATACAATCATTCAGTAATGGGATCAGGTTTAAGATGTGGGTAACTGACCCTTTTTCCCTATTTCTTGTTATTTACATTTTAACTGCTGCCTCACATTTAATTTTGATTGATATGAATTTAAATTTGATTCTGCTAATGCCAAACTATTTCAGTATAGATACCTGATTTCATTTGAAATCTCTCTCTCTCTCTGTCTCTCTCTCACACACACACACACCTAAAGTATCTGTATTAATAAGCAATCCATGATAAGTAAAAACTAAATAAATCTAAAAAGAAAACCATCAGTAGTTAATTTATTTAATATTTATTTTACTCATATTATTAAACTAGATTTCCATGATATCTGTTGTATTTGGCGAAGATGATATGCTTATATTTATAATATAAGGGGTTTTGTTGTTTTGTGAAGAAACAAATATTAACTTTTGAGCTACAGTTGACCTTTGAATAATGTGGGTGTTTGGAGCACTGACCCCTCTGCATAGCCAAAAATCCACATAAAACTTTTGACTCCCCCAAAACTTAACTACTAATAGCCTACTATTGACCAGAAGCCCTACCAATAACATAAATAGTTGATTAACCATATTCTGTATATGTATTATATATTGTATTTTTACAATTAAGTAAGCTAGAGAAAAGAAAATTTTATTAAGAAAATCATAAGGGAAAATACATTTACAGTACTGTACTGTATTTATCAATGCCATAGGTTTACATCATCTGTTTACAAGGTGAATCATCTGTCTGTCCCTACATTGATATTGTCTTATATGATACAAAACATTGTAGATGGTATACATAATACTAACCCTAGACATCAAAAATGAAAAGATAATCTGAAAAGAAATTCATATTTATTTACAATTATAATGATTTATGCATTGATAACAAAGCAGCAATATGATTGTTTAATGGTAGCCCAGTATAATTGATATGATTGCTTCACAGTAGTTAGCATATCCACTAATGAATGAATAGTTACATAGAATTTTTATAGCATACAGTATTACAGTCATATTTATTATAATACAGCATTGGAAATATTGTTACTTTAAAAAAAAGTCACCTGTGATTAAAGGCTGATACACAGTTTCTCCAATTATGAGAGAGAGAGGCATGCTGTATGGTAATGTAATTCTTTGAAAGTAAAATTTTAAAACAGTAAAAAAAAAACCTAACACATTATTAATTTTATATTAACTATCACTCACCTTATACCTGTGTAAGGATAGGCTATCCACTTTAATACAACTCTTGCACATGATGTTCTACACCTATATTTTTGTGTATTTATTTTTTAAAATCTGCATATGAATGGACCTGTGCAGTTTAAACCTGTGTTGTTTAAGGGCCAACTGTATTTAGAACATTAGTCTCTGCTCTTCTTTTGCCAAACACCATCAGTAGTTTCTCAATTCTGTATTTTATGTTCCTTATGTATACTCAGGTTAACAACAACAGATTACTCAGTGCACTGTGTAATGGGGAGATATTTACAGTTCATTGATGATATATCGTATAAACCTATTTATTACACCCTGATATAATTTGTATTTTAAATTTTAAGTGAAGGAAAACTACTAAGTCAGAATTAAAACATTAGAATATTAAATTTAAATTTTAAACCTTGTTCACACATATCCATGTTTTAGAAAGTCATACTTTGAATACATTAGACATGTAGAAAAATGTATATTTTTATTGTTTTGACATTTATTACCAAAGAGTAATAGATTAAAAACTCAGATTCTGATACAAAAATAGATGCATTGACCTCATTCTGAAAAAAACTTAAGATTCTATTAGGAATATTTAACTTGATCAGAATCCAATTAGTAGCAGTCTAAATATTTGTTCTCTTAAGTTTTTTGTGGAAGTAGATGTCACTTATATTTAAATTTATTATAAAACATCTATCAATATAGAGAATGTTCATGCTAGAAATGTGAAGTCCTGATTCTTTTATAAAGTATACATAAACACTTCAAACAATATTTCTTGAATTATGCAAGGCATTGCGCTCACTGCAAAGTATTTTTAATATTATTGTTTACTGTGATATACATAGATAAAGTCATAGAGAATAACTGCAATTATTGCATCTCAAAAGGTATCATACAGGTTAATTAATCATCATTTGACAGATAACTGTATACCACTTTGAATGCTGCTATCTGGAAAGAAAGGGTTAACAAATGGGTATGGAGTTTTCCCCCTAACTCCAGGGATATCTAAAAAATTGATCTTTAGTTGTGTCCTTGAAATATCAAGTAAAAAATTTATAAGTATTCCTATATTAGATCCAAGATAAGTAAAATTTCTGCCTAAATTACTATGTACCAGAACAAGCATCCATACTTCATTGTCAAGATCATTTATATTGTATATATATTTGTAAAACAAAATGGTATTTCACTGTGTTCTACTTTGAACTCAAGATTTTCACATCATTTCATTTATTTCTTAAAATAAAAACATTTATTCCTTATTTTAACGGTTCTTTCTTATATAAGACTCTTCCCCAAATCTGGAGGCCACTGAAATAATCTCAATACTTAATTTTGTTTCATATATGTGACACATATTATAGAAAATAAATCACTCTACAAATTGCTCAATTGGTCTTGCCCAGTTTGAAAGATTAATTTAATATCATTCAAATATTTAGGATTAAATATATATATATATATATTTTGCAGTATGCAGGCCTCTCACTGCCATGGCCTCTCCCATTGTGGAGCACAGGCTCCGGATGCACAGGCTCAGCGGCCATGGCTCATGGGCCCAGCCACTCCACAGCACATGGGATCCTCCCGGACCGGGGCACGAACCCGCGTCCCCTGCATCAGCAGGTGGACTCTCAACCACTGTGCCACCAGGGAAGCCTGATTTTTCTTAATATAGTTTAAATAAATAAAATTTTCAAAACAAATAAGCCACCTTATTAGAGAGCAAAAATGCACATTCTTGCTAGGGAGATGTATCAGAGGGTTTTTAAAATCTTTTCTGCTTTTTAATTAAAAATTATACAACTCTTTCATTAATGAATTTTATAAGAGAAAGCAGAATTTTAAAAATTCCTACCTCTCTAAAATTCTCAGATCCTGAGCAGTTTGAAATAAAATAGAAAAAATAGGCAGAAGATCTAAATAGACATTTCTCCAAAGAAGAAATACAGATGGCCAATAGGCACATGAAAAGATGCTCAACATCACTAAGTATTAGAAAAATGCAAATCAAAACTACAATGAGGTACCACGTCACACTGGTAAGAATGGCCATCATTAAAAAGTCTACAAAAAACAAATGCTTGCGAGGCTGTGGAGCAAAGGGAACCCTCCTACACTGTTGGTGGGAATGTAAGTTGGTGCAGTCACTGTGGGAAACAGTATAGAAGTTCCTCAGATAACTAAAAATAGAATTACCACATGATCCAGCAATCCCACTCCTGGCCATGGATCCAGACAAAACTATAATTCACAAAGATACATGCACCCCTATGTTTGTAGAAGCATTATTCAAAATAGCCAAGACATGGAAACAACCACAATGTCCATTGACAGATGAATGGATAAAGAAGATGTGGTACAAATATACAATGAAATACTACTCAGCCATAAAAAAGAAGAAAATAATGCCATTTGCAGCAACATGGATGGACCTAGAGATTATCATACTAATTGAAGTAAGTCAGAAAGAGAAAGACAAAACCATATGATATCACTTACATGTGGAATCTAAAATATGACACAAATGAACCTATCTATGAAACAGAAACAGAATCATGGACATAGAGAACAGACAGCTGATTGCCAAGATGGTGGGGGTTGGGGGAAGGATGGAGTGGGAGGTTGGGGTTAGCTGATGTAAGCACTTATATGTAGAATGGATAAACAACAAGGTCCTGCTGTATAGCACAGGGAACTATATTCAATATCCTATGATAAACCATAATGGAAAAGAATATAAAAAATGAATATATATATATATATATATATATATATATATATATATATGTAACTGAATCACTTTGCCATACAGCAGAAATTAGCACAACATTGTAAATCAACTATACAATAAAAAATATTGAGAAAAATAAAATGAAATAAAATACAATAGAATTATATTCTTGGTTCCTTGTTTTTCTGCTTAGCATAAATTATAGGAAAATGAACATCTGTAATTCAAAAATTACTGTTAAAAAACAAGTAGACTGTATTGGTTTTCACTGGTTTTATGTGGTTTCAGCTAATCTACATATAGACATGCATATTATGTATGTATATGTATAAATTTATTTTTCAACATTTATGTATCTGCAAATGGATAACTTTTATAAACAATTTATTTTTGCCACACACAGCCAATCAATCTTCCATTAATAATAGAGAATACTAAGTCCTTAATGACAGTTCTCCATAGGAATGGAGAAAGCTAACAGCTTAAATATGACAAAATGTCACAAACTATTTTTCAGGTTTTTTTTAATACCATACAACTTTTCTAATAATGTTAAACACTTTCATTTCACAAGACAACTCAAACTTTATGCTTATCACTCATTCTCATATAATTCATCATGATTTTATTTAGGAGAAGTATTCAATAGTCCAAAATATTTACAAATCTTTACAAAATATGTTCTGAACAAAATGTATTGGGAGGCAATCAGAAATAAATACTAAAAAAATCTGAATAGGTAAAACTATAAATTACATTTCACATGTGGAACAGCCATCTTTTATTGGTATCCAAACATTTATTTCTAGAGCTACTAATGTCAATTATTTACGTGCTGTGAAAGAAAACGATGTGTCCTATTTGCACATGAGCACCAGGAATAAAGGCAGTACTTTGTTTTAGCCTAAGGCCATAGTTGGTTAAAAAATAATGATCTTTGAAACATCATGTATTCAAATATGACAATGATACAAACATTATATAGTAATTACAATAGCAATTATTTATTTAATGCTTGCTATTTACAAACACAGACAGGTTCTTTCTGACACTATATTTTATAATTCTTAGAGCAACCCTATGAGGTAGGTAATGTTATTATCCTCACTTTCAAGATGAGGAAACCAGAGAATTGGGATAGGGAAGGTGGGAGGAAGGCTCAAGAGGGAGGGGATATGTGGATATATGTATGCATTTGGCTGATTCACTTTGTTTACAATAGAAACTAACAAGTATTGTGAAGCAATTATACTCCAATAAAGATCTATTAAAAAAAAGAAAAAGAAAGTTTAGTGATTTTGCCAATATATAGATAGTAATTGACTAAGGCAGAAATCAAACCCTTATCTATCTTAACTGAACATCAGAGTACTTCTAGAGTACCATTTTTTTCTCAGCTGAATGAACTGTTTAAGAGGCTTGTTTTGGGGAAGGGGTGTTATGTGCGTGATATAATTGGTTGAGAAAAAAGAAGAAAATAAATAGGAGAACACATAATAAAGAAAGATTACCTAAAGGCTAAGTGAATAGCAATTAATGAGGAAAAAACCCCGTTAAATCAAGATAGTGATTCAATATTGATGTTTATCTCTTCAACTTTTTATTAAGAATAATTTTCTTTACCAAGAGTCATGAACCTGTATTAATTAAAACTGCTTATGGTTTAGATCAGTGTTATTTGTAGTTCAGTAACTAAGTTGTTATGTGGAAGAAAAAAGGGTAAAGAGATTATTTTGTTTCAAAAAATATATGGCTCCTCATAGTTTTCATATTTTACATGATAACTTTCTATTTTCAAATACATTTTGCCAGGTTGATTGATAGTGCTAGAAGTGGCTGCACAATAATATGTATTATCTATCAGTTCGAGAACATAAATATGTCTGCTTATTTGTTGTTGTTTTCAAATATTCTTATGGCCATAAAGTTTATGTTTGTATAAAACATGTTCAAGTTTGAAAATTACATTGGAAGCTCATTACAAACACCTTTGAATACTCATCTTTATAGATGAATAATCAAACACTGTTGGGAGAAAATTACATTCAGTGACTGTTTCTCACTCTGGTTAGACAGACATGTATGGCACTATTTCATACTGCCATATGGAAAAACAGATATTTCAACTTCATCTCTCTCAGACATTGTATTTTCCTAAATCATTAGGTTACTGGGTTTGGTTTTCTGTATTTATCAGATTCACAAAATAATCAACAACTCTCTACTTCATTTTATAGATACATTTAATGTTGTCTATATATGTCCTAACATTTTCCACTGGAAAAAAAGACCCCCAAAATAGCATTTTCTACATGTTTGTATGTGTGTGCATGTGTGTCTGTTTGAGTATGTTAATGTGTGTATGTGGATGCATAATTTTTGAAGCTTAGTGTGGGGCACTAAGTTTATTTTAGTCTGAGACTATAGAAGGTAACATATTATGCCATGGTAAATTGGTAATTGGAATTGCCTGTAATATCTCTGAGAGACTGAGCTGTTTCCTATCACACTTTACATTTTCATGAGAGAGAAATGGTGAAAGGCACATTTTAAAGTTCCCTAAGGAGTCTGAAAGAACTAAAATGCATCAAATTGGATTTTTGTGTGTGTGTTACACACCTTCCTCATATACTGCAAATAGATCCCTTTTTAACAAACCTTTGGTAGGAATACCAATATCTTTACAATCATCTTCTATTTCAATCACTTCACATGATTTAAACATTTAAAAAATCTAGTATATTTTTTGATGTTGCCCTAAATTATTCAAGAGTAAAGGAAGGACAACGCCATTCAATCAATAAGTAAAATCAATCTTAAATTAAAAGTTTTGTGTACTATCCCCTGCTGATATAGCCAGCAACATGATGGATATGTCCCTGCCTGCACCAAGATCACAAAGCTACTTGTAAAACTTCAATCATCTTAACTCTATTCCAGGTCTAAGTAGTTTTGTAGATTTTCAATAATTCCAGTCACCTTTTGCAGACTCAGTCACTTTAGTTTTGTCTTATTTGAGCATTTCTAACTGCTGAAATTGTCACCTCATTAAACATGACTATCCTTTTCATAGTTCTAGTGTCTTTAGTGGTAAAGGGTGAAGAAGTTAACCAACATTTATTGAATCCCTAATATATAGTTAGTGAATCAAATAAATTCTCTCAGTAATTGCTATCATAGTTCCAGAAGGTAAATACTACTATTCACATTTTATAGGTTAGGGAACTAAGATGTAATGAGATTCAATAGATTGCCAAAAAACAATAGCTATTATGTATCAGAGCTATGGCTTATTTCTAGGTGTCTCTTGTCCCAATCAGCCTACACTACACTCTTTTAAAATAATTTTGAGTAATTAAATTAATTTTGATTTTACTTGTACTGTAAAAATGGGTCCCATTTAACTGAACATATGAGAGCCAGTTTTATTCATTTCATTGTTCACATGCTTAGCCCAAACCAGCATCTGATGAAACAGTACTCTTCTCCTTTGAGAAGTTTATGCTTGTATGATGTCACAAAAACAGTTAGGTTAGTTTAATATAACTTCAAATTGTAATTATCAACAAAACAATTTTATATCAATCTTAACTGTAAAAAACTTGGCTGCAGAATTCTCTTACAGTTTCACAAAGTATGGTATGGTGCTTTAAGAGATCAGACAAACCATTCCAGGGAGCCCTCTCTCAATACAATTTTAAAAAAAATAAAGCTGACTTAGCCTGCTCATTCTAGACAAGTTTTGATCACTGAACAAATTGAATATTTTTACTTAGCTCACTTTTACATTATTTATCTAAGAACTGACATTTCTCTGATCTACTTCCACTTTTCCTTCAATAATCAGACACACATTCCTTTCTATTTCTTTTCCCCAGTGTTGTACTAACTCAGGGCAAAGCTGAGACCAACACCAATATGTCTTAATTTTCTTTTTTGTTTCAAAATCTTTTTATAATTAATCTCCCTGGGCCATGCCTACTCTAAAATTCTATGGCTTTTAAATTTTTTGTATTTTTACTTGAAACTCATGAAAAAGTTTTTCAAATTTCGTTGCTCAGAGTATTTCCTTATATTTATAAATGGCAGCATAAAGTCAAGAATTTGCATTCATTTCTATATCAATTAGATAATGGAGACCCTCAGTATTCTCTCTGAAAGATGAGATGATACAGAGGCTAGCATTTTTGAATACTAAGATCTTCTAAATCTAGTTTGTTATTGTTTATCAAATTACAGTACTTTTGTTGACACATACATCCTGCAGCTGTCTCAGTGACTGAACCCAATGGCGATTTTTATGTCACTTCAAATAACTAACTCTTTGAACCCACCCACAAAATTATTCTTTGCTGTGGTTGCTTGAAATTTCAGTAGGAACAACTGAAAACTCCTGCAAAATGCAAAGGCTAAAATTTCTTTCAAATCACCTCTAGTATTGCCAAGCGTCACTTCCTTTATAATTCAACCCATTAGTTCATTGCTAACATATACCGTAATGGTGTATGGCCATTACTGGATTGCTCATGAGGACATGAACTTCAGCTGTTGTCAGAAACAATCATTTCTGTGGAAATTAAACAAAGATTGGCAAAAAATTGAAGAGGATTCTCTCTTGAAAAACTGCAACAGCACTGGGCAAAAGTGAAGTTTATGTACTTCTTGCTTGGGCCTACTTCCAATTTTCCCCATTCCCAACTCTCTCTGTGAATATATTCCTCCATATATATATACAGTTGTGTTGAGAGAGGACAAAAGCCTTAGAAGTATGATACTATAAACTGAGTGTGCCCCACCTAAGTCCATATGTTGAAGCTATAAGCCCCAATGTGAGGGTATTTGGAGGTGGGACCTTTCAGAGGTAATTAAGTTTAAAAGATGCCATGAGGGTGGAGCCCCCATAATGGGATTAGTGTTATTATAAGAAGAGGAGGAGAAGACAGTGCACACACTCTCTCTCTCTCCCATGTGAGGATACAGTAAAAAGGCTTCCAGCCTCCAGAACTGTAAGAAATAAATTTCTGTTATTTAAGCCATACATCTATGCTATTTGTTACAGCAGCTCAAGCTAAGACAGATGAGACACCTTATCAAAATCTTTCCAGACCACTGGTTCACTACTAAACACACAGACACAACTGTCACCCTCTGGGAAATAGTACTAAAAATAAAACTAAAAGCATTAGAAAATTTGAGCAGAGGAATCAGTTACAGAATATTTTGAGGGACATAGATTGTACAGTTTAAGTCAGGCAAGGAGACAACTTCTTTCAGAAAAATAAAACAGCTGCTGTAATATATTATCTAAAATGACCAACTGTCAACCCAAAATTATTAAACATGCAAAAAACCCCAAAAAGCATATACACACTTTCTCTCATTTCTTAATTTTCTTTAAAACAACAGATGATTGATTAAAGCAAAAATTATAGCACCACACAGTTGGGTTTTTAACATATTTAGATGAAATATATACAACAATAACAGCACAAAGAAATAAGGAAAAAATAGATCTATACTGAACATAGTTGCTATAGTTTATCAGAATTAAGACTGTATTAACCTAAACTGAACTAAAAGTAAATAAAAAACATATATTGCAATCCTTGTATCAACTACTAAAATTACTTGAAAATATAGTAAACATTCAAGAGAAAATGAAATGGTATACTAAAAATATTTAACACAAAAGGAAGTAGTAAAAGGAGTTAAAAAAAATAGAAATAAAAAGGATAAGAAGGGCTCCAATGGTGGCACAGTGGTTGAGAGTCCGCGTGCCAATGCAGGGGGTATGGGTTCATGCCCCAGTAGGGGAAGATCCCACATGTCACAGAGTGGCTAGGTCCGTGAGCCATGGCCACTAAGCCTGCGCATCCGGAACCTGTGCTCCACAATGGGAGAGGCCACAACAGTGAGAGGCCCGCATACTGCAAAAAAAAATAAAAAAATAAAAAAATAAAGGATATGAAACATATAGAAAACAATAAAAATTGGCAAACCTTATTACAAAAAATATAATTATCTTGACTGTAAATGTACTAAATACTCCAAATAAAAGACAGGGGTTGCCATATTGAACCAAAAATAAATATAAAACTATAGGCTATCTAACAGAGAAGCAATTTAATTTCAGAATCACAAATAGGTTGAAAGTTGAGGCAAAGAAAAGAAATATAATGCAATCAATAAATAACCATAAGAACTGGGGTAGATGTATTAATAACAGATAATCTAGACTTTAAAACAAGGGATATTTCTACATACAAAGAGAGATATTTCATAAGGACAACAAGACAACAGACCCTCAAATAATGCAGTGAATATGACAGAATTTTAAGATAGAAACCAGTAAGAATATGGGAAACTTAAACTTTATTAACTAAGTTGAGTGAATTGATTTGTATCATAAACTCCAAATAATATCATAGATTATATTTTCTTTTCAAGTGCACTTAGAACATTCTTGAGGATGGACCATATGATAAACTTTCACAAAAACTTTCAGTAAATTTTTAAAGAATTAAAATTAAACAAAGTGTGTTCTCTGAGCACAATGAAGTTAGGTTAGGAAACAGTAACTGCCCAATATGGAAATCAGAAATGTGAAAATTAAGCAGGATACTTCTAAGTATCCATGTGTCAAAGAAGAAATTATAAGGGGAATTTTAAAAGAAACTTAGAAAAAATTAATATGCAACTCTAAATACATGGTATACAGCCAAAGCAACATTTACAGGGAAAGTTATAGCTTAATGCTTATACTAAGAAAGAAAGAAAAGAATAAGATCAGTAATCTATGTTAAGTGTAAGAAATTATAAAAAGAATAAACATAAAAAGTGGAAAGTGGTAAATAATATAGAAATTCAATGAAAGAAAACAAAAAAAATCACAAAAGCTGGTATTTTTTACAAATTGATAAACATTTAGTCAAAGAAGTAAATTATAAAATTAATAATCAGAAATAAAAGAGGGGATGTCATTACTGATTCTACATTAATTAAAAGAACCATAAAGGAAAATTATGAACAGTTTTATGCCAACAAATATAATAACTTATATTAAATGAACAAACTATTAGATACTACAACAACAACAAACTCAAAACTGACTCAAGATAAATACAAAATGTAAATAGACATTTATCATCTGGCAGAATTAAGTGAATATTCTAAATCTTACTTCAAGTCAAGTCCTGGCACTTAAGACTTCACTGGTGATATCTATCAAACACTTAAGGAAGAAATTATACTATCGATACACATAATTGTTTTTTTCAGAAAATAGAGAAGTAAAGAAAACTGCCCAACTCCTTCTATGGAGGCAGTATTACTCAAATACCAAAGCCTGATAAAATATTACAAGAAAAGAAAACTGAAGAACAAATTTTCTCATAAATATAGATATAAAAACCCTAAACAAACTACTAGACAGCAAAATTCAGCTATATATAAGGGGGATTACCCATTACAAATAAGTGAGATATATCACAGGAATGGGGTTTAGATTAACATTGATAAATAAGTGAATATAATACTTCACATTAAAGAATAAAGACAGAAACCATATGATAATCCTGACAGAGGCAGAAAAAGCATTTTACAAAAACTAACATCTATTCATGATAATAGCTCTCAGCACTAAGTAATAAAAGCAAACTTTCTCTATCTGATAAAGCTCAATAAAAAAAATCAATAGCTAATATTATAGGTAGTGGTAAAAAATATAATGTTTTAAGACTGGAATAATGCAGAGATATCTGCTTTCACCACTTTTATCATAATTAGTGACCAGAGCTCATACAATAGGTAAGAAAAAAAATTAAAGGAACAAATATTGGAAAGGAAGAATTAAAGCAATCATTATTAGGAGATGATGAGATCTTGTAAGTGGATAATCCAAAGGGATCCATAAAAAAAAAAAAAAAAAGCTACTACAACTGCAAAGCAAATTTAGCCATATGTCTGGATACAGAGGCAATATACTCTTGTAAATTATACTTCTGTACACTAAAATAAGCAATCTGAAAATAAAATTTTAAAAAACTTCCATTTACAGTAGTACAAAAAAGAAAGAAATACTTAGGAACATACTTTACAAAATAAATGTAAAACCTATACACTTATAACAACAAAATATTGTCAGATAAAATATAAAAGACTTCAATAGAGAGATATGTTATGTTAATGACTTGGAAGTCTAAATACTGCTAAAATGACATTGTCTCTAACTTGACTTATAGATTCAAGGCAATATTTATCAGAGGCCTAGCAGCTTTTTAATAGATATTAAAATGATTCTCTAATATTTATATGGAAATGCAAAGGATCTATAATAAACAAAAACAGTTATAAAGAAGAACAAAGCTAGAAGATTAACATTATTTGATTTCAAACATTAAGATCTAAATAAATCAGGACAGTATAGTATTGTTATAAGTATAGACATATAGATCAACAGAACAGAGTAGAAATTTCATTAACAGACCCTCATTTATGGTCAACTGATTTTTCACAAAGGAATAATGATAATTCAATAGGGAAAGCATAGTCTTTCTACAAATGAATGGAAACAATTAGATATCTATAGGCAAAAATATTCAGCCTTCCCTCCACTATAAACAACAATTAACTAAACAAGGAACAAATCTAAATGTAGTTGCTAAAACTGAAAAACATGTAGAAGAAAATGTAGGAGAAAACCTTTGTGAGAATATATAGAGTTTTATTCAATATGACACCAAAACATGACTAACAAAAGAAATATTTGAAAAATACAACTTCATCTAAATTAAAAACCTCTCTCTTCAAAGACATTGTTATGAGAATAAAAAGAGAAGCTCCAGGGAGCTTCCCTGGTGGCGTAATGGTTGAGAGTCCGCCTGCCGATGCAGGGGACGCGGGTTCGTGCCCTGGTCCGGGAGGATCCCACATGCCATGGAGCGGCTGGGCCCGTGAGCCATGGCTGCTGGGCCTGCGCGTCCGGAGCCTGTGCTCCGCAGTGGGAGGGGCCACAGCGGTGAGAGGCCCCGTTTTGCAAAAAAAAAAAAAAAAAGAGAGAGAAGCTCCAGGTTAAGGGAGGGAAGTAGAGGGGAGGGGAGGAGAGGGGAGTGGAGGGGAGGGAAGAGAAGGGAAGATATAGATATATAGACTTTTATACAGAATATACAAAAATCGTTACAATTGAAAAAGAAGTTGACAAACAACTTAATAAAAATAAGTGGACATTAACCAATAAGTGGGTAAATGAGTAGACACTTCATGAAATAAGATACATGGATGGCAAATATGTACATGAAAAGATGTTAATATCACTAGTTATTAGGGTAATGCAAATTAGAACCACAATGAGATAACACTATACATCACCTAGAATAGATAATATAAAACAGATTGACAATATGGAGTACTGGTGAGGATCTGGAACAAGTGTAATCTTCATACATGTCTGGTAGGAATTTAAAATAGTACAGTCATTTTGTAAAACACTTTGGAATATTTTGAGTTAAACATAATGTTTACCATACTCCTCAACAATTACACTCCCAGATATTTACCCAATAAAAATGAATTCATATATCTACAAAAACCTTGTACACAATGTTCACAGAAGCAGTATCCTGAATAGCCCCCAAATAGAAATAACCCAAATATTCATCCAATGTCAAATAGATAAAATATGACCTGGAAAATGACAAAATATGGAATACTACTTCGCATAAAGAACAAACTATTGATACATGCACCAATATGAATGACTCACAAAAATTATGCTAACTGAAAAAAGCAAGAGACAACTATATATTGTATGATTCCATTTATATGAAATTTCTAAGAAAAGAAACAGCAGATCAGCACTTTTATTTGGAGCTTGTCTTGGGAAAAAAAGACTAACTGTAAAGGGTTGGGGGGTGATTTAACTATTCTGAAGCTGGGTTGTGATAATAGTTGCCTAACCTTATGAATTTACTGAAACTCATTGGATTGTAAACTTAAAATTTGTGATTTCTTTTAGCTGAATGTAAATTATACTTCGTTCACCTTGTAAAAAAAAAGTTGAGGGGATATAAAACAGTTATTGTTAGGCTATTTACATATACTATTTAAAACAGTCATCTCATTTTACCATCTTTCATGTAAGTAGAAACAAAAGTAGTAAAAGTGATGATATTTGGATGGATTAATTTATAGTCTCTCTTACCTCATATATGCACTTATGTTGACAGAAAAGATCAGCTCAATGAACTAAAATTACTTTGCATATAAAAGAGATTCAGAAGCTTAGTCATTAATGCTTCCAAGTTACATTTCTTTCTATGTTTCTTTTTTTCCATTACAGCTGCATTTCAAACTAAAAATAGAGCCTGAGTTGAATTCTTTTCTCTAAAGCCTTCTTTGGTTATTACATCTGCCTCCAGTAAAAAACAAAAATAATATGAATCATACACTAAGAACAAATATTGTGGAGTGCCTGAAAGAAAAATAAAGACATTTTCCTAGAATCTATATCTTTTTTAAAATGAAGACTTAAAACATTGTTTGTGGGAACAGAATTAAACCAAAAGCTGAACCTCCCAAAATGGAAGTTATCTTTAATAAGAAAAAGAATGACTACTAAATAAAAATTCTCATCATCAAAGATTGCTTCTTTACCCTCATTCAAAAAACAAATTTAAGGTTCATGTTCATGCAATATAAGTATATAAATTCCTGGTCAGTTTTTTCTACAAAAAGTAAATGTGTTTAAACCCAACTTAATATAATCTTATTTACCAAAGTTAGATCATTATGTTTTCATATCTGGAAACTATTATGCCATTAGCAGGTATGTTCTATGTCCCTGTTCTCTAGTTTATTAAAAAGAAAACTGTCACCTTAATATGTGAAATTAGTATTTTTCTGATGTCTATATTTAGCAAATAATATAACAGCCACAACACTACATCTACAATAACAAAAGTATTTATTCAATATTTATGACATAAGCCCTATATACGTTATTACACTTAATTCTCACATCAATTCTGTGAGGCAAGTGATAGGAACTCCACAGTGAGTTTTCCTAGTGGAATCAAGGAATAATCTCCAGATCAGAGGTAGTGGAAGATAAATGATTTTCTTTGGGCAAATAATTAATAAAAGAAAAATAAATCATCTGGGTTATTTCTCCACATTTATAGCAACTGTGATATTTGTACCCTAAATCAAGCACTACATATTGTATCATTCCATTTATATAAAATTTCCAGAAGAAGTAACAGCAGATCAGTGCTTTTATTTGGAGCTGGTGGTGAGAGTGGAGATTCACTGTAAAGAATTGGGATGACGCTTTTTTGGGGGGTGATTTAACTATTCAGAAACTAGTTTGTGATTATAGTTGCACAGCCTTCTGAATTTACTAAAACACATTGGATTGTAAACCTAAAATTGGTGATATATATATATATATATGACAGGAGGACAAAAACAAAAAAACCTGCCAAATGTGCATTGGATCAAAAAAAAAAAGGGGTCATGTCCTTGCCAACTTAGAGCTCATCTGAAAGATGTGGACCCTCTCACCATAACCAGAAAGCAAACTGGTTGGTTAGGACATTGCACATCCTGACATCATGTAGCTCACCCAGTATTAATTCCTGCCAAGAAACATCACTACCCTTCTCCACACTCCCACAGCCCCACCCACAGCCTTACACAATTTTTAGAAGCAGAGCTCCTCTAAACAAAACTGACATTCACTGCAAGAGAAAAGAGATTCTTACTTTGGCTAAGGAAATACAATACAAGTACAGGTAATCTTTCATCTGAGTACTTCAAAAAGAAACACTAACAGAAAATCAAAGACAGATCATATTTAAGAGAACCCAACCACTGAAGAAGGGCACCAAACCTACCTGAAGACAAATACTGAAGCACAAATAAAAGACATTGAAGAACATTGAAAACAATATAGAAGAAGATATACCTACAGAGATTACTTTTCTCCCAAAATGCTGTTGTACAAAAAGAAAATAATCAGAGGTGTTGGAAATTAAATATATTTGCCAAAATTTAAGAAAAAAATGACATCCAAATAATAATGGAAAACATGCCTCTAAGATTAAATTATCACAAGGATCTAGCTGAGGAATCTTCCCAGAAATCAGTGCATATAAACAAAGACATAGAAATCATTAAAGCATTTACTAGGAAATTGAAAGTTAGATTTATGTGCTCCAAAATCTAGCAGCAATTCTAGAGAGAAGAGAAGGAAGGAGGAAGAGGTTTGAAAATATGTGGTTTATAAAAATTACTCCCAATCAAAGAAGACAATTCATCCAAGAATGAAGGCAGTGCATATCTGAGCCACAATCAAAAGCCTGTGATGTTCAAATACATACATACATACATGTGCATGCAAACACACACACTTTCATATGTTATAATCCTCTAGACTTATTGTTGTGATCATTCTGTACTGTAAAGAAATATTGAGTCACTATGTTGTGCACCAGGAACTAACATAGCATTGTAGGTAATTTATACTTCAAAAAACAAACAAATACATAGAAAAAGAGATCAGATAAGTTGTTACCAGAGACCTGGGTGAAGAGGGTTAACTGGATGAAGGTGGTCAAAAGGTACAAACTTCAGTTTAAGTAAGGGATGTAATGTACAACATATTTACTATAATGAACACTGTTGGATGTTACAAAGGAAAGTTGTTATGAGAGTAAATCCTAAGAGTTCTCATCACAAGGAAAAATTTTTTTCTTTTGTATCTATATGAGATGATGGATGTTCACTAAATTTATTGTTCTAATCATTTCATGATATATATAAATCAAATCATTATTCTCTACAGCTTAAACTTATACAGTGCTATATGTCACATATCTAAGTAAAACTGGATTAAAAAAAACACTTTAACATAATTTTTCCTAACCTGTGGCTGAAACTTTCTGTGCCCTAATGTAAAACCTTCATTTTCTACTCACTAAAGAGTTGCTCCTGCCATCTCTGCTACTTCAGCCGGTGTTCTGGGTGTTGGAGAGCTTGAAAGGTCAGCATATCTAAATCTATATAATTGCTAAGGTCAGAGCCTCTTCTAGGCTAAGTGATAATTAGGTGCTTCTTGTTAACTGGCTCAATGCTCCTTGAGAGTGGTTGAGGAAAAACTGATTCTCTAATGTTAAAATAGGAATAAAATTTTTATACTTAAAATACTGGATATATAGCCTGGATTTACCATCTGAAGTTTTAAGAACTATATAATTTCTTAGGAAGCATATTAAAACATTATCTTTTTAATTTTTTAATTAAAATGACGGTACCATCTTCCATTCCCATCAAAATAGGACTTCAGTTGCTTCACCAAAACTTTGTATTGTGTTTTATAAATATTGTTTTTTAAAAATTTAGCCATTCTAGTAGGTTTTAGTCATATTTTATTATGATATCAATTTGAATTTTACAAATGGTTAATGATGAGCATCTTCTCATGTACTTATACACCATTAGTGTGTATTATTTGGTCACATCTGTGTGAAACTTTTGCCTACTTTTAATTATTATTAGTTTGTTTGCTGTTTACTGAGTTTTGAGAGTTCTTTATACATTCTTGACACAAATCCTTTACAGAAATAGGATTTAAAATATTTCTCTTAACCTGTGGCTTTACATTTCTTTCTCTTAACAATATCTTTTGAAGAGCAGAAGTTCCTAATTTTGATGAAGTTTCAATTTATAGTATTTAATTGATCATGCTTTGGTGCTGTGTCTAAGGAATCTTTGCCTAACCAAGATCACAAAGATTTTTCTCCTATGTTTTCTTCTAGAAGTTTTAAAGATTTAGATATTACATTTTGTTGTATAATGTAGTTTTTACAGTTTGCATTGATGCAATGTAAAACGTTAATGTTTTAATAAAAATTTAACCTTTTCCCATTAAATAACATTATTTTATACACTGTCAATTTTATTATTTTGACTGACAGTGATGGTCAGTTGTAGGAGATTTTTAAGTGTTTGATGACTGCACAGATGCAGAATATAGCTGCACTTTAGAGCTTGCACTGGTATATGGTAAAGCATTATTTAGAGATAAGTAGTCAATAACTAAGACTGCTTTCTTATTTTTATTTTGAAGAGGTGTCTATCACTGTAAGAATGGCCAAACATTTAACTTTTTTTTAAGTGTAAGACATAAGAAGTATTGAATATAAAACTGAGTGATGAATTAGGAAAAAAATTAAGATTGATCATTCTGAGAGGTAAATTTAGTACCATAGCAATAACTGTGGCATTTAAAGATTTTTTCCAATATCTTCAGCTATGATACATTCTTAGATTTAATACTAGTAATTTGAAGATACTTTACTGAAAAGAGGAGAGATATAATCTTTAGGAAACAATATTCCCACCTCTGCAACTTGTTTTGTCAGTTGGATTAGTTTACTGGTTTATACAATGAACAAATCTTTGTTTAAACTTAACAAATTAAATTAAATTACAAATTAAAAATGGAATCATTTGTTGATTAAAATATAATCAACATCTTTGCATTACAATAAAATATTTCTAATTATTGCTTTTGTACCAACACTTAATCATGCAATAACTGAAAGCTAGTGAAGAAAAAGTATTCCAATGGATGCTTTATTTCTCAGACCTGCAAGTGTAAGTCAGAGATGAAATATCTGAATAAAAACTTCCCCAATACTTTGTAACTTATGTGATTTATTTTCTAATCAACCTTGTGCAACACAGAAGAAAAAACAATTGTGTATCATTTACTTGACTGTTATAAGTCTAGACATTTTTTAAATATTGAAAGCACATGCCTAAAGGGGGAAGGTAAAGGATATAATATGTTGCATTTGTCTGATTCTTTTGATGAGTTTTTTCCTCTGAAATCACTTTTTTCCAGATTTTTATATATTTGCTATGTTTAATATGTTTCTATTCAAAACTCCTCTGTTTCAAAACTAATTTAATTTCTATAAAAACATGAACCATTGTATAACTTGGATATAAGGTTTGTGACTTATTTTCTTAATTTTTACAATATTTTTTCTTTTTTCTCTGAAATTAGACATGTCATACTCTCATTTCTCTCCTTTCTCTGTTTTTTTCAATTGTTGTTCTATGATGTTGTACACACACACACACACATGCACACACCTCTTCTTCACTTGGCTTCACAACCAAATGTTAAGTAAAACAACTGAGTCAGCATATGAAATCCAAAACTTCCCCCCTTCCCCAAGGTTAGTAGTTTTACTTATTTATGTAGACATTTGAGCTTCTTTATATTAGATCCATGATTTAGGTATTCTAACCCACATAGTCCCTGACAATATCATTATTGTCTCCCCTACAGAGCAGATGGCTTAAAACTTCCATCAATGTTGACTTTATCCCACAAGGAAGGGACTGAGATCAACATAGATGGACATTTTGTCTTTTCTTCTAAACTTACCATTAGAATAAGTGTTTCCTGCTCCTCGGGGAGGACTGAAAGGGAGAAATGAGAGATGCCAGAATTTTTGCACTAATGGACTGACTTCATGTTGAGGGAAATAACAGATATGGTAGAGAAGGTTCACAGATTTTCCACATGAACAACAGGAAATATAAACAAGCAGAAAATATTTGACATTAGGGTGTTATTCAGAAGATAGCCAAACCATAGTCAATAAGTGGGGGTTAATAATAAGAATCTTGCCTTTCAGCTACATGATTCATGGATAACATGTAGAGATTTTCATTAGTCATTGAGATAATGCAAGTTAAACAGACAGGGCTAGGAAGAGGTGAGGCACTCCTCCAGAAGAAAATTTAAGGGAGTGACAAAAAACCACATTGATTAAGATAAATGATATTTTGATGTAACCTATTAAAAATAATAAAAAAGAGTAATAATAAACATATCAAAAGTTTAAATAAAAGATAGGACCTGTTGTCTGGGCCACAATGAGATATCTACTGAAATGTATAACATTTTAAAAGACCAGCAATACCAAGTGTTGTCAAGGATATAAAGCAACTAGAACTTTCATGAGTTGCTGGTAGGAATTTTAACATCTACAACCATTTTGGAAAACTTTTAAATAGTTTCTAATGAAGTTAAATGTACATTTACCCTATGACCCAGCTAACCCAGATTCATCCTGGTATATCCCAAGAGAAATGGAAACATATTTTTACAAAAGACTTATGCAAGATGCTCATAACAGCTATATTATTAAGCTACAGATTGAAAACAACTCGAATG
Organism: Mesoplodon mirus; assembly: GCF_964341445.2. NCBI lineage: Eukaryota > Metazoa > Chordata > Mammalia > Artiodactyla > Ziphiidae > Mesoplodon > Mesoplodon mirus. The sequence continues at coordinate 50,257,318 of NC_138984.1, forward strand.
TTTATTAGCAGAAGGATAACCAAATCATGCCATATTCATAACATGTAGTCTTGACAGAAAATATGCAGAAATAAAAGGAACAAAAGATTATATATCATACAATTCTATTTATATAAAGCTCAAGAAGAGGTAAGAATAATCTATCATGATAGAAATTAAACTTAAAAATACAAATATTCATATGCTTCTGTGAGGGTAACACTTGGAAATGGACTGACATGATGGAATATATATATATATATATATATTTGCTTTAGGTATGTGCATCTGCCAAACCCATTCAACTCCATAATTAAGATCAATACATTGGATTACATAAAATATGTACCTTCATTTCAAAAAAAAGGGGGAAATAATGGAAGGGGATTAGAGCAGTGTTTCTCAGCCATTTTATTCATTATTCCTTCCTTAAGTAGCTTTTTCTGAGCACCTTTTTCCTAATCACACCTGCATTTATGAAATTTTAATACAACAGATATATCTATTTATATATATTCATATAGTTGTGCTTCATATATAATATACTAAAGTTTTTTGCTCTCTCCTCAGTAACTCATTTTCACTTGCTTGGGGACAATATTATGCCCACTGATAATGCACAGGCTAGAGTAAAGTGGGTTACACAGTAGGTTGTCAGAACCATCAAAGTGAAAATTATTCATAACTCCTTTATTCCCCAAATGAGAAATTGGGCCAATAAATAAAATAGTCAATGAGAATATAATTAAGTTCCTTGCAAAGGTCAGGTAAGGAAACTGATTTTTAAAATGTTAGGACAGCAGAAGCAAGAACTACAATCCTGCAGCCTGTGAATGAAAACTACATTCACAGAAAGACAGACAAAATGAAAAGTCAGAGGACTATGTGCCAGATGAAGGAACAAGATAAAACATCATAAAAAGAACTAAATGAAGTGGAGATAGGCAACCTTCCAGAAAAAGAATTCAGAATAATGATAGTGAAGATGATCCAGGACCTTGGAAAAAGAATGGAGAAAAAGATCAAGAAGATGAAAGAAATATTTAACAAGGACCTAGAAGAATTAAAGAACAAACAGTGATGAACAATACAATAACTGAAATGAAAAATACACTAGAAGGAATCAATAGCAGAATAACTGAGGCAGAAGAATGGATAAGTGACCTGGAAGACAGAATGGTGGGAATCACTACCATGGAAGAGAATTAAAAAAAAAAAAAAAAGAATGAAAGGAATGAAGACAGCCTAAGAGACCTCTGGGACAACATTAAAGGCAGCAGCATTCACATTATAGGGGCCCCAGAAGGAAAAGAGAGAGAGAAAGGACACGAGAAAATATTTGAAGAGATTATAGTCGAAAACTTCCCTAACATGGGAAAGGAAATAGCCACCCAAGTCTAGGAAGTGCAGAGAATCCCAGGCAGGATAAACCCAAGGAGAAACATGGTGAGACACACAGTGATCAAACTGAGAAAAATTAAAGACAAAGAAAAATTATTAAAAGCAACAATAAGTACTAGGGATATAATGCACAGCATGATAAATGTAATGAACACTGCTTTTGTTATATATATGAAAGTTACTGAGAGAGTAAATCCTAAGAGTTCTCTTCATAAAGAAATATTTTTTATTTTTCTTTTACTTTGTATCTATATGAGGTGATGGATGTTCACTAAACTTGTGGTAATAATTTCACAATATATGTAAGTCAAATCATTATGCTCTACACTTTAAACTTATACAGTGTTTTATGACAATTATATCTCAATAAAATCAGAAAAAAAAAGGAAAAATGACAAATAACATACAAGGGTACTCCTATAAGGTTAACAGCTGATTTCTCAGCAGAAACTCTACAAGCCAGAAGGGAGTGGCACAATATATTTAAAATGATGAAAAGGAAGAACATACACCAAGATTACTCTACCCAGCAATGATCTCATTCAGATTTGAAGGAGAAATCAAAAGCTTTACAGATAAGCAATAGCTAAGAGAATTCAGCACCACCAAACCAGCATTACAACAAATGCTAAATGAATTTCTCTAAGTGGGAAACACAAGACAAGAAAAGGACCTACAGAAGCAAACACAAAACAATTAGGAAAATGGTAATAGGAACATACATATCAATAATTACCTTAAATGTGAATACATAGAATGCTCAAAACAAAAGACACAGGCTTGCTGAATGGATACAAAAACAAGACCTGTATATATGCTGTCTACAAGAGACCTACTTCAGACCTAGGGACACATAAAGACTGAAAGTGAGGGGATGGCAAAAAGATATTCCATGCAAACAGAAATCAAAAGAAAGCTTGAGTAGCAATACTCATATCAGATAAAATAGACTTTAAAATAAAGAACGTTCCAAGAGAAAAGGAAGGACACTACATAATGATCAAGGGATCAATCCAAGAATAAGATATAACAATTATAAATATTTATGCACCCAAAATAGAAGCACCTCAATACATAAGGCACATGCTAACAGCTATAAAAGAGGAAATCGACAGTAACACATTAATAGTGGGGACTTCAACACATCACTTACACCAATGGACAGATCACCTAGACAGAAAATTAATAAGGAAACACAAGCTTTAAGTGACACAATAGACCGGATGGATTTAATTCATATTTATAGAACATTCCATCCGAAAACAGCAGGTTATACTTTCTCCTCAAATGCCCACAGAAAATTCTCCAGGATAGATCACATCTTGGGTCACAAATCAAGCCTCAGTAAATGTAAGAAAACTGAAACTATATCAAGCATCTTTTCTGACCACAACGTCATGAGATTAGAAATAAATTACAGGGGAAAATCCATAAAAAACAGAAACACATGGAGGCTAAACAATACCTTACTAAATAACCAAGAGATCACTGAAGAAATCAAAGAGGAAATAAAAAAAAAAAACCTAGAGACAAATGACAACGAAAACACAATGATCCAAATCCTATGGGATACAGCAAAAGCAGTTCTAAGAAGGAAGTTTATTGCAATAAAATCCTACCTCAAGAAACAAGAAAAATCTCAACTAAACAATCTAAACTTACACCTAAAGGAATTAGAGAAAAAAAAACAAACAAAACCTAAAGTTAGTAGAAAGAAAGAAATCATAAAGATCAGAGCAAAAAAATAACAAAAAGAAAATAGAAATAAGAAAACAATAGCAATCATCAATAAAACTAAAAGCTGGTTCTTTGAGAAGATAAACAAAATTGATAAACCTTTAGCTAAACTCATCAAGAAAAAGAGGGAGAGGACTCAGATCAATAAAATTAGAAGTAAAAAAGGAGACGTTACAACAGACATCGCAGAAATACAAAGCATCATAAGAGACTACTACAAGCAACTCTATTCCAATAAAATGGACAACCTGGAAGAAATGGACAAATTCTTAGAAAGGTATAACCTTCCAAGACTGAACAAGGAAGAAATAGAAAATATGAACACACCAATCACAAGCTCTGAAATTGAAACTGTGATTTAAAATCTTCCAACAAACAAAAGTCCATGACCAGATGGCTTTACAGGTGAATTCTATCATTCATTTAGAGAAGAGCTAACACCCATCCTTCTCAAACTCTTCCAAAAAATTTCAGAGGAAGGAACACTCCCAAACTCATTCTATGAGGCCCCCATCACCCTGATACCAAAAGCAGACAAAGACACTACAAAAGAAAGAACATTACAGACCAATATCACTGATGAATATAGAAGAAATATCCTCAACAAAATACTAGCAAACAGAATCCAACAACACATTAAAAGGGTCATACAGGGCCTCCCTGGTGGCGCAGTGGTTGAGAGTCCGCCTGCCGATGCAGGGGATACGGGTTCGTGCCCCGGTCTGGGAGGATCCCATATGCCGCGGAGCGGCTGGGCCCATGAGCCATGGCCGCTGGGCCTGCGCGTCCGGAGCCTGTGCTCCGCAACGGGGGAGGCCACAACAGTGAGAGGCCCGCATACCGCAAAAAGAAGAAAAAAAAAAAAAAAAGGGTCATACACCATGATCAAGTGGGGTTTATCCCAGGGATGCAAGTATTCTTCAATATATGCAAATCAATCAATGTGTCAATTTGTTAATCAACACCATATTAAAAAACTGAAGAATAAAAACCATATGATCATCTCAATAGATGAAGAAAAAGCTTTTGACAAAATTCAACACCCATTTATGATAAAAACTCTCCAGAAAGTGAGCATAGAGGAACATACCTCAACATAATAAAGGCCATATATGACAAACCCACAGCAAACAGCATTCTCAGTTGTTCACCACTGAAGTGAAAGCATTTCCTCTAAGATCAGGAACAAGACAAGGATGTCCACTCTCACCACTATTGTTCAACATAGTTTTGGAAGTCCTATCCACGGTAATCAGAGAAGAAAAAGAAATAAAATAAATACAAATTGGAAAAGAAGAAGTAAAATTGTCACTGTTTGCAGATGACATGATACTCTACATAGATAATCCTAAAGAAGCCACCAGAAAACTACTAGAGCTAATCAATGAATTTGGTACAGTTGCAGGATACAGAATTAATGCACAGAAATATCTAGCATTCCTATACACTAACAATGAAAGATCAGAAAGAGAAATTAAGGAAATGATCCCATTGACCACTGCAATGAAAAGAATAAAATACTTAGGAATAAACCTACATAAGGAGGTAAAAGACCTGTACTCAGAAAACTACAGGACATTGATGAAAGAAATCAAAGATGACACAAACGGAGAGATACACTATGGGTTGGAAGAATCAATATTGTGAAAATGACTATACTACCTAATGCAATCTACATATTCAGGGCAATCTCTATCAAATTATCAATGGCATTTTTTACAGAACTAGAACAAAAAATCTTAAAATTTGTATGGAGACAAAAAAGACTCCCAATAGCCAAAGCAATCTTGAGAGAAAAAAAAATGGAGCTGGAGGAATCAGACTCCTTAACTTCAGACTATACTACAAAGCTACAGTAATCAAGACAATATGGTACTGGCACAAAAACAGAAATATAGATAAATGGAACAGGATAGAAAGCCCAGAGATAAACTCACGCACCTATGGTCAACTAATCTATGACAGAAGAGGCAAGAATACACAATGAAGAAAAGACAGTCTTCTTCAATAAGTGGTGCTGGGAAAACTGGACAGCTACAGGCTGTCATACATACATACAAAGGAATGTTAGCCATTAAAAGGAATGAAATTGGGTCATTTGTAGAGACGTGGATGGACCTAGAGACTGTCATACAGAGTGAAGTAAGTCCAAAAGAGAAAAACAAATATCATATATTAACACATATATGTGGAATCTAGAAATATAGTACAGATGAACCAGTTTGCAAGGCAGAAATAGAGACACAAATGTAGAGAACAAATGTATGGATACCAAGGGGAAAAAGTGGGGGTGGGGGTTTGGTGGTGGGATGAATTGGGAGATTGGGATTGACATGTATACACTAATATGTATAAAATGGATAACTAATAAGAACCTGCTGTATAAAAATTAAATAAAATGAAATTCAAATAAAAAATAAAATGTTAGGACAAATGTTACATATAAAATAATGCATAAATTTTTATAGACAAAAAAGATAATTGATTTTATCCATTAACAGCCATCTGTATTAAACATTTTGAACAGTTTTAAACTGATAGTTTATTCTGCCTCAGAAATAATGCCTGAAGAAAAGTGGGTACAGAATTTTATAATCTTGAAATACAGAGAACTCTTTCATAAATTTACTTCAACAGGTATCTATGTACCCTTAATTTTTTTTCCCCTTTCTCTACTGTAAGTCTTCCTTGAAAAAAAATTTAAATGATAAAGCTCTTTATACATTGCTTAGAGCTGGATATATTCCAGCAATAAAAATGAAGTTTTCCTTTTACCATTTGTTTACAATAAATAGCTTTAGCAACTCAGTGGTCATCAGAGTTATAACCAAATATTTATTCCATATTTCTTTTTTATTATTTAAATTTTACATCACTGGCAAAGCTATACTTTAAACTTGTAAGCTTTATTATGCTGGTATATCAGGCAAATGAGTGTTTGATGGGGTGTGCTAATGTGAGCTAAAAATAAAATTCCATCTGTTCACCTTTCAAACTACACTGCATAAGTACCCTGCACATCGGGTACTACATAATTTAACGAAACACAAATAAAAATTTGTTTATTTTTAATCTGTCTTTAACAGTAAAAGCAGGCTAGTTTTAAGAGGAAACAATTCATGTATGGTTTTCTGGAATGCAGCAAATTTGTATATTTGTCAAGATAAGTCAAATATAAATAAAAATAAACAATCCAGTGATTGTTTTAGGTTCAAGAAAAATAAAATACTTAAGAGTGTGTACCATTAAAGTTTCATCAACTTGCCAAGTGCTTGAAAAACATATAATACATTTTAAAGTAAATACATTACCAAATATTTTTCACATATAGAATAATTTATCAATTGGAAAATACATATACTTGTTTATGAATTATTATGTTACTTGGCTAAGTAAAGTAAGCCCTATTGCTTCATTTATTTTACTTTTATAATCAGTCTTCATATCCCTTTATTCATGAAACCTGTTCCTTAATATTTTCTATGCCATAAATGTTCTTGTTGGTCTTTAGTGACTAAACAGACTGATGATAAACAGAAAAAAATATTCTTGCAAATCCACTGTGTTGTTCGATGTAATTCCACAATGTACTTTTGTAAAAAGCATTTTTAAATTAATATTTAACATTTGCTATGGATATTTTACTCTCCTATGACTAGGAGACACATTTAAACTCAAATAGACATAGTCCTTTCACCTATTTATCACAACCAGTTCTGAGAGCTTTCACTGAACTACTAAGACCACAACGATTATTTAAAGTATTCCATTTTGAGGTATAACCCACTCAGAGTATGCATAGGATGGTAATTCTATTTTATACCCAATGTACTACTTGATGGAAATTTATATACATATTTTTCTCTTGAGGCATAATTATTTTCTTTTTCATTGATGATTGTATTTCTATCAAGGATAGATATAAACATACTCTCTAGATCTTTTCCATTCCATTTGCCTATTCACTCACACACAGATATTTTAGTCAAAACGAAAATAACCTGAGATGCAATTTCACAGAACACTGTTGGAAATACCTGCTCTCTAGTAATAGAAAGATGTCATCTTTTTTTTTTTTTTTTTGCGGTACATGGGCCTCTCACTGCCGTGGCCCATCTCACCGCAGAGCACAGGCTCTGGAGGCACAAGCCCAGCAGCATGTGGGATCCTCCCAGACCGGGGCACGAACCCATGTCCCCTGCATTGGCAGGCAGACTCCCAACCACTGCACCACCAGGGAAGACCCTGAATTATTGTCTTTTAGCCTATCTTTCTGCCTGAGATTTCCTGGTTTCTCACACCATATTGTTTTGACTATGTAACTTGGTTTCTATTTTCTTACCTAACCCACTTGTCTGATGGGTCAGCCTGACCATTATATTTGGTTTGACAGAGTGTGCATATTAATTTATTACCTCAACAAGGACACTTTAAAGCATGAAATGGAGCCCTAGTATTAGATAAACTGGAAAAAGAAGCATAAGTCAGGTCTGTCCTGGGAAAAATTGGCTGAGTGGTCAAATTAAGGTCTGATCATACTCGGACAGGATTTCTGGTATCTGTCCTTCATCCCCATACATTTATGCCATTTGAAACTCAGTACTTCTCACTTGACCAAAGGATGGATGGAATAGTCCACATTTAATTTTCTGTGCCCATCAGGAGGGATGGATATGATGTTTATCATATAATCACTTTTATGCTCTGCCTTATAAGATCTTCAGGTCAATTTCTCCTCTAAATAGCTCATGTTGCCTTCTCTGATTTAGCCTTTTCTGCAAGCTCTGCGCTATGTTCGAAACTCTAGAATTGACCTCTTCACCTTTGGAAGTTTTGAGAAAATGGTAGATAAGTCCCTATAGATGCTATACTTTAATGTGCAGATTCTTAATGTATGGTGGAAAAGAAGGAAAATTTTCCTTTTTCCAAGCAAAGTTTTATAATTTTATATTAAAAAATATATTTACATATCATAAGGGACATCATTAATTGAAAAACGTTATCTATTTTATATGACTATCATGGGATTTATATTTTTTAAGTTTTTAAGTAAAATATAATCAAATGGTATAAAACAAAGAGGGAATTGATAGATACCTGGATGGAGGCTCTCAGTGCAGTTCTTGGCAAGAATAGATAAGTATTTAGAAATATGATTCTTACTGTTGTGGTACACCAGCAATACTTCAAGGCAATAAATCTTGAAATTAAAACCATAAAAGTAAATACTTTTGAGTCTAATGTTTTATGAAACAATACAAACAGTTAAGTCTTTGTAATCAAAGAAGAGGGGGGATTTAGACTAAGATTTCTGACTAGCTGGACTACACTATTACATAATTATAGCACTCAGGTATAGTCAAATAAACAATAATATTTTAGTGGATAATCTACAAGGTTTTTTTGGTATTAGCACTAAACTGAGAGGTGTGATAATGAAGGAAATAACATTATTTTAAAAGGACTGTAACATGATACAACTTAGCATTAGATGTACAAGTGAGTATTTTTTAAAGTACAGAGCACAGCACAAACTTCTCTTTAAAAATGTATATTACTTATTAACTTTGAAGTGGATGTACATTACATATTTACAGTTTGTGTGTAAGACTTTTAAACATAACGGCCCATTTTAATTTTAAACATTGGTCCTGTTTTGCTCCTGAGATATCTAAACACATATCTAAACACAGAGCCACACACTGACTATTTAATAAGTGGTGCTTACTGCCAGGCCAAATGCCAACTGACAGTGCCATCTTGTGATAGTATCTATCAAAGTATGAGAGTTGAATAACCTGTACTTTGTTTTCTTTTTACTAAAAATTCAGAAGCTTTTTTTCAAAAGTAAAAGAATATGACCTCAGGTCATATTCTACTGAGGTTATTTGAGATGCTGTTCTTTCAAGTGAATCTACCTCCTTATCACCATTTTATTGGGCTCAGCCTTTCTTCCATCTTACTGAGTGTATCTTGTCTTATTTCCTTATATCTTCTTTCAAATTTCTGTACCTTTTATCTTCAACTTATCAACTGTCTACTATCTTGCACAATCTGATTTATTGTAATTTGAGAAAAATGTTACCTTGTATAATTTCTTTCTTTATTTTGACAAGAACAATTAAAACTGATAGCCAGATAATTCTCTAAAGAGCTGTTTAAAAGCACTTTCTGTTTTACCTGACTCTCATTGTATAGAAAAGAATATGCTTTTCTACCTAACTCTCACTGTGTAGAAAAGAATATATAGAGAAAAGAATATTACTTACATATGATGTAAGTAATTAATTTGATTACTTACATCATTTATAGCATTTCAATCAGTGCAGTGGATAAAATCACGTTGGAGACAACCCATTAACTAAACAGGATCTGACAGTAATAACTGGACAGTTCATTTACCACATGGGAATTATTTTCCATTGAATAATACACTTAAAAGGAAAAGTTTTCAGTGAAAAAAATATATATGGGGAAAACCTTCCTGTCTTAAAATATAATTTAATTAAGAAACCAATACATGCACATATACATTCTCATCTCATCCAATTAAAAAAAATAGAACTTATGTTATACCAGTAAAATTTTTATGTTTTGTTTGCTTCTCCTCTGATCCCTTGGATTACTACTTTCTATCTTAATAAATGTAGTGGGTAGTAGTAAAAATCAAAGTTAAATGATATGTGTTGATTTTGCAGTTGGACAACCTGCTATTAATTGGTGTTATAGCTTACTATCCAACATGGAGTGATGGATTACTAGAATAGAATTGAAATAATGCTGGATGTGAGTTCTAGCATATTTACTAGTACAAAAATGCAGGAAACTGGATATTTTGTATGTTTAAATTGGAGGGAAACAACCTTTATATCATCAAGAGCCAATCGGCCTTTTAGTAAACTATTTGGGACATTGTTTAGCAAAATGTTTGTTGTTGAATAATACCACAGATTATTGCATATTATTTTTACATTCCTGAATGTTTAGTCCAAATGTATGTGTTGTACACTTAACATGACTATAAACTTATAAATACTCTTGGACAATTATGCCACATGTTTTTGTGTATGTATGTATATGAGGTGTGTGTGTGGGTGGGTGGGTGTGTGAGTATACATGGATTTGCTAAAGCTATATTTTATTCATCCTGGCACAGACCTTACTATCAGATAGAAGGGTCCATATTTGACCTGTTATAATCTGTTTAATAATACTTTTTCTGTGTTCAGTATATTATAGTGGATATAATGTTGCCTTGGAAAGCAGAAATTTGAACTCTTTATTCAGTTTTCAGAACTTACTACATGGCTTTTAATGAGTCATTTAACTACTCTGTGCCTTACTTTACAGACCATAAAATAAGCTTATAGTTAAGTGTATAGAAAGATGATTTCCCCAGTTTTGAATTTTTATGATTTTCTATAGCAAAAAGAAATTCCTTTTCAACTTTTCCACTGTAATTTAATTTCTTCCAGGGTTGGATTAGAGAATAATCCTCTGTAGTCATTAGCACAGAAACTAAAATTAGAAATTTTCATGAGGGAACACAGAGAAGAACGTATATTAAAAACAAAAAAGTTTACCAGCTTTATTATTTCCCTGGCTTGACCAAAAATTTTGTTGAACATTTCTAATTTTATGGTACCACAATATGTCAGCGGGAGGGAAAACATTAAAAAAAAAATCCAGTGCCTTTCATTGTTTAGATGTAAATTAAATTTATATTCTGAGTTGTATTTAAGTATATATATTTTTTAAAAAAAGCAGGGATAATGACAGATAACATTCACTGAGTGTGTACTATGTGACAGTTACTGTGCCAGGAATGTAACAAGGTCAATTCCATTTAATTCTCAAAACAGCCCTATGAAATTGATTATATTATATTAATTTGGAAACAGACTTTAACTCAGAAAAAGTGCTAATCCTAGTACAAAAATATTTTTTTAATCTCATAAAATCATAGACCTACAAAGTCTTCATCCATTTTCCTGACTCTAGGCTTGACTCTACATAAAACATCCCAGAGAAATTAAAATTTATCATTTTCTAAAAAACCTTAAGGGAAAGCAATTAGCTTTCCTCCCTTGGAACTTAAGCGAATTTTAGGATCAGCAAATTACTTTTCTATCTGGTGTTGATCCTTTTTTACCCTATTCTAAAACTATAGCTTTTCTAAATTTCATGGAATTTGTAAAGTATCCTTTAATATATTTCACATAACAGTCATATACATGAAGACACTTCTTAAGTACTGGTGCAGAGAGTGTTAATTGTGATAATTGGTAACACTGCCTTTATTTGAACTAGTGACAAAAATAGCCCACTAATGAGAGTTAGATCAGAGAATTTAAGATCCTGATAACAAGTTATAGATACGTTAATTGGATGTAGTATTGAAAATGGAGAAGGTAATAATCATGGCACATGGTTCTGCAAATAAATGACCTGAATAGAAGAGAAGGTGGAGAAGGAAGGCTAAGGGAGAAGTTCAAGTCCACAGACAACCCTGGGAACTCGGAATATGAAATCCAATGTGATGGATCTCCCACAGGGCAACATTTTAATCTCCTTTCTTCCCACTCCCTCCCCGCCTCATTGTCTCAGATCTGTTGCTTTGTTGGATTTTTACTTTTTTTATTTGTTTTTTCTTTTTGGCTGTTTTTAGGAACAATTACTATCCAAGCCTTTATTTTCCATTTTTGTCCCTTTTCTTCCTTGTTTTACCATTTCTGAAAAGAAACTACTTTCTATAGCTGGGCTTAAGCAGTAGGCAAAGAAAATTGTGGCTACAAGAAAAAAAGGTGGTTATTTTTTGTTTGTTTTACTGCATGAGTCTATACCTAAACAAGCCATTCCCTTTAATATTCTTAAAATGTATTCTGGTTCAGTTATGAGAATGTGTTGCTGATAAATATTGCTTTATTTCTAACAAAAAAAATTAGTATCTTTAAAAATTTCCCTTACAGGTTTTACCCAAAGTGAGGATTAAGTAATATTATATATGTAGACAGATACATATACACATATATCAGTTAATCTTTTACTAATAGATTTTATAATAATTACTTTATTGATAACTAAGCCATAGTTTCCCAATAAAACTAAAAGTAAACAAGAGGAAAATTATAAAAATAAATAAAACCTGAAAATTAAAAGAGAATTTTAAAAGTGATCCTATTTTAAGGTGGAAAAAGAACTCTAAAATTCCAAAGCAAAAAGGAATTAACACAAGAAAGAGACTATTCAATGTCAAAACCTAATGCTGTAGCAATAAAATTTATCTCGGTAACATTTTACTGAGTTGCTTTTAATATCTACAACAGAAAGAATGAAAATGATTAACCTAAGTATTAAACTTAACCTATAAGAGGAATACAATAAGTCAAAAGAAAATAGGATGGAATTATTAAAGGTGAAACTAACAAAATACAAGAAAAAAAGAATAAAAATGTAAAATTTGACCCCATAAAAAATGAATAGCATCCATAAACCCTTGGAAATTGTAATTTAGACAGAGAGAAAAGAAATTTTAAAAAGAATTACACCACCAAGAACAAGAAATCAAATAAAAGTATTGCCACAGAAGACATGAAAAGTGCTACATAGACAATAAATGTTAAAATCTAAAGGAAATAAATATTTTCTAGTAGAATATAAATTGCCAAAATTGACAAAAGAAGAGGTTGGTATCATGAATTATAGAATTTAGCCAATACTCACTGATGAAAACCAGCAAATCACTAATGACTTTTAACTGGCATGACAGGGCTTTTTCAAAGGGGTTATCTCAGCAAGTTTGATCATTTCAAAGTGGTTTATCTACCCCATGCCAAAACAGAATTGACTAAATAAGATTAACAACAGAATTTCATTTCTGTATTAACATATTTACTGGCTCAGTCCCATATCAGCAACCTCTACTAGAAACTAAATAATTTGATCAAGATTCCCTGAAACATTTTTCAGATAATCAAGCAATCAACTTTTTTTTTTTTTTTTTTTTTCAGTATGCGGGCCTCTCACTGTTGTGGCCTCTCCCCTTGTGGAGCACAGGCTCCGGCGTTCGGGCTCAGCAGCTATGGCTCATGGGCCTAGCCGCTCCGTGGCATGTGGGATCTTCCCAGACCAGGGCACGAACCCATGTCCCCTGCATCTACAGGCAGACTCTCAACCACTGCGCCACCAGGGAAGCCCCGAGCAATCAACTTTTAATGAGCATCCATTGGGCATTCAGCCTCTATCGTGCATTTTCTTAGCTCTAAATCTTGCCCTCTTGCCAATACTTTTTCACCTGTTATGGAAAGACATGCTATCAATAGATTTCACATTTCTGTTGCAGGAGTAACTCCCTATATACCAACAAAACTATTCTGTATGCTCACACTTTTCATGATCTCATTGTTGGTGGTGTAGGCAAGGGTGGTTTATGCATCTGAGTTTTGTTGTAGTCACTGTCCCCAAATTATCTGTCCAACCTGCTGTCCTTTGTAATTCAGTTCAATATGCACTTTTGTCTACTAATTTCCAGTCATTGTGCTCAGCACATGGGGCCTAAAATTTTAATAAGACAACATAATTTCCCTTAAACTATTTATACTCCAAATATAAATAATAATAGTAATTCACTACAGTAAATTCTGATGAATGGACACATGGATGATTGACTCCTGATTTTACCATTACTCACTGTGTGAACATCAGTAAGTTTCTCATTTTAAAAAAAAGTATTATACTGGGTTTTATGAAGACAATCCTACACAAGAAAAAACTTACATCCATAATTGTATTTATTTAAAAAAGAATAATAAAATAAATCTCCATGTGCAAAATTCCAGATTAAAGCACACAATATTACCAATGATTTTGTAGCCTCCTGCTGTTTCCTCCTTGAATGTATCACTTTTTCTACTCACTCAAATTAAAAGAACTTTCAAATTTTATTTTTCATTGTGTTTTATTATGTGTGTGTTTATTTGTAAACAGTATATAGTTGATTTAGTTTTATCTGATTTTGAAATTTAAAAATGGTATCTTAACTACATGACTTTTTTGAAAGTTGGAAGTTCTCATGGTGATGACAGAAATGCAAGAAGGCAAGTCAACTTCATAAACATGAAGACTTTCAAGTATGGAGACTTTGCTCACTTCCTGCCTATTAGCATTCCATAGCTAAGCCCAGAGTAATAGCTCAGGGAAAGATACACCTCTTTATTGGAAGGAACTGCAAAACAACATGCCAAAGGGCTTAAACAGCAAGAGGTACAAATACTTAAGAACGTTAATGTTAACGCTGTCTCCACATTAAGTGTCTTTTGTAACTTCTTTAAGAAAACTTCTCAAGTATTGCTAATGTTTTAACATTGTATTTTAAAATCTTACGAAGTTAGGAGAGATCATGTGAAATCAGTTAATGAGTTCAAATTTTTATCCTCTTTCTAATTTTCTTATTTTGCATTAATTCATAAGATGGAAGGCTTGCCAACACAACATAATATAACACATTGCTCTGATGGTATAAGGGATACACAATATTTACTGCAATAAACACTAAAATAGTAAGAAAATTTGAAATATCGTCCATTCTAGGTATGAAAGTTAAAGAAGTTGGACTGATATTTTTTTAAGAAACTAAAATAATGTTCATTGCTAATCCCCAGATGAATTACCTGAAACTAGGTAGAATAAAAGCAAATATTCAGCAAACTAAAAGCAATTCATTACCTCAATTGTGGTTATGGCTTCATTATACATTTTAGAAATATATGGTTTATTGTATTATAGTTATATTTCAGTAAAGCTGTTTTTAAAGGTGCTTTATCAAACTATATGAGTCATCGGCCCATGTTAAGTTGAACAGATATGGACTAAAAGGCAGTGTTCAAGTGGAGTTTCCTCAAGTGTTCAAGTGGAACATCCTCAGGAAAAGTAAAATAACTTAAAATGCATCATGTATAGGTATATTAGAAAACCTTCCAGTGTCCTGGGTGGTATTTGTAATTGTCTACTTTCTGTGTAGGTTTTAAATATAATTGGGTTTCCCAGAGTGAGGACATGAAAGAAATTCTGTGAGATCTATCTGGCTGTTTAAGTATATAATAATAACAAATAACACTTAGAAAACATCTAGACAAGATGGGGAAAGAGCTAAAATCTACCAGAACTTTCCCAAAGAGAAGACACTACACTCTGCTGTGTATTAGAAAATAACCACCTATCCTTTTCTTTGTTGGGAAGTGTGTAAAGTTCTTCTATCTTTAAGAAAGCTTTATAATGTACAAATCATTCTTTGAAAGTCCTCTATAAGGGAGAAGAGACACATGAAGGTAGGAATAGATAATGCTTAGGATTTCTTTCTCTTCTGCATTCTAAATGAGAAGAAAAATTGAAGCTATGAGTTCAGGATAAATCTTGAAAGACCATGTGGATTTAACTTACGAATACTGATTAGATTTCAGATATCCTCTCAATAATTAAAAAAAAAGAAAAGTGAAGTGTATTTTGCTCTCCTTCCACAACCATGGATGGATTGCTGTTTATCCTATTTTGGATGCATATGGATTAGACACATGAATTCTTAAAAACAAAATGAGGATACAATTTACATTCTTAGTTTTGCCTATTATTATTATCCTGTACTTATACACAGCAAAGTAAAAATAAATCAAATGTATACGATCAATTTAAGACTACTTGTTCTTGAGAGGAAATAAATATGCATCTCACGTTTTCTTTAATTTGGTGGGTGGGGAGGGGAGATAACTTTCAACATGAAGAGTAACGGGAGTAGTTCGAATCCAAATGAGAATTTATAAGATGTTTCGAAGAAGTCCAAAGGTGTTATAATAGAGGATGAATTCTCTCAATTACACCCTTCAGTGCTACAAAAGCTATAAAGCTCCTAACATTTTTTATGTCAAAAATCACCCTTCCAATGGTTTTCAAAGCAAGTGCTTCATGCTATGGCAGAGAACATATGTTTAATCTGTACGGATGATATGAGGTTTGATTATTTATATTGAATTTGTGCTAGTATCAAGAAATACAAGTCTTACCTAATCAAGTTCAACACTTTCAAGAAAGAAAAGCACATTGTGCTCTTTTCCTTATGACCTCATAAAGAGCATGCAAAAGTTGCAGATTTAAATCCTAATTAACTTATATAAACATAAAACAATGAATATTAGATAATAAATGGGTCATAAATGTGAGAAAAATAAGAGACAGTGTTTTGTGTCAAGCCCTTTCTTACAAGAACTTTTCATGTCTATCTAAAACCAAAAGGTTGAGATATATTCTACTTTGATCACAAAATAGAGATGAATTTGTTTTCCTTTTTATTTTAGTTGTTACTCCTTGTGTAGGTACCGTGTAAAAATAGTTACATTTTAAACAGAATAATCAATGAATATCATGTAGTTACATTTACAAACCATCTATGTAACTTGACTCCTATAACCAGTTTGACTTAAAAAGTGTCTTATATTTCCACTTTAAAATAGAATTATAGAAGCATTTTAAGTTTCACCACTTTCTATTGTCTTAATTTGGGATAGGAAATGGTCTTTAATATACATACCAATCACAAAACAATTTGCCACGGCCTGTTGCATTCATTGAGGAATTGCAGCTCAAATAATGGACCTTGGGAAATATTGTCCAGAACAATTAGCAAAGTCAGCCAGGTGAGCCGGTGTAGAGGATGCTACTGGATCCCACCCAGATCCTCTTTACCAGCTGGGACACCCATTTCTCAAATGCTGTATATTTTAGCAGCTAAAAACTCACTTTGCTCCCCTCTCAGAAAAATCGTCCTCTGCCAGATACAAGAAACTTCATGCTCCCTACCTGAGAAGTCCGTCAATGGACTGATGGTACAAAGTGCTGGTTATTTGACTTCAAGGGGAACTAACATTCTGGTGTTATTTGGCCTCTAATACTTTTTCCCTGGGATCATACTGAAGATTGTCTCCAGCTGAGATTAGGTTCTTACTGAGCTTTTTTTCTCCTACCCTGTCTGGCTTCCCTCATTTCTTTTCTCCTGAAAGCTTACTGTACTCTAGTTTATGATGTTTCCATGGTGGTGTGTTATACATGTATACTGGAATTGAACAATTACATAAATTAATAGCAGTTTGTGTGAACCAAGTTCTCACTGTTTGAGTGAGAGGTTACACACAAGCAAGGGAAGAAGTCTAGAATGATCCTAGTGGTAATGTATTAGACTTGGAGACATCAGTATGAGCTAATGTTTAGGATAATATGGATACAGTGATTATATATAGAGATAACAATAGATATGTGTACACACACAGACTAGTATGCACACATATATTTCCTTGCAGTGTCAGGTCAGGGGGCCTAGAAGCAGCAACAACCCTGTAGCAACAAACACATTTAGCACCCAGATCTTGGTTTTTAATACTATTCTCGAGTGAAAGGAATCAGGACTACTTGAAGAAATGGCTGATTCTACTACTGTGACAGGAAATACAAGATGTTCCTGGAGAAAATATTAGCACCACAGTGTAAGGAGCTGCTCAAGCATACATATGCACAAACACAGGCACACACACACACAATAACCACAGCATCAAAAGACCACAGAAGCCAATTGAAAGAGCTAGTGATAGTCAAAGCTGGAGCAATTTGAGCAATAAAATCGTTTTGGATTATAACCTAATATATAAGGTAAATGTTCATGAGTCCATACTGATACAAATAAATGATTGAATAAATTAATAAATGAGGAAGAACAGACAAAACTCTCATGTAGAGGATTTCTCAATAGTTTAATGTATCCCACCCTCAAAAAGGTGGAATAGAACTCCCACTCCTTAAGTGGGCTATGCACAGTGACTTCCAAAGAATACAATATGGAAAGGGGGAAAATGTAAAGCAACAGTAGAGAAACTTGACAAATGCCACCTTAGCCAGGTGATCAAGATTAGCATTAACAGTGATAAGTGATGTTGACAGTATAGCTGACACTTGAATAACATGGCCTTGAACTGCTCTGGTCCACGTATATGAAAGTATTTTTCAGTAATAAGTACCACAGTACTGAATGATCCGTGGCTGGTTGAATTCCTGGATGCAGAACCGCTATAAGGAGGAATGGTGGTTACGGGATGACTATAAGTCATAAGTAGATCTTTGACTGCTGGGAGGGTCAGCAGCCCTAACCATCATGTTGTTCAAGGGTCAACTGTGTATATCCTTGATAAGATATGACAGCTACTTTACCTCTCTGGTATTTCTATCCAACACCCATACCCCCAGTCTAATCATGAGAAAAACATTAGACAACACTAACAGAGGTACAATATACAAAACATCTAATCAATAGTTCTCAGCCCTGTCAAGATAATCAAGAACAAGGAAAGCCTGAGAAACTGTCACAACCAAGAGGAGCCTAAGGAGACATGACAATTAAATATAATGTGGTATCTTAAATGGGATCTTAGAGGAGAAAAGGAACATCAGGTAAAAACTAAGGAAATATGAATAAAGAATGGACTTTAGTTATTAATATGCATCAATGTTTACTCATTTATTGACATATGTACCATCTTTGTAATTTTTCTGTAAATCTGAAACTATTCTAAAATTTAAAACATTTTAAAAAGTACTACTTTGAAAGGAACCATTGTTGCCATTTATATATATATATATATGTATATGTATATATGTATATATCCCTTTTCGTGTGTGGAGGTTTTAAGTACTGTACAAGCAAGTTACTATCACAAAACAGAAAGCATTTAAAGTTTATGATTATATCTGAACAGAAAGTTCACTTTCTTTGTTTTTCTTTGGTAATTAGTTTGCTTCTGCTTATCTTTATTTCCAAAATATTCTGCATTGTTTTAGTATTTTATAATATCATCTACATAAATTTTATACTATTTTACTTATTGTTTTGTAATATTGTTTTCTGTTTTCTACAATCTTATCTTTTGGATTTGTAAACACAAGAACTAATAAAATTTATTCTAGATGAATATGATTACATATACAGAAGAATTTCTTTTCAAAACAAGAACATCTTTAATTTTTAACTCTTTTCAGTTTTAGGCTGATATTTCAGTAACTTCCAGACCTCTTTTTCCTTCCCGTCTACAATGCTATAGGCTCTGTCTGATCAGAAATTCCTATCATAGTCATCGACTAGCTGAATTCAACATTTGATCTATTTGTTGCACAAGCCAATGTACAGACCCAGCATGTACAACTTCTGTCTTGCTCCTGACACTCAAGAAAGAGAAATACTTTAATCTCAAAAATAAGTAAAATGAAATATCTGAATATGCTTGCTAAATTCATGTGATATTTAAAAACAATCTTAAAACTAGTATTAGGGCAAAACTCCATATATGGTAAACCCAGAGTTAAGACATGAAGTCAACTTTAGACTTAAACTTTATAATGCATAATAGATTTTTATCATGTATATGTGTGTATGCTCTATTGTCTTACAAAATTTAATGTTAAATAGCATATATCTACATCTGGATATAACCTACATAAGTAAATGTCATGTCTAACAAAAAAAAATACTAAAAGGAAAAACTTCTTTCTCTTAGCAAATATGATCTAGCTGGATTCTAATTGCTACAGTCTATTAGTAAATGAAACATGTTTACATTTCATAAGCATGTCTGAATTTCACTAAGTCCACGTATCATGCCTGGGGTATAATGCAAACAACACATACATAAGTTTAAGTTTTTCCTAGAGAAAAAAATTGTCTTGGAAAAGATGCATCATGTTTTTTGAGGTACTTGTTTTAATTTCTTAATTAAAATATTTTAAATGCTTCAATATCTAATTTATATTACTTTTCTAAATAACAATTTAATTCACTATGTGCTTTCCTTTAGTAAATGATAAATATATAAACACACACATGCATGTTTTCACAAATGTCTGAGTGTGTGTGTGCATTATATACTATATCTGTACTCCTATGCAAGATTAGGAAGTAAAGCATACATGCACAAATTTCACTTGATAAACAATCAATTTTGTTTTCATTAAATTATGCACAAAGTGCCCTATTTTCTATTTATCAGAACTGTTCCAAAATATCAAAGAACAGTAACCTATATGTTTACCATATTTATTCTACATATGGCTTTTTTGAAAATGCTAATCATGGTAAGTTTTGAAACTTTTAATAGAAGGAAGTTGCTATAGAAACGTGAAGTGTATTAATTTTACATCCACATAAAATGTACGTTTTATTTAGAAGCTAAGGATGAGAAAAGGAGTGAGAATATATAGTATCCTTAAATAAACTTAGTATGTTAAAAATATCTAATACTTTGATTTAGCTATTGAATTACCAAAAGTAATACTTGTATTCTATATTTATCCAAATATCTAGTCCTATTTTCTTACTTAAAAAAAAATTAAAACAGCAATGAAAAAATAGTAGGTTCTCCAGAACTCTCTTTCTTCTAAAAAGTTTATCTGAATAAAACTCTAATATTTAGTGTGGATGATTTAGGGTGAAGATTTTAATCTTTAAAGTGAGCAGTTTAGAATATATTCATATGATTACTCATAGACCATGATGTTCAAATACTAATTACTGTCATTTCCTTTCACCATTGTACCAAAAAATAAAGAAATTTTGGGGTCAAATACTTTAAAATACATGTAGATGGTACACATACACTTCTATGACTTTGATCTCCTACAATAATATAAAAATTCTGTTATATAATTCTCAAATCACAAGACAATTATAAGAGATAGGTGGGAGATATTAAATATACTTTACCTGTATTTAGTACTTTATGAATTAAATATTAATGTCACATTCACTAAAACTAGTAAAATTAATTTATGGAGAGAATTACACACTCAAGAAGTGTATTTAACAATTACAAAAGCATAAGAAAAAAATGTATAAACTTGTACTACTGCAAAACCTGAAAGTGACTCTATAGAAAGAAGAGTCAAATCAAGGAAAACACTTTAATGGCTGGATATTTTCTTGCATATCAAAATAGTTTGCAGGCATAAAAACCAAATACAAAAACACATTAGTGTGTTTACAAATTACATTTAACTTTTACAAATTTAAGACCACAGGCGAACAGAGCTGAAAAGAAGATTGTTTGGGCCTCCCTGGTGGCGCAGTGGTTGAGAGTCCGCCTGCCGATGCAGGGGATGCGGGTTCGTGCCCCGGTCTGGGAGGATCCCATATGCCGCGGAGCGGCTGGGCCCGTGAGCCATGGCCGCTGAGCCTGCGCGTCCGGAGCCTGTGCTCCACAACGGGAAAGGCCACAACAGTGAGAGGCCCGCGTACAGAAAAAAAAAAAAAAAAAGAAGAAGATTGTTTTACCATAGTTCGCATTTTTTCACATTTTCTTCTACCCTCCTAGTCCAATTGATAATACAGATCACCAACATAAAGAAGATTTTAGAAGATTTAAAAACATATGTATATCTTCTAAATGAATAACACATGAAATTTTATTTAATATTATGCAGTAGTATTTACAAAATTTTCAGGTAAAATGCAGATTGTGATTATAGCACATTTTCAGAAAACCTAGAAGAGTAACCAAATTGTTTGGTTTATAAAATCTCACAAACTTCTAGGTTGATGCTTGAGAGTTTCAATATATAATTTTTTTAATATGGAAACAATTTTTTCTTTAAAGAGAAAGCTACAACTACATTGAAATTTTAAATGTTTAAAACTAGACAGTTCTCAAGGTTTTTTATAAATTAACTTAGTTCCTAAAATAAATAATCCAAAAACTTCAAACAACAAATAAGTCCATCCAAATTTTAAAATGTTGACATGAAGATCCCTAAAAAAACTTAAGCAGACCCCTCCCAAAGGAAAGAGAAGTGAGACTTATTTACACTAGGAGAATGTGATCTCCATAAGTCAGGCTTCTGAAACCTCTGAAGTTAAGTTCATTGCTAGAGAGACCAGATCAAGATTCTTGATCAACTTAGGGAACACAAATTTTTATAGCAAATCAAAATGATTCTTCAAGACCATAGGGTCACATTTGACTAACAATGTGAGCCACTTATGCAATTTAAGTTTTTCTAGCAACATATAAGTTATAAAGGCAAAAATAAACAGGTGAAATTTTAATATTTGAAATAATCACATTAGTGTAGAATCAACATAAAAATTATTGATGAAAACGTATTTCACATTTCTTTTTGCTAAGTTTTGAAATCTAGCATGTATTTTACGTGTATCCATATCTAAATCTGGACTGGGCAGTACAGCACTATGATGTGTTAGAGGAACTTCAGTACCAGGAAGTTAAATAACATACAAATTTGAAATTCTCTGATCTGGGAGGATACTGGTCTCTGTTGCTTTGACTGACCTGCTGCTTTTTTGTTTAACACCTTAGAATCATGCTCTCTATTTGAATGTTGCTGTTTCCAACAAACTAGCCAAGTTTTGTCCTTCACAGCCTCAGAGAGACCAGAGGAACCATCAATAACTCAGATCTAGTTTAATTTCCTTATTAACTTGATTCTGCATACTTTTCACAAGCAGTCTGGAAACTTGTTTTCCAAGCTGATTTCCCAAAGTCTCAGAACCATTGTTAAAGTCTCCAAACATCAGAAAAACAGAGTCACAGCCAACACTTTTCTGCCTTGAAAAACTGCCACTTTTGAAGGGAGTTTTTCCTAAGAGATGAAAGCAAAGCAAAAAAAAAAAAAAAAGGAGAAAAAGAGAAAAAGAAGGCTACTACAATATTTGAGTAGAAAAGTTCTACATATTTTACTCTGAAAATAATGTTTAAAATTGAAAATCATGAATTTTGGAAGAAAGACTTCAGCTAGACCACAAACGGAAGACAGAATCTGAATATTAAAATTAATGTAATATATATTATAGGTATATATTCTATATTCCTAGCAATAGAGATTCCATTTGTCAATGTTGAATTTGACTGGCTAAAATTTCCCATTTATCCTTCACATCAAAATATTGTCCTGTAATTAAAATTCCATTGTGTTGATCCTAAACTCTTAGAGTGCATTCTAAATTTGTTTCAGTACTACTGGAACATAAGATGTCATGACAGTCCATCACAATCTTTTTTTTTTTTTTTTTTTTTTTTTTTTGCGGTACACGGGCCTCTCACTGTTGTGGCCTCTCCCGTTGTGGAGCACAGGCTCCGGACGCGTAAGCTCAGCTGCCATGGTTCATGGGCCCAGCCGCTCCACGGCATGTGGGATCTTCCCGGACTGGGGCACGAACCCGTGTCCCCTGCATCGGCAGGCGGATTCTCAACCACTGTGCCACCAGGGAAGCCCCCATCACAATCTTTTGAATACAATTTCTATTTAAAATGTTTTATTCACTGTAGCATTTCTTAAACATTACAGATAATAAAAAGAGGTCAAAAAATATGCCCTTCCATTTGTCACTGTTTGACTTTGGATTATGAAAAGTGTGTTTAACCTTTTATTTCCTAGAGAAGAAATTATGTAAAGGTATGTGAGTTGTGTAATAACCAAACTATGAGTGTGCTCTTTAAGCCTCCAGGAAAGCACTCTGACATACACTATTTAATGCTTTAAATTTGTGCTCTTGTAAAGGTCAGAGAAAAAAGAAAAATTTCAAGGCACTAAGTATAGTAAATGTGGGGAAAAACTTTGTGATTCATTGAATGACTGTTTTAAAAGAATCTAATATTTTCTAGATGAGTTGAACTATTAAGAATGTACATGCTCTGCTATCATAATAAAAAGTCTTTCAAAAAGAGTTGATCCATAAGGAATCTATGTGACACATAAACCTACAATCAAAATTTTAATTACAGAGAAAACATTAGGCATCTGTTTAAAAGCCTGTACCACCATTTCTGGGATCATGATGTCAATTCCCAAACACATCTGAAGGATTTAATGTATTTTCCACTATTAATCTGGTGCTTGCTCATGATGAAGCAAAAGCCAATATGCCAGACAACTTCTATGAGTATTTTCCAAAACCATTTTCTCTTAGTAATTACAATGTATTTTAGGCTTCCAAAAATATTAACAAATAAACCACTGAGAAAAAAATAGAAAAATATTTTCAGACTAATTGTTTATGAACATATGTGTTGGTCTTTCAGGGGAAAACTCTATTAAAGAGTTATACTTTTTTTTTAAAGCATGCTGTTAGATGAATTACATGAGAAAATATTTCTTATTCTTATAGTAAGGAAAAGTATCATATTATATGACTAATAAAAAATAAAAACCAGACAACTTTTTTTATTTTTAGTAGTGACATTTGCCTGGACAATTCAAATTGTCACAAAAGAATTTTTTGGTAAGAAATATATACACATTGGAAACTCCATATTAGCCCATGAAAGAATGTAGCTCTCATGTTTTAAGGCTAATCTCTTTCTTTCTATCCCCTGGTCTCCAAAGGCATACACAAAAATAATTTACAGTAAATGTAGAATAAAATTATTTTGAAACAATAGCAGGTTTGAGTGGCACCATCAATCATAAACCATGATGTGATTTCTACTTTTCCTCTAAAGTTTATCATTTATCCAGATTTTCATGAAGCATAACTGATTATTTCAATGTAGAGTTTCTAATCATTTTCTTCCTCTTTTACCATTGACAGATAGTTGATAAACTCACCACCCCATTATATTTTCCTCCCTCTACCTCTTCACTCCAGTAGTTTCTCTAGTACATAATTGCCAAATTAAACTTACTAAAATATGACTTTTCTTATTATCTTTCCCCACCCAGCCCCTATAATGGTAAAATTCTTTGATGGCATCCCAGTAGCCAAAAAACATAGTAAGTAAGTAACACTGGCATTAAAGATCATTCATGCTCTGATAATCAACTACTCTCTACATTTTGGCTTGTACAATACTACTCCCTCCATTAATCACTCATCCAGTCTATTTAGTCACTTAATTTTCTCTGAAACCTCCACCTCTGCAACTTCTCTCCTCTTACTCCTTATGCTGAGAATTCTCTGCTGCTCATTTTCAATTATCTAGTTCCACACTTCCCTCAAAGGCACAGTTCTGCTAAGTCCCAACATGAAATATATAACACTATCCCTCTTTTGAACAGTTTATTTGCTGTCCTTTTTCACATTAAAAAAATGTATACACTTTTATTTCTATATAGGTTTGCAATTTCCCTGAGGACAGGCAACATCTCTTATTCAGCTCTTAAGCCCTAGGATTCTAGCATAAGACTTGGATATACTTAGAGTCAAGTAACAATAAACAAAATCAATATCTTGATACTGCTGACAATACTTCATGTTAAAATTATTTACCTTTCAGGTTGAAAAACACTTCAGCTTTCTGGCTACTAACAATCTCCTCAGTTCTACTCAAATAGACTACTAATAATAGCCATATGCTAGTAGATTTCATTTCATCCCCAAAACAATGAAAACTCAGCAATTAACCAGCAGCTGCTGGTTTACCTTCCGTATTATCCACTGAACATTAATTCTGTAGAATACAAAATTATTCTATCACAGAATATGCATTTTAATCATAAAATGCACACTGACAAAGTACTAAATGGTACTCAATATCATTAGTCATCTGAGAAATTCCAGTTAAATCATAATGACAGGAGAGACCTTCAAGATGGCGGAAGAGTAAGACATGGAGATCACTTTCCTCCCCACAAATACATCAGAAATACATCTACATGTGCAACAACTCCTACAGAACACCTACTGAACACTGGCAGAAGACCTCAGACTTCCCAAAATGCAAGAAACTCCCCCACGTACCTGGGTAGGGCAAAAGAAAAAAGATAAAACAGAGACAAAAGAATAGGGATGGGACCTGCAGCTTGGGGAGGGAACTGTGAAGGAGGAAAAGTTTCCACACACTAGGAAACCCCTTCACTGGTGGAGACAGGGGGTGGGAGGGGGGAAGCTTCAGAGCCATGGAGGAGAGTGCAGCAACAGGGGTGCAGAGGGCAAAGCAGAGAGATTCCTGCACAGAGGATCGGTGCCGACCAGCACACCAGCCTGAGAGGCTTGTCTGCTCACCCGCCAGGATGGGTGGGGGCTGGGAGCTGAGGCTCAGGCTTCCGTCAGATCCCAGGGAGAGAACTGGGGTTGGCTGCATGAACACAGCCTGAAGGGGGTTAGTGTGCCACAGCTAGCCAGGAGGGAGTCCGGGAAAATGTCTGGAATTGCCTAAGAGGAAAGAGACCATTGTTTTCGGGTGCATGAGGAGAAGGGATTCAGAGCACCACTTAACCGAGCTCCAGGGATGGGCGAAAGCCACGGCTATCAGTGTGGACCCCAGAGACGGGCATGAAATGCTAAGGCTGCTGCTGCAGCCACCAAGAAGCCTGTGTGCAAGCACAGGTCATTATCCACACCTCGCCACCCAGGAGCCTGTGCAGCCTGCCACTGCCAGTGTCCCATGATCCAGGGACAACTTCCCCAGGAGAACACATGGTACACCTCAGGCTGGTGCAATGTCTCGCCAGCCTCAGCTGCCACAGGCACACCCTGCATTCTATGCTCCTCCCTCCCCCTGGCCTGAGTGAGCCAGATGCCCCTAATAAGCTGCTACTTTAACCCAGTCCTGTCTGAGGGAAGAACAGACGCCCTCAGGAGACCTACATGCAGAGGCGGGGCCAAATCCAAGGCTGAAGCCCAGGAGCTGTGCAAACAAATAAGAGAAAGGGAAATCTCTCCCAGCAGACTCAGGAACAGCAGATTAAATCTGCACAGCCAACTTGACGTACCCTGCATCTGTGGAATACCTGAATAGACAACAAATCATACCAATACTGAGGCCATGGACTTTGGGGACAATGATATATATATATATTTTTCCTTTTTCTCTTTTTGTGAGTATATATGTGTATGCTTCTTTGTGTGATTCTGTCCGTATAGCTTTGCTTTTACCATTTCTCCTAGGGTTCTCTCTGTCTGTTTGTTGTTGTTGTTGTTGTTGTTGTTTTTAGTAAAGTTTTTAGCACTTGGTATCTTTGGTAGATTTTTTTTTTTTGGTTTGGTTTTTCTCTTCTTTCTTTTTCTGTATTTTTTTAATAATAATTTTTTATTTTAATAAATTTATTTTATTTTATATCATTTTTCTCTTTCTTTCATTTTTTCTCCCTTTTTGTATGAGCTGTGTGGCTGACAGGGTCTTGGTGCTCTGGCCGGGTACCAGGCATGTGCCTCTGAGGTGGGAGAGCTGAGTTTAGGACATTGGTCCACCAGAGACCTCCAGGCTCCACGTAATATCAAATGGCGAAAGCTCTCCCACAGATCTCCATCTCAACGTTATGACCCAACTCCACTCAACGACCAGCAAGCTACAGTGCTGGAAACCCTAGGCCAAACAACTAGCAAGACAGGAACACAACCCCACCCATTAGCAGAGAGGATGCCTAAAATCATAATAAGGTCACAAACACCCAAAAAACACAACCAGATGCGGTCTTACTCAGTAGAAAGACAAGACCCAGGCTCATCCACCAGAACACAGGCACTAGTCACCTCCACCAGGAAGCCTACACAACTCACTGAACCAACCTTAGCCACTGGGGGCAGACACCAAAAACAACGGGAACTATGAACCAGCAGCCTGAGAAAAGGAGACCCTAAACATGGTAACTTAAGCAAAATGAGAAGACAGAGAAACACACAGCAGATGAAAGAGCAAGGTAAAAACCCATGAGACCAAACAAATGAAGAGGAAATAGGCAGTCTACCTGAAAAAAGAATTCAGAGTAATGATAGTAAAGATGATACAAAATCTTGGAAGTAGAATGAAGAAAATACAAGAAGTGTTTAATAATAACCTAGAAGAACTAAAGAGAAAACAAATAATGATGAACAATACAATAAATGAAATTAAAAATACTCTAGAAGGGATCAATAGCAGAATAACTGAGGCAGAAGAACGGAGGAGTAACCTGGAAGATAAAATAGTGGAAATAATTGCTTCAGAGCAGAATAAAGATAAAAGAATGAAAAGAAATGAGGACAGTCTCAGAAGCCTCTGGGACAACATTAAAGGCACCAATATTCGAATTATAGGGGTCCCAGAGGAAGAAGAGAAAAAGACAGGGACTGAGAAACAATTTGAAGAAATTATAGTTGAAAACTTCACTAATATGGGAAAAGAAATAGGTAATCAAGGCCAGGAAGCACAGAGAGTCCCATACAGGATAAATCCAAGGAGAAACATTCCAAGACACATATTACTCAAACTATCAAAAATTAAATACAAAGAAAAAATATTAAAAGCAGCAAGGGAAAAACAACAAATAACATACAATGGAATCCCCATAAGTTTAGAGTTTTTCTTCATATTTCAGCAGAAACTCTGCAAGCCAGAAGGGAGTGTCAGGACATATTTAAAGTGATGAAAGGGAAAAACCTACAACCAAGATTACACTAACCAGCAACGATATCATTCAGATTTCATGGAGAAATTAAAACCTTTACAGACAAGCAAAAGCTAAGAGAATTCAGCACCACCAAACCAGTTTTACAACAAATGCTAAAGGAGCTTCTCTAGGCAGAAAACACAAGAGAAGGAAAATACCTACGAAAAGAAACCCAAAACAATAAAGAAAATGGTAATAGGAACATACATATCGATAACTACCTTAAATGTAAATGGATTAAATGACCCAACCAAAAGGCATAGACTGGCTGAATGGATACATAAACAAGATCCATATATATGCTGACTACAGGAAACCCACTTCAGACCTACGGACACATACAGACTGAACGTGAGGTGGTGTAAACAGATATTCCATGCAAAATGGAAATCAAAAGAAAGCTGGAGTAGCAATTCTCATATCACACAAAATAGACTAAAATAAAGACTATTAGAAGAGAGAAAGAAGGACACTACATAATGATCAAAGGATCAATCAAAGAACAAGATATAACAACTTTAAATATTTATGCACCCAAAAATGGAGTACCTCAATACATAAGGCAAGTATTAACAGCCATAAAAGGAGAAATCGACAGTAACACAGTCATAGTAGGGAAATTTAATACCCCATTTTTCACCAATGGACAGATCATCCAAAATGAAAATAAATAAGGAAACACAAGCTTTAAATGATATATTAAACAAGATGGACTTAATTGCTATTTGTAGAACATTCCATCCAAAAACAACAGAATACACTTGCTTCTCAATTGCTCATGGAACATTCTCCAGGATAGATCATATCTTGG
Organism: Mesoplodon mirus; assembly: GCF_964341445.2. Taxonomy (NCBI): domain Eukaryota; kingdom Metazoa; phylum Chordata; class Mammalia; order Artiodactyla; family Ziphiidae; genus Mesoplodon; species Mesoplodon mirus. The sequence goes on from NC_138984.1 coordinate 50,286,653, forward strand.
GTCACAAATCAAGCCTTCAAAAATTTAAGGAAATTGAAATTGTATCAAGTATCTTTTCCGAACATAAGGCTAAGGGACTAGATATCAATTACAGGAAGAATCTGTAAAAAAATACACACGTAATGAAGCTAAATAATACACTACTTAATAACCAAGAGATCACTGAAAAAATCAAAACAGAAATCAAAAAATACCTAGAAACAAATGACAATGACAACACAATGATCCAGAACCTATGGGATGCAGCAAAAGCATTTCTATGAGGGAAGTTTAGAGCAATAAAATCCTACCTCAAGAAACAGGAAACATCTCAAATAAACAACCTAACCTTACACCTAAAGTAATTAGAGAAAAAAGAACAAAAAAACAACAAAGTTAGCAGAAGGAAAGAAATCATAAAGATCAGATCAGAAATAAATGAAAAAGAAATGAAGGAGGTGATAGCAAAGATCAATAAAACTAAAAGCTGGTTCTTTGAGAAGATAAACAAAATTGATAAACCATTAGCCAGACTCATCAAGAAAATAAGGGAGAAGACTCAATTCAACAGAATTAGAACTGAAAAAGGAGAAGTAACAACTGACACTGAAGAAATACAAAGGATAATGAGAGATTACTACAAGCAGCTATATGCCAAAAAAATGGACAACCTGGAAGAAATGGACACATTCTTAGAAAAGCACAACCATCAGAGACTGAACCAGGAAGAAACAGAAAATATAAACAGACAAATCACAAGCACTGAAAGAGAGACTGTGATTAAAAATCTTGCAACAACCAAAGCCCAGGACCAGATGGCTTCGAAGGCAAATTCTATCAAACATTTAGAGAAGTGCTAACACCCATCCTTCTCAAACTCTTCCAAAATATAGCAGAGGGAGGAATACTCCCAAACTCTTTCTATGAGGCCACCATCACCATGATAAGCAAAACCAGACAAAGAGGTCACAAAGAAAGAAAACTACAGGCCAATATCACTGATGAACATAGATGCAAAAATCCTCAACAAAATACTAGCAAACACAATCCAACAGCACATTAAAAGGATCATACACCATGATCAAGTGGGGTTTAGCCCAGGAATGCAAGGATTCTTCAACATACATAAATCAATCAATGTGATACACCATATTAATAAATTGACAGATAAAAAACATATGATGTTCTCAATAGATGCAGAAAAACTTTTCAACAAAATTCAACACCCATTCATGATAAAACCCTCCAGAAAGTAGGCATAGAGGGAATGTACTTAAACATAATAAAGGTCATATATGACAAACCCACAGTCAACATCATTCTCAATGGCAAAAAACTGAAAACATTTCCACTAAGATCAGGAACAAGGCAAGGTTTCCCACTCTCACCACTATTATTCAACAGAGTTTTGGAAGTTTTAGCCACATTAATCAGAGAAGAAAAAGAAATAAAAGGAACCCACTTTGGAAAAGAAGACATAAAGCTGTCACTGTTTGCAGATGACATGATACTATACATAGAGAATCCTAAAGATGCCACCAGAAAACTACTAGAGCTAAACAATGAATTTGGTAAAGTAGTAGGATACAAAATTAATGCACATAAATCTCTTGCATTCCTATAGACTAATGATGAAGAATCTGAAAGAAGAATTAAGGAAACACTCCCATTTACCACTGCAACACAAAGAATAAAATAACTAGGAATAAACCTACCTAAGGAGACAAAAGACCTGTATGCAGAAAACTAGAAGACATTGATGAAAGAAATGAAAGATGATACAAACAGATGGAGAGATATACCATGTTCCTGGATTGGAAGAATCAACGTTGTGAAAATGAATATACTACGCAAAGCAATCTACAGATTCAAGGCAATCCCTATCAAACTACCAATGGCGTTTTTTACAGAACTAGAACAAAAAATTTCACAATTTGTATGGAAACACAAAAGACCCAGAATAGCCAAAGCAATCTTGAGAAAGAAAAACAGAGATGGAGGAATCAGGCTCCCAGACTTCAGACTATACTACAAAGCTACAGTAATCAAGACAGTATGGTACTGGCACAAAAAGAGAAATATAGATCAGTGGAACAGGATAGAAAGCCCACAGATAAACCCACGCAAACATGGTCAACTTATCTTTGATAAAGGAGGTAGGAATGTACAGTGGAGAAAGGACAGTCTCTTCAATAAGTGGTGCTGGGAAAACTGGACAGGGATATGTAAAAGTATGAGATTAGATCACTCCCTAACATCATACACAAAAATAAGCTCAAAATGGATTAAAGACCTAAATGTAAGGCCAGAAACTATCAAACTCTTAGAGGAACACATAGGCAGAACACTCTATGACATAAATCACAGCAAGATCCTTTTTGACCCACCTCCTAGAGAAATGAAAATAAAAACAAAAATATACAAATTGGCCAGAATGAAACTTAAAAGCTTTTGCACAGTAAAGACAACCATAAACAAGACAAAAAGACAACCCTCAGAATGGGAGAAAATATTTGCAAATGAAGCAACTGACAAAGGATTAACCTCCAAAATATACAAGCATCTCATGCAGCTCCATATCAAAAAAACAAACAACCCAATCCACAAATGGGCAGAAGACCTAAATAGACATTTCTCCACAGAAGATATACAGATTGCCAACAAACACATGAAAGAATGCTCAACATCACTAATCATTAGAGAAATGCAAATCAAAACTACAATGAGGTATCATCTCATATGAGTCAGAATGGCCATCATCAAAAAATATACAAACAATAAATGCTGGAGAGGGTGTGGAGAAAAGGGAACCTTCTTGCACTGTTGGTGGGAATATAAATTGATAGAGCCACTATGGAAAGCAGTATGGAGGTTCCTTTCAAAACTAAAAATAGAACTGCTATATGACCCAGCAATCCCACTACTGAACATATAACCTGAGAAAACCATAATTCAAAAAAAGTCATGTACCTCCATGTTCATTGCAGCTCTATTTATAATAACCAGGACATGGAAGCAATCTAAATGTCCATCGACAGATGAATGGATAAAGAAGATGTGGCACATATATACAATGGAATATTACTCAGCCATATAAAGAAACGAAATTGAGTCATTTGTAGTGAGGTGGATGGACCTAGAGTCTGTCATACATAGTGAAGTAAGTCAGAAAGAGAAAAACAAATAACATGTGCTAACACATATATTTGGAATCACAAATATATATATATATATATATATATGTGTGTGTGTGTGTGTGTGTGTGTGTGTGTGTGTGTATGGTTTTGAAGTACCTAGGGGCAGGACAGGAATAAAGATGGAGACATAGAGAATGGACTTGAGGACACGAGGAGGGGAAGGTTAAGCTAGGACAAAGTGAGAGAGTGGCATGGACTTATATATACTACCTAATGTAAAATAGATAGCTAGTGGGAAGGAGCCGCATAGCACAGGGAGATTAGCTCGGTGTTCTGTGACCACCTACAGGAGTGGGATAGGGAGGAGTGGAGGGAGACGAAAGATGGAGGACATATGGCGATATATGTATATGTATAGTTGATTCACTTTCTTATAAAGCAGAAACGAACACACCATTGTAACACCCTTATACTCCAATAAAGATGTTAAAAGAAAACATAATGACATACCAATACACATTCACTGTATTGGCTAAATTTTATTAGTCTGAAAGCAACAAACTTTGATGGGAATCTAGAGTAATAGTGACTGTCATGCCACACTGGTGATGGTTTAAATGATCATATTTTGGCAAACGATTTGTCATTATTCGGTAATGTTAGCTAGAGGCATAGCCTGTAAGTCAGCAATTTCACTCCTACATATAAAACTCAAAGAAATGTATGCATTTCTACATCAGGATACACGTAAGGGAATGCTAGTCACATTGTGATAGACAATATTCCAAACTAAGAGCAACTGGAATATATACCTGCTGTAAATAATATAAGTTATGCTATATCAATCCAATGAAATAGTATATGACAATGATAATGAGACAAGTATCGCAATAAGATTGTAGAGAGTAAGATGTATAGAGTATGGAGTACAAGGTGTTATAGAGTATTTGAAAGCTACAGAGTTAAATTTTTTAAATAAATATATATATATATATTTTAAAAGGCAAAATATCAGATTGTTCTCAAATTTCTCTAGAACAAAGTTCAAATATCAAAAAGAATGGAGATCCTTTCAGAGTTTAGAAAAATAAAATGAACCTAGTGACTATAGTTACTACATTTATAAAGAAAATATCTATGCCTAAGAAAGAAATAATACAACACTGAATACTACATTTTTTAAAAAATGATTTGATCATAAATTAAATAACATAAGATCAAAGTGACTGAAAAAGAGCGATGATGAAAATTGAATAAATACAATTGTAAAATGAAAATTTAAGGTAACTACTGATACAGATTAAATTGTACACTTCATTATATGCATCCAGATAAGCTAAGTAGTACTGTAGTTATACACACTCAATGTCTCAGTGGCTTAGCACAACAAATATCTTTGAATTCTACCATATACCATAACAGATACAGGTAAGAAGTGGGGTTCTACCAATGGTGGTAACTCAGAGAACTAGACTGAGGAAAGGCTTCATCTCAAAATAAGCTTCCACTCTCACTCTAGCAGTGAAAGCGGAAGCTGGCAAATCATACACGTTTTTTTAAAGTTTCCACTGACATATTTTCTGTCAGAGAAGTCATAAGGTTATATTAAATTTGAATGGTGATTTCTAAAGACTGAATTATGTACCCCCTCCAAATTCATATGCTGAAGCCCTTAACTTCCAATGTGATGTATTTGGAGCTAGAGCTTTTAGAGGTAATTAAGACTAAATGAGGTCATAAGGTTTAGGATTTGTGGCCTTATCAGAAGAGGAAGAGAGAGAGTATCTGTCTCTCTCCATTTCACACATCAAGGAAAGGTCATGTAATGACACAGTGAGAGGGGAGCTGTGTGCAAGCTAGAAAAAGGGCTCTCACAGAACCCAAAAAGACTGGCATCCTGATCTCAGAACTCCATCCTCCAGAACTGTGAGAAAATAAATTTCTGTTGTTCATGCCACCAGTTTATGATATTTTGTTATGACAGCCCTAACAGACTAAGACAGGGATATGGAAAGAATAATTCCACCATATGCTTGGAAAGGAGAGAGCCAGAAATATTTATGAACAACACTAATGTATACCATAATTATAAACATTTAACATGTAAAATTAAAAATATGAATAACAAAATTTGGCTGAAAAACGGAGATGGAAGTAAAGCAAAAGTATGTTATTAATTTGCTCATTTTTCATAGCAGAAAAAGAGTAGATATTATAAAATTGGAAAAAAATGTAGTTAAAAACAAAAACAACTCCAAAACTAATAATTTTTCATAATCTCTTTTTACATTCAGAACTGTTAGAATATCTCTTGTTGTAAAGAAATATTATTATAACTTCAAAAATTTTGTTTCATATCACTTTTTTTCTAATTAAAGTATAGCATTTAATATTTATTTTGATAAAATGTTTTGTGATTTTGCTATTGTTTTATTTCTATTTCTTTTTCCCTCTCAATCTTTAATTTATTCTAAGTATATATCATATTGAATGCCTCAAGTGATTTTTAAAAATTACCACAAAATCCAAATGTAGACTATAAGGCATTAAATATTTTCAATTAAAATTATATCACCAATACAACCAACGTTATATAATATTTTACTATTTTGATTACTTAAAAAATATATGTTCTTTAAACTCTTTAAAGTTCACTAACCCTGTTTTTTATACATTGGGAGGGCTAGCTCTCAAATTAGCCATGACTTCTTCAACTTAATTTCCTTTTACTGACTTTTCTCCTTATTGTTATAATATTTGCAACCTTCCTCTAAATTATAAGACAACTAAAATGATGTAGCATTGTAACTGTTGATGCAGTGCAACACATTTTCTCTAATCAAAAAAACATAATAATAATAATCATGCAATGCTGCAAACATGGGTCAATTTTACACTCCTAACTCTATTGTCTGTTGTCTGGCAATGGCTTTCCTGTTTGGTAAATCCTGTGCACAAGGTAGACAAAGACTGTTTTAATTAAACAGTCTTTAAAATCTTTAAAACAAAGATTGTTTTAATCTCCTTATACTTTTTTATTATAATTAATTTTTATTACCAAATGTATTTCTCGGTATTTCTCTGCATTACCAGAAGTACCAGAGACATTTTGATAATTTTAGGACCAGTTTTAGTTAGTATTTTCACAAATATTTTATTACATAAAGAAAAAAATTTTACTTACATTTAGAAGGATTAAGAAAAAATAAAGAAGAAAGAATAATGCTATAATTAAGTGATATTTTCAGGAAAATAATCTTCAAGGTCAGAAACAGAGAAGTAAAATATAGTAAGAAATTCTGGAAGCTCAATTACATTGAAGATACCAGGTCTAAGATTCTATCTTTGTTAATTTGCTGCAGTTTTAGAAATTAACAAAGACAATCACATCCTTTGTGTATTTTTCCTCAAAAATGAGTTCTCAGACCTTTAAGACTGAGGAACAAGAAAAATTAGAATGAAATGTGTTTCCTTTAAATAATTTATAATTAAAAGTAGAGTGAGAATTAATTATAATTAAGATACCACTTATCAGACTTAAATGAGTACATCTCTTTATTTTCAATGAAGCACTGTCATTTGAGCTTATTATTAAAACTCTCTTTTTAAAAAAGAGATGAAAGAAAAAAAAAGATCAATAGAGGGACATATATTTAAATTATCTTCCCTCTGTAGGAGATACTCGCTTTTATATGTCAAGTTTGTTATCAACTTTGATGCAACATTTAAATTCATGCAGCATATAATAATAATTTGAAATATATGAATTAGATTATGCACATATGTGTTCTAGAAAACTATAATATATTGATACAAGTTTGACCTTTACTTTTGATACAGGATACACTCATTCAGGAAAAGATTGTATTTTGTTTTAAAAAGCCTGTATGAAGTTGACTGAATAACATGAAATGCCTTGTTTATTAACTTTTTCAGTCCTTAATATTGCCCTTTATGTCATAAATTTATCTTTTTTGACTTTCTGTAAGTTTGAAGATTTTAATTAATATTATAAAAAGTGATATTTTACAACTATATGGCAATAATTAAAATATATTTTATTATTACCCTTTCTTAGTGTAGATATGAGTATACTGATAAAAACTATTTAGGTACAGTTAATTAATCTATATGTCAATGAAAATATATTGCTCAAAAAGTAATTTATAGTTTAAGGGCCATTATTAGGCTTGAAAACCATCTTCTGAAAAATCATAATTGACAGTAATAATACTTTTCCAAACCTGTATAATATTAATCACACAACAAAAAAACTAATCAAAAAAACAAGTTTAAAATTTAAGAAAGAATATTAATTCAAAAAGTTTCAGAAATTTCTCAATCATTATTTCAAAAATGTTCATGCTTTGACATTCATGCTCCATCCCATCACAAATTATATAATTTTATAGAACCTATTGTTCTGTCCTAAACATTTTTCTGAATAATAGAATATTCAGCATATGTATTTGCATGTATATGTATATATACATTTAGCTGTCATGTGTATGCATTTATATTGCCTCCTGAGTTATAAGAGCCATTACAGTAAAGACTATAATGATAGGATCACTGTCTTTTTGTGATTGCTTGCATGTCTACTTATATACTTGATTAGTACTTAATAAATAATTATCAATAAATGCCTTCTAAACACTCATGAGGGGGTTTCCCTGGTAGTGCAGTGGTTGAGAGTCTGCCTGCCGATGCAGGGGACACGGGTTCGTGCCCCATTCTGGGAAGATCCCACATGCTGCGGAGTGGCTGGGCCCATGAGCCATGGTCACTGGGCCTGCGCATCTGGAGCCTGTGCTCCACAACGGGAGAGGCCACAATAGTAAGAGGCCCGCGTACCGCAAAAAAAAACAAAAACAAAAAACAAAAAAAAAACAAAAAAAACACTCATGAGGGAACAGAAAGATTGATATTCCATCAGGTCCATGTTCATTCAAAACAATGTGCTATTTCTTTTCTGATCTTGAGACTCTTTTCCTATGTGAAACAAAATACAGTGAAGAAATGCATATGTTATTTTGAGAAGGATGTGTAAAATGTATGATTTCCTGATGTGTTCAAAGTCTCCTGGTTTAAAAAATTCAAAAGGGATAAATCTCTTGCTACCATGCATAATTTTGAAATAGAAGAATATCTTGAGGTGGACAAAAAAGCCACATATCTTAAATCAAGAAATACAAACATGGTAGTAGGAATCAAGGAAAAAAAAAAAAAAACAAGGAACAAAGATAAAGCTCTGATAGTAAAGGATATGGTAAATAAAATCTTATTTGTTCAATTTAGTATCACCCCATTAGTAACAACTTAAGTATACCCTAAATTCAGTGAGCATGGGAATTTTACAGAGAAAATGTTCTCCAAGTTAGTTTAAATTTCTAGGTGCTGCTTCAGTTTAGCAAGATGTTTTCTTGAGCTCTGCTGACACGTTGTTTCACCTCTCTCTAAACCCCATTCCTTGGCACATACATCAATTTAGACCATAAAAAAAAAGTCTATTCAGCTTCAAGGTTTATAGTAAAATCCATCTTTGCAATTCTGCTCTCATTTGCACATTGACCTCTATTCCCGTGAATATAGAATAACCAATCACATGGGAGAACAAGTGGAGACAAAAGCCAGAGGGTAGAATCTAGCCAGTATCTGCATGCCTGTTGCCTAAAATCTTCAAGTTTTGTCCAAAGTGTATATGTTCTTAGGTGTTAGGAGGCTTGTTTAATAGTATTTATTCTATTCTTGGCCATCTATTAGATGGAATATATCTTATCAACTTCCAGTCATCTTAACCTAAGGATGCTCTAGGAAGCAAAGAGGTATTAAAAACCTTTTAAAAATTTGGACTTTTGGGGTAACTAACAACACAAAGAGAATTTCTAAAATCTAAAATGACAAGCGCCATTAAAATCTAGCCACTAAAGGCCAAAAAGATTTTAAGCAATCTAACTGGATGGAAAGTAACACAGCATTTCAATCTTTAATACTGGCGTTATGGTAATACTTTTTGGAGGATCAGACTACAAAATGTCCTTAGCAGCAAGACTGCCTTATAATTCATTTCAGAGCCCTGCTAAGTCCATTCACAGCTGCTCCATTTAAGAGGGTGAATGCTCAGCTTTGCCAAACGTTATGGAGTCATCCCACTTTGTAGCCTGAACTATGGCTCTTCATCAGCTTTCTGGTCTTTTAAAAACAAGGTCTCAGTCTTTGTTCATTAGTTTTGGTGGATCATTGATGCTCTATCTCCCACTCCATCTTATCCTAACACTAACATGCCACCAGATCTCACATGGTGAGGTGTGCAATAGTGATTTCAATAGTGCTAAGAGTTAAACTTTATTTTAAAGGAATCATCAGTAACTATATGCCATAGAAGTAAAGAGAACTGATTTTTATTAAGGTCCCAATGTAATTTATGAAACTTCTTCAGGTTACAAGGAATAACTGAGTGAAGAAAATTGTTAATGTTTAATAATAAACATTATTAAATGTTTAATAAATTATGAGATAAACAGTAATATGCATAATAAAAAATAAAATCATTTTAGCCTACAGGATAGCCAAAATTGGAACAGAATATTCCCTTCCTTCTATCTTCTCTACATATTTATGATATTTTAAAATTAATTTTTATTTATTTATTTTTTTGGCTGTGTTGGGTCTTTGTTGTGGGCTTTCTCTAGTTGCGGCGAGGGGGGCTACTCTTTGTTGTGGTGAGTGGGCTTCTCATTGTCATGGCTTCTCTTGTTTGGAGCACTGGCTCTAGGCACGCAGGATTCAGTAGTTGCAGCACGCGGTCTCAGTAGTTATGGCTTGTGTGCCTTAAAGCACGCACGCTCAGTAGTTGTGGCTCACGGGCTCTAGAGTGCAGGCACAGTAGTTGTGGTGCATGTGCTTAGTTTTTCTGTGGCATGTGGGATCTTCCTGGATCAAGGAAGGAACCCATGTCCCTTGCACTGGCAGGCAGATTCTTAACCACTGCACCAGCAGGGAAGTCCCACGTGGTATTTTTGACACACTTTTACATGTTGGTTAAAAAAGGAGAAAAGAAGAATGTTCCATGAGGTCAGTTAATCTATTCTTCCAGCATATTGCTGCTGCTTTTGGCAAATAGTTGTTTGAAATTATATGACCTCAATCCTCATTACTCACTCAGATACATCATAGAGGGTCTGTTTTAGAAATGTTACTCTAAGTGATGGTGTAATGAGAACAATTTTAAGTATTAATGTGGCAAGATAAATAAAAGAGGGATGCAATGAGAAGGCCATAGTTTCTCACTAAAATTGCTTAAGATATGTATTAATATAAAATGACATTCTATGATTATCAATTATAGTGCTCCCTATCACTGAACTGCTCCAAGTTTTTTAATTAATGTACTTATAAATAAATGTTGAAATTTTTTATCCTGACTCTCTCAATAAAAGACATCAAGCCACCTTTAAATTATTTAAGAAGAATTAATGACCTTTACCATGAATGTTCAGTTGGTGAAGCAGCCTTATACTATAAGTGAAAATTGCATTTTGCTGAACATAACAATTGTCTAAACTTTACCATAACATTTCCTGCACAGCTTTCAAATAAATTACACAAAGTACGTTTTTTGTTCTTTTCATAAACTGTTGACCTATTAGACTAAAAAACAAAAATTTCTTAAAATTCTCTCTTAGATACTGAAAATAGGAAGAGCTTAAAGTGAAAATGTCACCAAATAAGTGGTTGAACTTTGACAACACATATATTTATCAATGGAACAAAAGCATATGAAATAGCTTGCAAAGTAAAAGCATTAGGTGAAATCACATCACTAAATGAAAGAACAAAGTCATTTTAGTAAGTATACAAAAATTGTTGAAACAATGTATAATAGAATTTTTTGTTTTAAAATCTAACATTAACCTTGAAAACACGCAAATGGTATAGTTTACTCTACCATTTTCTCTCATAGCTAGTGAAAATAATTAATAGGAGTAATGTTTTCTGAAATCAGTCAAACTAGACAAGTCCAGAAACAGCTTTTAGAAGTAAGAGAGGTTTTTTTAATGAACAGCTATGGGTAAGCATAGGTAAAAGATGAAGTTCAACTTTGCACAATGTAAAGTGAATGCAGTGTTAATGCAACATAGACATTTCAGTAATTACTAATGAGACATTAAATATCTTTTGGAGAATATTATGCTTTATGTCCATGAAGACAAGGCATGCTAGTTAACGAAATACATAGAATCAACTAGATGCATAAATCTGCCTTTAAAAAACCAACTTAGTATTATTAAAAGCATTTTTAATCCAAAAGAACATTCAAGGAAAACTGTATCATCTAATTTTAATGAGCTTAATTTTTGAAGCAGATAGATCATTTGTTTCCCTGTTCTAAAGGATAACTTGCAGTGTCACCTTAAAAAATTTAAATAACTTCTCTGAATCTTGCTTTCTTTAATTGAAATATAGGTAACATGATTATTGGAAGGAGCTTAGAACAGGTTTTCACTTTTAAAAAGCAATCAGTAGATGGTGAATACTATTATCATCATCTTTATAATTAAAGAAGTAAAACATGATTTTATTCTCTTACATTAGGATAATTTTTAATACTTAATGAAGGTAGTTATAAATAAATTATATAAAATATCATTTATATGAATATTATACTAAATCTTTAATTTTACCATTTGAATTTTTAAATGTAATAAAACCTAATTTCAGGTTAATAGAGAATTTTAAGTCTTTCATAATATTAATTTTTTTTGTAATTCTATGTTAAATAGTTTAGGAAAAGATCAAAGTTCAATCTATCCAATCACTTAACAAAGTCTTATTCATTTTGTTTCAAAACCCAGCCTCTTCTATGATCTGCACATCTGTTGATTTAATCTAAGGCTTCATTACTTCTTTTCTGGGCCACCACAATTTTCTCCTAATTGCCCTTTCTATACCCAGCTCACCTCCAGTATAGGTCATCTTCTGAATAGCTAATAAAATTGTGCTGCTAAAACAATTATCATCCTTGTCACCTATTTTATAACATTTTGTTATTTTCTTAGTATTCTAGTTATAAAATGAACTGTGAATTCCTCAAAATCTAGTCCCAATCTATATTTCCAACAACAAATTCAGCACTCCATCCCGGAATCCCTCATTCCAGCCACTAATAAATACCCACCATTCCCCCAGGGGCCACAGCCTGTAAGGTGTTTGCATTATTTATCCTCTACTTGAAAAGCATTCTCCCAGCTACCTACTTTATCTCCTTTTAATGACTATTTCAAAATTCACCTTCTCTCTAGTCTTCTCCAATTCCTCCACAGGAAAATGTATATTCTTCCTCTACACAACTACAAAACTGTGTCCAAAAAGCTACTAAATTTCTTAATGTACAAAACTGACATTTGTTCATGTTTCTCTTCTTTATTGATATCCTTTTATTGGCTTATCTCCCAATTGTTATAGGATTTCCAACCTTCCCCTAACTTATAAGACAACTGAAAAGATATAGTGTTGTAATTGTTAATGCAGTACAATATATTTTCTCTAATTTTTAAAAACATCATGCAGTGCTGAAAACATGATTTACTGTTACATTTCCAACTCTATTGTCTGCTGTTTGGTAATGGTTTTTCTTATTGGTAAATCCATACACATGGTAGATAAAGACCTGAAATCACAAATAAATGTATTTTTTTAAAAAAAAACTCCCTGTTGCTTTTTATAATTAATTTTGTTTACCAAAGGTGTTTTAATAAATTAAATTTAAGAAATTAAAAAAAATGTCTTCCTTATTGTACTAGATGATTTTTAAAAGTAGGAGCTCTGTCCTATTCATTTTGTACTATTACATATCATAGTGTCTAGCATATAATAGAGACATTCAATGAATGCTTATGGAAATAAGGAAGGAAAGGAGGGAGAGAGTGTAGAAGAAAAATAAGGAGGAAGAGAAGAGAGAGAAAGAGAGACTTGTATTGATCTATTATGCCTAATCTATATTTCAAAAGCTATTTCCTATCTCCATTTCTGTGTTCTCATTGTTACATATCAGGCCTCTGTAATTCTGGCAAAATTGCATTTATCCCCAAATCATATATGCTCGCAGGCTATACACCTTATCATCAAATTGGTATTTTGGACATTCAGTATAAATGATAAGCATAGAGAAAGGAGACAGGTTAGAGTTGCACTAATTATAATCCACTCTCCTCACTCTTCCTCCCACCTTCCTCTTGCATCTTACTGTCTGATGTTACAGAGTATAAGATATAAAGAGAAGAAGGTCAGATGATCTACACATTAAAATGCAGAGATTATAGAGAATAAGATGTATAGAGTACAGAGAATAAGGTATTGTAGAGTAGTTGAAAGCTCCTGGTATTGACCTTTTGGGTTACATTATGGCTTCACCATTTAATAGCTTAGTGGCCTTGGGCAAAATACTTAATCCCCCAGTCTCACTTTCCTTTACAAATGATTATACTAACATTAACTACCACATGGGATTGCTGTGATGATAAAAACAGAACTCATGTAAAGCACTTAGAACAATGCCTGGCATATAGTAAATTTTCATCAAACATTAGATGCTCTTTTTATTATGTGGAGAGTATTTTAATTTTGACTTTAGTAGTGGTCTTACTATGTATTCTCATATTGTGCTTTTCCACTTTAGGGATGCCATTCTTCACTTCATCATCCTACCAGTCTTTGTGCTTAGATTTTTAAAGCAGACTTTGAGTAACTGATGAAAAGCACAGTATAATCAAGCACCCATAGGATTAACAGATATTTTCACATTTTATTCAGATGTTTTGCTACTTCTTAAAAACTATCTCTGTTAAAATTGGCAAAGTTAAGTGCTAACGTTAGGCAGTATTATAATTCAGACAATGAACAAACAGACATAAGAGAGGATACAAATTTGTACTTTTATGCTCTTATCAATTGGCAGAGATATTGAGGAAGAAATTTAACCTGGGTGTTAAAGAAATTAACCTGGAATATAAAGATTCTTTAAATTCTGGAATTGTCTTTTAATTTCTGTTACTCTGAAAATCTGAATTTAACATTTTTTTCATAAATACTTTTTACCTTATATTCACTGCAAATTTAACTCAACTAGTTGACTAAACACAATTTTCCCTTTTTGACTCTATCATTTGTAGGTATTTGGAAATATTTATAATGTTTAACCCATGAGGAATGTTAGGTCAAATAGGTAAATAAGGTGACTGAAACAATGTTCATGGTACTATATATGTATATGTCAATATTTTTAACTAATTTGAATTATGTTTAAAGTTTCTGGAAATAATCCAATATAACTGTATTTCTTTTGAAATTTTATATAAATTTATAAACTTATTCTCATGAAGTATTTAAATATTTGTGACCTTGTAGTCAACTCTGAGTTCAACATAAATGTGCTATTGAAATTTTATAATCAGGTGTAACGGTTGTCCTTCAGAATTTAGATAGGTTAATATACCAAAAGAGCTAATCCAATACTATAAACATTAATATATTTCTTAACATTTACCAATAAAACCTATAAACCTTATAAAATGTTATTGTATATAACAAAACATTTTAAAATACTTTACTAATTAATAATTATGACCTATTGATAATGAGAAGAATTTTACTGGAATTTGGATTGTACATTATCAGAGACAATTACAGCACCTTAAACTTCTGAGAAATATTATGGAGAGAATTTTTGCATTCATAGAAAAGTTAAATAGTTTACACTCTAAGTTTCCTATAAATGCTGTCATTTTAAACATTACTAATTCTTCTTCTGCTATAAACACAATTCGTGCTAATAGTTTAGAAGCTTTATGGTCGCCTTATCTCCATTTTATGCATTATTGAGGCAGTGCATAGGTTAGATATACCCAAAGAAAGAAACCCTCTGAGATTTCAGTTTTGAGGAAGCCAAGTGAAATTACTACTTGCAACATAATTATTATCTACTCATCCTTACACTTTGTGATTCTGAAGTTGGTAATATACTATATACAACAAAAACAAA
This sequence comes from Mesoplodon mirus, assembly GCF_964341445.2. Classification (NCBI taxonomy): domain Eukaryota; kingdom Metazoa; phylum Chordata; class Mammalia; order Artiodactyla; family Ziphiidae; genus Mesoplodon; species Mesoplodon mirus. Next base: position 50,301,809 of record NC_138984.1, read on the forward strand.
AAAGATAAAATAGTATAAATTTACTTTAATTTTTTAATAAAATTAAATAATTTAAAAGTATCATTTGTGGGGACTTTAATGTTCAGATGCAAACTAGTTATGTATAATAGAGTCATACCTAGATAAAAAATTGATAGTTTAATGACTGCTTTTAAAATACTTTAAGAGGTTCTAAATATTTCTCAATGTTTTACACAACCTAATAACAAAGCATGGGTTTTTACAGTAAGAAATAACTTTAAACTATATCTTATCCTTTAATTATAATTGAAAAAATAGGTACTTTAAATAAAAAGTTATTTATTTTGAAAAGCTAAATTGCTTCTGATATTTGGAAATCATTTCATAAGACAAAAATAATTTATTTTGAAAATTGTTTTCTTTATAATCTGATTCTAGTTAGCAAAGAAAACTCCTCAAACGAAAATGTGCCATTTCTCTAGGATCTGAAAAGTTAAAAGATCTACCATCACCGTGTAGGCATTTACCCAAATGAGTTGACAACTTATATCCACACAAAAACCTGCACTGAAATGCTTATAGCAACTTTATTCATAATTGCCAAAACTTAAAAGCATCTAAAACGTCCATCAATGGGAAAACAAACTATGGTAGATATCCATATAAGATAATATTATTTAGCCATAAAATGAAATAAAAATATGTGGAGGAAACTTAAATGCATATTGCTAAGTGAAAGAAGCCAGTCTGAAAGGGCTATATGTTGTATTGTTTCACTTATATAACATTATAGAAAAGGCAAAATTACAGAAAGAGTACAAAGAACGGTGGTTGTCAGGGAATCTGGAGAGTAAGGGAAATGTACGAACAAGTGAATGCAGGGCGTTTTTAGGGCAGTGAAACTGTTTTGTATGATACTGTCATGGTGGATTCATGTGCATTTTGTAAAATTCATAAACTTGTACAACAAGAAATCTTCCTGACTGTAAATTATATTACAAAGTCATGGTAATTAAAACAGTGTATTATTGGCATAAAACAGAAATGTTGATCAATGGAAAAGAATAGAGAGCCCAGAAATAAACCTATGCATATACAATCAGTTAATTTATGACAGAGGAGCCTAGAATATAACTGGGAAAGGACAGCCTACTCAATAAATGGTGTTGGAAAAACTGAACAGCCACATGCAAAAGAATGAAACTCAACCATTGTCTTTCACAATACACAAGAATTAACACAAAATGGATTAAAAACTTTAATGTAAGACCTGAAACCATAAAATTTCTAGAACAAAATATAGGCAGTAAGCTCCTTGACAAAGGTCTTGGCAATGATTTTTTGAATCCAACACCAAAAGAAAAAGCAATAGATATCGAACTAAAAAGCTTTTGCACATCAAAGAAAACCATCAACAAAATGAAAAGGAAGAAAATATTTGCAAATTATATATCTGATAAGAGGCTAATAGCCAGAATATATAAAGAACTCATACAACTCAAGACCAAAAAAAAAAAAAAAAGAAAGAAAAGAAAAAAACACAAACAAAACAAAAACAAACAAATCCCAAACATTCTAATTAAAAAATGGGCAGCAGGGTTTCCCTGGTGGCGCAGTGGTTGAGTCTGCCTACCGATGCAGGGGACATGGATTTGTGCCCTGGTCTGGGAAGATCCCACATGCCGTGGAGTGGCTTGGCCCATGAGCCATGGCCACTGAACCTGCACGTCTGGAGCCTGTGCTCCGCAACGGGAGAGGCCACAACAGTGAGAGGCCCATGTACTGCACAAAAAAAAAAAAAAAAAAAAAATGGGCAGCATATCTGAACAGACATTTTTCCAAAGAAGATATATAGATGGCCAACAGCTACATAAAAGGTTGCTCAACATCACTAATCATCAAGGAAATACAAATCTAAACCACAGTGAGATACTACCTCACACCTCTTAGAATGTCTGTCATCAAAAAGAAAAAAGCATTCCCGATGATGTGAAGAAAAGGGAAGTCTCCTGCAATGTTGGTGGGAATGTAAATTAGTGCTGCCACTATGGAAAATAGTATGGACGATCCTCAAAAAATTAAAAATATTATAGAACTACTGTATAACACAGGGAACTATACTCAATATCTTGTAATAACCTATAATGGAAGAGAATGTAAAAAAAGAATATATACATTTATTTATATATATATGTATAACTGAATCACTTTACTGTATACCTGAAACTAACATAACACTGTAAATAAACTATATTTCAATAAAAACTTTAAAAAAATTCTAGGAAAAATGATAGAACTACCATATGATACAGCCATTCCACTTCTGGGTATTTATCTGAAGAAAACAAAAAGACTAAGTCAAAAAATTTTATGTGCCCCTAAGTCCATTGCAGCATTATTTACAATAGTCAAGATATGAAAACAACCTAAGTGTCCATCTATGGATGAATGGATAAAGAAAAGTGGAATATATGTATGTATGTGTGTATATATATATATATATATATATATATATATATATATATATATATATAATGGAATACAGTATATTATTCAGTCATAAAAAGGAATGAAAACTTGTCATGGCAACAAGATGGATGGACCTCTAGGTTATTATGCTAAGTGCAATAAGTCAGAGTAAGACAAATATCATATGATCTCTCTTATATGAGGAATCTAAATAAATAAATAAACAAATAAACTAAACAACAACAACAAAAACCCCACCAAACTCACAAACACAGAGAACAGATTAGTGTTTGACAGAGGCAGGGTCTCAGGAAATGGGAGAAATAGGGGAAGAAATAAAAAATAAAGATGAGATAAGTCTTAAGACTGATAAGAAGAAAGGGAACTTCAATATAAACTAAAGTGTTTAGTCAAATAATGTATCAGTACTGGTTTACCAGTTGTAACAAATGTTCCTTAACAGTGCAAAATGTTAGCATGTGAAATTGTGAGAGGGGGAAAATATGGTACATTTTGTACTTTCTGTTCAAATTTTTCATAAGTTGAAAACTGCTGTAAGAAATGTCTATTAATTTAAAAACAAAAATCAATGTGCGAGTTTGTGTTAAAGAGAGCTTGAGTTTTTAAGGGTTGGGAAACAACACTGCTACTTGTTTCTCTGAAATAAATCTGCATTCTTCTCAAGTTTAAAGACAAGGTAATTCAGATTATTGAGCCAGGTTGCTTTTTAAAAGAATCAATTTAATTTACTACTTACTAAAATATATCCATTTTCACACAGCTAGATATACAATCACATGTATGAACGACAAGTATGACTGTTAGCCAACTTTATGCAATTAAAATGGAAGAGTAATTTTTATACTGCTTTATAATTGCTACTTGAATGGTCAGACTTTTTTTTTTTTTTGCTATATAAGGAATTTTGCTTGAATTTTCTATAATTTTCCTCTTTAAGCACTACAGGAAAAAAAAAGAGTGAGAAGATTTTCATAGGCTACAAATGTTCATTTTTTTATCCAAAAAATGTGACTTGTTTTATAATATGTACATAGTTCTGCAGACTAATTGCCATCTCTATTACATTATATTCTGTACCTTAAGTAATATTCCCCTTGAACTTGTAAGGTATACTGTAAGAGGCTAACAGAAGAAACATTTCCATAGCTTTCTCTCATTTAATCTTTCTTGGTTTTATAAGAGCATAGTGCACACCTGGTGAGATAGCTTTTATAAATCACAAAAGAAAGCTTAAAATGTGATTCATATTTTAAAAACATTTCATCACTGAGTGCTTTTCTTCCTACCTGGAAAGAGTATCAGCGCCTTTACAAGTATATTATGTCTCGATTTTCTAATCAAAACAATCCAGGCTGAGAGACAGTATGAGCTACTTAAAACAATGAATATCACTGTAATGCATTTTAGTTGAATCATTTTCTAGATGCAGAAAACAAAAAAGCTCATTTCGGTGAAATCTGAACTCATTTAATAGACATGCATCTTTATATTCCACACACTTTGTTAATCACTGACTGAAAAACATCGTGCCTGGAGCCAACTGATGGGAATTTTAACCTGATTAAGTGTTCCAGTATTCCTTAATACCTTTAAATGGAATTTTTATGGCCCGTTCTGCACACGTATTATTAATACAGTGCCATCAAGAAAACCACAGACACTTATAATAGTTCATCAATTTGTAACTAAGCACTTTTGACCTTGAAAAATCAGCTGCCTTTCAGATTAATGTAGTTATATTTTAGGCAGAAAAAGAAGCCATAAAATTATAATGCTTATTTTTGTAACATGTCAGGATGATAATTAGGAATAAGGGTCACGCTGATGGCTTCTTATTGAAAGTGCTGCCAAACTCTGACATCTGAATTAGAAATTCTGAGACCTCATCCTAATAAAAACCCACTTAAAAATTAAAATTTCAGCTAAAGGGATGCATATAACATATTGCTATTCAGTTGAAGGGGGTAGAGCATAAACTATTATCTCCATTGATGTCCACCTTTCTTAGAAAAATAAAAGAAAAAGTCCCCAGCTTTTTCTCTCTCATACACACTCATATAATAATAAAAATAATAAAAGAAAAGCTACCATGAACATAGCAAGGTTATATCAGTCAATGATCAAAAATGAACAAGAAATGAAAAAAGGATGCCTAATGGACATAGAAGCAAATTGAAAAATAGTGGAAAATTATATTTTATGCAAGAAAAAGATATATTTGAAGATCAATATACAGTATTAAGTGGATTTGGTGATTTTTCTAAGAGTAACTTTTACAGTTAATGCCAATTTAATCATTTCAGAAAGATGGATTGAAACAGCAAAATGAAATTATACGCCCTACCATCTATGGACTCTCAAACCATAAAGATACTATTTGTTTTATCATTAAATCAATGATTAGACATCAAAAAAGATTAAAGTTTTACAAGATGTTACTGAGAGTGGAAATAATTCTTAGAAGCATACAATGCCAGATCTGGAATAGTGATTCTGAATTATAATAAAACTACTAGATTTTTTTCTTTTTATATTTTTCAGTACAACTGAATAGTCAGATATAATTGAGGCAGTATGATATACAACTTGGTTTTGGAGAGCTTAGCTGCTATAATCAATAGGCACATTATATTTTATTAGGTACACTTTATTTGATATGCTCAATGAGCTTGCTTAACTTTTTCATAGTGGTGATCCATATTAAGGTTGCCTTCAAGGGGCCAGATTTCTCACTAACTGAAAAACATAATTGACAAAACAGCAATTTTAGCTTTGTTAATACATTCTGATACCATAAAACAAATGAAATAGATGTTCTAGCAAATTAAGAAAATGAATTATAGTAATAATATTGATGTTTTTGTACAAATTACATTTGTAAATTATCCTTTTTCTTCATATGCCAGAAATGATGGCTCAATTCTGATTCTCAGTGACTTCATTAGATTTTATGTTTCCTCCGAGGGCACCTTGTCCTTAATGACTGGTTGATACAAGGGTATGAATCCTGTTTCCCTTCCTTTAATTCCAGATAACTTTGGAAGTCCATGCAAGCTTAAGAACACCCCATACCATTATAGTATCTTTGGATCAGCTAAGGCCTTTGCACAACTGCATTACACCTGGCTTCTTCTTTTACCCATTTTGCTGCCTCTGTTTCCTTATAGGGATGGCTGCAGATAACATACTCCAACAAACTTCCTACAAGCACATCTTAGGGTCTGTTCCCTGGGGAACTCCAGCTAGAATAGTCTATGATATTTTAAAAAATATTTTTTAGAAAGTACTTAAATTATATTTGCCCCCAATAGCATATGTTTAAGTCTCTTTATATTGGGTAACATAAAAAAACTGCCGTGACTTTTCTGTTGTGAAGGAACTACCTATTTCACACTAAGATAATTGAGGAAGAGAGTTGTGTGGAGCCCCGTGAGTGACTGAATATAGCATATATCTACTCATCTTAACGGGTATCACCAAATGGATCCATTCCATTGCTGATAAAATGGAAAGAATGGCCTATGTACATCTATCCCTATTATCATATGTGCAGCCAGATGAGCTATGATTCTATTATTTCCCAGAACTCATTAGGGTCAAGTCAGGTTACCATTCAGGAAGAAAGTATAATGGAAAATCATGCTGCTACAGCAGTATTAATGATTCATTAGGTGACATTCTACCCTCTGAATGTTCTTGAAATGATCTAAATCCAAAGTGTCATAGCAGCTACACCAAAGCCATGACACAATAAAACAGAAAATATGTTATGTTAAGTCATAGTAGTGGGCAATTCAGCCTAATATACTATGTATTTTTTTCTGTTGGTGGTAGTGAAGATGAACATAATTTTTGACAATTGAAAATTATATTTACTAGTATGTGATGAATCTGGCTATCATAAATTAACCTACAATTTTTGTTTGATTTATAATTGCAGTTTATAGTTATAAAGCACCATATACTGACTACACTTTTTCTTTAAAATACTTCATTTTACCCAACCTCAAGGTCCTCCTTCCAACTACAATGGTTCCACATTTCTGCATATATATCTGGTATTCATCCTAATAGGAATAACTATTTGGTAATAGTAATAATAATAGTAAATTTTTATATAGAGTGTAAAATGTGCCAGACACTATTCTAAGTTCTTTACTTATCTGAACTCATACTATTATTATCCCAACTTTTATATACATGGAAACAGGCTAAGAGAGCTTAGGAGACCTTACTAAAGTTACACAGTCAGAGCTAGGATTTTATAATAGACATTCTGACTTTAGACTTTGTATTACCAATTCTATGCTTTATACTAAAATAAGCCTGCAGTGATAGATATAAAGAAAGAAAAGTTAGGGGCTGAAAATATTCTAGGCTAAGAGCTAAACAAATCAACAGTTATACAGTTCATGCTGCCGATTTATATTATTAGATGCTGAGACATGTTTGGGGTCAGGAAAGCTGGGAGAAGATGAGTTTTAATATTAATATTAAAAGCAAATATGAGGTAAAAAGTGAAGTTGGAAGGGTATATCATACAGACAAATCTTTTATGCAAAGTTATAGATGCATATCAACATATGGCATTTGGGGATTTGGGGAAATAGAAGTAGTTTGATATGGCTAGAATAAAGGGTTTTGTGTTGAAGTGTGGTAGGTCAGAATGGGGGTTAGGAACAATTATCAAATTCTTCCATGTCATGTGGTAAGCTGTGGCCAGATCAATGCCATGGAAAGTCTATGACTTTTGGAAGCCCTAGTTATTCGGTTGTAAATCCCTAGGATTGTAGCATAGGGAGAAATTCTGTATTTGAACAGTGTTGTCTTACTTGGTCTCTATATTACCTTGGAGTCCTACTGAGAATAGATGGTGAAGCAGGACCTATTGCTTCAATCCAGGAGGCAGGTCACTGGTTCTACCAAAGCAGAGGAATGAGGCCTCCATGATTTGTATCTTTCCATTTTTCTCTCTCAGTGTCAGGGGAAGAGATAAACTGCCCACACATTTCTCCCTTTCAGCTTCCTGAGCCTCCTCTTGGGAGTAGAATAGCCAGAAAGAACAGACATGTAGGGTCAATGTCAACTTTCTCTCTTAGTTTCAATAGACACCTGCAGAGGTCTTCAGTTCCTTTCACTTGGGTTTCAAACACTAGTTATGAGGGACCAATGTAACCTAAAGAAGAGAACCCAAATTCTCACTAGTCCCCAGATGTAAGGAGGTCTCAGCAGCTGTTTTGCTCTGAAGAGGCTGACAGTTTGTAATTGATGGTGAAAGAAAAGAGAGCCATGTTCCAGTCACTGTGGATCCTTCTTTGCTTATCTTGTGTATTTATCTTATCAACAAAGAGAATATCTGATTATTTGTTCATCTGTTACTGACGCTATTTCCCAATATGTATTTATTTTCTTAAACATAATTATTCATAAGTAAAATATATTTTCCTTCATGCCTATAATTAAGTACTGATAAAGAAGAATGATGTATGTATAATATGTTATATAAACTTTTTGAACTTACTATTCTAAAAAAGGGAGAGAGAACATCAGTTCAAATAGTTATACCTCAGTTTCTTTATCTTCAAAACAGAGTTAGTATCTCCTATCTTGTAGAGTTACGGAGTGTGTTGGAGATGATGAATATAAAGCAGGAAGGTGATGAATACAAAGCATTATGTGGCTCAGAGTTGGCGGTTAACAAATGTTGACTCTTATTTACCATTATTAATATTAGCATATATCATGAAATGAGAGAATTCCGATTCTACATATTCATAGCCACGGTGAAAGTAAGAGTAGAAGGTTTAATTGTTTCTCAAATATTATTGAGTAATGACTATTGTGTAACATTCAGTGAAGATAAAAGCAAACAATATAGGATTTTTTCCCCAAGAATTTGATCATTATGTTGACAGATATTGATTTCTAATTTAGAAGCATCCAAATTATTGCTTCAGAATAATAATAACTAACACTCCTATGGAGTTTATTATGTGCAAGATACAGTTCTAATCATTATATGTGTGTGTGTCTTTCTCTCTCTGTATATGTATATAGCAATCTTTAATAATAAGTACTATTATTACTTCTACTTTACAAGTGAACAAACTGAGCACAAAAATATTATCACTTACACAAGATCCACAGCTGAATGATAGCAAATCTGGGTTTTGAACTTAGATATCTGACTCCACAGGTATTACCCTTAACCATTTTATACAGCTTTGTCAAAACAGAAGGCACACACACACACACACATACTTTAACAGATACAGAAACTAAGTCTCAGAGAGTTAAATGAATTACCATACATGACCCAGTTAGCTAAAAAGTCAGCTGTTTGGCAATTCATTGGTTATGGTTGTTGAAGCCATTCAATACCAGATCCACTGTGTTTTTGGTGATGATCTAATTTAGTTGAACACTCTCTTCATAGCCCTGGTCACAGTGCAATGCAGGAATTTCTTTAGGTGAGCATTCTGGCATCATAACTAATCCTTCAGGTTCAAGATATCAGACAATCCACTTGTTATTATCACCACAAGTGAGAGTTGCTTTTTGTTTTGTTTTCTGTTTTTGCACTGAAAACACTTCTAATAGGGTCCCTAGAGAATTTACCTTAAAGACAGGGTAGTATCCATTTCTAAAGAATGCTAATATAAAGCTGTAGTGCTAAATAATGATGCAATTACCAATGTTCAACTAACATGTTAGAGATATATTTACAAGCCTCTGTCTGCTTAGCAATAAATGTTCAATGAAGTTAACTGTCCTTCTGGTGGGGTGCTAATACAGAGAGCCATTGCGTTAAAACATGCCATTGCTAACTGTGTGTAAAATAAATGAAATTCAATAAAATTTTATAATGTAACTTCCTTTTTAAAAAGGGCTACTAGTGAAACTTAAGCTGCAGTAGAGTGTTTCTGTAAAGTATCTGCTTAATATTAGACTCTACTTTTCAGATTTAAGAAAAGTTTACAAACACAAACAGGTTAGTATCCAAATACAGTTACTTGCAAATACAAACAGCTAAATAAAGAGTTTCTATCACATCTATTCCCTATAACAATTACATTTAGTTTATGTAATGTGGATCTGTGTATATGTGTGTGAGTGTGTGTGTGTGTTTGTGTGGATGAAAAAAAAAATCTGGGAAGAATGTGGAGATTTCCAAATATCCCAACACAGGATAATTGCATATATCCTCCTCAGGAGCGATATTTCAGATGTCTAGGGCAGTTGGAAGTCGGTCTATACCTAGTTTATTATCCTTTACAAGATCTTACATTCACTAAAAGATCAAAACACTAAGGGAAATGTCCTTCTCCATTGTAGATCCAATATCTGCAACTCCCTCCAGGTTGAGAATTGAATAGAGGACTGCTTAGCCTAATATTCTCTCTCCCCTCTTTAGAATAGTAACAATATGAAGTTTATTTTTCTATTGAGTCAGGAAGTTCAAATGAAACCAGCCATTTCTGATACCAGATCAAGGACAAGAGGACACAAAGAAGCTTAATTGTTTGTGTGGGCCCAAATGCGCTGCCTTTCATAAATAAAGATGATAGTACTCATACACCAGCAGCAGCAGTCATGGGTCATGGGTGGTGATTTTTTTCTCCTTCAGTAATGGTGACAGATTTGTACTAATGCACTCACACTACCTTGCCAGGACCCTTTTTTGACCAGTAATATTCTATTTGTCAGACTCCTAGTGGGGCAGATTGCAGCCTGTGTATGTGAATCAGAGCAGAGCCAAGAGCCCCAATGTGGGAAGTCAGCCCCGACTCAATACAAGGCACTAATTAGCCCAGCTCACCAGCTACAGAGAGTCATATGTTATCTAATCAGACAACTGGACAAAAGGGGACAGGTCTGCTTAGAGCAATTTCAGAAAATTTGTGTCAGAGAAGTGTTAAGCTGCTGCTCTAGACTGCTGGAAAATATAAAAAAAATAAAAATAAATAAAAATAAAAAAGTGAAATCATCATCAAAAATGTGAAGTGAGCCATATGGACATCAGTATATCATAAATCACCCTATATGATTAAATAAAATCCATTTATGTTATTGACTGGTAGGGAAGTAAAGAAAAATCCTAAAATAACACCAGTTAACTAAAAGAAAACAATTTATTGTTAACTAATAGAGTGTATGCTTCTACTGAATTCCTCTAGAATTTTAAGAAAATAATATTGTGATGTCATGTCCTTCCTTTTTGCATGAATATATTTACACACATCTATCTAGAGACCATTCCAAACATATAAGGGTAGTTATGAGGAGGCTATAAATATACTATGATAAGAGAAGACCATTTAGAGGAATTCTGAGTCCCCTAATATAAGTTTAACTTCAAGCTCTGCTCCTTCCACTTTTTATTCTTTTCCTTGTTTAAATATTTGTTACTTATTTAATAACAATAGTGATCACTTCAACAGAAGTTACCATTTTCTAGGTACTATTCTAACAAGACTGGGAGGCCCTATTATTATCACTATTTTTCTGATATAGAAGCTGAGGCATAAAGAAGTTAATTAACCTGTCCATGCTCACTAAGCTGGTTAACTGGTGAAGTTCAGATTTGAACCAAAACCGTTTGCTTTTATAGCTATGTTTATAACCACTCATCTATGATTTATCCTTTAAAAATTGTGTTAAGTAATTGATTTTATCCTAAAGGAGAGCACAGTGTGTTTTTTACTGAGACAAAATGAGAACTGCATTTCCTGACATTGCTATCTCACACCCCTGCTTTTCTGCTTTAATACCAACCATTTCTTACAAGTCTCTCTCATGGCTTTTGCTACATGGTGTCACCATCAGTGTTGGTGTGTGTCTCCCCTATTAGACAGTAATCCCTTTGATGGCACAACACTGGAACCAAATCTAGACATTTCTTTATAATAGCACCATGCCAGGTGCAGAATAGGGAGATGATAATATATATATATATATATATATATATATATATATATTTGTGGAATGAATGAGTAGATTATTCACTTTCTGCTTAAATGTGTAGTTTAGTATAATTATACCATGATTTTCATTGTGTGTCATGGCTGGAGAACACTAAGTTTTCTTTTGAAAGTTTTAATTCCATACTTACTTTCAGATGGGTAAAGCTATTACAACCACAGAAAGATGGGTAAAGATGATGGATAACGTCCACTCTCTGATTTTAAAGTCTTAAAAATCAAGAGTTTAATTTTAGGCATGTTAAGTTTGAGAACATAAATATGAAAGCAGTTGGGTATGTGGTCCTAGAAAAGAGAAGTGGAAATATACAAACAAACAAAAGATATGCAAATGCAACATTAAAAAAATACTTTTCTCGGTAATTATGGGATCAAAGAAAGTCTAATAATGATGAAAAGGACAAGAAAACAGATTCTCCCCTAGAACCTCCAAAAAGGAACTCAGTCCTGCCAAAATCTTGATTTTAGCCCACTGAGAGCTGTATCAGTTTTTTAACCTACAGAACTGTAAGATAATAAATTTGTCACTTAAGTCAGTACATTTGTGGTAATCTGTACGGCAGTAATATAAAACTAAACTAACACTAAATATAATTTATCCTTATACATAGTACAATGCACAACAATACATAAACCATTTCCATAAATGAAAAGTTAATAATATATTTGGGAATAGCAAATAGTAAAAATCATTAGATTATAGGCTCAAAGAAAAAATTACATAAAATCATTAGATGAGACACTGAAAATGACTGATACTAATAAACATGCTTAAGTTTTTAAAGTCTGAAAAAATTAATAGAATGCTATGTTAACAGAAAAATTATCTGAAAACAACAAACACAATTCTCACTAGTGAAACAAATATTATTATCAAAATGAAAATAAAACAGGGATAATCAATTTAATTATGTGTCAGTGTAGCAAATGCAGGTGGATAAGTAAGTAATATTTTAAAATAAAAATTTTAGAGAGAAAAGATTTTCAATATTTGTAAATTATTCATTTGTATACCTGGAACACGTCAAACAAATGAATAAAAACTTAGGATAATGAAAGATAAATAAAAATCAATATCTTTCTTATATACAAAGCATATATGCAAATAAAGTACTAAGAGAAAATTAGAAATTTTGGATTGATGATGACAAAAATAATACAGTAGCAGCTTAAAATGTATCAAATTTACATTAAGATTTTTTTTATTGGAGTATAGTTGTCTTACAATGTTGTGTTAGTTTCTGTCGTACAACAAAGTGAATCAGCTATGTGTATACATATATCCCCTTCCTCTTAGACCTCCCTCCCACCCACCCCCCATCCCACCCATCTAGGTAATCACAGAGCACCAAGCTGATCTCCCTGTGCTATACAGCAGGTTCCCACTAGCTATCTATTTTACACATGGTAGTGTATTTATGTCAATCCTAATCTTCCAATTTGTCACACTCTACCCTTCCCCACCTCTGTCCACATGTCTGTTCTCTATATCTGCGTCTCTTTTCCTGCCCTGCAAATAGGTATCACCTCACACTGGTCAGGATGGCCATCATCAAAAAATCTACAAATAATAAATGCCGGAGAGGGTGTAGAGAAAAGGAACTCTCATGCACTGCTGGTGGGGATGTAAATTGATACAGCCACTATGGAGAACAGTATGGAGGTTCCTTAAAAAACTAAAATAGAACTACCATATGACACAGCTATCCCACTATTGAGCATACACCCTGAGAAAACCATAATTCAAAACAACACATATACCCCAATGTTCACTGCAGCACTATTTACAACCTAAAAGATAATTTTTAATATCACTGTTGCATTGGGTGAGAAATTAAAATATTATATATAATTTTCTATTTTCTACTTTAATCAATTTTTGTTATAAATTATATCTTTCTGGCATAAAATTTGAAAAAATTACTACTATTTAAGTAATATAAAGGTACTATATAACAAATTTACTATCATAATTATTTCTCCATTATTTGGTAGAATTCACTTGTAACACTTTGGACCTCGTGTTTCATTTTTCTGCAGAGGAGGGAATCTTTGACTAACGTGCAAAAATTTTTTACTACATATTTGTCTGTTCAAATTTTTTATTTCCTTTCGCTGAAACTGGCATTACCTTTGCAAATAAATTAATTGATTCTAGTCATATTTTCAGTCTTGCTTATCTTACTTTTGTTGGTTTCTGTTATTTTTGTACTTAAATCTCTTTTTTAATCTGTATTTTGTAATTTGTGTCTTCTCTTTTAGTCTTTATCAGCCTTATCATATTTCTAGTTTTCTTACTAAAAAATCGAAGTTTCATTTTTTGTCATCTTTGAAATTGTTTAATATCTGTTCATTATTTTTTGGCCTTATGACCATCATTACTATCTTTCTTGAATCTTTATTCTTGCCCATTTGTCTATTTCTCAAATTTTGTAGTGTTTAACTCATTTAATTTTACATTTTATACATATATTTGGAGTTATAAATTACACTCTAAGCATTGTTTTAGTTGTACCACAAATTTTGTCATGTAGTATTTTTTTATTATTTAGATTTAATTATAATTTTCATTATGATTTAATTGTAAACATGTTTTTAATTAATTATTTTTACTTTCAAATATGTGTAATTTTTTAAGCTACCCATTCAGAAATATTTCCTTAAGAATTTTTTACACAGACTCATTTTGGGACATACTCAGGGATATATACTACTGCATTATTTGTTTTGGTCAGGAACTGGCATAAACCAGTGTATCTGTCACTTAAGCAGATAGGCAAAATGTGGTAAGCAGATAGGCAAAATGTGGTAAATTGAAACCATAGCATATTACGTAACATCTAGAATCAACAGCTCTGATGTACATATATCAACATAAAATGATCTTCAAAACAAAATGCTTAATTAAAAATTATGAAAATAAAGTAATACTTCATATGCTAGAAATAAATAAATGTATACACACACACACACACACACACACATACATATTTGATGTGATATCCTTTTCATAAAAACACATAAAAATAGAAAGATGGGCCATGGTGGCCCATGGCAAGATAGAAAGAAGTGGGGTAGAAGGATAAAGATAAATTAATTACTTAATTAACTAAACTAGAGTACATATAGACCAGTGTTCAAAAACTAAATGAGCTAAAAGGTACCATTAATTCAACTATCAACAGATAAGAATAACAACATTAGTAACAACAATAACTATAGCAGAATTTTTAAATGCCAACACTAGAAAGAAGAAAAATTTTTAATTCTGAATTTTATTATGCAGACACTGTTAATCTTTTTTTTATAATAAAAAGCATCACATTTTAAAATGTAGACATATTATTTTAATAAAACACAAAAATGCTCATAACAAAGGACACTATTAATGATGTTAACTGCCTTAAAATTAAGAATTTCTGTTCTTAACACTAATAAAACACTAATAAAAGTATAAAATTTAACCCACCAAATAGGTGAATTTATTTTTAATACAAATATATGCAAATACAAATAACATAGTTTTTATCTCCAGAATATGTATCATACAGTAAAAAAAAAAAAAAAGAGCAAGGATTATAAGAGAGACTTGACAAGAGAATACAGATACATATGAAAGGATGCTCATTGCCATTAGTCATCAAAGAGATGCAAACATAAGCTACAATGATATAGAAAAAATATCAATAGAAGAATTAAAATAAAAAAGTAAACAATCAAAAAAACAAGAAATAACAAAAACAAGGAAAATGGAACAGATTTCATAAAGTAGAATTTCATCCTCTACTGGCGGAAATACAAATTAATATAAACACTTGTTTTGCAAGATCTGCTAACATTCACAATATACGTACTATTTGGTTCAGCAATTTCATTCCTAGGTATATATTCAACAGTATATGTATTTATATTCATGAAATACATGCATAAAAATGTTCATAGTACCTTTATTAATAGTAGCCCCAAATTGGAAACAACCAAAATGTCCATCAACAGTAGAATGGATAAAAGATTTATGTATATATATATATATATATACACACATATATATATACATATATATACATACATATATATGTAGATATATGTGATTAATAAGTGATATTATTAATATATTATTAGTCATTTTAATGTTCTTTATTTAAAATATATGTAACCTTTTATATATACTTATACTGTTATTCTTTCTTTTGTGTTTTGTTTTCATTCTGTCCTGTGGATCTATTCTTCTATCTGGGATCTTTTTTCTTCATCGTGAAAGATTTCTTTAGTGTTTCTTGTAACATGGGTCTGCTGATGAATTCTGTCAAACTTCAGTTTTTAGAAACTTAAATTTTTTTCCTTTTTTTTAAGATTTATTTTTACTGTATATAAAAATCTAGGTAAACTTTCTTTTTATTCTTTCTATTTTTAAGGTTATTCTATTTTCTCCCAACTTTCATAATTTCTGTCATTCATCCTTGTTATTTTTGTTCTTTTGAATGTAATGTCTTTATTGTCTATCTGCTTTAAAATTTTTCTCTTATTTAGTTTTCAGCATTGCATCTATAATGTAACAAGTTATGATTTTCTTTATGTTTATTTTCTTAAGGTTTCTGAATTTCTTGAACTATGGGAAATTCTCCAATATTACCTCTTTAGACAACTCTCATGTCCTTTTCTCTTTCTCAACTTTCAGAATTTCAGTTTATAATTGTTAAAATGTTTGATATTATCCTCAATTTCTTAGCTGTTCTGTTCTGTTATCTTTGCTATTCCCCCCCATAACTCAGTTTCTCATCTGGGTAGCATCTATTACTTGTCTTTGTATTCATTATTTCTTCCTTCTGCTCTGTGGTTAAACTTTAAATCTAATTTCCGATATTGCATTTTCCAGTTCTAGAATGTTATTTTGCATCTTTATTAGAACTTCCATTTATCTGTTGAAATCCTTGTATTTTTAATCTATTTTATACATTTTCTATTGTATACATTTTCTATTTTATAATAGTCATTTTAAAGTATTTTTCTTAATTCTAACATCTGTGTTATTATAGGTCTGCTTCTATTGGTTATTTTTCTCTTGATTATGGGCCTAATTTTAATTACTCTTTGCACATCTGATTTAAAAAAAATTGTGCTGAATCATTTTGTTTAAAAAACCAAGAGATTCAAGTAAATATTATTTTTTCAGAAAATAAAAATCCTTTTCCTTCATTCATTAAATCTAAGTTATGCTGAATTAGGACTTTGTTACAATTAAATTATTTAAGTTTACCTCTGTTTTAACTGGTCTTGAGGGCAAATTTTATATTGTGAACACTCCTTATTGCATCTAAGGATTGGAATCAATCATCTCCCCCCAACTTCCCACACTGTTCTCTCTCTGACTGACTGCCTGCCTGCCTGCCAGCTTGCCTGACCCCCTCCCTCCCTCCTTTTCAGAACAGACCCCAGTCTGTCAAATTACCAACACCATATTTAGCAAAAGTCAAATGGAAAGTCTTGGCAGGAAGATAAATGAGCTCTCCTTTGGACATACAAAACCCCAACCCATCATGTCAACCCAAATGGTTTTAAGACCTCTGCTGGTTTCTCTTTATCCCCGTAGAGTCCCCTTTTCTATGGCAGATGCAACCCTCTAGTCACCTATCCCATAACTCAGCAAAAGTATCTAGTAGTCATCAATCAGACTCACCTAGGAAGGGCTCATTCTTAACTGAAATTTATTTCCTTCAAACACCTTTTTACATAAAAATTTTGTTTTTAAAATACGTATGTAGTGTTTTACTTTGTCAGTTATTTTCCAGTTGTTACCTGGAAACAACTGTTCTGAGCCTCTATATCCTAAATAAATAAATAAAAAGTAAAACTTCAAGTTATGAATTTCTAAACAGCATTGAAGTCTATTTTATTCTTGTTTGGATATATCAACTCTCAGCATTCTTTTTTGTCTGGCTCCAATTTTTCAGATTTTTTTAAAGTGTATTGTTTCAACATAGAAATTTCTTGTTTTTTAATATTTTGTTCTTTTTAGTGAGTTTTGAAGGGAAAATGCTTATATTCTAACATCTTTTCCTGGAAATATGAACAACTATACTTATAGGATTTTTACTACTTTCTTTCATTGCTTCACTTTTATTTGTTTTTTGGCTCTCAATAAGTTACAATCCCTATTAATATGAATTATGTTTTAATCATGAAAATTACCTCTGGCAGACCCAGACTATCTAAAATTTTTACTAATGTGTTTCACCTAAAACAGGACTAATAAAACTTTCCTTAGTAATGGAAATGTCTATATCAATACTGAAAAATATGGTTACCAAATCCATAAGATACTACTGGGAACATGAGAATGTCTAGTGTGGTTGAGGAAGTCGATTTTAATTTTAATTAATTTAAACTTAATATAAATAGCTACATGTAACTAGTGGCTATCATACTGAACAGTGCAGATCTAACAGTTCTCTCTAGAAAGTGTATTAGGACATACATATGTATTGATTTGCAAATCTATTATATTGCTTGCCACCTGTGTTCATACCAAATCTGTCCATATTTCACGTGTTGAGGTTGTCTATTTTACCTGTCAACTGGCCTAATTTTCTCATATCTAACATGTTGACTTCTTGGAGCTTGAATACTACATTGAACATCAATCCAGTGACCTGGAAGAATTCCACTCGAATTCATTCCTTTTATACCATTTCACTGGTGGCTAGCTTCTACTTTATAGACCTTTAGCCTCTTGCTGAAGTGCTACTGGGATTCCTGGCCCAGGGTCATGGTATTGCATTTAACCTGTTACCAAAACCCTGGTCCCTTCTACCTGAAGGAACTTATAAATATTGATTGTTTTGCCACATTCCTTTAGATAGAGCATAAGGATTATAAATTGTTGTGGCTAGTCATCACTTAAAATTGTCCTTGCTAGTCATCACTTACTGTCCCTATGCAATCTTAACATTATTTTTCTCATTCCAACTACCCCCACTAAACTCACTTCTCATAATGATTCTCTGATTTCCTTTTAAGTAATGAGACTAGGCACTTGGCTAGAATTCAGTGCAGTAACTTTGGCTGGTTGACAGATGTGAAATCAGAGAGAACAAAGGATAAGGTAAAAATTCATGTACCAAAGAATGCTGATAAATGAACTGGGTTACCTATAATACAAAGAGGAAGAGATACTGAGTTCCCAATATTGAATGGGGAAAAGGAAACATTTATTTCGCTTACAATTTCTTCTCAATTTTCTTACTTCAGGTTTGAATATTTAATGTCTTTTATTCCCTCTTTTATCAAGAAATCACTAATTTAGAACTTGACAGGAGCTGTCTCTACTTATGACTGCGGCTGCATATAACTGCCTTTTCAAGAGTGCAATTCCACTACTGAAGTAGCCCATGATATTAAAGTATCTATTCACAGTTAATATTAATTAAGCATACCTTGAAATTTTGCTAGAAAAAGGATTGTTTAATAGACATTCTGGACTCAGTTCATTAAAAAAAATGAATTGCCCTATTAATGGTTCGGGGTTATTCTCCTGTGTGCATGAATAAAATAAGAACTGAATTATTTATTAAAAAAGAATGATTCATGGAGCTTTAAGGACACATATAATTTTAAGGGATTCCATTTTTCAGTCTTTGAAAGACATACCATTCTGGTTCAACATTTAAGATCTGCAATTTTGACACTACAAACACAGAGAACTTTATTATTAATCTCAAACATAGGCATCAGTTACATAGTAGTATTCCATCAGGCCAAAGTAATGTATATATCATAAAAGCATTTTTACAATTTTTACACAGAATTAAAAAGAACTACTTTATTTACAAATGTCTTATGAAGATACAGTGAACATTTGAACCTAATTTTACTTGCAGCCACTTTATACATAGTTTTCTAATGCCACTAAGCTGAAACAGCATATGGATTATATTTTTAGGCAACCTAAAAATTTGAGTAAAAAAATTCTGTAAATCTAAGTGGAAAGCATAAATAACATTTTTAATCAATACAGAAGGTGTTACTCTATCTTAATAATCATAGTAAAGAATGTAATGAGACAAAATAAATTCAAAGGAAAATGGGAAAATTCTACACAGGGAGTGTAAATTTGGATAAATAATTCCTGTTCACTTACAAGATGTCAACTTTCATACTTTGAGATTTTCATAAGATTTTCCTATTCACATGAAAGTAAAGTAAACCTTTTATAGTCGCCTAGATAATTTTAATTTAAAACCTCATTACTTCAGTCCTAAACACATATTTTTTATTTAATGGTTTGGATATCCAATTTAAAATCCCCACTTAATATGTGTAAGCATAGAAAGAAAAAAAACCAATAAGTTTATTCAGTGTTAGTGGGTGATTTTAGAATGAACATCTAGCTGAGAGAAAAGCACAACACTGAAATCCTTGTGAGTATCCTCATTTCAGTGATTAAAAAAATAGTGTTAATATCCAAAGGAACACATGTAAAACGGAAACAGATCTCAAAACCACAACTTAGGACTTCCCTGCTGGCACAGTGGTTAAGAATCTGCCTGCCAATGCAGGGGACACAGGTTCAAGCCCTGGTCCGGAGAGATATCACATGCCGCGGAGCAGCTAAGCACTTGTGCCAAAACTGCTGAGCCTGCACTCTAGAGCCCATGAGCCACAACTAGTGAGCCCACACCCAGCAACTACTGAAGCCCATGCACCTAGAGCCCATGTTCTGCAGCAAGAGAAGACACCGCAATGAGAAACCCCCACTCACCGCAACTAGAGAAAGCCTTCTTGCAGCAATGAAGACCCAATGCAGCCAAACATAAATTAAACAAATAAATACATTTATTTAAAAAACACAACTTAACAATAATAAAATGTAGTTGGTAGTAGTCATATTTAGTCTTTTAGAACACTCATTTTATTATGAGGGAAAAAGTGAACTATCTATAGAGATATGGATTTGAGAAATATAGTTTTTACCCATAAAAAGAGTAAATGAATGATATTATATATATTATATGAAGATACAAAGATGGGTATGCTCTTTTTCAAAAACTTCTTAATACTCAATTTCTTTAAAATTTATAAAAATTTTCTTAGAAGTATATATTATATATAAAATGTTACTAAAATAAGTATTTATTACCAAAGACTTCACAAGTGCAAGACGAGGCTCAAATTATTTTTAGCATACCACATTCACTTATTTAAGTATCAGAATTCAGTGTCTGCTACAAGCAAATTACTTGACTAAGTGCTATGGGTTCTTCCAGATAAATACACCTTGATGCTGACCTTAAGTAATTTGCAATGGGGAAGAAAAATATGACTAGTAAGAGAATGGAGGAAGAAAAAAATAAAAAGCCAAAGTGTGATAGGAAGCAAAGTTAAAGAAGAAAAATGTTAATTAGAGTAAGAAAAACGTGGGACTAATTGAAATATGGCTTGAGGAATGTGGGTAGACTTTTGAAAGATAGAAATAAATCTGTAACAAAATCATGGAGGGTGAGCATATTAAAGCATATTAAAGAGAGACTTTATAAAACAGATAGAGTAGGACAACAGTCAGTAAATTTCTTGCATAGAGTTTCAAAATACTATTTTGTCTGTTTCTATAAATTGGTCATATTCCAATATTATCATTTTCAATCATTTCAACTTTCAAATAAGTCCATACCTAGGTGAAGGAACTCAAAGTAAATTTTTTGTAAATTTCTTTGTAGTAAGTGTACATTTAACAAAGATTGTCTAGATAATCATACCTCACAAACATCAGGCATAAGAAAGTATCAATCTCTGTAAATACCTAGGGGCTTCATGATTCTACTGACTCAAATATTCTTGCCAATTGATTTTGAGGCCCTTGCATTGATCATATATGATCAGAGATAAATAAAATTGTTTCTGTAGAGAACCATACCGTGAGTTGAAAATATTTCATTCATTTAGACTATCTTCTAATGCTCTGAATTATACATAGAGTGATAACCTTCAAATACTGGTTATTCTATTCATAATTATGGGTAGTTTTATACATATAAATATCTGTAAGTATGAATTTTTTGAAAGATGTAGTTTATAATGAAAAATTGGCAAGAATAAGAAAAATTTATTTGTGTAAATTAAATGAATAAAAGTACATTTTAGTATACTCTGGAGTAACCAACATCATTATATGATATAAATGGAAAAAAATATTATATAATGGATATGAAGAAATGAAAGTTCATTTCCCATAATTCCATTCAACAATTTAATCAATGTTCATGCATTATATGGATTCATATGAAGTTTACAATTCATAAATAGTAAATTAAAATCAAAATTCAACAAATGCTTCTAAAATTGAATTTAATACATAAAGATACCCTCAAATCAATTATCATTAGTGATAGCCAGCTAGCTAAGTATTATTTCACAGACCCTCCAGTTTAATATAAACTGGGCCAAATAAATAATGTATAACATTCTATATAAGGAACATTTAATCAAATACAGCTGCCACAAATTATTTTGAGGGGATCCACGTATGTGAGCTTAGTATTTTTAAAGTAAACTTAAAAATTTATAAATTTAAATTAAAGAGACTGATAGGATTATTAATGTTTTAAGAATAATAAAAACAAGAGAGCCTGGTAAAAATTAATGCATCATCATTCCTCTGGAATATACATGCAAGTCTTCTACAAAGTCTAGTTTTTGGATCACCTGCATAGCACAAAAGATTAGGAGCTTTTGTGTTTAATTCAGTGAGTGAACTACTTTCAAATTGCCTGGAATACATTTTCTGAGTTGACATGTAATCAGCAGTTGGGTTGTGGTGACAAAGAGAACTGCTTAGTTGTAATTTATAGGAAAGGGGAAACATTATGGAATATATGGAATTATAATGTTGTCCTAGTTGCCACCACTCTTTTGCTCTACCATAAACCTAGGGTGATTCAGCTGTCAAGCAATTATAACAATTTTTTTCATAATCTATAAACAATAATTGGGGAAAAAAAGTTAAGTAGGTAGGTAGATAGATGGATGTACATCAACTGACTGATCTATCTCATAGTCAAGAAATCTAGACAGTAAATCTCAGATGGGTGATAAATGGTAGAATATTTTAGAGAAATATTCTATTTCTATGTACAGGGCTGCTTTGTGATATTAGGTAAGTTGCTCTTTTTTCCTTTCTCTAAGTCTGGCTTCTTATTTTCTTTTAGGTAAAAAGCTCATTAAATTGCATAACCATTTGGAATTCTGGATGTTATTTTGAATGACTAGATAATACTCTCTAAATAAAACCAATTACCCAAAATATAATAACAAAGATACTGAAAAACCATGAAAGGTAAACATCTCTGTGAGGTTTGAATTTAAAATCTGATTCAAATACTTCATTTGAGTTATTAATTAAAAATAAAACTGTGAAGGAGTAAATGCATTATTAGATATTAATTTGTTTAAATAAGTATTATACACCTGTTTTAAGTGCTTAATCTGTGCAGTGACAGAAGCAAACTAACAATTATCTTAAATATTTTTTAAATGCTATATACATTATATCAGAAACTAAATTTCAAGTTTGGGAATACAATTTTTTACCAAGTTGAGCATATAAAAAAAGGTAGGTATTATTTATTGGATGATATCACAAAATATAATCAATTACAGGTTCCATGGCTAGATCTTCCTTCTCTGTTCAATTTTCCATGTTAAATGCAGAGTTCTGACTGATTTAAATAATTACTTAATTAGAATTTCTAAGAAATAGCCCAATGCTTTAAATACAACAAGGTTGAGAAATAGTATCTTAATAATCTCATGGCTTTAAAATCCATATACATTCATTCTTTCAACAGAGATTTATGAAACGTCCACTAACTGTCAGTCACTCTTCTGGGCACTAAGAATATGACAGTGAACAAAACAAACAAAATTGCTTTTCTCATGAAACTAATATTATAGTTTAGAGGCTCAAGAGGGTGGGGATATGCGGACATATGTATGCATATGGTTGATTAACTTTGTTGCACAACAGAAACTAACAGCATTGTGAAGCAATTATACTCCAATAAAGATGTATAAAAGTAAACAAACAAAAATAAAGACCTTGGTTTTACTATGGGGTTATTGAAGAAAAATGTCATGGCTTAAGTTTTCAAAGAGGGATAACTTGGCTACTGCTTAAAGAACGACAATGGACGGTCAAGGGTGGAAATCAGGGAGACCAAATAGGAGACAGTCGAAAACTACTACAGGGAAAAACATAACTGTTTGGACAAAAGGGGTAGTGGAGTGAGAAATGGTAAGATTTGGGCTTTTCTGGTGGCTCTGTGGTTGGGAGTCCGCCTGCTGATGCAGGGGACACGGGTTCGTGCCCCGGTCTGGGAAGATCCCACGTGCCGCAGAGTGGCTGGGCCCATGAACCCTGGCCGCTGAGCCTGCACGTCCGGAGCCTGTGCTCTGCAACAGGAGAGGCCACAGTGGTGAGAGGCCCGCGTACAGCAAAAAAAAAAAAAAGTAAGATTCTTGGCATAATCGGAAGTTAAGACAGAATCTGCAGATGATTTCGATTTGGTATATATGAGAAATAGAGCAGTTAAAATAACTCCAATGTCTTTGGTCAGAACTGTTGAAAGAATAGTGTTGCCATTCTCTGAGATGGAGAATAAATTGTGTAGAGGAACTTTGCAATAAAATCAGGTATTTGATTTTCAACATTATTAAGTTAAGGGTTTCTTGTGATTTTTTATTCTTTGCTTTTGGTTTTTTTAGCTGTCAAAATAAAGATGTTGAGTAAATAGTTGTATGTACAAATCCAGAGTTCTGGAAAGAAATCCAGAATTAAGATATAAATTTGTAGTGTGTAGTATACAAAGGGTATTTAAAGACAAGAGGTTAGTGTAATCAAGAGAAACTGTCTAAGATAAGGACAGAGTCCCATTATACTGCACATCAGAAGTGAAAATTAGGAGGAATTAGTACAGGAAACAGAAAAGTAGTTCTGGTCATTTAGAAAACTCTAAAGAAAGTGATGTCCCAGAAATCAAGTTTTGATAAAAAGAAAGTGATCAACTACTGGTTGATTTCTGTAACATGGATGATTCTGGTAAAAGTTGTTTCTGTAGCTGGGAGGTAGAAGAACTCTGACTAGGGTTGATTCAAGGGAGAATAGAGGAAGATGACTGAATAAGGTGTCCCTCACTCTTATGCTCCCCAAGAACAATAATTTGGAGTTACAGTAATCAAAACAGTTTAGTACCTGCAAAAAAACACACATATAGACCAAATAACAGAATCAAGAGCCCAGAAATAAACCCATGCATATGCAGTTAACTAATATTTGACAAGGTAGCTAAGAACACTCAATGGGGAAAGGAGAGTCTTTTCAGTAAATGGTGACGGGAAAACTGGATATTCACATGCAAAAGAATGATATTGATATTGAGCCCTACACTACTCACAACAATCAGTTTGACATGGATTCAAGACTTAAATGTATGAACTGAAGCTGTAAAACTTTTAACAGAGAATGTAAAGAACAAGATTCTTGACATTGGTTTTGACGTTTTTTCGGGATATGACATTAAAAGTAAAAGCAGGAATAAACAAGTGAGACTACATCAAACTAATGAGCTTCTGCACAGCAAAAGAAACATTAAACAAAATGAAGACGCAGCCTATGAAAGGGGAGAAAATATGTGCAAACCACATATCAAATAAAGGGTTAATACCTAAAATATCTAAGAATCCCTAACAATAGAAAAAAATAAATAACCCAATTTAAAAATGGGCAGAGGACCTGAATAGACATTTCTCCAAAAGAGACATACAAATGGCCAATAGATACATGAAAAGATGTTCAACACCACTAATCATCAAGAAAATGCAATTAAAACCACAATAAGATATCATGTCACACCTGTAGGAATGGCTATCATCAAAAAGACAAGAGATGGAAACATTCTCGAAGAGTTATCTGCACCGCCATGTTCCATACTATTTACAATGTTCAACACATAGAAACAACCTAAGTGTCCATTGACAGATGAATAAAGAAAATGAGGTTATATGTATAATAGAATACTATTCAGCCAAAAAAAGAAGGAAATCCTGCCACATACCACAACAATGATAAACCTCAAGGGCATTATGCTAAGTAAAATAATTCAGATGAGAAAGACAAATACAGTTGACCCTTGAACAAAGCAGGGTTTAGGGGCATTGACCCTTCATGTAGTGGAAAATCCAGGTATAACTTAGTGTAGGCCCTCCTTATCAGGTTCATTCATGTCTGTGCTTCCAAGTCCATGGATTCAACCAACCACAGATTGTGTAGTACCATAGTACCTACTATTAAAAAAAAATCTGCATGTAAGTGGACCTGTGCAATTCAAACCCCTGTTGTTCAAGGGTCAACTATACTGTATGATCTCACTTGTATGTGGAATCTAAAAAAAAATCCAAACTTACAGAAACAGAGAGTACCATGGTAGTTAAAAGGGCCTGGGTGATGTGGGAAGCGGGGAGATACAGGTCAAAGGACATAAAATTTATGTTATAAGATGAATAATTCTGGGGATCTAATAAACAGCATGGTAATTGTAGTTAACAATATTCTATTATATACATTATTTTAGTCATCATTTAGCAACATATACATGAATCAAATTATCATATTGTACACCTTAAACTTATACAGTGTTATATGTCAATTATGTCTTAATAAAGGTAGAAGAATAAAGAAAGAGAATAGAAAAGTAGAAGTGAGGACAGGGAGTATAAAGAGCTGTTTTAAGGAATTTTATGGAATAGGTCACCAGAAATATGGGGTGATACCTGAAGGAGGATGTAGGCTCAAAGAGGAAGAAGTTCATTAAGACAGCAGTTATAAAAGCAGGTTAATATTCTAATGAGGATAATTTGGTATGAGGGAAAAATAATAGTACAGAAGAGAGGACAATTCCTGAGGTAATGTCTTTGAATAGGTTTGGGGGGTGTGGGGGGATGAGATTCAGTGCACAAATGGATGGATTAGCCTTTCCCACGAGTATGTAGAATTTTCCACACTAACAGGAGAGATGGCAGAGCATATGAATGCTAGATTTGGGAGGCTGGTAGATTTGTTGGTGGAGAGGTCCCAAATCATTTCTGCTGGAATTTTTTTTTCCTCCAGTGAAACAAATCAAGGTTATCAGCTAAGAATGAAGGACAGATAGAGGTGCTGAAAGTTGCAAGATGTGAGCAGTGTTAAAAAAATTGTCTGGATTGCAGAAGAGAAAATTGGTAATGGAAATTCAGCAGGCTACCCAGAGGTCATCTGTATTTAATCGCTATGAATTTAAATTGAAACATGTAAGCATGTTTTATTGCCTGCCATATTCATCTGCCCAGAAGCAGGTATACAGTAAGAAAAGTGTTGGATTTAATTTGTGTTTAGAATTCACCAAGCAAGGAAGATGGAGAGTGATGTGGGCAAATGAGTAAAGATTATATGAAAGGAAATGATCATCATGATAGATCATTATGAGAGGTTTGGAGGGAAAAGGAAGAAAAATCAATCAAATATTAATGAAAGAATTGTTGGAATACATGTATAAAGAGGAACCACTATAAAAACAGAAGATGATGTTTGGGAAATAGAATGTTTGAACTTGAGTTTATGGAATAGGGTGTAAGATCTAGATGGTGACTGAGAAAGCAGGGTTAAAGAAGATCATTCAGGTCAAGAAACTCTGAAGCTAGGATATGGGAAGGATTGTCTACATGGATATTCAAAATTATAATACTTATGACAAGAACAGTATTGGAGAGAAAGAAAATAAACTGTGACCTAAAATCTTTGGAAGAGTAATCTGAGAATCTGTAGAGTGCTACTATGAGGAGCAGCAGCAAGTAGTATAGTCTAATAATTTGTGCTCAAAGCTAGGAGAAAGAGCATTCTGGAAGCAGTGATTTAAGAGGACAACTCCCCCATCTAAATGTGCTATATACCTGGAGGTACTCTATAAGACTTATGACTACCAGTTGCCAACAACTTACCAAGTTGCATGTACAGCAGTGATTGTTCCTCTGTCTTGCATATCTTTATACACAACTGCCTCTTTTACATTTTCCCATGGGTTTTAAATAGCTGTCTCAATCATTTTTATGGCCAAAGTAGAACTCTGGATTATCTTTGCCACCCCCACAGAAGTCCTGCTTCTCCTATGTCTTTTCTATCTCAATAAATGTTGTTTCTATCCCCCAAATTACCCAAGCCAAATAATCCCAGTTATTTTTGATACTCCTCTTTCTCTCATCTCTTAAACTTTATCCATCAACAAGTTCTTCAGCTTTGTCTCCAAAACAAATCTAAACTCCATACATACCCTTTTTCATTTCCAGTATTAAAAGCCTAGGGCTTCCCTGGTGGCGCAGTGGTTGAGAATCCGCCTGCCGATGCAGGGGACACGGGTTCGTGCCCCGGTCCGGGAAGATCCCACATGCCACAGAGTGGCTGGGCCCGTGAGCCATGGCCACTGAGCCTGCATGTCCGGAGCCTGTGCTTCGCAATGAGAGAGGCCACAGCAGTGAGAGGCCCGCGTACCGCAAAAAAAAAAAAAAAAAAAAAAAAAAAAAACCTAATTCAAGCAGACTCCAACTCTACTTTTGCCATTCTTATTTTCTTTCTGCTCCTTTACACATGAGAATTATTTTTATTTGAGAGCCTTTAACACTTGTGTTCCTTCTGTCTGGAATGCTCTACTCAAGATTGTGTAATAGACCAATTTATTTTTATTATTCAGACATCAACTCAAATATCATCTTCTTAGAGATGCCTTCTTTGACCATTAAAATCAAAAGTAGTCTTCCCCATTCTCTCTTTGCATTGGTTATTTAATTGATTGGTTGTTTGATTGATTTAGGAATAGTTAACCTTACCTGAAATTTTAGTTTACTTACTTATTTTCTATCTCTTCATTCTAGAATGTATACTCCACAGACCCATCCTATTTACCTTTTAATCTTCAGTTTCTAGTTCAGTTCCTGATATATGGTTAGTCTTAATAAATATTTGCTGAATAAATGAACAAAGTACTATTTCAACTTCCAGCAATGTAAAAATGACTTTGTGCAGGTGGAAGAGTACATAATCCAGGATTTGGGGAGCACGGATTCTATTTTAAGTTCTTTGTTTTATGGACATTATACTTTATTTCTCTGGATTTCAGTTTTCTCATCTAAAAGTAAGAAACTTAAAATGAATTTTTGACAAATGCTTCCTCCTGACCTAAAACTCAATCACTATAAATTATAAATGATTTTGACTGGATTTCAAAATAAGACATTTGAATGACCTAGAAATTCATCCTAAATTCAAATGTGGGGGAAAAAAAGTTATCTTACCATTTCGTTTACCACCATTATAAATTTGCAATGCCAGTGAGGCTCACGGATGGGCCCTCAAATCTGTATGTGGCTGCTTGACAAATCTGGCAAATCAGCGTTTAGTTGGAAGCACATATGGAGCAAACTTATGCCAGCCTGTGTTTTGCCAACAGACATAACAGTTCTGGGTCATTATATTGCCAACTACTTTGACACAATTTTGCCTACATAGGGCCATGGCTAAGACCTGAACATAACTGAAAGCCCCAAGATATTGGCTTCTCTCACTGCTGATACTTCGGCAAAGAGGAATGGAAGGCTCCAGGCCAAGGCTATGATCCATGATGAAAAAACAAGTATTACTGCTAGTATGTGTTTTCCATTATCCTGGTTGAGGTTCATTTTTCATGTCAGAATAAATGTGCCAGTTGTTTGTCTAAAGCTTTTGGGTTGCCTAGTGCTGTTTGAGGAAATGTACATTTTTTACTGCACTGGGATTTTTATGCTAATTTTTTGGCTCTGAATAACTAAGCAGAGGGTACTTTTTTTTTTTTTTTTTTTTTTGCTGTATGCGAGCCTCTCACTGTTGTGGCCTCTCCTGTTGCGGAGCACAGGCTCCGGATGAGCAGGCTCAGCGGCCATGGCTCACGGGCCCTGCCACTCCGTGGCATGTGGGATCTTCCCGGACCGGGGCACAAACCCGTGTCCCCTGCATCGGCAGGCGGACTCTCAAACACTGCGCCACCAGGGAAGCCCAGCAGAGGGTACTTTTTGATGCTTATTTAAATAACAACTCCACCCTTCTTATCTCTTTTGGATAGATAATATTACAAGCTGGCCAGACAAAGCTTATACAGCCCGTCTAACATTGACAAGAACCAGGCATTTTACTGAGGCCTGTTTTACTGGCTATAGTATCCAGAAGGTCCTAGAACATTAGCCTGAACTTCTTAATTTGGCATCACTGGCAGGCTGTCCTTAAAAAGACCTCCAGTGAGGATGCTTCTGAACAGAATTTTAGTCTAGCAGCAATTCTGTTAGAAAAAAATAACTTGAACTGGTCTTGCTACTGCACTCGCTTGTTATTTTCATAAACACTGACACTTTATTTAAAAAAAAAAGTATTTTTCACCCATTTCAATGAATTTTGGTTTACATCATGTTATGCTTTAGGAAATACTTATAAAGTAGATACGCATGTTACCTAAGATACTTAGAGCAGAACAAAATACTGAAAGTGAAACAGAATTGTTTTAATAGCCAAGAACATAAAAACCACCCTCATTTTTTTCTACTATCTCTGCATGAAATAACTTCCAGGGGGAGAAAGAGTAAATAAATAAATAAAAAGCTTAGACAGGCCAATGGATCACAGAAAAAGGAAATTTACACGATATCATCATCACATTGTTCCAGTTGTTAGGTTTTCCTTCTAAGGTTGTCTATGTTCAGTTACTTAAATAAGTTGGTCCATTTAAAACTGCGATGTATAAAATGTAGCTGCTTTAAATGGGTCACACGCACAATATAACACAATTTTCTGCTTTTAGATAGACCTTATTTTGATTTTATTTTTTAAGAAGGGAGTTTTATATACAGGGTTGAGTGCTTTCAATTTAAAAGAAAATGGAGGAAATGAGCCTGAATTACGTCTTAGGAATCTGGGATATTTTAGTTACATATAGAAGTGTCAAGCTTGCTATGTTAGAGAAATTATAAACTCTAACTTAACTTAGATATGTTAATGAGAATTAAAACCTATTCATTGCTTATACATATTGTCTGCTTTTTTCTAAAGTTGAAAAGATGTAAAACATTTATGAGATGTATGTCTTAATAGTTCCATGTACATAAATGTTAGATTTCATTCAAAATAGAATTCTTGAGCAACTCTCTTCACGGGAACAAGTAGAGCACATCTGGAGATTCCTATGAGTGTTGATGAAAGTGGCACACATAATACAATTATGGGCTCATATAGATTCACCAAACAACTTCCCAGTATGTAAATTATCTTATAAACTTCAGTTAAGTTTTTCAGAATGAATAATTTGATTCCTGTATTAATTATTTGTATTATATAGAATATCATCTCTCTAAAAGTGAGGAATATAAGAATAACCAAATCATAACCTTCCTAATATTTTTCTTCTCTCCATTGCATCAAAATAATCCAAGACAAATTTTTAAGACAAAATAAATGTTACAACAAAATAACAATAATAAAGGGTTATGACAAAATAACAATAATAAATGCTTGCCTCCTGCAGACTATCTTAAATTATAATTGAAGAAAAGTAAACATTTCAATTTGAAAGAAGACAAAAATGAACACATAATGCTATATTGTATATACCAGCAAAAGAAATATAAATATAAATATATAAAAAGACCTTTCAAAGAACAGATCTCCCAGATAAATTTGATATTCCCCCAAAATAATGGAAAAAAGGCAAAAAGGGAACAAAGGAAGAAAATGAAGGAAGGAAGGAAAGAAGGAAGGAAACAAATTTCAAATGATTTTGGTTATTTTCTTGTTTTTAATTAAAGTGACTGCTTTTAATCCTACTCTAAAATATAATCAACTTTAAAGTGGCTGAAGTAAGTTTAAAAGTTAACTTCTTTAAATAAGAACTAGATTTCACCATATATTATTTTGACACTGGAATAATAATGCAAGAATATTGCTGATACCACATTTTTGCTATCAACTATCATATCACTATCATATCACTATATGACTAACATCAAAGCATTACTTAGCATATGAACAATATTACATTTAAATTACTAATAAGATAAATCCTAATAAATGAATAAGGCAATTGACTTTGCATAAATTTCGTGTCCATTTCGTGTCACTTCAAGCTTAAAAGGCCATAGCAAATATTTAAAATACAGTGCTATGTGTGAGTCTCAGAACACAGTTAAAAATAACTACATTTAATTTTGAAATTGCTTTGGTAAGTAGTCTACTTTCTGAAAAAGTATTTGTCCTTATAGCTGTGCCTCTCTCTACAATACCATCACTTCTTAACTTATTCTAATTTATTCTAACATGCAGCTTTGGATACTTTGCACTTTTAATCTTGTATCTTCTTGCATAGATTTTAGAAAGAGGTAGGTCTTCATTTTAAAGTCATTAGTGATGGAGCAAGGTTAGAAATGATACCTTTTAGTACATTCTTAGTATAATTATCATTACATAAATGTGCTTTGTGTTAGGTTTATTTTAACCTAGGCTTTACACATTAATAAACTGTTATGTAGGAGGGAAACCAAATTAGAAAGGCTGCTAATATTGTAGTAGGAAGATTTTAAAAGAAACACCAGGAATTAAGCTATTTATTTTGAAATAGTGAACTGAGGTTTTATAATGCATATTTATCAAAAGGGTTAATATTTATATAAGTACATCAACAGTATTAAAAAACAAACAATTTTCATATAAATATCAATGACATAACTTTACTGTATCATCTATTAAAATTTACCATAATGATATGGACTGTATTTAATAATGGAGAAAGAGTATTTGGAAAATAAAATGAGTCGATTAATGATTTGGCCACTTTTATTATATCCAAAGGATTTCATTTAAAATGAATGTTCTTATACCATTGTATATTCTTATACATTCATGTTTTTATACCACTGAGTAAAATAATAATCTGTTATATAAAATTACACAAAGGAATTCAAGGTCATTTAAAGTATGGTGGAAGAAAGAAATAGGTGAGGGACATAAGCAGTACAAACTTCCAGTTGCAAAATAAATAAATCATAGCTATGAAATGCACAGTGTGGGGAATATAGTCAGTGACTCTGTTATATCTTTGTATGGTGACAAAACTAGACTTATCATGATGATCATTTGACATGTATAGAAACACCAAATCACTATGTTGTGTAACAGGAACTAACATAGAGTTTTAGGTCAATTATAGTTCAAAAACAAAATAATGGAAAAAGAGATCAGATTCGTAGTTACCAGAGGTGTGGGGCAATGAGAGAAGGGGGAATTGGATGAAGGCAGCCTAAAGGTAGGTTCTTCCAGTTTTAAACTAAATAAGTACTAGGGATTTAATGTACAACACAATAAATATAATAAACCCTGCTGTGTGTTACATATGAAAGTTGTTAAGAGGATAATCCTAAGAGTTCTCATCATAAGGATAATCCTTTTTTTCTATTTCTTTAAATTTTTATCTATATGAAATGATGTTCACTAAACTTATTGTGATAATAATTTCATGATGTATATAAGTCAAATCATTATGCTATACACTTTAAACTTACACAGTACTATACGTCCATTATATCTCAGTTAAAACTAGAAGAAAAAAAAATAAAAATAAATAAAAAATAAAGTATGGTGCATACATTTCAAGGTAGGTGCTAAGAATTTAAATCTGAATGTTCAAGTTGGTTTGACTCCCTCACCATATTCTAAACTAAGCACAAGAGAGACTCACGTTATAGACACTGATAAGTTATAAATCACTTGGTGCCTCAGTTTCTACTTGCAGATGTGTGGGTTACTACAAGTTTGCCAATTTAATGATTTTTATAATAAATAAATAAATAAATGTCTCACATCCTTGAAAAAAAAGTACTTTAACCCTATAACCCATCTCTTTGCCATTATTATTATTATTATTATTATTATTATTATTTTTACAGAAAGATCTCTTGAAAGAGCAGCCCATGCTAAGTTTTCAACGCTTCTCCCATTTGGTCTCAAAATCTCACCATTTAGGCTTTCAACCCTCATTGTTCCACTAAAACTACTCGTCATGGGCATCGATGGCATCTGGGTAGGAAATCCAAAGACCCATTTCCAGCAATTTCATTTCTGGGTATTTATCCAAAAGAATTGAAATCAGGGTCTTGAAGAGGTGTTAGCATTCCAGTGCTCATTGCAGTACTATTCACAATGCTAAAATGTGGAAGAAACCTAAATGTCCATCTATGAATAAATGGACAAACAAATGGATAAACAAAATGTGGTAATTGTGTATAATCAAATATAATTCAGCCTTAAAGAGGAAGGAAATCCTGTCTCATGTACAACATGGATGAACCTTTAGGATACTATGCTAAGTAAAATAAGCCAGTCACAAAAAGCAATACTATATGATTCCATGTATGAGATATTTAAAGTAGTCAAATTCATAAAAACAGAATGGAGAATTTGGTTATCAGGGGCTGGGGAGAGGTAAAAATGGGGAGTTGTAAAATGAGCATAGAGTTTCAGTTTGGCAAGATGAAAAAGTTCTGGAGATGTTACACAAGAATTTGAATATACTTAACACTATTGAACTATACATTTAAAAATGATTAAGAAGATAAATTTTGTATTGTTTTTAATCACAATTAAAAAATAATTAATGTAAAACTTTTACAATTTTTCATGACCTTTAAAAATTTTTATCAAGACATTAAAAACTCTCTTATTTCAATTATAAATGTGTAGAAAAATGAAAATGCTAATAAAACCATTTAGTACACCATAGTATAAAGCATTACATACCTTAAGAATTGAGTTGTTTGTTTCTTTGTAAAAAGAAAAACCTATTGAGAGTAGTTTGAATAGTGTTTGCTTCCTACTCATCATATAACTTACAATACAGAGTGAGAATCTTTTCTATGTCATGGAAAATTGTCATGTTATTTTCTAACTGTGGGTCATTTTATAGTATTTTACCCCTTGCAATTTCACTGTCAGGAAATATGTAAGAGCTCCTTTAATGTAAAGTATTTTTGCCAGCATCATTTCCCCTGGGACATCTTGGTCATTTTTGTCATAACAATTTTTGTCAATAAGTTTATATCATTTATATCAATAAGGTTATCCTCACTAAAGTAGCTCTGGTAGTGTTTATCCTAAAATAGTTTACGGTAAATGCCTGTTTTTGCTCAAGGCATCAGGGTAGGGTGGGCAGAAAGTGAAGTTGCTAGAGTATGAGTAGCTGAGCCAGCCATGTAGGCACTGACTGCCTATGTGACAGATCCCCAGTAAAAATTCTGGATACCAAGGCTTGTGTGGACTTCTCAAGTTGGCAACACCTCACACAGACTGTCATACAGTACTGCTGGGAGAATTAAGCACATCTGTGTATGATTCCATTGGGATAGGACAAGTGGAAGCTTGCTTCTGGTTTCTCCTGACTTCACCCCATGAATCATTTCCCTTTGCTGTTTTGATCTGTATTCTTTCATTCTGATAAACCATAACCACGGATACAGCAGTTTCTGAGTCCTAGGTATCTTTCTCATAAGTCATGAAGCCTGAGTGTGGTCATAACATACCATGCTATAAGGTAATGTATGAAAAATGATTATACAATGCGTGGAATCCAGTTAGTGTTACAAAAACATTAGATCCTGTGCCATGTATTTATATTCTAATGGAAAAAGAATATTGAATGCAAGGGAGGGAGCCCCAAGACCAGTCTTTTTCATCATTATGTGATTGGCCTCACGTATGTTGTGTGTTAATTACATATAAATAATATACACTGAGCTCTTTGAAAGAAATGTAGTGTATGCACAATATAGTATTATTACTGACTTTTTAAATAAAGTGACCTTAAAAGAACTTCCTTAAAGATGCTGCTTCAATATATTGACATTGAAATAGCAGAGAATGTTTTTAAGAGCAAGTGTTAACTAAAATTAAAAGAAAGTTAAATTGTTTTAAAACCTACTTTATGTTTTTTAAATGTCTGTAAGTATCTAAAAAACCAGAATATCAAATTGTAATTTTTCTTAATAATCTTATGTTTTAAAACTAACACCTTTGTGGTACAATTATAACAATATTATTTTTAGAGGTGGGAGACTAGATCACAAAAAATATGCTAGGTCGCAGTAATTCACAACAATGTTTAGCTTCACAATTCCAGTGTGAGAATCTGCCATGATCTGTGTCTTTAGACCTCAGCATTAAATGTGTGGAGATTTAATATGCTCAGCATAGACACTCTGGAAACAAGTTTTTTTTTCTCATTACAGATGAATACATTTTAATTTAGTGAGGAAAATTCTTTAAAAAATTATCCTTATGCCTAACACCCATATATAGATTTTTTAAGTACCAGATGTGCATATTGTTTTAAAATTTTCTTTTTATTTTAACAAGTAGAGTTCAAATATCTCATGTGATTCAGCATCAGAACAGAGTCTTTCAATTATCTACTTAAAATAGATCATTGTGTTACTGCTTGCCTTACTTGCGCCACTGAAAATGTAAATCTGGCTCAATATCTAAATCCATGGTGAATTCCCTCACCAATCTATATTTATTCCATATTTTTCTTTATAAGAAGTACATATTGATACCAAAGTGGATAATTCTACTGGTAATTATGCCTTCATTAAGACATGTAAGTTAGTAGTTTTTATATTTACCCACCTTTTTGAAAATTCTCAAAATTGGGAGAAGATAAAAATAAAAAATGGTTATATATTGTTTAACATGGTTATATCCATATTCTGAAGGGACTGAGAATTTACTTGCAAAGTTATCATGTTAGCCTGCTGCTCCATAATTCACAGAGGCTAGTAGAGACACAAGATCCTTGGGTCAGAGACAAAAGTTATTACTCAGAGCAATAGCTATAGCCTGTAATAAATGGAATATTTATCAATGGAATATTTCCTACCATATCAATAAACAAAGGATGCCACAGACATCAATGATTGCAGCCCTCCAACGTGAGCCGATGAGCCAAGGAAACTCAGGGATGAAAAGAATACCTGCCATCTAGCAGCCATCAGACTGAAGCCATTCCCTGAGGTGAGCCCTAAGGAAACTAGGGTGTGAAAATACAGGCCCCAGATAGCTGAGGTGCATATCAAAGGAATGATTTAAGTGAGCCCAGACTCTTGCATCTTCCCATACACAGAAAAGCGCTAAATTCCTAAACTTGAGATATCTGGTTTTCTTTATTTAACAATAATCTTTTGACATTCCCAATTACCTGCTCATTGTTGCAAAACTCCTGTATCTCCCAGCCCCTCCCCTCGCCTCCTCAGAGCAGTTTCTCAGAGTTAGCTGAAAAGCTGTCTCCCGGGCTGCAGGCTTCATTGCGCCCCAAATAAAACTTAACTCACAACTCTCACGTTGTGCATGTTTTTTTTTTAAGTCAACACCTGTGTATCATTATTTTCTTGCATTGGTCCTCTTTTCCCCGATTGAAACAGGGTAGCAAAAAGAAGACAGTGTGTTGAATTACAGAACTTCCTGGAATGGCAGTTTTACATAAAACGTGTTTCATTTAAACTTTTCTCTGGAGTGAGTCATTATTATACTGAACCATAAGCATGTTTACTTTGTTCTGGAAGTAAATACTATCTCTATCTTCCAAGGCTGTAAACAAGCTGGCTTTGCTCCAGATATAGACAATATATCTATCCCCCAAGGCCCTGCACTCTTCAAATATACCCTTGAAAAGATAATCCAAAACAAAGGGTAATCAGTGCCTCACTGGTGAAACTTGCAGAAATAAAAGTTATACATGAAAAAAATGTCTCCCAATAATTAAACGCTATTATATTTTCTTTCTATTTTAAAAACATGTTGCTCTATAGTAATATTTATATTTTGAATTCCAGTGAACTTAGTTCAAAAGTGTAGTCACTTATTTCCTCACGAATTGTATTTTTTTCCAATAGTTTCCTTTCCAGCAGCTTCTTTCCTTTCTTATCTAGCAGAGATACTCTGTCATGAAAGTCACTGTAATTCTGGTAATATCTGCACTCATTTCCAATTACACCAGTCTTTTCACCCTCAGATAGGAAGAAAGGGCTTTTTTTCTTTTTCTTCTAGACATCAAACATTGTCTTAACTCAACTTGCATTCATTAATTCATTCATTAGTTAAGTGTACATACAATGACTACCAATATGCCTAACATAGAGAAGGTACTCAACAAATTGTAGGTAGAATTACTATATTCTAGGAATTGTAGTAAGTGCTAGAACACAAATTATTCCACATCATTAACACTGAAATGCTTCACAGTCAAGTTATAAAGAAGGACACCGAAAATGCAAAGACTCATAGAATATATTATGAACCCAATTCTTACTTAGGAGAACAGCCCAAATATAAGAGACCAGAATTTTGTTAATTATGATTTTTTTTACATACTAACTAAGGATATTAACTATAACAATATTTTCCATTTGGGAAGTAGGCTCAAACATGGTGATAGTGATGTATGCTGATCAAGGTGGAAGAAAAAACACTAGGGAGCAAAGATGGTCAGAATCATATTCATACCTCAAAGCCCTTCTATTAGAAAAAATCACATAGAATTGAGAGAGAAGGTAGTACATTCTCAAGAATCACATAGCAGTGTCTTCCTTTGTAATTCAGGTTAGAAAATAAAATAAAATATTTTTCGACTAGAAATGTTGGCTTAATTCCAAAATTAGTGTCACTCTATAAAGAAACTATTTCAAAATGATAGTAAAGGATGATAGAGAGCTAGCTAAGTGATGGATCAGGAGTTATAAAAGACTAGCAGAATGTTCCTTCTTTTTAAATTTTAATTCCAGGGCATTTATGTATGTGCTCTCCACCTTTGCATGGTAGCCATCACTCCCTATTATTTTTACCTGGCTACCTTTTTTATACATTCATGCAATATATCTT
The DNA here is from genome assembly GCF_964341445.2 of Mesoplodon mirus. Lineage (NCBI taxonomy): Eukaryota > Metazoa > Chordata > Mammalia > Artiodactyla > Ziphiidae > Mesoplodon > Mesoplodon mirus. Next base: position 50,340,257 of record NC_138984.1, read on the forward strand.
GCCCATGAAAGAGTGTATGAACCTGAGAATAATGTTAGTTATTTGAAATTTATAACACATCATCAATACAGCTCATTACATGTATCATACGGCAGTTGTGCAGTTCAGATACCATGAAACTTATACTTGAGAAAGAATTCAATTCAAATATAGATGTACTTTTTTTCAAGAAGCATTCAGTCTATAGAGTCCCAGTAACAGAGATAACAGACACAAGCATGGTAGCATTTCACATTCATGATCAGGTTGGGAATAAAGAAAATTTAGCTTTTTTAAAGTTAGAGTAATTACTTCCACCTATTCCCCTAAGTGTTATAATAACCTAAAAACGTATAGCATTTAAAGCTATCCTTGTGGCTTTCTTAAACAGTTGCTAAAGTTTCTGAAATTTTTGTCTAGTAAGAATTAAAAGCATAAAGTTTAGAAATTAACTCTAGCTGGTGAAAGGCAATACTGTTGTGCTGCTGATAAGCACATACTATTTTTAAGAACATGGGACTATTTCCATAAACACTAGTACTTACAAGGGAGAAAATAAATAACCACTTTGTAATACTGAGTTTCAGTAATAAATCATCAGAAAAATTTGACAGAATTAATATTAGTTACAAACAAGGCAGGAGATAGCTGGACCCCAGGCTGAACAACTGGAACTTGTCTCCTATTGACTCTTTGAGATAAAGATAATGGCAGGAGCGGAGCTCTGCTTGAGTAAAAGATAAGGAGATCACATTTTTCTTGGGATCAAGGAGAACTTCCAGACCACACATGCACAGAAAAGATCCTCAGGGGTCAGGGAAGGGAGGGGGTATCAGCCCATAATATGTCCTGCCAACCTCCCAGAAACCCTCATGCTGGAATCCATCTTGGTTAAAAGATGCATACACACATCTGAGAGGGCACTGAGTCAGAAAAAATATGGGCTCAGACCAAGAGATTGGCCAAGGGGAACCTGGAAAACTGCCCCCATATAAGCAATTTAAGCTATCCCAAAAGTGTGTGACTCACTCAGAGCCTGCCCATGTGTTCTTCCACATATACTTTGCTTCTAATAAAGGCTTTACCCACTTTATTATCTCCGTCACTTTGCTAAATTCTTTCTTCTAAGAAGACAAAGACTGAGGTCCTGTTACAAGCCCACTGGCCCTTGTGGTCTAGAGGTTAGGATTTGGCACTCTCACCATCGTGGCCTGGGATCGATTCCTGGTCAGGAAACTAAGATCTCACTACAAATCACTGCACCCTGTGGCCTCCCAAGATCACAGATATTTCATAATTTAGAATTATTTCACATAATTTCCACATCTGTATACATGTAGACAGATAGATTGATCCATGTACACTGATATTTGAGAATTTCACTCTTCAATTAATAAGGAATTATGCAAATATGTAGCTATATTAACTGGGCTCTGGGTATGTTAGATGAAAATATTGTCCTCCCTTGAAAACTCTTTAAATCCTTGAAAAGTGCCACCTATAGCAAAAGACACCAGAAATACACTTCTGGCTTTAGAAAAAGAAAAAATCTGTGAATTCATCAAAGTTGATATTCACAATATGATTATTTCCACTTGATTTTCAAGTGGAGACCTAATGCTGCTCAATGTTGCAGCAATTTCCCAAAAGGTTTGATGATCCGCTATAAGATGGGGGGGGAGTTTAACATTTTCTGCCCCTTCTTTGCCTACTTTGTGTATCAGGCTACCAACTTAAAGGTGAAGAGTAAGAAGGTAATAAGAGACAGTGGGGCTGGAATAGAATGATGAAGCCAATTTGGTTATCTCCAAAACAAAACATTAAATAACCAGTACCCCACTTAATACAAGTTTTTGTTTACCATTAAATGAATCAAGAATTTTCACTCAGAAATTTTCTGATAACAATAACTCAGCTATTTAATATCAGGAAAAAAGATGCTGTATGGAAATGACATGGAAAATGCTTTTTCCTTTTTTTTCTATTTAAAAATTCTGTGAGGATTCATGTAAAATAACAAACATGCAAGAAAAAACGTTTTGCTAAGTCAAACAAATGTCTGAATAACTATGTAATAAGGAATTATCATATATTCTATTTCATATTTAAGACCCACTGGAGGCATCTAGCACATACATGACTCAGTACATCTGACCAAGTAACAGTGTGGAGAAATGTAGACCTTTCATTTTCCCACCATCTATTCCTATCAATGTCTCCAAAATCTAGAGTCAAGTTCTGGTACCTTCGAAAATAAGAAAAAGAAAACATTTCTTTTCCTGTCCTTCAACAAAGGTTGGACTGTCACAGAAAACATAAGTAATTAGCCTTGTATCTATGGGATAACTGCATTGTATATACACTTCTCTAAAACTAGGAAACATAGGAAAGTTTTCCACTTCCTGAAACTGGTTAATTTCATTTTAACATGAGAAAGTGTTTAGCTAATTATTCCTCCTTAGTAAGCCTACGGATTTTTTCCAAAAAAAAAGAAAAAAAAGTTTCTTATTACACAAGATTTTTGCCAATGGATCATTTCCAACTCTCTGCCAGACAGAGGGTCCATTTTCACAGCAGTATGAGCTCATAGGACTAGCTCCATGAGAGTATGGACCTTGTTTGTCTGGTTCACTGCTGTAATCCTGGTTTCTAGAATGGTGTCTGGCAGAGAGGAAGTTCTTAGTATTTATGAGGGAGTGAATAAATTAATCTACATTTCCTAGGTACTGCAGTCATTTCCAAACTATGGTGAGATTCTTCAAAAATAATTAGCCTTATTACTTGTGTGTATCAGGGTGAGGTTCATTTTTTTCAATGCAGGCTGAGTTACTCTCATTCTTCTTAAAAATTCTAAAGAAGTCATGATAATGATAAATGATAAATGACAACAAAAAAGGGGTACTGATATGTAAGGTCAGATCACTGCAGCAAACCTCAAAACATCACCATTCTTGGGCATTCATTCATTGCCCAAAAGTAAGCTTCTCCCACACCTGAAATATCCATCTCCCCATGCATTCATCCTTTTATTATCTTTGATTCCTTATCTCTAATTCAAACTCCCACTGCCTGTCACCTTTCCAATCTTTCATGTGTGCCCTCTGAAATCGTTCTCTTAGGAAACACATTTTGTAAACCATTGACCTACTTACATACTGTTTCTTCTACTTTTCCCCATGACCAAATCCTAGCTCTTTTCTGATAGATTGCTTTCCCATCCACTTTGTCAACTGAACTTCAGCTCATTCCCCTGTACCCCATGAAATTCTTGTGTGAGGTGGGCTTAGTGTGTTTATGACTCTACAGTACTACTTCCAGAGCACTGATGCTCCTCCAAAACTGGAAAATATCCTCCTTTGAAACTAGGTCAGCCCAGTAAATGAAACTCTCTCCTTCATTATCATTTGAATCTGTCAATTTCCTGGCTTCTCATTCTTGAAATACTTCTTTTCTAACAAATCTTGTCACCATTATAGTGGCCTGCAATGACGCAGAATACACATCCAAATTACCAACTACTTATTCCCTTCACCTTTGTAACACCAATAACATCAGCCATCTCCCCAAATTATAAAATCTTGATATTAGCATCCATTCTTCCAACTCTCATGTACATTATCTCCAGTATTTGTTGCTTAACTGTATTGAAATCTTCAGCTCCTCTACCTTTTACATTTTCCCCATTAATTCCATTCCTTAAACAGCTCAGACCTCATTGCTCATTGTTTCAACCAAACATTCTTTTCTAATACTCTCAAAACCTTTGCCTCATTCTCATCTGCTGCCCAGCTAGGTGAAATCCTTGCTCTGAGGAAACCCATTCTGTACATCAAAAATGTTTATGTTCCATTGATACATTCAGAACTTGATGTGCTTTTGGCTGTATTATCTACCTCAATAAAAAGCACAAAGTGCTCAGTTACAGAAAAATAAATATCATTCTTGACTACCTTTCTTTAATGCTATATCCAATCAATTACAAAGTCTTTTTAGTTCTAAATGTATTGATATCTATGGTAGATGTCTTCTTGGATTATAAGACATAAAAATGTAGACTTTGGGTGATGAAACAAAGAGCCCCTTTGACATAGTATGGAAGGAGGAGGTATATATTGGAGGAAAAAATCCCTACCATTCTATCAGTAATAAGTGGATGGCAGTTTCCATTTTTCTCCTATTAACCTGCAGCCAATAGAAGAAACCCACAGGTTGAATAAGGGAAGATATGAGAAAAAAATTTTGAAGAAGAAAACAGGGCTTAGGAATAGGATCATAGCCGTGGGCCTTGGGAGGTTCATATCTTGTATAAAATTCTCTATAGAGAGAAAAGACCAATTGTCTTTTTGAATATTCTCTTACATCTAGTTGAGAATTGTTTCTTTTTTTTCCTTCAATCACTCTCTCTTACTTTCAAACATTTAGTAAAAATCTGTTCTGAAGCATGGCCTTCCTTTGGAATAGTACTGCTACCATATTACATAAAATAACTTTTATATCCTTAGCTAGTACCTGAAACTTAAAAGTGATACAATCTGAGTTCAAGAGAAGGTGGCTAAAATCTCACTGAGACGGAAGAATCAAGATGGTGGAATAGAAGGACATGGAGCTCACCTCCTCCCACAAATAAATCAAAACTACAACTACATGAGGAACAATTCTCACAGAATACCCACTAAACACTGACAAAATATCTCAGACACCCAAAATCACAAGAAATATCTTCACATAACTGGGTAGAACAAAAGAAAAAAAAAAAGGAATCAGGATAGAACCTGTGCCCTCGGGCCCCCGGAAGGGAGCTGTGAAAGAGGAAAGGTTCCCTCACCCTGGGAAGCTCCTTTACCAGTGGGGAGATTAGCTGGAACAGAAAGGGAACCTTACAGGTTCGGAGGAGAGCACAGCAGCCTGTCTAAGGGAGGCAGCCAGAAGAGAGAGAGACTTATACAGATGGTCTGTGCCACCACTCTGTGTTCCCCAGCCCGAGACATATATGTGCTGGTGGGTGTGTGGACTGGGTGATGAAACTTGGGCTTCAGAGGACTGACCTGGGAAGAGGTCGGTCCTCTGAAGGAAGAGGTTAGCTAAGCAGAGACAGCCTGAAGGGGCTGGAGCATTGTACCGGCTGAAAACCAGTGGGGGTGGGGTGTGTGTATGCAGAAGAAAGCATGGGCCTGCCATAGAAGTGAAGCACTATTGTGAAGTGGTGCTCAAAGGGAAGGGTGGGGCCTGCCATAGCAGCCTCTTTCTCAGCACACTCTCCACCAGCATTACATGAGTTCTGGGGACCCACAAGCACCAGCAGGTTGCCCACACGTGGAAGTGGGACTGAAATCAGAGCTGAGTCCCAGGGGCCATGAGACTCAGAAAGCAAGACTGAAACCTGAGCCCTCTCCCTGTGGCAGTGTGACCCCCAGATTTATGCCACCTCCTCCAGCTTTGTAAACTCAGCACCTGTGGGACAACTGAGTGAACGACAGGTGCTCCTGTGGCTGGGAAGGGTCTGGCCTTAGCAGCTGTGGCCTTAAAAGCTGGGGTCTGAGTTGCTTCCATAGTTCTCATGGCAGGTCCAAGTGCACGACTACTGCAGTCCTGGTACATGACTTCAGTGGATCTACGCTTATGGATCTGTGCTGGTAGGTTTGTGAACACAGTGTGGAAGGAAAACCAGGGCTGATTGCCTGGATTTCCAAGGGTGAGGTAGGGCTGAGGGCAGTGTGAAAAACAGTGTACTGTGTGAGCCCACAACATGGGTGACAAGTAACAACACAAAGTGCACTCAGGTGCAAAGCTCTGGCAGAGGAATACTCAGTGGCTCCTCTCCCAGCAGGAGTGCTCCAATCCCACCTACCTCACACCACAGCTCAGAAACTGATCTAGGAGCTTCTACTCAAACAACTAAAAAGCAGATCCTGCCCCTGACAGGGCGGTGACAACCATGGAACAAAGAGGAGGTCCCACTCAATAGCCAGTGCAGTCTCTGGTCATCACAACTCCAATCACATCCCCACCAAGGGGACAAAGACCAGCACACACTGAGGAAAGAAGCAGCAGGCATCCATACTAAAAACAGCCCTTACACCAAAAATATTAGACTCGTGCAGACTACACAGGGATGCTCCCACATAAAAGCAGCCCTTCAAGACATTAGATAACTTTCTCTCCTAAAGTCAGAGAAACTCGTTCTCCTTAAAGTCAGAGAAATATAAGTAAAATGAAAAAGCAGAGGAACCACTCCCAATTAAAAGATCAAGAGAATCCCCCTTAAAGAATAAAAAATGAAACAGACCTCTTCAGTCTAATAGACACTGAGTTCAAAAAGGAAATAATGAAAATACTGAAGGAAATAAGAAAGACTATTGATAGAAATGCAGATTACTATAAAAAGGAACTAGAAACTATAAAGAGGAACCAAAAAAATTTAGAAAACACATTTGCCTGGGTGAAAGCTGAGCTAAAGGCAATGAATAGAAGATTGAATAATGCAGAACAACAAATAAGTGATATGGAAGATACAATAATGGAAATCAACCAATCAGAACAGCAGAAAGAAAGACAAATGAAAAAGAAATGAAACCAATGTAAGCGACATATGGGATAATATAAAATATGCCAATCTATGCATAATAGGGATCCCAGTAGGAGAAGAAAGAGAAAAGGGGATCAAAAATGTATCTGAAGAAATTATGGCTGAAAACTCCCCAAATCAAAAGAAGGAAACAGATATCCAGGTACAGGAGGCACAAAGGGTCCAAAACCAGATGAACCCAAATAGACCTAAACTGAGACATATTATAATTAAAGTGGCAAAAGTTAAAGAAAGAGGATTCTAAAGGCAGTAAGAGAAAAAGAAAGAGTTAATTACAAGGGACTCCCATAAGGCTACTGGCTGATTTCTCTACAGAAATGTTGCAGGCCAGAAGGGAGTGGCAAGATATATTCAAAGCCTGAAAGGGAAAAATATGCAATCTAGGATACTCTACACAGCAACATTATTATTTAGAATAGAAGGAGAGATAAATAATTTCTCAGACAAGCAAAACTAAAAGAATACAGCAATACTAAACCTATCCTAAAAGAAATATTGAAAGTTCTGCTCTAAATAGAAAAGAATCAAGCATCTATAGGAAAGAGAAAATCATAATTGGAAAGTAAATCACTTAAGTAAGCCAATATACAGATTAAAAAAATCAAAACATTTTTGTGAAAGCAGCGATAACTACAATAAACAGCAAAAGGATAAATATGAAGATTAAAAGAGGACATTAAAATCATAAAATGTGGGGAGCAGAGTAAGAAAAAGTTTTTTCTTTTCTTTTAGAATGTGTTTGAGCCTATATGACTACGAGTCTAAAGCGAGTAGATACAGAAAGGGGTTAACATACTTTAGAAACAGGGTAACCACAAATCAAAAACATACAGTAGATTCACAAAAACCAAAATGAAGAGAACACAAGCATAATACAAAAGAAAACCATGAAACCACAATAGGAAAAACAAAAAGAAAAAGAAAGGAACAAAGAAGAAATACAAAATCAACTGGAAAACTAGGTTTAAAATGGCAATAAATACATATGTATCAATAATTACCTTAAATGTCAAGGGACTAAATGCTCCAATCAACAGACATAGAGTGGCAGACTGGATTAAAAAAAAAAAAAAGCAAACAAAAAAAAATAAGAGCCTACAATATGCTGCCTACAAGAGACCCACTTTAGGGCAAAGGACACATTTAGATTTCAAGTGAGCAGATGGAAAAAGATATTTCATGCAAATGGAAATGACAAGAAAATGGGGGTAGCATTAGTTATATCAGACAAAATAGACTTTAAAACAAAGGCCATAAAGAAAGATAAAGAAGGACACTATATACAGAAGAGGATATTATACTCTCATTAATATAAAGGAGCACCTAAATACATAAAGCAAATACTAACATATATCAAGGGAGGAAGTGACGGGAATACAATAATAGTAGGAGACTTTAGTACCTCAATCACATCAATGGACAGATTTTCCGTACCAAAAAGCAATAAGGTAACAGAGATCCTAAATGATACAATAGAGCAGTCAGACTTAATTGACATTTTCAGGACATTACATCCAAAAAAACCCAAAATACACATTCTTTTCAGGTGCACATGGAATATTCTCTAGGACTGACCACATACTAGGGCACAAAGCAAGCCTCAACAAATCTAAGAGGGTAGAAATTATTTCAAGCATCTTTTCTGACCACACAGCATGAAACTAGAAATCAACCACAGAAAAAGAAACGAGAAAAAAACAGTAACATGGAGACTAAACATGCTACTAAAAAAACCAATGGGTCAACAATGAAATCAAAGAGGAAATTTTAAAATACCTTGAGACAAATAACAATGAAAACACAATCATACAAAATCTATGAGATGCAGCAAAAGCAGTTCTTAGAGGGAAGTTCATAGCAATACGGGCCTTCCTTAAAAAACAAGAAAAATCTCAAATAAACAACCTAACCTACCACCTAAAAGAATTCCAAAAAAAAAAAAGAACAAACAAAATCTAAAGTCAGCAGAAGGAAGAAAATAATAAAGATCATAGAGGAAATAAAGTAGAAATTAAAAGAAAATAGAAAAAAATCAATAAAACTGAGTTGGTTCTTTGAAAGGGTAAAGAAAACTGACAAACCTCTGGCCAGGCTCACCAAGAGAAAAAGAGAGAGAAACTAAATAAACAAAATAAGAAATGAAAGAGGAGAAATTCCACAAATTACCACAGAAATACAAAAAAAATCATAAGAGAATACTATGAACAATTATATACCAACAAATTGCGCAACCTAGAAGAAATGGACAAGTTTCTAGAAACATACAGCCCACCAAAACTGAATCAAGAAGAAACAGACAATTTGAACAGACCAATCACTATAAGTGAAATAGAATCTGTAATTAAAAAACAAAACAAAACAAAAAAAACTCCCTGCAAACAAAAGTCCGGGACCAGATGGGGTCACTGGGGAATTCTACCAAGCATACAAGGAAGAATTTATACCAATCCTTCTCAAACTCTTCCAAAAGACTGAAGAGCAGGGAACACTCCCAAAGTCATTCTATGAAACCACAATCACCCTGATACCAAAACCAGACAAAGACACTACCAAAAAAGAAAATTACAGGCCAATATTTTCAATGAATATAGATGCAAAAATTATCAAGAAAATAATAGCCAACCCAATCCAACAACACATAAAAAAGATCATACACCACAACCAGGTTGGATTCATCCCAGGGTCATGAGGATGGTTCAACATACACAAATCAATCAATGTGATACACCACATCAACAAAAGAAAAGACAAAAAACACGTGATCATCTCAATAGATGCAGAAAAATCATTTGATAAGATTCAACATCCATTCATGATAAAAACTAATACCAAAGTGGGTAGAGAGGGAACATATCTTAACATAATAAAGGCTATTTATTACAAACCCACAGCCAACATAATACTCAATAGTGAACAGCTGAAAGACTTCCCACTAAAATATGCAAGAAGACAAGGATGTCCACACTCACCACTTCGATTCAATATAATATTGGAAGTCCTAGCCATAGCAATTAGAGAAGAAAAAGAAATAAAACGTATCCACATTGGAAGGGAAGAGGTAAAATTGTCATTATATGCAGATGACACAATACTATATATAGAAAACCCTAAAGACTCCACACAAAAACTACTAGAACTGATAAATTCAACAAGGTAGCAGGATACAAGATTAATATACAGAAACTGGTTGCATTTATTTACACTAACAATAAAGTATCAGAAAGGAAGAGTAAAAAACAATCCCTCTTAAAATCACATCAAAAAAAAAAAATACTTAGGAATAAACCTGACTAAGGAGGTGAAATACTTATATGTTGAGAACTATAAAACATTGACAAAGCAAATTAAAGATGATTTGAAGAAATGGAAAAATATCCCATGCTCTTAGATTGGAAGAACTAATATTGTTAAATATTAATGAAACACTACCTAAAGCAAACTACAGATTTATTGCAATTCCTATCAAATTATCCATGACATCTGTCACAGAGCTAGAACAAATAATCCTAAAATTTATATGTTATCATAAAAGACCCAGAATTGCCAAAGCAATCCTGAGGAAAAAGAACAAATCAGGAGGCATAACCCTCCCAGACTTCAGACAATACTATGCTACAGTAATCAAAACAGTGTGGTATTGGCACAAAAACAGACATATGGATCAATGGAACACAATAGAGAACCCAGAAACAAATCCATACATCTATGGACAATTAGTCTTCAACAAAGGAGGCAAGAATATAAAATGGTTATAGTTATAGTTATTAATGAAATAATGTTTAAAAACTATTTGGCAGGAATGTTATTCTGGGGCTTCCCTGGTGGCACAGTGGTTGAGAGTCCGCCTGCTGATGCAGGGGACACGGGTTCGTGCCCCGGTCTGGGAAGATCCCACATGCCGTGGAGCGGCTAGGCCCTTGAGCCATGGCCACTGAGTCTGCGCGTCCGGAGCCTGTACTCTGCAACGGAAGAGGCCGCAGCAGTGAGAGACCCACGTACCGCAAAAAAAAAAAAGAATGTTATTCTGTTCAGTATTTCTCTCTTTGGAAATTATCCAAGCAAACACAAAGAGAGAATAATCAACAGTAAAATTTTGAACAATTCAGTCTTAATACAGATAATAAAAAGATGCCTACCTACCAGTGATAGGTACTTGGGACCCTAGGGTAACAGAGAGTCTGACTTACAGAATCACAGGAAAGGAAAGTTTACTAATATCAAGATAAAGTTCACCATATCACAGGAGAGGACAGTGAAATATTTTCAGCCCAGATCATAGGATAAACAATCAAGAGTCTTCCTATTATCCTCTAGAATAACACACAGATGTAGCTGGGCATATTTCTCATCTTGTCCCCATGAATCCACTCAACTCCAGCAAATAATGAAGATTTAAAAGAAAAATTAAATCTCAAAATATAACCATATAATATACTTATATTAAAAATTAAAATAAACATTTATATTAGGAATTATGAATATTAAAAATGGTATTTGGATATGAAAAATAGCAAAATTATCAAAGAATAATTTGGGGGATTCTTTATATTTTATTTAATTTTTTTTCTTCCCAATATGAACATTAGCTAAAATACGGACTGCAGAAATGTTCCCAGAATATGTTCTTACAGAGCATGATCTAATAAATAGATAGGAATTATTTGCAAATAGTTTATTCAACTAATTTTAATAATTAGTTGTGCTTATAAATTCTTGGAAAATTTTCATTCTTAAACAATTTTAACTCCAACAAAATTAGACACATTATTTTATAGGCACTCTATAAATGTGATTAAAGAAAACAAGCACACATTATTAATAAATAACTGCCAGTAAAAATAAATACTTTAGATATTCTGAAATATTTACACTCTGGATAGTGCAGAGTAATTTTCCATAGATCTTAATTATTCTGTATTCCAATCTAGAGAGTTTTGATTAATGAGATTTTTGCACATCAAACTATCAGTCAGAAGCAATAACGGATGATGCCTGTTCTGGAATTCGTCAGAGGCATGGTTTATCAAGTAAGTGTCCACTCCTCCTCACTCCAGCAAAACAAGCAAGAAGTTTACCAAAATATCACTTTGAAACACATTCAGAACTGTCTTAAGATGAATTCTGATCAATTTTTTATAACTGAGCAATGTTAGACTAACCAGACAAATAACCACCTAGCCTGCTTCTTAAATCAGCTCAGATGGGAGATGATAAAACAGGTTTAGCACAAATTCAGACAGTTCCAGGCATAAATAGAGAATTAGCACATATCTCTTCATGGTGGCCAAAAATTTAAAAGCATTTGGTAGATTTAATACTTATTTCTCTCAATTTATCAAAATATTCTCCATACTAAGAAATATAATCTAGCTGACTATTAGTATAATAGTTCTTTTGATTTCTCATTTATGTTCTGTCCTAAATGAGTTCTAGTAAGGTAGTGGTTCAAAGGGCATTTGTGCATAAAAGCTTGAAATGCTGAGGTGGAGAAAATTATATATAGTTCCTGGATGCCCTCTGATGATTGTGTTTCATTAGATACAGGAAGAAGCCCCAGAATATGTACTTTTAAATTTTCCTAGGTGATTTTGTGGAAGTCAGATTTTAGAACCTCTGTTTTAGAATCTTTAAAATATTTACAGTCATATAAGATTGTTTTGTGAAAGTCCTGGTCCCTTGACTTTTTTTTTTTTTTTTTGCTACCTAATACCATACATGCAAAGATGAAGTTTTTGAGGTGAGTAAAGGAGATAAACATTGTATACTATAACTTCTGTATTGACTCCTGAACCTGTTATAGAAGAATCTTTCCTGTCAAGTTAAAAAATTGGTTTTCCACTCTCCAGGTGATTAGAGTCTGAACATGTCTAAGGCTTTAAGAAGCATTACTGAAAAGAATGATATTTCTATGTCATAGATAATCCTTTCCCCATAATAATGTATACTGGTCAGTAGATGAAAAATACAGGAGTGTAATTGGTGGTCTATCTACTCATGGCAGTTTTAAAGCAACTTTTTACTTGCAACTTTGGATTGCTTGTATAATTTTTTTCATAAATTTCACATTATTTGTCAAGAAAATACTTGACTACTAAGAAAATTCCAAATCAGTGAGATAAGTGAACATTTTAACACTAATGAAAAAGAGGAATAGTAATGGACTCAGAAAATTCTTAAGGCACTTAAGCTCCTCTTCTTCATTTTACATAAATTTTATTCTTAGATGGATTTGGTGAGGGGCGTGGAATGTTAAAGAAAGAAATCAGAAGACTCGTAATTTATAGAAGAAAGCTTACAGGAAAAAATAATATTTTTTCTCCAGTATTTCACCATTTTGGTAACCAGAAAATACATTAAAACTATATTAGCAACTAAAGTATTGTGTTTTCTTTATTATAGATCATCTCTTTACTTATTATTCATTCAACAAGGCTTTCTATATACCATGGGCTAATATTGGATTTGAATATGAATGACATACAGTGGCTGTCCTCCAGATGCTCAATTTAATTACTCAACATAGCAGTTATCTAAGTTTTGACCACAATCCAAGCATTCAAATTCTTCAGCATAAGCTTACATGTGTATTCTGTGGTCAAGAGTGTACTGGTAGACAGGGACTATGAAAGGAATTACAGAGGAGAAGTATACTTATAGCTTGTAATGAAAAGCATGGGTTCAAATACCAGCTTCACTACCTGATTGTGGTATATCCATGGGCAAGGTATTCATCCACACTAGGTCTTAATTTTCCTGGGAATACAAAAGTGCTTTCCTCACAGGGTGATTCTGAAGATTAAATGAGGAAATTCATGTAAAGAATTTAGTATAATTTTAGAATATTAGAAGCATTAAGTAAATCTTGGTTTTTAACATGAGTAGAATTTTCAAAAAGGCCAAGTTAAGACAGAAGAATCCATATGGTGGAAATGGTAAAGAGAAAATGAAAGGGCTTGATTGTTTCAACAATAAAATTTGGCAGATATCACAATTTCAGGAAAAAGTAGTGAAAATGAATTTGGAATGTCGGGTTAGGATCAAATAGTTAAAAATCTTATGAAGGCTTCCAAGGTTATACTGAAGTGGGAACAAACCTAAATTATTAGATCTGTGTTTTAAGTACAATGGAGAGGGTTAATTCTACTGAAGAGATGAAGATCGGTAAGGAGGCTCTTGAAAGTGTCCAATAATGAATGGTGATGTGTGAAAAGTAGAAATGATAGATTTTGATGACCAACTGAATATGAGGAACAAGAGTGGGTGCTGCTTTGTCTCTAAAAGCGTGTTTAGGCAACTTTGTAGATTAATTTAAGTGAAATGGGGAGATAGAAAATGAAAAAAAATTAGTAGTGGTGGTGGACAGGGAGAGACAAAGAGAGAGATGGGGTGGGGGAGGAAGAATCTTGTATTAGATGCATGTGGAAATGAGCAATAGGCTCCTGAAAATGCAGAACTGGAACTCAGATGCAACATGAGACCTGATAACACAGAACTGGAAAGATAGTTAGTAACTGAAATTGTGGGAGAGAAATTATACAGGGAGAGAGACTACAAAGAAGGCTTAGGATGGAGGGCAGAACTCAAGGACGTTGAAATGTTAACAAAATAAGTCATGAAAGAAATAAAGAGGCAGGAGGAGAGCCAGAAGAGTAACTCAGAGATGAGGTATTTGAGAATCCAGTACAGTTTGAAACCTAGAGCAGTTAAGTAGCACTGCATTTGAAAAAAGGCTATTAAATATGGCAACTGTCTGGCTTTTAGCAATATATTTAGCTTTGAGATCAGGGAACAAATGACAAATGTAATGGTTCAAGGATAAAGAAGAAGTAAGGATCTGAGAGAGGGACCTCTTAGGTTAGAATGCTGAGCTGACTCCTTACTATCTTCATGACCTTAGAATACTGAGGGAACCTCTCCAAATATTGGTTTTAGGGTTAACATAATTCTTCATTTAAAGAGTTGTTTGGGAACTGGAGAGATAATGTGGCCTGGAATACAACAGGTGCTTAATAATGTTAATTATTTTTAGTTATTATTATTATTATCTTTTCAATAAAATTTTCCCAAGTCATATTTCAATTTTGTAAGCAGATGGGATAGGGGGTCCCCAGAGAAAGAAAACCAGGTATGGCTTTCTTGACATAATGGAAGCCATTTTGGCCTAAGCCATTTTGTGATCTAAGTCTTACCCTTGAACAGATCTCAGTAATTAACCTTAAGGGAAGTGAGGGAATGCAGGAACAAAGGAAAAGCAGTCAATGAACGATAGTATGAGGATAAAACTGTCCTAGCTCCTCCTCAAGGGATATACATAACAATCTGATACATATCTTTGAGTTCTGCATGACCTAAGCCCCCACCCGGATGGAGAATGTTAACTACATTCTGAGACCCCAGACTAGTGGAACCTAAGGAATGATGGTGTTGACCTTTCCTGACCCTCATGACTTCAATCAACTAAGGCTTGAACTTCTTTGACCTTTGCCCCAATTCTATGCTGAATTCTCCTCTGCTCAAGCCCCTGCATGAATAGGCATGTACCCTTAGCTTAAAACTTCCCCAATTTTGCTGTTCAAGGGGACACTGCTTTGAGGAAGATCCCTGGTGTTCTCCTCACTTGTTGCAAGTAATAATAAATCCTTCCTTCTCCCAATCCTTACCTTGGCTGTGTCTTTTGGCTAGACACCCTCCAAGAGGCAAACCCAGTTTTCAGGTAACAACATTATGACCAAAGTATTTGGATGAGTGTTTGATTCTTTTCCTTTCTCAACTCATTTTGAGTCTGACCTCTGGTTTATGTGTCTATTTCAATACTTATTCATTTATTCACCTATTAGTTATTGAGTGCCTATCATGAAGCTGAACTTTATGATATGATAAAGAAGAGATAAGATTTAAAATAAAATATATCCTTGTTATTGTTATGAAGAAAAAGTAATTGTACACTATGTCCCAGGACACTAAGAAACAGACTCCAAGTTTAAATGGAGAAAGAAAATCAGCCCCTGACATTCAGGCTCTGACCTCACATCAGAGCCAGGTCTTGGTGATCCCTTGTTGAACATAAAAAAATGTCACAGAACATCAACATCAGACAAGGGCACTGTGTGACCACTTTATTATTACTCCTGAACATAGACATGAGCATTGTCCAAGCCACAAAATCTCAAACATCCCCACTCCAGGCTAATATGAGTGATGGCTGCCTACTTATCAACTAAGGCTTTAGCTTTGCTCTAGTCTCCTCAAACTATAGATAAGCTTTAATGAGCTATCCTATTGCTAGGCAGTAAGTTAGCCATGAGCAACAAGAGGCAGCCCCGTTGGCTTAATGTCCAATAGCTGCCTAAGCTATTTGCCAACCCCACCCCAAACACGCCCCCATCATTACTCCAAAATGGTCAGTGGACTGGAAATATCCCCCACTGACTGACTGGAGGGACTTTCCCCACTCTGGAACATGCGCACACCTCACGCTATCATGTCCTTAGATAATCTTTGGCAGCCACTGGGCTCATTAAGTGTTCATAAATATTCTATGAATACATACATCTAATTATAATAGACTGAATTATGGGAAGGACATGTACAGCAGCACCTCCTGTTATATAACCTGCAGCTCTCAATTAAGACTGTCAATCACCGGCCTCCTGGATTATGCAAAAACCTTGCCTTAAAAACTCTACACCTCAGCCCTCTGGAGCCATTGCCTTCCTTGGCCTGGCCCACCTCTCTCCTGAGTTGTTCTCTCTGTTCTCTCCTTATCTTCAATAGATTCTCTTGCAACGGGTAAGACCTCCTTCTTTGCATCCTTACCAAGAACCAAGGCCCATGGAAGGAGGGGTCTCCAGACCCTCTTCCACTAACACTATCATCAAAATTTCCCCTGCTTTCTGAATGCTCCTATTTCAGAGTGAGCCCCTACTCCATTAGACTGTCCCCTCAAACCCCCTCTCAGAGCCTAAATTCTGTAAGTCCTTTTTAACATCCCCTTACTGAAATGTCCCATGATTATCCCCGGAGTTCCATTCTCACTAACTTCAATGAGTAATAAACCCAACCTGTTTAACTGTAGGTGTGTTTCTGGTAGTCTTTAGCTAGAGAACATTGACAACAAATATAAAATGATGCATGTGGTATAACGTTTCAGCCCCGTAAAGCTTTTGGATAGAACATGCTGTCCAGGCTAGCTATTTTAAATCAGATGGTTATTTTTAAACATGTGAGACATATATTAGGGTATATTTATACTATTGGATGTGTTAATATTGTTAATATTTGGTATTAGGCCTTATTGGTTTGACTCTACAGACTATGTTAGTATTTTATTCTCAATAAACACCTAATAACTTTGTGTTGAATTGCAGCAAAAAGAATGAGTTTTCTATGTATTGTCATGTATTGTCAACCAAGACAAATGTCCCAGTGAAAGAGCTAAACTATTCTGTCTAAGGTTTAGGGGATGTTAACTCAATAGGAGTGGGTTTAAACTTTAGGGTAGTAGCCACAGGATTTCTGAGTTCAGGATACTGATTGAGAATATTCAGCTCTGAACCCTAGTCTACAAAGTCTAAAGAATGAAGGACAAAACAAAGGGTAGAAGATGTGAATTAAAAAAAAAAAAAAGGAAAAAAGACCTTGGAATAGGAAAGAAGCTAAAACAGCAAATCACTTGTCTTTTTTTTTTTTTTTTTTTTTCCTGGATCTCCTCTTCACTTTAAATGTAAGGCTTCCACTTCCTTCTCTTATCTCCATTCTATTTTTCTTGCCCCCTTTTCTTTTTCAAACAATATGGAGCTTTAAATATTATGATCCAAACCAACTTCCTAGTCCCTGCTAATAAATCTGGTCTTCTTTCATGCCATATTTTTAACAGGTATCCAAAGGAAAGCTCCATATTTTAAAATATAAATGGAATAAAAATTCTAAGGTGATATTAATGATTATACAGGCAAACTATATACTTGGAAAGAATATTGAAAGCTATAAAATGTGATTTTTTGTTTTATTCTCAAAGAAAAATTGTTAGAACTAAAATTATGAAATACTAAAGTTATGAATTATATGTAATACTTCCCATATTTTCCAAATATTGGCTTACAAATAAATTTTTTTCCAGCTTGGTGAAAATAAATGAAACATTAATTATTGTTTCTCTGATGCCTGAAATAATTTAGCGACTTTATCAATATGTCTTTTGGACAAATCACCCCAGCGATTCTGGGATTATCATAAATGCTGCACATAGGCAATTTTTGCCTGAAATTGAAGATTATGTTATTAATTCCACATAGATTCTTCATCCTAAAATCAACCTATCCATGTTTTCTCATCTTTAACCAAAGATTAATCAAAATTAATCAACTCTCTGAAGCATCATGTTTAGTGACGTGACAGTAATGTGTCTGCTATAACCAATCAGGTGAAACATCATTGTAAGGCAGGTATTTCAAAGATAAGACTTTAAAAATTAATGAGCAAAGGGAGTAAAACATGTACATTTTCAACCTTTCTTTTCTTTGAAGGATCTAAAGAGGACAGATATGAAAACTCAGTTTTCTTCAAAGGCAGTTATTTAAATTTCAAATGAACTGTTTTATATTGCTAAATTTTAGATAAAATTAAGTATCATGTAGTCATGTATCAATGTCTTTAAAAGTAAAAAATATTCCTTCTGTAATCTATATATATTTTATTTTTGGCAGTACACCGGCCTCTCACTGCTGCGGCCTCTCCCGTTGTGGAGCACAGGCTCTGGATGCACAGGCTCAGCGGCCATGCCTCACGGGCCTAGTCACTCCGTGGAATGTGGGATCCTCCTGGACCGGGGCACGAACCCGTGTCCCCTGCATCAGCAGGCGGACTCTCAACCACTGCGTCACCAGGGAAGCCCTGAAATCTATTTTTTATCTTCGCTCCCTCTAACCCTCTATATACTATTTTTCTCACATTCAATACACTCTTCATCCTATTAACGTCCACAAATTTGTTATCCCTCAAAGACTTTATATCATTAGAGGCACATGAATATATAGTAGTATAGCCACAAAAATATATTTTAACATGCTAGACTGTTTTCTATCTATTATTAACCTAGTTGTATATTTATATTTGAAATTCATTTTTTTGTAAGCTGTATATAGTTGCAGAGTACTTGCTTATCCAATCTGACAAGCTCTATGTTCTGTTTTCTATATTTAGACCATTTACATTTAGCTTGATTATTGATATGGCTAGGTATATATTTAATAACTTGCTATGTTTTCTATTTGTCCTATTTTTTTTCTGTCCTGTCCATTTTTTCCTTTTTATCTAGTTTGTCTTGTATTAACTGTCTTTTTTGTTGTTGTTTTTATTTAACTCTAACGTTGGCATACTAACTAAAATTGTGTGTGTGTGTATTATTTTATGGTTGCTTTAGAGGCAATACTACACATGTTTAATGTATCACAATCCATCTTCAAGTGCTATTACACCACTTCATGATAAGAACATTAAAATTGTATACTTCATACTATTTCTCCATTATATAGTTTCTACATTTCCACTTTGTGTCCTATTGTTGTCATACTTTTTACTTTTATTATAAACCCCATTTCCATTATTATTTTTTGAACTTCTTATTATCTTCTAATGAGATTTAAATGACAAGAAAAAAGTATATATCCAGCCATAAAATCACCATATCTGATAATCTTCATTCTTTGTATAGATCTATACTTTGGTGTGACATCATCTTCCTTCTTCCTGAAGAAATTCATTAAATTAAATTCATTAAATTCATTAAAATTCATTTTTGTATGTCCAAAGGAATATTTTACCTTCTTTTACAAAAGACATTCGTGCTTGGTATAAAATTCTTTGTAGACAGTATGTCTTAATACTTTAAACATGTTGATCTTTGGTCTTTCCTCTTGCATTTTTTGGTCTGAAATCAGATGTCTTTCTTGTCTTTGTTCCTTAGTTCATAATATGTCTTTTACTCTGGCTGTTTTGAAGACTCCTTTTTTAAATCACTGGGATTAAGCAATTTAATTAAGATGGCTTGGTGTAAGTTTTTTCATGTTTCATCAAATTTGGAAATTTTCAGTCACTGTTTCTTCAAATATATTTTTCTGTCCCTCTTCTTTTTTTTCTTTCAGATAATCCATTTAAATATAAATTAAGCTGCTTGAGGTTCATCTACTGCTCACTGATCCTTCATACTGTTTATTATTATTTCCCCAAGTTTTATTGTAGATAATTTCTACTACTGTGACTTCAAGTTCAATAATATTTTCTTCTTCAATGTTTAATCTGACTTTAATCCCAAGCAGTATATTTTTCATCATACACTTGAAGATTTTTTATCTCTGAAATTTTGATATGATATTCCTATATATCTTATTATCTCAACATGTCTTTTTGAATATTTGGAATGCAATCATAATAATGGTTTTAATGTCCTTTCCTGCTAATTCTGAAATAAGCATCGGTTCTAGGTATGTTTTGATTGCCTTTTCTCTCCATTATGGAGCATATTTTTCCTGCTTCTTCATGTGCCTTGCAATTATGATCAGATGTTAGACTTGTAACTTTTATCTTGTTATATACTGTTTTTCTTTTTTTCCTCAATATTATTGAATGTTATTCTGGGACACAATTAAGTTATATAGAAACAGTTTGTTTACTGTGTGTCTTGCTTTTAGCTTTATTAGGTGGGAGTGAAACAATGTTCAGTCTAGAGCTAATGATTTCCCACCACTGAGGCAAGACACTTTTGTATACTCTACCCAGATCCTCATGAAACTTGAAATTTTTCAGTCTGGTTGGTGTGAAGAGGCACGATTCTCAGCCCTGGGAGAGTGCTGAGCAAAGTTACTTCTAATGCTTTCAGGTGGTTCTTTCTCCTAAGTCAGGTAGTTTTCTCACACAAATGCACTGATCAGTCCTGAACTGAGTACTCAAAAGGGACCATCTGCAGATTTCCAGAATGCTCTTTTAGTGTAGCTCTCTCCTCTCTGATAGTCTGGCCTGTGAATGCTAGTTACTTTGTTCTTCAAACTCTCAGCT
Organism: Mesoplodon mirus; assembly: GCF_964341445.2. Classification (NCBI taxonomy): domain Eukaryota; kingdom Metazoa; phylum Chordata; class Mammalia; order Artiodactyla; family Ziphiidae; genus Mesoplodon; species Mesoplodon mirus. The sequence continues at coordinate 50,360,874 of NC_138984.1, forward strand.
CCATAGCCTCAACTCAGGGAGTCCAATGATTTCCACCTGTGTTCCCCTCCCTATGTCATTGCCTGGAAAACTTTTCAAGGCTGTAACGTGGGACAGTCTTAGGGCTGCCCAAATTAGTTTCCTCTCTTCAGATTCACTGTTCTTCATTGTCTGATAGCCATTGTCTTTCAAACTGCTGTTTCACAGATTTTGTTCATTTTTTTGGTTGATGCATGTGGGAGGATAAAACTGTTCTATTATTCTCTGTGCTTCTCTGGAAATGAAAGTCCTAGCAATATTTTATGCAGATACTGATAAACTTATTTAAAAGTTATATAGAAACTCAAAGGGGGTAAGATAGCCAAAGCTTTCAGAAAATAAACAAATAAACATGCTAAGAGGGTTTACACTACCTTTTTAAAAGATTTTTTTGAAACTACCTGAGTAAAGACTATTTATTATTTGCATGAAGAAAGACAAGTAAATAGTGAAACAAAACAGATTATCCAGATATAGACCCACACATACATGGTCAATTAATTTTTGACAAAGGTACCAAGGTAATTTAATCAGGAGATACTGTGCTTCAACAAATGATTCTAGAATAACTTGATATCCATATGAAAAAAAAAAATTGAACTTCAACCATTACTTCACACCAAACACAAAAATTGTCTCAAAAGATATTATAGACTAGCCATAAATGACAAAAACTGTAAAATTTCCAGGAAAAAACTAACCAATAGAAGTAATATTTGCAATCTTGTGATAAGCAAATTTTTCTTAGGACTCAAAGAATAAAATTATTAAATTAAAAAATTGACAAATTAAACTTTTAAAATTAAAAAAAATTCTATTCTTCAAAAGACACCATTAAGAAAATGAAAAGTAAACAGCAGCTTGAGGGAAAATATTCACAATGCATGTGTTTGACCAAGTAGTGGCACCAAGAATATATAAATATCTTTTACTAGTCAACAAAGAAAATCAAATTAAAATCACAATGATATACCACTTTATAGATGCTAAGTTTTTAAATTGATATGCCACAGTTTAGAAAGAATACGGAGCAACTGGAACACACACATTTTCCTGCTGGAGGTATAAAATGACATAACCAATTTGGAAAATTATTTGGCATTTTCTTGTAACTCAATACACTATTATTTATTTAGCCAAGAGAAATGAAAACATATGTCCATGGGAGACTTGTACAAAAGTGTTAATAGAAGTTTATTCATAATAGAAAAAATTGGAAAAATTCATTTACTCATCAACATGTACGTTGACAAGTAGGGATACATTTATGCACGTTAATATTACTTCACAATATGAATAAACTATTGATATAAGAAAAAGCTAGATTAATGTCAAAAGTAGTCTATAATGGAAAGGAAACAAAACACAAAAGTGCACATACATATATGAAGTTTCTAAGCTATAATCTTAGAAACGAGCAGTTTCCTGGGGTGGAGAATTATCTAAGTATGCATGAAGAAACTTTCTAGCATAATGTCAATATTCCATATACTGATTTGGGTGATAGTTACATGAGTGTTCATATTTGTCAAAATTTCTCAGTCTATATACTTAAAACTTGAGCACGTTATTTAATCTAAATTATACCTCAATAGAGTTGATTGAAAATATTTAGCTAAACAAACAAACAAAAAAAGAAAATATTTTGTTCCAAAGTTTTCACTGTAAATTTGGAGCTGCTTTAGTGGCAATTATTGTTGTTGATATTTGTTAGAAATATGGTTTTTAATTAATTTTAATCTTTAAAACATATTAAAAACTAACATAGCTTTTTAAAGGGCTAGAAATAGTATCTTAAAAAACTCTTATCTGCCATATATTATAGGTAAATATCAATAGCAGGGCATTTTCAATTTTATTTTATCTATGAGATAAAATAAAGTTCCAACTAAATAAAAATGACATATCAAAAAAATCACCATTCAAAGGCATTATTTCCAAGGATTTTTATTTATAATCCATATTTGACTCCTTGATCCCTATCGTCACTTTTCATAGATCCACTCTCTTTCAAATACTGTGTTAGTAGCAAAATTTTATATTTCTCATATTTTGAGGTTTGTCCTCAGTGCACCCAAGGCTGTATAGGTTTCTCACACTCTTGAGAAAAATGAGTTCTTTTTCAGAAACAGCTAAAATTGGTGCTAATTTTACGTAAATATGTTTCCTTTTGAGATGAAACATTTGGTACATTACATACTGTTTACTCTTAATGTGAGAACAAAAAATGAAATGTTATTTAGTTTTGAGACTAGCAATGAAACATAGATGCTTACTTCGATTTTTGGAGACTGTACTGGTAAGGACTATCCCTGAGATTCCTGGCACCTGCATTCCTGGTATAACCTGCATTTTTGCTTAGAGGTCAGCTTACCCCTCCCCTTTGTATAATGATGATGGACACTTCCTCCCTGATCCACAAGTAGAGAGAAGGAAATAGAGGGTGGGGGAGGGAATGAGGAGGGAGGAAAGAAGGGAGTCATATTTCTAGATTTATCTTGAAAAGATTCTTACAGAGTTAGCCTAAAAAGCTAAAAAATTAGGAACAGATTCTGAACCACTCTAAAAATATTTAACCTAATTTCAGGGTCATTAGCTCTTTATAGTAAAAATGTTTATGCCTATGTTTGATTTTTCTTCTCTGGGTTTAACTGATCACCTGGTAGTTTTGAATTCTCCTTTTTCCCTCATAATGTCTATTGCAAAATTACAGTCAAGCTGAAATTCAGATCAACTATTAACCAACCTGTAAAATATCCATGGCTTATGCAAATAGTCAATAACAAGTTTTTGAATTTTAAAATCACTATAAACAATAAACATGAGCTCATTTGTTATAGAAACCATTATCTATTCTTTTTTTAAATTCTCCTGAGCTTCTGGTACAGAATTCACAGACTCTCTTTTAATGCTTTCTGACTTAAGCTTGTATACATATATTGCAAAATTGGCCCCAAATTTTCACCCTTGTCTGCATCCTTTCCCATTGTTTTTTTTTTTTTTTTTTTGCTGTACGCGGGCCTCTCACTGTTGTGGCCTCTCCCGTTGCGGAGCACAGGCTCCGGACGCACAGGCTCAGCGGCCATGGCTCACGGGCCCAGCCGCTCCGCGGCATATGGGATCCTCCCAGGCCGGGGCACGAACCCGTATCCCCTGCATCGGCAGGCGGACTCTCAACCACTGCGCCACCAGGGAGGCCCTCCCATTGTTATGTCACTTTGTAGTACCCTGCCATTCCGATTCTAGGCATCAATATATGAACTTTTTAGACAGTGGGATGTTAGTAAATGTCCATGCAGAGGCTTGCAAAATGCTTACATATTTGCATTTACCTTCTTATGCTCCTGTGTGCTTGTCACACTTTTTGTGAACATGCTAGAAATAGCCAAAACAAGTGTTGGCTTATCTCAAAAGAAAATAAATTAGAAAGTGAAGCTGACCATTCTAGTCATCCCAGCCAGAGGCACACTTAGATCAGCCAATAGCCAGCCAACTCTAGAATTTTGCTCAAACCCAGCCTTTATCAGCAGAAGCATCTCACCAATCCCCAGCTGACTTCAAATGTGCAAGCAATCAATGCTTATTGTTCTATGTTGATGAGGTTTTGTAGTGGCTTGTTACTTAGTATTATTATGGCAATCAATTACTCATACAGTTGTGAAGGCATTCAGGTGTATTTTTTCTTTTGATACAGACAGATAAAAAAAGTGAGAGGCTTTCTGATGGCAAATATAAAAACTCTTTCATATTTTGAAAGGCATTTAAAAGATAGATCTAATTTAATGCGTATATATTAATCTACATTTAGAGTGATTTCCTGGGGTGTCAACAACATAGTGGGGAGCCTGCAAATATTTCAGATAGAACTGATTGAAGAGAAAAAGAACAATAATCTAGCAAAGGAAAAATCCAGGAGGATAGCCAGGAGGTATATAGTTTTCCAGAAAAAGACTTCTGTAGAAAACCAATGTGTGTGTGTGTATGTTTCCTCTGTTGCTCCATATGGGTAAACCCATGTAGGTGTGTATCATAGGGAGATAGATATCAGATGATACAAGGACTAAATATTTTGAGCTCTAACAATAAAATGTTCTCAGAAATTGAGTATACTAGGTACTTGACAAAATCAAGAATAGCTTTGGTATCCAAGCCCAATTTTGTTTTTTTTATGATAAAAAATGAGGTAGAAATCTGAGGATACAGAGAGGCTAAGAGGGAAGTCAGCTGCTATACTCAAAATACCATTATACAAAATTCAAATATTATCACACAGTATCAACTATAGATGACCAGGTAGATTCAGGTTTTGCTTCAAATCAAACATCTGCTTCAAAGAGGAGAGAGTTCTTTTGTTCTTTCAGACTTTCTCCCCTGGGGAAGAAATGATTGGCAGTGATGATGTCCAATTCCAATTCCATTATCTCTTTCAAAGCTAATAAATAGCAAAAATAAAGATCTAGCTAGCACAATATTTGAACAGTTTTTTTTTTCCAGGAATTTTTAATATTTGTAAAGTTCCATTTATTATAATAATAGCAAGTATAGCTTTCTGAGAAAAGTGCACACAAGTGATGATGTTATTTACTGGATAACTGAAATAGTGGTCATATTTTCTTTAATATTTTCCCCAAGAGTAATATATATATATTAGGAGTTTTAAGAGACTGTATGACTATAAAGGGAATTTTACCAGAGGTATCTGAGAACCATGATTAATAATGTTAGGAATATTTTAAAAACAAATTCCTTATTCAGGTTAGAGGTGAAACTTAGAGAATTTCCAATAGTCTACTTTTTTAAATTTAAAAATATGTTAGAACCAAATTCATGAGCATTATATTTTATTTACTAAGAAATACAAAATAGAGGACTGTGTACTTCTTTGATCTATTTACCATGGGAAAAAACTGCAAATTTGAATCTCTCCTAGATGTACAAATGAGAATAATCCATGACAGAGCCACATGCTGCTTTCTTTGTAAGCAGGGCTTAGTCATGGAGATCTGGTTGTAATGGAAGGCATCTTAAAGATTTACTGTGTGGGTGACAGGAAAAGGAACTGATGAGGATTGGGATGTGGCTGTAGGGAGAGAAAAAGAAGCAATCTATACTTAAACTATTGTTGGCAGGTCTAATTCTTAGGAAACACACATTTTGAGGAAATGCTTCTAGTAATGGCAAAGTTAATGTATTGAAAATTTCGACTTAGGAGTATTTTAACACATCCATGATAAATAAGGATATTCAGCTTACCTCCTACACCATACTTACTTTGCTTTCAAGTTTTCTAATTATTAGTTAGCATATTAAGTATCTCTTTCTTTCCCAAAACATCATTCTAGATCTCAAAAAGGACAGGAGAGAGCCTCACCTATCTGTCTGGAGTTCTGCTCTGGAATAAGACCACTGTATGAGATGTTAGAAACGGATAGGTCTCCTTGATATCCTCAAATACCCTGCATGAAGGAAAACTGCAGTAAACCATCCCTTGTACCACTTGAAGAGAACAGGAGGTATTGATGACAAGCCAGTGACTCCCAAATGGATTGGAAAATCATGTTAAGGAAACACAGGTGAGCATCACCAAGAGTGTAAGATGAATGATGTATTTACTGACAAGAGCCAGTGTGAAGAAATGTCAATGACTAAAGTCCATAGTGGGGTAGTTTTATTCCTTACAAGATGTCACCACGGAATGAGTATGGATGTATATATTCCTTCATGAAGTATCACAACACCAAGAACCATGGAATGAGTGTGGATATATATATTCCTTCATGAAGTATCACAACACCAAGAACCATGGAATGAGTGTGGATATATATAGTCCTTCGTGAAGTATCACAACACCAAGAACCATGGAATGAGTGTGGATATATATAGTCCTTTGTGAAGTATCACAACACCAAGAAAGCCACAGGAAAACTGCCTCTACAACAGGAAAAAAAAAAAAAAAGGTGAAGGGGAAAAAGCCTGAACTAACTAATCTTACCTCTAAAATCAACTGTTTTATCAATGAATTTCCTTGGAAGTGAATTTTCTTGCAAGATTAGAAAGGTTTCTGCCAATAAGTGGAATGGGGCCCAAGATAGAGATTAAGCTTGGTTTTCAGAAAAACTTAAAGAGCAATATGTTTTTTTGCATTACTGTTTGTGAGCTGTAAAAGTGTTCAAATACTTTTTTTAATGCTGTAATTTTTACTTAAAGTTCTGGGAAATGATACAGCCATTTCTAGAAGATAATATGTATTTAGTATGACATGCACTTAGCATACTGGTCAGTGATATGAAAAATAATAAAAATTCATTACTATCTAGTTCTTGATTTCTATAATGTTCCTCAGAGTCTACACTATCAAATATTATTGAAGTAGAGTGCTACAATTACCCAAAATCCCTCCTTTCAATTTATTATCCTTTTAATTTTTAGTGGCTTTCATCTTCTCGCCTTGCAGTAGGGAAAGAAAGAAATAAAAATGAAATGATTAAAGTTTAAAAAGGAAGAAGTTTAAGAGGAAAAAATTTAAACAAAATGGATGCTCCAATCATGAGTGCATGAATAAGGTTAGAGAAATTAAGGATTTTATCTGTAGGATAAAAAATGTTGGACGTTTCACTGTATCTGAAGTCCTGAATCAAAACATCTTACAACAATCAGGTGATTTTTTATTTCACAAACAGTAAGCACTAAGGTAAAGCATCTCTAGGGATGGTTTATGGGACAATAATGTCATCAAGGATGCAGGTTATTTCTTTCGCCCTGTCACCCTCAGTATTTTGGCTTAATTATCTTAGAACTGGAAGATGGTCACTGAAGTTCAGTGGCTTGAGTGGATAACTTGTGTGGATAACTCGAGTGTATAACTCAAGAAGAATGTCAATTATAATTCTATTGACATTTTTTGTCACCTGAAAAACAGTATTTGATTTTAAAAACAACAACCAAAAACTCAGTTATACCATGAAAATAATATACGACATACTTAACCTAAAAAAAAAAAAAAACCCTTACTTAATATTTTTTACCATGATTCCCTGGTAGAAGCTAATTGCATTTAAAGTGAATTAGCCAAGGTTATGTTGCACACTCCAATGCAGCACTTCTGAGTAACGAGGCATGAGATAAAATTCCAGTGGCTCTTAAACAGCAGGAAAATAAGTTTGTGTGGTAGAGAATCTCAGCTAAATTAAGCTATAATTATGAAATATATGTTACAATATTTTTATTTGCCTGCAAGTGGGAAAAACGTTTTCACTGGAAATTGTTTAAGCTAATAAATCTGTTAGAATACAGAAACAAGCTCCTTTATAAGAGGACATGCACTTATAAAGTAGACATAAATAGATACAGATAGGAGCTTCAACTGTTAGGGAGACACATTCCTTTGAAAAGTTCCTATTATTATTATGTTTCTATTAGGTGAGACTAGAAGGAAAAAAACCTACAATTCTAAATACAAATTCACTCTTTATCCCAAGGAAGATAAATGGGAGAGGCAACTTTTAAAAATATGAAGTAGAGTTATGGAAAGAGATTTCCAGGGGATGTTGATTTTTTTTTAATTACAAATTCTGAAAGTACATGCATGTGATCAAGAACTACAACAAAGGACTAGCAGGATTTATAAAAATAATAAGTATCAAGAAAGCTAAACACTAAATTTTTATTTGCCAACAAAATAATGTAAAATGTCAAAGAGAAAAATTTATTTTTCATTATTTGAATACTTAAAAAGAACAAGAATGCTCTGCACTGGGTAACTGATGAAAGAGCATTATAAGAAGGCAAAGAAAAGGCACAACTCCTCACTGTGGTTAGAGAGAAGATGCCAACAGCTGAGTTTGTAAGTTATGACAACCGGAGACATCTTGAGATTGAATTGGGGGTCTTAGAGATTAGTGACTTCACTGTCAACAAAAGTGCTCAGCAATAGATGGTATCAAGCAAAATGTGAATTGTTAAGCTAGAGGAATTTTGAATTTCCTTCCAATGCTGAGAATCTTTGACTCTAGAATGATTGTTGACTTGGTTTTTGGAAATAATAGGAGAGTTAACAATCTGCAAAAAAAGAGCACAGTTTCCAAACTCCACAGGTAACTGTTCTTTCTTAAATTAGGAAATTATCAAAATTAAAGTTGTTCCCTAAAGTAATTTAAGATCCTTAAAGCCTTGTTTACTAAACACTGGCAAGCTAAATATATACTGATCACTAAGAATTACATATTTTGCAGGAATAACAAAACTGCAAAACACAAATATGCTTGAAATATGTAAGATAGAGAGGCTGAAGCTGCACATTTCTTCTGAATAAGTGCCCTATGTGTTGGTTCACATTCTCTTATAGATTAGAACTTGCTATTTTAGGAATGCTGTTCGTTTCAAGTGGAAGGAGAATATTCACAAAATTTTCAAGTGGCTCCATCATCCTCTATTGAAGGAAGTGTGATAACCAACCAACTACAGTATAGATGTGCCGACAGACTTACTTTCCCTATAGGAATAGGAGTAGACTTTTAAAAACTGATACAGGAATAGGAATAGGCTGAATCTATAAAAAGTTTCTGAAAAAACATTTTCCCTGTAATTTCTGGTAGTTTTTTTCAAACCAATAAACAAGAGTGCCTACAATCTGCAGAGCACAAAATCACACCAGTCTGTTTCTACAGAATTCCCGGACTACAGATCCTAAAAAAAGCACTGGCATATCAGATCTACTTTAACCTATATTCAAAAGCAGAAGAGTATTTGGATTTTTGAGACACATAACTACTGCCAGCTGTTATTTACACTTTCCTCTATTTACACTTTTCCCTACGTAGAGTAGCTGTTTTATTTAAATTAGAATCCTCTGCAAACTTTCCATTTCTATTCTATAGAGAAATCTGCCAAACACTATCAGCAGGGCCACACCTGGATAATTATTGCAAACATACAAGATCTTTGCGGTCATAATTTCATTTCACATATTCACGCTTTTCAAAAACACATTATTTGCTGGTCTGCCATCATCCTGCTCTTCCTCACCCAATCCCATTTTTCTATTCCTATTATGTTTCTTCATGATATTCGTGGTTTCCAGAGGTGTAACTGGAAAAAAAACTATGTCTCTTCTTTTTAAGTTTAGCAGCAAGTTAGAGAATCTATAGCTTACCCTTGCTTACACTCATTTTCTTTTGTTGTTTTTGTTGTTATTGTTATTTTCAGCCTAACTGTAATGATGAGGGCAGGAAGTAGATTTTGTGCATCACTGCATGTTAGAAATTATCATAGTGCCTGGCAAATGGTAGGTCATCAATGCATCTATGTTGACTGAAAGGGACAGACAGATGAACAGCCAAATGAATAGACTGAATACTAAATAATCATTCAAAATGAATATAATGTAAGTGGATAATCAATACTACTTTATAGGGGACTTCCCTGGCAGTCCAGTGGTTAAAACTTTGTCTTGCAATGAATGCAGGGGGTGCGGGTTCCATCCCTAGTCAGGGAACGAAGATCCCACAGGGCTCCCGGCCAAAAAACCAAAACATAAAACAGAAGCAATATTGCAACAAATTCCATAAAGACTTTAAAAATGGTCCACATCAAGAAAAATCATTAAAAAATACTACTTTATAACATTTCTCATTTCTTGAACAATCTGAGCATCCCTTGTTTCTATATAAAGCTGTGACTGTTTTAAAAGGAATTTCCACCTTGTTATGTCTTAACATTCCCAGGAAATAACAAAACCCACAGTGTCTGAACTTTTTATTTGGTCAAATGTTATCAAAATATTTATATAGATCAGTCTCTACTCAACACAGAAATTATAGTTTAGTTTTCCCTTTTTAAATGTTTGCATTGTACCACTTAACAAATTATAAAGACAGGAAATATAGCATAATAAAATCACTCTTCTTGACACATCACAGCCAATGTCGTTTTAGAAAACATATATCAGATGCCTGCTCTGTGTAGGCATTATTCTGGGAGGTAACATGGCCTTTAGTCCCTAGAACAACAGTTCTCAAAATCCTTCAGATGAGGTCTCAGGACCCCTTTACACTCAATAATTATTGAGTATCCTAACAACTTTTGCTTACGAGTATTGTATCTATCAATATTTGCAACTTTAAAACTTAAAACAGAAATGTTTGAAATATAAATTCATTTAAAATAAACTCATTACAAGTTAACAATACATAATTTAATGAACATGACTATTTTTAAAAACAGTAATAACAATGACACTGGTTTACATTTTTACAAACATCTTTAATTCCTGGCTAAATAGAAGAGAGCTGGGTTCTCCTATCTGCTTCTACATTCAGTCTGTTGTGATATCACATGTCACATAGCCACTGGAGAACTGCACTCTACATTTCGAGAGAATGGAAGTGAAAAGGGCAAATGATGCCTTAGTATTGTTATGAAAATAGTTTTACTTCATAGACCTTGTGAAAGTATTTCTGAGATCTGCTAAGTTCCCCAAACCATGCTTCGAGAATCCTTGACTTAGAACAACCTTTTGAGTTGATATTATTATCACATTTAACCTTAAAGAAACTGAACTTCAATGAGATTAAATGACTTGCCAAAGATGACAGAGGAAGTAAGTGATGGATGCAGAATAAAACTCGAATCTCTTAATTCCAGAGGCAGTGTTAATCCCAGTTACCACAGACAGCCTCCCAACGCTTTTCACCACAACTTTCATTTCTATTTATAACAGATCATCTATTGATCAAGGGAGTAGAATTTCAAGGGTTAACTTCAAACAGCTCTAGGGAACACTGGTATCCAGAAAATTACATACATTGGAAAAAAGTGAAAACCCACAAGTGTGAAAATAAATGAAGGGAAGGTTTATCTGAATAGATTCAGGAAGGCCTAAAGGGAGAGCCCTCACACGAGCACCACTAGGTGCAGTCAGTTTAAACATCAGGAAGAAGGAAAATATGAATTATGTTCACACAGTCTGTTTGTATAGAATTCTCTGTAAAAAATTATTTCTGGGTCTCAACTTCTTATCCGTTATAATAAAAATGTTTCTTTTCTTCCACTAAGAGGGAGGGCATTTTTCACATGGAAATTTCATCTTCTGTTTTTAAGAAAAGAAAGAAAGACAGCACCCTGCCCCAGCAGGAATGCACTAACCACCACTTGAAACCAATAAGAAACCACCACAACCTCAAACTCGTTCTTCTCCAATGAACTTTCGTTCAAAACAACCCTCCCCAATTTCCTAAAACCTGATAAAAGCCTATGATTCACTACAGCTTGCTTGTCCCAAATTGTTATTCTCTGCCATTCACAAATAACACATTTTGCTGGTAAAATAACTGACTGTTTTATTTCTAAGGTCAACGCAAGCAAAAGGTGCCACACAAAAAGGAGTCTGACACCTGACTGGAGAAAAGCTCTTGAGATGAGGACAGTAAAGAGAGAGAGACCATGACACCAAGGAATAAACAGGAAAGCATGGCCAAAACATGAGGAAAAAAAAATTTCTCTTCTGAAAGAAACTGACAAAAATATATCCACTTGAATCTTGGATTTTCAAGTGGTCAGGTGAGGCTACTGGGCTACTTTGAAGTAAAAGATTGATTCCAGAAGGGCAGAAAAGGCTTGCTCTATATTTAGTCACTGATAAGGAAAAGAGAGATCCCCAGGAGATGAGAAACTCCGCTGTAAAATGTAAAACTGAGAGTTCTCAGTGTCATTTGACAACCACTAAATTAATGATATTTTATGTTAATTAATGTATTAATATAAATCTGTGGTAAGAGAACCTGTCTCTGAGCTATATTTATTCTCAAAAGTGCTGTACAGGATGGCTATATGCAAACTCAGCAATATTCCTTGAAACTAATTACCCAGGATGATTTTTCTAAGAATGCAGTGACACAGATAGATGTTATATAATTGGATGTACCAAAATTTCCTTCAAAATTTTGAAGCTGAACAATTTGAATGAAAGATTACCTATTTTTTAAAGCTGTTTTTCTATAAATAATAACATCTAAAATGTATGATCATTCCGTGTTGGTGTGTGGTAATAACATTAAAAACTGAGAAATTGTCATATGCTAGACATTTGCTACAACCTTTACAGGGATTGGTTTATTCAGTTCTCACAATACATCCATGATGGTGGTACTCTGGTTATCCCTATTTTACAGATGAGGAGTAAGAAGCTCAGAAAATTTAATCAATTTGCCTGATATCCCTAAAGTAATAAATGATAAGGCTGAGATCTAAACCCACAAAAGCTTATATTTTTAACTACCATGCTTTACTTATTTGATGACATTTAAGCAGAAGAATCAGCTATGATTTGATGAAATTGGAGTTGCCTCTTTGTCAACTACTTAGATCTCAGGACCTGTGTTGCCCATACACTTTCTGCTTGGAGCCATCATTCTTTCTTGGTAGAAACTTCTTTCTGATCTTTTATTTTCAGATTTTGATATATTGCTTTTTCTAGGTGGTTTAGATGTTTTGGAAAATCTAAAGATCAAGGTTTGTTCAGAATTCTAGGTGAGCATGTGTGTATGTGTTTTGTCCCTTTAAAGGCAAAAATGGGACAAGAACATAAAGAAAATGATGTATACTTTTGATGTTTAAGAAAATAAAGTATACTTTTGATGTTTGGCAACAAAAAAAGAAAAAGTTTGAATCTAAGCCCCAACAAGGCTAGTTTCTCCTCCTCCTCCTATTTTTCTTCAATAGAAACCTAGTTACCTAATCTAGATGTTTGACCTTTGGCAAGTCACACTCTTGGCTCACTTGTAAAATAGTTTAGTTAAACTAGAGAATAATAATAGTAATGATTATGATAATAATGATGTTGATAATAAAGCTAATAGTTCTAGAGTGTGTAACAAGCACCAGTTACACACTATATTTTTCTAAGTGTTCACATATAACAACATTCAATTAGCATATTGATCCTATGGAATAGGTACCATTATGATAAATGAATTATAGATAAGAAAACTAAGGCACAGAGAAGTTAAGAAATTTGTCCAACACCAAACAGTAAGTGGCTGAGTCAGGGTTGGAATCCACGTGCTGATTCCAGAATTCATGATTTTAACCACTATGCACTATTGATTTAACCCAACTCTCTGTTCCAGCTACAAAATAAAAAATTTGGGCTATAGCTTTGTTAGGATAAGTTTTTCCCTTCTTAAATATTCTCTAATTTTTCCATTCAAGAAAATGAGTAAAGAGTAGAAAAATGTGCCTTAAGCATTGAAATTTCAACATATTACAATAATGGCATACTTTTTAATTTTACTGAGATACTTAACATTTTGAATTTGAGAAAGAACAAATGACTACATGGAAAAGCCACAGTAAATAAGTATAGTAAAAAATAATAAAGAGGGAACATATAAATGGCAATGTCTAGAAAACCAACGGTTTTGTTGCAAATTTTCATTGGAATGAAAATGTCAGGTTTAGTTGGATAACATGAATCAACACTAATGCTCTATTACTGCTTCTTAGACACATTTGGCAACTGATCCTAGGAGATTGAAATTCACTCTTCATTGATCTGTGAGTAGAGTGTATCTTTAAGAATGGGTACAGTTAAAAAAACAAAAAAAGTATTCATCCTCTACAAGAATGCCAGTAACGAAACAATCATAAGTATAAATTAGGAGAGGGGAGAAAATAACCATGAAGGAAAATAAGTGTAATATACGGAGCAGAGCCCAGAATCAGTAATAAAAAGGCACTTGATTTAGTTTGTCTTTACCATATTCTTCCTGTTACAATTACATAAAAATTCCACCAGATGGTGCAATAAAATAGACCCCCCCACACACACACACTTCTCTATTTGCACTTTTTGACTACCATAACATTTAAACTTTATAGAATTACAAAATCTAGCTCTGAATGATCCATGACCAGTTTTAATTTGCTTTGTTATTTGCTTACTTGTTTGTTTTTAATTTGTTTAGGTATTCTAAGTCATACTTCTATGCCCAGCAGTTTTCCCTCTATAACATTTATGAAGTTTAATTATATTATAGTTAAGGGTCCAAAGGTTACTTCAAACAAAAACATGAGCTAAATTTTGATTAGGGGTTTTATTCTGCTTTATAAATATATTGATATATTATTATAAATATAAAATAGATCTAAAAGAATTCAAAATTTCTGTGCACCTACTGCCAATAATTTATCTTTTCTATGACTTTGGTATTAATTCAGAAATATATTTCTTTGGTAGCACATTAACATATTTATCAGAACCAAGGTTTATTATAGATGATTACATACAGTTCTCCCCTTTACCTCTAATATATAGAAACCTGTACATTAATTACAAATTGACTAGTTTACAAAAACATCACTAGCTTAGCAGATAGTTTTACAGTTGGTTCCCATTTCATAGCAGGTCTCTATTGCAATTTAAATATAACTTGATATGTTTTCAAAGTTATTTAACTGTAATATTTCAGAGTCATATTTACTTCTTAAAATGAGACACACCTGTTTTGGGATTGTGATTAAAAAGATGTTTTAAGTGCATTATACTTCTTTATAAAGATAATACATATATTTTTCAGAAAAAGAAGAGAAAAATGGAGAAAAAAAATACACCAAATCCTATCTGACTACAGATAATAATTCTTATTGTTAATTTCCAATTCATAGTGAAAATGTTGGCTTTCATTTCCAGACCCTTAACATTATTATAGCCATCACATTTTAAAGCAATGTCTTGTTATCACCCCATATTTATTTAGTAAAAATACCCTTATTATGACAAGTTTTTATGACTCTTCCAAAGGTAAGGTACTAAGATCATTGAGTTCTAATTTGGCTTATATTGTATTTTGATTACTTATAATAGCATCAAAAAATGGTAAGAGTTTTTCAGAGGTTAAGGGAGGCCCAGAGCACTTGCAATTTTTATGCTTCTGTGATGTCAAACAGATTAAGAGCCATGTTTGTAGATAATATCCAAAGCATAAATTCAGACTCCTTCATAAATATCAGGTCAACCTGTAGCCCTCTGTTCACAAATGGAGCAAATGTGGCTGTTACCATATTATAAGCATTAGTCCTCAATGTTAAATTTGACTGCGTGTACTTCATATTCACTGCTTTCACTGACTGCTGTTAGGAACATATTCAGTGGCCATGCAACAAACTATATCCTAATTAACCTTATGGTCTCACTTCTGCTGTCCCTGCCAATTTGTTTTAAATAATTCAGGCTAAACATGCCTGAATTGAGTAGATTTTCATAAACTGAAACAACTTAAAGGTCCACACAGACAAGCATGAACCAGATGTACTATATGTAATGTATGTAGTAACAAGATTATGACCCTGCCCTGTGACACCAACAAATACATAATAAAATGTGTATCTATGAACCACTTTCAATTTCCTCATAAAGTAAAACATAAGGAGATTGTAGAACCAAAATTGCAAGATGAATCAAAGATATTGTTGCTTTTGTTAATAGCTCTTGATATCATATAAAGAGTGGCCACAAAGAGCTGGCCACATCATCGTCACTACTGGAAAAAAAATCAACATTGATAATGGATTAGTAGGGTGATGTCACTCAGAAAATGTACTTTCTTTGTGTCTATCTTTTCCTAAACTACATGTGCTTGGGATAGACAAGAAAAAACAAAGAAAAAAGTACCTAATGTATGCAAAAGTGCTGTTTTCTTCAAGATCTTGTTATACATTTACATAACTTCACAGTTATTTTTAATACAAACTCTCTATATACACACATATTATTTTGAGCAATTTTTACTCCTTATTGGTAATAACAACAGTACCTTGTATTCTTCTGTATTTTGAGATTACATTTAATAACACTGAAAATTATGTTAAGTTGTGAATAACATATGTATGCATATTTTTATTTCATACATGTGTACACATATATGTACATATGTGTCTATGCATAGATGAAATGTATATGAAATAAAGATATGCATACATGTATATTTATTTCTAGGTTTTTAAAATGAGGAATATTTAGGTTGCATGCAGATTATTGCTATAATAAACAATATTGAAATGAATATCCTTATAAAAATCTTTTTGTGAATAATAGTTTTGTACTTATAAAAATATGGTATCTGAAAGATACCATACTAGAAATTACTGAAGGATACAATCCAATTAAAATTAATAATGGTATGTATTTTTACTTTTTTTTCATAATTTGAAGTTGTCTTCTAAGAGGCCACACTCTATGAGGGTAATTCTTTATCCTATGCAACCTATGAGGCTTGGATTTCAAAACCCACAGGAGAGGTATGAGGCCATTTTCCTGGGAGAACTTTTGTAATTTTTCTTCTTTAATAACAGATTTATTATATCTAATTGAATGATGCATGCTATTTAAACCTGACATTTTTATCATGGCCATGGTTACAAATTTGATTCGTCCAGTTATAACTTGTTGAGAAAGAGGACAGATTCTTATTGAATGTATGCAAAAAACCACATTTCCATGAAAAATGAAGTGACTCAACAAAGGCACTTTGTATAATATTTGCCTTAATCTAGCTTCTCCCAAAAAACATAGAGCCTGAGACACAGACTTGCAGGTCTATATTATCAAGCTGTGTACAGCTGGCCCTCCATAATGTTTTACTTAGTCTTGTTAAAAACATTGTGTACTCAAAGATCAATTTTTTCTGAACTATTGTCCTCTTTACAGTTTATAAGTTTTGATTTATAGCTTAAATATTCTATATATGTATATTTAGACATTCACATATAATTAAGTGAATAAATTTAAAGTATTTAAAACATATTAACCTTAGTTTATAAAACAATGCCTATTCTATAGGGAATTAATCATTAAATTTCTAACATTTCACTTAAAAAATAGACAAAGCATAGCCTTTATTTTGCTACTAGTGAATCTAGTATGCTTTTATCCCTAGGATGCTACTACCCCCAGACCCCTGCACTAGGCCTTAGGACACCCCCCTCCTCTCCATTTTGAGGGGCCCGCCTCCCCCTGCTGACCCAACAGAGGTCAGCAGTGCTGTTCAGGCAGGACAACTCAAGGTCAGATCTGGGATCTAGCCTCAGTTTTTCCCCTTCAGATCACTCCCCAACCCTCTCCTCCACACACAGATTCCAGATCCCTAGAATGTGATTCTATGGGGTTACTGCCGAACCCTGTGGCTGTGCCCTAGCAGTAGACTCCCTGCTGCAGAGCAGTGCAGCATTTCTTTCACAGGACTAAGCAAGATTGAATCACTAGAATGGTGCTGACAATGATGGTAATGGTGGTTGGGATGACTTACTCACATGAGACATAAGACAAGTTCAGAGCCCTGGGAGACATATAGTCAAACCTTGAGTCAAGCCACATGCATGGGTTTACTTGTCAGTGTTCCCACTGTGTTACCATCTCTTGTCTGTAGCATCCGAGGGCAGAGAGGTGACAGTAGGTGTCTTTTACCCTGTGTGTCCACTCCTCCCCATGTTTCACTTCCATCACCTCCACAGGGTCCTCAACACGTGTCAGGGAGTCCTCCAGGGGTGGTCGCACCCATTTCCTTCTAGGACTTAAGGACGTTTGAGGTTGTTGTTTTGCAATTCCATGAGCTCTTCCCATTGATGCCCACTCTTGTCTTTATTCAAGTGGCAATGTTGTGCTTTCTGACATTGGTCTTAAGCCAAACCTGTGTAGGAATAATCAATCCTTGCATGGATGGTACTACGCTTCTTATTCCACCCAAGGTTCGTTGCCTAACTCTCACTGTGGTCGTGTGCAGAAGTAGGGGTGGGAAGGGGGCAGTCGACATTGAAAAAGTCCATATTCTGATAATGCAGAGATTACAGCCTAAACAGTTCAAGAGAAATCATGATTGGATGATGTGTTATTTGAGATTTGCACTATAAAATTCTGAATAATAAATTTACCATGACTAGAAAATAAAATATATCCACATTTTACTGCATACTCTGGGCAAGTATTGTATTGTGGTCATTATTAGTAAAGCACAAAGATAATCATAGAGAGAGTAATTGGAAGCCAATTCACAGGAGCGTAATGGATGATGAATGATCCAGCATTGTGTGTAATGATGTAACTGGCTTTAAATAAATGGTATTGGAGAACTG
Source organism: Mesoplodon mirus (assembly GCF_964341445.2). Lineage (NCBI taxonomy): Eukaryota > Metazoa > Chordata > Mammalia > Artiodactyla > Ziphiidae > Mesoplodon > Mesoplodon mirus. The sequence continues at coordinate 50,379,015 of NC_138984.1, forward strand.
CAGAGCCAAGATCTATATTACTTCCATACAAACAGTTTCCCAAGAGCCACTGCCTTGTAAGTCATAACAGTACTGCTACCTTTTTCACGTGGTACGAGATAGGAAATTAGCTATGAATGCACAATTGATAGCAAAGAACATGAAGAGATAATTCCTGGACCTGAAGAAGAAGAGATGGTGCCTGAACAATATGTAGAATCTTCACATCCACTCCTCTGACAGTCAGCAAATCAGTGCATTTTCTCTATTACTCTAAGTCTTGGTTGATGAATTACCATATATTGTACTTCACTGAGGCCTACAAATTGTGAAACTCATCTTTTAAATTAAATTGTTTGTACAGTTAGGATCCTCACAAAAACATATATGTGCAGGGTCCACACACCCTAGAGGTGACCTTGCCACATGAGCAAACTTTAACATCACTTTTATGTTTCTTAAAGTGAGAAAAATCAATTTATACATGAACACTACAGTATTATCTATCTATTGCTGTGTGACAAATTACCCCACAATTTAGCAGCTTGAAACAACAAACTTAATTATTATGTCACATAATTTCTGAAGAGCAAGAATAATAGTTGAATATTTCTGGCTCAGGGTATCCAAAGAAAACAGAGTCAAGTTGTCACCATATGGGCCCCTCCATAGGGCTGCTCACATAATATGTTAGCTGGCTTCCTCCAGAGTAAATGGTCCTAGAAAAGTGAGTATGTTCAAGACAGAACCACAGCTTTACATATCCTATCAGAAGTGACATCCCATCATTTTTGCCAAACCCTATTCTTTAGAATTGAGTCACTAAGTTCAGCTTATATTCAAGGGGAAGCAAATAAAGATCTACTTCTTGAGGGGAAGAGTGTCACAGCATGTGTGTACACATTTTTCCCAATCTTACTGAGGTATAATTGACAAACAAAATTTTATATATTTAAAGTGTATATGTGATGATTTGATATGCATATATATTATGAAAGATTTACTACAATCAAGTAAATTACCACACCCATGTGTTTTGGGGTGTGTGTGTGTCTGGTAAGAATGCTTCAAAAATGTGGTGTGTATGTGTACATATACATATATATATATATATATATATATACACACATGCATATATATATATATATCTCTAATGTGTACATATTTTTAAAAATGCCACAATGACCAATGCATTCTTTACAAGTTATTAGGTAATGATAATTTAATAATATATAAAAATAAGAAAAAATAAGAAGCAAGAATACATGTAGCTTGCAACCTAGTGTTGTTGTTTTGTAGTCTCTATAATTTTAAATTGAAACCTATTTGGAAACTTTTCAGGCAGACAAATTTTATACATTAATAAAGTAAAGTTTCATTCTACAGTTTATATTGGTTAATCATCTTGGAAATTTTAAGCTTAAATTAATGTTTATAATATAAAATCATATTTATCATTGGTATAATTTTGTTTGTAAGGTAACATTTTGTATTTTATCCATACATTGTTTAAGTGAAACAAATGTTTTACAGAATTTTGTGTTCTAAAAACAATATAAACTTAGTTGAACACTTTTTTAAAAATTGTGTTATTTAAAATACTTTTGGAAATTATTGTAATTTAAAATAATAATATAACCAGTGTAAGAAATTAGTAAGTTCAAATTAATTAGGATTTTTATGAAAAATTACCTAAACTTTATACAAATTATATACACAAACATAGTTTTGGACTATTATAAAATCAGGATGAATTAAAATTAGTTAATCAGATTAATGTGCTCAAGTATTCACTTTGATTAGAAATATTATAAATAATTTTTTAGTCCTTAAATTTTGTTTGTTACTGAAGTTCTCAATTTTTTCTTCTATCAACTAGACATCAATTTTAATTTCTTTGCTTCTTATGCTGTAGCCTGGCAATCAGTCTTTATCCACCACTTGATCATTTCTCTGAGCTAATTTTTCTTTTTTTAATTTAAAGAGCCAGCATTTTTAAGTCATTAGGACATGTTTTCTGTATCTGGGATTAATGAGTTTTTTGATTATTTTGATTTGGTTTAATTAGCTTTGAGCTATGTGAGTGCTTATTAGTCCCTATAAGTCAATCAGAAGAGGAGTCCCAAGAGACTTTATAATCTAATTTATTAAATTCCCCAGAGTTAAGCAAAGGGATATCAATCCATATGTTCATAAAACTTTTCTTTTTTTTGGTGGTATGTGGACCTCTCACTGTTGTGGCCTCTCCTGCTGCAGAGCACAGGCTCCAGACGCTCAGGCTCAGTGGCCATGGCTAACGGGCCCAGCTGCTCCACAGCATGTGGGATCTTCCCAGACTGGGGCACGAACCCGTGTCCCCTGCATCGGCAGGCGGACTCTCAACCACTGCGCCACCAGGGAAGCCCTATAAAACATTTTATACACACAGTAGAAGTCTCTTATCAAATTCTCAGAGAGTTAGGGGAATTTGGGGGTGGCTGCTTTCTGCAGGATGTAAGTGATTTACCATCGGGTTGAGCCCTAGGTAGGGATCATAGTAGGTACAGAGGTAGTACACCAGGAAACGCCAGGATAAATATTTTTATATGCAGTGGGTCTTGCGCCATTGTTTTCTCTAGTTTTTGTCCAAATAGGCTGTGGACTGAGATATGGGCTTAACTTTAATGCTTAATGTTTACTACACATCTATTCATTAATAATTAATGTTGATTAATAAATTAACTAAAGTTAAGCAATAAATGTTTATTAGACATTTATCATTAACACATTTTGTTGTTAGCAAATATTTTATTCACATATTCATTTGTGTCATTTATGTACTTTCATAGACTTCTCTAGTTCTTTCAATAGAGAGAAAAACTATCTTACACTTAAGCTAAAATCTCTGGACCAGTAAGCGATAATCCTTCATATTTTATCTATACTGCAATTATAACACACAGTCAGATACATTCATATAATTGTCATTAAAACTATCTAAATGTATCATATAAATCAGAGAGCTTTGATCTCTACACCACACACATATGACTATGGCATGCAAAAATTATAGAATTTTTAAGACCAGCTAGTACCCAAAAGTCCCAAAATAAGAGAGTGAGAATGTGCCAGCCATGGACCAAAAAAACTCTCAAAAACCAAAAAGCAAAACAAAAAACTACAATTATAAAAAGAATATAAAAATATTCTTTTGTAAGAAGAGAAAAAAGTCTTTTAAAAAATATCTACATATATATAGATATACAAAAGACTGTCAGATTTGGTTTTACAAATTTAACCGTGGGTAAGCACAGCACACAACTAACTTTTTCAACAAAAGGTCACCTGTTGGTTGCTTCAACCATGTAATAGAAAGGTCAGGGAAACACAAAGAGTATCTGAAGTGCATTCGTTATGACTCACTTGAAGTGGCTGCTCTTCACTCCAATGGCCACAAAGCTTTGTTTTTGTGTCAGTATTCGTTCCCTTTAAATGATTTACATTTTTAAATAGTACACAAACAATCAAACATTAGAGTACGCTATAAAAAGTCAGAAGACAAAATATCCCCTATATTGAAGACAAAAATGGACACTGGAAACTTTTCAAACTCAGAATTGATACAGCCCAATGGTCCTACTAATCTATGTCCTGTAATGTCTTGTAACCTGGTAGCAAAGATACAGGCATTCCAAAAGAGAGATGATAGAATCATCAAGACACAAGATTAATGTAAATGACATATAAAGATAAACCCACCGTTTCTGTCATTTGTTACCTGACAAAGACCGGTTAACCAGATCCTATAATTAAAACTAGGTTCCCAAAGTTTTATCACTAACGGAAGTCATAAATAGGTAACCAGGTACAAAAGTAAGCCAGACTTCACTGAGAACCAAACTCCAGAAACAGAAACTGAAATTGATAGTAACAGAGTCATCAAGAGAGAAACTTCCATCTCTGGATAGATTTATCCTTGGATATGAAAAAGGCTGACCTGGGTGTGGGGACACATGAGCTATACCACTTGGACAATATTTGTCTACGCAGCACCAGTGGTTAAATCTATCTGAACATTTTGGTGGGACCTCTATTTTGGAAGAAAACCCATACATAAAACATTAAGAAGAAAACATTATACATTTATCTGCAAATGGTTTGAGAGTCCAGAGTTCAGAAGAACCGGCTCCCTGATGAAAGTATACAAACAGATATTTAAAAAATAAAACCATGATTATTGTCATTCAGTTATCATATCTTATATCTTATTTGTAAGGATAGTCACATATCTGTAGATGTCAGTGTTGCAAAAGTCAAAGATAAAGTTGTTTATCTTAAGAAGTTAGCAACTTACAGGAAAGGGCTTAAGTCTGCATTTATTTAGAGGCTAGCTCTAGACAGGATGTTACATACTTTAGTTTATCTAAGGATGTGAAATCTTTTTTTTTTCCTTACTATGGACCATGATGTGCTTAGTTATAGTGGTGTCAAGGCAAAGTTTGGTTTTATTGTCTTGAATCAAATGCATACCTTTAATAATAAACCATACTGGCTATGTGAGAAAGAAGTGTCACAGGTTAGTCTTTCAAATCTGTTCTATTTTGACCCTAGTACAGAATCCTGGGTTTAAAAGCCTTAGATATAACCTAGGCTACCTCTCCTGTTTTCTTCAACCAAATTTTATCATCAGGGTGGAGGTTATTATACATTATTATCCAACAAATGCTATCATAAACTGTGGTATATCATCTACACTTTATTTTCTCTTTTCTGTGGGAAAAAAAAGTGAGAAAGACTACTGGAGTTTATGGTAAAGGGCAAGTAAGTATCTGAGTTTTGTGAAGTAGGTATGTCCCGTACAGCAAGAGTAGGAACTATAGCTCAAAAAAATCTCAGTCTTTGTTTTTTGACTAAGATTTTTTTTTTCCATTAAGATATCTTTAATGTCTATGCAGTCACTCCTATAAGATTTTCACATTTTGTCTTTTAGGCAACATTAAATTCTCAAAACTCATTTTCTGAATCAACATTGTAATGAAGCTATATAACTTCAGACATGATGAAGGTTGCTTTATTTTTACTATACATTATTTTCAGCCTGAAAAATTACTGTTTGATATTACCAACTTTGGTATATAAATTAAGTCAAAAACATTGTGAAATTATATCTTAAAGACAGGATTTTCCTTTTAACATTCTAGAGTACTTTTGTACAATATAGCCAATAAAAATTTGCTCAGTCCCTTCTAGGAAGTATTAGTAGTCTATGCAAAGAGTAAACCAATGAGTAATTCTATTTTTAAGACCACCATTAATTAATCTGGTATCTTTTGTGTCTCATCTGTTATGAAAAATGTTTTTGAAATATCTAACCCAATAAGTCTTTTTGATAATAATAAGCCACATGTGCTTTTTGTGGTTTATTTCATAAAAATTCTATTTGTGCTCATTTTTTATTTTGAGATATATTTTAAAATACTTTCTGATTATTTTCCCCAATTATCTCATAACACTACTTAATTAGAACTCTATTTTTTTGCTTAAGTTTTTTGAAAAGTTAAAAATGTGGGACAAAATTAAGAAATATACAAAAGCAATTGGACTTTGCTCTTCACTAGCCAAAAGAGAAAAAAAAAGAAAAGAAAAAACCTTACAGCTATTAAATGCTATTAACAGAGAAATGTTTTATTGTGTTTCAATCAACTTAAAAAAAAAAACAACCTAATTTTTGAAAGAAAATCCAAAACCACTCTTTTGCTGCAAGAAAAAGTTTGTTGAATAAGCATGTGCAAACCCTTTGTAACATACTATTCTATAAACCAATATATATGTCCAGAAGTAGAAAAACATTAAATGTCCCCAAAATAGGACAGCTTTCAATCATACCTGTATTGCCAGCTTCATAAGCTGTGAAGAAATGTCACAAATAAGACTAGACTCCTTTTCAACCAAGATACCATATTAGCTCTATAATCATTTTCTGTCAGACACATATATCCAATCCTGTCTTCTCTGAAAAAAAGACCACTTTACTTGTGATTATCTGCACTAGGCTGAAACATGTTTTTCCCACTCCAGCCAGATCTTGCTGTTCAACACTTCTACTCATTCAATTCCATCAAATACTTCTACTCCACTTCTCAGCACTATTAGCTATTCATTTCTGCAACAGGACTTATTTCCTGTGACTCAGAAATTGGAGGAATGGAGGAAGATTTATCCCTTCAGATGTTATAAAAACTCACTTCAGAATTACACTCTGTCTAACCACACCATGTGTAGACTTACTAGTAAACCTAAAACAAACACCATAAGTTCATTAGTAGATTTTTACATGGAGAAACAGGGCAGGAACTTAGAATAAAATTAAAGTTAAAAAAATGGTGCATAACAGACAAGGAACAAATAGGAGCCCCATTGTTAGAAATGAAGTACAAATTCAGAGCAGAACCAAGAAAAAATTTTAACAATACTGAGATGGCTGAGTTAGTTGTCCATCTTATTGAATTGAAAGAACCATTTACAAGACACAGTTACTTGCAATAAGATTTGCTTTTTCAAGCTGTGAAAGTCTATTGATTTTTTCAAAGAGCACTGTATTTCACTGAAGCAGAGTCTTGTCATTTTAAATATAACCCAAATCTTTAATTTTGTTCCTCCTTTTTTTCCCATAGGCTGAGATCAAAGTATAATTTTATTAAGTCTGAAAATAGCATAGTATTTATATATATAATATAAATATGCATGTATTAATCAGAAAACTTCCAGTTTAAAGAACATCTTTAATTACAATAAATTTAATATTTGAGCATTTTAAGTGTAATTATTTAAATTTATGCTATGAATATCAGTATAGCCAAGATGCCCTAAGCATTTTCTTAAATATTAACTCTGTGTGAGTTAAAGACAATTTACGAAGAACCTTTTCCTAGAGCTCCTAAACATTTTAAATCTGTGTGAAGAAGTATAACCTGGATATACTCTTCCCTCTGAAACCCAGGCAGATCTTTAGCAGCTGAGGTTGAGGATGATTTGAAATTTAGCAGCCCTAAAATATCCCTTCTGCTTTTTCGAGTCACAGTTTCTGCATTTAAATAATAAAGTCTATCTATAGTCTAGGTGCAAAAAAAGGTTCTGGGGAACCTGGTTATTGCAAGTATCTAGAGAATAATGCCTGTTTATTAGGAAAGCATCAGTACTTCTAATATCCCTTGGTCCCAAGTGAATTAATGGTATGGGAACACTGTGCACATTATAATTCTAAATTAATTTAGATGTATTCCACAATTACAGCTGAATAATTTTTTAATTAGAATTACACAAACCATAAAAATATAAACATAACACACAGAGAAATGAATTCTATGAAAGCAATATGAAGTCTGGGCCTTAGTAAAGACAAGCAACGAATGGGAACTAAAATAATTAAATTATTGATTCAAGCCCCTTACATTGAAACAAAGAGTCTCTGTCCTTTGTGAGTTCTCACATATAATGTTTCATTTTTTTAAAAAAAAGTATAACTAAATAGAGAACCTTAAATTGAATCTATGTATTTGAAATAATTTCTAAAACTGATTTTTTATTTATCTTTAAGGTTGTGACTATAGAACTCAAAGTGAATATTTGGCTACGTTATTTACTGTTCGTTGAAGTTATTTAAGATTACAAAGCCAGAACAACCATTTACTTGCATTATCTTCATTTGTGCTAAACTGTAAACCCTCCAAAGATTAGGGATTATACCTACTTGTTTTTTAGGATTAGACACACAAAATTTCAAGTTCTAATAGAGAACCAATCAATGATTTTGGATGAGAGAATGTTATGAAAGAAGTTGGGCTGGGAATCAGAAAAAGTATCTTAAAGACTAAATTACTGATCTATCCTACATAACCAAGTACACTTCTACTATTATTTATTCCAGTGAATAGCAGTGCAAATCTCTAATTCTGAAAAAAAAAAAACAAACTAAGATTCATTTTTAGCACTTCCTTCTTATGCAGTTCTTTTATATTCCATCCATGATTCCCACTTCATATTCTTAAATATCTTTTGGATTAATCAATTTTCTCCTTCTGCAGCATTAACATAAAATCAGAATTTAGAACTACTTTAGTCATATAAAATGTCTCTCCTCACCAAAAAACACAAATATGAATATCACATACATGCCCTACAGGAAAAAAATGCCATAATTCCACTTACTTCTCTGACACACTCACATTATGCTCCAACTTTCTCTTTTCTAGTCAGATGTTATTTAGTTTCTCATTTCTCCCAAACTACCTCCACCCACAGAGCCCTTGCTGGGGGTAGAGATAACTCCTCTTTGATGCCAGTCCTTGTAATGAACCATCCTTTGATGACTTTGCTAAAACCTACCCCTAGCTTTGTAAATAGCTCTTATATTACTTAGAGTGTTTCATCTTATTCTTCCAGGACCCTAACTGAAACATTCATCAATGGGTCACTAAACATCTAGGACACTGTATGCCTATAGTAAGAACTCATTAAGTGCATGTGTGCTTACATTTAATAATAAATAATAAATAAATGTCTCCCCAAATAAGTTTCAAGCTCCTCTGTGACAGGGACTCATGGTTTGCAGCTTATACATCTTTTTCCTTTTTTCAACCTCTCACAGTATCTAACATCAAAACACAGTGGTTTGATTGATTCCTAATATTTTCAAATAGTTTCAGAGAATAACAACATTAGCAGAATGAAAACAATTATGTATCAAAAATTGCCCAGAACTCTCAAATGTTTTTAAAATGTTGCTGCAAGATAAATTCGCTAATACTAACCTCAATATTTGTCAATTCCTGAACAGTTAATGGGACTCAGGTGAGATAAAGAAACAATATTTTTAATAGGTTGACAGATTTGTTTTCTTTCTGACTGGATAAAATGGTCAGAAATTTCATTAGAGAATTTAAATTACTCATATTAATTTAAAAATATTTCTAAGCCCTACAATGAACTATGTTCTAAAGTTATACTGCTCACTTTCTGTTTATTCTTTGTATTATATGATGTTTTTTTCTTTACTGGGATTTAAATAAAAATAATCTCTTAGGAATCTCAAGCATGGAATCAAACAAATTATAAGCATGTTGTCTTTTGAGAGTTATAACTTTATTTGGTCTCATATGCCTTTTTAAAGGTATGGGAAAGTCAACATATTCTTCAGCATACAGTTTGCTCTCTTTTATTTCTCCACATTCTTGACAGGAAATAAGTTGGTCCTTTGTAACTGTGTAGATTATTTTATGAGTATAATGGGAAACTTTGCAAAGGCTGGTTGAGGTTATATTTTTATTCCTCTAACATTAACATTGCCAGGACTCCAAGGGAAATTATGGGAAGTGGAATAAGTGGGCAGACTTTGGGACTCATACAATTCAGACAAAACAAGAGAAGTGATGTTATCCACGTAGGCAAAGATAAGAAAGGTTCTTTAGTCCTGAGGAATTTTAATAGCACGTGTTGCTTTGTGGAACATGTTTCTAGCCTCTACTCAATTTAGAAATACAGTTGAGAATGTAGTTTGCTTCATCACAGTGTTTCTTTGTGAGGACACATTTCCTGCAACCCAGTGGCAGGAAGTTTGACTTTTCCTAGGCAATTGGCTTGTTTTTAACTTGATGAGTAACTATAGCTTTGAAAGGGATTGTGTTTCTCTTTGTTGCTTATGTGCTTAGAGCCAAGTTTGCTGCCTACCCCTAGAAGAGAAAAGGAGAGCATGCCACGTATTTTGTGAATTAACCCCATAAACATTTTTCATCCAACAGGAACCCCTCATCCCTACCAGTTGTATCACTCATTTCCTTGATGTATTAGATGCGTCTTACTTCAGATATCTTGAACCACTTGTCCAAGCCTGATCTATAACCACAAGGGACAAACTTGGTTTATTTACCCATTGTAATGGGGGAGACTACATACCAGCAGAACTCAAACAAAGGAAAAGATAGAGTTTTATAAGATTGAAGGGAAAGGTGGAGTTTCAGAGAAATTTAAAGAAAGCAGAATTTTAACAGGCATAAAGCAAGGCTGTGTGAAGGCTTAAGGCCTGCAAAGTGGATTCCAAATCCTGTTTTCCTGGAAACCATAAAGCCAAGATAAACCTAGAATGTCGTGTACAAAAACCCTGTTATTGATCTTCTTTTCTCTATGTCAAAGTGACTTTGCTACTCTAGGCAAGGATGGTGTAATTAATTATTGATGTGATTTCAAACAGGAAACTTTCTCATTGTCTATGATTTCAGAGAACAAGATTTATCCATGAGTAAAAAAGCAGTAAAAAATCAAATAAGGGGGTCATTATGACACTTGCCAGCTGCAGTGTATACTTGGGAGAAATATTGTTTCCTGTTAAACCTGTTAACTCTGTGTCTGTTATTGCAATGAATAGCTGGGTGGACTTTTACTTTCCTAGCCCAAGTTAAATTTACTTTCTCATATGTTTAAATGTAACAATATATAATTTAAAAATATGTAATCAATTAATGAAATGCTGAACTTCATGAAAAGTCAAAACACAAAGCTAAAGCATGCAAAATTTCAGAACAGAATTATGTTTTTGGTTTCAGCAATTATACCACATGCATTAAAAAAAAGTTTTTATTTTTCCAACAAAGTTTCAATTAAATTAATGTGCTATTACTATTGTTATGTTTTTGGCCTCTCTCCTTCTTTGTACTATATCATGTATCACTGATTTAATATGACAGAATTTGGAGGCTTTGTCATCTGTATCATTAATTTTTATGGGCAAGGAAAATAAGTGTCAACTCTTTTTAAAATTTTATTTAATTTTCACTGTGTTGGGTCTTCGTTGCTGTGCATGGGCTTTCTCTAATTGTGGCAGGCAGGGGTTACTCTTCGTTGCAGTGTTTAGGCTTCTCATTGAGGTGGCCTCTCTTGTTGTGGAGCACGGGCTCTAGGCACTCGGGCTTCAGTAGTTGTGGTGCACGGGCTTAGTTGCGCCACAGCACGTGGGATCTTCCCAAACCAGGGCTCAAACCCGTGTCCCCTGCATTGGCAGGTGGATTCTTAACCACTGAGCCACCAGGGAAGCCTAAGTGTCAACTCTTATTAAAGTTAGACCAAGCGTGAAAATCCCAGTTTCCTATACTTCTGTCTAGTGTTTATTCAGCATGCAATTCAGAATATTATGTCTGCAAGAAAAAAAAATCTTAAGGATATTTAGAGATTAACTATTTAAAAAATGTTCTTAAAATTACTAAAGGAACTTCAACAAGTTGATTACACACACACACACACACACACACACACACACACACTCACTCACTCACTCACCTATCAGGGCAGAAGGGAGATGTGTGTTTAAACTGTACTATAGGCAGAAGGGCAGTGGAAAATCTAACTTTGGTGTTTGGAGTAAATATAATTAAAATCTGTCTTTATTACTCAGAGGCAGTCTCAGTGATAGAGTGTAAGTTCCTGGATCCCTGCAGCTCTATAATAACAACAACATAATGTTTCCTTGACCATTATGGGGAGGCCTAAAATCTAGAAATGTAATTGATTGTGTACTGAACATTGGTTTCAGCATACCACCAGGCCATTTTTCAGTGATTTTCAGATAATGAAAAGTATTGAGTTCCACTGTCATCTGAGGAATTTTAGCATGAAAGTAATGAACAACAGTAGTTTTTCCCCAAATGCTAGTGTTTCAGGAAACAAGCAATGCTGGGGACCTCTCTCTTTTTCTTTCTTCTTGATTTCTACATGTTCCTGGTCAGTAATTGCCTTAGAATAATGACCCCTCACAAGGTCAGGAGAGAGGTAATGTAGCTTCAGGCTCTGCATTTGGACTATTTGGGTTCAAAGTCTGGCTCCATCAATACACATTTGTAGCTTTAGGAAAAAGTCTTTATAATTTATAATTTGAAACATTAAACATTGCAATTCACTTGTTTATGAAATAGGGATGATGATAGTATCATTGTAAGGAATTAAATAAGAGTATATGTGTCAAAATTTTATACAGTGCCTATAATATAGTATTCACTTGATAATGTTTTTTATTTTGAAAACAAATATAAATAGAAGTTTTCCTCCAAAACCATGGAATGCCTTCCTGAATACAACAGTCATTTTGAAGATACTAAAAATGTTTAAATTTCATGAAAAACGCTTGTCTGTATGAATAACGTATGAGTAAAACACTTATTTTTGGCAAAGAAGCATTAAATAAACATTTAAGTTAAATGATGAAATATATATGTAATAGCTTATTTAAGTCAGAGAAAACATAGATGAACCAAATACGGTTTACCTCTACTTTCAACAATGTATTAGATTTTCTCTAAAACTAAATATACTCTTACCATATGATCCAGCAATTGTGCTGTTTGACATTTACACAAAGGAGCTGAAATTTTATGTTCACACAAAAGTGAACACACAAATATTTATAGTGACTTATTCATAATTGCCAAAACTTGGATGGAACCTAGATATCCTTCAGTGGGTGAATGGATAAATAAACTGTGGTACATCTAGACAATGGAATATTATTCAGATGGAATGAGCCACCGGTCCACGAAAAGACATGGAGGAAGCTTAAATGGATACTACTAAATCAAAGAAATCAACTTGAAAAGGCTACATGCTATATGATTCCAATGATATGACATTCTGGAAAAGACAAAACTATGGAGACAATAAAAAGATCAGTGGTTGCCAAGGGTAAGGGGGGGAGAGAGATGAAGAGGCAGAGCACAGAGTATTTTTATGGCAGTGAAAATATAATTTATAACATATATACTGTATGTAAGCATACTGTTATATTCTGGGCATCAAAGATGAGATTGTCAAAGTATCTGCCTTCAAGGAGATCATGACATCGTGGTAAGGCAAGTGGATGGTAATGTGTACTCTACTGGAGGCTGGAAAATTGAGGGCAAATTGGCACTCATGGCCATGTGGATTATGTTTTATACATTCACAATGACAATGCACCCCTGGAATTGTGCAGATTATATCATGAAGGATATAAGCTTAGCCTTTAAAGAAGTGCTCTTATTTGACCCCAATGTTGAAGAATGAAGAATATTTTATAAAGGGAAATAATTAATACAATTCATTTCGACAAGATTTAACATCTATATGTCAATACTCTAATAAGAGCTAATATTACTATTTGAGAAATTTTGAGATAATGTAAATAAATTTCAATATGCTGGGGCAACGAATACAGATAAGAATTATTTTCAATCAAAAAACTAAATGAACAAAAGTAAATCATAAAAATATTTAAAGAACAAATGGAAGAATTCCCATATAACCTTGGACTAGGGAAGGGCTTTCTAAAAATGACTCAAACTCGACATAAAAGAAAATTAATAAATTTAACTACATAAAATCATTTTAAAATGTCTGAATGGGCAAAATCACAATCATAAGATAATTACTGAGTTGGGAAAATAGTTGCCAATCATATTACAGATAAAGAGTTCATGTAGCTAAAATATTACAGTTCCTAGAAATCAAGATCAACATTCTAACATAAGAAAGTTCACAGAAGAGACCATACAGATTACCCTTAAACAATGGTAAAATGCTTATTCACTCTCGTAAGAGAAATACAAATAAAAATACACAAAGGTAGCATTTTCTTTCACACATTCAGTCTGGAAAAATTCAAAAGTTGCACAATATTTAATGTTTAGTATAAATTTGTATGATTCTCCAGGAGGGTGATTTGACAATATAAATAAAGCATATACCCTTTGTCCATTAATTTCACTTCCAGGAATTTATCCCAAAGATGGCCTTTCATGAGTACAAAAAGACATGTATAAAAGTACTCACCGTGGCACTGATTCTAATAGCAAAAGTTTGGAAACAACTCAAAAGATCACCAATAGGGCACTGGCTAATAACAAAACAGTACATCCCTGCAATGGGCTACTATGCAGATGTAAATTTATAAAAGAAAAAGGCCTTCTATATTACAGAAATGTTAAAGTCTCCAAGATAGAGTAAGTGAAAAAAGAAAGATGAAGAAAAGTTTGTGTTATATGCTATGTATGTGAAGGAAAGGGAGAAAATAAAACTATATATTTATTTGTATTTATATTTGCATAAAACAACTTTAGAAGGATATATATAAAACTAGTAAAAATCATTAACCATGATAGTGGGTGATGGAAACTGTATATATGAGTAAGAGGTGAGATACTAGACTCCTACTGTATAGCTTTGAAATATTATTTATTTATTTATTTATTTATGTGTAGTTACTTTTTAAAAAAAAATTTATTGGAGTATAGTTGATTGACAATGTTGTGTTAGTTTCAGGTGAATTCACAGCAAAGTGAATCAGTTATACATATACATATTTATATCCACTCTTTTTTCTTTTTTAGATTCTTTTCCCATATAGGCCATTACAGAGTATTAAGTAGAGTTCCCTCTGCTATACAACAGGTTCTTATTAGTTATCTATTTTATATATAGTAGTGTGTATATGTCAATCCCAATCTCCCAGTTTATCCCTTCCCTCTCCCAATTCCCTGGTAACCATAAGTTTACTTTCCACATCTGTGACTCTACTTCTGTTTTGTAAATAAGTTCATTTGTACCCTTTTTTTTTTAAGATCTACATATAAGCAATATCATATGATATTTGTCTTTCCATGTCTGACTTACCTCAATCAGTATGACAATCTCTAGGTCCATCCATGTTGCTGCAAATGGCATTATTTTGTTTTTTTCATGGCCAAGTAATATTCCATTGTAAATATGTACCATATCTTCTTTATCCATTCCTCTGTTGATGGACATTTAGGTTGCTTCCATGTCCTGGCTATTGTAAATAGTGGTGCAATGAACATTGAGATGCATGTATTTTTCGAATTATGGTTTTCCCCAGGTATATGCTAAGGAGTGAGATAGCTGGATCATATGGTAGCTCTATTTTTAGTTTTTTAAGGAACCTCCATACTGTTCTCAATAGTGGCTATACCAATAAATCATTTATATTATATAAAAGTTAAAGGTTAATAAAACCTTTAAAAAATAACACCCACAGTTTACAGGTCAAATAATTCAGTCTCAGAAAGATTAAATAACATATCTAGGTTTGTCCAATTAATAATAATAATAATAATAATAATAGCAGCTAACCCTTAGATAAACTTACCATGTATCAGGTACTATTCTAAGCACTTAACATATATTAGTTTAATCCTCAAACAATCATCTGAGGTAGCTGCTAATACTTTTCCTATTTCAAATAGAGGAACCAGAAGCACAGTAAAGTGATGTGCCCCGGGTCCCAATCCAGATAAATAGCAAACTAAACGTTCAACCCTTGGGAATCTGTCTCTACAGTCCATATTCTTAACCACTTTGCTATTATCTAGGCACTTCTACCAGTAAATCCCAGTCTTTTCCTCTGTGGCATGCTTTATTTATATGCTGAAATGTGAACATTGAAAAATTACCTTCAGCAGTATTCAAAAAATTTTGTAAAATCTCTGAAATCATGAGTCACATGGACACAGAAATGTTGCTGTCCCCAGTCAGCTGAAACAAACAACAAAGTTGTTTCTAAAGTAACAGTGGTTCTTCTCAGATGCAGTGTGCTACGAGTTCGTGAGGAACTGGACTAGGGATTAGATGGTTGGCTCTTAAAGCAGTTTTGTCACAGTGTGGTAGAGGCTGATGTTCCTCAAATGTAGATGAGTGCTCTCTAAGGTCGGTCCCTATTTAACATTACACATTTCCAAAATTCTGCAGGAGTAACCACTTTTACCAAAAGCTGACACCACAGAAGAACCTTTTCCAACACATTTTTATAGAATGTCCCCAAAAGGGTCTTTTGTGGACTCCTACTAAGTCTGCAGCGCCTTTAGAAGGGCAAGTTCCTGAAGGCATGAGGTCATAGAGCACCTGGTTCCTTAAACTGCTAACAGCAAATTTTTACTCCCTTCTCATAAGACTAATTTCTAACAGACTGAACAGTGTGAAAGGTCAAAGCTGAGCCAGCCTGCAGCAAAGGACTGAGCTGTAACTCTGTAATTAGGTGGGAGAGAGAGCTGTGAATTAGTTCTACTGAGCTCTGCATTTTGTACTCTGCTGAATAACCTTACTAAAGAAAGTTGTCAGCCATTTAAGAGCCCAGACTTAGAGTTTTAAAGCCCATATAAACTTCTGATAATTTTTACAATATAAAAACATATTTAATTTTAAATTTAGAACAGGATAGGAAACCTACCAACAATTTGGATGTTTGCGATTATTTATCTTAAAATGTATATTTACAAACCATGAAATCCAGGGTTCCATTTCATTTTAAGGTACTTTAATTAAATCTACAGCTCTAAAGATTTAAATGTTTGTTCCAGCCCGCTGCCAAGTCATAACTGACACATCTAGAGACAAGAGTTTAAAATGGGATTGCATGGTCACAGCCAAAGCGTAATGCCTGCTGCTAAGCAGGATGCAGAATGGTGAATACTGCCATCTCAGCAGACTATAGCTAAACTGCCAAAGCCTGACAGAAAGACTGATTTTCTTTAAAGGCAGCAAAATGTTTTAAAGGATTGTACTGGATTGAATTTGTAAAATATCTACAGCATCTTTTCATTTGAATTATAAAGGTTTATATGAGAACTTCATCTTAAATGCATTCCAAAAGAGGACTTTAGGATTCAGTCTAAAGCACTATTGCAAGGAATTTTTGGAAGTGTCTAAATCTGAACTCACCATTTAAAATTACAGAATTGTTATTTACCCTAAATCAAGTATGTGGGTGACCTTGTTTTATATATTTTAGACCATTAAATTACAGGAGTAGAAAGGACAAAAAGCTGTCTTGGAAGTATTTCAGAAATAATTTTAGGAGAGGATTTGGATATTCAGTTAAACTCAGCCCTTTTACTTATCAATAGTTAAAATCTGCACAAAAACATAAATAGGAACAATTATTTCAGTCCTTGGAGACAGCAAGATATTAGCTATTATACCTTTTATAATGAGAAAGGGAAAAGAGGAGTGAATATGAGAAATCATGCCCAATGTCATCTGTTTAAATCCTGTTTTTAATATCTACGTGACCTTAGAAAATATAGTTACCTCTTATCTGAAATAGTTGTTAAATCATACCTACATCTCCGAACTATGACAGTTAAAATAAATGTGAAAGCAATATGCATGGTGTCTGGATGTACCCAGATGACAATCAACAGACAGTGGCTGAATCTTCTTGACACACTTTGTACTCATCACATACTCTTATTACAGCATTAATGCATAGGAAGTTTCTTTTTATAAGTGATCATAACTAACTTCCAAAGTTTTAAATAAAAGAACTGTTGACAAACATCCACAAGAATAATGAAATTCATATTAAAATCAAGTGTCAATTATTGTTCCCTGTGGACGCTGGGGGACAGCCAGCATTTCACTTATTTATGTTTTCGGGAAGTAACATATTTGGACTCTTGCCCTAGCCTTCCTTCACTCTTTCTTCTGACAGTTCTCAATTATGAAATAACAATATTCTTGTTTTTAAGCATTTAGAGATTTACTGTCTTTGTTTCTCTTTCCATCTGCTGGATTAATGTGATGCAGAAATCCTAGACCCAAACTTTTATTTTAGGTGGCCCGCCATAAGACCTAAACTGACAATAAGACTGTTAGCTACACACTTAAAACCATGTACTTCTTCAATCCTAGAAGTAAGCTTTATTAACAATGAAGTTGACATATTGATGGCCATCTGGCTGACTCTCGTGTGCTTCTGAATCAGTAGAGATAGATGCTATTTATTGATTCTATAAAAGCTCAGTGATGAAGGGTAAATCTCAGGTTCAAGGGCAGCTGTAGAAGCCTACTGAAAAACATTCATCCAACATGTAGGCAGATGAATGATGTCATCTACCAGTGTGTGAAAAGCAGTGAGGAAGGGGTCTCCAGTGAAGAGAAATCCCACATAGTACTCTGCATATCTCTCCCTTTTCACATAAAATAGACATTATTGGTATATATTCATCTGTCTCCTCCATTATGCCATAATATCTTAGAGGGCCAGAGGAGAGTAGTAGCATAGTCCTTGGGTCAGAATTTTGGCAAGTGTATAAGAGCCACATACAGAAGGGTTTCAGCTCAAGATGGAAAAGATTATAAGACTCAGAGCTACAAACATTTTTTTAAATTAAATTATTACACAATGAATGGAGAGTTCCCTGCAATGGAAGAGCAGAGAGTGGGCACTCATTTCATAGGACTGAGATAAAAGAGTCAAACACCAGATGGGTGGCTGTCTTTTAAGCTTCCTTCCAAGGACGATATAATTGTAATTGTTTAATGATCACTACATTTCTCTTTCTAGATTAATGACTATCTGATCTTAACTTCTTTATTTCTCTTTAAGTTAATTTAGTCATTCAATTCTAATATTTCAGGAAAGGTAGAGATTTGCTCGTTAATTCTGACATGAAACTCAAATAGCAGCAAGTACAGTGTACAAAGCAGAATTGAATTTCCTTAAGAAAGCTGATGAGTGGACCTACCAACAGCATTATGAGTTTGTGAAGAAAAATGAAAACCAGACGTCATCAAAGTGACAAGGTTTCTTAGAGCAGCACTCATAATAATTGGTTAAATGCATTTTTTCTACAGTTCAGAGTTTTTTAATTTATTAATATACAGTCAGCCCTCTGTATCTGTGGGCTCCAAATCCATGGATTCAACCAAATATAGATCAAAAATATTTGGGAGAAAAATTCCAAAGTTCCAAAAAGCAAACCTTGAATTTGCCTCATGCTGGCAACTATTTACATAGCTCTTACATTGTATTCACAACATTGTATTTACATTGTATTAGGTATTATAAGTAATCTACAGATGATTTAAAGTAAATGGAAGGATGGGTGCAGGTTATATGAAAATACTATCCCATTTTACATGAGAGACTTGGGCATCCACCAATCTTGGTATTCACAGGGGGTCCTGGAACCAATCCCCCTTGGATGCCTAGGGATGACTATATACATTCCAAAGTGAAGCCACAAATGCTTACATCTGCAGACTTGTGACTTCCTGAAGGTAACTATTTAAAATTGGAATAAATCTGATCAGTTCATCTGACAGCAGTAATTAACCTACAGAAGGATATGGAGTTACTGGTATGATGCCTCTAGACCACCATATGTATTGTTTGTAGCCTCTTTAAAAATTGAGTAAAGTCATTGTTGCATGCAGCTGATGACTTACCAGAATCTTTCCAGGGCTTCCCTGGTGGTGCAGTGGTTGAGAATCTGCCTGCCAATGCAGGGGACACGGGTTCGAGCCCTGGTCTGGGAAGATCCCATATGCCACGGAGCTACTAGGTCCGTGAGCCACAACTACTGAGCCTGCATGTCTGGAGCCTGTGCTCTGCAACAAGAGAGGCCATGATAGTGAGAGGCCCGTGCACCGTGATGAAGAGTGGCCCCCGTTTTCAGCAACTAGAGAAAACCCTCACACAGAAACGAAGACCCAACACAGCCAAAAATAAAAATAAAATAAATTTTTAAAAAAAAGAATCTTTCCAGGTATTTGAATCAAAGTTAATACAGCAGTGTAGCCCCCTTTTTAAAGACTCAAATTTGAGTTTACAACTGTTTATTCTTCTTGGTTTCCCTCTCCCTTTCTGTCTCTCTGGTAGGACACTTTTCTGGTTTTCCTCAGTAAAGTATAAAAATGTGCACAGAGAAAACTGAAAATACAATTACATGATTGTGTCAAAGAACTTTTATAATATTTTACATTACATGAGCTTAGGAGAGTTAAAATATCTCATATTTTTCTTGTTTGAATATAGACTCAACTGATTACCAGAAGCCTTAAAACTCACTATTATGGCTTGATTGGGAACACTCCATGGTACTAAGATAAAAATCTAAAGTCTTAGAAAAAATTTTAAGTAATGTTATTATGTTCATAATTATTGAAAAGTAGAGAATGAACAAGTTGTACTGGGTTACATAGCTAAATAGTGGAGTGAAATAACTAGATTATTGTTCTCATAATACATCTAAGTATGTGTAGAAATATTAAAGATATAGCTTTTATACTTAATCATGAAAGTAAAAACTAACTCAAAAGTTTAAAAATGGGGGAGGGGGTCCTTGCAATCTGTGGGGTTTTTTTCTAGCTTTATTGAAAAATAATTGACAAAATTATATGTATTTAAAATGTACAACTTGATGATTTAATATACATATACATAAAGAAATAATTATCAAGATCTAGTTAATTAACACATCCATCACCTCACATAGCTAATTTTTTGGAAGGGGGGCATCAGAATGCTTAAAATCTATCTCATCAAATTTTAAGTATATAATATCGTATTACTAGGTATAGTTACTAGGCTGTACATTAGATTCTCAGAACTTATTCATCTTAGAACCAAAAGTCTATACCCTTTGATCCATACCTCCCCATTTCCCCCATCCCTCAGCCTCTGACAACCACCATTCTACTCTGTTTTTCTAAGAAAAGTTTGGGGTTTTTTGTTTTTGTTTTTGTTTTGTTTTTTTTAACAGAAAAGGGATACCATACAGTAGCTGTCTTTGTCTGGCTTATTTCACTTAGCATAATGTCCTCCAGGTTCATCCATGGCCTCACAAATGGCAGGATTTTCTTTTTTATATGGTTAAATAATATTCCATTGTCTACACATACCACATTTTTTTTATCCATTCATCCACTGACAGGCACTTAGGTTGTTTCCATATCTTGGCCACTGGAAACAATGCTGTAATAAACATGGGGGTGTAGATATCTCTTGGAGATACTGATTTTGTTTCCTCTCGTAGTGGGATTGCTGAATCATATGGTAGTTCTATTTTTAATTATTTAGGAACCTTGATACTGTTTTCCATAATGACTACAGCCAATTTACATTCTCACCAACAGTGTATAAGAGTTCCCTTTTCTCCACATTCTCACCAACTTTTATATGGTATCTTTTTGATAATAGACATCTCATTGTGGTTTTGATTTGCATTTCCCTGACAATCATGTTGAATACCTTTACATGTACCTATTGGATGTGTGTATATCTTCTTTGGAAAAACATCTATTCAGGTTTTTTGTCCATTTTGTAATCATGTTATGTGTTTTTTTTTTTCCTACTGAGTTGTGTTTCTTATATATTTTGAATATTAACCCTTCTTCAGTTATATACTATGCAATATTTTCTCCCATTTAAATTTACAGTGATAAATACCTACATTAAGAAACCAAGAAAGATTCCAAATAAACAACCTTACCTTACAGCTCAAGGAGCTAGAAAAAGAATAATAAACCAGCCAAAGTTAGCAAAGGGAAGAAAATAATAAGGATTAGAGCAGAAATAATTGAAATAGAAACATGAAAGAATAGAAATGATGAACAAATATAAGAGTTTGTTCCTTGAAGATGAACGAAACGGATAAAATTTTAGCCAGGCTACAGAAATAGAGACACAGATGTACAGAATGTATGGACAATAAGGGGAGAAAGCAGAGGATGAGGGTGGTGGTAGGATGAATTGGGAGATTGGGATTGACATGTATACACTGATGTGTATAACATAGATAACTAATAAGAACCTGCTGTATAAAAAAATAAAATTAAAAAAAAACTTTAGCCAAGCTAAGAAAAAAAGGGAAAGTCATATTTATTTGTAACTCAAATAAATAAAATTCTAAATTAAAGAATAGACATTACAACTGATACAACAGGATATAAAGGAACATAAGAGATTACTATTAACATTTGCATGCCAACAAATTGGACAACCTAGAAGAAAAGATAAATTCTGAGAAACATGCAACCTGCAAAGACTGAATCATGAAGAAATAAAAATCTGAACAGACAAGCAGTGAGTAAGAACATTAAATCAGTAATGAAAAATATACCCACCTATAAAAGCCCAGAACCAGATGGCTTTACAGGTGAATTTTATCAAACATTTAAAGAAGAATTAATACCAATCTTTCTCAAGCAATTCCAATAATAGAAGAGGAAGGAACACTTCCAAACTCATTTCACAAGACCAGCATTACCCTGATACCAAAGCCAGACAAGGACACTACTAGAAAAAAAATTATAGGACAATATTCCTGATGAATATAGATGTAAAAATTCTAAATAAAATACTAGCAAACTGAATTCAAGAGTACATTAAAAGGATCATACTCCATGACACTAGAAAAAAATATGTAAATAATTGAGAAATAAGATGTACCAGCATGCATCAAAATACAGTTAATGTTTATTTCTTAAATAAGCAATATGACCCAGTCATGTGATCTAATCCATATGAGTGGACTTCATTATTCTGAGAATATGTGCCATCATCGACCTTATAGTTTAGCTGAGAGTAAAAGTAATTACTACAGAGTTCATATAGGTGCAATGAGACCTTGGTTCCTAGATATCTAACCAAGTAAAGTAAACAGGAGAATTCCCTGAGAACGTAGCATAGAAGCTGAGTCCTGAAAGATGAGTGAGTGTTAACTTGGTAAGAGGAGGAAGGATGAAGAGGAAAAAGAGTAAACTCATCAATAAAAATTAAATCTACAAGGACCTAGGAAAGAAAAAACAAATGCAAAAAAACTCTCACAGTAGAGAGAAGCACAGTGTGCTTATAAGCTGACGCAAGATGATACAGAATGGGGTAAGATAGTTTGTACTTTAAATGTAATGGAGAGCCGCTGAAGTTCTTCAAGTAGAAACATGGCCGACTAATTTATTTTTGCAGGAAATGTTTTATTGGGGATCTACTTTATGTCAGGCACTATAAATTAAATATTCATGTTTTCTGCCCTTAGGAAATTTACAATCCAGTGGTCAGATGACTGTTTTCAGAAAAATCATTCTGGTTTTAGAATGGAGAACAGACTAAGTTTAACATTAATGTAGAGAGAATCTTAAACACTTCTGCAATATCCCATCTGAATGGGATGATGGTTGCCTGACTCAGATTATTGGCAGAGAAATAATTCAAAACACCTAAATTTCAGTGAAGAGTTTGGATAAATACCCTGTCATATTTATTCAGCTGTTATGTTATATTTAGATGAATTTCTATTTACATGAAGTTATTCATAATATACTATAGATGCAAAAAGTAGTTTTAAATAATATTTTATGATCTAATATTTAAAAAAATATATTTGAAGTATGTATTGTTGTGTAACAAATTATTCCCAAACCTTAGTTGCTTTAAACAATTTCCATTTAGTATATTTGATAATTTTGTGGGTCAAGAAATAAGGCATTGCTCAACTGGGCAATTTTTTTTGCTCTCTGTAGCATTAACGTAGGTCACTTGGTTTTGTTTAGCTGCAGGTGGTCTGGTTTGGAGTGTCCAAGATGGCTTAACTCAAATGTTGATGCCTTGACAGGGATGTCCAGGAAGGTGGGTTCAGCTGTGATTGTTGACCTGAGCAACTAGAGAAGGCATCTCTAACCCAGCAGTCTCAAAGTAGTTGGACTTCTCACATGGCAGTTCATAGATCCTAAAGTATGGATATGTCTCAGAAGACATGAAGTGGAGACTGCCACTCCCATAAGGTACAGCATCACCATCTCTACCTTACACACTCTTAGTCAAAGCAATCGCTAAGCTCACCTAGACTGAAGGCGAAGAAATGTGGATCCCACAATTCAATGGAAAAAATATTTTAAAAAATATTGACACCATCTGTAATCAATCAGCCATAGTCTGCCCATTATCCACAAATTATTTACATTTTTTCCTCCCTGCCAAATATGTTCATTCCTCCCTATGGCCCCCAGGGTCTCCTCCCATTATAGCATATGTTCAAATTCCTGGATCTTATCACCTAAATCACATCCAGGGTGAGATGAGTCTCCTCAGGTTTGGTTCCTCAGATAAAGTATCTCTCATTCTGAAGATGTGTGGACTAAAGAGGCAAATTATCTATCCTCCACACATATAACCTATTATACAATGGTGAGACACAGGTAAGATAACAACTATAGAAAACTCCAATCAAAAAACTTGGAAATGGGAGGCACATAGCAGTTACTAGTCCATGCCATTTCTGCAATCTACTCAGTCACACACCTCCCATTCCTTACTTAAGACCCAATAGTAATCTCTGGAATAATTCTCGGCAGCACCTCTGAGCTCTTGGTTCTCCTTTTTGACTCATCTATCTTTTCCATTAGAAATGCTGTATTTGTAAATCTGTAGGCTTCTCAGCCTGTTTTCTCATTGGAGAAATTTGGGAATTCAAAGGCCTCTTTTCATTTTGTACTTTTTTTTCTCCTTCAACCTAAACTGATATAATTTCTTTAAAACTGTGGGGGTTCCATGTGTATCAAATTACAGTTTCACTCTATTAAGCAAAAGCAACACCCATTTTCTTTCAGAGGTAAACTTGTCTCTACCTTGAGCTAATGGTTCAAATGCTATGGGAAAATGCTATGAAGATCCTTGGAAGTCATTAACTGGTTGAAACATTCTAGGAGCCATGCCCTGATATCCTTAGAGGACCTCTCCTCCAACAGCATATCTAAGGTGAAGGCTCTGAGAATTTTGGAAGTTCCACCATGCAAGCCCTTAAATTCTTCTGAGGTTTCAACAAAAGTTCCCTCAGTCACAGTTTTGTGATCCCTAACCTTAGGCCATGTTTACTGACAACTGTTCTACATGTCACCTTTGCCCAGAGGCCATGTATAACTGAGAGCTTTTTGCTGGGAGAAACTGAAGATTAGTTTCATTTTCAAACCCAAAAAGCCCTGTTATATATTTTCCCTAAATTCTGCTTGAAAGCTGAACAGTTCCTTCTGTGGTTCATTCCATTCTTATTGTCTTTTATCATAGACAAAAAGAAGTCAGATTCCTGCCTCACCCAGATCATTAAGTGACCATTTTGTTTCCCATTTTACTGGTGGGGACAGTTCTGAACTTTCTGCCAGTATGTAAATCAGGTACCCGTTTTCCAGTCTCCACTAGCATTTCCTCACTCTTTTGTGTGCTTTACTAAGTATTCTTGAGGTCTTTCCAGCTTCTATTCACCACTCAGTCACAAAGACAAGTTTTAGGCAGCACCCCACCTCTAGGTAATACTAAATCCCATTCTGGCTTTGTATTACTGCACACAGAAAACCCAAACATTTAATAGATTAAAACATTTAATGATATATCATGATTATGTAGTTCAGGAATTTGGACAGAGAAATTACTTTACTCTCCATGGCACTGAATGGGTCCCTCAGCAGAATTCAACTGCAGATAGTCTAATCTGAAAAATCTAAGAAGGCCCTCTTCCATACCTAGCACCTTGGCAAGAAATGTTGGAAGGCTCAGCTCACTTTGGACTGTCAACCAGAGTGGCTATATGTTGCCTTCCCAGCTTTGTTGCCACAGACTAGGGAGACTTCTTTCATAGTAGCACAGAGTTTGAACATGTCAGGTACCATCTCTTAAGGTTTGGGGCTAGAAACCACATACCACCATGTCTACTATATTCTGGCCAAAGTACTCATGAGTCTGCCCAGATGCAAGGAGAGGGATACAGGATCCTCTTCCATACGGAAAATGTCAAATAATTTGCAGCTATCTTTAATATGTCATATTAATATACAAAAATAATATCATTATGTATGTAAAAAATATTTTCCTGTGTAGTTTATCCATACTTCTTCTTTTTCTACTATGAGCATTTTTTTTGGAAAAAAGAAGAACATTTTATTTTTATTTCCAATGAAAGTGAAGAAAAACTGGAGGCCACAAACAAGTGTCTACTATCATGCAATGGGAACCGTAAAAGCCTGCTAAATTCTTGCTACTTAATCCAATAGATAGGATAAATCTGCAGGCCCCACTCTCTCTTCTTCCTGACACACCAATTACTTGTGAAGGCTCTGAAATCGTGTGCTTGCTCAGAAATATTTAATGGCTGAAACTTCCAATAAAATTGCTCTAAGTTGAAGACTCATTTTGTCTCAGACTTCTTGTTTCTTGTCTTATCTAGTCATCCCATTCCTAATGAAAATGAATGGCCTCAAAAAAGCCCAATTTTTAGTTTTTGTTATTAAGTGAAAAAACCATTAAATAAAGTAAGGCCTATTCATTTACTTTTATTTCCTTTTTCCTAACCTTAGAGACAACTATTTCCACATGTTCAGTCATTTGTGTTCTACTTTTCTAGTTCATTAGACTATGCTTGAGAAACTGTTTCCCACTAAAATTTTTTAACCATCACATTCATGCAATCCATAAGATCCATAACAAAAATATTTATTTTGAAGTTATTTTCTTAGTTATAAACTCAACTTACTAAAGTCAGAACAACCCTTTTTTTTCCTCAAGCAGCCTCCATTTTTCCTCTGCCCTTTTATTTATTTATTCATATAACAAGTATTTGGTGAACATATATTGTGTCTTGGCACTATCATAGGCATTGGGAAAACAATGAAAAGTAAAAACAGATGAACTTCCTCAACTCTTAGAAAAGTAGAGACAAGTGATTAATAAGCAATTATAATCAATTGTGCCATAAGAAGAAGAAGGTGACATAGAAAAAAGACTCAATGGAGAGCATAGTAGGCACACCCAAATGAGTCTAGGTAATAAGAGAAGGCTTTACAGTGGAACTAAACTCCTAGCTGAGACTAAGGATGTTAATCAGGCAAGGACCAGAAGGAAAGAAAGGGCACATCTGTAAAGGTCCAGAGACAAGAGAGAGCATGGAAATACTTAAGGAACTTGAAAAGTTTTGAGAAGGGAAAGAAGAGATGCTAGACATAGGGAAGTATTAGATCAGAAATGGTCTTATAAAACATGGTACAGAACTTGGACTTTACAGTAAAAAATCTTAATCCACTGAAGAGATTTAAGCCAGGCAAATGCCATCATCAGAACTGTGCTAATAAAATCATTCTAGCTGCAAAGTAGCGAATTATTTGGAAGAAGAAAGTACTGGATATAGGGATTCCACTTTTGGAGCTACTGCAGGAATCCATCCGCTAAAGGAGCAAGCATCAATAGTGATAACAGTGGATGGACTACAGAGCTATTTGGGAGGTAATACTGAGGGTTGATGGAGCTAATAGAATAATTACAGTAAAAGTACCAACAGTTAACAATAGAACAATCACAATGTGTTACACCCTATTTTAAGATGGATAACTTAGGACTATAATTGGATGGGGGAGGGAGAGTCTTATTAAATCTGATTTTAAAACATCTAGAGACAAAATAATCAGATATAAGGTATGGGGTTTTACTTAATCAAGCCAACACTAGAGGACACTTTAGCAAATGGGGAAATGTGAATATAGACTGGGTAGTCTAAGAAAATTTACTGACATATTAACAGTGGGGATCATTATCTGAAAAGGGCAGGCTTTATAAGAAAAAAAATTGTATAAATCCACAAATAAAGGTCTAGAATATAACTTCAAATGCTAACAGAGGTCATCTTTGGGTTGTGATATGATATTTTCATTTTATTTTATGATCTTATCTGTATTTTCCAAGTTTCTATAGTATACCAAAATTTATTTTATAATCAAAATATTTTTAAATAAAAAAATGATAACAAGCAGTACTATAATTTTCAAAGACAACATGTGGGCTCAGGGCTAATAATTATGTTAATTATACTCTATATCAACACTTCCATAGAGGTACCAAAGGGAGACATGTGCCCAGGAAAATCATCAGTACAATGATGTATCATTTTATTATGATCTGTGGCTCTGACTTAATGCCCCCAAGGCAAAACTCTAGTATGCTGTTGCAGGTTTGGATTCTTAAAAAGCAGACTCTAAGACACACTTTACATCCAAGAGATTTGCTAGGAAGTCTTCTCAGGATTAAATCTGGGGGGGGGGTGACAAAAAAGAAAGGGAAGGGAAAGGAAAAGGAAGGAAAGAAGTAGGTTAGGGCAGAAAAAAAGTTGACTGTGATTCACTCTCAGGGTAAGACAACCAACCATATGGAGAATTCTAAAGATGGAGTGACCTTTCAAAGCTGTCCTAAGTGAAGACAGCCAAGTCATTATAACCCTACACTGATAATTTACTGAATATGGTACATCCCAGGAAATGAGCATGACATTGAGCAAGGTAGCTGTCTTCAGCCGGGGCATTTACACAAGGGGGCGAGTAGCTAAAGGCTGTTTGCCAGCAACAGTCCCAGGAGATGGAGCAATAACTCCTTCATTCCTAAAGGAAGATACGGGCAGTCCATCACAATGTCCATGCAAGAGGACACTTGGAGCACTACTCTCACCTAAATTGCCTCCTACATGCTAATTTCAACCCTGAAAGTGAGAATATACAAGTATATAGCTTGAAAGCAATATCCAAAGTGCCAAAGGACAGCATGATGAACGACGGAGTGCATTCTCCCTAACACCTAGTTCATGACACGAGAGAGAAAGAGTCCACCTTGGCACACACAAAAAAAGATATATAGAATCAGTTTATGACTCTTGCTGCTTAGATGGAAGACAGAGATGAGAGATGATGCTCAAATGCATTTTAAACTTTATCCTTTTTGAAAGTTTCATTTCCAAAAAATGTAAGCTCAATCTACCTGTACTTGCACTTGATCATAACTCATTCATGAAAGTATAAGAAAGCTCTGTGTGTGTTGTGAAGAAGAGGAGATCTTCATGACCTTTTAAAATCAATGGTTAAATTCTACAAGACTTTGTAATTGATTGGATAAAGGGGTGAGGAAAAGAAGAATCTCAAGGATAATGTCAATATTTTTAACTGAATGGGTGCAAATCAGAGGACCTGACAGATTATTAAACCAATGGTATGAGAATAATTGGCTGTCTCTTCTAAACAATATTAAAGCAAATCCCTATGTATATCATACACACAAATGAATTTCATGTAGAGTAAATAAACAAACATTAACAATGAATATACACCTTAAATTTTTTGAGTAATCACATCACATTCATAAACACACATACACATACACACATACACACCCACTCTCCCTGCCACAAGCATACTCTGAATGGCTATAAACGACAGAAGAAAGAGTAAAACAAAACAGATGCATAAATATGCTGGAAATGAGAAGAAAGATGCTCAGGTAAACAGACAAAAAAATATGAGTAGAGTTGCCAGATAAAATATAGGATGGCCAGTTAAATTTGAATTCCAGATAAACAACAAATGTCTTTTAAGTATAAGCAGGCTCCATGGAATATTTAGGACATTCCTATATGGAAGAATTACTTTTTATATTTAATATTTAGTATATTTAGTAATTTAGTGTATTACTTGCCTTTAGAGTATATTTGCTAAATCTGACCATCAAAATGAAGAATTCTTCAATGAAAAAAGTAAAGGAGATTGGCTAAAAGAAGAAAACTATTTACAAAATTTCATGGGGGCAGGGAGGGGGGACTCATACAGGAAGTAGTATCTATACCACCAAGTTGTGTTCTGCTCCAGAGATGGCATATACCAGGGACAGGAAAATCACCCAGAAGTAACTTCCTGGGGACTGCTGGGTATAGCAACAAGAGTATACAGATGGTTGACTTTTATCACATCCCCTCTCCCCTAGGACTTTGTCAAGGAAGTTGACTGTATGCCTTCAGAAAACAGCAGTGGAGATGGGAGCTTGGGTAACAGAGGTAAAGCTACACAAGACTTCTGCATACCTTCCATTCTCATTTAGGAAACAGCACTATAAGCCATTGAAGTCCACTTCATTTATGTCCACAAAGAACACTGGGAAAAGAAACGGGGTGACAATCTAATAAGAAATCTTAAATACATATATAGCCCAAAATCAAGAATCAGCATATATCTGCAGAACTTCAGGGCCATTGGGGAAAAAAACAATTCAACAAGCAGGACTGACTCTTGAGAGGCAAAAGATTAATATGGGAGATGGAACAATATGTTAGATAATTATATTTATTTTTCTCAGAGGGATATAAAAATGTTGAATTTAAAAATGTGAACCAAGTAGAAATCATAATATTAAAGACATTAATCACTAAAATTAAAAAAAAAAACACTAACAACCCTCAGTAGATGGACTGAACAGAAGCATGACTGAAGCTGAAGAGAGGAACAAAGCCAAATAACTCTCTGAGAGTAAAAAAAATAAAAAAACAGGGCAAAAACATGGAAGGTATGAAAGGAGAGTTAAGAGCTATGAAAGATATATCTGAAAGTTCCTAAAGATATCTAAGATAAAGTCCAAAGGAGAAAATAGGGAGAATAAAGACAGTAATAAAAAATAATAATTAAAAAAAATTCCTAAAACTGAAAGAAAACATAAGTGATCAGTCTGAGAGTTTATTCTAAGAGCCAACACATAGACATGCACACACACACAGATATGACTGTGGGTGCACACTACTGAAGAAAAATATCTTTCAGCCCAGAATTTTATACTTAATCAAAATGGTATTCAAAGGGCAGAGCAAATTAAGATGTTATATATTCAAACGCTTACTCTTCACAGATCCCTTCTGAAAAAAATACTATAAGACATAACCTATTAAATAAAAAATCAATCAAGTATAAAATGCACAGGTAATCAAATAAATTAGTAAAATATAAGCACAAAGTTTGATTGTAAATTGTTAATATCAATCTGCAAACACAATTTCAAGTGATAACAAACATGGGACCAAAACAGGCAAAGCTCTTTTCTCATATTTGCAGAGGATAAATATGAATACTTGTTAATTCTAAGTGTTGAAGAAAAAATGTAAGTTAAACATGTTAGCCATATGAGTGCAAACAGTAAAAAAATAGATTAAAAATACATAACTTCAAAACACCTGTAGAGAAAGGTAGAATGCATAACTTGCAACACACAGGGGAAATGAAAAGAAATATCAATCTGATAAAGGACAGGAAAGGAAAACAGTAAAAATGTATGGGCAAAATTCACTTATTTAAAAAGTGAAAATAAAATAAAATCTGGTTATATGGTATATATTAGAAGTATATTTTAAAAATAAATAGCACATTATAGAAGATGCTATTTTTCCCACTTCCGCTCATTTCGATCCACCTCTAAATCCTCCTAAGCTGAAGTGGACAGTTTCCATATCTGACTGAATCTTTCCCATATCAACTGACTGGATCTTTCTTCTCTGTCCCTAAGGTTTTCTCCAGCACCCCTGGAGCTTGCTCAGACTGTCCAAGGAAGCCCCAAAGGGCTGAGGATTTTACGTTTCCCAGGGCAACCCTCAAAAAAGTGGGACTGGATTTAGTGCATAAATACCCCCAATATCCCATTCTCTTGTGGGATGATTCTGAGGCTCCTCACAGGATTCCCTGCAGGACTGGGCTCCAGTTGCTCACAGTGGTAACCTACTTGTTGATGCATGCTTTATTGGATTTTTCTCTTTCCTTGTATGTCTTAGCTCACACCCTCCTTAGGCTTCCTGGGATCACCTCCTAAATAAACTTATCACCACTAACTCCTTGTCTCAGGGTCTGCTTTTAGGGGAACCCAAACTAGGACAGTTTTTATCAGAATTGGGTGACAATAACCTCTCAGGTGCACTACATCATAATTACTGAGACTTTCACTGGTGGTGGGTTGGGGTGAGGTACAGGTGGGCAGAGAAGCACTGGCTTAAAAATATGGGAACAAAGGTGATTATAAACACTGTAGAGTTGGATAGTTTGGGGTGGTTGCTTCCGAGGCCTTGAAGAAGAGAATAACAGACTCAGCTTAGCCAACAAATTCAGGGCATGGCATTGAAAACAAGAAAACCTTAATGGCTGTATTTAAAGAACCCTTACTTCATACAATATTAGGACAGCCTTGCTGAAAATAGACACAGAATTTGATACCAAGGGTGGTAGAACTACAAAAGTGACTGAATACACAGCTCAGCAACTCTCCTATACTAAATCCATAGCTCTGATAGGAAAGATGTTAGAACTTGAGATCTGGAATCATGATATTTGGGTACACATGCCTAAGACAACTAAATCTTCAGATTCCCCTGAAAACTCCAGCCTAGCAAAAGCAGCTTGCCCCCTTTCTATAGTACTGTGTGTACTGCTGCAAAGAGATCAGAAAACACCCAACGTCAGACAAATGTATCATGAAATAATGTTCATCCTCCTTAATACATTCACTGTTCTAGATCAATAGAGACATGTCTCAAGCATATCTTAATCAGTTAGCATAGCTCAGCAGAGAAGAGCCCTGATTTTTTAGAAAAGGATCATTCATAAACAAAGAGCTATAGGAACTGTCTAATATGTTTCAGCAGGGCTTGGAAGAACACATATGGGATCTTGAAGGTTAGAACAGAAGGAAAGGATACTCAATAGGAGTTTGTTGACAGGCAGTCTCTCTCTTGTGACTCAGAATATAATGTCCTGATAAGGTCACATGGAGCCAGTTTTAGTATGTTCAAGATGGCTCTTTCAAGCTTAGACACATAGATATCCCTCAGCAAATTAGGAGGTAATGCCCCAACTGCTTTATCAGAGTACTGATAAATGGTCAGAAGGCCCAGGAAGGTAGGCATGTTTAAGTGGATTTACTATGTGAGATCAGAGAACCGAATGTAATGAAAGAAAGCAGAAACAAGAAAGCAAGACAGCAAGTAAATAAACAAGTGGACAGGGAAGGAGAAAAGTTAAGCAGAACAGTGACCAGAACATAGTAGATGTTTAATAAATATTTGGTAACAAACAGATTAAAATAATAACTTAAAGCCCAGTGTGTCAGTAGAAAAAAAATAATATACCTTGAATGTCATAATTAACAAGCTTGATATTTATTATATGGAATTGTAATAGGTAAAAACAAATCTGACTCCATATTGGATCTGTTTCTTTTACTTTAATCTTTATATTCTATCACTTTTGCTACAAGTTAATCACCCAAGAAATGTTGCCTATAGCTTAAAGTATAAGTAATGGCCCACCTCAGTGAACCCTTCCTCCTGTGCCTGAGCAGTAAGCTAAAATACCTTTGTTTAGATCACAGGCAACATCCTGACCAGGCTAATCTGTGAATGGCTGCAGGAAAGAAGAAATTAACATATCCCCTCAGGAGTCTGGCTGGAACCAGAAAATATTTGCAACAACTTAATGCCTTTCTTACTTTACCTCCTCACCTCCCCCTCTTTGTTCTATAAAAGAAATTAGCATCCAAACCCAGCCAAGATGGTTTTTTGGGACACTAGTCCACTATCTTCTCAGTCTGCTGGCTTTCCAAATAAAGTCACTATTCCTTGCCCAATGTCTCACTTCTCGATTGATTGGCCTGTCATGTGGCAAGCAGTATGAGCTTGAACCCAGTAACAAAATCATGTGCTTGTTTTTTCTAATAATTTTCCTTATAATATGCATGGCATACTAACAATATTGACCATATATTAGGTTACAGAAGAAATCTCAACAAATTCTAAGCAGCCCACATCATATTGGCCTCATTCACTGATTGTGATGCAATAAAATTAGAAAATGAAAACCAAAACAAAATACATTTGACCTCAGAATTTTATACCTAGAAATCAACTGTATACTACTCAATAACTTTGGCAATAATGAAGACATAAAAAGAGAATTACAGAGAATTTAGAACCGAATAAACTATATATGAAATTCTACCTAAGGCTTCAGAATACAATCTTGTGGTCTTGAATATATTTATGAAAGAGGAAATAAAATGTTTTTAAATAGACATAAAGAAAAAAGAACAAGCCCAAAGGAAATAGAAGAAAACACATGGTAACATAAAAAACTAACTGAACAGAGTAGAAAAGGAAAAATAAATTAAATAAAAGCTATCTTTTTTGGAAGGGACATAGAAAGCCTATATAACAGCTAAAACCTTGGCAAGCACTTCCAAGGTGTTAAAAAAAGAAATAACACGCCCCAAATGGTCCCAGGACAGCAAACCAAAACTTAATTGCAATGTTCAGCCCTTTCCAGGAATGTGACCTTTAAACAGTCAATCTGAAATTTACTGAGTTGCACTAGTGAAGTAATCTACAGGATAAAACGTGCCAGTTCTCTTTTCTCCAAAAGAAGATGTCCTGGCCCCAAATAACCTTTTTTTTTTTTCAATCTTTTGCTAATACCTTCTTACCCCATCTTCCTTGTTATAAAAATCTTCCATTTTGTACAACCTCTCAGAGTGTCCTTCTGTAGTTGCTAATGGAATGTTGCCTGATTTATGAATACATAATGAATCACCTAATCACCAATTAGATCTTCAAATTTACTTGGTTGAATTTCGTTTCTTAACAAAGGAGAAAAAAATGAGAATGAACAATTATAAATATTAGTAAAAGTGTGTGAAATTAATATGGTTAAAAATAATATATAGGGATTTTAAAAATACTGCTTTTAACTCTAGAAGTCTCTGATATGATTCCTAATCTGGGAACCCTCAACCTCCCTCTTCCTTCCCATAGGTGCCCTCACTCACTTAGGGCAAGGGGCATTTAGTTCCCTTGCTCCAGGTAGACTTCTCTTTCAAGTATTAAGGACTATTGGGTAAAGCAAAGGAAAACAGATGCCCCTCCATTCCCTTCCCACATCCAGGGGGTAATATACAATTCTGAGAATATCCAGACTTACTTACAACCATCTCCATGTAACTCTGTCCTTGTCTTACATAGGTCTCCTTTGAAAATTTTCTCCACAAGGCAATAAAATCAACATTACCCCTTAACATACTTCCTAAGACAACTAAGTCTGGAACCAAGCAAGGAGTTTAGAAGCATACCAGAGCAAAGATTATGTTGTCACGTGCATTTTCTTGTTTCCTCAGTGTTTGCTCATGATTAATAATAATAGCTACTTAGAAGTATATTTTCAGGTGAGCAAGCAAGATGAATATATTTGGTAAAAGTTGTCTGAAACTAATACATTTGGAAACTGATCAAGAAATTCTGCTAACTTTTCTTATTAACTACCCTAAAATTCTCTTAGAGTCTACCATTCTTTCAGTCTGAGTTTTTTCAAGGATGTCTTTTGACTAGTGTAGAGCATAATCCATGTTATAACTATGTGCTTTCTTTAAAAGCATTCAGGAAAATAGGTCCTGGCCCAGGGTCAAGTTCACTTAAGTCTAAGAACATTGTTGTTAATTCTAAGAATATTACCTTACCTCTTCTCTCCATTACTTTCTTTCTGCTTTGTTTATAAGTGAATATAAATGGTTAATAACACCCTACAGTGTTCTTCACTGATGTAATTGCTGTGACTATTTAAGGAGTCTGCTTACAGTGGTTTATAACGTCTTTGGTGTCGTTGCAAAGAATGTAGTCACTGAATTTTAAAATTCACAAAATTTTTCTCAAGGTTTCAATTCAATATCAGGATAAATTTTTGATCAAAACATTTTAAATAAACTATAATTTATAAAAAGCAGAATACCAAAGTCTAAAAGAAACATTTATTATATACTACATATTACCAACTGTCTAACAATGCTTCTCTAGTTGGATGCCTTATGGGTGACTCTAAACTTTGTCTTTATATGTTAATATATTGCCAAAGTTTTCTATATGAATATGTATTATTCATATATTTAGAATAATATTATTTAGAAAAGTGATTTAAAATATGTAAAATTGTAAGCATTTCTTCTTCCTATACTTTTAAGAATCTTATATTGAAAGAACAGGTATTCACAATTATAGCTTAAGTCAAAAAATGTAAATAGGGTATACCATCAAGATGGTAGAGGAGTAAGACGTGGAGATCACCTTCCTCCCCACAAATACATCAGAAATACATCTACACGTGGAACAACTCCTACAGAACACCTACTGAATGCTGGCAGAAGACCTCAGACTTCCCAAAAGGCAAGAAACACCCACATACCTGGGTAGGGCAAAAGAAAAACCATAAAACAGAAACAAAAGAACAGAGATGGAATGTGAAACTTGGAGATGGAGCTGTGAAAGATGAAAAGTTTCCACACATTAGGAAGCCCCTTCACTGGTGAGGACAGGGGGTGGCAGGGGAAGCATCAGAGCCATGGAGGAGAGCGCAGCAATAGGGGTGCAGAGGGCAAAGTGGAGAGATTCCCACACAGAGGATCGGTAATGGCCACCACTCACCAGCACAAGAGGCTTGTCTGCTCACCTGCTGGGACAGGTGGGCACTGGAAGCTGAGGCTCAGGCTTCCGTCAGATCTTAGGGAGAGGACTGGGGTTGGCTGCGTGAACACTGACTGAAGGGGGCTAGTGGGCCACAGCTAGCCAGGACGGAGTCCGCCAAAAAGTCTGGACCTGCCTAAGAGGCAAGAGACCATTGTTTTCGGGTGCACGAGGAGAGGGGATTCAGAGCACCGCCTAAACGACCTCCAGGGTGCGAGCCATGGCTATCAGCATGGACATCAGAGATAGGCATGAGATGCTAAGGCTGCTGCTGAAGCCACCAAGAAACCTGTGTGCAAGGACAGGTCATGGACCACAACTCCCCTCCTGGGAGCCTGTGCATCCCACCACTGCCAGAGTCCCGTGATCCAGGGACAACTCCCCCAGGAGAACGTATGGCACACCTCAGGCTGTTGGAACGTCACGCCGGACTCTGCAGCTGCAGGCTTGCCCTGCATTCTTACCCCTCCCTCCGCCTGGTCTGAGTGAGCCAGAGCCCCATAATCAGCTGCTCCTTTAACCCGGTCCTGTCTGGGTGGGAACAGACGCCTTCAGGCAACCTACACGCAGAGGGTGTGGGGGGGGGCAATCCAAAGGTGAACCCCGGGAGCTGTGCGAACAAGAAGAGAAAGGGAAATTTCTCCCAGCAGCCTCAGGAACAGCAGATTAAATCTGCACAATCAACTTGATGTACCATGTATCCATGGAATACCCGAATAGACAATGAATCATACCAAAATTGAGGCGGTGGACTTGGGGAGCAACTGTAGACTTGGGGTTTGCTGTATGTGACTGTTTCCTGGTTTTATGTTTATCTTAGTTTAGTATTTAGAGTGTTTTCATTAAATTTGTTTATTGATTCGGTGGCTCTCTTCCTTTTTATATATATATATAGATAGATATATAGATATATATTTTCCTTTTTCTCTTTTTATGAGTGTGTATGTGTATGCTTCTTTGTGTGATTTTGTCTGTATAGCTTTGCTTTTAACATTTGTCTTAGGGTTCTGTCTGTCGTTTTTTGTTTTTGTTTTTATTATAGATTTTAGCACTTGTTTTCATTGATGGATTTGTTTTTTGCTCTGCTTGCTCACTTCTTTTTTTTTCTTTTTTTAAATTACCTTTAAATTTTTTAAATTTTTAATAAATTATTTTTTTATTTTAATAACTTTCTTTCTTTCTTTCTTTCTTTCTTTCTTTCTTTCTTTCTTTCTTTCTTTCTTTCTTTTCTCTTTTTCTCCCTTTTGATCTGAGCCATATGGCCAACAAGGCCTTGGTGCTCCAGCCGGGTTTCAGGCCTGTGCCTCTGAGGTAGGGGTGTCAAGTTCAGGACACTGTTCTTCCAAAGACCTCCCAGATCCACATAATATCAAACAGCAAAAGCTCTCCCAGAGATCTCCATCTCAACGTCAAGACCTAGCTCCACTCAACAACCAGCTAGCTACATGCTGGACAACCTATGCCAAACAACTAGCAAGACAGGAACAAAACCACACCCATTAGCAGAGAAGCTGCCTAAAATCATAATAAGGTTACAGACACCCCAGAACACACCACTGGATGTGGTCCTGCCACCAGAAAGACAAGAACCATCCTCATCCACCTGAACAGGCACTGGTCTCTTCCACCAGGAAGCCTATACAATGCACTGAACCAACATTAGTCACTGGGGGCAGACACCAGAAAAAACGGGAACTAAAAACCAGCAGACTGTGAAAAGGAGACCCCAAACACAGTAAGTTAAGCAAAATGAGAAGACAGAGAAACACACAATAGATGAAGGAGCAAGGTAAAATCCCACCAGACCAAACTAATGAGGAAATAGGCAGAATACCTGAAAAAGAATTCAGAGTAATGATAGTAAAGATGATCCAAAATCTTGGAAATAGAATGAAGAAAATACAAGAAACGTTTAACATGGACAGAGGAGAACTCGAGCAAACAAACTATGATGAACAACAAAATAAATGAAAAGAAAAATTTTCTAGGAGGAATCAATAGCAGAATAACTGAGGCAGAAGAAAGGATAAGTGACCTGGGAGATAAAATAGTAGAAATAACTACTGCAGAGCAGAATAAAGAAAAAAGAATGAAAAGAATTGAGAACACTCTTAGAGACCTCTGGAACAACATTAAATGCACCAACATTAGAATTATAGGGGTCCCAGAAGAAGAAGAGAAAAAGATAGGGACTGAGAAAATATTTGAATAGATGATACTTGAAAACTTCCCTAATATGGGACGGGAAATAGTCAAGTCCAGGAAGCACAGAGAGCCCCATAGAGGATAAATCCAAGGAGGAACATGTCAAACACAAATAAATGAAACTATCAAAAATTAAATACAAAGAAAATATATTAAAAGTAGCAAGAGAAAAACAACAAATAACATACAAGGGAATCCCCATAAGGTTAACAGCTGATCTTTCAGCAGGAACTCTACAAGCCAGAAGGGAGTGACAAGACATATTTAAAGTGATGAAAGGGAAAAACCTACAACCAAGACTACTCTATCCAGCAAAGATATCATTCAGATTCGATGGAGAAGTTAAAACCTTTACAGACAAGCAAAATTTAAGAGAATTCAGCACGACAATAACAGCTTTACAACAAACGCAAAAGGAACTTCTCCAGGCAGGAAACACAAGAGAACGAAAACACCTACAATAACAAATTGAGGACTTCCCTGGTGGCGCAGTGATTAAGAATCTTCCTGCCAATACAGGGGACACGGGTTCCAGCCCTGGTCTGGGAAGATCCCACATGCCGCGGAGCAACAAAGCCTGTGAGCCACAATTACTGAGCCTGCACTCTAGAACCCGCAAGGCACAACTATGGAGCCTGAAGGCCACAACTACTAAAGCCCACTCACCTAGAGCCCATGCTCCACAACAAAGAGAAGCCACTGCAATGTGAAGCGTGCACACCACAACAAAGAGTAGCCCCCGCTTGCTGTAACTAGAGAAAGCCCGCATGCAGCAATGAAGACCCAACACAGCCAAAAATAAAAAATAAATAAAATAAAATATATATATATATATATATATATATATAAAAAAAAAGGGGGCTTCCCTGGTGGCGCAGTGGTTGAGAGTCCGCCTGCCGATGCAGGGGACACGGGTTCGTGCCCTGGTCTGGGAAGATCCCACATGCCGCAGAGCGGCTGGGCCCGTGAGCCATGGCCGTTGAGCCTGCGCTCCGCAACGGGAGAGGCCACAACAGTGAGAGGCCCGCGTACCAAAAAAAAAAAAAAAAAAATTGAAAACAATTAAGAAAATGGTAATAGGAACATATATATCAATAATTACCTTAAATGAAAATGGATTAAATGCTCCAACCAAAAGACAGAGACTGGCTGAATGGACACAAAAACAAGACGCATATATACGCTGTCTACAAGAGACCCACTTGAGACATAGGGAGACATACAGACTGAAAGTGAGGGGACGGAAAAAGATATTCCATGCAAATGGAAATCAAAAGAAAGCTGGAGTAGCAATTCTCATATCAGACAAAATGGACTTTAAAATAAAGAAAATTACAAAAGACAAAGAAGGACACTACATAATGATCAAGGGATCAATCCAAGAAGAAGATATAACAATTGTAAATATTTATGCACCCAACATAGGAGCACCTCAATACATAAGGCAAATAGCAACAGCCATAAAAGGGGAAATTGACAGCAACACAATCATAGTATGGGACTTTAACACCCCAGTTTCACCAATGGACAGATCATTGAAAATGAAAATAAATAAGGAAACATGAGCTTTAAATGACACATTAAACAAGATGGACTTAATTGATATTTATAGGACATTCCATCTAAAAACAACAGAATACACTTTCTTCTCAAGTGCTCATGGAACATTCTCCAGGATAGATCATACCTTGGGGCACAAATCAAGCCTTGGTAAATTTAAGAAAATTGAAATTGTATCAAGTATCTTTTCTGAACATAATGCGATGAGACTAGATATCAATTACAGCAAGAAATCTGTAAAAAACACAAACACATGGAGGCTAAACAATACATTACTAAATAACCAAGAGATCACTGAAGAAATCAAAGTACCTAGAAATTACCTAGAAGCCAATGACAATGAAAACACAATGACCCAAAACCTATGGGATGCAGCAAAAGCACTTCTAAGAGGCAAGTTTATAGCAATACAATCCTACCTCAAGAAACAAGAAACATCCCAAATAAACAAACTAACATTACACCTAAAGCAAGTAGAGAAAGAACACAAAAACCCCAAAGTTACCAGAAGGAAAGAAATCATAAAGATCAGAACAGAAATAAATGAAAAAGAAATGAAGGAAACAAGAGCAAAGATCAACAAAACAAAAAGGTGGTTCTTTGAGAAGAAAAACAAAATTGATAAACCATTAGCCAGACTCATCAAGAAAACCAGGGAGAAGACACAAATCAATAGAATTAGAAATGAACAAGGAGAAGTAACAAGTGACACTGCAGAAATACAAAGGATCATGAGAGCTTACTACAAGCAGCTATATGCCAATAAAATGGACAACCTGGAAGAAATGGACAAATTCTTAGAAATGCACAACTTTCCAAGACGGAACCAGGAAGAAATAGAAAATATAAACAGACCAATCACAAGCACTGAAATTGAGACTACAATTAAAATTTTTCTAGCAAACAAAAGCCTAGGACCAGATGGCTTCACAGGCAAATTCTATCAAACATTTAGAGAAGAGCTAACACCTATCCTTCTCAAACTCTTCCAAAATATAGCAGAGGGAAGAACACTCTCAAACTCATTCTACAAGGCCACCATCACCCTGATACCAAAACCAGACAAAGATGTCACAAAGAAAGAAAACTACAGGTCAGTATCACTGATGAACATTGATGCAAAATTCCCCAACAAAATACTCACAAACAGAATCCAACAGCACATTAAAAGGATCATACACCATGATCAAGTGGGGTTTATCCCAGGAATGCAATGATTCTTTAATATATGCAAATCAATCAATGTGATAAACCATATTAACAAATTGAAGAAGAAAAACCATATGATCATCTCAATAGATGCAGAAAATGTTGAATTTTAGACAAAATTCAACACCCATTTATGATAAAAGCCCTCCAGAAAGTAGGCATAGAGGGAACGTACCTCAACATACTAAAGGCCATAGATGACAAACCCACACCAAACATCGTTCTCAATGGTGAAAAAGTGAAACCATTTCCTCTAAGATCAGGAACAAACAAGGTTGTCCTCTCTCACCACTATTATTCAACATAGTTTTGGAAGTTTTAGCCACAGAAATCAGAGAAGAAAAAGAAATAAAAGGAATCCAAATTGGAAAAGAAGAAGTAAAGCTGTCACTGGCTGCAGATGACATGATACTACACATAGAGAATCCAAAAGATGATAGCAGAAAACTACTAGATCTAATCAATGAATTTGGTAAAGTAGCAGGATACAAAATTAATGCACAGAAATCTCTTTCATTCCTATACACTAATGATGAAAAATCTGAAAGACAAATTAAGGAAACACTCCCATTTACCACTGTAACAAAAAGAATAAAATACCTAGGAATACACCGACCTAAGGAGATGAAACACCTGTATGCAGAAAACTATAAGACACTGATGAAAGAAATGAAAGATGATACAAACAAATGGAGAGATATACCATGTTCTTGGATTGGAAGAATCAACATTTTGAAAATGACTCTCCTACCCAAAGCAATCTACAGATTCAATGCAATCCCTATCAAACTACCAATGGCATTTTTCACAGAACTAGAACAAAAAAAAATTCGCAATGTGTATGGAACACAAAAAACCATGAGTAGCTAAAGCAAACTTGAGAAAGAAAAACGGAGCTGGAGGAATCAGGCTCTGTTATTGAGACTATACTACAAAGCTACAATAATCAAGATAGTATGATACTGGCACAAAAACAGAAAAATAGATCAATGGAACAGGATAGAAAGTCCAGAGATAAACCCATGCACATATGGTCATGTGATTTTTTATAAGAAGGCAAGAATATACAATGGAGAAAAGACAGCCTCTTAAATAAGTGGTGCTGGGAAAACTGGACAGCTACATGTAAAAGAATGAAAGTAGAACATTCCATAACACCATACATAAAAATAAACTCGGGCTTCCCTGGTGGCGCAGTGGTTGAGAGCCGCCTGCCGATGCAGGGGACGTGGGTTTGTGCCCCGGTCTGGGAGGATCCCATGTGCCGCAGAGCGGCTGGGCCCGTGAGCCATGGCCACTGGGCCTGCACGTCCGGAGCCTGTGCTCCGCGACGGGAGAGGCCACGGCAGTGAGAGGCCCGTGTACCGCAAAAAAAAAGAAAAAAGAAAAAAAAATAAACTCAAAATGGATTAAAGACCTAAATGTAAGGCCAGACCCTATAAATCTCTTAGAGGAAAACATTGGCAGAACACTCTATGTCATAAATCACAGCAGGATCTTTTTTGATCCACCTCCTAAAGAAATGGAAATAAAAACAAAAATAAACACATGGGACCTGATGAAACTTAAAAGGTTTTTGCACAGCAAAGGAATCCATAAACAAGACGAAAAGACAACCCTCAGAATGGGAGAAAATATTTGCAAATGAAGCAACTGACAAAGGATTAATCTCCATTATTTACAAGCAACTCATGCAGCTCCATATCAAATAAACAAACAACCCAATCCAAAAATGGGCAGAAGACCTAAATAGACAATTCTCCAAAGAAGATATACAGTTTGCCAACAAACACATGAAAGGATGCTCAACATCACTAATCATTAGAGAAACTACAATTAGTAGAATGTAGAATGTAG
The DNA here is from genome assembly GCF_964341445.2 of Mesoplodon mirus. Classification (NCBI taxonomy): domain Eukaryota; kingdom Metazoa; phylum Chordata; class Mammalia; order Artiodactyla; family Ziphiidae; genus Mesoplodon; species Mesoplodon mirus. The sequence continues at coordinate 50,421,941 of NC_138984.1, forward strand.
AAACTACATTAGTCAAAACTACAATGAGGTATCACCTCACACCAGTCAGAATAGCCATCATCAAAAAATCTAGAAACAATAAATGCTGGAGAGGGTGTGGAGAAAAGGGAACCCTCTTGCACTGTTGGTTGGAATGTAAATTGATACTGCCACTATGGAGAACAGTATGGAGGTTCCTAAAAAACTAAAAATAGAACTGACATACATCCCTGCAATCCCACTTCTGGGCATATACCCTGAGAAAACCATAATTCAAAAAGAGTCATGTACCACAATGTTCATTGCAGCTCTATTTATAATAGCCAGGACATGGAAGCAACCTAAGTGTCCATTAACAGATGAATGGATAAAGAAGATGTGGCACGTATATATAATGGAATATTACTCAGCCATAAAAAGAAACAAAATTGAGTTATTTGTAGTGAGGTGGATGGATCTAGAGTCTGTCATACAGAGTGAAGTAAATCAGAAGGAGAAAAACAAATACCATATGCTAACATATATATAAGGAATCTAAAAAAAAATTTTTGAAGAATCTGGGGGCAGGAATAATGATGCAGACATAGAGAATGTAGCTGAGGATATGCAGAGGGGGAAGGGTAAAGCTGGGATGAAGTGAGTGATTGGCATGGACTTATATATACTACCAAAGGCAAAATAGCTAGTGGGAAGGAGCCGCATAGCACAGGGAGATCAGCTTGGTGCTTTGTGACCACCTGGAGGGGTGGGATAGGGAGGGTGGGAGGAAGAAGCAAGAGGGAGGAGATATGGGGATATATGTATATGTATAGCTGATTCACTTTGGTATAATGCAGAAACTAACACACCATTGTAAAGCAACTATATTCCAATAAAGATGTTAAAAAAAAGAAAATGTAAACAGACAATAATTACATTAAAAACATAGAATTTTAGAAACAAAAGAAACCATGGTAGTTATTTTCCTTTATCTTCCAGCTGACAAAATTAAGAATCAGAAAGTTTATTGACTCATTTCATGTTGCATCTCTAGTTAGTGGGACATTTGTGAACCTAGCCTCCTGAGTCTCATATAAGGTTCTGTCCATTATCCTCATGAATGGTTTATGTTTCCTACTTGTTTTTGTCTCATCATCCCCACCAGATGAGTTTTTAAAGAAAGAACCAAGTCTTCTCCTAGTTTTATTACAATTCCCTATTCAACAGTAACCTGAACACTAAAAATCCAAATGCATATCAATTTACTAAATATCTGTGTTCCTGCAGAAAACAAAATGCTTTTTTAAGGGGTAGAGTGGTGCTTTTTTAAGACAAGAGTGGTGGTAGTAGGGCAGTTCAGAGTTGACTGCAAGCAACTGAATATAAAACAATTTATAAGTATAAGAAGTAATTCTTAGGTATTAAGAACAATTACTTAAAAGTAAAACTTTCCCATAAATCATTAAGTGTGGAGATAGAAAAAGATAAGTTAATTTAACAAAAGTCAAAAATGGTCTCCATAATGTGGATCCTGATGGACCTTACAGATTTCTTGTTTTCCAAATCCATTGTTTCTATGTAAACTAGAGTCTAGAAAGGTTAGTGTACCCCACAAGATCTAGACAGGATTTATTTGCCTCCTCATCTCATACCTGTTTACATTCAATGCTCTGCCTAAGTTGTATGTAAATTCCCCCAAATTTATATTACCAATGAATTAAACACAACCAGAAATTAGGTCAGTCCAGTAACATGTTTTGAGGCAAGGCTTTGAAAAATTACCCCTGACAGTACTAAGATCTTTCCCTTAGCTATATCACATTACATAGCATAAATAGAGATTGGCCAAAGCATTTTTTTCTGTCTCAAACATGAAATCTGAGTGCTGGGAATTAACAAATTGTATCCAACTTGGCCAGCAGGTAGTAGTGAACTGTGGATGCATAACTGAGGAATGTGCTTTACAGCTTGGAAATTTTAATTACAAACATGGAGTTTCTTGATTTTTTCTTTTGATTACCTTTATTTTTCAAAAAACATTTTCATATTTCTTTCAAGTTAGAGACACTAGTGTTATAATAAGTGTTGCCAAATGACTAAACAGAGTCCTGGGCTAAGAGAAATCTAGTATGGTAAGAATCCTCCTGATACATATTCAACTATAGCAGCTTAAGTAAATATCAGTAACGAAACCCCAAAAATCCGCCTAGTGACTTCCAGACAATAAAACTCTTCAGTGATTCAAATTTCTAACTAAATCTCTGAAGGGTTTTATGTTATATTTTTGGTACACTGACCTCTGCCCCCAAAATAGTAACCAATTATAAACAAACAGATTTATTGTCTAATGAGCTTTCTTAGAAAAACACATTGCTGTTTCATGCTTTAAAAAAATAGATCTCAAAGATGGTAGACTCAGAAAAATATACAAATATTTAAAAAACAAAATGTCACCTTCAGGTGAACTGTTTTAACTTAGCTAGATTTTAATCACACAAAACTAAAAATTTCGTATTTAATGGTCAATGTGATCATATTAAAGTATTACATGGAACTGCCATATTTGGTTAATGATATTTATTTATCTTGTTTCATCCTTCTTATGATGTCACAATAGAAACAGATAGTTTGAGCACCATCTTGCAACACCACTATCAGAACTAATGGGGTCGATAATATTGTCTTTACCTAATTAGGTTATTTTAGGTGAAATCTAGAATGTGGCAAAGCAGATATAGGGATTTGACACACGGCAGAAATGGGCTTCTACTCCCAAAGCTAAGGCAAGTCTTGGGGATGATTTTCGATTCTAACCCATTCTCCTGGGCCTAATAAAAGTCTTTCTCATGAATCTGACACTCCTCACCAAACACGATGGATTCTTCCTCCTTGACACAGTATAAGAGAATCAGAAATAGATTAATTAACAAGTATTAAGGCTTGTACTGCACTTCTCTCTCGTTAATTTTTTTTCACTTCTTTACCTTCAACTTAGAAAAACACAGGTTTTATCTGAGGTAAAAATGAATTCTAGTTCTATATCTTTCAAGCTAAGAGCTCCAAAGACAGCATAAATTTTTTAGCAACCTCACTAAATCTGATTATGTTTTTAACATTCTTCAGGATGATCAATTTGAAGTAACAGTAATTGTTATTTTTTAAGTGTAGAACTAATACGTGTTTATTATGGAAAACTCAAAAATATATGGTACAGAGAAAAGCACATATGTAAATAAACAACAAAAAATATTGCAAACCCCAAAACCCAGCAAAACATAGCTACTGCAAAATTTTGTCAGCCTGCTTTTTTAAGTCCTTCTAACCACTTATATTTCCAATGAGACAAATTCATAGACCAGCTATCATATTTCATCACTTCTGACATTTCTGCTTTTTACCTATGTGAAGTTTATAAGGAACACTGTATTTCTCCCATTGTATACTTGGATTAATTTGCATTTCCAAAAGAAATTTCATGTCTCTGTTTTTTTTTTTTACTTTCTCTTTTTCTTTTTTAATTCTTCCAATTTTATTGAGATATAATTGACATATAGCACTGTGTACATTTATTGTGTACAGCATAATGATTTAAATTACATACCTCATGAGATGACTAGCAATATAAGTTTAGTGGATATCATGTCATACAGATACAAAATTAAAGAAATAAAAGAAAAAATTTTCTTCTGATGAGACCTCTTGTGATTTCCTCTCTTAACAACTTTCATATATAACATACAGTAATGTTAATTATATTTATCATGCTGTATTCAAGTCTTTATTTTTATCTAAATCTTTCAAAAAGATTGATAATTATTAGATCGTGTGTGTGTGTAATTTAATTCATAGTCAATAAAGCCTCTAATGCAGCTCCTAGGAAGAGAACACTAAGGAGTGAAGTTTCCTTTGGATTGCTTTATGCACCACCTCATTCATCTGCTTCCACAAGAGAGCTACTAATGGATTAGGGACACAGAATGGCCCATCAGCCCATGTCAGCAATTCAGTCCTGCTTCTGAGAGCTTTCTGCACAATTTTGAGCTCCTGAAGAAAGCATCCAGCAGTTTCTATCTTTACAACCAACTACCTAGCAGAGGTTTGGAAAGGTTTATGTCTTATGAAACTGTACACAAGATAGCATCCAGATCACTCAAGTGGTACAAATCAAACTATATGCACTATACAGGTAAGGAAGTAAAATGTTGTTTGGCTTATTGTCTATAATATAAAATACAACTCATTCTCCACAAAATATCATCGTGATCATTTAAAGCACAGCGTTTAATAGTTTAATGGTATATCAATACAAATGAGCTGTACTGTTTTGGCTTAACATAGAATCACTCTTACTGGGCTCCACTGCAGTGTCTCATCATGAATCAATCCAAAGAAACATTATTTTTAAAGTCAAATTAAATGCATTATTGTATTTATTATAAGGCTTCAACTGAGTATATTATCTATTGTATCACAGAGTGTCGTTTCATAGCACACACTGTCCAGTGGCTTTCATAGAAAAAATTTATTTCAAGTTTCAGTTCCAGATACACCTGTCTTCTCATTGAGAATAGGCTTGAATTTATCCTGCTAACATAATGAAATTCTATAGGATCATGATTTACACTTGTATTTGGCTTTAAGTAAATTAGAGCTAAATATGTAGCCCACCTCTAATAGCTATATGGGACCTATGATGTGCATTTCTGACTGTTTTATGAATCTCTGCTTTTGTTATCTTCCTATCATTTTTTAAAATTTATTTATCAGCTGTTTATTTTAACCACTTTCATGGAACCCATTATTTTAAGCAGCTTCAACTCCTTTGTGAAACAGATATAAATTAATAATGTTTACTTTATCAGCCCTGATTTTTTTAAAGAAAATTTTGTTACTATTTTATCTATTTTTATCTAAATCCTTTAATGGTATATGTGTATGTGCATGTGTGAATTTTAATACTCATTGAGTTTGTACAGGAATAAAGACACACTTAAAACCATTTTAATAGCATTTTCCTAATCTGCAATTTATATTGACTTAGAAAAGAAGAAAAAATGTTTAAAATCCTTTTATTTTCCTTTTAGCTCAAATACTCATAAGGATTTTCAAGCAAATGTAAGAAATTAGATAAAAAGATTTCTAAAGAGGACACAAATTAATAAACCATAGCAACTTCATTAATCCAGTATAGAAAATTAGTTCTTAAGAAAACTCTTGGGGGCTTCCCTGGTGGCACAGTGGTTAAGAATCTGCCTGCCAATGCAGGGGACACGGGTTCGTGCCCCAGTCCGGGAAGATCCCACATGCCGTGGAGCGGCTGGGCCCGTGAGCCATGGCCGCTGAGCCTGCGCGTCCAGAGCCTGTGCTCCGCAACGGGAGAGACCACAGCAGTGAGAAGCCTGCGTACTGCAAAAAAAAAAAAAAAAAAAAAAAAAAGAAAGAAATCTCTTGGTAATCCACTTTCAAGCCTCTCCAGTTCAATAACAATATAAGTTTGTAGTGGTCCCAGAGTAAGACCCCAATCTGTACAATGGTTTCAGTGTTTAACTTTATAATTAAGCACTTGAAATGCTTGAGAATATAATTTTCAGGGCATCAACACACTGCATAATAATTTTTGTCTCTCCCCTTCCGATAAATATTATGAATGTGTCAGCATGAGCCATAGGGTTATACAATGCATTATGCGTAGTGAGTTAGTCAGCATTATCATCACTCTGTTCTATTTAGGAGACATAGTTGAGATTATGTAAATTAAAATACTTTAACATTTTTTGATTCCCTTCCCTGATTTTATATGCTTAAGAATGTAGTTACCTCTTCAAAAGTAAAATCAAGGACAGATTTTGCTCTATGGATACTATAAGCATTCATAAAAATATAAAGGTAATATTCCATTTATTTAGGGGAGCATGATATTTAAGGTGAAACTAATGCAAGCAATACGGCAGAGCTTATAATATTTTAAAGAGAGAGGCATCTTTAGAAGTAAGTTAATTTGGCCCCCTTATCTCGTAGGTGACACTGCTAGCCAGGAAGCTGAGTAATTTTCCCCACAGTTACAAAGCATTAGAATTAGGTTAGAACTCAGGCCCTAGATGGCCCAAATCTGCAGGTAAATTATCAACCCCTCTTTGAGAAAAATGCTTTTATCATCTGCCAGAATAAGTGGTAATCATGGAAAATATTTGTTATATAATCACATTTATATATTTTCTTAAAAAATTATTTACTATTCTAAACACACATCATCCTGTAGCCATGAAGAAAATAATTTTACAACTTCTTGAGATAGTAGTTTGTATTTGAATAATTTTTCATAACTAATTAGTGGCCCTCCTGAACTTTCCATTCTTATTAGAAACTTCAGCAACTTAAATTACACTTGGGGGGTGGGAGGAGAATGGGAATTACAGAAAAGCATTCAAATAAATAATCAACTTTGTAGGGAATTTGTTTTCTTCCCAGTTGTCTGCACATTTATTTTTTATTATAGGTGTATGCTTTACAAAGATTTTCTAGATACTAATATGAACTACATAAATATAGATACTAACGTTAATCAGGAAATCATCATCAAGTGACAGAAAAAACAACCAAAATTAATTGACTGAAACTGTGAATTTCTTGACTTATGTATCTTGAAAGACAGGGGATATTTTCAGGCATGTCTGGGTACAGAGAATAAAACAATGTAACAAGGACTCTCTTTTTTTGGCCATTACATTCTCTGTATTGCAATGACTTGGTAAAATTCTCAACTTCCCTCCACAAGTTGAAAAGATGGCTGCCTATACTTTTCAGCTTACACATCATCCTAAGGGCAACTCCAGTGGGGGGAAACTTTATTTCCAATAGTTCCAGCAAAAGTCCTAGAATATAGTCTCCAGGACTCTGATTGTATCACCTGCTCACCCCTGAATTAAGCATTGGGATATGATGCTTTGGTTGCTCAAGCCTGGGTCTCATGGCCATAGGGTTTGAATAAACCTCACTCAAACCACAGAGAATATGAATGGGGAAAGACTGGTTTTGCCAGAAGACCTGAAAATGAGTACTGGGCATGTCAAAAATGACAGATGCCCTCTGCAGTGCACTTGTTAAACAGAGACAGAAGTTTGCAGACATTTTCCTTTCTGAATCTTCCTCTTTATCCCCCATAAGAAGTTGTTATGGATTATTTTCTAGTAACCTGACAGGAATACATTCAAATAGTGAGTAGACTCACAATGTGGTATTAGATTTTACATGGACAAGGTTCCCTTGACAGGGTTCTCTTCTAATTCCCTCTCTATCTATGGGACAGAAATGGTAAGTGGCAGATCTGCTTTCAAAGTAGAGGAAGACCTAGATTTCTCAGGCTCTCTGTCAGTGTCTCTCTATTCCATTTTTCCTGTGCTACCTTAAATCATAGTGGTAAGAGCCAGGCAAAGGTTCTGATGTTGTGGAGTGGACGTCTGGGAAAAAAAGAGAGTGCAGTCTTTATTATAGAATTAGTACTGAAGCTTTTTAGACCTAACTAGCTTAAGAAAAGAGAGTGTTTCACATGATCCAGCCGCTTCTTGGATTACTGCTCTCAGCTCTCCACTCTCTCCCTTCCTCACTCGGGGTAGAGTGTGTTCCCCTGTCACTCCAGCTTAGGGCTTAGCTATATGATTTCCTTTGACCAGTGCTATGTAAGTGAGTATAACATGGGCCGCATCTAATCAGAGTCTTTAAACTGGCTTCTGTGGTTTGGTTTGTGCTTTGTGCTTCTGCCATCTGTGATCTTGCCAAGGTCTCAGAATGAAAGACATGTGGAACAGACATGAAGTTGACTTGCAGACTGACAAACAGCCAACACAGCCAACTCCCAGACCTGTGATCATTGTAAGGCTCTCATTATAAGTCACTGGGATTGCTGGGCTGTTTATTAGGCAGATTTATCACCCCAAACTGACTAAAACAACATATTACACAAGTTGTCTGCATTGTGATTTATGACCAGAGACAAATCTAAGAAAAATGTTCTTTTAAAACGTTAGAGCCATGACTCAAATGGTGTCTCTTCAGAGTACTATTATGGTATTAAAAAATATATTTTTTAAGTCTGAAAGCCAAAGTATGAACAAATTAACTCAAGATCTTTATTTGCATATCTCCAACAGTTTGAGGTTGAGATAGCAATCAATGCAGGATTTTTAATAATGCCTTCTCTTCTTTTCCCCTCATATCATACAGCTGGCTTTATACTTCTCACACCAAATATTACTCCCTGAAAACCCACACACCTCACCCTAAGCTAATGTCTTTAATCCTTATCCTACACTCTGTTTCTTTTCTTACTTAACTGACAGAGTAGCAAATAACTTTTTTTTGGCAAGCAAGGATATCCCTGGAGAACTAGGTGGGAGATACTAAGCCAAACCGGAATTCTCTGTCTTTCGCAGGGAGAGAAAACTGCCACACTTTTCCATATGCTTTGCTTGGGAACTGCATGGGAAGAAGTGATTAGTCAAAGCCGGTATTTGGGTATATTTGCTCCCCCGATCCTGTTTGTGTCAGTTGCCAAATGTCATCTTAATAAGAAAAATTTCAAGTTATTCTCATTTTGTCTGTATGTCCCTGTATTTTATTGAATTTTTATTATGAAAGAAATGTAGTTTGATTTCAAGAAATTAAACAGTGCAAATTTACAAAAAGAAAATGTTAATAATCTTAACTTCCCACCTCCAATCCCACTATGTCTGAAGTAATCAGTGCCCAATGTTAAGTGTATGTTCCTTCAAATATTTATCTATACAAACATGCCATGATTTTCTACTTTTTTTATAAAAATGAATTCTATTACACACTTTCATCTGAGCAGTGATTTCTTTTCCCCATATAATAAATGAATAACATCTTTTCAGTAAAAAAAATCTAACTCATTTTTATTCAAAAATAGTAGCATAATACTCCCTATTACACATTTATCAAAAATTCTTCAATTTTTCTGAATTAATATTTAGGTTATTTCTAGTTTTTTTACTTGTTTTACCATTATATGGCAGAGCAAAGTCAATGGGTGAGGATGTGTAATCGTACAGGCAAGAGAGAATAAATTACTTGAGTCAACTATACAATTTGCCATATGGTCTTTTTTTTTTTTCTTTTTAACATCTTTATTGGAGTATAATTTCTTTACAGCGGTGTGTTAGTTTCCGATTTATGAAAAAGTGAATCAGTTATACATCTACCTATGTTCCCATATCTCTTCCCTACTGTGTCTCCCTCCCTCCCACCCTCCCTATCCCACTCCTCTAGGTGGTCACAAAGCACCGAGCTGATCTTCCTGTGCTATGTGGCTACTTCCCACTAGCTATCTATTTTATGTTTGGTGGTGTATATATGTCCATGTCACTCTCTCACTTTATCACAGCTTACCATTCCCCCTCTCCATATCCTCAAGTCCATTCTCTAGTAGGTCTGCATCTTTATTCCCGTCTTGCCCCTAGGTTCTTCATGACCTTTTTTTTTTTTTGATTCCATATATATGTGTTAGCATACGGTATTTGTTTTTCTCTTTCTGACTTACTTCACTCTGTATGACAGACTCTAGGTCCATCCACCTCACTACAAATAACTCAATTTCATTTCTATTTATGGCTGAGTAATATTCCATTGTATATATGTGCCACATCTTCTTTATCCATTCATCTGTCAATGGACAGGTAGGTTGCTTCCATGTCCTGGCTATTACAAATAGAGCTGCAGTGAACATTTTGGTACATGACTGTTTTTGAATTATGGTTTTCTCAGGGCATATGACCAGTAGTGGTATGGCTGGGTCATATGGTAGTTCTATTTTCAGTTAATTAAGGAACCTCCATACTGTTCTCCATAGTGGCTGTATCAAGTTACATTCCCACCAGCAGTGCAAGAGGGTTCCCTTTTCTCCACACCCTCTCCAGCATTTATTGTTTGTAGATATTTTGATGATGGCCATTCTGACTGGTGTGAAATATCTCATTGTAGTTTTCATTTGCATTTCTCTAATGATTAATGATGTTGAGCATTCTTTCATGTGTTTGTTGGCAATCTGTATATCCTCTTTGGAGAAATGTCTATTTAGGTCTTCTGCACATTTTTGGATGGGTTTTTTTGTCTTTTTGATATTGAGCTACATGAGCTGCTTGTAAATTTTGGGGATTAATCCTTTGTCAGTTGCTTCATTTGCAAATACTCTCTCCCATTCTGAGGGTTGTCTTTTTGTCTTGTTTACGTTTTCCTTTGCTGTACAAAAGTTTTCAGTCTCAATAGGTCCCATTTGTTTATTTTGTTTTTATTTCCATTTCTCTAGGAGGTGGGTCAAAAAGGATCTTGCTGTGATTTATGTCATAGAGTTTTCTGCCTATGTTTTCCTCTAAGAGTTTGATAGTGTCTGGCCTTACATTTAGGTCTTTAATGGTTTTTTTTGTTTTTTTTTTTTTGGTGGAACGCGGGCCTCTCACTGTTCTGGCCTCTCCCATTGCGGAGCACAGGCTCCGGACGTGCAGGCTCAGTGGCCATCGCTCACAGGCCCAGCTGCTCCGCGGCATGTGGGATCTTCCCAGACTGGGACACGAACCCGTGTCCAGTGCATCGGCAGGCGGACTCTCAACCACTGCGCTACCAGGGAAGCCCTCTAATCCATTTTGAGTTTATTTTTTTCTATGTTGTTAGGGGGTGTTCTAATTTCATTCTTTTACATGTAACTGTCGAGTTTTCCCAGAACCACTTATTGAAGAGGCTGTCTCTTCTCCACTGCATATTGTTGCCTCCTTTATCAAAGATAAGGTGACCATATGTGCATGGGTTTATCTCTGGGCTTTCTACCCTGTTCCATTGATCTATATTTCTGTTTTTGTGCCAGTACCATACTGTCTTGATTACTGTAGCTTTGTAGTATAGTCTGAAGTCAGTGAGCCTAATGCCTCCAGCTCCATTTTTCTTTCTCAAGATTGCTTTGGCTAAGGGCTTCCTTGGTGGTGCAGTGGTTGAGAGTCCGCCTCCCAATGCAGGGGAAACGGGTTCATGCCCCGGTCTGGGAAGATCCCACATGCCGCGGAGTGGCTGGGCCCATGAGTCATGGCCGCTGAGCCTGCGCATCCGGAGCCTGTGCTCCACAATGGGCGAGGCCACAACAGTGAGAGGCCCGTGTACTGCAAAAAAAACAAAAACAAAAACAAAACAACAACAACAACAACAACAAAAAAGATTGCTTTGGCTATTCTGGGTGTTTTGTGTTTCCATACAAATTGTGAAATTTTGTGATCTCGTTCTGTGAAAAATTGCCAGTGGTAGTTTGATAGGGATTGCATTGAATCTGTAGATTGCTTTGCATAGTAGGAATCAACAATGTTGATTCCTCCAGTCCAAGAAAATGCTGTATCTCTCCATCTATTTGTATCATCTTTAATTTCCTTCATCAGTGTCTTATAATCTTCTGCATACAGGTCTTTTGTCTCCTTAGGTAGGTTTATTCCTAGATATATTATTTTTGTTGTTGCAATGGTAAATGGGAGTGTTTTCTTAATTTCACTTTCCAATTTCTCATCATTAGTGTATAGCAATGCAAGAGATTTCTGTGCATTAATTTTGTATCCTGCTACTTTACCAAATTCATTGATTAGCTGTAGTAGTTTTCTGGTATCATCTTTAGGATTCTCTATGTATAGTATTGTGTCATCTGTAAACAGTGACAGCTTTACTTCATCTTTTCTAATTTGTATTCCTTTTATTTCTTTTTCTTCTCTGATTGCTGTGGCTAAAACTTTCAAAACAATGTTGAATAACAGTAGTGAGAGTGAGAAACCTTGCCTTGTTCCTGATCTTAGTGTAAATGGTTTCAGTTTTTCTCCATTGAGGATTATGTTGGTTGTGCGTTTGTCATATATGGCCTTTAGTATGTTGAGGAAAGTTCCCTCTATGCCTACTTTCTGTAGGGTTTTTATCATAAATTAGTGTTGAATTTTGTCGAAAGCTTTCTCTGCCTAGTTTGAGATGATCATATGGTTTTCACCTTCAATTTGTTAATATGGTGTATCACATTGTTTGATTTGCGTATATTGAAGAATACCTGCTTTCCTGGGAAAAAACCCCACTCGATCGTCGTGTATGATCCTTTTAACGTGCTGTTGGATTCGGTTTGCCAGTATTTTGGTTGAGGAATTTTGCATCTCTGTTCATCAGTGATATTGGTCTGTAGTTTTCTTTCTTTGTGACATCTTTGTCTGGTTTTGGTATCAGGGTGATGGTGGCCTCGTAGAATGAGTTTGGGACTGTTCCTTCCTCTGCTATATTTTGGAAGAGTTTGAGAATGACAGGTGTTAGCTCTTCTCTAAATGTTTGATAGAAGTCGCCTGTGAAGCCATCTTGTCCTAGGCATTTGTTTGTTGGAAGATTCTTTTTTTTTTTTTTAAATCTTGGAGGTTTTTTTTTTTTTTAATTTTATTTATTTATTTATTTATTTGTTTATTTATGGCTGTGTTGGGTCTTTGTTTCTGTGCGAGGGCTTTCTCTAGTTGCGGCAAGTGGGGGTCACTCTTCATTGCAGTGCACAGGCCTCTCACTATCATGGCCTCTCTTGTTGCAGAGCACAGGCTCCAGACGTGCAGGCTCAGTAACTGTGGCTCACGAGCCTAGTTGCTCCACGGCATGTGGGATCCTCCCAGACCAGGGCTCGAACCCGTGTCCCCTGCACTGGCAGGCAGATTCTCTACCACTGCACCACCAGGGAAGCCCTGGAAGATTTTTTAATCACAGTTTCAATTTCAGTGCTTGTGATTGGTGTGTTCATATTTTCTATCCCTTCCAGGTTCAGTCTCAGAAGGTTGTGCTTTTCTAAGAATTTGTCCATTTCTTCCAGGTTTTTCATTTTATTGGTATACAGTTGCTTGTAGTAATCTCTCATGATCCTCTGTATTTCTGCAGTGTCAGTTGTTACTTCTCCTTTTTCATTTCTAATTCTATTGATTTGAATCTTCTCCCTTTTTCTCTTGATGCATTTGGTTAATGGTTTATCAATTACATTTTTCTTCTCAAAGAACCAGTTATTAGTTTTATTGATCTTTGCTATTGTTTCCTTCATTTCTTTTTCATTTATTTCTGATCTGATCTTTATGATTTCTTTCCTTCTGCTAATATTGGGGTGTTTTTTGTTGTTCTTCTTCTTCTTTCTCTAATTGCTTTAGGTGTAAGGTTAGGTTGTTTATTTGAGATGTTTCTTGTTTCTTAAGGTAGGATTGTATTGCTATAACTTTCCCTCTTAGAACTGCTATTGCTGCATCCCATAGGCTTTGGGTCATTGTGTTTTCATTGTCATTTGTTTCTAGGTGCTTCTGATTTCCTCTTTGATTTCTTCAGTGATGTCTTGGTTATTAAGTAGTGTATTGTTTAGCCTCCATGTGTTTTTATTTTTGTCTTTTTTTTTTTTTTGTGGTACGCGGGCCTCTCACTGCTGTGACCTCTCCCATTGCAGAGCATAGGCTCCGGACACGCAGGCTCAGCAGCCATGGTTCACAGGCCTAGCCGCTCCACAGCACGTGGGATCTTCCCCGACCAGGGCACAAACCCATGTCCCCTGCATTGGTAGGCGGACTCTCAATCACTGTGCCACCAGGGAAGCCCTGTTTCTGTTTTTTAGAGTTTTTTTCCTGTAATTGATATCTAGTCTCATAACATTGTGGTTGGAAAGGATACTTGATATGATTTCAATTTTCTTGAATTTACCAAGGCTTGATTTGTGTCCCAAGATATGATCTATCCTGGAGAATGTTCCAGGAGCACTTGAGAAGAAAGTGTATTCTGTTGTTTTTGGATGGAATGTCCTATAAATATCAATTAAGTCCATCTTGTTTAATGTATAATTTAAAGCTTGTGTTTCCTTAGTTATTTTCATTTTGGGTGATCTGTCCATTGGTGAAAGTGGGGTGTTAAATTCCCCTACTATGATTGTGTTACTGTAGATTTCACCTATTATGGCTGTTAGCATTTTCCTTATGTATTGAGGTGCTCCTATGTTGGGTCATATATATTTTCAATTATTATATCTTCTTCTTGGATTGATCCCTTGATCATTATGTAGTGTCCTTGTTTGTCTCCTGTAATAGTCTTTATTTTAAAGTCTATTTTGTCTGATATGAGAATTGTTACCCCAGCTTTCTTTTGATTTTCATTTGCATGGAATGGCTTAGAATAAGAGAGAGAAAAAATAGAAAGAAGAAAAGAAGGAAACAAAGAAAGAAAGAAACAAAGAAAGAAAGGAGATAAAATAGTTATTAAAATAAACAATAATTATTAAGAAAAAAATTTTAAAAAGTAAAAATAAAAAACAAAAAACTGGACAGACAGAACCCTAGGACAAATGGTAAAAGCAAAGCTATATAGACAAAATCACACACAGAAGCATACACATACACAGTCACAAAAAGAGAAAAAGGAATAAAAATACATATATCTTTGCTCCCAAAGTCCACCTCCTCAATTTGGAATGATTTGTGGTCTATTCAAGTATTCCACAGATGCAGGGTACATCAAGTTGACTGTGGAGATTAATCCTCTGCTCCTGATGCTGCTGGGAGAAATTTTCCTTTCTCTTCTTTGTTTGCACAGCTCCAATGGCTCAGTTTTGGATTTGGACCCGCCTCTGCATGTAGGTCGCCTGAGGGCATTTGTTCTTTGCTCAGACAGGTTGGGGTTAAAGGAGCAGCTGATTCGGGGGTTCTGGCTCACTCAGGCCGGAGGGCGGGAGGGGTACAGATGTGGGGTGAGCCTGCAGCGGCAGAGTCCAGCATGATATTGCACTAGCCTGAGGTGCGCCATGAGTTCTCCTGGGGAAGTTGTCCCTGGATCACGGGACCCTGGCAGTGGTGGGCTGCACAAGCTCCCGGGAGGGGAGGTGTGGAGAGTGAGCTGCACTCGCACACAGGCCTCTTGGTGGCGGCAGCAGCTGCCCCAGCATCCCACGCCCATCTCTGGGGTCCACGTTTTCAGCCGTGGCTCGCACCCGTCTCTGGAGCTCCTTTAAGCAGTGCTCTGAATCCCCTCTCCTCGCGCACCAGGAAACAAAGAGGGAAGAAAAAGTCTCTTGCTTCTTCGGCAGGTCTAGACTTTTCCCCGGACTCCCTCCTGGCCAGCCGTGGCACACTAACCCCCTGCAGGCTGTGTTCACGCCGCCAACCCCAGTCCTCTCCCTGCACTCAGACCAAAGCCCGAGCCTCCGCTCCTAGCCCCCGCCCGCCCCGGCAGGTGAGCAGAGAAGCCTCTTGGGCTGGTGAGTGCTGGTCGGCATCGATCCTCTTTATGGGAAGCTCTCCACTGTGCCCTCTGCACCCCTGTTGCTGCACTCTACTCCATGGCTCCGAAGCTTCCCCCCCTGCCACCCACAGTCTCTGCCCACGAAGGGGCTTCCTAGTGTGTGGAAACCTTTCCTCCTTCACAGTTCTCTCCCACTGGTGCAGGTCCTATCCCTATTCTTCTGTCTCTTTTTGTTTTCTTTTTTCTTTTGCCTTACACAGCTATGTGGGGAGTTTCTTTCCTTTTGGGAGGTCTGAGGTCTGAGGTCTTCTGCCAGCATCCAGTAGGTGTTGTTCCACATGTAGATATATTTCTGATGTATTTGTGGAGAGGAAGGTGATCTCCGCGTCTTACTTTTCCACCATCTTGAAGCTCCCAATCTGCCATATGGTCTTTTATAATGTGTGTGTGTGTGTGTGTTTCTGTTGTGATCTTTGATCTTTGATTCTTTTCCTCTATTGTTTCTTAACTTCCTGATTCCCCAACAAATCACTGAGACAAAATGAATGCATGCTGTACACAGGCCAGAAATATTGAGCAGAATAGGCAACTGTTTTGTGTTATGAATTCATGGAATTTAGAAAGACTCTATAATCACCTCAAATCCCTCTTAAATTGCTTGCTGACATTTCTTTGTCTTAAAGTAATTGTAAATATCACTGAGATAGCTAACACACTGTCTCATCAGAATTTTACATATTATATTTTAATACTTTTGTCAAGACCTGCATGAGAGTAAGTTTTTATGTAGGAAAAGCAAATGAGTTAAAGAGAATTTTAAAATATACATTAAACTAACTAAAATCTAAAAAATGCATCAAGGAAGATTAAGGCAAATTCATCTAAATTAACATTTTATAGAAAGGAAGACCTAAACAAATGATTTTGTGTCAAAAATATTTTGGAAATCAAATACAGTTCAATATGTTGTGTCAGTCAAGGGCCTAAGGTAATTGAAATATTCAAATTGGGTTTTATCCTTCTGCCTGATAATAGATGGCAGAATAAACCAAAATAAAGCATATTTTAATGTTTCGGATGCAATCAAATTTCATAGTTGGCAGAGCCAAATTTTGTGAGTTTTTTTTCCCAGATGCAGGACTCTGGGGATCACCACTTTGCTTTCCAAGGGTAAGAAAATAGTGAAGTGTAGCAAAAAGCAGAACATCTGAGTTCCTGTTAGACTTTAGGGAAATTTCACAGCAACCATTCTCTGTCTGGTGGTTATGAAACAGATCCCAGTAATGAATGTAAAATCATTCTTTCCATAATAACGTACTTGACAAATATAAGAGGTTATCATTAACCATCCTAAGAGCATTCCTATTTTTTAATGAAACAAAAAGTTTTTTAATGTGAAGAGACCCTGATTCTATGAAAAAAAAAAAATCCTTGGAGAACTAACTCCTTAGCATATCTTAAGCAAAAATATTAGCTTTATGGATTTTTAATTTCTCTATGACCAGTTCCCCAGGGCCTGGAAGTGCCATTGCAGAAAGACCTAAGTGGAACTAACTAAATAACACTTTCTTTCCACATCCAGGCAGAAACCATTATAATTGCACACTTGTCTTTCCGAATTGAACTTTATTTTTTCAGAGACATTTCCTTTATCATATGAAATGATCTCTTAAAGTCATAGGACACTACTGTGGCAACTGATGTTGTAAAATCTATCAACAGAGGGAAAGCCTAACATTTGACATGCTCCAAGATTTTATATAAACCGACTGAAAAATTACTCTCCAAAAGTAAAATAAAATGAATAAAACACAACTAAAAAGGGAAAATTAAAAAGATAATTTCTAATAGTTCATGTAGGATTATCAAAGTTAAGAAAATATAACATTATAATTACACAAAGGATTCATTAAAATGGGATATATTTGGCATTATAACAGAGCCTGTAAAAGGGAGGTTCGTTGATGGATTAACTTGCAAAGACTAATTAGGAAGTCATCATTAAATAGAATAGGGCAGATTTTAAAATAATTTAAAAAATAATAACTATATTATTGAATGAACTGAAATCAATAATATTCAAAAACAACAACTGATCCTTTTTTCACCACCCTTTAAACTAGTTCCACTAAATTATTTTTCTGGTAGTAAAAATCCATTCTGATCTAATATCAAGGCTTTAGTTCTTCATTTATACTTCTATGCTCCTTTGCTCTCTCTGTTTGGGCCAATATTAGGCTGAGAACTCTTTAGTCTGAGAGAGGTCATGATTGGATTTTCACTGTTTCACCACTTTGTTCTTCTCCCTTTTCTCCCTGATTCATTTTGCTGATTTTTGGGTTAGAGTCAGGAAAAGAAGAGCAATAGTAAATTTACTAACACTTCTGGTCCCTTCATTTCGTTATGTGTGAAATAAAATAAATCAAATAGGTTACCTCTATTTGAACACCTGAATAAATTCTCATTTTCCCCTCACTTATCCAAATAAAAATGAGTACAGAAAAGAAAGTGAAAAGCCAAATGTCAATTTCACTTATCTGGCATTTTTTCTAGGGTTCTTGTCATGACAGCAGCCTTCAAACCACTGAATGCCACATGTGTGCCATATATTCTGGCCTTACATACCCTCTCCTGTTCAGCAAACTGATTTTAATAAAGATGCATAATTAGGACTTCACAGGTCAGCTGAGATAAATGTGAAAGAAGTCATGAATAGCTAGAACTTTTGTTTCTGTCACCAAATAGTGTCTACTATGTATCAGGCTCAAATCTAGTTCACTGTTATGTGAACAAGACAGACCAAGACTCCTGACCTCACAAAACGCATGTTCTGCTGAGTCATAACAGACAATAAATACTAAATGTAAACTGTTACATATTGCAGACTATGTTCAAAGTTGTGAGATGTAATAGAGAAAAAGGAAAACAAAAATCAGGCCAAGGGGATATGGAATGTGCAGGTGGTGGGGAGGAGTTGTTTAGCATGTGGCAGTTTTAAACAGGATGGTCAAGGTAGCCTCACTGAGAAAGTAATATCTAAGCAAAGACTGGAAGCAGGTGAGGGAGGTAGCCAGAAGGAAGAGGCAACAGTCAATGCAAAATTCCTAAAGCTGGAGCTCATTCAAGGAAGAGCAAGAGTGCCTGATTGCTTGATGCTTAGAGACTGAGAGGGGAGTATGTTGTGTTCATAATGCTAGGGTGGGAGTGAGGTGTCACATCAGGCTGGGTCTCTTCAGTCATTGGAAGGCTTTGACATTTTACTCATGTGAAATGGGGGAGCATTTCAGAGTGTAAATGAGATAAATTGCATGATCTGATTTACAATTCTAAATAGTCCACCCTGCCTACTATGTTGAGAAAAGACTGGGTATAGAGAGGGATCATGAATCAGTGTAGACTAAATTATACTGTGGTAGTATCCAACACTAAAACTTCAGAGGGTTAGAAAGCAAAGGAAAATGAAAAGTTTCTTTCTCACATCACATAGCCATTGTGGGTCAGCTGTGGCTCTGCTCCAACAGTGCCTTCTCTCTGGGATCAGACTGACAGAACAGTTGCTATCTGGGACAATTCCAGTCTCATGGCAAAGGGAAAAAAGAGGCAGGCTAGACCAAGAGCTGGCTCTCAAAGCTCCTGCTCAAAAGTGCTCTCTCTGGATTACGTCCAATCACGTCTCATTGACCACTCCAAGTCATGGGGTCAAGTCTGCTATCAAAAGACTAGAAATCTATAATCTTCCCACTGGGAGGAGAAAAACCTCAAGAAAGTCATGCAACTATTTTGAATAACAATACACTTCTCCAAAGCAGGGGAGAGAAAAAAAGGGAGATTATCTAGAAGGTTATTATAATGCTTTAGGTGAGAGATGAAAAGGACTAGTTCTATCTTGGTTACATCTCAAACAATGGAATCTTGAGATTTCCAAGGGTATTGAATAGAAAGGATCTGGAGATGTGGCAAAGACTAGAGGTCCATATAAGAATCAAAGAAAAGAGGGATACAGGCCTGTAACAGGAAAAACATAAGATCAAGAGAGGTATGGAGGAAACTCAGTAAAAACTGGTAAAAAAAAAAAAAACACCACAAATCATAGAAATAATATAAATATTAACTTATTACATCTAAACACTTAAAATACCTAATGTGTATATTTTCATGAGTATTTATAGTTAAAATTCTCCAGGAAAGATTGCAAATAAACTTATTTCTAGTGAAGAGAATGTGATGATCTACACATTGCTTTTCGTAGATTTATCTGACCTTGTAATTCAGAAGGAACAGTTTTGCTAATAGCATGCCAATTTTGCCTCCTTTATTCAATTTGATCTGTTATCTTAACTTGACAGCAGGATCACTCTGTTAAATCAAGTATTTCATTATCCCTGATTCCACTACATGTTGTTGAGTAGGTGTAGAAAGGTGACAAAATTCAATTTATATTTCCTATTCCTACTCCTACATCTTTCCATTGTAGACTCTTCAGGACAATAGTGAATCCCAAAGTTTAATGTAATTATGTCCTTTATTTTTTCTACCACAATTGGTTTATTTCATTTCTGTTTATTCCTAACATGTACCAGGAAACATGCTAGATAATATGGATACTAATATACAAAGAACTACTTCTGTGCACAAGGTTCTTATATTCAAGGGATAAAGATAAAATGGGTTTACTGAGGTAAATGCTATTTTGGAGTAATATGTGATGTGCAAAGATAACAGAGAAAGGGAAGTCAAACTCCACAGAAGGAGGCTTCAAAAAGAAGAGATGCTTTGGATGAGTCTGTGTGAAGACAGGAGGGGTGGATTTTTTTTTTTAATGCAGTAAAAGTAATTTCAAGCAGAAGGAAAAGCATTTAAAAAGATGTGATAAAGTAAAAACAATATCTGAGTAATAGAAACAAATAGATGAAAAACAATATGTAAAAGGGCACTGCAGGAAGATGCAACTGAACAGATGAAAAGAGATGAGATCACAAACAAGCCCTTGTGTCAAGATTAAACACTAACCAGGGAGCTATTGAAGAGATTCAAGGAAGAAAGTAACATGATTTCATGTTCATGACAGTTATTGATTGCTTTAAATAAATGATCATTATTTTTTCCCTATTACTGTTTGTGAAACACAGGAAAGCATCTTTGCAGGGAAGAGTCAGTCATGGAAATCTGTGATGCCATTCAAATATCAAACCAGATCTAGGGGCCCATCAGCACTCTGGTCTTTGCAATTTCAGAACTCAGGTTTTTCTCTGATGCCTTCCACTCTTTCAGGATTTCATGGCACACCTCTCAGAGTCTTTGTCTTAATTTCACAGCTCTACAGCAATAGTTCTCGAACATTTTGGTCTCAGGATTTTATGATCTTAAAAGTCAGCAAGGGGGCTTCCCTGGTGGTGTAGTGGTTGAGGGTCCGCCTGCCGATGCAGGGGACATGGGTTCGTGCCCCGGTCTGGGAAGAACCCACATGCCGTGGAGCGGCTAGGCTCGTGAGCCATGGCCGCTGAGCCTGCACGTCCGGAGCCTGTGCTCTGCAACGGGAGAGGCCACAACAGTGAGAGGTCCACGTAAAAAAAAAAAAAAAAAAAAGTCAGCAAGAGGGAATTCCCTGGCAGTCCAGTCGTTAGGACTCTGTGCTTTCACTGCTGAGGGCTTGGGTTCAATCCCTGGTCGGGGAACTAAGATCCCACAAGCCACACAGCAGGGCCAAACAAACAAAAAAAAAACAAACAAAGTCACTGAAGACGCTGAAGAACTTTTGTTTGTATGGGTTATATTTATCAATATTTACTATAATTGAAAATAAAACAGGGGCTTCCCTGGTGGTGCAGTGCTTAAGAATCCACCTGCCAATGTGGAGGACATGGGTTCAAGCCCTGGTCTGGGAAGATCCCATATGCCACGGAGCAACTAAGCCCGTGTGCCACAACTACTGAGCCTGCACAACACAGCTACTGAAACCCACGTGCCTAGAGCCCATGCTCTACAAGAAGAGAAGCCACCGCAATGAGAAACCCTTGCACTGCAGCGAAGAGTAGCCCCTGCTCACCACAACTAGAGAAAGCCCACGTGCAGCAATGAAGACCCAACACAGCCAAAAAAATAAATTAAATTAAAGTATAAAAAAAAGGAAAAGAGAAAAATTTTAATATTTATTAATCTATTTAAAATATCAATAATAATGCCATTACAACTAGTTAGAAGGGGTGGTTTTATTTTATTTATGTATTTTTTTAGTATATTCTTAGTTCCCTGACCAGGGATTGAACCTGGGCCCTCAGCAATGAGAATGTGGAGTTCTAACCACTGGACCACTAGGGAATTCCGAGGGGTAGTTTTATATTTTTGCAAGTTTCCTTAATGTCTTGCTTAATGAGCAGATTCTCATCTGCATCTGCATTCAATCAGTTGCAATATATTGTTTTGGTTGAAGTTAATGAAGATAATCTGTCCTCACACAAGTATGTAACTAGGAAATGAAAAACCCTTTTCAGATAATTGTGAATATTCTTTCATAATAATATACCCAAATTCATTAAGTGGTAGTTTCACAAACTTTGTTGCAATGTGCAATCTGAAACAATATCATTGCAGTTTTTGGACTCTGTGGCATTAAAGTCTCTCAATTTACCTTTCATTTTAATGACTTTTTTACCCTTTCAAGATTTGGTTACCACATACACTGATCATTTGTAAAGTATTTGTTCATTGAGTTATGCAGATTTTACAAATTTGGGCACATATATTATACAATATAAAAAAACCACACATTTGTCAATACCTCATCAGAAATCTCTTAAGTACTGTTAAGTTTTCAAGCTTACAGTGGCAGATGCAAATTTTCCAAAATTTTAATTTTTCTTGAAAGTTTACATTTTATGATTAATAACAAATACTTTCATTTGTTTCAAGAAAATGTATACCAAATATCCAAATTAGAATAACTATAGTTTGTCTGTCAGCCATTTCTCAAATGAAAATGGTGTTTCATGAAAATAAATTTGACTAGTTCAGCTCAGAATCCAATCACACCAGGGCTCTTCCTTGAGATAACCAGCATACTTCAACGTACAGCAGAAGTGCTTCATGCATACTTCCTATTTCATCTTATACACTATTAAAACCCTTTTCTATTAGGTTGTCTATCTTTTTTTGTTTTAATGATTTGTATGAGCAATTTATATTTTCTTCATTGGATAAAAATACTTTGTTCATTGGATCCATGTATTGCAAATACCTTCTTTTACTCTCTGGCTTGCTTTTCCACTACCTAAATGGTATCTTTTAATGAGCATAAGTTTTGAATTTTCATATAGTTTAATTTATGATTTTTTTTCCTCCATGGTTACTGATTTTCTGTCCCATTTAAGAAATCTCTTTTTATGCCAAGATCATAAAGATACTTTCTTATGTTTACTTCTCAAAAATGTTTTGTAATTTTCAGTTTAGAGGTATTATATATGTTTAATTGGTTTCATTTTTAGGTATTTTAAATATTTTTATGCTATGGCAAAGGATACCTTATTTTCTCACTTTCTATTCTTTATTGATTCTATGTAAGAACACAATTGATTTTTATATATCTCTGTATCCAGCAACTTGATTCATTAACTTAATAATTCCAATAGTTTTGCTGTAGTCTTCTGAATTTTTTTCTGTGTACAATCATGTCACATGCAGACAATGACAGTTTTACTTCATTTTCTCCAAATTATAAACTTTTTATTCTTCTGTCATGTCTCATTTTACTGAATGGAAACTCTAAGACAATATTTAATGGAAGAAATGATAACAGCATTGTTTCAAGATTTTTTTCTTAATTAAAAATACATTTTTATTCATAGTTTCAATATAAATTTCTGGTTTTACTGGAATCATAATCAGAGATTATGGTCTATAAGATCTCTTCTGTAAGACTAAACATGCAATGTAGATAATGGACAAAAGCCTACAGAAAGAAAGAACAAGTCATCTGAAAGTAAGTCCGTTATTTACAAGGGAAATCACTGGGAATCATTACTTGGGCTAGGTAACAAGTCTTAAAAATCTTAGAGCTGTGCTAGGCAAAGCAGAAAGGTCATACTAGAAGATATCACCATCCTCTGAAAACAAAACAAACAAACAAAAGAGCTACGTGTGTGGCTTGAAAGAGATGTCTTATTAAACTATAAAACTTTAGGGCCGAGGAGACCGTTAAGATGGTGGAGGAGTAAGACGTGGAGATCACCTTTCTCCCAACAAATAATCAGAAATACATCTGCATGTGGAACAACTCCTACAGAACACCTAGTGAACACTGGCAGAAGACCTCAGACTTCCCAAAAGACAAGAAATTACTCATGGACCTGGGTAAGGCAAAAGAAAAAAGGAAAAACAGACTAAAGAATAGGGATGGGACCTACACCTCTGGGAGGGAGCTGTAAAGGAAGAAAAGTTTCCACACACTAGGAAGCCCCTTCACTGAGAGAGATGGTAGGGGGTGATGCGGGGGAAGCTTCGGAGCCACGGAGGAGACCGCAGCAACAGGGGTGCAGAGGGCAAAGCGGAGAGATTTCCGCACAGAAGTTCAGGGCCAACCAGCACTCACTGGCCTGAGAGGCTTGTCTTCTCACCCACCGGGGCAGGTGGGAGCTGGGAGCTGAGACTCCGGCTTCGGAGGTCAGATCCCAGGGAGAGGACTGGGGTTGGCTGCGTGAACACAGCCTGAAGGGGGCAAGTGTACCACAGCTAGCCGGGAGGGAATCCGGGAAAAAGGCTGGAACTGCCTAAGAGGCAAGAGACCATTGTTTCGGGGTGTGCTAGGAGAGCGGATTCAGAGCACCGCCTAAATGAACTCCAGAGATAGGCACAAGCTGAGGCTATAAGCACAGACACCAGAAATGGGCATGAGACACTAAGGCTGCTACTGCAGCCACTGAGAAACCTGTGTGCAAGCACAGGTCACTACCCACAAATCCCCTCTGGGAGCCTGTGCAGCCCGCCATTGCCAGGGTCCTGTGATTCAGGGACAACTTCACTAGGAGAACACACGGTGCACCTCAGGCTGTTGCAGCATCACGCCAGCCTCTGCCACTGCAGGCTTGTCCCATATTCTGTACCCCTCCCTCCCCCCCGGCCTGAGTGAACCAGAGCCCCCTAATCAGCTGCTACTTTAACCCCTTCCCGTCTGAGCAAAGAACAGATGCCCTCAGGCAACCTACATGCAGAGGCAGGGCGAAATCCAAAGCTGAACCCCAGGAGCTGTGCAAACAAAAAAAGAGAAAGGAAAATCTCTCCCAGCAACCTCAGGAGCAGCAGATTAAATCTCCACAGTCAACTTGATGTACCCTGCATCTCTGGAATACCTGAATAGACAACAAGTCATCCCAAAATTGAGAAGGTGCACTTCCAGAGCAATGCTATATACATATATTTTTTCCTTTTTCTCTTTCTGTGAGTGTGTATGTATATGTTTCTTTGTGTGATTTTCTCTCTATAGCTTTGCTTTTACCACTTGTCCTAGGGTTCTGTCTGTCTGTTTTTTTTTTTTTAACCTTTTTTTTTAACTTTTTTTTTTCTTTTTTTTTAGTATAGTTTTTAGTACTTGTTAACATTGGTGACTTTGTTTTTCGGTTTGGGTGCTCTCTTCTTTCTATCTTTCCTTTTTCTTTTTTTATAACTTGTTACTTTTTATGTTCAATAATTATTTTTCATTTTAATAATATAATTTTATTCTATTTTATCTTCTTCCTTCCTTCCTTTTCTTTCTTTTTCCTTCCTTCCTTCCTTTTCTTTCTTTTCCTTCCTTCCTTCCTTCCTTCCTTCCTTCCTCCTTTTCTTCAGAGTTGTGTGGCTGACTGGGTTTTGGTGCTCCAGCCAGGTGTCAGGCCTGTGTCTCTGAGGTGGGAGAGCCAAGTTCAGGACACTGGTCCACCAATGACCTCCCAGCTCTGTGTAATATCAAATGGCAAAAGTGCTCCCAGAGATCTCCATCTCAACGCTAAGACCCAGCTCCACTCAACAACCAGCACGGTACAGTGCTAGATACCCTAGGCCAAACAACTAGCAGGACAGGAACACAACCCCACCCATTAGCAGAGAGGATGCCTAAAAACATAATAAGGTCACAGATACCCCAAAACACACCACTGGATGTGGTCCTGCCCAACAGAAAGACAAGATCCAGCCTCATCCACCAGAACACAGGCACCAGCCCCCTCCACCAGGAAGCCTACCCAACCCACTGAATCAACCTTAGCCACGGGGGTAAGATACCAAAAACAACAGGAACTACGAACCTGCAGTCGGCAAAAAGGAGACTCAAAACACAGTAAGTTAAGCAAAATGAGAAGACAGAAAAACACAAAGCAGATGAAGGAGCAAGGTGAAAACCCATGAGACCAAACAAATGAAGAGGAAATAGGCAGTCTACATGAAAATAATTCAGAGTAATGATAGTAAAGATGATCCAAAATCTTGGAAATAGAATGGAGAAAATACAATAAACGTTTAACAAGGACCTAGAAGAACTAAACAGCAAACAAGCAATGATGAACAACACAATAAATGAAATTAAAAATTCTCTAGAAGGAATCAATAGCAGAATAACTGAGGAAGAAGAATGGATAAGTGATCTGGGAGATAAAATAGTGGAAATAACTACCACAGAACAGAATAATAATAAAAAAAAGAATGAAAGGAATTGAGGACAGTCTTAGAGACTTCTAGGACAAAATTAAATGCACGAACATTCGAAATATAGGGGTCCCAGAAGAAGAAGATAAAAAGAAAGGGACTGAGAATATATTTGAAAAGATTATAGTTGATAACCTCCCTAATATGAGAAAGGAAATAGTCAAGCAAGTTCAGGAAGCAAAGAGAGTCCCATACAGGATAATTCCAAGGAGAAACATTCCAAGACACATATTAATCAAACTATCAAAAATTAAATACAAAGAAAAAATATTAAAAGCACTAAAGGAAAAACAACAAATAACATACAAAGGAATCCCCATAAGGTTAACAGCTGTGCTTTCAGCAGAAACTCTGCAAGCCAGAAGGGAGTGGCAGGACATATTTAAAGTGATAAAAGGGAAAAACCTACAACCAAGATTAGGCTACACAGCAAAGATCTCATTCAGATTCAGTGGAGAAATTAAAGTCTTCACAGAGAAGCAAAAGCTAAGAGAATTCAGCACCACCAAACCAGCTTTACAACAAAGGCTAAAGGAACTACTCTAAGCAGGAAACAAAAGAGAAGGAAAATACCTACAATAACAAACCCAAAACAATTAAGAAAATGATAATAGGAAGATATATATCAATAACTACCTTAAATGTAAATGGAATAAATGCTCCAACCAAAAGACATAGACTGGCTGAATGGATACAAAAACAAGACCCATATATATGCTGTCTACAAGAGATCCACTTCAGACCTAGGTACACATACAGACTGAAAGTGAGGCGATGGAAAAAGATATTCCATGCAAATAGAAATCAAAAGAAAGCTGGAATAGCAAACCTCATATCAGACAAAATGGACTTTAAAATACAGACGATTACAAAAGACAAAGAAGGACACTACATAATGATCAAGGGATCAACCCAAGAAGAATATATAACAATTGTAAATATATATGCACCAAACATAGGAGCACCTCAATATATAAGGCAAATGCTAACAGACATAAAAAGAGAAATCAACAGTAACACAATCATAGTAGGGGACTTAACACCCCACTTTCACCAGCGGTCAGATAATCCAAAATGAAAATAAATAAGGAAACACAAGCTTTAAATGATACATTAAAAAAGATGGACTTAATTGATATTTATAGGACATATCATCCAAAAACAACAGAATACACTTTCTTCTCAAGTGCTCATGGAACATTCTCCAGGATTCATCATATCTTGGGTCACAATTCAAGGCTTGGTAAATTCAAGAAAACTGAAATTGTATCAAGTATCTTTTCTGACCACAACCCTATGAGACCAGATATCAGTTACAGGAAAAAATCTGTAAAAAATATAAACACATGGAGGCTAAACAATACACTATTTAATAACCAAGAGAACACTGAAGAAATCAAAGAAGAAATCAAAAAATACACAGAAAGAAATGGCAATGAAAACACCACAACACAAAACCTATGGAATGTAGCAAAAGCAGTTCTAAGAGGGAAGTTTACAGCAATACAATCCTACCTCAAGAAACAAGAAACATCACAAATAAGCAACCTAACATTACACCTGAAGCACTTAGAGTAAGAACAAAAACACCCCAAAGTTAGCAGAAGGAAAGAAATCATAAAGATGAGATCAGAAATAAATGAAAAAGAAATGAAGGAAATAGTGGCAAAAAGCAATAAAACTAAAAGGTGGTTCTTTGAGGAAAATAAAAAAATTGATAAACCATTAGCCAGACTCATCAAGAAAAAAAGGGAGAAGACTCAAATCAATAAATTTAGAAATGAAAATGGAGAAGTAACAATAGACACTGCAGAAATACAAAGGATCATGAGAGATTACTACAAGCAGCTATATGCCAATAAAATGGGCAACCTGGAAGAAATGGATAAATTCTTAGTAAAGCACAACCTTCTGAAACTGAATCAGGAAGAAACAAAAAATATAAACAGACCAATCACAAGCACTGAAATTGAGACTGGGATTAAAAATCTTCCAACAAACAAAAGACCAGGACCAGATGGCTTCAAAGGCGAATTCTATCAAACATTTAGAGAAGAGCTAACACTTGTCATTCTCAAACTCTTCCAAAATATAGCAAAGCGAGGGACACTCCCACCCTCATTCTACAAGGCCACCATCACCCTGATACCAAAACCAGACAAAGATGTCACAAAGAAAACTACAGGCCAATATCACTGATGAACATAGACACAAAATTCCTCAACAAAATACTTGCAAACAGAACCCAACAGCACATTAAAAGGACCATACACGATGATCAACTGGGGTTTATCCCAGGAATACAAGGATTCTTCAATATATGCAAGTCAATCAATGTGATAAACCATATTAACAAACAGAAGGAGAAAAACCAGATGATCATCTCAATAGATGAAGAAAAAGCTTTTGACAAAATTCAATACCCATTTATGATAAAAGCCCTCCAGAAAGTAGGCACAGAGGGAACGTACCTCAGCATAATAAAGGCCATATGTGACAAACCCACAGCAAACATCATTCTCAATGGTGAAAAACTGAAACTATTTCCTCTAAAATCAGGAACAGTAGAAGGATGACCACTCTCACTACTGTTATTTAACATAGTTTTGGAAGTTTTAGCCACAGCAATCAAAGAAGAAAAAGAAATAACTGGAATCCAAATCAGAAAAGAAGAAGTAAAGCTGTCACTGTTTGCAGATGTCATGATACTACACATAGAGAATCCAAAAGATGCTACCAGAAAACTACTAGAGCTAATCAATGAATTTGGTAAATTAGCAGGATACAAAATTAATGCACAGAAATCTCTTGTATTCCTATACACTAATGATGAAAAATCTGAAAGAGAAATTAAGGAAACTCTCCCATTATCCATGGCAACAAAAAGAATAAAATACCTAGGAATAAACCTACATAAGGAGACAAAAGACCTGTATGCAGAAAAGTATAAGACACTGATGAAAGTAATTAAAGATAATACAAACAGATGGAGATATATACCACATTCTTGGATTGGAAGAATCAACATTGTGAAAATGACTATACTACCCAAAGCAACCTACAGCTTCAATGCAGTCCCTATCAAACTACCAATGGCATTGTTCACAGAACTAGAACAAAAAAATTTCACAATTTGTATGGAAACATTGAAGACCCCAAATAGCCAAAGCAATCTTGAGAAAGAAAAACTGAGCTGGAGGAATCAGGCTCTGTTATTGAGACTATACTACAAAGCTACAATAATCAAGGTAGTATGGTACTGGCACAAAAACAGAAATACAGATCAATGGAACAGGATAGAAAGCCCAGAGATAAGCCCATGCACATATGGTCACCTTATTTTTGATAATGGAGGCAAGAATATACAAGGGTGAAAAGACAGCATCTTCAATAAGTGTTGCTGGCAAAACTGGACAGCTACATGTAAAAGAATGAAATTGGAACACTCCCTAACATCATACACAAAAATAAACTCAAAATGGATTAAAGACCTAAATGTAAGGCCAGACACCATCAAATTCTTAGAGGAAAACATAGGCAGAACACTCTATAATATAAATCACAGCAAGATCCTTTTTGACCCACCTCCTAGAAAAATGGAAATAAAAACAAAAATAAACAAATGTGACCTAATGAAACTTAAAAGCTTTTGCACAGCAAAGGAAACTATAAACAAGATGAAAAGACAACACTCAGAATGGGAGAAAATATTTGCAAATGAAGCAAGTGACAAAGGATTAATCTTCAAATTTGCAAGCAGTTCCATATCAAAAAAAACCAAACAACCCAATCCAATAATGGGAAGAAGACCTAAATAGACATTTCTCCAAAGAAGATATAAAGTTTGCCAACAAACATATGAAAGGATGCTCAACATTACTAATCACTAGAGAAATGGAAATCATAACTACAATGATGTATCACCTCACACTGGTCAGAATGGCCGTCATCAACTAGTCTACAAACAATAAATGCTGGAGAGGGTGTGGAGAAAAGGGAACCGTCTTGCACTGTTGGTGGGAATGTAAATTGATCATCCACTATGGAGAACCATATGGAATTTTCTTTAAAAAACTAAAAATAGAACTACCATATGACCTGGCAATCCCACCTACTGGGCATATACCCTGAGAAAGCCATAATTCAAAAAGAGTCATGTGCCACAATGTTCACTGCAGCTCTATTTACAATAGCCAGGACATGGAAGCAACCTAAGTGTCCACTGACAGATGAATGAAACTAGAAGATGTGGCACATATTTACAATGGAATATTACTCAGCCATAAAGTGAAACAAAACTGAGTTATTTGTAGTGATGTGGATGGACCTATAGTCTGTCATACGGAGTGAAGTAAGTCAGAAAGTGAAAAACAAACACTGTATGCTAACACACACACACACACACACACACACATACATATATATATATGGAATCTAAAAAAGAAAAACATAATTTCTTCTGTAGAACCTGGGGCATGACAGGAATAAAGTTGCAGACATATAGAATGGACTTGAGGACACGTGGAGGGGGAAGGGTATGTTGGGACAAAGTGAGAGATTGGCATGGGCGTATATACACTACCAAATATAAAATAGATAGCTAGTGGGAAGCAGCCACATAGCACAGGGAGATCAGCTCAGTGCTTTGTGACCACCTAGAGGAGTGGGATAGGGAGGGTGGGAGGGAGGGAGACACAAGAGGGAGGGGATATGGGGATATATGTATATGTATAGCTGATTCACTTTGTTATAAAGCAGAAACTAACACACCACTGTAAAGCAATTATACTCCAATAAAGATGTTAAAAAAAAAAAAAACTTTAGCGCCAAATAAATCCCTGCCTAGAATCTCCATCTGCATCCCTAGACCCAACCCTTTTCTCACACTACAAACAGATCATCACTACAACGTCTGAAAACCATTTTTAGCTGGAAAGAACCAGCAGACATCAAGAAAATAGCAAATACAGCCATGTACAAAATTTTATATACTGATAAATCTGTAGATGCAATTTCTCAAATGTTGGTCAAAGAATATGAAATTTAAACAGTAATAAATATCACCAAATTGTCTTCCCAAATGATTTCAGCATTTTATTCTGACTGAAAATAGACCACTTTTTCTTATGTCCCTCAATATTTATGTTTTCAAATATTTTAAATTTTCTAATCTTACAGATAAAATAATGTTATGTCATTTTTGCTTTAATTTGCATTTCCCTGAGCACTACTGAGGTTGATCATGTTTTTATATATTTATTTCTCACATGCTTTTTCTCTTCTGCAAATAATTTATTTATATTTCTTTTCTATGTTTATATTGAAACATATGCACCTTTAACAATAAATTTATATAACTTCTTTGTTTGTTGAAGACATTAACCTTTTGCCATTTGGCTTTCTTTTGTCTACAGAGTTTGTCAAGTCTTTGTTTTTTTTTTTGTTTTTTTTTTAATAAGTAATCAAATAAGTACATCACTTGTATGTCTTCTGAGTGTACATTCTTAGGAAGATCTTCCCACTCTTAAAGTGCCAAAACGCTGTCATTACTTTTCTTTGACTATTTTATTTGTCATCTTTACATCAAAATCCTTAATACATCAGTTTTCCATTTTTGCCCATGATGTGGGTAGGGGATAAATGTTGCAGTCATTTTACAACTGAGAAGTCTAGGACTTAGAGGTTATGTAAAGAGAGCATATAAAACAAAAGCAAAAACATAAAACGATTGATGGTGGGGGAAAAACCGCATTGAAGGATTTATTGTGTTTATCTTATTGTGCTAGGCAGTTTAATATTTTTCCTTAAATTTAGTCAGCAGTCTTTCCAGGCCTAAAACTTGCCTATGTGAGAGTTTGTAGCATTTATGTATAGCAAATACATGCATGTTCTACCTACAATTTATTTGCATATTAAATATCATATTCCACTGGTGAGAACTGGGAGAAATATTAGAGGATGTGGAAAAGGTTAAAAAAGATCAGGAGCATCACTGGTGGTAGCCTCTTCTCTCTCAGTCATTTGAAAAATGTAATCATAAAACTGAATGCCATATAAACAAGAGCTCTCCTGAGCTTTAGTTTAATGAACATGAGGAAATGTTTGACAGCTTAAATAACAGAAAAAAATGTAATATGAACACCTTTACTAGATGTTAAAAAACCATTTAAAAAAATCACTGCAGAGAAACATATAATAAAATGCTAATGTAAAATAGACTCAGTGAGGCATACAGCTATATTTAGTCTATTCAATTAATGAGGAATTTATAGGGAGTAAAAAGAGCAAAATTACAAAAAAATTAATTGCTTAAAATACCCAGTGGTAGCCAAGTAAAACAGAAATATTCATTCAGAAAATAATTTTAAGACTTAGGAAAAAACTTATTTCTCAATATATGTGCTTGCAACAGAAAACCTCCATATCTGGTTAGATAATTCATCATTAGATTCAAAGGATGAAAACAAATCAAAACTGTATTAGTTTTCCATTGCTACACTACAAACTACCACAAACTTAATGGATTTAAACAACACACACTTATTACCTCACAGTTTCTGTGGGTCAAGAGACAAGGTAGAGGTTAAATGGGTCTTCCGCTTAAGGTTTACAAGGCTGAAATTAAGGTTCCTGTCATGGCTGGATTCTCATCAGAGGCTTGACTGGGGGGGAATCTGCTTTCAAACTTCCTCAGATTATTGGCAGAATTCATTTCCTTGCAGTTGTACAGCAAGTTGCTTTTTCAAAACCAGCAAAAGAGAGAAACTCCAGCAATATAGGTACCACAATCTTATGTAATCATCTATGCATAATCAGTGCATGCTATTGGTTACAATCACAGGTGCCACTCACACTCAAGGGGAGGTAATGAACAAAAGTATGAATACTAGGGGCTGGGATTATGGGGGCCACCTTAAAGTCTGCTCACCACAAAAACAAAATTCATGGTATTTGAAATTCTCTTGGGTATGATTTGCAATGTTTATTTTTTTAAGTCTATATTTTTCTAAAAGCAAAAATAAATTGCTTTAATGGGTATTTCCCAGGGGATCCAATAGTAAAGAATCCATCTTGTGATGCAGGGGACGCCAGTTCAATCCCTGGTAGGGGAACTGAGAGCCCACATGCTGTGGGGCAACTAAGCCTGCATGCTGCAACTACAGAGCCCACACCCCACAACTAGAAGAAGACTCTGCACCGTAACGAAACATCCTGCATGCTGCAACTAAGACCTGAAGCAGCCAATAAATAAATAAATAAATAAATATTTTTAAAAATAAATAAATTGCTTTAATGATTTCATAATACTTAACTCCATCACTAAAAGAGTCTTAAGGCAAACTCATAATTTATGTAACATAGCAGTCAATCAAGTACAACCAACTACATGACATTATGGAGAAAACCATGAAAGTAGGAGCCAAATTTGAATTCTGGCTCAGTCACTTACTAAATATGTTTACTTGAGATATTTTCACGAACTTTTAGGGGCTCTGATGTCTTTATCTATAAAATGGAATGAATTTATACTTACCTAACATGGGTTTTTTTTCAATTAGAAAAAATATTTTTAAGTACGTTGAATAGGTCTGGTGCACAAGAGTTGTTCAGCAAAACACAAAAGTCAGTAGTATAATCACAGCACTTAAAGCCCACTACATACGTAACACATTTCATGACATTATGAGATATTTTTTAAGAGTTTAAGTAATATCCTCTATTTCTAAGGAAAATATAATTTATAAGGGGAAATGGGGCAAGTAAACTGACTCAGCATGCACCAAAACGAGCAGTCAAAATGTATACATGCAGACATATATTGATACATAATAAATAATATGTTCATGTTCCTTTGAGCACTTCATGTACATTAAACTTCAAGTTGTTTCTTTTGTTTTTGAGTCTCATTTCTTCCAATAGATACCAAGCAGCCTTGAGTGTATCTCTCAACTTAGAGTACTTGCAGTGACATTAAATATGGAGATTCCCAGACAGTAACGCTGAAGATGGAACAGAGTCTACATTTTAAATAAGGCCTCTTATTTGGAAGACTGCATTTTTATGTAGAACAAATGTTTAAGAACCACTGGCTTACTGTTAAACCAAAGGAATGAAAGTAGACACTCGTCTTCAAGATCTAGGGAGTTAGGACATAAATATTGCTGATTCTGACTCTGATTCCACTTCTGATCACCAACTAATGATTCTGACACCCAACTTCAGAGTGTGTGTGAGTGGGTGGGGGGTGGGAGGTGGTTTCTCACACCAATTCTGACACTATCTACCTGGAAATATCACCAGATTCCACAGGTTAAGGCTCAGTCCCACAAAACTGCCCTCACACTCTCACTTCAGATGTCAGTCACAAGTCCAGGTTGTCCCCTCTACTTCTGACCTATTAGCTATAGATCGGAGTTTCCAAATTGGGCGATTACTTTGCTAGAGTGACTCAGAGAACTCAGAAACATTTTACTTACCAGATTACTAGTTTATTATAAAAGGTTATAACTCAGGATCAGCCAGATGGAAGAGATGCATAAGGCAATATGGGGAAAGAAGGAGGAGTTTCCATGCCCTCTTCAAGCACAGGCCACTCTCCCAGAATCTCCATGTGTGCACCAACCCAGATGCTCTCCAAACCCTGTCTTCTTGGAATTTTTACAGGGGCTTCATTACGTAGGAATGATTGAGTAAATCATGGCCACTGGTAACTGAACTCAACCCAGCCCCTCTCCTCTCCCTGGAGGTATGGGGGTGAGACTGAAATTCCATACTGTCTGATCACATGGTTGGCTCTACTGGCAACCAGCTCCCATGTTTAGATTGGCTCCAAAATTCACCTAATTAACATAACAAAAGACACCCTTATCACTCTCCGCCCTGGATATTTCAGTGATTTTAGGAGCTCTGTACCAGAAACTGGAACTAAGACCAAATAATACAATAAATAAATCACAATATGCTTAGAGTATTATAAATATGTAAGTCCCTTTTCATTGGCTCATTTCCCTCTTTCTGCTTTCAGGGGCATTTAAAATAAAATATCAATTAATATGCAGATATGTATGAGTGAAAACTTGGAAACATAAGTAAAATTAAGAGAACTAGAGCTGAAACAGAACTTAAGATCACTTAGAGAAGATAGCTGGTTTCATTATGCTTCAAAGGGGGAAAGTGTTTGAATACTACTTAAAGAATGAAAGACTATAAGTAAAGGTTTATATGAAAGAAAATATAAGGTTGCAGACAAAGGTTGGGCAGAGTGCAATGGATTTGTATTTAGAAAAATAATGAGTAATGACCTACAGGCTGTAGAATGGGTCCAGTAGATAAATAATGCTTTTGATAATGAAAGAGTTCTATTTTGAAAATTGTTTTGTTCCTAATGGCTTGAAAGACCACTTAGGCCTAACCAAGTATTCATATACAATCTGATCCTAATGAAGTTGTTTGCAAGAGCAACATAAATATAATCCTCGAGACTAAAGGCCAACCTGGAAGGAATCAAAGTTTTTTATTAGATAGAACCATTTTAGGAATCAGCTCATAGTTTTGAAGAGAGGGAACAAAGCTGCAGAGGAAGTTATTATAGCAATCTGGCACAAAAATATATAATGTATATAATAGGATGACCAAAAACACAGACCTGTAATGTCATTGTTACATTTGTAGTAACAGATTACAAGGGTTAGGATGAAGCTTGTGGCTGCTGAGACAGGAGACAATGACTAGATCAGGGTGATATAATGAAGGCAATAGCTACATCAATTCAGTTATTTGTAAAGGTCAAAAAATCCTACATTTTAGATAGTGAGGTCTGAAAATAAAAAGAATCGTATTATAATATGGTGTTCAAAAATGTTAAGGTTCACCAAAGAATTAGCACAGAGTTAAGATGTAAAGGGAGTGGAAGATTTAATAATTTATTCAACTTTTAAAATATTATTTATTTGCATATTATTTATTCAACAAATACAAGTCACCTAATATAAGTCAGAGGAAAAACTGGAAACCACAGTCAAACCAGCACAGCACTGATCTCTGAGCCAAAATGAAGCAGAAGTTTGAAAAGCTATTCTCATATTAATCCATTTGTATTTTTATACCTTCCTGTAATACCTTCTTTTTTTTCCTGTTTGTAAAATAAAATATAATTCTGACCAAAGTAGAGGTTGCAATTGAGTTCTAGAGATTGTCTTAGACTTCTAATATCACTTTTCTGCAAAAGTCATATGTTTTGAAGATCAAGAAGATATGGATATTTTTACTGTGTTGGTTATCAGGGAATCTTCCATGTAACAACAGTATAACCCAATGCCTTTACCTTGATTCTTAGTGCACAGACTTTTTATTATACTAAATCAACCACTTATAGTCTTGAGTAAATGAAGTAATAGTAATGTACCATTATCGATTGTTAAGATTACTATGACTTAGAATTAGCTGACCCACCAACATTACACAGAAATTATCAAGATGGCAATTACTAAAAGCAGTTTGTTTCTGATTAGTCGCTTGATAATACTTTGTAACAAAACAAAGAAAAATGAATTTGCATAAAACTCACACCACTTTTTGGCAACTACTAATGAATTCATTGTGCTCTTTGTATGTATTTGAATCCTGTTTTTTGACTACTCTCTATAAACATCAGGGGTAGTAAGTTCTTACTTCTTTCTCAGCCTTATTTATGACAAGAAATGACCTTGTGTGGCAATTATTTCTTGTTACACTTGATTTTAAGGGTATGTAGTTACAGGCTGCATGCTGATTCCCATAAAAGTGCATGGGATAAAGTATTAGAATAACCATATAATTTCAAATGTTTCCTTCTTTAAAAACTCTTCTATTTTTCATCCTCTTCATTAATTTTATTATGATGATATATACATTGTAAAAACTTATAAATATCATTGAAAATTTAGTAAATAGAAAATATTGTATTTTAATCTTGTCATATCTATAGACATATTCAATCAAATGCTGAGTAATGCTCAAATTAGAATTACCATTCAGCCAGTATATGACTATTGAAGTTGTTTTAGTTCCAATATAGTTCCATTAATTTAGTTCCAATGTATGGTTTTCATAAAATTTTCATATATTTTAGGAGTATACTGATATATTCTGACTTACTATATCAATCCTAAAAGTGTTTAAACACTTTTAAATATCACAATATACCACTTAGATAAAAAATGATTATCATCAAATAGTAATGGTTTCTTCTTTTGCAGTTCCCTAGGCTTACATGAGACCTTGAGATGAGAGTGCATGTCTACCATTTCTAGAGCTAGGTAGGCTGCTAATTAGCAGAGGCTTAGGAATTAAAAGCATAAATTAATTTTTATTTTAATTAAGCAAGTAAAGTTAATGTAAAAAAAAAAACTTGCCAGAGAAGGTCATAATAGGCTCGCGTGTGTAGACATTCCTGACAACATCCTGCTGAGAACAGAATCAGCCTCCAAAGAATGTCAACCTAAATAAGATCATTCTGGGAAAATCACTGGGTTTTTCAGAGATGGACAAGAGTCAGATCAGCACCACAGTAGGTATCTGTGCAAGCATAAGAGATTTCAAAGGGAGACATTGCTTGGAAACATGCTCTAATACTGTCTACTTGATTAAACCATCTAGCACTTTCATTGTGCCTTGAGGCTTAAATATAATTGCATGCCATTATTGAAACATCACAGTGGTATTTGATATTTGGAATGTTGTTCAAAAAGATCACAATGGATAAGATCAGAAAAAAAGACTTGCATTCTCTTATGAAATGCTTTCTAATCGATGTCATTTTATAGCTAGATTTCATAATGTAAATAAAACTATTCCCCTAATGGGGTACCATATACAATTATAAATGTTTATGTATACACATAGATATAATGGCTGCTTATTTTGGCTTTGCTTTCGTTATTCTCTATTTTATTCAGCATTATTGCCATAGAATCTTGGTTCTTTCTGTGTTCCCACTGTTCCATTCAACTTCATTGACAGTTATTTTTTCCCTTGAGAGCAATCACTGTTTACCATACCTGGCTACACCTTGTGTCTCCACTGATAAACAATGACTTAAACACCAATGTCAAGCAATGTCATTCAACACATCTGTTTCATTAATGCAAATTGTGATGACAATCTGAACCCTCCTCTCTGATTTCTTGTTGCATAACTACAGCAGAAGCAAAGCAAGAGGACCATATCAGGAGCATATAAATGATGTGCCCCTACCACAATATCAGGGAACACAGAACATCTTTTAAAAGTTTCCTCACTATTGAGCTATTTAACTTGAGTAGTGACTAATTAATAATACTGTACTGCATATTTGAAAGTTGCTTAAAAAGTGTCCCCAGGTAAAAACAATGTGGAGTTTTACTTTAAAAATAATAAAATACTATATTTTTATAATCTATAGATTCTAAGATTATGAAAAATATGTAATTCTCCATGTAAATCACTTTTAATATCAAATATTTATTTGATTTTGATAAAGTCTAATGTTCTGATCTGCTTTTGGTGGTTGGAATTTGGAAAAGCAGCCCCTAAAATTCAACTGGGCATCAGGAAATGTGAATCTGAGGGGTTTTTTAACACATGGATAAATCACTTTAAAGTCCAAGAGTGAAGAACAAGATGAAATTGAAAACATAGAACAATTTTTCATAGCTTTCACCATTATTCTTCACCTCTTTCAAATTTAATTCCCTGTGTGATGAAATACAGTTGACAGAGTTTGGTAGCACAATGTACCTGAAATCATTCATTCCTTTGTGCCTGAGAAATTCTCTATGTTATAGGGTGTTTTGTTTTGGGCATTTACATTCAGTACTCAGCTGGGAATGTTTGGGGTACATATATAACAGGAAGAATCATTTTAAAATTTAAGCCCGAAGTTCAAGCTGGAGATTAGAATAATTTCCCAATTGAAAAATAGTCTCTGCTCTTTTTTTGTCACTGTTCTTATAACCATATAATGGCCAATGACCATATAAATGTGGGGTGTTTTTCTGACTGTCTTAAAAGTTTTCAAACATTTTATTTGACTATTAGCCAACAATGTCATTTATGAGACAATGAATCTAGTCATAACATAGTCTTTAAGCCTAATGAGAGCATGATATTAATGTTTACCAGTATGTATTATTTGGGGCACAATGTCCTGTTTAATTATAGGGAAAATGTTTTGGATAGTTTCATTTTCCAATCATTTTTCAGCACTGTGCATGCCATTATCACTGAGCATTAATGATATATTAATGTTAAAGGACATGGCCCCCATAGTCCACATTCAGATGAAAGCTAGGCTGCCAGAGCATTTTTAGTGCACGCATCATGTCCTCAAACACCGTCTCAATAAGACTTCTGGCAATGAGGTGAGCACAAGAACAGCAACTTTCCAACTCGTTTTTTATGACTTTTCTAAAGGAGGAATTCTTATCTTAAAAACCATCCACATGATATCTCTTGATGTAGGTTAAAAAGGAAAGGGAGTATTTTAGTAAAGATCAACTGAAAAGTGACCTTGTGTTTTTCTTCAAGTTTCAGATTTTCATGGTGAGCCCAAATTGATGGCAGTATTGTCCTGAAGTTAGTAGTTGCTAGGAAATGTTATGTATTTCACAGATAGATATACAGATGTATGTATTACAAGAAATCACCCACAGGGCTCTCCAGCTCAAATGCATTGCTTTTATGCAACCTTATATTACTTTTACAGAGAAGTATTTCTATTCATGTATTCACTTTTGAAACAGCAAAAACAAATTGAGTAAAATCAAAGTCTTGTTCTGTACCTAAGGAGTTGTGACTGGAAAAGAGCCATCACCCAACATTCCAAAATTCCTCTGTGTTTAACTCAAGAGGCAGGGAATCCTGATACCTTCTGACAAACAGATAAAAACTGATACATGTTGCAATTTCCTCTGTGAGCCTGAAATAGTTTTTCTTGTATGCCACTTTATCAATTTATAAAGTGAATAGGTCTAACACCAAATGTAGGTTTTAATCTGGTGTCAGTTTTAAAGTATATGAGACCACCATGTTTTAAAGAAAAAGCTTAGGGACAGTTTTATCTAAAATGCGGAGGAGGAGATCCTTCCGGTTTCCTATAGTCTTCTAGTCTCAATCTCTCTCTCTCTCCTTCTCTCTCTCCTCCCCCCCATATCACACACATACACACACAATCTGTGCGTGTGTGTCTATCTGTCTCTGTCAATCTTCCTCAAGGCTGCTTCTCAGAGAATAATAATAAACATATTTTTAAAGTATCTTCCTTCTATCTCAATCCATAAGGTCAATGGGACTCTAGAGCATCTGTAACACTTATGCCATGTATTGGGAGGAAGGAAAAACCGATTACTTTCTATGGAGTCAAAATAGTCATTCTAAGAACTGATCATAGTAAATACAAGGGGGAGGCTAACTTTAATACAATCTAACAGTCTAGTCCCATGTGTTTTAATTAAATAGGTAGAAAAACAGATGAGGCAGATGTGTATGGGTAAATAGACAGATCAACTATTCTTTTATATTTTTATAACATTGTAATAACTAGATAATAAGTATATATATATATATATATATATATATATATATATATGAATAAGCAATTAGAACCATCAGTCTGTATAAGAATCAAGTAAGAATAACTTAGAACACTCCTTAGGTATCGACACTAAACCTTAAATAATTAAATCAACTAAAAGCAAAAGATCTGGGAGATTAGGGTAGTTGATTTTTAAAATATTGGAGCCATTGGAGCTAAACTTGAAATGGGAACAATATTTCCAGTTAAAACTCCCTAACTAATTACAATAAATTTTACCGTACACAATCAATGATTATAAAACAATCAATGTAATAAAGCCTTAGAGGTTATTAATTGCAGATCCCTTGGAAATATGAGGGTGTGAAGTGGTTAAATCTATAGCAACATCTGATCTTAGGAACCAGACTGGTATTCTCCTAGGCCGGATATTATTTCATAATTTCAATTCCCTTTTTTCAGTTTATGCAAAATGTGCAAATAAGTAAATTATTCTTTTTTTGTTAATTAGCTTTTAAAATGGTTAAAGGACATCTCTTGTATATTATTCTTTCTGGAAAAGTGAAAGTGATTATATATTTTGTAGACTGACTTATAGAATGTGTGATCACCTAAGTAGTTTTTCTTTTTTTAATTGGCATATCAAAATCCAAGGGAAAAGGAGATAAAAAATAAGCTATCTCTACTAAATAACTATGTCAGTTTTCTAAAAGGTCTGTAAAATTGATGTCATTGCTTTCCTTAAATATGTGTGACACTATGGCAGGTTGAAGAAAAGACTCCCTCATGTCATGGTTATTTTGGTACCATGGTTATTTTTCCTCTGCTGGAGGTGGAGTAACCAGTCTGATAAATCCAAAGGCTGTGCTATCATGGACTTTAGAACTCAGAGGACACCCAACACTGGCAAACATATTGCTTTGCTTTTTATTTACAATTTGGACTTCCCTTAGGACCAAAAAAGGTGTTTGGGGTGAGCAAATATAGACTGTAATAATAAACCAACTTGGCTATGAGATCTGTCTATTATGAATCTAATCTAATATCTTGAGTTGAGGCAAAAATACATGGCCCTTCCCACATTGCCCAATGAACTTTATCCTCAAATCAAGGTAACATAAAATTCCAGGTTTCTTTTCAATGGACATAATAAAAACAAGAATATAACTGAAATTCCGTTCTTAGAACATGTCCTAAAATTTCTGAACATATGTGTTGAGGATGATCTTCATATATTATTATTTATTTTATGGCTTTTAGTGATACAAAGACTTGTGGTGCCTAACTTCTATAAAACTGAACACGTTAAGAAACTGAGATATTTCATTTTTTTTAATGTCTTACTTAATGACTTGTTGCCTGAGCAACCTGATGTAAATTAACTTTCCAACATTTATACAATTAAGAGTGAAATGTCCAAGCTAGCATAATTCAGGAGACATTAATTGAATTACATGACCATGTTCTGTAAAGTTTTCTAGAAAATTTCCTCTAACTTTCTTCCAATAATCTTGGCAGGGTGCCTTCCATGTTAAGAATATGGATTTAGGAAGACATACACGCCAGCTTCAATCAATGTCAATTCTCCATATGCTTGTAATTAACTTATGGGTAGGCAGTCATTTTGAAAGACTCACTTATCAACAAAAATAAAAGAATACTTCTATCCCCAGGTAAGAAGCATGTTGAAAGACAGACTGTGATATTTGTTCAGGTATATTTGCCAGTTGTCTGTAACTACCTTAAATATGAGGTAGAACACAGGTTCTCAGAGAATAACAGAATTTTACACAGTACTCAAACTGTGAAGCTATTGAATAAATGTAAATTGCTGGTGATTATAAAGATGGTAAAATAAGTGTGTTGACATTTTGAAAAGATTAGCTTCCGATTTGAAATGGTACATAAGCAACTGCCTTGACACAGAAACAGGAATGTAGTTCCTACTTAGGAATCTGCCATCAGAACTTTGTGGATTCACATAGACATAGGGAGTGAGATATCTGAGTGACATCTCTTTGGAATGGCCTAACTGTAAAATGTGCCAGTGATGAGGGCTATTTATCCTGCCAGACAGTACAGCAGTATGCTCCTCCAGTATGTTTGCACCCAAGAAAAAAATAATAGTTTTAGGATTATCTCTTTTTAATATGCTGCCTTTAAGAAATTGACCAGGTATTCCTTTAAATGGTTGGTTCCATTCATTTATTTTTAACTTCATTCAAAAATATTTATTGAGTATCTATCACGGTTCAGACACTGCTCCAGGTGCTGGTTATACAAGAGTTTGATTACAAATAGTGAGAATATTGGCCCAGATTCTACCATGGCGCCTGATAGAGCAGATGTTCAAAAGTATTAATTGAATGAACGATATGAATTCAAATTAAAATTTGATAACAAAAGGTTCTTGAAGACAATAGAGGGCAAACTGATCTTTTACTTCCTGTGCTGCTGTTCAATATAGAAAACATGGCAAAAATCCTTTTACAAACAGAAAAAGCATTTTAAATTCTTTAATCCAAATATTATCATCATCCCTATTTTATTTTTCTCAAAATTTCATTTTGGATCCATATACATATTTCCATGCTTTTACTATACCATATCTTAAAGAAAATTATACTGACAAAAGAGTCTTAAGCAGTCATGTTTTCCACTTCTTGCAAACCTCTGACTTATTGAGTACATTTTAATTCAATGAACTTCTAAAGACCTTTAAGACATATTATCCACTCTTTCACCTCTGACTCACTTCTGCCCACAACC
The DNA here is from genome assembly GCF_964341445.2 of Mesoplodon mirus. Lineage (NCBI taxonomy): Eukaryota > Metazoa > Chordata > Mammalia > Artiodactyla > Ziphiidae > Mesoplodon > Mesoplodon mirus. The sequence goes on from NC_138984.1 coordinate 50,465,148, forward strand.
AAAAGGTTAATTTTCTTTTCTTTTCAATAAACATCTGTGGCTAAACATGATAGATAAGTAGCAGACAAGAACTCACTCGGAGAAGTTTGAATTTTGCCTTTGCTACACAAAATAGAAATGAGATGCTATACAACTTTTAATCCTTTTGAATTACAAGAAAGCAGTAAGAGGGAGGTGCAGGCCTTGTTCTTTGTCCCGTTAATGTACGAAGCTCTAGATCAGGGGCTCTCAAGGTGCAGTTCCCCAAACCATTAATATAAGCATGACCTGGCAACTTGATAGAAATCAATTTGGGGGAACAGCAATCTGTATTTTAATAAATCCTCCTAGTGATTCTGATTCACTGAAAATTTTGATAATCACTGTTCTACGTTTTTGCAGTTATCTGTCTCCCTGATCCTGCTGCATCATTTGCTCTTTTAGTTTAAGAAACTGTCACATATAAATGTTAAAAAAGAGCCATTACCATCAATTAATAATCTGTATTTAAAGACATTTTTCAATCACTCAGCAAAAGTCTGGACACAAGGTCATTGGGAAGATTAGATTTGGTCTGTGCAGAACAAGTCCTGAGAAGGAGGTTACTGAAGAGTCTGGAAGGGTGCTGTGTAGTTTCTGAAGCAAAGAAGCCCATTAGTGGATATCACTGAATCCAACGATAAAAAGTTATAAATCCTTAGTCAGGAGATTTCAAGTGCACAGTCGATCAGTGTATAAAACACAGCTTCAGATTCGGGGTGTTTTTCTCATAATAATTCAAGGCCCTAACATGAGTTCAGAATGAACAAACAGAACACAGAAAAAACCATTTCATTTCAGAAACTGAGAGTCACACATGACTGAAATTGATGAAAGTGCCCTGCTGGTTAATACAGGAAGACAGAAGTCACAAAGTCAGCCTCTCTTTTTCTGTGGAACATAAACCTCCAATGTTTGATGATAACTTTGAGAGAATTACACCCTGCTTTCCCCCATCAATTCAGAGAACTGACAACAAGTATCTCAACAAAGAAACACCTAAATGCAAGATTGATACACCAAATTTCTAGTCTGTTTTCTAAAAATTTGTGTCAGCCTAGTGTGCTATAGTAGCAATGCAGTATAGTGGTTAAGAACAGAGTCTGTAGCCAAGCTGACAGGCTTTGATTCCTGGATCTACTACTCACTAGATGTATGATCTTAGGTAATTATTTCCCCTCTGTGTTCCTCAGTTTCCTCAACTGAATTAAGACTTACTGCCTCTTATGGTTGGTATTTTGATTAAAAGAGTTAATGTTTGTATTTTAACAAATATTTTAAAAGATTTATAAAGGCTAGTATCTAGAATATCATAGAAATTATGAAAATGTTCATTAAAAAATAAATTCCCTGTTGATATTCTATTACAGGTTCAAGGCAATATGTGTGTGAGAAAATTCTTACAGTTAAAAATAAAACTATACATACAATTAAGACATGAGTTAGATATAAAAATTTTACATACAGCATTGCTTATATTGGTTAATCTTGCTGACAGTTTTTTCCAGGTAGCTTCTGTTGAGACAAAGTAATTTGCTCAAAACATTATCTCCTTTGCAAAATGTTACACACTGACTATGAAAAGGGCAAAGAATGAAGGTGCACTTATATTAATTAACAACTAATAGAAGGCAGGTCCAAGTGACTACTGTTTCATAGACATGAAAATGAATTTATTACTAGCAGGCCTTGGATTGCTGGTATATAGTACTACAGTGTCAATAGAAAAAAATTCACATTAAATATATAAGTAATTGAATGAGGTATATTTTCTGTATAAATTTTTGAGGTATATTCTTTCTGACTGCAATAACCCATTTTCATACTTAAGAATCACTAAACGAGAACATTTTTTAAGGAAAGTGTATTTTTAGAAGCATCTATAAAAACTTATATTTGATTACAATTTTTTTCAGTGCTCATACTGTCCAAAGCAAATATAAGAAATGTCATGATGTTGTTAAAGAAGTGGTGTAAGCACAGACTAGTATCAATGAAACCCAACCTATATCCACTCAAGGAAATGTGATTAATTTATTAATATTGAACAAGTTGACCATTCAACCTTCAATTTAACCTCCATTTCCCAATTAAAAGAAAATCCTGTTCAGCTTTACAAATTTCCACATGTTCATTTTACTTACTTTATGTGTAACAGCCAGAACTAGTCTTTCTGCACGAGAATCAACAACTTATAATGACACATCCTGTCAAGTAATTTGCTGATCCAGCTAGAGCAGCAATAGAAAAGTCATACCTTTTGTCTTTCTCGCTGATAATTTGGGTTCCTCCTTGGAAGACCTTCATCAATCATGTCTAGAGTGAGTCTCTAGTTATTCCTTTGCTATAGTTAAAGCATCATCCTTATAAAATGGCCTTCTCCCTCTAGGGAGTCTAAAGCAGTATTATTGCCAGAAAAATCCAGAATCAAAAAAAAAAAATTTCCACTTTTCCACTAAAGTAATACTGATGACAAAGAGAGAAAAGAATGCTTTCTACTCACTGTGAGCTCCTCTCTTGGTCTCTGCATCTTCCTTCTCCTACTTTGTTTCTGAAAAATAAAAAGCATTAAAACCTTAAAATGAAGAAAACATAGTTGAAAAAATATTTTACATGATATGCATATGCAGACTATTTTATTATAAATATGAAATGATTAAACAGTAAAACTTAGTGTTGCTGAAACACAGGGAGTACAAAGACAGCCAGGGTTCTCCAACATGAGAGAATTAACTTTAAGAACAGGTACTGGCTAAAAGTTACCCTTTCTGTCCAAACGAAAAGTCTAACAGGGAACCACTGCAGAGGGAACACAGCAGTGAGGAAACTGACAAGGAGGAAACATTCAAAAAATGATAAGAAAAAAGAGATAAGTAGCTAAACGGCTGGGCTGTAATTTGGAAATAATTCATTGATAAATAACATTAAGCATTAGGCATTTTGAGAAAGCATTATTAGAAGTAACCCTAAGCCTTAATAGAATTAAGACTTTGTCATATAAAAATCTGAACATTGATCATGCACTGATACAGAGATTAAGAGTGCTGTGCAATTGAGAAAATGATCAAGTTGCTGATGATAATACTAATGATAAAACATTTATAATACATCAGATGTGGTAGGCAATTCACAGACATTATTTCATTCAGTCCTCAAACATTTAAGCCAATACTATTGTCCATTCTTGAAGAAACCAAGGCTTACAATGTGTGGGTAACTTGTCCAAGATCACCAAACCTGTAAGTGGTAGAGTCAGTGCTAGGAAAATGAACACCAAAGCCAGTGTTCTTAAATTACTAAACGACAAAGGCACTGTTTCACCACAGAGTACGATAGGCTACAAAAAATTTTATCACCCAAAACCTGCATGATGAGGGAAATGCAGATTGACAAGAGGAGAAGAAAGACCATGTTTTTATCCATATCTGCTATTAGGTATTTCAGCATGTATAAAGTAAGAAGAAATTGGAAATCAACATAAGAATGTCATGTATACCATTTATAATTTCTCAGACAAATAATTATGTTATATGAATGGCATACTATTCTCATCCCATACAGTTGATTTAGTCACGTCATTAATCCTTTTGTTAACTTGAAATGTCTTGAATTAAACGTGTGATTTTTTGGAGCTATCTGACCTGAAGACCACCAATTTACTCTAACCTTCAAAATTATGATACACAGAGTAGACAAATAAGTACCAGTGTTTTCTGAATGCTGTCTTATCAGGTTTGTAAAACATGCTTATAATTACCATTACAAAAGATGCTTATGTAATAATCACCAGTACAGAGTATGTATTTTCTATTTTTTGAATTTTATTAAATTTTAACTTCTTGAGGATAATCTATGTGCACTGAAAGAAACTTCCTCAAAGATATTAAATGCTGTCTAGACATAATTCCATCTGGGATGGTCTTAGCAATGCAACTGCCCCCTCTACTTCCCCTTTTCCTTTAAACCTGGACAGAAGAAAATAAGCCCTGGACAGTGCTTATAGTAGCAATCACCTTTACAAGGCAGTCCAGTAATAAAACAAGTTTTTTCTATATCCCTTGTACAACGTAAATTCCAGAGGAAAGTAGCAAAATAAGTAATAGGGAGCTACAGCAGAATTATCAGAATTATCTGGACATTGACTTATATTCTCTTCAGAACATCATGAAATGCACTGTCAACTGACATCACATGAAACTATAGCAACATATTTATGCTGGCCCTTAAATGGTTTGAGACACTTATTCAAATAGACAATTTTCTCTATTCTGACACTAGAGATTTCTCCCTAAGTGTCTACATCTTCACGTAAGCAAGGGATTTTTTTATATCTCTTTGACTAGCTAGAGTGAGCCGAAGTAGCCTCTACTCCCCAAAAATAAACAAACAAACAAACAAATAAATAAAAGTACATTTTTTATGTTGTACATTTTAAATTTCAGTTTATATTATGAGTTTTTTCAGTGAGATAAAAGTATAATAAAATAACCTCCTATCTCCACTTTCATGCAAAATCACATGAAGGCTTCTCTCACTTGCACCAAATACTGGAGTAACTGATCAGCTATTCCTATCATAATATTGAAAACGATTTGTTGACTGCTTACCATGTATCAGGGATTGTGCTTTATCAGTTCTTAAAGTAACTATAAGAGGCACCAACCGGGCTTCCCTGGTGGCACAGTGGTTGAGAGTCCGCCTGCCGATGCAAGGCACACGGGTTCGTGCCCCGGTCTGGGAGGATCCCACATACCGTGGAGCGGCTGGGCCCGTGGGCAATGGTCGCTGGGCCTGCACGTCCGGAGCCTGTGCTCCACAACGGGAGAGGCCACAACAGTGAGAGGCCCGTGTACCGCAAAAAAAAAAAAAAAAAAGAGGCACCAACCTCTTATTATTCCAGTTTTACAGCTGAGGGAAATGAGACTCAGATAAAATCACTTTCCATGACATTGTGTCCAAGCTAACACTGTTAGAGGATTGTAATTGGAGCCAGGTCTTGAATCCAGACAGTTTGTCACTAGGGCTCATGTTCTCATCAACTCTGCTTCCCTGACTCTCATCTGAAACTCTTTTTTCCACTGATTCCCAGGACAAAGCTTGCTCATGGATTTCACCATCCCTTTATGAAGCAAATTCCCAACCACTGGTTCCACTTTGTGTACCTGTTTATTAAAAGCTACAATTACACTTTTTATTATTTCTCTGCTCTATATTCTAATTGATCACACATATATCTACCAATAATCATCTATATTTCATTGACTTCCAAATCTAGACACCACCCTCACATGTACCTTCAGTTACAAGATAAAATCCCTGTCTTCCTATGTATCTGTTTTATTTCATATCGACCTGTCAAATTAAGAATATCCAAATCGGAACTCATTTCACCCCCCTCACTGTTTCTTGGATTTCTTACATCATTTATGGGATACTAACACCCACCACTCTAAAGCATGGCACAATTACATCTGTCTAGAAACCTAGAATCATCTTACTTAGACTTTGCCCTCTAGAGTTCACACTTGTACTCCATTTTTTTTTCTATCCAGTTCATGACCAACCTCTGTTAATACTACCTCCCCAAATCTCTTTATCCCATCTCTTTCTGTGAATTAAGACTGCTTTTGTAGAAGTCCTCATTATGTCTCACTTGGGTGTCTAAAAGTTTTTCCTATTTTTTCCTTTGTTTCTCTTCTCTGACCTCTATAATACATATTAAACTTTCAGAGTTATCTCAAACTCAAATCTTAGCCATTTAACTACTATAAAACATGTAATCTCCTTAATTACTACAAGATAAATATAGATTTCTAGGTTTGGCAAACAGAACATTTCTGGACCTCACTCATTATTATTTAGAGTAATCCCTTGCCTGCCACTCCTGGCCTTGAACCTGATTCTTCTGTCACATTTGACTGCTTGAAATTCTCTATGCTTTCTCATATTTCAATGTCCTTGCACCCACCATTGCATATATCTAGAGTCCTTTTTGCCCTTTCCCTTACCTAGGAATCATTCATTCAAGTAGCCATAATCACACACGGGCATTCTATATTGTTATTTCTTCCTTTGTGACCATTACACATATTATGGTCATGTTGTTTCTCAACAAAAAATTGTAATGATGTTTTTGTTTACATTACTGGATATAAGTTCCTTCAGATCATGGACTGAATTTAATCTTAATTTAAGCAGTACCTGTGAATGCAATAATAGGTACACAATAAATATTTATTGAATAAATAAAGAAATGGATGACTAGATGAATGAGAAGTGTCATATGTTCTGGACTTCAATATACAGGCAGGAAGAAATTGAATCTGTGTCAGCTCCCCTGTCATGAAACACTGTAAATGTATTTTGTTTCCTACTCTTTAAAGTAAAATAATACTTGCCTTTAATAATAAGAGTTTTCTTTTAGTTTTACTGTATGTTCCTTAAATTTTGAGGTGAAAAAAACACTGGCTATTTTCATTTAAATATAATTAACATATTTAAATTATAATTAAATTAAGCAATCTACATAAATTTAACACATATTCTAGCACATAGTAAGCTCTCAAAAAATGTAATCAAGTGATATCAATTACCTAAAAGAATACACTGGAAATTTTAATTTCTTAAAGCAGCAACTGAATTCAAGCATATATCTTTTTAAGTAAAATGTGAACATAGGGCTTACTTTAAAATTCTAAAACAAACAGGAAATATAAAAGAAAGCATTTATCTTCAAGTAGCCACTCCCTAAATTACCCAAATATAATATCTTTAATACAGCACATGAAATAACTCTAATAACCCAATGTCTCATCCTCTAGCTACTGAATCAAACTGAGTATGGAGAGTTCAGGTTATTAAGTAGATATATATTCTGCCACTAAATGTCATTCTCAAATATAATTTGATGAATTATACCAAGAGGCACATAAACTGTTTGCATAAAATATTCCAGGAAGGTATTCTTAACTCCTGTTGAAATAACAAAATAGTAGGCTCAAGTGTTTGTTGTTTAATGGATACTGAATAAAATACTGTCAAACTCTTCTAGACTGAAGCAATGTTTGTATTGATGGAACACAAAAGTATAATAAATGAATATTCAGTAGCTTTACAAAAAATGATTGGATTTTCAATTGCATTTAAAATGACTATTCAAATCAATAACCTATTATTTCAGAGAACACAGTCTATTTCATAAATATGGAGCATAATAATTAAAAGTGCTATTGTCAATAGACTAGAAGTTAATTGCAAAGGCAACCAGAAGGCCAGTGTTCTCTGGACAATTTCAAAATTAACAGTCAAGTGTAATGAACATTTGTACATTTGCAAGAAATGTTTCAAAATCAATCTTGCATTGAATCAAAAGCAATTGTAAATGTTTTGCACAAAAACTGTGGACAAATATTAAAATTATATTGGGAAGATACCAGAAGCTAATCACTCAAAAGCTAAAAATAAAAAAAAAACGCAGTTTACTTATAAGTATGGGTATGTGAATTTTCACTATTTCCCAGTGCACTCTATTGTTCAGTAACATGGTCTTCTCCAGATACATTGTTATTCTTAACAATTCATATAATTCATATAAATTGATATATAAATTGACTAATTTGCAGTTTCTAGGAAATTAACTTAGAAACTCATATTTATAAAAGCCAAAGAAAAGAAACTATGAAAATAAAAGAAGGAATGTAATCTCATAATTTGATTTTTCTTATAGAATTTTTATGTTTATAATGAGGTTCTTAGGTTTATACTTGTTTTATTGACACTTGAGCTACCAAAATAATGCATTTAGATCAAATAATGCAGTGGCATATATAGAAAAAAATAATTTCCCTCCCCTCTGCTTCAATTCCATATCCTGTCAAATGTAACATTTAACACTTAATTTGATATATATTATTCCACATATTTCTTTCTATACATGTAAACACTTAAAAATATATGCTTATATTTTTATTTGCCTACAAACACTGGTAAAACTACTAAAGCTAATCAATGAATTTGGTAAAGTTGCAGGATACAAAATTAATGCACAGAAATCTCTGGCATTCCTATATACTAATGATGAAAAATCTGAAAGTGAAATCAAGAAAACACTCCCATTTACCACTGCAACAAAAAGAATAAAATATCTAGGAATAAACCTACCTAAGGAGGCAAAAGACCTGTATGCAGAAAATTATAAGACACTGATGAAAGAAATTAAAGATGATACAAATAGATGGAGAGATGTACCATGTTCTTGGATTGGAAGAATCAACATTGTGAAAATGACTCTACTACCCAAAGCAATCTACAGATTCAATGCAATCCCTATCAAACTACCACTGGCATTTTTCACAGAACTAGAACAAAAAATTGCACAATTTGTATGGAAACACAAAAGACCCCGAATAGCCAAAGCAATCTTGAGAACGAAAAATGGAGCTGGAGGAATCAGGCTCCCTGACTTCAGACTATACTACAAAGCTACAGTAATCAAGACAGTATGGTACTGGCACAAAAACAGAAAGATAGATCAATGGAACAGGATAGAAAGCCCAGAGATAAACCCACGGACATATGGTCACCTTATCTTTGATAAAGCAGGCAGGAATGTACAGTGGAGAAAGGACAGTCTCTTCAATAAGTGGTGCTGGGAAAACTGGACAGGGACATGTAAAAGTATGAGATTAGATCACTCCCTAACACCATACACAAAAATAAGCTCAAAATGGATTAAAGACCTAAATGTAAGGCCAGACACTATCAAACTCTTAGAGGAAAACATAGGCAGAACACTCTATGACATAAATCACAGCAAGATCCTTTTTGACCCACCTCCTAGAGAAATGGAAATAAAGACAAAAATAAACACATGGGACCTAATGAAACTTCAAAGCTTTTGCACAGCAAAGGAAACCATAAACAAGACCAAAAGACAACCCTCAGAATGGGAGAAAATATTTGCAAATGAAGCAACTGACAAAGGATTAATCTCCAAAATTTATAAGCAGCTCATGCAGCTCAATAACAAAAAAACAAACAACCCAATCCAAAAATGGGCAGAAGACCTAAATAGACATTTCTCCACAGAAGATATACAGACTGCCAACAAACACATGAAAGGATGCTCAACATCTTTACTCATTAGAGAAATGCAAATCAAAACTACCATGAGATATCATCTCACACCAGTCAGAATGGCCATCATCAAAAAATCTAGAAACAATAAATGCTGGAGAGGGTGTGGAAAAAAGGGAACACTCTTGCACTGCTGGTGGGAATGTGAATTGGTACAGCCGCTATGGAGAACGGTATGGAGGTTCCTTAAAAAACTACAAATAGAACTACCATATGACCCAGCAATCCCACTACTGGGCATATACCCTGAGGAAACCATAATTCAAAAAGAGACATGTACCAAAATGTTCATAGCAGCCCTATTTACAATAGCCCGGAGATGGAAACAACCTAAGTGTCCATCATCGGATGAATGGATAAAGAAGATGTGGCACATATATACAATGGAATATTACTCAGCCATAAAAAGAAATGAAATTGAGCTATTTGTAATGAGGTGGATAGACCTAGAGTCTGTCATACAGAGTGAAGTAAGTCAGAAAGAGAAAGACAAATACTGTATGCTAACACATATATATGGAATTTAAGAAAAAAAAATGTCATGAAGAACATAGGGGTAAGACAGGAATAAAGACACAGACCTACTAGAGAATGGACTTGAGGATATGGGGAGGGGGAAGGGTAAGCTGTGACAAAGTGAAAGAGCGGCATGGACATATATACACTACCAAACGTAAGGTAGATAGCTAGTGGGAAGCAACCACGTAGCACAGGGGGATCAGCTCGGTGCTTTGTGGCTGCCTGGAGGGGTGGGATGGGGGGGTGGGGGGGAGACGCAAAAGGGAGGGGATATGGGAACATATGTATATGTATAACTGAATAATTTGTTATAAAGCAAAAAATAAAAAAATTAAAAATTAAAAAAAATATACACAAAGTTCTGCCACTTGTTGGTTTATCATATAAAATGCATATCACTTGAAATGAAAAAGCACAGATGTAATCAGTTTTAATTACTGTATATTATTTCATATTATGGCTACATCATAGTTTATTCAACTGTTCCCATATTTATGGACATTTAAATTACTCTCAGTGGGTCTTTTGGCATTAAAAATAATACAGAAATAAACACACCTGAATATATGACCCTAAGTGCTAGTATACTTATTTAAGTCTCCAAGAAAGATTTTCAAAGGTGAAATGACTGGGTCAAAGATATGAATGTTTAAAAACTTATTGTTAAATATTGCCAAATATTTTCCAAAAGTTTGTAAAAATTCATATTTTACCAATAATAATAATAATATTTGCTTTTCAAATATTATTCAACATATTAGGTAGACTTTAGCTAATATTATAACAAGATAGGGCAACAAAACAGTAAAAAATGTATAAAAAGAAGGGTAAAAATATTTAAAACTATTCTTCAATATTTAATATTATTGTATCATTTTGTATATCTATTAACCCCAAGAGATTCTATTAAAAACAGTAGAATTAATAATTGAATTGGTAATGTGTTTGTATATGAAGTAAATATGCAAAGGTAAGCTGTTTTTCAGCAAAAGTCAGTTGAAAATGGTATTGAAAAATAACCCATTTTCAATAAAACTTAAAAATATGAAAATACCTAAGAATAAATTTAACATAAGATATAAAACTTATATGAAGAAAAAAGAAAAAGAAATTAACATAAATATGTTGAACACATAAAAGCTAAATAAATGAAAAGAGAGACCATGTTCTTATATGGAACACATATATATCTCACTTTTTCTTCAAATAATACTCAGTTAAAGCAATTTTTATCTGAACCCAATATGTTTGAATTGTACAAAATGATTGAAAATGTTATAAAATAATAAATGTGGAAAAACTGTCAAATTTTTGGAAATAAGAAAAGATAGCTACTACACCTTACCAGCTATTAAAAGTTATTACAAGGCACTGGGGGAGTGAAGTTGTTATAGCTTTTCAACTAGGCTTAGATCCATGTCCATGCCAAGCAAAATGACTTAGAACAATGGATAGAGTTCAAGCAACTACAGAAACAGGAAAATGAGGAAGGACATCTTAGAAAAGAGATTTGGAGTGGAAGTCCAAAATTCTATGTGTAACTCTATCCAAATTTCTGAGTAACCCCTGATCTCGCATGTATGAGGCAGAAACCAGGCAGCCCAGCTAAAATTAAATGAACTAAACAGAGATTTCTTCTGTGGCCAAGTCCAGGAGGGGCACAGGTTCAGTTATGTTAATCACTTAATAAAGCAAAATATTAGTACTCTTCAGAAACAGAACCCTGAGTCTCTAAAATATATCTCAATATTCAGGAGACAGTTCAATATCACTAGGCTTATGAAGAAAAAGAAGAAATTTAGAAAAAGGACTGACCCTGAGATGACCAAGATGTTGAAATAGGCACACACCGTAACTATGTTCAAAGACTAGGGCCTCCCTGGTGGCGCAGTGGTTGAGAGTCCGCCTGCCGATGCAGGGGATACGGGTTCGTGCCCCGGTCTGGGAGGATCCCATATGCCGCGGAGCGGCTGGGCCCGTGAGCCATGGCCGCTGGGCCTGCGCATCCGGAGCCTGTGCTCCGCAACGGGAGAGGCCACAACAGTGAGAGGCCCGCATACCGCAAAAAGAAAAAAAAAAAAAAAAAGACTAAAGTAATATATGCTCATAATGAACACACGGGAAATCTCAGCTGAGAAATAGAAATTATAAAAATGAGCCACATAGGACTTCCCTGGTGGTGCAGTGGTTAAGAATCCTCCTGCCAATGCAGGGGACACCAGTTCCATCCCTGGTCAGGGAAGATCCCACATGCCATGGAGCAACTAAGCCCATAAACCACGACTACTGAGCCTGCGCTCTAGAGCCCGCACGCCACAACTACTGAAGCCTGTGTGCCTACAGCCCAAGCTCCACAACAAGAGAAGCCAGCACACTGAGAAGCCTGCGCACTGTAATGAAGAGTAACCCCCACTCACCACAACCAGAGAAAGCCCACACACAGCAGTGAAGACCCAATGCAGACAAAAAAAAAAAAAAAAAAAGAGCCATGTGAAATTATGAAACAAATACACAATAATGATTTTTAAAAATCAGAGAATGATCATGATAACAGAGTGGAGATTTTTATTAAAGGCATGCAAACTTGCACATATATCAATAGGAACTATGCAGTAGGGAAAATAGAGTAAAAATATATTGTCTTAAAATAAAAAAAATTATTATTTTAAGTCTATCAAAAAAGTAATTAGAGTTCCAGAAAGAGAAGAGAGAAAGTAGAGAAAAAAAAATCTTTTGAAGAAACAATGTTTGATAAAACCTGAATTTTGGTGAGAGACATAAATATACAGACTCAGGAAGTTCAATAAACCTCAATTATGACAAATGCAAATACAAAGAAAAGGACACCTAGACATATTATAGTCAAATTGATGAAATCCAAACATAAAGAGGGAAATCTTGAAAGTAGCTAGAGAAAAGCAACACATTACCTATGGGAGAAGATGACAGGTAGTGGAATGATGCATTTAAAGTACTGGAAGAAAATGTCCTTCAAGAATGATGTTGAAATAAAGGAAAACATGAAATAAAGATAACAGAAAATGAAGATACTTGTCACCAGCACACATGCTATACAAGAAATGCAAAATGAATACTTCAGAGTAAAGTGAAATTATATCAGATGGGAATATATATTTGAAGGAAGAAATAAATACAACCAGATATTGTAATTCTGAAAACAAATATTAAAAAAATTTTACTCAATATATTTAAAATACATACAACTATTTAAAGCCAAAATTATAACATCATAGCATGGGGTTTATAATGTCTGTAGATGTAACATACATGACAAAAATAATATAAAGAACAGAGGTGGAGAAATATGGTTGCAAGCTTCTTATATTTTATGAAAAGTGATACAATATTAATTTCAAGTAGGGCAGGGAAAATTTAAGGATGTATATTATAATCCCTAACGCAAACCTAAGAAAATAATTCAAAGAAATATACCTAAAATGTCAATAGATTAAAGAAAAGTCCTAAAATATTTAATTAACTCAAAATCTTTGGCAGAAATAAGGAACAGAGAAACAAAAAATAGAGGGACAAATGATAACAAACAGTAAAATGGCAGACTGAAGTCATGTCATAACAACAGTTACATTAAATTTTACATGGTCTAATCACTCCAACTGAAAAGCAATGATTATCAGAATGAAAAAAATAGCAGGATTCAACTCTATGTTGTCTGTAAGAGACCAACTTTAAATATAAAGACAAAGGTAGAAGGAAATTGATAGAAAAAATATACATGCAAATAGAATGCATAAGACCACTGGAGTGGTTATATTAATATCAGATAAAATAGGTTTCCAGACAAAGAATATGCAAGAGTTAAGATATATTGTAGTAAAAGGTTAACTCATCAAAGACATGAAAATCATACATGTTTATGTAACTAATAACAAATCTTCAAAATTCCAAAAACAAAAGTTGACAGACTAAATGAGAGGACTAGATAATTCCATAAAATAGTAGATGTTAATATCCCTCTCTCAGCAATCGATAGAATGACTAGACAAACATATAAATCAGGAAAGACAGATAAAATGAACACTATCAACCACCTTGGACTAATTAATATTTACAAAATATTATAGATAGCAATTGAAGAATGCACATGCTTATAAGTATACATAACATTCATCTAGACAGACCATATGCTAAGCCATAAACCAGACTCCAATATATTTAACAAAATTAAAATCATACAGAATAATTTCTCTCACCAAATAGATCAAATAGATTTGGAAATTAAAGCACATTTATAAATAACTCCTGGATCAAATTAGAAATCACAATGGAAAATTTTAAATGTCTGAAACAAAATTATAAGGAAAATACAAAATAACAAAATTCATGGGATCAGATAAATCAGTGTTTCTGAGGGATTTATAGCTGCAAATCCCCCTAATAAAAATGAAGATCATTATAAGATCTCTGTCTTCACTACACTACACCATTACAAGTGCACACACAAACGCACTCACACACACACACACACACACATACACACACACAGAGCTTATGACCATAAGAAAACACAAATAGCTGGCAGAGACTAGCAACCAGCAATAGTGGGAAGGATAAGGGAATATATATCCTTTGGTATAGGGAAAGGAGGGTCATAATTTTAAAATAAATTTTTATTTTATTGGGAAAGGATAGTTTATATAAATAGCTAAAATTAGCTAGAGATTAGGAATAATATTATGTTCCTATCATATGAGTAAATATTTAAATTTAATAATAATAATTTAAAAGAATATTTGTATTACATTGTTATTTATTCTTAAACAAAATAGAAAAATCAGAATCCATAAAGCAAAATATTGATATTATAGATCCCATAAATTTTAAATTATTCATTGACAAAATATATCATAAACAATGTTAGAAGAAACAGATTATGAAAAAATGTATGCAGCATATCTCAGATAGAATACAGATTTCTTTGATATATAGACAGAGTTTACAAATTAATTTTAGAATATGAATAAAATAATGCAATTCAGGGCTTTCCTGGTGGCACAGTGGTTGAGAGTCCACCTGCCGATGCAGGGGACATGGGTTCGTGCCCTGGTCCGGGAGGATCCCACATGCCTCAGAGCAACTGGGCCCGTGAGCCATGGCCACTGAGCCTGCGCGTCCAGAGCCTGTGCTCTGAAACGGGAGAGGCCACAACAGTGAGAGGCCGCGTATCGCAAAATAAATAAATAAATAATGCAATCCAGAAAAGAAGTAATATTGGAAAATAAATAAGCAAGTTGTTTAGCTTTCCTGTTAATCAAGTAAATGCCATTTAAAACAGTGATGTATCTTTTTTTGGTCCAAAATATTGGCAACAAATTTTTTAAATTGATAAAATCATGTTAGCATAATTAGATTTTTTTCATCAACCATATCTATCTGGAAAGTTAAAGTTCTAAAGTGGTATTTGAAGCAAAATAAACTTGGGAGCAAGAGCAGGAAGTGCTAGATTATGAGCACTTGGAAAACAAAAGCCAGTGATTCACAAGCCTGGACAGTCAACAATAAAGGCAGCCACAGAAAAGATGGAGGAGCTGAGGAACAATCATATCAGGAGTAGGTCAAACTTGACCTCAACAGCAGCTGTTTAAAAATAATAATAAAATGTAGGGACCTATCATGCAGAAGAAAATTGCTTCAACTTCCCCAGCAGGGCACTATAACTACTAGTTGCAGGGCAAAAGAATCTCACGGTATCCTGAGCCCGCAATTCACTTCCCCCATAGGGAACCTGCCACTAAACATTTTCTGCTCCTTAGAAAAAGTGAAGTGTAGTTGAATCTGTCTGGCTCTGTGGCCAGACGGACTGCATTAGAATGCCTGCTTTCTACAAAGCCTCACTTTCTTCATCTAAAAAATGTAGGTATTATCTACACTGTGAGGATTAAATAAAAGAGCAGTGAAAGTTAATGGCACAGTCTCTGGAACAGTGGAAATGTGTACCAAAAGTTAACTCTCCTTCTTTTCCAATTGCCTGTGCAGATCAAATTAAGCATCAGGGATGCTTTGTACATATTGCTAGTTCAGTAAGCCAATTAGTAATCCTTAGACTTCATGTCAATTGACAGAATCATTTGATAAAATACCAGACATGAAAGAGTTCTTGAGTTGAATTTGTCTACTGAGGGGAAAAAAAATATTGTTTAACACTTACACTTTAATCTTACTTTTACCTAAATGACTCCTTTCAGGTTTATTCTCCTTACTTCATTCTTAGGTACAGTGGCAAAAACATTGGAATTAGAGTTTGAAAAACTTCATTCAAGACCCAACTGTTTTTTAGACTAATCAGCTAACATCTCTTACCCATGAACTTTTTAATAAGAAAGAGGTAATAATAAGAGCTACCTCATCATGGTATTTCAAAAATCAAAAAAATATTGTCTATAAGAATCCTTCTTTTGGCCAAATATAAAAGTCCTTCTCTTAGTTTGGTCCCCCTCCAAAACAAATAATGAGATAAAGATTCTTAAGACGGTCATTTTGGGGTGAATGCAAATGAAAACAAAAACAACAGCAAATACTAGGAGATGAGAGAAGTGAGAGAGAGAAGGGGAGAAGATAGAGTGATAGATTAAAGATAGACACATATTTTAAGATCCCTGTTATTGAAAGCAAGGATCTATCTCCCTGCTCCTTCATCCTGGTGGGAGGAGAAAGGGTAGGGTCATGACTTCCTTGACTGAGTATGGCAGAGGAATGCTGGTGCCAATATCCAAGATGAAGCCTTAAGAGACCCACGGCTTCCAATTTCTGTCTCTTGAAATACTTGGTTTTATGATGCTAAGCTGCTATGTATGAAGGCTAACTACCAGCTAGAGAGATCAGGTAGAAAGGCTGATAATTCATGGAAAGAGGGAGGGACCCAGCTAGGCTCAGTTTTTCAGCTATCCCTGTTGAGGCACTAGGCATGTGAGCAAAATCATTTTGGATCCTTCATGCCAGTGCAGCAACTAGCTGAACACCACTGAGAGTCCCCACTTAATGCTGTACGAATCAGAAATGTGTAGCTGGGCACTACCCAAATTCATGATTCATAAACTTGTGAAACAGTAAAATGCTTGTTATTTTAAGCCACTAATATTTAGAGTAGTTTGTTAGACAGCAGTAAATACTCCAAATAGCCAAAACGAGCACGTCATCAAGCCTGCTACCACTGTGAGCAAATGAAGCTTAATCCAGGAAAATTCTAGGAAACAGTGTCAAACACATCTTAGAGTTATCCCACTGGAAGGATGAGAGAGCTGGAGTAGTTATACATCCACTGTTGGTTGAATGCCAATTCTCTCTAGCTACCAGTGAAATCTACAGTAGCACATCCTAAAGTGGTGAGTCCCAAGAGATACAGGCACAGCTGACAGCATCTTCCACTCTCCTATAAAATGTAAAGTGTTTTAGCAGGTTTTCCTTTGCTTTCTTACTGATATCAAAATTCTACTTTGCCTGATCCTGATTCTGGTATTTTTTTTTTCAATGAAGCCTTCCTTGATATTTACTTTTTTATTTTTTGAAGAACCCAAAGGAAGAAATTTCTGAATTTTTATTTATTTAAATCCATTCTTCCTTTTTTATGTCTTTCTAGTATTATTCTAATAGTTTTTTAAATCAGCTTTTATAAATCCTAAAACAAAATACTACTATCCTCACCGAGACAGAAAAAGCTATAATTTTTTGCATTTACAAATTTTAGTTCCCAGTGTTACTACCTTGAATTTAAGAACAGTTAAAAGCCAAATGAACCTGTCTATGAAGCAGAAATAGAATCAGGGACACAGAGAATAGACTGGTGGCTGCCAAGGGGGTGGGGGGTGGCAGAGGGCTGGATTGGGAGTTTGGGATTAGCAGATGCAAACTGGTATGTATAGAATGGATAAACAACAAGGTCCTACTGAATAGCACAGGGAACAATATTCAATATCCTGTGATAAACCATAATGGAAAAGAATATGAAAAAGAATGTGTATATATATATATATGTGTGTGTGTGTGTGTGTGTGTGTGTGTGTGTGTGTCTGTATAACTGAGTCACTTTACTGTACTGCAGTAATTAACACAACATTGTAATTCAACTATATTTCAATAAAAAATAAATTTTAAAAAAATGTTAAAAGTTAAAATTACAACAGCATTTAACTACCACAGAAATTTTGAAAAATGACAAAAAAGAACAATTAAAAGCCAATGGTCATATATATAAATAACTACCAATTAAAAATGTTTTAAACTTTTGGTTGTCTATCCCATTTGGGGCTGGTTCTTTGAGTTTGATTTTATAGACAAATGGTTATGGCACAGGGACTACAGCCAGACTTCCTGAATTTTAATCTCTGCTTAGACACCTACTAATTCTGTGCTCTTGGGAAACTGTTAATATTTCTGTGGCTTCAGAATATTTCATTATTGGTTCAAAGGGAGGAAAATAATAGTATTGTATTTATAGGAATGATATGCGTATTGAATAAATTATTAAATATAAAGTATTTGCAATAGTGTCAGGCATATTAATATAGGACCTTAAAAATTATCTTAAAAATCATAATATAAAATGTAGAGATGACATAAAGATCTAAATTTGTCAAAAGACTATCAAGAGGCCCAAATAAATTATAATTCCTTGTAATGTCTTTGCACCAACATAACTGAAAATGGTTATAGAATCATAACTTTCTCAGAGCAGAACATTCTCTAATATTTTTAGGCTATCACTTGAACAGAACTGTCATGTGCAAGTAGCACTGCATAGATCAAGAAACAGAGATGATAAAAAGCCTTAGTGCAGACATTTAGTGTACATTTTAATGCCATCCACAGACTCTTTCTAGGTCTGGGAACCAAGTGGTCAAATTTCACTCAGTAATCTTACTCATTTTTCTTAGTGCAAGATCTGCCTTTTAGACCTTCGGATTGAAAATTGGAGAAGATATCAGCATACAAGCAATTTTATAGTTTAATGAGCTTAAGCAAAATCTTTTTTATAACTCAGATTCTCTAATACAATTCAAAATTGCAATTCAAGCTTGGAAAAAGAAAAATCTACCTCTGGGATAAGCTAGAGAGGGGAAAATGTATGGAAATGACATTCTTTTACTGTTCTCCCTTTCATATGATATTTTGTAATTAATGACTGTTGTTCTCTGAGTTCCCACTGAAATTACTGCTTTGCTCTCTTCCCTCCTGGTAACTTTCACAATGATTTGTATCGAATGTCAGAGGCAAAAACTACTGCTATGAATTAGGCTACCAAATTCTAAAGACTAATTGACAATTTTTTTCCATAGTATATAGCACCATGCTTAAAATCCTAGTCAATATCTAGTCTTTTCTCGATCTTAACTCTTTACCTGTGCTCAAGACCAGTCCTGAAAATAGGTCAAATTTTCTCTAGTGCCTGTGACTCTCATTAGGCCAATTAGAACCGATCATGAGGCCAAGGCTTGATGTTACTCTTTGCTAAAAACAGCTGCCAGGTGCCCCACTTCTCTGCTCTCTCCTCCTCCTGACACAATGCTCATAATCATTGAAGCTGGGTCATGCCCTCATGATGGTTCATTTTATTACTTCTCTAGTGAAGGTTGGAAATTTTCCATAATAAGGTAAAAACATACTAAAGAGATTATTACTCATCTTTATATTTTACCAGAAGTTTTATTTAAACATGTTCCTGCCAAAAACTTTTAAAGAATTTTGACAACTTATCAATACAGGAAGCTTTTAAGCAGTACAACATTGCAACTAATCTGTCTATTCATCCCCTTCTCCTCTGTTGGCTAGAAAACAAACACTGGATGAAAAGGATCATAAGGCAAAAAAAATATTTTCTTAAATGTGAACTTTTATTAAGCAATAGTGAACTTTTTAATTGGACTGTCATGACTGAAGTATTTCTCAATGAATTCATTGCTAGATGTCTTCCAACCACTCTGAAACATGATAAAAGAAAGCTCATGCCAAGCCTCTCTGCAGTGAGTTAGCAATACTTAATAAAAATGTGTCTAAATTCAGTAAAGCAAAATCTAATGTTTTTTCCCCATACTTTTACTTCCACTCCTTTCCTTCTCCATGCTTTCCTTTAACAGTAACTCAGAAAACTTAAAAAACTTTAGAAATAGTGGAGTCATATTTCATATAAGACTTAGGTTTTACTAGTAATTCATAAGGTAGAGTTAAAATTACCCTTGTTAATTTCTTAACATTTCACCTTCAGTTTAACTGAGAACGCAATCCTGCTTAGTACTGTCTATAAATATGCCAACTAAACATTACCATATATTTTATCACATAAAAGAGAAAGAGAGGGAGTGGAAAAGATAGAAGAATGGTAAGACAAAATGCTCAGGATTGGTAATATTGCCTGCATTGACCATATCCTTGCTTCCCTCTAGTTTAACTTTTTTGTCACACACACACACACACACCTAACAAAGCTCCTCTCTTTCTCTGTCTCTCATCTTCTACCTCTATTCTTCCCTTCTTTTCTCCTTCCTTCCTTCATTATTGGTGTACATGAAGAAGAAAAGAAGGAGTGGAGAGACAGGAATACTTGAATCAGTGTAAGTTAGTCTATGACACAGCCTTATTACATTATTTTTATTCCTTTTAGTTGAACAATAAAATATCTTTTAAGAAGTTCAAGATAGTCCCTCTCATCAGGAAACTTACACAAGCCTCTTTGATAGCCTCATCCACCAGAGGGCAGACAGCAGAAGCAAGAAGAACTACAATCCTGCAGCCTGTAGAACAAAAACCACATTCACAGAAAGACAGACAAGATGAAAAGGCAGAGGGCTATGTACCAGGTGAAGGAACAAGATAAAACCCCAGAAAAGCAACTAAATGAAGTGGAGATAGGCAACCTTCCAGAATGAGAATTCAGAATAATGATAGTGAAGATGATCCAGGACCTTGGAAAAAGAATGGAGGCAAAGATCGAGAAGATGCAAGAAATGTTTAACAAAGACCTGGAAGAATTAAAGAACAAACAAACAGAGATGAACAATACAATAACTGAAATGAAAACTAAAGTAGAAGGAATCAATAGCAGAATAACTGAGGCAGAAGAACGGATAAGTGACCTGGAAGACAGAATGCTGGAATTCACTGCTGCAGAACAGAATAAAGAAAAA
This sequence comes from Mesoplodon mirus, assembly GCF_964341445.2. Classification (NCBI taxonomy): domain Eukaryota; kingdom Metazoa; phylum Chordata; class Mammalia; order Artiodactyla; family Ziphiidae; genus Mesoplodon; species Mesoplodon mirus. The sequence continues at coordinate 50,485,976 of NC_138984.1, forward strand.
AGAATGAAAAGAAATGAAGACAGCCTAAGAGACCTCTGTAACAACATTAAATGCAACAACATTCACCTTATAGGGGTCTCAGAAGGAGAAGAGAGAGAGAAAGGACCAGAGAAAATATTTGAAGAGATTATAGTCGAAAACTTCCTTAACATGGGAAAGGAAATAGTCACCCAAGTCCAGGAAGCAAAGAGAGTCCCATACAGGGTAAACTGAAGGAGAAACACGCCAAGACACATAGTAATCAAATTGGCAAAAATTAAAGACAAAGAAAAATTATTGAAAGCAGCAAGGGAAAAATGACAAATAACATACAAGGGAACTCCCATAAGGTTAACAGCTGATTTCTCAGCAGAAACTCTACAAGCCAGAAGAGAATGGTATGATATACTTAAAGTTATGAAAGGGAAGAACTTACAACCAAGATTACTCTATCCAGCAGGGATCCCATTCAGATTTGATGGAGAAATCAAAAGCTTTACAGGCAAGCAAAAGCTAAGAGAATTTAGCACCACCAAACCAGCTTTACAAAAAATTCTCTAAGTGGGAAACAAAAGAGAGGAAAAGGATCTACAAAAACAAACCCAAAACAATTAAGAAAATGGTCATGGGAACATATATATCAATAATTACCTTAAACGTGAATGGATTAAATGCTCCAACCAAAAGACACAGGCTTGCTGAATGGATACAAAAACAAGACCAATATATACATGCTGTCTAGAAGAGTTCCAATTCAGACTTAAGGACACATACAGACTGAAAGTGAGGGGATGGAAAAAGATATTCCATGCAAATTGAAATCAAGAGAAAGCTGGAGTAGCAATACTCATATAAGGTAAAATAAACATTAAAATATAGAATGTTACAAGAGACAAGGAAGGAGGAAGGACACTACATAATGATCAAGGGATCAATCCAAGAAAAAGATATAACAATTATAAATATATATGCACCCAACATAGGAGTACCTCAATACATAAAGCAACTGCTAACAGCTACAAAAGAGGAAATCGACAGTAGCATAATAATAGTGGGGGACTTAAGCACTCACTTACACCAATGGAGAGATCATCCAAAATGAAAATAAATAAGGAAACAGAAGCTTTAAATGACACAACAGTCCAGAAAGATTTAATTGATATTTATAGGACATTCAATCCAAAAACAGCAGATTACACTTTCTTCTCAAGTGTGCACAGAACATTCTCCAGGATAGATCATATCTTGGGTTACAAATCAAGCCTCAGTACATTTAAGAAAACTGAAATCATATCAAGCATCTTTTCTGAACACAACACTATGAGATTAGAAATGAATTACAGGGAAAAAACGTAAAAAAGACAAACACATGGAGGCTAAACAATACGTTACTAAATAACCAAGAGATCACTGAAGAAATCAAAGAGGAAATAAAAAAATACCTAGAGACAAATGACAATGAAAACATGATGATCCAAAACCCATGGGATGCAGCAAAAGCAGTTCCAAGAGGGAAGTTTATAGCTATACAAGCCTACCTCAAGAAACAAGAAAAATCTCAAGCAAACAATCTAACTTTACACCTAAAGGAACTAGAGAAAGAAAAACAAACAAAATCCAAAGTTAGCAGAAGGAAAGAAATCATAAAGATCAGAGCAGAAATAAATGAAATAGAAACAAAGGAAACAAGAGCAAAGATGAATAAAACTAAAAGCTGGTTCTTTCAGAAGATAAACAAAATTGATAAACCATTAGCCAGACTCATCAAGAAAAAGAGGGAGAGGACTCAAATCAATTAAATTAGAAATGAAAAAGGAGAAGTTACAACAGACACCGCAGAAATACAAAGCATCCTAAGAGACTACTACAAGCAACTCTATGCCAATAAAATGGACAACCTGGAAGAAATGGACAAATTCTTAGAAAGGTATAATCTTCCAAGACTGAACCAGGAAGAAATAGAAAATATGAACAGAGGAATCACAAGTAATGAAATTGAAATTGTGATTAAAAATCTTCCAACAAACAAAAGTCCAGGACCAGATTGCTTCACAGGTGAATTCTATCAAACACTTGGAAAAGAGCTAGCACCCATCCTTCTCAAACTCTTCCAAAAATTTGCAAAGGAAGGAACACTCCCACACTCATTCTATGAGAACACCATCACCCTGATACCAAAACCAGACAAAGATACTACAAAAAAAGAAAATCACAGACCAATATCACTGATGAATATAGATGCAAATATCCTCAACAAAATACTAGCAAACAGAATCCAACAACACATTAAAAGGATCATACACCATGATCAAGTGGGATTTATCCCAGGGATGCAAGGATTCTTCAATATACCCAAATCAATCAATGTGATACACCATATTAACAAATTGAAGAATAAAAACCATATGATCATCTCAATAGATGCAGAAAAAGCTTTTGACAAAATTCAACACCCATTTATGACAAAAACTCTCCAGAAAGTGGGCATACAGGGAACCTACCTCAACATAATAAAGGCCATATATGACCAACCCACAGCAAACATCATTCTCAATGGTGAAAAACTGAAAGCATTTCCTCTAAGATCAGGAATGAGACAAGGATGTCCACTCTCACCACTATTATTCAACATAGTTTTGGAAGTCCTAGCCTCGGCAATCAGAGAAGAAAAAGAAAAGGAATACAAATTGGAAAAGAAGAAGTAAAACTGTCACTGTTTGCAGATGATATGATACTATACATAGAGAATCATAAAAATGTTACCAGAAAACTACTACAGCTAATCAATGAATTGGGTAAAGTTGCAGGATACAAAATTAATGCACAGAAATCTCTTGCATTCCTATATACTAGTGATGAAAAATCTGAAAGAGAAATTATGGAAACACTCCCATTTACCATTGCAACAAAAAGAATAAAATACCTAGGAATAAACCTACATAGGGAGACAAAAGACCTGTATGCAGAAAACTATAAGACACTGATGAAAGAAATTAAAGATGATACCAACAGATGGAGAGATATATCATGTTCTTGGATTGGAAGAATAAAAAAAAAAAAAAAGAAGTTCGAGACTATACAGCCTCCTCTCCTGTCACAATGCAAAGCACACTGGGGTCACGAATCATGAACTCATCAGTGCTTCCCCTGACCAGGTCTATGACACGATCATTCTTAATTTCTCAAAGGTAGCAGAGAATCTTAATGTTCTAGATTGAATTTTTTTTTAATTTATCAAAGTAAGTACTCCTACTCTTGGAAAATGAATATGTTGGTTACAAATGAGAGAGGCTTAATCAGCTTAAGCAATACATAGAAATATATTGGTTCTCTTCATTGGGAAAGAATTCACAGTAACTTACAAAATCCCTAAAACAAAAAATTCTACAAGTTTTATGGAAACACAGAAGACCCCGAATAGGCAAAGCAATCTTGAGAAAGAAAAACAGAGCTGGAGGAATCAGGCTCCCCATCTTCAAACTATACTACAAAGCTACAGTAATCAAGACAGTATGGTACTGTCACAAAAACAGAAATATAGATCAGTGGAACAGGATAGAAAGCCCAGAGATAAACCCACACACCTATGGTCACCTAATCTATGGCAAAGGAGGCAAAAATATATAATGGAGAACAGACACCCTCTTCAATAAATGGTGCTGGGAAAACTGGATAGCTACATGTAAAATAATGAAATTAGAACACTCCCTAACACCATACGTAAAAATAAATTCAAAATGGATCAAAGACCTAAATGTAAGGCCAGACACTATAAATCTCTTAGAGGAAAACATAGGCAGAACACTCTTTGACAGAAATCACAGCAAGATATTTTTTGACCCACCTCCTAGAGTAATGAAAATAAAAACAAAATAAACAAATGGGACCTAATGAAACTTAAAAGCTTTTGCACAGCAAAGGAAACCATAAATGAGATGAAAAGACAACCCTCAGAATGGGAGAAAATATTTGCAAATGAAGCAATGTACAAAGGATTAATCTCCAAAATATATAAACAGCTCATGCAGCTCAATATCAAAAAAACAAACAACCCAATCAAAAAATGGGCAGAAGGCCTAAATAGACATTTCTCTACAGAATACATACAGATGGCCAAGAGGCACATGAAAAGATGCTCAACATCACTAATCATTAGAGAAATGCAAATCAAAACTACAATGAGTTATCACCTCATACCAGTCAGAAAGGCCATCATCAAAATATCTACAAACAATAAATGCTGGAGAGGGGTGGAGAAAAGGAAACCTTCTTTCACTGTTGGTGGGAATGTAAATTGATATAACCACTATGGAAAACAGTATGGAGGTTCCTTAGAAAACTAAAAATAGAGTTACCATATGACCCAGGAATCCCACTCCTGGGCATATACCCAGAGAAAACCATAATTCAAAAAAACACATGCACCTTAATGTTCACTGCAGCACTATTTACAATAACCAGGACATGGAAGCAACCTAAATGTCCACCAACAGAAGAATGGATAAAGAAGATGTGGTACATATATACAATGGAATATTATTCAGTCATAAAAAGGAACTAAATTGGGTCATTTGTAGAGATGTGAATGGACCTAGAGACTGTCATACAGAATGAAGTAAGTCAGAAAGAAAAAAAAAATATCATATGTTAATGCATATATGTGGAATCTCAAAAAAATGGTATAGATGATCTTATTTGCAAAGGAAAAGTAGAGACACAGAAGTAGACAACAAATGTATGGATTCCAAGTAGGAAGGGGGGGTGGGATGAATTGGGAGATGGGGATTGACATATACATACTATTGATACTATGTATAAAGTAGATAACTAATGAGAACCTACTGTATAGCACAGGGAACTCTACTCAGTGCTCTGTGGTGACGTAAATGGGAAGGAAATCCAAAAAAGAGGCGATGTATGTATACGTGAAGTTGATTCACTTTGGTGCACAGTAGAAACTAACACATTGCAAAGCCACTATAGTCCAATAAAAATTAAAAATAAAATAAAATAAAATATCTCATGTACCCTTGAAGAAACTGAAGCTCAGGTAAGAGAAAAGTCTTTGTGTCTACAATTTTTTTAAAATTGTAATGATATCTTAATATTTTTAGACTATCAGGGTGCCATAATATTTTAACAATTAATCTAAACAGAACTCTAAAAAAAAAGTAGGAAAAATAATAGGTCTCATCTGAAACAATGTATAGGAATTAACCTTAGACAATTGAGAGAAATCTTCCAAAGTGTGTGTGTGTGTGTGTGTGTGTCTGTGTATATACATATATATATATATATTATATATATATATATATATATGTAATATATATAATATATATATATATGGTGCTAGAAAATAAATAAATAAAGAAGTGCTGCAAGTTCCAGGGCCTCAAAGATTTGAACCAGGATCTAGTCAGCTGCCAAAAGTTTGGGACACACTTCTCACAGCAAGGCAATTCAAGGAGAAATAAAGCTTCCTTTTCCAATGTCTTCATAGTAATCTCAGAAGCTTGTGTCTGAGGCTTACCTCTAAGGTATTTATTATTCCCTAGAAAATTTGTTACTGCCATTGGCCAAACCTAGAACACACATCTATACCTATAATCCAAGGGTTGGATATCTTCTCAGAAGAAAGAAAATAAGAGAAAAAATACACTTGACAGTCAAATACAATAGCTACTTTGTGGCCCTTGGGGACATTCATTAGGTTATGAAATCAGCTTTGTTATACCAAATGCTTTCTTTGTAACTCTCTATAATGTGTATTATGAACACATCCACACATCAGTCCCTAAATAGTCCAGACATTTACATTCTTAGAAAAATATCGTTTTCATTTAAAATTCTACATTTCACTTTCAATGCTAATATGATGAGCTAGATATGTTTAGATAGATAATTGGGACTCCACACATCTGGAATTTTAAAGCATTGTACTGGGAAAGGAAAGGGCAAGCTTTGGGGGTCTAATGAATTGCAAAAATAGGAGAATAAAAGATATCTGTACCAGGGAGTGAAAAATTAACAATGACAAAAAGAATTCTGACCAAAGATTTAATTCAATCTCAATATATTTTCTTAAAACTTCTTTGTCACTTAAATAAACTATGTCAAAAAAATGGGTTAAGGCAAAATGGACTAACTGATAAAGAAACTTAAAAGAACAAAAATCAATAGTCTAGTTCCTTTCTAAAACCTGAAGCCACAAAACGGAATTTCATCCCATTTTTGTCAATAGTTGTTTAAGAATACTTTGAAAAACTATAGAGGATTGCTATCATAGAGGTGAATAAATGGGCTAAAATCCAGAATAATCAATAGCATCTTTTTTCTTAGATTTATAAATATGTTTTGGATATATTCTGTAAGATCAGAGAATAATGAGATATGATAACATATTTAACTGATTATTCACAATCTGAAGAAAAAGTAATCAATCTTTAAATTCTTGAAATAAAGTCATTTCATGAAAATTCATAAGCTATATATACTTGTGTTAGGCCAAATATGAGTGCATAAAATATTAAGCTTTTTAAATTTAACATGACGTGCTTATACTGCTATTTGGTTTATTTACTTTCCAGTCTCACATAGAAATGCCGACGCTTCACCCTTTCCTCTCTAAACAAAGTGTACAGTGAAAATCCAGATAATTTTTAGAGTGTCTATGGATATATCTAATCACAGTCTTAGCAAGTTTTTTAAGATTTCCATTGAAAAAAATAAGGTTGATTATTTTCATATGGTCTAAGAAATGGTAACAAATTGTTGGGCAGCTATTTACCAGTCATTTTTAAGGCAATTTAAAACATAAATGCTTTATAATAGAGCATTTATCACAGATATTAACATATTTTATCAATATGAAATCTAAAGCTTGGAGACAATCTACGTCAACAGAGCCAGACAGAAATCAAACAGGTTCAACTCCAAAGCCAATACTACTGTATTTACTATAGTAAACTGTCTCCTAATTATAGACTTATACTGATGGGGAAAATAATTGTTCTCAACTATTTTTCTTCATTTCCTCTAAGTTGATTAGATGGCTCTATCCATTGCCATGTGACCTACAGCAGCTCCCTGAAGACAAAATATATTCCTTCCTAAGTGTCAGGCTTATCCGTTACTCACCTTGATCCATGGACCATGAATACGTGTGATGTATGTTATGTCTGAGTAAAAGCTTTAAGAGACACTGAACGTTTCTACCACTTTCTCTTTCTCTCTGCTTTGAGAACAGCATGTGACAAATACAGTTTTCTCCTCTTGCCTAATTCCCAGAATGAAAAAGATATGTGCAGCAGATAAACAACCAACAGCCACCAACATTTAATATCAAGGAGAAATAAATGTTTGTTGGTGTAAACCCTTGAGAACTGGTGCTACATGTTATTGCAAACAGCTGATAAGTATAAGAAGTACTGTGAATATGGATGAACAGAATATTATCACTCTAACAGGAATCTAGCCTTATTAGAATGTTAGGCTTTTCCATTATAAAGACAAAACTTCAAGGGGCGAATGCTGCTTTTTGTATTCAGTATTTGCTATTGGTAAGTAATTCTGATGCCTAGGAGTGCACCTTGGGAGCATGAAGACAAAAACAAAATATTAAGGATAGAAGGAAAAAACAGAAGGAATCTGGACACCCCCTGGCACTGTTGATTTACCACTCCAGGCCTAGAATGCAACCTCCAGACTCCTTCTAGTGGGAGAAAAATAAACACTGTATGTGTCTAATTGTTAAGTTCATATCACTTATGGCCAAATGAAATCTTAATTATAACAAGATGCCTTTGCAACTGCCTAAAAGTCCTTCATGTATGCCTTTGGAGTGAGATGGGGAAGAAAGGCATGAAGCTAGAAAGTGGGGAGGGAAGGAGAAGAAGAGAGGCAGAATTAGGAAATTCTTTACTGGATAAGAGGTATGAGCTCAGTTATGACAAACTTAGTTCTCCTCCAAACATCTATTTAAGAATTTCCTCAGAATAAAAAGATAAACCATAAAATTTCATCCTTCTGCAAAAGCATTAATTATATTTGTGAAATACTTCCTGGACATATTTGTGTGGTCCCTTGTGGAGTAAAAAACTTTACCACATGTTGACATAATTTCTCATATTATTCTTTTATTCATGATGTAAATCTTGCTCAGTCATAGTATATTATTCTTTGAGTAAACTGTTACATTCTATTTGCTAATGGTTAATGTGATAAGCTTGATCTATACTTACGTGATATTGATTTACAGTCCCTTTTTTACTACCAATATCAATTTTTATAGAATTATAAATTATTTGTCAAGTAGAGGAATTTTCATATTTTTCTATGTCTTTACATATTTTAAATAGCATTTACATTACCAATTCAAAAGTTAACTAACATTAATAAATGTAGCTATCTATAGTAGTTGGTGTATTTGAATGTTCCACTTATTCTACTGTCAACTTTAGACATTCATATTGACCATTTTGTCAACTCAGGTTATTTGGCCACAAAATTTGCCCTTCCTCTCTAGGTTTACAAGTTTTTAAATTAATAGATTACTTTTAGAACAGTTTTTGGTTTACAGAAAAACTGACTTGAAAGTACAGAGTTCCCATATATCCGCCCTCTCCTTCCCAACACTCCCCCACAGGTTCCCTTATTATTGATATCTTGAATCAGTATGTTTGTTATAATTGATGAGAGAATATTGATAATTATGAACAAAAATCCATAGTTTACCTTAGGGTTTATGTTTTGTGTTGTACAGTCTATAGGTTTAGACAAATGTATAACAACATTTAATCACCATTATAGTATCATACAGAATAGTTTTACTGCCCTAAAAATTCCCTATGCTCCACCTATTTATACTTTCCTCCCTCCCCTTAACTCCTGACAATCCCTGATCTTTTTACTGTCTTCATAGTTTTATCTTTTTCAGGATGTCATAGAGTTGGAAGCCTTTTCAGATTGGCTTCTTTCACCTAGCAATATCAATTTCTTTGATGTCTTTTTGACAGGAGGCCTCAAGCAGCCCAGTGTAAAGATGCTAATGGAGAGAAACTGAGATTTCATGACAAAAGTCAATAGCAACTTGTTGGCCATTGTGAGAGAGCCACCTTGGAAGCAAATCCTCTAGTTCCAGTCAAGCCTTCAGATAACTTCAACCCTGCTGATTGTGTAACAGCAACCTCATGAGAGACACTAAGTCAAACCTTGTACCCAAGCTCTGACTTACTCACAGAAATTAGGCGAGAGAATTTTTTAAGAAGGTAAGTTGCTGGGATAATTTTATATATAGCAATAGGTAATTAATCCATATACGTTTCCTCTAAAAATAAATTTTGCTGTGTCTCGTATGTTTTGGTAGGAACTGATATCATTGCACTGTTTTCTAAAGAATTTCTATTCTCTATTCTCATTTTTCTGTGCTATGCAGATTGCCTGAAAATATTTTTTGCCTTAATTTTCAAGAGCTGTCTTTGATTTTTACACAACTTTATTTCCCTTTAACTGGTGAATGACTTCTCCCCTAGTTAAATAATTCTCAAGTTGCAGTCATTTTCTTTCACCAGTTTATAAACAATAACAGCCTTCTGCCTTCTACTGCTGTGCAAAGTTCAATAATGGTCTGATTTTTTTTCCCCTTTTATACATAGGCTTTTCCTTGTTTTAATTTTCTGAACACTTGTAAGATTTCTCCTCTTGCTCATTTACCAGGATATGCCTGTGAGTATCATTGTTTGTTTTTTCTTCAATGCAGCCTATAACTTAGGTGAACATTTTATAACTGCAAATTCAGGTCCTTCTTCAGCTAAAGAAAATTGTCTGATATTTGCTTGCTCTCCCTCTTGTTTCTTTTTCTCCATCAGTAGAACCTATTATTCACATTCAGTCTCTCAGATCTGTTCTATAAGTCTTTCCCTTTTTACTTATTTCACTTGTCTGTGCTTTGAGATATTTCTTGCATCTGATCTTCTAAGGTATTAATTCAGTTTTCAATCCTGATTATGCTCTCCTTTAGTTCATAAACTCAGTTTTCTGACTTTGACTAGTGTACTTTTATGCTCCAGGAGGACTTTATAATGTTGCCATTAGAACTTTAAGGGCTACGATTTTTTTGTTGTTGTCTCTGTAATTCAAGATTCAAGATTTTTCCCTAGTAATTATGCATTACCAGGTACACATTTGATTATTCAACCTGATTATTTTCTGTGTATGGAGGCTATCAGAAGAGAAGTTATTTAGTTATTGGTTTTATTTGGGATCATGTCTAAATGTGGGACATCATTAAGATATAAACAGCAAAGGTATTACATATACTGTGAGTCTGTGGATTAAGGGCAAAATGCTAGCCCCTGCTTAAGGCCCTTGAAGAAGAAATTTCCCCTTATGGGTCTTTCCCGATTTCTGTATAGAGGAGACCCAACCTGCTTTCCCTCCCCCCCCACCCAATCTCACCCTTTTCTCTCAGTATTTTGAGAAGATCCAGCTTGTTCTTTTCGTTCCTTTCTGGCATTTTGACACTCTCACTAAAGGCTGTGGCATTCCTCCCAGATCTCAGTAATCCCCTCCACAAAAAGCTTCTCCTAGGAACCTCTGTATTCCACTAAATCTTTGGACTTTCTGGCCACATTCAAGACAATTTCCAATCCCCTACATCAGTCTTTAAAAGGATGCCCATAACCTTGTGCCCTCAGACCCTCCCAATAGCCTGTAAGTTTCAGCAACCACTTGGCTCAGGGGAGGCAAAGAACCTAGATTTGTCTGGGGAGGGTAGGGGAGGAGAGCCATGTTCAGGCTCTGCATTCCCAGAATTCCCTTTATTGTGTTGACAGGAAAAGATTTAGTACATGTATTAATTTTCTACTGTTGCCCTAACAAATTACCACAAACCAAACAGGTCAAAACAACATATTTTTTTTTTACTCACAGTGTCTGTAGGTCAAAAGTGTGAGCTGCAGAAATCAAGGTTTTGGCAGGGTTGCATTCCCTGCTGGAGGATCTAGAGAAATATCTGCTTCCTAGCAGTTCAGGGTGTTGGCTGAATTTTGTTCCCTGCAAATGTAGGATTGAGGGTCTCATTTCCCTATGACTGTCAGCTGGGAACAAGCTTTGCTCCTAGATGCTGCCCATATTCCTTCTCATGTTTTCCATTTGGTCCCTCCAGGTCTGGTAGGTCAAGTCTCTCTCATGCCTCTAAACTCTCCATCATTCTCTCCTGCAATATCTCTTTGAAAGTTCACTGCTTTTAAGTATTCATATGATTACACTGAACCCATCAGATAAACCATAATAACCCCCTCCCTATTTTAAAGTCCATAACCTTACTTACATCTGAAAAATCAATTCTTTCATGTCATGTAACACAGTCACAAAGTCTAGGGATCAGGGCATGATGTCTTGGAGGGCCATCTTGACTAACATGGCATATTTAAATACTGTTGGGAGAAATCCATTCTATATAGGTGGCTAAGTATAAAGAAGAAAGGTGATTATGTAAAATAAGAATAATGAATAGTATCCTAATTACAGATTATTTGATTGACATTAGAATGGAGAATGCATAGTTTCTATAAAGTTAGAGGAGGGAAAGTTTGGCTGGTAAAAGTGTATCCAAAGAAATTAAGGGATAAGGGAAGTTCAAGATGGAGAAAGTGGGTCACAGAGCCTAAAGCTTTAATGAGAATGAATAAAACAAAAAAAAAGTTTTACTTAATTTGGTAAGTAGATTTCCTTAAATACTTCTTAAGGAAAAGTTTCTAGGAAATGTTTGAGGTAGGGGAAGCAGTAGAAAACAGACTTCAGTGGATCAAGGAACTAATGAAAAAGTAACGTTGGATATATGTAATACACTTTGAATAGATGTGGATTGAAAATGCAAGGGGAAAAAAAGTATAACTGGAGCTAAATTGTCATGTAGTTATAGAGTACCCGTGTTTGAAGGGAGTTAAGAATTTTAAGAATATTTGCATGTTTGGAGATGGAGTGAGAGGAAAAACTAGGTGTCAAGAATGACTGTCAGATTTCTGTTGTTCATTGGCCAGATGGCGCTACAAACAGCTCATAGGAAACAGTGGAAAAGAACTCAACTGGAAGAGAAAAAGGATGAATTTACTGTTATGCTTTGTTGCACAGATTATTACTTACTCTTCCAATTCCCATGCATCCCTTTACTTTTACAGCACCGTAAATGTGTGCAGATGAGCAATGTTCTTGGCTAGAAGACATTATTTTCCAGCTTATTTGGCAGCTAGGGATGGCCAAGAGAGGGAAGTGGCCATCATTTTGTTGGGCTTCCTAGATGGCTCCTTAAACAGGACTAATGCAACTAGGAAGTAAAATTTCCTGCTGCCTTTCCCAACCTTCTTCCTTCTTATGTGAAATGTGTGAATATCTGTAGCTCCAAGAGCTTTCTTAGATCATGAGGTAATCTTGAAAAGGGAGTGATCTCAGTTTGGACATTGTAAAAAATAACTAATATTGAATCTCTTGAAGTTCAGAACCGAGAATTGTGAGGGCAATGAGAAAGGGGTTCCTTCAGAAAACAACATAAAGGTTGGCTAGATAGACTAATTAAGAAACTTACTTCACTCTCAGAGCAGATGATCTTTATTATTTCTGGTAATAGGATATGACAATTGCTATGTGCCAGTAAACCCATGTGTTTCTTAATGTTCTTTCACAAATGTGATTTTTTATGGTGGTGAACCTATTACTTCACTCTCATGTACTGACTGTGTTAAGGAAGAAATGTGCTTTTGAGTTTACGGTTTGATAAACCAAAAATAGCCAAATCCATGCCCAAAGGATAGGACAATAAATACAGAAATTTTAATCTTTCAGTTAGATTTCATGCTCTGATGGAACTTTGGGTTTGTCCCCCTAAAGAAAGGGATTAGTTTATCCCTTTCATAGAATGAAGGTTGTTCATGAGCAGCTGAGTAAACTAAGAGCCAAAATATGGCAGAACTGTCTTTTAATATCCATGCTTCTATTCTTTCTCATATATCAACCCAAAGTGATAAAAGAAAGAAAAAATGACATCAAACTAATGAAAATATCTAATAATGGCAGAACGTTGATTGAAACAAAGTAAAATAATTTTGTAATTTCTTCTTATGTTAATGAGGAATATTTTAGAGGCAACCTAATAATATCAATATTATGCTTGATTCCATTTTGGCCCTTACTTTCACATCAATTGCTTTCTTTCAAATGTATAAAAATATTCTGTCAAATTTTAGAGCTCCTAACAGCTTGTGTTTTCACAACAACTTATTTAACAACTTCAACTAACACCTTTAATTTCTAATTACTTTCATTGATACTGGTTCAGAAGGTGCAGAAACCCAAAACATTTATTCACTGTTATGTATAATAATATCTTCCTGTGATTTTTTTATCAGGATTATCCATAATTGGCCAATTTTAACACTACAGTGTTCAAATCTTAAAAGAAATCGAATAAGAAAAATGATAGTATTTGGTGTACTATCATTTTTCTTATTCAATAAGAGCAGGAACCCTCACTTTCCAAAAAAAATAAAAACAAAAAAAGGAAAATGATAGTAGAAAACAGTAGTATAATGGTCAAATTACGAAGGACTATGTAACTTGTTCAAAAGTCTTTTTCTTGTAACGATTTAGAATTAGAACTTTGTAATAATTATTTGGTTAAGTTCTGAATCACTCAACTTTTAATTTTTTCTTAATGGCTTTTTAATTTATTTATATAATATAGACAATTCATTAACTTTCTCTAATTTTCATAACAAAACAAATGAAAACTAAAAAAATGAGCATATTATTATTTCTAATTTTGACATAACTAAAATTTCGGGGCATCAAACATATAAGAACAATTATAAATTACTACAAGATATTTGTTTAAATATGCATTAATGTATAAATTTAGTTCTATTGATATTAAGTATAATTAAAAAAATAAATTTTCACAATTGGGCAGTAGTCTATTTTAAGTATTCAAGTCTTTGAAAGTGTTTATGTTTTAGAATCCCTGGCCAGCAGTTTTTTATCACAACAGTAGGTAAAATATTTTGATTTCTTCACATCCTAATAGCCATATTTTCCTTGCACCTCTTTATAAAATTTGCTTTTTTTCCAAATTCCTAAAAAATCTTGGATATATCTTTTTAACATCCATACTGCAAAGTGCATTTTTCTTCAATCTATTAATTGAGGTTCATGGAAGAATAGGAGGTAGATAAGGTGATATAAACAAGGTGGGGACAAGGATTCAGTAACTTGCAAATGATGACATATTCTTCATCCTTTTGGGAGACAACTTTCCATGAGTTGCATTTCTACATGTTTTGTAAGTGAGGCACTAATTGTCTTTTTTTTCTGTGCAGTTTCTGTAGTACTGGAAGATAGAAATAGTGTCTCCCTCCAGAACAAATGCAGGAATGTTCACAGCCTATTATAATATAAAAGATTTCGGCTCCCAAGCTCAGGGTTCCCTATAGTGTAACCCACTGTATGTGTAGATATCCATCTGAGTCCATTTATATCACCTCCATGGGATTGGGCAAAAGGGGAATGGACACAAGTATACTGATGCTCATGCTGCTTGTTGAGCCATGAATAATAAACCCTTCATCTCTGATCCAGGGTTCTCATGTTTCCTGCCAACATCCCTGAACACTGTGGCAGTCTAACATGTTAGCTTACAAGTATGGTAAAATCTCAGACACTTTACTGTTTTTTGGCACACCCTTATAACCACATTAGAATTACTTAACATGTTTTTCCTTTTATCTCTTCTCAGATGAATACTGAGTAAAGGCACATAGGTTTGATCAAATCAAATCTAAATTTAGAATATAATGCCAGGCAAATTGTATAAGCATAACCCAGACAAGATCCTGGCCATGTCCAGAGTCAGAGTGTATATCCCATATAATTTGGAGTTCTGGTAAAATATCACTCAATAAAACCAGAATGAAAAGAGTCAGGGTGGTGGACTTAAGTCACTATTTTCCAATGTACGAAAGAACGCTAAATATCCCATAAAGTTTACAACGAAAAATAAACAACTGATTAGTATTTGCAGATGTCCGATAGGCACATGAAAAGATGTTCAACATTGCTAATTATGAGAGAAATGCAAATCAAAACTACAAGTAGGACGACCTCACACTGGCCAGACTGGCCGTCATTAAAAAGTCTCCAATATCAAATGCTGGAGAGGGTGTGGAGAGGAGGGAACCCTCCTACACTGTTTTGGGAATGTAAATTGGTGAAGCCACTATGGAAAACAGTATGGAGGTTCGTCAAAAAACTAAAAATAGAGTTGCCATATGATTCAGTAATCCCGCTTCTGGGCATATATCCAGATAAAATTATAATTCAAAAAGGTGCATGCACCTCCCTATGTTAACAGCAGCACTATTTACAATAGCCAAGACATGGAAACAACCTAAATGTTCATAACAGATGAATGGATAAAGAAGATGTGGTACATATATGCAATGGAATACTATTCGGCCATAAAAAAGAATGAAATAATGCCATTTGTAGCAACACGAATGGACCTAGAGATTATCATACTAAGTAAGATAAGTCAGAAACAGAAAGACAAATGCCACATGATATCACTTATATGTGGAATCTAAAATATGACATAAATGAACTTATCTACGAAACAGAAACAGATTCACAGAGAACAGACGCATGGTTGCCAAGGGGGATGAGGGGTAGGGGAGGGATGGAGTTTGGGGTTAGCAGATGCAAACTATTATGTATAGAATGGGTAAACAACAAGGTCCTACTGTATAGCACAGGGAACTATAGTCAATATCCTGTGATAAACCATAATGGAAAAAAATATGAAAAAGAATGTATATATATACATATATATATATATGTATATATATACATTCATATATCTATATATATATATCTATATATATATAGATATCTGAATCACTTTGCTGTACAACAGAAATTAATACAAGATTGTAAATCAACTATGTTTCAATAAAATAAAATTTTTAAAATGATTAGTATCTGTTAAAATAGCAACTACTGAACCAAGCTCTGTTTTTCAAGTATTTGACTGGGACATAAATCAGGAAAATTCCAAATTATTAGCTTTGTTCTTCACATGATTCCCCTACCTTCAGAGTCCTGACTGTGACTAATGAACTCTGTAGTCAAGGGCACACCTTAGCTTTCACAGTCCAGCTAACCATGAGAAGGCTCTTATTAAAGGGAGAGCCAACCATGAAGCAGACTTGTGAAGGTGAGGTTGGGAGGTGTGCAGCAAACACTAAGTGACATTATATTAGCTATTCTATGTTCCACACAACAAAGACCTTCTAATTTGTAAACAGTTTCATTGATTTGTAGCAATTTACTATTTTTCAATAATCTAATTTCTACTCTTATTATTTTTTAATATAGCTAATTTGAAAACTGGTAAGCCATTCCCAGAAAATAAATATTTGATTAAAGGTCTCAGAACCAGACATCTCTATTTTTATGACAATGACATCTTCATCACATCCTCATTATTATATTCATATACAGCTTGTAGATGGTCATTAAATTAGTAAGAATTACCTACATTATGGTTGCTCTTTGAAAAGAATCCCCTTAAGGAACCTCAGCTTACTTTTTAGGAAAGGTGCCAGGACAGCTTTACAGCTATTAGATGATGATGTATATTAGATGCTACATTTGATAGACCTGACCTCCAAAGTTTAACCATCTTCTAGTTTTTGGACTAAATATTAAGAGGATATCTTGAGTTTCAGATTGGAAGTACCAATCTGATAATATAAAATGGAAAATTGATGTGAAGCTACAAAAACTCAGTAACCTTATTTTCTTAGTATTATATTAGTAAAATATTCTAATTAATATATGACATTTTAAAAATTATTCTCTTTTATTTCTATAAATCTATTTTACCTTTGTGATCAATAAAATTACTATTCCTTATTCTCTCATGATTTGCTGGGCCAATAAACTTGATGCTTTACAGCATGTACTTCAGAACTGTTTAACTCATTACCATCCTATACATTATTGCATGTATTGATTTCATAGATCATAATTAACTCCAAACTTCTGAAGTAGTTAAAACGATAAAGGGATTTAATATTTTACTCTTACATTTCTTTAATCACTTACTTAATTAAATTTATTTATTTAAATTATGGTATGGTTTATAGGATAAGAATTCAATGCTTCCAGAAACCCTGTCTGTAATTTAGACATATTAATATAAAAGTAAATAATTAAACAGTGTGGGTATAAGTATATATCATGCTAAACCAAAAAAATGTATTTGTAATATCAAACGAAACAAGTTGCTAAGGGAGATGAAGTAATCATTTAACAACTGCAAAATAAAACCAATTCTTTCTAAGAATAAAAAAAATTTTCACTGAGCTTCTGAAGACTATCAAGGAAATATGTTTTATGTTTAACAACAGACATTAATATTTACAAACAGGCTATGTCACAATAACATAATACAGGCAAGAGTTTTATTGATTGAATGAATATTTACTTATTCAATTTTGAATTTTAATTTAATTTACTGATAGCTTTTAAAACATACATCAGATTTTTGCTTTAAAAGGATAATTTATGTATGAGAAACTGTAAGGATTCAGACATTCAGGGATTATAAATGTGAAAAAGAATTACTTATCTTTTTGGAAGTATATATACTTTAGGACCTTCTCAGAGTCATTTTTAGTCATTTCCATTTTTAGTGAGAAGAATATTCTGAAGAAATTAATAATAAAAGTTTATCAGCATACTTCAAAGGGGGGGGTGTTGGTAATGAATATGTTTCTTATCACTGACTTTAATACAGAATATAAAATAGTAAGTATATTAACCTAAACATGTTATATGTACATGCTATTAACATCTTTAATGTAGTTACTCTCAAGCCCCAATTCTTATCTAGTTTTTTAAATATTTTGTAACTATATGCAAATAGGTAGTAGAAATATATTTCTGGAGCTCAAGAAAGCTAACTGAGCCTAAGTAAGAATTCAGAGTTTCAAGTGTGCTGTTCATAACTGAAAAATATTTCAGCCAAAGAAAATGAGAATAATAAAAGAAAAAGAGAAAATCAAGAAAAGAATCCTGGTGTATTTTAGCATTTAGAGGATGCATGGGCTAGAATATATAAACGGGAAGGAAGGGATACAGAAGACGCTGATTGGAGAATGTAACTAGAATAAACTTTATAAATTCTCAAGATAATATTTTAGTATGCATTTATCTTTAAATAATAACTTTCAAGACTTATATGCCTTATTCACAGAAGAACACAATAGTGTCATTTTGGGCACTATTGCAAGTCTAATAGAAAATACAAATATATGGAGGAAGGAGTAACTTTCAACATCATTCAATGTATATTATCTGGGCAATGATAATCTCACTTTCCTCATCGAGTGCTTCAAATAAAAAAGATAATCTAGGGCTTTCCTGGTGGCGCAGTGGTTGAGAGTCCGCCTGCCGATGCAGGGGATACATGTTCGTGCACCGGTCCGGGGAGACCCCACATGCCGCGGAGCAGCTGGGCCTGTGAGCCATGGCTGCTGAGCCTGCGCGTCCGGAGCCTGTGCTCCGCAATGGGAGAGGCCACAACAGTGAGAGGCCTGTGTACCGAGAAAAAAAAAAAAAAAAAAAAAAAGATAATCTATACGAAGGTTCTTTGTGGCATGAAAATCATTCTACGAATTTATCATATCTGCATCTAGAAAGGGATACATAGCAAAACAAACCTGAAGTCCCTTTGGAGGTGTACAGAGGGTTAGAAAATGACTTATATTTTATATTCAGCTCAAGCTTGTTTTGTGTCTGTATATTAGATTAGAAGTGTTTGGGGGAGTTTTATTCCTTCTATAATTTAAAAAAAAATTCTACTCAAATAAACATTTAGGGTTTACATTAAAAGTGAACATAATATTTTCCCAAATCCTTAATGGATTAAGTTAAGTTTGGAGTACTGATCAGCAGAAGAATCTTAAGGGAAGGTCATCAGAATTAGCTAGGTAGAAATAAAAAGCATCAGAGCTTTGGACAAACTTGGGCAGAAAAAGACAGAGAAAGAGAACCAATATAAAGAAAAAAATCTATAATAAAGATGATGTCAAAAAAAAAAAAGAAATGTAGAATAAGGGGTTGACCAAGAAACAAATGGTTCTCTGATCAGAGTTAAATGTGTCTGTGTTGCTCTTACAAAAGATTTCCACCTACAGTATTAGAGTTATAATGAGAAAATACACATCAAATGGGTCTGGTTAGCTCCACATTATGGGAAATTTGGAGAGGTGTTAAGGGAAGTGATGGTGCCTCAGGTAAAGGAACTTTGAATCTGCAGTGCTCCAGAACAGCCTACTCCCAAGTGTGGAGTAGACTGAACTCATACATCAACAGTATGGTTATCACTCAAGAGATTGTTAGACCTGCAGAATTTCAGCCCCACCCCCAATCCCAGACCTACTAAATCAGAATCTACAATTTAACATGATTTCAAGGGGATCTGTGTGTACGTTAAAGTCTGAGAAGCATTGCTCTAGAAAGCATCTGAACTGCTGATTAATGGCTACGGATACTGGTCAATTCAGCACAGGCAATAAATCGTGTAGTTACTTACCTCTGTTGTCTCACCTGTTCTCCTCAGCATTGATGCATAGGAGTCAACTAAGACCAGAATGAGACAGAAGGCCCCTAGGCTTGTGCCCTGAGGACTGGCTGGCTCCCAGCAATCTAAGCACCTGCTGTATACAAGTGACTCTCCCTGATCTTTACATCACCATGAGGGGGTGTTGCAATGCGGCCTCAACATAATATACATCTTGACCTTAATGTGGCAGTACTAAAATATTTTATAAAACATTTCTTTAAAAAATACTATAAGCTTACACAAATTGAAATGCTTCACTTTTTGTAGAAAATAATGGATAATAGAGCGTTCTCTTTAGAGATGAAGAAAAATGTTATTAATACATTTATATGAATCACATGAATAAGTATGTTAGTATATTAATTAGATACTGCTTCTTGGTTCTAAATAGAAATATTATCCTATTAATGTTTAATGCTCTATGAAAGAAAATAATTCACAAGTTAGCTATTTAATTTCTCATTTTCTGCTTGCAAGTCTTAAGTAGGTTTTTACACATTATAATAAAAGATCTTGTCAGACATTCTTATTTCCTGGGGATTTAGCAAAAGATAATAAATGCACTCTCCAAAAAGTTTCAAACTCAAGTAATCATCTTTAATAAATTATGTTTTAACTCCCTCTTAGTCCATCTACTATATTCATTAGATAGAGGCTTCCATATTGAGAGCCCAGAAATCAATCTAAGTCCATTCTCCTAATGAATTGCCCCCAGTGGGATAATCTTCAGATAGCAAATACTTACACAGATTGTATGATAATCACATTGGGACTCATTATTAAACAACCTTTCCTCTTTGGGAAAGATATTGGTCTGGAAATTTTCCAGTATAGAGATTTCCAGAATGATTCATTTTCATTGAGGGGAATTCTGTGATTTATGTAAAGCTAGAAATGAAAAAAATTTAAATCATTTTCTACTTACAGGAATGGAGGTTGTGTTAAACTTAAAAAGTTACTCTAGAGATGAAAATGCTTTATGCTACCTATAGAATGAGGAGAATTCTGAAAAATAAAACAGGTTTTATTTACTTGAGCAGACACCACTTTTAAAAGTCTGAAGGTAGTTATTAGCTGATTCAGAAATTATAGTAATATTTCATATATTAAAAATTAAGAAATATGTTATTAGTTACTAAAAAACAAGTGTTTGATATTAAAATTTTTGAATGTGTCTACATCAATAAATTAATATATCAGAGGAAACTTAAAGGATTAATGTAGTTCTTTGAGGATAATTTAAATCAGTGCCACATTTAAGCATAATAAACATATACACATTATCTAAAACTTTAAAAATTACGTTTATAAGTAATAAAATAGTTTATGATTCTTAGAATATATTTCTCATTATTTTAATAACAAATAAGTATTTTTGAAGATGGAAATTATGAAAATATATTAAAAATTGCATATGCTAACCAGAAGTTCTCTAATGACTTCCCAGTGTTACGGTTGCTGAATTTCTTCATTCAAGCTCCAACAAAAATGATTAATAAAATAATGTTTTCTAATTATGCTACATAAACTGAATATTTCTAGAAAGCTCTTAGTACATATTACAACCACTGAGCTTCATAGTTTCAGATATTAAATAACTAATAAGGAAAATATGAGAACTTCTTGATTGAAAATTTCTGAGATTAGCTTAGACAAAACTCCTACAAAGGGCTCCCCTGGTGGCTCAGTGGTTAAGAATCCACCTGCCAATGCAGGGGACACGGGGTCAAGCCCTGGTCCGGGAAGATCCCACATGCCACAGAGCTACTAAGCCATTGCACCACAACTACTGAGCCTGCGCTCTAGATCCCATGAGCCACAACTACTGAGCCTGCGTGCCACAACTCCTGAAGCCCATGCACCTAGAACCCATGCTCTGCAACAAGAGAAGCCATCACAATGGGAAGGCTGTGCACTGCAATGAAGAGTAGCCCCTGCTCGCTGCAACCAGAGGAAAGCCCACGTACAGCAACGAAGACCCAATGCAACCAAAAATAAAATAAATGAAATAAATTTATTAAAAAAAAACTTCTATGGAATGCTGCTGAAGTATGAAACATAAACAGCCCTCTGTAACACTCAGCAGAACAGATTAGCTACAATTGCAATAGTGCTGAATAAAAATATTTTAAAAAATAAAAATTTAATTAAAATCTTAAAAATTAAATAAAAAATTAAAAAAATTAATGCTAGAACATTAACATTAGTGGAAATAATCCAGACAATTCAATGAGGTCATACGAAGAGGAGATTTAAGATCTTTATCTTAAATGTATATAAGTTTCTCAGCAACAATGTGATAGACTCCAAGATGGAAGCAGGAAGAGCAATGATAAGGTTGTAATAGCCTGAACTAGAAAAAGTGGGCCTCTGCTCCTGCTTCATTCCTAAGCTTCAGTCTCTATAGTGACTAGGAAAATTCTAAATCCAATATAGTTCACCTCTGAACCAGTCTCTAAGACTACTGATAACTTTAAGCACAAAGACATTAAGAAATTCTAGCCCAAAGTGATGGGACACATGATCAACTTACCCTTGCTATTAATCTTACTAACTGGTC
The DNA here is from genome assembly GCF_964341445.2 of Mesoplodon mirus. Taxonomy (NCBI): domain Eukaryota; kingdom Metazoa; phylum Chordata; class Mammalia; order Artiodactyla; family Ziphiidae; genus Mesoplodon; species Mesoplodon mirus. The sequence continues at coordinate 50,508,193 of NC_138984.1, forward strand.
TGTTTGGATAACTGGGCTTCTGATTTGTTAATGGATTTTTTCTATCCTGACTTCGATTCTTATCATTGAAATCTAACTTTGTTCCCTGTACCTAAAACTCTGAATCTCTGCATTGAAAATGATTTTCCAGACTATAGGATTGAAGCGCTGTCCTAACTTTACTCAACCTGTTAACTTCCCAGGGACTGGACCCTGTCTTGAATCTTAGCCCAGCAGTAGAGAGTCTACTACCCGATATTTCCCTTAACCCATACATACTTCCTACTCCTGAATCCCCCATTTCTGTGGTCTGTCTGACTTGTGGATTGCTGACATGGTCTATTTATGAAGATAATCACCGCTTAGGTATTTTTATGCCCTTAGAATATCATGTCAAGCTGAATTATGTACTATAAAGTTGGCTATTTTCTTCAGTAAATACAGGAGTTTGATGATAGGTTTTCATACTATATCTTCCAAGTTATGTCTTTAGATACAGGAAGCTTTGCCATGTTTTGAATTCTATTCCATAGGAGTGGAAAAATACTTGAGAAATTCTAGAAATGTCCTAAGAGATTAAAAAGATTATCTCTAACAAACAAAATGTCATGTGCTAGCCATGAAAAAGTGCTGCAGAGAGCACGTTTTTACTTCAGGGAGCATGACTGACTACTACAAATGAATGCACCCCATTTTTGCGCCAAAGCCATGCTTCTCATGAGATGATCCCAGCCAGTAACTGAGTATGGCAGGGGTACTAAGGCAAGTCCATTCCTGTGAGCAAATTTGGCTTTTAGTACTCCCCAGCAGCCTCACAAAACCTTTCTTAGAATTGCACTACAATCAAAGATTCTTCTTCCCAACCCTCCTTCCTAACCTATTTCCTTCACAGGTGTCTGTCCTACATTGCCATCTATGTTTCTCCTCCTCTAACTCTCCTCATTTTTCTTCCAAGAAATTTTCTGCAATGCATCTCTTGAACATTGAATCCTGTTGAAGGATGATAGAATATGCCACTCTAAAATAGGCCTCTTTGGCTCAAGGATGATTGGCACTTGAAAAACAGCAAATGCAGGGAAAGGCTTTCTCTGAATTCCCCTTATCTGCCTAAAGATATCTTCCAAAAGGAACTCATTTGTCATAAGTCCCCTAACCAGGAGTTTCATCAATCAGGGAAGATTGTCTCTTATCACAAGAGAGGAGACTAGAAGTCAACATCATACTCAGACAAACTTTGTCACAAACTATCATATCTCCCATCTATTCTTATAAGGCCCATTTATCTTTCCTAAAAACCATTTACTTTCTTTTAAGTCCCTTTCCCCTATTCAGATGGTATATAAGATCTCAAATCTCACTGCTTTTCTGAATATTCTTTTTTTTTTCTGTGGTGCCCCATCTTGTAATATTAAAAATAAATAAATTTATATAAATTCTCCCTTGTTAATCTACTTCTTCACAGCTGTTCACAGACCCAGGTATGGAACCTAGGATGGTACAGGGAAAATCTTCCCTTCTTTACACTGTCTTGGTATCTGCTTCTCAGAGGACTCAAAGTAAAAACGACATAACAATGATAACAATGATGGCATTTAGACAACACATTATGTGATGTTTATATATTATTATTAAATTAAAAAAGTATTATCTGTAATAATATGAATCTCTAAACAAAATAAGAGATTTCATATTTGGTTCTCTATTTTCAATCTTGAGAAATTTTTTTTTTTTTTTTTTTTTTTTTTTTTTCTGTACGTGGGCCTCTCACTGTTGTGGCCTCTCCCGCTGCGGAGCACAGGCTCCGGACGCACAGGCTCAGCGGCCATGGCTCACGGGCCCAGCTGCTCCGCGGCATATGGGATCCTCCCAGACCGGGGCACGAACCCGTATCCCCTGCATCGGCAGGCGGACTCTCAACCACTGCGCCACCAGGGAGGCCCAAGAAATTTTGTTTTTGTTGACAAAGAATTACTCATTAATTTCTACTAAAGAACTTATCTGGTTGCTATATGTATATGTATAGCTGATCACTTTGTTATAAAGCAGAAACTAACACACCACTGTAAAGCAATTATACTCCAATAAAGATGTTAAAAAAAACTTATCTGGTTGGATTCTAACAGGAATATAGATTAGAAACCAAAGAAATCCATCAATTTTCATAAAATTATTCTCTGCTTTAAATCACCTGGCCTTTTAAAGCAATGAAATGAAGATTACATTTAAAATATGGCTATTCACCATAAAAAGAATTAAATAATGTCATTTGTAGCAACATGGATGCAACTAGAGATTATCATACTAAGGGAAATAAGTCAGAAAGAGAAAGACAAATACCATATGATATCACTTATATATGGAATCTAAAATATGGCACAAATGAACTTATCTACAAAACAGAAACAGACTCACAGACAGAGAGAACAGGCTTGTGGTTGCCAAGGGGGAGGGCAGTGGAGTGGAGGAGGGATGGATTGGGAGTTTGGGGTTAGCAGATGCAAACTATTATATGTAGAATGGATAAACAACAAGATCCTACTGTATAGCACAGGGAACTATTTTCAATATCCTTGATAAACCATAATGGAAAAACATAAGAAAAAAATGTATATGTACGTATAAATGAATCACTTTGCTATACAACAGAAAGTAACACAACACTGTAAATCAACTATACTTCAATAAAAAATAAATAAAATATGGCTATGCAAAAAGCAAAGATCTAGTATATATCACAACAATAAATAAAGGTCCTAAAATTAAAGGAGAGTCCCTAAAGATAAAATACAAACTCATCTTTAAGGATATTTTAGAATACATAGGTGAAATATTTCTTTAAAAGGTGTTAGTTAAGAATAATTAATGACAGTTACTTCTTTATCATGATTCAGAGATAATATCTCAACTACAGAGAAGAATCAGAAAAACATTCAAATTGTTCAAATATGACATGCAATTGAATTTATTAGCATAAAAAATTAAAGCAAGAAAAATGCTAAAATTTCTCTGAGCTATGGAATTAAGAAGTATTTAAAATGTATAGTGTTTGAAAACACTCCCCGATGGTATATTAATTACATTGCAAGTTAAGTGAAAGTAATGAAATTTCAGTTGGAAATAGTCAATGGAAATCAGCTGCAAAATTATGTTTACATTTTCTAAATATTTGAGAAAGAATATAAATAGTAACATAATACTTTATTCTTTGACACTATGCTTAAATGTCCATATCATAAATTAGGCAGCAGAAAATACTATATTATAATGCACAGTGTTAATGATGGTGTTATTACTTCTATTTTACAGCTGAGGAAATCAGACAGGTATATGCTATGTGTGCTTTTGTCACAAATTTAATCTTCAATCTGAGGAGAGAACATTAAAATTTAAATTTGATTCAGAACAGTTTTGTAACAATCAATCTTTTATAAAGCCAACTCAGAAATACGTATCACTTATCATTCTCCAACATCAAAGAATCAAAGTTATTGTCTATTCATTGCAGATAAATTGTAAACAACATTTCTGGCTTTTCTTCTTCCCTTCTCCTTATACATGACTCACAGAGAAGCTCATATCTAGGATACGAATGTTTTCCTGAGTGAAATTATCTGCTTTCAACTCTCCCCTGCAAAACTAAAACCCTTTGTTTTTGCTCTGCTCTTACTCTTATGTAAGATGCTTTCATATATGGCTTATTTGGACCATATCTTTGATTTTCTACTACCTATTTTTGAGTACCTCATACAGTGTCTATTATGCAGCAAACATTCGTAATATACTTTTCATCAACAGTGTGCATAATAATTAATAGGAAGACTGATAGATGAATTTTTTATTAATATTTGTCAACGTAATAAATTGCCAGGCAGAATCTACATGTTAAAGGGATAGTCATGTAAGTCATATCCCAGAAAACACGGAAATCCCCATCTTCTCAAAATATTCTAATCATATTAATCAAAACGGTACAACAGTCTTTAGTGAAAAGCAGGATGAAATTAAAAGCGAAAAAGCTAATGGCATTGACAATGTGTTAAAAAGAGTAATGTAAAGAAATTAATCTTTCACAAACTGGTGCTCCCTCAATTACTGAGATCCAGAGTGTTGTAATCAATTCTACATCTTTGTGCTATAACAAAATGACAACTTGTTTCTAAGTCATTACTCAGGAGTTTACAAATTAAAAATGCTCTTTACTGTCATCTTAATGAGATGTAAAACTTAAGTTTCCTGTCCCCTCAAGTAGTGAACTTAGAATAACAGTTAACTTTAGCCACATCAGACACTACATATTCTATGCAGAGCTTATTGAGTAGGTGGCCCCAGATTTATGAATCCTAGAGAAGTGAAGCAAGGGGAGCAGAGAACAACTTGATCTGTGCCACCTGAAATTTGAAGGACACAATCTAACACCCAACTTCTTCCTGAAAATTATAATAAAAGCACGAGGCTGACCAGATTCTCAAAACCAAGAGAGACATCTATATTGGGAGAAGCCCTCGTTCAAGTGACTTAGTCCAGCAAGTTCTGTGAGTACCAAGGAAAGTAGTTGAGCTTGAAACAACTTTAGAAGAACAGGCCCAAGGGATCTACATGTGAAGGCAAAATGATCCCAATAGCAACAGTCTATAAGGGGTATATCCTAAGAACTGAGGAAAGTCTCTTCAGTTATTATTTGAGAGTGGGAAGAGGGAAAGGAAAAAGAGAACTAAAACTCCCCCACATTCATAAATAACATTATAATTCCATTGTTAATACTAGATTTCTCTTCCTCCTTATCAGTTTATATGTGCTACTGTTGAAAATTATCACTTTGTGGGGTAGGAGTGTATGTGATGTGAACTTGTCTGATATAACAGTCACATGCTGGATAAGGGGAAAATAGAGACATATCTATCACTCCCATAAGTGATAAAATGTTGAAGGATGGGTGACACTAGTAGAGCTCATGACCACCCCTGGATAGTTCCACTGTACTCAGACTGTTAAAGAATACCATGGAATGACTATGGAATTTATCATTCTAAAGTGACTAAGTTATTTTGAGGAAAATTTGCTTTGGGGTTGGAGGAGATAGAGGTCCATCCATTTGATCAACAAATATGTACTGAGGACCTATTATGTACAAAATAAAACTAAAGTAGAGATCACTACACTCATAAGGTTACATTCTACTTGTAGAGATATATCTTCATATCTATGCTATCAAGAAAAAAGGACAGGGAGAAAGGATATGGAAAAAGATATTTTCAGAGTGAGGGTAGATGCTGTTTTATATAGGATGGATGGAGAACGTCTCTGGAGAAGAGGAAAATGTTTTTCTTAATGCTCTTATGGTCCCTGGATGGGTCTGAAAAGTAAACTGACAAAGAGAGATTAACAGGAGAAAGGCACACAAATTTATTTAACATAAGTTTTACGTGACATGGGAGCTTTCAAGAGGAAATGAAGACACAAAACAGGGGTTGGACATAAGTATATTTATACTAGGTTTGATGAAGAATGGACAATCATGGAGATATATAAGTTAGATTATGAGGTAGGTGAAGTAAACTGGGAAAACTCAGCAAGACCTCTTCAGAGTCTTCTCAGTGTCCCTTTGTTTTCAGAGATAAGGACGCTCCTTTCCTCCTGATATAGGGAGGGCAACTCTCACATGAGTGTTTTATGATCTGTTTCAGGGGAAATGGGAGGGGGAAGGTCAGATCTTCCTGCTTCTGTTATTTTTCTGAAACTCCTTCAGCTTATTCATTATGCCAAGGTCCCATATTCTGGGGTAGCATGTCTTGAACCTCCCAGGTAAGGTAACAAGTAAGCAGTAACAATATTCAAATATTTAACAACCTCTAAGACAAGGTCATTTCCCAATTAGAAAGATCCCTAATTACTCATGGAGATAAGATTGCTGCATGGTACTAAGCAGGCTTTACTGGTAATAACTCACTGAATTCCATCCCTGTATAAAAAAATAGCTTAAATAATGGGAGAGTGATCCCTGTGAATATCTAGGGCATGAGTCAAACAGGCATAGGGAACAGTGATTGCATAGACCCTGGGACTGTTGAATGCTTGGTAAGTGTGAGGACCAGCAAGAACCTGAATGAGAGGGGGTAAAAAGAAAAGAAGAGATAGCTGGGGGGGCAGGGGCAGATCATAAAGAACTGATAAACCATGTATATAACACATTTAGATTTTTTTTTCCTGAATGTGGTAAATGAAGAAAATAAATCTTTTTTTTTTTTTTTAAGAATCACTTTGGAATAGTGTAGCAAAATAAAAAATAGCAAGGGGACAAGTTAGAAAGTTATCGTGAGTTATTGAGTTGAGAGACATGATGGTAGTGCAGAGTAGGATATAAGGAGAGGACTTAGAAATGGTCAGCAGCTTTCAGGTACAACTTGAGGCCACTCTCAGGCTCAATGATTTGCTAGAAGGACTCATAAGACTCATAAAAGCTGTTATGCTCATGGTTACTGCTTATTACAGATAAAGATATAAATCAGCAAAGGGAAAAGGTGCATGGGGCAAAGCCCAGGAGAAACCAGATGTGAGCTTCCAGGTGTTCCCTCCCAGCAGAGTCACACAGATGCACTTATGCATTTAATTTCCCCAGTAATGATGAATGACAACACATGCAAGGTATTGTCAACCAGGGAAGCTCACCCAAGCCCAGGTGTCCAGGATTTTTATTGAGATGAGACATGGCATGTAGCACCTGTGCCAGTGACTCTAATTACTCAGACTTCAGTTCCCCAAAGCAAAAATTTTAATTACCATTAATCACATTGTTAGTATCAACTATCTGATTAAACTGGAACCACATGGCCTCAAATCTCAGACCTACAAAAACACATTATCAGGCAGAATATTCCCAGGTCACAGAGCTCAGCTCCAGGGTCTGGCCAAGGGCCAGCTCTGTGGATAAGCTTTTCTTGGGAATACACAGGGGTGGAGCAACCCAGGCCTGCTGAGTTAGCCCTTTCCAGCACAGTAGCCAACAATAAAATAAGGCCCATTGACATGGGTCTAGCACAAAAGCCAAAAAACAAAGCAGGCTAAAGACCCATGAAAATAACTAGGGGTATAAAAATTGGTACTGAGCAAATGTCAACAGTCTAGAAAACTATGAAATATTTGAGGGAATTGCTTTGATAAAGAAACAAAAGGAAGGAAGAAAGGTAGGAAGGAAGGAAAGGAGGGAGGGATGGAGGGAGGGAGGAAGGAGCGAGCCTCTTTGGCAAAAAACACATAATTTTCTGATCACTAAACTAGTCCCCATAGAAGGTATACTTTCCAATAACCTTTCATGATGATTGACTCAGACAGTGTAAGAAAATAAATGTAATTGTACCTTATGTCATTGTTTTGTTGGTCTCTTTAGTGTGGCAGCTTAACTTTCATTCTAAATAATACAATTCTAAAAATAAATCTATGAAAGTGTTCCATATGAAATAAAATTAGAGCTTACAGCAAGATATTAAGGAAAGCTAAATAAATCATGAAATTTCTCATGTTTATGTGTAGAAAGATTAATATGTTAAAGATGTCATTTTTCTTCAAATTGATCCATAAATACATTTTATTATTTTTTTAAAGTATCTTTATTAGAGTATAATTGTTTTACAATGTTGTGTTAGTTTCTGCTGTACAGCAAAGTGAATCAGCTATACATAAACATATATCCCCATATTTCCTTCCACTTGAAGCTCTCTCCCTCCCTCACTATCCCACACGTCTAGGTCGTCACAAAGCATAGAGCTGATCTCCCTGTGCTGTGCAGCTGCTTCCCACTAGCCATCCATTTTACGTCGGTAGTGTATATATGTCAGTGCTACTCTCGCACTTGGCCCCAGCTTCCCCCTCCCCCCTCTGCGTCCTCAAGTCTGTTCTCTACATCTGTGTCTTTATTCCTGCACTGCACTAAGTTCATCAGTACAGTTTTTTAGATTCCATATATGTATGTTAGCATACGGTATTTGTTTTTCTCTTTCTGACTTACTTCACTCTGTATGACAGACTCTAGGTCCATCCACCTCATTACAAATAACTCAATTTTGTTCCTCTTTATGGCTGAGTAATATTCCATTGTATATATGTGCCACATCTTCTGTATCCATTCATCTATCGATGGACATTTAGATTGCTTCCCAGTCCTGGCTATTGTAAATAGTGCTGCAATGAACATTGTAGTACACGTGTCTTTTTGAATTATGGTTTTCTCAGGGTATATGTCCAGTAGTGGGATTGCTGGGTCATAGGGTAGTTCTATGTTTAGTTTTCTTAAGGAATGTCCATAATGTTCTCCATACTGGCTGTATCAACTTACATTCCCACAAACAGTGCAGGAGGGTTCCCTTTTCCTCCACACCCTCTCCAGCATTTTTTTCTAGATTTTTTTGATGTTGGCAATTCTGACCAGTGTTAGGTGATACCTCTTTGTGGTTTTGATTTGTATTTCTCTAATGATTAGTGATGTTGAGCATCCTTTGATGTGTTTGTTGACAATCTGTATGTCTACTTTGGAGAAATATCTATTTAGGTCTTCTGCCCATTTTTGGATTGGGTTGTTTGTTTTTCTGATATTGAGCTGCATGAACTGCTTGTATATTTTGGAGATTAATCCTTTGTCAGTTGCTTCATTTGCAAATATTTTCTCCCATTCTGTGGGTTGTCTTTTTGTCTTGCTTACGGTTTGCTTGGCTGTGCAAAAGCTTTGAAGTTTCATTAGGTCACATTTGTTTATTTTTGTTTTTATTTCCATTTCTCTAGGAGGTGGGTCAAAAAGGATCTTGATGTGATTTATGTCATAGAGTGTTCTGCCTATGTTTTCCTCTAAGAGTTTGATAGTGTCTGTCCTTACATTTAGGTCTTTAACCCATTTTGAGTTTATTTTTTTTGTATGGTGTTAGGGAGTGTTCTAATTTCATTCTTTTACATATAACTGTCCAGTTTTCCAAGCACCACTTATTGAAGAGGCTGTCTTTTCTCCATTAAATATTCTTGTCTCATTTGTCAAAGATAAGGTGACCATACATGTGTGGGTTTATCTCTGGGCTCTCTATCCTGTTCCATTGATCTATATTTCTGTTTTTGTGCCAATACCATACTACCTTGATTACTGTAGCTTTGTAATATAATCTGAAGTCTGGGAGCCTGATTTCTCCAGCTCCATTTTTCTTTCTCAAGTTTGCTTTGGCTATTTGGGGTCTTTTGTGTTTCCATACAAATTGTGAAATTTTTTGTTCTAGTTCTGTGGAAAATGTCGGTGGTAGTTTGATAGGGATTGCTTTGAATCTGTAGATTGCTTTGGGGAGTAGAGTCATTTTCACAATGTTGATTCCTCCAAGAACATGGTATATCTCTCCATCTGTTTGTATCATCTTTAATTTATTTCATCAATGTCATATAGTTTACTGCATACAGGTCTTTTGCCTCCTTAGGTAGGTTTATTCCTAGGTATTTTATTCTTTTTGTTGCAATGGTAAATGGGAGTGTTTCCTTAATTTCTCTTTCTGATTTTTCATTGTTAGTGTATAGGAATGCAAGAGATTTCTGTGAGTTAATTTTGTATCCTGCTACTTTACCAAATTCATTGCTTAGCTCTAGTAGTTTTCTGGTGGCATCTTTAGAATTTTCTATGTATAGTATTATGTCATCTGCAAAAAATGACAGTTTTACTTGTTCTTTTCCAATTTGGATTCCTTTTATTTCTTTTTCTTCTGATTGCCATGGCTAAAACTTCCAAAACTATGTTGAATAATAGTGGTGAGAGTGGGCACCCTTGTCTTGTTCCTGATCTTAAAGGAAATGCTTTCAGTTTTGTCACCTTTGAGAATAATGTTTCCTGTGTGTTTGTCATATATGGCTTTTATTATGTTGAGGTAGGTTCCCTTTATGCCCACTTTCTGTAGAGTTTATAAATACATTTTAACTCCAAACTACTAACAAAAATTTAATAGCTTTAGTGAGATATAACTGACATGTGAAAACGGCATATAATTAAAATATTCAATTTGATATTTGAGAGATATATTACATATCAATGAAACGACCACCATAATCTTGACAAACATTTCCATCACACTCAAAAGTTTTCTCATGCTCCTTTGTTATTTATTTCTTCTCAATCCCTCTCCTCACAAGCAAAATGCTGTTCTGCTTTTTGACACTGTAAATCAGTATGCACTTTTTAGAATTTTATACAATTAGAATCATACTGTATGAACTTTCTTTTTCTGGCTTCTTTCATTTATAATTATTTCAAGATCCATTCATGTTTTTCATATATTCATTGTTCTTTTTTATCACTGGGTAATCCAAATATAAATCATCTCACAAGTTTTAATATGTTGTTTTAAACATTTTTAATAAAAAATATTTTCATTATTTCCTTTGTGATTTTTTTGATCCATAGGTTATTTAGACATATGTGTGGTTTTGTTTTGTATTTTAGCTTGCAAATATTTGGAGATTTTCAGATATCTTGCTATTATTGATTTCTAATTTAATTCCATTATGGTCATTGTATTATTGATAAATGATACATTGCATGACTTGAATATTTCTGAAATACACTGAAGCCTTTCTTATGGTCCAGAATATTGTCTCATGAGAAATATTATTTATGTAGTATAATTATTTTTGAAAATAATTTATGTTTTTCTGTTGTTACTTGCAATGTTCTAAATATATCTTTAGGTCGTTGGTTAATTTATTCTTACTGCTTTTCTATCTACTACATGTTACTTCAATTCGAAGAGTAGTAGTGAAATGTCTCATTGTAATTATAGATTTGTCTATTTCTCTTTGAACTTCTAACAGTTTTTGCTTTATATATTTTGAAACTTTGTTATTATATTTATAAACATTTAGGATTTCTAAGTCCTCTGGATGAATGTATACATTTATCATTAGTAAAAGACCTTCTTTATCCCAGGTACCATTTCTTTCCTGCTGATAGAAGTGCTCATGGATCGAGTGCTCTGAGTCATTACAAGTCTGTCAGTGTAGGGGTTCATTTCAGCAGAGTCCTAAGATTACATCTAGAGATACTTGAGTCCCACTTGCTATCTTACCAAAGGCAATATTTTTGTTGGAAGTGGACTAAAGAGCCTGAAGGAAATTCAATTCACATAGGTATGTTGCAGGGCTTTCAAGAAGGTAAGTGGAGATTTTCACAGCTGAGATTAGAAGATACAACCAATAAACATTAGACAGGAGAGAGTGGCTGTAGGGTTTGGAATAGCTTATACCTTTGAGGGGACAAGCTTATGAAGTGTTCAACCCTCTGATCTTTAAGCTATTCTATATTTTGTCAGTAATTTAAGATTAATACATTTTATGTGTTATAATCTCATTTGTTTTTTTCCTCAAACCTACAGAAAATAACTTTATTATATGGAGGTTTTGTGGCATAAAGTGATGGTTGAAACCAAAAGGAAAGTTATTTCTTCACCAAAGTAAACAGCCACACCTACCCCATGTGCCTTGTTGCCATTCATGCAGCCCATGTTTTCCAGGCTGCACAATGGTGAAGTGACATGTATTTCTGAAAAAATTACATTTAAGCAGAAATGGGAGACATGAGTTATACTTAGCTTAGTCTTTTAGCCTCTCATTATGTATATGCAAGAGAGTATATATGTGTGCATATGTATACACACAAATATATATAATACACATGTGTACATATATATACAAATATATACATATGACATACACATACATACATATGCATATATTCACAGCATATACATACATATGAGAGATATAGCATATGTATAATAAATGATTTTAAATGAATAACTAAATGCAGACAAGAAGATAATAGGCTTCCGAATATAAAATTACAAGTATTTTTCACAATAGAAAGGAGTATGGCTGAATTAATGGTAACTAGTTCGTAACATTTCAAAAGTTAACAATGCAGAAATTACTGAGAATGATTCTTTAGTTATTCTTGCTTTAATATGTTTTTGAATGCTGCATGTGAAAACATAAAATAATTCACTACAGAAAGAGTTGAATGATTTATGAATTAATAAATCAGCATCTGAGGCCAGTCTTTGTGATTCCCCTGACATTTAGCTTGGTAAATAGCATACTTTGCAAATCCACAGTTGTAAACAAAAAACTATACAAAATAAAGGTATTATATGCTACTAAATGTTTAAATCATATTATTATTAAATTTTCAAATTTTCAAAATTTTGAGTATGAAAGGGTATTTTAAATCAAGAAAAACAGTTTTTAACAGTAAACTATAAATAGCCTACAATTAGAATGAAGTCCCCAGTGGTATTTCTTTATCTCTCTATTAGCCTAGAATGACTATTCAGATAAGGTCAATGCCAATAATAATGATAGTGATGATAATCAAGATCTCTCTTATGCTAATAAAACCCTCAGGTAAAAGAGTCAGACGTTTAAATTAGACTGTACAATGATCCAATTGAGGGAGATTTTAAAATACCCTTTGTAATAAGTATTTTTGCAGCCTTGACTCAATTTGAAGTCAACAGTTTGCTTCTGAAAAATATCTCCTGAAATATGTTCTAAGAATATTAAAACCTAAGGATTTATTTCCCTGACATTTTCCCCTATGTGAATCTTTTGTATACAAGAAGGTTCTTGCTCTAAGATTCATAACTATTTAAGACAGCACTTGCAGTGAACCAGGTACAGTTCTAAGTGGTGTCCCATGAGATATGTATAATTATTTTCCCATTTTATAGAAAGGATACTGGAGCAAGAAAAGTTTATTACTTCCCTAAAATCACAAAAGTAAGAAGAGATAGAGTCCAGATTGAAAAGTCTTACACTAAAGCCCTTGAATTTATCTTAAAACATTTTCTCATGCTCTAGTGTTCACTTCTCAGAAGTTTTAATATTTGCTTTCAAATCATTTTATTTACTTCCAATTTCCTCCTACAATAATTTTAGAAATCCTCAAGGTCAAAATATAAATAATAAATTTTAAATTATCTACAACTAACATCAGAGTCAAGAGACTACTTTCTTTGAAATATGGTTATTACAAATCGATAAGTGCAATGCCAAAAAATAATAGAGACAAAAAATTAAATAGGATTTGCTTGAGCAATTAATGCTTTAGGAAGATCCATTTACCAAAATACACTGCAAAACAAAATTCTGGTTAAATATCTTAGGAAAAAAATGATTTGGCTTAAAGTAAAATAAAGGTAAGGAAGTTATTAAATCAAGATGACTGTTAGACCTACACAGAGTATAAGAGAAATGCAATTGCCAACTAAAAATTGTCACTTGCCATCTGCCTTTACAATGATTAGGTTACTAGCCACTGCAGTCCCTGATCTTCAACACACCCTGCAAGGAGTTCAGGGTGGAGATCAGGAATGAGGCACTCTGTGCTCTGGGAAAAACTGGCAGAGCAGGCCTCCAGATAGATATTTGTAGGAGAAGATTTTGAGTCCAATTTCTTGCACCTTCTCATATCTAGAAAGCACTAAAATCATTAATGGAGACATCTGCTCCTCATGACTAGCAGCAACATTCTTGTAACTAGCAGTGACCTTCTGCCAAAATGTGTGCTTGATTGTACATGGCCCCCTTCACCAGAATCACATATATACTGAGTTCCTCTCTTCCCTCTTTGGAGCAGTTCCTCAAAGCTATCTGAGAGGCTGTCTCCCGGGCTATAGTCCTCATTTTACTGCAAATATAGTCCTCATTTTACTCTCATGTTGTGCTTTTTTTTTCAGTCAATAGAATCAAGATAATAAACACAATCTTTTTTTTTTTCATTTAATTGATCAACTTACATTTTGCTCAGTTTTCTAGATGTTTAAAGTAGGAGGGCAAATTCAGTCTGTCTTATTCCTTTATAGCCAAGAGTGGAAGTTTCTCATGTCTTCTATTGATGGACAGCATGGAGAAGTAAATGGAAATAAATTGTTATCAAGTTCTTTCATTGTTTATAAAATGGTAAAACTACTAATTTAAGGTAACTCTTCAGTCCGAAAGAACATCATCCAAGATGGAATCACTATAGAGACTAACACAGAAAAAAATTAATTTGAAATAGATCATAAGTCTAAATATGAAAAATACAGTTTGTAGAAATAAATACATATCTCTATGATCTTGGATTAGACAAAGTTTTAAAAACCAGGGCACAAGGGCTTCCCTGGTGGTGCAGTGGTTGACAGTCTGCCTGCCGATGCAGGGAAAACGGGTTCATGCCCCAGTCTGGGAAGATCCCACATGCCGCGGAGTGGCTGGGCCCGTGAGCCATGGCCACTGAGCCTGTGCATCTGGAGCCTGTGCTCCACAAAGGGAGAGGCCACAACAGTGAGAGGACTGTGTACTGCAAAAAAACAAAAACAAAAACAAAAACAAAACAAGACAGAAAAACATGAATGTAAAAGAAAAAAAAAACCTGGACTTTATTTAATTTAGAAATTTTTATCCATTAATCTACAGCATTAGAAATTCCACTCTGGTCCATGATGGAGTAAGCAACACTCTCACTTTAAACAACTAAAAAAACAGCGAAAATATTTGAAGCAATCATTTTTTAGACACTGGACAATGGCAGCAAAGCACTCTCTGAGAGAAGAGAAAAAAAATGAGGTGAGATCTACAATTAACTCAGCTTACTGCCTGGAGAGAACTTCCAGGCACAGCACAGAGAAGAGAAAGTACACTTTGTAAATCATAAAGACAAAGTTTGGAGTTCTGAGAGGGCAAGTTGGCTAGAATTTGAGAGACAAAATATTCAAGAGGAGGGAGCTACAGAGAGAGAGACAGACAGACTAACTCCAGGATCTACAGAAGGGTTCCCTCAAGCACTTTGACTGAGTACTATTTGGTGCATGTATGTGAAAAAAAGATGACCCAAAGCTAAACAAAGAACAACCATAAAGAATGAGCAGCATAAATACTGGAACTGTGCATGTTTGAGAACAGTTCATGATCCTCCCAGCTAGAGTAAAATACCCACCTAATAGAGGAGATGTCATTGAGTAAGTGCTCAGAATAGTTTTCTCTTAATAGTGAAAGAAGAAGTAGCACTAAAGACTAATATGGACTCATTCTAACAAAGATTGAAAACAAATCTTGAAAAGATCACACTGCTCACAATATTTTATAGGAAAAAGATTAAAGCTAAAATCCAACAAGGTAAAACTAATAATTAATAAATCATAACAATCTAACAAGCATTCATAGAAACAAGAAAATGTGCCCCATACTAAGGAAAAAATCAGTCAATAGATTCTGACTGAGAGATGACACATTATAGAATTAGCAGGCAAGGAAGTAAAATCGGCTATTACAAATATCAACTATATGTCAAGAAGATAGAGGAACACATGAATAATGATAAAATAGAAGATATAAACTAAACTTAAACTTCTAGAGATAAAAAAAATACATATGAGAGGGAAAATAAAGTAGATGTGATTGACAACATATTAGGCATTGTCGAAAAAATTGGTTGGTAAACTTGAAGACATTCAAAGTGAAATGCAGAGAAAAATTTTAGTGAAAATTTCAGATCATTTTTGGGTGCATACCCTTTTGACTTTCCTGATGTCTACCAATATGTCCATCTTTTTGTGGGACCAAGAAATTAAAAAACAAAACTAGGTTAAATGGTCAATTGATATGTTCCTTAAAAGAATTCAAAGGTTAAGAAGACTTTAAGTTGATATTTGTTGATAGTTTAAAAAGAAGGGTCACTGGAAGATTAATTATCTATAAATTCCATCTTGCTAAAAGCCAAAATTCAAAAAAAACAATAGAATAATTAAACTATAATTTCAATAATTGCCTTGTTTACTAAATTTCAAGATGAGAAGAAAAGCAGGACACTCAGAGGTTTTGAAATGATCTTAAAAGTCTTTAAATTATGGTAGATCAATAAAGACATTGACAAGTTATATTAGAAAGATGTGCAAAATTCTTGCCAAATAAGATAATTATATGTAAAGATGTTCAACATCATTAGCCTTTAGGGAAATACAGATGAATAATAAGATATTATACCAACCTATCAGAATTGCTAAAATTAAAAAAAATAGTGCTAGAAACAAATGCTGGTATGGATTTGGAAAAATTGCTAAAGGTAACTGGTAAATGTAAAGTCATACAGATACTCTGGAAAACAAATTAACAGTTTCTTCCAAAACTTGTGCTTACTATATTACTCAGCCATTGTACTCTTGGGTGTTTACCCTAGGAAAAAGAAAATTTGTGTTCATACAAACACATTTTCATACAAACACGTGAATGTTTATACAAACACATGAATTATCATTGTACCTTTATAGTGATAGCCAAAACCTGGGAAAAACCCAAATGTCTTCAATGGATGAATTGTTAAACAATTTTTAGTATATATACACCATGGAAACTTCCCAGTAATAGAAAGGAACAAACTATTGATATATGCAATAACTAGGATGGATATCAAGGGAATCATGCTGAGTGGGGAAAAAGTGTTACATACTACATAATTATATAGTTGCCAGGAGTTATGGGGAAGGTAGGAAAGAAGGTGACTGTGACTATAAAATGGTAGCACACGGGATTTTTTTTTTAATAGTACTTTTCTGTGTTTCAGCTGTGGTGGTGGTAATACAAATCTACACATTTGATAAAATTACATAGAAATAAATATACACACATGCACAAATGAGCAGGTGGGAGACTGGTGAAACTTGAATAAAGTCGGTGAATTGTATCAATGTCAATTTCCTGGTTTTGATATTGTACTATGGTTATATGTTACCACTGGGAAAAATTGAAGCATATTCAGGATCTCTCCATAATCTTTCTTACAATTGCATGTGTATCTATAATTATCTCAGAATAAAAAGTTATAAATAAATCAAAAGGAAATTCAGTCATCTTAAGTGAATTATGTATAACTAAAATATGCTAATACAAATACGTTTCAAGGAGTGTATACGTTTCATGTTAATGAAATATCTAAGCACAAAGGCTGACTTTGTCTCTAAGTTTTTAGGTTTAACTCATTTTTTTTTCTGTTGGGATCAATATTAATACACTTTATGGGATAAATAAATACTCTGGAGATCTGCCAATGTCCTCATTATTTTACTCCCCGTCAAATATCACTACCCATTTCTGCAACATACTGAACACAGCAATTCTCGTTTCCATTTCTCAGAAAGGAAAACTATAACCTCCTTTAGGAAATAATATATGCCTCATACAACACTCTTGAAGACTACCTTGGATAATTCTGATTTGACAATTTTCTGTTAATGGTTCACACTTAACAACAGACACGAAAAATTCCAACCTTATTGTGCTATCATGTGTTTAAATTCACACTCTCTTCCCAAATAGCTGAACTAATTGTCCTCAGTCAAGCATAAGCTATAAATGAGTAAGAGATGGATTGAGGAGATATGCATTTCCTTGGAACTATTATTTTTCAATTTTGAAAAACCTTGCCTTTTTACCCAATACTTTATTGACCATCAATTGTCTTCAATCTTCCTGTGTGCTTAGGAATTTCATCCCTATTCCTAGACTCTTCTCTACTGCAAGTTCAAAGGGTAAAGGACTCCTACAATATACAAAATGAATCTCTAGAACATACAAGCTAGCTTTTACAATGTTTCTTACCATGTTTTTTACAATGTGGGTTTGATCATCTAGGCCCCTGTGTTCATGACCTATCATAAAGACCAATAATCATCTTATTTCTGATATTTGCCTGTATTATAGTTTGCTGATACATCCTGTTCAGAGTTTAAATAAATCTTCATAGTTATTGTCACATCAGATGATTCAACAATTCACAATGAAACAAAAAGAGCAGGCGATAGTAACTCTAGTCCAGTCACAAATAATATTTTCTAAACAACCTCCTAGTCGATAGAATTTTGGCAATGGTGCAGCTCTGAACACCACAGATTAATACCATGGACCCTGACTTTAACTACCTTTGGCCAAGACGGTGAACTGAGAAATAACAAACTAGCCCTGTTAGCTGACAGCTGGTAGCTGGCCTGGTAAGTAACATCAGTCCATGGTGCTCCCTGCCAAATATAAATAATTTAATAAAATATCAACATCTGATGCTATTACTCCCTGACTGTAATGAAACAAAACAGAATACAAAGACACCACACAATCACAGAAATTACTAAATATCCCTGTCTCCTGGTCAAATAAGTGACCACTGCTTCTTTTATTATGACAATCTTAACCCTATTTTTTCATTTTACATCCTAGACTAGAAATTATTAAAGTATGCATTACTAAGTTGACATCATTTCTCAACAAATCCGAATCCAGAACAGATTCCTCTTTCCTTAACCCTTCTAAAAAATCACCTAGGATAAGATAAACCCATGCTATCCTTTACTGAGACAACCTACTATTCCCCTTTGTGCATTCACCTTATGACAACAAGTTAGTAAATCTACTTTGACTCTAAGTGTGTTCCTGGTAATCTTTAGACATTAGACTTTATCAAACTCACACAAAACAGGAGGGCTTATTTAGAAATACTGACTATTCTAAATATTGGTTAGACTGTAGAGTAAATGGCTCTTTCATGGCTTGTTAACATGACTGTAAGCTGATACAACCACTTTGGAAAATTATTTGTCTGTATCTACTTATGCTAAGTCTATACCTGTCCTGTGCCCCAACAGTTCCATCCTAGATTTATATCCATGAAATAAGAGAAAACATATTCACTAAAAGAAAAGCATGGAATGTTCATAGCTGCTTTATTCATCATACACCAAACTGGAAGCAAGCCAAAAGTCCATCACCCCACCCCTCTAATAAAAAGATAAAGTACCTAAATGAAATACTACTCAGCAATGAGAATGAATGAATTACAATTATAATTAACAATATGTGTTAATCTCAGAAACAATGTTGAGCAAAGAAACCAGACACTAAAGTGGTCTACATGCTGAATAATATCCCTTTATATAAAGTTCAGAAAGAGTTGAGAAAAATTCGTGTTGTTCAAAGTCAGGATATTGGTTACGCTTGAGAGAGTAGTACCTAGAAGAAGCACAAAGGGGGATTTGGGGATCTGGTAATCTTCTGCTCCCTGATCTGGTTGCTGACTACATGTGTATATAAAGCCTGCAGAAATTCACAAAGTCTAATATGTGTATATGTGCACTTTCTTCAGGTTGTTAAAATTTTTGAATTGACTTGTTTTTTTAAAAATGTAGAAGGCATGGGAAAATTGAGCTCTCAATCCTGCACATTAAAGATTGTATTCAATAGAAGTATGTTGAGTAGAGTTACTCTACCATTCAGAGTACTACCATGAAACAGATGGCACACTGGAAAGGTTAGTTGAAAGAAGTTTTAGGAAGAAACAATTTACAGAGGTCTAAGCAGACTTAACTGAACCAGTATGTGATGGGGATGCATCTGGGAGCTAGCAAGAGTGGCAAGTTCTTACCATCCTTAGGTCTAGGTGGGAAAAGGCAAGGAGTAACCAGACACCAGCAAAGATTGAAGCTGTAGCTGATGCGCACCTCAAAAGGAGCAACCACTGCACAAACTTGTCTGGCAGGGAAAGGGAAGAGGAAAGAAATTACTTTGATCTCTCTTCCCTCCCACAATCAGCTCTCCTGTTGCCTAATCCAACCAGAACCAGTGGAAAAGGGATTTCAGCAGGCGCAATTTATGGAAGGCAGTTTCCCAGAGCGCAGAGCAGAGCAGAGCAGAAAAGGGTAGAGAAAGGATCTGCAGGGTTAAACGAAGAAAAATTGGCAGTTTTAGAGTTTATAAAGTAAATATTTACAATGGACTTATTTTTATGAACTGGGTAATATCTGCCTCCTTTCATAAGAAAACGTGTGCTTTCCATTTTGTCACAATCTCCTTCATTTATTTTCATCTTCCTTACTCTGGACTAATTGCCATCTGAATTCATTGTTATATTTTCACTGTTTCATTTTTTAAAAGATAAATATTGCTTTGTTTTTAGATTTTGGTCAATATAAAATAGTAAGATGAGTCAAAAGGGCAGAATGTTTCTTCCCAAAATGGCAGAAAATATGTATTTTTGTGGATTCAAGAATATCTTTCCCTGTTTAATTAGTGTCACAAAACTTGTCCATCTAGGCATTTTGATTTTCAACCCATAATCTAGACAAGTTATAAGCAAACACTTAGTTCAAACCTGTCACTGGTCAGAATAAGGGTAAAATAAAAGATAACTGAAGATTCACTTGAAACCATTTATTATTTGACTTTAAATAAACCCAGTCTTATACCCAAAACTCAGTTTGCATTTTAGGTTGCCTTTGGTGAATATGTACTTTACTTGTAGTTTCCCTCCCCCAAAGAAGAGCATTTTGTAATTAAGCAAGAATTAAGAGGGTTTTTATTTTCCCCATCAGCTAAAAAGAATAGTATACAACCAGAAGATTATTGTGTTTATATAATGAGTAAAAAAAAAAAAACAAAAAAAAACCCCTGAAATTTGTTTTTGACATGGATATAAATAAGCTCAGTATGTATACACGACTAGAGTTTATCACCTCATGAGATATTTCTACACTTTTTAATTCATCATTTTTATGTCCTTAAAATCTCTGATCATTAGCATAATCATAAAATAGAGCTTTTTAGAAAGCCTAAATGATTATCACTAGTTACTTAAATATGGCTTTTTAAAACTTGCAAAATAAGAACAGATTAAAAATGTGATCATCGTAATCTAAATTCTAATCAACTATCTGTAAAGGGAATTCAATACTTTAAAACTATCTTCTGAATGTGTAAATCAAAGTTATGCTTATAAGTACTAATTAGATTAAGTCTAATTAAATCTGTTATTCATAATAGAAATTTTAAATATCATTAAAATTATATTCCAGAAGTAATCACTGGAAACATTATCTAGTTTTGCAAAAATCCCATGCAAACATAACTTTTATATCAGACTCCATAGTTTCACTTTACACAGTGTGTCTGAAATGGGTAAATTTGGGAACTATCTACCATCTTACAAAATAAATTTCTTTTTCTCTCAATACAACGATAACAACAACAACAAAAAAAACCCACTTCAATTCATTCACAGGGTGGGTTGAAGGCAAAGCATGGAGAGTAAGACATTCATAAGGATGTTGTCCTCACACCCTTATTCCCCCCAACAACTAGTAACAAGAATGGAAACAAAAAGTCTCACAGTAAATGCTCAAATAAAGTAACATCAACAATAGCAGGACAGAGCTACTACCTTAAAATGTTAATTTTTGATCTTGTTTTTTGTTAAAAAAAAATCCATATATCCAAAGTAGTGAAGGCATTGTTTAGGTATTAGATGCAAGCTATTTTCTATTTAAAAGCAGTTTCTATTTTTCCTCAGTGGATCCTATACATTAACATACAATGAAGTATTTGTTTTTTTTTTTTTTTTTTTTTTTTTTTTTTGCGGTATGCGGGCCTCTCACTGTTGTGGCCTCCCCCGTTGCGGAGCACAGGCTCCGGACGCGCAGGCCCAGCGGCCATGGCTCACGGGCCCAGCCGCTCCGCGGCATATGGGATCCTCCCAGACCGGGGCACGAACCCGTATCCCCTGCATCGGCAGGCGGACTCTCAACCACTGCGCCACCAGGGAGGCCCGAAGTATTTGTTTTTAAATGTTTAACTTCTCTCAGAAGGGTAAGCATGCATTGCCATCCCAATCTTTAATAGTAACTTATTTTTATCTTAATATGTCAGTGATGAAGAACCAACCTCATACTGATGACTGTTCGTGCCATTACAGAATAAACAATCCTCATTGCTGAGCTAATACAAAGTATCATATCATCAAATAAGACTCACACAAATCAGAATTCTTACCCATATCAAGCTTCGCTAGTAATTTCAAAGATACAGTGAAGGAAGAGGCAGACAAAGCATAGAGAAACTTGGACATCTCATGTGGTTTCCTAGGTTTTTCCTCCTCACATGGGGCATGTGCTTTCTAGTCCAGATTAATAGGTGAGGCTGGGGTAAAACTGAGTGAAGGGTGAATTTATACATAATCCCCATGATAAAGAAAAATGCAACATGCTTCCTTCATGTATAATAACCATCCAAATTATGCACTTAGAAAAAAATGATGTAACCATCAGATGATCTGTCTGGTCAAATTTTCTAATTCATAATGTCACCCTTATCTTGAACGCCTCCACCATGGTGTTTCCTACTCTCCCACTTCCACATCCAGGTCTTTCAGAGCACCATCTCTATCCCTCACAGAGATTACTAAACATCAAAGTTGCTCAACTTCAGCATCATAAACATTTTCAGCTGGATAATTCTTTGTTGTGGGGGACTGTTCTGTACATTGTAGGATGTTTAGCAGCATCCCTGGCCACTACTCAACAGCTGCCAAATGAATGGTTCTGAACTGCCAAATTGCTCTAGGTTGAGAACCACTGCTATTTATTGAGCACCCTTATTTGGCAACCCTAAGAAATTTTATATACCAGACCCCAGATCACTGCAAAAGGCCCAAGGTCTCTCACTGCAGGTTTTGCAAGCTGATCTTGGCCTCTTAAACAACTTGTCCAGAGCCTGAGTATAAATTCAGCCCCTTATCCAAGTATATTTCATTCTCAATCACAATTCTCATAACTGGATTATAATTTCTCTAGACTAGAATAAAATTGCCATGGTGTTTTAAGTCATAAGGTGGGTACACTGTTTTTCTAAAGTCACCTCAACAGTTTCCTCCAGTTGAGTCAGTTATCATTTCCTGCCTTGTATCTCTTATCCATCACACACACCCCATACATGGTCACTGAACCTGACAGTCATATACTTCCCCCTGAATATTCTCTTGACTTCCCAACAATTAGATTACATAGATCACCCAAGATTAGAAAGCAATTCAAATCATGTATCTAACATCATCTGCATGAGTATCATTTAATTAGGTGTCTCTTTCTGGTCATGATAAAGGCAGTTAAAGTCACATGTACTTGTAGTGTTCCAATTACTTTGGAAAAATTATTCCATTTATGGATGAGGGAGTGGGTGGGACAGAAGCTCCTCTCAGGGTAGTTCTGTCACCTCCATGCCATAAACCATTGCAGCAAATTAACCATAACATCCAGAAGCATCTGTTTATAGACATTTACAACCACTTGGAGATCAACTGTCAAAAATACCTTCCCTTTAGTAAAATCTAAAATTACCAACATAGCTCTTGCATTAGTTTCCTGGGACTGACATAATAAATTTCCCAAACTATGCAGCTTAAAACAACAAAAATTTACTGCCTCACAGCTCTGGAAGCTAGAAGTCTGAAATTAAGGTGTTGGTAAGGTCGTGTTCTCTCTAAAGGCTCAAAGGAAAATCCTTCCTTGCTTCTTCCTAGCTTCTGGTGTTTGTCAGCAATCCTTGGCATTTCTTGGCTTATTGATGTGTCATGCCAATCTCTGTCTTCATCTTCACATGGTCTACTCTATGTGCCTGTGTTCAAATCTCCCCCTCCTTATAAGAATACTAGTCATTGGATTACAGCCCACATGAATTGAGTTTGTCCTCATTTTAATTTGATCGCATATGCAGAGATACTATTTTCAAATAAGATCACATTCACAGATTTTGGATGGACGTGAATTATTGGGGGACAGTATTCAAACCCAGTATACTCCTTGATCATTAATTGTAAGAATCTGTACCAATAATAATTCACCAGATTTTGGCTAGTATTTCTGTGTAAAACGTCTGAGTTAACAGATTACCCCTGGAATTTTTAGTCACATGACCTTAGCCTGCTGCTGTCTGTTTGGTTTTATAGTTAAACAATAGCCTTACTAGTGTTGTTGTGTAAATGAATAGGACATCTGAGGGCATAGTCAGAGAGTCATAAAGGAATCTTCTAATATCAAGAAAATGCAGTCTCAAAGCTTTTCCTATAGTTATCAGCTTCTGCTCATTGAAGGGTCTTATTTTCAACAATGCTGCCAGCAAAATCAAAAAAATAATAATAATTTTGCTGTCTTTTCATTCTATGTCACTTTCTGTCAATCCACCTAGCCAGTCCCTCTAGTTCTAAATCTGTTTCCTCCTAATTTTATTGGTGAGATTTTCTCTTGTAATTTGCTTCAATTTTTTTCTCCACTTCATAGTAAGAATGAGTAGCAGTTATCCAAGCAACAGATTTTCACATTTTCTCATCTTCTCCTTTTTCTTGCCAAAAACAGGTTTAGCCATTCTTTTTCATGAGTCTGAAAGACAACCTGCCTTGTCACACCAACTGAGCTAATGCAAATGTTCAATCAGACTCATACAAATGAGAGGTTTTATAAAATATCAAGCTTTACTAATGATTTTATGCATATCCACAATTGTGAAGTTCAAGCAAAGCATAAAAAGGTCTGTGATATCCCATGTGTATCCTCAAGTCCTTCCTTCCTGCAACAGTTCCTCAATTTCTGGCCCAGAATTAAAGATATTTTTAATGAGGTTGGCATGTTAATAGAGTTGTGAGTGTTCAGATTATAAAACATGTCCATTTAAAACTTTATGGAGTTGTATGATATTCTTCTTGGAGTTCTTATTCACACACCCATGAACCATAGATTTGTTTATTATAAGCAACCCTAAACCAGCCACAATGCTGCTAAGATCATTCCTTGAAAGAGACTCTTCTAGCAAATTTCTGGGCAAATTTGGGCAAAATTTGCCCAGAGATGCAATTATCATAGACCATGACATCTGCCTGCATTCTTTCCTCAGGACTGGGTCCTTATTTAGGGGCACAAGAATGGATCACAGGGAAACCATTTTATCTCCTTCCACACTAGATGCCTTTCTAGAGGTCATTTTTGCTGATGATGCAAGAAGATGATAAAGAGAGGAGTAAAATCTTTTTTACCTTACGAAAGGAACAAAAATCGCTTTTAATGGCAAAAGGGATGAGTCTGTATCTGATGCTTAGAACAACTAGTGTTGTGGAAAAAGTTGTCATGTTAGAGCCTATGGAAAACAAAAATGCCCGTAGTAGTTAGAAATGAACAAATGAATGCCTCCCTACAGTAGGAATACCACTAATGACGAGGCTGTATAGATAAATAGTCATTTATAGCCCTAATGGCATCTTAATTTTGCATAAATGATTGTATTAGATGTTAAAGAATTATTGGATCAAAAATCCAGGGCTTCCCTGGTGGCACAGTGGTTGAGAGTCTGCCTGCCGATGCAGGGGACATGGGTTCGTGTCCCAGTCCGGGAAGATCCCACATGCCACAGAGTGGCTGGGCCCGTGAGCCATGGCTGCTGAGCCTGTGCATCCGGAGCCTGTGCTCCACAACGGGAGAGACCACAGTAGTGAGAGGCCTGGGTACCGCAAAAAAAAAAAAAAAGAAAGAAAAGAAAAAAAAGAAAAAAGAAGTGACTTCAAGGACAAAATTGGATACTTCCATGGAAAGGGTAGCAGGAAAGGACATTCCAGGCAATGGAAACAACCTGAGCAAAGGGTCTTATAGAAGAACAAAGAACTGGATTTATGCAAGAAGCTGAAAGAATGACAGTTTGCAGCTTGGAGGTAAGAAAAGGTGCAAGATAAGAGCTTGGAGATCCAAGGAACAGGTTATGAAAGAATTTATAACATATAGTAAGGAATTAGGATTTGTTTTCATTGCAATGGGAAACTACTGAAGAGTTTTAAGCTGTGAATTTTTCCTAAATTGTATTCAGATAATTCTGATTGTTAATGAAAAAATGATTGCAAGAGAATAAGAATGAAAGAGAAACTAATCTGGTTCTTTTAGAGACCCACAAAAGAGGTGAAATTGTTTAAGTATTATGACAACACAAATATTTGCTGCTGAATTTGATATGGGAATGTAACAGAATCAAAGATGACTCAACAACCCAGCTTTTGGCTTAAGCAACTGGTTGAATATTTCTGCAAAATTCTGAGATGGGAAAGTCAAGGGAAAAACAAGGGAGGAAGGCATTAGAGGAAAGACCATAAGAGTTCAGTCTTAAAGTTTGAAATGTCTCTGAGGTACCAAAGTCTGAAATGTCTTTAAGGCATCAAAGTCTCTATGATTAGTCTGGAGCTTAGGAAAGAAACCTGAGATCTATATATTTGGGAGTCATCAACATAGAGAGAATAATTAAAGCCAGACACAGAAATCGCTGTCTGCTTTTATATGGTTTTGCTCACCATTACTGGCCTTATCTTGAGGTTGCTGTTTTCTATTTCACTTGGAATTCAGTGGTTTTTGTTTGCTTGTTTGTTTGTTTGTTTGTTCAACTCTTAATTCCTACCTCATCTCTTCCACAGGATGGAATCTGGTTAGTGTTTATTTGGACCTAACATACTACTTGTTACCTAAGACCTCTGTGCCTGGAACCAATACCTGTGCTTCCACACCTGTGTTTTCCAGCCTTTTTTTCATTATCACTTTTCTTAGGAGCCTTTATGGACATTTTTTCCTAGTTTTCCCCCACGATATTTTATTACCATAGATATACCATGTATCTGTTGATAATGTAATGTATCACTGTCTGAGCTGTAAACATAAGAAAGAATAAATATACAAGGCTTCTGCTTTTTATTCAATGCAGGGTTAAGAATGACTAAATATTTTCAAGCAAAAATTTTAAAATGTAAAGCCTGGTAATTTAATACTGTTTTTGCTGAGTAACTTTTAATATAGTTATTTTACTTAAAGAAATTGTATGAAATTATATGTTAAATTATGAATATATAGGTATAAAATAATAACAAAGTAATAATGATTGTTAAATTGATAATTCAAAACTTATTTTTCCAGCAAAAGTAAGCAACAACATACAAACTAGAATAATTGCTTAAAATTACTTTTAGTAAATTTAACATTTAACTTTTGCTTTATAAGAGAAAATAACTTTCAAGCTACTAGATAGTCAGGTAGTCATTCGGATATTATAGAGTTGTTGTTTTTTTTCTTTTTAAGACTTTACATGACTAATTCTGGATTGACTAATGTTGTAGAAATAAACAGTAATATATAAACTATTTTTATTTTTTTACCTGTTTTTATTTAATTCCCGGAGTGAACCACACACAAAAGCACTGAGAATCAAACATAAACCACCATTTCCACAAGGCAGAGGACAGTGGCAACCAATAGGCACCTGCAGGCCACCTCTTATGATAGAACTTCTAGATTGAGCAAAGAATTGGAAGCCCTCCCATTGCAGCTATCCATTCACTATAATTTGTAGCATATTCTTGAAAAGATATTATCTTCCAAGAACTCAATATCAGTGCCACTGCTGTGATACCCAAGAAAATCCCATGAGAGAAATTAAATACTAAGAAATAAAACTTTGTAGGTACAGTTGAACTTTGGAGGGCTACATACCGTTGTAATAAGAACACTATTTTTTTTTACCCCTCTCCCCCACCAAGAACTAATTTTCATTCCTTTGGGGATGATATTGTTCTCACTGGGAATCTATGTCTTATATTATACCAGGTCCAAAAGACTATAACAATACCTCATTATCAGCTCTACTGCTGTAGACTGACCCCTTGTATAGGCAAATTTCCAGGAAGTGATATCCCAAACATCTGGCTTTTCAAGACTTAGCCATCTTTTTAGTATTAAACAACATATATAATAAATACATGTAAAAATGAATAATTGAGTTATAAATTCAAATCTTACTTAAAATTAATTCCAGAAACTCTGGTATATAATTGGAAAAAATATAGTAATAATAATAAACCTCTAAAACATTTCATTCTAATTCTACACTGACTCTCATAGAGATGTCAATAAAAGATGTCTAAAAATATAAGTGGGGATTTGGGAAAAATATGTAATGACTGGCAAATTTTAAAATGTGTGCTTGTATTCTTTTCTATTTCAGGATACCTTGACCTCATTCTTCAACATATCAGCATTTTCTTTACAGCAACTGCTGATCCATGGATAACCTGGTCCAGAGTTGTCAGAAAGCCTGTGAATCATTTCACAAATCTAGGCTAAATTCAACATAATCCAAAAATCTTGCTGGGAAATGAACATCTAAATAGAATTACTATTTAGAGAAAGATATTCTATGTACAATGTTCAATTTGGAAAAAAAAAAAGGCAAGTAGTTAACAATCACTAGCTCTGCCTTTTCTACTCAATCTTGGGAAAATTCAATTGCCCAAAATGCATTTTTAAATGCAGCAAAAATACAAGAGAATTATCTCTGAATATTTTTTTCTTAATTATGCAAGTATGAAAAGTTGTGTGGTCAAAAATAGTGAGATTTTATGAAGAAATAATATTTTTAAGGAATCGACAAAAATCCCAGCTGGAAGTGAAATAGTCTTATCAGATTTCATATAGTACAGAGCAGGGCACAAGTGGCAATTTGCTGATCACATGAAGAGGGATGAATCTGGCAGAGCTGAAAGAAGTAAACACAGCTCTGGAGCTGTGAGGCTCCCCAGTTACATCTACATTCTCAGTGACCATAATAGGCACATTCTACCTACTAATCATATCTCTAGAAATCTTTCTAGTCTTTAGAAGAGATAATGAATAGTTGTCTAGATATGCCACTGATTGAAGTAGTTTAGGACACAGTTACATAAGGAAAAAATATCCCATCTTTTTTTCCCCCACATGGAAGCATTAGACCTGTAGCCAATATTCTGAAAACCTGTATTTTGTAAAAAGCAAGGAGTTTTTTTGTTTGTTTTTTTGAACACAATTTGTCACCCTCTTAAGTTTCTAATTCTTACTTTCTGTCTGGGTTATTGTTCCGTCTTCTGTTTTAAACTCCTCAAATGCAAGATCCATTAAGTTTTAACTTACTCTAAATAGCACCAAGTATAATGTTATTTCCAAACAGGTGCTTAAAAGGCTCTGAGTGATAGAATGATGACGTTGACATATGGTCCCAGCAAAGAAATGAAGTTGTTAAAATGCGGCAGAAAATTATGAACTTGGCATAACAAGATTTTTATTTCTAAATGGTGATTGATTTGCCTAAAATATGTGTAGTTAGTAGAGTTGAAAATACATAAAAATAATTAGTATGTTATTCCTAACACTAACAACTTTAAATTAAAAAATAAGGCCAGCAGGACTCAATTCTTGGAAAAGTTAAAAGGTCACATATCTATTCCCCAGAAGTTGGGTTGGGTTGGAGATACAATTAATACAGATATCAGAACATAACTTTGGAATTTAGTCTTCATCTTGTTTTAATTTTTTTTTCAGGATTACTTTCTGATTACAATAATGTCTAAAAACTTGAAGATTTTAATCAATAGATATTTGGAGCTGCTTCTTAACAGATGACTGACGATTATCCTTTGTTCAAAGACTCCCTAAATTAGCAGCTAAGAAAGCCGGGTAATTATCACTGTTTGGCAACCACATGACTTTGGGAAGGTCATTTATTTCTCTCAAATGTAAAAGTGTCCCTTTAATATATTATACAAATATTTTCTGTTTCTTCCCAGCAAATTTTATATGAACTGAAAAAAGGTGTTTTACATAATCAAAAGCATAGCTCTACAAATGTTAAGAGATTATCCTTATCATACTCATGATGGTGATGATGATAACAATGAGAATAAATTAGACTAGTTTTCATATATACTGTATACAAAGTAATCAGTAGGGCTTTCATTGAAGAGGTGTTAGCAAAGGAAAAAAGAAGACAAAGTTCTACATTTGTGGATCTCTCTATATATAACCTTAGTTTAATGCGATAATGTGGCATATATTGTTTTGCAGTTCTTTTTCTCAACAATACATCTTGGCTATATTCAATATAGATCTATTGCCTTCTTTTAAACTGCTATACACATAGTGTACCAAGATTTAAGAATACTAAGGTTTATTATTTAATTAATAAAAACTACTCATCGATAAAATGAAAAATTCTGTTATCTAGCATTGTTTATGTACCTCCTTATTCACATGTGGAGAATTTCTCCTAGAAAGATAAACCCCTAGAATAAAAGGGCATGTAAAAAAAGTAATATTACCAGTAAAACACGTATTTTCATTCCGGCCATACAGAAAGTTTACACTTTGCAGCTCCATTGCATCTGGGTGGGGTCATGTGACCAATTCTGGAACAGGACATGTTGGCAGAAACAGTATAGGTTACATCCATGTCTGGTCCCTAAATTTCCCATAAGATTCTTCACTTGTTTTCTATCCTTTAGTCTCCTGGCCAGATGCAGGACACTACATAGTTTCATGTTGTCCAGTCATGTGTATCTCTTCTTCCATGACTTCCTCGTTTATATTGCTTTTCTATTGTTTTGTTCATCTCTTTCATTATTATTTGTAAGATTTCTATTAGATAGTATTTCTATAAGTCTACTGAATTTGTTTAGAAAACTTTTGATCATTTTAATACTTTTAAATATTTCATCTGTCATCAAATTAATCTATTTCTTCACTTTTAGATTCTGGTTATTTCATCATGCTTTAAAGAACCCCACTTAATTGCCCCACAAAACACTCATACAAAATTGCTCAATTTTTTTTTATGCTAAGTCTTCTAGAATTTAATTTCTAAAAATAATTTTACAAAATTGCTCAACTTTTTTTTATTCTAGGTCTTTTATAATTTCATTTTTTAAAGTAATCTTCATTTACTTGTAATGCATTTTTTGGTAAGGAAAGTAAATTTGGAACTCAACATTTTTCTTTAAATATTTAACCTTTGGCAAAACATGATTTATCATATAAATGATTTATATGATTTATTGTATAAATCATGTTTATCTAATAATTTGATTCTTCCATATATTTTTACCAACATGGTGTTGGTAAACTAACATGGTATTTTTCTTCCACTATAGATGATATAATGATCTTCCTTGAATGCTTTTAGGATTCTTTATCCTTAAAGCTTAGTCATTTTCCAGAATATATTATAACTTCAACTTTTCTTTCTATGCACTGATTTAATTCTTTTGAATAAGCTCTCTTCTAAATTGTGTTTATTTTTGCTTGTTCCAATTGATCTATACTCCTCTTCACAAATGCCAAATATGTTTATGGTGATCAGTCCTTTTCTGGCTCTTACATCTGTCAACTTCTCTAGAGTAACTTGTATC
Organism: Mesoplodon mirus; assembly: GCF_964341445.2. NCBI lineage: Eukaryota > Metazoa > Chordata > Mammalia > Artiodactyla > Ziphiidae > Mesoplodon > Mesoplodon mirus. The sequence goes on from NC_138984.1 coordinate 50,539,262, forward strand.
TTTGTTCTTTTCCACCAAATTCTTTTATTTTCCAAATACTGTCTTTTATAACAATGTTGCTTTTCACGGCTTCTAAAAAAGTTTTTATTCCTGTAATTGTTTCCTTTTTTCTAATCCTTTACTCCTTTTCTGCCAATTTTTTCCACCTCCCGTTTTATCTCTTCCTTGATTATTTTTTATCTCTTAATATACCTCCTATTTCTGAAAATTCACAATCCTTTTAATCTCCTTAACATTGTTCTTATTATTTAAAGTATTCTTTGATTTTTCTGGAGTAATATATTTCCAAATGCCTGTTTCTGAGATCTACCTTTCATTTATTATATAAATTTTCTTCACTTTCTTAAAATTATTTATAGATAGATTTGATTTGGATACTTTCTACTACTTATATTTGCATGGCTATTTCCTATGAAAAGTGAGGCTTCGGTATCCCTGACTTCATGACTGGGAACTATGTTAACTGTATCCTTGGAATTTGAGTCATAGGAGAGGAGATTGTTGGTTTATGATCATTTTTGAGTTTTTTATTTGCTTGGGGCAGCAGAATGGTTGATGTACTAAGTGAACTGAGCAGCTCCGATTCAAGTTTATTTTTTTTTTATCTTTTGTCACTAAATTTTATTTGTTCCTTGGTACTCAGAAGAATGCAGTCCCAAAAGGCTCTCACCTCAGAATTTAGCTCTTACACCCTTGAGGCCAGTGTGGATCTCAGTGGCTATATGTGTTTTGATTTTGTTAGTTTGTAATAATTTTCCAGATGTTTCTGCTTAGGTAATTGTGGTCAACAGCACATGGCTGCTTCACATTCCCATGTCTCTTCTTCTGCCACACTACATTAACTTCAAGCTATTTGTCTTTTTTCTGATGGTCTGCCCCCAGAACCTTACATTACTTTTTTTCCTTTTCTTGCTTTTTCTTCTTTCCTCCGTGTGTGAGTGTGTCTGTGTACACACAAGCATACTTATATGCTCATGGCTACAGTTTTGCTTTTCTTTTTTTGGGATAGAGAAATGTCATAGTATAGCAGGATGTGGGAGGTGCTTGCCACATCTCAGTGATTTAGTCTAAATTTCGTATTCTTCATAATCTACAGGATAGTGAGGCTGCTGTTTCCTAATGTTTTGTATTATTTTTCTATTTCAAATGATTCAGGGAATGGAAATTAAGTGCATGTACTCTGCTATTCTTACTGGAATCACTGAATCTTGACACTAAGGGTTGATTTCTAGACTACCTCAAAATAAGTGATAAAAAAAGAATTAATCTGATTTTAATATTTTGAAAAGATATAACTCTATTACCCTTATAGCCAGACTTGATGACTGGGAAGGTTTTAGCTTTAACTCCCTTAAGCCATAATTCCTGAGTATAAATAGCTTCTTAGTCACTGAAAATCAAATATAACAGACCAGAGAAAAGAACAAAGAAGGAGATTGAAGGCAATGTAAAATGGTGGATCCACTGGAGAAAATTCAAAGAACAGAATTATGAATATTAAGAATAAACTTAGTGTTTATTGACATGCTTTTGAACAATTCTTATTAATAAGGATGACAAAAGTAAAAGACCAAATGGTGGTGGACTGAACAAAGGGAAGTGTGATTAGGTAAGAAAGTAAAAGTCAATAAAATCAGGTGCAGAGTCCGGCTTCTGAGACAGGGAAGACCTTTTGCCAGAGTTGCAGGAAGATGACATTTTGGTGAGCACTGCTTTCATAAGGTAAGGTAAAAAATTCTTTACCAAGTTACCGTTTGGCTGTCAATGGGTTATTTCCTCTCAATTATAAATGGATTTGGTCCAATAGTACACACACAGTGTCATTAAAAATAGGACATGAATATATCTCCATTTAAAAAGAGATTTTTCTGTTTCTTAAGCAAAAATTTAGGTTTTCCTATAGCAATCAGAAAACAGTCAGAATAAGAATTCAAATAAAAAATAAAATTATATAAACTGGTTGTTATATGTACAGTTGCAGGAGAAAGAAGGGTAAGAACTAATTGCAAATCAAATAGAGTATCCTCCCCTGTTTGCAGCTGCAGACATGGACAACACATGGGTTACACTGACTTTTACAGTGTATTTACATAAATATTCACATAGAAGGAACATTTTGTTCCAAACAGAAAGCATGTCAGCTTAACCCCATTTAACTCGCCATTTATCCATACCTTTTTTCTCAAAAGGCTGGCAATCATCAACCAAAAACCTCAGGCCACGTAGTTTGCTTCCATGTCCTGTCTATTGTAAATAGAGCTGAAATGAACATTTTGGTACATGACTCTTTTTGAATTATGGTTTTCTCAGGGTATATGTCCAGTAGTGGGATTTCTGGGTCACATGCTAGTTCTATTTTTAGTTTTTTAAGGAACCCCCATACTGTTCTCCATAGTGGCTGTATCAATTTACATTCTCACAAACAGTGCAAGAGGGTTCCCTTTTCTACACACCCTCTGCAGCATTTATTGTTTGTAGATTTTTTGATGATGGCCATTCTGATTGGTGTGAGATGATATCTCATTGTAGTTTTGATTTGCATTTCTCTAATGATGTTGAGCATTCTTTCATGTGTTTGTTGGCAATCTGTATATCTTATTTGGAGAAATGTCTATTTAGGTCTTCTGCCCATTTTTGGTTTGTTTTTTTGTTTGTTTGTTTTTTGTTTTTATATTGAGTTGCAAGAGCTGCTTGTAAGTTTTGGAGATTAATCCTTTGTCAGTTGCTTTGACAGATGAATGGATAAAGAAGATGTGGCACATATATACAATGGAATATTACTCAGCCATTAAAAGAAACGAAATTGAGTTATTTGTAGTGAGGTGGATGGACCTAGAGTCTGTCACACAGAGTGAAGTAAGTCAGAAAGAGAAACACAAATACTGTATGCTAACACATATATATGGAATCAAAAAACAAAACAAAAAAATGGTCATGAAGAACCTAGGGGCAAGTTGGGAATAAAGACACAGACCTACTAGAGAATGGACTTGAAGACATGGGGAGGGGGAAGGGTAAGCTGGGACAAAGTGAGAGAGTGGTAATGTACATATGGACATATGTACACTACCAAATGAAAAACAGATAGCTAGTGGGAAGCAGTTGAATAGCACAGGGAGATCAGCTCGGTGCTTTGTGACCAGCTAGAAGGATGGGATATGGAGCGTGGGAGGGAGATGCAAGAGGGAGGAGATATGGGGACATATGTATATGTATAACTGATTCACTTTGTTATAAAGCAGAAACTAACACGCCATTGTAAAGCAATTATACTCCAATAAAGATGTTAAAAACACACACACAACACCTCAGGCCAGTTATCTTGATAAACCAGTGGTAAAAATCATAGCCTCATAATGGCTATCCTCCATGGGGGGGGATGTCTAATCTGAAATCAAACTCACTTGTTGCAACAGAAGACAACTTATCCCCTGTTTCATCTACTTTGTTGTTGGTTACCTGTTAAGTTAATAACTCTTCAAAGTAGGTAAAGCACCAAAGTTCTGATATGAATTAACCATTATTCTCATGGTCTTCTACCTAACGGATTCCATCCTCACACTGCAGAATTCCAGGCATGAACTCTCAATTTCTCACTTCCTTTAATCAAAAAAAAAAAAAAAAAAAAAAAAAACTTCACATTGAAACATTCTTTTGTTCCTGGCCCTGCAGAATTAAAACAAGGTATCCCTCTTCCTGTTGTGGCCCAAGCTTCCAAATGTTCTTATGATTATAACCCCTCCAGTATCCTCCTAGAACTTATTCTTCATTGTATAGGCTTGTTATAGGTTGTTTTGTGAGCTCCCAAAATTCATCTATTGAAATCCTAACCCCAGTACCTCAAAATATTACCTTATGTGAAAATAGGTCTTTGTCTATGTAATTAGTTAAGATGAGGTAATATTGGAATAGGGTGGGCCCTTAATCCAATCTGACTAGTGTCTTTATAAGATTGTGAAATTTAGAGACAGACACACAGAGAGAGAATGCCATGTGAATACGAAGGCAGAGATTGGAACAATGTATATATAAGCCAAAGATTGCCAACAAATCACCACAAGTGAGGAGACAGGCATGGAACAGAACCTTCTCTAGTGCCTTCAGTGTGGCTCCACACTCCATCTCTATTGACTCCTTCTAAAATTGCCCATTTTCATCTGTGCCATGCTATAGCTTTTAAACTCTCTCTTCCTAAATGCTATAAGAAAAATAAACTTTTTTTCTGATGGGATTGATGTGGTGCATAACCTGCTTTCTCCGATGACACACTGAGAGCCAGCACGATTATTTGCCTTTGCCCAGAACTACCATGATTTACAGATATCCTACATGCTGAACCTAAAAAGAGCCTAATGTCTCATCTAGTTATAGATACGCAGAAGGACACTGGGGTAAATAGTGACATTTGGTGCTGCCATGTTTTATATATTAAATTTAATAAATCAGATTACTATCCTTTATAGGAATTTAGAATTAAATCTGCTAAGACAGTATGCCTTTAAAATGAGGGAGAAGTGCCATAATGGTGCAGCAGATTGGGATCATTTTTTCCCCATGATCTTATTTCACTAAACAAAGGGTGGTGGGGTAGGCAACTGAAACGCAGATTTTATTGAATATGTCTATGAACTAGAATCTGTGGTAGATATTAATGATACAAAAAGAAATGACATGGCCCCATTTGTCAAGTAGCTCAAGGGATAAAGTGGCCTAAGAAACAAAGTAGTACTGATTTTTAGAAGGGAGGGAATAATTATAAGTTTGAAATGCAGGAAACTACATTGATCTTGTAGCAGTGAGTACAAAGATGGTCTATTTGTCAAGTCCTTGAAAATCTATTGAGTCATCAATCAGAACCATAACTCCATTTATTTGATAAACAAAATTGACAATTTTGTTATTGTAGCAAGTATTTTTATTATTTTACCATTATGTTTGTTTTTAAAGTATAAATTATTGTCTTGTTGAATGGACAGATGATTGTAATTGTTACCTTTGTTTTTGTCAAAGATTTAAACAATAAATTTGGAGGACTGCAGGTTTAAAATGGAGCTCTGGTCACATAAATTATATTTTTTCTTCTGTAACTCTATTAAAATGAGAATAAAGGAATTAAAACTGATATAAACTCACAACAATAAAAAAAAAACAAACTAGTGACTGGCTATTCCTAGTCTGATAAGATATATCAGTATATATCTAGAAGACAGAAAGGTAAGAGAGAAGTCTCAGTGAAAGCAGAGCACAGAACACCACAAACTCAAATGCTATATATGAAGAGGATAATTGAGCTGTGGATTGAGACGGTCCCAGAACAAGTTTCAAAGCCTTTCACTTTATAAACATCATGTCAGGCAGATGTGGAACTGAAAAACAGTGGTGTTAATTGAAAGTTTGTATATGGTATAATCACTCCCACACCCCAGCACCATTCATAATACTGAGCAGACAAGATCCTAATTCTAGGGTAGGCTAGCTCTTCTCTAGGGGTATTGAAGACTCCAGAGGAAAGACCCTTCTCTACACAAGAACTTAGATGTGTCTATATTAATAGCTGGTCTTCACTCTACCATCTAAAGTGCAACCTGCTATTTGACAAGTCTCACCTTTGTACCAGATAACTTCAACAATTTTTAAATGTCCTACCCTTAACTGTGAGTGGACATCAGAACTGTCAGAATCTCATGAAATTCTCTAAAATGGAAGAGGCAAGATAGATAGAAAAAACAAACAAACAAACAAAGGGAGACGATAGAACTTCTAGAACTTCACACTGGTATCCTCAGAGATGATTTAGAAAAGTCATATAACAAGAAAAGGATGCTATAAAACAGAAACTCAGTGACTAAGATTGAGTTCTTAAAAATGAAGAGTGTATTTTCCAAAATTAAAAATTCTACACGAGTTTGAAATCAATAACCTCTCCAGAAAGCACAAAAAAAAAATCAAAATGTTGGACAATATGAGAGACAATGAAGATAAAAGATCAACCCAGGAGATCCAGTAACATCATAATATGAGTTCTAAAAAGAGATGAGAGTATATTAAGGGGAGGAAATTGTCAAACACACACATACAAATATATACACATACACACAATGTTTTCCAAAGCAGAAGCATAGACTAGTCTCCAAAATTAAAGAATCTGTACTGAAACTAGCAAATAATGGGGGGAAAGGTGGCCTATTTCTCATCAATCAAAAGGGAGAGTTCAAAACCCAAAGAAACATTAAAAATTTCCCCAAGAATTAAAAGCAAAGATCAACTACAAAGGAGAATGGTTCCCCCAGCAGAAACATGAAATGCTACAAGAAGATGGGACAATGCTTCCAAGATCTAAGAGAAATTGTGTTTAATCTAGAATCCTGTAACCAAAATGTAAATTAAATATTAGGTCAGAATAAAGGTATTTTCATACATGAAAGGACTCAGGAGATTAGCCTTCCAAACATGCTTCCCTAGAACATATTAAGGGTGAAATCCAATGAAAATGAAAGAGAAAACCAAAAAGAGGAAAAATGGAAACAGGAAAGACATGATCCAGCTTGAGGGCCATGCATGCAGCAGTTCTGTGGAGCTGGCAGTCAGATAAGAGCAGGAAAATGTGGGGTCCCAAAAGGGAAGATGGGGATAAAACTTGACAGGAAGACTGAATGGAGAATTTTGGAAAATGGAGGCTATGTAAGTAGGGGGAAAATGACAATTCTAAATTCTAGGTAAGTATTTTTAAACACAAAGAAAAATCAGTGAGCTGTGCTTTGCTGTGAATATTATTTACACAATCACAATAATGAAGACAGTTAATAGACTTTTTGACTGAAATAATCAATGAATATTTAAAGCACAGAAGACTTAATTATGATTATCAAGATAATACAAATGTTATCAACCCTCACAATAGGTAAGTTCATATATAACAGAAATTAAGTAGAGAAAGAAGAGAACCTCAATAGGAAGTTTGGAAAAATATAATTAAAAACAAAATACTCTCCCAACCCAGAAACCTCTCCACAAAGGTAGTCAGAAGAAAAACACACACACTTTTGTTACTGAGTAAGTATTAAACCAGAATGTAATACACGCCACAGGCAATCCATGAAGAGACTGCAAGAACAGAAAGAAATCTCACCCGTCTGTATAGCTGAGGAGATACAATCCATTACATACATGTTTTCAATATAAAAAATAACTTTTCCTCAAGTGACAGGATGTGACACCACCACTTGTAACACATAATTCATCCTGACTTTACCTGGTGACCATCTGTGTTAGCTAATTGGCTTTCAGGCGGAGGGGAACCAAACTTCTCAGATCTTGATGGTAGTAGTTTTGCAGTTTGGAGCAAGGTGCTCACTGAAGTTAGGCTATACCTTGACATAAAACTGAGAGATACTGATCACTGCATTTCAAAAAGATGTTTTCCAGGTGCTTGAGAAAGATATTTCTAGGTCCCAAGTTTACAAAAGGCCTAACAATTTTTTTTAATTATTTCTTATTGGAGTGTAGTTGCTTTGCAATGTTGTGTTAGTTTCTACTGTACAGCAAAATGAATCAGCTATACATAGATATATATCCCCTCTTTTTTGGATTTCCTTCCCATTTAGGTCACCACAGTGCATTAAGTAGAGTTCCCTGTGCTACACAGTATGTTCTCATTAGTTATCTATTTTATACATAGTATCAATAGTGTATATGTGTCAATCCCAGTCTCCCAATTCCTTACACCACCCCTCTCTCCCACTTGGTATCCATATGTTTGTTCTCTACATCTGTGTCTCTATTTCTGCTTTGCAAATAAGATCATCTATACCATTTTTCTAGATTCCACTTATATGCGTTAATATATGATATTTGTTTTTCTCTTTCTGACTTACTTCACTCTGTATAACAGTCTCTAGGTCCATCCACAACTCTACAAATGACCCAATTTCATTCCTTTTTTATGGCTGAGTAATATTCTAACTAGTCTTCAAAAGAGTTTATATACATTTCAAAGAGAGGACAAAGTTCCTACAATTGCCAGTGATCTAAAGTAAATGATCTGAGTAATAGGAGGGAATGAGGAAATCTCTTCCCTTATTTTCAACAGGGTGAATTAAGCTTCTTATTTTTAATCTGTATTTGTCCTGACAGAAGATAGCTGTGTCAATGGCCTCTTACTGCAGAGTAAGAGATAAGAGACACTGTCTTGAGTTAGTGAAACACAACATAAAGGTACTCAGATTTTTTTTGAAGATAGACAAATTGAGAAACTGAAATAGTGATAAAAATATATTGGAAATGAGAGGAAGGGAAAGTCGGAGTATTATATAAAGAAGCCAAATTCTCATTCTATGTAGTTAATGAACAAATAAATAAAGAGCCAGAGTCCTAGTATGTCAAATTATGGCAACTGTAAGATGCAAACAGCTGAGAGAATTAGATACGGTTGGTACTGGAAAGAAAAACTTGGGTGGAGACTGTTACTTATACTTGTACACATGACTTTTTTATATTAGAAAAAGAAAACATGGTACATTTTTTAGTGACCCAACCAAGATATATTAAAATAAAAAGAAATAAAGGGGGGCACTGACAAGAAAATAATTCATCAGTATTCTATGATTTGAAAAAGCATAGTTATAGAAATTTTGCTTATCTCTATTCTTCAAAGGACAAAACATATGTGTGTGTGTGTGTTTGTATCAGAAAACATCTCAAGTCACAGGATTTTGTATTTTTTAGAAAATACTTTTTTAAAAAGTTTTAACTATGTAGGATAATAGAATGAATATCTCCATGCCTATCACTCACACTTTACCAAATCTCCCATTGTACTGCCTTCAAAAATCCTGGTTTATGTGTTAAAACTAGATCCACTTTTTTTTGGTCTGCTTTAGATTTTCTGTATTTCTGATAAAACTGAAAAATATCAATCCAATTTCTGTACCAGTTCTGTCTTAGAGCTGGAGGAATGCAGGAAGGACAATCCCTACCATGACCCACCCCCTACACATATGACATTTAGGCCAGTCACTGAACCCTGCTAGAGGTCTAGGCTGTCTCAGGGCATTTAATTCCTGGGGGACAAGGACCAAGCAGCAATTGCATAATGTACTTACACTACCTTCTCCCATTGGTCCTTGAGATATATTGTGCTCCCAGCTGGGATTTTTTCCCCAAAGCTTCATTATTAGTAGTCCTGACCTCTGTTTAAGGATTAGAATTAATTCTTTTAGTCTTAATTTTGAGACTTAATATTGGACTTAAACCACGCCTAAAAAGAACTCTTGATCTCCCCCTGAAAACCTTAACCTTCTCCATCTCAGTAAATGGCCACTTCATCCTTCTGGTTGCTCAGGCTCAAAACTTGCAGAGAACCTTGACTCCTCTCTTGTTCTCATATTCTGCAACCATCTATCGGCAAGCAACTTCTGTTGGCTCTAGAATTTATTTTCTACTCACCACTTAAACTGCCACTACCCAGACCCTGTCCATCAATTTTCTTGCACTGTCTCAATAGCCTTGTAAGCGGTCCTCTGTTCTTACCCTTTTCCCCAATACTCTCAATACAGCAGCTTGACAGTGTTTTTAAATAAGTCAGATCATGTCTCTCCTCCACTCAAAATGTTTCATTTCACTCAGATTACAAGCTAAAGCCCTTACAATAGCTCACAAACCTCTACTTCTTCTCTGACTCAATTATTTTCTTGCAATTTTTCTCCTCTCCCTCAGTTCAGCCATACTGGCCTTCTTGCTGCTCCCTCAAACACATTAAGCATATCCCAACTCTGGGTTTTTTATCATGTTCCCTCCATCATAGGATATGTCTTTATTTTCTCTTCAAATGTCACTTCATCAATGAGTATTCTCTTACAAGACTAAGTGATAAAGCAAGCTAAGACCCACCCTCTGGGATCCCCTACCTCACTTCCTCTGCTTTGTATACTTCCACAGTAATTATTACCAGCTGCTATGCTACAGAGCTATACTTTCTTATATATGTATCGTGTCCTTCAGTACACTAGAATGCAAGTCCTAAAAGAGGAGGACCTTTGTCGTTTTTATTTACTGTTTTATTCCCAGCACTTGTGAAAATACTCACTTTAAATGACATTTCTTCATGGAAGTCTTTCTTAAACACCACCATATCCAGTCTTTGTTTAGTTCTCTCTGTTGAATTATCATCAAAAGCCCTCCCATGCAGTGTTCACTGTCTTACAAATTAAACTGATGTAATGATCAGTGGAAAATACCTGCTCCACTATAGGTTAACTTTCAAGAGAACAGGGACTGACCATGTCTGGCTTTGAGTACAGGAGCATCTGGAACAGAATGAATACTCAATATACACTTACTGATAAGATGGATGAATAGTTGATGGATGATTAGTCGATGACTCCACCCATGTCGAACTACTTGTAGTTCTGTGGGGTCTCTTATTTCTCTCTAAAGTTAAATATGCTACTGTATTTATTATTAGTCTCTGATTTCTTAAACTCAGAAGAATCTTGGAAATCTTCTCTAACAACATTGAATCTACCCTCAAAACTGCTATGTGCCACAACAGTCCATTTATTTATTCATCCAACAATTATTTTTGAACAATTTTTAGACAGACTGATCTAGGCACTACATAAACAACAGTCAACAAAACAAATCCTCACCCTCATGAACTTACATTACAGTGTGTGTGTGTCAGAAACTTTGCGGGGGAGGGTGGGGAGAGAGGAGACACAGAAAATAAATGTGTTTAATATAATGCTATATATTATATGAGTGTGTAGGGGAACAAAATTTGCAACCCCAAAATATGTCTCTTTGGCATGAGGGTTAATATAAGTTGATTATTTTTCAGACCCAAAAGACTCAAGAAGAACCTTTGACCTTCCCCTTAACTGCTTGAAATAATGTAAACAGAGAACCTATTCTGGGAAGGGAGCTATCACCATAGATAATTATAGTATGAACTAGGGGTGGTAGAGAGGGAAAAACCTAGCAAAATCTGTTACAGTTCCTCTCCATGTCCTATTGTCTCTTCATAGCCTAGCCAAACATTCGTCTGCCAAACTTTTGCTTTTCTATCTCCATATGAATTGCCTTCCTCCACTTCAAAGTTCCAAACCACTACCCTCAACATCCTTTTACTTTAGCTGCTGAAGATAGTATAATGAGGGTTTCAGCCATTTTGGCAAGTTACTCAAATTTCCTTCATCTCTCCCATGTATACATGTTATTCAAATTCTGTTTTATTTTTCTCCTGTTAATCTGTCTCATGTCAATTTAATCTTAGACCAGTAAGAAGAACCTTAAGGGACTTCCCTGGTAGGCAGTGGTTAAGACTCCAGTCTCCCAGTGCAGGGGGGCCTGGTTCAATCCCTAGTCGGGGAACTAGATCTTGCATGCCGCAACTAAAAGATCGCTCATGCCGCAACTAAGTATCCTGCATGCTGCAACAAAGATCCCGCATGCCACAACTAAGACCTGGTGTAGCCAAATAAATAAATATTTTTTTAAAAAAGAAGAAGAACCTTAAAAAGACAGTGGAAAATGTCTTCATCCCCAACAAGTGCTATGGTAAAAACATAAAGCAAGGTCAATCAATATAAGGTATGAATGGGTACCTTTAGGAGGGGCATAAAAGAAATCCTCTATGAGAGGTGGAGAAGAGACCAGAGGCAGTGAGAGTGTGTGCCCTTCAGACCTGTGTGGTGTCCTTGGATCAGGGTCCAGATCCCAGCTTCTTAGCACTTTACCATATGTGGCTTATAGCAGACTTTCTCCAAAACTGACATCAGTTTCAATGTATGTTTTTTTCCCCCACACCACCAAGCAATTAACTCAATTCTGATACTAGCTACTGCTCCCCTCCCCACCCCACCCCACTGTCACTTTAGCTGCCAGTCAGAAGTCTAGGTTGTCACCTGTGCTTCTGACCAACTGGCTATAGATTGGTATTCGAAAGACTCCCTCTTTGTGTTCTATTAATTTGCTGGAGTGGCTCACAGAACTCAGAGAAATATTTTACTTACTAGATTTCCAGTTTATTATTAAAGGACATACTTCAGGAACAGCCAGATGGAAGAGGTACAGAAGGAAATGCATGTGGGAAGGGGCTCAGAACTTCCATGGTCTCTGGGCAGCCACTCTCCCTGAATCTCCACACAGTCACCTTTCAGGGATTTGGGGAGGCTTCATCACATAAGCACGATTGATTAAACCACTGGCCATTGGTGATTGAACTCAATCTCCAGCCCCTTTCCCCTCCCTGGAGGTTGGTAGGACTGAAAGTTATAACCCTCTAATTATATGGTTGGTTCCTCTGGTGACCAGCCCCAAGTCTTACTTTCTGAAAGTCACCTCAACGTGAACACAGATGTAGTTGAAAGAGGTTTGTTATGAATATCAAGACAACTTTATCACTCTTATCATTTAGGAAATTCCAAGGGTATTAGCAATTCTGTGCCTGTAACAAGGACTATGGACAAATACCAAATATATATTTCTTATTATAAATCACACTGTCACACCTTCTTTAGAGGATTATAGATGTAGAGAGACAAGTGCCAGTGAGATTGTATTTACTGACCCCTTCCTCTCCCTCAGGCATCCAAAGCCAATTACTGAATGGTGTGAGGATACAAAAGTCCAGTACCTTTGCTCAGATCCAATTCATGCTCTAGGGGGGGAAGAACATTTCCCCAGGGCCTTCCTTCCCACTAAGGCATTACTGTACTTGAATCATTGACTCTGAGTGTACCTCTAAGAGAACCTAACCTAAGACAAGGGAAAAAAAACATTCCAGGCATAGAAATGGCAAATACAGAAATGAAGAAGAAGGAATATAGTTGATACACTGGAGGAAAAGAAAGGAGGTTAGTGTGGCTGACATATGAGAGAAGTGTGGTAAGAAACAACATCAGAGAGTTAACTCAAGCATCCATACTGGTTTGTTTGATCCTCTCCACCTCTCCCACACCCACTCACTGCTCTGTGAACCTTGGGACAGTGACTGGTTCATTTCTTTTCATTTCTTTATCTCTGTTGCCAAGATTCTTTAGATGTTTAATAAATACTTACTAATTTTTTTCTTTTAAGGTATTACCAAGCAGATATCCATTTGAACCTATTGTCTTATTTCCCATTTAGCTACTGGAATATTATTTCCCCTGATATCTTAGGAATATCTTCAATTCCCATTTTTATAATTAAAAAAAAGAAATACTGGGCCTCCCTGGTGGCGCAGTGGTTGAGAGTCCGCCTGCCGATGCAGGGGATACGGGTTCGTGCCCCGGTCTGGGAGGATCCCATATGCAGCGGAGCGGCTGGGCCCGTGAGCCATGGCCGCTGGGCCTGCGCGTCCGGAGCCTGTGCTCCGCAACGGGAGAGGCCACAACAGTGAGAGGCCCGCATACCGCAAAAAGAAAAAAAATAAAAAAAAAAAATAAAAAAAAAAAAAGAAATACTGATAGAACTACAGCGACATACGTAGAAATAAGTTTAGTTTCATAGCAAATAGACTAACTGAACAATTTGATAAGGTATAAAAGAAAGTGTGAAAAATCAACTAAATGGCTAGGGCATTTGTGTTATATAAACTGTCATAGTGTTGAAAATAAATCCTGCATTTTCCCAATTATGAGTTACTTCTTTTTATGCCCAGTTTAAAAAAATATATATTGGATTTTATGATATCTCCTAGTCATTTCAAATTTATGATGCAATAAAGTGAAATATAAATATAAAATTAATTGTGTCTGTTTATTTGACGTTGTAAGAATGGATACTGATATAAATATTTCAGACTAGCTAGGTCTAAAAAAAGTCAGAGCTTCCAAGGTTTTGGTCAAAAATGATTCCATTACCTGCATACAAAACAATAAAAATATCTTCAAGAGTATAAAACTATTTTGTGGGTGAACTTATCTATACCCAGGTAGGTAGCCTGCCAAGCATAAAATGAATCATTAAATATTAATAACTGTCAATTTCCTGTATAGCTATCCTGAAAACTTTTACTACACCAATAAGCTCTTTGCCATTGCCAAAGAGTCATGATTAGTTTCTAGTGTTGGACTGGATCCCTCAACTGAGAATGTGGTACTTTTTACCTTTAGCAAAGCTAAGGATAAGCCCTGGACTTTAAAGTGGATGCTTTTAATAGTGCTCAGGCTTCTTATTAAGTATTGACCTTTTAATGGTAACTTTCATTCATCTACCATATCTGTCTCATACCTTATCAACAATTTATTCTTTTTTAAATAAAACATTAAATTTCATCATTGTGCATCATTAGGAATAGCATACTGTATTAGTTTCCTGTGGCTGCTATAAATTTATCACAAATTTGGTGGCTTGGAACAACAGAAACTTATTCTCACAGCTCTACAGGCCAAAAGTTCAGAAGTCCAAAATCAGTTTCACCAAGTTGAAATCAAGATGTCAGCAGGACTACACTCTGCAGAGAATCTGCTTCTTGCCTCTTCCAGCTTCTGATGCCTTCATTCCTTGGCTGTGGCAACATCTGTCTGCTCCATCTTCACACTGCCTTCTTCTCTGTGTGTTTGTGTCAAAACTGTCTCTGCCTCTTTCTTATAAAAACACATGTGACTGCATCTAGGGCCCACCTGGATAATCCAGAATAAACACTTCCTCTCAAGATCCTTAATCTCATCTTTTGCCATGTAAGGTAATATTCGCTTTTTTGCCATATAGAGTAATATTCATAAATTCTAGGGATTAGGTTATGAACATATTACCATTTGGCCTGCTACCCATATCCATTAAAAACTATGTTTTTAATGGGAAAAATAGTATACTCTTAGATCTTGCTCATTTAAAACTATAAATTTACAAATTTAAGATATGCACACACGGGCTTCCCTGGTGGCGCAGTGGTTGAGAGTCCGCCTGCCGATGCAGGGAACACGGGTTCGTGCCCCAGTCTGGGAAGATCCCATGTGCCGCACAGCCGCTGGGCCCGTGAGCCATGGCCACTGAGCCTGCGTGTCCGGAGCCTGTGCTCCGCAACGGGAGAGGCCGCAACAGTGAGAGGCCCGCGTACAGAAAAAAAAAAAAAAGATATGCGCACACACATTTAATTAGAAAAATTGAGTCTTTGGCAAGGCAAAATTTAGCTAAAGAACAGATTCAATTTTCAGGTTCTTTTCTCATGCTGCAGTGTAGATTGTCCTAAACTGAAAAATTACATATTTGAAATGATTCTTTAATGACCTACTTGATTCTCTCTTCTTGGATTCCTCTGGCTTTCAGAGAAAAATCTTAATCTCAGGCAATCGCAGCCTCTGAGCCCAATATGGGCTCTGAATGGTAAGAACATGAAGAATCTTATTACTGAGATCAGTAGTTAAATCAGCCAAGCTTCACTCCTCCTCAAGCCATGATCCCAAGGAAGCATTTCCTGCCATTTCCCAACAGAAAACATTTTTGAAAAAATAGAGATCTTCCTATTTCAATCTATCAAGACTTATATCTGTGTTCCACCTAGAATGACAGAGTTTAGGCAGCAACCCATGCAGAATCTGTAACATAATTTGCAGGGCTCAGTGTAAAATGAAAACGTGGGACCCTTTTGTTAAAAAAAAAAATTTAAGAATTTGAAGATGATGACAGCAAAGCATTAAACTGAGTATGGAGTTCTTCTAAACTCTATAGGCTGCATGCCCATGAAGCCAGCCCTGCCTTATCTTTAAAACGATTGCATCTACCCCAGTGTGGGCTCCCAAGTTCAGCTTCCTCAGGTTGACATGCAGCAATGCTACCCTCAACAACAATTAACATTTTTATATGTCCTCAGAAAATCCACTTACTAACCAATGAGAAAATTAATTCAGCTAAATGCTGAGAAGCATCTTGAAAAGTTGCATGTCCCCACATGTTTCACTTTAGATGTCACTTTAGTGGTAAACTCAAACCAGACGGACTTGAAAAATAAAGGAAAATTACTGGCTTATGTGATTGAAAAGAATCCAAGCAGAGGGCTCAAATCAGACATGATTTAATAAGTGTTTTTATTTTATTACTTTGAAGCCTCTTAGCTTTGCCCTCCTCTGCCTAATGCCTCCATTCTCTGACCAGTAGCAAGACTGCCTTTGCAGATAGAGGCTTGATCTCTGCATGCAACAATATCCAGAGATAAAGAGAAACCATCTTGTGTAATAATTCTCCCTCAAGAGTGAAGGACTACCACTGGCAGATGCCCCCAGTAAATGTTCCCTTGAAGTTCATTGACTTATGTAGAAACATGTGCCCATTCCTGAACTAACATCTTGAGATGAGGAAAATTCCCCATTCAAATAGGCGTGGGCCTGGTTCCTGCACTATGCCAAGGAGAATGGGGTTTCCTTTGGATAATAGAGACTTGGACTGAGTGGATAAGATGAGATTGCCTGAAAAAAAAATGGAAATATAGATAGGAAAGTGAGGGTGAGCAGGGAGGGCAATATATCAATTTTTTTTTAAAAAAAAAAAACCTTACCGAATCACTAATACATGCATGTCTGAGCTTCTGTTTAGCATCTATGTTGAGATAACTGCTAGTTAAAATTGGGATAGCTAAAAGATAGCCAAATCTTAATGACTTTATTGCACTGCTTTGAAATGCAAATTCTAAATGATTTTTAAGTTATATTAAATTGAAATTTTCAATTAGGATAAGTAGTGTTATTATTTGTTACCAAAAAGATATCACAAAAGTAGGTCATAAATAATTAAGCTGAAGGATACATATAACTACAACAACTTATGGGATCGTGCATAGAACCTACAAAAATTGTGGAAATATAGCTTTGCTGCCCTTGCCTTTTCAAAAATAATGCATATAGAATACAATTTTAAGGCATCTTCAATTTCATGTGAAAGACTGAATTTTTTAATGATATGAACATAGGGAGAAAGACTATTAAAAGTAATATTATTGATAAAAAAATTTTACTGCCTTTGAAATAAAGCATTCTAACATATTGCCTGTGAGACTAATATGTCTGATATCTTTGTAGGTACTGAGCAATCAATACTTCAGTAATATGTCCTGGAAGAAACAGAGAAAGAAAAAATTCACCTGCCTGTCATTTAATCTATAGTTACCTGAAGCCCATCTTGTACTTGATGCTAGGTATTTATCAACCAAAGCATAGCTAAGAGATTTGTGAAAAAATAAAATGTATTATCATATTCTTGACTATCCCTCCACTTGTATCCACCATAAAATTTTAAGAGAAAAATGCCAACTTGTTTCTAGTGGTAATAATATATAATTATGCTTCCATTAAATACTTCAATTTAGCCCTGGAAAAGTATTAGAAGAATCACATTGTTGACAGAATGGAACATTATTCACTTCTAATGTGCTTTCTGTGTTTTCTTATTTTCTTCTTCTTTACTGCCCACTTTAAAAAGACTTTCTGTATAAAGTGCCAGAAGGAAAAAACAAAACAAGACAAAAAACACCTGAGTTATAGAAACAGACAGGAACAAAAGCACAGAAAAAATATTTTACTTAGATTTACAAAAAAAACATATTTAGGGAAATTGTATATTTATTATTTTTAAAATAAATTTATGAGGAATTAAATAACTTCTGGTTATAAAACTGATTAGTATAATGTAAAGTATTGGACCTTTTTCATAATGTTTTGTATAAAAATTATACATTGAAACTAAAAAAAACCATGAAGCCACAAGGAAACATTTGGCTACAAAGACATATTTTCTCAATATTTGAAGATAAATATGGTTATCCTGAAATAAATGTACATATAATATATTTGCTCTAGAGGATGCTTTAGAGTTCAAGGAAATCCCATTAATGTAGTTTCAGGAAGGTTGTTTGTAATGGTATTTTCCTTAAGTCTAATAAAAAAAATAAACTTCTTAATAAATCAATGTGTATAGAAA
The DNA here is from genome assembly GCF_964341445.2 of Mesoplodon mirus. Taxonomy (NCBI): domain Eukaryota; kingdom Metazoa; phylum Chordata; class Mammalia; order Artiodactyla; family Ziphiidae; genus Mesoplodon; species Mesoplodon mirus. The sequence continues at coordinate 50,557,157 of NC_138984.1, forward strand.
TGCTAAGTATTTGTGAAATAGCCTGTTTTTCTTTACTACCTACTCTAAAAATTTTTCTTTATATTTTTTCACACACTTTATCACTCTTCCTGTACTATTTTCTTTCCTGTCATTAAAGCGGTTTGAAAACCAGTATAGCTTTCTCTTGCAGTCTGAGAGTACATATCTACTCATGCAGATAATATTTTTTGACTCTAATATAAGTATGATACAGTCAAGCTATACACACATAGAAGTACAAGTTTAAGTTTGTAGACCATGTAAGTAGTATGACAAAAACAAACATACAAACAAGCAAAAAACCTGAATTGACAAGATTTTTCTTTAAATTCATTTCTCCCACGATTTATTAAAAGATGAATGTGACAAAATAACCTGGCAAAGATATGGCCACATCATTTTTTAAGGGGGTGGAGGTCTAGGATTCACTACAAAATAATGGAAATTCCCTTTCCCTAGTGTCTGTCCCAAGAGGTTATCCCGGGTTGTGTCTTTGAGATCTGGGTTTCCCTTGCCCCATGAGAGAGGTAACAAATCTTTTGTTTTCAAAGCATTTATCTGCGAGGGTTAAGGCAAGAACAGATAAAATGAAGAGAGAATGAAACATTTGTTATTTAGTAGTTATGTTTCCTTTAGACTGGAAACGGAGCAGGGATTATAGGTTCTGCTCTACTAGGTTCCTCCTGGGACACATTCTTGTGGAAGAGGCAAGACCTCTGATGGAAAAGCCTATATGGGTGTACAAAAGAACTGGTCACTAAATGTCATGCGTGGGCATTTAGTAAAGATTTCTGTGAACGTTCTTGTGCTTATTTGAGCTGTGAAGCTCTGGGAAGAAGCCACACCTCAGTCTTCCTAGAAAATCAATGCCTAAGGGAGTAAAGCACAGTCATTCACGAGCAGTAGCTGGAAGCTGAAGAACAACAGCATGTAACCATCAGTCACGGAATTATTGAATGAGTACTTTCTACATACCAGGCACTCTGTACTAAAAGCAAACCTGCCTACCCAGTTTTCTCAGGATTATATAGATCCTGAAGGTCTTCTATAGTCTGATGATTAAAAATCATTAATAACGGATGTTACTAAATTTGGCTGAGCTTGGTAAGTGCTGACCAGGACCTTTAGAAAAAAGTAAAATAATGTGAAATTTCTTCCTTTGCATATTATGAGTCACACTGGACCTACCTATTATATTCCTAAATACAGAGCTGACATGCACTAGTCCCAACTCTCAATCCTGCTACTTGTGTGACATTGACTATCACTTTTCCAAATCTCCAGTTTTCTCACTTATGAAGTGGGAAAATATCCCCATCTCCTTTGCAAGATTTGAATCAACACGTTAGTCAAAAGCACTGGAATTGAGGAATTATCTTAAAGAATTTGTTTGACTTCTCAGGATTTCATACCTCACTTATAAAATGAGGACACTTTTTCAATCTCAGCATTATTGGCATATTGGATGTACAGTTCTTTGTTGTAGAGACCATACTATGAATTGTATAGGATGTTTAGTCTCTGCCTACTAGATGCCAGTAACACCCACCCCTCAGTTAAGACAACCAAAAATGTCTCCAGATTTTGCCAAATGTCCACTAGAAGCAAAATCATCCCAGTTAGAAACCAATGGATTAGAGCTATCCCCAATTTCCCTTCAACTTTAACATTTCATACTTCCATGATATTAGATAATGGACAATGAGAACACTTTGTAGAGTATGTGGTGAGAAACAAAAGTTATATGTTCATTCATTAACAGGCTTTATTAAACATCTCCTAGGGACAAGAAAATATCCTACAAAAACTGAAAGTAAATTAGAAAAATTATATTTCAAGGGGCTTATTGACTGGGGTGGGGGCGGGTATCGGCTACACATAAAAATAATATTTTCAATATTCTACAAAGCACTGGAATCTCAGGGCTGCAGGGTTAGACTAACTTTAATCTGGGTAAGAAAAGAAGCTTAGTGGATTGTTTCTAAGCAAAGTAGGCCATTTAAGAAAACTGTGCCACAGACTAGGCTAAGAAAAGCTATTACTCTTACTAATGTGGTTTAAACTTACATTATTAGAACCATAAAATTTTAGTGTTTGAAGGGACCTTAGAGAGCACCTAATATCATCGTCCTCCTTTTACAGATGAGGAAATTGAATCTTTTCTCATCCCTTGTGCATTAGCAGCACACGTACCAGAACTAAGCATGAAAATATCTAAATTGATGCCAACGGTAGTAGGAGGTTGCTCAGTTTATATATTAAATGTTTAAGGGAATAACACAAACTCTGAACTTCTGCTGAATTAGGAAAGAACCACTAATATTACCTACTAGGATATTGCATACAATAAGATTAAAACTATAATGATGACAAAAACATTTGTGTTGCTTGGTGGTGTGTACGGGATTCCCAGCTGGGAAGTTCAATGTATGGGAAGAATTTCTTCAGTTCTGAAAATAGTATTTAAAAGAATTCCCTGCAATGGGCTTCCCTGGTGGCGCAGTGGTTGAGAGTCCGCCTGCCGATGCAGGGGACACGGGTTCGTGCCCCGATCCCGGAAGATCCCACATGCCACGGAGCGGCTGGGCCCGCGAGCCATGGCCGCAGAGCCTGTGTGTCCGGAGCCTGTGCTCCGCAACGGGAGAGGCCACAGCAGTGAGAGGCCCGCGTACAGCAAAAAAAAAAAAAAAAAAAAAAAGAATTCCCTGCAATAGATGTATATGTACCTAAAGTCAGTGACTTCCCAGTCTCAGCTCTTGCCCTACCTTGTGTAGTACATTTATTTTAAATTAAAAATGAAAAATAATTCAAAATTAAAATGACTGTAATATATTTGAAATGCCTGATAACTTTGCTGAGCAAGTATGCTAATTCAAATGTCTACAGGGACCAAGCAGGCAATGTGAACGTGTAAAGGAGGCCAAGTATAAAACAATATTTGCCATAATGCTTGCAGGGCATAACCTGAACCATAGGTGTGAGAGCACCCATATATTATACATTTCTCAGAATGCTGAGGAAATAAATGAGAGAATCCCTCAGAAATATATTTTCTGATTTTAAAAGTGCCTATTAGAGACATTTAGAAATCCAAACACTAAGAATAAGAATTGGAAGAGTTTGAGAATTAGAATAAGTTATTGTGACTTTTAAATTATTCTCATAAAAATTATTTAAAATGATTTTACATGGAAAATAGCTAACATAGGGTGTTGTCTTTATAAGATTTAAATCAGCAAACATTTGTATTGGGGTTATAGTTTTAAACTATTAAGCAATAGTTTGTGTTCTTGGTATTTCCTTATATTCTCTACTTCTTCCCCACTTAAGGGGCTAGAAATTCTCATTAATTGCCATAAGTAAAGGTTAACAAAGAAGAAACAAAAAAGGATCAATTCTTGGGTTTAGAATTTCAAATGCCTAGTGTTGTAAACTGGTCTAGTTCAATTTGAATATACATATTCTTCAATTTGGGGGGCTTGTAATAGAAAGAGTTAAGAATTGGCTACTCTCCCATAACAGAAGCAAATCTCAGCCCAAATTTTAACACATATGCCACTGTCTATCAGCAACCTGAAGCACGCACACGCACACACACACACACAAAGTCATACACTGAACTCTTGAAAATGTCTCAGCTTCCTATCCCTCTGTGTGCTCTAAAACTACCTTTATCTGAGACAAATGTGACAATATTCTAGTATCAGATGTAGTCGATTATAAGTAGGGGATCAAGAAAACTTCCCATTAACAGCAGGATTATAGGACCATTTACGGATTACCCCTAGAGATCCATTCTAAAAGATATAGGCTTCAGAATAGATGACAGATTTTATACTCTTCTTACGCAAGAAAAGAAGTGTACCTACCCCCTACAATACTGTAGCCAATCTACTAACTTCATCAATAAAAACTCATTTCCAATAACCATTCTGCTAATTAACGAGTCATTTCTTTCACCAATGAAAACCTATTTCTAACATTCATTATGAAAATGAATACATATCTGATGATGATGGGAGGTAAGTAGTGTTGAAGCACTTATAGGATGGCCTCTGGGTCTGATTAAAGATTAGCTGGGGCTTCCCTGGTGGTGTAGTGGTTGGGAGTCCGCCTGCCGATACAGGGGACATGGGTTTGTGCCCCGGTCCGGGAGGGTCCCACATGCCACGGAGCGGCTGGACCCATGGGCCGTGGCCGCTGGGCCTGCACGTCCGGAGCCTGTGCTCCGCAGCGGGAGAGGCCGCAGCAGTGAGAGGCCCATGTACCACCCCCCCAAAAAAAAAGATTAGCTGATTACTCCTAGGTTGTATATCTAGATGAGTCCAACTGTAAGCACTTAAAAAGTAACTTAAGGTGGCTAGCACATACCTCAGAACAGAACATTCATGTTGAAATATTTCACAGAAAATCATAGACATCATATCACTCAGGAATAAGGGCCTGGTAATGACTTGAGTAGAGACAATTAAGAAAAATATCATAAGTAAGGACAAGGTTTCTTTCTTGGAGATGAGAAAAGATTCTTTGGGTTGGTAGGTAAGGGAGAAAGTCAGAGAATGTTTGAAAAATGACTAAGACCAGTTAGAACAGAGACAGAAGATGAAAGATAAGAACTGAAGAATTCACTCAGAATTCAAGTTAACATCCGGAAACCATTTATTTTTTCATCTCTCTCAGGAGCAGTAGTGTTAGCAGGGCAACACATTCCTTCTCCATTAAAATAAGCATTGTATATTATCTTTTAAAAAATTATACAAGGCACTGAAGACACTAAATTAAAAAAAAATCTATCTCCTTTAACATTTCATAGTGCAGTAAGGAGGATAACCATACAAACATTTTAAATATAATACTATACATTACATCATAAAAACATTTGATTTAGGAGACTGTTGTTCCAGTACTGTGGAGAGATGATGATAGGCAGTAGTGGTAAGACTACAGACAGACAGAATCAACAAATACTTAAGAAATGAAATTGATGTCGGTAGAAGTTTGAATGGGCAGCGTGGTGATTATAAAGAAATACGGCAAAGAGTATGAGCCAGCTCTTCACCAAACCTGTTTCCTCTTTGTCCTAGGCACTTAGGTGGACTGCATGACTTTGGTGTAAACGTGTTACTAAAATTTGTCTTAGTCCAGGCCACTCCCACCATGCCTGATCCTCCATGTTCTTCCCCCCACCCCCAACCCCCCACCCCGGTCATGGAAGATAATGAAACACTGAGATGGGAAAATGACTGGTTTCTAAATCACCTCTTAGAAGGGATGGCCCTGCCTATATGTAACACCATTTAAGACTTTACATTGAATGGGAAACCAACTTCTATTATGTTTGAGTGACTACAGGCATACCTCATTTTATTGTGCTTCCCTTTACTGTGCTTCGCAGAAATTGTGTTTTTTTACAAATCAAAGATTTGTGGCAAACCTGCATCTAGCAAGTCTATTGGCACCAATTTTCCAACGGCATTTGCTCACTTCATGTCTCTGTATCACATCTAGGGCATCCTCATGATATTTAAAGATTTTTCATTATTATTATATTTGTTATGGTGATCCATGATCAGTGATCTTTGATATTAATATTACAAAAAGATTACTACTCATTGAAATCTCAGGTGATGTTAGCATTTTTTAGTAAGAGTATTTTTTAGTTATGTACTAACATTGTTTTTTTAGACATAATGCTATTTGCACACTTAATAGACTACAGTATAGTATAAACATAACTTTTGTATGCACTGCAAAGCCAATAATGTGTGTGACTCGCTTTATTGGAATATTTGCTTTATGGTGGTGGTCTGAAACCAAATCTTCAATATCTCTGAGGTATGCCTGTACACACTCCAAGTTTGTTGTCACGGTAGGATTAACTTGGGAAATGACCAGAAAGGAAAACAACCAGATACTTGAATATGGATTAATAGGGTGCTGACATCTGAAATAACACAGATGGAAGAACAGGTCTATGGGAAAAGATGACAGATCAGTTTGTCACATTCTGTACTGAGGTATCTGTGGGATGAACACAAATGAGATATTGAAGAGTCACTTGAACATTTGAATGTAAAGGAGATGGAACCTTAGAGATTTAAATAATTTAAATGATAATATTCAGTAGTTTAGGCTTAATTCTAAAAGTGATGGTGAGACACTGAAATATTATTAAGCAAGACAGTGGCACAGTTATATCTGCCTTTTAGAAAAGTCATTCTTTTGTATAGTGTGGAGTGCATGACTGGACACTGAGACTGGGTCATGCTTAAGGAATTTAATCTTCAAAGGATAATATACTATTTCCAATGGGAAGCAAAGACAAAAACTTTTCAAACTTGAGGTACCACCCTGACTAAAGGATAGCCAAGGTAAACTGGAACCTGTATTTAAAAGTAAGAAGAAACTTCTTTTTTCCTTGATTCTTGTATTCCTCAAATGTCTGGACTACCATTACTGTGAATAGACCCTAAACCAATTTGTCTATTCAACTCTTATCAGGTTTTCTTCTTAAATTTTGGGAATCTTCAGGAGATCAGAAGAATGAGGGCAGAGGAGAATATAGAGGAGAACTATACATACACCATCTAATTTACCATCTAAAGAAGGAGACATTTCTGAGACACAAAAAAGGGTATTATTAATAATCATGCTGGCACAAAAATATAAGCCAGAATTGTCCCAGGCAAAAATGTGACCACCCTATTCATATGACCCTTCCACATCCTGCCATTCATTGCTTCAAAATATATAAAAACTCAGATCAGATTCTGCCAAATACATAGTCAGACAACTTATTTTTATAAGATTAAGGAAGTCTTCACTATTTGTCCTCAGGTACTGCAACAGGTCTTTGCATAAAAGATTTGCTCTAGTTAGTTAAGTGAGTGAAATATTCTAAAACTCGTTTTTAGAATAAAGAATCCAAGAGTGGAAATTATTATTGTTTTTGCATAAATGAAAAATAAATTCCAAAGAATTTATTTTGGATTTAAAAATGAACCTCACAATTACCTATACCTGACATCATCTAGAACACCAAGATATCAATTTAAACATTCTTAAAAAAAAATAATGAAATCACCAATCAGACTTTCTGAAGTTATCGGTTATATTTCAGAGGACATAGCAACAACTCTGAAATCTTCACAGATTTCTTTTTACAAATTAGACTTGCAAGGATAATTTTATTAACAAAACAAAACAGACAAGAAAGTTGATGATTCATTTTCATGCAAGTTTCCACAATGAATAGGGGAGTAAGATTAATACTTTTGTGACATTATCACTTCACCATTTTGTGAGAATTACTTTGGGGTTACCAAAAAGTATCTGCTTTTATGCAGCTATAGAGGAAAAGAGTATACCACCTAATTTTTGGTTTGAGATATTTGTTTTCATCAGCAAGTAAGATGATGTAAAATTTTAGGAAAATAATTAGAATTTCATTAGTAAGCAATAAGACAAAAATAAGAAAAAGCAGGTCCTAGAAGCATAAAACTTTCAATATGAAGTGTGCTAAGAGAGAATTTTAGCCAATGAGATTATGCGATATTGTGAATCTAACACCCTCACCTTCCATGGAAACAAAGATATTTTGATGTCAGGACCAGTCAACATTCTAAGTCGAATGAGAGGACAGAGTTTTCCATTAAATATGAGAATACAGGAACAAATGAAGTTCTAGAACTTGAGAATGAGTCCCACTGTACTACGGAGCTTGTGTGATACTCATATTTTATTAAGGCAGGAGTAGTAGCCAAACATGTACCCTGAGCACTGCTTATTTCACCAATGAAAAAATATGTTAATCTTCTCTTTGCATAGGTTTTGGTTACATATTTGAAGTATTTATGAAATTGTTACTTCTACAGTATTAGTGCCTGATTATGACACTTCAAATACTAAGTCACCACCTCCACCTTACATACATACACAGAGCTAACAATATTTATATGGAAGTATTTTTTTTTTTTTTTTTTTTTTTTTTTTGCGGTATGCGGGCCTCTCACTGTTGTGGCCTCCCCCGTTGCGGAGCACAGGCTCCGGATGCGCAGGCCCAGCGGCCATGGCTCACGGGCCCAGCCGCTCCGCGGCATATGGGATCCTCCCAGACCGGGGCACGAACCCGTATCCCCTGCATCGGCAGGCGGACTCTCAACCACTGCGCCACCAGGGAGGCCCTATATGGAAGTATTTTTAATTTACAAATATAATGTATAAGCCATAAATTATAAACAATATAATACCTGTCTCTCTGTGTTCTAAGACCACATGAGCAAAACATTTCATTTCAGTCAGTACTCCCTTATGTTTTAAAACAGTAAAAGCAAACTACAGTCCCATATTATTAGCTTGTAATGTGCAGAATATCAATGAGGTCACTGACTTCCTTGGGAGCTTTCTCCCATTATATAGGAGACAGCCATTAGATCTTTTCAGAACATGAAAAGATGTGCCTTGGGATTTCCAAAGTAGCACTACGGGGCCCATTCTAAGTGGAAGCTGAATTGTGGTGTGCAGAGCTGCCAGGAGGGTCCTGATGTCCACCTCTTGCCCTTAAAACTTTTGACTCCAGGGCTTGTGCCTGCAATTGCTTTATATTTTATAGCACCTCAAAATGGGAATGCTTCCTTTATAGCTTCAATCACAGCTTTAAAACATAAAGCTTTTATATTCTCATTTAATTAATACTTCTCTATCATTTCAAACTGAATTTATTTTAGACTTCATTAACACAAAAATCACACTTTTTTTTAGGTAACTCCCAATACACATCCTTCTTTCTAGCCTCTCAAGACATATTACTGTTCCTGGAATTGTTTCCCACACTCTAACCTTTCTCAAACTGCTCTATTCTCTAGGAATTTATCTTCTTTTTAGTCAAGCCATCTCCTACCCATCTTGAAATCTTGCTGTGGCAGGAAGCACCCATTCTGGAAAGCATTTCCTTCTGAGGCCACCATCACCCTGATACCAAAACCAGACAAAGATACCACAAAAAAAGAAAATTACAGGTCAATATCATTGATGAACATATAGATGCAAAGATCCTCAACAAAATACTAGCAAACCGAATCCAACAATCCATTAAAAGGATCATCCACCATAACCAAGTGGGATTTATCCCAGGGATGCAAGGATTTTTCAGTATCTACAAATCAGTGTGATACACCACATTAACAAATTGAAGAATAAAAAACATATGACCATCTCAATAGATGCAGAAAAAAGCTTTTAATAAAATTCAGCACCCATTTATGATAAAAAACTCTACAGAAAGTAGGCATAGAGGGAATCTACCTCAACAAGATAAAGGCCATATATGACAAACCCATGGCTAACAACATACTCAACAGTGAAAAGCTGAAAGCATTTCCTCTAAGATCTGGAACAAGACAAGGATGTCTACTCCCGCCACTTTTATTCAACATAGTTTTGGAAATTCTAGCCATGGCTATCAAAGAAGAAAAAGAAATAAAAGGAATCCAAATTGGAAAAGAAGAAGTAAAGCCATCATTGTTTACAGATGACATAATACTATACATAGAAAACCCTAAAGATGCTACCAGAAAACTATTAGAGCTCATCAACGAATTAGGTAAAGTCACAGGATACAAAATTGTTCCCTATGAGATCTGGCTGCTGCTTCTCTGTGCATCCAATATTTACTCCATCTATTATTATTATTATTATTATTATTATTATTATTATTTCCAAACTATCTTCAGGACAAAATGAACTAATTTTCTCTATTCCCATCCCCCCAACCCACACCAATACTATTTTCATTGTATTCCACTGTAATGAAATAAATATTCTAAGTTGCCATTAAATAAGAGTTTGCTGCTAAGGTGGCAACTTAAATTTTATTCAAGGACTGAATAATCTTTTCACTTTCTGTTGATTAAGTTCTTTGGAATAATTGATAGATGGCTGGCAGAACCACTGATGCTGCCCCACTGTTGAAGACAAATTTATAGATCCTTCAAATGTCACTAGTATATAAATATTTTCAAAAATCTTAATAATGAAACTTTAAACACTGTACTGTAGACTCTTATGTCTAACCTCTAAGGTACATTGATCATCTAGCTTAACTGATGTCATACAAACTTGGTTTACTTAAACTAGAACTATAAAGAAATTAAGTCGTCTGGATATATTATTGAATCACACATATTTAGAGACACTAAGTTTTACTTTACAAAATAACAAAAGGTTACTATGTTCAAGCTTAAAATATTTTATCATCTTTTTCTGATGCATATTTTATTAATGAATTGTCTAAATGAATAGTTCTCATGGAATTCTCCAAGGATTTAAGCAATTTCTTCAGCCTTATAATATTAAGATTGTGAAGAAGTAGAAAAACATAAAAAGGCTTAGGCTTTTAAACTCAATCTCAATTTTAATGTATCTATTATTTGGAGAACTTTACTAAATATATATCTGCATACCTAACATATTTATTTAAAAGGGAAGATAGTGCAGCAAAGTAAACAACCAAATGAAAAGGCAACCTATGGAATGGGAAAAATTAACCTCCCATAGGAGGTTAACATCCAAAATATATGAGGAGCTCATCTAACTCAGTAGCAGAAAAATCAATAATCTGATTAAAAAAATGAACAAAGGACCTGAAAAGACATTTTTCTAAAGAAGACATACAAAGGCCACATGTACAGGAAAAGGTGTTCAACATCACTAATCATCAGAGCAATGAAAATCAAAACCACAATGAGATATCACCTCACATCTGTTTTGATGGCTATTATCAAAAAGACAAGAGATAACAAATGTTGGTGAGGATGTGGAGAAAAGGAATCCTTATATGCTGTTAATGGGAATATCAATTGGTACAGCCACTATGGAAAACAGTATGGAGGTTCCTCAAAAATTTAAAAGCAGAACTACAACATAATCCAGCAATTCCACTTCTGAGTATGTATTCAAAGAAAAAGAAGTCATTATTTTGAAGAGATGTCTGCACTCTCATATTCACTGTAGCATTATTGACCATAGTCAAGGTATGGCAACAACATAAGTCAACAAATGAATGGATCAAGAAAATGTGTGTGTGTGTGTGTGCACACAAATACACACATACAAATACAGACAGACACACACAAGGAATATTATTCAACCACAAAAAGAAGGAAATCCTATTACTTGTGACAACATGATGAACCTGGAGTGTACTACGCTACATGAAATAAGCCTGAGAGAGAAAAACAAATACTGCACAATTTATTCATACTATGTGGAATCTTAAAAAAAAAAAAAGAAAAAAGAAAAAACAAGTCAAACTCATAGAAACAGAGAATAGAAAAGTGGTTGCTGGGTCCTGAGTGGTGGGAAAATAGAAAGAGGTTGAGAAAAAGGTACAAACTTTCTGTTATAAGATGAATAAAGTCTGAGGACCTAATGTATAATGTGATGACTGTAGTCAAGAACACTGTATTATATAATTGAAATTTGCTAAGAAAGTAGAACTTAAATGCTCTCATAAAAAAAGAAATATGTGAGGTGATAGATGTGTTAATTAATTTAGAGGAGTAGGCAGAATCCTTTCACAATGCATATAAATATCAACTCATACACTTAAATATCTTACAATTTTGTTAGTTATACCTCAATAAAGCTGGAAAAAATAAAAATACTCTATTGTAAACTTGAAATTTGCTGAGACTAAATCTTAAGTGTTCTCACCACAATCCCCCTTCAAAAAGGTAACTACATGAGGTGAGGAATGTGTGAATTAACTTGATTGTAGTAATCATTTTCACCGTTTGTACATATATCAAACCATCACACTATATGTCATACATGTATACAATTTTTATTTGTCACTTATAAAGCTGGGGGGAAAAGAAGGAAACTTCAACAACAAAAAAAGGAAAACAAATTCAGTAAGAGACTGAGGTAAGAAGCAGCCCTAATCCATGCCTCCCACCCCGAGTGGGTGAGTAGAGGCTAGACTCAAGCCTTCAACAGCCATCAGTGGCCTCTCCCAAGCAGCCATGGATACCATTTCTGGGCCCAGAGGGCAACCCGATGGCGAAGTAAGAAGAACAGCAGCCCCTGAAAGCTTGGGGCATCTCGGGCCAAAAAAGTCAGTTAGCATGAAGGAGAGCTTGGCTGCCTCAGGCCAGGATCCTCGCAGACCTGGGGACCTTTGTCCCACCTGGGGGAGATGCTACTTCATCCTGACAAGGATAGGCAAAGGCTTTGTGGCCCAGCAGCTGTGTGGAGCCCTGAAAGTTGAGGGGAAGTCAGGGGATGGTCAGCTAGACCTTGGTATTAGAAGAGAGATGGGAAAGAATAATGGGCTATGTTTGGCCAACAGAAAGTGTACACCACCATCTGGGAAGATTCACTGCTCTTTATAGAAGTCTTGTGTATATAATATGAAAAAAGTTCCTCTCAACTTTACCTGCCAACCTTCTAAAATTCTACGTATTTCTCTACATCTAGGCCTTATAGATGTAAAGTCAACTGCATACAATAAAGCAGAGTTAAAAATCACCTGGCTTGTAAACACTCTTTTGTACAAGGAAAGAAAGAAAAGAAAAGTTTAATCATAGAAAAGGAATACCTGCTGGGAATAACGTTTGGAAATGGAATTGTTAGGCCATCTCCATAAGTGACACTTCCACATTTGATCAATGGGTTAGAGCAGAAGGCCGTGAAGAGGCTGATTAGAAAATTGAAGGCATTCTTCATCTATAATTGGTGTATGTTGACTTAGGAGAAAGAATGCCTAGTATACTCAATTCATATATGAGAGGGCTAAAAGCTAGTATAATACCTAGGTTCATAAAAATCTATATAACTATAAACACCAGAAAAGAAAAATATATATCCCGGTATTAACACAAAGACATAAATGAAATGAGACTCTTCAGAGATGATTCTGCTATGAAGAGGAAAAGGTTCCTATGCCAGACTGCTTGTATTTAGAAGTCATATTTATATTATAACCATCTTCCCGTGGTGCATTTTGTTCCTCACTACTGTATATGTTGTTAGTGGTGCAAAGTACTTTTTTGAAATAGCTAGTTTTTCTAGATGCTCTAAAATGCATATCAAAAGCATGTAGTAAAATAAACACTTTAAAAGTGTTTTTTGTTAAAGTTCTTTGACATACTGCTGTGAAGCTGAATGGTCAAACCCCCTCTCCGAGCAGTACACGTTGTATGTGGGCACAGCTGTCCAGGGAGGAAGAAGGAAAATGAGGCGTGAAGGGCTCCACACCTGTGTGCTCAGAGTGAACTGCAGCCCCATGTATCTGTGTGCTGTGTTCTACCCGGTTGCTTACATGGTGTGTGTAATGGACAGGGGAGTCCTAATTGTACAGTACCTGGTCTTTCTGGATGGCTAGGGGTTTGCCAGCATATGACAAAAGGAGAATTGGAAAACTAGTACATTCTGTGTTAAAATTCATAGGAAAGACTGTTTTCGGAAAATTTGAGCCATATAATCCATTGGATTGGTAGAGGAGTGAGAGAAGGGAAGTGTTCTAAGCTAGAACGTTCACATTTAAAGGACACTTGCAGATTATAATGATTATTAATTTGTGCAGTTTATTCAAAACTATTATATATATATATATAAAACAAAGTTCTTACTTGAAATAGCTAGTCTATGTTAAAAACAGACGTAGTAAAATATCACTATAAATTTTTTTTGCCAAAATTTATAGAAAATATTGTCTTTTGGAAATGGAAATGCTAAATCACTTATACGAGCCATATGCTACTATTGATATTGTTCAATGGTTTGGAGTGAGAGGAAAAGAATTACAAAAGATAATTTGCTAGTGTGTTTATAGACAGTTTCAAATAAACCATTTTTCTGTATGTGCATCTTGTTTTGCTGTGTAGTGTGTATAATGGACAAATGAGTCCTAGTTTTGCAACATGTAGCAACTAGATGTTAAAAACCTTGCCAATGTATGACAAAGTAGATTTAGTAAAAAATGAACACATATTGTACACTTTGTTTTGAACTTTATTGGAAAGCTTACCTCCTATAAATGACTTTTGGAAAAGAATTTGCTCAATTACCTCTATACCTTACAGATGTTTGTACTTATTTACTGTGTTGGTGGTCGAGAGAAGGAAGTGAGGGAATATTTAAAAGACCTGGTAGATTAGAACCATTGCTATGTATGTAGTTTTATTTAATAGTACTATTTAGATAGTAACAAGTTCTTATTTGAAATATCTAATTTTTCCAGATGTTTAGAAGTGCAAAATGTATTTAAAAGTAAAGGTACAAAAGACACATGAAAAGATCCTCAACATTGCTAATAATCAGGGAAATGCAAATCAAAACCACAATGAGATACCACCTCACACCGGTCAGAATGGCCATCATCAAAAAGACCACAAATAACAAATGCTGGAGGGGGTGTGGAAAAAAGGGAACCCTTGTACACTGTTGGTGGGAATGTAAATCGGTACAGCCACTGTGGAAACAGTATAGAGGTTTCTCAAAAAACTGAAAGTAGAACTACCATATGACCCAACAATTCCACTTCTGTCTATATATCCAAAGGAAACAAAAACACTAATTCAAAAAGATACATGCACCCCAATGTCCGTAGCAGCATTATTTATAATTGCCAAGACATGGAAGCAACCTAAGTGTCCACCAACAGATGACGGTTGATATATATGAATGGTATATATATATATATATATATATATATATATATATATATATACATATACATACATATACACATACACACACATCTTTATGTGTGTGTGTATACACACATACATACATACAATGGAATATTACTCAGCCATAAGAAAGAATGAAATTTTGAAATTTTGCCATTCACAGCAACATGGATGGACTTGGAGGGTATTACGTTAAGTGAAATAGGTCAAATAGAGATACTGTATGATACCACTTTATGTGGAATCCAAAGAAATTCAACAAACTAGTGAATATAACAAAAAAAAAACAGACTCATAGATGTAGAGAACAAACTACTGGTTACAGTGAGGAGAAGGAAGGGGGAGGGGCAATATAGGGATGGGGATTAAGCAGTAAAAACTATTACATATAAAATATACTATCAGGATATACTGTACAACATGGGAAATATCGCCAATATTTTATAATAACTATAAATGAAGTATAACCTGTAAAATTGTGAATCACTATGTTGTACACCTGTAACTTATACACTATTGTACATCAACTATACTTCAATAAAAATTTTTTAATAAATAAATGTAAAGGTGGTAAAATAACAACACTGTAAGTAGCTGTTTTTTTGTTTGTTTGTTTTGTTTTTTGTGGTACGCGGGACTCTCACTGTTGTGGCCTCTCCCATTGCAGAGCACAGGCTCCGGACACGCAGGCTCAGTGGTCATGGCTCATGGGCCTAGCTGCTCCGCTGCATGTGGGATATTCCCGGACCAGGGCACGAACCCGTGTCCCCTGCATTGGAAGGCGGACTCTCAACCACTGTGCCACCAGGCAAGCCCTGTAAGTAGCTTTTTATAATTGATGAGTAATTGTCTTTGGAAGCGGAATTGTTAACTACATCTTTGAGCAGTATATTGTCTCTACTTGTTCATTAGGTTCGAAGAGGTGGGAGGGAAGAAATTGCAGAAGTTCTTTTTCTAGTATATGATCCAACGTCATATAAATTATATGATTTTTTAACTTTCCTGTACTGTATATATTATGTACGCACTAGACAAATGAGTCTTAAATTTATAGTATGTATTCTCTAGGTATTAAAGAGGTGGCCAATGTAAGACAGAAGTAGAGTTGGTAAACTAACACATTCTGTAACTTTGTATTAAAACTCACAAAAAGTTCTGAAAATGACTTTTAGAAATAAAATTGTAAAACCACAGTTATGTGACATGTGTACCTGTACTCTACCACTGGATTGGTGGATGAATGAAAGAATTGAAATGAAGGGCACTAGACTAGAATGTTCCTGTTTAGAAGACACTTTCAAATATAAATATAATCACATATGTGTAGTTGCTTCAACACGACCAGGCGTATTGTAGGGCTGAATAACTACATTTGTAAGTAATTATTTGAAACATATAGTCTTTCTAGATGTTTAGAAGTACACAGATTACATTAGACAGTGGGTTCCCCTGGTGGCGCAGTGGTTGAGAGTCTGCCTGCCGATGCAGGGAATACGGATGGGTTCGTGCCCCGGTCTGGGAGGATTCCACATGCTGCGGAGCGGCTGGGCGCATGAGCCATGGATGCTGAGCCTGCACGTCCGGAGACTGTGCTCCACAACGGGAGAGGCCACAACAGTGAGAGGCCCGCGTGGCGCAAAAAAAAAAAAAAAAAAGTTGAGATAGTAACATAGCACATTTTATAACTAGTCTTTTAAAATTCATGTGAAATACTATCTTTTGGAAAAGGAATGGTCCAACCACCTGTGAGAGGTACATTGTGTTTGTGCATGGGTTTCAGGGGAGTGGGAGGAGAAACGAGTGCAAAAGGCTCTATGCCCCTATGTTCCCAGGAGAAAAGATTAACCACTGTGCCATATGTCTATGTACTTGCTGTATACATAGCAGATGTAACAGAAGAATGAGGCCTCATTTTACAACAGCTGGTCTTTCTAAATGTTTAAGAGTTTGCCACCAAATAACAAAAGTAAATGAATACATTTCAGGTTAAGATTCATTTTCTTGAAATTAACTTGTAGAAGTGAAATGCTTAAAATCACCTCTAAGTATTACAGATGGTTACATTTGTGCAGTGGATTGATAGGGGCAAGAAGAGGAAGGGATCTAGGTCAGAATGTTCCTATTTACCAGATGCTTTAGTATTATAGTCTTTATTCCATGTGTACAATTTATTCAATGCTACAATATGCGTAGTGGACAAACTTAAGTCCTACTTAAATATCTAGTCTTTCTCGCTGCTTGGAAGTGCACAACATATGCTAAAAGTCGAGGATATAAAATAACACATTTTTTTTTCCCTTAGGGATCCACAGGATGATTATCTTTTGGGAAAGGGAAGAGTTGTATGCTCAGGAGTTGTTTGACAAGATCAGATATCTAAACATATTCTTTATGTGTATTTTAGTTAATATTGCTATGTATTTTTAGGATAGACAAGTCCTAAGTGAACAAAAGTAAAGGTAGTGAAATAACCCTTCTATAAATATATTTTGTTCATTGACAGAAAAGATTGTTTTTTGGAAATACTCTTTGTTAATCAACGTCTTGGAGCTGGACATATTTCTATACTAAGTCATTCAGATAGTGAAGGAGGAAGAAGAAAGGTGAAGGGAATAGCTCTTTGTCAGCATATCCATATCTGTAAGACAGTATAGACCATAGTCCTTTATACGGGAATCTTCTAAAGTACCTATGTTTGTTGTGGACGATGTGCAGTCCTTACTTTCATCTAAGATTTTTAGATTTCTTAAGATGACAATGAACAAGAAAAAGAGTTTGTGCATTAACCAATTTCTAGATATCTTTTGTTATAGTTGTAATACTGTTATATAGAAAAAGAAGCATCTTGAACCAAGAATTGTTAAACCAGCTCAGTACATCCTTCAGGGCTTATTAACCGGGCTGGCAGCAGAGGGCTAGAAGTACAAGGAAAGGGATTATGCAGTTGTGTTCACATTTATAATTTGATTACATCCACTGATGCATGAATGTATCTCTTATGGTTGTAATACACTTTTAACTAATTTGATGGAAACCCTTTCTTGCTAATATTTTAATAATCTAGATCTGATGATGAATTCTCTCAGAAGGATTATACCTATAGTACTCTATTGTTTTACATTACATTTTAAATTGAGTATTAAGGAAATGCAGTATTTTAATGTAATTCTACCAACATCTTTATCCAGAGGCCTGTTGCCATTTTCATCTTTACAAAATTTTGTTTCTGTAAAAGACAGGATTACATTTTTTTTTGACCGACTTGGTGAAGTGCATTCTCAGTTATCAAAATTCTCATAGGTTTGGGACTTAATTAGTAAATATTCATAATGTGCAAAAGCATAATACACACTAGACAAGCTCAGTCACATAAAAATGTATGTTCAGTTACATGTATGAACATACACAAGGACTCACAAAGACAAGGCAAACTTTAAACTCCTTACGTTTATGGATGATTTTGTGTTCTTTGTTTCTTATGTGTCTCAGTTTTACTATAATACACATATTAACTTTTAGAAGTTCAAGAAAAAATGATATTTTTAAAAGGAGAGAAGTGTCTTTTGTTTAGGATATAACGTAAAACAAAATTTAAAAACCATACATATATGTCTTTGTTTCCATCCGGAGCTTTGAAAGAAGAATCTATTGTTTTAAAATGTAACTCCCATACCTGCATACCTGCCACTAAAGCCTAAAATGTTCAGGTTCTTATAATAATCTTTTCAAAATTAATAATGACATTGTCCGGCCCGGAGGAAGATGGCGGAAGAGTAAGACGCGGAGATCACCTTCCTCCCCACAGATACATCAGAAATTCATCTACACGTGGAACAACTCCTACAGAACACCTACTGAACGCTGACAGAAGACCTCAGACCCCCCAAAAGGCAAGAAACTCCCCACATACCTGGGTAGGGCAAAAGAAAAAAAAGAATAAACAGAGACAATAGGATAGGGACGGGACCTGCACCAGTGGGAAGGAGCCGTGAAGGAGGGAAGGTTTCTACACACTACAAGCTCCTTCGCGGGAGGAGACTGCAGGTGGCGGAGGGGGAAAGCTTCGGAGTAGCGGAGGAGAGCACAGCAACAGGGGTGCGGAGGGCAAAGCGGAGAGATTCTGGCACAGAGGACCGGTGCCCTCAGGCACACACCAGCCCGAGAGGCTTGTCTGCTTGGCCGCCGGGGCGGGCGGGGCTGGGAGCTGAGGCTCCGGTATCGGCTTTCAGTCGGAGCGCAGGGAGAGGACTGGGGCTGGCGGCAGGAAGAGAGCCTGAAGGGGTTAGTGCACCACGGCTAGCCCGGAGGGAGTCCGGGGAAAGGGTCTGGAGCTGCCGAAGAGGCAAGAGACTTTTTTCCCTTTTGTTTCCTGATGCGCGAGGAGAGGGCATTAAGAGGGCTGCTTGGGGAAGCGCCGGAGACAGGCGCGAGCCGCGGGGAAGGCGCGGACCTCGGAGACGGGCGTGGGCCGCCGCCGCCGCCCGCCGCCGCCCGCCGCCGCCGCCGCCGCGGGGCCTGTGTGCGAGCGCGGGTAACTGTCCGCCCCGCCTTCCGGGGGGCCTGTGCACCCCGCCATTCCCGGGGTCCCGAGTCCCAGGGACGGCTTTCCCGGGAAAGCGCACGGAGCGCCACGGGCTGCTGCAACGTCACGCCGGCCTCTGCAGTCGCAGGCCCGCCCCACACTGCGCGCCCCTCCCTCCCCTCTGCCTGAGTGAGCCAGAGCCCCCGAATCAGCGGCTCCTTTAAAACCGTCCTGTCTGAGAGAAGAACGGACGCCCTCCGGCGACCTACGCGCAGAGGCAGGGCCAGGTCCAAGGCTGAGACCCGGGAGCTGTGAGAGCAGAGACAGGGAAAACTCTCTGTGCAGCCTCGGAGGCAGCGGATTAAAGCTCCACGGTCCATTTGATGTGCCCTGCGTCTGTGGAGTGCATGAATGGACAGCGAATCACCCCAAATTGAGGAAGTGGACTTTGAGGACAAGATTTAAGACTTTCCCCCCTTTTCCTCCTTTTACAACGAATTATTCCAAATTAAGAAGGTGGACTTAGAGAGCAAGATTTCAGACTTCTCGCCCTTTTCCTCTTTTTACAACAAATTATCCCAAATTGAGGAGGTGAACTTGGAGAGCAAGATTTTTGATTTTTCCCCCTGCTCTCTTTTTGTGAATGTATATGTGTAATCTTCTGTGTAAGATTCTCTCTGTATAGCTTTGCTTCCACCATATGTCCCAGGGTTCTATCGGTCCGTTTTTTTTTTTTTCAATAATTACTTTCTAATTTTAATAACGCTACTATATTTCATACTTTATTCTATTTTACTTTACCTGCTCTTTCTTTTTTTCCTACCTTCCCTTCCTCCCTCCCTCCCTCCGCTCCTCCTTTCCTTCTTTCTTTTTCTTTCCTCCCTCCCACCCTTCTTCTTTCCACATTCTTTTTCTTTCCTTCCTCCCTCCCTCCCTCCTGTCTTTCTTTCTTTCTTTCCTTCCTCCCTCCCTCCCTCCCTTCTTCCATTCACTCTTCCTTTTGCTTTCATTCCTTCCTCCCTCCCTCCTTTCTTTCCTTCTTTCTTTCCATCCTTCCTCCCTCCCTCCCTCCCTCCTTTCTTTCTTTCTTCCGTCCTTCCTTCCTTTCTTCCCTTCTTCCTTTCTTTCCCTCTCTCTTTCTTTCTTCTACTAATTCTTTCTTTCTACTTTTTCTCCCTGTTATTCTGAGCCGGGTGGATGAAAGGCTCTTGGTGCTGCAGCCAGGAGTCAGTGCTGTGCCTCTGAAGTGGGAGAGCCAACTTCAGGACACGGGTCCACAAGAGACCTCCCAGCTCCACATAATATCAAGCAGCGAAAATCTCCCAGAGATCTCCATCCCAACACCAGCACCCAGCTTCAGTCAACGACCAGCAAGCTACAGCGCTGGTCACCCTATGCCAAGCAACTAGCAAGGCAGGAACACAACCCCACCCATTAGCAGAGAGGCTACCTAAAAACATAATAAGGCCACAGGCACCCCAATACACACCACCAGACGTGGACCTGTCCACCAGAAAGACAAGATCGAGCCTCAACCACCAGAACACAGGCATTAGTCCCCCCCACCAGGAAGCCTACACAACCTACTGAAACAACCTTAGCCACTGGGGACAGACACCAAAAACAACAGGAACTACGAATCTGCAGCCTGCAAAAAGGAGACCCCAAACACAGTAACATAAGCAAAATGAGAAGACAGAAAAACACACAGCAGGTGAAGGAGCAAGATAAAAACCTACCAGACCTAACAAATGAAGAGGTAATAGGCAGTCTACCTGAAAAAGAATTCAGAATAATGATAGTAAAGCTGATCCAAGATTCTATTTCCAAGATCCATAATCTTGGAAATAGAATAGACAAAATGCAAGAAACAGTTAACAAGGACCTAGAAGAACTAAAGATAAATCAAACATCGATTAAAAACACAATAAATGAAATGAAAAATACTCTAGATGGGATCAATAGCAGAATAACTGAGGCAGAAGAACGGAAAAGTGAGGTGGAAGATAAAATAGTGGAAATAACTGATGCAGAGCAAAATAAAGAAAAAAGAATGAAAAGAACAGAGGACAGTCTCAGAGACCTCTGGGACAACATTAAACGCACCAACATTCGAATTATAGGGGTTCCAGAAGAAGAAGAGAAAAAGAAAGGGACTGAGAAAATATTTGAAGAGATTATAGTTGAAAACTTCCCCAATATGGGAAAGGAAATAGTTAATCAAGTCCAGGAGGCACAGAGAGTCCCATACAGAATAAATCCAAGGAGAAATACACCAAGACACATATTAATCAAACTGTCAAAAATTAAACACAAAGAAATCATATTAAAAGCAGCAAGGGAAAAACATCAAATAACACACAAGGGAATCCCCATCAGGTTAACAGCTGATCTCTCAGCAGAAACTCTACAAGCCAGAAGGGAGTGGCAGGACATAATTAAAGTGATGAAGGAGAGAAACCTGCAAACAAGATTACTCTACCCAGCAAGGATCTCATTCAGATCTGATGGAGAAATTAAAACGTTTACAGACAAGCAAAAGCTGAGAGAGTTCAGCACCACCAAACCAGCTTTACAACAAATGCTAAAGGAACTTCTCTAGGCAAGAAACACAACAGAAGGAATATACCTACAATAACGAACCCAAAGCAATTAAGGAAATGGGAATAGGAACATACATATCAATAATTACCTTAAATGTAAATGGACTAAATGCTCCCACCAAAAGACACAGAGTGGCTGAATGGATACAAAAACAAGACCCATATATATGCTGTCTACAAGAGACCCACTTCAGACCTAGAGACACATACAGATTGAAAGTAAGGGGATGGAAAAAGATATTCCATGCAAATGGAAATCAAAAGAAAGCTGGAGTAGCAATTCTTATATCAGACAAAATAGACTTTAAAATAAAGACTATTAGAAGAGACAAAGAAGGACACTACATAACGATAAAGGGATCAATCCAAGAAGAAGATATAACAATTGTAAATATTTATGCACCCAACATAGGAGCACCTCAATACATAAGGCAAATACTAACAGCCATAAAAGGGGAAATCGACAGTAACACAATCATAGTAGGGGACTTTAACACCCCACTTTCACCAATGGACAGATCATCCAAAATGAAAATAAATAAGGAAACACAAGCTTTAAATGATACATTAAACAAGATAGACTTAGTTGATATTTATAGGACATTCCATCCAAAAACAACAGAATACACATTTTTCTCAAGTGCTCATGGAACATTCTCCAGGATAGATCATATCTTGGGTCACAAATCAAGCCTTGGTAAATTTAAGAAAATTGAAATTGTATCAAGTATCTTTTCCGACCACAATGCTATGAGACTAGACATCAATTACAGGAAAAGATCTGTAAAAAGTACAAACACATGGAGGCTAAACAATACACTACTCAATAACGAAGTGATCACTGAAGAAATCAAAGAGGAAATTAAAAAATACCTAGAAACAAATGACAATGGAGACACGACGACCCAAAACCTATGGGACGCAGCAAAAGCAGTTCTAAGGGGGAAGTTTATAGCAATACAATCTCACCTTAAGAAACAGGAAACATTTCGAGTAAACAACCTGACCCTACACCTAAAGCAATTAGAGAAAGAAGAACAAAAATCTCCCAAAGTTAGCAGAAGGAAAGAAATCATAAAGATCAGATCAGAAATAAATGAAAAAGAAATGAAGGAAACGATAACAAAGATCAACCAAACTAAAAGCTGGTTCTTTGAGAAGATAAACAAAATTGACAAACCATTAGCCAGACTCATCAAGAAAAGAAGGGAGAAGACTCAAATCAATAGAATTAGAAATGAAAAAGGAGAAGTAACAACTGACACTGCAGAAATACAAAAGATCATTAGAGATTACTATAAGCAACTCTATGCCAATAAAATGGACAACCTGGAAGAAATGGACAAATTCTTAGAAATGCACAACCTGCCAAGACTGAATCAGGAAGAAATAGAAAATATGAATAGACCAATCACAAGCACTGAAATTGAAACTGTGATTAAAAATCTTCCATCAAACAAAAGCCCAGGACCAGATGGCTTCACAGGCGAATTCTATCAAACATTTAGAGAAGAGCTAACACCCATCCTTCTCAAACTCTTCCAAACAATATCAGAGGAAGGAACACTCCCAAACTCATTCTACGAGGCCACCATCACCTTGATACCAAAACCAGGCAAGGATGTCACAAAGAAAGAAAACTACAAGCCAATATCACTGATGAACATAGATGCAAAAATCCTCAACAAAATACTAGCAAACACAATCCAACAGCACATTAAAAGGATCATACACCATGATCAAGTGGGGTTTATTCCAGGAATGCAAGGATTCTTCAATATATGCAAATCAATCAATGTGATACACCATATTAACAAGTTGAAGGAGAAAAACCATATGATCATCTCAATAGATGCAGAAAAAGCTTTCGACAAAATTCAACACCCATTTATGATAAAAACCCTGCAGAAAGTAGGCATAGAGGGAACTTTCCTCAACATAATAAAGGCCATATATGACAAACCCACAGCCAACATTGTCCTCAATAGTGAAAAACTGAAACCATTTCCACTAAGATCAGGAACAAGACAAGGCTGCCCACTCTCACCACTCTTATTCAACATAGTTTTGGAAGTTTTAGCCACAGCAATCAGAGAAGAAAAGGAAATAAAAGGAATCCAAATCGGAAAAGAAGAAGTAAAGCTGTCACTGTTTGCAGATGACATGATACTATACATAGAGAATCCTAAAGATGCTACCGAAAAACTACTAGAGCTAATCAATGAATTTGGTAAAGTAGCAGGATACAAAATTAATGGACAGAAATCTCTGGCATTCCTGTACACTAATGATGAAAAATCTGAAAATGAAATCAAGAAAACACTCCCATTTACCATTGCAACAAAAAGAATAAAATATCTAGGAATAAACCTACCTAAGGAGACAAAAGACCTGTATGCAGAAAATTATAAGACACTGATGAAAGAAATTAAAGATGATACAAATAGATGGAGAGATATACCATGCTCCTGGATTGGAAGAATCAATATTGTGAAAATGACTCTATGACCCAAAGCAATCTACAGATTCAATGCAATCCCTATCAAACTACCACTGGCATTTTTCACAGAACTAGAACAAAATATTTCAAAATTTGTTTGGAAAAACAAAAGGCCCCGAATAGCCAAAGCAATCTTGAGAACGAAAAATGGAGCTGGAGGAATCAGGCTCCCTGACTTCAGACTATACTACAAAGCTACAGTAATTAAGACAGTCTGGTACTGGCATAAAAACAGAAAGATAGATCAGTGGATCAGGATAGAAAGCCCAGAGATAAACCCACGCACATATGGCCAACTTATCTTTGATAAAGGAGGCAGGAATGTACAGTGGAGAAAGGACAGCCTCTTCAATAAGTGGTGCTGGGAAAACTGGACAGGGACATGTAAAAGTTTGAGATTAGATCATTCCCTAACACCATACACAAAAATAAGCTCAAAATGGATTAAAGACCTAAATGTAAGGACAGAAACTATCAAACTCTTAGAGGAAAACATAGGTAGAACACTCTATGACATAAATCACAGCAAGATCCTTTTGGACCCACCTCCTAGAGAAATGGAAATAAAAACAAAGATAAACAAATGGGACCTAATGAAACTTAAAAGCTTTTGCACAGCAAAGGAAACCATAAACAAGACCAAAAGACAACCCTCAGAATGGGAGAAAATATTTGCAAATGAAGCAACTGACAAAGGATTAATCTCCAAAATTTATAAACAGCTCATGCAGCTCAATAGCAAAAAAACAAACAACCCAATCCAAAAATGGGCAGAAGACTTAAATAGGCATTTCTCCAAAGAAGATATACAGACTGCCAACAAACACATGAAAGAATGCTCAACATCATTAATCATTAGAGAAATGAAAATCAAAACTACAATGAGATATCATCTCACACCAGTCAGAATGGCCATCATCAAGAAATCTAGAAACACTAAATGCTGGAGAGGGTGTGGAGAAAAGGGAACCCTCTTGCACCATTGGTGGGAATGTGAATTGGTACAGCCACTATGGAGAACAGTATGGAGGTTCCTTAAAAAACTAAAAATAGAACTACCATATGACCCAGCAATCCCACTACTA
The DNA here is from genome assembly GCF_964341445.2 of Mesoplodon mirus. Taxonomy (NCBI): domain Eukaryota; kingdom Metazoa; phylum Chordata; class Mammalia; order Artiodactyla; family Ziphiidae; genus Mesoplodon; species Mesoplodon mirus. Next base: position 50,582,560 of record NC_138984.1, read on the forward strand.
GGCATATACCCTGAGAAAACCATAATTCAAAAAGAGACATGTACCAAAATGTTCATTGCAGCTCTATTCACAATAGCCCGGAGCTGGAAACAACCTAAGTGTGCATCATCAGATGAATGGATAAAGAAGAGGTGGCACATATATACAATGGAATATTACTCAGCCATAAAAAGAAACGAAACTGAGCTATTTGTAATGAGGTGGATGGACCTAGAGTCTGTCATACAGAGTGAAGTAAGTCAGAAAGAGAAAGACAAATACCGTATGCTAACACATATATACGGAATTTAAAAAAAAAAATGTCATGAAGAACCTAGGGGTAAAACGGGAATAAAGACACAGACCTATTTGAGAATGGACTAGAGGATATGGAGAGGGGGAAGGGTAAGCTGTGACAAAGCGAAAGAGAGGCATGGACATATATACACTACCAAACGTAAGGTAGATAGATAGTGGGAAGCAGCCGCAGAGCACAGGGAGATCATCTTGGTGCTTTGTGACCGCCTGGAGGGGTGGGATGGGGAGGGTGGGAGGGAGGGAGATGCATGAGGGAAGGGATGTGGGAACAGATGTATATGTATGACTGATTCACTTTGTTATAAATCAGAAACTAATAAAATAAAAATAAAATAAAATAAAATAAAATAATAATGACAGTGTCTGGTTAAACAGAATTATATCTTGAAGGGAGCCATTCCTGTCACATAAGAAACACAAAGCCAGGAAGAGAAAAGGGATAAATAGGAAAATATAGACATTTGATAACAATGCAAATTTACACACATTAACATACATCTTAAATAATGTTTTGTTGTAGGAGATTGCTGAAACTATAGTCAATTTTCAAAACTAAAAGAAGGGAATTCAAAAACACCTGGAACGCAAGTTCCCAGGAAACTCAACAGCTGAAATCTGAAACATAATAGGATTTCTTCATTTATTCTCATCCGAAGTCTTCACTGCCACATGAGAATCGAGTAATTCCAAGCAGAAACATTTGTTGGTGGAAAGGAGAAGGCTTTGGGGAAATAAAAAGGGTTTGGAGTCAGAGGTAGAGACTCTGAACTGATATTTTAGATTAAAACCATCAGGACATTCAATTTTCTCCCAAATACTTGGAGTGTCTCATCAATCAGTACAGCTTTCCAGTCTGAAAACCACAGTATCCACTGTATAATTTTACTTTGTGAAAACTACCCAAGGCCGAGCTCAGAACTCATGTTTCTGCAAAGTATAAAAATTTAGTAACTGCTACTGACTTCTTCACTGTTTTATGTTAGCAAAAACAAATATGTTCTAATTCTAGTGTAATCACACTATCCTTTTCCTAACAGTAAAATGAAGTTATCAAATTTATGTTAAATGTCTGGAGGTCAGCTAATAAAAATCAGTTTCCCAACATTACAGGTGACCCTACCACATATGAATAATTGCTTACGGCTATTGCATGTACACAGTTCACTGGATAAAACTTCAGAACTTGGCTCCTTGGTTTTTATACTTCCTGTAATAAAGAATCTCATTTTTTTCTTCTACCACAAACTTAGGTATTAATGTTTTCACAAGGCATCAAATTAGCTTCTAAAATAGCTTAATTTCTATTTTTAAAATCTATCTTCCAGCAAGTTTTCACACCTCACTGGTTAATTATGTTAGTTGAACAAAAATTCAAAACAAATTGCACATTGATATTTACCTTTTCCTGAAGTTAATTATCTTGGGAAGGTAAGTCAGTAATCACACAGCATGAAAGTAAAGATATCTTATAGTTTTTTGTGTGGGTCACATAAGCTGTATTCTTAACACTGTCTCATAAGCACATTTGTCAATACCGATAAGAAACACAGAGTGGATGCTAAGCAAGAGACAGTAACTGCAGCATCTAAGGAAAAAGGTGAATTCTAGGCCCTCCAATTTGCAAAGTTTGCCGGAGCAAGATCAGCCATCAAAATTCTCAGCATGCAATTACTTCCTGATAACCACCCCCGCCCCGCAAAAAAAAAAAAAAAAAAAAAAAAACAGGATTTGCTAAAGAGTCATTAAAATAGTTTTAGCTCTTAAGCCTACTTTCCCTTACTCTTACTAAATCCTTGAAATAAATCAAACTCCATTTTCCAAGGTGGCATTTCAACCAACAATGCATTTTACTCTCCTTTATTCCTCTCTTTCTTGTTTTGAAAGCTATTAAAGCATTAGAAGCTATAATGCCATCAGTTATAAAGTCTGGATCATAAAGTTTTTCTATAAACAAGGAAAATGAAGAACATAGATAAAAATCAATAACTTAGTGTTTGATCACATGAGTAACAATGAAAAGAAATATGAATGTAGGTCACAGACTTATTTAAAATGCCAGGGATTATAGTATTTCTGTGTTAGCAGGTACATGGTTTTTCCAGTCAATATTTCCCGCTTCAACTCAAGCATCAACAATATTTCTCAGGCTAGTTAGCTATATAAGTGGCGGTTTTTCTCCAATTAGAGAAATTTGGTTATTATCACCTAATTACTCCAAAGGGGCTTTTTAAAATTTGAGGTATCAAATAAACTTATGTTTTCTGCAGATTCAATTTGCTTCTTTTCTGCTGATAAGAGACAAGGGAGCAATAAGCCTTCAAATTGAATATGTGTTAAAATTACTATGACCGATACAAACCTAATTGGTTTCTGATAATCACTTGTTTTATCATGCCCATGCCTTCCACCATGGTTCATTTTGATAATGAACAAAAGATTTTTTAAATCCAAATACTATGTTTTGATGATCATAGAATTGTACCTACAAAATTCTTTAAATTCTGAATTTCAAGATAGATGGCCTTTGCTTGTTTATGTAGTCAAAATCTTATTACCTGTCTCACACATAGCAAAATCTGCAGTAAATGAATGTGAAAACTGGAAACCCAGAGTACAGTAACAGAAGGAATATATTGTTCTAAGGCAGAATCATATATCTTAAAAAGAGCTGTCACTTTAAAAACTTTTTCTCCTTTTCCTACATGGAAAACCACTGTCATTAATTTTGACTGAACTTCTCTCTCATTTATATCAATAAATTCCCTGACAAACTTAAAAACTTTTTCTACCTTTATTGTCTGACACAGACAACCCACTGTGAGAAATAATGGTGCTCATAAATGAGAGGCAAAGAAGCAATAACAGTTTCATTTACAGATCATTAAACAAGAAACCACCTCAGAGAAAAGATCTCTGTTTAAGGTTCTGTACTGGGCTGGCATATTTCAGATGGGTAAATTCATAGGAATACCTCACCACTTGTACAAGGACAGCTGAAGAAAAGCTCTCATTACAATAATAATTATTTGTGCTGTTCACCAAATATCAAGTTACTATGCAATAGAATTATGCTTTTGGAAAGATAGTTAAATGCTTTCATTAAGTAATAAAACATTTGTTAAATTCACTATGTCATAAGTGGAACATGATCTTTACTACAATTTTTGGATGTATAAGAAAAATTTTTTGATGTATAAGAAAAATATGTGCATGTGCATGCTCACACTCTCCCCAGCACATATATAATTCCTAAAGAAAGACCAAAGCAAGGAAGAGTTCTCAAAATATGTGTCTACTATTTTTGATCCAACAAAATTCAAAGAAATGTGTTTTCCTAAAATAATTCAGAAATGTAGTAAAACCCTATCAATATTTTCCTCCATAATTTCTTCCACAGCCTCCTTGCTTAGAAAATACTTTCTTACCCAGATGTCATATTTTTATCTGTTTTTCTTGATTTTGTCCTCAAATTCTGTTCTTCAGTGTTTCCCACCTCAATAAATGGGAAATCCATTTCACCAACTGTGCACCATAGATAAATTTTGCCTCTCTTATACTTGAAATTTTTATCATATACTCTGTATACTTTATGTCTGGTCACTTCAATTCAGCATAATATTTTAAAGATTTATCCATGTTGAGTATCAGAATTTTATTCCCTTTTATTTCTGTGTAGTTTTCCACTGTATGACATTTCCAATCTGGGAGTATCCAGAATAAAGTTGATATAAGCATTCTTCTATAAGTCATCTTCGTAAAGTCATTTTTTTTTAATTTCTCTTAGATAAATACCTAGGAGTAAAATGGCTGTTGTGCCAGTTATCAATTTATTGCCACTCAGCTCCAAACCTGTCCATCATTTCCAAGTCTGCAACAACATAGTGGGACCCTGTAAATATTTGGGCCTTTGACAGCTGGCACCAAGTTAAGTTTGTCAGTAGAGGGTACTGAAGAAAAATTTCTCATGTTTCCAATGAGCACCTGTCCTCTGGCACCTACAGAGCACGTGGCTTCTGCAGTACTCAGTGGCCATGAAACATAGCACCTTCCTGTGGGCAGCTTCCCCTACCACTCTCTTGAAAGCCTTTCCAGCAAACTTCCAAAACACAGAAACTCTCTGGGGAAGGCTTCTCCTGGCACTCCAAAGGGCAGATTTCCCATGATTTCCCCTGGCACAGTACCTCAGCAAACTTCACTGCCATCCTGTGAGCCACAGTTGTGCTTCCCAATGAAGCTGGGATCTCAGCCTGGGATGTGGGAGGGAACAAGGATTCTTTGGTGTAACCTCAGCCTTAGGGGTAATAGCTGTTCCATATACCTACTATTCTTGTACTCTCTAAAATTTTCTTTACCTCTCACTAGCCAAACCCCATTACTCCAAGCCCATTAATTCCATTAAGCTTTCCCTCTTCAAATTACTGTGTAGTTTCTTCTGACTGTACTCTGGGTTACAGAGAAAACATATTTAAAAGCAATGTTTAAAAGTTGCTTTTAAAAGCATTTGACAAAATAGTTTTGAGAAAAAATTCTACAATTGTAACACCCCCATTAGCAATGTATGAGAGTCTAGACTACAAGTTTGTGGCTGCCTTATTCAATTCTTCCAATTTATGGTGGGCTTATTTTCTTAAGTGTGTCTTTTGATGAGCAGAAGTTTTTACTTATCATGAAACCTAATTTATTGTTTTTTCTTTTGTGTTTAATAGTTTATGTGTGTGTGTATCCCAAGAACCCTCTGACCACTCCAAGGTTAGGAAGATATAATCCTATAATTTTAGAAAGTTTATATTAGCTTTTATATGTAGGTCTATGACTCATCTTTAATAAATACAGTTTATGACTTGAGACACAGGTCAAGTTATTTTTCCACCCTCAGCTGATCAGTTTTTCCAGGAGAGCTTTTTAAAAAGACTTTCTGTTCCCCCACCAAATTGCTTCAGTGCCATTACCAAAAATCATTTAACTAAATGTATATAATTTTTTAAATCTGTCCTGTTTCCCTGAACTATTTGTAAGTCTGTCTTTATGAGAATACAACATTATTATTGTAGCTTTACAGTAAATTTGCAAGTAGGCAGTGTAAGTCCTCCAATCTGATTTTTTTCCCCAAATTACTTGGTTATTAAGGCCCTTAACATTGCCATATATTTTATTACCAGCTTGGCAATTTCTACAAGAAGCTGGCCGAGATCTTGAGTGGGATTATGTCATATCAATTTGGAGATTGTAACAGCTGAGCAATAATGAATCTTCTAATCCATGAAAATACTGTCCCTCTCCACTTACTTAGGTCTTTTAAAATTTCTTTCATCAATGCTTTTTAATTTTTAGTGTATAGGTCTTACAAATACTTTATGAAGTTTAATTCTAAGTATTTGTGATGCTTATATAAATGGTATTTTATCTAATTTTCAAGTGTGATTGCTGGGTATAGAGAAATTGGCTTTTTATAATGATCTCATAGCCTGAAATCTTGCTAATTTATTCATTCTAATAATTTTACAGATTCTTTAGAATTTTCTATATATATAACTATGCCACCTATGAATAAAGACAGTTGTTTTTGCTTTCTAATTTGTATACCTCTCATTTCTTCTTGCCTTTTTACACCAACTAGAATTTTAGTACAATGCTGAATAAAAGTAGTGAAGCATGGTATTCATCATCCTGCAGGATAAAGTAAATAAAGTGTTTTATGTAACTGTTTTTAATCAGGTTGAGAAAGTTCTCTACTATTCCTATTTTGCTGAGTTTTTTTTTTTTTAACATCTTTATTGGAGTATAATTGCTTTACAATGGTGTGTTAGTTTCTGCTTTATAACAAAGTGAATCAGTTTTACATATACATATGTTCCCATATCTCTTCCCTCTTGTGTCTCCCTCCCTCCCACCCTCCCTATCCCACCCCTCTAGGTGGTCACAAAGCACCTAGCTGATCTCCCTGTGCTATGCGGCTGCTTCCCACTAGCTATCTATCTTACGTTTGGTAGTGTATATATGTCCATGCCACTGTCTCACTTTGTCCCAGCTTACCCTTCCCCTTCCCCATGTCTTCAAGTCCATTCTCTAGTAGGTCGGCATCTTTACTCCTGTCTTGCCCCTAGGTTCTTCATGACCTTTTTCTTTTTTTTCTTAGATTCCATATATATGTGTTAGCATATGGTATTTGTTTTTCTCTTTCTGACTTACTTAACTCTGTATGACAGTCTCTAGGTCGATCCACCTCACTACAAATAACTCAGTTTCATTTCTTTTTATGGCTGAGTAATATTCCATTGTATGTATGTGCCACAGCTTCTTTATCCATTCATCTGATGATGGACACTTAGGTTGCTTCCATCTCCTGGCTATTGTAAATAGAGCTGCAATGAACATTTTGGTACATGACTGTTTTTGAATTATGGTTTTCTCAGGGTATATGCCCAGTAGTGGGATTGCTGGGTCATATGGTAGTTCTATTTTTAGATTTTTAAGGTATCTCCATACTGTTCTCCATAGTGGCTGGATCAATTTACATTCCCTCCAGCAGTGCAAGAGTGTTCCCTTTTCTCCACACCCTCTCCAGCATTTACTGTTTCTAGATTTTTTGATGATGGCCATTCTGACCGATGTGAGGGGATACCTCATTGTAGTTTTGATTTGCATTTCTCTAATGATTAATGATGTTGAACATTCTTTCATGTGTTTGTTGGCAATCTGTATATCTTCTTTGGAGAAATGTCTATTTAGATCTTCTGCCCATTTTTGGGTTGGGTTGTTTGTTTTTTTGATATTGAGCTGCATGAGTTGCTTATATGTTTTGGAGATTAATCCTTTGTCAGTTGCTTCATTTGCAAATATTCTCTCCCATTCTGAGGGTTATCTTCTTGTCTTGTTTATGGTTTCCTTTGCTGTGCAAAAGCTTTTAAGTTTCATTAGGTCCCATTTGTTTATTTTTGTTTTTATTTCCATTTCTCTAGGAGGTAGGTCAAAAAGGATCTTGCTGTGACTTATGTCATAGAATGTTCTGCCTATGTTTTCCTCTAAGAGTTTGATAGTGTCTGGCCTTACATTTAGGTCTTTAATCCATTTTTAGTTTACTTTTGTGTGTGGTGTTAGGGAGTGTTCTAATTTCATTCTTTTACATGTAGCTGTCCAGTTTTCCCAGCACCATTTATTGAAGAGCTTGCCTTTTCTCCACTGTATATTCTTGCCTCCTTTATCAAAGATAAGGTGATGATATGTGTGTGGGTTTATCTCTGGGCTTTCTATCCTGTTCCATTGATCTATATTTCTGTGAGGTTTTCTTTCTCATATAAATGGCTGTTGAATTTTGAGAAATGTTTTTCTGAATTTATCAAGATGATCACATAAATGTTCTATGTTAATATGGTGAACTACTTTGCTTGATTTGTGAATATTAGACCAGTCTTGCTCTCCTGGAAAAAAACATTACATGAACATAATGTATTATCCTTTTTATATAGTACTGGGTTGAATTTGTTAATATGTTAAAGATTTTTGTGCCTGTGTTCATGATAGATATTGGATTATAGGGGTCCCTGTCTCCCCTGTAATATCTAAGTCTGGTATGGGTACCAGGATAATGACTCATAAAAAGAATTTGGGAATTATCCGTTCCTTCTCTATTGTCTGAAAATTTTTATGATATGGTTCTTACATGATTTAAAAGTATTTGATATCAATCACCAGTAAAGCCATGTGGATACGCAATTCTCTTCACAGGAAGAAAAAAATTGTTTTATTATACTTTCTATGGTGTTATTGCTGATTGTACTGGATTGTTTGTTGTCAAACTGGCATTACTGCTTCAAAATAAGTCTGGGAAATTCATTCCCCAAACCTCTTCCTTATATTATTCTAAGTAAAATTTTCTAAAGACAAGGTCATGCATGAGATTTGAAAGCTGAACTGAAGCACTGGCCTTTATTTGCAGATGGATCATGGTTGAAAGATCCAGTGATGACTGCTCACTAAAAGGCATAGTTTGTCTGTGCTCTCTTCCGTACTCAACTTTCCAGCTGCTTGCCTGGCCAGCCACCCATGCTTGCCACCCGACACAAGCCCACAGAGAGAGGACAGATCCCACAAAGAAGCGGCAGTTCCTCCAGAGACACGTGGTTTTAAAGAGGCAACAACTTCTATGCAGGCAGCAGTTTCTAGACCTCTCTAAAAGTTTCCCTTTGGCCGATCCACTTTGGTGTCCAGTCACACACAACTTCTCAGATTTTCCCTAAGCTCTCACTAACTCCTCCATGCTAGTGCTGAAGTGGGTTGGGATTAGTTGCTGTTCCTCTAATCTCTCACCCTCACCCACCTCATCCTCTTTCATCTCCTTCCAGATTATGTAAACCCTAATTCCTAAATTAAATACTGTCTCCCCATAATTGTAGTTGGTCTATTTTCCTGATAGAATTCTCACTGATATACTGATACATAAAAAATATAATTAAAAAAAATTTTTGCATTTTGACCTCCTGCTTTATTAAACTTTTTAACTGTTCTATTGGTATCTCAGTTGATTTTTCCTTGGAAACATATCATTACCAGCTTTGATACTTCAGTCCCTCCTTTCCAACGTATGTACCTGTTATTTTATTCTCATATTAGTTTATTAAAGTGTAAGAATAATGTTAATTCTTATGTCTTTATTATGGTAGAGATGCCTCCAGAGTTTCACTATAAAGTAGATCTCCCCCACCTTGAGGTATATTCTTTATCCTATTGAAGCCATGTCCTCCTCTTGTTTGTATTGATATTAAAATATCTTTGGATTTTTGGAGACACTTGATCTTACCACACTTGATTCCTGCAATACTTGATCAAACTGTACTTATTCATTAATAATATGCTGAATCATATTTGCTTTAGAATTTTCCCTTTATATTCGTAAGCATGGTTGCTTTATTTATCAAATAGTGCCCTTAGTTGCAAATGAAAATTCTTTCACATTCAGCTCTCACACCAGTCTAACTGGATTGGTAGAATGGACTCAATAGCTGAAAGTAAGACTTTATATTCTACCCTTGTGAGAAACAAACAGAAAAATAAAAATAAATGCAAAGATGTCGGCCAGCCATGAATGATTAATGTCCACTATGGTCTATACTTTTTAAATGTTACTTTGACCAGATTTTCTTAAAAGATATGTAACTTCTTAATACAAAAAGTCCCTTAGTCCTCTATGCTCTTTTCCTTAAACAGCCAGAAAGTAAATATTTTAGGACGATGTGTCCTGTTTTCTGTCACACTACTTTACTGTGTCACTGGGAGCTAAAGAAGTCACAAACAGTATATAAATAAATAGGTGTGACTGCGTTACAATGAAATGTTATTTACAAAAACAAGTAGTCAGCCCACAAGCCATAGTTTGCCAACTCCTATTCTAGAACAATTGTATACTGCATGAAAATCTCTTCCTTAAAAGTATAAAGGGGCTAACCTAATTAACACTTCGTACAAAAATGACAAACCTTGCCCTTTGTAACTATTTTTGCTTGAATTTTCTGTCTACAGTCTTTGCTTTCTATTTATATTTGTTTGTCAGATCATTATGCATCCTATTACTTTTAGCCATATTAAAAGTTACTATGGTCTTTTCCTGTGGTCTCTTGTAGACAACATATATTAACATTTAGTTTTAAATCAATTTTCAAGTTTATTTTGGGGGGGGTTTAGTTATGCCAAAAGCACTGAAAGTCTGACTGTATAACTCTTTGAAGAATATATATTATCAGTGTGGAATACGAATGAGTAATAAGTAGACCCCTGGAATGAGTATCAATGGACCAACCTCTTTATTAGCATCACAATGACAGTTAACACCACTGTTTCTAGGCATTGAGCTAGAAACAGATTTAAAAGAAGCAACATAAATAGCATGTGAACAGAATAATTACTTTTTTCCATGAAAAATAAAAAGAATGATTTTATTTCTATTAATAGATGTGTCCAATGTAAAGCTATCTAAAATATTTAGAGTAATTAGCAAACTTAGAATAGTAACAATCAGTTTGTATTTTTAACAGTGGATGAGTAATATTCCTCCCGCCTTTTCTTACATGTCACATTTTTGTATTTAAACTTCTTTCCTCACATTTAAAGCTTTACAAACTATGTACTAGTGTTACTGGCTTTACGTACGAGTAGTAGCATGCACTAGGGCACAGATATAAGTATCCAGAGTCCAAATCTTCTGATTCATCTCCAATAACAAGATCAGTTTTCTAAAACTAAGAATTAAATTATAGTTCTAAATTTAGAATGCACTACTTGTGTCACCTTTAACAAAAACTTGATTTTCTTGGCCTCAGTTATCTTTTCCTATAAAATGGGAGAAATAAGGCTTTCCTTTCCCACCTCCCAAAGTTTTAAGAAAATCAAAAGACATACTTTGTAAATTCACATTCAAAACTATAAACCGGTACACAAATGTAAGATTTTGTTGAACTGTGTTCTCAATAATCTGTTGTTTTTGTTATTATTTTCATTCAGGACATTAAACATTGTTTTAATTATCTTTGTTCAACATTTTTAAAATTCAGCATGATACCAAGATACTCATTTCTAACTAATAGCACAGATGCATTAGAAAAATTAAAGAATAATCAGAAAATCTTATAATAATGACAAATTTGAAAGTTAGAACATCTTGACCACTTTAATAAAGTATATATAATGTTTGTGAAATAGGATCTATATAAAAGTACCATACATTTGAAAAAACTTCCTACATTGGTATTCCAAAGAAAACTTCTTTAATTAGAAAATAAATTATTATTGAATTATAAAAAAATAAATGTGTAGATCCTTCAAAGAACTCTTTTCATGCATTCAAATATGGCCTATTTTATTCAATTACAATGTGCATATACTTCATATAAAAATTGTATATGCTGAAATGTCTTTATTTTATAAATTAAGAAAAAGACTGCACTGAGGTTTTGCTTTTTTTTTCTTGCTTTCTCCTTTCTGTTTCTACTCATCTTTGCTTCTCAAGGGCCAATGTCCTCCTGTCACCTTTTAATGGAAGTCCAATGTCTTCCATGGAGATGCCTCTACTTAAACTACCCCCTTCCCAAAATATTTGAACCTTCAGAATGACCTCTCTCTTCCTCTGATCTGTGCCATCTATCAAAAATCCTAGTCTCTTTATATAGTTGGACTTAAGACATCAGTATGAAAATAATTCAATTAATCTACTTCATAATAATAAATGACAGACTTTTAACCCTTCATTTGATGCTTGCATTTTTAAAGAGGATTTTTGATAACTATTTTTTCAAGAGAATATGTCACAATGAAGAACTAAATTTCCAGTCGAGATTATGATTTGGGGGACAGAGACTCACTGTGGAATGCTCTTTAAGCTGAGAGCACTAGGTCCTTCATCTTAGTGATCCTGTCCCCTGGATATATTATTAAATTTGGCCTTCAAATCCAATTATCATATTAATCATGGCAATGGTCATTTATGCCTAGCCTAATAAATTTGTAATGGTAAAACAGAGCTCCACGCAGCAGGTAAAATTTGGGGAGGGTCTTTACTTCAAAGAACAGAGGCAAGCATAACAGCATCATGTTCAGATCTAGCCCCACAGCACAGATATCTCCCTGCGGTCCACACAAACATATTTTCTACTTAGCATACATTGTACTGAGGAGCTACTGCAGTCTGGAACATTTAGGTCATCTGGGAGCAGTTAGTTTAGTTGGGACAAACAGTACTACATATCTTAATAGCTCTTAGGGGCATCTTTCTAATACAGTTGAGTGTACTAACCAGTGTTCATTTTGATGAGCCTGAGTCATCAAGAAAAGGGTAAATTATGCTCAGCATGCTCTGTTTACTGAGGAATGCCCTTCTAAAAAGAAGATGGAAAAATCCTGTTTAAAGCAGAGAAAATCTAGCCATGGGAATAATAAAGCAGAAAGTCACTTGCCTGCTTCGTTACACTCTCAGCAATCCTTTCAAGTTCTTTCAAGACAGAATTTGATTTAGGGACAAATCTCAGGTTAGAGTGAGATTCTTCCATATACACAAGTTAACATTTTCTAAGACAGGCCACAACCAACCCCTTTTAGAAGCTTTTCAGGACTACAAAAAGATCCCTGAATCAGTTGTTACAGATTGTATTATCTCAGAGACCAATTTTCCTTTTAACTTAACATTAACCCAATTAAAGGAGGGAACTCGAGGAACTGGGGCACCAAGGCAAAAGATGAGAAAGGCCCACACTCTCTGCCACTTATCCCACCTCATGTTGCTTAACTGTGCATGGATTAGTAGAGAGCAAACAATCTAAGAACATGCTTTAAATTCAATTTGAATGTGTCCACATTCTTCTTCTACTTTGATAATAATGATGCACAAAAAAATCCCCTTGGCATTTCACCTTTCTCTATACTAATTTGATTCCTTTAAAAATGAATTTCAAATAAAGGCATTCAAACACCAAGAGGAGTTACTAAAAATTGTGAGAAAAACCCATGCTCCTAAGGTTTCTTCTGAGAATCATTTCTCTGTTATCTTTAAGAATTTTAACTGAACTTTGAATTCATGTTTCTAGTTTTTTAATCAAATAATGGGATTAATACATTTCAATAACAAATTTACTTCTAGAAATTATACATTAAAACATCAGGTAAGGTAAGCAATGCCAAAAATGTTAGTTCAGAATGCAAAAAGATGCTTTTAAGATCTTTAAAGCACCCCTATGGCTCTCATAAAAATTAAACATGAGACAAAATTTACATAAACTTCACATCTCATTAGAATCCATACATTAGAAACAGGCAAAGTATAAATTTATGTGTGATGAGCACAGTATATAAGTAATAAATTTTTACAAATTTAAGATTTAGCTTAAAATCAACCACAATGATATTTAAAGTTTGAAATTTTCATTAAAAAATGGAATATTATTGAAAATAAATATAACAGAAGCTTATTGTATCAAAATAGACTAGTCTGAAAATATATATATGAGAGAAATGGTAGCTTTCCTAAAGCTTACACTCAAATTGAAGATGATATTCCATGTAGGTTTCCTTTTTGTACCTTAGATTCTCCCATAAACCAGAATCACTGGTAAATGTCCCTCCTATCAGCTTATTCCTTAATATGCAGTGAGAATACAGAGTTGTTCAACAAAATATATATAATTTGCTCTGTGCTATAAAATATACGTTGTGCACATCTTAAACTATTTTGTAAAATTAATGAGCTGCAAATACAGCTTTCAGTCTACATATAATTTTCTCTTTTATTGAGCATATTTTCACTGTTCTTATTTCTATTATGTGTTTGGGGGTCAAGAAATGCCAGGTCTGGGTAGCATACTTCTGTTCAGTGGGGCAATGGTGTTAGATGTCCTGCCACTGGGTTGTTCCTCCAGTCCTGAGTGTCCCAAACCAGCTCGTCCTTCTCCTACAACCTTTCAGAGTTCCCTTTTGTTGTCTCTTTTGTCATTACCAGGGTTTATACTTGTTCTTAGTGAGGGAGAGCAGGGAAAATTGGTTTATGCCACGTTGTCCTCAAATTTTTTTAGAAACCAAATAGTAAAAATTCTTTCCTTAATTTCTTTTTATATTTTGTTACTCTCTCAGCATCATGGCAACCCACATAAAAAAATGGTCAAGCAGGAGGTTTCTAACATTATCTTTCAAGGAAACCTCTTGCTATAGGTATTACAAGAATTACAACATTCAGGAAAAAGCCCCCATTTGCTGTTAAAGGATTACCTAAAATTTATATCTTAATTGAGCAAATTTCCACTGGAGAAGTAGGTAAGAATGGAGGAGATGTAGGAGATAATACATTTTCCCATATCCACCCTTGTTCATCACAGTATCCCCAGTTTATATTCGCCAGTTATCACACCTGTGACTGGTACATAGTACGCGATCAATAAATAGTTGTTGAATGTCTGAATAAATGAACTGATAGATGTCCTATACACAATTATCAGAGCAACAGGAAAAATAAACAAACAGTAGGAAATCCATCATACAATGTATGGCCACGCATTCAGTCTTAAAGAGAAAAGTCAGCTCTTTGCAAATTATTGTGGAAGGGAGAGGGCTCAGAACTATACCTATAATAGTTGTGAAACATCTGTAGGACTCTATCAGGCCTCTGTAGTATCCATTTTTGGCAAAGAGCGTTTAATATTGTTCAACTCTCTGAAACAGAGAACAAGCTGGATATTTATATTTCAACAAATTGGAACCAAGAATTAGTATTTCATGTTTTGAATTTACCAGTGATTAAATGGTTATTGTGTATCTCTTGTGAAAATCAGATTCTTGCTGTTGAAATATAAAATATAAGAACCTGATTGAGGTTTTACAAGAGCAATACTTCCAGCAGCAAGAAAATGAAGATCAAATTGGAAATATTTATCAGTCAGAATGTTTCTATTTCACCGTGTGCAGGAGACAATTCAATGAAGACAAGTCAGCTTACAGCAAGGAAAATGGAACTGCTTACCACCTTTTTCCTTAATATAATGGTAAAATGTGGATTCAAAACAAATTGCCAAGACCAAGTCCTATTTCTACTACTGTCTAGCTCTTCAAACTGGGTAAAATTAATGAGATCAACTATGCCTGTTTTGGAATGGTAAAATGGGAATAACAGCAATACCTAACTCAAAGGGTTTTGGAGAAGATTAAATAAACATCCGGTACATGTAAAACACTGTGTCTGGCATAGAGTAAACACTCCACACGGCTGTTATACTTTTCCCAATGTTTAAGAAAAGTAATGTTTATCCATGAAATGTATGTTTTCCACTCTGTGTTTTTATTAACTGAAAATATGTTAACAAAAAATTGTTTCAAAATTAATTGAGGTTCTTCCTGTTTTGCTAGTAATTTCTCCAAATTTCTCTTTTATAAGGTTTCTGCTTTTCATTCTTAACATGCCCTTTCAGTTTGCTTCCAAACATCTAAAAACGGGCACAGTGTTAGTTTCTTGTTTTATGGCATGGCACAGTAATGCAATTCCGTATATCATTTAGGAGGAAACAAAACATATATTCTAAAATCAACATGAAATAATGTTAAATTATATACAATGTTTGGATATATATGACATAGATTTAGTGTTAAACTATACTGTCATAAACGAATGTTGTAAAAATAAAAATGAAAAATTAGAAAAGGAAAGAGGTTTAGTTGCTGCATACTTTTTAATTACAACATTCTAAGAAAGTATGAAAGGAAAAGAAAGTATATTAGCGGTGTGGAAAGAGACTATTCAAAGAATACAAAGAAAATAGAATCAAATAGATAAATCAATGAAATAATAAAAAGAATATTATATATCATAGCCAACAAGATGGACGGTACTTTATTTAACCCTCACTTCCATATGCTCAGAACACTGAAGATTTCATTTTTATTATTTTGCTTACCATGCAAAATTCAATAAGGGCACAGGTATCACAGATGAAACTTTTCCAAAAGCTAAAAGCCACATTTATAATGAAGATTTTTCTTACCTTTCTACTATTGCAGGCTGATTTTTAAAAATTACTGCTTTGTAGTTATTTTAGTAGTTTTAAGGTTAACTTTCCACTAATAATTAAAATGAATGAAAGATATAATATCACATTTACTTGAAAATTTTGTAGTGTCTTAAAATCATTTTCCTTTGGAGTAACATATAAGGCTTTTTCTCTTATGAAATACATTATGAAATACATTTACATTTTAACCATGTAAAAAGTAATAAAGAATAACAATGAAATTGTTTGTGCCCATCAACCAGATTTTAAAATATTTAGCAACTCTCCATATTTTTCCAGAATATTTCTTGTAAAAAATAAATGTTACTAGAATATCAAAGCCTACCTTCTCACTTCCTCCCAAATCTTTTTCCTCACCTCTTTCCTCAGAAGTATCTATCCCTAAAGTAAGGGCATAACCTTCCCAAGACACATTAATTTTATCTTTCTATACATATACATCTACCCATAGATAATATGCAGTTTTGCTTTCCAGTTTTTAAAGCTTATATAAATAATACTGCACATATCTGTAATTTGCATTTTTATTCAAAACAGGTAGGTATTTATCCTTAGTGATACATGTAGCTATAAGTCAAATATTCTTAACTTCTGTGTAGTATTTCACTGAAAATATACCACCACGTATTTACCCATTCTCTGTTGATGAGCATTTCGGTTGTTTCCAATTTTAAATGATGAAAAGCAAAGCTGCAGCAAAGCTCCTAACAGATATCTATTTGTGTGATAGGCCAAAGTTTCTCTAGGAGATTTGCTCCTGAATGAAATCTGTGGGTCAAAGATGATGACTTGCATGGTCATACTTCAAACCTCATCTTCTCCAGGCAATGCTAAATTCCTCTCCAAAGTGACTGTAACATTTACAACACCATCAGTAAGGATGAGAATTTCCATTTTTCCACATCCTTACTTGCCAGTCTCTTAAATTTCTGTCAACTTTGTGGGTATAAAATGACACCTACATTTTAATTTACTTTTAACTTTGTTTTAATGTACTATTCCTTCAATACTACTAAATTCCATGATTATGATTATGATTATATCCATTGTTTGGTTTTTAGAGGATTTTAACTTTTTCTTATGGATTTGTTGGGGATCATTATATTTTCAGATATTAAACAAATTTGCATTTCTCTACAACTGTCATTTATTTATATGGTTTCACCTATCTAAGGTTTCACATAGCTAAGGTAATTAATTTTAAGGTAAAATGCTTTTTTTTTCATATGCATTAAACCTTGTAAAGTCTAGTGGTAGGACTAAACATTTAAAGTTTACACAAACATATAAATGAGACTTTTCTGAACCTTCCCACTTCCAAGTACAGGATTCATTTAGCCCATGATTTACAATAGATGGAAACCAATATATAATAAAAAAAAAAAGAAAGAAAGAAAAAAGAAAGAAAGAAATGAGCACTATTTTTGGTTGGTCCCTGAGAACAGAAAAAACTCTCTTGACAATAGAGTAGCAGCTACTTCAAAATGTACATGCACAGTATATTAAGAGTCTAATGATAAGGAGAAGGAAATCAAAGATATATTTGCTATTAAAAGTGGATTATGTATGCACTCTCTTCTTACCAAGCTCACCACGGGTTACAATACACATCTACTGAAATTGTAAGGAAGAATGATGACAATTTATTTAAGTTACCATTTTTAACAATGGTTGCTGTGTTATGATGTCAGATATATTTCATCTTTTGAAAAGTGTAAAACTTTGTAGCTTCTAGTCCCAAAGCAGCCACTGCAGTGCACAGCAGTGTGAGAGAGAATGGCAACTGAAAATGGAAAATCTTTAATCTCACCTGTGTAACCCAATGAGAATTTTTTCTTCATGGTAAATGAATTCTGACCTAAGATTGAAAATATTTTGTGTCTTGGTATTGAAGTTTATTTTAGGTTACTTTTACTTTTGTCTAACTATTAGGAAAATACAAATACATAAATTGTCAGGTTAAATACCACAGGAGTATTTTACTGACAACTTTTGTCATCCTTCAGGCAATCAGAAGAAATGAACATCTCTGTCCAGAAGGAATGCCCACAATCTTGCCCCTCCAAGAGTTCATGTACACTAATGGGAATAAGGGGGGGGGGGGGAGGGCAGTAGGTGCTCAATTTAGTATTCTCCATTTCTGTTAGGACTGGGTCTTTTCTCCTTACTTCAAGTGAAAAGCAGCTCTATCAGCAGGTCTTGAATACACAACATATCAATAGGGCCAGAAGACATGCTTCTACTGAATCAAAATAATCCATAGAGGAGACATCAAGATTTATGAGGCCTTTGGTGTCATCCTGATTCTCAGCAGTCACTGCCAGATATGTTCATCTGTGTCCAGTTGATATGTGTTCCACTACTTCCCCAAAATTTATACTTACTCAGAGTCAAAGCTAGTAAAATATCATCAGAATAAACATATTATTTAGGCCTGTAGGCTTTTATTAATTAGTAATTTGGTGACAATTTATTTTTTCTCAATTCTGATGGCACATTAGAATAACCTGGGACACTTTTAAAAAATATTGATTCCCTGGTACCATTCTCAGATATTTCTGAGGTGGGACTGAGGCATCCATCTTTCTGAAAAGCATTCCAGGTGAATGAATGTTCAGCCATGGTTGAGAATCTCTGATCTAAAGTGGACCTGCATACATAGTTTATTAGGCCAGAGAAAGCTAGCTCCAAAGAGTATATTACTAGGACTTTCCCTAGCTATGGAAAAATAAATTTCTGTGGTCATATAAGTTGCCAGTTTCTAGGAGAGAACAGATTGTGAGACAGACACAGATTGATATTCCAGCTCTGCCACTTCTTAGCTGTGTGAACTTGGACAACTGTATAACTTCTCTGCATCTCTGATTTTTGTAAGAACAATATAACCTCTCTTACTGGATGGACTAAGGATTAAATGAAAGTCCTACTAAGTGGTAAGAATTCAATGTCAATTGCTCCTTCCAACATTACATTAATCACTTGAAGAAAAGTTGTATAAAAAAACAGTTGTTCAATTTCTCATTCAACAAGAATTTATTGAGCATCTACAAAATGTACATGCTCCCTAATCTTCAGCAAGAACATCCCAACTTTCTCAGTTGTTCATATTTACTGTTTCTACTCTCTCACGTTCCCTTTACTCTTCCAACTGCATCAATGCCTCCCCTGCCACTATGTTTTCAAATCAGTCACTCTAAGTCCACCAATAACCTCCAGGTTTCTAAACCCAGTGGGAAAATTCCTCCTCTTTTTCATCCACTCTTTTCGATTTCTTTTACTAAATCATCTTCTTAAACTAGGCTTTAGAAGTTTAAATTTTTCAAAGCTTGCTCTGAATCTACTCTTCCTTTTTGGTTGTTCTAATCCACATTTTTTTTTTTATTGTCTTGTAATTATTTAATAAATGATATTTTTACTTAAGAACTCACAAAGAAAACTTCAGGTCTAAGTGGACCCATCAGTGAATTACATTAAACAATTATGAAATAATACCAATGTTTTTTTTTTTTTTTTTTTTTTTAATAACAAATTTAATCAGTTATACATATACATATGTTTCCATATCCCCTCCCTTTTGCGTCTCCCTCCCACCCTCCCTATCCCACCCCTCCAGGCGGTCACAAAGTACCGAGCTGACCTCCCTGTGCTATGCGGCTGCTTCCCACTAGCTATCTACCTCACGTTTGGTAGTGTATATATGTCCATGCCGCTCTTTCACTTTGTCACAGCTTACCCTTCCCCCTCCCCATATCCTCAAGTCCATTCTCTAGTAGGTCTGTGTCTTTATTCCTGTCTTACCCCTATGTTCTTCATGACATTTTTTTTTCTTAAATTCCATATATATGTGTTAGCATACAGTATTTGTCTTTCTCTTTCTGACTTACTTCACTCTGTATGACAGACTCTAGGTCCATCCACCTCATTACAAATAGCTCAATTTCATTTCTTTTTATGGCTGAGTAATATTCCATTGTATATATGTGCCACATCTTCTCTATCCATTCATCCGATGATGGACACTTAGGTTGTTTCCATCTCCGGGCCATTGTAAATAGGGCTGCTATGAACATTTTGGTACATGTCTCTTTTTGAATTATGCTTTTCTCAGGGTATATGCCCAGTAGTGGGATTGCTGGGTCATATGGTAGTTCTATTTGTAGCTTTTTAAGGAACCTCCATACCGTTCTCCATAGCGGCTGTACCAATTCACATTCCCACCAGCAGTGCAAGAGTGTTCCCCTTTCTCCACACCCTCTCCAGCATTTATTGTTTCTAGATTTTTTGATGATGGCCTCTAATCCACATTTTTATCCCCAGCCCAAAACTGTTCCCTGAGTATCAACCCATGTATCAAACATCCACCAACACTTAAATATCTCAATCAATCCCAAATTCCACATACCCCAAAACTGTACTCATGCTCATTTCTTCTAATTAGTCCACCATCTCCTCACGCCAACAATTAGGGAATCATCCTTTGACATATCCCTCTCATTTACCTTCCATTCCAATAAACCACTAAATCATATCAATTTTATTTCCTAAATATCCATCCAACCCATCAACGTTTCTCCATCTCCACTATCACTATCGCCATCCCAACCCAATTCATTATCATCTCTAGCATGTGCTAGAGCTTCAGCCTCCCACCTTAGGTCTCCACGACCACTCTTGCTCTCCTCTAATCCATTCTCCAGAGTATACTTGTCAAATATGCAGAATTAATCACGTTACTCCTCAGATTAAATTGCTTTAGATATTTGCTCATTGCTTTTAGAATAAAGGAAAAAACTACACAACCTATGAGGACACTATGGATGATTTTCTCCCTGTCTGCTTCTTTAGCTTCACTGTCAATCTTTCTTTCCTTGCTCACTTTGCTCCAGCCAAAGGACCCTTCTTTCAGCTCCTCTAATTATCTGTTCTCTTTACTTCAAGGTCTTAAATAATATATTTCTTCTTCTTGTAATACTCTTTCCCAGCTCACTTCTTCTGCCTACCTAAGTTGTAATTATTTTTCATATGTCAGTTCTAATAACACTTTTCCAGGTAAGCCCAAGTTGCCCCATTAGATGCTCTAAAGTCCCCTATGTGTTTTCCTCATCGAATTTCATTATATCTTATCAATGATGGCTTTGTCTGATGGCTTTATTAATGTCTTTCCCTATATATGCTTCATGAGGAAGGGTCTATCAGACGTATCATTACAGACCCAGAGAAAAGCACAAAAATGACTCATAACAGGTAATAAATGCATATTTTTCAGTGAGAAATGGACAGATGAGTGAATATTCTCCAGGAATATATACACTTTAAATAATTAAATAACAATTCAATATTCAGCATACTGTAAACTATTAAAATGAACTAGATTTAAAAAGGCCAATAGGAGATTAGGTAAAGAGAATTATATACACTAGGTAAGTGGCTTTTAAAATTTTTAATGTGACCCACAACAAAAACATTTTATGTCCTGATCATATATGCATAACACACATATACTCATGCTCAAAGACACACACACACTCACACACACACACAAGCACACAAACACATACAACCAGAAACAAAAGTTTCATAAAGCAATGCTAATCATCACTAAATTATATTTTCTTTCCTATAATTTTCTCCTTGTTCTATTTGATTTCTTTAAATGAAGGCAGGATACAGTAAATTGATTTCATGGCCCACTATAGATCTCAAAGTATAGTTTAATATCATTGCTCCAGAGAAATGTAAAAAGCACCATGGAAGAAGGCCTTTGCCTAGATATTAAAGGATCTGGATAGCAAAAAAGAGGAGATGGGCACTTGAGACAGAGGAACAGGTAGGATTTGGTTAGAGAAAAAGGAGAGTACTACCATGACTAGAGATATATCCCTTTAATATAGTAGATAAAGTGGGTAGATAGAATAAACATATTTTGGTGCTATCTACTAATGAAAATGAAGAAATTTATTTTATATGAAAATGACAGATTTTATAGCATCAGTGTGAAATGATAAAAGTGATTTTTGGAAAAAAATAGCTTAGAGGTAGTGAGAGTGAGTGGAGAATGCAAGATGGTCAGAGCTGCTCTTGATATGAGATATTGAGATTCTCTTAACTGGTATAGAGATTGCACGGATGGGGAGAAAGGAACTTATACAAAGTTCAATAATGTCCATACTGATCAATCTAACGAGCACTGTCATTTTCTCATTCAACCTTTCAGAAGATTTTGATGTAGTTTACCACTCCTCCCTTTCATCCACATACTTGACACCTACACAGAGATATGTAACAGTGATTTCTGTCTTAAAGTAGTCAAAATATAACTCTTGGTTTTCACTCTCAAATCTGTTCTCATAATTTTTCCTTCTCAGGTGCCACCAGCACAATTCACCCAGTTACTCAAGGCCAAACATAGATACTCTCTTGGATTTTACATTCCTTTACCACCACCCACTCCCATTTCAGTTATCTACTAATGTGTGAAAACCCACCCCAAAACAATTTACTATTTCTCAGTGTTCTGTAGATTGACTAGGCAGAGCTGATTGAGGTGCACTTGAGATATTTTATGTGATTATGGCCAGATAGCAGCTGGGATTAGAGTCAGCTGAAGACTTGACAGCACTAAAGAATCCAAAATGGTTTCTTTAGTTTCATGTCTGACGCCTTAGTGCCGTTTGGCCTCTCTCCCCCTTTCCACAACACTGCCCCCTCCCCAATCTCATCCTGTGATTTTTCATCCTCCAAGGCTACTTCATGCAGCAGCTTGTTTTTCTCACATAATTATGGTCTTATATAGTAGCTGGCTTTCAAGAAGGGGGAAGCCAAAGTTGACAGGCCATTTAAGGGCTATTCCTAGAGCTTTCACAGCATCAGTCTCCCATGTTCCCTAAATAGAAGCAGTCACAGTGAAAACCCAGATATAAAGCAGTACAGAACGGACAGCAGGTCTTGACGGGGGAGTGGAAAGAGCACATTGCAAAGGAGTATGTGTGATGGGAAATGATGTGACCATCTTGGAAAGTATAACCTACCACTCCACACACTGTACTTAGTCCTTAAGAAAAAGTGTTTCCCATTCTCCAAAATATATCCCCCATCAATCCAGAGTCCATTTCCAGTGCTAGTACCCAACACCATACCACTACATGACCCCATACCACAATTAGACTCAATGTAATAGCCTCATCCCTGCATTAAAACTTTCATCCTCTATAATTTATTCTCTACATAATAGAGTTGTCAACGTGATAAAAAAGTTGTCTATACTCATTACTACAGACTATATCATGCCCCCTCCCAAAAGTTCATATTTTGAAGCCCTAAACCCCAATATAACTGTATTTGAGCATAGGGCATTTAGGAGGCAATTAAGGTTAAGGGAGATCATAAGAGTGGAGTCCTGATCTAATACAACTGATGTTCTTATAAGAAGAGATACCAAACAGCTTCCTGTTTCCCTCTCTCCACCTCCTTCCCATGCACATGCACATGCATCAAGGAAAGGCCATGTGAGAACATAGCAAGAAAGTGACTGTCTACAAGCCAAGATGAAAGTTCTCACCAGAAACTGAACTGGTTCAAACTTGAGTCTTAACTTATAAGCTCCAAAACTGTGAGAAAATAAATTTCTGTTGATGAAGTCACCTAGTCTATGGTATTTTATTACAGCAGCCTGAGCAGACTAAAATATTCATTGTCTCCAATTTCTCACCTTCCATTCTGTTTTGAACCTACTTCAATTTGTCTTTCCTTACTCCACCAATATGGCTTTCTTCAATATCACCAATTATCATCAATTTACTAGGGTCTATTTTCAGTCCTCAGTATATGACAGAATATTCATCATTGAAACACTTTTTCACTTGGCTTCCAGACTATACACTCTATTTTTCAATCTCACTGGCTTACCCTCATTGGCCTTTTTTGCACATTCCTGTTGACCTCCCTGATCTCTATAGTGGAGTGTACCAGATCTCAATTTTCAGATATCTTTTCTTTATACTGCCTTCTCTTGATGTTCATGTCAAGGCTTATCACTACAAAATGATGATAATAATACCTATCTCATAAAGCTGTTTTCAGTATTAAATGAGTGAATATACATAAAGAACTTAGAAAAGAACAAGGTATATTATAATCCCTATGTAAATATTCCTACCACTATAATATTTTTAAAATTTTAAATACCATTTATATGTTGACAACTCTCAAATGTATATTTATCCACTGGTCTTATCCTTTAAACTCCAGAATTACAGATAAGCTTAATGGGAGGGATCATTACTTCACGTAGGATCATAGATGGTAAGTCCACAAAAGCAGGAGAGCATGCAGAGTATATGGACATGGAATCAGACAGAAAAGTCACCACCCTTGTTGAGGTAGAAATTCTCTTCTAATTGCTTCTTTGTTCATAACAAAATAAGAAGGGAGGCCATCAGCAGAGAGTAAGGAGAAAGGAGGATGTGATGAAGATATGAGAAGCAAGGAAAAGGTATGAAAAGAGTTCTCTGAGAGAATAGGACAAGGAGCAGACTACAGCAAAGTAGGTTATTCCGTGGCAGTGTTAAGACCTGCCTTGATGTCTGTAGTTAGTAATTGAACATGAAATTAGACAATATGTTTACGCTGCTTTTCTTGCAGCAAGTTTTCAGGCCTGGAATAGGCAGGTGGATGTATTTAACCAGGTTTGAAGTTAAATCCAGTAACAGAGAAAGAAAAAGGGAAAAAGAAGGGAGGCTATGAGGAAATGAGTGATTATCATTGTGGAATGGTGAAATCTAGGTTGATCACCACTGTTATCTTTGCCTCACCGAATGCTTTTGCCCTTGAATGTCATTTTATCTGAAGGTTATATTGCCACTGATATTTCCTGTTCATTGCACTAACCTGGAATTTTCACTTGCCTTTTCACCTTTAACAGTTCTAAGTTACTTGTTTTTGAATCTCTCACATATAAATTATAGACTTCAGAGCAGTGGTGATAGTGGTGAGGTTTTAAATCCAGAAATCTGTTTCTCCATCTAAAAGCAGTATTTTCTGATATCAGTTTCCCTTTCATAGATGGAATAAATACCTGTCAAGTAGCTTTTATAAGTTAGAGATGATGTAAGTTTTCTCCATTACTTACATAAATGTTGTGTTGTGATAATTTAGAATCCTGACTTTGGTTTCATCTTTTGAGTCTTAAAAGTATAAAAATTTTTCTTAGTTCACTACAAGCAGAGGGTGATCAATGTATGTCTGCTTTCGTTTGTCAAGATAAAACATGACCATTATCTGAAAGAACAATCAGACTCAAATTTAAGAAGAAAGTTTTCTGGTTTTTAGAACTGTAATCTGTAAGATAACAGGTCCAGTTGCCATGGCAAGTAGTAAGAAGCAGAGCCCAGCTGTTATACTAAATTATTTTTCTGAAAGCTGGCTGGGATAGACTTTTCTGAACAAGCATGTCCACCTACCTCAGAGGCCTTTTGGAGCAGTGTCTTCACTTCACTCAGCACATCCTCCAAGACAAATGTAAGCGAGCAGTGCTGCTCTCACAGAAATTTCATTCCTTACGGACTATGGCAGCAGTATACTTTTCAAAAGTATTTGCAAGCTCAACATTTGCTCATACTAATTGTCCATGACCTCGCTTTGTCTTCAGTCCCTGTTATTTTGAGTTTCCTTGCCTTGTTTCTAATGTTAGATTCTGGTTTTATTCTGTTCCTATTAAAATAAGTTTTGGCTATTTCAATGACAGAGGGGGAGGATAAAGTGCATGGGCTCAGACATTCACTGTAAATTAAACATGGAAGATTAAAGACAGAAAAAACTCAATGAACCATGCAATGGTTAGTCCAGGTGATTTGGAAGGTAGACCAGTCCCTGCCAGAAAGATGACAGGGTGGGTATTTTGTGGAAGATACCTAGTTTTGTTTTGATGATCGCCAGTCCTTTCTAGAAAGTTTGCCTCTGAAATCAATACTGTGCAGTCTTTATGTAACAGGTATCTCAATGGAGGAAGCACTCTAATCAATCATGTGGCTGTAATAATAAAATGGTTATGCCTAAGGGAACAAACAATGTAGTAACATTATGAACACTGTACTGTACTTAAAAAGCCAGTGATATATTTGCAAAGAAATGCCCTAGAAGTCTAAAAAGACAAAAGAAGTTGTCAATCAGAATCTAGGAGAAGCAACATTTTATTTATGCACTTTAGAGTTCTAGGTCTGTTATATATGTCTTGAATCTATTAAGAAGTACTTCAGTGCAATGTTGTTAACAAAAAAAAAATTGCAAACTTTAATGAATAACATTTTTTAAAGTTTACACATTTTAAAGAAAATCCCACTCTTTTGCAAAAGAGATTGCTACAAAATTCATGCATTCTACCTTTGACATCTTCACTCGTTTATTTTGATCTCAGTTTCAAACTCTGTGATAGCTTTTCAAGGTCTATTTACAACTGCACACTTTTCAAGGATCGAAAAATTCCACTACTATATAAAGAAATTTCCAGAGATTTTGGACAGGTATTCCAAACATAGGGATTAATACAAATATTGGCTTTATATTTTGTTGAACATCTAGATTTATTGTCCCTCCAGGCAAATATTGACCTTATCTTCCAGGTCAATAAATCTCTATGTTCACTGCAACAAAAGTCAATACCTGCATCATATCCATTTTCTCAGAAAATAACTACTTCTACTCATGCTGCAATGATCGGTGTTTAAAAGCTAGTGCTTATTAAAAGGAGAGAACACATGAAAAAATGTTAATTGGCAAATAAAGGTTTAGAATTTGACTAAACACATAAATAATCCTAACATGAATCTAGGATGCCTAATCTTTTATATCAAGAATTTGATTTACTAATTATTTTTGCCAAGAAAAACAGAAACTGTTATAATCAGTAAATAGAATGGGAAGAAGAAGAATTAAGCATGTGTTGAGAATTGAGCTAAGCTACTCCATGGTACTGCTGCCTTAGCATCCATTTTGTGTGGGCAAGAGAGCCTCCAGGGCCTTAAGCTAACACGAGCTCCTCGTGCAATCCCTAAATAAAGCCTGCAGAGTCACGAGTAAATGTATATTTCTGATATTACTTCCCCAAAAGCCCTGGTGATAAACAGTCTCTCTGCCTCCCAGGGTCTTTCCCTTGTGCTGCCCAGAGAGCTTCCCAAAACCTCACTCTTTTGGTTTTGAATTGACCAGTCAGCCTTAGCCCAGGAACCCCAAAACACTCTACCCATAGACCATAACAAAGGCATATGCCCCAGGTCCTGCCACTCTCTCTGCCTGCATCCTCCTTTGGCCCCCCTGTGGGGCCCCTGGAGGCATACAGTGTACTCTTTCTAGGACCTATGAGTAATTTGCTCTTTCAATTCCCTTGTGGTCTTTTGTTGAACCATCTGACACTCCAGAGCTCTGTTTAACAAAAATTAATTTAATGAAGCCACAACAGAATACAACTTTATGTTTTACAAGTCTCTTTTACCAGTCTTTTTTCTCCCAAACTACCTATCCTTAGGTTTTTTTCATAGCTACGTACCTTCAAAATAAACTTTTGTTTTGAGTGTATCCAAAAGAATAAAAGAAAAACTTAGGAGGAAATTTAACAAAAGAAGTGAAAAAGTTAAACTTTAAACAATAAAACATTGTTAAAAGAAATTAAAGATTAAAAAGTGTTAAAAAATTAACTTTTGTTGTCTTAAGTTGTTGAGAATTTGGGAGTTGTTGCTTTAGCACAACCTTATTTATAAAATTGATACAGTATCTAAAAGAATAATAGTAGATCTACTAATTTTAAATAGTTCTTTAAATGATAATAATACTCTACTTTTCTATATGCAAGATAGTAAATCTCTATGATGACTTCTTGCAATTTTACTTTAAACATTTTCTGGTTCCAGGCTTTTGAAAATAAGTAGTTTACATTATATCCTGTGGGAAGCCAGCGTTCCTAACTATCCTACATAGATACTTGAGGAAATGAATGGAGAATCTTGGGGTTATAATCTCTTTCAAGGAAGATGATTCAAATGCCCAGTGTGAGCACTAAAACTGTTCCCTCATACAAAATTTGTATCTCTTCCTCCCAGTAACAGAAAGGTTGTTCTTCCCCTCCTCCGAGATATTAGGTGTGGACATGTGACCCATCAGGAAATGTAAGCAGATGTGGCACACATCACTTCCAAATGCAAGTACCCACTTGGCCTCACATAGGATAGTGAAGCCAAAAAAGTGAAAGCCTGGATCACTGAGTATGCAGGAAAACTTGCTTGGAGGGTCACCCAAACCCATGGTGGACTTGCACTAATAATAAAGGGAAAAAATTATATTAAGTTATATAGGAGGGGCAGGGAGGGTAGTTGCTTATTACTTCAGCATAACCTAAGCCATCGATACCTCTATACTGTCTAGTAATATGATCAAGGAATCTAGCTCCAAACATAATTCTTAGCCTGTTTTGCACTGAGTCAGTGCAATCATTAAGATGTCTTTGTTACTAACCCAAAATAAAGAAGGAAGGAAAAAAGATGAAAAAAGAAGAACACAGCCTACCTCATTTAGAAATATGAATTATTTTTCCCCCTTTCAATCTCTTCTATCTCATTACTAAATTATTCTGCTTTCATCTCTAAAAATCACTCTTCAAGTTTGCCTTTATCTGAGGTGGCCAAAGGCCAAAAGTTTTCAATCGTAGTTCTCATTAAAATTCCAAACATGATTTCTTCTCCTGTCACCTAATTAAACAAGTTCCCTTTTTTGTGTGTATTCAGCAATAATGCTGTCACTTTTCTATGTACTCTACTGACTATAATTAATTATTACTTTATCTAGAACTTAGTGGACTACAATTCTTCAGGCCAATTTTATAAGAATTATTGTCTTGACAGAAACCTAACCTTGAAGAGATTACCAGGCACCATCATTATGTCTCTCCATGGCAGTATATAATCCTATTGCTGTATGACAATGCCCATGGATCTTGGCACTCAGCTACATAAGTTAGTGGCAACAATACTGAAAATGGCAGCCCATTCACCTCTCAGGGTGACAGCACTAATACAGCTGCTTCTCTTCACTTGTGCTCTAGAGGCTGACTCAGGAGATGGTATGACAGAAAATCTTGGAAAAGGAGTTTATCACAGAGTAAAGAAAGGAAAGTCTCCCAATATACTGCATTTTCTCTCCTTGCCGAACAATATATGTCTTTTGTCTCCTTAGAATTAGGCTTCCTAGGTAATTTTAGGATGCTGAATGTGGGAAGGAGGGACCTATGATCTTTACTATCCATTTGTCCTTGTCATTTCCTCTGGAAAATCAGTCTTTTGACCTTCGAAATTCTTTGTTACTTTTTTCACATTTGGTGTAATCATCTATGCTTGTTTCCTAGACTTATTTTAAAGCAGTTATTTCTCATTAAAAAATAAAGTAATTAAATAGTATCAAACTAATGAACTCATTTCTCAGAACTTTTTTTTTTCCCCAGGTTCATAATTTATTGTACAAATTGGGTATCACATGATGAGTTGACATTAGCTTCTTCAGGCATGGGAACTTAACAGATGAGGTACAGTTGAGAATCTGTTTATGTTGCTTTCACAGCTGGAGTTTTTTTAGACCTTAACTTAAAGTATAAAACTATCAAAGCAATACCTCCGTATGTGGCCAGTACACAATTCATTCTCCCTGTGAGAGTGTAAGAGTTGAAATATTTTTTGATACCAGTGAATTGGAACTGGGCATCAGTTTCTGGACCTGCCATGATTTCAATCTTCCAAAACGAACAGACCCCGCTGCAAGTGTCCTTCAACTCTCTCAGAACTCTTAATTCCCCCCACCCAAGCAGAATAAGTTAAGCTGCAACTCTTAAGATAAAAGCTACTGTTTAACTCCACAAACGGCTATTGCCTCCGTGTGTGTCAGTGACTGTGTATACATGCTACCTTATGAATACAATCATTTAAATACTAAAACCAATTCAGGAACTAATGCTTTATATACAGATAAATGACAAGAAACTACTACATCACGTTATTTTATTCTATTATTGTTACTTGTATCATTTTAGTCTCCACAGCTACACTGCAAACAGGAATTCTGTCTAATACACCAAAAATCACCTAGCAGAAAGCTGATCATTTTTAAAGGAAATTAATAGTTTGTTAAGCAAATTGTTTAACTTAATCAGGAGCAAAAGGAAATCTGTAATGCTTTCAGATCTCTTTCAAAGTATGTAGACAGTGAGGTCGGATTTATTTCATTACATTGGTTTGGTTTGGCTTAGTTTTCTCTTCTAGTGTTTTCATGCAAGGTTTAAATATAGAGGGGATATAGATAGATAGATAGATAGATAGATAGATAGATAGATAGATAGATAGATAGATATAGATAGATAGATATATTTAAAAAAGATGTATGAGAACCCTTTCAGATACACTGGACCCTACATCTTTCCTCTATCCACAGCTGGAGATATTTGATCCCCACTCAGTCGTGCCCCAGATTTTGGATTTAGTATGTCTTTTAAAAGAGAAAATTTAGTTTAGTAGATGATTCATCATTAAGTCAACGTGTAGTATTTTATACAAAAGCCTGGAAAATGATAATAATCATAATTGTGATGGCCATACACAAACTAAACTTTAATAAGATTTTTTCCTCATGATATTAACAAAAAATAGTTTTTCTGTATTTAAGATTTATATTGAATATTATTTCGAAAAGTGATCACAGAGACCTTGAAAACACCAAGAATATTGTTTTCCGTAATGTCCTCTAAAACAAGAATAAAGGTGTTCTCTTGTCTTTGTGTTCCCTTCATGAAGTATCTTCTCACTGTATTTCAAATGCATATGGAACTGTAATAAGCAAGTATCAGGTAATGCTGTAGACTCATATTTTTCATAAAATCATGAGAAGTCATCTTTGATTTTCAACAAGTGCTGACTTCTTACCTTGAAAGCTAAGGTGAATATGAGAGATAACATCCATATATCAGCTTATGATTTTCTGAAAAGTCAAGATGGTACTCAGAGATTGAAAAATAGAAAATCTGTGAACAGTATTCTATTAAAAGTTACCCAAAAAAATATACTCAGATACCTATAGACCTCAAAATGTGAAACAAATATGGTGTGCCTTCATCACACACACACAAAAAAACATATCCAAAGATTCTAACCTTTTTACTGGCTAAAAGTATAACAGTTTGATAATGACATATACTTAGCACTTATAATCACTTACCATCACTAATATTTTGTTCCTTGAAACTGGCTACTAACAGAGCAACAAGTTTGCAGATGGCAAGACTTCCAAGAAAAACTAACGTGTTCTGAGTGCTTACTAAAAATACCTCCCTCTGCAAAAGAAAGGCAGAAGCCTCACATGATATCAGAAATGGATAGGCTGATAGGGTTTTTACACGAAGGTACAAGGAGAAAGAAGAATAAGAGAATGAGATGTATTTTCATTACAAATAGATATGGTCAGCTGGCAGCTTTGAATTTTGATTTGAGGCATAGTAAGAGAACAAGAAAAGAAAGATGACCTTAGGAGTCATCCAGGCAGCAGTGACAACTAAAAATTCAGAAAAAAAAAAAGGGTTCTTCCTGAGTTAGAAACTGAAAGAGAAGATACAGTTCACTATACATAGGTCCAGAAAAGTAGAGTTCAGGATCCAAGGAAACACAAAATTTGAAGATAGTGGTGGTCAAAAAGTTTATAGGCAATATTCACTCAAAATAAGCCATTACATTTGATGATTAGGAGATTATTGGAGACATTTAAGATAGCAATTTCAACAGAGTAATCTGAAGGCACCCTATATATCTCTAATGTAACACTGATTATATTTACATAAATATTATTTATACATCCCTATATACCCACATATAGAGTGTACACTATGTACTGTTGGCTCCCATATATCTGCGTTTCTGTATGTATATCATAATACAAACAGTGCACACAACATGGGCTTGCCACTCAATGAATTTTCAAAGTGAACACACCCATGTAACTAGCACTCAGGTCAAGAAAAGGAACATTACTGACCACCCACAAGTCCCAACCCCCTCTCCCTCTTCCAGTAACTACCTCCTATGCACGGGTAATCAGTCATGTATCATTTTAATCCCAGAAGAGTTCACAGTCCTTGGAACTAAATAAATGCATTTAGAATACACAGATTTTGATTACAAAAGTTAGGAAGGGAAATAAAACAGAGAGACTAAAGAGAATGAGTATACACTACACTATCATGACCCAATTGCTAAAGATTTATAGTTTCTATGTCATATTGAACTTGAAATAAACTCCAGTTAAGAGATGACAGAGAAAAAGAAGATAAAATTCTTCTCTCAGTTACAACTTTGTAACATTGAACCACCTAGTACCCTTGAGAATAAGATCAAAATTAGGTAAGTAGTACCTAGAAAAAGACCAAAATATTAGTTAATTTTTTGAAATATTTATTTAAAATAGATAATTTCAGATAAGAGAAAGTCATATAGTATGTTCTGATAAACACATACAAATTAGAAAATTAAATTGGGATTCCATGCTTGTCACCCTGGAACTTGCCAATAACATTGTGATATTAACTTCCAAATGCCTTCAAACCTCCAACCCACCATACTACCAACACTGTCATTCTCAGCAGACAAACTGGTTACTTACAGAAAGAAGCAGCAGCCATGAGGTGAGATCTCCCTTAACAGCCTGCTGCAAATCTACAGCCCTTATTACATCTACACACATGTCCTCTACAGCTTCTCTCCTCTCTTTGTGGAGAACCCCATAAAGGGCAATTACTCTACTCTTGCACAGAATTTACACCATCAAATAACCTTTCTTCCTTATGTATATTCAACTACTGTCTCTCGTTTGTATTATTCCTAATGACATTTATAAATGCTTAAATTTCTCACATCTTAAAATTTGAAAAGCATTCCCTTGATTCCCACATCTCCCTCCAGTTATTTTTATCTTCTCTACATAAAAATTAATTCAAGAGACACTTTCTATATTCATTGTATCCATTTTTTCACCTATCATTTACTACGCAACTCATTTCAGTTTGGCTTCTGTTCTCATCACTCTATATAGTTTTTTTTAGTAAAGCTATTAGTGGCAGTCATGTTGCTAAACTGAAAGAAAAAAAAAACAGAAGAAAAAAAAAGACAAATAGAAAACCCATAATTCAAATATTGGGTCTAAATTCAAATATATCAGTAATACAAATGAATGTAAAGGACCCTTTTAAAACAGAAATTGTTAGACTATTTCTTTTTTTTTTAAGAAAGAGAAATCCAGGGATATGTTAAGTATAAGAAAAACACCTAAAACTAGAGGACATCAGGGGATTAAAATCATTGGAAGAAAAGAAATATATATGAGAAAAATACTAATCTAAGTTAAAGAATAGACATGTCTATATTTGACAAAATAGACTTAAGACCAACAGACACCAGTAAGTTGTTACAGTTGTTATAATTCAATATCTTTATGTTCTTAATGATATTGGGTTGCCAAAAGGTTTGTTCAGGTTTTTCCATAACATCTTAGGGGAAAACCCGAACTAACTTTTTGGCCAACCCAATATAAGCACACCAAGTATATAAAGCAAAAAGTGACACACACACAAAAAAAAAAAGACAGAAGAAGAAGAAACAGACAAATACACCATTATGGTGGGAAAGTCTAGTAAATCCTTCTCAATAACTGAAAGACCAAGTGGACACAAATCTGAAAAATAAAGGAAATTTGAATAGGATTAAATACAAAGTTTGATCCAATAGACATATAAACAATATTATACTCAATATTTGAGCATATACATGATTTTAAGTTACTAAACACTTTTTAAAAACCCAACATGCTAGACCATAAAAGAGCTCTAATGATTTTTTTTTAATGATATAAGAAAGACCACCTTCTCTGGTAAAAATTCTATTAAATTAGAACCAGATATCAAGATTTATTATAAACCTAAATTAATTAAAAATAATATAATATTGGCACTACAGCAGAATTAGTGAGGGAAGACAATGGTGAATTCAGAAACAAAATAAGATGTTGAAAAACTTGATATATGATGTGGAGAGGTGACTTCTAAAATTGGACCCATTCTTCCTATCATAAATCAAAATCAATTCCAGGAATACTGAAAATTTAAATATGAAAGCCTAAACCAAAATCTTTAGGAAAAATTTTGTAGAATATCTTTGAGACTTTCGAGTAGAGAAGACATTTTTAAGTAAGAACAGGTACAAACAATAAAAAAATTATTAACAACTTATTATAATAAAATTAGAGATGCCAGTTAATCCGCAGATACCATAAACACATCACAAACTTGACGAACATATCTGTGACACATATACTTATAAAACTACAATATCCCAAATGTAAAAATAACTCTTTACTGGAATAAACAAGCATCTTAAAGAAGAGGAAGCACAAATAACCCATAAAACATATTTTTTAAAAAAGTGCACAACCCAACCCAGCTAATAATAAAGGAACTACAAGGTAACATTACAATGAGATAACATTTTATATCCACCACAAGAGTAAAATTTAATTAACTGATTAGATTTTGTTGATTAGAATCAATACAATTTACTGATGAGAATATAGAGGAATGGGAATATCCATGGTCTGTAAATATAAGTTTAAACTGATACAACCAATTTGGAAAACAGTTTGACATTTCATTGGTAAACTGTACATGTTCTACAACCCAGTAATTTTACACCTCAGTGTATACTTCAAAGAAACTCTTGCTAACATGTACCAGCAGGCATGAACATATACGTTTGTAGAAGGACTGTCTATAATTACACAAGCAGCTACTACCCCACGTAATACTTATTAGAACAATGGTTATACAAATTGTTTTATTTGTACAAAAGAAAATAATTTCTTAGTAAAATGAATAAACTATAGCTATATGTACCATCATATTTCTCAAAATTTAATACTACATGAAAATAGCAATTAACAGAAGAATATTTGTGTGTGTGTTCAGAAATAGGAAAACTAAACAATATGGGGTTTTCAGTGATAATAAATTGGTTGTAACATCAAAAAGAAAATTAAGAAAGTTATCAATATAAAACTCACAATATCTATTACCTCTGGGCAACAAATGATTGAGATAAGGCCCACAGAAGGCACCTAAAACAGCAGTTCTCAGAGTGTGGTCTGGGGATCCTCTTAGAGTACCTGAGACACTTTCAGGCAGTCTGTGAAGTCAAACTGTATTCATAATAAGATGTTATTTGCATTTTTCCACTCTCATCCTTCATATATTTTAACTAAATCAACATTCCACAACAGACTGAATAGAAGCAGATAAAAAATCTCCTTTAAACCAGAGATTAAAAAGGTTTGCAAAAATACAAAACAATGTTACTCTTCTATTTTTGTTTTTGGAAAAAATGTTTTCATAAAGTGTGTTTTTTGTTCATTATTATGTTTAAATGAATATATTCAATTTCCAAATTTTAACTTCTTACATAATAAACATAAATAGATATAACCCACCTAAACAGAAACTTTTTGTGCTCTTCAATTATTTTTAATAGTGTAAGGAGTTCTGGTACCGAAATGTTGAAGAACCACTAGTCTATAACACTGCTATTGATAATTTGATAGGGATTGCATTGAATCTGTAGATTGCTTCGGGCAGAACAGTCATATTCACAATACTGAATCTTCCAATCCTAGAACATGGTGTATTTCTCCATCTGTTTATGTCATCTTTGATTTCTTTCATCAGTATTTTACAGTTTTCTGAGTACAGGTCTTTTGCATCCTTAGGTAGGTTTATTCCTAGCTATTTTATTCTTTTTGTTGTGATGGTAAATGGGATTGTCTCCTTAATTTCTCTTTCTCATTTTTCGTTGTTAGTGTATAGGAATGCAAGAGATTGCTGTGCATCAATTTTGGATCCTGCAATCTTACCAAATTCTTTGATTAATTCTAGTAGTTTTCTGGTGGCATTTTAAGGATTTTTTATGTATAGTATCATGTCATCTGCAAACAGTGACAGTTTTACTTCTTCTTTTCCAATTTGTATTCCTTTTATTTCTTTTTCTTCTTTGATTGCTGTGGCTCGGACTTCCAAAACTATGTTGAATAAGAGTGGCAAAAGTGGACATCCTTGTCTTGTTGCTGATCTTAGTGGAAATGCTTTTGGTTTTTCACCATTGAGAATGATGTTTGCTGTGGGTTTGTCATATATGGCCTTTATTATGTTGAGGAAGCTTCCTTCAAATGCCTACTTTCTGGAGAGTTTTTATCATAAATGGGTGTTGAATTTTGTCAAAAGCTCTTTCTGCATCTATTGAAATTATCATATGGTTTTTATTCCTTAATTTGTTAATATGGTGTATCACACTGATTGATTTGCATATATTGCAGAATCCTTGCATTACTGGGATAAATCCCACTTGATCATGGTGCATGATCCTTTTAATGTGTTGTTGGATTCTGTTTGCTAGTATTTTCTTGAGGATTTTTACATCTCTTTCATCAGTGATATTGGTCTGTAATTTTCTTTTTTTGTGATACCTTTGTCTGGTTTTAGTATCAGGGTGATGGTGGCCTCATAGAACAAATTTGGGAGTGTTCCTCCCTCTGCAATGTTTTGGAAGAGCTTGAGAAGGATGGATGTTAGCTCTTCTCTAAATGTTTGATAGAATTCACCTATGAAGCCATCTGGTCCCGGACTTTTGTTTGTTGGAAGATTTTTAATTACAGTTTCAATTTCATTACTTGTGATAGGTATTTATATTTTCTAATTCTTCCTGGTTCAGTCTTGGAAAATTGTACCTTTCCAAGAATTTGTCCATTTCTTCGAGGTTGTCCATTTTATTGGCATATAATTGTGTGTAGTAGTCTCTTATAATCCTTTGTACTTCTATGGTGTCTGTTGTGATTTATCCTTTTTAGTTTCTAATTTTATTGATTTGCACCCTCTCAGTTTTCTTCTTGATGAGTCCAGCTAAAGGTTTACCAATTTTGTTTACCTTCTGAAATAATCAACTTTTACTTTTATTGAACTTTGCTCTTGTTTTCTTCAGTTCTATTTCATTTATTTCTGCTCTGATCTTTATGACTTATTTCCTTCTACTGACTTTAGGTTTTCTTTGTTCTTCTTCCTCTAGTTGCTTTAAGTGTAAGGTTAAATTTTTTACTTGAGATTTTTCTTGTTTCTTGACGTGAGATCAAATTGCTATAAACTTCCCTTTTAGAACTGTTTTGCTGCATCCCATAGGTTTTGGGTCATCATGTTTTCATTGTCATTTGTTTCTATGTATTTTTAAATTTCCTCTTTAATTTCTTCTACAGATTCAATGAAATCCCTATCAAATTACCAATGGCATTCTTCCAGAATGAGGACAAAAAATTTTACAATTTGTATGAAAACACAAAAGACCCCAAAGAGCCAAAGAAATCTTGAGAAAGAAAAACGGAGCTGGAGGAATCAGGCTCCCCATCTTCAAACTATACTACAAAACTATGGTAATCAAGACAGTATGGTACTTGCACAAAAACAGAAATATAGATCAATGGTATAGGATAGAAATCCCAGAGATAGACCCACGCATATATGGTCACCTAAGTTATGACAAAGGAGGCAAGAACATACAATGGAGAAAAGACAGCCTTTTCAATAAGTGGTGCAAGGAAAACTGGGCAGCTACATGTAAAGAATAAAATTAGAATGCTACCAAACACCATACACAAAAATAAACTCAAAATGGATTAAAGACCTAAATGTAAGGCCAGACACTATAAAACTCTTAGACAAAAACACAGAACAAACACTCTTTGACATAAACCACAGCAAGATCTTTTGTAACCCACCTCCTAAAGAAAATAAAAACAAAAACAAACAAATGGGACCTAATTAAACTTCAAAGTTCTTGCACATCAAAGGAAACCATAAACAAGACAAAAAGACAACCCTCAGAATGGGAGAAAATACTTGCAAATGAAGTATGGACAAAGGATTAATCTCTAAAATATACAAACAGCTCATGGAGCTCAATATCAAAAAAACAAACAACCCAATTAAAAAATGGTTGGAGGGGCTTCCCTCCTGGCGCAGTGGTTGAGAGTCCGCCTGCCAATGCAGGGGACATGGGTTCATGCCCTGGTCCAGGAGGATCCCACATGCCGCGGAGCAGCTGGGCCCATGAGCCATGGCCGCCGAGCCTGCGCATCCAGAGCCTGTGCTCTGCAATGGGAGAGGCCACAACAGTGAGCGGCCTGCGTACCACAAAAAAAAAAAAAAAAAAATGGGTGGAAGACCTAAATAGACATTTCACCAGAGAAGACATACAGATGGCCAAGAAGCACTTGAAAAGATGCTCAAGATCACTAATTATTAGAGAAATGCAAATCAAAACTACAACAAGGTATCACCTCACACCAGTCAGAATGACCATCATCAAAAAATCTACAAACAATAAATGTTGGAGAGGGTGTGGAGAAAAGGGAACCCTGTTGCACTGTTGGTGGGAATGCAAATTGATACAGTCACTGTGGAGAACAGTATGGAGGTTCCTTAAAAAACTAAAAATAGAACTACCATATGACCCAGTGATCCCACTCTTGGGCATATACGCAGAGAAAACCATAATTCAAAACAACACATGTACCTCAATGTTCACTGCAACACTGTTTACACTAGCTGGGACATGGAAACAACCTAAATGCCCAATGACAGATGAATGGATAAAGAAGATGTGGTATATATATACAATGGAATATTACTCGGTCATAAAAAGGAATGAAACTGGGTCATTTGTAGAGATGTGGATGGACCTAGAGTCTGTCATACAGAGTGAAGTAAGCCAGAAAGAGAAAAACAAATATCGTATATTAAAGTATATGTGTGGAATCTAGAAAAACAGTACAGATGAACCTATTTGCAGGGCAGGAATAGAGACATAGACATAGAGAACATGTGGACACAGGGGAGAAGGGGAGGGTGGGACGAATTGGGAGATTAGGATTGACATATATACACTACCATGAGTAAAAATGATAGCTAGCGGGAATGTGCTATAAAGCACAGGAAGCTCAGCTCCGTGCTCTGTAACAACCTAGATGGGTGGGATGGGTGGAAAGTGGAGGGAGATGCAAGAGGGAGGGATATAGGTATACATATAGCTGATTCACTTCATTGTACAGCAGAAACTTACACAACACTGAAAAGCAATTACACTTCAATAAAAAAAAAATACTGCTAATGTTCTATTTCTTAAACTCAGTATGGGTACATATTTTTTCATTTTATGATTCTTATTTTTAAAATATGTACACATTTATACACTTTCCTATATGTATGAGGTAAATCAAAACAACATTTTTTTAAGTTTTTCTAAACCACTGATTAGTCTTCATGCATACATACTGTGGTATAATGTTCTTAAACATAAGATAGCTTGGCTGAGAAAAGAACACCCAGACACATACACATACACATAAATGTAACTCAATGCTAAAAAACAAACAAAAAAACAAGCTTATTAATAATACTGACACTAAATATAGAAGTATTTTTCTGTTGATAATGACATACTCTATTTCACAACTCAACACCCTATACAAGAGAATAAATTTAGTTTGCTTATTAATTCACTCTAGTAAATTGATACACTCTCAGTAACAGTGTCTGTTTTTTTAGTTGATCATAGAAGTATTTCCTGATTGCTAACTGATAGCAAGTCCCCAAAGGACAAATATCATGTTAGTTTCTTCTTTGAGACTATATTTTTCTCAGAGCACCAACGATGCAAAAAATCCTGATCACCTAGGTCGATGAACTGTATTCTTAAAATCACAATGTGTTTGTGATATACCTAAATGATCACTTGAGGAATCATCTCCAGTCATAAAAGAAAATATATGTGTAAACTAAGAAACACTAATCCCTTGAGATGCTCCATCAAAGGGGGGTTCCAGGGTTTCCCTAGTGGTGCAGTGGTTGAGAGTCTGCCGCCGATGCAGGGGACACAGGTTCGTGTCCGGGAAGATCACACATGCCGCGGAGCGGCTGGGCCTGTGAGCCATGGTCACTGAGCCTGCGCATCCGGAGCCTGTGCTCCGCAACGGGAGAGGACACAACAGTGAGAGGCCCAAGTACCACAAAAAAAAAAAAGGGGGGGGTGGTTCCAAGGTCACATAAGTGTAGGAACAAGGAACATACAAGTTAAATATTGAAGGCCCTAAGAGGGTCTATGTGAAGAAACATGTTTACAAAACTTATTAGGTAACAAAGTATGTATTCAAACATATTTTTGACCGATGCTCCAGTTACACATTAGTGAACAAAAGAGATACATATGGTCCCTACCCTCAAGATGCTGAAAGTGAGCAAGACAGTTGTGAAACATATAAACAACTATAATCCTCTGAAAGTGATCAAGACAGTCGTGAAACATATAAACAAGTATAATCCTAATTATAGCTTGTGACTAATGTTATGAAGCAAAATCCCAGGGTAATAGGGATAGAATAAGATAGTTACACAGCTAGAAATGGCACAAGGGGGAGATACATAGAAAGGGACTTCAGGAGATGACCATAAGCTAGACACCAATCAGAAAATGCCCAGAACATCTGGCAGCTAAGCAACAATCAGAACATTTTGAAACTAAACAGACTTGCTCAGGCCACTACCGCAGAAAAATGGATATAAGACCTGCATTCAGCCTTGGGAGATCTATAAGATAATGGCCCCTGAAACTGCATTCCTGCATATAGCCAAGACAGGAATATAGGTGAAAGGGAAAGAAACTAGGTGAAAGGGGACATTATATGGATACCTGAGATGAGTTACCATATTTTAGTATATGTTACCACCCTTGTGCTAATATACGTATGATTTAAATAGTGCCATGACAGCCCCAGTTAAACAGTATGGGGTCAAAGGAAGAAATAATGATGTAAGCCTTGACATCTACCCAAAAGTGAGGCAGAGGGTGGTATTCTTTGATTATAAAAATGTAGCCCTCTTTGTCCTCAGGGCTGTGCTCCCTTGCCTGCCTGCTTGTATGTCTCACAGGCATCCTATGCTAATAAACTCACTCTTTGCCTGTCACTTTGCCTCTTGCTCAATTCTTTCTGCACTGAGACAAAAGAACCTGAGCTTCAGTAAATTCTGAGACCAGCTGTGTGGTTTCAAAAAGACTGTGGGTTCGAGTCCCTTCCTAAGTCAGGGATTGTGGGTTTAAGTCCCAATCTGAAGGTGCAGCTGGGTCTGAGTCCCATCTAAGAAGTGTGGTATCAAGAGTACTAAGATGGAAGCTAATTGGAGGGAGAAAGCCATCTATTACTGATTGAGTGGTCAAGCACCCAATCAGACCCAAGGTACCTCTGAGTAGGTGACAAAATGAAACCTAAGGATGAGAAGAACTCAGTCGTGTGAACACTAAGGAAAGTCACACTGACAGAGAACACTGTGTATACAAATCTGATCAGGACAGGAGAGAGCTGGCAGGTTAGAGAAACTGAAAGAAGGCAGGTATGGCTGGAGCCTCATGAATGAGTGAATGCCAGGAGCTAATACTTAAGGGATAGTCTGTTGTCGACCATACCATGCAAAACTAAGGTAAGGGGCTTCCCTGGTGGTGCAGTGGTTGGGAGTCCGCCTGCCAAGGCAGGGGACGCAGGTTCGTGCCCCGGTCCGGGAGGATCCCACATGCCGCAGAGTGGCTGGATCCGTGAGCCATGGCCGCTGAGCCTGCGCGTGTGGAGCCTGCGCTCCGCAACGGGAGAGGCCACAACAGTGAGAGGCCCGCATACCGCAAAAAATAAAAATAAAAATAAAAAATAAGGTAAGGAGGTTGAATTTTATTCTAAATGTACTGTGAAGGACTTTGAAGTTGTGATCTGCTATGCCATGATAGGTTTTATGTCTTTTTAAAGAGCATTGAATTTTTTTTGGACAGAAACAAATGTAGAATATGAGAGGCTGAGTGAGAGACAATAGCAATAGAATAGACAACACAAGACCTAATAATGTCTTTAACTACTACTTGTTAAACATATATTTGAAAATGCAATGTTAGCACTTTTCAATCTCTAAAGTGTACCGCTGCAATCAAGTTAATGACTTCTATTAAAACTAATGTGCGGGCTTCCCTGGTGGCGCCGCCGTTGAGAGTCCGCCTGCCGACGCAGGGGACACGGGTTCGTGCCCCGGTCCGGGAGGATCCCACATGCCGCAGAGTGGCTGGGCCCGTGAAACATGGCTGCTGAGCCTGCGCGTCCGGAGCCTGTGCTCCACAACGGGAGAGGCCACAATAGTGAGAGGCCCACGTACCGCAAAAAAAAAAAAAAATAAATAATAATAATAATAATAATAATAATAACTAATGCGCTATAAAGCAAGTCTATTATTTTAGACCACAAGCTAAGGAATCTGTGAACTTAAAATGACATACTGACTGGCCAAGTGGCTGAGTATCAAAGATGGCAATTTTGAAACTGTTCAAAAGTGATGCACTAAGGTTAATTTTCCAACTTGGATCATCTAATTTGCTAAAACATCAGAACCCAGAGAAAGGTTTCATCATGCCCCTGGATACCCAAAGGAGTCCAATAAACTTTTCCAAACCTCTTTGCCTAAGGAGCAACAACAAGAATCCTTAAGTCCTCTATTTACTTTTATAAAGGTATGAGTAGCTAAAGATTGTCTCCTATCAAAGGATAATATAGAATACTTCTTGACTAACAAAACATCTCCAGGCCAGCTCAGAAAGGATATCAAGGCTTCCTAGGTCACAGCATTGTGACTAGCAGTCAATGTCCATACTATTCATTTTGTTAGATACTTACCAAGGAAGATCCTAAATCTGTTTCTAAATATTAGTAACATCTTAAACTTAAATTCCAAGTAAAAAAAAAAAAACTTGAGATTCCTTTATATCATGTTGTAACTGAGGACTGAAAAAGAAAACTATTTTTAATGGGAATGGTTTTTAAGACAAAATACCTTTTCTTTTTCTT
This sequence comes from Mesoplodon mirus, assembly GCF_964341445.2. Taxonomy (NCBI): domain Eukaryota; kingdom Metazoa; phylum Chordata; class Mammalia; order Artiodactyla; family Ziphiidae; genus Mesoplodon; species Mesoplodon mirus. The sequence goes on from NC_138984.1 coordinate 50,625,420, forward strand.
TTATCTTTTCCACCTTTTTACTTAAGATGAAAGTCAGCCAGACTTGCTAAACTTGCAGAATGATTATATTACAATGAAGCAGAGAAAATTCAATAATAAGTAGGTCTAAGTGGAGTTATGAAAATTTATGCTGTTCAACTTTTAGTATCCAATTATTTTTAAAATAAGAATAGTTGATTGCCACTTTTACTTTTTTACTTTAGAAACAATTCTGTTAAAATATTTGATTACTTTTTATGTGCTGAGTTGGAGGAAAAAGAAACCTAACTACCTAATGCACTATTTATAAACAACACCTATAATGTTTAAGAACAAAAACAAAGACAAAATTTGATAATGATTTCACAGAAAGGCCAACATATTTATAATATGTGCTAAGTACATTAACAAAATGAAAATGAAGAACTAGATACCTATTCCTTAAAGAATAGCTTATATATATAGGAAGGAATAAGATTAGTTCCATTGTTTAGATTTGTATTAAATTTGTGTTAAATTCATTGACATAATAGTTCCACTTTAAATGGAAAATTCTAACAAGTCACCATATACTAAAAGAGAAAAATCTACTAAGTATGTAAACAAAAATAACAATGTAATTAATAATTTATTGGCTATGAATTCACAGGTAGAAATCAGATTTTAATTTCTCCTTGACAATGTCTCCTGATTAGGATTTATGAGTTATGGAAATAGCTGTTAAAACCCACTATATTAAAATGTAAACTACTAAAACTCAAACTGCATACAGTTTATGCATGCCACTCAGAGTACAGGTGATCCTAATACTCTAGTTAAACTTAGAAAGTAATTTGTATAAATAGCACACTCTAGTTTGTAGCATAAAAAAATGAAGGGGAGTTTAAAAACAGGTAAATTTATGAAAATATTATAGAGCTAAAACATTTTTGATTACCATTTAAAGTGCAGAAATTTCATTAGTAAGATTGATGATGATTTACTGAAATGATTAAACCTTTAAAACTTTTTGAGTAGAAGCCTCCCCCACTGCACAGCCACTTTCCTGATAATAATATTTTAGGTCATTGCCTGAAATAAAAACACATAAAATATGTGGGAAAGCAGTGACATTTCTACTTCTTATTCATGTAGTTTAGTTTACTTTCCTTTACTGTATATTAATTTAGTGGTTACAATCTAATTAACATTAGCAGACAGCAACAGGCAGGTAAAGAAAAAACCTGAAACAAAGGTCACTATAATTCAGAGACAGTTTTAAAAGCATTAGGTAATTAGTCAAACTTACAGAATTGTGAAGAGTGGCTTAATGCCTGCCTGATAAAGGGAACAAATTTATTTTGCTCCACACAATTAAAGCTGTGTTAAAAAAAATGTTTAAAAAAGAAAAACTTTTCTTAGTAGAATAGGGAGGTATTTTTCCAATGGAAATAATGCATAATGAAAAGAAATATCTTTATCTGTTGCATTACATAGATTTTGCTCTCAGAACCAACTTAAATGCATTTTAGAATAGTTAAAAATAAAATCTATCAACAATGAAGCAATAAAATAGCAAAAGCAAACAGCATTTACAAATATTGTGGGCACCTGCCTTTTTATGGTCACAACCTGTACCCCTCCAGCACACCACCATCTCAAACACACACACACAAACACAGACACACACACCCTTATTATTCAAATTCCTCTTTCTCTAGGGGTTCTATGCCACGTGATAAGATTTACATGGGCTGAGCTTGCTCTTCCTACCCAGACTACAGGAGTGAAAAGGAGCAAGGTCTGTTAATCCCATTGATCCTCATCTACCCAATCAGAGACTTCCCCCCACTCTCCTGTTACAACTATAGGGAAAGGTGTATTCCTTCTATAGGAATTTCTAAGCTGGTAGAATATACATATAAACTGTTGATGGTCATCTTATCACTAAGTAAGAACAACATGTTTGATTCCCTGGTGACAGAGCAAGAAATTATGTTAAGGGCACAGTTCTGAGATAGAGTTGGCATGGCTTATAAAAGGCAGTTTTGTCAGTATATAAGATACGTATTCTGGAATTTCAGGATGTTGTTCTTAAGGATATAAGAGCTGTGCTCTGCCACCACCTGAGGCTTCTCACAACCCGGCAAGACCTCAGTCTGCCCAGGCAGAATACCATCGCAGTCACACTTAGCATATCTTCTGCGGATAAAACAGAGACTAAAGAAGCTACTCCCACTTAGCAGACTCCAACAAGATGTGTTCTGAGAACTTTTTTTTTTATTAATAGATGTTTATTGGAGTATAATTGCTTCACAATACTGTGTTAGTTTCCATTGTACAACAAAGTGAATCAGCCATATGCATACATATATCCCCATATCCCCTCCCTCTTGAGCCTCCTTCCCACCCTCCCTATCCCACCCCTCTAGGTCATCACAAAGCACCTAGCTGATCTCCCTGTGCTATGCTGCTACTTCCCACTAGCTATTTTACATTTGGTAGAATACATATATTGATGTTACTCTTACCTCACCCCAATTTCCCCCTCCCCACCCTGTGTCTTCAAGTCCATTCTCTATATCTATGTCTTTATTCCTGCCCTGCTACTAGGTTCATCAGTACCATTTTTTTTTCTAGCGTCCATATATATGTGTTAGCATATGGTATTTTTTATCTTTCTGATTTAGTTCACTGTGTATGACAGACTCTAGGTCCATCCACCTCACTACAAATAACTCAATTTCATTTCTTTCTATGGCTGAGAAATATACTATTGTATATATGTGCCACATCTTCTTTATCCATTCATCTATCAATGGACATTTAGGTTGGTTCCATGTCCTGGCTATTATAAATAGTGCTTCAGCGAACATTGTGGTACATGTATCTTTTTGAATTATGGTTTTCTCAGGGTATATGCCCAGTAGTGGGATTGCTGGGTCATATGGTAGTTCTATTTTTAGTATTTTAGGGAACCTCCATACTCTTTTCCATAGTGGTTTTATTAATTTACATTCCCACCAACAGTGCAGGAGTGTTCCCTTTATACCACACACATATGGTCACCTAATTTACAACAAAGCAGGCAAGAACATACAGTGGAGAAAAGACAGCCTCTCCAATAAGTGGTACTGGGAAAACTGGACACCTACATGTAAAAGAATGAAATTAGAACATTACCTAACACCACACACAAAAATAAACTCCAAATGGATTAAAGACCTAAATGTAAGACCAGACACTATAAAACTCTTAGAGGAAAACAGAGGAATATCTGTCTTTGACATAAACCACAGCAAGATCTTTTTTTGAACCACCTCCTAGAGTAATGGCAATAAAAACAAAAATAAATGGGACCTAATTAAACTTAAAAGCTTTTGCACAGCAAAGGGAACCAAAAACAAGATGAAAAGACAACCCTTAGAATGAGAGAAAATATTTGCAAATGAAACAATGGACAAAGGATTAATCTCCAAAATATACAAACAGCTCGTGGAGCACAATATCAAAAAACCAAACAATTCAATTAAAAAATGGGTGGAACACCTAAATAGACAATTTACCGAAGAAGACATACAGATGGCCAAGAGGTACATGAAAAGCTGCTCAACATCACTAATTATTAAAGAAATGCAAATCAAAACTACAGTGAGGTATCACCTTACACCGGTCTGCGTGGCCATTATCAAAAAATCTAGAAACAATAAATGTTGAGAACTTTTTTTGAAAAAGTATCCTTTAAGATCATCACAGTAAAATGTAATTTGTCTAAGATTTATGTATTAGAATACTTACCTTTGTCAAGTCTCTAACACAGCCCTATGCAGAGAATGGAATGTCTGTTTCCAAAAGAAAAGAAATATCTCATTTAAAATACTATTGGTACTCCAATAAAGATGTTAAAAAATAAATAAATAAAATAAAATAAAATACTATTGGTAGCAAGACTAGAGGTAGTGTTTGTAGGTGCTTTTGTAGCCTTCTGGCAATGGAATCAACTCAGTCTCTCCTATTCCCAGTGAGCTGATATTATCCTCTGACATCAGAATAAATTACTCTCTACTGACCCGTCAGAGATTTCCATCCATCTTTATTTTTGCACACAGTATTTATTCCCTTTCTAGAATTTTCTTAATTTTTATGCTGCTTTTTTCACCTGGAACTTTTTCAACAATCACTTCTCTGTTACTGTCCTCCAAGGTAAAGGTCATTGCTTTATTCTGTGTTCCTACAGTACTATCATCATATTTTTGAACTATTACTCACCTTTGTGCATTGTAATTTATCTGATTTCATATTTGTGTTTCCCTAGCTTTTTGCATATATTGTCATGTAATATAGACTCAATTTATATTAGTTGAATGAATAAATGAGTCATCCTTTGCAAGTATGTTTTTAAAATTTAAAGAATTCAATAGAATATAAAAATCAACAGGACATATAAAGAATAAAGAATTTAGTTGTGCCATAGAGAATTAATCTGAAAAAAAATCCTTAAACTTATTAATTATAAAGTTGGATTTCACAAGAATTTTAATGTCAGAGCCTATTAGTAGAGCATTTTATCTTCAAGATGTTTAAAATGCCCTGAAAGGAACGCTATAAATGATAAATACTAAATATTATACAGTTAATTACTAGGCATGAATAACAGAAATATTAGAAGCAATTAAAAATAACAGAAGATTGTAACAATTATAATATACAGTGGAGAATGTTTGCAGATGACATGATATTATACATAGAGAATCCTAAAGATGCTACCAGAGCTAATCAATGAATTTGGTAAAGTAGCAGGATACAAAATTAATGCACAGAAATCTCTTGCATTCCTATACACTAATGATGAAAAATCTGAAGGTGAAATTAAGGAAGCACTCCCATTTACCATTGCAACAAAAAGAATAAAATATCTAGGAATAAATCTACCTAAGGAGACAAAAGACCTGTATGCAGAAAATTATAAGACACTGATGAAAGAAATTAAAGATGATACAAATAGATGGAGAGATATACCATGTTCTTGGATTGGAAGAATCAATACTGTGAAAATGACTCTACTCGCCAAAGCAATCTACAGATTCACTGCAATCCCTATCAAACTACCACTGGCATTTTTCACAGAACTAGAACAAAAAATTTCACAATTTGTATGTAAACACTAAAGACCCCGAATAGCCAAAGCAATCTTGAGAAAGAAAAACGGAGCTGGAGGAATCAGGTTCCCGGACTTCACACTATAATACAAAGCTACAGTAATCAAGACAGTATGGTACTGGCACAAAAACAGAAATATAGATCAATGGAACAGGATAGAAAGTCCAGAGATAAACCCAGGCACATATGGTCACCTTATCTTTGATAAAGGAAGCAAGAATATACAGTGGAGAAAAGACAGCTTGTTCAAATAAGTGGTTCTGGGAAAACTGGATAGCTACATGTAAAAGTATGAAATTAGAACACTCCCTAACACCATACACAAAAATAAACTCAAAATGGATTACAGACTTAAATGTAAGGCCAGAAACCATCAAACTCTTAGAGGAAAACCTAGGCAGAACACTCTATGACATAAATCAGAGCAAAATTCTTTTTGACCCACCTCCTAGATAAATGGAATTAAAAACAAAAATAAACAAATGGGACCTAATGAAACTTAAAAGCTTTTGCACAACAAAGGAAACCATAAACAAAACGAGAAGACAACCCTCAGAATGGGAGAAAATATTTGCAAATGAAGCAACTGACAAAGGATTAATCTCCAAAATTTACAAGCAGCTCATGCAGCTCAATATCAAAAAAACAAACAACCCAATCCAAAAATGGGCAGAAGACCTAAATAGACATTTCTCCAAAGAAGATATACAGATTACCAACAAACACATGAAAGAATGCTCAACATCATTAATCACTAGAGAAATGCAAATCAAAACTAAAATGCGGTATCATCTCACACCGGTCAGAATTGCTATCATCAAAAAATCTACAAACAATAAATGCTGGAGAGGGTGTGGAGAAAAGGGAACCCTCTTGCACTGTTGGAGGGAATGTAAATTGATACAGCCACTACGGAGAACTGTATGGAGGTTCCTTAAAAATCTAAAAATAGAACTACCATATGACCCAGCAATCCCACTACTAGGCATATACCCTGAGAAAACCATAATTGAAAAACAGTCATGTACCAAAATGTTCATTGCAGCTCTATTTACAATAGCCAGGACAGGGAAGCAACCTAAGTGTCCATCAACAGATGAATGGATAAAGAAGATGTGGCACATATATACCATGGAATGTTACTCAGCCATATAAAGGAACGAAACTGAGTTATTTGTAGTGAGGTGGATGGACCTAGAGACTGTCATACAGAGTGAAGTAAATCAGAAAGAGAAAAACAAATACCGTATGCTCACACATATATATGGAATCAAAAAAAAAAAAAAAAAAAAAGGTCATGAAGAACCTAGGGGCAAGACAGGAATAAAGATGCAGACCTACCAGAGAATGGACTTCAGGATAGGGGGAGGGGGAAGTGTAAACTGGGACAAAGTGAGACAGTGGCATGGACATATATACACTACCAAATGTAAAATAGATAGCTAGTGTGAAGCTGCTGCATAGCACAGGGAGATCAGCTCGGTGCTTTGTGACCACCTAGAGGCGTGGGATAGGGAGGGTTGGAGGAAGGGAAATGCAAGAGGAAAGAGATATGGGGACATATGTATATGTATAACTGATTCACTTTGTTATAAAGCAGAAACTGACACACATTTGTAAAGCAATTATACTCTAATAAAGATGTTTAAAAAAATACAGTGGAGAAACCAGTGAGATATAGAAAAGAGCAGTAAATAGTATCAAATTCTGAATTCAATTTAAATCTACAATTTTATTAAATGGCCTTTCTGCCACCTGGTTTCAATGAGCTTTATAACTGCTGAGTTTGATTACTCTGGTCACCTCTCCATGCCGTAATCTGTTACATGCCAAAGATTAAACAGTGCCAATCTTTTTAGTCAAGTTAGTGAATAATCCGTTCATTTCTTAAATCAGAACTGTGATCTGTATTTGTATAGGTCAAAGCAATGTATAATATGTGAATAGATGGTTGAACTTTGAATTCTCTGAATCCAACTATAGCTAGAAAATTGAAGTAGGTAAGAATAATTAAGAAGGTTAACTATAAATAGTAACACTGTATTTTGACAATAAAATCTATAAGTTCCAAATATTGAGTATGAACTAATAAAATCAACTTGCTACATACACTGCAGAACGTGACAACTTAAGAATTGATTTATAGTGATTTGTCAAAATTCTCAGTTTATTTATGTACTACACATATAAGGTAAACTCTAAGATAATCACCTTAAAAAATCTTACATACTAAAACATTCAGAGCTTTAGAGTATCTGTAATGATTGTCTGTATTGCAGTAATGAAGATCTATAACCTTCTGTTGTAATCTCACAATGCTGAGAATCTTTGCACCAGGTATCCTTGGTGACAGTGTGACAATGAAACAAACATTAAGAATTGTATTTTAGTTTCTGAAAGGAGAAAACAGAATAGATGACGTGATTAAGCCATCTAAATGCACTGGCCAGCATAACTTGACATTCATTTGAAAGGTAGTATATGGCAGTTCTGATGAACACATTGCTATGTTAATCTCCCTCTGGGAAAGTGTTGCTCTGTGTGTAACATTTTTAGAGGTTTGAAATTTTTATTTCAAGCAAAGAGTAACAAAAAAATGCTTTGATATCAGAATTGGCCATTGTTTGAATGAATTTGAACAACCAAGCAGTTCCCTAAATTACCAAGATAAGAGACCAGACCTCTAGCATGGGGAAAACAATGTCCTAAACTGGCATCCTAGTGGTCCTGATGGCACAAAATGAAAATCAAAGAATTGCTCATAAGAGTCACTGAAATTTCAATGTTAATCTACCATAGATAGAAGAGGAATATTTAGAAAATAGTAAGAGCTACTGTATTCAGAAAAAACATTTCAACCAGAATTTATTGCTCATACACAGAGAACTAAACTGTCATCTTATGATCTTTGGTTGGAGTTTATCTTCAAAGAAAATTTGATCACACATTTGATAATGTAAAAATTATAGATATCTTGGACTTCTTATTCTACAGAAGCTATAGATGTGAAAAAAAATGTGGCTGATCTGAATAAGATCTCAGAATTTAACAGAACAAAAATCTATGTAATCTATGAAACAACAACATCTAGACATAACTCTACAGAGAACAACTGCCCTGAAGACTTATCCCTCTTTGCTCTACACATCACATTCACTAAATTGTATTTTAAAGATGTTACTAAGTGATGGCGAAACATGTCTGCAGCCCCTTAAAAATTTTAGCTTTGTTTCCACTTCTCTATATTTTACACGATACACTGTTTGGCAAACACAGACTTTTTATAAAATGCAAAATCTAAATTGAGATTTGAACTATTTATTCCCTCTCTCCCTAACTCCATAAGACCTCCCTGACTCTCAGTGGCGAAGACTTCCCCTTCTTAGAAAATGAGGAACTCTTTCAACTCTTAGGTCCCAGATAAGCACACCTGCCTGCATGTTCACTTGGACTTTTTTCTTCACCTGATGTTAAAAGAGTATCTTTCTTCCCAGGATTCCCTCTCTATGGCAAATCCTTCTCACTACATTGGATACCATCTCCTTACATCTTCTTAGGTGCCACTAAGAATTATTGCCTTTTTAGCCTCTCCTTCTTTACTAGAACATTCTCATAGATATTAAATATGTCAAAATATCTTAAAAGGAAATATTTCCTTATCCCCACTTTTTACTCGAGATACTCTTCGAGAATATTACTCCCAACATTCTTTTTCACTTCATGACAATTTTTTCAAAAGATTGTCCTATAATAGCAGTCTTAGCCCATTCCAGGGGATATAATTATTTCTGTCTGGGGGTGGAGGTTGGAAAAGTCTTTATGGATGAGGTCTTGAGAAATGAGTGAAAAGGTTCCAAGGAGCTAAGGTGGTAAAGGGGATTAAACATGCATGGAGTCCCACATGCTAAAGTAGAGAGGCATAACGGAACATAGTCTGTCCAGGAAAGTGATTCCCCACCTCTCTGGTGTAAGTCAAATCTGTGTGCAATTGTATCAGAAGCAGGTTGAGTGAGAATTGGAAATGTAAGTTATGGCCAAGTTGTGAACAGCTTAAGTCATATTTAGACTGGCATCATTAAGCAATGAAGCATCACTGGTGAATAACATGGATAGATGTGCATTTTAGAAAGATAGCTCCTCACAGCGGATTGTCTGAAGGGCACTGAAATAAGATAGTTGAGGCACAAATTCTGGCTGTGCCACTGTATGCATGACCATGGATAATTTAATACCTCTGTGCCTCAGGTCTCTTATGTGTTTAATAGAAACATTAATGGCACTTATCTCAATTATGATGATTAAAACAGTCATATAATGAGTTTCAAACCCTTAAGCATACAGCTTTGTATATAGTAAGAATAAATGTTAGCTGTTGTATTCTGTTAATTCTATTTATCAGTATTTATTCCAAGTAAATATTATGGAAAGAGAACTACATATAATGAAGAATGTATATGAAGAAAGATTGTGGCAGCACCACTTATAGTTTTAAGAAGATGGGAGAAATTATTATTTTTTTAAGTTATGTCTTGGTTCATTTTTAATCAACACAGAAATGGCTGCCAAACTTAGAAAGTATATTTACAATGGTCTGACAACATACAGTCCATATAGGGTACGTAAAATTCCCTTTGAGAGGCGAGATAGAATTTTATAACTGCTGGCAAAAAGGAGTATGCTCTCTCAAGGGCAACCAAGGTGGATATCTGAACATTCATCCACCAGAAAGGCTGAAACTGAGGTGTAATGAGAGACCCCCTACAAATATTTACAGGGAGAGGTGTGCTTTTTCAAGGGCAACTGAAAACCATAGTGTATCTCAAGGGATATGTCTCATATTTGTACAAAATGCCAAACATAGGAGGTATTTTGTGTGGGGAGGAAAGTGCCTTCCAATATGTGTTCAAGTAAAGTTACACTAAAAATATATCAAACATAGGTTCAAGGGAAAGGTGAATCATAAGTATATATAGTACAATGTAAGGTCATATTAGAACCAATTACCATGTAACACCCTAAACTGTGGAAGAACAAATACTGTATAAAGATTCCTTGTGACAAAATTAAAGATAATTGTAGCTATATATTAGTTATCAAAATTATATTGAATTACTAAAGCTCCAACATTAATGACATATCTATTAAATAATATTTAACACTTTTTAAAGATTATTCTGACCAATTCAAGGCAGTATATCTCATTAATACATAAAATTGAATTCAACCGTATAACAAAGTATTGCTCAGTCATTTAGAGCAAATGTGTAACTGATTCATTGAATGAGTTAGCACTGAGTTGGTAGAGAGCAAGTAAATGTAACTTTATTCTTTCACTTTACTGTTTTTCCCTTATGCTCCAATGAGTCTCTCATCTGTACCTCTGACAGATCACAAGGCAAGTTCATTATTGTCAGATATTAGTGAACAATCCCATTTTGGGTACCAACAAGTCCATTCAAGCCTATTATAGAGTTTCATTATTATCCAGTTCAGAGCTTCTCCCCTACCCCAGCTAAGTCCTGCTTCAGGTTGGTAAACCTGCACTAGGGAAAGCAAGTGTATCAAATATTAGGTTCAAATGTGCTTGAGGAAATTCCCAAGGGCCTTAGAAGAGATAGAAGTTTCTTTCTTTTTCATGTAAAGATGTCCAGAGATAGGCAGTCCAGGTCTGGTAGGGTCGTACTACATAGTCAACGGGGACTCAGGCTCCTTCTCCTAAGCTGTCCATCATTTTCAGCATGTGATTTCTACATCAACTTCAGGATACCTGAAAGAACTCACATCATCAAGTCCACAGTCTCCCTAGCAGGAGGAAAGAGAGATGGAGAAAGGTCTCCCCCTTCTATTTATAGACACTTCTCAAAAGTCACAGCTGACTTTACTGCTTAGATCCTATTGGCCAAAACTTGATCACATGGCCTCTTTTACTTGCAAGGAGACCAAAAGATGTTGAGAGGCAGTCATGTGCCCAGTTAAAAATTAAGAATTTATCACTAAGAAAGGAGAGAATAGATTTTAGGGGAGAGCTAGCCTCATTTGACCCAGGGCACAAAGTTGTCTTATTCATCAGTTTCCATTATACTCTACTACTTCTCTTTCTCCACTCACCACAATGACACTGTTTCTTCTGGATTATGGTGGGCAAAGAAAGAGAAGCAAGGGGCAAAAACTGCATAGTCAACTGACAATGCTGTAATCTCATGTTGGTGTCCCAATGTGGCAAATGCCTGTTGTTGACTTCAGGGTGATTTCATGAGTTCCACAGTGATCCCAACAATTTAAGTTTGATTTGAGTTTGCTAGAATGGGCGTTGCCTCCTCCAGCTGGCTGTGAACAATCTTACTTCATGTCTGAATTTGTGGCAATCCACTCCACAGTAGACTATATCTATTGGGATCATGTCATCCTAGAGGTGATATGTATAATCAGAATTCCTTTCAGTACAACTGGCCGCCAGCTCCTTTCTGTGTTGTCCACATCTGGGCAACAAAAACAGGCACATTTCCTGGCATTTCTGAAATGCAGCACACACACACTATGGCCTTCTCCCTCTGGCAACTGGCCAGACTCTCAGCTTCAGCCTATTTTAATACATGAATCAGGTACTAGTCTCTGCCTGTCCAGCTTCCAAAGCTCATAGGCCAGGTCTTCAGGGGCAATTTTTCTAAAGGTCTTTTACTTGCTCATTGGTTTAAGGTGACCTTGAAGTATTCCCCTAACATATGGGATACGGAGGAAAAACAGTAGCAGAAGTCTCTAACAGTGCTCTGTCTTTAAAGAAATCCCTCACTCATCCACCTCTCCTGATCAATCTTCAAACCTCATCTTGTACGCTCTCAAAGTGGCTAATAAGAAGTGGCCAGTCAAGTTTGGTCACTGCTAAAGCAGTTTGGTACAAATACCTCTCTTTGTAATGTGGGGTAAGTTGACTTTCATTTTAATCATTAGAGCCTTAATTAATATAAAGTGAAGGGAAATTTTCCATTTAAAAAATTAACAGATTTTTGAGATATAACAAACTGCACAAATGAAAGTATATGACTAAGGGTTGACACGTATACATCATGGAAACATCACCACAATTAAGTTCACAAACATATGCATAACACCCCCAAAGTTCCTTGGGCCCCTTGGAAATGTTTGACTAACTCAAGACTACAAAGATTTCTCTTAGATTTTCTTCTAAAAAGATTTGTAGTTTTAGGATTTACAATTAGTTCTATAAATCATTTGAGTTAACTTTTGTGTATGGTAAAAGATAAGGATTAAAGTTCATGTTTTTGCATACAGATATCCATTTTTTAACACAAGTTACTGAAATGATGATCCTTCATCCACTAAACTGTCTTTGCTTCTTTGTCAAAATTCAATGTATGGTTCTAATTCTGTGTTCTCTATTCTGTTCAATTGATCTATTTGTCTATCCTTAGAAAAGTACCACAGTCCTGGTTACTGTACCTTTAAATAAGTCTTAAAACCAGGTAGTATAAACCCTTCAAATTTATTTTTCTTCATCAAAATTTGGCTATTCTAGACACTTTGAGTGTCCATATGAATTTTAGAAGCATCCTATCAATTTCTACAGAAAAGCTTTGATAAGATTTTAATTGGGATTACGTTGAATATATAAACACCAATTTTGATGGAGAATATGGAGAGAATCGACATCTTAATGTTGGGTGTTTAAATTTGGGTCTCTTTTTCTCTGTTACTTAGATCTTTTTAAATTTCTGTCAACCATGTTTTCAACCTTTCAATGTACAGGTTTTACATATTTTTTGAGAGATTTATCCCTAAGCATTTTATTTTTATGCTACTGTAAGATGGCATTTTAAAATTTTCAATTTCTGCTTGTCCATTTTTAATACACAGAAATGAAATGAAATATTGTCCCATGCTCATTGATGTAGTTCTTTTTCGGTCTTTTTCTGTTTTTCATTTTTGGAGAGTTTCTATTGCTATGTCTACAAATTCACTAATCTTGTGTTTTGCAATATTTGTTATTAATCCCATTCAGTATTTTTTTGTGTTACACATTGCCATTTTTAGCTCTGGAAATTCAATTTTGGTCTTTTTTTTGGTATGTCTCTCCAACCTTTTCTCTCCATTCTTGAACATATGGAATACAGCTATGATAATTGTTTTCATGTCTTCATTTATTAATTCTATCATCTATGCCATTTCTAGGTCATGTTTCTATTTATTGATTTTTGTCTTCATTATGGGTCATATATTCCTGATTCCTTCCATGCCTGAAAAATTGTATTGGATACCAGATATTATGAATTTTACCTTGTTGAGTGCTGGATATTTTATATTCAAATATTCCTGAGTTTTATCTGGGCTGCAGTTAACTTGCTTAAAACAGTTTAATCCTTTCATGCTTTTAAGCTCTATTACCTAGGGATTAGAACAGAATTCAGTCTAAAGCTAATATTAACCCACTACTGAGGGAACACACTTTAGAGGACTCTACCCAATAGTCCTTGAATTATGGCACTTCCCACTGTATTTGGCAGAAAGAGGAACCTATTTCCAGCCTTGTGTAAATCCTGGGGATTATTCCTTCAATCTGTTCAGTCTTTTTGTGTGGTTCTCTCTGGCCGTGGCTAAATTCTCCACTTGCATATGCTGATCAGTGCTCAGTTGAAGACATGAAGGGAACCCTTTGAGATTTCTAGAGTTCTCTCTCTGGATCATTCTCTTTTCTCCAGAACTCTGCACCTGGCCTCACAGACTCTCAGTTCCATCTCCTTAACTTAGAGAAACTGCTGGACTCTTACTGGGTTCCTACTTCTTATGCTGTAACCTGGAAACTGCCCCCATAGGCAGCAAGCAATTGTAGGACTGTACATTTTATTCCCATCTCTTAACAACCACTGTAAAACATCACCTGATGCCTAATTACAATCCCAAATTAGTTGATGTTAAAATAGGGAGACTGCTATTTACAATAGCCAAGATATGGAAGCAACTTAAGTGTCCATCAACAGATGAATGGATAAAGAAGATGTGGCACATATGTACAATGGAATACTGCTCAGCCATAAAAAGGAACGAAACTGAGTTATTTGTAGTGAGGTGGTTGGACCTAGAGACTGGCATAGAGAGTGAAGTAAGTCAGAAAGAGAAAAACAAATACCGTATGCTAACACTTATATATGGAATCTACAAAAATAAAATGGTTCTGATGAACCTAGGGGCAAGACAGGAATAAAGATGCAGACCTACTAGAGAATGGACTTGAGGATATGGGGAGGGAGAAGGGTAAGCTGGGACAAAGTGAGAAAGTGGCATGGACATATATACACCACCAAACGTAAAATAGATAGCTAGTGGGAAGCAGCCACATAGCACAGGAGATCAGCTCGGTGCTTTGGGACCACCTAGAGGGGTGGGATAGGGAGGGCGGGAGGGAGGGAAATGCAAGAGGGAAGAGATATGGGGACATGTGTATGTGTATAACTGATTCACTTTGTTATAGAGCAGAAACTGACACACCATTGTAAAGCAATTATACTCTAATAACGACGTTAAAAAATAGAAAAATAAAAAATAAAAATGGGAAAAAAAAACAGGGAGACTGTCTGGGTCAACCTGATTATCACATAAATCCTTTAAAAGCAAAGCTTTTTCTTCAGCTAGAAGAGGAGAAACTTTGTTGACTTTAAAGATGGAGGGGGCCATATGACAATGAATATGAGTGGCCTCTAGGAGGTGAAAGCTGTTCCCAATCCACAGCTAGCAGGAAACAGGTGCCTTAGTCTGTTATAGCTAAAACTGACTGAACTAGCTAGGTCTCCATCACTTTATGCTTCACTTGCACGTCCTCTTTCCATATGTTTTTTTTTTTCCTTTCTTTCTTTCGTTAATGATTCCTTTGCACCTAATTGTTTAAAGTAACTCACTTGTTAATTAAAGCTACTATCAGACACCTGGTGCTTTTCCTCTTTGAAACACTCCCTAATGCTCTTCTTCTTTGTAAGCAGTCTTCATTCCAGAAGAGGCAGTCACAGTACGATCCCAGAGACCAACAGAGCCCATTTCCGGACCTGGCGACGCCAGCCTTGAAGGCTTTGAAATGTTTCTTGAGAAAAGAAGAATGCAGACCCTGCACCTGCCCCGATCCTAATCAAGAACCCTATTTTGTTAAATTCCATATATATGTGTTAGCATACGGTATTTGTCTTTCTCTTTCTGACTTACTTCACTCTGTGTGACAGACTCTAGGTCTATCCACCTCATTACAAATAGCTCAGTTTCATTTCTTTTTATGGCTGAGTAATATTCCATTGTATATATGTGCCACATCTTCTTTATCAATTCATCTGATGATGGACACTTAGGTTGTTTCCATCTCCGGGATATTGTGAATAGAGCTGCAATGAACATTTTGGTACATGTCTCTTTTTGAATTATGGTTTTCTCAGGGTATATGCCTAGTAGTGGGATTGCTGGATCATATGGTAGTTCTGTTTTTAGTTTTTTAAGGAACCTCCGTACTGTTTTCCATAGTGGCTGTACCAATTCACATTCCCACCAGCAGTGCAAGAGTGTTCCCTTTTCTCCACACCCTCTCCAGCATTTACTGTTTCTAGATTTCTTGATGATGGCCATTCTGACTGGTGTGAGATGATATATGGAATTTAAGGGAAAAAATGTCATGAAGAACCTAGGGGTAAAACAGGAATAAAGACACAGACCCACTTGAGAATGGACTTGACGATATGGAGAGGGGGAAGGGTAAGCTGTGACAAAGCGAAAGAGAGGCATGGACATATATACACTACCAAACGTAAGGTAGATAGATAGTGGGAAGCAGCCGCATAGCACAGGGAGATCAGCTCGGTGCTTTGTGACCGCCTGGAGGGGCGGGATAGGGAGGGTGGGAAGGAGGGAGACGCAAGAGGGAAGGGATGTGGGAACAGATGTATATGTATGACTGATTCACTTTGTTATAAAGCAGAAACTAATAATAAAAAAAAAAGAACCCTATTTTGAGCTAACACTATAAGTTTTACTCACTGAACCCTTTCGGGGAAGGCACAGTCTGGAGGGCACTAAGCTGCTGTGGTCTCCTGTGCCTGGCAAAGAAATAAAGCTACTCTTTTCTTCTTCACCCAAAACTCTGTCTCTGTGATTTTGATTCAGTGCCAGTGTATGGAGACAGAGATTTCGGTTACAAGTCATACAGCAGCAAGGAAATTAATTACGCCAATGGCAGGTGAGCTTGTAAGAGGGTTCCGAGCACCTCCTCATCACCACCCCCATGAGAACCACAGCTGCAGCCAATATTTTGATTTCGGCCTAGTGACGCACTGAGAACCCAGCCGTGCTGTGCCCAAACTTCTGACTTACATACTGTCAGATAATAAATTTTTGTTGTTCTGAGCAACTAAGTCTACGGCAATGTTCACGGAGCTGTAGGAAACTAAAACAAAGATAAGTCCCATTCTTGTTATTTCCTTTTTATCGAAAGTAAATTTCACTCATTAAAAAAATCGAATTTTGCATAGCTTGTTGCAAATATCTGTAAGAATATATTTGTCATAGAAAAGGCTCCTTATATAATATTAGCTGGGAAAAAACAGTTACTAATAATATGTCATGTTTGTTGTTTCTTGTAACCTCTGTTACAAATTGTCACAAGCTGGGTACCTTAAAACAATAAAAATTTATTCTCTTACAGTTCTGGATTCTAGACATCTACAATCAAAGTATCAGCAGGGTCACAGTCCCCGTGGAAGTCCTAGGGGCAAATTCTTCCCTGCCTCTTTGAACTTCTGGTGGGTACCTGAATTCTCTGGCTTCCTTGGCTTGTGGAACTCCAATCTCTGCCTCTATCTCCACACCACCTTCTATGCTGGTATGTCTCTATGTTCTTTTCTGTCTCAAATTCCCTTTGCCTCTCAGAATGACACTTGTCATTGGATTTGGGACCTACCTAGGTAACCCAGGATTATCTCATCATCTAAAACTCTGTACTTCACTACATCTGCAAAGACCCTTTTTCTAAATAAGGTAACACAGGTTTCAAGAAATAGCATGCACACATATATTTTCGGGGGGCCACAATGAAACCCACTTCATCATATAATAAAATTATCAAAATAAATGCTCTCTCCTCAATTGATGTGCTATACTACCTTTTTTAAAAATATTATTTGAAATCGTGGAACACCTTATATGCAAACATAAACTGATCACTGTTAACTGATGATTGTATATTCATACTTTGGGCTTTTTGTGAAAAAGAAATAGTGCAGGAAAAAACAGGATTGCTTTAAACTATATATGAGACGTCTTCTAATAAAGCATTCAGGACAGAATATGCTGAGGATAATTGAACATATTTTCTAATTAAGAGAATCAGATGATTTATAAACTGACAGACCTGGAACTTTCCTCATTACTGATATCAGGTAAAGAAGCAGCAAAAGCATAAAGCTATAATGGTAAGTCAGGTGGGTAGCAAAATTGCTATGAATGTCTTCTGATTTTTCAAAATGTACTCTGCTGTACAGTGAATCCCTGGGTAAATACCACGGATATCAGTATGAGCTAGTGGTTACATTTAGGTTAAAATATGGAACCCAGGGAGTCATGGAGCCCTGTGTATAGAAGTTCTCCACCCCTAGAAGTGATAGGCTGAAGAGAAGGAAAAAGGAAAGGGCTCCAAAGTATTTTTTTTTAACTTTGAGATATAATTGACATATAACGTGGTGTAAATTTAAGGTGTACAATGTGATGATTTGATTCAAATATATACTGTGAAATGCTTACCACAAGGTTAGGCGACACATCCTTCACCTCACATAATTACAATTTTGTTATAGTGAGAACATTAAAGCTCTACTCTTATAGCAACTTTCAACCATACAATACAGTATTGTTAACTATAGTTACCATGCTGTACATTAGATCCCTAGAACTTAGTCATCTTATAACAAAATTTGTACCATTTGATCAACATTTCCACATTTTCTCCACCTCCCAGCCCCTGGCAACCACCATTCCACTGTTTCTAAGAGTTCAGTGTTTTTAGATTCCACATATAAGTGAGATCAAACAGTATTTGTCTTTCTTTGACTTATTTTACTTAGCATAATGCCCTCAGGGTCCATCCATGTTGCTACAAATGACAAAATTTCCCTGTTTATGCCTGAATTATATATACTATACATATATTTCATTTTCTTTATTCATTGATAGACACTTAGGTGGTTTCCACGTCTTGGCTATTGTGAATAATGCTACAATAAATATGGAAATGCAGATATTTCTTCAACATAGTGATTTCATCTCCTTTAGTTATATATCCAGAAGTGGGATTGCTGGATCATATGGTAGTTCTATTCTTAATTTTTGGAGGAACATCCATATTATTTTCCATAGTGGCTGTACCAGTTTGTTTTCAGCAATAGTGCACCAAGGTTCTCTTTTCTCCACATCCTCACCAGCATTTGTTATACCTTGTCTTTTTGATAATAGCCATTCTGACAGGTTTCATTGTGGTTTTGATTTGCAGTTTCCCTGATGATTAATGATATTAAGCATATTTTCAGAGGGCTGCTGGTCATCTGTATGTCTTTTTTGGAAAAATGACTATTTAAACCCTCTGCCCATTTTTTAATCAGATTATTTTTTGCTATTGGTTTTAATTATTTTTTTTAGCCCCTTATCAGGTGTATGGTTTGCAAATATTTTCTCCCATTCTGTAGGTTGCCTTTTCATTTTGTTGATGGTTTTTTTTTGCTGTGCAGAAGCTTTTTGGTTTGATGTAATCCCACTTGTTTATTTTTGCTTTTGCTGCCTGAGCTTTGGGTGACATGTCCAAAAATTATTGCCATGACCAACGTTAAGGAGCTTTTCCCCCTATGTTTCTTCTAGGAGTTTTACAGTTTCAGGTCTTGTGTTTAAGTCTTTAAATCCATTCCTAGTTAATTTTTGTTATTGGTGTAAGGTAGTGGTTCAATTTCATTTTTTGAATGTGGATATCCAGTTTCCCCAACACCATTTATTGAAGAGAATATCGATTCCACATTGAGTATTTTTGGCCCCTTTGTCAAATATCAGTTGGCCATATACACATAAGTTTATTTCTGTGCCCTCAATTTTGTTCCATTGCTATATGTGACTTTTTATGCCAATACCATACTATTTGATTACTAGAGTTTTGTAATATAGTTTGAAATTAGGAAGCATGATACCTCCAGCTTTGCTCCCTCAAGACTGCTTTGGCCATTTGAGGCCCAAAGTATTTATTTTGACAGGTATAGTACCAAAGTGGACCTCTGTTTCAAGAGGCATGAGGTCAAGAGTTTTTTTTTTTAATTTTATTGAGCCCATTAGAAATGAAATTAGAAATGTTAGCAATCGATGAAATCTGTAATACTTTTTATTCAGGACTTGAGTTTATCTAAGTTTGACAGTGTATATAAAATGATACCATTTACCAAAAAAATTTTTCCATATGACCACATGCATGAATAGGAAAAAATAGTATCTCTAGATAATAACAGGACATTTTAATTTATTCTCTGTACTCTTTTGTCCCCACAAAAAGACATTAAACCCAAAAATACCACAGAAAGAGGTACAGGTTTTAAAGTGATGATGAATTCTGCTTTGGATGTGTCTAGTTTTAGGTACTTTAGAACTAACTTTTATTTGTTTATTGCCACTGCACATTAGCTGGTCTCATTAGCCAGGCACTATCATAAACACCTTATGTCCTTTTTTTCTTTTAATCTTCACAATTGCAATGGATATTAAATAGTCTTAGTCTCATTTTATAAATGAGGATTCCAAACTCAGAGAGGTTAATTAGAGAACGCAAGAGTACTGGGAACAGAAACCTAGACTAAGTCTGTACTGAGACCATATAGAAACCCCATGACCACTGGGAACAGGATCAATGTAACATAGGTTTTCTGTAAAGGAAGGATCCTGTGGTGACAATTTTCCCCAGCCTTTTATTTTACTCTTTAAATATTTTAAGGAAGGAAAATGTGTCCATTATCTGAAATGGTTGAGCTCATAAAATAGTACCTCTATCATAAACCAGATGAAGAAAGGTCTTACTCTGTGAGGGAGCCTTAAAACATGGATGAGTTACATAAGACTGTCATTACAGGGAAAGAAAAATGGATTTACAACCAGAGAAGCTCTGGACTAATACATCCTCCCCCTTGTTCTAATATTGCCAATTTACACCTGTTCTCTTACACTCAAAAGTTTCCAGTTTGGACAATCATATAGTCATCCCGGCTATAATTACTAAAAAAACCACATAGTTGCATTAGTTAGACTGAAGGCTAAGCTACTGTAAGCAAGAGACTGAAAAATACACTTGTTGAAGAGGATAGAAATGTCTTTCCCTTCCTCACATAATAGTATAGGGAAGATAGATGGGCCTAGTTCAGCAAAGTCATCCCAGGACCCAGGCTAGCAGGACAGTTCTTTCATTCTTAACATGCCACTTCCAAGACTTTTCCAGTTGTTTCCATCAATCATCAAGATGGGAAAGGGAGAGCAAATCTAGAGTGGGCATCTTAATTAGTTGAACCAGAGTTGGACACATCACTCCACTCACATGCCATAGACGAGAATTTAGTCATAGGACCACACCAACAAGAAAGAATAAAGGATTTGAGGTTTAGCTAGTAGACCTTGCCACAGTGGGCTAACTTCTCTCACTCTCACATTTCTTCTTTGGTCCCCCAACTCCACTACATTATAACGGGGTGACTATAAAACTTGTATTTAGTACTAACTAGTGGTGCTATTCCACAGGGGATTTTTATTTTAGGTGTGTGGATAGCAGATCAAAATTCAGATGAAATAAACTTAAAACACAAGGACAAGAGTCACAGACTATGTTACACCCTGTCCCTAACTTTGCAAATAAATATTAAATTCACTTTTGTTTGCCTTTTCTTCAGTATTCACTGTACTGATCTGAAGGATTAGTGTGAGAGAAATATAGCAATAAATCAATAAAACTTTTTTCTCCTTAATAATAGACTTATAGGCTTTTATATAGACTCACAGACTTTAAATGAGTAGAACAATAACAAACTTCAAGAGTTACTCCTAAAAAAAAAATTACAATAAATCTTCCACAGCAAATATATGAAAAGGTAAAATTTGACTTGCTTAATATTGCCAAAACAAATTCCTGGCATTAAAATTGATTCTAGATGTAACCAAAATCAAAATTGCTAAGATGAATCAAATATTTTATCCTTATAATTGAATATAAAATAACTATTACAATAAAGGTTTATATGTACAGCAGTACACAACTATAAACATGTGGGAAATTGGAATACCTATCACAGCTACATCCATATCTGAAACTTCTAAAAGTAAAAATAAAACATATATATTGGACAGATATCAATGTAGAAAGACCTTCAATGTGTGGGTTCTCAATTCTGAAGTCTTTGTTTTTGAACACTGGCTCTTTGACACCTAACTCAACAGAAATGGTGTCTGAATCCTCCCTGCTCCTCCAGGCTTGCTGTGACTAGGGCATGGTTTCCTGGTTAGAGAAGTATAACAAGCCTTCCTTATCTGGAAATTATCAGATGCAACAATCTATAAAATCAGGTATATATTCATTGGCACTTAAAACCTTGTTCTTGACATAATCAAAAGAATTAAAAGTGGTTTGAAGATAAAAGAATTTGAGAAGAAACATCCTATTTTGCTTATTAAGTAATACACTATAAATTCATTGGAGTTGATCCATGTTCTATGCTCATTGTGTAGATCACGAAAATAAATGCCACAGGAGTATAAAGGATATACACAAAGAGCATCTCATTTTCAATAATATACATTTTTTTAAAAAAAACCTGTATGTGTTATTTCTTCAGCATATTTCTTGACTCCTCTTCTCCCTCAATTCATACTTGTGATTGGGGTATGATATGCACACAGAGGAAAGTGCTACATCTATTTTTATAAGTTTTTGGTTTTTTCTGTACTGTTTAGCTTTTCACCACAAAGAAGGATAATTTGGCATCAGGCTGACTCCACTTGGTCACACTAACATTCTCTTAAATTCCTCACACTTTCTTGTAACCCAACTACCCTTTCTAATTGACTCAATCCAAACACGTATTTACTGTTTCAACAAACTTGCTCTTTAACCTAGACAGTGTTTTTCAATCTAAGGATCTTGCTAAAATGTCAATTGTTTCAGTAGGTCTGGAGGGAAGCCTAAAAGTCTGCCTTTCTAACAAGTTCTCAGGTAATAGTGATGCTGCTGGTACTCAGCCCACAGTTGGAATAGCTAGGACACTTTCATGCTTACCAACAAAAACTAACATCTCTAGTGTAAATAAGGATAAAAAATACTAACTTTGAGAAAGCCTTTCAACGCTACCAATTCCCCTAGGAAAATCCCTAAGTGTGTTTTAATGGAGAAAAAAGTCTGAAAAGTGCCAGACACTTTCAACAACAATAAAGAAGAGATCTTGGTAGAGCAGAAGTTTTCAACTGTAACAATGGATAAAAACTTTATGTAACAGATAAAGACATACTGAATTCTTTTGATACTTCGGAGCAGAAATTGTTGTTGCCTTAACTCATGATTCCTCTTTTCTGGTTTATTCCCTTGAGTGGGTAATTGATGTGCACTGAACAATGCTGAGGTATTATAGATTGAAATATACTCCTCACCCTACTAATGAGAGCAATTATCATAAACTAGGGAAGATCTCACCAAGTCCAAGATCATCTCCCAAAATTGAAAATGAGGTAGTTTCACCCTGCTGAGTGCTCTTTCACATGAGGTTGGTCGTGAATTATTGTTAAAATTGCATGACTTTTATTTTCACCTGCTCATAGACAAATTATTCTCTGCACATATCTAAGTTCTTCTAAACCCATTAACAGCATTTTTTTAAATGAATGAAAAGTGTTTTAAATAGATATGTTTTTTATGTTGGAGTATAAAAATAAACAACAGAATTACTTTACATGTTTAAAGAATTCTTCCACAACAATTTCTATGGATTTTGGGGGTATAATTTTTTTACTAAAAACACACTAAATAAATACACTATAAGTAGTAATATTTTAAATTATAATTGCAGGCAAAGACAAATACCAATTTGTCTACCACAAGTGTTCAGTGAGAGGATATCAAATGGAATATTTTTGCATTGTGCCTCACGTTTGGATGAAAACTAATGTTTGCCAAGTCATCTTCTATGATTTTCCTATCTGTATTATTCACACATCATGTGTTATTTCCATGTATTTCAACATAGTCTCCTATTCTGTACTTATTTTGCTCTGAAGATATTTTACCATGCTCCATCTTTATAGATAAGTATATAAGTGCAAGATGACAATGGCCAAAACTTAGATGAAAATTTGCTAAAGAAACCACTGCAAAAATAAAGGAAAATGGACATATATACACTACCAAACGTAAAATAGATAGCTAGTGGGAAGCAGCCGCATAGCACAGGGAGGTCAGCTCGGTGATTTTGACCACCTAAAGGGATGGGATAGGGAGGGTGGGAGGGAGGGAGACACAAGAGGGAAAAGATATGGGAACATATGTATACATATAACTGATTCACTTTGTTATAAAGCAGAAATTAACACACCATTGTAAAGTAATTATACTCCAATAAAGGTGTTAAAAAAATGAATACTATAAACTTGAATTACATTACATTTTTCTGAGTGAACTATTTAATTCCAAATTGACTCTTATTCTCCTTATTTGAACTTATTTTTTATTTTTCAGTGGATATATTTTTTCTATTTGTGAAAATTTTACTAATATCTTGGGTTGGGATAGAATGGACATTTTTTCCTTTAAAACTAGTGGAAATATTTTTTGTTCATTTACTGGCTCTTCACTTTAGTGTCAGGATAGTTCAGGAATAAATTTAAATATTTTAGGGAGGGGTAGGTGAATAAATACATATATGCCATTCATATGTACTATGTGCATATATCTGTAAGGTATGCATTCTACATAACATACACAAACACAGAGCAGTATCATCAACCCTTTATCGTCTTACTTTTCTCATATCTAAGTAAAGAGGGAATGTTTGCTGACAGAAAAATTTTCTCTCAAATTATTAAATAACAAAATAATAATTCTGTATTTTAAAAAAGTATTATTGACATTATTATTCTTACTATTAGATTTCAAATCAGGTATAAGCGAAATAAAATGTATCCAATCAGTCAAATGAAATGTTTTGGATATAACAGAGGTTGTCAAAATGTAATTATAATAATGGGAATCTAAAATCAAAGAGATATTATGACACAATCAGAATCTATTTAAAGGAGTGGAACAAGTAATGGTTGATAATGATAATGATGATAATACTCTACAGAGGAGGAGCTTCAAGATGGCGGAAGAGTAAGATGTGGAGATCACCTACCTCTTCACAAATACATCAGAAATACATCTACATGTGGAAAAACTCCTACAGAACACCTACTGAACGCTGGCAGAAGACCTCAGACCTCCCAAAAGGCAAGAAACTCCCCATATACCTGGGTAGGGCATAAGAAAAAAGAGAAAACAAAGACAAAGGATAGGGACTGGACCTGCACCAGTGGGAGGGAGCCGTGAAGGAGGAAAGGTTTCCACACACTAGGAGCCCCTTCGCGGGCAGAGACTGTGGGTGGCGGAGGGGGAAAGCTTCGGAGTAGCGGAGGAGAGCGCAGCCACAGGGGTGCGGAGGGCAAAGCGGAGAGATTCCCACACAGAGGATCAGTGCCGACCAGCACTCACCAGCCCGAGAGGCTTGTCTGCTTACCCGCTGGGGCGGGCGGGGCTGGGAGCTGAGGCTCGGGCTTTGGTCGGAGCACAGGGAGAGCACTGGGGTTGGCGGCGTGAACACAGCCTGAAGGGAGTTAGTGCGCCACGGCTGGCCAGGAGGGAGTCCGGGGAAAAGTCTGGACCTGCCGAAGAGGCAAGAGACTTTTTCTTCCCTCTGTTCCCTGGTGCGCGAGGAGAGGGGATTAAGAGTGCCGCGTAAAGGAGCTCCAGAGACGGGCGTGAGAAGCGGCTATCAGCACAGACCCCAGAGACGGGCATGGGACACTAGGGCTGCTGCTCCAGCCACCAAGAAGCCTGTGTGCGAGCACAGGTCACTATTCCCACCTTCCCTGCCAGGAGCCTCTACAGCCCGCCACTGCCAAGGTCCCGTGATCCAGGAACAACTTCCCTGGGAGAGCGCATGGCGTGCCTCAGGCTGGTGCAATGTCACGCTGGCCTCTGCTGCCACAGAATCGCCCTGCATCCATACCCTTCCCTCCCCCAAGCCAGAGTGAGCCAGAACCCCTGAAGCAGTAGCTCCTTTAACTCTATCCTGTCTGGGCAGGAACAGACAACCTCAGGTGACCTACATGCAGAGGCGGGTCCAAATCCAAAGCTGAACCCCCCGAAGCTGTGCAAACAAAAAAGAGAAAGGGAAATTTCTCCCAGCAGCCTCAGGAGCAGAGGATTAAATCTCCACAATCTACTTGATGTAACCTGCATCTGTGGAATACCTGAATAGACAACGAATCAGCCCAAATTGAGGAGGGGGATTTGGGAGCAAAGATATATATATATATATTTTTTTTCCCTTTTTCTCTTTTTGTGAGTGTGTATATGTATGTTTCTGTGTGTTATTTTGTCTGTATAGCTTTGCTTTTACCATTTGTCCTAGGGTTCTGTCCGTTCTGTTTTATTTTTTACTTTTTAAAAATTTTTCTTAATAATTATTTTTTGTTTTAATAACTTTATTTTATTTTATTTTACACAACACACTGAGCCAACATTAGCCATGCAGAACAGACACCAAAAACAACTGAAACTAAGAACGTGCAGCCTGCAAAAAGGAGACCCCAGACGTAGTAAGTTAAGCAAAATGAGAAGACAGAAAAACACACAGCAGATGAAGGAGCAAAGCAAAAACTCATCAGACCTAACAAATGAAGAGGAAACAGGCAGTCTACCTGAAAAAGAATTCAGAATAATGATAGTAAAGATGATCCAAAATCTTTGAAATAGAATACAGAAAATACAAGAAACGTTTAACAAGGAGCTAGAACAACTAAAGAGCAACAAACAGTGATGAACATCACAATGAATGAAATTAAAAATTATCTAGAAGGGACCAATAGCAGAATAACTAAGGCAGAAGAATGGATAAGTGACATGGAAGATAAAATAGTAGAAACAACTACTGCAGAGAAGAATAAAGAAAAAAGAACGAAAAGAATTGAGGACAGTCTCAGAGACCTCTGGGACAACATTAAACACACCAACATTCGAATTATAGGGGTTCCAGAAGAAGAAGAGAAAAAGAAAGGGACTGAGAAAATATTTGAAGAGATTATAGTTGAAAACATTCCTAACATGGGAAAGGAAATAGTTAATCAAGTCCAGGAAACACAGAGAGTCTCATACAGGATAAATTCAAGGAAAAACATGCCAAGAAACATATTAATCAAGCTATCAAAAATTAAATACAAAGAACAAATATTAAAAGCAGCAAGGGAAAAACAACAAATAACACACAAGGGAATCCCCATCAGGTTAACAGCTGATATTTCAGCAGAAACTCTGCAAGCCAGAAGGGAGTGGCAGGACATAATTAAAGTGATGAAGGAGAAAAACCTACAACCAAGATTACTCTACTCAGCAAGGATCTCATTCAGATTTGATGGAGAAATTAAAAGCTTTACAGATATGCAAAAGCTAAGAGAATTCAGCACCTCCAAACCAGCTTTACAACAAATGCTAAAGGAAGTTCTCTAGTCAGGAAACACAAGAGAAGGAAAAGACCTACAATAACAAACCCAAAACAATTAAGAAAATAGTAATAGGAACATACATATCAATAATTACCTTAAATGAAAATGGATTAAATGCTCAAGCCAAAAGACATAGACTGGCTGAATGGATACAAAACAAGACCTGTACATATGCTGTCTACAGGAAACCCACTTCAGACCTAGGGACACATACAGACTGAAAGTGAGGGGATGGAAAAATATATTCCATGCAAATCGAAAGCAAAAGAAAGCTGGAGTAGCAATTCTCATATCACACAAAATAGACTTTAAAATAAAGACTATTACAAAAGACAAAGAAGGACACTACAGAATGATCAAGGGATCGATCCAAGAAGAAGATATAACAATTGTAAATATTTATGCACCCAAAATAGGATCACCTCAATACATAAGGCAAATACTAACACCCATAAAAGAGGAAATTGACAGTAACACAGTTAGTAGGGGACTTTAACACCCCACTTTTACCAATGGACAGATCATACAAATGGAAAATAAATAAGGCAACACAAGCTTTAAATGATTAAACAATATGGACTTAATTGATATTTATAGGACATTCCATCCAAAAACAACAGAATAAATATTCTTTTTTTTTTCTTTTTTTTTTTTTTTTTGGCCTGTGTTGGGTCTTCACTTCTGTGCAAGGGCTTTCTCCCACTGCGGCGAGTGGGGGCCACTCTTCATCACGGTGTGCAGGCCCCTCACTGTCACGGCCTCTCCCATTGCAGAGCACAGGCACCAGACACACAGGCTCAGTACTTGTGGCTCACGGGTCTAGCCACTCCGCGGCATGTGGGATCTCCCCAGACCGGGGCACGAACACATGTCCCCAGCTTTGACAGGCAGATTCCCAACCACTGTGCCAGCAGGGAAGCCCCAGAATACACACTCTTCTCAAGTGCTCATGGAACATTCTCCAGGATAGATCATATCTTGGGTCACAAATGAAGCCTTAGTAAATTTAAGAAAACTGAAAGCGTATCAAGTATCTTTTCTGACCACAAGTCTATGAGACTAGATATAAATTACAGGAAAAATACTATAGAAAATAAAAACACATGGAGGCTACACAATACACTGCTTAATAACCAACAGATCACTGAAGAAATCAAAGAGGAAATCAAAAAATACCTAGAAAAAATGACAATGAAAAAACGATGACCCAAAACCTATGGGATGCAGCAAAAGCAGTTTTAAGGGGGAAATTTATAGCAATATAATCCTACCTTAAGAAACAAGAAACATCTCAAATAAACAACCTAACTTTACACCTAAAGCAATTAGAGAAAGAAGAACCAAAAAAACCCAAAGTAAGCAGAAGGAAAGAAATCATAAAAATCAGATCAGATATAAATGAAAAAGAAATGAAGGAAATGATAGCAAAGATCAATAAAACTAAAAGCTGGTTCTTTGAGAAGATAAACAAAATTGACAAACCATTAGCCAGACTCATCAAGAAAAAAAGGGAGAATACTCAAACTGATAATTAGAAATGAAAAAGGAGAAGTAACAACTGACACTGCAGAAATACAAAGGCTCATGAGAGATTACAACAAGCAACGCTATGCCAATAAAATGGACAACCTGGAAGAAATGGACAAATTCTTAGAAATTCACAACCTTCTGAGACTGAATCAGGAAGAAATAGAAAATATGAACAGACCAATCACAAGCACTGAAATTGAAACTGTGATTAAAAATCTTTGAACAAACAAAAGCCCAGGACCAGATGGCTTCACAGGCGAATTATATCGAACATTTAGAGAAGAGCCAACACCTATCCTTCTCAAACTCTTCACAATATAGCAGAGGGGGGAACACTCCCAAACTCATTCTACGAGGGCACCATCACCCTGATACCAAAATCAGACAAAGATGTCACAAAGAAAGAAAACTACAAGCCAATATCACTGATGAATATAGATGCAAAAATCCTCAACAAAATACTAGCAAACAGAATCCAACAGCACATTAAAAGGATCATATACCATGATCCACTGGGGTTCATCCCAGGAATGCAAGGATCTTCAATATATGCAAATCAATAAATGTGATACACCATATTAACAAATTGAAGGCAAAAAAACCATATGATCATCTCAATAGATGCAGTGAAAACTTTCAGTAAGACACAACACCCATTTATGATAAAAACCCTCCAGAGAGTAGGCATAGAGGGAACTTTCCTCAACATAATAAAGGCCATATATGACAAACCCACAGCCAACATCGTCCTCAATGGTGAAAAACTGAAACCATTTCCACTAAGATCAGGAAAAAGACAAGGTTGCCCACTCTCACTACTATTATTCAACATAGTTTTGGAAGGTTTAGCCAAGCAATCAGAGAAGAAAAAGAAATAAAAGGAATACAAATTGGAGAAGAAGTAAATCTCTCACTGCTTGCAGATGATATGATACTATACATAGAGAATCCTAAAGATGCCACCAGAAAACTACTAGAGCTAATCAAAGAATTTGGTAAAGTAGCAGGATACAAATTAATGCACAGACATCTCTTGCATTCCTATACACTAATGATGAAAAATCTGAAAGTGAAATTAAGAAAACACTCCCATTTACCAGTGCAACAAAAAGAATAAACTATCTAGGAATAAACCTACCTAAGGAGACAAAAGACCTGTATGCAGAAAATTATAAGACACTGATGAAAGAAATTAAAGATGATACAAATAGCTGGAGAGATATCCCATGTTCTTGGATTGGAAGAATCAACATTATGAAAATGACTCTACTACCCAAAGCAATCTACTGATTCAACACAATCCCTATCAAACTACCACTGGCATTTCTCACAGAACTACAACAAAAAAATTCACAATTTGTATGGAAATAAAAAAGACCCCGAATAGCCAAAGCAATCTTGTGAATGAAAAACTGAGCTGGAGGAATCAGGTTCCCGGACTTCAGACTATACTACAAAGCTACAGTAATCAAGACACTATGGTACTGGCACAAAAACAGAAATATAGATCAATGGAACAGGATAGAAAGCCCAGAGAGAAAACCACACACATATGGTCACCTTATCTTTGATAAAGGAGGCAAGATTATACAGTGGAGAAAAGACAGCCTCTTCAATAAGTGGTTCTGGGAAAACTGGACAGGTACATGTTAATGTATGAAATTAGAACACTCCCTAACACCATACACAAAAATAAACTCAAAATGAATTAAAGACCTAAATGTAAGGCCAGACACCATCAAACTCTTAGAGGAAAACATAGGCAGAACACTCTATGACATAAATCACAGCAAGATCCTTTTTGACCCACCTCCTAGAGAAATGGAAATAAAAACTAAAATAAACAAATGGGACCTAATGAAACTTAAAAGCTTTTGCACAACAAAGGAAACCATAAACAAGACAGAAAGACAATCCTCAGAATGGGAGAAAATATTTGCAAATGAAGCAACTGACAAAGGATTAATCTCCAAAATTTACAAGCAGCTCATGCAGCTCAATATCAAAAAAACAAACAACCCAATCCAGAAATGGGCAGAAGACCTAAATAGACATTTCTCTAAAGAAGATATACAGGCTGCCAACAAACACATGGAAGAATGCTCAACATCATTAATCATTAGCGAAATGCAAGTCAAAACTACAATGAGATATCATCTCACACTGGTCAGAATGGCAATCATCAAAAATCTAGAAACATTGAATGCTGGAGAGGGTGTGGAGAAAAGGGAACCCTCTTGCACTGTTGGTGGGAATGTAAATTCGTACAGCCACTATGGAGAACAGTATGGAGGTTCTTTAAAAAACTAAAAATAGAACTACCATACGACCCAGCCATCCCACGACTGTGCATATACCCTGAGAAAACCATAATTCAAAAAGAGTCATGTACCAAAATGTTCATTGCAGCTCTATTTACAATAGCCAGGACATGGAAGCAACCTAAGTGTCCATCAACAGATGAATGGATAAAGAAGATGTGGCACATATATACAATGGAATATTACTCAGCCATAAAAGAAACGAAATTGAGCTATTTGTAGTGAGGTGGATGAACCTAGCATCTGTCATACAGAGTGAAGTAAGTCAGAAAGAG
Source organism: Mesoplodon mirus (assembly GCF_964341445.2). Taxonomy (NCBI): domain Eukaryota; kingdom Metazoa; phylum Chordata; class Mammalia; order Artiodactyla; family Ziphiidae; genus Mesoplodon; species Mesoplodon mirus. Next base: position 50,656,459 of record NC_138984.1, read on the forward strand.
AAAAAAATAATACCGTATGCTAACACATATATATGCAATCTAAGCAAGAACAACAAAAATGGTCCCAAAGAATCTAGGGGCAGCACAGGAATAAAGACACAGACATAGAGAATGGACTTGAGGACACGGGGAGGGGGAAGGGTAATTTGGGATGAAGTGAGAAAGTGGCATGGACATATATACACACCAAATGTAAAATAGCTAGTGGGAAGTAGCCGCACATAGCACAGGGAGATCAGCTCGGTGCTTTGTGACCACCTAGAGGGGTGGGATAGGGAGAGTGGGAGGAAGGGAGACGCAAGAGGGAAGAGATATGGGAACATATGTATAACTGATTCACTTTGTTATAAAGCAGAAATTAACACACCATTGTAAAGCAATTATACTCCAATAAAGATGTTAAAAAAAAAAAAACTCTATGGAGAGCTACATTAGGGAGTATTGCGGTCACTACAATTGAGATATTATCCCTAAATAATGCAATATACAGAAAGTGGTTTGTGAGAGTAGGAAATAATTCCATGAAGACATCATTAGCCAAGTTTTAATTAAGTATGAAAATATTGTATAAATGCAGATAAAGTTTTCCTGTAATTAGACAGCCATTAATAGGCTTTATAAGTTCTAGAGTAAGATCATTTTCAAAGTGCAATTCCAGACACATGATTTACCAATATGGTAATGAGATATATTGATCCTAGATAATATACACGGTATTTGCAGAAATCAATAACCCATCACATCTTAAAACAGTACATTAATTGAATGCATTATCATATTTATTAATAAATGAATCATTGAGTTTTGAAGTTGAAAAATTCAAAACAGTAATTCATTTTCAAAAGGGCCAGGCTAAATGAACGCTCTTGTAATGACATATATTTCACAGAAATTAAAAATGATGTATGTAGTATTACAAAACTTAGCTGAAGGATGATCATCAGTAGCACATAGCTCAACATGCGAGTGCTGAGCTAAATTCCTCAGCCATACTTTCTCTGATATATTTCTATGTCCTTTTCTAGTTCCTTTCCCATCTCCAGATTTCTCTCTCATCCTCCCTTCATTTGCTGCCACCTGGACATTCAAAATCTTCTAGTTATAATTTAATAGTACAGAAATATTTTTCACCCTTTCTATTCCCCAGTCAAAAATTTCTGTCTCACAATGATACAGATCTTATCCAGATGAAAATCAATTAAGAGATATTGTGGTAAGCATATTAAGAAACCTAATGCTCCTAGAAATACCTTCATTTCAAATAAGCATTGTTCAGACCATCAGTGTTTCACATGACTGATTAAAAATAAAGTCTTTTATTGGATAGGTATGGTGACAATGCACTGGCAGAAGTACTACACTACAATTCCATAGCTTGGATTCTCTCTTGCTCTTTCACCAGTAAGCCAGATAAGTTTGACCATTTATTTTACCCCCAGTTACATGTGCCTCACATGTAAAAATAAAGTAACAGGTGACTTCTATCACAGCTCATCACCCATCATGCCTTTTTGTTAAGCACTCACCCCACCATCTAATGGAGAAAGAACTATCATCCTTATTTTTCAAAGGAGGAAGCTGATGCTTGAAGTTTAAGTGTATTATCCAAGTACACACAGCTACTAAGTGGGAAAATGTTACATTATCTCTGATATACTTTAAAACCATTTTGGCACAGACAGCACTGTGTATGTTAGCTTTTATTCTACACCTCAGAAGTAGTTTGTTAACATCTGAAGTGCCTTCATTAAGAATGCATACTCACAGGTAGTTATTCGGCATTTGAAGAACTCTCATCAGGAGTTCTACACTCAAACTAATATAGCTTGGACTATTTTCATCTCCGAACAGCCCTAGATACTTTGCTAATTAGAATAAGTGATGATAAAGGAAGTTTTCATTGGTAAAATGAATGTCAATAGATGGAATGGCTAGAAATGTTTATAGGTACACCTGCCTTTTCATAAGGAGGATTTATGAATCTATGATATCAGCAGACTGTACACCTCAGAGAGGTGCTGCAGCTGACTTAAAGTTTAGGGCTCCCTGAAGAGCCTCAGTGAGAGTTGTTGGCTGAAGACATCACCTGTGTCAGGTCTGCCCCCCACCGCCCAGCCCCACTCCTCCTCCTTTCCCCTCATGCGAGTTATGCCCCAATAAACTGCCTGCACTCCTAACCCTGTCTCAGGACCTGCTTCCTGCACAGGCGCTCTGGGCATGGGACACAATTGGATCTTATGTTTATCCATTAAGACAGAATTCTGCTGCCTGATTCTGACTAGAAGTTGAGTTCAATCCTACTTGCCTAAAAGACTGTCATATCCATTTTGAATGAATCCTTTCATGCAAGGTTTGGTTGAGGTTTCTAAAGGGAGAGAGATCTTTACCTAAAACACACTTAACACAGGTTTTATGACCTGGTAGTTGTAGTTCTATTCTACACTGACCTATCCTTTTACAATTACTCAGTTTTTCCCACATTAGAATCATCCATGGAGCTTCTGCTCCAAATACAAAGACCCGCCTCTGAGAGGGGACTGACTTGGCAGATAGAGAATGGTGCCCTAGTACCTGTGTGTTCACAAAACTCTGCTGAAGGTTCTGATATGCAGACAGGAGAGAGAAGTGACTCTTTGACATGTAATGTGCCTCCTATACTAATCAATTAAACATGTTTTCAGTGTTGCCTCTGGGCCACGTGCTCTGCCCGGAGGCCCTCAGGTATCACACAGTATAGCTGCAGAAGCATTCACTCAACTAAACTAAATGAGTGCTATGAAAGAGGTATGAGTGCAGTGCTTAGGGGGCACAGAGAGTGGTGAATGGTCACCAGGGGGACTGTGGAGGAAGTTGAGGTGGTTATTGAAGAAGAGTTAGATTTTGTCTGCTAATTAACTGGGATTTTCTGTCTATGGCTTTGGCCACTTATGGAATATATGGAAGTGGCAAAAAGTGAGAATAGAAATTGCAGTAGAGATTAGAATACGAAGGACTTCAAATACCACGGCAATGTTGTCACTGTTTTCCTCCAGACGATAGAAAATAATTTAAGGAGGAAGCCTTAAAATCCAACTTTGTTGTTTTTTAGCATTGATTCATATGATATAAATTTCTGAGTATGGCCCCCATATATATTTATTGATAGGTGTCAAGATAATCCATTTTTGGTAAAGAACACTAAATGAGTGCCTCTTCAAGTGTATAAGAACATTATATTCTCATCTAGTCCTTCTTTAGTTAATAATTTATAATACCCAAGTTTCAAGATATAATTTTTAATGATTATTAAGCTCAATATATATTAATTATACCTAACTTCAGTTCCAATTACTAATAACTTCAAGTCCACTAGAATGATGACTACTGAAATCAATTTTATGTAGGTAGTGGCAAACAGATGAAAATAATTTATGATTCTGTCAGTGGATGTGTGCTGGGTAAACTGCTCTATTTTCTAAACATCTTAAGTAGACCTCAGCTCACAATTAGGCTTCAATTGGCCTGGGAGCTATAAATGGAATTTACTAAATCTTAAGTATGGAGTAAGCTATTATGCTGATCAGAATATTTTAGAGTAGAACTCTGTCAATCCATTAATGTAAAGACTGTATTAATGTAGGAAGAAAGTGGCATCTGGCAACTAATCAGAAAACTATAAAAATAGTAGAGCTTGATAAATATATAGGGTAATGGTATTAGAGAGGTGAAAGGAAGGGACAGATTTAAAACTGCTCTGGAGGCAAAATTGATAGCATTTTGTGAGTGAGTATATTGGGAAATTAAGAAGATGGAGGAGTCGGAGTTCCCAAGCAGTTTTTAGTTCAGGCATCTGTGTGATCTAAAACTCACTCCTATATCCACCAGGCAGCTACAAAGGTACTGGATTGATGGAGTCACCTAACAACCAAAATCAGAACCTATCAGACACAATCATCTCTGGGGCCTCAAAGAAATCAGTACACAAGATATTTTTTATCTCCTCTTTTGTCAAAATCCAGTTAATTCAATCATGTACTTTAACTTTTTCATTCATATGTACTATATTTTTAAGTTTATATTTTCCTTGCTTCTCTATTAATCCAGTTCTTTTCAATCTACCTGAGGAACATTCATCTAGGTTTACCATGAGGAACACTACCCACCCCATAAAGACAAAGAAATAACCACCAAGATGACGAGGAGTAGTCCTTTGTGTACCATATATATCAGGATGAAGGTGCATTTGATCAAAAATGAGTCATCTGTTTAATCAGCCACCTGTTCCCTTAAAAAGTACCCAACTTCCTTCAGAGTCTATCATTTTTCCTTTACGCAAACTTCATATTCCAGTATTCACGACAATATATAACTATTTGATTCAGTTTTATTATCTTCGTAACTGTTACTACCATATCGGCATTATTTTATTTATCACTGTAAATATACGGTATGTCAGCTATATTATTAAAATCTCATTTGTGAACAGATTTCCATCACATTGTTTTCATGTGAAAAAATGTACTCCAATTTTAAATTCTTATAATAAATTAACCTTTAGACTATAACAGTGAAAGTTAAGAAATCACTGAATAAATGTTCATTAAATAAAGAAAACGTGTCTCATAAAATAATTTAATTAACCTCAAGTTAGGGTTATTTAATATTCCTGGATACTGGTTAGAATGTTTTAAAGATTATGATTTCATACAAATAAATATGTGTGATAAAGGACATGAATAGTATAGTGAAATCATGCTTATTCTTTTTTTGCTACTGCATAAAGGAGGTTCTTTAGACAGTATTCACTCTGAAAGAAATCTGTAGCGATGTGAAAGAAAATTAAGAATAGATTATATTTCCTGGAGGCCTATTATAATGTAATTAAATAGTCTTTCTCTAAATGTGACCCTTAGCCCCATCTGACTTTTTAGAATTATGTTTCCTTACATTTAATTCTTTCCAGCCATGACCCTTTCCAAAGCACAGAGGTAATTACGTAATGATTGGAAAAACTTACTGTCAAACTACCACAGTGTTTTAAAATAGTTTAGCAGTTAACAGGCCAGAGATGTTTTAGACTTTCCCAGTGTTCACTACTGTGTAGCACTATTCACTAAGATAACAAAAGCCTCCACTAACAAAGATACATTGTGATTTTTACAAACGTAGAATGAACCACAGAAGTAAAGTTATGTCTGAATGCTTAAAAATACCTCTTTTTTCCAGGCGGAAGTTTCTTGGTAGTTATAAAATGAATCAGAACCAGGCTTAGGTACACCTGATCACAAAGAAAAAAGTGCTTTTTCAGAAAAACTGCAGTCATTGACACATTTAAGTTTGGATGCAGCAGGAAAAAGATTGCTGTTTCAATTAGAAAAATACACTAAGGAAACTCTGGTAATATAAGGATAAGAAACAAGAAAATGTAGGTACTCCCTTAGGATTATTCAGAAACATTGGGAACAACCCTGGACTTTTTTTAGTCCACAAAGAATGGAGCTTTACTCACTTTACTTGCATATTCAAAAGTAGACTGCTCTAAAAAGGCTTGAGGATGTGGAGACCCTATCATTACTCATGTATTATCTTGCTCCATCAGTGTTAAACAAATCCAACACTAACAGGCTTATTTACTGCCATGTGCAAAATTCAGTCACTTTGGTGCCCAAGAATGAGACACACTTGGCCACCAGCAAGGGAAGAGAGCTCTGGGGAAAGGAAGGAACCACAAGTGAATGTCCTGGGGTTATTTCCATGGGGTCATGTGAGGGTGAGAAAGTGCAGGTAAAAGATAATTGTGAAATCAGAATTTCCATTCCCCTCTGTGGAGAAATGAGCAAATGGGCTCAGTTGGGTACTACCGTTAGTGTAGTTAAAATAAATAATCAGAATAAAATCCCCAAAATCACATATGTGCATAAAATTGTTATATACAAAATCCTTTAGAGAGGGTCAGACTTGAGTACTCAGAAAAAAAGCTAATTCAAAATTACTTCCCCAAACACTCTACTTGAAAAGCAAGGAGCTAAGAGACAGATGCGTGGGTAGTTGTTTTAGCGAAATTGTGGGAAAAGAATTTATTTGGTAGCCTGGAAGAGATGCTAGATCTTGAAGGCAGGTGGAGGGGGGGGGTTGCTAGTTAGGGCACAGAAACATGTATTTGATCACCAGATTCTTGTCAGCTTACTGGGGTCATAGACACAAAGGTAATAAGTACTGGAAATGCATCAATTTCTAATTTTTTTTTGCATTTTACTATTATCTATGCTTCTGGGACTATTTACATCTACTGCATCTGTGTGTAGATATGCTGTAGATATACTGTATAATATACTGTATAATACTGTGTGTAGATATACTGTATAATGAAATGCTACTGTGCATCCTCTTCCCAACTCTACTCAATGACAACAGGTTGGTAGTTTATTTAAGTTTATGTAATATAATTTTTAATAATGTCTGTGTTTGGCAAATGGCTAACAAAGTTCAAATATATTTAATAATCAGCTTTTGTCAGCTAGTATGTACCAGGTCCAACATATCACTGGATATGCACATTTAGCTGCACCCTCATGACTCAAGATAGGCACTAGCAGAGAGCTGCTGTGCCTGATAAGGCTAAAGAGGAAAGTAAAGTTCAGGTTGCAGCAGGAGAAGGTGGCAGCTGTCCTACCAGAGCAGTGATATCCACTATCAGAGAATGGCTATGCAGATCAGATACTGTAATTTAGCAGAAGAGCAGGGATAGCACCTGTTCTGCAAAGGGTGGAGCAAAAAAGCATGGGTGCTAGGGGAGAGGAGTTACTTCCAAGTGTTTTTGAGACACTTGGGAGATGACCAGAAATATAGTCAGGGGAAATGAAGAGAACTAGGGATCCTATGAGTACAGGTGAGGCATGAATATTTGAGTTATTAATTTTAATGTAATATAAAATATATTCACAAGCTGTCCAGCTCTGGACAGCATTCAAATTATCTCTACTGCCAGATTCAAGAAACTGGTTTGCCCCAAATCTCTTCTGGTGGTAACTTTACAATTCCCAGATTGCAACTAGGGCACTGAGATCCTGTTTTCAGCAGTTCAGACAGGGGCTTCCTGGTTGGAGAAATCAGGATTTCCTTGCAGGCTAAGCTCCAAGTTATTGATATCAGAATTCTTCCTGAAGGTTCAACCTGAAGCTTGCTCTCTAGTCCTTCCAATGATTGTGTGAGCACCTAATTTCTTATATTAAATACCCTTTGCTTAAGGTAGAGTAGTTTCTGTAGTCTGCAAGTGAAAGCCTCTTTCTTTTTTGGGGAACTGTGAATCCAAGAAGAAAAAATCATAAAACAATCTTTAAGGTATAAAATATAAATAATTGATAACTAAACCATTTTAAAATTAAATTTTTATTTACTCAAGTTGCATTTTCACTGACTAGCTGAAAAAGATTCCATGTTGAGTTACTGTAAAAAAACGTATTGATGTGTAACAGTTGATGAAGAGAATCCTTGAGTGTGCTGATTCTTCACAGAGGTTACTGCAAGAAGTGTTATTTGTATTATGAAGTTTTCAATCTTAAATACTTGAAAATAGCTTTTCATAACAGAAAATCCACGAGAAAGTCTATTATTTTCTTTTTATGAGGTACTTACAAATATTACAAGTCAGAGGAATTATTGTAAATGATAGTATTAGCTCAGTCAGAAATCAATGTATCCACATCATTAAATTTCCTCACCAGAAATCTGAGCAGCAGAGAAAATTAAATTGGTTTACTGTAATCTGTAACATTTATAAGTACAGATTTACCAAGAATTCCTCAACAATTCTTAAAGCACTACCATCTACTAATCAACATCACCTTTCTAAAGTTGGCAAGCTTTATTTTCTCCTCTGTTTTTAGTTTTTATCAACCACTACAAGTCTTAAAGGTAAATCACTATGAGTTCTATAAGGTACTGTATCATTTTATTTGTAATACCCACAAAACCCTTGTATACTTTATCTTTGCCTCATGCTACAAACACCAACTACATATCCACAGCTCAAACAGCTAACAATCTGAAGGCCAAGCTTTCTTCACAACCCAGTTCTTTCACACCAATTGTCCAAAGCAAAACATAAGCAATAAGCAAGCATTCCTACTTTTATCAAACCAGTGTTACTTCCCTGGGGCTCAAGCACTGTAGGCTGAAGGCAATGTCTGTCTTTTCCTGTTTGAAGATGAAAATCTTTTACTGAGGAAGTGTGCCAAGAATTTAAAAATAGAAACATCTGGCTTTGATCAAAACAGCTACCTGTTTTTAGAGAATCACCCATCCACAGGGACTTTTAGACAGTAATTTGCAATGTTGTGGTCAGGTCCTGAGTTTATTTCAATTATTCATTCAATATTTCTTTTAAGTGAGGATTTTTTTGCCTTTGAATATTTAAACATCATATATATCCATATGCTATGCAAATAATTGACAGACTTTTTAGCAGATTCAATAAAAGATTATGCCAATAAGTTTCAGAATAAAATGAAATGATGTTCAGAGTAATCCATTTCAAAGATATTTCTCAGCCAGATTCTTTTGTAATCCCAGATGAAGAAAATTAGAACCTATGGATTCTAAAGCACAGCTCATTCAGACAAAAAGGGTCTAGTTTAATCATATTTTTTAAAATTTAATGTAAATATCTACATTTAATGTTTACATCTGGGGTATTATAAAAACTAGCCTCTCGATAGGATTATATGATACAATCATGAGTTAATGGGGTTACCACACCAGAAAAACCTCTGAGAGGTGCAGACCTTACCATAAATTCTGACCCGCAAACATATAGTACAAAAACCACTGAACAAAGTTGTTTGTATGAATAAGAGTAACCACAATTGTGGGAGATAACTTTGGGGACAATAATTAGCTTATATATTAGGGTAGGAAGGAAAAGTGTTTCTGGTGGGATCCTATATATTAAAAGAGAACTGTCCTGTAGTATCTCTTTATTAATAGCTATTTGTTGAAATCTGACTAAAGCCAGATTTTAAAAGGGGAGTATCAGGGGACATAGGTGGGGGTAGGGAGAAGTAGCAATTACTTAAGTAGAAGTTTAAGCATAAGAGATGGGAGTTAGAAATAGAATCAGAAAAGAAAACGAGCACCAAGAAAGGACTCATAGTGAGTGAGGTTAGCTGTCAAACATATCATCTTTTCTTGGGATAGATAAAATGCTGTCACGTGGATGAATATCTGACATCTTCTTGCCTGGAAATTCAGTTTACTTGGAAAGTATTATGATCTACAAAGAAAAGCTCCTGTGTTGAGAACAATTCCACTAGTATGGCAAGGGCCTAAAAACAGAGTTCAAAGTGAGAAAACTGGCAAAGTTTAAGGTGTTCAATCTGGGGCTGCCATACATACATCTGTAGCCTTTAACTGAGGATCAAAAATTAATAATGGGGCTTCCCTGGTGGGGCAGTGGTTGGGAGTCCGCCTGCCGATGCAGGGGACACGGGTTCGTGCCCTGGTCCAGGAGGATCCCACGTGCCACGGAGCGGCTGGGCCCGTGAGCCATGGCCGTTGAGCCTGCGCGTCCGGAGCCTGTGCTCCACAGCGGGAGGGGCCACAGCAGTGAGAGGCCCGCGTACCGCAAAAAAAAAAAAAAATAATAATAATAATAATAATGGAGGCCACAGCCAGAGCTTCCCACAAATGCTCAGAGGGAGGCAGCATGGTCACCAAAAATCCATTGCTTAGGGACCCAGAAGTGACTCTGCATGCATCACTCAGTATCTCTGAAGCTTGACTCTTCATCTATGGAATGAGAGTTACAACAAACCTCTAAGGTTCTTAATTCTAAAATTCAGTGATTCTACAGGTTTTCTAACTGCCATGTACTTCATATGAACATTTTATATATGTTTATTAATTCATATTGACAATTTAATTATCTATCTTAAAACAGGTAAAATTTTCTGAAGTAGTAAAGCACTGATGCCTCAAGAGAGAAAGGTTATCCCCACTTACTAATCTTCCTCTCTAGTCATTTCAAATGATCAGATATGTATTGAGCTCTGACTTTCATAAGGTACTATATGCTAGGACTATTAGGAGTACAGAGAGGAATAAAACAGTACTTCTGTCATCAAGAAACAAGACAAGGAGCAATAAGACATACACTTAAAATGAACTAAGATGAGTAAATGAGGAAAATTCGTGACCACAAAGAAGCAACTTAACCATCCCTTGGGTGAGAGTAGTAATCTATACAATGAAACTAATAATAGTACCTACACAATAAGGTCATTATATGGATTAAATTGAGTTCAGATTTAAAACTTAGAATGGTTCCTGGAACATAGTAAGTGATATATATGGGATAGAAATAAGAAAGGAGAGAGAGGGAGGAGAGAGGAAGGGAGGGACAGAGTAAATGAAAGGAGGGGAGTGCACCGGAGGGGAGAGATGAGAGGTGGGAAGAGGGAAAGAAGAAAAAGAGACAAGAGATCTGGCATCATATCCTGGTTTCTCATACTAAGTGCACATATGAGGTCAACCAGATCAACATGGATTTGAGACTTTCTACCACAGTAATCTCTATAAAAACTGTATTCATAACAAATAAGTTAATAAGTTCTAGAATGTAGTCTTCTAATAAATTGTCAAAATAAATTACTTATATTGAGGTTCAATATTCATTTTTAACAAATGGATTATATTATTAATAAATAACATTTATTTTCTATTAATAAGGTTTAAACTTTAAAAGTAATTTAACACAATACACTCAGGTACATATTTTCTTACAAAGTAAAACAGAAAAGAAAATATTACTAATAAGAAATTCTCATACCACTTTTTTTTTATAAGGTCCAACTCCCTCTTTACTGTTAAGGTCAATGAGGGAGTAACAGTATTGCAGTAGTTGTGATCAAAGATAGATTTTGATTGGAAAGAATATTCTTTCCAAGTTTTATCACTCTGAAAAAAATAGGTTGCAGACCAGATTTCTGGCCATTGCTACACAAAAGTAGTGTTATTTTTGATCAGTGCTATGTATGCCTGGAGAAAATTCCCAGAATGAAGGATAACTAGAGAGGAATTTTATAAACAAGAAGACCAGCAATCCCTCTCCTAGGTATTTACCAAAATAAATGGAAAATGCTTTATATAAAAATCTGTACATCAATGTTTATAGCAGTTCTATTCATAATTGCCAAAAACTTGAAATAACCCAGATGTTCTTGAACAAGAAAATAAACAAACTAGTATATCCATATAACGGAATACTGCACAGCAATAAAAATGAAAAACTTTATGAATTATAGAATGAAATGGGTAAATCTTAAATTTCTAATTAAAAGAAGGCACACCCCAGAAAACTGTATGTTGTATGATTCCACATATATCAGACTTGAAAAGACCAAATTATAATGATAGAAAACAGATCAGTGGTTATCAGAAAGTTGGGGGAGAGGCAGAGTACAAACGAGCAGAAAAGGAAATGTTGGGACTATGGACTTGTTCTGAATAGTTCTGTGGTGGTAGGTATATGACTATGCAATTTTCCACAGAATTGTATACCAAAGGGTGACTTTTACTATGAGCAAAATAAAAAATATACAATGTATCAGGGGAACCCTAGATGCAATGCAAGCTATGACAGATGAATCTAACTATCTTATACATGTGAGACATAATCACACTAAAGGGCATAGGAAAGAAAGGAACTGATACCAGTATATCCATAAGATAGTAATTTGATAAATTTACTAAAGTTAATGACATAAAGGATTGTATGCAAACACTATACACCAGTAGGTTAATTTGTTTCTCACTGGGTTGAACAGTTTCCCCCCAAAACGCATGTCGACTTAGAATGTGTAAATGTAACTTTATTTGGAAATTAATTCTTTGCAGATGTAACCAAGATGAGGTAGTACTGAATTAGAGCAGGTCCCAAATCCACTGATTGATGTCCTTGTAAGAAGAGGGACATTTGGACAGATATATACAGGGAGAAAACAAAGGGATGTTGAAGGCAGAACCTGGACTTATGCATCTGCAAGTCCAGGGACACCAAAGATTACTACAACCACCAAAAGCTTGGAACAGATTCTCTTTTAGAGCCTCCAGAAGAAACCAAGATGCTCATCATTACTATTAGAGAAATGCAAATCAAAATTACAATGAGGTATCTCCTCACACGGGTGAGAATGGCCATCATTGAAATGTCTACAAATAACAAATGCTGGAGAGGGTTTGGAGAAAAGGGAACCCTCCTGCACTGTTGGTGGGAATGTCAGTTGGTGCAGCCACTATGGAAACAGTATGGAGGTTCCTCAGAAAACTAAAAATAGAATTACCATATGATCCAGCAATCCCACTCCAAGGCATATACCCAGACAAAACTATTATTCAAAAAGATACAGGCACCCCTATGTTCATAGCAGCACTATTCACAATAGCCACAACATAGAAACAACCTAAATATCCATCGACAGATGAATGGATAAAGAAGATGTGGTGTGTGTGTGTGTGTGTGTATGTGTGTATATATATATATACACACACACACACACACACACAATGGAATACTATTCAGCCATAAAAAAGAATGAAATAATGCTATTTGCAGCAACATGGATGTAACTAGAGATTATCATACTAAGTGAAGTCAGAAGAGAAAGACAAATACTGTATGATATCACTTATATGTGGAATCTAAAATATGGCACAAATGAACCTATCTACAAAACAGAAACAAACTCACAGATAGAGAACAGACTTGTGATTGCCAATGGGGGCGAGGCAGGGCTGGGAGAGAGATGGCCTGGGAGTTTGGGGTTAGTAGATGTAAACTATTACATTTAGAATGGATAAACAACAAGGTTCTACTGTGTAGCACAGAGAACTATATCCAATCTTCTGGGATAAACCATAATGGAAAAGAATCTTTAAAAAAGAACATATATGTGTGTATAACTGAGTCACTTTGCTGTACAGCAGAAATTAGCACAACATTATAAATCAACTATACTTCAATAAAAAATTAAATTAAATAAAGAAAAAAATGCAAACAGAGGTACAGGGGTAGGGGTGATTGGTGAAATGGGTGAAGGAGGTCAAAAGTACAAGCTTTCAGTTATAAAATAAATAGGTCAATGGGATATAATGTACAGCATAGTGACTATAGTTAATAATACTCTATTGTATATTTGAAAACTGCTAAAAGTGAATCTTAAAAGTTCTCACCCCAAGAAAAATTTTTTTGTAACTATGTATGGGGACAGATGTTAACTAGACTTGTGGTGATAATTTTGAAATTATAAATATCAAATTGTGTTGTACACCTGAAACCAATATTATACATCAATTTAAAAATAAATAAAAATGTTTAATGAAAAGACTAATTTAAAAGGTCTTATAAATAATATAAAAAAAATTAAAAGATGAGCCTGGAGCATTATGTGGTGCCTAAAAATAAAAATGTGCTAAAAATATTTTTAAAGGGCAGAGTTATGTCAGAAGGACATAGGAGCCAACCTGAAAGAGCACTCAATGACAAAGCTAAAATAATTTGAGCAGCAAAATAATGACACTATTGTATATAACCCAAAGAAAATACTTATAATTCAATATTGACATAAATGACTGAATAAATAAGTGAATAAATAGGGGGGAAAGGGACAATTCTTCCTTAAAGAAGCATTTCTAATTGCTTCTAATTAATGAGCTATTTCTACTACTTCTAATTAATGAGCACAGAATAAATGAGGAAAATAGAAAATCACCACTAGAATATCACAAAATAATTCGTATAGCATGATCTACCAAGGATTGCTACAAGTACTGAAAAATGGCTTAAAGAGAAACAAATATTTGCTTGGCTGCAAAGCATCTAGCCAAAAAATGTATTCATTACTGTGATGGTTTTAATATATGTCCACAAATACTTTGATACTCCTCCCTACAGGAGAAGATCTTAATTCCTTTCACCTTGAGAATGAGCTCAAATTAGTGTTTCACTTCTAACAGAGTACAGAAAGGGAGAAAAGAGGAACCGACCTTAACCAATGTTAAGATCTTAGTTTTAATAATTGAACTATGGTTATACAAGATGTTAGAATGAGAGGAAGTTGGGTGACGGGAATACAGGAAATGTCTGTACAATCTTTGCAACTCTTCTGTAAAACAATTAGTTTTTCAAAATAAAATATTTTTTAAAGTAAGGGACAGATAAATTTGGGGTGGTAGAGAGTCCTTTAATGAAATGGCTGCATCAATTCTAGATTTGGGATAGGAGGTAAGTACTATTAAATAGTACTTTCAAGTAGTTAATTTTGCAAACTCTAGACATAAGATCACTACAATCCATATGAAGAGTTGATGGATATAACTAGTGGACTTCATTTGAATCATTAACACATGACACAAAAATATATGTTACTCCAAAAGAACCCACAAGTTTCAAAACAAGTAATATTCTTACCAGCATCTTTATAGGGACCAAGTAGAGGTTCTTATAATCAAAAAATTATTAATGACTTTAAAAATACATGCATGAAAAGTATTATCATTAATATAGGAAGCACTCTTGGAAATTATGAAACATTTTTTTCCAATAAATATATGATAAAGGGTATGAATTGACAAGTAAAAATATAACTTCTCCCACTCAAAGAAAAGATTTGCTACATTAAAAAATGAAAATTAAGAAATGGTTTTCAATACAAATTAGCAAGTATTTATAATAAGTTAATCCCTAGCATTAGCGTAGATAGATACATTCACACATTACTGATATGAATGTAAATTGATAATATTTTTGCTAATTCCTACTGAAAGTTTAAACATATTCAAACCCTTTACTCAGTAATTTCACTTCTAGCAATTAAACTAAAGGAATAAGGTCTTAGAGTTAATTAAAAAACTGGAAGCAACCTAAATGTACAATGATAGAAGTATGCTTAGAAACTACTAAAATCCATAGAATTAAATATTTAAATTTATGATTATTCTACAGATGTGTGTGTGTATCCACAAAAAGATTTCAGTGATATCTTAATGATGCTATTAAATAAAGCAGGTTAAAAATTCATAGAATACCACATATGAATACACCTATTTGTGTTTGTGTACGTGTTTATGCATGTTGAGAAGGAGGGAGAAATGGGGTGATGGGGAAGAGAGAGAAAATGAGAATAGAGCTGCAAAGATGTCTTTCAGAAGACAAAATTTGTTACCTCTGGGTAGTTGTGAATGTCCTCTCATGAAGCCACTGGATGGAAGGATCCTGGGACCAGAGCCCCTGCTCCAATGACTGCATCATCCTGACAAGAGAGCAAAAAACAAATCTTTATTAAGTCGATGAGATACGAAATTTGTGTTAGAACACTGAGCCTGTTATGGCTTTGTAATGTAGCAACTCATCTGGGCTAAGCTACATTTCCCAGTGGTTCTGTCTCTGGTCGAACATTGACTGAGAATTAATGGTGGTAGAGAACCTCCAATATGGTCCAATGACCCCTGCCTTCTGATATTAATTATATTATGTAATCACTTCTTTTGAGCAACTAGAAAATAGCACTGCTCAGGGGATGTAACTTCTGTGATTAAGTTACAAAAGTTTGTAATTTCTATCTTGTTGGCAGACTCCATTTCTTTCTTAGCCTGCATATTTTAAGGAAGCATGTTGCTATGTGGGAGAGGACCATGTGGTAAATAAATGAGGGGAGCCTTCAGTCAACAGCCTGTTAGGAATTGAATGTTGCCAACAGCCACTGAGTGAGTATGGAAACAGATCTTTCCCACGTAGAGCGTTCAGATGGGAACACAGACCTGGACCAACACCTTGATTACAGCCTTGTTACAAACAATGAAGCAGAGAACTCAGCTAAGTCGTGTCCAAATTTCTGACCCACAGAAACACTGAGATAATTAATGTGTGTTGTATTAAGCTGCTAAATTTTAGAGTAATTTGTTACCCAAAATAGAAAATGAATTATCCTGTAACTGATACTACTGGAATTTTTTCTTGCATATCTGTGTTTTCTACAGTTTCTTCAATAAGTATGACTTTAATAATAATTTTTTTAAAAAAAATCAATGGAAGTTTCTCCTTTAGAATAGCTATGATGCCCTAAGACTCCTAAGAATATCCTTGTAATACGGTGTCCTTAAAATATGGTGTTGTCACATGCAAGAGACACACAATGGTTGTTGCCATCTCTGGATTTGATCCATATAAGTGCTATGTATGCTCTTAGCTGACTTTTTCCATTTCCATACAAATATTTGGCATATGGAAATTTTTAGTTATACTCTTAATCTTAACTCCTTTATATATACCACAAGGTAAGGTGCCTGTGTATAGACACATTATATCCCTTTCTTTAGAATTCATTAGATTCATTTCTTTGTATTAAAGTGTCATTTCTAAAATGTTTTTATTAGGGCACTTTGACTACTTACAGAAACTTCCCGCTTATATTTGGAGACTGCAACCACAGAGTAGAACAAAAACAAGTGCGCGAACTCTCTTCTCTAATGATATTCATTATCATTTTCTCCATTTGTGCAGAACTCATTAGAAGTATAGATACCTCTAGTTTGAGTTACAAAAAGTTTCAAATAGAATTTTCAATACTTTGAAACCTTCATCAATGAATTTCACCATTTTGGCTTCCCTTATGTAAAATAAAAAAGATAGTATAGATAGTAAACAAAACTGCATCATTCTCTTTCTCTACTGAAAAAAAATATTACTATACACCTGTTTGCCTAGTAGACTGAGACACAACCATGTAGTAAGCAGAGAAAAATAAATGCGTGAAAATTCAAGGTATCATTTAACATATATTCACATAATTTTCTTGCAAGAAAATTAGTCATGTCTACAACTAAATGTTCTGGCTTTGTACTGTGTCAATGTAGCTGAGCTGGAATTTGTGTTTCTCAGATTTCCTGTCCCTGGTGAGGCTCTGGCTCAGGACTGGCCACAGAAGACATCTGCACAAGGCTTGGAAGACAGAAGCGAAGGAGAGCAGCCATGTTTTCTGCTCAGAGGTCTAGTGCAAGGTCTTGAATTGCTGCAGCTCCAGCCCACAAAGTTATCGCTGACCTACTTGCTCACTTTGTCTTGGAGTTGCAGCTGCGCCAGCAGCTCCTCCAGTTCCCTTTTCATTTTCTCCTTCAGTTTCTCCCAATTCTGGTGCATGTGCACGTGTAGCTTCTGAGTCAAGTGTGCTTGCTTCTTGCACAGATCACTGGCATCACTGAAACTGCAGGCTTGAAGGTGGTAAGAGACAGATGCAGTTTCCAGTTTATCATAATGCAATCCAATTCATCCTCCAGTTGATTCTTGTTCAACCCCACTTCACATTCATCTTCTGTTCCCCACTTTCTAACTGTTGTCTTCAGATGCAACACCAGATATAGAAGAAATAGCCTTACATCGAGTGTTTGACCAGCTCCCACAGTGTGTAAGGTCAAGCTCCTATAATGAATCCTTTATTCTAGTCATGCATAGGGTTCAAACCCAATAGTTTTCTCTGTTCAAACGGTTCAAACACAATAGTCTTCTCTGTTCAAACCCAATAGTTTTTGTTTCATGACTAATAGTACAGTGCAAATACTGTAGTAAAACCTTGGATTTTTGAGGCCCAGATCTTCCGCACATTTCCCTTACAAGCTAGGAATTGCCTCTAAACTAGGAAAAACAGTGTTATTAGGAGAATTAGAAATAATGTATGTAAAGTACCTGTACATAGTAAGCCTCAAAAAGTAGTTATTTTATATAATTTTAAGTTAGCACCTAAAATAGCATGTTATAAGAAATGGAAAGTGATATACACTATACAGATGAATAATTACTAAAAATTTAGAATATTTTGAAATATATATCATGCATATAACTAATTAGTGAAAAGCAAAAAGTGAACAATATTAAAATATTCAACTCAGTTCTATAAAAACTATAACAGCAAAATTAAGTTAATGAACATAAACTCTTAAGAAGGATGGAGGTTAGGGACATAAGGACTGGAGCAACCCTACAGACTCTAATATTTCTATGTTTACTGCCACAAACTGAAGATGCTTACTAACTAATGACCATATAAGGGTCTTGTTAAGCATTTTAAATGAATGATTATGGGCAATGTACACTTCATTTCTTTTTTAGTATAACTTCTCATGAGAAACTTATGAAGGTCAATATACCCCTTTGCCCCCAAATTCTGGAACCCATCAGCTTATGCAATTCTACCACTTTTTTATAAATAGCACGTGTATTTAATAGGCATTTGTGTTCTGCCTAAACGCTCAAACCTTTCTGGTTTTATAAAAGAGGTGATAATTCTACCTTCTGCAGGTTCTTTGTTCTATCAATATAATACGTATCCACCTCCATCCTTGCTATTGGATACAATATGAGTGTGGTTCTAAAACAATAGTTTAATTTCCCTCATATTCTTCTTTGCTTTCTCAAGGCCTTCTGATAAATCCTCTATGTCTCTAATATCTATTCAATGGTAGTTTCTATTACCAATTTCCAGCTATTTCTTTTCTTATTATCCCCTAAAAGACAGACTTAAATTCAACACATATATATTAAAACAAAATTCTTGTGGTTGCTGAGAAGTTTATTTTGTTAATTCTTTATAATTGAAATTTAGATCTGCTTATGTTATTTCAAGACAAATTCAAAGTTGTGTACTTATCCAATGGTATAAAATAGAAAGGCAAGTGTTTTAGAGCATGATAGATTATATTATACCCTTAGATTCAAACTCACTATAAACAGAAATTTTGTTTTTCTAATTTGTCAAACTACAAAGAGACTGGCATTCTTTTCTGTAGATGACCACATGCCTGAGGAGCAGACTATAAGAACTGAACAAAAACACGTACTTATTGTTGAACAAATCGTATAGTTTACCATTATTTTAAATGGGCTTACTGTTATCCTGGTCCCAGTGTTTCTCATTTAAAGAAAGACAATTCTTAGTCATTTGTACCATCTTATACATGGCAAGACATTTAGCATCCTTAGTCCATAAAGCACTCAATATAATTAGGACCCCCCTTCCTCAGTATTGTAACAAGAAAAAAACACTTTCCTCCTCCTCCCCTTTGTTCTATATGCCTCATTCATTCCAAATGTTGTAATTGAGCACTTGGATAAATAAATCACAAATGAATTTAAATAGTATTATGTTTGGACAATGAAATAATCTAGTTTTGTTGTTGGGTACTACTCATTATCCATATAATAGAATACCATCAGTACAACTTTTAATCATCTCACATATGTACATGTACAATCTTTGATAGATGCTATACACTATTCCACCATAGCCAATGTCCTTTTACTCCTGACTAATGCTCTACTCCACTCCTAAACTCTAATATTCCCTAGAATGTTTTTAGGCCTTCCCAGTTCTACTCCCCACCTCACTTTGCCTTTTTTCTATGTGTTTCTGTCTCAGGAATTTTTTTAATCCTGCCCTAAACCTCCACCAGTCCTCTTCAGTACTTGAAAGCTTTATGCAACAGAGAGTTGGATTTTGTAACAATAGATCCTTTAAAGAAATGGATAAAAAGAGCCTCCCTTCTTACTTTTCTTTTCTACTTGGACAAAACTTTTCAACAAATGTAACATTGTTTCATAGTATTCCCTAAGGGGGCTTCCCTGGTGGCACAGTGGTTGAGAGTCCACCTGCCGATGCAGGGGACACAGGTTCGTGCCCTGGTCCGGGAAGATCCCACATGCCGCGGAGCGGCTGGGCCTGTGAGTCATGGCCGCTGAGCCTGCGTATCCGGAGCCTTGCTCCGTAACGGGAGAGGCCACAGCAGTGAGAGGCCCACGTACTGCCAAAAAAAAAAAAAAAAATCATAGTATTCCCTAAGGACAGTCATACCCTCTCTATCTAGTCCTACAACAACATATGAGCAGAACTAGTATGAGAACAATTTGACTGCCTCGTTGCAAAGGATGTAGATTTTATACAGTACTTTTACAACATGTTCAAGTGTCTCAGAGAACATAAGGTGACAGGATAAATGACTATCAGTTTTGTGATCTTTCACAGTGGTTAAAATGTCTGTTGTAGTTTTTAGGTGAATTTTAAAAAGTTTGAGCCAATTCTCTTAAGACTTCTACTCAAGAATCTGTGTAAACAAACTTGAATCATCAGATTGAACCTGAATTCCAAACTGTTTCATGCTCATCTCTTTCTGTTAAGAGTATCCGTAATGGCCCTGTCATTCAACTCTACCACTTATAATGTCATAGAGACTACTGTCATTCAAAAGCATGGTTAACAATATTTTCAGATAACACTGTCATTCAAGTGTGCTGTTTATAATGCTCCTGAGATCACTACTAAGTTACTGTGCTTTGACAGGTCTATTGATACCATTTTCTTGACCTCCAATTCTCCCAGTACCATTGATAACACTGCTATTTTGCTAACAGAGTTAATAACAACTTGATAGCACCATTATTTCCTTCCTTGCCAGCCCATGTTTCTGGACCTGTTGCTAATATTGATAGGCACTACAGTCTTAATAAATTCTAATTCAAACCTCATTCACCTAGCCAGACTAAAAATGCCACTCTATGACTAAGGGAACAAAGGTAATTCTTTTATTATTAGAAAGAGCTTTGACGTTCAAAACATTATACTCATTCTTTACTCCCTGCCCATTCATTCTTTCGCTATATAGTCAGACAATAACAAAGCTAGAAAGAAGTTCCTGAAATTAATTTAGTCTACTATTTCTCAGGCTAGTGATGCAAGATTATTAAAGGTCAACAAGGTCTATAAGAACTCTTTTGTGTTTTCAATCTAATGATAATCTTTTAAAATTATTTCATCAGTTATAAAATATAAGCTTTATGTCTAGAATTATAATTTGCTACTAAAAGCCATTTTTTATAGAACAGTTTCAAATGTATTTCAAAAACATTAATACTTGAAGGTATGTAAAAACTGCTTTCCTCTAAAAGAGGTCTAGCAATTACTCAGATTAAGATAATCATTGTTCTTTCTGGTCAGAACTAACCTGAAGTCAATCTAGAACAATGAACAGCTGGTTTCAAAATGTTTGAGGAAGTGTCTATTTGTTTGATTGACCTTTGTGTTCTCCACACACAAACAACAGGCACTCTGGAAATATGTGGATGGGTGGATGGATGGACGGATGGATGGATGAATAAACAATCTCCTGGTAATATATTTAGAGATCTCACAAGAGAAATAAAAGGATTTCTGGATTTTACTCAAGATGTAGAAAGCTGGAAAGAGCATTGTTTCCACACTTTTAACAAAAACAAAAAACAAACAAACAAAAAAAACCTGCCAGACAATCTGGATATTCACAATTATCTTGAGCCCATTAAAGAGCGGACAACAAAGAAATTATTGGTTAGGTAACTAACAAACCAGAAATCTAATGAAAGACAGGTGCCTCCTTGGAGAAATGGGATGGGAGTGATACTTTACTTGAGCAGATACCTCCAGGCACCAGTAAGAATTCGACTACAGTTTTTAATGAATTGCTAAAAGTTGTGTGAAGTAGTAAGAGGACAGAATTCCTGAGGGCTACAGACACCAGGGAAATAAACATCCACTTGGAGGATTGTCTTCCGGGACCTCCCAGATACTCACAAAAAAAGACTGATGAGGCTCTCTCCTAAGAGAGCCTATGCATATGGTGTAGAGGCCTGGGTGAAATGGATATTAGCCGCTGTGGGAGAGGTACAAAACCCCACTCAGTTCCTTCCACTATCTTCCTACAGATCAAAAGCCTTAAATGACTTGGAAGAGGGGGAGAAAAGAACCTTAATAAAGACTAATCACACTGAGGGAAGTGAACAGAAAAACAAGTGACCTGGGTAAGGAGAGGGATCACTAGAAGGACCTTCCATCAAGATCCAGGGAAATATTGTCTACCTAAGACTAAGGCATAATCAAAACAATAGAAAACTTAACCCACCCACATCACTATACTGGTAAGAGCCAAATATAAGAAACTATCGCTTACAGTGGGGCAAATACTTAGAGAACTTCTCTGAAGCACAGCACAAAGGAATGATCTAAAACTGAGTATAAAACAGACACATAGAAAAACCTACAGACAAAGACCCCTACCAAAAACAAAAGGAATTTCCACTAGAGGAATTTGAAGATTGTGATAATCTAAGGGTATCCATAGCAGCAATTAAAGCTAAACCCAGGTCAGTTCCCAAATAGACTGACTCAACCCCCACAGTAGAGGCAAGCATAAAGAAAAGTATGCCCATTTCTAGGAATAAAAAGTATTTATCTCAGGCTCTACTTGAGTTCTACACAGTGTCTGACTTCTTACACAATAAAAATAAAAGGCATACAAAGAAATAAAAATAAACACACTTTCAACAGGCAAAGCAGTCAACAGAACAAGACTCAAAGAGATTTTTAAACTATTATTTTTAGATTAAAAGCTTAAGTGGAAAGGATAAAAAAAAATGTAAGATCAAAAGGTAAT
Source organism: Mesoplodon mirus (assembly GCF_964341445.2). NCBI lineage: Eukaryota > Metazoa > Chordata > Mammalia > Artiodactyla > Ziphiidae > Mesoplodon > Mesoplodon mirus. The sequence goes on from NC_138984.1 coordinate 50,678,944, forward strand.
TTCAGCAAAGAGATGGAAGCTATAAGAATTAAATGGAAATGCCAGATAAACACAGTAAAAGATACAATGCTTTTGATAAGCTTATCAGTAGACTCAACACAACCAAGGAAAAAATTAGTGAATTTGAAGATAGATCAAATGCAAGTATCCAAAAAAAATAAGGGAGAAAAAGAAAGAAGCCAACAAAGAAAACAGTCATCCAAAATCTGTGGAACAAATCAAATGGGCCAACATATATGTAACTGGAATCCCAGAAGTAGAAGAGTGAAGCAAAAGAAATATTTGAATAAATGATAGCCAAGAGTTTTCCAAAATTAATGGCAGACATCAAATCACAGATCCAAGAAGTTCAGAGAACAGAGCAGGATAGATATCAAACAGAGCACACCTAGATATATCACTTTCAAACTTCTAAAAACCAAAAACAAAGGGAAAAGAAATTCACTTTTAAACATAAACATGCAAATTAAAAGAATGAAGAATATGAAAATAAGTAAAAAGTTAAAAGACAGAAAATATGAAAACACAAACAAGTACCCTAGAGTAGCTATATTAAAATCAGAAAAGGTAAACTTCTGAAAAAGTAATATTATAAGGGATAAATAGAGTCTTATATAACAATGAAAGGATCAGTCATCCAAGAAATATAACTCTCCTAAATGTGTATTCATCTACAACAGATCTTCAAAATACATTCATCAAAAATTGATAGAACTAAAGAAAGGAAATGGACAAATTCATGATTATGTTTAGATACTTCAACAATTTTCTCAGTAATTGATAGAGGAAGGAGACAGAAAATCAGGGAGATTATATAAGACTTGGGCAATACAATCAACCAACTTGACCTACTTGACATTTATAGAACACTCAATCCAACAACAGAATGAACATTATTTTAAAGTATACTTTCACTATGATAGACCATATTCTGTGTCATAGCTATTTAAAATAATTTAAATTATACAAAATATATTCTTTGACTAAAATGGAATTAAACTAGAAATCATAAAGATGCCTGGAATATTCCCAAATATTTGGAAATTAAACAGTTCAATTTGAAATAACCCATAGATCAAACAGAAAATCACAAGGAAAATTTGAAAGTTTAACCTGAATTAAAATGAAATATCAATATTTTCAGGATGCAGTTTAAAAATGGCTTAATGGAAAAGTATAGCCTTAAATGATGATATTGGAAAGACAAAAGTTTCAAGTCAATAATCTAAGTTCCCACCTTAATAAACTAGAAAGTAGAGAGTAAATTGAACCCAACATATGCGGAAGGAAATAATAAAGAATAAAAATTAATCGAATTGAGAAGAGGAAAATTAAGGAAAAATATCAATGAAACCCAAAGCTAATTCTTTGATAGATCAATATATTGATAAATCTGTCATCACACTGATCAGGAAAAAAGTATATGAATTACCAATATTAGGAATGAGAGATACATCATTGCTATAGACATTACAATTAGTAAAAGAATAATATGAATATTTTGAGAACTTTTTGCCAAAAAATTTAACAAGTTTAATGAACTGACAAATTCCATGAAAAACAAAAACTACCAAAGCTCACTTATGAAGAAGAAGCCTAAATAGCCAGTCCTATATTTATTTTTAAAATTGGGTTTGTAGAATACAGCAGAGCAAGATGTCTTAACTTATGAACTCTATTAAACATTTAAGGAAGAAATACTAATTCTACAAAAACTCTCACAGAAAATTGAGGAGTGTCTATTTCCTAACTCATCCTATTCTAATGCCAAGAGCAGATAGACGTTACCAAAAACAGAAAAAGAAAAAAGAAAAACTGTAGATTTATATTAATCATGAACAACACAAAAAATTCTCATTAAAATCTAGCAAATTGAAATTTTCAGTATATGAAAAGGATAATGCATAAACTAAGTGCAGTTTATCCCAGGAATGCAGGGTTGGTTCAACATTCAAACATCAATCAATGTAACCCACCATGTCAACAGATGAAAGAAGAAAAATCACATGAATGGAATAGAAAAAGTCTCTGGCAAAGTTCAACATTCATTCAGGTAAAAGTTCTGAAAACTCGGAAAGAAGGAATTTCTTAAACCCCACAAAGGCCATCTTTAAAACCTATAGATAATATCATTCTTGTGGTGAAAGACTTCCTTCCCCTTAGGATCAGGAACAGACAAGGCAAAATTCAGTTTCCAGAATTTTTAATGTTGCCTTGAACCATGAAAGAAACTCGGCATTGTCTATGAGAAAGAGAAAATGTTCTTTGTTTCAGATCCCACAATCTAAAATTTGTAAACTCAATTGCATTAAATTCCAGGAAGAACTTGATTTTGGCACTATGCATTTACAATTTCTGTCTAAACTCTTTGTGCCCCCTTCTCCTTTGGGCCCTGTATTTCCTGCCCTTGAATAATCTTGTGCATGTCAGCTCTACACAGTGACTCACACTCTCTCCTGAGCTTATCTTCAATCCTGAGCCACAGAGGCTGTTTCTACAACTTCTTTCTATGCGACAGCTTAGATGTAAGAATTTTGCCTCCTAGGAAAGATTTTCCCCACATATATAATTAATTAAACTAATGTCAACTTGAGACCATATGGTAGGGGAAAAAACACTTACACTTATGTACAAACCACATGAATCCAAGTTTAGGCCCAGTTCATCTGTTGCACAAATACCTCCCTGGCTCTTAATGAAATTTGGGACAGTGGAGCAAGTGCTGCCTATAACAGTAACAGTTTTAACTGATAATCTTTCAAATACATTGTATCAGATACCCAACTCAGTTGTTTTGCTATTTAAAAAAATTTTTTTTTCAGTTCATCAATGCCTTAAAGACCTATAAAAAGCACCTTTCCTACAATCAAGTCATTGCCCTGGAAAAGCTGCAGGAGTGCAGTAAGTCTTAGCAGTGCTTTCCCTGAGGTTGTCCACTGCCTGTAGTTTAATCCTTGCATCAGCCATCTTCTTACAAAGGCCTCTGTGCCTCCCCAAGTTACGTTCATATTCTCCCATTTTCCTCTGATGAGGCCACTCACTCAGCTTCCTCATTGCCTACATGGAATACTGTCTAACAATATAAAACTAGCCCCTCTGCCACATACCAAGCCACCAGAAGCGATAGTTACCAATGCAGGACAAGCTGTCATTGCAGCTGAATTAAAGCCTTTGTTCAGGCCACAGCAGATAAAAGTCAATAGACAGTTTTTCTCCAAGGAACTAATAGAAGCTTCTACAAACCACCAATGTCAAAACGCCCTATACCCACACTGAAGCTCAAAGTCTCAAAACTTGGGAGTCTACCTATGTATATTTTGCTCAAGAAATTCCACTCTTGTTTTATTTCTTCATACTCCTGGTCCGTGCACCAAATGTTATTATCAATTAGAAGACGTAGTAAAGTGTATCCTTCCCCACACAGGTTCTGAACAAATAGAGGAGAGAAAAAGGGAGTGCAGATTGAGACCAAGTTATCTTCTTTATTACTGATAGAGGATGTGACTTTATATCTGTCAGCCCCTGATACGTGAAGATGTATACTCTGTCCCCCATTATGGACATGCTGGTCATCAGGCATGCCAGCAGTGCCTATCCCTACAGGAGAAGAAAATTTGCTTCATGCAAGGACCTTACTCCTAAGACAAAGAAGAAGAAAGCTGGACTATGCATGCCCAGTTTCTTCTTCCTAACATTACCAGTCAGATAAGTCACTGTTTCTTCTCAGGCCAGAGTGAATTGCAGGGGGAAGTGGGTGTGGAGAGGCCAGGAGATTGCATCAGTGGAGTGACCTCCATTCCAAAGGAGATACCAAAAGTGAACATAGGCATCATTCTCTGACACACAAAACCTTAAGTAGGTACAAATAGAGAAAGAGTAAATATCTTCTTTGGAAAGGTGAAGAAAAGTTACTATTAGGCTGCTGAATGGTTGACTGAATTTGTATAAAAGGCACAATCTACCAAAGCAAATGAAATTTTTTTTTTTTCTTTTTTGCAGTACTAGGGCCTCTCACTGTTGTGGCCTCTCCCGTTGTGGAGCACAGGCTCCGGACGCGCAGGCTCAGCGGCCATGGCTCACGGGCCCAGCCGCTCCGCAGCATGTGGGATCTTCCCGGACAGGGGCACGAACCCGTGTCCCCTGCATCAGCAGGTGGACTCTCAACCACTGCGCCACCAGGGAAGACCGAAAATTTTTAAAATAATATTTGTTCAGGAGGAAAAAAGAACCTTGTAATAAAAAATTAAAGTATCCTATTTTAATAACTACTAATCTCCACAAAATATTCGGGCCAGATAGTCGGAGTGGCAAAGCAGTTATCCCACTCCCTCTTTGGGAACTGAGAGCTCAAAGTGCTTGATGTCCTTGAGCCTTGTCCTTTAGAGCCATTCCTTCTAAGAATCAATCTGCAGATATTTGGTTTCCCCACACACACACATGCATTCTCTTTTACTGCAGAATTTTACTATAAATTGTAGTTCAGTTTTCAAGCTCCAACTAACTTTTATTTTTTGCTTTCTTTAGTTTTCTTTTTGTTTTCTTGCCAAATGACTCCATACATTCTTATTCTCTGCTTAGAAAGAGTCTCTTTTAAATCTTGAGTACAGTTTTATTATCAGACTTTGACTAGTCACTGAAGTGATAAAAAGTATCATCCAAGAGCATTGCCACAAAGATTACCATGGATATATTCTGTACCTAACAAATAAGATCTAAATTTACAGGAAACTCAACAAATGATGTGAACATTATTCTGCTTTTGTGGAATAAAACGGCAGGCAGAATCTACGAATACACATTTTCTGTGCCTGGAGGGAGACCTAGTTTTACTCTAATCGCAGGGAAGATTTCACATTTAGTGACATGAGGAGTGGGAATGGTAAGGGAAGTCTCTTCAGAGGAAGAGACTATTAACTTCCTAAGGACTCATACATAGCCAGAGAGATGTCTAATCCAAGGAAGAACTGAGTAAAGAGTGTTGGGGCTGTTTTATGCCTTAGTCATCAAGCCTTCCCTTTCCTGTGGAGGAAAGTGTTCTCACGTGATCCTATCCTAAGATTCCTGTGCAAAAGACAGTATCATTTAGTGAAAAGACCCACAATTATTTAGTTAAGAATATCTTGTGGTTACTTTCTATTTCCCATGCTAAGAAAACAATCCTTTAGCAGGTAAACTATCTTTATAAAGGTAAGTAATATAAAAAAAAGATGTAGGAGTCTACAAGTTAATTTTAGATGTCAAGTCTGATTATATACATTCTCAAATCAAATAATAATGCTGACAAACAGTAAAATGGATGCCAGTCGAGGTTTAAATTTATCTTTTAGTTTTTCAGGGAGCACAATAATTGTAGCACCTAGAGTGGAGTGAAATTCCCAAAAGAGACCCCACTTCGTCATCTCTCATAATGTGCACATTGCTGAAGTCTAGCCTAAAGAGGTCATTTTACAGAAATACTGTAAATATTATTTCTGAGTTGTGTTAATAGAGCAAACTATCTTCCTTTTATAGAGGTTATACTTCAGAAACAAAAAGGTACAAATGGCTCTTATATACAAAAGAGCTATCTACCCACCATATCCACATTTATGAATACAAAAATGCTTTGAAACTACAGTTTCTTTTTAAGTTTCATGAGTTCCCACATTCCTAGGTAGTGCTCAAGGTCAAATTAAGGCAAAGTGTCTGCTCTTCCCTTTCCTATCAGTGGTACATGACCAGCTCCTGTAAGGAAGAAAGTTGGGGATGGGACCCAGGATATTGATTCTCTGCCCCTTCCAGAGAAAAACCACAAGGTCACAATTGTTTTGATTTCTTTTCATACTAGGCAAGATTTTTTCACACTTACGTTTCAGATAAAAGATCATAAAAGTCACGGTTCCTGTCCTCAAACTAGCTATTACAATCTGCACCATGAGTTCTCTGATAAAAGTTTTCACAAGACACTATGGACACACAGAAGAGAGAAATTGAAAATCGTACAGGAGATTTAAAAAGGCTTCCCAGAGGGATCAATACTTGAACTGAGCTTTAAAGAAAGGAAATGGTAGTTAGACAGTGAGGAAAGAGGAATAACGTTGCATGTGTGAAGATCTTCCGGGCCACCCTATGGCTACACCACAGGCAGTGGCAGGAGAAGAGACACAATATAACAGACTCGGTGTCCATTCAGAGTTTGAATCTAACCCTGAACTCTGTATCTAGCCATTTCAGATTTAGTGCAACAATACCTTGGAGGCATCGTCAAGGGTTCACAGGTGTTCAGACTAGAGTCAGGCCTGAATATGAGACCTTCAGATGGGAGATCAAGGCACTGGCTTTGGGAAAGAATCAGCAAAAGATTTAAGAAGATTATAAGGCAGTAAGAGTCTCCTTGATTGGCAACTAGCTGGTGATTGTAAAAGAGGTTATAAGATGATGTCTGTGTCTCTGGTTTGGCAACAAGTCAGAGTGAATCATTTTTTGAGATATGAGGAAAAGATTAGGAGAGGAAGGAATGTGCTTACTTTTAGATATGCTACATTTGAAATATCCATGGGGCCTGAAAGTAGCTATATTTAGGAGGCAGTTAGATACAGTAATCTGAAAGAAAATGGGAACAGAGGAATAACAACAATAACATCAATATTAGTAATAGAGATAATAGAAGACATTCGAGCATTTTACCATGTTACAGCCACTGTTCAAAGTAATTACATGGATTATTTTATTTAAATCTTACAAGATACAACAAAGGTATTATTATTCTCATTTTACAGATAAGGAAAGGATGGATTAGAGAAGTTAATAATTTGCCTAATGTTACTAGTTGGCAATTAAAAGAAACCAGGATTTGAATCCACATGACCTGATTCCAGAGCCTCCATTTATTACTGATAGCACTAACAAAGTTGTAATTGAAATCACAGGTACATTTATAATCTCAACATTGAATGTCATGCTATTAAATCAACAATGTTTTAGTGTTTTATTATAGTAACAATAATTCAGTCAAATAATTTAATTTCCCCTGACTCCGTCTGCTGTCCTATACTCCCCCCATGATTTAGTATTGTGGGAAAACCACAATTTCTGTCATATTAGGATTTGAATAATTTGGAGGCGTGATTTATTTAACTGCACCTTGCCATTCTGCAAGAAGAAAGCTAAACCCAGTGGATCTCAGTTTTTCTAGCCAGCAAAGTTTTCTGCAGCATGTACGGTGGTGGGATAAATCAATACAAAAATAATGAGGTCTTTTTACAGTAGAAGTAAGCAAATTCAATTTGATAAAATATAGTTCATAGCTTAGGTACAGAAACATAGTTTCTTATTTAAAAACTGCAGTTTATAAGTTTAGTGATTCAACTACAACATTTCCAAGTCTTGTATAGGGTAAGGATCTTGTAAATGACAATGATAAAAATAATAGTAATAATAATGATAATAGTAACAGCTGGAGTATTGTGCCTGGAAAAAGCCAAGTAATGCTCTAAGAACTACATGAACTATCTCATTTAATCCTTACATTTTACAGATGAGGAAACTGAGGTATAAAGAGATGAAGTAATTTATGTAAGATCACACAGTAAATTAGCATGATCAAGATTTAAACGGAGGAAGGCCAAAGCCAAAGCCCAGAGTAAGCCTTGTGTGATGAACAATCATATCTGTCAACTTAACTAAGCCACAGAGTGCCCAGATATTTGGTTAAAAATTATTCTGGGTATGTCTGTGAGGGTGTTTACGCATGAAATTAATATTTGGATCACTACTCTGAGCAAAGCAGATTGTTCTCCCCAGTGTGGATGCGCCTTACCCAATCTGTTGGAGTCCTGAATAGAATAAAAAAGGCTAGGGGAAAATTCACTGCTTCTTCCTGTCTTCGAGCTGGAACATGATTCTTCTCCTGCCTCTGAACTCAAACTGAAACTTAGTCCATCATAATTGCAGGGTATCCAGCTTGCTGACTACAGGTCTTAGGACTTGTCTCCACAACTATGTGAGCTGGTTCCTTATAAAGAATCCATACATATATATGTATTCTCCTACTGATTCTGTTACTCTAGAAAAGCCAGACTCATATACCTGGTTTAGTCTTCAAAGACCTTTGTGATACCAGCTCTTTGAACATCATACTTCTGTGGTCACCAGAATGTAAATGTCTTCCAATCTTTCCTTCCTTATACTATAAGGAAAGTGGTGGCAAACCTTTATTTTTACTATATTATTACTAAAAAAAAATTTTTTTTACTATAAAAAGTGGTGGCAAACCTGGTGTTTTAAATTTTACAAGGCTTTCTATTAAATAAACTTGTAATCTATATTTCTATCATCAATGTCAGGGAAAGAACTTAAAGCCCATAATTTCTGATTTCCATAGTATCATGTATACAAAGCTAAAATTTAAACTACTTTCACAAATAATGTAGCATCTACTTAAAAGAAGCATTTTTCTCACAGTTCTGCTTTAAACTATCATTTTACTTCTCCAGTGAGCATGTGTGTGAACCTCTATAGATCAAATCATCATCACTGAAAAATGCATAAGCAGTAAAAGTAAGAACAAAAATGCCACTTCTGACATGAGTATTATATGTTGACTTTCTGTGACCAATTGAAAGCATGATAAACATTGCTCACAAAAATGGACGTATTTTTTCCACGCAGTGAATATAGGGTTGTTTATACAAATAATACATGCTTATTGTGAATAATTCAAAGAGTACATACAAATATAAAGAAGAAATCAAATGTTATTTGGTCTCCCACCAATCAGAGTGACCCCTGCTTGCTTACATGCTGGTGATCATTCTGTCATACATGTTTGTATGAATATATATGGAAGAATTTATGTGAATAACATCCATTATCTTATATAAAAGAAATTACCTCACGTGTTCAATTTTTTTCATAACTACCTTCCTTACACCCACATGTCTGCTCACTCCAAAAGCCATGTTAAAAATCTAATTTTTCCATGTTTTTCTCCATACTATTATAACCCTGGGTAGACTACAAATCACAGAATGGCTGGTACAGTTCAAATGTACTTTTTAAAATTCTTTAATATTCTCCCATACAGCTATTCAACATACTTTCAGCCTTTCCTCTCTGGATGGCACTCACTTTTTGTTTCCAATTCAATGCTGGCATAACATTCTTTGCACATGTTCTTAAAATTTGGTATATTTATTTTTATGTTCTAGATTTCCAATTGGGAAATTGCTGGTTTGAATGACCTATGCATTTTTAAATTTTAATATACAGTTGACCCTTGAACTATGGCAGGGGGTTAGGGGCCCCGACCCTCTATGCAATTGAAAATATTGTATATAGCTTAGAGTCGGCCCTTTGCATACACTGTTCCTCTGCTTCCTTGGATTCAACCAATACAGACTGCGCAGGACCAAAGTATTTACTACTGAAAAAAATTTGCATATAGGCAACCCACATATTTCAAACCTGTGTTGTTCACGGGTCAACTGTGTATTGCCAAACAGTTCTACAAAAATATGGAAACACTTCATATTACCATCAGCAATATAAGAGGATACCTATTCCCCACATTCCCTCTATAATAGTTATATTTGAAATTTTGGTCTGTTTGATGGATATAAATGAGAGCTCATTGTGATTTTAACCAGTATTTTACTATTGGAGGATTTGAGATTTCATAGTTTCATTGGCCATTTGGGCTTGCCCTTCTTTGCACTGTTTTTTCATATTCTTTGCTGCTTTGTCTATGAGTTGTCTTTTTATTGTCATTTTGTAAGCACCTTCTGTGTATTAAATAATATGGCATCAGCATTACAAACAACTTTTTCTAGATATCTTATTTTTTAACTTTTCTTAGAGTATATTTTGTCAAAAATTTTTTCATTTGTATATAATCAAATCATAGTCTTACTTGATTGTCTGTCTTTACTTTTGCAGCATTTGGATTTTTAACCTTGATTCAGATGTTTTCACTTACCTACTTATACTTGCAGGGTTCTAGAATTTACTTGGTATTTTTTTCTTACATTTTCATCTTTATTCCACCTAGAATTTATTTTTGTATACATTGTTAAATGGGTTCGTTTTAATTTTCTTCTGGTTGGTGGCCTGTTTTCCTATATCACTGATTAAATAGCCTGTTCTTTTCTCACTGACTTGAACATAGATTTTTTTTTTAAGCTAGGACATTTACTTTCATTTTTATATTAGACTTTTCATATCAGATTACCCTATATTGGTTGAGCAAGTGAGATATTCCCATAATTTTACGAAGCCTTTCTTGACTTTTAAACTGATTTGTTATTGAGCATTTTAACCAAGACCTTCCAGATTTCACCAAGCTTTAGATATAAATGAAGTCACCCTGACAGTTATGCCTGAATCTTTGCAATAGGAAAAAAAAGTAATCTTTCTAATAGAAAACTAGATTTTTAGAATTAAAAAAATAAATTGTCATAGACCTAAATCTAATGCTCTGAGCCCCCAGACTCAACTAGGAAGCCCAATTCTTTGTGGAGTCTCTCTCTTCCAAATATTTGTGCAAATCACCTAGGAGAATTTCATAAAAGTGTCTATAATGAGTATTTCTTACTAATTGTTAATTTGGCTTCCAAGCTTACAGTGTACCTCCCTTGCCACTTCAGTGCTCCTTAAGCTAGAACTCTGCTTCCAATGGCCAAGCTACCAATACTACCTTAAAACCGGACTGCCTAGAAAACTGAAGATCCTTCCTCTTGTGTCTGCAGACTATGAAGTTAAAGAGAATATATCTGTTTATGTAAAACAGGGGATGGAGGCAGGAAAACAAGATAACCCAACAAATAACTTGGGCCCTAAAGTGATACAGGATTTATAGAGACAGCTTTCTAAGTTCATACATGACATACTTTCCTTTCTAAGAGCATGTACTTCCCAGAAAGATGTCTAGGTGAGTACAGGTTTCAGTATTAGCTGCCATGTTATATACCAAACAACCATGAACTTGAGTCCTGCCACCGACTTGAGCACCTCAGGCCAGATTCTTCCTCTTACTATGGTAAACGTTTTCTCACTAATCTCTTAGTAACCTACTTTCTGTCAACGCTACAACTAACCTTACATACCCATCAGGTGTGTCTCTATACATCTGAATTCCAAATGTTAACAAAGTACTTTTTTTCCCCTTCTCTATACATTTAAAACAACAGATGGACAAGAGGTATGTGAGGGACAGAGAAGCCCTGCCAAGGAATAGACCTTTATTGTGCCTTAGCTGGCACACTCTTCAAAACATGTATCAAGAGTCCTAGGTTTAAAACGTTCACTTTGAACTGATTTACCAGCACTATAAATTCCTATTTAAATCACAAACACAGGGTTATCAGTAATATGCTCTATAATATGGTTCTGGACAAAAGACTGATAAGGATTTTGTCTTTGGGTAGTAAGTCCAGACTACAAAGAAGGTCTATCTTTTCCAAAGAACTTCTATATATCTTTCTTGGTTCTGTTAAATAATGCCACATAGATTCTGCTTTCTGAGCCATACTCCCCTTGAATAAAAGTATTTTTATATTCATTTCACCATTTCTTTGCAATTCAGAAATAATCTTATTGGTGGAAAGCAAGTCAGAGAAACAAACATGTATATAAGTTTTATTGATATAGGATGCTCCCTTGAAACTAATGTTTTGGAAGATTTTCTTCTATTTTACAAATATAATATTTCAAGGCCAAAAGTGAATTGCTTGTTTCTCAATAATTTAAAATTCATAATTCAAGATGAGGTCTACACTCATATCAGCACTTCATTGTTTTGCCCATGGTCCAAGATGATTAGAATCTGACCACGTTCTCTGAAGAGTTAATTTGGCTCTGTTGTTGAATATGTATAATCATTTTCACTTATAATCACTGAAAGAACCTTAAAACATACATTTTCTTCAAAAACAAAGTATATCTGAGCAGTGTTTTTAGGCCTCTTTTGATACATTTTAACTGATTTATCCTTTAATTAACCTCACAAGACAATGTTTTTGAAAGGCTGTATGGCAGACATACAGGGAAAATGCAAAGCAGGATTCATGTATACCACTTTGGCAAAACTAAAGCAAGTAGAAAAAGTGAGAAAAGAAATGATGATATCAGCTTCTAGTATCTGAAATAGCCTAGTTATTTCCCTTTCCGTCATCTTTGTTTTATTTTCATCAACATCTACAAGCTGTTTGCAATTGCTGCAAAACACATCCAGAAATAGTGTCAAAAGAAATCTTTTCAATAGGAAGAAAACTTGCTTAAACTAAGTGTCAGGTTGCTTCACTTTTTGGAAGACTTCATTCCCTCTTGGCTTTTAAGAAATCTTCTTCTACCATTCAGAAAATTTAATAGGTATTTAATTTAATGGATGTCATGTTGTCTTCCAAAAACCTCACGCCTTCATTTTTGTAGCTAACCTTACCAATAAACCACCTGAGCACTTCAGCTAAACATTCATTTAGCACATCACAAATCCAGCAGACCTTGACTACCTTCACAACAAGGCAAATAAATATGTTAAAGGACCATCCTAATGTTCTCATTTTGAAAGTCAAGAAACATTAATTTAATATCTAATTCATCACACTGAAAGGGCATATGCCCTCCAAAACCCCCAACTAACTCGATCCTCCCTGCCCTCCAGGCAAAAGAGGAGAATGGAAGCCAGCACAAGGGTAGCCCATTTATTAGAAATTAGCTCAATATTATATCACACTAGGTAAGTGTCAAGAATGGAGCATGCTTTTTATCCTAACTCTTCTTGCAATTCTGACTCCATCAGTAAAATATTCAGCTCTTCTGGTGAGAGCAAGGCCCAGGGTTTTGGGTCCTTAGGGGTAGAAACAGCTTAGCTTTATGAGTGAGCCTACTAAATTAGTAGGTTATGCTGGGGGGCACACCAAGGTTAAAGCTGTATCATCCAGGGTCTTACCATGAGACAGAAACATAGCCAATCATTTCAACAAATAAGAAGCAAATAGCCAAATAGACGGAGAGATATACCATGTTCTTGGACTGGAAGAGTCAACATTATGAAAATGACTCTACTACCGAAAGCAATCTACAGATTCAATGCAATCCCTATCAAACTACCACTGGCATTTTTCACAGAACTAGAAAAAAAATTCACAATTTGTATGGAAATGCAAAAGACCCTGAATTGCCAAAGCAATTTTGAGAAAGAAAAACGGAGCTGGAGGAATCAGGCTCCCGGACATCAGACTACACTACAGAACTACAGTAATCAAGACAGTATAGTACTGGCACAAAAACAGAAATATAGAGCAATGGAACAGGATAGAAAGCTCAGAGATAAACCCACGCATATATGGTCACCTTATCTTTGATAAAGGAGGCAGGAATATACAGTGGAGAAAAGACAGCCGCTGCAATAAGTGGTGCTGGGAAAACTGGACAGGTACATGTAAAACTATGAAATTAGAACAATCCCTAACACCGTACACAAAAATAAACTCAAAATGGATTAAAGACCTAAATGTAAGGCCAGACACCATCAAACTCTTAGAGGAAAACATAGGCAGAGCACTCTGTGACATAAATCACAGCAAGATCCTTTTTGACCCACCTCCTAGAGAAATGGAAATAAAGACAAAAATAAACACATGGGACCTAATGAAACTTAAAAGCTTTTGCACAGCAAAGGAAACCATGAACTAGAAAAAAGACAACCCTCAGAATGGGAGAAATTATTTGCAAATGAAGCAACTGACAAAGGATTAATCTCCAAAATTTACAAGCAGCTCAAGATCAAAAAAACAAACAATCCAATCCAAAAATGGGCAGAAGACCTAAATAGACATTTCTCCAAAGAAGATATACAGATTGCCAACAAACACAGGAAAGAATGCTCAACATCATTAATCATTAGAGAAATGCAAATCAAAACTACAATGAGATATCATCTCACACGAGTCAGAATGGCCATCATCAAAAAATCTACAAACAATAAATGCTGGAGAGGATGTGGAGAAAAGGGAACCCTCTTGCACTGTTGGTGGGAATGTAACTTGACACAGTCACTATGGAGAATAATATGGACTTTCCTTAAAAAACTTAAAATAGAACTGCCAATATGACCCAGCAATCCCACTACTGGGCGTATACCCTGAGAAACCCATAATTCAAGAAGAGTCATGTACCAAAATATTCATTGCAGCTCTATTTACAACAGCCAGGACATGGAAGCAACCTAAGTGTCCATCATCAGATGAATGGATAAAGAAGCTGTGGCACATATATACAATGGAATATTACTCAGCCATAAAAAGAAACGAAATTGAGTTTTTTGAAGTGAGGTGGATGGACCTAGAGCCTGTCATACAGAGTGAAGTAAGTCAGAAAGAGAAAAACAAATACTGTATGCTAACACATATATGGAACCTACGAAAAAAAAAGGTCATGAGGAACCTAGGGGCAAGATGGGAATAAAGATACAGACTTACTAGAGAGTGGACTTGAGGATATGGGGAAGGGGAAGGGTAAACTGGGACAAAGTGAGAGAGTGGCATGGACATATATACACTACCAAACGTAAAATAGATCGCTAGTGGGAAGCAGCCACATAGTACAGGCAGACCAGCTTGGTGCTTTGTGACCACCTAGAGGGGTGGGATAGGTAGGGTAGGAGGGAGGGAGATGCAAGAGGGAAGAGATATGGGAACATATGTATATGTATAACTGATTCACTTCGTTATAAAGCAGAAACTAACACACCATTGTAAAGCAATTATACTCCAATAAAGATGTTAAAAAGAAAAAAAAAAAGAAGCAAATAGCCATGTGTGAACTGCTTATGGAAAGGACCACATGGTAGAGAGTTGCCAGTGGCCTCTAGGACCTGAAGGTGGATTCCAGCAAGCAGTCAGTTAGATACCGGGGCCCTGAGCCATACAACCACAAGTATATACATTCTGCCAAAAACCTGAATGAGCTTCAAAGATGGTTCTTCCCTAGTTGACTTTCCAGATGAAAATACAGCCCAGCTGACACCTTGATTGCAGCCTGGCAATACCCAGAGCAGAAAATCCAACAGAAATTGTGAGCAAATGAATGAGTGTCAAGTTGCTAGACATGTGGTAATTTGTTATACAGCAATAGAAAATTAATACATACCCCTAGGGCTAAGGAACATGCCAACAAAGTAGAAACTCCGAAACTGAGAGAAGGAAATTTCCCATTAAGGATGAGACATAGACTTCTGTGGAGATGATGAACTACTGAAGCAGTGTGCCACCCACTGTTCTGATCAAGAAGAAACTTTCTGGAGACCACTCACCACTATATAATCATGCAAGAATGGACACTTCAGGACCCACTACATGCCAGTAGGCTTGCCACCACACAGGAAAAAAACAAAAATGAGAAAACTCTCTTCACCCTCCCTCAGGCTTACCACCTCCCCTCCAGAGACCCCTGTTAGCAGAGCCTAACTCAAGCCAGCTGAGCAAGAATAAAGTCTGAGGGTCCAACTGCAGTATCACAAAATAGACAAAGGGGTGTGGGCTTTCAGCTGAGAGGCAATAAAGTAGTCATTGGAATAGTGTCTATAGTTATAACTCCTAAGGTCATTTTCAAACAGGCCCATGTATCCTGACAGAGGAAGAAGGCACAGTAAGAAGGAAAAGGGGAAATTGCTGCATATTGAAATCAGAGTTAAAGGCCAGTGTAAGAAGACAAGATCTTTTCTCATTCCCTAACATGTTACTGAAGAAACAGAACAACAGGGCAGACAGGGCTCTGACCCCTTCCTCCTCTTCACTTACACAATGGACTTGAGGATTCAGCATCTCAAAGTTGCAAAGTAAGCACATGATGCCTGGAGTGCCTGAAAATATGAACAGTGTCTCATGATAGAGTGTTATTAGTTTCTTCTGTCATATTATTTAGTTTCTCACTTGATTTTTTTAATAGCACCCTGATTTTTTCAACAATGCAAATTCGACTATAATCCAGTTTAAAAAATGGCATCAGCATTATTAGCATTTTATTTCCCTCACGTACCATTTTCATTGCTATTCTAACATAATTTCAAGTATTCATTAAAATATAACCAAAGCCTTTGACCTTAAAATTAACCAACAAAAGAAACATTAGGAAATTCATAGCACTTTGCAAATGTTCTGACTTGCTTAGCCCATATTATCATGTCAAGAAGCCTATAGCTTTTTCAAAATTTTTTCCCTTGGGGTTCAAGTCAGCAACTACTTACACAGACTGTAATATTTTTAAGCAATTAAAATAAAGTGAAAGAGCTCCCATAACTCAGTATAGAACAGAGTTTAGAAAGATTAGCCTTCCCTTCCTATCTAGAGTATTTGTCAGAGATGTCTAGTTTTACTAGACTTACACATGCAAAAATGTGTTCACACATGCATACACCCACACTTACTCCCATGCTGATGCTGCTAAGTTTGTTGTAGCACAATAATTAACTATTTGAGTACTGAACTCACAAGTGTATTTTATCAAAGACAGAAATTCAAACCACAGCAACATAAAAAAATTATACATATTAGCACTCATAATTATGCAGCACACACATATGCTGACCCTGTTGACTCATTTGATGTAGTCAGCATTTTTTTCATCTCTCAGCTCTGACATTTTTTTGTATGTTGGCCTAATTCTTTTGCAGATAAGCTTTCTCCATTTGGTGGTGGAAAGTTAACAGGGAGGGCAAGAAATGTGAGATGTGGAGGTTTGGCTACAAAGAACTTCATAATTATATTGGACTCAGTAACTCCAAAGAAAAGAGTCTCTCATTCTGCATCTATATAGAAAATATCAAGGAATCACTCTGATTGGCCCAGTTTATGTTAAATATGCCTAGCCCTGAGCAAATTGTCATGACTAGGGCAATGTGATATGATGATGGACTAAGTCTAAAGTATATTCCCATCCCTGGCCATGGCAATGGAGTACTGAATTGGCCTCCCCACCTGAATGAGTGGAGAGAGGAAGAAATGAGATGCTTTACAAGAAAAGGGAGTGAAGGGATTCCCATCAAAAGGAAATAAACATTGTACACTATAGGTGCCCTCCATGGCAGTGGTGACACCAGCTAATCCAGTTAGCCATCATGGAATAGGCTTCTTCAAATTGTTGAGTTGGAGAGAATCATAACAATTCATAAAATTAAATGCTTTGTCCCTCACATTATGGTGGGTATGTTCATGTGTACATTGCCTAATGAAGAGCCAACTAAGTAGAAGGCTATCTAGGTCCTAACAGACAAAGATACAGGGGTCTCAGAAGATTCTATTATAAAATGTCTAAGAGATCTATCAGCTAAGCAAAGCACATCCACCTTCCTCCACTTTGCTTACTATATCCCTTATCTAATAACTGCTCTATGATAAGAAAGAAGCTTTATTAATCAGAACTCTACCAGTTGCAGGTGATAGAAAGTCAAGTCAAACCAACTTACGTAAAAAGAGAAACGTCTTTCTCCATGTAACTAAAAGCTTAGAGGGATATACAGGTCATTTAGAGGGCACTCAAATTACATTGTAACCCCATGTTCTGTCTCTTCAGGTCTCATCTCTGCTTTTCTCTGCCTTGGCTTTATAGTCAGGCCAGCTTTCTCCTCATAGTGGACAAAACGAGCACCAGGTTTATATGCTTTAGGTTTATATGGCCCTAGGGCTTGTAATCCCAAAGGAAAAGGGAGCATGTGTCTCAAGAGCAGAGAAGTCTTAGTGAGAATTCTAATTTTCTCTGATTGAGTTACATGCTCTTTCCTGAACCAATCATACAAACCAAGCACAAGTTTGGACATTTCTATCTTGAGTCCACTTGAGTCTACATGGAATAGACTCCTCATAGGAAAAAGGGGTTCTGTTAGTGGAAAGAAAGGATGTGATGGGCTGCCACACTTCAGTACTAAGGAAGGGCCAGTTGCACTGTAATTTGTAAGCCCAATATTGTAGGAACATTGTCTCCATGGTTCCAAAGATATATTTTCTCAAGACCAATTTGATTCAGATATTTTGATATAGCTATTCTGATAAAAGTTCCATTTTGGAATGAGTGAACCTCAGAATAAAGGAGACATTCTGTTTCATCCACAATTTGGTAATAATTTAAAACCTAAAATTGTCATTTTTAGGCCATGTTCAGATGTCTGTCATATAAATGGATGGATCAAAAAAGCTACATGCAAAAATGTAATAGTAAGTTAAATACTAGAGCTGTGATGTTATTTTATGGCATCTGCTCCAGGAGCTACTTTCTAGGATCTACCTGATTAGCAAGGACTAGAAAAGAACTCAAATCCTCCACAAGCAGGGACAACCAGATATCTATTAGACAAAATCAAGTATATTTACTGTGGCACTGTATCTCAGTGGCTATTTGATAACTGCTGTCTAATTTTCATACTGGTGAGGGTATGGACTCAGTGTTTCTCCCAGTGCATATCATCTGAGAATATATCATCAGGCACAAAACAATATTTTTAGTATCTCAAGATTTCTGCCTTATGTTGGACCATAATATCTTTACTCTTGTTCCTATAGTAAACATAATGAAATAAAATATAATATTTACATATAAAGATACTTTATAGATATCTAATGATATAAATAATATATGCCTAAAAACATTCATAATATACAAAGAGGAAGGTTTACCCTAGACCTATGCAATATGAGGATTTATTTTAGTTCTAATAAAAGACTTGGAATATTTGTATTTTAAATAAAAGGAAGCTTATTTCTATGTCTAGTAATAATCCTGAAGGTAGACAGAACAAGATTTATGTGGAGGTAGCATGTGCATGGATCCAGGATCTCGGTTTTTTGCTCTGTTGCATACAGTTTCCATTCTCAAGTTCAAAACCAAGATCTGTAGCCATTAGATTCGTCCTAACCTGATGGATGGAGAAAAAGACACAGAAAGGTGATTCCCTTGCCTTTTAAAGGGACTTGTTAGAACACACACACATTTCTGCTTACATCTCATTTGCCAACTGCAAACCCCATGGCCACAATCTAATTACAAGGAAGAATGGTGTAATTCTTTTAGATGGGTAGCAAAGTACCTAGCCAAATTTGAGCTCTTAAATATAAAAGAGTGTATTTTGCAAAGCAACTATAACCTCTGCCACAACCTATTTACCATTAATTTCAGGGAGACGGGAATTAATCATTAAGCTTACTTCTAAATATGTGTACTACAGGTATGAGAATAACTAATAAAGAATAAAATACTGCTTTTTTTTCTGTAACTGAAACTTATTAATTCACATTTTCCCATTATGTTCCAAATACTGGTGGGAGGGCAAACTCATTAGAAGTTATTAAACAAACACCAAAATATCCTACGAAAAATTGAGGTTATTTTTTCAAGGGCAATTTGCTATTTTGACTAATGTAATCTAGTGGTAGCTTTTTCTAGTATAATGTCACCACAGTTATGAAACATTTGAAAGTACCAGAATAAAATGGCACTAAGTTCTTCAAATCTATAAGAACGAAAATCATTTAATTAAGCTATTTAAAATAACTATAAGTTTTGTTCATCTGTGTGACCTTTCTAAATGTAAATTTTCTTGCTAGCAATTCTGTTAGCTACAGGCTTCCGAAAAACTACAAGACTGTATTAAAAATTTTTCCCCCAAAGGCTTAACTAGAGTTTCCAAGCCAATGAAGAATAGCATCATTACAGATATGACAGAGCTGACCCTCTATCAGTCGAGCACACAGATTTGCACTTTATTCAACCAACTTTCAACCAAATGACCAATAATGCACATTCTTAGTACAGTTAACTCAAGTTGTGGTCAGGAGCTTAAACATACCTAAATATTTTTAACTTTTTCCTCATTAAGACTATACTCTAGGGACTTCCCTGGTGGTGCAGTGGTTAAGAATCTGCCTGCCAATGCAGGGGACATGGGTTCAATCCCTGGTCCAGGAAGATCCCACATGACTCGAAGCAGCTAGGCCCATGTGCCACAACTACTGAGTCCGCATGCCACAACTACTGAGCCCACATGCCACAACTACTGAGCCCACGGCTTAGAGCCCGTGCTCTGCAACAAGAAAAGTCACCGCAATGAGAAGCCCACTCACCACAACTAAGAGCAGCCCCCGCTCTCCACAACTAGAGATAGTCTGCATGCAGCAACAAAGACCCAACACAGCCAAAAATAAATAAAATAAAGTAAATTAAAAAAAAAAAACTACACTCTAACAACAAATATTCTCCAGTTGAAGGTTAGGAGTCAGAGCTCATACATAAAAGATTTTAGGAGTAATGAAACAATCCAAGACAATGTTTTACCCACATTCATAATCTTGATAGTGTTATTTAAAATACAGCAGCAATAATAACAAATAAAATATTTAAGTAACACTAGAGAATTTATAAAATAAATCACAATATAGCAATATAATGGGATGTAATATAACTATAAAAAATCATGTTTCAATGATTTTAATGACAGAAGTTATTACCACAAAAAATTGTAAAGTCATTATTTTTCTGCTTATGAAAAATTACATACAGAATACTAGCAAGATACAAAATAATAATAGAGGAGAAAATAAATATCACCAACTCTTCCGCCACTTAGAAACTACCATGATAGGGAGATACACAGATAGCCAGCTAGAACTGTCTCTCTCTAGTAACATATCTGAAGGTAGGTAGAGCAGGCTTTGAATGGTAGTAGCATGCTTTTAGGAAAGCATGCTCTCACATTGCTCCACTGTACACAACTTCAATTCTGAAAGCCAGACCAAGATTATGCAAATATATACACACAGATCACATTGTGCATATATTTAACATATCTTGGTTAATGCGTAAGGTTTATATTTATGTAATATAATTAAATTTATTTATTTATTAAGTCCATGAGTACTAATACCTTGTCAGAATATCAACAATGGTTTAAAAACACGTTTCCACAACTTTATAGTAGTCTCTCGAATGAATAAAATAATTGATTAGCTAATGCTTTGCTGGTATTATTTTAGTTTTGTTTTTCATTTATTTGTTTTTATATAATGCTGTGATAGACAACTTGTACATAAATACTTGTGAGCATCATCAATTTTAGAGGAATAAATTTCCTTAAATGGACAAATATGAATATATTGAGCCTCTTGACACATATACAAAATTGCCTTCCAAAGTGTACCAATTTATATTTCCAAGAGAAGTGGGCTGTTACTTGGTATAATATTAAGTGAAGAGTATAATGTACAGAAGTATATACATAGAATGAAACTATTATAAATACATGTTTCAAATTTACCTATTAAGTACTCCTATACATCCATGAGTAAGGAAAATGACTAGAAGAAAATATATGAAAATGTTAACAGTGGTTACATTTAAATGGTGTGATTAAATGGGTAAGATTTTTATTTCTCGTGTTTTATTTTTTTCAAATTCTTTCAATTGATGTTTTACTTTTATAGTAAGATGAAAAATGTTAGTTTAAAAACCCATTGTATCTTTTTATGGCTGAGTAATATTCCATTGTATATATGTGCCACATCTTCTTTATCCATTCATCTGTCAATTTAACACTAGACATTTTATTTTTGATACCTCTTCTTATAATTTTTCCATTTATACTTATTATAAATTGTTAATGTTCATGTCCTAATTTTTGTAAAACCAGTACAGTATAATTTAGAAAACCTACTGATAATTCATAACATTTCTACAGTGCTGAGACGACAAAATCAGTATCTGAAAATGAGTGGTTTCATAAATACATTTTATTAACCACAAGTGTAGTAAATAGTCTTTGAAAATTTTCAAAACTTATTTAAATACTGAAAAAAATCATTGCACTAATAATGTCTTCTCTATGTCCTTTCTAGCTTTTAATAATTATTTTGTAATTATAGTATCACTGCGGTAGTAAAGTTCCTGACATATACCACAAATTTCTTTTAATAGAAAACCCTACAAATTCATCCTAGAGAAGGGCCGTTAAGAATTTGTAAAAATGAATATATAAAAAGTGTAATTGCTTTTTGCATTTATCACCAGTGACATTGTCATTATCATTATTAATCTGTCTCTGTACATTACAAGTACTTTGTTATAATTAATGATCCATTTCTCATTGAACAACACTCTGCCTATGTCTTCCTTTATTAAGCTAGTATTAAGCAAACACTTTCCAAAATGTAATTCCATATCATAAATATTTGTATTTTCTTCTGTATTTTCCTAATCATCAGTATGTATGATTCTAATTTCTATTAAATAATAAATTAGTTATAAAGGATCCATATCTACTACCTCTTTTATTAACCATATAATTATTTTTTCCCTTTTTTTTTTTGAGTAGTAAGTTAAAATTCATCATTCTTCACCCTTTGGTGCTTGCTTGCCCTTTCTGTTTATTCATTACTAGGAACAGACATTGTTTCCTACTACAGCCTAGTCCTTATCTCTTTATTACCAATGATGAGTTATATCCACTCTAATGAATACAAAGAGCTTCAAGCAGATGGCCAGAAAATATGTTTTTTTCAAGTGTTTTTAAATTTTTTTTAAAGTACTGCATTCTCCTAGATGATTCTGAGAAACAATTAGCAAAGATTGGATTTTTTTTGCAAGTTACATTATTTACAGTTCTAGTAAGGTACATGTTGAATTACAATAAAATGTACATATTTAAAGTGTACAATTTTATATGTTTTGATAGAAAATTACACCTGTGAAGCTATCACCATAATCAATAAAATGAGTATATCCCTCAACCTCAAAAGTTGCTCATGCCCTTTTGTACTCCTGCCCCCTTTTTCCCCAAGCAGCCACTAATCTGCCTTCTTTCATTAGAGATTAACATGCATTTGTTAGAATTTTACATAAGTAGAAACATACATAAATGTATGTACTCTTTTTGTCTGGCTTCTCTCACTCAGCATAATTATTTTGAAATTCATACATATTGTAGTATCTATCAGTAGTCATTCCTTTTTTATTGCTGAGTAGCATTTAATAGTATGGATATACCATAATTTGTTTATCCATTCACTGGCTGATAGACATATGGGTTAATTTTTTTTTTAGGACTTCCAGATTACTTTTTTTTTTAGTTACATTTTGCAGTTATTACAAATAAAGTTGCTATTAATATTTACATGCATGTCTTAAACAGACATATACATTCATTTATTTTGGATAAATACCTAGTGCTCAAATGGCTGTATCATATGGCAGGTGTACATTTAACATAGACATGACACTAAAAGTTAAATTGATAAAATCAAAAGTTGATAAATTCAACTTCAAAATTTTTTCTCTTCCAAACAATTAGTTAAGAGAATTAAAAGAGAAGACACAAACTGTGAGAAAATATTTTCAAATCATCTGAGGAAAGATTTGTATCAGAAATATATGAAATGTATGAAGAACTCTCAAAACAACTTTTTATAAATTAATAAATTTTTTTAAAAAATAAGCAATTTTTAAAAAGTTACTTTAGAAAAGGTGTAAAAAGCCTACAATAAGCAAAGCAAAAGTTTAAATGCAGCCCATGACTTTGATCAAGAAACACCTTTCATCTATTGTCCAGTCTGAAGAATTAAGAAACGCAACACTGTTTTCCTATTCCCAAATCTGACACATTATTCTATTTTGAATAAGCCATAAAATTACAATTCTGGTTCTAGTTTCAAACCAAACCACTTTAAATTTTACTTTTTTTTTTTTTTTGGAGCATCAACTAAGTGACAGGTCCTGGGATAGTCTCTTGATACATAAATGAATACGATGGTGCTTCTGACCTTGAGAAGCTCAAAGTAAGCAGGTTTATGATTTTGTCTTTGCTTGTGATGATTTACCCAAGGAGATTCTTTCATTAGGAAGCTTTATGTCTCCTAGCTTGATTGTGGCAACCGAGCTGCCAAGTTCCTGTAGCCAATTATCTATTACCTGTTACCAGAGAGTTTTAAGGGGTGCACAAGTATTCTTTCTCTCAAAATATCACATAGTCCTTCAAACAACTTTTCATCTCTCCTATGTGTAGTCCCTCCACATGATTTCTCTCAAATGAAAACTGGAAAATTCAAATTGATTTTTCCCTTTTTTTTCTACTAATGCAAAATGGATACAGGTTTGCTAAATCCATCAATGACCTTCCGAGTTGACAAATTAGTTTCTATGCTTTTTGTACTGCTTCAAAGCATTTCCCAGCGTGACCACTCCTTCCTTCTTAAACCTTTGGTTTCTATGATAGAGCCCTATTCTTGTTCTTATAACTCCCTGACCCTTGCTTTCAGCCCTCTTTCACCAGATCTTCACTTCCTGCTCTAACATGTCAGATTTTCCCAGATTTACATTCTTTTTTTTTCCACTCACTCTTCTTGAAAAATTTCATCCATATTCATGTTTGTAACTATAGCCTTTTAAGTTAATGATTTTGGAATCTATGTCCTAGAGCCACTATTTATGGAATGCCTACTACGTGCCCATTATGCTAGGGACTTTGCATAAATTATCTCATTTAATTCTAAAACACCCCCAGCTTACTTTACAATCCATATGGCCAGGAAATAAATTCATGCCAATACAGTTCAGTACCCAGGAAAACCTGTTTTCACTTAAACTAAGGTTTAAAAACAAATCTTAAACTCCACGCTTGAAGTCACTTTGACAGCTATTATCTTGAAAGAGTTTAAGCAAACTGAAATCACTTAGGAGGACTCAAGTACTCAACCCTAATATACAATGCATGCAATTCCTTTTCCTTAAAATAATCTTTTTACTCAAATCCCTCTTTTATTCTCCTTTTATCTGATGGAAGGGATATAAAACTAGAAGCAGACAGAGACACTGGATGCACAGCACCACTGTAATCTCCAAAAGGGTCTAAAGTATGCAGCTTTTTCCTATTTTTTTTCTTTTTCAGAAAATTTCTGTTTTTATCAATTATATTTTGAGACCACTGTTGCTCAGACTAGATTCTGGGAGACAGTGATGTCAACAATTTGAAAATGCATCAGCTGACTTCTGTTTCACAACATACTGCCATCCCTCCTGAAGTCACTTTACCACATATGTCCCACATATTTCCAATATGATTTCTCTCCATTCTCATTGCCAATACCAGAGTTCAGTTTCTCATCATCTCCCACCTGAACAATTACCATGACCTCTTAACTGTCTTCAGTCTCACCCTGCTGCAATCCCTTTTCCACATTTTAAAGGTGATTTTTATGAAATGCACATGTAAATACTTGGTATCAAATTGATTCATCCTCTCCTCCCAATGCCACATCCCTCTGCCAATGGTCAGGTTTCAGTCCATAATTCTTCTCTTTGATGATAAATAGTTTCTCTTGGATGGATGTTTTAAAACTTCCTATACAATAGTGCCCATGAACTTAATTTATCAACTTAATTAATTTATTTCTAAAAATGGTATAAAGAAGGATAGAGAAATGAAATTAAAATGTATACATCTATAAATTGATGACCTGTCACCTAGAACTGACCTTTAGCAGGGACTATCAGGGCATCACATTCCAGCCATTTATTCAGAAAATTACTTGTCAAGGACATGTAAAGAAAATTCCCCATAGAAAAATGCATATGCCAAAAAATATTTAAAATACTTTCAACATTATTACTAAAAATAAATGCACCCTGGGAAGTAATTCCCAACTTGATAAACAAGCTCAAATAACCTTATTATCAAAATCTGAAAAGAATATGACATACTCCTTAACAAAACAATGGCAAAAGTATATCAATGTACAAAATGAATAATACATCACAGCATGTGGAATTTATCTAGGAATGCAAATTTGACTAATATTCGAAAATTAAAGTAATTCACCACAGTAAAAAGAAGAAAAAACAATTTCACATGATATTCTCAGTAAATGCAGGAAAATTATTTAACAAAATTCAATACATATCTTTTTGTGATTAAAAAAAAAACTAGTCAAATTACAGATAGAAGAAAATTACCTCTATCTGACAAAGGGTATCTACAAAAAAATCCTACTGTTGACATTATACATGATGACATATTAAGCATGAACACCTTCCCTTAAAAACAAGAACAAAGCAAAGATTTCAACTATTCACATTTGTATTCAAGATTTTAATAGAGGTCTTAGCCAATGCAATAAGACAAAGAAAATAAATAGCAGGCATACGGATATTAAAGGAATAGATAAAACTATCTTTATTTGCAGATATTATCACTGTATTTATACAAAGCCCTAAGGAATCTACCAAAAAGCTACTAAATATAATAAGTGAATATATCATGGACTGACTACAAGAACAATAGAGAAAAGAACAATTGTATTTCCCTATATAATCAAATAACTGAAAAAATATTAAATGGTACATTTTAATAGCATAATATATCAAGAAATAAATTTTAACCAGAAACAGACAAGATCTCCACACTGACCACTACAAAATATTGCTAAGAACTTAATCAGACCCATAAGATGGAGAGATTTACCATGTTAATGGATGGGAAAACACAATATTGTAAATGCGTTAATTCTTCCAAATTGATCTATAGATTCAATGCTATATCAACCAAAATCCCAGAAATCTTTCTTGTAGAAATTAAAAACCAGTGTTAAAATGTATATGGAAATGTAAAACAACCCAAATAGCCAAAATTAGTTTATAAAGAACACAATTAGAAACTTAATGGTACCTAATTGTAAGACAAGTTACCAAACCGTAGTAATGAAGACAGTGTGCTATTAGTGTAAAGCCAGACAAGTGAATAAATTACAGAGTAGTCTAGAAATAAATCCACTTTATTTTTCACAAATTGGCAGCAAAATCCAATGAGTATTGAAGAATAATTTTATCAAATGGTTCATTATTAGCTGAATATTCATGGGGGAAAAAATGAAGCTTGACCAATACCTCAAACCATACACAAAAATTAAGAGGATTTCAGTTAAACATAAAAGCTATAACTATAAAGTTCCTTAAAAAAGGAGAAAGTAGGGGGGAAAATTCCTTAGTAATTTTTGCTTAGGCAAAGTTTTCTTAGAAAGCAAAAATCACTAACCATTAAAGAAAACAATTAAAAACTAGATTTCCAAGTCAAAAATTTTGCTTATCTAAATACATAAGACAATGAACAGTCAAAAATAATTGAAGTGTATATATATTTATATATTATATTGGGTATGTGTGAGCATGAAATAGCATGAGAGAGAGGAGTGGGGAGGGAGACACACACAAGACTGATATTCAGAATAAATAAAGAACTTCTACAAGCAACATTTCTTGCCAAAAGATTTGGAGCAACACACTTCACAAAAGAGAATATATAAATAGCCAAAAATTCTCAAGATTTAGTCAACAGGGAAAAGCAAAATAAAGTCACACTTAAATACTGGTATATACTCACTAGAATGGCTAAAATTTAAGAGGCTACAACCAAATCTTGAAGAGGATATAGAGAAAGTGGACCTCTCATATTGCTGGTATAAATGCAAAATGGTACAAGCACTTTGAAAAACTGTTCAGTAGTTTCTTGTGAAGTTAAATGTCTCTATCTCTTATGATCCTACTATTCTAGTCCTGGGTATTCACCCAAAAGAAATATATCATCAAGAAGGCTTGTCAGGTATTTTAATAGCTGCTTTCTTACTAATAGCAAAACTTTTTAAACAACTTTAATATCTAAACAGAATAAAAAATAAGTATGATATATTTACACAATGGAATATTACTCTGCAATAAAAAATACTGTCACACACAACATGGACAAACCTCAAAAATATTACTTTGAGCAAAAGAAATCAGACACAAAAGAGTACATTTTGTATGATTCCAATTATGAAGTTACAAACTTGCAAAACAAATATATAGTGATAGAAATCAGAATATTGGTCATCTCTGGGGAGCAGGGCATCAACTAGAAAAGGGCATAGGGGAAACTTTACAGAGTAAGTACAACATTCTATAGAGTGTTGCACACATGAATACATTTCCCATAATTCATGCAAGGGTACATTGAAGATCTGTACTTTTTACTGAAGGTAACTGTACCTTAATTTATTAGAACTACATTGAGATACAATTTTTCACTTGTCAGTTTTGCAAAATTCACATTTTGACAACACATTCTGTTGACGTGGCTGTGGAGAAGCAATCATAGTCAAAATTTTGATGACAGTGCAAGATGATACAACTCCTAGGAGATGTGGTAAATTTGGCATTACTTAGTAAAATTACAGTGTATTTGCTCTTGCACCCAGCAATTTCTCTCCAAGGATTTATACCAAAGATACACAGGCAAAGATATGAAAATATTTATATTTAAGGCTACTTATTGCAGCATTATTTGTAATAGCAAAATAATAAAAATACCAAAATATCCATCAACAGGGTACTGTAAATCAGGGGACAGCCAAAAAATGTTGCCCTCTGCAGCTGTGAAAAAGTGAAAAACAGGTCTCTCTCTGTATACTAAATACATATGAAGATGTATTTTTAAATGCAAAAAGAAAAAGAAAGAACAAAATGCATATGGAATGTGGAATGCTACCACTTATCTAACAAGAGGAAATGATAGTGGGTGAATGGGTAGGTAGCTTACATTAAAGAACAGTGGAGAGATAGGTTACATTTTTTTAGGATGTTTGCCTATAGAGGAAGATGGGCAACAGAGTAGAAAGGATGGACATAGAGTAAGATTTCTCTGAATGTCTCTTGGTCTATATAATTATATTTTGAACACTGTAATAAATCTACCCAATTATAAGGGAAAATTTTAAAGTATTTTAAAAACAACTCCAAAACAACAATGGTAAAATAAAATACATGAGTCAAACTGTAACTAGTTGGTGGTATAACCACACAGAGATAATATCAAGTGACATTAAAAACAGTAATCTGACTAAACACCCATAGTGAGATACAGATTTAGGACAAAAATAAACTGCAAAAATATATAAATGGCTTCCAAGAAATCATAGAGTTGGTGACTATGTTAGTATTGTTACTATGAAATAGTTACTAGTGTTGCAAAATAAAATAAATGAGCAACTGTTAATGAGAACTACCATTTTTAGCATGGAAGAAAAGAGACACAGATGGTAAGATTAATGAGTTTAAGCTGAAATTCTCTCATACTGCATTTGAAACAAAAGTGTCAGTAAGAACTTTAATAAATTACCTCTTATACAGAACCAGTTACTTTCTAACTTGTCTATCAATAAGACCTTGGAACCACTAAACAACCCAGATAACAATGAGGAGCCCTAGCAACCATACTGCAGTTTCTAAATAACGTGACCCACAAAAGAGCCATGACTCCTTGGAAAAATGACTGATTCCAGGTCTGGAACATGAAATGCACAAGATAATACTGGGACATTTTGTCATAACAAAACACAAGGAAAAAGGACTCAATCAACTTAAAGAGGTTATCACTGGCTAAGAAGAGACAATTACATGTTGCTATCCAGGAGTTTATAACAAAAACAACTCCTCCTCTTCCTCCTTGGTAACACCTGGAAAATGCTAGTGAACTAGAAAGTTACTTTAAAAATAATGATAGTAGCACCACTTATTGAAGAGACTGTCTTTTCTCCATTGTATATTCTTGCCTCCTTTGTCATAGATTAGGTGACCATAGGTGCGTGGGTTTATCTCTGGACTTTCTATCCTGCTCCACTGATCTATATTTGTTTTTGTGCCAGTACCATACTGTTTTCATTACTGTTGATTTGTAGTAGAGTCTGAAGTCAGGGAGCCTGAGTCCACCAGCTCCGTTTTTTCTTTCTCAAGATTGCTTTGGCTATTCAGGGTCTTTTATGTTTCCATACAAATTGTAAAATTTTTTGTTCTAATTCTGTGAAAAATGGTATTGGTAATTTGATAGAGATTGCATTGAATCGGTAGATTACTTTGGAAAATTGGACAGCTACACATAAAGGAATGAAATTAGAACTTTCTCTAATACCATATACAAAAATAAACTCAAAATGGATTAAAGACCTAAATGTATGAATAAGACCAGATACTATAAAACTCTTAGAGGAAAACATAGGCTGAACACTCTCTGACAAAAATTGTGGCAAGATCTTTTTTGACCCACCTCCTAGAGTAATGGAAATAAAAACAAAAATAAATAGGACCTAATTAAACTAAAAACTTTTGCACAGCAAAGGAAACCATAAACAAAATGAAAAGACAGCCCACAGAAAAGACAACCTGCATGGGAGAAAATATTTTCAAATGAAGCTACCGACAAGTGATTAATCTCCAAAGTATACAAACAGCTCATGCAGCTCAATATCAAAAAAGCAAACAACCCAATCAGAAAATGGGTGGAAGATCTAAATAGACATTTCTCTGAAGAAGACACACAGATGGCCAAAAAGTACATGGCAAGATGCTCAACATCATTAATTATTAGAGAAATGCAAATAAAAACTACAATGAGGTATCACCTCACACAGGTCAGAATGGCCATCATCAAAAATCTACAAAAAATAAATGCTGGAGAGGGTATGGAGAAAAGGGAACCCTCCTACACTGTTGGTAGGAATGTAAATTGGTATAACCACTATGGAGAAGATTATGAAGGCTCCTTAAAAAACTAAAAATAGAACTACCATATGATCTGGCAATCCCACTCCTGGGCATATATCTGGAGAAAACCATAATTTGAAAATATACATGCACCCCAATATTCACTGCAGCACTATTTACAATAGCAAGGACATGGAAGCAACCTAAATGTCTATTGTCAGATGAATGGATAAAGATGTGGTACGTATATACAATGGAATATTACTCAGCCATAAAAAAGAACAAAATAATGCCATTTGCAGCAACATAGATAGACCTAGAGATTGTCATACTGAGTAAAGTAAGTCATACAAAGACAAATATCATATGATATCGCTTATATGCAGAATCTAAAAAATGTTACAAATGAACCTATTTACAAAACAGAAATAGAGTCACAGATGTAGAAAACAAACTTATGGTTACCAAGGGAGAAGGGGGGTGGGAGGGATAAATTGGGAGATTGGAACTGACATACACTCACTACTAAATATAAAATAGAAAACAAGAATCCACTGTATAGCACAGGGAACTCTACTCAATACTCTGTAATGACTTATATGGGAAAGGAATCTAAAAAAAGAGTGGATACATGTGTGTGTGTATATATATATATATATATATATATATATATATATAACTAATTCACTTGCTGTACAGCAGAAACTAAGACAACACTGTAAATCAACTATGCTCCAGAAAAATTAATTTTAAAAATAGAAAAGAATGCTAGTAAAGCTTTGTTTATAAAAATGGAATATAAGGAAAGAATCATGCATTTAACCTTCCTTTCCTGTACAAACAGATCCTAAAAGTTATTAATTAGTTGATGAGGAAGGAGTTCTCTTTAAAGAACCATTTAGCCAAAAATTGAGGAATGACAGAATTTTTAAATTACCAATTTGCAAATCCTAAGTAACTAATGAATGGGGTCAAAAACAGTCAGTGGTTGCTAACCTCACTTAAAAGAAAAAAACCCAAAACACTATATATTATGTACCTCCTAATGGAAGCACACATCACCAGTGACATATTCTTTACAAAAAAACCTGAAGTCTGATCATGATTCTAGAATTAACACCATATAGAGGAACATATTGAACAGTGGGAATACAAAAAATAAAATATAAAAATATAGACTGTGAAAATTCTGTAAGTCAAGTGACTCAGTTTCTCCTACAAATAAATTACATTACCAACAAAATGGAAGATAACCTATAAGACTAAGAGTCTAATCAAACAATTGCAATATATAGACCTTACTTGGATCCTGATTTAAACATTCAGTTTGGAAAAAAAATATCAAAACCTTCATCATTTACATTCAGTGATACTAAAGAATTATGGTTATTGGAGTTCTAAATAGTCTTCAATGTTTTAGAACTATACACTAAAATATTTTAGATGAACTTAAATGATACCTGGGGTTTTCTTCAAAATGATCTAAGCAGGCACCACGGGGACAAGGACACTGGCAGCAGAAGTTCTGGGAAGTACTCCTTGGAATGAGGCCTCCCAGAGTCCACCATGAGCTCCATCAAAGAGCCTGTGGCCTCCAGTGCTGTGTCTCCTCAGGCCAAACAACCAACAGGGAGGGAACTCAGCCCCACTTATCAGCAGACAAGCAGATTAAAATTTTACTGAACTCTGCTGAAACAGACGAACACCAACCATGAGTTCCTCCCATCGGGAAGCTTGCACAGTTCTTAGATAGCTTCATTCACAAGAGGGCAGACAACAGAAGCAAGAAGAATTACAATCTGCAGCCTGTGGAATGAAAACCACATTCACAGAAAGATAGACAAAATAAAAAGACATAGGACTACACACTGGATGAATGAACAAGATAAAACCCCCAAAAAAGAAGTAAATGAAGTGGAGATTGGCAAACTTTCAGAAAAAGAATTCAGAATAATGATAGTGAAGATGATCCAGGACCTTGGAAAAAGAATGGAGGCAAAGATAAAGATGCAAGAAATGTTTAACAAAGACCTAGAAGAATTAAAGAAAAAACACCTAGAAGAATTAAAGAACAAACAAACACAGATAAATAATACAATAACTGAAATTAAAAATACACTAGAAGGAATTAATAGCAGAATAACTGAGGTAGAAGAACAGATAAGTGACCTAGAAGACAGAATGGTGGAATTCACTGCTGTGGGACAGAATAAAGAAAAAAGAATGAAAAGAAATGAAGACAGCCTAAGAGACCTCAGGGACAATATTAAATGCAACAACATTTGCATTATAGGGGTCCCAGAAAGAGAAGATAGAAAGGACCCAAGAAAATATCTGAAGAGATTATAGTTGAAAGCTTCTCTAACATGGGAAAGGAAATAGCCTCCCAAGTCCAGGAAGCTCAGAGAGTCCCAGGCAGGATAAACAAAAGGAGAAACATGCCAAGACACATAGTAATCAAACTGACAAAAATTAAAGACAAAGAAAAATTATTAAAAGCAACAAGGGAAAAATGACAAATAACATACAAGGGAACTCCCATAACGTTAAAAGCTGATTTTTGAGCAGAAACTCTACAAGACAGAAGGGAGTGGCATGATATATTTAAAGTGATAAAAGGGAAGAACATACAACCAATATTACTCTACCCAGCAAGGATCTCATTCAGATTCGACAAAGAAATCAAAAGCTTTACAGACAAGCAAAAGCTAAGAGAAGTCAGCACCACCAAACCAGCTCTACAACAAATGCTAAAGGAACTTCTCTAAGTGGGAAACACAAGAGAAGAAAAGGAACTACAAAAACAAACCCAAAATAATTCAGAAAATGGTAATAGGAACATACATATCGATAATCACCTTAAACGTGAATGGATTAAATGCTCGAAACCAAAAGACACAGGCTTGCTAAATGGATACCTAAACAATATCTGTATATAAGCTGTCTACAAGAGACCCACTTCAGACCTAGGGACACATACAGACTGAAAGTGAGGGGATGGAAAAAGATATTCCATGTAAATGGAAATCAAAAGAAAACTGGAGTAGCAACACTCATATCAGATAATATAGACTTTAACATAAAGACTGTTATGAGAGACAAGGAAGGACAATACATAATGATCAAGGGATCAAACCAAGAAGAAGAAATAACAATTATAAATACAAATACACCTAACATAGGAGCCCCCAAATACATAAGGCAAATGCTAACCACTATAAAAGAGAAAATCTACAGTAACACAGTAATAGTGGGGGACTTTAACACCTCACTTACACCAATGGACAGATCATCCAGGCAGAAAATTAATAAGGAAACACAAGCTTTAAGTGACACAACACACCAGATAGATTTAATTGATACTTATAGGACATTCCACCTGAAAAGAGCAGATTACACTTTCTTCTCAAGTGCAAACAGAACATTCTCCAGCATAGATCACATCTTGGGTCACATATCAAGCCTCAATAAATTTAAGAAAACTGAAATCATATCAAGCATTGTTTCTGACCACAACACTATTAGATTAGAAATAAATTACAGGGAAAAAATGTAAAAAAAAAATACACATGGAGGCTAAACTATATATTACTAAAACACCAAGAGACCACTGAATAAATCAAAGAGGAAATCAAAAAATACCTAGAGACAAATGACAATGAAAACACGACAATACAAAACCTATGGGATGAAGCAAAAGCAGTTCTAAGAGGAAAGTATATAACAATTACAATCTCACCTCAAGAAACTGAAAAATCTCAAATAAACAACCTAAACTTACACCTAAAGGAACTAGAGAAAGAAGAACAAAACCCAAAGTTAATAGAAGGAAAGAAATCATAAAGATCAGAGCAGAAATAAATGATATAGAAACAAAGAAAACAATAGCAAAGGTCAACAAAACTAAAAGCTGGTTTTATGAGAAGATAAACAAAATTGATAAACCATTAGCCAGACTCATCAAGAAAAAGAGGGAGAGGACTCAAATCAATAAAATTAGAAATGAAAAAGGAGAAGTTACAACAGACACTGCAGAAATACAAATCATCCTAAGAGACTACTACAAGCAACACTATGACAATAACATGGACAACCTGGAAGAAATGGACAAATTCTTAGAAAAGTATAACCTTCCAAGACTAAACCAGGAAGAAATAGAAACTATGAACAGACAATCACAAATAATGAAATTGAAACTGTGACGAAAAAATCTTCCAACAACCAAGAGCCAAGGACCAGATGGCTTCACAGTTGAATTCTATCAAATATTTAGAGAAGAGCTAACACCCATCCTTCTCAAGTTCTTCCAAAATATAGCAGAGGGAGGAACACTCCAAAACTCATTATATGAGGCCACCATCACCTTGATACCAAAACCAGACAAAGATACTACAAAAAAAGAAAATTACATACCAGTATCTCTGATGAATATAGATGCAAAAGTCCTGAACAAAATACTAGCAAATGGAATCGAACAACACATTAAAAGGATCATACACCATGATCAAGTGGGATTATCCCAGGGATGCAAATTTTCTTCAATATATGCAAATCAATCAATGTGATACACCATAGTAACAAATTGAGGGACAAAAACCATATGAAAATCTCAATAGACGCAGAAAAAGCTTTTGACAAAATTCAACAGCAATTTATGATAAAAAGTCTCCACAAAGGGGGCATAGAGGGAACCTACCTCAACATAATAAAGGCCATATATGAGAAACCCACAGCAAACATCATTCTCAATGGTGAAAAACTGAAAGCATTTCCTCTAAGATCAGGAACAAACCAAGGAGGCCCACTCTCACCACTATTATTCAACAAAGTTTTGGAAGTCCTAGCCATGGCAATCAAAGGAGAAAAAGAAATAAAAGAATCCAAATAGGAAAAGAAGAAATAAAGCTGCCACTGTTTGCAGATGATATACTATACATAGAGAATCCTAAAGCTGCCAGCAGAAAACTTCTAGAGCTAATCAATGAATTTGTTAAAGTTGCAGGATGCAAAATTAATGCACAGAAATCTCTTGCATTCTTATACACTAACAATGAAAGATCAGAAAGAGAAATTAAGGAAACAATCCCATTCACCATTGCAAAAGAATAAAATACCTAGGAATAAACCTACCTAAGGAGGTAAAAGACCTGATATAAACATATGGAGAGATATACCATGTTCTTGGATTAGAAGAATCAATATTGTGAAAATGACTATACTACCCAAAGCAATCTACAGATTCAATGCAATCCTTATCAAACTACAAATGGCATTTTTTACAGAACTAGAACAAAAAAACTTAAAATTTGTATGGAGACACAAAAGACCCCGAATAGCCAAAGCAATCTGAAGGAACAACATGGAGCTGGAGGAATCAGACTGCCTTACCTCAGACTATACAACAAAGCTACAGTAATCAGGACAATATGGTACTGGCACAAAAACAGAAATATAGATCAATAGAACAGGATAGAAAACCCAGAGGTAAACCCACACACCTATGGTCAACTAATCTATGACAAATGAGGCAAGGATATACAATGGAGAAAAGACAGTTCCTTCAATAAGTGGTGCTGGGAAAACTGGGCAGCTACATGTAAAAAAATGAAGTTAGAACACTCCCTAACACCATACACAAAAATAAACTCAAAATGAATTAAAGACCTAAATGTAAGGCCAGACACTATAAAACTCTTAGAGGAAAACATAGGAAGAACACTCTTTGACATAAATCACAGAAAGATCTTTTTTGACCCACCTCCTAGAGTAATGGAAATGAAAACAAAAATAAACACGTGGGACCTAATGAAACTTAAAAGCTTTTGCACAGCAAAGGAAACTATAAACAAGACAAAAAGACAACCCTCAGAATGGGAGAAAATATTTGCAAACAAATCAATGGACAAAGGATTAATCTCCCAAATATATAAACAGCTCATGCAGCTCAATTTTTAAAAAACAAACAACCAAATCAAAAAATGGGCAGAAGACTAAATAGACATTTCTCCAAAGAAGACATACAGATGGCCAAGAGGCATATGAAAAGCTGCTCAACATCACTAATTATTAGAGAAATTCCAATCAAAACTACAATGAGGTATCACCTCACGCTGGTTAGAATGGGCATCATCAGAAAATGATGATGTACAAACAACAAATGCTGGAGGGGTGTGGAGAAAAGGGAACCCCCTTGCACTGTTGGTGGGAATGTAAACTGTAAACTATGGAGAACAGTATATGAAGGTTCCTTAAAAAACTAAAAATAGAATTAACATATGACCCAGCAATCCCACTACTGGGCATATACCCAGAGGAAACCATTATTCCAAATGACACATGCACCCCAATGTTCATTGCAGAACTATTTACAATAGCCAGGTCATGTAAGCCACCTAAATGCCCATCAACAGATGAATGGATAAAGAGGATGTGGTACATATACACAATGGGATATTACTCAGCCATAAAAAGAAATGAAATTGGGTCATTTGTAGAGACGTGGATGGACTTAGAGACTGTCATACAGAATGAAGTAAGTCAGAAAGAGAAAAACAAGTATTATATAATAAAGCATATATGTGGAATCTAGAAAAATGGTGCAGATGAACCAGTTTGCAAGGCAGAGATAGAGACATAGATGTAGAGAACCAACGTATGGACACCAAGGGGGTAAAGTGGGGCAGTAGGAGGATGAATTGAGAGATTGGGATTGACATATATACACTAATATTTATAAAATAGATAACTAATAAGAACCTGCTGTATAAAAAAATTAAATTAAAAAAATGATCTGAGCAGATGTTGCTAATATAGAAATAACAAGATTCGACTTGAGTTGATATTAGCAAAATGGGATGATATGTACATGTACTCATTTTGTTATTCTGTCATCTTTATTTCTTGAAAACTTGTTCCAAGAATCTCTAATAATATTTTTTACTCATTAAGTCTAAGTGTCTTCTCTTTGAAAAGCCAACCCAAAAGGACAAAAATTTACAAGGAAGAGCTGGGCATTCCCAAAATTGAGAGCAGCATGTACAAAAGGCTACAGATCTGAAACATGATGTGGAAGGGGACTAGCTCATGGCTGGATGGATGGAGAAGACATGGAAGGAACAAAAAATGAATTTGGTAAGGTAACAGGCTAGTTCATGATGAATCACTGTGTGAAAGCATTAGGATTTTAGTAGAAAAGTACTATTCAGTAGAAATAAAATGCAAGCCACATTAATAAAGTTTTGTAGTAGCTGTATTAAATAGTGAAATTAATTTTAATAATTTTGGATTTATTGAATTAAACAATGATCCAATATGTGACCAATTTAAACACTGTTAATGAGATGTACTTTTTTGTTCTCAATTTTCACAAAGTGCATTTTATATTTAAAACACATCTCAGTTCATACTCTTTCAAATGTTCTATAGCCACATGGAGCCAGTGACTATTGAGCAGCATAGCTATAGATCTTTGATAAGAAAATTTCAGAATTTATCTGCTTTTCATTCTTTCAGTCACCAAATCTACTCCCTGTGACTTCCATGACTCCCAGTCCAGACATCTAGCCCTAACCTATTTCCTGAAGTCCAAGCTTATACATCCAAACTGTCTACTGTATATTTACAGTACAGCATCTAATATTTACCTCAAAATTGTGTCTCAAACTAAGTTCATTATCTGCCTCCTTCACTTCTGCATCTTGCTATAATTACTATTATCTTGCTTTCTCCCTCTACTCAATCTTCTCCTTTGATCAGCTAAAAGATTCTAATAATTCTAATTCAAAACCTCTCAAAAATTCTGTAACTTCTGTAATCCAGATGTTCCCCAAATCATGATTAACACCACTCCAAATGAGTCTTTTTTCCCTCCCTGACATCATTTTTTCATCCTTCCTATATATCCTCTATTATCTCAGAAGAATGTCTTCATGAATTAAAATAATGATGATGATGATGATGGTGGAGGAGGAGGGGGAAGGGAAGTAGTAGTATAGTAGTAGCAGTAGTAACAATAAAAACTAAGCTTTTCTCCTTAAACATCTCCCTGTGGTCTACAGGATAAAATTAAAAGGCAAATATTGTGTCATAAAGAAGTTTTCAGTGCCCTTGAATAACATAATTATTCCTTTAGATGAGTGGGTTTTACCCTATTTGTTTATAAAGAAGAAAAGCAAATAACTAAATTTTATCTATAATAGTAACCAAAGCATAATTCTAGAGAGAATATGGTGCAAAGTTGACATAAATATTGTTATGCTTATTATTGCTGTTATACTTATTGAAGTATAAGTGTAAATTCACCAGCTCCTTAAAATTAAATCATCTATTCTCCTCATAAGAGAGGGCTTTAAAATGCATTAACTCCCTCTATCTTCCATTACTATTCCCAGAAAATTGGTTGATTAGAATCATACGACTTAGTATATCAGCAAGTAAAGAACATACATCTGCTCCAGTGACAGGAGTGGTTCCTGATGGTGAGCGCAACCATTAGGTAAACAGAATCGAATGGGCAGCCCTGGGTGAATTACTGGCACAGGGAGAGGAAGGGCAGGATTTATGCCTAGCATGCACAGCTGGAAGAAAAGTAGGCGCAAGAACTAATATGTAACAGAAAACCGACTGCCTTATTCTGTTTCATTGAGACTGCCAACTGAGATACATTATTTGACACTGCTACGCAAAGCCAAATCATTCATCAAGCTGTTTAAAGCTCAGCACACCACCTGTCCATGGACGAGATTCATTTCAAAAAATAAAAGTTTCCCCAGCCCCATGACAATAGTGAAGATACTTCCTTTAGAACGAACAAAAGTTATGACATCCTTTGTCAACAAAATATGCCACAATACCCGAAAGAATAGATGAAAAAAAGGAGAGAGAAAATAAAGGATGTCATTCAGCTTGTCTAG
The DNA here is from genome assembly GCF_964341445.2 of Mesoplodon mirus. Classification (NCBI taxonomy): domain Eukaryota; kingdom Metazoa; phylum Chordata; class Mammalia; order Artiodactyla; family Ziphiidae; genus Mesoplodon; species Mesoplodon mirus. Next base: position 50,718,375 of record NC_138984.1, read on the forward strand.
ATGGTGGTAAAAGACATAACTACAAAGGGGTAACCTAATATACCACAAAGTCAGAAAATGTATTTTCTAGCAGTTTCAAATTTTAGAATATGTACTAAGACCTACAATTTTAGTGTAGCATTTTATACCTTCATTATTAATCTCAAAATTCTTGTTTTATATGATTATTAGACACAATGAAAGCAAGTAAAATAAAACTCATCTTCAAAATAGTTTATACCTATCTGTCTAAAGCCTTTTTGTAGCAGTAGCAATATTATCTTTAAACATTTTTATTCTTTTGAACTTTCTTAACCATTATGGAATTCTGGGGACAGAGTTATTTTTAATTCCAGTGACAGACTCCTCCTTCTAGCTGAATTCAGAAAAAAATGTGAACAGTTTTTTTTTTTGACAGAAAATTCTGTCAAATAAGATTTTTTTTTTAAATTGGAGTTAATTTGGTTCACTCAAGCATACTTTTTCTTTTCTTGGAGTACATCAACAAATATCTTTTATAGAAGTCACTGAAAGCTCATGAGTTCTTGTGATAGTGACAACTGGCTGGGTGGAAGCATTATTGGGAAGCCTTAGATAAACTTTGGGAGAGGGTTGGACCACATGCAGTCACTGAGGAAGGAAGCTTAGGATATTTTTTTAATTTTTATTGAAATATAGTTGATGTACAATGTTGTGTTCATTTCAGGTGGACAACAAAGTGATTCAGTTATTTATATATATTCTGTTTAAGATTTTTTTCCATTATAGGTCATTACAAGATATTGATTATAGTTTCCTGTGTTATACACTTTAATAGTAAAGAGTGATCCTAGGGTGAGAAGGATTAAAAACATTCAGATTACATATCTAGAAGTTAATATACACTTTACTATGACACAGGAGTTAAAATAATTAAATCTGAATGTAGCAACCTAGATAAATATCAAAAGCATAATGCTGAATGAAAAAAATCAAGATATATATCAATATGTAAAAACAGATTACATTTATATAAATGTTTAAAGACTCACAAAGCAACACCGCATATGTTTATGGATTCATTATATATAGTAAAATTGCAAATGCTAAGCTTAAACTGAGAATGACCCAGAACTCCTAGAAAAAGGTTTCAACTTGGTGGGGACTGTGAATGCAAAACGTTAATTAAAATTTCCAAGGGGCTATGAAAGGAGAGGAAGAAGAGATAAGGGGGAGGAAGGGAGAAAGTGAGAGAAATTCAGGAAGAATGGGTCCTCAGGGCCAGAATAGAAATTGGTTATGTAGAATGTCCTAAGACCCTATGCCTGTTTACATTAAATGTACGATCAAGTTTAATGGTTTGAATAGGCATAACCAAACAGAAGATCTCCCCTCTCCCTCAATCCCATGAACTCTAAATAGTTGGGAATATAATCTCTGAACTCATAAAGGAGTGATACCAACTCATATTTATATTTGACTAACCAACATTAAGCTTCCTTTGTTATAGACTATATTACTCTAGTGTTCATGTTGGGGGAACTAGAGCTATGGGTATTCAGATACCTTAAACTCTGTAGTAACAATATCTGCTTATCATTCCTTTTGAGAAAATATATGGCTGTACTTCAGACATATCTAACATTTGATCTCAGAAAAGGAGATTCTCTACCAGAATGGTTATGGCTAGGTAATGTGGTTGATGCAGTGTTTATCCTTGTCATTGACAGTGGGAACAAGTAAATGGTGAATCAACTACTATAAATTACCACCTGTGTACAAGGCACTAGTAGACGCTTTAAGACAAGGATAAATATTTGTCCTAGTTTTCTGCTAATAAGAAATTTCATAAAATTTCAATATCTGGTAAGGATTCTCCTTGATCACAATAGGACAAGACAAAGACAAGAACACTCCAACATGATGCCTGAAGAGATAAAAATAGACATTGTGCAACCACAGAACACCAAGCATGCTTCCCTCTCCCTTCCTCCCTAAAGAGTGACCACATTTTTCCCTGGTGATAATGGTAACCCTGTTTCTTTCCTCCAGCCTCTTATATAATATGTTTTATGTAAAATATAATAAACGTAAAATCAATAAAGTATTTAAAAAATCAATCACTGAATTACCCTTCTTCCTGCCAGTATCTGATCCAAAAGAGACCTGTAATTTTCTTAGGGATTTCCCTCAAAAATCACCATCCAGATCTTACCACGGTTTGTGGTCTCCCTTGCTGCATCAGTTAACAAACATAACAAACATAGCTTTGATGGAGATTTTTTTTTTTTTAAGTTTCTTCTTTCGTGGAGCAAGCACTCTAGCAACATACACAAACACACACACAGAAAGAGAAAAAATGTGAGTACATGTGCAGGCACCGGGAGAGGAAGAAAGAGAAAGAAAAAGCACTCATGCAGGGTAGAATAAAGGAGTAACTTTATATCATTAAAATTATGGGCCAAAGTATGCACCACACACCTGTGTGCAGAAAAGAGAAAAAAGCTGGCCTGAGGCTTCTATCTTTAGAAAGACCTGCTTGCAACTTTGGTCCTTGGCTGGCACCTCAGACTTTGCTTTTCTAACATTCCCTAACTGATAAAAGTGGATTTGTCCAGATTCGTATTTTGTCTTTTTCCCGTATTGATCTGGTTGCGTATTTTTAATAGATAACTGTGGGGGTTTCCCTGGTGGCGCAGTGGTTGAGAATCTGCCTGCTAATGCAGGGGACATGGATTCGAGCCCTGGTCTGGGAAGATCCCGCATGCCACGGAGCAACTAGGCCCGTGAGCCACAACTACTGAGCCTGCGCATCTGGAGCCTGTGCTCCACAACAAGAGAGGCCACAATAGTGAGAGGCCCGCGCACTGCGATGAAGAGTGGCCCCCGCTTGCCACAACTAGAGAAAGCCCTCGCACAGAAACGAAGACCCAACACAGCAAAAATAAATTAATTAATTAATACCCTGTCTTGAAAAACCTCACAGAGACCCACAGAGTTACCCTATTAAAAAAAAAAAAAAAAAAAAGATAACTGTGAAATCTTAGCCATAAACAGAACTATATGCTGAGTCCTATGAGTCCTTCTAGAGCATCACCAAATATGGGAGTAGTCTTGGGGATCCAAGAAAAATTTGGATATGATAATTTTGACTGAAAAGCTACTGTAAACAGTCCAAACTCTCTACTCTCACAGATAGTAATGCAGCTTTAAGTCTACCAGTAAAACAGAAAATGAGACATTTTCAAAAGTTATAAAGAGAGTTAATATTATTAAGTTAAGCCAAAGGCTTGCTCATTCCTCTTGTATCTTTCATGTATTTTTTTAAATCTAAAGACAGGGAATCAAGTAATAATAATGACTGTGAAATTATTTGTGACATAGTGAAACAGGAAAAAGCCAGTCAAGTAAATTCTTTCCCATCAGATGTGGCAGAACATGTTGAACAAATCTACAACTTTTGTCAATTTTTGGAAGGAAAGGTAAAAAGTGAATAGTGAGAAATTGAAACGTGAGATGTAAAGAAAATATATTTCAAAGAAAATACTGACTAAAATAGCCTTTTATCTCTTCCAGGTACCGTGTGCTTGAAAAAAAATTAATTCAGGAAGAGTCATGGTTAGGGAAAAGACCACACACAGTATATTAAAGAATGAATCATGTCATTTGAGAGATAATACAAGAAGTCTAATAAACTTGGGGAAGAACTAAAAAGTCACATACCTACCCTTCCTAAACCCTGTTCAGAAACCATATTTCTATAAAAGGCAAACGATCTTCAAGTTTCTTGGCATACTGATAATAATTCAGTTAATTTTCATCCATAACCAGCATCCTCTAAACGTTGTTAAATGCTTCGTCTTTGTATGTATTTGAATTTTTACCAAAAAAAAGAAAAAAAACATTTATTATAATTAGAAATTTTAAAAGCCTCTTTTGAAGACAGCAGTAATTATAAGATAACCACAACAACTGACAATGATTTGTCTGGAGATACATTTGGATGTTGCATACTCTTTTACGGTAATGAGAAATGCACATGCAGCTAGACTTTAGCTGTATCTAAGTCCTATCACCGTCTCTCTTAACCAGAGAGCAGGATGTCTGTGGCTCTTATAAATTTATTTCCCAGATATCTTCCACAAAAACATTGTTTTGGCAAGAAAACGGCATTATAGCTAGTTTTGTGATGGTCTTCCTGGGCAGAGGCATCGTACTACAGAGTGGATCCTAACGAATGGATGTTTTCAGCAAAATATAACCATCTTTTCTTCTGTAATGACTGGAAAAGCAGCAGTTTCCACTCTGGTGGTCAGAGAGAGAATGTCTTCAAGTCTTTTTAAATGTGTTGAAGTATTGGATCTGCAAGCTGAGCTAATATACGCCCACTTCAGCATGATGGTATAGTCATCAACACATCAAGCAATGATTACCTCTCATACATTTCTATCTGTGAATTGTTATCTGCTTCTTTAGAACTACTTTTGAACACTTAATACAGAGCAGTGAATATTATCACCAACAACGCACAAAAGTTCTTTTTCTTCTGCAAGAAAGACAAGTTGTTTAAACTTGAGGTGAGAATTATGATTGAACAGCATGTCTACATTTTTCTGAGAACCAGAATGAATTCATGGGAACAGTTTCAATATTACAGCTCTTTTCTGTTATTCCTTTGTAATCATAATGGATTTCTAGTTCAATCATCATCTTTAGAAGAAGAAAGAGTTCTTTAGCTATGATGCAACATAATATAGACCCAGGCTCAATAAGTACATGTTGGAATAAAAACGTATATATGTTAGTGTCTGTAGGAGTGATGAAATGAAATGCCTTTCTTAGTAGAGTCTCAGAAGGAGTTCCAATGACTCATATTGAATTGACTTCACTGATTTTTAAACTCCATATAATATTATCATAACTATACTTGCATGCCAATGTTAATAAAATGACCTGGCTAAAAGGTAAAAATAACTTTTACAGAGGTAAGCTTTATCATCATCACTATTACTTATCTGGTTGCCATTCTCATTTGCTTATCTATGTAGTGACTAATAAATGAGGTTTAAAAAAAATGAATTTAAAGAATGTGGCTGAAGGTGAAGTCTCTGTTCCTACTCCACCAGCCATGGAAATTATCCAACCCACATGGCAGTTTCATGTCAAAGAGTTGCTGAAGCAAGGCACATTGTAAGTTCATTAACAAATTATAGCTATCAAGTTCTCAGAGATGTGTCATAAAATAAATGGGTTCATTGTGATAAAATTTTACCTTTTAGAAAGATTCTTGCTTATTTTGAGAATTTCAAGTGAAGTAGTTAGTAATGTTATATATTATAGCCCTCAAAACAATTCATTTTTTAGTCTCCACTTTCATAACTAGGTTTTTAAAATATCAAAAGGACGTTATCCTACTTCTTAAGCTCTCAGCATTATCAGCATCCTTCTTTACCCTTATATGCACTCACTTTTTAGTTGACAGATGTCAGGCAAAAATGGACAATCATCAGTGGACATTTACGATATTTCAATACGAATTAGGCATTAAGATAGCACTTCATTAAATTTTTAAGTTATGATTGTTTGACCACTCCCCGAGAAAACCTTTCCTAAGAAAAGGAAGTCTGCTTATTTCCCAAAATAGCTTTAATGTATCTAATAAAAATATGTAATTTACTATAGTATTTGTTAGTTTATGAAGAAACCCAGATGTTCATTTTCATGAATTAATAAGTATTGTACTATGTGCTATAAAAGAGATTAAGAGAAGTAAAATATTTTAAATTACCTAAAGGAACTTTTAATGTAGCAAAGGAATAAAAATGGTTAACCAATAAGAGCAATACAATGTAAAATGGGAATATATATAAACGGCATTTTCTTGAGGGGTTCAGGAAAAGTATTAGGACAAAGTGATAAAACAGAACTTCAAAAAATACCGTATGGGTTTCATCAGGTAGCAGCATCATCAAGCAAAAGGAACAATGTGAAAAGAGACAAAGAAGTGAGAAGATACAGATCATTTTTAGGGAATAGTCAATAACACTGTTGAACTTAAATGCAGGGTTTGTGGAAGGAAACACTATGAAATGAACCGGGAAAGATCACTCTTGTTTTCTAGAAAAAAAGGTCTTGGACATGATGGTGTAGATAAGGGGGATTCATTAAAAGTAGGACATGATTTGTTTATTTTGGGATGTACAGAGTTTGGGGTGAAAGTGGGCTTTCGAGAGAGATGCTCTGTGGTATAGGAAAAGCTACCTTGGAACAATAAATAGACTGAGCTGAAGATCAAGATAAATACCTGAGAATCACCTAGACAAGTACTGTAGGCATTATTACTTTGGATTATATTTTCAAAGAACTTCAGGAATGTACATATTCATTAAAGACGAGTACGAATAAATCCAGGAATTAAGATATCAAAATGTTTAGAGAAGACACTTATTCATCTAAAGAAGAGAGATTAGAATGTAGTGTTTTCCCAGAGCTACATTTTGGACCATATGCTAACTCTTCAGGCACTTGTCTGCTGTAAAATCTACTCTCAAATTAATTTACATGAAAATGCTTTATGGAATTTGGTTTGAGGGGAAAATACGTATTTTACAATTTATATCAAACATCTGGCTTAAATTTTCAGGAATTCCCTTATAGTACATTATAAGGTACTTTACCCTGAAATTAATAGATATTTTATGTCCTTAGAGATTTACTAAATTTTCCCCAAAATAGTTTTTGCTAAATGCTCCTTATTGCTCAATCACTCTTTACTTCACAGATTACTCTTCACATATGTCTTCTGTTTTGTGTTCATTCTACGGGATGGGAACGTTGCTCTTGCCTGTTAGTGTGGCCTTGATGTTAGCAATACTGATTTTTTTTTTAATGCTGGGGTTTTTTTCTACAATATTGATAAAGTTTCATGCTCTTGCCACAGTTAAACTATTGCTCAGTACTTATCTCTCTTGTTAATATTCTCATCTCCATGTTACCTACAGAGAAAGCTTAACATCTGGGGTATCTATCTACCATTGCTTGGCAAGAAGGTCTGAAGTAACCCTATATTTTTCAAATAAACATTGTTATTAAAGGCTAACATACTTTCTTAACCCAAGCTCCCTTTGAAACAGAGCCAATATGTGCCATTCCTGCATGGTGCAACCCAAGGCAGCAAAAGTAAATGAAAATGACAGTGAGGCAGGAAAGAAGGAAAAAGCACACACGCACTCTCAAGTTAACAATAGCTTCCCAAGAAGACACAGTGAGCTATTTGATCTCCAGGCAGCCTCCAGAGTGGCACTGAGGAGTTACTCTGTTGGTCGTATCTTCTATATATTTATTGTTGTCTGTTTGTTCTATTAGTTACAAGGAAAGACGTGTTGAACTATCCCATGATAATTATGTATATGTGCACTTCTTTTAATTTTTTCAATGTTTCCCTTTACTAAATCTTAAGCCATATTACTTAATGGCTGGGATATTACTTACTTGCTGGCTGAGATGGTCTTCCTTCTCTCCTGATCTTGATCCTGTAAACCCTTACTGCTATGGTAACTCTCAATGCCTTCAAGAAATTTATATTTTATCCAGTTTTTCTACTTGTTCTCAACAGGACCTTTGGTTTAAAACAACTTAGTCTACTATTTCTAGAAATGGAATTTGTTAAATGTATCCACTCCTTATTCGACCAAGAGTTAAAAGAAAGCAACTTTAAAAATCATTCAACTTTGGTGCTTAGGGGTGAGGGGGACAAACTAACAAACTGAATCAGACTTTTAGACTTTTTAGAGCTAGAAAGCAAACAAACTAAGGACTCCAAAATATAGTAAAAGAAAAAACTAATCACCATAATTCAATGAATTTCTTAAAATTTTATATTTGCATATTATACAACTAAAAACACTTTAAAAACTGTCAAAGATACCACTGTCTTAGATTTTGGTTCTTTGGTATATTTTAAATATTCTATCACTCTAAAAAACAAAATGAGTCCTGGAGAACCAGTATACAAGGTTAGAACTTCCTAGTGAATGCTTTCTGATTCATCACACTTTCTTGGAGGAAGGGAGAATGAATCATTTCTTAAATGAATGTTACCATATCATGGGAAATTTGTAAGCTTTTAATTTTATCTGACACCTGATAAAACATACATGTAAATTCCTTTAACACATGTATTAAATATTAAGGAGAAAAGAAACACACTGCCATATACACTTGAAAGAACAATTCTCAGCAATTCCAGGAGTTAGTCTGTGTTCCTACAAATTTTATTAAGTACTTACATGAATGCACAAGGTCAGAGAGGTAAAAGGTAAGTTTCTGGGCCATTAAACCCTATACCTTCTCAGTAGATCACAATTAGAAAAACACCTGTGCTAAACAGTGGGGCTGTGCCATTCAAATGCTTCCTAGTTTTCCATGACTACAATCTAGCAATGGAAGTAGAGCATTTGACACAGGTGCTTCCCATTACCCAGAATATCACTTCAATTGTGGGCTTTCCAATACAATTTGAACACATTAGATTATAAATAGATGACACATTTATCAGCATGAAGAACTTAATTTGGAACTTTCGTTATAGAATACAAAACTAGAGATTTAACATTTTCTGTTTTTAATATGTTATTTTTCAGTAATATAGCTTAAAATATAAAAATAGCATTTTATCTAAGAAATGTGCACATTAATGATTATACCTTTGTGAACACAAATAAAACTTAAAAAGTGAGGAGAAAAACTAGTAAAACATCATCGTATAAAACTACTACACAGCTTAATGAAACAACTCTTTTATTCCCTTAGTTCTGTCATCAAGAAAAATATGTAAATACTTCTCTATACTTACATTTCCATACTGATAAAAGAAAATGATTTAGAATTAAAAAATAAAAATTAAGAAATATATAGAGTATAACAAAAGTAGGTTAACCTTAACTTTGATAGTCATTTAGAAAAAAAGGGGTTCACTTTTTTAAATAAATACTGATCATGGCAACTGTGTGTGTTCTGTCAAGACTACTAGCAAAGATCTACAAATGCAGACCTTTAGTAAAACTCCAAAGGAACAGTGAGGCTTGTAATTCAAACACATATGCATACACCCAGGGAAAACAACATTAAGACATAGCTTCTAATGTTGGAAATCCAAGAAGCGGTTGAGTAGTAACATTGTCCTTAATGAATAAAAATGAAGAAGTATTATAAACACCACTTTTTTCCCAACAACACAGGAATGGAGAGGCAGAATCCATGATTATGGGCTTCAGGCATGTAGCTTGCTTTTAAAAAAAAATTGACCATCACAATGCAATTTTAAAATTGAAAGCTTGAGGATGTTAAGCTTGCAATGTTCATATATCACTGTTGGCTGTTTTTCTCTGCCATAGAGTTGCGGGAGGGGCAGGGGTGTTGGGAGATTGCCATTAAAAGGAGCTCAGAACAGGGCAGAGACAGTAACTGTGGCCTGGTCAAACTTCCAAATGGTAACGTTACGAGCAAATAGATTATAACTAACATAATACTGTATGTCAACAGTATTTCAGTTAAAAAGATATATTATGCAGAGGAAGATTAATATTCTTCCCAATAATTTTTTTCCACATGATAAAGCTGAGTATACAAAAATAAATGACAAGAAAGGTTGATCTTCTCCACCTTCCTACTTATCTTTCCTAGATTCTCCCCCTGCCTTTCTGAATCACCTCTAAAGTATTCAATGACCCTGATGAATGGATTGAATAAGAAATTTCAATGGTATATGAAGAGGAGATATAATTTTCCTAGTTGATGCAAACCCACATTGCTTTACCGCAAAAAATGCAGCGTGCTTTTCCTTTAGCAAATTTTTCTTTTGCATTTTCCTACTGAGTCATCAGTGTGGAAGAATTAGTTTTTTAAAAGATGTATGTTGCCACTCCCAAAGAAATGTACATTTACATAGTGAAATGCAGATATTGCACTTCAACCAAAAACAATGAATCTACTGTGATATATTTTCAGATACAGAAACATGTTGTTAAAGAGAGTCTTCTGTGGTTTTTGCTTAGTCCATCAATGCGCAAGATTGGGATCAACACATAGATATCTTGAGCTTATAGATCTTCATTTCTTCCTCAATTTTTTATACTTTAAAATTTACAGATTTGTGAGCTATCTTGCTGAATTAATTCCTGAAGAGTTGGTGATAAGACACTTTTGCTTTCTGTAAGATGCTATTTCTATCTCTAATTACTCTTCCAAGAAAGAAACATCTGTCATTGCTCATTACCATTTTTTTCTCATCTCCTTATAGCCTTTATGTATTTTGAAAGTATCCTGGATTATGTTATTGCATTTTTCTAATATTTTTCATAGAAGTGAATAAAACTTGCTCAAAAACCAATCAGAATTGAACCATAGAGCATTCAGAGACAAAAAACGACCTCACCCACAACAATTATTTTTGGCTTCACATCATTATTTATAATTTTGCTGCATTTTTAAAAACTTCTTTACAGAAATTAAGCCTTAATTTGAAAAATTAGAAATCGAGTTTCCCCTCCTACCGAGAGCTTTGGTAGACGTCTTACCTAGTTTTATCACAGGTTCTGTGATCTTGATTCCTGAGAGATGCAGTAGGATTAACTCCTATTAGTAAAGGCCATATTAAAATTTTAAAATACTATTGTTAGGAAAATATGTACTAAATGATGAGCTAAAATATTATTTTTTACAATTTTACCCAAGTATGATAACATACTTTTCCCAGAAAACATAGCATTAAAAGATATCTCAGCTGTTGGTTACAGGCTATACATCTTTGAGTGGTTTCTCTAGGCCCTGGAGATTAAATTTTCTAAACCATTATTCTGATTTTCTCTCATCCTTGTGGATTATTTTAGTGGTTTCCTTTTGTCCAAAATCTAAGAATCTCTGCATCTTATCCAAACATCCCTCCTACCATTTCTTGCAAATCAATGAACAAATTATCTATTATAAACCATATTGATTATTTATGGTTTTTATATTCAATTATGTTATTGAAATAATATTTACACACAGGGAAATGAACAAATTGTACACATAAAATCCAACAAACTGACATATGTATACACCCAAGAAACCGTCCATATCAGTCAAGATATAGAGCATTCCCTGGGCTTCCCTGGTGGTGCAGTGGTTGAGTCCGCCTGCTGATGCAGGGGACACAGGTTCGTGCCCCGATCTGGGAAGATCTCACATGCCATGGAGTGGCTGGGCCCATGAGCCGTGGCCGCTGGGCCTGCGTGTCCAGAGCCTGTGCTCCACAATGGGAGAGGCCACAGCAGTGAGAGGCCCGCATACCGCAAAAAGAAAAAATACAAAACAAAACAGAAAGATATAGAGCATTCCCATCATCCCAGAAATTTCTCTCATATTTCCATCCAGTCAATCCTCACCTTCCAGAGGCAACTTTGTTTTGATTTACATATATATCACTATATCTACCTACCTACCTAGTAATATTGCCTATGTTTCAATTTCCTATAAATGGAATCATAATATATGTACTCTTTAGTGTCTGGCTTATACTTCTTAATGTTTTGAGATATATCTATGTTGTTTCATGATTAGTTCAGTCTTTTAAACTATTGAATTATATTCTATTGTATAAGTTTGAAATGATTAGTTTACCAATTCTTGCCTCTGATGGACATTAGTGTTCTTCCCAAGTTAGGGGCTTCTTAAATAAAACTACTATGAATAAGTTTGTTTCATCCACATTTTTGGCCTATATTATTCTCAAAATAAAATGCTTTTTCTTATTTCACAATACTTTTTCTTTAAAGTTAACTTTAAAATTTGCCTTTCCTGACTATCCTAGAACTCAGAGGGGTCTCCCCTGGCCTCCTAACTATACTATTTATATAAGATATCCTATAATGTTTTGCTTTATTAATCTTTTGGGGTACATGCCCTGTAAGTACAAATATTTCAAAACCCTGAGGAAAAGCTCAAATTCTATTCTTCTGTAACTAAGCACTTAACATAGAGCCATGAACAATTCACTTTGTTCAAAAATCGGTGGTGCATGGAGAAAAGACAGCCACTTCCATAAGTGGTGCTGGGAAAACTGGACAGCTACATGTAAAAGAATGAAATTAGAACACTCTCTAACACCATACACAAAAATAAACTCAAAATGGATTAAAGACCTAAATGTAAGGTCAGACACCATCAAACTCTTAGAGGAAAACATAGGCAGAACACTCTATGACGTAAATCACAGCAAGATCCTTCTTGACCCACCTCCTAGAGAAATGGAAATACAAACAAAAATAAACAAATGCGACCTAATGAAACTTAAGAGGTTTTGCACAGCAAAGGAAACCATAAACAAGACAAAAAGACAACCCTCAGAATGGGAGAAAATATTTGCAAATGAAACAACTGACAAAGGATTAATCTCCAAAATATACAAGCAGTTCATGCAGCTCAATATCAGAAAAACAAACAACCCCATCCAAAATTGGGCAGAAGATCTAAATAGACATTTCTCCAAAGAAGATATACAGATTGCCAACACACACATGAAAGAATGCTCAACATCATTAATCATCAGAGAAATGCAAATCAAAATACAATGAGGTATCACCTCACACCAGTCAGAATGGCCATCTTCAAAAAATCTACAAACAATAAATGCTGGAGAGGGTGTGGAGAAAAGGGAACCCTCTTGCACCATTGGTGGGAATGTAAATTGATACAGCCACTATGGAGAACAGTATGGACTTTCCTTAAAAAATGAAAAATAAATCAAGACAGTATGGTACTGGCACAAAAACAGAAAGATAGATCAATGGAACAGGATAGAAAGCCCAGAGATAAACCCACGGACATATGGTCACCTTATCTTTGATAAAGGAGGCAGGAATGTACAGTGGAGAAAGGACAGTCTCTTCAATAAGTGGTGCTGGGAAAACTGGATAGGGACATGTAAAAGTATGAGATTAGATCGCTCCCTAACACCATACACAAAAATAAGCTCAAAATGGATTAAAGACCTAAATATAAGGCCAGACACTATCAAACTCTTAGAGGAAAACATAGGCAGAACACTCTATGACATGAACCACAGCAAGATCCTTTTTGACTCACCTCCTAGAGAAATGGAAATAAAGACAAAAATAAACACATGGGACCTAATGAAACTTAAAAGCTTTTGCACAGCAAAGGAAACCATAAACAAGACCAAAAGACAACCCTCAGAATGGGAGAAAATATTTGCAAATGAAGCAACTGACAAAGGATTAATCTCCAAAATTTATAAGCAGCTCATGAAGCTCAATAGCAAAAAAACAAACAACCCAATCCAAAAATGGGCAGAAGACCAAAATAGACATTTCTCCACAGAAGATATACAGACTGCCAACAAACACATGAAAGGATGCTCAACATCTTTACTCATTAGAGAAATGCAAATCAAAACTACAATGAGATATCATCTCACACCAGTCAGAATGGCCATCATCAAAAAATCTAGAAACAATAAATGCTGGAGAGGGTGTGGAAAAAAGGGAACACTCTTGCACTGCTGGTGGGAATGTGAATTGGTACAGCCACTATGGAGAACGGTATGGAGGTTCCTTAAAAAACTACAAATAGAACTACCATATGACCCAGCAATCCCACTACTGGGCATGTACCCTGAGAAAACCATAATTCAAAAAGAGTCATGTACCAAAATGTTCATAGCAGCCCTATTTACAATAGCCCGGAGATGGAAACAACCTAAGTGTCCATCATCGGATGAATGGGTAAAGAAGATGTGGCACATATATACAATGGAATATTACTCAGCCATAAAAAGAAATGAAATTGAGCTATTTGTAATGAGGTGGATGGACCTAGAGTCTGTCATACAGAGTGAAGTAAGTCAGAAAGAGAAAGACAAATACTGTATGCTGACACATATATATGGAATTTAAGAAAAAAAGTCATGAAGAACATAGGGGTAAGACAGGAATAAAGACACAGACCTACTAGAGAATGGACTTGAGGATATGGGGAGGGGGAAGGGTAAGCTGTGACAAAGTGAAAGAGCAGCATGGACATATATACACTACCAAACGTAAGGTAGATAGCTAGTGGGAAGCAGCCGCATAGCACAGGGAGATCAGCTCGGTGCTTTGTGACCGCCTGGAGGGGTGGTATAGGGAGGGTGGGAGGGAGACGCAAAAGGGAGGGGATATGGGAACATATGTATATGTATAACTGACTAAATTTGTTATAAAGCAAAAAATAAAAAATAAAAAAATAAAAATAAAAATAAAAAAAACTAAAAATAGAACTACCATACGACCCAGCAATCTCACTACTGGGCATATACCCTGAGAAAACCATAATTCAAAAAGAGTCATGGGGCTTCCCTGGTGGCGCAGTGGTTGAGAGTCCGCCTGCCGATGCAGGGGACACGGGTTCGTGCCCCTGGTCTGGGAAGATCCCACATGCCGCGGAGCGGCTGGGCCCGTGAGCCATGGCCGCTGAGCCTGCGCGTCCGGAGCCTGTGCCCCGCAACGGGAGAGGCCACAACAGTGAGAGGCCCGTGTACCGCAAAAAAAAAAAAAAAAAAGAGTCATGTACCACAATGTTCATTGTAGCTTTATTTACAATAGCCAGGAGATGGAAGCAACCTAAGTGTCCATCAACAGATGAATGGATAAAGAAGGTGTGGCACACATATACAATGGAACATTACTCAGCCATAAAAAGAAATGAAATTGAGTTATTTGTAGTGAGGTGGATGGACCTAGAGTCTGTCATACAGAGTGAAGTAAGTAAGTCAGAAAGAGAAAAACAAACACCGTACGCTAACACATATGTATGGAATAAAAAAAAAAATTGGTCATGAAGAACCTAGGGGTAGGATGGGAATAAAGGTGCAGACCTACTAGAGAATGGACTTGAGGACATGAGGAGGGAGAAGGGTAAACTGGGACAAAGTGAGAGAGTGGCATGGACTTATATATAATACCAAATGTAAAACAGATAGCTAGTGGGAAGCAGCCACGTAGCACAGGGAGATCAACTTGGTGCTTTTAGACCACCAAGAGGGGTGGGATAGGGAGGGTGGGAAGGGGGGAGATGCAAGTAGGGGGACATATGTATATGTATAACTGATTCACTTTGTTATAACGCAGAAACTAACATGCCATTGTAAAGCAATTATACTCCAATAAATATGTTAAAAAAAATGAGTGGTGCTAAGGCCGGGTGGAATCATTTATAGCAGCCAAAGATCTTACTGAGAACTAGAAAACCAAGATTAAATATGAAGGCTTCATAGAGCTGTAGAAGCAAGAAGAACTAGAGGTATTAAATTCTAGAGTGGGGAGAAACTCTCAGATGTGAACTTACAATCTGTACCTACTTTTACTGTGAGGGTCTTTGTCAGTTCTGGGTGAGGGTTGGATGCTGTGAATATGGAACTGGCACAAGCAGAGGGCTACTGCCAGAGGACAGAGATATCAGCAAAGCATTTGGCAGTTATGCAGGGAAGTGAAAAATTTCAAGATTAGAGGGCTTCAAACATATGGCTGGTTTCTCTCAAAATACTTGTTTTCCAAATTCTGAGAATGTAAAATGTAGAAGGCTAAACGACTAAGCCAAAAACCCTTAAGAAGCAGACCAGAATTTCCCACCACCCAGCAGTGCTGTAGAGACAGACTCACAAATGAGAGGGGACCCTGTAATCATAAGGTCAGAGTTAAAGGCTCTAGAAAGTTAGTAAAGTGTAACAACTTGCAGACATGAAAGGCCTAAGGTGAAAGGATTATGAAAAACAGCAAAGTTTCTCACAAGTTCTTGGTACTGAGGATGCATGGACTTGCAAGGCTCTCAACCGGAAGCCCTGGAGGGTCGTGCCCCTGGAATGGGTAAAGAACTAGAGGTAGGCTGAGTCTTTTTAAAAAACAAAGAAACAAAACACACACACACACACACAAAAATACTGCAAGCCAGCCTCACATCAGCTTAGTACTTAATAGGTGGGCAGCCTCCATTCTATCATTATAACACTGAAAAGTACTCTTTGTGATAGAATATCTCTTGCATCCTATACATATCTTTATTCTTAATGTCCAACATTCAATCAAGAAGCATTAGCCATTCCAAGAGATAAAACCATATGACAAATAAGCAAGAGAAAAAAAAAAAAACTCAGACAAGGGGAAAAATTCCACGGGAGATGCTCATATTTTAGTTATTAACAATTTTAAAATAACTGTAATTTGCTAAAGAAATCATGGAGAAAATATATGAAAAGAAAATTTGAATAAAGAACTGAATGGATAGTGTAGTACTAAAGTAATATATCTGAAACTAAAATCTCTGTGAATAGTTATAAAAAGAAGACTGGATACAGCAGATTAGTGGAATGAAAGGGAGGCCTATACAAAATTTCAAAACAAAAGGATGGACAAATAAAAGGAAAGAAATTGATAAGATACATATTGGTCACAGTCAAAATGCATAGTGTATAGCATATGCATTTGGTCACATGTAAAATTCATAGTGTGTACCATATGTGGTGTGGAAACCCAAATGGAGAAAAGAGAATGGGGCAGAAGTAATATTTAAAATAAGAATTGGAGGGCTACCCTGGTGGCGCAGTGGTTGGGAGTCCGCCTGCCAATGCAGGGGACACGGGTTCGTGCCCCGGTCTGGGAGGGTCCCACATGCCGCGGAGCGGCTGGGCCCGTGAGCCATGGCCACTGGGCCTGTGCATCCGGAGCCTGTGCTCTGCAACGGGAGAGGCCACAGCAGTGAGAGGCCTGCGTACTGAAAAAAAAAAAAATTATACTTAAAATAAGAGTTGGAAATATTCCAAAACTGATGGAAGCTATCAATGCATAAATTCAAGAAGTTCCGCAATCACAAGCCAAATAAATATAAGGAAAGCCATACTTAAGTAAATCATAAAAGGCTTTTGAAAATCAAATACAAAATAAAAGTGTTAAAAAGTATCAAGAAATAAGACATTCAAAGGAGCAAAGTGATATCTAACTTCTTATGAAAAAGTATGAAAGCCAGAAGACAATGAAAACCTTCAAAAGTGCTGGAAGAAACTAGATGCCAACAAAAACTTCTATACCCGGAGAAAATATTCTTCAAAAACAAAAAGAAAATATTTTTAGCATACAAAAACTGAAAACATTCATTATTATATAAGCTGCATGAAAAAGTACACTAAAGGGAGTTCTTCAGGTAGAAGAAAAATAAAACCCACAGGAAAACATGGAAATTTGGATATTAATGAAGTGTAAGTGAAAAGATAAATATAAGGATAGATCAAAATGAATACGGTTGCACAAATACTATATAATGGCCTGTCAAATTTAAAATATATGTAAAATTTTAAAAGACAATAACACAAAAGTTAGGAAGTAGGTTAAACGAAGACAAAGTTGTAATTTCTTCAAATTTTTCTAGTCAAGATTTAACACACATACACACATCTTAAGTGGATAATCCAATAAATACTTATATATGTATGCACTCAATAAATCATCAAATACTTCAATTTAAAATATTGAAGTTTCCAGCATGATGGAATCTTTCCCCATGCCTCTCCCACTATTCAGACTTCTGTTATAATAGATTAGTTCTGGAACCTGTTCTGGCACTTCATATGAATGAAATCCAACAGTAGGTACTCTTTTCTGTCTGGTTTATTTTACTCATAATTATGCCTATATTCATCCATGTTATTTGCAGTCCATTCTTTTATAATAAGAGGTATTCCACTGCATAGTATTCTACAATGTATTTATTCACCCTCCTGTTGATAATTGTATGGTTGTTTTCAACTGGGGGCTATTATAAATAGAACTACTATAAACATTTTTGTCTTCTGATGAACATGTGTTCTTATTTCTGTGATTATACGAAAGCACAGAATTGTTGCATCATCAGCAGATGTAAACATAGCTTTAATAAATACAACCAAAGAGTTTTTCAAAGTGATTGTTTCCATTTTTTCTACTATCAGCAATATAGTTCTAATTGTTCCACATCTTGTTTTCAATTGTGTTTTCTTCTTGAATAATTATATTGAGCATCTTAGGTTTATTGCCCATTTGAATAGGTTCTTTTAAAGTGCCTGTTCAACACTCTTTGACATAAATCACAGCAACATCTTTTTTGACCCACCTCCTAGAGTAATAAAAAATTAAAACAAAAACAAACAAATGGAACCTAATTAAGCTTAAAAGCTTTTCCACGGCAAAGGAAACCATAAACAAGACAAAAAGACAACACTCAGTATGGTAGAAAATATTTGCAAATGAAGAAACTGACAAAGGATTTATCTTCAAAATATACAAGCAGCTCAATAGCAAAAAAAAAAAAAAAAAAAAAAAAACCCAATCAAAAAATGGGTGGAAAACCTAAATAGACATTTCTCCAAAGAAGACATACAGAAGGCCAACAAACAAATGAAAAGATGCTCAACATCACTAATTATTAGAGAAATGCAAGTCAAACTGCAATGAGGTATCACCTCACAGCAGTTAGAATGGGTATCATCAGAAAATCTACAAACAACAATGCTGGAGAGGGTGTGGAGAAAAGGGAACCCTCTTGCACTGTTGGTGGGAATGGAAATTGATAAAGCCACTATGGAGAACAGTATGGAGGTTCCTTAAAAAACTAAAAATAGAGCTATCATATGATCAAGTAATCCCATTCCTGGGCATATATCTGGAGAAAACCATAATTCAAAAAGATACATGTACCTCAATGTTCATAGCAGCACTATTTACAACAGCCAGGACATGGAAGCAACCTAAATGTCCATTGACAGATGAATGAATAAAGAAGATGTGGTACATATATACAATGGAATATTACTCAGCCATGAAAAGGAATGAAATCGGGTCATTTGTAGAGACGTGGATGGACCTAGAGAGTGGCATACAGAGTGAAGTAAGTCAGAAAGAGAAAAGCAAATATCGTAATAATGCATATATGTGGAATCTAGAAAAATGGTACAGATGATCTCATTTGAAAAGCAGAAATAGAGACATAGACATAGAGAACAAATGTATGGATATGAAGGGGGAAAGGGGTGGGGAGGGAGGAATTGGGAGACTGAGATTAACACATCTACATTATTGATGCTATGTATAAAATAGACAACTGATGGGAACATACTGTATGGCACAGGGAACTCTACCTAATGGGAGGTAACCTAAATGGGAGGGAAGTAAACCTAAATGGGTAACCTAAATGGGAGGGAAGTCCAAAAGGGAGGGGATATCTGTATATGTATGGTTGATTCATTTTGTTGTGCAGTGGAGGCTAACACAGTATTGTAAAGTAACCACACTCCAATAAAAATTAATAAAAAAATAATAAAGTGCCTGTTCAAGGTTCCCCCCCCAGTTTTAGTTAGGGTGTTTTTTCTCTTATTAATTTTTAGGAATTATTTATATAATCTGCGTAAGAATCCTTTATGGAATGTGTATACTGTAAATATATTCACCCAGGCTACGGTTTGCCGAAGGGCACTCCCCTGAGAGTTTGGACCCCATAACAAATGGAACTGAATATCCTGCCACTAAGGTAAGTGGGGCCTGGGAGGTCTGATTTCGAGAAATATAGAAATTTTAAAAATATTTTAGTGCTTCATTCATTCTATTGTTATGATAAAGTAAAATGCATACTTACTACAAATGGACTTAGTACACACTTACTCATTCAACACAGGATGTCAGATGTTACCAAGGACCAGGTAAGTAATATAAATAAAAGAAATGGACTGAATAAAAAGAGCAATGGCTACCAGGATCCAGCCTCAAATATAGAGAGGCATTGGGAGTGATGAAGACACTGGCAAATGAAAAGCACAAAACCCATTTAAACTGAGCCACCACTAACACATTTCAGCCAGTTGTTGCCAACCCATGAATTCCCAATTTAAAAATTTTTTTTCCAGACAATATGGAAACACATTATTTTACTGACTATATTTTTAATTTTGGCAACTAATTTACAACACTCTATAATTCGATGTAATAAACATAGCAAAGAAAAAAATCACTTATCTATGAGTCATACCTCACACATGAGCCACAAGTTTACAACCCTTGATTTAATATACATTTAGGAATACTTAAAACCTACCATGGTAGATAAATAACAGCCTACTTCAAGATGTACACATCCCAACCCCAGAAGCTATGAATGTCCTGTTATGTGGCAAGGGGAATTAAAGCTGCGGATGGAATTGAGGTTGCTAATCAACTGACCTTAAATAGATGATCCTGTATTATCCAAATGGGTTTAGTGTAATCACAAGCATCCTTAAAGGGGAAAGATCGAATTAGGAGAGTCAGTGTGGGATGCGATGTGAGAAAGACTCCATCAGACATTGCTGACTTTGAAGATGGAAGGGAGTTCAAACCAAGGAATCCAGGCTGTCTCTACAAGCTAGAAAAAGCAAGAAAATTGGTTCTCCCCTAGAACCTCCAGAAAGCAACACAGCTCTGCCCATACCTTAATTTTAGTTCACTGAGGCCAAGGTCAGCTTCTGGCCTGAGAATTGAATAAATGTGTGTGTGTGGTTTTGTTTTGTTTCATTTTAATTTTTACGGTTACTGGGGGAGATGGGGGGGAAGATAAATTGGAAGATTGGGATTGACATATACACACTACTATATATAAAATAGATAACTAATAAGAACCTGCTGTATAGCACAGGAAACTCTACTCAGTACTCTATAATAGCCTATATGGGAAAAGAATTTAAGAAAAAAAGAGTGGATATATGTATAACTGATTCACTTGCTGTACACCTGAAGTAAATGTGTTGTTTTAAGTCACTAAGTTTGTGATAATTTGTCACAGCAACAATAGAATATCCCACTCAAAAGAACTGAATTTATTTCAAGATCCACTGAGAATGTCCTTTTCAAGATAATTTTGTCTAAAATAATTCATAAGATTCTTTGTCTGTCTTACTGTGGGAGTACAAGTGTCACATTTTTCATGTAATATGTATATAATAAAATTTATTACATTAAAGCTTTACTATGGATTGCTGGAGTTGATGTAACTCACATCAGATAAATTAACAAAATGTGTATCTCAACTTGTTTTTACAAATATCTAATTTCAATTTAATAAAGCAGCCAATGGAAAAACAATGCATTCTAAAATATTTCCAATTCCCTATTAGTTCAAAGCAAGAATTTTCATCCTCTTTGTGTAAAGATCAATCTGGCAGCAGAAATAAAAATAAGATTCCATCCATTCCCCCATCCCCTCTGCCTTCCAAACAAAATAAATTCTCATTTAGTCCTTCATTAATTCATTCAACCAACACTGTGCAGCCTATGTACTAGGATTTGTATAAAGCTATAAAATGAAAGACATATTACCCTAAGAACATGAATTTCTATGAGGAAAATACTAAAATTTACAAGAGGTTGGATTGTTCTCATTCCACAAGCAATGATTTTAATTACACAAAAATGACTTAATCCTAATACATGCCATATTAGTTGCTAAACTAAATGATAGTTTATTGTTTAATGGTAAGCCTGATTATGTAGGCTCTTTTAAAAATGTGATTATTTTGTTTGGAACCATGGAAAAGAGGTAGTTAAACTGTCATATATAAACTGCAGCCAGAGCTCATTTGTTGGCTTGAACAATGATTCTTTTTAAAATGTTAAGCAAATTGCCATGCCACATTACCTCACATTGTTCCTCTTTTGCAAAACTGCAAGGGTAAGTCTTTCTTAAAAAGAAAAAAAATTTCCATTCAGCTAAAGTAGATTATTATTCAGTGCTCTGAACACTACAAACCCCACAGATAAGAGTCACAGTAAAAGTACTTTGAATATTTAATTCATTTAAAATCTGATATACTTATTTAACAAGATATAAATATGATTAAACAAGTTATCAGCATTATCCAAATGAAACCTGAAAGCCTTTCTGTGCAATTTTAAACAATGACTAGTGAGTATGATAAGCAAAAATAACTTTAGTCATTTTTAATTCTAATAAATTTTATAAGTCATCTGATTTATAAAAATCAGTATCAGATTCAGAAACAGTATTGAACACTGGTTTAAGAAATATAACAAAATATTGTGTATTATATAGAAAGATTAAAATTCTATAAATATATCATTTTATATCATTGTATTTTAACATTAAATTATACCAGATTATAATCTACATTTTATTATATTGTTGACAGACATTATGAAAAACAATTGTTTCAATAAAAATATCAAATCAAGGGCCTCCCTGGTGGCGCAGTGGTTGAGAGTCCGCCTGCCGATGCAGGGGATACGGGTTCGTGCCCCGGTCTGGGAGGATCCCATATGCCGCGGAGCGGCTGGGCCCGTGAGCCATGGCCGCTGGGCCTGCGCATCCGGAGCCTGTGCTCCGCAACGGGAGAGGCCACAACAGTGAGAGGCCCGCATACCGCAAAAAAAAAAGAAAAAAAAAAAAAAAAAAAAAATCAAATCACTATGTTATACACCTGAAAGTAATATTATATTGTAAATCAACTATACTTCAATTAAAAACAAAGAAAAAGAGTTGTTTCACATTCCATACAACCAAGAAAGGGATTCTAAAACAATGTGCTGGGCCATACAATAAATAGTTTAATAGAGCCAAATAAATGTTTGGCTTCTTCTAATATACTGAATGTCCTCATATCTGTAATTCATATCAAGCATGCAGTTTTCCTTCGTACCATGTACTCTTTTATCAATTTCATCACATGAGTACAGAAGTTACAATTTAAAACTTTTCAGTCAGCCCTCCATATCCATGTGTTCTACATCCATGGATACAGGGGCCCAACTATACTATGCTACTTTATATAAGGGACTTAAACACCTGTGGATTTTTATATCTACACGCGCCTGGAACCAATCCCCCATGGATACACAGGAACAACTATACAAAACATTTGGACTATCCATGCTCACAATTTATGGCCTAGAAGTTACGAAGCAGAGGCCTGAAGACCCAACTGTCAATGTGGTTTGTGACTTTTTTTTTTTTTTAAGTTGAATGCACTGCCTACATTTTTAAGTTAAGAAAGTGGGGCTTTTTTAAACATAAAAAAATCTAGATTTTTGCTTTTCTTGGGGTTAGAAAAGTAAGATTTCTAGGAATGGACCATATTCTTACCAGGTCCCTTTCTATGGGAACTCTTTAGTTCTTTAGTGTCCCCAGGACATTTAGGTGTCTAACACTTGGTCCCCATTTGCCAAACTCCCTAGGAATTTGAGTTTGTCACCCCTGACCTAGAACCCAAGTCTGCAGTTTCTTCTCTTAAATCCATGAACTTCCACAGACCATTCTCTTCCAGACTCTCTTACCACCTCTCAGCGGCCCTCCTCCTGGGAATGCTGGAAAGCTAAGAGTAGGCAGACCTAAGACAGCAAAGCTAGAAAGAGAGACCAAAAAATGAAACAAAGAAAATGAAGCCAATTGCCTGCCCAGACACCACACTCCCTCATCACAGTTTCTTTCTTACTGTCAAACTAAAATAACTGGAACAGATTTACACAAATATGTTTTAAGTGTTTATTATAGAACAACCACTGTTGCAGGTCCTTCTGAAATAATCCTGTGAAAAGTACAATTTCAAGTATAAGGCAGTATTTGTTTTTCTGCTTGCTTCACATTGCCAAAAATTTCTGGCACAGAAGACAAAGTCTTTCATTTCATAATTACGGATAGATTTTTTTAATTGTCAAGACAGAGTGATAATGCAATGCCTTGAATAAGTCTCATTCAAAATATAATGATGTGTGATATCTAATCTTTTACTTTTCTGTTTTAATATGATCAAAATGAGAAAGCACTGAGTATAAGAAAGAGGTAAATACATTTCATGCTTGAGGTAAAATGCAAACAAGAAAAAGTTTAGTCCTGTGCCCTCTACTATTTTACCTTTTAGCTAAGCTCAGCTACTCCTCCTCCTCAGTAATGATCATTGTTATTGTAATATTTGTATTAATAAGTAACAGTAACGAGAACAGGAACTACCAGTAGAGTTGACCCTCAAACAATGTGAAGGTTAGGGGAACCCACCCTCTGCACAGCCGAAAATCTGCGTATAATTTATTGCCAGCCCTCAGTATCCAAGGTCCCTCTGTATCTGCAGATTCAACCAACTGCAGATCAGATAGTGTAGTCCTGTGGCATTTACTATTGAAAACAATCCACATGTAAGTGGACCCTCACAACTGAAACTCATGTTGTTCAAGGGCTAACTGTATTGGGGTACTTATTTGTTCTAGGCAATGTGCTAAGTACATTATATGCATTATCTCAGTGCACCCTTAAAAGGTAAGTGCTATCATGATCTGTTTTAGAGATGAAAAAACTGAACCTTAGAAAGTTGAAGTATCTTGCCCAAAGTCACACAACTAATAAGTGTTGAAGCTGGTTTTCCAATACATGTCTGAATGCAAAGTCTATGCACTTAACCAGAGTAGGATACCCAGGACATTTTGCCTGTAAGGTACATATTCCTTCTTTGCTTCTAGTGGTCATAACTTTAAATCAGTGGTTCTCACCTTAAGGTACACCTCAGAGATCCCCATATTGACTCTAAATATGATGGTTAGCCCTTTCCTCATTTATAGATTATTACCTTTGACTTTCAGCTCCAAGTTGAAAGCGAGTAGGGAAGGGAATATCTGTGAAGTATATGTAAGAACTCTGGTTAAGATGCAGCAACTCTACGAATATGTGCTTTACAAATATTAATACATTCACCTTCATTTTCTACTCCAGACTTTGATGGTAGAAGATGTCAAACGGCCTTCAGGTGAAAAGCTTATCCTAATTAAATATTGAACCTCCAAAGGACCACTAAGATTTTCTTCCTATAAAGAGAGGTCTCTTTGGGGCTTCAGGTGAGATTAACCATATGTCAGTCTCTTTCTAATGCAAGGAAGACATTTTAGAAATGCTAAATTGTTTAATTTATTTCCTCTTTGCTTAGTATATTTTCTCTTTGCACCATTTTTGCTCCTACACAGTTGGGGATTCTTCACTGTCTAAAAAAAATCTTTATCATTAACATAAAAGATATTCCTGTCATTCATACAGACCTAAGGCAGTAGACAAAGTAAAACACAATGACAGACTACATAGTGATACAATATTATGCCTCATCAAAATAAAGAGGGAATTTAATATTTTGCTTGATCTCTAGACCCAGAAATATTTGCTAGTGGCAGGAAAGAAGTTATATCCTACAGTTCTGCTCAAAGAAATCCACTATGAAAAATGCAGGCTGAAAATAGTCTGGCATGCCTGCTGTTACTTTTTACCTCTGACCTTTCCAGATCTTGTGGCACTTTCTTCATTCCTTCACCTCTTTATGACCATTTAAATAAGAGATGATTGACTGACTGTGATATTTCTAGCTTGGTTATAACTAAAGAAAGTAGTAAAAGTGACAAAGTTTTATTAACAGCTCATCAGCTAGCATACCTGCCCTAAATCTAGTTTGCAGAAATAAGCTCAAGAAGTTAGATTTCTGTAGTTCTTTGATTACTTCTGTGTCTTTTCTGCACATTATGTGCACCTGAGAGATGCCAGCATTGCTTAGAAAGCCCCTTTGGTGCTGGAGGACTCAAGGACAGAAGAGGAGACTGCCCCCCATCTGCTGGATATGCACCTTGAAATTAACAGGACAAGAGGGCCTAGAATTTATGTCTTTGTGACTGGTATAAATTGGATGAATACATTTTCAGTAAACATAACATAAGCACTCTGTGTTCTATTAATAGTACAGAAACCCTAAATTTTCCAAAGCCTCTTTAGGTCTTGGCATATTAATGAGACCAAATTTCCTGACTCATTGACTGCACCTGACCTAGGCATTCAGACAACCAGATGCACATCATCTATCCCTATTCCACCTTTCCCAGGAAACCCTGAGGGCCAGAATCCTGGGATTCTGCCTTCTGCACTGCACACCGCTGCCCTTGCTGGTGCTACTACTTCCTTATGTACTACTTTCAAAGGCCTTGCACCCTCATAATCTCAAGTGATTCCAATTTCCATGTATAAACAAGCAGATTGCCCATCTCTCCCTCTCTGTGAAAGTTTGTCATCCCAGTACCTACACTTCTTACCTCACTAGTTCTGCTAAATTCTCTCATATGTTTTGTCAGCTTGTGCCAGAAGAGAAGGCTCAGAAATCAGAACTGAGAAAACAGACACTATGCTATCCTTCCCCACTGTTCTTTGCCATCTGTCCCTTGCCTTATCTCTAGGTGCTTGGATACAAATGTCTTCCTTGAAAAGTCGTCCCTGCAAAGACAATCTACTGCTATCAAAAGACATCTGGGATCCACTGGACTAGCACCAACTTAGACATGTTAAATATGTTTTAATCTCAGTTACAACTCAACTGGGGCCTCTACTACTGCTGAATACCAGCTTATATAGTGATAGGTAATTGTATTAACTGATCAAGCATGCATCAGTGCTCTCCTTGTCTCACCATGCCACCTCTTCACACCACACAACTCACAGATTATATGGATGTTTTAAGTCCTTACCTAAGTCACACCTTTTTCTTTAACTTTTACCAAAGTTTCATTTTTACATTGATTACAGGGCCCCTATTACAGTACTTAATCTTTCTTAAATTACTTATTCAGAAATAGGTTTTTATCATTAGAATATGAGTCCCTGGTTGCAACATTCATGTATTATTCATTTCTGCATTCCCCACAATGTCTAACATGGTACTCTAAATGTAATAAGCACTCAAGTTAATTTTACTGTCACACAAGAAGCAGTTACCAAGCGTTTACTTTACAAGTATCTTCCTAGTGGTAACACAGCTATCCCAGTTCTTTTGGTTTCTGACAGGACTATATACAACTTCAATGTAACTGAAATTTATTCAGAATTTATTATAATGACCAAATTTATATCTACCCATGTGTCTACATTATTGGTATGTAACTATTTGAATGAAGAATTAAATAATTTCTCAAAGGCAGGGCATAAATTCATGATATTATCTTTGCTATGAAAACCTACTAAAAATAGCTAACACTGAAATGTTTAAACCATATTTTCATCTCACAGCATTTTTAACATACTGAATTCTTTGTTCTTTATACATTGATAACATTGCTAGGTTAACTATAAACCTATTAATATCCTTCTTATTCTTTTTATTCTGCATTCTCTATTCTTATGGCTAGTTTTTTTTAGGATAAGATCTTGGTTCTTAGTTAATCTCTAGCTTGATTTCTTTGCACTTTTGTTCATCACACTCAACTAACAAAGCTATACAGATTCATATTCAGTTCCAGAACGGTTTACCGAAAATTTTGTGTGGCACAATGATCTCACTGAAAAGTTAACTGTAGTTTATTTCTTGGTAGTAAGTTTATTATCAACAGTTAAGAATATTTCCCCTCTCTGGGGCTTCCTTGGTGGCACAGTGGTTAAGAATCCGCCTGTTACTGCAGGGGACACGGGTTCGAGCCCTGGTCCGGGAAGATCCCACATGCTGCAGAGCAACTAAGCCTGTGCACCACAACTGTTGAGCCTGTGCTCTAGAGCCCGTGAGCCACAACCACTAAGCCCGCGCACCTAGAGCCTGTGTTCCAAAACAAGAGAAGCCACCGCAATAAGCCTGCGTACCACAACGTAGAGTAGCCCTCACTCACCACAACTAGAGAAAGCCTGCGCACAGCAACAAAGACCCAACACAGCAATCAATCAATCAATCAATAAAATATCATAAAAAAATATTTCCCTTCTCTCTCCTAAAAGGAGAATAGTTTTAGAACAGGATATCTAAATAATCATTCCCAAAGTTGAGTAAATCAGCCATTGATTATAAAAAATTAGTCTCGAGACATTATTAGATAGGACTGTTTAGGTTGGGCATGGTTCCAGGAATTGGGGGCGATAGACATGAGGAGTATGATCAGATTCCCCCAGAAATGGGAAAAGAAACAGGAAGGTACTGTTTCCTTATGTGGCAGGGACTTGTACTGCTCATATGCAGGGTCCTGAGGTGGCAGGACCTCGAGTGGGAAGGCAATATGGAATCCTGTGGAGTCTGAATCCCAGTGGCATAGTTAGGAGAGGCAGTGAGGGCCCTATGTTGGGCCATGTGGACATGGAGGGAGATTATCTACTACCCCAGCAGTTAGACTTAAACCAGGAACACCTCTGCAGCTTCCCCAATGGGCCAATGACTCTCCCTAATTTTTCTGAACTACAATCTCCAAGTTCCCGGCATGATCTAAAAAAGGAAGATGGTTGTCCCCAAAACGTGACTTGACCTTGACTCATAGAAGCCCAAGGCTGTATCTGGTATGATTTTCAAAACTAAAGAACTAATAACTTCCTTCCACTTGAAGTATTGTGGGACAATTATATGTGTTACATTTGTATTTGTTCAACAGTTCTTGCTGGTTAATCAGCATCTAAGTTTTCTCAGTGGTTTCACAAATCCACTTTATACTCGACTACCAGTCATTCAGAACTTGTGTTCCAGGGTAAAATTCCATCTAAGATAACAAGATAAGCATTAATAGCCCTGACTAGGTTTTCTGCTAAGCTTTGGGGGTCTGATGATAAATTGAGATCCAGTAGAACAGCCTGCAATAGTGTGCAATATCATTAACAAGAGGTATAAATCAAGTTGAAGATGGTCACCCTGTAAAAGTCTAGGAAACAACAGCCCATACTATCATTAGGAGATGCCTAATCACAGATGAGGAAAAATTAATACCACTAGGGAACAAAGTTTGTGAAAGACCAATAGGCATCACTGAAGCACACATAGTCACAAAACTGATTTAATGCACAATTATTTAACTATGGATTTATGGATTCTTTACCTTTGCCTGAGATAGCATGGATGATGGAGTACAGAATAATATTGAATTACACAGCAAACACTTTATGTATTCAGCTCTAAGGGTAAGGGCTTACTCAGTGATTTTCCTGATTGCACATTATCATTACTTAGGGAGCCTTTTAAAATTACCAATGCTCATATCCCACCCTCAGAGAATCTGATTTTCAATTGTCTTAAGTAAATCAAAGACATAATTATTTTTTTAAAAGCTCCCCAGATGATTCTAATGTGTATCCACGGTAAGAAAAAGAATCACAAAACTGGGAGAGTCAAGATAGTCAATGGGCTGCCTTATCACCACCAAAAACTGTAATGTGTCTAAGGTTTAACCTACTGGCAAGCTAACAAGTTAACCTACCACAGTGTCATAGAACCTGGCAGAAGACACAAATCCTTGGTCAGAGACACGGCAATAGCAGTAACAGAGGATCAGAAGTTTTTGCACCAATTCCCTAAGCTCCAGTTTCCATAAGGCAATGCAAAAAAGCCAGATGTATTGCTTAACTGAGAAGCAACCCTGAGCTTAGCAAATCTGAAACTTTATAATGGCCAATAAGCATGCCAGCCTTTTGCTCTGAGGGTAACACTGTCTTTTTTATACTGGACAGGTTCACAAGGATTGTACTAACCCTCCCCTCCATTCCAGATAACAACACTCTTTATCTTCCAGGGCTATCACAACACGACTGTCCTTGAAAAGGTATGTGTAGTAATGTGAGAAGCCCATGGAGAATTATCTCCCCAAAATATCCACCCCAAGTTTCTACATTCTCTGCCTTCTGGTGAATTTTCCAGTAAATGCACTACTCTGATGGCCACTCTGATTCACTTGACTGACAGATGCTGGAACCAAATTCATTAAGTTTCTCATACAGCATTGAATTAAGACCCTCCATAGGACCTAAGAAACAGGGTGAGGCCTACAGCTGAACAAATTGCCTCAACCATCAAGAGATACTATAGAAAGCCAGATGGCTTTCTCCTTAAGTTTCTGTAGTGGTCCTTCAATATCATCTGAGGTATAAATCCAGGCTCAGTACATTGTACTGATGATTATACAGTTTCTGCTTTGGCCTACAAGGAGTACATCTAGAATTCATGCTTAACAACTCTGACCAATGAGTTGACACTAACCTCAACATCTTTCAGAGTCAGTGTGGTGTTATTGATTACTTAGCTAAAGTCAGGGACAAATTTTCTACCACTCTTTCTTATTGGATTACTCCTATTGTAGGACTACTGGCTGCAAGATGCTCATAAATGACTCATTATTTATGAGCATCTTGCAGATTCCTCCAGGAAGCTCCTTTCACCTCTACAAAATCAGTGTGTACCATGCCAGTAGCTACAATTTCAACTTTCTTCCTTTAATTCCCTACGTGCACACAGACCACTCATCCAGAAGGATCAGTCCAGGAAGGTCAAGAGAGTTTTCATCAAACGTACAGACACCCATTTCAATCTGTAGGAACCACTGTGTAGGGCCTTACTGAGATACTGCTCTACCAAGTGGTCATCATACTTAAGATCTAGGACCATGTCAATGTAACAAGAGAATCTAGGTGACTGAAATAGAATCAAGTTTGAATCCCTAAAGCATCCCTTCTGACAGAATACCATCCAGGCAGTGCACCGACCAGGGTTGCAGTAAAAGAAAAGAAAAACCTTTCTTACAAAGATACAGTCAGGGTGGAATTTTGAATTTTTAAAATCAGTTTACATAAACCACTACCATTTTTGTTCTGCTCATACCCCCAGGAAGCAGTCGAGAGCAAAAAACTTATCTTAGGACAGATACATTTAATCCCCAAAGTTCATTACTAAGATGTATGGACAAGGAGGAGGTGAGAAATCGTTTTGAGTCAAAAAGAAATCGAATAGATTCGAATAGAATTTTGAATAGAAATTGTTTTGAGTCGAATTTTGAGGATGCCCTTTGAAAGTTATACCACATGCATATAGATGGCAGGGAGTTTGGAAGGTCTATCAAATATCTTGACTATAAAACCCATTTTTGAGTGCTTGCTATAAAAGGAGTACTGCTTTCTGCAAATGATCCAGAAAGCTGAAAATATGACATGGATAATTTTCAACTACCACAACAGTATGGTCAGGGTCAGCTGATGAGACTGAACGGCCACACCATAAGTTGAAAAGGTGTCAACAGCAGTGAAGCCACACTGAAAGCCCAAAGAGAAGTCAAAGTCTGATGTTTTCAATTTGCCAAGGCAGCAGAAGCCATGCCCTATATAGTGAGGGCTCCCGCACTGTGAGTCAAACGGGTCAACTTAAGGCAGGAGACACAAATCTGACTACAGGGGTATCAGAAATGTAGAGTCCTTTACTTGAGCACAGTCTATGATGATAGATGTGTTACCCTCTGCAGTATGATGTTGTATCCAGGCAGCAACAGTGGCAACCTGGACAGTTCAGGCTTAATCGGCGGCTTAATTCTAATCAATTTCATCAAATAATGGTCCCTTAAAATGAGTCACTTATATGCATGAGCCAGCCAGTTCGACCAGCAGCTTCTCTTTGTTTCCACAGTTTGTGGCCTCAAAGTGGAACATCTTTAATCTGCCAGTCTGTAGTTTTGCAAATGGCAGACCAGGCAGCAAGGACTGCAGCATCTTAAACACACTATTTCCATTTGACAAGCAAGGCTTGTTAGATCCTTCCCACCTTGTTAGTCACTGAGTCCAAGTTGACCATCCCCAAAAGGAAATAACAGGCTAGAGAATCAGAAAGTGTCCTGGGAAGATGTTAAGTTTCAACAACAAGAGGCCAGTAAAAAACTAAAAGCTGCTTTTCAAAAGGGGTTTACCAGGTAACCCTGTCAGGGAGGCAAGGCCCAAAACCCTCATGGGTACCACTGGTAAAGGCTGTCTCCTTTTTCCAGAGACTCCATAACACAAAATCACCAGTCACAAACACTGGTACCTGAAAGGAGTCATCAGGGCTGTGGAACCCCAGAGACGTTAACTCCCCCTGCCTAATGTGGCTCTCTCATATTGGAAGAATCCCCTACTGACTCTCATAGGACAGAGAAGTACAGTATGAAACATCAACTCCTACTATTCATTCAGATGTAGAAGCCACAACAACAATACACAGAATTATACCAATATGAAACATCAATTCCTACTATTCATTCAGATGTAGAAGCCACAACAACAATACACAGAATTATACCAAAGTGCCCACAGGGAAATGTTAGCCTCCCTTCCTAACTGAACCCTACCCAAACCACATCATTTGAATTAGGGAGTACCCATCCCCCAATGGTAGGAATGTGACTTGGGTGCCTATATCTAAGTCATAAAAGTTTGAGCCCTCACCTGCCCAAAGTCACCCCAGCATACTTGGGTGCCTGTGGCCTCTGTTCCCCCTTGAGACAGCAAGACCTTGGCCTCACATCTTATCACCTTTATTCTTCAATCAGCAGAGGTTGGAGTAGAGGGAAAGAGAGAAAACACAGCACACAAAGACAGACAGCGACCCCATGGCCAGTAAGCAAGGCTTATGCATTCACCCTCAGCTTTAAGAAGCTGTTCGATCACAGCCCAAGTAAAAGAACTTCTGTGTTTGCGGCCCACTCAATGCTCTACATTAAACAGCAAGATCCGCATACCTGACATCATTTATTTCAGCTTTGCATACCCCTTGATAAAGCAGCCACACACACATTGCTTTCCAACTAGGACCACAGGGTTTGCACCTTTAGGCTGACTTGGGTTTGATTCACACATTGGCAGGATATTTTTGAGTCCATCTTAATCATGGGCACCTGCTGCCCTATTGCCAAGACAACACCCTAGTTTTTGCCTGATTTTAACAAAAAGGCTAGAGAAGTTTTCTTAATTGGTGAGGCCAACTTCAAAACTTTATCTATAATTCTTCAGGTGAGTTTCCATTTTCCAGCTCTTCACCTTCATCAGCATAGTAAACCCAGCCTAGGAGAGTAAGAGTCCAAATAGTAGTTAAGGATTCATCTATTGTTTCCCATGAGAGTTATTCTCTCAGGGAAACCTCTTCAAGAATACAATTTCCTTTTAGCAGCGAGTACCCACTACAAAAAAAAAAAACAACAAACAAAAAAACAACCTCAGAGCTTTTACTGCTATCTCCAAATGGATCTCAGAGTGCCATATTAGACAGCAGGAGCAGTTAAACCATGAGACAACCAACTGTTGCCTTTATCCTTAACAAGCACTGCATGCACTCCCTAGGTTTAGTACCAGCTGAATTTCTAACAATTTGCCTCATTTCTGCCTACAGTAGTCACAGATTTTCCATTTCTCACATTCAGGGTAGATGCACATTTCTGTAACTGTTGTCTGAAAGGGGGTGGGACTTCTGCCCACCCAGGACAAATCTTAGTACTAGTTGGTACAATTAAGCAGACTGAAAGCTGACTTCCAGATTGGCAAGAAAGACTTCCACCCGGAGGAAAAGGGACTGGTTCAGTGATTGATGTTGCTAATGCCTTCTTTCAATCCCAACTTTTAAGAGTCTCATGCAATATGCATTCACATGGGGAGGGTCCCAATTTACATTTACTGGTTTGCCCCAGCTTACTATCATAATCTGATTAGAAAAGAGTTGGATATGATACAGATTTCAAGTGTTATAATATACTGTATTGATGACATGACTGCAATTCGAGCAGCTGTCTTTGAATCAATTTCCTGACATCTGACCTATGACCACATGCTCGAATTCTCCTTACTATCCAGAAATAGTCATTTATTGCCTAGTTGACCTAAAGTTGCTCAACATGCTCGCTACAAATACAAAGGATTTCTTTCAAGGCCCATTAATTGGACCATAAGGTGCTTATTCTTTCTCTTCCAGAAAGCAATGTCTCTATCAGCTCTGACCCTTATCATTAAAACTATCAAAAGATCTGAGAGGTTACCTTACTTGAATGCTAAGATGTTAGCCTGCCACAGTTTCATGGATGCTGGAAGCTGACATGAAACTCCTGGGTCAGAAGCAAAGAACTTTATTAAAACTCACAGCAACAGCAGTGCCCAGAGTATAAGCATGTTCTTTTGCCATTTTCCTGAGTTCCAACTCTTACAGGATAATAGAATGCCAGGTGACACCTGTATACTGTGAATTGCATTATAGGAAGGCAACTCTGAACTTAGGGAACTCAAATATTTTATAATGTGCAGAAAGCATGCTTGTTCATTTGCTCCAGAAGGCAATATTATCTTTATTTTCCTGAACAGTAAGTATAGCTGACCTGTGTTCGGGAGGGAGATGCTATCTCTATTTCCAAGGCTGTAAACAAACCTTTGCTTTGCTCCGGTGTGAGACACTATCTTCCTGTTCACTGAACAACCCACCTTGAAAAGATAGTCTGGAACAAATATAGTCAGTGCTTCTGTTACCAAGACAAGCAAAAATCCACATATGTTTATCTCCCAACAATGACTAAGTTTCTTCAGGCAACTACCCCAACAAATAAGCTAATACAGGAAGCTAATCTCAGCTACATAAATCATATTCCCAGTCCATTTTTTGTGGACAAAGACTTTGTGAACAAAGGCTTCTTCTAAACAAAAAAAAGTTTTTGAAATCTGATAAATATAACTCATTTTTAACAAATAAAGAAATATGTGCATTCTAAAAGCACAAAAACACCTATTCAAAATGCCTTACCATGTGTTAAGACATTTACTTTCCTCTATTTCTCTCTGGAAAAGTGAGTTCTTGTGTTTAATAACATAAGTGAGCTCCAAATTGCTTACTCTAGAAAATGAGGTCCAAAAATTAGTTTTGTGATTCTTTTTTCCAAAATACTGGCCCCCTCTCTCTGTTCTAGTTTCCATTCCATACATAACATTATTTGTGAAAACCTATCTGGATATTGAAGGAATATCAGGACCATAATTTCATAAATAGAACATCTAAACTTGTGAACAAACTGTTACCCAGCTGCACACTGCTGTGAAGAGAGTATTTTGGGGTCTTTGATGAAAAAAGTGTTTGCTGGATTTGTTCTGCAAAACTTGTCACTAATCCATATCCTACCAAGTTCTTCTTACGGTAAGAATTTTACGTACCAATTCAATTGAGACCATTATGTTTCATTTTTTCGTGTATTAGAGAAAAAAATTTACATGTTCCATAAGCTTTAGAAAAAAGTATTCATAATTCACTACTTCACTTAAATTGAACAGCTACCCATTTGTTTAATGTATCACACAAAAGGAGTTTCTCTGATCTAAGAATTATTTTTAAATAACTGTTCCCTTATAAATAAGTATTTGTAAAGTAGATAAAGTACTTTTACAAGCTGGCTAACCATCAGCCTACTTTCCAATTCCTCTCCTAGATGTTAGTCATCTTCCATATACATGAAAATTTAAATGGTGTAACATCACTCAACAATATAAACTTTTCTTGCAAGACACACTACAATTTGACAAAATGCTTGAAGAGTCCTCAAATATCATTCTTCTCCTGAATTGAATGACTAAAGCTGCATGAATTGATTATAAAGTAAAATTTAATAGATTATAAAATTTTAGATCTGAATAATAAAATTGGCTTCATTCATTAAAACTTTATTTCATGGCAGAGTTATGCAACAAGAATCCAATATAAGTTCTGGGTTAATCAGTCTTTCACCAGGGTTGTAAGACATAATAGATTCCATTTGGGGATCTCTAACTTAAACTTTGCAGGAATTTTTTAGGTCAAGACATAAGTTATTCAAATACTCTTACATTTTCAGTAGTCTCTCCTTTTGGAATGCAGTTAGACAATTTTAAAAACTACTAAGGTTTCATTCATTTTTGCTAGTGTTTAGATAAGTAGCTTTAACATGTCACAGGCTCTTTTTTATTGATATAAACTTAAACAATGTTATGTCAATTACCATGTACAATATGTTGATTTGATACATTTATATATGATTACCACTGTAATGTCAGCTAACACCTGTATCACATCACATAATTATCTTATTTTGTGGTGAAAACATTTAAGATCTAGTCTCTTAGCAACTTTGAAGTACAGAATACAGTATTGTAGACTATAATTACTATGCTGTGCATTAGATCACCAGGACTTATCTATTGGTTTCAAGACTGTACCCTTAAACAACATCTCCCCAAGTCCCCCACCTCCCAGATCCTGGTAACCACCATTTTACTGCTTCTACAAGTTCAGCTCTAGGGATACAGACAACAAAACTGATACCTACCTTGAGCTTACACTGTAGTGAGGAATGGGAGTTATAGGGCATGAATAATAAATGTAAAATATAAATTACCGGCACTCCTCAGAGATACTGTAGGTTCCATCCCAGACCATGACAACAAAATGAATATCAATAAATGAAGTCACACAAATGTTTTGTTTCCCGGTGCATATAAAAGTTATGTTCATGCTATACTGTAGTCCATTTAAGTGCTACAGCATTATGTCTAAAAAAAAACAATGTACATACTTTAATTTAAAAATACTACTAGGGGCTTCCCTGGTGGCGCAGTGGTTGAGAGTCTGCCTGCCGATGCAGGGGACACGGGTTCGTTCCCAGTCTGGGAGGATCCCACATGCTGCGGAGAGGCTGGGCCCGTGAGCCATGGCCGCTGAGCCTGCGCGTCCGGAGCCTGTGCTCCGCAACGGGAGAGGACACAACAGTGAGAGGCCCGCATACAGCAAAAAATAAATAAATAAATAAATAAAATAAAAATAAAAAATAAAAATACTACTAAAAAAGGCTATCCATCACCTGAGACTTCAGTTAAGTCATAGTAGTAACAAAGATCATTGATCACAGATCACCATAACAAATATAATAACAAAAAAGTCTGAAATATTGAGAGAATTACCAAAATGTGATATAGAGACATAAAGTGAGCAAATGCTGTTGGGGGAAAAAAAAGGTCTCAAGAGACACTCAAAGTAGGGTTGCCACACCTTCAGTTTGTTAAAAAAAAAAAAAAAAAACGCAATATCTGCAAAGCATAATAAATGAGGTATGCCTGTACGTAGTATGTTAGATAATAATAGTCATGAGAAAAAGGAATAAAGTAAGGAGAATAAGAAATAATAGAACAGAATAAGGCAAGGTGGGGTTGGGGCTGGTGAACTACAATATTCAATAAAGAACTAGAGTAGGTTTCATTGAGAAGAACTTTATAGGGATTGTTAAGACATTTCAAAATATTGATAGGAATCAAAATAATGAATCTATATCATCCCTTTAAAATGATATCCTTATTCTTTTATTAAACTTTCCCAAGAGTTTAATCCTAGATCTAATATAGGATTTTTGTTAGAAATATAGATAAAATCTATACAATTAAAATACATCAATATTTTAATGTGACGAGAACTCTTAGGATTTACTTTCTTAGCTTTCATATATAACATACAGCAATGTTAATTATATCTACCATGTTGTACATTACATCCTCAGCACTTATTTATCTTATAACTGGAAGTCTGTAGTACCTTTTCACTGCCTTCATCCAATTTCCCCTCCCCCCTCCATATGAGATGATGGATGTTCACTAAACAATATGATAATCATTTAATGATTATCATTATGCTGTATACCTTAAACTTATACAGCACTGT
The DNA here is from genome assembly GCF_964341445.2 of Mesoplodon mirus. NCBI lineage: Eukaryota > Metazoa > Chordata > Mammalia > Artiodactyla > Ziphiidae > Mesoplodon > Mesoplodon mirus. The sequence goes on from NC_138984.1 coordinate 50,755,852, forward strand.
AAGTAAATTATATCTCAAAACTGGAAGAAAAACTGTTGTATTTTATAACAGTTAAAATTCTACATAATCGTATATAATACAGTTATGTTATATAATAGAAACTCTACCCATGCAAACATAAACAGAATTGGAAGGTAATATGTAAAAAGGATTTGTATCTTTAAAAAAACATGGAGTATATATATATATATATATATATATATATATATATATATCAAAAATAGGTTTAAAATACTTTAACCTGATATAAAATGAATAGAGGACATATTCTCAAAAAAAAAAAGAACTACATATGAGTTATAAACAATATATAGCATACAGATACCCATAAATGAAAAGTTACAAACTGTAATTGTGGGATATTCCTTTTTACTTAGAAAATTTGCAAATAATTTTTAAAAGGCAATAGTCAATGTTGGGAAATATTTTGTGATAAATTAATATGCACTACTAATAAAAATGAAAGTAGGATAACCCTTTCTGGAAAGCAATCTATGTATAAAGAGTACTTGTATGATAGAGTAACATAATCATTCAGTTTTTTTTTCAAAAAGTACTTAAGAGAACATGCTCACAACATAACATAAAATCAAAAATCGAAGTTGCAAAATGGTCTCGAGTTTGTACAATGCATGTAAATATGTTTGTGAAAATAAATGTAGATGAAATATACATGACTCTAGAATTCAGTCTCATTTATTTATGCAAATAAATTCTTTTAGGCCTAATCTGAATCATGCCTTAGGAGGTATAATACAGGAGGGAATAATAGTGACAACGATAGCCAACTGCCTAGCATCCAAAGTGCAGCACAACTTTTCCTGTTCTGAATTTCATGTTATACATGTAATACTTCTTGTCAATTTAGGAAATTTTTTCATCAGTCCTCCAGAGGAATTTACCTACTAGTATCAGTGATTAAATTGAAGAGCTAAAATAAAGAGATCATTTTACTTTTATGTACAAACTAAGGGAACTAATTTGGCAGAAGTTCAGCTCTATTACCACAACTCTATTACCTTGAAGGATTCTGCTTCCTTATATACTTAAAAAAAAAAAAAAAGATTTAAGGAAGTGTTTCAGTGAGGGCCTTAGGCAGTGTTACAAAACTTTTCATTGGAGATAAAATGTTAGTGAAAATTCAAAAGGGTATTAATTTGTGATATGATGATATATCTAGAAAACATGCAACTTAACAAATGTGTTTCAAGGAAAAACCACTAGCCTACAGAGTGAAGGCACCAGTGCAAATAAGTGTTAAGAGCTTTATCAATCATTTCTATTTTTATTATGTAAGTTTTATTATGTAAGCTTGGTTTAGCTGTTAAGTAGATATGAAAGGGTTTATTTCTGAGCTAAAGAGACTCAAAAAAGTGGATTAGAGGCTAGGGTAAGCAATCAATAGGGAGAAAATATGTTCATTAGCATACTATGCATGATCTGTACTTCAGCAATTATCATTCATTATCAATTACCATAGCTTTGGTTTTACATGTCTGGAGCAGTTCACAGTAGATGTTAGTATACTAATGATGCAGAGTTTATTTTGGTGTCAAATTAATTTTAATACCTCCATAAATTACATTTGCCCTAAGTTTGTAGATTAATAAAAGGCCTGAAGGGATCAATTAAACTACTGCATTATGTAGTAGAAATTATATGCTCAGGCTATAGTTTTTTTTAAAGTCACATTGGTATGAGAATATGTTAATGCTACTTTTTGATCTGCTAATAAACTCCATTCATCTTTAGATAATTTTCCTTCAGAAAACTTTTATATTAGTCATTTTCACTTCTTTCCTTTTCCAAACATTTTCACAAATCTTTTAATAAGATTTGGATTTTTTTTCTCTTTGTACAATTTTGTATAATAAAAGACAAATGTAAGGCTAGTAAAATTTTCAGCAGAAAGTTGTTAAAAAACAACCAACTATCCAAAAGAAGGGAGGGAATGATCTGGAATGCAAGGCCAATTTCACTAAAAGTAAAGAGTCTTGGAGTTGAAATATCCAAATACAAATATTGACCATGTTGGATATGAGTGAAAAAAAAAAAAAAGCGATAGGGGTACAGAGAGAAGTATGTTGAATGTCTGCTATCTAATCAGCACTCTGTCAGGCAATGCATACTAATCTCTTATTCAGTCCTTAAATAAAGTATTATTTCCAATGTACAAATGCAGATCTAAGACTCACTGTTCACACAATGTGGTCAAGATCACCTAGTTAAGAGATAATAACACCAGGTTTTGAAATCCAAATCTCTCTAATCCTAATGAGGTTTATATAAAACATGGTTCAGACCAAAGACTGAGAAAAAATACCTATAGGTGCCGACAAGCAAAGGTGTGCTCAGTGATCAGTGAGGCCAACAAAGGATGTGGGAGCTGCCTGGAGGGGCTTCCACTAGACTTAAACTATTTTTATTTTACTCTTAGTTATTTCATATTTGTATATATTTATCAACTCCTTGTACCTGTGGCTCTTATACAACTATAAAAGTAAGTCAAATTTACAAATAATATTATAAAAGAAAAAAAAGACCTATAGGGAAATATAAACATGTTGTGTTTTACGTTTATTCAGACAAAATTTTACTTGCTATATAAACTCATGCACATACATGTATGTATATATATGTTTTATAATTTAGATAGACGTATAGATAGATTTATGAACAGACTTAAATGTTATAGGCATTTAGTTAGGGAACATTTATTTTTAAATACTCTGAATTCCTCAGACCAGTTTGGACAAAATGACCTTTTTAGATTCCTTGCAGCACCACATATCACATCATCGGAACTGACTGTTATTTAATTAGACTTTTAGATATTCTAGAACTTATTCTAAAAGAGTATTCCTCTTAAAAAAAACTCATCTTAGGAAACAGTGTTTTCTATAAATTAGAAATGTTTTATATATATATTTTCTATATATATTTCTATATATATATAGAAATGTTTTCTATAATACCTCTATCTTTTTAAATACTTTTTAAACTTTTAAAAAGAAGACAGTTTTAAGATAGAACAGATATCTTTTTTTTTTTTTTTTTCCTCTTAGTTGCTCTGCGGCATGTGGGATCTTCCCGGACCAGGGCACAAACCTGTGTCCCCTGCATTGGCAGGCAGACTCTCAACCACTGCACCACCAGGGAAGCCCTAGAATAGATATCTTGTATAAAATGAAATATTATATCAAAATTACTTAGATTGCTCCAACCATCAATATTTTATTATATTCTAATAATTTAAAACAGAAGATAAAGATTTATTATTAATAACAGGTTTTCGTTTTTTTAATAAGCCATTGCCTTTGCAGATAATTTTAAAACAGGAGTTTGAAAATACTCATAATAATGGCAATAATATTGAAATAGGTGAACTTTCAAGGTATTACTTTTAAAGGACAATGTTCATTTGAATAAGTATTTTAGTATAGTTTTTGAAAAAATCAAATATTGTTTCAGTCAAACATCATAGGATGGTCACAAAATATTTACTGACAGGCAAAGATAATTCAAAATAAAGTAAGTAAACAAATGTATTCATAAAGACAATTCCAAATAATATATTAGTAACTTTGAGAAAAAGAAACTGTCCCTAAGTGAAGAGTGTGATGAATTACTGAAAAAGTTCAAGCTGTGAAGGTCACATATGAGAGAGTAGGATAAATTGGGGGAGGGGGGATATTTTAGACATTATAATCATGTAGTCCAATGCTTAGTTAATTTGGAATGAAAACTCTGCATAATGAAAACTAGGTCTTAAAACTGGAGCTCAAACATGTCATCTGAGGACAAAGGGAACTGTAGGAATCACGCAGTGCTACAGGGTAATGACTTGTTAACACATCAGTATCCAAAAGATCAGATCCAATTCTCAGAATCTTTTTCTAAATATATTCCCATATGCCTTATAAGCTTTCATTTATAGACTAGTCTTTTGGGTTTTGTGTGGGGTTTTTTTTGTTTTTGTTTTTGTTTTTTTTACTAAACTTAAAAACTAAACAGAATATGAATCTCTCAATCACATATGTTTTTAAGTTGTTTGGTGTTGAGATTAAATTAAATCATTAAAGAAAAAAGTATGATAAATTTGAGATGCACAAGACCATTTGGGATAAAAATGAGTAAATGTCAGCATAAAACTTCTAAATTTGGAATTTTCTTCTTTTCCAGTCAATTGATTCTTACAGAGAACTAATTCTTGTAAAGATCTTAATTATCATAAAAAATTCTTGATAATATAAAAATGAATTGCACTAAATGCTTATTTGAACATAGTTTCTAAAAATACAAATACTACAACCTTGAAATAATTAAGCATTTTAAATCTCTGTATGAAAAAATATAAGTAAACACACAGAGATTTTTATAACATGTAGCACATAAGTATGTTCAGAAAACTAGAACTTGGCATTGGGTGACTCAGACATAAATTACAAATTTTAACATGGGAATCCAGTTTATCTGCTTGTCCCAGAACTTTCTAGTTTAAGAGATTAGAAAATACCATTGATATTTTAAACAGTGTTGAGATATAACTGATATATTTTAAATTATACATAGTTTGTTTGCTTTTGTACAGATTTCCAGGTTTAGACTGTTACAAATTAAGCTGCTATAAACATTAGTGTACAAGTCTTTGTATGAACATATGCATTCATTTCTCCTAGGAATGGAATGGCTGGATCACACAATAGATGTATATTTTACTTTTCTATTGTAACCTTAAATTATGTTTTGTACCAAATTATAATGACTATACTAACATGACTAGATAAATTTATGAATAGCTAATATTTGTTTAGCATTTTTGGATGACACTAGATTTTGAAAGTCTGTTCAAATTTTTATCTGACATTCTAAATTAGAATACTCTAACCATGAAAATCTGTAGTTTGGTTTTTTTTTTAATTTTGAATTTTAAGCTTATAGAAAATTTGTAAAAGGGTACAAAAGTTTCCTTATATCTCTCACTCAGTTGCCCTAATATTAACATCTTTCATAAACTTAGTGCAATTATCAACAGCAAGAAGTTAACATTGGTACAATATACTAAGTAAAATAAAATCTCACCAGTTTTTTGACTGATAACCTTTTCTCTTCTAGGACCTTATCTATATCACATTTAGTTGTCATTTCTCTTTGACTCCTCCAGTCTGAAACTGGTCTTTAGTCATGCCTTTTCTTCATGACCTTGACACTTTTGCAGGGTATGATCAGTTATTTTGTGGAATGTCCCCTAATTTGGGTTTCTCTAAAGCTTTTTTTTTTTTATGATTGGAATAAGTTATACACGCTTGGCAATATTACCATAAAAATGATGTGTATCTTTTTAAGAAAAGAAACTACTAATCTGTTTTCCAAAGTGTTTATGCCATTTGGCATTCCCATAATCAGTGGTATCATCAGTCTTTTTAATTTTAACAATTCCTGTGGTATGAAGTGGTATCTGTGGTGGTATGTTGAGCTTCCTTTCATGTGTTATATGCCACCCATGTCTTCTTTGGTGAAGTGCCTGTTCAAACCTTTTATCCATTTTTAATTGAGTAATTATTTTATTATTAAGTTTTAAGAGATCTTTACATGTTCTAAACACAAGTGCTTTGTTGGATGTATACTTGGCAAATAATTTCTATCTATGGCTTACCTTTTCATTTTCATAATGTCTTTCAAATTGCAAATGGATTTTTTGGTCTAATTTATTGACATTCTTCTTTTACAGTTTGTGCTTCATTTTTAAGTAATTTTTATTAAACCCAAGATTTCTGATGTTTTCTTCTAGAAGTTTTACAGTTTTATCTCTTAAATTGGGGTCTATTTTAAATTATTTTGCATTTTAACAAAAATTGAGGTAAGGTTGAGGTTCATTTTTTTGCATATGGTCATCAACAATTCCAGCATCATTTGTCACTATTTATATCAGGATAGAAGCATGTACTGGAAAAAAGCAGGTATGCAGTCGAAAAGTATTTTGAAATTCTCAAATATTCTTCTAATAACAAAATATTTAATGGTTATATAGTTTATTGATCATATCCTCCATTGTTATCTCCTTAGGGTATTTTCAAACTTTTGCCATTGAAAGTAAATTTGTGAAGAAGATATTTGTAATATCTGTATACACATCTTTATTACACTAAGGCAAATTTCTAGAAATGTAATTTCTGTGTAAAATGATATATACATTTTTAAAGCTCTTAGTATATACAAACAACTTACCTTCCACAAAGCTTATTCCACTCTAGTGGAATATAGTATTAATGTTATTTTGTTTACAAATTGGTTAAGTAAAAAAAAATTTTATTTTTTTAATTGTATTTGTTAAGTTACTGACTATACTACAAAGCTACAGGAATCCAAACAGTATGGTACTGGCACAATAACAGTAATACAGATCAATGGAACAGGATAGAAAGTTCAGAGATAAACCCACACACCTATGGTCACCTAATATGTGATAAAAGAGGTAAGAATATACAATGGAGAAAATAGTTTCTTCAATAAGTGGTGCTAGGAAAACTGGACAGCTACATGTGAAAGAATGAAATTTGAACATTCTCTAGCACCATACACAAAAACAAACTCAAAATGGCTTAAAGACCTAAATGAAAGACCAATACTAAAAAACTCTTAGAGGAAAACATAGGCAGAACACTCTCAGACATAAATCACATAAATCGCAGCAAGATCTTTTGATCCACCTCCTAGAGTAATGAAAATAAAAACAAAAATAAACAAATGGGACCTTATTAAACTTAAAAGCTTTTGCATAGCAAAGGAAACCATAAGCAAGACGAAAAGACAACCCACAGAATGGGAGAAAATATTTGCAAATGAAGTGACCAACAAGGGATTAATCTCTAAAACATACAATCAGCTCATGCAGCTTGATATCAAAAAAACAAACCTAATCAAAAATTGGGCAGAAGATCTAAACAGACATTTCTCCAAAGAAGACATACAGATGGCCAAGAGGTATATGAAAATATGCTCAACCTAATTATTAGAGAAATGCAAATCAAAACTACAAGGAGATACCTCACACGTGTCAGAATGGCCATCATCAAAAAGTCTACAAATAATAAATGCTGGAGAGGGTGTGGAGAAAAGGGAACCCTCCTACACTGTTGGTGGGAATGCAAATTGATACAGCCACTATGGAGAACAGTATGGAGGTTCCTTAAAAAACTAAAAATAGAGGGGCCTCCATGGTGGCGCAGTGGTTGAGAGTCCGCCTGCTGATGCAGGGGATACGGGTTCGTGCCCCAGTCCGGGAGGATCCCATATGCCGCGGAGCGGCTGGGCCCATGGGCCATGGCTGCTGAGTCTGCGCGTCCGGAGCCTGTGCTCCGCAGCGGGGGAGGCCACAACGGTGAGAGGCCCGCGTACCGCAAAAAAAAAAAAAAAAAAAAAAAAAAAAACTAAAAATAGAGCTACCATATGATCCAGCAATCCCACTCCTGGGAATATATCTGGAGAAAACCATAATTCGAAAAGATACACGTACCCCAATGTTCACTGCAGCACTATTTACAATAGCAAGGACATGGAAGCAAACTAAATGTCCATCAACAGAGGAATGGATAAAGAAGGTGTGGTACATATATAGAATAGAATATTACTCAGCCATAAAAAAGAACGAAATAATGCCATTTGCAGCAACATGCATGGACCTAGAGATTGTCATACTGAGTGAAGTAAGCCAGACAGAGAAAGACAAACATCATATGATATCGTTTATATGTGGAACCTTAAAAAATGTTACAAATGAACCTATTTACAAAACAGAAATAGAGTCACAGATGTAGAAAACAAACTTATGGTTACCAAGGGGGAAAGGGGGGAAGAAGGGATAAATTGGGAGATTGGAATTGACATATACACACCACAATATAAAATATAGATAACTAATAAGAACCTACTGTATAGCACAGGGAACTATTCAATACTCTGTAACAGTCTATATGAGAATAGAATCTAAAAAAGAGTGGATATATGTAAATGCAAAACTGATTCACTTGTTGTACAGCAGAAACTAAACACAACATTGTAAATCAACTATACTCCAATAAAAATGAATTTTAAAAAGAAAAAAAAGATTAGGATGGCTATTGTCAAAAGAAAAAAGATAACAAAGGTCGGTGAGATGTGGAGAAATTGTAACATTTTGTACACTGTTGCTGGGAAGGTAGAATGAAGCAGCTGCTATGGAAAAGAGTATGGCGGTCGCCCCCAAAATTAAAAATAGAACTGCCATATGATCCAGCAATCACAATGCTGGGTATATAATCAAAGGAAATGAAATCAGTATCTCAAAGAGATATCCACGCTCCTGTATCCCTGGCAGCAGGTTCACAATAGAGAAGACATGGAAACAACCTAAATGTCCATTGATGGATGAATGGATAAAGAAAAATTTATATATATATATATATATATGTATATGTGTATGTGTGTGTGTGTATATATATATATATATATACACACACACACATACACATATATGAAAGAAAGAAATCCTGCTACATGCAACATCGATGAACTTGGAGAACACTGTGCTAAGTGGAATAAGCCAGTCACAGGACAAGGACTGCATAATCATACTTATATCGGGTATTTAGAGCAGTCAACATCATAAAAGCAAAGAGTATGTTGGTTGGTAACAGGAGCTGGGAGGAGGGGGAAATGAGTTGTTGTTCAAGGGGTATAAAGTTTCAGTCTTTCAAGATGAATGAGTTCCAGAGATCTGCTGTGCCTCTAGTTAACAATATGGCGTGTACACTGAAAAATTTAACAGAGTGGTATTATTGAGTTCAGGACTAGAGGTGAGGATGGTTAGGTGTGGGGAGGGAAGGAATTATCTTTCTTCTCTGACTTCATTTCAGGGTTTTATTTTTATCTCATTACTTCCCACAGAAACTTTGGAAAAACGTTTTCTAATTCCCATCTCAGGGAGTTAGTCACTAATATTAACACAGTTCATCAGTGGCTGGGCTGGGGTTCAGCTATGAATGTCTGACTCCAAAGTCAAATATCTTTCCAATATTGCTTCTTCTGCAATAAAGTGTTTTGAATCATTTAAAAATAAATAAATAAAATAAAATTGCATTTGTTAAGTTACTGATATGGTCAGGCAGTTTTTCATATATAACTAAATTTGCTTTTCCTTTTGTGAATGATTTTCTTAGGAGTCTCACAATTTTCCTACTAAATATATACCTAAAATATTATCCCCCATGCTTGTTATATATGCTGCAAATTTTCCCCCACAATTTTTGCCTTTCATAGTATTGATATGTAAGGCATTGTCATACAGAATCCTTATTGTTAGATACTTAGAGCTTTCACATTTTTGTTTGTGCTTCTGTATGTAGAATAAAAGCCTTGAGACCAGCTAAAGCACCATGAGATCAGCTAAAAATATAATGACGTGGAACATCTTAAGACAGTAAGTCAGAAAAACAGATTACAAAAAGAATATATCCAATATGAAAACAGTTGTATTTTAAGGACATTGGCTTTTTCATCTTTTTTCCCCCAAATTGTTAATGACCATTGCTTTGTTATGGTGGTAACACAAGTGACTTTTTAAAAAACTTTTCTATTTCCCACATTTTCTATTATGAATTTTTACCACTTTATCATCAGAAAGTGATTATTAAAGAAGCCGAACAACCTTCCCCAGAATTTTTTTTTGGGGGGTATCATATAGGTGTTAATAAAAGCTCTATCAACACTATGGCTTCTTAGTAAGTATTCTATTAAGTATGCTGAATAAACTTTCCAAGTTTCCTGACATTCTATTAGGGTAACTGAACCAATATTCATTTCCAACTGTGTTAGATAAGAAATTAACATTTTTTCTCACATTACTTCAGCTATGTTCATATATTGTGCCTTAAACACTTCTATCCACATTATAGGCCTATTTAGTGACCTTGAGTCTATTTGAACCATAATGTCTTAAGTCAACTAAGCATATATGAGATCTAGAATAAGAATATACACAAGCTAGCCAGGCTGCTGCTGTTTTATACTATTGCTACTATGCTGTTCTCTCCTGGGTGATTATTATCTCATTAACTTTTAAACCCGTTTGGAAATAATTTACTCAAAATTTAGGCTTAATTAAACATTATTTGGGGTCACTGTAACACTGGGAGCCAGTCTTATTTAAATTTTAACTTTTAGAACTCTACTATAGTAAGTAGGAAATCATTTATTTTGTAAAGAAAGAACATGACCCTATTACTCAGTTGTAATTAAGATGGATGTGAATCAACTCCTGAAATTCTTTGTGGCATTCACTGCAAGCCATCACTTACTTGACACAACAGCCTGATTTTTCATTAATTAAGCAATGTGTTTGCTAACAGGATAGGTAGCAGTTTTTCCTATAATATTTCTAGGATGCCTAACAAGCAGTCACTAGTCAAATTTGGGGCGCAGGATTAGAAAAATTAGTTTTCCAGAGTCAGAGAATACAAGTGACTGTACTAGTACCCAGGGTCAGTGGATGTAGAAAGACTGAAAACTGACTAAAGTTCAAAGGATGTATTTCATAAGTATGTCAGGAGACTGGTATCAACAGGGGTTACCAATGGAGCATGCTAACGTGAGTGGCTAAAGTTTAGACAGAAAGAAATATTTATACACATTTTAAAATAATCATATTAGCATTCAGTGAGAAGGTAGTATGAATCCAAGGTAACTGCCTAAGGATGAAAAAGTCCAGTATTCAAAACATGAGGCACTGTGCTATGAACTGCAGAGAGGCTGAGATATATTGAATAGAATCTGGTTTAACATACTTTACTACCTATGTGTCTTTGAGAAAGTTATTTTACCAGGTGCCTCAGTTACACATTCTTGTTTTAATAAAGGCAGAAGTTTAAACCAGATAATCTCTTCAGAGATCTCCAGGTAATCTCCTCCAGCTCAAATGAATCCTAAAACAGCAATGAACAGAGAATGTACTCAAACAACTGTATCTGCTTACTTGAAAGATTAAATTTAAAATATTTAAACTATAAAATTTTAACAATGGTCCCCCTCTCCTCTCCCTCAGCAATGGGATTATAGATGACTTTTATTTTTCCTTGTACTTGCTGCATTGCTGTCTTTTTTTTGAAATCAGGGTTGGGGGGAATAGTAATTACTTTAAAAAGGGATAAAAGAAAACTCAGTTGTATCAGAACCTTCTGGGACATTAGATTTGGAACTAAAACTTGGACAAGTGATTCTGATGTTTAGCTAGACCCTAAGGTACTGGTGCTCATTCTTGTCTTCAATTTATAATCACTTGTGGGAGCTTATAAAAAAAATATCCATGCCTCAGTCCCATCCCATGGGATTTCAATTTAATTGATCTGGTATGTGACCCAAATATTTGCCTTTTTTAAAAGAGCTCTTCAAATGATTCTAATGTGTAGTCAATAGTAAACAATACTTCCCTGAAACAGAGCTAAGAATTAGTATTGTCTGAGATATGATACATTTTGGACAAAATAGCTGTAACAATTTTCTAGTAATAAAAGTAACACTTTAGAAAATGTAGCATCTCAGGATTACCTAACCTCCATAGACCAAAATTTTTTTAAAAGGAAACTAATTTTTTTTTTTACATGCTGGGAAATTGAATATTAGAAGCCCCATCTTTGAGAAAGGAAAGTGTATCAGAAATATGTCTCCCATAAGAGAATCATCTATAACTAAGAAGTGGGCATAATACACATCACCAGGATCTTGAGGAATATCATTTATTCAGAGACTGAATTATAATTTTCTTCTCTGTGCTAGTAACTGAAACTAAACACCAGTAAACTGAAAACTTTTTAAAGACTTTTACCACCTAATCAAAGGGAAATGTGTCAAATGATTAAATTAGTGTCTTCTGCATGTCTTATTTATTCTTGACACTTATTATACACCAGTAACTGTACCAATTTTTACAAATGCCACCTTATTTTCATTCATCTATTCAATAAGTGATTATTTATCACATACCAGGTATTAGGGACAATATTAGAGATGTAAGCATACATTAAAATTTGCAAGATAGTGCAGAAGTAAATGGGAGACTTGAATGCCGTATGTTCAATGCTAGAATCAGATGAACCCTGAGTACCAGAGGGCCCATATAGGAGAAACACACAACCTAGTCATGAGGAGCTCCTGTGTTTTCCCACGGACATTTTCAAGTTAAAAAAAAAATCCAACTTGAAAGAAAGCTAATATTTAATCAAGTGAGTCAGGGAGAAAAGGAAAAAGTAGGTGATGAGGTAAGGAAGAGATCTGGGTCACTGCTATAGGGCAGATGCATGATGGTATATACGGTTGTAGAAAAGAGCATGGAGTTTCCATGGAAAAGTAAGTTGTTCAGCTCACTGAAGTATGTATGAATTATAGTATAGATTGCTGTATTAGTCAGGGTTCTCAGAGAAACAACAAATAGGTAATCTCCTCGTCCTCTCTCTCCACACACAAGGATTAAATGAGGCCACACCCACATTGAAGAGTCAATTAGTTTTTCTCAGTCCACTGGTTCAAATGCTAATCTCATCCAGAAACACATTCACAGATACACCCAGAAATATTTAATATGGGTATTCCATGTATCAGTCAAGTTGTCACATTAAATTAAACAAAATATTACTGAAGAAAAAGACAGAAACAGAGTCAGATCAGATCTTAATTGGCTCCAGGAAATTTGGGTTTTATTCTTAGTGCAGTAGGGAAATACTCAAGGACTGAGGGGAAGTAAATGATTGGATTTTCATTTTAGAGAGACTGTGCTGAGTCTTGGGTAGAGAATGGGTTGGAGGAGGGCATGGTTAATTTCAGTAGACCAGTTGTGAAGCAGTTGTTATCATCTAGGTAAAATATAATAATAATGGCCAGTACTAAAGTAGCAGCAGTTATATTTCTCATCCTTACTTTCTGATATAGCTATAATTATTCCCTTTTGACAGATAAGGAAACTGAAGCTCAAAGTATTTTAGTAACTTACAAATATCACAGCTAATATGTGCCAGGATTGAGATTTGATCCTAGAATTATTGATATCAAAGCCTAAACTTTGGTATAAATGAGAGAATTGATAAGTGGCTAGAAATGAGTGTTATATTTATCTAACACCATAATTCATTCATTTTTGTTCAATCAAAACATTTCATAAACATATATTGAGCACTCACCATTTATAGTTCTACATGCCAGGAATTTACAGAAATAAAAATGAATGAGAGGGCTTCCCTGGTGGCACAATGGTTAAGAATCCACCTGCCAATGCAGGGGACACGGGTTCTATCCCTGGCCCTGGAGGATCCCACATGCCACGGAGCAACGAACCCCGTGCACCACAACTACTGAGTGTAGGCGCCTAGAGCCCGTGCTCCACAACAAGAGAAGCCACGAAAATGAGAAGCCCGCTCACCACAACGAAGAGTAGCCCCCGCTCGCCGCAACTAGAGAAAGCCCGCATGCAGCAATGAAGACCCAACACAGCCAAAAATTTAAAAAGATTTAAAAATTTTAAAAATGAGGGCATTTCTCTCAAGTGCTCAGTAAATAAACCCAGTCTTTTTGCTGTAGGGATTCTTATCTTATGGGTTGCCTAATTATGAGTTAATTTCATAAGCTAACAGATGCTTCCTGTTTATCGGGTAACAAAGTTTTTATGTAGAAGCTCTGCATAGTATTTATTAAAGTGGTATGCTACACATATTTTCTGCCAGATGTTCTACATTACTAAACATACACTCTCCATATGCTCTTTGAGGTTGAACGAATCCTAAAATCCAGACTGAACAAATCCTAAAATGCTACGGTTAAATAATTTATAGATAGAATGGCTACTGACTTTGGATAAAATAAATTTTAAAGGAGTTGTATTTTCAAATATAGAGATTGCCAATAACATAGCATATCTGAGTATAAAGTTGATAGATCCTTTATTGGTATACAACTACAGTGTAGTCGTAGGATCAAATACCTGCCTAAAGTTTAATATACATTAATTCTTTTCTGGGAAAATATATATCCTCCTCAACATTTTTATAATTTCCCCAAAATCTTATTCCCAGTATTTAGCCCTCCTTTTTCCTTTAAAAAAGCAGAGACTTGGGCTTCCCTGGTGGCGCAGTGGTTGAGAGTCCGCCTGCCGATGCAGGGGACACGGGTTCGTGCCCCGGCCTGGGAAGATCCCACATGCAGTGGAGCGGCTAGGCCCGTGAGCCATGGCCACTGAGCCTGTGCGTCCGGAGCCTGTGCTCCGCAACAGGAGAGGCCACAACAGTGAGAGGCCCACGTACCACAGAAAAAAAAAAAAAAAAAAAAAAAAAAAAGCAGAGACTTTACCTTCAATAACACTCAATTCTCTTACCTTTACTTTATATTTCCCATTTTCCTGAAAATGAGCCTACATGTAGAAGACTGATGTAAAGGGCATTTCTTCTCTCAGAAAAATTATTGTTATGAATTGAATTGTATCCCCCCAAAATTCATATCAGATTCTTATCTCCAGTGTCTCAGAATGTGACTTATTTGGAAATACAGCTCTTAACAGATGTAATTAATTAAGATGAGGTCATTAGAATTGCTCATAATACAGTTTGATTGGTACCCTTATAAAAAGGGAAATTTGGACACAGACAGGGAGAACGCAACATGAAGATGAAGGCAGAGATGGGGTGATTCTTCTGCAAGCCAAGGCATGCCAAAACTTGCCAGCAAACCACCAGAAGCTAAGGGAGAGTTATGGAACAGATTCTGCCTCATGACCCTCAGAAGCAATCAATCCTTCTGACACTCGGATCTTGACTTCTATCCTCTGAACCACGAAACAATAAATTTCTGTTGTTTAAGCCACAAAGTTTATGGTACTTTGTTACGGCAGCCATTGCAAACTAACACAGGAATAAACTGTAAATAAAGCATCAGCTATTCTGCTTGTAGTTCATTTTACTTGCTGACTCTCCTAGATAGCAAGTCTCAGATTAACTTAACTTTTCCCTGTAATAATAATACTAGCAGGATACATATGAAAATCAGAAGTAACAATAAGTATTTAACAAAGACTTTCCATAGAAATATTAATTCCATAGGATATGATAAGTGTTAAGTGAAAAAGCCTTTGGACAGCAAACCATTTGGGAAACACCAAGTTATAACTAGATTTCTCTGTTACAGGATTTTTCAGAGTCCTTCACATGTTAAAATGTATTGTGAATTAACCAGAGAAGATTACCTCATAAGGATAAAAAGCGTACTCTAATGCAGTTACATTGACATGGCTATTTTGATGCAGTCATTTTTAAGCTGTGTCTAAATGACACTGTCAAAATAAAAACATTTATAATGTATTCAGCAAACAACTCAAACAATCATTTCATAACTAAGCGTACCCAAAGTATAGAGAACTTTCACTTTTTACTTCATTTCTGTATCATTTGAAATTTTTGTAGGTATGACTTACTTTTAAAATCAAGAAAAACTATTTTAAGGCTTTTCAGAATTATGCATTTGTTCTATCCTTCAGAACCTTCAATTCTTCAGTATAAGGGGTTTAATATTATAAACATATATATGTATATGAAGGATGTATGTATGTGTGTATATATGTATATGTATGCATATGTATTTTTATCAAATATGAAAAAGGTGTTATATAAAGAGCATGTATGTTTTCCAAATCATCAAATGGATAATATAGAAACCAGTATTATACAGATGTACTAACTGAATGACAAAGTACAAGTGGGATTTCCACTTTTAGTAATGGTTGACTATGTTATTTGGACCAGCCCTTCCATTAAAGGCAGTTACATAAGATAAGCTTATTATATTATGTGTGTGTATATATGTGTGTGCATGTGTGTGTGTTTTCTCTAAGCATCAAAGAGCTAAGAACTAAAGCATCGACGTGAAGAACTACTGGGTCAAGATCCAGGAAAAGATAGGAAGGAATGTAAGAAGGTGAGCTGAAATGTCAGGTTACATTTTCTTGGGGTGTCTCTATTCAGTAACCAGTCAGATCAGTGGTTCTGAGAGCCATGATGGCCCAGGGAGACAAAAGCTGTCTAGTGCCCACTGAGGATAGAATGCTGGTACATGCTCTACATGCTGAGCTGGAACCCAAACGACTTCATCCCAGGAAAAGGACAAACTGAAATTTAACAACTCCACACAGATAAGGAAAACCAGATAACAATTACTTCACATACAGGGGAACTACATATAAATGGTGACCGACACTTCTCACTAGAAACACAGTAGGCCAAAGACTATAGAACATCTTTTAAAGTCTTGAAAGAAAAAAAAAAAAAAAACTGTCAACCTGAAATTCTGTATCTAATTAACATTCTCAAAAATAAGGAGAAAATAAAGACATCACAATTTACAAAAGCTGAAAGAATACATTGTATAAAAGCCTTAACCTCCATAAATGCTAATGGGAGTTCATTAAACAAATAAGAATATTATAAACAAATAAGAATATTATAAACTTTGCCCATTATAAATGGACAAAGGTCTTGAAAACTATAACTTCCCAAACCTTATACATGAAATTTTCTAAAAATCTTAGTAGCTGTATACATTTTAAAACTGAATTTGTAAATACATTTACTAAAAAAATCTTCAGAAAGAAGATTCCAAGCCCAAAAGGTGTCACTAATGAATTCTACAAAACATGTGAAGAAAAAATAATTTTATACAAACTTTTTCAGAAAACAGAAAAAGAACATTTCTCAGCTTGTTTTATTAGGCCAGCATAACCCTAATGACAACAACAACAAAATTAAAATAGTGCCAATAAAAAAATTATAAAACAATATTCCTCATAAACATTGACAGAAAATTAGTATTTGTAAATAACATCAAACAATATAGAAAAGGATGACAGATTGTGACTACATGAAGTTCATCCTAAGAATAAAGGTTGTTAAACTAAAACATTTAAAAATAATGTGATTACTTAAATTAGAATAAAAGAAATATTTGTCACAGTAGATGCAGAAAAAAGCACTTGACAAAATTCAATTCCTTTTCATGATAAAAATTCTCAATGCCTGAAAATAAAAGGAACTTTCTCAGTACGATGAAAAGCATCTATAAAAAGCGTATGACTAATATACTTCATGGAGCAATTTTGAATGTCTTTGCTCTAAAATTGAGACAAGGCAAGATTACTTCCCCTAAGTTCAAAATGACTCTCACCACTTTCATTCAATATTAAAGTCAAAGCTGCAGCTAGTTCAATATGGCAAGAACAAAATAGGAAACATTAAAATTGTCCTTATTCAAAGACAACTATCTATGTAGAAAATCTTAAGGAATCTACCAAAAAAAAAAAGGATTATACTTACATGGGTGTGGGTGTATGCTAAAACTCATCAACCCCACTTCATATTACATAACTTACAACTCAACAAAACTGTTTTTGAAAAAATGTTAATGTAACTCATGCATGGTCACATAGTAATAATTCTGCTACTGCTGCCTGACTAGCGTTCAAAACTAATGTAAAATCTAAATTTTCTAGGATATTAATGTTCTAGGAAACATCACAACTAATGAAATAAAGAAAACAAATGGGCAGAGGCAGAAGTTGACTGCAATGCAATTGCAACAAAGGCCTCAGCTCACCCCATGGGGCCTTCAGTTTTCTGAAACTGAGTCAAAAGGGCTGGACCTTCTTACCCAATAACCGGTAATGAACTGTGGTGGCTGTCTCCATAGACAGGGATAACCTTAAGTGATGTAGCTCTCTTAGGCAAGAGGAAATAACTGGAGAGAGTCTCAACTCTGAGACTTTGGCAGGAGTTAGGAATGTAAGTGTCTCATGCCTAAAAAAGGATCTCAGAGGTATATCATAATATCCATTCAAGTCCAACTCTTGTCGTTCTCGAAAACATTTTGTATAATAACTGCACCCCGTCTGGGAATAGCTCCTCCAGTATTCTGGTTGATCTTCTTATTTCTGGTTGATCTTTCTTCCTCTAGTATTCTGGTTGATCTAAGAAGGTGGGCTAAATAAACAGTTGGTCTTGAGTGTTTAAATGGTACTTGTCTCCCCATTTATACTTTCTAGATTTCCTCATCCTTGGCTCGTCCTCCACTGCCTTAGGAGGCTTATCTGGTGGAGGGGGTGGGACTGTGACCCAGACTCTCAAACATAAGGAATATGAGATCCTAGTCATCATGCCCTTCTCAGGCTGCACTTGTCAATTTATCATCAAAATTGAGCCTAAAAATATGAAGAAATACCCTAAGAGATCACATGTTTTCCTCACATATGCTAACCTGCCTGCACTATTTAACAGCATCCCTACATCCTCCTGTTAATCAGAGTCAATTATTCCTACCCAGGGTAGTAACTCTTTTTCTTGATCCTGTTCTCTTGGCCCAAGGAACCCAAATATACCATAGTGTTCAGCTATGGCACAAAGTTTAATATGCTCTTACTATGTGTCCTCTGATAGAAGTAACCTCTCTCTGAGAAGTAGGACCTCTAGATTCACAGGGGCTGGAGCCACGGGGATGGGCAACACACACTCCTCCAGTCCCTCACAGGTAACAATGGAATACAGAGCCAATCCCACTTCCACCCCTTCAGAGCCCATGTATCATAACTGTTGAACACAGCCCTGAAAACAATCATAAAGAGAGGGAATCTACTAAATCCTGGAGTTGCATCTTAGAGTATGGTACACACATCCTTGCAACATTTTATCTCAAGTTAGCATCTCAGCTTCACCTTCAGTCAGACGCTTCATCATTGTATCAGGATACGTAATCATATCCCCATTGCTGGGACTTTTTCTATGAACTTCCTTCTGGCTCTATTTATACCCAGTCCTCTACTTACCACTGCCACTGGGCACAGGCAAGGACAGAAGGAACAAATAAGTTGTAAAAGCAGGGGGCTCAGACCCCATGTCCAGTGTTGTGTGGGTAAAAATGTCTAAAACCTGGCTCTCCAAATTAAAGAAGCCCCAGATTTAGAGCATTTTCCAATTTCCCGGGTGTAAATATGCCCACCGTGGCTGATTTCAAGCTACCAGTGTGACTTCACTCAACAGGTTTGGGAAAAGATGTTTCTCATCAGCACCTCTCACTTATGCCACATCCACATCCACATGGGGGTGGAGAAGACCCTAATGGGCAGCTGTATAATTCTCTGCATGGATGATATGGCCTTCTTCAAAACTTTAAGGATATACATTTTGATTCTCCTATTGAAGCTTGACAAACTCCACATGGTGCTCTTTCCCACTCCAGAAAACTGTAATATCATACTGTCCACTGGGTTGTATAGCCTAAGTGGCAAGCTTGTTTTATCACAGACCAAATCTGATAAGAGCCTTTTCCAGCTCAAGGCCCAACTCAAAGTAGACAGTCCTTGATGTCACATGATAAACAAGCCAATGAAGCATCCCCAAGCATAAAAAAGTTTGTATTCAGAATGCAAATGCCCACAAGGAACTTACTTCTTAGGAATGAGAGGTGAAAGAAGTGAAAATTTATTTTTCTTTTTTTTAAAAATTGAGGTATAACTGACTTGCACCATTGTTAGATTCAGGTGTACAATATAATGATTTAGTATTTTTATACATGACAAAATGATCACAAGTCTGGTTACTATCTGTCACCAAAGTTATAATATTTTAACTACATTCCCTATGTTGTGCATTATGTTCCTGTTATACTTTTTAATTGGAAGACTGTACCTCTTGATCTTCCTCACCTATTTCACTCATCTGCCTCCCTGCCTCCCGTGTGGCAACCACCAGTTTGTTCACTGTATACATGAATCTCTTCCTCTTATGCTCATTTGTATTCTTCAGATTCTACACAAGTGAAACCATACGCTATCTTACTCTTATTTCACTTAGCAAAATATTCTCCTAGGTTCATCCATGTCATTGCAAATGGCAATATTTTTATGGCTGAGTAATCTTTCTTTGTATGTATACATCTTTATTCATTAAAATATTGATGGACACAGGTTGATTCCATACCTTGGCTATTATAAATAAATACAGCTGCAATGAATATAGACGTGCACATATCTTTTCTAATCAGTGTTTTTGTTTCCTTCATATAAATACCCAGAAATGGAACTGTGGGACCATGTGGTAATTCTATTTTTAATTTTTTGAGGAACCTTCAATAGTGTTTTCCATATTGAATGCACTAATTTACATTCTCACTAACAACGAGTGAAGGATTCCTCTTTCTTCACACCTTACCAAGACTTGTAATTTCTTGTTGTTTAGGTGTAAGTTTAGATTATTCAAGATTGTTCTTATTCGAGGTAGACTTGTACTACATAAACTTTCCTCTTAGAACTATTTTGCTGTGTCCCATAGATTTTTGGATTGTTGTGTTTTCACTTCCATTTGTCTCAAGGCATTTTTTTTTTTTAATAAATTTATTTATTTATTTATTTTTGGCTGTGCTGGGTCTTCGTTTCTGTGCGAGGGCTTTCTCCAGTTGTGGCAAGCGGGGGCCACCCTTCATCGCAGTGCTTAGGCCTCTCACCGTCACGGCCTCTCCCGTTGCGGAGCACAGGCTCCAGACGCGCAGGCTCAGTAGCTGTGGCTCACGGGCCCAGTCGCTCCGCGGCATGTGGGATCTTCCCAGACCAGGGCTTGAACCCGTGTCCCCTGCATTGGCAGGCAGACTCCCAACCACTGCGCCACCAGGGAAGCCCCTCAAGGCATTTTTTAATTTCTTTGATTTCTTCAGGGACCCATTGGTTGTTTAGGAGCATATTGTTTAGCCTTCCCATGTTTGTGTGTTTTGCAGTTTTTTCCCCTTATGGTTGATTTCTAGTCTCATATTGATGTAGTCAGCAAAGATAGTTGACATGATTTAAGTCTTCTTAAATTTATTAAGACTTGTTTTGTGGGTTAGTATGTGGTCTATTCTGGAGAGTGCTCCACATGCACTTGAAAAGAATGTGTGTTCTGCTTTTAGATGAAATGTTTTATATAAAGTCCATCTGGTCCAATGTATCATTTAAGGCTAGTGTTTCCTTGTTTTCTGTCTGGATGATCTGTCCATTGATGTAGGGAACTTTAACACCCCACTTATTGTATTATATCAATTTCTCCCTTTATGTTTGTTGATATTTGTGTACTTGTTTCTCCCTTTACATTTGTTGATATTTATGTCCTTCGGTGCTCCTATGTTGGATGCATATGTTTACAATTGTTATATCTTGTTGAATTGATCCCTTTATCATTATATAATGTCCTTTTTGTCTCGTTACATTCTTTGTTTTAAAGTCTATTATGTAATGATAAGTATTGCTAGCCCAGCTATCTTTTCATTTCCATTTGCATGGAATACCTTTTCCTATCCCTTCATTTTCAGTCTGTGTGTCTTCAGATCTTAAGTGAGTCTCTTGTAGACAGAATATATGTGGGTCTTGTATTTCTTACCCATTCAGCCACTCTATGTCTTTTGACTTTTAATCAGTTTAAAGTAATTGATAGGTATGTATTTATTGCCATTTTTTTCATTATTTTCTGGTTGTTTTTGTAGTTATTTTGTGTTCCTTTCTTACTTTGCTCTCTTCCCTTGTGATTTGAGGTCTATCTTTACTGTTATGTTTGGATTCCTCTCCCTCTTGTGTGTACCTATGTTTCTGGTTTGTTGTTACCGTGAGGTTCATATGTAAAAGCCTACACACACACACAGAGTTATTTTAAGTTGATGATCTCAAGTTCAAATGCATTTTAACAACCCTGC
Organism: Mesoplodon mirus; assembly: GCF_964341445.2. Classification (NCBI taxonomy): domain Eukaryota; kingdom Metazoa; phylum Chordata; class Mammalia; order Artiodactyla; family Ziphiidae; genus Mesoplodon; species Mesoplodon mirus. The sequence goes on from NC_138984.1 coordinate 50,777,620, forward strand.
ACTTTTTACTCCATCTCCCATGCTTAAGGTTGACAACACTTCACAACTTTTTGTTTTATGTACCTTAACTACTTATGTACTGTGGATACAGACGATTTTACTACTTTTGTTTTTTAACCTTCCTACTACCTTTATAAGTGGATGATCTACTACCTTTATATATTTGCCTTTACTATCACATTTTTCCTCATAATTTTCATATTTCTAGTTGCAGTCTTTTTTTCACTTAGAGTAGTCCCTTTAACATTTCTTGTAAATCTGGTTTGGTGGTGCTGAACTCTTTTACCTCTTGCTTGTCTGTAAAACTTTTTTTTTTTTTTTTCCGGTACGCAGGCCTCTCACTGTTGTGGCCTCTCCCTTTGAAGAGCACAGGCTCCAGACGCGCAGGCTCAGCGGCCATGGCTCACGGGCCCAGCCGCTCTGCGGCATGTGGGATCCTCCCGGACCGGGGCACAAACCCGTGTCCCCTGCATCGGCAGGCGGACTCTCAACCACTGTGCCACCAGGGAAGCCCTGTACAATTTTTGATCTCTCCTTCAAGTCTAAAGGAAAGCCTTGCCAGGTAGCCAACTTGGTTGTAGGGTTTTTCTTTTCACTTTGATTATCATGCCACTCCCTTCGGGCCGCCAAAGTTCTGCTGAAAAGTCAGCACAATGTCTTATGGGAGTTCCCTTGTATGTAACTAGTTGCTTCTCTCTTGCTGCTTTTGAGATTCTCTTTAATTTTTGCCATTTTAGTTATAATGTGTCTCAGTGTGGACCTCTTTGGGTTGTTCTTGTTTAGGACTCTGCTTCTTGTACCTGGACTATGTTTCCTTCTTCAGGTTTGGAAAGTTTTCAGCCATAATTTCATCAAATACATTTTATAACCCTTTCTCTTTTCCTTCGGGAACCCCTATAATGCAAATATTTGTATGCTTGATGTTGTCCCAGAGGTCTCTTAATCTTATTTCTTTTTTTCTATTCAGCTTGGGTGATTTCTGTTACTGTCTTCCTATCCATTGATCTGTTCCTCTATACCATCTAATCTACTATTGATTCCTTCTAGATTTTTTATTTTAGTTATTATAATATTCAGTTGTTTTTTCTTTATATTTTCTACCTCTTTGTTAAAGTTCCCATTCTGTTCATCCATTCTTCTCCAGAGTTCATTGAACATCTTTATGATCATTACCTTGAACTCTTCATTGGGTAGATTGCTTATCTCCACTTTCCTAAGTTCTTCTGGGGTTTTGTCTTGTTCCTTCATTTGGAAGATATTCTTCTGTTATCTTATTTTGCCAAATTATCTGTTTATTTCTATGTAGTTCAGTAGTTCGGTTATATTTCCCAATCTTGGAGTAGTGACCTTATGTGGGATACATCCTATGGGGCCCAGCAGCACACTCTCCTCTGGCCACCAGTGTTATGTGCTCTGCATCACCCCTCCATGTGGGTTGTGTGGGTCTTTCTGTTGTGGTGGATCTGACTACCGTGGATGTGATGGTAGGCAGGGCTGGGCCCCGACCATGTTGCACCTACCAGAATGTTGGAAGCCACTGTACATGGCCCAGGGGGACCTGGGGCTGGTACTTGCCTGTAGGTGGGCAGGGATGGGTTCTGGAGCAGCTAGATAAGTGGCAAAACTGGTGAACTGAGGATGTGATGGAGACTATTATTCATGCATTCTTTCAGTCTTTAAGGTGGTGTCACTAATCTCTACCATTTCCCCTACCCCTGCCCCAGAATGAGATATTCTTATTTACTACCTTGGCTGGGTGGGGCAGTTTTGGAGGCTTCTACTTGGCCATCTCTACTGCAATTGATTTTACTCCACAGGTTATACATCTCTCTCCCCTAGGAACACCTGAGATTTATATTTTTCTACTCATTATAATAATTACTCCCACCAAGCTTTAGATGGTTAAGTGCTTCGATCATGCCTCTATTATTTTAGGATCCAACCCTCCCTACTGTCTTCAGGGAGCCCAGTTCTGTAACACCATTCCCTACCATCAACCCTGGCCTAGAGAGGAGAGCCACCATTGAGAAGCTCAGTGATGCTGGTGCTCATCTCAAGTCAGTAGTTGCCTGAGTACAGGGATGGAGGGAACAAGAAATTGCAAAAGGGCACAAAACCTTTTAGGGGTAATGGAAGTGTACAGTATCTTGGTTGTCCTGGTAGTGGTGGTGGCACAGGTGAATTCATGTGTCAAAACTCATTGAACTGTATTCTTTAAATATATGTGATTCATTATATACAAGTTATACTCCAATCAAGTTGTTTAAATATGAAGTCTAATGGTGAATTTACATTTAAAATAAAGATTAATACAGAAAAATGAAAGCTGAACAAGAAATTATGAGGTGGTTTCCATTTAAAGATCAGCTTGTCTTCTATAATATCGTGAAAATTTGGGGGATTTTTTAAACATATTTGATATTCTTTGTCAACTGTCACAAAAACAGATTAAGTAAAAATGATTAACCTTAGTTAACAGAGTATAATCTTTCATATTAGTTGTATTTAAGCTCTATGTGATATTCTAACCTTCTAATTGATATGCATGAAGGGAACAAATTATAATTTCCTCAAAATCTGAACTTATCAAAATTCAGTATCGGGCCTTGAGTTTGTGTCTTTAATGTTGGGGTCATATAAGATAATGTTTACATAAAATTAAATTGATTATATTGCAGTAAAGTAACTTTCTATATAATTTTAGTGGTTTAACAGTTATGGAAAGAGGCTAAAAATCAGTTTGCTTGAATTTGTAAATCAGTTGCCTGACGTCATAATCAATTTTGCAAGATCTTTTAAATAGGGTTACTATTTCTTGATCTTTCAATGTTTATATGTTGACACATGGACTACTAATAAGAAAAAAACCTGATTGCATGATGACAACCTAAAATCATTTCAGAGATGTTTAAAAGTCTTTCCCCCAAATTTATTGTCTTTATAGTCCATTATTTTTGCCTAACCCATGCCCCAAATTGTAGTATTGGGTACTTATTTATTTGCTTATCAAACTGAATTTCCTTTTTTGGTACATAAGCCATTTTAACCCCAGGTTATTGTTTTTTTCCCCATGGAAGTCAATATTATTATTTTAAAATTTATACTGAAAAGATAAATGGCATAAACCACCAAGACAATTTTCCACTACATAAAAACTTTAAACTTCTATTTATAGTAAGACCCTGTAAAAAGTGAGAAGAGTAGTTATGATCTAAACTCTAACAAGGAGGTATTGGCAATGCATATACTCAACAAGGGATTAATAGCCAGCGTACATAAAAACTTCCTACAAACCAACTTAGGAGACCATCAACCAAATAAAAATGTGAGCAAAATAGTTAGAGTATAGCATAGAGGAAAACCAAATATGAAAATACTCAACTTTTCTAGTAGTAAGGAAAATCCAACTTAAAGACATGAGATTCCATTACATACCCATGAATTTGGCAAAATATTTGAAGTCTGTAATACTCAGTAAAGGATAGAAACTTCCATATACTGACTGTGGGATTGTAAATTCTTATTACCACTTTAAAAAGCAGTTGGCAATATACAGTAAGGTTGAAATATGTGTAACCTGTAAAACAATTCCACTCCTAGGCATATTCTCTCTAGGAACGTCCATACACACACAAAATGAGACATATGACAAGAATGTTCATAGAGCATTTTTTGAAACAGTAAATAATCAACAAAAAATGAAATTAAAGGACACTCAATGATGGGTTTTAAAGCACTGAAAATGAACTCATTATCATCAGAGATAAATCTCACAAAGTTGAGTCAAAAGCATGTTGCAAAAGTATCAGTACCATATACCATTTTGATAAGAATTTGACACAGTTGATCACTCCCTTCCTGTTTAATACTTTGTACATTTGGTTTTCTGAACAGACTCCTAGATTTCCTCCTAAATTGCTGACAAATTATCAGTCTTTTTTCTGTTTTCTTATTTTAAGATCTGTTCATGTTGGAAGGTCATAGTAATCTCTGTCCTTAGACATTTTTTCTTACGAATTTCTACTCTCTTGATTTTTTTCATGGCTTTAATGTTATCTATACACTGATGACTCCTAGATATATAGAGAGAGATATCTTTATTTTATATAGAGAGATAGGAAGGTAGAGATAGATCAATAGATTGATCAATAGATATATAATCTCTGCATCCTAGGCCTCTTCTCTGAATTCCACATTCATGTATCCAACTAATGATATATCTTAATTATATTCATATGGTGTTCTCTCCCCCCATCATCATTCACTCTAATTTTTTCAAAATCAGTGTAATTCCAACGGTTATGGTAATTATTCCCTCCTGCATATATTGTCACAATTTTGGTCACTGGGAGCTCCTCTGAACCGGCTCCTGTGATCTTTGACATGACTCCATTAATCTTTGAAGCTCCTTGATTTCTGATACAATGGGATATCCCAACATCACCTTGTACTTTCCTTAACCCACACCTCAAGCCCACCATTTCCTCAAGGAGGAAAATGGTATTAGAGGACACAACCATGGTTCCATGGATGATTGTTGCTACTAGGGTGATGCTGCTTCTAAGCAATTTCAGTGGACAGACAGTATTATATACAATATTTTACTCCTTTTATTTTTTCTTATATATATATATATATATATATATATATATATATCTCCTAACTTTCACTAAAATACCACATCATTTTGTTTCTTTAACATATTTATTGCTTTATCCTATAGCATATAAAGAAAAGAATATCAATATAACAATAGCAGATTACTTTTTAAAAGTTAAACTGCTGCCCAGCATGGTTTTTGTAGACATAGACAAACCTATTCTAAAACTTAAAAAAAGACACAGGCCACAGACTAGCTAAAAGAATTTTGAAAAAGAATAAAATGGGAAGAATCACTCTACTCTACCCAAAGGCAAGGCTCAGTACATGGCTACAGTAATCAAGACAGCATGATATTGGCAGAGGAATGGACACATAGATCAATGAAACAGAATAGAGATCCCAGAAATAGACCCACATAAATATACCCAACTGATTTTTTACAAAAGGTACAGAAGTAATTTAATGGAGGAAGGACAACATTTTCAGTAATGGTGCAGGAGCAGCTGGACATCTACAGGTTGAAAAATACAAAGAGACTCCACCTAAACCTCATACCTTATATAAAACTCATAATGGACCACAGACTTAAATGTAAACAACTGTAAAACCTTGTAGAAAAAAAACAGGGGAAAATCTTCAGTCCCTAGGGCTAGGTGAAGAAGTCTTAGACTTAACACCAAAAATATGATCCATAAAAGAAAAAAACTGATAAACTGGATCACATCAAAATTTAAGATTTTGCTTTCTAAAAGATCCTTAAAGAGTATGAAAAGATAAGCTACAAACAGAAGATATTTGTAAACCACATACCCAACAAAGAACTTGTATGTAGAATATATAAAGAACTCTCAAACTTCAACAGGAAAAAAATCCATTAGAAAATAAGCAAAAGACATCAAGAGACATTTTACCAAAAAGGTAATACAGATGGCAAATAAGCAATGAGAAGACCTTCAAAATCACTAGCCATTAGAGAAATGCAAATGCAAATTAAAACCATAAGATATCACTACACACTTATCAGAATAGCTAAAATAAAAAAATAAATTAATGATTAATACCAAATGCTAGGAAAAAAATGTAGAGAAAATGGCTTACACACTTTACTAGGAATGTAAAATGGTATGGCTATTCTAGAAAAGAGTATGGCAACTTCTTACAAAACTAAATATATGGTTAGTGTGTAATGCAGTAGGTGCTCTCCTGCCATTTATCCCAGGGAAATGAAAGTTATTCACACAAAAAATCTGTTTGTGAATGTTCATATAATCTTTATTTGTGAGAGCCAAGAAAAGAAAAGGAGAGAACCCAGATGTTCTTTAATAGGTAAATAAAGATTGTGGTACATCCATACTTCAGAATACTACTCAGTAATAAAAAGGAATGAACTACTGATACATGCAACAACTTGGATGAATCTCAAGAGAATTATGGTGAGTTTTTTTAAAAGCCAATCTCAAAAGATACAATCCATTATTTCATCTATGTAACATTCTTGAAAGGACAAAATCAGAGCTGGAAGAGACATTAGTGGTGACCAGGTGAAGGAAGAAGGTAGATGGGTCTGTAAAGGAGTTGCCTAATTGATCCTTGCAGTAGAACTGTTCTGTATCTTGACTGTGATCACATGACTCCACAAATGTGATAAAATCACAGAGGACAAAGAGGAATGCATGTAAAACTGGTGAAATCTTAACAAAGCTGGTGGACTATGTCAATATCAATTATTTGGTTGTAATATTAGACTACAGTTACATAAAATGTTACCATTAGAAGACTGGATGAGGGAGGAATCTTCATTATTTCTTACAACTGGATGTGATCGAAAATTATCTCAATATAAAAAGTTTAAAAGATTCAACTACTGAGTAAAGTTTAAAATATATTTATAGTTATTTTTGTCCTTGGAATTCACCCCCACTACGCATGGTCAAAATTTTTATATTCTAAAGCTGCTTAAAACAAATCTTTTCTCCATGTAGTTGTATTACCTACTCAATATCCAGTTAAATTTTTTCCATTTGTTTACAGTATCAGGAATTTTTTGTTAAATTGAGTTGTGTGTGTGTGTGTGTTTAAACACACATACACAGATAATGCATTACATGATTTAAGTTATAACTACATGAAAAAATACATAGAGAAGTCTTGTTTCCCTTACTACCTCCTCCTTCTTACCCTTTACAGGAAACTGTTTTCATCAGTTTCTTATCCTTGTACAAACAAATATTTACCTCCCCTTATTTTACTCAAAAATCAACCTACAGTATGTTATTCTTCATGTTACTTTCCCCTCCAATATTATTTATTTTGAAACAACAATCTATCTTCTCCTTATCAGTAATACATAAACAATGTCCTCGTTTTAAAAAAAATAAACTTTATTATATTTTACTGCATGGATGTATCATCATCTACTCAACCAGTTCTCTTTTGCTGAACTCAGGTAGCAAGTAGTAGCATAATGAGTAGTGTGAAACTTATGAAATTTCATACTTATCCTGGTATATCTATAGTATACATTTCTAGAAGATTGTCATAAGTATTAAAACATTTATAGTGTTGCTAAATGCTACCAAATTCTCTATAGGTGGTATACCATTTTGCACTCCTTCAAGAAATTGCAAGCATATGTCCAAAAGAGTTATTTTCTGTATTCTGTATATTCTGCATTTTTCTCAACTTGATAGTTAAGAAATTGTTCATTACTGTAGTTAAATTTATTTGATTACGAGAGAGGTTGAACATGTTTTTAAACACTTAAGTGTTATTTGTACTTCACCATGTGATTTGTCTTTTCATGTCCTTTGCCCACTTTTAATTGGGTTGCTGTTAATATCTAGGCGTTTCATGTATATATACTCCAAGTAATTATATAATACTCTATATAAACCATGTTTTACTACACTGGTCTCTTGATAAAAAGTGTTTTCAGCTCTAATGTGGCCTATTTTCATTTTTATTCAACAGTTCCTCTCTCTGAGTCTTTCCTTCAAGGACCAACTATGCACTACCTCAGACATTCTCCCCATCCACTGATCTGTACAGATATAGAGACCTATATTTGTGGGATTTCAACAAGAGCCAAGTACCACTTCAGGATCTGAAGCAAACCACAAAATGTGTGCAAATGGGAAATGCTGTTGTCCTAAACTTTAATCATTTAGCTTATAATTCCATTTACAATCTGTCAATGTCAATCACAGCCACAAGTTATACTGCACTTTTAAAGTAACCCAAGGAATACTGAACAAGCCATCCAGCCTTGTACAATCATGTCTTCCCTCAGGGTAATTGTAGCTGTGGGGCACAGCAGGAAAGAACTGAAAGGACAAAAATCCTGAGCAAAGGGTTGCTGGGGGGGTAAGAGAAAAAATGAACCCTAAGTTATATTTATGTGTGAAATATTATTAAGGTTTGGGAAACTGTGAAAGACAACCCACTAAAGAAGTCAAATGTCCAAGTTGCACTTGGGAGTTCAGTGGTCGGGAGGCATGCAAAGAGAGGCAGAGGGTGTGGAAAAGAAATTAAAAGGAAGCAGGAAGAAAAACAACTTCCAGGAAGAATTAGAATCAAGAAGAAATAGAATTCAAGTATAATAATCTCCTGGGAGATGTCTCCACTATAAGATGAAAGGGAAAGAAAAGTTGTTATGAAGACATACAAGATTGGGTTGAGCCAATCTGTTTATTCTCTGATCACATTTAAAAATAACTTGTTCCAGAAACAGTTTCAGCACAGCATCAACATTACTGTGTGGGAAATTGAGAGCTGGATTGTCGCATAGGCATTACTGGTCACCTGTTCAGACCCGCTTTTCAAAGTTGTAGCTTAGAAATCATCACCCCAAATGCAAGTGCACTGGGGTGATGGCAGGAATGAATATACCTGGGTATGTATGAACTGCTTAGGGAACATACCTTGGTATGTATGAGTTCTTCAGGATGGTACTGATAGCCAGGAACCACCACCCACCTAGTCAAAAGTAACAGAAGGAAGAGTACAGCCGTGAAGCATTCCTCAAGAGCCACTCACCAGCCTTCAGATCATGGTAGAAAAATATCAGAAGGGCATGACTTACAGTGCTAACATTCCCAATCATTATATTCCTAGGCAGCTGACCTATTAAGCCTATAGTATTTATGAAAATCAATATTTTAATAATTATTTTATAGCACTGGTAGAAGAGAAAGCTTGTACTTGGTGGCAAGAGGATCTGAGTTCAAATGATGCTTCTGCCACTTATTGGCTGTGTGGACTTGGACAAATGACTCAAGGTCCTAAAGGATCCATGACCTATTCTAGGAAAGGGGGATAATAATCACTATTACTGGGAAAAAGAAATAGTTATTGTGAAATGGAATAGCACTTGAGACGTAAGTGCTCATGACATGTACCCTGTCTTCTAGACCATTCTTTAAATTCATTCCTGATAGAAAAATCTTAGTCCCTTTTCTGTCTTAGAAAGTGGGCTTTGACCTCAATATTGGAATAAATATGGACAATAAAAGTTAATATAATGAAGAATAGAATATTAAGGTACCTAAGGGAGGGGGAAAACCTATAATCTAACAATATAGAACGTTATAGACACAAAGTCTCAGACATATGTTTGGTAATTATTTCTCTTATCTGTCATTAAAGTTTGAGTTGGGTAGGGTTGAATGGGAACAATATAGTTTTTTGGAGGGCACAATACAGTTTTACAACTTTGAATAGAATGTAAACTTTCAGAATCCTTCAGCATCAAATTCTGCTTTACATTTCACTAAATAAGTGAGAAAAGTTATTTGGAGAGGGTCTTGAATATATGGCTGAGGGGCTTTAGTGGCAAACAGGAAGCCAGCAAAGATTTTTGATCAAATTATGACATGATTGAAGGTAGACTTTGGGAAAATTTTCTTCAACATTGGTAAGCATTCACTGAGCACCCCACCAAACACAGGATGTATGAAGTAGGGCATGGGATGGGTTGAAAGGATGGAGGCAGTTTGCAAGTCATCGTAGAAGCAGGATGCTCTTTTGAGAGTAAAGAGGGCAAAGGTAGGGCTAAGTTCTTGAGGACAATAAAGAATATTTTTTAACATGTTCTGTGGACTGGTGCTATAAACATCCAACAAGAGAGCAATAAAGAAATGACAGTCTGTGCTGAAGAATCAGTTCATGTTAGGGAACCTACTTTGCACAGTAATGATTCTCCAAGCAACTGTAAATAGATACACAGCAGATGAACAGGGCAATGCTGCTTCTCAAGACTTGAATAGTCACAAGATTAGAAACATAAAATATGAAGATTCTGTAATAATTTAAGGAAATTGTTGATACTACCTTAATATCATACTATAAATAATGTTCATAAATTAAAAAAATAATTTTTAAGGTAGCACTTCGGCATAGTAAGAATACAAAAATGATATGTGAAGAGGTTTTCTAAGTAGCAATGACATCCACACTAAGAACATTAAGATTATTAAGATTATTTAAATATAACATGACTAGCTGCGAAATAAGTAGTAAGTCAAGAACTCCTGAGGCTTGAGTGTTTCCCTTGAGGCTTACAGAGGATATAGTAATTATTCTGTAAGTGTCTCTGCTTTGACACAGAGATGGTAAAATACCACTCGGCTCAAAAAAATTTTATGGTTCACTGGTTTGTAAGGTGAGGCTTTGAGTGGATATTGGAAGGAGAGGAGCACACTAACATTTATTGAATACTTTCCAGGTACTAGTTGAAGTGCTTTACATGTATTTCCCCTAAACATACACCAACTCTTTGCAGTAAGTATTATTAACTCCAATTGAAGAAACCAAGGCTCAGCAAGGTAAGTAAATTGACCAAAATCACTCAGCTAGTAGGTGACAAAAGAACCAGAATTATAATCCAGGGCCTACGAAGCCCAAACTCTATGTTCTTTGTACTACACCAAAATAGTCAATTAAATTTAAGTACAGCCTTATAAAAATTTAGGTCAAATAAATATGTCCAACATAATACTGTATTTAAAATGAATTCTGAACATGCTTTACTCTCCCGCTTACAAGACAGCTGTAGCAGATATGTGACCCTGAAAAGAGCTTCTCTTCAATGTGTCATTTTTATCCTTTTAGGAACTGCACCCAAAAGTTGTGCCAAACTGTACAATAACAATCAAGTTTACTGAGATGTTTAGCCCAATGACCTGTCACCTTTCGAATGCTCAGTCTGATGTTCAGTCATTTCTAATGTTCAGTCCTTTCTAATGTTCAGTCATTTCGAATGTTCAGTCTTTTTATCTTAAAAGAAAAGTGAAACTTAAAATCAAGAAGGTAGCCACCGGAGCATGTTGGTTTTTTACCAAATTCCCATTTTGTTGCTAAAATATAAAAGCAAATGAAATACCAGATGCAATTAGCACATATGCTTATCCCTGTGTGGGATATATAATTGATTACATCAATGAAAATTGTATTTCAGCAGTACAATGTCAAGAAAGTTACTTTTGAAGAATTACTGCATTTATACAAAAAAAAATACCAATATAGGCAGCCAGTTTACCCAGTGGTATTAAAAATGTTTGATGTAGAGAAATGGCTGAACTACTTATATACAATATGCAACTATTCTTTCATAATTTGTTAAAAATCTTATAAAGACTAGTTACATCATTTACTTTTCTACATTTTACTTTTTCATTAGACAGGAAAGTTTCAACCCAACATGTCATTTTCAAAGGAAAATAACTAGACTTGTATAGAACACTTAAATTCCTTAAGACTTTTGTCATTTTAGAAAAGAAAGCAAAATTTTGTTTTAATGTTCTTTCAAATTCATTAAAAAGGAAACTTACCAGAAATTTCAAGCACTGAGTTATTGAGGAAAACACTTATCTGATTTAATAACAATGATTATCAAATTATTCAGTCTCCAGTATTTTTGAAAAGTTGGCCTTTTTTTCCCACCTACATTTTAGTGCCATACTTTGGTTCTTTTAATAAGTTAACAAAGATTTAGAAAAATACCTAAAATATAGAAAGTGTTACTAAAGTTTCTTCTACTGCTTTCAGATATTTTGAGGGGAAAACTCAGAACAACTTGATAAATCTAATCAGCCATCTCTGAAAAATACTGTTCCACTGAAAATAATCTGTACACAATAACAAATGCATCCAAGTTACAGGGGATTTGGCCTTCTCATATCCTGTTACTGTGATTGAAAAGTGGACCAACCTTCTATGAAGTCAATTGGTAATGACTTAAGTTTTTAAATATGCTTCTCCCTTTGACCCCATAGTTCTACTCCAAGGAATCTAACCCAGAGAAACTCATACACAAGTTTCAGAATATATGTGAAAGAAAAATGTTCACTGAAACACAGTACAAAATTGTAATTAGAAACAACCTAGCTGAATATCCACTGTAGATTGGTGGACTAAATTGTGGTTTTTAAACAATTAAATGTTGTGGAGCCTCTAAAATTATCAGACAGAGCAACACGTTCTGACATGAACCAAAGTACATCATCTACTGAGTGAAGAATCAGGTTATAGAGCAGCATGTATATTATAGTTCTAAATTATATGTTCTTGTATGGACTGGAAGATACAGCTCAAGTTTTTAATACAAGATACTTCTGCACAGTGAAGTTAAATGTGGGAAGTATTTTTTTAGTATATACTTCTATATGGTACTAGCTACAATAGTATAAATTACTTTAATTTTTAAAAGCCACCCCCAATTAATTCAATTACTTTTAAGTGAGGCAATTTTATATAATTTAGTGGTATTATGGTTATAAGTTAAAGAAAAAAAATCTCAGATTGTCTTATGATTTCATTTTGTGTTTCAGTTCACCAAGTCTATGATATGTAACCCTTCCGCCAGCCACAGTATCTATTACTATCCAGGCACTGGAAAGTTCCCATGACGGTGTCTGCCTTAGAGAGTCCTGGATGAGGCCGCATTGGTTCCTTCCTATTTCAAACCTTCTCCCACCTACTCACAGTTTCCATGAACTCCCCAACATCCTTTCACCAAACTCAATTTTTAGCCATGGCCAGTTCCTGTTATACTAGAACCCTGTTATACTTTGTCTTCAGAAGCTCCATGATGGTTTGAAAAAAATTCTTTAATTCCTCTCATTCCTTCTTAGGCCTTGAAAGAAAGGCTGCTGATCAACAAAAACATGATATTTATGACTGTATTTAAAGTTGTTCCTGGGAGATTTCAACAACAACACTTGCTGTTTTCCCTAGCCATCTCAATATGGCTAAGATTCCCAGAGAAGGGAAATACTTTGCTGTGGTACCCTGCTCTACTAAAAGACTTGTTGCCAGCACCCATGTCCACTTCCACACAGAAACTCCACTACTTGAGCAACGCCCCATGTCACTGAGACCCAGAGAAGTCACAAAATTAGAATGAGAACAGTAGGTGCTTAGAGAGTATCTTAGTGTCATTTATTTTGCATGTAAGCAAAACATTATTCCATATGCACGTTAAAGAAACCTCTCCACCGGATTTATCCTTCTATAAACCATAATTATTCCTTAAGTATATCACAGATCATTGTATGACAATAAAGTCCCCAAATGCCAACAACCACTCAAACATTTTTCTATTTCTTTCCTACAGTGTTCTTCCTCCATGACTTCTAAGCTCAGCTATTTTTGTTAGACATGGAAGGAAATGCGACACGTAAATATAAAAGATTAAGAAATATTTTTGCATTCATTTAACACTACTGTGTATCAAAATCACTTGATGCCTAGTAGAGATGAGGAAAAGGCAATTTGTCCCAGCAATCTATAAATACCCCCTAAACTATTCATTTGTTTCTCTTATCATTCAACTAGAACATGTTTCTACCCAAGATCAAGATTTCAATAATAGTATAAAAATAGCTACTAACACATATTGAGGACTTAGCACTTTTTAGGTACTAAGGTAGATATTGTATCAACATTTAATCACTGGAAAAACTTCATGAAATAGGTACAGTTTACTATTTCTTTTACAGGCAACTTCACTGTTGGTAAAGAAACTTGTTGAGAATTGAATAAATTGTTGTTTTTTCCAATAAATATGCCCTTCTGGAATATTTAAGTTATAGGCAAGCATGCTAATAAAGACTTTTGTCTATCACTTTAATACAAATTTACCAGAATATAAATCTGCCTGGAATTAAAATATACCTGTTATAGTATGATACATGAAATATGTTTCTGTCTTCAATGTATGTATCATCAATACTTGAAGAATCCTCATTGAGCATTGTTTCAATGAAGCAAGGTTATCAAGGTAAAAGGAATACTATAATCAGTTTTGGGTTTTAAAGTGTTAAAGAAAGAGTCTAATTTGAAGAAAGGTTTGGAGGAAAAAGGTTAGCAAGTGTTTTGCTTTCCACCCCGAACAAAGATGAGTGAGCTACTGAAAAAGGAAGAAAGTTGGAAAACAAGAACAGAATAGACATTGGTGTACATAGTGGTATACAATGCTCCCTAATTTAGGCATGGATTGTGGGTGCGATGGGAACTGATATTTGGACACCCAAGAATAGAAAGCTGTGTATCTGGAGCTCTGCAAGAAAGAAAATCCATCCATGTTCCCTACCCCACGATGGCATGAGTAAAGAAAAATGGAGATGAATGAAATTTAACATTAGTAGAAAAGTTTTGATGGTCATGCACCTAACACCCCAAGAAAAGCACAGGGGATCAGCTTAATCTGACCCATGCCTTTAGGCATATAAAAGAACATGAATACAGAAGGCTAGCAGGCAGGAGGGACATTATAGATTGGGACTAAAACATTGGCTATCCATGCAAATGTAGAGATAGATACCAAAAAGTGAAGATCATGACTGGTTGATTGTGCATATCAGAAAGAGGAAGGAAAGAACAAAGTGGATGCCTCTTCCTCCCACCGACACTGCAGCAATAGATTATTCCAAACACCTGCAAATCAACTCCAAGGCCAGAGAGGTAAGTGAACAGGGTTTCATAAATCATGAAGTGATTAAGTATTAAATCTGAAATGACTGATCACTGACTTTGATGTTGTTTCCACCCCTAAAAGACTGAGAAATCATTAATGTTATGTGACTGTATCTATCTGGATAAGAGCAGACTAATTTTTTTGGTACTGAGAAGGCAAGAAATTCAGAATAGAAATTAAACTCAGCTATGGGAAAAAATAGTTATAAATTTTCCATGCTAGATTTTGACATCTGCCAAGCCCATAGCAGGTGATGAGACATCTAAAAGCTAAAGTTGCCTAATTCCAAATCTGTCCATTTTCACCACGTTCCCAGTGGCCACTGTCTTGGATCAGTCATCATTAACCCCTTCTCTGCTACATATTCTAACACAGGGATCTTGAGTTCTACATTCCCTGGGTTTTTTGAAATTTGTTGTAGACATATCACAGCCTAAGTGGAAGGTATAGGGGAGAAACAAAAATTTTCCTTTGAAAAATGCCAATTTTCTCTTCCTATAGTACTTTTAATTGTCTGACAGAGAATCACTGCTAGTCCTTTCCTGAGTCTGTCTTACCAGGGAATTTACTGGCCAATTCTTTAGGTCCTACCTTATGTTACTTTGTGTTCTATAGTTTCTTTGCTAGAAGCAGTAAGAACTGGAATTTCAGGGTCAAATAGCTCTCCTCAGCCAAAGTTCTCATCCCCATCAAGTCATAATGAAAAACTTCAAATAATTCTTATTTTTATTTAAATATTACCATTACCTATATTGTCTGAATGCGGATGTAAATACAAAAAGTCACAAATATTTCTCCTTTATCTTCTTTCCTGTTACCTTCTCTTATTTACTAATCATCTTCCACTGTTTTTACTCTTCCTAAGTCAGCTTATTTTCCTCCATAGGATGTAATTTAACAGCTTGTCTGGTCCTTTTTTCTGCCCTACTCATATATCAATGCCTTCCTGTTCTGGTCAGCAAATCTTCTGCCAAGCATGTTCTCCCCACTCTTCATTAGATGTACTCTTTCTTTTGCCAGGAGCATTAGTTTAGTATCATGCATTATGGTCCAGAAAACTAAATTCTGTTCGACACCATCTACAGAGCCAGCTGTTCACTTTTCAGTTCTTTCTTTATTTTCCAAAGTCATGACCTTCAATTATAAGAAATTAAAACCACCACCTGTGTTCCCAAGACCTTCAATTTCCTACCCAGGTTTCTAAATACATATACATTGTAGGGTTTTTTCTCCTTTCCTTCATATTTTCAACAGTTCTAATTAAAAATTGTACTGGTGTGTAAATATCAAATGCTAAGTGACTTCCTATGGATTAATCAATAATGTTTTATTGTGATTTAGTCCTCAGTACCAATGAATATTGACATTAATCTTTATAATTCATTTTACTTTCTAAAGAGAATCATTTCAATTATAAGAAATATGGAATACATTTGAAGCAAAGAATATATATGAAAATATTTTGCAATTATATTCTTGTTAGAGTTGGGAGGAACTAATTTTTCAATGTTTTAGAAGTTTTAGGGTGTGTTTTTCTTAAACATATCCAAGACTAAATCTTTAACACGTTACTCTCCTCTAGTCAATGACTATCTGTTATGTTCACTAATTGCATGCCTTTATTCAAGCTATGAATTTCTACACAGATGAGATGAATGGTCCCATGAAAGATATGAAAAGCAATAAGCTTAACTTGACTGTTATTGAGTTAAGCTGAGGATAAGGGCTGTAGTTCTGTTTTACCTTTTAAGGAAGACCAAAGACTTTTTCTACTACTTGAATATGTATTCAGGGAAAAAAACAACTATGGATTTGAAAAGTTAAGTTAAAAAATGATCAAAATCATCTTCAACAACATGTTTTTGTATTTTTGGCACTCGTGTTGCCAGTGTGACACAGAACCATGCAATTTACAAATGTTAAGTAAAACAGTAGGTTAGAGCTCTTGGGAAGTTTTACTGCTTACACTTATTATTGAATTAGTATATCCTAACTCCTGAAAGCCAAGGGAAAAAATTCTTAAGTAATAAGACACTTCCACAGGATTTGACATGTTCTCCTGCATACAGTGGGTGTTTTCTAAACCCATTCTGAGTCAGCACCTAGATCCCATTATCCCTTAAGGTTTAAATATCAAACTCAAGCTCTCTATCCCTAGGGTTTACTGATAAAATACAAGGCACAGAGTTAAAGTCGAATTTCTGAGAAATATTTAGTAGAAATATACCTCAGTTGAAAAGGATATACTCATACTAAAAAGTATTTGTTTATCTGAAATTCTAATTTAACTTAGTATCTTGTATTTTTATTTGTCAAATCTGGCAACACAAAATCCCTGAATTACAGGAATTATTTCCAAAGGTTCATTTTCATATGATCAGTTGCAACTCTGAATGTAGTCCTGGGCTCATAGCATCCATGAATTCAGATGAGGCACCAGTATTGAGTTACTTGTTGCTTCATAAGCATCCATAAATTTTTGGATGGTGAGTTCTAACCCTGTAACCAGAGTGGAATAAAGGTTTTATCTTCCAGGAAAGGGCCCTGTGTCTTCATCTCCCTCCTTCTATCCCCCCAGCGCCCTTACTCACTGGGGCACCCTTTCTGATTCTTAATAGAGCCATTCCAATGTTCTGAGGACCCCATCTGATTGTACTCTGGTTGTACATGATAATGACTTGGGAAGCTTTGAAAATACGGTAACTCACTCCATCCCAAAGTAATTAAATCAAAACCTCTGAGTCAGAGGTTACCCACAGATGTAGCCAGGTAGAGAACTTTGCTACAGAGAGGGGTAGTGATAGTCAAATTTAGTTGCAAATTCAAATCACTTGGGGGAGATTTTTAAACATTCCTACAGCTCAGACTTATTTCATGAGAATATCTGGGGGTGGGACAAAAACACCAGTTTTTTTTTTTAAGCTCCCCAGGTGAATTCAGCTACAGTTAAGAATCAATGCCCCATAGGCAGTCAGTGTTTCCACAGAACTTTAAATGTCTCATACCACCACCGACAGATATCCTCTTCTTTCTACTCTTCTCTTACTCAGACAGTATAGATCTTAGCTCATTTTCTTTATCCCCACTCCCCCACCAACCCCTCCAAAATTATCCAGAGTGGCATTTCTATCAGTTGCAGACTTTACCAAAGGTTTGGGGCATAGGGGTTTTATATTTGAGAGATACACACAAAAAAACTTTAATATTAGACATCCTTAAACCTCAAAGTTTTTGGTTACCCCGACATGTCTTATTTAATTTGCTCTTACTAAAGATATCTTGACCCATCAAATTCACTCACATTTTTATATAGGGCAACTTAGCCCTCCTCCACAGTGTCTGGCTATACACAAAGAATCTTTGAGGGTTTATTTTTTCTCTGTTCTTCCCACCAGTCTCTAGCATAAAAGAACACTGCACAAACACACACACACACACGCAAATCATAAAAAATGATATCAATACCCCAACACCAGAACTGTACACACACTTAGCCCTAAGAAAGCTGAAATGTTAATCAACTTGAACTTTAAATGACTTTTTTTCCAAACAGTTACATAAATAACTGTTGTGGGAATGAATGTAATTATAAAATGTGGTAATGAGAATCCTCCATTGAATTCTCTAATTTCAAGGCAGATTTTAAACGTTTACAAACACTTGGTTACAAAAAGTCAAAGGACGTACAAACTCAGATTCTCTAGCTAGTAAACTTCTTTAAATGCAAAAGTTAGAGAAGTGGTCAGTAAATAACAATTGAAAATAAAATTTTTCAACTATTTCCAACAATTTATTTCTGGGCCATTCAATTTAAGCCTATTAAATATCCTTTCAGTATTGTTTGTTTCTTTAATTATCATTTGTGGTTTTAATATTGTATATACATTTATTTTGCCTTCTCAAGGCTCACAGATTGACCATTTATTTTTTATCATCCCAATTTCCCATTCATTCTCAAATTAGAAATGAATAATTAGGAAGTAAACACAAATTGTTTTTAAGCCGAGTAAATGCTTTAGTGGTACAACTTCAGTGTAAAAAAGTTGTTGAGTTTTCACATTAAATTTTGAAAAGGGATTTTGTTATTTAATAAGATCACAGTAATAGCTACAAATTACATTCAACTATTAATTATCCTGCCTAACAAACCAAATAAACTTCAATGGCATACAATGTTTAATTTCATAAACCCACATCAGCTGGGGTTTGGCTTGTATAGGCTAGGACTCACTGGGATTGATTCTAAGTTGCAGACTGTGTTCAGGTGTGTTCCACCAAAAGCTACCCAAGGCAAATTCCTCTCGTGATGAAATACAGGAGTATAAAAGCAAACTCAACTGCATTTTCAAGCCTTTTCTCACATTACATCCACCAACATCCATTGGCCAAAGCATATAACATGGTGAAGTTCAAAGTCAAGAAACAAGTATACTACCAATCATAAGGTTATAATAGATATTAGTACTAATAAAAACAATTCAAATTTACCACACTATCCCAGGTATTTTCATTTCTGAAATATAGGTAATATGTTAATAATTTTCCCCATATATCAAAGCTCAGTGGGAACCTCAAGTCTTTCTCCTCTCTCTCTCTCACCTCTTATTTCTTCCTCCAAGATGGAAGAAGATCTCAAGTACAAGAGGCACTAGAGTGTTGTATTAAATAGTATGAACTCTGGTATGCAAGTTTTAATCCCTCCTCAACTATTTCTTAGATGTATAACCTTGGGCAACTTAATCTTTCTGTGTATTGGTTTCCTCATCTGTAAAATAGGGATAGTAATACCTACCTCATATGGTTGTCATCAGGATTAGATGAAATAATCCATGTAAAGTATTTAGAACACTACAAGCAAACAGCAAGTACTCACGAGTTATCTACCTAATAGGAGAAAGCAATTATAAATAGACTTGGGTCAAGATTAAATGTTTTCATCTCCCCCCACTTTATCCCTTGGAGCATCTTTCTTCTAAGTTAATATGTATCCTCCTTCTTCCTACAATGGGTACTCTGGTAAGACTGACCAGTCAAAGGAAGCTCCATTCCTGGAAAGCCCCCCCTGGGGAAAGGAAGTTGGTGCAGTCTTAAGAAGCTGAAGCTCTTGTCCTAAAAATATAAAAGAAGTTCCTTTCTTTCATGATCCTTTTTCTAACTGAGTAGGAATATATTCTCCAAGTAATTTCTGCATAGAATGAAAGCCATAATTTGAGCACTTACTTTGGGCCAAAAATTCTGCTAAACATTTTGCATGTATTATCTTATTCAATCCTCTCAAATATACTAGGATATGGATTATATTTTCACTACATACAAATGAAGAAAATTTAACTTGCCCAAGGATTAACAGCTAACAAGTGGCCAAAACTC
Source organism: Mesoplodon mirus (assembly GCF_964341445.2). Taxonomy (NCBI): domain Eukaryota; kingdom Metazoa; phylum Chordata; class Mammalia; order Artiodactyla; family Ziphiidae; genus Mesoplodon; species Mesoplodon mirus. Next base: position 50,797,565 of record NC_138984.1, read on the forward strand.
AATTTAAAATAGATCTGACTCCAGAGCCTCTTTGAAACAGTAACTTTAGGAGTCCTTCAAAATTCTTAGAATATGGCATCTAAAAATATATATTCTGAAAATAAATACAAAATAGGTATGAGATAGTGCTTTATATATAATCTGAGTATGAAGAAAAAAGATCACTTTGGCAGTTCAACAACTGATCCTTTTCCATACTTACCAAGGAGAACCAGGGTTGAAGTTCCCTTTCAGATTCTAGAACTTATCCAAAGGAAACTCAATCAGGCAATCTAATTGTTTCCCAATTGAATCTTGCTTAGGGGTTACACTGGTAATAGGAGGTTTGCAAACCCCTGATGGAAACAAATCCCACATTTTACAGAGGCAACTAGTAAAGCCAAGATATGTACTAACCCGTCTAGTATCACTCAGCTAGTAGTAAACCTGAGGTTAAAATTCAGGTCTCATATTTAAGATTAGAACTCAATTATAATGAGATACTCGATTTTGAAAATGCTATAGTCAAAAACAAAAAGGAAAAAAAAGTACTCATTGCGTCACTAAACAATGAATGCTAGGACACTTTCTTCATCACCTCAACTAAGAATGTCTTCCTGGCCCTTGCTCACCCTTGAGAATATTTCCGAGATAATATTATGACATCCACAGCTACCATAGATGGCCACACAGATGTGCACAACACAAGTTGATGGGGGCTTTAACCATATACAGTATAATTTACGTGGCACCCGGAGTTGTGCAACACAGTGATCCAAATGACATCCCGCTTATTTGATAAAAACTCAGATCACAGAAAAACGAGGGCTCTGATATTCCCTCCATCCATTCCATGAAATTTTTATCCTCTTTAGAAAAGGGGACAGTGCTTTTTCCTGGAGCATTTTTCACACTACAATAAGCCTCCATACAAAATCTGAAAATATCTTGTTACAAAAATGCAGGATAATGGCTTAGCTCCTGTTATCTTCTTTAGCTGGAGAGTGGATGCAAGTTCTAAGAGTCTGTCACAGATAATGGCAATTTCATATTAGCTCTGCTAAGGTACTCATAACATCCATCCAGTTTCAAAAGACTACAAAATCTTGTTGCTTTCAGATTTATATTCTGCATTTTTATCAATTTGTAGGGTCTTCCAGCTATATTAGAGTGATATTATGGTCTGTGTATGAAACAGAAAACTATCATCTTAAAATAGACTATAATATTGCACCTTATTAAAAAATACAAGCACATTTTCTCCTAGAGACCATGGCTTACAATAATGACAGTTATCAATATGCAATTACTTTGGTTACCTTGGAACATATTGACATTCATTTACTTAATGATAATATAACACATTTGTATTCATTGAGGTAATCTGTAAATATGATTAAACATGGATGCCCATCTTATTCTAAGGGATAAAATAAAAATTCTAGTCCGAGCTTTTGCACTGCTAAAAATAGCTCATATTAAATTGAGAAAATTGCATTATGGCTTATTTCAAACACAATTGCAAATTATTATAAGGAAACAAAATCACAACTTGGATAACTGCTATGCCTATGTGAGAACATTCATTCTACCCTATAATGGGACATTGGAACTAGACTAACAGGGCGAGCGCTTCAATTAAAGCATCATTGATTGTTCAAGAGCAATTGTCCATTTATCTCTATTATAGTAGATGGATGCAGAGAGATGGTCAAGTGGTGTCTAAGGTATATTATTGAGAACATAATTGGAGATGATGCCATGGACTAAACTGTTTTAATATTAACAAGAATTTATTTGGTTGAAGGTTGGAAATATGGCTTAAAGATTTTTTTTCTTGCAGCACGCGGGCCCCTCACCACTACGGCATCTCCTACTGCAGAGCACAGGACCCGGACGCGCAGGCCCAGCGGCCACGGCCCACGGGCCCAGCCACTCCGCAGCATGCGGGACCCTCCCGGACCAGGGCACGAACCCGCATCCCCCGGATCGGCAGGCGGACTCTCAACCACTGCACCACCAGGGAAGCCCAAGATTCATATTTATATCAGGATTTTTTAAATGCTCTAATTCATAAAGCTGTCTGATTAGGTGATCAATTAATATTCAGAGATTTATATCTGGGAGCAAAAAATGTTGGGATTAAAGTATACAAAAATGCCATAAAAAACTCATTTTAATGTAACTTAACTTACAATTTTTTTATACCTTAAAACACTTTGAAAATGTCACCAGAGACACAACATCACTCATTAAAGATAAGTAAAAAAGTTCTCTTACAAGTGGCTCTAATTAGTGGTCCTCCTGGAACTTAAGAACAAAGCTCTCTTTTTATTCCATGCCACCCACGTTCTTGTCTTCTCTCAACATTATTGTTCTTTATCACAAGCACGTTAGGGGCTCCCTTGTTCAAAAACATCAATACTTCTAGGCAGGGTTTCCTACACCAGCAATAATTAAGATGCTTCATTGGTCAAAGAAGTCATTTTTCAGATAAACTATAAAGTTTCTTTGCTACAGAGAAAAAATTATGTTCCATCTTTGTTAATAGTTTGAAAAGTATTCATATGTGATAGTCTTTCCAAATGATACCTTCTCTCTAGGGTAGCAGGGAGAGGAGAGAAGTTATACATTAGCATGTAAGTTCCATTCAACTTTCACCAACAGAAAACACATCAACTCTAAAATTCACAACTTTACTAAGAAAGAGTGACTCAGACTCACAGGAATAAATTTACTTGATATCTACTTATCCGATCATTTTTTTCCTTTATCAGTATTTTGATTAGAAAGCCAGCATTTTGTGAAAGATTTTAAAGTGTTTAAAAACCAAGGTGTATGTGGAGTAACTTATTTCATTCTTTCATTTTTTTAAAGAAGTTATGCCTCTGATTTCAAGGGAACAAAAATGAAATACACCAACTCCAGTCTAACTTCTGCACAAGCACCAGAGTATCCCTGGGAAGGATGGAGGATAAAAGTGTGATCTGACCAGCCATCCTTCACCTGGCCATTTAATGGCACCTCTAGGTGGTAGATAATGTGAACTGATATTCTCCATTTGCATTCCATTCTGCTAGCTGGAGATGGGGAAACTGTACTTCCCTCATTCTTTTGAAGCTATGTTCTCAGTGTAAGTTAGGATGCGTGAGATTCGGAAGGTAGAAGTGAGACAAGAGTTCTCTGCCTTCCCCTTCAGCTCTTTCTACTAGGAAGCAAATTTTTAGAAATGTTGGGGGTTTTGGTCCAGTTCTCTAGTATCCCTTCTCCATCCTAGGGGATCAGAGGCTATTGCAGCTGCAGCACCTTACTATCAATTCTGGCCTCCTATCCCTGGATTAGAGCTGCAGGGTATGTCTTGAAACCACAATAGAAGTGGAGGTCTTAAAGGTAGAGGTTCTCCTAGGGAGTCATTCCTGGAACTTAGTGTTCACTCTTTGTTAACATCTAGTTCTCTGTATTAAACCACTTCCTGCTAAAGATTGTGCATCATTTCTTCACTGATCCCTCACTGATGCACTGCCAATTCTTTCAAAGAGCAAGATCATCTCAGAGGGGACTCAGCTGGCACCAAGTTGCTCTTTCAGAAACAATGAATGTATATGTGTATCAGAAGTTTACTTATATACCACCTATTTATAATACATTTACACATAAAAATTCAATATTTTAAATACATACATTGTAGATTACAGACAGAATGGAAAGCGTGATTGATTATGTAGGGTAAACTTTTCTGTATCTTTCAAGAAGGAAGAAAGGAAATTAGAAGTTTATACACAAGAAGGGGAGCAATAGTGAGTACTTAATTTTAAAAAGTCCTGAAGTGCTACTATATTACTATTTATAGCCTGTTTTAACTTGTCTTTCTAAGAGTTATAAATATCTATATTAATAGATGTAATACACTTTTGTTTCCCCACAGCTTCATTAAAAGCAAAGGTAAAACATTCACATTCATCAAAACTGAGGCAAATGACTTACCTAAAGGCAAAGTCATATGGGACCCACCCCCTGCTCTCATCCCATAGCTCACCATTGAGCCAGGGAAGGGAAGCCTAGGTTCAAAGACGATCCCTAACCTCTGCTTTCCCATCATCTGATGCTTGCACCAAGTACCTAGTGGTCACATCAATATGGATGTCCAGGTTTTCCACACACTCCCACTACCAAAAACTAGAAAGCATTTAAGGTTAATTTAAGAATTCCTAGGAAGTTGGATGATCCAGAAAAGAATTTAAAATAATATTCTGATTTTCTTCATTTATAAGAGAGTCTGCTCCCCAAAGGTAGTATTACTAGCAAACTTCAGAAAATAAAAGCTGAAATATACTTTATCATCATTAATTTGAAATCTAGTTCTCCATAAAATTGATTCTAGAAAGGTTAAAGAATTGAAACTGTGTAGGCTGGGTTTTATTTATTCCCTGAAGATCCATCTCAGCCTCCGTGTGTCTCTGAATTTCTGCCTGTTTTTCCGTCTCAGTCTCTTTCTCCTTGATATCTCTCTACCACTGCTTTCAGCTCTTCTCCCCAACTCCAAGTACGTTTTCTGCCTTTCCCTCTCCCACTTAAATTTTTTCTTTATTAAATAGCCATTGTATAAAATTGAAATTGCTATTATTTCCTGTTGTATTTAGTTTTAGTCTCTAAAAGTAAATGATTGAAAAGTTTTATAATTTTCTCTAAAAACACTATTTTTTTCTGTATATCAGTAACTCTCAATTAAAAAAAAATTCCCAGAATTTCTCAAAACTGCTGCCTTACATGAAATGTGATACTCATATTGTGACCTTACTTCCACTTGGAATCACTCCTAACTGTAAAGCACTTTTTATAAAAATAATTCTTACATCTAGAATGTGAAAATTATATTTAGTTTTGGCAGTAAGTTTTTTTTTGAAATCCAACTTTTTTTATTTAACATCATGATGGATGAATCATGATACAAATATCATTGTCTATAAATTTTTTAACATCTTTATTGGAGTAATTGCTTTACAATGGTGTTAGTTTCTGCTTTATAACAAAGTGAATCAGTTATATATATACATATGTTCCCATATCTCTTAACAATTGATTTTTTCTTCTTCACTTCATATTTTTGCAATGTATATTCTAACAGGAGAAAACTTACAAATTTATAAATAAATATCAATTGATTAAAATTCCAGTTTATCTATATGCTATAAGGATAATGTGATACACATAAGTATAAAACTTTTACATTTTAGGGCAAAATCACTGTTGTTTAAATAGATGTATTTTTCCTTGTAAAGGACAGATGTACTCATGAATAAATTGCATCCACATTATATTAACATGGCTTTGTTTGCAACCCAGCCAGTTTAATAAGAACTAGACAATAGAAAACAAAACCAGAAAATGTTCTGTAGGAAGAACAGTGGCTGTTCTAAACAGTCTAGCCTTATCTCTTCCTTGCTTCCATCTGAGGCTTCAGCTCAACTTTTATTGCTCTATAATTACTTTGATCTACTGGGTTTTATAAAAGTAAACATTTTAAAATAGCCATGTCATATTCCTTTCAGTTTAATTTCAGCGTATGTTAGTCGAATTCTGTCTCCTATTTTATCATGCAGCACTTGATGTGGAACGTGCTCAGATTCGACCTGGCAGAGTTAATTGCCAGCCAACACAGCTGCACCTGAACCTTATCAGCGACACAGCACTCTGTAGCAAAAAGAGCCCGACTGGGTGTCCCGATACCCTGGTAAAGTTTCTATCCTGAATGACCTTGAGCAAGCTCATCAATTCTCTGGTTCTGACTCTCCTCACCTGGAAAACAAGACTTTTTGGCTTGACGAATGTAGCGCTCCTTGAATAAAAACAGTCTGTTATTCCAAGACTTATTTTCCAAATGTCAGATATATCCTAACTGAAGGGACACATTCTGTAAAGGTGAAAGTGGCTTTTGTAACAAATACAAGTGTAACCCAAACAAGTCAACATTTATGGAAGAAGCAAACGTGATCCAAGTACGGTGTTTGATGCCATGAAAGATAATCAAAAAAGTTCCTACCCTTGAGGAGGGTGTATCAAATTAAGGTTACAAGGCATTATGTACATAAAGTAAGATTCCAAAAGACAGATTAGCAAGAACAGACCACAAGAGACCAAATGGCATGTAACGGTGCTGAGGAGAAGCATGAAACGTCACGAAGATCTAATCAGGAAGGATTTCCTGGCGGTGTCTGTGTTCTGAGTGAATCACTGCAAGTAAGGTTTTTGTACTAGGAAAGTGTACTAGGAAAGGGAGGTAAAGAATTTGGGGCTCAGGAGGAATGTATGAAGGTACAGAGGCAAAAAAAAATTATTTAAAGGGCAACAGTGGAGTCCATCATACATAGGGTTTCTTCCCCTGCAGAGTATGTCCTTCAGCACACCTGAGGCAACGTAACTGTAAACTCATCCAGTTAATTTATGCTGAGATCACATCAGCAGGAGAGGCTAGCTGTCTGTACTGCCCCTGCAGCTCTGATTCTCAGGCTCATTACAGCCACGGGTTTATACTCCCATGATATTAGACTTCATGATCCAACATCTCCCAGACACTTCCTCAGAACTTACCAGGCGGTATTAATTAGATCACATGTTGCTCTGCCTCCAATTACTGTTAACTTACTTTACATGTTACTTCTCTTACTAGCATTACCATAAAGAGGAGACCCCCAAATACCTGAGGGTGACATCAACAAAAGCCACACTCAGCCAAACCCTCACCATTTAATGGAATTCCTACTGCTGTTTTTGCTTGCCTCACCTCACTTTTGTGGTATCAAGAATATGAACACTCTAAAGTTCTTAAGAGGCTTTTAAAAACATTTTCCCAAATGTTTTCATTGGATTGAGTTAACCCATTCTATTTTTACTTACCGTAACTAAAACATTTTCCACCTCTAATAAAAGATACTACTCTTTTGATAATACTATCCAATGAGGAGAAAGGTTCATATTAGAAGACCATAGAGAATCAGATATTTTTATCATTACAAAATATATAACAAGTCCATAATAAAATTTGCATTTGAGGAAATGTATTAGCAGCTATGGATGTAATAGATAGGTGCTGATAAGTGAACAGATGGAGGCAAGTCAGAAGCCATTTCAGTCTTCTGGATATAAAATAAGAAGGCTCCTGCTTAGGCTGGGATGATAGCATGGAAATAAGAAGGCATAAACCTAACACATATACACAGACAAATGTTAAAAGCACTTAACGATGCACCGAATTAGAGGTAGGAGTACCAAAGACACGTAAAGAGTTACATTAGGAGACTAAGAATGACGTCTAGGGATGCCATAGCTGCTAAGACAAATCTTGTTCCTTTCTTCAAGGAGTTTAAAAACTATCAACATATGGTTGTAAGTAATCAGTTTTTGTTTAAAGGCTGCATTAGGGGAGTTCAAGTTATTATGGAACAGGAGACTCAAGCAGTTTGATACTTAAGGGAAGATCTGAAGGGTACACAGGAGAGGAGGTGGGAAGAGGACTGCATTCAAATGAGATCCATTTTCAGTGTAATACTTCATTTGAGGTGTTCATGAGAAATCCAATTATTTTCAAACAACTCTATGCTAGACACTTTACAAATGCTGTTTCATTCAAATCACACAGCAGTGCTACAAGGTAATTATTATTCCATTTCTAAGCCCCCAAACCACAAACACATTAAACTGACCATGGTGGCAAGGCAGCTAAGTACCAAAGTTGGAATTTGCCCCAGTAGGCTGCCGGAAGACCCTGCTTTGGTACATTAGGTGTTTTTCATTCTGAAGGAATTTATGTCTGTACTCACTCCCTTTGGCACTAGCTCCACTCTGAGTAAACCCAATTCATCTCTTTGACAGCTCTTAAAATATTTAAAGACACAATTATGCTCACCAACCCAGCTTTCAAGTTTTCACCACGTTGTAAGGATATATATGTTTGCATATTCTAATCACAAGAACTATTACCTTACCCACCACCTTGTGGCTTGTTTATCCTTGTCAACAAAGCAGTAATATTTTATATTGAGACAACCTGATTTCTGTTATGAACCGCATATACGTTTCTCAGCACTCTGTCCAATTCTTTTTATACTCCACATCTCCTTTCAACCCCTTCAACCTACATTTCTATCTCTTTGACTTCCCTTATTATTTTTCACAGTCCCAGTCACTTTGACATTAGTTATCAGTAAGTGTTTATCACAAACCCCCCCACCTGTTCCTTTTAGCCCTCTGCCTCAATCTTTCATCTCTATTACCTGATCTTTTTTTAGTTCTTTTATTTGCCTCACAAAGCTTCTCCATTTGCTGTTTCTTATTCATGAGATACCTTAAGGTTCTGCCCCTTCCTTGCACTAAACTCCTACAGAATTGTCTGTGCCACAGCTAACACATTTATTTCATTGAGATTTTAGTAATTTTCCTACTAGAAAATCCTATTAGATTTTCTAGTAGAAATCCTAAGAGATTTTCTATTAGATTTTCTAATAGGAAATCCTAAAATTTACTATTAGAAAATCCAGAAGCAGTTTTCCTATTAGAGTAACCATTAATCAACGCTGACTAAACACTATAACATTTACAGGGAGCCCAAGTTTTTCCCTAGTAGTTCTCTCTCACGCATTTCTAATTAAAACCTGCAAGTAAAAGCTTGACTGAAAACAGGTGAGCTTTACTAAAGAACACCTGTTTTAAGACTTGAGTGTCAAATGGAAAGCCCCCTTGTTACATTCTTTTAAATATTTGTAACAGACATTTTCTTTTCCTGTGTCTGAGATTTAAGGATCATTAGTTTGAAGCAATAAAGTACATAAGTGAGTAACTTAGGGAATTTAAGGGAATTTGTCAAACATCTGTGACAAGTAGGTATTTTATAATTTCTAAACATTGAGTTCAAAACCACTTTCAGCTTGCAAAGACAGGGGTTTATTCTGTCCCACTGTCCATTAAATCCCATTAATGTTAATAGGAAAACATAATGAGCCTCATGATATGTGTAGGGGAGTGGAAGACTTTCAAACTGAGAGAAGACGCCGTAATTGTTTTGCTGCCTTTAAACTAGCAAAATCCACTAGATGGCTACACCAGTAAAAGTTCCTATGCGTTATATACAATATCACCAGAAGCAGTTTTCCTATTAAAGTAACCATTAATCAACGCGGACTAAACACTATAACACTTACAGGAAGCCAAAATTTTTCCCTAGTAGTTCTCTCTCACACAAAACACACATACATACTTCATAGCACTTCTGAGGAGAGGGAGTTCTGCCCCTAGAAAATTCTCAGGACACAAAGGTTATACCACCATGACTATAGTTTTCAACAGAAGTGAAGACCAGAGGCAAGAGCATGGGCCCTTGAAAACCAACTGAGAACCACTCTTGAATCTAGTTCTTCTATAATTTCTCTTCCTGGGCACTTTCGAGTCTTTTTCTCTACTTTAAATTTTATCTCATATGTGTGGTATAATAAGGTAGGCTTCAGACTCCTCTCTCTTTAGAGAAATCTCATCCCTGGAAGACCAGGGTGAGTAGAAAAGTCCCATTTTGTCCCCTCTGGGTGATCCTACCTTGTCATATGAAGAGATGCTTCTTTTTCAGAAGTAACCGAGGTCCTCAAAGCTGCCTCCCGCTCTCCTCACTCTTCCCCCTCAAAGAGGTTCTCTTACTAAACGGCGCAGCAGGGAGAAGAAACGCTATGCACACACAGCCCGGGCTTCCTTCTCGCCTTTTGAGCTGTGAAGTATGTGGCTGCCCCTCCCACTCCTGTTCTTCAGTAGTAAGTACACCTGAGCCTACAGCACCAATTTACAAAGTGGACCCATAAGCCGCAGTAGTAGCAACACCTGTAAACTTGTTAGAAATGTAAACTGTCCTGCTGCATTCCAGGCCTACTGAATCTGAAACCCTGGAGTTAGGGCCCAAAAGTCTGTGTTTTCACAAGCCTTCCAGGGGGTCCTTATGCATGGCTAAAGTTTCAGAAGTACTGTTCTAGAGCAGTGCTTCTAAAATTGTAACATGCACATGAATAGCCTGGAAGTACTGTTACATGGCACACTGTGATTCTGAGATGAAACCAAGTTCTGCAGGTCTAGCAAGGTATCAGGTGACTCTAATGCAGTTGGTCTTTGGACAACCCACTTTTTCAGCTTTGGCTGAACACTGGGATCACCTGGAGAGCTTAAACACCATGAATGCTTGAGCCCCACCCCCCAGATATTCTGATTTAATTAGTATAGTGTGCAGCCTGGGCATCTGGACCAATTTTAATTACAGATCCAGTTGATATTTCAGTATCTATGTCAATTTTTCACTAGTTCTAAATTCATAAATAGAATAATGTGATTGGTACCTTAAATCCCAAGTGGGAGGCTCATTGGGAAGAAGTTAATAGCATAACCTTACTCTACTGCAGTCCATGGAGAGAAATGCTGTTTTTCAAATTCATTTAACAATTACTGTTCTTTCCACAAGAGTGTTAAGACCTAAGATTTGCAAGGTCAAGATTAGAGTATGAGCCTAGGAGAAAGGGAGCCAAGAGATTTCTCAGTTTGGTTTTTTTTTTTTTTTTTTTTTTGCGGTATGCAGGCCTCTCACTGTTGTGGCCTCTCCCGTTGTGGAGCACAGGCTCCGGACGCGCAGGCTCAGCGGCCATGGCTCACGGGCCCAGCCGCTCCGTGGCACGTGGGATCTTCCCAGACCGGGGCACGAACCCGTGTCCCCTGCATCGGCAGGCGGACTCTCAACCACTGCGCCACCAGGGAAGCCCATCAGTCTGCTTTTTAAAAGGAGGAGTCACAACACCCTTATGGTTTGTCAGGCTCATCAGTATGAAAGACTAGATGAGGGAATTGGGTCAACTCTAATGGGTAAGATAGTATAGATGAGTGGCGTTTCCTCTGTGGCAGCTAGCCCTGAGTACCTCACAAGAAGGAGAAAATAGCAAGGTGATCACAGAGTTGGGAATCTCTATATTCTTTTGAAGACATGCCTAAGAATTAACATCTACTGAGAACCAATCCAGTAAATAATTGTCAGATGCCTACTTTTGGGCAGGTACTGGGGATAAAATAATGAAGAAAGGGAATTCCACTTCCAGATTGGTAGCCTAAGGAGGAGACTGGCAATCCTGCTCCCTAGCAAAACAACGATAACTGGTGAAAAAATTCTGTCTTTAAAATCTTTAAAAACATTCTAAGTCTCTGAAAATTTTCCTAAGGACAAAGAGAAAATGAAGAAACACACATTTAAGGAAATCTACTAAAACTCATTAAGAACAGAAAGAGTCTATGACATTTAAACAAATACTCATCCCCTATGAACAAATATATGCCAAAAATTAGATCACTTAGATTAATGGACAAATTCTTAGAAAGGTGCAAACTACCAAAACTGACTCAAGATAAAATAGAAAAAACTACCCACAGAAAAAAGTCCAGTCCTAGATGGCTTCACTGGTAAATTCTACCAAACATATAAAAAATTAATACCAATTATTTACAAAGTTTTCCAAAACACTGAAGGGGAGTCACTGCCCAACTCATTCCATAAGGCCTGTATTACCCTGATACTGAAACTAGACAAAGATATCACAAGAAAAGAAGATTACAGACCAATATCTTATGAGTATGGATGCAAAAATCCTCAACAAAATACTAGCAAGCCAAATTCAGCAACACATAGAAAGGATTATACACCATGACTAAATGAGACATCCCAGGAATTCAAGGTGGGTTTAACATTCGAAAAATCAATTAATGTTATACATTATATCAAAAGAATAAAGGACAAAATCCACATAACCTTTCAACAGACTCAGAAAAAGCATTTGGCAAAATCCAACACACCTTCATGATAAAAACTTTGAACACAATAAGATAAAAGGGAACTTCTTCAATCTGATAAAGGGTATCTATTCAATGATATCCTATCAAAATCACAAATTTTTTTCTGCAGAAATTGTCAAGCTGATACTAAAATTGTATGAAAATGCAAGAGACCAAGAAGAACCAAAACAATTTTGAAAAAAACAACATTGAAGAACGCAAACTTCCAGTTTCAAAACTTACTACAAAACTACAGTAATCAAGATAGTGTAGTACTGGCATAAAGACAAACATAGGTAAACAGAATAGAATTGAGAGTCTAGAAATAAACCCTCACATTTATAGTCAACTGATTTTCCACATGGGTGCCAAGACAATTCAATGGGGAAAGAATAGTCCCCATTGAACTTTCAACAAATGGTGCTGGGACAACTGGAAAGGCACATCCAAAAGAATGAAGTTGGGCTCTTACTTCACACCCTTACATGGATCAAAGACCTGACTATAATATTTAAAACTACAAAACTCTTGGAAAAAAATATAGGCAGAAATCTTTGTGACCTTGAAATAGGCAATGAATTTTTAGATATGACGCCTAAACTATAAGCCAAAAAAAAAAATACACAGTTTGGACTTTATCAAAGTTAAAAGCACTTGTGTTTCAAAGGATGTTATCAAAATAGTAAAAAGATAACCCACAGAATGGGAGAAAATAATTGCAAATCATATATCAATCAACAAGGGATTTGTATCTAGAATACATAAAGAACTCTTAGATAATTCAATAATAAAAAAAGATAACCCAATTTTTTAAATGGACAAAACCATTTCTTCAAAGAAAATATACAAATGACTTGTAAACACATGTAAAATGTTCAACATCATTGGCCATCAGGAAAATGTAAAATAAAAATCACTATTTTATACCCACTAGGATGACTAAAAAAGACTGATAACAACAAGTGTTGGTGAAGATGTGAGAAATCAGAACCCCTCATACACTGCTGGTGAGAAAGTAAAATGGCGCAGTCATTTTGGAAAATGCTCTGGCAGTTCTTCAAAAGATTAAACAGAGTTACCATATAACCCTGCAATTCTACTTATAGGTTATATATCCATGAACAGTAAAAACATGTCCACCCCACAAAAACTAGCACATGAGTGTTCACAGCAGCATTATTCATAATAGCCAAAGAGGGAAAACAATTCACATGTCCATAGTTGATGAATGTATAAATAAAATATGGTATATCCATACAATTGGAATTCTATTCAGTCATAAAAAGGAATGAAGTACTAATACATGCCACAACATGGATAAACCTTAAAAATATTATGGTAAGTAAAATGAACCAAGCACACAAGTCCACATATTATATGATTCACTTTGTATGAAAAGTCCAGAATAGGTAAATCTATAGATATAAAAAGTAGATTAGTGGTTGCCTAGGGTTGAGGGAGTGAGGAAAAATGGATGGGTGACTGCTAAGGGTACAGGATTTCCTTTGGGGGTGATGACAATGTTGTAAAATTGATTGTGATAATGGTTACGTGACTCTGTGAATATGCTGAATCCATTGAACTATATACTTCAAATGAGTAAATGTTATATATGTGAATCATATCTCAATGAAATTGTTACCAAAAAATAGTGACTAAGATCATCACTAATCCCTGCTCCCAGGGAATATTCCAATCTCATCATTTTCTCCCAGAGTAGTATAATATGCCATGGGAAGAGATAGGAGGGGTATTTAACGTTGCCTTGGGGGTGGGCTTTTTCAAAAGAACTTCTCAGAGAAATGATAAGTCAGCAAAGATTAGAAGACTAAATAGGAATATTGAATCAAGAGAATAACTAAAGCAAGGAGAATATTTCAATTGAGGAAATTTACACTATGAAGGGCTAGAGCAAGAGAGAGTTCGAACATTTGAGGAACTAAAATAAAATCCAACTGAAAGAGTTGGATGGTAACTAGAGCATGTGTGTGTGTGTTGGTGGGGGGGTGCTAGATGAGAAAATTACTGTGAAGAACCATGTGGCCCATAGTATAAATCTGAAATTATACTACATCCTAAGAAAAAATGGGGAGCTACTGAAGAGTTTTAAACAGAAGATGGGAGGGGCATTGGTAAGATATCTTCCCATGCACACACCATGTTTGGATTTATTTCTCTCATCTAGTAGTTTTTGAGTTCCTATACATATTCTCAGGAAAAAAAATCTTGCTAATGTGACACATAAATCAGAAGACATAATTTGTCAGATTGACAAATTTAGCTACTCAAAACATTTTTTTTAATTCTTTTTGGCAAATATCACTTTGCTGACTTTACCAAAAGTAAAGTCAGAAGGCAATTGCCAAAACCTTGAAAAGCAAAATCAGAAGGCCATGGCAGGCTAAAAAAATTTGTAAATTACCTGTCAGATAAATATTAATTTCCCTAAAGAATAAATAGTTCTTATAAATCAAAGAAAAAAGCCAACTTACAGAATGAAAGTAGACAAACAATGAACAGAAAGTTAAAAGAAATGGAATACAAATGACTCAAGGCTTTGAGGGTATTCTCCAGTCCTCTTAATGACTGTGATGCTCCCAAAATCCTTTTATAAAAATTATTCTGTTTAATCAGACTTAGTTCTGTTGCTTGCATCTAAGCACACTCCTAGGAAGCTTACAGTTTACTAAAAAACAAAATATATGTATGTCATGTATTCCAATACACAAACTCCAAGGTAATTAAGTTGTTGTATTTCTTATGTAATAACATGTTCTGGGATTAGTAAAGAGTTCTCAGGGAGGTTCATTTCCCTAAGTTCTCTGAAAAAGGAAAAGAAGAAACTTGCACAACAAATTGCAATGGGAAGCTGTTTCCTTATCTAATAAACGTCATGATTGTTAACTGTACCCTGCACTGAACTGAGGAAAACAGTAAAGAAATAATAGTAATAAACACTATCTGCTTTACATTGTGAAAATTAATAAAGGGAAACTTCACTGAAATCAGTCTAGGAGGCCAGAAAGGGGAACTCTCATTCATGTACCACTCAAGAACAATACAGATCCCAAAAGAAAGAGATGTACCTTGCATCTCCAGAAGGAGCACTACTTTACTACCTTCAGCAGGAGGAAGAAAACATTTCTCCTTGCCTGGAAACAGTTCAGCCAATCAGAGATTCCCACAACTCAGCCAAGGAAAAGTCACCATACTATGAACTCCCAGTTTCCTCCAAAGGACTTTCTGTTATAACAGCCCCTCCCAACTTCTCTTTCTCTTCTGAAAAAAGAGTTTCCTCTCCTTTCTTTTACCAGGCTTGCACGTGGTTTGCCATAGTTCCACCATCCCAAATTACAATTCTTTGCTATTCCTTAATAAACTTATTTTGCTGGTAAAATAACTATCTGTTTTGTTGTTTTAGGTTAACAACATACACTATCTTTTTCAAACCACACAACATCCCAAGGTAGGAGCTCATTTTACATATGCTGAAACAACTAACAGATGTGTTAATTACCTTGCTTAAGGTCATAACTAGCTTTGAACCAGATAATCTAGTCCTCCTCTTAACGGCTACATTGCATTACCTATCTAAAGCACAGAGAAAATTACTTAAGGCTGTTTACCTGTCTATTAGTAATAACTATTCATGAATGGAAAACTGTATTGTTTCTGACCTAAAGGATGGTCTAGGTAAGAACATCTTAAGATGTTCTTGAAGACATCTTAAGCTTCCTAACACCATCATTATTACCCTGAGAACATACCCAAATAGTTCCAGGAGGCAAGTTAATATTAACCCTACTATAAAGCACTCTACATTTCCTGTAAAGCGTTTGTTCTCCATCTTTTAATTCATTGTATCTAGATGTTTCTTTTTGTCCATTTGAACCAGTGCTGCTTTTTTAAGTTACAATTCCCTTTATTTTTTTCCAAATATTTTAAGATTTTTTTTAAAGAAGATTTTGAGATATGGAAGGACTCAAGCTAAGGATGAATTCAAGGCCCAAAACTAGTCGAATTACAAAAAGAAAGGAAATCATCAAGTGTTTGCTAGTCACTCTCATGCATTTTTCAATGGAGCACCATGTATTCTTCAACAGACATTTACCGGCAGCCTAATTAATGCATGGTCTATGTCTTCACAAAACTCGCAATCTAATAGAAAAGATAGGACATAATCAAAAATAACTATAATTCAAGTTGAAAATAAACACCATGAGAAGGAAATATATTACTTTTGACTAAGAAAAAGAAACAGAAAAACATTCCAGAGAAGTACAAATATGACATGCAAATTGTCCAGGAAGAGCATTCCAAGTGTAAGGGGCAACGTGAGGAAAAGCTCAAGGAATGAAAGCCTTGGTGTCTGTGCGCAACATAGAAAAGTATGATTTCACTGTTTGGTAGCATCATGAAGGGTAGAGTGTGGGATTAGACTGGAAATAGAGTTAGACTTGTGAAAACTTTCAGTGCCTGGCTCATGAGTCAGAACGTAATTCTAGAGGCCATGATCATCTAAACTAGGTACAGATACACTGAATTCTGACTGTGTTTAGGCCATAGTGGGTGCTCAATCAGTGATGCCAACTGCATCATTATTTATTATGACATATCTTTTACATCAGTAGAATTAGTGAGGTGGGCAAAAGAAATGACCCATAAGTAAATGGATACATTTAGATTTTAGTCTTTATCTCTTACATTTATTCTACATGGCATTTTAGAGTTTTGAGAAATACGTGACATGCATAATGCTTCCCAAAATATTTACTTGATAGGTAACAAAGTTAAATGGGTTCTCATACTTGGAATAAAGAACTGGATGTCCTAAATCCTTACATAAACATACTTACTTACATACTTACATCAACATAAATCTGGGTTTGTTTGTTTTTTTCATTTCTGTGCCCAGCACGAAGCTGTTAGAATAGAGTTGTTTTATACGTCATTAAATAATAATATTTATCCTGCAGAGTTAAGCCATATTAATTGCATTTCTCATTTTTTCTTTTGAATGCAAACTGAAACAATGCAAAAAATTACAATCATTTTAAAGTTGATAAATATAATGTCCAAAATTTAATTTTTCTACTCGTTATACTAAGCATCTATTTTCATTATATGAATAATAAACTTTTAGACACATGTAAGTTTAATTCAATTCCTCCTTAGTTTGTTTTGGGGGACACCTAGTTCCCTACTATTGGGATCAAGATGTTTTTAATTACCATTTAAGTTGTGTGAAAATTAGTTTTGAGACATCATTTTTCTCTTTTTTTGGTAATATGTGTCTCCCACCTGATGCCTGCCCTTGAGAGAATCATTTTCCAGGTGATAAAGTATGCCCAGAAAAATACTAATCATTTGTCATTTAGGAAAACAGGATACATACATCATATGTGCTTTTGTTTATTAAAATATTTCTCCTGAGTACACACAAAGCTTAAGAATCTGTCACATGATACATCATACATATATATATATATATATATATATATATAGGTATATGTGTGTGTATGTATATGTGTGTGTGTGTGTATATGTATATAAAGTTGAGTTCAAGTTAAAGTTCAAACTCAGCCATGGAAAAAGATGACTATGACTTCATAATTAGCAGGGCAGAGCTCCAGCCTCTTTATAGGTCAAACATGGTGGTCTCTATCATCCTGTTCTAGTTGTTGTTGGATCTGTGCTAATGACAACCTATAAATTATGAGCCCAGAAGCTGAGAGTCGAATACAGTGTTTATATCAAAGAGTTGGTTGTGCTCCCTTGAATCTGGAGACAGGTTGGCCTCGGAGTCAGCAGAATTGGGTTTTGTCCCAATTTAGCCACCAACAAGTTTGTGAAACATCTTCTCTAATCTGGTCCTAATCTGTGAAGTAACACTGGTTCTAAAGGAAGACCACCTCTGGCCATAATGGAATAATAACAAGAAAAATCACTTATATGGCATATTTCCATATTCACTGCCTAAAATAATACTCACCATGAACCTGTGAGAAGGTATAGGATGAATGCGAAAGACAAGAGGCTCATAGCAAATGCAAAAATTTCAGAAGATAACTCCAAGGCTAATGAGATATTTCCCAAGCAGCCTGTCATAGCCTTACTACAATTACCATGACCCAGGGTCTGGTCCTCAGATTTACAGGCTTCAAAACTCTCATTTCCTGACAGGATTATCACTACCATCACTACTTTACAAATAAAAAACCTTTGGCTGAAGAAGTTACAATTCAGTCCATGATCTAAATGGAAACGAGTAAAAAAAGACAGAGCCTGCTATTGATAATAATGAGCAGAGCAATGCGAATTTGGCAGGACAAATCAAACTGGTTGTAAAATAAAAACATTTTACAAGCCTGGTAAAGAGGTTTCAGCTGTTTGTGTATGCAATGTCACTCTCATTAGTAAAGGTTATATTGCAGCTCCAGTCTGTAGTTTCTTATTAACAAAATGGAAAGTGTATATACATACTAAATTAAACGTTTCACCTCTTCAGGGCCATATCTGACAACTCTGTTTATCCATGCATTCACTCAATTCAACAGTCATCTATTAAGCCTTCTATATAGAAGGCAGCTTCATTTTGGGTAGCATAGAAAAAGTCAATACTTTCAGAAGTAGATGCATATTTTTTATTGAATCATAAAAATGTAGCTTACAAAGAAGATATATAATAGCACTGATATCTTTGGCTGAAGCAAAATGTTATCCATTCAAAACTGGGATATGTCCTGTATTTTACACTCTTTCTAGACACTGCAATTCAGTATCTGCATTGCAGAGCCAAGGCTGGGAGTGTCGCTCCCCAGGGGCCTGCTACAGCTGCCCCTACACCTCTGTTTCAGAAAGATCCACCTTTGCCTGTTACCAAAAACTTACATTTCAGCTTCTTCTGGAAGGATTTTTGTTCTGAGTATTATACTCAGGTTCTGAATCAAAGGTTATATGGGAAAATAGCCAATAGTCAACCATTCTCCTAAAATAATCTATGGAATGAATAACTACTTAATTGACAAAAAATTACCAAATAGTTACATATCTCTTTAGCTCCACTTACTTGTATTCTACCAACTGTTCAATGCCAAACTTACATGCCACTTCTTCTACAAAGATTTCCCTGTTCCCTTCAGCTACAATTAAGTTCATCTTTTTTCAACATTCTCATTCTGAGGAGGGTTGGGTTAAAAACTTTCTTTTTATAAAAGATAAAGTAATAAAATATAGTTTCATTCTTAATGTTCTTATTTTATTTTTAAAGCTAAAATATATTCTACACAACTTTAATAGTAATCTCTGGAAGAAATAAAAACAAGATAAAAGTATAATAGTAGAACTTGTAAATTTAAAAAAAAAAAAAGAAGAAAGAAATGGCCAGAACACATAAAAGGTAGAAAGCATGCAACAAAATCACAGAGATAAAGTTAAGTATATCTGTTATTAGCAGCAAATATAAATGGCTTAAACGCTTCTGTATATTTTTTTAATGGCTTTCAGCTTAGTTTAAAAAAAAACAAATGCCAATTATATAACTTACAAAACACACAGCTAAAACGAAATAATACAGAACGAGTATGGGAAGGAAAGGGTTAACAGCAGATCTGTAACTCAGTCCCTCCTTCCTCAAGGACACCAGAGGCCCTTTGACCTCAACTAGAACTCCTTATCACACCGATAGAATTTAATAACCGTAAGAAAAATGAGGCTCTTCCTGTGGCTTCTATATACTCACGTAAAGAATCCTTCTACCAGGATATATCTGCTCTGACTGGATTCATTTTTTTTCTAATGAATAAGCCTGAATTTTAAATTGATTATCCCAAGCTCTGCTGGAAAGTTGCAGTTAGTCACATAGTATTCCTAGTTACATGGCTAACTAAGAGATCTCCAAACTGAGCAGCTTGCCTGTGCTAACTCATCTGGCACAGAATTAGACCTGGCACTCCAAACCCAAATAATCCCAGATCTTTGTCTAGCTAGGAGCATCTGACTGATTCAGGCACTCCAGGACAGCAGTTTAATGATGGGCATGGCTCCCTTCTTAAATCATTTGCACAATGCTCACTGCAGCTTTGTGCTAGGTAAGACTGTTTTGTTTGAGCCTGATGGACAATTGAGGCCTTTGTGATATTGCAGAGGATAGTGTAAGGCAGGGCCATGATTTATAATAAGACCAATAAGGAAACAAACAAACAATATTGCCACAGTGTGGCATTATTATTTTTTGAAAAGGTAGACTTTGAGGCAAAGGACACTAAATGGAATCCCAAAAAAAGTAACAAAAAAAGAAAGATGCAAACCAATATCCTTTATATATTGGATGTGGATTTTAAAATGTTTAATCAAATATATATAGCAGTATATAAAAGGATTTTATGCCATAACCAAGTAAGATTTATCTTAAATATATATAGAAAGGATTATATATCACAACCAAGTGAGATTTATCCTAGGAATGCAAGACTGATTTGAACATCCCAAAATCAACTAATGCAATATGGCATATCAATAGAATGAAGGATAAAAATCACAATATATGATAAAAAAGGAAATATCTCTCAATAAACAAGGATTAGAAAGGAACTTCCTAAACCTCAAAAAAATCTACAAAAAAAGTTACAGCTAACATATACTTAATGATGAAAGACTAAATGTTTTCTTTCCTAAAATCAGGGACAAGACAAGGATGTCAACTTTCACCACTACTATTCAATATTGTACTGGAACTTCTAGTCAGTGCAGTAAGAAAAGAAAAAGAAATAAAAAACATCTGCTTGCAAGGGAAGAAGTAAAACTGGGCTTACCTACAAATGATCTGATTGTCTATGTAGATATCCTAAGGAATTCACAGAAGAAAAAAACTACTAGAAATAATAAAAAGTTTAGCAAAGGTCATAGAATACAAGATTAAAATGTTAACTTTATTTCTATATACTAGAAACAAACATACAATATAAAAATGAAATTAAGGGACAATTCCATTCATAATACTATCAAAAAGATTTAAATATTTAGGAATAAATTTAACAAAAGAAGTACAAGACTTGTAACAAAAAACTAGAAAACACTGCAGAGATAAATTAAAGATCCAAGCAAATGGAAAGATATATCATGTTCATGGATTGTTAACAAGGTAATTTCTCTCAAATTCAACATATCAGATTCAACATAAAAATCAAAATCCCAGCAGCCATTTTTGTAGAACTTGACAATCTAAACTTAAAACTTATATAGAAATATAAAGGGCTTAGAGCAGCCAAAACAGTTTTGAAAAAGAATAAGTGAATTAGGTTTACACTACCTGACTTCAACACTTACTATGAAGGTACAGTAATCAAGACAGTGTGGTAGTGGCATAAGGATAAGCACATAAATCAATGGAGCAGAGGTAAACCCCTAAATTTATGGTCATTTAATTTTTGACAAGATGTCAGGCAATTCAATGGGGAAAGAATAATCTTTTCAATAAATATTGAAGGGCAATGCCAATCTATATGCCCCCCAAAAAATGATATTAAAAGCTTCCCTCAACCCCATATCATACAAAAAAATTAACTCAAAATGAATCATAAGTTAAATATAAATATGTAATACTGCTACAAGAAAGCATAAGAGAAAATCTCTGGAATGCTGGATTAGACAAAGATTTCTTATATATGACACCAAAACAAGATGCATTTAAAAAACTGATAAAATTTAAAATTTAAAAATTTGAAACAAAAAATAATAAAGGCTAAATTATACCATCATGATAATTTATATTGAACTGTTTGGTATACTAACACTCATAGCACTAAAGAAAATAATCTTTAGAATGGTATAGACTATTCTGATCTTGTGGCTTTCTGGTAGACAAAGTGCTTTCAAGGGATAGGTCTTTATTTGCTCTGTATATTTCAAAAAGAATATATCTTGTTTAGTACTATAAAATTCATGTGCTGTTTGTGGTGGATTGGATCACTGGTCTCCATTCTTTAATCTCTTTGCCATGGCCTCATGGGAAACAAGAGACTTCTCCCCTGCCCCTTGACTTTGGGTTTCTCCATGTGACTTGTGCAGGCAAATGGAATGTTAGTGGATGTGATGCAAACAAAGATTTGAAATGTGCTTATGTAATTAGTTTTGCCCCCCTTGAACTCTTGCCTTTCGCCATGAAAATAGGCTTTGGAGAGCTCCGTGTCCAAGAAGGAGAAGGGATACGTGGAGAAGATGTGGACCTAACCCTTACCTTTGAAACACAACAGAACCCAGCCTTTATCAGTAAAACCCACCCAACTATCCCATAGATGCATGAATAAGCAATACATGCTTATTGTTGAATACCAAAAAAAAAATTCTTTTTAATTTTGTTCTTCAAAAGAAGAGCAAAGGAGAAAATGAAAATAAAAAGACAAGTCACAATCTAGGAGAAATTATTTTCAAGTCATATGTCATCATATATCTGATAAAGGACTTGTAAGGTCCAGAATATATAAAGAACTTTTACAAATGAATAACATTAAAAAAAAAACCAGTTTAAAAATGGGCAAAAATCTGAGTAAACATTCATGAAAGACGATATACAAATACCTAATAAGCACATGAAAAGATGTTCAACATTATTAGTCATTAGAGAAATGCAAAATAAAATCATAACGAGATTATTAGAGTGGCCGTAATTCTGAAGACTAATGACACTAATGTGGATGAGAATACAAAAATACTGAACCTTCATACATTTCTGTTAAGAATTTTAAATGATACATCAACTTTGAAAACAAATTTGAAAACCAATTTGGCAATTTCTTAAAAAGTTAAACAGATACTTGCCATGTAACACAGCAATTCCACTCCTAGGTATCTACCCAAGGGAAATAAAAACTTTGGTCCACAAAAATAAATAAATAAATAAATATATAAGCATGCATGCACACATTCATGCACATATACACACAAATGTTCATAACAGCATTATTCAAAAGAGCCCAAAATGGGAAACAAAGCAGATTAACTGGTAAATGGATAAGCAAAATAATGTTATATCCATACAATGAACAATATAAAGGAACAAACTCTTCATACATGCTACAACAAGGATAAACCTCAAAAACACTATACAGCCAAACACACAAAAAAAGACTACATATTGCATGATTCCATTCATTTGAAATTTCTATATAAGGCAAACCTATAGAGAGAGAATGCAGATTGGTGGTTACCTAAGGTTATGGATGGGAACAGGGATTGACTACACACGCAGAAGAGAACTTTTAGGCTGATGGAAATGATCTGAAACATGGTGTAAATTTATTCTTATTTTACTACTGTGTAATACAAGATCCTGTGTAATGAGATAATAATACAGCATTCCATTTAATGAGATATGCACATACATCTCATAGCTAGTGCTATGATTCTACTTATTATTGTCATTGCTATTATTAAACCATAGGAAGGTTATGGTAACCTTACCTATGTAAGGCTATGTAACCATAAAAAGAACTTGATCCTTCCATCCAAGATTATCCTAAACCCACAGCAGCTCACAAAAGACCAGTCTGTTACTTAAGTTGAGACATTGGTATCTTTTCTTATTATATACAAAATATTTTGGCCTTAAAATAACTGTTTCAAAGAATGAATTCACTCTGTGAGTTATAGTATTTCTTGACATTTGCTAACACTTTCTAGTTCCAATGCATTTTCATATATAATCTTTGTCAATGCATAAGAAATGGAAGGCATTTTATCTCCAGTTTACATGATGGAACCGAAGCTTGGGGATTTTTAAATGAACTCTTAAATTCACAGATATATTAGGAAGGGGAGCCAGGACATGACCCTGAGTCTTTCTACTCCCAGATGTCTGCTTCCCCCAACTGCAGCGCCATTTATCCTAAATGAATTATTTTTTCCCCTGAGGCACAAAGTAACATTTTAAATGAACCATTTGTTTAAAATATATTCAAAGAAATCGAGTAACAATAATCAAAAATCCTGTCTTACATTGGAATAGTACCATCTACTTTTTTTTCAGTTTTATTGAGGTGTAATTGAAAAAAAACTTTTAAAGTGCAACATGATGATTTCATGTATGTCTAAATGAGTTCTTGTAACTTTTTATACTATGCTCTGTGATCTGGGTCACTGGAAGAATTGGTTTTGCCAGGAGTTTTAAATAAGTGCATAAAACGCTTGCTTAAAAAAAAACTTCTAGGGCCTCCCTGGTGGCGCAGTGGTTGAGAGTCCGCCTGCCGATGCAGGGGATACGGGTTCGTGCCCCGGTCTGGGAGGATCCCATATGCCGCGGAGCGGCTGGGCCCGTGAGCCATGGCCGCTGGGCCTGCGCATCCGGAGCCTGTGCTCCGCAACGGGAGAGGCCACAACAGTGAGAGGCCCGCATACCGCAAAAAGAAAAAAAAAAAAAAAAAAAAAAAAAAAAAAAAAAACTTCTAAATACAAAAAACAGAAATGAACAAAGGCTAAATAGTAACCTAATAATTTCATACTATTATATATTCATAAATCAAATAAGCATAATGTGGTTTAAAATAAGTAAAACCATGTAAACAAGGAAAATTTAAATATCACCTCAGAATTCTACTAATCAGCTAATTTTTCTTTTCTCTAAGTACCTGAGTCATCAAAGGGAGTTTATATTCTGGGAAAATCTACCAAGTTGCTTTTTAATCTCAATAATTAAATATCATGAAAGCATATAGGTATTAATATATATATAAGTATACATTGAAGCACATTTTATTCAGTTGATACATATACATATTATATATTTACATACTTATACGTGTGCATGTGCCTACTAAGGAAAAATAACTTAATTTTTTAAGTTGTGTCATAGATTTTCTTGTATATCTACTTAGGAATTATAAAAAATTTTATGCGGTCAAAATTCCAGTTAAATTGTGAATAGTGAATCACTCAAGTAACTAATTCTTAAAGAAAATAATACTGAGCTCAATTGACAGTCTCTTATTCATATCATACTCTTTTCAACGTGAAAACTAGGCAGGCAAAATTTGAATTAAGGAAAAGTTGTTTCTGATTCCTCCTACTCTCTCTGAGAATTTTTCTCCTTGCTCACTTCATCCTATAACATTTTTCCTTGGGATGTCCAGACCTCTCTGTTCCAAAAGGTGCTGCTTACCTGAAACATTCAGAAAGGGATCAGATATACAAACTCCTGCCAAGGTGTTAACGTCCTACTGAAGATCAAAATGGAACTCACGAATATCTCCTGATGGTTTACAGGTAGGAAGGAAAAGCAATGGAAAGGGCTTTAGATGGAGGTAACTAACAGACATGTGTAACATTCTTTGTCTTCTCTGATGACCAACCCTTATCATGATTCTTATCACTTTAATTAATAAATATGTATTGACAATAATTAAGATCAATGTCATAGGCTAAAGGCCACTATGTTGAAAGAATTTAAATACATCTCTATTCCTTAGGATTTGAAAATAAGTTGACAAGGAATCTGGCAGAACTATATTTCATTTGAGAAAAATTAAACAGAGAAATTCTATGTCATCTCTTTTATGCTTAGTCCATTGCAAAAGAATTCCAAGAAGAGAGAAGAGAGCCAGATCTTTAAATATTAATATTTGTAAGGTAAAATAGTTAATCCTGCTAATAAATTAAGCTTATGGTAAGCTTCTGAGATTTTTAGGTATTAAATGAATATATGCATAATTAATTAGATATAATCAGAGGTGGACAGCCCCACTTAAGTAAAACATTAGCATCATTATATGAACAGAGAGAAGATGGGATAACTTACACAGTGACATTATTTTCAAATCACTTAAGCCAAATAATTCTGAATCCAAAAGCTTTGATCATATATAATCCTGCTGAAAGACTGAATTGTAACCAGCCTGTGATACATTATGTTGCAAAGCTGCAGCACTAGTGCATAACAGAATTTTATTTTCCATTAATTCATTTTTATTTTCTGAAAATGCAAGCACTCCATATGCTTAATAGCCCAAAAAAGAATGTTCTCCCATTTTGAGATTGCCCATTAGTGAGTATTTTTTTTAAAAAACACACATACAAAGAAAACAGTGACTCTCAAAGCCATTTTTGAAAATTGACTTAACCTATGTGCTAAATCAAGGACAGTAACCTATTGAATAGTATTAGTTCAATTGTGTATTTTAGCAAAAAAATCAACAACATATGCTGTATTTATAGTGACTTTTGAACTCATTTAATGTTATACTTCCTCCACAAGACTGGATTCAGAGGCAGGATGCAAAAGAAAGAGCTCTAGTAGAAGCAAAATTAGATTACATGGGAGGATCTGTCACTACTTTATATAAGGACCCCCCCAATGAAGAAAGTTTCACTGGAAATAGACCCCTTTTATAAATATTAATCTAAGAATAGAGACAAACAAGATACCTGGGCCATAAAACTACCTCATATTCTAGAGCTGTATTGTCCAAAGACGTAGCCACTAGCCACATGTGACTAATTTTTAATTAATTACAATTAAATAGAATGTTAAATACCATTCATCATTCACAGTAGTCATGCTTTAAGTACTCAAAAGCCACATGTGGTTATAGTGCTGAACAGCAGAAAAAGAACTTTCCCATCATCACAAAAATTTCTATTGGACAGCACTGTTCTAGAACTCCACATGGGCAGGGACCATAAGTGTTTGAACCACTAATGTAAGTGCCTAGCACAATACCCGGTGCATAGGACGTATTTAGTAAACATTGGTCTCATTAATTAACAACGAAATGAATGGCTATCATTTTTTTGGGTAGCTTCACTACTCTACCTAAGGCTGGACAAAGTCACCACTAATTAGATGATTCACAGCCTTGAAGACAAACTACCCCATCTAAATTCCCACTTTCTACACCAAAATGGCTGAAACTGAAAAGTGATTTGTGAAAAGGTTAGATAACTGCACTTTAACATGTCATATTTAAGCTATTTTTGGTAAATGATATTGTTTACCTATTTTGTTTATTCTGGTCATCAGAATCTTTACTGCAAAAGTCAGATGGTATACTTGTAACTACAAATCTTAATCATTAGAATACCCGAGGTGGTCCTTTAACTCAGATCTTTATAAAAACAACAACAAAAATTTATAAATTACTGAACTCACATGATAAAATGAGAACAATAAGCAGCTTTCTACAATATATATTAATTTTAGAGTGTATATAATACATTGTACATAATATGCCGTGGGATTCTGATATCAGTTTCTAATTCTCCTCAGAGGAAATTTAAAAAGAAAAAAAAAGTGAAACTCTTAAAGTGGTTAAGATAACTATTCCTGTTTTCGTTTGCTCTGGATCTCTCCTCTGGTGTGTTCCATGTTCTTCTGTTCTTCTATATGATTCATGGGGATGAAGATGTTCATGTACTTGAAATAAAATTACTAGTACTACTTGCAGACTTTCTCACCTTTTGCCAGCAATTGCTCCAACTTGATTTTAAATACCCACTATTTTTCACCAGATTCTTATGAAAGTTTTTTTCCTCCACATACTCTTCAAACTATGTGCCATTAAATATGTTTTGATTGAAGCGCTGTCTTTTGGCCTGAACACTCTATGCAATCTAAGTTCTCTCTTTTCTGTTCCCTGCCCTGCCCTTTAATGACAGAAATGGGTATGTGCTGCTGACTGAGGTCCATTCCACAGAATCATGGAAGACAGCATGGTATTTCCTTCATAACACCTTTTCCACAGCTAACCCACCAACACCATGGACCACTCAAGCAGCATAACAGAGGCAAGGTAGGGACTTACAAGGTGGGGGCAGGTGTTGGGAAGCCAGTAGACAGTTGGAGAGACAGGGAATTTACTAATATATATCAATCAGCAACTGCTGTAGTACAAAGGGACTTGTGTTACATAGTATCAGCCGCACTCCCCTGTTTACTGCAGCATTATTCATTACAGCCAAGATATGGAAACAACCTAAGGGTCCATTGACGGATGAACAGATAAAGAAGATATGGTGTGTGTGTGTGTGTGTGTGTGTGTACACAATGGAATATTATTCAGCCATGAGAAAAAAAGGAAATTCTGCCATTTTGCATCAAGTTCCATAGATGTAACTTGAGGGCATTATGCTAAGTGAGATGTAATACAGAAAAAGACAAATATACTGCATGGTATCACTTATGCGTGGAATCTAAAAAAAATAAAAGTCAAACTCATGGAAACAAAGAATAGAAAAGTGGTTGCCAGGGGCAAGGTGGGGGGGTGAATAGGGAGAGGTTGGTAAAAGGGTATAAGCTTTCAGTTACAAGATGAATAAGGTCACAGGCTCTAATACAAATCATGGTGACTATTGTTGACAACACTGTATTGTATAAGTGAAATTTGCTAAGAGAGTAGAATTTAAATTTTCTCACACATACACACACACAAACAAGGTAAGTATGTAAGGTAATGGGTGTGTAATTTATCTAGATGGAGGAAATCCTTTCACAATGTATACATGAATCAAATCACCATGATGTACACTTCAAATATCTTATGATTGTATATGTTAATTATACCTTAATAAAGCTAATTTTTTAAGCCTCTAAACCAATTGATTCTGTGTGATTTCCTGGACACACACAAAAAATTAATGATAATGGATCTAGAAATGATACTAACTTTCTCATCCCATTCTTTATTTAAATAAATGATAAAATATATAATATAGGAAGGATTAAACATTTTCTCAATGCTCATAAGATAATAATTAATGTTTATTAAAAATAAACAATTATTATAAAGTTTAATAATGTTAATAAATAATTATTTATTATTAAAATAACTTTATTTTTTTAGATTTTAATTTAATATTTAAAAATAATCTTCCATTATCTGTTGCAATTCTAACTTCTCAAGCACTCATAATTATGTTCAATATTTATACTTAAAAACATATATAAACATATAAACACACACTCACACACATACACACACACTACTCAATTACTAGAAATCTTTAAAATAAAGTTTCAGGCTACAATAGGTATATGGACAAGGAAAAAAACAGAGGCTGAAATCTAAGGATAGAAAGAATACAAGAAAATCAATCAATAAATGCATAAATCTTACTGTGGTGCCCAGCAAGTACCCAAATACAGTAGAATTATTTAGCGGTAAGAACTTGCTGGTTTGCTTGATATTTTTTTTCACTGAGGAATCAGCAGCTAGTATTGACTAGTATACTGGCTACATATGGTTATAAGTACAGGTTGATAGTTACATTCTTCAATGGTGGGAAGTTGCAGCTTATCCTCTTAGCTGGTTATCTCCAAGTAGAAATTATTAAAACAACCTTATCTCCTTCAGGGGTCTCCACCCTCTGCCTCAGTCAGTGCGCTTCAGTTTTTACAGCATCATTTGTTTCTCCGGCATCTCAATTTTCCTCTTCATAGACCCATGAGATTTAATAACACATATAGCAAAAACCTTATGTTGTAGTTCCTCTTTTTGAAGGGCTACAATTTCACATCTGTGCTGCCTGCCCACACCACCACAGATTTACTTGTCTAACACATCCAAATTTCAGACACATTCATGCCTTATTTCTCGATGATCTTCTCAATTCCTTCTCATTTCCTTCTCACTTCCTTCTCTCTTCCAAAGAGCCAAAGCTCACCATGAGCCTGATTCTCCAGCCACACAGCAGTCACTGTCCATTTTATCCTCGGCAGTTTCTCATCATTTCTTCTTGCTTGGAGAATGTTGTTTCTCTATGTATTTCCAGTTGTTTCACCCTGATACATTTGTAGCCTCATTTATTTTTTATTTTATTTTTTAAATTTTTTATTTATTTATTTATTTATTTTTGCGGTACGTGGGCCTCTCACTGTTGTGGCCTCTCCCATTGCGGATCACAGGCTCCGGACACGCAGGCTCAGAGGCCATGGCTCACGGGCCCAGCCGCTCCACGGCATGTGGGATCTTCCCGGACCGGGGCACGAACCCGCGTCCCCTGCATCGGCAGGCAGACTCTCAACCACTGCGCCACCAGGGAAGCCCTGTAGCCTCATTTATTAATGGAGATTAAAACAACAACAACAAAATGGTCCAGTCCCAAAGTCAACAACCTGAATTAATGAAAACTCCCCAGTAGAGCAGTAGACTGTCCCAGATCTAACTTTAATACATGTCAGGTTTCAAAGATTCTCTTCTACCTAGAAGAAAGAGTGTTGTATTTCAGTTGGGTCCAAGTGGAGAAGCACTCAGCTAGGGTTAGTATATGCTGAGGTACATGCTTAAGGAGTCAGGCTGAGGGTTTTCAGAGGCTTATTACTACTCTTTTTTTCTCATTCTATTCTCCCTAGGAAAATTCCATCAAAGGAATTTTTTTATCTAACCAATCGGAAAACAGGTGAGTGAGGCAAAATTTCCAATTTGCCAGAACTAAAACACATAGGTATTTTATCCAATATTTTATAATCAATTCACTGCACCCTGGAATGTCCTTTCTTTATATCATGGGCTTAAATTAACTGAGTCTTGGATTACCTCTACAGCGCATTCCCTCAGGTATTGGAGAAGCTGGGATTACTGTTTTAAGTCATCCCTCGCCTGCTCATACACTGCCTTTAACAAGTCCTCATGATTAAGAGAGCCAGCTGAGCCATGAAAAAATGGTACCTTTACCAAGTAATGCCAATAATACCACACCTCCTTTTCCTTGGAGGAACCATCTTATCACTTAAAAAAAAAAAGCTAAAAATATATGGATATTTGTATCTATTCTCTTACGGTTGGTTAAGACCTTGAATAAATTAGATTATGTTTGATAGGAACTTAAGTTTCAAGATGGTTGTGATAGATCCCCAAGTGCATAGAAATGGTGCTCTAACTGAATAATCCAAGGATAAAACCAGAGAAAATTACTTTTCCCCATATAGTAATTAACTCACCTGGATTTGCAATGTCTCTGCCTTAAAAAAAAAAAAAAAGATAGAATCAGTGATGTTTTGAAGTATGTTAAGAAGTTTCAAAAGATTTCTACTTTATACAAAGATGCTATAAATTCCCTCAGAGATGAAAAAGGTGGAGGATTTCTCTGACTCCTTTAGAATAGCCTCATTGACCCATTATTTTTCAGTCTGTGTGTCTAGGCAACTCTTTCCCAAACAACTAGAATGATGCAGCAAGCTGTCAGAGCTGGTGAAAAGAATATTGAAACTTACAAGTTTCTTAGTATTTGCAAATTGAATACTTATGTTATTCATTGGGAGCTTTAGTAAAAGAAAAGAATCACTTCCTTTGTGAGATAGTTCATAGTTCTTTAAAAACACTCAAATTATCTCAAAGACTTGTTAAATTTCTGCAGTAAATGTGTTTAAGCAAAAGCTGAATATAAATAAGGACTTCCTTTAGCACAGCATTTTTCAGTGACCAAAGTCAAGTCGTTATAAGACAAAACAAGACAGCCTTCCAGTTCAGAGTATCTCCAAAAGCAAATTCTCTAGAGTTAAGGGCCAAAATCTCAACAGAAACATGTATATATTTCAAGTTCTATCATGAATTAGAATTAATAATGTCCAGTAAATCTATATGCAAACTCATTATGATAAGGTTACAACTATGCTAAAAAATTCATTTGTATACTTGAATACTAAGGTTTCTCAGGGAGAGGCAGGTCATGAGGTTTGAATTCACTTCAAAATAATTTTTCAGATACTCAGAACTTACCTTTTTGCTGCTAATTTTTCTTTCCCATGAGCCTTTTTGTGTAAAAATAAATATAGATTTTTACTTTCCCTTCTTTATTATATAAAAGACATATACTATAGTTATCTATTGCTGCATAACCTATAACTATAAAACTAAACAATTAGAACAATACACATTTAATATCTCACAGTCTCTGTGGGATCAGGAATTCAGACACAGCTTCACTAAGTGGATCCTCTGCTCTAGGGTTTCTCATGAGACTGCAATCACAGTGTCAGCCCAGGGTCCCTAACGCGGCTGCAATCAAGGGGCCAGCCCAGGCTGAAGTCATCTCAATGTTCAGCTGAAACAGGATCCACTAGCTCACTCAGTGGTTGGTTGGTTTCTCCCAAGCTACTAAATTGAGGGCCTCACTTTCTTGAAGGCTGTTCACAGGAGGCTGCCTAGATAACCCTCTCCATCAAAGCTAGCATATGAGGAGATCCAGGGAGAGAGGATATCAACAAGACAGAAGTCATAGTCTTTTATGATGACATTCCATGACTTTTGCTGTAATCTATCTTTGAGAAGTACATCACGAAGTCCAGCTACACTCAGGGGAGGGCTAGAATACCAGGAAGTAGGGATCACTGGAAACCATGCCAGAAGCTGCCTACTACAACTATATTTATGCTCTTTTTACAACTGTTTTTTTCTTTTTTCACATAAGAATAAATTGAAGAAATTATTTGCTCTCAGTTTATAGAGACTTTTGCATGGTCACATAGTAGTCCACTGGTTGTTGTACCATATTCAACCAATTTTTTGTAGTTGGGCATTTAGGTAATTTCCCACATTTTATTATTACAAACAATGACACAGTCAACAGCCCTCCACATTTTTAATTTCACATTTGTGTAGGTGTATCTTCAAAGTAAATCACTAAAAATGGTCAATAGGTAAATGCATATTTAACTTCATTAGATATTGAAAAATTCCCCTCTACAGGGATTGTAACATTTTGCCCTCACACCAACAGGACAACATATGTTGTTCTGCAGCCTTACCAACAAAGTATATTGTCAAGCTTTTATGTTTTTGCCAGTCTTTCAATCGTTCCATATATTTAAAAGCCATTAGATATCTTTTTCTGTGAACTGTTTATGTCTTTTGCCCTTTTTTTTTCTATCAGATTTTGGCCTTTTTTCCCCTCACTTTTATGAGCCCCTTTATATATTAAGAAAATTGGCTTATTGTCTATTATATGTTGTAGATATTTTCTCCCAATTGGTCATTTGTCTTTTGACTTTGCTGATGATTTTTTTTCCCCACACAAAAGTTTTATGTAGTCAAATTTATCAATCTTTAATTTTATTACTTCTGAATTTTAAGTCATAAATAGAAAGTTTTTCCCACACCAAAGTTATAAGAAAATTCACTGATGTTATCTCCTAGAACATGAATAGTTTCATTTTTTTATATTTAAATCTCTGATCCATTTGCAGTTTATTCTAGTGTTTTATGGAAAATGGATCAGAGATTTAAATATAAATTTAAATTTGATGAAATTCTCTTTCATCAAATCTAGCCAAAATACAAAAACCATATACATCAATACATATTGATTTTTGTATCTTAATTTTACATCTTATTACAATGCATCAATATATCCCAAACCACATAAGCACACTGTGCCTATCCATAATCTGAGTAAATGGGAATTTGAGAGACTTCAAGGTTATCCACAATTTATACCTAACCAAAATGCTTGAAATTCTAATAACTTTTAAAATCCTAGTTAAAGAATTTATTACTGCTAGTTTTAAGGGTGAAGAAATTTTAATGATTAGAGTGCATTTTGAAATGTTCCAATTAAATCATAAACAGTAAGGAAAATACTGATTTTATTATACAGGTTAAATCAGTTTTTACTAAACCGATTTACTATTTTAAATAACTAATATTTTTTAGAAACAAAATGAATAAATGCTCATGCTTCAGATAGTGCAATGCCAAGTTTAATACTACCTCAGATATCATATTCAAAGAAATAAAGTTCACACATACTGAATGAACAAACAGATAAATAATACTAATAGGCACTAGGCCATTTATCCATTACAGTAATGAATGCCACCTCATATTCATTTGGTCAGGAAGAAAAATCTAAGCAGTTTCTGTCCACAAACATCAATATTTCTTACTGATAGATGAAATCAAATCACAAAAGCAAGCAACTTTTATTGATCGTTTTCCCTTTACTAAATCTGCTTTCTGACAAGCAATGAAATAATAACACATACTATCAGAATCAAATTCTGTAATCACCAGCAGGAACTCTCTGAAACCTAAATGAAGATGAAGACCCATGTATGGGATGTACTTGAAATCTTAAACAGTTACAATGAGATCACCTCAAATAGTTATTTTTAGCCCAAACACATAAGCCAAAGAACACGAAATACAAATCAATTAAGTTGTCAGAAAATCTCTTCAACTCCAGCCCTATAATGTGAAAACTACACTATGCAAAATTGCTGAGGTTAAAATGCAACACCATTTTAGAAAGAATAATTTTTTTTAATGCACACTGAAAGGAAACGTTTCAGTTGAAGTAAATGTCCTTTAGTTCTTTATGTAAGCAAGTTTGAATGTGGTAATGAGAAAGAACCTACTGGATTTATATGCTAGAACTATAGCTCACCTTAACATAAAAAAAAAAAAATCAAATTTCAAAGATGCCTTCCCCTTCACCTAATTCTACATTAACCTTCCACTTTTATATTTAACAGTCAATCCCAAGCCAGCTCATCCCACCTCCCTGTAAAGCACTTTCATCTTTCTTTCCTTCTATGATAATAACCTAATAAGAGTGTGTAATTTTGCCTCACTTTTCTTTCTTTGAGAGTATTTAGGGAATAATAATAAATGAAGCTTTTGACATTTAGTAGAATTTAGCCACAGCTTTATTAAACTTCACTGAACTCCATCAAGTTCATTTTTATATAGGGCTGAATATCTTAACACAACTCAAAAACCAATTCATACAATTTCTGATGTTGTACAGTTCCAGATGGGTTCGAGTGTAGTTTTTAGAATAGACCGGAATCAGAAAATAGTAGTTATGTAAAAAATTTTAAAGATTCTGTAAAACCAAAAAAAAAAAAAAAATTGAACTTTAAAAAATATTAAGAACATATGATATTTAAAAGATAAGGAGAAACTGACTGATAGCACTCTAGTTCAAGATAAAGCTTTCCATCTGTTCTCTTTTGCAGCCAAACAAGCCTATCCCCATTATGGAAGATCCATCATTCCAAAATTTCAAACAGCCCTTTTATTTCCCTAATCAGAAGCCTGTACAATAGTCAAAAACAAATCTGACAAAACAGGCCTCTTGTCATTTATTGCTGCTTACTCTTGAATGCATTTCACAGCTTCAATAAGTCTTTGTTTTACCAACTCTGCCCCACAAAAAAGCTCACTTGTCAACCCATATAGAAAATAAATCAAATTGCTTCTTTACAACTTGAGATTATAGAGTGGTGGTAACCCTTTCATCCAGAGTACCTTAGCAATGCCAATTTATTTCTGACTTTTACATTTTAAAGCACCCAAATCAGATGGTTCAGTAACTCTCAAATAAAAATTCCTAGTAAGCATTTAAAAAATAAGAATCAAAAATTGGTTCTTTATCCCCAAGGTCATGCAGAAAAATGTAGGAGTAACCAACTGCTCAATGCGTAAGTGCATTTACATTAAAGGTTAATATATTCAGTCTTGCAGTTCAAGAATAAACCATCTGGTTTCAAATGCAGAGTTGAAATGAGTCTATAAAAAGGTAAGAATTCTTGAAAGCAGCTCAGAAACATACATCCAGCAACTTCAAGTATTCACTATTTCTTTTTTTTTAATTTTTATAATTTACATTCAAACCTACCAAATGAACATCTGCCTTGGATACATCACTGACACACAGTCAGTAGGGTATTGCTATCTCTAGGTTTCAATCTACCAAGAGTTGTTGTCATTTTAATGTGTCAGTATAGCAGTCAAGTAGACCTATACCTGCCCTAAGAAAATAATTACATTCCTCGTCTGCCTTCTTCCCTCTACCTATGGGCATCTCCCTCTCCATCTTGTGGGCAAAGGGCCATGCAGGGCTGTGACAGAAGTAGGAACCTGTGGTCTCACCACCATGACTCCCCTGAGAGGAATTGTCATTTTTTGACTTCTCAGCAATACTTGCTACTCTTCCAGTACCTCTGTAAGAGTGTCCACCAAATGGAATAAACTACTTTCTTAACCTTGTGGAAACACACCAAATAACTTCAAGCAAGGTCCAAAATTCAAGGTCAAAATACAATCCTCTGGTCCCCAAAAGTCCTTTGTATCAGTTATCTATTGCAATTTACCAAACTACCCCAAAACTTAGTGGCTCAAAAGAGCAATTTATGATGTCTCACAATTCTGAAGGTAGTTCTTCTGTTCCACATGGTGTTGGCTGGGGCCCCTCATGCAGCTGCATTTTTTTGGTAGCTGAGCAGTGGCTGGATCGACCAAGAAGACCTCATTCATATAGCTAGGACTTAGTGCGGTTGTCAGCTGGACAACTCACTTTTTCTCCGTGTGGCCTCTCTCTCATATGGTGACTCATCTTCCAGGGCCTCCCCACATGATTCTTCTCACCATCAGGATGGCCTGGAGTTCCCTACATCATGGCAGTTGGATTCCAAGAAAACACGAGCAAAACTGCCACTCCCTCAAAACAAGGCCCAGAACTGGCTCATCATCACTTTTTTGTCTTCAGTATGCTATTGGTCAAAGCAAGTCACAAGGCCAGCCCAGCTCAAGGTGGGAGCGGTGTTCAGGAGGTAGACTGCAACTCTTGATAGGAGTGGAATGCATATATAGGAAAGGGAGGAACTGTTGTGCAGCTATCTTGGGAGACTATCTATCACATCCTAAGCATGACTTGAATGAAAATTCCTCTAAAGAAGAAGAGAAGGTGTTGTGGGACCTAATGAAATTTAAAAGCTTTTGTACAGCAAAGGAAACCATAAACAAGATGGAAAGACAACTCTCAGAATGGGGGAAAATATTTGCAAAGCAACTGACAAATGATTAATCTCCAAAATATACAAGCAGCTCATGCAGCTCAATATCCAAAAAACAAAAAACTCAATGCAAAAATGGGCAGAAGACATAAATAGACATTTCTCCAAAGAAGATACACAGATTGACAACAAACACATGAAAGGATGCTCAACATCACTAATCATTAGAGAAATGCAAATCAAAACTACAATGAGGTATCACCTCACACCAGTCAGAATGGCCATCATCAATAAATCTACAAACAATAAATGCTGGAGAGGGTGTGGAGAAAAGGGAACCCTCTTGCACTGTTGGTGGGAATGTAAATTGATACAGCCACTGTGGAGAACGGTATGGAGGTTCCTTAAAAGACTAAAAATAGAACTACCCTATGACCCAGCAATCCCACTACTGGGCATATACCCTCAGAAAACCATAATTCAAAAAGAGTCATGGGGCTTCCCTGGTGGCGCAGTGGTTGAGAGTCCGCCTGCCGATGCAGGGGACACGGGTTCGTGCCCCGGTCCG
This sequence comes from Mesoplodon mirus, assembly GCF_964341445.2. Classification (NCBI taxonomy): domain Eukaryota; kingdom Metazoa; phylum Chordata; class Mammalia; order Artiodactyla; family Ziphiidae; genus Mesoplodon; species Mesoplodon mirus. The sequence continues at coordinate 50,834,671 of NC_138984.1, forward strand.
GGGAAATCCTACATGCCGCGGAGCAGCTGGGCCCGTGAGCCATGGCCACTGAGCCTGTGAGCCCGGAGCCTGTGCTCCGCAACGGGAGAGGCCACAACAGTGAGAGGCCCGCATACCGCAAAAAAAAAAAAAAAAAAAGAGTCATGTACCACAATGTTCATTGCAGCACTATTTACAACAGCCAGGACATGGAAGCAACCTAAGTGTCCATCTACAGATGAATGGATAAAGAAGATGTGGCACATATATACAATGGAATATTACTCAGCCATAAAAAGAAATGAAATTGAGTTATTTGTAGTGAGGTGGATGGACCTAGAGTCTGTCATTCAGAGTGAAGTAAGTCAGAAAGAGAAAAACAAATATCGTATGCTAACACATGAATATGGAATCTAAAAAAAAAAAAAGGTTCTGAAGAACCTAGGGGCAGGACAGGAATAAAGACACAGACATAGAGAATGGACTTGAGGACACGGGGATGGGGAAGAGTAAGCTGGGACTAAATGAAAGAGTGTCATGGACTACCAAATTTTGTAGTGGCATATACACTACCAAATGTAAAATAGATAGCTAGTGGGAAGCAGCCACATAGCACAGGGAGACCAGCTCTGTGCTTTGTGACCACCTAGAGGTGGGATATGGAAAGTGGGAGGGAGACTCAAGAGGGAGGGGATATGGGGATATATGTATATGTATAGCTGATTCACTTTGTTATACAGCAGAAACTAACACAACAATGTAGAGCAATTATACTCCAATAAAGATGTTAAAAAAACCTTTTTAAAATAAGAAATAGGGTAACATATGTTTACTTGTTAACTCTTTGCTAGTGTAGGAAACAGACATTAAATAATACAAGGAGGAAATGTCAAGAAAAGTCTATTTTTGTTTAATGCTATGATATTTAAAAATCAGGACAGCATGACATGCTTCATTTATTCTTAATATTACTCAGTTCCATGATTACTAAAATTTAGTAAAAATACCACTGCAGTAACTAATGAGAGTTACTCTGCTATACCAGACCTTTCCCAGCTTGGCTTTCTTTCTTTTTTTTTTTTTTTAATAAATTTATTTATTTATTTACTTACTTACTTACTTACTTATTTTTGGCTGCGTTGCTGCACTCAGGCTTTCTCTAGTTGCAGCAAGCGGGGGCTACTCTTCATTGTGGTTCGTGGGCTTCTTATTGCAGTGGCTTCTCTTGTGTTGTGGAGCATGGGCTCTAGGCACATGGGCTTCAGTAGTTGCAGCACACAGGCTCAGTAGTTGTGGCTCACGGGCTCTAGAGTGCATGATCAGTAGCTGTGGTGCGCGGGCTTAGTTGCTCCATGGCATGTGGGATCTTCCCAGGCCAGGGATCAAACCTGTGTCCCCTGCATTGGCAGGAGGATTCTTAACCACTGCGCCACCAGGGAAGCCCCTTGGCTTGCTTTCAATGGCAATCAGTCATATCCTACTGCAGTAAACACAGAGGTCCAGGAATTTGAACAGGCGCTACGTAAAGGAGTCAGAGCACCTTTCCCAAAACCACAGATCAGATAGGAGTATCTATTACTGCATTGGTAGCTATGTTAATATTTAGTTAATACTTACACTGTTTTCATCTCCCAGTAATTATTTAAGTCTTGCCAGGGTATAGGCATGTTTGGAAAGAAAACGATGTTATGGTATCAATTCCTACTTTTGAGTACCACTTCAAATTTACAACCAAAGTATGAAGACATTGCTTCCCCAATAACCTCCTTTCTGATGTCCAAGAGATAGAAGGAAAAGAAATTGAAATAAAAATGGAGGCCTCTCCCCCAGAGGACAAAGAATAAGAAGTTATATGCCTAAAGTACCCTTCCTATACACTAAAGTCTTTACTAGCCCCAGGAGCCTTTCTCTTTAAAAGAGTCAACAGTAATTGGACTATGGTGGATTGATCTTTAGAAACCATATGGAATAATGGAAATGCCATCAAATGAAATAGGGAAGACTGGAGCAGGAAAAGGTTTGAAAGGGAAGAGTTTTGGACATAATCCGGTTTGCGATGCCTGTTAGATATCAAAATGGAGAAGTCAAGTCAGCGGTTAAACACTGATTTCTGTAGTTCAGGCTCTGGGCTGGAGATAAAAATTTGGGATTTGTTGGCATCTACTTGGTATATCAGCTATGGGAATGGATGCAATCACCAAGGGAGTGAGTGTGCTGGAATACTTGAGCAATCAGAGGAAAGGGAGAAAAGGGAGCATCAGTTAATGAAACTGAGAAGAACTGGCCAGTGTATCCAGATGAAAACCACAAAACTATGTGAAGAAAGGGTATCAAGGAAGAGGGTGTGAGCAACTGTGTCATATGCTCTGAGAGGTCAAGTAAAAAGAAGACTGAGAATTGACCATTAAAAAACAAAGCAAAAACAAAACACATTATTTCACAAGCACAATGTCAAACTGCCCTGTGAGACAGCATCTAATCATGCCCTAATAACCACAAAAATTAAAATTTTCTAGTCCCATATTCTTCTACTTAAGATTAAGGGAAAAGTTATTAAGTAAACTGGTTTTCTGTGAGACACAAGTGCAAATGTTATTTTTTGATTCCCAAAATCAACATGGCATGACCATATGCCTTATGCTTAGTTACCTCAATAACAGCATTTCCTACAGTGCAGGACACAGCCTGCTGTTAAGATCAGACCCGAGGCTCCATGACCCATCTGTTTTGAAGTCTCCTTTTCCCTAGTCTTCCTTATCTACAGAAAATGATCTGAGTAAAAGAAAATTAAAATAAACAGATATAATACAAGTCAAAAGCTAACCATAAACTGTAAGAGCAACACTGCAGCATCCCAAGGATTAAAATTAAAGTTCCACTGAGAAAAAAACTTAACATTGTCTTGAGTTCTTATCTTTAAGTATATTTTTTCACCAAATCGTAGAACAAGTCAATATGAAGAACTTGCAAAAGGAATCACACACTCTCAAAAAAGAACTTTACCCACTGTCTGACACCTATGTGTTACATATGGCAAGTAAACAGCATAAATGTTAAGAATGTTACTGTTACATTAACAGGGCTGCAAGGATGATGGACTCTTAAAATGCTAGAGTAACTCATTTTTCTCAGGACAGGAAAAAGGAAAGAAAGAAAAATAACGAAGAGATCAAAATGATAAACTCTCTAGCATTTCATCACATTTCCCTTGATGCCACGATTTTCTTCAAGCCCGTGACACTATTATCTTGTCATCCATCTTCCAGCTACAAGAATAAAAGTGTTTATTACTTTACACATTAGCTATATTTCTAATGAAGCAGTGTACAAAGAAAACTGTATTTTCCTTATGATTGAGATTATGATTTCAGAGTTCTGAAGCAAGACATACTTTAAAATTATCTTTCAAAATGAAACACAATCAACAATGAGATATGCATGGAATGCTAGTACATGTGAGACAGCACTGCAGGCACTGTGATTTCAAAGCACAGCTCCTGCTTACAAGGAGGTATGACCTCTGTGCAGTCATAAAAATATATGGGCCTAAAAGGTAACAATAAAGAGGTGGGTAACATTAGCACCAAGTGACTGATACAGAAAATAAGTGATATGGAACCTCAGGTCTACAAAAGATCACTCCCAAGAGATGTGGTCTAGACAGTCTCCAAAAGCCAATGGATCTTCCCCAGGGCCTTCCAGATGGAGTAGGAATTGAACCTAGAGGGAAGAGACAGGACGTGGCATGGACAAAGGCACAGAGTTGAGGTGGTTCTAGGTCGACGACTAGATACGAATAGTTGAAGTGGAAAATTCATACAGGAAGGTTGAAAAGAAAAGGAAACGAATGGCCATGTGCTAAGGATAGCACCAGTCCTCTTCTTTCCCTCTCATTTCTCTCTTCTTCTCCCCGTACCCCATACCACCCTCTGCCTAGCTTTGAATTAACCATGGCCTCTGGAGTCAGAGAAATTTGAATCCCAACTATACTTCTCAGTACCTGTATAACCTAAGAAAGTTATTGAACTATCTGGGCCTCAGTTTCCTTACATATGAATGGTGATAAGTATATCTATTTTTAAAAAATCTTATATTTTAATTATTTTTATTGGAGTATAATTACTTTACAATGTTGTGTTAGTTTCTGCTGTACAACAAAGTAAATCAGCTATGTGTATATATACATCCCCTCCCTCTTGGACCTCCCTGCCACTCACCCCTATCCCACCCATCTAGGTCATCAGAGAGCACCAAGCTGAGCTCCCTGTGCTCTACAGTAGGTTCCCATTAGCTATCTATTTTACACATGGTAGTACATACATATTTGTAGTAATAATAATACCTAGTACTGTGTTAGGCACCATGCTCAGATCATTTGTACTCATTTAAACCTTATTTAATCCTCAGCTTCCCTCAGGGTATATATTATTTCCTTTGTGCACTGAGAAAATTGACAAGCAGGTCAAATTAGTTGGCCCAAACCATAAAGACAAAAACTGGCAAAGCAAGGAAGGATCAGAGGTGTTGCTGACCCCAAAGTCCTTACTCTTAGCCACTCTGATACACTAGACATAATAAGTGCAAGACTTCAGTACAAAGCCTGCAGACAGTACTATGCCTGCTCTTGATATTATCATTACTGTCCGAAATTCTATAAGATGGTTTTTATTTGTTATTCTTGTTTTTCTTGCTATTATCATTACTATTACAGATGAGAAAACTGAAATCCAGAGATTTTATTTAACTTTCCCCATGTGACACTGCTGGTAATTGACAGAGCAAAAATAGACTAGAGTCCGATTAACCAAGCTCTTAGATTTCAAGTGGAGAAGTTCATTTTCCTCCATTAATAGATCACCACTGCAGTTTGTTTAATGTAGGAATAGAATGATAAAGGCGTTGCTTTAGGAGGGTTAACCTGATTCTTGAAGGTTTTACTTAATATTTCCCTAACAGAATCCAAATTTTCTGTCTTTGGACCTCTTCTGTAGTCCACAAATGCCTATGTCACTTTGTTATATATGTTGGACATAGTTCTTCCCTCCAGTCTTGACTAGAATTTCTTTAAGAGGAAAATATATTTCCTATATATCTTTGTATATCCAGAGCTTAGCACAAATGTACCAAAATTAGTGAAGATGCAAAAGTGTTTGATGGATAAATGAATGGATGAATGAGATGGATATGATAAATTCAAATGGAAGCACTTTTAGGAGTCTACATGGCAGCTTCAGGGATTTATGAACCCCACTGAAATTTATATAAAATGTGAACTATAAGTACTTAAGTGCATTTTCAAGAAAGAAGGTCCACAGTTCTCGTCAGATTCTCAGAAAGATGCGGTACCTCATAAACATTAAGTGCCATTAGACTCAAGGTAGAGAGACCAGTTAAAAGTAATTGAATTTTTACAGAAAAAAAAAGAAAGCACTAAACTAGTGGCACTGCAATAGATATGGAAATAATAACACAGTGAATGACATTCCATAAGTAAGTCTACAGAATTTGACTCCAAAACCAGTAGTCACACAGACATAGAGAACAGACTTGTGTTTGCCAAGGGAGAAGGGGGGTGGGAAAGGGAAGGTTTGGGAGTTTGGGATTAGCAAACTATCTCAAATGCAAACTATTGTATATAGGATGGTTATACAACAAGGTCTTACTGTATAGCACAGGGAGCTATATTCAATATTCTGTGATAAACCATGATGGAAAAGAATATGAAAAAGGATATATATGTATAATGGAGTCACTTTGAACTACAGCAGAAATTAACACAACATTGTAAATCAACTATACTTCAATAAAATTTTAAAAATAAAACAGTAGTCATTAGGTCTAGCATTGAGTATATAATACTGTGCGGTGTCATTGTAATGGTTAGTTCTAGGGAGATATGGCAGAGACATAACTTTTCCAGCTACCTGGCTTATTTCATGAAATGTTAGAAGGTCTTTAGAAATTTAAAATGCATATATCACATTCTTACAGTCCTACATTGAAAGCAATCTGTTTGCAAGTGATAGTCTACAAATGTTTACTGAATTCTGATATATGTGAAGAATTAAAAATTAGAGACACAGAGATAAGGAGTAGCAATTGTCTCCCTCCATTTTTGCTGGAAAACTGGAGAAATCTTACTCTAATGAGAAGAAGAAGGCCAGAGATTTTTAAAGTATACTTAATGAATCAGTAATATGATATGGATTGAACCATATATCGTGGCCTCTCTGGTAAGACTGAGGGTGTATATTTGTCTCTAGGCATTGTGGGGTTGAGATAAATCACCCTGTGATCTTGCTCTTATTTCCCCCCAGCATTTCTCAGTATTTTTATGTGTATTATATTAAGCTTTAAAAAACATGAGTTTTCAATAAAAACTCAAAGAGAGGGCTCCAAAGAAGAAGCCAAAAGTAGATGTTTGGAAAAAATAAGGGCCAGTCAACCTTGCTGTTGGTTAGAGGTTTACAGTGATAGGTACATAAGAATTTCAAGCTGTAGTATTTGTACTAATAGAGATACTTTTCTCTGCTTTCTCTCTAGGTGACTGCCAGTATAGCTGGACATCAGCTGCCTTGTTTTATTTCTGGTTTTAAACTAACTAATTCTGGTATTCTGAAAGTGATCATGCATGTTGAATGTATGTGGAAGAAATTATTCAAACTCAAAGACAAAAGAAAGTTTACAAAAATATTTAACATCTTTGTGAACTAAAAAAGAATGGGGGCTTCCCTGGTGGTGCAGTGGTTGAGAGTCCACCTGCCGATGCAGGGGATGTGGGTTCGTGCCCCGGTCCGGGAAGATCCCACATGCCGCGGAGCGGCTGGGCCCGTGGGCCATGGCCGCTGGGCCTGCGCGTCCAGAGCCTGTGTTCCACAACGGGAAAGGCCACAACAGTGAGAGGTCCGTGTACCACAAAATAAATAAATAAATAAATAAATAAAAATAAAATCCCTTTTAAAAAGAATGAAAACTGAAGACAGTGTGCACAGGTACAGTCATAGGCCTGCTCTACTCTTGACTCAGAGGCAGCCACTAGTGGCTCAGAGTGTTGCTCCTACAGGATAATAAGGACTAAAGGTTCCCCTAGAGAGGAGATGTGACAAAGTCAGAGTCATTGCTGGAAGTCAAAGGCTGGAGAGTTGTAACTCCCACAACTTGTTCTTGAGGCAGGTCTAGTTTTATAAGAAGCTCTGGACCAAGTGAGGCAAGAGAAGAACAACACAGCCTCATCAAAGTTAAGCCAAGCCTCTCTAGGATAAGTGGCTGGATATGCACTATTGCTACTAGATAGTGACAATCAGTTCTATTATGAGACTTGGATCTGGGATGGGACACCAGAGAGCTGGTAGGAAACAACTGCAAAAATAAGACTATGAGGGATGATCCAGAAGTAGAGCAGGAAAAAAACAAATGCAAAAATCTCCCACAAAAGCTGATCTTACCATTCGCTTTTGCAATTTTATTGCAGGTTATTAGCCAGAGAGGGGGAAAAACATCTAGAGAAGTATAACCAAGCTAGCACCAGTGGTTATTTCTAAAAATTTTGCTTTCTATTACACATTCATTTTAAACTTTTTTTATAATGACTTTATATCAAAAGAAACAAAGGCATGTATATTTATGCCTATATTTAAAAAAAAAAACTGATCTCTCCAAACAAAATTCTGGAATCCCCTGAAGATGCACAGTGCCAGAAGAAACTCAAAAATCAAGTGATAAATTCACTCAAAATTAATTTTATGAAATAGTGTGGCAAAAACTTTTTTTTTTAATTGTATATAGTCAAGGTGTACTATAGCAAAGACTCTCAAATAAGTATGTTTAGGTTGTTGAAAGAGATGTATTAGGGAGACCTTCAAGATGACAGAGGAGTAAGAAGTGGAGATCACCTTCCTCCCCACAAATACATCAGAAATACATCGACGTGTGGAACAACTCCTACAGAACACCTACTGAACGCTGACAGAAGACCTCAGACCTCCCAAAAGGCAAGAAACTCCCCATGTACCTGGGTAGGGCAAAAGAAAAAAGAAAAAACAGAGAGAAAAGAATAGGGACGGGACGTGCACCTCTGGGAGGGAGCTGTGAAAGAGGAAAAGTTTCCACACACTAGGAAGCCCCTTCACTGGCGGAGACGATGGGGAGTGTCAGGGGGAAGCTTCGGAGCCACGGAGGAGAGCGCAGCAATAGGGGTGCAGAGGTCAAAGCGGAGAGATTCCTGCACAGAAGATCGGTGCTGACCAGCACTCACCAGCCTGAGAGGCTTCTCTGCTCACCCGCCGGGGCAGGTGGGAGCTGGGAGCTGAGGCTCGAGCTTCGGAAGTCAGATCCCAGGGAGAGGACTGGGGTTGGCTGCGTGACCACAGCCTGAAGGGGGCTAGTGCAACACAGCTAGCCGGGAGGGAGTCCGGGAAAAAGCCTGGACCTGACTAAGAGGCAAGAGACCATTGTTTCCATGTGGGCGAGGAGAGGGGATTCAGAGCACCACCTAAAAGAGCACCAGAGACGGCCGCGAGCCACAGCTATCAGCACAGACACCAGAGATGGGCATGAAACGCTAAGGCTGCTTCTGCAGCCACCAGGAAGCCTGTGTGCAAGCACAGGTCACTATGCACACTTCCCCTCCTGGGAGCCTGTGCAGCCCGCCACTGCCAGGGTCCTGTGATCCAGGGACAACTTCCCTGGGAGAACACACGGCGCACCTCAGGCTGTTACAATGTCTCAATGGCCTCTGCCAATGCAGGCTTGCCCTGCATTCCGCACCTCACCCTCCACCACAGGCCTGAGTGAGCCAGAGTCCCCTAATCAGCTGCGACTTTAACCCCATCCTGTCTGGGGGGGGGGAACAGTTGCCCTCAGGTGACCTACACACAGAGGCGGGGCCAAATCCAAAGCTGAAGCCCAGGAGTTGTGCAAACAAAGAAGAGAAAGGGAAATCTCTCCCAGCAGCCTCAGGAGCAGCGGATTAAATCTCCACAATCAACTTGATATACCCTGCAATTCTGGAATACCTGAATAGACAATGAATCACCCCAAAATTGAGGCAGTGGACTTTGGGAGCAACTGTAGACTTGGGATTTTCTTTATGCATCTAATTTGCTTCTGGTTTTATGTTTATCTTAGTTTAGTATTCAGACTTTATTGTCATTGGTAGATTTGTTTATTGATTTGGTTGCTCTCTTCCTTTTTTTTATACATAGATATATATATTTTTTCCTTTTTCTTTTTGTGAGTGTGTATGTATATATTTCTTTGTATGATTTTGTCTGTATAGCTTTGCTTCTACCATTTGTCCTAGGGATCTGTCTGTCTGGGTTCTTCTTGTTTTTTTGTTATGTTTTGTTTTTTTACTATACTTATTAGTGCTTGTTATGATTGGTGGATTTGTTTTTTTTTTTTTTTTGGCTTGGTTGCTCTCTTCTTTCTTTCTTTTTTTCTTTCTTTTTTTATTAATTTTTTTTTATTTTTAGTCATTTATTATTTTAATGATTTTATTTTATTTTTCTCCTTCTTTCTTTCCTTTTTTCTCCCTTTTATTCTGAGCTGTGTGGCTGACACGGTCTTGGTGGTCTGGCCAGATGTCAGGCCTGTGCCTCTGAGGTGGGAGAGCCGAGTTCAGGACATTGGTCCTCCAGAGACCTCCTGGCACCACATAATATCAAATGCTGAAAGCTCTCACAGACATCTCATCTCAACACTAAGACCCAGTTCCACTCAATGAACAGCAAGCTACAGCGCTGGACACCCTATGCCAAACAATTAGCAAGACAAGAACACAACCCCACCCATTAGCAGAGTGGCTGCCTAAAATCATAATAAGTTCACAGACACTCCAAAACACACCAACAGACATGGCCCTGCCCACAAGAAAGACAAGATCCAACCTCAACCACCACAACTCAGGCACCAGTCCCCTCCACCAGGAAGACTACACAGCCCACTGAACCAACATCAGCCACTGGGGGCAGACACCAAAAAAAAAAGGGAACTACAAACCTGCAGCCTGTGAAAAAGGAAACCCCAAACACAGTAAGTTAAGCAAAATGAGAAGACAGAGAAATACACAGCAAATGAAGTAGCAAGGTAAAAACCCACCAGACCAAACAAATGAAGATGAAACAGGCAGTCTACCTGAAAAAGAATTCAGAGTAATGATAGTAAAGCTGATCCAAAATCTTGGAAATAGAATGGAGAAAATACAAGAAATGTTTCACAAGGACCTAGAAGAACTAAAGAGCAAACAAACACTGATGAACAGCACAAAAAATGAAATTAAAAATTCTCTAGAAGGCATCAATAGCAGAATAACTGAGGAAGAAGAACGGAAAAGTGACCTGGAAGATAAAATAGTGGAAATAATTACCACAAAGCAGAATAAAGAAAAAGAAATGAAAAGAATTGAGGACATTCATAGAGACCTCTGGGACAACATTAAATGCATCAACATTTGAATTATAGGGATCCCAGGAGAAGAAGAGAAATAGAAAGGGACTAAGAGAATATATGAAGAGATAATTGTTGAAAACTTCCCTAATATGGGAAGGGAGATAGTTTATCAAGTCCAGGAAGCACAGAGAGTCCCATACAGGATAAATACAAGGAGAAACATACCAACACACATATTAATCAATCTATCAAAAATTAAATACAAAGAAAAAAAATATTAAAAACAGCAAGGGAAAAACAACAAATAATATACAATGGAATCCCCATAAGGTTAACAGCTGATCTTTCAGCAGAAACTCTGCAAGCCAGAAGGGAGTAGCAGGACATATTTAAAGTGATGAATGGAAAAACCTACAACCAAGATGACCCTACCCAGCAAGGAGCTCATTCAGATTCGACAGAAAGTAAAACCTTTAGAGACAAGCAAAAGCTAAGATAATTCAGCACCACCAAGGAATTTCTCTAGGCAGGAAACACTAGAGAATGAAAAGACCTAAAATAACAAACCCAAAACAATTCAGAAAATGGTAATAGGAATATACATAGTGATAACTACTTTAAATGTAAATGGATTAAATGCTCCAAGCAAAAGATATAAACTGGCTGAATGTATACAAAAACAAGACCCATATATATGCTGTCTACAAGAGACCGACTTCAGACCTAGGGACACATACAGACTGAAAGTGAGGGGATGGAAAAAGATATGCCATGCAAATGGAAAACAAAAGAAAGCTGGAGTAGCAATTCTCATATCAGAAAAAATACACTAAAATAAAGACTATTACAAGAGACAAAGAAGGACAGTACATATGATCCAGGGATCAAGCCAAGATAAGATATAACAATTGTAAATATTTATGCACCAAATATAGGAGCAGGGCTTCCCTGGTGGCGCAGTGGTTGAGAGTCCGCCTGCGGATGCAGGGGACATGGGCTCGTGCCCCGGTCTGGGAAGATCCCACATGCTGCAGAGAGGCTGGGCCCGTGAGCCATGGCGGCTGAGCCTGCGCGTCCGGAGCCTGTGCTCCGCAACGGGAGAGGACACAACAACGAGAGGCCCGCATACTGCAAAAAAATAAATAAATAAATAAAAAATAAATAAATAAATAAATAAATATATATATATATATATATATATATATATATGAGCACCTCAATACATAAGGCAAATGTTAACACCCATAAAAGGGGAAATCGACAGTAACACAATCATAGTAGGGAACTTTAACACTCCACTTTCACCAATGCACAGTTCATCCAAAATGAAAATAAATAAGGAAACACAAGCTTTAAATGATACATTAAACAAGATGTACTTAATTGATATTTATAGGACATTCCATCCAAAAACAACAGAATACACTTCCTTCTCAAGTGCTTATGGAACATTCTCCAGGATATATCATGTATTGAGTCACAAATCAAGCCTTAGTAAATTTAAGAAAATTGAAATTGTATCAAGTATCTTTTGCAACCACAAGGCTATGAGACTAGATATCAATTACAGAAAAAAAAATCTGTTAAAAATATGAACACATGGAGGCTAAACACTACACTACTAAATAACCAAGAGATCACTGAAGAAATCAAAGAAGAAATCAAAAAATACCTAGAAACAAATGACAAAGAAAACACGATGACCCAAAACCTATGGGATGCAGAAAAAGCAGTTCTAAGAGGTAAGATTATAGTAATACAATCCTACCTCAAGAAACAAGAAACATCTCAAATAAACAACCTAAACCTTACACCTAAAGCAATTAGAGAAAGAAGAACAACAACAACAAAAAAAACCTAAATTAACAGAAGGAAAGAAATCATAAAGATCAGATCAGAAATAAATGAAAAAGAAATAAAGGAAACAATAGGAAAGATCAGTAATACTAAAAGCTGGTTCTTTGAGAAGATAAACAAAATTCATAAACTATTAGCCAGACTCATCAAGAAAAAAGTGGAGAAGACTCAAATCAATAGAATTAGAAATGAAAAAGAAGTAACAACTGACACTGCAGAAATACAAAGGATCATGAGAGATTTTACTATAAGTAACTATATGCCAATAAAATGGACAACCTGGAAGAAATGGACAAATTCCTAGAAAAGCAAAACCTTCCAAGACTGAACTAGGAAGAAATAGAAAATATAAACAGACCAATCACATGCACTGAAACTGAAACTGTGATTAAAAATCTTCCAACAAACAAAAGCCCAGGACCAGATGGCTTCACGGGTGAATTCTATCACACATTTAGAGAAGAGCTAACACCTATCCTTCTCAAACTCTTCCAAAATATAGCAGAGGGAGGAACACTCCCAAACTCATTCTACGAGGCCACAATCACCCTGATACAAAAACCAGACAAAGATGTCACAAACAAAGAAAACTACAGGCCAATAACACTGATGAACATAGATGCAGAAATCCTCAGCAAAATAGTAGCAAACAGAATCCAACAGCACATTAAAAGGATCATACACCACGATCAAGTGGGGTTTATCCCAGGAATGCAAGGATTCTTCAATATATGTAAATCAATCGATGTGATAAACCATATTAACAAATTGAAGGATAAAAACCATATGATCATCTCAATAGATGCAGAAAAAGCTTTGGACAAAATTCAACACTAATTTATGATAAAAAAAAAAAACCCTCCAGAAAGTAGGCATACAGGGAACTTACCTCAACATAATAAAGGTCATATATGACAAGCCCACAGCCAACATCATTCTCAATGGTGAAACTGAAACCATTTCCACTAAGATCAGGAACAAAACAAGGTTGCCCACTCTCACCACTATTATTCAACATAATTTTGGATGTTTTAGCCATAGCAATCAGAGAAGAAAAAGAAATAAAAGGAGTCCAAATCAGAAAAGAAGAAGTAAAACTGTCACTGTTTGCAGACGACATGATACTATATAGAGAGAATCCTAAAGATGTTACCATAAAAATACTAGAGCTAATCAATGAATTTGGTAAAATAGCAGGATAGAAAATTAATGCACAGAAATCTTTGGCATTCCTGTACACTAATGAAGAAAAATCTGAAACCGAAATTAAGGAAACACTCCTATTTACCACTGCAACATAAAGAATAAAATACCAAGAAATAAACCTACCTAAGGAGACAAAGACCTCTGTGCAGAAAACTATAAGACACTGATGATAGAAATTAAAGATGATACAAACAGATGGAGAGGTATTCCATGTTCTTGGATTGGAGGAATCAACACTGTGAAAATGACTATACAACCCAAAGCAATCTATAGATTCAGTGAAATCCCTATCCAACTACCAATGGCATTTTTCACAGAACTAGAAGTAAAAATTTCACAATTTGTATGGAAACACAAAAGACCCCGAATAGCCAAAGCAATCTTCAGAAAGAAAAATGGAACTGGAGGAATCACGCTCCTGGACTTCAGACTATACTACAAACCTACAGTAATCACGACAGTAAGGAACTGGCACAAAAACAGAAATATAGATCAATGGAACAAGATAAAATGCCCAGAGATAAACTCATGCACATATGGTCACCTTATTTTTGATAAAGGAGGCAAGAATATAAAATGGAGAAAAGACAGACTCTTCAATAAGTGGTGCTGGGAAAACTGGACACCTACATGTAAAAGAATGAAATTAGAACACTCCCTAACACCATACACAAAAATAAACTCAAAATGGATTAAAGGCCTAAATGTTAGGCCAGACAGTATAAAACTCTTAGAAGAAAATATAGGCAGAAGACTCTATGACATAAATCACAGCAAGATCCTTTTTGACCCACCTCCTAGAGAAATGGAAATAAAAACAAGTATAAACAAATGGGACCTAATGAAACTTAAAAGCTTTTACATAGCAACAGAAACCATAAACAAGACGAAAAGACAACCCTCAAAATGGGAGAAAATATTTGCAAATGAAGCAACTGACAAAGGATTAAACTCCAAAATTTACAAGCAGCTCATGTAGCTCAATATGAAAAAAACAAACAACCCATTCCAAAAATGGGCAGAAGACCTAAATAGACCTTTCTCCAAAGAAGATATACAGTTTGCCAACAAACACATGAAAGGATGCTCAACATCACTAATCATTAGAGAAATGCAAATCAAAACTACAATTAGGTATCACCTCACACCAGTCAGAATGGCCATCTTCAAAAAATCTACATACAATAAATGCTGGAGAGTGTGTGGACAAAAGGGAGCCCTCTTGCACTGTTGGTGGGAATGTAAATTGATACAGCCACTATGGAGAACAGTATGGACATTCCTTAAAAAACTAAAAATAGAACTACCATATGACCCAGCAATCCCAATTCTGGGCATATACCCTGAGGAAACCATAATTCAAAAAGAGTCATGTGCCACAATGTTCATTGCAGCTCTATTTACAATACACTGGACATGGAAGCAACCTAAATGTCCATCGACAGATGAATGGATAAAGAAGATGTGACACATATATACAAGGAATATTACTCAGCCATGAAAAGAAACAAAATTGAGTTATTTGTAGTGAGGTGGATGGACCTAGAGTCTGTCACACAGAGTGAAGTAAGTCAGAAAGAGAAAAACAAATACTGTATGCTAACACATATATATGGAATCTAATAAAAAACAAAATGGTTCTGAAGAACCTTGGGACAGGACAGGAATAAGGATGCAGACGTAGAGAATGGACTTGAGGACACAGGGAGGGGGAAGGTTAAGCTGGGATGGAGTGAGAGAGCTGCATGGACATATATACACTACCAAATGCAAAATAGATAGCTAGTGGGAAGCAGCTGCATAGCACAGGGAAATCAGCTCTGTGCTTTGTGACCACCTAGAGGGGTGGGATAGGGATGGAGCAAGGGAGACACAAGAGGGAGGAGATATGGGGATATATGTATATGTATAGCTGATTCACTTTGTTATAAAGCAGAAACTAACACACCATTGTAAGGCAATTATACTCCAACAACGATGTTAAAAAAAAAATAAAGAGATGTATTAAAGAAAAACTTGCCTGAAAAAAGTGAAGAAGATATTATGAAACAAAAAGGCAAAAGCATTTAGACTCAAACACTGAGGAAATTGCCCAGAATGCTGCATAAAGGGACAAAGCCATTTTTTTAAAAGAAAGAACAGTCAAGAAGTACAGAAGAACAAGTACCAGTTCCAGCCATGATACCTATTTCATAACTGCTGTATTTAGGTATAATTTACATACAATAAATTCAACCACTTTAAAGAAAAAAAAAAAAAGAAATATGGAAGATACATTGAGAATCTCCAGTATATACATAAGAGGAGTTCTAGAAGAAAAGAGAGTAGGCCTTAGGAGCAGAAATATTTGAAGAAGCAATAACTAAGAAATTTTCAAATGTGAAGCAGTACATGTATCTTCAGATCAAAAATGCACTGCTAGTACCAAGTATAATAAAAGAATTCACACCCTGATGCATTATGGTGAAAGTGAAATAACATCAGGAGTAAAAGCATATCAAAAACATACCCAAGTAATATATTAGACATTTTTATCCACATTATTACTTGTATTTTTAAATCTCTCGCATAGTATTTATTTCTCTACTCGTTTTAAAAATTACTTTTTTATTTATTTATTTTGGCCGCACAGGGTCTTAGTTGCGGCATGTGTACTTCTTAGTTGTGGCATGTGGACTCTTAGTTGTGGCATGCGTGTGGGATCTAGTTCCTTGACCAGGGATCAAACCTGGGCACCCTGCATTGGGAGTGCCAAGTCTTACCCACTGGACCACCAGGGAAGTCCCTATTTCTCTACTCTTAATTTCCTTGTCTTTCTCTGATTTAATCTTCTGCACTGTAACTTTTTGAGATCAGTAGTATTATTTTACTATAATGTGAGACAAATATTATTATTTCACTAACGTTTTAGTCCATAAGGACAGAGACCATGTACTCTTTTTCACAGTTGTAGCTCCAGCACTTGGAAATGTCTGGTGCCTAGTTCTAGTGCCTAATAATGTTTAATAGTTGAAAGAGTAAATACTCTAAGAAATTAAGTGACTTCCCCACCTCTGACTCCTAATAAATGACATAGCTGAACAACTTACTGTTGACTGTTGACTCATTCTGATTTCACCACAGGGTCAAATCCTTAAGTACCCTTTCTACATAGGCTACTGCCCATCCATTTCCCCTCCATCCATTTCTGGGCCAACGGTTTTTATTAGATCAATGTTATAATTAATTCTGCTTTTTCTTTTTTTAACCCCTGTCTTCTTTTTTGGCTCTTTATTTTGTCATTCAACATGTTATCAGTCACAAATTTAGATAATCCTCAAATGTATTGCACATATTTTTATATCTACATACAAGTTATTGGGACAAATATACCTCAGAAATAGGCAAGCCAAGAAAAGATGATGATTTAAGGAGTTAAGCTCAACTCAACAAATATTTTTTAAGGCATATGTTCACAGCAAGATGCTAGGTACAGCCCTCAAAGATATTATGTAGTATATTAGAAAAGCACATTATAAATATATAAATATGATAGAGGATGATGCTGGGGGAAAGTAATATGCTACAGCATTCTAAAAAGGAAAGATGATATCTCTTTGGGGGGCATAGGGAAACATCATTGAGTACGTGCCTATTGTAAGGGCCTTGCAGAGAGTACCAGCACATTGACAGAAGGATATGGAAGTAGATAGAATTCCAGTTCAAGAAAAAGAATGAGCAAAAAATTGGAAGCAGAAAAATATGGGACTATTTAAAATGCAGCAATCTCCTAACTTGGTCTTCATGATAGAGTATGTGTGAAAAAGTAACAAAGAAGAAGAAAAGGTTGGAAATATGGCTTGAGGATATATAGAGCCTTGAATGTCATACTGGAGACCTTGTATATAATTTAGTAGGCAACAAGGAACCATTAAAGATTTTTTAAAAAGAGAAACTGTATTATATCAAAGAAATGCTTTTTGGAATTTGAATATGGAGTTAGTACTTATACCCATGAATTTAAGTTTTGGCAGAATATCTAGGGGGAAGTGCACAGTTGAAAATGAAAGATGGCACTCAGGAGAGGAACTGGAGCTAGAGATGATGATTAACATCTTGGGAGTGAATAGGGACAAAGACATGTGTAAAACACATTAGGCAGCTGTTTAAGGATCCAGTCAGTGAGCTTGGGGCAGTCAGCAATGATGAGTGCTTCATTAAGTCAAGAGGAAATAAGATTAAGAAAAAGACCCTGGATTTGGCCTTTAGAAAATGTTCTTCAATGTCAAATATCAGTACCAGTGGGATGGGTAAGGGCAGAAGCCTGAATGGTAGAGATAATAAATTAAACTGTAAAATAGGAGAAAGAACTAATGTCCTATGGGAAAATCTGGCAGAAAAAGGTGACCAGTAGGAGAGTGGAATAGGGTTACTTAGGATAAGGGAATCCTGAGCATTCTTTTGACATAGGGGAAGAATTAGGGCTCTTCTCTTTGTTCTAATGTCACAAACTCTCAAAGTACTCATTTCTCTGTCTTGTGATGCCTGTTTACTGCTCATTCCTCCATGTTAGACTGTAAGTTAATCAAGGGCAGATGCTGTGTCTTATTCACTGTTGTTTTCCCAGCAACCAACCCACTGCCCAACACATTGAAGACACTTAATACAAATATTTTAAGGTTCAAGAAAAGGTTTAAAAATGGTATGAGGAAAAATGAAATTGGTATAGCAAGGTCCTGGAGGATGTGTGAAGGATTAGGATCAGGAATAGGATGAAAGGTTAAATGTGGGTGAAAATAGTGGTTTATTATTTAATTATTTCCAGTGGTTTATGTGAAGAGTTTAAAAAGTCACATTATAAAATTTTTGATATAGAAAATAAATACTAACCTATATAGGTAGTATATATTCTTTCCAAAGTAGAACACAGGTAATCTGAGAGTTATGTCCCTATATCAGGAGTGTTCTGTTTTCAGCTTTGAAACATCCATTCAGAAAAGTTTGAGTGGGGCTTCCCTGGTGGCGCAGTGGTTGAGAATCCGCCTGCCAATGCAGGGGATACGGGTTAGTGCACCAGTCCCAGAAGATCCCACATGCCGCGAAGCGCCTGGGCCCGTGAGCCATGGCCGCTGAGCCTGTGCTCCACAATGGGAGAGGCCACAACAGTGAGAGGCCCACGTACCACCAAAAAAAAAAAAAAAAAAAAAAAAAAGTTTGTGTGATCTTAAATAGTATTTTAAATAATAAATAAATAAGCTTGAAAGTTAAAGCAAGAAAAATTAATCCTGACTCAAGAAGAAAAAGCTGGAAAATCTAAGAAATCTTTGCTGAGCAGAAAGGGGAAGAAAGTCACATAGCACAGAACCTATAGATAAAATTCAAGAGAATATTCATCGTCCCTATACTATCCCCACTGCCTTCTTTGCTTGTTTGGTTGGCTGGTTTGGGGGTTTTGCTTTTGCCAAGTATTTCTGGCCCTGTGAGAATAAAGAAGCCAGGGTATGGATGTTCGTATTTCAAATACACATGAGTTTCCAGGTTGTTCTATGGTACCAGTTGGAAGCTGAATTTTAAGAATTTGAGGAAAAGAGGAATAAAGGCATCACTGTACCTCCCAGGAATCGACTTGGTCCCCAAAGTATCCATATGGTGAGAACCTGTCTCTTGGAGGGTCTGGAGATAGAGTCTATCTTGATGTCCAGCAGTTTTGGGTGAGGTCTAAGTGACTGAAGGTGGCAATGTTTTCTATTCCAACTTATCCAGGTGAATAGATTTCAACAGAATAATTATTATGTAAGATGCCTCTAGTTTCAGTTCCTGAAATTTCAAATGTGAATGGGATTGGGGGAGGTAGTAGCAATGAACACAGAAAGCTGTAAGGAAGTAATGGTGTTTCTCCTGACTTCCCAATTAAGTGAGAGACTCCATAAGATGAAAGCAAATATTCCTATGCCCATTAGGTATGTTGTCACCTTCTGAACTCATTCAGATGCAGCAACTGAATCTCAGATGTGAAGTGATTTGCCTGTACAGGCACACATGGTGAGCTAATCACAGTGCCAGGATCAGAATATATCATCCCCCAATTTTCAGTCTCTTCCTGAGTCTTGAGCCATTAGCCTATTATGATTTTACTCTTCAATTTATCCAGAGATATCTTTATTGTATTTACATTGTATTTCTGTTTAATGTTTCTCTTTCCACCCAAGCAGTCTGTCTTCTAAAACTTTACTGGCCTTCACAATTATCTCTTTCCCAGTGTGATACCATCTTCTCCACAGCCCTCCCAGTGGGCTAGGTTAGTCATAACTCTGTAGGGATTTTCAGGTTTTGAAGAACAAGGTGATTTCTCATGCAAAGGCAAACCATTACATTGGTTTCATACATCCCTGGAGCACTAATCACCTTAGAGTTCTGGTCCCAGAAGAACAGATGTGTTTCTCTAGTCCTAACACCAAAATTACTCTTTTGGTAACTTTCAATGCTGTTGAAGAAACAAAGCTCCATAATAGACAGAAAGACAAAATAACATGCCAATACTACCAGAGAAATTTTCAACAGTAAGTATAAAATTTGCTTTTTCAATTTTTTTCATTTCATGAAATACTGGGTAAACACAAATAATTGTCCCTCATTCTCTGTCTGAAAACGAATCCCTTTTTATAAGAGAAAAAAATACTAAAACACGGAGAATGCTTTGCTATAATTCATTCAAGCCAGATCATTTGCACATCAGCATACCAAACTGCTTTTGCACATCAGGACCTAGAATCATAAATCAACTGGCCATGCAAGGCACCAAAAAGTGATCTAGTACAACTCACTATCTTCATTAAGAGGGGGACTCTCAAATCACCTAGGATAGAAGAAGTTTTTAATGACCTTTAAAGAAAAATATATCTTCCTTCTTTCTAATATTTAACAATGCTGAGAGGAAGGAAGGAAGAAAGGAAGGAAGGAAGGAAGGAAGGAAGAAAGAAAGAAAGAAAGAAAGAAAGAAAGAAAGAAAGAAAGAAAGAAAGAAAAGAAAATTCCATTATATCCAACCAAAATGCTTTAAGGAGCAACAGTAAAATAGCATAAGAGTTTTGCTTTATTTCATAACATATTGTTAATTTCTTAATGATATATTTGATGACTATGGTGGGAAAAGTAAAACTGCATATGTATAATTTATATAATTCATAATTTATATAGCTTTATATTTCCAAATATTTAATACTGGCTCTTAAAAATAACAGATCATTGTTTAGGGTGATATAAACAAGCAGCATGAACTAAGCCTCCTACACAACATTCTGTTACATAAAACCTGGAGGAAGTAATTCTAGAGGCAACTTTGTATCTTAGAAATAGTTATATTTAGTGGTAGAAGCAAAGAATTAATTTAAATAAAAAACTGAACTGAGCAATAACTGAAGAATAATTTTCTCTCCATCATGTAAGATTTGGACAATATTCCCTTTTAAAGGGATTATGTAAGTGAATTATAGTTTCTAAAAGGGGTATTATGTTTTCACAAAGATGTTTTTTACAGAGACTAAAATTTTAGTAGGCAATTATTTAAATACTTTTTCTTAACTTTAAATCTCTTTGAGTTTGTATTGCCTGATATTGACAGTTTAGCTCCCAGATTTGCACATTCCAGACTCAGTATTTTTTTTAAATCACCAACAGCTTTCTTGTTACAATATGATGTACCTTTTATTAAAATTCCCTGCCCATGCTTATGCCACCATTTCCAAGGTTACTCCAAACAGAGGATGCAGAGAAGTGACAAGGTTGGTGACAGATAGAGATCATGGCTTTCTAGGAAAAGTTTATGCAAAACTTCAAAGGATTTCAAAATTCCTATGGGTCATTTCATTTGCCATTGAAAAGAAGAATCAGAGCAATTCCTAGGTCATGGTACACATGATTTGTTCAAGGACCTTCTCTAGATTTTGTTATTGTCCAGATACTTAAGTGCAATCTTCACCTGGATACACAGACTCCCAAGAGAACTGTGGATAAAATTCAGGGGATCAGTGAATACGCATTGGAAAAAGTAACATTTTTATTTTCACTGAACTCTAAATGAAATTTATCATTTCCTGAAATTATGAGGCAATGAACCACAATGGTATTAAAGTCCTTATGACTTTGTCACCAATAGAAATCATAGATATGTCCATATCACAATATGGTTGTTGCAGATATTCTAAAATATATTATTCATTTATGTTCATATCTACCTTAAAGTAGGGTAGTTATGTACACTGATAGAGTAGGCGGTCTCTAGAGAAAGAGAACCAGGGATGGCTTTCTTGACATGAGAAACCATTTTAGACATAAGCCATTTCGTGATCTAAGCCTGGCCACAACGCTTGCCCCTGAACAGGTCTCAGTAATTAATGATCGTAAGGGAACAAAGGAGTGCAGGAACAAAGGAAAAGCAGTCATGAAACAATAGTTCAGGGATAAAATAAAGTCCTAGTTCCTCCTCGAGGGACATACATAAGATTCTGATACATATCTTTGAGTTCTGTAGTAACTAAGGTCCCCACCCAGGTGCAGGATGGAGACTACCAGCTAAGACCTCAGACTGGTTAGTGGGAACCTGAGGAATGATGGTGTTGACCTTTTCTGGCCCTTGTGACTTCAACCAACTAAAGTTTGGACTCTGTCAACCTTTGCCCCAGTTCTATGCTGAATTCTCCTCTGCTGAAGCCCCTTCATGAGTATGCATATACCAGCCCAGCTCATATGTGAATATGCATGTACTCTTGGCTTAAAACTTTCCCAGTTTAGCTGTTCCAGGAGACACTGCTGGTGTTCTCCAGACTTGCCCCAGTTCTATGCTGAATTCTCTGCTGAAGCCTCTTCATGAGTATGCATATACCAGCCCAGCTCATATGTGAATATGCATGTACTCTTGGCTTAAAACTTCCCCAGTTTAGCTGTTCCAGGAGACACTGCTGGTGTTCTCCAGACTTGCTGCAAGAAACAAATCCTTTCTTCTCCTGATCTTTGGCTTGGCTGTGTCTTTTAGCTCAACACCCACCAAGAGATGAACCCAGTTTTCAGGTAACAATTATTATTATAAAATTCACACTTTTTAAATCTTTTTATGACTACATTTAAATATAATTTCCTTTGCAATCCCATATGTTTCACTTTATACATTTAAAAATTATTCTATAGACACAGAATTACAAATTCTATTTGTAATCCTATATGTTTTACTTTATGCATTTAAAAATGATTCTGTGACAACAGGAGTAGCTTTGTTAACCTGTTCCCCAATGAAACTGGTGAAAATTATTTTTGGAAAACAATCATTCATAGACTCTGGAAATAACCCTAAGGACAAACAAAAATTTTAAAAAAAAAAATCAATTCAATAAAATCTATGAAAATTCAACTAAAAAATATGACAGTTGGTGGTATTTGAATTAAGATCGTTCGTTCCCTCTCTTCTCCCAGCTCAGCAAGGTGGAGACTCCATCCAGACTGTTGTAGTCAAGAACATAGGACTCCCTCTCTCCCCAGCTCCTGGTCAGAAGGCTGGGACTTCAGTGTTTCTCCTCCTGTCCCCAGCTGCCTGCTGCTGATGTTCAGCCCCAGGCAAGTACTATTAAGAGGTGAGGGTTCTCTTTTTTCTGTCCAAACCCTACTCATGGAATGTTGGCTCTGCCTTTGGTATGGCACACTGAAAATTTGGGACCCCATTAGCCCTTTCCCCTACTCATGAGGTAATGGCTCCTTACCAGGAAAAGCAAACCAAGAGGACCTCAGGATGCTGACCCCCCTCCACTGAGTACTTATCTCCTAGAGCAGGGATGTCACTCAGAGAGAAGCTTGCCATTGTCTCAAGCCAACGTTCCAGAGCCCTAATTCAGAGATTTTGCCTGTGGGGAGAAGCAGACTGTATAATTAAATAAATTTTTTTTAAAAAACCTCCTATTCCCAAAGGAACAAATGTCATCTGAGACAGAACATGAAGGAGTTTAAGCCTAAAAGGACTCTCAAGAAGAGTAGAGGTCATGATGAAAGGCAGTTGGGAAGAGATGTGTGGATCTAATGAAAATACAACCTAGATGGTAAATTGGCTAATTTGTAGTAGAGAACCAGGGTCAGGAAATATCAAACACTGACCTCAGAAACTATAAAGGAGCCACAATTTGATTAGATTCGTTTCTGTAGCAAGTTATGTCCCAGGACATTGCTGGAAACAATAGTGCAATCAGTCACCAACTAGTGAAATTTAACAACTGGGTATTGTTCGGGAAAAGAGTGAACTACTGGGACCACTGTCATCTCAGAATGACTGCTGGCATACCCAATCTGCACCTCCCTGAGGCGCAGTATCAGAGATTTAACACTGTGTGGGAGTAGAAAGGGAGAGGAAAATAAAATTCATTAAAATAATCCTGGCAGTCATTATACAAATAAACAAGTGAATAACAAGATGAAAGGGGTGGGGGTCAGGGGGCGGGGGGGGGGCAGTTGGAACCATACACAGATTTGCTACAGTGTATCAAAAATATCTAGTTTCCAACAACAAAATCATGAATCATGGAAAGTATTACACCAGAAAAAAAGCTGGCAACAGAAGCTGCCTATGAGAGTGTCAAAGTGAGAGATGTCAGATATAAAAGAAAAAAGATTTCCAAGTAGCCATTATAAATATGTTCACAGAACTACAGGAAAGAATGACTAAAGAAGTAAAGAAAGGGATGATGGCAATGTTTCATTAAATAGAGAATATCAATAAAGAGACAGAAATTAGAAAAAAGAACCAAATGAAATAGAAAAACCCAATAACTGACAAAAAATTCACTGTAGGGACTCAAAAGTAGATTTGAACTAGCAGAGGAAAGAAATAGTGAACTTGAAGATAGATTGGTAATGATTATGCATGATGAAGAACAGAGAAAAAAGAATGAAGAAAAATGAATGGAGCCTCAAAGAAATGTGGGTACCATTAAGCATACCAACACACTCATTGATGGAAGTACCAGCAGGAGAGGCGAGAGAAGAGAAAATATATTCAAAGAAATAATGGCTGAACACTTCCCAAATTTATTGAAAAATAGTAACCTATACATACAGGGAGCAAAATGAACTCTAAGCAAGAAAACACAGACAAATACATTATAGTATAAAAGTCAAAAACAAGGAGAAAATGTTGAAATCAGCAAGAAAAAAATTTGTTTTGAGAAGTTCAGGCACTAGACTGCCACAGGGTCTGATGACACAGAGCAAATTTGAAGACCCTCAGGCATAGTCATATAGAATAAAATAACTGACCACAGGGCACAGTGTGAGGGGGAAAAAACCCCAGTTTTCAATCTGCTTTTGTCAAAATGCTGCAGAAGAAAAAGTGTCCATAATCAAAATGAAAGGTGGGGGGGCGGATGTTGGGTTAAACAAAATTAAGTAGATTTTGTTACTACAGGACTTGTCATAAATTTTAAAATGTCAATTGTGACTCTCAGGTATGGGTAAAACTTACATCATTTCCCAAATTACTTTAACTATAAAAAACATTTTTGGAGTACCTCTCAAGGCTCAAGGTTTGAAGAGCACTTTCACAAACACTGACCTGCAGTTAATAAAAGTGAGGGGTATTGATAACTGCTGGGGTCAATTGGTATCTCTGTTTCCTATATGTCTGCATCAGGCACTCCTTTCTCTTAAGGGCATCCATAATAGACCACTACCCATATTTTCAAGGACATCCTAGGTCAAACTGTCTGAGGTTCCTGGTAGTGCTGCTTGCAAAGGCCCCCAAATTTAAGTCACCCTAAGGGGTGACTATGCCCTAGCCTGTCTTTTTTGATCTGGGGATCACATTCTGTTAAAAATCTTTAGACTCTATTAATGAGTGCAGAAAAGGACAACCACTGCTAACGGGCTTCTCTGCATGGAAAATTTCTTCCCATTCCTGTTTCTAGTCTTAGGTGCTGGTTTATAATAACAGCCTATCAAAATATTGCACGCTGCTTCAAAAAACGTAGTCACCATCTGAGAGCTATACTTAACATCAAATGCCAAGGCAGATTTATCAGCAGCTGAGGCCTGGAGCACAGCCAGTTCATGGCACTGAAGATTTGCCCACTGCAACTCACCATCAGAGGGTGTATGTTAGAGGATGGACTCAAGCCAGATATCAAGAAGCTATGGCTCAGCAACTTGGATCAGGGTGACGGCAAACAAGGACTGGAGGAGCGGCAAGAAATATAACATTGCTGTTGCCTGTCAGAAAATAGCAATAGCAGCACCGAGGCCAACCTTAGTGTGCCAGGAGGTGAAGTGGCTTTTTTTGTTTTTTAACAAAAATGCTTACAGCCTCTAAGAGAAAATGCGACTCATAAAAAGAACTAAGCACTCTCTACAATGCAAACAGACAAATAAATATATGGAAACTCACTATGGAAATGACCTTAGTCTAACCAAGTATATCATCAAATAGAAATATTCTACATAGAAAACATGGTTCCTATATATTCTATATGGGCGTTGATCTTTGCTTCCCCAATCCTTCTAACAGTTATGTGAGTTTGTAAATCTCTGAACTGAATCCCAACTAGCCCAAAATACTTAGAATGGTTTCTGTTTTCCTGACCAAAATAATTGTACTGCATTTTTCCAATTAGGAAGGCCATGGACAATCGACTGAATGATTATAGGGACAGGATTTTACTTTCCTAGAAAGTTGTGCACAAGTTAGTAAGCATTAAATACTGACCCTTTAACAGATTAATGAAAGGATAGAGTAGAAGTCTATCCTAGCTATGGTGGCCTTCTTATAAACAGGCCACTTTCTGAGTAGAAAAAGGAGTAAGTGAGGGAAAAATCTACTGCATGCATAAGATAAAACCAAGAGACAAACAATTACCAACAGCAACAAAAGCAGATCTCAAGGACTCAGAACAACTCTGGATAACAAAAGGGTGGCAAGCAGGAAGGTAAGCATCATAGATAAAGAATATCCTAACTAAAAGAGAACGAATAGGCAATCAGAAATCCAAGGATTATACCAAGAATCTGTAACATTGAAAGAGCTCACCTATCATATTGATTTTTTTTAGGATAATATCTCATTTTGGCAAATTCAGAAATGCAACCACTTATACATAGTGCTGATGGGAATACAAATTGCTACACTGATTTAGGAAAGCAATTTGGTGATATGTTTTAAATGTTTAAAGATGTTCAGGGTTTTGACCATGCATTTCTACATCTAGAAAATTTTTCTACCTAAATCACACTTTTGTTTAAAGGAAAAGTGTGTGTGTCTCTAAGTGCTTTAAGAATGGCTGGATGAACAGTCTACAGAATACCAACTGATTCCTTCTGTGTACTGAAGAAGCAGGTAAATGTTTGTTTTGTTTTAATCTTCTTTATTTTTTTTTTGGAATCTTCTCTGATAAACAGATACTAATTCTATAATACATAAAATAAAATACACTCATATAACAACTGAAAGGGCAATAGAGTGAAAATACACACAGGTGTCAGGAAAACTTGATCACAGTTTTATGTCTCTTGTTAATTATTCTGTGGTTCCAAGGAGGCAAGAGTTAATTTTAGATGCGTTGCTTTAGACCCTGCAGTTAGGAACTGGTAAAGGGAGACTCCTAATCAAAGTGGTGAAGGCAGCAACTGAGGAGCAATAATTCCTAGTGGAAAAAAAAAATTCCAAAGCCAACAAACATCACCCTAACACAAATAGAGCCTCCAAACTCTGACTCTCATTCAAAAATATACATAGGGAGACTTAGGAGGAGTGGAGGGGAATAGCATGATATAGTCTAGGAATAGAATAGAAGAGAATAAACATTATCTTTGCTATTTCTGCTTTTCCAGGCTTCCTAAAGTACTCCACATTTCATCCATTATACCTTTTCAGCAAGGCCAGGAAAATTGTTTTAAAAAATCAAGGAAAAGGAAAACTTCAAAAACAGAATAATGCTAATTTTTTAAATTCAATGAAATTTCTTTTTCTAATAGTCTGTGAGACCTAGGAGGACAGAGGCCTAGCCTCAGTTGTCTTTTCATTTTCAGTGCTTAGCAAAGCATGTGGCTCAGGGAAGTTTGATGAAATGGATGAATGAATGAATGAATGAACAAATGAATAAACAAATAACAATTTGAATCTTTTCAATAAGTCTCTAAAACCATCCCACTTTATCCAGAAAAGTTCCAGTACTAAATCTAACCAAGTATCTTTTGAATAATATGCAAATATACAAAATAAACATAAGAATTTTCACTACTTCAATTTTATTGGTATTTGTGTTAAATTCAACTCCTACCCCCATTCATCAGGCTCCTAACAAGTCTATCAAGAGGATGCCAGTTGCCACACTTCTTTAGGTATTTCAGGGCCTTGTGCTTCATGACTGAATCATTGAGAAGAAACATTTAGGTAGTTGACCCACAGTGAATTTAACAAGAGTCTGACATGCATCAGCAGTATCAAAGCCGACTCATACACAGATGAAATTTGTGCTGACTGGGTGACAGCCTTTATTGTGGGACAGTGAGGGGCTTGAGGGCCTTTGTTGTGAATGAGAATGACAGCACTTCAGAAAGGCCTGATGCAAATTCTTTGACGGGTTATATAGTCACGTACAAAAGTATTCTTGCTGCTGTCATACATCATCATTACTTTTTAATGTCAAACCTGTATTACACTGAATAAAAAAACTAAAGAAATATTCTAGTCCTGACTGAATGTGAAATAACAAATTTAAAATGATTTTAATCCCAAATCCAGACGATGATAAAAGAAAACCAGTGACCTCTGTTGTTCTCATGCTTGTGGTTTAAAAAACAATTATATTTTATTAGCAAATATATTTTAATTTAATCATTTCAATTATTTAGCAAATACTTGAACAATATCACAGTAGCAATGGATCTATAGGGGTGTGTTCCATTTTTTCCAAGAAAATTCATTCAAGGTCAAATTCATTCTGGATTGAGTAAGTCTAGTTATCTCTGTAGGTTCCTGCCTTCATTTCTTGTTAAAAGTAGGCCATTCCCTTTTTTATTCTCAGTCTAGCCTTTCTATGAGCTAAATGCTCCTACCATAGTTTTCACACTCCATGAAACTATTGCCTACGTAGACCTCTATTTACTGCCGCCTACTGGACTTCCTTGACACTGTGTTTTGCCCACCTACCTTTGGGACACTTACTTTTTCCCTGCTTAATAACAGTAAAAGCTCTAACTTACTGAGCATAACCTAGGGCTGTCATTGCACTGGAAACTTTATACCAGTTATCTCTAATCCTCACCACAGCCCATCAAGGCAGGTAATAGCATCACTGTTTTACTGGTGAAGAAGCTGGAGCTGAGAAGACTGAGCAATTTGTCCTGGGAGATGATATACAGGAAAAGCACATGGCCTTGGAGTTAAAAAAATCTGAGGAGTCCTACCATTAACCAAGTATATGACCCTAAGCAAGTTCATTTGACCTCTCTAAGCCTCAATTTTCTCATGAGTAAAACAAGAATAGTAAAGTATAATAGGGAGTTTAGGGTGGCGGGCAGGGAGATGCTCACCTGTGGAGTTGAACCTCCTATGCCCATGCCATATAATTTTTCTTTCCTGATTAAGGGAAAAGAAAATATTAGTAATTTATAATTCCTATCCCCAGGATGGATTGCCTAAGATCACTGCATTCTCTCATTTAAGATTTTTACATGTTTTCCTGAGGGCGAATGAATGACGTACATAAATCCCACACCCTGACTTAGGAATACTTCACCTATAACATATCAGTTGCCCCAAACTATATAAGCAAATGCTTGTCCTTTTTTTAAGGCATTGCACTTTGTCATTTTTTGAGCCCAGCAGAAAGAGCCAGTAGGATTAAGACCTAGAGAGTCTCAAGATTTCTTCATTGGCCACAGCCTCTACCATCTCTGGACCTTGGAAAGGTTGTAATAAGTTGCTAGAGAAGGAGAGTCCAGAAATTCTCCACAAGTATCCAGCAGTCAGTTTCTGTGTTGCCCTCTGACTTCCACTGCAAACATTAACATTTAACAAGGCTTGACATAAGACCCTCAGACAGTTGAAATCTTTCACTTCCTAGTAGAGAGCTAAAAGTAGGCTTTGAGTACTTCATTAAAAAGAGGGAATCAAAGGTCATATGAAGACTTTGACCAGTTTTTGTCTATTCTTGTCCTGATACTTACTTCTCTTTGCAATTAAAAGGATCTCAGTCTGGCCCAGAGAAGGGAGTCATTCATAATTTTCATGAGATCCTACAGCATAATGGCAAATGAAAATAATAAAACCCTGCTCTTTTAAATGAAAAAAATATAGAATCAGAAATATGATTCTATCTTTAAGAAATTAGTCAGTTTTAATAAAAGTAGACTCTGAGGTACCCACATGAAGTTTTTGTTTATCCAGAGGCAGTGGAATACATTGCCTCTGGCAATACCACTGACAATGCCATTTTGGGTTACCAAGCTCATTGGTGGACTACCACCAGTGAGCTAGTCTCAACTCTTCCATCTTTCCTTCTTCATGGGTGTTCACCCCCCCTAAGTTTCCTGGCATACAAGGTCAAGGAGATAAGAGCACTCTCACATTTGTACAGAACTGTCTATACTAGAATATATATACATATAGTACATATTAAAAAATAAGTTTATAAATCTGTGTTTATATGTATGTGTATATGTGTGTTTATATAAACAGCAGTGTTGGGTGAACTTTGAGCTTTGTAAAATACAGAGTCATAATACATGACTGGTATTAAAAATATCAACACATTATAAATCTGTACCTGAGGCAAACTGAAAATCATTTATGATATAAACTTGCTCTGTTTTTTTTTTCTTCCTCCTTTTTCCATCTCTATCTTCTTTTTTCTAAAGTAGAAAACTCAGTGTAATTTCTGGTGCTTGAAAAGTAATATACTCTGCACAAACCACTGCAGTGGTTTGTAGGAAGTTTGTATTATTAAAAATACTTCTAACAATTTCTACCCCTAAAAACAATGCTTAGATTATTTTTAATCTTTGGTAATAATGTCTACCTCATGGGGTTGCTGCAAAAATTACGTGACATATTTACAAAGTACTTAGCATGCAATACATAATTATATGATATTCTCTATCACTTAACCTCATAAGTAATGAAACACAAACCCAGGTTTTGCCATTTTGGTCACTTAGGCAAATTAATTTACATTTTGGTACCCAGTTTCCTTGCCTATAAAAAGGAGATAATAATAGTATCTATCTCACAGGATTGTTATGAAGATTAAAGTTAATATATGAAGCATCCAGGTCAATGCCTGGCATGTAATAAAGCTCATGCATTAGATACCATCATCATCATCATTATTATTGTTCCAGGCAGGACTTTAACACACATCTATCTTTAAAACCTGCAAGCTTCTCAATGTATTGCCTACTAGCCTGAACCTAGTCTGATTTCCTGCTGCCTGAAATATCCAAAAATGCCTTCTCCCCTTGGCTTATCTGATATTCAGGTTCCCAGGTTGGGAGTAGGCTCCCTCTGGCCTTCCACCTGCTGACTAAACCTTGATTGCGGAAATAACCAAGCCTTTGACAAAGCATCTTTCCCCTCTTCTAGGGTTGCCAGATAAAGTACAGGAGACCAACTTAACTTTTAATTTTAGATAAGAAATGAACATTTTTAGTGTAAGTATACTATCTTAGTCTATCTGGGCTGCTATAACAAAATACCACAGACTAGGAGGCTACCAACAACAGAAATTTATTTATCACAGTCCTGGAAGCTGGAGGTCCAAGACCAGGGTGTTAGCATGGTTTCGGTGAAGACCCTCTCCAGGTTGCAGACTGCTGAGCTCTTTCTGGTCCTCACATGGAAGGGATGAGCTAGCTCTCTGGAGCCTCTTTTATGACGGTATTAATTTCATTCATGAGGATTCCACACTCATGACCTAATCACCTCCTAATACCATCACTCCAGGCATTAGGATTTCAACATATGAATTTGGGGGGGATACATTCAGACCACAGCATATACCCTAAATATTGCATGGAACATAATTAGATTATAAAAGTGTTTCTTGTTTATCTGAAATTCAGGTAACTAGACATCCTGTATTTTTATTTGCTAAATCTTACCAACCTACCCTATTCTAATCCAGTTCTAACATGATAAACATAGGAAGATGAACTTCTACTTCAGCATCCATTACTATGGGTCTTGTTTTTCTTTGGCCTTATTCATTTGGCGGGCAGGGGTGGGGGGCACAGTAAAGGGTGGAGGAGCTGAGGAAGACAAAACTATAGCATAGAATTTCCCATTATAATCCCAACCTTAATAGCAGCTAATTTCTTTATATAAGCGAGGTTGTTTGGGATTCTCCCCATATATTCCAAACCTTTCTTTTTTTTTTTTTTTTTTTTTTTTTTTGCGGTACACGGGCCTCTCACTGTTGTGGCCTCTCCCGTTGCGGAGCACAGGCTCCGGACGCGCAGGCTCAGCGGCCATGGCTCACGGGCCCAGCCGCTCCACAGCATATGGGATCCTCCCAGACCGGGGCACGAACCCATATCCCCTGCATCGGCAGGCGGACTCTCAACCACTGCGCCACCAGGGAAGCCCCCAAACCTTTCTTAACACATAAATCTCTCACAACAAATAATGTTACCAAGTTTAATAATCTTAACATCAATACTTTCTATTTTATTGAAGTCAATGTCTCTTTCCTTTTAAAGTTTGTATGATTTCAAAAAGTCTCTGGGATCTTAACAATAGAACAAAATTTCAAAAGCCATCATCATCATCATCACCATCATCATCTCCTGAGGACTGAGAGGGTATCTCAAAAGGCAAAAGTCATGTGGTTTGGGAACTAGCAGCAGGCATAGCTTAAAATATAGGCTGAAACTCAAATGCCTACACTGCTAGTCAGGTAACTTAAAATGAGTTAAGTCAGCTGTGGAAGAGAATTTGCATACATGCTATGTGCAAGAGAATAAGAAACGGAAAGCATACACCTCAACTGAAAGGGACAATAGACCCTGTGTTGCCACATCGTTTGATTTTTTTTTTTTTAAGAGAAGCCAAAAATCCTGACGTTTATGTGAAATCCTTCCATTGACTTTTATTTATAAAACATCATGCAGGCCTAACACAATATATATATAAGAGGTAGCCTTTCTCTCCACACCCTCTCCAGCATTTATTGTTTGTAGATTTTTGGATGGTGGCCATTCTGACCGGTGTGAGGTGATACCTCATTGTGGTTTTGATTTGCATTTTTGTAATAGTTAGTGATGTTGAGCACCTTTTCATGTGCCTCTTATCCATCTATATGTCTTCTTTGGTGAAATGTCTATTTAGGTCTTCTGCCCATTTTTTAACTGGGTTTTGTTTTTTTGATATTGAGCTCCATGAGCTGCTTGCATATCTTGGAGATTAATCCTTTGTCCATTGCTTCATTTGCAAATACTTTCTCCCATTCTGAGGGTTATCTTTTGGTCTTGTTTATGGTTTCCTTTGTTGTGCAAAAGCTTTTAAGTTTCTTTAGGTCCCATTTGTTTATTTTTGTTTTTATTTTCATTAACTAAAAGTAGAACTACCATATGACCCAGCAATCCCACTCCTGGGCATATACCCTGAGAAAACCATAATTCAAAAGGACACATGTACCCCAATGCTCATTGCAGCACTATTTACAATAGCCAGCTCATGTAAGCAACCTAAATGTCCAACAACGGATGAATGGATAAAGAAGGTGTGGTACATATATACATTGGAATATTACTCAGCCATAAAAAGGAATGAAATTGGGTCATTTGTAGAGGTGTGAATGGACATAGAGTCTCTCAAACAGAGTGAATGAAGTAAGCCAGAAAGAGAAAAACAAATATATATTAACACGTATATGTGGAATCTAGAAAAATGGTACAGATGGACCTATCTGTAGGGCAGGAACAGAGACGCAGACGTAGAGAATGGACATGTGGACACAGGAGGGGAAGGGGAGGGTGGGACGAATTGGGAGATTAGGTTTGACCTAAATACACTACCATGTGTAAAATAGATAGCTAGTGAGAACCTGCTGTATAGCACAGGGAGCTCAGCTCAGTGTTCTGTGGCGACCTAGATAGGTGGGGTGGGGGGGTGGGAGGGAGGTCCAAGGGGGAGGGGATATAGGTATACATATAGCTGATTCACTTCATTGTACAGCAGAAACTAACACAACATTGTAAAGCAATTTTACTCCTATATATATATATATATTATATATATATATATATAAACATAAAAAAAAAGAAAGAGGTAGCCTTTCAAGCCTTGCTCACAGCTTCCGAAATTCAAGTTCCTTGAACTTCAGCAAATTTGGTCCTTATGGATACTTTAGGAAACGCATTAATAATTGAATTTTTAATTACTGATAAATGTAATTCATTTTGAGTCTTCAAAAACAGTTTTCCATTCAAAATAAACATTGGTTTATTTTTTAAACACTGCCATTCAACATTTTGGTTAAAGGCAGTTCTGCTTTTCGAATCTAGGTTCGTAGACACCATGGGTCTGTCATTGTTTCCTATGCATCCACAGACAGCTGAGGAAAATGGCCATTATGCTGATTCTGAGTCATTTAAAAATGCACATTTTTAAACAAAGATGCTTTAACAGAGCTTTCTTTCTTATTAAATTAATAGAATATTACGCCTGTTGCTTCCATAAAATGTTATTTTTAGTATAAATGTAAGGCCTAGGAAAGTCATTGTAGAGACATAAACTATTGAATGCTTTTCAGTTTAAACATATCTTTACTGTAATCATTTTTCTTTATATTTCCTGCAAGGTCATCTGAAATGCATTCTCCAGGATGGGTAAATAGTCCCTAGTATAGCTAGTACTTGGTCATATGATTCATGGGGTTTTACACTGCTTGGGTAAGAAATCATTTAAAGTGCTGAGAACTGGTGACTGTAACATGGAAGTCCATCATGGGAATTCCAGCTGCTGCGTTGACTACCTGGGTTTCTGATTAATTACTCAGATAAATAGATAAATATGCAATTACTTTGAGCCAAGGCAACAGAAAAAATCCTTTCTGTCACCCGATTAGGAACAATGAGTTGTGCCCTCAGAAGCCTGCTGTTACTCATCACCAATGCCTCCGGTGCAGGTGTTGTTGTTTTAAGAAATGAAATGCTTTTGGTGAACATGAGTTTTTAAGTTTTTTATTAACTTTACAAAAAAGAAGAAAGAAACTAAATGGAAGATTTAAAGGCACTGAAAACTAATGCTAGGATAAATCTTTTGTGTTCCCATATCTTTATGGTAACTGGAAAGACTACAAGCTTTGGAATAAGCTCAGATGCAGGTTCAAATCTGCCTCTTAGTGCAACGAGCCCAGAGACAGGACAGAGATTGTTGTGTCATGGTGACGAAGTGCTGCTGATGCAGGCCAGTGACAAATGCGACGGGCATTGTCTGTGTGGGGCTAGAGGCCCCAGGGGTGGCAGGGAGGCTGCCAGCAGGGGCAGCGGTGGGTCTTCAAAAAAAAAAAAAATCTGCCTCTTAGCAGACCTCGAGAAGTGTCCATTAATGACTCTAAAGCCTCAATTTCTTCATCAGAAAATACAGGTAAGAATACCTACTCAGCAGTATTCTTATAAGAATTAAATGAGCACAATGTCTACTTAAGGGCATGATTTATATCCCTATACATATATATTTACCAAGTACCTCTCTCCATGAAATAAATGCACCTAGAAAATGAAATCCTCCTAAGGGAAATGAAGCTCACAGGATGAATGCAACTCCTAAATGTAATAAAAATGCTCATTATATATTTGCCGCCTGATTTCCTCTTCATGTTTAGTACTGTCTGCCATGTGCCCAGAACCACTCGTATATTAGAAATATTCACTGTTAAAGGAAAACTATTTCTCTACTCACAGCACTTCCGAAGTCAAATGTGTGGGGATTTTTTCCCATGTTGATCAACTTTCCAACTCTCTGAACACCAACTAACTGTCCTATAACTTAATTCAATACCAGGACTTAGCGTCCAGCTCCACAGGTTTAGGGCTCAGTCTAAAAGCCCTCACTTCAGATGTCAGTCACAAGTAATGGGTCTGCCAGGACTTCCCTGGTGGTCCAGTGGGGAGTGCTTCCACTGCAAGGGGCACAGGTTCGAGCCCTGGTCAGGGAACTAGGATCCCACATGTCATGCGGCAAAAAAGAAAGGATCTGTCCAACTTGGCTGCAAAGTCAGGAGCTCCTACAAACCTTCCCCCAGGTTAGAATGGCTCATAAAACTCAGGGAAACATTTACTTATATTTATCCATTTATTGTGAAGGATACTATAAGGGATGCAAATGAACAACCAGATGAAGTATATAGGGTGAGATCCAGAAAGATCCAAAGCACAGGAATTTCTGTCCCCTTGGAGTTGGGGTGCACCACCCTCCCAGCATGTGGATGTGTTCACCAACCCAGAAGCTCTCCAAACCCTGTGGTTTAGCGTTTTTATGGAGGTTCCATTATACAGGCACGATTGATTAAATCACTGACCATTTGTGGTTAATTCAATCTTTAGCCCCTTTCCCCTTCCCAGAAGTCAGGGAGTGAGTGGGGCTGAAACTTCCAACCCTCTAAATGTTCCTTGATCATTTTGGTGAACAGCCCTCATCCTGAAGCTATCTAGGCGCTGCCAGCTACCAGTCATCTCACTAGCATACAAAAAGACACTCACATGGCTTAGGAAATTACAAGAGTTTTAGGAGCTCTGTGCCAGGAACTAGGGACAAAGATCAAATATCCTATTTTTTAATTATATCATAATATCACACAAACCCTGAAGAAAGGCCCAGGAGTGTCAGGAGACAGGAAAGAAAAGCCAGTAAGCCCATGTCTTGGAGGGTAGTAAGCTAGAAGACAACACCTTCCCTAAAAAATTTTAAGTATCTCGAGCAATATGGGCTTATATCTTTCAAGCAAGCAAGGTACAAGCACGGAGGTTAGCGATCAGGATGGGGACAGAGCAGGGCCTTTGCCCCTCAAATACCCCAAAAGCACACTCAGCTGGTGGTGTTTTCCTCACACAGGAGAAACCAAGCATGAAATACACATGTAATCCAATTCAATTCCAGAAACAATTCGATCACCTATTTGGAACAAAGAGACTGTATGTTTCTCACAGAAGCACATTTAAGGAGAGCTGAGCCATGTTTAAATTTTGACAATGCTACAATTCTTTGGGGACCAGCTGTCCAAGGAAAAGCAGCAAGCCCATGACATTCCCTGAACAGATAATGGCCGCCTGTCAGATCCTTGTTCACGGCACACACTGACTGCACAGAGCAGTAGCAGTAGCATAAGATGGAGCACATTGATATCCTACACAGGGAGGAAGGTCTAAACAACAAGAATTTTATTTGTTTCTGGTCAATTCTTTAGCCTGTAAGGAACTCAAGGTAACCTCTGTGGGGGAAATGGCTGGGGAGAGAGGATTGTAAAGCTATTGCCTCAAACATAGAGGTAGCTTAGTGGACTGACCTTTCAGTCACGCCCAGAGGTCACATGGTCTCTCATTCCATCTCTGGGAAAAATCTGTGTGCTAGATTATAATTTCACTTTTTCATAAATCCTCATGGCCCCAACCCTACCATGTAGTTCCCCTTTTTGCATCCTTTTCATCGCATCCTCCATTTTTAATTGCAAGGATCACCCATGTTTTATAATGAAAAGTACTAGGAGAGAATCTGATATTCCAAACTCATCTCTTCCTGTCATTGCATGCAAAGGTTACTACCCAGACTAGCTGACCTTAGGTCAAGGTGACCACTCTTGGTCAGTCAGTTGAAAGAGAGAGACTAGGGAGGGAAGAATCAGTGGTTTGCCCCAGACCATGGTTATGAGCCTGCATGCTGGCAAGCTCACTGATGGCCTTATCTATACACCCCTGAAAGGGTAAGTGTAAAAGAAAGGGCAGCATTTCCTGGCTCACTAAGCCTAACTGTTATTGTGAACAATAGAAGTTGTCAAAAGGTATATAGACAGCTGTGATTGATAATGTTTGGAACTTTCTTCTCTAAATTCCAGGAATTTTAGAATCACATTTAAATGCAAAGTTCAAAGTTTCAGAACACATAAAATTACTTAGAGCAAAAATAAGATTAGTACCCAATAAAGGTCCATTGGACTTAAAATGAAAAACTGGACATGTTTTCCTTTTGAATTAGACAATATCAACTTGTCAAACATATGAACCAAAATATTGAGTAAAATGAGTTTTACACAGCCTTGTTAAGGTTTTTTCATATTCTCTAAATGAGATAAAAAATTTCCCAAGTCAGGTAAATAAAATAAATAAAATATGCAGTGTTATCTTAGTGCTCACCACATAATAACTTTTTGGTTTTTTTCTTTTTGGCCACACCACACGGCACGTGGGATCTTAGTTTCCTGACCAGGGATCGAACCCGCGCTTCCATGGAAGTGCCAAGTATTAACCACTGGACCTCCAGGGAAGCCCCCATAATAACTTATTGATCTCACATCTCAAAAGGACAGTGAGTGATATATCCTTTTAGATGTTTTTTAAATGATAATGAAAAGTGAATCTTAACAATAAAAATGACCATACTGATTACTTCCCACTTTGAAGAGATAAACAGGTAAATGAGACAGCTGGAGTTTCAAGGAGAGTAACGTGAAGGAAATCTGACACTTGGCTACTATTTTACTTGCCCACAGAAGGAGTGATTTTGATACCAAAGGTTGAAATAGGCTTTTCTAGGAGAAAAAAAATCACAAAAGAAATTCAGTCAGAATAAGAGATGAAGGCATATATTGACTGAAGAACAGCTCTGCTGGATAGCTCTAAAATGGGAATATATGGACATGGAGTTTAATCACAGGTTCCTTAAAGGTCAGGGGAAAGCAGGCAATGAACAAGAACTGCTTTTTGAACAGCTTAAACTATAAGAATGTTCCAAACATAAGAGTTAAGCTTAGGAACAAATAGGTTACTCACTTTTGTATTTTATTATTTCTAAACCATCATTTAAGAATTTGGGTATTGTTTACCTATGGCACTAGGTTTACTTTATTCCCTACTACCTTTTGCCCCTCTTATCAAGATTTCACAACAGAATATTGTATCATTTTGGGGGGATTAGTTCTAAATTACCACATCTTTTTTGTAACCTAACACATATGCCAATTATCTTAGTTTTACCAACGTCTAATTCCCATAGCTGGTAGAGACAAACAAATCCATTTTCATTTCCTTCTTTTGATTTGTAAAACAAACTTTTTATCATTCATATTTGTATCTAAAAGCACTAAATTCCCTTTATCATTGTGTATACTCTAAGGGTGACCATAACAGGCTCCTCCGTGTAGCCATAGCAACACCCAGGGCTTTAAAATGGCCAACTGTGGCTAGTGATCTTAATTCTTTTCCATAACAAAAACACTATCTGATACATATATCCCCTTGCAAAATCATTTGCTGTTACTATTGCTTTTTCTCTCCTGAAATGTTATCTTCCTTCCCTACCATTGCTTAATGTACTAGCCCACTAATCTTCAAGACCCTGGACTTTATCTTTTTTCTGTGCTTTGAAAAAAATATATCAATAGGGCTTCCCTGGTGGCGCAGTGGTTGAGAGTCCGCCTGCGGATGCAGGGGACACGGGTTCGTGCCCCGGTCTGGGAGGATCCCACATGCCGCGGAGCGGCTGGGCCCGTGAGCCATGGCCGCTGAGCCTGCGCGTCCGGAGCCTGTGCCCCGCAACGGGAGAGGCCACAACAGCGAGAGGCCCGCATACCGAAAAAAAAAAAAAAAAAAAAAAAAAATATATATATATATATATATATCAATAAAACACAAATGAGAAAGATAAAGAAAAATAAACACTGCATTATTTATGCTGACAGTAAATAACCAAGGCAGGGTGAGAAGAGAGCTGTCATCAACAGCAACATGACCAATGACAACAGGAACACAAATTTGTCACTGGCTTTCTGTCCAGTATCTATAATTTTCTCTCTGGCTAAACATTATTTATTTGATAAGGTTTAATTATTAGATAATATTCATTAGTTATCAGCATTGTGTACATTGTTCTATTCAGAGAAGTGAAGATAAAATAGATAAATTGCACAACAGATACAGATCACAAAAGATGCAGGGTAGAGTGGAGAACATTCCAGAAAGCAGGAAGAGCATGTGCAAAGACACAGAGGCATCGGGGAGAGGGAGGATGCAGCCTGTAGCAGTAGAAACTGAAGGATGTTTGATGGTTCACTAAAGGTCAAGATGTGCACAAGAAGTAGTAACAGGCAGTCAGATGAGTCTGTGAAAGAAGGCAGGGATGGCAAGGCCACGGCAGAATAAAATTCAGATGGCTGGCAATGGTTGGCAAACATTCCTGTCAAAGGCCAGACAGTATGTATTTTAGGCATAGGTTCAGGCCACCTATGGTCTCTGTCACAGATTCTTATTTGGTTTTTTGTTTTTCAAAGTGTGAAAACCATGCTCAGCTCACAGGCAGTACAAAAGCAGGCCAGGGCTAGACTTGGCCCATAGGCCTCAGTTTGCTACTTCTGCTGTAGTCAATTGTTTACCTTGTCATATTGCCAGAAGCTCCAGGCACTGGAGAGAGAAAGAGAAACCTCAGAGTTACTTCAAAGGAGCTAGCACTACAATGAAGGATAAGTTGAGGTGGCCTAAAAACAATCCACCTGGCTGCCCAGGATGGGCTGTAGTGATATTACTGTCCCCCCATCCCATGGTTCATTTTAGTTTTTGAACGCTGAGGTGGCAGAGAATAATGCATAACTGAATATTTTGGAAAATAATACATACACAGGCACAGATTTAGGTTTCTTAGTATGATAACAAGTTTTTTGATCTTTAGAATTACTTGTACTCTAGCTATCAAAGAAAGGCTTTGCTTTCAGAACCAGATCACCATGCAGTGAGTGCAATGTCCTTTTGCATTATAATTCATAGCCTCCTTTGAAAAACCTTCTGAGTAGAAATCTTACCTGAGCAGTATTTTATCCTTCCTGCTTACTGTATCCATTTCACAAAATAAAAAGTCTCATACACAGAAATGAGGGGCTTAGCTATAGAGATTTTCAGGTATGTTCAGTGAACCTAAATTAGCTCACAACACATGCCGACAGACAATGGGGGCATATCTCCCTGCAAAGAACAAGCACCATATCTGTTTGGAAGACTCTCCATAAAAGATGAGGAAAAGAGGGCACTCTGCAATTACAGCTCACAGTTTTTTCCTTTGCCACCTGTATATCAGTAGCTAGAGGGGTAGCCATCAGACTGACTTAGTACTCACCCCGGGGCACCAACATCCTCCCTATTGTGAGTCTAACCGGGTGATAGAGCCCAAAGTCTTCCTGTGTCTGAGGCACATCCCGAGGCTGCTTCTATGCTTAAAAAATCAAGGTTTGTACTCAACGCAGACATTAGACACCCCAGTTTCCAACATGCTAGCTCTACCCCATGTCAATTAATAGTTCACCAGAATCTAATTTTAACTAACTAAAAATTTCAACAAACTAGAACACAACCATCACATATTTCTGTATCTGGGGGAATAAACAAGAGTCTTAATAAAAAGAAAACACAATGAAAATTTTAAAAGAATAAACAGGGGCTTCCCTGGTGGCGCAGTGGTTGAGAGTCCGCCTGCCGATGCAGGGGACACGGGTTCGTGCCCCGATCCCGGAAGATCCCACATGCCGCGGAGCGGCTGGGCCCGCGAGCCATGGCCGCGGAGCCTGTGCGTCCGGAGCCTGTGCTCCGCAACGGGAGAGGCCACAGCATTGAGAGGCCCGCGTACAGCAAAAAAAAAAAAAAAAAAAAAAAAAAAAAAAGAATAAACATAAAAACACAGTTCAAAAACTTAGAAATGAACACAAATTAAGGAAAGCATACAATTAAAAATAGGAAGAACTGACCTTAGAACATGACATGGTTCTATTTTGATTTTACCCAGCTAACAACCATAATCAGAAATGTGAAGTCTCGAGAGCTCTGAGAAGTGGGCGGCCTGCTTCTCTGCCGCGGGTGCAGCTCCCTCACCTGAGGCGGACCCCACTTTCCCTGGCATGAGCCGGCGCCCCTGCAGCTGCTCCCCACAGCGCCCCCCCCCCCCCCCGGTTCCTGCCACTGCAGCTACGGCGCCCTCGCCCTTCGGATGGTTGTAAAGAAGAAAGTCCCACTTTCTGCATCAAAATGAAGTGGGATTTTAACTATTACCACGTTCATTCTGGAATTAAACCGCTAAAGCCTGATGACAGAAGACAAGGCTCCTACACTACTTCATATTTGGAAGGTTCTTATAAAGACTGCATTAAAGACTATGAAAGGTTACCAGATTTTGGGTCACCGACTGTGAGCCCCAGGATTGTAGAACTTGAAACTGAAAGCAAACCCTGGCATAATAAGGAAAATCAACACGTACGACACTTAACAGTTCAAATGACATAGAAGAACTAGAGACCAGTGGACCTTATGAAGACAGTGGCTACTCTTCATTTTCCCAACTAAGTGGCCTCAATGAACATGAAGACAGTAGCCTTCACCTGGTGGAAAATTTCAGTGACGGTCCATAATCTTGCCCACTATGGACGCAAAGCGCAGACCAAGATCCCAACAAAAACTTGCTGCCGGTTCTTCATTCTGAAAAAGTGGTTTGTTCAACGTTAAAAAAAATGGTAAACGAAATCCTAAAATAGATTGGGAGAAGCTGAGGGAATTTATATCCAGTGGAAACTTTAGACTACGGAATATAATTGGCAGGAAAACAGGCCTAAAGTGTGTAGATATTCTCAGTGAACTCTTTCGAAGGGGACTCAGACATCCCTTAGCAAATATTTTAACACAGCTCAGTGATATGGACTTAATCAAGTAAGTATTATTGTTTTGAGTTCATTAGTGTAACCCATGAACATTTTTGTTAGGTGGCTCAGCACCACCAGCTCATGCAAAGACATAGTAGGGGGGTTTCCCTGGCGGCGCAGTGGTTGAGAGTCCGCCTGCCGATGCAGGGGACACAGGTTAGTGCCCCGGTCCGGGAAGATCCCACATGCCGCTGAGCCTGCGCGTCCGGAGCCTGTGCTCCGCAACAGGAGAGGCCACAACTGTGAGAAGCCCGCGTACTGCAAAAAAAAAAAAGACATAGTAGGGTAGTCTTGCACTATTGTTTAATTGAGGTGATGACTTTTGTCTGGTTGCTGGTATTTTACTACCTATGTGTCACTAAGAGGAAAGAAAGATAATTTTTAGAGTATGCATTTAATCCACTTATTTCAAATTTCATATTTATGCTATTAGAAAACTATTTCTGTTAGATTGGGATCTTTGTTCCTTTGGTTCTGAAATTGTTCATAGGTAAGCTACATCTTTTAGTCTTAACTATAAAACAACAGCCTAGGTCTGGTGTACAGGTCCTATAGGCATTATGATTTTTGTCACACTTGAAAATATAAAATAATTTCTGTTTTTTTTAGGCCATTTTCAAATTTGACAGTAAATTTGACAGTGATGAAAATACAGAAACCCACAAATGGGTCTGATTATTACTGTCTCTTAGAAACCTTATACTGAGTCCTCTTTCTCATTCCACCAAAGAAAACCTGTTAGGATGAGGTAACTGAGAATTAAGATGATTATCTAATCTATTGAATTAGATTGCCTCCAACTCAACTGGGTTCATTTTCAGCTTTTTGAAAACTTTTTAGAGGCACTCTGTGTTACTTTACACTGGTCCATGAAATATAGCTGAAGCAAAACAGACATAAGTAAGTATTGATTTTTATTATTGGCCAGCTTCTTGAGAGATAATTGACATCACAACATTTTTGTTAACAAAATGGATTTTTTAAATTGATTTCTACTAATAGCAGTGTGTCCTCAACTTCTTTGAAATTTGTCTAATGTTAATAAATAACCAAGATGGTGCCATATATACAATGGGGCTTCTTATTTGATATTTGCGGATATTGTGAAAAAATGAAGTACTAAGTGTAGTGGTTCTTAAGCCTGGATCCACTTAGAATTACTTAACGGTGAGCTTTTAAAAATAATACAGAGCCCTGGCCCCCATTTTAGATCAATTAAACCCAAGTGACTAGGCATGGGCCATCCTTAAATCTTAAGTTCATGCCTCAGGCAATTCTAATGCATAGACAGGTTTGAGAAGCACTGCTAATAGAAATTTCTTTTTTGCACTGTTAATGTTTCTGTAATATATTCATCTTAGCTCTTTGTGGTGCTTTGTTTGCTTTATAATCATTTACTTTTCCAGTGTGTCTAAAGTGAGCACAACTTGGAAGAAGATTCGAGAAGATGATAAGGGGGCATTGCAATTGTACAATAAAGTGATACAAAGAATTACCATTAAAAAAAAAGAAATGTGAAGTTTCATTTATGTTTTGTATTTTTTTAACATCTTTATTGGAGTATAATCATTTTACACTGTTGTGTTAGTTTCTGCTGTATAACAAAATGAATCAGCTATACGTATACATATATCCTCAAATCTCCTCCCTCTTGCATCTCCCTCCCACCCTCCCTATCCCACCCCTGTAGGTGGTCACAATCATTAATGTTTAAGTGGGCAAGAGAGTCTATGAAAAACAGCTCTATCTATTGCAAAGCTTATGTTCATTATTCAAGACACACAAAAGAAGCAACAAACAAAATGTTATAAGGTACCACTATACCAAGTACCATAC
Source organism: Mesoplodon mirus (assembly GCF_964341445.2). Taxonomy (NCBI): domain Eukaryota; kingdom Metazoa; phylum Chordata; class Mammalia; order Artiodactyla; family Ziphiidae; genus Mesoplodon; species Mesoplodon mirus. The sequence continues at coordinate 50,878,830 of NC_138984.1, forward strand.
TAGATATAGAGATATAAAAATGACTAAAAGATGTCTTGTGCCCTTTCACTATAGCCCAGTGGAGGAGAAGATACATATGAATAGAGTAAAATGGAAAAAAATACCATTAAAACGGTATGTGTAAATTATTGGAGTAACCTAAAGAAAGAAAAAATAAAGCCTTCACAAAGGTGACATCTGAACTAGCTCATTTGAAACTGTGATTTACTACACAAATGAAATGTCTCATCATTCTATTTATAACAAGAAATGTACATTCTTAGTCGGATGAGGTAAACCACACATGCTCCCTGAACTGCCCACACCACATCAGCCCCTGTGGGCCTTTGTCATACCTCTGGATTCCTCAAGGTCACCAGAGTGAACAGTGTCTGTGGCGGCCAAAGCACATCCACACCGGGGCAATAAATAGGTCAGTGACCACAAGTGTGTAATGAGTTTAAAAAGTGTCGAATATTTTGGAAGAGAAAGAAATTTAAAGGAGAGAAACTCTCCAAACAGTCTGTAATAACCTATAAGAATATTTCTGAGAGACCTTAATGGACTTCAAAACAGAGAATTTGACAAGTTGAATCATTGGTTCAAAGGAATAAATCCCAGATACTCTGTAGATATCATTTTCCAAAACTCTGACTTTTGAGAACTCAAACATTTTCTCCATAATAATTACCATCTTTCAGGTCCATTAGTTTCATGGATGTTGTCTATTGTTATTTTCTTCTGTCTCTCCTCCTTTCCATGAGAAACTGCTTCTTATTCCCAATCCTCAAAATTTTTTAAGTTTTATTTTTGAAATATTATTAACCCAAATAAACTATATTAACCCAAATAAACTAAATAAACTATATATACAAATATCCCTTCTTTTACTGATACAAAATAAGGATGACATCTTCTCAAGTTTACTAGTTAAGAACAGAAAGGTACAAATTCATGGTAGGTTTCATTTTTACTTGATTTGACTTGTTACATGTTTAAAATTTTGGCAAAAATAATCCAACTAACAAAATAATTTAATTGACAAAATGGAGCATATTCCCTACATTCCTGTTTATTGCATGAAAACAAGTGATGTTAAGTGATATTAAGCAGGCTCTGTGCTAGCCACTGTCTTTTATGTTGCCTCATAAGCATCATCTCAGAAATTATCACATATTCAAGCACTTTCAGACACTGGTTAGTAGGTGGACATACTGTTAATATAGGTATGATGTTCAGTGATGTTCACCTTTTTAGTGATAGGAAACCAACACTTAATTTATGCTCACTCACCTAGAATGGAGCCTATGTTTGGTCCAGACCACACCCTAAAACATACTGGGCCAGCCATGAGGAACTGATTTTCAGTCTGGAAGCATCAGTGGACCACAGTGGTTGTCTACAGTGGGCATTACTCTAGTTGTTGGTAAGCATATTGCACAAGTTGTTGAATAGTTTTAATATCATCCCCGCAGAATGTGATCAGCCAAGGCAAGCCCTTCTCTTAATAATCAACAGCACATGAAAAAGTTTTGATAACGCCTTCTCTCAAATTTTACATGGGCTACCTTAGCCCCTAATGATAAACATTCAGTGCTAAAGATCTCTCATTTCTTCTCAGAGCAGAGAGAGATTTTTATTTTATTACTCCAGTTTCTTTTTAGTCTGCCAGCAAATAATTATTATCACCCTCAAAGTGAAAATAAGTTTCAAAAGGTATGAGCAACCCCTTGGAAACTTCCCATGTATGAAATTGGCATAATCAGCAATCAGCTTCTAATTAAACATCAGTTGTCATGACATCAGTACAGTCTTGTTAAATCAATTAATTAATTTCTTATTAGATACCATTCAGGATAGGAATCATGCTCTGTTTTTATGTTCAAAAATTAAATCACACCTAAATTTTTATGCCATTATATAATATCTTATTAATTGCTTTAAATCTCCTCCTATTATTACTCTTGTATACAGCTCTCTTACCTTCCCAGCTCAGCTCACTCTGATTTTCAAGGTTATCATACAATTTCCACTCTTTTATTTGACTCAGCACTCATAATTAATCCTTACTTGACAATTGTATATATCCTCCCAATTTCTCCTTCTATCAGGTGAATATGGTCTCAACTCCCAGAATCTTATCAAATAAATTATATCTGGGCCTATTCCATCTGGATCATCCCAGGTCAATGTATTCTCATCAAGTGTTTATTCTTTTTTCCTATCTATATCTTAGTTATCTTTTTTTAAATGCTAGGAACAAGTATATGAAATTTTGTTTAGTTATTCAAAGTTTCATAAAGTTTTTTGACAGCTCCAACTATTATTATTGTTTTCAAAGAATGCGACTTATTATTCCACGCATCATAGATAACTTTTTCTTAGTGTTCATTAAAATGATAGAATAGCTCTAATCTCTACCTGCCTGCCATTTAAATGAAGAACTAAGTTATTTGCATCATAGCTGCCATCACCTACAATGCTGAGACTCAATCAATTTGGCATTTTGAGTTAATTCATGGCAGTAAGAAAAATGGTAATGACTCACTTCTTTTTTCTGTGCTTGTCAGATATTTCTACAGAAAGGAAAAGAATATTGTGCTAACTTTCTTGTTGGACACTCATTTGCAAATACCACAGATCTCAAGTAATTGACAGTGTAATGAAAAAAACTAAATTTTCATTACAAACTGTACTTCCTTTTCTTCTACAGAAAAAAAATCTATCAAAGTAATGGCAAAAATTCAATGACTGTTTCTGGCAAAGGAATGTTTTAAGTATCTACATACAAACCAGTATGTACCAACTGCAGCCCATCTTCAGAGCTTACCAGATTTAAAAAATAATGGGTGTAAATCTCAAGATTTGAAAACTTCTGTGGTTGGTACTTAACTGCTGTTCCATTTTGGCTGACATAGGAACTAAAAAACTCAAAAAAAGACACACTTTTTTACAATAGCAAACTTTTAACAGCATTAAAGTTTATGAGACATCTGACTTAAATCCAGTTTTGAGAAAAGTTCCATTAGGAACTCAGAGAAAATGCTAAGCAGGAGCTTGAAGACCTTGTTAATGACCCTTTAATGGTATTTTACATGTTGGTGTCACACTCCATATTGACAGATTTTGACAGCTTAATAATATCCTTGGTGAATCAGAATCAATTTATGCTTCAGACCTATGACTCTCTTATGCAACTAATGAAGTAATTACTGCTCCTTCCTTCTCAGGAGAAAGTCTTTACATGGTACTATGTAATAATATAAAATCTCATGCTGCGACCCACAATAGCATCCTGAAAATTCTCCCTTCCAGGATACAATTTGTTGAGTTTTCAGTAAATAAAATATAAACATTTAGCAAGGTATTTATTGCCAAAGAAAAGATAATAATTGCTAGTATAGGCTAAAATGTGTTATTTTAGAATTGCTAGCTTCCAGCTTGCAAAAGGCAGCAAAAGTTGAAGTAAAAATACTGAAACATTATGTATTGATATAAAGTTCTTTTTATGGAACTTCCAGAATATTGATCTCATATCTTGACCTCTGAAAATTAATTTATCAAGTAACTTCAACTCTTCAGAAACTTTCCAAAACTCAAATGTAGCCACAATATCCAATTATAAATATACCAGAATTTAGCATTCAGGTTTATTTATAAAAATATTCTTTCCAATATTACTTAGACTAGCTTTGATCTACAACAATTTGCATATCTACTACATTCAAATACTACTATAAACCATCTCACACTTAGATTTATTCACAGAAAAAATTTATTCTGAAATAATTTTGCTATAAATGTTAATCAACCATGGGAACAGATGTATATGTATAACTGATTCACTCTGTTATAAAGCAGAAAACTAACAATTGTGAAGCAATTATACTCCAATAAAGTTGTAAAAAAAAATATGTTAATCAACCAAAGAACTAAAACCAGCTTATGCAAAGTGCAACTATCAGAATTCACAGAGGAATGTCATTCTAATCTTGCTCTTTTGTAGAAATGGACTCTGATTTTGTTATTAATGTTGTGGTTGGAACTATTCTAGACCAAGGAACACAAACTATTAATGTGAATGAACCGTTCTGAGTAGTATCTTAAGAAGCTAGTTTGAGAAAGATCCATGTCATCATGTTTTCATGCTGTTCATCTGCCATTTAATTGGCTATTGGCTATAGGAAGTCTGTCAAAGCTAAAACAAAGTCCTCTGTAACTTTGGGTCTGATATTTGGGAAAAAAACAAACCCAACTATTATAATCACTGTAATAATTACATAACTAGTACATTTTGGGTCTATAACAGAACAAATTTATAGAAAAACTAAAAAAAATTTTTTTCAATTTTAAAAAGGCCAATCTCGGAGCCCCGCTCAATGTCACTAAGCCTGGGCTCAAAAATAACTCAAAAAGAGCTCATGACCAAGCAACTGACAGCCACACTTGGGGATAGGAGGAGGGAGTTGTGTTGAAGAAGGTCCTTACATACTAAAGCTGGAAGGGGAAATGAAAGAGAAAGGAAGTCTCATTTATTTAGCAAATACTATATGTCAGATCTATACTGACTGTCTTAATCCATAAAAAGCTGCCTTAACCAATGTTTACAATGACCTTGTGAGAAAAGTAAGACTAACCTTATTTTACAGAAAACAAAATCACTTATCCAGGGGAGCAGCTGTAAAAGATAGAGCTGAAGCAGAAATCCAGCTCTCTTCATCCCAGAGACCTCCATCTTGTCACAAGTCTATGCGAGGGGAATTTTCCCTGTACAGGAAGAGAGGATGATTTAGGGCATCAGTCTGTATCTCCATCACCCACTCAAAGATTGCCATGAGTTCTTGATCTATTTGGTGGTCCTCCTGAGCCCTGAATTTCTAGAAAGAAAAATTTAATAATTTGCTTTTGGTTACTTAGTAATCTCTGACACCATCATTGAACACTTTATTAGTGACTTTTCTCCCTGCAGCACCCAAGAATCACTGCTCTGTACCCAAATGTAACATAATACTAATGGTGCTATAAAATCAGGTACAAATAAAAAAACTTTCTCTCTTATCACAACCAACTTGAGCAGTACTATAGGCATAAGAATGCAACCTCTCAGTGTTTGCTATTAAAGTAAAAAAATAATTCTATTTTCATATTGTAACAGCTTCCCCATAATGAAAGATCTGTGAACGTGCCATTAGTTAGAAATAAGTGCAGTAGCTTGAAGATGACCTTAATGGACATGTATGATACTTGAAGTGTTGTGAGACTAACTAGCTATATCAATTTAATAAATAGCCCATCAAAAATGCTAGAACACTTTATCCACTGATTTTAAAGATAAAAGTGCCATTTTAAATTTCTTACACATTAGGTGAAATATACAAATAATAATAACAATAATAATTACTTGTATTTGCTTCTTAATATAATGTATACCATGCTAAAATTTTCTTTTCTCAATTTTGTTCGATGATTCATATTCCAATAAACTTAAATAACTATAACTTTAACCTTCCCCAGAGCAAGTTTCTATTTGTTCAAGTATCTCTCTTAGTCCAGTCAAGAAAAGGAGGTAATTAAATTTGATATAGTTTGGGGACCATGGCTAAAACTATCAAGCCCTGAAAATCCTCTTTAATGCTAAATCCAGAATGCTAAACCACAGATCTTTCCAGCATATGTCTTTTTTAAAATAAGACAACCTTGAATTTCTCACTTTCCCCTTGACATTTCATCCCAATCACATCTCAGTAACCAGTTAAATGCTTTCACTTACCATTAGAAGGACTGATTATTGCCAACCTTTTACAACAATGCTTATAGCCGCCTGACAAGCCAGCATCAGTTAACCCCAAGAAGGTCCACTTCAATTTGTCATTGTCCTAAAGGTTTGATATTCCTTGGATATAAATTCAAGACAGGGATGCTTAAACAGTCAGACGGCTTAGCTCAAAGCTGAGCACAGCTGTTTTATGGATGTATCATTATGGGCAGAGTCAGTCAGCATCTGCTCTGGTAGTAGATGTAAATTCTTGCTTCTAAGTGCCAGATACTTGGGAAGGCACCGGCACAGCCTTCTCACTCTAAAGCACAATGACTGCTTCAACATCAGCACGCCTTCACCTCTTTGCAGAGGGTGCCATGACACCTACACTCATAAAACCATTCAGGAACAAGTCTCCCTTGCTTGAAATCTTGAGAAAGATGTTTTCAAGCATTGGAGAAAGAATGTTCTGAAATCATATTGTGTCCAACAGTATGAAATTAGAGCATTTAGGGCCAAGGCAGCAGCATTAATCCTTTATATTCATGAAGAGGTTTTCTTTTACAGCATTTTTCAGATATGATAACATCTGTCTGCACAACCTTCCCGCAAGGGATGCCAGTGGGAGGATGATTAACCAGATTTTGTACACCAGTAATGACACACAAAGCTCAGAGAGAGAGCGCAAGGTTTTATATTCCTTGTCTCTGGAGAGCTGAGGAAATAATTCAGGTCTTTCAAGTCTCGGGAAAATCTGCTTTCTTTTAAATAGTAAGCTAGCTTTGTTACTCATTAGAGAGCTTGTTTTAAGGGGGATACTCCTTTAAAAGCCCATTAAATGCTTTTATATCAATTTGAAGCATTTGAATCAGAAATGAAGGGCTGCTATTAGAAGGTACATGCTGTGCCTGTAGCACAGGGGAAGAAATTGCAGTTACCCTGTCAGATCCAAAATTTTCCTAACTTTTACATTCTGGGGATTAGGACTCACTGCAGATTTTGGAATCGACAAATTTAGTCAATTTGTTGTACCTCTTATTTCAAATTGGAATCATGATATTTAAGTCTTCCATGAACAGGGATAAAACAAAAGTCAATCATTTATAGAGTCTCTTAGCACTATTTTAGGTCTCATGTGATATTTAAAATACAATAAATCATCCACCAAGTTCTCAATACTTAGAACGACATGTTGTTCTAATATAAATACATGTGCCAAAGTCAAAAACACATCATTCCTATCCATCCTACTATGGCCTCTCAGCCTTTTAGGCAACTTAGTATATAACCTCACATCTCAATTATTTTCCATAATTTATTCATTCTCCTCAGAGACTTTGTAGTCAGAGAAAACCACAGCCAGAGAAACTGCCTGTATCTCTGATTAAATATTCTTCCCCGACAATGGAAAAGCCCTGGTCAAAATTAAAAGGCCTACGTAAAATTTATTTTTAGTGCTTTACTCCCAATCAAAAACCTTCCTTGCTTAATTTTGTGACTTTTCTTTCATGCCTCAAAGCCACATGAAAATAAAGAAAAAGGGGTGATAAGCATTTATAGAATGTAAAAGGATACCAATGCAGTGTCCTAACCCTCCCCTGCCCGGGTTTTCCTAACACCTACCCACCACCCTCCTCAGGGCTGAACCCAGGGCAGGCTGCCCCAGAGATATTGTGTGTCTGTTGCACACAGTTCCCCATTTCCATCCCATCAGCCACCACATCCTGTAGATTGTGCCTGTGAAATATTTCTCAATTTTATCTCCTTTTCTCTAGTTCTACTTCATGTTTTTAGTTAATGCTGCTTTCATCTCTGGCCTGAAAGGCTGCAATATTTTTCTAACTGTGGTCCCAGATGCCAGGCTCATTCCTTCAAGTCCATGAATTTTCTAAAGCACAAATGAGATCATATAGGCTCTGCTTAAAATTCATCAACCATTCCCCATAACCTTCTGGAAGATAATACCAAAACAAGGGAATCACAAGGCCTTCATTAGCGGGCCTGCAGGCCTCCAGCCTTGTCCTTCCAAGCCCTCGGTACGTCAGCCACACGACTACTGCTCCTCTTCTTCTGCTACACGTGGTGTCTCTGCCAACATGCAGGTCTTGCCTCCTCCTCTCCCTCCCACAGTTAGCTTGTACATGTCCCTGAAGATAGCTCAAATTTTAAACCCCTGGTAAAGGCTTCTCTAGTATTGGTATAACCTTTATTTGCCCTTGTTTTACTATATTAAAATTATGTATAATTTTTATTTATTCAATATTTATTGAGTTCCTCCTCTATTCCAGCCATATAGATGGCCTGAGCTCTGAGCATGAAGTATAAGCAAACCAAACATAAACTCAATCTCATGACAGTTACAGTTTGGTGGTGAAGACAGACCTTAACCAAATATTCACAAAAGATTATGATTACAAACTACAGTAAGTGTCATGAAAGAACAGTAAGTAGAGCAACGAAAACGTGAGCGGGAAGACCTGATCTAGTCTTCAAGGTGAGAGGCGGCCTCTCTGAGGAAATCACTTTTTTTTTTTTTTTTTTTTTTTGCGGTATGCGGGCCTCTCACTGTTGTGGCCTCTCCCGTTGCGGAGCACAGGCTCCGGATGCGCAGGCCCAGCGGCCATGGCTCACGGGCCCAGCCGCTCCGCGGCATATGGGATCCTCCCAGACCGGGGCACGAACCCATATCCCCTGCATCGGCAGGCGGACTCTCAACCACTGCGCCACCAGGGAGGCCCGGAAATCACTTTTGAACAACTGTAAAAGGGAAGACAGGAGGAAAGGAAGGAGGAAAGGAAGGAGGAAAGAAAAAAGGGAGGAGGGAATCCAAATAAGTTCAAGGGCATCCCAAGCAGGGAAAAGAGCATGGCTAAAACCCCTGAATCAGAAGAGGCCATAAGTTAGTCCTAGCCTACATGTTGGTATACAGAATGATTCTTTGCTACAAAATGGTTCTTTGCTATCTTTCCCAACATAAGACTCCCTGGTAAAGTGAAAACATATATATTCTGGTTTAATATGGAATTCCTAGAGTAATCTCATCTAAGTCAAATGATAAGGATTAGACTCACAATGACACAATCAGGATATGTATAAGGCAAGTCCTATGTACTTAACATTGGACTCTTATGATTCATCAACATTTTGTGCAAGTGACATCAGCAAATTTCTCCTGACCAGGACCTTCCTGCTCCAGTAAGAAATTATTCTCCAATTGCACAAGTGTAAACACTATGAATTTGAAAAAAGTGGAATTTTTGCCTTGAATAATACAAATCATGCAACCCTCAACTTTGTCTCAGTTACATAGATCTGTTCTTATCCAGATAGAGAGCATAGAATTCAGATCTAGAAGGCTGCTGAAGAAAGAATATAGCCCAGGCATACATCACTAATTGCTCACAACCATCTTTCCCAAGAAGTGTCAACTCAGCTTCAAAATCTTTCTCCTGGATCACTCCAATCAATTACTTTTAATAAATCAAAACTTTTTTTCAATTCAGATACATTTTGGCCTTCCAGTTCTAATCCAGCCTTCTGCCTTGAAGTTGAATTATGTATTTGTTAATGTGATTTTTGTTATAGTAACCTTTAAAGTAAAATTATACCTGTGTTTTCCCTAACAAGCCTTGATTCTTCATCCATATTACAACGGATGGGACTGGACAGTGTCTGTTTTCCATGTGGAACACTCTGAAGAATAAAAATGATTTAAGAGTTCCAAAGGTTTGAGCGTAAGCATGAATCTACACTGTTGGTGAGAAAGAGGATGGATGCTCACAAAGTAAAAGCAGGTGGCCCTTTGCTCTCCCCTGCTTCTAATGAGCTAGTCCTAAATAAAAGTAGTGCATTTCAGAATATACTGCAACTGGAATTCTGGCTCCATACCAAGACAAGACAAGTCAGGACCAAACTCCTGAAGAAGTCATACACCACCCATTGTCATACATACAAGGACCTGCTTAATTATATTAGGAAGAGAACATGTGCTTAAAAGCTACTGAGGAAGGTTTCAGCCACAACTTGATCTTGGGTAGGAGGCAGTATCAAAATGCTTGAACCAACTAAGACAGAGAGTTGTCTACTCTAAAAGTTACCTTAAAATAAAAATCAGTACTGAATCACTGCCATGACAACATGCTCTATTTTGTTTTTTCTTAGCTTTACCTTGAAAGGACTTTAGAAACTCATCATTTTTAGTCCTCTTACCTCTAGCCATGTCCTGCTCCAATTCATTCTCTGCATTACAATCCAAATGATATATATTTTTAATTACAGGATGTTTTATGCCCATCATCACTTAAAATTCTTCAGTGGCTTCCCTTGCTGTCAGTAAAAAGTTAAACCCTTTAATAAGGTTTATCACCATATCCATGACCTATGTCCAGCTTATCTCGCCAGCCTCTAGCCACTCCACCCTCCCTCCCCTTGCTCTCTACTCCCACCATACAGCATTGAACCACCTTCAGTTCCTCAGAAGTGATGCTGCCCCTTGTTTCTCTATTTTTGGCCATGTTATTTCTTCTTTCAAGGAGACCGTGCTACCATCCCCAGTTCACCTGGCCATCTCCAGTTCCTCTGTAAGGAGCAGGTGATGTACCTACTCTTCTAAGAAGGGTCCTTGGATCCCTAAATTCTGTGCCACTACTACATACTCCTATGCTATCCTGTCCTTTTTCCATCACAGCATTTATGGTCTATTGTAAGTGCTTAGTTAATAAACTGTGTTCTCCACTACTTTGTGAGTCTAGGAGGGCAGAAAAATTGTCTGTCTTGCTCACCAGTGAACAACCAGCTCTAAGTATAATGCCAGGCACATAAAATATGACATGGAAATCACCAAGTTCTCCAAAACTCAGATACCAAAGTTTTCCTCAGTGAACAAATGAGTCTGATTCTCTCTCTGATATAATTGCATAAAATACAAAATCTACTTGGGTTTCTTAAATATTTGTATGAGTTTCCAAGAAAACATCCTACAAACCTGTTCCAATTGCTGCTTCTCTCTTCAGCCTGTGTTCTTTCCCCAGATCATCACTCCTTACCCTTTGTTGCTGCATATCTGCTTCTGGAGGCTGCTGCTTTCCCATGCTATTTGGCTCTCTACTGGTGTATTAGTTTTCTATTGCTGCTTAACAGAGTACCACAAACCTGACAGCTTATGACAACACCATTTATTATCTCTCAGTTTCCGTGGGTTAGAATTCCAAGTACAGATCAACTGTTCCTCTGCTCTCATCTCTCCAGGCTGTGATTAAGGTGTTAGCTGAGGCTATCATCTTCTTTGAAGATCAATATCCTCTCGCCAGCTCACTGGTTCTTGGTCAGATGTCTGAGGTACCTGTTTTCATGCTAGCTGCTGGCCAGAGACTGCTCTCAGTTCCTAGAAGCCGCCCTCGGGTTTTTAACACATGGCCCCCTTCTCTCACAACGTGGCAACTTACTTGGTTAAGGCTACCAGGAGAGTATCTGCTGCTGCTTCTTATCTCTTTTAAGGGCCCCCTTCAGTAGGTCAGGACTGCCCATGTAACCTCCCTTTTGATTAACTCAAAGACAACTGATTAGGAACCTACATTACATCTGCAAAATTCCTTTGCTTTATGAAACAATATAATCATGGGAGTGATATCCCATAATTTGCTTAGGTTCCACCCTCACTCAAGGGAAAGGCACTATGTATGGCATGAACACCAGTGAGAAGGAATCTTGGGAGACACCTTAGAATTCTGTCACACCTGGAAAGAGAAAACTTACTCAGTTCAACAAAATACAGGGATGAGTTGGCTGTGGTGTTTAAAAGAAAACATCAACAAACTGTTGAACATAGACAGAGGAACAGCAACTTAGAAAACTTAAAACTGAATCTGATCATCAATGCCCCTAGAGTTCAAAGGCCTAACCCTCTACAGTACACCACCTTGCAGTCAGACCAGCCTACTCATCCACCAAGGAGGGCCTTTGAGTGTCCCTTCCCACCCAGAATCCAGTATCCCTTGCGTTGGCCAAACTGGGACTAGAAGGAGAGAGAAAAATAAGTTTTCCAATTATTTCCTGTCTCTTTCCCATAACCCAATGGTTAGATTATTATCTGATGAGGATAAGCTCACTTTTGCAAAGAGAAAAACATCTTTATAGAAAGTTGTTTACCTCTTCATTGTCTTAAATCTTTCCATTCCATATCAGAATCTTAGCTTTACTTTTACATAACCAAGAGTCCCATAAAAGTGTTTTTTCTTTTAAAAAAAGTTTTACACACACACAGCCACACACACACACACACACACACACACACACAAAGTAATCTGTTCCCAAGCGTGGAATTCTAGCTTTACCTCTACAACAACTGGAAAAATAAACTGCTGGCAGTTTTAAAAATAAAAGTTCCTCCCCCTTTCAACTAAACAAGTTTTCAGAAAGATAGAAAGTCTCATCTATTCCTTCTTCACAACACCTTTCCCAAAGAAATGCTGGCCTATCTTCTGATTGCCTGTATCCTGCCCGTAACTTCTTAAGAACCACATCGACATTGCTCTCTTTGAATAGTGCTTTATCATACAGCCTAGAACACATTAAAATCGACTGGGAATTTTTTTTTAATCTTTTTATTTCCTTCTATCCCTCCCCCACCCCCTCGACTGACAAATGTGTTTGTTTGTATGTTTGTTTTTAATACCAATGTGCTTGTGTTTGTTTGTATGTGCTTGTTTGTATTTTTGTTTTTAATATCAATGAACAATGAATCTGAATCTCTGTGGGGGAGCTTAGAAAACAATTTTTATTAACCCATTCTATTTCACACATTCACAGGACTGCAATTCAGGCTGCAGATCAGCAGATTGGCTGAGGTCATACTGCTCCACGCATTCAATACCTCCTCTTGGGATCCAGGCTGGAAGAGCAGTGGCTATCTAGGGCACCTCAAAGCAGAGGTGAATAACTCCCAGAACTTTCCTCTTCCAGACTGAGTTTAACTATCTGCCTGAAACAACCCCTCAAATGGACAAAATATGTGAAACAATGGTTTTCAAGACACTGGACAATGGTTTTCAGGACATCAGGAAATGAGGAATAGTGATCTCTACTAGGGGTAAAACACAAACAAGTTGAGCCCTACAATTGCCTTGAGTATGTTTAGGCTATGGTTCAAAGATGGGGAACTGGGGCAGGGCCCATCAGACTCCCTGACTTAAGAAAATGAAGTACCATCTACAATAATAGAATAAATAAATGAGTTTAGCAAAGTTGCAGGGTATAACATCAATATTCATAAATCAATTGTGTATCTATATGCCAGAAACAAACATCCAAAAATTGACATAAAAGACAATCCCAACTGTAATCACATAAAAAATAGAAAATACTAAGGGATAAATAAATCTGACAAAAGATTGCAAGACTAGTGTATTAAAACTAAAAAAAGTTGCTGAAAAAAGTTTTAAAAGATCAAAATAAATGAATAAATATGCCAATATACCGATAACAAAAGACCCAATGTTTTTAAGATGTCAATTCTTTCCATATTGATCTATAGATCCAATATATTTGCAAATAAAATCACAGCAGAATTTTTTTGTGAAATTTTCAAATTGATTCTAAAATTCATATGGAAAAACAAAGGACCTAATCATCAGAGAAATGCAAATCAAAACCACAATGAGATATCATCACACACCTGTCAGTATGGCTATCATCAAAAAGAACAAAAATAACAAACGTTGGCAAGAATGTGAAGAAAATGAAACCCTTGTACACTGTTGTTGGGAATGTAAATTAGTGCAGCCACTGTGGAAAACAGTATGGAGGGTCCTCAAAATACTAAAAGTAGAGCTAACATATGATCTAGCAATTCTGCTCCTGGGTATATATCCAAAGAAAATGAAAACGCTAATTCAAAAAGGTATATGCACCCCAATGTTCATTGCAGCATTATTTAATACAATAGCCAAGATACAAAAGCAACCTAAATGTCCATCAACAGATGAATGGATAAAGAAAATGTGGTGTGTATATACATATATATATATATATGTATATATAATATATATGTATAAACACACACACAATGGTATATATAGAGAGATCTATAGATCTATATAGATATATACAATGGAATACTGCTCAGCCATAAAAAAGAATGAAATTTTATCATATGCAACAACGTGGATGAATCTGGAGGACATTATGCTTAGTGAAATAAGTCAGAGAAAGACAAATACTATATTATGTCACTTATACATGGAATCTAAAAAATAAAACAAACTTGTAAATTTTTTTTAAATAAAGCAACAGACTCACAGATATAGAGAACAAAATAGTAGTTATCAATGGGGAGAGGGAAGGGGGGTGGGAGAAGATAGGGGTAGGGAATTAAGAGGTACAAACTACTATGCATAAAATAAATAAGATACAAGGATATATTGTACAGCACAGGGAATATAGCCAATATTTTACAATAACTTTAAATGGAGTAAAATCCATAAAAATTTTTGATCACTATGTTGTACACCTGAAACTAATATAATATTGTAAATCAACTATACCTCAAATTTTAAAAACTTTAAGTTAAATTTTAAAAAAAGAAAAGTAAAAGATTTGAAGATACACTTTACCAAAGGAAACATACACATGGCAAATAAACCCAGGAAAAAAGGTTCAATGTCATTTGTCATTAGGGAAATGAAAATTAAAGCTTGTTGCCCCCACAAAAAAATAAAAAATAAAGTTTGTTCAGATACCACTAACTCCTATTGGAATGGTTAAAGTTAAAAAGACTGACAATGCCAAGTGTTGGGAAGGATACGGAGGAAATGGAACTTTATACACTGATAGTGAAAATGTATGTGATGCTGCAACTTTGGAAAACAGTTTGGCAGTTTCCTAAAAAGTTAAATATAAACCTACAATGAGATCTAGCCATTCCACTCCTAGGAATTTACCCAAAAGAAAACATTCACACAAGGACTTGTATACACATTCATAGCAGTTTTACTTGTAAGAATCAACAACTGAGAACAACCCAACTGTTATCAATAGGTGAATGGATAAACACAATAAACACACTATATATAGAACAAAGACAAAAATGACATATGAGTTTAGAGGCACTATATTAAAGAGTTCTGAAGTCCTTGCATTGTCCAGGATAAAGGGGAATATACTGACTAATATTTCACTTTGGAAAGTCAAGGAGACATATTGGATAGGGCCAGCTTTGTGGGTAGAGAGGATGCACAAGGACTTCTAAAGTGGTGGCAATATTCATTTCTTCCCCTGGGTGATAGTTATACAGCTGTCTGCTTTGTAATTAATAATTGAGCTATATATTTTTGTTTGTGCATTTTTCTGCATGTGTTATATTTCACGCTTAAAAATTTTAAAAATCTGAGGGGCATGGAGGACTCCCAGGGTCAAGCTCAAACTCTTAAACACTTTTCAAGCCTTTGTTCACATCACATCTGCTAACATCCCACTGACCAAGGCAAGTCATACGGCAAAGCCCAAAGTCCAGAATGGGGAGGAACTCTTCACCTTCCATTAGGCTGGGGATTTGCAAACTTTTTCTGTGAGAGGCCAGATAAAAATATGTTAGGTTTTACAGGCCACATACCTTCTTTTCTGCAAATTCTTCTTTTTTTCAAACTCTTTGAAAATATAAAGGCCATTATTAGCTGAGGATCTTACAAAAACGAGCTATAGCTGGATTTGGCCCACAGGCTATACTTTGCCCACCACTGCATTGGGCCATGATAACATTACTATAGGAAAGTTTTATTTAAAAGTGGGACAAATAATTTAATCTTCCACAATTCACCTTCTTGGTTATAACTATTCATATCCCTATCATGAGCAAAATATATTCATCCCATCCCAAAACACCCCCAAATTCACCCAAACAAAGCATCAAGCCAACATCCTGATCTACATCAGGTTCAAATGTGGCCACTCAAAAAAAAAAAAAAATGTGGCCACTCTTGATCCATAGATCTAGGAAGTAAAAAGACAAGTTCCACAATGGTCAAAGGAGTAGTATACCTGTAATAAAACATTTCCATTCAAAAAAAGAGAAGAATGATAGGCACATAGGAATCACTGGTCCCTGGAAATTTTGAAATTGTATTGGGCAAATGTTGCCCTCTCCATCAAATAAAGGAATTCTCCTTGATAAGACTCTAGTTTTAGAAATAGATCAATGCCTTCCTGGATCAGGGTTGTTTTTGTTTGTTTGTTTGTTTGGTTGGTTGGTTGGTTGGTTGGTTTTTCATGGTAATTATTAGGATCTCCCAGAAGGCAAACCTAGCCATGCAAGCCCCTTTCTTGTCTGCTACTATCCCATTTGTCAAAGAAAGCCATATGGCCAAGTTCAAAGTCAAAAAGCAGAGAAGTACATTACTGTACACCCACCATAAGGCCATGACAAGAATGTGGTTGCATAATACTACTACAAAAGACTAAAGCATTAAGGTCAATTGTTTAATCTGCCTAAAGTGCCCCACTTTATGATATAATGGCATAGAAATTTAGGTTCGACCTTTAGTGATTCCATATTGAGACTGTTTTGCAAAAACAAATTATATCCCAAATCAGGGTCACCTGAACATAAACACAAAGATTTTTGTTTAAAACAATGAATATTAAATTTTAACAAATATTTAAAGTCAATAGACAAGATCTTTAGAATGACTGCAAAGAGTTAAACTTTATTCAAAGAAAATAAATCTAATAGTTAAAAGGGAGGAGCAGTTAATGTCAAGAAATAACTCACCTATACTGAACACCAATTTATGTGAAATGGATTTTAGTTGATTCACTGCTAATTATGAGCGGACATTGTAATGAGTCTTCCAAAAACCTAATTGAGTCAGGCTGCATTTAGAAAGTAGAATACTCAACACAGGGGATACTGTCACTATTCTTCTGACTGTTCAAACCACATATTATGAAATATGTTCCATTTTAAGAATCACATTTTAAGAGAAGCATTGATTCAATGGAATGGTCTAGAGGAAGGTGACCTAAAGAATGAAGTGTCTTTGAATAATGCTATATGATAAATATGGAAAGGAATTTCTAATTTCATCTTGGAAAACAAAAAGGGAAGAGAGGGAGGGAAATATGAGAAATGTCTTGAAATGTTTTCAGGCTGTCATTTGGAAAAGGAAATAGATTTATTTACTGCTGCTATAGATCAAAGGTTGGCAATATGTAGGGCCAAGGATGGGCCTCCTTTTTCAGTAATAAACCACCTAGCACATAAATATTTTAGGCCTTATAGTCTGTTGCAACCATTCAACTTTACCACTGTAACAGGAAAACAGTCATAGATGATACATAAACTAATGTGTGTGGATGTTCTTAATAAAACCTCATTTATAGACCCTCAAATTTGATTTTCATACAGTTTCCACAAGTCACAAATATTATTCTTCTTTCCAATATTTTTCAACAATTCAAAACTGTAAAAAAAAACAAGAAAAATTCTTAACTCACTGGCCATATAAAAATAGGCAACAGACTGAACCTGGCCCACACACCAAGTACACCAACGTCTGCAGTAGCTAACAACTTAAGACATTGGGTCCTAGTGATAAGAAAGCAAATATCAGCACACACACACACACACACACACAAAGAAAAAAAAAACCATTGTTTTAATAATTGAAACAAAATGGGATGCTGAACAGCTGCTGTTGAAAACGTGTCCTGTATCCCCTTGGCCCACCTCTGTTTTCCATAGACAGTTCCTCTGCAAACTGATAGCTGTCCCTTTTAAATACCCTCTACTCTGCTACTCTGCCTGGAGGATTTCTCCAGCATCAGAGGAGCTGGCCTAGCCCACCTGCAGAGCAACCTGGGAGTGCTGACAATTAAATTCTACCTGGAGCAATCTTGACCAATGAGGGCTAGGAGACAGAATAATACCTCCGTTTCCTCCCCTTGGTGGAACAATTCTAAGGTGGGTTCTACACTGTCCATCAGAGAATCCCCATCATAACTGAACCCCAGTTGCCTCATTAATGCAAACTATACTAGCTTTCCCCTGTCAATGTCTCATCGTTTTCCACTCTCACTTATACTTCTGAGGATCACCTCCCAAATTAACTACCTGCCCTCAAGGACTTACCTCAGATTCTACTTTCTGCAGACTCAAATTAAAACAGATGCGTCAGGTTGGAGTTAATGAACATGCCCTTAGGGACCAGATGATCACTTGCTATCAAAATGGAAGGGATTTTTAAGTTAGACTAGTGATTCTCAACTGGTTTTGTCCCCTGGGGCAATTTTTGAGTATTATGACTGCCCCTACTCCCACTGTGGCATCCAGTGAGTAGAGCAAAGTGATGCTCCTAAATATCCCATAATACATGGAATAGTTCCACACAACAAAGAATTATCTGGTCCAAATATCCATAGTGCTGAGTCTGAAAAGCCCCAAGTTAAATTGGAGATTGTTCTAAATGGACTCTAATGTCCAGGTACTATTCTAAGATTCTAAGATTTTAAGAAATCACACTGGGATTCTTAACCTGATGAGATTCCAAGGATTCATAATGTCTTGGAAATTAAGTGCATAATTTTTTGCCTGTATCTATTTTTACATTTTTGTGGAGAGTGTGCACAGTTTTCATAAATTTCTCTAAGGGGTCTGTGACCCATAAAGGTTAAAAACCAAGCTCTAATAAATAATTCTTAATAATTTTATCATAGGTCTAAATCTTTAATCACCTTTTTTTTCTCTTCCATAACATTAAGAAATATAGTACTGATTTTTCATGTTTGACAGCAGTGTTTCCTAAGTCTGTGTAATTCTGATAGGTATAAGAAGTAGGCAAAGAAGAGAATGCATTTAGTTAATTATGATACATTAACAGCACACAAACTTCCTGGCAATCAATCTGGCACTTTCCTCAAGTACAAATAAAACTATTTTTAAATCCTTAATTAATATAGATCAGCAAATATCACTACATATTGTGGAAGAAATTGAGCAAATGAAAATTGCATAGAGAGAACAGACCTTTAGATCCTCTTATCCCATATCTTTTTGGACATAAAGCCACTGTCAAAGAAGTGCCTAAGATAAAGAATTGGTATAGACCTTCCCTTCTGTAGAGTTCTTAAGCTGGGGCCATATGAATCAAATAGGATTACTTTATCTGCAGCTAAGAATTCTGTAGGGACATAGTGAACTTATAAGAGATGGCAGAACCTGGCCAAGCTCTGTCTTTTAGATAATAAATTCCACTACCATCTGACTCTGCTTTCAGAGTCTTTTCTATATTTATTTTAGGGCAAGATATGTGGATTTATCTGCAATATTAAACAGATTTTTGTTTTACAAGGATCCAAAGTTTGCTGGCTTAGATTAAGTATGACTCTTGTCATTGTGCATATGTGAAAGAATGAGAAAAAATAACAATTAAATATATGTGATATAAAATTCAATGTAAAACACAAGTCAGACATTAGACCACTCTGAAATAATATGATATGCAACTTTCTAATGACAGCTACCCTTTATGAGAACTTACTGTCAGATATGATAGATTTGGATAGATAGGTAGATAGGTTATAGATCAATACATAGGTATATTTAAATCTCACAACACTTATTTGAGCTAGAAACAATTTTTCCATCCCTATTTTACAATTTGAGGCTTAGAGAGTTAAAATAATTTACCCAGGGCTATGGAACTAAAAATGCCAGAGCAAGGATTTGAATCCAAGTGTCTCTAGCTCCAAAATTTATCTTTATCCCCACAATACAATACTGCCTTACATGGTATAGCAGTTTAATTAGGAAATGTTGGGAAGATGTGAATCTCTGCACTGGGAATATCTGAGTCACCACAGAAAATTTTGGAAAGTAGCTGGAGTTGATAACCTGACCTGAAAAAGTTTTAACCTTCAAATAAGTTTTGGGGCACCAAGCCTTCTATGCTGTGCAAGTGAACAAGGAGTTTGAGGTATTCATCACCAAAGGAGGCCAGAGCTTTGTGGGAGGCATAAAGACACATTTAGGCTTTGAAAAAGAGAGTAGGAGCCAGCTTCTGTCAGAAGCAGAAAGCTGAGTCTATCAAAAGGGTATGAGAGTGAGAAGCTGCCATCTATCAATGACAAAAAAGACTGAGCCAAGAACCTGGCCTCGAAGAAGCCAAGAGTCTAACTTACACCTGGTTTTGACAATTAACTACAAAATCAATTTAGATTAATGGAATAATTCAGAGAGAAATGGGTCAAAGGTGAGAGTAAGACTTCCAAGTCCTAGAACAATTCAGAGTAAAGATGGTAACTAAATGTCAGCACACTCTACAGGGGATATTTACTGAGAAGAAGGTGGGGAGCAGCAGATAGGAAAATGTGTCTGTATTCGTAAGGACAATTTCAGTTTTAAACCAAAGAAACTAAACTTACCCTACCTTAGGAAAAAATATATCTATTGGCCATATAACTGAAAACTCCAAGAATAAATCTAGTTTCAATTAGGGCTAGACAGAGGTGATCAGAGGCTGCCAGAGAACTTTCTCTTCAACTCAATTCTGCTTTCCTCTGTATAGGCTTCCTCCTCAGGTAGACAACTTCTGTAATAATAAGGTGGCCACCATAAGCTGCAGACCTACAAGGTCCTAAAAGATCTTAGTCCTCCCAAAAAAGAAAGCCTGTTTCCTGATAGCTTTGACAAAAGTTGGGGTCTGACCTGGCTTGCATCATGTGACCATCCCTAAGCCAACCACTGTGGCCTGATGGCACAGGTCTTGATAGAGTAATTGCATGTCATTCCTGGCCCTGTTTTAGGTAGAGTAGGGATTCAAATCAAGCCCACTCAAACACAGGGACAGAGCATAGGTGGGAGGGATAGTTTCCTGTAAGAAGATGCTGGGCAGGAAAAAAAAATGAAAATAGAAATAATGTATCAAAGCCTGAACAGGATTTGCAGTACAGGTACAGGTTGAAATGCAGTGCGGCCTGGAGCCAGAGGCACACACATGGGGTATCAGGGGGCGGGGAGTCACACTTAAAGCAGTTAAGCATTTGTTGAATATTTACTACCATATTTCATTGATTGTAAGATGCACATTTTTCACATTTTACCAACTCAGATATCAGAATGTTTCTTACAATGAATGACATCCTATAATGGCTGCTGGCCAGAGGGCAGCTGTGATATAGTTTTCAAAGTCTGCACAGAACTGGGTCATAATTCTTCATATTTTCATCTCTTCAAATGAGTTATATACATTGTTAATACGATATTTGTAGAGTTCAGATGCTGTTTAAAATATCTTCTGAAAGATTAAACTATGATCCAGGACTGAAATGAAATATTATATATGCAGATAAGGAATCTGTGTGACAGGGCATCCATTTAATATTAATGAAGTACGCATTCATGGTTGGGAGAATGATCGCAATTCCGTATTTTTTTTTGCAAAGTAACACCAAGTGCTTTTTGACACTTGAGAAGGGATGACACCTCAGAAAGGATGATACCCACAAGTAGGTGAAGCTGTATTACATTTGTTTACTGATATATATGAAAAGCATTGCCTTTCACATGCCAAATGCCCTTAAAGATAGTAACACTGAATGATAAGCAGGTATTTCTAAATAGTCCAAAATAACGCTTTCAATAAATTTCAGTTAAATTAAATTTATAATTATAATTAAAGTAATAATAAGTCACTTAAGTAAGTGGTAGCATTTGTTGGTAGTACATAAAATAATGTTATGGCTTAAAATCAATAGCAATGGATTTGATGAAATAAGGTATATGACAGGCACTGCGGTAGGTATCAAAAATGCAAGAGAGGGGCTTCCCTGGTGGCGCAGTGGTTGAGAGTCCGCCTGCCGATGCAGGGGACATGGGTTCGTGCCCCGGTCTGGGAAGATTCCACATGTCGTGGAGTGGCTGGGCCCGTGAGCCATGGCCGCTGAGCCTGCACGTCCGGAGCCTGTGCTCCGCAACGAGAGAGGCCACAACAGAGAGAGGCCCGCGTACCACAAAAAAAAAAAAAAAAAAAAAAAAAAAGCAAGAGAACTAATTCATGGTCCCTATATTTGAGATGTGCACTTTTAGTGGGGTGTGGTAGGAAGGGGTTATCAAGACAACCTTCACTAAGTCAGAAACTTTACCACACATATCACACACCTTTTGTATTCTGACCCAATCTCCGTTTACAAAGTATTATATGAAAAACATTTATGGGAAGGTTTGCAGATTTTAAATTAATAAATGTACTGATTATAAAGTATTTAACTGCCTTGGAAACTCCAATACTCCAAATACTTAAGCCAAAAACCTTAGAGACATCCTTGACTCCTTTGTCTCTCACATTCCACATCCAATCCATCATAAAATCTTTAGCTTCAAAATATATCTAAAAAATCTGAGTACTCTGCTACTGTTTTAATCTTACCCACCATGTTCTCTTACCTGGAGTACTGCAAGAGTCTTCATACAGGTTTTCCTGTTTCCATCTTTCCTCATCCAAAGCAAAAGTGATTCTTTTAAGTATAATGTAGATTTTGACACTCCTGTGTCACAAATTCTGAAATGACCTACCATTTACCTCAGAATAACAGCCAAAGACCCCGCAATGACCAACACCCTTGTGTTACCTCTCTGATTTCTACTATTGTTCTCCCTTTAAGTTACTTCACTCCAACTTCCTGGCCTCCTTGCTGCTGTTGAACACACCAGCCATGCTCCTGCTTCCAGCCTTTGCTCTTGCTCTTCCCTCTGCCAAATGTTCTTCTGCGAGATAACTGCTTGGCCAATTCTCTCACCTCCTTTCAGCCTTTGCTCAAATCTCATCTCGTCAATGAGGCCACTCATGATCACTCTAATGACTATTGCAACTGTCCCCTTTCTTCTGCTTTCCCAGGCCCCCTTACCCTGATCTAATTTTCCTTTTTAATATAGCATTTATCTGCTTCTAACACACTATATAATTTCCTTATTTGTTATGTTTATCTCTTATTGCTTCATTCCCCACTTCTTCCATCTCACGAAACTAAGCTCCATGAGGACTATCTTTTTTTTCCTCTGTGTATGTTTATTTTTATTTATTTATTTTTCTTATTAGTCATCCATTTTATACACGTCAGTGTATGCATGTCAATCCCAATGTCCCAATTCATCACACCACAACCCCCACCCCACACCACTTCCCGCCCTTGGTGTCCATACGTTTGTTCTCTACTTCTGTGTCTCAATTTCTGCTCTGCAAAACAGTTCATCTGTACCATTTTCTAGGTTACACATATATGCATTAATATACGATATTTGTTTTTCTCTTTCTGACTTACTTCACTCTGTATGACAGTGTCTAGGTCCATCCACGTCTCTACAAATGACGCAATTTCCTTCCTTTTTATGGCTGAGTAATATTCCATTGTATATATGTACCACATCTTCTTTATCCATTCATCTGTCGATGGGCATTTAGGTTGCTTCCATGACCTGGCTATTGTAAACAATGCTGCAATGAACATTAGGGTGCATGTGTCTTTTTGAATTATGGTTTTCTCTGGGTACATGCCCAGTAGTGGAATTGCTGGGTCATATTGTAATTCTATTTTTAGTTCTTTAAGGAACCTCCATACTGTTCTCCATAGTGGCTGAATCAATTTATATTCCCACCAACAGTGCAAGAGGGTTCCCTTTTCTCCACACCCTCTCCAGCATTTATTGTTTGTAGATTTATTGATGATGGCCATTCTGACTGGTGTGAGGTGATACCTAATTGTAGTTTTGATTTGCATTTCTCTAATAATTAGTGATGTTTAGCAGCTTCTCATGTGCTTCTTGGCTATCTGTATGTCTTCTTTGGAGAAATGTCTATTTAGGTCTTCTGCCCATTTTTGGAATGGGTTGTTTGTTTTTTTAATACTGAGCTGCATGAGCTGTTCATATATTTTGGAGATTAATCCTTTCTCCGTTGATTCATTTGCAAATATTCTCTCCCATTCTGAGGGTTGTCTTTTCGTCTTGTTAATAGTTTCCCTTGCTGTGCAAAAGCTTTTAAGTTTCATTAGGTCCCATTTGTATATTCTTGTTTGTATTACCATTACTCTAGGAGGTAGATCAAAAAAGATCTTGATGTGCTTTATGTCAGAGTGTTCTTCCTATGTTTTCCTCTAAGAGTTTTATAGTGCCCGGTCTTACATTTAGGTCTCTAAACTATTTTGAGTTTATATTTGTGTATGGCGTTAGGGAGTGTTCTAATTTCATTCTTCCAAATGTAGCTGTCCAGTTTTCCCAGCATCATGTATTGAGGAGACTGTTTTTTCTCCATTGTATGTCCTTCCCTCCTTTGTCATAGATTAGTTGACCATAGGTGTGTCGGTTTATCTCTGGGCTTTCTGTCCTGTTCCATTCATCTATATTTCTGTTTTTGTGCCAGTAACATATTGTCTTGATGACTGTAGCTTTGTAGTATAGTCTGAAGTCAGGGAGTCTGATTCCTCCAGCTCCATTTTTTTCCCTCAAGACTGCTTTGGCTATTCAGGGTCTTTTGTGTCTCCATACAAATTTTAAGATTTTTTGCCTAGTTCTGTAAAAAATACCATTGGTAATTTGATAGTGATTGCATTGAATCTGTAGATTGCTTTGGGTAGTATAGTCATTTTCACAATATTGATTCTTCCAATCCAAGAACATGGTATATCTCTCCATCTGTTGGTATCATCTTTAATTTCTTTCATCAGTGTCTTATACTTTTCTGTATACAGGTCTTTTGTCTCCCTAGGTAGGTTTATTCTTAGGTATTTTATTCTTTTTGTTGCAATGGTAAATGGGTGTGTTTCCTTAATTTCTCTTTCAGATTTTCCATCATTAGTGTATAGGAATCCAAGAGATTTCTGTGCACTAATTTTGTATCCTGCAACTTTACCAAATACATTGATTAGCTCTAGTACTTTTCTGGTGGCATCTTTAGGATTCTCTATGTATAGTATCATGTCACCTGCAAACAGTGACAGTTTTACTTCTTCTTTTCCAATTTGGATTCATTTTATTTCTTTTTGTCTCTGATTGCCATGGCTAGGACTTCCAAAACTATGTTGAATAATAGTGGTGAGAGTGGACATCCTTGTCTTGTTCCTTATCCTAGAGGAAATGCTTTCAGTTTTTCACCATTGAGAATGATGTTTGCTGTGGGTTTGTCATATATGGTCTTTATTATGTTGAAGTAGATTCCCTCTATGCCCACTTTCTGGAGAGTTTTTATTATAAATGGGTGTTGAATTTTGTCAAAAGCTTTTTCTGCATCTATTGAGATGATCATATGGTTTTTATTCTTCAATTTGTTGATATGGTTTATCACATTGGTTGATTTACGTATATTGAAGAATCCTTGCATCCCTGGGATAAATCCCACTTGATCATGGTGTATGATCCTTTCAATGTGTTGTTGGATTCTGTTTGCTAGTATTTTGTTGAGGATTTTTGCATCTATATTCATCAATTACATTGGTCTGTAATTTTCTTTTTTTGTAGTATCTTTTTCTGGTTTTGGTATCAGGGTGATGGTGGTCTCATAGAATGAGTTTGGGAGTGTTCCTTCCTCCAAAATATTTTGGAAGAGTTTGAGAAGGATGGGGATTAGCTCTTCTCTAAATGTTTGATAGAATTCACCTGTGAAGCCATCTGGTCCTGGACTTTTGTTTGTTGGAAGATTTTTAATCACAGTTTCAATTTCATTACTTGTGATTCGTCTGTTCATATTTTCTATTTCTTCCTGGTTATGTCTTGGAAGGTTATACCTTTCTAAGACTTTGTCCATTTCTTCCAGGTTGTCCATTTTATTGGCATAGACTTGCTTGTAGTAGTCTCTTAGGATGATTTGTATTTCTGCGGTGTCTGTTGTAACTTCTCCTTTTTCATTTCTAATTTTATTGATGTGAGTCCTCTCCCTCTTTTTCTTGATGAGTCTGGCTAATGGTTTATCAATTTTGTTTATCTTCTCAAAGAACCAGCTTTTAGTTGTATTGATCTTTGCTATTGTTTTCTTTGCTTCTATTTCATTTATTTTTGCTCTGATCTTTATGATTTATTTCCTTCTGCTAACTTTGGGTTTTGTTTGTTCTTCTTTCTCTAGTTCCTTTAGGTGTAACATGAGATTGTTTATTTGAGATTTTTCTTGTTTCTTGAGGTAGGCTTGTACAGCTATAAACTTCCCTCTTAGAACTGCTTTTGCTGCATCCCATAGGTTTCGGATCATCGTCTTTTCATTGTCATTTGTCTCTAGGTATTTTTTTTATTTCCTCTTTGATTTCTTCAGTGATCTCTTGGTTATTTAGTAATGTACTGTTTAGCCTCCATGTGTTTGTGTTTTTTACATTTTTTTCCCTGTAATTGATTTCTAATCTCAAAGCACTGTGGTCAGAAACAATGTTTGATATGATTTCAATTTTCTTAAATTCACCGAGGCTTGATTTGTGACCCAAGATATGATCTATCCTGGAGAATGTTCCGTGTGCAATTGAGAAGAAAGTGTAATCTGCTGTTTTGGGATGGAATGTCCTATAAATATCAATTAAAGCTATCTGGTCTATTGTGTCATTTAAAGCTTGTGTTTCTTTATTAATTTTCTGTTCGGATGATCTGTCTATTGGTGTAAGTGAGGTGTTAAAATCCCTCACTATTATTGTGTTACTGATTTCCTCTTTTAGAGCTGTTAGCAGTTGCCTTATGTACTGAGGTGTTCCTATCTTGGGTGCATATATATTTATAATTGTTATATCTTCTTCTTGGATCGATCTCTTGATCATTACATAGTGTCCTTCCTTGTCTCTTGTAACATGCTTTAGTTTAAAGTCTATTTTATCTGATATGAGTATTGCTATTCCAGCTTTCTTTTGATTTTCATTTGCATGGAATATCTTTTTCCATCCCCTCACTTTTCAGTCAGTATGTGTCCGTAGGTCTGAATTGGGTCTCTTGTAGACAGAATATAGATGGGTCTTGTTTTTGTGTCTATTCAGCAAGCCTGTGTCTTTTGGTTGGAGCATTTAATCCATTCACGTTTAAGGTAATTATTGATATGTATGTTCCTATGACCATTTTCTTAATTGTTTTGGGGTTTTTTTTGTAGGTCCTTTTCTTCTCTTGTGTTTCCCACTTAGAGAAGTTCCTTTAGCATTTGCTGTAGAGCTGGTTTGGTGGTGCTGAATTCTCTTAGCTTTTGCTTCTCTGTAAAGCTTTTGGTTTCTCCAACAAATCTGAATGAGATCCTTGCCGGGTAGAGTAATCTTGGTTGTAGTTTCTTCCCTTTCATCACTTTAAGTATATCATGCCACTCCCTTCTGGCTTGTAGAGTTTTTGCTGAGAAATCAGCTGTTAACCTTATGGGAGCTCCCTTGTGTGTTATTTGTCATTTTTCTCTTGCTGCTTTCAATAATTTTTCTTTGTCTTTAATTTTTGCCAATTTGATTACTATGTGTCTCAGCCTGTTTCTCCTTGGGTTTATCCTGTATGGGACTCTCTGTTCTTCTTGGACTTGGGTGGCTATTTCCTTTCCCATGTTAGGGAAGTTTTCAACTACAATCTCTTCAAATATTTTCTCGGATCCTTTCTCTCTCTCTCTTCTCCTTCTGGGACCCCTATAATGTGAATGCTGCTGCCTTTAATGTTGTCCCAGAGGCCTCTTAGGCTGTCTTCATTTCTTTTCATTCTTTTTCCTTTATTCTGTTCTGCAGCAGTGAATTCCACCATTCTGTCTTCCAGGACATTTGTCCGTTCTTCTGCCTCAGTTTTCTGCTATTGATTCCTTCTAGTGTTTTTTTCATTTCAGTTATTGTATTGTTCATCTCAGTTTGTTTGTTCTTTAATTATTCTAGAACTTTGTTAAACATTTCTTGCATCTTCTCAATCTTTGCCTCCATTCTTTTTCTGAGGTCCTGGATCATCTTCACTATCATTATTCTGAGTTCTTTTTCTGGAAGGTTGCCTATCTCCATTTCATTTAGTTGTTTTTCTGGGCTTTTATATTTTTCCTTCATCTGGTACATAGCCCTCTGCCTTTTCATCTTGTCTATCTTTCTGTGAATGTGGTTTTTGTTTCACAGGCTGCAGGATTGTAGTTCTTCTTCCTTCTGCTGTCTGCCCTCTGGTGGATGAGGCTATCTAAGAGGCTTGTGGAAGTTTCCTGCTGGGAGGGACTGGTGGTGGGTCAGGAATATCTTTTTTGTTCACTGTTGCATTCTAGCACTTAGAGCAATGATGGGCAAATAAGTAGGTGCTCCATAAACATTTGCTGAATGAATACATTGGTGATTTTTACTAGTCCAAATATGTATATGAGTATAAATTCATGTATATAAAACCACTTGAGATGGGCAGAGAGGACATAGGCAAAAAATCCTCTAAAATCAAAAAGTAAATTATGTCCTGACAGAGTAACCAAAGGAAAATTACCTATAGAAGCTATAGTACTAAGAGTCCAGAAAACAGAGATGGGAGGAGAGACAGGGAAAACAGAAAAGAGAATTGCTACTTTGGGTGAAGGGCAGGTCTGCTAAGATTAATGGTTCAAGCTTCTGGCATTAATGCCTCCAGACTACACTCAATTGAATAGAAAAAAGCTTCCAACAAGCTTCTCCAAAAAGGAGCAAACTCAGGTACATCTTCCATTACCCCACACTTACCCCTAACCCCTACCAGGGGCTACAAGGAATGTCCCAGCAGAATACTCATCTTCTAAATAGAACCCAGATCTGTGTACCCAAAGCTGACATCTCTCACTTCTGTCAAAATGAAACCCACAGATTACCTGTGGACACACTTCCGGCATAAGCAAGCCAGCAGCAATCCAATCATATATTCTACTTTCTCTTCTTTCTCCGTTATGTTCTATATGCCAAAGGGGTGAAAGGAGAAGAGACAGTAATAAAGCTAATTGGAGAACCATTATACTGTTTTTTACTCTCAGCTCTATCTATATCTGTCTTTAGGGTAAAACTCCTCTATGGAAATAAAGGTTTTGAAATAATATTCAAAATCCAATAAAAGTATATGTCATGGAAAGCTGACTACCTGAAGGTGCAAACTACTTTACCTCCAGAATCTCAAATTCTCTTTCTGACACAGACATCTTATTTCTCACTTTTCTCTCTTCTCTCTTAAATTGGACAGGCCCCCTAGAAGACAACACACTTACTACTAACATTTGCCCCATCTCTACCGGCAGAAATCCCACCCATCCTTCAATGTCTAGCTCCAATTCCCAATCCCTCGGGAACACTACAGCATTTGGCTTGTTCCCTTCTTCTGACATGTCCCTTGTCCTTCTTCCTTTTCAAATGCATCATGTGTGCATTTGATACAATTTTCCATAACAGACCTGAGTTTCTCCCTTATTTCTGCATCCCAAAAGCACATTGAGCATAATAGCCCTGAACTGGAGGACTGTAGTGGCCACATCTATGAAGGAAGCACACTTGGAAATGCAAGAAAAAAAGATAGTTCCAAGAAGATAAAAAGGATCTGAAGGGTTTTCTAATGCCCTCATTTATATCACACAGACACCCTTCCATGTTTAGAACCTAGATTTTTTCAAAAATTTAAAAAATATTTATCTACCTGATTGTTGTTATTATTATTGTTGTTTTTATTATTTTGCTCTATCTTAGTAGCACTTGGAGGAAAAAGGTCAAATTTATAACCCAGACGAATTCAACTGTCTCTTTTATTTTCTCCAGAAAACTTGGGAAAGAGAGTAAACTCAGTTTGCCTCTATGCTGGAGGTCTCTCTCTCTCGCTCGCTCTCTTTTTTTTTTTTTTTTTTTTTTTTTTTTTGGCTGCACCAGGCAGCATGTGGGATCAGTGCTGGAGGTCTCACAAAAGATGTAGGAAGAGGAATGTGGTACTGTTGCCAGTACTTAAGATAGCACTTCCAGGAATGAGTACACCTCAACTCAAGGAGAGGAAACCCTTCAGGTGTAATAGAGTCAAGTTAGTAGGTAACCCTACAATTTAGTGTCCAAACCAGGTCACTTTTGAGAGTGAAGGAGGCACCATTAACCATGATATCAGGCAGCAGGTATTAACTGGAACTGTCCCAGGCAAACCAGAACCTATGGCAAGCCTTCAAAAAAGTCAGTGAACCTGAAGCTTCAGGGTACACACAGCAGGAGAGAGACCATTGTAGGCCTAAAGCAGCTCTAGCTACCTTAGAATAAATCCTCTGACAAAGCTGCCTATTGAAAGAGCCATTCAACATTCTACCACCTCTAGAAAGCTCAGCAGGAAAAAAGAAAGTGCGGAGAATGTTATGTTGAATAACCCAATCACCATGGGATTAGGAGAGTGGAAGCTGCTAGAAGTCTTTGCCATCCATCAAAATCCACCTCCCACTGCTGTCATCAACAATTGGGATCAGCAAGTAACCTACCAGGAAGAAGAGACCTTATTATCCAGGAGTCTCTATCTTCTCTGCCATCAAGGTAGAGGTAACGACTGAGGGAGAAAGAAGAAAGCCTCAATTATCTTCCACACCAAATGAAGAAAAGAACCATAGAGATATAAAATGTTGACACTAGAAAGGGTCTTAGAGACAATCTAATCCAGGTTCCCAATTTATAAATGAGGTAACTTAGCTCAGCAAGAATAAATAAAACATTTTATGTACGTGGAAGAGAAAAACATTTATGATTTCATTCATTTATTCCTTAATTCAACAAGCATGTATTGAGTACTCCCAACATGTCAGGCACTATGATAAGCACTGGGGGGTAAAAGGATAAATAAGACATTTTCCTGCCCTTGAGTATCTATGTATTTATAGTTTAAATGTTCTAATAATAATATTTTAAATACTGATTGTTGAGTATATCATGAGACTATTGGGTTAATACCACTTGACAATTCTAGCCAAATGGCAAAAAGAAAAGGATTCTTAGGAATCCCTAAGTATTCTTAGGAATCTCTATTCTTATTAGGGAGAATGTGGGTAAATACTGCCACTATATGGTAACTTTGCTCAGACTTCTTGCAGTGAAAAAATGTTTAATAATAAACCTTCTTCCATTTGTCTTATTTTTCTATTCTTTCTTACCCCACATGTATGCATCACCATATACAAAACAATGAGAATCAAATTGAAGCCTACAATATTCTTGTGTATATATACTATAAATATTGAAGTTCAAAATATACATTTCCAGATTCTCTAGAATCCTGAAGAAAACAAAGCTAACTTAACTATACTCTTTCTTTTCTATCTGTAAAACAAATGTGCCTCCAAAACCACACTAATGAATCTTTACCATTTATTCATATTATGTCATCATGTAGAAACATGGTCATTATGTGAAATTAGTTTAAGTAGAAGATCTTCCTAATTCTTTCATTCTTTATAGAATTTATAATAACAACAATGTGGCACTCTAAATGTTTTGTAAGAAAAAAGGATTTGGAATTTAAATGAAACCAGTATCTAGAAGAACAATTTCAACATGCCCAAATAAAACATTATTAAACCTGAAAATATTGGTTACACTCTTTCCTAGAAAACTATTTTAATTACTGAATAAAATTATTTACTATATCAATAAAGCATCTGAACCCAACACTATGAAAAGTTTTGTTGTAGTGTGACAATTTTATTTTATTTTTTCTAACTTCATTTCTCAATATTGTAAATTCAACTTTTAATCAACAGTTTCACTAGTCTTCCATATTCAAGTATAATATGGTTTCTCCTTAAATACTCATTAAAACAAATGTTTCTTTATGTACACGTGAACAGTTCAAAATATAATTGTCATGAAAGAGATTGAAAATAATATGAATTTCTCCAATATTGTACTTTAGTATCCAATTACAATAATAAACTGGCACATGTTTTCACAGCCTTAAATATTTTCAAACTACATTGAGCATAATGGTTTGCATTACATGAATGCTAAATTAAATGAGGATGAAGTGAGTGAAAATATATTCAGAAAATATATTCAGAAACCCCCACACCATTCCTGGTTAGTATGGTTACTTTATGGGACAAAAGGTATTCAAATATATTCCAATGCTGAAAATATTTGAGCACCCTGTAGTTCATAGGACTAATAGTGATTAAAAAAGAATAGTATTAACTAAAATATATTATTTCCAAAACAGAAAGAGACTCACGGACACAGAAATCAAACTTATGGTTACCAAAGGGGAGAAGGGGGTTGGAGGAAGGCTACATGGGAGACTGGGATTAACATATACACACTACTATGCATAGAATGGATAACCAACAGACCTGTGCTCTGTGTAGCACAAAGAACTATATTCAGTATTATGTAATGATCTATAAGGGAAGGGAATCTGAAAAAGAATATGTGTATATATATGTGTGTGTGTGTGTGTGTGTATGCCTGAATTGCTGTGCTGTACACCTGAAACTTACACAATATTATATATCAGCTATACTTCAATTTAAAAAAATTTTAATATAACTACCAAGTCTGTACAGTGTGGCTAAGCACAGATGAAAAAAACAGTATTCTCCTGAGCAGGTTCTATACATGTTTGGGACTTCACAGGCTGCAAATGGTGAGAAACATTCTAAATCATAAAACAAAATAAATATTTTATTTCACTTCATAATCATACATGTAAAAGGTCACCAGCCTAGACTGAGACACTTAAATGTGTTTAGCTTGATTTAGCACCGGCCTTCATGCAAAACCATAGAGTACTGTCAGAGAGTCAGGTTTGCTGCACACTTTGTTCATTTACTCATTAGAGGCAGGAAGAGCATAGCACAATGTTTACAAACATGAGCTTTCAAATCATACAGATGTGGGCAAAATCCTGGTCTTGTGATTTTGCACAAGTTCATCCAAGTTTCTAAACCTGTTTCCTCATTTCAAAGAGTAGCTGGATAAAATGAAACTCAATATATTAACTGTTAATAATTATTGCTTATTAATAGAAATTGTATCCAGCATCACTGTGGTAGGCAAAATAACGTCCCTCCAAAGATGTCCACTTCCTAATCTCCTGAACCTATAAGTTTGTTACCTTGTGTGGCAATGGGGAATTAAGGTTGACAATCAGCTGACCTTAAAATATGAGGGTTATCCTGGATTCTCCAGATGGGCTCAATGTAATCACAAGGGTTCTTAAAAGTGAAGGAGGGAGGGGCTTCCCTGGTAGCGCAGTGGTTAAGAATCCACCTGCCAATGCAGGGGACACAGGTTCAAGCCCTGGTCCAGGAAGATCCCACGGAGCAACTAAGCCCGTGTGCCACAACTACTGAGCCTGCGCTCTAGAGCCCCCGAGCCACAACTAGTGAGCCTGCGTGCCACAGCTACTGAAGCCCGTGTGCTTAGACCCTGTACTCTACAACAAGAGAAGCCACTGCAATGAGAAGTCCACACACCGTAACAAAGAGTAGACCCCACTCACTGCAACTAGAGGAAGCCCATGCGCAGCAACGAGGACCCAACGCAGCCAAAAATAAATAAAATAAATTTTTAAAAAAGGAAGAATGTTTAAAAAAAAAGTGAAGAGGGAGGCAGGATTGTTGGAGTCAGAGGGAGATGTGACTACAGAAAAACAGCCACAGAAATTCAATGTTGCTGGCTTTGAAAATGAAGCAGGGGGCCATGAGCCAAGGAATGTGGGAAGCATCTTGAAGGTGGAAGAGGCATGGGCAACGATTCTCCCTTAGAGCCTCCAGAAAGGAATGCAGCCCTGCCAACACCTTGACATTATAGCCCAGTGAGACCTGTGCCAGACTCCTAACCTGCAAAATTGTAAGATAGTAAATTTGGGTTTTTTAAGCCACTAAATTTGAAGCAATTTGTTACAGCAGCAATAGAAAGCTAACAGTATTACCTATATGGCAAGAGCTCTGCTGGGTTCTAGAGATAATGAATTAAGTAAGACACTCTAAGGATATATTTCCATCTCAACAAGTCCCATTTTATGGCCCTGGAGAAACTTATTATAGTATATAATATCATGAGTATTGCTCAGAAAAGTTCTATACCTATAGTCTAGACAACTAAGATAATTTATTAAAACAAATCTTTGGCATTCTACAAACCCATATCTTGTGCCCCTTCTACTTAGGGTAAATAGCTGAAAGCAGAAATTTTGGCATAGATGAAGCTTTTGGCAGAAATAGCAAGTTGCCTGCCAAAATTCTGTCTCTCCTTCTTCCCTTACCCTTACACAATTGGTGTAGCAATGTTTCCAGCTAAAATCCTAAATTTCTAAGTTGTTCTTGCAGAAAAAGTTATCTAATGAGATGTGAGCTAAAATCTCAAGATAGAACTACATGGAAAGTTCTCTTAAGGGGATTATTATCTGACAGACACTCTTATTCCTTTCTCCTTCTTTCTGCCTGGAATAAAGTAGCAATTTTATGACCATAAGAGAATGATGATAGAAACCAAGGATAGAAATTAAGAGAAAACCCAATAATAAAAGCCATGCTTAATGGAAGGGGTAACAGAATTATTGAAGGAGCCAGGGATGACATGTTGTAGTATGAACACTAGACTGCCCACCTATGGAATTATTTTACATGAGGAAAAATAAATTTTTAACTTGTTAAGCCAGACAAAAGCAATTCCTTATGCCTGACCTAGTATTCCTTTCTCTAGTTTTTCAAGTGAAGTTTCCTTAAAATCAGTCAGAATTTAACACTGAAAAGAGGCCACTAAACGGTGCTGGAACAAGTGGACATCCACATGAGAAAAAAATGAATCTATACCCAACCTTACAACCTTCACAAAGAAATAACTCAAAATGGGTTACAGACCTAAATGTAAAATGTAAAACTATAAAATTCCTAGAAGATAACATAGGAGAAAACCTAGGTGACCTTGGGTATGGTAAGGTCTTTTTAGATACAACACCAAAGACATGATCTACAAAAGAAATAACTGATAAGCTGGACTTGATTAAAATCAAAAACCACTGCTCTGCCAAAGATACTATCAAGTGAGTGAAAAGACAAGCCACAGAGTGAGAGAAAATACTTGCAAAAGATATATCTGGTAAAGGAATGTTATCCAAAATATACAAAGAAGCCTTAAAACTCAACAGTAAGAAAGCAAACAGCCTGATTAAAAAATGGACCAAACACCTTAAAAGACACCTCGCCAAAGAAGATATTCAGGTGGCAAATAAGCATATGAAAATATATTCCACATCAAATGTCATCAGGGAAATGCAAATTAAAACAGAAATATGACACTACTACATACCTACTAGAGTGGCCAAAATCCAGAACACTGGTATTATCAACTGCTGGCAAGGGTGTAGAGCATTAGGAGCTCTCATTCATTGCTGTTGGGAATGGAAAATTATACAGCCACTTTGAAAGACAAGTTGGAGGTTTCTTACAAAACTAAACATACTCTTACCATACCACCAAGCAACTGTGCATTTTGGTATTGCCCAAAGGAGTTGAAAACATGTCTGCCCAAAAACCTGCACCTGGGTGTTTACAGCAACTTTGTTCACAATTGTCAAGACTTAGAAGCAACCAAAATGACCTTCAGTAGGTGAATGGATAAATAAACTGTAGTACATTCAGAAAACAGAATATTATTCAGAAATGAGGTATCAGGCCATGAAAATACATGAAGGAAACTTCAATGTATATTACTAGTAAAAGAAGCCATTCTGTCAGAAAGAGAAGAACAAATATCATATATTAACACGTATATGTGGAACCCAGAAAAATGGTACAGATGAACTGGTTTACTAGGCAGAAATAGAGACACAGATGTAGAGAACAAACGTATGGACACCAATGGGGGAAAGGGGGTGGGTGGGTGGGATGAATTGGGAGATTGGGATTGACATATATACACTATGTATAAAACAGATAACTAATGAGAACCTGCTGTATAGCACAGGGAACTCCACTTTGCTGTACAGTAGAAACTAACACAACATTATAAAACAACTATACCCCAATTAAAGAGAAAAAAAAGAAGCCATTCTGAAAAGGCTACATACTGTATGATTACAACTATATGACACTCTGGAAAAGGCAAAACTGTGGAGACAATAAAAAATTAGTGGTTTCCAGGGGTTAGGAGGGAGGGAAGAATTAACAAGCTGAGTACAGTACTACTCTGTCTGACACTATAATGGTGGATACATGTCATTATAAATATGTCCCAACCCATAGAATATACAACATCAAGAGTGAGCCCTAATGTAAAGTATGGAGTTTGGGTGATAATGATGTGTCAACATAGATTCATCAGTTGCAACAACTGTACCCCTTTGGTTGGGGATGTTGATAATAGGGGAGATTATGCATATGTTGGGGTGAAGGAAGTATATGGGAAATCTCTATATTCTGCTCATTTTTTGCCTTCTTTTTTCTCAGTTTATTTATGTCATTATAAAGATTTATATAGAGAGACAAAAAGATATATATATATATTTATATATATAAAGATTTTATTTTTTGAGCAGTTTCAGGTTTACAGCAAAATTAAAAACTACTATTTCTTTCATGGATCTTGCCTTTAGTATTATATCTAAAAAATTATTACCATACCTATGACAACGCTATCTCTTATATTATCTTCTAGGAGTTTTATAGTTTTGCATTTCACATTTAGTTCTGTGATCCATTTCAAGTTAGTTTTTGTGAAGTTGTGTGTATGTTTAGATTCACTTGTTTGCATGTGGATGTCCAGTTGTTCCAACACCATTTGTTGAAAAAATTATCTTTGCCCCAATACATTACCTTTGCTCCTTTGTCAAAGATCATTGACTATTTTGATATGAGTCTATTTCTGGGCTCTATATTCTGTTCTATTGATCTATTTGTCTGTTCTTTCACCAATACCAAACTGTCTTGATTACTGTAGCTTTATAGTAAGTCCCGAAATCAAGTAGTGTCAGTGCTCCAATATTCTTCTTCTCTTTCAATATTCTGTTGGCTCTTCTGGGTTTTTTGCCACAACATAAAAACTTTAGAATCAGTTTGTTGATAACCACAAAATAATTTGCTGAGATTTTGATGGGGATAGGTCAACTTAAGAAGAAATAACATCTTGACAATATTGAGTCTTCTTAACTATGAACATGGAATATCTTTCTATTTATTTAGTTCTACCTTGATTTCATTCATTAGTTTTGTATCTCTTTATTATACAGATCTTGTCCATATTTTGTTAGATTTATACCTAAATATTTCATTGGAGAGGGGGTGCTAGTGTAAACAGTATTGTGTTTTTAATTTCAAATTCCACTTATTCATTGCTGGTATATAGGAAAGCGGCTGACTTTTGTACATTAACCTTGTATCCTGCAACCTTGCTATAATCACTGATCAGTTCCTGGAGTGTTTTTATTGATTCTTTTGGATTTTATACATAGATAATCATGTCATCTACAAATATAGTTTCATTTCTTTCCTCCCAATCTATGTACATTTTATTGCCATTAATGGTCTAATTGCATTAGCAAGGACTTCCAGCATGATGTTGAAAAGGATTAATGAGAGGGGACATCTTTGCCTTGCTTCTGATCTTAATTAGAAAGCTTCAAGTTTCTCACCATTAAGTATGATGTTAGCTGTAGTTTTTCTGTAGATAGTCTTTATCAAGTTGAATAAGCTCCCCTTAATTCCTAGTTTAATGGAAGCTTTTTATCATGAATGTATACTGGATTCTGTCAAATACTTTTTCTGCATCAATTGATATAATCATGTGATTTTTCTTCCTTAGCCTGTTGATGTGATAGATTACATTAATTGATTTTTAAATGTTGAACCAGCCTTGCATTCCTGGGATAAAGCCCACCTAGTTGTGGTGTATAATTATTTTTATACATTGTTGTATTTGTATTCTTCCTTAAATGTTTGGTAGAGTTCACCAGTGAACCCATCTGGGCCTGGTGATTTCTGTTTTGGAAAGTTATAAATTATTGATTCAGTTTCTTTAATAGATATATGCCTAATCAGATTCTCTATCTCTTCTTGTGTGAGTCTTGACAGCTTACATATTTCAAGGAATTGGTCCCTTTCATTAAGGATATCCAAATTGTGGGCATTGAGTTGTTCATAATATTCCTTTATTAGCATTTTAATGTCCTTGGGATCTGTAATGATGTCTTCTCTTTCAAATCAGATAATAGTAATTTGTGTCCTTTCTTTTTTTCTCAGTTTGCCTGGCTGAGGCTTATTGATTTATTTGATCTGTTCAAAGAACAAGTTTTCTTCGGTTTTGTTGATTTTCTCTATTGACTTCCTGTTTTCAATTTCATTGATTTATGCTCTAGTTCTTATTATTTCTTTTCTTCTGCTTACTTTGGATTTAATATGCTCTCCTTTCTCAGTTTCCAAAGATGGAAACTTACGTTATTGATTTTAGATTTTTCTTTTCTAATATATGCATTCAACACTATAAACCTCCTTCAAGCACTGTTTTTATTGCATCTCACAAATTCTGTTAGGTTCACTTAGTTCAAAATACGTTTTTTTGTGAAAAGAAACAGGTGAAATAATAAGTGAGTATAATTCAAAATATGATTTTGAATATGCATTATAGTAACTTTTGAACAAATACTTGATTATAGCATAAGAATCAATCATGGAATACTTAAGAGGGAAAGAAAATGAGCTGCCCAGCTACACAATGAGGAATAAGTTGCTAAGTATGTGTCAAGCAGAAAAATACGTAGAACTTAGTAGTCCACAAAATATCAACAAAAGGAATGGCATATCATAAGAAATGCTAGATAAATCTCATCAAATTCTAAGCTTGAACAGAATCTTTTTTTAGTTTCAGTTGTACAACATAATGGTTTGATATTTATATATATTGTGAAATGATCACCATAATAAGTCCAGTTAAAATCCATCACCATACATTGTTACAATTTTTTCTTGTGATGAAAACTTTTAAGATTTACTTTCTTAGAAATTTTCAAATGTACAATAGAGTATTATTAACTACAGTCACCTTGCTATACACCCCTGTGACATTTGTTTTATAGCTGGAAATTGTACTTTATAACCCCCTTCACCCATTTTGCCCACCCCTCACATTCTGGCAATCACCAATCTGTTCTCTGTATTTATGAGCTCAGTTTTGTTGTTGTTGTTGTTTAGATTTTTGTTTTTAGATTCCATAAATAAGTGAGATCATACGGTAATCGTCTTCCTGTCTAACTTATTTCACTTAGCATAATGCCCTCAAGGTCCTTCCATGTTGTCATAAATAGCAAGATTTCATTCTTTTTTAAGGCTGAATAATATCCCATTGAGTATATATCCAATATATATACCACAATTTATTTATCTATTCATCTATCAATAGACATTTAGGTTGCTTCCTTATCTTGGCTATTATAAATAATGCTGCAGTGAACACGGGGTGCATATAGCTTTTTGAATCAGTGTTTTTGTTTTTTTCAGATAAATACCTAGAAGTGGAATTGCTGGATCATATGGTAGTTCTACTTTTAATTTTTTGAGGAAACTCCATACTGTCTTCTATAGTGGCTGTACCAATTTACATTCCCACCAACAGTACACAAATGTTCCCTTTTCTCTATACCCTCAGCAACACTTGTTATTTGTTGTCTTTTTGATAATAGCCATTCTAACAGCTATGAGGTAATATCTCATGTTGTTTTTTTAAAAATAAATTTATTTATTTATTTTTTATTTTGGGCTGTGTTGGGTCTTCATTTCTGTGCAAGGGCTTTCTCTAGTTGTGGTGAGCAGGGGCCACTCTTCATCGCAGTACGTGGGCCTCTCACTGTCGTGGCCTCTCTTGTTGCAGAGCACGGGCTCCAGACGTGCAGGCTCAGTAGTTGTGGCTCATGGGCCCAGTTGCTCCATGGCATGTGGGATCTTCCCAGACCAGGGCTCGAAACCATGTCCCCTGCACTGGCAGGCAGATTCTCAACCACTGTGCCACCAGGGAAGCCCCCCATTGTGGTTTTGATTTGCATTTCCCTGATGATTAATGATGTTGAGCACCTTTTCATGTACCTGTTGGCCATCCGTATGTCTTCTTTGGAAAAATGTCTTTTCAGATCTGCCTATTTTTAAATTGGATTGTTTGGTTTTTTTTGCTATTGAGTTGTATAAGTTCTTTATATATTTTGGATGTTAACCCCCTATCAGATATATGATTTGCAAATATTTTCTCCCATTCTGTAAGTTGCCTTTTCACTTTCTTGATGGTTTCCTTTGCTGTGCAGAAGTTTTTTAGTTTGATGTAGTTCTGCTTGTTTGTTTTTGCTTCTGCTGCCTTTCCTTTTGGTGTCAAATCTAAAAAGTCATTGCCAAGACCAATGTCAAGGAGATCACCATCTATGTTTTCTTCTAGAAATTTTATCCATTCAGGTCTTACATTTACATCTTTTGCCTATTTTAAGTTAACTTTTGTGTATAGTGTAAGATAGTGGTCTAGTTTCATTCTTTGGCATGTGGCTGTCCAGTTTTTCTAAAAGCATTTATTGAATAGACTATCCTTTCCCCATTGTATATTCTTGGCCTCTTTGTCATAAACTAATTGGCCATATATTTGTGGGCTTATTTCTCAGCTCTCTTTTCTGTTCCACTGATCTATGTTTTTATGCTGATACCATACTGTTTTGATTACTACAGCTTTGTAATATAGTTTGAAATCTGGGAACATATGCCTCCAGCTTTGTTTTTCTTTCTCAAGATTACTTTGGCTATTCTGGGTGTTTTATGGCTCCACAGAAGTTTTAGGATTGTCCTATTTCTGTGAAAAATTGCCATTGGGGTTTTGATAGGGATTGAGCTAAATCTGTAGATTGCTTTGACGAGTATGGACATTTTAACAGTATTAATTCTTCCAATCCATGAGCATGAAATATCTTTCCATTTATTTGTATCTCCACCAGTTTCTTTCATCAATGTCTTTCACCTTCTTGGTCAAATTTATTCCTAGGTATTTTATTCTTTCTGATGCTAGTTCAAAATATTTTTTAAATTTCTCTTGAGATTTCTTCTTTGATCCATGTGTTATTTAGCAGTATTTTGTATAATCTCCACATATTTTGAGATTTTTCCAGTTATCTTTCAGTTATTAATTTCTAGTTTAATTCCATACTGGTCTGAGAGCAAACAGTCTGTGTTTTTCTAATTTAATTCCATACTGGTCTGACAGCAAACAGTCTGTGGTTTCTATTCCATTAAATGTGATAAGGTGTGTTTTATGGCTCAAAATGTATCTGTCTTTGTAAATGTTCCATGTGAGCTTAAGAAGAATGTGTATTCTACTGTTATCGATGAAGTAGTCTATGGATGTCAATTATATGCAGTTAATTGACAGTGTTACTGAGTTCAACCATGTCTTTACTGACTTTCTGCCTAATGGATCTGTCCATTTTTGATAGAGGGATACTAAAGTCTTAACTATAGTAGATTTATTTACTTCTCCTTGCAGTTCTATCACATTTTGCCTCATGTAGTTTGATGCTTGGTCGTTAGGTGCATACATGTTAAACGCTGTTATGTCTTCTTGGAGGACTGACTCCTTTATCATTATGTCATGTCTTTCTTTATCCCTGATAACTTTCCTTTTTTTGAAATCTGTTTAAAATTAATATAGCTACTCCTACTTTCTTTTGATTAGTGTTAGCATGGTATATTTTTCTCCATTTATTTTTAATTTATAACTCTCTTTATATTTAAAGTGGTGTTCTTGTAGACAACATATAGTTGGAGATTATTCTTTAACCACTCTGACTATTTCTGTCCTTTAACTGGTTCATTTAGACCATTGAAATTCAAGGTAATTACTCGATTAATTTCTACCATATTTGTTACTGTTTTTTTATTTTTTGCCCCTGTTCTTTGTTCCTATTTTGGTCTTCCACTCTTTTTCTGCCTTTTGTGCTTTTACCTGAGCATTACTCGATTCCATTTTCTCTCCTTTATTAGCAAATCAGTACACTTCTTTTCCTCCTTTTTTTTTTAGTATTAGCCCTAGCATTTGAAACATACATTACAACTAATTCAAGTCCACTTTCAAATAACACTATATCACTTCATAGGTAGTGTGAATACCTTATAATAACAAAAATATCCTAATTTCTCTCTCCTATCCCTTGCATCATTGTTGTCATTCATTTCACTTATATATAAACATACTTAATTGTATATATATATAGGGGACTTACAAAATCAAATACAGTGTTGTTATTATTATTTTGAACAAACTGTTTATCTATTAGATCAATCAAGAATTTTAAATTTTCAAATTTATTTTACCTTTAATTATTCCTTCTTCAATGTTCTTCCATTCTTTATGTAGATCTGAGTTTCTGACCTATAAGATTTTTCTTCTCTCTAAAGGACTTTTAACATTTCTTGAAGGCAAGTCTACTGACAACAAATTCCTTCAATTTTTGTTTGTCTGGGAAAATCTTTATTTCTCCTTCACTCTTGAAGGATTATTTCACAATGTATAGAACACTAGGTTGGTGGGTTTTTCCCCTCTCAACACTTTAAATATCTCACTCTATTCTCTTATTTCTTGCATCATTTCTGAGAAGTCAGATGTAATTATTATCTTTGTTCCTCTACAGGTGAGACTTTTTTCCTATAGTTCCTCTCAGTATTTTTTCTTTATTTTTGATTTTCTGTAGTTTGAAAATTATGTGCTTATGGGGTCATTTTTGTTGTTGTTGTTGTTGTTGAGGGGGGCACAGTGGCATTTATCCTGCTTGGCATTCTCTGTGCTTCCTGGTTCTGTGGTTAGGTGTCTGAGATTAATTTGGGGAAATTTTCAGTCATTATTTTTTCAAATATTTCTTTTCTTCCATGCTCTCTCTTGTCTTCTCTGGAATTCCCATACGTTACATATGCTACTCCTTTTGTAGTTGTTCCATAGTCCTTGGATATTCTGTTCCTTTATGTTTATTTGGTTTTTGAAGTTTGGAGGTTTCTACTGAGAGATCCTCAAGCTCAGAGATTCTTTCTTCAGCCATGTCCAGTCTACTAATAATAAGTCATTCAAAGGCATTCTTCATTTCTGTTGCAGTGTTTTTTTTATCTTTAGCATTTCTTTTTGGTTCTCTCTTAGGATTTCCATTGTTCTGCTTACACTGCCCATCTGTTCTTGCAGGTTTTCTACTTCACCCATTAGAGCTCTTAGCGTCTTTTTCATAGTTGTTTTAATACTCAGTGTGATAATTCCAACATTTTTGCCATGTCTAATTCTGACGTTTGCTCTGTCTCTTCATATTCTGTGTTTTGCCTTTTGGTATGCCTTGTAATTTTTTTCTTGATAACCAGATATGACGTACTGAGTAAAACGAACTGATGTATATAGGCCTTTAGTAATGTGGTAAGGTTTGGGGAAAAAGGAAACGTTCTACAGTTCTATGATTAGGTCTCAGTCTTTTAGTGAGATGCCTCTGGAGTGTGAACTTCTCAAGTATTTCACAGTTTATACTTCTCTCCTTTGGTGGGACAGGATGGCAAAAGTTGGCTGGAGTTGGGTATTTCCCTTTCCCCAAGTGAGTTAGGCTTTGATAACACCCCAGCAGTTTAGGCTTTGTTAACCAGTTTCTCCTAAAAGCAAGCCTTGTTAAGAAGAACAGAGTGCACTGGGTACTTCAAAATGCCTCCTTTTTCTCCCTTTGCTGGAAGCACAAGAAGATTTTTCTCCAATATTTGCTGTGGGAACTGGTCAAGCTCCTTGAGGTAAAACTCACAAAAATATGGGCCCCCCATGACTAAGTTCCCCTTGAGCTTTTAACTCCCAGAGTTGTCCACACAGAGCTTCCATCAGAGTCAATTACAGTTCAGATTTTCCTACCCAGCACTAGTTCCCATAGCAGTTTCCTCTTGTAAGGCTCTGCTCTATCAGCCATGACTCCCTGTTTCTGCCTGAATGTCTCTCCACTCTTTGGGGCAGTGGTTTATCCTGTGTCCTCACCTCTCTTATGGATCCTAGGAGAGTTGTTCATTTTTCAGTCTGTTTGGATTTTTTACCTGTTTTAGGATAAAGTGGCAAATTCCAAGTTCCTTACATGTAGAACAAGAAACAAGAAGTCACTTCTGCTCAATTTTGTGGTGAACCTAAACTGTTCTAAAAAATAAAGTCTGTTAATAAAAATATTTTTTTAAAAGAGGCCTCTAGCTCCTTCAGACTTCTGGGAACTGATAGCATAAACTACCCTTCACTTAACCCAGTCTCCTGAGCCTCCAGAACTCTTACTTTCAATAAATAATCAGTATTCCGATAAATACCTATTCACAAATGTTACAATCTTAAAGAATCCTTCCTATGTTTTTGTGTCTGAACAGAGCAGCAACAGTATATGCTACTTCCTTGGAAGGAAATATAATGAACTACTAAATGGTTTTAATAATGAGGCTGCTTATAAGAAAGCTTGAGAAGTGTTAAGCCTTTCCTGTTTGCATAGAAATTGTAAATACTAGTATAGTATGTAGATGACAATTTTAAGGGACCTAGATTTCCACCCATAACTGTTCTGGTGTGAAGACCTGAATATTTTCCATCATGGCAACTCAACACTTGCTTTAAAAAAGAAAAATCATTATAATCAGTTCACAGCAAGACAACAAGGAACAGCCAGAGACAAG
Source organism: Mesoplodon mirus (assembly GCF_964341445.2). NCBI lineage: Eukaryota > Metazoa > Chordata > Mammalia > Artiodactyla > Ziphiidae > Mesoplodon > Mesoplodon mirus. The sequence continues at coordinate 50,923,137 of NC_138984.1, forward strand.
AAAAATGTATGGGTCTCAAAACTAGCTTTAAGAGAGTTAAATCATAAAGTAGAATTCTGTATCACTTTTTCTCCTGGGTTTTTGCCTTGTTAGCACCAAAGATTTATGATGAAAAGCAGCAATTTCTCATCTAATTCCTCCCCTCTTTCAGATACATCTCCAAGGATAATATCTCTTAACTTTTTATGTTTCTAGGAGTTTCAGTGGTTATCTCTATAAGTGTAAGTAAGAAGTTTGTTTCTTTTTATTATCTTGACTTATTAAGTTTAGATAATATCTATTGACTGCCATCTTTATGAATTGTGAAAATTGAGTTCATTTTCCTTGCTCCCTCCTCCCCTTCTCCTCTTCCCAGTGTTGGATATTTATATTGTTATTTTTGCTTTTGTATTTGTTAACCATTAACTATAAATAACATATTAAACACCTACTTCTCATTACATTGCCTTTCTACAGAAGCTCCTGAACACACTTTGTAACATAAGCACATTAACATCCAAACATATTTTCTCTGCTTCTCATTAGATTGATTCTAAAAGATGGAAACCAATAAACACAACAATAATGACTGTAAATTTGCTCTGATGTTATACTAGAAATATATTCCCTTCTCTACAGGTCTTATTATTTGAATAACATATATATGTTATAATGTGGGTTTTGCCTAAAAGAATGAATTCAACAAACATTTATTTAGCATTTACCACACACAAGTCAATATCAAATCTGATGGATAAATATATGAAGGAAAACTATGTGTTCCTGTACAAAAAAAACTACGATTCAGGCAGAAAGTTATGAGATCTGAAAAGTATTTGGTATGTTGTGAATGCTGATTTAACCCTTTTTTTAAGTGATTGGAATTTTAATTATTGGGATGCATTTAGACATGCAGCAAACATTCAAGTGCTTACTATGTATCAGGTAGTACACAGAGCACTAAAGAAAAATTGGTGAGCCAAAATAAAGACGGGGCTATAAAGACTCTAAGGAAAGATACGTTATAAGAACATAATAGAAGTGGACATGATTTAGTCCTGGGTAAATGAAGACAGAGTTGGGAATGACAGTTGTGCTAAGATTGAAAGGAAATGAAAATTAAACTACGTCGAGAGTCAAGTAGAAAAATGGCAGGGAAGGTAGCATCCTGAGCAAACAACATGCCTAAAGCCCTTGGGATTGCCCTTTAGATAAATAGAAAGAAAACCAGGTGGAACCCAGAACACAAGGGAGAATGCAAATTGTTTGATGCTTGGTAGATGAATGATATGTATGTGTGTGATTACAATACATTTTATGTAAGTAATTTTATATACATGTATGTTCATTTGACCCTTGAACAATGCAGATTTAAACTGTGCAGGTCCACTTACACTCAGGTGTTTTTCAATAGTAAATACTACTGTATTATATTGTCCACAGTTGGTTGAATCCGTGGATGCAGAACCATAGATATGGAGGAACCAAACCACATATTCAGAGGGACAACTATAAGTTTATATAGGATTTTCAATGGTAGGAAGCGTTGGTGCCCTAACCCCTTGGTTATTCAAGGGTCAACTGTATATATATATAAATTTCATATATGTGTAAAAACTTTAAAAGGATATATTATCATAAAAATCATATCTGATGTTAATTCCTATATATCAATAGTACACATATAATACAATTATGCATCCCTATATGTATTATATATGAATTTCTAATTAATTTACCAATTCTTCTATGGATTACTAAAATAATCAATTATTTTTTCCAGTAGAATTGTATAAGCAAACTATGAGAACATATGTAACCCCATATGTAAGATTTATTTTTTCCAAAAATTTTTCAGCCACATGTTTATTGTAGCTTGAAAGACTAATATGATTTATGTAATGTTCACACTGTGAAATTACTCACTGCTTTGCAGTTCTTGAAGCTCTTTTTTACCCCTCCCCTTTGTTTTTCAAACACTGCATGCTCTTGTAAACTCTGTTGTTTCTGTATGGCCCATTTCCTAGAATAGTATTTTCTTCAGTGGTACTTTGAATCCATTAATAAAATCAATTACGTGAGTTGATTTTTTAAAAAGTAATAGAATAGAATCAAACTTTAAAAATGTTACAGTACATTATACATAATAGGCAGTGTTGTTTCTGAAGCTTTTGTTTTATTTATATATATACATGCATACACACATCATATGGAAACTTTCTTTTTGTCATAGTCAAAAACATGAGAGAAATACTGATCTAGAAACTATTATGCTAGAATAGTCAATAACAATGCCAAGGGAGTATTTTTTCCAGCATATATATGATTCAATCTGTCTGCAATAGAAGTATTTGCACCATCATCATCAAATGTTAGGAAAAGCAGTCTCATGCATGCTATCTTTTGGCCACATAAGAGTGAGCCTTGGGCCTAGAACACTTCCTTACCAAGAGACAAAGAATCCTCACAGTCTGTACTGGGTTATCACCTCCTATGAGATTATATTGCCCTGTTTCAGACTCATTGTGTATTCCTTTGTTCTGGTTAGGCACATACGTCAATGGCCCTCACCCATGTTCCCTGCTTTCTCTATTTCAGACCACAGAGGAAAGGGGCCAAGGTCTTTCTACTGCAGTAGGAAATGGGTGAATATAGCTATACTGCCTGTGCTGGCTTGCTGCAGAGCAGATCCACTGGCAATGGGGGACAGACACATTGCAAAGAGCTGGATTTGTTCACTCTTTCTCTCCTCTTGCTATAAGTAAATGCTGTACCACTTTAGCCTAGGGTACCTGTTGTCTGTTCTCAGCAACCTCAAATAATGGTCTGGTTTCTTCCCTGTGTGGCACTTACTGCCTTTTAATCTTGGCTGCGTAGCCTGGCCACTCAGTGAATGGTGAAACATTGAGTATATCATCAAATAAGACTTAGTAAATGACTATTCATCTTGTAGAATACAGACAGAATTGAGACTTGTTAAGACAGAGTTATACAAACGGTGCAACTTCCTGATCGTTCATATTCCAAACATCTGAATCTTGACTGGAACAGAAGATAGGGTTCACCAGATCAGGCATCTATCTACAGCAATACTTAAAGTAGTTAATTTACAAAAGAATTACAAAAGTTGAACCACATTCAGTGCCTTCAATATCATATTAATATACAATAAAATATAAAGAATATACACTAGTCCTCATGTCAGACTCCAGTGTTAACTCACTAAGGAACTATTGATAACCTCTAATGTTTGTGGCAAAGGAAACAGTTGTGATCAATATATAATCATCTTTCCATTTCCAACATTGGAGAATGTTCTGAAGTGGTAAGACTTTAATCAGTTGGTGGACGCTATTCACTGAACACCTAGTATATCAATCAGGGAAGACCTTTCATGGACTGAGAGTGTGTCATATACTAAGGACTATGGTTAAATCAAGTCTGTGCATCTGAAGTTAAAAAAAAAAAGAAAGAGGACAAAGAAAACAAGCATAAACATTGCTTCCCATGTCAAGAGACTTAAAAATTAGTACAAATTAGGAAAGAAGGAGAATTTTTCAGCAGTATGGAAAACTGATTGTAGGGAGACCGTGCTAGGTGAGAAGAATAAGGAAGAAGAATATTCAAGTTTCTCATAGTACTGAAATTGTTTCCTAAAGGTTTGTATAAGCAAATATTTAATTTGTCCTACTTCTAGAATTTTTTTAATCAAATGTCTGTGCTTACAGCACTCTAAAATTAGTATTCTTTTTGTGAAAATAAGTTTTAAAATATACCAGAATCTAAATCAGAAGACTATAAGAGGAAAAATTATCACCTAAGAAGCCGGGTGAGCAGGTTTTGAAAACTCATAGTCATCCCTTCAGGAAGAAGCAAGGTAATTTAACTGGAAAGGATGCTGGTTGAAAGGGAGATCAATATGTAATTTTAGCTAGATCGCTTCCCTATTGTCTTTTGGGCAAATGCCAAAGAAACTCTGCCTAGCTTGGGACAATAGGTCAAACCAGAAATACTGCTTTGCATCTGAAAGAGAAAATGAAGCTGGTACAGACAGTATGCTGAGACAGTCTGAGATTCCATTAGAGTGTCAGTCGTGAATAAGGTGAGATACAATTTCTGTGGCTTTGAGATAGTTTCACCATCACCAAGTCTCCCTGCACAAATTCATTGATGTATTTATGATGAAACTGCTCATTTTCTGCTGTTTTCTCTCTTGGACCTTAAAGTAAATTCACCTTTTATCAGTTCCACACTTTACTGAGTGTCATGAGCTGGAAGAGATAATAAAATACTGGCTGGTGCTGCCCCCAGAGAGGACAGTGAACCTGCCTTCATTTCAGGAGACTGTACTTACAGGAATTGATTTACCTGCCAAGACCACTGTCTATTAAAAAAAAAAAAAAAAAGAATCATCTTAAAGCAAAGCAGAGCCAGAAAATTAGAAGCTGTTGTCTAAATGTAGACACTGTCCTCAAAGACTGGTAGGAAGAAGGATAAGATGGTATCATCAAATTCAGAGAGGCAAGAATGAATAATTATTATCATCAATTCTTCCTTAAATTTTATTTTTATTTACAAATATTTTTCAGTGTTTATTTTGCCCTTCACTTCTAGGCAATAGCATTCACATTATTTTAAATCCCATAGATTTTCTAGAAAGAAAAATAACATTTAAAAATAAGTCTTCTCAAGATCATGATTCATATTACTGGTGTGTGTGTGTGTGAACACAAAGGTAGGCATATCATTATCTAAGGTCTAAACCATCAAAGTAATAGCACTTTTACCTTGAGACATGCCTTTAAATACAAAAGTTTTAGTCCTAGTACTTTAGTTATTACCCTCTTGTTCAAATTTGTTCTTCCCTGCAAAAAAAGTGTTTCTTCCATATTGAGAAAAGGTTTCCAGATCAACATATTTTAATTCACAGTCAATGATTTTTACCTCTATTTAGACAAATATTAGGAGAATATAGTGAAATTAGGAAAAGACCTGGGGAAACTGGCACAGCTTAAATTGGAAACATTGAATCCCATTGGCCTATCTATTCTGTAAGACTTTTATGAAGTCAGCTATCTTCAGAAGACTCTACAAAGGAGATACAGTTATTATGGGATTATTTTCTGATTTATTTTGATTTAACATTAAAATCTGCCAAATATCATGACTGCCTCTGAAGGCAAATCTAAAATATCCTTTCTTAACCAATAAATGAATCCAGAATGTTAAATTCCTAAGTAATAAAAAGAGTTAATTTCCCTCAGATAATTTGTATAGGGGACATCGTTGATGGCATCTGTTTTCCTTTCCCTGATTTCTAACATCTGCTCAAGTATCCACCCCAGGCCATTTAGCTCATGAACTTGAAGAGAAATTGATCACACTCACAATTTGAGGGTTGGCCCTGAGTGCTCCAACATAATGCAGTTTCCTTGCCATGACTGGTTCAAAAACCAGACCTAACCCAACCAGCCCATAGCATTCCTTTGGTTGCAGGTTATTAACTAAATGATTAGGCTAGTGAGGCATGAGGGGAAGTTTACTAGATAAAATGAAAAGAAAGTTTCCCTGCCTTAAGAGAAAGGCAGAAAAGACAGCCCATGCATGTAGTTGTGTGTGGATGTGAGGCTTAGTACTGCTGCAGCCTTCTTGTGCCAAGACTAAGAGGAAAACAACACAAAAAGGATGAAAATGCCAAGAATATCTCAGCCAATCAGACCAAGTTCTGGTTAAACTAGGCCTAGTTGCCACCCCAACTATAAGTATTTTGGGGTTCTTGAGGGTTAGTTTGAGTTGAATCTTCCATTACTTATGACTTAAAATACTCTAACACATATAATTAACAGGCTTCTCTTTCATAATTAAGACAATTATACAACAAATCATATTTCACTTTTTGCTGCTAGGAATTGAGAGTCCAATTTGAAACTCAGCCACAAAAATTACGTAAGCCTTGTGGCCTACATTTTTAGTACCATTTAATAAGATCCAGTTTTCCCTCCTGTCTATTCTTTTCTGGTTTTTCAACTTTTTCTTTATAATTTTTAATTTTTATTATAAACCACCTCATATTACTTGCAGAATAAGTTGAGGTATAAATAAGTTAATAAAATGAATTAACACAAAACAAGTGGAACTTTCTCAGAAGGCCCATAATACAAACACAAGCAAGGAAAATCAAAGAAATGATTAAAAGTATTTTACAAATCAGAAATGTTTTATTAAAGAAAGTATGTTCTGTTCATTTTCCAGATAAATTAAACTTATTATTATATTTTATGTAATCAACCTGAAGAAATAGAATTGGTTTTATATGATTTTTGATGATCTAAATAGAATTCAAATTGCAAAGCAACAGAATTGATAGCCTAAGAATTACTGCAAAGTGTCTCATGTTATGCAACTCATTTTATTTTTTCTGACTCAGACCATTTCACTTCACTAATCTAATTAATTTGTACTAAAATATGTCAAACCTGTTACATTAAATTTTACATTAAAGTTGTTTGCTTGCCAAAGAATGTTTTTCTCTAGAATTGTGTTTTGGAATAAATGCATATTTCCTATTACACATTTTTCACCATTTTGATAGGCATATACTTTCTTTTCATAAGTATCCACAGCATGGATATCATAGTGCATTTTGTACCTGAAATACATATTAAATATTTGATGAGAGTATTACAAACACAATTTAAATATATATATATATATATATATATATATATATATATATATATATATATATATATGAATTTAAGTAAGTTCTTGTGGAAAAGCAATCAACTTTGCTTAATATCATCTTTCCTTCTTTGTGATTACAAATCCAAATTTTATTCCTATAGGACCTAAACCTTAAAAAGCAAGACAGACTGTCAACCAGACAGGAGGGAAATGTTTGTCAATCTGTATAAGGACTAGCAAATATGGTTTCTCTAAAAAATTTAATGGATAAAATATTTTGATAATTCTTTGGCACATTAATGGCTTACAAATAATAGAATGGGTTACTTTGAGGAATACAGGAAAGCACACTGAAGAAGGAAAAAGAAAAAAAAAGGAAGACTTCCCTGGCCCTGAGACTACAAACTCCCACCATTAGAGCTTCTTTTTCATTGAGTATTACTTTTATTGAGTATTACTTTTTTATTGAGTATTACTTTCATCACTAAGACACTTGGAATGATCACTTAAATTTTCAGTTCTCTTAATATCATGAAAGCAAGATTTGATTAAGGGAAGAAAGTAGCATGGTGAGATTGGACAACAAAATGGGAACACCATAAACTTTGCCTATTTCCTCATTAAGCCCACACTAGCTAAGAGGTATGCAAACACAGGTCAGCGCTATTTCAACCTGTCTAAGTCATCCACATGTGCTGGAGGCTCAGCAACCAGGCCAACTACAGAGAGAGGTTCTAGGCAATCTTATTGACCTCTCATTGCTCTACTTGTAGTGCTCACTGTAAATGATATATTTGTTATGTGGTTGTATAAAATCATTTACAAATCAAAATTCATGAAAAATTTCTCTTGTAATAATTTGGAAATTTGTGTCAATTATAACTACAAAATTAAATATAAACAATTTTAAAATCTGCAACCCTTATACAAATGTATCTGTAAATGATTTTCATTTAGTGACAACTATATATTTCTATACATGCCTTCATTAGATGGCAGCTGTCTTTAACAAGTTGGCATAAACTGCAAAAGGAACTCAGAGATTTGTTGCTGCTTGTCAGTCAAGCAAACACTTATTTAAGCATCTATACAGTTCTGGGCACTTCTGACCACCACGAATATTCCCACCCCATTTTCCATCACTAATATGCTCTTGGGTAGCTTCATGGAAAGCTCATCTAGGGGTTCATAAGACTATTGCTGTAAGTAACTAGAATCTGAATGTGAGCAAATCACAACATATACACATGTAAAGTCTTCTGTGCAGGAAGACAGGCAACTCTCTCTTTAAACAGATTATTTTTAAACTTAAATGACTTGAACAAAGCAAATAATACAAGACTCTAGGAGCAGGGCAAAGTTCAGTGTCTGAGGCCTCCACACCTTAAACCAAAAGTCTCAAATCAGGCTTCTTATGGAAGGAATAAGAATGGAGAAAAAGCTATTCCCCATACGCCCTTATGCCCCAAAGCAGAATTTCCTCACTCCCATTTCCTGAAGGGCCCACAGACCTCTCTGGCCTCAGAAATAGTTATTCTGAATTTGTTTGTGGTTTGAGAATTGTGGATAACATTTTACTTATTATAGTATTTACATGTAACACTCATTCACCTGTTTTCTTGCTCTTGTTTTTCTGTTAGAATCATTGCAATAGCTATCCATTATTTACTAAGACAAATAAGAATTCAAACTGACAAGAACTTTCAAACTTCAGCAGAGCAGAGATTTTGCTTTAGTGACTAGCTGTGAATTCATATGGATATGAATAAGAACAAGTAATTTCAATTTTTCTCTTTAGCGTGTTTGCTCTTATGGAGGAATAAATGCTGACAAAGAGATGTTACATATGAACTCAAAGACCTAAGAGTGAATGTGCACTTTATTGTTGTCCTGCAATTCCTTCCAATCTGGCCCTAAATCCCTAACAATGACTTTAAAAGCTTTCAAGAAAAATACAAGAATATTGACAACTTTCTGAAATGCTGCCCTCAAAGTCCATGTCATCGATCTTTTATTCCCCAGTCCTATGCAGCTATAATCACAGAATGCCACAGAACACAGGATTGACTTCTGAGTCAGACAGCCCTGGATTAGTATTCCAGCACAGTATTCTTCTTACTGTACACTTATCTGCTCTAAGCCTCAGCCACTTCATCTACAAGATGGAGATAATATGAGCACCCACTTCAGAGGGTGCTGGAAGCTTTAATGGGACACCTAACGTACAGCGGCAGTGTCTGGCACAGTGAGTGCTCAGTAAACATCACTCCTTTCTCCACACCCCTCTACAATGCCTAAACTATTGCTAACCAGGGCAAAACTACAGACTAGGAGACAGAATCTCTCATGTAAATGGGATTCATAATTATGACTGCCATAGTTTCAGTATCAAACATGTGTAGGTAAATCCTGGGCCCATGCATGCTCACAGCACTGTAGCTTTCACCTAATTCCTCTTGTCACCATTGGACTTTCTGCTGTGTTCCAACTGAACTTTCTCAGATGAAAATGGAGCACTATTTATTTCCTTGGACTGACACTCTTGCCAACTATTTCTCCAAGGGCGCAGAAAAATTCAGCCTTCTCCCTCACATCCTTAAAGGATGGTTAGAGTTCTTCTTCAAATGAACAAATTATCTGAAATCTTTGAGTAATGCTGCTGTTAAGAAACCCCTATCTTGGTGGGAATGTAAATTTATACAGCCACTATGGAGTACAGTATGGAGGTTCCTTAAAAAACTAAAAATAGAGTTACCATATGACCCAGCAATCCCACTACTGGGCATATACCCAGGGAAAACCATAATTCAGAAAGAGACATGCACCCCAATGTTCATTGCAGCACTATTCACAATAGCCACATCATGGAAGCAACCTAAATGCCCATCAACAGACGAATGGATAAAGAAGATGTGCTACATATATACAACGGAATATTACTCAACCATAAAAAGAAACGAAATTGGGTCATTTGTAGAGATGTGGATGGACCTAGAGACTATCATACAGAGCGAAGTAAGTCAGAAAGAGAAAAACAAATATCGTATATTAACACATGTATGTGGAATCTAGAAAAATGGTACAGATGTACCAGTTTGCAAGGCAGAAATAGAGACACAGATGTAGAGAAGAAACATATGGACACCAAGGGGGGAAAGGGAGGGTGGGATGAATTGGGAGATTGGGAGTGACATATATACACTAATATGTATAAAATAGATAACGGATGAGAACTTGTTGTATAGCACAGGGAGCTCTACTTCACTTCATCGTACAAACGTAGAAACTAACACAACACTGTAAAACAACTACACCCCAATTAAAAAAAAATAAAAAAGAAAGAAACTCCTATCTTGCTCACCAATTGGGTTCCATGGTTACTGGGGAAAATAACATTTCCAGAAACAGCATAATCTTAGTAACAACATTTTGCAAAACATACTATTGAAATCATAGGCTACGTTTATGGAAGGTCAAGCTATGTTCAACTTAAATGTCTTATGTTCCAAAACACCATGTGTAAGCCAATTATTTGGAATTCAAAATGCATTCTCCCATAAAATGTTATACATTGATTTAGTGTTTCTGTCTATCACACATAAACTACAAAAATTCATGATGTAATCTACTTGAGATAGAGTACCAGACATACTGATGTGCACAATTAGTCTCTATTTGTGTAACTCAAGTATTCACAGCCCTCATCAGCCTTCAAGTTTAAATTTGTTCATTTGTTCAACACATGCATATGATATGCATTGCCTGCTGCTAAATGCCAGGCACCTTTCTAGATACTTCAGATATAATGACAAGACAAAGCTCTTGACCTCATCATGTTTACAGACTAATGGGGGAAATAAACAAAGAACAGATAAGCACTATATAACTTCAGGTATGGAGAAGTGTTATGAAAGATTTTTAAAATCTTAAAGAGACATTCTTTCTGAGGAGATGACTTTAAAGCAGACTTAAATAAGGTGGGGATGGTAGCAAGGTACTATCAGGGATAAGAATTCCAGTCAGAGGAAACAGCCGTGCAAAGGTCCTTAACTGGATTGGGCTTGGTAGTCAGAATGTTCTCAGTCAATGTCAAAGGAAAACTTTACCAGATGAAGTTAAATAGGCAAGGAAGAGTCTATTCAAGACTATAGCAATAGAGAAAAGAAACTTAACTCTGCTGAAACAAAAGGTGGGAGAGTTTTTAAGCACTGTGGTGAGCTAGTGGAAAAGTACTGGAGTAAATTAGGGAGGAGATGGGTCAATCTGATTATACCATCTGTGTTTGCTAATTGGTGGTAATCGAAGTTAGGCTCCTACCCTTCCATAGAGACTAAGAGATAAAGGTGCTTTCTTCCTTGACAAGATTCCATTTCAAAGGGATGGCTCTCGGGTCCTTAAGAAAGACATTTTTGGGTTGCAGAAGATCTCAAAGGGGCAGAGAAAGAATTTACAGTTGCAATTTTTCTAAAGTAAACACTTTAAAGTGATATCTAATTGTGGTTTTGATTTGCATTTCTCTGAGGATTAGCAATGTTGAGATTTTTTTGTGTGCCTGTTGGCCATTTTCTTTGGAAAAATGTCTCTTCAGGTCTTCTGCCCATTTTTTAATTGGGTTCTTTGGTTTTTTGATATTGAGTTGTATGAGCTGTTTATATATTTTGGATTTTTACCCCTTATCAGTCATATCATTTGCAAATATTTTCTCCCATTCAGTAGGTTGTCTTTTCATTTTGTCAATGGTTTCCTTTGCTGTGCAAAAGCTTTTAAGTTTAATTAGGTCCCATTTGTTTATTTTTGCCTTTCTTTCTTTTGCCTTAAGAGATGGATCCAAAAAAGTATATTTCTACAATTTATGTCAAAGAGTGTTCCACCTATCTTCTCTTCTAGGAGTTTTATGGTTTCAGGTCTTATATTTAGGTCTTTGATCCATTTTGATTTTATTTTTGTATATGGTATGAGGAAATGTTCTAATTTCATTCTTTTACATGTAGCTGTCCAGTTTTCCCAGCACCACTTATTGAAGAGACTGTCTTTTCTCCATCATATATTCTTGCCTATTTTGTTGTTGATTAATTGACCATAAGTGCATGAGTTTATTTCTGGGCTCTCTATTCCGTTCCACTGATCTATATATCTTTTTGTGCCAGTGCCATGCTGTTTTGATTACTGTAGCTTTCTAATATAGTCTGAAGTCTGAGACGGTGATACCTCCAGCTTTGTTCTTTTTCTCAAGCAATTCAGGGTCTTCTGTGGTTCTATATGCATTTTAGGATTATTTGTTCCAGTTCTGTGAAAAATGTCATGGGTGTTTTTATAGGGATTGCACTGAATCTATAGATTGCTTTGGGTAGTATGGACATTTTAACAATATTTATTCTTCCAATCCAAAACACAGGATATCTTTCCATTTCTTTGTATCATTCTCAAATTCCTTCATCAATGTTTTATAGTTTTCAGAGTATAGGTTTTTCACTTCCTTAGTTAAGTTTATTCCTGAGTTTTATTCTTTTTGATGTGGTTATAAATGGCTATCATCAAAAAGTCTACAAATAACAAATGTTGGCGAGGATGTGGAGAAAAGGGAACCCTTGTACACTGTTGGTGGGATTGTAAATTGGTGCAGTCACTATGGAAAACAGTATGAAAGTTACTCCAAAAACTAAAAATAGAACTACCATATGATCCAACAATTCCACTGCTGGATATACAACTGAAGAAAACAAAAACATTAATTAAAAAGATACATGTACTCCAATGTTCACAGAAGCATTATTTACAATAGCTAAGATATGGAAGCAACCTAAGAGCTCATCAACAGATGAACAGAGTTATATATGTATGTATATACACACACACATATACACACACACACATACACACACACTGGAATATTACTCAGCCATAAAAAAGAATGAAATTCTGCCATTTGCAACAACATGGATGGACCTAGAGAGTACTGTGCAAAGTGAAATAAGTCAGACAGAAAAAGACAAATACTCTATGTTATCACTTATATGTGGAATCTAAAAAATAAAACAAATGAAAGTATGTCAAGCTGAGGGGAATGTTAAGGCTGTCTTGGTCAGTAAAAACATCAATATTCAATGACTACAGTTAATAAGAGAAATCTTTGTCTAAAATTTTGCCAGCTTTCTGTTCATTGCTGCTAAAATTCCTTAAATAAAGTGATACATAATGTCAGCACATGAATGCCGTCTGCTCTAGAAAAGGTTGTCAAAGGCCCAGAATACTGTTGGAGCAGACACTACTCAGCTATAGGTAAATACAGCTCTATCCACCTCCCAAATGGTTAGACTGTCAGATGCATGAAATTTCAGAGATTGATATACCTCTTTGTCTTTGGGGTTTGGAAATATCTGCCTTGTTGTTTTCTGTTTGTTTTCTTTGATTTGTTTTTTAAGTATTAAAAACCAAAAGTTTAATCTAGAGAAAAGAGTCAGCCCTGATTTTGGCAAGGGCCTAAAAGAGTTATTTCCTAGAACTTTGAACCTGAGAACATTGCCTCCTGAGAAAACAGAGTTTCTTGATTCAGGCTTCCACACTATTCATACAAGGTCATGTAAATCAAATATTTATAAGTCAAGAACTGCATATATAATGTCAAGATTAATAGACAGTTCTTAATTCTTTGTCAGTTTTTAAAAGATAGGGACATTTTTAAATTTGCAAAATAACAAAATTATAAAGAATAGTGGCTCCTGGGGGTTAGTGATAGGGGAAGGGTGCAGGTGTGACTACAAAGGGATAGTACAGGGAGCCTTGTGGTGATGATACCACCATAAGTTTAAGAGTAAATTAAGTATCTTAATTGTGGTGGTTTCACAAAGCCACATATAGGATTAAATTGCATAGCTATAAAGAAAGACACACACACACGCATGCATGCATATGTAACAGATGAAATATAAATAACCTCTATGGTTTCTATCAATGTCAATTTCCTGGGTCTGCAACTGTACCACAGTTATACAAAATGATAACACTGGTGGAGGATGGGTGAAGAGTTCACAAAACCTCCCTATAAATTTCCTGGCAACTTCTTGTGAATCTATCATTATTTCAAAATAAAAAGTTAAGAGAAAAGATATGGACAGATTTAAGTGCCTCCAGAGGGTGACCAAAAAGGTAAGGAATTGGGGATATTTAGTCTTGATAAAGAAAGTAGTAAGAGGAAGCACTAAAGACCTTAAAATTGTTGAAGCATTATTATAAAGAAGTTGAGATTAAATTTATTCTGGAGAGCTCCAGAATTTAAAACAAGAAACAAAATGTAGAAGTTCAAGAGAGGAAGATTTCAGATCAATGGAAGGGAGGGGAAGGTTTACTAATAAATTTGATCTTTCTAAAATGAAAATGGAGTCTTGAAACACAGTAAACATTCTTTTACTGAATGTGTTCAATCAAACCTGGTTGAGTAATTTTCAAGAACATTGCTGGAGTAATTTCAGAATAGGGTAAGAAGATGGATTTTCCTAAAGTATTTGGCCAAAAAAAATATCCCCATGACTATTGTCTTCTCTGGCTGTAAGCATTAGTATATATAGTCTCTACCTACCTTATACTGTACCAGCCCAGACTTGAGTAGGAAAAAAAAAAAAACTGTAATGAACAAATGTCATTTTCTCTGATAATCCAGAGAAATTCAAAGGGTGACACACTTATATTAAAACAAATGGAAAACATTTAGCAAATTATTTTCTAAAATATATGAGTGAACAGTTAAAATAAATAGAGCTGTTCACTCAAAACAGGAAACGTGATGGAATTTAGAAAAAGAAGCAATATTGCAATGCTGCAATGCACAACTTCTAACATGTACAAATTTGAAGATTTTCAAAATTTAAATATATGCAGTAAAAAAAAATCCCCCAAGTGTTGGAAAACTATTTTCTAGTTCAAATTACATTAAAACCAAGTTTGTTTTTAAATTGTCTAAAATTACAGACACAATGTGTCAAAGGTATGATGGAATGATAGAATGTTTAAGACAGAATGGACGTTCGGGTTCCTCTGGTTAAACTGAAGGACAAACCACCTAACTCTAGCCAGAATTTCCAGACCAGTGCTTTTTCTACTATTCCTCATTCTATCTAAATTGAATACCCCTTAAAGCAGTTATGCTGCAAAGAGCTTAAAGAAAGACAAACCACACTTATGTGAGTAGACAGAAAAGCTAGAAATATGAAGTCAGACAAAGAACATGCACTAATGGCATGATCAACCACCCTGAATACTGTCTCTGAAAGAACAATGATTGAAAATTGCTTATGTTTTTAGTACATTTGGGGTTTTATTTTAGTTTGTAAAGGACACATAAAGAACAAAAGGATAAAATGTTTCCACCTTATGCTCTAGCATGAGGGTCACACTTGGAGATGAAAAGCTCACATATAACCATTTGAGTGAGAAAAAGAACTACTTAATTCAGATGGCAGTGGTGTGGTGAAGAATGAACAAAAAAAAGCAAGCAGTCAGCAATTTAGTGGTGAGGCGAGGAGCAAAATCATAGGAACCAAATTTATTTAACCAAACCAAAATTATAGGAGCAAAATTATAGTGAGTTCCAAATGAGTTCTGAGTAAGCATGCTCCTATCTGATGGTGCACTAGCAATTAGATTAAGTTTTGTAGCATCAATAAGAACTGTTATTGCAAGTGAAATGAATAGTTTAAGCATTGATTTCTTCAAATCTTCCCTAGAAATATATAATTTGCTTGATACAGCAGCGATATAAATTATATTCTAATAACTGTTTAGTTCATCAATATATTCATCTAATACCCCCAGCGGGGTTACTTTAGTGCATCTATCCATTCATTCACTTATTCAGTGTATATTTACATCACGCTTGTCATATGACTGTTACTTTCCTAGACACTAGTGATACAAATATAAATAAGGAAATGTTTTAACCTTCCAGCCAATGTAGGATTCTTTCTTAGAATGTCCCTGAAAGCTAGTTCCTGTTTGACTAGATTCAGTGACAGGAAACTTATAATTTCTCTGGCGTGCAATTTCATTTTTGGACTGATAAAATTGTTTAAGAATTCTAGTTGAGATAGGTATAAACTGTTTCAAAATATTGAGTGCACATATAATATCATATTTTTGAAAACAAATTCACCAAGATTGGCAGGAAAGTCACTAGGAGTCATTCCATGGGACTTCCTCCACTCTCTGCATGTGCAATGACTCTATGTGACATAAATTTAGGTACTTATGATTCATTGTGGGTTGGCAGCTCAGTTGGCCATGGTAGATTCTCCCTGAGACACAGACACCAAGACCCTTAGCACCAAGACCTTCATAGCCTCTCACCGCCACAACCTCTAAGGTTCTGTGATCTCAGAGCTGACGCATTCATGGAGGCTCCAGAAACCAAGTTCACCTGAAAATTTACTACCCTCTCTAAACTACCAACAATGTCTCTAGGTCAACACTTTAAGTCTGAGCACACAGCTTGTATCTCTTTCCCTCTTAGACAATTCTCTAATTGCTTCTCAGAGCCTTGATTTGTTAATTTCTCCTTGAGGGTAAGAAAAATATGGACTTTAAAGAAAATGCTGCTACCTCTTTGGAATAAAGAAGGGGAAAATACTTTTCATTTGTTTAAGCATGAGCAAGACATGGTTAATTTCTCCATAGGTGGTTCTGAATAATTAAATGTTAATAACTTATCTGTTACATTCATCATGACATGAAATCTCTCATCCTGTAAATTCTTCCTAACAGTCCTAATCATGCCTCTTGTAAAGTCTACCATCAAAGGAGAGAGGCCATGATACTTTAAGGCAGCTCTCCAGTTTAAATATTGAAGTCTTCTCCAGTTTAAATAGGCTCAGTGCCTTCAACAGCACCCAGCAGCACTTTATAATATTTAACACTGAAAACCTCTAATATGGCTAGAAAAAAAATTTTAAGTAGAAGAATGGCATGCCAGAATAGTGGTTGATTTTAAAGCACTTGATTTGCATCTCAGGGCTCAAACTCAGTGACGAGTGATTCTAGGTTTGGCCTGTATTAAACCAGCATTAAGAATTTCTTCACTTCTTAACATCCTTTTCTTATCTCTTCCCTGTTCTCATCAGCTGATAAAACTGTCTGTCAACTCTAACTAAGACATGGAGATTAATCCATCAAGCTATCATAGTAAGTCTCTAGTCATTAAGATGATCCAGCTAACTCTCTGCTTTTTATTATTGTGTATTAATAAATCACCAGTACCTATATAAAGAAAAAGTGAAAGAATCTATACAAAAGAATATTCAATAGCAAAACAAAGAGTGGTCTATTTAATCAAGGAAAGTTGATGAGAAGTGGGTCGATAAAAGCTCCGAAGAGGAAGAAAACCTTGAAATTTAACTCTGTTAGCTGGGCAGGGATGAAAAAGAGAAGGCTTTTGTTTGTTTTTTTGGGGGGGGGTTTTTTTGGTCGCACCTCACAGCATGCAGGATCCTAGTTCCCCGACCAGGGATCGAACCCAGGCCCCCTGCAGTGGAAGCGCAGAGCCCTAACCACTGGACAACCAGGGAATTCCCCAGAAGGGCCTTCTTGACAAAGAATTTTAGGTCTGCCCCAGACTGTAGCCCCTCAGGTACTGAGTTAACAGAAATCAAAGGAGTCTGGGCTTCAGGAAATCACTGGTTCAAGTCAACCTTTCTCTGGCTGGATTAACTATGGAAGTTTGCCTTTTTTCTCCAGCCAACCCCTTGGCTTTTCTCAAAGGATGTAAATCCCTGCCTTACTTTCCAGTACTTCTATTCCCCAAGCCTTAGATACCTGCCTTCCATTTCAAGCATCCTAGAAGAGAAAATGCTGTTTGTAAATCTGAGCCTTATAACTGGGCCCCCCACTCCACCCCTACACATACATCTACAGCCAAATCAGCCTGCCTAGATTTCCACCAAAGGTCTTCAGCTAACCCTGAATTCTCTTCCCTGCTAAAATGCTACAACATTCTCCTATTTGAGCTTCCTTCATCTGGACATTTTCTGTAACTTCTATGAAGACTTTTCCTACTAGTGGGTTTGTTTGGTTTCTGGATTCCAACCTTTCCCAGTCTGCCCATCATAGAGAAGTCATAATTATAATTCATTTGTAAAGCATCTACTTTGTTTGTAAAGAGCAAAACTGACTTGTGTGTGATTTATTTCACCTAAAAAAATAATGCTGCTTTGAAAGACTTAAAAAAAACTTAAACAAGACTTCCAATTTGGATAGGCTATAATACTTTGTGGCAAACTAAAGTTGCCACAAAGAACAACCAGATCAGCCAGATAAAACAATGTTTATAATCATCAGAGGTCTGAGGAACCAACTCAAACTATGGGAGTTAAAATTCTAAAGGGTGAATCTCAGAAAGGTAAGCTAGTGATCTGGAGCAGCTTTCTCCCTAGGGTCATTTGCTGACTCTGGTGCTCAGGCAAAAGGCTGAGGATCTGAAAAATCTGGTCTTGCCTCAAGCAGAGTGCCATGGAGTTAGGGTGACAAAATTGGAGACCTAAAAGGTCTCAAAATGACATTTCCCTAATTTTGAAGGCACATGGGGCTGGAGGCAGAAACTTCTGAAAAGCAGAATATTTTTCAGAGTCTTTCAAAGCTTTGAACATTACAGATTGGAGATAAGGAACCATCAGAGAAAGGGTTCTCAGTAAATACACCAGGCTTTTAGTTCAAAGACTTGTAGAACTGTACCCTAGGCGTAAGAGCAAGTAAAAGATGGACTACAGCCTTAAAAACAAAATAAATAAATAACTGCCATTCAGCCTTGGCACAGCTCAGTCATCAACTAGATCAGTGTGGTTAGCTTCCACTCTGTAAGCCATACTTCTTATAAACAATGTCTAAAATTAAATCAAAATCAATATGCATGCCAAAAATATGAAAACCAAGAGAAAAACAGGCAATAAAAATAGATGCACAAGTGATCCAAATATTGCTTTAGCAGACAAAAGTTTAAAAGAACTATAATTAATAGGTTCATGGAAGGAGAGGGAAAGATGGAGAAACTACATTAAAATGGAGACTTCTGCCACAAAATTGATATCTGTAAAATAATCAAGGGCTTCCCGGGTGGCGCAGTGGTTAAGAATCTGCCTGCCAATGAAGGGGACACGGTTCAAGCCCTGGTCCAAGAAGATCCCACATGCCACAGAGCAACTAAGCCCATGCGCCACAACTACTGAGCCTGCACTCCAGAGCCTGCGAGCCACAACTACTGAGTCCATGTGCCACAACTACTGAAGCCCATGTGCTTAAAGCCTGTGCTCTGCAACAAGAGAAGCCACCGCAATGAGAAGCCCGCATGCAACAATGAAGAGTAGCCCCTACTCGCCACAACTAGAGAAAGCCCGCAGGCAGCAATGAAGACCCAACGCAGCCAAAAATAAATAAATATTTTTTTCTAAGTTAAAAAAAAATAATCAAATGAAAATTCTGGAATAAAAAAAATGTGTCTGTTATTAAGAACTCAATAGATGGGCAAACAAAAGGTTAGAAATAGCAAGAAACATGATTGATGAACTAGAGGACGGATCAATTTCTGGAAAGAAACACAAAGGGAAAAAAAGGATTAAAAATCCAGGAAAGATTGTTAGAAATGTGTGGGACACAAGGAAAACGTCTCATATTACATGTGGCTGGAGCACAGAAAAAGAGGATTGAAACAGTGGGGAGGAAGAAATATTTGCAGAGATAATGACCAAGACTTTTCCACTGATGAAGGACATCAATCCAGTCTTAAGAAATCCATTTAACCACAAGTAGGATAAATCCAAATAAAAACTATACTTGGCATATAATAGTAAAACAGCTGAAAACCAAAGACAAAGTCTATAATATGTCTGACTGCTTTTAAAAGTTTCTCTTGGGTTTCCCTGGTGGCGCAGTGGTTGAGAGTCCACCTGCTGATGCAGGGGACGTGGGTTCATGCCCCGTTCCGGGAAGATCCCACATGCCGCAGAACGGCTGGGCCCGTGAGCCATGGCCACTGAGCCTGCGCATCCAGAGCCTGTGCTCCTCAACAGGAGAAGCCACAACAGTGAGAGGCCTGTGTACCGCCAAAAAAAAAAAAAAAAAAAGTTTCTCTCATAAAACATATCACAACTTCCCAGTTAATAATTTTCAGCAAAAATAGCTCTGGAAAAATTACATCACTTTTCAGAAAAATAAAATTTTGGTATAGCAACTTTTTCCCTCAAAACAAACAGTATTTGTTTCCTAAGAATATTGTAACAAATTACCACAAACTAGGTGGCTTAAAACAATAGAGGCTAGAAGTCGGAAAACAAGATAACTGCAGGGCCGTGTTCCCTCTGAAACCTGTAGGGAAGAATCCTTGCTTCTCCTAGCTTCTGATGTTTGTCTGCAATACTTGACATTCCTTGGTTTATAGATCCATCACTCCAATCTTGGCCACCGCACCACATGGCTACCTTCTCTCTGTGTCTCTCTTTCCTCTTCTTATGAGGGAGGATACTAGTCATTCAGGAGTAGGGGACCACCCTACTCGAGTATGACCTCATCTTAACTAATTATATCTACAATAACCCTATTTCCATATACGATTATATCCTGAGGTTCTAGAGTTAGAACTTCAACACATCTTTTTGAAGGACACAATTCACACTAGATAATTATATTAAGATAAGTGATATTTCAATAAGAGTTCATGAAAAGACATATTCACCAATTTACCCAACACAAGAGTTTCTAGTCAGAGAATACCATATGAAACAAATATGAATTACATACCGTGTTTAGATATCCCAGAATACATTCTTTTACAAATGTACACCAGGTAAGAAGGTTGGAAATGTAGCATTTTCAACAATTCTTCAGAAGTAGTATTTTTTACCATTCTTTAATTTGTTGTATGTATGTTCTATGTTTATGTGTTTTAAACTTCTCTCACATTTAGCCTTTATTCTCCCCTAAAGTTATCCCTGTGGCTATAAATTTCTGATTAAATAGTGTTTAAATATTAGCCAACCAAGAGCCTCAAAAAAGTTGAAAATTGGTGATGGAAATGCTGCAGAAAGAATGTTCCTTCCAAAAGAGTGATTCTGTTGCACCCCTCCTTCACCAACCACTACCTCCTATCAAGTCTTCCTTTTTCAGTGAGTACAACAGACCTTCATTTATTGCATTTCAAATTTTGGTTTATTACCTTAGAGACTTTTTTTTCTTTGTTCAGTTCAATTATTTGGGTGCCTTCGATTGAGATGGACTATGTTATAACATCTCATTAAAATTAAATAGAATTTTTAAAATTTCATAGCTCTTCACCTAATGTCAGGATTTTCAAGAAGCATTAGTCATTAAACAACCAATGGATATAAATTCAAAGGAGCTACAGTAAGACTACAAGAAAACTTCTCAACAAAAATGATAGAAGCCAAAGATGATGGAAAGACTTCTTTAAAGCTCTAAAAGAAAATAACTGCCAATCTCTAATTCTATGTGAAAATATCCTCCAGAAATAAAGAAAAAATGAAGTCATTATTGAGGTAAATGAAAACTGAGAGAATTTATATCCATCAGACATTCACTAAAAAAAATTATAAAGGTATATCTTCAGGCAGAAGGAAAATTATCATCAAAATGCTAAAAGAAATGAAGAGCAAGTGTAAATGAATTGGTAAATATTTGCATAAATATAAATATTACTTTGACAATATAGTAATATCTTCTTGGATTGAAAGTAAGTAAAATTAAAATGCATAACAACAATAACATAAAAGGAGAGAGGGGATAAATATAGCATCATAAGATTCCAGTATTATCAGGGAAGTGGTAAAATAATTGGTATTAGACCATAATAAGTCAAGGATGCCTGTTATAATCTCTCATATCAGGAATACTAATAGTGAGAGAATGTATAACTAACCAGTTATCCTGTGAAAAAATTAAAAGAAAGTACTTATATAAGTCCAGTAAATAATAAGTATTTAATTAAATCTGTTATTAAAATCAATAATAATTTTAAACACAGTCTATGCCACCTAATAAGGCAATAGTTATAGAAACAAAATTACCTTGAATTATAATTACAAGCCTCAGGAAAGGCACTTCAGTTCTCAGAGGTGTGACTAGTCATACCTAGCAATACTATTTATAAATCTCACAGGCTTCTCAGGAGCTATCCAGTCCAATCAGGCCAAGATGGAAATTCTTAAGACACTTCACTATGTTTATCAAGATGCTCACTTCTCCCAAGAGAATATGGAGTAGGAAATAGGAGTGAGGAGAATAGAGACTCAAAATTTCATCAAAAATTTGAGTCCATACCTACTGAAATCATACATATTTCTTATATTGCTTCATCAACACCTTCAATCACAAACTCTACTGATGGTTAATTGATAGACTGCAATCACAAACCACTATGAAACACAGGTGGCATCCCAGAACTTCCTTGTGATACAACACTGTTGAGTTGGCTGCAACTCTGCTGTATAAGCAGCATTTGAACACTAAATGGTAAAATGACTTTCAAATGGCTGCTGAATGATTAAGTAATGTGGTAAAGTCACAAGAACAGAGAGTAATTAATGTTGAAGAGTGACAGGCACACTTCCCTGGGAAACAGTAGCAGTGGGGAGTCCAGCACAGTGAGCGGCTATCAGGGAAGGATTACTCTTGGAGCAAAGCCAGAAGCCAAACTCTAGTATAGGTCTATAAACAACTAATTCTTCAAATAATTAATTTCCTTTATCTAGTGTACAAAGTATTTTTGGCTCTACATTGCACTGGAAAGGGAAATATCCTCTCCCATGTTATTATATCAGACCCACTTCTACCAACTTTCCTGCTAGTTACCAAGGGTAGTAGAGTCACAGTCTGCTGGGTCAGAGCCCAGACATTCACTGGGCCATGGTTACGTAGTAATTGAAGTAATTGGGCCTTCAAGTCAGCACTGTGGAGTGTAGCATTCTATTCTATTTTCTGTGGCAAACTTCCAACTTTTTTCTCTGCATCTTCAACTGTGTCATCAGTTAGGTAACGGTAATCTCTGAATATCCAGACTTTTTTTTTTCTTTTCCCTCAGACATGCTTAATGCACCAAATTAGACTTAAAGAGGCGGTGCTCTCACCATGTGCTCCAAGTCAGTGTACCAGAGGGCCCTGCAATTGCAGATTATTGAAAGTCCTTGACATAGATAACAATACACTTGCATTTTGATTGTCAGTTTTGTTATTTCTTATGCATAGTTCCCACTTTTTAAAAACTTGAGGGGAGGATAGATGATTAGTAGGGTGTATTTTGGACACTATAGAATCTGTAGCCATAACACTATTATAATAATGCCAAAATCCAACCTCCATCACACATAGTCTTTTCAGCTACAGTCGTGATCATTCTAGCCATAACCAAAAATCATTATAAATACCATAATATTTTTATTAACATCTTTATTGGAGTATAATTGCTTTACAATGGTGTGTTAGTTTCTGCTGTATAACAAAGTGAATCAGCTATACATATACATATATCCCCACATCCCCTCCCTCCTGCATCTCCCTCCCACCCTCCCTATCCCACCCCTCTAGGTGGTCACAAAGCACCGAGCTGATCTCCCTGTGCTATGCAGCTGCTTCCCACTAGCTATTTGTTTTACATTTGGTAGTGGATATATGTCCATGCCACTCTCTCACTTAGTTCCAGCTTACCCTTCTGCCTCCCCGTGTCCTCAAGTCCATTCTCTATGTCTGTGTCTTTATTCCTGACCTGCCCCTAGGTTCGTCAGAACTTTTTTTTTTTTTTTTTTACATTCCATATATATGTGTCAGCATACGGCATTTGTTTTTCTCTTTCTGACTTACTTCACTCTGCATGACAGACTCTAGGTCCATCCACCTCACTACAAATGACTCAATTTCATTTCTTTTTATGGCTGAGTAATATTCCACTGAAATACCATAATATTTTAATATATAAAATCAATCTAGATATATTAAGTGGTAATCCTAATTTTAAACCTACAAATATGTCATGTGTGTGCAGAAATATTTCATATCCTCCAAATATGAGTATGACAGTAAGAATACCTGAAGGCCTAGGATCTCTATAAGTCTGAATTATTAATCACTTTAAAGTGAGTTCTATAACAACCTTTTATATAATTACAGAGCTGGGGACACTTATCAATAAGGCCTTTTCTGGTTGTAAAGGACAGAAAACCAACTCAAGCTGGTTTAAGTTAAAAAGAAATTTGTTGGCACAGAGATGAAAAGTACAAAGATAGAACAGACTCAAGAACTTTACAAGGCAGTTACTCAAAGAATGTCATTAGGATCTATCTATCTCCATCTCTCAATTCCTCTTTTTTCTGACATACCATCTTTCCCCATAAGATATCCACAAGTAAATTAGACTTAGAAATCACAATAGAATGAAACTGTCCCCGGACTTCCCCAGTGGTCCAGTGGTTAAGACTCCATGCTCCCAATGCAGGGGGCCAGGGTTCAATCCCTAGTCAGGAAACTAGATCATGCACGCCACAACTAAGGATCCCACACACCGCAATGAAGATCCCGTGTGCCACAACTAAGACCCGGTGCAGCCACATAAATAAATAGATAAATAAATATTTTTTAAAAAATGAAACTGTCCCATTCTTAATAGTTATAGCAGAAGCCCCATGGCTGCTCTTCATAGGCCCAGATTAAGTCATATACCTATCTCTGAGACAATCTCTGTGACTCTAATTATTTGGACCTAGGTCATGTACCTGGCCCTGGACAACATGGACTGAGGGTATGAGCAGTTCCCCTTTAAAAAATCAGTGTACAGTTAACAGGAAAAGGAATGAGGTTGAGTAAGATAGAAATAAGCAAATATGTTTTCTCTGAAATTTTCTCTACAATGGAGAAATTTTGCTTAATAGAATCTGTGGACCTCATAATGAAAAACTTGCATAAATTCATATTTCAAAATTTTTCTCCAAATATAAGAAATCCAATTTGACAACATTTGAAATTACTGAGAGTGTAATTATCATATAAGCTAGGGTGCTCATCCATGCAGTGATTCTTTCCCCTCCTCTCTAACTTCTTACTAGCATTTAAACTGTCTCTTTTGATGGCTCCAACTTGAAGGAGACATGTATTTATCATAAATTCAAGTTTGAGACAGGCATAAAGGGAGAAATGTATTCTGCACATTCTATATAATTTATTCATGATTACAGATGTTAGAAGTTTAAAATTAGAAATTATCTAATGCATTACTACTTTCTATGTTGTAGAAAGATTTTTTAAATACTGCCTCGGAATAGATGATTACTTTGAAAAATATGCATCTAAACTCTTCATAGGTCCCCCAATTTGGCTCTACAAATGATAAAGAAAATAGGATTTCCATTATCTCATTCCAGTTGTTACCTTACTGATTTGTTATGGGCTAAACAAAAATTTCCATTGGGTTGCACAAAGATTCTGGGTGGCTTTTCAGAGTTCACTGTGGGTATCGCATAAAACTGAAGAACAAAGCCATTGTGAATCATGTTTCTGCCTTCATTCAAAGAATAATAGAACATTTAAAACACCTATACCAAGTCATTAAATTCAAAGCATTCCTCTTCCTCTCTCTCTTGCCTGTGACAGACATCACTAACTGATCAATGTACTCCTTACACCTTTCTCAAAATAGCACTCCAGACAGCCACTATAAACAAAGGAAGCACTGAAAACAAATTTACCAATTTTGTCCTTAATAATGTTTACTAAGCCAACCAACAAGAATTGAAAAATTATCTTACATTTTATCAATGACCCTATATGGATTTTTCTTCCAATCCTGGATCTTTTGAGCTTAATTTTCTTGGAATTATATCTATCTATATTTTTAGGCATAAACAATATCAATAGCTACCTAAGACTCCAGAGTTATTGGAATGTTCCATGAATCCCTGCCTAATCCCATCCAGAGAGCAATTTGAAATAGCCAGGAACAGCACTCAGAAGTGTTATGGACTCCTCCTGCCCTTTAGAATACTTAAAGCTTCTCTATCAGAGTGCGTTCCTGGGAGTGTCTAAGGAACACAGAGAGCTCAGGAATAGCCCCTTGCCTTGCATAAGCCCAAATATCGGCTCCAAAGATTTCCATATTCTCCAGGATTCCCTCAGCACAGAAACCTTCTAGTCCTTTCCCCAGATGAAAAGTCTTTCTTCAAAGAACCATTCATTTAACCCACTCAGTTTGCTTTTGAAATAAGTGCAAAGATCTGCTTTGAGATTTCAATCCATTTTCTTTTTCTTTTTCTTTTTTTTAACATCTTTATTGGAGTATAATTGCTTTACAATGGCGTGTTAGTTTCTGCTTTATAACCAAGTGAATCAGCTATACATATACATATATCCCCGTATCTCCTTCCTCTTGCGTTCCCTCCCACCCTCCCTATCCCACCCCTGTTCCCTTTGGTTGCCTTGATAAGGAAACATAGCAATGAATAAATTAATAAATAATTAGAACAGTGTGATTGTTTTGATACAAATGTGCTTACCCCTGGGATGACCATATGGCTTTGGCGTCATGTACTGTGCATCTGGGCAGAAGTCTGCTTGGGGAGTTACCTTGAGTCATACCCTCCCTCAGTGTGTGGAAGCAAATTCATGGAAATGAATTATTCAGTCTCTGGGGGCAAGAAAGCATTCTGGCAATGACACAAGCATTAGTTTCAGCACTGTTTCTAAGAGAACCAAAGGACCTTTCTATGAAATGAATTGTTATTACACTTACAAAACATAGTAAAAAATATATCACATCAAGCAATGTGGTATCCTCACTTTATGGAATAGTGGTGTTTGGCCAAACTGTTTATAAAGGCAAAGTGAATCACATGTTGTAAATGTCTGTTATAAAAATAATGTGTGTTTCCACATGGAAGAGCCCACCAAATGATGGAATTGATCAAGTTTTATAGGAAAGCAGTCACAATTATAGCTATGTCCCATGGCATGCACTATGCCTGCTCTTAGGGATAGACCTCCCTAGCAGTTCATTTTTCTTCTGCAGCACTTTTCTTGTTACAGACCTTCTTCCTAAGGCCAGGCACAATACTATCCCCATCACTCAAAATAATATGAATTCTGGACAATCCCAGAAATTACGTGACTCAACATCCCCAACACGTCCCCTCAGATGCTTTTTGTCAAGACGTTTATAGTATCTAACAGCTTACAATTGTTAAATTAACTGAAACTGGAAAGGTGGAAAGGGCAGACTTGAGAGAAGCTTTTGAATTACCAAATTATCAGCAGGTACTTTCAACCTGAACAATTGTGAGAATGTAAGTTCAGAGGTGTGTTTATAAATAGCTACCTGTCATCTACAGGATTCCTTATCAGAAGAAAATATTCTCATTTGCTCCTCTGATTTGACATTAAATTTAAATATTTATTTTTTAGTTTAGTTGATTTTTAGTGTGCCTGAAAAAGTATCAGTACACTGCCATACAGCACAAAGAAACTAAGTGACTTGCCCATAATTTGATCATTTGCTAAGAATCACTGTCTTTTTTAAATATAATTTTTATGAAATAAACTTGATGTCATTTATGCTAATTTGAATGACAATAAAATTTCAGAGTTAAGATGTAATTAATTACATTAGATTAAATCATAGGTCCTCCTATACAATACATGCAACATTGCCAGTTAATTAGCCAAGTCAGTCCTTCATTTATTCATCTCGTTGTGTGCAAGTTATTATGCTAACTGCTGTGAAGACTGGAGCAATGTACTCAAGCAAGTAAGACATAAACAGTAAAACTACAACCTAGTGTCAAACTGATAAGTGCAACGAGAGAGGAACAAGGTAATTTCTATGGGAGTTTAAAGAAGAGAGAAAATATTTCTATTTGAAGGAATCAAGAGAGTATCAGAATTGGCCTTGAAAGATAGGTAGGATTGTATTTTTTAATAGATCTTTATTAGAGTATAATTGCTTCAAAATACTGTTTTAGTTTCTGTTGTACAACAAAGTGAATCAGCCAATTGCATACATATGTCCCCATATCCCCTCCCTCTAGAGCCTCCCTCCCATCCTACCTATCCCACCCCTCTAGGTCATCGCAAAGCACCGTGCTGATCTCCCTGGGCTCCCTATGCTTTCTTTCCTGCTGCTGCTTCCCACTAGCTAACTTACGTTTGGTAGTGTATATATAAATGCTACCCTCACTTGGACCCAGCTTCCCCCTCAAACCCCATGTCCTCAAGTCCATCCTCTATGTCTACATCTTTATTCCTGCCCTGCAACTGGGTTCATCAGAACCTTTTTTTTTTTAGATTCCATATATACACATTAGCATACAGTATTTGTTTTTCTCTTTCTGACTTACTTCACTCTGTATGATAGCCTCTAGGTCCATACACCTCATTACAAACAACTCAATTTTGTTCCTTTTTATGGCTGACTAATATTCCATTATATATATGTGCCACACCTTCTTTATCCATTCAACTGTCGATGGACACTTAGGTTGCTTCCATGTCCTGGCTATTGTAGATAGTGCTGCAATGAACATTGGGGTACATGTCTCTTTTTTAATTATGATTTTCTCTGGGTATATGCCCAGTATATTGCTGGGTGATATGGTAGTTCTGTTTTTAGTTTTTTAAGGAACCTCCATACTGTTTTCCATAGTGGTTGTATCAATTTACATTCCACCAACAGTGCAAGAGGGTTCCCTTTCACCACACCCTTTCCAGCATTTATTGTTTCTATATTTTTTGATAATGGCCATTCTGACTGGGGTGAGGTGATACCTCACTGTAGTTTGATTTGCATTTCTCTAATAATTAGTGCTGTTGAGCATCTTTTCATGTGCCTCTTGGCCATCCATATGTCTTCCTTACTGAAATGTCTATTTAGGTCTTCCACCCATTTTTTAACTGGATTTTTTGTCTTTTTGGTATTGAGCTCCAAGAGCAGTTTGTGTATTTGGGAGATTAATCCTTTGTCTGTTGTTTCATTTGCAAATATTTTCTCCCATTCTGAGGGTTGTCTTTTTGTCTTGTTTATGGTTTCCTTTGTTGTGAAAAAGCTTTTAAGTTTAATTAAGTCATATTTGTTTATTTTTGTTTTTATTTCCATTACCCTAGGAGGTAGGTCAAAAAAGATCTTGCTGTGGTTTATTTCAAAGAGTGTTTTTCCTATGCTTTCCTCTTAGAGTTTTATAGTGTCTGGTCTTGCATTTAAGTCTTTAATCCATTTGGAGTTTATTTTTGTGTATGGCGTTAGGGAGTGTTCTAATTTCATTCTTTTACATGTAGCTGTCCAGTTTTCCCAACATCACTTATTGAAGATGCTGTCTTTCCTCCATTGTATGTTCTTGCCTCCTTTGTCATAAATTTGGTGACCATGTGTGCATGGGTTTATCTCTGGGCATTCTATCCTGTACCAATGATCTATATTTCTGTGTTTATGCCAGTACCATACTATCTTGATTACTGTAGCTTTGTGGTATAGTTTGAAGTCCAGAAGCCTGAACACTCCAACTCCATTTTTTTCTCAAGATTGCTTTGGCTATTCAGGGTCTCTTGTGTTTCCATAAGAATTGTAAAAATTTTTGTTCTAATTCTGTGAAGAATGCCTATGGTAGCTTGACAGGGATTGCATTAAATCTGTAGATTGCTTTCGGCAGTATAGTCATTTTCACAATGTTGATTCTTCCAATCCAAAAACATGGTATATTTCTCCTATGTCATCTTTGATTTCCTTCAACAGTGTTTTATAGTTTTCTGAGTACAAGTCTTTCGCCGCCTTAGGCAGGTTTATTCCTAGGTATTTTATTCCTTTTGTTGCAGTGGTAAATGGGAGTGTTTCCTTAAGTTCTCTGATTTTTAGTTTTTGGTGTATAGGAATGCCAGACTTCTGTGCATTAATTTTCTATCCTGCAACTTTACCCAATTCACTGATTAGCTCTAGTAGTTTTCTGGTAGCATCTTTAGGATTCCTCATGTCATCTGCAAACGGTGAGTTTTGCTTCTCTTTTCCAATTTGTATTCCTTTCATTTCTTTTTCTTCTCTGATTGCTGTGGCTAAACCTTCCAAAACTATGTTGAATAATAGTGGTGAGAGTGGGCATCCTTGTCTTTTTCCTGATTTTAGAGGAAATGGCTTCAGTTTTTCACCACTGAGAATGATGTTGGCTGTGGGGTGTCATATATGGTCTTTATTATGTTGAGGTTGGTTCCCTCTATGCCTACTTTCTGGAGAGTTTTTATCATAAATGGTATTGAATTTTGTCAAAAGCTTTTTCTGCATCTATTGAGATTACCAGATGGGTATTATCCTTCAATTTGTTAATGTGGTGTATCACATTACTTGATTTGCGAATATTGAAGAATCCTTGTATTCCTGGGATAAACCCCACTTGATCATAGTGTATGATCCTTTTATTGTGCTGTTGGATTCTGTTTGCTAGTATTTTGTTGAGGATTTTTGCATTTATGTTCATCAGTGATATTGACCTGTAGTTTTCTTTCTTTGTGACATCTTTGTCTGGTTTTGGTATCAGGGTGACGGTGGCCTCATAGAATGAGTTTGGGAGTGTTCCTCCCTCTGCTATATTTTGGAAGAGTTTGAGAAGGATAGGTGTTAACTCTTCTCTAAATGTTTGATAGAATTAGCCTGTGAAGCCATTTGGTCCTGGGCTTTCATTTGTTGGAAGATTTTTTTTTTTTTTTTTTGGCCTTTTATTCAGTAGTCAGGACTTCCTCTGACCACAGCCGGGAAATGTTCTCTCTGCTTTTTTTTTTTGGGGGGGGGGGTGGCTGTGTCGGGCCTTCATTTCTGTGTGAGGGTTTTCTCTAGTTGTGGCAAGTGGGGGCCACTCTTCATCGCAGTGCATGGGCCTCTCACTCTCGCAGCCTCTCTTGTTGCAGAGCACAGGCTCCAGACACACAGGCTCAGTAGTGTGGCTCACGGGCTTAGTTGTTCCGTGGCATGTGGGATCCTCCCAGACCAGGGCTTGAACCCGTGTCCCCTGCATTAGCAGGCAGATTCTCAGCCATTGAGCCACCAGGGAAGCCCCTGTTGGAAGATTTTTAATCACAGTTTCAATTTCAGTGCTTCTGATTGATGTTTATATTTTCTATTTCTTCCTGGCTCAGTCTCAGAAGGTTGTGCTTTTCTAAGAATTTGTCCATTTCTTCCAGGTTGTCCATTTTTTTGGCATAGAGCTGCTTGTAATCTCTCATGATCCTTTGTATTTCTGCAGTTGCTACTTCTCCTTTTTCATTTCTAATTCTATTGATTTGAGCCTTCTCCCTTTCTTTCTTGATGAGTCTGGCTAATGGTTTATCAGTTTTGTTTGTCTTCTCAAAGAACCAGTTTTTAGTTATTGATCTTTGCTATTGTTTCCTTCATTTCTTTTTTATTTATTTCTGATCTGATCTTTATTTCTTTCCTTCTGCTAACTTTGAGTTTTTTTGTTCTTCTTTCTCTAATTGCTTTAGGTGTGAGGTTAGGTTGTTTAAGATGTTTCTTGTTTCTTGAGGTAGGATTGTATTGCTATAAACTTCCCTCTTATAACTGCTTTTGCTGCATCCCATAGGTTTTGGTTGGTCGTTTCTCCATTGTCATTTCTTCCTAGTTATTTTTTGACTTCTTCTTTGATTTCTTCAGTGATATCTTGGTTATGTAGTAGCACACTGTTCTGCCTCCATGTATTTGTGTTTTTTATAGTTTTTTTCCTGTAATTGATTTCCAGTCTCAGTAGCATTGTGTTCAGAAAAGATGCTTATACGATTTCAATTTTCTTAAGTTTCTGAGGCTTGATTTGTCACCCAAGATATGATCTATCCTGGAGAATGTTCCATGTGCACTTGAAAAGAAACTGTATTCTGCCACTTTTGGGTGGAATGTTCCATCAATATCAAATCTATCTGGCCTATTGTGTCATTTAAAGCTTGTGTTTTGTTTTTTATCTTCTGTTTGGATGATCTGTCCATTGGTGTAAGGGGGGTATTAAAGTCCCCTACTATTATTGTGTTACTCTCGATTTCTCCTTTGGTGGTTGTTTACATTTACCTTATGTACTGAGGTGCTCCTATGTTGGGTGCATAAACATTTATAATTGTTACATCTTCTTGGATTGATCCTTTGATCATTATGTAGTGTCCCTCCTTATCTCTTGTAACAGTCTTTATTTTAAAGTCTATTTTATCTGATATGAGTATTGCTCCTCCAGCTTTCTTTTGATTTCTATTTGCATGGAATATCATTTCTCATCCCTTCACTTTCAGTCTGCATTTGCCCCTAGGTCTGAGGTGGTTCTCTTGTAGACAGCATATCTATGGGTCTTGTTTTTGTATCCATTCAGCCAGTCTGTTTCTTTTGGTTGGGGCATTTAATCCATTTACATACAAGGTTATTATCAATATGTATGTTCCTATTACCATTTTCTCAATTGTTTTGGGGTTTTTTTCTGTGGGTCTTTTTCTTCTCTTATGCTTTCTGCCTAGAGAAGTTCCTTTAGCGTTTGTTGTAAAGCTGGTTTAGTGGTGCTGAATTCTCTTAGTTTTTGCTTGTCTGAAAAGCTTTTGATTTCTCCATCGAATCTGAATGAGATCCTTGCTGGGTAGAGTAATCTTGGTTGTAGATTTTTCTCTTTCATCACTTTAAGCATATCCTGCCACTCCCTTCTGGCTGGTTATTTCTGCTGAAAAATCAGCTGATAACCTTACGAGGATTCCTTTCTATAATATTTTTTGCTTTTCCCTTGCTGCTTTTAATATTTTTTCTTTGAATTTAATTTTTGTTAGTTTAACATGTGTCTTGGTGCATTTCTCCTAGGGTTTGTCCTGTATGGGACTCTCTGCACTTCCTGGACTTGGGTGACTATTTCCTTTCCTATGTGAGGGAACTTTTCCACTATAATCTCTTGAAATATTGTCTCAGACCCTTTCTTTTTCTCTTGCTCTTCTGGGACCCCTATAAGTTGAATGTTGGTGCATTTAGTGTTGTCCCAGAGGTCTCTGAGATTGTCTTCAATTTTTTTCATTCTTTTTGCTTTATTCGGCTCCTTGGCAGTTATTTCCATCATTCTGTCTTCCAGCACACTTGTTCTTCTGCCTCAGTTATTCTGTTATTGATTCCTTCTAGTGTATTTTTCATTTGGTATTATGTTGTCATCTCTGCTTGGGTGTTCTTTAGTTCTTCTAGATCTTTGTTAAACATTTCTTGTATTTTCTCAATCCGTGCCTCCATTCTATTTCCATGATTCTGGATCATCTTTAATATCATTACTCTAAATTCTTTTTCAGGTGAACTGCCTATTTCCTCTTCATTTGTTTGGTCTGGTAGGTTTTTACCTTACTCCTTCATCTGCTGCATATTTCTCTGTCTTCTCATTTTGTTTAACTTACTGTGTTTGGGGTCTACTTTTTGCAGGCTGCAGGTTCGTAGTTCCTGTTGTTTCTGGTGTCTGCCCCCAGTGGGTATGGTTGGTTCACTGGCTTGTGTATGCTTCCTGGTGGAGGGGACTGGTGCCTGTGTTCTGGTGGGTGAGGCTGGATCTTGTCTTTCTGGTGGGCAGGGCCATGTCCGGTGGTGTGTTCTGGGGTGTCTGTGAATTTAGTATGATTTTAGTTATGTTCCTGTCTTGCTAGTTGTTTGGCATGGGGCATCCAGCACTGGAGCTTCCCAGCCATTGGGTGGAGCTGGGTCTTAGCATTGAGACAGAGATCTCTGGGAGAGCTCTCACTGATTGATATTATGTGGCACCGGGAGGTCTCTGTTGGACCAAAGTCCTGAACTCAGTTCTCGCATGTCAGAGGCTCAGGCCTGACACCAGGCAGGAGCACCTAGACCATGTCAGCCACACAGCTCAGAAGAAAAGGAGAAAAAAAAGAAACATACAATAATAATAAATATTTTTTTAATTTTTAAAATTTAAAAAAATTTTATTAAAATAAAAAATGTAATAATAATATTTTGGAAAAGAAGAGAGCAACCAAACCAATAAACAAATCCACCAATGATAACAAGCACTAAAAACTGTACTAAGATACACATAAAAATCAGAAATAAGTCAGTCACAGACAGCAAACCCCAAGTCTACAGTTGCTCCCAAAGTCCACCGCCTCAATTTTGGGATGATTCATTGTCCATTCATGTATTCCTCAGATGCAGTGTATGTCAAGTTGATTGTCAGGATTTAATCCGCGGTTCCTGAGGCTGCTGGGAGAAATTTCCCTTTCTCTTCTTGGTTCTCACAGCTCCTTGGGTTCAGCTTTGGTTTTGGCCCCACCTCTGCATGTAGGTCACCCTCGGGCATCTGTTCCCACCCAGACAGGATGGGGTTAAGGCAGCAGCTGATTAGAGGGCTCTTGCTCATTCAGGCTGGGGGGAAAGAGGGGTATTGTAGTTATAATTGGAATGCGAGGCAAGCCTGCAGTGGCAGAGGCCAGTATGACGTTGCAACAGCCTGAGGCACACCATGTGTTCTCCTTGGGAAGTTGTCCCTGGATCACAGGACTCTGGCAGTGGCGGGCTTCTCAGGCTCCCAGGTGGGGGTGGTGTGGATTGTGACTTATGCTTGCACACAGGATTCTTGGCGGCTGCAGCAGCGTTAGCATTTCACACCCGTCTGTGGTGTCCACGCTGATAGTCGCAGCTCGCGCCCATCTCTGGAACTCGTTTAGGCGGTGCTCTGAATATCCTCTCCTCACACACCCCCAAAACAATGGTCTCTTGCCTTTTAGAAAGATCCAGACTTTTTCCTGGACTCTCTCCCGGCTAGCTGTGGCGCACTAGCCCCCTTCAGGCTGTTTTCACACAGCCAACCACAGTTCTCTCCCTGGAATCTGATCTCTGAAGCCCAAGCCTCAGCTCCCACCCGCCACCTGCCCCGGTGGGTGAGCAGACAAGCCTCTCAGGCTGGTAAGTGCTGGTCGGCACTGATCCTCTGTGCGGGAATCTCTCTGATTTGCCCTCTGCAACCCTATTGCTGGGCTCTCCTCCATGGCTCCAAAGCTTCTCCTCCACCACCCCCATCTCTGCCAGTGAAGGGGCTTCATAGTGTGTGGAAACTTTTCCTTCTTCACAGCTCCCTCCCAGAGGTGCAGGTCCCTTCCCTATTCTTTTGTCTCTGTTTTTTTTTTTCTTTTGCCCTACCCAGGTATGTGGGGAGTTTCTTGCCTTTTGGAAAGTCTGAGGTCTTGTGCCAGCATTCAGTAGGTGTTCTGTAGGAGTTGCTCTACATGTGGATGTATTTCTGATGTATTTGTGGGGAGGAAGGTGATCTCCATGTCTTACTCCTCTACCATCTTGAAGGTCCCCCAAGCCACTCTTCTTGAAAAACCTAAAATACAGTGTCCAGGGGACCTCCATTATACTGCAGAACTTGCACAAGACGTCCACACTCCAGCTTTCAGCTCTATCACAGTGATAATAAACAACCCTATAAAACTGTCTCCGTACCACTGAAAGATTTTCAAAGATAGTATTGGTATTTAAGCTGACTGTATAGAACAGAATCCTTAATAAATTTGGAACTGTTAGCCATTTTAAGGATATTCACAGACTACAATAGAACTTTTCATTTTTGCAGCAATAATTGACACAAAAATAGCTTCATGTTGTGACTCTGTATTCTTACAAGCTTTCTTCCAGAAATGATACAACAAAATGTTTTCACCTCATTTATTCTCTCTTTCTGGCTAATGTGATATTGCATTAAATCTTTCCTAGGGCCTAAGGTCTGACTGTGGTAGACTTTAATTTTCTTGTTACAAATTTGAAAGAAAAAGCAGAACAGAAAATAAAATAAATATAGAATTAAGGTTAGTAAACATGCCCTAGACTATCTTCCCTTATAATTTATCACTCTTTCTACAAATATTTATTGAGTCCCAACACTGTGTCAAGTAATATTTTTTAGTTACTTGGAATATAGAAATAAACCAAACAGAAAAACTGTCTGCTGTAATGAAACTTACATCAAACTAGAAGACAAAAGATAAACTTGAAAACAAATACATTAAAAACAATTTCACTTAGTGTTTTGTGCTATGAAAAAACTAAAGAGGACACTATAATCATTACTGGTCTGAGTTGGAAGTGAAGCCTTGGATTGGGCAGTTATTTTTAAGCACAATGGGAAGATGAAAATCTACTAGATGGTTTTAAGCAGGAAAGAAACATCCAATTTAAATTTTTGAAAGACCTTATAGGCCACTGTGCAGGTACTAGATCATAATGGTACAAAAGCAGAAACAGCATAACCAGTTACAAAGTTACTGTAGCAACTGAGGAGAGCAGTGGCAACCGGGTCCAGTGTAGGATTAGAAAAAAAGATCATCAGAAATACAGTGGGGATATACCTTGATGGTAGAGCACACATGACTGGCCAATGGGTTGTACCTGGAGGTGAGGACTCAATAAAACTTCTTAATTTATTAATGTGATACGATGCTGCTTAGTGATATGCAAAACCCTGGAGAGAAGCAGGTTTGAGGGAAAGGGTTCTGGAGCGTTCTCTTGCAGCCCTTGGATTAGGATAGGATACATTCTGCTATGGTAATAATAACTACAAAATCTCAGTGACCTATGATAACAAAGATTTATTTCCCACTCAACCTACATGTTCATTGTTCAGCAATGGAGCTATGCACCACACAGTCCCTCAGAGACTCAGGATGATAGAGATTCCATCATGTGGTAGGTGCATTAATTGAATCACAAAGCTCCTTCAGTTGCCAAAAGAAGAGAGAGAGAGACTAGAGAATTACTCATAGGTTTTTCACTGCAAAATGTGGGTTTGCATTTCACTGAACAGAACTAGTCTCATGGCTCTGCGTAACTTCATGAGGTCTGGGATATGTAGAGGAGAAAATTGAAACTTTGTTTAGATTTCTGCCTCTGCTATAGTCCTGTGGTTTCTGACATGCTTATGAGTCATTCTTGTTTATCGTTTTCCTTTTGAAACCACACAAGTTATTGAGATTTTAGTCAATCAGCCAAAGTGATTTCTTATCAAACCATTCACTAAGAGCTAAAACAATCAGGTACTGGTTAACATACTGCTTTGGATCTGAACATTCCAAAATAGTAGGGAACTTCAGCTATCAAAGTCTCAACAAAAAAAGGATAACACACTCAATTTAGGATAATTTGAGGATGATTTGTAAAGGGCCTTTTTTTTTTTAAACAAAGCCATGGATGAGTATAGGGGAACCACACAGTAAATAGTGCAGGAACCTGGATTAATCTCCAAAATATACAAGCAGCTCATGCAGCTCAATATCAAAAAAACAACCCAGGGCTTCCCTGGTGGTGCAGTGGTTGAGGGTCCGCCTGCTGGTGCAGGGGACGCGGGTTCGTGCCCCAGTCCGGCAGGATCTCACATGCCACAAAGCGGCTGGGTCCGTGAGCCATGGCCACTGAGCCTGTGCGTCCGGAGCCTGTGCTCTGCAATGGGAGAGGCCACAACAGTGAGAGGCCCACATACCGCAAAAAAAAAAAAAAAAAAAAAAAATCCAAAAATAGGGGGAAGACATAAATAGACATTTCTCCAAAGAAGACATAAAGATGGCCAAGAGGCACATGAAAAGATGCTCAACAGCACTAATTATTAGAGAAATGCAAATCAAAACTGCCAAGAGGTATCACCTCACACCGGTCAGAATGGCCATCATCAGAAAATCTACAAACAATAAATGCTGGAGAGGGTGCAGGGAAAAGAGAACCCTCTTGCACTGTTGATGGGAATGTAAATTGATACAGCCACTATGGAGAACAGTATGGAAGAGTTTCCTTAGAAAACTAAAAATGGGGGAGCAGCCTCAAGATGGCAGAAGAGTAAGATGCAGAGATCACCTTCCTCCCCACAAATACATGAGAAATACATCTACAGTTTCCTGGTGCACGAGAGGAGGGGATTAAGAGTGCTGCTTAAAGGAGCTCCAGAGATGGGTGCGAGCCACGGCTAACAGACCGGACCCCAGAGACGGGCATGAGACACTAAGACTGCTGCTTGCCGCCACCAAGAAGGCTGTGTGCAAGCACAGGTCACTCTCCACACTTCCCTTCCAGGAGCCTGTTCAGCCCGCCACTGCCAGGGTCCCGGGATCCAGGGACAAATTCCCCGGGGGGATAACGCAGGGTGCACCTCAGGCTGGTGCAATGTCATGCCGGTCTCTGTTGCTGCAGGCTCACCCCACACTCCGTAGCTCTCCCTGCCCCTGGCCTGAGTGAGCAACAGCCCCCGAATCAGCAACTCCTTTAACCCTGTCCTGAGCGAAGAACAGACGCCCTCCAGCGACATACACGCACAAGCAGGGCCAAATCCAAAGCTGAACCCCGGGAGCTGTGCGAACAAAGAAGAGAAAGGGAAATCTCTCCCAACAGCCCCAGGAGCAGCGGATTAAATCTCCAACAACAATTTGATGTACCCTGCATCTGTGGAATATCTGAATAGACAAAAAATCATCCCAAAATGAGTTGGTAGACTTTGAGAGCAAGATTTATTATTTTTTCCCCTATTCCTTTTTTTATGAGTGGGTATGTATATGCTTCTGTGTGAGATTTTGTCTGTGTAGCTTAGCTTTCACCATTTGTCCTAGAGTTCTATCCGTCCATTTTTTCTTTTTTGTTTTGGTTTTTTTTTTTTTACTTTTTAAAAGAATTTCTTTCTTAATAACTATTTTTTATGGAAATAACTATTTTATTTAACCTTACTTTATTTTCTTTTCTTTTATGCTCTTTCATTCTTTCTTTCTACTTTTTCTCCCTTTTATTCTGAGCCATGTGCATGAAAGGCTCTTGGTACTGCAGCCAGGAGTCAGTGCTGTGCCTCTGAGGTGGGAGAGCCAACTTCAGGACACTGGTCCACAAGAGACATCCCAGCTCCACATAATATCAAACGGCAAAAATCTCCCAGAGATCTCCATCACAACACCAACACCCAGCTTCACTCAATGACCAGCAAGCTACAGTGCTGGACACCCTATGCCAAACAACTAGCAAGACAGGAACACAACCCCCCATTAGCACAGAGGCTGCCTAAAATCATAATAAGGCCAGAGACACCCCAAAACACACCACCAGACTTGGACCTGCCCACCAGAAAGACAAGATCCAGCCTCATCCACCAGAACACAGGCACTAATCCCTTCCATCAGGAAGCCTACACAACCCACTGAACGAAATTTAGCCACTGGGGACAGACACCAAAAACAACAGGAACTAAGAACCTGCAGGCTGAAAAAAGGAGACCCCAAACACAGTAAGATAAGCAAAATGAGAAGACAGAAAAACACACAGCAGATGAAGGAGCAAGATAAAAACCCACCAGACCTAAAAAATGAAGAAGAAATATGCAGTCTACCTGAAAAAGAATTCAGAATAATGATAGTAAAGATGATCCAAAATCTTGGAAATAGAATAGAGAAAATGCAAGAAATGTTTAAAAAGGACCTAGAAGAACTAGAGATGAAACAAGCAACGATGAATAACACAATAAGTGAAATTAAAAATACTCTAGAAGGGATCAATAGCAGAATAACTGAGGCAGAAGAACGGATAAGTGACCTGGAAGATAAAGTAGTGAAAATAACTACTGCAGAGCAGAATAAAGAAAAAAGAATAAAAAGAACTGAGGACAGTCTCAGAGACCTCTGGGACAACATTAAACACACCAACATTCAAATTATAGGGGTTCCAGAAGAAGAAGAGAAAAAGAAAGGGACTTAGAAAATATTTGAAGAGATTATAGTCTAAAACTTCCCTAATATGGGAAAAGAAATAGTTAGTCAAGTCCAGGAAGCACAGAGAATCCCATACAGGATAAATCCAAGGATAAACATGCCAAGACACATATTAATCAAACTGTCAAAAATTAAATACAAAAAAAAACATATTAAAAGCAGCAAGGGAAAAAAAATAAATAACACACAAGGGAATTCCCATAAGGTTAACAGCTGATCTTTCAGCAGAAACTCTGCAAACCAGAAGGGACTAGCAGGACATATTTAAAGTGATGAATGAGAAAAACCTACAACCAAGATAACTCTACCCAGCAAGGATCTCATTCAGACTTGATGCAGAAATCAAAACGTTTACAGACAAGCAAAAGCTGAGAGAATTCAGCACCACCAAACCAGCTTTACAACAAATGCTAAAGGATCTTCTCTAGGCAAGAAACACAAGAGAAGGAAAAGACCTACAATAACAAACCCAAAACAATTAAGAAAGTGGGAATAGGAACATACATATCAATAATTACCTTAAATGTAAATGGATTAAAGGCTCAAGCCAAAAGACAAAGACTGGCTGAATGTATACAAGAAAAAGACCCATATATATACTGTCTACAAGAGACCCACTTCAGACCCAGAGAAACATACAGACTTAAAGTGAGGGGATGGAAAAAGATATTTCATGCAAATGGAAACCAAAACAAAGCTGGAGTAGCAATTCTCATACCAGACAAAATAGACTTAAAAATAAAGACTATTAGAAGAGAAAAAGAAGGACACTACATAATGTTCAAGGGATTGATCCAAGAAGAAGATATAACATTTGTAAATATTTATGCACCCAACATAGGAGCACCTCAATACATAAGGCAAATACTAACAGCCATAAAAGGGGAAATCGACAGTAACACAATCACAGTAGGGGACTTTAACACCCAACTTCCACAAATGGACAGATCATCCAAAATGAAAATAAATAAGGAAACACAAGCTTTAAATGATACATTAAACAAGATGGACTTAATTGATATTTATAGGACATTCCATCCAAAAACAACAGAATACACATTTTTCTCAAGTGCTCATGGAACATTCTCCAGGATAGATCATATCTTGGGTCACAAATCAAGCCTTGGTAAATTTAAGAAAATTGAAATTGTATCAAGTACCTTTTCTGACCACAATGCTATGAGACTAGATATCAAGTACAGAAAAAGATCTGTAAAAAATACAAACACATGGAAGCTAAGCAATACACTACTTAATAATGAAGTGAGCACTGAAGAAATCAAAGAGGAAATCAAAAAATACCTAGAAAGAAATGACAATGGAGACACGACGACCCAAAACCTATGGGATGCAGCAAAAGCAGTTCTAAGAGGGAAGTTTATAGCAATACAATCCCACCATAAGAAACAGGAAACATCTCCAATAAACAACCTAACCCTGCACTTAAAGCAATCAGAGAAAGAAAAAAAAAACTCAAATTAGCAGAAGGAAAGAAATCATAAAGATCAGATCAGAACTAAATGAAAAAGAAATAAAGGAAATGATAGCAAAGATCAATAAAACTAAAAGCTGGTTCTTTGAGAAGATAAAAAAAATTGATAAACCATTAGCCAGACTCATCAAGAAAATAAGGGAGAAGACTCAAATCAATAGAATTAGAAATGAAAAAGGAGAAGTAACAACGGACACTGCAGAAATACAAAAGATCATGAGAGATTACTACAAGCAACTCTATGCCCATAAAATGGACAACCTGGAAGAAATGGACAAATTCTTAGAAAGTTATAACCTTCCAAGACTGAAACAGGAAGAAATAGAAAATATGAACAGACCAGTCACAAGCACTGAAATTGAGACTGTGATTAAAAATCTTCCAACAAACAAAAGCCGAGGACCAGATGGCTTCACAGGTTAATTCTTTCAAACATTTAGAGAAGACCTAACACCTATCCTTCTCAAACTCTTCCAAAATATAGCAGAGGGAGGAACACTCCCAAACTCATTCTACAAGGACACCATCACTCTGACACCGAAACCAGACAAAGATGTCAAAAAGAAAGAAAACTAAAGGCCAATATCACTGATGAACATAGATGCAAAAATCCTCAACAAAATACTAGCAAACAGAATCCAAGAGCATATTAAAAGGATCATAGAACATGATCAAATGGGGTTTATTCCAGGAATGCAAGGATTCTTCAT
This sequence comes from Mesoplodon mirus, assembly GCF_964341445.2. NCBI lineage: Eukaryota > Metazoa > Chordata > Mammalia > Artiodactyla > Ziphiidae > Mesoplodon > Mesoplodon mirus. The sequence continues at coordinate 50,964,738 of NC_138984.1, forward strand.
TATATGCAAATCAATCAATGTGATACACCATATTAACAAATTGAAGGAGAAAAACCATATGGTCATCTCAAAAGATGCAGAGAAAGCTTTTAACAAAATTCAACACCCATTTATGATAAAAACCCTGCAGAAAGTAGGCATAGAGGGAACTTTCCTCAACATAATAAAAACCATATATGACAAACCCACAGCCAACATTGTCCTCAATGGTGAAAAACTGAAACCATTTCCACTAAGATCAGGAACAAGACAAGGTTGCCCACTCTCACCACTCTTATTCAACATAGTTTTGGAAATTTTAGCCACAGCAACCAGAGAAGAAAAAGAAATAAAAGGAATCCAAATCAGGAAAGAAGAAGTAAAGCTGTCACTGTTTGCAGATGACATGATACTATACATAGAGAATCCTAAAGATGCTACCAGAAAATGACTAGAGCTAATCAATGAATTTGGAAAAATAGCAGGATACAAAATTAATGCACAGAAATCTCTGGCATTCCTGTACACTAATGATGAAAAATCTGAAAATGAAATTAAGAAAACACTCCCATTTACCACTGCAACAAAAAGAATAAAATATCTAGGAATAAACCTACCTAAATGAGACAAAAGACCTGTATGCAGAAAATTATAAGACACTGATGAAAGAAATTAAAGATGATACAAATAGATGGAGAGATATACCATGTCCTTGGATTGGAAGAATCAACATTGTGAAAATGACTCTACTACCCAAAGCAATCTACAGATTCAATGCAATCCCTATCAAACTACCACTGGCATTTTTCACAGAATTAGAACAAAAACTCTTACAGTTTGTATGGAAACACAAAAGACCCCAAATACCCAAAGCAATCTTGAGAAAGAAAAATGGAGCTGGAGGAATCAGGCTCCCTGACTTCAGACTACACTACAAAGCAACAGTAATCAAGACAGTATGGTACTGGCACAAAAACAGAAAGATAGATCAATGGAACAGGACAGAAAGCCCAGAGATAAACCCACGCACATATGGTCACCTTATCTTTGATAAAGGAGGCAAGAATATACAGTGGAGGAAAGATAGCCTCTTCAATAAATGGTGCTGGGAAAACTGAACAGTTACATGTAAAAGAATGAGATTAGAACACTCCCTAACACCATACACAAAAATAAGCTAAAAATGGATTAAAGATCTAAATATAAGGCCAGACACTATCAAAGTCTTAGAGGAAAACATAGGCAGAATACTCTATGACATAAATCACTGCAAGATCCTTTTTGACCCACATCCTATAGAAATGGAAATAAAAACAAAAATAAACAAATGGGACCTAATGAAACTTAAAAGCTTTTGCACAGCAAAGGAAACCATAAACAAGACCAAAAGACAACCCTCAGAATAGGAGAAAATATTTGCAAATGAAGCAACTGATGAAGGATTAATCTCCAAATTTAGAAGCAGCTAATGCAGCTCAGTAACAACAACAAAAAAAAAATCCAAAAATGGGCAGAAGATATAAATAGACATTTCTCCAAAGAAGATATACAGATTGCCAACAAACACATGAAAGAATGCTCAGCATCATTAATCATTAGAGAAATGCAAATCAAAACTACAATGAGATATCATCTCACATCGGTCAGAGTGGCCATCATCAAAATATCTACAAACAATAAATGCTGGAGAGGGTGTGGAGAAAAGGGAATACTCTTGCACTGCTGGTGGGAATGTAAATTGACACAGCCACTATGGAGCACAGTATGGAGGTTCCTTAAAAAACTACAAATAGAACTATCATACAACCCAGCAATCCCACTACTAGGCGTATACCCTGAGAAAACCATAATTCAAAAAGAGACATGTACCAAAATGTTCATTGCAGCTCTATTTACAATAGCCAGGAGATGGAAGCAACCTAAGTGTCCATCATTGTATGAATGGATAAAGAAGATGTGGCACATATATACAATGGAATATTACTCAGTCATAAAAGGAAACGAAATTGAGTTATTTGTAGTGAGGTGGATGGACCTAGAGTCTGTCATACAGAGTGAAGTAAGTCAGAAAGAGAAAAACAAAAACCATATGCTAACACGTATATATGGAATCTAAGGAAAAAAAAAAAGGTCATGAAGAACCTAGGGGTAAGATGGCAATAAAGACACAGACCTACTAGAGAATGGACTTGAGGATATGGGGAAGGGGAAGGGGAAGCTGTGACAAAGTGAGAGAGTGGCATGGACATATATACACTACCAAACGTAAAATAGATAGCTAGTGGGAAGCAGCCACATAGTACAAGGAGATCAGCTCGGTGCTTTGTGACCACCTAGAGGTGTGGGATAGGGAGGGTGGGAGGGAGGGAGACGCAAGAGGGAAGAGATATGGGAACATATGTATATGTATAACTGATTCATTTTGTTATACAGCAGAAACTAACACACCATTGTAAAGCAATTATACTCCAATAAAGATGTTAAAAAAAAAAAACAGCATGGTATTGGCGTAAAAACAGACACATAGATTAATGGAGCAGAATGAAGAGCCCAGAAATAAGCCTATGCATATATGGTCATTTACTTTTCAACAAAGGAGCCAATAATATACAATGGGAAAAGAACAGTACCTTCAATAAATGGTGCTAGGAAAACAATAGCCACATGCAAAAGAATGACAGTGGACCACTATATCACACCACAGACAAAAATCAACCCAAAATAGATTAAAAGACTTGCACATAAGGCCTGAAGCCATAAAAGTCCTACAAGAAAACATAGGGGGTAAGCTCCTTTACATTGATCTTGGTGATGAATTTTTTGGATTTGACACCAAAAACAAGGACAAGAAATGCAAAAATAAACAGGTGGGGCTGCATCAAACTAAAAGCTTCTGCACAGCAAAGTAAACCATTAACCAAATGAAAATGCAACCTATGGAATGGGATAAAATATGTCCAAACCACATATCTGATAAGAGGTTACTATCCAAGGAACTCATACAACTCAACAGCAAAAATAAATAAATAACTCAATTAAAAAATGGGCAAAGAACCTGATAGACATTTTCCAAAGACATACAAATGGCCAACAGGTACACAAAAGGGTGCTCAATATCACTAATTGTCAGAGAAATTCAAATCAAGACCACAATGAGATATCATCTCACACCTGTTAGAATGTCTATTACCAAAAAGACGAGATAATATGCTGGCAAGGATGTGGAAAAAGAGGAACACTTGTGCACTGTTGGTGGCAATGTAAACTGGTACAGCCATTATGGAAAACAGTATGCAATTTCCTCAAGAAATTAAAAATAGAACTACCATACAATCGAGCAATTCCACTTCTGGGTATATATCTAAATGAAATAAAATCAGGATTTCAAAGAGATATCTGTTATCTTCTGTTCATTGCAGCATTTTAACAATAGCCAAGGAATGAAAACAACCTAAGTGTCTATCAGTGGATGAATGGATCAAGAAAATGTGGTGTAGATACAAAATGAAGTATTATTTGACTGTTAAAAAGGAAAATCCTGTCATCTGCAACAACAAGAATGAAACTGGAGGGCATTATGCTAAGTGAAAAAATCCAGACAGAGAAAGACAAATATTGCATGGTATCATTTATATGAAAAAAATAAATATAAAATAGGCTCACAGAAACTGAGTAGAATGGTGGTTGCCAGGAGCTGGTTGTGGACGGAAATAGAGATTGATAAAAGGGTATAAACTTTCAGTTATAAGATGAATATGGTCTGAGGATCTAATGTATAACATGGTAACTATAGCTGATAACACTGTATTGTGTGATTGAAATTTGTTAAGAGAGTAGAACTTAAATGTTCTCTCACACACAAACAAAAAAAAGGCAAATATGTGAGGTGATTGATGTGCTAATTAACTCAATGGGGGAAATCCTTTCAGATTTTATATGTATATCAAATCATTACATTGTACACTTTAAATGTATTACGATTTTACTTGTCAATTATACCTCAATAAAGCTGAAAAAATAAATAAAGATCTTTGACTTCTCCGGGAAAAAAAAAAAAAAGTAACAACTGAAGTCATGGGTAAATGTTACCACCTAGGGAACATGCATAGAGCAAATGGTTGAAGATGGACTCTTAGGGAATATTGAATTTAACATGTATTATTGACTGGAAATACTCATTACACTAAGTCAAGTGGTATTCACATCCCATAGAAATATCTTTTAAGTACTTTTGACACTGAAATATATTAACAAGAGTAACTGAAAGAAACACAAAATATAACATTTATCAGTATTTGGTATAACAAACTGATAAATCCCTCTTTTCTCCCTCCCCATGATCCTGGCCTTGCTTTAGATGGATCAAGGTGAGAGAAGTAGTTCTTTCACACGTTACTTTTTGCCACTTCTGCTGCCTCACAGGTTTTGTGTTTCTATCAGCTGTATCTCAGCCATTCTGCTCTTTCAGTGGTTCACAATGCCCACTCTAGTTGGAAGAATGGGTTCCATCTTCATTCCCCACTCTTTATGTTTATCAAGCCAGAGAGTCGCTTCCAGTTTTTTTAACTAATTTCTTTTTCCTAGCTTTCCAACTAGTTCTAGAACAGTTTATTCCCAATCAGTCTTCCAATCCCTCCCTGTTCCATGAAATATTTGTACAGTATAATTCCAGGTGCTGGGACAAGAAAATTCCATTTTCCCTTTCAATTTAAGATCAAAGGAAAGTTGGACCATTGCCAAAAAACACTGCACTGCCCCATTTCTTGACACTACAGACAGAGCTGGTACAGGGCTCAGAGGCAGGATACCAAGCCTGATGGAGCAGGGGAAGAAAGAGATGTCTGGAAAACAGCTGAGTCCTGAAGAAGCAGAGAAGAAAAAACTGACAGTCTGTGACTAATGTGTGAATTTTTGACTACTCTCTAAACACATTAATCTCAACCATCTAGCTCAGTGAATAAATACTGTATATTGACGTTAAGATTTCTGATCTAAAAAATACTTATGGCATCATTACCAGTTTCTACAAAGCTCCTTAAATATAAAAGGGTGCTTGTCAGCTGACTGCTATTTTGAATATATCCAACTGAAATTTGGTTTCTTCTTTTTGGCCATTTTTTTCATCACTCTGCTCTGACTTTCAGCTCTGGTTAGCTGATCTGAGCTGATCTTTTTCCCTGATGGCAAAGGAGATGAAAGCATTAGAAGCCCGTGCCTCTGCTCAGTCATCTATTATCAGCTGAAGATTTGGCAGATACAGAAGGGGAAATCAGGCTTCAGGGTCTTTATCTTACCCTCATTGTTTCTATCTATTTTAGGTTAGAAAAGGTTTTAGAAGTTAGGGTTATTTTGTGCAGTATGTCATAAATTCTGGGCAAGTTATATAAAACTACAAAGGCAGACTTCAGAAACAATGGGGTTCATACCATATCCTGTGAGCATTTTCTCCTCTTTCCCTAATTGTTCAAAATTTTCACAGTGTTAAATCTGAATATCAATAATCTATATTTTTTTAAAAAAAAACATATTTATGGGCTTCCCTGGTGGCACAGTTGAGAGTCTGCCTGCCGATGCAGGGGACACAGGTTCGTGCCCCGGTCCGGGAAGATCCCACATGCCGCAGAGCGGCTGGGCCCGTGAGCCATGGCTGCTGAGCCTGCGCATCCAGAGCCTGTGCTCCGCAGCGGGAGAGGCCACAACAGTGAGAGGCCTGCATACCGCAAAAAAAAAAAAAAAAAAAAAACATATTTCTGGTGATGACAGAAATTTCATGAAATCATATATCTCAGATTGGAGAGTTCTCAGAGGTAATCTACCTGATTTAAATAACATTGGATAAGAAGACATACAATATAAAGCAATAAACAATCTTGTGCATCTACTCTAGCATAATCTTTGCTAGTAACTTATCAGGAATAATTAACCAGGAGTTCTGATTTAACTAGAACATACCCAGTTTTGATTATCTTTATGATGCTAGCTGTGAACTGAATTGTATCCTCTCAAAATTCATATGAAGTCCTTACCCCCAGTGTGATGGTATTCAATATTTGGAGATTGGGCCTTTGGGAGGTAATTAGGGTTAGATGAGGCGATGAGGGTGAGGACCTCATGATGGGATTGGCAGTTTATAAGAAGAGGAAGAGAGAGAAGGAGGCCACCTGCCAGGGACAGGGCTCTCACCAAGAACTGAATCAGCCGGCACCGTCATCTTTGACTTCCCAGCCTCCAGAACTCTAAGAAGTAAATGTGTTGTTTAAGCCACCCAGTGTATGGTATTTTGTAATTGCAACCATTGCAGACTAATACAATGCCCAGGTGGAAAAATAACTTGCTTAACAAAAGAGTAACCAAAATCACCAAAGAATTTAAATTATCTCCCCAAATTACCTTAATTGTAGATGGAAACAGTATCATATGAAGGCACAGTATATTTTATCTTTTTTCCTCAACTCCCCCATTTAATTCATAAACAAGTTCAGTTAACTCTATCACCAAATGATCATAAAATAAATCCAACCATTTCTTGTCATTTTACTAAAGCCACCATCATCTTTCACCCAGATAGCACAGTAGCCTCCCAACATGTCTCTCAGCTTCATCTCTGGACCTCCCACAAGCCATTCTCCCTTCAGCAGCCAGAGTGGCTTTTTAAAAATACAACACATGCTCCAGCTTAACAATCTCCTATGGCTTTACACTGCACTTAAATAAAATCCAAATTTCTCACCCAGTTTACAAAGCCCTGTACATCTTGGGCCCTGATTACCTCTCCAACCTGGTCTCATATCACTCTCCTCTTCCACTTTGCTATTTCCCCAACCTGCCCATCAAGCACAGTTCTGCCTTAGTGCTGTGCTATTACTGTTCTCTTAGGAGATCCTCTTCACTTTGCTCTTCACCTTGCTGGCTTCTCCTTGTCGTTCAAATCTCAGTTTAAAAGTCAGCTTTTCAGAGAGGTTTTCCTGACCACAGAGCCTAAAATAAGCACTCTGTCATTCTCTATCACACCATTCTGTTTTAATTATGTAGAGCATTTGTTGCTGGCTGATATTTTGCTTATTTACTTCCTCATTTATTGAATGTAAGCTCCATGAGAGCCAGAACCCATTTATCTAGCCAGCTCCTAAGAGAGCCTGGCACAGAGTTAGTCACAAACATTTTTAAAGTGAATGAATAAATTATGTAATTTCAGAACATTAAAGAGGTCTACCTATAGAAATGTATTCCTTTTATCTGCCATAGTTCCAGAAATTTCTACAATTAGAATCATTTTTATGAATGGAACTTTATTAAAATATAAGGATGTAAGTAAAATAACCTATGAAAGTATAATTAATCATTAAAACTTTCATATAATAAGTTAATTAACCCTAGATAAAAACATTGCTTCAACAGAATGAGTTGTAAGAGGGGGGGAAAAAGGAGTGTAGAATTTGGAAGTTACTTCCCAGAAACAGAAAGTAACATAATGGGAAGGCCTTGAGTAGCTAGAGCATGTCATGGAGGTAAATTAGTGAAGGGGTCACCTGAGCTACAATTTTGTATAACTCCTGCTCTGAGAAAAGTGTATGTACTGAGTTAACGAAGGCAAACCAGAAACTCTTAATTTTGTATCTCATTTTTTTCTCTCAAGTGTTAAAGTACTTTCCTAGTTATGTTCTCAGTAATCATCTACCGTCTCTGTGAATTAGGCAGGTTGCATTGTCCCTGCCAATCCACCAAAATGGAGAAACTAGGACACTCTGCCACATGGTTAGTCACTGGTAGATCTGAGATTCCAGCCACAGCTCTTCTCACTGCCAACCCATTCTTTCACAATGTCCAGTTTGGACACCTAGCTCAGAAAATTCTCACTAAAAATTCCATGAGCTGGTATGATTTTCATATTCTATGAGTAACATGAGAGGCATGAAAGGTGCTGTTTGGAGGGAAGCAAATTAAAGGGATGAAACGATTTTGGAAACATCAATAACCTCACAACTAGCCTCCTATCCTTCTCCACCCACCTCCAGATTCTTGCTCACATATTTACATCACTTGATTGCACTTTGCTTTGTAATTCACTCATTGAACATTCAGCAAATATTTATTGAGCATATGTGAAGTGACAGGCATTGGTCTAAGTACCTGAGACACAGTAGAGAACAAAATTAATTCCTTTTCTTTATTTTACTTTATTATGCAGATATTGCAAGGTTTTCAAGTTCCTTAATGGCAAAATGTATTTTTTTATTCTGGTCTATAATCTTTCCCTTAGATATCCCCTATCCTTACTCCACTGCCAAATAAATATTTGTTAAAGTTAATGGAATTGAATGGAATAGGACAGAGTAAAACGGCATGCTCTGTGTTCTGACCCCACACCCTGCACCCAGGTCATGTTTGTCTTATGCTGTTTAGGGCTTAAGTAGTATTGTGGAAGATTTGCAAATGTTGCAAACAACTGAAAGCATAAGTCAGTGTTTCTCAAAGTAGGGTCTTTGGACCATAGGCATCTGTGGTCTAGGATATCTGTTAAAAGTTAAAATTCTAAAATTCCAACCCAATCTATTGATATTATGTCAAAATCTCCTAGGCACATCTGCAGGAATCCCAAAGATTCTTAGGCACTTTCAAGTTTGGAAAACACTGCTTTAAGCCTCAAATTAGAGCCAGAGACAATAAAATAATGTACTCCACTTGTTCTGAAAGTGCTAAATCACTTATAAATGATTTATTTTTGTATCTCTTTTGTTGACACAAGTTCAATTGCTAGTACTTGATAGATAAATGACAAAAATTTTAAAAAGCAGCGATCTTAGATAAGGCCCTGAAGTTAAGATGTATATCTAGAGCTTATCAAGCATCTGATTGACACATTCACTTTTGTGGAAGTTCTGCAAAGGGCAGACAGCATCTCTCCAAAACTGTCTAGTGATGACTGACTTTGGTTCTTTTATTTTAGCTGAATAATTAACTCAAATAAAGGCAGCTTTTTGATCCAAACATCCCTCAACAATTATTCCCATTTTCTGCTTGATTTTAATTGCTGAAGATTTAGTTGATTGATGCCAAGTAAATATATTGCTATCATTTTTAATAATATAATTCCAATTATTACAAAATTAATTGTGAAATCAGAACTACATTTATGGATAGGAGCGTTTTTTTTTCCATATGAAGGTAGCTTGCGTTATCACAGTAATTCTACCTTAATTTCTTTACACTGATTTTTTTAATATATCACTCTTTCAAACTATTTGTAGTCTCATCAAGGCATTTATCTAATGAAATCCTTTAAAACTACTTCCCCAGGTAATGTCAGAACATAATAACATCAAAATGGCCCTATCGTGTAGTCCCACTGGGTTCTTACTTAATTTTTTTATTTGAATATATTGAAAAATAAAAAAGAAAGGGTGCTTCTATGGATTAGAATATAATCCTCATGAGAATCTATTACGTACAAGTTCTTCCTGTCCATTTTTTAAAAGATTCTGTGCTGTGTAAAATCTTTATTATGGCTATCTATTTAAGGCTGGGTATTATCAAACTATCAGAATTTATTTCCCCTACTCTGAGAAGAAACTACCACTCACAATCACTGAAAATATAGTTCTTTATTTTTACCATTAGACATAGATTCAAATTAACTAGTTTTATTTCACAGATTAATCTGCTTTATATGCTACTTCATTTTATCACTTCTTTTATTGCAAGTAATATATAAACCCAGCCCACCACCAAAATAAAGTCATTTACATTTAATTTATTGATTCTAACATAACTTGGTAAAGAGTGGTAGAGACTTGCAATAATTTGAAGGATGGATTTTTTAAGTCTAAAGTTTACAGAGTTTTAGGCTATATCCAGAAAAATATCAGCAGCCAGAGTTTTAGGAAGAAATAGTGGTATTGGCTCCATAATTTCCATACTCATAGCTCATACCCAGTCCTTCTCCAGGCCCAGTATCCTATTCCATGCTTTACTCTCAGCCTTCTTCCCAAAAAGGCTCTTGATAGGCCAGGAGTTTCTGGGATACAAGTGGAGGACAGTACATAAAAAGAATCAAATGGCTGTGAGAGAAACCTGAAACAGGCAAAGGAGTGTAAAGGAATGAAACTTTACTGTGGTTCAATCTACTCAGCCAGGAAAAGATGGAACAGAAGTAGCCCCTTTCTCCTATTCCCATATTTATGGACGAATATCATCGGGCTACTTTTGTAGGAGTTGTGAAGAGACTCTAAAACTAGAAAAGCTGAAAGTACCACATGCTGCTCCATACCTTTTAGGTCAGGTGATTTGAGTGGGTGCTTCTGGGGTAATTTGGTTGGAGGGAAGGGGAGAGTTGGCAGATTTAGCAAGTAAAAATACAGAACCACCAGTTAACTTTGAATTTCTGATTTTAAAAAATGAAAGGCTTTTAATGTAAGTATGTTCCTTGCAATATTGGGAACATACTCATACTAAAATAGTATTCATTATTTATCCAAAGTTCAAATTTAAGTAGGCAACGTGTATTATTTCTATAGTAAGAATCCCTTCAGTTCTGGGAGACCTTAAGCCTCCCACTGGGCTCGGGGAGGCAGACAGAAGAGAACAGAGCTCTCTGAGAGCCTTGGAGTGCCAAAAGTAACAGGAAAGGGCCCAAAAAAGAGGGAGTAGAAGAGTCACTGGCTCCAGGGACAGAGAAAAGAGAGAACAAGGAGACAGAGTACCTTCTAGGAAATCTATCCTATCTCATCAAAATGGGCAGAAGATAAAACCTGTCATCTGATCACTCAGCAAGGATATCCATTTGATTTAGGAAAGAAAGGACTGACCCAGAGAAGTTAAAGTACTTTAAAAATTAAAGAGCATATAAGAACCATGCTCTAACCGACTGCACCACTGGAGCTAACATAGTAAAGAGTAAAAAAATAAAATTGATGAAACACATTAAGTGTGTTGATTATGCTTATAATAAAATCATTGTGTTTAAATTCGCCATTTAGGAAGCAGTAACTAAATGGTTTTCCTTCAGACAATTTAAGATGTATATATGAAACTTGCCCCTGAAGGGTCAAAATAAAAAGTCAATGCAGTTTCAAAAATAAAATTAAAAAGCACAATCTTAATCTACTCACTACAGAGGGCAATGTTGCCCCAGAACTTGCTCTAAAACTCAACAATTTGGAACATACTTTATAATAATAAATCTATTCTAAGAAAAAAAAAATTAAGTTTGACTGTTTCTTTGAAACTTGCCAAAAGTTCTGGCTGAGCAGTCAGGTGAGATATCGCTTATCAACAAGTTTCATGCAAGGTTTCAAACTTAAGTAGCTGCTTTTTTTTTCCCCCTCAGTTCTTTCAGGTACCAGGAGAAATCTGCTGCATAGAAATGTTTATTTGAAATTATTAGATCCATGTGATCAATTTGAATTTTATTCAAATTATCCTTAATTGAGAAATATCAAACTTTTTGGTTTCAATGATTTGTGCTCAGATAGATTGAGTTAAATTCCCCCAAGATTTAGAACTTAAAAGTCCGTATGTTCAGGTAAATAATATTAAGACATTCTTAATGTTCTTTATAATTTCCTTTAGGAAAATATTTATAAACTTTGGTAAACAATGTTACAAAAACCTTCTTAGCAAAAATATTATGCTGTCATTCATCATTTAATGATCTTAATAAAGATCAGTTTTTATTAATCTTTCTTCTTTTATCTCATCACAAACACTTTGACATCTGATGATGTATTGCATTCCAGGAGCTCAAAATTAAGGGAATATTAATATATGATATTACATTATGTTATTTTTATACAAATAAGGAAACGTTATATGAGACAGATGACATTGCAGATCAATTAAAAGCCAGTCAATAAACAGAGCTAGGAAAATTAGTTATCCTTCAGGGAAAAAATACTGAATTCCTACCCTACACCAAAACCAAAAATCTATCACAGATGGACTAAAGATTTAAATATAAAAAAGCAGAATTTCCAAGTTTTTAGAAGAAAATCTAGTAGATTATCTTCATGACTTTAGGACAGGGAAAGATTAAAACAGTAGAAGTATCCATCATTTTTTTTAAATTTGAAAACATTAAAATTAAAATTTTCTGCTCACCAAAATAGAACTTTTTTAAGTAAAAGAGACAAGCCACAAACCAGGAGAAGATATTTACAACACATATACAGGCATATCTCATTTTATTGTGCTTCACTTTATTGTGCTTCTCAGATATTGCATTTTTTACAAATAGAAGGTTTCTGGCAATTTTCATTGAGCAAGTCTAAGGGCACCATTTTTCCAACAGCATTTGCTCACACAAAGACACACATTGTGTCTTTATGTCACATTTTGGTAATTTACACAATATTTCAAACCTTTTTTCATCATTATTATATTTGTTAAGGTGATCTGTGATCAGTGATCTTTGGTGTTACCATTACAAAAAAATTATGACTCACTGAAGGCTCAGATGATAATTAGTATTTTTTAATTAAGGCATGTACTTTTTTTAGACATAATGCTATTGCACACTTAATAGACTACAGTATAGTATAACATAACTTTTAACTTTCAATGCACTGGGAAGCCAAAAAATTCACATGACTCCCTTTACTGTGATATTGCTTTATTGCAGTAGTCTGGAACAGAACCAGCAATATCTCCAAGGTATGCCTGTACTGACAAAAGATTAATTTAAGAATATATAAAGAATTTCTACAATCAATAAGAAAAGGATAGGAACAGGCATTGCACAGAAGAGGAAACAAAAATGGCCAATAAAAATATGAAAAGATTCTCAGCCTCATTAGTAATCATGGAAATTCAATTTAAAGCCATAATGAAGTTCCATTATGGTAAAATTAATATTATGCTCACTAGATTGGCAAAAAAATTAAAAAGCTGATAGTATCAAGTGCCAACAAGCACTGGAGCAAGAGGAACTCATAAATAGCAGGTAGAAGTATAAATTGTTACAGTCTGTTGGAAAAATGTTTTAGCATTCTCCTATAAATCTGACCATATGAATTTACCACAGCTCAGTCATTTCACTCTTATATGTTGTATGTATGTTTGTATATACAGATATAGATATATAGATATAGATATACAATATAGAAGAGGAAAAAAATGTCTTTTTCCTCTACCCTTCTAACATCTGTAACGAAAAAAGGATTAGCAAAAGAAGAGCATACCAATTCACTTAATATAAGTTTCATGTGACACAGGAGCCTTCATAAAGAAACAAAGACCCAAAGAAGTGGTTAAACCTGAATGGTTTTATGCTAGGTTTGATGAAGAGTGCAGAGCCATAGAAAAATGTCATAGAACAAAAATAGAAAATGAGCTAAGTGTGGTAAACTGGGGTAAACAGCAAGGCCTATTCACTCAGATTCCTCTTGGTATCTTGGAAATAAGGATGTACCTTTCCTCTGGGCATAAGGAGGGCACCTCACACATGCCATTCCTGCCCATGACATTTCTCAGATTCCTTCAGCTTGAAATATTTAATATGCCAAGGTGCCATATTCTGGAGTAGTGTGTTCTGAACCCCATCAACATACACACATACCCTGTAGACTTGTACATGTGTAGCAGGAGACGTGTTCAAAAATGTTAATAACAGCAATGTTCATGTAGCAAAGAAATTGATAACAACTCAACTTTCCATCAAAAGGAGATTAGATAAGTCAGAGAATATTCACATAATAGAATATTATTTAGCAGTGAAAATAAACTAATCACTATACACAATACACTCAACTATATACCAGTATACACTACACACAATATTGGATGATTTTCATATGCATAATATTACTTTTAAAAAAGGTCACAAAACACTACATATAGTATGATACCACTGAATACAGCTGAAAATAAGCAAAACTAAAAATACATTATTTACATTCATATATGGTAATTTTTCTAAAGCAACATAATGCTGAATGTTATTGCTGTCAAAGAAATAGGGGAATGAGAAGTACAGATAGCTTCAATATTATAGGTTATTTTCTGGTTATTAGTGGAGAGGTCTGTTCATAAGGATTTGTTGCATTATTATGTTTAATAAATTTAAGTTATATATTCTGTTGCGTGAGTCAAATAGTACATACAAATGTTTATTAAAGAATTAGAGCATTAGATTTTAGCTGGATTGACTGATCCAGCTGATCTCCCATGGCAAATCTCAAGCCAAGAAAAAGTCATCAAAGCAATGGAAAGTTACAGAGAAGGAAGAAAGGGAGGAAGGGAAGGATGGAGGAAGGAAGGAGAGAAATCAGACCATACACCATCATTTAATTGTGTAGACCTGGCAACATTGAATGTTTTTAAGGATACTGGTCTCCTTTTCACGATCTAAATCATATCTGGAGAGGTAAAATTACTTGCTCAAGTATTTATACTCCAAAACCAGACAATGGGACTACCAAACCCAGGCTGTATTCTGTTTCCAGGAGTGTTGGGAATCATTCTTAAAAATAAGACATCCCTTAAGCCACTGAAAATATTTATATAGTTCTTTGCAGTGCTCTAGGATAATATTCTTCTTCTGTTGCTAAGCATCCTACAACAATAAACAACTGGTTACAAGAGAGTGTGCCAACTGCTATGACAGAGAGGTTCACAGTGTGTTGGGAGTATATAGCTATGACAGCATACAGAAGGAAGTAGCTCAAAGGCTTTCCAGAAGATGGCATCTACTTGAAGTTCAAAGGACATATAGGAGTTGTCAAATGAATAAAGGGGTGATGAACTATTCAGGAAAATGTAGTCATTCATTCCTAAAATACTACCAGGTATACTTTATGAACAGTTTAAGAGACCTTCAGGGGTAATGTTCCAAATTTTTGCCTTATATGACAACTTTGGAATCTAATTGCTGCACTAAATTCAATCCTAATATATATTGAAACACTGCTTTTGAATTCCAAGCTAGGATATTTAGCTTTTAGAGTTTCTTTTCTAAATTTATTCCTAACCACCATATTAGTTTTAAAAGTCATGTAAATACAGTCTTGGAAGAGACTTGAAGGATCATCTAATCCATTTCCTTTATCTTATATATGCAATTCTAATAAATCCAGAATCTCATGTGAATCAGTTTCAAAACAGTGGCATATTTTAAAAGCTCAATTAACAATCAAAAGTAATTTTTTTAGTTCCATTTTTACTTACTTTTCTCATAAACCATTTTAACTGATTCACTGAGTGAGCTGGACTCATTCAAAGATGAAAGGAACCATATTCTTCTTACTGCTCCCCATTAAGCCAGCTTCATGGACTCATTTCTTTGCCCCTTCTGGATGGAATCCCAGATAGGTCCCAAAGCTTTTCCAGTCACTATTACATATTAAATAAGAGGAAGCTTAGTTTTTGGCATTTTAAAAAATGTAGCCCAATATATAAATCAGGTAAGTCTGTCCAGGCCAGTGTAAAAATCAGAACTCAATTCAGAACTTCTTCCCTCCCCCAAATCACATCTGACCCCAAGGGTCAGTTTGGAAGCCCAAGGGATGAAGGCAGCCATGTGGTAAGGCCTGCCTTCTTCCTCTCCCATATGCCACCCCCTCCAAGGCCACAGCATAAAGCTAAAGAAGAGGTAAGCAGAAGATGTCTCACAGGACTGCTCCAGTCAGGATCTTGGATTGGTGCCCTATATATATGGCAGATGTCCAAAGTGAATCCTTTTCCTCATGGAGGCAAATGAGGAGACTTTGGCAGGCACCTCACAGACCTCCTCACTAGGGACCTCAGACAGCAAGTCTATATTCCCAGGGGCAAATGCAGTGCCTCTTCTCCCACTAGATGCCTACAACGATTCATTCCATTCCCAGTGTTCACCTTCTCTTCTTTGGGTTACACTGTCTAATGGTCTTCTTGGGCAGGATAGTTTTTAAGAAGTCTCTGACTATCAATATCCATAGGCTCCAGGACTTCCCTGGTGGTGCAGTGGTTAAGAATCCGCCTGCCAATGCAGGGGACACATGTTTGATCCCTGGTCCGGGAAGATCCCACATGCCACAGAGCAAATAAGCCCATGCGCCACAACTACTGAACCTGTGCTCTAGAGCCCGCAAGCCACAACTACTGAGCCAGTGTGCTGCAAATACTGAAGCCCGCATGCTTACAGCCCGTGCCCCACAACAAGAGAAGCCACAGCAATGAGAAGCCCGTGCACTGCAATGAAGAGTAGCCCCCACTTGCCACAACTAGAGAAAGCCCGCGTGCAGCAGTGAAGACCCGCGTGCAGCCAAAAATAAATAAATAAATTTATTTTAAATATATATATATATATATATATATATATATATATATATATATATATATATATATATATATATCCTTAGGCTCCACATCTGTCCCAGGAAATCTTCCCTTTGCCCCACCACTGGTGGGAATGCAGCTTGCTTCTATTACAGCCCACATTCCTCTATAATCAGAAAGGACCAGCTCCAGCTTCTTGCCTCTTGACATTTCAGACATGAGTTAAATATCAACCTGGAGTCCTTCATCTCCTAAAGGACACAGACAAACTTTCTACTGGGTTTAAAGTAAAAGAGAAATATCCTCCTACCCATTACCTGTGCTGAGGCATGGTTGGTGAAAGAGAATAATTCAACATACTGACAAATTTCTCCAATAAATTCTCTCTCCCAGCCTCTTCAGCCTCACCCTCTTATATGGATACAATATGGGTGATGGATTACTATGAAAATCCAACTTGGACCATTCTCTTTGCAAGTGCCACTTAGGTTGCAAGCACATCACTTTAGAATATGAGTCCCTACCAATGCTCTCAGCCTTTTGACCTCTTCTGAAACTCCAAGGCAAGAGGAAGACATGATGTTGACATCTTGTTTCACCATGAACACACAATCCACAGCCTCATTAATTCAAATTCTTGTTCTTCTATCCACTTCCTAACACCCCACAGCTGTTCCAGTACCATACAGCCCTCTAAAATACCCACCTCCCCCAAATAATTGTTTATCTATCAGAGACAGACCTGAATTTCTTTTTTCTTCCTTTACCTTGCTTCTGGCCTTTTTTCCAACTGGCTTTTAAAAATCCTTTGGAAGAAGTAAAAATGACCTGCCAGGTACAAGATTCACTCTTCATAGGCTAGGACAGTATGAGGAAGTCGATGCACTGTCTCAAGTTAATGACTTGTCCCTTACACATATAAGGAATCATATCTAGAGACATAAAATAATTTTTTCAAGTTCACATAACTAATTAGGGGCAGAGGTGCCAATGGAACCTTCCTGGGACCAAGAAATACTCTAATCAGTAGAATAAATTACATTACATCTTATCAAGGATTTAGCAAACAATTTAAATAATTTAGGAGGTTTTAAACACATCAATCTATTGCTGGTTTGGAAGTCATTTTTTTTTTAAATGGCAACTCCGTGGTTTCTTGAATGAGTAAGATAGTTTACAGTGAGTTATCCTATCATTTCTGATAATACAAATTCCTAGTCACTGAACCATACAGGTTGCTTGGACATGGCAATCTTTGTATATGGGTAGCAAAAAACAAAACAACAAAACAAAAAACAATTTAGAGGCACTAATGAGCATAATACCTCTTAAGATTTTGAATTCCTATGTCTTTTGCTGGAAGCACATCTGCAACTATAATTAGATCCCCCAGTTAGAGAAGGAGAATTTCTATAAAGGTTTATTTCCTTTTTGAAAAAAAAAAAAATTACTACCTGTCTAGCCCTATGTTAGACAGGGTAGAAGATATAAAGATGAATAAAAATATACCCTGCCCTCCAAAAACTGATTTTTTTAAATCAATATATATTACAAGTATAAAAATGAAAGTGTCAAGATAAAATGATATGGGTTCACAAAAGGGTTCTCAATAAATATTTTTTGAATGAGTGAATGACCACTCTCTGGAGGAGATGGCATTTGAAAATGGGTAGAACGTGAACATGCAGAGACTGGAAAAGGACCTTAAATCAGAGGGACTAGCATAAGTAAAGGTAGATGAGAAAGCACAAAGATAGGAACCACAGCTACAGTTTGTGCCTGGCACTTCATTTAGCATCTTACAAGTACTCTCTAATTCTGGCCTCACAGTAATGATGTTATTATCCTGATTTTACAAATCATAATAAGGGCTAACCTTTATCGAATGCTTATTTTGTGCCAGGCATGTTCTTAGTACTTGTATGTATATGTAGTCCCATTTAAACCTATGATATGAACAATGTGATGTTTCCATTTTACAGTGAAGAAAATAAGGATCAGGGAGATGAAATATTTTGCCAAGGTCATGAAGCAAGTAATGATGAAGCCTGATTTCAAGCTCAGGTCAATTCAATTTTCTCTAAATTTCTGTTATGCTCCTTCCCTAGAAAATAACAAGTTCAGTTTGGTCTGAACAAAGGGTATAAGAAAAAGGATAGTTGAAAATAAAGTATTAAAAATAAAACAGGTCTTAAATATTTGGCTATGTTTGAGCTTTATTCTATGGACATCAGGAAGTTATTTAAGCCTATTTGTAGGTTCTGGGCTTCAAAAACCATTCACAACAAGAATGTTTATTGCTTTTTATTCTAGATGTTAAAGAGCTCATAACTGCACGTCTTCATACTTGCGTTTGCCAAGTGTGGGAAAGGCAGACTCTGGGACAAATAACCTCCCACAAACTCCACATAGTGGTGGGGGAGGGGAGTGTGGCCTGTGAGCTCCTCCTTCAAAGACTGAGGAGAAAAGATCAAAACCAGGGAATTCCCTGGCAGTCTAGTGGTTGGGACTCTGTACTTCCACTGCAGAGGAAACCAAGTGTTTGATCCTTGGTCAGGGAACTAAGATCCCACAAGCCACATGGCAAGGCCAAAATAAAATAAAATAAAAAGACAGCTGTCATTTAAGAAAAAAAGATCAAAACCAGTGGCCCCCCAGCCAAATCCTGGACACAAATATGTTTCATTTGGTCCACACCTTGTTTTAAATGTTGGAAATTTTCACCTAAAAATCTGAATTTCAGGCTTTTCTTAAAAATTCAGCAGATCTGCCAATGCCATATTACATGGCAAGATTTAGCTGGAGCCAAATATAGCCTGCCTGCTTTAGACAGGTCATGCTCTCCAGCTTGCCACCATCCCTAAAACTCTCTATGTGTTTTTATTTAGCCCTTCCTTTATCTTTTTTAAACTTTTTAGGACTAATTATAAAATATTTCAAACATACAAAAAAATCATATAAAGAAAACAGACACACATCCACCCAACCCACCACTCTATTCAAGACACTTTGTCATACTTGCTTAATATCAACATTTTTTAACTTAAAGAAAAAATGTTACGGAATTTTTAAATATTTCTGGTGGGAGTGAAAACTACTATAAATACTTGGAGAGAAATTTGGACACACCTAATGAAGTTCAAATCTTCAGACATAACCATATCTAGAGACATGTACTCTAAAAAAACTCTCATACATATGCATGAAACACAACTTTCTGTTCACTTATAATCAGCCCACTTCACGTATTTATATTATTTCCCTCTGCTTGTTACCTGTCACTGATCTATTTCCCTAATTACCCACTAGTGTGAAGTCCTAGGACCAGCAACATCAGCATCACCTAGGAACTTGTGAGGAATGCAAATTCTCAGCCCCCTCCCTAGACCTACTGAAATTCACAGGGAGGGGATGGGCTCCAGAAATTTACATTTTAATGTTTGGAAAGCACTACTCTAGGATTACAGACTAACTTCATCCTTAAAACATATTTTTCCTAAGTGTTAGGGGCTGAATTATGTCCCTCACCCCAAATTCATATGTTGAAGCCCTAACTCCCAATATGTCAGAATATGACTATGTTTAGAGACAGGGCCTTTTAAGAAGTGATTAAGTTAAAATGAAGGTTAGGGTGTACTCCAATCCAATATGACTAGTATCTTTATAAGAAGAGGACCTACAAGTTAAGGAGAGGCCTCAGAAGAAATCAAACCAGCTGACACCTTGATCATGGACTTCCAGCCTCCAGAACTGTGAGAAAATAAATTCCTATTGTTTAAGCCACCCTCTCTGTGAGATTTTGTTATGGCAGCCCTAAGAGACTAATATATTAAGTGAAATATATATTATTTTTAATTAACCATATCAACTCTCTCCTCCATGATTTGGATTATTTTTATCCTGATCTATACTATTCTGGTTTCACAGCTTCGTTTGGACCCTTTTTCTTTTTTTTTTTTTAAACATCCTTATTGGAGTATAATTGCTTTACAATGGTTTGTTAGTTTCTGCTTTATAGCAAAGTGAATCAGATATATATATATATATATATATATATATATATATATATATATATATATCCCTATATCCCGTCTTGCATCTCCCTCCCACCCTCCCTATCCCACCCCTCTATGTGGTCACAAAGCACCGAGCTGATCTCCCTGTGCTACACGGCTGCTTCCCACTAGCTATCAGTTTTACATTTGGTAGTGTATATATGTCCATGCCACTCTCTCACTTTGTCCTAGCTTACCCTTCCTCCTCCCCATGTCCTCAAGTCCATTCTATAGTAGGTCTGCATCTTTATTCCAGTCTTGCCCCTAGGTTCTCCATGACCTTTTTTTTTTTTTTAAGATTCCATATATATGTGTTAGCATACGGTATTTTTTCTCTTTCTGACTTACTTCACTCTGTATGACAGACTCTAGGTCCATCCACCTCACTACAAATAACTCAATTTCATTTCTTTTTATGGCTGAGTAATATTCCATTGTATATATGTGCCACATCTTCTTTATCCATTCATCTGTTGATGGACACTTAGGCTGCTTCCATGTCCTGGCTATTGTAAATAGAGCGGCAACAAACATTTTGGCACACGACTCTTTTTGAATTATGATTTTCTCAGGGTATATGCCCAGTAGTGGGATTGCTGGGTCATATGGTAGTTCTATATTTAGGTATTTAAGGAAGCTCCATACTGTTCTCCATAGTGGCTGTATCAATATACATTCCCACCAACAGTGCAAGAGGGTTCCCTTTTCTCCACACCCTCTCCAGCATTTATTGTTTGTAGATTTTTTGATGATGGCCATTCTGACCAATGTGAGATGATATCTCATTGTAGTTTTGATTTGCATTTCTCTAATGATTGATGATGTTGAGCATTCTTTCATGTGTTTGTTGGCAATCTGTATATCTTCTTTGGAGAAATGTCTATTTATGTCTTCTGCCCATTTTTGGATTGGGTTGTTTTTTTCTTATTGAGCTGCATGAGCTGCTTGTAAATTTTGGAGATTAATTCTCTGTCAGTTGCTTCATTTGCAAATATTTTCTCCCATTCTGAGGGCTGTCTTTTCATCTTGTTTATGGTTTCCTTTGCTATGCAAAAGCTTTTAAGTTTAATTAGGTCCCATTTGTTTATTTTTTTTTAATTTCCGTTTCTCTAGGAGGTGGGTCAAAAAGGATCTTGCTGTGATTTATGTCATAGACTGTTCTGCCTATGTTTTCCTCTAATGGACCCTTTTTCAATGTAAGTCCAACTAACTGCTCTCTCTTCAATACCCAGCTCTGCCCTGCCCTCTGTGCCTTTTCAGTCTGGTCTTATCTGCAAATGCCCAACCACAGATCCATCTAACCTGCACCTTCTCTCCTCCTCTGTCACTGGACTACTCATAATGAAATAGGGATATTAGTCAGCCTCTGTCTTTCTCAGTTGTAGGCCCCTTAAGGAAAACACTCTGTTTTCTACTGACCCATATTAGTTGTGTGTTGAGTGAAAAAAGAAAAACCTACATTTGAAAGCAAAGATTTGAGAAAACTAGTGTGTCATGATGTACCAAGAACAAAGCTAATGAAAAGTTTTCAGAATAAGGGAAATAGTACAGAAAACTTTACATAACAAAGAACATGAATATGAATTCAGGGATTTCTCAAATCACACTTCATCGTGAACCATGCATATAACTGAACATTTGCATCTGCTGAGGACCACACACAGCCAACAAATGTATCGACATGAACTGAACATCTGATCTTGTAAGGTGAGGACATGCTGTGAATTCCATGAGAAAGTGATACTGAAATGTCAAGTATAATTGAACAGCTTACTGTGGTTTCTCTTAAGCTCATTTTTTTTAAGTTAATGTTAGTTCTAAACTACAAAAAGAAAAGACAAGTATACACAAAATTAAGAGGAAGATGGGCCAAATAAATTTCCTACAGTGAATGAAATTATAAAAATGAGACTTACTAAATTGTCATGACTGAAATTATTTAATAGGACACAGTTCTGCAACAGCCTTGGGGGAGGGGATTTCTAAATGTTCTCCCTTCAAACACGAGAGGATCTTAGCACCTGGAACCACCTCTAGATTTACTAATTTTTTTTTAAAGTCATACTAATTCAGGCATGTAAGTAGGTTTGGCAGGGGAGAAGCTTAATTCATTACTTACTTCATGCTGCATTCATCCTACTGTTGGCTTTTGGGAGAAGTAAGGTAAAACATTTTCTAGAAAATAAAACGATTTTCTGGATACTCACATGCACTGTACTCAGTATATGACTACTGGATGTATGCTGATGTGAATTTATAAAACAATCATTGATGAAAAAGAAGAGCAAACTTCTACCATGAATAGTATAGTATTTGCTATCTAGAAAGTTGCTCATGGAAGGACATGGAGGAAACTACCCTTTCATTTTCAGAGTTTCTTTCACTCACTTATGTGTCTATTTTTTTCATGCAACAAACATTACTACTACTGTGCACATACTATGTGCCACCTTTGAGCAGCCTCTGCACTCAAGAAACTCCAACCAAGCAGGTGAAACAGGTAAGTAAACAGCTGATAGTCTGATGGACCAGGACCTTTAATCAGACATGAAGCAAATGTTATGGAGCACAGGACAATTAAGTATTCATAAAAGTGTAACTTGATGTTAGATGTAAAAACCATTTCTGCTCCCACAGAACTTTCCACCTGGGGTAGAGACTACACTGGAAACAGTTCAGAGCTGAGAACAAAAAGAATTTCATGATTCACCCCATGAATTCAAAGAAAATCAGCATAAGTAACACTATACATAAATAAAAGTTTTCAAAGTCCAAGAGAATGTTATAGCAAAACATTGTCCCTTCTCCCAACTCTGCCATCTGTGTAGAGAGTTTGGGAGTTATCAAAGATCCCTTGCTCACCTCCAACCTCCTCCCCTTGGGGATGGGTTTTTTCTTTCCCCCCAACCCCAAATTACAGAGCCACAAGCCTGCAGATGGACCTCATTCTGTCAGAATATGGGGAAAAGTCTATATGTGAAGCTGAGAGATGGAATACCCAGGGTGGTCTGAAACCCCACTGCTTAGCCTACATAGATGCCTACTATGGTTACTCCCTGAGTTTAAAAAAATACCCCTGAAGGCAAGTGGCACTTAAGCTATCTGTTGCTGTCCTATAAGGACTGCCCACTGAACTAGTAAGACTCCAATTCCAACACTTCTCACCAAGAGGATAAAGAGTGGCTACAGTTGGAAAGAATCAACCATATTGGAGAGCTAATCACCCATTAGCTAAGAGGAAGCCAATGCAGATTCACCAGAAGAACTAATGAGAGAGCCAGCATTTACGTGCCAGAGGCATAGAGGGAGCCAGCAGACAGCTGGTGTTAGGTGGAAAAACAACAATGACCAACAGAAGAAGGGATCACAATTGCTACCGCCAAATCATGGTCTTTCATGGGAACAGACATTCACACACACACACACACACACACACACACACACCTGCAGCTTCTGCAGCTGTGTGGACACAGTGAGCTGGGAGAGGAGAGGGGGACGAGTTCAGACACAAAACTTTCTTTGGTCAGTGGAACTCTGCAGCTGTGTGGGAGCTCTGCCCGAATCCTGCGAAAGGGGCTTTGAAATAGACCCTCACATACAGTATCTCAAGTTGAATGAAATGAAGCTGCTTTAAACTGGAATTGACTGAAGAGGGGAGGGGGTAGATTCTGAGGCAGAAAAACAAATGTGAAAAATATTCCATATTTGAACATCACATTGAAACGCTTAGGTCACATCTACTGCAATAATCAAAATTTTTAAAACCTTAAATTTCTATATCACATTTGAGTTTTCAAGGAAATTTAACACATTTCTATTTCCTTTTATCATCTCAGTAAATCTGTGGTGTAGGAAGAGTAATTGGATTCATCACTATTTGACTGATGTGAAGACTGAAGTTCACCAATAGCACACAGATAATATATTGCAGAAGTGAGACTAGAACTCAGTTTCACTTTAAATGGATAACATTTTAAATGGATAAACTGGCTTTAAGTAGGTAATTCTGATCACATGGCCTAGAACTTTTTTTAAATTGATACTAACTAAAATTTGTAAAGCTTACCACACTTGTCTTTAACTAATGGGCTCTACCTATAAATTCTGCCATCCACTGGTGCCTATATGATTATTAACAATGTTTTATGTCCTGTAAACTAGTAGGAAGCTATTTTTACATGTTAGAAAATGGTACAAAACATGATGATTAACTGTGACAGAAACTGACCAGAGGCAAATTTTTTCTCTCTCAAAAAAATCGTTAAATCTATAGCATCTCTTCAAATTAGCATGATTTATAAATCACACACTCACCAAAGATATTAAAATAATTTCCCAAATTTGAATTTATCCCTTTTGAGAAGGGAAGCAGTTGCAACTATTTCTAAGAATATCCTTCAGGAACCCTGATCCTTAGCAAGTAAATTTCCCCTTTCAAGGTCACTGATGAATAATCATTCCAATAATTAGTATTTTAACATCACATTTTCAAAGATAATCTCAGTTTGACCTGGCTTAGCTTATTAGTTATGTCTAATAGATGAATTAATGAAAAGTGAATCATTCTAAGTGCTCATTAATTCTTGAAAGAATGAATGAACAAATGAATAGATGAATATTATGAGACTTTTTAAATGTGAAGGGCTCTGCCACCATTTGTTAATCTGAGAAGACTGAATTTGTGACCTTGTTGTCTATGATTATCAATCAAACATATTTGTCATAAAGTCATTATGACCATAGACAGCTGAAATAAGGCAAGATCTTATCAGACAGCTCACAGAGGTCAGGAACCACTATACACTAGTTAGTCTCTGAAGCATGAAATAGAAGTTTCACCTGGGGAAAGAGGGCAAAAAGTTATAACCTTGACTGACCATCTATGAAATGGGTGAAGTTATGCGCTCCACTTGAGAATCAATTCTACCAGCATGTGGAATTTGGAGAAAGGAATCTGTTAGCAGGAAAGCTATTAGAGACTAAGAGGTCTACTATATAGATTTTCTCCTAAGAAGGCCTTAATGCTAAAAAAAAAATTGACAAACTTGGAGATTATCATTCTTTAACAAAATATAAAGTGATCATATCCAGACAGAATTAATCCTTGTTAGAAATCCTTTCTGGGCAGAAGTTGCTTACTTTGCTCATCTTTTCTGGGAATCAAAATTTGGACCATAATAATCATATAGGACTGACACAGTTCAGCTTTCTAGCTAGTAATTCAGAACATCAGAAACATCATAATAAAATTGGGTGAGGGTGCCTAACCCTTACTCTGGAATGACATATTTATATATTATATAATATTTTAAATAATATAAAATATTTAAATAACATAATTTATAGGTACATAGAATTTATAGATAGATATAAATAATATATAGAGATATATATAAATTCCATCAATGTAAGCATAATTATATTAACTACTATTTATTAAGGTTCTGGTGTTAATTTACATTTGCTGATGTTAATTTACAACTGATTTACCAACAGCCTTTTACCCCCTTCTCCTTTCTAATAGAATCCTGATCTTTTTTTTTTTTTTTGTCATTCTCCAAGTGATCACGTGCTGCAGGAGAAGCTGCATCACCTCCTGAATGAGTATCGATTGGTCTAATGGTAACTCTGTTGACTTGCCAGTGACTGGCTTAGGTATGAGTATATGACATCATCTGAGCCAATGAGACATGAGGTAGAATCTTCTGAGTGTTTCTGAGAATATTTTTGTCATTCTTACTGACCATATGAATCTGCGTAAGTGTAACTCTTGCTCCATTGATGTTGTGCTTTGTCATATGACTTGCTTTGGCCAGTGGAATGCTAGCAGATGTGAGAGGACATGAAACCTTAAGTGTGTTTTTACAGTTTGGTTTGCCTCTTGAACTCCTGTGGTCACCATGAGAAGAACTCCTGTGGTCGCTCCTGTGGTCACCCCAGGCAACCACTGGGCAGGACAATGTGACATGTGGAGCACCGCTGAATCTGACCAGAAGCCTGGAGCCAAGTCCAGCTTACCTTTAGCCTGAAGTAGAGCTGTCCCAGCTAACCCACTGACCTGTGAGCAAGAAAAATAAGTGATTGTTGTTGTAAGTCATTGAAATTTGGGGTGGACTGCTACACAGCATTGTTGCAGCAATTGCTCACTAATACAATTAGTGATCAGGTGGCAGTTTCACACTGTTCAGGGAGAGCTTTCTGGAGCAGGTGATACTTAAGCTAAGTTCTGAATGATAAGAGCCAATGCTGCTTAGAGATCAGATAAATGGTCACTGCAAGTAGGGCACTGTTTAGCTAGTGCAAAGAGCCTAAGGAAAGACCAGGATTAGCATATAAGACAGAAATATAAAAGCTCATTTAATTAAAAAGTAGTGGGCAAGGAGTAAAATGGTATGAGTTATAGTTGGTGAGGTAGGCAGTCTCCAGAATATGTAAGCCAGGGTAAGGAGTTTTATTCTAGTAGCAATGACAAGCTAATGGAGGACTTTCAACAGAAAAGGAATGTGATAGGATTTATGTTCTTAAAAAATATCACTCTGGCTACTGTGAGGAATGGATAGTAAGGGGTCCAGGGTGGAAGAAGGGAGACCAGTTAGAAGCATATTGCAGTAGCCTAGGCAGGAGATGGTGGTAGTTTGGATTAGGATGGGTAGTAACACAGAGAGAATGAGATTGACTAAATTAGGTAGGTCTTGTTGAAGAGTGGATGTGACGGAAGGGGTCAGAAGAATCTAGGATAACTCCTAGATTTTCGGCTTATGCAAAGTAGATGGTGGTGCCATTTACTGACATAGGGAAGCCTGGGAGAAGAGCAGAACTAGTGGATGGATTGAGCCAGGAGGGGAATCAAGAGAGTTCGGTTTTGTCCTGCTCAGTTTATCTTCCTAAATAACCAGAGATATCAGAGATATCAGAGATAATCAGAGATAACCAGAATATCACACAGGCAACTAAATATATGAATCTAAAGATCCAAGAAAAGTAAGCATTGAAAATCTAATTTTGGTAGTCATGAAGGTGCCACATTGGCCAGATATCATTTGTAGTATAGATATGGGATAGCAAAAAAAAAAAAAGAGACTTCAAGTGTTCTATGGTAAAACCACTGAAATATTTTCTTTTGAATGAGTGCTCTGACATATGTTTTCTATTGTTTTTTTCATTTATTGTCCAAGAGGCCAGGATAAAGCATAACATGAGGTCATAATTGAGTTTTTCTTAAAAAATAATAATTCTAGCAAATAATAAGTGCACTCCAATCTTGTTTTATAAAATTAGTGAGCAAAGAACTTTGTCTACAACAAACAAAATCACTGGCAATAATTCCCTTGTTAAATACAAAGTACAAGGAGCCTATCACAATGAATAACTATTATATGTTCATGTAATATTTTATATGCCTGGAATTTAGAAGTTCAACTTTAGAGAGGAAATTATAATCCAGAATCTTTCAGTATTATTTTTTTGCATGGATCCAAGGACTGTTTGCCAGATTTATTTAGTGCTTTACTCTGACATGTTTAAGACGCTACAGAGTAAATGTTAAACATGGGGACAAATAGTAAATGACAACTTGAAAACAAGAAAACAGAAGATAAATAGAGGGCACAGAAGAGTGATTTAGGGAACAAGTAAAGGTATAAAAAATAATAGCAAAATCAGACCCCAGGCAAAAGGTAAAAGGCCTATCAAGATACTCTATACTATAGTGTATCTGGGCAGGAGGGAGATGGGGTGAGGGGGGGATTGGTGTGTTTGTCAAGATTTTGTGCAATATCCCAACATTTTATCACAACTCTCCCTCCCCCCACCTCCTCCCTGGTGTGTCTTTCTGTCTCTGTCTCTTTCTCTCTCACACACACAGCTCTAATATCATCTCAATATTTTTTTAAGTTAGTATTAACAGTTATATTCTAAGATTCAAATTATTAGCTACTGTTTGTCAATGTTAAGCAATTTCTCACAGTAGCAAAGCTTCGGGTGGGGGGCAGTCCTTGAGATCATTTTTTATAAAACTGAAAATAGGCTTCAGTTCATGTACCTTTCTGTTGTCTGAAACCTGAAAAATTCAACAGCAACATAAAAGTTTAGGTAACTTGTGCCCATGTTTAAAAGACTGTGAAGGATTGATGACTCTATGCCGAAGAGTTTCTCATTATTAGAGATCTTCTGATATAACCCAGGCTTGCAGATGCATCAATTGCATGCCTCTAGTCAATCTCTGGTTTTATGTAGGAAAGACAAACCACAATAGGGTTTAGGTCACTGTCTATCTAAATTTGCCCACACATTTTTTTCCATGTGCATATATCATATTAATCAAAAGTGATGATAACTTAGATGGTTGATATTAAAAAAAAAAAAAACCTGCTTGCCCTTGGCTTAAGACCTTCCAGCTCTAATGACTGATTTGTAGATAGAAGTTATGGATGATTACATTTTTCACAGGGAGACAAGACAGTCATCTGAGAAGCTCATTCTTTGCAGACTGTTTTTCAAAGTGCTTTCCATGTAAATTATAGACATATGGGAGTAAAATAAAGTGAAGCTATAGAAGCTATTGCACCAGTAAAATGTCTAGTCTTAGCATAGAGTGCAGATATTTTCCATTAATTTTGTTTGTTGCTTGGAACAGAAAGCTATAATATCTTTTCACTCCATAGATAAAGGGGATTTCATTTTTTAACGGTTCTAAAAAAATAGTCTAATAATGTCTATATTTGAATTTTTCTCTAAAATTAGTATTTCATTTTGGTTGATATATTCTGATTAGCAAACTGATGAACTTTTGATATATCAGAGGCCAAGTGTATTTTTCCTTTAGCTGTTTGATGATGATTAACATTTTTATTATGATTTGCTACATATTCTATAACAAAGAATCGTATTATTTCTTAAATAGCAAAATTGAATAGTTAATTGTCTCATTGACCTTTATTAACTGCTCATTTTCCTCCTTAATTAATTATTCATAGGTGGTCTTAAATGCATTGATTGAAGATTTTTAGTGCTATATGAAAGGTTTAAACTGCTTAAAGAAAATAAAGATGGATTTCTGTGATTTCAAAAGCTCATGAAATATATGATTATCTGAGATAAACATCTGTTATACAAAAGGCTAAACAAATATATTGATGCAACTATTGTTTCCTTCCATGTTCAGTGTTTCCAATTGTTCACACTATCTTCTAAGGGAATGTCGACAAATTATCCTGCCATCCTACAGGATGGAAAGAGACTCAGTCTCCAATTCTGCACTATCATTTTTCTATTGAAAATAAGAAGAAATAACTAGGATAACTGACACACTCAAATAAAACTTTTTCATCATTGATTTTCCAGTTCTAATTGTAAGGTTTCATGTGTTCTTACTTTCATTTTGACTAGACATTACTTGTCAGTTTCAATGCAATTTTGTTCACTTAATTCTTCAAACTATATATTTTTCCTTGAATGTTTAGGCGCTTATTTGCTTTGTTTTATCAAGAAACCTCTGCTAATAGAGAAATAGGAGGAACTGAGCAGAAAATTTAATGAAACTTTTTTGTCCTGAAATATGAGAAAATGCTAGTCCTAGAACCACTGTGTAAACAAATGGGATTGTTTCAATTTTGTGGTTAGTACTATTTGTTTCAAGTAAGGATTACATGACAATTTTACAATATTCAAAAATAATAAAATCTCATCTAGTCATATCCTGGTGCTAGCAAAAAACAAACAGACAAAAACAACTAAATGGCAAAATTTAAATGTAAAATGAAGTTTCAGTATTTTTCTTTAAAAGGAAGCAATCAGATTTTCTAATGGCTCAGACACCATAAAAATGGGTGAAATTCAAGTAAACAACAGAAACAACTGCAAAAGTTCAAAAATGTGTTGCTTAGATTCACATTATCTTTCTGGCCTTGGATATTCTTCTCTCTTCTCTCTCTCTGTTGTTGGTTGAATTGTGTCCCCCCCAAAAAAGATACTTGTGAATGTGACCATATTTGGAAATAAATTCTTTACAGATATAATCAATTTAAGATAAGGTCATATTGGATGAGGGTGCACTCCGAAAGTTAGGAGAGAGGCATGGAACAGATTCTCCTGCAGAGTCCCCATAAGAGAACCACCCTGCTGACAGGGTGACAGGACTTCTGGCCTCCTGAACTACAGGAGAATAAATTTCTGGTTTTTTAACCCACCCAATTTGTGGTCTTTTGATACTGCAGCCCTAGGAGACTAATACACCATATGTCTGTAGTTCAGTGAAGACAGTTCAAATGCTAATTTTTTGAAAGCACATTCCTGACCAGTCCAGTCCACACCCATCTTTTCCTTCTCTAAATTACCAAGGCATTATAGAACACAATTTAGAAATAAGTAATGTCTGTCCAGATAATTCATACACTGCTTGCAGCTCAGGGACCATTTTTCTTCTTTTGCATCACACACATACCCCTGTAAACAGTCTCATCCTTGCCTCACCCAAACACCTAGGAGCTGACTGCGTACACAATATGAATTAGCAAATGCTGTTCTTATTGACTGGCTATGATGCATAACAGCAGAGAGGTGGCTGGGATAAATAAGAATAAATTAATAAAATAAATCTGCTTTTCCCCAAGGGAATAAATAGGTAGAAATTATAGTTATTTACTTGCTTGACTAACAATAATCTATAATTCACTAAAGACCACTTTAACCTAAGTGGGTGTACAATGAAGTTGGAATTTTGTATTAGCCTCATCTAAAAATTAACATATTCTTTTGTTATGCATTCAAAATTACACAGACCACAGAGGAAGCAACTTATGAAGTTCTTACACTTTTAACATAGTTTTAGAAATCAAGATAAAACAATAAAGAATAAAATTATTGAATACTTACTCTTCTCCAGTTTATGTTCATAAATATATTATTTAGGCCTCTCAACAATCCAACCCAGTAGGTTTTATCACTACACTCATTTTTGAAGATGAAGAAACTAAGGCACAAAGCAGTTAACTAGCTTACCTAAGATTATAGAGGTACTATGTAACAAAACCAGTTACAAAGGATACATCTCGACTCAAAACTGACAGAGACAAATATGTTTTTTTCTGATTTTAATGAATAGTACATGTGCAAATGGAGGATTTCATGGGAAAGTGATTCAGTGGAAAAATGAGAGATTGCTCATTATCCCACTTAAACTAGTCACCAATAACAAAATGAATGGAAACAAAGATACCAAATAAAATCAGACATATACATGAGAGGAATGAGTTTTTATGTTAATTGCTGTGCACATAATGACTGAAATACCATGTGCTAATATTTATTGATGTCACATATAAACCTTCTCATAAAGTTGGTGACTTAGTTAAAAAACACGTTAGAAGTATTAGAATTAAAGGAGAAAATTTTAGCCTGTTTAAATAGTCAGACTTTGTAAAACTCTAACTCACTATATTCAAATGCATTTAGTCAATATAAGTGAGTCATCTGTTCTTTAAAGCAGACCCAGAGCAAGCATATTGTTCACTTTGGTTATTATCCATATTTAAATTAATAATAACAATAGAGAAGTTGCATACAGTATCTTACAGTTTGCAAAGACCCTCATATGCATTGTCTTGTGTATTCATCAAAGAACTGGTAGTCCAGAAAGCTTATATGATTACCTTCCTACACATGTAGAAACTGAGAGTCAGAAAATGTGTCCTATTCAAGGTCAGGAGTCTATCAGATATGGCTTAAGTCTTCCGATGCCTATTTTCATTAATTAAACTCAGATTTTTAGTTAGTTCAAACTTGGTGCCTTCTTCCTTCTCTCTCCACCATTAAACCAGATTAGCGAGAGGTTACATAATATGAAAAAAAGTGCATTTGTTTATATACCCTGTAGAGCTCAATCGCTTCTCATTTTCAAAAGAAAAAATTCACTTAGGATGGCAATAATTGAATTGTATGATCCTGAGATCAGCAAAGAGCTCTACATTAGCTGTTAAAATGTTCTCGTTAAATAATAAACACTTAAGTGTAATTTAGATCTTTAATCACACTAAAGGGCACTATAAACTTGCACATGAGATTATTAAATCAAGATGAGGAATGAAATCCAATTTAGTCTTCCTGTGTCATGTCTGATAA
Source organism: Mesoplodon mirus (assembly GCF_964341445.2). Lineage (NCBI taxonomy): Eukaryota > Metazoa > Chordata > Mammalia > Artiodactyla > Ziphiidae > Mesoplodon > Mesoplodon mirus. The sequence continues at coordinate 50,997,137 of NC_138984.1, forward strand.
AAACCGTTTACATTAGCTAAACTTTACAGGAGTGTCTGCTTTTTAAAGATGCTCCAGCTCTGTATTGAGAAGTACATTTTCTAACTGGGCTTTTTCAGCTATGGCACACCTAAGCTCAGAGTCATGCCTTCCAATTTCCTACTGGCCAGTTCTCTAAAACACCCTACCGATTTATTACCACAAAATGAGTAAAGAAGGCTGAGGAGAGAAAATGCTAGCATACACTATTCAGAAATAACCAAAAGAAAACATTCTAAACATTCTAAATATATCTAAATATTTTACTTATAAATGTATAACATTTTATTTGTAGCTAGGCTACTAAAAGTGTTTAAAAGTTCAATGGTCCATATACCAAAATACATTCTCAATATGTCAAAGATGTAAATGTAAAAACTGAAAACACAAGTGTTAAAAGAAAAAATAGGTAAATATTTATTAAATCTTGGGATAAGGAAGGACTTTCTAAGCATGGTTCCTAAGAAAGAAGCTAGTAAAGGAGTCTGACTATGAGATTAACCTGTTCATTGTTTCAGTTCCATCATTAAGCAGAGTCCCTGGTGCTAAGTAATCACCCACAAGTACTCACCGTTACAAAAAATTTTGATGGAAAAATATTGTAATACATATAATACCTAAAAGATTGATGTTCTTAATTTATAAAACATTCTAACCAATCAATCAAAATTCATTGCTTTTTCAGGTTCACATTAATAATATTAATTAATAATATTAATTCGAGTTAAAATAGTATACCGTTATAATAAAAATTTTTCTCTAACATTTAAATGTTTTAGAACACTATTTAAAATACATCATCCCAATCTTAAAATTTTACACTTTGGGTTCTTAGTTAATATTTTAGAATATGTAAATAATATTTGAGAAAATGTTTTCAGCAAAAACTTTTTATAACACCTGACATGGAAAAATACTATAGGTCTGTGATAAACACTATAAAACAAATTTGTTCTTCAAATTTAAAACTAAGGAGGATACTTACTATTTACATATAGTTACTTTTCTACTGAATATTAAAAAGCCTCAGGTATACATGTTTCACTAACTTTTCAATATTTTGTAGTTTAATACAAATAGCTTCACTGTTGAATTTTTCTCTCACCCTCAGTTTCTCAGACATCCCTCCATAGCTTGTCCTTTTGATCCTATTTTTGACCTTAATTATTCTGACCTGGCACAGAGACCAGCCTTTTGTTTCTTTGATTCTGTTTCCAACTACCATGAAAGATTCTCTCTTGAAGGTTCTTTGTTTAAATTCTTATTACCCATCATTCATCAATTTCCCATGAAGATTTCCCGTGGTTTAAAGATACCAATGTAATAGACTCATCAAAGATGTCATTATTCTGAAGTATTTGCTCTTGATCTCTCTTTATCATCTAGTTTTCAATTTCTGGCTGATTTCTCTCATTTACTGGCAAGTTATTCAAAATGAACACAATGAGCTTTTGTGACTGCTCTCTGAAATCAGAAAGAGAAGACAATGTTCCTAGTTAAGAAATATATATGATTTCTCTATTTTAAATCTAAAAACTCAAGCATCCTCCTGTTGACCATTCATTTTACATAATTCCAGGAATAGCATAGTCACCTGGTAGGTTATGGCATCAAAAAATGATATAATACAATAATTTGTAAACCCTAAGCAAAAATTCCTGAAGTTCTCTATTTCTTTCTTTGTAAATTGTAAAATAAACAGATTCCCACTTCCATTTCAAGGACTCTCTAAAATCTATAAGATGCAGAGGAAGAATCTAACAGGGACAGTTTTCTATTGCCTTTTGCACTTTCTCCACATGAACTTTGGGTTTAATGAAACTTCCATAATTTGAAAAGTTCATCTACAGAAAGGGGGTGATTTTTCCCTGAAATATTGTACGTAAATGTTATTCTTTATGGAGCTTTAGATGTCTCGATAACATTCCAAAAATGCCTCCTTTTTAATTAAAGAAAAAAAAACCTTTAGTCATTAGGGCATTTTCACGGTGAATCCCAAAGTATGTTCTTACTATCTCAGGCTTTGGGTCCCCAAGATTTCTTTGGATTGAGCTTATGCCAGTAGTACTAGAGCTCAAGCCAGAATAGCCTTTAAAAATAAAAGGTAAAATGATTTCTATACAGTACACATGAAGGCTAGTGAAAACCACATAATCATAAAAATCCTTAAAAGGAAATAGAGAGTACAGCAGTGAAATACATTATAGTTCAAGGTTACTTCCCTTGTATGTTATCTGTTGCTTTTCCCTTGCAGCTTTTAATATTTTTTCTTTGTATTTCATTTTTGATAGTTTGAGTAATATGTGTCTTGGCACGTTTCTCCTTGGATTTATCCTGTGGGACTCTCTTCGCTTCCTGGACTTGATTGACTGTTTCCTTTCCCATATTAGGAAAGTTTTCAACTATAATCTCTTCAAATATTTTCTCAGTCCCTTTCTTTTTCTCTTCTTCTTCTGGGACCCCTATAATTCGAATGTTGGTGCGTTTAATGTTGTCCCAGAGGTCTCCAAGATTGTCTTCAATTCTTGTCATTCTTTTTTCTTTATTCTGCTCTGCAGTAGTTATGTCCCTATTTTATCTTCCGGGTCACTTATCTGTTCTTCTGTCTCAGTTATTGTGCTATTGATTCCTTCTAGATAATTTTTAATTTCATTTATTGTGTTGTTCATCATTGTTTGTTTGCTCTTTAGTTCTTCTAGGTCCTTGTGAAACGCTTCTTGTATTTTCTCCATTCTATTTCCAAGATTTTGGATCATCTTTTCTATCATTACTCTGAATTCTCTTCCAGGTAGACTGCCTATTTCCTCTTCATTTGTTTCGTCTGGCGGGTTTTTACTTTGCTCCTTCATCTGCTGTGTATTTCTCTGTCTTCTCATTTTGCTTAACTTATGCGTTTGGAGTCTCCTTTTTGCAGGCTGCAGTTTCGTAACTCCCCTTGTTTTTGGCATCTGCCCCCAGTGGGTAAGGTTGGTTCAGTGGGTTGTGGAGGTTTCCTGGTGGAGGGGACTGGTGCCTGTGTTGCTCATCTGATATATGAGGCTGGATCTTCTCTTTCTGGTGGGCAGGACTGTGTCCAGTGGTGTGTTTTGGGGTGTCTGTTAACTTAGTATGATTTTAGGCAGCCTCTCTGCTAATGGGTGAGGTTGTGTTCCTGTCTTGCTAGCTGTTTGGTACGGGCTGTCCAGCACTGTAGCTTGCTGGTTGTTGAGTGGAGCTGGGTCTTAGTGTTGAGATGAAGATCTCTGGGAGAGCTTTTGCCGTTTGATATTACGTGAGGCTGGGAGGTCTCTGATGGTCCAATGTCCTGAACTCGGCTCTCCCACCTCAGAGGTTCAGGCCTGACACCTGGATGGAGCACCAAGACCCTGTCAGCCACACAGCCAGGTACATGGGAGTTCCTTGCCTTTTGGGAAGTCTGAGGTCTTCTGCCAGCATTCAGTAGGTGTTCTGTAGGAGTTGTTCCACATGTAGATGTATTTTTGATGTATCTGTAGGGAGAAAGGTGATCTCCACATCTTACTCCTCTGCCATCTTGAAGGTCCTCTATCAGTTTTATTTTTAATTTGAATGAATTTTAGAATTATTTCTAAGAATAAATTTTAACAAGAAAGAAAGAAGAAAAAGAAGAACAGGAAAGGGGGGTAAAAAAAAAAAAAGAAGGAATGAGTCTGAAGCAGCTTGAACAATTCCAAATTATTAAGAACTTCCTCTCAAAACACATAGCTGAGTCCACATGTGTGTCAGGCCAGAAGTATAACTGAAAGTTCTGAAAATTAACTTCCATGTAGAATACAATGTTATTATTTAGTTTTTTTTTAATTTATTTTTTGGCCATGCCACATAGCTTGTGGGACTTTAGTTCCCCAACAAGGGACTGAATGCAAGCCCTCAGCAGTGAAAGCATGGAGTCCTAACCACTGGACCACCAAGGAATTCCTGAATACAATATTTTTTAAAGGATAAGTAATAGAATGTACTAATGTGAGTATCTATTATTAAAGTTCAATAGTAAATGCAGCAATTGTTTAGGACTTAGATAAGCAAAAGACTGATTTTTTTGAGAGAGAGAAGGAGTTTATCAATGATATTAGAATTGCCAGTCCATGCACAGTGACCATTAAAAGCACACCAACTTTTAGTCAATTTTATTTTTCTTAATTCTCCAGTGACAATATAGCCCTGTGTAGCCTACACTATAATAGGGTGGTCTATAATATGGTGGTCTATTCCCACAGCCCTGTCCTTAAAGTTGAAATTTTTGTTTTTCTTTAATTTTACACCTGTTATAGAAAGTACAAATTTCAACTTAGGTATGAACAAAAATGTCCTTACATTTTAGCCATTGATTCAAAATATTGTCCAAGGCAAACCTAAGATAGTTACAGTAATTGTTGGTAAGGAAAATAGCGTATAAGCCAGAATTTGGGCCAAAAATCCAGAAGCGTTCTATTAGCCATATACAGCACATCATTTGGATTTTTTCCAAAAAGACATGGCCACAGTTGTGCTTCTAGTAATAATACTCTTGCAAGTATTTCAGAGATTATAAATATGTTTTCTTGATATTAACAAAGAGGAAACATCTTGCTGAAGTGCATGTATTTTTTAATTAATTATTATTGGAATATAGTTGCTTTACAATGTTGTGTTAGTTTCTACAAGCACATGTATATTTAACCTCACAACAGTCTGATGGCAATGCCATCTAATGTTATTAAAACAATTTAATTTAGGCAAGATGCAAAATATACTAGAAGAGTTAAGAAAAACAACAGAAGATTCTCAAAGAACAGATCATGGTCTTTGACAGACTATAAACACAATATTTGAATTTGAGCTCTCTGCAGTATTTTGAATAAATTTTTGCTTACTACTAATAATTTTAGGAAAAGCTGATTAGAAAAACCAAACAAATCTAAATTTGGCTTATAATAGAATGTTTAAAGAGAAGATATTTCTTTTCTAAATTAGAAAAAAAAAAGCATGTGAGTATGCAACAAAAGAGACATTCCAGTAAAATATAAAGAAAGTAAAAGGGAAGCATTTATATGACTATGAAAGGGAGGATCTCTATGTGAAAAACTCCTAATATCAATTTGTAAAGACTGTTTTCTGATCCTTATAAATAAAAGCACAAGTTTAATTCTTTATAATATCCCAGCACTGAAAATGTGAAAAGAAGATCTTAGAATGTTGTATACCTCTAGAAATTGATTTGAGATGATGAAATTACAATGTAAGTGATAGTGATATTATATGATAGTGTTAAAATATTTTCTGCAATAAAAATAACATCATATGTGAATAGATTACAATACTTGAGTATGTTACATATAAACATGGTCCATTTCTAAATGCTTTAAGAATTTCAACAACAATTTCAATTATAACTGCCTGAGCAAGGGATCTGCTTAGGTAAATCAAGTAAAACCAGAAAGGGAAAAACCTCTAGTGAAAGAAAGAAAAAAAAAAAAAAAAAAGAACTAGTTAAGTTTCTGTGAATTGGGAAAACAGGTAAGGCTGATCTGCAGAAGGGATCAGGGGCACCCAGCCTCTGGTTGGAAAGGTTCCTCATGCTTTGGGGGTGCTTCTGCTTCCATGCATTTACCAGACTCCTGCATGTGTATATCGAGTACCTGCTATACCTCATATAGAATCTTAACACTGGGAACACAAGTGGACCTCAAGAAGCTCACAGACAAGTGGCAGAGACAGGCATGAGGGAACATACAATATGGATAATGTTATAAAGGCCCTATGATTGATATAAGTATAGGAAATGTAGAATGTGAAGGGGGCTCTCCTAAGACAATCTGAGTAGCTAACAGAAGATTACTTGAAGTCACTTGATTTCAATCTTAAATAAGTGAGAATTAACCAAGTGAAAAAAGCAGATGAGGATGTTCAAATTAAAGGGATGTATAATGGCACTAAGGCAAGAAAGACCACAGTGTGTGTCCTTTGAGATGGCTGACCCCTTAGGTGTATGTGGGGAAGTGACAAGGGATGAGTCTTGTTTATACAGCTGAGGAGATCAAAATTGGGCTTTATCCCAAAGGTAAAGAGTGAATTTAAACAAGAAACATTGATTTTAAACAGAAAAGTGACAATCTTAGTTTCAGAATTTTCCCTCTGCAAATGCCTAGGAAAAAGGATCTTTAAAAAGGGAGGCAAAAAATAATAATTTCCAGTCAAGTAGATGGGAAATGCTTCCATAAACTGAGGTAGTGGCAATGAGGGGGAAAAGGAGGCATGCTAACGAAGAAATGTTTAAGAGAAAGAAGCAACACAATTTTGATAGTTGATAGTATGTAAGCTAAAGAAGGTGATTCTAGGATCATTCCGTATTTCTGACTTGAGGGGCTGGGTGAATGGTAGTTCCACATATAAAATTAGAGAATATGGGCTTCCCTGGTGGCGCAGTGGTTGAAAATCCGCCTGCCGAGGCAGGGGACGCGGGTTCGTGCCCCGGTCCGGGAAAATCCCACATGCCGCGGAGTGGCTGGGCCCGTGAGCCATGGCCGCTGAGCCTGCGTGGCCGGAGCCTGTGCTCCGCAATGGGAGAGGCCACAGCAGTGAGAGGCCCGCGTACAGCAAAAAAAATAAAAAAATAAAAAAAATTAGAGAATAAACAGAGGAAGTTGGAATTTAATTAACAATAACTTTATTTTAATGGAAGCTCATGTTTCATTTTGCCCTTAATTCTCCCAGTGAATTCCTAACATCGCTTTTATCGTTGACTTCACTGAACAAAGTGTTGGGCAAATCTTTATGCTGGGACTCCCCAGAAAGCATCTTGAAACACGTGGGGTGAAATATTTGTGGATTTGTGAAATCAAGCTGCTGTCAACAATAGGACTGTCCTAGTTAAAATGAAAAAACAAAAACTCGCTCTTACTTTTCTCTTTTCCATAACATATGTATTTAGGCTCCAAATATAATGACATTCCTTATCTGAAAGGATTAGCGGTAGAAAATCCTTCAATCAAAATATTTGATTGAATATTTTGAATATATATTGAATGTATATTCAATATATATTCAATATATTGTATATATTGAATATATCCTTCAATCAACCTATTTCTCTAGCACTGTCATAAGTTTGAAATTGTTTTGTCAGAATGCTGAATTTTCCAAGCCAAAAGGTTACTATATATGAAGATGCCAACTGTTTTTCTTCCTTTGTTGATTCTTTTCTTGAAACTGTAGACACCCTTTTCCCTGAAATCATCTTGTTATCAGTCAATTCCTTTCATGCCATATTTCATACCATATGCTTCTCTAGTAAGTTTATTCAGTCATTCTAAAGGGCAACATCTAATCCTTTCCCTTCTGTTCAAAATCTTTGCACTCTATAAATTTACATGATAATCCAAGGGGTAGAAAAAACAGCAATCAAAAATCCTCTACCAGTGAAACAGGATCATGGAAAGTAAATTAGAATCTATCTGTAATTGTGCATTAAAAGAATCAACTAGAGGAACAAAACTTGGGAAGAAAAGAGAAGAGGTGAGACAAATACCTGCTAATGACAATCCCAAGCAATCCTGACAATTATCTCACATGGAAAACAAAGTTTCTCAAAATGAAGTAAAAGATCAAAGAATCTTAAACATGATATTGAACAAAAGAGCAAGGCAAAAAAATTACTTGCAGTATAGTACCATTTATATAAATTTCAAAAACTATATTGTTAAGGAATGCATACATAGGTGGTTAAGAAAGAAATGCAGTGGCATTTTGATCACAAAAATCAGTACAGTGGTTTCTTTTTATTTGTAATTATATACATATTTTTTCACATCTTTATTGGAGTATAATTGTTTTACAATGTTGTGTTAGTTTCTGCTGTATAACAAAGTGAATCGAAACTACATGTAACAATATGAAAAGATTTTACAACATAATATTGAATAATGCATCAGAATGACACATATACAGCATGATACTATTTATGAAAAAGTTGTAAACTCACAAAGTAGTGCCATACATTATTTATGTGTACACAGATTTATTGCAAACATATAAAAATTGGAGAGGAAGGATACTCATCAAATTCATGAAGATGGCTGCTTTTGCATTAAAATAGAAGAGGGGGAACTGAGATTGAAAAAGAGAGAAAAAAAAATCAGTACAGTGATACCCTCTCGCTAAGCAGAGGAATTACCCGGGAGGAGTGGCTTCTTGAAAGTTGTTCATATTCTAATTTTCAACCTAGAATATGTTACAGAGACGTTTGCTTTGTAACAATTTATTATACTATGCTTCGTTTTTTTTGCACTTGTCCATGTGAGTGTTATAATTTACAACAAAGATATTTTCATAATAACACAAATAAAAGAACAGAGCACAGATAAGTGCACTAAAGAACTTTTCTTCACGGATTATCATCAATCTGTGAAAAGTTGTTACCTGGCAAGTTTGCTAAAGCAATTTCAGTAGAGTCATTCAGAAAAATACTTAAATAAGGCCATGGGGCCATATACAACAAAAGATAATGAGCCAGAGAGTTTTCCATTTTTCAAAAAATAGGAATAAAGAGCCTGAAACTTTACAAGGTTATATAATTATCCAACAGTGAATGTGTCAACATCTTTAATTCTATTGCCTCAAAATCGCTAAATTTCAATTTCCTGACCAGAAATTCCTCTGAAATAAAATATTTATTTGTTAACCTAATGTTAAAATATACATAACATTTTATATATTTCCTATAAAATATTATTACAGGTTTAAGCCACAATGTATTATATTTTTCTAGCCTTTTTATTGTGCTCTGTACCATTCTATTTACAGTAATATGACCAACAAATCTAAAATTCTTCCATACACTATTGAACTAATGGTACCAGAAAAATATCAACTGTTGCTCTAATAAATAAAATTAAAATGAACTTTGATACATAAAAACTGAAAATAATTCTTCTCAGTAAAAAACAAAGGCAAATACCAAAGTTTGGATTGGGCACTTTAGCTGGCCCCTCTATCACCCACCCCATAATTTCCCTCAGTACCCATCAATCCATCCTAAATAAAAGTGTTATAAATAAACAAGGAAATGAGCAAGAAGAAATGTGTGCTTGCCATGCAGCCTCAAGGTAAGAGACTCAGCACTCCTTCCTACAGTATTCATGTCCTACTATACCTGAAATTGTTTGCTAAGTACACACCAATCAGTGAGATCATTTATCCCCAATCTTCATTAAACATGCTGTATTTTAAGAATTAATACACTTCTCTGTATTTTTCAGGCAAATGATCAAGATTTAGATTACTCTCCAAAATCATGATAGGCATTATCTTACAGTTACAGCTTATAGAGATCATACCTAATAAAGAAATTAACTAAAGCTTCATCCTATAACTTTGGTGGTCACCAGACCATAGCCAATACACCAAAGGGCTCACAGATTCTCATTAAGCAAAAGCTTTCTTGGTGTTCATGCATATGCACTGATGCCTACAGTATTTGGTTACAATTTGCAACCAATCTGTGCCCATCTTGCAGCAAGGCCAAATACTGACTGAAAGAAAATAAACCTAAGAGAAATAGAATTTCCTCATAGGCCCAGTCCCGCTCCATGAACTGGAATACTCCCAAGTCCAGATTTACCAAATCCCAAGGATACTGAATAATTTCAGGTGAAATGAATATAAAAGATAAAGGAACATAGATTCTCGGGGTTAAATGGCACTTTTAAATCATCAGGTCCAATCATCCATCCAATAGTATACAATATTTCAGTCAGACAGTCATCCAAACCTTTGCTTGAATGGAACTTGCAGATTTTCAGTTACTAAGTGTATATGGTTACATATGCTGAGAAAATTTGTTTGTGTATAGTCATTTTAGCGTATGAAGGAGGGATGGTTAATGGGATTGAGAGCCTGACATGTATTGACATTGATTGACATTCCTGAATTCATGTTTTACTGGTGGGCAGGGCTATATGCCTAAAGGCAGGAATTTGTCCCCTCACCTCCTGTCATGTGTTATGGGCTTTCTTCCACTATCTGTGTCCAACCCTGTGGTTTATTGACTAGTTGCATGTAACTGGGTGATAAAGTGAGGCTAGGTATGTAGTACAACACTTATTTCTAATTCAGTGGGCAGGAAGCAGGAAGTCCCTCATAAACTTCCTTATCCAAGCCTTGTTCCCCAATGTAGTTTATTTGAGATACTGGAAGAGAGTAATAAAAACAATACTGTTCACATTTGTGTAGTAAGTGTTAATGTATACACACCAAAATTCAAAAACAAGGTGGGACGAGAGGTACATCGAACCCCTAACATCCATGCTGTGATAGGCATCACTCAAGGTGCCAATATTAGAATGATAATGCTCCTACCCTCAAATAATGTACAAGCTAAATGAGGCATAAGGAATTATAGCCAATATGAGATAACTGTATCCTGGATACAGTACCCAGCTCTATGTGGAGGACAGCTAAATTTATTACTAAATTTATTACTCTGCTTTGAAATTGTCCATTATCCATACCCCCAGTGGAGCTATAAGGTCCACAGGGTAACAACCTTATCTTTTTATTGTGTACCCAGAGACCAACACATTGCTTGGCTCACAGTAGGAGCCTAGAAATATTCGTGGACTTAATGTTAACCATTAGCTAGTCAATCAGATAACTAATGTTCCAAGAAAATACAGTCTTTAGGTAGAATATATCTAATGACAAATTAGATATGTATGTTTTCAATAGCTAGGAAACTATAAAATTCCCAGTAAAACTTTTTACCAGAGATCATTTTGATATAAATGAAATAGACTGAAATAGAAATAGAGTATGTATTTTGACAGATAAAAATATTTATTAATAGTAATATTCATAACTTTGCATATAGGTATACAGGGATGATATCCAGCTGAAACATACCTGTAAGGTGTTCCAGATGTTTACAGCTGGAGTCTGCTCTGACTAGCAGTGCTGGTTGGGTGCCTATATCACATCAATAGTCAAATATTATTAATATCACCATATATACACACAAGTGAAAACCACAGATGAGTATCTATCTCAAGGAATTCGTTGTAATGCTATAAGGTGATTTTAATCCCATTATTGATTTTTATTTCAGTGTTTTTCAAATTGTATGTCTGTGACTCCTAGGAGTTATGGAGACATTGTTGAGGGATGGAAAAGTTCAGCTGTCTCTCTCCCGCCCCCCAACACCCTCCCAGAGCAGCTCAGTCACTACAACCTCATCCTCCCATCTCAGTAATCTTCCTCCCAGAGAACTGAGTAACAAAGCTGTTTCTTTTCTTTTCCTTTCCAGGAAAGCAGTCACTCTGAGCCCTGTGAGTGAGATGAGTGTACGTGGGCATGTATGTATTGAGAGCTGCCTGACTCCACAAGGATGGTTACATTCTAGTGGAACTTTTTAAAACACTTAGTTAAACATTTATAAATATACATAACTATTACCTAGCTATTAATTAGCTGCCTTTATAGTGCTGATGAAGGCTATACTCATCCACTATTAAAAACTGTGAAGACACATTTTCTCATTTTGTATCAATGTGCTTTTCTAGCCTATAGGGATCAAACAAAATTAATAATTCTGTGTTATCTAAATTTGAAAGTATTAATCTATTACTTTTCCATACTGAAGATCACTGCCTTAGAGGGAAAAAAACTACTCAGTAAATATAAGTGGAAATGCTATGTATATACTCCATATCAGATAAAAGAAATGTTCCCATTTGGAATCCTATAAAACTGTGAGCCCCTTAAGAGTCTTCATTACAGTGGGACAGAAAACAACCCAGGAAAAGATCACCCTCACATCAGCTGCTAAGTCAGATTTAAGTTTTCCTACTTCATTTACTTCTTAATAACCTCATCCAGTTATCTAAAAATTTTATCATATTTATTGAAATAGACCTTCGTGTGTCTGCCTAGTATGCTTTTCCTTCGGAGAATCACTTTCCCTGGAGTAATCTTTAGTTTATATGATTCAGGTCAGGCTGACCCAGCCCCAGGAAGGAGCACATGCCCCAAGGCAGGACAATCAAACATGCCCCTAGAACTTTTGTGAAAGCTTTCTGTAAAGGCACTCGTGCTTCCTCTAAGATCATTAACTTAAGGACCATGTACCCAGAGCTGCAGGGGCTATGTTTCTCACCACATAGAGGTCTGTTCCCCGAGAACAAGGCCAACAGAGAAATGCAGATCTGAGAGATGGTGCAGACTGTTCAACAGTAAGTCAGTGAGAACTAGATAGAGATGTTTTTAATAAAATATCTTGGAAGTACCACTGGTGTTCTGAAATCTGTGAAAGGAAGTTTTCTTCTCCCGTTAGAATACAATGTTATATGTTTCAAAATTTTATATGTTTCAAAATTGGAAGATATCACATTAGCCATCCATAGTAGCTATGTAAATATGTAATGAGAAGAGGGAAAATAAATGCCTTCCTAGGCAGAGAGAGAAATGGTCTCATCCAAGAAATATAATTACTACTTAAAGTCTTTTTCTGTGCATTTTCTCAATCACGACTTGCAGTCAGTCCATTTCCTTCCTTACCACATTGCCATCGTACCTACAGAAATCTCAGGGCTTCCTGGAGTCAGTCTAAACTGGGATGATGCCAAACGTGTAAAATAGCAAGCAGCCTAGCAAATATGAGAGGTGAGCAGTCTGACAGAGAGCGTGGCAAGTGAAAAGACAGACAACAGACATAAAGGAATTTCTCCAACAAGACTTCTAGGAAAAAGCACAGAGCACAGCACAAAATAGGTACTCAGTATTCCATCTCTATTTTACCTAGACAATTTCAGAGGAATTTACTATATAAATTTACTATTAATTTTATTTTTCCCTGATTGCTAATATTTCATTGCCATTTCTGAAAGGACCTGATGAGCAGGAGGACTTTTCTTTGTCCTTAAATTCTAGAATAAACACCAAAGAGTCAGTGTGGCTTAGAAAGCTAAGAAACAAGGTCAGACACCTAGGATCTCAGGATTACCTGGCTGGTATACCTTACAAGGCAGATCTGGGTCTGCCCACTGTGACACTGTGCATTGTCTGCTGAATCACATCTGACTTTCACCTGGGTGAGGGGTGAGAAGACAGACGATGAGGGCAGAGAGAACTTGCTGGACAGGTACAGAGGCCTTGGACTCTAGATAGAAGATCAATCAGCACGCCTAAATCTGCAGCAGTGACTCAGGTAGGAAGTGTTTTCAAGCCTAGCTGTAAACTCTCCTGCATACCTCTACCACATACTAAAAGGCTTGTGAGGAGAAAACAAGAAGCAATAAGTCAGCACAAGCAAAGGCAAAGCAGACAGTGGGCAGGGGGTGAAAAAAGAGGGTTAAAGTCACAATCCCTATTCTGATCAAATTTAAGAAAAATCTGGGCTCCAAAAATTCTTGAACTCTGAGTGTGACAGGACATGTTATTTCTGGTGTTTGATCTTAGAACCTTGTCCCTTTTCTTGTTTGAACAGCAGTGTCATTGAGAAGCCTTCCACAGACATGTACAATAAAATCATACCTTAAAAGCCAGCAGCATGGCAAAAACAATTGTTACCAAGGTTAATTTCTTTAGTAACCTTTAAATTTATTTCTAGACATAAGTTACCAAGTGTATATCAATAATTATTTGATTTGTGGATGTTTCTGACAAAGCAGAATAAAGAACCATCTTCCAAGATACATGATGATAAGTGAAATACCAGACCAAAAGGATGACTGGAATGGTCCTTCTCATCCTGAAGTAACACAATTTTAAAAGTCATTGATTCTCAAGGTCAAGCGATTATTGCCATCATTTCCAAAAACTTTAAACTCATAGATATGATATCGCTCTTATCTGATGCAGAAAAGTGAGAAAATACACAAAGCAAACAAATGTACCAGTGTAACAGAGTAAACTAATGAACAGAGACATTTAAACAACATCACAGGTTTTCATTATGGAAAACCAAAATAATTAGCAGTTTTCACAGAAAATGCTTCCTACTTCTTTTACAAATCATTAAACAGAGACACTTTTGTCTTAAAATTCCTGTGTGATCCTATTTTTCTTTCATAATGATCTTTCTTTTTTTTTTTTTTTTTTTGGCTGTTTCAAAATAATGGCCTAACTAGTCATTAATACTTTAAACTCATGTAACTGTTTCACAATTTAAATTCAGTACAGGCACACTCACATTTATAAAGGAAAGTGTCAAAGTAAGGTAGAACAAAGGCAGAATGCTGAGGAAAAGGGTGGATGATAAGAATAATCACCCTTTAAAGGAACTATGTTGGACTTTCACCCAATTCCTTTTAGGCCTGTCCCACCTTAAGATGCACTAATCAATTTTTGTGGCAAATCTGCTGATCTGAAATCACATTATGTTGTTTTTTATACACTCCTGACAGTCATTATCTACGTTTTCCTTTCTCTTGAGAGGTGTCTGCTTAGGTCAGAACGAGTTATTAAAAGTGAAATTATAACTGCCAGTTTCAAGATCACCAAGTCATAGCCTCTCAGCAATTAGAAACTGAAGGTGCACACACCTCTCATAATTTCAGAAACTAAGCGAAACTATTCATCTGTTTTCAGGGGATCAAAAGCAGATCCATGATCTTCTGGTAGAAATCAGAGTTGACGTAACCTTTAGAAATTCTACCTCTCCTAAGCAGTGCCACCAGATGAACACAACATACCATACTAAGTTTTGACTGATGTGTAATAACTGTCCTTGAGGCTACAGCCCAAAATATAATGCATAAGTTATTAGAATATCAGATCTGTTGTCCCCCTAGCAATATCTGTTGAACAGCAACAAAAAAAAAAGTATGGCCATTGAAGGGAAAAACAAAACACAGGTGAAAGCAGTCCTGATTTCCTAGAATCAAAATCTGTTCCCTAACTGTATACCACCATTGCCAATGCCCTAGTTCAGATCCTCACTGCCCATAACTGACCTATTTTATTGCCATTTCTGAAAGGACCTGATGAGCAGGAGGACTTTTCTTTGTCCTTAAATTCTAGAATAAACACCAAAGAGTCAGTGTGGCTTAGAAAGCTAAGAAACAAGGTCAGACACCTGGGATCGCAGGATTACCTGGCTGGTATACCTTCCAAGGCAGATCTGGGTCTGCCCCAGGTTAGGAAGCCCCAAGAGCTTCCTAGTTGGTTTTCTTGGTTTCCCTACACCTAGTCTTGCTCTCTTCCCTGGCTCTCAATCCATTCAGCGTACAACCACTGGATTCATTACCGAAAACAGGTTGTCTTACCATTCCACCAATCCCTGAATTCCCAGTTTATATATATATACACATATATATGTGTATATATATGTGTATATATATATATATATATATATATAAAAGAATTATATAATAATATGTAATCACATAGAATGGGCAACTGTGTAGGACTTTATGGCAAATAGTTTTGCATTTAGTCTCCCTCTGGCTCCATCTTATTATTCGAACTTTATTTTCTAATCATACTGATTTATCTTTTTATGCTTATTTTGTTGCATTGTATGTACTTTGCAATTTGCTTTTAGAAATGTGTTGGGTATGAATTTATTAAATAATTACTCATTCATTTAGGTACAGCTCCAAGCTACCCACTCTGTGAGGCTATCCTATTCTCCTCCAGGGAATCAGTCACACTTCTTCAGCTACTTTCATATTTGCCTCTATTCAAGCACTTGCCGCATAATGTAATTATTTGTTCCACTTAATTATGACAGGAACTTGTCACAGGGACTCCTGCCATCACTATATATGATCCAGCACTATATATATATATGGGGTGTGTGTGTGTGTGTGTGTGTGTGTGTGTGTGTATACATATATATATATATATATATATATATATATATATATATATATGCCAGCACCTCACACAGTGATTAGTGGCACAAAATGAATATTTGTTGAATAAATGAATGGTTCCTGTCCACAGGTAACTAATTTTCTACCTGAGTGTCATTAGGATCAAAAGAAGAGTGAACAAGACAAAAGTCCAATCATTCGAATATTTACTGAGGCCCTGCTACATGCAGGGTACTGTGCTAGTCACTGGAGAGGGATGAACAAGAGTTTTCTCCAGTCCCCTTATAGTTTAGAACAGAGAAGGGAAGAAAGGGAAAAAAAAAAAAAAAAATATATATATATATATATATATATATATATATATATTTACAATCTACATGTATACTCTATTTAAAAGTTTCTGTATTTCTTCAATTTTTTTTTTTGACTGTGTTGGGTCTTCATTGCTGTGTGCGGGCTTTCTCTAGTTGTGGCGAGTGGGGGCTACTCTTCACTGCAGTGCACTGGCTTCTCATTGTGGTGGCTTCTCTTGTTGCGGAGCACGGGCTCTAGGTGCACACGCTCAGTAGTTGTGGCTCACAGGCTTAGCTGCTCCATGGCATGTGGGATCTTCCCAGACCAGGGATTGAACCTGTGACCCCTGCATTGGCAGGTGGATTCTTAACCACTGCACCACCAGGGAAGTCCCTGTATTTCTTCAATTTTAAGACATGCCCACTCCAATATTTTTTAACATTTTAAAATTTGTGATGTGTCTTATAATTGAAAAAAAATCAATTGCATACATATATATAATACCATATTATACCATATACCAATTATATTTATAGACCATATTACCTCAGCATGACTAAGAAAAGAGCCAGGTCTGACTGTGACATTTGTACCTTAACATTGTACAGTACTTTTTATAAATGAAATAATTCATAATTTGATGTAGAAATTTCCTGTATTCTTAATGCCAAATAAGGCTGAACTTAAAAGAATGAGTAATTAATATATTCAGACCCAATCACATTCCCAAAAAAAGATTCCAAGCAAGTTGCAAAATGCTCTCAATTGTAAGATACACCATTGTTTCAATAACTTCTTCATGATTAAAAAATACATATATATTTATGTATCACCTGAAATGATTTTTTTCAATTATAAGAAACATCAAAATTTTTAAATGTTAAAAATTTGTGTCAGGGAATGTCTTAAAATTGAAGAAAGACAGAAGTCAGTTAAATAATTACAAGTATGCAAGTCTGCAAGGAAGAAGTACAAAGAGCTACGGTGGCAGTCATGGGGAAAGGACAAGGAAGCCATCTCTGTGTATATGGCATTTAAGCTGAAGCCTGAGCACATGTAAGGGAAGAGAGTATAGATGGTGCTGGCCACATGGAAAGATGTACCCTTAACAACAGCAGCTGTGCCAGAGCTTCTGGGTGAGGAGACCAAAGTAGAAAATGTCAGCATATTTGTGTCTGAGGACAGTATCCCGAGGGATACTATTTGAAGAGATTTGGCAATGTGACTCAGAGCTGTGGAATGTGGTTATTAATTTGGCTATTAATATGAGATCAGTTATATTCAAGAGCTCGTGAATCCTGAGATCCAAAGTTACATAAAGGTATATCTATCTTCACCTTTATATTCCAGGACTTAAAGGAGGTTACTCTAGGCTCTTAGCAGAGAATCTCAGCTTTTAAGATGATGAGACTTGGATTTGGGGAGGGGAAAGATTGTCTCAATGTCTAATAGGTGGAAATTTTCATTTTGAAAGTTCACTGGTAGGTTAGACATGTCCATTTTAAATTGCATTATTTTATGGCTACTGGAAATCAGCCAAAATTGCTTTAGGTATGTCCAGCTTTACTCTTTTAAATCCTTTTATACAAACTTGGCCCAATTTTTCTTGAAACATGTAATAGTTTCCCCCAAACCATGGGGGTTCAAGTCCAGAAAAATTCCTGTGGCATAATTTACAGTCAAAAAATTAAAGCCATAGGAGAAGAACAGGGTTGGGAAAACAATGTCATAGCTAAATCTGTGAGAAGCCTAAAAAATACTTTTACATTTGTAAAACAAAATTATGAAAACAGGATACTAAATAAAGATGTTGACCATGCATTTTACACATCAAAATTAGCAATAGTAGGTATTATACACTTGCATGCTTTAAGTTTTCAGAATCTCCCTCTCCCCCCACCTCTCTTCTCCAGTATTAATGACATGCTTATAAATTAATTAAGCTTTGTTGCAGATAACACAAATACTTCAAAGCATCTTCTTTCTTTGTCTGCGACTATATCTAAATGACCATCGTCTTTTCAACTTTATGACTCAGAATTGACTCCCATCTCCCCACCACCAGCTTCCTGATCTCTCCAGGTTTCCACGTGCTTAGCACATTGAGGTCTCAACCAAGTAACCTCCCTTCCTCTTGGAAGCTATGGGAAACTTTCTAAAGCCCAGTTTTTCTTTCACTTATCTTTCAGTATCTTTCCCAGTTGTTATAAAAATTTCTGTTCCTTTTCTACCATTAGCTTTATTTCCATTTTTAATATCCCAACTCCCAGTTGCCTTTTTTCTAAGTATCTCCAGAATTATTAGTCACAATTCACATACAATGAAATCTAAAATCTAAGTTACCAAAATGAGCTACAAATTTACTTCATCTGATCTCAAATTTTTATACTGGGATCTCATGTTTGAGGAGATATTATTGTATTTCAATCTTGCCATATGCTTATTATGCAGGCATTAAATACATGTCAAATTAAATATTCCTGTCCAAAATTTTTCTAAATATCCCAACTTTTGATTTTTTTCTTTTCCATTTAGAATAAGATACAGATGCAGCAGACTCTGAGATAGAAAATTAAGAAATCCTAGGAAAAAAAATATGGTAGTATGAAAGCAAAACAGTTCCCATTCGACATAGGGGTCCAGAGTTCAAATCTGCAGTAGATCTGTTTATCTGCTATACAGACAATATTCCCAAAAAAATTCAAGTCCTTAATAACATTCATTCAATTTCATCATCCAAAACAAGAATCAACACTGTAAAAATAATTCTAATATAAATCAGAAAAATGGAACAAACTATTTTATAAATGTATCTTGGCTTTGAAAACCTTTTAGTGTTATCTTTAAAAATCTTGACAGGTTTATTTTTTTCAGTCTTGACAAGCATTCCATAAAACTTAAGAAGTTATTTACAAACGTAGGAAATAAACTTCATTTCTGTTAACTTATTATTTTTTAAATAATTCATGTATAAAATATTTTTCTATCATTTCACAGTAGACATGAAGACATGTAAAAAGCAGTAGGAAGCTCAAGTAAGTGAAGTTTTAGAAATTAATTCCAAGTATGTTCTAATAGCAGATATAAAAAAAGAAAATGAAAATTATGTTAACTTGGAATGTTAAGAGTTCATAGTAAACCTACTAAACTTCTTATTAAATTCTCCACACATCTAAAGCTACAATTCACACCTCTCCCTACTCTCACTAATTTAAAAAAATGCTATGCTAATTCTAAAGACTCTTTCTTTTATCCAAACTGGTTTAGGAAATGAAGATTCTGCACTTCAAATATTCTAAATTAGAATTACTAAGTCATTCTTCTCTGAAAAGAAATTTCTGTTGTCCACCTACCAAAATCTATTCTTTCTTTGGGGTAATATTCCCCAGAGAAATTAAAGAACATTAATTCAATTCCTTTACCCTCTTTTTAGGAATTCTGCTTTTAAAAAATTATAGTGAAAATTTAACACAGTAATAAAAATGAAGATGAAACAAAGAGAAATTGATAGTTTCACCAGTAAAAAGTGTTTTTTATACATCTATTTAAGTTTATTTGACTGAGTTTTGTTTATTTTCTTGGATTTTTTTTTTAAGGAAATATGGAAAACCACCTGACCAAGCTTTAGAAATGTCTCCTACTTACATATTCCTACACGCTTTAACAGACTTCCTGGGCCCATTCTACAAGGATTATTACATTTCTCCTTCATATTCTTTTAACAGAAAACTTTATAAATATATTTTTACTCTCTTGTTAAAATTAGCCACCTCCTTTTTGAAACTGAATTTTTGTCTCACACTTTGATTTTCCTGCTTCCAGGCCAACCCAGATCCTTGGCGTCTAGACTACCTGTACTGACTTCTCTCCCCTGCTCCTTCCCCCTAGAGGTAGGTGTTTCCCAAAGCTCTCCTACTACACTCCAGTTCTCAGAGTTTAATTTCACTGCTATATCTCAATTACCATTTTTTTAAGAAAATAATTTCCAAATCTGTGATCTCTTTACTGAATACAAGGTCTTTTTCTGTCTACCTTCTAAACTTTTCTACTTGGGCATTACCCTCTCAACCTAAAGCCCAATAAAATTATCACTTTCCCCTCAAAACTGGCTTCTCCTTCTAATTTCTCTTTTTCTGCTCATGGTAGTTCATTTCTCATTTGTTTTCTCCATTAAGGTTCAAGCATCAAGACTCCTTTGCCTGCATTTTCTCTGTCACCTCCCCAATCCAAGCTGTCATTAATTCTTTTCAGTCCTTCCTTCAAGAGTTCTCACACCTATACCTTTCTTTTCATTTCCACAATGACCCTGTCCATTGGGCTGTCATCATTAATGACATCAGTAATGACTGTTGGGTATAAATACTAAATAAACAAGGTCATGCATACCTAAACTATAAATAATCTCTGACTTGGCCTCTCTTATTTTAGTTTCTCACATACTCCATCAATTCTGCTCTCCACTACAAAATAAATCTCCCTAACATGTCACCATGATTTCACTCTTTAGTTAATTTTCAAGCTTTCCTTCCCAATACTTTCCAACAGGAGAAAATACCTACCTCATTTATATTGTCTAGTCCCTGATCTGTTAATCCATCTTATTTGGTTGCCTTGGAAAGCCTTTCCCACTCTCCTTACCTAAATCTTGCACATCTTTAATGGGCCAGCTCAGATATCTCATCCTCCATGGCCTTTTCTTAGAATGGGTGACTTTTCCTTCTTGGAACATATTGCATTAATAGTCTGCCCAAATCTAAATGGTATTCTATAAATGCTTAAATTGGTTTTAACCATGATCATTTTGACATCTATGATAAATACTAAGTAAACAAGGTCATGTATACCTTATTAGATAATTTTAAGTTTTCACCAACATATTATTTAGAGGATTTAGTCAAAAACTAGAATTATTTAGCATTTTGAGTTATGTATGTTTTATTTAACAAGTGCGTGAAAATGCTTAAGCATTTGCATAAAAGGTTAAATGATTATTTTGTAATCTCTATTTCTTATTAAAGTTTTATATAT
This sequence comes from Mesoplodon mirus, assembly GCF_964341445.2. Lineage (NCBI taxonomy): Eukaryota > Metazoa > Chordata > Mammalia > Artiodactyla > Ziphiidae > Mesoplodon > Mesoplodon mirus. The sequence continues at coordinate 51,018,283 of NC_138984.1, forward strand.
TACTTTCTCATTGTTCCTGAAGTTGTTGTCCTATATGTATAATAAATAGAAATGTGGAAAAAAGAAAGAAAAAAAATTAGTCTGCCCAACTCCTATAGAAGCTCAGCAGGGCAGAATAGAAAAACATTCAACTAGGCACCAAAGCACCCCAGTCTAAGCACAACTCTGCTATTAATCTACCTTAGAACCCTCATTATAAGTCACTTTACTTCTCCAAGCTTTGAGTTCTCACTTAAAAAAATAAATAAATAAAAAGAAAAAAGAGGGAAGGATGAAGAGATCTCAGCTTTAGAGATGCAATGACCCAACTGCCTTATGATATTCTAATGCCAGTGTGAATTGAACATTTACAATAAACCTCATCTCCAAAAGCTGATTATAAGTGCCTTAGAGATACACAACTTTTCCTACTTGTTGGTGCCACAGTGCCTAATATGATACTTTGCATTTTGTAGTCCCCTGAGAAATAGTTTGCTCACTGTTGGGTATGAAACCTGTTGAAGGCAGCATGTTTCCTAAGTTAAAAGAGCCTAAATTAGAACTCAGGGCCTTTGAAACCAAGTTCTAGGTTTGATGCTCTAAGGATGCTAAGCCATCAAGGGACACTTCTCGTCATAGCCTTTTGGAAAAGCAATTATAAATAACTAAAATCAAGATTAGAATTAAGACCTAGACTCTAGGATCCTAGCACAGGAAACTGAAATTTTAACCTAATTTTATCCCACTTACTAGCCGTATAAATTAACTTCTGATGTGGTCTTATTGCCCAAAAAAGACTGAAAACTACTTGCCATGCTTATTAAGAAAAAGCCATCTGTAAAGGGTAAAATATTGTAAAATGCAAGGTTATTATTATTGTCTAATAAATCCAACGGGTATCCTGTACTTAATCTCAGATCTACAAAGGCTAACATCATCCACCCAGGCCTTCTGCTACCAAAGGATGCTTGATGGTGCTCACTCATCATCAGTGAAATCATTTAAAGATACACATTTTTTTTATTTAAGATACACATTTCTAAACATAAGAATTTTGCTCTAAGGAAAGGGAAACAGGTGCATTCTTCCAAATGGAGAACGTTTTCTGTAAAAACAGGATTAAAAAGATCATATGTTAAGCTAGGAAATTTGAACTTTCACAGTCTTCTGAGATATAGATGTTAACATTTTTGTGCTTTTTAATTTTTGCCAATGCAACCAAATCACTGATTTTGGAAAGACAACGGTATACCACAGTTTTAAAAAATCAATTTCTTCTAATCGACTATTTTTTCCCCTCAAAGGAATTACATGCATGGGTTATTTCATGACAAACAAGAAAACACCTTTCATTTTTTGATGTATATGGCACCGCTCATGACTTTGGTGCTCACGTCTTAAAGACTATAACTTGCTCATAAATATAAATCAGTTGTTTCTGCAAAGCCACGTAATGCTACTGCCATCTGCTTACCCCCAGTACCTAATGAGGCATGAGACAGACTCTGAGCACAATCTAGTTGTTTACTTTCCTCTGGCCAATAAAGAACAAGAGAAAAGTATTAGAGGCTATATTTACTGTATCGTAGAAGAAATGGGCATGGGGGGGAACAAAAGGTCTTCAATATTAAAATGCCTGGGAGTGTTTTCTATAACAAGACAAAAGTAAATGATGATGAACAAAAAGGAATTAGGGCAATGGTGCTATCTATCAGAAGCATCAAGATGAAGGGCAGAATATTTACCTGTAGCTGCTAAAGATGCTGTCCTCATGCCTCTGGGATCCTCTTAGTCATCACAGAGGACCCTTTTATGTGAACATAGAATAGAGTCTTAAGAAAGAAAACAATTGCCTCTTAACAGAGGGCACAAAAAAGAGAGAAATCTTGCTATGCAAATAAACCTAGATTAGGAAATATATTCTTAAAAATGGAAACACCTAAAGCTTGGTTTTGGTAGGGAGAGAGTAAAGGGACAAAATAGGTAATTAAACAGTTAATCCCACTAGGGGACTGTGTGTAAAGAAAAAAGTATGGGAGACCCCTGTAAGTTAATATCACTCAAGAAAGCAGGCTTGCTTAGCAACAAAACCATGCAACAGAGCATGAGACTTGTCCAAAAACAATAAAACAATGGTGGAATAAGACCCACATCCTGCCCAGCTCAGTAAGTTAATGACATGCTCTCTGCACACATAAAAAACAATAATTTATAGAAAGGTTACATTTCAAAGTGAAAGACCCTCATTGTACTGAGACCTGAAATAATTTTTCCATAGTGCCATGACAGTTCTGGCTTGACCATGTAGGAACACGAAAACTCCCCCACCCAACCTGGAGGAGGAGCTGATGATGGAAGCATGATGTCTACTCAAGAATGAGGAAGAAGGTGGTCTTTTCCCCCACCCCACTTTTCCTTTGATTATAAAACTGTGGCCCACTAAGTTCTCAGGCACCTGCCCGCTTGTAAGACTCACAAGCCTCCTAATCTAACAAATCACTTCTTCTCTATCATTTTGCCTCTTGCTGAATTCTTTCTATGCTCAGATATAAAGAACTGGAGCTCCTCAGAGCCTCCCCCTCCAGAATACCACCTAGTGGTTTCAGTTTTGCAAAGAAAATACTAACTCTGGAAGCAATAACATTTTTACCATGTAGTAATTTAAAATACACTGATTATTTTGAAGAGTATTTAAGAGGAATGTGAAACCACTCTGGTAAAACTTTTACATATTTTTATTGAAAAACAGCATTGATAATAATGAAGACCCCTCCCCATTCCAGGTCTTCAGCAGCAGCAGGGCAAATGGTGGTGGTCTTCTGCTCCTTTTTTGATTGGGTTATTTGTTTTTTTTTGTTATTGAGTTGTATGAGCTGTTTGTATATTTTAAAAATTAAGCCCTTGTTGGTCATATCATTTACAAATATATTCTCCCAGTCTTTTTCTTTTAGTTTTCTTTATGGTTTCCTTTGCTATACAAAAGCTTATAAGTTGATTAGGTTCTATTTGTTTATTTTTGCTTTTATTTCTATTGCCTAGGGAGACCGACCTAAGAAAACACTGGTATAATTTATGACAGAGAATGTTTTGCCTATGTTCTCTTCTAGGGGTTTTATGATATCATGCCTTATATTTAAGTCTTTAAGTTATTTTGAGTTAACAATGGGCACCCAGACTCCATCTTGCACAACCCCTAGTTGCGACCCATTCCATACTCCAGCCCCTTTGGCCTGTCTCCATGCAGCCCCAGTCCCCTGCCCGATTTGTCGGCTGAAGCCTGAGTTTCAGCACCCAGCCCCCTGCACATCAGCAGACAAACGTCTTGGGCCGGGGAGTGCAGCAAGGTGGCCAGGAGCATCTGTGCTGATCTTGCTCTGTTCTGCCTGCCACAAGCCCATTGCTGCACTAGTCTCTGAACCTCTGAAGCTCCCTATCTGTCCTATCTGTCCCAGGCAGTAAAGGGGGTTCCCAGGGTGAGGGAACTTTTACTCTTTCACAGCCCCCTCCCAGGGGCGCAGCTCCCAACCTGATTCCCTTTTTTTTTTTCTTTCATCCTACCTGGGGTTACATGGTGGACTTTCTTGCAATGTTAGTTATATGAGATCTTCTGCCAGTGCTCAGTAGGCATTCTGTGAGAACTGTTCCACATGTATTTGTGGGAGGAGATGAGCTCAGTGTCCTTCTATTCTACCATCTTGATCATCACCTGAAAGTATTCTATATTTTGATTTGTTACTTGGGAATATAAAAGGAGAAAAATACACCAAGATGTACATTTGAAAATTTGTACATTTTACTGTATGTTACTGTATTAATTTCTTTTTATTTAACATCTTTATTGGAGTATAATTGCTTTACATTGCTGTGCTAGTTTCTGCTGTACAACAAAGTGAATCAGCTATACATATACATATATCCCCATATCCCCACCCTCTTGTGTCTACCTCCCACCCTCCCTATCCCACCGCTCTAGGTGGTCAGAAAGCACCGAGCTGATCTCCCTGTGCTATGCGGCTGCTTCCCACTGGCCATCTATTTTACATTTGGTAGTGTATATATGTCCTTGCCACTCTCTCAGCCAGTCCCAGCTTACCCTTCCCCCTCCCCGTGTCCTCAAGTCCATTCTCTAGGTCTGCATCTCTTTTCCTGTCCTGCCACTAGGTTCTTCAGAACCTTTTTTTTTTTTAGATTACATATATATGTGTTAGCATACAGTATTTGTTTTTCCCTTTCTGACTTACTTTACTCTGTATGACAGACTGTAGGTCCACCCACCTCACTACAAATAACTCAATATCGTTTCTTTTTATGGCTGAGTAATATTCCATTGTATATACGTGTCACATCTTCTTTATCCGTTATTTTGTCAATGGACACTAAGGTTGCTACCATGTCCAGGCTACTGTAAATAGTGCTGCAGTGAACACTGTGGTACATGACTCTTTGAACTATGGTTTTCTCAAGGTATATGCCAGGTAGTGGAATTCCTAGGTAATATGGTAGTTCTATTTTTAGCTTTTTAAGTCACCTCCATACTGTTCACCGTAGTGGATGTATCAATTTACATTCCCACAAACAGTGCAAGAGGGTTCCCTTTTCTCCACACCTTCTCCAGCCTTACTGTTTGTAGATTTTTTTGATGATGGCCATTCTGACCAGTGCGAGGTGATATATCATTGTAGTTTTGATTTGCATTTCTCTAATGATTAGTGATGTTGAGCATCCTTCATGTGTTTGTTGGCAATCTCTGTATCTTCTTTGGAGAAATGTCTATTTAGGTCTTCTGCTCATTTTTGGATTGGGTTGTTTTTTTTTTGATATTGAGATGCATGAGCTGCTTGTATATTTTGGAGATTAATCCTCTGTCAGTTGCTTTCTTTGCAAATATTTTCTCCCATTCCTCTAAGAGTTTGATAGTGTCTGCTAATGGGTGGTGTTGTGTTCCTGTCTTGCTAGCTGTTTGTCATGGAGTGTCTAGCACTGGAGCTTGCTGGTCTTTGAGTGGAGCTGCGTCTTAGCATTGAGACAGAGATCTCTGGGAGAGCTCTCACTGATTGATATTACGTGGGGCTGGGAGGTCTCTGGTGGTCCAATGTTCTGAACTTGGCTGTCCCACCTCAGAGGCTCAGGCCTGACACCTGGATGTATCACCAAGACCCTGTCAGCCACACGGCTGAAGAGGGGGATCAAATTTCTCAACAGATGTAGCTACACACATTTGTATAATTTGTCACTCTGCAATTAAGGCAGTTTCTCCAGAGCTGCACTAATCACTGCACCTGTGAACTACTGGTATTGGAGGGTCTCCTGTGGAGGTGTGGGGTGGCTCTGGCTCACTGTGGGGACAAAGGCACTAGTGGCAGTAGTTCTGGGGAGTACTTACTGGTATGAGCCCTCCTAGAGGCCGCCATTTTCTCACCTGCTGTATTCACTTCTATCACGCCCTAACAACCACAAATTCAGCAGCTTAAAACAACCATTCTATAAGTAAGAAGTCCAGGTTGCCTTGACTGGTTTCTCTGTTCCAGGTATCACAGGGCTAAAATCAAAATGTTGGCATGTTAAGCTCCTATAGGAGGCTCTCAGAAGGATCTCCTTCCAAGTTCATTCAGTTTGTTGGCAGAATCCAATTCCTCACTGCTGTAGAACTGAGGTCCCCATTTCCTTCCTGGCTCCTGGCTAAAAGCCACCCATAGCTCTTGAAGCCTCTTTCTCCTCTTTGCTCAAGGGCTCCTGCATCTCAGAGCTAGGGACAGTGGATCAAATCCTTCTCATACTTGGAATCTCTCTGACATCACCTCCTGCAGCATCTCCTCTGTCTTCCTCTTCTACCACATCTCTGACTGACTCTTCTGCCTTCCCTTTTGCTTTAAAGGGCTCATGTTATTACCCTGGGTTTACCTGGATAATCCAGTATAATCTCCTTATTTTAAGGTTCGTAACCTTAAGTACATCTGCAAGTCCTTTATGATGTGCAAAATAACATATTAAACAGGATCTGGGGATTAAAGTGTGGACATCTTTGGGAGGGAGGACATTATTTGAACAGCCACAGTTATTCCCAATCATTCTTTAATATAGTAACATGAAAAGACAGCTTGCTTTTACTGCAGAAAATAGGAGTGGGCTTGTGCACCTTATCTTTAGCCTAGACTTCTATCCCATTTGGTCTTACTCCAATTTTGTTCTTGACTCACTTTGTGGTCTCAAGAAAATAGAATACTCATAGCCTACCCCTCCTAATTTTGTCTGTATCATCACAGATATTATTGACTGAAACATGTGCTTCTAAATCCACTGAGTTACTACATGCTAACACTAACATGACATGAAAAAGTATTTCTGGTATATAAAACTACATTTCTATAGCTACAAACCCCTCCAACCAAATGCATTTTATATGCTTAGTTTTGACTTAATTCAACACAATTCATTCTAGTCAGTTCCACTGGTCAGATAATACACCCTCTTTAAACATTAAGAACAGTATTTCACTATTACCTAGGCACTGTGTTAAAATAGATTATGCAACTTTGCTTTCAAAGATCAAACATATTTAAGAAGTTACTTGCATATTGGTTTACTCATTCTAATTTAGTTCAAAAGTCATCCTTGCAACTGTTATTTTTACTTGAAGATTTATGGACAAAAAAATCACCCAAACTACTTGGTAATTTATGCAGTTGTGCTGTTAAAATCTGACGTACTTTCAACTTCCAAAGCACGTATGTTCTTGTGCTGTTTTCCACAAAATCCAGCATCAAATAAAGACAACAGTAATTTTGACTTGATTGCACTATAATTATTCAAATATCCTTAATTTTATGCTCTGGCCTAATTTACATATTTGTTGTTATCATTAGAAGCGATTATTATAGATAATGTACCTAAAGTACTTCCATTAATTGGAAAATGCAGTTCTTGAACAATAATAATCATAACAAAAACAACTCAGTATGAAGGCCACTATGGCAATGTAGCTGTACTTCTTATCAACATGAATCATGACTGAGTACCATCGTCTCAGATTTACTGGTCCCCTTCCAGCTTCACATGATCACTCCACAGTGGATATGAGCACTGCTTGACCAGGGACCATGTCAGTAAGCCAGGTCATCCTTCCTGACACCATGTAAGTAAGGCAAATTCTCAGATGGAGATCAATACCTTAAAAACACCCACTTCTGAAGCAGGGGTTTGCTTACTGCAGCTGCTCAGCAGGGCTCTGCACCTCTTATCAATCGAGGAGGAGCTGCAACATTTCCTGCCCTCTGCAGGAAACGGAGTCTTTAGCTGAGACTTCTCAGCAGGGATTCTAGCAGTTCCGCCAGATGAGAAAAAAATTCAGGGTCAAGGAGAAAAGGAAAAGGTGAAAAGGAAGGCAAAAGGAGACAGGAGTACAAATAAGGAATTAGAGACACTTTATCATAGACCTCTTTGCAGCACATTACATGAGGTTTCAGCAGGAAGCTTCTGAGGGGATTGGAGAATCTTTCAATATTAGGCATAAAAAACACTTCAGAAAAATATTGTCCCTTATAGGAAAAGAAGCTTTAAATAGGAGGAAGTATAAAAATTCTTTAAATGCTAAACATTTTATTAACTTTGATTTTCACCAAGAGGTCATTTATTCTCTGAACATAAAAGCAGCCAAAACCTGAACCAACACTGCTGTTATAAAAGTGGAATATATCTAGTTAAAGATTATCAAGTTGCTTTCATTCAATTCTAACTTAAATTTTAGGGTAATTAAACAATTGGATTAAGCCATTATCAAACTTTTGAAAGCCTAGAGAATACTGTGACAGTGCCCAAACCCTAGGAAAGTAGAAACATAATAATGCCTGTCTTTCAAACTGAAAAAAATGCCAGCAAAAAAAAAAAAAAAAAGGATTATATGGTTCTAATAGAAGTTTAGAATTGTCCACCAATTTATTAAACTTAATGTTTTTATCATCTCATTCTTCTTTTCTGAAATAGGTAGGTATATCTTTTTTCTAAAGAAAAAGATTTTTATATTACTTAAAAAGTAAAAATTTAGTTAGATTAAACCTATCTAGAAAACCAAGTGATATGTTGAAACAAGAAATTATGCCACAGCTCTGATTCCCAGCTCTGACAGTAATCAAACACTACTACTAGCTAAGGGTGACAATAATATGTTATAAAACTTAAGCTCTAAAAAGAAAGCAATTTCAGATCTAGCTAAGAAGAATAAAATATTATTTTTTAAAGGGAAGTATATGTGAATTACAGTAGAAGAATTAAAAAATAATTTAACTTCTAACCATGATCGTAACTCTACTCACATGGCTCAAACAACACACAATTCTACCTGTCAATGAAATCCGAGTCAGTACTGCTATATTGTACCCAGTGGTCATAACACACTCTTCTATGACCCACAGTAAACTCAAGGTATTGAATATAGTCAACACAGTGACTTCACAACCCATATATCACAGAGGGAAAAAATGTCCTATAAGCTATGAGACAATTCACAAAGATGTCAGAAAATCTTAGAGAACCTAACCACCCCATCAGGGTTGTAGGATTTACAGTCAGGAACACCTGCTCCCCTCTCCCTATCACTACTAAAAAGAAAAAGTAAAAGACAGAGTGACAGAAAGGTAGAAAGAAAACAAAACAAAACAAAAAAAGCTTCCAAGCTTATAATAGAGGGGGGTTTCTTCACTTGGTTAATAAAAAAGAATACCTTGCCAAGTTTCCAGTGTTCATTTCATCATTTAATTTCACACAAAGCAGATCTTAACTGTGCATAAATTCTATAATTTCTAGCCTATAGCTGGAAGAAATAGGACCCCCTGCCAAACATCAGCCCAGGAAAGTTGGATCTGCCTGAGTGGCAGCATGAACAACACAGCTGAAGCTTAATATTTAATCTGGCCTCTTCTCTGATCCTTAAGATCATGTGGGTCAGGTGAAGTCACTTTGAAATTGCTGAAAGCAAGATTTCATTCACCATGAAACAGAAGTTATGTTAGAAGAAGGGGAAATGAGGAAGCCACGAAAAATTTGTTGAAGGCTGAATAAATTTTTTGTACTAGCAACATATTAAAGAGCCCAACTGATTTGAGAGCATAAAGAATCTACTTTAATCTTGTCTTTTCATAGGAATAAGCCCTTCAGAGATATTATTTCCTGAGTGTTTATGCTGAGCTGCCAAGAAACAACCAAAGGAAGAGGAAGGCTAGATAAAAAACAAGAAGAAAGTCAAGGAGATGCCAGTGCTGGCTAATTTCAACCTCAAATGTTTGATTCACTATGAGAAAGCGTCTGAATATGTTTTGTCTTCCTCGTAAATATTTATGTATACTAATCCACTTCTTCACAGCATCTGTTCCCTAGTCAATTCTGTAAACTTTCCCTGGGTGTCCTTAGGAGAGCATTCCTCCCTTCTTTTCTGGAGGGTTCCAATGCCTGATTGTCATTCTTACATTTGGTCACAACAAGAATACAGTAGCTAAATCTGTTTACAACAATTCGATGTATTAGAACCAGTGGCCCCTTTAATCGTAAATTATTCCCGTTTCTGCACAAAATATGCCCAGTACAAACTGAAGTGTCAAGACGCCTTATCCAGAGAGTGACATGGCAACACCGGTTGCTCTGACCTCTGCCCCACCACAAGAAGACCAACTAGCAACTATGCATAGATAAGACACCACTGTGAAAATTCTAGAACGGGAGGGGGGAGCAGAGAGAGAGGCTGAAGCACGCCCCTGGACCACAGCGACCAGGAAGACCACACAGGAAGGTAAGAAGAGCGGCTACCCTCTGACGCGTCCGCCCTCCCCGAGGCTGGCTCGGCGCAGCGCCATTCCGCGCTGGGGAGATGGCCGACCTGGGTTCGCAGCTCCTCCAGTGGGAAAGACAGAGCCCAGGCTGGACTTCCAGCTCCCCCAGCCTGTGCGGCAGCTCCCGGGAGGCCCAGTTGGGTCTCGCCTCCCAGGTATCACTGGGGAGATCTGTGGGGCTTAACCACTGAGGGGCTGACAGACACGTAGATGGGGGATGACTTACAGCAACCAACGCTCGGATCCTGGCTGACCACAATCCTCCCCGCAGCCGCGGAGCCCAGCCAGTAGCCCTTCTCTGGCCAGGGCGCTCGGTGGGCAGTGCTGCCTGATTCGAGTCACCAGGCAGTGAGACCGCTTCATGACCCCACTCAGGGAGGGAACTGAATTCACGGCCCCGCTTAACCACCGACTCTAGCGTGCAGTCTCGCGAGAGGAGGAAACCTGAGCAGAGGCTCTGAGCAGCCGCGGTTCCCACCCTGCAGTCCTGCTGCTGCCAGGCACCCGGCCAGCAGTCCTGCCCAGCTGTTAAGTATAGCCTCTGGCCCCCCCATAACCAAGCAGCCTGAACAGTGACCCTGGGCAGAGCAGACCATAACCCCTCCCGGCAGCAGAGCCCAGCCCAGGCTTTGCCCAATTGCTGAACGCAGGCTATATCCTCGCCCAGGCAGAAAGCTCAGCCAGTGACTCTACCCAATCGTGGAGCAAAGCTGGCAGCCCCAACTGATAAGGGAACCCAGACAGCAGCCCCGTCTGACCGTGGAGCACAGTCTCAAGACCCACCCAACTGCAGGATACACCTGGAGGCCCCACCGAACCAGAGAGCCTGACAAGTGACCTTGCCCAACAGAGGAGCACAGTCAGCAGTCAGCCTGATCGTGAAGCCCAGCCCAACTTCAGGGCATAGTCTGCATCCCTGCCAGATCTCAGAGCACACCTGGAGGTCTTATCCAACCTCAAAGCCCTGCCTTTGGTCCCACCTGAACACCAAGGACATCCAGCATCACCATCAGGTTGGGGATCACAGTCTAAGACTCCACCTGACTAAGAGCGATTTCCAAGCCAGCCTGTAGCCCTGCCTGATTGAAGAGTCCAACCAGTGACACAACCCTGCAAGGGAAAGCAGCCAGCAAACTGGACCTACCAGAGGTGCAGAACCCAGCTAGCGGCCCCAGCTGACTGCAGAGCACAGCCAGCAGCCCCCACAATTAGGGAGCCCACCCAGCAACCCTGTTTGAACATGGAGCCCAGCCAGTGGCATCCCCTGACCTCAGAGCATGGGCAGTAGCTTTGCCCAAATGGAGACTCTGAAAGTGAGCCCCACTTGCCCAAGGACACTACTAGCTGACCCATCCAGTACTCCAAGCTGAGCTGACTGGTAAAGGACTATCCCTGCCAAAGCAAACCTATAAAGTCTGGAAGAGAAGACCGCTTACTCAAATGTGCAGATACCAATGCAAGAATTTGACAAAATTCAATACCTACTTATGACAAAAACTCTCAACAAATTGAATCTAAAGGAATGTACCTCAACATAGTAAAGCCATATATGACAAGCCCACAGCTAACATCACATTCAAGAGTGAAAGATTGAAGGCTTTTCCTCTAAGATCAAGAATAAGACAAGGTGCCCACTTTCACTACTCCTATTCCATATAGTACTGGAAGTTCTAGCCAGAGCAATTAGGCAAAAAAAAAAAAAAAAAAAAAAAGAGAGAGAGAGAGAGAGAGAGAGAGAGAGAGAAAAGGCATCCAAATCAGAATGGAAGGAGAAAAATTGTCTGTTTGCAGATTTCATGATCTTACATGTAGAAAATCCTAGAACTCTTAAACTCTTAGAACTAGTCAACAAATGAAGTAAAACTGCAGGATACAAAATCAACACTCAAAAATCAGTGGTATTTCCAGAGTTGGCCCTCTGTATCTGTAGATGGAGAACCTGAGGATAAGGAGGGCCAACTGTACTACACCATTTCATATAAGTGAATCGAGCATCCTTGAATTTTGTTATCTACAAGGGTCCTGGAACCAAGCCCCCACAGATACCGAGGGAAAACTTTGCTAACAACAAATTATCTGATAAAGAAATAAAGAATACAATCCTATTTACTGTAGGGATTTAGAAACAGAAACAATAAAATATTTTGGAATAAATTTCACCAAGGGGGTGAGGATCTGTACACTGAAAACTATCAGACATTGATGAAAGAAATAGAAGACCAAATTAAATGGGACAATGTCCTATGTTCATGAATTGGAAGAATTATTATTATTCAAATGTCCATACTGTCAAAAGTAATCTATAGATTCAATACAATCCTTACCAAATTCCAATAGCATTTTTCACAAAAATAGAAAAAGCAATCCTAAAATTCATATGGAACCACAAAAGACTACAAAAAGCCAAAGCAGTCCTGAGAAAGAACAAAGCTGGAGGCATCATACTTCTTGTTTCAAACTATATTACAAAGCTATAGTAATGAAAACAATATGGTATTGGCATAAAGACATAGACCAATGGAACAGTATTAAGAGCCCAGAAATAAACTCATGCATATACGGTCAACTAATATTTGAAAAGGGAGCCAAGAATAGTCAATGGAGAAAAGATAGTCTCTCCAATAAATGATTTTGGAAAAACTTGATAGTCACATGAAAAAGAATGAAGTATATCATACCACTCACAATAATTAACTTGAAGTGGATTAAGGACTTAAATGTAAGACCTGAAACCAAAAAACTCCTAGATGAAAATATAGGGGGAAAGCTGCTTGACATTGGTCTTGGCAGCAATTTAATGTATATGACGCACAAAGCACAAGCAACAAAAGCAAAAAAACCAAGTGGGACTACATCAAACTAAAAAGCTTCTGTACAGCATATGAAAGGTACCCTACAGAATTAGAGAAACTATTTGCAAACCACATATCTGATAAGGAGTTAGTATCAAAAACATATAAGAAACCCATACAACCCAATAGCAGAAAAACCAATAATCCAATTAACAAATGCACAGAAGATCTGAATAGACATTTTTCCAAAGGAGATATTTGAATGACTAACAGTTATATTAAAAGGTTCTCAACATCACTAATCATTATGGAAATGCAAATCAAAACCACAACGTATCACCTCACATGTGTTAGAAAGGCCATGATTTAAAAAAAGAGATAATAAGTGTCAGTAAGGAATTGGAGAAAAGAGAACACTTGTGCACTGCTGGTAGGAATGTAAATTGGTGCAACCACTATGAAAGTATGGAGGGTCCCCCCAAAATTAAAAATAGAACTACCATATGATCCAGCAACTCTACTTCTGGGCATATAGCCAAAGGAAGTGAAAAAAGGATCTTGAAAAGATATCTGCACTCCCATGTTCATTGCAGCATTATTTACAATAGCCAAGACATGGAAACTACCTAAGTATCCATCAAGAGATGAATGATTAAAGAATATATGACATATATCATATATTAGTATTATTATTCAGTCATATATTATTATTATTCAGCCATAAAAAGAAGGAAATCTTGCCATGGATGAACCTTGAGGGCATTATGCTAAGTGAAATAAATCAGACAGAAAGAGACAAATACTGTACAATCTCACTTATATGTGAAATCTAAAAACATAGAAACAGAGTACAGATTGGTGGTTGCCAGGGACAGGGGTTGAGGGTGAAGGGTAGAGGAAATGGGTGAAGGTGGTGAAAGGATACAAACTTCCAGTGAAAAGATGATTACATTCTGGGGATCTAATGTACAGCATGGTGACTGTAGTTAACAATACTGTGCGGCAGACCTACTAGAAAATGGACTTGAGGATACGAGGAGGGAGAAGGGTAAGCTGTGACAAAGTGAGAGAGTGACATGGACATATATACACTACCAAATGTAAAATAGATAGCTAGTGGGAAGCAGCCGCATAACACAGGGAGATCAGCTTGGTGCTTTGTGACCACCTAGAGGGGTGGGATAGGGAGGGAGGGAGGGAGACGCAAGAGGGAAGAGATATGGGGACATATGTATAGCTGATTCACTTTGTTATAAAGCAGAAACTAACACACCATTGTAAAGCAACTATACTCCAATAAAGATGTTTAACAAAAAACAAAACAATACTGTGTGGTATATATTTAAAGTTGCTAAGAGAGTAGATTTTTAAAGTTGTCAGCACGCAAAAAAATTGTAACTATGTGAGGTGATGAGTGTGTTACCTGACCTTACTGTAGTAATCATTTTGCAATATATATATATATGAAATCGTTAGGTATGTACCTTAAAATTAAACAATGTTGTATTTCAATTACATCCCAAAAAGGCTAATATTTCTTCCACCCAATTTTACAACAAAAGATAATGAATCATGTGTGGAAAAGCGTTCATTTTGGCTTTAGAGGATAAACTAGTTTGGGGAAACCTAATCAAATGAACTCCCAAAGACAGGATTAGGAGAAAGATGTGCAATTGCAAAATATGCAATCAGTAATTCTCTAAGAGTAGAGTTCATTTTTAATGTGGTATCTAACATCTACTGTAAAAGATGTTGGGCTAAATACATTTTTTACTATTTTTTCTAATTTCCTTCAAAGCATTTAGATGTGAGGATCGAAATGAGGAAAAAATACACTCAATTATTGTTCCGATGTTCATGCTTTGTAGTCTCTCGGCCTTTTGAAATCCCATAGTGTTTTACTATCTCAGCGGGTTTACAAGCATCACCTCAGATTTACATTTTCCAGAATATTTCCTGCTTCTCTTTATGAGTTGTTATGAAATCCTTTGCCATTATCCTGTTAATTTTAAGGTTAATTAGAGATAACATCTTTCTGAGGGTCTGGCAAAATACACATGTGTTACCAGGGTAACTAGCCCACAGGTTGTTATATGCACATATAGCTTTTTGAGGCTATGGGGGAAGTAGAGAATTCAACCATTCAGCTTCCACAGCTCTAAGTTCAGTTGAGTCTAATTTGATCTCTAGAGTATTATACAGAGAAACACTGAGAGGAAAATTCCAATAAATTAAAACTATGATCACAGTAGGTTAATCACTCAGTTAAGTTTGAAAATATTAATCAGAGCCTTGCTGCAGTGGTTATACAATGCTTGCACATCCTCAGTTATGAGTCCATATGCATGTGTCCCTTGAGGATAGAGATCATGTTGTTCCAATTTTTGTATCCCCAAATCCCCCCCAAAGCCAGGCACACTATAACTTACTTGCCCTAACAAGTACACAAAGGGGGCCTTCTAAGTAAGGCTCATCTCTAGCAGAATGTGCAGGGAATGCGATATTAGGGAGATGGGAAAAAGCATTAGGTGTAAGGTGCTAACTAACCATAGACTGTGGAGACAGATTACCCAGCTCACAGTAACCGTCAGGGGCCACTTCTGGTGAATGGCTACCCATCACCTAGTCCCTTCCTTTGAACAAAAACATTTTCCCACCCAAAGCATGCAATCTGAAAGGGAACTAACCTTGTCTCTGTGGCCACACAGTACTTGGTTGAAGCCTAAGTCTGTGACAAATCAGAGTCCAGCCCTAGGACTTTTCAAACTGAGAATGAAAGGAAGAGCTTTTTCTTGCTTTCACCTTTTACAGTGGAAGAGAATGAAATCAACAACTACAGAGAAACAAAGACAAAAGTTAAGAGAAAAGTAGTGGGATAGCTTCTAAATCTGATCATCTTCAGTTACACCCCTGCCCTTCTAATTTTATGAACCAATAAATTCACCTCTTGGCCCAGTTCATTCAAATTGAGTTTCTATCACCTGTCCTCCAGAAAACCCTAACTTATAAAATGAGTGATCCTGCCTCCTGAGAAAATGGATCACCTGTGTCTCCCCAAGGGGAAGTGCTCAGGCTGGGAGTAGGGGTGTGGTAAGAGAGGGGATTGTGTTTGAAAAAATCACCTGTTGTTGCTTGATTGGAATATGTTCTCTTTTTGATAATAAATGCCCCAGTGGGAGCCAGAAATTGTCAATATTTATCCCACTCCCCAAAAAACACATGTATAATTTCCTCACCAGCAACATCAGCTTCTTACAAACAAGGAATCTGAGTCAGCCCTGTAATCCTTTGTCACTTCCCTGGGAAAAATGAGAATCCATGGGGCAGGCTAGAATTCCTGTAGGTTAAATTGACCCAATTATCTATCCTAGGCCTTAGTGGTTATTCTCCCATACTATGACAGGTACTCATCCCATCATCAGCGTCTACTTGAGTGAGACTTTGATTCCATTCTACCTTCTTCAACAAATAGTATTACCCAATCGGCCTCCACTGTGTGATTTCTCCTCAACTCTCTCCAGCCTGGTTTGCCTTCACACTCCATTGCTCTTTCCCCAAGTTAATATGTTAACTCTCTGCATCTATTAGTACCTCCATTTTGCCCTGCCCTTCCTCAGGTAACGATTTATTTTCCAGCCAACTTTATGTCAGCATTGATATACAATAAGCAATTAATCCTTCAAGCTTAGACAAAAAAAAAAAAAAGTAACATTTTTCCCTTTCCAGAATGCTATCTGGAATATAAAAACACTAAATAACTACCATTTACTAAAGGCCAAATACTACATACATACCTTGTAGTATTTCCCCCTCGTCCTCTCAACAGCTTTGGAAGATAAAGATTTTAAGACCCACAGATGAGAAAATGAGAAACCAGGAGGTAAAGTAACTCAACAGCTATTTTGTCCAAGTGACTATCAGATTCCTGGCACTATACACACATAGTTACCTCATAACCTCATATAATGTTTGCAACCCACCAACAAATGAGGGATGATGACCCATCTTATAAATAAGGAAAGTGGTGCTTAGAGCAGTCAGACACCTGACCTAAAGTCCAAGCTATTAAGTAGTGGGTCCAGGATGGAGATGCAGGTCTCTCCCACCCTGGGGGCCTCCCTCTTTCCACTGCTCAGTGCTACTTCTTCACGAACTTTGTTTTGTTCAACTGCTACATAAGCACGGACCGATAGAGGTCACAGACTCTTTTAATCTTTCTTTTGGGCCATAATAGTCTATTTTCATGGGGAGAATAGCCTTTATTTTAAAAATTAAGCTCCATGTGGGCTTTAGGACCTTTTATTCTAAAAGGAAGTTTTGGTAGGGGTAAGGATGGGTGAGACATACTAACATTCATTCATTTCAGAGCTATGACAACTTAGTTACCTGTTTGTGTTACACTAAAAGGTATGCTTTCCACATTTTAGACTATATAAAATCAGCATGGATCATATAATCTAGTTCCAAAGGATATTTGCCTATTATCACTCGGAGGATAAATTAAAATAGTCCCAATACATGTCCTAAGCCATGTGTGTGATAAACGTTTTTTTCTGATTATCACCCTCAGTTGAATTTTTTGGTATTACTAGCACCACAACATTTTTAATTTTATATTTGGATCTCTAATTGCTGTCACACTACCTTCAACTTGCACATGATGCAGCAGTAAAATAGAAGTCATTTTTTTAATGTAGAAGATAGTCACACACCAGGACTTCAATTAAAGGAAGTAAACATTTCTAACTCTTATGAAATATATCATAGTACATTGAAAGGCAGGAGAAATTCGTGTGCATCACCAGGATACCATATGCCAAAACTGATTGAGAACACTCTTTAGATTCTGGGTATGAAGAAGGCTTAGTCTCACACTTTAATGGTGTTACTGAAAAAACAAAATAGGTGTTGTTACTATTGGTGATTAATTTGATTTTATTTTATTTTGAACATCTGAGAACATTTGAGTAAAATGCACAAACAATGTGTGTATTTTGTAACATTTCCATTTTCACTGGTGTTTTTATTTTATTTTATTTATTTTATTGCTGGGTTTTACTTCATAATTTAGTCCATATGTTATAGAATATCACGATAGGATCATAATGAAACTACAGGAGAACTACTATAAGCTAAAGACACTGGACATGGAACTGGATGTAAAGACCAATGAGATTTTATGTTGTCTTGCTTTTAGAGAAAGGGTGCATCAGGTTTCATTTGTTCAAGTTTGTTGGATTAAATTAGGTTGGAGCATTTGGCTGTTGCTATTGTTAATCTTATTTGGAAGTTTAAAAAAAAGAGGGTATATTAATGTTGCACAGCCAGGGGGAAAATTTAGTGGGCATTTTTCATGCTTAGGGGTCACTAGTACGTTTTAAAGCTCTTCTTATGTTTGGAGAATTTGCCATATTCTGAGTCCATTGCAGGAACTCATTTTTCCAGTTTCTCCTGCAGTCAGTGTAAAGGCCTAGGATTTGGCTATGACACTCAGAATCAGTACTGCAAGTCTTCAATTCAGATGCAATATGAAGAAACAGGCATCTCACAGGATCTGTCCTAGTAAGGTGAGAGCAGCCACATTTAGCTGTCAGAAGTAGCAGTGACAGAGGTTTAGTAACAGCTGTTGCACTATCTGTGCCTAGAGGCAGCCATGAGGTCTCTAAGAGAGCAAACCTGTAGTATGATGTGGGTGTTATTTCCAACTGTGTAGCATCCGAGACTGATTCTCTGTTTCTCTAAGATATTCTATGAGCTACCTGATATGTTCAGTGAATTATTTTTCTGCTTAAATTAGCTATATGTCCTTACATGGGATCCCAAGGATATAGAGCCTAAAACAAAAGCTGATGTACTACCAATTTATTATTTGTGCCCTTGTGATGATGAAGTTAGTATGACTGCAACTTTTCAGCATATTAAAAAAGAGAGACTAAAAATGTTAGCATTGTTTTTTCTATTTGTGCAGTGGAGCTGCAGTAAATTCATTTTCCTAGATTTTTCTCAATATTCTTCAAATTATTCTACATTTCTTTGGTATTAAACATGTATTTCTTTCAAAATTTTAAAGAAATATATTTTTAAATATTAAAATGAAAGGAAATCAAGTCCTTGACATTTGCAAGAAGGGAAACGCAGAATACAACCAACCTTAGATGACAACTCATTCTGGGGATTAACTGTAAAAAAGCTTCGTGCAATTTGCCAGCATCTGGATGCGTGAATGAATAAGAAAATGGATAAGTGAATGGATGGATGGATTATATGGGTGAGTATTCCAATAGTGGACTTTTTTTTTTCACAGAGTTAATTATCAGAGTGAGACACGTATTCCAAGTGAGCAATTCCCTTTCCATGGAGTCCCCTCTCTCATTCCTCTCCAAGAAAGGTAACGACTCCCCATTGCTTGCAGCCAACAGAGGGAGCGTTCCCACCAAGTTTTTCTCCACCCACATACAGAAACCACACACACTTGACCAGGAACCAAGAAATAGCTCCCTAACCTGCAGGTGCTGGGCAATAACCCCCAGGACTGAAATTCCCTTTAACAGGGATGAATACTTTAGTAACTTGCAGAACCCTGAACTTGATATTATGCCATTGCCTTCACCTTACCCACCACTGTTACTGAGCCAGCACTGAAGAAGGAATTTTTCCCACTTTTCTTTGTGCCTTCACCAACTATATAAATATATATTTTATAAAAGAAAGTGTTGGGCTTCCCTGGTGGCGCAGCGGTTGAGAGTCCACCTGCCGATGCAGGGGACACGGGTTCGTGCCCCGGTCCAGGAAGATCCTACATGCCACGGAGTGGCTGGGCCCGTGAGCCATGGCCGCTGAGCCTGTGCGTCCGGAGCCTGTGCTCCGCAACGGGAGAGGCCACAGCAGTGAGAGGCCTGCGTACCGCAAAAAAAAAAAAAAAAAAAGAAAGTGTTGATAAAGATATCAATATTATTATATTGAAAATGTTATATATTTGTACATTTTACCTTGAAAAGGTTTTATGTCACAAAATGTGCAAATCATATAAGTAACAAATACTGTAGTTCATGATAACACAGAGGGCACAAATAAGATGCTGAACAATAGAATGAATTTCTTTCTGTTCAGAGTACTGTTTTTATTTTTTTTTCCAAGGGAAACAGATTCATATGGTGTTTTATAAGTTAAGAAATTTTGAGTGGGGTGGATTCAATAAAACTTCATTTAAAATCAAATTTACAAATGGAAACCCTCTGACTTTCTGTGGATTAACATTGGTATAATATCAGGCAAAAGAGTACACTGGGCTATAATTTTAAGACCTTTCAATACCTTTGGCAGATATCAAATAATAGCCTATTTAAAGGTAATTCAATTTACTTGAATAAAGAGATGAACTCAAAAATAACATAACGGCAACCTTTGGAAAAATACTTTTTAAATGCTACCCTTCACTAGGACGTAGAATTCAAAAAAGAAATACTAAGCTAATTCTATAAAACATGGTCTAAAGCAACATAAAATTCTCCTAAGCAGAAAGGTTAGAAAAAAAAAGAGAGAGAGAGAGAAGAGAAAGGGAGAGAGAGAGAGAAGAGAAGGGGAGAGAGAGAGAGAAGAGAAGGGGAGAGAGAGAAGGGAAAATGGTAGGAAAGAGGGAGGGACAGAGGAAGGAAGGGAGGAAGGGAGGAAAGGAAAGGAAATCCTGAAGTGATATGACCTAAGCAGCTCCTCAAAGAACAGTCTTTCAATAAATAGGTATTTATTAAGGTACCTCAGAATATATAGAACTGTATAAAGTATTTGTATTGCATATTAAATAAAAGATGCAGGCTCTGTCTTTAAGAACTTTACAATCCAATAGAAGGGATAAACACTATGGCACATAGTTCAATAAAAGAGTGTGTGTGTGTGCATGCGTGTGTGTGTGTGTGTGTGTGTGTGTGTGAAGATGGAAGATTCCCACCCCCTGCTCTTCACCAATCCATGCCTGAAAAGAAAATGACCAAAGAGGATGAAATTCTTATAGCCCTCATGAGTTGTTCACCCTGAAATGGGTCATGTACCCACCTGTGATGACAGCTATGCCATGATCCACTGCTCACTTTCTTGCTGCCTGGGAATTCCTGAACACAGCATCCTTGGGAGCTGCTACTCTATCTGCATGGACCCCAGCCCTGGCTGAATGGCAGGCATACCATACTTCTAACTGAGCCCATTCATTTATTCTCCACAAATTCACTACACACAATTGTATAAATGGATCAGAATTTACTGGAGTTTGGTTAATTAAAGGAAATTCAGATATAGATGTTGAAACTATTTTAAGCAAATGCTAACCGTGACTTCTCCCATAATATCAAGGAAAACGTATGCAAGATGTCACACACTCAAGTCCTCAGTTCTCTGTCTTGCTCCTTTGTTATGTAGTCTTTCAGGAAACTTCCACCTAACACCTACAGGATGTAATCTCATTCCATGATGCATTCTTTTCTTTCAAGATGTTCATTTTCCCCAGTGAATCCATTAAAAAGTCCTGTTGCTCCAACAGGACAGTTCATGGTGATCTTTGACAACCCAAGTCCCCCCAAACAGTCCAGGATCAGTTTGGGCTCTCCAGGTTTGGTTTTCTATGCAGTTCCCTCCCAGTGCAAGTTACACACAGATATACACACACACAACACAACACATATAAACACATCTTTCAAAGGAAAAGATTAATTTTTAAAGACAAAACATTCTAATCCTATATGGAGGAGGAAAAAGAGTTTTCTTCATTTAAAACTCCCCCCCCACAATAGAGTTACTGATTTACATTATTATACAGAATCATATTTATTCCTTTCACTCCTCTCTACTCTCTCATTGGTCAGCCAAGGGCCTTATTACTAAAAGTGATAATCTCTAAATATCTGTCTTCCTTTAATCCTAAAGGCCTAAGTAATACCTTGCTATTACTACTTGCAAGAGCTCTTACAAGAATCTTATATTCTCCGTAATGGTATATCTGAGGCTATCTAGTGGGGGAAATCCTTGTTTCTTCAATTTTTCAATTTTGTACATATGCACATACGCACATACACACACACATATGCATACACATCCACACACCACTGTGAGAAGGATTTCCAAAAAATGACATGAGTCAAAGATTTTGTGAGAGGTTTGAAAAGACAGTTGAATTATTTGTGGCATAGTTTTTTGAGGGAATCAACTAAGCTTGTCTTAAAATTTAAAGAGGGAGACATGCAATATATTGGACAAGAAGAGGAAATGTTTCACTTCTATGGATGATTGTAGCAACAAAATTGTGAACATTTCAAAAAGTTAAGCTTGTCAGATATATAGAGGCTGTGGAACTCTGTTTTTTGTATTTTATAAATATATTATTAGGAAATGGTATATTGAACAAGTAGAAAAATAACTTTGAAGATAACAGTCTTGTGTTGATTTATAGAGATATGAGGAGAAAAAATAATAAATTATAAATTTATCTTGGTATCTTTTCAGTCATCATGCTATGAATGTTTTAATTCAGAATTTTCTATATTTCTATTACAATTTAATTTCAAAAGTTTAAACTAAAAATTTTTTTGATTTAAAAAAATTTTTAAGACTTTTAAAGTTTAAAGTTTTTAATTTATTTATTTTTAAATAAATTTATTTTTTAATTTATTTATTTTTGGCTGTGTTGGGGTCTTCACTGCTGCACACAGGCTTTCTCTTGTTGACGCGAGAGGGGGCTACTCATCATTGCGGTGCACAGGCCTCTCGTTGCAGTGGCTTCTCTTGCTGTGGAGCACAGGCTCTAGGCACGTGGGCTTTAGTAGTTGTGGCACGTGAGCTCAGTAGTTGTGGCTCACAGGTTCTAGAGCGCAGGCTCAGTAGTTGCAGTGCACGGGCTTAGTTGCTCTGCAGTATGTGGGATCTTCCCGGACCAGGGCTTGAACCTGTGTCCCCTGAATTTGCAGGCGGATTCGTAACAACTGTGCTACCAGGGAAGTCCCTTTATTTATTTTTAAAGTTATAATTTGAAGTTGATTCACTGAAAATATCAAGACTGACAAATCTCTAGTCAGACTGATCAAGAAAAAAGGAAAAGATACAATTTTCCAATATCAGGAATGACAAAGGGAGTATCACTCAAGAAATTCCAGACATTAGGGCCTCCCTGGTGGCGCAGTGGTTGAGAGTCCGCCTGCCGATGCAGGGGATACGGGTTCGTGCCCCGGTTTGGGAGGATCCCATATGCCGCGGAGCGGCTGGGCCCGTGAGCCATGGCCGCTGAGCCTGCGCATCCAGAGCCTGTGCTCCGCAACGGGAGAGGCCACAACAGTGAGAGGCCCGCGTACGGAAAAAAAAAAAAAAAAAAAAAAAAAGAAATTCCAGACATTAAAAGAATAATAAAGTAAAATTATAAACAACTTAGGCCAATGCACTCAACAACTTAGAGGAGGAAACTGACTGCAAAGGGACACTACAGAAAGTTTGGGGTGCTGGAAATAGACTACATCATTATTGTGGTGGTTGTTACACAAATATAACCATTTGTTAAGATTCATCAACCTTATACAATTAAATGTTGAATTTTACTTTATGTAAATTATACCTTAATAAAGCAGAGAAAAATCATATCTAGAGTTACAGTAGTGCTTTTCTCAAAACTGGCATAAAATGTTGTTTATTTTCCATTTCGATAGTGAACAACTCTTATTTTCTGGCTCCATCCCATTCTGCTGAGAATATCATTCCAAATATGTTCCTCTAGGAACTGTCCCTTCTCATATTCCATCCTTTTGGTTTCTACAGGAACTACTCTGCCACCTTTGATGGGTCCAGGAGCTGACCCAAGCTGGGTCAATTAGTCATTTTCCAAGAGATTCAGCTTACCTCTTTGTAGCATCTGAAGCTTTAATACGTTAATTTTGGAAGCTGTTAGTAGCCCTATGAACCAGAACAATGAAAGGAATCTGGTTTGATAAGAGAAAAATACTGATGCAGATTAACTGAGTGGTATAGATAGGAGATATAAATTTCCAACATTCCAAATCCTATTTTTCATGAGGATTGGTTGACTCCCAGTACTTCTTTGATCATTCATTCCTCTTTTGAGTGTACCTCAGAATCTTTCCCCTGTAAAAAGCATCCTTTTATTTTATACTGAATTGTGTTTTTGCCAAATGCAACTAAGAGAGTTCTAACTTATCCACCACCCAAGTTAGTATGTTCGTATTGTGATCCTGCTGTGCTTCTGCTGGGGTTTTTTTCCCAAGGTATACTTAAATGCCATGCACACAGTGGACAAAATAAATTAACTGCCAGTGAAGATTTTAATTCATTGGATATTCCATATGCATATGAATATAGGTGTATAAAGATAAAATGATAGGCCCTTGATATGTATTCTAAAATACTGGTTCCTACTCCCCAAAACTATATTATATATATGCATATCAAGTTGGCATTTAAATGCTGCCAACTAACCTTGGAATGTACCACGGTTGATATGGGCAGAATAGGATTGTAAAATTATTTCTTGAAATATCTTTATAAATTGGAATTTCTGCTCCTGCTTCTCTTCTGTTCATGTCTTTACCTCAATATCCAAATCAAAACAATGTTTTTAAAAATTCAAATCAAGAATCACTTTCCTGTCCGGAATCAAGACAAAGAAAATTTTGAGAAGCAAAGGTTCAGGATTGAGTAACATTGATATAGGAATTCATTTAATGTCTATTATCACCACAACATCTCTAACAAATACTGAAATATGTACTTTTTTAAAAAAACAGTGATTCTAGAGTTAAGCTGCCTACATGTATATCCTAGTTCTCCTACTTCCTAACTGTGTCACTGAGCAATCATATAACCTCCCTACACCTCAAAATCACTTTCTAAAAAGTGGGAATAATAGTAGTGCCTAGTAAAACACTTAGAACACTGCCTGGCATGCCACAGTGCTGTATAAAAATAAGCTATTATTTTATTTATTATTATCATTTTCATATATTATATAATATGTATAATAACCCAGATATAATAACCCAGCCAGTTGATATAACTGGATAATCAACTCATTTATTATTATACTTCTAATAATTCCTTCAATTAAAATGTTTGCATAGCCAAAGCAATCTTGAGAGAGAAAAACAAATCACATGGCCTAATTTTAAACTATATTTCAAGCCTACAGTAATTAAAACAGTATGGTATTGGCATAAAAACAGACACATAGATCAATGGAACAGAATAGAGAGCCCAGAAATAAACCCACACATATATGGTCAATTAACTTATGATAAAGGAGTCAAAATACACAATGGGAAAAGGAAAGTCTCTTCAATAAATGGTGTTGGGAAAACTGGATAGCCACATACAAAAGAATGAAACTGGACCACTATTTTACACCATACACAAAAATTAGCTCAAAATGGAGTAAAGACTTGAACATAAGACCTGAAACCATAAAACTTCTAGAAAAAAAACATAGGAGAAAATCTTCTTGACATTGGCCTTGGAAATGATTTTATGGATATGATATGCATAGCACAAGCAACAAAAGCAAAAACTAACAAATGGGACTACATTAAATGAAAAAGTTCTGCACAGCAAAGGAAGCCATCACCAAAATTAAAAGGCAACCTGCTGAATGGGAGAAAATTATTGCAAATCATATATCTGATAATGGTCTAATATCCAAAGTATATAAAGAACGCATACAAGTAAACAGCAAGAAAACAAACAATCCAATTTAAAAATGGGCAGAAACTCTGAATAAACAGCTTTCCAAAGAAGACATACAGAGGGTCAACAGATAAAGGAAAAGGTGTTCAACATTGTTAATCATCAGGAGAAAACATTAAAAGTCACATAAAACACCACTCTTGAAATCACCATCCAAGTCAAAAAATAAAGCTTTGCCAGTGATTACAGAAGTTCCTCCATATGTCCTATCCCCATCTCAAAGCTCTCTTTCCCCCACTCATAAAAAGTCACCACTATCCTGACTTTTACAGTAATCACTTCCTCACAATTCTTCATAGTTTTGTCACCTAGAGGTGCATCCCAAGCCACTATAGTTCATTTTTGTCCATTAAAATTTATTATCATTACTCCCTTTAATCTACATGTTATCTCCACCCCCTTTTTTTAGCTTTAAAACTGATCTGTGAAGAACCCAAGATATATGACCTGTCTAGTTTGCCAATCTGGAGTTGCTGATTGCACATTCATGGTGCAGTTCAACATAATCCTCCGTTCTCCAATTTCCAGAAATTGGCAGCTCAATCCAGAGGCTTGATCAGACTTGAGTTCAATGCCTTTGGCAAGACTATAAGCATATGGGGGTTTTGTGATTTTGTTGTTGTTGTTTTAATCAGGTGACACATAATGTCTGGTTGTCTTTTTTTTTTTTTTTTTTTTTGCAGTACGCGGGCCTCTCACTGTTGTGGCCTCTCCCGTTGCGCAGCACAGGCTCCGGACGCGCAGGCTCAACAGCCATGGTTCACGGGCCTAGCCGCTCCGCGGCATGTGGGATCTTCCCGGACCAGGGCACGAACCCGTGTCCCCTGCATTGGCAGGCAGACTCTCAACCACTGCGCCACCAGGGAAGCCCTGGTTGTCTCTTTTTATTAGGACATAAGCAGCTATTGAGGCTCACATCTCATCTTAGAAGTAGCCATCTCTCCCTGGTTTCTATTAGTGGGAAATACTGTTTCAAGACCATCTTTGGCATTAGGCATATGCGTTGCTACTGAACTGGTCATTGTTTCTAGACCTCATCAGGTCCCGGTCTTGCTTCCTCTTCATATTCATGAGTCACGCTTACATTTTCTATTCAAATTCAAGACTACAGAGTTTTGTTTTATTTTGTTTTCTACTTAATCTTTTCTATATTACATCTGTATACCACCTCCCACACACAGAGTATCCTGATTCTCAAGGACACTGGGCATAAAGGAATTAGAATATCCCATAATTACTCCTTTACTTTATCCCAAATTACACACACAATAGTCTCAAAATACCAGTACCAACCACTGATAATTGCGAACACCATTTAAAAATATTGGATGTGCTCTCCTCATTCTTCCATTCATCTTTATAGGTGTATTTTATCTACATTGTTTAAAGAATACACCCTACACCCAAAACTACTATCAATACTTTTTCCTTTAACCCTTATTTAGCATTAGTTTTACAAGTAAACTACATGTTTAATCCTCACCATTAACACTTTTGTCATTGTCTCTCTATGTCTTTGATTTCTGAAGTAGCAATCTCCTGTAGATTCTTCTAGAAAGGCCGTGGAAATAAAAGAACTCAGAGCTCTTGCATGTCAATAATACTTTGTATCTTTTATATTTAATATTAGTTTCCCTGAATATAAAATCCTAAGCTAATTTTTTTCCTTTGGATATCTTAAATATGTTACTTTAATTTCTCTTGCATAAAGTAATAGTGTTGAAAATGTGATGATAATCCAAGGATTTCCTTTATTAGCCATTAGCTATTTACTTCAAATCACAAAGATTTTGTTTTGATTTTTAAATTAAGGTCGAGTAATTTTTCTAGAATATGTCTTGGTATTGGTCATTTGTGGTCAATATTCTCAGGTAGATGGACCACTCTTTTCATATGAAGTCTCAAATCTTTTTTACTTTTATTTATTTCAGTAGAGTTTTCTAGAATTATAGTTCTTAGTAATCATTCTGTTCCCTCACTTTGGTTTTCTTTTTCAGGGACTCCTTTTATCTGTATGTCAGATCTTCTTTCCCCATTTTCAATAACTGTCTCTTTCTCTTTTCTTATTTCTTTAAGATTTTTTTTAAATGTCCTTCTTTATACCCCTTTTCCCTTAAGGCACTATCTGTTGTGTTTTTGCTCTTGTGTTCCTTCTAGTTTAGTCTTCATTTCTGAAAACAAACCAAAAAAGTTCATTTCATTTCTAATTCTTACATCATTCTTTCACCATATTCTCATTTCTGAGTTTTTAAAATTCTAATTCTTTTATTCTTTCCTGTCATTCCTTTTCTTGATGTCACGTTTTTAAATAGATGATTAATGTTTTAACTCTATTCTGTGAGCTTATCATTCTGATCTGCTTTTCTTTTTTTAGAAATGTTATTCTGCTTTTTTTTTTTTCCTTCTGATAACTTTGTATGAAATTTGACCTTGATAATTTTTGGTCATTCATTTCATGTGAAATCAGATTTCCTGAACCTTTAGAAAGATCTAAGTTTGGGGTAGCTTGTCTAACTTCCCAAGGTCCCTCTGATGTTCCTTGGCAGTATTCAGAAATATTGTGACTTGCTTTCTCACACTTCCTGGCTCTGTTCCTCTCCTCCACATTTTTCTAGACCTTCTTTTTCCTTGTCTCAATTCTTTATGCTGCTTGACTTGTTTTCATTCTATTCCAAGAAGCCTCTCAGAGCAAGGCCTATTCTGGAGGAGAATTCTTGCAGGTCAGTTTCAAGAGTGAATCTAGGGGCTAGACTGTTCCAGACCCTTCAGTACTTACCATAGATCCTCCACTCACCCAATATTGGATGGGACAAAACCCCTCTCAGTTTTAACTGCTGTTCTCTAATTGGTCTGCTGCACTTTATAGTGAATTCCTGTGGATTTTTGGTTCTTCTGTTCACTGCCAGATGCTCTGTGGCTGCCTTCTGCACTTTCCCACATAGATGTTGACACTGTACAGATCTTAGGTATCATTTACCATCTTTTGTATTTGTGGGGATAGCTTATCATATAATTTTGTGGTAAATACTGTCATTAGATTTTTAGTTTTACAATCTAGATCCTCTGTCTATTTTTATGTGGGAACCTGGAGATATTTACAACAAATGCCTTCACTTGCTGCCATATTCCCAGGATCACTTAAACTATCTTCACTGATTTTTTGCCATTTGCAGCCAAGATAGTATTGGACAGTACATTCCCCAATCATTTATCTCATTAAAAGTTACCATAAGCATACTAACATCAAATCATTAAATAAAAGAAAGTAACATGATGAAAATTTTAAGTGATTATAGTTAAGTACCATCCCAGTTGATTGCTTCTAAATGACTGGCTAAAAGTGAATGACATAAACCTTTTTGTGAGCTAAATTCTTTTTATGGTCTTTAGTCTTAGTGGGTGTTCCAGACAAGTTAAAAGAAAAATGCCTAGCAGCAGACTTGCAAGTTTCTTAGCAAAAGACCTATGTCCTAGTTCTATTAATCAATAGATCTGGAACACACTTTCAAACCATGTTAAATAATTTCCCTTATACAGTTGTTTACAGCAGTTTTTTCATCTATTGATTAAACAAAAGGAAATAAACTGAAACCTTACTCTAATGCTATCCCCAGAGTCAATGCTGCAGGTAAAACAACTTTATAAGAAATTATTCAGCAACTGAACCTCCTCTGACAGTGTTCAAAATTGGCTGGCTTTATATTAAGATATGATACATGATAAGTTTTTAGTCCAAAGAATGGACTGATTTTTTAAATCGTTAATAATATTAACAACAGAATGCAAATCTCACTGGTTCTGTTTTATTAATTTATTACTTAAAGTTACTTGAAATAAGAAACTCAATTATCCTAAGGTCAAGTGTTGCTGCCTAGCCTATCTCTTCTCAATGTGCCAAAAATGGCTACCACTGCTATTTGCAAAGAAAAGCAGCTTGTACACTGAAAGTTTACAAGCCTCCACCAACATAAAGCCAGTACCATCTGAATAATGTTGCTGGGTAAGATTGAAAGCAAAGTCCTAGCAGTTGACTCATAAGCTTTGCTTTTATTAGTGGAAAAAAGTGTCATACTTGCAGTAATTCAACTGCAATGATCATGAGATTATTCATGCACCAAATAAAGAAGTGGAATATGTAATAGAGAGCTTTTCATAGACCTTAGTTAAAAGGCATTACATAGGGATATAGGGAATGACAAGATCCTGCACAGTATCCATCACAGCAGAATACTCCAAAGACCTCTCAAACTGAACATGTCTCATTACATTATCTCTTGCATCCTTCCACCTTTATTTGCAGTGGTGAGACACTATATAGCCGCTTGTTAACTTTGCCCTTTTCGTTCAGGGCAAAGCCTCACTTTTTTTTAAGATCTCTGCTGAAACTACTGCAATAAATTGCTGCCTACTGAGCCATCAAATCAAGATGTCTTGTGAAAAAGAAATGTACACAGCTCTTCATTCATGTTCCATACACAATGTGCAGTATACTAGACAGTTTTTTTTTAGGTCTGCCCATTAAATTTAAAGTAAAGGGATAATGATGAAGAGAAAAGATTGAAACAATAGGACCCTTATGCAATGAGTGGTGTTTTCTAATATTTAGCTATAAAAACTGAAAAATATAAATCCAACTCTTTTAAGAAAAGTACAGAAGGAAATGGGGCTTAATAGCAAGAAAATTATGTTTTAACACTTGAGTTATTTTCTCCCATTTTACTATACTAAATGATATCAAAGACCTGATGGAAGACTTTTTTAAATTGTCTTCTGATGTTATCAAATGAAAACTAATTTCTGCCCATACATTTAGAACTGTGCCAAGCACATAGAAAGGGCTCAATTCTTTATATTATTACCACTGACAAACTTATCTGTATGTATTTCTTTCCTTTCCTCCCTCCCATCTCAAGAGAAGTACTCCATCTACTCTCACTAGCTCAGCTTCTTGTGTTTTCACCCCGTTTTCTCTACTGACTGTTTTCTTTCTGCTATAAAACCTAATTAGTTTTCTTCCAGGCCCTGCTCCTCATTTCCCTTCTATCTCCCACTCTACTTCTTACCTTCCTTTCAAAGCTAAGCTGGCTGTAATTTCTCACCAGCTATTCACTCCCCAGCCCACCAAAATCAATGGTTGGGCAGAGAAAGAGAAGCCAGCAGCACTGGGATGTGATTCTGAAGTTGGATCACTCCCCTGCCAGATGGCAACCCATCTCTGGGTTAAGTGAGTACTAAAGCCTTCTGGTGTGCTGCAGCATGGCAATTGCCAAGGATTTCACCTGTGGTGACTTGGAACAGATTACTGCTGAAGGGATACAATGGCCCCTGTGATATCATTGGCATTTGTGAGATATGGAAGAAATAGTAATTATCAGGACTGGGAGATTTATTTGATTATTGTTGAGTGATATTGATGCACTGAAGAGAGAAAATGACAGGCTCAATTCAGCCAATTAGCCACTTAAGGTAAAATGTGAAGGTCAGAAGACTCCCAGGGCAATGTTTATGGAAATGCTCTTCTCCTACACTCACAGGACAGACCATGCTGAAGACCAGGCCTGGAACCTAATTATAAGAGTAGAGAATTTTTGATAAGGTTGAATTTATAGCCTGGCAAGTCTTCTATACAATCAGGAAAGGAGTGAGACCCATCCAAGGAGTCTAATGGTAGGGATATCCACTCAAGAACTTTGAACTCTCAGACACCCCGGAACCCTCTGGGCCTGCATAAGAAGCCCATTCCCCCTTGTTAGAGAATGGAAGACCCCACTGCACTGCCTGAAGACCATGCAGAGGCCTCAACTGAGCCAGACACTTCACAAGATAATACATGCCTTCCTCAAGATGTGGCCCATTTCTCCTTTCTAGTCAAGACAATAACAGAGTCAAAGCTTAGCATGGCCTTGCTAAAGGGAGAAAGTGATCACTCACTGAAAGAGTTGCAGGACATGGCTAATATGTACCAGCAGAAGCCAGGAGAGCATCCTGGGAGTACATCTTGAAAGTACAGCTTCTGGAGGACCAAACCTAAGACAAATATAGACAAATGTGTGTATGATCCCAAATCAAGTATGGACATAATGAATAAGAAATATATTGCGAGAATAATTGAAATTAGAAATGGAATGACTCAAATCTAATCTTGATTCTCACTCTCTTTTCTGTTCTATTAACAAAAACTATCTGGCAAATAATAAGTACTTAATATATGCTTGTTGAAAAAATTAAAGGCCAAAACATAATAAACTGCACATAATTTTATAATCATATAATGTGTCAAAAATCTATAACAGCAATATCTACTTTTTAAACTAATATTTCAATGTTTAATTTTATTACAAATCTAACATATACTAATTAATGAAAACTTAGAATAACAATTTGTTGGTCTTTTCTGACTGCAAGCTTGGTTGCTAGAAACTCACTCAGACTACCTCAAGGAAATTAGATTTGTTGTAAGGAAACACATGGAAAAAGAGAAAACAGGAATCACACAGAAACCCTACACAGAGTTTGAACTTCACAGAGGATGGAATGCTGTTCATAAACTAAAATGCTGCAACATATTCCCAGACTTACATTAGCCCACTGCCCCTCAGCAGAAAGAGGCACTAGAACACATGCTATTATGACTGAGTCCTCTTTGCCCCTGATTCTGCTACTCTTGCTACTGACCAACTTCCTCCACATTAATATGCTTCATAATCTGATTGTTCATAACTTTGTCTCCTACCTCAGGTCTCTCAATGTCTCTTTTTGCTTCTGTTCCCACAGCCAAATGTCAACTCTGAATATATCTCATTTTCAAATGCTCAATACAGTAGAATTTTATTGGTGAGTATCACCTCTACTTGAGCAGAGTTTTTGTACTAGGCATCTTATCAATGATTGGTTAGTTCTTGTGACAGACGACCACCCATCTGATTAGCCATGGAGAAGAGGACAGTTGTTTCATTGGTGGTTGATGACAAAATAGTTCATTAATGAGTGTATTAGCTAGAGGAAGCCTAACCACTATAACAAATATTCCCAGAATTTTAGTGGCTAAACACAACAGAACATGATTTCACCTTGAATAACAGTTCAATATTTTTGTCTGAATAACAGTTCAATATTTTTGCCAGCCAACTCTCCTCCATGAGGTTGTGCAAAGATGCAGTGTCCTTAACTGGAGCTCTACCATCACCTAGGCATAAGGTCTTAAAGGTTGTCTGAATACAGGAGGAGAAGGTGAATAAGAGTGCAGAAGCCTCCACTCCAACCCTAAAATGATATACATCACTTCCATTCACACTGGTCAGAACTAGTTACATGGCCCTACCTGGATGCAAAAAGGTCTAAGAAATATAACACCTGGATGAGAAGCTGAAAACCAGCAATAGACCCAGTCCATCAAAAGGGAACATGAATTTTTAGTAAACAATTAGTCCCCTCTGCCTAAAGTTTTTTAGTTTGTGTTGTTGTCTGTTCATTAATTTGTTTGCTTATTTGTTTTTAAGTGAAGGAGAAGAAAGCAAGGGAGCTCCCAGAGCTGAGTTTAAGTAAATCGAAGAAGATAGTTTCCGTCTGGACCCAATAAGTATCATGGAGACTCCATCAAAATGAATTGTCAGGGCAAAGCAAAATAGCTTGGTGCAACTAGGAAAAGACTTGACTAAAACTAGTGGGAATTTTTGCATCAAATGCTGGTTTTGTCTTCAACTAGTTATGTGTTTTGGGAAATGATGGGGGTTACCAATCAGAATCCTCTGGGAAAGTAGTTTATCAAAACGCACAAGTGCTTACTCACCCCAACTCCCCACTCCCCTTGTTACTGTAACATGGCCAGCATTCCAGAATTCTTCCAGAAGAAAAGGAAGGTGTAATGTAAAAGAGCTTCACAAGTGACTTAGATAAACCCACTACCGTTCTACCACACCCACCCTAATTTAGAATCATTGCACTAGGTAATATCTCAGGTACCACTTCAATTCCTTTCTAACTTAGAAATTTCAGAAGTAATAAGATTGTGTGTGTATTAAAAATCCTCTGAAAGATCATTATGAAACTATATAAAGAACTTCTGTAAATCAATTTTAAAAAGGAACAAACCAAAGTAGGCAAAACATATGACAAAAGAAAGTATTAATGACTAGTAAATATGTGAGAAGATGATGAAACTGACATGTAACTAGAAGTTAAAACAATATTGAGATTCAACTATTTACATATCACATTACAATTAAGAAGTTGAATAATAAATAACCTCAAGGATATGGAAAGCCACGTAGCACTATCTATTAAAAAATGTGTGTAACCAAGGAGTCAGCCATTTTCTCTTTTCTGTACACAATAGAAATGCACGTGTAAAAGGACACACACACACATATAATATGTATTGCAACATAACTTATAATAGTGAGTAGTTCAGAAACCATTTGAATGTCATAACAATATGGCTGGATCTTTAAGACAAGAGGAAAGAAAATATAAAACACTATGATATTATTACGTAAATATCTTAGCGTTACAAAATAATACTTTATATTTCTAATTTATTCTATATACATATGTAAATGTATCAAAATCTGGACGATCTCTGGGAAGTGGAAAGGAGGGCACAAGGATGGGTAGGTGATCCTAAAGTACTTTATCCTTTCCTTTATCCTAGAGCTTTACTTTTTTTAAAAATGACAATGTCCTCGTGTAGTATATGTATAACTTAATTAATTTTTAAAGGAGCAGATTAGGGACTTCCCCGGTGGTTTGGGGGTAAAGAATCCACCTTCCAATGCAGGGGACATGTTTTTAATCCCTGGTCGGGGAACTAAGATCCCACATGTTGTGGGGCAGCTAAACCCGCATGCCGCACCTACTGAGCTCATGAGCCTCAACCAGAGAGCCCACGTGCCGCAAACTACAGAGCCCACACTCTGCAGCCTGCACACCACAACTAGAGAGAGAAAACCTGCACACCACAACTAGAGAGAAGCCCGCACGCCAAAACAGAGCCCATGCACCGCAATTTAAGATCCTGCATGCCTCAACAAAGACCCCGCGTGCCACATCTAAGACCCAATGCAGCCAAAAAATGAAGAAAATAATTTTTTTAAAAAAGAAGCAGAATAAAATAAATTATTTGGAGATTCCTGTCCCGCACACACAATATTCTCAGGAGATATGTCACACGTCACACCCACAGTGCCTGCTGAAAACATTCATTCACTTATTCAGTGCATATTTCATAAGTGCCTGCTGTGTACTAAGCCTTGTTCAATCTGGGCAGTGGGAGTACTGCCATGATCAACTGCTCCACACTCTTTTCCACATGCTGTTTCGGCTCACTCATGATTTCTGCCCCCCTTACCCTTATCCTTTGACTTGATGTGGTTTCAGCTTGCCACAGAACCAGCTCCAGAAGGCAGTGTTATGTAGTGGCTAGGAGTGTGGGCTCTGAAGTCAGACTGCCTGGGTTCAATACCAGCTCTGCTACATCCTTTGTCAATTTCTGCACACTATTTTACTTTTCAGTACCTCAATTTTTTCATCTGTAAAATGAGAATGACACTAATCCATAGCATATAGTTTTGAGGATAAATGAGTTAGAACATGAAAAAAGCTTAGAACAATAGCTTAGGACACTAAGCTCCTGACAAATATTAGATGTTATCAGTATTCCAGGAGCCAGCCACAAACTAACTGGTGTCTCAGGTCACATTTTTGAGAGAGAATCCAATCAGCTCAATTCAATTGAGTGTTTTATTCCTTTGTCACTTATGGCCACTAAATTATCTCTTTTCACATCCTGAAGGCCTTACATGATCCAGCTTTGACTGACCTCATCTGACCTCCTCAAGTTCACCTTGGACCACTTATTAAAAGTAATTTATATAAGAAAAATAGAAAGAAAATAGCACTCTGACACTTGTTATAAGACTGGCTATTGTTCCTGTATTTTATACACATGAGATTCTGCTCATCTGAAATAACCCCTTTTTTCTTGAACCATGTGACTGGGTTCCTGTTCCTTGTAACCAAAGAACCTAGAATAGAACAATTCCTTCAAGAAAATGGGTCAAACCCAAAATATCTTCCTGCTCACTGCTTATGCACAACTGTTGTACAGATGACGTATTATGCATAGTCATGATGCTAAAGAGAAGTGAAGAGCGAAAGGCCAAGGTCCTTTTTCATGGTTTAAGAAGGATGAAAGATGCTCTGGGTGATAGTAAAACTGTGTTATTCAGATGCAAAATCCCAGCACCTTTTGTGTGAGAATATGTTTTATTACCTTTTCAAATTCAATTCTCTATCCATTAAATTGAGCCTTGAACGGACTTCGATTTTGCAATATTTTGTTAGTTACAGTGTTAACCTGAAAGTCAAAACTATATTTTGTTTTAAAGTATTCTATAATTCTAATTTCTCAGAAATTTACACTGTTTCCTTGCAGTCTGATAAAGTGAAATTTTGTCTGTTTTCTACAACGATAGGAATGGTTTGGGCATCCCCCTTACCTGTTCAGACATACACATAGCCTGCTTAACAGCAACTTTGCCCATATTAAGAAATAAAAATCTTTCTCCCTGGAGTCAGTGACTGGCAGCTTCTCTGCCTCAAGGACATTGTCTATGTCTTTTTTAACTCAGTCAGCTCAGCACCACGCCAGTGCCCTGCACAGACAGATGCCTCATAAATGCTTTTGAATCGACTAAGATAGACAGAAAATGCAATGTCTTTCCTCCCCACTTCACCTGCTGCCTTAAGCAGGGAAAATCAGTAGGGACATGTTGAGAGAGGGAAAGATTAAGGCAGAACTTAGATGCAGAGCCTGGCATTTTAAATAATAATGAAATTTTCTGAGAAGAATCTTACTAAAATCCACATGTATTCCCACTAGGAAATATTACAGATGATAAATTAAGTACAATTGCATTTTCCCAATTCCCAGGCATAACACATCTGTCTCAATATATTCAGAAATACTCAGTGGTATTCAGAAATCAAAAAGAGGGTGGAGAATAAATAACTGCATGTTTTTAAGGACTTAATGAAATATTTACAGACTATTTCAGGCTTGTATTAAAAGTTATTACTCTTTGGTTGGTAAGTGTGACTTCCAGGGGACAATATTATTCTACTACATCCCCAAATTCTATAGTTATTAGTTATCTCCTACAAGAAACCATCTTCCATTGACAAGAGATAGGATGAATAGTCTAATCATTGAAACGATTCCATAAATTTCAACTTGAAAGCTCTGTTGGAGTCCATTACCCAAATCAGAGTTTTAAAGTTTGTTATAGGACTGTCAGAATTATAGCTAAGGATTGCTGAATTCCATGGGCACATCAAAACAAGCTTCACCCTCATCTTGCAGTATATGTGATTATGAATTGCAGAAGGAAACGATGAAAAAGAAGTGTTGTACTTCTTGCCACACCAATGTTCTCCTCTTTTGTCTTCCTGTTACAAATGTCTGTAAAGCTAATAAAAATGCAAGTCTAGATTAAGACCCTAACAAATGAATGTTGCTTTTCTAAAATGAAATAAATTATGTTTAAAATGTTGTTTCCAAATATGTGAAAAGTTTTGAAACATGCAGTTAAATTTGAATAGATAGATAGACAGACAGATAGATAGATAGGGAGATAAACAATAGCCAAATACCTGTTTGTATGAGCTGGAGTATAAATAAAGTAAATTGCTCCATCTGTTGGCTGTATTTGGAAACAACTCTAATTCTGAACTCCAAAGAAAGATGGTCATAATTGCGAACTACCTCCAAAGCTCAGAAAAAAGCTACACCCAGCATACAGCAAAAAATGTCAGCCCACCCCCATTCAAAGCCTTCAGGGTCCACAAGAAAGCACTTGATATTGTAGCACTAATGGAGTTCAAAGGCATCGAATCTTACCAAGTGTTTTTCTGCCCTGCTACTGACATATCAAGAGAAAAGAGTAAAACTAATATCAGAAAACAGTAAAACTCATACTCTGGACACCACGACAAATACTGAAATTTGACATTGTAAAATCCAAAGGTCATTCGCACAAACAGACTTGCTGGGCTCACAGCACTCTCAGCTCATGTTCTGGTAAGAGAAGTTCACAAGTCAGCAAGTTTATAAATCTTTGCAGCAACCTGATGCTTAATAGCATGTAATAAGTTTGAATACACTTTAAAAAAAAAGTCTCCAGATTTGAAATTTGAGGCCTGTGTTGCTCTCTACCTATAATCTGGGCTTCATAGTTATTTCCCCCAAAGCTTTAATCTAGTACTCTTCAAAAAAAATACATAAATCCATAATTAACAGCTTTCAGCAATATCACTCATTCTATCATTCAAAATGTGAAAGTTGTCCCATATTTTCCTTGCTGACTAGTCCTCCTTCTGAAACTGGTAATATACATTTCTCTCTTACTATTAAATTAGGTGAGGAGTTCTGCTATCTCAAGATGCTTGAAAACTACCCTGTATTGAGTCCCTCCCATCAGGAAACTTGCTCAAGCCTCTTACATAGCCTCATCCACCAGAGGGCAGACAGCAGAAGGAAGAACTACAATCCTGCAGCCTGTGGAACAAAAACCACATTCACAGAAAGATAGACAAGATAAAAAGGCAGAGGGCTATGTACCAGATGAAGTAACAAGGTAAAACCCCAGAAAAACAACTAAATGGATTGGAGATAGGCAACCTTCCAGAAAAAGAATT
The DNA here is from genome assembly GCF_964341445.2 of Mesoplodon mirus. Lineage (NCBI taxonomy): Eukaryota > Metazoa > Chordata > Mammalia > Artiodactyla > Ziphiidae > Mesoplodon > Mesoplodon mirus. Next base: position 51,056,288 of record NC_138984.1, read on the forward strand.
CAGAATAATGATAGTGAAGATGATCCAGGACCTCAGAAAAAGAATGGAGGCAAAGATTGAGAAGGTGCAAGAAATGTTTAACAAAGACCTAGAAGAATTAAAGAACAAACTGAGATGAACAATACAATAACTGAAGTGAAAACTACACTAGAAGGAATCAATAGCAGAATAACTGAGGCAGAAGAACGGATAAGTGACCTGGAGCACAGAATGCTGGAATTCACTGCTGCAGAACAGAATAAAGAAAAAAGAATTGAAAGAAATGAAGACAGGCTAAGAGACCTCTGAGACAACATTAAATGCAACAACATTCCCATTATAGGGGTCCCAGAAGGAGAAGAGAGAGAGAAAGGACTCAAGAAAATATTTGAAGAGATTATAGTTGAAAACTTCCCTAACATGGGAAAGGAAATAGCCACCCAAGTCCAGGAAGTGCAGCGAGTCCCATACAGGATAAACCCAAGGAGAAACATGCCAAGACACAGAGTAATCCAACTGGCAAAAATTAAAGACAAAGAAAAATTATTGAAAGAAGCAAGGGAAAAATGACAAATAACATATGAGGGAACTCCCATAAGGTTAACAGCTGATTTCTCAGCAGAAACTCTACAAGCCAGAAGAGAGTGGCATGATATACTTAAAGTGATGAAAGGGAAGAGGCTACAACCAATATTACTCTACCCAGCAAGGATTTCATTCAGATTCAATAGAGAAATCAAAAGCTTAATAGACAAGCAAAAGCTAAGAGAATTCAGCACCACCAAACCAGCTCTACACCAAATGTTAAAGGAACTTCTCTAAGTGGGAAACACAAAAGAAAAAAAGGACCTACAAAAACAAACCCAAAACAATTAAGAAAATGGTAATAGGAACATACATATCAATAATTACCTTAAACATGAATGGATTAAATGCTCCAACCAAAAGACACAGGCTTGCGGAATGGATACAAAAACACGACCCATATATATGCTGCCTACAAGAGACCCAATTCAGTCCTAGGGACACAAACTGACTGAAAGTGAGGGGATGGAAAAAGATATTCCATGCAAATGGAAATCAAAAAAAGCTGGAGTAGCAATACTCATATCAGAAAAAAAGATTTTAAAATAAAGAATGTTGCAAGAGACAAGGAAGGACACTATGTAATGATCAAGGGATCAATCCAAGAAGAAGATATAACAATTATAAATATATATGCACCCAAGATAGGAGCACCACAATACAGAAGGCAACTGCTAACAGCTCTAAAAGAGGAAATCGACAGTAACACAATAATAGTGGGGGACTTTAACACCTCACTTACACCAATGGACAGATCATCCAAAATGAAAATAAATAAGGAAACAGAAGCTTTAAATGACACAATACACCAGATAGATTTAACTGATATTTATAGGAAATTCCATCCAACAACAGCAGATTACACTTTCTTCTCAAGTGTGCACAGAACATTATCCAGGATACATCACATCTTGGGTCACAAATCAAGTCACAGTATATTTTAAAAAATTGAAATCATATCAAGCATCTTTTCTGACCACAACGCTATGAGATTAGAAATGAATTACAGGGGAAAAAATGTAAAAAACACAAACACATGGAAGGTAAACACTACGTTACTAAATAACCAAGAGATCACTGAAGAAATCAAAGAGGAAATCAAAAAATACCTAGAGACAAATGACAATGAAAACACGATGATCCAAAACGTATAGGATGCAGCAAAAGCTGTTCTAAGAGGGAATTTTATAGCTATACAATCCTACCTCAAGAAACAAGAAAAATCTTAAATAAACAATCTAACCTTACACCTAAAGGAACTAGAGAAGAAGAACAAATGAAACCCAAAGTTAGCAGAAGGAAAGAAATCATAAAGATCAGATCAGAAATAAATGAAATAGAAACAAAGAAAACAAAAGCAAAGATCAATAAAACTAAAAGGTGGTTCTTTCAGAAGATAAACAAAATTGATAAACCATTAGCCACACCCATCAAGAAAAAGAGGGAGAGGACTCAAATCAATAAAATTAGAAATGAAAAAGGAGAAGTTACAATAGACACCGCAGAAATACAAATCATCCTAAGAGACTACTGCAAGCAACTCTATGCCAATAAAATGGACAACCTGGAAGAAATGGACAAAGTCTTAGAAAGTTATAACCTTCCAAGACTGAAACAGGAAGAAATAGAAAATATGAACAGACCAATCACAAGTAATGAAATTGAAATTGTGATGAAAAATCTTCCAACAGACAGAAGTCCAGTACCAGAGAGCTTCACAGGCGAATTCTATCAAACATTTAGAGAAGAGCTAACCCTCATACTTCTCAATCTCTTCCAAAAAATTGTGGATGAAGGAACACTCCCAAACTCATTCTATGAGGCCACCATCACCCTGATACCAAAACCAGACAAAGATACTACAAAAAGGAAAATTACAGACCAATATCATTGATGAATAGATGCAAAAATCCTCAACAAAATACTAGCAAACAGAATCCAACATATTAAAAGGATCATACACCATGATCAAGTTGGATTTATCCCAGGGATGCAAGGATTCTTCAATATACATAAATCAACCAATGTGATAAACCATATTAACAAGCTGAAGAATAAAAACCATATGATCATCTCAATAGATGCAGGAAAAGCTTTTGACAAAATTCAACACGCATTTATCATAAAAACTCTCCAGAAAGTGAGCATAGAGGGAACCTACTTCAACATAATAAAGGCCATACATGACAAATGCACAGCAAACATCATTCTCAATTTTGAAAAACTGAAATCACTTCCTCTAAGATCAGGAACAAGACAAGGATGTCCACTCTCACCACTATTATTCAACATAGTTTTGGAAGTCCTAGCCACAGCAATCAGAGAAGAAAAAGAAATAAAAGGAATGCAAATTGGAAAAGAAGAAGTAAAACTGTCACTGTTTGCAGATAACATGATACTATACATAGAGAATCCTAAAGATGCCACAAGAAAACTACTGGAGTTAATCAATGAATTTGGTAAAGTTGCAGGGTACAAAATTAATGCACAGAAATCTGTTGCATTCCTATACACTAATGATGAAAAATCTGAAAGAGAAATTAAGGAAACACTCCCATTTACCATTGAAACAAAAAGAATAAAATACCTAGGAATAAACCTACATAGGGAGACAAAAGACCTTTACGCAGAAAAGTATAAGACACTGATGAAAGAAATTAAAGATGATAGAAACAGATGGAGCGATATACCATGTTCTTGGATTGGAAGAATCAGTATTATGAAAATGAGTATACTACCCAAAGCAATCTACAGATTCAATGCAATCCCTATCAAATTACCAATGGTATATTTGATGGAACTAGAACAAAAAATCTTAAAATTTGTATGGAGACACAAAAGACCCCGAATAGCCAAAGCAGTCTTGGGGGAAAAAAACGGAGCTGGAGGAATCAGATTCCCTGACATCAGACGATGCTACAAAGCTACAGTAATCAAGACAGTATGGTACTAGCACAAAAACAGAAACATAGATCAATGGAAAAAGATAGAAAGCCCAGAGATAAAACCATGCAGCTATGGTCAACTAATCTATGACAAAGGAGGCAAGGATATACAGTGGAGAAAAGACAGTCTCTTCAATACGTGGTGCTGGGAAAACTGGACAGCTACATGTAAAGGAATGAAATTAGAACACGCCTTAACACTATACACAAAAATAAACTCAAAATGGATTAGAGACCTAAATGTGAGACCGGACACTATAAAACTCTTAGAGGGAAACATCGGAAGAACACTCTTTGACATAAATCACAGCAAGATCTTTTTTGATCCACCTCCTAGAGTAATGGAGATAAAAATAAAAATCAATAAATGGGACCTAATGAAACTTAAAAGCTTTTGCACAGCAAAGGAAACCATAAACAAGATGAAAAGACAACCTTCAGAATGGGAGAAAATATTTGCCAATGAATCAATGGACAAAGGATAAATCTCCAAAATACATAAACAGCTCATGCAGCTCAATATTAAAAAAAAAAGAACCCAATCCAAACATGGACAGAAGACCTAAATAGACATTTCTCCAAAGAAGACATACAGATGGCCAAGAAGCACATGAAAAGCTGCTCTACATCACTGATTATTAGAGAAATGCAAATCAAAACTACCATGAGGTATCACCTTACACCAATTAGAATGGGCATCATCAGAAAATCTACAAATAGCAAATGCTGGAGAGGGTGTGGAGTAAAGGGAACCCTCTTGCACTGTTGGTGGGAATGTAAATTGATACAGTCACTATGGAGAACAGTATGGACCTTCCTTAAAAAACTGAAAATAGAATTGCCATATGACCCAGCAATCCCACTACTGGGCATATAGCCAGTGAAAACCATAATTCAAAAAGACACATGCACCCCAATGTTCATTTCAGCACTATTTACAATAGCCAGGTCATGGAAGCAACCTAAATGTCCATCGACAGATGAATGGATAAAGAAGATGTGGTACATATATACAATGGAATATTACTCAGACATAAAAGGGGACAAAACTGGGTCATTTGTAGAGACGTGGATGGATCTAGAGACTTTCATACATAGTGAAGTGAGTCAGAAAGAGAAAAACAAATATCGTATATTAACGCATATATGTGGAACCTAGAAAAATGGTACAGATTACCCGGTTTGCAGGGCAGAAATTGAGACACAGATGTAGAGAACAAACGTATGGACACCAAGGGGGGAAAGCAGCAGGGTGGCGGAAGGGTGATGTGATGAATTGGGCTATTGGGATTGACATGTATACACTGATGTGTATAAAATTGATGACTAATAAGGACATGTTGTATAAAAAAAATAAATAAAATAAAATTCAAAAGAAAACTACCCTGCATTAATATTAAATCTTTTTTAATTTTTCTTTCTTGTTCAATAGCTGAAGCATTTTTGAAACATTTTATCTTTGTTTCCTTTCCTACATTAAATCACATCTTGAACAATTCAATTACAAGTTCACATGAATGATCTGAACTTGGGTTTTGTTGTTTATGATGCCACTGGAACTCATCAACTCTACTGCATTCAGTACAAGGAGCGCATTACTCTTTACCCAGTAATAGCGTCTTGTGAGGCTTTGGCTTAATGCAGGATTCTGGTTTATCTGTAAAATCTTTTTCTTTACTAGCATATTTTTCATGTAGTGAACTTGAATCATTTTTCTGTTCTATTATGAAGTACTAAAGTAACTTGTATCTTATTGCAAAGAAGAAAATAACTTATCCTTTGAAGTTCAAGTTTTGTATTGAATATGCTCTATTAGATGCAGTTTTCCAACTGGATGTGACAATGGAGGACAAATGTTCTTGTCAATGATTCTTTTCAAGATGATTTCATCCTTCCCAAAAAGCAAGTTATAGTTAGTGATTACTTTGGGGGAAAAGTCATTTTTTCGCTCAACATTTTCCTCAACTCTGACATTTTCTTACTTTTTTGTGTTTATTATTTGAAATCTCTCCATTATTTCAACAGCTTTTTGAAATAGAATTCAGCCCAACAATTTAATAAATGTTACTAAATTTCTGCCTTCCATGAGCTTATAATCTAACAGAAAGAAAAATGCAAAACCAGCTCTTACAATGAGGTAAGAACAACAGTGGAGACATCCTGAGTGCAATGGCCATCGTTGCAGCCTTTACTGTGTGGGAAAGATATCAGAAAGCAGGAGAGTAGAGCTGAGCTTGCTCTTGAAAGCTGGACAGGAATTCACCCCCTGACGAAGGAGAGATGAGGATGGGGTTTCAGACAAAGAAAAAGCATGTGAAAAACCCAAGATGTGAAAGAATATGAAAAGGTTCCTCTTTACAATTCCCAATTCCTGTGACATTTCAGATGAAAGGTCTACATGGAAAACTGATTTTCTAGTAATGTTAAATATAAAACAAGGCCTCCTGGGCTTCCCTGGTGACACAGTGGTTGGGAATCTGCCTGCTAATGCCGGGGACATGGGTTCGAGCCCTGGTCTGGGAAGATCCCACACGCTGCGGAGCAACTAGGCCCGTGAGCCACAACTACTGAGCCTGGGCATCTGGAGCCTGTGCTCCACAACGAGAGGCCACGATAGTGAGAGGCCCGTGCACCGCGATGAAGAGTGGCCCCCACTTGCCACAACTAGAGAAAGCCCTCGCACAGAAATGAAGACCCAACACAACCAAAAATAAATAAATAAATAAATAAATAAATAAATAAATAAAAAGCCAAGCATCGAAGCCCTTAAAAAAAAAAAAAAAAAAAGCCTCCTAATAAACTAAGGAAAGTTTAAAGCTTCATAAATTAAATACCTTTTAGTAAACATGTCTTCACACAAAATTTTTACAAATAAAAAAATAAAATAAAATTTTTATGTTATATATTCAACAGCATTATATAAAGGTTTGTAGTTTTCTGTACATGGTCAGTCTCGGGGGGAGGGGGGGGTTCCCTGAAAGAATCACTAGGTACTATGGAGTATACTTTAATGTAATTTAAAACAGTATCAAAAAAAGCAGTAAAGACAAATTCTTGTGGATTTAGCTGGGAAAAAAAAACTGGCTTTGCTTTGTACCCAAAGTAATTTGTAGGTATGTTGGATAGCAGGGCGATAACCCTGTCAATGACTTTATTTCCTAAAAGAAAGTAGGTAATTAGATGTTCTTTTTGCTTTTATTAGGATAGACACAATTGGTAATTTCTGCATTTATTTTCATAGGAAGTTTCACTTGATTCTTAGCTTGTGGCACCTGGTACTGTTGCAATTGAGATTTAATGATGAGGAAATGAATAGAAACGTGCTAAACACTCCTGGAAATAAATGCATGCACTTTAGTGCCACTAAGTGATTGGGAGGTTTGACAACTTATGGCATGAGGGCCCCCGCATTTACACTGTGTGACATATAGTGGCAGCGTTCCATGATCATGAAATCTGCATCACATTTCCATCAATTTTCCCTGTGAGTGTGGGAGTGGAGGGCAGAAAGTGATGCATTTCAAATATATATGTATTTTACTTTTTATTAGGAAAATTTCAAACATATATAGAAGAAAAGAGATTATAAGCAACAAAGCCAAGTGTGCCTCACTTGGCTACAAGAGGTAACCCCTCTTGTTACCCCTATTCCAAATAATTTCTGAAGCAAATTCCATACATCAGATCATTTTCTGTGTAAACATTTTTGTATATATCTCTAAAATGTAACTGTTTTCAAAATAAAACATAATTATCAAAAGATTTTTTAAAGTATTAGAGGCTAATTTTTACATGACTTCTATATCTAATATATGTCTTATATAATCAATAAATAATTCTCAGACATAAAGAAACTCATTAGCTAAACAGACCTTCAATAACAAATTATCTGTAGAGTATATATAGACAGAGTATATATACAGGGAGAAGAAGAGCATAGTATAGTTTTGTGTGTGTGTGTTTGTGTGTGTGTGTGTGTGTGTGTGTATGTAGTCATTACGTATTTACTTAAAATATATGGTGAATGACAAACGGTAACATGTATTTTTTTCCCAATGGTAGCTAGCATAGATTGGCAGTTTTGTGGATTACTATAGAGCAGAAACTAGAACCCCACTCCCATAGAGTGCCAATGAACTGCATTCACTCAAGTACTGTGGACAAAATTCATACCCGTCGCATGAATTTGATTAAAGCTGGAATGGCTGTAAATGGCAGAAGGAAACTCCCTCCTCCCTCTACTGTGCACTGCAAGTTCATATAGCATACAAAAAAGAGTTGAGATATACTGGCCTAAGATATGAATTCTCCTTCCCAAAAGAGTTTTAATGACATATAGATGATAAATGTATGCATCAGGTCATATGTATAATGAATTAAATTGTCCTTTGACAATTTTAACTCAATATTAAATTGACCGTTTTGAAAAGTGTAGGATTCTCACGTTGTAAATTAATATTTTGGAGCATATGGAGCTGGCTGAGTGTTAAAATAATAGTCTCTCAGCCTTGCTTTGTGGGTGCCAGTGAGCTATGATAGAAAGCTTATCAATCTGTGAATCACTTTGTATGTAAATACAGCTTTGTACCACCAGATCATTTAGTAGGTCTATAAATGAAACCACTGTAATTGTTCGATTGTCCTACAGATTAAGATCTTAGCAAATGGGAAAAGAAAATATGTGACACCATTAAAAATAGCCATTCATAAGAAGTAGTTTTTGAAACAACTGCTAGAGACAAGTAGAAGCCATAAATTGCAGAAGTGAGTTAAATGAATCTTGATGTGATGACAGTCGGTGATTTGCCAAGAGGAGGCTACCAAGAAGAGAGGGAAGAGAGCTCTGTGTGCAATTCATCTCCCAACCAGATGTCTTTGTCTCCTTGGAAAACAGGTACCAGGGTGTTTTTTAATCAAGATATTGTGTGGTTCTTTCTCTACTTTTATCTATTATGAGCTATAAAGATAAAAATGAAAATACCAAAACTGAAATTTTGAAAAGCCAACCAAAAAGGCATTACAGTTTTGTGGAATGAATGTTAGATGAAGAACCAAGGTCTGAGCTCAGACCTGACACCGATTCTTCCCCTATTAGAGTAAACATTCCCTGGTGGAATACTTTCAGGCAGCTGTCAGTGACTACGTGGAAACCTCTCTCCTTGGCCTGCCCTCCTAACTCCACTGAGTCTCCTGCTGGGCCTTTCCACCTGCTTTTTCTATCAACAGGGCTACACCAGATTAGCCAGTTTTATATGTATCTGAATCTCCTCTTTGCAAAGAACCAGGTAAGCCCATTAAGGGTGCCATCTGTTTGGGTCTTCATTTACTCATTCATCAACATTTACTCAGTTGAGCATCTACTATGTGCCAGGAACTCTGTTAGGTGCTGGGAATGCAGTAGTAAACAAGACAGATACAGTCTCTGCTTTAATGTGGATTACATTTTAACAAGGGATGCAGTTTAATTGTGATATCTCCTACAAAGGAAACTACAAAATATAACAGGGGAACCAATTATAATAAATGCTACAAAGGGAAACAATATAAAGAAAAATACAGACCAGTGCTTTTGAAACTAAAGTTACGTCTCATTAGTGGAGCATGAAATCAATTTCATGAGACAAGAACAGCATGTTTTTATTTAATGGAATGAATTGGTATAGAAAGAAACTGAAAAGGAAATACTAGAGTATATCACATATAATCAGAAGTACTGCTTCAAGAATCAACACATAGATGAATGCTGGAATGAAATGGTAAAAAATGTATTTCTTCCTGTGGGTCATGGTGGAAACGTTTTCAGGCCATTGATTTAGACACACCATATAGACTGTAGCAGAATGCTTATTATTGCCTGTTCCAACCACAGCTACAGTGGAGGCTACCACACTCAAGTCTACATGACCATCCTCCACAATTCTTTTTTTTTTTTTTTTTTTTTTTTGCGGTACGCGGGCCTCTCACCGTTGTGGTCTCTCCCGTTGCGGAGCACAGGCTCCAGACGCACAGTCTCAGTGGCCATGGCTCACGGGCCTAGCCGCTCCGCAGTATGTGGGATCTTCCCAGACCAGGGCACGAACCCATGTCCCCTGCATTGGCAGGTGGACTCTCAACCACTGCGCCACCAGAGAAGCCCAACACAATTCTTGAATGTGTCTGATGAGTCAGGAATGGGACCCTGAGCTAAGTCAAGCCAATGTATTATTAATAATCAGATTTATCTGTAAGGATTTTGGAATTGAGGCACTGGAAGTCTGAGCCCATCAGATGTAGGCATTTGAGCTAACGGATCATGTAAAATCGATGTTGAGATGGCCATATGGGTCCCTATGCAAGATGAATAAGCACAGGAAGCCAACTCTGAGAGAAGAGAATAGAAAAACACCCACAGAGAAGGAAAGACATAGCAAGGAATCTCATCTCTTGACCTCAGGTTTAGAAGCTCAACTCTACTTATTTATTCTTCTCAGATTCCACAAGCTCTTAGTATTTTTCAGTGAATAATTTTCACTTGAGCTATTTGAAGAGGTTAATTTGCTTACAAATAAGAGTCCTTCCTGGAAAGGATTGTTTATGTTAACTTTTGATTGCTATCAATGTCAGCGATAATAAAGTATTCACCAGAAAATGGTCAGAATGTCATTTATTGAAAAAGAAACCAGGGAAAGAAAACTATTCATTCAATCAAAGAGACTTTGCAAGCAACTCCTCAATCATTTTCTGTCTAATATCTAGATTGAGAATTTTCAGCCTTTTGGACTGTATCCTTCCATAATAAATGATTTTCTACATTGGTTTCAAAGTATTCTCAGCAGTACAGTGATCCATTTTTAGATACAGAGCAGAGAAAATTGTTCCCTTCCAGGTCACTCCTATGTTAATGACACATCCACAATAATCTGAATGAACTAAACTGATACATTCAGTGTTCACTTACAAGAGTCTGTCTGTTGCCTTTATTGTGAATGGCACAATAGCTCAAAAACGAAGATGCCACTGATAGATGACACCCTTGTGTTCATTCTCTTTGAGCTTTGTTTCCTACTTGAACTTGATTACAACTGACAGCCATTGAGGAATATAAAAACATCCATTCTCCCTTTAGTCATTCAGGCACATAATGAGTTTCAACAAAACACAGAGGAATCCAAGAATCTGCATCACCCAGAGACCGCCCTTGAAATGAAGCCTTACCTTTTATTAGAACAAAATGTTATCCACATTAAGAGGAAAGTTTTAAATGTGTTCATTGCAGGTGAGACTTTATTTAGACTTATCCCATTTTTCCTGTGCTTATGATATGTAAATTCAAAGACATCAAAACTGTTGAGTAAAGCACAGAAAATGTTTTCCCTTAAGGGTAGGGGATGGATGGAGTGTATTGTAGATTAATCCCACATTAGAAAAGACAAATTTTCCAAGCCGACTTCTGAAAATAACATCTTATCAGCCTAAAAGAAATCAAGGAGTGTAAGGGCATAAAATAAAGAATAAAAAACTGTAAGAAAGAAGAAAAATCAGTCTAGACAAAGAGTTGTGTTCTGACCAACTACACAATTGCATTAGAGTCTGGCTGGATAAGCCTTGATGCTAATATAACCAAAGCTGGATGTCTCTCTCTCTCAGGTCAGTCAATTCCCTCCACATCCTCAGACTAGATCCCAACCATACCAACCATCTTACCAACACATGTAGGATGCTAAAAGAGAGTAAAGCCCAATGCTTTCATCAAGAAATAATTAAACTTAGTCCTCATCAAAATCAAATGCAGCATCATAGTGTGTAAATAATAACTAATTATTGTTAGAGCAAAATAAAATTTTATAACCTTATTCATCATTTATGAAGCATCAAGAAGCATCTGAGAAATATACAAAATTGTCTATTATTTTAACTTCCTTTTTTTCCTACTTAGTGTATTCTATAGAAACAATAGAGAATGTGAGTGCCTAACTGCCCTGGTATAGGACCAATAACTCCAACGTGGTTCTACAGAGCTTCAGTTTAAAGCGAGAGGAGAGGTATTATTAGCCTGGAGCTTCCCCCAACCGATCACATTTTCCTCTTATTCCCAGGATTCATTCTAGACCTGGTCTGAATTCTATACTACACTCAAGAAGAATTAAAGGTGTCTGGATTCCTAGGTGATTAGAATGAACTCAGTATCCAGTATTAATCCTGTCCGACCCCAAGCAGGAACAAACTAAAGGTCATTTAACTAAGTTAGGGAGGGTCCACAAAACTCAGGCCAGAGCTTTCCTTTCCAGTCATAGATCTCTTACGTTAGGACTGCAAGTCAAATAAAAGCATGAAAAATATCCAATGTCAATCAGATACCATTTTAATATTCCTGAGCCACTAAAAATAGGAAAAATGAAGATTCTAAGCTTTCATCAGATTTAAATCTCTTTAAATTTATTCAGAAAAGATATTTTATACCTTAGAATCTCATTAAGTTTAAAAGTGAGTTAGAAGGGAAAGATATGTACATATCTCAGAAGATAAAGAAATGTAAAATCTATCAAGTTATTACCCTGATTAAAGCTTGTAGACTTCTCTGAGCATACTGAAGAATTAAGCAATCTGTAAAACTCAAATCCATGGTCATGAGCTATATGATCATCCTGCTTGAGTCACTGAGTTATTGATTTAGCAACTATAAATGTGGCTCAGGGGCTTCCCTGGTGGCACAGTGGTTGAGAGTCCGCCTGCCGATGCAGGGGACACGGGTTCATGCCACAGTCCGGGAAGATCCCACATGCCACCGAGCAGCTGGGCCCGTGAGCCATGGCCGCTGAGCCTGCGTGTCTGGAGCCTGTGCTCCACAACGGGAGAGTGCACAACAGTGAGAGGCCCACGTACCGAAAAAAAAAAAAGAAAAAAATGTGGCTCAGTATGTCCCATCAAGTCTCCAACAGGAATCCGAACAGTGAGCAGACACAAATGTCTGGTCAAAGTAACTTGAGTTAACTGGGATGGTAACGCCTGACTTAAGGAGTTCACATTTTCAACCCCAAGAAGATTTAAAAGTAAGTATGGAAATGTTTAAGAGAATTAAAACCATGATATTAATATTTTTTGCGTTAGAAAGGAGTCTGTCCATACTTGGTATTTTCCATACTTGTAATGATTTTTGTTTTGTTATGGGGTTTTTTTTTGCGGTACACGGGCCTCTCACTGTTGTGCACTCTCCCGTTGTGGAGCACAGGCTCCCGACGCGCAGGCTCAGCGGCCATGGCTCACGGGCCCAGCCGCTCCGTGGCATGTGGGATGTTCCCGGACTGGGGCACGAACCCGTGTCCCCTGCATCAGCAGGCAGACTCTCAACCACTGTGCCACCAGGGAAGCCCCCGTACTTGTAGTGTTTAAAAGAATTAGACCTATTAGAGTGACAGCCTTTTGATTCCAATTTAAAATATGTAATTGAATGATTGATTTAGACTAATGATTTTAAGTTGATATAATACGAACTTTGTAAAAAGCATTGAGCATCTGTGTTCACCATATTTCTAAGTTTAACTTTTTAGAGTTACAAAAAACTGTCAGTATTTGGAAAGATTTATTAGGTCAAAGGAGCATGTAAAAAGAAAATAAAGTATATTAAATATATAGAGGCAGTTTATAATATTTGAATGCGTTTAACTAAATTAGGCCAAATATTAACCAAAGCCTCTTTAAATGTAATTAACATCTTCTGAACTTATAAACCAAATGATAAGATGTGCAAGCTAAACTTAAAAACCTAACAAAGAACTAGGTATTATGAATTTTTAAGCCAAAAGTAAACTTCTGAATAATAGTCTCTGCCCATAAAAATCAGACTGAATACCAAAAGTTTCACATAAAGCATTTTGGACTCAGGAACTCTAAAGTGTAGACATTGGGAAATTCCTCCTGGGGAATTATAATCTTTAGGATTAATTATAACCCTGATTGCTATTTTTATCAGAGTCTAAGAATGAATCTTTCGTAGCACAGCATGGGCAGGGTGATTGTGTATGATGAGTATTTAATACCTCACATCTAAAACCAATGCTCTGGGACTTCCTTGGTGTTCCAGTGGTTGAGAATCCGCCTTCCATTCAGGGGGCGTGGGTTCAATCCCTGGTCCGGGAACTAAGATCCCACATGCTGCGGGACAACTAAGCCCACGCGCTGCAACTAGAGAGAAGCCCATGCGCCACGAAGAAGAACCCGCGTGCCCCAGCAGAAGATCCCAAGTGCCAACGAAGATCCCAAGTGCCACAACTAAGACCCGATGCAGCCAAATAAATAAATAAATAAATATTTTAAAAGTAAAAAGTAAATAAAACAATAAAACCAATGCTCTATGTTCATGGGATTTCAATCTAATATTCACAAGCCACGGGAAATGGAGCAAAACTGAAATCACACAGATCATAATGACTTCTGGGAACTCTATGTAGCCCAGTACAGCTGACCATAGAGTACAAAGAAGGACAACTTTAACCTCATAATATATTTAAACACAGAGATCAGAAATCCAGGAACATAGGATTATTTTAGAGCTATAAGCAACCTCAGAGAGATTATCTATTTCATTTTATCAGTAACAGAACTGCCTGTCTTCAGTCTCATAGCTAGTTAAATGCAGAGCCTGAATTAGAACCTACAGCTCTGTAATATATTGCTAAATATTTTCAACTACTAGAACAACACAGGTTTCCAATAGAACACTTGGCAATTCTTAACAGAAATGCAAAAACAATTACAGTACCATAACTAACAAATAAAACAAGATAACAGCAAATGGTGCTTGAAAATATGTCGACAACAACTGGTGGAGTCCTCAGAGGAGTTTGGAAAAGAACCCTTCAGATCTGCTCAACAGTAGAAAGAGAATAACCAGGAATGCAAAGAATATTTTCAATCTGGAATAATCCACATACAGATACTAAGTATCTCCTCACACATGAAAGGAAATAAGAAAGAAAGTAGGAAAAGTACTGACACCCCTTGCCTGGTCCAGGAAGTCTGGCAGGGTTGTGTTTCCAAACATTTGTCATTCCATTTCAATCTTCACAATTTTGGCCATATCCTCATCACTCTTGTGTCCTATTATTTACTTAATATTTTTCCATAAGTTGAATTTAGCTTTTTCCTATGTGATAACATACTTGGACTCACAAGTTTGAGTTATACTTTTACTAATACACATTAAAATACATTTCTATTGATTTGTCTTATTTTTTCCATGCCTCAGCTTAAATCACCACACACACCTCTAGTGATATGTATAAAAGAGCCCTATACATAGGAAAGCACCAGCAAGTAGAGAAATGCTGCCTTTGATGAGGAATTGCCAAATGTACAAAAGTTTTCTCCAGTCCCCAGCAAGAAAGACAAGTCTGCATTTGGCCCTCCTCTAAAAGAACCATTTACACTAAAAGTGCAGTTCAGCAAACATGAGCACTTACTTCATGTCAAGTCCAGTACTGTGCCCTGTTGGTACCAAAGATTCATCCTTGCTCTCCAGGAACCTCGAGTTCAATGCCAAATGAATAGATTCTCTTGGGGGAAAAGTACCCACCATATCTTAATAAATATTCGTATTATGACCAAACCTCAGCATCTACTTCCTCTGGAGACCCATTAGAGTACCAAAGCCAATCCCTGACAAAGCAGACTGAGGAGCACGGAATTAAACTTTCCCAAAAAGGAGTCAGGCGGGAGCAATCCTGTATGATATATTAAGTTCTAAAACAGGTAATGAAACAATGTGTACAATGGGAGCATAATTATACAAATATATGTATATTTATGCATAAAATAAAGATTAGAAGGAAGTACACCAACATATCAAAATATTAACAGTAATTATCTCTGCATGTTAGAATTGCACGTGAGTTTTGTTTTCTTATAATTTTCATGTTGTACAAATTTTTTTCAGTGAGCTGCTTTTTGAATATCAGAAATAAATCTTTTTACTTTAATCTTTGTTTCCCATTTACTTGAGACTTTTTATTAAAGAGGTTTTGTTGTGTTCGTTTTTACTTTTTTTATAAAGAAAAGAAAAAGGAACGAGGCTTTTAAAGAGTTTAACCACTTGTTCTCTGTAATGGCCTCACCATTTTCTGCTTCATGTCTTTGCCATTCCCTCTGACTCAAAAGCATTTTCCTTCATCTCCATATGTAATATCTTCATCTCCATATGAAAATATCTACGGGGTCTTCCATGAAGCTCAAAGTTAGAAGCAACTTCTTCCTCTGAAATTTCGTAGCACCTTATTTTTAACTTATTTATGACAATCACTTTCTAACATTTTGAACATGAAAAACAGACTCACAAAATTTTAGAGTCCAAAGAGATCATAAAAAACACTTCATTCAACCTACTTTGCAAATGGGGAAACTGAGGCTTGATTAAATTATGTGATATACTCCAATTTGCACAGTGAGTAGATGTAGCATCAAGGCCAGATGCCAGGCTCTATCCAGGATCCTAGGTTCTTGTTCTTTCTATTTACAGAGTGGTGCCAATTTGGAACTAGGGGTTAAATATTTTTCCTAAGTTGAATGGCAAACTTTGTCAACTAAGAGTTTTATGTTACTTTTCCCCCAATGAGTTAACCAAATGTTTAATAATTATGTCTGGTACAGCATGAGGTAGCCATGAATTGATTTAGTTTCTCCTTCTCTTTCTTCTTGCTCCAGTGTAGCCTCTGGAAAAAAAATAGTCCATAAAGCTAGAGACATTAATTTGGGTATCAAACAGATGAGCACTCCATCTTAAGCAAAAAGAGAAGGCATTTTAAAATCTGATAAAAAATCATCTCTACCCACTCTTTCCCAATTATTTCATTTAAATGTTAATTTAAATGTTAATATAAAGGAAATATTGCACATTATTGGTAGCTGAACAATGCTGACTTCCAAATCTAGCAAGCAATTCACTGAAGTATTTTATAGAAAAAGGGTTTTACAGTACATTAGTGATCCACTAAGGGATTCTTCAACTTTCATTCATTCTACACTTCCCTACTTTATACTCTGACCCCTCTAAAATACCTTCCTACGTAGAATCCAGATTTCTAACAAATATTCAAATGAACATTTCAAGTAAGCTAATGGCAGTTCAGCATTTCAAACAATGATTTTATTTCTTTATAATGGTACAAACATTAAAGATTTTTTTACATTTCCTCTCAGACAGTATAGGAAATGGAAAAATTAAAATACACAACTCGAGTATTATTAATGTAATTGAGGGAAAAAACAGCAATCTTGAGGTTCACTGCAGGCAACACATCTTTACCTTCAGTCAGATACTCATTGGGCTTAGAGAGACCCCTGTGTTTATAATTGTGAAGGAAAAGAAGAAAATTAAAGAATATATTCAAAAGTCTGAAAATATATTATCAAATGTTTTCTTAAAGGCAACATTTTATAACATCATTCCAACTATCTGGGAAAGGAAACCTCTTTATAACATGTAAGTCTTTCTCAGATGCCACTCAGGCTCCAGTCAATCATCTACTAATTCTCTTTGACTTTTTGTTCTTGGATAAAGGAACTGACTTCTGCACCAGCTCCCTGGGCTTTCTTCCCTTTCTAAAATATTGGTTCTTGCCCCTTTTGTTCAGAAGCCAAATGATGAGCTTCAGGCTCACGACTGATTTTCCATTGTTCCTTTCACTTTAACCTCTCGTCATTGCGCCAACACTCTGGACCCCAGAGGGATTTGTCACCGTTCTCCAATTCTCTTTCTCCCTTGGCAGCAATTTTTTTATTTGATTTTTCTTTTCCTTTGCTTTTATAAAAAGAAAAATTCTCACTTTAACCCTTCCCTTTGAATTGTCCTTTAGCTATGAGAGGAGAAAAAGGTCTTAACTTCTTGGAACTCATGCAGTGTTGACAGGGAATACTTGTGTTCACTTCTCTGTGTTACCACCCAGAAAAATGGAAATGATACTCTTAAAAATGTTATTGCCTTTCAATCTATATTTGAATCTTTTCGTCATAATGATAAACTTTAGTTTAATTCTATCATAGAAGTTATTTTTTCTAATCACCTACAATGTAAAAACAATCAACAATTACTAAAAACATTCTCTGGAAAAGAAGGCAAAATGATATTTTGATCTCAAAGAAATGGTGTGACATTCAGGTAGCAATGAACATTCAATGATAACGCAAATGCAGCCTATGAAATCATTCTGAAGGGGGAACTTGTCGTCATCAGTAGTAGTAGCAACAATGAAATAACAATAGCTACCATTTGAAACCTTTCCATGATCCAGGCAGTATAGATCTGGAGAATGTATTTAATCTCCACAACACTCTGTGAGGCATAAAGTTTGTATCCTCCTTTTTTATACATTAGGACACAGGATCAGATAGGTTGCTTAAGCCCAATGTCACACAGCAGAGACAAAATGAAAACTCATGTATAACTGGAAGGCCTGGATGCAAGAAGTAAGGCCTGGATCCTGTATTGGACTCTGTACTGTTTGAAATCTTTGTTTTTACCAAAAACAAGAGACTGAAAGAAAAGGCCTCAGCTGAAATGACACCATCTCTTCTGGTGCAGTTTTTGAGCATATATTTTTGTAAGACAATATATACGTGAAAATATTTACCCCAACACCTGTTTTTCTGAATTTTGAATAAAATCATACAGAGAAACTATTCCAGAGGATAAAAAACAAAATTCAAAGGTTTCATAAGAGTCATCTGATAAAGAGTTATCAACACTATTGAGAATTTTATCTTCATATTTGAAAATGTTAGAATATATTTTTTACTATAATCTGATCTATGTAAAATAATTTTTGTTCCATTTAACTCATTCATATATATTTTATCACTTGAAAGATTTTTAAAATATTTATGCAAAGAAAATTATCGAGTGGACTCAACTTACAGTAGAAATTTGAAAGCTGACCACTAGTTTCCTGGAATTCTAGGAAAGCAGACCACAAGTTTTCTGGAATTCTAATTCTGATTTTCTTTACTTGTATTGGCAGTAAGGTGCAATGGATATTTGAGAATCCTTTTGGAAGCAATCCCAATGCCTATAGGATAACTTTCATCTAGAAATACAATGCATCTCTTATTTGACATCAGAGAACACAAAAAAGGGGGAGGGCATTCAAATTATTACAAATCAGTTTTGAATTATAAAGTATGCAAATTCTTATTGATTTTACCATGAATTTTAATGTCTTTCTAGCATTTTTTCCACTTATGAAACAAGATCCTCCAACCTCAATAAAAGCTGCATGCCTCCAAATTGAAGAATTAAGTTCTTCATCTTAGAAATAAAGGAAAATTCTTTTTCTACAGTCTTCTCCTTTTCCTCAAGATTTCTAAAGATTTCTAAATCAAAACAGTGGTGAGATTCTCCCTCTCCACCCCCTCCCGCTCTCTCTCTCTCTCTTTTCTTATTTAATATATGGCTATAATAGCACTGAACAATTTGAAAATGGATCTGTATCTTAAATCGCTTGATTTGGGGCTGATAAAAACAACTAACTGTTGAGGAATGGAGGACTTAGAAGAGACACAGGACCTCATTTACTTGCCAGAACACGATTTCCTATTACACAATTAAATGAGGAGCCTTTAAAAGACTTAACTGACAACCTGGGTATCTCTGAGCTTAATAGGAAAACATTTTGACAAGGAAAGTTGTAAACACATGAGATACATACGGAGTATGTTTCCCTTGAAATTCTCAGTGTTTTAAAATTTAACAGATAATGTATTTTGAGCTTTCATCTAATTCTCCATTCTTGTGAAATTCAATGATCCTGAACAAAGAAGATCTCTCCCTCACCTAGGATTATGAATCAGCCTGGAAACACTAGTCACATATCGCAGCAGATCAGTGACTTGGGCACATAAAAAGATCTGATGCACCAAATCCATACTGTATATTCAGATTTGTAATCCAAGCCCAAAAGACACATCAGAAAGTAAAGGGGAACAGAAAAAGAAGCAAAAGAGGCAAATGAAACAAAAATGGCACAGGAGCACGTAAGGATTATATTGCGCTAATTGTGAGTCAACAATTCTCAATCTTGCAAGATCCCTGCACATTAAAACAATATGAATCAAATCTGATTAGCCTAAGAAACATATGAACTTTTTTCTTATGTTCAATGGCCACAAATATCTAATCAGCTTAAAGGGATACCTCTATACAAGGAAAAAAGTTTTGATCATATTCTATTTAACAGTGTCTTAGAGCAACCAATCTCAGAAATTGTATTAACTTTTTAATATAAGTGAATGCTTAGGAGAGGGATTTTACAAACTAGTAACGTGAAAATAAGCCAGTAGCACAGGGAGCTATACACAAGAACATTTCTGGTAAGGGATGAATGGGCATTGCAGTCCACTGTAATGGCATAACTATGCTGTGGGCATAGTTGCCTGGGGCCTAAAAATGCTACAGGACTTAGCACAAGACAAATAAACTAATATTTTCAGAGAGTCTGCTATATGCCAGGTGCTATATCCAAATTAAATACCTGACCTCTTTGTATCCTAAAAGCTCTGTGATATGAGTATCATCATCATCTTTATCAATAAAGGGCCCAGGACTGTCGGTGGTCAGACCAGGTCACAGCTAACTCTCAAGATTGTTTTGAGGATTAAGAAACAATATATACAATGTTTCTATATAAACCACAATTAGAAATACAAATATAATAGTATAAAATTGTATAGTTAGGGCTTCCCTAGTGGCGCAGTGATTGAGAGTCTGCCTGCCGATTCAGGTGACACGGGTTCGTGCCCCGGTCCGGGAGGATCCCACATGCCATGGAGCGGCTGGGCCCGTGAGCCATGGCCGCTGAGCCTGCGCGTCCGGAGCCTGTGCTCCTCAACGGGAGAGGCCACAACAGTGAGAGGCCCGTGTACCGCAAAAACAAAAAAAACAAAAAAACAAACAAAATATTGTACAGTTAGCTTCTGGTTCAATATGCCATACAAAGCACATATATTCTTCTTCCCTCCCAAATTCTCTTTGAAATAGACAGTGAAGGTAGATTTTAAAATCCATGGCACTGTAAAGTCAAGAAAGGATATGATATGATATATCATATATCATATGATATGATATTCTACAGATATGATAGTCTGATGTTTTCACAAATTTCTGCAAGGTGGAAAGAGAAAGGAATTATATTTATAAACCCAGGCTTACAAAACCAAAGCAGTTCAGTTTACCTACAGGAGAAGGCTGAATGGTGATGTTGTCTTTCTGTTGAAACTGATACACATGCAGGAGCACTGTAGCATTCATCTCCAGCTGGAGCCCCAAGAAATTTTCACGAAAAGCAGTGTCAGATTTGTTTGGGAAGGATTATTAGCGTGAGTGTTTGGGCTGGGGACACAGGCAGAGAGCATGCCTGCAAGAACTCCAAAATAACTCTATGGACCCGAAGAGTAAAACAGGAATGACCGTTCCTCCAAAGAGTAAAACTCACTAAAGATCACTGCTATGGGCAGAATTGTATCCTCCCCAAATTCATATGTTGGAATCCTAACCCCAGTACCTCAGAATGCAACTGTATTTGGAGGTAAGGTTTTTTAAGATCTAATTAAGTTACAATGAGATCATTAGGGTGGGCCCTAATCCAACATGACTGGTGTCCTTATAAGCGAAGATTAGGACACATCCATAGAAGGCAAAACCACGTGAAGACAAAGGGGAAAGAATGCCATCCACAAGCCAAGGAGAGAAGCCACAGAAGAAATCAACCCTGATGACACCTTGATCTCAGACTTCTAGCCTCCAGGAATGTGAGGAAATAGGTTTTTGTTGTTTAAGACACCCAGACTGTGGTACTTTGTTATGGTAGCTATAGCAAACTAATGCAATCATCCCCAGTAAGATCACTCCCAGTAAAATCTCTCCTACTCTGAAAATTGTGAGGTTTCCAAGCTAGCCCACCAATTGCCATCAACGGAGCCAAAAGTCTGTAGACAATCATGCCATTCAAAGAAAGACTTTTTGTAAAGAAGATTCCATACTAGGTATTTATATGAATCAATATACTCCCTGTTTCAAAACTATGACTGTTCAACCAAAACTCAACAGATATCTAATGAAAACTAACAGAGTGACGTGGATAGACTTACCTTGTGTAGATAAAAAATAATACATGGCAGATATGCAATCTTAAAAAAAAAATTCCAGTTAGTATCCTCAGAGTGTTTCAAGCTATAATAGTAATGAAGAGTCAGTCTCAGAATGGAGAGCTATCTCATTCAGAATACCCTTTTCATACCCAGTACACCAGCATTGCCAGCCACCTGTTTCTTTAGACTCTAGACATCAATGGACAACAATTAGTAAATGAAAGAGGAAAATATGATGACTGACAAAAATAACAAGGTGGACAGGTTTTCCTCTGCTACATCATCCCAGTGTTTCAAAATACCTGGTGAGAAGGATTTGATTAGTACCAGAACAATGGTATATTCTAATAACAGATAATGTTGTTTATCTATAGATGAGTCACAAACTTTAAATCTCACTATAAGTCTGATGGGCAGAGAAAAAGCATTTCTTCATTTCATCTGTAATGACTCTAGCCTAAGTTTTTATCTGTTGGTAAGCAAAAAATACGTACATGGATGATGATAGTGATAAATAGATAGATTTTCTAAATGTCCAATCTTGTGTAAAGCTTAGTCTCATTTAATATATTAAAACAACTTCTTAGCAGCCAATTCATATGACTGCACCAAACTGCTCTGACACAGCAATATGTGGCTGGTGATCAAAGACCCAGATCCCCCTTAATGGCTTTGTGTTTCTTCAGCTTTGGCTGGCTACAGGCCCAAGATCCACTGCCTCATCTTCCACCAGGCTCCTAGCCCATGGGTTCACCCCATCATGTAGGGTCCTTTGGCAGGCTGGCTAGAATTCCAGAGTCCATACCCCATGGGAAATCTAAACTTCAAATCTCTACTTTATCTTAATCTCATTTTATTATCAAGTTTACTTTCATGTGGCTGTGCCTCAAGAATTTTGTGGGGGAACCTAAGAGATAACCTTTTTATAGAGCCCTAATGAAGAGAGGGGAAGGCAGTATATTTCTAAGAGCCCCCTCCTCCCTTGATGTTACCCCTGCATATCTAAGCCCCTCCCTCTCTAGGATATCCAAGTCCAGCCATCAGCATCCTCTTCCCTGGACCTTCCTTTCTTACCAGGGTCTGAAAGGACAGGCTCTGCCCACTTCCTCTTCCTACCTAAACTTCTTATAATATGGTCTAGAGCAATCCACCAAGCCTAGACCTTGATAAGCTAAGGAGAAAGATAATGGAATTTAGAGAATCCTTTCTGAAGATAATAATTCTGCAAAGTCTTACTTTGGAACATGAACAGTTAAATATTATCTTTGTTCTTCTTGCATCTGTTCCTTTTCTTCCCAAACCAAACCCAGGCCTGTGGATGCTCAAGGCCAACCAAGACCATGCACTCAAAAAAGAAAGAAAAAAAAAAAAAAAAGAAAGAAAAACACACAATTTTTTATAATGACCCCAGTTATTTACAAAATTTTAAAAATAATTTTAGCCATATTTCATAGCAGAGGTTCATTCACTGCGGTCCTCGCATGCCAACTAGGGTTTCTGTATAGCTACAGATGTAGATAAATATCACTGGAACCCTTGTTCATGGCCTGTGGGGTTTCCAATGCCCTCCCTAAGAGTTCTATGATGTCTACGAGGCTTAGTTTTCTTCGAGGTACCTCTGAATCATTTCCTGCTTCTGAATTCTCTTTTCTGCTTCCTCTCTTTTCTGCTTTCTGTGATTCCTTTAAGTCTTTTTCACTGGTATCAACCCAAATAAGGGTCATTGCCCATCTCTATGATTTCCTGCTCCTGCTCGCAACACAACTCACATGAGTCAGCTGTCAGTGATTGACTTTCAACAGACATTTGGAAGTAACAGTGAGGGGGAGGGCACATTAACATTGTGGAAATTTTTTTTTTTTTTTCTTTTTGCGGTATGCGGGCCTCTCACTGTTGTGGCCTCTCCCGTTGCGGAGCACAGGCTCCGGACGCGCAGGCTCAGCGGCCATGGCTCACGGGCCCAGCCGCTCCGCGGCATATGGGATCCTCCCAGACCGGGGCACGAACCCGTATCCCCTGCATCGGCAGGCGGACTCCCAACCACTGCGCCACCAGGGAGGCCCTACATTGTGGAAATTTTTAAACTAAGTATTAGACATTAGTTTTCTTTAAAAAAATTGACTTTTCACAACTCAGCTTACAATTTTTCCACTCTTTTGCTCAACCATTTCACTTTCTGTACAAGCGGCAGCACATTAAAATTTTTATTACAGAAAGAATGTATCCCTGTCCAGCACTTATACCCAAATTCATCAACTGATGAATAGATAAATAAAATGTGATATATCCACACAGTAAAATATTATTTGACAATAAAAAGGAATGAACTACTAATTCATGCTACAACATATATGATCCTTGAAAACATAAGTTAAAGAAGCCAGTACTGAGAAGACCACATATTGTATGAATCCATTATATGGAACTTCCAGAATAGGAAATCTATAGAGACAAGAAGTAGATGAGTGGTTGCTTGGGGCTGGGGAATTGGGAGTAAATAGGGAATGACTGCTAAATGGGTACAGAGTTTCTGTTATGAGGTAATGAAAATGTTCTAAAATTGATTGTGCCCAACTCTGTAAATATACTAAAAACCATTGAATTGTACAGTTTCAATGGATAAATTTATGGCATGTAAATTTTATCTGAGTAAAGCTGTTGTGAAACAAATAAACCAAAAATTACTTGTACCCAACATTCCCTATTGACAATTACAGTCAATATTTTGTGGCCAGAGGGTGTGCAGCAAGTAAGCAACACCTCCTACATGAGGGTGTCTGAACAGGGTTTTTCTCCTCTCCAGGAGTGTGATATATTATAGTGGCTCCCACATTGATTGATAGTTGTGATTTAGTAACATCATTGACCTTCGTTTGACATACAGATTATACCATTCAGGGCCACCTGTTCCCCACTTGTCTCTGCTGTAACTCCTATTGTTCTGTTCATCCTATTATTAAATAAATCTGTTTCATTTCAAAAAGCTGTGTTTGGGCTCATACTGCACAACAACAAGCCCTTGGAAACTTGGCTCTTCTCACATATTCCTGATATCATTTTAATGGACTTTGGCACACACAGACAAACTACAGGTAGGTCATTTTCTAAAAGATTCTTTCTTCAAAATTGATGTAGCAACATTAAAATCTCAGAGAAGATATTTTGTAAAGAATAACTTTTCTCTTTAAGCTCTTCAAAACTGTAAGATAATGAGTATAAAAAAATCTGGTGGTGGGCTTCCCTGGTGGCGCAGTCGTTGGGAGTCCGCCTGCCGATACAGGGGACGCGGGTTCATGCCCCAGTCCGGGAAGATCCCACGTACCGCGGAGCGGCTGGGCCCGTGAGCCATGGCCGCTGAGCCTGTGCGTCCGGAGCCTGTGCTCCGCAACGGGGAGGCCACAAGAGTGAGAGGCCCGCGTACTGCCAAAAAAAAAAAAAAAAAAAAATCTGGTAAAGCCAAAATTCTTAACCAGAGCCTTAATGTCAATTATTGAAGTAATACTTGAACTAACCCGTTTTTTTCTTAGTCATGAAAAGTATATAATAAATACATTTTCAAATTTATGTGCCTCAGTGGAAGCTTATTTTGTGGCTAATATGGGCCCCCAAGGAAAAGGAGGAGGTCCAGGTCTTTGTCCCAGACTGGTTGCCAGAAAAGTAGAAATCTGAGTTCATGTGAAGGTGAGCTTGGGAAATAAAGGACAATTCTGGGTTGCAGAAAGGGAAAGAACTGCATCTGATGCGAAGTGTCTACAAAGCACAGGCCAAGTGGATGATTGGGCCGCAGAAGCAGAGCCTGGAGAGATTCCCTAAGGTAATGAGATACAGAGGTGAGATGCAGTGGGAAAGAGCTTTATAGTAGCTGCCAGAACCAGACTATAAACAAGAAAAAGTATCATGAAGGATACTGGCATTCTGGTTTTTTAAGCTTTATTTTCTTCTTGAGAATGTAAAACGTAGTAGATTCTATGCCCATGCTTATTTCTCAAAATCGTAAGTGAGAATTGGAAATGCAACTCCAAAAATCTTCAAACTTTCAAAAGCATTTGCTCTCAAAACTCATATTCATACCATACACAATAACTTTTACCAATTTCTTCCTGTGACCTTCATATCAGCCAGAGTTAGGGGCAGAGAGGAGAATAAAGTATCCAACTCAGGCACAGTATACCACAAGTTCCCAAATAAATGTTTCATGAATTCACTATGATAAAACATAGATGGGAGAAGGAAGAGTGCCAGGTTCAGCAGAGGTGAGTGTAGGTGCTCAATAAGTGTTGGGTGATTGTATAAAGGTGACTAAGTATGTGCCCAAACTGGGTACTTACAACCACTCTCAAACTCCCGTAAAATAGAGATTTTAGAAGCGTTGGCAAAAGACTGCTGAATACTAAGTGTATAAAACACTACTACAAAACCAGTCATATTAAGCCCTTCAACCCTCTAGAACAAAGGCCCCAACTGAAAGTCAGACACACTAGAATTATGTTCATCCTGGTTTTCAATCAACTTCAAAGCACTGTTATGGACCACTTTAACTATTTACTTCATACACTTACTTCCAGAGTGAATGGGCAACCAGTCATGATAATTCCATGAACACTTTACAGTGTTCTACGAAAGTTAAGTTAAAGGGGACTCTTTTTAAAGATGTCAAAGAACATCTGTGTCTTGCCCATTTTCTAGATATAAATATTCGTTATGTCCATAATTATGCATGAAATTCCAGAATATTTAAAAAAGAGAGTTTCAGGTACATTAAAAGAAAAGATTTATTAAATGAATGTAAGATGAAAATTCCCTGAAGAAATAGGTAAAGTGTTAATCCTATTGACAGGGTTGACTACTTATGCACAATTAATTACTCTCACACAATATTCATTTGTGACATTGTTCCAAATTTTAAGGAAATATAAGGAATTTTTGATGGAGGTCAGCTTTTATTGTGAGATTGTAAATAAAATCTGCTACTTTTCTAATAGGTAATTGCTAATAAGAGACATCTAAACCATCTGAAAAACAAGATGGAAAAGCTTTTAAGCACAGGAGAAAATAGAAATATGTAATTTTGAAGTGATTATTTCAAAATCATCAGTTCTTAAAATAAGAGTAATCCTAACCACAAATACAGTGGGATAATTTTTTTAATCACAGAAAAATAAAGTTCAAAGCTCATAATAGATAAGGAAAGATGACTAAAACTCTTGAAGACACCAATTTTTTTAACTAAAGTCAATAAAATTTACCTACAAGAGCTATTTCAATACTTTCTGAACCTTAAAAAAGAAAAACTAATTTTATTAGCTGCTGCTGCCAAGGAATGCATCAAGTTAAAATAAAAATGTCATACAATGTGTCCTTCAACATGAAATCACCAAAGTGTTCTATGTTATTAACAAGAAACACCTTTATTTTTCATAGAGAACTTCATCTCACTGCCTTTGAATTCAAGGGGGTTAACTTACTGAACAGTGTCCTCCATTTATTGCATACTTTCTCTAAAGCCCTGGACATTTCCAGCTGACAAATACAGACACAGATTTCATTTTCAGAAACAACATTAGTTTGCTGCACCATTGGGTGAAATCCAAGCATTTAGTCAGGCTTGTTTCCCTTGCTGCCTGGCTTAGCACATGTAATGAGAATTATGTCTTTCACTTCTATGCCAACTTGAATACATTAGATGCAAGAATAACAGAGTCAGCACTATATCAAGATAGACATGACTGCAGAAAATAATCTAATATGCCTTTACCCAGGTGGCATTCAGCTTCTAAGCATTGTAACTAATACACCACAAAAAACTAATGACAGACTACAATTTTAGATTAGTCTCATAAAATTTCATAATTTAAACCATTCAACCCATTTGTTATTTTAAGCAGAATTATCTTGAGACTTACCAATAATCTACTCAAGTATTTTTTGACATTTTGAAAATAAGTATACAAGGAACATGAAAACATGATCAGCTTTTTGTTGAGAGGCTATGTATCACAACAAACAGAGTATTATTTTCTAAAGAATAGTTAAAATCATGAAAAGTAAATCTGAATAACTGTATTTTTTTTTACTTAGTTTTATATGTAAATTTTGGAAATTTTTTTCTGGTAAAGTGCTAGGTTCTAGACTGTACCATTTTGTGTGTATTTTCTAGTTGAAGACTTATACTCGTAAATGAAATAGATACTTCATTATCCTCATTTTAAAGATAAACTGAGGCTTAGAGAAATTAAGTAACTCATCTAGATGAGTTAAAATCTAAACTTAGGTTTGGTGATTCATTTAATCACTAGTCTGTATGACCTCCCTAGGAAGTTTTGTCTGTCACAGAAAATGACTACATGCTTTTATCATCTTTATCATTTTATTTCATTGTATTTGATTCTGGGTACTAATATTCTACTTAAATCCAAGTTCTTCATAGAAGTTAATATTGATAAACAGGAACTTGAACTATTTATTGCTCTCCTGAGGTAAAGTAACTCTTGTCGTTTTAACATCCATTTGTTCAATGAACTGTTGTTGCCTACTGTGGTATAGACTATTAGCTAGCTATCCCAATGGCCAATCTCAGGACCCTTCCCCTTTGCTTACCTCTGCTACAGCATTTGGATATTTTGAGTATTCACTTTTCAGACTCCCTTTCAGCTAAGAGTGGTTGTATGACACTGTTCTATTCAATGAGATATAAGCAAAAGTCACCTGGGGAATTTGTGGAAACATCTCTACTGCCTGAAAAAAGTGACAAATGTTGCTAGTGCCAACATTTTCCTCTTCATTCAGCCTAGATTATAAGCATAATGCCTGGAACTGAGTCTACCATCTTATGTCCGAGAGTCAAAAAGAACAAGCACAAGAGAACACACCAAAGATGGCAGTGCAGATATAGAGAAAAAGTCTTGAGATGCCACTCAAAACTCTGTGACAGTCGACACTTAGGCTTCTTTTACCATATCGGTAAATATCCTTATAGTTAAGGCTCTCTTGGCTGCATTTTCTGTGACTCAGAACCAAAACACAGTTCAACTCATATCTGTGCTGGCTAGTTCCATGTGCTGTGAATACAGCACACTCTTGTGAAACTCACATTCTCATGGAAAAGCATTTGATAAACAGGTAAAGAATTTCAAGTGCTGGGAAGAACAATAAAGCAGAGTAAGGGGATAGAGAATGACAAGACACAAGGAAAGTTTCTCTAAGGTGGTGACACTTAACCTAGGTATAATGTGGGACAAAATGATGTTTTGGAAAAAATCATTGCAAGCTGAGGAAATAGCATGTGCAAAGGCCATGAGACTAGAAAATGCCTGACATAGTTGAAAATCCACAAATGGCCAGTATGACTGAGCCCAGTGAATTAGGAAGATCAGAACATTGCCTCAAAAGTAAGCAATTCTGTTAATATCCATGAACTTTCATTTTAAAGCCTTTTATTTATCTGGAAGCATTTAACTTCTTAAAAAGCCAGTCACTTGATTTTTGGCAATTAGCTGCCCTGCACTTAAAAGTTTTTGTAAAACATTATCCTATCTCAAATATCATTTATCCAAGGCAACCTTGGAATGATTTCAAACACACATACATTCATCTGCTTTTAAGGACACTGGTGACATCAAGGAATAGTGAAGTTTCTTCAAAATTTGACTGTAGACATGTAAGGGATGAATAACAGCACTTGCTGGGACCATAAAATCAGGTC
Organism: Mesoplodon mirus; assembly: GCF_964341445.2. Classification (NCBI taxonomy): domain Eukaryota; kingdom Metazoa; phylum Chordata; class Mammalia; order Artiodactyla; family Ziphiidae; genus Mesoplodon; species Mesoplodon mirus. The sequence continues at coordinate 51,085,610 of NC_138984.1, forward strand.
TCTGAACAGAGGTCTGACATATTTTTCACACTTCTCTCCCTAAGATGTCCTTAACACTAACCTACAACACTTCTTTTTTAACTGACGTAGCACCTAAGAATAGAAAAAATTAAACAGTTTCCTCCCAACATGTTCAGAAATTTTGACATCCACATTTAATGATGCACTATGGGATTTCTTCAAGTCACCATCTGTTAGCAGAGGTGCTTTAGAAGCAGCAATGCAAAGATGCTGGATATTTCCCTCCACAAGGAGAGAGCTGGTAGGCAAAACAGAAAAATGATAGATGCTAATCTAACTAATATATCTGGTTTTCCTGTTCCTTTGTAGAAGCGTTATGGAAATAAGCTAAGGATGATTGCTTTTCACATTGCACCTTAAAGAGGAAAATTATGGATATGCAAAAAGTTAGAAGTGTTCTAAAAACAACATTAGAGGAAAACACTATACCATGTGACAAGACTGGGTAGCATTTTAATGCATATTTCAAATTCTAATATTAATGTGTAATTGAATTCATGATAAAGTAAGTCTCTAGGACTCCATCATGAGTCTAAATGTTGAATCAGAAGATAAACATAGATAAACACATCCATAGAAATAAAAATTACCAGATTATGTTTTCCTCTACATTGGATTGAAATATTCATGAAAATTCTATTCAATTATAAGATAAAGTTTGTCTTTATAGAATAATTCCAGCTAATAAATGTCAAAGAGATGATAACATTAGAATATCACAATTTTTCAACCCAAATAAAGTCACTGATTTAAGCAATATTCATCAATGAATGAAACCATTAAGTAACAATTTAATGGTGAACTCTTCAGTGGGAGGCACCAGGCTGTCACTACCAGAAGCCACTAATCAAACTCAGTCTTAAAATACGCATGGGGCAACCTGACGTCAAGCCTCCAGGTGTGATGTGACAAAAAGCACATAGGACCACCTGGAAGTAGTCTGGCCAAAAAAAGTTGAATGTGAATTTAATCAAACCCCCAGAACTGACTTTAATTTCCAGGGAATATGTGGAGAGGAGGAAAAAATCTCGGCAATCACTAGGGCACTTATGAGTCAATGGCATGTGGGAAAAATCTAATGAGGAGATTGCTTTATATGAAAAGAGACCATCAAATTTAACAAATGTGTAAAGATCTATTGGTACTATGTGTAAAATAGATAACTAATGAGAACCTACTGTACAGCATAGGGAATTCTAGCCAGTGCTCTGTGGTGACCTAAATTGGAAGGAAATCAGAAAAAGAGAGGATATATGTATACGTATAGCTGATTCACTTTGCTGTACAGTAGGAACTAACACAACATTGTAAAGCAACTATATTCCAATAAATTTTTTAAATAAATAAATCAATTAAAAATGTGTAAAGACACTTTTAATCTAAAAAAGAAAAAATGGTACTGATGAACCTAGTTGCAGGGCAGGAATAAAGATGTAGACATAGAGGATGGACTTGAGGACAAGGGGTGGGAAGGGGAAACTGGGGCAAAGTGAGAGTAGCATTGACATATATACATGTCAATGTAAAATAGTTAGCTAGTGGGAAGCAGCAACATAACACAGGGAGATCAGCTCAGTGCTTTGTGTCCACCTAGAGGAGTGGGATAGGGAGAGTGGGAAGCAGGCTCAAGAGGGAGAGGATATGGGGACATATGTATGCATATGGCTGATTCATTATGTTGTACAACAAAAACTAACACAGTATCGTGAAGCAATTATACTCTACTAAAGATCTATTAAAAAAATTAAAAAATAAAAGTTGGAGAAATGTAATTATGAACTGCATGTTAGGTGATATCAAAGAATTATCTTTAATGTTCATTATGATAATGAAACTGTAAGAAAATACATTTTTTTATTTAAGAAATGAATACCAAAGTTTATGGGGGTGAATTGCTATTATGTGTGGAATTTGCCTTAAACTTAATCAATAAAGAAATAAGGAGGGAAGAGGAAGATAAAGTAAATATGGCAAAATTCTGATAATCTAAGTGATAGGTATAGGGATTTTATTGAACTATTTTTCTATTTTTTTCATATTTGAAAATTTTCATAATTTTTAGTATTCATTAATCAGATCTTCATTAAGCAAGTCATTTGAAAATGTCTTTTCTAGGACAAATAATATTAGCAAAGGCAATTCAAAAGAAAGTACATGACTCTTGAAAGTACACTAACAGATACACGCTATCATATATCCATGGTGCGCCACAGGTAAAAATAATTTATATTTATAATAGTATATATTCATTAATTATTTATGAAATCTCTGTTCAATAGAAAAAATATAAGAAAAGTATAGAAGAGGAGTGCAAAAACCGATCCTCAGTTCTTATAACTTTTTAAGAAAAAGTTACATCAGAGCCTATACATACAAATACATTTACCAATCTAGGACTTCATACAGAGCCATGTAGCCAACTACATATAGAGTTTTGCAAATTTTAATATCTGTAAATTTTTGTACAGCCCTTAAATCTTGCTTGCTTAAAAAGGATCACTGTAAATCACTGCAGTCTTTTTTGAGAGTAATCTGACAGTCTATGGTTGTCTTATTCAGTTTGAGCTGCTATAACAAACTACCATAAATTAGGTAGTTTAAGCAAACATTTATTTCTCACAGTTCTGGAGACTGTGAAGTCCAAGATCAAGGTGCCAACAGAACTGGTGTCCAGTGAAGGCACTCACTCTTCCTGGTTTACAGAAGATGGTCTTTTCATACAGTACCCTCACTTGGTGGAGAGCTTAGTTTCCTTCAAAGAGTTATAATAAAGATCCATCAGAAGTACCCAATAAATATTAGCTATTATGATTATCATCACTTTTATATTATTAGAAGGAGTCAAAAAGAAATTCAAAAAATTGTATGTTTGAGGCAAAGGAATAATAGATATCACTTCTATAAATTTATTTTTCAATAAATTTGAAATAGGAAGAAAGCTCTCAATGCACATATGATAGAAAAACCTAAAAATAACCTATTATCCAACCATTAGAAATACTTGTCAGCCAACTCTGCGAAATACTACAGTAAATATGGAGATCATTTAGATGAATGCAATAGCATAAATACACAATATTGAATGGAAAGTATAACTTTAGATTCATTGAGTTTATAGTGATGTTGCTCTAACACTAGTTATAACTTCGGACATGTTATGTAACTCTTCTGAAGCTTAGTTTCCTTCAAAGAGTTATAATAAAGATCCATCAAAAGTACCCAATAAATATTAGCTATTATGATTATCATCACTTTTATATTATTAGAAGGAGTCAAAAAGAAATTCAAAAAATTGTATGTTTGAGGCAAAGGAATAATAGGTATCACTTCTGTAAATTTATTTTTCAAACCTTATATTACTTAAAATTCAAACTAAAAAGCTAAAACTGAATCACATCCTTCTCAAATTTAGGATGGCTTTCTTCTGTATGAGTAGATAAGTAAGGCACATCCGAGTTACCTACAGGCAGCTTATGTGTTTGAGCTTTCCGTCAGTCAAAACCTGATAATTGAAATTAACAATATGGTTAACATGATAAATTACAATTAAAGATTTTCTGTTACCCAAGTTTTACATTTCTAAGGGAAAGACTAAATCTATGACTTATTTATACATTGGTAAATTTATCATTTCTAATATTGCATTTAGAAATTGGCTTCATGTTCATAAAGGAAATTATCCTGTACTATTTCTTTCTAATTTCTTTTTTTTCTAGCCTTTTTTTTTTTTTTTTTTTTTTGCCGTACATGGGCCTCTCACTGTTGTGGCCTCTCCCGTTGCAGAGCACAGGCTCCGGACGCGCAAGCTCAGCGACCATGGCTCACGGGCCCAGCCGCTCTGCGGCATGTGGGATCTTCCTGGACCGGGGCACAAACCCGTGTCCCCTGCATCGGCAGGCGGACTCTCAACCACTGCACCACCAGGGAAGCCCTTCAGCCTTTTTTTTTTTTTTTTTACGTAAAATGTTTTTATTAGCTGTAATTCAGTTCATCATATGGATATATGAGATTAATAACTAGTATACATTTAGGTTGAACAAAACTTCCAAGATTTTCTTAATTCTAGGAGTCTATTATCAGCCAGTACTTAAGAATCTGGATCATCTTTTTACATGGTAACATCAACCACCTGTTGCTTAACACATTCCCTGTTCCCGAGTTGGAGGATATTGATAGAGGATATCAGACACAACACAGATGTCACATCCTGGTCAATAACTAAACAGACTTTGACACTGGTGTTTACTGATAAGGGAGTCCCTGGAAAGAACCACTCTCTCCCCACTCTAATCCTAAAAGCTTGCAAAGTATGTGATCTCATACAAACTGAGGCTAAGATGAAGAAATCCCAAATTCCATCTTGTCTTTCTGGAAAACTCAGGTCTGTGAAGAAGTTCCACTTTTTCCTGTGTGGTCCATAGGAACCCTCATCACTAACTCATCACACTGCAGACCTGTCTTGAGAATGAGAAATCTGATAAGGGAAATGGGGTAGCCCTGGCCGAACAAAGATGGAAGTGATAACAAAAGGCAAGACCCAAGACAGCCTGTCATGGATACGTCCCAGTTAAACACCAAAGCTCTTCCAGATAATACACAGACTACTCAAACTGTTCTCGTGGGTGGCCATCCAGCTGGCTAAGGGCAGAGTATCCTGACCGACTTCTTTGCTACCTGTATCTTAGCCTGAAAAAGAAAAACAATTGGGCGAACTTCAGCCATTTTTTTCTAGATAGGACATGAACTAATCAGCATCTTAGCTTGAAAAGGGGAAACTGTTGTTTTCCAAATGTCTGCAGTCTTTCATTCTCTCCTCTTTCCTTCTTCTATGAATCCTCTTTGTGCCTTTGAAAGATGAACTCAATCTACTGTTGGTTTTCCTTGTATACAAATAAAAGGGAGCTGATTGTTCTCTATATTTCTTTACATTATTCTTTGACACACTCAAATATTTCCCTTCAAGGACTCCATTCCTTCACTGCTCTTGATGGAAGACTGAACCGCAGGAGATGTTGAGTAATGTGCTCAATGAATATAATGGCCCTGATTGGAAAAGGCACAGAGGGAGGACACTGGGCTGTTTGGCACCATCCTTTACTGGAACAGAAGGAACCGAGAAGCAGGTTCAGGGATGGGGCTGTCAGTCATGGTTCTAGAATTGCAGGAACTAATTAATGCTCTATAGGGCTCCTCTACTGGTGAAGCACAGAGTCCAAGAAAAGCCAGAGCAGCTCTTCAACATCCTGTAGCTTCATCACTACAGTGAGACACTTTCACTGTCAAGATTCTCCTTTGTTTAGCTCACAGGAAACATCCTGACCAGATCCACCTATGAATGCCTCGAGCACCTCCCAGTGTCACCCCCACATGCACTCCTGGTTCTGACAAGGCTCTGGAGAAGTCTGCTGAGCACTCCCACCCTCACCCGATGCTGATCACCTCCTCGGACACGACCAACTCACAGCGCAGAGTCCAAAAATCTCGAAGACCCCTTCAGCCTTTTTTAATCAAGGTGTATTCACATCATAAGCTGACTTAAAGAGCCTTAAATTTAGAAAAGTTCCTATAAATTAGAGGTTATTTATTCTGTGATGGATGATTAAAATTCACCTGTAAAACAATCTGGACTTAGATGAGTGTGCATGTGCGTTGTGGGGAGGGTGTGTGTTGTAAATTTTTAACTGCTGTTCAATTTCTTTTTTGACAGGTTATAGGTATGTTTACATTTTTTATATCTTTATAAGCCAATTTTCTACAAAATTGTTCATTTTTTTACCTTTTCCAATTCACTAGCATATATTTGTACATGATTTTCCCTTAGGATTTTTAAATCTCTGCTAGATCTGTAGTTATGTCCTGCTTTTGATGTTACTATTACTTATGCCTTCTCTCTGTTTTCTCAGTCTTGTTGGGCTGCAGATTGTACAACAGAAAGATATATATAAAACTAAATATATATATATATATATATATATATATATATATATATATATATATACCTATATATTCTTTTTCAGAGACTTTTCCCGCATAGGTTATTACAAAATATTAAGTATAGATCCCTGTGCTATATAGTAGATCCCTGTTGGTTATCTATTTTATATATAGTAGTCTGTATATGTTAATCCCAAACTCCTAATTTATCTCTCCCCCCCCTTTCCTCTTTGGTAACCACAGTTTGTTTTCTTTGTGAGTCAATTTCTGTTTTGTAGGTAAGGTCATGTGTATCCTTTTTTTTTTTTAGATTCCACATAAAAGTGATATCATATGATATTTGTCTTTGTCTGGCTTACTTCACTTAGTATGATAACTCTAAGTCTATCCATGTTGTTGCAAATGGCATTATTTCATTCTTTTTATGGCTGAGTAATATTCCATTGTATATATGTACCACATCTTCTTTATCCATTCCTCTGTCAAAGAATATTTATGTTGCTTTCATGTCTTGGCTATTGTAAATAGTGCTGCAGTGAACGTTGGGGTGCATATATCTTTTAGAATTATGGTATTATGGTTTTCTCCAGATATATGCCCAGGAGTGGGATTGCAGGATCATATGGTAGCTCTATTTTTAGCTTTTTAAGGAACCTCCATACTGTTTTGATAGTGGCTGCACCCGTTTGCATTCCCACCAACAGTGTAGGAGGGTTGCCTTTTCTCCACACCCTCTCCGGCATTTACTATTTGTAGACTTTTTAACGACGGTCATTCTGACTGGTGTGAGGTGATACCTCATTGTAGTTTTGATTTGCATTTCTCTAATAATTAGCAATGTTGAGCATTTTTTCATGTGCTTTTTGGCCATCTGTATGTCTACTTTGTAGAAATGTCTATTTAGATCTTCTGCCTATTCTTTGTGTTGTTTTTTTGATATTGAGTTTTATGAGTTGTTTGTATATTTTGGAAATTAAGCCCTTCTTGGTCACATTATTTGCAAATAACTTCCCCCATTCTGTAGGTTGTCTTTTCATTTTGTTTGTGATTTCCTTTGCTGGGCAAAAGCTTTTACGTTTCATTAGGTCCCATTTGTTTATTTTTGTTTTTATTTCCATTACTCTAGGAGGTGGATCAAAAGATATTGCTGTGATTTATGTCAAAGAGAGTTCTGCCTGTGTTTTCCTCTAGGATTTTTATATCTGGTCTTACATTTAGGTCTTTAATCTGTTTTGAGTTTATTTTTGTATATGGTGTTAGAGAATGTTCTAATTTCATTCTTTCACATGTAGCTGTCCAGTTTCCCCAGCACCACTTATTGAAGAGACTGTCTTTTCTCCATTGTATATTCTTGCCTCCTTTGTCATAGACCCATTGACCATAGGTGTATCGGTTTATTTCTGGGCTTTCTATCCTTTTCCCTTGATCTATATGTCTCTTTTTGTGCCAGGGATACATTTTTTATGTTAATTTCTCAGTTTAGAATTTTCTAAACCATCAGGATACTATAACTGAAATTCCAAATCCTTTTGAAGGATAGACCAAGGTTTAAATTTCTCATAGGAACTTTCTCTCAAACCCAGATAAAAAAGAGGAAATCTTCCTTTTTATCTCCTTCAGTCTCCACCCGGATGGGTGGATGTTTTTAGTCCTTTCTTGTGTAGTATACCTTTTCAATAGTCAGGGCATTATGCATGGGTCCTGCCTCAAATTCTGCACCTTCAGAGCCCAAGGCCTACCCTCACATCCTAGTATAGGTATTAAAACGCAAGGCTCTAGTTGCTACCTGCCCTAAGACCTCTTCCAGGCTTTCATTGTCCATGTCTCTATCTTTCTCTCTAACACTCATATTCCTATTTGCTCTGGCACCTAAGGAATTCCCTTATACTCCTTTAAGTCCATCCATGCATATTTTTTAAAATATTTTGCTATATTTTCTCAAGCATTTCTAGGTATTTGTAATAGGTATTTCCACCAACATTCTGGAAGCAGAAATAGCAATAAACATTTAATGAGTTGATAAGCATGTCTGGATGCCATAAAGTTGGCATGTCTTCATGTGAGAATGAAATCATTCTGCTTTTAATTCTGCATTGAATTAAATTATTTTACTAGTTATAAAGTCAAATTTATATTTTGTAAGGATCATTCACAGTTGAAAGAATTTTATAGAATAATAAAGTATTTGATAGAATGAGATGAGTTTGATGTGAAAATATATATATTCTAAAGTAGAAAATTTACAGCTTTAGTTGTTATAGACTAAAAATATAGGGACACAAGTGAACATAATACCAAACTCATGCCAAGTGAAGCCAAATGGAATCACAGGGCTACTATACGAATAAAGTTTCTTAGTGCACAGAAAAGAAATAGTAGGAGAAGGGAGTCATCAACTAGATATGACACCATAGCCATCATTACCAAAATTCTTCTTATAAAATATGATTCGATTTCAGGTAAACACTACCCTCTATCATATTAAATTGGTATTGCTAATTTGAATTTTATTTGCTTTTATGGTTTGATTGATACTTAATGTATAAAGTTGTTATGATTTTATAGTTGTTAGAATTACAAGAATTAAGAGTCTGTCTACCATTACATATACACATATTTTTGTAACATTATAAAAATGTAAGTAAATACAAGGCTGGATAATTTTTTCTTTTAAAAGATTGAGAAATAGAAATGCAAGTGCAACACTCCCTAACACCATGAACAAAATTAAACTCAAAATGGATTAAAGACCTAAATGTAAGACCGGACACTATAAAACTCTTAGAGGAAAACATAGGAAGAACACGCTTTGCCATAAATCACACCAAGATCTTTTTTGACCCACCTCCTAGAGTAATGGAAATAAAAACAAAAATAAACAAATGGGACCTAATGAAATTTAAAAGCTTTGGCACAGCAAAGAAAACTATAAGCAAGACAAAAAGACAACCCTCAGAATAGGAGAAAATATTTGCAAATGAATCAAGGGACAAAAGATTAATCTTCAAAATATATAAACAGCTCACACAGCTCAATATTTAAAAAAACAAACAACCCAATCAAAAAATGGGCAGATGACCTAAATAGACATTTCTCCAAACAAGACATACAGATGGCCAAGAGGCACATGAAAAGCTGCTCAACATCACTAATTATTAGAGAAATGAAAATCAAAACTACAATGAGGTAACACCTCACAAGGGTTAGAATAGACATCATCAGAAAATCTACAAACAACAAATGCTGGAGAGGGTGTGGAGAAAAGGGAACCCTCTTGCACTGTTGGTGGGAATGTAAATTGATACAGCCACTATAGAGAAGAGTATGGACATTCCTTAAAAAACTAAAACTTAAAAAAAAAAAAAACTAAACTAAAACTAGAATTACCATATGACCCAGCAATCCCACTACTGGGCATATAGCCAGAGAAAACCATAATTCAAAAAGACACATGCACCCTGATGTTCATTGCAGCACTATTTACAATAGCCAGGTCATGGAAGCAACCTAAATGCCCATCAACAGATGAATGGATAAAGAAGATGTGGTACATATATACAATGGAATATTACTCAGCCATAAAAAGGAAGAAAATTGGGTCATTTGTAGAGATGTGGATGGAACTAGACACTGTCATACACAGTGAAGTAAGTCAGAAAGAGAAAAATAAATATCATATATTAATGCATATATGTGGAATCTAGAAAAATGGTACAGATGAACCAGTTTGCAAGGCAGAAATAGAGACACAGCTGTAGAGAACAAACATATGGACACCAAGGAGGGAAAGCAGGAGGTGGGGGGCTGGGATGAATTGGGAGATTGGGATTTACATATATACACTAATTTGTATAAAATAGGTAACTAATAAGAACCTGCTGTATAAAATACAATAAAATAAAATTCAAAAAAAAAAGAAATGCAAGTGCAGAAAGTTATTCTACTCAGCTCTGTTTTCAGTTGCAAAATATTGGAAACAACCTATATGCCCATATATAGGAGAGAAATATAATGAAATATGGAACATTGACACAATGGAGTATTATGCAGCTATGAAAAAATGGGGAAAAGTCTCTATGTGTTGATACAAATTATTTACCAGATATGTTGTTAAGTGAAAAATGGCAAAGTACAAAAGACTAAATAGTATACTACTTTCTTGTAAGAAAGAAGAGGAAATAAAAACGTATACATGTATCTACCCATCTGTGCAAAATAAAACACAGGAAAGTTAAACCAGAATCTAATGAGACTGGTTACCCACAAGGAGTAAATGGAAATGGGGTAAAATGAATTAAAAAATAGAGTAGAAGGTGTGGAGAGAATGATACTTTTCTAAGTTTATCTTGTTTACAATTTGACTTTTAGAATCATTTCAAATGTTTTACATATTCCAATTAATAAATAATTAAAATCACAAGTATTAATAAATGATTAAAACTGAATGCAGACAGAAATAGATGATCTTAACTATATTACCAATGAATAAGATAACCATATAGAAGCAGAGGGAGGGAAAAAAACTATCAAGTAACTTTGGAAAACAGTATGTTGACTATAAACTCTTAAAACAGTATTCAAGTATCACTCTCTAATAAGTAGGTTTGTTTACACAGGTGTATGGATTAGCAATTCAGAAACTACTGTTAAGTATTTCAGGATTGAGCAAATTCATAAATATATTATGAATAATGAAGGCCATGTTCCTTCCTGTCAGAGAATAGAGATGCAGCTAAGGTAAGAGGGAAAGCTAGAATGAAGCAAATAGTATTAGACTGGAATTAGAGCTATCAATATAAATCCATGGGGTTTTTTTAAGGTAGATAGGTAGATGATAGATGATAGATAGATAGATAGATAGAGATAGACAGACAGATAAACAGACTTAGATGTGTATGTATACATTCATATATTTCCTCACTCTGTCCACTTAGAGGGTCTAAAAGCAATGATATCCCCATACCAATACACACATCTAGTATCTAGATCTTGGTTTTTAAGTACTATTCCTCAGCAAAAAGAACCTGAACTCTGGAGAAATGGCTGTTTCCAGGACTGGGTTAGTGAAAGCACAAGATTGGCCTAGAGCATCTTGTAGTTCCAGAAAGCAAGGAACTATACACACACATGCAAACGCAGAAAGGATAACAACATGTCAAGACGTAGGAGCCAAATTCCTATGGGTAATGGGCAAATTTGAACAACATAAATAATGATAGTAATGGATTATAATCTATAGAATAAAATAAGAATCCATGAGTACAGTCTGATATAAATAAATTAAGTAATGAATAAATAGAATGCAAGAGAAAGCTCTTCTTTAAAGTAGAATTCCAGTTAATACAGGTACAAAGAAGATGGAAATGGAAAATCACCATTTGTAAAATACCACAGTAAAATTTTTTCAGTCAAGAATCATCAACTGATACTAAAATTGTGGGCAAAAGTATGATGAGAAAGAGGATATTTACAGTCTCAAAATATCTCTTCAAAAATGGAAACAAAACAGTAACTTTATGGGAGAGAAACCTGGCAAACACCACCTTAATTAGGTGATAAAATTTGATCAGGCATAATGGGACCAATTTGTCATCATTTGCCTTTTGATGTGATGTACTAAGAACACAAAAACATTTCTGTGATACTCTTGACAAAAACTCATCACTGAATATAATCATGAGGAAGCAACAGGACAACCCAAATTGAGTGACAGTCTCTAAAAATAACTCACCAATACTTAAAAATTGTCAAGATCACGATAGACAATACCAATACTATTATCTAACTGATGAAATGTTTTAAAGGTCCTTAGATTAGATATTATTATTATAGCGATGTTAATTTTCTGAGTTTTATAATTATACTGTGCTACATAAAATGCTAACATTCGGAATGGCTGAAAAGATATATGGGAATTCTGTGTGCTATTTCTGGAACTTTTTAAAAGTATGAAATTATTTCAAAATGATTTTTTTTAATTAAAAAGAAAAGAATATGGACATTCTTCAAACTTGGGAAACATGACCAACCAGGTACGATTGGCCAAAGTAGAAATAAAAATGTGCAATACCAAAACTAAGGTGAGAAAGAAAAGACATATTTTCATACTCTGTAATATATAGCAAAATGCAGCAATTAAAAATACTGAAATACTTCTGTATCAATTGAATCACTGGCTTGAAACTCCAGGTGTCCCTCTTAAATTCTGCAAACACCCAGCCCTTCCCATGGGATCTCATGAACCTCCCCATGATGGGAGAATAATGGGTTAATGCTTTGGGCCATGTTTGTTCTGAATGGAGAGTGTCCATGCCATAGCAGCTGTTAAATATTTCGACTAGCATCATTAATAGATGTGCTTTGAGCCAGCTATTCAAACATTACCAATAATAGTAAAAACTAAAAATGACTGAGTTTTTTCTACGTGTCAGGCTATACCATGGTGCTTTATGCTGATTATTTCATTTGATCTTTGCAACAAACATGTGAGTTTAATACTACATTTAACTAAAAATGAAAAAATTTATACTGACATAATGCAATAACTGGCATCAAAAAAATCAATTACATAAAATATGGGTATGTTATGGTAATGGTTAATAAAGTGTAAACCTGTAGAGCTAGCCATCCAAGAGTTCTATTAGCCTAATTGTGCACACTAAAGTCTTCTAGTCTCAGTATGCTTTGGCAACACCTTATAGGTAGTTATAAACTCAAGCTTAAATATGAACAGGGATAACTCTATCTGGAATTTCCAAGACAGTGGAAGGGATTCCAAGAATCTCCAACTTAGTTCATGTCCGTTCTATCAGTCCATTCTGGGGAGAAAACTGAGGACTCAGAGACATCAACCCCAATTTCCCAGTCACATTTCCTACCTAGCTTTACATTCCTCCCACCCACAGAAGAAGAATGAGGGCCAGTCACCAATTGGATTTTATTCAAACGTGTATTACTGTGAAGTAGGCTATTGTGACCTTTTTACTTTATTGAGAGAGTTCAAGAAACTTGAGACTAACAAACTAAGTGCTATGCCTAATAGTACTATTTATTGGACATCAAATCACAAAGTACCTTGTGATATTGCTTCTATTTGTTCCCTGAATTATAATTTTGTCTCTTTAATTCATTTTTAAGATATTTATATATATTTTCCCCAACAAGACATTAATTACTCTGAGACAAGAACTATGTTGTTATGTCCCAAATCTCTCACTGCCTTGCATAGAACAGGTATACAGAAAATAATTAAATTGATTGAAGTGTGAGTTTCTGAGAATATCATGTTGAATTCAGACAGAGGGAACAGAACGTGCAAAACTTCTTGGTGGAGAGCACATGGAGAGTTTAAGAACTGAGAAAATGGTGAAGAAATAGGAGGCTGGAAAATACATAGACTTGGAGGTTCTGGTAAGGATTTTTTTCACAACCCTATGACCAATAGAAAGCCATTAAGCATTACTCATAGCATTATCAGAGTGGAATTTGGTTTTAGATTGCTTTTGTTAGCCATCCATCTCCTTTTAACTTTCTCAGGTGGTTTTTAGAAAATGTACCGTCATTGACTTTGTCTGAATGAAAAAGAGTTGAGGATTTAGTTACTTTTTGTTATTTTAGATTTTTTGATTAACAAGACTGTAAGAACAGATGCCAACAGTATTTTAAAATAATCTCCTTATGCCTTTTATAACTCTTCAATCCAATCACACTCTATTAAAATCCTCATTTGCTAAAGAGGGTCCCAGGTCTCTACAGCTGAATTCTGAGGATCCCAAAATTGCACCTAAGAAGTGGAGCCTCTCATCAAATTGAGGTGGGCACATATAAAGGCTCTTGGCTAACTCAGAGCTCTGACAAGTTCTTGGGAAGATTAGGGTTAGTATGGGCGATACACTAAATCTGTAAATAACTTCAAAAAACAAGAAGATGACTTCAAAATAAAGATACAAACCTGGCATTATATAGATTTAAGGGGAATATGTCCAGTTGGCACCATTAGAAATAGTTTGCTAAAGAGAGAATAATTAAGAATGAATATGAGAGGTTAAAGATAGAATATGTTTTGTGGTTACTTACAAGAACTTTAGAGTTGCATTGTTTTTTATTTAAAACTTAGCTCTTCCAATTGTGTGAAATTTTTTACTGTCTAAATGACTAAATTTCTTCATTTCCAAAACAGGGAAGTTCATAGATTTGTTGTAAAGATTAAGTGAGAAATAATGACAATATATTCAGTAGACTGATGAGCTTAGTAAATGCTAATTTCTAGTAGCAGTAGTAGTAGTATTCAACAGGTAAAAAAGAGGGGTTCCATTAAATCACCTAGACCTTGTTTCAGTTTTTACATTTCATAGGATCTGTTTACTTCTCCCAGTGTCTTTACTGAAGTGTGGTGAAAAATCCTTTGGAGGTAAGGACAAAAGAGTTCAGTTAGAGTCCTAGTTATCTGCCTTTTGTCTGAACACTACCTTGGGCAAACACTACCTTGGCTTTTCCCTCTCCATCTGTTTCCCAGTTTCTAAAAGGAAAATAGTGCCTAATTCACAGGGCCGTGCTGAAGACTAAAAGAGATCACAGTGGCAAAATAGGGTGGATCAAACAAGTAGCTGTGGAAACTTGGGGCAAGACTCTCCAGGCAGGCTTAGATGAGTGCTTCAAAAGTTAATTCTTTATTATGTGAAACTGAAATGACATTCTGTTTTGTCAAAAGCTAATTTCAAGATCCCTTTTCAATAATTAAGGAATGAAGGAAAAGTTAAGGTGTTGTCAAGGAGGAAAATATTTCCCTCTGTCCTTCTAGGTTCTTCTGGCTGTTCTAAGAATTAAATTGACGTGAGATCGATTAACAGGAAGAAATCAAACAAAAGTTTAAAAACATGTATACACGGGAAAGACCCAGGAAAACTGAGTAACTCACCAAAATGCCTAAAACCCTCATCTTAAATACCATCTTCAGTTAAAGACAAAAGAGGATGTTGTGGGTAGTGGTTTGAGACTTCAAAAGGGAGATAGGCAATTCACATAGAGATGGAAAAGCACATGTTTGATAAACAAATGTTTGCTGGGCATGCAGAGACTATGGGACACAGAGAGAAATTTTTAAAACTAGACTTTGCTAGGTTCCTCCCATCTACCATTCCTAATTGATACTGTATTTATCTATGGTGATAGCTCCCTTCCTGGAACAGCTCCTCTATCTACATTCTTTTAGGCCGTTAGGGGAAAGGTCAAAGATTTTTCCTGAGTCTTTTGGGTCTTAAAAATAATCAGCCTAAATTAATCTTCGTGCCAAAGAGACACAATTTGGGGTGGCAAATTTTGCTCCCCTACAGTATAAAAAACATGGTATCAGATATAACTGTGTTCAAATGCTGATTCCACCATTTACTAACTCTGTGACCTTGAGCAAATTAATTAACCACACTGAACTTCAGTTTTCTCCTGTGTGAAATGGAGACAATAATTACCTCAAATGGCTGTTGGAAAAATTAATTGAGGTTTACTCTCTAAAGGACAGTGACTAACACATAATCTGTCTTAACTCAAAGTCAAATCCCCTCTCCCATTTTTACTTTACCCTATAGATAGCAGGCAATAGACTCTGTTTTCTGTTGGTTTTTTAAATCCTTAAAGAAGATATTCATATTCTATAAAACTCTTAATGATGCAATTCAAACGTCTTTAAGGAAACAGCAATGAAAATGAAATAATTCTATTTTTAAAATATCAGATTATATCATGTCGAATGTTCAATAAACAACTGTGAATTTTCTATTTGTTTGGGTAACAATCTGTTTTATACTTTATTATAAATATTTAATTTATAATGTATAAGTTTGAGTAAATATTTTATCCAAATAAAATATTTTCCTTAGCATAGAATTGCACTGGAGTTAATTATAATGATTTATTGTGTTATTATTGAATGAGCTTGAAGTTTTAAAAGCGCTAATTCAGAAAAATTATACCCACAAATTTAAGAAATATTAGAGATTTTCCATAGGATTAATCAGACAGTTAATATTGTTTTCTGAATGTACCATATAATGACAATAAATGAGTGAATGTAGAAACTAAACAGCTAATTCAGCCAACATAAGCCCTTTAAAAGCTTAGGTTGAAAAAAAATTTTCCCTACTAATGGATGTGTTTTGGTCTAAAGCTACCCAGGTAAAAACCAAAATATTTTTCATTCTTGCTTTAGTTAGCTAACTCATGTAGGCACAGCCTAAATACTTAAAATCCAAGCTCTTATATTTTAAAATGCCCTTAAATAAAAGTTACTCTCAGAAGTAAATCAGATGAAACTACTTGAAGACACATTTTTGGTACCTAAACAATGATATTTATGGTAATGTGATACAGAATGTTCACAATTTAATTTTAATATTAATGTCTTTCACATTATTACATACATAAATTCAATAAAATGCCTATTAAAGTAGATAATATGTTTGTACAAACTGATGTTAATATTTACTGAAAGCTTATTCTGTGCAGTGCAACATGATACAATCATTGATTAAATCATTTTTGATGAAATTAATGATGTCTTACATTTTAGACCTAAAAATTGCTATTCAACAATCTATGACCAGGAAGTCATATATACCTCATTAGTCATTAACTTTAACTTTCCTCCTCCATCAAATAAATAACGGAGTGAGATAATGTGATTTTTCTCTTTGTCTTCCTCTCCTTAAGAGGATTAGAGGGACACATAAATGACCACTAGTCCTGACTAATAAAGGGTTCTTCCATTGTACACAAGAAGAGTTGCTTACGGAGAAGTAGGCCACATTTCGTATCCACCCACAATAAAAGTTTATTGAGTTATTAGCTCCCAAAAGTTAGCTCAGGAAACCAGATTTACTAAGACATATCTACATACATCAGAAGAACTAAACAGGATTTTTTTAAGCAATATGAAAAATATGGCCTACACATTTTAGAAAGGAAAAATATATACATATATAGTTATAGCTATATTTATATATAGTTATATGTACATACATAGTTGTATAGCTTTATACTATCTAAATTGCCCTTGTTTTATTTTGAGAAATAAGATGTTAAGAAACAAGTGCATTGAGGAATAGCAAAGGATTTTTCAAAAGTATTTTGGTCTTTTATTAAACATTTCTTGAGAAAAAAGTAGCTTAAAGCAAAACATTTTACTGACTTAATAACATAAAGCAAGGATTTGTGGTGAATAACTTTAAATGTGGGAAAAAAAGAGAAGACTCTCAACCACCTGTATTATTTCATAAATGTTAGTGAGTTGCAGTGAGAATAGTGTTAACTTAGCAAAGGGGGTGAAGCTGCTATAACTCTTGTCAGAGCCCATAGGAAGTGGGAGAGAGAAAGCAGAGTGGAAAATTTGACAGCTTTATGGCAAAAGAATTCAACCTAGATAAATATGAGGCAGAAATGATGACAAAACTGTCCAGACTTCTCATTTACAGCGATGGCTTCTCAAACTGCAGGATCTTCTACAGGGCTTAGTAGTCATTACATGTCCCAATCAAAGTGTTGTTTTTCAAGTACACCTATACCCTGCTTAATGATTTTCATTAGCACTTGAAAACCCTGCGTTAAGTAAAGAGCTTTAAAAAAATTTTTAAGTGTTTCCATTAAATTTAATGGGAAAATTGTGATGTGTTTCATCTCAACACAAGATACTCAATTTTCACAGCTAGAAAAATATATCAGTTGAATGAAAATGTGTTTATATTAGTAATAAACAGCAATTTGAAAGGAAACAAATACAGCTTGTATATAAAATGCAGTGCTATTGTACTTGTCTTTTTTTCTTATTTCTGAAACATTTTCTTCACCAATCTTTCAGATTTGCAGGCTCATGATTATTTTGCACTTAAACGGCACTTAAAATTATATGCCAAAAAAACAATTTTGGGGCAAAATATAGGCTAAGTATGGGAGGGCATGAAAGACTGAAGATTCACAGAACATACTACATCTTCAACCCTCTCCTTAGAGTATGCACACGATGGAGTTCAGAACACGCTATCCTAAAATCAGGTGCCTTGGCAGCTTGTTTTAAACCGAAGGACTTTGACAAATGGCAGACCCAGAAAGGACTCTTTGACCTTCTTTTCTCTCCTGAAGCAGGTCATGTAACCCTCATGTGAGAGGTGCCCTCCCTATACCCAGAGGAATGGATCAACCTTATCCCTAAAGATGGAAGGACCTGGAGAGGAATGTGAATGAACATCCCTTGCTCATTTCCCCCAGTTTATAGCCTTAGCTCATACCCTTTGTCCTATCACATTTTTCCATAACTTTCCACTCTTCATTTAACCTAGTATAAAAATACTCAGATTTAACCATTTATTTGGGTCTTCACTCCTTTTGAAGCTTCCCATGTCACATAAAACTTATATGAAAGAAACTTGTATGCTTTTCCCTTCTTAATCTGTCTTTTGTCAGTCAGGGTCCCAGCCAGAGAGAACCTAGGAGGTTAGAGTGGACAGATATTTTTCCCTCCCCTACACACACAAAGCAAAATATTTTGGATTCATCCATAAATGGCAGGCAATTCAAATATGTTCCATATGATAACCTCTGTCCAGAAATTATGTCAAGTAAATTGTTGAATGTGTCTTTGCCTGATACCATAATGTTGAAATGTCACTTTTTATATTATATTTATTTAATGTATCTTTTGGTGGACAAGTTGTTTCAGGGGGTAAAAAGAAGAAGAATCATTGGTCAAAATGGTATCATTTTTCAAGAGTCATCATGGTGGGTGAAAAGTTGTTGACTGAACATTCATTATGGTGGTAAATCTGAATAAAGTTATAAATAGAAAACAGATTAGTCATTTAACAAGAATTGTTTAAATGCTTACTTAAAGCAAGTTGGACTGCTCATGTAATCTAACCCTTAGGATTATTTAACTACCTAGTTTATCTTTTCTTGAGATTTTGCTGGAGGAAATGCCATAGGCTTAACCTCTCTAACCTCACCTATGGCTTTTCTTTAAGAAAGTTTTACAAAACAAAAGATATATTATTTTGCTACATTTAGCCTCATTTATTAGTAATTGCAGCTAGCACTATCAACCACACAATTCCTAGATCAATCTCATACACCAAACAACTATTACTGTTTCTAGCTCTTTGTCAAAACAATTGTGCTGTTTCATCTAGATCTCTTTCACTGGGGAGGTCAGGAATGGCATGGGAGGAAACGGACACCTGCCTGGCCAGCCAGGATCAGCCAACTCAACCCTGGCATGACATATCTACAGTTGATTTCCCTTTCCTCTGAACACTGTACTAATATCATCTCCTCTTTTTTTTTTTTTTTTTTTTTTTTGCAGTACGTGGGCCTCTCACTGTTGTGGCCTCTCCCGTTGCGGAGCACAGGCTCCAGATGCGCAGGCTCAGCGGTCATGGTTCACGAGCCCAGCCATTCCACGGCACATGGGATCTTCCCGGACTGGGGCACGAACCCGTGTCCCCTGCATCGGCAGGCGGACTCTCAACCACTGAATCACCAGGGAAGCCCTCTCCTCTTGCTTAATATCTAAGCCAAACAACTCCTGCTCCTCAGTGCTTTATACGGGTAGTTAATATTTTATCAGTTTCATTATCTGTCAAAAGTATATGACAATTAAATATGGATTATTGGGCTTCCCTGGTGGCGCAGTGGTTGAGAGTCTGCCTGCCGATGCAGGGGACGCGGGTTCGTGCCCAGTTCTGGAAAGATCCCACATGCCGCAGAGTGGCTGGGCCCGTGAGCCGTGGCTGGGCCCGTGAGCCATGGCTGCTGAGCCTGCGTGTCTGGAGCCTGTGCTCCTCAAGGGGAGAGGCCCGCGTACCGCAAAAAAAGAAAAAGAAATATATATATATATATATATATATATATATATATGGATTATTGCTCCATTAGCTCAGCCTATGTGACTGTAAATTTCATTTAGATGTCAAGAAGGTAATATAGGGCCTCCCTGGTGGCGCAGTGGTTGAGAGTCCGCCTGCCGATGCAGGGGATGCGGGTTCGTTCCCCGGTCTGGGAGGATCCCATATGCCGCGGAGCGGCTGGGCCCGTGAGCCATGGCCGCTGAGCCTGCGCGTCCGGAGCCTGTGCTCCGCAACGGGAAAGGCCACAACAGTGAGAGGCCCGCGTACGGAAAAAAAAAAAAAAAAAAAAAAAAGAAGGTAATATAGCCACCTGAACACAAGGCTAAGAAGCTGTGCTGTTATGTCTACTTACAGTCCAAGTCCTTTAGGAACAACCTAAGGCAATGCTATCCAATAGAACTTCCTGCAATGATGGATGTGTTCAACATCTGCAGTGTCCAATAGGGTAGCCACTAGCCAATTTCTATTAATTTAAATTTAAGTAGCCACATGTACCCATTAGACAAAGGAGAGAAACAAACAGTGAAAGGCTAGGAGGTCCTAGCAAAGGAGTCCATGTAGGGCTTCCCTGGTGGCGCAGTGGTTGAGAGTCTGCCTGCCGATGCAGGGGACACGGGTTCGTGCCCCGGTCCGGGAAGACCCCACATGCCGCGGAGCGGCTGGGCCCGTGAACCATGGCTGCTGAGCCTGCGCGTCCAGAGCCTGTGCTCCGCAACGGGAGAGGCCACAAGAGTGAGAGGCCCGTGTACTGCAAAAAAAAAAAAAAGGAGCCCATGTAGCATAGCAAAGAAATTTAGTGCAGTGCAAACAGACATCTCAAAGTTATGGCTATCAGGCAAGAGGCCAGATCCGGCAAGCCCTCATCTCCTTATCCAGAAAGCAAGAGCCATAATTCTAATTGTTCATACAGCTAGAAATCATCTAAGACTTACTACTGTAGGGGGGAAAAATTTCTTTTTCCTCTACTCTCTTAGGTTTAGTACCTGAGGCTTGTGAATTAAAGTGACAAAAGACAGATTACCAGGAGAAAAAGAATACAAATTTTATTTGTTAATATTTTAATTTTTTATGTGCATGGAGGTCTTCATAGAAAAGAAATGAAAACCTACAGAAGCCATTAGATTTGAGGGGGGAAGGGGGAGGGTCCTTCCATATCAGTTTAACAAAAGGCAATAACTTTGTTGAGAATTGATAAGACAAAGGAAAAGGGATTTGGGTTTCTAGCACTGTAAATTGTGCAAAGGTACACATTTGGAAGAAAGTAGAGGACAATAGAGGTTATTTTAGTAAGGGCTGTGCATGCAGATCCATCTCAATGCTTTCCGACTCCAGTGATAATAGTTGTTTTTCTCCTCCCAGTACAGGAGACGGGAGAGGAAGATCTTCCAAAAGGGAAATTTTTGTCATGCTTTTAGACAGAAAGGGGAAGGGCAGAGACCTCTTTCTGCATGTACTGTTTCTTAATTGCCTTCAGCTCAAAATAATCCTTATATATATTAAGTGGCATATTTTGGGGTAGCATATTCTGATTCCCTTCACTATCACTACTGGTTTTTGCATGAAGACAAGTTATTTGCTTCTATGATGATCTTTTCAATTTCTTCCTTGTTTAAAATAATTTGTACAGAAATAAAATGGGGCAGAAATATAGAGTTCAGCCTTCTCAAAGACATAGTCCCACCTCCACCATTTTTGAGACTTTGCATTCCTTATCTCTAACTCATCTCAAATTTGGACTCTACAAATCTTCTTCAGGCTCATATTTCTGCCACCATCATTGAAATATACTGAAATACATATGACTGTAATCATATTCCACAAATTTATTGAGAATCCAGTGTGCACATGAGACTGTGCTGAATGCTGATAACACATTGGTGAACAAAGCAGACAGAGTCCCTGCCCTCAGTGAGCTCATAGTTTGGTGTATAAGAAATACATTTAAAAATTAAACAAATGAATAAATATACAATCCTGAAGGATAGAATCCTGAAGGATAAGAACCAACTGCCATTAGAGAATAGCAGTAGGCTGTACCTTAGCCAGGGGAGACAAAGAATGTCTCTCTAGAGAGGTGAGACATAAAGCATGCACATGAGCAAGGATTTTGGAAAGGAAGTGACATGATCCAATTCACATTCTAAAATAGTAGTTCTGGCAGCTGAATAATAAAGAACAAAATAGAGACAACAAGAGTAGATGCAGGGAGACCATTTGGGAGATCATAAAATAATAAAGTGCCTTGGTAAGTACCAATGAGTGACTACAAATAGTGGCTCCTACAACAGTATATAAATAATGGCGGTTGTGTAAGAACGATTTTTTAAACTAGATTAACCCAGAACTAGATTAATAGATTAAGAGGATAGGTACTAAAATTTCATCACAAATCCTCTCAAGTCCTCAGAATGATGCCTGAGATTGGCTAAACCAAGAGACCATAATATGATGGTTATTCAGGTATAAGTAGCAAGAACCCAAAAAAGGAGAAGAAAGAACAATCTGAAGAAATAATGAAATTATAGTACTTTGTGACAGAAGGACTACAGCGGATGAGAAGAAATCATGAAATAGAATTCTCAGTAGGTGACATGACTCAAACCCAAGACCACACAGCTACTAAGCACTATATGTCCATTAGGAGCTCTACATTGTACTTTCCTCATCTAGAAGATGGGCATAACTAGGGTTTCCTAGTTATTGTAAGGATTAAATGGCTAATAAATATGAGCACCTTGGAATGGTGTCTCAAAAATTGTAGCTGGCTCAGAAAACATACAAACTCTGTTTAAATAAATTTAAGTAAAATGTCAGATATCTCACATGTTTTGTTTTGGTTTCAAATAATAGCAATTCCATATGGCAATCTAGGAAAATCAAAGTTAATATTTACAAGGCCTTTTCAATATAAATTTTGTTGACTTATATGATTTAGCTGCCCCATTTTATTAACTTTAATTTTTGTTAGTTATTTTATATTCACTCAGGTACCTCCCTTAGAAATAAATCTTGTTTATTCACTTTCCGGCTCCCTATTGAGTTTAATAAGATATTTACTCTTAATAATGTAATAATTCTAGGTAAAACAGCAGGAGTAGTTTGAAATTTATTTTCTAAATTAATAATATATTTAAATCTCTAGATAGAATTCTTTTGTGAGGCTAGGATCAACTAAGAAAATAATCACCTTCAAGATGATTAGTAAAGGTCTGGAGACATCAGACCAAAAAAAAGGAGGCATTCTTGTACTTTAAAACATCTTTGGAAAAGGTCAAAAAAGGAAGTATTTTTTTTTTTGAAGTATGATTCATACTGCTCTTGCAGTGATGACAAACACAGCAGAAATTTTCATTATATTTCAATGCCTATACTGTAAATCAAACAGCTATTTGGGGCCATAAGTATTTACAATATATAATAAAATTTTCAGTCACAAGTGTGATAGGAATCAACATTAACATTTTTATTCTTTTCCTTGTAAAATGATTAAATGATGAATATAGTTATCACAAAGGGATTAAGTTTGCTTTAATTGTTACTAAATCCTAAACCTTGTTCTGAACTTGAATTTGCTCTTATGGAAATTTTAAAGCACTATCAGTTCGCACTCAGTCTCCTCTTTACATAAATGTCATTTATTTCTAGCAACTTTCTTCTAATAATTGTTTAAGTTATTTAAATGTATACAGACTTCTTACTGGGTGCTGAAACTGTGTACCATCACTAAGGGTAAAATTAAATGATTCATTTCCTTTATGATCAAAGCCGCAAAACTTTTCTCCTTATTGTGTTGTGAATTCCAGCAAATAACTCCACAGCTGTTTATTGAATTTTTTTTCATTCAGATATTCACATTCCAAGATATTGTATAGTCAGTGAACTGGTAACTTTTTTCAATATACCTCAAATTTTCATTTTAAATGCCCTACAGCAAAGACAATACTAGCTATTACCTAGCAGTGGAGTGAGCCAGTTTAGCCTTTCCAGAGTTTGACATTTAAAAGAAGTCCAGAACCATAGATTAAAAACATCTTAAATTAATGCTGTAGATTAACATTCAGCAAAGAACACATTTGGCATTAACTATTTTTGAATAAATCTCCTGCTCAAAAGAAAAAAGAAAATTCACCTTCTTTCCTAAACAAGGTATCCTCTTGTGAGTAATCTTGAAATATAATTTCCAAACTCACAAAGCATCTTTGCTCTTTTTCTACAAATATAAAAACTCTTATACCTCTTTTTATATCATGGCATCAGCCCATTAAAAAAGAAAAAGAATCAGAATCTCTACAACAGTAAAACCTGGCAATTGCTAAATGGAAAATCTCATTCAAGAACAAAACATCAATATTAAACACTAAGAGTCCTGGTAATTGTTTTAAAAAAGATCTGTGAAAGATTGATACTACTATATGATGGTGGCTCATTAAAGCAAACTTTCTAACCTCCTTTAAATGAAATTTCTTGCCTCCTTTAAAATCTCACTCAAGATCAGTTTGCCTTTAGATGGAGAAATATTTTAACTCATCAATCACCAATAAAAACATGATCTTCATACGTTTGGCAAATTGCATTTCTGGTTTCTGGTCCTGATGAAGATGACAGAAAGACAGCAATCGGTTGATATGACATTCCAAAGGATCTGTTATGAGACGAATTAGGACAACATTATGTGCAATGCCAACTATTAAAAACTATAAGGGCACAGTACAATTTTGGTAGGTATCTTTCACTCTCTTCCTTTATCTTCTACATTCAGTCTGTCATCAAGTGCTGTCATTCTTCCATCATCATCTTCCTTCCTTCATTTGTTCTTCCTCCTCCTTTCCCAGGTTCTCATCATCTTATGCCCAAATAATTATGATATTCTCCTAGCTCAGTAAATCTCAGCCATCAGTCTAAGGAGACATGCAGGTATGTGACAATGTTTTACCAGTACAAGAAGAAATGAGAAAATAAAGACAATGCAGTAAGTCTTTAATAACAGCAAGATTATTCATTTTTAATGTTCTGTACTTTACTCTGGAAGGACACACTTGTGCTCCCTATACTTTGAGGTTAAAATTCAATTCTTTTTTGAAATAGTGAGGATAGAATATGGTGTTGTTGTTTTTTTTAATCCTTCCATAGGTAAATAAATATTTGACAACTATATGCTAGTCCTCAAGAATATTTTTAGGAACTTCACTGGTATATGAAATCAAAATTTTGTAAAACAGTAATTGCTGATCACCTTGAGCCTGGTTACTTCCTTCCAAATTCCAAAACCCAAAATCAGGCTGAGGGAAGAGATAGATTGGCCCCATGGGCAAAGAGTTGGAGTTCGTTCTCTGTGGACTGATATTCCAAGACGAAAATAGCAGGACAATCAAGGGAGGAGGCTGGGCCCTGTCCAGATAGAAGATAAGAGACCACATATTTCTAATTCCTGAAGTCAGGGGACCTCCCCGACTACACATGTGCAGAAAAGCTCCTTGGAGCTCAAAAAGGGAGAGGGTGCCACCCCATAGTAAGTGATGCTAACTACCCATAGGCCTCCTTGGTAGAATCCATCTTGGCTAAGAGATGCACATGCACACATGGAAGGATCCTGAGATATACCAAATACGAACTCTGAACCAGGCAAATCAAAATGATTGGCCAAAGGAAACCAGGAAAAAATGCCCCATATAAGTGATTTAAACTGCCACGAGGTCTCGACTCTCTCTGAGTCCAGTGGTGTGTCTATCCACATGTACTGTACTCTTTT
Organism: Mesoplodon mirus; assembly: GCF_964341445.2. Classification (NCBI taxonomy): domain Eukaryota; kingdom Metazoa; phylum Chordata; class Mammalia; order Artiodactyla; family Ziphiidae; genus Mesoplodon; species Mesoplodon mirus. The sequence continues at coordinate 51,111,203 of NC_138984.1, forward strand.
TTCTTCCCCATAAACACTTTACTTGTTTCACTACTTTCCATCTTTGTGGGAATTCTTTTTCTGCAAAGCCGAAGGGCCAGGGCCTTGTCACTGACCAGTGGTCTAGTGGCTAGGATTTGGTACGCTCACCACTGCGACCTGACCTCAATCTCTGGCCAGGAACCGAAACCCTGTTTCAAGCCACTGCAGGCCAAGGCCACCGGAAATCAAGGCCAAACAGATGTAATATACAGCAAGTTAACTATAATTAACAACAAAACAGAATCTTTTTCTTTATTTTTTTAGACAGATGCTAAGAGAATAGATCTTTTTTTTTTTTTTTTTTTTTTTTTTGCGGTATGCGGGCCTCTCACTGCTGTGGCCTCCCCCGCCGCGGAGCACAGGCTCCGGACGCGCAGGCCCAGCGGCCATGGCTCACGGGCCCAGCCGCTCCGCGGCACATGGGATCCTCCCAGACCGGGGCACGAACCCGCATCCCCTGCATCGGCAGGCGGACCCTCAACCACTGCGCCACCAGGGAGGCCCGAGAATAGATCTTAAGAGTTCTCATCACAAGAAAAAAACAGTGTAACTATGTGAGGTGATGGATGTTAACTAAGCTTATTGTAATCATTTTGTTTTATATAACAATGCATTTTATATAACAATGTATCAATACATATACATATAACGATATACAATGATATTACATCGTCATGTTGTACACCTTAAGCTTATATATTGGAGGGGAAGCTTCAAGTTGGCTGAAGAGTAAGACACAGAGATCACCTTCCTCCCCACAAATACATCAGAAATACATCTACACGTGGAACAACTCCTATAGAACACCTACTGAATGCTGGCAGAAGACCTCAGACCTCCTAATAGGCAAGAAACTCCCCACATACCTGGGTAGGGCCAAAGAAAAAAGAGAGACAAAGAATAGGGACAGGACCTGCACCAGTGGGAGGGAGCCGTGAAGGAGGAAAGGTATCCACACACTAGGAAGCCCTTTCGTGGGCGGAGACTGCGGGTGGCGGAGGGGGGAGCTTCGGAGCCATGGAGGAGAGCACAGCAACAGGGTTGCAGAGGGCAAAGCAGAGAGATTCCCGCACAGAGGATCAGTGCCGACCGGCATTCACCAGCCAGAGAGTCTTGTCTGCTCACCCGCCGGAGCCGGCGGGTGCTGGGAGCTGAGGCTTGGGCTTCGGTCGGATCACAGGGAGAGGACTGGTGGCGTGAACACAGCCTGAAGGGGGCCAGTACACCACAGCTAGCCGGGAGGGAGTCCGGGGAAAAGTCTGGAACTGCTGAAGAGGTAAGAGACCATTGTTTCGGGGTGCGTGAGGAGACGTGATTGAGAGCACCGCCTAAATGAGTTCCAGAGACGGGCGCGAGCCGCAACCATCAACGCGGACCCCCGAGATGGGCATGGGACGCTAGGGCTGCTACTGAAGCCACCAAGAAGCCTGTGTGCGAGCACAGATCACTCTACACACCTCCCCTCCCGGGAGCCTGTGCAGCCCGCCACTTCCAGGGTCCCAGGATCCAGGGACAACTTCCCCGGGAGAACACACGGTGCGCCTCAGGCTGGTGCAACGTCATGCCGGCCTCTGCCGCCGCACGCTCGCCCTGCCTCCGTGCCCCTCCCTCCCCCCGGCCTGAGTGAGCCAGAGCCACCGAATCAGCGGCTACTTTAACCCCATCCTATCTGAGTGAAGAACAGACACCCTCAGGCGACCTACACACAGAGGTGGGACCGAAGCCAAAGCTGAACCCCGGGAGCTGTGCGAACACAGAAGAGAAAGGGAAATCTCTCCCAGCAGCCTCAGGAGCAGCGGATTAAATCTCCACAATCAACTTGATGTACCCTGCATGTGTGGAATACCTGAATAGACAACGAATCATCCCAAACTGAGGAGGTGGAATTTGGGAGCAATGATATATATTTTTTTTCCCTTTTGCTCTTTTTGTGAGTGTGTATGTGTATGCTTCTGTGTGTGATTTTGTCTGTATAGCTTTGCTTTTACCATTTGTCCTAGGGTTCTGTCTGTCCATTTCTTTTATTTATTTATTTTTTTGTATACTTTTCAGCACTTGTTATCATTGGTGGAATTGTTTTTTGGTTTGGTTGCTCTCTTCTATCTTTCTATCTTTCTTTTTTATTACTTTCTTAATTTTTTTAATAATTATTTTTTATTTTAATAACTTAATTTTATTTTATCTTCTTCTTTCTATCTTTCTTTTTTTCCTCCCTTTTATTCTGAGCTGTATGGATGACAGGCTCCTGGTGCTCCAGCCAGGCATCAGGGCTGTGCCTCTGAGGTGGGAGAGCCAAGTTCAGGACATTGGTCCACAAGAGAACTCCCAGCTCCACGTAATATCAAACAGTGAAAATCACCCAGAGATCTCCATCTCAACATCAAGACCCAGCTCAACTCAATGACCAGCAAGATATAGTGCTGGACACCCTATGCCAAACAACCAGCAAGACAGGAACACAACCCCACCCATTAGAAGAGAGGCTGCCTGAAATCATAATAAGGCCAGAGACACCCCACAACACACCACCAGATGTGGACCTGCCAACCAGAAAGCCAAGATCCAGCCACATCCACCAGAACACAGGCACTAGTCCCCTCCATTAGGAAGCCTACACAACCCACTGAATGAACCTGAGTCACTGGGAGCAGACAACAAAAACAATGGGAACTACGAACCTGCAGCCTGTGAAAAGAAGACACCAAACACAGTAAGGTAAGCAAAATGAGAAGACAGAGAAACACACTGCAGATGAAGGAGCAAGGTAAAAACCCACCAGGCCTAAAAAATGAAGACGAAATAGGCAGTCTATCGGAAAAATAATTCAGAATAATGATAGTAAAGATGATCCAACATCTTGGAAATAAAATGGAGAATATACAAGAAACGTTTAACAAGGACCTAGAAGAACTAAAGAGCAAACAAACAGTGATGAAAAATGCAATAAATGAAATTAAAAATTCTCTAGAAGGGATCAATAGCAGAATAACTGAGGCAGAAGAACGGATAAGTGACCTGGAAGATAAAATAGTGGAAATATCTACAGCAGAGAAGAATAAATAAAAAAGAATGAAAAGAATTGAGGACAATCTCAGAGACCTCTGGGACAACATTAAACGCACCAACATTCGAATTATAGGAGTCCCAGAAGAAGAAGAGAAAAAGAAGGGGACTGAGAAAATATTTGAAGAGATTATACCTGAAAACTTCCCTAATATGGGAAAGGAAATAGTCAATCAAGTCCAGGAAGCATAGAGAGTCCCATACAGGATAAATCCAAGGAGAAACATGCCAAGACACATATTAATCAAACTATCAAAAATTAAATAAAGAAAAAATGTTAAAAGCAGCAAGGGAAAAACAACAAATAACACACAAGGCAATCCCCATACGGTTAACAGCTGATTTTCAGCAGAAATTCTGCAAGGCAGAAGGGAGTGGCAGGACATATTTAAAGTGATGAAGGAGATGGGGCTTCCCTGGTGGTGCAGTGGTTGAGAGTCCACCTGCTGATGCAGGGGACGCGGGTTCGTGCCCCGGTCCGGGAAAATCCCACATGCTGCAGAGCGGCTGGGCCCATGAGCCATGGCCGTTGAGACTGCATGTCCAGAGCCTGTGCTCCACAATGGGAGAGGCCACAACAGTGAGAGGCCCACATACCACAAAAAGAAAAAAATAAAAAATAAAAAATAAATAAAGTGATGAAGGAGAAAAACCTACGACCAAGATTACTCTGCCCAGCAAGGATCTCATTCAGATTTGACGGAGAAATTAAAACCTTTACACACAAGCAAAAGCTAAGAGAATTCAGCACCACCAAACCAGCTTCACAACAAATACTAAAGGAACTTCTCTAGGCAGGAAACACAAGAGAAGGAAAAGACCTACAATAACAAACCCAAAACGATTAAGAAAATGGGAATAAGAACATACATATCGATAATTACCTTAAATATAAATGGATTAAATGCTCCAACCAAAAGACATAGACTGTCTAAATGGATACAAAAATAAGACCCATATATATGCTGTCTACAAGATACCCACTTCAGACCTAGTGACATATACACACTGATAGTGAGGGGATGGAAAAAGATATTCCATGCAAATGGAAATCAAAAGAAAGCTGGAATAGCAATTCTCATATCAGACAAAATAGACTTTAAAATAAAGACTACTATAAGAGACAAAGAAGGACACTACCTAATGATCAAGGGATCAATCCAAGAAGAAGATATAACAATTGTAAATATTTATGCACCCAACATAGAAGCACCTCAACACATAAGTCAAATACTAATAGCCATAAAAGGGGAAATCAACAGTAACAAAATCATAGTAGGGGACTTTAACACCCCACTTTCACCAATGGACAGATCATCCAAAATGAAAATAAATAAGGAAACACAAGCTTTAAATGATACATTAAACAAGATGGACTTAATTGATATTTATAGGACATTCCATGCAAAAACAACAGAATACACTTTCTTCCCAAGTGCTCATGAAACATTCTCCAGGATAGATCATATCTTGGGTCACAAATTAAGCATTGGTAAATTTGAGAAAACTGAAATTGTATCAAGTATCTTTCCTGACCACAACGCTATAAGACTAGATATCAATTACAGGAAAAAATCTGTAAAAAATACAAACACATGGAGGCTAAACAATACACTACTTAATAACCAAGAGATCACTGAAGAAATCAAAGAGGAAATCAAAAAATACCTAGACACAAATGACAATGAAAACACAATGACCCAAAACCTATGGGATGCAGCAAAAGCAGTTCTAAGAGGAAAGTATACAGCAATATAATCCGACCTTAAGAAACAAGAAACATCTCAAATAAACAACCTAACCTTACAACTAAAACAATTAGAGAAAGAAAAACAAAAAAAACCCCAAAGTTAGGAGAAGGAAAGAAATCATAAAGATCAGATCAGAAATAAATGAAAAAGAAATGAAGAAAACGAGAGCAAGGATCAATAAAACTAACAGCTGGTTCTTTGAGAAGATTAACAAAATAGATAAACCATTCACCAGACTCATCAAGAAAAAAAAAGAAGCCTCAAATGAATAGAATTAGAAATGAAAAAGAAGTAACAACTCACAATGCAGAAATGAAAACGATCATGAGTGATTACTATAAGCAACTATATGCCAATAAAATGGACAATCTGGAAGAAATGGATAAATTCTTAGAAATGCACAACCTGGGCTTCCCTGGTGGTGCAATGTTTGAGAGTCCGCCTGCCAAGGCAGGGGACACGGGCTCGTGCCCCAGTCCGGGAATATCCCACATGCCGCAGAGCAGCTAGGCCCGTGAGCCATGGCTGCTGAGCCTGCGCATCCGGAGCTTGTGCTCTGCAATGGGAGAGGCCACAACAGTGAGAGGCCCGCGTACCGCAAAAAAAAAAAATAAGAAGAAGAAATGCACAGCCTTCCAACACTGAAGCAGGAAGAAATAGAAAATATGAACAGACCAATCACAAGCACTGAAATTGAAACTGTGATTAAAATCTTCCGACAAACAAAAGCCCAGGACCAGATGGCTTCACAGGTGAATTCTATCAAACATTTAGAGAAGAGCTAACCCCCATCCTTCTCAAACTCTTCCAAAATATAGCAGAGGGAGGAACACTCCCAAACTCATTCTATGAGGCCACCATCACCCTGATACCAAAACCAGACAAACATGTCACAAAGAAAGAAAAATACAGGCCAATATCACTGATGAACATAGATGCAAAAATCCTCAACAAAATACTAGCAGACAGAATCCAACAGCATATAAAAAGGATCATACATGATGATCAAGTGGGGTTTATCCCAGGAATGCAAGGATTCTTCAATATATGCAAATCAATCAATGTGATACACCATATTAACAAATTGAAGGAGAAAAACCATATGACCATCTCAATAGATGCAGACAAAACTTTCGACAAAATTCAACACCCATTTATGATAAAAACCCTCTGGAGAGTAGGCACAGAAAGAACTTACCTCAACATAATAAAAGCCATATATGACAAACCCACAGCCAACATCGTCCTCAACAGTGAAAAACTGAAACCATTTCCCCTAAGATCAGGAACAAGACAAGGTTGTCCACTCTCACCACTATTATTCAACACAGTTTTGGAAGTTTTAGCCAAAGCAATCAGAGAAGAAAAAGAAATAAAAGGAATACAAATTGGAAAAGAAGAAGTAAAGCTGTCACTGTTTGCAGATGACATGATACTATACATAGAGAATCCTAAAGATGCTACCAGAAAACTACTGGAGCTAATCAATGAATTTGGTAAAGTAGCAGGATACAAATTAATGCACAGAAATCTCTGGCATTCCTATACACTAATGATGAAAAATCTGAAAGTGGAATTAAGAAAACACTCCCATTTACTGCAACAAAAACAATAAAATATCTAAGAATAAACCTACCTAAGGAGACAAAAGACCTGTATGCAGAAAATTATAAGACACTGATGAAAGAAATTGAAGATGATACAAACAGATGGGGAGAGATATCATGCTCTTGGATTGGAAGAATCAACATTGTGAAAATGACTATACTACCCAAAGCAATCTACAGATTCAAGGCAATCCCTATCAAACTACCAATGGCAATTTTTCACAGAACTAGAACTAAAAATTTCACAATTTGTATGGAAACACAAAAGACACCGTATAGCCAAAACAATCTTGAGAAAGAAAAATGGAGCTGAAGGAATCAGGCTCCCTGACTTCAGACTATATACAAAGCTACAGTAATCAAGACAGTATGGTTCTGGCACAAAAACAGAAATATACATCAATGGAACAGGATAGAAAGCCCAGAGATAAACCCACACACCTATGGTCACCTTATCTTTGATAAAGGAGGCAAGAATATACAGTGGAGAAAGGACAACCTCTTCAATAAGTGGTACTGGGAAAACTGGACAGCTACATGTAAAAGAATGAAATTAGAACACTCCCTAACACCATTCACAAAAATAAACTCAAAATGGATTAAAGACCTAAATGCAAGGCCAGACACTATCAAACTCTTAGAGGAAAACATAGGTAGAACACTCTATGACATAAATCACAGCAAGATCCTTTTTTCCCACCTCCTAGAGAAATGGAAATAAAAACAAAAATAAACAAATGGGACCTAATGAAACTTAAAAGCTTTTGCACAGCAAATGAAACCATAAAAAAGACCAAAAGACAACCCTCAGAATGGGAGAAAATATTTGCAAATGAAGCAACTGGCAAAGGATTAATCTCCAAAATTTACAAGCAGCTCATGCAGCTCAGTATCAAAAAAACAAACAATCCAATCCAAAAATGGGCAGAAGACCTAAATAGACATTTCTCCAAAGAAGACAAACAGATTGCCAACAAACACATGAAAGAATGCTCAACATCATTAATCATTAGACAAATGCAAATCAAACTACAATGAGATATCATCTCACACCGTTCAGAATGGCCATCATCAAAAAATCTACAAACAATAAATGCTGGAGAGGGTGTGGAATAAAGGGAACCTTCTTGCATTGTTGGTGGGAATGTAAATTGATACAGCCACTATGGAGAACTGTATGGAGGTTCCTTAAAAAACTAAAAATAGAACTATCATATGACCTAGCAATCCCACTACTGGGCATATACCCTGAGAAAACCATAATTCAAAAAGAGTCATGGGGCTTCCCTGGTGGCGCAGTGGTTGAGAGTCCACCTACCGATGCAGGGGACACCGGTTTGTGCCCCAGTCCAGGAGGATCCCACATGCCGAGGAGCGGCTGGGCCCGTGAGCCATGGCCACTGAGCCTACACGTCCGGAGCCTGTGCTCTGCAACGGGAGAGGCCACAACAGTGAGAGGCCCGCGTAATGCAAAAAAAGAAAAAAAAAAAAAAAGAGTCATGTACCACAATGTTCACTGCAGCTCTATTTACAATAGCCAGGACATGGAAGCAACCTAAGTGTCCATCAACAGATGAATGGATAAAGAAGATGTGGCACATATATACAATGAAATATTACTCAGCCATAAAAAGAAACAAAATTGAGTTATTTGTAGTGAGGTGGATGGACCTAGAGTCTGTCATACAGCGTGAAGTAAGTCAGAAAGGAAAAACAAATACTGTATGCTAACACATATATATGGAATCTAAAAAAACAAAAAACAAAATGTTTCTGAAGAACCTAAGGGCAAGACAGGAATAAAGACTCAGATGTAGAGAATGGACTTGAGGATACGGGGAGTGGGAAGGGTAAGCTGGGACAAAGTGAGAGAGTGGCATGGACATATATATACTATCAAATGTAAAATAGATAGCTAGTGGGAAGCAGCTGCATAGCACAAGGAGATCAGCTCGGTGCTTTGTGACCAGCTAGAGGGGTGGGATAGGGAGGGTGGGAGGGAGGGAGATGCAAGAGGGAAGACATATGGGGATATATGTATATGTATAACTGATTCACTTTGTTATAAAGCAGAAGCTAACACACCATTGTAAAGTAATTATACTCCAATAAAGATGTTAACAAATATATATATATATATACACATACATATATTGGATTGGCCAAAAAGTTCCTTCGGGTTTCTGTAAGCTTTTACGGAAAAATCCGAATGAACCTTTTGGCCAACCCAATACATGAAACAAAAAAAAATCGTATATCATGTTACTGTGCATCTTAAAAAGGAAAGAAACCACATTGTACAACCTAAGTAATATATATATATATTTTTTTTTTTTTTTTTTTTTTTTTTGCAGTACATGGGCCTCTCACTGTAGTGGCCTCTTCCGTTGCGGAACACAGGCTCCGGATGCACAGGCTCAGTGGCCATGACTCACGGGCCCAGCCTCTCCGCGGCATGTGGGATCTTCCCAGACTGGGGCACGAACCCGTGTCCCCTGCATCGGCAGGCAGACTCTCAACCACTGCTCCACCGGGGAAAACCTAAGTAATATAATTTTAATTTGTCAATCATACCTTAATAAAGCTGGAAGAAAAGAATGAGACACATAAAAAAAGAAAAAAAAAACTGCTGTATGTCAATTATATTTAAATAAAATGGGGAAAGAAAGAAACTTCAACAGCTCTTTGCTGCATTCAACATTCATTCCAACATGTATAGTAGCCTCTACAATCTAGCCTTACTGCACCTGTCCACCTCCTCCAGTGAGGCAGTTGGCTTCATTGTTTTCCACATGTAATATCCTTTTAGCTCCAGGCTTTTGATCATGCTCTTAGCTCCTGGGAAAAAACCTCACTCTTTCCCAATTTAAATATGCCTGAAACTAAAAACTTCTATTTCTTCCAACAAATGGTTGCTCATCTTGTTTGCTTGTTCTAGTTCCCTTCTAGAACCAAATTCCCTGAATTCCTTTTCTTGCTGAGTCAGCCAATTAATCTTCTTAATCTTATTGTCTTGAGTGTTTCCAGTAGTCTGTGCATATTTTCAAGGAGGCTGCCTTTGAGAAGGTTTTTATTAATATAAATTTGAACTGGGAAAAGCAAAGCCAGGTTTTCTAATCTGGTGTTCACATATCTATTACTTTAGTTTTAAAAATCATCTAAAGAGCCTAGACGTTAATCATATACATAACAGCCTTACAGATAGAGTACTGTTTTGTAGATTCATAGACAGATAAATGAGCCAGAGATGCTAACAAAATTTTGTCATGAATATTTTAGGACAGACAAACTTAAATCAACAGTCTGGTGGCTATATCTAAGTTAACAATCATATCCAGTTACTCTGCTCACCATTTCTACCCAAACTTCTTTAACCTCTTCTCACTGCTAAAGAGTATCAAACATCCATTTCTTTGTTAAAGACAACGTAAGAATGTCTGTTCAGAGAAGAGTGATGCAGCAGAATATCAAAGTGCACAACAGCCCTTTATTGCCAACCTAAACTCATTTAATATCTAAACTCATTCAACAAATAAGATTTCAACAAGGCACCACAATAACTTAAAGTTAACAGAAATGTATGGTCTTGTAATGTTTGAATAAAAATGCCCATTTAAAAAATTAATTTCCTTTGAAGAGTCACGTATCTATGTTGTTACTTATGTGCATGCATTGCATCTAAGCAGCTGGAGATAGTAAAACAGCTCTAAATTTGGAGTCAGAAAACCTAGATTTGAGTAAACCCACACTCATACCCTGTGGCAATGTGAATGTGGCAATTTATCCTCCTCTTTGAGTTTCCATCTCTAAAGAGGGGGAAAATGTTATTTTGTAATGTTACTGCATTACTACAGAGATGTCTCAAATTGAACAAGGCTTCTTTATATTGTGCTCAAGTACTGTGACCGTAAGCCAGAAGGGAAAAAAATGAAAGGTAAGTTGCCTGCAATCAAAATCCCAACTAACATAGACAAGGACAGAAAGCACCTTGCATACTTTCAAAACCTGAAACCAATGGTAATATTTCAAGTGACACAAAAATATTGTTATTGTACAAGTTTCTGTTTACTGCTAATAAAAATATGTTAGTTCTTATTCCATGTAGTTTGACTGACAGGTTCAATTTTCTCTCTGGCTAAGACAAAATGAACTACTCAGCTAATAATCGTGCAGTGTGTCCTAATACAAAATTAAAGAGATTTATGCAGAAGGTTTAAAGACTAATTATATGTGTTTTTTATGAAAAATCTCCTTGGCACAAGCCATTTCACTAGATCGATGAGGTCAAAAGTCAGTTTGCAATAAGCTGAAGAGGTGAAGAAATGTCAATTAAAATTACATGCTTCTCTTTTAAGAAGTTCTACTAAGAAAAGATGGAGGAAGCTATTATAGAATCTAAAGGGCCCCAACAGAGCTAGGAAGGAGGGAAAGAAGGAAGGAGTATGAAGATACGTAAGTTCAAAGTGATCAGGGAAAAGAGGAGGGAGAAATTGGTGGACTCATAAGCCAATTGCTGATATTTGCAAAGTAAATGAGAGGCAAGAAAGGGCAACAGTAAGAACCTCAATTTTCCTGCAGTCCAGACCTGAATATTTTTCTTAAATTGTTAACTATTTGAAAAGGACTGTGTTTTTTTCACATTGCACAACTTACAAATTGCAAAATTACAAATGACTTCCTAAATGCCAAATCAAATGAATATTTTTCAATCTCTATTTTGCAATGAAGCATTTGATATTTCTATCTTCTTGAAAACTTCTCTCATCATTCTTTCCTAATCTCCCTGAAAGTCTTCTTTTCTTTAAACCCGCTCTGAATCATTAGGACAGACCAGGTTATAGTATGATAATGAACAAAACACTGGCACAACCCAACAAAATATATTCCTCACTCACACTACAAGTCCAGGACAGGTCTTAAGAGGCTTCAATATTGATAATCACTCAGGAAATCAAGGTGATGGAGGTTCCATCTCAACACATTTTATATCATCAGGGCAAGGAAAAGGGAACCAGCTGACTCCTGTATTGCCTCTTAAAGCTTCTCTCAAGAAGTGATACACATCATTTCTGCTCACATTCCATTGACCAAAGCAAGTTGTATGGCCATAACTTCATGGGGGCTAGAGAAATGCAATACTACCTTATGTCCAGAATGAAAAGAAAAAACCCCTTTAACTATATTCTCTCCCACTATAAATGTTTTACAAAATTAGACTCTTAATCTCCTTTTTCCACTATGTACATTCTTCCTGAGAGAACTTATTCACTTCCTATATGACAATGACACCAAATCTACATGTCTTGCCCAAACCTCTCTCATAAATTCCAGACCCATTTGTCTCTACCTGGATATCCCAAAAGCACCATTAATTTAACATATCTAAATCCAAACTAATTACTATTACCACCCTATCCCATCTCTTATCATGAACTGTTTGTTGTCTTTTCCTTCTTATTCAACTGTAATTTTCTTTAGACTACAGCTATGATTTATTTATGCTTGTATTCCCAGGACCAAGCAAAATGCCTGTCATTTAATATAAACTCAAGAAAAAGATATTTGTTGAATGAATGAATGATGAAGGCCATGTTCATGAAGTTTGCATATATCCTTCAAAAGCTTCAAATGGGTCATACAATCCTCAGGATTCAGTGCTTTAAATTAAGTGGGTTCTGGTATTGAAGGAAGTACTTAAAAAGTGAGACTCCAAAAAGAGGAAATCAGTCAACAAATATACATTGGGCACCTGCTATTGGCCAGGCACCATTTTAGGTACTTGGGATATATCAATAAATGAACAAAATAGGCAAAGATTTCTGCTCTTTGGAGAGAGAAACAGTAAAACAATAAGCAGTACATAACATAAACATAAAAAAGTAAATTATACCATATGTTAAGGCAGAATCAATGGCATGCTGAGTCCCAGAGTAGGGATAGGGGTGCAATTTTAAATAAATAATGTGGTCAGAGTATACCTCATTGCAATAGTAACATTTGAGCAGATGTGAAGAAAATAAAGGAGTTAGCTGTGCAGATATCTAAGCTTTCCATTTGGCAGGAACCACAAGTACAAAGGCTCTAAGGTGGGAGTATCCCTAGGATGTTTGAGGAACATCAAAGAGAACAGGGTGGCTAGAGCTGAATAAGTGAGGGGGATAAGGGGGAGTTGAGGTCAGTGAGGAAATAGAGTGGGAGAAGGGGTCACATCCTGTAGGATCTTGTGGGTCATTGTTTTAGTCTGGTCAGGCTGCTACAAAAATACCATGGACCGGATGCCTTAAACAGCAAACATTTATTTCTCACAGTCCTGGAGACTGAGAACTCCAAGATGAAGGTGCTGCCAGACTCAGTGTCTGGTGAAGCCTCACTTCCTGTTTCTCAGATGATGTCTTCTCCTTGTATCCTCTCATGGCAGAGAGAAGTAAGCTCTTTCAGGACTCCTATAAGGGCACTAATCCTCTTCTTATAAAGACATCTAAGCCTAATTACCTCCAAAGACCCCATCTCCCAATACCATGACATCAGGGAGTAGGATTTCAATGCAAGACTTTGGGGGGACACCTTCAGTCCATAACAGCCATTAAAGACTTTGGATTTTACCTTAAGGAAACTGGGGAGCCATTGGACAGCTGTGAGAAGTGGAATGACATGATCTGATATATTTTTAAAACATCCATGTGGTTGCTGTTTTGAGAATAGATTAAAAGAAGGTGTATTAGTTATCTATTTCTACATAAATTTCCAAAAGATATAGCAGCTTAAAACAATAAGCATTTATTGTTTCTCAGTTTCTGTGGGTCAGGAATTTGGAAGCAGCTAAGTTGGGTCATTCTGCCTCAGGGTCTCTCATCTCTCACAGTTGAGATATCAGCTAGGGCTACAGTCATCACAAGGCTCTACTGGGGCCAGAGGATTCATTTCCAAGAGTCTGATCCACACAGCTGCTGGCAAGAGGTCTCAGTTCCCTGTTGGGTATTGGTAAGAAGCTTCAGTTCCTTGACATGGGGTTTCTCCAGAGGGTTGTTTGAGAGTCCTCAGAGCATGGCAGCTGGTTTCCCCCAGAGGAAGTGATCCAAGAGAAAGAGGCTGAAACTGCAATGTCCTCTATGACCCAGTTCTCAGAAGATGCACACCGTCACTTTTGCTTTATTCTGTTTATCAGAAAAAAGTTTCTAAGTCCAGTCCACACTCAAAGAGAGAGGGTTAGGCTCTATCTTTTGAAGAGTCAGAGTTTGTGAATATATTTTAAACTACCACAGAGGGCAAGGGTAGAAACAGGAGACTGGTTAGGAGACTAATGCAGTGAAAGATGGAAGTAGGGTAGAACAAGGCGGTAACAATGGAGATAATAGGAATTGGTTGGATTCTTGATATATTTTGAAAATAGTTAGCAGGATTTCCTGAGGGATGAGAAGGTGAGGAGTATAAGAGAATGAGGGAAGTCAAAAACTGACTTCAGGTTGCTTGGCCTGAGCAACCAGAAGGCTAGAGCTATCATTCATTAGTTGAAATAGAACTGCAGAGGGATCAACTTTTGGGGTAGTATAAGCAGTTCAATTTCGGACATTTTAAGTATGACATAGACACCCGAGGAGAGATGTCAATTAAGCTGTTGAATAGTTGAATATGAAGTTCAGGAGAAAAGCTGGAGGGGAGATATAAATTTGGAAGTTGGCAGCAAAAATGGTGTTTAAAAGCATGAGAATAGATGAGCTCACCTAAGGAATGAGAGCAGACACAGAGGAGATGGTTGAGGACTGAGCACTGGGGCGCTGCAGGCTTAAGAATACAGAGAGAAAAAGAGACTGAAAAGAATTAATCAATAAGTTAGAATGAAAACAAGAAAGTATGCTGTCTTAGGAGAAAATAAAAACGTGTATCAAGGGGAGGGGAGTGATTGATCCACTGTATTAGCTGCTGCTAAACCAAGTAAGATGAGGACTGAGAGTTGACCATGGAATTAGGAAGGGGCAGGATATTCGCAGCCTCATCTGGTGTAGTTTCAGGGAAGTCATGGGGACAAAAGCCTGAAAGGAGTGAGCTTAGAGATAACAGAAGGGATAGAAAGAGCCATCCTTAACGTTTGAGGAACCCGGACACTAGTACAATTGGAAGCTAACATACATTCTCATCATTTTAACCAGTAATTAAATCTATCTGTATTTAATAAAGAATATGAAGTTTCAGGGATTTCATACCACCTATTCAAATTGTGGATTTGATGAGAATATTTTTCTTGCTCATTTGCCTTGCTTTGGCCAATAATTAAATTATCATTCAATAAAAATGTATAATCCTACTCATGATTTTTATATGGGTCACACTCAAAAGAAAGTTTTTGCTTTGTTCCTAGCTTTTAAAAATTTAAGCAAACTGCCTCATTGTAAATTTTCTATTCCTTTCTTTCCCTATTTTCTTCTTTCCTGAACTTCACTTTCAAGTGAAGTGCTTAAAAAGTAAAACTCCACTTTTTTCTATTTTTATCACAATCTTGATGTACTCATCCCCAATGATTTAAGGAATTAAAAAGTAAATGTAATTGTTTTCAAAGGATTCAAATGTGGATATATTTGTATAAAAATGTGAATTAATGTTAAAAAATTAAATTATTCCTCACATATCTTCAGATAGTTTATTTTCATTTAAAATATTCAAAACTCAGGGCTTCCCTGGTGGCGCAGTGGTTGAGAATCTGCCTGCCAATGCAGGGGACACGGGTTTGAGCCCTGGTCTGGGAAGATCCCACATGCCACGGAGCAACTGGGCCCATGAGCCACAGCTACTGAGCCTGCGCATCTGGAGCCTGTGCTCCGCAACGAGAGGCCGAGAGAGTGAGAGGCCCATGCACCGTGATGAAGAGTGGCCCCCGCTCGCCGCAACTAGAGAAAGCCCTCCCACAGAAACGAAGACCCAACACAGCCAAAAATAAATAAATAAATCTATATATAAAAATAAACTCACAGGACAAGGCAGTTCCCATTCTACCATTTAACAGCTTAGAATACTATTCACATGTCATGAAAATTGCTAAACATTAAAAAGGAAACACTTTAAAAAAATAAAATAAAATATTCAAAACTATTTCTCAAAATTAAAGGGCATAATTATTAATGGAACTAATTTGTAAATAGAAATTAAAGTCAATAGATTTGTTTTTTAAAAATCTAATTAATATTATTAAATACTTTAGAAAAATAAAACTATTCCCAATGCTAGCCTTCAATAGACATCTAGTTGTCAATGTGGTATCATACTTAATGCATATTATATCTAAACATAAAAGCATACGAATTTAAGAATAAAACAAATTGTTTACCATTGCAAAATATTCCTCAGTCACCATGTGCAACCGCTGAGAATACTTCATTAACTCATGAGTACTTCCAAACCCAAACATTGGAACATGAAGTGAAACAAGAAAAGGGCACTAGGCACTGCTTGGATCTTCTGCATTCATGCTGTCCACTAGGAAGGATTTGATAAGTCCATTTGTCTTTCTTCTCACTTAAGTGTTTCCTCTGTTAGCATTCTCCCCATGCCCTGAAGATGTGTCCTTTCCAATGTGAACAACACCACAACGCACAACCTTCACAACATTTTGTTTCAAGGACTTCGGGCAAGAGAAGTAGGAAGTTTTCCCAGAGGCCTGAACAATGAGTCCTGAGAGTGAATGTTCTGTAATTGAATTTCACCATTGACATGTCTCTCCCCTCCCTCACTAAGAGAAAGTAATAAAAACGGTCAGAAACACCCCCACTTTGTTTCAACAGTGACCCTGTGCCCTATACAGGTCATTGGATGCAAATCAGACCCTCCATTATCTGCACACAATCACCAAAGAACAAATTAAGAACTTTGGGACACAGGACGTACATGCTGGACAGTTGAAGACTGTCACCTTCAGGTAGAGGACAAAGTGGTGTGAATAATATCTGAATATTATTGGGAGCATTGCAAGTGACAGAATAAAGGGCATACAAAGATAATCTGTCTCTCTTAGCTTCCTAAAATTTCCATCTCATTACTATTAAAAAAAATCAGGGCTTCCCTGGTGGCGCAGTGGTTGCCGATGCAGGGGACACGGGTTCATGCCCCGGTCCGGGAAGATCCCACATGCCGCGGAGCGGCTGGGCCCGTGAGCCATGGCCACTGGGCCTGCGCGTCCGGAGCCTGTGCTCCACAACGGGAGAGGCCACAGCAGTGAGAGGCCCACGAACCGCAAAAAAAAAAAAAAAAAAAAAAAAAAAAAATCAAAGGAAGATCTAGCTTAAGACAGAAAATCACATCTAGTTTTGGCAGACAACTATTTTCTACTTAAAAATCCTTTTATTTTTAAATTATTTCCTTTAGTTTCAATTTCTTTTAGTTCCTATAAATGGGTTAATTTATGCGATTACAGCGTATCTTCCATTAGTTTTCACTCATAGAAGAAAGATACATTCTGATTTATGGGTATAATTATGTAGAATTTTTTAAACAGTAAAGATCTAAATTTTAGCTCTTTTGGAAAAAAATTTCTTCCAGGAAGGTGGTGTACATTTTTTCTTAATAGTCACAGTGTTCCATGCTTAACTCAATGAAAGCCTTAGTCCTCCACTGAGCACGTGATCAAACTGATCCCAGATGCAGTTTTTGTTTCACGAAATGCAACCTGAAAATGAACACGCTCTTTCATTTGGGAACAAAATTCAATTATAGAGAAACAGAAAAATGCAATCTGAGATCAATAGCCTATTATAGTGCCAGCATTAGGGATTTTCAGCTCAGTTTAATCTACTGAAATATGTGGCTATCTACCGTTTATTTGCTTGTTCATTCCTACATGTGAAGTAACATAATTTAGTTTAATTTTATTAAAACACAAAGGGTATATGTAGAATTGAGTGTTCAAAAGTGAAATAGAAAAGTCAAAATCAACAAGCTAAAACCTGAGGCCAAAAATTTTTTAAATCTCAGTAAGATACATAGATTCTCCTTAAAAATACAATTGGAGGGCTTCCCTGGTGGCGCAGTGGTTGAGAGTCCGCCTGCCGATGCAGGGGACACAGGTTCGTGCCCCGGTCCAGGAAGATCCCACATGCCGCGGAGCGGCTGGGCCCGTGAGCCATGGCCGCTGAGCCTGCACGTCCGGAGCCTGTGCTCCGCAATGGAAGAGGCCACAACAGTGAGAGGCCCACGTACCGCAAAAATAAATAAATAAATTTAAAAAACAAAAAAATAAAAAATAAAATAAAAATACAATTGGAATTTTAATATCCAATAGTCTCATTTTAATGAACATTATATATTTTTTAAATTGATTGGCAAGGAAACAGAAATACAGTCTGTCTCTGAGCTGCAAGTTAATTTTAAAGATGCATATTTCAATTTCATAAATTTGTTTTTAAGGTAGGAGTCTTATATAGATCATACAATGCACTTCTGTGATTTCGTGGATGAGCAAATAAAGTCCAGAGAGATTGAGCAACTTGATAATTCAATCATCTAGTTAGTTGGGATAAGAATGCTCTCCTATCTAGTTAAATGGGATAGAAAGCCTCCAGAGTTGAAATGTCTTTGACAGGGCTCAGGACATGCTACCCCCAAATATGGCACCTTGGCATACTGGATATTGTAAGCTGAAGGAATTTGAGAAACAGCATGTTGAAATAATTATCTAGGCCCAAGATGGAGCAGCTCCTACCTGGGTTGCCATGTCAGCAAACCAAAACTTAGGTAACTTTCCCGTCCCTGTAACTGTTCCACTTGACCAGAAATGCGGTCTGTGCCTATTTTCTTAGTTATCTGTGTATTCGTTTAAATATTTTACTACAAAAGCATTATATACTTGTAAATAATTCAAACAAAAGAAAGGTCTAATGTTTTGTTATTTCACAAATACTCTCTACTATGCAGCTTCCTTTTCTCTTAAACTACATAATTTCTAGTTTTAGTCTTCACAGGAATTTCTCTCTCCATCTCAAATATTGACTTTGATCAGGTGCTAGTTTTCAGTCCAACAGATTCTTTTGGTGTTTGTAAAATAAACTTAATCCCTTGCTAGGACTCTGTTGTTCCAACTTTATGAACAGTAATACAGGAAGTGAAATCCAGATTTCTGGCATCATCAGTGTCTCCAGCTATTCAATTTCCTCATCTGCTCTTATAAAAAAAAATAATAATCAACAGAAAAAAGAAATAATGCCATCTGGATCCCTGACTCCTTCGAAGTTCTACCAAAACATAAAATTCCCTAGAAATTTCTTTCAGAGTTCTTCTGACTACATTATTCAATTCTGCAATAATAATCAATGGGACAGTTTCACAAAGGAAGGTAGGTGAACCACCTACATCAGAACCACCATAGCAGCATGTTAAAACTTCAGGCTACCAAGCCAGCCCCCAAACCTCCTGGTTCAGAGGGACTTATGGTACAGCCAGGAAATGTTGTGCATTTTTAACAAGCCTCTCCACCCCCCAGCCTATTCCTAGTGATTCTTACCCATACTAATTTTGGAGAACCACTGTGGTTTGGTGAGTCTTAGCTGTAGTCCTCACTACCTCCTATGCCCTGGTCTAGATGGAGTATGATATCACTAATAAAATGGAGCATAGGACTTCTATAGGACTCTCACTCCTAGAACAGGACAATAAACTTAAATTTGCAGTAAATATGAATTTAATTAGCCCAGGTAGAATGAAGACAGCAGAGGTTTCTGCATGAGGTCTCTCACTTCTTGTTTTACATCTATATAAACAAATGGTATTCCTTAGATCCCCTGGAAATTTCCCTCTACTAGCTGCCCATGAAACAGATTCTATGTTTCTTCACACTGTTTCAGATAACAGAGTTCTTTCCAAGTGTACTTAGCCTTGCCCTTGTCTAGCTGTGAACTGAATGCTGTCTTTAGCAAATTACAGTCAACCTCTATTTCTTGACATAGTTACACAACTACTAAAAATAAGGTAGAACGCTATTAAAAATAAATAAGTTGCAGAGGATATGAGAAGGTCATAAAAGCTATGGTGAAAAACAAAGCCAGAAAATGGATAGGGAATGTCAGATTAGGGGGGTTGGAGATTGCAATTTTAAATAGGGTAGTCAGAGAAGGTGCCACTGAGAATGACATTTGAGAAATAAAAACAAATAGGGTGTGAGTTTGAGTCATGCAGATATTAAGGTTACAGCTTTCTAGACAGAGGGAACAGCAAATGCAAAAGCCCTATCAGAATGTGCCTGGTGTGTTTGAAAAACAGGAAACCAGTGAGGTTGAACAAAGTAAACAAGGGGGAAAGTAATAGAAGATGAGGTAAAGAGGTGGGAGAGAGGGGGCTGGAAGACTATGTATGTGCCTAGGGACCAGGGTAAGAGTGTTAGCTTTTACTCTGAGGGACACAGGGAGCCACTGAAGGGTTTTGAGCAGAGGAGTAACATGACCCCACACTCAAAAGCATCATTCTGGTTATATTAAGAATAGACTCTAGGAAGACAAAGGTGGAAATAGTGGGAAATGGTCGTGGTGAAGATAGTGAGAAAGATCTTGATTCTAGGAATTGTTGATGGGTTTGATATGAATCTTGAGAGAAAAGAAGGAGCCAAGGATGACTCCAAGTCTCTCTGGTCTGAATAACCATAGGATGGAGCTATCATCACCTGAGAAGGAGGAGCTTCATTGGGGCATGGTAAGTTTGAGATGTGTATTAGATATCCCAGTGGAGTTGGTGAATAGGCAATTTACTGTAGGCGTTAGGTGTTCAGAAAACAGTTTCATGTTGGACAAAAAATGTGGATGCCAGCAGAAGAATAATATTAGAAATCATGAGACTGGGTGTGATCACAAAGGGAATAAGTGTAGCTAGAAAAGAGAAGACATTCAAGCACTGAATTCTTAGGACCTACATCACTGAGAAGTTGTAAGATGAGGAGGTGCCAACAAAAGAGAATGAGAGGAGGGCAGCCGTTAATGTAAGAGAAAGAAGAAAAGAGAAAGATCAACTGTGCCAAATGCTGCTGACGGGTCAAATCAGATGAAGACGGAGGGTTAACCATCGCATTTTAGTAACATGGGCGTCATTGGTTACCTCCATGAAAGCAGTTTCAGTGGAATGTTTGAGGTGAAAACATATTGCAGCATGTTTAAAAATAACTGTAAGAGAGAAATTAGAGGTATTTGAGAAGTTTTGCTGTAAAGAAAGAAAAGATATGGGACTGGAGGGGATGAAATTGCATTAAGAGGATGTAATAGTGTTGTTGTTTTTGTTGTTTTGTTGGTTTTTTTTCCAATGGGCATGACTAGATATTTGTGTCCCCCTCTCTGCCCTGCCCACCAAATGCAAATATTGAAATCCTAACCCGCAGTGTAATGCTATTAGGAGGTGGGTCCTTTGGGAGGTAACTAGATCATGAGGATAGAACCCTCATGATAGGATTAGTGTCCTTGTAAGAAACGCTGAGATCTTGCATTCTCTCTCTCTCCCTCTTTCTTTCTGCTCTCCACCACGTGAGTTCTCAGCAAGAAGATGGCCATCTACAAATCAGGAAGTGGGCCCTCTCCAGACACTAGACCTGCCAGTACCTTGATCTTGAACTTCCCAGCCTCCAGAACTGTGAGAAATAAATCTTTGTTTTTTAAGTCATCCAGTCTATGATAGTTTGTTACAGCAGCTAAAACTGACTGAGACAGGACAGATATAGCACCATGTTTGTTTTATGATGGAATAATCCATAGCAAGGAAAGAATTGATGACTCAAAAAAGAAGTAAGAATTGTTGAAAGAAGGGACAGGATCTAGTGTCCTAGCAGAGGTGGTGCCCATGGATGACACAGCAAACAATTCCTCTATAGTTATGAAGTGAAAATAGACTGTATGGTCACAGAAGTCTGTAGGTGAGTATTTGTAGTAATGGAAACTTGTGGATGTTCTTTTGGATTTCTTCCATTTTCTTAGTGAAAAAGGAAGCCAGAATATCATCTGAAAGTGAAGGGGGTTGAGAGTGGGGAGAAGTACAGCAAATTCACTAGTAAATTCTCAAATTTACATGGCTCCTGAAATGAGCAAAGAAAAGTCTAATTTCTCTATTTTCTGTAACTCATTTAATACTCTTCTCAATATTCCATCCCATTTGGGGAGAAGTGAGATGACAGAGATTTATCTAAAAACTTCCAATTAACAGTTCCAGTTTAAATAGTCTCTATAATGTAAAAATATTCAATCAACTCACAGTTTAGCTCCTTATCAGAGCTGGTCTTCTCACTCTCCTCTTCCCAAGCTGACATCTGAGTATATGGGAAAGATTACAGAATTCAAGGGATTATCCCTTCCATGTAGCCTGCCATTCTTGTGCTGAGGATGGCGGATGTGATCCGGGTGTGACAAATTGTATGACTGAAGAATACAAGTTCCCCTATCTTTACTCAAACATGGTCTAGTGAGACTCTCTAGTGAGACTCTCCCCACCTCCGCCCACCCTCAGTGACTCAGCCCCTTATCACACCTTGCCTGCTGTGCAGATGTCTTCATGGAGTCTGGAGGTGACTCCCAATGAGTATCCAGCATCACCTACCAGTGCAGCAAACCACTTTGAGCAAGTTCTCAGCAAGATCCCTTCCAGATACAGTTGGATCATGGGAACCAGGAATGTTGCCCCAGACTCATCTTTCCATCCACCTTCCTCAACCATGGCCACACAACTCTCTCCCATGCTGACACAGAGCCACCCTGAGTGGCAGCCTCATGACAACATTCCAAAAGGAGAATGTACAAAAGCTACTCTTTTCTTTCTTTTTTTTTTTTTGCTTTCTTAGAAATTTATCAGCCTGGAGAAGAGAAGTCAGACAGAGGTCTTTCCCACATGTTCTGGAACCAGAAGAAACAGGTCTCCCACTTTCCTCTGGCAGAGTCTTCCAGAGCATGACATTCTCCTTTCTTTTGGGGAACTAAGCCTAATGCTCAGTCTGGATGGAGGAATGGTTATCTTTGCTATATTATAGAAGAAAATATGTGATCTGAATCCTCTTTGCACGATTCTAAGCAACAGAAGCCTTGGATCAACTTGGAACTAGGGATTACTAAAAATAAAAATATATTGGTTTAATAGCTCCACAACAACAACTACTTTCTACTTGCTGTGTATAATTTGGAGCTGAGTTGAAAACACTTGACTTTCCACAGTAGTATGTCTTTTAAAAGGGTGACTTTTTCAAACCAGTATTTCATTCTATGACTGTTTCAGTTGTTCATATTTTCTTGTCATCAATGTCTTTTTGTTTTAATTCTGTACTGAGGTGATTTCCCAAAGGGCAAAATTTTTAAAAATCAAATCAATAAATATACTTTATTGCTACCTAACTGTAAACCCAAAATATTGTACCAAGTGATTATGTTGAGATTATTTATGCATTCCCTTTTAAAGGTCACTCTTCTAAATTGAAGGCTTTCTATCAAGCTGACATTGCCTGTGTTTTGCTCATCACTGTTTAACCTATGACAACCTATTTTCCTCTTGGGAGAAGAAAACCTCATTAATTCACATTAATATACACAGGTTTGACAGCCAATGTTGTTAGGCCTTCAATGCTTATTAATACTCATGTACCATGACCTTGCTGAGAATTTTTCTTCTTGTCAAATAACACACTGAAAACATTATATGAAAATATAGCTTCACCAAAGAGGCTTGCTTGAGAGTTAACATTGTACCAAATGGATCAAAAATATTTGCTCCATTGATTGTTCCTCTTCAATTCAATGTTTAGTAGACTAATTCATTAATCCTACAGAGTGGTTCTATGAAGGAAGGAGTCAATTCATTTGTGCTAAATGTGTTTTTGCGATGTGGGAACATGGAT
Organism: Mesoplodon mirus; assembly: GCF_964341445.2. Lineage (NCBI taxonomy): Eukaryota > Metazoa > Chordata > Mammalia > Artiodactyla > Ziphiidae > Mesoplodon > Mesoplodon mirus. Next base: position 51,134,476 of record NC_138984.1, read on the forward strand.
CTTTTGAGCTAAACTACAAATATATTGGAGATTAGGTAGAATGGTAAGGTACTAATATAAATTTTTTATAATGAACAAACAAGTTTTAAATTGTATAGCAGGAGAAACTTTATAATATTGGGTCTATAACAACCCCAAACTTTATATTTTATTGTAGTTTTTAATGTTTAATCTTATCAGTGGAATTTTTCTATTAATACTTGTGCTTTAAAATCAACCACAAAGAGGAAATATTTGTAGCCCTAAGAATGGGTCATTTCTTCAAGGAGAAAAGGGAAAATGGAGAAAAGCAGAGGCTCAAAGGAAAAGAAAAATCACGTAAGGAGACCTAACAGCAAATTAAAGACTGTAAATAAAACATATTGTTCAAATCGACTGGTTTTATATATAATCTCTCTAAAACCTAGAGAAGAGCATTAAATAATTTCAGAGAAATAAGTTTGTGATGTGCTGAGATACTAGAAGGCAGACACTTCCCTGATGAGCTATAAATAACACCCATTCATTCATTCCTTCATCCATTCAAAACCTACTCTATGCTATGTACTCTGTGAGGGACTGAGGATACAGAGTTAAATAAAACAGTCCCTGACCCAATGAAGTTAATTTGAATGCTGTTAATAAAGTCTGTCTATAAAAAAAACTATGTTACTTTGTAATAAAGTCTGTCTATGAAGAAAGCTATGTTACTTCATTCGAATTATGCTTGAATGTTTCCTAATGGCTATTATAAGAAGCAAGAGACAAGAGCAGCCCATATTTCTCATTCTGAGATATACCTGCTTCGGAAAAGAAAAGCATAACTACCATTGTATCTGGCTTAACTGTTCAGTTTGGAATTGGTGCTGAATCCCAACAAACAGGGAAAGTCCAATTAAAGTAAACTGTACTCAGCAACTAAAGACAGTTGTGGGTATGGATGCAGCTGTTTGACTTTGAGGTTAAGGTGGAATCAGTGAGTATATGACTTAAAGCAACATGAAATTATTATCTTACAATTCCAGAGGTGAGAAGTCCAAAATGGGTCTTACTGGGCTAAAATCAAGGTGTCAGCGGCACTACATTTATTCTGGAATTTCCAAGGGAGAATTAGCTTCCTTGCCTATTCCAACTGCTAGAGGGCACCTTGCATTACTTACTTCATGGTCCCTTCTTCAGTCTTCAAAGCCAGCAGAGCAGCATCTTCAAATCTCCCTCTGACTCTGACCCTTTATATACTGGCCTCCCCCTTTCACTTATTACCACCTTTGTGATCACATTGGGACCAATCAGATAATCCAGAATAATCGAAATCCCTACTTCTATCATATCTGCAAAGTCCCTTTTGCCAAGTAAGGTAGCATATTCATAGGTTCTGGGGATTAGGACATGGACATTTTGGGGGGCCATTATTCTGCCTACCACACTGAGGTTTTATTTTATGATTAGTTATCCACGAAACCTTTTCACAAACACTTCCAGGAGATGGGGTTTTATCAGAAGTTTTCAGAAACTGGCTGCATTTAGAGGATGCAATATCTAAAGACCTAAAGATAGTCAGTTCCTAGTATATGAAAAAGTCAAAAAGAGAAAATTAGCCCTGTTGAAACCATCAAGAGGAGCCTATTGTTTGTAGGAGTCATACAATACAAGCAATTGATGTATTCATACTCTTCCTACCAACAATGTTTTCAACAAAGACAGGACTACTTTTTTAGTAGTTACTGGGTAGTTGGTGAGTATGTTAGTTAGTTTGTTAGTTAGTTAGTAGGTAGTGGGTGGTTGGTAGGGATGTTTTTGGTTGTCAAAATGATTGGAAGGGACACAAGTGGCATTTAATGGGTGGGGGTCAGACATGCCAGATACACCACAATATGAGGACCAGGACTACACAAATTAAGTATGAAATGACAACCCACATGATTTGTGTAGGTAAAAACCTGTTTATAATTACTTAGGCCTAGAAACTAATTCCATTTTACATGTAAATACAAAGTATTTTTTTCTTTTTTTTAATACAAAATATTTTTTGCATTCTTTTATGCAATGATCATATACTACATAATCAAGCAAAACATGTTTTTTTAATTCAGAACTTAACCAAGAACTGCTCATCATTTTGGAAAATTATACCTTCATCAATCATGCTTCCTCAATGTATCAGTACAACACAACCTGCATTGTTAGCTATTGCGTTCAGTGTGCTCCTCGGTATACATGCAAGCCCTTCATGACATCATCATGTCTTCCAGTGTAATTGTGCTCATGGATTTACATACTGGAATACATGTTTATTACATATTATTTTGTTTCTATTCCTTTTGCTATTACAATTAGGGCATTATATTTATTTTCCTAAATTTGTGTGTGTAAATTTTTAAATTATCTATGAATTCCATGTTAAGTAAGGAAGGGAGGCATAATAAAACATTTGTTATAGAAAGGGAGCCATAGGACTGTGCTGCATTTTCAGGGCTACGACTAGCATTGATCTTCACTTTGGCATTGATTTTAGGTAGCCTTTGAAAATTACAGATTCTCCTTACTGCAATCACCAAATAATGATGAAGATTTTGCTTGCCACTTTCATACTTCAACTAATTTAATTGGCTGCTTAGAGCTTTCTTATATACAGTGGCTAACAGTCTACAACATGTCCCTCTACTAGACCTCAGGGACTTTTTCTCCAATACTACTCAATCTACAGTTGTGGACTGGGGGGGATATGAGAACATTAAATGAAAGTATTTCATTACACTAGTAATATAGGGTGATGAAATAGATCCCAATTTTTTTAAATAGAGAGGGGTTATGATACCAGTTATCTAGAAAACTACAAGAATTTTGTTTGTATAAAGTGTGTTTTATTTCATTTATACAAACAGCATGCCCATGAAAAGGAGTTAGATGTAGAGTGTTAGGCAGTAGGTGTCTGTAGAAGAGATAATGATTTATTCTTTTTTTTAAAAAATGAATTAATATTTTGTATTCCTACCCCTAAATTTTGAGAAATAATTTTTCATCTCCTAGAGAATTCTTGGTGTACATGTCAAGTTTTTAGAGGGAAGAACAATTTCTTTAAAAGGAAATATACTGGATAACCGTAGGTAAGAGGAGATATACTCATAATCTAAGTATAATGGAGCTTCCATGAAGCCATGCTTATCAAACAAAAAACAAAAAATAAGTATTGCACGAGACTTGAAAAATAATATATTTACCAGAGTTTTCCTGAAAGGGGCACTACAGGGTAAGTTTTACCTAGCACATCACACAGAATGTTGCCTAAAATTCTTCTTAATATTTATCTCTCCTCCTAAAGTGCCACATACATGGCCATTATTAAACTTTCTTCACAGTGTCTGTATGTTTTCAAATTATGACCCTTCTTACCAGCCTCACAGGATAAGGGGTTCATTCCCCAGGATAACACCTTTTTTTTTTTTTTTTTTTTTTTCTTTTTGCGGTATGCGGGCCTCTCACTGTTGTGGCCTCTCCCGTTGCGGAGCACAGGCTCCGGATGCGCAGGCCCAGCGGCCATGGCTCACGGGCCCAGCCGCTCCGCGGCATATGGGATCCTCCCAGACCGGGGCACGAACCCGTATCCCCTGCATCGGCAGGCGGACTCTCAACCACTGCGCCACCAGGGAGGCCCGGATAACACCTTTTTTAAAAAACACAAGTCCCCAAGAATTCTGCCGAACAAAATTCTTCTCAAATTTCCAAATTAATATTTATTACTCATACATCCCTATTGGTTTATAAGGCTTCTGCTCTCCTTCTTAGGCTCTGTCTTAGGGATCATCTCAGATGTTCTGGGCCCTTCTGTACCTCATCAGATTATAATATTTCTTGCATCCTCCCAAATCTGGAGCCAGACCAGAAGTTCCTAAATCTGAGATACTCTATGGTATCTGGGCCATTATAACTGTCACTAGAGTCTACTTCATATGTTTTCCTGTGCTTGTTTTCTCCATCTTCAAGTGCTTTCTGTCTATGAACTCCAAAATCCTTCCAAGATGGACTTTCACTTCTTCAGAAACTAACCACATTAAACAGATTAGAAAGCTAGCATTCCAACATTCTCCTTTCCTATGAATTTGTCACTTGCTTTTGATTTCTTAACCGTGAGACCATTTAAATATTCATTTTTAAATTCTCTAAAGTATTATTTACCATGAAACCATTTATACAGTCTATTGAAAGATAAAAATTAAAACCTTTTTGTGACTCAGCTCTAATTAAATAAATACCTTTTTTTGCCTCTGTTTCTCAGCGTATGAGATTAATTATAGTTTCTATCCAGCATTGCCCAAAGGAGACTTTGTATTTGGAAAACATGACTGAGTGTTGTAACTAGAAATATGTGCCCTATAGAGAAGAGTTCTATACAGTCTACATTAAAGAGACTACAGGATTCCCCAACCCTTTTGCTCCGATGCAATTTCATCCCAAAGAGTAGTCAGTGGATTGGAGTTAACTGCATATTAGATAGATAGATTAGATAGATGTTAATATAATATAATTTATTATATCTATTGAGGACTTTTTGGTCCTGAAAATTCTGCTTTGCTTAGGTAGTTCAACCTCCAGATGGGTCAGCCATTTCTCAGAACTAATATAGTCTCCTCATTATTAATTTGTTGATATCAGCTTTCCTATAACATCTGATTTTGTAATCTACGCAAAAAATTCTGAAACAGAAAAACAAGGAAAAATGGAGGGAAGAGATGAAAGGAAGAAACAATTTCCTATTTATGTTCTTCAGTTGATGTTCCTTTTAAATAATTTTTATCCTGTAGTGTGTGTGTGTGTGTGTGTGTGTGTGTGTGTGTGTGTGTGTATTCAAATGCTTTTTTGGAAAGGACCAAAGTACAAATGTAGACATATATACTTACATAACACAGTTATATTTTCTTCTGACTCTTTGCATTCTAATCCCTACAAAAATATTTTTCCCCACTCTGGAATAATCTCTTTTACACAGACTGTGTTTTTTTCAAAAATAAAAAAAAAAACCTTAAAGCCACATCTATTAAGCGTAATATAAATGTAATTAACTATTTTAGGAGCCTCAAATATCACTATTCTTAGCAGGATGCAAAGGGCCTTATAGTTAAATGGTAATATAATTAGCATTATGCCCAGCAAAAAACCAAAGCGAAAACTTTGAGGGTGTTTTTAAAGTTACAAGGGTTCGTTTTTCTTTGTACAGTCACAAAATTGCTGACCTCAAACTTCTATGGTGCTAAAATCACTCAGGGAAGGCTGCTTTAGAACATTTAACAGAATGCATACTTGTTCTGTGAACTGATCTGTAAGTGCTATTACTGTTCTACTGCCTGCTCCCCACTCTCTACCAACAAGTAAGTCTCAGTAGCATTTTGAGTGCTGTGATTGGAAATGGAATAAAATATTTCAAGCACATTAAGATTTATCAAACTTACTAAAAAATAATTATTTCTTGAAGACTAACCTCTTTATGAAGTAATGTTTTAAGTGCATAAACTTTGTAATTTCCCACTAATAGGAAGTCTGCACTTTATAAAACTAAGAATAGCTTGCTTAACATTTACTTATATAATACAGTTGACCCTTGAACTACTACTCTAGGGTTAAGGGCACCAACCTGCCACGTAGTAGACCTGGGTATAACTTTTCAGTGGGCCCTCGGTATCCGCAGTTCCACATCCACGAATTTGACCAACCTCAGATGGTGTCCTGCTGTAGTATGTGTTGTATTTAGTGGAAGAAAGTCCATGTATAAGTGGACCCGCGAAGTACAAGCCCTTCTTGTTCAAGGGTCAACTGTAGTTACTACTTGCCATGCACTATTATAAGCACTTTATATACATTAATTCATTTCATTTTTTCAACAACCCCATGTGGTAGACACTAGTACCATCCCCCAAGATCATATAGCTAGTGGGTGGATCTGTCTCCAGAGTGCACACTCTGAATCATTACACTAAACGGTCTTTCATTTCTCTTTGGGAAATAGGTATTATTTCTAAAAGCATTACTGAATAGGATATCTTTTTTTATGGATGCAGGTAATCAAAGGTGGAATGAGGGAGAGATGTGCCTTTGGGAGGAATCGTGAGCTTCTGTAACCACAAAATTTGTGATACTTTGAATTTCATTACCTTAGTCCATAACTCTTTTTTAACGTCTATATATATGTTTCCACATAAACATGCTGAGTAAATAAGTTTAGGCTTAGACCATGTGTCAATTATCAGTTATCACAATAATGCTGCAGTTTAAGAAACTATCCCCAAACTTAGAATCTTAAATAACAACCATTTATTGTTTCTCCTCTTTGTCGGTAAGCCGGGCAGTCCTGGTTTCAGCTAGCCTCACTCATACCTCTGTCATCAGCTGTGGGTCAGGCAGGCAGTTCTGATCTGGGCCAGGCTTGGGTTGATTCATAATACCTGGGATGACCCAACTTTGTTCTACCTACTCTCTCATCCTCCTCTAGGCTAACCTAGGCTTGTTTTTACGGTGATGGCAGGGTTGTTGCAAGAGAAACAAGACTGCAAGGGTTCTTGATACCTAGACTTGGGACATTTATACCATCATTTCCATTGACTCCATTAACCAAAGCAACTGACTACACCATTCCAGACTCAAGGAGCAGAGAAATGGACCCCACCCTGCAATGCAAGAAACTGCAAAGTCACATTGTGGGGAGGTGGGGGGGATAAGGTGAATAACTGGGCTCTTTTGTGATCTATCTACCATTGCATACGCCATTTCTTTTGTATTATTCTGAAACATTCTAATATATGGTCTATTCCCAATTATTTCCAAGTGCATACAGAACATACAACAATATAGATCATCTTCAAGGCCATAAAACAAACAGTATCAAATTTCAAAAGATAGAAATCATAAAATTACATTTTTCAAACCATAACAGAACTAACTAGAAATCAATAACAGAAAGGAGTCTGAAAAATCCTCAAATATGTGGAAAATAAGCAATGAATTTCTAAATAAATAAGTCAAAGAGGAAGTCTCAAGGGAAATTTTTAAATATTTTGAACTACATGAAAATTAAAATCCAACATTTTAAACTGTGTAGAATACAGCTAAAGCAATACTTAAAGAAAAATGTATGGCATTAAGTGCCTATATTAGAAAAGAAGAAAGATCTAAAAACAATAGCTTAAGCTCTACTTTAAGAAGCCAGGGAAAAAAACCTAGAGCAAATGGAATAAAAAACTAAATATTATGGCGGAAATCAGTACAATTAAAAATACAACTGAGAAAAACCTATGAAATCAAAGGCAGCTCACACTAAATAAAGGTGAAATGAGAACTTCCTTGAAATATTATAGTGCATTGGTTCTCACACTTAGTCCCAGGACCCCTTTACACTCTTAGAAATTATTGAGAACACCCCTGTCCCCAAATTTAAAACACAAGCATACACAATCACACATTCCATTAGCCTTCATAGAGATATTACCGCCACATATCATGTAGCCTCTGAAAAACTCCACTGCATACTCATGTAAGAATGGAAAAGGCAAATAATGTCTAATTATTACGAAAAAGTTTTGAGTTCACGGATACTAAGCAAGGCTCTCAGCAACCCCCAGGGGTCCCCAGACAACACTTTGGAGAATCTGAAGAGGAAGATCTCCAAAGGCTTAGGTAGATTGGAATGTTAGAGTGAATTTATCATGAGACTTGCTCATCTACCCCCTAAATATATATCCCCTGGAAGGGTCCAGAGGACACTCCTTTCATTAAGACTGTGCAATATACATTCATGAGGGGAATCCCACCATCCTCAAAGCTCTGTGGTGGCTGTTCTTTGAAAGCCAGGAAAGACAGAGGAAACTGCTGCCACTGAACCATGCTCCTTGAATTTAGTAGGGGTAGTGGCAGAGTGACAGGGACCGAGTCGCAACACTGAATTGCCAAAAAACAGGTTGATGTGGTTGCCATAAAGGGTTGTAAAGTCAAAGCATTAATCAGAATAATTTGGCATAAATATATATCTTTGGCATAGGTAATTGATCATGGTGTCCCTAGGACTGAATTAGAAGGGCAAACTACTAAAGTCTTAATTTGTAGATTTAACTTAAATCTGACAGTGTTACATTGGAGTTAGGGTTTCAGTAGGAATAGGAACTTGCTGCTATAAGAAACTGTATCATGCTAAAGATTCGGTGTGACCAGGTTTTGACCCTTAGAGAACAAAGTGCCTTAATGTTTGGTGCAATTTACAATGCATAAGCAAATCCTAGGTAAAGCAACTTCACCTTTTTTAGTTTAGAAAGCTGTGGAGGGCTTCCCTGGTGGCACAGTGGTTAAGAATCCGCCTGCCAATGCAGGGGACACAGGTTCGAGCTCTGGTCTGGGAAGACCCCACATGCCGCGGAGCAACTAAGCTCATGCACCACAACTACTGAGCCTGCGCTCTAGAGCCTATGAGTCACAACTACCGAGCCCACATGCTACAACTACTGAAGCCCGTACATCTAGAGCCCATGCTCCACCACAATAAGAACCCCGCACACTGCAAAGAAGAGTGGCCCCCGTTCACGGCAGCTAGAGAAAGCCTGCGTGCAGCAACAAAGGCCCAAAGCAGCCAAAAATAAATAATTTTTTTTAAAAAAAGAAAGCCGTGGAAGCAGCACATCTATTGTGCCCAGCACTTTACCACAAAAAAAAAAAAAAAAGGATTAAATTCGTTCCTCTCCAGAGAGATGGGAGTTTCTCCCTAAGAATGCTTATGCATTATAGTTCTATCACTTTAAAATATTTTTTTAAAGCTAGTGCCCTTCTAGTGCACTGAGTTGGTCAATTTATTTTGAAACACAAAAGCACAATAGAGGATTAGCTTCCATCAAGGTGTATACTATATTGAATACAGATGATTTTGAGGAAACCACTTCTGAAGAACATTCTATTAGTTTCTGCTAAGTCCCATTTTGGGTCTTCCTGCACGTTGGCCTAGAGGTTTTCCTTTGTCATATTCTCTTAGTACTACAACTTCTTAAACAAACAAAAAAAAAAAAAAAAAAAAAAAACCTACAACTTCTTATCCATAGCTTATGGAGAAGCTCTGTGGTCCCAACCTGAAATGTGATGCCTCAAATGAAGTTAGGTTTTACTGAGCTATTATTCTATACAAATGTAGAAAACAAACAGTTATTTACTTAGGACTGACTCACAAAACTCATATGCTGCTTCTGCCTGAGACAGCCAAAATGGAATGCTGTGGAAAATGTACCCAAATTTTAAGAAACATTGAGACAGGAGCTTAAGGACAATCTTAATAGCTTTTTATTCTTCTCTTAATCTTTAGTAACTTTGGTTTTATCAAAAACTTAGTTTATGGGAAGAAAAAAAATGTAAAAAACAGGGAAAAAAAGGGAAGGAGAGGATTAAGATTGGCTTCAGAGACAATTCAAGCTTGGCTTTGCTATAGATAATAGGTATCATTTTTCCCTAAATGAATGAAGTAACTTTAAATTCATTTAATTGTTCCAGATCATGTTAATCTGGATTTCCTGGAAAAGAAATATATATTAATGATGAAATTCAGAAAATGTAAAAGGCTTTTCAAACCGTCAAAATAGTGTCTGAAATCAAGGGTATATATTACTCAACTTTCAACTACCAAAGTCGAAAGGTGATTACCCTTAGAGAGAGATTAATTGTAAAAACCACTTGTGCTGTCAAGAGAACACAGAAATTTACATAATTAGTAAAAAGGACATGTTCTATTATGATACTCCCCTACTAAAAAGTATCCAATTGCTGTTTCACTCAGGGTGTATTAGTTTTCTATTACTGCCAAATCAAATTATCACAAATTTAGTGGCTTAAAACAGCGGAAATTTATTACCTTACAGCTCCAATAGGTCAGAAGTCCAGTGAGCTCAGATGATTCTCAGAGCCTTACAAGGCCAAAAATCAAGGGAGGTGCTCCTTTTGGAAGGTTCTAGGAGAGAATCTGTTTCCTTGCTCATTCTGGTTGTTGCCAGAAGTCAGTAGTTGTAGGACTGACGTCTCCATTCCTTTCTGTCAGCTGAGGGCTCCTCTCAGATTCCAGAGGCTCTATCTCGGACTTCGGAGAAGGAGGGGATCCTCTTAGCTTAAAGGCTAATTGATTAGATTGGGCCCACCTGAACCATCAGTGATACGCTTCCCATCTCAAGGGCCACACCCTTTTGTTTGGTTGGTTTCTTTTTTTTAATTGAGGTATGATTGACAAAGAACATTATATTAGTTTCAGGTGTATGACATAATGTATTTATTGTGAAAGATTCACACTAATAAACCTAGGTAACATCCATCACCACACACAGGTAAACGAAATTATTTTTCTTGTGGTAACTTTTAAGATCTACTCTTTCAGCAACTTTCAGATATGCAATACAGTATAATTAACTGTAGTATTAACTGTAAATGCTGTACATTACATCCCCACGACTTATTTATTTTATAACTGGAAGTTTGTACCTTTTGACTCTCTTCACCCATTTTGCCCTCCCACGTCCAACCTCTGGCAACCACCAATCTGTTCTCTGAATCTATGAGCTAGGTTTTGTTTTTTTGTTGTTTTCTTTTGTTTTTACATTCCACATATAAGTGAGATCATACAGTATTTGTTTTCCCCATCTGGCTTATTTCACTTAGCATAATGCCCTCAAGTTCCATCCATGTTGCCACAAATGGCAAGATTTCATTCTTTTTATGGCTGAATAATATTCCATTTTATATATATATATATATATATATATATATATATATATATATATATATATCCCCCACAATTTCTTTACCCACTCATCTGTCAATGGACACTTAGATTGTTTCCACATCATGGATATTGTAAATAATGCTGCAATAAATATAGGAGTGCACATATCTCGTTAGTGTTTTTGTTTTCTTCAGATAAATACCTGTAAGTGGAATTGCTGGATCATATTGTAGTTCCATTTTTAATTTTGGGGGGACCTCCATAATGTTTTCCATAGTGGCTGCACCCATTTCCATTCCCACCAATGATGCACACGGATTTTGTTTTCTCCACATCCTCGCCAACACTTGTAATTTATTGTCTTTTTGATAATAACCATTGTAACAGGTGTGAGGTGCTATCTGTGGTTTGATTTGCATTTCCCTGGTGATTAGTGATGTTGAGCATCTTTTCATGTTTACCTGTGTCAAGGTCCATACCCTTAACACATCTGCATAGTTCCCCTTGCCATGTAATGTAACACAGTCACAGGCTCTAGGGATTAGGACACTGACGTCTTTGGGGACCATTACTGTGTCTACCATAAAGAGGAAAAGGGTAAGTCCTAAAAGGTCTAGAAGATCCTGTGTGATCTGAGCCTCTACTACTTCTGACCTCTTTCCTTCTACACTTCCCTTGCTCACGCAGCCCTGGCTTCCTCCATGCTGCTCCCTGAACACACCAGGCAAATTCCTGCCTTTGTCCTTGTTGTTTCCTCTGCCAGAGGTTCTTCCCCAGATTCCACTCTAAAAATTTCATCCCCATCAAGTCTTTGCTCAGAACTCATCTTCTTAATGAGGGCTACCATCAGTGCCTTGATACTCCAGTATTTGATTTTTTCCCCATAGCATTTCTTACCCTTTAACTTACACTACAACTTATTTACTATGATTATTTCTTGCTGTATCTTTCTGCTGGAATATTAGGTCCACAAGAGTGTCTTTATTCCTCTGATGTATCCCAAGGCTGTAGTACACATTAGGAGCTCAATAAATATTACTTGAATTGGTTGTTGAACAAAGTTTTCCAAATGTTGACTGATGGATGAGGTTACACATATACGTTCTATGTTTTTTGTAGGTCATGTAAACTGCCATAGAGTGCCTGAAATACTGAATTATCTCCTTGATCCTTACTAATTTCTCCTTTTTAAATCAATGACATTACTCAGTGTTTCCATATTTTAATTCATCAATATTCCTTTTATTCTGGTTCAAAAGAAAACTTTGAAAAAAAATGACATTTATACCTGTCCATTCCCTCTAAAAAATATTTTTGATCCTTTGTGATAAAAGCAAAGATGTATAGTAAGACTAACATCAAAACCTCAAAAAAAGGCAAGAAGAAACAAAGATGTAAAAAAGAAGTCGTCTTTATTTCCAAAAGCTTAAATACAGCAATGGCTTTTTATCTCAGATTTTCCAGGTTCTGTTTTTAAAGTTTACTCTAAAACCTTTTCATTTTGGACACTTCTGACAGTCACCACAAGATGGAGGTAGTTTAAGTTAAATATGTTTCTGAAGTATTAGGAACACAAACGATGTCTTCAACAATAAAAAACTAACTACTTAAATTCCACTTTGAAATTACGCTTCAAAAACTACCTCTGCAAGACTTATAGCAACTTATAAGAAACAGCCAGGAAGAGACAGATGGCTTAAATTTATAAAATATGTCTACTGTTTAATCAAGAAATAACCTGATAATTTAAGATACAACCCACAGGCTCCAAAGACACCTGTTTCACTGACCCACCTCAGAAAAAAGTTCTCCACAAGCTCCAAAGACACCTGTTTCACTGACCCACCTCAGAAAAAAGTTCTAAGTCCCTTCCCAGTGTCAGTATCTCTACTCCAGTACACACTGCCCTAAGGTTTCTCACAGATTGCAGAGACTTGGAGCTAAAGCATGCATATGTGTCCTGGGCCAGAGAAGCCTTTTTGTCCCAAGAATTTCCCTATGTAAGTGCTGGCACAAACAAAATAACTATTTATATGAGGAATTCATCAAACTTTAATGATGTTTAAATATTCACAATGAACATGTGTAGTGATTTATGTTGAGATGATCCTTTGTATATTAATTTTTAAGAAACTTTATATGATCAAAAATAACTCATTTGCTTTATGTTGTTTTTAATATTTTCTTTTCAAATATTCTATTACACAGTAGATATTTCTAGAGCGGCAATTAGAACCCAGGAGATTCATTTAAAACACTTCTCAACTCCAGTGCATCTTAAATGATTTAAAAATCAAATAACCTAAGTTTTAAAGAAAATACACTATAATTCCACAACACTGCACTCTAAAGAATCTGGGTTTCTGTCCAGTTGCTATCAGTATATTTCTATGGGATTTTAGGCAAGACATGTGTTCTGTGTTCTTACCTTCTGTTCCAACTGCTCCATAACCTACCTCCCTAAAACTCAGTAGCTTGAAACAACCATCATTTATTTTTATATCTCACAATCTTGTGAATCAGGAATTCACACAAGTTTTGGCTGGGTAATTCTGTTCCACGTGTTATGAATGGACTCCCAGTGATACTGAGCTGGCAGCTGGGCTCTGTGGAAGGGTCTGTGAGAGCCTCACTCACATACTTGGTGCCTTGGTCAACTAGAAGGCTTAGTTTAGCTAAGTCCTTTTCCCATTCCATGTAGTCTCAGGCTCTTTCCATATTTCTCCCACAGGGTGATGGGTCTGCTTACCTGGCAGATCAGGACTTCAAGAGACCAAGGTGGAAGTTGCTGGTCCTCTTACAGGCTAGTTCTGGAACTGGCATAGCATCACTTCCCCTGTACTATATTGGTTAAACACACACACACACACACACACACATACACATGGAGAAATAGATCCTGTGGCTCAATGGGGAGGAATGTCAAAAGTTTGCACCCATCTTTAATCCATGGCATACTCATTTTTTAAATAAGGGTAATTAACAAACATATTAACTACATAATGTTTAATGGATGCTTAGTGCATGCCAGACACTATTCTTAGTGATTTATATATATTCATTCCTTTAATCCTAACAATCCTATAAAGAATATACTATCATCATCACCATTTTATAGATGATGAGGCTGAGGCACAAAAAGGTTAAGTAACTTGTCCAAGGTTATACAGTTATCAGACAGACAGGACTTAAAAATAGTCTCAGTCCAAAATCTATGCTTTTAATCTTAAGAAAATTCTAAGATTCCAGTAACTTTAACCACTACTTTTCTAATATATAAATTTTTTTTTTTAGTTTTAGTTTTGGCTGTATTGGGTCTTCATTGCTGCGTGTGGGCTTTCTCTAGTTGCAGCGAGCAGGGGCTACTCTTCATTGCGGTGGCTTCTCCCGTTGCAGAGCAGAGGCTCTAGCTGTGCAGGCTTCAGTAGTTGTGGCTCATGGGCTCAGCAGTTGTGGCTCATGGGCTCTAGAGCACAGGCTCAGTAGTTGTGGCGCACGGGCTTAGTCGCACCGTGGCATGTGGGATCTTCCCGGACCAGGGCTAGAACACGCGTCCCCTGCATTGGCAGGCGGATTCTTAACCATTGAGCCATCAGGGAGGCCCCTAACCACTATCTTTTAATCAACCAATTAGTAGTACAGTAATGTGAACTGCACAGGATATCAGAATGCTTACTGAAATTAATGGAAGGACACTGAGTCAAGAAAATGAGTATCAGATAGACATCCACTTTGGAAAGCTATTTAAAATTATGTCAGAGGGACTATTTTCACCTTGAGTCATTTCCTTTTAATGACCTAGTCACATTTTTTAAGTTAAAATAACTTTGATTCAACTTATTTACTAATGTGAGGTGAATTTCCAAAACTGGATCTGAGTCACAATACCTACACTTTTGCTTCATTAACATCCCAAAGTCTTACAAGCTCATTAAGAACTTTAACTTCAATCAGCTTTCTACATCAAATAGAATTCTCAGCCCTTTTCAAGCCTCTCTGAACCTACAATGTCTGCACAACATATACTAGTGTATTTTACTTTTAGTCTATTCCTACTTATTATAGGGATAAAAAATGTATTGGAAAGTACTTGTGGTTTAAAAGAGTATTCATATTTAAGGCTAACTTTGTAATTCACAGGAGTGTCTTCATGCCCTAAATCACAGAGCTATTGCCAACCAATTCACAGGAAGTTGGAGAAACAGAGACTCACCTTTCTCCCTACTATCATAAGAGTATCCAGTATTATGAACAGAAAGGAAGAAATACACAGAGCATTTGCCATTCAAGTTACACTGGAAATCTGAGAAACAGATGAGCTGGAAAACACAAAGCTGAAAAAAATACAATCAGAACACAGTGTCATCTAGCTCAAGATTTGTTTATGGCCATAAACTTTCCTTTACTTGCATGTTAGAAGATGAATAAAGCTGTGTATCAAAATTAAACTTTGTTTTAAAAATCAAAACGCAATGGAAGTTTTTAGTTTTTTTTTCTAGTATCTTTCTATTTTCCTATTATTCTTTCTTCATAGTGTGGGAGAAGATAGGGGCTGGAGAATCAAGAAAGGCAGTGAGACTAAGGTAACTGGGTAAACAAGAGTAAAAACTGGCAGAGGAATAAGGGGAACACTAAGTAAATTAATCATCTTGAGTCCCAGAAAAAAGATCAAAGTCCCATGCTTTATTTCTGCTCAATCTCTAGCAACTAGCATAATGAATAAGACAAAATAAACATTTGACGAATGATAAGAACTTTAAAAGAGTTAGGATCAGGCAGCAAGAGGAAGGAAGGAAAGGAAAAGTGCTCTTTAGATTTACAACACTTTATACAACCTGATTAAGACATTATGGAGAAAAGGCAAAACATTTCAGAAGGGAATGACGGAATTTAACCACAAACTTTCAAGCTAGAAATTACTATCTTTTTAGCCAACAACGGTTTCTTTGCAGAACTTCATCTCCTAAAAACATTTCTACATTTCTTCACTCTAATTGCCAAAAAGTATAGTTGATAACAAAACCATAGTTCTTCATCTACAAAAACATCCAACAACTCTGCACACATACACACAAAAGGAACCACTGTGAAGTTAGCAAGGCTTCCTAGAACCTTACCCTTTCTTAAATTTCAGGAAAACTCATTTCATATAAAAATGAGCAAGACCAAAGTAGTGAGGTCAAATCCCATACAAAGTTATTATGAGAAAAAAAGAGAATGACATCCCTATAGACAATGAAAGCACGCCAGAAAGACATAAGCCTAAAAAGATCAAACCCATTAACTTCTGCTTCAAACTGAGCTAAAAGACATCAATAAAATGATACAAGCATGAAATAACAACATAAATCAGAATTAGAAACCGAAAAATGATGTACAGAATTCAGAAAAGAATCAAAAACCAAAGGAAAAATCACTTCAAAATGAAGACTAAACCAGAAGGCACACAAGACTGAATAAATACAAGAAATAAAGACTTAAAGGAAAAAGAGAGTGAAAAGAAGGAAAACTCAAAAAGATACAGAAAGTATTTTCGTTTCTCCCACCTCCAACTGAGGAAGTAATTTTCAATGCCACAGCAAGTCTTCCTCAGTTTTCAGAGTGCACTGAAGAAGAGGAATACAGTGATATTTCCAAGGGCTGTTAAATTCAGGGTCTTAGTTGACATGATGAATCAAAATGTTCTCATGGTTCCTGTTAAAAGTGGAGTCATAAGGAAGCCAGGAGACAGAACCTTAGCCCATGTCTGTCTCACAGTAGGCCAGTCACAATATACAGTCAGAGAACTCTTGATCATTTGAACATTGTGCTGATCCACTACATTGATGGCATCATGTTCATTGAACCTGCAAGAAATAAGTGGCAAATACTCTGGACATTCTGGTAAGGTACATGTATGCCAGAGGGTAGAAGGTAAACCACAAAAATTCAGGTTTATCACATTGGTGAAGTTATGAGTCCAGTGGTCTGGGGCACGCTGACACCTCTTCCTAAAGGATAGATTATTGCACCTTGCTCCTCCTACCGTTAAAAAAGAGACACAGCACCTGGTAAATCTCTTTTTGGTAGGCTTCTGGATTTTGGAGACAACCCAATACCAATGAGAAAGTGCTTCAACCCATTTCTCAGATTACTTAGAAGATTCTAGTGGAGCCCAGAGTGAGACAGGGCACTGGGACAAGTGACTTAACACCTAATCATCAATTACATCAGAGCGTATGAAATACATGACCACAGCTGTCCCTCATAAGCTCAGTACCGTCAGATCCACAAAGCCCTGAGACTGGGCCAGTGTAACTGTAACCTATGGCACATTCAGGTTGGGGCACAATGAGGTCCACAGGCTCCCAGTTTCATGACAAGGTGACCCAGAAGCCCATGTCACTCACCTCCAAGACACCTAACACTTCTCCCTCAACTCACAATCTATGACTTGAGTTCACTACCATCAGCTGAAAGGAGAAAAAAATCCAGGCTTGATTCAGACAGATCGGCTTGATATGCTGCTGTAAGCCAAAACCTGACTGCTGCCATATTAGATTCAGAGTGGACTTGAATGACAGTGATGAGGGGAAAATCCACCCAATGGGCCGAGCTTCAAGCAATAAACCTGGTCAGCACTTTGGTCTAGTGATGTGATGTCAAAATTAATGCTCACCACAGACTTTATGTCAACATCTTCCTAGTTATTTAGCTTGTCTGAGCACATTCTCTAGTCCACTTCTCAGGAAGTGTTCAAAGGAAACATTTCCTGAATTCTTGCATATTGATATGTCTGAGCAATGACTTTTACTTAAAAATCAGTTCCATCAAAAACATACATGTAGGGCTTCCCTGGTGGCGCAGTGGTTGAGAGTCCACCTGCTGATGCAGGGGACACAGGTTCGTGCCCCGGTCTGGAAAGATCCCACATGCTGTGGAGCGGCTGGGCCCGTGAGCCATGGCCACTGAGCCTGCGCATCCAGAGCCTGTGCTCTGCAACAGGAGAGGCCACGACAGTGAGAGGCCCACGTACCGCAAAAAAACAAAAAACAAACAAACAAACAAAACATACATGTAGATGCAGAGAACAGACTGGTGGTTACCACAGGGGAAAGGGGAGTGGGGGAAGGGGAAATGTGCAAATACGGTCAACTACATGGAAACTAGACTTTTGGTGGTGAGCATACAGAAGTCAAGTTACAATGTTGTACACATAAAACGTAGATTATAAACCACTGCTACCTCAATTTTTTAAAAGATCAGTTTCCTTAGATATAAAATCTGCTCACATTTTTTTCCCGCAAATATCTTAAATGTATCATTTTCTCCCGGCACAGTACTGTATTTAAGTCTTGCTTTTCTAAGTCACTGCTTTCGTCTAGATAGCCAAACCCAGTTTATATCTGGGAAAATATTCTTAGGTAGACAAGATGTTCTTCCAGTATATAGCTCCAAATATTCTTTTTCAGCAAAGTATTCTTCATACAGTTTTGTTCACTATCTATATTTTTTTAATCTCTAAAATGTCATTTTTCTATAAATCCTTTCTATACCTTTTCTGATTTCTAAAGCGATCATCCTTTTTTACACTGTATTTCCATAAGGCATTATCTGTTGTTCATCTACTTTTGTGTGTATTCTCGTTTAGTCTTCATTTCTAAATTTTTTTCCTTTATTTCTAGTATTTTCCCAAGTTCTTCAAATTCTGATTTTTAGTATCCTTTCATATTTTGCAGCATTTCCAAAACATCTCAGAACCTATTTTTAAATAATAGGTCATAATTTTTATCTATTTTATATGCACGCCTTTCTGGTGTGCTTTCAATGTCTATGGGAAATTTTGTTCATTATCCTCTTTATTTTTTTTTAACAACTTTGCATGACTATACTTTTTTTTTTTTTAGTTTTGGCTGCATTGGGTCTTTGTTGCTGCACGCAGGCTTTCTCTAGTTGTGGCGAGCGGGGGCTACTCTTGGTTGCGGTGCACGGGCTTCTCATTGCGGTGGCTTCTCTTGTTGCGGAGCACAGGCTCTAGGCACGTGGGCTTCAGTAATTGTGGCATGTGGTCTCAGTAGTTGTGGCTCACAGGCTGTAGAGCACAGGCTCAGTAGTTGTGGCACGTGGGCTTAGTTGCTCTGCGGTACGTGGGATCCTCCCAGACAAAGGCTCAAACCCGTGTCCCCCGCACTGACAGGCAGATTCCTAACCACTGCACCACCACAGGGAAGTCCCATGACTACAGTTTTATGTTAGTTACTTATTTTTGTGTGAAATCAGCTTTTCTGAACTTTAAAATGAGGCTTATTTCAAGGTAACTTTTCCAGCTTCACAGATTCTACTGTTTTTGTATAGTATTGGAAAATGTGGCAGTTTGTTTCCTCAGATTTTCCTGGCTTTTACTTTTGTTTTGTATTTTTGTTGGTTTTATTGTATTTTTTAAGTTGAGATACAACTGACATATAACATTGTACAAGTCTGAGGTATACAAAGTGTTAGTTTGATATATTTATGTATTTCCTGGCTCTTTTTAAATAAAGGATGTGGTGGATACAAGACAGGTAAGATACAATATTGGGTAAAAATAACGAACCCAAACATAGCGAACAAAAATTTTTAGCCAGAAAGCAAACTTCATGCTCCACAGAGGTTTATGGAAATAAAATGCCCTCTCAAAAATAAAACCCACAGCCCTTTTACAAAAATGTGTATAACTCAAATACAAATCCAACAGTTTAATAGGAAAAGTATCCAGATCTACTTTGAATAATTGAGTTCTGTATGTAAGGAAACAGGATATAAAATATACTCCTATTTTAAGGTGGAAAAGACTTTAAAAGTTTCAGATGAAAAGTACTCTATAAATGTAATGATAAATGGATTTTCATCCATGCAAGTACATTCCTTAGTTTCACTTTATCTCAGAGAACTAAACAAGTCTTCAATGGTAGTTTGCTGTGATTTAAAAAGGATATCAAAACCTTCTATACAATGTGTTACTTTAGTTATTCTTTATAGATATGTATTAAAAATAAAGAAAGATGCAGATTACCTAGATACATTATGGTGAAATACCATGTCAATTAAAACCTCCTTTTCATACAAGTGCCAGCTTGATGAGGTTCTCACTGGCCAAAGAGGATAATTTGAATAAAAGAGTGATGACTGCAAGTGACTGAAACAGTGAATTAAAAAAAGAAAAAAAAAAAAAAGGCCAGTAAGCACATAGTGATACCAAAGGAAAAAAAATTTTAACTCAGGACAGCAGTGGAGGTTGCCAGGGCACCAAAAATAACTCTGAAAACTGATAAAGGAAACGAATTAAATATTTATCCTGCTATCCTGGTATGAATGTATTCCATGATAACCAAATAGCCCTAATGGATGGATGGAACAAGTTTCTTGTATATGAAAGAATTCCAACTAATAAATGCAACAGGAATGACAGGTTTGGAAAATCCTCATTTTGAAAATCTTAATGAAATAACTGATTCAGGCAAGTATCATTAATGCATGCTTTTAAATACATTATGTAAAAAGTTTATGGGGAACTTTCCAATGATGGTGTTTGGCTTTTGCCCACATGCCCAATGAACAACCTGAGGACCATTAAAAGTGGGACAACCAGAACTAAATGCCTCACGGTTTAACATAAAGTACACCATACTACTATCAAGTATTCTTGCTCAAAAAAATGAGATTACAGAATCTAATTAACCTTCTCTAGATATCACTTCTAGGATATGGGACAAATGACAGAACTAGTTAAACAAGAAAGCTATGCTTGTTTAGATCAAATTCAGTCTGTGGTACACTCTGTAGGCAACTCACATGGTTCCTTCAACAAATCATGGGGTCCTGAACAGTGGGAAGAGCAGGGGAACTCTAGCTTAAACTTCAAGACACTCCAAAGACAAAACCAAACACACCGTGCAGACCTAGTCTCGACAGAGACTCAAACAAACCAAACATAAAATTCAACGAATTTTGGAAACAATTGGGAAATTTTTAAAAGGACTGGATATTAGAAATTAAGAAAATAGTGATGGTTATATGGTTATTAAAGCTGGATTACAGGTGGATGGAGGTTCATGACATATTTTCTCTATTTCTGCGAAGACTTCAAACTTCTTGTACTAATTAATAAATCACCCTTTCAAAAACTGCTCAATACATATAACTGACAAGTTTATTATCAAGAAACTTCAGTAGGTTTTTTAAAAGACTGTGTTGGTTTTACAAGACTGAAAGATGACAATCCATGACAGGACATATAAACAAGGATCATTAAAATATTAAATACCATCTAAATTAAAAGACCATAATTCAAATTAATTATAATCTTTGTGTCTTGTTATAATCAGCTGTACAGTTACCCTTCATGAAATTCACCTCACCAACTCATGAAGACTACAAAACCTCACTACAAACTCAAGTACATAATTTACAATAATCAATGAGTTTTTTGCACTTAAGCATGCACTATCACAGAAAGCACAAAATCTTATATACAGGGATTTTTTGTTTCTTCAAAATGTATCTCAAGCATCGTTTAAAGTGCGAGCTACAAATATGCTGTATCCTTCAAGAAAAAGGCTTCTAAAGGAAGTGTGAGACAGCTACACGATACTGCCAAGAGTGGTTATATAACTAACCGAAGGAAACCCAGCAACACCCTGCTAAGTCTGCTTATTGTGGCAAAACCTCCTCCTTTGTAGCTGAGTTCTTAGCTCTTACTGTATTACCAGCCAAACATGTATTCCATTGCTTTGGATACAAGACTTTCATCTTTTTTTGGTGTTTGTCTGTCAGAAATAACCTATTAAAAAAAACACACACAATTGTAAAGTTATGGTTTCTTTAGTATCATAGTCAATTCTTCAGTTAACGGCTAATTTAAAAGTGCCAAACACTAAAGTGGATTTGCAGCAATAAATTGTATATTTAAAAATTAAAATATAGGCTTGCTTAGAACATCCTTATGCTTTTAAGAATAACAAAATTGTATTCCTTTGGCAAGGCAAAGTACATCTGCTCCTTAAATGAGTAAACTGAACAAACAACACAAAAGCTAAAAGAGATAAGGACTTTAAAATACTGGTTTAAAAAAAAAAAAAACTAAAGGGAAAAATTAGACCAGTTCTAGAATGATCCCCAAATTTCAAGGGAAGTCAAACTGCCCTACTAAAGTGTTTTATTTGCTATCTCAGGAGCTGTGTCTGCAGCTAGGCAAGTTCAGAACTCCTGGCTAATTAAGCAGGCGACAATAACATACTGAATGATAGTCATAATACTTCTAGCATTCTTCAATGAATATAATGAACTTTTCCTTTAAACTTTTTTGAAATAAGAAGTTTTGAAATGGGGACTAGACAATGTTTCCTTTTGATAACCAAAGCTACTTCCAACCTGAGGTTCTTCATTTGCGACACCATCAAATTTACGTATCAATTTAAGAGGGATTTAACATTCCCTCATGCCAGAGACGTCCACAAGAGAAACTTTTTATGTATGCAACATACCTTAGAAAAAATTAAACTAATTAACTCTCAAAATGTTTTTTAAAATGGCAAAGAATTGTTTTTAAAATTCAAGATAAATTTCCAACTAGCTAAAATTCTAATTTTTAAAATAGAAAATTTAAAAACGCAAAGTTTATAGGTTTCATCAAGCCAATCAACTTCAGTAGGAAATATTTAATGGCATACAAATCAATCCAATGAAAAAGTTAAACATGCTAAGCACTGCACCCCTTAAAGTATATTCTTTTATCCAATCTTTAAAATACCTGATAGTCACTAGTAGAAGCTTTGTATGCTGTAGCAAGAGGTCTCATGGTAGAAATCCTAGGAGTACTTCCAGGTTGGGTTGGTGTACCTAAGGTTTTGATTGGTGGTGTAAAGGCAACGGATGGAGATGATAAAGCACACCTGTCACTGTTTTCCATAACGCTCTAGAGAAATAAAGACAAAGAACTTCTCTGTTTATTAACATAATACATATCACCCATTATTATGTCCTACTTACAAAGAAAATTTCATTAAAAGTAGCGTACTTCATTTAATCTAATTAAACTTTCAAATAACTTTAGGGTTGACAAAACAATATGTGCTTCTTAGCTAGCATATGAGATCTAATGCTCAACCAGAAATCTCACTTGAATGACCTCAAATATCCTCAAGAAAACTATAGACTCTCAAGAGTAAGAATCTCCTAACAAACGCTACGGAAAATCAGTAAGAAAAGAAAGGAATTCTTAGGGAACCTGAGGGGTGTGGGGCATCAAACTCCAGTGCTTTTTAGTATCCAGTAACCCCAAATTTTCCTCTAGCCTCTGCATACGTCTGCTACAGCACAACGTAATAATTACACAACTACTCAGTGATTCTAGATTATGGTAACAGGAGCCATGTCTGCTTCGTGCACTAGTGTGTATACATAAGTCCCAAGCACAGTGCCTGGTAGGTAGCAGAAGTTCACATATATTTACTTAAAGAATGATCATGATTTTACAAGCCACGAAGTTTAAATTGTGCCCAGTATTATTTTACCAGTATACAAATATATAATAATATTTAAATATTTTAAAGTAGAAATGACTAATAAAAAGCTTCAGCTTTTAGAAGTTAACCCTGTTACCATTCATATGAAATATTTCATTCTGAAATAGCACCACTCCTTTGAGGTGAAGAATTTGATGTTGCTTTGCACAAAAAAGGGAATGGGTTAAAAGTTAAAAGACTTAGAATGCAGGCTTCACCTTAACAACTCTGGGTAAGTTACCTAAGTCTTCCTGGCCTCCTTATCTGTAAAGTGAAGGGGTTGGGATGTATTATCTCTAAAGTCTTGTGACTAAATATCTTTGACTTACCATAAAAGAGTGCTGTAACATCATCCATCACATTTTAAAAAATAAGAGACACAGTGAAGCAAAGTGACATAACCAATGTTGGTACTTAGACTTGTGCACTACATATAAATTAAACTGCTTTCCTTACATCAGCAATAACTTACTTTATCTATACATGGTTTTACACCAATCATGATGGACTCTCCAAAAATTCTCCCATCTTTGCTTAAAGCTTTCCGGGCCTGCAGTTTAGACTGATAACGAATATGCATCCAATTTCCTGTGTTAGACATCTGCAAAACATGAAGTTTTCTCTTAAATTAAAATACAAAGTATATAAAATTTAAACTTAATGAGTTCTATTAGAAAACAGAAACATATGAAATAAATCTGCTTCCACTTTTTATTTGATGCCCTGTAAAAAGCTGTATACTAGGATTCAACAAAAATCCTATTAAACAATTTCAGTACGTTTCAATAGTTCTCAAATCTCTTATATAAAGAATATGTGACAGGGCTTCCCTGGTGGCACAGTGGTTCAGAGTCTGCCTGCCGATGCAGGGGACACAGGTTCGTGTCCCGGTCCAGGAAGATCCCACATGCCACAGAGCGGCTGGGCCCATGAGCCATGGCCATTGAGCCTGCGCGTCCGGAGCCTGTGCTCCGCAAAGGGAGAGGCCACAACAGTGAGAGGCCCACGTACCGCAAAAAAAAAAAAAAAAAAGAATATGTGACAAATATTCTCTGAAAGCAAAGTAATTCTCAAAAGATGTTTCTTATAAAAAGGGCTTATCAACACTTGCTATGAAATTTTTTAAAAACTGTATTCATCAATCCGATTTTGCATAGTTGTCAATTTCTAGTAATAGAAAAAAGATTTGTTATTTATAACTTGCAAGCTAAAAAAGCTCTAAGAACTCTAAGTTAGAAACATCTCCCTTTTCCTTTATCCCCAATAAAACAAGCTCAAATTGGAAAACTTGGCATGATCTTTTTTAAGAGACTGTGAACTATTTTTAAAAGGGGGAAGCCTGAAACTCTCACTCTCTTATCTTCTCTCCTTATCCCTTTTTATCAAATACTATGCAACTACCAGCCTCCCAAACTCCAAGAGATAGATACATCCTATGAAAACTTTAAAGAAAAAGAAAAATTTTTGGGCTTCCCTGGTGGCACAGTGGTTGAGGGTCCACCTGCCGATGCAGGGGACACGGGTTCGTGCCCTGGTGTGGGAGGATCCCACATGCCGCGGAGCAGCTGGGCCCGTGAGCCATGGCCGCTATGCCTGCACATCCGGAGCCTGTGCTCTGCAACGGGAGAGGCCACAACGGTGAGAGGCCCGTGTGCCGCAAAAAAAAAAGAAAAATTTTTAAGTTTGGAAAAAAAACAGACAACATTCAGCAGCAAAGTTTTCCCTCAATTCACAGGTTATCTTTCCTCAGCCTAAATCTTGAAATGAAAAGAATTAAGACTTACCACATGTTTTAAGATATTTCCATACTGTGCAAATTGTAATAATATATAGGAAGCAGATGCTTGAGGAAACCTGGGGTTTGGGGGGACAAAAAGTTGTCTGAACAGTCAACTTCGATAATACAAATGCAAATTACAAGTGTTTCACGATAAACTCCCCCTAACCGTCTAGTACATTAATAAGAGACCCTGATCATCCTATTTTCCCCTATATTAGCTAAATCTATTCATTTGCCCATTACCCAAAAGCAAATTATGTTAAAATTAGTTTTGACTCAGCCACTTTTCTCCAGGCCCTAATTCCACCTTCTACTCTGTCATTATCATAATCCTTAGAAAAGTACTATGAGGTTACAGTTCTGTAAATAACTTATTTTACATGGGTGGGTGTGGGTGTGTGCATGCGTGTGCGCACATGCATGAGAGAGAGAGAGAAAGGGAAATGTTGCGATATACTACTATGGTTATTAAAGGGGAAAGAACTTTAAATTATATAGAATCATACCAATATATATTGAGCACTACCTGAAAATTCAGAAATGTATTCCTGAAACAAAAATAAAATCAGAACCAATATCAATGGTAAACAATCAATTAAAAGGATTGTTACCAAAATTTTAATAGCCATATCTCTGTATGGGAAAATTTTAATTGATTTTTACTTTCTTCTTTATAAAGTTCTGTATGCTTTGAATATTACAATGAGATATAAAACTTTTATAGTCCAAATAATAAAGCTATTTTCAGCTTGAAAATCTGGAGTTTCCTTAACCAGTAACTTCAGTTATCTGGAGCTTGGATTAGAACCCTAAAGGAAAAAATGTAAGTTATAAAAATAAATGCGAAACTCCACATGTTAAAATCTATGTGACTAAAATACTCACTGCATTCAGCATTGGAAATTTATTTTATGTTATGTAAATTTGGATGTAAGATTTCTAATCCCAAAGAAAAACAACAAATGAGTCAGGGTGCCTACAAAGCAGAACTAAAAAAAAATTAAAACGAAAGGGAGAAATAATGGTTGCAAGTGATGCAGGCACTTGAGAAATAAAACATAATTCCAAGAGTCTAGGACCACTCTGAGTAGAAGCAGTCCAATATCCTGTCAAAGAATCACGCTACAACAATAAATGATATTTCATGATGACCCTGAGTCAGCAGGAAAAAGTTAAATTATCAAAGGAAGAAGATATATAATGTATTTTACATGTACTTCCCTATAAATAATCAAAATAAAATATTTTATCCCTTAGAAGAAAATGTTTCTGTTCTTGCAATTAAACTTATATGCAGGGTTACCGAAATATAAAACCAATAGAAAATAAATAGCTGGGAAAGTGTACTTCTTAAAAATGAAGGGCTAACAGAAGTACTTCAAGTAATTTATCCAATTACTGAGGAATCTTAAAAATGACACCATTACTACTGAACCTGAAAAACACTTGAGAGTGGACACATTCAAAAACATACAGCCACTTACTTCACAAGAGAATACAAAAATTTAAACACATAAAAGGGAAGAAAAAAAAAAGCAGCAGCAGCAGTCAGCCCAACTTCTATGGACATATGGCTGAGCATGCGCTTTCTGGAGAACAAGGGAAAGCAATGACCCTGCTTATTACCTAAACAGAATCAGTAACAAAGAATCTCTCTGAAAGGTTACACAAAAAACAGGTGGCAGGCTTCCCTGGTGGCGCAGTGGTTGAGAGTCCGCCTGCTGATGCAGGGGACATGGGTTCGTGCCCCGGTCCAGGAAGATCCCACATGCCGTGGAGCGGCTGGGCCCGTGAGCAATGGCCACTGAGCCTGCACGTCCAGAGCCTGTGCTCCACAATGGGAGAGGCCACAACAGTGACAGGCCCACATACCGCAAAAAACAAAAAAACAAAAAAACAAACAAACAGGTGGCAATTGCTGCCTTACAAGGGAGAAAAACTATCTGGGGGAAAAAGTGGGAAGGAAAACTTTTCACCATATTCTTACCCATTCTTCTGAATTTTAAATAAATTGAATATATAAAGTCCACTAATATTTACTGTGCATTGTTCTTCCTTCAAGGAGTTCATATGTTTTTATATTTTTTTAACCCCAAAACTAAATATAGTAAGGTCCAGTAACAGTATGACATCACACTTTCAGAAACCAACCTTATGTAGTACAGTATAAACAATCACAGCATGAAAATAAAAGACCTGGGTTTTCAATGAAGCTTTACTAATAACTAGATGTAAGCCTCTGAGTAAATCACTTAATCTGTCTATACCTCAGGTTTCTCATATGTAAATGATGCAGTATGATCTCTAAGATGCTTTAAAGTACTTTATTAGATCTAAAACTCGATTCAAATGCATCTAGGACTGTCATGCACAATTTCTATTAATATTCAATATTCTGTAGCTAGAAAGCATCAACCCTGTGACATAGCATGCATATATATACAAATGAAATTCAATCTGTTAGTTCAAAACTGGTTCAGTCCAATATAAGCATAGACACAGTCACAACAAAGAGAGAAAGGAGCTTCCTAAGTCTAAAGGGACAATCCTCTTCCAATATCCAGCAAATATGCTGAAAAGAAGATAATCTGAGAAGAGGCATACAGATAAATGATAGAAAAACTATTAAAAATCAAACATTACTTAATAATATATATGCTGAAATGTCAAGGTGGTATGTACTGATGTCTGCAACTTACTCTGAAATATACCAACAACAAAAAAGATAAATTAATGGTAGATAAAACAAATGTAGCTAACTGTTAACAACTGCAGAATCTAGGTGGTGGGTACATATGGGTGTTTGCTGTGCAACTGTTTTAGTTTTTTAATATGTTTGATAATACTCATTAGAAAATGTTAGGGCTTTTTTTTTTTTTAAGTAAATAATCTAGAAACCTTACCCGAACACAGTCACCCAAGTGTCATCGAGGTGATCTTCAGATGTCAAAGAATCTCCTTGAGTATAAAAAGGATCCAACTGGGCAGGAGATAATGTTGTCTTTCGTGGTTGACCAATGTTTGCTGGACTAAACATACTTTGCCCTATATTAGTATATTTAGTAAGTTAGTTACCAATATAAACATCTTGATTTAAAATATCAAAGCTTTAATTTTAAATGGAAGAGTATATTAAAAGTTGGCAATTCCATAAATAATTCAAAATACACACTATAATCAAATGATAATTATATACTACCACACAATTTGAGAGGAAGTCATTAAAATTTGAGCATAATTTATGATTTTGCAAGTGTTTTATTATTTATTATAAATTTGCTAAATGTTTTATTAATTTCCAGTTAAGTTACAGCAGAAGGCTCTCCACTCAACCTCAAGGACTTCTGTTGGACTCATATTCCAAACCTACCACTTTCATTATGACACCTCTGCCTTAAAAAGATTCAGTAACTCTTCATTACACACAAAACAAAATCCAAATGTCTTGATTGGTCTCCACAATATAGTTACAACCTTATTTTTTCAATACACCCCTAAACAGTATCTACCCTAGTCCCTAAGATGTGAACGCAGTTTTCTTTTATTCAGGTCATTTCTATCTGAAATGTCTGATTCTGTTCTTTCTTTTCTTATTCTTCAACAATAATTACCAATTAATGAGTACTTCATGTTCAACATGTCAAGCTAAACACTTTACGTGTTCATTTTATCTCAGAGGCTCTGTCCTACTGAGACCACACATTTCTGAGAAGCAGAGACTATTTCTTTTCATCTTTGGAGTAGTAATAGTGATTCATATACAAGAAATATTTTTTCAGCACTTAAATCTATACCAAGCATTATTCTAGGTATTAAAGATACAGTAATGAAGAAGTTAGACCAAAGGGGGAAAAAAAACCTCTAATAGAGCTTAAATTCTAGTGGAAGAAAGACAAGTAAATGCCTAGTATGTTAGAAAACAGAAAATCTTACAGGAAAAAAATAATAAAGAGAAGGGTGAAAAGGAACATGTATATACATAAGGGTTAATATCCAAAATATATAAGAAACTCATACAATTCAATACAAAAAACAAAAAAAGACAAAAACAAAATCAATCCAATAAAAAATTGGGCAGAGGAACTAAATACATATTTTCCAAAGACATACAAATGGCCAACAGGTACAAAAAAAAAGGTGCTCAATATCACTAATCATCAGGAAAATGCAAATCAAAACCAAAATGAGATATCACCTCATCAACAGCTATCATCAAAAAAAAAAAGAAAGAGATAAGTGTTGGTGAAGATTTGGAGAAAAAGGAATCCTTGTGCAATGTTGGTGGGACAATAAAGTTGTTGCACACACTATGGAAAATAGTATAGAGGTTCCTCAAAAACATTAAAAATAGAGCTACCATATGATCTAGCAGTCCCACTTCCGAGCATATATCCAAAGAAAATGAAAACAGGATCTCAGATATCTGCACTCCCATATTCAACGCAGCACTATTCACAAAAGCCAAGATATGGATACAATCTAAAGGTCCATTAATAGATGAATGGATAAGAAGATGTGGCACGTACATACAATGGAATGTTATTCAGCCATGAAAAAGAAGGAAGTCCTGCCACTTCCTACAGTGTGGATGAATGTTGAGGGCATGATGTTCATGATGATAAGTGAAAGAAGTCAGACAGAGAAAGACAAATACTCTATCACCTCACTTATATGTGGAATGTAAGAAAGGCAGAACTAACAGAAGGAGTAGACTTGTGGCTACCAGGGGCCAGAGGCTGGGGGACATGGGGAGTTGTTGGTCAAAGGGTACAAACGTCCAGTCATAAGATGAATAAGTTCTGGGGATCTAAAGTACAGCATTGTGATTACCTCTAATAATACTGTATTATATACTTAAAAGCTGCTAAGAGAGTAGATCTTAAGGTTCTCACCACAAAAAAAGAAATGGTAATTAAGTGACATGATGAAAAATGTCAGCTAAGACACTATGGTCATTTTGTAATATCAAAATGACCACAGTGTGTATCAAATCAACACACTTTAAACTTACACAATGTCAATTACATCTCATTAACTCTACTAAATGTTAGTTTCCCTTTATTATATCCATAAATTAACCTGTGACAGAAGACTTACATGTTACTCCAAGAATCAAATGAAACTTTAGGTAGACAAGAACTCACAAAAGTTAACTGTTTTAACAAAATATAACTTCAATACTATAAATGATGCACTTGGTACAATTATTCTTTTGCATCAACAGCACAAATATATTCAGTCAAACCTAAAATAAAAGACTTCCAGCAATGGTGTCCATTCTCTTGCCTCCGAACAGTACTAAACCAAAACTATACCCTCAACAGAATTAAAAGCCAAAGGCATCAATCAAGTAAAAACTACAATGCAACAATGTGATTCTAACTAAAGAGGGAAAATATGGTCATCTAAGGATTTCAAAATTCTTAATTCTTTATGCCACACAACTTGAATCCCTTTACTTCATCTGGAGTCAAATTTAGAGATCAGAATTAACCTAATTTAACCCATTAATGTAGCCTTTCCTTAAGGGAAAAAAAAAATACATTTCCGATCATCTCAGATCTACTAGGCTTATTAAAGAATCTATTTAATTCAGAACACTATCCTAGACCTACTAGAAAACAAAGATGCTCAAAACTGACTGCTTATGTTCAGTTGTTGAGTAACCAAACAAAAAAGAATTTAGCAATGAGAAACAAATATTCAAATATTTTTACAATAGTAATCAAGCAAAAGAAAGTATGTAACAGTTATTAACTCTAGAGAAAACAAAAAGATATACAAGAAGGACATGAAATCCTAGTACATTACATGGCTCAATCGTATAGATGTATCTAATTTTAAAATTGAGTTCATGCTTAAAAGAGACAATACGAAGTAAATAACTGAAAAGAATGTCAAACTGCATACATGCTATAATACATCTAGCAATTTTTCTTTTTCCTAGCAATTCTTCTTTTCCTCATCACCACGGATGCATTTAATAGGTACAAAACATTTCTAAAATGAGGCTGATTTAAAATGAAACACCCCACTTTGACAAGTGTCTGCTAATCAACCAACTTATCAACTACCCCTTTAGGAAATAAAGAGAAGCACGCAAAAGATAAGCTTAAATAAGTTTAGCTCTTACTACAAAGACATGTCTTTAACACAAAAAAGATGGTAAAAGGCATTCTAGTGTAAAACCTAAAGCCAATTCAAAATTTTTATGTTCTGCATTACCATTAAGAAGGTACAATTTAGTTCTGCTACATCATGTAATAACCTTCAAGCAAGAAATTAAATGGAAGTCTCAAAATGAGACTACCATTATGACTTTTAAAAATAAAACAAATCAAAATTAAGTCTCAAACGAATAAGCAATCTAATTTTTGCCCTGTCAACTACTCTGAAAAACATAATTACTTATACATAATCTAAAACAATTTACATAACTTTAGCATAATTGCCCCCCACCTTGTTAATGTTTCATTGCTTCACTGATTTTACTTCCTTTCAATCAGACTTCTAGTACTCACATGCAATGCTTTATAAGATGAAAATAAAGTGTGCCTAGCAAACCACATCAAATTGAACTGTAATGTGTCTCCCTTTGTGAATCACTACTCCGTCTTCTTAAGATCAGACTGAAGTGGAGGGCAAAAGAACTTATTACCCTTTATGAAAATGTCTTCAATTAAAGACCAGATTCAATTATTTCAAAATAGACAACTAACCTAAATGAAAATAAAAGAGATAAAAAGAGTAGGAATTTTAAACAGATATATGCCATATGAAACTTGGGAGAAAAAGAGGTTCCTGGCAGTGTTGTTACCTTCTTACCATGAAACAATGTAGCACAATGTATAATAAAGAATTTGCTCTCAGCCCAGAGAGATGTCTGGCCTTTGTCAGGTTCCTGGGAGACAACCTCTAAACCCTAGGAATTTCCCCAGCAACAGGAGTGTTTTCGTTACTCGTGGCAGGCCCCTCAACCTCAAGAGCACCTGACAGTTTATGATAACAAGGTGACTCCTGGTGAGGGTAGGTCACGCCATAAAGACCAACCATGAAGACCATCCATGTTATAAAAAAGGCCACCTCTGGGCAGAAGGGATGGAGATTGAGTTCAGCCACTTGATCAGTGATTCAATCAGTCATTTGTATGTAATGAAACGCCAATAAAAACTCAGGACATGGAGGCTCCAGTGAGCTTCCGACTTGCCAATACTGTGCATAGTGGCATATATCAATGCCAGGAGGGTAACACGTCACGGAAGTTCTTGTTTTCAGCCTACGCATCTCTTTCTTTAGGTGGTTCTAATTTGTCTGCTTTCTCTATAATAAAACTGTAATCGTAAGTATAGCACTTTCAGTGGGTCCTGAGTCTTTCCAGTGAATTATCCAACCTTAGAGTGGGCTTGGGAAAGCTTGAATTTGCAGCCAGCAGGTCTGAAGTGAGGGTGGTCCTGGGGACCCCCAAACTTGCAGCTGGCACCTGAAGAGAGAGTTATCTTGTAGGTACTGTTTCCTTAGACTCTTCAGTTTGACAAACTCTTTGTACCCAGAATAATATTGAACAATGAATACAACAATAACCAAAACAATATGGCGAACTGAACACTTGTATTCATCTCTAAGCCCTGTCAGACACCTAATGACAGTCAATCTAGAAAGTCCCAGGTTTTGGAGAACACAGAAAATGTGAAAGGTGTGAAAGAGGCTCCTCGTTGAAATCAAGGAAAACTAGTTTAAGGGTGTATAATATGGGATGAAATGGCAAGCCCTTCCTCATCTTACCCAGCCACTCAACCCCCAAAAGACCAAGGCTTTAGTCCCTGAGGAAAAGGAATCTCAATGGCTCAAGACTCAGTGGGTCCAGTCACAGTGGAGAAAAACTATGTAAGAGAATAAGTGAAAATCTGCATATTGAAAAGAAGACTTCTCCTAGGGTATGGAGAAAAGGGAACCCTCCTACACTGTTGTTGGGAATGTAAACTGGTACAGCCACTATGGAGAAAAGTACGAAGGTTCCTTAAAAAACTAAAATTAGAGTTACCATATGACCCAGCAATTCCACCCTTAGGCATATATCCAGATAAAACCAGAATTCAAATGGATGCATGCACCCCAATGTTCCTTGCAGCACTATTAACAATAGCCAAGAGATGGAAGCAACCTAAATGCCCATTGACAGAGGAACGGATAAAAAAGATGTGGTACATATATACAATGGAATATTACACAGCCATAAAAAGGAATGAAATAGTTCCATTTACAGAGACGTGGATGGACCCAGAGATTGTCAGACAGAGTGAAGTCAGAAAGAGAAAAACAAATATTGTATAATATCACTTACACTTACATTTACAATCTAGAAAAATGGTACAGATGAACTTATTTGCAAAGCAGAAATAGAGTCACAGATGTAGAGAACAAACTCATGGTTACCAAGGGGAGAATGGTATGAATTGGAAGATTGGGATTGACATATACACACTACTATGTATAAAATAGATAACTAATGAACACCTACTGTATAGCACAGGGAACGCTACTCAATGCTCTGTGGTGACCTAAATGGGAAAGAAATCTAAAAAAGAGTGGATATATGTATAAGTAAAACTGATTCACTTTGCTGCACAGCAGAGACTAACACAACATTGTAAAGCAACTCTACCCCAATAAAGATTAAATTTTTTTTTAATTTTCAAAATTTTAAAAACTTAAAAAAAAAAAAGAAAAGAAGACTTCTCCCTTTCTATATTCAGAACACCAGCTTAGACATTAAGACTGAATATTACAGAATTCTTCTTTGGGAAACTTAAGAGAAAGACCTATATATGCTAAAATCAGAGATTTTTCCAAACAAAAATCTACCTAACTGTCCAATCCTCCTACAGTGAAGCCCATAAAGAGACAAAACAGCCTCTCTCCACCAATTTCCCCCTTCCTACCATTGTTAATACACATACATACATGGATTCCAAGTAGCTTTTTAGTGCCTCATTTCACCAAGAAAGACAGAAGAGGTGAAAAAAAAAAAAGAGAGAGAGAGAGAAAAAAAAAAAAGAACTAGAAGGAAACAGACAATATGAGCAGGAATAATAGACCAACATGAACCTCACTGATAAGTTATTTTACCCACGAAACAAGAAAAGGATGCTACATTTTAAGCACATTAAGAGGGCAACAACAAAAAAAAAGGTTACTGGAAATTAAAATAAAATAAAATAAAAAATTATTAGATGTGTTGGAAATTGAGATTGTGGACATCTTTCAGAAAGTAGAATACAGATATAAATATAAATATTTAGAAATATTTGCAGTGCTCACAAACAGAAGAAATTCCAGAAAGAGGGAACAGACAAAACAAAGGGAAAGCTATTATCAAATACAGGGAAGTTTCCCAGAACTCAGGGTAAGTGTCTTGATTTAAAGGATCCTCCAATTCCCCAGAAAAATAAATGGAAGTCCCAGACCAAGGCACATTTGTGAAACTGAAAACACTAACCCAACAGAGATCTTAAATTTTTTGAAACCAATCCCCACACAACAACTCAGGAATCATCACTACAAATGACTTCTGCAGAACACTAGAAGCTAGAAGGCAAAGAAATAATGCCTCCAAAATTCCAACCTAGAATTCTATACTTGGTTAAACTAGCAATCCATTTTAAGGGAGATAAAAAGCATTTCAAACTTAAGGTCTTAAATTTAATTTCCCATGCAAGCTTTCTTAGAAAGCTACTCATATATGTTCTTCACCAAAATTAGGAAATAAACTAAGAAGAAAACATGTTAACTAGGAAAAATAGCTCAACTCTGGGAACTTGCTAAGGCAAGTCCTAAGATGATAGCTGTACATCATGCTGATATAGGAAACAGCCAAAAAAGAAGCTGAGAATGACAAGTTCTCAGTTTAAAACAAAACAAAGATGTTTTTGAAACTATGTTTCAGCATTTTTAAAAAGATAGATATGTATCATAGCAGAATATTTGCTTAAAATATGAGCAAATAGCACATAGAAAAATTAGACAAATGGAAAAAAGAAATTATTAACTAATGAAAAATTAACATTTTACAGGAAGAATACATTATAATAATACTACTTGGTGCAAAACTAAACAGTGCTTACATAATCATAATAATACACTGACAAAGGAATAAAGTTTGATATATTTTAATTATATTGAGATAAGGTAATTGAAGATAATTATATCTTATCTCCCCTACATTAAGATAAATATAGCAATATTAAAAATGAAAATAAAGAATTAGCAATAGGACTTCCCTGGTGGCTCAGTGGTTAAGAATCCACCTGCCAATGCAACGGACACGGGTTCAAGCCCTGGTCCGGGAAGATCCCACATGCTGCAGAGCCACTAAACCCATGTGCCACAACTACTGAGCCCACATGCCTGCCACAACTACTGTAGTTCACATGCCTAGAGCCCATGCTCTGCAACAAGAGAAGCCACCGCAATGAGAAGACTTCACACTACAACGAAGAGTAGCCCCTGATCACCAAAAGAGAAAACCCATGTGCAGCAACGAAGACCCAATGCAGCCAAAAATAAATAATTTTTTTTAAAAAAACACCAAAAAAAAAAAAAAAAGAATTAGCAATATAATCATATACAGTTGACTAAGTAATGGCCCTCCAAGATGACTACATCCTAATCCCTGGAACCTATGAATGTTACCTTATATAGCAAAAGAGATTTTGCATTTATGATTACGGATCTTGAGATTAACCAGGATTATTCAGGTGGACCTCCAAGATATCCACTACTGTCCTTACAAGAGAGGTGATATGATGATGGAAAGAGACTGGAGTGATACAATATACTTTGAAGATGAAAGATGGGGCCACAAACCAAAGAATATAGGTAGCCACTAAGAACTGGAAAAAACAAAACAAAAAACAGCAGGGAAATGGATTCTCTCTAGGGCCTACAGAAGGAACCAGTCTTATCAACACCTGACTTTAGCCCAGTGAAATTGATTTTGGACTTCTGACTTCTAGAACTGTAAGAGAATAAATCCGAGTTGTTTTAAGCCACTAAATTCATGATAATATGTCACAGTGACAACAGAAAGCTAATACAGCATCTTAGTTAAGTGGAGGTAAATTCCAAAAGGAATAGCTCTAAGATCTGGACTGGCTAGTCGTGAAGAATAAAGCTAAAGACTGTTGCATTTCATTATAAGTATTTAAGTACTATTTGACTTTTTTAAACAATCTGCATTTATTCTTTTGACTAAAATATAAAATATTATCCCACCAAAATTAGAGACCAATAAATGGCACTATGGCTAGTCTGGCATGAAACTAAATAAATTTTGGTGACTAATTTTAAAAACTTTATGTGGTAGGCAGAAAATGGTCCCCCAAAGATGTCCATGTCCTAATACCCAGAAGCTGTGAATATGTTACATTACATGGTAAAGAAGAATTAAGGATGCTATGGAACTAAGATTGCTAATCATCTCATCTTAAACAAGAAGATGATGCTGGATTAACAGAGTGAACCCAACACAATCACAAGAATCCATAAATGGGGAGGGAAAAGAATGATGTGAAACGAAGACTCAACTAGCCATCGCAGGCATTGAAGATGGTAGGGAGCCAGGAGCCAGGAGCCAAGAAATATGGGCAGCTTCTAGAAGCTGGAAAACAGGGAAAAAACCCAAGATTCTCCCGTAGAGCCTTCAGAAAAGAATGAAGCCCTACTAATACCTTGATTTTAGCCCACTGAGACCCATTCCAGACTTCTGGCTTCCAGAATTTTAAGATAATAAATTTGAGTTGTTTTAAGCCATTATAATCTGTGATAATTTGTTTCAGCAGCAATAAGAAACCAATATAATCTAGATTAAGGCTAGTGGTGACTCAATATTATCAAAGAAAAACTACACCATGCCAAGATGGACACAAATATTCCAATCATCATTTAGTTTGGGGATGTCATTGCCTCAAAACACAATATACATACATGAGTTTCCTCTGTCTGTTGTGACAAACTACCACAAACTGGGTGGCTTAGAACAACAGAAATTTATTCTCCCACAGTTCTGGAGGCCAGAAGTACAAGAATAAGTTTTCAGCAGAGTCAAACGCCTGTTAAAGGCACTAAGAAATAATTCATTGCTGGCCCCTGTAGCTTCTGGTGACACTGGTAAGTTTTAGTGTTCATTGGCTTATGGCTACACCACCAAAGTTTGCCTCACTTCATATCACCTTCTCCTCTGTGTCTTTCCTGTTTGTGTCAAATTTCCCTGTGCCTCTAAGAACACTTGTGATTGGATTTAGGGCCCATCCAGGTAATTACCAGGATTCTCTTCCCCTCTTTTCCTCTCTCCTTAACTCACTAAACTGTCCTTGAGAGCTACCCCTTTCAAGATCCTTAACTTAATCATGTTTTGGCCACATAAGCAATATTCAAGGTTCCAGGAGTTAGAATGTGAACCTATCATTTTGGGGGCCACCATTCAACTCACAACTTACATCCATCCATCTGTTCAGTCAACCAACATTTACTGAGGTCCCTTTATACCCAGCTCTGTCACAGGTAAACAATGAAGATAAACAGAAGGAATCTCTGCCCTTTAGCTCATAACCCAGTAACGGAGAAAGATAAGAACCTAGCAAAGAGAGCTTTATAGGAGCGCATACAAGGAACAGCTAACCCAGATCAGAAAAAGAAGTGTCAGGGAAAGGTTCCTCACAGATAGATTAGTCCTTTATCTGCCTTCTGGGAACACTATCAGAATTCTGAGTTCCTGGCATCAACAAAAGCAGCCAAAAATGACTATAATCAAAATATCACACTTACCCCATTAATAATATGCTAACACAAATAAGGATTCTAGTTCAGTACATATAAGTGGTATACCACCTGAGAAGAGAGCTGATAGATAAATGAAAGGACTTCTCAAGAAAAAAAAATTTTTTAATTAAAAATAGGATGAAAGGTGGACCTTCAAGATGGCATAGGAGTAAGATGTGGAGATCATCTTCCTCCCCACAAATACATCAGAAATACATCTACATGTGGAACAACTCCTACAGAACATCTACTGAACGCTGGCAGAAGACCTCAGACCTCCCAAAAGGCAAGAAACTCCCCACGTACCTGGGTAGGGCAAAAGAAAAAAGAAAAAACAGAGACAAAAGAATAGGGATGGGACCTGCAGCTTGGGGAGGGAGCTGTGAAGGAGGAAAAAGTTTCCACACACTAGGAAGCTCCTTCACTGGTGGAGAGGGCAGGGGAGGGGAGCTTCAGAGGCATGGAGGAGAACGCAGCAACAGGGGTGCAGAGGGCAAAGTGGAGAGGTTCTCACACAGAAGATCGGTGCGGACCAGCCGGAGAGGATTGTCTGCTCACCAGCCAGGGTGGGTGGGGGCTGAGAGCTGAGCCTCGGGCTTGGGAGGTCACATCCCAGGGAGCGGACTGCAATTGGCTGCGTGAACACAGACTGAAGGGGGCCAGTGAGCCACAGCTAGCCAGGAGGGAGTCCGGGAAAAAGTATGGAGCTGCCTAAGAGGCAAAAGACCATTGTTATGGAGTGTGCAAGGAGACGGGATTCAGAGCACCGCTTAAACCAGCTCCAGAAACTGCATGAGCCGCAGCTATCAGAGCAGACACCAGAGACGGGCATGAAATGCTAACGCTGCTGCTGCAGCCACCAAGAAGCCTGTGTGCAAGCACAGGTCACTACCCCCACCCCCTCCGGAGCCTGTGCAGCCCACCACTACCAGGGTCCCATGATCCAGGGACAACTTCCCTGGGAGAACACACGGCATGCCTCAGGCTGTGGCAATGTCACGGCCTCTGTCACTAACTACCTTACCCCTACACCCCCCCACCCCAGCCTGAATGAGCAAGAGCCCCCTAATCATCCCCTGCTTTAACCCTGTCCTGTCTGAGCAGGAACAGAAGCCTGAGGGCAACCTACATGCAGCGTGGGGTGAAAACCAAAGCTGAAGCCCAGGAGCTGTGCAAACAAAGAAGAGAAAGGGAAATTTCTCCCAGCAGCCTCAGGAGCAGCAGAATAAATCCCACAATCAACCTGAGGTACCCTGCATCTGGGGAATACCTAAAGAGGCAACGAATCAACCCAAAATTGAGGTGGTGGACTTCGGGAGCAGCTGTACCCTTGGGGTTTGCTGCCTGCAACTGACTTGTTTCTGATTTCTATGTTTATCTTAGTATAGTTTTTACTTCTTGTTACCATTCATGGATTTGTTTATTGCTTTGGTTGCTCTCTCTTTTTTTAATTACTTTTTTATTTTAATACTTTTTAAAAATTTTTTTACTTTAATTACTTTATTTTATTTATTTATTCACTTATTTTCTTTGCCTTTTCTTCTGAGCCATGTGGCTGACAGGGTCTTGGTGTTCCAGCCTGGTGTCAGGCCTGAGCCTCTGAGGTGGGAGAGCCAAGTTCAGGATACTGGACCGCCAGAGACCTCTGGGCCCCACGTAATATCAATCAGTAAGCTCCCCCGTCTCAACACTAAGATCTCGGTCTCAACACTAAGACCCAGCTCCACCTAACGGCCAGCAAGCTCCAGTGCTGGACACCCCATGACAAACAACTAGCAAGACAGGAACACAACCCCACCCATTGGCAGAGAGGCTGCCTAAAATCATAAGGTTACAGACATCCCAAAACACACCACCGGACGCAGTCCTGCCCACCAGAAAGACAAGATACAGCCCCACCCACCAGAACACAGGCACCAGTCCCCTCCACCAGAAGCCTACACAAGCCACTGAACCAACCTTACCCACTGGGGGCAGACACCAGAAACGACAGGAACTATGAATGTACAGCCTGCGAAAAGGAGACCCCAAGCACAGTAAGTTAAGCAAAATGGGAAGCCAGAGAAATGTGCAGCAGATGAAGAAGGTAAAAACCCACCAGACCAAACAAATAAACAAGAAATGGGCAGTCTACCTGGAAAAGAATTCAGAGTAATGATAGAAAAGATGATCCAAAATCTTGGAAACAGAATGGAGAAATTACAAGAAACGTTTAACAAGGACCTAGAAGAAATAAAGAGCAAACAAACAATGATGAACAACACAATAAAGGAAATTTAAAATTCTCTAGACGGAATCAATAGCAGAATAACTGAGGCAGAAGAACGGATAAGTGACCTGGAAGATAAAATAGTGGAAATAACTACAGCAGAGCAGAATAAAGAAAAAAGAATGAAAAGAATTGAGGACAATCTCAGAGACCTCTGGGACAACATTAAACGCACCAACATTCAAATTATAGGGGTCCCAGAAGAAGAAGAGAAAAAGAAAGGGACTGAGAAAATATTTGAAGAGATTATAGTAGAAAACTTCCCTAACATGGGAAAGGAAGTAGTCAATCAACTCCAGGAAGTGCCGAGAGTTCCATACAGGATAAATCCGAGGAGAAACGTGCCAAGACATATATTAATCAAACTATCAAAAATTAAATACAAAGAAAAAAATACTAAAAGCAGCAAGGGAAAAGCAACAAATAACATACAAGGGAATCCCCATAAGGTTAACAGCTGATCTTTCAGCAGAAACTCTGCAAGCCAGAAGGGAGTGGCAGGACTTATTTAAAGTGATGAAGGAGAAAAACCTACAACCAAGATTACTCTACCCAGCAAGGATCTCATTCAGATTTGATGGAGAAATTAAAACCTTTACAGACAAGCAAAAGCTAAGAGAATTCAGCACCACCAAACCAGATTTACAAAAAATGTTAAAGAAACTTCTCTAGGCAGGAAACACAAGAGAAGGAAAAGACCTAGAAAAACAAATACAAAACAATTAAGAAAATGGGAATAGGAACATACATATCAATAATTACCTTAAGTGTAAATGGATTAAATGCTCAAACCAAAAGACACAGACTGGCTGAATGGATACAAAAACAAAACCCGTATATATGCTGTCTACAAGAGACCCACTTCAGACCTAGAGACACATACAGACTGAAAGTAAGGGAATGGAAAAAGATATTCCATGCAAATGGAAATCAAAATGAAGCTGGAGTAGCAATTCTCATATTAGACAAAATAGACTTTAAAATAAAGACCATTACAAGAGACAAAGAAGGGCACTACATAATGACCAAAGGATCAATCCAAGAAGAAGATATTATAATTATAAATATTTATGCACCCAACATAGGAGCACCACAATACATAAGGCAAATGCTAACAGCCATAAAAGGGGAAATCGACAGTAACACAATCATAGTAGGGGACTTTAACACCCCACCTTCACCAACAGACAGATCATCCAAAATGAAAATAAATAAGGAAACACAAGCTTTAAATGACACATTAAACAAGATGGGCTTAATTGATATTTATAGGACATTCCATCCAAAAACAACAGAATACACTTTCTTCTCAAGTGCTCATGGAACATTCTCCAGGATAGATCATATCTTGGGTCACAAATCAAGCCTAGGTAAATTCAAGAAAATTGAAATCGTATCAAGTATCTTTTCCAACCACAATGCTATGAGACTAGATATCAGTTACAGGAAAAAACTGTAAAAGATACAAACTCATGGAGACTAAACAATACACTACTTAATAACCAAGAGATCACTGAAGAAATCAAAGAGGAAATCAAAAAATACCTAGAAACAAATGACAATGAAAACACGATGACCCAAAACCTATGGGATGCAGCAAAAGCAGTTCTAAAAGGGAAGTTTACAGCAATACAATCCTACCTCAAGAAACAAACATCTCATATAAACAACCTAACCTTACACTTACAGCAATTAGAGGAAGAAGAACAAAAAAAACCTCAAAGTCAGCAGGAGGAAAGAAATCATAAATATCAGATCAGAAATAAATGAAAAAGAAATGAAGGAAACAATAGCAAAGATCAATAAAACTAAAAGCTGGTTCTTTGAGAAGATACACAAAATTGATAAACCACTAGCCAGACTCATCAAGAAAAAAAAAAGAGAAGACACAAATAGATTCAACAGAATTAGAAATGAAAAAGTAGAAGTAACAACTGACACTGCAGAAATACAAAGGATCTTGAGAGATTACAAGCAACTCTATGCCAATAAAATGGACAACCTGGAAGAAATGGACAAATTCTTAGAAAAGCACAACCTTCCAAGACTGAACCTGGAAGAAATAGAAAATATAAACAGACCAATCACAAGCACTGAAATGGAAACTGATTAAAAATCTTCCCACAAACAAAAGGCCAGGACCAGATGGCTTCACAGGCAAATTCTATCACACATTTAGAGAAGAGCTAACACTTATCCTTCTGAAACTCTTAAAAATATAGCAGAAGGAGGAACACTCCCAAACTCATTCTATGAGGCCACCATCACCCTGATACCAAAACCACTACAGACCAATATCACTGATGAACACAGATGCAAAAATCCTCAACAAAATACTAGCAAACAGAATCCAACAGCACATTAAAAAGATCATACACCATGATCAAGTGGAGTTTATCCTAGGAATGCAAGCATTCTTCAATATACGTTAATCAATCAATGTGATACACCATATTAACAAACTGAAAGATAAAAGCCATATGATAATCTCAATAGATGCAGAAAAAGCTTTTGACAAAATTCAACACCCATTTATGATAAAAACTCTCCAGAAACTAGGCACATAGAGTACTTACCTCAACATAATAAAGGCCATATATGACAGACCCACAGCCAGCAAGGTTCTCAATGGTGAAAAACTGAAACCATTTCCTGTAAAATCAGGAACAAGACAAGGATGTCCAGTCTCACCCCTGTTATTCAACATAGTTTTGGAGGTTTTAGCCACAGCAATCAGAGAAGAAAAAGAAATAAAAGGAGTCCAAATGAGAAGAGAAGTAAAGCTGTCACTGTTTGCATGTGACATGATACTATACATAGAGAATCCTAAAGATGCTACTAAAACTACTAGAGCTAATCAATGAATTTGGTAAAGTTGCAGGATACAAAATCAATGCACAGAAATCTCTTACATTCCTATACACTAATCATGAAAAATCTGAAAGAGAAATTAAGGAAACACTCCCATTTACCATTGCAAGAAAAAGAACAAAATACCTAGGAATAACCCTCCGTAAGGAGACAAAAGACCTGTATGCAGAAATCTATAAAACACTGACGAAAGAAATTAAAGATGATACCAACAGATGGAGAGATATACCATGTTCTTG
The DNA here is from genome assembly GCF_964341445.2 of Mesoplodon mirus. NCBI lineage: Eukaryota > Metazoa > Chordata > Mammalia > Artiodactyla > Ziphiidae > Mesoplodon > Mesoplodon mirus. The sequence continues at coordinate 51,177,680 of NC_138984.1, forward strand.
GATTAGAAGAATCAACATTGTGAAAATGACTATACTACCCAAGGCAATCTACAGATTCAAGGCAATCCCTATCAAATTACCAATGGTATTTTTTACAGAACTAGAACAAAAAATTTCACAATCTGTATGGAAACACAAAAGACCCTGAATAGCCAAAGAAATCTTGAGAGAGAAAAACAGAGCAGGAGAAATCAGGCTCCCTGACTTCAGACTATACTACAAAGCTACAGTAATCAAGCAGTATGGTACTGGCACAAAAACAGAAATATAGATCAATGGAACAGGATAGAAAGCCCAGAGATAAACCCACCCACATATGGTCACCTTATCTTTGATAAAGGAGGCAAGAATATACAATGGAGAAAAGACAGCCTCTTCAATAAGTGGTGCTGGGAAAACTGGACAGCTACATGTAAAAGAATGAAATTGGAACACTCCCTAACACCATACACAAAAATAAACTCAAAATGGATTAAAGACCTAAATGTAAGGCCAGACACATAAAACTCTTAGAGAAAAACATAGGAAGAACACTCTTTGACATAAATCACAGCAAGATCCTTTTTGACCCAGCTCTTAGAAAAATGAAAATAAAAACAAAAATAAACAAATGGGACTTAATGAAACTTAAAAGCTTTTGCAGAGCAAAGGAAACCAAAAAGAAGACGAAAAGACAACCCTCAGAATGGGAGAAAATATCTGCAAATGAAGCAACTGACAAAGGATAAACCTCCAAAATATACAAGCAGCTCATGAAGCTCAATATCAAAAAAAAACACAAACAACCCAGTCCACAGATGGGCAGAAAATCTAAATAGACTTTTCTCCAAAGTAAATATACAGATTGTCAACAAACACATGAAAGGATGCTCAACATCACTAATCACTAGAGAAATGCAAATCAAAACTACAGTAAGGTAACACCTCACACCAGTCAGAACGGCCATCATCAAAAAATCTGCAAACAATAAATGCTGGAGAGGGTATGGAGAAAAGGGAACCCTCTTGCACTGTTGGTGGGAATGTAAATTGATACAGCCACTATGGAGAACAGTATGGAGGTTCCTTAAAATACTAAAAATAGAACTACCATATGCCCCAGCAATCCCACTACTGGGCATACACCTTGAGAAAACCATAATTCAAAAAGAGACATGTACCACAATGTTCACTGAAGCACTATTTACAATAGCCAGGACATGGAAGCAACCTAAGTGTCCATCAACAGATGAGTGGATAAAGAAGATATGGCACATATATACAATGGAATATTACTCAGCCATAAAAAGAAACGAAATTGAGTTATTTGTAGTGAGGTAGATGGACTCTGTCTGTCATACAGAGTGAAGTAAGTCAGAAAGAGAAAAACAAATACCGTATGTTAACACATATATATGGAATCTTAAAAAAAAAAACACAAATGTTTCGCTGAACCTAGGGGCAGGACTGGAATAGAGATGCAGACATAGAGAATGGATTTGAGGACATGGGGGTGGGGGAGGGTAAGCTGGGATTAAGTGAGAGACTGGCACTGACATATATACACTAACAAATGTAAAATAGATAGCAGTGGGAAGCAGCTGCATCACATGGGGAGATCAGCTGGGTGCTTTGTGACCACCTAGAGGGGCGGGATAGGGAGGATGGGAGGGAGACACAAGAGGGAGGGATGTGGGGATATATGTATATGTATAGCTGATTCACTTTGTTATACAGCAGAAACTAACACAACATTGTAAAGCAATTGTACTCCGGTAAAGATATTTAAAAAAAACCTAAAGAAAAAAATAAAAATAATTTTTTTTTAATAAAAATAGGATGAAAAGTAGAGGAATATTTAAATCGCAGCAGAAGAAAATTGAGGGGTGAGGAAGGGGAAAGAGAGGGCAAACATTCCGTATTGTTTATCAGAGGCGATAATGGCTGAAAAAAGTTTTTGAAATTCTTTAATCTAGATTTCCCACTTTGTTATATGACCAAGATTTTTCTACACCAGAAATAAGATTCTAAAAGAGATTTTTAACCTCAGTTTCAGAATTATAAACTAACCAAAGTCACTTTTGGATACAAAGACCTAAGCATAAAGTAGCAACTCATGCCATTAAATCCTGTGATGTCTCTTTATAAAAGGTGTCAATCTCAGAAAGTTAAAATTTACAAATCATACAAGAAATTTTCACTTATTAACACTAAATATAAGAGTTTAAAAAATAGCTCTAGGGCTTCCCTGGTGGTGCAGTGGTTGAGAATCTGCCTGCCAATGCAGGGGACACGGGTTCGAGCCCTGGTCTGGGAAGATCCCACATGCCACAGAGCAACTAGGCCCGTGAGCCACAACTACTGAGCCTGCGTGTCTGGAGCTTGTGCTCCGCAACATGAGAGGCTGCGACAGTGAGTGGCCCCCGATCGCCACAACTAGAGAAAGCCCTCGCACAGAAACGAAGACCCAACACAGCCATAAATAAATAAATGAATGAATGAATGAATAAATAAATAAATAAATAATAAATAAAATAAAATAAAAATAGCTCTAAGTGAAAAGTCTTCATTTTCTACCTCAATTTTCTCAACTCCCTTTTTCCACGTCTTCTTTAGGTATTGATCATGCATGACAGTACTCATGTCTATCACATCTTTTCAAAAGTATTCTTAAAAAAAAGAAAGTATTCTTTTTCACTTATGCCCCATTAAGACTTTACATAAATTCCTTAAACTCAAATAAGAAGCAGCAGTGGCTCCCAGTGGCCAATTTATGACAGGCATCTTTTCCTATCATAGTTCTTATATTTTCACATATGATTTCTAAAATTACAAAAACCTCATAGAAGTTACAGAATTAGTAAAAATAAATTAACAAAAGGAGGTTTAATTAACTTTAATCCTGTACTCTTCCACTTGACAGCAATCAGAATATTACAATGCATGCTTTTCAGGTAACTAAGAGATCCTTTAAAGCATAAAATACATTACTTAACATTATGTGCTTTTGCATCTTCAATGTCTCTGGGATCACTTACTGACTCAACCGAATAGTCAATATTATAACAAATAGTCACGTAGCAAAGCATTATCACATAACAAAGCACTGTCATCTGCCTATTTGATCAAATTAGGATTGTTAAAACCTGAACTAATTCCCCTAGAACATTTCACCTCAAGTATGTAACTGAGACAGAGGTGACATCCTAGATTTTTTACCATTATATGTATGTGGCAGACAGAAATCTAAAGACATCACCCCAAATCTTCTGTCCCCTGGTTTGATTGATTGGTAATTCAATCAAACTCTAATCCAGGTATTGCTGTGAAGGGACTTTACAGACAGAATTAGGTTATTTATCAGCTGATCTTAAAGAATTACCCTGGATTATTCCAGTGAGTCCAAAGTAATCAAATGAGCTCTTAACAGCAGCAGATGGCAGAAAAGTCAAATCAGAGATACAACAGAAGAGAGAGATCAGAGAGATTCAAATCATAGAAAAGGACTTGATCTGCCATTGCTGTCTTTGAAGACAGAAGGGGAACCATAAGCCAAGGAATAAGGGCAGCCTCTAGAAGCTGAAAACAACCTACAGGTGACAGCCAGCAAAGAAACAGAGACCTCATTCCTACAACGACATGGAACTGAATTTGGCCAACGACCTGGATGCAGATTCATTCACAGAGCTTCCAGAAAAGAACAGTGCCCTGCTAACACCTGACCTCTAAAGCAAAGAACCAAGCTGTGCCCAGACATCTGACCTTTAGAAACTATGATGTAATAAATGTGTGTTGTTTTAAGCCACTAAGTTTGTGGTAACTTGTTATGGCAACAATTTAAAACTAATACAGATTTTGGTACCAAAAGGGGTGCTGCCGTAACAAATACCTAAAAGTGTGGAAATGACTTTCGAATAGGGCAGTGGGTGGAGGCTGGAAGAAACTTGAGGAACATAATAGAAATAGCCTTGAACAAACCAGTAGCAGAAATCTAGACTTTAAGAACACTGCCATGATGACTCATACTGCTTGAAGAAATCAAGATTTGGAGGATAAAAAGATCTAACTTGTCATTGTATATTACTTTTGTTACCATCTTGCCTTTAAACAGGAGTGTTTAGCACATTTCGTTTTATGTAATTGTCCATTTGGTTCATTTAAACCTACTGTCTTGCTATTGTTTCTTTTGTTCCGTCTGTTTTTGCTGTTGTTCCTCCTTTCCTTCTTTCCTGCCTTCCTTTATGTCTAAGCCACCACCATCTCTCACCTGGACTACTGCAGTAGCCAACTGTATGGTCTCCTTGCTTCCACTCTGTTCCTTATTTCAAAGTCTATTCACATCACAGGACCAGCCTCATCCTATTTTTTTCCACCTTTTCTGGGTAAAGACCGACTGTTATGATGACCTACAAAGCCTTGTTGCATCAGCTCACATTACCTCTCTGACCTCATCTCCTATTATTCGCCCCCTCACTCACTCCATTTCACAGTAACTTCTTTATACTTGTTTGAACACCCCAGACACAATCCCACCTCAGTACCTTTGTACTTGCTATCTCCTCTGTTTAGAAAACTTGCCCTAAATGTTTTTAAGCAAATGTTACTTTTCCTATAACTATTTGTAGTAAGCAGAATAATGCTTCCCCTCACCCCAAGATGTCCATGTCCTTATCCCTGGAACCTGGGAGTGTTACATTACATGGCAAAGGAGAATTAACGTTGCAGATGTTAAGATTGCTAATCAGCTGACCTTAAAATAGGGAGATTATCCTGGATTATCCAGAAGGGCTCCAAGTATTCACAAGAGTCCTTAAAAGAGAGAGAGGGAGACTTGACTGCAGAAGAATGGTCAGAGATACAATGTTGCTGGCTTTAAAGATGGAGGAAGGGGACCACAAACAAATGTGGGCAGCCTCTAGAAGATGGAAAAGGCAGAAAACAGATTCTTCCCTAGAGCCTCCATAAATTAAGATAGCCTACCAATGCCCTGATTTTAGCCCACTGAGACCCATTTCAGATTTCTCACCTCCAGAACTGTAAAACAGTACACTGAACTGTTTAAGCCACTTTTAAATTTGTGGTAATATGTTATGGCAGCAAAAGAAAACTAATACACTACCTTAGTTAATATAAGCCCTCACTCCCTACTTCCCTTTGCTGTTTAATTTTCCTCCATAAAATACATTACCTTCTAACAAACTATTTTACTTATAAATGTGAATTCTATAAATAAATGTAAGCTCCATAAAGGCAAAGATTATCTATTTTGTTCAGTTTCCCAAGGCCTGATACTTGGTTACGTGCTCAAATATTTACTGAATGAATATTTGATAGATTATAAATATATAAATATGTTAGAAGAGCTGTGCTTATGATGATGCTAACCGTGATTAAAAAACCATTAATCTTAAAGAAAAATGAGATATAATCAGTGGCTGTTTGTAGTCAATGACATTTAGATTTATAGCTACACACTAATATCTCTCAAAACATCTTTATTATTCAGGCTCTGAATTCTTCTTCTTCTCAATTGCAACTACTTTTTAAAAATTACAGTTTTTAACAATTCAGGAGACACTATTAAATACATAATTTTTAAAATTTTTAATATTTTTCAGTAAAATATCACATCTTATCTATAAGTTCAGAAAAGAATAATATACAAATAAATATTTCCTTGCTGAAGGAAGTTATTGACATTTGAGAAAGTCTCCAAGTTTGAAATATAAAAGACAAAATTTTGGCAATGACCAACAAAGGTCTTATATTATCTTCATTCAAAGCGTAAAGAATAGTCATTGGTGTTAAAAGGCATTGCTTACCTGTTCCAGGAGTAGTTGTCATAACTCCGACAAGAGGACTCTGCATTACTGAAATGTTTGCCTATGTGAAAACAGAAGAAAGTGTTAAAGTAAAAATGCAAAGTTCTAACCATAACACAAACACAATAAGTGTTGAAAAACTACATTCAACAGACAACTGAATGTCTACCAGGTATTGGAAATGCCTATTAGCTCACAAGTGAAGAGTACTAAGTTGTTTTCTTTTTTTAAGCTGAACAGTATTAATCTAAAATGCCAGACTTGTTAGCATATTATATGTTTAATATAAGAAAACTTGCATTAGGTAAAAAGACATTATTTTTAGTAGACAGTAACACTGCTATTTGTTTCTAGTTCCTAAGATACAGTATTTGAAATGACAGAGATAATGGTGATTCCTCAAATCATCAAGTTCACATTGAAAAATAGAAAGATGGCAAAACTATATTTCTAAATTGACATTTACAAACCATGAAATACTATAGATTCAAATCAGTCTACACAGTAAAAGACAGCATATCTCTGCCTTTACTAGTAGAAAGTAACAAAGACTAATTCCTTTAAATGTGAGAAAATTAGAGATTAAAGTAGTTAAAAGTCCTTCTATAAACAAAAACAGAAATATCTAATCCAGAATGAGAAACAGACTCTTTCTCTAGAAGTAAACATATAGAGAAAAAAATTTTTTAACAGATTCTGACTAAACTAAGAAAATCTAAAATCTGGCTATTATCCAGTAACCAGACCAAATGCTGAGAGATTGTTAGGAGGGATACAAAATGCATTGTTCAATTCTTAATGATAACTTCTTTCCTGATTAGAGAGAGGTTGACCGAAGTGTCTGGCGGCAAAACTAATTTGGACTTTAATAATATTCTTACCAACTTTCAAATCAAAAACTTTCTCTACAAATTATGACCCACAAGATTTTTAAACATTTTGAACATAGCAATAACTATGAACTACCTATCTTTTCATATATTGAGAGAAGTAATGAAAACTGGCATAAACTTATAAGCCAGAGATCCTCATATCAAACTAAACAGCAGATTTATCTATCAACCTTTAGAAAAATACTCCAGACCAGAATATTCTGGACATATTTAAGTTTATAACATCACTGTACACATATAACACAAGCCACACAAGCAGTTGTTAATTTTATAGTACGCATGTATATCTCAATTCAGTATAGGACTAGCCACATTTCAAGTGTCAACAGCCACACTTGGCTAGTAGCTACTACACTCGACAGGAGGGCACGTGTAGAAGTGTTGGAAAAAGAAAGTAATCTGTTTAACACAATGAATTAATTTTGCCTTGCTTGACAAACAGGCCTAGTATGCCATGCATATCAAGCCTATAATCAAAATTTACTGAAAGATATTTCTACTTTTCTTAAACTTGCCAACAAATATGCTATATTTGATTTAGGGAAAGGCCATAAAATATTTCTCCAAATCAAACAGCAGAAATGTTGTTATACAAAGAACTTACCAGTTTAGCTGATACACTTTGTTTACATATCCTTCTAGGCATAATAGTAATAGGAGAGAAAACTTTTGACTATAAAAGCTACTAAACTTCCTACTTAAAAGAAATATCCACACTACCTTTCAACTGACAGTCAAGAGTAATCACAGCAGTATGTATTAGCAGAACATTGCTCTTGTAAACACTGGCTCTAGATTCAAGATTGCTAGGTTTAAAATCTGGCTCTGCTGGACTAGCTGCCTTACCCTTGACAAATTACTTAGGCTTTCGGTGTCCTAGTTTCCTCAATGATAAAATAAAGCTCCTAAGAGCTACCTCACAGATTCCTTGTGAGGATTAAATGAAACAATACATGAGAAGTTATAAGATCAGGCCATGTGCACTGTAGGTACTTCATAAGTATTACATACTTTTTTGTGCTATCAGTACCATTAAAACAGAGAATCTCTACCTGGTATAATCTGACTGAAAATAACACCATCAGAACACCTACATCTACACCAACCGAAACTTAACATCACCATCAGAACATCAACACCAGGAACACACTAAACCATCAGCTCATAAACATGCAGGAGGAAGCGTTTTCAGTGAACACAGCTCTGAAAGGATATTGGTCTTATATTAATAAAACCATCCCTAAAATAAAGACCTCAAATCATTACAAGGTGCCTTAGATCTGATAAACCCTGAATCTTCACTTGTTCTTTCACAAAATTATGTATAAATATTGAACTTTTTAAACAATGAACAATTTAAATGGTAATCATTTCTACATGGGTTTTTTTTGGTTTGTTTTTTGGTTTTTTGTGGTTTTTTGGCAGTATGCAGGCCTCTCACTGTTGTGGCCTCTCCTGTTGCGGAGCACAGGCTCCGGACGCGCAGGCTCAGCGGCCATGGCTCACGGGCCCAGCCGCTCCGCGGCATGTGGGATCTTCCCAGACCGGGGCAAGAACCCATGTCCCCTGCATCGGCAGGCGGAATCTCAACCACTGCGCCACCAGGGAAGCCCCATTTCTACATGTTTATTAAGGAGGTTGGGGGCATGGACAGGTGAATAGGCACACCTTTAAAAACCACAGAATTATCTATATGAGAAAATTATCTAAGTTCTATTACATTTTTAAGTACATTTCATGATAAACACAATTTAATTAGACTCTAGGATAACTGTCCCTAATGCTTATTCTGTGCAATAGAGTTACACTAAAACAGACCTCAGGCAAACACTTCAAATTACTGACCCTCCCTGTATAACCACATAAAAACATGAAATAAGGATATGTATGGTCCTGAATGAGGATATGTGTATCACCTGTCTTCTTGAAGTTAAAGGTGTTGATCCAAGTCCTGGGCTGGAAATGTCATCATATATACTTCTAACTGGTGGAGCTCCACTTTTATCTTTATGAGCTGGTACAACTGGCTGTGGTGGTGACCCACCTAACAATGTACAAAAAATATAAACAGGTGAGAAAATAAAGAAATCCTTCAACTTTCTGGTAAGATCTTTTAAATTAATATTTTTAAAATAATGACTTAAATTCCTGTTTCCCAGCACTTCTCAAATCTTAATACACAGAAGAATCACCTGGGCATCTTGTTAAAATTCAGGTTATGTCTCAGATCATGTGAGATGGAGTCTGAGACTATGAATTCTAACAAGCTCCCAGTGATGCCAATGTTGGTGATCCATAGACTGCACTTTGAATAAAAGATTCCAGAATAAGTAAACAGAAATTTTAGCTTTTAGTAAACACATACAACTTTTGTTTTCTCTACAAGATGCTTAACATTTCAATACAAAATTTGATCCTATTTCTCACTTGAATAGCTCCAGTTTGTATATACTTGAATATGATCTCCTAATGTGGAATTTGACTGTCAAATTCCTATTCATGTTTCTCACAGTAGAAATATATTTAAGTACATAATAAACATACAGGAAAAGGACCAACTTTGGGGGATACAAAGGGATCTTTGTTAAGTCAGAGAATCAACAATGCCAAGTAGCGAAGCAGTCCAGGCCCTCTGCAAGACTAATGTCTGAGCCTAGACAGTACAGCATAAGGTATTTAGATTACAGCACAGGCTATAGAAGAAGACTGACCTGGGCTTTAACCTCCTGCTGTCACTAGCCAGTGAGCTTCAGCAAGTTCTGTACTGCATTTAGCCTCAGTTTCCTCTTTTGGAGGATACTACTAACTACCCTTTAAGACTGATAAAAGAATGAGAATAACATATAAAATGCTTAGCATACTGCCTGACTCATAAACACTCAATATATGGTAGCTACGGTAATAAAATAATACACTTGAAATATGTAAAAAACAAAAATCTGTCCAGAATAACATTCTTAAGTGAATCACTTCAAATATAATTTATAATTCTCCCTGATCAATCCTAAAAAAAAAAAAAGTGATAATAAACCACTTTAACCAAAATAATACCTTAAGGACAATTAAAGTAAGGAGAATGTTCATTTAAACATCTATTAAAAGGATATTAGCTCACATTTGGAATTCAACCATTTTTGTAGCTCTCACTACTCACAGTCAAAACTTCCAAGTTAGCTTTTCCAATATTTGTTTGCTAAAAGAGTCCTGTAAAAGATATGTTCTATTTACATAACATTTTGTGCTGCAACTGCAAATCATAGTTTGTGGAGTAAGTCCTTTCACTAAACACTCTATAAGTGAGACTCTTAATTCACTATGACTAGAAGTAGAATTCATATCTACAGATTTTCAAATTACACTTCTTTTGACTATTTGCTATTATTATATTTAAGATGAATTATTTAAATTGAATTCAGCTGAAGTTAAACGACCATATTCCCCTCCCCCCACCCACACACACTTTAACATCTCTGAAACAGGGATAATTTACAAAAATTGGCAAATGGTGTTGTATCATATTTAGTGTTTTTCTTTCTTAGTGGTACTTAAAATAATGGTGAGTTTGGGCTTCCCTGGTGGCGCAGTGTTTGAGAGACCGCCTGCCGATGCAGGGGACACGGGTTCTTGCCCCGGTCCGGGAAGATCCCACATGCCGCGGAGCAGCTGGGCCCGTGAGCCATGGCCACTGAGCCTGCGCGTCCGGAGCCTGTGCTCCGCAACGGGAGGCCACAACAGTGAGAGGCCCGCGTACCACCAAAAAAATAAATAAATAATAATGGTGAGTTTTACAATCAATGGCATCTTAGATTGAATAAAATGTAGTATACATATTTTTAGTGAGTGGTTCTTGGAATTATAGTAACATATTGCTTACACCTCTATTCCAATAATCTTAAAATAAAAAATAGAGACACTGCTTAATTTTTTTAAATTAATGTGGTTTGAGGGTGAACGCTGCACCACTACCCTTTTAAAAATTCTTGTACATGTATTGATAGTACTATAAAACTATTTTAAGCAATTTACCTACCTGCAAGTAAAGGTGATCTCATTTCCATTACTCCTACTGAAGGGCCACTAATTGATCGAGGTTGTGGAGTCACTGGAGCTGGCAAATCCCCCATTAAAAATCCAGGTAGGAACTGGGCATTAACCCCTGGCTTTGGAGACGTGGGTGAACCCAGCATCATTGGTTCAGATCCTAAATGAATCAGAAAATAAAAAAATACAAAGAAAGGACTTTAATGTAACAATATCTAACAAAAAGATGCAAGAATGCAGCATAAACAATTTTGAGAATTTAATCAAAACTGTTAAGTATTACAGAACCATAGCTAATTTTATTATTTTAAAAACCAATAAAAATTATTTCTAGAAAAATGTGAAACATTTTGTATTAACCAAATAATATTTGACAGCTGTTTTTGTTTACATTACTTCACAGATTTAAGAATCAACACCTACTTTTAAATTTTAAAATTTTAGCTTATTATCTAAAAAAAAAAAAAACCCTAATACATAAAGAATAACTTCTTTCCATTTCTGGATCAGCTTCTACTATGTAACAACCGAAAACAAGAACAAGGTGCACTAGCTACACAAAGTCTAAGCAAATCAAACACAACAGGTTTAGCGTGCTGTATGTCCCGTTTTTCTTTCCCCATATACAACTGTCAGTCATTTTTGTAATAAAAGTGTAATCATGCACACATTAAAGCACATATGAAATAATGTGATGATTAGCATACCAATTAAGAATGATATTGAAAAGATTTGGAAAGGTTATGTTTTGGGTCATTTTTAAAACCATTCATTTTAAAGTTAGGAAAACCAATAAAAGTCTCCCCAACATAAAACCAACTTAAGAACTGATACTTCACAATCATCAATTCAAAATTTTTTTTCACAATTTATAGGGTAAGTATTATTATTATTCCAACTATGAAAATAAGGAAGCTATAACTTCCTCTAATTTCAGAACAAAATAGCCCAGTAAGGAAAACACGGGCTCTGGAGTCAAGAGACCTCGGTTCCAGTCTCAGCAAAATGGACATAACTGTAGTACCCACCCACAGAGCTTTGATTAGACTTATAGCAAGTAAAGCACTTATCTCAAGTGCCTAATATACAGTAAGTATTCACCAAATATTATTTATTATTATTCTAATAGTATCTTACAATAGCCAAACCTGAGGGACTGATGTGTACATGTAGAATTTACAATTTCTGCTTATGAAAATTTAATTTTTCAACTATATGACAAGGCTGAATGTGATTCATGGTACTCAGAAAGGTCAAACATTTGGTATGTTATTTATATTACCTTTATTAACTATTGCTTAACTTCTAAACAGCCTCAAAAATGTGTTTCTTGCTATCCAAATGCTGTCAATTATTTACTCTTCCTCTTATTTCTAATCATAGTAGACCTAGATATTAACAATGCAAACACATAAAAAAGGAAAAGAAATTCAGGAAAAGAATAAAGCAAATACTGAAATAAGGCGTGAAGAGCTATATTACATTGTAATTATTTCGAAGTGCTAGTTATGATGTTACCACAGTACTATTACATATTTCCAAAGAACATACCACTAAAATCAAACCAAAAGTCTAAACAAAAGCATATTATGACCATATATTTATAAACCCATAGTAATAAATGTATTACAAAGCTTTAGGTACCACCAACTACCTTCACTCTCCCAGCCCCAAAAGAAAAAAAAATACATATATGGCAAGTATAGTAATAATAAAGTCAAGAAAATTTCTGACACATCCGAATGTATATTGTGATACAGTAGAAAGCAGCAGAGTGAGGAGGGCACAAAGGGCTCTTAACTCAACTGTCACTTACCACCCAACTCTTTCACTTAGAGAGCTATACCAATGGATCTGGCAAGTCTTAAATTCCACTTCAGTCCTGTACTCGTAACATGTTAAGTACGGTGTCTTACTCAGCTAGCATTGTTTGTTGAAGTAACCATTAGTTTTACTGTACCATTAGGTGCTGGGAAAATGTTTATTCCTCGTCTGGAATATCTGCAATATGTGGACTTGAACAATTAATACAACTAATGTCAGATTTCTGACCAGAGGTTTATTCATATTTGTAACCCCAAAAAACATACACTCCAAAATGTTTTTGTTGAGTAGAAAACTTTTTAACTGAAAATGAAAAGTTTTTTGACCTCTAAAATAATACAAGACATAATACTTAGACCAACTTTAAATGTAGCTGAGTATCTCTGTTGATATTATGCATTTAGTTTTTTATAACTAATGCTAAAACAAGTTACTCTATTCTCAAACTTATTTTGCACAAAACATGGCAAGCATTATATATCCTTCTACTCTAATAAAACTCATTCTACAGATACATATCCTGCTTGCTCTCCTTTCAAACTCATGAAGTTGTAAGCGAACTTTCAAATACACCTCTATGACAGTAGACGATTTATTTTCTGTTCTAAGATATTCAACGGTTCTCACAAATCCCAAAACTCAGCAGACACACACACACACAAAAATCGACATCCTGCTAACTTGGCAAGATTTTCTGAAGACAACACATCTCAGCAATGCCCCCCCCCATTAAATAATGGTAATGAATTTTTTTTTAAAAAATCATGACGTGACCGATTAGAGGAAAAGACCTCCTACAACACTTAGTCATTTTCCCAAGATAAAGGCGGGGGGAATCGAGCGAACTCCTGGCTTCCTATTAAGGCTAATATCTCAATGGCTGTATCACCTGGTTAATTAAATGTCGCACGATTCAAGCTTCCATTAAAAACAGATTTCTTCTGCAAAGCCCGGGAGAAGGAAGGAATCAAACAGGAACTAGAAGCCTAGGTGACCAAACAGCGGTGAAAGGTAACCACACTCCAGGGCACTGCCCAGCCAGGTGTTCACAGGTGAGTTCCTTCCCACCAACGCTTCCCCGGATGCCGGAACCTAGCATCACGTCTCCCGCGCTGGCGGAGTCCCAGGTATGGATAGGTCTGGCTCCGGCGTATGGGGGCACAAAACAGCTTAGTCACCACAAGACCGCCGTTTCTTCGCCCTCCTCGGGGCCCGCATTTTCCCGGAGCCGCCTTGGTAGCGGCTGGGTATAGACTCCTCGAGTAGGGGGCGGACTAAGAAGTTGGGTGCGAGCCAGAGGCTGCCCCTCTGCGGCTGAAATTAGCAGACGAGAGCCCTATGACTACTGCGTTTCAGGCTTGCCCGCTTCCAAGATTACAGTGTGCACTGCAGTGCTAGGGAGGAAAAGCAGTTTTTTACTCACCTAACGTGGGCACCTGGGGTTCCACAGCAAACGCTGCCATCGCAGCAGCGGCGACACTTGGCCCTGCACCTCCCCGATTTTCAAAAATGGCGGAAATTCTCCCCACGGATAGGGGCGCGCTACTTTATGGGGTTGCGTAACTTCCGGACATGCGCTATACCTAAGTTCTGGCGCCGGAGCCGCCATTTTGGAATAGGAAAACAGTCTTTTCGAAGACGCAACATCTCCGAGAGGGTTTTTACTGGTAGGGTGATGAAACAATGTGGAAGCTGCGGTTCTGGGAATTCTTCTGCTCACCTTGTGAGCCTCCTGATTTTTTGGTGCTTGAGTTTTATAGAAGCACAAGTTATTTTACTCACGATTTCATAATAGTGTGAGTTTACCCAGTGCTCTGTCATCCGTCAGTTTTTCCAAGTACCACCTGGAAAAGTTGGCCTGAAGAAACAGATGGTGCCGCTTTCCAATGTAGATTTCCGGCCTTAGTTGCGTGAAACTCAATTCTCAAAACATATTTTCTACCATCTCTAGGCCATTTTTTAAAAGTTTGTGTTATATAGGCACAATTTTACATTAAAGTGTATGTAACTCATACTTGCTGTTTTATTATATATTAATACATGCAAAAGGTATTAAATAATGAAGGCTAATAATAAACACCCGTGAACTCACCACACTGCAGAATCTTGTGTGTTCCTCCCTGTGCCGTCCCTGCTGTCCTCCTCCCCCTACTTTGCTACCTTTCTTTAGAGCGTATTCAAATATCACACACATATTCTATATATGTGTGTGTGAAAATGTTATTTCACAATTTGCAGCAACATGGATGGACCTGAAGATTACCATACTAAGCGAAGTAAATCAGAGAAAGACAAGTATCATATGATACCGCTTATATGAGGAATCAAAAAAATGATAAAAATGAACTTATTTAAAAGAAACAGGCTTAGAGAACAAATTTATGGTAACCGGGGGGAAAGGGTGGGGGTGGAGGGATAGACTGGGAATTTGGGATTGACATGTACACACTGCTATATTTTAAATAGATAGGGAGGGGCTTCCCTGGTGGCGCAGTGGTTGAGAGTCTGCCTGCTAATGCAGGGGACACGGGTTCGAGCCCTGGTCTGGGAGGATCCCACATGCGCAGAGCGGGTAGGCCCGTGAGCCACAAGTACTGAGCCTGCACGTCTGGAGCCTGTGCTCCGCAACGAGAGGCCGCAATAGTGAGAGGCCCGCGCACCGCGATGAAGAGTGGCCCCCGCTTGCCACAACTAGAGAAAGCCCTCACACAGAAATGAAGACCCAAAACAGCAAAAATAAATTGATTAATTAATAAACTCCTACCCCCAACATCTAAATAAATAAATAAATAAATAAGCTGGATGTTTAAGTCAAAAAAATAAAAAAATAAAAAATAAAATAAAATAGATAGGGAATTCCCGAGCGGTCCAGTGGTTAGGACTCTGTGCTTTCACCGCAGAGGGCACAGGTTCAATCCCTGGTCGGGCAATTAAGATCCCACAGTCTGTGTGGGGCGGCCAAAAATAAAATAAAATAAAACAAAATAGATAACCAACAAGGACCTACTGTATAGCACAGGGAACTCTGCTCAGTACTCTGTAATAACCTAAATGGGAAAAGAATTTGAAAAAGAACTTATACATGTATATGTATAACTGAATCACTTTGCTGTACACCTGAAACTAACACAACATTGTTAATCAACTATACTCCAATATAGAATAAAAATTAAAAAACAAACAAGAATAAATGAAAGGAAAAAATATGTTGTTTTATTTTGCTCACTAATTTTATAAAAGTGATGTGCTACATGTATATACTCTGAGACGCTCTCTGATCCATACCAAACTCATTATCCTCAAAATACCCACCCATCCTCCCTACTCCCTCTGGGATTTCCTGAAATCCCAAATCCAGCCAAGAATTTTGAAATTTCTGTGAGGCAATAATAATTCCAGCATTAAATGACAAGTTCCCAGAAATCAAAATGTAAAACCATTTACAGATGAATTGACTTTTTCTTTAACAGGTGTACGGGTTGAACTGTGTCCCCCCAAATATATGTGAAAGTCCTAACCTCCAATACATATGAATATGACCTTATTTGGAAATAGGGTCTCTGCAGATGGAATCAAGTTCAGATGAAGTCATACTGAATTACTACAAAATTGGTGGCTTAAACCAACACAAATTTATCTTTTATAGCTCTGGTGGCCAGAAATCTGAAATGAGTATTATAGGATTAAAATCAAGGTTTCAGCAAGGCTGGTTTCTTCGGGAGGCTCTGCAGAGAATCTGTTTCCTTGCTTTTTCTAACTTCCGAAGGCTAACTATATTACTTGGCTTTTGGCCTTTTCCTCCTGCTTCAAAGCCAGTGGCATAGTATCTTCTATCTCTCTGACACTGCTTCTCTCTGCTTCTGTCATTACATGGCCTTTTTCTTCTATAGTAAAATCTCCCTCTGCCTCCCTCTTATAAGGACATTTGTAATTACATTTAGGGCCTACACAAATAATCCAGGATAATCTCCCCATTGCAATATCCAGTTGCAGTGATTAAGTTAATAATCATATCTGCAAAGTAACATTCATAGATTCCTGAGATTAGAGTGTGGATATCTTTGGAGGCTCCATTCAGCCCACCACACCCAGCAACCCACTTTCTAGAAATAATGTACCAAAAAATGTTCATCAATGAAGGGATTTTGATATAAATTATGGTCTAGCCAAACAAAAGAACATTATGCCCCAGTTAAAAAGAATAAGATGGATTTGATATGTGACTGTGTGTATTGACCTAGAAAAATCTCCATGATTGATATGAAAGAAGCAATTTGAAAACATTATACAGCATCATTTTATTTTAATTTAACAAAAAGTATACTTTTGGGAACAGATGCAAAGAGAAAGGCAGATGCTTGTTTAAATAAAGGAAAAACCTAGAATACATTTGTGCCAAACTATTAACAGGGAAGGTAAAATGGGAGAGGGGTTTGTAAATTAGAGGACTTAAGAAGGGCCTTCAATTTACCTTATATAATTTTTAGTGGTTGATTATAGGAGTTACTTACTATTTTTAGTATTCTTCAAATTAAAACTTTTTTTTCCTTTAAGAAAGTCATTTTCCTTTCTTCGCTTGCCTTTCAAACTTCTACTCTTTCAATTGTCTCTTTCTTTACAAGAGTAAAAAGATGCCCCTTTTTCCCGATAAAAATCCTTCCCTAGACACTGCTCTTTTTTCTAGCGACCGTACACTAATTCCTCTCACATTTTCTTTTTTTCTCAAGATCTCAAAATAAAAGACTACAGACTTTAGTAGATGATCTATTTCCCTAACGTCACCATCTTATTGTTTAATTCATTACACACTGCCTCCTGTGTGAATCCTCTTCTGAAACTACTGACCCCAACTATTTTTCTCCTAATGGCTAGATTAAGCCTGTCTCCTTGACATCTGCAGTATTCAACAGCTTTGACAATCTTTTACTCTATACAGTGTTTTCCTTGTTTTGGGTGGTACTACACTTCCTGTTTCACCTCATAACTTTCTATTCTTTTTCTGGCTTTTCTATACCTGATCCTACTTCATTCTAACCTGGACACTTCATTAGTAGTAGTCAAGCCCTTGACCTCTCTCTCTTCTTCAATTCTTTATAGTCTCTCTTGGAGTCCTCATCAGTTGTCACATCTATGAAAAAACTCCCCAATATTGTATGCCCCAGCTCTCTAAGCCAAATGATACTTTTCCAGATGCTTGATGAACAATCTACCAACACATCAAACCTCAAAAACAAACTCATCTTATCCCTAAAATCAGCCCCATTCCAGTTGTCCCTTTTTCTACTAGTCTCAGAAATCCAAAATTAAAAGCACAGCATGTTAGAGCAGAATCTAAAGTAAGACAGGGGCTTCCCTGGTGGCGCAGTGGTTGAGAGTCTGCCTGCTGATGCAGGGGACACGGGTTCATGCGCCGGTTCGGGAAGATCCCACATGCCGCGGAGCGGCTGGGTCTGTGAGCCATGACTGCTGAGCCTGCGCGTCCGGAACCTGTGCTTCGCAACAGGAGAGGCCACAACGGTGAGAGGCCCGCGTACCGCAAAAAAAAATAAAAAAGAAATAAAAAAGAAAAGTAAAGTAAGACGGACCTGAATTTGAAGCCCAACTTTCCCACTTAAATCCTGTATTACTTCAATTTGTAATACATCTCTATAGATTTTATTTTGTGTAAAATAGAAACAATACCTACTTTGAAAGGTGTAGAAACAATACCTACTTTGAAAGGTGGTTATGCTTAGTACAGTGCCTGGTCCACTTTGCTTTTCCTGGCTTCCACCTTCCCTTCCATCAAACATTCAAATACCAAGTCCTATCCTTTCTCTCTCCTCAAAGCCTAGACAATTGCAGTCAACTCTTAAAATCCCCCTGCCTTCAGTCTCTCCCACCAAATCTAACACACCACTAGCCAATGCTCCCTTCCTTGTACACATTAGTCAGCTGTCCAAAACCCTCACCTACTTCCTCTTCCCTACAGCAGCCTCATTTTCTTCAACACCACAAACTTCACGTGTGCAGCACTTGCCAACCAATAGTGTCCTCCATTACACTATATACATTCTCACCCAAGCAGCAATGGAAAAGGAAAATCAGAAACTCTTGTGGGTGGGGATGGGAGGACTTCCCCAGTGGTCCAGTGATAAAGAATCCACCTTCCAACGCAGGGGATGCAGGTTCGATCCCTGGTCAGGGAACTAAGATCCCACATGCCGTGCACGGGGCAACTGAGCTGGCGCACCACAACTACTGAGCTCACGTGCCTCAACGAAAGAGCCTGAGTGCCACATACTACAGAGCCCAGGCACCCTGGAGCCCGTGCACCACAAATAGAGAAAGAAAAACCCACACACCACAACAAGAGACAAGCCCGGGTGCTGCAACCAAGAGCCCATGTGCTGCAATGAAAGATCCTCCATGCCTCAATGAAGATCCCACGTGCCACAACTAAGACCGGCTGCAGCCAAAAAAAAAATTTTTTTTTTTTTTTTGCGGTACGCGGGCCTCTCACTGTTGTGGCCTCTCCCATTGCGGAGCACAGGTTCCGGATGCGCAGGCTCAGCGGCCATGGCTCACGGGCCCAGCCACTCCGTGGCATGTGGGATCTTCCCGAACCGGGGCACGAACCCGTTTCCCCTGCATCGGCAGGCGGACTCTCAACCACTGCGCCACCAGGGAAGCGCAAAAAAAAATTTTTTTTAAATAAAGAATCTCTTGGGGTGGAAAGTGCTATAGACTGAATATTTGTGTCCCCCAAAGTTCATAGGTTGGAAATCCTAACCCCCAGTATGATGTTATTTGGGGGTGGGGACTTTGGGAAGTGGTTAGGTCACGAGGGTAGAGTCCTCATGAATGATATTAGTGCCCTTATAAAAAAGTTACCATGGGCTTCCCTGGTGGCGCAGTGGTTAAGAATCCGCCTGCCAATGGAGGGAACACGGGTTCAAGCCCTGGTCCAGGCAGATCCCACATGCCGCGGAGCAACTAACCCCGTTCATCACAACTACTGAGCTTGCGCTCTAGACCCCGTGAGCCACACTACTGAGCCCGCACGCCACAACTACTGAAGCCCACGCAGCTAGAGCCCATGCTCCACAAGAGAAGCCATAGCAATGAAAAGCCCGTGCACCACAACAAAGAGTAGCCCCCGCTCGCCACAACAAGAGAAAGCCTGCGTGCAGCAACAAAGACCCAACGCAGCCCAAAAATAAATAAGTAAATAAATTTATTTTTTTAAAAAAAGAGTTCCCAGAGAGCTCCCCAACCCCTTTGGCCATGTGAGGATATAGCAACAAGCAACAAGTCTGTAAGCCGGGAAGCAGGCTGTCACCAGACACCAAATCTGCTGGTGCCTTGATCTTGAACTTCCCAGAACTTCTCAGAACTGTGAAGAAATAAATTTCTGTTGTTTATAAGTCCCCCAGTCTGTGGTATTGTGTTATAACCGCCCAAAAAAACTGAGACAGGAGGGTAGGAGCATCTTTTTTAGTAATTTCAATAGGTACCCTAAAAGGAATATACATTGTCACCCTGCCTTCACTAAGGGAGGTTGAGAACCATGGCTTCGAAAATAGTCTCTTCACCCTCTCACCCTAACCTTCTGCTCCAATCAATTCTCCCATCATTCCCCTTTGCAAGCCTTCAGCCTCTTGTGAAAGATCTTCACACTGTATTCCTTGCTCACAGCAATCTCCCTGCCTAGGATCCCTTTGCTTTCCACCGCAATTTGCAAATCCCCGTCCTTCTCACAAGTAGCAGCTCTCTTCCACCATGAAACTTGCCCCAGCCCTGCCAGCCCTGCCAGCCCTCAATCATCATTTCATTTCAAAATGTACAACACATTTCTGCAACTCATTTGCTCCAAGGTATTTGTTTTGTAAGTTTTCTTTTCAGCCCCGTTAGATGAATTTTCTTGAGGACAGGATCATAACTTTTTCTATTCTGTATTTCTATCACTTTACAATAAATCTATGTTGAAAAAGTAAATAAATGAACAAATTAATGATAAGCTCTAAATAAATAATAATAAACATTGAATAAAATGTAATTATCTGATATAACATATTTGATGCAATGTTGCATGTTTTCAGATGTTTAAAATAATAATTTTGCACATTAATTCTATTAGAAGAGCTTATTATATATATTATACAATGAAGACCTATTTGTAGTTCTGTTTATCCTTTTTCTGGTAAAATGAGATTTTTATAACTTGGATTATCTTGACTGAGTAACATTGTATGGCACCATTTCACTTTTTTGTGTTTCTTGTTAAACTACACTCTATAGAAATATTGCAAGTTCATCATAGTCTTCTGTACATGAATATTATTATCTTAACTGAAATACTTGTTTTCCTACTTTCTTTTCTGAACATAGTAAATAAAATGTCACATAAAGTGGAACACCTGTTCCCTATTTCTATTCTGGATTTGTGGTTCCCTGAATGCTGCCTTCCAGTGACATATGATTCCATCAAAGTGCTATTTTTGTAGACCACTGATTTTCAAGCTTAGATGGAGAATGCTTTCACTTAACAAGGTATTGTGCAGATACTTAATACATACAACAGAATCACTCTGGTTGGGGAAAAAAAAAAACAGGATAAATGCAGGCCCCACTAACTCAGTGTTCTTACCCCCAAACTGTCAACTGTCGTCTCCAAGTAACCCCTGAAACACTTGGGTAAAGTACCTAGGGCTATAGAGAGTCCAACCTGAAAATTAGCTCTGGGCTATATATATTTCAACTTTCTTCTAAACACAAAACAAATTTTTAAAAAGTGAGAAATATGTGAAATCTCAAAATTTATTTATTTTCAATATATTTTATATGTTTTTAGTCAAACCACTGTGTATCTATCATACATACTGAATACTCATCAACCTATTTATAAATGTCTATTAATATGCAGTATTTGTATATAAACCTAAATTCTTAAATCCCACTCCTAGACTATTTTAAAAATAAAAACAAAGAATGTTTTTAATTGAAGTGAAGAAAAACAGTATCCACCTTTGGTGAGAATTTAGAGAAAGAATAGAGTTTGTCACCTTTGTAAAGAGAGCTAGGAGAGGCGACATCTTCTCACTATTTTTCTGATCATTTCAGCCTTTGGCAGCTGGTGTAGCATGGGCTGTCTGTCACGTAGACTGTGATGTCACATAAAGCACACAGAGGAATCATGATTTCCTAGGGCCCACAGACAAGTGATCTCCAAAAGAGCTTCGTGGTGTTTAAGGTGTAGGGATTGTACCCAGAAAAATACAAATCCATTATTTATTATTAGCATTATCTCACTGCTATAAGTAGTGATGACCAAAGCTGTGTCTTTATAAGTTAAAATAAATAATACATTTGGAAACTTATGAGTTTTTTCTGATCATTTCATTACAATAAACAGCTGGCAGAAAGGGTCTATGAAACATCAAAAGATACATCAGTTTAGCTGACTCGTCTTTTAATCAATTAAATGGTTTTTATCACTGGTTGGAAGTTAAAAGGTAACATCAAAACTTGCATAACTTTGGGAGGGAGGGATGAATAGGCAGAACATGGTGGATTTTTAGGGAAGTGAGACTATTCTGTATGATACTATAATGGTGGATACATGTCATTATAAATTTGTTCAAACCCATAGAATGTAGAACACCAAGAGTGAATACAAATTAATGTAAACTACGGATTTGGGGTGATAATGATATTTCAGTGTAGTTTCACCAGTTGTAACAAGTGCACCATTGTTGATAAAGGAGGGAGACGTTGATAAAGGAGGAGGCTAACCATGTGTGGGAGCAGAGGTTTATAGGAAATCTCTGTACCTATTGTTCAGTTTTGCTATGAATGTAAAACTGCTCTAAAAAACATAACTTTCAAGTGTTATATATTATATAAGTATAAATATGTTATAAATAAAATTTTATTTTCTGCTTTTATATTTGAACTATCAGATAGGCTTAATCAGTTATTTGAAAGCCCCATGGAAGTTTCAGCAGGAAAAATGGGCAACACCGAAAAAAAAAAATAGGATTGACTTTAGAAAAATCTTTGTCTGGGATTTTCCTTGAAATAATCTACTGGGATAAGGGAGAGGAGAAGCAGGGGAGGAGCATGACAGCTGAGGGTATCCTTTAAACAAGAAAAGCCATGACTTGATAATTGTTGATGGCTAATTGATTATGGTATTCTTTATAATTTTGTGTATTTTGACATTTTCCATAATTAAATTCTTTTTTTAAATCAATAAGCCTAAATTCTAGAGTATTCAAAGGTCATACATTCTGTCCCAGCTTATGTGAAAAAATGAGAGTGAAAAATCAATGCAAAAATTAATCTTCCCTTACTTGATAATGTCTTCATTTAGAGAAGTAGCATTTTGCTGAGGACAGGTACAAATCTTGACTTTAAATACTTAATAGTTATATGACATTAACATCTCTAGGACTTAGTTTTTTAATCTGAATAGTGGAAATAATAGTAGCTACAATGCATTGACTTATTCACCCAGTGATATATATTATATATAATATACATTCAATAACTGAAATTTATCCTAATGCTCCTATATGTCATTCAGCTTACTACATAGCTTTTAACACACTAACTTGTCTTCTTCCCCAATTAATTCACCAGACAGCTCTTGCCAGGGTCACCAAAGACCTCCATAAGGCTAAATCCAAGATTTTCAGCATTAGTTCACAGTAAACACTCTTTGAAATTCTCCCTTATTTCTGAGACATCTCCACTTGGGTATCTCAAAGGCACTTCAAAATCAAATATAAAAAGCCAAACTTGTGGTCTTTTATGTAAAACCTGAATATTTATCTCAGAGAATGGCACCACCAGCTATCTAGCTTTTAATGAATGAAATCTTGAAATGGTCTTTAAAACCTCCTTACAACAGCAATCCAATCCTGTGAATTCTACCTCCTAAATACCTTTCAAGTGCATCCACTTCTTTCCACTTTTACTGCTTTCACCAAATCCCAGCTTTACCATCTGATACCTGGAATTAGCTTCCACGCCCCAAGGCACAGCTAGAGTTATCCTTTAAAAATAACATTCTAAGCAAATTGCTCTCCTGCTTAAAGTCTTTCCATTTCTTCCACTGCTCTAAAAGACCAAAATCCTGAAACTGCCCACAAGCCTTTGCTTGATCTGGACTAACCACTCGGTCTCATCTGACACCAGCTCACATCCTCTTGTTCACCGCTCCAGCCTCTCAGCCTTCTTCCCATTACTCCAACGTGTCATGCTCTTTCCCATCCCTGGGTCTTTACATGTGTTCTTCCCTCAGTTCTGGAAGATCTTCAACAACCCACTCCCCCACGCTTAGTTAACTCCTACTTATCTTTCAGCACTGGTCTCAAACGTCACTCAAAAGTCAGGAAAGTTTTCCCTTATAACTAGATAAGGTTATGATTTGAATTATATACTTCTGTAATTTTAAAACTATTATCTATCCCCCCCCTGCTTGTAAGCTTCATGAAGTCAGGTACTTGGAGGTTTTTGTTAAGGTTTTTATTAAATTAAACTTTGTTATCTTGAGATGTTTGTAGATTCACAAGAAGTAAAATATAATGCAGAGAGATGCTCTATACCCCTTATCTGGCTTTCCCCAAATGGTACCATCTTGCCAAACTATATAGTACAATGTCACAACCAGGATACTGAATATTGATACATCAAGATACGGGATATTTCTATTTTCACAAGGATCTCTCCTGTTGCCTTTTTATAACCACTCCCACTTCCCCTCTGTTGCAACCACCTTCTTAACCCCTGACAACCACTAATCTGTTCTCCATTTCTATAATTTTGTAGATACATATGTAATACAACATATCAGAATGCTGTATTAATGGAATAACACAGTGTTAATATTTGGGGATTGGCTTTTTCACTCAGCATAATTTTCTGGAGATTCATCCAGGCTTTTGCAGGTATCAATAGTTCGTTCCTTTTTATTGCTGAGTAATAAATATTCCATGGTGTGGATGTACCACAGTTTGGTTAAACATACCTTCATGGAAGAACATCTGGGTTGTTTCCAGTTTGGGATACTACAAACAAAACTGCTATTAATATCGATTCACAGGTTTTTGTATTAATATACATCATCTGTTTCCTGGGGAAAATGCCCAGGATTGCAGTTACTTGGTCATATGGTTGTTGCATAGTTACTTTTTAAAGAAACTGCCAAACTGTTTTCCAGAGTGGCTGTACCATTTTAAAACCCCACCAGCAACATATAAGTGATTCAGTTTCTCCACATCCCTACCAACATTTGGTGTGGTCACAATTTTTCATTTTAACCATTCCAAGGACTTCCCTGGTGGTGCAGTGCTTAAGAATCTGCCTATCAGTGGGACACGGGTTTGATCCCTGGTCTGGGAAGATCCCACATGCCACGGAGTATGTGTGCCACAACTACTGAGCCTGTGCTCTAGAGCCCGCGCATCACAACTACTGAAGGCCGCGCGTCCTAGAGGCCGTGCACTGTGAATACTGAGCCCGCGTGCTGCAACTATGGAAGCCCCACACTTAGAGTCCATGCTCCACAAGAGAAGCCCCCGATCGCCGCAACTAGAGAAAGGCCGCACACAGAAATGAAGACCCAACACAGCCAAAAAATAATAAAATATAAAATAAAATAAGGTATGGAAACAATTTTCTAAAAACAAAACAAAGCAAAACAAAACAAGCAAAAAAAAACCCCATTCCAATAGGTATGTAGTGATATCTGGTTGTGATTTTAACTTTCACTTCTCTGATGGTTAATGATGTTGAACATCTTATCCTGTGCTTATTTGCCATATGTGTATCTTTTTCTGTAAAATATCTCTTCATGTCTTTTGTTCATTTTCTAATTAAATGGATTTTTAACTATTGAGTTTTGAGAGGTTTTTAATATGTTCTATATACCAGTCTTTTTTTTTTTTGGATATGTGGTTTGCAAATATTTTCTTCCACTCTGTAGCTTATCTTTTCATCCTCTTAACAAGGGCTTTCATAGAGCAGAATTTTTAATTTTGATTAAGTCCAATTTATAAATTTTTCCTTTTATGGGTCACGAGTTTGGTGTCAAGTCCAAGAACTTTTTGCCTAGCCCTGGAGCCCAAACATGTCCTCCTATTTTTTTCTAGGCGTTTTATACTTTTACATTTAAGTGTATACTCCATTTTGAGTTAATTTTTTGTTGAAGGTATGAGATTACATCAAGGTTCTTTTTCTTTTTTTCTTTCCCTACAGAAATCCAGATGTCCAATTGCTCCAGCAGCATTTGTTGAAAGGCTATCTTTCCTCCATCGAATTGCTTTTGAACTTGTGTTAAAAATTAGAGTGTTTGCATGAGTATAGTACTGGGTTCTCTATTCTGTTCCATTGATCAATGTGTCTATCTCTCTGCCAATATTACACAGTCTTGATCACTGTAGCTGTATAATGTCTTTTAGCTATGCCATAAATACTACTATAGCTAGTACTTTATATAAAGTATACTTTATTCTTCTTTTTCAAAATTGTTGTAGCTATTCTTGTTCTTTGCCTTTCCATATACATTTTAGAATAATCTTATCTATATCTATAAAAATTCTTGCTGGAATTTTGACAGGAATTGCATTAAACTTGTATATTAACTTGGGGACAATTGACATCTTTACTATGGTGAGTTTTCAATTCACGAAGACAGTATATTTCTCCATTTATTTAGATCTTTGATTTCTTTCATCAGCATTCTATAGTTTTGGGCATATAAGTCCTATACATGTTTTGTTACATTTACAACTAAATATTTCTCCTCTATCACATTCCCTCTCTCTCTCTCCCTCTCCCCACCCTGGAGTGATTGTAACTAATATTGTATTTTTAATTTTGGTGACCAAGTGTTCATTGCTAGTATGTAGAAAAATAATTGACTTTACTATATGTATCTGGTATCCTGCAACCTTCCTGAAGTCACTTATTAATTATAGATTTTTGTAGATTCCTAGGAACTTTCTATGTAGACAATGGTGCTGTCTGCAAAAGGAACACTTTTATTTCTTCCTCTCTGATCTGTATACCTTTAATTTCCTCTTTTTGATTTATTGCTCTGGCTAGAAATTGCAGCAATATGTTGAAGAAATAGTGAGAATGCACATCCTTGCCTTGTTACCAGTCTTAGCAGGAAAGCATTTAGCCCTTCACCATTAAGTATAATGTTAGCCATAGGGGTTTTTTTTATGGCTGCTCTTTACCAAGTTGAGAACGTTTTCTCTTTTAATTTTTCTGGGAGTATGCTAAATGGGTGTTAAATTTTGTCATAATTTACCATTTTAAATGAACTATAGAAACCTTTATGCCTCGGCTCAACATTTGAAAATCAATCTGTAAAGTCCACCATTTTATCAGGCAAAAGTAGCTATTACCCTCACCCATTTATAATATAATTGTTTTAAATTGTTTCTCTACATATATTTAGAAGCATATCAGATTTTGATATAATTTTGTCTTTGACCATGAAATATAATGTAGAAACTCAAGAGGAGAAGGGAAGTTTATTGTATTCACTCATATTTTTATCATATTCTTTTTTCCTGAGGTTTCTTCTTTTATCATTTTGTTTCTATTCAGAGAAATCATTTTAAGCCAATCTTTTAGGGTAGTTCAGTTGGCCAAAAATTCTTAGTTTTCCTTCATCTGAGAACGTCTTGATTTTCTCTTCTTAGAGGATGTTTTTGGTGGCTATGGGATTTGAGGTTGACAGTTTTTCTCTTTCAGCTTTTGAAAAATATGATGCCATGTCCTTCTGGCCTCCATGACTTATGAAGAGAAATTTGTTGTCATTCAAATTGCTTTTCTATTATAACAAAGGTGTTTTCTCTGTCTGCTTTCAAGGATTTTTCCTTGCCTTTAGTTGTCAGAAGATTAATTATGATGTGTCCTGGTGTGTATTTCTTTCAGTTTATCCTATTTGAGATCCATTCAAATAGTATGTATGTAGTACTAAGCATAACCCAATAGTCCTAAGAAGCCCAATATTTATTAAGAGCATTTATTAAGAGCATTAGTTCTAAGTCTACTTTGGGTTGCATTGTATGAGCTTCTATAAATTACAAGAGAAAATAAAATTCTAACACTAATAACAAAAAACTTTTTTGTTGTTTGGAATATCTGCATGTGCATTAACTATGAATTATATTATACAATTTAACACTTTATTATTTAAAGTAAAGATAATTCAAGGGACTATCCTATAGACTGGGGGAGGATTAGAATACTCCATGCTATAGACTGAGGGAAGACTGATACACCCTGTGCTATGGGCTAGGAGAAACCTAGTACACTCTGTGCTACAGAATCAGGAAAGGCTGGTACATTCTGTGTTACAGGGGAGGACTAACACATCCTGTGCTGTCAACATATATTTTACAAAAGCAGAGAAGTTTCCGAAGTGTGTACAGAATGACTAAAAGGTTTTTCCTGACCAATTTAGAATAACAAAATAATAATATTATTAGTATAGCACTATACAGTTTTAGAAAACACATTTTCATACAGTTCAGTTGTAGAGCCATTGATTAGGAGAGATGATATCAAGTTAACAGATAATAAAAGAGAATGACTTTAATTGCTCCAGGTTCCTCTGACCAAAGTATTGCAATGGGAAGACCAATCGCTGACTGGTCTGAGTGGAGTTGAGCCTCAACTTGACCATGAATTTGCAATGTCAAGGAGCCATACACTTGTGGCATTTGGCCAGCTTGTTGTATTATTTGTGAACAAGGTCCACAGCTGTCCATCCTTGCAGAATGGAGAGATCACAGAATTGAATTCTAGTGATTTCCCAATTTCTTAACTCTACTGAAAAGGAAATTTACTTCTTAAGTAAAGTTTCAATGAATGCTTCTTTTGTCTGGAATTAATGAGAATTGTAACGCTTACTGAAAAAAAAAAGAGTCTTCTTGAAATACAAATAAGTGCTTAACCTATTCCAAGGATATGGACTATATAGTGAGAAAATTTTATCCCTAAGCTACTCATCCTTTGGAAATGTACATCAATTTTTTATTTAAATCAAGTGCCCACTACTAAGCTAGGTGCTATCACTGTAACTTCTTCAATATTTGCAACTTAATCCTATTGTAATAATAACTGCAACAACTTTCAAAGAAACAAAAAACTTTATAAACATTCAATTGCTAATTCTTTCAACTTTCTTGTGAGGATAGTTAACAGTTTACCCATACAGATACGGTCATCCAAGGACTCTATACCTTGACAGAACAGAAAAGAGTATAAATTATTTCCTTAAATATCAGCTTGATTAATATTTTTAAAGTATAAAGGTCTTTTGGGACTTCCCTGGTGGTCCAGTGGTTAAGACTCTGTGCTTCCAATGCAGGGGGCACAGGTTCAATCCCTGGCTGGGGAACTAATATCCCACATGCCGCGTGGCGCGGCCAAAAAGGAAAAAAAAAAGAATAAAGGTCTTTTGAAAATCACTTATAAAAGGAATATGTGTGTGTGTGTGTGTGTGTGTGTGTGTGTGTAGCTTGATGAAAACTAAAAAAAATAGGCTGCACGTTGGGGAAGGAAGTTTTTAAAATATGATTTTAGGGCTCTGTCATATAACAAAAAGAATACACAATTGGTATCCATAGACAACATTTTTTCTAGTGATTTCTAGGAAATTGTTTTCTTTAAACTTTGGTATTTATTGTTATCATTGTAGGTAGATGCTAGTGAGGAGGAGTTTTTGTACTTCTTCTTATCGCTGCTATTTACTTCAGTAGGACGAGAAGCAGTCGTGTTGGGAGATCCTTAGAAAACTCTGCCCTTGGTCATTTGCCCATCTCTCCTAAGAAACCCTCCGTGGTTCAGACATTTTAAAACAGGGTAAAATCTAACCAGCAGAAGACTGAGAGAGCAATGCAGATATGTCTGGTTATTACACTGTGGTGTTACTTTGAATGCAAGATCCATGGGGGCAGGGATTTTTTTACTGTTTTGCTTATCATCATATCCCCAGCACCTAGCACAGTGTCTGACATGTAGTAGATGATCAATAAATAGTTGCTGCTTATTTGTGACCACCTAAAGGTGTGGGATAGGGAGGGTGGGAGGGAGAAGCAAGAGGGAGGAGATATGGGGATGTATGTATATGTATAGCTGATTCACTTTGTTATACAGCAGAAACTAACACAACATTGTAAAGCAGTTATACTCCAATAAAGATGTTAAAAAAATAGTTGTTGCATAAAAAAGTAGAGTCTTCAGGGGAGCCCCTGAGTATGAAAAAAAGTTCTTTTTATGCGTTGAAGAAATACTGAGAAAAACTCCTAATGATATTCCCAAAGCAAGATCAGTCATATTTAAGACATTCTGTTAGAGTGTCATAAAACTGAAGATAGGCAGTTATTATACCAGACTTTTTAAAGGGGAAAGGGAGAATGCTATAAATTATACACAGCAAGCTGTATGCCAATCCTGGGGAAAATATAGGGAACTTTTTGTTTGTGAGCACTTATAAAAGCTTGCATTTGCTTTTATAAAAGGTGAATATAAACAAATCTCTAGTGGTGAGACATTAGCTGTCTTCATTTACCCCCAAGAGTTCATGAAGTTGCATTAGCACTAATTACAACTATTATTAAGTAGATTCACAAATTTAGTAGAATAACTGAACTGTGGAAAGAGGGGAGTGGGAACTCCTTGCAAGCAATGAAAGCAATTTCCTCTCCTGCTGGTATGATATACAAATGGGAAGAGTGGGTGAAAACATAAGAACAATAGCAAATTGCACTTTTGTGTGCTTTTTTTTAACTTTGAAAAATTCATCACTCTGTAGACAAGAAGCATTAACAAAATCAGGCCATTGTGTTTATACTTTACACTGAACACTGTTTATATTGATAGAATTAGACTCTCAAAAAATTACCGACAACATCAGTTGCCATTTCAGCTTTTATTATATAATCTGCATGGCTGTAACATAGCTTGACCTGCTATCAGAAACACTCCACAGGGACAATTATTAAAAATTTTGACTGTAAATTATAGGCTAGACAGTCTGGGTCCATCAGGAGAGATAAACCACACAATAACTTGGGCCAGAAAAGCTTGATATAAAAGTTTATTAACCATAATAGGATTGGAGTAATGAGGGATTGGTAAGAAAGGAAGAAGTAAACAACATAGGAATAGCAGATATAAGGAGCAGCCACCACCCCTGGGGATGAGTGTTCAAGGAAGAAGACCCCCAGGGTTGAAATCTGGATGTTGTTGCAGAGTGAAGCTATGGTTCACTGAATGGCAGAGATATGGAAGAACTTGCTGGAAATCCACCCTCTAGGATGCCAGGCAAAACTGTTGACAGGGAGGTGTCTCATCATAGGCACTCTGCTATAAAACCACCCCAGGGCATTATCCAGGAAAGCTGCTCCCACTGGGTGCTATAGGAGCCAAGTGCTGAAGAAGCCTGGCTCCCAGGACTAGGTGGTGGAGAAGCTGTGAGCACTGTAGGAGGCTGTCTGAACTGCAGGAGCCTGCCTCGAGAGCACACCAAGCCGGTGGAAATGCTCCTTCCTCCTGAAAGGGCTCTCCAACACACAGCACCTTCTACTGACAAAGCTCAACATCACACCGGCTGTTGAAGGAAAGATATTTAAATGGCCCATCTTCCTTTTCATAGACACAATGAAGAGTGGATTTGGAGCTGAGACAATGAATGGATAATTGGCACATAAGCCATTATTCTTTCATATCTGAGTGAAAGCAAAATACCATATACTGAATACTCTTGCTGGTTGTTTGATCAGCTTTTTAATTTTGAAATAATTCTGGTAGAAAATTATTCAGAGGGACTTCCCTAGTGGTGTAGTGGTTAGGACTCCATGCTTCCACTGCCAGGGGCACAGGTTCAATCCCTAGTCGAGGAACTAAGATCCTGCAAGCTGTGCAGTGTTGCAAAAAAAAAAAAGAAAGAAAGAAAGAAGGAAAGAAAGGAAGGGAGGAAGAAAATTATTCAGAAATTAAAAAGGGTACTCGTGTTTTCTGCTGCGTAGGGTCCTATTTGGATCCTGTTTCAGACCTAATATTCCCTGCTGTCACCCTCATGCGCTGTCAGACATGGCTACAGATGTACATTGTGGTTCATTTGCTGGAGCATGAACTGTGATCTGCAGTAGGTACCATTAAGCTGGCACAACAACATGCATCAATGTTTTTCCCTTCCTTCCCCCCTCCCTCCCTTCCTTCTAACAAGCAATTTTTGAATGCCTGTTATGGGATACACACTAGCATAGATAAACAACATAGTAAAAATCTCTGCCCTCATGGGGAGCCCAAGTTTTGATGGGAAAAGCAACAAAATAAATAAAATATATAATTTTGGGGCTTCCCTGGTGGCGCAGTGGTTGAGAGCCCACCTGCCGATGCAGGGGACATGGGTTCGTGCCCCGGTCCAGGAAGATCCCACATGCCGCGGAGCGGCTAGGCCCGTGAGCCATGGCCGCTGAGCCTGCGCGTCCAGAGCCTGTGCTCCACAACGGGAGAGGCCACAACAGTGAGAGGCCTGCGTACTGCAAAAAAAAAAAAAAAAAAAAAAAAAAAATATATATATATATATATATATATATATATATATATATAATTTTGGTGATAATTAGGGATATGCAGTAAATAAAACAGGAAAGGTAGATATAAGTGTTAGGGATGGGAGCAATTTGAAATAAGGTGGTCAGGGAAGGCTTTACTAAGATAGTAAATCTCAGTTTAATCTGAGAGTAATTCAGTATCTCTTGACTTAAACTACTAGAATATTCTATTGAATTTTCACTGCCAATTTATCTACAGTAATTCCAATTAGAAGATCTAACTTTAGCTTTTCACTTCTTGAGGTGGCTGGAGGATCAAATTTCCACAGACCTTAAACTAAATTCCAAAATGTATAATTTTGTGTTTTGCCAACAGATTTGTTTAATCCAGGATTTGACATCAAATAATTGTTAAGTCTTTTAAAACAAATAACCTCAAAGAATTAAAGATATTAATGGGAGAAATAGTAAATTTATTATTTTTATTAAAGTATATCAATACCTCGAAACAATAAGGGGCACGTTATAAATATGGATACAAAACGGTAAGTCAAAGTTTCACTTGAAGTAGAAAAGCTTAACTATAAGCTTTTTAAAAATTATATCAAAGGAAACGAACCATAAATGTGTTAATCATAAAATGCCATTGTATGTATCACAAGAATATAAAACTTTAAAATCTTCTGCTTTAAATTCTTAAATAACTACAGGGTGACTAAATATGTTCAGGATGATTTGGGCAGAAAAAGCAACTAGTTAAAGTCACCTGGCAAAATCAGTTAATTCACTGTGCTACATTTCTGTTTGTTTTTTTTTTAATGTATTGTGGTTTTGCTTATAAAGGTGTTAATTCATTGAGTTAATTCACTGGGTAAGGTTTTAAGACAATACTCTGATTTATACTTGTTACATTCCAGAATCTTTGGAGAAATTACCGTTGAGGGGGACTTTCTAAAATAGGAAAATCTATTTTAAAATAGAGGCCAAAAATCCTTGAAATACTTTTTCCACTCCCTTGAAACAGATGTATATTTGAGATCTGTTTATAATATGTGAGACAGAGAATCATAATGATAAAGTCCCTTTTTATAAATAACTAGGTATGACACAGTGACATATCCATGAGAAGCCCAATAAACATGCTCCATGTATGACCCATCATTGCCTTACATAGTACCCCTAATTTAAAAGACAATTACCTTTACTGATTTATTTTACATACAGCAAACTATTATGATTTAAGAGAAAACAAAATTGATGCTCAAAGCCCTTCTGTAGATGATACAGAAGATACATGTTTGTACTGTAACCAGATCACTACAGGAAAAAACTATGCAAACTACAGACAAAAATAATAAACTATCCATAAGGAATAAGTTCAATTTAAGGCTTCATATTCACAACATTTAATGGCTGAAAACTAAATACCAATAACAAAGGAAAATGTATTTAAATAAATGCTTTCATGTGAATGAAAAAGGTTCACCCAGCAAACCCTCAGCAATATTGACCATAAAGACAGTATTATACACCAGTCTCATATTTAAGAGGATTCTGTCTGCCTTGTTAGGTTTCAAACAGCTCACAGAAGGTTGATTACATTTATGCTGCTTCTTAACAGAAGCAAAGTTCATAACTTTGCATATGATGGCATCTTGTCAGACTATAAGCAATCTTGAAACATAATTTGCATTTATCATCTCTACTTTTTGCTCCTGGCAGCATAAGAAAGCCTGCTTTCTCAAATGCACAGATGTGCTCAGTGTGCACTTTCCAAATTATGTATAGGAAAATGCTTGCTCTCTATAATGTGTAATTAAGAAGAGCTCAGGGGCCTCCCTGGTGGCGCAGTGGTTGGGAGTCCGCCTGCCGATGCAGGGGATGCGGGTTCGTGCCCCGGTCTGGGAGGATCCCATGTGCCGCGGAGCGGCTGGGCCCGTGAGCCATGGCCGCTGGGCCTGCGCATCCGGAGCCTGTGCTCCGCAACGGGAGAGGCCACAACAGTGAGAGGCCCGCATACCGCGAAAAAAAAAAAAAAAAAAAAAAAAAAAAAAAAAAAAAAAGAAGAGCTCAGGACTTTCTTAATAAAATCTAGAGGGCAGTGATATTTTCTAAGTCTTGAAAGTCTACTTGAAAGCTATTAAATAAATTCTATCTTAATTATTATAATTAATTTTAAGTACATTTTATTTTGAATAATTAAAAGAATATCTTTAAGCAAATTCATAACGTACAGAGTTCAGCCTTGCTAATATGGAGACTTAGTTAAAAAAAAAAAAAAAACTAATCAAAGCCTCTGGCCAGAAATAAAATTGTAAATGATTTTGGGCTTTTTAAAAATGTATGTAAAATTTCTTACAAAACCATAACTGTTCTTTCCTTAAAAATATGTTCCCTAGTAGAATACTGAACTAGAAAACAGATCATTAATCAAACCACATTTTTAAAATGATTTTTTAGTATAAAACACTTTCCCACAGATCCAAGGAGATCAGAAAATTATGATGTCAGACCCAAAAATAGAATGCTAGGGACCCAGAATAACAAGCATACAATGTAAGAGACTAATCACCTAATAAAAGAACCATAAGCTCACAATAAAGTAAGAGAGAATAGCTATACAAAAAACTTTAAAAATAAACACAGGGAATACAGTTAAATTAAAGAATCAAAATGAAAAGTGGGTACATTTTCATAAAAGGACATAAAAATCTTGTGAATATCGTAACTACTACATAAATATTGTGTAAACCTTCAGATTTTGGTTACCTCTTTTGGGAGGTTTAAGGTATTGTTTTTTAATCTTAAATTCTTCACAAAGAAATTTACCTCCCTCTGAAATAGTAAGTCAAGTAGCACTTCAAGTTTTTTCCTTCATGGAAACAGTTGCTGGAATAGAAAACTACCAAAAGTTTTAATCAACTAATTTAATCTTTCATGCTTTAATATAAATTTTAAATTTAAACCTTTTCTTTCTACAGAAATGAATTATTGGTAATACATTGTTATTTTCCCTTAGCAAATCAAAGCAGCATTTAATCACACATTATAATACTAAAGAAAACATGATAGAATTTTAAAAATTTACTTATACCCTAACTTAGGACAATCAATTGACATCTATTTCCACTTGAAAAAAAACATGAGAAAAGGAAGTTTCTACTAGTTTACTCTCAAAAAGGGGATAGGTGGCTCTAGAGACCAACTCAGAAATTACAGTTGTCCATCATCAGCTAGAATGTAACTCAGGCACTGTTGTTTCTTCTAATTCCTGTATTTTATCACACTTATTGCTTTCTTTGCCCTCTTGATATGTACGAAGCTGCTCCACAAAACCAGCATTTGGACATATGGAAGGTCTTGCATTTTTCACCAAAGAAAAAGCACTGGTAAATGAGATTTCTTCAGAATTCATTAGGAAGCCTATTATAATTGCAGCAGCCCTGGAAACTCCTGCATTACAGTGAACAAGAACCACTCCATCCTATAATAAAACCAAACAAAAATCTTCGTTATTCATCTAAGAGAGACTATAATATAATCTTATACTACTGAAAATTATAAAATAAAAATATTCACTTCATTGATTTATTTGATTCAATCTATTCAATCATCAAAATACAATTCATTGTAGGGAATGAATGGGAAAAATCAATCAATTAACCAACACCTTCTCTTCCCACCTCCCAGAATTGAAATGCTTTGATGATATATTTGGAATTCTGAAACTATCTTTTATTAAACTGAAGTAATCTAGTAAAGTACACATAAAAGCCTAGTAACTTAGTAGCCACAAGTCTATAAATAAGAGAAAAATCATAGGAAATATATGTGGAAATATAAATAAAACCATAATCGTAAACTAAACAGAAAGCTCGAGACATTCTAGGTGCTCCCATGAAGAAACTAGTATCACTGGCTTAGAAATCTATGTGTAAAATGATCAGTAAAGAAAAAATTTTCTTCCCTTGGATATATTTTATTCTGGAGGGAAGTGACTTAAAAAATAGTTAAACTTATGAGGTAGTAAAATGGTGACACAAATAGCTCACGACAATGTGAAGTGGAAAAGGTAATGAGACACCAGCATGAGGTCAATAAATGAAAAACGTTTCAGGTAACTTGCAAATGATACTTCACAAGTGAAAAGGGACACAGTGCAAGGCCAATGCTGATGGGGGTAATATTGCATTAATAATGAATGTGATAGATCTGATGGATCAGCATTGATACAGGTTAGCTTATCTCAGGCCTTTAAAAAGTTAATGATCTAAATGAAATGTAGAGAACAGTGAGCACACCCAACAGAACCAAACATTTTAATTACTTCATTTCTTGATTCTTCTTTTCTTACGACACAAGAAAGATGGGAACAGGGAAAGGGGGAAAAAACCTTACAACTGAAAATTCTCTGTCCAAAGCACACATTAACAATGCTATGTTTACGGCTTATTGGATTATTTTACTTTTACAAGGCAGTTTTCTTAGATGCATAAATCTACTGCAAAATTCCTTTCCTAGGTCTATTGTAACAAATTTGCAAGTGTAATTCATTCCAAGAAACACAGATGATTCACAAGAAAATTAGTTAATATTTTAAATCCTCATATCAAAAAGACAATTTCAATTGTTTTTATATTTTTTTTCCTTTTTTTAAAAAATTTTTGTTGGAGTATAATTGCTTTACAATGTTGTGTTAGTTTCTACTGCACAGCAAAGTGAATCAGCTATATGTATATATATATCCCCTCTTTTTTGGATTTCCTTCCCATTTAGGTCACCACAGAGCACTGAGTAGAGTTCCCTGTGCTATACAGTAGGTTCTCATTAGTTATCTATTTTACACATAGTATCAATAGTGTATATATGTCAATACCAATCTCCCAATTCATCCCAACCATGCTCCCCCCTTGGTATCCATACGTTTGTTCTCTACGTCTGTCTCTATTTCTGCCTTGTAAATAAGATTGTCTATTTATATTTATATATTTCAGAGTCATTTCCAGATATTAACTTCCTGTACAAGAAAAGCAAAACGCAAATATTCACTCTACATATACAGAATTTTTCTCACTTTGTACAATGGCTTTTTTATGAGACTTAAGACATTTTAAAATCATATTACAGTAACCAATGAAAACTATTAATGAACTTCTTTTAACTCAAAACAAATTAGATATTCCAAAGAAACTTGGAATCATAAGCTTAATAAGAGGTGCCCTCATGTCATTTTTAATGTTTCCTGATTCTATACTAGTTATCTCTATTTTATGATCCATACATACGCTTTTGAAAATGAAACTAGCTTTATTTTCAATCTTATACACGATGCAATCAGTTTTAGCTAATGTTTAAAAATGTTAGTATTTTCTTCCCTCTTACATTCTTTATATAACAGCTACTTTTCTGTTAGTTTCTACAGCCTTTGAATTTACCTATTTACCTTTTATTATTCCTTGGGTATCATATTGCCCTTGAAAGTATTTCCAAACAAGCTACTAGCTTCATATCCCCTGTCCAGAACTCAAAGTAGTGACAATTAAATCATTTACAAAGAAATTTTTTCTTTTGCACTTGCTGTTGTCCTCTGCTTGAAAGGCCTTTGCTCCTTCCTTGGTCCAGCTAACTTTGGCTTCTGTTCTAAGAAGGCTGTCTCTCTATGCGTGAGAGGAGGGCAGGAGGAATATCCAAACCATCTTTGTATGCCTAATACTTAGTACAATTTTGGGCACATAGTAGGTATTCCATAAATGTTTGCTAAGCAAACAAATTAATTTTGTTCTGCATTTCTGAGAAAACGTTCTCTTAAAAAAATCAAATCACCATTTTGCTATGGGCAGATAGGAATTATGTTATAGTATTTCCATTTTACGCAGCTTGCTTTGTTCTCGTGTTGTTATGAATAGCCTTTCAATTAGATTGCCAGCTCCTTAAGGGCAGCAATATACATCCCTTGTATCTTCTCAGAGTAAGTAATTCATATTTTTTGACAGATGAACTTAGTCAAGTTCAGGTCTTTTGATATATAGAAAAATATATTAAAATACTAACAGTGGTTATATCTATATGGTGGAAGTGGGTGACCTTAATTTTTACCTATCTATATTTTCCAATTTTTCTACAATGTTATAAATTATATGTTTTTAAAATCACATCTTATAAATAACAAAGTAAACATGGAATATCAAATACACATTTTCATACTAACAAACAAAACCTTTTGCACATAAAAAAAGGGGGTCAAGTAAATATTCCTAAAAGAACTCTTGAGGCTATGGAGGTTACCTTACTACTTCCCTCTCATGTGTATTTCTGTCCCTTTGGGCATAAACCTGACAAATCATGCATTAGGCAGAGATAGAGGAAGGACAGAGAAACCAAACAAACAGGGTTTTATAAGTACAGAGAGAAATGAGGAAAGACATGGGAAAATGGAAGACATTCCATCTGGCAGCTGTATATAAAAAGATGGAAACAACAAACTAGGACCTAGAAAGGTAGTTTTGAAATATGCAATTCACTGAGTAATCACATTTAATAATACATGCATATATAATAGGCAAATCATGAAGAGATCTCTTCTAGAAAAAAATGAAGAAAATTCAAGAATTCTATTGCTAAAACTAAATATGTATTAATCTAAACAATAAAGAGTTTTCAGGGTAAGGAAATATTGGCTGAGGCTAAGGTTTCAGTAAAAAACATAAGGCTTGAGAAATTAGAACATATTACAGAATTCAAATACATCTTGTAGCAGAAACATTTTATGCATCTCTTCGGATTCCTTTGATGCCATCATCTCACCCTCAGCTTGCTCCACCTCCACTACAACCTCTGTGGCTGACTGCCTATTGTGCCTTTAGGCCTATTAAGTTCTGCTTGCCTAAGAACACCTGGCTCTTCCCCGATGGCAGGCTCTGCATAGACAGGTACACCCTGAGGTCTGGATTCTCTTGCTTCTTCTGAACTTGGATGGCAAGTCACACCGCAGGGCATTGGGTTTGGCTTCAAGGTGGCCACTGAAGGGGTGGGGTGCTACAACCTGGAATTGTGAGGTTAGTTACCTGTCCATGGGTAAACTTTGACCAATAGGAAACAGGAGCTGACAGATGGCCAGGCAGATAAATTCTCTCTCTTCCCTCCCTCCCAAAATCTGTACTGAGGTGCAGTTTCTTTGGACTCCCTGCCTGGGGATGTCTTGGGTACCACCCTACCAAGTACCCAGCTATTTCGCTGTCAGCTCACTGTGCAGTTGTGCTCAGCAAGGTAAACGCATCATCTTACACTGCTTCTCATCCTTACCTGAGTCACTTCCTTTTCTTCTCCCTCTCACTGCCTAGGGATTGCACCTCTCAGATGAAGCATCAGCTCTTAATCCTTGGCTCAGGTTCTGTTTTTTGGGAAACCCAAACTAAAGACCATTTTTATTAACTATTACCCATTTCACTTTTTACTTGCAACATGTGCATATCTTCTAATATGAATATGGATGATGTCTACATTTTTCCTTTACCATCTAATGTATATTCTACATCTCTTTAGGAAAGCAGCTAATACAGAAACATTGTCACTTTTATTTCTAACACTGTTAGCTGGCACACTGGAATGTGACAATCTAGAGTCTGTAAAATTTTTCACAAGAGAACAGACTGGCCAATACTAGGCTCTGAATTAGAAAACCTCCTCCTTTTCTTTCATCCAAATATCTGCTATTAAATAAGGTAGAATAGTGTTACATTTTTCCGGTAATCTAGAGGAAGGTATCGAGAAGAGTGCTGGGCACCTAAGGCACTCAATAAATATTACTAAATGAAAGGAAGGAAGAGAGAGAGGGAAAGAGATAAGGTAGAAGGGAGATCATCAGAATTTAATTAAGCTGGATTCTATTAACTGTCATTAATTGTCGGGTGCTCCAGGACAGTTAACTTTTCTCTGTAAGTGCTTCTACATTCCCATCTATTTATCTAACATAAATTTTGTAAGAATTATATACTGACTAAAGATGATGTCATTTCAAGGTATAATTATTGGTAACAGCCAGCCTAGAAGCCCTGCCTTGGATCAGTACCAAGATTGAAGTATTGTATTTTCTGTTGGTCTTCTAAAGTCAGAGAACCAATGGACAGCTTCTGATCAGCATTTTTATACAATCTCAGGAATATTAATCTTCATAAATACACTAACAGGACTAGAGCAGCCTCTATCCCACAGTCCACCTGATTACCTTGCAAAGTGGTCAGAGGGCAGGTGGTTAGAAACTATCAAAGGAAACCTGAGTACTGGGTTGGCCAAAAAGTTAGTTCGGGTTTTTCCATAACATCTTACAAAAAACTGGAAAGAACTTTTGGGCCAACGCAATACCTATGTACACAGGAAAATTCAGTAAGCAGAAAATTTGAAATCCGAATATTTCTCAGGAAGGCATAGGAAGATGAGAAATTAAAGTTAAAAGTAAATATTTCACTGAAAAAAGAGCAACTGGAAAACTAAATAGTTGTAGGAATTAATGAAATATTGTTGAAGGGGAAATTTCATAATTGTTCTCTACATATTCATTACAGAAAGAATAAATATTGGATAATGGACCCATATTTTTAAATATCTGCTTTCGAAGAACTGTGGATCAAAACAAAACTTACGGACTTCCCTGGTGGCATAGTGGTTAAGAACCCGCCTGCCAATGCAGGGAACACAGGTTCGAGCCCTGGTCCGGGAAGATCCCACATGTGACGGAGCAGCTAAGCCCGTGCACCACAACTACTGAGCCTGCACTATGGAGCCCGTGAGCCACAACTACTGAGCCCGTGTGCCATAAATGCTGAAGCCCGTGCACCTAGAGCCCGTGCTCCACAGCAAGAGAAGCCACTGCAATGAGAAGCCCGCGCACCACAATGAAGAGTAGCCCTCACTCGCCGCAAACAGAGAAAGCCTGTGCACAGCAACAAAGGCCCAATGCAGCTAAAAATAAATAATAAATTAATTAATTTAAAAAAAAACTTACCTTTATTTTTGCTTGTTCAATAAATTCAAAACATTCTGGAAAATAAGACAGGATATTGGTCTCAGGTAGATCCAATATAGAAATACTCTTATATACAAAGTCACTGAGGAAAGCATTTTCAACTCCATATGCAACATTGAGAATATGAGTCACCTTAAAGAGAAAAAAAAGGATGATTTTTTTAAATTCTCATGAATTAGGTTAATTAAACAGAGACTGAGATGTTGAGAGCTGTAACAAGAATAAACAATTTAAGCATGACTCAATAACACTTCCTTCAGGAAGCCTTTTCTGACTGCCTCATGCCTTACCAGAAGTGCTATTTCTATATACCCCCAAAGCACCCTCTACTTGCTTCATTATAGCCTTTACCACTGAGAGACTGTTTATCTCCCTCACTGTACTAGAAACTCCATGAGGGCAGGGACCAGGTTTAGCTTACTCACTATTGTAAGTAAGCACTGTGAGTGAGCTGTGACCTTCGCACAGAAAGTACTTAAAATATTTATTGAATAAATCAATTAATGTCCATATAAAAACTTACGTAAGGGAAGTGCATCCCTTTCAATAATTATTTCCCTATTTTCCTCTTGTATTCTTTGTAAGTACAGTGGTTCTCAAGTGTGGCTGCACATTAGAACCACCAGTAAGCTTTTTAAAAATATCAATGCCACAGGGTCTCAAACCCAGAAATTCTGATGAATTAGTCTGGTTCAAAGGAGGGATGGTCATGAAGGATTTTCTTTTAAATGGCACACATAAGCAACCTCCTCATCCATCTATACATTCAGGCTCCTTTCCTGGAGTCCACCAAGCAAATGGAAGGAGCCACGTGGAAAGTCTATTAAGAGAATCCAAAGGCTAAATAGACCAGAAATATAAGTCCCTGTTTCTTATCAGGACATGCTTCTCACTGAACTTATTCTCTCTCTTAGTTTGGATCTTAGGGTTTGCCTGACTTTGGTATTTTCTTGTATCTCACCATATTTTAGAGTACTTGTCCAGCCTGCCTCTCTTGCACCCACTACCCTCCCAGCTATGACTCTGGCCGTGTCCCACTCCTTCCCTCAGCACAGCTAACTGGTTTCGGGTGGACACCTGACTTAAGCTAGACTGAGCAGATTATCTCAAGGAATTTAAAAAATAGGTGTGTGAGACAGCTAGAATGATCCACAAACTCGGGAGATTTAAGAACAGCCGTTTTCTATTAAGTGCTCAGGGAAGCTGAAAGATCTCTGCTCCCAAAAGAGAACAACACAGATGTGCAGATAGGGGCCACGTGCCAGTGGGAGAGAGAGGCTGTCCTGGATGGTCTTCTATTCTCTGGCACGGCCACTCTCTTCCCTCAGGTTCCAGAGAGACCCCTACATCATCACACACATTCTCTTTCCTTGCTCAGGTTTCTGTGGTCCACAGTCGAAAGAGTATTGATTAAGACACTCAGGGAACTAGGCCTCATGAAGAGAAGGCCACAGGCTATTTACTAACTTAACTGCCTTGTGGAAAGAAGACAACAGAAAAAAACCTCAAATCTTCTCAAGAGAGAATCTTAAATAGAGAGGAGATGGAAGAACCTAGAAAGAAGGGAAGAACAGTTTTAGAAGATACAGTCTGAAATGTCCTTCTGCTTTCCCCAGTGAAGTCCCACCTGACTGTGCCAAGCTACTCTCTCACTCCAAGTGGACTTCTGGCCAGGACTACCTGATTCTGCCCTGAATTAATAGATGTGCCAATGTTTTATAATATTGATGTGTTTGCCTTACCTTTAGAACTATATTCTGCATTCCCAAAAGACCAAAAATGAGGTCTGACCCCTTACAGAATATATCTGTATCTATATAGCTTCCCTATACATCCACAGGATTACAGAGACGACCCGATGAGAATCTTGGGAAAACTTATTGAAAGGTAAAAGTGCTTTACAAATATTGTGGATCATTAAACTACCCAATATCTAGGTAGTTTAGCTGCTTGGAAATGCAACTTACATATATATTGATTGAATGATCATGCTTGAAAAGAACTGTACTGAGTCTCAGGTCATGGTGGTGGTGGTGATGGGGACCTAGCCTAAAACCCTTCTAGTAATCAAGCACATTTCCAAAATGCAGTTACAGAGGTCCTAACAATGGTTGACCTTGTGAGGCCCTTTATAATAGGGATAATAAGAATACCCCTTTATTGTGTACGTAGTATGTGCTAGGCATACAGGTTAACTCACTTAATCCTCACATTTAGGCATTATCAAAAAAGTATCTTTTGAACTAGTTCAAAAATCACAACATTATTTTTAAAAAAAAGAAACATTAAGAAGTCTTGCTCTCACCCTGTCTCTTTCCACTCCACCATCTCCCACCCATATGGTAACCATCTTTGTTGGTTTCTTGTATATTCTTTTAGAGTATCTTTATGCAAATATTTTATGTACTCCCTTTCTTACACAAAGGCAACACCTTGGGTTTTTCCCCCATTTAAAAATGTCCTGGACCTGCCAATGCAGGGGGACATGGGTTCAAGCCTTGGTCCGGGAAGATCCCACATGCCTCGGAGCAATAAGGCCGTGTGCCACAACTACTGAGCCTGTGCTCTAGAGCCTGCGAGCCACAACTACTGAGCCCACACATCACAACTACTGAAGCCTGCGCGCCTAGAGCCCATGCTCTGCAACAAGAGAAGCCATAGCAATGAGAAGCCCGCGCACCGCAACAAAGAGTAGCCCCCACTCGCCACAACTAGAGAAAGCCCACATGCAACAATGAAGGCCCAACACAGCCGTAAGTTAATTAATTAATTTTTAAAAATGTCCTAGAGATCTTTTCATATCAGTATCTAGAGACCTTTTTTTTTGT
Organism: Mesoplodon mirus; assembly: GCF_964341445.2. Taxonomy (NCBI): domain Eukaryota; kingdom Metazoa; phylum Chordata; class Mammalia; order Artiodactyla; family Ziphiidae; genus Mesoplodon; species Mesoplodon mirus. Next base: position 51,221,657 of record NC_138984.1, read on the forward strand.
GTTCTTTTAAAAAGCTATATAGTGTTCCATCATGTGGGTGGACTATTGGTCATTTAACCAATTCCCTACTTACGGAAATATGGGTTGTTTTCAATAGATTTGCTACTATAAACAGTACTGCAGTCAACAACGTGGAACATTTTATGTTACACTTAGTTTTCTATCCTCCTTCACGCTTTATTGGGCATACACCAGGCACTCAATGAGTACCTTACTAATAAAACAAATATTATTACCGTATCTAAACATTATAATGAAATTCCTATAGAAATTTCTGAAATGATCTGCCACAAGAGAATTTCTATTAGTTATTGCATTCTACTTAAACCCCAAGAAATCCCTTTGAAATGTGTCATGCATTTAAATCAATAATTTTGTTTTACAGCATCCTTAAGTTTTTGTAGAAACCCTCTATTCAGCTGCTCAGCTTACTTTTGCTTCTTCCAGGCATCTAACAGGATCTTTTATACAAAGACAGAATGATCTTTTAAACAGCAGCTGGGTTCACATCACCAGGATGAAAGTGAATTTGAACTAGTGTATCATAACAGGCGCTAGATAATAAAACACTTGCCAATGAAAAAATTATCAGTTTTTCTAATTTTCATTTTTACCCTGAGAAATATTAATTTATTCATGTAAGCAAGACTCTAAAACATGTTCTACTTATATTGAAATATTGATCTAAGAGGGTTCCTATCAGGATATACAGTCATTCTCATATCCTTATGCAATTTCAGGCCATTGTCTCTTATTGTCAGGCAGTTATTATTATAATAAAACAAGGGGAGTCCAGTTTAAACACAAATAAGTACACTGACAAGTAAACATATCAAATTAGTTAATGAATTGGTTAGTATTTATTTCCTTGAAGAAATTAATTGCAAGTGTTTATCACATAAAATTTTCAGCCTCAATTTAATCAAATTTTTTTCTCAGAGCTGTGGGATGAAAGGTGAATAGGACAGGGTCTCTAATCCTCTAGAAGTCTGCTGAATAATAGAGGGGAAAACATGTTCACCGACAGTAATAATAAAAAGTAGAGGTGCTAAGAGCTACAGAAGAACAAAGTGTTATGAGACCAGAAGGGAGGAACACATACTGAACTTGTTCCTTGCAAGAGCCTCCATGTTTGCTGTTCTTTCAGCCTTAAGGGCTCTTTCCCTGATTTAAGCACAGCGCACTGTGTCCTAAGGTCTCAGCTGAAATATAATACCCTCAGAGGCCTATCCCCCTGCCCCTCCTCTCACTGCCTTGTTTCAGATCTTTCAGGGAATTTATTCTCATCTGAAAATACATTTTAAAATCAAGGACCCTACTGCTTGTTCATTTCTATGTCTCCTGCAACTAGAAAGGGGCCTAGCAGCCCACTTACGTCGCAGGTGAGAGGCAGGGTTGCATTCTTTTGGCTGCTCCCTGCCTCTTTCAAATCACTTCTTTTCCACCCTCCAGTAAAACTCCTTGCTCTCTGAGATTCATACAGGTTGATTATTCCACCTTATACCCTGCGTTCCTTGGGCACCTGACCCTCAGTTTTCTGAGTCCTACCCCATGTCCTACCATTATCCTGGGTGACATCAATTTCCACTTGGGTTTAACAGGTCCCTGACGACCTCATCGCCAATGACCTTCATCACCACTCTCCTTCACCACCTCTGCAAGACCAATGCCCAGGACTGATCCAGCTCTGATACCATTAACTCAGGTATCCCACTCTTATCCTTCCATCTTCCACTCAGTTATTCCCTCTACACCTCACAAAAACCATCAACTCCTTGATCTTTCTATTTTATCTATCAGCCCCCTCTTGCCTTCCCTTCCTTTGTTATTCAGATTATAGTCCATGGTCTACCTCCCCTGCACCTGACTGGTAAAGTCCCCTCTATACCCAGACTGCTAAGCACTGCTGAAAAAAATGCACACAATACTGCAGTTCATGCCACCACTAGTTCACGGAGCCAACCGCTCCTGAAGCTGAGTGATGCTTAGCAACAATATTTCCCAAGTAGGCTCTCTCCCGCATTCCCCGTATCAGCTCTTTGAAACCTTCCCTACTCTCCTAATAACTTTCAATCCTACCATCTCTTCCCAACTCCCAGTAGATCACCTCACTTTCCATTTTACAGTAAGAAGACAAGTCATCACATAGGAACCCTTTCCATCAAATCTTATCCTCAAATTTAACAACTTTGCCTACATCTGCATTCACCCTTTCCTTCTACCTTCTTAATACAGAGCATGATGTGCTCCCACATCCTTTACGAGGCTCATTCTGGCACCTGTGTTTGGGGTCACACTGCCTCCTACTTTCTTGGCCCTCTAGCCACAATTCTTGCTTTCCTGTATTTTCAATTCCTTTCTCTACCATCAGCTTTATACACGCTCAAAACTCTCCCATCTCCCTCTTTTGATCTCATCACCTATGGGTCTTCCTGCGCTCTTCTCCCCTTTTTTGGTGTGATCATTTCCTCCACCTCTCAATCTTTAGAAATCTGGCTTGGGCCTCCAATTCAAATGAAACTGTTCCCACTAAAGTCACTAACAACTTCTTTGTTTCAAAGTCCAACTGTTGTAATTCAGTCCCAACAATACTTAAACTTTCGGCAGCATCTGACACCGCTGACTCTATCCTCCACAGGACTCTCTGCTTTGGCTTCCATGACACCACAATTTTTTTACTTTCCTACAAACTCTTACAGTACCTCCTTTCCCACTGCAGATTCTTCTTCCTTTGACTATTCCCTATAGGTCGGTATTACTCAGGGTTCTGGTGTAGGCCTTCTTCTCTGCTCACCTTGCCCCAGGTGATTTCATCTACTCCAACAACTTAAATCACTACTTATAAGCTGAAGATTCCTGAATCTCTATTTTTACCTCTCTCCTGAACTTCAGACCCCATATACCCACACTGTCTATTGAATAACATTACTGAGATTATCCATGGCATCTGAAACTTAAATTATTCAAAATTAAGCTCATTATTTTTCCTGCAAAACCTGCTCCTCCCTGCTTTGTTCCCTATCTCATGGGACGACACCAACCCTACTTAGTAACCCAAGAAAGCTGAATATCACCTCTGACTCCTCCTTCTTTCTCAACTTCACCTCCCATTCTACTCTGGCCTGCAAGTAGTCAATCATTAACTTTTGAGAATTCTACCCTCTTAAAAAACCCTCAAATCCATCCACTTCTCCCTACCCCCACTGAATCCTAATCTAAGCTACCATCATCTTTTTTCAGATTGCTGCAACAGCCTCAAAACTAGTCTTCCCATCTCTAGCTTGAGCAACCTTCCAACCTATTTTCCACACTGCCTCTAACCAGCCATCTTTCTAAAATGCAAATTTGATCCTGTTACTTCCCTCCATAAAGCTTTTCAAAGGCTTTCCACTGTCTTTTGTAGCAATTCCAAACAGTTTACTCTGGCTTACATGGGCTTTTGTGATCTGACTCACACTTACTTCTCTGGCCTTGTCTCTTGGTACCCTTCTTTCTCACACTCTCTATTCTAGGGTTACTAAACTTCTTTTCTGTTCCTGAAAGCATCAGCCTTTCTCTTGTCTCTGGGCCTTCACAGAGCCATTTCTTCTATCTGAACACTTTTCTGTCTGTTCCCTCCTCACCCCCTTCAGAGAAAAACTTCAGTATTATTTCCTCCAGGAAGACTTCCCTGACCTTACAATCGCCAACCCAACCCAGACAAACATGGGTTCAGGGGATCATCTCCTTTGCTCTCCAACAGCACCTGCACATCCCCATCAACACATACAATACACTTTACTGTAGCTGCTTATTTGTCTTTCTTCCCTCTCTGCCCCTCAAATCATAAACTTCATGTGAACAAGAACCTTTTGCATTCCTCAAACCACAGCAATTCCATGACCCTGAAATCGTGCTTAACAAAATAGTAGATGGATAAATTTTTTTTTCAGTAAATACTGAAATAAGTAATAAATCACAACAGTTGTGTGGGGGAATGTGGGAAGAGATAGCATTGGGGAAGAAGTGGTATGTGAGTTGGGACTCAAGGCATGGGTGGATCTTGGACAAGAAGAGAAGAGGGGAAGGTCTATTCCACACAGAGGAACTACATAAGCAGAGGCGGGAAGAAGTGCCTCCAAAGTCAGATTCATGAGGAAATGTAAAGGGAGATTGAGAGAAAATAAAACTGGAAAGATGGATTACAAATTCACATATTTGAATTAAGTGCAATAATTTTTGTAACTTTATTAAAATGATAGCCAAATCTCACCAATCCAACTCTGAAATGGACCTATGCAGTTTTTCCTAAATAAATGTAACAATTAAAATACTTCCTATGCACAGTGCCAGACCTGAAGCATTTCTTTTTACCTTGTGCTTTTTCAGTGTATCCAGATCATGAGCAGCATCTTGTGACCCTATAAGAAATAAATAACATCATCTTGAATATAAAAATAATCATTCTGACTTTTAATCTAATTTTTGCAACAACTCTGTTAACTATTCATTTATTTTAAGAAATGCAACTTGGGAGGACCTCAGTCAAACTTTCTGAAATATAATTCAAGAATATTCATCAAAAAATATTCATCTTGTATATACTCTTAGACTCTGAAATCCGACTTCTAGGAATTCTTCCTAAAAGTCCTGGATATTGCAAAGATTAGCTATCAGGATGTTCTTCACAGTGTTGTCTGTAATACAAAATAAACTCTATAAAAACAAAACAAACAAAAAAACCAACCAAACCCAATGATGGGGGTTGGGTTATATTAAAGATAGTACAATTATGTAGTGAAAATATATACAGCCCTTTGAAATGAGAAACACAGAAGAATATTTATGGCATGGAAATATATTCTCAATATATTATGTGATAAAAGCAGGTTACAAAACATCAACCATTTTTGTAAAAACAAAAACTATGTATATGCTTAAAAATGGACAGGAAGTATACAGAATAAAATGTTAACAGTAGGATTATAGGTGACTTTTTTCTTTATGCTCATGTGTACTTTTTACAATAAATATCTATTTATTCTGTAACTTAAAAAAGGATATTTTAAAAAAGACACCCACAAAATGATTTAGTGCGAGCTGGTCTGGGAACACCCAGTAGCTTAGAGCAAACACTGCTGGTCTATTGAATTCCATCCACGTTCTGTGTACCACTAGGGCTGTATCCTTTTCCAGTTTCTTCCTGTCAAGGTTGGCGTTCTAGATCTCTCACACCTGGCAAATGACTCTAGGTAATAAGCAAGGTTATTATACACGAGAACAACTAGTTAAAATAAAGTGAGTGACACAACTGAAAAAATAGCGCATTTATTATATTAAGATTTCAAGTATTTTACTTTCTTGAATTAGATTCCATTTCTATAAACAACAGTTTTCTCACCTTATCCACCTGGGAAATCTGCCAGCTTCTACTATGTGATTTTAGGTAGGTGGAAGGCCAGCAAGTATGCTGGTTGGCCAATATTCTCTTGGTAATACGAAGCTCACAGGCTCCTTACTGAGTCTACATTCAACTTTACTTAAAAGTTAGCCTATCAAAATATTAACATTTGTTAAAGCTGGACGGTGGATATGTAATTGTCTGTTATAGTGTAGTCTGTAATTTTTTACACATTTGACATACTTCATAATTTAAAACTAATTTATCAGTTTTCTGTAGGAAGTCCTATTCATCTCCAGGGGGAGAAATGGGTTCAAATCAGTTAACTGAAATTTGGTGGTTTAATATGCATATTATCTTTTAAAGAATAATTATACACTGCCTATTTCTTAAAATAGCAAAAAAAAAAAAAAGAAAGAAACATGCATGAATGAAATTCTCTTTTTTTACCCAAAACTGTCATTATTATATTTATCAAACCTGTATACTTTCATTATTTCCATTAAATACACACACACACCAAACAGAACAGGTTGGTTATATTCCAGAGTTGGCTGCTATATTTTGAAAATGACTTCCAGAATATGAACATATTGATACAAATTTAGTGTTCTTGAGACCAAAAATCAACTTGTATCACTGCCTTTTCAAACAATAGGAAACTTACATGAGTGTTAATAGTGTGGGGGAATAATTTTAGTCAGCACAAATGGACTTCAGGTAATTGGCTTGTATGTTTCATCTAATACTTGGTAGTATTCAGTTAATTCACATTAATTCTCTCTAAATTCTAGATATAAATATCAACTTTTCTCCAATTTTAAATGATTGCTTTGTGTTTCAGTCTTGCGTTAAAATTTTGTTGGAAAAACACATAATTAAAAGAAATAAATCATTACAACAATGTGTTATTTAAACCTTTGTTTTGAAAAAGTAGAATGTTATCCTTTTATAAACTATCTTAATTGAGATTTTAAAACAAATATCAACTATAATAATTTTATGATTTTAACAGTGGCAACATGAACCTATAATTGTGTTAAACTTAATAGAACTGAATAGCAAATCAATTTTAACAGTATGGCAATTTTTTAAATAACAGAAAAAGAAGTTGATGAATAGGACTACAGCTAAAGAAAGAAGTCTAATAATAATAATAAATTACAGTTATATTTTACGTTGACACAAACCACTAATATTCAAGACCTTGGCCAAGAATTATTAAGGAAATATTACAGGTGAAGTAACTGATTTAGAAAGTATATTACGTGCTACTGGAGTTGGGACTTCTAACAAGTTCAATGTGTTGCAATCATAATATATGTATCATAAAAAATAGGCTACATAAGATCTCCAGAATCCTGTTTCTATTTTAAGAGATCTTTTTTTTATGAAAATACTAAATACTGCATAAATTCTGGTACAGCATGTCCTGATCTACAAATCTCTATTTTCATCATTAAAAAATTAAACAAAAAAATTATTACTGAAATAAACCAAAAAGATATTATTACATTACTGAAAAGGGAAATAAATAATATTCCAAAGAGAAATGTTTTGAGAAAATTTGTAGGAGTGAACATTCATAAATGGATAGAAATAGGAGCATAAATTCCTATAAGGATAAGGTAAAATAATATTTGTGAAAGAATTTTACAAAATAAAGAGCTTTACAAATTTAATGTATTATTTGCCTCCTAAAAATACTGGGCTTCCAGGATATCAGAAATCCTCTACAACCTTATAAAGGATCCCAAGATTTTCACCTAGAATTGAAGCAAAGATCTCAAAATGTCACCAGTTGGGACTTCTTAACAGGATGGATACAACAAGAAATAATTGTACCTTTTTACCCAAGAGAAATGGAATTTTTCACTTTTACAGATCAAGTTGGATATAAGAAAAGTCCTAGTGATTTTTGTTGTAAAAATATAATTTGAAAAACCTAGGACAAAAATATTCACTGACTAAGGTCTTTTATCAACTTGTTAGGTAGTTCAAGGGCCTATGTAAGATTTTTGAAATGCAAAAGCTTGGGTGAATTTATGAGCTAACTAAAAAAGACATTATATTTTGACAGCTTTCTATTTTCTTTATTTCCCATCCAAAACAAAATTTAATTTCATGTAGTGCTCGGTGGGAGCAGTGTTGCTTTGAACAGATGAAGGAAGCTCTTTGAGGCAACCTAGAAACAACCCCTGCATCATTCACGTGGAAGAACTTTAGATGTAACCATCCATAGGGCCCTCGGAATAAGTCGCTTGTAACTGGGCAGAAGAAGGTCTATCTACCTCTCAGAAGAAAGGAGGTTGTACCTGATGAAATTATCCCATTTCCTGGTCCAAAGAGGCGACCATATAAGGACTAGTCTCAGAAGTCCCTCCCAGCACTCGCTCAAGATCCTGGAAGGGCTCCAATGCCAATCTGAGAACACTACCTTGATCAGCTCACTTTGCATAAGTCTAGATAAAAAAATAAGCGAAGTTCATGAAAACTCTGAAAGGGTGAATGATATTTTTAAATTCTACCATAATTATTTTAAACCATTATTACTACAATGGAAGCCAAATAACCAAAACATGTGCCTTGATATTATTTCCTCTTCTAGAAATGTTGTGCAAATCCTGGGTGCACCTTCCAGACTAGCTAAATGACCCACTTCATTTTTTCACGGGGCTGCAGAAACTAATTGGATATATTTATTTGGTGAAAAGACAGGTCATGTAACAATTCATATAATACATAATACAATAACAACTCATATGTATACTGCAATTGATATGTTTCAAAAACCTTTTCCAACTTCAGGACAACCCTATAAGATAAGCACATACTGTTACTTCAGCTTTACAGATGGTTTTTTTGGAGGACCAAAGAGAATAAATGACTTTCACTAGCTCATCTAGTTATACGTAGAGCATGGCTAAAAGCCTGGACTCCCTGAGTCAGTCTATGTAACAATGGAGAGCAGGAGTGTATCAGACTTGAGCTTGCGCAAGTTACTTAACCAATCTGAAGTCCAGTTCCCATCTGTAAAATGGAGCTGATGATCCCTGCTTCACAGAGTTTTTAAAAGGAGTGAGATGCTATGTGCACTCCACATAATACCTGGTCATTTCTAACACCCAATTCAGTGCTCTTTTTACTCAGGAGGGGCTTGGCTGTATAAATACTAACAAATCACTGATTTTTCCAAGTCTTAATTTCTCTATTCACAATGAAAAATAATTCAAACCTACTTAAAACACTGTTGACTATTTTTTAAGAATACCATATCATATTCTTGCCAAGCTAACAAGTTTGTACTTTTATAACTGTGCTTCATTTGTTATTTGTGGATTATGCTTTGTATAGGGAATCTGTATTTTCCATAATACAAGAAACCATAAACCATCAGATTCATAGCTATAAAATATCAGTCCACCTTCTCCTTAACACTCCAAAAACAGACACCATGAACAGATGTGGCCACAGGAGGCATGCACTCCATATGGTTTGCAACCCCAGAGCAGGCAAAAAAACATTTGCCTTTTGAAGTATTAACTTTTCTATAACTTCAACCCCTGTCACTTGTAGTTTTGCCTAATAAAAGCATTCTTTTTACTTTGATAATCTTTAAGGCTATATCCTTTTATTATCCAAGAAAATACAACATCAATGTGTTATCCTCCAGAGAGGTTATTAAAACAGGAAGAAAGCTTTTAGAAAATTCAAATACCAGGTGCTTTGTGTTACTAGAATCTATGCCTCTTATTTATTTAGTGGAGCAGAAACATCCCTGACTAGCTAGTGTAGCTAGCTAGTGTAAGTTCTATATCCATATTCCATTTCCAAAAGGAAATGTTTCCAAAAGGAAACATTTCAATTTTCCAGCAGTTTAGCTGATAGTACAGACTATTATTATTAGGGAAGAAAACGTTAACTAATATAGTTAAATGAACTCAATAACTTAGTGGCAAATCAATATACTCACCCAGGAGCAACCATGGCTTAATAACACCAACTTGCAGGTCCAAGCTAAGGTCCTGCACATAACCACATCCTTCCCCACTGCTCGGCTCTATTTCTTCCACAACATGAATTCTGGCATCTTTCCATGTTTCTATAATTTTCTTTCCAGTTAGCGTTGTCACCCTGGTGCATTGCTTCCTGAGATTATTCCGGGAGAATGCCTTAATTTCCTGGTTAAGGGAGTGCATTACATGAGCAGTGGCTAAGAACAAACACAAGCAAATCCAGCCAGCACAGTGAACGACCGAACTTCTAGTCTCTTAATGTTCAAGTAACAAATGCAGCCTCAGTGGTTCACTGTCCTGCAGGTAACTGTATCAGCCACACGCCGGGAGTCACGAGGGTCCAGCTACGTTTTTCCCAGCGCCGCAATGTAAGGGGAAATCTGATTGGCCACTGAGAAACGGGCGCCGATTGGATGTTGTTTCTCCTTCCGGTTGGTCGAAAATTAATTACCCTTCAAAGAGTTTTCTTACTGTTGCTATTTAAAGCTAGCTTTATTATTCACACCCAATGATAAAATATAAGACTTAATGGGAAAGAAGCCTGATATTTCCTCTCTCCTTAAAAGCAGTGGTTTTCTGGATATGTTCGATCGGTGTTGCTTGTGGTGACCTGGGTATCCCTCCCGCTCTAGTACAGCTGCGGAGTCACAGTGCAAACCTTCCTACTGTGCAGAACCGTGCTTGCCCGCCTGCTTTTAGGCTAATCCGGGGGGCTACAGAAGACGTTGAAAGTTATTCCTCGCTTCCTCTGTGTTTCACACTCTTTCTTTCTGATGTTACTGCCAAGAGGAACATTTACTAGATTAAAAACATAAACAAAAAACTGTTGTGCAGGCTTGTAAGGTAACAATTTAAATAAAACCTGCGAAAGTAATTTTCTAATTATGTTCCTATATTGCAGGTTAATAAGAGCTTAGTACATTTTTTCCCCTGACTTCTCGCCTACATTTTCATTATCAGTAAAACTGCAGAAGAAGTCTTCATGCAATAAATATACACTCTTTATGAGAGGCATTGGCCGCAAGTCTTTTCATAAATAGTTTCAGAAATTGGGGGTGCAAACATCCAAGTTTACAAAATAGATCAATTATAGAACGATTTTGATTAGAAAAAGATGATGTGTTTTACCAAAGAAGTCACAAGATTCCTTTAAATAGAAAATTTTCTTACCCCGCTTAAAATAAAATGCAATTTTATATGGGCTTAGACACAATGTATAAACACATGTATAAAGTGAAGCTGCACTTAGAGAACACTTATTCACAACAATTTATTAAAATTTTTGTTGTTGCTGAAACTGACTTAAAATAAACCAAATTTCTCCGTATTGAAAAGAGTGATAAATCAGCCCAGACTAGCTACAGAGCATTCTAAAATGAAGAACTGAAGAACTTTTTTGCATCATTTAAACCATCACGTGTTCATCAAAAACAACTCTAACTCTCATATATCATTCCATGTATTTATCACAAAATGATAAATTTTGATCATAAAATGATCAAAAAATTTACCAGCTATTGAGCACATACTACATGCTAGGTCCTGTGCTTATAAGCAGTTTTTAGATTCTTAGTGTTATATGTCAGGTGCTTAATGATGTTTTACACACATTATCCCATTTGCTCTCACCACAAATTTATTATGTATATAGTATTAAATCATCTACATTTTATAGCTGAGGGAACTCAAATGCAGAGAGTACAAATAACATATCCTACATTTCACAGATCATAAGTTTAGACCCACAGGTAAAATTTAGGTTTGTTTCCATCCAATGCCTTAGCTCTTGTTTACTATGGAATACTCCCTGCCCCCAAAATAGTTGTAGTTAACAAATATTTATTGAGCATCTACCATGTGCCAGGCACTGTTACAGTCCCTGGTGATACAACAATGAATAAAAACAAAGTCCCTTCTCTTCTGGAACTTATATCCAAATGGAGGGAGGACATGAATGGTCAATAAATAAATCAAATATAATATAACTATGTTAGGTCATGAAATAAGAGCTAAAAAGAAAAACTAAGTGAAATAAGGTAATAGAGTGAAAGGGCAGTGTGCTATTTACTATAGGTTGGTGAGAGAAGTCTCCTCTGATAAAGTGAAATTTGAACAGAGACTTGAATGAAGTGCAGGAGCCAGCTCTGTAGATACCTGGGAGAAGAGCTTTGCAAGTGGAAGGAATCACAAGTGCTAAGACAGGAGTATACTGGTGAGAGGTAAGAGTTGGGGAGGTTTAAGAAACTGCCAGGTGGCAAATGTGGCTTCAGAGGGTGACTGAAGGGAAGAGTAGTGGGAGAGGAGGAGGTCAGAGAGAAATGGTAAAGATTTGGGATTTTATTCTGAGTGAGATTGGAAGCCACCAGACAGAACAGAGGAGTGGTGGATCCTGTGTTGTGCTACCCATTTCCCCCTTCAATGAATACCTGCTGTCTGGGAGTGCTGCTGGCTGACTGGTAATGATCCCTTCAGGGACTACCTCAGCTACAGAGGGCTGCCTTGCCTGAGGTAGTACCCTTCATGGAACAGACCATAACCAAGACTGATTGATGAAGGAATATAAAGGCCTGGCTATCTTAGCCCAACTTGAGACAACTTTAAAGGACCCTTCCAGCTTCAAAGGGCAACTTGTGGTTGGACAAGACTGTCATTGGGCCTGCATAGCCTCTCGACTTCTGTCCACTCCTGACCCTTCCACTCCCTTCTACAAATGTTGATCCCAAAAGCACTCCTTGAAAAAGTCTTGCACGCTAAACACGACCTCAGTCACTTCTAGAGATACCCAATCTGTGATAAGTGACATGGTACTATGTTTATGCTTCAAAAGGATCTTCCTGGCTGCTGTGAGGAGAGGGGGAAAAATGCAAACAGGGAGATTTGTCAGGAGGCTATTACATTGGCCCAGATGGAAGACAGCAGTTACTTGGGCTAGAATGGCTGTAGAGGGGGAGGGAAGACATAGTCAGGTGCTAGATATATATGAGAGCCAAGCCAAGAGGATTTGTTAGTAGACAGATGTGGGGAAAATTAGGATAATTCCAAAGTTTTTTGGCCTGAGCAACTGAAAAGTAGATTTTCCATTTACCAAGAAAGGGATGGTGTGGAGATGAAAAGTTCAGTTTGGGACATGTTAAGTTTAATATGGCTATTAGTCTACCAAATGGAAATGTCAAGTGGGAAGCTATACTTATGAATCTGGACTTCATAGAAGAGATCTCTGCTGGAGATGTAAGTTCTGGAGTAATCAGCTTAAAGATGCCAATTAAAGCCATGACTCTAAATGAGATGATCTAGTAGTGAAGGTTGATAGAGAAGCCTGATATGTGCCCTCATTTAGGGGTCAGGAAGGTGAGAAGGATCCAGCAAAGGAGACAAAGAAGGAGAGATCTGGGAAGTAGGAGGAAAAGAAAGAGAGGTTTGAGGGTATAAATAAAGTGTTTCAAGAAGGACAGTGTGACCAGCTGTGTCATATGCTGCTGATAGTGATGGGTGAGATGGAGACTGAGCTCTTACACTAGATTAAAGGCCTCCTCAGCACGACCAGATGCTATGTCCCAGCACTAAACAAACATTATTTGATTCAATCTTCATGACAACCCAGTGAGGGCAGTAATATCTACCACATTTTTACAGAGCAGGGCATTTAATGTGCAAGTTAGTTTCATTTTTGGACACAGAGTTTATATTTGTTTGTTAGGTTCTAGTAGCAAAGATGGTTGAACACAGTTCCATCTTACTCAAAAAGCCATGTTCTTCGCACCACATCTCTGTAATGGATGAGTAGAATTGTTGATTACAGATTGATAGCTGCAGTCCCTGCTTATAATACTGTAATACTAACATGCCTGCAATAGCATTGGATACTAACATGCTGATTCTTAGACTCTATCCCACTCAGCTGTTCATTTTACAGAAGAGGAGCCAAGGTCCAGAGAAGTAAACTGATTTGCCCAATGTCACATCACTCATTGTCCCTGGTCTCTTAACTTAGTATCTAATGCTTGTTCTACTGCATTATATGGTTATCTAAAAAGTCCTTTAAAGGAAAAATTCATTTTCATTAAGCTAGCCTGAGTGCAGAACAGTTGGAGTTCTGGCAGGAGAAAAAGAAGAAACAAACCGTTAGGAGACCCAGGCCAGAGGAAGAGGGTAGGAGCCCACCCATGGGAGAGGCATTGCTTATCCTGGGACAGGTTTGGTAAAGGATTGTCCTGGAAGAGGGAGCACATCCTTACAAGGACTAAGGGGTCTAGGGAAAAGGGGAACGTGTGAATTGAATATATCCTGGAATTTGTTCCCATGCCCACCATATTATTTCTCTCTCTTAACAGATTTAAAGTGTCTATGCCAAATGCTATGCATTTTCCTAGTATCTCTAAGCATCACAAGAATCTCACTTTTGGATAAAGTATAGTTGACTGTTGAACAATACAGCTGACTGTTGAATTACAAGGGCCCCCTTATACACAGATTTTTGTCAATGAATACTGTACTATAGTACTATACAATTCAAGGTTGGTTGAATCCCTGGATATGGAACTATGGATATGGAGGGCCAACTGTAAAGTTACACTCAGATTATTGACTACTTGGTGGCTCAGTACCCCTAACCTTGCATTGTTCAAGGGTCAACTGTAATTGAAATGCAAAGAGCTAGTAAGCAGTGACTCTTGTACTCAATCTCAGATGTGTTGGATCCCAAGGCCCACGTTCATCCCACTACATTTACACATTCTGACATATCACATAATAAAATCACCATGGAAATATTTAATCTTTATCATCTCAGATATGATTTATATGGGTAAAAAATATATATAAATAATTAAAAATCCATTTTGCATTGCAATTTTTGGCTGAGTTAGTAGTCTCAATTCTGCATTTCACTGAGAACACAGACACAGCCTGAAATGAATACAGAAAAAAACCAAATTCCTTGCATGGTTATAACACTGCTCCCTTTGCAGTCTTTTTAAAGACATCTTTTAAAAAAATTAGTTCAGTTAAAACAAGTTTGAATGCAAATTTTCTTTATGAATACAATGTCTCATATGAATTTGTTACTGGAGCATTTTGATTACAAAACATAGTTTGCTTATGTATGCGTGGTTATAGTAATAATACAAAAGAAGCAACAAAACAGAAGCAGGAACTTTCTGTATTTCCTTCCAAATATTAATTATTTGTATGTCTGTGGTGATATTTAAGGATCTCATATAGCCCAAAACAAGTGAGGTCTTTTCCAAAGTCTGGAGCAAAAGAGCTTAGGATATAATTCAGAAATTCAAAGTTCAATCTTTTGTGATATACATTTTTTAAAAAGTAGGTGCCACACACTTGTCTAATTCCTTTTTATATTTTCTACCTCCACTCCAAAAAAAAACAAACCTATTTTTGCTTTCATTTTTGAAATTAGTAACATGCTGGATATGCAGGTTATCTTTATTGCAGCCACGTCTGTGCTTCAAAACCATATAACCAGGAACTAAATTAAACAACAACCATTTATGGAGTATCTGCAATGAGCTTAATACTACACCAACAGCTGTGAAGTTACCAAAAAATGGTATTTCATTAAACTTAAGATACCATTGATTATAAGACACACCATTATTTTATGTAACACCAGGAAAGAGGAAGTACCGCCAATTACATTGTTACAATGTTTGACATCATTGATGTTAATTAAGATGCATCTTGACTTCAGGGAAGTTAATAGTGTGAAAAAATGTGCATTTTGGAATAGATAAAATTCAATAACAGTTAAAAATAGATCCTGATTTCTAAGAGCTTATATAGTTCCATTTGGGAGGGGAAAAACATCAACAGAGAAAAAAATAAATCACAGAATAAGAAAACTAGTATTAGCAAAAACATAGAAGTGAAAATAATACATGTTTGGGGGGAAACTTTCTGGCTGTTTAAGAAAGGTGCTTCTTGGGAATACAATTTACACGGTATGCTAGGTCTAGATTATGTAAGCCTCAAAAACCAGGTGGAGATGTTTGGGCTTGTAATGTTTATGAACAGTAAGAGTGATACAATAAGAAATATTACTGTACAAGCTGAAGAAAATAGGGGACCAATTAGGAAGCAAAGATAACAACCAAGGTATAAGGGACATGGCAACTTGGATTATGTTGAAGCCCATAAGAAAAACTGATCGCTCAAAAGGTACTTTTTAAAAATAAATGAAAGTTAATGAAAGAATGAATATAGGAATTGAAGAAAGAGGCTCATCAAAGATGACTTCACAGTTTCTAGCTAGTCACAGTTTCTAGTTAGTCTCATAACCTCTCTAGAGGGTTATGAGTTGTATTTTTACAGAGTGTTGAGGAACACAATTTATTTACTTAGAGCCTGCCACAATGTAAGAATTTAATAAATATTTCACAGATGGATGAGTGAGTGAGTGAGTGAAGCCAGAATATCTGAGTTGAGTTGAGATCATTCATGTACAGGTGATGGCTTAAAGAGAAGAAATGAATTTCTCAAAGGAGTCAGTTTAGAGAAAGCCCAGCCAAGGACAACATCCTGGGGGACAAATCTTGGGGACCTAAAAAGCAAGTGAAACATGAAAAAAAAAATCACATAAGGAGAAGTTATAGGAGCCTGTAGAAAACCTGGGCCATATAATCAAAGGTTAAATAGAGTTAAAAAAAATGTATAAAAAATTGCAGAGGGATTCCCTGGTGGCGCAGTGGTTGAGAGTCCGCCTGCCTATGCACGGGATACGGGTTTGTGACCCGGTCCGGGAGGATCCCACACACCGCGGGGCGGCTGGGCTCGTGGGCCATGGATGCTGGGCCTGAGCGTCCGGAGCCTGTTGCTCGGCAACGGGAGAGGACACAACGGTGAGAGGCCCGCGTACCGCAAAAAAAAAAAAAAATTACAGAGAAGCCAGGATACAGAGAACCAAGACGAGATAATTTGACACAATAAAATGAAATCATGATGATTTTACATAGAAGAGCCTCAATAAAGTGGTAGGGACAGCTGTCAAATTAGAGAGATTAAAGGGATTTAATAGATTGGAAGTGGGGGCAGACAGAGGTCATATTCAGAAAGTGCTAGGTTGTCAATGACAGAAAATTCCATTCCAGGGTGTAACCTCAAGGAATGTTGACCTCCTCACTTTCTGTCAGGAAGTTATTCTTCTTTAAACATCTTTAACTACATTAATTATAAAAAAGGGAAAAAATAAAATATATGTGGCATTTTATTTAAAATGATAAAAAACTGAGAAGAAACATGACCAAATTATTTTAAATCAGGAATAATATGGATCATGTCAACTAAGTTAATAAAATCCTAGAACATTTAAAATACTAAAGGGACTTCCCTGGTGGTCCAGTGGGTGAGACTCTGCACTTCCAATGTAGGGGGCCCGGGTTCCATCTCTGGTTGGGGAGCTAGATCCCGCCTGCATGCCACAACTAAGACCCAGAGCAGCCTAAAGAAATAAATAATAAAATAAATAAGTATTTACAAAAATAAAAATACAAAAGAGTGTATCTTGAAATTTAAAAGAAGTAACATTGAGAACTCCCTGGTGGTCCAGTGGTTAGGACTTGGAGCTTTCACTGCCAGGGCCTGGGTTTGATCCCTGGTAGGGGAATTAAGATCCCACAAGCCACATAGCATGGCCAAAAAAGTAAATAAATAAAATAAAATGAAATAAGTAATTTTATGTCAACCAAAAAAACATGATCAGTGGTAAAGCTAACTGAATATGTTTTCCAAAGCACTGGAATAAGCAAACAACAGAAAAATGGTCAAGAAGTTTATAAAACATTTGGATCTTACGTTACATGATCCAGTTTATTAAGGAAACCATCTATTTTCCTGGATTTTTAGATGGATGAATTACAAAGCCATAGTACTTCCCCTAAAAATGAATCTTAGTGTCAACATTTAGCTGGACGACGAATTGGTCCAAAACAAAATGACATGTCATATTTTTATCTTCAATCCTCTCTCAATTGAGTCAGGAGTTCCACATAACTTTTTTTCCCCTAGAAATGTTCCTAAAGAATATTTCTCTGGGGACTTCCCTGGTGGCGCAGTGGTTAAGAATCTGCCTGCCAATGCAGGGGACACAGGTTCAAGTCCTGGTCCAGGATGATCCCACATGCCACAGAGCAACTAAGCCCACGTGCTACAACTACTGAGCCCATGTGCCACAACTACTGAAGCCCATGCGCGTAGAGTCCGTGCTCTGCAAGAAGAGCAGTCGCCGCAATGAGAAGCCCGAGCACCGCAACCAAGAGTAGCCCCTGCTCGCTGCTAATCAATTAACCCGCGTGCAGCAACGAAGACCCAACGCAGCCAAAAATCAATCAATCAATCAATTTATATAAAAAAAAGAATAAATATTTCCCTGGGAATATCCCTATAGATATTCTATGATGATGAATAGTAGAAACTAGAATCACTACACCTATGCACATAGGAGAAAGCGCTCATTCTTTGTAAACAATGTGTATTCAAAACTATGTTAATTACTTTAGGATGAGACTACATAGAATGAAAGGATTTTTTTCTGTTCTTGGAGAGGTATCTCATTCTATGATAGTTAAGTCCTGTTACTTTTTGGTTTAAAAGATCAAGATGTAAAGACTTTAGATTTTTAAAGACTTGGATTTAATACATTATAAATAAGTATTTAACATGAGCAATAAGGCATATTCAATTGGTGAATTTGAGGGGAAAATACAAATTTCACAAATCTTTCAGTACTGAAATTCAAGAAAGCAGTGTGAGAAGAGCACTAAAGTGAAAGTCAGGGAATAAAGATTATATTACCAGCTTTTTTGCTGATATCAGTTTTTGATTTTATTGATTTTCAGCTGAAGAACTTATCCCGGCTCTAAAACTACATGATACTTCAGTTGGAAAACGGCAGCATTTTTTTAAAAAAAATTAAGAAGCTTTACATGATTATTTTTATGAAAAAACTGTGACGGATGATGTGCTGTTTTGTAGTTGTATTTTTTTGTACTTTTTAGCAATTATAAAGTATTTGTTTACAAATCAAATATGTTAAAATAGCTGTCTTGGGGGGAAAAAAGCAAAAACATATACTGATTTTGTTTATTTGATGTACATTTCTTATGTTTCTATAAAACAAGTCAAGGTGCATGGCTTCCTTTAAATATACTTCTAAATACATATGCTCTAATTAGCCTTGAAAAAAACTAACTCTGTTATAAGAAAAGAAACACAAATGATGTTGTGTAGCTTCAAAGCTAAATGTGGCTAAATCATCAGTGTATTAAATTCCTTGAATGGTTGAGGAAACAAGATTATTATTGTTATTATTCTAGCTCTAGTCATTATTACAATACTGAATTTAGTGCTTCATGTTGCACCCTATACACAATGAAACCTTTGAAATTTCCAAGAAAAGTAAAAAAAACTCCAAATTATGGAGAAAAAAAGGTTTTTTATTGGCTACTGTAATTATTCAAAATAATCTCTATCATGATGTTTTGTATTAGATTTAAAATGATGGGGGAAGGCAGGTAACCAACAGAACTGGCCTAATGGTTGCAGGTATTGAAGCTGGATGATGGATACATGGGGGAGTTGGGGGTATTTGAAAATTGAAAACATTCACTATAAAAAATAAACAAAAAAGTTAAAAAAAAAACTTTTAATCAAAACATATGCCTTTGTAATCCCCTGAAACTGGTCAGTCTCTCAGGAATTTAAGCATCTTAAAATATATATTTATTGGGCTTCCCTGGTGGCACAGCGGTTGAGAATCTGCCTGCCAATGCAGGGGACACGGGTTCAAGCCCTGGTCCGGGAAGATCCCACATGCCGCAGAGCAACTAAGTCCGTGTACCACAACTGCTGAGCCTGTGCTCTAGAGCCTGCGAGCTACAACTACTGAGCCCGCCTGCCACAACTACTGAAGCCCGCGTGCCTAGAGCCTGTGCTCTGCAACAAGAGAAGCCACCACAATGAGAAGCCCGTGCACCACAACAAAGAGTAGCCCCCGCTTGCCACAACTAGAGAAAGCCTGCGTGCAGCAACGAAGACCCAACGCAGCCAAAAATAAATAAATAAATTTACTTTTTTAATATATATATTTGTTGAAGGAAAAGAAAAGGCAAAAAAAGGAAAGGAAACAAAAGGAAAAAAAAGAAATGACATAGCCAAAAAGATGAAGACAGAAAAACACGAGGCAAATAATTTTGCCTAGTATTATTGAAAGCTTTGGAAAAGTAACTCAAGAAACTTTCTGTAATATACTCTGGGGTTTTTTTAATGTTCTTATTTTTATATTTCCACTTGAAAGAGTAGTGATATCTAAGAAGTATATTCACACTGTTTATTTTACAAGTTAAATATGTTATTAGTCTTTAAGCTTGGTTTAGACTACAATGTTCTTAAAAAGCAATTTTTATATCATTATACAATATTACTTATTAAAATGTCTAGAATTTACAGATTCTTCCATCACTAGAGATCAGCACTACATGGAATTTTATTATTATTATATTACAAAAAGAGAGGAACAATGTAACTTCAGTGTGCATGTGTGCCTGGGCTCATGTGCATCTATGTGTATATATGGCTATTTATGTCTTCGTAACATAGAAGACTCTAACTGGAAAGCTATAGAGTCATATAACATGTGCTCATCTCCATGGTAACCATTTCTAAGACAAATGCACTTCTGAACAATGGTCCCAAAATAATCTATTACCCAGTTTTGTAGATTTCCATCGTAGCAGCAAAAAATAATTTTGAAAAACTTTGTTCCATTTCTAACCAACAAAAAGAGAGACAACAAACATATACCCAAAACTGCAGAGAAAATATGTTTAAGTGTAATGACAATTTCTGTCGGGAAGTTATTCTTTCTGCCAGGAAGTTACTCAAGATTTCATTTGGTCTGATTTTCATTTTATGGATTATCTATACTTACTGCTTCTCTTGCAACTTTTTGGCTTCCTACATTTAAGCCATTTATCCTTTCTGAAATTGCTGTGCTATAAAAAGAAAAGGAAGAACTGATCTCCCAGGTCTATTTAGTTCTCAAATTTTACGATTTTCTGATTTCTCTACTCAATTTGAACCATTATGAGAACATGAGTTCAGGAAATAAAAATAATTGAAACCTAAGTCAGGCGATCTTTTCGCCTTACTAGGTTAGATAAAGGAGAGTTTTTAAACTACCATAATGACTGGATTGCCATTCCTACAAATCCTAAATATTTGTCTTGTTTTTCCTATGAAAATTGGCTACATTTTCTTTGCATTAGAATATCTTAACTTTCTAAAATGAGAACAGATTGAAAGGGGTTCTTACATGGGGGAAAACAACTTCAGTAGCTTTAAAGATGCTCGTTTTGCACTCACACCTCCACATCTCCTCTGATGGAGTTTCAGAGTCAAAACCCTCCAAGGAATTGGGAGAATCACGATGATCCGCTGATGGGCTGGGCCAGAGCCTGTGCCAATGGACAGAAAGGTAAAAAGCAGGAGTTGGTTCTACCCAACCCTTTTCAGTTCCAGGGAAATGGAAAGCTGACTCCCTGGGTTTTGGTATCTCTACTACTTCCCCTCCCATCACAACCTCCACTGACATTAAATTCTCTATGCGCCAAGATTTAGAGGAAGAGGGAGGAGGCAGGTGTCCTAAACCGTTATTCAAGCAGCTTTAGGCAGAATTATGGCACCATACATTTCCTTTAAGAGCAGTCCTTACTTTAAGCCCAACTCTACATGTAAATTCCTTTTAAACTGCTTCCTGCCTTTGGAGTTCCACATCTACTCCCACAGCATTCTTGAATGCTGACTCTCCTTAGCGAAGGGAAACTTCCTCTTCTTCTTATCAGGGAAGACAGACTCCTTACAGCACAACCTGGCCAGACCACCATGAGTATCATTGTCATTTTTCCCCTTAGCAAATATACTAAGTTCTCTTCTGTCTTACCCTCAGTATGAAGCTGCTTCCTGACCAAATCCACGCTTCACAAAGGAAAAAGAGGGACTGGAGAATTTGCATTTACCTTTTGATATAAGTACATTTTAAAAGCAGCTCTTTGTGGTCAGTGCGGCTACATTTTTGGGCTAAACTAAAGGATGATGGGGATTTTAAAAGGATAGAGCAACACCATGGAATGCCTATGAAAGGGAAAGTTTTGACAATGGCCTTTTCATTCTATGAAAGGGATGGATTTGGCATTGGCTAACCATAGAAGATACGAAGAATCCAGAGTGCAAACTTCATTTTGGTCCCCAGAGGTTAGTGGATTTTAGGCTTCAAAAGTCCAACTCTATCAGCCATTGTCCAAAGTCCAAGTGGCTCTTAAAGCTGCTGTGCCTGCCTTGTCCTGACCCCTTGTTAGACTACCAAGGTTTCAGGTTCCCTTATTTGAAGGCCTATTTGTCTGAATAACTTAATCTTGGATTACGACCTTTAAAGGGGACTGAAAGATAGTTTAGTATTTCACTCACTTTCTCCCTTCTGCTGTAGAATCTGAGCTGAGGAAAAGTATCACTATAATACCTTGAGTACCAAGAGCTTATTGTGTTACTCATATCACATCAAGTTGGTGATGTACTTGGTTTCGGTATAGGGCCTACTCTACCTATAAAGACATACCTTTCAGTTCTCAAAAGCTAATAGAAGACCAAGAACTTTTATCAAAAGCCCCAGCTAGTAGGAGATATACAACAGGTTTTGGTTAAGACATGGATATCCATGTTTTCTTTCATTGACATGAAATTGCTTAGAATTTTCTTGGTGTGGATGTTCTATAACTCCTGTAACTATTCCTTACCATGAGAATTTAGGTTGTGTCTCATCTATTTTATTATAAAAATATCCTTATGCACAATTTTTTTATTTAGGATTTTTTTTCCTTAGGGAATATTTCAGGAGCTGAATATATTAGTATGTATTCATATTTAGAAGGCATGGATATTTTGAATGTTCTTTATACATATGCCCAAATTAATCTTCAAAGGGGTTACAGCGCTGTATGAAAGTGCTCTTTTCACTACAAAAGCAGTTTAGTTTTAAACTTATTTTTTCTTGTTTTCCAAAGCATGGAGTCTTGCTGCTCTAAATTTTAGAGACTTCTTTTTTTCCCACATTGTAAATTCATGAAGAAAATACAGTTTGGATTTTTGTATCTTATAGAGAGAAAAAGGCACTTGATATCACAAACAATACAAAATTATAAAGACTAATATTTCTCTATTTTATTACAGCTTTTTTCTTACAATGGATCTTAGGCTTAATTTAAAATTTAATAAACAAAAATTAAATGAAGAGTATATTAATCAAGCTTTTCAATATAATAAGTTAAATATCCCAAAGCTATAGCCAATACTGCCAGCAAAAATACTCTTCTATGATTCTTTGAAAATAAAAAAAGGATAAACTATTCTTAGACAGAATCAATCAAAATGATTTTGTAATTTTTCTTGTCAATTAGTGCAAATATCTAGTAAATGTTTAATACTAGCTGAAAAAGGTTTTAATGAATAAAACACTATGATTCTGAAAATTATCTAATCTTTTAAAAATTGTTTCTGTTTACACCGACATACCAGTCAGAGAGCTTTTTACATAATCAAATTCCCATAATCAAAGTTGCCTGAGAGCAAAATATATGAAACAAGCACTGGGTGAGTATTACTGTAGACAGGACAGGTAGCACAATGCCTGGTGGCTTCATGCCTGCCAGTCTTCAAAGAATTGTGAATCACCTAGAAGAAAAAAATGTGATTGTTCAGTAGGTGGTTTATCTTTCTCTCCTTCAATCCAGTGACTCAGCACAATGAATGCACTGAGTGCATTCTTCATTTGCTTCTCGAAGAAATCAAGATTTAGGAAGCCCAACTCATACAGTGGTGTATCACATGCTATTAGCTTAGCTTCAGTTTGATAGAGAGATATGTACTTAACTGATCTTAATAAGTTTGACCATTTGGTTTGGCTATTGCTAAGCATGTCACTTTGATATTTATTCTTACAGTCTCCTCTTTTAAAAATGTTTCTAAAAATTACCATCAAGCACCATGAAAATAAAATTAACTTCTGTTAAGAATTCTGTTAATAAGTCCAGTTCCTTTCTGAAGGAACAATAGTTGTCTTTTTAAAATAATTCAAAATGATCTCTTCCAAGAGTTTCTAATTATTTATCATTTATATTATTTATATCCTAATTATATATTATTTATTACATAAATAAAAGAATTCTAGTTTTGATTACAGACATATTAAAACCCTTTACTGTCAAGTTTAGGAAAATGTTAAGTGTCAAAGCTGAGTAATGTGTACATGGGAGGTCATTATACTCTTTATTCTTTTTATGTTTGAAACAATTTGTAACAAAAAGTTAAAATAAAAAAGATCTTCCCACTAAAGGTAGGAACACCTCTTGAAATAAAAGAGACATAAAAGAAAAAGAAATCTTTCACATAAATTAAACTAATCTGTCTCCTATGGAGGGAAGAAAAAAAGCCCTTAATCTTAGTGTTTTGATTATCTTTTTCACATGATCTCATTCCACAAAGAATTTGAGCCACCTCACCTAACTCTGATAATTGTAGTCAAGTACACTGTTTTGTGTCAAACAGTTATTTAGTGTTAAATGATGGTGGTAGTATTTACTATATATTTACTTTTTGCCTACCTGAAAAAGCAATAGCAGTATGAAACTTAGGGCATATCGTACAGTGTAAAGGGGGAAGTTGCCACTAGGCATCGAGGTCAAGAGAGGGGACATTTCACTAACAAGAGTACATTGTCAACATTCAAAGACATATAAATGTCTAGGTATTTGAAAACCTAACCAATACTGGATTTTCTTAGAATTTATTGCTTTTTGCATTTTTGTGATCCTTTCATATATCCTATGTCCCTTTCTTCTTCATGTTAAGTTTTACTTGTTATGAGTCCAGTATGAATAGAGTGTACCAGCAACAGAATTCCAAATGTGCTGCTTTATACAAAGCAGCTTTGAAAGCTGAAAAGCTGGCTGGCTCTGCTTTAGCACCAGACTTCTGAGACTAAATTTATAATTTTTCTGCAGTCATTCTGAGGCAGACTAACTATGGCTTATGTAATGTGCAGAAGCCATAGAATCCCTTTAAAGTACTGTATGTTTCATTAAGGAGACAGCCAACCCTGAATTACACATAGCAGTAAGAGAAAGGGCTACGTAGGCAAATGATAACTTGCATGTAATTCAAAAATTTAGTGCTAAATAGCAGTTTCCTTTGCACTAAACTGTTTAGTCAAGGTATTCAATTGAAAATAAAACAACTTGGGTTGCATGTTTTCGGTTCTCCTTCCTACCTTCTGTTGGAGGTGACAAAGGTCTGGCAGCCAGACGGAGGCAGATAAAGAGGGAACTTGAGTAATCTAACTATGGTGGGATATTTTGTCCTGATAGAA
Organism: Mesoplodon mirus; assembly: GCF_964341445.2. Taxonomy (NCBI): domain Eukaryota; kingdom Metazoa; phylum Chordata; class Mammalia; order Artiodactyla; family Ziphiidae; genus Mesoplodon; species Mesoplodon mirus. The sequence goes on from NC_138984.1 coordinate 51,246,480, forward strand.
TGTAGATTACAAAGTCTACCCTATCACTTCTGTGGAAAGATTTCCATAGAGTCGGTTGTAATGCATTGAACTGATCAGGAAAGAGATACTTTTTGCATCTCTGGATTATGGTCTAAAAATTTGTTTTTCAACATCTATGTCAGGTTAAACCTGGACATTTAACACATGATTACTTTGGGTATACAGTTGCTCCTACTGTACCTTTTTGGATGGACACATTACAATCCAGAATGGTTCTGAATCTTGTGTCCATGGGTCTTTATACTTTATACTTTAGTGAGATCATGAACTCTTTAAAACTGCACTAAAATTTTGTATAATTTTATGGATAGGATGCCTAGTTTTAGTAGACTTATATAAGGTCCATGAGCCAAAGCTAATTAGGAACTTTAGTTAGAACCAAGAATTAATTTGGCCTGTAAAGACCAACATGTAAGGAAAAAATGATTGCAGCTTTGCTTTTGTTTCTGCTTCAACTCCTTGGGGGAAATGAGTAAAGATGAGTTGTTCGCTTCATTCCTTTCTTCTGATTCAATTCAAGAGCTTTAAGTCTATCACACCCTCTCTTAAAACAAGAGAGTGAGCTAGGCTAACTTTGTTATTTCCAGAATTGATTGACTACCAACCTTCCCTTCTGGTGTTTGGAAGTACTGTAGTTTGTAAACTAGTGGTTGCATTTTTAGCTAATCTATTAGATAACAGAATGACTACCATTTTTAAAGCTAATATATTAGATAACATAAATATTTTCTATTTAAATCGACTTACAAATATCAAACCATTCTATAATTAAAAGCTGACACAAGAAATTATTTATACGTATATGCTAAAGTTTGTGGGGTTTTTTTTTTTTTTTGGGTATGTGGGCCTCTCACTGTTGTGGCCTCTCTTGTTGTGGAGCACAGGCTCCAGATGCGCAGGCTCAGCGGCCATGGTTCAAGAGCCCAGCCACTCCACAGCATATGGGATCCTGCCCGACCGGGGCACAAACCCATGTACCCCGCATCGCCAGGCAGACTCTCAACCACTGCACCACCAGGGAAGCCCTAAAGTTTGTTTTAACATGCTCCTAATATTGTAAATGTGGAATCTATGATACGAAATAAGTAAAAAAATTTGATACTAGCTGGGAAACATGGCTTTCCTCTCTTCACAAACTGAAAGTTAACTGTTCATCCTATCATTTCAAATACAGCACAAATAAAGACCATTGGGAATGGGAGAAATACACAAAGTAATAGTGGAAAATTTGAATAAATTCTGATTCTAAAGTTTTGTTGGGAAAAGAGTAATCAGTTGAACTAATTAGAAATAATGGAAGAAATGGTAAAAATGTAACATGCAAATAATCTGGGTGGGACAGTGAATGTTCATAGTTTTAAAGCAGAGAAACAGTAGCAGTTTCGTATGATGGTGGTTAAGTAACACTGGATTTGAATTTAAGTGGGAATAGAAAGTTGAATTTAAATATCAGTGAACACTTGACTTATTGTAAACATTTAGACTTCAGTGATGTTTTAATGGAGGGAAATCATCTTATAATGCATTTATAATATTTTAGCATAATGTATATTTTATAATAAGAAATTATTTAATGTCCCTAACATTTGCACATAATCAACACTTAGAAGCTTAATGATTATGCTGTGTTAATGATTATGCTAATTTTCAGAAATTATTACTTTGAAATAGAATTTGTCAAGCAAAGCAATGTTAATATAATTAGGTAGGTTTTAAAATTTTTTTGGTTAAGTGCTAAAATACAGAGTTAGCTGTATTTTTCCCTAACCACTACTCTCAACTCCTTTGCCACTCTCGCTCTCCATGGCACTCAACTAAAAAAAGAAAAATCTACAACCCTCCATCTCTTTTGTGCCATGTACCAATGTAGAAAATCACACAACTGGGCAGACTGAGGCAGTAATAATAATCACCATAATAGTAGTAACAACAAACATTTATACTCACTGAATTACACAAGGTACAGTCCTAAAAATTATCCCATACATTCCTCAAACAATCTAGTGAGATAAGTACAATCATTTCCATTTAAGGTGAAAAACTGAGGTTTAGAGTGCTTTGGTCACATATCGAAGGTCCACTGTAAGTGGCAAAACCAGGATTCAGACCCTGTCAGTCTGACCCCAGAGCCTAGGCTTTTTTCTTTTAACCATTTAAATATATGACATCAAACTCAAATGAACATTCAACAATTTCTGACACATGACATCCTGTTTTGGCTGATGAACTATTTCTAATTTATTGAGAAAATACAAGATATGAGAAAACTTTCTGATCTTCCACAAACCAATTCTATTGACCTATATCAGTGTACACATCAAGTGGTTAATAGCCTGAGCTCCTCCCCTTACCAGTTGTGACCTTAGGTATAACTTCCTCATCTGTTTAATAGGAATGATATAGTGTTCCTATTTCAGAGTTTGTTATGAAGATAAAAACACATTAATACATGTAAGACACTTGGAACAGAGCATGACACATTGCAAGTACTCAATAAATGTTAGCTAGTGTCATTATCCTGTCTTTTCCTGAAACACCCGGTCAACATTAGTTTGGCTGTTTATCATCTGCTTCCCCTTCATCTCTTTCCTTCCTGTTCTGTCAAGGCTTCTGTACCTTTGATTATGCTTTCTCTCTGTACTGAGTTATAATTCTCTCCCTCTCTACAGGATAATCTGACAACTACTACTGAAAATAGATGAAGGACCCTCCCTTGACCCCTCCAGCTTTTGCCCTAGTCTCTGGTTCCCTTCACACTCCTGTTCAGTCTTATTTGCTGACTACTCTTCTTGTATATGATTCTTAAAAGTCAGAGTTCTTCAGGGCTTTGGACTAGGCCCTAGTTTCCTTTTTAAAATACTCTCTCCAAAAGTGATCTCATCTATTCCCTTGATTCCAAATACCACCCACTTTCTGATGATCCTAAATTTACATCTCTAGTCTAGAGCTCTTCTTGGAGGTCCAGTTCAGTATGTTCAATATTCTTCCCAATTTTTGAAAAACTGTTCATCTTTAAGGTAGACTAAACGTAAAATATAAATGGATTTTATGTTCAGCTGGAAGTTGGTTATCATCATAGGCTTAGCCTGTATTCTAACTCAAGTTTTGTTCTACCATTGTTTTTGCCAGTTTTACATGTAGCATTCTAATATTTTAAAAATACTTAAGATCAAACTCCAAAGATCAACCAATAAGTGTAGGTATACACTGATACGTCATCTACTATTTAGGTATAAGTCTAAGCACAATAAATTTCTTTAAAAAACCCCAAAACTCACAAGTCCTTTGTACTGAGAAAAGAACCAAGAAAGTTTAAAACCAATCATAAACTGAAATTGTTCATTACATTAGAGTTTTTCCACAGAAAAAACTGAAGTTCTTTGAGTGACTTTAAAAGGAAAGATAAATCTATCTTCAGTTTGCAGAGCAGAAGCAAATAAACATGTGTGAAGTGCATTATCAAGATCTGGCAGGCTGTAAGATGAATTTCATTGGATGTGAATGGTCAAGATCAAGGCTGTAATGAATTTTTCATTGTTTTCTTTTTGAACTTTTTGGATCAGTTCTATTTCTGGCATGTCTTCTGCCGACTACTGGAGACATCTTATGTTTCATTTAGACCTGTCTTGGTTACTCCTTTGCAATACCAAGTTGCAATCTCTGGCTAAGCCTTAACTCCTTATTCATTTACTACAGATACTGGGATACTGTTGCTCCATCTTTTCCCTATTCATTTTCTTAATCATTTTTAGTTGAGTAAATTTTCATACCCTGTGGTCTTTGGATATGTAGGAGAACAGAAGTTTAAGCATGGATTTAGCATATACCTTACTGTCTATCCTTTTTATGACCACAGTTAAACTACAGTGAAATCTCCTATTATCCTTTTTGACAGTTCTTCACCCAAAGTTGGTTCCTCTGTCTTCGGTACGGTCCAACTCTATGCAGTCTTTATTTTTTGTTTTATTTATGTATTTATGTATTTATTTATTCATTCATTCATTTCTTTTTGGCTGCTTTGGGTCTTCGTTGCTGTGCGCGGGCTTTCTCTAGTTGCGGCTGGCGGGGCTACTCTTCGTTGCGGTGCGTGGGCTTCTCATGGTGGCTTCTCTTGTTGCGGAGCACGGGCTCTAGGCACGCAGGCTTCAGTAGTTGTGGGAAGTGGGCTCAGTAGTTGTGGCTTGCAGGCTCTAGAGCACAGGGTCAGTAGTTGTGGCACATGGGCTTAGTTGCTCCGCGGCATGTGGGATCTTCCCAGACTAGGGATCAAACCCGTGTCCCCTGCATTGGCAGGTGGATTCTTAACCACTGCACCACCAGGGAAGTCCATGCAGTCTTTAAAACAAGTTAAAAAGTAAAAATTCCAGGCTTCCCTGGTGGCACAGTGGTTGAGGGTCCGCCTGCCGATGCAGGGGACGCGGGTTGGTGCCCCGGTCCGGGAGGATCCCACATGCCGTGGAGCGGCTGGGCCTGTGAGCCATGGCCGCTGAGCCTGCGCGTCGGGAGCCTGTGCTCCGCAACGGGAGAGGCCACAACAGTGAGAGGCCCGCGTACCGCAAAAAAAAGGTAAAAATTCCTTGCAACACTCCATTAATTTCTTGTTTACATATGCCTGATCGTTTTCCCCACAGCCTGACCCATTTTTTGCTTTCTGCACTCAGTTTTGTCAGAAGGTAGCAGTTTCACAAAAGGAGGGGATGGAGGACAGACAAAACCAATATATGTCTACGAAGCTATTTCTAGGCTATTTCTCAGAGAAACTTCGTCCTACTTTTCTAGTCATACATAGCTACCTGGTTTGAAGTCTGATGTGAGGAAAAATGTTGCATTTGTCTTTAAGAATTAGTGGAGAGAAAGAAAAAAAATTAGTGGAACATTAACTTTGGCAGGAGATATCCTAATCAAAGGGCTTTACCCTAAGAACCCAGGAAGAAGCTCTTCCTCAATTTTTCTTTCTTTTTGTCTTAAATAGGGAAGCAACAGAAGGCTGGGTGATTTAAAAAGGCAAACTGAAATATACTTCATGATTAGCAAAAAGTGTTACAGAAATAATTCCCATTCTAGTTTCTGAAGGAGGCAAAGCTAAAGAAAACCACCTAAAAGACTGGTATACCAGTCTGGGAAAAATATGGCAGAGTCTAGCTGTTAACTGAAGAAAATTTAATGAAGGGACTGTTTATGAAGGTCTAGGCAGAGTTAAGGAACTCTAGCAGAAACTAAGAATCATGTTCACTGATGCACGCCAAATTTATGCCATCCAACTTGTTGTCAGTTACATCACAGTGGTTAAGAATATGCATGAACTTTGGAGTTAGACTGATAAAGAATCTAGTACCAGATTTATCACTTTCTATGAGTGTGACCTTCAGTAATTAAAAACAAAAAAACTGTCTGTATTTCAGTTTCCTCACCTACAAAATGAAGATAATAATAGCTCAAAGGATTGTTGAGAGAAGTGATGAGAAAATGTAGCTCAAATAGTAGCACCTGACACAGTGCAAAAACACTTAGTCAATATTAAATCTGATTATTAGTCCTTGTTTTATTCCTAGTAGTGATACTATAATGTTGACCTCAAAAACTGTTATCATTTAGGATAAGGTTTGGCTGTGAGTAATTTTTTTAAAAAGTCCCAGATAAAAGAAGCTTAAATAAAACTTTCTCTTTCAAACAAAATCCAGATGTAGAAAGGGCAGGTTTGGTATGGTAGTTCTGCTCTAAGAAGCCCACTTATACCTTCTATTTCTATGTTCTGCCATCCTTAGTGAGTGGCCAGTCTTCATGGCCTAAGATAGTGGTCATTGCATCCTTGTTTCATGTGGAAGAATGAAGTAAGAAGGGAAGACTGGCAAAAAGAGATCACAGCAGTCTCTTAAGGAAGGTTCCTGAAAGCTTACATCCTAATGGCCAGAACATTAGTCATATGGCCATACTAGGCTGCAAGGGAGACTGGGAGATGTAGTCTTTATTCTATGGAAGAAAGATAAATATACTGAAGGATAATTAGGAATCCTTGTCACAGTCAGCAACTATTTCAAATTTTCTTTATTAACCTCAAGTTCCCAAAAGTTACCTTTAGTTCTCCCATTTTTTTTGGATATTTCTTCTTCTCCATTGAATTTTTTTCTCCTGCTTTAGCAATCATAGGCCTACATATTTTCTGTTCTACCTCCAGCTTTATTTCCCATTGTTTCTTTCATGTACGTAATGAGCATTCCTATTACTTTCCTGCACTTTTTAAAAATCATTTTGCATTTATTAAAGTTGAACCTTCTGCTTAGAATGTCCTTTTCTATAAGTTTTAAAGTCCAAGACTTACTTCTCATTCAAAGCCCAAATGTACGTTTTAGAATAACTCTTAGTAACTTCAGGAACTTCAGGTTGGAACTCGTCTCCCTAGGTTTCCCTTGTAGCCCTGTATCTCAGGCCTTACATATATTTCTATTCTCACCGAGAATGTGAGCTCAAGATTAAAATCTATATCTTATACAGTTTTATATCTCCTCCTAGAACAATAGCACTTTGCACAATTTAAGTATTTATTATTCAATCAAACACATAAGTTTGATTATTATATAGAACAGAAAAATATTCTTTAAATCCATCCAGGATTGTTACTATGAATGATTGAACGTTTTCCAATTAGGATTTTCAAATGTTTACTTTCCTTAGAGTGGGTACCATTATACTTCTCTCAATAAAAAAATAAATTTTCGGGCCTCCCTGGTGGCGCAGTGGTTGAGAGTCCGCCTGCCGATGCAGGGGATACGGGTTCGTGCCCCGGTCTGGGAGCATCCCATATGCCGCGGAGCGGCTGGGCCCGTGAGCCATGGCCGCTGAGCCTGCGCATCCGGAGCCTGTGCTCCGCAACGGGAGAGGCCACAACAGTGAGAGGCCCGCGTACGGAAAAAAAAAAAAAAAAAAAAAAAAAAAAAAAATTTTCAAACATAGATATATAACTTTTAGTCAGATTTATTAAGATATACTTTATGTACAGTAAAATTCACATTTTTAAAGGTATACTGGTCTATGCTAGCTAACTTTCTATGATTACTACAAATATGAAGCTATCATCTACTTTCTAAATCTCTCTGAAGGCTTATGTTCTGAGACAAACGGCAGAAATCTCTTAACTGAAGAGAAACTATTTGAAAATCTTTAGTACCAAAGGAACTGTGAAGAGAGTGCTTTATATGATGAGGGAAATAAAATCTTCAATCATGCTTTTTAAAACTTACTTTCCTAATGTCTTTTTTTAAACTTTCCTAATTACTCTTAAAATATTATGCTTTTCCAGAAAACTATAGCAGGAAAAAAATCTACAAGAGGGGGCAATTCTTTTAATAACTTTATATAGACTGATTCACATGGTATGAAAACTGAGAGGAAATATAAAATGACACATACTAATTACACTCGCCATAAAATCATACATGCATGGCAAAATATATGATTATTACCTTAGCGCTGACAGTATAGTTTATACTACACATATAGTCAAACTTCCAAAGGGTTGGCTCTTAATAACAAAATGCTTTTTGATGGAAAATGTAGAGAAATGCAAGAATTGTGAATACTTCATCTAGACCTAATATCTTTTACTCGAATAGACATGTTCCATTCAATCTAGGGCCAATATGTCTAAATGTTGGTTATAATAAAAATTCAATAATGGGACTAGAATCCACAGAGTTCTCCCTCTATTGGGTACTCTGAGTTATAAGCAGCTACAAATGTTCAAGTTCATACGGAAACATGACAGTGGCTTTTCTTGAGTGATAGTTGCGTTCAAATTTAATATGGCACCATTTTCTTGTTTTCTATACAGCAGTTTTGAAAAAGTAGAAAATGATATAACCTTTCTTTGATGTGATTCTGTAATTCTGTCTCTGGTTAAATTTGTCTGTGGTCCCTGAAAAGAGCACATCTTTACTCTCCAAGCCCCTCCCTGGACCCTGTCCTTCCCAGGTCTGCTCTCACTATCTCAGGCTCCAGACTCTTACCTCCTCTAAATTAATATTTAAACTATCAGGTTGGAATGTAACCAGATAAATTAATCCCCCCAACGTGCTAATGAATAATAATAGCTCAACAGGTGATCTCTCTGAGGTGTTTGCATTAAAAACCTTCATTCTAATTAAGTTCTGTGTACAGGATTCCAAGCACAAAGGCAGGTAGGACTTTTTGGTGGACTTAGGACTCTATTTAAAGCTTCTTAAATCAAATTCAGTCCGTCTACTGCCTTTCTCTCCTTGGCATATTAAAACGAAGATTTCTGTAGGAACTGTACGTATACTAGCTTAAAAAATGTTTCAAAAGATATTCGTCAAGGGGCTTCGGGGCTTCCCTGGTGGCGCAGTGGTGGAGAGTCTGCCTGCCGATGTAGGAAACGCGAGTTCGTGCCCCGGTCCGGGAAGATCCCACATGCCGCAGATCGGCTGGGCCGGTGAGCCATGGCCACTGAGCCTGCGCGTCCGGAGCCTGTGCTCCGCAACGGGAGAGGCCACAACAGTGAGAGGCCCGCCTACCGCAAAAGAAAAAAAAAAAAAAAAAATTCGTCCCGATTTTCTTTCCCTAAAGTGTTTTGATCAATGCAATGATATTTACTCTTACAATGTCGTTTATTGAAGGCGGCAGAATATTTTGTCATTCACTTAAAATTAATGAAGATAATATAAAAGATTAATATATCAAAGGAAATTAGGGCGGAAAAAACCATCAGAACAGCTTGACTCCTCTTTGCTGGAATTCCTCACCCCAGTCAACGACATAAATCCTTAATTTTGCTCACTTTTGGAACCACATCTAATATATTTGACCAGAGGGAGTAGCTTTCGGGTGTGACTGGGAGGAAATTGATCAGGAAAAAGAAAAGAAAGAGATGGAAAAGTAGAATGTTGCCAAGAAGGGGTGGGATTTGGGGTGGAGGCCAGAAAATAAAATGGGACCGTTCCTTCATTCATTGAACAAACATTTATTTCTGCCTCCCACATGCCAGAGCCTCTTCTACTGGCGTCTTCTCCGGAAGGGTGATCCTCGTTGACAAATTCCAGATTCTGATTATCTCAGGAACTTGAGTTGCCCTCACTTCCGACCTCCTCTCTCACGAACTGCCTTGAGGCGGGGGAGTCAGGAGGGGATGGGGAGGGAAAGAGAGGCGAGGCCCGCCTCGCAGAGCACATCTGCTGTGTTCAGCCGGGAACGTCTGTCAAGCAGTGGGAGAGAGAAGAGCATGGAGCCACCAGCCCACTCTCGGGAGAAACTCGCCAGAAAAACACCCGCCCTACCCCCGCCCCACTCCTCCCCGCGGGCTTCTGCTGGTTTCTTTAGGGAGGTGGTGCGGAAAGTCAACTTTTGGGAACTTGAAGGAGAGGGGTGTGTGGCGAACAGAGAAACGTGACCTCATCAGGTTCCGGCTTAGACTCCCCTGCCGGGATCAGGGGCAGTGGGCGGGCCAGGCCGGGTCGAGACGGGTGTGGGGCCGAGGCCGCGTCCTGAGCGGCTGCAGCAGCGGGGCCGGGCGGGGCGGGCGAGGGCCCCCAGGCGCAGTTCCCTGTCCGGCCTCGCGGGGGCGCCGGCGCGGCCGATCAGGTGACCGAGCGCTCGTCCCGGGCTGCGGGAAGCGGCCTCGTTCTCAGCCGCCGGAGACGCCGCCGCCGCCGCCACACCTAGTGGAGGAGCCCGGGAAGGCGGCGCGGTGGGGGCTGGGGCGGAGAGCGCCGGGGGTGGGGACGGAAGGGCGGCGGGTGGAAGGCAGGAGGTTGCCGAGGCGCGGGCTGCTGAGGGGAAAGGGACCCCGAGGCGTCCGCCGCGGCTCGCTCTGTCACCGGCGCGGGTTAAAGGCTCGAGGGCCATGGGCGCGCTCCCCTGAGGCGGAGGTCGCGGGCGGGAGGGGAAGAGGCCCGACAGAGGTAGCTGCGGAGGCCGCGGGCCGGTGACTGGGCGCGAGGCGGCCGGCGGCGGCGGCGGCACCACCACCACCACCACCACCATGTCGCGCTCCGTGCTGCAGCCCAGTCAGCAGAAGCTGGCGGAGAAGCTCACCATCCTCAACGACCGGGGCGTCGGCATGCTCACCCGCCTCTACAACATCAAGAAGGTGCGCACGGGCCGGCGAGGCCGCGGCGGGGGCGGCGGGTGGGCTGAGGAGGGATGGAGAGCGGGGGAGGCCCGGGTGGTGGGGGCGGCGGGCGGCGCCCGGGACAGAAATCACCGCCTCGCGGCTGCAGGCCCGGCCGGGGTCGCCGGGATGCGCCGCGGCCTAATGCGGAGTCCCGGCGCCTCTCCTGCTGGCTCGCGGGCCGGCCAGGGTCGGAGAGGAGCCATTTCCCCGCTCCCAGCGGCCAGATCAGGCAGGCCCGGCGCGGGGTGAGGGGCGCCGCCGCCGCTGGCGCCCCCTCCTCGGCGCCCCGGCTTCTGGAACGGGCTCTACGGGAAAGAGAGGAGGGTGGGTGGGCGAGAGTCTAGGAGGGGGATAGGAAAACTTGGGTGTTCCATAACTGAGGTCGGATGGTAGGAACCTGGCGGAGATGGAAGCAGTTTTCTGTTTTTGGTTTGTAAGTGCGGGAATGTGGGAAGGGAATGGCTAATCAGGATGAACCCCGCATCCCCTCCACTTTTGCCATTTTATTTTAGATTGCCAAATAAAAGACATTTGAGAGCGTGTTGACGATTTGGAATTATTTCATTTTGAAGGTGGAGAGGAGGGGGAAGTGAGGGTGGAACCAGTTTTCTCCTGAAATACTTCTGGGTTGTGAGTCACTAGAACAGGAATAACAACCTTCTCTCCCTTCCCTCTTTACTCCTCCTCATCTTAGTTTTTCCAACCATGTCTGGTAATACCAAAACATCATTTCTTAAAGTTCGGCGTCTATACAAAATAAAAACTGTGAATATGTTGCTATTACTGCTGATTTTATAGCGTATTCTGATAATTTGAGTAGATCTAGCTAATAGGCCCATTGAAAGTCTTTACGTGGCTTCAGCAGATTAAGGAATGAGGGGCTGAATTGGAGTTAAGAAAAATAGATGTAAAGATAGAACAAATATTAATTTATCTTAGGAAAGAAAGACCAAAATCCTCTTTCTTTTAAGACAAACTTAAAGTTTTAAATAATTTGATAAAGAGAAAGTTAAGATTTTTTGTGACAACCTAGATCCTGACAGTTTCCAATGTGTATTTGATGTTATATCTTCGTAATTATTTTTGTTGGCTTTTTATGGCATCTTGAAGGTTTCCTTTTAGTTTAATCATAGCAGTAGAGTTGTAGCCCTTGTGAATTAGGACTTCTGAAGAAAGAATATTTTTAAAAACTTCATATCATGGGGTTCAGTGTAAAACTGACTTATTTGAACAATTTGATGTAGACACTGAATTCTAAAGGAGAAAACTGTCCTGGCATAATAGTGGTAACTTTTGTGTAAAGATAGCTATGTTCCAGTCTCTTACCTGGATGTGAGGATTGGTTGACTTTAGACACAGTGCAATCGGGGTAGTAACTGCAACATGCCTGTTCACTTTGTTACATTTTATGTGGCAGGAGCTCAGGGTCATTGTAAAGAAGCCCTCTGCATTTACCAAAGAGCCTTGGTTGTAAATTTATGTAAATTAGGAATAATTTAATTTTAGATAGTATTACTTATAGGTTGTATTGACCTGAACTTTTTTGTGAAATTATGCTCCTTAACAAACTTGGAAATTGGTTCCTATATGCCCTTTGTGCAAAAAACGAGCAAGTCAAACATTACTAAGTTTCTAGACATGTGGTATTGTGGTTAAAGGAAATGGTTATGATGGTTTCCAGAAGAGGAAGTGAGAGTAACATCAAAAGTGATTTGGGTATTTGGGCAAAATACCTTTTTTAAAAGCATTCATTGAACATTTTTGTGGCATAAATACAATCAAACTTTATATATTTCATCTTCATAAATGAAATAAGGTTGGACTAAATTCTAAGCATTTGAATGCTTATAATTCCAGTTCACTGCCTTTTCTCAAAAGCGTGTTTTTTTTTCACTTCCTGTTTTGAGAAACTCCAGGCCCTTGTATTATTAAACTAGTAAAATTTAAAATGAGTTGAATGTGATCATTATATCCAAGTGGCTAATATTTTGAATTATTGAAATGTTATATTTCAGCACTTAACGCATTTATAATTTCTTGAGAAATATTTTTCTACCTTCCTTGATTGTGAGTTCTCTCTGGGTGGGGACAGTGTTACTTATTTTTGAATTACTGGTACTTAGGGTCCTACCTGGTCCATGAGGCCTTCAGTTAGGACTTGTTGAAAAGGATGAATACATTATAGTATATTTTATATATATGCAACATATATATGAATATGTGTATAATCTTGCTCTAATTTTAATAATACTAGCTTTTGCTCTGCTCTCCTTGTGTGATTTTGCATACAAATACATCAGATGGATTTTGAATCTTTTGCCCTGTATAGAGTTGTCTGTAAAGGCTGGCATAGCTTCCTGGCTGGCTAGGATTGAAACATTTGTTCAAAAATCTTGCCAAAAAAATGAGTGAGATGTGTTTACCATGTGTTTATAAGGTTCCTGCTGTTTACATTTTTATGACAGTATAAACCACATAATCTTTTCAATCTCTATCTCTTATACCTCAAAAAAAAAAACTTCTACCGCATAATACGTGCCTGCCAGTTATTATCACATTTTTATTAATGCACGTGTTCATTAGATTGTCTATCAGATCTGATTGCTCTGTTTCAATTGAAAGTCTGCAATGGCAATATTTTAGTGAGCATACACAGTGAAAAATACTTCAGTGACCTAGGTAAAATAACTTTTTAAGTTACTGTAATCAAGAGTAATAGGCTTTAATGCTTATTAGGGGAATGTAACATGGTTTCTGGAAAATGTTTTGCTTTTTTAAATAAAATTTCATCAATTGAAAAATTTTTGAGATCCTTATATGTACAGGTTATGAAAATTTTAAGGAATTTGTAGTCTAATCAGGGATGTAAGGACACATAAAGGAGGATTTTAGGGAAAAGAGGTGAAGGTGGTAGGTAGTTTCACATTTAAACTTATTTATTGCATAATTCCTTAATATTTTTAAAATTAAAAATATGTCTTCCCTTTTATGGACCTAATAATGCTACTCACTTATATAGTGATTTTTAACATTTTCAGGCTACTTTTATATCTGCTACTATGGCATGGCAGGCAGTGTGGTGGTGGTGGAAATAAAGTGTACTGGGCCAGAAGTTAGGAGACCTGCCTTCCAATGTTTCAGTCTGTCTCTGAGAGATTTGTAATATTGGGTAGGTGTCTTGACTTCCCTGAGCTTCATTTTTCCTCATCTGTAAAATGGGGGAAAATTAACTGTGAAAGGAACACTGAAGTTTGTTCCAGCTCTGATTATGTTATCTTTACAAGTAGACGTTAAGGCCTATTTTAAACAGTAACTGAGCTCAGTTTAGTTTTCCTTAATATAGGGATGGTAATGTGTGCTCTGCCTACTTCACAGAATTGTTTTTGTGAAGATAAAAGATAATAACAATGTGAAAACAGTTTAAAACTTCTTTGAATCTAAGATAGTATTTGTTTAGGAGTCTCAGTAACTTTTTGGGGCAACATTTGTTTCTCTGAAATTTTACTGCTGCTTAGCAAACACATATGCCGAAATTCGAACAGAAGACATTTTAGCTGACCTTAAAAATATTTTTTTTCTTGTTTACTCTTTCTTGTTTTTTCTATTTTTTCCTACACCATCACCAACATGAACTTGATAACAACTGATAACAAAAGGTATCAGTTAATACTTTAATATTTTTCATCTTGTTAGATTATTGCTTCAATTTTAAAGGATAGAAAAGACCTACCCAACTATTGCAAACTTCTTTTTAATGGAGTATTTTTGCAGGTTTCAGTGTACTTTTACTTCTTTATTTGAGGAGTACTTTCTTCCCCACAGTCTTCTCCCCGTGATTTTGGATGAATTTATTTCATGAGGAAAGAAATTAATAGAATAGCAGTGTAAAATTGCAAGTCTTTAGCTGGTATCTACTTATCTAATGGAGGAAAAAAAATGTATGTGAAGGATGCAGTCGAGGTAAAGCAAGGGGAATCAGATTTAGTCTTCCCTTTCAGTGTTACGTTTCTCTTCATTTAGGGCCTTATTTTCTGTGTTGGTTGATCAGGAGCAGAAGCATGTTCCAAAGATTGGGATTCTGGCAAGTTGTAGACTAATAAACATTGTTAGTATGCATAAGATTTTTTTCCCCAGGGAGATTTCATTATCAAGATCCTTAAATGTGTTAAGAAGAAAACAGTCTCTTCATAAATCTGTATTTAAATAATATATATTTACATAAACATATCCTACTACATCTGTTTGTAACTTTCAAGGAAGCTGCTTGTAAAAATGAAGATTTGATCATTCTGTTTCTTGTTATGCTGGATGGTAGGCTGAGGATTAAGGTCACTAAAAAATTGCATAGGAAAAAAAATTATTTTTTTAAGTGACAGTGGTAGATTATCCATCTTGTGTTTCCTTTGTGGAATTGTTAGATAACTTAAATATTAATTTTTTTTAATGATTATAAAAGGAATACATGTTTATTGTCGAAAACTCAAACATGACTTCAAAAATTCTCTGCCTGCTCATCTCCCACTTTTAAAAATAAGCTGTATATAGTTAAACAATTTTCTGTACAAATGCTGACATATGTGCATGCATATTTTGTATTATGATTAAATTAGGTTCTTCCCAAAAATAAAATTGAAGAAGCAGCATGGTACGGTTTATATATCAATGAAATTAGGGTTCTTAATCTATTGCTTGTATACTTATATTTTAAGAAAATTACAAGGATGGACATATTTAGCTAGCTACATCCAATATGTTAAAAATGAGGGGAGCCAGATGAGAAAGTGTGTCAGTGTTGAAAATTCTTGTCCTTAACTGGCTAGGATGATTAAAAATTTAATTTGTATTCTTTGATAATTTACTAGCAGTGTTACTGTTAAGTAAAATCCTAACAATAATTTCAGATCATGTGCAGTAGATGTACATTTTATGTGTTAGAACTAAATAGTTTTATCTCTTTATTGTTCAACAGAAATAATGTGTAATAAAAGTAATGCTAGCTGCTATTTATTGAGACTCTATTATATGCTGAATTAAAAAAAATTTTTTTCTTCATAGATCTGTGATGTAGGTACCTATTCTATAGATAAAGCAATTGCATTTGGAGAATTAAATTTGCCCAATTCTTACTCTAAAAAATAAGAATTGGAGTGGCACCTTTCTTTCTTAACCCCTAAGTTTGAGCTCTTAATTTATTTTTGCCATTAGATTTATAGTCATTAGTGAAATTTTCGTGGTAGACATAATTAGATTTTGAACACACAATAACCTTAAAGAAATACGCAGTTATATTGCAGAAATAATTTTCCTCTGGGACTACTTTTATATGAACTTTGTACGGATTTGTTATGAAAAGATCATTGAGATCATAATTATCAGTATACCAGTGGTTATTAAAGACTTCTGTTTAGCTTCGTAATGTATTAAAATGAGAAATAGTTTAGAATTAGGAAATTTAAAATTCAGTTTATTAGCATTTTTGAGGACATGTATTTTGTATTTACATTTCATATCATATGCATTTGTCCTTTGTGATTATTTCTAATATTTAGTTCATGACATATTAAAATATACAAACTGAAAGGACTGACCATACAAGTAATACTAAGAAAACTAACAGGAAATTTTGCTTTAAACTGGGGGTAGAATATATATAAAGCAGGAAGGAAGGTGTAAACTCAAAGAAACAGTGAAATAGCATTTATCTTCCTTAATTTTAAGGACACATACAATCATTTCCTCACTGAAGATATTGTCTTTAATTTTGAGATTTTAAATATACTTTTTTCATTTTACATTTTGATTTCTGAAGTCAAATGGTAACAGTTTTTTCATTGAAAAACCCTGCATGAGTTATAAGAAATGCAATTAAGAAAGTGTAACCAGTAAGCGTGTTTCTTTCTGTCTTGGAGTTTACAAAAATAGCAGTATTCTTTTCTATTCCCAAGGCATGTTTCTCTGTTGACTGTTTTTAATATTGTCTTTATTAGTAAATGTAGTAAAATCTTCTTAATTTTGATCCTATTAGGAGTTTGCAGTACTGTAATTATTAGATTTTGATTTACTTAATCTGACAGTGATGAGAGAATCTCCTACTTAATCATTTTGTCACATACTATTGTACTGAAATGTTTTACTTAAATAAGTTAATAAGCTCTTGAATTGTTAGTTTGTCTATGTTGTTCAACTCCACTTGCAGTGATATAAACATCTTCTTGAGAATTGAATGGTAATTAGTAACTTTTATTTGAATCTTTAACATTTTTAATAGTGAATTTTGGAATATATAATGGGTTAAAGGTTTTGAAGGAATCTCTTGTTTTAAGTAAAAGAGCCTGCCTGTACTGGAAAATACTTTCTTATTGCGTAGTTGATTATTTTAGATATTTGACAGTAATAAACCTGTGTCTTTAAAACTATTTTATAAGTCACATGAACTATTCTTTTAGTCAGTACCAAAAACTGGGAGTTTCCTTTTCATTCATTCATTTACTCTGCATTTATTGAATGTCTTCCTGGACACTGAGGAAACAGATAAATTAAGAAATTAAGATACAGTTTCCAATGCCAAGAAATTCATATTGTAGTGGGTGAGAGAGATGTATAGATAACTAACTAAAATGCAGTGTTTAAGTGTGGTTGTGGGTATCTTAAGAAGGGAGTTAAAGATTCCTGTCTGGGAGAGATGGGAACAAGAGTTAGTGACTTTTGTGCTTGGTTTTGAAGTATGAATAGAAACTTTAGCTGGGCAGTGACAAGGAGTAGCCAGCCAGTCATTATTCAAGATTTCAGACCTTTTTTCTATATACACTGGAGTATATGAAGATACAAAATATAAAGTTATAAAATCCCCTAGTAATATCTAATGTCCTTCTTGCTGGCATATAGCCTCTAAACTTCTCTGTTATTTTCCCATACTTGTAGCATATTCTGTGGGTTGAGAGGGTTACATTCTAGGTAAAGCTCTGATCCTTTTTTTTTTTTTTTTTACTTTGGACTAGTTGTTTAGTCTTTCTGAACTAGGGTTTCTTTATTTAGAAATTGAGGGGGACCAGTGGTTCTTAGTCAGGGATACACGATATAATCATTTTAGAAGGTTTTTAAAAATACATACATCTGGGTCATGACCCAAACCTACTGAATAAGAAAAAGCCCCTGAAGTGGTTCTGATGTTAAGAACCACTAAAATAAGTAAAGTCTAACTTCTTAATACTTCTGATTTCTTTTTCTGATAATCGTTTGCTATAATGATTTAATTTTGTTCTTTGGGGATAACTAAATTTCTATAATGCTAAGCTGCACGTAGACCCTGTACTAGCAAAACCATCTATAGGGTACTTATTTGCTCTCAGCTTCTCTTATGCTTCAAGTTATATTTTTTGGTTTTCTAAGCCATATTAGTCTTATTGATTCTAATTCTTGCAATCTTAGATAGATATTTCAGTTTTCCCACATTTGTGGAATACTCTTTAATTAGCCTTATAAGGTTGAGAATTAAATGAGTTAATTCACATAAAGTGCTAGTATAGTGCCTGGCACAAGAGTAAGAAGTGAATAAATGTTAGCTATTCTATTTCTGGGGCTTGAAACATAGGGGACATTTACTAAGTGTTCATTTTTTTTCCTATTAATCCAGCTCAAGACCACCTTTAGGAAACATTTCTTAATTATTCCTTTTTACTGTCTGATATTATAGTTTGATATCTCCTTACTGCTAATACAAGATAACTATTTGTACTTCCGAAGTATGTTTCTCAGCAGTCCTTTAAAGAGCAACTTCTTTAGAGTAGTAAAAATGTGACCACATATAACACTTTTAAAAGACTATAACAGAATGCCTTTGTTTTATAAACTGAAATGTTTCTGTATATGAGAAGCTGAAAAATGTTTGAGAACAACAAGGACATAGACATCTTCTTGAGAATTGAATGGTAATTAGTAACTTTTATTTGAGTCATTAAAATGTTTAACAATGAATTTTGAAATATATAATGCATTGAAATATTTCTTAAGTTTATGGTTTTCCCAGAACCTGTGCTTAGGAAACAGTAATCATAATTTATATACCTTTAAATCTGCTACTGTTGACTCTAATTAAGAGGTAATGTATAAAATTACATTAATTTTAAAGCATTTCTAATAATTTCAGTATACTTTCCTATCAAGCTTCTTAATCCAAACTGTAGGAGTGGGTTACTTTTTTTTCCTTCCTTTTTTTTTTTTCACCTACCCCAGCTCAAGGGGGAAATTAAAAGCAGATTGGTTGGCCAAAATATAGGTGATACGAATGAGGGGAAAAAATGGAAAATTAATCAGTAATGATAGAATTTGAAGCTTGTTTTGGTCTTGATTTTCCAATACTTACTGACTGGAAAATTTCACACCGTATTTCATTATTTTTAAAATTAGAAAATAAAAGAATTATACACAAGTTCCTTTTACGGTCCATGATCTTATTGGGTGATGTCCATTTTTCCTCTAGGCATTAATTTCAATTTGCTGAAGACTCAAGGGAGAATCTTTGTCCCTTTATGCCTTCAATTTTGCAAAACCTGCTTTAAAACAGGTTTATTATTTCTTGTTTATTGAGTAAAAGTTAAATTCCTCTTTCTAGCATAAATTGGTCACATTTTGTATTTTTCTCCTCTTTCCTGATATGATTCAGATGAGGCTGATTTCTTTCCTCTGCTCTCAAAAATAGCATTCTCACTCTGATCCCTGGGATTTTGTTCATGGTCTTTTCAATTAAGTTATTGTATTAAAAGAAATCATTTTGTTCTATAGGATTTTGGCAAAGGAATGTGTTTTATTGCTGAGTTAGACTAGAAATTAAAAAATAAAATTTATTGAAATCATCGGAATTTTCCTTTAATAGTGATTACTCCAAGAAAAGTTTTGAGCAGCTGAGGTATTGAAAGAATGGAACTATTTTTATATACATTTTTTGGAGCATATATTTTTATTTTTTAAATTTATGTATTTTTAATTAATTTTATTGTAGTTGATTTACAATATTGTGTTAGTTTCTGCTGTACAGCAAAGTGAATCAGTTTTACATACACATATATCCACTCTTTTTTAGATTCTTTTCCCATATAGGTTATTACAGAGTATTGAGTAAAGTTCCCTGTGCTATACAGTAGGTTCTTCTTAATTATTTATTTTATATATAGTAGTGTGTATATGTCAATCCCAGTCTCCCAATTTATCCCTCCCTCCCTTCCCCCTTGGTAACCATAACTTTGTTTTCTACATCTGTGACTTTATTTCTGTTTTGTAAATAGGCTCATTTGTACCATTTTTTTAGATTCCACATATAAGCGATATCATATGATATTTGATATCATATGATATGATATCATATCTTTGTCTTACTTCACTCAGTATGACAGTCTCTAGGTCCATCCATGTCACTGCAAATGGCATTATTTTGTTCTTTTTTATGACTGAGTAATATTCCATCGTATATATGTACCACTTCTTTATCCATTCCTCTGTTGATGGACATTTAGGTTGCTTCCATGTCCTGGCTATGGTGAGTAGTGCTGCAGTGAACATTGCGGTGTTCACCAAATTATGGTTTTCTCCGGATATATGCGCAGGAGTGGGATTGCTAGATCATATGGTAGCTCTGTTTTTAGTTTTTTAAGGAACCTCCATACTGTTCTCCATAGTGGCTGTACCAATTGATATTCCCACCAACAGTGTAGGAGGGTTCCCTTTTCTCCACACCCTCTCCAGCATTTATTGTTTGTAGATTTTTTTTTTTTTTTTTTTTTTTTTTTTTTGCGGTACGCGGGCCTCTCACTGCTGTGGCCTCTCCCGTTGCGGAGATGCGCAGGCTCTGGACGCGCAGGCTCAGCGGCCATGGCTCACAGGCCCAGCCACTCTGCGGCATGTGGGATCTTCCTGGACCGGGGCACGAACTCGTGGCCCCTGCATCGGCAGGCGGACTCTCAACCACTGCGCCACCAGGAAAGCCCTGTTTGTAGATTTTTTGATGATGACCATTCTGACCGGTGTGAGGTGATACCTCATTGTAGTTTTGATTTGCATTTCTCTAATAATTAGTGATGTTCTGCATCTTTTCCTGTGCTTTTTGGCCGTCTGTATGTCTTCTTTGGAGAAATGTCTATTTCGATCTTCTACACATTTTTTGATTGGGTTTTGTTTTTTTGATATTGAGCTGGGAGCATATGTTTTTATTTTTATTTATTTATTTTTAAATTAATTAATTAATTAATCTATCTATTTATTTATATCTTTGGCTGTGTTGGGTCTTCTTTACTGCACATGGGCTTTCTCTTGTTGTGGCAAGCAGGGACTACTCTTCACTGCTGTGCACAGCCTTCTCATTGCAGTGACTTCTCTTGTTGTGGAGCACGGGCTCTAGGCATGCAGGCTTCAGTAGTTGCAGCACGCAGGCTCAGCAGTTGCAGCATGTGGGCTTCAGTAGTTGCAGCGTGCAGGCTCAGTAGTTGTGGCACACGGGCTTAGTTGCTCCACAGCATGTGGGATCTTCCTGGACCAGGGCTCGAACCTGTGTCCCCTGCATTGGCAGGTGGATCCTTAACCACTGCGCCACGAGGGAAGCCCATGGGAGCATATGTTTTTACTTATTTATTTATATTATTATTATTATTTAAATTTTTATTTTTTGGCCGTGTTGGGTCTTCATTGCTGTGCGTGGGCTTTCTCTAGTTGCGGCAAGCAGGGACTGCTCTTCGTTGTGGTGCATGGGCTTCTTATTGTGGTGGCTTCTCTTGTTGCGGAGCACGGGCTCTAGGTGTGCGGCTTCAGTAGTTGTGGCGCGTGGGCTCAGTAGTTGTGGCGCACGGGCTTAGTTGCTCTGCGGCATGTGGGATCTTCCCGGACCAGGGCTTGAACCCGTGTCTCCTGCATTGGCAGGCAGATTCTTAACCACTGTGCCACCAGGGAAGTTGGAGCATATGTTTTTAAGTAAGTGTTTTTAGTGTTTTGGAATCTTTGGGTACTCAAAGTTAGTAACTGTAAAACCCTGAGCAAGTCACTGAATTTCGGATGCTCTTTTCCTCTCTGTTGAGTTATGGTTTAGATAATTTCTAAACAAAGGTGTTTTGCACGCAACAGCTGCCCAGTAAATGTTCCTTTTATTCTCTACTCTTGTGTCTTTATTGTTTTCCTTTTTAATGATTGTTGCTTAATCTCTTATGAATAGAGAGAGGACTATTTCTATCTATATATTTTTTTAACATTGTGGTAAGGCAGTTCTTGAAAAAATACGTAACATTAACCATATGAAGTTAAGCTGTGGTACGTAATCTATATTGAGACAATCTGAGGAAAGTCCTTGGGAAGGAATTTTTTTTTTTTTCTTTTTGCGGTATGCGGGCCTCTCACTGTTGTGGCCTCTCCCGTTGCGGAGCACAGGCTCCGGATGCGCAGGCCCAGCGGCCATGGCTCACGGGCCCAGTCGCTCCGCGGCATATGGGGTCCTCCCAGACCGGGGCACGAACCCGTATCCCCTGCATCGGCAGGCGGACTCTCTACCACTGCGCCACCAGGGAGGCCCGTTGGGAAGGAATTTTGATGGTAGATTGGCAGAAAGATTTGTTTTAAAGTCATATTTAAAATTACATAAAGTCTGATTTTGAGGTTTCTAATCAAAGATGTTTATTTTGTGCCCCTAATAAAATATTACGTGGTTTTCTGAAACATCTTTGTTCTTTATTTTGGGTAATAACGTTATATTTGTGTTTTGTGAAAAAACGAATTAGGAAATACTGAATTGACAATACTGGCATTGAACTGGTTAAATGGAAAATCTTATTTTGATAATTGGGAACTCGCTATAGATATCCAGGTGTTTTGAAAAGTTTTACTTAAAAAAATAGAAGATAATTGTTTAAAACTTGTAAGTACTTGTGTGCCAGGCACCTGAAATAAGCACTTTATGTGCATTTTGTCTTTTAAAAATCTGAACAGTTTTTTAAAAAATCTGAAGTAGGTAATAATAGTATCCTCAGTTTATGGGTTAGAGTACTGAGGCTTAGGTTAAGCAACTTGCCTAAGGTCATGTGGACTGTGATCCACTTAGAGACAAGAGTTGTTAATTATTATGTTTAACAGTATTTCCTTTAACACTTGTGTAATTTTATCTGCCACTTTAGTCTTAACTTTGTTGAATTTAAAGATAATTAGAATATTCATGGGAAATAAAGTTCCAATTCTGAAAACTGGAAATTTAAGTATATAAATATTTAAATTTGCTTTAGATCTTCTGGGATTTTAAATTATAGTATTTTATGCATTATGAAATCATGCTGAGTCAAGATAAAGTAAAACGTAAGGTTTTAGTGTGGTGCTTTTTAAAAAAATTCTGTAGTTCAGATATAGTTTCCTTTTTGTCTGGTGAAATAGCCCTTTTAGCCAATTATGCAAAAAAACCTTTGATTGTAGGGCTATTAAGATTCAGGGGTTTAGACACAGTTTTGCCCTCTACTCACCTTTTCTTTTTTTCGGGGGGAGGCAGGGGCGGCGGTTTGCAGGTTAGAAGTACTCAAGAGCTTTATTTAACTGAATTGGTAATTTGTTAAACCTTTTGATTCAATCTTTTTGGTAGTGTTTCTGGAATGTATTAGTCTAGAATGTATTGATAACTAAATATAGTAGTCTATATCATTTTCTTAAATGTGGTATTTCAAAGGGCGATACTTTTAAGAATGAAAGATTAATTTTGTGTAATATTGCTATTGCAGTAGGATAGGGTTTTAGGTGTATCAAGTGCAGGCTGTGTTCTTAAAATATAAGTTGTTATCTTATGATTCCTTTGTCCTCAATGTCATCAAAATGAAATTTTTGAGTTAGAGTGGGAAAGAAGATTAATCTTTATAAAATGAGACATCTGGTTAGTTGGAATTTTGCTGTACTCTTTCAGTATAGTAGGACATTCTTCTTAACTGAATTATTCAGTATGGCTCTTTGCCAAGATGTACTTACCTAGATGACCTTAGGCAAGTTGCTTAACCTAAGCCTCAGTACTCTAACCCATAAACTGAGGATACTGTTATTACCTAGGTACTTTTAGTTAGGTTTTATTTTTTTCTTGCACTTTTTTTTGTTTGTTTTGGCCTGAGTATTTGCAAGTGTCTGTATGGGTGTTAAGTAAATAAATCAAGTAGGTTGATTTCAGAAAAAAATAAAATGTGACTAGTACTTCTGTATAGTGTCTATTAATCTTATATTTTTTATTGGCATTTTTTGAGTGCTTGTGGTATACCAGATACCTTTAAGAATTCTGCTCATGTACACACATACAGACACTCATGTAATGGGCTTAAAACCTTTTTGGCTACATTGTAATTATTATCACCTAATTAACAGTTGAAGAACCTGAGGCACAGAAAATCACTTGGTTACGTTACAGTTAGGAGCCAGGATTTGAACATGGACAGCCTATATCCATGTTTTTAACTACTAGTCTAATCTTTTTCTATAAGTAAAGCAAATTTAGTATGTTTAGACTTGGAGTATATAAAGAAATAAGTGATTGGGGGAAGAAGTTGTAGTCATTATTACTAGTTCTGTATACTCTGATAAAGACTATTCTGTGGTTACTATTCATATGAGACTTTTACTTAGGTAATTATACTTATAGCTATTGTTAACAACAGTTAACAATAGAGCACTGTGTGCCAGTCCTTTTGCTAAATACTGTACATGGCTTATCTATCTCTCTTTTAATCCTCATAATTAACTCTATGAGGTAAGTACTGATTTCCCCATTTACACGTGAAGAAACTGAGATTAGGAGATGTTATGTAATATAGTCAAGGTTCGATGGCTAGTAAGTGATGAAAATTGAAATTCAGCGAGTCTTATTCCAGAGTCTGTATTCTTAATCTTTATGGCATACTGCCTCCCAGTGTAGTTTGTTTAGTTATGGCTCACTGAGTAGTGTGGAAAAAGGTAAATTAATTCCAAGGAAAGACTATATAACCATTTATTTTTCCACTGAAATGAAATTCCATTCTTTATGTTTTCAGTGTAATAAGGAAGAGCCATTCATATATAGATATACATTTAATTACTTGATTAAATTCTTATATAATAAAATTTGTGATCTTTGGAAATGGGTATGATAGTCTATCATATTTTCATTTGTTGATTGCACTAATATTGTTAGGATGGATAACTGAATTTTTAAGTAATTAGAGTATGAAAGATAATACATATCATTTAAAAAGAATTTGGAATCACTTTGGGATTCTGCACTGCCTCAGGCATGTTTATGAAACTTGCTTTTCATTTTATCATTTATATAAGGAAATGCTAATATGTAACTATTTCTATTGGGACAAATTCTTAGTCATGTGGTTCTTAGTCATTCTTTATAGTATAATATTTTTGGGGAAGTAGATTAATTGGAAGATTAATTTATGAGAAATAATATTTTAAGCAAATGATAGTCTACTCTGAGGAAAAGTCAGATATATTTTAATATTTATGATGTTGAAATGGAATTTACAAAATAGCCTCTTATCGGTGTGGTTAAGGATTACAAAGTTCTAAATTTCTTATCTAATTATGTTTGAGAATTAAGATAATTCTTATTGCATTCCTATTTCCATTTGGAAAATATAGGAATGTTTGCATTGATTTTTATACTTTGGCTTGGAAAGGAGTTAGTTGATATTTGAAAAATAGTTTTAATTTGAGCTGAAGTGCAAAAGTCATCCAATAACGATGTATTTTTATTCTTGGCTACCGTTTCTTTTTAAGGTATGTAAAATTTCACTGGTGGTTTTGCTCCTGTTTTTATAGTTGCATGTAGTTTTTATTTTTCCTTCTAGTATTATTTTAAGTTGATTTAGAAGGAGCACCAAGAAACTGACATGGTTGTACACCTACACAGTAGTATTTAAATATATATAAATAATATAAACTCTATAAATCTATTGTATACTAAAACTTGCTACTTAAAATACCTTTAAAATTATAGCACCATATAGTTCTCATCTTGTTTTGTTATTCATAGTCTGCAGTGCATAAGTTCTCTACTGAAACGTATGTCATAGTTTGACAATCATTGTTTACAAGTAATTTTCTCTCTTTTTATTACAATGCTTCCCCAGCAAGGACAAGTTTGGAAGGTTTGCAAAGCTTTTCACCTTCCCTCTGCCCGCTTGCCCGCTTTCAGATCAGTTTCATGTTTCATAACTTCTCTTTCTGCAATCCACAACATAGCCATAGTAAATGATGAAAAAACATTAAATTGCAAAACTGTATTTCTTCACACATAATAGTTAACTTTTCAAAGGACACATCCTCTTTAAAGTGCAATAAAAAGAAGTTAAGTAAGAATGTCATAATTTTAGTAATTCCCTAAGAAATAGCATCTCACTAGAAAGCAGTTAATTAAATGCCACAGAATGAAACTGAACAGTATTGAAGATTATTCTGTATTGCTAATAGTTCAGATAAAAAGTTCTTTCTAATAATAATACCTTACACTTGTACAATGCTTTACAGTTTACTAGAGAGAATGCTGTACTGCCGATGTGGTCAAAATGTAAACATTTCCATTTGTTCTGTATTTAAGAGATATAGAATAGGTGTAGATTTCATTGTTTGAAGTGCTGCTGGTATGATGGAAAAAAATGTTGTAACTCAGATGTTCGGAGGAACAGGCAACACAGCTTTAGTGCTGTAAAGACAATTTTAGCAGCTTCCAGTTCTTTTGAACTAGGGCTCTTGTATTAAAATGTTTCAGGTGAATGAGGAAAACATTTTGGAAGAGACATTTAAACATAAGCTTTTATTATATAACACGTAGAAAGAAACATTTCCAGTACTCTACTGAATATTTAATTTTGTAATATTTTAATAGCTTCAGATGAATACAATCCTACCTCAAACCAAGAATTTTTTTTTCTTTTTCTTTTTCTTTAGGTTTGAGCTTTTTCCTTCACTGCTGTTCTGCGCTAACTGCTTTGAAACTTTCCATGCATTTTTTTCAGTAGAAGAACATCTCTGTACTGTCTCCCATTGCATATTTCAGCTGTGACAATCCCTGCACTTTGCCTATTCATTTTGTCACCTGCTCACCAAAAACAAATATCTCCTTAATTTCTGATTACAGATTTGCTATTATTCCGTGGTTTTAGAAGAAGGATGCATTTCACTTTTATTACTGTTGTTTTATAGGCTTGTGGAGATCCCAAGGCAAAACCATCCTACCTTATTGACAAAAACCTGGAATCTGCTGTGAAATTCATAGTCAGAAAATTCCCTGCTGTAGAAACCCGCAACAACAATGTAAGTCATTTAAATTTTTACATTACTTGATTTTAGCCATCTATAGTGGAAGTAGTGGTCAGTATAATGCTTGAAGTAGCTGTTATTTATCTACTTTATATTTAGACATACAAATTGCATACATTGATTAAGGGCTTTTAGAGATAATATTCTTATCTCTGAAACTGGAAAAAAATGAGCTACGTTGCCATTTTATTATAGAAAACATATGATCTTAATTTCTTATATACACTTATTACCTTTCAAATTGCAACAAAGAGTAAGGTAATAGATACATGTGTATTTCAAATATTTGCATGACTAGTTGGGGAGTTTTTTCTTATAGTCATAGACTTAACTTTGTCTTGAAGTTAGAAAATGTCTTCATAGGGCATGTATTGTTTTTAGTAATTAACTCTGTTTAGCTTTAAAATGTATTTGTTTCTCTAGTTTTTTTTTATAATTGAGAAAAACATTTTTGAAAAATAATATAACAAGCTGATGGTGTTAGGATCTTTATTATCCCATATTACTTTTCTCAGATGGGAAAATTTTTCATAGTACTCTATTGAAATATTTAGTCTTCCCAATATGTTCACATATCTTTTGGTAATGCAATAACTGCTATGAATAACTAATTTTAGGAAATTGGGGTTATTTTTCACCTTGCTATGGCCTTTTCATTTAAATTTTGTTGACTTGGAATCTTTCTGCATGTCTTCTCTTTTTCCTTTATTTTTTTCTTTGATGGTCTTATGTTATAATTCTTGCTATCTCTTTTCCTTAATGTACAAACTTAGTCTAGAAATTTCCTCTTACATGTGATTTCCCTACTTTTAAGAAGCTCTGCTTAAGAAATATTTTGTCATCTTTTGGTTTCCTAAAATCATGTATGTTCATTGAAGATTTGTATTAGCCTGTTGATTCATCTTTCACTTAAAAATATTTTAATGTAGAGGAAAAATACCAGTCACAATTAACAAAATACATCTGATAAAGTGCTTTCTAAAGAATTAATTTTTAAAAGTTTTTATGTTTTTTGTGAGTATGGGTTAATATAAGTCTTTCTTTGTTTCACAGAAGATTGTGTTTTATCATTGGTGTATTAAGGTATCACAATTACTTCCTGATTGCAAGTGAGTGATTCAAAGCACACATCCTTAAGAACACTGTTATTTGTGTGGAGGACTCTTTTTTAGTTATCGACATTAATTAGCTAACTCATCTGAGAGATTATATACTCACTCCAAATTAAAAAGATTTTATAATAAAATCTGTCTTACATTTAATTTCATATATGCTTCTCTTTCTCATGGCTCAAAATCTCTGTGATATGAGCTCTTCAGAGAATCTTTTCAGTTTAATTTATATACATATATATGTAAATTTTTGAGTGAGAATGAGCATTTTCTTAGAAAATTAGCGAGAACTGATTAAATATATATTCACTGTTTCATAGCAGTAAAATTTTTTGTTAAAGAATAAATGGAGAATCTTTGTTCTTGATTTGCTGGGCAAGCTGTTTACAATAATGCTGTTGGGTTTTTTTTTGCTTGTTTGTTTTTTAATAGTTTTACTTACCTTTTCAACTTTTGCAGTACAAAATTGATTTTTTAAATAACAGCTTTATTGCAATTTGATTTACATAGCATGCAGTTCACCCATTTAAAGTATACAATTCAGTGGTTTTTAGTATCTCCACACAGTTGTGCATCCAATGCCACAATCAATTTTAGAACATTTTCATCATCCCCCAAAGAAAGCCCAGACCCAATAGCAATCACTCCTGCCAACATCCACACTCCCCTGCCCCCAGCCCTAGGCAAACATGAATCTGCTTTCTGTATGCCTGCCTATCCTGGAGATTTTATATAGAGTCAAATAACATGTCTTTTTTGACTGGCTTCTTTCACTTAGTGTAATGTTTTCAGTCTATTCAAGTTGTAGCACGTATCAGTACTTCATTTCTTTTTATTGCCAAAAAATATTCCATTGTGTGGGTATATCACATTTTATTTATCCGTTCATCACTTGATGGATGCTTGAGTTGTTTCTGCTTTTTTGACTATTATGAATAATGCTGCTATGAATATTTGTGTAAAAGTTATGTGGACATATGTTTTTTATTTCTCTTGGATATATACCTAGGAGTGGATTTGCTGGGTCATGTGATAATTCTATGTTTAACCTATAAAATCAATTATACAACGTTGCTGAATGTTATGACTACTTGTAGAATGTACACTGGTTGTTTTGTTTGCAAAACCTGAGTTCTGTCATATGGTCTTTACAACTATTCTATGTAATGCTATTCTTTTTTTTTTTTTTTTAACCTGCTGAAGCACTGCGTAGTTTTTGAGTATTTGGGAAGTTTTGTGATCTTAGTTTTGATTTGGGCCTGCTAAAATCCTTTGAGAAGTTCCTAGCCAGTTTAGGTTAGGAAATGAGAAGTGAGGAGTTTAGTTTTATTGTTATTTTTAATTCTAGAGAAATAGTTAATAGAAGCTTAAGGACAGGTAATGACAGTAGCATCTTGTATTGATAGGAGCTTGCAGATTTCTGGCTACTAAAGCACACTGAAGAAATGGTATTGATATCACAGTTGGTTTTTTTCTTTCTTATTCCTTACTCTTTTCTTATTCTTTGGGCCATTGTATAAATATGTGCTTCAGAGCATGCTTACTTTATCTCAGGGATCAAGAAGATTACTGGTTAGCACTTTTTTGTTTTGATGTATGTTATACAAGCACCACTTGTCCCCAATTTCAGAAAAGGCAGTCACGAAAATTAAGATTGTTTCAGTGAAAAATTCAGCAAAATTTTTGCTTTCAAGTTTCTAAAATAAGATTCTTACAAAAAAGCCAGTCTTATTTTGTAGCCAAAAAGTTGTTGATTTTTGATTGTTTGTTTAGTAACTGCTCCTGCTTCCAGCTCCTCTGTACTTTTAAATCCAGTAGAAGTTGGGAGCACTTAGATATCTAGTATACAACGAAGGAAGGCAGTGCCAACTAATAGCAGAATTGGTTACTAACATGGCTTCAGTAAGTGATGATGTTGGACTCTGTCGAGTCACTTTTACTGTCTTGCTTAGGCCCCTTTGTGACCAGTTACAAACTTAAAAACTTTTCCCCCCAATTCTGGACTTAGGGTCCCTGAGTCTATACCAAGGAATGTGATTCTGCTTTTTTCCTGGGTCATGGTGTTGAACTAAATGCCCTATAAGCTTCAAAGCAGGTTGACTAAGTAAAATTCATATGAAAAAAAGCCATCCAGTTTTATAATTATAACAGACACTTAATTGAGTGTCTAATATGTGCCAGGCTATATATTTTAATAGACTTTATAGATTTTCTTATTTAGTTTAGATTAAGGAAAGCATTTCTGAGCTGAGAGAGTATCTAATTTGTCTATAACATGATATCTTCCGTTATTTTGAAAGTGTAACTGTCAAATGGATTTATGATTTGTTTCTCATAGGTTTCTTATGAGCATATAGAGGGAAATCTGTTATTTCCCTGGATGGAGAAAATAGTAGAGACTCCTTATTTTATAGACAGGTAAAAATTGTTTTGCCCAAGAAATCCTAAAAGCTAATGTTCAGGTGTATGTTAAAACTTTTCTTAAGAAATTTTTTTTTCTAAAATTTAAAAAACTTAATCTCCCTCCCCCTTTCTTCCTATGTTGTATTTACATCGAAAAGCTAGTTTGTGTTTTTAAAACAGTAAAAGTATCTGGCACAAAAGTGTCATTATGGGATTTTCCTCTTTATTGTCCATTTTAGTACAGAATTTTGGACTTGATTCCCAAATTAAGGGGGAAATGATATAAATTACTCTCCTATATATGTTAAATTAGATCTTAACGCCCTAAGAATGAAGACATTGTGAGTAGAGTGGCACAATAATAATATAGGGATTCTGGACTTAGATACAGGCCATTATTGAAATAATTTGAAATTAAGCTTTCAGACTTAGAGGAATATTTTGTGTTATAGATATTGTTTATTTCCTCTTTCAAGGAGCACAGTATTACAAGATACTATGTAATAAATTATATTTTTTATTTAAGTAGCTTACAAATGTCACTCAAGGCAAGACAAAATAAAGCAACTCTAAAGGTGTCGTCATTGCAGTAAGGTTTGTTCAGAGATACAGCATTAGAGTCTGTTTTTAGACACCATTTTATCCCTAGTGCTTGGCAGATAAGAGGCACTAAATAATGATGAGTGAATGAACCTAACTGATATGATTTAATTTAGCTAGCTTTCATTTATTCAAACATTGTCTTAGAACTATGTCAGGATTCAAACTTACCGGCACTTTTAAAAAAAACTTCATTATGTTATTAGCTATAAAAATAATTGTACTTTTTATTTTTAGTAGAGTCCCAGCTTCCTGAAAACATAAATGTGTTCTGGGGGTGGGGTGGTGGTATTGGGGATGAGGATGGGGAGGCTCTTGACACATCACTGTGGTTTAGTCAGGAGTTAGAAGGAAAGGGTAAGAAAACTTACTCGTTCCTAGTCTCTAAATGGGCATTACTTGTCTTATCATGGCTTCCATTATGATGGTAGTATACTGGTTAAGAGGATGGACAACAAATCAGAATTTGAATTTTGGTCTTTCCACTTAGCTGAATAATTTTGGACAGATCATTCAACATCTTAAGGTCTCTTTGTGCTTATCTCTAAAGTGGTGATAGGGACTTTCCTGGTGGACAGTGGTTAAGAATCTGCCTGCCAATGCAGGGGACACGGGTTCGAGTCCTGGTTCAAGAAGATCCCACATGCCACAGAGCAACTAAGCCCGTGCGCCAGAATGACTGACCTTGCACTCTAGAGCCTGTGAGCCACAACTACTGAGCCCACATGCCACAACTACTGAAGCCCGTGTGCCTAGAGCCCGTGCTCTGCAACAAGAGAAGCCACCGCAATGAGAAGCCCGCGCACCGCAACAAAGAGTAGCCTCCACTCACCGCAACTAGAGAAAGCCCGCATGCAGCAACGAAGACCCAATGCAGCCAAAAATTAAATAAATAAATTGATTAATTTAATTTAATTAAAAAATAGATAAAATAATAAATAAATAAATGGTGATAATTCCAATCTTAAGAAGCAGTTTAATATCTCCTAAAGCACTTAGCAGATTTGTGTAACAAATTGCTTTTGAAAAATGGAAGCTGTTATTTATATTACTTCTCTGACTTTTGGTCTACTTTACTGGCTTTTCTTCTAGCAGCTTTTTCAATGTGGGTATTTCTAAATGACCTTTTTTTTTCACACCCTGCAGTATATATGTATGAAAACATTTTACTTCCATGGCTTCAACTAAGTAATATACTATCAACCAAGTAATATACTAGATACTATACTATCTAGTAATATACTATCTGTAGTTACCCTTTGGACAGCTCCACAAGCTAAATACTAAATATTGTATCCAGTGTTGAATGCATGATTATCCTCCATTTTGTTTCTCTTCCGTGTTCTGTTTTGAGCCATCACCATTCACTTGGTTACCTAAACTAGAACCTTCGGAAACCCCTTTAACTTCTTTTATATAAATTTATTTTATTTTATTTGTGTATTTTTAGCTGCATTGGGTCTTTGTTGCTGCGCGTGGGCTTCCTCTAGTTGCTGCAAGTGGGGGCTACTTCATTGCAGTGCGTGGGCTTCTCATTTCAGTGGCTTCTCTTGTTGCGGAGCACGGGCTCTAGGCATGCGGCCTCGGTAGTTGTGGCGTGTGGGCGCAGTTGCTCTGCAGCATGTGGGATCTTCCCGGACCAGGGCTTGAACCCGTGTCCCCTGCATTGGCAGGTGGATTCTTTTTTTGTGTGTGTGTGGTACACGGGCCTCTCACTATTGTGGCCTCTCCCGTTGTGGAGCACAGGCTCTGGACGCACAGGCCCAGTGGCCATGGCTCACGGGCCCAGCCGCTCCGCAGCACATGGGATCTTCCCAGACCGGGGCACGGACCCGTGTCCCCTGCATTGGCAGGCGGACTCTCAACCACTGCGCCACCAGGGAAGCCCCAGCAGGTGGATTCTTAACCACTGCGCCACCAGCGAAGCCCTGTAACAGAGTTTTGATGATGTACTTTTGTGAAGAAGTATGTGTGTGTATCCTAATGGCAACTTTAAGAAATATTGGTTTTGACCAATTAAACTTTACCAAAATTCAAAGAATTTTAATACAGTGAGGACTAACTTGTATCAATATTCTTTTAAAAATGTATCTTCAACATTTAGTTAATATCTCTTCTACATGTAATAGTCTTTAATTCTGGCTTGAATAAAGAAAGTAAATATAAGAATGAACCCCTCATTAGAAGAAACAACTAAGCCTTGCTTTGATATATTTGAAAAGTATTTGAAATAGGTCAAGTGATGTCAGGGAATTGCATCAGCACTAATGACCTACCTAAACTGGTTTAAATCTTTTTATTTTTATTTTTAATTTTTACCATGCTAACATGAATACATGATAATGAATCGAATAGTCTAGAAGAATTTAGGATGAAAAGTGAGTGTATGTAATCCTACCCCACTCTCTCCCACCCTGGTCATATTTCTCAGGGGGAACTTCTGCTTTTAGTATATCTGGAGGTTACCTCCAGAACTATAAGGAATAGGCTAATTCTTTTATATATTCATTTGCCAACTTTAGACAGGATCTATTAATTCTTTGCTACAAAATATGAAGATTTAGCTCATTAAGTTTCCTCCCCTCATTTACCCTCTCCCTTCTTCCTGATGTTTGATAGTTTTTTTGTTAACATTTTTGGATCATTGGTTACTTCCTTTTTAAACTTTAAATAGTATAATTCTTTATATTTGTACTCTTACCCTTGGTCATTTATACTTTTATGTTGTCAAAATTGTTAATGCTTTCCTTTGGTTCTGTAATCAGGAAGTGTTCTGAGATTGAATTATATGCTGATTCTAAAAATTAAAATTAATAAAGACCTGAGTGTTCGGTTTGCATTGCTGCACTCCATTATCACACTTTGCACTTTCTTATAAGTCCAAATAATATAATATGTTTACATTATATGTATTTTCATATACGTAATATCATATATTTATTATCAAAGTGAAATGGATTCTCTCTTCCAGAATATTTCACAGTTAAATTTGTTACATAGATACATTGACTTTCTTGAATTAGTTAAGTGCCTTTATAGAATTTTAAAATTTATCCAGTCTAATAATCGTACCACCTTTCTGTAAGCTTTTTTTTTTTTTTTTTCTGGAGCCCACTTTCCTCTAACCCTCTGTCTTCTAACTTCCCTCTTGACAATTTGCATAAGCCTGCTGCATAGCTCTCATCCTGGGATGTATTTCTCTTTATTGTCCTGAGTGTAATGGATTTCACCTGAACTTTCACACTGAGTTTCATAGAGTTTGGAAATCCCCTGAAATTGTGTACGGAGTTCTTGTGTGAATGTAGTTTTCAGCTTTTGTCATGTTCCCAAGGGTGGTTCTTATGATCCCAAAACACATCTGTTTTAAAATCACCTTATGTTGTGAATCTTGCCCACTCTATATTCTAATCATACTAAACTGCAGTAATACCTTCTTCAGCTCAAGGATGCTGTCAGTTTTTCTGCAAATGAAATGGCCAATGAGCATTATACTGGGGTTTCATAGCATAGTCCCCAAGGAGATGCATTCCTGCCATTTGTAATCATTTATCCATTTTCTTCAAATTTCCTGAAGTTATATCTTGCCAGTTTTTCAGCTATCTTCCAAACGTTGTTAGCCAATCCTTTTGGCTGCAATGGTGATAATGATTTCCTTCATAATAGCAAAGGGTGTTACCAGTACCTAATCACCTGTTGATCTTTAGGTTTTGTTTTCTTGGTCATTTCTTTGAAGGGGCCTTTAGCCATTCTTAACCTGGTATCCTTTTGAGTACCTTTGACATGGTATCTTATTATTGTTTTTCATGACCAGTCTGGTTTTACCTGTTGTCAAATTAAAAGTTATTTGCCAAGATCCAAAATTGAAGACAGCGAAAGAAACTATAAGGGAATGAATAACAGATGTTGTAAAATACTTATTTTCTTTTGTTCTTCCTAGCACTCACTCATCTTGGCTAAAAATGTTTTAAATACGTACAGTAATGGTCTTTGGCCAAGAACATATAGGATAGTATACTGTGTTAGTCCTCATTGTCTGGTGTAGGATAGAATGTAGAAAATGGGGAAATATATTTAATTGCTTTATTTTATTTTTTTATTTTTTTATTTTTTTTTTGCTGTACGCGGGCCTCTCACTGTTGTGGCCTCTCCCGTTGCGGAGCACAGGCTCCGGACGCACAGGCTCAGCGGCCATGGCTCACGGGCCCAGCCGCTCCGCGGCATATGGGATCCTCCCAGACCGGGGCACGAACCCGTATCCCCTGCATCGGCAGGCGGACTCTCAACCACTGCGCCACCAGGGAGGCCCTAATTGCTTTATTTTTTAAAGAAATATTTTATTTTGGGAGAGTATACACTTTCATGGCCATTCTTTCTCTTGCCTCTGGGTCTTTTGTTTATGCTGTTTTTACTATCTAGAACGATCTTTCTCTCCCATATTCTTTCACTAGGATAATTTCTACTTGTCTTTCAGGTCTATCCTTAGATGTCACCATTCCAGAGAAGCTTTTTCTAACTCTTTCAAATTAGGTTAAGTGCTGCTTGTGTATGTTCTCATAGTCCTCTCTATTATTCATTTATTTATTTAAAACATTTACTGGGTGCCTTCTGTTAGCTAAGTCCTGTTCTGGGAGAGGGAATCCAGCAGTAAATAAACAAGTCACTGGGCTTTGTAGAGCTTACATTCTGCTGGACAGAGATAAACCAAAAAAAACCCCAAACAAACAAAAAAACACATAATGCCATATAGAGTTGAGTTCTAAAAAGAACAAAGAGTGATAGTGGGAAGATGCCAATTTACTTGACCTGAGGAAGGCCTTACTGAAGAGGAGGCAGTATAGCAAAAGATTTAAAGATAGGAGGGAGTGAGGTGAGCTGGGGGTGGAGCCTTCTGTGCTGAGGGAGCAGCAGTGGCAAAGGCTCAGGCAGGAGCGTGCCTGTCTTGTTCATGGAACAGGAAGTAGGCCATTATGAATAGAACAGAGTGGTTGGGGAAAGGGACTGGGAGATAGTGGTAGGAGATGAGGACAGTGATTGAAGGGGTAGACAGATGAGATACGGCTTCCTAGGACATAGTAAGGACTTTGGCTAATTACTCTTGAGTTGAGATGTTATTGGATAAGAGTGGTAGAGGAATGAAGTGATATACCTATGATCACTGTGGTTGCTGGATTGAGAAATAGTCTACAGGGGAACAGAAGTAAAAACAAACTGGTTAGGAAATTTGCAGTCATTGAGAGGAGAGCTGATAGTCGCTTGGTCTAGGGTGGTAGAGGTGAGAAATGTTCAGATTCTGGATGTTTTGAAGATAGAGCCTACGGTATTTGCCAATGTATTGGGTATGGGATATATAAGACAGTGAGAAATTTAAGACCCCAAGGTTTTTGGATTGAGGAAATATCAAGATTTACTGGAGTGAAGAAGCAAGAGGAACTGGTTTGGGGTGGGAGTATAGAAGGGATAGTACTCAGTAGCTTGATATTAGATATGTTAAGTTTGAGAGACCTACTAGAAGTCTGAGTGGAGATGTTGAGTAGCCAATTGTATATATAAGCCTAGGGCTCAGGCTAGCATTAAGCTGAGAATCAAGTTGAAGAGGAATTATTGAGAGAGAGGAGAAGGAGTGGAACAATCCTGAGGAGAGTGGGAGAGTGTATTGATGGTGAAAATGGCATAATGTTGCTACTCAGTTATATTTAATGATCGTGAATTCAGGTTGAGATGGAGTCAGCATAGACATAGGCTTTCTCCTGCTGTGGGTTTTATCAGGTAATTATGATAGAGGGAAAGAGGGACAAGGGAGTAATATAATGATGGAACAAAAGAGGAAACCGAACAGGAGAGGGTGTGTTTCAATAAAAAGTTAGTAGGGTGAATGAATAGGAGCTCCCTCCAAGCTCAAAGAATTGATGAAGGTAGGGTATTAAGAGGGTATTAGAGATACCAAGTGGGAAGTATTCTTCCATTGATGCCACTTCACGTTATCTCCAAATCTCCCAAGAACAACAGATGTCCAAAAAGGCCAGAAAGAAGTCAAGACAGCTTAAGCATAAACTTTATTCCTCTTTACAGGCCTACTGATTGAGGCAATTTAATATGAGCCACCACTCTCTGTCAGTATGTAATCAATTAACAAAAATAATCCCTGAGTGCTCTCTGAGTTTTAGGCCCTCCTTTAATTTTCCCCATCTTGTTTCTCATCTTCACCACCCTTAGAAGCTCTGACCTTTCTTGTTATGGTCTTTCTCATACTATTGTGTGTGTGAGTTTTTAAAAATTTTTTATAAACCTCTTTCATGTTATTACAAATTGGTGAGGGTCTTTGTCTTGAAGGGAAGGTGGGAATTAATCATTGTAGTTTTTCACCATCTTTGAACCTTACACTTAGAAGTTAGTGTGGTGTAACCAGATTCTAAAACTGGATATTTATCTAAAAAAAGTGAGAGTTACCTGTATATCTAGATATACAGTCCTCACTAGATTGTATGCTCATTTAGGGGCAGGGTCATCATTTTATTCATAGTTTTATCCCCAGCTCTTCCAACAGTGTCTGACAATATAATATCAGGTTGGGGTATTTGTTGACTAAATGAATAATATAATTGTTAACTAAATAATTGTTAACTAAATGAATGAATAATATTATTACAGTAACTTGTCTCTTTTTAGAGGTTACTTTTCATATCACAAGCCTCTCTGAATCACATCTGGGAGCTAGGAAGCAATACCACTAGTAGGAATCTGCTCAAGAAAAATGGAAGTACATTACATGTCCACACATAGATATGTTTATAGCAGCATTCATTGTTCATAATAACTTAAAACTGGAAATAATTCAAATGCCCATCAACTGATAAATAAAGTAAATTGGTAATGTATGCATTTAATGGAGTACTGTTTAGCAATTAAAAGAAACAAGCTACCAATACACGTTATAGCATGGATGAACTCCAGAAACATTAGGCTAAATGAAAGAAGCTAGATGTCGAAAGCTTATATATTATTTGATTTCATTTTATAGGGACTGTCTGGAAAAAGCAAATTTATCGAGGCAGAAAGCAGATCAGTAATTATTAGGGATGGGGGTAAGAATGGGA
Source organism: Mesoplodon mirus (assembly GCF_964341445.2). Taxonomy (NCBI): domain Eukaryota; kingdom Metazoa; phylum Chordata; class Mammalia; order Artiodactyla; family Ziphiidae; genus Mesoplodon; species Mesoplodon mirus. Next base: position 51,284,132 of record NC_138984.1, read on the forward strand.
TTAACTGTAAATAGGCACAAGGGAACTTTTTGGGATAATGGAAATGTTCTAAAACTGGGTAGGGTTGGTGGTTGCACAACTCTGTAGATATACTAAAATTATTTAATTGTTCACTTACTATGAATGAATTTTATGGTATATAAATTATACCTCAGTAAACCTGTAAAAACCCAATGATTTTGAGCAACCAGAAATGGTAGTTTATAAAAAATGAAGTTTATTCAGAAATAAGCTTTTTGGTTCTCACTGTGCCCAAGCTTGTTGAGTTTGCTTAGGTAAAATTGTTAACACGTATATTTTCTAATGCATTGTACCTTAAAGGGTATTCTCATCATGAGCAAATGGTAATTGATAGGAAGAGAAATAAAAACTTTAAAAAGTAAAAAGTATAGCCAGCAAGGACTGTTTAATGTTGGCATGTTACCTTGCACATGTCAGTAGCACCTGAGGCCACCTTGACATAATTAGCTCAGTATAATTGATTACAATTATGATATCTAATCAGTAAGAAAAGCCTGACTTATTTCTCTGTACCCAGGTTGTGAAAGCAAGCTAATCACATATCTGAAAGACTTTTAAAAAATATTATTAAAATTGAGTGTAAAGGGACTAACTTCATTTACATTTTCATTCATAATGGAAAATGGTACCATTATATGAGGTAAATTATATTTTCGTTAACACAGTGTGATATCTTTCATACAAAGATGTTAGATCTGACCGACCACACTATACTGGGGCATATATTTAGTGCTTTTCTGGTACTAATGATAAAATTAGTTTCATCAGTTTGCATGAATTTAACCATCTTGTGACCAGAAATCTTAGTTAAACTTCCAAGATTTTTCCTGGTGCAAGTTAATGTGCTCAGGTGGTGAAATAGAGATTATTTTAATTTCTTTTATTGAACTTTATATTAATCTTTGTTTCAGTTACCGAGTGCTGCATAACAGACCACCCCAAATCTTAATGGACTTAAAACAACAACAACTTATTTCATATTCTGGGGTTGATTGGGCAGTTCCTCTGCTGGTCTCACCAGCCTTAGGTCACAGCTGCGTTCATCTGGTGGGTGGTTGGGGCATGGGGCCTGTTGGGATAGAGGATGTGGAACCTTTCTTTCTGTGGGATATGTTAGCTTTCTCACACATGACACTTTAGGACAGTGTTCCAAAAAAGAACAAAATGTGAAGCTATAAGGCCTTGTAAGTTAAGAGTATCATTTCCGCTGCTTTCTCTTGGTCAAAGCAAATCACAAGGCCAGCTGAGATTGTGAGGGTGGGAAAATAAACTACATCTCTTGATGAGAGGAACAGTAAAGTCCTATTGCAAAGAGGCATGCATAAAACCTTTAATTTTTTTTTTTTGCCTTTCTGTTCTTTAAAAAACAAAACTCTTTGCTTTTCAGAATTAATTTAAACAGATGACAACAATATAAACTTGAAAAAGATCACTTTAGTATATAAAATGATGAGGTTGAATTAGAGTTCTTAGAAGCTTCAATCTGTGAGATTGATGAAGCTACAATTAAATAGAAGTATTTTCTGAGAAGAAAATAGCCTTAGCTTTGCTTATCCCTATACTACTTTTGTCATGGTGTGGCAACTTGAATTTTAAAGTGTATTGAAGAGGTGTTTTGAACTTTGAAATCTGATTGACCTGGATTAACAACTTACCCTTTTCTAGTCTGTTTCTATATCTGGAAAATGAGGATAAAAATATACCATGACTGGGAAGATGAAAAAAATTCTGGAGATAGGTGGGTGATGGTTGCACAGCAATGCAGATATATTTGTACGTGTGAACTGCACACTTATAAAATATGGCTATAATGGTAGACTTTGTTATGTTTTACCACAATTTAAAAAATGAACCTTGCAAAGTTATCATGAGGATTTAGTTGAGTAACAAATATTAAACATTCAGTAATGCTTATTTACTAGGCAAGTGTTAGGATAACTTTCCCTAAAATTTATTTTCTACCTTTCGCTCAGAAAAATGCATTTATGAAATATTGAATGCCAATAGAATCATTTGTATATAATAAAATGAAAGTTCGACAAGGTCCCATGAACCTTTTTAAAAATGACTAATCTTTGTGTTAATTTGGATTTTCATATAATCTTAGGAGATTTGCTTATATTTGATATGAATATGTCATTCTCTTTAAATGTTTCTCATTTCTTATCCTGTAAGGACATAATGAAGTATTTTATCCAACAGGGATTTATTCAAGGGACTAAATCACCACTCTGTGTTAGGATACATAAACTCATTTGAGACATGAATTGATACCTGATATTGCATTCATTGATAATTAGTACAATTTAAAAGTTGATTCTATGACTTATGTTGAGAAACTTGAAGATCATTTATTTATTCATTTAAAGTGCATCTACTGTGTGCTAGTATTCTAGACCTTGGATACAATAGCATGAAATAATACAAACCTCCTTGCCTCTGGAATTTCAATTCAAATTAGGATGTTAGACAACAAACAACTAAAGTGAATAAATATGTACTTTTATTTGGAGATGAGTGGTAGGAAGAAATAGAAAGCAGGATGAGGAGTAAGAGAGTAACGTGGGTGAGAAGACTATTTTAGGTAAGTGCACAACAATGGCTTCTCTGAAGAGAAGTGAAGTGAAGGACTGAGCTATGTGAAGAAGTAGAGAAGAGCATTCCAGACATGATAAAGAGCAAGTGCAAAGGCTCAGAGGTGGGACCAACCTTGGTGAATTTATTTGGTGAACATAGCACGCAAACCAATATGACAACTACTGAGAGAGGCTGGAGGAGCATGAGGGGAGATGAAGTTGTAGAGACAGGCAGGGGTCCTATTCAGGTTTTATTCTGAGACTTTGGTAAGGACTTTGTATTTTAAGTGTGATGGGAAACTATTTTAAAACTTTTTTAAAACCCTTTATTTTGAAATAATATTAGACTAAAACAAAAATAATACAGTGAGTTCACGTATACCCTTCACCCAGTGTTAACATCTTGTATAACCTTCATTGGAATCATCTCTTCAGGGTAGTGTGTTACCTTATAATGTCCACTCTCCTGCTGCTACATGGAGAAGACTGAAGAGGCAAGAGCAGAAGTACAGAGATCAGTTAGGAGGCTTCCGTACTATAGTTAGTATTCCACATGAGTGTTGATGAGTAGAGTGGTGGCTGGGCAGTTCCTTAAAAGAGGTTTACACAAATAGCCTCTCAGCACTCTTATTTTAAAAAGCCTGGTTTAGGGACTTTTCTGGTGGCACAGTGGTTGGGAATCCGCCTGCCAATGCAGGGGACACGGGTTCAAGCCCTGGTCCGGGAGGATCCCACATGCCGTGGAGTAACTAAGCCCGTGTGCCACAACTACTGAGCCTGCGCTCTAGAGCATGCAAGCCACAACTACTGAGCCCTTGCACTGCAACTACTGAAGCCCCCGGGCCTACAGCCCGTGCTCAGCAACAAGAGAAGCCACCACAATGAGAAGCCCACGCACCGCAACAAAGAGTAGCCCCTGCTCGCTGCAACTAGGGAAAGCCTGCATGCAGCAATGAAGACCCAATTTAGCCCCCCAAAATAAATAAATAAATAATAATAAAATTAAATAAAAAAGAAAGAAAAGCCTGATTTAGAATATCATACTAAGAAATTGAACAAAGCCTTCCCTGAACCAAACTTGGTTGTTTTTTAAGAGGAACAAAATACTAGCATAGTTTAGGTCAAGAAAAATAATTTATTATGCATAAGCAGTTTCGATGATGAAAGAATATTTGAAATGGGTGAGTAAAGGACTTCAGTCACTTTCCTTTATGTTGAAAATCTGTGAGTTAGCTCTCCTAGTCATTGGTTCCTTATTGTAATTTGCTAGTATCTTTTCTTTGAAAGAATGAAAGCTAGTAAATACTAAATTTCAATCAGTTTTTTAGATACTTATATTTTGTGTAGAAAATGCTTAATTGTACAAAGATTAATTACCAAGAACTTTCATTGCAAAGATATGATCTTATTTTGTGATCTGCATGGCTATTTATCCTGTTTATTTTGTTTCTACACATTTTACTTAAAATTTAAGAATAATGATCCGCAGTTAGAAGCTTTAATGAAAGCATTGTACAGGTATTTTGCTCATATAGTTAACCCCTGTATCCATTATATGCTTTTAAAGTGTTAGCGAATATTGATAGAATGATTTCTCAAAATTGTACTTTTCTAATGTTCTGTTCTGTAGCATCAAACAATCTATTACTGATCTATATTCTTAAACCATTTCCTACTTTTTATTTACTATAAAACAAAGAGATAATGGGAAAAAAAACTTGTTCTGGATGTTGAACCTAGAAGTTAAATACTTTTTGGTAGTGTCTGCTCTACTTCACTTTAAAAACTAAAATGGAACATTTTTTTGCAGCTGAAGCCCAGGAGTTGTAGACACTTTTATTCTTTGTTGTTATAGTTGAACTTTCATGCAGAACTTTATAGAATTTATTTTCATTAAATAGGGAACATAATTGTAACTATTTGTAGAGACGTTGAGGGGATTTTGTGAAATACTTGTATGTTATTTGGAGCACTGCCTGACAAAGAGAGCATGCTCAGTTAATATCAGGTCTTATTAGAAGCACTGTGAGTAGCATTGGGATTATTTAAAACAGCTTTATTCTTGCTTATTTTGGAGAAGTGGTCTGTGAGCATCTTCTGTTATTCACTTAATATTTAATGAGCAGCTCCTGGGTGCCAGGCACTGTAAAGTGTTCTCATATATATTATCTTGGCTAAACTGCCCACATCAGCTCCCATTTTGATAATGGGGGTATTAGCCGTGATTTCACAGTAAGAGGTGGGTGTCACTTGCTAAAACATGTCATCTGACACTGACATATAAAGGTCTTTTAAAATTGTCCTGATCACTCATCTGATAGATGTTTATATTGTGTACTTCTTTATGTGCAGAGCTGTTTGATATGGGCTGTGGAGTTTGATACACTGTCTCATAGTGTTGGAGGTAACTGATATAAGGTAGAAAGTGATATTATTAGAAATTATACACATTTAGAGTAGGGAGGTGTTATTTGCATTGAGGGAAAAAGTTCAGTCAGGGATGTTTTCTTGAAAGTCAACATTTAAATTGAGTAGTTTAGGAGTAGTAGGATTTGGACACACATGAGTGGTGGAATTTGGACATCTCAAGAGAGGAAACAGTAAAGAAAACATGAGATGTGTATAGAAAATAGTGAATAGTTTGTTTTGGCTACTGTGTATAGTGTGTGAATGGATGTAGGGGAAATTTAGATTGGAAACGTAAATTAGGACCAAATTATGTACGGTCTTAAAAACTTGAGTAGTTATTTTGAACTCAGATATCCTTTAGTTCAGTAAATTTGTTTTAGCCAGTGTAGAGGCTAGTTACATACAATTTGGGGGGAAATAAAATTGAATGAGAAATTGAGACCATAATGAGATTTTACTATTAAAAAGGAATATGGGGGGCATGTGGAATGGTAGAAAGAACACTTTATTAGGAGCATGGATATGAAATTTCTAATCCTGGCCTTGTCATATTAAGTAGTTATATAACCTTGGGAAGATTCTTTTAAGTTCTGTGAGCATTAGCTTCTTAATATGCAAAATGAGAATTTGTATAAAAGATCCTTAAGGCCCATAATAAGGTGGTGACTGTGTCATTTTTTGTCCAAACTACGACACTGAAATTGAAAGGAGGCACTATTAATAATTAACCCAGTAGCAACCAAATTATACTTTTGCTTTTTATCCTATTATATTATGAGTTTACTTTCACCTGTTACCTTGCAAAGTTCAAATTTAAAGTACTGAAAAGTAGGGGAAAGGATTAAGACATCAATTGTAAATGTTTAATGTTATTGAACAAGGTAAAGGTAGTATAATCTGAGGAAACAGAATCATTTAAAAAGGTGTCTGCTTGATGTTGTGAGTGGTAATGATTAAAAGTGTGCATATAAATATAGAATTGTTTTGAAACATATATTGTTCAAAATAAAGTCAACTACTCCCACAGATAAAGCTAGAACAGTTACATACATCACTATAAGTATATATCTCAGTTTGCCTGGTATACAGGGGAAGTAGAGATACTTCGTTTACGCTTTTTTACATGTCCTCAGGGACTGCCGTGTCTAGGGCGCTTTATAATAGTTGGGTCTACCAGAATGCTGTGCTTGCTGTTTTTTAAATAGTCTTCTAATAGTTTTCTTAATCTCCTGATGTTATGCTCACTATTATAAATTTTCTGACTTATCATAATGGTTCAATACAATTATGTGTAGAGGCACCTCTCCCCCAACACTCCTGTGTAGGTATAAGTAAGAACTGATTGAGGGCCTCAAAACTGTATGGGCTTCGATAGCAAGTTTGATATTTTGAATCACTTTCTCATATTTTCTGGTTTTCTCATGTTCTAGGTGAATTATTTTATATTTAATGTGCATTCAGATCACCTGGGTATCTTTTTAAATGGCAGATTCTGATTTGGTAGGTTTGAGGTGGGCCTGAGATTCTGCTCTTCTAACAGAAGTGGAAGATGTGGAAGTTTCTATTCTATAGACTACATTCAGAGTATCAGATAGGTTCTAGATGTTTTTCTGGAATTCTGGCAGACTTATGATATATGATGTTAAATATGGCTGGATTCTTTCAGAAATTATATTAATAGTTGTTTTAAAGAGAAAACTTAGGACTTTTATAAATTAATAATACAGTTGATTGAAATAATATTTGTCTTTTGTATTCACATTTCCTTCTTCATATGTTTACCAGTGTCTTAACTCTAGTTTTGCTTCTTTCTCATTTCTTTTTTGTTGTTTTGGTTTTTGCTTTTCTTTAATGTATTATTGTGTTTTGTGGATCTGGTCAGGGAACCGTTACTGTATTTTATGTTTGTATCTACATTTTATTTTGCATGCGTAACGTGGCTTTGCCTGGATGTTCTTTTTGGTAAGTTCCAAATTTATAAAGCATCTTGTTTTTTGTAGTGTAAATTATAATGTTTTTCACCTTCTTTTCTCCCACTTCTAGTAATGTGGTCATGCTCTTGAGTTGTTTTTAGTTTTTTTAAAGAGTTCATTTGATAATTATTTTTTCCTAACACTTTCCGATTTTCCTTAATAGTAGTGCAGTTTGGTACTAATCTGCTTTGATTCGTTTTATAGCCTCACAATGTCAGTTGCTGGTCACTATTAGCAGTTGCTGTCTCAAGTATTTTGGTTTTTTAAAAGAGCCTTAATCATCTAGAAATATTGTCCTAAAAGCTTGTGCTTCCATTTAGCAATCATAAAAGAAGATAGTTTGTAGTAAAACTAAATAATTTTGTTCTCAGTAAACAATGCACTCTAATTTTGTTTTCACAGCAACAGCTTGCACAACTACAGAAAGAAAAATCAGAGATTCTGAAAAATCTGGCATTATATTACTTCACATTTGTAGATGTTATGGAATTTAAGGTATGTATTTTAATGTATAGAATTTAACATTTCAGAGATAGATTGATATTTGTTAATCATATAAATTGTTCTGTCACTTGTAGATAATTAGAATTCTTCTAGAACAAAAATTCAAAATACATTTTATTTGTGTGTGTTTTCTGAATTTAGTAGTATTCATATAGGTAAAAGGTTTAAATAAACTTTTATTTTCAGGACCATGTTTGTGAATTGCTGAATACTATTGATGTTTGCCAAGTCTTCTTTGATATTGTAAGTATTATTTTCAGAAAAATTTCCAATTCTTCTGTCTGTTTCTAGTAGAACTAAGGGAATCAAATGCTTTTCTTTAGAGAAAATTTAAATGATTAGTATATAAAGTTTCAGCATTGTTAATTTGGCTCGTATTTTTTAAAGTAAGGAGTTATACTATATTTTCGCTTATTTATTTGATTGTCATTGAATATAAATCTTATACATATTCGGAAATAGTTGTTAATTTTAGTATTTATTTTAATAGGCCCAATTTTAAAAGGTTACACAAGTAATCCTTTTCTCTATAAAAAGCATACTTGATAAAAATCTTTCTTAATAAGTCAATTTCTAGATATAGGAAGTCAAAGTGAAAAACGTCTCCTGACTTAATGGTGAACTTATTTATTTATTTAATACTCCTTTTTTCTTGCTTAGTGAAATTTGCTTTCATGTTTATTATTTTTCTGGTTTTGGTTATTCTTTTAAACTGTTAACAGTTTGAATAGGGTGATCACAGACTCTGTTTCATCCATAAAATTGTGTCACAAACACAAAACTATTATCTATAACTCCCAAATTTTAGGCATGTTTTTGGTGAAAGGAATTAGATAGAATTTCAGAAATGGGGATAAAACAAATAACTATAGAAAATTATTAGCTTTCAGTAGCTGCCATGAAGATTTTTGTGTGTGTGCTTAAAAGTTTGTGAAATAGGAAGGAGTTGAACTTAATGTTTTTTTTTCCCTAGACTGTAAACTTTGATTTAACAAAGAACTACTTAGATTTGATCATAACGTATACAACACTAATGATACTGCTGTCTCGAATTGAAGAAAGGAAGGCAATCATTGGATTATACAACTACGCACATGAAATGACCCATGGAGCAAGGTAAACCTGCATTATAAAAATCTGTGTGAAATTCCCAATTAATTTTATGGCTTACAACTCAGTGATATTTGATATGTCTGTTTTAAGTGACCGAGAATACCCACGTCTTGGTCAGATGATTGTGGATTATGAAAACCCTTTAAAGAAGATGATGGAAGAATTTGTACCCCATAGCAAGGTAAGAGCTGGTTTTTAGGGGTGCTTCAATAGGCATATGAGATAGCTTAAGGGTGGATAGTTAGAGTGATAAACTACTTTTAAGAAAGAAAATTATAATGAGATGTGAGTAAAAGCTATGCATGGTTTTATCTAATTGTGAACCAGAGAACTCATTAATTAGATTCAGAATAGTGAATAGAGACTCAGGAATATATTGATCCATTGTAGTTTTTAGGTTCAGTATAGTGTATAGAGACAGTGAAGTTTAGTATTTGAGAATGTCTATACTCATATCAGATTGCTTGGGTTCTAATCCCAACTCTGCCAATTACAGTGTAATATTGGGCAAGTTACTTAACCAGCTTCAGTGTACCTCAGTTTTCTTACCTGTAAAAGTGCAGTATTAAATGAGTTACTTTGTAAAGAGTATTTAGGTACATAGTATTTAATAAATTTTAGCTATATTATTATAATTTAGCCTCTTAATGAGAGAAATACTACAGGAATTTTGTGATAATTTGGCATGTCTTTTATGGTATATTAAAAAAATAGTTCTTAATGAAATAGTTTTGGTTTAGAGTCTTGCCTTTATGGCTTCTCTGAGGGAGGGCTAGTTCCTAAGCACATCAAGGAAATTTACAGGTATCCTCATTATTTATAGATAAGGAAATTGAGGCTGGAGAAATGATATGATGAAGTAAGCCATTTGGTAGCAGTAGTGGCAAAACTAGAGCTAAAACCCAGGATATTAGAATCTTGGCCCATTGTTCTCTTTGAATGATGAGAGTTAGACTTTTTTTTTTTTTAATTTTATTTTTGGCTGCATTGGGTCTTTGTTGCTGTGTGCAAGCTTTCTCTAGTTGCGGCAAGTGAGGGCTACTCTTCGTTGCGGTGCGTGGGCTTCTCATTTCGGTGGCTTCTCTTGTTGCAGAGCATGAGCTCTAGGCACGCAGGCTTCAGTAGTTGTGGCACACGGGCTCAGTAGTTGTGGCTCGCGGGCTCCAGAGCGCAGGCTCAGTAGTTGTGGCACACGGGCTTAGTTGTTCCACGGCATGTGGGATCTTCCCACACCAGGGCTCGAACCCATGTCCCCTGCCTTGGCAGGAGGATTCTTAACCATGGTGCCACCAGGGAAGCCTGGAGTTAGACTTCTTAGTAATACAGTATTTTGTATGAATCTACGCTTTTTTTTTTAACATACAGTTGACAGCAAGAATTTTCCTTCAGTTTTCTTACTCCCATGAAAATTCTGAAGATGCATTTCCAGTTTAATTTCTTTGCATAGCTGTATTATACCTACAAATTTATGTAGGTTTAATGTCTTGGAGTTAGTTGAATCATTAGTTTGAAAGAGGCTAGTAGATGACATTAGTTTTGAAGTAAAACTCAGCATTGTAGATGAAAGTGTCAGGATTCCTCAAAGTGCTGAGCAGATCATTGTTGTCTGTCTCTCTGATTTTGATAGTCCTTTTTCCTCACCTAGAAATGTCTTCCCTACTCCTTTCCTATTTTTTCTCTGGATCTGTTTCTAACTTCTTGCCAATCATGTATGGCCTTGTTTTTAGTTAGCCACTTCAAATTTGGTTCTTTTCCCAGTTAGTTGATGAAAATTTCTTTTAAAGGCTGTTGGATCTCTATTTAAGTTCTCCATAGCCATTAGCATATATTAGACAATTAATAATTACTTGAGAATTGTCCATTTGGATTAGACCAGTTTTTCCTAATCTTGATTTTTCCGATGTTCTGTGATATCTCAAGGTTTTGATAGAAAGACCATCATGTATTTGCTAGGATTTGTTAAAATTCAGTTAATTTAATTTAAAAAGCTATTCTGAATCACTTGGTGGAGTGTGATAAGAACAGATTCCTGGGCTTTACTCCCAGAGGTTCTGGTTCAGGCAGAGCCCTGGACTCTCTTTTTCTGAACAGACTTCCCTGGCAATTTATGTGCAGCCAGATTAAAGAACCACTCTTACAGAATCTTTAGGAAGGAGGGGTGAATAGCAAAGAATAGTTAAAAGCAAGCAAGAATCAGATGAGATGAAAAATTAAATACCTAGATGATAAAGCTATAATTAATAGACCAAATGGCAAATAGAAGTTAAGTAATTTATTAAGATAAAGTACAGTGTGTTATTTTTTGTTTGTTTGTTTTATTTTTTTATTTTTATATTTTTAAATTTTTTACAGTGTGTTATTTTTAGAAGGCATTCTTTGAAGAAATATGAAACATGTTGAGCTCTATTAACACTTGGTCATGTAACCTTAATGTCTTTTTCTTTCAGTGAGAGCTATTGAGTAGAAAGTGATGCACAAAATGATTACCCTAGACTCTCTACCCTTTTTGAAATAAAGATCTCAAGGTTGCCAAACATTTTCACCTTAAGAAAGTAACATGATTTCTTGAGCTAAGCTTTTGCTGAGGAATGCAGAATCTATGTAGCTTCATGAAGTTAAAAAAAAAAAATCTAGAGGAGGATAACTGGAACCCACCTCAAATATTATATGGAGCATAGTTGTAATTACGCTCTTGTTGTTTTACGATGATACAGTTAGAAACACACAGCAGTTGTGGCTGGAATTTAAATGGAAATTGAAAAAAAAAACGATTTTATTCCTCAACTTTCTTTTTTTTCTATTTAATTAGTCTCTTTCAGATGCACTGATTTCTCTTCAGATGGTGTATCCACGAAGGAATCTTTCAGCTGACCAGTGGAGAAATGCTCAATTATTGAGTCTCATCAGTGCACCCAGTACAATGCTTAACCCTGCACAGTCTGATACTGTATGGTTCTGTATTTTCTTTTTTGAATGAAAATAGTAAAGTTGATTTTTTAAAAATCAGTTAAGCAGTGCTATTGCAGTTTTTCTTCTAATTAGTATTAGCCTGTCAGTGAAGTTTATTTATTGTAAAATGCTTAGTATTTAAATCATACCATTTAGTTTTTGTATTTCTAGATTCTGATGCTAAGTTAGCAAAATTAGTAGTACGAGTATTTTCTTTTAAGGTTTAAAAATTTGCTTTGCCTTATTATGGTAGAAAATTTGGAAGATTCAGAAAATTATAAAGAAGAAAACAAAAATCATCCCAAATCTCACCAACTAGAGAAAATCGCTGTTGTATTCTGTTACATTTCTTTTCAAGCTTTTTTCTGTGTATATGAACATAGATGTTATGCATATGGAGAATATACACACATAATTACTGATTTGAGTGAGACAGTGAACATCGAGGTACATAAATCTTTTCTTGACTAAAATTTTATCCTTTGGAATACTGGAAACTCTGCAATAGACTTGGGAAATTTGGAAGTAGTCATTTATCAGATTGAAAACAATTTAGCAACAGTATTTTTTAAAGAGAAGTTTCAGGGTGTGTAAATGTGAAAGAGGCACAGCTTTCATTGTCCTTTATGGACTGCAAGTGTAAATATAGGTTATAAAACTTTCGTCCAACTTTTCAAATATGTTATGGTGGTATTTGAACCAAGAGTTGAGTAGTCAGACTTCTCAGGAGGAAGAGAAGGAGGAGTGACTCAATACAGAATATTTTTTAAAGAATTTCTTTAAGCCACAAATTTATATTTTCTCTTTTTAAGATGCCTTGCGAATATCTCTCTTTGGATGCCATGGAAAAATGGATTATCTGTAAGTAAAATTGGTTAGTTTTTGATTACCCCTCAGGTTTAAGTTTTAGAGAAAAATAACAGGTAACATGTATTACTTTTGTGCCAAGCACTGTGCTAAGCCTTCTATGTACATTACCTCATTCAATCCTTATACTCACCCTGTTAGGGTAGATGGTCTATTTTATAGATGAGGAATCTAAAGTTTAGTCCACACAGCTAGTAAGTGACAAAGACAGAGAACCCACACTAAGTCCAAGGCTGATGGTCTACATTATATTTCCTTTCAACACAGCCATCCAAACTAAATTTTTATTTTATTTTTAATGATTTTCTTCATATTGCATTTATTCAGTTATGGTTTTTGGTCTTAATTTACTTTAGTATATGTAATAGATGACTCATGTTTGCATGGGAGATAAAATTACTTGTTTGCACTCCTAGGAAGTTCACAAACTATGGGAGAAATAGACACACAGATATAATGTAAATGAGAATTGCTATAATATTTTTTCTACCACCCCAGGTCCACTGGCAGAGGGGAATAATTTTGAGCAGTTTGTGCTTTTTATTTCTTATAGTTCTTGTTTCTTAATTTATTAACATTTAGGTACTACTTGATGACTTTTTATTATACTGTTTCTAAAACTGGTGAAGGACCAATTTTTCTTTTTTAGTGATTTTTAGATTGATACTTTTATAAAATACAGTGGAACTGAATTACTGGAATTATCAGAAATAAAGTAATAAGCAAAGACAAAATAAAAGCCCACATTTTAATTATTAGATTCAATTTAATCTAACAATTTGATTGTTATTAGGTTTCTACTTATAAATTGCTGTCAATGAAAAGTTTTCTGAATGAAAGTTTCTAAATACTCTCAGTTCTCTACTTAGTCTCAGTATGCACTGGCAGTTTGAGTAGCACTGTTAGTATGAAAGAGGAAGAATTTAGCACACACTCCCTGCCCTTAGCCGTTTTTATTAATTATAATTTTTACATTGATCAGGTTTGGATGTTTATATTTTCTTTTATAATGGTAGTTAAGGTTTTCGTGCTTTGTTGATTTAAAAACACAACTTTCAGAGTATTGATTTTGCTCAAAAGTATAGTGATCCTTGACTGTTTTATGTTTATGAATGTGTGGATAAAGAACTAGTGTGATTAGTAGAGTTAGGTGGCATGAGTGACCTCTAGCATTAAATAGGACTGTTTCCCCGCAGTCTTTACCTTAAAAGGGAATGCTGAATGCAGACTTTGTGTAATGATCAGGGATGTGAGTCAGAAGGCAGACTACCCTAAGGGGAGGATACCTGGGCATGGAAAAGGCAAACAGATTTGGGATAACCACAATTGCCAAAAGTAAGGAATGTTTACTCAATTTTGCTGCTTTCATTTATTTGAGCCTTGAGTAGAATTAATAGAATTAGGTCAAACTGTGCACTTCTCTTTGACACCAATTCCCACTCTAGGACTTTCTATAGAAGATGGTCTACTTTCTTTAGAGCTTTGCTCTAGATTAGTTCAAAGGCTAGCAGCATCACCTAGGAACTTGTTAGATATGCAGAATATTGATCTCTACCCTAGACCTACTGAATGAGAAACTCTGAATGGATCCCAGCAACCTGTGATTTAATACGCCTTCCCAGGGATCCTGCTAGAAAGCTGAAGTTTCAGAGTCACTTGTCTAGATTATAGCCTAGGACCAAGCATTGTTGAGGGTCTGGAATGTTGAGGACCCCGCTCTTTTGAATGCAGTTACACAATAACTTATCCTGATATTCTTTTCAGGGTCAGTTCTTAATCTATTAATTACACTAAGAGGACTCCTTGGGAAAGACCTCTTTTTAAATTGATAGTACAGTCTTTCTTTCTTCAAAGATTTTCTCCAACTTTCTTGTCTAGTATTGGTCTTCTATCTTGTTTTCTAATATTTTTATGGCTTAAACAATTTTTTTTTCCTGTCCTTTTATTGAGACCTTAGTGGGGAAAGGAGGTTAATGTGTGCTTCAATTAATAAATTGTCTTCCTAATCTTGGGCTATTTTAAATTAATTTACCTTTTATTGATCTTAGCATAAGCAAATGAATATATCTTAATGTATAATGTGACTCATATCTTAAAAAAGTAAAATATACCCATAATGAAACTGATAATATTCTCAGAGAAATTTTATTATCAACAGCAATCTTGTGAATCTAAGTATACATTGAGGTACAAGGCACTAAGTGAAATTTCATTGTACTAAGGGGATTAGAGTATAAAAAGTCAGTACATGGGATTTCCCTGGTGGCACAGTGGTTAAGAATCCGCCTGCTAATGCAGAGGACATGGGTTCGAGCCCTGGTCTGGGAAGATCCCACATGCCATGGAGTAACTAAGCCCGGGCACCACAACTACTGAGCCTGCTCTCTAGATCCCGTGAGCCACAGCTACTGAGCCCGCGTGCCACAGCTACTGAAGCCTGTGTGCCTAGAGTCCATGCTCCGCAATAAGAGAAGCCATTGCAGTGAGAAGCCTGCGCACCGCAATGGAGAGTAGCCCCCCCACTCACGGCAACTAGAGAATGCCCGTGCACAACAATGAAGACCCAACGCAGCCAAAAATAAATAAATAAATAAACAAATTTATTAAAAAAAAAAAAAAAAAAAGTCAGTACACGAGGCAAAAATTTTTACAAAACTTCTTTTAAGGATTTTTAAAATTTTCATACAGTATGTTCTATGTCTTTGGTTACGTACTAGATCAAATAATTAGGCTTGCATTTAGGGGCTCTGTTGTATGAAAAACATCTTAATATATTTCAGGAAATTTAAGGAAGTTCAATGTACTTCTGTATGTATGACTTCTCAATATATGCTTAAGAGTTACCTTGCTTGTATAGTGACCCTTTAAAAGGAAGTTTGAGCTAAGAATAAAAGACAAATGGCAAGTTAAATGTTAACGATTCAGGAGTTTAAAGATGAGAGTGACTATTGAGAATCAGAGGGAAATCTCACAGAAAATAGGATTGAATTTGTAACTGGCCAGTACGGTACCTAGTTTATAATACGCACTCAGTAATGTTGAAGGAATGAAAGATGAGGTTTTATGGCCTAGAATAGAGCGCTAGGGAGGACATCAAATGTACAGCATTACACATTTAAGTAGGATTTCTAAATTAGATGACAGAAGGTAAAAGATACTCCAATTCATATGATAGAGAGCAGCGTAATATATTGAAAGAATATTGGACTTTAACAGTAACTGCTTGAGGCAAAGTCTAGCTCTAATACTTTATTAGTATAACTTTAGTCAAGTCATTGACCTTCATTTCTTCAATTATAAGAAAAGGATACCACTGGTTCTTTCTACACTATAGGATAATCATGTCAAAGGACTTATTTAGTAAAAACTACAATTTGCTATGAAAATGTGAGATGCTATTTAATTTCTTCTAGAGATTTAGCAGAGTAGATTAGCTTTCTTTTTCAGTTTTTGTAACAACTGTAATGATTATTGTATTATGTGTAAATTGGTAGCTTCTGATCTCTGGCTTAAAGTATCTTTTACTCATTTTTTAAAACCACTTCCTTCTCAACCCAGAAGTGACATTTTTTCCCATTTCATCAGTGTAGGTTCAAAGCACTGGTTTTGCAGAGTACAGAAAATTATAATTGAAAAAGAGAAATATTGCTGGCATCTCGTATGTATATGTATTATTGTCACTTAAAAGCCTCAGTTTAGTGATTTGTTAATGTTCCTTTACTTTTGAAAAGCTACTCTGTAACTGAAATAATCTAACTTTGGAATACTTTTATATTTGCACTTCTTTTTCATTTGTTTAAAGTTGGATTTATTTTGTGCCATGGGATCCTAAATACTGATGCAACAGCACTGAACCTTTGGAAGCTAGCTCTTCAAAGTAGCTCTTGCCTCTCTCTCTTTCGGGATGAAGTTTTCCACATTCACAAAGCTGCGGAAGACTTATTCGTAAACATACGAGGGTATGGCATTTTCAATTTCTTTGTCTTTTTTGGAGAAGAGTAGTGACTGGAATATCTATTAAAATTTTGGAGATAGAGAAGGATCATATTATACCAGAAGATATAGCCTATACCAACTTACCAGTCACACCAAGTTGTTTTTAGCAATGATCCTGATATTTTTTACAGGTAAGTCATAGGTTAAAAAATCTAGTGTTCCTGCCCTTTCAAAATGTACATTCTAGGAGAAAGAAGATATGCACTGTTTTGCATATTGTAATATGGTTTTAGACATAAATATTACTAAAAGGACAATGTACATTTTAAGAGCTGAAATTTTTAGAAGTGCTATTTTACAAGTGTATTTTAGAATATCTTGCATTTAGAAAAGTATATGAATCAATCAAAAACACTTCATTAAATTATTATAACAAGTACAGAAGTCAAGACACTGCAAAAAGGAAATCATGTTTCCTTATAATAAGGAAGTATTCTAAGTGATTCATTCCCTGTAACACAAATGATCCTCAAATTTGTTTTCTTGGAATTTTTAATGCCTGCATTTGTTGAATTCAGACTTGGTTATAAAATGTTTTGAAATTAGGAGCATCTAAAATATCCTGGGGTCCCCCAAACCTGAAAATATTGAATAATTGTGTTGGGTTTGTCAGCTTCATAGAAGTGAGATTTACCTACATTTATTTCATATCCAATTCAGTAATGTCCTAAAGAAATTGAGATTTTAAAAAATCTATTAGTTATTAAAACATAAAGCTATGTCTAGTACTGACAGTTTAAGCCACTATACTATCTCAAATTTTAGTGTGCATGTGAAGTACCCTGGGATGCAAATTAAAATCCAGGTTCCTGGGCATCACCTCTAACCTTCTGTATCTCCTTTATCTGTATCTTAGAGAGATTAAAGAAATCTGCCCTTCCCCCACCCCCCGTAGTTTACTGAGGTAAATTTACAAACAGAAGAATGCATAAATTTTAGGTGTACGGCTCAACAAGTTTGCATATGAATACTCTTGGTGACCACTTAGATGAAGATATGGAATATTTCTGTTATCCCCAGAAAATTCTCTTGTGCCTCTTTCTGATCAGTACTGCCACCCCTGATCCCTCTCCCTCTAGCCTTCTCAAGTGATCACTGTTTTGATTTTGTCACCATAAGTGATTCTGACATTCTCATGCAGGTAATCTCTCAGTCATAGTATGAGAAACAGTACCCTCTGTATTTTTCAACTCTTAGTTCACCTTTTATTATATAGGGTGGAGTACCTGGAAATATCCTGTGTCGTTGTGGGCGTTGTCATTTTCTGATTGATTCAGTTCAAAAATCCTGAAACTTACGTGATGTCATAGCATACTGACATCCTTTCTGTGGAATTATATTTAAATATATGTAAACATTTAGAACCAGACAGTCTCCATATATTGAGTGAGCATATGGTACATATGGTACAGATAAGTTTAATGGCATCATGAAACCGATTGTCTTTTTGTTACGCCTTTTTTTTTGTCCATGCCACATGGCTTGCAAGATCTTAGTTCCCTGACCAGGGATTGAACCTGGGCTCGCGGCAGTGAAAGCCCTGCGTCCTAACCACTGGACTGCCCGGGAATTCCCTTGTTACGCAAATTTTTGTTAAATTTACCATTTAAGAATCTCTGTGTTTAGGGACTTCCCTGGTGGTGCAGTGGTTAAGAATCTGCCTACCAATGCAGGGGACACAGGTTAGAGCCCTGGTCTGGGAAGATCCCACATGCCACAGAGCAACTAAGCCTATGCGCCACAACCACTAAGCCTGTGCTCTACAGTCCACAAGCCACAGCTACTAAAGCCCACGTGCCTAGAGCCTGTGCTCCACAACAAGAGAAGCCACCACAGTCAGAAGCCTGTGCACAGCAATGAAGAGCAGCCCCCGCTCACCGCAACTAGAGAAAGCCCGCGCGCAGCAACGAAGAAGACCTGACGCAGCCATAAATAAATAAATAAATTTATTTAAAAAAAAAAAAAGAATCTCTGTATTTAAAGTTGAAAAGTTTTAATTTTTTATTAAATCGTGAGTGATTGATCCAACTTAAAATGTGAATTATTATAGTAATTACAAGTCAGACCACAAGTATAAAAGCTCATTATTTATACAGGTCAGTGATTACAGAATTAGTGTATTTTGGACATTTCCCTAAAGAATACAAAAATCTTAGCGTACTTAATTTAGAAGTTGAAGTCCTTGGTCTAAGTGGTTTTAGCCAGGTTGTCAGGAAGATAATTTTTCTTTAACATTTTAGGAATTTTGAGTTTTTGCGTTTAGTAGTAAGGAAATTAACATATTTATTAGCGTTTATTTTTCAGATGGCACCTTTAAACTGTTTGATGTTGGTGTTCAGTTTCTTTTATTTAAATGTTTTTAATTTGAAAAAAAAAGTGTTTTTTTAAAAATGGTGAGTAAAAATCACCCATAATTCTGTTCCTTAAAATGATTTAAAGTAGTCAAATGCTTTCCTGCCCCAGTTTTCTCCACCACAAAAGCTGTATTCCCAAACAGTCACTAGTATTGATCACTAGTATATGTCCTTTGAGAAATTTTTTTATGCTTACGAGATAGCATAAAAAGTCAAAAGTGATAAAAAGCCAGAAATAATAGCTTTGTCAGTACTTCCAATTTTTGGAAATCACTGCTAATTATATTAGAAGTATAATTTTAATGTCTCTATTTGGGGTTTAAGGAAGTGTATTTAATAAAATAAAAATCTGCATGGTAAACTTTAATTTTATTACTGGATTTTAATATAATATGAGATTTATTTTTCTAGGAAGAGTTGATTGGATACTTAAGGTGCTAGAAAGGGAAGTGGATAGACTTCTTCCGTGTATTTCCAGTTGGAAGGCCAGTTTTTCTTGTTGATAATAAGACATTTTTAATTGACCAGTATTTGACTAACTTATTTTTACTGCTATTGACCAAATTAAGATTAACATATTTCCTTTTTTTTTTTTTGCTCTTAGCTATAATAAGCGTATTAATGATATAAGAGAATGCAAAGAGGCAGCTGTGTCACATGCGTAAGTAGTTCTAACTTACCTGTGGAACTTTTAATCAAGAATTCTTAAAGCATTATTTTGTTGAAGTGAGTGCAGATTAATGGTGTGTAACATACGGTCGTAGAAGTGAAGGACTTTCAACCAATGAGGAATAAGTTTATAACCTCTGTATCTGTACCAGAGTACAGTGTATTAACAACAACATCTCTGTATTGGTGCTAATGCAGACAGATTTTAAATATTTTTGAATTGTTTTTAAAAATGCTCTAAGGAATACCATACAGAGGACTTTATTTTGGTATCATTCAGTTCTCTTATTGCCACTATGCTTTGGTGCCAATACTTTGCAAGTTATGATGATTTTTATGATACGTCATGAAAATTGACATATCTTTACACTCTCCCAAATAATATTTACTTTTCAAAGTATGTTAATCCCATATCTTTCCCAAATTTTAGTAAATATATTTTATTAGTAAATATATAGATAAATTAGAAATTAGTGTATTTAAGATGTTTGAACAACTTTTCAGTTTTCTCATGAATAACTTGATATTTCATTTAATTGTTATGTATGATATACTTGTATAGAATAGTTTCTCCAGTAAGTCTAGGTAATGTAGAGATAACATTATCTGATCCATCAGTATTTCTATAAGGCAGAGAAAAGATTAGCACCATTGTCACAGGTAAAAATATAAAACCACAGGAAGTTTTAGAATTTAGGTTTAGGCTCTAAAATGGATATTGGGAATTTAAATCATCTTTATTCATTGCTAACTGTAGTATATTATTTCCCGTGCATTTTTTCACTTGAATAAAGTGCTTATATTATTATAAAATCATTCTCTAGTACAAATAACATACTTTGGAATGTGTTAGACTTTCTTTCCTGACATACAGAAATACATATGATTATGACTTATTCATGTGTTAGACCCTAGGCAGATATATGGTGTCTCAGCTATCTTTTATAAAGATTTTTTCAAAGTAAGGCATTTTTATTCCCTTTATTTATTATATAAAAGTTATAAATAGTAAGGAGTAGTAATTCTTATCCTTCATTAACACGTGCCATAGTACTCCATATTTTCTCTCGATGTTGATATTCCTTGCAGCGACCCTGTGTAGTAAAATAATCAAAACATTTGCCCACTTTCTTCTTAGATATTACACCAGATGAGTTTATTATTGTCAGTTAAAAGAGAGCTTGTCATTAGAATTATACTGACATTGAAAAGGTACTGTATATTAGGCATCATGAAAGATGTATTTTTTGAGTCAGGTGTCATCATCCCTGCTTTATAGATGAGAGGCTGAAACTTAGAGAGGTGGAACCTCAGGTCACATAGGCAAAGATTGGGTTTTAATGTATCTTCTAAAATTAATCTATTGTGTCACAGCTTAATTTCTGGTGTTGCATATTTCTTCTATCAATACTTAGTTTTTTGGCATATGGTGTGTGTGGTGTGTGTGTGGCCATTTATTATTTGCAACTATCTAAATTTTAAAACTTTTTTGGAATGGTGTATATTTTGAATAGTATGAGGAATTGGAATTTTTAGAATATTCTGTGATTTTTTTTCCTTGTTAATGTGTGAGAATAAATTTTTCTAATTTGTATTTTATTTTTAAGATACCTAGTACATGAATATTTATGATTATCCTTTCCTCATCTTTCTGTTTTTGAACAGTAACACCAAATAGATTTCATCCCAGTACCTTAATTGAATATAGCTTTTATTTAGTCAGTTTTATATATTTAATAGGAATATACTTAATAAAGGAGGATATAGAGTATCAGATATTTATTAAGTTATATTTATTGATTCTATGTGGGGGTGACAAGTGTATACAATAGAACAGTGCTTACTTTTGAGGATTTCACAGTCTAGTTTATAGAGTGCTAGTCTATATGGTACTAAACTGGCAGAAATTATTCAGAAATAGACATCTGTATATTGGGAAATACTTCTTGAAGGATTGGTCTTGAAGTTTGGGTAGGATTTTGATAGCTAGAGAGAAGAAAATAAGCATAGTTTAAAAAGCAGCACAAGAAAGGCAGGGATAAAGATGAGATTGGAAAGTCACTTAATGACAAACACATAGAAGATATTTGTAAGGGCTTCTGTTTCCTAAGAACACTTTGGAATTTGACCCTGAAATGATGTTATTTAATTGCCAATAATCAGTTTACTAGAAACAGATAAACTGTAATGGTGGGTGTCTTTCCCTGTAGTGGTTCAATGCACAGAGAAAGACGCAAGTTTTTAAGGTCTGCACTGAAAGAATTGGCTACTGTCCTCTCTGATCAACCTGGCTTGCTAGGTCCCAAGGTAATTGATTTAATTCTTATTTCAACTACAATAAGTGTGTCATATTAAAATTAAAATTTTTTTTTCTTCTCTGTGAAATATTACTAAACTTTGAGTCAGGGACTACATAAGAGGATTTTATATTTAGCTGAGAGTGGATTTGCTGACTTGGCACTCGTAAATCATACCTTCCTGCATTTTCCTCACATCTTGCTTAGGTACATGCTTTCCCTGATACATACTTTGAAGTTTTCCTCTATTTTCTCATTTCTGTCTTTTAAAGTTGGTATTATCAGTTTTGCTAATGACTTTTCACTTGGAGAAAGATTATGAATACATTTTGTTTTTAATCTTTGCATGAGAGTAAATAATGTTATTATTATTTTTTTAATATCTATCAGGCACTTTTTGTTTTTATGGCATTATCCTTTGCCCGTGATGAAATTATCTGGCTACTTCGTCATGCAGATAACATGCCAAAGAAGAGTGCAGATGACTTTATAGATAAGTAAGTTAGCAACATTTTAAAAAGTATATTTTTTGTATATTTTGATTTATGGGCTATGGAATTCGGGGACTAAAGTAACATTTTTAAAAACTTTTTTAAGGCTTTTCATATTTATCGTAATGGAGGGAATATTTATATCGTTAGGTGATATGAATTACAATGCAAAGTCAACTTTAGCTTTGAATTAGGGCTTTAAATGTTTTCTCTTTAGTACTCTAGGTGGTCATAGAAGTCTTGTTTGTTTTCTTGCTATAGTATAGTATTTCTTATGGAATTCATGTTTCAAAATTATGTACTACACAAAAATTTGAATAAGAATCCTAATGGAGTTGCAACTGTGTCATCTGTAATATCCTTCTCTCATTTTAGTCCATGGTCCCTCAATACAAGTTAGATAAATGAATCCGAGAAATAAGAGCATACAGAAAAATCTTACTTCTCCCTAATACTGTAATCTTCTTTCATTTATGATTTTTTAATGATGTATTTATGAGGTGTCCTCTTTTTATTTTGTATTTTCCTTTATCAGTCTTTTATTCTTAGCTTTTTTTTTGCTTTCCATGATTTCTTTATTTATATGAAATAATATAAAAAATTAGTTGACATTAAATATTTAACAATGCTCTTTCTAAGGAAAAAACTTAATGTAGCAATATCAAAGGCATTTCATATTTTCCTTGATAACAGTGAATTTAATTTTTGAAATATTTTTCTTGAATTTTTTAAAAAAGGCACATTGCTGAATTAATATTTTACATGGAAGAGCTTAGAGCACATGTAAGGAAATACGGACCTGTGATGCAGAGGTATTACGTGCAGTACCTTTCTGGCTTTGATGCTGTTGTCCTCAATGAACTTGTGCAGGTAAAAAATTATGTCATAATCTCCCTTTTGTTCCTTATTTCCCTCCTCTCTAATAACTGATTCGTTTGCTCAGTAAACATTTACAAAAGTAATCTTTTGCCAAGTGGTGAAGATACAAATGTAAATAAGTCATGGTCATATTTTGTCAAGGGGATCATCATCTAGAGGGGCAAAAACATTTTGTTGTAGTCCAATGTGATGGGCATTATGCTTACGTGTGTGTAAAGCTTATAGTGAACACATGCAGGGAATAATTCTTTATCTTGGGGGTGGAGGGGCACAGTAACCAAATTATAGAGGGTCTTGTAAAAGAGGAGGTTAGTCATAAATCAGATTTAATACTTAGGAAGATCACCCTGACTCAGTGTTGGCGATAGATTGCTGGGGGCCAAGTGAGGATGCAGAGAGATCAGAAGAAAAATTACTGTAGTAGGCTAAGTGAGAGCTATTGAGAGCCTGAACTTGGGCAGTGGCTATGGAGATAAAGAAGAGTTGATGGAGACATTATAATTGATAATTAAGTATTAGAGGAAAACAGAAGATAAATCTTTTTGCATAGTGTGTTAGGGAATGGCCAGTAAAAAAAAATTCGTCTAGATGTCGTAGTTTAATAAAATGTCCTAATTTTATTTTCAATTTGGATTTTCCTCTATTGATTTTTGGTCTTAGCTGTTTTTCATTTTTTTGCTTTCCGTAATTTCTTGATTCAATCTTTTTAATCTTAATATAGATTTCTTTTTATTTTTATTCCAAATAAATTGAGTGTAAGGAAAATAATATTTCAGTGTTTTCATTTTAAAAAATCACAGATGTCTATAAACTACTATAAGCTAACATACGGTACAGAGGAAGAGCAGCACGAATTCTCCTTATATTAAGACTACTCTAAAACTACTCGTTTTCCACATAAATAACCATACTTTGAAATCCGAATTTTCTTTCAAACCTACCTAAAAATGCAAATAAAAAAAATTGTTCATGTAATTGTTTACCCTGGATTATATACAGCTTATAGTTTACTATCCTAAACTAGTTTATTTCTTTTATCCACTAGATGGAGCTCATATGCTTCCTTTAATAATGTCTATTAAAAGGGGGAATAGAAAAGCTGATTTTATCCTTAGTGTTATTGCTTTGCTGCAGTTTTTTTTTTTTGAATAGTTATTACTTACCAGATAAACCAAAGGCTACTGTGCTATCACAATCTAAAAAAGTAAACCAGACTCCTGGTTTCATGGCATTTTGAAACTTACTATGACTAGTTAGATATTTATTAATAAATTTTACCAATTTATGTTAAAGTGTTAGAATTTTTAAGTCACTCCATGTCTTTTGGTGTCTTTTATATAAATTGGATTTTAACAATACTGAGAAAATTTTTTATTTTTTCTGGGATTATAGTAATAGTAGTAGCAGCAGCAATAATAATACTAATATTAATAATTGGCAAATTTATTGATAGTATATTACTTCTGTACAACAACTTTGTGACGGTAGGTTTAGTGAAGAAAAAAGACCTTATGTAACTTGATCAGTATTGCACAGTTCATGAGTAGTAGAGCCACTACTTGAATTCAAGTCTTAACTCAAATGTCTGAGCTTTTTACCACCCACTTCTGTTGTAAAGTATATGCATAGTGTTTTTAACCATTTGTTAGGATTTAAATTTAGAACTAAGATTAACCTGTTAAAATAGTTCATTGTAATAGGTATTAAATTTTTTTAAATTGTGGTAAAATATACATAACATAAAAGTTACCATTTTAACCGTTTTTAAGTGTACAGTATAGGACATTGTGTACATTTACATTGTTGTATAAGTCTTAATGTTTTGAAAATTATTTATGTTTTTTGTGAGCTAAGCATCCACTTTTTAAAAAGTTAATCATTTAGCATCTACTTTACATGCAGTTATCAAATATTCACTTTTTTTAGCCAGTTTGAGAGGGATTTTTTTGGCCGTAATTTTGTTGTTTATATATGATGAAAAGCATCCATTTTTAGTGTACTGTTTGAATTTGGGCAACTGTATACATTCGTGTAACATCACCAGTCAAGATGTAGAGCATTTCCAACACTAAAAGTTTTCTTCTGCACCTTTGTAGTTGATTCCCTCTCTAGACCCCCAGCAACCCCTTGTCTGCTTTTTGTCACCTTTTGCCTTTTAAAGAAGTTTTTCCTATAAATGAAATTGTCATGATATAATTTCTTTTTTTTCATTTCTTTCAATTAGCATAATGTTTTTGAGATTCATCCATGTTATTGTGTGTATCAACCTTCCATTCCAGAAAGGAATGTTTATTGCAGAAAAATATTCCATACTATGGATATGCCAGTTTGTTTATCCATCTACCAGTTGATGGACCTATGAGTTTTTTTCCCAGCTAGATGTTTTTATCATTATTTTTTGATTTTCAGAATCTTTCTGTTTGCCCCGAAGATGAATCGATCATCATGTCCTCTTTTGTGAACACTATGACTTCTCTAAGTGTAAAACAAGGTAATAAGTCTTTTAAATAAAAACATATTTTCTTGTAATCAGGTTTCAAATTAGATTATTAAGGAGAGGATTTAGCAGTTAGTTTTTACAGAATTACTTATCTTATTTTGGGGCATATTTAACCTGTTCTCTTTTGTTTTAACTTTGTTCATTCTGAAGCAGAGGTTTCCAAAATGGATGTGTGATGATTATAAAAATCATAAGAAGTATAGCTTAACATTTCTTATTATTCAGCAGGGGGAAGAAAGCATTTTGTAATATAAAAAAAATAAAGAAAAATGAGCACCCCACATCGTAACAAGGTGCATATTTGGTCCAAGCATTACCTATGACAATAATGGATACCATTAATAAAATGGTTAATCTGGGCAGGTGCTTTATATGTATTATCCTATTTAATCCTCATCAGTGTTAAAAAGCTGTTATTACTTTTATTTGACAGATTTGGAAACTTAAGGTTTGAGGGTTAACCTCTCAATTATTTAACATGGTTTGCCCACACTCTAACAGATGTTAAATACTACAGTAGGATCTTAAGTTCAGGTCTGTCCATCTCAAAAGTTGATGTCGTATAATAGACTGCCTCTCCATTAGTTGAATACTCTATTCCAGTAGACTGATATGATGTTTTAGTTTTATAATCTTTAAGTAAAAGGTATCAGAAACCTTGAAAATTTCTGAGTAATAAATTTATTTAGTTTTATTAACCTTTATAGTTATCACACTTAAGTAATGAATCTACTGTAACCTTGCCTGGTTGTGTTTGGTTTATATAAAGTTATTTTGTGGAACTTCAGCGTGCTATCCAGTGTTTCTATTCACAGGATTCCTCATGCTCTATTTTAGGTCCTTTAAATTGACATGTAAGCAAAATGAGAGTCACAGGGTTTAGGAGAGAAGTCTGTACTTTACACTTCTCTTAGCATAACTGCCTCCTTTATCATCATCTTTATAGGATATGAGAATTATTTCACTCTTACCTATTAAATTATTTTTATTTTTAAATTGTAAAATAAACATAATATGAAATTTACTACCTTATCATTTTTAAGTGTTCAGTAGTGTTAAGTATACTCACATAGTTGTGCAATAAATATTCAGAACCTTTCATCTTGCAAAACTAAAACTCTAAAAAATAACAATTCCCCATTTTCCTTTCCCTCCAGCCCCTGGATCCACTGTTCTACTTTATGTTTCTATGAATTCGACTATTCTAGATACTTCACATAACTGAATTGTACAGTATTTGTCTTTTTTTTCACTAACTTATTTTACTTAGCATAATGTCCTCAACATTTGATCCATGTTGCAGTATGTGGCAGAATTTGTTCCCTTTTTAAGGCTATATAATGTGCCATTGTGTGTTTATATCACATTTTGTTTATCCATTCATCTGTTGATGGACTTTTTTTTTTTAAGATGTTGGGGGTAGGAGTTTATTAATTTATTTATTTTTGCTGTGTTGGGTCTTCGTTTCTGTGCGAGGGCTTTCTCTAGTTGTGGCAAGCGGGGGCCACTCCTCATCGCGGTGCACGGGCCTCTCACTATTGCGGCCTTTCTCGTTGCGGAGCGCAGGCTCAGCAGTTGTGGTTTACGGACCTAGTTGCTCCGCAGCATGTGGGATCCTCCCAGACCAGGGCGCGAACCCATGTCCCCTGCATTAGCAGGCAGATTCTCAACCACTGCGCCACCAGGGAAGCCCCTGTTGATGGACTTTTTGGTACTTCCACCTTTTGACTGTTGTGAATAATGCTGCTGTAAACATTAGTGTACATATATCTTCAAGACCCTGCTTTATTCTTTTGTATATATGTCCAGAAGTGGAATTGTCTTAGCTCTTAAATTTTAAAATGTGATTATAGGTTTGTATAATTACATTATTACAAATTATATTAATTACAAATTAATTACATTAATTTGCTTTGTAATCTTTTTTCTATTGTAGTTGAAGATGGGGAAGTATTTGATTTCAGAGGAATGAGATTAGATTGGTTTAGATTACAGGTAAGAATAATTTTCATTGTCATTCTGTTATTGAATACCTTAGTTAACATGAAAACATAACTTAATATGAAAAAAGTATTCATTATTGTATACCTATCGAAAAGACTCCTTTTGTATAACTAACATAGTCTTTACTTCACGGAAGAAACTTTTTTTTATCGAGGTATAATTAACATGAAACGTTCTGTTAGTTTCAGGTGTACAACATAATGATTCAATATATAAGTATATTTTGAAATGATCACAGTAAGTCTAGTTAATATCCATTACCACATGCAGTTACAAAGTTTATTTTTTCTTGTGATGAGTGAGAACTTTTAGGATTTACTCTCATAGCAACTTTCAAATATATAATACGGTGTTACTAACTATAGCCACCATCCTGTACGTTACATACCCAGGACTTACTTATTTTGTAACTGGAGGTTTATATCTTTTGACTACCTTCACCCATTTCACCTAACCCTGACTCCCTGCCTCTGGCAACCACCAATCTGTTGTCTGTATCTGCAAGTTTGGTTTTTTCTTTTGTTCATTTTGTTTTGTTTTTTGTTATTTTAGATTCCACATATAAGTGAGATCATATGGTATTTGTCTTTCTCTGTCTGACTTCTTTCACTTAGCACAATGCCTTCAAGGTCCATCCATGTTGTCACAAATAGCAGGATTTCCTGCCTTTTTCATGGCTGAATAATATTCCTGTGTGTGTGTGTGTGTGTGTGTGTGTGTGTGTGTGTGTGTGTGTCCCACAACTTTTTTTATCCATTCATCCATCAGTGGACACTT
The DNA here is from genome assembly GCF_964341445.2 of Mesoplodon mirus. Lineage (NCBI taxonomy): Eukaryota > Metazoa > Chordata > Mammalia > Artiodactyla > Ziphiidae > Mesoplodon > Mesoplodon mirus. The sequence continues at coordinate 51,312,511 of NC_138984.1, forward strand.
AGGTTGTTTCCATGTTGTGGATATTGTAAATGATGCTTCAGTGAACAAAGGGGTGTAGATATCTTTCTGCATTAGTGTTCTCATTTTCTTCAAGTAAATACCCAGACATGGAATTGCTAGATCATATGTTAGTTCTATTTTCAATTTTTTCAGGAACCTCCATACTGTTTTCCATAATGGCTGCACCCATTTCCATTCCCACCAGTGATGCACAGGGATTTCCTTTTCTCCACATCCTCACCAACGCTTGTTATTTATTGTCTTTTGGAGAATAGCCATTGTAACAGGTGTGAGTTGATGATTAGTAATGTTGAGCATCTTTTTATGTACTTGTTGGCCATCTGTATGTCTTCTTTGGGAAAAGATCTATTCAGATCCTCTGCACTTTTTTAATTGATTTGTTTGTCTTTTTGCTATTGAGTTGTATATATAGAAGACACAATTTGTATTAGTTGTTAAATCTGGATAAGTACATTTCTCACTTATACCAATATAAAAGTTTTGAATACAGTATCATAATTTTTACATAACTAGGTTTTTGGGCCACGTAGTCTTTGTTATAACTACTCTGCCATTGTAGTGTGAGAGCAGCTTTATTTAATATGTAAACAAATGGGCATAGTTGTGTTTCAATAAAACTGTTTATAAAAGCAGGCAGCTGGCTCACAGACCATAGTTTACCATCCCCTGATCTAGTGCTAAAAGCTTCATTTTTCTGAAATGCAGAAATAAATGATTTTAGACTTTAAAAGTTTTTATTCAATATATAACCATCACATAGTTTTTAAGGACTTTTTAAAATTTGAGCCTGAAATTTTTGTATGTACTGTAAATTTAATGATAGCATTTAATTGCCCCTTAAATATTTCTGGTAATTATGGGGAAACTGTGGCATGGTATTTTCAATAACTGTATATTTAAAAATAATAATAATATGTTCTCATTATAAAAGTCAAAAGTATCCAGAGGTAAAGTAGAAAAGGAAAATTTGCACTTTTCCCAGTTTCATTCCCCAGAAATATTAACTTTTAATAATTGGCCTATGCAGTATCCTTTTAGGTGTTCAAACCTATAAATGAGGTTATACTGTATACTGTTCTGCAACATAAAAGATTTTTAAAGTGTTTTAATTAAAAGTGAAAATATAAGCACCATGTGTTTGAGGAAGAGATTTTTAGATGAATACAGTCTCAGGAAGCACTCATAGAAAGAGCATAGTTTTCTGGCAGTCTGCTTAGTTCCCTGAGGTGCTTTTGCTTTTGTTAGGTTCTTTCCTTCCAGTGTCAAAATATATAGGCACTTTTCTGTCTCTTGCTCTGTGTTCTACAACAGCATATTTTTAGAACTTAAGATTTTATAAATTAAGCCACAGTTTTAAGTAACTTGCCTGAGATTGCAGAGCTGGTTAGTGGGAGATCAAGGAAAGAATACTTGAGATACCACCATCCCAAAATGTTTAATGTGTATATATTATAGGTTATTTTCTTCCAATTAAAAATAAAGTTTAGAAATTAACATTTTCTTGTTTTAAAAAATGCTCTGAAACAATACATAAGCAGTGCTTATAAAAGGAATGAAAATAGAAGTGGAATTACTCTGCCAAAGGATATACACATCAAACATTTTAAAAGTCATTGTCACAAAGTTTGAACTGCTTTCAGTCTCTTACTCTTAGTTTGTGGGAGTGCCTAAACCAACATTTAGGTTCAGAGAATTTTAGAGATTTAGATGCATTTCAAATTTACCCTTATTAAATACTTCCAGGATTCTTAAACTTACTCATTTGAAAAATTTACTTGAGAATTTTACCTTTGTCCAGTGCAATCATACAGCAGAATATAAAGCATTTGAGTGAGCATTAGAGATATAGAATTGATATATCCCTCTGTGAGATTTTTAAATTTTACTTAGCTTATAAATGCAACACTGTAATGACATTGCTATCTCTCTTCACATAGTCTTCCTTTGTTTATCTCTGTATCCAAATTTCTTTTTTTTCTTTTTTTTTTGCGGTACGCGGGCCTCTCACTGTTGTGGCCTCTCCCGTTGCGGAGCACAGGCTCCGGACGTGCAGGCTCAGCGGCCATGGCCCATGGGCCTAGCTGCTCCATGGCATGTGGGACCTTCCCAGACCGGGGCACGAACCCGTGTCCCCTGCATTGGCAGGCAGACTCTCAACCACCGCGCTACCAGGGAAGCCCAAATTTCTTCTTTTTATAAGGACGCTGATCATATTGGATTAGGGTCCACTTTAATGACCTAATTTTAACTTGATTACCTCTATAAAGACTCTACATTCTGAGGTATTAGGGATTATAATTTGGGGGGACATAATTCAACCCGTAACATTGCTCTTAACCAGGATTGTGACATGCAGTCACTCAACCCCTTTCTATTGCATAATAGATTCTTATTTTTTAGTGATAATAGGTCAGAACATACCAAGGAAGGAAATAATGGGACATAAAACTAAGCCAGAGAAGTCTTAACAGGGAAAAGGGGGCAGAAGTGCGAGGTGGGTGGCAGTGTCCAGAATCTAGGAGGTTTGCAGAGATTATTAAGAGCAGGTCAACAGTGAGGGTTCTAAGACTACAGCCTAGACCATAGGATGCAGGAGATAAAATATTGACAGTAGTATCATATAATCTGTAGAAGAGTACAAATCCTCTGGGTATTTTATAAATCTGGCTATGAAGACAAGGCATAAAACATGAAAAATTAAATAGCAGTTTAAAAATCTAAAAGCTTAAGTTGAAATATGCCACCGACAGAGTATGATTAACAATTAATTATAGTTTTCTTAGGAAGCAGAAAGTTTTTTTCAAGTTCAAATTGCTAGTAATGGCTTTATAGAGAAAGCAACGTTTTAACCCAGACATTGAAAGATAGGTAGAATTTGAATAGGAAAATAGCTTACATAGGAAAGGGCAAGTAAAGAAACTTTTTAGTGTAAAGTATTACTACAAGAAGGAAAATATCAATATCTTCACAAAAGATATGAATGATCTGAGTTTGATCAGTGATCTGGTAGAAGGACAAGAGTTATTAGGTATAAACATATGGCCAGAGAGAGATGTCCTGAGCTCTATAGATATCACTTCTTGAGTAGAGCAGGGCTAGAAGGATAAGCATTTGGGGGAATGTTATAATATGCTTTGTGCCTTCACTGGAGTCTTTGTAGTCTTAAAAGAAGAGTTCTCCTTCTCTATATGTATTCTCTGCCATTTTTTTCTGCTTCCTAAGGCATCTCATTCCACTGTGTCTCATTAGTCCCTTAAGCATCTTCAGTCACTCTTTCATTTAGCTTCTTCTCTTCTGCCTTCTAATTTACTTGGGTTGTTCAAACCTTAGACTTTTATTTAAACCAATTCTTTTTTAGTAATGTATGTTTCTTCTTCCATTGTTGTCAGGCATTTCAAATTAGTGTTTTAAATCAAATTATCTCATTTTGTCACCATCTATTTCATCTGAATTTATTTTCACAGTGATATTTTAATTCAGAATTTTTAAAATGAGGCTCAGTTAATGGAAGTCTTTGTTGAACTCATGGCCACTACTGGTTTCTCTTTATACTTTAAATCTGATGAAAGGTAAATTAAACTTCCGTTAGACTTAGTTTGTGATGAATGTCCAGAATATATCTTGCCATTAGATTATTGCCATCATATTCCTCATTCTCTCCCCTTTACTGGCAGACACAAACAACAAAATATAAAACTCTGATTTGTGATGTGCCAGCCTCAGTGAATGGTAATTTCCTCCATGTAGAAGCTGAGATTTCCCATTGTAGAAGCTGAGGTTTGATTTTTATCCTACTTAAAAGGCAATAATTATTTAGTCTCTTAATGTTTCATGGGTACTAGCAGAAGACATAGGGGTCTTGGATCAGAAACAAAGGACTTAATTCACTGCACAGGACGTAGCATGAACATCAGTATATATACATCATTTTTCCCTTGCTTCCGTGTCTCATGTGGGTAGTACAGAGAGACCCAGATGAATGCTTTGCATTGGTCATGTCTTGCAGCTAAGGAGGACTGAGTTTGAGGAACCCTCTGTTTTGTCATCAACAGTAAGCATACTTGCTCTTTGTTACAGAGGGACACATTTCTTTATTTCTCAAGTTTGATAGATGCAAATATAACCCCCAGAAATGGCCTGGATAGTGAGTGGTCTGGGCCTTGCGTTTTTGACATATCCAGCAGGGCGTGTAGGCACATATATGAGATTTATGAAAGAATGTCTCCTTAAAGCCAGAACCCTGGCCATCATCCATAATTCTCTGTTGCCCATCACATCTAGTCATTCCCAGATTAAACACTTTTGAACTGTACGACCCTAGAGCATAGCATAATCCTGTCTGGATTATTGCCACCACTTCCTCCTAACAGATCTCTGCCTCCTGTTCCCTTTCTGCCCACCTCTCTCTGTTTCCCCTTCCACAAAGAATAATCTTTCTAAACAATAATTAGCCATCACACAGAACCTTCGGTGGTTCACCAAAAAGTTTAAATTCTTTAACATGGTATTCAAGCGTCTGCAGGATCTGGTTGAATCTCTTCTTTCACCATTTCCTTTCTCTTCTTTGCACTCTAACCACAGCCATAGTGAGAGGTGTTTTGTTCTGTAGGCACCCCTCCTATTCTTGTTCTTCACCCTTCTGAAATGTCCACCATCCGTGGGCAGGTTTCGCTTTCTGTGAGTTGGTACCTCTTTAGTGGAATTTCTTTCCCTCACAGCCTACCCTGATGGTTTCGGTTAAGACCTATTGCCTTTTTGGTCAACCTACACTAATTTTACCATCTTCACAGTGGTTTTCTAGAATCCATCAGTTAATACAGTGTGTTATGTTATCCAGTTTTTAATGGTTCAGTATAATCTAAAACCTCCCTGAATCAACATGTGCAATACCTACTTTCATCTTATTGTTTCCTATATATGTTTTCTCTTGAAATAGATTGAAAACCTCTTTTGGTAGGGACACCGTGACAGTTCATTGTTTTATACTTTTGATGTTGTAACTTCACTTATTTTGGGCATTCAAGATGAATGACCCATGTATTAGATTCTGTTTTATGGACAGTATTTCAGTTTATTTAAAGAAATTCTTTTTTTTTTTTTTTTTTTTTTTTTTTTGCGGTACGCGGGCCTCTCACCGCCATGGCCTCTCCCGCTGCGGAGCACAGGCTCCGGACACACAGGCCCAGCAGCCATGGCTCATGGGCCCAGCCGCCCCGCGGCATGTGGGATCCTCCCAGACCGGGGCACGAACCCGCGTCCCCTGCATCGGCAGGCAGACTCCCAACCACTGCGCCACCAGGGAAGCCCCTTAAAGAAATTCTTGATAGGAATTTCAAGTTTGGGTCCCTGTAGACAATTTTTAAAAGGCGATGTTGCTCATAATAAACTTTAAGTATTTTTCAGTAGTGGGTGTTTTTCTTTTTTTCTTTCCCCCCGTAGACTTGGTCTATACCTAAAGTCATTACCTAAACTACTTTTGTTTTTTGCTTTACTTTTACAGGCATATACTAGTGTCTCTAAGGCTTCACTTAGTCTTTCAGATCACAGAGAACTTGGAAAGATGATGAATACAATAATTTTTCACACAAAAATGGTAGATTCCTTGGTGGAAATGTTGGTGGAAACATCAGATCTCTCCATATTTTGGTATGTTGTAATTTTCTTTAAATCAGAATTTGAAATTTTTATTATCCAAAGGTATATTTCTTGATTATTTTATGTTAGTGTGGTGCTTAATACAGTTCAGTAATAGACTCTTAAGAATAAATGGAATAGTGGGCAACTTGCCAATAAAATGAAGTTTACCAAGTTGGGATTTTATATCTGTTTTTCTCTATAAGAGCAACTCTTACTGATGTGAATTTATTTTTTACACTTTCTTTGAGGAGGTGAAAACAGTCACTTCAGATGGTGTCATTAGACTAAAGGAAAAAAGTTTTGGATCTGGGTTAAATAGAGCAAACATTGGAAATTAAATAGCACATAATTTCACTCTGCAGTATTAATTTAGACATTAATATTATGATGATGTGGTGACTATCCACTCCATTGTGCTCCACTCTCCTTTGCTTCTTTCATTTAGCTCTTTTGTTATACTTAGTACTTTACAGCTCTTTTTCTCCCCCACATAATATGGTTCTTTTTAAATTTATTTATTTATTTTTGGCTGCATTGGGTCTTTGTTGCTGTGCGTGGGCTTCCTCTAGTTGGGGCGAGCAGGGGCTACTCTTCGTTATGGTGCGTGGGCTTTCCATTGTGGTGGCTTCTCTTGTTGCAGAGCACGTGCTCTAGGTGCACGGGCTTCAGTAGTTGTGGCACACGGGCTCAGTAGTTGTGGCGCATGGGCTCAGTAGTTGTGGCGCATGGGCTTTGTTGTTCTGCAGCATGTGAGATCCTCCCAGACCAGGGCTCGAACCCGTGTCCCCAGCATTGGCAGGCAGGTTCATAACCACTGCGCCACCAGGGAAGCCCCATAATATGGTTCTTGAAGGTCATGTTTTTGTTTCCTTAATGTCTAATATAGTAGGTACTTAATAAATATCTAAATGAATAAGTGAGCTTGATTGTAATAAAATTAATAAACAGTGGTGTCAGGACTCAAACTTAAGTATTCTTACTCCAGAGCTGTACAGTAACAACTCTGTTTCTGCTTCCTGACCTTTTTTCCTTTAGGGAAGCTGATGGGAATAGTCTAGTAGATCCCTTTAATTCTAAAATGCTGAGATAGTCTCAGTAGATAGTGATAGTAGTTTCTTTGTATTGAATAGAGATCATTATGAAAAGCTTCTCGTTGCTTTTATTTTTGGGGAAAAAAACAATCTACACTGATTTTTGCAGTTTGTAGTATGGCTTTAATTAGCAGTGTTACAGAAGAAATCCAAATCGCCAGGCGGGGAAGACATAGGGATCTCTTAATGCAACTCCTGAAACACAATTATCACATAACAAGTTTGTAAGAATTTTAAGGATTATTTGGAACCCTATCCTATTGTCTGACCCAAAGGCTACCTTGGAAAGAAAATGGACCATTTTACGTTCAGGTATTTTTGAGGTACAGAAAGGTTCCGATTGCAAAAGAAGGATACAGCAATCAGAAATTCCTCTTCTCTTTCTTGGAAATAAAGGCACTTTGAATAATGTTTAAAATTTGCAAATTTTCAGTCATTTAATTAATTTTTATCCATATTTTCTCTTAACCACATTCTTACTTTGTCATATCCAAGATAAAGACATGTTTACGACCTCTGTTTGTCTTCATTATTCCAAGATGTACTATATTTTATCACCCCACATTCTTTTAGATTTAACATTTCTTAAATCCGGAAGCAATTTAAAATTGATGGTGTGTCATTGTTTAATTGACAATGTTTTTCTTTCTTAGTGGTACATAAAATAATGGTGTTTCTTACAATTGATAGTGACTTAGCTTTGATAAAATTTGATGATGTAAGATTTGAATGTCATATATTCATATGCCATAGATATGGTTTATCTTCTCTTTAATTTTTTTATTTAAAAATGTGTTAATGTTATATAAATAATATTTTTATTACTCTGAAATGATTATTGGTGTGTAAGAGATAACTCTTTGGAAAAATAACTTTTCTCTTCCTAAGAGAATAAATGCTACAGTTGGTAATTTTTACTCACTTGAATCAAATTAAATTAATTATAAGGTACTGTTTCATAAAATTTTAATTTTAACTATAAAAATTGTGATTCTAATTTTTGTTTCCTTATAGTTTTTATAGTCGTGCTTTTGAGAAGATGTTTCAGCAATGTTTGGAGTTACCCTCTCAGTCAAGATACTCAATTGCATTCCCACTACTTTGCACTCATTTTATGAGTTGCACACATGAACTGTGTCCAGAAGAGGTAATTTCAGAGTAGTATTGTGATTTATATGGTATTCAGAATAAACTACTCCAAACATAAAGCTGACCGAATGTTCACAAAGACTCACAAAGTCCTACTTATCTAATCTAGCTGCCCACTTAATGCATCTCTATGCAGAATCAGAAGAATGCTTGAATAGATATATGATACAGACATGTATTTGAATAATCAGATAAATATACATCCATGTTTATAAGAACATATCATAAAGTCACTTGGAATTACCTTTATTAAAATAAATAGAGTCAGGTATTAATATTTATGGTAAAGTTATATAGTGATTGATTTTTGAATGCTTAGTTTTCCTCTGAAACGCTCACTGAAAAGACTTGAAAATTGGAGAGATTACTGACTAAACATAAACATTTCAAAGAAGAATTTCACTGACTTGTCAATATAATAGATACAGTAAGCACAATCCAGATTTGCTGGTATTTGTAATATATTCACATACAGGCACACACAGTTACTGAGTAATTGAACTACTTAAGTTTTACAGATACCAAGTATCTATCAAAAATGTACTCTCAGTATTTCTTCTAATCTTGCAAGAAGAAATATCACTTTGTATGGTAAGAATATATATTAAAATTAAATAGTATTTTAAAAAATAATTTAACTTAGTGTTGAATCCCTTTACTTAGAGCTGCAGAACGTGTCGAAAAGAAACTTACGAATAGCAGCATTATTATTACCTTTAAGCATTAAGTAGTATCTGTTGCAGATTGTTTTTCAACATTCCATTGGAAGCAAACTCAGACAGAAATTAGCCTGCAGGAAGTTTATTAGGGAGTGCTTTTAGGATTAATACCTGTGAGGATATAATACCACCAGTTTTAATAGATTTGTAGATTTTTTACAATTAAAAGATTTTTTCCCCCAATCGTGACACCTAAGATATACTGTCAGTTTTTCCTCACCATCATCCTTCCTATTAGTTACCCATCAAGTCCTCTTAATTTTATTTGTGTGGTATATTGTAGTTCAGCTTTTCACTGTTTTTCATCTGTACTGCTAAATAAGTTTTCTTCCTTCAATATCTGCCTTAAAGACTAACACAATGCCACCAGAGTGCCTCTTTCCTTCTTAAAGAGCCATCAGTGGTTCTCCATTGCATATGGAGAAAGTAAAAATTTCTTAGGCATTTAAAATCCTCAACAATTTGATCGCTACCCCCATTCTTTTTTTTTCTTTTGTTTTTTTGTCTTTAAGAAAAAAAAGTATATAAACATAAAAATGTCATTTTAAGTATTTTAAAATGTATAGTTCAGTGACATTAATTACCTTTACAGTGTTGTGCAGCCTCACCACTGTTCATTTCTAAAACTTTCATCACCCCAACCAGAGACTCTGTATACCCTTAAGCAATAACTCCCCATCCTTCAGCGTTCCATTGGAATGGTATACTCCAGTCTGCTTTCTGTCTCTATGAATTTGCCTCTTCTAGAGAGTTCATATAAGTGGAATCATACCATGTTTGTCCCTTTGTGTCTGGCCTATTTCATTTAGCATACTGTTTCAAGGCTCATCCGTGTTATAGATATATCAGAACTTTCTTTTTATGAATGATAATAATCCATTGTATGTATATATCACATTTCGTTTATCCAAGATATACTCACAGTCTTCTACTTTCCACTCCCTACTGTAACTATCCCACCTTAGGTAAACTGTACTAATTTACTAGTCTACTTTTTGGCATCTTAGAGGCTTTTTCCTCATACATAAAATTCATTTCACTACACCTCTACCTGTCGTACTCTTACTTTTTCTTCAGTGATCAGCTTAAATCCACCTCCTCCAAAAAGATTTTCAGCATTCCTCCAGTTAACATTTGTCCCTCCTTAACCATATTTTCATACCACTTTCATCATTATTTTATCTAGCGTCATCTAACCCATATCATTTAATGTTTCTACCTCATTTTTTTAGTAAAGTTATGGTTCCTTAATGGGGTAAGACTCAATTCTTACCAAAAAATTATAACAGGTAATTAATAGTGTGTTTATATTTATATAGAGCCATAAAATTTATACAGCACTTCTTATCTTTTGTTGCATTTGATTATTACAACAAAGTAACAGCATAGTCAGAACTACTGATAATTTCTGGTGGACTGATCCCTATATTCATATAGCTAGTAAGTGGTACTCTTCTGTTTTTCATTTAGCTAACTTGTTAAAGCCTGTTATATTCCAGCTGTGCCTTCTTAAACCTGTGATTGAAAGGATGCAAAGACACAGTCTTTACCCTAGACATATCCGTGATCTGATGATCTGTGTTGTGGTAGAAATATACATGGGGCACTCTGGGAACATTGAGGGTGATGAGGGAATTCACCTAAGGATGAGGAAAGAGTAAGTTGGTGTGCACAGTTAATAGTTCTCAGTGCAGTCTTGCTTTGTAGTTTTAGCCATTCATCTCATTTAGATCAGAAAGGTCATAGAAAAGGCCTCTAGAACAACTTCTTAATTCTGAGCCTTTATTTTAAGCTGTAATACTTACAGTGAATTTGAAGAAAGATGGTACCTTTTGAACTAGATTTGAAATTCACACCCTTCTGGGTCAGCAGTAGTCCCAGATAATGGTAGCCAGTACTAATGAGAAACTAATTATCGTGTTGCTATAACTGTACCATCCAGTAGAGTAGTTCACTCATCTTTTCGAGTTTCATTGTTTAAAAATCTTCCATATGCTAATGTCTCCTAAATCTATATCTGCAGCCCACACCTTTCCCTTCGAGTTAGATTTTCTCTATATCCTGCTGCAACTTAGGTATTTTTAGCCATCTGAAGTGTAACATGTCCAGAATAGAATTACTGATTTTCCACATCTACCCCAACTTGAAGCCTTTCTGTTTTTAGCTCTGCCTTTATATATGTATATATGTTCAAACTCCTGCCTCTTCTCACCCTTGAACAAGCCACATCATCTTTTGCCTGGATGATTGTTATTGTCTCCTAAGTGGTCTCTTTGCTTCCGCTATTATCCTCTGTTCTCAGCACAGAGCCAGAGTTAAGAAATCTTAGTTGTTTTCCTTCCAGTCTTAGCATTTTTGAGCCATTGAAGGGAAGTAGTGAAATCAGATCTGTATTTTAAATAAGTTAGTCTAGTAAGTTTGAAGCAATGCTAGTTCAGAGTTCTTTTTTTTCAGGAAGAAGGGATAGCAAGGGATGTTTTATCTTTCAGGAGTCAGAATTTGGTTAAATAAAACGCAAATGTTTATAATTTGAAATTTTTCCTTAAATAAAGTGAACCATTATTTAATTGTATCTGGTCTGTAGATCCCTTTAGGTTTTGCTTCCTATTCAAGTTTTAAAGGGCATTTAAAATACATTATAAGGTGGCATGGTACACCTAGGAACAGTTATTTTACATGTTTAAGTATTTTTATATTCTTTTATATTATCTTACATTTATTTCAGCATAGAAATAATGTTTGTAATGACTGCATATGTTTGTTGTATTATTATGGAAGATCAGGGAAGGAAAACTTATAAAAATCTGTCTCCAGAAACTAACACAACATTTTAAATCAACTATACTCCAATAAAAATTTTTTTAAAAGCTGTCTCTTTGTAAGTATTACAACTGTATAGTGCAAAGTTGTACAGCATTATATACTCAACATTCCAGTTACCATTGACAAGAAAATCCCATTAAACTATTGCAACACCCACCAAAACTAAAATGATACAGAATTCTGTAGGCTAGAGATAGATTGATTTGAGTGAGTGTATGTATCTACATATACGTATATAATCTCCTGAACATTAGATATAATGTTCTTTTTTCCCCTGTTGTGTTCAGAAAATGCATTCATGGTCAGCTTTTTTTTTTTTTCTCTTCTGGGATGGGGAGTTTGATTTTAGAGAGTTGAATGCCTTGTGAATTTGTTTGTTTTACTGAGTTGATATCTAATGATTTTATTTAAATATTTTAACATTTCTTTTCTGTTTATACACTACAAAATTCTGTGTTTTCAAGGTTTTTGTATATAATCAGGTGAGATCAGAAAATATAACTCTAAATCTGATCTTTCGTATTGTGTGTTTGATATTTTAGTATTTAAGAACTGGATATAGGACATTGGAATTTGAAAATTAATAGTTTTTCATGTTAAGGAAGACACTGATCCTTTCAGATTCCTTGCAATCATAATTGTATAATCACCAGGTACTTATTTTATGTCAGTTGTGTGCAAATACAATACGGTAGGTTAGTTGTTAAGAGAGATAAAAGAAATCTATAACATCTCCCATCCTCGCTCCTTATTGTAGAATAGATTGAACCTTATTTTCCATGTTTATTTAAAAAGTGTTTTAATTCAAAGTACTTTCTTATAATTTTTATTATTGTTACTATTTTGCTTTAACAGAGACATCATATTGGAGATCGCAGTCTTTCCTTATGTAATATGTTCCTCGATGAAATGGCCAAACAAGCTAGAAATCTCATCACTGATATTTGCACTGAACAGTGTACTCTTAGTGACCAGGTGATAATTTAAATGTTTCCTTACAGATAGGAAAATTGTGTAGGAAGGCAAGAAAATGATCTCTTAGCTAGTTTTTTTCCATTTTTAAATTTTATTCTCACACTCTCAGTAAATCTCATTACCTCATGTTGTGAAGCTCCATTATTAGGTTTTTTAAAAATTCCCTCTGTCCTTAGGATTACAGTTTAAAATTAAGCTTCTAGCTTGGCATTCAAGTCCCTTCCTAAAGTAGCTCAAACCACTCTACCCTGTACTTTATACTCCACTACCTAGTCATTCTAACTAGATTCTGAACACATCATATCCTATCATAGTCTTGGTCTTCATAGGCCATTTTCCTTTCAGTAGAATGTTCTTTCTTATTCCTCATTTGCCTGGTATTTTTTAACTTGTCCTTTAACTGTAGCTTTGATATAACTACCTCTATGAAGTGTTTCTTCACACTAGATTTACCTGTTTCTGTTTTTCACCAAGCTGAGTGGGCTCTCCAAGCTGGCTAGGTAAACTCTACATCTCACCTATTACCTCTCTTCTTAGTGCTAGCATATTTGCCACATAGTCTGGATTTAGCTAAGGTTTGTTTCAGTAGTTAATGTTTTCAAAGTAATTGGTTTGTATGATTTCATTTCTTTTTAAATTTAGTTGCTGCCCAAGCATTGTGCCAAAACCATCAGTCAAGCAGTGAATAAGAAGTCAAAAAAACAGACTGGTAAGAAAGGGGAACCTGAAAGGGAAAAACCAGGAGTTGAGAGCATGAGGAAAAACAGGCTGGTAGTGACCAAGTAAGCCATCCACTATTATTGTATCTTGTTGTTACAGGTAGAGGAGATTTTTTTCATTTTTTGTATGGCATTAGTACTGAGGAAACGCTGGTAATTGTAAATTCTTCATTTCCCAGTTGTTAATTTTTTTGACCTTTGTGAACTTGATTAGCCAGTAAGTGCTTATTTCATCTCAAAATACATATTTTGGATTTTTGAAGAAAATACATGTAATAGATGTCATTTGTCTTTACGTGTTGAATATTGAAGGCCAAGAATCTATCTGAAAATTTGGGGGGTATACTATAAGCAGTCTGTAATTTTCAGTTTATTTAAAATCAGATGTCTGACACTATCTTGGCATCTTGTCATATATTAGAAAATACTTGATGTCCTTTTTTTTTAATGGGTATATTAGACTAGATAGCATTCAGTGCTGTTTGCTTGTAGGAGAGGTATAGATGAGCAATAATAGGTGAATACTTTTTGTCTAAAGTAAATTTCCTACTTCCTTGCTTCCTATGTTGAGCAAGCTATTGGCCATTTTATAGACAGCTTTCTTCCTCCAGAACAGAAAGTACAGCAGGAGTTGGAAATAATTCTTTATGAGTGCAGAATAAGCTCTTTCTTGTATATTAAGTCAGTATAGTCACCATCTGAATGAAGAAACGAATGGTGCCATCTTTAGACAATTGCTCTCAAAGGTTAGTGATACCCTTAGAGATTCTGAACTTGTCAGTTCAGATCTTAAGAGAGAAAAAATCGACTTTGCAGTTATTATTCCCAAATAAAGTCTGATATGTTTATAAAATTAATTTTGTATTGCTGTGATGAAATGCTAAAAAAATTTTTTTTATTTACTGTTTAATAATATTTTTTCAGCCTTGATAAATTGCACACTGCACTTTCTGAGTTGTGTTTCTCTATAAATTATGTACCAAACATGGTGGTTTGGGAACATACCTTTACCCCACGAGAATATTTGACTTCTCATCTGGAAATCCGCTTTACTAAGTAAGAAAGAGTATAAACTGTTTTTGTTTATTGGTTTAGTTAATGTGTTCGTTATATTTATTCTTCATATCTATGCAATGTTTACTTTTATGAGGGAAAGCATTAGTAGAAATGGTATATAAATGGTATATAAATTAGTAGAAACGGTAGTATAAAAAATAATGAACTGGGAAGTATAAAGAATGGTGAACTGGGAATTACTTAAATTATCCAGATTCTTATCCCATATTTATTAACTAGTTGTAACACTGGACAAGCCAGTTAATCTCTGTGAGTCTTAACTTCCTTGTAAGAAAAAGGGAGAAGATTAGAGCAAATCAGTGTACTTCAGCGGGCAGGTGGCAACCCAGTAGGATCATGAAATCAGTTTAGAAGGTTGTAGTCAATATTTAAAGGAAGAAAGAAGAAGGAGGGAAGTAAAGAAGGAAAAAGAAATAGGAAAAAAAATCAGTGCATTGCATGTAGTAAGTAGAAATACTGCTTCATGAAACTGTTTATGTATGTGTGTACTGTGTTGTGTTGCTTAGATACGTATCTTATAGTGGATCACAGTCAAATGTGTGAAAACCTCAGGGTAGATGAACACTTAAGTCTTGTGAATTCCAACGTATGCTGTTATGCCAGTAGAATTCTAGACTCTTGAGGCGCTCAATTCTAATTTTATAAGTTACATATATGTTTCTTGAAATGATATTTTATGTAACAAGGCAGAAATCTTTTAATTTTGTAAATATTGCTTCAGCCTTTTTCTAAAATTACATACTTATTTATTAAAGAAAATATTGATTCAACATGTTTTTCTTGAAGGCCTTAAGGCAATTTATGAAACAAAATTTTGCCAAAGGTTTTTCAAAAAGTTTGGCAAAAGGTTGTAGTCAGTAACGTGTTGGTGCCATATGCATAACATTGTGTTTGTTAAGTACTATGAGTAGTAATGAAACGGTATAAAGCTTAGAGCTTCGACAATTATAGAACAAAGTAGAATATTTAAATGGGCAGTAAATTGAGTGTTAAGTCATCAGCTGAGAACAGTCCAGTGTTGAGCAAAGACTATCTTTTGCTCTTCTTTAGTAAGGTAGGCATCCTGAAAGTGAAACCCAGACTGCTCCAGTATTTAGACCAAAGGGACATTACGCCTTCTGGTATTTATTGCTCTCAACTGGGTGGGGTAGGGAGTGGTGGGTGGAAGGTAGGGTTTAGTTTACAGCTCCCTTGTTTTCCTTCTGTAAACAGTCTGGTCCATTAATCCACGGAGAAGCAGATGTTCTTTTTACCAAACATCTACTTAGTGATCAGGATCAAGGCAAAGCTATATAAACTTGTTTACCTGGGAAAGATTTTTTTGCCAGGACAAATAGCTTGTGAGTATTAGTTTGATGATTTTTGCTGATCACTTGAGCACAATCTTAGGACTTAGGGGCTGTGTACAAGGATAGCAGTTTTTGTCTTGAGTTGTTCTTCTGGGACTGTTACTAGTGATGGGGTTTGTCTGGTGTCTTTAAGGATTCATCCTTACAAATACAAGTCTAAGATCTGTGTAAATCTAATGCTCAGGGAGTTTTAAAGAAGGTGGCTAATGTGGGAAAAGATAGTTTAGGAAAGTATTTTCAACATTTGTTTCCTTTTAGGCTTATACAGTTTCTTGGGATATAAACCAAACAGATCTGTGTTTTATATGGTGTGAGTGATTATTGTACAATAAAGCTTTTGTTGTTGCCATGCTTTGATTGTCATGCATTTTGTTGAGAGGTAGCACTAAGTCAGGCAGGTGTGGGGTCAAATCCTAGACCCACTACATCCAAGCAAAGTGACCTTGAGCAGTTTACTTGAATTCTACACCTTAGTTGTTGTTTTTTTTTCCCCCTCTATGCAATGGTGGTGATAACTGCATAGTAGGGTTATTAAATATGAAGATTGCAGGTAATATATATAAAGCCTAAAAAACTACTGGCACATAACAGTGCCAAAGGAATTCAGGCTATGGACTAAATAGTCCACTGTACTTGCTGGAGACAGCATATCATGTTAAAGGAATTTTTTAAACCTCTTTATTCTTAAATAATTTTTATTACTGATGCCCTTAGTATTTTTTTTAATCACTTGCATTCCCATTTCATTATACCTTTTAGGTGTATATTCTTTTTTAAAGTTGTTTCTTTGGAAGATAAACGTAGTAATTTCATGAACTTGTAACAAAGTGTATTTAAAATTTCATTGCTTATTTAATATTAGAGATCAGTAGATTGAATGGCCTGTTTATATAGATACAACAATTAGAACTTCTTAATTCTTTTTTTAACCACCCCCCAGGTCAATTGTTGGAATGACTATGTATAATCAAGCCACACAGGAAATTGCAAAGCCATCAGAGCTTCTAACAAGTGTAAGAGCATATATGACTGTACTCCAGTCAATAGAAAACTATGTGCAAATTGATATTACAAGAGTATTTAATAATGTGCTTCTTCAACAAACACAACATTTAGACAGTCATGGAGAGCCAACAATTACAAGTCTGTACACAAATTGGTAAGGAACATATTTAGAAATTTGGAGTGATATAAAGTTTATTTGTAATGAATGCCTTCTGAAAGTTTTTTTTTAATGGATAATTGCTCATTCAAGTTATTAGTCAACTTTAAAATTATATGCAGTAATGTATACCATAATAAATTTTGAATTAATTTCTCCATTTGTAAATTTACTTTTCACCTTAGGTATCTGGAAACTTTGTTAAGACAAGTCAGCAATGGTCATATAGCTTATTTCCCTGCAATGAAAGCATTTGTGAACTTACCTACAGAAAATGAGTTAACATTTAACGCAGAGGAATATTCTGACATATCAGGTGAATAATACTCTGACATGTTTTAGAGAATGAAGAAAGCTTGATTCTTTTGGTTTTGATTCTGTTATGACTATTTTCATTCAACTATATGGATAATCATACATTGTATCTTAGACTTAGCTTTGCATTTGTGTTCTTATTTATTCTACTGACTTTTCTTAGGGTTTTCCATTAATAATTTGCTTCTTAAAATATTTGCTCTGTCAAAGTATAAAATTAATTCCATTTCCTTTCAGAAATGAGGTCGTTATCAGAACTCCTAGGCCCATATGGTATGAAGTTCCTAAGTGAAAGCCTTATGTGGCATATTTCGTCACAAGTTGCTGAACTTAAGGTAATATAGTCTTTATTGATTTTAGCTTTAAAACATTTCAAGAATATGAGCAGCAAGCCTAGAAGCCTCAGGGGACAAATTTCTCATCTTTAATATACTTTCTTGTGTTCCTTTCAGTATGAGATAATAGAAGAATTATGGTCCAGTAATTTAGCTTTTGCCAACGATTTTTTATTTCAGACTGAATAAGCAGATGCTTCTAGAACTGTTTGTATTTTTAGTGCTTCTTTGCCATTTAATGTGGTGGGTTGAGTACTATGATGTGATAATAAAAACTAGTCTATTCATATCTATGAGAATTCAAGATATCTGATGTCCTTAACAATGCTGCAAGGCCCCTAGAGGATCTGGCCTTCCACTTTTTCTCACCTTTTACACTCCTCCATCCTGGCTGGCCTACTTGCTATTGTGTCATCTCAAAATACTCTTCACTAAGATACTGTCTCAGCTTGTCTTCTCATAACATTCATGTATTTTCAATTATCAGAATATCCCTCCTTGAACACACTTAAAAATAGCAACCATTACTTTTTATTCTTTTTATCCAGCTTTATTTGTATTTTACTTGTGACCTTTCATGTCATGCATCTTATGTCACTCACTAGAATAAAAACTCAATTATAAACTCTCTTAAAACCTTGGTGCTAGGGCTTCCCTGGTGGTGCAGTGGTTGAGAATCTGCCTGACAATGCAGGGGACACAGGTTCGAGCCCTGGTCCAGGAAGATCCCACATGCCACGGAGCAGCTAGGCCCGTGCGCCACAACTACTGAGCCTGCGCGTCTGGTGCCTGTGCTCTGCAACAAGAGAGGCCGCGATAGTGAGAGGCCCGCACACCGCGATGAAGAGTGGCCCCCGCTTGCCACAACTAGAGAAAGCCCTCGCACAGAAACGAAGACCCAACACAGCCAAAAATTAATTAATTAATTAGTTAAAAAAACCTTGGTGCTAAATTAGTGTCCAGCACATAGTAGTGCTTGGTAAATACCTGTTGGATTCAAAAATAAAAATAGGTAGCTTTCCTTACTCTTTACTTTGTTCTAGGACTTTTCTAAGCTCTTTATATATTTTTTATTAACTCCTTTAAATCCTTAAAACTACTGTTGTCCCTATTTTACAAATTAGAAAAGTAAGACCAAGAAAGATTAAGTAACTTGTCCAGGCTCACATGCTAATAAGTGGTGAAACATTTAATTTGAATCTATATAGTCTATCTGGCTCCAGAGCTTATACTAGTACCCTACTACACTGTCTTGAGAAATGCAAGAGATCTTAGCAGTCAGCTAACCCACCCTTATCTGATGCCGAAATATACATTTTTCTGGGTGGATGATTTGGTCTTCTTGAAAATGAGGCAGTCTTATCAATTACTGCATATTTCTAGTTATGTTAATATCTAAATAGTAATTTTTGATTGGTCCTCATTCTTACATCAAGAGGTAGAGACTGCCTCTAACAAGATGACCCTTCACATATTTAAAAACTTTTGTTGGTATTACCTTTCTCTTCCCTAGGTGAAGTATATTCATATTTACTCTCACTCTCTTCTGTTACAAATTCTATCTTATTGGTGTCACTTTTAGAGGCTGGTGCCCTGAACTGAGAATAAACTTCAGCTAGAGATCTGAGTAGTGAGGGTGCATCTACTTACCCTGGACACCATACTTACTGATATAATTTAAGATAGCATCAGCACTTTACATAGCTATACCATCCTGTTTTCAACTTGGAACCATGTACCTTTTTTTCCCTTCCCCCTTCCTTCTTCTCCTTTCCTCCTTTTCCCTTCCTTCTTCCCCTGTCCCCCTCCCCTCTTATGTTTTCATATTCAGACTTGAACCAGGCTTTCTACATCTTGTATTTTGTGTGATTTCGTTTTTTAGACCTTTATTGTTGTTCCTTTAATAATTTATGTTGTTAGATATTGTTCATTATTTCTGGATATTTTTTCAGTTCAGATTTTGTCATAGTCTTTCAGTAATCCTTTTATAAACTTAGCTGTCTTAGCTGTGTCCTCAAGTATCAATGTTATCAAATACATTCCTATTCTTTAAAAGAAATGGAAGGAGCTTATGTTTTAACATTTCTCTTTTGTATCTTGGAATATGGAAACCATATTTTCTTTCTCAGATATTAAAATTTAATTTAAAGTTGATGTCATAATAGTATAGTGTTGACTTCCTTTTTAATACTATGAGTTTTCTGACTCAAGAGTGTTATTTCTTGGCTGGATTCTTTTTCAAATATTTGGTAATATTAAACCTGAGTTAAAAAACTAGACAAAAGAAACTTTTTGTGTAAGAGCTTAGATTTATTATCTTTGGAGATACATGGGTGTGAATTAGCTTGGGTTTCTCATTAAATCTAGTATACCCCCAAACCAAGATGGTTTAGGATACAAAAACATTTTTTTCTCTAAAACTTTTGATTTTAGTAATCTATGTGATTTTCCTTAACTTTTCTTTTTACCTTCATAAAAACTTGCCTATTTTATTAATGATTTAATGTTAGTTGTAAGACTTTTAGAAAATCACATGATTATGTTTTGGTATTTAAGGGCTTTTTATTTTTATTTTTTTGCTTCTCAAACACTAAATCCTGATTTAGTTGAGTATTTTTCAGAAGTCTTCTTCATGTGGTCAACCGTAAATATGAAAACTTTACATTTCTAGCATTGTGCCCATTATCATTTAGATTTCTGCAAAACAAAGCTAGTCCTGAGGATTTAGTTTTCTGGAATTGCACAGTGCTTTACAGTGGTTTTCTTAGAGATCCTTCTTAATAATCCCAAGTTATAATTCAGATTTCTCTGAATTTATTATTTTTTTAAAATTAATTAATTTATTTATTTTGGCTGCGTTGGATCTTCGTTGCTACGCGTGGGCTTTCTCTAGTTGTGGTGAGGGAGGGCTACTCTTCATTGCAGTGCACGGGCTACTCTTTGTTGCAGTGTACAGGCTTCTCATTGTGGTGGCTTCTCTTATTGTGGAGCATGGGCTCTAGGCACGTGGGCTTAGTTGCTCCGTGGCATGTGGGATCTTTCCCGACCAGGAATCGAACCCATGTCCCCTGCATTGGCAGGCGGATTCTTAACCACTGAGCCACCAGGGAAGTCCCTCTGAATTTAACTACTTGTATATTATTAAGAACTGGAGGTGTTATTTGTGACTTTGTATTCTCAGCCTCTGTGTACTGAGGCATACTTCAATGTGTATTCTTATAATTTATTCCATAAGAAATCTTATCATAATATAATGGTGTTTCATATAGACAAGTTCAGTGTGTCTTATACTGTTCAGTGTGTTTTATATCTCATTGAGATAAATCTCCAAAAGTACTTGTCTATCAGTGCTGATTCTAATTGCTTTGCATTTTTCAGTGTCCTATAAAATTACTTTCCTTAGAATAATCAAATTTATGAAATTACAGAAGTAAAATAACATACAGATTGCTGCTTCCAGTACTGGTAGGCTAGGTTATTTAGATCAACTTTTCCCTTAAGGACAACTTTTTTGAAATGTATATATACACATATATATATGTATATAAAGAGAAAATTTTCTAAAGAAGAGCTAAAAGGGCAGTGAGGTGTTTATTCTAGGCTAAAATCAAGGAAAGCCCTGGAAGCCACTGTGCTGATGTGAGGACATTCGCTGATCCAGAAGTAACATTTGTTAAGATTCAGCTGAGTCTTGGTGGTCTTGTGGAGCAAGGGGCTCCGTAATCAAAACCCAAAGACTGCCCAGAGTGGGAGTGGAAAGGAATTCTGCTTAAATTCCCTTTCACCCTCTTTACATAAATACCCCAAAGAGTTATACCTTCAGGGTAACAGTGAACTGGAAATGATTCACAGCCCCCCCACCCCCAAGATGTTCAGCCCTGTTTGTGTTACTCTTTTTGTCTTGAATCTCAAGTGTAGAACGTGGATTACAAGTGGTCCTAGATTAGTAGTGCCCCAAGGTGCTTGGCAGACGCTAAAAAAAATCCTCTCTGGAGAAAGGTATCTTCATCCTAGGATTCAAGTGATTCCTGCAAATAATTTTTCACATGCAGTCACCTCCAGCTGAAGAGTGGAACTCTGTTGGAGATTAGGGGAGGGAGGAGGGAGGAGGTCTAATACATCTGGCTGGCTATCATGATTCTTAGGTCGTTCTCCCTTTCTGTCTGGCCACCTTCTGTTCCTGATGTTCCTGAATGTAGAGTCCTCCTTGTCAGCATCACTTCTTAAGATGGTGAGGAGAAGTTGGGTGTGTAACGACCCCCTCCCCCTTACAGACATGTTATCAAGCCCAAGTCTTCCTTTCTATGCCACTGCCTACAATTTCTGAGTCCTACCTAGGCCCTGAGGCTTCCATTAGCTTGCCTTCTGCATAGTGTCTCCCCTACAGGAACTTAACTGCTCAAATTTCCCTTCTCCACTTATTCTTTGCTCCAGTTTTCATCTTCTAGAATTTGGTGGCATCTCTCATTAGGTCTTCTTTCTTCTGTTGTCTCCTTTGTTACCAAAGATTTATGCCTTTTCATTTTTTTCCTATCGCTTCAGTGTATTTCTGGAAGAAACAGAGTTTAGACATACATACAGGGTTCTCTACATTTAGGCAGCACTTCCATGTAGTCTACATACTTGTTTGAACACTTCTATATGACAAATTTCTGAAAGTGGATAATTTTTTTTCTGATATTGTCAGATATCCCTCAGAAAAGATTGTAACTCACACTCTCCATATTAGAGCATGATGATGCCGAAATAACATTTTAATCTTTATGAAATTAGTGAATACAGTGTTTTGGGGGGAATTATAATATTTTTAAGATAGTTCTGTAACATCTTAGCTTTTAATTTTCTCTATTTTTATTTTTTATATTTAATCTAAACTGACATAAACTAAATATTATGTGGCTGCATCTTCTTTTTATCTTAAAGATTACCTTAATTGATTGTTTCAGTTCCTGTTTTAGCTGAGGACCTTTTTTATTTCAGAGTAAATGTGTGGGCCAATTAAAAAAAAGGAAATGTTCTTTATATTTAATGGTTGTGAGTAAATCGTGTGTCACACATAGTCAACACTATGCACATGTACTAATGATAAAACGTGTTTATTACTTTCTGGAGAAGAAAACAACCAGTGTCTCCATTCCTACTAAAATTCTTGGGGTGTCTCATTTGGAGTTGGGCCCATCGAGTCAGCTTCTTCCAGTCTTGCCAGTTCTTTCAGTTCTTCTAGTTCTTCAGAGTCCTAGAAGGATGAAGTAAGAAATTTAAATATGAATTGTGCCAAGAATTTAACACTTTCTAACAGAAAACCAACATTTTTTTTTTAGTAGTCTTGATTCGTTTCACTTGATTAGTCTCAGTTTGTTCCAAACCATTTAGTTATAATTCCTAGTTCCAGCTTTTGGGCCATTTGTCAGAGATATTAATCAATGGCTTTAAATGTATAGAAAGCTCTGTTTCAGGGTGCAATCAAGGGAGAGAAGAAATTTATATAAACTGTACTTTTAAGAGGAGACATCATTAACTTTTTTTTAAGAGTAATGTGCAAACAAATAATTCGGGGTAATCGTTCTTAAAGCATGGTCCCCAGATCAGCAGTGGCAGCCTTGCCTTGGATCTTAATAAAAATGCGCAAGTTTTGGTTCTACCTAAGACCTGCTAAATCAGAACCTGTGGAGCTAGAACCCAACAAGTCCTCCAGATCATTCTGATGCACACTGCAGATTAACAACCATTTCTTTAGGGATTAAGAGCATGGATTTTAAAATCAGGCATACCTGAATTCAAATTCCAAATTCCACTGTTTAATATCTATAACTTTGGGCAAGTTATCTAACTTCTCTGAGCCTTAGTTTTCTCAGTTGTGAAATTGGATTGTCACCTCCCTCATTTGGATCAGGATAAATGGGATTGTTTGTAAATTGCCTAGTAGAGGAGCTTAAAAATGATTACAGAATCTTACTATTAAATATATACAATAATTTATTGATTCTAAAACAATTATCCTATATTAGCATTTCTGAAATTATACATGTCTTATAGTCATATGATTAGAAAACATTGTGGCAGTTTAATTGGTAGAGTTTTTTTCTTTTTGTTAAAAATTTATTTATTTATTTATTTTTGGCTGCATTGGGTCTTCGTTGCTGTGTGCGGGCTTTCTCTACTTGCGGCGAGCGGGGGCTACTCTTCATCGCGGTGCATGGGCTTCTCATTGCGGTAGCTTCTCTTGTTGCGGAGCACAGGCTCTACGTGCGTGGGCTTCAGTAGTTGCAGCATGTGAGCTTCAGTAGTCGCGACATGCGAGCTCAGTAGTTGTGGCTCACAGACTCTAGAGTGCAGGCTCAGTAGTTGTGGTGCACTGGCTTAGTTTTTCCGCGGCATGTGGGATCTTCCCAGACCAGGGCTCAAACCCATGTCCCCTGCATTGGCAGGCGGATTCTTAACCACTGCGCCACCAGGGAAGCCTGAGTTTTTTTCTTAATGGCACATTAGATAATGGTGCATTTAAAATTCATTGCTGTCTTTGATTCACTGATACATGATATTATGTTCAAAGTGCGTGAGCACAGTCAAGGTTGGGCATATATTTGAGCGTATACTGATTGATGGGACAGTATTGAATTGGCCTCAGAGAGAGCAAGTAGTCTAATTAGACACTGTAGAGGTTGAATTTAGCAAATAAATGTGACGGGAGCTGAACATCTGAATGAGAGCATAAACAGAAATGATCTCAAGTGGAACATAAGCAAAATTCATACTAGTATAGGAAAAATTACTTTTATAGATTTTCCATGTAGTTTTTCATGCTCCCCTTAAATCAGTTGTCATCAGCCTTTGGCTTGTAACACAACCACTATGGCACTTTAACAATATGCTTGCTACATACATCTCCACACCCAGACCTGCTGAATTGAGATATCCAGGCTTTCCAAATACATATACCCACTATCTCTGCCAGAATAAAATTAATTATATTTGTTTGAGTTATAATTTTTAAATGAAATTACTTTTCCAGTATTCTTTTTAAGAAAAGCATTATTTAATGAGTTATTCTTAACTAGCTATCCTTCACTCTCTTCCCTTTTCTCAGTGGTCCCTGAAATAGGAGGTAGATAGTTGACGTTTCCATTTTGTGCTAGGAAACATTGCTCTGTTCTCTGTGAAGTGGTACCATACCCCTACAAGTTTTTCTCCCTCTGATTATATATATATATCCAATGATGAACTCTAGGCTATCTTTAGCCAGCTTTAACTTTAGCAAGTTCTTTTTGTTTTAGTTGGAATTTATTGCTCTCTGTATCCACTTCAGTGTCTGCTTTTTATTACTGGTGCTGTTCTGTGTCTAAGTAGAAGATAATCCTTTATCCTACTACTTATCTTTATTGCTTTTTCCTGAACTCCTCCCTTCTTGAATTTGCAAACTGAAGGAAAACATTAATTTTATGTAAATAATTTTTAAATTCTTTTATGAAAACCATAACAAAAACATAGCATAGAGCATCTAGATTTCATGTATTATTTTTCCTACTTGCTAGATTGTAATTTCCAAGCATGTTCTTATCTCATCAAAATAAGGAGGTCTATGCCTGACCTAGGATCTTTCTTTTCTTTTCTTTAGAAACTTGTGGTGGAGAATGTTGATGTGCTAACACAAATGAGGACCAGCTTTGACAAACCCGACCAAATGGCTGCACTCTTTAAAAGATTATCGTGTGAGTAACTCATGATACTTTTTATGAGCATTCAGAACACCTTGACACTCAGTATTTAGCTTTTGCTCAAATTTTATAAATATAAGTAGTAAGTTATGAAAAGTACTCTTCAGTAATGAGGAGAACTAAAAAATTTTTGCAGTCAAAGGAACTTTTTTTAAGTGAATGGCTTACCTGTTTCATAATTTTTTTCTTTACCATACTCTTCGTACCATGTGTCAAATATTTGATATCATTATCAATTAGTTCATGAACCATTAAGTTAAGTACAATAAATCTATATTAATTTAGACTGAAGGAGTTTAACTTTCGAGTCTGTAATTTTCTGAATATCAACTTTATCGAGGTATTGCTTATGTAAGTAAAATGCACACATTTAAGTGAATGGTGTGATGGATTTTGACAAGTGTTGTATACATCCACATAACCATTACCACAGTCAAGATGTAGAGCAGTCCCATCACCTCAGAAAGCTTCTCATGACTCTTTCTAGTCAGTTTCACACCACTAGACAGTGACTGATCTGATTTCTATCACTGTAGATTAAATTTGCCTGTTCTAAAACTTCATATAAACAGAATCACACAGTATATACTCTTTCGTATATATTGTTGAGATTCACCCCTCTGTGTTAAGTGAATCAGTACTTTGTTCCTTTTATTGCTAACTAGTATTCATTGTATGAAAACCTGAGCCTACAACTTAAAAAAATGTCTTCTTGATACTGATTCTTTGTGGGAGATATGTGAAATAGCAGTGAATCTTAAGTGTTTATTAAAGTATGTTTAGCCAAGTACCTATTTTAGGTGTATTTGAATTAATTTCATTTGATTTTTGTCCTTGAAGTCAAAGTTGTAATTAAAAATTATTTTAAAGAAGTCCTAGGGCCTCCCTGGTGGCGCAGTGGTTGAGAGTCCGCCTGCCGATGCAGGGGATACGGGTTCGTGCCCCGGTCTGGGAGGATCCCATATGCCGCGGAGCGGCTGGGCCCGTGAGCCGTGGCCGCTGGGCCTGCGCATCCGGAGCCTGTGCTCCGCAACGGGAGAGGCCACAACAGTGAGAGGCCCGCATACAGCAAAAAAAAGAAAAAAAAGAAAAAAAAAAGAAAAAAAAAAAAAAAAGAAGTCCTAAATAAAATATTCTCCGTGTTTGAGAAAACCAGAGAGTTTATTTTCCCAAATAAAAAATAACCCTGAAGTAAATTAAAGATGCATATATTTTATATACTTCCCCTTTGATGTTTTTCTTTTAAATGTTTAGCAGCTGTATCAAATTTTATAAAACTATAAAATGATTTAGAGAATCACTTTATTAGGCTATCTTATCCTGCTTTTAAAAATACAAACTTTGGGACTTCCCTGGTGGCACAGTGGTTAAGAATCCACCTGTCAATGCAGAGGACACGGGTTTGGGCCCCGGTCTGGGAGGATCCCAGATGCCGCGGAGTGGCTGGGCCCGTGAGCCATGGCCGCTGAGCCTGCGCGTCCAGAGCCTGTGCTCTGCAGCGGGAGAGGCCACAACAGTGAGAGGCCCGCGTACCACACACACACACACACACACACAAACTATACTATAGGTTGCCTTTTAGAACAGATCAGTGGTTGCCAGAACTGTAAAGGGAAAGCAGCAAAGGAGTTTTTTGGGGTGATGAAATTGGTCACCACTGTGGTGATGGTGGTAACACAGATCTACACATGTTGAATTTTTCCTAGAGCTGTACACTGAAAGGGGGAAAAGTCAAGTTTACTGTATGGAACTTTTAAAAAATGAAATGAAAAAAAGGAAAAAGGAAAGATTGACTTGATAGCATTATAGGGAGGAGGAGTGTGAATAAATACTTAGTAAGGGGAATTCCCTGGTGGCGCTTTGGAATCCACCTGCCAATGCAGGGAACCCAGGTTCGATCCCTAGTCCAGGAAGATCCCACATGCTGCAGAGCAACTAAGCCCATGCACCACAACTACTGAGCCTGCACGCCACAACTACTGAAGCCCACGTGCTGCAACTGCTGAGCCCACGTGCTGCAACTACTGAAGCCTGTGTGCCTAGAGCCCATGCTCTGCAACAAGAGAAGCCACCGCAATGAGAAGCCTGTGCACTGCAACTAGAGAAAGCCCGTGCGCGGCAACGAAGACCCAACACAGCCAAAAATAAAAAATTTAAAAAAAAATCTGAGTAGGATATTATTTTTTAAATCCCTGTCTGATCTCTTTTGTTCATTGTTTTTTTTTTAACGTCTTTATTGGAGTATAATTGCTTTACAATAGTGTGTTAGTTTCTGCTTTATAACAAAGTGAATCAGCTATACATACATACACATATATCCCCATATCCCCTCCCTTTTGCGTTTCCTTCCCACCCTCCCTATCCCACCCCTCTAGGTGGTCACAAAGCACCGAACTGATCTCCCTGTGCTATGTGGCTGCTTCCCACTAGCTATCTGTTTTACATTTGGTAGTGTATATATGTCCATGCCACTCTCTCACTTCATCCCAGCTTACCCTTTCCCCTCCCCATGTCCTCGAGTCCATTCTCTACATCTGTGTCTTTATTCCTGTCCTGCCCCTAGGTTCTTCAGAACCATTTTTTTTCTTTTTTTTTAGATTCCATATATATGTGTTAGCATACGGTATTTGTTTTTCTCTTTCTGACTTACTTCACTCAGTTTGACAGACTCTGGGTCCATCCACCTCACTACAAGTAACGCAATTTTGTTTCTTTTTATGGCTGAGTAATATTCCATTGTGTATATGTGCCATATCTTCTTTATCCATTCTTCTGTCAGTGGACACTTAGGTTGCTTCCATGTCCTGGCTATTGTAAATAGAGCTGCAATGAACATTGTGGTACATGACTCTTTTTGAATTACGGTTTTCTCAGGGTATATGCCCAGTAGTGGGATCGCTGGGTGTATGGTAGTTCTATTTTTAGTTTTTTAAGGAACCTCCATACTGTTCTCCATAGTGGCTGTATCAATTTACATTCCCACCAGCAGTGCAAGAGGGTTCCCTTTTCTTCACACCCTCTCCAGAATTTATTGTTTGTAGGTTTTTTGATGATGGCCATTCTGACTGGTGTGAGGTGATACCTCATTGTAGTTCTGATTTGCATTTCTCTAATGATTAGTGATGTTGAGCATCCTTTCATGTGTTTGTTGGCAATCTTTTGTTCATTGTTATACTATATACTTATATGTTCTAGTATGTTTTACTTTATTATTATTTTTATTATTTTTCACATTTCTTTAATTTTTAAATACTCATTTGATCACCCAGCTGGCTTTAACCCTACTTAATTTCATGCTAATAAGAAACATTTTGACTGTGTCATCTGGTTAGAAGCAACTAATCTACTACAGTGTTCAATGCATGGTTACTGTTACTTTAACTCTTCTATTCGTGGATTTGAAACAATCTTTTTTGTGATTTGGAAAAAGAAAAGATCTGCTTGAGAGTGACTTATTTAGGGGAATAGAGAAAGCTACGCTTTGAGTTGAACTGTTTTCCAGAATACTGTCTTTTGTCTCTGATCTCTTCTTTACCTTTGTGCTGCCTTTATCCCATATACAGAAATTGATTTACTTTTGTAGCAGTTTGATTTTCATAGTCAACAAACACATTCTTTTAAGTACCGTAAAAAAGAGAAAGCAATATAATTTATTAAAAGTAGCTCTGGGGAATTCCCTGGAGGTCCAGTAGTTAGGTACTTTCACTGCCATGGCCCGGATTCAATCCCTGGTTGGGGAACTATAAGATCTTGCAAGCCACGTGGTGAGGCCAAAAAAAAAAAAAAAAAAAGTAACTCTGAATTGGGAGACAATCTGAAATTAACTTTTAGTTTTTTGGAATTTCTGACTGTGTGACTTGAGCACATTTATTTATTAAAACAATATGTTAAACAAGATTTCTTAATGTGAAGTTTCTCAGAACTTTTAATGCATTGTTATTGTGCATATTCAAGAGGAGGTTATAGATACAGTCTTTGCAAACTTCATTAAATTCTGGGTAACATCCTTTGGGAAGTGTATGATTATATCACACTACTTATTTTCTGATTGTTCACCTTATTCTCTGCATTCTTTTTTCTGGGCTTGCTGTCTTGGTTTTTGGACTGGAATGCCCTTTTGTTCTCACTCCTCCTTTATGCCCATAAATTGGATGACATATTCTCAGAGAAATATTTTCTTTTACCCTCGTTTCTTCTCTCTTATCTGGATAGTAACAACTTTCTAGTCTCATTTCTTGAATACCCATTTTATTGAACATCTTCTGGTCTTGTGGGTCTTAAGCACTCTGCTGAGTGCTATAGATAGATAAAAAGATTAATAAGACTTTGCTCCTGTGGAATTTATATAACATGTTTGTGCCTTACATGATTTTGTTAACACTTTTAATTCTCATCACATTTTGGCTTGTATTATGCCTTTCCATGTGTATTAATAAAAGATGCTTATGGTAAAGGTTTAAACAAACCACACAGGAGATAGAAAGTCAAAACAAAATTCTCTCCAGTCCTACTTCTCAAAGGTGTAACTACAGTTAACAGTTTTCTATACATCTGTTGAGAAATTTATTATATATATACAAATATGTGTGTGTGTGTGTATATATATGTATATACATATATACCTTCTCTCATATAAATAGGATCATATTTTCTTAGTTTTCTTGACAGTCCATTTAGACTGTTATTAAGGTCTAGATTATTATTTTGTTTATATTTGTTTCTTATTATATAGTACAATGACTTGTATATGGGGAGTAATTCAATAAATTTTGTTTTTTTTTAAATACGAAGGTATTGATCCTTCTGATTCTAACCTCTCTTGATTTTATTTAACCAAGTTTTGATATTGAATATAATAGCAATAAATTTCAGAATAATGTTCTCTAACCAAAATGTAAGTGATCAAATCCATTCATAGTCTTCAGAAACCTGGTCTTACTGCTTATGATCTCAATAGTCATTTTTTGTTTCTGGACTCTCTAGACCTCAACAACTTAATTTGGCATCTCGAAGTTCCAGGGCCAGTTGATTTTTTTTCTTTTTTTTTTTTTTGGCTGCGTCGGGTCTTACTTGCGGCACACAGGATCTTCATTGAGTCATGCAGCATCTTTCGTTGTGGTGCACTGGCTCCTCATTGTGTCGCGTGGGCTTCTCTCTAGTTGTGGCGTGCAGGTTTTTTTCTCTGTAGTTGTGGCACGTGGTCTGCAGAGCACGCGGGCTGTATAGTTTGTGGCATGTGGGCTCTTTCATTGAGGTGTGTGAGCTCAGTAGTTGTGGTGCATGGGCTTAGTTGCCTGGAGGTGTGTGGGATCTTAGTTCCCCGACCAAGGATTGAACCCTCATCCCCTGCATTGGAAGGTGGATTCTCTACCACTGGACCACCAGGGAAGTCCCGCCAGTTGATTTTTGAGGATCCACTCTGATCAGCTTCTTTTTCCCCTAGTCTCTCTCTCCTTCCTCCTATCACTACCATTAATGTGATAGGATTATACAGGTGGCTACTTGCATGATTGTTTCAGGATTCTGATGAACCGTCTAAACCATTTTAAAGAACAGAGTGTACTCCACTGGAAGTAAACTATAATTTCCTAATTTTAATATCAGTTTTCAGTACCCTTGCCTCTTTAATCACTGGTTGTAATCAAATTGTTTTTAATTGTTCCTTTTATCATGGGGATTTTATGACTAAGAGTTTTCTCCATGGTTAAGAAAGAATACAATTCACTCTCTTCTTTTCTCCCTTTCCTTCACATTTAGCTGTTGACAGTGTCTTGAAGAGGATGACAATAATTGGTGTAATTTTATCCTTCCGATCATTGGCACAAGAAGCACTTAGAGATGTAAGAAACCATTATGAGTACATATCCTATAGCCAAATAATCCTTTTTAATTTCCCCGAAATTTAAAAGTAACTTTAAAAATTTATAGTTGGCAGTAATATAATTAAAATTCCAGTTTTCATTGTTTGTATGAAATAAAGCATATAAAAATTATGGTTACTTAAACTCATTTTTTGTTTTGGTATTGAAATTTAGGGGATATAACTTGCCTGAATATTGTGCTACTTTTTCAACTTTTTTCTTCATTAAAGCATTTTCCATTTTGACTATACTTGGTTTGACATCAAATACATTCCGTTTATGTGTATTGTAGTACTTTAGAAAATCACTTGAAAATAGACAAAGTAAAATAATTTTTATGCAAACTAGAAATAATTGAATGGTAATATCTCATAAGTTAGAGGTTGCTTTTTATAAATAATTCTGCATTCTTAATTTGTTTTCCTGCCTAGGTCTTGTCCTACCACATTCCTTTTCTTGTCAGTTCAATTGAAGATTTCAAGGATCACATTCCAAGGGAAACTGATATGAAGGTAATAAAACTTCTATTTGGATTTTACAGTTTCTAAAATGACATATTTAACTTACATATGAAGTAAAATTTAATAAATCCTAAGCTACTATAAAGTTTATATTTTAGAGTGATGGGTTAGCATGCTTGCCTTTGAAAATGCATCTTAGAGAGCTCAGCACCAAAATACAATATAGGCATTTTGAAAGTCAGTCTTCCTTGATCACCTATAGCAATGTAAAATGGATTAATATCAATCACCTTTTCCTTAAACTGATAGCTGTTTATACATGGTCATAAGCAGAATGAAAAAGATAAGCCAGTGAAATGAGAGTTGTTTTGTTTTAAATAAACCTAATTTCAGTTTTTAAAAATTGATGTTAAAAAGTCTTATAAAAGGGTGTTAATTATAGGCTATAATTTTTAAAAATAGTATCCTGTTTTAAACAAATAAATATAAGAAGGTTGGTAGCCTTACCAGAGTCCACAGGTTTTGTTTGTTTTGTAAATTTATTGATCATGAAATACAGCCACTGACTTAATCCCAGCAAAGATTTACCAGTGGTTACACATCTAGTAAGTGACCTATCATATCTATATTTTCTAAACTTTAATGTTTCTTGGAAAGATTATTTTCTGTTTTGCATATTTTGAAAAGCTCCGACTTGAAAAAGTTATTTCTAAACTTTTTGTATGGCGTTCAAGTCTCAAATTTATTTTTGTGGCTTATCTTCCATTACTTGTTCCATCCTTCTCTCTCTCTCTTCACTTTCTTACTCTATCCCTCTCTTCCACTGGGTCCTGTAAGATGACCAAATCTTGTGTGCATTCTCACATTTTCTACTTTGTTCTCTAATTTATTCTTCCTGAAAATACTGGCTTCTTCTATTTTTGCCTTTTGAAATCCTGCTCATCTTTTAATGCCTGATTCAATTGCCATCTCCTAAGAAATATTGCTGGATCCCCAAGTGATCATTTCATCTCTTCTTGCTTTTTTTTTTTAGTATTATCAGAGAACCTTTTGTTCATTGTAGAATTAAATACATTCTGCCCTGTATTATAGTTGTGTTTTTACACTTAAATTTATACTAGATTGTAAACTTTTGTTGTTGTAATAATATCAGGGCTAACCAATTATGTAGGTAGTTTTTTGGTTTTTTTTAAGTTTTGGCTGCGTTGGGTCTTCATTGCTATGTGCGGGCTTTCTCTGATTGCGGTGAGCAGGGGCTACTGTTTGTTGCGTTGCGCGAGCTTCTCATTGCAGTGGCTTCTCTTGTTGTGGAGCACAGGCTCTAGGCACATGGGCTTCAGTAGTTGTGGCGCACCAGCTTAGTTGTTCTGCGGCATGTGGGATCTTCCCAGACCAGGGATCGAACCTGTATCCCCTGCATTGGCAGGTGGATTCTTAACCACTGTGCCACCAGGGAAGTCCCATGTAGGTAGTTTTTAACTGAGTTATTGAGCGGAGTATCCTTAAAATCCATATGTGATATCAAAAGAAATTAGTCATTTGAAATTGCTTTATCAGGTTTTAAATTAGTACTCCTTTAAAAATCTATTATAGTAAGTAATTTACTGTATTTATAGATACAATATGATTAGCCATTGAGCCACTATAATTTTTTTTTTTTTTGCGGTACACGGGCTTCTCACTGTTGTGGCCTCTCCCGTTGCGGAGGACAGGCTCCGGACGCGCAGGCTCAGCGGCCATGGCTCACGGGCCTAGCTGCTCCGCGGCATGTGGGATCTTCCCAGACCGGGGCATGAACCCGTGTCCCCTGCACCGGCAGGCGGACTCTCAACCACTGCACCACCAGGGAAACCCATGCCACTATAATTTTTAATTAAACAAGTATGGACATAAAACGTAAGGCCAGTAATTTTGATTCACTTTTGTTGTTTTTTTCATATCTGTTGGTTTGATCTTGACCTTACACTTATACTTCCAAGAAAAATAATAGCTTTAGAATGATTCTGTTGGAATTGCCACAGAAGGTATACAAGTTTTGTTTGGCTTAGTAGTGTCAAGTTATAATCAGCAGTGCACACACACAAATACTAAATCAGCTTGTTCAGTGTAGTTAGTTGTGCTGTAGTTCCTTCTACAGCCAAGTTTCTGAAATTCTCTAGTGTTCTTGTAGGCAGACTCTAATTTAACACTATACCTTTTCTTACTAAAGTGAGATTTCTCAGAAATTTGTTAGAATATTTCTTACTCTATAATTCTTATATTTTTTAGGTTGCAATGAATGTATATGAATTGTCATCAGCTGCTGGATTACCTTGTGAGATTGATCCTGCCTTGGTGGTAGCTCTTTCCTCACAAAAATCAGGTAAAATGCAGTAGTAATTATGTAGTAGTCTTAGTAAATAACCAGGACAACACAGATATAAGTATGATACTTATCTATTTGTTCAACTGCCTGCTTTATATCAAGGGGTTTTTTTGTTTGTTGTACATACAGATTAGATATTTAAGTCATAAGACTGTATGAGGTTATTAAGCCCATTTAGTGTGCAGAAATGAAGAGGATCAGAGTCTGAGTCCTGGTACACTCTCAAGTTTAAGAGTTCAGGGAGAAGAGGAAGAACTACCAAAAGAGAAATTTGAGAAGGAAGGATCTGTGAAGGAGAAGAAAAACCAGTAAAGAATCGCTTCGAGGAGAGTGGAAAGGGAATGATCAGCTCTGTAGCATTAATACGTGTGACAAGAGCAGTGTCGGTGGAGTCTTAAGAGGCAAAAGGCTCATTAAAGAGGGCTTAGGAGAAAACAAATTAGAGATAATGAGTATAAAACAACTCTCTCACAGAGATTTACTGTAAAAAGGGGAGCAAAGAAGTAAAATTATAGTAGCAGGAGGCAAGAGTAAAATCAAGAGAAGGTTATTTTTCAGATGAGGAAATAATAGCATTTGTATGCTGATGGAGATGGTCTAATAGACAGAAGCATTGTTATCTAGAAAAGGGTGTCTTGGGAATTCCCTGGCAGTCTAGTGGTTAGGACTCAGCTGTTTCACTGCCAGGGCCAGGGTTCAATCCCTGCTTGAGAAACTAAGATCCCGCAAGCTGCTGTGCAGCCAAACAAACAAATAAATAAAATGTATAGAAAAGTAGAAAAGGGTGTCCTATATTAATTGGACTAGAGCTACTTACCATAAAGAGTCTGTGCATTATTATGTAATATTAAATGTTCAGAATATTTTAAAATCAGTCCTTTGAAATGTGGTACACAGAATTCTCTAGATATTTCTAGATTTTTCTACAAAGTAAAAACATTTCATCTGCTTCTGGTACTAAAATACCTTCCCCTACTTCCTTGAATGTAACATGGTGTTTGACTGAGTTCATCAGTTCTTTTTTGATTTGACATTACTTTTGTTTCATCATTCATGCAGTATGTTAATTATAGTCACATGGATAATTACTATAATTACTTGATTTGCCACAGCCATATTTTACATAATCAGCCAGACTTTTTTTTCCTGAAATATAGTTGATTTATAGTGTTGTGCCAATCTCTGCTGTACAGCAAAGTGACTCAGTTATACACATACAGAGATTCTTTTTTTTATATTCTTTTCCATATGGTTTATCACAGGACATTGAATATAGTTCTTGTGTTATACAGTAGGACCTTGTTGCTCATCCATCCTGTATATAATAGTTTACATTATAGTTTAATCCCACATTCCCAGTCCTTCCCTTCCCCACCCACCTCCCCCTTGGCAACCGGAAGTCTGTTTTCTATGTCTGTGAGTCTATTTCTGTTTTGTGGATAGATTGATTTGTGCCATATTTTAGATTCCACATATAAGTGATATCATAAGGTATTTGTCTTTCTCTTCCTGACTGACTTCACTTAGTTTAATAATCTCTAGTTACATCCGTGTTGCTGCAAGTGGCATTATTTCGTTCTTTTTTATGGCTGAGTAGTATTCCATTGTATATATGTAGCACATCTTCTTTATCCATTATCTGTCGATGGACATTTAGGTTGCTTCCATGTTTTAGCTATTGTGAATAGTCATGACCAGCCAGATTTTTAAAATATATTCTGGCTCTTTTCTTATGTTCAATGCTTAGTTATATGTGCTGATAAATAGTAAGGTGACTAGAAGTTCCCAGGTACCCGATAAGTTAAGTACCTAGATAACCCACAATTTTAGTATATGGATACAATAAATATTTTAGATAAATTATTTTACAATAAATATTTAAAACCTTAGGACAATACTAGTTATATTCATTTATGACTGGTTTCTCCTGTCTTCTAAAATGGAGAGGTTAGAAATCCAGTCTACTTTCCACATTTATCTCTTTTTAATAGTACATTTCACTTATATCTATTTTAGAAAAAAACGAGTTTTTTGGATGATTTTGCAGAGTAAGTTATGACATAATTTTCTGTACTGAAACATAGAATTTTCCTATAAAGTAATTTATTATTAGTTTTCAATTAGGAAATTTTAGGATTCCAGTTATTCTAAACATATTTTTAGTCCTGTAACTAAAACTGTATTTAGTTACAGGACTAATATTTTTTTTTTTTAATTTTATTTATTTATTTATTTATTTATTTATGGCTGTGTTGGGTCTTCGTTTCTGTGCGAGGGCTTTCTCTAGTTGCGGCAAGCGGGGGCCACTCTTCATCGCGGTGCGTGGGCCTCTCACTATCGCGGCCTCTCTTGTTGCGGAGCACAGGCTCCAGACGCGCAGGCTCAGTAGTTATGGCTCACGGGCCTAGTTGCTCCGCGGCATGTGGGATCCTCCCAGACCAGGGCTCAAACCCGTGTCCCCTGCATTAGCAGGCAGACTCCCAACCACTGCGCCACCAGGGAAGCCCCAGGACTAATATTTTTAAATATTACAGTTAAAAAAATTTTTTTTGCTTTATTGTTTTATTACAAGTCCTTGAAATATGCCTAAGGACTTGATAATAGCCAATAGTAATGTGTTTTATTTCTATTCATTCTGTATTTCTTGTAACAAAATTGTAATCAGTTCTATAGAGACTCAGTAAAATACACAAAAATTAAAATACGCTTTTTCTGGTTTAGATGATCAACTCTTAACTGATCTTGACAGAAATACCTTGACTTTATTTTTAATTTTTATCCCTTAGAAAACATAAGTCCAGAAGAAGAATATAAAATTGCCTGCCTCCTCATGGTCTTTGTGGCAGTTTCTTTGCCAACACTGGCCAGTAATGTGATGTCTCAGTATAGCCCTGCTATAGAAGGTAATAGTGGTTTAAAATTGTTTTGGCACTGGAAAAGTTATGAGTTTTGACATAGTAGGTACTTTTCAAGTAATTGATTTTTTTAATAATAAAAAGTGGGTTAAGTTCTGCCGCTTACTAGTTGTATAACCTTGAATAGTCAGTTTTTCTTTTTCTAAGCCCCAGTTTCGTATACACATATGAAATGTGTATATGTGAACCTGTGGGTGCCTGAATGTGTGTGTGGCAGGGGATGGTGAAGGGAGTATCCAACTCTTAGGATTATTTTAAGGATTGAATGAGGAAATGTTTGTAAAGCAGCTTAGCACTTATTTTTTAAGTTTCCAAGACAATATAAAACTGATATATGGTTTCTTTTAGGGGTTTTTGAAAATGTGCCTGTTTAATACAGATATAATTATTTGTTGTTCTCTTCTACACTGTTCTTAAAAGCACTAGTTCTCATGAAAGTGAAGGGAGAGCAAGCAAGGCAGGTTATGTTTCAGCTCTGTTTTTAATCATGGTACTATTTATGTAGATTATAAAGTCATTAAAGATTTGATATTTGGGGGTCACACAGAAACCACAAACCATATTTGTGCTTTCTCAGGGCACTGCAACAACATACACTGCTTGGCCAAAGCCATCAACCAGATCGCTGCAGCTTTGTTTACAATTCACAAGGGAAGCATTGAAGATCGGCTTAAAGAATTTCTGGCGGTGTGTATAATCAAACAAAACTCATGACAATTTTTAGAGAAAATTAAAAATCGTAACTATGAAGTGTAACAAAGTAAATTCTCTTTATTTATTTATTTATTTATTTATTTATTTTTGGAATAAGGAATAGGTAATGATAGGGCATTGAAATCAAGGAACAGTTAGTTTAGCATTTTTTCCTTTTACTTAGAAGTCTCTCATTTCTACAGCTCTGCAATGTGACTTTTTTTTTTTCTAAGCTGATGTTTGGACTGCCCTAGAATTTTGCCTAGAGTTTGAAAGAGGAAAAAACAAAACAAAGGAAAATTGAGGCAAAGGATGAATGTATCCCTCTAAAAGGATGTATTTTACTTATTTCCATTTATTTGGAGAAAGACTGTTAATGGAAACAAACTCAAAAGTAAGAATACTGTTCACTGCCAAAAGAGGGTAGTAGTGCTAACTCTAGCCTCATGAAGTATAGCTTTTAGTTTCTATGGTAGTGTAGCTCTTCCTTCCCTTTATCAACTTACCTTTTTCATATTTTAATTAAAAGAAAGATGCAGTGTGGTATAAAGAGCACTAGAATTTTTGCTTCTTTTTAAGTTATAAATCCTATTAGCTTTAAAAAATTTTTTTTTATTTTTAAAGTAAATGTAGTAGCAAACTAACTTGAGGACAAAATAACATCTATTTCAAAGAGAACAGTATTAAGAGTTAAAATTTTTCTTTTCATTTTCTTTATTTCCTTTATTTAAGACTTAATGTCTTAATCTCATTGTGGTCCTGTTAACTCGAACTCAATGTGAAATTTTCTTCTTATTTGGGAATTAAGAAATATAGTTAATATAGTTACTGATAAGAGAAAAAGCAACTTAAATCGGTTTTTTTAAAAAAGACTTGTTCTGAAAAATATCAGTTTTAAAGACCAATAAGAATATTTGATTACATTTATTATCTTTGTATCTGTTTATACCTTGATAGCTCTTAAATTGTTGCTTGAATGTAAAGAACCTAAGCTCACCTTATGATTGAAATGTATTGCAAGTTGAAGCATACTGAAAATAAGTGGTGAACATTTTATTTTAAAAAACTTATTTATTTAAAATGTATGTACACTTTTAAGCTTGCGTCCTCCAGTCTACTGAAAATTGGCCAGGAGACAGATAAAACAACAACAAGAAATAGAGAATCTGTTTATTTACTGCTAGATATGGTAAGTCTTATTTTAATTTTTGCTAACAACAAAATAGTTCCAGTCATTCCTGATAGTCTTTTCTTGATATTTTAGTCATTAAATTGTAATAAGAGCTGATGTATTTTTTTAAACGTCTTTATTGGAGTATAATTGCTTTACAATGGTGTGTTAGTTTCTGCTTTATAACAGTGATGTATTTTTTTTGACCATTTATATTCACTCCACCCAAGCCACACACTTTCTGATAATTGCTAAATAGACTGATATCACTTGTACTTTACCATATGGTAATCGCATCAGAAAACAATAGAATAAAAGATCACCATTACATATAGAGCATTCTTTTTTTTTTTTTTTTTTTTTTTTTTGCGATACGCGGGCCTCTCCCGTCGCGGAGCACAGGCTCTGGACGCGCAGGCCCAGCGGCCATGGCTCACGGGCCCAGCCGCCCCGCGGCATGTGGGATCTTCCCGGACCGAGGTACGAACCTGTGTCCCCTGCATCGGCAGGTGGACTCCCAACCACTGCGCCACCAGAGAAGCCCCCGAGTATTCTTTTATGAATAGTTTTTCAACCTATTGGGAAACACTCAGGTTTTGTATTTTCCTAGTGTATCAGTTTGAACTCTTCTCTGAATTTTCTGTTTTTTGACTTCATCCCACCCATCTAATAACATTTCCTGTAATTTTCTGTGCCTCGTCAGTTCCTTCTCTTTACTGCCATGAAGCCACCTGTGCTTGTTTCTACCATGTGATTCTTTCCTCACTTAGAATAATTTCCTTTATCTGCAGAGGTCTGTGTCTATCCTAATAATGATTCAGCATACCTCGAAGCTAGAATCTTTTTTCAGATAGACTTGCTTGATTACTTTGGCCTATGTTAAGTTTTCTTCTCTTTTGAACTCTCTGGAACTTAACAGCTTTCCACTTAATCATAGATGGTCTCATGTTTGATTTGGCTTTTTAGCTTAATGTTGGGCTCCAGTTAGACTTGATGATATGGACCACATTTTAAATGTGATATATTGTTGAGGGCAATGCAAGTGCTCAGTATTTCCTGTTGATTTATTGATTTAATTGAAAAGTAGTGATTTAAAATGTTTTGATAGCATACACTGTGGCACATTCGCATTTCAGATTTTAAAGTGAAAGGAAAATTTATGTCTATTCCCAATAACAGCAATATAAAATTATGCTTTACTAGTTGTCAGTAAATGTTCCCATTATAAATAAGTTGAATTGATGCATTTTTGGAATTTTTCAGATTGTGCAGGAATCCCCATTCCTGACAATGGATCTTTTGGAATCTTGTTTTCCTTATGTCTTGCTGAGAAATGCATACCATGCTGTCTACAAGCAAAGTGTTACATCTTCTGCATAAAATATCTACTTATTGAAGACAAGCACGCATTTTTGTTGCCTCGGTTTTACCTGTAAACTGTGGAACTATTTTACCTTAAGGCCTGAAAAACAGTTTTGTGGATTATAAATTTCTTTCATACAGTTGTGTTTTCTGATCATTGGTTTCTTAATATCGTTGTACTTCAGTATACTTGGTTGATTTAGGTTGCACATTCACTGAAATTATTTCAATAATTTGAGTATCATTTGTTTGAAAAACATGTATTCTCTATGTTTTTGATATTTGATATGAAAAAAAACCTTTGCTTGTTTATTTCTGAAAAAGAATTGTATTTAGTGATTATTTTAGATAGTGATATTATAGCATTCATCTGTGTGTAAATTATTTCATATAGGGAAGAGTTCTGACCTGTACCTATTATGGTTCTTATTGAAAACAAAACTGGATGTGCATTTCTGTGATGTTATGAATACATTTCTACTTTATTTTGAAACATTTGCCAAACTAATTACTATAACACTGTATAACATTAAAAATGTTAAAGGACTGCTTAACATTAGAAGCAGGCTGTGTCCCAAAATTCTAAAACAGCAGCAAATGTTGTTGCTTGTATAAAGCCTAATGATAATTTTTAGACTAATTTTCATGGTGCCCTGTTGGCATTAGCACTACCATTGAACCCTGCTGTATAATAAACAATCTTAGACATTTATCAACTGTTGATACAAATGTTAGTCCCTAACCACTTTTTATATGTTTTAAATTTTTGAAATTCAAGTGTACCTGCCATAACATAAAATAAACACTAGACTGTATCACATTTTGAATGATTTCTTTAATTTGGGATCCTCAGAAATTTACTCAGTAATATGAAAGTTTTCATTTAAACTTAGTTTAAAATAAACTTTAATTTATTCTAGGAATGTCTAAGTAGCATGTTGATACCAGGTCACCTATTATAAGATTTGTTTAAATGTTTTGAAAAACATTCTGCTAGAAAAAATATTAAAATTAGAAAATAAAATTCCATAGCTTTTTTGGTGGGGGGATGGGTGCGCTCCCCAGATCTTAGTTCTCTGACCAGGGATCAAACCCGCACCTCCTACAGTGGAAACGTGTAGTCCCAACCACTGGACTGCCAGGGAAGTCCCTCCATAACATTTTTTAAAAATTAAGAGCTGAAAGGAAACTTGTGTGCCATCAACTTGCTAATTTTATCTGTGAGCAAGTGGACAGATATATTTGAAAGATTGGGGGAAAAAATGGAATGATCATAGAATTAGTGAAAATGTTGAGAACTACTGCATCAGTCAGTAATGAATGGGAAAGACATAAAGGGCCTATTGCTTGGCAGTTGTCACGGAGGGCAAAGCAGCTCATTTAGTTTGAAAACTAACCAGATGTTTTGCTCTTTGATTGGCATTGTAAAGACTGTTTCTCAACAGCTGTGTATTTGGATATCATATAGAGCTTCTGTTGTTCACAGCTTCTTATGTATACACCCTGGTAACTCATGTTAAGATAAAAGAAAGCTCCTGTGAACTTAGTTACAATTTTTTGTTGTTCAGATACTGGGATGAAATTGAAGTGCCACAGGGTTATCATATTTCTACTTTGTGTTTGATTTCTCCAGTCTGTATTTAAAGCACGGAATAGTTGTCACTATCTGTTGAAAATTTCCAGTGGTTCCATGAGGATTTTCTAAAAGGGAAGGAATTTTTAAATGGAATATTTTAAACTTGAAATAGCCTAAATACACAGGTAACAGTTGAAACTAAGATTAAGTGCTGTTTGCTTTGAAATATTAGGATCCTAGAGTGGTAATAACTTGTCGGTAATGATATCCTCGGAGGTACAGTAGGCATTTGAGTATATATACTTTGATTGGGGTGATATGTTGAAGGGTATAAGGATGTACATAAGACATAATTTACCCCTCTTCAGGCCAAGAAAAAAATTGCTCTTTTATAGTCATGTGAAGTTTACCTTGCCCCAGTTTTTTCTCATATATTCAAACTGACTGACTGACTGGTGTCCTGTGTGATTGCTTTCTGTAGAGTCTTTCTACCTCCAAAAAATAAATAAATTTAACATTTTTAAAAATAAAGTTAAAAGTAAATTGGCTACTATTTTTAACATCTTGTTTTTCTTAACTTTTCTTATTTTCTTCTGAATTTATACTACAACATACTGTTTTTATTTTCTCAACAGTGATGTCATCATACCATGTATGGTTGCCTGTAATCTACTTATTTCACTCAAGTAGAAAAGGATCTTTGATATTTATATTCTTTTTAAAGCCTTCATGTATACCATAACTAGTTTAAAAGATTCATCTGAATGAACATTTAGACAGATTTCTTCTTTTTCATTACAGGCATACCTTGGAGATATTGTGGATTCAGTTCCAGACCACTACAATAAAGTGCATACCACAATAAAGCAAGTCACACGAATTTTTTGGTTTTCCGGTGCATATAAAAGTTATGTTTACACTGTACTGTAGTACGTTAACTGTGAAATAGTATTATGTCTTAAAAAATGTACATACCTAAATTTAAAATGTTTCATTGCTAAAATAATGCTAACCATCATCTGATAATGCAGGGTTGCTACCAGCGTTCAATATACAAAAACCACAGTATTTGTGAAGTATAGTACAGCGAAGCGCAATAAAATGAAGTATTCTTGTATTACAGTATATTGTATGTTAGTGAACTTGGACTATTACCTCCTGAGGATAATTTCTCACCAGTAAAATTGCTTGGTGGAAGGGTATATACATTTTAAACTTTGATACCTATTAAATTTCCCTCCAATAAGATTATATCAGTTTTAGTCCTGCAATTGTGTGAGGATAATTTCCTCCTATAAGTAAACTAAATACCAATTTTACTATTGTTGATGCATCTTTTCCTCCTTAAAAGATGAAACATAAATCTTGTTTTAATTCGCATACGTTTGGTTATTAGTAAAGTGGAATATCTTTTTTTATGTTTACTGTTTTTTAATGAATTATTCATTTTCATTCTTTTTGTTGTTTTCAAGTGGAGTGGTCAAAAGATTTTCTCTTAAAATACTAATAGAACACATTTGCATGTATAAGATTTTTTAGTGCATGTATTTAGGATTGAAAACACTCCCATACAATGTTGAGTATAGTGATATGACTATTCAAATATACTAACAGTGCATAGTAATTAAAGTTAGTATACAGCTACTTTGATTACTGAATTTTAATTGACTTTTAGAGGTAGAAAACATTTATTTCCAAATCCAAGTTAAGAACAGCATTGATATAAAAAGGGTATATACCTGTTAAAGACTGCAAAGATGTCCAGTTTAAATATATGAACTATAGAGTAGATTGAAATTATACCAAACTCTAATTCCTTAATTCTAAATTTATACTATTAAATAGGTGTTGTAAATGACATAATAAGCTAATTCCAAAAGCTGCTCTTTGTGTGTTTAGATACTGTATGTAGGA
Organism: Mesoplodon mirus; assembly: GCF_964341445.2. Classification (NCBI taxonomy): domain Eukaryota; kingdom Metazoa; phylum Chordata; class Mammalia; order Artiodactyla; family Ziphiidae; genus Mesoplodon; species Mesoplodon mirus. The sequence continues at coordinate 51,355,916 of NC_138984.1, forward strand.
AACTATATACGAATTTTAACCTCATTTCTCAGAGATGTCATTTTGAAAGCTTTATCTTTCTCAAGTAAAAACGTCTACCAATCAGAAGGTAAAAAGTTGTAAGGCTTTCCTTGCCTTTCATACTAATAGCCTGGTATACATAATTTTCAAAAAAGAAAAAAATCATTTTCCCCCTAAATTGATGTAATTAATACTAACCTTTTAAATTACCAATAAAATAGCCAGTTAAGTTACACCCTCTAAAGTTAATTTGTAAAACTCTTTATATTTTAATGTGCTTGCTAAAATTATGTTTGTATTACTCATTCCAGCCCTGACTGCAGTTTTTGGAAAGTTTTCCCATTTTACAAAATGTTTTGGAACCTAGGTAAAGTGACCTTTTTGTTATTAAATATACAGCGGAAATAGAAATCTATACCATATATTATTTTAAATGTAATTAAGAAAGGAAATCACTGCCCTACCGGTCCTTAATCCATCTTTATTTACTGTAATCATTACCTATTTAATAGATTGAACTAATGCAGGATCTCTGGTCACAAAGTGTCCTCTGTTCAGTCAATTTGAGAGCAGATGTCTGAACTGTTGGGGATGAAAAAGATGTATAAGATCTTGCCCCTGCCTTCCAGGAGCTTAGAGTGAACTTTGTACTGTTTTAAGTCATAATTTAGTCAGCTGTTTATTCTGTTGTGCCAGTGTTGCCAGTTTCTTAAACTACCCGCCCCCAATAGGAAAATATTAGAAGTTCACTGCTATAGGACTAGGGCTCTGGTATCTGTTCAGGAGAAAAGACAGTTGGGAACTTAGAGGCAAGAGAAGGTTGGGTCCAGAAAAAAAAACTCAGAGCCTGGCTTTATGGGTTATAATGGCACAGTGCTGTGCTGATAGCTGTGAGATGCAGTTGTGCAAGTGTTGGCTGGGTGAGATCAATGTAGTTTAAGCTAGCAATACCCCTACCAAGTCTTTGTGTTTCCCCAGTTATTAAAACAGTACCTCAAGAGTTAAAAATGAGTTGCTCCTTCCTTTCTGCTAGACTCTCATTCCTTTTGTTTCTCCAACTTATCTCTTAATTTTTCCATCCTCTTTTCCAGAGGTAACCATGGAACTTGACACACGTGCTTCCCATGACTTCCATTCTGGATCTTGGAGTTATAGTCATTGTCACTTTTACTAATCATTTTCTTCTTTTCCGTTCATTCATTGATTCAGCAAATAGTTACAGATGCTTGGGTATAAGGGTGAGCAAAATAAAGAAGTTTCCTCTTTACACATTTTAATGATGGTAGACAGTAAAGGAGCAAACTTCTGTTAGTGATGGGGAAATATCCAGGATGATGAACTGAGGAGTGGAAGAGAGAGTTGCTTAGGGGCAGTACTTTAGAAAGTGTCATCTGGGAAGGCCTGTGTAAGAGAAACATGAAGGATGAGAAGGAACCAGAAGTGGACAGAACAGTGAAGGTAAAGGCCCAGAAGACAAAACAAACAGTATATATGAGAAGTAGAAGTACACAAATTAGCATTTCTGTCAGAAGGAGCACTTGACAGAGCCTCATTTGGCTAGCTAGCGCTTTTCCTTTTTCTGGTTTGCTCGTCTTCCTTTGTTCTTTGATTGTATATTAAGAGTTCACAGATCCAGTCAAGGTAGGTTGATTATAAAGAAGGAAATGAACTGAATTCACTGATGCTGTGGCATTGATCTGAGAATGGTAAGGTCTATTACACACCATCAGGTTTTCTAAACCAAGCCCAAGTTCTGTCAGGCAGTGAACCTTAACATTCTAGTTAATTTACATGAAATCATGCCAACCCTTCTATTATAATACTTGCCTTTGGGAAATTTCAGCTGTGCTATTTGTAAAGACTTGTGAATGAATAATCCTTAAAGTAGTGTAACTCCTTATATCTGTTCTTCATCTCTTTTATAGCCACTTGAGCATGAACCATCATTTCATTCGATGGTCTTGGCCTGAATTTCCAAATAGACATCTTGCCCTCTTTTTTTAAAGGTATACCATGACTTCTGTCTTTGGGGAAAAGAATCAGTTTGAAATTTTAAATGTTTTAATCTTTAGTGAGAAATGATTTTTGAGTTATTTGGTCCTGTTGAAAGGAAAAATATTTATTGACTCTGCTCTGGTGTTATTTTCAGAGTGGAAAGTTTCTTTAAATGTATTAAAATTGCATTCTTTCTTTTATGAACCAAACTTTCCATACACGTTGCTGTAGTTAACATTTCAAGCATGCCTAACTGAAATGTTTCATTTCCAAGAAAAGTTTTCATTACATTTTGACCTGAAAATAACAAAATAAGATAAATTAGTAATCTAAAGTCAGGAACCTAGCCATAGAGGGCCATATCTCATTTCTGATTAAGTGCACCCACTTGACCCTTACCTTTCTACTACTTTCTCTTCGGAAGTAAGATGGATGGACAAGTCTTGGTGTAGGTTCTGGTCAACCTCTTACATGAGGTTCACAAACCTGGAAAGTGGGTGAGCTGGAGATAGGGTATGCAACCTTGCTGACTGCCATGTCTTAACTGTGGTATATGGCTGAGTCACATTTATAGTGCACATACCAAATGCTCAATGGTTGATTCTTGAAATTAATATTTGGCCAAGGCCTAAGTTGAAAAGTACCATCATAGTATACAAGTTCTAAAATACATGAATAAATTTTATTCAAAAATTATAATTTTATTACATCAATTATATTTTAAAATTTTAATGTAGTTCAGAATCATTAATTTCTCACTTTTGTCAACAGCTCAGTTGCTCCCACACTCATGTTAAACTACTTATTTAAGGTACTAAATAGTTACTTTCAAGTGTAGAGCAGAGACCAACTCATGAGGAAGTTTCTATCAAATTATTATTTGCTTTTTCTCCATTAGTAAGTTAAAAGGTATTTCCTCTTTAACTCCTGGATTTAAAGTTTTGGGGGTCAGTGGTGATGATACAATTTTATTAAAGTATTCTCACAAACTGAAACTTTATGCACAATTGGATAAAGTTATCAGAAACCTTAGATATGTTGCCCTTGTTTATTTTTTTTCTAATGTTTTTGCAGGGATTTACTGCATCACACATTTGCTTGAGAAAACAATTGTCAGTAAATGTTGGTTTTAGAAATCTGGCACTGGAGTGATGCGACTAGCTCTCAAGATAAAAATATTGCTTCTGAATTTCAAGTTGCGTATCATCTTTAGTTGCATGTATGTACACCAATTTCAGCATCTTCCCTGCAGTAGAAGGAGAATCTTTACAGCAAGCATCATGTAAGAAATACTTGCATTCTAAAGGCACATTCACACTTAAACTGGTGGATAGAATTCAACATGTAAAGCACATAGGGAGATTTTCACTCCCAAGTTACATCTAAAATGTTTATTTGAAAGTGAACATTCAATGATTCATTATAAATCAAGATGCCATACTAATTAGGTATGACCAGAACCTACGTAATCACATAGTCATTGAGTATACACAAGCTGTGGGTGCCAGAAAGCAATCTGAAGTAGGCATTCAACTGTTAAACCTTGCAAAGGCTGAAGTTGAGGAGCAGATAATATACAAGTTCCCAGGCTGAAGCTGAGCTTCAGTTCGTTCCTAGTTCTTACTTTCAGCCAAAACGTACAAGGATCCTTGTATGCAGCATGAAGCAAGGCCCAGCTGGCAGAACTTGAGGTGGCAAACGAAGAGAAAATTTGATCTTGACTGTTAATAGGGGGTTTGTCCAAACTGAAAATGTTGGCTAGAGGAATAATGAGAGCTAATGTTTATTGAGAGTTCACTATGTACTAGACACTGTGGTATAAGGTAAGTTTTATCTAATTTAATTCTCTGTTGCTCATTTCATTCTCACAATAACTGTATGTGATGGTTATCCTCATTACCAGTGTGGAAACACAGACTCAGGGAAGGTAAGTAAGCTGTTCAGACTCACACTGCAAGGAAGTAGCAGGGCCAAGATTTAAATCTGGCCCAGAACTGTTCTTTTATCAGTACTTTGTCTCTCACATACGAATGTGGGCTTTTTTTTTAACCTAATTGTGTTTAAAGCTGCTTAGCACTAATTTAACTGCGGCTCAAGGAGCAGAAGAATAACCCTTACTCAGTGCTTATATTGTGCCACTCTTGATACTAGGCATTTTCATGTCCCTTATCTCATTTAATCTCTTAAACCAAATTACTTAGTAAGGATTATTTTTTCAGTTTTCATAAGTGAATGGGAAACTGTTTTACAGCCTTAAATCCCTTGCCCCAGTGTCACAGAATTATTGAGTGACAGCACTGAGATTAAAATCTACAGCTGCTGGATTTCTAGCCCATACTACTACTGTATTGTGCTCTTTCCCAAAACACTGAAAAACATTCCCTGGGTAAATAACAGTGAGAAGCTAACCCAGCTGTTTTTTTTCATTTTTGTTTTTGAGGGTTTTTTTGCTGCGTTGGGTCTTCATTGCTGCGCGCGGGCTTTCTCTAATTGTGGCGAGTGGGGGCAGCTCTTCGTTGTGGTACGTGGGCTTCTCATTGCGGTGGCTTCTCCTGTTGTGGAGCACAGGTTCTAGGCACACGCGCTCTAGAGTGCAGGCTCAGTTGTTGTGGCGCACGGGCTTAGTCGCTCTGCATCATGGGATCTTCCTGGACCAGGGCTTGAAACTGTGTCCCCGGCATTGGCAGGTGGATTCTTAACCACTGCGCCACCAGGGAAGTCCCAAAGCTAACCCAGCTGTTGAAGTGAGGTCCTACTTTGGAATATTCAACACTTGGCCTAGCATTAGACTTAGTGTAGGGAGCTCTGTAAACATGACTGATTAAATGATTCTGCGTTTTTGAAAGATGACCTTATTTTTAAGATAATGGCTAATACTTGAATGAAAAACCCATTATGCAGCAGTGATTGTAAAGGAACGTTTTAGTATTTTACAACTGGATAGAGCCTTAGAAATTATCTACTTCACCTTACTCAAGGGTTAAGTAATTAAACCAAAGTTACTTAGAAAAAGACTATGGGATTAGAATACTATCTTCATGATTCTTGGTGTAGTGCTCTTCGTGCTGTGCAGTGCTGCTGCATATATGCTTGTAGTTACATAGTCATAAAGTCTTAATCATGATAAGCTGTCACTGGTTCTTGGTAGGATTTCAGGGGTGGATGTGAGGTATGATGCCATGTCATCAAATTAATCTGGGATTTGAATCCAACTCTGTCACTTAGGGATGATTTGCTTGACTCTTCTGAGTTTGTTTCCTTAAGTGTAGAATAGGGATAATACCTACCTCAAGGACTATTGTGGGAATTAAAGGAGATTATGTATATAAATCAGTGAGATTGGGGCCTGCCACATAGGCATTCAGTTAATGGTGGTGGTTTTTCTGATATTATTCGGCTATTTGGTTTTGCTTATAAAATTGCCTTCTGAGAGTTCCATCATGTTTTTATGAATAGTATAACATCACAATTTACATTTGTGAGAATGGGACATCTTCGTGTCAGTCTATATTCTAGCTCTGGTTTGAAAGTTGTTACGTTGTCTTAAATGTGAAAGTTTTTTTTTTTAAAGACTGCTCTATACTGTATTACTTTATACTGATTTTTATATACTACATACAACAGAGGTAAAGCTTGTACTTTCAGATATCATTGCAACATCCAGAACAGTTTCAACAATTGCTCATTGGAAGCCTCTGTACTTTTCCTCATGTTTCCTACCTCTGGAAATAGAATGTTCTTTTATATACTGGCTGCAAATCATCACCTCCCTTTTCCTTAGCACATCATCCTCTGTTTCTTTTGAACCTTTAAGGTAGCTTTATTATAGTACTTACTGAATCACAGTGTATTTGTTACGTGTCTGTGTCTTCTTCAAGTCTGGGAGTGCCTTAAGGTCAGGGTCCATGTTTATTTCACCTTTCAGTTTAGTCATCCCCCCAACCCTGCACAGCCCTCAGAAAATGTGCTGTGAGGTGGAAAAGACTGATGGCTAGACAGATACTATAGAACTCCATTGATAATGATACCCATTGCTTCATCATGGGAGCTAGTGGTTATTTTTCTCTTTGTTATTGTGGAGGAGCAGGACATCGTTAGTTACAGGTAGGTGGGGTTTCTAGCACCTGGAATGAACATAGCTCGGTGATACAAAGAAGTGGTTTCTGTGATTTCTCCTAATGAGGTGATTCACATGTCTGGAGTATTTGGGGGGAAAGATGAGGGATCTGAGCTGCTTATATATCGATAAATAGGCATAAGGATGGGAGCATTGGTGGGAGATCAAAAAGGTGTTCCATGTTATAGGAAAATGATTTTTTTTTAATTTGGAAATTAAGTGAAATGCCAAGGACAAAGAAGGACCATCAGAGAAATTACAGAGTGACTGCTCAGGTCACTGTTCTGAAATAGAGAAATGATCCTTTTATTCTGGTGACTTACCTCTAGCTAGAGTCTGTACTTCATAAAAGAGGCAGGAGCTTTGAGACACTTAATTGTAATCTTATCCCTTTGCAGAAATACCTCCCATACTCAAGCAGGTTTGATGGTCTTATGTCACTAGGCACAAGGATTAGCAGACCTTGAAATGTTATCCTATCAGTATAACTTCACATCTATTCTCAAGAATGCACTGGCAATTAATTCCCTTGGCAGCTGATCACACAGTGAGGACTGACCAGGCTCATAGGCTTCCAAGACAGCCGAACACCCTTGAAGAATAAATGCCTCTGCCACTGGAGGTCACGGCACCCAGAAAGTGATTAGAGGAAGCAGCTGATGACCTCTCTAGTGAGTTCTGCTATTCCTGTCATATCCAAGCCCAAGTCCAAGGGTTGCTGGCAAGTTGACCAATACCATGACTCCCGTCTGAAAGATAGACCACACAGCCCAACTCTATTAGCCCTAAGCCATCCAGGCTTCTAGAAGAGCAGTCTGCATATTGATTCTATACAGCCTGTGACAGTTGGAAGATAGGTGGGTGTGGTGTTTCAAGAACAGCTTATGAATCCCTCAGGCCACCCTATGTAAACCTATAGGAATTTTGCTTTGCTTCATGTATTAACCTCATTGTACCATTGAGGTAGAGATTCCTAAAAAAGTGTATACAAGGTGAACCCTATTAAAATAATGAGTTTAACTCTCTGCTTGTGAGAAGGAGGACACCGTGAGAGTACCTGTGTTCTTGGGGGAAACACCCAGGTGGAGGTGCTCACCACATGCTCTGACATAACTACTTGCTCCCAACATGAAGCAAAGGGCATCTTTACCAGCGGATTTCTGTAACATTTGTCTAGCCGTCAGCCTTTTCCTCCTCACAGCATATTTTCTGAGGGAGAAATGTATTAAGAGGGGTTTGTTTCCTTACCTTTTCAATCTTGAAATTAATAGAGCCCTTCGTGTAATTCTAAATAGCTTAAGGTCTAAAGAGAGTCAGAAAAGAGAATACTGTGGCACTTTTCAAATGTGTAGTATCGTCAACAATGGTTATTGTGGACAACGGGTTTCTGAGAGTCTCATTTTCTGTTTTAGCTGTTTTAATTGATTTTTCAAAGATTAATTTGATAAGAGTTTTCATTTTAAAAGTAATGCTTGAGTTGGGAAATTAAAGAAACAAATTTCCAGCTTTAATTCTACTCCTCCTTGCAGCATTATATATCTTTCCAGAGTCCCAAACCTCAGCAACTATTATTTCATCTCTCTCCATTTTCCTTCTCAATGCCACATAATACTAAAATTAAAAGAAACAATGTATTATGTCATATCCTAGCAGCGGTTCAACAAATGTTCTTTACCTACTATGTGCCAGATAGCAGGGGCAGAATGATAAAACAAAACTAAAAATACAGTTTAACTAGTCTGTGGTGACCTGCCCTACTCACAGCTTCATCTTGGAGAGATATTCCTAATGGGGGCTCCCTTCTTCTGTGATTATGGATATGTGAATGCATTAGAAAATTAGTTTGATATCATTAGCAAAACGTGTTAGGGTTAGGGTATGTGTTATGGCACGGGTTAGTGTTTGTGTATGGGTTAGGATTAGGGTACCGGTTAGGGTAAGGGTTAGGGTTAGGGTTAGGATTAGGGTACGGGTTAGGGTAAGGATTAGGGTTAGGGTTAGGTTTAGGGTTAGGGTCAGGGTTAGTGAATGGGTAAGGTTTAGGGTACAGGTGAGGGTACGAAAACGTGTTAGTGTTAGGGTACGTGGTAGGGTATGGGTTAGTGTTCGTGTACGGGTTAGGATTAGGGTATGTGGTAGGGTAAGGGTTAGGGTTAGGTTTAGGGTTATGGTCAGGGTTAGCGAACGGGTAAGGTTTAGGGTACAGGTGAGGGTACGAAAACGTGTTAGGCTTAGGGTACTTGTTAGGGCACGGGTTAGGGTTAGGGTTAGAGAACGGGTAGGGTTTAGGGTACAGGTGAGGGTATGAAAACGTGTTAGGCATAGGGTACGTGTTAGGGCACGGGTTAGTGTTCGTGTACGGGTTAGGAGTAGGGTACGGGTTAGGGTACGGGTTAGGGAACGGGTAAGGTTTAGAGTACAGGTGAGGGAACGAAAACGTGTTCGGGTTAGGGTAAGGATGCGGGTTAGGGTTAGGGTTAGGTTTAGGGTTAGGGTTAGCGAACAGGTGAAGTTTAGGGTACAGGTGAGGGTACGAAAACGTGTTAGGGTCAGGGTACGTGTTAGGGCACGTGTTAGTGTTCATGTATGGGTTAGGATTAGGGTACGGGTTAGGGTAAGGTTTAGGGTTAGGTTTAGGTTTAGGGTTAGGGTTAGCGAACGGGTAAGATTTAGGGTACAGGTGAGTGTACGAAAACGTGTTAGGTTTATGGTACGTGTTAGGGCATGGGTTAGTGTCCGTGTACGGGTTAGGATTAGGGTACGGGTTAGAGTAAGAGTTAGGGTTAGGTTTAGCGAACAGTTAAGATTTAGGGTATAGGTGAGTGTACAAAAACGTGTTAAGTTTAGGGTATGTGTTAGGGCACCGTTTATTTTTTGTGTACGGTTTAGGACTAGGGTATGGGTTAGGGTAAGGGTTAGGGTTAGGGTCAGGGTTAGGGTTAGCGAACAGGTGAAGTTTAGGGTACAGGTGAGGGTATGAAAACGTGTTAGGTTTAGGGTACGTGTTAGGGCATGGGTTAGTGTTCGTGTATGGGTTAGTATTAGGGTACGGATTAGGGTAAGGGTTAGAGTTAGGCTTATGGTTAGGTTTAAGTTTAGGGTCAGGGTTAGCGAACGGGTAAGTTTTAGGGTACAGGTGAGGATACGAAAACGTGTTAGGCTTAGGGTATGTGTTTGGGCACGTGTTAGTGTTCGTGTACGGTTTAAGATTAGGGTACGGGTTAGGGTAAGGTTTAGGGTTAGGGTTAGGGTCAGTGAACGGGTTTAGGGTACAGTTGAGGGTACGAAACTTGTTAGGGTTAAGGTACGTGTTATGATTAGGGTACGGGTTAGGGTAAGGGTTCGGGTTAGGGTTAGGTTTAGGGTTAGGGTTAGGGTTATGGTTAGGGTCAGGTTTAGAGTTAAGGAACGGGTACGGTTTAGGGTACAGGTTACGCTCTGACAACAGGTTAGGTAAGGGCACGTGTTAGGGTATGTGTTAGTCTTAGTGTATGGTTTAGGATTGTTCATAAAGCCCCTGGAATGGCGAACACGAACAGCAGAAATGGTAAAACGAGGTGCGCTTTAGAAACCTTTCCTGATCACACGGTGTACCAACCTCTGGGTTACCCATGCATGTTTTAGCTGTAGGAAGATTCCCTAAAACCTGGAGAGTTGGAACCCATGGAATGGATATCACACAGTATTGCTTTAAAGGGTCTGAATTTGCTCTCCCAACCTCACCAATACTCTCAGCCCCAAGTGTCCAGCCTTATGTCTCATCCAGCTCTGGGTGTAGATGTGGTCAATCCAGGTTGCATCACAGCCCCTGAACGAATTTTGTAAGAATTTCTCACTCTTTCGCTGTCTTTGTGTTTTGTTTTTGAAATTTATTTTTATAATTGAGTTTAGCTGGTTTTCACTGCTGTGTTTATGCCGCTCTACATACACTTGATTCCCTTATGGAGACATATCAATACATAGGTTTTAATATTGTTACTAGTCAGATATATTCCTCTTTGGTGAATAGGGGTTGTTGTGTCCAGTTCATTGAGCAAGGAGTAGGTCTTGTCTATTACATATTTGGTATATGGAATGGTATCTGTGCTAATTTCAAACTTTGGTTTTACGCATCACCCCACATCACCTTTCCCCTTAAGCAGGCATAAGTGTGCTTTCTAAATGTGTAACTCTGTTCTCTTTTGTAATTCAGTTCATGTGTAGCCATGTTTACATTCCCTCTATAAGTGATATCTTACGATAAGTTTCTTTTTCTGTGTAACTTATTTCACTTAGAATCATCGTACCTAAATCCACTCATTATGCTTCTACTGGCCTTATGACATTGATTTTATGGCTGAGTGACATTCCATTGTATATAAGTACCACAACTTCTTTATCCATTTTTTTCTTTCCTAGGATATTTAAAGTGTACCGAAGTCACGGTTCTTGTAAACAGAGCACCCCTAAATTTTGGGGTGGCTGTGTCTTGTGGATTTTTAGTTTCCCCAAAATATACGCTCATGAGTGGAAGTGAGCTATGCTCTGTAGCTCTGTTTTAGAAAGCAACATACAGTTCTACAAAGTGGCTATTGGCAGTTTACATCCTGCCCATCAGCGTAACAAGGCTCCCTGTTCTCCATGGCCTGTCCTGCATTTGTGGTTTTTACACAATTTTTGGATGGCCCTTTTGACCGGAGGGAAGTGACACTTCTATGTAGTGTGGATTTGCATTGCTTGATTGCTTGGTTGGCCAAAAAGGGCGTATGCGTTTTTTCCCAAATATATTCAGGAAAAAACGCATACACCCTTTTTGGCCAAGTGCAACATTGTCGAAGTTCTGCTGCTTTTCATGTGCTTTAAAGGCGACTCCAATCTACCTCTTGAAATCTGTTTCCTGCAATTCTGCCTTGCATTCAGATCCTCTTCGTTGCCTTACCTCAATATATTTTTGGATGTTAGTTATCATTTATAACTCTGCAGGTTTGTGAATTGCACTGCCCCTGAGCTCCATTTTTCAACTCGCTTTTTTGTGAGCTGGCTGCAAAACTGCAGGATTGCTTCAGGCCCTATTCTGGTTCCGGTGAGGCAGGCTGAGCCTTTGGTTAATTCTTCTTCCTTAATGGAAATCACAGTGACATGTGCCTGTCGAAACTCCTACAGCTAGTCTCTTATTGGTTTCCCCTCTTCCCGTTCATCCTCCACACAAATTGCAAACTGTGTGAAACAGGAGGTTAAAGGTGCTGATTCTCCAAGTGGGGAGATTGTTATTAACGTGGCTGGAATGGCACCCCCGAGCACCAGGAGATCAAAAATGAGGTGCATTTTAAACACCTTTCCCGGTTACATGGTGTACAGTCCTCTTAGTTTCCCATGCATGTTTTCACTGTAGGAAGATTCGCTTGAACCTGCAGATTTGGGACCCATGGAATGGGTACCAGGCAGTATTACTTTAAAAGGTCTGCATTTCCTCACCCAACCTCACTAATATATCTTAGCATGAATAGTTTCCAGCCTTATATCTCATCCTGCTGTGGGTCTAGATGTGTTCAATCCATGTTGCATCGTAGCCCTTGAACAAAAGTTGTAAGAATTTTTCTCTGTCTCACTCTTTTATTTTTTTAATTTATTATTATATTGGTTACAGCTGATTTTCAAAGCTCTGTTTTTTGCTGCTGTACATCCACTTGATTCACGTACTGAGAGACATCAATAAATTCTTTTTCAGATTCTTACCAGTCGTATATATTATTTTCTGGTGACTTGAGTGTGCTGAGTGCAGTTCTTTGAGGTACCGTGTAGGCCTTGTCAATTATCAATTTGGTATTTGGAATGGTATCTTTGCTAATTTCAATCTCCTGGATAATGCCTCACCCCTCCCCACCTTTCCCCTTTAGCAGCCTTATGTGTGTTTTCTACATATTTGACTATGTTTCTGTTTTGTAATTTATTTCATGTATAGTGAGTTTTGATTCCACCTTTAAGTGACATCTTATGATATGTGTCTTTTTCTTTCTGACTTTTGTCACTTAGAATGATCGTACGTAACTCCTCCGGAGTTGTTGCAACGGGCCTTATTTCATTGATTTCCAGGTGAGTAATATTCCACTCTACATAAGTACCACATCTCTTTTATCCATTTTATCCTTCCAGGGACATTTAGGTTATATCCAAGTCGAGGCTCTTTTTAACAGAGAAGTGGTAAAGGTTGGGGTGCCTGTATCCTGTCGATTTTTGTTTTTCCCAAGATATACGCCCATGAGTGCAAGTGCCCTATGCTCTGTAGCTCATTTTTTAGATGTTTTAGTAAACACAGTACACTTCTCCAGAGTGGCCATTGGCAATTCACATTTCCACTCTCAGCCTCACAGGGCTCCCTTTTCTCCGCGCCCTGTCCTGCATTTCTGGTGTTTACACTTTATGAGGATGGCCCTTCTGACTGATGTGAAGTGATACATTTTGTAGTATTGATTTCCAGTGCCCACCTGTTTTGTTGGCTAAAAAGGGTGTATGCCCTTTTCTTGAATATATTCAGAAAAAACGCTTACACCCTCTTTGGCCAGCTGCATCGTTGGTGATGTTCAACCCCTTTTCTTGTGCTTTAATGGTGAGTCCTTTCTACCTCTTCAAATCCGTTTCCTGCCATTCTCCCTTGCTTACAAGTCCTTTTCGGTGACTTACCCCAAGACATTTTTCGACGATAGATATTTTCAACTCTGCAGTTTCGTGAATTTTAGTGCTGCTGAGTTCCATTTTTCAACTAGTGTTTTTGGAAACTGGCCACAAAACAGTGGGATTTCCTCAAGACCTATTCTGTTTCCATGGGCAATCCTAGCCTTTGGTGAATTTGTCTTCCTGATTGGAAATTAGAGTGACATGTGCCTGTCCGAATACCTAGGACTTGTCTCTCATTGTTTCTCATCCTTCCGCTTCAATCTCTGGACAAATTCCAAACTGTGCGCAACAGGATGTTGACGGTGCTGACATCCCCAAGTGAGGAGATTGTTAGGAATGATGCTGGAGGGGTGAACCCGAGCACCAGGAGATGAGGAGATGAGGAGATGAGGTGCCTTTTCCAAGCTCTTCCCGATCAAATGGTGTACCATCCTCTGGGTGTGACAGGCATGTTTTAGCAGTAGGAAGGGTCCTGTGCATGTAAGGAGAACACCAGGGATTTTTCCAAATCAGTGCCTCCCCGAACCCCAAACTGGGGAATTTTTAAGCTACGGCTACACGTATGTTCATTAAGGGCCTTGGGAAGTAGGCAGAGTCCGAACTTTAGATGATTGAAGTCTTCAGGGTCAGAAGCGCTCACCATCAGCTTCCCTTAGGTTACATTTTATCTGTCGTTGATAGATGATGTCGATAAAAAATATCTATTCTTTTTCAGATTATTTCCCCTTATAGGTTATTGCAAAATATTGAGTGTAGTTCCCTGTGCTATACAGTAGTTCCTTGTTGATGATCTATTTTATACATAGCAGTGTGTATGTGTTAATCCCAAACTGTTAATTTATCCCTCCTCCCACCTTTCCCCTTTGGTAATAATAAATTATAAGATTTTATACTTCTCAGAAATGGGGGAGCTGAAAGAGAGGTATCATTTTCAATGGAAAAACATTCAAACCAAGATTGAAACTTCAGCCAAGAGTATTAGATGTACATCCTTGGAAAGAAATCACTTCATTTCTCTAATGTTGACCTGACAAATAAGACAAACATCTTCACTGAACTTGCTTATAATAAAGTGATGGAAATATCAAATGGAAGTCTTAGAAACATCTTATTTTACCCGAGCCTTATACACTGCTCTATGTTAATTACAGTTTGGCCCACACATCTGTTCATTGAAGTTACAATGTTCTCAATTTCTGTTACTGATCCTCCAGAGTGGGCCCCAACAAGGGTCCCCCTGCCCAGTGTCACTGGAGCCAACAGATCAAGACTGAGTTTTGTTCAGAAACAGAGGAAACTTTATATTTTGGTCAGAGAATGGAGAGGTGAGAGCGTGAGCTCCCCCGCGGGCTGTGGGCTGGGCTGCTGTGTAGGGATCCCGGCAGCGTCAGCGGGAGGGAGGGGGCGGAGCTCTCGAGGGCCGGGTTGGCTGCAGCTCAGGCTCTATGTCGCGGAGTCTGCATGGGGCCCCAGGAGCTGAGGTGTCGACCCAGCCACTCTGCACTAGGAAATGGGGTCTGAAGTGCCGGCTGTGGGACCTCTGCATGCGGAAACCTAGGAGCACGTGAAATTAGACAAAGCACAAAGGAAAAAAAGGTTAGACTTTATTTTATTGCCCAAATTCTATTTTTATCTCCCAGGAATTTTTCATGGGCTTTGCTGGTGACAAACCCCTCCTCCACCTTTTGTCCCATTCCTCATTCTTGGGGTGCTGAGGGTGCAGACCCCTCTTTTGTAACTGCTTTGTGCTGAGTTGGGAGTCCTCATAACGGGGGGAGAGGGGCAGAACTTCTCCCCAGCAGCCTCCAGGTGAGGTTGATTGTCCCCAGGCCTCCTGCCTCACTGCTTATCCGCCTGAGCACCAGCATTGGAAGTGTTATAGATTCTAATGACCTTTAAGGGTCCAGGAAAGAGATGCGCAGAGACGCTGTGGGGGCAGGTTTTACCCCGCCCCACATTTGTTCGGCCACCTTAGGCTGATGGTTTCTGTCAGCCTAGATGCTCTGACCAGTAGTCTGCGCTTTCTTCAGTTAGGCCCCTGAATTAACGTACAAACAGCACCAGGTGTCAGAGCCATGCCCGCTCAGCTCCCAGACAGTCCAGGGTCGGTGGTGATCCAGGACCATGACGGCCACTGAGTCAACGGCCTTTTGAAGTAGCCAGGAGTCCAGCCGGTCTCATTGGCCACCATCACCGCGGTGTCTGTAGCCTTTTCTATGGTGACACATGATATACGGTTCCCCTGCCAAGCTTATTAGCTCCCCTCTGGGTGCAGTAAGTCCTGCAAGCAGTAGTCTGCTCTTTTGGGGCACACTTTTGTTGTTTTCTGAGAGAAACTCCAGGTCAAGTGATGGTCACATGAGTCGTCATGGGAGCCCATTGCCCCCGGTTGTCTCTCTGGAGGTTGGAGTTGGAAGGCCTCCTCTCTCGAGGTCTGTGTGCCCACGGAGCGACCCCTGCAACTTCACGGCATGGTGGGTGGTTAGGATCACCACGTGGGGTCCTTTTCCCTTAGGAGGGAGCTGGCCTTGTGGGCTGCTGATTTCCAGGTTTTTAGATAACCCCAGTATCCTGGCCTGGTGGGGCTGCGGGCCAAGCCCTTGGTGAACATAGTTTATCCTACCTGAAGGACATTCTTGCGTTGCTCCATTTCAAGTGGACCCAGGTTTTGCACTAATGCTCCAAGGGCGATTCACCTTTGACCAGGAATATAAAGGTAAAGGGTTTAGCTACATTAGGGAGTTCCAGGGCGAGGGTCTGAATTGACTGCTCTTTCCATTCTTGAAAGTCTGCTTCTGGATTCTATTCAAAAGGATCATCATCTTTTCGTATCAGTGTTTAATATAGAGGCCCAGCTATTAGACTGTAGTTAGGGATCCAGATGCAGCAAACCTCAGCCTCCGCAGAAACCTTTAAGCTGTCTTCTAGTTTTAGAAGAGGTAAGGCTGCAAATGGCTTCTTCCCTTTCCTGGGATGGGCTTCTCCAAACTTCTGTGAGAATGAAGCCCAGGGAGGTCACCTTAGTCTGTGATATTTAAGCCTATTTCTTGGACAACTTCTATCCTTTATTGGCTAGGTAGTTCAGAGGCCTCCTTAGTAGGGCTGGTGATGAGAATATCGTCTGCATATTGAAGGAGGGTTCCCTTATCCAGAGGTAGAACTTTTAGGTCTTTAGCTAACGTTTCCCAAAAGATGGTGTGGGAATTTTTGAACCCTTGGGGCAGGACGGCCCAACACTATTGTTTTTGTTGTATGTCGAGGCCTGCCACTCACAGTCAAAATATCTTGTGACTCTGGGACAAATGAAATACAGAAGAAGGCATCATTGTAGTCTAATACAGAATACCACGTCCTGGTGGATGGTAGAATGACCAACAGTCTGTAGGAATTAGGAACTACTGGATGTATATCCTCGGTGGCTTCACTAACAGTCCAGACATTCTTTACAAGGTCCCTAGCAGCCTACGGGGCTCTAATGGTCAGGGCAATCCCAGGATGGAGCTCACCTGGGCAGGTCTCCAGCAGCCCACGGGGCTCTCGTAGTCAGGGCAATCCCAGGTTATGGAGTTCACCTGAACAACTACCCAGCAGCCCATGGGGTTCTCGTGGTCAGGCCCCTCCCAGGATACAGAGCTCCCCTGAGCAGATACCACGGCAGGGCTGGGCACACAGGAACCGTGCACATAGCCCTCATTGCAGAGTACCCCAGATGGCCTGTCACTCAGAGCTGACACAGAGCACCTCAGAGCAGGACTTGAACTAACAAACAGCAGCTCCGACAGGTCTGTGACACTGGGCATCACTCTGTGCGGCCTCCCTCTGCCTGGTCTTCCAGAGACTTCCACTGCAGCTGGGGCACCAGGCCTCTGTCTCCACCCATCACCCCTCCTCTCCCTGACTCCTGGGTTCCTCTCATTAGGAGAGGGTCTTCTTGAAGTTGTCTCCCACTCATGGGCCAGATAAAATGATTAGAAAACAATGCGGAGCTGCAGCCCCTTGTCTATCCTGACTCCCAGGCGCCCACACCTGTTCCTTGGACCTGGCCTGTTCAGCGAGGTCCATTTTCTGCAATGTGAACCCATGAGGGGTGAGGACTGGCTGACCTGGGCAGCCTGACACTGCCAGCCAGCCCTCCCCAGGTGTGCCTGGGTTGAGGTCAATATAAACACCACTCCAGGCAGCAAGAGCCCCTGTAGCTGTGCCTGATGCCATATTCTCTGACCCGTCAGCAGTCTTTGGGCTGTGCTGGTGAGATGGAGTGAGGGGCCACGGCTTTGTGGGTGGCCCGGTGTGAGTGAGGCTCTGCTGGACGTTCTGCAGGAGTTGCCAGGCTGCCACCTGCTAAAGAAGACGATGTGTCACCCATACCTTCCGCTGGAATTTCTCCCTGGGCAGAGGTGAGGAAGGGAAAAAGCTGTTGGGTCTGGGACAGGCGGGGTATCTCAGGCAGGGAAATGGAAAGCTTCCAGAAGAGTGCCCGGGGCCAGGACCATCCTGGCTGACCTGCAGGCACCAAGTCGGCCTGCATGCTGTCGCTGGTGTGGCTTCACAGCCCTTCCTCGAGGCTTTCAAGTCCTTGTACATATTCAGGTGTTTTACTTGGGAAGGGTGGGAACAGTTCAGCAGCAGCTAGCCTGGGGCTCAGCGCACATTTACTCACAGACGCCTAGGCACGGTCCCCCAGCTTTGCAATGAGGAAGCTCCTTGCGGGGGTGCTGCTGGCTGCATGGTAGATGATTCCCCACCTCTGACCATCTTTAGAATTGTTTACCACTGGAGCAAGTGCCCTGATAGGGTTTTCCTCTGAATAACTGGTGGGTTGTTTGTTTGTTTTTTTTTTTTTGTTCAAGGTAGATTTGATTCCTCTTTTATGTATTTATAGATATAAGCATGGAAATAATTCATTCATATAAATACATCTGTGTGAAGGCAAGAACTTTTTTCTGTTTTATTTTTAAATTTTATTTATTTTTTAAAATTTTGAAATTTAATTTAATTTATTTTTTTATACAGCAGGTTATTATTAGTTATGCATTTTATACATATACATGTATACAGGTCAATCCCAATCTCCCAACTCATCCCACCACCACCCCATGGCTTCCCCCCGTTGGTGTCCATACGTTTGTTCTCTACCTCTGTGTCTCTATTTCTGCCCTGCAAACCGGTTCATCTGTACCATTTTTCTAGGCTCCATATATATGCATTAATATACAATATTTGTTTTTCTCTTTCTGACTTACTTCACTCTGTATGACAGTCTCTAGATCCATCGACGTCTCTACAAATGACCCGGTTTCATTCCTTTGTATGGCTGAGTAATATTCCATTTTATATATGTACCACATCTTTATCCATTCGTCTGTCTGTGGGCATGTAGGTTGCTTCCATTACCTGGGTATTGTAAATAGTGCTGCAATGAACACTGTGGTGAATGTGTCTTTTTGATTTATGGTTTTCTCTGGGTATATGCCCAGAAGTGGGACTGCTGGATCATATGGTAGTTCTATATTTAGTTTTTTAAGGAATTTCCATACTGTTCTCCATAGTGACTGTATCAATTTACATTCCCAACAATAGTGGAAGACGGTTCCTTTTCTCCACACCCTCCCCAGCATTTGTTGTTTGTAGATTTTCTGATGATGCCCATTCTAACAGGTGTGTGGTGATACCTCATTGTAGTTTTGATTTGCATTTCTCTAATAATTAGTGATGTTGAGCAGCTTTCCATGTGCGTCTTGGCCATCTCTGTGTCTTCTTTGAAGAAATGTCTATTTAGATCTTCTACCCATTTTTGTATTGGGTTGTTTGTTTTTTGAATATTAAGCTGCATGAGCTGTTTATATATATTGGAGATTAAACCTTTGTCCATTGATTCGTTTGCAAATATTTTCTCCCATTCTGAGGGTTGCCTTTTTCCATTCCCGTTTTTTAACAAAAAAAAGAAAGAAAGAAAGAAAAAGAAGCAGAAAACAAATGTGCGTAAAATATGCCTCTTGAAACTGTCGTTTTGAAATATGGACGTCTTTTGAATTTTTTGGTCGACATACGACCCCAGGATTTGTTTTCAGGCCAGGTGTCATTTACAGGCCTGCACTTATTTTGAATATCAACTGACCATTAGCGCTGGGATTAAAGCTGCTGTTGTGTGAAACGGCCACAAGGTGGCAGCAGTTCTCCTTTACCAAATGTGGTTACTAGGACAACAGAGCCTCAATGCAAGTCGTGTTCTAGGTTGTAATTTAGAATGGAATGTGCCAGGAAAGAGCCCCTTAAGTTTGTCTCGCTACGTCTTGTTCGTGTTTTTAATTTAATTTTTATTTTTTATCACAGCAAGTTTGATTACAATGTTTGGCTTGTTGCAGGTGTGCAAGATGTGGTTCTTTTACACATATACATATGTCTGTTCCTCCTGGGATCCTTTTCCCATGTACGTTATGACAGAATGTTGAGTAGTCTTCTCTTGGTATTCCGTAGGTGTTTGGTGATTATATATTTCACCAGTGTTTGTATATGTCTGTTAACCCCAATATCCTAATGTATCCAATCCTCACACCTTTCCATTGGTGAACCATAAGTTTGTTTAATGAATCTGTGATTGCCCTTCTCTGTGGAAATATCTTCACTGGTATCAATTTTTCGGTAACACCTCCAAGTGATATCATACGATATGTGTCTTTCTCTTTCTGACTTACTGCAAGTCACGTGATTACCTCTAGACTCATCTACGGTGCTGCAAATGGCATTGTGTCCTTTTTTTCCTTGGCTAATATTCTGTCTGTACATGTACCAGTTCTTCTTTGTCCACTCATCTGTTGATGGACTTTTTGGTTGCTTCCATGTCATGGCTATTGTAATGCTGCGGCAATGCACATTTGCCTGCCTGTGTCTTTCCAATTCTGTCTTCTTAGGTTATAGGCCCAGGAGTGGGCCTGCTGGATCATATGGTAGCAAAATGTTTACCTTGTAGAGGCACCTCCATTCTGTTCTCATTAGTGGCTCTTACCAGGTTACGTCCCACTTAAAGTTGAGGTTATGCTCTTCTCCACAACACCTTCAGTGTTTATTGTTTGTAGTATTTTGGCTGATGTTTATTCTGACTAGTGTGAGCTGATACCACTTTGTGGTTGGATTTGCACGCGTCTCATAATCCCTTGAAATTCAGCTTTCTGGCATGTCCTTTTCTTCTTCAAACTGTGAGTACAGCTTACCTCTTCAAATTGTTTTCGTGAAGTATGTGTGACATTTAGAAATATTTTGGCCATTACCTCCCTCAAGACATTTTGAGGGCAGGTTTCATTTACAGCCCTCCAGTACTGGTGCATATGAAGTGACCCTTAGCACAGGTTTGAAGGCTGCTGTTGCAGGTAACGGCCAGAGGGCGGCAGCATTTCTGCTTTTCCCAATCTGGTAACTAGGGAAACAGACCATCCTGGCAGTGGTGTTCCTCGGTTATATATTAGAGTGGAATGTGCCCCCAAAAGCTGATGTCTCCTTACTTATGTTTGTTTTATGAATTGAATTTATATTTTTTTTCTTGGAGTCATATTCCATTGTGTACATGGACCACTTCTTCTTTGTGCATTCCTCTGTGGATGGACATTTTCGTAGCTTCCAAGTGTTGGATATGGTAGATATTGCTGGAGTGCAGGATTGCCAGCCTGTGTCTGTGTTTTTGCGGTACGTGGGCCTCTTGCTGCCGTGGACCCTCCCATTGCAGAGCACAGGCTGCGGACGCGCAGGCCCAGCAGGCATGGCTCACGGGACCAGCCGCTCCGCGGCATGTGGGATCTTCCCGAACCGGCGCATGAACCCGTGTCCCCTGCATTGGCAGGCGGGCTCTCAACCACTGCGCCACCAGTGAAACCCAGCCTGTGTCTTTTTGATTCTCATCCCCTCAGGCGATAGGCCCAGCAGTGGGTACGCTTGATTGAATGGTACCTCAGTATTTACCTTTACAAGACACCCCATTTTTGTTTTCATTACTGGCTCTTACCATGTCCCACGTTGAACCAAGGGTAGGCATTTCTCCAAAACCCCATCAGCATTTATGGTTTGCAGAATTTTTGCTGATGGCCATTCTGACTGGTGTGAGCTGCTAGGATTGTGTAATTTGGATTTGCATATCTTTAATTATTCCTAATGTTCAGCCTTTTTCCATGCCTTTTTAAATTTCTGGTACAGAAAAACACGGAGAGTCCAATGAACCTCTTGAAATTGTCTTCTTGGATGGTTGCCCTCTTTTGAATTTTGGGGTCAATTTTCGACCCCAGGATTGTTTTTGAGGGCAGGTGTCCTTCACAAGCCTGCAATGAGTGTGAATATTTAGTGACCATTAGCACTGGGTTTAAAGCTGCTGTTGTGGAAATGGCCACAAGGCGGCAGCATTTCTCCATTCCCAAATCTGGTTACTAGGGCAGCAGAGCCTTTCTGGGACCAATGGAATACAGAAGAAGGCATCATTGAAGTCTAATACAGAATACCATGTCCTGGTGGATGGTAGAATGAGCAGCAGGGTGTAGGAATTAGGAACTACTGGATGTATATCCTCGGTGGCTTCACTGACTGTCTTGACATCCTTTACCAGGTCCCCAGCAGCCCACGGGGCTCCCGTCGTCAGGGCAATCCCAGGTTATGGAGCTCACCTGCGCAACTACCCAGCAGCCCATGGGGCTCCCGTGGTCAGGCCCCTCCCAGGATATGGGGCTCACCTGGGCAGGTCCCCAGCAGCCCACGGGGCTCTCATGGTCAGGCCACTCCCAGGTTATGGAGCTCACCTGTGCAACTACCCGGCAGCCCATGGGGCTCTCGTGATCAGGCCCCTCCCAGGATATGGAGCTCCCCTGAGCAGATACCACGGCAGGGCTGGGCACACAGGAACCGTGCACATAGCCCTCATTGCAGAGTACCCCAGATGGCCTGTCACTCAGAGCTGACACAGAGCACCTCAGAGCAGGACTTGAACTAACAAACAGCAGCTCCGACAGGTCTGTGACACTGGGCATCACTCTGTGCGGCCTCCCTCTGCCTGGTCTTCCAGAGACTTCCACTGCAGCTGGGGCACCAGGCCTCTGTCTCCACCCATCACCCCTCCTCTCCCTGACTCCTGGGTTCCTCTCATTAGGAGAGGGTCTTCTTGAAGTTGTCTCCCACTCATGGGCCAGATAAAATGATTAGAAAACAATGCGGAGCTGCAGCCCCTTGTCTATCCTGACTCCCAGGAGCCCACACCTGTTCCTTGGACCTGGCCTGTTCAGCGAGGTCCATTTTCTGCAATGTGAGCCCATGAGGGGTGAGGATTGGCTGACCTGGGCAGCCTGACACTGCCAGCCAGCCCTCCCCAGGTGTGCCTGGGTTGAGGTCAATATAAACACCACTCCAGGCAGCAAGAGCCCCTGCAGCTGTGCCTGATGCCATATTCTCTGCCCCGTCAGCAGTCTCGGGGCTGTGCTGGTGGGATGGAGTGAGGGGCCACGGCTTTGTGGGTGGCCCGGTGTGAGTGAGGCTCTGCTGGACTTTCTGCAGGAGTTGCCAGGCTGCCACCTGCTAAAGAAGACGATGTGTCACCCATACCTTCCGCTGGAATTTCTCCCCGGGCAGAGGTGAGGAAGGGAAAAAGCTGTTGGGTCTGGGACAGGAGGGGTATCTCAGGCAGGGAAATGGAAAACTTCCAGAAGAGTGCCCGGGGCCAGGACCATCTTGGCTGGCCTGCAGGCACCAAGTCAGCCTGCATGCTGTCGCTGGTGTGGCTTCACAGCCCTTCCTCGAGGCTTTCAAGTCCTTGTACATATTCAGGTGTTTTACTTGGGAAGGGTGGGAACAGTTCAGCAGCAGCTGGCCTGGGGCTCAGCTCACGTTTACTCACAGACGCCTCGGCACGGTCCCCCAGCTTTGCAATGAGGAAGCTCCTTGCGGGGGTGCTGCTGGCTGCATGGTAGATGATTCCCCACCTCTGACCATCTTTAGAATTGTTTACCACTGGAGCAAGTGCCCTGATAGGGTTTTCCTCTGAATAACTGGTGGGTTGTTTTTTGTTTTGGTTCAAGGTAGATTTGATTCCTCTTTTATGTATTTATAGATATAAGCATGGAAATAATTCATTCATATAAATACATCTGTGTGAAGGCAAGAACATTTTTCTGTTTTATTTTTAAATTTTATTTATTTTTTAAAATCTTGAAATTTAATTTTATTTATTTTTTATACAGCAGGTTATTATTAGTTATGTATTTTATACATATACATGTATACAGGTCAATCCCAATCTCCCAACTCATCCCACCACCACCACCCCATGGCTTCCCCCCCTTGGTGTCCATACGTTTGTTCTCTACCTCTGTGTCTCTATTTCTGCCCTGCAAACCGGTTCATCTGTACCATTTTTCTAGGCTCCACATATATGCATTAATATACAATATTTGTTTTGCTCTTTCTGACCTACTTCACTCTGTATGACAGTCTCTAGATCCATCGACATCTCTACAAATGACCCAGTTTCATTCCTTTGTATGGCTGAGTAATATTCCATTTTATATATGTACCACATCTTTATCCATTCGTCTGTCTGTGGACATTTAGGTTGCTTCCATTACCTGGCTATTGTAAATAGTGCTGCAATGAACAATTTGGTGACTATGTCTTTTTGATTTATGGTTTTCTCTGGGTATATGCCCAGAAGTGGGATTGCTGGATCATATGGGAATTCTATATTTAGTTTTTTAAGGAACTTCCATACTGTTCTCCATAGTGACTGTATCAATTTACATTCCCACCAATAGTGGAACAGGGTTCCTTTTCTCCACACCCTCCCCAGCATTTGTTGTTTGTAGATTTTCTGATGATGCCCATTCTAACAGGTGTGTGGTGATACCTCATTGTAGTTTTGATTTGCATTTCTCTAATAATTATTGATGTTGCGCAGCTTTCCATGTGCGTCTTGGCCATCTCTGTGTCTTCTTTGAAGAAATGTCTATTTAGATCTTCTACCCATTTTTGTATTGGGTTGTTTGTTTTTTGAACATTAAGCTGCATGAGCTGTTTATATATATTGGAGATTAAACCTTTGTCCATTGATTCGTTTGCAAATATTTTCTCCCATTCTGAGGGTTGCCTTTTTCCATTCCCGTTTTTTAACAAAAAAAAAAGAAAGAAAGAAAAAGAAGCAGAAAACAAATGTGCGTAAAATATGCCTCTTGAAACTGTCGTTTTGAAATATGGACGTCTTTTGAATTTTTTGGTCGATATACGACCCCAGGATTTGTTTTCAGGCCAGGTGTCATTTACAGGCCTGCACTTATTTTGAATATCAACTGACCATTAGCGCTGGGATTAAAGCTGCTGTTGTGTGAAACGGCCACAAGGTGGCAGCAGTTCTCCTTTACCAAATGTGGTTACTAGGACACAGAGCCTCAATGCAAGTCGTGTTCTAGGTTGTAATTTAGAATGGAATGTGCCAGGAAAGAGCCCCTTAAGTTTGTCTCGCTACGTCTTGTTCGTGTTTTTAATTTAATTTTTATTTTTTATCACAGCAAGTTTGATTACAATGTTTGGCTTGTTGCAGGTGTGCAAGATGTGGTTCTTTTACACATATACATATGTCTGTTCCTCCTGGGATCCTTTTCCCATGTACGTTATGACAGAATGTTGAGTAGTCTTCTCTTGGTATTCCGTAGGTGTTTGGTGATTATATATTTCACCAGTGTTTGTATATGTCTGTTAACCCCAATATCCTAATGTATCCAATCCTCACACCTTTCCATTGGTGAACCATAAGTTTGTTTAATGAATCTGTGATTGCCCTTCTCTGTGGAAATATCTTCACTGGTATCAATTTTTCGGTAACACCTCCAAGTGATATCATACGATATGTGTCTTTCTCTTTCTGACATACTGCAAGTCACGTGATTACCTCTAGACTCATCTACGGTGCTGCAAATGGCATTGTGTCCTTTTTTTCCTTGGCTAATATTCTGTCTGTACATGTACCAGTTCTTCTTTGTCCACTCATCTGTTGATGGACTTTTTGGTTGCTTCCATGTCATGGCTATTGTAATGCTGCGGCAATGCACTTTTGCCTGCCTGTGTCTTTCCAATGCTGTCTTCTTAGGTTATAGGCCCAGGAGTGGGCCTGCTGGATCATATGGTAGCAAAATGTTTACCTTGTAGAGGCACCTCCATTCTGTTCTCATTAGTGGCTCTTACCAGGTTACGTCCCACTTAAAGTTGAGGTTATGCTCTTCTCCACAACACCTTCAGCGTTTATTATTTGTAGTATTTTGGCTGATGTTTATTCTGACTAGTGTGAGCTGATACCACTTTGTGGTTGGATTTGCACGCATCTCATAATCCCTTGAAATTGAGCTTTCTGGCATGTCCTTTTCTTCTTCAAACTGTGAGTACAGCTTACCTCTTCAAATTGTTTTCGTGAAGTATGTGTGACATTTAGAAATATTTTGGCCATTACCTCCCTCAAGACATTTTGAGGGCAGGTTTCATTTACAGCCCTCCAGTACTGGTGCATATGAAGTGACCCTTAGCACAGGTTTGAAGGCTGCTGTTGCAGGTAACGGCCAGAGGGCGGCAGCATTTCTGCTTTTCCCAATCTGGTAACTAGGGAAACAGACCATCCTGGCAGTGGTGTTCCTCGGTTATATATTAGAGTGGAATGTGCCCCCAAAAGCTGATGTCTCCTTACTTATGTTTGTTTTATGAATTGAATTTATATTTTTTTTCTTGGAGTCATATTCCATTGTGTACATGGACCACTTCTTCTTTGTGCATTCCTCTGTGGATGGACATTTTCGTAGCTTCCAAGTGTTGGATATGGTAGATATTGCTGGAGTGCAGGATTGCCAGCCTGTGTCTGTGTTTTTGCGGTACGTGGGCCTCTTGCTGCCGTGGACCCTCCCATTGCAGAGCACAGGCTGCGGACGCGCAGGCCCAGCAGGCATGGCTCACGGGACCAGCCGCTCCGCGGCATGTGGGATCTTCCCGAACCGGCGCATGAACCCGTGTCCCCTGCATTGGCAGGCGGGCTCTCAACCACTGCGCCACCAGTGAAACCCAGCCTGTGTCTTTTTGATTCTCATCCCCTCAGGTGATAGGCCCAGCAGTGGGTACGCTTGATTGAATGGTACCTCAGTATTTACCTTTACAAGACACCCCATTTTTGTTTTCATTACTGGCTCTTACCATGTCCCACGTTGAACCAAGGGTAGGCATTTCTCCAAAACCCCATCAGCATTTATGGTTTGCAGAATTTTTGCTGATGGCCATTCTGACTGGTGTGAGCTGCTAGGATTGTGTAATTTGGATTTGCATATCTTTAATTATTCCTAATGTTCAGCCTTTTTCCATGCCTTTTTAAATTTCTGGTACAGAAAAACACGGAGAGTCCAATGAACCTCTTGAAATTGTCTTCTTGGATGGTTGCCCTCTTTTGAATTTTGGGGTCAATTTTCGACCCCAGGATTGTTTTTGAGGGCAGGTGTCCTTCACAAGCCTGCAATGAGTGTGAATATTTAGTGACCATTAGCACTGGGTTTAAAGCTGCTGTTGTGGAAATGGCCACAAGGCGGCAGCATTTCTCCATTCCCAAATCTGGTTACTAGGGCAGCAGAGCCTTTCTGGGACCAATGGAATACAGAAGAAGGCATCATTGAAGTCTAATACAGAATACCATGTCCTGGTGGATGGTAGAATGAGCAGCAGGGTGTAGGAATTAGGAACTACTGGATGTATATCCTCGGTGGCTTCACTGACTGTCTTGACATCCTTTACCAGGTCCCCAGCAGCCCACGGGGCTCCCGTCGTCAGGGCAATCCCAGGTTATGGAGCTCACCTGCGCAACTACCCAGCAGCCCATGGGGCTCCCGTGGTCAGGCCCCTCCCAGGATATGGGGCTCACCTGGGCAGGTCCCCAGCAGCCCACGGGGCTCTCATGGTCAGGCCACTCCCAGGTTATGGAGCTCACCTGTGCAACTACCCGGCAGCCCATGGGGCTCTCGTGATCAGGCCCCTCCCAGGATATGGAGCTCCCCTGAGCAGATACCACGGCAGGGCTGGGCACACAGGAACCGTGCACATAGCCCTCATTGCAGAGTACCCCAGATGGCCTGTCACTCAGAGCTGACACAGAGCACCTCAGAGCAGGACTTGAACTAACAAACAGCAGCTCCGACAGGTCTGTGACACTGGGCATCACTCTGTGCGGCCTCCCTCTGCCTGGTCTTCCAGAGACTTCCACTGCAGCTGGGGCACCAGGCCTCTGTCTCCACCCATCACCCCTCCTCTCCCTGACTCCTGGGTTCCTCTCATTAGGAGAGGGTCTTCTTGAAGTTGTCTCCCACTCATGGGCCAGATAAAATGATTAGAAAACAATGCGGAGCTGCAGCCCCTTGTCTATCCTGACTCCCAGGAGCCCACACCTGTTCCTTGGACCTGGCCTGTTCAGCGAGGTCCATTTTCTGCAATGTGAGCCCATGAGGGGTGAGGATTGGCTGACCTGGGCAGCCTGACACTGCCAGCCAGCCCTCCCCAGGTGTGCCTGGGTTGAGGTCAATATAAACACCACTCCAGGCAGCAAGAGCCCCTGCAGCTGTGCCTGATGCCATATTCTCTGCCCCGTCAGCAGTCTCGGGGCTGTGCTGGTGGGATGGAGTGAGGGGCCACGGCTTTGTGGGTGGCCCGGTGTGAGTGAGGCTCTGCTGGACTTTCTGCAGGAGTTGCCAGGCTGCCACCTGCTAAAGAAGACGATGTGTCACCCATACCTTCCGCTGGAATTTCTCCCCGGGCAGAGGTGAGGAAGGGAAAAAGCTGTTGGGTCTGGGACAGGAGGGGTATCTCAGGCAGGGAAATGGAAAACTTCCAGAAGAGTGCCCGGGGCCAGGACCATCTTGGCTGGCCTGCAGGCACCAAGTCAGCCTGCATGCTGTCGCTGGTGTGGCTTCACAGCCCTTCCTCGAGGCTTTCAAGTCCTTGTACATATTCAGGTGTTTTACTTGGGAAGGGTGGGAACAGTTCAGCAGCAGCTGGCCTGGGGCTCAGCTCACGTTTACTCACAGACGCCTCGGCACGGTCCCCCAGCTTTGCAATGAGGAAGCTCCTTGCGGGGGTGCTGCTGGCTGCATGGTAGATGATTCCCCACCTCTGACCATCTTTAGAATTGTTTACCACTGGAGCAAGTGCCCTGATAGGGTTTTCCTCTGAATAACTGGTGGGTTGTTTTTTGTTTTGGTTCAAGGTAGATTTGATTCCTCTTTTATGTATTTATAGATATAAGCATGGAAATAATTCATTCATATAAATACATCTGTGTGAAGGCAAGAACATTTTTCTGTTTTATTTTTAAATTTTATTTATTTTTTAAAATCTTGAAATTTAATTTTATTTATTTTTTATACAGCAGGTTATTATTAGTTATGTATTTTATACATATACATGTATACAGGTCAATCCCAATCTCCCAACTCATCCCACCACCACCACCCCATGGCTTCCCCCCCTTGGTGTCCATACGTTTGTTCTCTACCTCTGTGTCTCTATTTCTGCCCTGCAAACCGGTTCATCTGTACCATTTTTCTAGGCTCCACATATATGCATTAATATACAATATTTGTTTTGCTCTTTCTGACCTACTTCACTCTGTATGACAGTCTCTAGATCCATCGACATCTCTACAAATGACCCAGTTTCATTCCTTTGTATGGCTGAGTAATATTCCATTTTATATATGTACCACATCTTTATCCATTCGTCTGTCTGTGGACATTTAGGTTGCTTCCATTACCTGGCTATTGTAAATAGTGCTGCAATGAACAATTTGGTGACTATGTCTTTTTGATTTATGGTTTTCTCTGGGTATATGCCCAGAAGTGGGATTGCTGGATCATATGGGAATTCTATATTTAGTTTTTTAAGGAACTTCCATACTGTTCTCCATAGTGACTGTATCAATTTACATTCCCACCAATAGTGGAACAGGGTTCCTTTTCTCCACACCCTCCCCAGCATTTGTTGTTTGTAGATTTTCTGATGATGCCCATTCTAACAGGTGTGTGGTGATACCTCATTGTAGTTTTGATTTGCATTTCTCTAATAATTATTGATGTTGCGCAGCTTTCCATGTGCGTCTTGGCCATCTCTGTGTCTTCTTTGAAGAAATGTCTATTTAGATCTTCTACCCATTTTTGTATTGGGTTGTTTGTTTTTTGAACATTAAGCTGCATGAGCTGTTTATATATATTGGAGATTAAACCTTTGTCCATTGATTCGTTTGCAAATATTTTCTCCCATTCTGAGGGTTGCCTTTTTCCATTCCCGTTTTTTAACAAAAAAAAAAGAAAGAAAGAAAAAGAAGCAGAAAACAAATGTGCGTAAAATATGCCTCTTGAAACTGTCGTTTTGAAATATGGACGTCTTTTGAATTTTTTGGTCGATATACGACCCCAGGATTTGTTTTCAGGCCAGGTGTCATTTACAGGCCTGCACTTATTTTGAATATCAACTGACCATTAGCGCTGGGATTAAAGCTGCTGTTGTGTGAAACGGCCACAAGGTGGCAGCAGTTCTCCTTTACCAAATGTGGTTACTAGGACACAGAGCCTCAATGCAAGTCGTGTTCTAGGTTGTAATTTAGAATGGAATGTGCCAGGAAAGAGCCCCTTAAGTTTGTCTCGCTACGTCTTGTTCATGTTTTTAATTTAATTTTTATTTTTTATCACAGCAAGTTTGATTACAATGTTTGGCTTGTTGCAGGTGTGCAAGATGTGGTTCTTTTACACATATACATATGTCTGTTCCTCCTGGGATCCTTTTCCCATGTACGTTATGACAGAATGTTGAGTAGTCTTCTCTTGGTATTCCGTAGGTGTTTGGTGATTATATATTTCACCAGTGTTTGTATATGTCTGTTAACCCCAATATCCTAATGTATCCAATCCTCACACCTTTCCATTGGTGAACCATAAGTTTGTTTAATGAATCTGTGATTGCCCTTCTCTGTGGAAATATCTTCACTGGTATCAATTTTTCGGTAACACCTCCAAGTGATATCATACGATATGTGTCTTTCTCTTTCTGACATACTGCAAGTCACGTGATTACCTCTAGACTCATCTACGGTGCTGCAAATGGCATTGTGTCCTTTTTTTCCTTGGCTAATATTCTGTCTGTACATGTACCAGTTCTTCTTTGTCCACTCATCTGTTGATGGACTTTTTGGTTGCTTCCATGTCATGGCTATTGTAATGCTGCGGCAATGCACTTTTGCCTGCCTGTGTCTTTCCAATGCTGTCTTCTTAGGTTATAGGCCCAGGAGTGGGCCTGCTGGATCATATGGTAGCAAAATGTTTACCTTGTAGAGGCACCTCCATTCTGTTCTCATTAGTGGCTCTTACCAGGTTACGTCCCACTTAAAGTTGAGGTTATGCTCTTCTCCACAACACCTTCAGCGTTTATTATTTGTAGTATTTTGGCTGATGTTTATTCTGACTAGTGTGAGCTGATACCACTTTGTGGTTGGATTTGCACGCATCTCATAATCCCTTGAAATTGAGCTTTCTGGCATGTCCTTTTCTTCTTCAAACTGTGAGTACAGCTTACCTCTTCAAATTGTTTTCGTGAAGTATGTGTGACATTTAGAAATATTTTGGCCATTACCTCCCTCAAGACATTTTGAGGGCAGGTTTCATTTACAGCCCTCCAGTACTGGTGCATATGAAGTGACCCTTAGCACAGGTTTGAAGGCTGCTGTTGCAGGTAACGGCCAGAGGGCGGCAGCATTTCTGCTTTTCCCAATCTGGTAACTAGGGAAACAGACCATCCTGGCAGTGGTGTTCCTCGGTTATATATTAGAGTGGAATGTGCCCCCAAAAGCTGATGTCTCCTTACTTATGTTTGTTTTATGAATTGAATTTATATTTTTTTTCTTGGAGTCATATTCCATTGTGTACATGGACCACTTCTTCTTTGTGCATTCCTCTGTGGATGGACATTTTCGTAGCTTCCAAGTGTTGGATATGGTAGATATTGCTGGAGTGCAGGATTGCCAGCCTGTGTCTGTGTTTTTGCGGTACGTGGGCCTCTTGCTGCCGTGGACCCTCCCATTGCAGAGCACAGGCTGCGGACGCGCAGGCCCAGCAGGCATGGCTCACGGGACCAGCCGCTCCGCGGCATGTGGGATCTTCCCGAACCGGCGCATGAACCCGTGTCCCCTGCATTGGCAGGCGGGCTCTCAACCACTGCGCCACCAGTGAAACCCAGCCTGTGTCTTTTTGATTCTCATCCCCTCAGGTGATAGGCCCAGCAGTGGGTACGCTTGATTGAATGGTACCTCAGTATTTACCTTTACAAGACACCCCATTTTTGTTTTCATTACTGGCTCTTACCATGTCCCACGTTGAACCAAGGGTAGGCATTTCTCCAAAACCCCATCAGCATTTATGGTTTGCAGAATTTTTGCTGATGGCCATTCTGACTGGTGTGAGCTGCTAGGATTGTGTAATTTGGATTTGCATATCTTTAATTATTCCTAATGTTCAGCCTTTTTCCATGCCTTTTTAAATTTCTGGTACAGAAAAACACGGAGAGTCCAATGAACCTCTTGAAATTGTCTTCTTGGATGGTTGCCCTCTTTTGAATTTTGGGGTCAATTTTCGACCCCAGGATTGTTTTTGAGGGCAGGTGTCCTTCACAAGCCTGCAATGAGTGTGAATATTTAGTGACCATTAGCACTGGGTTTAAAGCTGCTGTTGTGGAAATGGCCACAAGGCGGCAGCATTTCTCCATTCCCAAATCTGGTTACTAGGGCAGCAGAGCCTTTCTGGGACCAATGGAATACAGAAGAAGGCATCATTGAAGTCTAATACAGAATACCATGTCCTGGTGGATGGTAGAATGAGCAGCAGGGTGTAGGAATTAGGAACTACTGGATGTATATCCTCGGTGGCTTCACTGACTGTCTTGACATCCTTTACCAGGTCCCCAGCAGCCCACGGGGCTCCCGTCGTCAGGGCAATCCCAGGTTATGGAGCTCACCTGCGCAACTACCCAGCAGCCCATGGGGCTCCCGTGGTCAGGCCCCTCCCAGGATATGGGGCTCACCTGGGCAGGTCCCCAGCAGCCCACGGGGCTCTCATGGTCAGGCCACTCCCAGGTTATGGAGCTCACCTGTGCAACTACCCGGCAGCCCATGGGGCTCTCGTGATCAGGCCCCTCCCAGGATATGGAGCTCCCCTGAGCAGATACCACGGCAGGGCTGGGCACACAGGAACCGTGCACATAGCCCTCATTGCAGAGTACCCCAGATGGCCTGTCACTCAGAGCTGACACAGAGCACCTCAGAGCAGGACTTGAACTAACAAACAGCAGCTCCGACAGGTCTGTGACACTGGGCATCACTCTGTGCGGCCTCCCTCTGCCTGGTCTTCCAGAGACTTCCACTGCAGCTGGGGCACCAGGCCTCTGTCTCCACCCATCACCCCTCCTCTCCCTGACTCCTGGGTTCCTCTCATTAGGAGAGGGTCTTCTTGAAGTTGTCTCCCACTCATGGGCCAGATAAAATGATTAGAAAACAATGCGGAGCTGCAGCCCCTTGTCTATCCTGACTCCCAGGAGCCCACACCTGTTCCTTGGACCTGGCCTGTTCAGCGAGGTCCATTTTCTGCAATGTGAGCCCATGAGGGGTGAGGATTGGCTGACCTGGGCAGCCTGACACTGCCAGCCAGCCCTCCCCAGGTGTGCCTGGGTTGAGGTCAATATAAACACCACTCCAGGCAGCAAGAGCCCCTGCAGCTGTGCCTGATGCCATATTCTCTGCCCCGTCAGCAGTCTCGGGGCTGTGCTGGTGGGATGGAGTGAGGGGCCACGGCTTTGTGGGTGGCCCGGTGTGAGTGAGGCTCTGCTGGACTTTCTGCAGGAGTTGCCAGGCTGCCACCTGCTAAAGAAGACGATGTGTCACCCATACCTTCCGCTGGAATTTCTCCCCGGGCAGAGGTGAGGAAGGGAAAAAGCTGTTGGGTCTGGGACAGGAGGGGTATCTCAGGCAGGGAAATGGAAAACTTCCAGAAGAGTGCCCGGGGCCAGGACCATCTTGGCTGGCCTGCAGGCACCAAGTCAGCCTGCATGCTGTCGCTGGTGTGGCTTCACAGCCCTTCCTCGAGGCTTTCAAGTCCTTGTACATATTCAGGTGTTTTACTTGGGAAGGGTGGGAACAGTTCAGCAGCAGCTGGCCTGGGGCTCAGCTCACGTTTACTCACAGACGCCTCGGCACGGTCCCCCAGCTTTGCAATGAGGAAGCTCCTTGCGGGGGTGCTGCTGGCTGCATGGTAGATGATTCCCCACCTCTGACCATCTTTAGAATTGTTTACCACTGGAGCAAGTGCCCTGATAGGGTTTTCCTCTGAATAACTGGTGGGTTGTTTTTTGTTTTGGTTCAAGGTAGATTTGATTCCTCTTTTATGTATTTATAGATATAAGCATGGAAATAATTCATTCATATAAATACATCTGTGTGAAGGCAAGAACATTTTTCTGTTTTATTTTTAAATTTTATTTATTTTTTAAAATCTTGAAATTTAATTTTATTTATTTTTTATACAGCAGGTTATTATTAGTTATGTATTTTATACATATACATGTATACAGGTCAATCCCAATCTCCCAACTCATCCCACCACCACCACCCCATGGCTTCCCCCCCTTGGTGTCCATACGTTTGTTCTCTACCTCTGTGTCTCTATTTCTGCCCTGCAAACCGGTTCATCTGTACCATTTTTCTAGGCTCCACATATATGCATTAATATACAATATTTGTTTTGCTCTTTCTGACCTACTTCACTCTGTATGACAGTCTCTAGATCCATCGACATCTCTACAAATGACCCAGTTTCATTCCTTTGTATGGCTGAGTAATATTCCATTTTATATATGTACCACATCTTTATCCATTCGTCTGTCTGTGGACATTTAGGTTGCTTCCATTACCTGGCTATTGTAAATAGTGCTGCAATGAACAATTTGGTGACTATGTCTTTTTGATTTATGGTTTTCTCTGGGTATATGCCCAGAAGTGGGATTGCTGGATCATATGGGAATTCTATATTTAGTTTTTTAAGGAACTTCCATACTGTTCTCCATAGTGACTGTATCAATTTACATTCCCACCAATAGTGGAACAGGGTTCCTTTTCTCCACACCCTCCCCAGCATTTGTTGTTTGTAGATTTTCTGATGATGCCCATTCTAACAGGTGTGTGGTGATACCTCATTGTAGTTTTGATTTGCATTTCTCTAATAATTATTGATGTTGCGCAGCTTTCCATGTGCGTCTTGGCCATCTCTGTGTCTTCTTTGAAGAAATGTCTATTTAGATCTTCTACCCATTTTTGTATTGGGTTGTTTGTTTTTTGAACATTAAGCTGCATGAGCTGTTTATATATATTGGAGATTAAACCTTTGTCCATTGATTCGTTTGCAAATATTTTCTCCCATTCTGAGGGTTGCCTTTTTCCATTCCCGTTTTTTAACAAAAAAAAAAGAAAGAAAGAAAAAGAAGCAGAAAACAAATGTGCGTAAAATATGCCTCTTGAAACTGTCGTTTTGAAATATGGACGTCTTTTGAATTTTTTGGTCGATATACGACCCCAGGATTTGTTTTCAGGCCAGGTGTCATTTACAGGCCTGCACTTATTTTGAATATCAACTGACCATTAGCGCTGGGATTAAAGCTGCTGTTGTGTGAAACGGCCACAAGGTGGCAGCAGTTCTCCTTTACCAAATGTGGTTACTAGGACACAGAGCCTCAATGCAAGTCGTGTTCTAGGTTGTAATTTAGAATGGAATGTGCCAGGAAAGAGCCCCTTAAGTTTGTCTCGCTACGTCTTGTTCATGTTTTTAATTTAATTTTTATTTTTTATCACAGCAAGTTTGATTACAATGTTTGGCTTGTTGCAGGTGTGCAAGATGTGGTTCTTTTACACATATACATATGTCTGTTCCTCCTGGGATCCTTTTCCCATGTACGTTATGACAGAATGTTGAGTAGTCTTCTCTTGGTATTCCGTAGGTGTTTGGTGATTATATATTTCACCAGTGTTTGTATATGTCTGTTAACCCCAATATCCTAATGTATCCAATCCTCACACCTTTCCATTGGTGAACCATAAGTTTGTTTAATGAATCTGTGATTGCCCTTCTCTGTGGAAATATCTTCACTGGTATCAATTTTTCGGTAACACCTCCAAGTGATATCATACGATATGTGTCTTTCTCTTTCTGACATACTGCAAGTCACGTGATTACCTCTAGACTCATCTACGGTGCTGCAAATGGCATTGTGTCCTTTTTTTCCTTGGCTAATATTCTGTCTGTACATGTACCAGTTCTTCTTTGTCCACTCATCTGTTGATGGACTTTTTGGTTGCTTCCATGTCATGGCTATTGTAATGCTGCGGCAATGCACTTTTGCCTGCCTGTGTCTTTCCAATGCTGTCTTCTTAGGTTATAGGCCCAGGAGTGGGCCTGCTGGATCATATGGTAGCAAAATGTTTACCTTGTAGAGGCACCTCCATTCTGTTCTCATTAGTGGCTCTTACCAGGTTACGTCCCACTTAAAGTTGAGGTTATGCTCTTCTCCACAACACCTTCAGCGTTTATTATTTGTAGTATTTTGGCTGATGTTTATTCTGACTAGTGTGAGCTGATACCACTTTGTGGTTGGATTTGCACGCATCTCATAATCCCTTGAAATTGAGCTTTCTGGCATGTCCTTTTCTTCTTCAAACTGTGAGTACAGCTTACCTCTTCAAATTGTTTTCGTGAAGTATGTGTGACATTTAGAAATATTTTGGCCATTACCTCCCTCAAGACATTTTGAGGGCAGGTTTCATTTACAGCCCTCCAGTACTGGTGCATATGAAGTGACCCTTAGCACAGGTTTGAAGGCTGCTGTTGCAGGTAACGGCCAGAGGGCGGCAGCATTTCTGCTTTTCCCAATCTGGTAACTAGGGAAACAGACCATCCTGGCAGTGGTGTTCCTCGGTTATATATTAGAGTGGAATGTGCCCCCAAAAGCTGATGTCTCCTTACTTATGTTTGTTTTATGAATTGAATTTATATTTTTTTTCTTGGAGTCATATTCCATTGTGTACATGGACCACTTCTTCTTTGTGCATTCCTCTGTGGATGGACATTTTCGTAGCTTCCAAGTGTTGGATATGGTAGATATTGCTGGAGTGCAGGATTGCCAGCCTGTGTCTGTGTTTTTGCGGTACGTGGGCCTCTTGCTGCCGTGGACCCTCCCATTGCAGAGCACAGGCTGCGGACGCGCAGGCCCAGCAGGCATGGCTCACGGGACCAGCCGCTCCGCGGCATGTGGGATCTTCCCGAACCGGCGCATGAACCCGTGTCCCCTGCATTGGCAGGCGGGCTCTCAACCACTGCGCCACCAGTGAAACCCAGCCTGTGTCTTTTTGATTCTCATCCCCTCAGGTGATAGGCCCAGCAGTGGGTACGCTTGATTGAATGGTACCTCAGTATTTACCTTTACAAGACACCCCATTTTTGTTTTCATTACTGGCTCTTACCATGTCCCACGTTGAACCAAGGGTAGGCATTTCTCCAAAACCCCATCAGCATTTATGGTTTGCAGAATTTTTGCTGATGGCCATTCTGACTGGTGTGAGCTGCTAGGATTGTGTAATTTGGATTTGCATATCTTTAATTATTCCTAATGTTCAGCCTTTTTCCATGCCTTTTTAAATTTCTGGTACAGAAAAACACGGAGAGTCCAATGAACCTCTTGAAATTGTCTTCTTGGATGGTTGCCCTCTTTTGAATTTTGGGGTCAATTTTCGACCCCAGGATTGTTTTTGAGGGCAGGTGTCCTTCACAAGCCTGCAATGAGTGTGAATATTTAGTGACCATTAGCACTGGGTTTAAAGCTGCTGTTGTGGAAATGGCCACAAGGCGGCAGCATTTCTCCATTCCCAAATCTGGTTACTAGGGCAGCAGAGCCTTTCTGGGACCAATGGAATACAGAAGAAGGCATCATTGAAGTCTAATACAGAATACCATGTCCTGGTGGATGGTAGAATGAGCAGCAGGGTGTAGGAATTAGGAACTACTGGATGTATATCCTCGGTGGCTTCACTGACTGTCTTGACATCCTTTACCAGGTCCCCAGCAGCCCACGGGGCTCCCGTCGTCAGGGCAATCCCAGGTTATGGAGCTCACCTGCGCAACTACCCAGCAGCCCATGGGGCTCCCGTGGTCAGGCCCCTCCCAGGATATGGGGCTCACCTGGGCAGGTCCCCAGCAGCCCACGGGGCTCTCATGGTCAGGCCACTCCCAGGTTATGGAGCTCACCTGTGCAACTACCCGGCAGCCCATGGGGCTCTCGTGATCAGGCCCCTCCCAGGATATGGAGCTCCCCTGAGCAGATACCACGGCAGGGCTGGGCACACAGGAACCGTGCACATAGCCCTCATTGCAGAGTACCCCAGATGGCCTGTCACTCAGAGCTGACACAGAGCACCTCAGAGCAGGACTTGAACTAACAAACAGCAGCTCCGACAGGTCTGTGACACTGGGCATCACTCTGTGCGGCCTCCCTCTGCCTGGTCTTCCAGAGACTTCCACTGCAGCTGGGGCA
Organism: Mesoplodon mirus; assembly: GCF_964341445.2. NCBI lineage: Eukaryota > Metazoa > Chordata > Mammalia > Artiodactyla > Ziphiidae > Mesoplodon > Mesoplodon mirus. The sequence continues at coordinate 51,393,330 of NC_138984.1, forward strand.
CCAGGCCTCTGTCTCCACCCATCACCCCTCCTCTCCCTGACTCCTGGGTTCCTCTCATTAGGAGAGGGTCTTCTTGAAGTTGTCTCCCACTCATGGGCCAGATAAAATGATTAGAAAACAATGCGGAGCTGCAGCCCCTTGTCTATCCTGACTCCCAGGAGCCCACACCTGTTCCTTGGACCTGGCCTGTTCAGCGAGGTCCATTTTCTGCAATGTGAGCCCATGAGGGGTGAGGATTGGCTGACCTGGGCCGCCTGACACTGCCAGCCAGCCCTCCCCAGGTGTGCCTGGGTTGAGGTCAATATAAACACCACTCCAGGCAGCAAGAGCCCCTGCAGCTGTGCCTGATGCCATATTCTCTGCCCCGTCAGCAGTCTCGGGGCTGTGCTGGTGGGATGGAGTGAGGGGCCACGGCTTTGTGGGTGGCCCGGTGTGAGTGAGGCTCTGCTGGACTTTCTGCAGGAGTTGCCAGGCTGCCACCTGCTAAAGAAGACGATGTGTCACCCATACCTTCCGCTGGAATTTCTCCCCGGGCAGAGGTGAGGAAGGGAAAAAGCTGTTGGGTCTGGGACAGGAGGGGTATCTCAGGCAGGGAAATGGAAAACTTCCAGAAGAGTGCCCGGGGCCAGGACCATCTTGGCTGGCCTGCAGGCACCAAGTCAGCCTGCATGCTGTCGCTGGTGTGGCTTCACAGCCCTTCCTCGAGGCTTTCAAGTCCTTGTACATATTCAGGTGTTTTACTTGGGAAGGGTGGGAACAGTTCAGCAGCAGCTGGCCTGGGGCTCAGCTCACGTTTACTCACAGACGCCTCGGCACGGTCCCCCAGCTTTGCAATGAGGAAGCTCCTTGCGGGGGTGCTGCTGGCTGCATGGTAGATGATTCCCCACCTCTGACCATCTTTAGAATTGTTTACCACTGGAGCAAGTGCCCTGATAGGGTTTTCCTCTGAATAACTGGTGGGTTGTTTTTTGTTTTGGTTCAAGGTAGATTTGATTCCTCTTTTATGTATTTATAGATATAAGCATGGAAATAATTCATTCATATAAATACATCTGTGTGAAGGCAAGAACATTTTTCTGTTTTATTTTTAAATTTTATTTATTTTTTAAAATCTTGAAATTTAATTTTATTTATTTTTTATACAGCAGGTTATTATTAGTTATGTATTTTATACATATACATGTATACAGGTCAATCCCAATCTCCCAACTCATCCCACCACCACCACCCCATGGCTTCCCCCCCTTGGTGTCCATACGTTTGTTCTCTACCTCTGTGTCTCTATTTCTGCCCTGCAAACCGGTTCATCTGTACCATTTTTCTAGGCTCCACATATATGCATTAATATACAATATTTGTTTTGCTCTTTCTGACCTACTTCACTCTGTATGACAGTCTCTAGATCCATCGACATCTCTACAAATGACCCAGTTTCATTCCTTTGTATGGCTGAGTAATATTCCATTTTATATATGTACCACATCTTTATCCATTCGTCTGTCTGTGGACATTTAGGTTGCTTCCATTACCTGGCTATTGTAAATAGTGCTGCAATGAACAATTTGGTGACTATGTCTTTTTGATTTATGGTTTTCTCTGGGTATATGCCCAGAAGTGGGATTGCTGGATCATATGGGAATTCTATATTTAGTTTTTTAAGGAACTTCCATACTGTTCTCCATAGTGACTGTATCAATTTACATTCCCACCAATAGTGGAACAGGGTTCCTTTTCTCCACACCCTCCCCAGCATTTGTTGTTTGTAGATTTTCTGATGATGCCCATTCTAACAGGTGTGTGGTGATACCTCATTGTAGTTTTGATTTGCATTTCTCTAATAATTATTGATGTTGCGCAGCTTTCCATGTGCGTCTTGGCCATCTCTGTGTCTTCTTTGAAGAAATGTCTATTTAGATCTTCTACCCATTTTTGTATTGGGTTGTTTGTTTTTTGAACATTAAGCTGCATGAGCTGTTTATATATATTGGAGATTAAACCTTTGTCCATTGATTCGTTTGCAAATATTTTCTCCCATTCTGAGGGTTGCCTTTTTCCATTCCCGTTTTTTAACAAAAAAAAAAGAAAGAAAGAAAAAGAAGCAGAAAACAAATGTGCGTAAAATATGCCTCTTGAAACTGTCGTTTTGAAATATGGACGTCTTTTGAATTTTTTGGTCGATATACGACCCCAGGATTTGTTTTCAGGCCAGGTGTCATTTACAGGCCTGCACTTATTTTGAATATCAACTGACCATTAGCGCTGGGATTAAAGCTGCTGTTGTGTGAAACGGCCACAAGGTGGCAGCAGTTCTCCTTTACCAAATGTGGTTACTAGGACACAGAGCCTCAATGCAAGTCGTGTTCTAGGTTGTAATTTAGAATGGAATGTGCCAGGAAAGAGCCCCTTAAGTTTGTCTCGCTACGTCTTGTTCGTGTTTTTAATTTAATTTTTATTTTTTATCACAGCAAGTTTGATTACAATGTTTGGCTTGTTGCAGGTGTGCCAGATGTGGTTCTTTTACACATATACATATGTCTGTTCCTCCTGGGATCCTTTTCCCATGTACGTTATGACAGAATGTTGAGTAGTCTTCTCTTGGTATTCCGTAGGTGTTTGGTGATTATATATTTCACCTGTGTTTGTATATGTCTGTTAACCCCAATATCCTAATGTATCCAATCCTCACACCTTTCCATTGGTGAACCATAAGTTTGTTTAATGAATCTGTGATTGCCCTTCTCTGTGGAAATATCTTCACTGGTATCAATTTATCGGTAACACCTCCAAGTGATATCATACGATATGTGTCTTTCTCTTTCTGACATACTGCAAGTCACGTGATTACCTCTAGACTCATCTACGGTGCTGCAAATGGCATTGTGTCCTTTTTTTCCTTGGCTAATATTCTGTCTGTACATGTACCAGTTCTTCTTTGTCCACTCATCTGTTGATGGACTTTTTGGTTGCTTCCATGTCATGGCTATTGTAATGCTGCGGCAATGCACATTTGCCTGCCTGTGTCTTTCCAATTCTGTCTTCTTAGGTTATAGGCCCAGGAGTGGGCCTGCTGGATCATATGGTAGCAAAATGTTTACCTTGTAGAGGCACCTCCATTCTGTTCTCATTAGTGGCTCTTACCAGGTTACGTCCCACTTAAAGTTGAGGTTATGCTCTTCTCCACAACACCTTCAGCGTTTATTGTTTGTAGTATTTTGGCTGATGTTTATTCTGACTAGTGTGAGCTGATACCACTTTGTGGTTGGATTTGCACGCGTCTCATAATCCCTTGAAATTGAGCTTTCTGGCATGTCCTTTTCTTCTTCAAACTGTGAGTACAGCTTACCTCTTCAAATTGTTTTCGTGAAGTATGTGTGACATTTAGAAATATTTTGGCCATTACCTCCCTCAAGACATTTTGAGGGCAGGTTTCATTTACAGCCCTCCAGTACTGGTGCATATGAAGTGACCCTTAGCACAGGTTTGAAGGCTGCTGTTGCAGGTAACGGCCAGAGGGCGGCAGCATTTCTGCTTTTCCCAATCTGGTAACTAGGGAAACAGACCATCCTGGCAGTGGTGTTCCTCGGTTATATATTAGAGTGGAATGTGCCCCCAAAAGCTGATGTCTCCTTACTTATGTTTGTTTTATGAATTGAATTTATATTTCTTTTCTTGGAGTCATATTCCATTGTGTACACGGACCACTTCTTCTTTGTGCATTCCTCTGTGGATGGACATTTTCGTAGCTTCCAAGTGTTGGATATGGTAGATATTGCTGGAGTGCAGGATTGCCAGCCTGTGTCTTTTTGTGTTTTTGCGGTACGTGGGCCTCTTGCTGCCGTGGACCCTCCCATTGCAGAGCACAGGCTGCGGACGCGCAGGCCCAGCAGGCATGGCTCACGGGACCAGCCGCTCCGCGGCATGTGGGATCTTCCCGAACCGGCGCATGAACCCGTGTCCCCTGCATTGGCAGGCGGACTCTCAACCACTGCGCCACCAGTGAAACCCAGCCTGTGTCTTTTTGATTCTCATCCCCTCAGGTGATAGGCCCAGCAGTGCGTACGCTTGATTGAATGGTACCTCAGTATTTACCTTTACAAGTCACCCCATTTTTGTTTTCATTACTGGCTCTTACCATGTCCCACGTTGAACCAAGGGTAGGCATTTCTCCAAAACCCCATCAGCATTTATGGTTTGCAGAATTTTTGCTGATGGCCATTCTGACTGGTGTGAGCTGCTAGGATTGTGTAATTTGGATTTGCATATCTTTAATTATTCCTAATGTTCAGCCTTTTTCCATGCCTTTTTAAATTTCTGGTACAGAAAAACACGGAGAGTCCAATGAACCTCTTGAAATTGTCTTCTTGGATGGTTGCCCTCTTTTGAATTTTGGGGTCAATTTTCGACCCCAGGATTGTTTTTGAGGGCAGGTGTCCTTCACAAGCCTGCAATGAGTGTGAATATTTAGTGACCATTAGCACTGGGTTTAAAGCTGCTGTTGTGGAAATGGCCACAAGGCGGCAGCATTTCTCCATTCCCAAATCTGGTTACTAGGGCAGCAGAGCCTTTCTGGGACCAATGGAATACAGAAGAAGGCATCATTGAAGTCTAATACAGAATACCATGTCCTGGTGGATGGTAGAATGAGCAGCAGGGTGTAGGAATTAGGAACTACTGGATGTATATCCTCGGTGGCTTCACTGACTGTCTTGACATCCTTTACCAGGTCCCCAGCAGCCCACGGGGCTCCCGTCGTCAGGGCAATCCCAGGTTATGGAGCTCACCTGCGCAACTACCCAGCAGCCCATGGGGCTCCCGTGGTCAGGCCCCTCCCAGGATATGGGGCTCACCTGGGCAGGTCCCCAGCAGCCCACGGGGCTCTCATGGTCAGGCCACTCCCAGGTTATGGAGCTCACCTGTGCAACTACCCGGCAGCCCATGGGGCTCTCGTGATCAGGCCCCTCCCAGGATATGGAGCTCCCCTGAGCAGATACCACGGCAGGGCTGGGCACACAGGAACCGTGCACATAGCCCTCATTGCAGAGTACCCCAGATGGCCTGTCACTCAGAGCTGACACAGAGCACCTCAGAGCAGGACTTGAACTAACAAACAGCAGCTCCGACAGGTCTGTGACACTGGGCATCACTCTGTGCGGCCTCCCTCTGCCTGGTCTTCCAGAGACTTCCACTGCAGCTGGGGCACCAGGCCTCTGTCTCCACCCATCACCCCTCCTCTCCCTGACTCCTGGGTTCCTCTCATTAGGAGAGGGTCTTCTTGAAGTTGTCTCCCACTCATGGGCCAGATAAAATGATTAGAAAACAATGCGGAGCTGCAGCCCCTTGTCTATCCTGACTCCCAGGAGCCCACACCTGTTCCTTGGACCTGGCCTGTTCAGCGAGGTCCATTTTCTGCAATGTGAGCCCATGAGGGGTGAGGATTGGCTGACCTGGGCCGCCTGACACTGCCAGCCAGCCCTCCCCAGGTGTGCCTGGGTTGAGGTCAATATAAACACCACTCCAGGCAGCAAGAGCCCCTGCAGCTGTGCCTGATGCCATATTCTCTGCCCCGTCAGCAGTCTCGGGGCTGTGCTGGTGGGATGGAGTGAGGGGCCACGGCTTTGTGGGTGGCCCGGTGTGAGTGAGGCTCTGCTGGACTTTCTGCAGGAGTTGCCAGGCTGCCACCTGCTAAAGAAGACGATGTGTCACCCATACCTTCCGCTGGAATTTCTCCCCGGGCAGAGGTGAGGAAGGGAAAAAGCTGTTGGGTCTGGGACAGGAGGGGTATCTCAGGCAGGGAAATGGAAAACTTCCAGAAGAGTGCCCGGGGCCAGGACCATCTTGGCTGGCCTGCAGGCACCAAGTCAGCCTGCATGCTGTCGCTGGTGTGGCTTCACAGCCCTTCCTCGAGGCTTTCAAGTCCTTGTACATATTCAGGTGTTTTACTTGGGAAGGGTGGGAACAGTTCAGCAGCAGCTGGCCTGGGGCTCAGCTCACGTTTACTCACAGACGCCTCGGCACGGTCCCCCAGCTTTGCAATGAGGAAGCTCCTTGCGGGGGTGCTGCTGGCTGCATGGTAGATGATTCCCCACCTCTGACCATCTTTAGAATTGTTTACCACTGGAGCAAGTGCCCTGATAGGGTTTTCCTCTGAATAACTGGTGGGTTGTTTTTTGTTTTGGTTCAAGGTAGATTTGATTCCTCTTTTATGTATTTATAGATATAAGCATGGAAATAATTCATTCATATAAATACATCTGTGTGAAGGCAAGAACATTTTTCTGTTTTATTTTTAAATTTTATTTATTTTTTAAAATCTTGAAATTTAATTTTATTTATTTTTTATACAGCAGGTTATTATTAGTTATGTATTTTATACATATACATGTATACAGGTCAATCCCAATCTCCCAACTCATCCCACCACCACCACCCCATGGCTTCCCCCCCTTGGTGTCCATACGTTTGTTCTCTACCTCTGTGTCTCTATTTCTGCCCTGCAAACCGGTTCATCTGTACCATTTTTCTAGGCTCCACATATATGCATTAATATACAATATTTGTTTTGCTCTTTCTGACCTACTTCACTCTGTATGACAGTCTCTAGATCCATCGACATCTCTACAAATGACCCAGTTTCATTCCTTTGTATGGCTGAGTAATATTCCATTTTATATATGTACCACATCTTTATCCATTCGTCTGTCTGTGGACATTTAGGTTGCTTCCATTACCTGGCTATTGTAAATAGTGCTGCAATGAACAATTTGGTGACTATGTCTTTTTGATTTATGGTTTTCTCTGGGTATATGCCCAGAAGTGGGATTGCTGGATCATATGGGAATTCTATATTTAGTTTTTTAAGGAACTTCCATACTGTTCTCCATAGTGACTGTATCAATTTACATTCCCACCAATAGTGGAACAGGGTTCCTTTTCTCCACACCCTCCCCAGCATTTGTTGTTTGTAGATTTTCTGATGATGCCCATTCTAACAGGTGTGTGGTGATACCTCATTGTAGTTTTGATTTGCATTTCTCTAATAATTATTGATGTTGCGCAGCTTTCCATGTGCGTCTTGGCCATCTCTGTGTCTTCTTTGAAGAAATGTCTATTTAGATCTTCTACCCATTTTTGTATTGGGTTGTTTGTTTTTTGAACATTAAGCTGCATGAGCTGTTTATATATATTGGAGATTAAACCTTTGTCCATTGATTCGTTTGCAAATATTTTCTCCCATTCTGAGGGTTGCCTTTTTCCATTCCCGTTTTTTAACAAAAAAAAAAGAAAGAAAGAAAAAGAAGCAGAAAACAAATGTGCGTAAAATATGCCTCTTGAAACTGTCGTTTTGAAATATGGACGTCTTTTGAATTTTTTGGTCGATATACGACCCCAGGATTTGTTTTCAGGCCAGGTGTCATTTACAGGCCTGCACTTATTTTGAATATCAACTGACCATTAGCGCTGGGATTAAAGCTGCTGTTGTGTGAAACGGCCACAAGGTGGCAGCAGTTCTCCTTTACCAAATGTGGTTACTAGGACACAGAGCCTCAATGCAAGTCGTGTTCTAGGTTGTAATTTAGAATGGAATGTGCCAGGAAAGAGCCCCTTAAGTTTGTCTCGCTACGTCTTGTTCGTGTTTTTAATTTAATTTTTATTTTTTATCACAGCAAGTTTGATTACAATGTTTGGCTTGTTGCAGGTGTGCCAGATGTGGTTCTTTTACACATATACATATGTCTGTTCCTCCTGGGATCCTTTTCCCATGTACGTTATGACAGAATGTTGAGTAGTCTTCTCTTGGTATTCCGTAGGTGTTTGGTGATTATATATTTCACCTGTGTTTGTATATGTCTGTTAACCCCAATATCCTAATGTATCCAATCCTCACACCTTTCCATTGGTGAACCATAAGTTTGTTTAATGAATCTGTGATTGCCCTTCTCTGTGGAAATATCTTCACTGGTATCAATTTATCGGTAACACCTCCAAGTGATATCATACGATATGTGTCTTTCTCTTTCTGACATACTGCAAGTCACGTGATTACCTCTAGACTCATCTACGGTGCTGCAAATGGCATTGTGTCCTTTTTTTCCTTGGCTAATATTCTGTCTGTACATGTACCAGTTCTTCTTTGTCCACTCATCTGTTGATGGACTTTTTGGTTGCTTCCATGTCATGGCTATTGTAATGCTGCGGCAATGCACATTTGCCTGCCTGTGTCTTTCCAATGCTGTCTTCTTAGGTTATAGGCCCAGGAGTGGGCCTGCTGGATCATATGGTAGCAAAATGTTTACCTTGTAGAGGCACCTCCATTCTGTTCTCATTAGTGGCTCTTACCAGGTTACGTCCCACTTAAAGTTGAGGTTATGCTCTTCTCCACAACACCTTCAGCGTTTATTGTTTGTAGTATTTTGGCTGATGTTTATTCTGACTAGTGTGAGCTGATACCACTTTGTGGTTGGATTTGCACGCGTCTCATAATCCCTTGAAATTGAGCTTTCTGGCATGTCCTTTTCTTCTTCAAACTGTGAGTACAGCTTACCTCTTCAAATTGTTTTCGTGAAGTATGTGTGACATTTAGAAATATTTTGGCCATTACCTCCCTCAAGACATTTTGAGGGCAGGTTTCATTTACAGCCCTCCAGTACTGGTGCATATGAAGTGACCCTTAGCACAGGTTTGAAGGCTGCTGTTGCAGGTAACGGCCAGAGGGCGGCAGCATTTCTGCTTTTCCCAATCTGGTAACTAGGGAAACAGACCATCCTGGCAGTGGTGTTCCTCGGTTATATATTAGAGTGGAATGTGCCCCCAAAAGCTGATGTCTCCTTACTTATGTTTGTTTTATGAATTGAATTTATATTTTTTTTCTTGGAGTCATATTCCATTGTGTACATGGACCACTTCTTCTTTGTGCATTCCTCTGTGGATGGACATTTTCGTAGCTTCCAAGTGTTGGATATGGTAGATATTGCTGGAGTGCAGGATTGCCAGCCTGTGTCTTTTTGTGTTTTTGCGGTACGTGGGCCTCTTGCTGCCGTGGACCCTCCCATTGCAGAGCACAGGCTGCGGACGCGCAGGCCCAGCAGGCATGGCTCACGGGACCAGCCGCTCCGCGGCATGTGGGATCTTCCCGAACCGGCGCATGAACCCGTGTCCCCTGCATTGGCAGGCGGACTCTCAACCACTGCGCCACCAGTGAAACCCAGCCTGTGTCTTTTTGATTCTCATCCCCTCAGGTGATAGGCCCAGCAGTGCGTACGCTTGATTGAATGGTACCTCAGTATTTACCTTTACAAGTCACCCCATTTTTGTTTTCATTACTGGCTCTTACCATGTCCCACGTTGAACCAAGGGTAGGCATTTCTCCAAAACCCCATCAGCATTTATGGTTTGCAGAATTTTTGCTGATGGCCATTCTGACTGGTGTGAGCTGCTAGGATTGTGTAATTTGGATTTGCATATCTTTAATTATTCCTAATGTTCAGCCTTTTTCCATGCCTTTTTAAATTTCTGGTACAGAAAAACACGGAGAGTCCAATGAACCTCTTGAAATTGTCTTCTTGGATGGTTGCCCTCTTTTGAATTTTGGGGTCAATTTTCGACCCCAGGATTGTTTTTGAGGGCAGGTGTCCTTCACAAGCCTGCAATGAGTGTGAATATTTAGTGACCATTAGCACTGGGTTTAAAGCTGCTGTTGTGGAAATGGCCACAAGGCGGCAGCATTTCTCCATTCCCAAATCTGGTTACTAGGGCAGCAGAGCCTTTCTGGGACCAATGGAATACAGAAGAAGGCATCATTGAAGTCTAATACAGAATACCATGTCCTGGTGGATGGTAGAATGAGCAGCAGGGTGTAGGAATTAGGAACTACTGGATGTATATCCTCGGTGGCTTCACTGACTGTCTTGACATCCTTTACCAGGTCCCCAGCAGCCCACGGGGCTCCCGTCGTCAGGGCAATCCCAGGTTATGGAGCTCACCTGCGCAACTACCCAGCAGCCCATGGGGCTCCCGTGGTCAGGCCCCTCCCAGGATATGGGGCTCACCTGGGCAGGTCCCCAGCAGCCCACGGGGCTCTCATGGTCAGGCCACTCCCAGGTTATGGAGCTCACCTGTGCAACTACCCGGCAGCCCATGGGGCTCTCGTGATCAGGCCCCTCCCAGGATATGGAGCTCCCCTGAGCAGATACCACGGCAGGGCTGGGCACACAGGAACCGTGCACATAGCCCTCATTGCAGAGTACCCCAGATGGCCTGTCACTCAGAGCTGACACAGAGCACCTCAGAGCAGGACTTGAACTAACAAACAGCAGCTCCGACAGGTCTGTGACACTGGGCATCACTCTGTGCGGCCTCCCTCTGCCTGGTCTTCCAGAGACTTCCACTGCAGCTGGGGCACCAGGCCTCTGTCTCCACCCATCACCCCTCCTCTCCCTGACTCCTGGGTTCCTCTCATTAGGAGAGGGTCTTCTTGAAGTTGTCTCCCACTCATGGGCCAGATAAAATGATTAGAAAACAATGCGGAGCTGCAGCCCCTTGTCTATCCTGACTCCCAGGAGCCCACACCTGTTCCTTGGACCTGGCCTGTTCAGCGAGGTCCATTTTCTGCAATGTGAGCCCATGAGGGGTGAGGATTGGCTGACCTGGGCAGCCTGACACTGCCAGCCAGCCCTCCCCAGGTGTGCCTGGGTTGAGGTCAATATAAACACCACTCCAGGCAGCAAGAGCCCCTGCAGCTGTGCCTGATGCCATATTCTCTGCCCCGTCAGCAGTCTCGGGGCTGTGCTGGTGGGATGGAGTGAGGGGCCACGGCTTTGTGGGTGGCCCGGTGTGAGTGAGGCTCTGCTGGACTTTCTGCAGGAGTTGCCAGGCTGCCACCTGCTAAAGAAGACGATGTGTCACCCATACCTTCCGCTGGAATTTCTCCCCGGGCAGAGGTGAGGAAGGGAAAAAGCTGTTGGGTCTGGGACAGGAGGGGTATCTCAGGCAGGGAAATGGAAAACTTCCAGAAGAGTGCCCGGGGCCAGGACCATCTTGGCTGGCCTGCAGGCACCATGTCAGCCTGCATGCTGTCGCTGGTGTGGCTTCACAGCCCTTCCTCGAGGCTTTCAAGTCCTTGTACATATTCAGGTGTTTTACTTGGGAAGGGTGGGAACAGTTCAGCAGCAGCTGGCCTGGGGCTCAGCTCACGTTTACTCACAGACGCCTCGGCACGGTCCCCCAGCTTTGCAATGAGGAAGCTCCTTGCGGGGGTGCTGCTGGCTGCATGGTAGATGATTCCCCACCTCTGACCATCTTTAGAATTGTTTACCACTGGAGCAAGTGCCCTGATAGGGTTTTCCTCTGAATAACTGGTGGGTTGTTTTTTGTTTTGGTTCAAGGTAGATTTGATTCCTCTTTTATGTATTTATAGATATAAGCATGGAAATAATTCATTCATATAAATACATCTGTGTGAAGGCAAGAACATTTTTCTGTTTTATTTTTAAATTTTATTTATTTTTTAAAATCTTGAAATTTAATTTTATTTATTTTTTATACAGCAGGTTATTATTAGTTATGTATTTTATACATATACATGTATACAGGTCAATCCCAATCTCCCAACTCATCCCACCACCACCACCCCATGGCTTACCCCCCTTGGTGTCCATACGTTTGTTCTCTACCTCTGTGTCTCTATTTCTGCCCTGCAAACCGGTTCATCTGTACCATTTTTCTAGGCTCCACATATATGCATTAATATACAATATTTGTTTTGCTCTTTCTGACCTACTTCACTCTGTATGACAGTCTCTAGATCCATCGACATCTCTACAAATGACCCAGTTTCATTCCTTTGTATGGCTGAGTAATATTCCATTTTATATATGTACCCCATCTTTATCCATTCGTCTGTCTGTGGACATTTAGGTTGCTTCCATTACCTGGCTATTGTAAATAGTGCTGCAATGAACAATTTGGTGACTATGTCTTTTTGATTTATGGTTTTCTCTGGGTATATGCCCAGAAGTGGGGTTGCTGGATCATATGGGAATTCTATATTTAGTTTTTTAAGGAACTTCCATACTGTTCTCCATAGTGACTGTATCAATTTACATTCCCACCAATAGTGGAACAGGGTTCCTTTTCTCCACACCCTCCCCAGCATTTGTTGTTTGTAGATTTTCTGATGATGCCCATTCTAACAGGTGTGTGGTGATACCTCATTGTAGTTTTGATTTGCATTTCTCTAATAATTAGTGATGTTGCGCAGCTTTCCATGTGCGTCTTGGCCATCTCTGTGTCTTCTTTGAAGAAATGTCTATTTAGAACTTCTACCCATTTTTGTATTGGGTTGTTTGTTTTTGAATATTAAGCTGCATGAGCTGTTTATATATATTGGAGATTAAACCTTTGTCCATTGATTCGTTTGCAAATATTTTCTCCCATTCTGAGGGTTGCCTTTTTCCATTCCCGTTTTTTAACAAAAAAAAGAAAGAAAGAAAAAGAAGCAGAACACAAATGTGCGTAAAATATGCCTCTTGAAACTGTCGTTTTGAAATATGGACGTCTTTTGAATTTTTTGGTCGATATACGACCCCAGGATTTGTTTTCAGGCCAGGTGTCATTTACAGGCCTGCACTTATTTTGAATATCAACTGACCATTAGCGCTGGGATTAAAGCTGCTGTTGTGTGAAACGGCCACAAGGTGGCAGCAGTTCTCCTTTACCAAATGTGGTTACTAGGACACAGAGCCTCAATGCAAGTCGTGTTCTAGGTTGTAATTTAGAATGGAATGTGCCAGGAAAGAGCCCCTTAAGTTTGTCTCGCTACGTCTTGTTCGTGTTTTTAATTTAATTTTTATTTTTTATCACAGCAAGTTTGATTACAATGTTTGGCTTGTTGCAGGTGTGCAAGATGTGGTTCTTTTACACATATACATATGTCTGTTCCTCCTGGGATCCTTTTCCCATGTACGTTATGACAGAATGTTGAGTAGTCTTCTCTTGGTATTCCGTAGGTGTTTGGTGATTATATATTTCACCTGTGTTTGTATATGTCTGTTAACCCCAATATCCTAATGTATCCAATCCTCACACCTTTCCATTGGTGAACCATAAGTTTGTTTAATGAATCTGTGATTGCCCTTCTCTGTGGAAATATCTTCACTGGTATCAATTTTTCGGTAACACCTCCAAGTGATATCATACGATATGTGTCTTTCTCTTTCTGACATACTGCAAGTCACGTGATTACCTCTAGACTCATCTACGGTGCTGCAAATGGCATTGTGTCCTTTTTTTCCTTGGCTAATATTCTGTCTGTACATGTACCAGTTCTTCTTTGTCCACTCATCTGTTGATGGACTTTTTGGTTGCTTCCATGTCATGGCTATTGTAATGCTGCGGCAATGCACATTTGCCTGCCTGTGTCTTTCCAATGCTGTCTTCTTAGGTTATAGGCCCAGGAGTGGGCCTGCTGGATCATATGGTAGCAAAATGTTTACCTTGTAGAGGCACCTCCATTCTGTTCTCATTAGTGGCTCTTACCAGGTTACGTCCCACTTAAAGTTGAGGTTATGCTCTTCTCCACAACACCTTCAGTGTTTATTGTTTGTAGTATTTTGGCTGATGTTTATTCTGACTAGTGTGAGCTGATACCACTTTGTGGTTGGATTTGCACGCGTCTCATAATCCCTTGAAATTGAGCTTTCTGGCATGTCCTTTTTTTCTTCAAACTGTGAGTACAGCTTACCTCTTCAAATTGTTTTCGTGAAGTATGTGTGACATTTAGAAATATTTTGGCCATTACCTCCCTAAAGACATTTTGAGGGCAGGTTTCATTTACAGCCCTCCAGTACTGGTGCATATGAAGTGACCCTTAGCACAGGTTTGAAGGCTGCTGTTGCAGGTAACGGCCAGAGGGCGGCAGCATTTCTGCTTTTCCCAATCTGGTAACTAGGGAAACAGACCATCCTGGCAGTGGTGTTCCTCGGTTATATATTAGAGTGGAATGTGCCCCCAAAAGCTGATGTCTCCTTACTTATGTTTGTTTTATGAATTGAATTTATATTTTTTTTATTGGAGTCATATTCCATTGTGTACATGGACCACTTCTTCTTTGTGCATTCCTCTGTGGATGGACATTTTCGTAGCTTCCAAGTGTTGGATATGGTAGATATTGCTGGAGTGCAGGATTGCCAGCCTGTGTCTTTTTGTGTTTTTGCGGTACGTGGACCTCTTGCTGCCGTGGACCCTCCCATTGCAGAGCACAGGCTGCGGACGCGCAGGCCCAGCAGGCATGGCTCACGGGACCAGCCGCTCCGCGGCATGTGGGATCTTCCCGAACCGGCGCATGAACCCGTGTCCCCTGCATTGGCAGGCGGACTCTCAACCACTGCGCCACCAGTGAAACCCAGCCTGTGTCTTTTTGATTCTCATCCCCTCAGGCGATAGGCCCAGCAGTGGGTATGCTTGATTGAATGGTACCTCAGTATTTATCTTTACAAGACACCCCATTTTTGTTTTCATTACTGGCTCTTACCATGTCCCACGTTGAACCAAGGGTAGGCATTTCTCCAAAACCCCATCAGCATGTATGGTTTGCAGAATTTTTGCTGATGGCCATTCTGACTGGTGTGAGCTGCTAGGATTGTGTAATTTGGATTTGCATATCTTTAATTATTCCTAATGTTCAGCCTTTTTCCATGCCTTTTTAAATTTCTGGTACAGAAAAACACGGAGAGTCCAATGAACCTCTTGAAATTGTCTTCTTGGATGGTTGCCCTCTTTTGAATTTTGGGGTCAATTTTCGACGCCAGGATTGTTTTTGAGGGCAGGTGTCCTTCACAAGCCTGCAATGAGTGTGAATATTTAGTGACCATTAGCACTGGGTTTAAAGCTGCTGTTGTGGAAATGGCCACAAGGCGGCAGCATTTCTCCATTCCCAAATCTGGTTACTAGGGCAGCAGAGCCTTTCTGGGACCAATGGAATACAGAAGAAGGCATCATTGAAGTCTAATACAGAATACCATGCCCTGGTGGATGGTAGAATGAGCAGCAGGGTGTAGGAATTAGGAACTACTGGATGTATATCCTCGGTGGCTTCACTGACTGTCTTGACATCCTTTACCAGGTCCCCAGCAGCCCACGGGGCTCCCGTCGTCAGGGCAATCCCAGGTTATGGAGCTCACCTGCGCAACTACCCAGCAGCCCATGGGGCTCCCGTGGTCAGGCCCCTCCCAGGATATGGGGCTCACCTGGGCAGGTCCCCAGCAGCCCACGGGGCTCTCATGGTCAGGCCACTCCCAGGTTATGGAGCTCACCTGTGCAACTACCCAGCAGCCCATGGGGCTCTCGTGATCAGGCCCCTCCCAGGATATGGAGCTCCCCTGAGCAGATACCACGGCAGGGCTGGGCACACAGGAACCGTGCACATAGCCCTCATTGCAGAGTACCCCAGATGGCCTGTCACTCAGAGCTGACACAGAGCACCTCAGAGCAGGACTTGAACTAACAAACAGCAGCTCCGACAGGTCTGTGACACTGGGCATCACTCTGTGCGGCCTCCCTCTGCCTGGTCTTCCAGAGACTTCCACTGCAGCTGGGGCACCAGGCCTCTGTCTCCACCCATCACCCCTCCTCTCCCTGACTCCTGGGTTCCTCTCATTAGGAGAGGGTCTTCTTGAAGTTGTCTCCCACTCATGGGCCAGATAAAATGATTAGAAAACAATGCGGAGCTGCAGCCCCTTGTCTATCCTGACTCCCAGGAGCCCACACCTGTTCCTTGGACCTGGCCTGTTCAGCGAGGTCCATTTTCTGCAATGTGAGCCCATGAGGGGTGAGGATTGGCTGACCTGGGCAGCCTGACACTGCCAGCCAGCCCTCCCCAGGTGTGCCTGGGTTGAGGTCAATATAAACACCACTCCAGGCAGCAAGAGCCCCTGCAGCTGTGCCTGATGCCATATTCTCTGCCCCGTCAGCAGTCTCGGGGCTGTGCTGGTGGGATGGAGTGAGGGGCCACGGCTTTGTGGGTGGCCCGGTGTGAGTGAGGCTCTGCTGGACTTTCTGCAGGAGTTGCCAGGCTGCCACCTGCTAAAGAAGACGATGTGTCACCCATACCTTCCGCTGGAATTTCTCCCCGGGCAGAGGTGAGGAAGGGAAAAAGCTGTTGGGTCTGGGACAGGAGGGGTATCTCAGGCAGGGAAATGGAAAACTTCCAGAAGAGTGCCCGGGGCCAGGACCATCTTGGCTGGCCTGCAGGCACCAAGTCAGCCTGCATGCTGTCGCTGGTGTGGCTTCACAGCCCTTCCTCGAGGCTTTCAAGTCCTTGTACATATTCAGGTGTTTTACTTGGGAAGGGTGGGAACAGTTCAGCAGCAGCTGGCCTGGGGCTCAGCTCACGTTTACTCACAGACGCCTCGGCACGGTCCCCCAGCTTTGCAATGAGGAAGCTCCTTGCGGGGGTGCTGCTGGCTGCATGGTAGATGATTCCCCACCTCTGACCATCTTTAGAATTGTTTACCACTGGAGCAAGTGCCCTGATAGGGTTTTCCTCTGAATAACTGGTGGGTTGTTTTTTGTTTTGGTTCAAGGTAGATTTGATTCCTCTTTTATGTATTTATAGATATAAGCATGGAAATAATTCATTCATATAAATACATCTGTGTGAAGGCAAGAACATTTTTCTGTTTTATTTTTAAATTTTATTTATTTTTTAAAATCTTGAAATTTAATTTTATTTATTTTTTATACAGCAGGTTATTATTAGTTATGTATTTTATACATATACATGTATACAGGTCAATCCCAATCTCCCAACTCATCCCACCACCACCACCCCATGGCTTCCCCCCCTTGGTGTCCATACGTTTGTTCTCTACCTCTGTGTCTCTATTTCTGCCCTGCAAACCGGTTCATCTGTACCATTTTTCTAGGCTCCATATATATGCATTAATATACAATATTTGTTTTGCTCTTTCTGACCTACTTCACTCTGTATGACAGTCTCTAGATCCATCGACATCTCTACAAATGACCCAGTTTCATTCCTTTGTATGGCTGAGTAATATTCCATTTTATATATGTACCCCATCTTTATCCATTCGTCTGTCTGTGGACATTTAGGTTGCTTCCATTACCTGGCTATTGTAAATAGTGCTGCAATGAACAATTTGGTGACTATGTCTTTTTGATTTATGGTTTTCTCTGGGTATATGCCCAGAAGTGGGGTTGCTGGATCATATGGGAATTCTATATTTAGTTTTTTAAGGAACTTCCATACTGTTCTCCATAGTGACTGTATCAATTTACATTCCCACCAATAGTGGAAGAGGGTTCCTTTTCTCCACACCCTCCCCAGCATTTGTTGTTTGTAGATTTTCTGATGATGCCCATTCTAACAGGTGTGTGGTGATACCTCATTGTAGTTTTGATTTGCATTTCTCTAATAATTAGTGATGTTGAGCAGCTTTCCATGTGCGTCTTGGCCATCTCTGTGTCTTCTTTGAAGAAATGTCTATTTAGATCTTCTACCCATTTTTGTATTGGGTTGTTTGTTTTTTGAATATTAAGCTGCATGAGCTGTTTATATATATTGGAGATTAAACCTTTGTCCATTGATTCGTTTGCAAATGTTTTCTCCCATTCTGAGGGTTGCCTTTTTCCATTCCCGTTTTTTAACAAAAAAAAAAGAAAGAAAGAAAAAGAAGCAGAACACAAATGTGCGTAAAATATGCCTCTTGAAACTGTCGTTTTGAAATATGGACGTCTTTTGAATTTTTTGGTCGATATACGACCCCAGGATTTGTTTTCAGGCCAGGTGTCATTTACAGGCCTGCACTTATTTTGAATATCAACTGACCATTAGCGCTGGGATTAAAGCTGCTGTTGTGTGAAACGGCCACAAGGTGGCAGCAGTTCTCCTTTACCAAATGTGGTTACTAGGACAACAGAGCCTCAATGCAAGTCGTGTTCTAGGTTGTAATTTAGAATGGAATGTGCCAGGAAAGAGCCCCTTAAGTTTGTCTCGCTATGTCTTGTTCGTGTTTTTAATTTAATTTTTATTTTTTATCACAGCAAGTTTGATTACAATGTTTGGCTTGTTGCAGGTGTGCCAGATGTGGTTCTTTTACACATATACATATGTCTGTTCCTCCTGGGATCCTTTTCCCATGTACGTTATGACAGAATGTTGAGTAGTCTTCTCTTGGTATTCCGTAGGTGTTTGGTGATTATATATTTCACCTGTGTTTGTGTATGTCTGTTAACCCCAATATCCTAATGTATCCAATCCTCACACCTTTCCATTGGTGAACCATAAGTTTGTTTAATGAATCTGTGATTGCCCTTCTCTGTGGAAATATCTTCACTGGTATTAATTTTTCGGTAACACCTCCAAGTGATATCATACGATATGTGTCTTTCTCTTTCTGACTTACTACAAGTCACGTGATTACCTCTAGACTCATCTACGGTGCTGCAAATGGCATTGTGTCCTTTTTTTCCTTGGCTAATATTCTGTCTGTACATGTACCAGTTCTTCTTTGTCCACTCATCTGTTGATGGACTTTTTGGTTGCTTCCATGTCATGGCTATTGTAATGCTGCGGCAATGCACATTTGCCTGCCTGTGTCTTTCCAATTCTGTCTTCTTAGGTTATAGGCCCAGGAGTGGGCCTGCTGGACCATATGGTAGCAAAATGTTTACCTTGTAGAGGCACCTCCATTCTGTTCTCATTAGTGGCTCTTACCAGGTTACGTCCCACTTAAAGTTGAGGTTATGCTCTTCTCCACAACACCTTCAGCGTTTATTGTTTGTAGTATTTTGGCTGATGTTTATTCTGACTAGTGTGAGCTGATACCACTTTGTGGTTGGATTTTCACGCGTCTCATAACCCCTTGAAATTGAGCTTTCTGGCATGTCCTTTTCTTCTTCAAACTGTGAGTACAGCTTACCTCTTCAAATTGTTTTCGTGAAGTATGTGTGACATTTAGAAATATTTTGGCCATTACCTCCCTCAAGACATTTTGAGGGCAGGTTTCATTTACAGCCCTCCAGTACTGGTGCATATGAAGTGACCCTTAGCACAGGTTTGAAGGCTGCTGTTGCAGGTAACGGCCAGAGGGCGGCAGCATTTCTGCTTTTCCCAATCTGGTAACTAGGGAAACAGACCATCCTGGCAGTGGTGTTCCTCGGTTATATATTAGAGTGGAATGTGCCCCCAAAAGCTGATGTCTCCTTACTTATGTTTGTTTTATGAATTGAATTTATATTTTTTTTATTGGAGTCATATTCCATTGTGTACACGGACCACTTCTTCTTTGTGCATTCCTCTGTGGATGGACATTTTCGTAGCTTCCAAGTGTTGGATATGGTAGATATTGCTGGAGTGCAGGATTGCCAGCCTGTGTCTTTTTGTGTTTTTGCGGTACGTGGGCCTCTTGCTGCCGTGGACCCTCCCATTGCAGAGCACAGGCTGCGGACGCGCAGGCCCAGCAGGCATGGCTCACGGGACCAGCCGCTCCGCGGCATGTGGGATCTTCCCGAACCGGCGCATGAACCCGTGTCCCCTGCATTGGCAGGCGGACTCTCAACCACTGCGCCACCAGTGAAACCCAGCCTGTGTCTTTTTGATTCTCATCCCCTCAGGCGATAGGCCCAGCAGTGGGTACGCTTGATTGAATGGTAGCTCAGTATTTACCTTTACAAGACACCCCCTTTTTGTTTTCATTACTGGCTCTTACCATGTCCCACGTTGAACCAAGGGTAGGCATTTCTCCAAAACCCCATCAGCATTTATGGTTTGCAGAATTTTTGCTGATGGCCATTCTGACTGGTGTGAGCTGCTAGGATTGTGTAATTTGGATTTGCATATCTTTAATTATTCCTAATGTTCAGCCTTTTTCCATGCCTTTTTAAATTTCTGGTACAGAAAAACACGGAGAGTCCAATGAACCTCTTGAAATTGTCTTCTTGGATGGTTGCCCTCTTTTGAATTTTGGGGTCAATTTTCGACCCCAGGATTGTTTTTGAGGGCAGGTGTCCTTCACAAGCCTGCAATGAGTGTGAATATTTAGTGACCATTAGCACTGGGTTTAAAGCTGCTGTTGTGGAAATGGCCACAAGGCGGCAGCATTTCTCCATTCCCAAATCTGGTTACTAGGGCAGCAGAGCCTTTCTGGGACCAATGGAATACAGAAGAAGGCATCATTGAAGTCTAATACAGAATACCATGTCCTGGTGGATGGTAGAATGAGCAGCAGGGTGTAGGAATTAGGAACTACTGGATGTATATCCTCGGTGGCTTCACTGACTGTCTTGACATCCTTTACCAGGTCCCCAGCAGCCCACGGGGCTCCCGTCGTCAGGGCAATCCCAGGTTATGGAGCTCACCTGCGCAACTACCCAGCAGCCCATGGGGCTCTCGTGATCAGGCCCCTCCCAGGATATGGAGCTCCCCTGAGCAGATACCACGGCAGGGCTGGGCACACAGGAACCGTGCACATAGCCCTCATTGCAGAGTACCCCAGATGGCCTGTCACTCAGAGCTGACACAGAGCACCTCAGAGCAGGACTTGAACTAACAAACAGCAGCTCCGACAGGTCTGTGACACTGGGCATCACTCTGTGCGGCCTCCCTCTGCCTGGTCTTCCAGAGACTTCCACTGCAGCTGGGGCACCAGGCCTCTGTCTCCACCCATCACCCCTCCTCTCCCTGACTCCTGGGTTCCTCTCATTAGGAGAGGGTCTTCTTGAAGTTGTCTCCCACTCATGGGCCAGATAAAATGATTAGAAAACAATGCGGAGCTGCAGCCCCTTGTCTATCCTGACTCCCAGGAGCCCACACCTGTTCCTTGGACCTGGCCTGTTCAGCGAGGTCCATTTTCTGCAATGTGAGCCCATGAGGGGTGAGGATTGGCTGACCTGGGCAGCCTGACACTGCCAGCCAGCCCTCCCCAGGTGTGCCTGGGTTGAGGTCAATATAAACACCACTCCAGGCAGCAAGAGCCCCTGTAGCTGTGCCTGATGCCATATTCTCTGCCCCGTCAGCAGTCTCGGGGCTGTGCTGGTGGGATGGAGTGAGGGGCCACGGCTTTGTGGGTGGCCCGGTGTGAGTGAGGCTCTGCTGGACTTTCTGCAGGAGTTGCCAGGCTGCCACCTGCTAAAGAAGACGATGTGTCACCCATACCTTCCGCTGGAATTTCTCCCCGGGCAGAGGTGAGGAAGGGAAAAAGCTGTTGGGTCTGGGACAGGAGGAGTATCTCAGGCAGGGAAATGGAAAACTTCCAGAAGAGTGCCCAGGGCCAGGACCATCTTGGCTGGCCTGCAGGCACCAAGTCAGCCTGCATGCTGTCGCTGGTGTGGCTTCACAGCCCTTCCTCGAGGCTTTCAAGTCCTTGTACATATTCAGGTGTTTTACTTGGGAAGGGTGGGAACAGTTCAGCAGCAGCTGGCCTGGGGCTCAGCTCACGTTTACTCACAGACGCCTCGGCACGGTCCCCCAGCTTTGCAATGAGGAAGCTCCTTGCGGGGGTGCTGCTGGCTGCATGGTAGATGATTCCCCACCTCTGACCATCTTTAGAATTGTTTACCACTGGAGCAAGTGCCCTGATAGGGTTTTCCTCTGAATAACTGGTGGGTTGTTTTTTGTTTTGGTTCAAGGTAGATTTGATTCCTCTTTTATGTATTTATAGATATAAGCATGGAAATAATTCATTCATATAAATACATCTGTGTGAAGGCAAGAACATTTTTCTGTTTTATTTTTAAATTTTATTTATTTTTTAAAATCTTGAAATTTAATTTTATTTATTTTTTATACAGCAGGTTATTATTAGTTATGTATTTTATACATATACATGTATACAGGTCAATCCCAATCTCCCAACTCATCCCACCACCACCACCCCATGGCTTCCCCCCCTTGGTGTCCATACGTTTGTTCTCTACCTCTGTGTCTCTATTTCTGCCCTGCAAACCGGTTCATCTGTACCATTTTTCTAGGCTCCATATATATGCATTAATATACAATATTTGTTTTGCTCTTTCTGACCTACTTCACTCTGTATGACAGTCTCTAGATCCATCGACATCTCTACAAATGACCCAGTTTCATTCCTTTGTATGGCTGAGTAATATTCCATTTTATATATGTACCCCATCTTTATCCATTCGTCTGTCTGTGGACATTTAGGTTGCTTCCATTACCTGGCTATTGTAAATAGTGCTGCAATGAACAATTTGGTGACTATGTCTTTTTGATTTATGGTTTTCTCTGGGTATATGCCCAGAAGTGGGACTGCTGGATCATATGGGAATTCTATATTTAGTTTTTTAAGGAACTTCCATACTGTTCTCCATAGTGACTGTATCAATTTACATTCCCACCAATAGTGGAAGAGGGTTCCTTTTCTCCACACCCTCCCCAGCATTTGTTGTTTGTAGATTTTCTGATGATGCCCATTCTAACAGGTGTGTGGTGATACCTCATTGTAGTTTTGATTTGCATTTCTCTAATAATTAGTGATGTTGAGCAGCTTTCCATGTGCGTCTTGGCCATCTCTGTGTCTTCTTTGAAGAAATGTCTATTTAGATCTTCTACCCATTTTTGTATTGGGTTGTTTGTTTTTTGAATATTAAGCTGCATGAACTGTTTATATATATTGGAGATTAAACCTTTGTCCATTGATTCGTTTGCAAATATTTTCTCCCATTCTGAGGGTTGCCTTTTTCCATTCCCGTTTTTTAACAAAAAAGAAAGAAAGAAAGAAAAAGAAGCAGAAAACAAATGTGCGTAAAATATGCCTCTTGAAACTGTCGTTTTGAAATATGGACGTCTTTTGAATTTTTTGGTCGATATACGACCCCAGGATTTGTTTTCAGGCCAGGTGTCATTTACAGGCCTGCACTTATTTTGAATATCAACTGACCATTAGCGCTGGGATTAAAGCTGCTGTTGTGTGAAACGGCCACAAGGTGGCAGCAGTTCTCCTTTACCAAATGTGGTTACTAGGACAACAGAGCCTCAATGCAAGTCGTGTTCTAGGTTGTAATTTAGAATGGAATGTGCCAGGAAAGAGCCCCTTAAGTTTGTCTCGCTACGTCTTGTTCGTGTTTTTAATTTAATTTTTATTTTTTATCACAGCAAGTTTGATTACAATGTTTGGCTTGTTGCAGGTGTGCCAGATGTGGTTCTTTTACACATATACATATGTCTGTTCCTCCTGGGATCCTTTTCCCATGTACGTTATGACAGAATGTTGAGTAGTCTTCTCTTGGTATTCCGTAGGTGTTTGGTGATTATATATTTCACCTGTGTTTGTGTATGTCTGTTAACCCCAATATCCTAATGTATCCAATCCTCACACCTTTCCATTGGTGAACCATAAGTTTGTTTAATGAATCTGTGATTGCCCTTCTCTGTGGAAATATCTTCACTGGTATCAATTTTTCGGTAACACCTCCAAGTGATATCATACGATATGTGTCTTTCTCTTTCTGACTTACTACAAGTCACGTGATTACCTCTAGACTCATCTACGGTGCTGCAAATGGCATTGTGTCCTTTTTTTCCTTGGCTAATATTCTGTCTGTACATGTACCAGTTCTTCTTTGTCCACTCATCTGTTGATGGACTTTTTGGTTGCTTCCATGTCATGGCTATTGTAATGCTGCGGCAATGCACATTTGCCTGCCTGTGTCTTTCCAATTCTGTCTTCTTAGGTTATAGGCCCAGGAGTGGGCCTGCTGGACCATATGGTAGCAAAATGTTTACCTTGTAGAGGCACCTCCATTCTGTTCTCATTAGTGGCTCTTACCAGGTTACGTCCCACTTAAAGTTGAGGTTATGCTCTTCTCCACAACACCTTCAGCGTTTATTGTTTGTAGTATTTTGGCTGATGTTTATTCTGACTAGTGTGAGCTGATACCACTTTGTGGTTGGATTTTCACGCGTCTCATAACCCCTTGAAATTGAGCTTTCTGGCATGTCCTTTTCTTCTTCAAACTGTGAGTACAGCTTACCTCTTCAAATTGTTTTCGTGAAGTATGTGTGACATTTAGAAATATTTTGGCCATTACCTCCCTCAAGACATTTTGAGGGCAGGTTTCATTTACAGCCCTCCAGTACTGGTGCATATGAAGTGACCCTTAGCACAGGTTTGAAGGCTGCTGTTGCAGGTAACGGCCAGAGGGCGGCAGCATTTCTGCTTTTCCCAATCTGGTAACTAGGGAAACAGACCATCCTGGCAGTGGTGTTCCTCGGTTATATATTAGAGTGGAATGTGCCCCCAAAAGCTGATGTCTCCTTACTTATGTTTGTTTTATGAATTGAATTTATATTTTTTTTATTGGAGTCATATTCCATTGTGTACACGGACCACTTCTTCTTTGTGCATTCCTCTGTGGATGGACATTTTCGTAGCTTCCAAGTGTTGGATATGGTAGATATTGCTGGAGTGCAGGATTGCCAGCCTGTGTCTTTTTGTGTTTTTGCGGTACGTGGGCCTCTTGCTGCCGTGGACCCTCCCATTGCAGAGCACAGGCTGCGGACGCGCAGGCCCAGCAGGCATGGCTCACGGGTCCAGCCGCTCCGCGGCATGTGGGATCTTCCCGAACCGGCGCATGAACCCGTGTCCCCTGCATTGGCAGGCGGGCTCTCAACCACTGCGCCACCAGTGAAACCCAGCCTGTGTCTTTTTGATTCTCATCCCCTCAGGCGATAGGCCCAGCAGTGGGTACGCTTGATTGAATGGTAGCTCAGTATTTACCTTTACAAGACACCCCATTTTTGTTTTCATTACTGGCTCTTACCATGTCCCACGTTGAACCAAGGGTAGGCATTTCTCCAAAACCCCATCAGCATTTATGGTTTGCAGAATTTTTGCTGATGGCCATTCTGACTGGTGTGAGCTGCTAGGATTGTGTAATTTGGATTTGCATATCTTTAATTATTCCTAATGTTCAGCCTTTTTCCATGCCTTTTTAAATTTCTGGTACAGAAAAACACGGAGAGTCCAATGAACCTCTTGAAATTGTCTTCTTGGATGGTTGCCCTCTTTTGAATTTTGGGGTCAATTTTCGACCCCAGGATTGTTTTTGAGGGCAGGTGTCCTTCACAAGCCTGCAATGAGTGTGAATATTTAGTGACCATTAGCACTGGGTTTAAAGCTGCTGTTGTGGAAATGGCCACAAGGCGGCAGCATTTCTCCATTCCCAAATCTGGTTACTAGGGCAGCAGAGCCTTTCTGGGACCAATGGAATACAGAAGAAGGCATCATTGAAGTCTAATACAGAATACCATGTCCTGGTGGATGGTAGAATGAGCAGCAGGGTGTAGGAATTAGGAACTACTGGATGTATATCCTCGGTGGCTTCACTGACTGTCTTGACATCCTTTACCAGGTCCCCAGCAGCCCACGGGGCTCCCGTCGTCAGGGCAATCCCAGGTTATGGAGCTCACCTGCGCAACTACCCAGCAGCCCATGGGGCTCCCGTGGTCAGGCCCCTCCCAGGATATGGGGCTCACCTGGGCAGGTCCCCAGCAGCCCACGGGGCTCTCATGGTCAGGCCACTCCCAGGTTATGGAGCTCACCTGTGCAACTACCCAGCAGCCCATGGGGCTCTCGTGATCAGGCCCCTCCCAGGATATGGAGCTCCCCTGAGCAGATACCACGGCAGGGCTGGGCACACAGGAACCGTGCACATAGCCCTCATTGCAGAGTACCCCAGATGGCCTGTCACTCAGAGCTGACACAGAGCACCTCAGAGCAGGACTTGAACTAACAAACAGCAGCTCCGACAGGTCTGTGACACTGGGCATCACTCTGTGCGGCCTCCCTCTGCCTGGTCTTCCAGAGACTTCCACTGCAGCTGGGGCACCAGGCCTCTGTCTCCACCCATCACCCCTCCTCTCCCTGACTCCTGGGTTCCTCTCATTAGGAGAGGGTCTTCTTGAAGTTGTCTCCCACTCATGGGCCAGATAAAATGATTAGAAAACAATGCGGAGCTGCAGCCCCTTGTCTATCCTGACTCCCAGGAGCCCACACCTGTTCCTTGGACCTGGCCTGTTCAGCGAGGTCCATTTTCTGCAATGTGAGCCCATGAGGGGTGAGGATTGGCTGACCTGGGCAGCCTGACACTGCCAGCCAGCCCTCCCCAGGTGTGCCTGGGTTGAGGTCAATATAAACACCACTCCAGGCAGCAAGAGCCCCTGTAGCTGTGCCTGATGCCATATTCTCTGCCCCGTCAGCAGTCTCGGGGCTGTGCTGGTGGGATGGAGTGAGGGGCCACGGCTTTGTGGGTGGCCCGGTGTGAGTGAGGCTCTGCTGGACTTTCTGCAGGAGTTGCCAGGCTGCCACCTGCTAAAGAAGACGATGTGTCACCCATACCTTCCGCTGGAATTTCTCCCCGGGCAGAGGTGAGGAAGGGAAAAAGCTGTTGGGTCTGGGACAGGAGGAGTATCTCAGGCAGGGAAATGGAAAACTTCCAGAAGAGTGCCCAGGGCCAGGACCATCTTGGCTGGCCTGCAGGCACCAAGTCAGCCTGCATGCTGTCGCTGGTGTGGCTTCACAGCCCTTCCTCGAGGCTTTCAAGTCCTTGTACATATTCAGGTGTTTTACTTGGGAAGGGTGGGAACAGTTCAGCAGCAGCTGGCCTGGGGCTCAGCTCACGTTTACTCACAGACGCCTCGGCACGGTCCCCCAGCTTTGCAATGAGGAAGCTCCTTGCGGGGGTGCTGCTGGCTGCATGGTAGATGATTCCCCACCTCTGACCATCTTTAGAATTGTTTACCACTGGAGCAAGTGCCCTGATAGGGTTTTCCTCTGAATAACTGGTGGGTTGTTTTTTGTTTTGGTTCAAGGTAGATTTGATTCCTCTTTTATGTATTTATAGATATAAGCATGGAAATAATTCATTCATATAAATACATCTGTGTGAAGGCAAGAACATTTTTCTGTTTTATTTTTAAATTTTATTTATTTTTTAAAATCTTGAAATTTAATTTTATTTATTTTTTATACAGCAGGTTATTATTAGTTATGTATTTTATACATATACATGTATACAGGTCAATCCCAATCTCCCAACTCATCCCACCACCACCACCCCATGGCTTCCCCCCCTTGGTGTCCATACGTTTGTTCTCTACCTCTGTGTCTCTATTTCTGCCCTGCAAACCGGTTCATCTGTACCATTTTTCTAGGCTCCACATATATGCATTAATATACAATATTTGTTTTGCTCTTTCTGACCTACTTCACTCTGTATGACAGTCTCTAGATCCATCGACATCTCTACAAATGACCCAGTTTCATTCCTTTGTATGGCTGAGTAATATTCCATTTTATATATGTACCCCATCTTTATCCATTCGTCTGTCTGTGGACATTTAGGTTGCTTCCATTACCTGGCTATTGTAAATAGTGCTGCAATGAACAATTTGGTGACTATGTCTTTTTGATTTATGGTTTTCTCTGGGTATATGCCCAGAAGTGGGACTGCTGGATCATATGGGAATTCTATATTTAGTTTTTTAAGGAACTTCCATACTGTTCTCCATAGTGACTGTATCAATTTACATTCCCACCAATAGTGGAAGAGGGTTCCTTTTCTCCACACCCTCCCCAGCATTTGTTGTTTGTAGATTTTCTGATGATGCCCATTCTAACAGGTGTGTGGTGATACCTCATTGTAGTTTTGATTTGCATTTCTCTAATAATTAGTGATGTTGAGCAGCTTTCCATGTGCGTCTTGGCCATCTCTGTGTCTTCTTTGAAGAAATGTCTATTTAGATCTTCTACCCATTTTTGTATTGGGTTGTTTGTTTTTTGAATATTAAGCTGCATGAACTGTTTATATATATTGGAGATTAAACCTTTGTCCATTGATTCGTTTGCAAATATTTTCTCCCATTCTGAGGGTTGCCTTTTTCCATTCCCGTTTTTTAACAAAAAAGAAAGAAAGAAAGAAAAAGAAGCAGAAAACAAATGTGCGTAAAATATGCCTCTTGAAACTGTCGTTTTGAAATATGGACGTCTTTTGAATTTTTTGGTCGATATACGACCCCAGGATTTGTTTTCAGGCCAGGTGTCATTTACAGGCCTGCACTTATTTTGAATATCAACTGACCATTAGCGCTGGGATTAAAGCTGCTGTTGTGTGAAACGGCCACAAGGTGGCAGCAGTTCTCCTTTACCAAATGTGGTTACTAGGACAACAGAGCCTCAATGCAAGTCGTGTTCTAGGTTGTAATTTAGAATGGAATGTGCCAGGAAAGAGCCCCTTAAGTTTGTCTCGCTACGTCTTGTTCGTGTTTTTAATTTAATTTTTATTTTTTATCACAGCAAGTTTGATTACAATGTTTGGCTTGTTGCAGGTGTGCAAGATGTGGTTCTTTTACACATATACATATGTCTGTTCCTCCTGGGATCCTTTTCCCATGTACGTTATGACAGAATGTTGAGTAGTCTTCTCTTGGTATTCCGTAGGTGTTTGGTGATTATATATTTCACCTGTGTTTGTGTATGTCTGTTAACCCCAATATCCTAATGTATCCAATCCTCACACCTTTCCATTGGTGAACCATAAGTTTGTTTAATGAATCTGTGATTGCCCTTCTCTGTGGAAATATCTTCACTGGTATCAATTTTTCGGTAACACCTCCAAGTGATATCATACGATATGTGTCTTTCTCTTTCTGACTTACTACAAGTCACGTGATTACCTCTAGACTCATCTACGGTGCTGCAAATGGCATTGTGTCCTTTTTTTCCTTGGCTAATATTCTGTCTGTACATGTACCAGTTCTTCTTTGTCCACTCATCTGTTGATGGACTTTTTGGTTGCTTCCATGTCATGGCTATTGTAATGCTGCGGCAATGCACATTTGCCTGCCTGTGTCTTTCCAATTCTGTCTTCTTAGGTTATAGGCCCAGGAGTGGGCCTGCTGGACCATATGGTAGCAAAATGTTTACCTTGTAGAGGCACCTCCATTCTGTTCTCATTAGTGGCTCTTACCAGGTTACGTCCCACTTAAAGTTGAGGTTATGCTCTTCTCCACAACACCTTCAGCGTTTATTGTTTGTAGTATTTTGGCTGATGTTTATTCTGACTAGTGTGAGCTGATACCACTTTGTGGTTGGATTTTCACGCGTCTCATAACCCCTTGAAATTGAGCTTTCTGGCATGTCCTTTTCTTCTTCAAACTGTGAGTACAGCTTACCTCTTCAAATTGTTTTCGTGAAGTATGTGTGACATTTAGAAATATTTTGGCCATTACCTCCCTCAAGACATTTTGAGGGCAGGTTTCATTTACAGCCCTCCAGTACTGGTGCATATGAAGTGACCCTTAGCACAGGTTTGAAGGCTGCTGTTGCAGGTAACGGCCAGAGGGCGGCAGCATTTCTGCTTTTCCCAATCTGGTAACTAGGGAAACAGACCATCCTGGCAGTGGTGTTCCTCGGTTATATATTAGAGTGGAATGTGCCCCCAAAAGCTGATGTCTCCTTACTTATGTTTGTTTTATGAATTGAATTTATATTTTTTTTATTGGAGTCATATTCCATTGTGTACACGGACCACTTCTTCTTTGTGCATTCCTCTGTGGATGGACATTTTCGTAGCTTCCAAGTGTTGGATATGGTAGATATTGCTGGAGTGCAGGATTGCCAGCCTGTGTCTTTTTGTGTTTTTGCGGTACGTGGGCCTCTTGCTGCCGTGGACCCTCCCATTGCAGAGCACAGGCTGCGGACGCGCAGGCCCAGCAGGCATGGCTCACGGGTCCAGCCGCTCCGCGGCATGTGGGATCTTCCCGAACCGGCGCATGAACCCGTGTCCCCTGCATTGGCAGGCGGGCTCTCAACCACTGCGCCACCAGTGAAACCCAGCCTGTGTCTTTTTGATTCTCATCCCCTCAGGCGATAGGCCCAGCAGTGGGTACGCTTGATTGAATGGTAGCTCAGTATTTACCTTTACAAGACACCCCATTTTTGTTTTCATTACTGGCTCTTACCATGTCCCACGTTGAACCAAGGGTAGGCATTTCTCCAAAACCCCATCAGCATTTATGGTTTGCAGAATTTTTGCTGATGGCCATTCTGACTGGTGTGAGCTGCTAGGATTGTGTAATTTGGATTTGCATATCTTTAATTATTCCTAATGTTCAGCCTTTTTCCATGCCTTTTTAAATTTCTGGTACAGAAAAACACGGAGAGTCCAATGAACCTCTTGAAATTGTCTTCTTGGATGGTTGCCCTCTTTTGAATTTTGGGGTCAATTTTCGACCCCAGGATTGTTTTTGAGGGCAGGTGTCCTTCACAAGCCTGCAATGAGTGTGAATATTTAGTGACCATTAGCACTGGGTTTAAAGCTGCTGTTGTGGAAATGGCCACAAGGCGGCAGCATTTCTCCATTCCCAAATCTGGTTACTAGGGCAGCAGAGCCTTTCTGGGACCAATGGAATACAGAAGAAGGCATCATTGAAGTCTAATACAGAATACCATGTCCTGGTGGATGGTAGAATGAGCAGCAGGGTGTAGGAATTAGGAACTACTGGATGTATATCCTCGGTGGCTTCACTGACTGTCTTGACATCCTTTACCAGGTCCCCAGCAGCCCACGGGGCTCCCGTCGTCAGGGCAATCCCAGGTTATGGAGCTCACCTGCGCAACTACCCAGCAGCCCATGGGGCTCCCGTGGTCAGGCCCCTCCCAGGATATGGGGCTCACCTGGGCAGGTCCCCAGCAGCCCACGGGGCTCTCATGGTCAGGCCACTCCCAGGTTATGGAGCTCACCTGTGCAACTACCCAGCAGCCCATGGGGCTCTCGTGATCAGGCCCCTCCCAGG
Organism: Mesoplodon mirus; assembly: GCF_964341445.2. Lineage (NCBI taxonomy): Eukaryota > Metazoa > Chordata > Mammalia > Artiodactyla > Ziphiidae > Mesoplodon > Mesoplodon mirus. The sequence continues at coordinate 51,424,159 of NC_138984.1, forward strand.
ATATGGAGCTCCCCTGAGCAGATACCACGGCAGGGCTGGGCACACAGGAACCGTGCACATAGCCCTCATTGCAGAGTACCCCAGATGGCCTGTCACTCAGAGCTGACACAGAGCACCTCAGAGCAGGACTTGAACTAACAAACAGCAGCTCCGACAGGTCTGTGACACTGGGCATCACTCTGTGCGGCCTCCCTCTGCCTGGTCTTCCAGAGACTTCCACTGCAGCTGGGGCACCAGGCCTCTGTCTCCACCCATCACCCCTCCTCTCCCTGACTCCTGGGTTCCTCTCATTAGGAGAGGGTCTTCTTGAAGTTGTCTCCCACTCATGGGCCAGATAAAATGATTAGAAAACAATGCGGAGCTGCAGCCCCTTGTCTATCCTGACTCCCAGGAGCCCACACCTGTTCCTTGGACCTGGCCTGTTCAGCGAGGTCCATTTTCTGCAATGTGAGCCCATGAGGGGTGAGGATTGGCTGACCTGGGCAGCCTGACACTGCCAGCCAGCCCTCCCCAGGTGTGCCTGGGTTGAGGTCAATATAAACACCACTCCAGGCAGCAAGAGCCCCTGTAGCTGTGCCTGATGCCATATTCTCTGCCCCGTCAGCAGTCTCGGGGCTGTGCTGGTGGGATGGAGTGAGGGGCCACGGCTTTGTGGGTGGCCCGGTGTGAGTGAGGCTCTGCTGGACTTTCTGCAGGAGTTGCCAGGCTGCCACCTGCTAAAGAAGACGATGTGTCACCCATACCTTCCGCTGGAATTTCTCCCCGGGCAGAGGTGAGGAAGGGAAAAAGCTGTTGGGTCTGGGACAGGAGGAGTATCTCAGGCAGGGAAATGGAAAACTTCCAGAAGAGTGCCCAGGGCCAGGACCATCTTGGCTGGCCTGCAGGCACCAAGTCAGCCTGCATGCTGTCGCTGGTGTGGCTTCACAGCCCTTCCTCGAGGCTTTCAAGTCCTTGTACATATTCAGGTGTTTTACTTGGGAAGGGTGGGAACAGTTCAGCAGCAGCTGGCCTGGGGCTCAGCTCACGTTTACTCACAGACGCCTCGGCACGGTCCCCCAGCTTTGCAATGAGGAAGCTCCTTGCGGGGGTGCTGCTGGCTGCATGGTAGATGATTCCCCACCTCTGACCATCTTTAGAATTGTTTACCACTGGAGCAAGTGCCCTGATAGGGTTTTCCTCTGAATAACTGGTGGGTTGTTTTTTGTTTTGGTTCAAGGTAGATTTGATTCCTCTTTTATGTATTTATAGATATAAGCATGGAAATAATTCATTCATATAAATACATCTGTGTGAAGGCAAGAACATTTTTCTGTTTTATTGTTAAATTTTATTTATTTTTTAAAATCTTGAAATTTAATTTTATTTATTTTTTATACAGCAGGTTATTATTAGTTATGTATTTTATACATATACATGTATACAGGTCAATCCCAATCTCCCAACTCATCCCACCACCACCACCCCATGGCTTCCCCCCCTTGGTGTCCATACGTTTGTTCTCTACCTCTGTGTCTCTATTTCTGCCCTGCAAACCGGTTCATCTGTACCATTTTTCTAGGCTCCATATATATGCATTAATATACAATATTTGTTTTGCTCTTTCTGACCTACTTCACTCTGTATGACAGTCTCTAGATCCATCGACATCTCTACAAATGACCCAGTTTCATTCCTTTGTATGGCTGAGTAATATTCCATTTTATATATGTACCCCATCTTTATCCATTCGTCTGTCTGTGGACATTTAGGTTGCTTCCATTACCTGGCTATTGTAAATAGTGCTGCAATGAACAATTTGGTGACTATGTCTTTTTGATTTATGGTTTTCTCTGGGTATATGCCCAGAAGTGGGACTGCTGGATCATATGGGAATTCTATATTTAGTTTTTTAAGGAACTTCCATACTGTTCTCCATAGTGACTGTATCAATTTACATTCCCACCAATAGTGGAAGAGGGTTCCTTTTCTCCACACCCTCCCCAGCATTTGTTGTTTGTAGATTTTCTGATGATGCCCATTCTAACAGGTGTGTGGTGATACCTCATTGTAGTTTTGATTTGCATTTCTCTAATAATTAGTGATGTTGAGCAGCTTTCCATGTGCGTCTTGGCCATCTCTGTGTCTTCTTTGAAGAAATGTCTATTTAGATCTTCTACCCATTTTTGTATTGGGTTGTTTGTTTTTTGAATATTAAGCTGCATGAACTGTTTATATATATTGGAGATTAAACCTTTGTCCATTGATTCGTTTGCAAATATTTTCTCCCATTCTGAGGGTTGCCTTTTTCCATTCCCGTTTTTTAACAAAAAAGAAAGAAAGAAAGAAAAAGAAGCAGAAAACAAATGTGCGTAAAATATGCCTCTTGAAACTGTCGTTTTGAAATATGGACGTCTTTTGAATTTTTTGGTCGATATACGACCCCAGGATTTGTTTTCAGGCCAGGTGTCATTTACAGGCCTGCACTTATTTTGAATATCAACTGACCATTAGCGCTGGGATTAAAGCTGCTGTTGTGTGAAACGGCCACAAGGTGGCAGCAGTTCTCCTTTACCAAATGTGGTTACTAGGACAACAGAGCCTCAATGCAAGTCGTGTTCTAGGTTGTAATTTAGAATGGAATGTGCCAGGAAAGAGCCCCTTAAGTTTGTCTCGCTACGTCTTGTTCGTGTTTTTAATTTAATTTTTATTTTTTATCACAGCAAGTTTGATTACAATGTTTGGCTTGTTGCAGGTGTGCAAGATGTGGTTCTTTTACACATATACATATGTCTGTTCCTCCTGGGATCCTTTTCCCATGTACGTTATGACAGAATGTTGAGTAGTCTTCTCTTGGTATTCCGTAGGTGTTTGGTGATTATATATTTCACCTGTGTTTGTGTATGTCTGTTAACCCCAATATCCTAATGTATCCAATCCTCACACCTTTCCATTGGTGAACCATAAGTTTGTTTAATGAATCTGTGATTGCCCTTCTCTGTGGAAATATCTTCACTGGTATCAATTTTTCGGTAACACCTCCAAGTGATATCATACGATATGTGTCTTTCTCTTTCTGACTTACTACAAGTCACGTGATTACCTCTAGACTCATCTACGGTGCTGCAAATGGCATTGTGTCCTTTTTTTCCTTGGCTAATATTCTGTCTGTACATGTACCAGTTCTTCTTTGTCCACTCATCTGTTGATGGACTTTTTGGTTGCTTCCATGTCATGGCTATTGTAATGCTGCGGCAATGCACATTTGCCTGCCTGTGTCTTTCCAATTCTGTCTTCTTAGGTTATAGGCCCAGGAGTGGGCCTGCTGGACCATATGGTAGCAAAATGTTTACCTTGTAGAGGCACCTCCATTCTGTTCTCATTAGTGGCTCTTACCAGGTTACGTCCCACTTAAAGTTGAGGTTATGCTCTTCTCCACAACACCTTCAGCGTTTATTGTTTGTAGTATTTTGGCTGATGTTTATTCTGACTAGTGTGAGCTGATACCACTTTGTGGTTGGATTTTCACGCGTCTCATAACCCCTTGAAATTGAGCTTTCTGGCATGTCCTTTTCTTCTTCAAACTGTGAGTACAGCTTACCTCTTCAAATTGTTTTCGTGAAGTATGTGTGACATTTAGAAATATTTTGGCCATTACCTCCCTCAAGACATTTTGAGGGCAGGTTTCATTTACAGCCCTCCAGTACTGGTGCATATGAAGTGACCCTTAGCACAGGTTTGAAGGCTGCTGTTGCAGGTAACGGCCAGAGGGCGGCAGCATTTCTGCTTTTCCCAATCTGGTAACTAGGGAAACAGACCATCCTGGCAGTGGTGTTCCTCGGTTATATATTAGAGTGGAATGTGCCCCCAAAAGCTGATGTCTCCTTACTTATGTTTGTTTTATGAATTGAATTTATATTTTTTTTATTGGAGTCATATTCCATTGTGTACACGGACCACTTCTTCTTTGTGCATTCCTCTGTGGATGGACATTTTCGTAGCTTCCAAGTGTTGGATATGGTAGATATTGCTGGAGTGCAGGATTGCCAGCCTGTGTCTTTTTGTGTTTTTGCGGTACGTGGGCCTCTTGCTGCCGTGGACCCTCCCATTGCAGAGCACAGGCTGCGGACGCGCAGGCCCAGCAGGCATGGCTCACGGGTCCAGCCGCTCCGCGGCATGTGGGATCTTCCCGAACCGGCGCATGAACCCGTGTCCCCTGCATTGGCAGGCGGGCTCTCAACCACTGCGCCACCAGTGAAACCCAGCCTGTGTCTTTTTGATTCTCATCCCCTCAGGCGATAGGCCCAGCAGTGGGTACGCTTGATTGAATGGTAGCTCAGTATTTACCTTTACAAGACACCCCATTTTTGTTTTCATTACTGGCTCTTACCATGTCCCACGTTGAACCAAGGGTAGGCATTTCTCCAAAACCCCATCAGCATTTATGGTTTGCAGAATTTTTGCTGATGGCCATTCTGACTGGTGTGAGCTGCTAGGATTGTGTAATTTGGATTTGCATATCTTTAATTATTCCTAATGTTCAGCCTTTTTCCATGCCTTTTTAAATTTCTGGTACAGAAAAACACGGAGAGTCCAATGAACCTCTTGAAATTGTCTTCTTGGATGGTTGCCCTCTTTTGAATTTTGGGGTCAATTTTCGACCCCAGGATTGTTTTTGAGGGCAGGTGTCCTTCACAAGCCTGCAATGAGTGTGAATATTTAGTGACCATTAGCACTGGGTTTAAAGCTGCTGTTGTGGAAATGGCCACAAGGCGGCAGCATTTCTCCATTCCCAAATCTGGTTACTAGGGCAGCAGAGCCTTTCTGGGACCAATGGAATACAGAAGAAGGCATCATTGAAGTCTAATACAGAATACCATGTCCTGGTGGATGGTAGAATGAGCAGCAGGGTGTAGGAATTAGGAACTACTGGATGTATATCCTCGGTGGCTTCACTGACTGTCTTGACATCCTTTACCAGGTCCCCAGCAGCCCACGGGGCTCCCGTCGTCAGGGCAATCCCAGGTTATGGAGCTCACCTGCGCAACTACCCAGCAGCCCATGGGGCTCCCGTGGTCAGGCCCCTCCCAGGATATGGGGCTCACCTGGGCAGGTCCCCAGCAGCCCACGGGGCTCTCATGGTCAGGCCACTCCCAGGTTATGGAGCTCACCTGTGCAACTACCCAGCAGCCCATGGGGCTCTCGTGATCAGGCCCCTCCCAGGATATGGAGCTCCCCTGAGCAGATACCACGGCAGGGCTGGGCACACAGGAACCGTGCACATAGCCCTCATTGCAGAGTACCCCAGATGGCCTGTCACTCAGAGCTGACACAGAGCACCTCAGAGCAGGACTTGAACTAACAAACAGCAGCTCCGACAGGTCTGTGACACTGGGCATCACTCTGTGCGGCCTCCCTCTGCCTGGTCTTCCAGAGACTTCCACTGCAGCTGGGGCACCAGGCCTCTGTCTCCACCCATCACCCCTCCTCTCCCTGACTCCTGGGTTCCTCTCATTAGGAGAGGGTCTTCTTGAAGTTGTCTCCCACTCATGGGCCAGATAAAATGATTAGAAAACAATGCGGAGCTGCAGCCCCTTGTCTATCCTGACTCCCAGGAGCCCACACCTGTTCCTTGGACCTGGCCTGTTCAGCGAGGTCCATTTTCTGCAATGTGAGCCCATGAGGGGTGAGGATTGGCTGACCTGGGCAGCCTGACACTGCCAGCCAGCCCTCCCCAGGTGTGCCTGGGTTGAGGTCAATATAAACACCACTCCAGGCAGCAAGAGCCCCTGCAGCTGTGCCTGATGCCATATTCTCTGCCCCGTCAGCAGTCTCGGGGCTGTGCTGGTGGGATGGAGTGAGGGGCCACGGCTTTGTGGGTGGCCCGGTGTGAGTGAGGCTCTGCTGGACTTTCTGCAGGAGTTGCCAGGCTGCCACCTGCTAAAGAAGACGATGTGTCACCCATACCTTCCGCTGGAATTTCTCCCCGGGCAGAGGTGAGGAAGGGAAAAAGCTGTTGGGTCTGGGACAGGAGGAGTATCTCAGGCAGGGAAATGGAAAACTTCCAGAAGAGTGCCCAGGGCCAGGACCATCTTGGCTGGCCTGCAGGCACCAAGTCAGCCTGCATGCTGTCGCTGGTGTGGCTTCACAGCCCTTCCTCGAGGCTTTCAAGTCCTTGTACATATTCAGGTGTTTTACTTGGGAAGGGTGGGAACAGTTCAGCAGCAGCTGGCCTGGGGCTCAGCTCACGTTTACTCACAGACGCCTCGGCACGGTCCCCCAGCTTTGCAATGAGGAAGCTCCTTGCGGGGGTGCTGCTGGCTGCATGGTAGATGATTCCCCACCTCTGACCATCTTTAGAATTGTTTACCACTGGAGCAAGTGCCCTGATAGGGTTTTCCTCTGAATAACTGGTGGGTTGTTTGTTTGTTTTTTTTTTTTTGTTCAAGGTAGATTTGATTCCTCTTTTATGTATTTATAGATATAAGCATGGAAATAATTCATTCATATAAATACATCTGTGTGAAGGCAAGAACTTTTTTCTGTTTTATTTTTAAATTTTATTTATTTTTTAAAATTTTGAAATTTAATTTAATTTATTTTTTTATACAGCAGGTTATTATTAGTTATGCATTTTATACATATACATGTATACAGGTCAATCCCAATCTCCCAACTCATCCCACCACCACCACCCCATGGCTTCCCCCCCTTGGTGTCCATACGTTTGTTCTCTACCTCTGTGTCTCTATTTCTGCCCTGCAAACCGGTTCATCTGTACCATTTTTCTAGGCTCCATATATATGCATTAATATACAATATTTGTTTTGCTCTTTCTGACCTACTTCACTCTGTATGACAGTCTCTAGATCCATCGACATCTCTACAAATGACCCAGTTTCATTCCTTTGTATGGCTGAGTAATATTCCATTTTATATATGTACCCCATCTTTATCCATTCGTCTGTCTGTGGACATTTAGGTTGCTTCCATTACCTGGCTATTGTAAATAGTGCTGCAATGAACAATTTGGTGACTATGTCTTTTTGATTTATGGTTTTCTCTGGGTATATGCCCAGAAGTGGGGTTGCTGGATCATATGGGAATTCTATATTTAGTTTTTTAAGGAACTTCCATACTGTTCTCCATAGTGACTGTATCAATTTACATTCCCACCAATAGTGGAAGAGGGTTCCTTTTCTCCACACCCTCCCCAGCATTTGTTGTTTGTAGATTTTCTGATGATGCCCATTCTAACAGGTGTGTGGTGATACCTCATTGTAGTTTTGATTTGCATTTCTCTAATAATTAGTGATGTTGAGCAGCTTTCCATGTGCGTCTTGGCCATCTCTGTGTCTTCTTTGAAGAAATGTCTATTTAGATCTTCTACCCATTTTTGTATTGGGTTGTTTGTTTTTTGAATATTAAGCTGCATGAGCTGTTTATATATATTGGAGATTAAACCTTTGTCCATTGATTCGTTTGCAAATATTTTCTCCCATTCTGAGGGTTGCCTTTTTCCATTCCCGTTTTTTAACAAAAAAAAGAAAGAAAGAAAGAAAGAAAAAGAAGCAGAAAACAAATGTGCGTAAAATATGCCTCTTGAAACTGTCGTTTTGAAATATGGACGTCTTTTGAATTTTTTGGTCGATATACGACCCCAGGATTTGTTTTCAGGCCAGGTGTCATTTACAGGCCTGCACTTATTTTGAATATCAACTGACCATTAGCGCTGGGATTAAAGCTGCTGTTGTGTGAAACGGCCACAAGGTGGCAGCAGTTCTCCTTTACCAAATGTGGTTACTAGGACAACAGAGCCTCAATGCAAGTCGTGTTCTAGGTTGTAATTTAGAATGGAATGTGCCAGGAAAGAGCCCCTTAAGTTTGTCTCGCTACGTCTTGTTCGTGTTTTTAATTTAATTTTTATTTTTTATCACAGCAAGTTTGATTACAATGTTTGGCTTGTTGCAGGTGTGCCAGATGTGGTTCTTTTACACATATACATATGTCTGTTCCTCCTGGGATCCTTTTCCCATGTACGTTATGACAGAATGTTGAGTAGTCTTCTCTTGGTATTCCGTAGGTGTTTGGTGATTATATATTTCACCTGTGTTTGTGTATGTCTGTTAACCCCAATATCCTAATGTATCCAATCCTCACACCTTTCCATTGGTGAACCATAAGTTTGTTTAATGAATCTGTGATTGCCCTTCTCTGTGGAAATATCTTCACTGGTATCAATTTTTCGGTAACACCTCCAAGTGATATCATACGATATGTGTCTTTCTCTTTCTGACTTACTACAAGTCACGTGATTACCTCTAGACTCATCTACGGTGCTGCAAATGGCATTGTGTCCTTTTTTTCCTTGGCTAATATTCTGTCTGTACATGTACCAGTTCTTCTTTGTCCACTCATCTGTTGATGGACTTTTTGGTTGCTTCCATGTCATGGCTATTGTAATGCTGCGGCAATGCACATTTGCCTGCCTGTGTCTTTCCAATTCTGTCTTCTTAGGTTATAGGCCCAGGAGTGGGCCTGCTGGACCATATGGTAGCAAAATGTTTACCTTGTAGAGGCACCTCCATTCTGTTCTCATTAGTGGCTCTTACCAGGTTACGTCCCACTTAAAGTTGAGGTTATGCTCTTCTCCACAACACCTTCAGCGTTTATTGTTTGTAGTATTTTGGCTGATGTTTATTCTGACTAGTGTGAGCTGATACCACTTTGTGGTTGGATTTTCACGCGTCTCATAACCCCTTGAAATTGAGCTTTCTGGCATGTCCTTTTCTTCTTCAAACTGTGAGTACAGCTTACCTCTTCAAATTGTTTTCGTGAAGTATGTGTGACATTTAGAAATATTTTGGCCATTACCTCCCTCAAGACATTTTGAGGGCAGGTTTCATTTACAGCCCTCCAGTACTGGTGCATATGAAGTGACCCTTAGCACAGGTTTGAAGGCTGCTGTTGCAGGTAACGGCCAGAGGGCGGCAGCATTTCTGCTTTTCCCAATCTGGTAACTAGGGAAACAGACCATCCTGGCAGTGGTGTTCCTCGGTTATATATTAGAGTGGAATGTGCCCCCAAAAGCTGATGTCTCCTTACTTATGTTTGTTTTATGAATTGAATTTATATTTTTTTTATTGGAGTCATATTCCATTGTGTACACGGACCACTTCTTCTTTGTGCATTCCTCTGTGGATGGACATTTTCGTAGCTTCCAAGTGTTGGATATGGTAGATATTGCTGGAGTGCAGGATTGCCAGCCTGTGTCTTTTTGTGTTTTTGCGGTACGTGGGCCTCTTGCTGCCGTGGACCCTCCCATTGCAGAGCACAGGCTGCGGACGCGCAGGCCCAGCAGGCATGGCTCACGGGTCCAGCCGCTCCGCGGCATGTGGGATCTTCCCGAACCGGCGCATGAACCCGTGTCCCCTGCATTGGCAGGCGGGCTCTCAACCACTGCGCCACCAGTGAAACCCAGCCTGTGTCTTTTTGATTCTCATCCCCTCAGGCGATAGGCCCAGCAGTGGGTACGCTTGATTGAATGGTAGCTCAGTATTTACCTTTACAAGACACCCCCTTTTTGTTTTCATTACTGGCTCTTACCATGTCCCACGTTGAACCAAGGGTAGGCATTTCTCCAAAACCCCATCAGCATTTATGGTTTGCAGAATTTTTGCTGATGGCCATTCTGACTGGTGTGAGCTGCTAGGATTGTGTAATTTGGATTTGCATATCTTTAATTATTCCTAATGTTCAGCCTTTTTCCATGCCTTTTTAAATTTCTGGTACAGAAAAACACGGAGAGTCCAATGAACCTCTTGAAATTGTCTTCTTGGATGGTTGCCCTCTTTTGAATTTTGGGGTCAATTTTCGACCCCAGGATTGTTTTTGAGGGCAGGTGTCCTTCACAAGCCTGCAATGAGTGTGAATATTTAGTGACCATTAGCACTGGGTTTAAAGCTGCTGTTGTGGAAATGGCCACAAGGCGGCAGCATTTCTCCATTCCCAAATCTGGTTACTAGGGCAGCAGAGCCTTTCTGGGACCAATGGAATACAGAAGAAGGCATCATTGAAGTCTAATACAGAATACCATGTCCTGGTGGATGGTAGAATGAGCAGCAGGGTGTAGGAATTAGGAACTACTGGATGTATATCCTCGGTGGCTTCACTGACTGTCTTGACATCCTTTACCAGGTCCCCAGCAGCCCACGGGGCTCCCGTCGTCAGGGCAATCCCAGGTTATGGAGCTCACCTGCGCAACTACCCAGCAGCCCATGGGGCTCCCGTGGTCAGGCCCCTCCCAGGATATGGGGCTCACCTGGGCAGGTCCCCAGCAGCCCACGGGGCTCTCATGGTCAGGCCACTCCCAGGTTATGGAGCTCACCTGTGCAACTACCCGGCAGCCCATGGGGCTCTCGTGATCAGGCCCCTCCCAGGATATGGAGCTCCCCTGAGCAGATACCACGGCAGGGCTGGGCACACAGGAACCGTGCACATAGCCCTCATTGCAGAGTACCCCAGATGGCCTGTCACTCAGAGCTGACACAGAGCACCTCAGAGCAGGACTTGAACTAACAAACAGCAGCTCCGACAGGTCTGTGACACTGGGCATCACTCTGTGCGGCCTCCCTCTGCCTGGTCTTCCAGAGACTTCCACTGCAGCTGGGGCACCAGGCCTCTGTCTCCACCCAGCACCCCTCCTCTCCCTGACTCCTGGGTTCCTCTCATTAGGAGAGGGTCTTCTTGAAGTTGTCTCCCACTCATGGGCCAGATAAAATGATTAGAAAACAATGCGGAGCTGCAGCCCCTTGTCTATCCTGACTCCCAGGAGCCCACACCTGTTCCTTGGACCTGGCCTGTTCAGCGAGGTCCATTTTCTGCAATGTGAGCCCATGAGGGGTGAGGATTGGCTGACCTGGGCAGCCTGACACTGCCAGCCAGCCCTCCCCAGGTGTGCCTGGGTTGAGGTCAATATAAACACCACTCCAGGCAGCAAGAGCCCCTGTAGCTGTGCCTGATGCCATATTCTCTGCCCCGTCAGCAGTCTCGGGGCTGTGCTGGTGGGATGGAGTGAGGGGCCACGGCTTTGTGGGTGGCCCGGTGTGAGTGAGGCTCTGCTGGACTTTCTGCAGGAGTTGCCAGGCTGCCACCTGCTAAAGAAGACGATGTGTCACCCATACCTTCCGCTGGAATTTCTCCCCGGGCAGAGGTGAGGAAGGGAAAAAGCTGTTGGGTCTGGGACAGGAGGAGTATCTCAGGCAGGGAAATGGAAAACTTCCAGAAGAGTGCCCAGGGCCAGGACCATCTTGGCTGGCCTGCAGGCACCAAGTCAGCCTGCATGCTGTCGCTGGTGTGGCTTCACAGCCCTTCCTCGAGGCTTTCAAGTCCTTGTACATATTCAGGTGTTTTACTTGGGAAGGGTGGGAACAGTTCAGCAGCAGCTGGCCTGGGGCTCAGCTCACGTTTACTCACAGACGCCTCGGCACGGTCCCCCAGCTTTGCAATGAGGAAGCTCCTTGCGGGGGTGCTGCTGGCTGCATGGTAGATGATTCCCCACCTCTGACCATCTTTAGAATTGTTTACCACTGGAGCAAGTGCCCTGATAGGGTTTTCCTCTGAATAACTGGTGGGTTGTTTGTTTGTTTTTTTTTTTTTGTTCAAGGTAGATTTGATTCCTCTTTTATGTATTTATAGATATATGCATGGAAATAATTCATTCATATAAATACATCTGTGTGAAGGCAAGAACTTTTTTCTGTTTTATTTTTAAATTTTATTTATTTTTTAAAATTTTGAAATTTAATTTAATTTATTTTTTTATACAGCAGGTTATTATTAGTTATGCATTTTATACATATACATGTATACAGGTCAATCCCAATCTCCCAACTCATCCCACCACCACCCCATGGCTTCCCCCCGTTGGTGTCCATACGTTTGTTCTCTACCTCTGTGTCTCTATTTCTGCCCTGCAAACCGGTTCATCTGTACCATTTTTCTAGGCTCCATATATATGCATTAATATACAATATTTGTTTTTCTCTTTCTGACTTACTTCACTCTGTATGACAGTCTCTAGATCCATCGACGTCTCTACAAATGACCCGGTTTCATTCCTTTGTATGGCTGAGTAATATTCCATTTTATATATGTACCACATCTTTATCCATTCGTCTGTCTGTGGACATTTAGGTTGCTTCCATTACCTGGCTATTGTAAATAGTGCTGCAATGAACACTGTGGTGAATGTGTCTTTTTGATTTATGGTTTTCTCTGGGTATATGCCCAGAAGTGGGACTGCTGGATCATATGGTAGTTCTATATTTAGTTTTTTAAGGAATTTCCATACTGTTCTCCATAGTGACTGTATCAATTTACATTCCCAACAATAGTGGAAGACGGTTCCTTTTCTCCACACCCTCCCCAGCATTTGTTGTTTGTAGATTTTCTGATGATGCCCATTCTAACAGGTGTGTGGTGATACCTCATTGTAGTTTTGATTTGCATTTCTCTAATAATTAGTGATGTTGAGCAGCTTTCCATGTGCGTCTTGGCCATCTCTGTGTCTTCTTTGAAGAAATGTCTATTTAGATCTTCTACCCATTTTTGTATTGGGTTGTTTGTTTTTTGAATATTAAGCTGCATGAGCTGTTTATATATATTGGAGATTAAACCTTTGTCCATTGATTCGTTTGCAAATATTTTCTCCCATTCTGAGGGTTGCCTTTTTCCATTCCCGTTTTTTAACAAAAAAAAGAAAGAAAGAAAGAAAAAGAAGCAGAAAACAAATGTGCGTAAAATATGCCTCTTGAAACTGTCGTTTTGAAATATGGACGTCTTTTGAATTTTTTGGTCGATATACGACCCCAGGATTTGTTTTCAGGCCAGGTGTCATTTACAGGCCTGCACTTATTTTGAATATCAACTGACCATTAGCGCTGGGATTAAAGCTGCTGTTGTGTGAAACGGCCACAAGGTGGCAGCAGTTCTCCTTTACCAAATGTGGTTACTAGGACAACAGAGCCTCAATGCAAGTCGTGTTCTAGGTTGTAATTTAGAATGGAATGTGCCAGGAAAGAGCCCCTTAAGTTTGTCTCACTACGTCTTGTTCGTGTTTTTAATTTAATTTTTATTTTTTATCACAGCAAGTTTGATTACAATGTTTGGCTTGTTGCAGGTGTGCAAGATGTGGTTCTTTTACACATATACATATGTCTGTTCCTCCTGGGATCCTTTTCCCATGTACGTTATGACAGAATGTTGAGTAGTCTTCTCTTGGTATTCCGTAGGTGTTTGGTGATTATATATTTCACCTGTGTTTGTATATGTCTGTTAAACCCAATATCCTAATGTATCCAATCCTCACACCTTTCCATTGGTGAACCATAAGTTTGTTTAATGAATCTGTGATTGCCCTTCTCTGTGGAAATATCTTCACTGGTATCAATTTTTCGGTAACACCTCCAAGTGATATCATACGATATGTGTCTTTCTCTTTCTGACTTACTGCAAGTCACGTGATTACCTCTAGACTCATCTACGGTGCTGCAAATGGCATTGTGTCCTTTTTTTCCTTGGCTAATATTCTGTCTGTACATGTACCAGTTCTTCTTTGTCCACTCATCTGTTGATGGACTTTTTGGTTGCTTCCATGTCATGGCTATTGTAATGCTGCGGCAATGCACATTTGCCTGCCTGTGTCTTTCCAATTCTGTCTTCTTAGGTTATAGGCCCAGGAGTGGGCCTGCTGGACCATATGGTAGCAAAATGTTTACCTTGTAGAGGCACCTCCATTCTGTTCTCATTAGTGGCTCTTACCAGGTTACGTCCCACTTAAAGTTGAGGTTATGCTCTTCTCCACAACACCTTCAGCGTTTATTGTTTGTAGTATTTTGGCTGATGTTTATTCTGACTAGTGTGAGCTGATACCACTTTGTGGTTGGATTTTCACGCGTCTCATAACCCCTTGAAATTGAGCTTTCTGGCATGTCCTTTTCTTCTTCAAACTGTGAGTACAGCTTACCTCTTCAAATTGTTTTCGTGAAGTATGTGTGACATTTAGAAATATTTTGGCCATTACCTCCCTCAAGACATTTTGAGGGCAGGTTTCATTTACAGCCCTCCAGTACTGGTGCATATGAAGTGACCCTTAGCACAGGTTTGAAGGCTGCTGTTGCAGGTAACGGCCAGAGGGCGGCAGCATTTCTGCTTTTCCCAATCTGGTAACTAGGGAAACAGACCATCCTGGCAGTGGTGTTCCTCGGTTATATATTAGAGTGGAATGTGCCCCCAAAAGCTGATGTCTCCTTACTTATGTTTGTTTTATGAATTGAATTTATATTTTTTTTATTGGAGTCATATTCCATTGTGTACACGGACCACTTCTTCTTTGTGCATTCCTCTGTGGATGGACATTTTCGTAGCTTCCAAGTGTTGGATATGGTAGATATTGCTGGAGTGCAGGATTGCCAGCCTGTGTCTTTTTGTGTTTTTGCGGTACGTGGGCCTCTTGCTGCCGTGGACCCTCCCATTGCAGAGCACAGGCTGCGGACGCGCAGGCCCAGCAGGCATGGCTCACGGGACCAGCCGCTCCGCGGCATGTGGGATCTTCCCGAACCGGCGCATGAACCCGTGTCCCCTGCATTGGCAGGCGGGCTCTCAACCACTGCGCCACCAGTGAAACCCAGCCTGTGTCTTTTTGATTCTCATCCCCTCAGGCGATAGGCCCAGCAGTGGGTATGCTTGATTGAATGGTAGCTCAGTATTTACCTTTACAAGACACCCCATTTTTGTTTTCATTACTGGCTCTTACCATGTCCCACGTTGAACCAAGGGTAGGCATTTCTCCAAAACCCCATCAGCATTTATGGTTTGCAGAATTTTTGCTGATGGCCATTCTGACTGGTGTGAGCTGCTAGGATTGTGTAATTTGGATTTGCATATCTTTAATTATTCCTAATGTTCAGCCTTTTTCCATGCCTTTTTAAATTTCTGGTACAGAAAAACACGGAGAGTCCAATGAACCTCTTGAAATTGTCTTCTTGGATGGTTGCCCTCTTTTGAATTTTGGGGTCAATTTTCGACCCCAGGATTGTTTTTGAGGGCAGGTGTCCTTCACAAGCCTGCAATGAGTGTGAATATTTAGTGACCATTAGCACTGGGTTTAAAGCTGCTGTTGTGGAAATGGCCACAAGGCGGCAGCATTTCTCCATTCCCAAATCTGGTTACTAGGGCAGCAGAGCCTTTCTGGGACCAATGGAATACAGAAGAAGGCATCATTGAAGTCTAATACAGAATACCATGTCCTGGTGGATGGTAGAATGAGCAGCAGGGTGTAGGAATTAGGAACTACTGGATGTATATCCTCGGTGGCTTCACTGACTGTCTTGACATCCTTTACCAGGTCCCCAGCAGCCCACGGGGCTCCCGTCGTCAGGGCAATCCCAGGTTATGGAGCTCACCTGCGCAACTACCCAGCAGCCCATGGGGCTCCCGTGGTCAGGCCCCTCCCAGGATATGGGGCTCACCTGGGCAGGTCCCCAGCAGCCCACGGGGCTCTCATGGTCAGGCCACTCCCAGGTTATGGAGCTCACCTGTGCAACTACCCAGCAGCCCATGGGGCTCTCGTGATCAGGCCCCTCCCAGGATATGGAGCTCCCCTGAGCAGATACCACGGCAGGGCTGGGCACACAGGAACCGTGCACATAGCCCTCATTGCAGAGTACCCCAGATGGCCTGTCACTCAGAGCTGACACAGAGCACCTCAGAGCAGGACTTGAACTAACAAACAGCAGCTCCGACAGGTCTGTGACACTGGGCATCACTCTGTGCGGCCTCCCTCTGCCTGGTCTTCCAGAGACTTCCACTGCAGCTGGGGCACCAGGCCTCTGTCTCCACCCATCACCCCTCCTCTCCCTGACTCCTGGGTTCCTCTCATTAGGAGAGGGTCTTCTTGAAGTTGTCTCCCACTCATGGGCCAGATAAAATGATTAGAAAACAATGCGGAGCTGCAGCCCCTTGTCTATCCTGACTCCCAGGAGCCCACACCTGTTCCTTGGACCTGGCCTGTTCAGCGAGGTCCATTTTCTGCAATGTGAGCCCATGAGGGGTGAGGATTGGCTGACCTGGGCAGCCTGACACTGCCAGCCAGCCCTCCCCAGGTGTGCCTGGGTTGAGGTCAATATAAACACCACTCCAGGCAGCAAGAGCCCCTGTAGCTGTGCCTGATGCCATATTCTCTGCCCCGTCAGCAGTCTCGGGGCTGTGCTGGTGGGATGGAGTGAGGGGCCACGGCTTTGTGGGTGGCCCGGTGTGAGTGAGGCTCTGCTGGACTTTCTGCAGGAGTTGCCAGGCTGCCACCTGCTAAAGAAGACGATGTGTCACCCATACCTTCCGCTGGAATTTCTCCCCGGGCAGAGGTGAGGAAGGGAAAAAGCTGTTGGGTCTGGGACAGGAGGAGTATCTCAGGCAGGGAAATGGAAAACTTCCAGAAGAGTGCCCAGGGCCAGGACCATCTTGGCTGGCCTGCAGGCACCAAGTCAGCCTGCATGCTGTCGCTGGTGTGGCTTCACAGCCCTTCCTCGAGGCTTTCAAGTCCTTGTACATATTCAGGTGTTTTACTTGGGAAGGGTGGGAACAGTTCAGCAGCAGCTGGCCTGGGGCTCAGCTCACGTTTACTCACAGACGCCTCGGCACGGTCCCCCAGCTTTGCAATGAGGAAGCTCCTTGCGGGGGTGCTGCTGGCTGCATGGTAGATGATTCCCCACCTCTGACCATCTTTAGAATTGTTTACCACTGGAGCAAGTGCCCTGATAGGGTTTTCCTCTGAATAACTGGTGGGTTGTTTTTTGTTTTGGTTCAAGGTAGATTTGATTCCTCTTTTATGTATTTATAGATATAAGCATGGAAATAATTCATTCATATAAATACATCTGTGTGAAGGCAAGAACATTTTTCTGTTTTATTTTTAAATTTTATTTATTTTTTAAAATCTTGAAATTTAATTTTATTTATTTTTTATACAGCAGGTTATTATTAGTTATGTATTTTATACATATACATGTATACAGGTCAATCCCAATCTCCCAACTCATCCCACCACCACCACCCCATGGCTTGCCCCCCTTGGTGTCCATACGTTTGTTCTCTACCTCTGTGTCTCTATTTCTGCCCTGCAAACCGGTTCATCTGTACCATTTTTCTAGGCTCCATATATATGCATTAATATACAATATTTGTTTTGCTCTTTCTGACCTACTTCACTCTGTATGACAGTCTCTAGATCCATCGACATCTCTACAAATGACCCAGTTTCATTCCTTTGTATGGCTGAGTAATATTCCATTTTATATATGTACCCCATCTTTATCCATTCGTCTGTCTGTGGACATTTAGGTTGCTTCCATTACCTGGCTATTGTAAATAGTGCTGCAATGAACAATTTGGTGACTATGTCTTTTTGATTTATGGTTTTCTCTGGGTATATGCCCAGAAGTGGGGTTGCTGGATCATATGGGAATTCTATATTTAGTTTTTTAAGGAACTTCCATACTGTTCTCCATAGTGACTGTATCAATTTACATTCCCACCAATAGTGGAAGAGGGTTCCTTTTCTCCACACCCTCCCCAGCATTTGTTGTTTGTAGATTTTCTGATGATGCCCATTCTAACAGGTGTGTGGTGATACCTCATTGTAGTTTTGATTTGCATTTCTCTAATAATTAGTGATGTTGAGCAGCTTTCCATGTGCGTCTTGGCCATCTCTGTGTCTTCTTTGAAGAAATGTCTATTTAGATCTTCTACCCATTTTTGTATTGGGTTGTTTGTTTTTTGAATATTAAGCTGCATGAGCTGTTTATATATATTGGAGATTAAACCTTTGTCCATTGATTCGTTTGCAAATATTTTCTCCCATTCTGAGGGTTGCCTTTTTCCATTCCCGTTTTTTAACAAAAAAAAGAAAGAAAGAAAGAAAAAGAAGCAGAAAACAAATGTGCGTAAAATATGCCTCTTGAAACTGTCGTTTTGAAATATGGACGTCTTTTGAATTTTTTGGTCGATATACGACCCCAGGATTTGTTTTCAGGCCAGGTGTCATTTACAGGCCTGCACTTATTTTGAATATCAACTGACCATTAGCGCTGGGATTAAAGCTGCTGTTGTGTGAAACGGCCACAAGGTGGCAGCAGTTCTCCTTTACCAAATGTGGTTACTAGGACAACAGAGCCTCAATGCAAGTCGTGTTCTAGGTTGTAATTTAGAATGGAATGTGCCAGGAAAGAGCCCCTTAAGTTTGTCTCGCTACGTCTTGTTCGTGTTTTTAATTTAATTTTTATTTTTTATCACAGCAAGTTTGATTACAATGTTTGGCTTGTTGCAGGTGTGCCAGATGTGGTTCTTTTACACATATACATATGTCTGTTCCTCCTGGGATCCTTTTCCCATGTACGTTATGACAGAATGTTGAGTAGTCTTCTCTTGGTATTCCGTAGGTGTTTGGTGATTATATATTTCACCTGTGTTTGTATATGTCTGTTAACCCCAATATCCTAATGTATCCAATCCTCACACCTTTCCATTGGTGAACCATAAGTTTGTTTAATGAATCTGTGATTGCCCTTCTCTGTGGAAATATCTTCACTGGTATCAATTTTTCGGTAACACCTCCAAGTGATATCATACGATATGTGTCTTTCTCTTTCTGACTTACTGCAAGTCACGTGATTACCTCTAGACTCATCTACGGTGCTGCAAATGGCATTGTGTCCTTTTTTTCCTTGGCTAATATTCTGTCTGTACATGTACCAGTTCTTCTTTGTCCACTCATCTGTTGATGGACTTTTTGGTTGCTTCCATGTCATGGCTATTGTAATGCTGCGGCAATGCACATTTGCCTGCCTGTGTCTTTCCAATTCTGTCTTCTTAGGTTATAGGCCCAGGAGTGGGCCTGCTGGACCATATGGTAGCAAAATGTTTACCTTGTAGAGGCACCTCCATTCTGTTCTCATTAGTGGCTCTTACCAGGTTACGTCCCACTTAAAGTTGAGGTTATGCTCTTCTCCACAACACCTTCAGCGTTTATTGTTTGTAGTATTTTGGCTGATGTTTATTCTGACTAGTGTGAGCTGATACCACTTTGTGGTTGGATTTTCACGCGTCTCATAACCCCTTGAAATTGAGCTTTCTGGCATGTCCTTTTCTTCTTCAAACTGTGAGTACAGCTTACCTCTTCAAATTGTTTTCGTGAAGTATGTGTGACATTTAGAAATATTTTGGCCATTACCTCCCTCAAGACATTTTGAGGGCAGGTTTCATTTACAGCCCTCCAGTACTGGTGCATATGAAGTGACCCTTAGCACAGGTTTGAAGGCTGCTGTTGCAGGTAACGGCCAGAGGGCGGCAGCATTTCTGCTTTTCCCAATCTGGTAACTAGGGAAACAGACCATCCTGGCAGTGGTGTTCCTCGGTTATATATTAGAGTGGAATGTGCCCCCAAAACCTGATGTCTCCTTACTTATGTTTGTTTTATGAATTGAATTTATATTTTTTTTATTGGAGTCATATTCCATTGTGTACACGGACCACTTCTTCTTTGTGCATTCCTCTGTGGATGGACATTTTCGTAGCTTCCAAGTGTTGGATATGGTAGATATTGCTGGAGTGCAGGATTGCCAGCCTGTGTCTTTTTGTGTTTTTGCGGTACGTGGGCCTCTTGCTGCCGTGGACCCTCCCATTGCAGAGCACAGGCTGCGGACGCGCAGGCCCAGCAGGCATGGCTCACGGGTCCAGCCGCTCCGCGGCATGTGGGATCTTCCCGAACCGGCGCATGAACCCGTGTCCCCTGCATTGGCAGGCGGGCTCTCAACCACTGCGCCACCAGTGAAACCCAGCCTGTGTCTTTTTGATTCTCATCCCCTCAGGCGATAGGCCCAGCAGTGGGTACGCTTGATTGAATGGTAGCTCAGTATTTACCTTTACAAGACACCCCCTTTTTGTTTTCATTACTGGCTCTTACCATGTCCCACGTTGAACCAAGGGTAGGCATTTCTCCAAAACCCCATCAGCATTTATGGTTTGCAGAATTTTTGCTGATGGCCATTCTGACTGGTGTGAGCTGCTAGGATTGTGTAATTTGGATTTGCATATCTTTAATTATTCCTAATGTTCAGCCTTTTTCCGTGCCTTTTTAAATTTCTGGTACAGAAAAACACGGAGAGTCCAATGAACCTCTTGAAATTGTCTTCTTGGATGGTTGCCCTCTTTTGAATTTTGGGGTCAATTTTCGTCCCCAGGATTGTTTTTGAGGGCAGGTGTCCTTCACAAGCCTGCAATGAGTGTGAATATTTAGTGACCATTAGCACTGGGTTTAAAGCTGCTGTTGTGGAAATGGCCACAAGGCGGCAGCATTTCTCCATTCCCAAATCTGGTTACTAGGGCAGCAGAGCCTTTCTGGGACCAATGGAATACAGAAGAAGGCATCATTGAAGTCTAATACAGAATACCATGTCCTGGTGGATGGTAGAATGAGCAGCAGGGTGTAGGAATTAGGAACTACTGGATGTATATCCTCGGTGGCTTCACTGACTGTCTTGACATCCTTTACCAGGTCCCCAGCAGCCCACGGGGCTCCCGTCGTCAGGGCAATCCCAGGTTATGGAGCTCACCTGCGCAACTACCCAGCAGCCCATGGGGCTCCCGTGGTCAGGCCCCTCCCAGGATATGGGGCTCACCTGGGCAGGTCCCCAGCAGCCCACGGGGCTCTCATGGTCAGGCCACTCCCAGGTTATGGAGCTCACCTGTGCAACTACCCAGCAGCCCATGGGGCTCTCGTGATCAGGCCCCTCCCAGGATATGGAGCTCCCCTGAGCAGATACCACGGCAGGGCTGGGCACACAGGAACCGTGCACATAGCCCTCATTGCAGAGTACCCCAGATGGCCTGTCACTCAGAGCTGACACAGAGCACCTCAGAGCAGGACTTGAACTAACAAACAGCAGCTCCGACAGGTCTGTGACACTGGGCATCACTCTGTGCGGCCTCCCTCTGCCTGGTCTTCCAGAGACTTCCACTGCAGCTGGGGCACCAGGCCTCTGTCTCCACCCATCACCCCTCCTCTCCCTGACTCCTGGGTTCCTCTCATTAGGAGAGGGTCTTCTTGAAGTTGTCTCCCACTCATGGGCCAGATAAAATGATTAGAAAACAATGCGGAGCTGCAGCCCCTTGTCTATCCTGACTCCCAGGAGCCCACACCTGTTCCTTGGACCTGGCCTGTTCAGCGAGGTCCATTTTCTGCAATGTGAGCCCATGAGGGGTGAGGATTGGCTGACCTGGGCAGCCTGACACTGCCAGCCAGCCCTCCCCAGGTGTGCCTGGGTTGAGGTCAATATAAACACCACTCCAGGCAGCAAGAGCCCCTGTAGCTGTGCCTGATGCCATATTCTCTGCCCCGTCAGCAGTCTCGGGGCTGTGCTGGTGGGATGGAGTGAGGGGCCACGGCTTTGTGGGTGGCCCGGTGTGAGTGAGGCTCTGCTGGACTTTCTGCAGGAGTTGCCAGGCTGCCACCTGCTAAAGAAGACGATGTGTCACCCATACCTTCCGCTGGAATTTCTCCCCGGGCAGAGGTGAGGAAGGGAAAAAGCTGTTGGGTCTGGGACAGGAGGAGTATCTCAGGCAGGGAAATGGAAAACTTCCAGAAGAGTGCCCAGGGCCAGGACCATCTTGGCTGGCCTGCAGGCACCAAGTCAGCCTGCATGCTGTCGCTGGTGTGGCTTCACAGCCCTTCCTCGAGGCTTTCAAGTCCTTGTACATATTCAGGTGTTTTACTTGGGAAGGGTGGGAACAGTTCAGCAGCAGCTGGCCTGGGGCTCAGCTCACGTTTACTCACAGACGCCTCGGCACGGTCCCCCAGCTTTGCAATGAGGAAGCTCCTTGCGGGGGTGCTGCTGGCTGCATGGTAGATGATTCCCCACCTCTGACCATCTTTAGAATTGTTTACCACTGGAGCAAGTGCCCTGATAGGGTTTTCCTCTGAATAACTGGTGGGTTGTTTTTTGTTTTGGTTCAAGGTAGATTTGATTCCTCTTTTATGTATTTATAGATATAAGCATGGAAATAATTCATTCATATAAATACATCTGTGTGAAGGCAAGAACATTTTTCTGTTTTATTTTTAAATTTTATTTATTTTTTAAAATCTTGAAATTTAATTTTATTTATTTTTTATACAGCAGGTTATTATTAGTTATGTATTTTATACATATACATGTATACAGGTCAATCCCAATCTCCCAACTCATCCCACCACCACCACCCCATGGCTTCCCCCCCTTGGTGTCCATACGTTTGTTCTCTACCTCTGTGTCTCTATCTCTGCCCTGCAAACCGGTTCATCTGTACCATTTTTCTAGGCTCCATATATATGCATTAATATACAATATTTGTTTTGCTCTTTCTGACCTACTTCACTCTGTATGACAGTCTCTAGATCCATCGACATCTCTACAAATGACCCAGTTTCATTCCTTTGTATGGCTGAGTAATATTCCATTTTATATATGTACCCCATCTTTATCCATTCGTCTGTCTGTGGACATTTAGGTTGCTTCCATTACCTGGCTATTGTAAATAGTGCTGCAATGAACAATTTGGTGACTATGTCTTTTTGATTTATGGTTTTCTCTGGGTATATGCCCAGAAGTGGGGTTGCTGGATCATATGGGAATTCTATATTTAGTTTTTTAAGGAACTTCCATACTGTTCTCCATAGTGACTGTATCAATTTACATTCCCACCAATAGTGGAAGAGGGTTCCTTTTCTCCACACCCTCCCCAGCATTTGTTGTTTGTAGATTTTCTGATGATGCCCATTCTAACAGGTGTGTGGTGATACCTCATTGTAGTTTTGATTTGCATTTCTCTAATAATTAGTGATGTTGAGCAGCTTTCCATGTGCGTCTTGGCCATCTCTGTGTCTTCTTTGAAGAAATGTCTATTTAGATCTTCTACCCATTTTTGTATTGGGTTGTTTGTTTTTTGAATATTAAGCTGCATGAGCTGTTTATATATATTGGAGATTAAACCTTTGTCCATTGATTCGTTTGCAAATATTTTCTCCCATTCTGAGGGTTGCCTTTTTCCATTCCCGTTTTTTAACAAAAAAAAGAAAGAAAGAAAGAAAAAGAAGCAGAAAACAAATGTGCGTAAAATATGCCTCTTGAAACTGTCGTTTTGAAATATGGACGTCTTTTGAATTTTTTGGTCGATATACGACCCCAGGATTTGTTTTCAGGCCAGGTGTCATTTACAGGCCTGCACTTATTTTGAATATCAACTGACCATTAGCGCTGGGATTAAAGCTGCTGTTGTGTGAAACGGCCACAAGGTGGCAGCAGTTCTCCTTTACCAAATGTGGTTACTAGGACAACAGAGCCTCAATGCAAGTCGTGTTCTAGGTTGTAATTTAGAATGGAATGTGCCAGGAAAGAGCCCCTTAAGTTTGTCTCGCTACGTCTTGTTCGTGTTTTTAATTTAATTTTTATTTTTTATCACAGCAAGTTTGATTACAATGTTTGGCTTGTTGCAGGTGTGCCAGATGTGGTTCTTTTACACATATACATATGTCTGTTCCTCCTGGGATCCTTTTCCCATGTACGTTATGACAGAATGTTGAGTAGTCTTCTCTTGGTATTCCGTAGGTGTTTGGTGATTATATATTTCACCTGTGTTTGTATATGTCTGTTAACCCCAATATCCTAATGTATCCAATCCTCACACCTTTCCATTGGTGAACCATAAGTTTGTTTAATGAATCTGTGATTGCCCTTCTCTGTGGAAATATCTTCACTGGTATCAATTTTTCGGTAACACCTCCAAGTGATATCATACGATATGTGTCTTTCTCTTTCTGACTTACTGCAAGTCACGTGATTACCTCTAGACTCATCTACGGTGCTGCAAATGGCATTGTGTCCTTTTTTTCCTTGGCTAATATTCTGTCTGTACATGTACCAGTTCTTCTTTGTCCACTCATCTGTTGATGGACTTTTTGGTTGCTTCCATGTCATGGCTATTGTAATGCTGCGGCAATGCACATTTGCCTGCCTGTGTCTTTCCAATTCTGTCTTCTTAGGTTATAGGCCCAGGAGTGGGCCTGCTGGACCATATGGTAGCAAAATGTTTACCTTGTAGAGGCACCTCCATTCTGTTCTCATTAGTGGCTCTTACCAGGTTACGTCCCACTTAAAGTTGAGGTTATGCTCTTCT
This sequence comes from Mesoplodon mirus, assembly GCF_964341445.2. Taxonomy (NCBI): domain Eukaryota; kingdom Metazoa; phylum Chordata; class Mammalia; order Artiodactyla; family Ziphiidae; genus Mesoplodon; species Mesoplodon mirus. The sequence goes on from NC_138984.1 coordinate 51,448,399, forward strand.
CCACAACACCTTCAGCGTTTATTGTTTGTAGTATTTTGGCTGATGTTTATTCTGACTAGTGTGAGCTGATACCACTTTGTGGTTGGATTTTCACGCGTCTCATAACCCCTTGAAATTGAGCTTTCTGGCATGTCCTTTTCTTCTTCAAACTGTGAGTACAGCTTACCTCTTCAAATTGTTTTCGTGAAGTATGTGTGACATTTAGAAATATTTTGGCCATTACCTCCCTCAAGACATTTTGAGGGCAGGTTTCATTTACAGCCCTCCAGTACTGGTGCATATGAAGTGACCCTTAGCACAGGTTTGAAGGCTGCTGTTGCAGGTAACGGCCAGAGGGCGGCAGCATTTCTGCTTTTCCCAATCTGGTAACTAGGGAAACAGACCATCCTGGCAGTGGTGTTCCTCGGTTATATATTAGAGTGGAATGTGCCCCCAAAACCTGATGTCTCCTTACTTATGTTTGTTTTATGAATTGAATTTATATTTTTTTTATTGGAGTCATATTCCATTGTGTACACGGACCACTTCTTCTTTGTGCATTCCTCTGTGGATGGACATTTTCGTAGCTTCCAAGTGTTGGATATGGTAGATATTGCTGGAGTGCAGGATTGCCAGCCTGTGTCTTTTTGTGTTTTTGCGGTACGTGGGCCTCTTGCTGCCGTGGACCCTCCCATTGCAGAGCACAGGCTGCGGACGCGCAGGCCCAGCAGGCATGGCTCACGGGTCCAGCCGCTCCGCGGCATGTGGGATCTTCCCGAACCGGCGCATGAACCCGTGTCCCCTGCATTGGCAGGCGGGCTCTCAACCACTGCGCCACCAGTGAAACCCAGCCTGTGTCTTTTTGATTCTCATCCCCTCAGGCGATAGGCCCAGCAGTGGGTACGCTTGATTGAATGGTAGCTCAGTATTTACCTTTACAAGACACCCCCTTTTTGTTTTCATTACTGGCTCTTACCATGTCCCACGTTGAACCAAGGGTAGGCATTTCTCCAAAACCCCATCAGCATTTATGGTTTGCAGAATTTTTGCTGATGGCCATTCTGACTGGTGTGAGCTGCTAGGATTGTGTAATTTGGATTTGCATATCTTTAATTATTCCTAATGTTCAGCCTTTTTCCGTGCCTTTTTAAATTTCTGGTACAGAAAAACACGGAGAGTCCAATGAACCTCTTGAAATTGTCTTCTTGGATGGTTGCCCTCTTTTGAATTTTGGGGTCAATTTTCGTCCCCAGGATTGTTTTTGAGGGCAGGTGTCCTTCACAAGCCTGCAATGAGTGTGAATATTTAGTGACCATTAGCACTGGGTTTAAAGCTGCTGTTGTGGAAATGGCCACAAGGCGGCAGCATTTCTCCATTCCCAAATCTGGTTACTAGGGCAGCAGAGCCTTTCTGGGACCAATGGAATACAGAAGAAGGCATCATTGAAGTCTAATACAGAATACCATGTCCTGGTGGATGGTAGAATGAGCAGCAGGGTGTAGGAATTAGGAACTACTGGATGTATATCCTCGGTGGCTTCACTGACTGTCTTGACATCCTTTACCAGGTCCCCAGCAGCCCACGGGGCTCCCGTCGTCAGGGCAATCCCAGGTTATGGAGCTCACCTGCGCAACTACCCAGCAGCCCATGGGGCTCCCGTGGTCAGGCCCCTCCCAGGATATGGGGCTCACCTGGGCAGGTCCCCAGCAGCCCACGGGGCTCTCATGGTCAGGCCACTCCCAGGTTATGGAGCTCACCTGTGCAACTACCCAGCAGCCCATGGGGCTCTCGTGATCAGGCCCCTCCCAGGATATGGAGCTCCCCTGAGCAGATACCACGGCAGGGCTGGGCACACAGGAACCGTGCACATAGCCCTCATTGCAGAGTACCCCAGATGGCCTGTCACTCAGAGCTGACACAGAGCACCTCAGAGCAGGACTTGAACTAACAAACAGCAGCTCCGACAGGTCTGTGACACTGGGCATCACTCTGTGCGGCCTCCCTCTGCCTGGTCTTCCAGAGACTTCCACTGCAGCTGGGGCACCAGGCCTCTGTCTCCACCCATCACCCCTCCTCTCCCTGACTCCTGGGTTCCTCTCATTAGGAGAGGGTCTTCTTGAAGTTGTCTCCCACTCATGGGCCAGATAAAATGATTAGAAAACAATGCGGAGCTGCAGCCCCTTGTCTATCCTGACTCCCAGGAGCCCACACCTGTTCCTTGGACCTGGCCTGTTCAGCGAGGTCCATTTTCTGCAATGTGAGCCCATGAGGGGTGAGGATTGGCTGACCTGGGCAGCCTGACACTGCCAGCCAGCCCTCCCCAGGTGTGCCTGGGTTGAGGTCAATATAAACACCACTCCAGGCAGCAAGAGCCCCTGTAGCTGTGCCTGATGCCATATTCTCTGCCCCGTCAGCAGTCTCGGGGCTGTGCTGGTGGGATGGAGTGAGGGGCCACGGCTTTGTGGGTGGCCCGGTGTGAGTGAGGCTCTGCTGGACTTTCTGCAGGAGTTGCCAGGCTGCCACCTGCTAAAGAAGACGATGTGTCACCCATACCTTCCGCTGGAATTTCTCCCCGGGCAGAGGTGAGGAAGGGAAAAAGCTGTTGGGTCTGGGACAGGAGGAGTATCTCAGGCAGGGAAATGGAAAACTTCCAGAAGAGTGCCCAGGGCCAGGACCATCTTGGCTGGCCTGCAGGCACCAAGTCAGCCTGCATGCTGTCGCTGGTGTGGCTTCACAGCCCTTCCTCGAGGCTTTCAAGTCCTTGTACATATTCAGGTGTTTTACTTGGGAAGGGTGGGAACAGTTCAGCAGCAGCTGGCCTGGGGCTCAGCTCACGTTTACTCACAGACGCCTCGGCACGGTCCCCCAGCTTTGCAATGAGGAAGCTCCTTGCGGGGGTGCTGCTGGCTGCATGGTAGATGATTCCCCACCTCTGACCATCTTTAGAATTGTTTACCACTGGAGCAAGTGCCCTGATAGGGTTTTCCTCTGAATAACTGGTGGGTTGTTTGTTTGTTTTTTTTTTTTTTTGTTCAAGGTAGATTTGATTCCTCTTTTATGTATTTATAGATATAAGCATGGAAATAATTCATTCATATAAATACATCTGTGTGAAGGCAAGAACATTTTTCTGTTTTATTTTTAAATTTTATTTATTTTTTAAAATCTTGAAATTTAATTTTATTTATTTTTTATACAGCAGGTTATTATTAGTTATGTATTTTATACATATACATGTATACAGGTCAATCCCAATCTCCCAACTCATCCCACCACCACCACCCCATGGCTTGCCCCCCTTGGTGTCCATACGTTTGTTCTCTACCTCTGTGTCTCTATTTCTGCCCTGCAAACCGGTTCATCTGTACCATTTTTCTAGGCTCCATATATATGCATTAATATACAATATTTGTTTTGCTCTTTCTGACCTACTTCACTCTGTATGACAGTCTCTAGATCCATCGACATCTCTACAAATGACCCAGTTTCATTCCTTTGTATGGCTGAGTAATATTCCATTTTATATATGTACCCCATCTTTATCCATTCGTCTGTCTGTGGACATTTAGGTTGCTTCCATTACCTGGCTATTGTAAATAGTGCTGCAATGAACAATTTGGTGACTATGTCTTTTTGATTTATGGTTTTCTCTGGGTATATGCCCAGAAGTGGGGTTGCTGGATCATATGGGAATTCTATATTTAGTTTTTTAAGGAACTTCCATACTGTTCTCCATAGTGACTGTATCAATTTACATTCCCACCAATAGTGGAAGAGGGTTCCTTTTCTCCACACCCTCCCCAGCATTTGTTGTTTGTAGATTTTCTGATGATGCCCATTCTAACAGGTGTGTGGTGATACCTCATTGTAGTTTTGATTTGCATTTCTCTAATAATTAGTGATGTTGCGCAGCTTTCCATGTGCGTCTTGGCCATCTCTGTGTCTTCTTTGAAGAAATGTCTATTTAGATCTTCTACCCAATTTTGTATTGGGTTGTTTGTTTTTTGAATATTAAGCTGCATGAGCTGTTTATATATATTGGAGATTAAACCTTTGTCCATTGATTCGTTTGCAAATATTTTCTCCCATTCTGAGGGTTGCCTTTTTCCATTCCCGTTTTTTAACAAAAAAGAAAGAAAGAAAGAAAAAGAAGCAGAAAACAAATGTGCGTAAAATATGCCTCTTGAAACTGTCGTTTTGAAATATGGACGTCTTTTGAATTTTTTGGTCGATATACGACCCCAGGATTTGTTTTCAGGCCAGGTGTCATTTACAGGCCTGCACTTATTTTGAATATCAACTGACCATTAGCGCTGGGATTAAAGCTGCTGTTGTGTGAAACGGCCACAAGGTGGCAGCAGTTCTCCTTTACCAAATGTGGTTACTAGGACAACAGAGCCTCAATGCAAGTCGTGTTCTAGGTTGTAATTTAGAATGGAATGTGCCAGGAAAGAGCCCCTTAAGTTTGTCTCGCTACGTCTTGTTCGTGTTTTTAATTTAATTTTTATTTTTTATCACAGCAAGTTTGATTACAATGTTTGGCTTGTTGCAGGTGTGCCAGATGTGGTTCTTTTACACATATACATATGTCTGTTCCTCCTGGGATCCTTTTCCCATGTACGTTATGACAGAATGTTGAGTAGTCTTCTCTTGGTATTCCGTAGGTGTTTGGTGATTATATATTTCACCTGTGTTTGTGTATGTCTGTTAACCCCAATATCCTAATGTATCCAATCCTCACACCTTTCCATTGGTGAACCATAAGTTTGTTTAATGAATCTGTGATTGCCCTTCTCTGTGGAAATATCTTCACTGGTATCAATTTTTCGGTAACACCTCCAAGTGATATCATACGATATGTGTCTTTCTCTTTCTGACTTACTGCAAGTCACGTGATTACCTCTAGACTCATCTACGGTGCTGCAAATGGCATTGTGTCCTTTTTTTCCTTGGCTAATATTCTGTCTGTACATGTACCAGTTCTTCTTTGTCCACTCATCTGTTGATGGACTTTTTGGTTGCTTCCATGTCATGGCTATTGTAATGCTGCGGCAATGCACATTTGCCTGCCTGTGTCTTTCCAATTCTGTCTTCTTAGGTTATAGGCCCAGGAGTGGGCCTGCTGGACCATAAGGTAGCAAAATGTTTACCTTGTAGAGGCACCTCCATTCTGTTCTCATTAGTGGCTCTTACCAGGTTACGTCCCACTTAAAGTTGAGGTTATGCTCTTCTCCACAACACCTTCAGCGTTTATTGTTTGTAGTATTTTGGCTGATGTTTATTCTGACTAGTGTGAGCTGATACCACTTTGTGGTTGGATTTGCACGCGTCTCATAATCCCTTGAAATTGAGCTTTCTGGCATGTCCTTTTCTTCTTCAAACTGTGAGTACAGCTTACCTCTTCAAATTGTTTTCGTGAAGTATGTGTGACATTTAGAAATATTTTGGCCATTACCTCCCTCAAGACATTTTGAGGGCAGGTTTCATTTACAGCCCTCCAGTACTGGTGCATATGAAGTGACCCTTAGCACAGGTTTGAAGGCTGCTGTTGCAGGTAACGGCCAGAGGGCGGCAGCATTTCTGCTTTTCCCAATCTGGTAACTAGGGAAACAGACCATCCTGGCAGTGGTGTTCCTCGGTTATATATTAGAGTGGAACGTGCCCCCAAAAGCTGATGTCTCCTTACTTATGTTTGTTTTATGAATTGAATTTATATTTTTTTTATTGGAGTCATATTCCATTGTGTACATGGACCACTTCTTCTTTGTGCATTCCTCTGTGGATGGACATTTTCGTAGCTTCCAAGTGTTGGATATGGTAGATATTGCTGGAGTGCAGGATTGCCAGCCTGTGTCTTTTTGTGTTTTTGTGGTACGTGGGCCTCTTGCTGCCGTGGACCCTCCCATTGCAGAGCACAGGCTGCGGACGCGCAGGCCCAGCAGGCATGGCTCACGGGACCAGCCGCTCCGCGGCATGTGGGATCTTCCCGAACCGGCGCATGAACCCGTGTCCCCTGCATTGGCAGGCGGACTCTCAACCACTGCGCCACCAGTGAAACCCAGCCTGTGTCTTTTTGATTCTCATCCCCTCAGGCGATAGGCCCAGCAGTGGGTATGCTTGATTGAATGGTAGCTCAGTATTTACCTTTACAAGACACCCCATTTTTGTTTTCATTACTGGCTCTTACCATGTCCCACGTTGAACCAAGGGTAGGCATTTCTCCAAAACCCCATCAGCATTTATGGTTTGCAGAATTTTTGCTGATGGCCATTCTGACTGGTGTGAGCTGCTAGGATTGTGTAATTTGGATTTGCATATCTTTAATTATTCCTAATGTTCAGCCTTTTTCCATGCCTTTTTAAATTTCTGGTACAGAAAAACACGGAGAGTCCAATGAACCTCTTGAAATTGTCTTCTTGGATGGTTGCCCTCTTTTGAATTTTGGGGTCAATTTTCGACCCCAGGATTGTTTTTGAGGGCAGGTGTCCTTCACAAGCCTGCAATGAGTGTGAATATTTAGTGACCATTAGCACTGGGTTTAAAGCTGCTGTTGTGGAAATGGCCACAAGGCGGCAGCATTTCTCCATTCCCAAATCTGGTTACTAGGGCAGCAGAGCCTTTCTGGGACCAATGGAATACAGAAGAAGGCATCATTGAAGTCTAATACAGAATACCATGTCCTGGTGGATGGTAGAATGAGCAGCAGGGTGTAGGAATTAGGAACTACTGGATGTATATCCTCGGTGGCTTCACTGACTGTCTTGACATCCTTTACCAGGTCCCCAGCAGCCCACGGGGCTCCCGTCGTCAGGGCAATCCCAGGTTATGGAGCTCACCTGCGCAACTACCCAGCAGCCCATGGGGCTCCCGTGGTCAGGCCCCTCCCAGTATATGGGGCTCACCTGGGCAGGTCCCCAGCAGCCCACGGGGCTCTCATGGTCAGGCCACTCCCAGGTTATGGAGCTCACCTGTGCAACTACCCGGCAGCCCATGGGGCTCTCGTGATCAGGCCCCTCCCAGGATATGGAGCTCCCCTGAGCAGATACCACGGCAGGGCTGGGCACACAGGAACCGTGCACATAGCCCTCATTGCAGAGTACCCCAGATGGCCTGTCACTCAGAGCTGACACAGAGCACCTCAGAGCAGGACTTGAACTAACAAACAGCAGCTCCGACAGGTCTGTGACACTGGGCATCACTCTGTGCGGCCTCCCTCTGCCTGGTCTTCCAGAGACTTCCACTGCAGTTGGGGCACCAGGCCTCTGTCTCCACCCATCACCCCTCCTCTCCCTGACTCCTGGGTTCCTCTCATTAGGAGAGGGTCTTCTTGAAGTTGTCTCCCACTCATGGGCCAGATAAAATGATTAGAAAACAATGCGGAGCTGCAGCCCCTTGTCTATCCTGACTCCCAGGAGCCCACACCTGTTCCTTGGACCTGGCCTGTTCAGCGAGGTCCATTTTCTGCAATGTGAGCCCATGAGGGGTGAGGATTGGCTGACCTGGGCAGCCTGACACTGCCAGCCAGCCCTCCCCAGGTGTGCCTGGGTTGAGGTCAATATAAACACCACTCCAGGCAGCAAGAGCCCCTGTAGCTGTGCCTGATGCCATATTCTCTGCCCCGTCAGCAGTCTCGGGGCTGTGCTGGTGGGATGGAGTGAGGGGCCACGGCTTTGTGGGTGGCCCGGTGTGAGTGAGGCTCTGCTGGACTTTCTGCAGGAGTTGCCAGGCTGCCACCTGCTAAAGAAGACGATGTGTCACCCATACCTTCCGCTGGAATTTCTCCCCGGGCAGAGGTGAGGAAGGGAAAAAGCTGTTGGGTCTGGGACAGGAGGAGTATCTCAGGCAGGGAAATGGAAAACTTCCAGAAGAGTGCCCAGGGCCAGGACCATCTTGGCTGGCCTGCAGGCACCAAGTCAGCCTGCATGCTGTCGCTGGTGTGGCTTCACAGCCCTTCCTCGAGGCTTTCAAGTCCTTGTACATATTCAGGTGTTTTACTTGGGAAGGGTGGGAACAGTTCAGCAGCAGCTGGCCTGGGGCTCAGCTCACGTTTACTCACAGACGCCTCGGCACGGTCCCCCAGCTTTGCAATGAGGAAGCTCCTTGCGGGGGGGCTGCTGGCTGCATGGTAGATGATTCCCCACCTCTGACCATCTTTAGAATTGTTTACCACTGGAGCAAGTGCCCTGATAGGGTTTTCCTCTGAATAACTGGCGGGTTGTTTTTTGTTTTGGTTCAAGGTAGATTTGATTCCTCTTTTATGTATTTATAGATATAAGCATGGAAATAATTCATTCATATAAATACATCTGTGTGAAGGCAAGAACATTTTTCTGTTTTATTTTTAAATTTTATTTATTTTTTAAAATCTTGAAATTTAATTTTATTTATTTTTTATACAGCAGGTTATTATTAGTTATGTATTTTATACATATACATGTATACAGGTCAATCCCAATCTCCCAACTCATCCCACCACCACCACCCCATGGCTTCCCCCCCTTGGTGTCCATACGTTTGTTCTCTACCTCTGTGTCTCTATTTCTGCCCTGCAAACCGGTTCATCTGTACCATTATTCTAGGCTCCACATATATGCATTAATATACAATATTTGTTTTGCTCTTTCTGACCTACTTCACTCTGTATGACAGTCTCTAGATCCATCGACATCTCTACAAATGACCCAGTTTCATTCCTTTGTATGGCTGAGTAATATTCCATTTTATATATGTACCCCATCTTTATCCATTCGTCTGTCTGTGGACATTTAGGTTGCTTCCATTACCTGGGTATTGTAAATAGTGCTGCAATGAACACTGTGGTGAATGTGTCTTTTTGATTTATGGTTTTCTCTGGGTATATGCCCAGAAGTGGGACTGCTGGATCATATGGTAGTTCTATATTTAGTTTTTTAAGGAATTTCCATACTGTTCTCCATAGTGACTGTATCAATTTACATTCCCAACAATAGTGGAAGACGGTTCCTTTTCTCCACACCCTCCCCAGCATTTGTTGTTTGTAGATTTTCTGATGATGCCCATTCTAACAGGTGTGTGGTGATACCTCATTGTAGTTTTGATTTGCATTTCTCTAATAATTAGTGATGTTGCGCAGCTTTCCATGTGCGTCTTGGCCATCTCTGTGTCTTCTTTGAAGAAATGTCTATTTAGATCTTCTACCCAATTTTGTATTGGGTTGTTTGTTTTTTGAATATTAAGCTGCATGAGCTGTTTATATATATTGGAGATTAAACCTTTGTCCATTGATTCGTTTGCAAATATTTTCTCCCATTCTGAGGGTTGCCTTTTTCCATTCCCGTTTTTTAACAAAAAAAAGAAAGAAAGAAAGAAAAAGAAGCAGAAAACAAATGTGCGTAAAATATGCCTCTTGAAACTGTCGTTTTGAAATATGGACGTCTTTTGAATTTTTTGGTCGATATACGACCCCAGGATTTGTTTTCAGGCCAGGTGTCATTTACAGGCCTGCACTTATTTTGAATATCAACTGACCATTAGCGCTGGGATTAAAGCTGCTGTTGTGTGAAACGGCCACAAGGTGGCAGCAGTTCTCCTTTACCAAATGTGGTTACTAGGACAACAGAGCCTCAATGCAAGTCGTGTTCTAGGTTGTAATTTAGAATGGAATGTGCCAGGAAAGAGCCCCTTAAGTTTGTCTCGCTACGTCTTGTTCGTGTTTTTAATTTAATTTTTATTTTTTATCACAGCAAGTTTGATTACAATGTTTGGCTTGTTGCAGGTGTGCCAGATGTGGTTCTTTTACACATATACATATGTCTGTTCCTCCTGGGATCCTTTTCCCATGTACGTTATGACAGAATGTTGAGTAGTCTTCTCTTGGTATTCCGTAGGTGTTTGGTGATTATATATTTCACCTGTGTTTGTGTATGTCTGTTAACCCCAATATCCTAATGTATCCAATCCTCACACCTTTCCATTGGTGAACCATAAGTTTGTTTAATGAATCTGTGATTGCCCTTCTCTGTGGAAATATCTTCACTGGTATCAATTTATCGGTAACACCTCCAAGTGATATCATACGATATGTGTCTTTCTCTTTCTGACTTACTGCAAGTCACGTGATTACCTCTAGACTCATCTACGGTGCTGCAAATGGCATTGTGTCCTTTTTTTCCTTGGCTAATATTCTGTCTGTACATGTACCAGTTCTTCTTTGTCCACTCATCTGTTGATGGACTTTTTGGTTGCTTCCATGTCATGGCTATTGTAATGCTGCGGCAATGCACATTTGCCTGCCTGTGTCTTTCCAATTCTGTCTTCTTAGGTTATAGGCCCAGGAGTGGGCCTGCTGGACCATATGGTAGCAAAATGTTTACCTTGTAGAGGCACCTCCATTCTGTTCTCATTAGTGTCTCTTACCAGGTTACGTCCCACTTAAAGTTGAGGTTATGCTCTTCTCCACAACACCTTCAGCGTTTATTGTTTGTAGTATTTTGGCTGATGTTTATTCTGACTAGTGTGAGCTGATACCACTTTGTGGTTGGATTTTCACGCGTCTCATAACCCCTTGAAATTGAGCTTTCTGGCATGTCCTTTTCTTCTTCAAACTGTGAGTACAGCTTACCTCTTCAAATTGTTTTCGTGAAGTATGTGTGACATTTAGAAATATTTTGGCCATTACCTCCCTCAAGACATTTTGAGGGCAGGTTTCATTTACAGCCCTCCAGTACTGGTGCATATGAAGTGACCCTTAGCACAGGTTTGAAGGCTGCTGTTGCAGGTAACGGCCAGAGGGCGGCAGCATTTCTGCTTTTCCCAATCTGGTAACTAGGGAAACAGACCATCCTGGCAGTGGTGTTCCTCGGTTATATATTAGAGTGGAATGTGCCCCCAAAAGCTGATGTCTCCTTACTTATGTTTGTTTTATGAATTGAATTTATATTTTTTTATTGGAGTCATATTCCATTGTGTACACGGACCACTTCTTCTTTGTGCATTCCTCTGTGGATGGACATTTTCGTAGCTTCCAAGTGTTGGATATGGTAGATGTTGCTGGAGTGCAGGATTGCCAGCCTGTGTCTTTTTGTGTTTTTGCGGTACGTGGGCCTCTTGCTGCCGTGGACCCTCCCATTGAAGAGCACAGGCTGCGGACGCGCAGGCCCAGCAGGCATGGCTCACGGGTCCAGCCGCTCCGCGGCATGTGGGATCTTCCCGAACCGGCGCATGAACCCGTGTCCCCTGCATTGGCAGGCGGGCTCTCAACCACTGCGCCACCAGTGAAACCCAGCCTGTGTCTTTTTGATTCTCATCCCCTCAGGCGATAGGCCCAGCAGTGGGTACGCTTGATTGAATGGTAGCTCAGTATTTACCTTTACAAGACACCCCATTTTTGTTTTCATTACTGGCTCTTACCATGTCCCACGTTGAACCAAGGATAGGCATTTCTCCAAAACCCCATCAGCATTTATGGTTTGCAGAATTTTTGCTGATGGCCATTCTGACTGGTGTGAGCTGCTAGGATTGTGTAATTTGGATTTGCATATCTTTAATTATTCCTAATGTTCAGCCTTTTTCCATGCCTTTTTAAATTTCTGGTACAGAAAAACACGGAGAGTCCAATGAACCTCTTGAAATTGTCTTCTTGGATGGTTGCCCTCTTTTGAATTTTGGGGTCAATTTTCGACCCCAGGATTGTTTTTGAGGGCAGGTGTCCTTCACAAGCCTGCAATGAGTGTGAATATTTAGTGACCATTAGCACTGGGTTTAAAGCTGCTGTTGTGGAAATGGCCACAAGGCGGCAGCATTTCTCCATTCCCAAATCTGGTTACTAGGGCAGCAGAGCCTTTCTGGGACCAATGGAATACAGAAGAAGGCATCATTGAAGTCTAATACAGAATACCATGTCCTGGTGGATGGTAGAATGAGCAGCAGGGTGTAGGAATTAGGAACTACTGGATGTATATCCTCGGTGGCTTCACTGACTGTCTTGACATCCTTTACCAGGTCCCCAGCAGCCCACGGGGCTCCCGTCGTCAGGGCAATCCCAGGTTATGGAGCTCACCTGCGCAACTACCCAGCAGCCCATGGGGCTCCCGTGGTCAGGCCCCTCCCAGGATATGGGGCTCACCTGGGCAGGTCCCCAGCAGCCCACGGGGCTCTCATGGTCAGGCCACTCCCAGGTTATGGAGCTCACCTGTGCAACTACCCGGCAGCCCATGGGGCTCTCGTGATCAGGCCCCTCCCAGGATATGGAGCTCCCCTGAGCAGATACCACGGCAGGGCTGGGCACACAGGAACCGTGCACATAGCCCTCATTGCAGAGTACCCCAGATGGCCTGTCACTCAGAGCTGACACAGAGTACCTCAGAGCAGGACTTGAACTAACAAACAGCAGCTCCGACAGGTCTGTGACACTGGGCATCACTCTGTGCGGCCTCCCTCTGCCTGGTCTTCCAGAGACTTCCACTGCAGCTGGGGCACCAGGCCTCTGTCTCCACCCATCACCCCTCCTCTCCCTGACTCCTGGGTTCCTCTCATTAGGAGAGGGTCTTCTTGAAGTTGTCTCCCACTCATGGGCCAGATAAAATGATTAGAAAACAATCCGGAGCTGCAGCCCCTTGTCTATCCTGACTCCCAGGAGCCCACACCTGTTCCTTGGACCTGGCCTGTTCAGCGAGGTCCATTTTCTGCAATGTGAGCCCATGAGGGGTGAGGATTGGCTGACCTGGGCAGCCTGACACTGCCAGCCAGCCCTCCCCAGGTGTGCCTGGGTTGAGGTCAATATAAACACCACTCCAGGCAGCAAGAGCCCCTGTAGCTGTGCCTGATGCCATATTCTCTGCCCCGTCAGCAGTCTCGGGGCTGTGCTGGTGGGATGGAGTGAGGGGCCACGGCTTTGTGGGTGGCCCGGTGTGAGTGAGGCTCTGCTGGACTTTCTGCAGGAGTTGCCAGGCTGCCACCTGCTAAAGAAGACGATGTGTCACCCATACCTTCCGCTGGAATTTCTCCCCGGGCAGAGGTGAGGAAGGGAAAAAGCTGTTGGGTCTGGGACAGGAGGAGTATCTCAGGCAGGGAAATGGAAAACTTCCAGAAGAGTGCCCAGGGCCAGGACCATCTTGGCTGGCCTGCAGGCACCAAGTCAGCCTGCATGCTGTCGCTGGTGTGGCTTCACAGCCCTTCCTCGAGGCTTTCAAGTCCTTGTACATATTCAGGTGTTTTACTTGGGAAGGGTGGGAACAGTTCAGCAGCAGCTGGCCTGGGGCTCAGCTCACGTTTACTCACAGACGCCTCGGCACGGTCCCCCAGCTTTGCAATGAGGAAGCTCCTTGCGGGGGTGCTGCTGGCTGCATGGTAGATGATTCCCCACCTCTGACCATCTTTAGAATTGTTTACCACTGGAGCAAGTGCCCTGATAGGGTTTTCCTCTGAATAACTGGTGGGTTGTTTTTTGTTTTGGTTCAAGGTAGATTTGATTCCTCTTTTATGTATTTATAGATATAAGCATGGAAATAATTCATTCATATAAATACATCTGTGTGAAGGCAAGAACATTTTTCTGTTTTATTTTTAAATTTTATTTATTTTTTAAAATCTTGAAATTTAATTTTATTTATTTTTTATACAGCAGGTTATTATTAGTTATGTATTTTATACATATACATGTATACAGGTCAATCCCAATCTCCCAACTCATCCCACCACCACCACCCCATGGCTTCCCCCCCTTGGTGTCCATACGTTTGTTCTCTACCTCTGTGTCTCTATTTCTGCCCTGCAAACCGGTTCATCTGTACCATTTTTCTAGGCTCCATATATATGCATTAATATACAATATTTGTTTTGCTCTTTCTGACCTACTTCACTCTGTATGACAGTCTCTAGATCCATCGACATCTCTACAAATGACCCAGTTTCATTCCTTTGTATGGCTGAGTAATATTCCATTTTATATATGTACCCCATCTTTATCCATTCGTCTGTCTGTGGACATTTAGGTTGCTTCCATTACCTGGGTATTGTAAATAGTGCTGCAATGAACAATTTGGTGACTATGTCTTTTTGATTTATGGTTTTCTCTGGGTATATGCCCAGAAGTGGGGTTGCTGGATCATATGGGAATTCTATATTTAGTTTTTTAAGGAACTTCCATACTGTTCTCCATAGTGACTGTATCAATTTACATTCCCACCAATAGTGGAAGAGGGTTCCTTTTCTCCACACCCTCCCCAGCATTTGTTGTTTGTAGATTTTCTGATGATGCCCATTCTAACAGGTGTGTGGTGATACCTCATTGTAGTTTTGATTTGCATTTCTCTAATAATTAGTGATGTTGAGCAGCTTTCCATGTGCGTCTTGGCCATCTCTGTGTCTTCTTTGAAGAAATGTCTATTTAGATCTTCTACCCATTTTTGTATTGGGTTGTTTGTTTTTTGAATATTAAGCTGCATGAGCTGTTTATATATATTGGAGATTAAACCTTTGTCCATTGATTCGTTTGCAAATATTTTCTCCCATTCTGAGGGTTGCCTTTTTCCATTCCCGTTTTTTAACAAAAAAAAGAAAGAAAGAAAGAAAAAGAAGCAGAAAACAAATGTGCGTAAAATATGCCTCTTGAAACTGTCGTTTTGAAATATGGACGTCTTTTGAATTTTTTGGTCGATATACGACCCCAGGATTTGTTTTCAGGCCAGGTGTCATTTACAGGCCTGCACTTATTTTGAATATCAACTGACCATTAGCGCTGGGATTAAAGCTGCTGTTGTGTGAAACGGCCACAAGGTGGCAGCAGTTCTCCTTTACCAAATGTGGTTACTAGGACAACAGAGCCTCAATGCAAGTCGTGTTCTAGGTTGTAATTTAGAATGGAATGTGCCAGGAAAGAGCCCCTTAAGTTTGTCTCGCTACGTCTTGTTCGTGTTTTTAATTTAATTTTTATTTTTTATCACAGCAAGTTTGATTACAATGTTTGGCTTGTTGCAGGTGTGCAAGATGTGGTTCTTTTACACATATACATATGTCTGTTCCTCCTGGGATCCTTTTCCCATGTACGTTATGACAGAATGTTGAGTAGTCTTCTCTTGGTATTCCGTAGGTGTTTGGTGATTATATATTTCACCTGTGTTTGTGTATGTCTGTTAACCCCAATATCCTAATGTATCCAATCCTCACACCTTTCCATTGGTGAACCATAAGTTTGTTTAATGAATCTGTGATTGCCCTTCTCTGTGGAAATATCTTCACTGGTATCAATTTATCGGTAACACCTCCAAGTGATATCATACGATATGTGTCTTTCTCTTTCTGACTTACTGCAAGTCACGTGATTACCTCTAGACTCATCTACGGTGCTGCAAATGGCATTGTGTCCTTTTTTTCCTTGGCTAATATTCTGTCTGTACATGTACCAGTTCTTCTTTGTCCACTCATCTGTTGATGGACTTTTTGGTTGCTTCCATGTCATGGCTATTGTAATGCTGCGGCAATGCACATTTGCCTGCCTGTGTCTTTCCAATGCTGTCTTCTTAGGTTATAGGCCCAGGAGTGGGCCTGCTGGATCATATGGTAGCAAAATGTTTACCTTGTAGAGGCACCTCCATTCTGTTCTCATTAGTGGCTCTTACCAGGTTACGTCCCACTTAAAGTTGAGGTTATGCTCTTCTCCACAACACCTTCAGCGTTTATTGTTTGTAGTATTTTGGCTGATGTTTATTCTGACTAGTGTGAGCTGATACCACTTTGTGGTTGGATTTGCACGCGTCTCATAATCCCTTGAAATTGAGCTTTCTGGCATGTCCTTTTTTTCTTCAAACTGTGAGTACAGCTTACCTCTTCAAATTGTTTTCGTGAAGTATGTGTGACATTTAGAAATATTTTGGCCATTACCTCCCTCAAGACATTTTGAGGGCAGGTTTCATTTACAGCCCTCCAGTACTGGTGCATATGAAGTGACCCTTAGCACAGGTTTGAAGGCTGCTGTTGCAGGTAACGGCCATAGGGCGGCAGCATTTCTGCTTTTCCCAATCTGGTAACTAGGGAAACAGACCATCCTGGCAGTGGTGTTCCTCGGTTATATATTAGAGGGGAATGTGCCCCCAAATGGTGATGTCTCCTTACTTATGTTTGTTTTATGAATTGAATTTATATTTTTTTTATTGGAGTCATATTCCATTGTGTACATGGACCACTTCTTCTTTGTGCATTCCTCTGTGGATGGACATTTTCGTAGCTTCCAAGTGTTGGATAGGGTAGATATTGCTGGAGTGCAGGATTGCCAGCCTGTGTCTTTTTGTGTTTTTGCGGTACGTGGGCCTCTTGCTGCCGTGGACCCTCCCATTGCAGAGCACAGGCTGCGGACGCGCAGGCCCAGCAGGCATGGCTCACGGGACGAGCCGCTCCGCGGCATGTGGGATCTTCCCGAACCGGCGCATGAACCCGTGTCCCCTGCATTGGCAGGCGGACTCTCAACCACTGCGCCACCAGTGAAACCCAGCCTGTGTCTTTTTGATTCTCATCCCCTCAGGCGATAGGCCCAGCAGTGGGTACGCTTGATTGAATGGTACCTCAGTATTTACCTTTACAAGACACCCCATTTTTGTTTTCATTACTGGCTCTTACCATGTCCCACGTTGAACCAAGGGTAGGCATTTCTCCAAAACCCCATCAGCATTTATGGTTTGCAGAATTTTTGCTGATGGCCATTCTGACTGGTGTGAGCTGCTAGGATTGTGTAATTTGGATTTGCATATCTTTAATTATTCCTAATGTTCAGCCTTTTTCCATGCCTTTTTAAATTTCTGGTACAGAAAAACACGGAGAGTCCAATGAACCTCTTGAAATTGTCTTCTTGGATGGTTGCCCTCTTTTGAATTTTGGGGTCAATTTTCGACCCCAGGATTGTTTTTGAGGGCAGGTGTCCTTCACAAGCCTGCAATGAGTGTGAATATTTAGTGACCATTAGCACTGGGTTTAAAGCTGCTGTTGTGGAAATGGCCACAAGGCGGCAGCATTTCTCCATTCCCAAATCTGGTTACTAGGGCAGCAGAGCCTTTCTGGGACCAATGGAATACAGAAGAAGGCATCATTGAAGTCTAATACAGAATACCATGTCCTGGTGGATGGTAGAATGAGCAGCAGGGTGTAGGAATTAGGAACTACTGGATGTATATCCTCGGTGGCTTCACTGACTGTCTTGACATCCTTTACCAGGTCCCCAGCAGCCCACGGGGCTCCCGTCGTCAGGGCAATCCCAGGTTATGGAGCTCACCTGTGCAACTACCCAGCAGCCCATGGAGCTCTCTTGATCAGGCCCCTCCCAGGATATGGAGCTCCCCTGAGCAGATACCACGGCAGGGCTGGGCACACAGGAACCGTGCACATAGCCCTCATTGCAGAGTACCCCAGATGGCCTGTCACTCAGAGCTGACACAGAGCACCTCAGAGCAGGACTTGAACTAACAAACAGCAGCTCCGACAGGTCTGTGACACTGGGCATCACTCTGTGCGGCCTCCCTCTGCCTGGTCTTCCAGAGACTTCCACTGCAGCTGGGGCACCAGGCCTCTGTCTCCACCCATCACCCCTCCTCTCCCTGACTCCTGGGTTCCTCTCATTAGGAGAGGGTCTTCTTGAAGTTGTCTCCCACTCATGGGCCAGATAAAATGATTAGAAAACAATCCGGAGCTGCAGCCCCTTGTCTATCCTGACTCCCAGGAGCCCACACCTGTTCCTTGGACCTGGCCTGTTCAGCGAGGTCCATTTTCTGCAATGTGAGCCCATGAGGGGTGAGGATTGGCTGACCTGGGCTGCCTGACACTGCCAGCCAGCCCTCCCCAGGTGTGCCTGGGTTGAGGTCAATATAAACACCACTCCAGGCATCAAGAGCCCCTGCAGCTGTGCCTGATGCCATATTCTCTGCCCCGTCAGCAGTCTCGGGGCTGTGCTGGTGGGATGGAGTGAGGGGCCACGGCTTTGTGGGTGGCCCGGTGTGAGTGAGGCTCTGCTGGACTTTCTGCAGGAGTTGCCAGGCTGCCACCTGCTAAAGAAGACGATGTGTCACCCATACCTTCCGCTGGAATTTCTCCCCGGGCAGAGGTGAGGAAGGGAAAAAGCTGTTGGGTCTGGGACAGGAGGGGTATCTCAGGCAGGGAAATGGAAAACTTCCAGAAGAGTGCCCGGGGCCAGGACCATCTTGGCTGGCCTGCAGGCACCAAGTCAGCCTGCATGCTGTCGCTGGTGTGGCTTCACAGCCCTTCCTCGAGGCTTTCAAGTCCTTGTACATATTCAGGTGTTTTACTTGGGAAGGGTGGGAACAGTTCAGCAGCAGCTGGCCTGGGGCTCAGCTCACGTTTACTCACAGACGCCTCGGCACGGTCCCCCAGCTTTGCAATGAGGAAGCTCCTTGCGGGGGTGCTGCTGGCTGCATGGTAGATGATTCCCCACCTCTGACCATCTTTAGAATTGTTTACCACTGGAGCAAGTGCCCTGATAGGCTTTTCCTCTGAATAACTGGTGGGTTGTTTTTTTGTTGTTGTTGTTCAAGGTAGATTTGATTCCTCTTTTATGTATTTATAGATATAAGCATGGAAATAATTCATTCATATAAATACATCTGTGTGAAGGCAAGAACATATTTCTGTTTTATTTTTAAATTTTTTTTATTTTTTAAAATCTTGAAATTTAATTTTATTTATTTTTTATACAGCAGGTTATTATTAGTTATGTATTTTATACATATACATGTATACAGGACAATCCCAATCTCCCAACTCATCCCACCACCACCACCCCATGGCTTCCCCCCCTTGGTGTCCATACGTTTGTTCTCTACCTCTGTGTCTCTATTTCTGCCCTGCAAACCGGTTCATCTGTACCATTTTTCTAGGCTCCATATATATTTATTAATATACAATATTTGTTTTGCTCTTTCTGACCTACTTCACTCTGTATGACAGTCTCTAGATCCATCGACATCTCTACAAATGACCCAGTTTCATTCCTTTGTATGGCTGAGTAATATTCCATTTTATATATGTACCACATCTTTATCCATTCGTCTGTCTGTGGACATTTAGGTTGCTTCCATTACCTGGCTATTGTAAATAGTGCTGCAATGAACAATTTGGTGACTATGTCTTTTTGATTTATGGTTTTCTCTGGGTATATGCCCAGAAGTGGGGTTGCTGGATCATATGGGAATTCTATATTTAGTTTTTTAAGGAACTTCCATACTGTTCTCCATAGTGACTGTATCAATTTACATTCCCACCAATAGTGGAAGAGGGTTCCTTTTCTCCACACCCTCCCCAGCATTTGTTGTTTGTAGATTTTCTGATGATGCCCATTCTAACAGGTGTGTGGTGATACCTCATTGTAGTTTTGATTTGCATTTCTCTAATAATTAGTGATGTTGCGCAGCTTTCCATGTGCGTCTTGGCCATCTCTGTGTCTTCTTTGAAGAAATGTCTATTTAGATCTTCTACCCATTTTTGTATTGGGTTGTTTGTTTTTCAATATTAAGCTGCATGAGCTGTTTATATATATTGGAGATTAAACCTTTGTCCATTGATTCGTTTGCAAATATTTTCTCCCATTCTGAGGGTTGCCTTTTTCCATTCCCGTTTTTTAACAAAAAAAAGAAAGAAAGAAAAAGAAGCAGAACACAAATGTGCATAAAATATGCCTCTTGAAACTGTCGTTTTGAAATATGGACGTCTTTTGAATTTTTTGGTCGATATACGACCCCAGGATTTGTTTTCAGGCCAGGTGTCATTTACAGGCCTGCACTTATTTTGAATATCAACTGACCATTAGCGCTGGGATTAAAGCTGCTGTTGTGTGAAACGGCCACAAGGTGGCAGCAGTTCTCCTTTACCAAATGTGGTTACTAGGACACAGAGCCTCAATGCAAGTCGTGTTCTAGGTTGTAATTTAGAATGGAATGTGCCAGGAAAGAGCCCCTTAAGTTTGTCTCGCTACGTCTTGTTCGTGTTTTTAATTTAATTTTTATTTTTTATCACAGCAAGTTTGATTACAATGTTTGGCTTGTTGCAGGTGTGCAAGATGTGGTTCTTTTACACATATACATATGTCTGTTCCTCCTGGGATCCTTTTCCCATGTACGTTATGACAGAATGTTGAGTAGTCTTCTCTTGGTATTCCGTAGGTGTTTGGTGATTATATATTTCACCTGGGTTTGTGTATGTCTGTTAACCCCAATATCCTAATGTATCCAATCCTCACACCTTTCCATTGGTGAACCATAAGTTTGTTTAATGAATCTGTGATTGCCCTTCTCTGTGGAAATATCTTCACTGGTATCAATTTATCGGTAACACCTCCAAGTGATATCATACGATATGTGTCTTTCTCTTTCTGACTTACTGCAAGTCACGTGATTACCTCTAGACTCATCTACGGTGCTGCAAATGGCATTGTGTCCTTTTTTTCCTTGGCTAATATTCTGTCTGTACATGTACCAGTTCTTCTTTGTCCACTCATCTGTTGATGGACTTTTTGGTTGCTTCCATGTCATGGCTATTGTAATGCTGCGGCAATGCACATTTGCCTGCCTGTGTCTTTCCAATGCTGTCTTCTTAGGTTATAGGCCCAGGAGTGGGCCTGCTGGATCATATGGTAGCAAAATGTTTACCTTGTAGAGGCACCTCCATTCTGTTCTCATTAGTGGCTCTTACCAGGTTACGTCCCACTTAAAGTTGAGGTTATGCTCTTCTCCACAACACCTTCAGTGTTTATTGTTTGTAGTATCTTGGCTGATGTTTATTCTGACTAGTGTGAGCTGATACCACTTTGTGGTTGGATTTGCACGCGTCTCATAATCCCTTGAAATTGAGCTTTCTGGCATGTCCTTTTTTTCTTCAAACTGTGAGTACAGCTTACCTCTTCAAATTGTTTTCGTGAAGTATGTGTGACATTTAGAAATATTTTGGCCATTACCTCCCTCAAGACATTTTGAGGGCAGGTTTCATTTACAGCCCTCCAGTACTGGTGCATATGAAGTGACCCTTAGCACAGGTTTGAAGGCTGCTGTTGCAGGTAACGGCCATAGGGCGGCAGCATTTCTGCTTTTCCCAATCTGGTAACTAGGGAAACAGACCATCCTGGCAGTGGTGTTCCTCGGTTATATATTAGAGTGGAATGTGCCCCCAAAAGCTGATGTCTCCTTACTTATGTTTGTTTTATGAATTGAATTTATATTTTTTTAATTGGAGTCATATTCCATTGTGTACATGGACCACTTCTTCTTTGTGCATTCCTCTGTGGATGGACATTTTCGTAGCTTCCAAGTGTTGGATAGGGTAGATATTGCTGGAGTGCAGGATTGCCAGCCTGTGTCTTTTTGTGTTTTTGCGGTACGTGGGCCTCTTGCTGCCGTGGACCCTCCCATTGCAGAGCACAGGCTGCGGACGCGCAGGCCCAGCAGGCATGGCTCAAGGGACCAGCCGCTCCGCGGCATGTGGGATCTTCCCGAACCGGCGCATGAACCCGTGTCCCCTGCATTGGCAGGCGGGCTCTCAACCACTGCGCCACCAGTGAAACCCAGCCTGTGTCTTTTTGATTCTCATCCCCTCAGGCGATAGGCCCAGCAGTGGGTACGCTTGATTGAATGGTACCTCAGTATTTACCTTTACAAGACACCCCATTTTTGTTTTCATTACTGGCTCTTACCATGTCCCACGTTGAACCAAGGGTAGGCATTTCTCCAAAACCCCATCAGCATTTATGGTTTGAAGAATTTTTGCTGATGGCCATTCTGACTGGTGTGAGCTGCTAGGATTGTGTAATTTGGATTTGCATATCTTTAATTATTCCTAATGTTCAGCCTTTTTCCATGCCTTTTTAAATTTCTGGTACAGAAAAACACGGAGAGTCCAATGAACCTCTTGAAATTGTCTTCTTGGATGGTTGCCCTCTTTTGAATTTTGGGGTCAATTTTCGACCCCAGGATTGTTTTTGAGGGCAGGTGTCCTTCACAAGCCTGCAATGAGTGTGAATATTTAGTGACCATTAGCACTGGGTTTAAAGCTGCTGTTGTGGAAATGGCCACAAGGCGGCAGCATTTCTCCATTCCCAAATCTGGTTACTAGGGCAGCAGAGCCTTTCTGGGACCAATGGAATACAGAAGAAGGCATCATTGAAGTCTAATACAGAATACCATGTCCTGGTGGATGGTAGAATGAGCAGCAGGGTGTAGGAATTAGGAACTACTGGATGTATATCCTCGGTGGCTTCACTGACTGTCTTGACATCCTTTACCAGGTCCCCAGCAGCCCACGGGGCTCCCGTCGTCAGGGCAATCCCAGGTTATGGAGCTCACCTGCGCAACTACCCAGCAGCCCATGGGGCTCCCGTGGTCAGGCCCCTCCCAGGATATGGGGCTCACCTGGGCAGGTCCCCAGCAGCCCACGGGGCTCTCATGGTCAGGCCACTCCCAGGTTATGGAGCTCACCTGTGCAACTACCCAGCAGCCCATGGGGCTCTCGTGATCAGGCCCCTCCCAGGATATGGAGCTCCCCTGAGCAGATACCACGGCAGGGCTGGGCACACAGGAACCGTGCACATAGCCCTCATTGCAGAGTACCCCAGATGGCCTGTCACTCAGAGCTGACACAGAGCACCTCAGAGCAGGACTTGAACTAACAAACAGCAGCTCTGACAGGTCTGTGACACTGGGCATCACTCTGTGCGGCCTCCCTCTGCCTGGTCTTCCAGAGACTTCCACTGCAGCTGGGGCACCAGGCCTCTGTCTCCAACCATCACCCCTCCTCTCCCTGACTCCTGGGTTCCTCTCATTAGGAGAGGGTCTTCTTGAAGTTGTCTCCCACTCATGGGCCGGATAAAATGATTAGAAAACAATGCGGAGCTGCAGCCGCTTGTCTATCCTGACTCCCAGGAGCCCACACCTGTTCCTTGGACCTGGCCTGTTCAGCGAGGTCCATTTTCTGCAATGTGAGCCCATGAGGGGTGAGGATTGGCTGACCTGGGCAGCCTGACACTGCCAGCCAGCCCTCCCCAGGTGTGCCTGGGTTGAGGTCAATATAAACACCACTCCAGGCAGCAAGAGCCCCTGTAGCTGTGCCTGATGCCATATTCTCTGCCCCGTCAGCAGTCTTGGGGCTGTGCTGGTGGGATGGAGTGAGGGGCCACGGCTTTGTGGGTGGCCCGGTGTGAGTGAGGCTCTGCTGGACTTTCTGCAGGAGTTGCCAGGCTGCCACCTGCTAAAGAAGACGATGTGTCACCCATACCTTCCGCTGGAATTTCTCCCCGGGCAGAGGTGAGGAAGGGAAAAAGCTGTTGGGTCTGGGACAGGAGGAGTATCTCAGGCAGGGAAATGGAAAACTTCCAGAAGAGTGCCCAGGGCCAGGACCATCTTGGCTGGCCTGCAGGCACCAAGTCAGCCTGCATGCTGTCGCTGGTGTGGCTTCACAGCCCTTCCTCGAGGCTTTCAAGTCCTTGTACATATTCAGGTGTTTTACTTGGGAAGGGTGGGAACAGTTTAGCAGCAGCTGGCCTGGGGCTCAGCTCACGTTTACTCACAGACGCCTCGGCACGGTCCCCCAGCTTTGCAATGAGGAAGCTCCTTGCGGGGGGGCTGCTGGCTGCATGGTAGATGATTCCCCACCTCTGACCATCTTTAGAATTGTTTACCACTGGAGCAAGTGCCCTGATAGGGTTTTCCTCTGAATAACTGGTGGGTTGTTTTTTGTTTTGGTTCAAGGTAGATTTGATTCCTCTTTTATGTATTTATAGATATAAGCATGGAAATAATTCATTCATATAAATACATCTGTGTGAAGGCAAGAACATTTTTCTGTTTTATTTTTAAATTTTATTTATTTTTTAAAATCTTGAAATTTAATTTTATTTATTTTTTATACAGCAGGTTATTATTAGTTATGTATTTTATACATATACATGTATACAGGTCAATCCCAATCTCCCAACTCATCCCACCACCACCACCCCATGGCTTCCCCCCCTTGGTGTCCATACGTTTGTTCTCTACCTCTGTGTCTCTATTTCTGCCCTGCAAACCGGTTCATCTGTACCATTTTTCTAGGCTCCATATATATGCATTAATATACAATATTTGTTTTGCTCTTTCTGACCTACTTCACTCTGTATGACAGTCTCTAGATCCATCGACATCTCTACAAATGACCCAGTTTCATTCCTTTGTATGGCTGAGTAATATTCCATTTTATATATGTACCCCATCTTTATCCATTCGTCTGTCTGTGGACATTTAGGTTGCTTCCATTACCTGGCTATTGTAAATAGTGCTGCAATGAACAATTTGGTGACTATGTCTTTTTGAGTTATGGTTTTCTCTGGGTATATGCCCAGAAGTGGGATTGCTGGATCATATGGTAGTTCTATATTTAGTTTTTTAAGGAACTTCCATACTGTTCTCCATAGTGACTGTATCAATTTACATTCCCACCAATAGTGGAAGAGGGTTCCTTTTCTCCACACCCTCCCCAGCATTTGTTGTTTGTAGATTTTCTGATGATGCCCATTCTAACAGGTGTGTGGTGATACCTCATTGTAGTTTTGATTTGCATTTCTCTAATAATTAGTGATGTTGCGCAGCTTTCCATGTGCGTCTTGGCCATCTCTGTGTCTTCTTTGAAGAAATGTCTATTTAGATCTTCTACCCATTTTTGTATTGGGTTGTTTGTTTTTTGAATATTAAGCTGCATGAGCTGTTTATATATATTGGAGATTAAACCTTTGTCCATTGATTCGTTTGCAAATATTTTCTCCCATTCTGAGGGTTGCCTTTTTCCATTCCCGTTTTTTAACAAAAAAAAAGAAAGAAAGAAAAAGAAGCAGAACACAAATGTGCGTAAAATATGCCTCTTGAAACTGTCGTTTTGAAATATGGACGTCTTTTGAATTTTTTGGTCGATATACGACCCCAGGATTTGTTTTCAGGCCAGGTGTCATTTACAGGCCTGCAATTATTTTGAATATCAACTGACCATTAGCGCTGGGATTAAAGCTGCTGTTGTGTGAAACGGCCACAAGGTGGCAGCAGTTCTCCTTTACCAAATGTGGTTACTAGGACAACAGAGCCTCAATGCAAGTCGTGTTCTAGGTTGTAATTTAGAATGGAATGTGCCAGGAAAGAGCCCCTTAAGTTTGTCTCGCTACGTCTTGTTCGTGTTTTTAATTTAATTTTTATTTTTTATCACAGCAAGTTTGATTACAATGTTTGGCTTGTTGCAGGTGTGCCAGATGTGGTTCTTTTACACATATACATATGTCTGTTCCTCCTGGGATCCTTTTCCCATGTACGTTATGACAGAATGTTGAGTAGTCTTCTCTTGGTATTCCGTAGGTGTTTGGTGATTATATATTTCACCTGTGTTTGTGTATGTCTGTTAACCCCAATATCCTAATGTATCCAATCCTCACACCTTTCCATTGGTGAACCATAAGTTTGTTTAATGAATCTGTGATTGCCCTTCTCTGTGGAAATATCTTCACTGGTATCAATTTTTCGGTAACACCTCTAAGTGATATCATACGATATGTGTCTTTCTCTTTCTGACTTACTACAAGTCACGTGATTACCTCTAGACTCATCTACGGTGCTGCAAATGGCATTGTGTCCTTTTTTTCCTTGGCTAATATTCTGTCTGTACATGTACCAGTTCTTCTTTGTCCACTCATCTGTTGATGGACTTTTTGGTTGCTTCCATGTCATGGCTATTGTAATGCTGCGGCAATGCACATTTGCCTGCCTGTGTCTTTCCAATTCTGTCTTCTTAGGTTATAGGCCCAGGAGTGGGCCTGCTGGATCATATGGTAGCAAAATGTTTACCTTGTAGAGGCACCTCCATTCTGTTCTCATTAGTGGCTCTTACCAGGTTACGTCCCACTTAAAGTTGAGGTTATGCTCTTCTCCACAACACCTTCAGCGTTTATTGTTTGTAGTATTTTGGCTGATGTTTATTCTGACTAGTGAGCTGATACCACTTTGTGGTTGGATTTGCACGCGTCTCATAATCCCTTGAAATTGAGCTTTCTGGCATGTCCTTTTTTTCTTCAAACTGTGAGTACAGCTTACCTCTTCAAATTGTTTTCGTGAAGTATGTGTGACATTTAGAAATATTTTGGCCATTACCTCCCTCAAGACATTTTGAGGGCAGGTTTCATTTACAGCCCTCCAGTACTGGTGCATATGAAGTGACCCTTAGCACAGGTTTGAAGGCTGCTGTTGCAGGTAACGGCCAGAGGGCGGCAGCTTTTCTGCTTTTCCCAATCTGGTAACTAGGGAAACAGACCATCCTGGCAGTAGTGTTCCTCGGTTATATATTAGAGTGGAATGTGCCCCCAAAAGCTGATGTCTCCTTACTTATGTTTGTTTTATGAATTGAATTTATATTTTTTTTATTGGAGTCATATTCCATTGTGTACATGGACCACTTCTTCTTTGTGCATTCCTCTGTGGATGGACATTTTCGTAGCTTCCAAGTGTTGGATATGGTAGATATTGCTGGAGTGCAGGATTGCCAGCCTGTGTCTTTTTGTGTTTTTGCGGTACGTGGGCCTCTTGCTGCCGTGGACCCTCCCATTGCAGAGCACAGGCTGCGGACGCGCAGGCCCAGCAGGCATGGCTCACGGGTCCAGCCGCTCCGCTGCATGTGTGATCTTCCCGAACCGGCGCATGAACCCGTGTCCCCTGCATTGGCAGGCGGGCTCTCAACCACTGCGCCACCAGTGAAACCCAGCCTGTGTCTTTTTGATTCTCATCCCCTCAGGCGATAGGCCCAGCAGTGGGTACGCTTGATTGAATGGTACCTCAGTATTTACCTTTACAAGACACCCCATTTTTGTTTTCATTACTGGCTCTTACCATGTCCCACGTTGAACCAAGGGTAGGCATTTCTCCAAAACCCCATCAGCATTTATGGTTTGCAGAATTTTTGCTGATGGCCATTCTGACTGGTGTGAGCTGCTAGGATTGTGTAATTTGGATTTGCATATCTTTAATTATTCCTAATGTTCAGCCTTTTTCCATGCCTTTTTAAATTTCTGGTACAGAAAAACACGGAGAGTCCAATGAACCTCTTGAAATTGTCTTCTTGGATGGTTGCCCTCTTTTGAATTTTGGGGTCAATTTTCGACCCCAGGATTGTTTTTGAGGGCAGGTGTCCTTCACAAGCCTGCAATGAGTGTGAATATTTAGTGACCATTAGCACTGGGTTTAAAGCTGCTGTTGTGGAAATGGCCACAAGGCGGCAGCATTTCTCCATTCCCAAATCTGGTTACTAGGGCAGCAGAGCCTTTCTGGGACCAATGGAATACAGAAGAAGGCATCATTGAAGTCTAATACAGAATACCATGTCCTGGTGGATGGTAGAATGAGCAGCAGGTTGTAGGAATTAGGAACTACTGGATGTATATCCTCGGTGGCTTCACTGACTGTCTTGACATCCTTTACCAGGTCCCCAGCAGCCCACGGGGCTCCCGTCGTCAGGGCAATCCCAGGTTATGGAGCTCACCTGTGCAACTACCCAGCAGCCCATGGAGCTCCCGTGGTCAGGCCCCTCCCAGGATATGGGGCTCACCTGGGCAGGTCCCCAGCAGCCCACGGGGCTCTCATGGTCAGGCCACTCCCAGGTTATGGAGCTCACCTGTGCAACTACCCGGCAGCCCATGGGGCTCTCGTGATCAGGCCCCTCCCAGGATATGGAGCTCCCCTGAGCAGATACCACGGCAGGGCTGGGCACACAGGAACCGTGCACATAGCCCTCATTGCAGAGTACCCCAGATGGCCTGTCACTCAGAGCTGACACAGAGCACCTCAGAGCAGGACTTGAACTAACAAACAGCAGCTCCGACAGGTCTGTGACACTGGGCATCACTCTGTGCGGCCTCCCTCTGCCTGGTCTTCCAGAGACTTCCACTGCAGCTGGGGCACCAGGCCTCTGTCTCCACCCATCACCCCTCCTCTCCCTGACTCCTGGGTTCCTCTCATTAGGAGAGGGTCTTCTTGAAGTCGTCTCCCACTCATGGGCCAGATAAAATGATTAGAAAACAATCCGGAGCTGCAGCCCCTTGTCTATCCTGACTCCCAGGAGCCCACACTTGTTCCTTGGACATGGCCTGTTCAGCGACGTCCATTTTCTGCAATGTGAGCCCATGAGGGGTGAGGACTGGCTGACCTGGGCAGCCTGACACTGCCAGCCAGCCCTCCCCAGGTGTGCCTGGGTTGAGGTCAATATAAACACCACTCCAGGCAGCAAGAGCCCCTGCAGCTGTGCCTGATGCCATATTCTCTGCCCCGTCAGCAGTCTCGGGGCTGTGCTGGTGGGATGGAGTGAGGGGCCACGGCTTTGTGGGTGGCCCGGTGTGAGTGAGGCTCTGCTGGACTTTCTGCAGGAGTTGCCAGGCTGCCACCTGCTAAAGAAGACGATGTGTCACCCATACCTTCCGCTGGAATTTCTCCCCGGGCAGAGGTGAGGAAGGGAAAAAGCTGTTGGGTCTGGGACAGGAGGAGTATCTCAGGCAGGGAAATGGAAAGCTTCCAGAAGAGTGCCCGGGGCCAGGACCATCTTGGCTGGCCTGCAGGCACCAAGTCAGCCTGCATGCTGTCGCTGGTGTGGCTTCACAGCCCTTCCTCGAGGCTTTCAAGTCCTTGTACATATTCAGGTGTTTTACTTGGGAAGGGAGGGAACAGTTCAGCAGCAGCTGGCCTGGGGCTCAGCTCACGTTTACTCACAGACGCCTCGGCACGGTCCCCCAGCTTTGCAATGAGGAAGCTCCTTGCGGGGGGGCTGCTGGCTGCATGGTAGATGATTCCCCACCTCTGACCATCTTTAGAATTGTTTACCACTGGAGCAAGTGTCCTGATAGGGTTTTCCTCTGAATAACTGGTGGGTTGTTTTTTTTTTTTTTTTTGGTTCAAGGTAGATTTGATTCCTCTTTTATGTATTTATAGATATAAGCATGGAAATAATTCATTCATATAAATACATCTGTGTGAAGGCAAGAACATTTTTCTGTTTTATTTTTAAATTTTATTTATTTTTTAAAATCTTGAAATTTAATTTTATTTATTTTTTATACAGCAGGTTATTATTAGTTATGTATTTTATACATATACATGTATACAGGTCAATCCCAATCTCCCAACTCATCCCACCACCACCACCCCATGGCTTCCCCCCCTTGGTGTCCATACGTTTGTTCTCTACCTCTGTGTCTCTATTTCTGCCCTGCAAACCGGTTCATCTGTACCATTTTTCTAGGCTCCACATATATGCATTAATATACAATATTTGTTTTGCTCTTTCTGACCTACTTCACTCTGTATGACAGTCTCTAGATCCATCGACATCTCTACAAATGACCCAGTTTCATTCCTTTGTATGGCTGAGTAATATTCCATTTTATATATGTACCCCATCTTTATCCATTCGTCTGTCTGTGGACATTTAGGTTGCTTCCATTACCTGGCTATTGTAAATAGTGCTGCAATGAACAATTTGGTGACTATGTCTTTTTGATTTATGGTTTTCTCTGGGTATATGCCCAGAAGTGGGATTGCTGGATCATATGGTAGTTCTATATTTAGTTTTTTAAGGAACTTCCATACTGTTCTCCATAGTGACTGTATCAATTTACATTCCCACCAATAGTGGAAGAGGGTTCCTTTTCTCCACACCCTCCCCAGCATTTGTTGTTTGTAGATTTTCTGATGATGCCCATTCTAACAGGTGTGTGGTGATACCTCATTGTAGTTTTGATTTGCATTTCTCTAATAATTAGTGATGTTGCGCAGCTTTCCATGTGCGTCTTGGCCATCTCTGTGTCTTCTTTGAAGAAATGTCTATTTAGATCTTCTACCCATTTTTGTATTGGGTTGTTTGTCTTTTGAATATTAAGCTGCATGAGCTGTTTATATATATTGGAGATTAAACCTTTGTCCATTGATTCGTTTGCAAATATTTTCTCCCATTCTGAGGGTTGCCTTTTTCCATTCCCGTTTTTTAACAAAAAAAAAGAAAGAAAGAAAAAGAAGCAGAACACAAATGTGTGTAAAATATGCCTCTTGAAACTGTCGTTTTGAAATATGGACGTCTTTTGAATTTTTTGGTCGATATACGACCCCAGGATTTGTTTTCAGGCCAGGTGTCATTTACAGGCCTGCAATTATTTTGAATATCAACTGACCATTAGCGCTGGGATTAAAGCTGCTGTTGTGTGAAACGGCCACAAGGTGGCAGCAGTTCTCCTTTACCAAATGTGGTTACTAGGACAACAGAGCCTCAATGCAAGTCGTGTTCTAGGTTGTAATTTAGAATGGAATGTGCCAGGAAAGAGCCCCTTAAGTTTGTCTCGCTACGTCTTGTTCGTGTTTTTAATTTAATTTTTATTTTTTATCACAGCAAGTTTGATTACAATGTTTGGCTTGTTGCAGGTGTGCAAGATGTGGTTCTTTTACACATATACATATGTCTGTTCCTCCTGGGATCCTTTTCCCATGCACGTTATGACAGAATGTTGAGTAGTCTTCTCTTGGTATTCCGTAGGTGTTTGGTGATTATATATTTCACCTGTGTTTGTGTATGTCTGTTAACCCCAATATCCTAATGTATCCAATCCTCACACCTTTCCATTGGTGAACCATAAGTTTGTTTAATGAATCTGTGATTGCCCTTCTCTGTGGAAATATCTTCACTGGTATCAATTTTTCGGTAACACCTCCAAGTGATATCATACGATATGTGTCTCTCTCTTTCTGACTTACTACAAGTCACGTGATTACCTCTAGACTCATCTACGGTGCTGCAAATGGCATTGTGTCCTTTTTTTCCTTGGCTAATATTCTGTCTGTACATGTACCAGTTCTTCTTTGTCCACTCATCTGTTGATGGACTTTTTGGTTGCTTCCATGTCATGGCTATTGTAATGCTGCGGCAATGCACATTTGCCTGCCTGTGTCTTTCCAATTCTGTCTTCTTAGGTTATAGGCCCAGGAGTGGGCCTGCTGGATCATATGGTAGCAAAATGTTTACCTTGTAGAGGCACCTCCATTCTGTTCTCATTAGTGGCTCTTACCAGGTTACGTCCCCCTTAAAGTTGAGGTTATGCTCTTCTCCACAACACCTTCAGTGTTTATTGTTTGTAGTATTTTGGCTGATGTTTATTCTGACTAGTGTGAGCTGATACCACTTTGTGGTTGGATTTGCACGCGTCTCATAATCCCTTGAAATTGAGCTTTCTGGCATGTCCTTTTTTTCTTCAAACTGTGAGTACAGCTTACCTCTTCAAATTGTTTTCGTGAAGTATGTGTGACATTTAGAAATATTTTGGCCATTACCTCCCTCAAGACATTTTGAGGGCAGGTTTCATTTACAGCCCTCCAGTACTGGTGCATATGAAGTGACCCTTAGCACAGGTTTGAAGGCTGCTGTTGCAGGTAACGGCCAGAGGGCGGCAGCTTTTCTGCTTTTCCCAATCTGGTAACTAGGGAAACAGACCATCCTGGCAGTGGTGTTCCTCGGTTATATATTAGAGTGGAATGTGCCCCCAAAAGCTGATGTCTCCTTACTTATGTTTGTTTTATGAATTGAATTTATATATTTTTTATTGGAGTCATATTCCATTGTGTACCTGGACCACTTCTTCTTTGTGCATTCCTCTGTGGATGGACATTTTCGTAGCTTCCAAGTGTTGGATATGGTAGATATTGCTGGAGTGCAGGATTGCCAGCCTGTGTCTTTTTGTGTTTTTGCGGTACGTGGGCCTCTTGCTGCCGTGGACCCTCCCATTGCAGAGCACAGGCTGCGGACGCGCAGGCCCAGCAGGCATGGCTCACGGGTCCAGCCGCTCCGCGGCATGTGGGATCTTCCCGAACCGGCGCATGAACCCGTGTCCCCTGCATTGGCAGGCGGGCTCTCAACCACTGCGCCACCAGTGAAACCCAGCCTGTGTCTTTTTGATTCTCATCCCCTCAGGCGATAGGCCCAGCAGTGGGTACGCTTGATTGAATGGTAGCTCAGTATTTACCTTTACAAGACACCCCATTTTTGTTTTCATTACTGGCTCTTACCATGTCCCACGTTGAACCAAGGGTAGGCATTTCTCCAAAACCCCATCAGCATTTATGGTTTGCAGAATTTTTGCTGATGGCCATTCTGACTGGTGTGAGCTGCTAGGATTGTGTAATTTGGATTTGCATATCTTTAATTATTCCTAATGTTCAGCCTTTTTCCATGCCTTTTTAAATTTCTGGTACAGAAAAACACGGAGAGTCCAATGAACCTCTTGAAATTGTCTTCTTGGATGGTTGCCCTCTTTTGAATTTTGGGGTCAATTTTCGACCCCAGGATTGTTTTTGAGGGCAGGTGTCCTTCACAAGCCTGCAATGAGTGTGAATATTTAGTGACCATTAGCACTGGGTTTAAAGCTGCTGTTGTGGAAATGGCCACAAGGCGGCAGCATTTCTCCATTCCCAAATCTGGTTACTAGGGCAGCAGAGCCTTTCTGGGACCAATGGAATACAGAAGAAGGCATCATTGAAGTCTAATACAGAATACCATGTCCTGGTGGATGGTAGAATGAGCAGCAGGGTGTAGGAATTAGGAACTACTGGATGTATATCCTCGGTGGCTTCACTGACTGTCTTGACATCCTTTACCAGGTCCCCAGCAGCCCATGGGGCTCCCGTCGTCAGGGCAATCCCAGGTTATGGAGCTCACCTGCGCAACTACCCAGCAGCCCATGGGGCTCCCGTGGTCAGGCCCCTCCCAGGATATGGGGCTCACCTGGGCAGGTCCCCAGCAGCCCACGGGGCTCTCATGGTCAGGCCACTCCCAGGTTATGGAGCTCACCTGTGCAACTACCCGGCAGCCCATGGGGCTCTCGTGATCAGGCCCCTCCCAGGATATGGAGCTCCCCTGAGCAGATACCACGGCAGGGCTGGGCACACAGGAACCGTGCACATAGCCCTCATTGCAGAGTACCCCAGATGGCCTGTCACTCAGAGCTGACACAGAGCACCTCAGAGCAGGACTTGAACTAACAAACAGCAGCTCCGACAGGTCTGTGACACTGGGCATCACTCTGTGCGGCCTCCCTCTGCCTGGTCTTCCAGAGACTTCCACTGCAGCTGGGGCACCAGGCCTCTGTCTCCACCCATCACCCCTCCTCTCCCTGACTCCTGGGTTCCTCTCATTAGGAGAGGGTCTTCTTGAAGTTGTCTCCCACTCATGGGCCAGATAAAATGATTAGAAAACAATGCGGAGCTGCAGCCCCTTGTCTATCCTGACTCCCAGGAGCCCACACCTGTTCCTTGGACCTGGCCTGTTCAGCGAGGTCCATTTTCTGCAATGTGAGCCCATGAGGGGTGAGGATTGGCTGACCTGGGCAGCCTGACACTGCCAGCCAGCCCTCCCCAGGTGTGCCTGGGTTGAGGTCAATATAAACACCACTCCAGGCAGCAAGAGCCCCTGCAGCTGTGCCTGATGCCATATTCTCTGCCCCGTCAGCAGTCTCGGGGCTGTGCTGGTGGGATGGAGTGAGGGGCCACGGCTTTGTGGGTGGCCCGGTGTGAGTGAGGCTCTGCTGGACTTTCTGCAGGAGTTGCCAGGCTGCCACCTGCTAAAGAAGACGATGTGTCACCCATACCTTCCGCTGGAATTTCTCCCCGGGCAGAGGTGAGGAAGGGAAAAAGCTGTTGGGTCTGGGACAGGAGGAGTATCTCAGGCAGGGAAATGGAAAGCTTCCAGAAGAGTGCCCGGGGCCAGGACCATCTTGGCTGGCCTGCAGGCACCAAGTCAGCCTGCATGCTGTCGCTGGTGTGGCTTCACAGCCCTTCCTCGAGGCTTTCAAGTCCTTGTACATATTCAGGTGTTTTACTTGGGAAGGGTGGGAACAGTTCAGCAGCAGCTGGCCTGGGGCTCAGCTCACGTTTACTCACAGATGCCTCGGCACGGTCCCCCAGCTTTGCAATGAGGAAGCTCCTTGCGGGGGGGCTGCTGGCTGCATGGTAGATGATTCCCCACCTCTGACCATCTTTAGAATTGTTTACCACTGGAGCAAGTGCCCTGATAGGGTTTTCCTCTGAATAACTGGTGGGTTGTTTTTTGTTTTGGTTCAAGGTAGATTTGATTCCTCTTTTATGTATTTATAGATATAAGCATGGAAATAATTCATTCATATAAATACATCTGTGTGAAGGCAAGAACATTTTTCTGTTTTATTTTTAAATTTTATTTATTTTTTAAAATCTTGAAATTTAATTTTATTTATTTTTTATACAGCAGGTTATTATTAGTTATGTATTTTATACATATACATGTATACAGGTCAATCCCAATCTCCCAACTCATCCCACCACCACCACCCCATGGCTTCCCCCCCTTGGTGTCCATACGTTTGTTCTCTACCTCTGTGTCTCTATTTCTGCCCTGCAAACCGGTTCATCTGTACCATTTTTCTAGGCTCCATATATATGCATTAATATACAATATTTGTTTTGCTCTTTCTGACCTACTTCACTCTGTATGACAGTCTCTAGATCCATCGACATCTCTACAAATGACCCAGTTTCATTCCTTTGTATGGCTGAGTAATATTCCATTTTATATATGTACCCCATCTTTATCCATTCGTCTGTCTGTGGACATTTAGGTTGCTTCCATTACCTGGCTATTGTAAATAGTGCTGCAATGAACAATTTGGTGACTATGTCTTTTTGATTTATGGTTTTCTCTGGGTATATGCCCAGAAGTGGGGTTGCTGGATCATATGGGAATTCTATATTTAGTTTTTTAAGGAACTTCCATACTGTTCTCCATAGTGACTGTATCAATTTACATTCCCAACAATAGTGGAAGACGGTTCCTTTTCTCCACACCCTCCCCAGCATTTGTTGTTTGTAGATTTTCTGATGATGCCCATTCTAACAGGTGTGTGGTGATACCTCATTGTAGTTTTGATTTGCATTTCTCTAATAATTAGTGATGTTGCACAGCTTTCCATGTGCGTCTTGGCCATCTCTGTGTCTTCTTTGAAGAAATGTCTATTTAGATCTTCTACCCATTTTTGTATTGGGTTGTTTGTTTTTTGAATATTAAGCTGCATGAGCTGTTTATATATATTGGAGATTAAACCTTTGTCCATTGATTCGTTTGCAAATATTTTCTCCCATTCTGAGGGTTGCCTTTTTCCATTCCCGTTTTTTAACAAAAAAAAAAGAAAGAAAGAAAAAGAAGCAGAAAACAAATGTGCGTAAAATATGCCTCTTGAAACTGTCGTTTTGAAATATGGACGTCTTTTGAATTTTTTGGTCGATATACGACCCCAGGATTTGTTTTCAGGCCAGGTGTCATTTACAGGCCTGCACTTATTTTGAATATCAACTGACCATTAGCGCTGGGATTAAAGCTGCTGTTGTGTGAAACGGCCACAAGGTGGCAGCAGTTCTCCTTTACCAAATGTGGTTACTAGGACAACAGAGCCTCAATGCAAGTCGTGTTCTAGGTTGTAATTTAGAATGGAATGTGCCAGGAAAGAGCCCCTTAAGTTTGTCTCGCTACGTCTTGTTCGTGTTTTTAATTTAATTTTTATTTTTTATCACAGCAAGTTTGATTACAATGTTTGGCTTGTTGCAGGTGTGCAAGATGTGGTTCTTTTACACATATACATATGTCTGTTCCTCCTGGGATCCTTTTCCCATGTACGTTATGACAGAATGTTGAGTAGTCTTCTCTTGGTATTCCGTAGGTGTTTGGTGATTATATATTTCACCTGTGTTTGTGTATGTCTGTTAACCCCAATATCCTAATGTATCCAATCCTCACACCTTTCCATTGGTGAACCATAAGTTTGTTTAATGAATCTGTGATTGCCCTTCTCTGTGGAAATATCTTCACTGGTATCAATTTATCGGTAACACCTCCAAGTGATATCATACGATATGTGTCTTTCTCTTTCTGACTTACTGCAAGTCACGTGATTACCTCTAGACTCATCTACGGTGCTGCAAATGGCATTGTGTCCTTTTTTTCCTTGGCTAATATTCTGTCTGTACATGTACCAGTTCTTCTTTGTCCACTCATCTGTTGATGGACTTTTTGGTTGCTTCCATGTCATGGCTATTGTAATGCTGCGGCAATGCACATTTGCCTGCCTGTGTCTTTCCAATGCTGTCTTCTTAGGTTATAGGCCCAGGAGTGGGCCTGCTGGACCATATGGTAGCAAAATGTTTACCTTGTAGAGGCACCTCCATTCTGTTCTCATTAGTGGCTCTTACCAGGTTACGTCCCACTTAAAGTTGAGGTTATGTTCTTCTCCACAACACCTTCAGTGTTTATTGTTTGTAGTATTTTGGCTGATGTTTATTCTGACTAGTGTGAGCTGATACCACTTTGTGGTTGGATTTGCACGCGTCTCATAATCCCTTGAAATTGAGCTTTCTGGCATGTCCTTTTTTTCTTCAAACTGTGAGTACAGCTTACCTCTTCAAATTGTTTTCGTGAAGTATGTGTGACATTTAGAAATATTTTGGCCATTACCTCCCTCAAGACATTTTGAGGGCAGGTTTCATTTACAGCCCTCCAGTACTGGTGCATATGAAGTGACCCTTAGCACAGGTTTGAAGGCTGCTGTTGCAGGTAACGGCCATAGGGCGGCAGCATTTCTGCTTTTCCCAATCTGGTAACTAGGGAAACAGACCATCCTGGCAGTGGTGTTCCTCGGTTATATATTAGAGGGGAATGTGCCCCCAAAAGCTGATGTCTCCTTACTTATGTTTGTTTTATGAATTGAATTTATATTTTTTTTATTGGAGTCATATTCCATTGTGTACATGGACCACTTCTTCTTTGTGCATTCCTCTGTGGATGGACATTTTCGTAGCTTCCAAGTGTTGGATAGGGTAGATATTGCTGGAGTGCAGGATTGCCAGCCTGTGTCTTTTTGTGTTTTTGCGGTACGTGGGCCTCTTGCTGCCGTGGACCCTCCCATTGCAGAGCACAGGCTGCGGACGCGCAGGCCCAGCAGGCATGGCTCACGGGACCAGCCGCTCCGCGGCATGTGGGATCTTCCCGAACCGGCGCATGAACCCGTGTCCCCTGCATTGGCAGGCGGACTCTCAACCACTGCGCCACCAGTGAAACCCAGCCTGTGTCTTTTTGATTCTCATCCCCTCAGGCGATAGGCCCAGCAGTGGGTACGCTTGATTGAATGGTACCTCAGTATTTACCTTTACAAGACACCCCATTTTTGTTTTCATTACTGGCTCTTACCATGTCCCACGTTGAACCAAGGGTAGGCATTTCTCCAAAACCCCATCAGCATTTATGGTTTGCAGAATTTTTGCTGATGGCCATT
Organism: Mesoplodon mirus; assembly: GCF_964341445.2. NCBI lineage: Eukaryota > Metazoa > Chordata > Mammalia > Artiodactyla > Ziphiidae > Mesoplodon > Mesoplodon mirus. Next base: position 51,485,723 of record NC_138984.1, read on the forward strand.
CTGACTGGTGTGAGCTGCTAGGATTGTGTAATTTGGATTTGCATATCTTTAATTATTCCTAATGTTCAGCCTTTTTCCATGCCTTTTTAAATTTCTGGTACAGAAAAACACGGAGAGTCCAATGAACCTCTTGAAATTGTCTTCTTGGATGGTTGCCCTCTTTTGAATTTTGGGGTCAATTTTCGACCCCAGGATTGTTTTTGAGGGCAGGTGTCCTTCACAAGCCTGCAATGAGTGTGAATATTTAGTGACCATTAGCACTGGGTTTAAAGCTGCTGTTGTGGAAATGGCCACAAGGCGGCAGCATTTCTCCATTCCCAAATCTGGTTACTAGGGCAGCAGAGCCTTTCTGGGACCAATGGAATACAGAAGAAGGCATCATTGAAGTCTAATACAGAATACCATGTCCTGGTGGATGGTAGAATGAGCAGCAGGGTGTAGGAATTAGGAACTACTGGATGTATATCCTCGGTGGCTTCACTGACTGTCTTGACATCCTTTACCAGGTCCCCAGCAGCCCACGGGGCTCCCGTCGTCAGGGCAATCCCAGGTTATGGAGCTCACCTGTGCAACTACCCGGCAGCCCATGGGGCTCTCGTGATCAGGCCCCTCCCAGGATATGGAGCTCCCCTGAGCAGATACCACGGCAGGGCTGGGCACACAGGAACCGTGCACATAGCCCTCATTGCAGAGTACCCCAGATGGCCTGTCACTCAGAGCTGACACAGAGCACCTCAGAGCAGGGCTTGAACTAACAAACAGCAGCTCCGACAGGTCTGTGACACTGGGCATCACTCTGTGCGGCCTCCCTCTGCCTGGTCTTCCAGAGACTTCCACTGCAGCTGGGGCACCAGGCCTCTGTCTCCACCCATCACCCCTCCTCTCCCTGACTCCTGGGTTCCTCTCATTAGGAGAGGGTCTTCTTGAAGTTGTCTCCCACTCATGGGCCAGATAAAATGATTAGAAAACAATCCGGAGCTGCAGCCCCTTGTCTATCCTGACTCCCAGGAGCCCACACCTGTTCCTTGGACCTGGCCTGTTCAGCGAGGTCCATTTTCTGCAATGTGAGCCCATGAGGGGTGAGGATTGGCTGACCTGGGCAGCCTGACACTGCCAGCCAGCCCTCCCCAGGTGTGCCTGGGTTGAGGTCAATATAAACACCACTCCAGGCAGCAAGAGCCCCTGCAGCTGTGCCTGATGCCATATTCTCTGCCCCGTCAGCAGTCTCGGGGCTGTGCTGGTAGGATGGAGTGAGGGGCCACGGCTTTGTGGGTGGCCCGGTGTGAGTGAGGCTCTGCTGGACTTTCTGCAGGAGTTGCCAGGCTGCCACCTGCTAAAGAAGACGATGTGTCACCCATACCTTCCGCTGGAATTTCTCCCCGGGCAGAGGTGAGGAAGGGAAAAAGCTGTTGGGTCTGGGACAGGAGGGGTATCTCAGGCAGGGAAATGGAAAACTTCCAGAAGAGTGCCCGGGGCCAGGACCATCTTGGCTGGCCTGCAGGCACCAAGTCAGCCTGCATGCTGTCGCTGGTGTGGCTTCACAGCCCTTCCTCGAGGCTTTCAAGTCCTTGTACATATTCAGGTGTTTTACTTGGGAAGGGTGGGAACAGTTCAGCAGCAGCTGGCCTGGGGCTCAGCTCACGTTTACTCACAGACGCCTCGGCACGGTCCCCCAGCTTTGCAATGAGGAAGCTCCTTGCGGGGGTGCTGCTGGCTGCATGGTAGATGATTCCCCACCTCTGACCATCTTTAGAATTGTTTACCACTGGAGCAAGTGCCCTGATAGTGTTTTCCTCTGAATAACTGGTGGGTTGTTTTTTTGTTGTTGTTGTTCAAGGTAGATTTGATTCCTCTTTTATGTATTTATAGATATAAGCATGGAAATAATTCATTCATATAAATACATCTGTGTGAAGGCAAGAACATATTTCTGTTTTATTTTTAAATTTTGTTTATTTTTTAAAATCTTGAAATTTAATTTTATTTATTTTTTATACAGCAGGTTATTATTAGTTATGTATTTTATACATATGCATGTATACAGGACAATCCCAATCTCCCAACTCATCCCACCACCACCACCCCATGGCTTCCCCCCCTTGGTGTCCATACGTTTGTTCTCTACCTCTGTGTCTCTATTTCTGCCCTGCAAACCGGTTCATCTGTACCATTTTTCTAGGCTCCATATATATGCATTAATATACAATATTTGTTTTGCTCTTTCTGACCTACTTCACTCTGTATGACAGTCTCTAGATCCATCGACATCTCTACAAATGACCCAGTTTCATTCCTTTGTATGGCTGAGTAATATTCCATTTTATATATGTACCCCATCTTTATCCATTCGTCTGTCTGTGGACATTTAGGTTGCTTCCATTACCTGGCTATTGTAAATAGTGCTGCAATGAACAATTTGGTGACTATGTCTTTTTGATTTATGGTTTTCTCTGGGTATATGCCCAGAAGTGGGGTTGCTGGATCATATGGGAATTCTATATTTAGTTTTTTAAGGAACTTCCATACTGTTCTCCATAGTGACTGTATCAATTTACATTCCCCCCAATAGTGGAAGAGGGTTCCTTTTCTCCACACCCTCCCCAGCATTAGTTGTTTGTAGATTTTCTGATGATGCCCATTCTAACAGGTGTGTGGTGATACCTCATTGTAGTTTTGATTTGCATTTCTCTAATAATTAGTGATGTTGCGCAGCTTTCCATGTGCGTCTTGGCCATCTCTGTGTCTTCTTTGAAGAAATGTCTATTTAGATCTTCTACCCATTTTTGTATTGGGTTGTTTGTTTTTCAATATTAAGCTGCATGAGCTGTTTATATATATTGGAGATTAAACCTTTGTCCATTGATTCGTTTGCAAATATTTTCTCCCATTCTGAGGGTTGCCTTTTTCCATTCCCGTTTTTTAACAAAAAAAAGAAAGAAAGAAAAAGAAGCAGAACACAAATGTGCATAAAATATGCCTCTTGAAACTGTCGTTTTGAAATATGGACGTCTTTTGAATTTTTTGGTCGATATACGACCCCAGGATTTGTTTTCAGGCCAGGTGTCATTTACAGGCCTGCACTTATTTTGAATATCAACTGACCATTAGCGCTGGGATTAAAGCTGCTGTTGTGTGAAACGGCCACAAGGTGGCAGCAGTTCTCCTTTACCAAATGTGGTTACTAGGACAACAGAGCCTCAATGCAAGTCGTGTTCTAGGTTGTAATTTAGAATGGAATGTGCCAGGAAAGAGCCCCTTAAGTTTGTCTCGCTACGTCTTGTTCGTGTTTTTAATTTAATTTTTATTTTTTATCACAGCAAGTTTGATTACAATGTTTGGCTTGTTGCAGGTGTGCAAGATGTGGTTCTTTTACACATATACATATGTCTGTTCCTCCTGGGATCCTTTTCCCATGTACGTTATGACAGAATGTTGAGTAGTCTTCTCTTGGTATTCCGTAGGTGTTTGGTGATTATATATTTCACCTGTGTTTGTGTATGTCTGTTAACCCCAATATCCTAATGTATCCAATCCTCACACCTTTCCATTGGTGAACCATAAGTTTGTTTAATGAATCTGTGATTGCCCTTCTCTGTGGAAATATCTTCACTGGTATCAATTTATCGGTAACACCTCCAAGTGATATCATACGATATGTGTCTTTCTCTTTCTGACTTACTGCAAGTCACGTGATTACCTCTAGACTCATCTACGGTGCTGCAAATGGCATTGTGTCCTTTTTTTCCTTGGCTAATATTCTGTCTGTACATGTACCAGTTCTTCTTTGTCCACTCATCTGTTGATGGACTTTTTGGTTGCTTCCATGTCATGGCTATTGTAATGCTGCGGCAATGCACATTTGCCTGCCTGTGTCTTTCCAATGCTGTCTTCTTAGGTTATAGGCCCAGGAGTGGGCCTGCTGGACCATATGGTAGCAAAATGTTTACCTTGTAGAGGCACCTCCATTCTGTTCTCATTAGTGGCTCTTACCAGGTTACGTCCCACTTAAAGTTGAGGTTATGTTCTTCTCCACAACACCTTCAGTGTTTATTGTTTGTAGTATTTTGGCTGATGTTTATTCTGACTAGTGTGAGCTGATACCACTTTGTGGTTGGATTTGCACGCGTCTCATAATCCCTTGAAATTGAGCTTTCTGGCATGTCCTTTTTTTCTTCAAACTGTGAGTACAGCTTACCTCTTCAAATTGTTTTCGTGAAGTATGTGTGACATTTAGAAATATTTTGGCCATTACCTCCCTCAAGACATTTTGAGGGCAGGTTTCATTTACAGCCCTCCAGTACTGGTGCATATGAAGTGACCCTTAGCACAGGTTTGAAGGCTGCTGTTGCAGGTAACGGCCATAGGGCGGCAGCATTTCTGCTTTTCCCAATCTGGTAACTAGGGAAACAGACCATCCTGGCAGTGGTGTTCCTCGGTTATATATTAGAGGGGAATGTGCCCCCAAAAGCTGATGTCTCCTTACTTATGTTTGTTTTATGAATTGAATTTATATTTTTTTTATTGGAGTCATATTCCATTGTGTACATGGACCACTTCTTCTTTGTGCATTCCTCTGTGGATGGACATTTTCGTAGCTTCCAAGTGTTGGATAGGGTAGATATTGCTGGAGTGCAGGATTGCCAGCCTGTGTCTTTTTGTGTTTTTGCGGTACGTGGGCCTCTTGCTGCCGTGGACCCTCCCATTGCAGAGCACAGGCTGCGGACGCGCAGGCCCAGCAGGCATGGCTCACGGGACCAGCCGCTCCGCGGCATGTGGGATCTTCCCGAACCGGCGCATGAACCCGTGTCCCCTGCATTGGCAGGCGGACTCTCAACCACTGCGCCACCAGTGAAACCCAGCCTGTGTCTTTTTGATTCTCATCCCCTCAGGCGATAGGCCCAGCAGTGGGTACGCTTGATTGAATGGTACCTCAGTATTTACCTTTACAAGACACCCCATTTTTGTTTTCATTACTGGCTCTTACCATGTCCCACGTTGAACCAAGGGTAGGCATTTCTCCAAAACCCCATCAGCATTTATGGTTTGCAGAATTTTTGCTGATGGCCATTCTGACTGGTGTGAGCTGCTAGGATTGTGTAATTTGGATTTGCATATCTTTAATTATTCCTAATGTTCAGCCTTTTTCCATGCCTTTTTAAATTTCTGGTACAGAAAAACACGGAGAGTCCAATGAACCTCTTGAAATTGTCTTCTTGGATGGTTGCCCTCTTTTGAATTTTGGGGTCAATTTTCGACCCCAGGATTGTTTTTGAGGGCAGGTGTCCTTCACAAGCCTGCAATGAGTGTGAATATTTAGTGACCATTAGCACTGGGTTTAAAGCTGCTGTTGTGGAAATGGCCACAAGGCGGCAGCATTTCTCCATTCCCAAATCTGGTTACTAGGGCAGCAGAGCCTTTCTGGGACCAATGGAATACAGAAGAAGGCATCATTGAAGTCTAATACAGAATACCATGTCCTGGTGGATGGTAGAATGAGCAGCAGGGTGTAGGAATTAGGAACTACTGGATGTATATCCTCGGTGGCTTCACTGACTGTCTTGACATCCTTTACCAGGTCCCCAGCAGCCCACGGGGCTCCCGTCGTCAGGGCAATCCCAGGTTATGGAGCTCACCTGTGCAACTACCCAGCAGCCCATGGGGCTCTCGTGATCAGGCCCCTCCCAGGATATGGAGCTCCCCTGAGCAGATACCACGGCAGGGCTGGGCACACAGGAACCGTGCACATAGCCCTCATTGCAGAGTACCCCAGATGGCCTGTCACTCAGAGCTGACACAGAGCACCTCAGAGCAGGGCTTGAACTAACAAACAGCAGCTCCGACAGGTCTGTGACACTGGGCATCACTCTGTGCGGCCTCCCTCTGCCTGGTCTTCCAGAGACTTCCACTGCAGCTGGGGCACCAGGCCTCTGTCTCCACCCATCACCCCTCCTCTCCCTGACTCCTGGGTTCCTCTCATTAGGAGAGGGTCTTCTTGAAGTTGTCTCCCACTCATGGGCCAGATAAAATGATTAGAAAACAATCCGGAGCTGCAGCCCCTTGTCTATCCTGACTCCCAGGAGCCCACACCTGTTCCTTGGACCTGGCCTGTTCAGCGAGGTCCATTTTCTGCAATGTGAGCCCATGAGGGGTGAGGATTGGCTGACCTGGGCAGCCTGACACTGCCAGCCAGCCCTCCCCAGGTGTGCCTGGGTTGAGGTCAATATAAACACCACTCCAGGCAGCAAGAGCCCCTGCAGCTGTGCCTGATGCCATATTCTCTGCCCCGTCAGCAGTCTCGGGGCTGTGCTGGTAGGATGGAGTGAGGGGCCACGGCTTTGTGGGTGGCCCGGTGTGAGTGAGGCTCTGCTGGACTTTCTGCAGGAGTTGCCAGGCTGCCACCTGCTAAAGAAGACGATGTGTCACCCATACCTTCCGCTGGAATTTCTCCCCGGGCAGAGGTGAGGAAGGGAAAAAGCTGTTGGGTCTGGGACAGGAGGGGTATCTCAGGCAGGGAAATGGAAAACTTCCAGAAGAGTGCCCGGGGCCAGGACCATCTTGGCTGGCCTGCAGGCACCAAGTCAGCCTGCATGCTGTCGCTGGTGTGGCTTCACAGCCCTTCCTCGAGGCTTTCAAGTCCTTGTACATATTCAGGTGTTTTACTTGGGAAGGGTGGGAACAGTTCAGCAGCAGCTGGCCTGGGGCTCAGCTCACGTTTACTCACAGACGCCTCGGCACGGTCCCCCAGCTTTGCAATGAGGAAGCTCCTTGCGGGGGTGCTGCTGGCTGCATGGTAGATGATTCCCCACCTCTGACCATCTTTAGAATTGTTTACCACTGGAGCAAGTGCCCTGATAGTGTTTTCCTCTGAATAACTGGTGGGTTGTTTTTTTGTTGTTGTTGTTCAAGGTAGATTTGATTCCTCTTTTATGTATTTATAGATATAAGCATGGAAATAATTCATTCATATAAATACATCTGTGTGAAGGCAAGAACATATTTCTGTTTTATTTTTAAATTTTGTTTATTTTTTAAAATCTTGAAATTTAATTTTATTTATTTTTTATACAGCAGGTTATTATTAGTTATGTATTTTATACATATGCATGTATACAGGACAATCCCAATCTCCCAACTCATCCCACCACCACCACCCCATGGCTTCCCCCCCTTGGTGTCCATACGTTTGTTCTCTACCTCTGTGTCTCTATTTCTGCCCTGCAAACCGGTTCATCTGTACCATTTTTCTAGGCTCCATATATATGCATTAATATACAATATTTGTTTTGCTCTTTCTGACCTACTTCACTCTGTATGACAGTCTCTAGATCCATCGACATCTCTACAAATGACCCAGTTTCATTCCTTTGTATGGCTGAGTAATATTCCATTTTATATATGTACCCCATCTTTATCCATTCGTCTGTCTGTGGACATTTAGGTTGCTTCCATTACCTGGCTATTGTAAATAGTGCTGCAATGAACAATTTGGTGACTATGTCTTTTTGATTTATGGTTTTCTCTGGGTATATGCCCAGAAGTGGGGTTGCTGGATCATATGGGAATTCTATATTTAGTTTTTTAAGGAACTTCCATACTGTTCTCCATAGTGACTGTATCAATTTACATTCCCCCCAATAGTGGAAGAGGGTTCCTTTTCTCCACACCCTCCCCAGCATTAGTTGTTTGTAGATTTTCTGATGATGCCCATTCTAACAGGTGTGTGGTGATACCTCATTGTAGTTTTGATTTGCATTTCTCTAATAATTAGTGATGTTGCGCAGCTTTCCATGTGCGTCTTGGCCATCTCTGTGTCTTCTTTGAAGAAATGTCTATTTAGATCTTCTACCCATTTTTGTATTGGGTTGTTTGTTTTTCAATATTAAGCTGCATGAGCTGTTTATATATATTGGAGATTAAACCTTTGTCCATTGATTCGTTTGCAAATATTTTCTCCCATTCTGAGGGTTGCCTTTTTCCATTCCCGTTTTTTAACAAAAAAAAGAAAGAAAGAAAAAGAAGCAGAACACAAATGTGCATAAAATATGCCTCTTGAAACTGTCGTTTTGAAATATGGACGTCTTTTGAATTTTTTGGTCGATATACGACCCCAGGATTTGTTTTCAGGCCAGGTGTCATTTACAGGCCTGCACTTATTTTGAATATCAACTGACCATTAGCGCTGGGATTAAAGCTGCTGTTGTGTGAAACGGCCACAAGGTGGCAGCAGTTCTCCTTTACCAAATGTGGTTACTAGGACACAGAGCCTCAATGCAAGTCGTGTTCTAGGTTGTAATTTAGAATGGAATGTGCCAGGAAAGAGCCCCTTAAGTTTGTCTCGCTACGTCTTGTTCGTGTTTTTAATTTAATTTTTATTTTTTATCACAGCAAGTTTGATTACAATGTTTGGCTTGTTGCAGGTGTGCAAGATGTGGTTCTTTTACACATATACATATGTCTGTTCCTCCTGGGATCCTTTTCCCATGTACGTTATGACAGAATGTTGAGTAGTCTTCTCTTGGTATTCCGTAGGTGTTTGGTGATTATATATTTCACCTGGGTTTGTGTATGTCTGTTAACCCCAATATCCTAATGTATCCAATCCTCACACCTTTCCATTGGTGAACCATAAGTTTGTTTAATGAATCTGTGATTGCCCTTCTCTGTGGAAATATCTTCACTGGTATCAATTTATCGGTAACACCTCCAAGTGATATCATACGATATGTGTCTTTCTCTTTCTGACTTACTGCAAGTCACGTGATTACCTCTAGACTCATCTACGGTGCTGCAAATGGCATTGTGTCCTTTTTTTCCTTGGCTAATATTCTGTCTGTACATGTACCAGTTCTTCTTTGTCCACTCATCTGTTGATGGACTTTTTGGTTGCTTCCATGTCATGGCTATTGTAATGCTGCGGCAATGCACATTTGCCTGCCTGTGTCTTTCCAATTCTGTCTTCTTAGGTTATAGGCCCAGGAGTGGGCCTGCTGGATCATATGGTAGCAAAATGTTTACCTTGTAGAGGCACCTCCATTCTGTTCTCATTAGTGGCTCTTACCAGGTTACGTCCCACTTAAAGTTGAGGTTATGCTCTTCTCCACAACACCTTCAGTGTTTATTGTTTGTAGTATTTTGGCTGATGTTTATTCTGACTAGTGTGAGCTGATACCACTTTGTGGTTGGATTTGCACGCGTCTCATAATCCCTTGAAATTGAGCTTTCTGGCATGTACTTTTTTTCTTCAAACTGTGAGTACAGCTTACCTCTTCAAATTGTTTTCGTGAAGTATGTGTGACATTTAGAAATATTTTGGCCATTACCTCCCTCAAGACATTTTGAGGGCAGGTTTCATTTACAGCCCTCCAGTACTGGTGCATATGAAGTGACCCTTAGCACAGGTTTGAAGGCTGCTGTTGCAGGTAACGGCCATAGGGCGGCAGCATTTCTGCTTTTCCCAATCTGGTAACTAGGGAAACAGACCATCCTGGCAGTGGTGTTCCTCGGTTATATATTAGAGGGGAATGTGCCCCCAAAAGCTGATGTCTCCTTACTTATGTTTGCTTTATGAATTGAATTTATATTTTTTTTATTGGAGTCATATTCCATTGTGTACATGGACCACTTCTTCTTTGTGCATTCCTCTGTGGATGGACATTTTCGTAGCTTCCAAGTGTTGGATAGGGTAGATATTGCTGGAGTGCAGGATTGCCAGCCTGTGTCTTTTTGTGTTTTTGCGGTACGTGGGCCTCTTGCTGCCGTGGACCCTCCCATTGCAGAGCACAGGCTGCGGACGCGCAGGCCCAGCAGGCATGGCTCACGGGACCAGCCGCTCCGCGGCATGTGGGATCTTCCCGAACCGGCGCATGAACCCGTGTCCCCTGCATTGGCAGGCGGGCTCTCAACCACTGCGCCACCAGTGAAACCCAGCCTGTGTCTTTTTGATTCTCATCCCCTCAGGCGATAGGCCCAGCAGTGGGTACGCTTGATTGAATGGTACCTCAGTATTTACCTTTACAAGACACCCCATTTTTGTTTTCATTACTGGCTCTTACCATGTCCCACGTTGAACCAAGGGTAGGCATTTCTCCAAAACCCCATCAGCATTTATGGTTTGCAGAATTTTTGCTGATGGCCATTCTGACTGGTGTGAGCTGCTAGGATTGTGTAATTTGGATTTGCATATCTTTAATTATTCCTAATGTTCAGCCTTTTTCCATGCCTTTTTAAATTTCTGGTACAGAAAAACACGGAGAGTCCAATGAACCTCTTGAAATTGTCTTCTTGGATGGTTGCCCTCTTTTGAATTTTGGGGTCAATTTTCGACCCCAGGATTGTTTTTGAGGGCAGGTGTCCTTCACAAGCCTGCAATGAGTGTGAATATTTAGTGACCATTAGCACTGGGTTTAAAGCTGCTGTTGTGGAAATGGCCACAAGGCGGCAGCATTTCTCCATTCCCAAATCTGGTTACTAGGGCAGCAGAGCCTTTCTGGGACCAATGGAATACAGAAGAAGGCATCATTGAAGTCTAATACAGAATACCATGTCCTGGTGGATGGTAGAATGAGCAGCAGGGTGTAGGAATTAGGAACTACTGGATGTATATCCTCGGTGGCTTCACTGACTGTCTTGACATCCTTTACCAGGTCCCCAGCAGCCCACGGGGCTCCCGTCGTCAGGGCAATCCCAGGTTATGGAGCTCACCTGCGCAACTACCCAGCAGCCCATGGGGCTCCCGTGGTCAGGCCCCTCCCAGGATATGGGGCTCACCTGGGCAGGTCCCCAGCAGCCCACGGGGCTCTCATGGTCAGGCCACTCCCAGGTTATGGAGCTCACCTGTGCAACTACCCGGCAGCCCATGGGGCTCTCGTGATCAGGCCCCTCCCAGGATATGGAGCTCCCCTGAGCAGATACCACGGCAGGGCTGGGCACACAGGAACCGTGCACATAGCCCTCATTGCAGAGTACCCCAGATGGCCTGTCACTCAGAGCTGACACAGAGCACCTCAGAGCAGGGCTTGAACTAACAAACAGCAGCTCCGACAGGTCTGTGACACTGGGCATCACTCTGTGCGGCCTCCCTCTGCCTGGTCTTCCAGAGACTTCCACTGCAGCTGGGGCACCAGGCCTCTGTCTCCACCCATCACCCCTCCTCTCCCTGACTCCTGGGTTCCTCTCATTAGGAGAGGGTCTTCTTGAAGTTGTCTCCCACTCATGGGCCAGATAAAATGATTAGAAAACAATCCGGAGCTGCAGCCCCTTGTCTATCCTGACTCCCAGGAGCCCACACCTGTTCCTTGGACCTGGCCTGTTCAGCGAGGTCCATTTTCTGCAATGTGAGCCCATGAGGGGTGAGGATTGGCTGACCTGGGCAGCCTGACACTGCCAGCCAGCCCTCCCCAGGTGTGCCTGGGTTGAGGTCAATATAAACACCACTCCAGGCAGCAAGAGCCCCTGCAGCTGTGCCTGATGCCATATTCTCTGCCCCGTCAGCAGTCTCGGGGCTGTGCTGGTGGGATGGAGTGAGGGGCCACGGCTTTGTGGGTGGCCCGGTGTGAGTGAGGCTCTGCTGGACTTTCTGCAGGAGTTGCCAGGCTGCCACCTGCTAAAGAAGACGATGTGTCACCCATACCTTCCACTGGAATTTCTCCCCGGGCAGAGGTGAGGAAGGGAAAAAGCTGTTGGGTCTGGGACAGGAGGGGTATCTCAGGCAGGGAAATGGAAAACTTCCAGAAGAGTGCCCGGGGCCAGGACCATCTTGGCTGGCCTGCAGGCACCAAGTCAGCCTGCATGCTGTCGCTGGTGTGGCTTCACAGCCCTTCCTCGAGGCTTTCAAGTCCTTGTACATATTCAGGTGTTTTACTTGGGAAGGGTGGGAACAGTTCAGCAGCAGCTGGCCTGGGGCTCAGCTCACGTTTACTCACAGACGCCTCGGCACGGTCCCCCAGCTTTGCAATGAGGAAGCTCCTTGCGGGGGTGCTGCTGGCTGCATGGTAGATGATTCCCCACCTCTGACCATCTTTAGAATTGTTTACCACTGGAGCAAGTGCCCTGATAGGGTTTTCCTCTGAATAACTGGTGGGTTGTTTTTTGTTTTGGTTCAAGGTAGATTTGATTCCTCTTTTATGTATTTATAGATATAAGCATGGAAATAATTCATTCATATAAATACATCTGTGTGAAGGCAAGAACATTTTTCTGTTTTATTTTTAAATTTTATTTATTTTTTAAAATCTTGAAATTTAATTTTATTTATTTTTTATACAGCAGGTTATTATTAGTTATGTATTTTATACATATACATGTATACAGGTCAATCCCAATCTCCCAACTCATCCCACCACCACCACCCCATGGCTTCCCCCCCTTGGTGTCCATACGTTTGTTCTCTACCTCTGTGTCTCTATTTCTGCCCTGCAAACCGGTTCATCTGTACCATTTTTCTAGGCTCCACATATATGCATTAATATACAATATTTGTTTTGCTCTTTCTGACCTACTTCACTCTGTATGACAGTCTCTAGATCCATCGACATCTCTACAAATGACCCAGTTTCATTCCTTTGTATGGCTGAGTAATATTCCATTTTATATATGTACCACATCTTTATCCATTCGTCTGTCTGTGGACATTTAGGTTGCTTCCATTACCTGGCTATTGTAAATAGTGCTGCAATGAACAATTTGGTGACTATGTCTTTTTGATTTATGGTTTTCTCTGGGTATATGCCCAGAAGTGGGATTGCTGGATCATATGGGAATTCTATATTTAGTTTTTTAAGGAACTTCCATACTGTTCTCCATAGTGACTGTATCAATTTACATTCCCACCAATAGTGGAACAGGGTTCCTTTTCTCCACACCCTCCCCAGCATTTGTTGTTTGTAGATTTTCTGATGATGCCCATTCTAACAGGTGTGTGGTGATACCTCATTGTAGTTTTGATTTGCATTTCTCTAATAATTATTGATGTTGCGCAGCTTTCCATGTGCGTCTTGGCCATCTCTGTGTCTTCTTTGAAGAAATGTCTATTTAGATCTTCTACCCATTTTTGTATTGGGTTGTTTGTTTTTTGAACATTAAGCTGCATGAGCTGTTTATATATATTGGAGATTAAACCTTTGTCCATTGATTCGTTTGCAAATATTTTCTCCCATTCTGAGGGTTGCCTTTTTCCATTCCCGTTTTTTAACAAAAAAAAAAGAAAGAAAGAAAAAGAAGCAGAAAACAAATGTGCGTAAAATATGCCTCTTGAAACTGTCGTTTTGAAATATGGACGTCTTTTGAATTTTTTGGTCGATATACGACCCCAGGATTTGTTTTCAGGCCAGGTGTCATTTACAGGCCTGCACTTATTTTGAATATCAACTGACCATTAGCGCTGGGATTAAAGCTGCTGTTGTGTGAAACGGCCACAAGGTGGCAGCAGTTCTCCTTTACCAAATGTGGTTACTAGGACACAGAGCCTCAATGCAAGTCGTGTTCTAGGTTGTAATTTAGAATGGAATGTGCCAGGAAAGAGCCCCTTAAGTTTGTCTCGCTACGTCTTGTTCATGTTTTTAATTTAATTTTTATTTTTTATCACAGCAAGTTTGATTACAATGTTTGGCTTGTTGCAGGTGTGCAAGATGTGGTTCTTTTACACATATACATATGTCTGTTCCTCCTGGGATCCTTTTCCCATGTACGTTATGACAGAATGTTGAGTAGTCTTCTCTTGGTATTCCGTAGGTGTTTGGTGATTATATATTTCACCAGTGTTTGTATATGTCTGTTAACCCCAATATCCTAATGTATCCAATCCTCACACCTTTCCATTGGTGAACCATAAGTTTGTTTAATGAATCTGTGATTGCCCTTCTCTGTGGAAATATCTTCACTGGTATCAATTTTTCGGTAACACCTCCAAGTGATATCATACGATATGTGTCTTTCTCTTTCTGACATACTGCAAGTCACGTGATTACCTCTAGACTCATCTACGGTGCTGCAAATGGCATTGTGTCCTTTTTTTCCTTGGCTAATATTCTGTCTGTACATGTACCAGTTCTTCTTTGTCCACTCATCTGTTGATGGACTTTTTGGTTGCTTCCATGTCATGGCTATTGTAATGCTGCGGCAATGCACTTTTGCCTGCCTGTGTCTTTCCAATGCTGTCTTCTTAGGTTATAGGCCCAGGAGTGGGCCTGCTGGATCATATGGTAGCAAAATGTTTACCTTGTAGAGGCACCTCCATTCTGTTCTCATTAGTGGCTCTTACCAGGTTACGTCCCACTTAAAGTTGAGGTTATGCTCTTCTCCACAACACCTTCAGCGTTTATTATTTGTAGTATTTTGGCTGATGTTTATTCTGACTAGTGTGAGCTGATACCACTTTGTGGTTGGATTTGCACGCATCTCATAATCCCTTGAAATTGAGCTTTCTGGCATGTCCTTTTCTTCTTCAAACTGTGAGTACAGCTTACCTCTTCAAATTGTTTTCGTGAAGTATGTGTGACATTTAGAAATATTTTGGCCATTACCTCCCTCAAGACATTTTGAGGGCAGGTTTCATTTACAGCCCTCCAGTACTGGTGCATATGAAGTGACCCTTAGCACAGGTTTGAAGGCTGCTGTTGCAGGTAACGGCCAGAGGGCGGCAGCATTTCTGCTTTTCCCAATCTGGTAACTAGGGAAACAGACCATCCTGGCAGTGGTGTTCCTCGGTTATATATTAGAGTGGAATGTGCCCCCAAAAGCTGATGTCTCCTTACTTATGTTTGTTTTATGAATTGAATTTATATTTTTTTTCTTGGAGTCATATTCCATTGTGTACATGGACCACTTCTTCTTTGTGCATTCCTCTGTGGATGGACATTTTCGTAGCTTCCAAGTGTTGGATATGGTAGATATTGCTGGAGTGCAGGATTGCCAGCCTGTGTCTGTGTTTTTGCGGTACGTGGGCCTCTTGCTGCCGTGGACCCTCCCATTGCAGAGCACAGGCTGCGGACGCGCAGGCCCAGCAGGCATGGCTCACGGGACCAGCCGCTCCGCGGCATGTGGGATCTTCCCGAACCGGCGCATGAACCCGTGTCCCCTGCATTGGCAGGCGGGCTCTCAACCACTGCGCCACCAGTGAAACCCAGCCTGTGTCTTTTTGATTCTCATCCCCTCAGGTGATAGGCCCAGCAGTGGGTACGCTTGATTGAATGGTACCTCAGTATTTACCTTTACAAGACACCCCATTTTTGTTTTCATTACTGGCTCTTACCATGTCCCACGTTGAACCAAGGGTAGGCATTTCTCCAAAACCCCATCAGCATTTATGGTTTGCAGAATTTTTGCTGATGGCCATTCTGACTGGTGTGAGCTGCTAGGATTGTGTAATTTGGATTTGCATATCTTTAATTATTCCTAATGTTCAGCCTTTTTCCATGCCTTTTTAAATTTCTGGTACAGAAAAACACGGAGAGTCCAATGAACCTCTTGAAATTGTCTTCTTGGATGGTTGCCCTCTTTTGAATTTTGGGGTCAATTTTCGACCCCAGGATTGTTTTTGAGGGCAGGTGTCCTTCACAAGCCTGCAATGAGTGTGAATATTTAGTGACCATTAGCACTGGGTTTAAAGCTGCTGTTGTGGAAATGGCCACAAGGCGGCAGCATTTCTCCATTCCCAAATCTGGTTACTAGGGCAGCAGAGCCTTTCTGGGACCAATGGAATACAGAAGAAGGCATCATTGAAGTCTAATACAGAATACCATGTCCTGGTGGATGGTAGAATGAGCAGCAGGGTGTAGGAATTAGGAACTACTGGATGTATATCCTCGGTGGCTTCACTGACTGTCTTGACATCCTTTACCAGGTCCCCAGCAGCCCACGGGGCTCCCGTCGTCAGGGCAATCCCAGGTTATGGAGCTCACCTGCGCAACTACCCAGCAGCCCATGGGGCTCCCGTGGTCAGGCCCCTCCCAGGATATGGGGCTCACCTGGGCAGGTCCCCAGCAGCCCACGGGGCTCTCATGGTCAGGCCACTCCCAGGTTATGGAGCTCACCTGTGCAACTACCCGGCAGCCCATGGGGCTCTCGTGATCAGGCCCCTCCCAGGATATGGAGCTCCCCTGAGCAGATACCACGGCAGGGCTGGGCACACAGGAACCGTGCACATAGCCCTCATTGCAGAGTACCCCAGATGGCCTGTCACTCAGAGCTGACACAGAGCACCTCAGAGCAGGACTTGAACTAACAAACAGCAGCTCCGACAGGTCTGTGACACTGGGCATCACTCTGTGCGGCCTCCCTCTGCCTGGTCTTCCAGAGACTTCCACTGCAGCTGGGGCACCAGGCCTCTGTCTCCACCCATCACCCCTCCTCTCCCTGACTCCTGGGTTCCTCTCATTAGGAGAGGGTCTTCTTGAAGTTGTCTCCCACTCATGGGCCAGATAAAATGATTAGAAAACAATGCGGAGCTGCAGCCCCTTGTCTATCCTGACTCCCAGGAGCCCACACCTGTTCCTTGGACCTGGCCTGTTCAGCGAGGTCCATTTTCTGCAATGTGAGCCCATGAGGGGTGAGGATTGGCTGACCTGGGCAGCCTGACACTGCCAGCCAGCCCTCCCCAGGTGTGCCTGGGTTGAGGTCAATATAAACACCACTCCAGGCAGCAAGAGCCCCTGCAGCTGTGCCTGATGCCATATTCTCTGCCCCGTCAGCAGTCTCGGGGCTGTGCTGGTGGGATGGAGTGAGGGGCCACGGCTTTGTGGGTGGCCCGGTGTGAGTGAGGCTCTGCTGGACTTTCTGCAGGAGTTGCCAGGCTGCCACCTGCTAAAGAAGACGATGTGTCACCCATACCTTCCGCTGGAATTTCTCCCCGGGCAGAGGTGAGGAAGGGAAAAAGCTGTTGGGTCTGGGACAGGAGGGGTATCTCAGGCAGGGAAATGGAAAACTTCCAGAAGAGTGCCCGGGGCCAGGACCATCTTGGCTGGCCTGCAGGCACCAAGTCAGCCTGCATGCTGTCGCTGGTGTGGCTTCACAGCCCTTCCTCGAGGCTTTCAAGTCCTTGTACATATTCAGGTGTTTTACTTGGGAAGGGTGGGAACAGTTCAGCAGCAGCTGGCCTGGGGCTCAGCTCACGTTTACTCACAGACGCCTCGGCACGGTCCCCCAGCTTTGCAATGAGGAAGCTCCTTGCGGGGGTGCTGCTGGCTGCATGGTAGATGATTCCCCACCTCTGACCATCTTTAGAATTGTTTACCACTGGAGCAAGTGCCCTGATAGGGTTTTCCTCTGAATAACTGGTGGGTTGTTTTTTGTTTTGGTTCAAGGTAGATTTGATTCCTCTTTTATGTATTTATAGATATAAGCATGGAAATAATTCATTCATATAAATACATCTGTGTGAAGGCAAGAACATTTTTCTGTTTTATTTTTAAATTTTATTTATTTTTTAAAATCTTGAAATTTAATTTTATTTATTTTTTATACAGCAGGTTATTATTAGTTATGTATTTTATACATATACATGTATACAGGTCAATCCCAATCTCCCAACTCATCCCACCACCACCACCCCATGGCTTCCCCCCCTTGGTGTCCATACGTTTGTTCTCTACCTCTGTGTCTCTATTTCTGCCCTGCAAACCGGTTCATCTGTACCATTTTTCTAGGCTCCACATATATGCATTAATATACAATATTTGTTTTGCTCTTTCTGACCTACTTCACTCTGTATGACAGTCTCTAGATCCATCGACATCTCTACAAATGACCCAGTTTCATTCCTTTGTATGGCTGAGTAATATTCCATTTTATATATGTACCACATCTTTATCCATTCGTCTGTCTGTGGACATTTAGGTTGCTTCCATTACCTGGCTATTGTAAATAGTGCTGCAATGAACAATTTGGTGACTATGTCTTTTTGATTTATGGTTTTCTCTGGGTATATGCCCAGAAGTGGGATTGCTGGATCATATGGGAATTCTATATTTAGTTTTTTAAGGAACTTCCATACTGTTCTCCATAGTGACTGTATCAATTTACATTCCCACCAATAGTGGAACAGGGTTCCTTTTCTCCACACCCTCCCCAGCATTTGTTGTTTGTAGATTTTCTGATGATGCCCATTCTAACAGGTGTGTGGTGATACCTCATTGTAGTTTTGATTTGCATTTCTCTAATAATTATTGATGTTGCGCAGCTTTCCATGTGCGTCTTGGCCATCTCTGTGTCTTCTTTGAAGAAATGTCTATTTAGATCTTCTACCCATTTTTGTATTGGGTTGTTTGTTTTTTGAACATTAAGCTGCATGAGCTGTTTATATATATTGGAGATTAAACCTTTGTCCATTGATTCGTTTGCAAATATTTTCTCCCATTCTGAGGGTTGCCTTTTTCCATTCCCGTTTTTTAACAAAAAAAAAAGAAAGAAAGAAAAAGAAGCAGAAAACAAATGTGCGTAAAATATGCCTCTTGAAACTGTCGTTTTGAAATATGGACGTCTTTTGAATTTTTTGGTCGATATACGACCCCAGGATTTGTTTTCAGGCCAGGTGTCATTTACAGGCCTGCACTTATTTTGAATATCAACTGACCATTAGCGCTGGGATTAAAGCTGCTGTTGTGTGAAACGGCCACAAGGTGGCAGCAGTTCTCCTTTACCAAATGTGGTTACTAGGACACAGAGCCTCAATGCAAGTCGTGTTCTAGGTTGTAATTTAGAATGGAATGTGCCAGGAAAGAGCCCCTTAAGTTTGTCTCGCTACGTCTTGTTCATGTTTTTAATTTAATTTTTATTTTTTATCACAGCAAGTTTGATTACAATGTTTGGCTTGTTGCAGGTGTGCAAGATGTGGTTCTTTTACACATATACATATGTCTGTTCCTCCTGGGATCCTTTTCCCATGTACGTTATGACAGAATGTTGAGTAGTCTTCTCTTGGTATTCCGTAGGTGTTTGGTGATTATATATTTCACCAGTGTTTGTATATGTCTGTTAACCCCAATATCCTAATGTATCCAATCCTCACACCTTTCCATTGGTGAACCATAAGTTTGTTTAATGAATCTGTGATTGCCCTTCTCTGTGGAAATATCTTCACTGGTATCAATTTTTCGGTAACACCTCCAAGTGATATCATACGATATGTGTCTTTCTCTTTCTGACATACTGCAAGTCACGTGATTACCTCTAGACTCATCTACGGTGCTGCAAATGGCATTGTGTCCTTTTTTTCCTTGGCTAATATTCTGTCTGTACATGTACCAGTTCTTCTTTGTCCACTCATCTGTTGATGGACTTTTTGGTTGCTTCCATGTCATGGCTATTGTAATGCTGCGGCAATGCACTTTTGCCTGCCTGTGTCTTTCCAATGCTGTCTTCTTAGGTTATAGGCCCAGGAGTGGGCCTGCTGGATCATATGGTAGCAAAATGTTTACCTTGTAGAGGCACCTCCATTCTGTTCTCATTAGTGGCTCTTACCAGGTTACGTCCCACTTAAAGTTGAGGTTATGCTCTTCTCCACAACACCTTCAGCGTTTATTATTTGTAGTATTTTGGCTGATGTTTATTCTGACTAGTGTGAGCTGATACCACTTTGTGGTTGGATTTGCACGCATCTCATAATCCCTTGAAATTGAGCTTTCTGGCATGTCCTTTTCTTCTTCAAACTGTGAGTACAGCTTACCTCTTCAAATTGTTTTCGTGAAGTATGTGTGACATTTAGAAATATTTTGGCCATTACCTCCCTCAAGACATTTTGAGGGCAGGTTTCATTTACAGCCCTCCAGTACTGGTGCATATGAAGTGACCCTTAGCACAGGTTTGAAGGCTGCTGTTGCAGGTAACGGCCAGAGGGCGGCAGCATTTCTGCTTTTCCCAATCTGGTAACTAGGGAAACAGACCATCCTGGCAGTGGTGTTCCTCGGTTATATATTAGAGTGGAATGTGCCCCCAAAAGCTGATGTCTCCTTACTTATGTTTGTTTTATGAATTGAATTTATATTTTTTTTCTTGGAGTCATATTCCATTGTGTACATGGACCACTTCTTCTTTGTGCATTCCTCTGTGGATGGACATTTTCGTAGCTTCCAAGTGTTGGATATGGTAGATATTGCTGGAGTGCAGGATTGCCAGCCTGTGTCTGTGTTTTTGCGGTACGTGGGCCTCTTGCTGCCGTGGACCCTCCCATTGCAGAGCACAGGCTGCGGACGCGCAGGCCCAGCAGGCATGGCTCACGGGACCAGCCGCTCCGCGGCATGTGGGATCTTCCCGAACCGGCGCATGAACCCGTGTCCCCTGCATTGGCAGGCGGGCTCTCAACCACTGCGCCACCAGTGAAACCCAGCCTGTGTCTTTTTGATTCTCATCCCCTCAGGTGATAGGCCCAGCAGTGGGTACGCTTGATTGAATGGTACCTCAGTATTTACCTTTACAAGACACCCCATTTTTGTTTTCATTACTGGCTCTTACCATGTCCCACGTTGAACCAAGGGTAGGCATTTCTCCAAAACCCCATCAGCATTTATGGTTTGCAGAATTTTTGCTGATGGCCATTCTGACTGGTGTGAGCTGCTAGGATTGTGTAATTTGGATTTGCATATCTTTAATTATTCCTAATGTTCAGCCTTTTTCCATGCCTTTTTAAATTTCTGGTACAGAAAAACACGGAGAGTCCAATGAACCTCTTGAAATTGTCTTCTTGGATGGTTGCCCTCTTTTGAATTTTGGGGTCAATTTTCGACCCCAGGATTGTTTTTGAGGGCAGGTGTCCTTCACAAGCCTGCAATGAGTGTGAATATTTAGTGACCATTAGCACTGGGTTTAAAGCTGCTGTTGTGGAAATGGCCACAAGGCGGCAGCATTTCTCCATTCCCAAATCTGGTTACTAGGGCAGCAGAGCCTTTCTGGGACCAATGGAATACAGAAGAAGGCATCATTGAAGTCTAATACAGAATACCATGTCCTGGTGGATGGTAGAATGAGCAGCAGGGTGTAGGAATTAGGAACTACTGGATGTATATCCTCGGTGGCTTCACTGACTGTCTTGACATCCTTTACCAGGTCCCCAGCAGCCCACGGGGCTCCCGTCGTCAGGGCAATCCCAGGTTATGGAGCTCACCTGCGCAACTACCCAGCAGCCCATGGGGCTCCCGTGGTCAGGCCCCTCCCAGGATATGGGGCTCACCTGGGCAGGTCCCCAGCAGCCCACGGGGCTCTCATGGTCAGGCCACTCCCAGGTTATGGAGCTCACCTGTGCAACTACCCGGCAGCCCATGGGGCTCTCGTGATCAGGCCCCTCCCAGGATATGGAGCTCCCCTGAGCAGATACCACGGCAGGGCTGGGCACACAGGAACCGTGCACATAGCCCTCATTGCAGAGTACCCCAGATGGCCTGTCACTCAGAGCTGACACAGAGCACCTCAGAGCAGGACTTGAACTAACAAACAGCAGCTCCGACAGGTCTGTGACACTGGGCATCACTCTGTGCGGCCTCCCTCTGCCTGGTCTTCCAGAGACTTCCACTGCAGCTGGGGCACCAGGCCTCTGTCTCCACCCATCACCCCTCCTCTCCCTGACTCCTGGGTTCCTCTCATTAGGAGAGGGTCTTCTTGAAGTTGTCTCCCACTCATGGGCCAGATAAAATGATTAGAAAACAATGCGGAGCTGCAGCCCCTTGTCTATCCTGACTCCCAGGAGCCCACACCTGTTCCTTGGACCTGGCCTGTTCAGCGAGGTCCATTTTCTGCAATGTGAGCCCATGAGGGGTGAGGATTGGCTGACCTGGGCCGCCTGACACTGCCAGCCAGCCCTCCCCAGGTGTGCCTGGGTTGAGGTCAATATAAACACCACTCCAGGCAGCAAGAGCCCCTGCAGCTGTGCCTGATGCCATATTCTCTGCCCCGTCAGCAGTCTCGGGGCTGTGCTGGTGGGATGGAGTGAGGGGCCACGGCTTTGTGGGTGGCCCGGTGTGAGTGAGGCTCTGCTGGACTTTCTGCAGGAGTTGCCAGGCTGCCACCTGCTAAAGAAGACGATGTGTCACCCATACCTTCCGCTGGAATTTCTCCCCGGGCAGAGGTGAGGAAGGGAAAAAGCTGTTGGGTCTGGGACAGGAGGGGTATCTCAGGCAGGGAAATGGAAAACTTCCAGAAGAGTGCCCGGGGCCAGGACCATCTTGGCTGGCCTGCAGGCACCAAGTCAGCCTGCATGCTGTCGCTGGTGTGGCTTCACAGCCCTTCCTCGAGGCTTTCAAGTCCTTGTACATATTCAGGTGTTTTACTTGGGAAGGGTGGGAACAGTTCAGCAGCAGCTGGCCTGGGGCTCAGCTCACGTTTACTCACAGACGCCTCGGCACGGTCCCCCAGCTTTGCAATGAGGAAGCTCCTTGCGGGGGTGCTGCTGGCTGCATGGTAGATGATTCCCCACCTCTGACCATCTTTAGAATTGTTTACCACTGGAGCAAGTGCCCTGATAGGGTTTTCCTCTGAATAACTGGTGGGTTGTTTTTTGTTTTGGTTCAAGGTAGATTTGATTCCTCTTTTATGTATTTATAGATATAAGCATGGAAATAATTCATTCATATAAATACATCTGTGTGAAGGCAAGAACATTTTTCTGTTTTATTTTTAAATTTTATTTATTTTTTAAAATCTTGAAATTTAATTTTATTTATTTTTTATACAGCAGGTTATTATTAGTTATGTATTTTATACATATACATGTATACAGGTCAATCCCAATCTCCCAACTCATCCCACCACCACCACCCCATGGCTTCCCCCCCTTGGTGTCCATACGTTTGTTCTCTACCTCTGTGTCTCTATTTCTGCCCTGCAAACCGGTTCATCTGTACCATTTTTCTAGGCTCCACATATATGCATTAATATACAATATTTGTTTTGCTCTTTCTGACCTACTTCACTCTGTATGACAGTCTCTAGATCCATCGACATCTCTACAAATGACCCAGTTTCATTCCTTTGTATGGCTGAGTAATATTCCATTTTATATATGTACCACATCTTTATCCATTCGTCTGTCTGTGGACATTTAGGTTGCTTCCATTACCTGGCTATTGTAAATAGTGCTGCAATGAACAATTTGGTGACTATGTCTTTTTGATTTATGGTTTTCTCTGGGTATATGCCCAGAAGTGGGATTGCTGGATCATATGGGAATTCTATATTTAGTTTTTTAAGGAACTTCCATACTGTTCTCCATAGTGACTGTATCAATTTACATTCCCACCAATAGTGGAACAGGGTTCCTTTTCTCCACACCCTCCCCAGCATTTGTTGTTTGTAGATTTTCTGATGATGCCCATTCTAACAGGTGTGTGGTGATACCTCATTGTAGTTTTGATTTGCATTTCTCTAATAATTATTGATGTTGCGCAGCTTTCCATGTGCGTCTTGGCCATCTCTGTGTCTTCTTTGAAGAAATGTCTATTTAGATCTTCTACCCATTTTTGTATTGGGTTGTTTGTTTTTTGAACATTAAGCTGCATGAGCTGTTTATATATATTGGAGATTAAACCTTTGTCCATTGATTCGTTTGCAAATATTTTCTCCCATTCTGAGGGTTGCCTTTTTCCATTCCCGTTTTTTAACAAAAAAAAAAGAAAGAAAGAAAAAGAAGCAGAAAACAAATGTGCGTAAAATATGCCTCTTGAAACTGTCGTTTTGAAATATGGACGTCTTTTGAATTTTTTGGTCGATATACGACCCCAGGATTTGTTTTCAGGCCAGGTGTCATTTACAGGCCTGCACTTATTTTGAATATCAACTGACCATTAGCGCTGGGATTAAAGCTGCTGTTGTGTGAAACGGCCACAAGGTGGCAGCAGTTCTCCTTTACCAAATGTGGTTACTAGGACACAGAGCCTCAATGCAAGTCGTGTTCTAGGTTGTAATTTAGAATGGAATGTGCCAGGAAAGAGCCCCTTAAGTTTGTCTCGCTACGTCTTGTTCGTGTTTTTAATTTAATTTTTATTTTTTATCACAGCAAGTTTGATTACAATGTTTGGCTTGTTGCAGGTGTGCCAGATGTGGTTCTTTTACACATATACATATGTCTGTTCCTCCTGGGATCCTTTTCCCATGTACGTTATGACAGAATGTTGAGTAGTCTTCTCTTGGTATTCCGTAGGTGTTTGGTGATTATATATTTCACCTGTGTTTGTATATGTCTGTTAACCCCAATATCCTAATGTATCCAATCCTCACACCTTTCCATTGGTGAACCATAAGTTTGTTTAATGAATCTGTGATTGCCCTTCTCTGTGGAAATATCTTCACTGGTATCAATTTATCGGTAACACCTCCAAGTGATATCATACGATATGTGTCTTTCTCTTTCTGACATACTGCAAGTCACGTGATTACCTCTAGACTCATCTACGGTGCTGCAAATGGCATTGTGTCCTTTTTTTCCTTGGCTAATATTCTGTCTGTACATGTACCAGTTCTTCTTTGTCCACTCATCTGTTGATGGACTTTTTGGTTGCTTCCATGTCATGGCTATTGTAATGCTGCGGCAATGCACATTTGCCTGCCTGTGTCTTTCCAATGCTGTCTTCTTAGGTTATAGGCCCAGGAGTGGGCCTGCTGGATCATATGGTAGCAAAATGTTTACCTTGTAGAGGCACCTCCATTCTGTTCTCATTAGTGGCTCTTACCAGGTTACGTCCCACTTAAAGTTGAGGTTATGCTCTTCTCCACAACACCTTCAGCGTTTATTGTTTGTAGTATTTTGGCTGATGTTTATTCTGACTAGTGTGAGCTGATACCACTTTGTGGTTGGATTTGCACGCGTCTCATAATCCCTTGAAATTGAGCTTTCTGGCATGTCCTTTTCTTCTTCAAACTGTGAGTACAGCTTACCTCTTCAAATTGTTTTCGTGAAGTATGTGTGACATTTAGAAATATTTTGGCCATTACCTCCCTCAAGACATTTTGAGGGCAGGTTTCATTTACAGCCCTCCAGTACTGGTGCATATGAAGTGACCCTTAGCACAGGTTTGAAGGCTGCTGTTGCAGGTAACGGCCAGAGGGCGGCAGCATTTCTGCTTTTCCCAATCTGGTAACTAGGGAAACAGACCATCCTGGCAGTGGTGTTCCTCGGTTATATATTAGAGTGGAATGTGCCCCCAAAAGCTGATGTCTCCTTACTTATGTTTGTTTTATGAATTGAATTTATATTTCTTTTCTTGGAGTCATATTCCATTGTGTACACGGACCACTTCTTCTTTGTGCATTCCTCTGTGGATGGACATTTTCGTAGCTTCCAAGTGTTGGATATGGTAGATATTGCTGGAGTGCAGGATTGCCAGCCTGTGTCTTTTTGTGTTTTTGCGGTACGTGGGCCTCTTGCTGCCGTGGACCCTCCCATTGCAGAGCACAGGCTGCGGACGCGCAGGCCCAGCAGGCATGGCTCACGGGACCAGCCGCTCCGCGGCATGTGGGATCTTCCCGAACCGGCGCATGAACCCGTGTCCCCTGCATTGGCAGGCGGACTCTCAACCACTGCGCCACCAGTGAAACCCAGCCTGTGTCTTTTTGATTCTCATCCCCTCAGGTGATAGGCCCAGCAGTGCGTACGCTTGATTGAATGGTACCTCAGTATTTACCTTTACAAGTCACCCCATTTTTGTTTTCATTACTGGCTCTTACCATGTCCCACGTTGAACCAAGGGTAGGCATTTCTCCAAAACCCCATCAGCATTTATGGTTTGCAGAATTTTTGCTGATGGCCATTCTGACTGGTGTGAGCTGCTAGGATTGTGTAATTTGGATTTGCATATCTTTAATTATTCCTAATGTTCAGCCTTTTTCCATGCCTTTTTAAATTTCTGGTACAGAAAAACACGGAGAGTCCAATGAACCTCTTGAAATTGTCTTCTTGGATGGTTGCCCTCTTTTGAATTTTGGGGTCAATTTTCGACCCCAGGATTGTTTTTGAGGGCAGGTGTCCTTCACAAGCCTGCAATGAGTGTGAATATTTAGTGACCATTAGCACTGGGTTTAAAGCTGCTGTTGTGGAAATGGCCACAAGGCGGCAGCATTTCTCCATTCCCAAATCTGGTTACTAGGGCAGCAGAGCCTTTCTGGGACCAATGGAATACAGAAGAAGGCATCATTGAAGTCTAATACAGAATACCATGTCCTGGTGGATGGTAGAATGAGCAGCAGGGTGTAGGAATTAGGAACTACTGGATGTATATCCTCGGTGGCTTCACTGACTGTCTTGACATCCTTTACCAGGTCCCCAGCAGCCCACGGGGCTCCCGTCGTCAGGGCAATCCCAGGTTATGGAGCTCACCTGCGCAACTACCCAGCAGCCCATGGGGCTCCCGTGGTCAGGCCCCTCCCAGGATATGGGGCTCACCTGGGCAGGTCCCCAGCAGCCCACGGGGCTCTCATGGTCAGGCCACTCCCAGGTTATGGAGCTCACCTGTGCAACTACCCGGCAGCCCATGGGGCTCTCGTGATCAGGCCCCTCCCAGGATATGGAGCTCCCCTGAGCAGATACCACGGCAGGGCTGGGCACACAGGAACCGTGCACATAGCCCTCATTGCAGAGTACCCCAGATGGCCTGTCACTCAGAGCTGACACAGAGCACCTCAGAGCAGGACTTGAACTAACAAACAGCAGCTCCGACAGGTCTGTGACACTGGGCATCACTCTGTGCGGCCTCCCTCTGCCTGGTCTTCCAGAGACTTCCACTGCAGCTGGGGCACCAGGCCTCTGTCTCCACCCATCACCCCTCCTCTCCCTGACTCCTGGGTTCCTCTCATTAGGAGAGGGTCTTCTTGAAGTTGTCTCCCACTCATGGGCCAGATAAAATGATTAGAAAACAATGCGGAGCTGCAGCCCCTTGTCTATCCTGACTCCCAGGAGCCCACACCTGTTCCTTGGACCTGGCCTGTTCAGCGAGGTCCATTTTCTGCAATGTGAGCCCATGAGGGGTGAGGATTGGCTGACCTGGGCCGCCTGACACTGCCAGCCAGCCCTCCCCAGGTGTGCCTGGGTTGAGGTCAATATAAACACCACTCCAGGCAGCAAGAGCCCCTGCAGCTGTGCCTGATGCCATATTCTCTGCCCCGTCAGCAGTCTCGGGGCTGTGCTGGTGGGATGGAGTGAGGGGCCACGGCTTTGTGGGTGGCCCGGTGTGAGTGAGGCTCTGCTGGACTTTCTGCAGGAGTTGCCAGGCTGCCACCTGCTAAAGAAGACGATGTGTCACCCATACCTTCCGCTGGAATTTCTCCCCGGGCAGAGGTGAGGAAGGGAAAAAGCTGTTGGGTCTGGGACAGGAGGGGTATCTCAGGCAGGGAAATGGAAAACTTCCAGAAGAGTGCCCGGGGCCAGGACCATCTTGGCTGGCCTGCAGGCACCAAGTCAGCCTGCATGCTGTCGCTGGTGTGGCTTCACAGCCCTTCCTCGAGGCTTTCAAGTCCTTGTACATATTCAGGTGTTTTACTTGGGAAGGGTGGGAACAGTTCAGCAGCAGCTGGCCTGGGGCTCAGCTCACGTTTACTCACAGACGCCTCGGCACGGTCCCCCAGCTTTGCAATGAGGAAGCTCCTTGCGGGGGTGCTGCTGGCTGCATGGTAGATGATTCCCCACCTCTGACCATCTTTAGAATTGTTTACCACTGGAGCAAGTGCCCTGATAGGGTTTTCCTCTGAATAACTGGTGGGTTGTTTTTTGTTTTGGTTCAAGGTAGATTTGATTCCTCTTTTATGTATTTATAGATATAAGCATGGAAATAATTCATTCATATAAATACATCTGTGTGAAGGCAAGAACATTTTTCTGTTTTATTTTTAAATTTTATTTATTTTTTAAAATCTTGAAATTTAATTTTATTTATTTTTTATACAGCAGGTTATTATTAGTTATGTATTTTATACATATACATGTATACAGGTCAATCCCAATCTCCCAACTCATCCCACCACCACCACCCCATGGCTTCCCCCCCTTGGTGTCCATACGTTTGTTCTCTACCTCTGTGTCTCTATTTCTGCCCTGCAAACCGGTTCATCTGTACCATTTTTCTAGGCTCCACATATATGCATTAATATACAATATTTGTTTTGCTCTTTCTGACCTACTTCACTCTGTATGACAGTCTCTAGATCCATCGACATCTCTACAAATGACCCAGTTTCATTCCTTTGTATGGCTGAGTAATATTCCATTTTATATATGTACCACATCTTTATCCATTCGTCTGTCTGTGGACATTTAGGTTGCTTCCATTACCTGGCTATTGTAAATAGTGCTGCAATGAACAATTTGGTGACTATGTCTTTTTGATTTATGGTTTTCTCTGGGTATATGCCCAGAAGTGGGATTGCTGGATCATATGGGAATTCTATATTTAGTTTTTTAAGGAACTTCCATACTGTTCTCCATAGTGACTGTATCAATTTACATTCCCACCAATAGTGGAACAGGGTTCCTTTTCTCCACACCCTCCCCAGCATTTGTTGTTTGTAGATTTTCTGATGATGCCCATTCTAACAGGTGTGTGGTGATACCTCATTGTAGTTTTGATTTGCATTTCTCTAATAATTATTGATGTTGCGCAGCTTTCCATGTGCGTCTTGGCCATCTCTGTGTCTTCTTTGAAGAAATGTCTATTTAGATCTTCTACCCATTTTTGTATTGGGTTGTTTGTTTTTTGAACATTAAGCTGCATGAGCTGTTTATATATATTGGAGATTAAACCTTTGTCCATTGATTCGTTTGCAAATATTTTCTCCCATTCTGAGGGTTGCCTTTTTCCATTCCCGTTTTTTAACAAAAAAAAAAGAAAGAAAGAAAAAGAAGCAGAAAACAAATGTGCGTAAAATATGCCTCTTGAAACTGTCGTTTTGAAATATGGACGTCTTTTGAATTTTTTGGTCGATATACGACCCCAGGATTTGTTTTCAGGCCAGGTGTCATTTACAGGCCTGCACTTATTTTGAATATCAACTGACCATTAGCGCTGGGATTAAAGCTGCTGTTGTGTGAAACGGCCACAAGGTGGCAGCAGTTCTCCTTTACCAAATGTGGTTACTAGGACACAGAGCCTCAATGCAAGTCGTGTTCTAGGTTGTAATTTAGAATGGAATGTGCCAGGAAAGAGCCCCTTAAGTTTGTCTCGCTACGTCTTGTTCGTGTTTTTAATTTAATTTTTATTTTTTATCACAGCAAGTTTGATTACAATGTTTGGCTTGTTGCAGGTGTGCCAGATGTGGTTCTTTTACACATATACATATGTCTGTTCCTCCTGGGATCCTTTTCCCATGTACGTTATGACAGAATGTTGAGTAGTCTTCTCTTGGTATTCCGTAGGTGTTTGGTGATTATATATTTCACCTGTGTTTGTATATGTCTGTTAACCCCAATATCCTAATGTATCCAATCCTCACACCTTTCCATTGGTGAACCATAAGTTTGTTTAATGAATCTGTGATTGCCCTTCTCTGTGGAAATATCTTCACTGGTATCAATTTATCGGTAACACCTCCAAGTGATATCATACGATATGTGTCTTTCTCTTTCTGACATACTGCAAGTCACGTGATTACCTCTAGACTCATCTACGGTGCTGCAAATGGCATTGTGTCCTTTTTTTCCTTGGCTAATATTCTGTCTGTACATGTACCAGTTCTTCTTTGTCCACTCATCTGTTGATGGACTTTTTGGTTGCTTCCATGTCATGGCTATTGTAATGCTGCGGCAATGCACATTTGCCTGCCTGTGTCTTTCCAATGCTGTCTTCTTAGGTTATAGGCCCAGGAGTGGGCCTGCTGGATCATATGGTAGCAAAATGTTTACCTTGTAGAGGCACCTCCATTCTGTTCTCATTAGTGGCTCTTACCAGGTTACGTCCCACTTAAAGTTGAGGTTATGCTCTTCTCCACAACACCTTCAGCGTTTATTGTTTGTAGTATTTTGGCTGATGTTTATTCTGACTAGTGTGAGCTGATACCACTTTGTGGTTGGATTTGCACGCGTCTCATAATCCCTTGAAATTGAGCTTTCTGGCATGTCCTTTTCTTCTTCAAACTGTGAGTACAGCTTACCTCTTCAAATTGTTTTCGTGAAGTATGTGTGACATTTAGAAATATTTTGGCCATTACCTCCCTCAAGACATTTTGAGGGCAGGTTTCATTTACAGCCCTCCAGTACTGGTGCATATGAAGTGACCCTTAGCACAGGTTTGAAGGCTGCTGTTGCAGGTAACGGCCAGAGGGCGGCAGCATTTCTGCTTTTCCCAATCTGGTAACTAGGGAAACAGACCATCCTGGCAGTGGTGTTCCTCGGTTATATATTAGAGTGGAATGTGCCCCCAAAAGCTGATGTCTCCTTACTTATGTTTGTTTTATGAATTGAATTTATATTTCTTTTCTTGGAGTCATATTCCATTGTGTACACGGACCACTTCTTCTTTGTGCATTCCTCTGTGGATGGACATTTTCGTAGCTTCCAAGTGTTGGATATGGTAGATATTGCTGGAGTGCAGGATTGCCAGCCTGTGTCTTTTTGTGTTTTTGCGGTACGTGGGCCTCTTGCTGCCGTGGACCCTCCCATTGCAGAGCACAGGCTGCGGACGCGCAGGCCCAGCAGGCATGGCTCACGGGACCAGCCGCTCCGCGGCATGTGGGATCTTCCCGAACCGGCGCATGAACCCGTGTCCCCTGCATTGGCAGGCGGACTCTCAACCACTGCGCCACCAGTGAAACCCAGCCTGTGTCTTTTTGATTCTCATCCCCTCAGGTGATAGGCCCAGCAGTGCGTACGCTTGATTGAATGGTACCTCAGTATTTACCTTTACAAGTCACCCCATTTTTGTTTTCATTACTGGCTCTTACCATGTCCCACGTTGAACCAAGGGTAGGCATTTCTCCAAAACCCCATCAGCATTTATGGTTTGCAGAATTTTTGCTGATGGCCATTCTGACTGGTGTGAGCTGCTAGGATTGTGTAATTTGGATTTGCATATCTTTAATTATTCCTAATGTTCAGCCTTTTTCCATGCCTTTTTAAATTTCTGGTACAGAAAAACACGGAGAGTCCAATGAACCTCTTGAAATTGTCTTCTTGGATGGTTGCCCTCTTTTGAATTTTGGGGTCAATTTTCGACCCCAGGATTGTTTTTGAGGGCAGGTGTCCTTCACAAGCCTGCAATGAGTGTGAATATTTAGTGACCATTAGCACTGGGTTTAAAGCTGCTGTTGTGGAAATGGCCACAAGGCGGCAGCATTTCTCCATTCCCAAATCTGGTTACTAGGGCAGCAGAGCCTTTCTGGGACCAATGGAATACAGAAGAAGGCATCATTGAAGTCTAATACAGAATACCATGTCCTGGTGGATGGTAGAATGAGCAGCAGGGTGTAGGAATTAGGAACTACTGGATGTATATCCTCGGTGGCTTCACTGACTGTCTTGACATCCTTTACCAGGTCCCCAGCAGCCCACGGGGCTCCCGTCGTCAGGGCAATCCCAGGTTATGGAGCTCACCTGCGCAACTACCCAGCAGCCCATGGGGCTCCCGTGGTCAGGCCCCTCCCAGGATATGGGGCTCACCTGGGCAGGTCCCCAGCAGCCCACGGGGCTCTCATGGTCAGGCCACTCCCAGGTTATGGAGCTCACCTGTGCAACTACCCGGCAGCCCATGGGGCTCTCGTGATCAGGCCCCTCCCAGGATATGGAGCTCCCCTGAGCAGATACCACGGCAGGGCTGGGCACACAGGAACCGTGCACATAGCCCTCATTGCAGAGTACCCCAGATGGCCTGTCACTCAGAGCTGACACAGAGCACCTCAGAGCAGGACTTGAACTAACAAACAGCAGCTCCGACAGGTCTGTGACACTGGGCATCACTCTGTGCGGCCTCCCTCTGCCTGGTCTTCCAGAGACTTCCACTGCAGCTGGGGCACCAGGCCTCTGTCTCCACCCATCACCCCTCCTCTCCCTGACTCCTGGGTTCCTCTCATTAGGAGAGGGTCTTCTTGAAGTTGTCTCCCACTCATGGGCCAGATAAAATGATTAGAAAACAATGCGGAGCTGCAGCCCCTTGTCTATCCTGACTCCCAGGAGCCCACACCTGTTCCTTGGACCTGGCCTGTTCAGCGAGGTCCATTTTCTGCAATGTGAGCCCATGAGGGGTGAGGATTGGCTGACCTGGGCAGCCTGACACTGCCAGCCAGCCCTCCCCAGGTGTGCCTGGGTTGAGGTCAATATAAACACCACTCCAGGCAGCAAGAGCCCCTGCAGCTGTGCCTGATGCCATATTCTCTGCCCCGTCAGCAGTCTCGGGGCTGTGCTGGTGGGATGGAGTGAGGGGCCACGGCTTTGTGGGTGGCCCGGTGTGAGTGAGGCTCTGCTGGACTTTCTGCAGGAGTTGCCAGGCTGCCACCTGCTAAAGAAGACGATGTGTCACCCATACCTTCCGCTGGAATTTCTCCCCGGGCAGAGGTGAGGAAGGGAAAAAGCTGTTGGGTCTGGGACAGGAGGGGTATCTCAGGCAGGGAAATGGAAAACTTCCAGAAGAGTGCCCGGGGCCAGGACCATCTTGGCTGGCCTGCAGGCACCATGTCAGCCTGCATGCTGTCGCTGGTGTGGCTTCACAGCCCTTCCTCGAGGCTTTCAAGTCCTTGTACATATTCAGGTGTTTTACTTGGGAAGGGTGGGAACAGTTCAGCAGCAGCTGGCCTGGGGCTCAGCTCACGTTTACTCACAGACGCCTCGGCACGGTCCCCCAGCTTTGCAATGAGGAAGCTCCTTGCGGGGGTGCTGCTGGCTGCATGGTAGATGATTCCCCACCTCTGACCATCTTTAGAATTGTTTACCACTGGAGCAAGTGCCCTGATAGGGTTTTCCTCTGAATAACTGGTGGGTTGTTTTTTGTTTTGGTTCAAGGTAGATTTGATTCCTCTTTTATGTATTTATAGATATAAGCATGGAAATAATTCATTCATATAAATACATCTGTGTGAAGGCAAGAACATTTTTCTGTTTTATTTTTAAATTTTATTTATTTTTTAAAATCTTGAAATTTAATTTTATTTATTTTTTATACAGCAGGTTATTATTAGTTATGTATTTTATACATATACATGTATACAGGTCAATCCCAATCTCCCAACTCATCCCACCACCACCACCCCATGGCTTACCCCCCTTGGTGTCCATACGTTTGTTCTCTACCTCTGTGTCTCTATTTCTGCCCTGCAAACCGGTTCATCTGTACCATTTTTCTAGGCTCCACATATATGCATTAATATACAATATTTGTTTTGCTCTTTCTGACCTACTTCACTCTGTATGACAGTCTCTAGATCCATCGACATCTCTACAAATGACCCAGTTTCATTCCTTTGTATGGCTGAGTAATATTCCATTTTATATATGTACCCCATCTTTATCCATTCGTCTGTCTGTGGACATTTAGGTTGCTTCCATTACCTGGCTATTGTAAATAGTGCTGCAATGAACAATTTGGTGACTATGTCTTTTTGATTTATGGTTTTCTCTGGGTATATGCCCAGAAGTGGGGTTGCTGGATCATATGGGAATTCTATATTTAGTTTTTTAAGGAACTTCCATACTGTTCTCCATAGTGACTGTATCAATTTACATTCCCACCAATAGTGGAACAGGGTTCCTTTTCTCCACACCCTCCCCAGCATTTGTTGTTTGTAGATTTTCTGATGATGCCCATTCTAACAGGTGTGTGGTGATACCTCATTGTAGTTTTGATTTGCATTTCTCTAATAATTAGTGATGTTGCGCAGCTTTCCATGTGCGTCTTGGCCATCTCTGTGTCTTCTTTGAAGAAATGTCTATTTAGAACTTCTACCCATTTTTGTATTGGGTTGTTTGTTTTTGAATATTAAGCTGCATGAGCTGTTTATATATATTGGAGATTAAACCTTTGTCCATTGATTCGTTTGCAAATATTTTCTCCCATTCTGAGGGTTGCCTTTTTCCATTCCCGTTTTTTAACAAAAAAAAGAAAGAAAGAAAAAGAAGCAGAACACAAATGTGCGTAAAATATGCCTCTTGAAACTGTCGTTTTGAAATATGGACGTCTTTTGAATTTTTTGGTCGATATACGACCCCAGGATTTGTTTTCAGGCCAGGTGTCATTTACAGGCCTGCACTTATTTTGAATATCAACTGACCATTAGCGCTGGGATTAAAGCTGCTGTTGTGTGAAACGGCCACAAGGTGGCAGCAGTTCTCCTTTACCAAATGTGGTTACTAGGACACAGAGCCTCAATGCAAGTCGTGTTCTAGGTTGTAATTTAGAATGGAATGTGCCAGGAAAGAGCCCCTTAAGTTTGTCTCGCTACGTCTTGTTCGTGTTTTTAATTTAATTTTTATTTTTTATCACAGCAAGTTTGATTACAATGTTTGGCTTGTTGCAGGTGTGCAAGATGTGGTTCTTTTACACATATACATATGTCTGTTCCTCCTGGGATCCTTTTCCCATGTACGTTATGACAGAATGTTGAGTAGTCTTCTCTTGGTATTCCGTAGGTGTTTGGTGATTATATATTTCACCTGTGTTTGTATATGTCTGTTAACCCCAATATCCTAATGTATCCAATCCTCACACCTTTCCATTGGTGAACCATAAGTTTGTTTAATGAATCTGTGATTGCCCTTCTCTGTGGAAATATCTTCACTGGTATCAATTTTTCGGTAACACCTCCAAGTGATATCATACGATATGTGTCTTTCTCTTTCTGACATACTGCAAGTCACGTGATTACCTCTAGACTCATCTACGGTGCTGCAAATGGCATTGTGTCCTTTTTTTCCTTGGCTAATATTCTGTCTGTACATGTACCAGTTCTTCTTTGTCCACTCATCTGTTGATGGACTTTTTGGTTGCTTCCATGTCATGGCTATTGTAATGCTGCGGCAATGCACATTTGCCTGCCTGTGTCTTTCCAATGCTGTCTTCTTAGGTTATAGGCCCAGGAGTGGGCCTGCTGGATCATATGGTAGCAAAATGTTTACCTTGTAGAGGCACCTCCATTCTGTTCTCATTAGTGGCTCTTACCAGGTTACGTCCCACTTAAAGTTGAGGTTATGCTCTTCTCCACAACACCTTCAGTGTTTATTGTTTGTAGTATTTTGGCTGATGTTTATTCTGACTAGTGTGAGCTGATACCACTTTGTGGTTGGATTTGCACGCGTCTCATAATCCCTTGAAATTGAGCTTTCTGGCATGTCCTTTTTTTCTTCAAACTGTGAGTACAGCTTACCTCTTCAAATTGTTTTCGTGAAGTATGTGTGACATTTAGAAATATTTTGGCCATTACCTCCCTAAAGACATTTTGAGGGCAGGTTTCATTTACAGCCCTCCAGTACTGGTGCATATGAAGTGACCCTTAGCACAGGTTTGAAGGCTGCTGTTGCAGGTAACGGCCAGAGGGCGGCAGCATTTCTGCTTTTCCCAATCTGGTAACTAGGGAAACAGACCATCCTGGCAGTGGTGTTCCTCGGTTATATATTAGAGTGGAATGTGCCCCCAAAAGCTGATGTCTCCTTACTTATGTTTGTTTTATGAATTGAATTTATATTTTTTTTATTGGAGTCATATTCCATTGTGTACATGGACCACTTCTTCTTTGTGCATTCCTCTGTGGATGGACATTTTCGTAGCTTCCAAGTGTTGGATATGGTAGATATTGCTGGAGTGCAGGATTGCCAGCCTGTGTCTTTTTGTGTTTTTGCGGTACGTGGACCTCTTGCTGCCGTGGACCCTCCCATTGCAGAGCACAGGCTGCGGACGCGCAGGCCCAGCAGGCATGGCTCACGGGACCAGCCGCTCCGCGGCATGTGGGATCTTCCCGAACCGGCGCATGAACCCGTGTCCCCTGCATTGGCAGGCGGACTCTCAACCACTGCGCCACCAGTGAAACCCAGCCTGTGTCTTTTTGATTCTCATCCCCTCAGGCGATAGGCCCAGCAGTGGGTATGCTTGATTGAATGGTACCTCAGTATTTATCTTTACAAGACACCCCATTTTTGTTTTCATTACTGGCTCTTACCATGTCCCACGTTGAACCAAGGGTAGGCATTTCTCCAAAACCCCATCAGCATGTATGGTTTGCAGAATTTTTGCTGATGGCCATTCTGACTGGTGTGAGCTGCTAGGATTGTGTAATTTGGATTTGCATATCTTTAATTATTCCTAATGTTCAGCCTTTTTCCATGCCTTTTTAAATTTCTGGTACAGAAAAACACGGAGAGTCCAATGAACCTCTTGAAATTGTCTTCTTGGATGGTTGCCCTCTTTTGAATTTTGGGGTCAATTTTCGACGCCAGGATTGTTTTTGAGGGCAGGTGTCCTTCACAAGCCTGCAATGAGTGTGAATATTTAGTGACCATTAGCACTGGGTTTAAAGCTGCTGTTGTGGAAATGGCCACAAGGCGGCAGCATTTCTCCATTCCCAAATCTGGTTACTAGGGCAGCAGAGCCTTTCTGGGACCAATGGAATACAGAAGAAGGCATCATTGAAGTCTAATACAGAATACCATGCCCTGGTGGATGGTAGAATGAGCAGCAGGGTGTAGGAATTAGGAACTACTGGATGTATATCCTCGGTGGCTTCACTGACTGTCTTGACATCCTTTACCAGGTCCCCAGCAGCCCACGGGGCTCCCGTCGTCAGGGCAATCCCAGGTTATGGAGCTCACCTGCGCAACTACCCAGCAGCCCATGGGGCTCCCGTGGTCAGGCCCCTCCCAGGATATGGGGCTCACCTGGGCAGGTCCCCAGCAGCCCACGGGGCTCTCATGGTCAGGCCACTCCCAGGTTATGGAGCTCACCTGTGCAACTACCCAGCAGCCCATGGGGCTCTCGTGATCAGGCCCCTCCCAGGATATGGAGCTCCCCTGAGCAGATACCACGGCAGGGCTGGGCACACAGGAACCGTGCACATAGCCCTCATTGCAGAGTACCCCAGATGGCCTGTCACTCAGAGCTGACACAGAGCACCTCAGAGCAGGACTTGAACTAACAAACAGCAGCTCCGACAGGTCTGTGACACTGGGCATCACTCTGTGCGGCCTCCCTCTGCCTGGTCTTCCAGAGACTTCCACTGCAGCTGGGGCACCAGGCCTCTGTCTCCACCCATCACCCCTCCTCTCCCTGACTCCTGGGTTCCTCTCATTAGGAGAGGGTCTTCTTGAAGTTGTCTCCCACTCATGGGCCAGATAAAATGATTAGAAAACAATGCGGAGCTGCAGCCCCTTGTCTATCCTGACTCCCAGGAGCCCACACCTGTTCCTTGGACCTGGCCTGTTCAGCGAGGTCCATTTTCTGCAATGTGAGCCCATGAGGGGTGAGGATTGGCTGACCTGGGCAGCCTGACACTGCCAGCCAGCCCTCCCCAGGTGTGCCTGGGTTGAGGTCAATATAAACACCACTCCAGGCAGCAAGAGCCCCTGCAGCTGTGCCTGATGCCATATTCTCTGCCCCGTCAGCAGTCTCGGGGCTGTGCTGGTGGGATGGAGTGAGGGGCCACGGCTTTGTGGGTGGCCCGGTGTGAGTGAGGCTCTGCTGGACTTTCTGCAGGAGTTGCCAGGCTGCCACCTGCTAAAGAAGACGATGTGTCACCCATACCTTCCGCTGGAATTTCTCCCCGGGCAGAGGTGAGGAAGGGAAAAAGCTGTTGGGTCTGGGACAGGAGGGGTATCTCAGGCAGGGAAATGGAAAACTTCCAGAAGAGTGCCCGGGGCCAGGACCATCTTGGCTGGCCTGCAGGCACCAAGTCAGCCTGCATGCTGTCGCTGGTGTGGCTTCACAGCCCTTCCTCGAGGCTTTCAAGTCCTTGTACATATTCAGGTGTTTTACTTGGGAAGGGTGGGAACAGTTCAGCAGCAGCTGGCCTGGGGCTCAGCTCACGTTTACTCACAGACGCCTCGGCACGGTCCCCCAGCTTTGCAATGAGGAAGCTCCTTGCGGGGGTGCTGCTGGCTGCATGGTAGATGATTCCCCACCTCTGACCATCTTTAGAATTGTTTACCACTGGAGCAAGTGCCCTGATAGGGTTTTCCTCTGAATAACTGGTG
The DNA here is from genome assembly GCF_964341445.2 of Mesoplodon mirus. Lineage (NCBI taxonomy): Eukaryota > Metazoa > Chordata > Mammalia > Artiodactyla > Ziphiidae > Mesoplodon > Mesoplodon mirus. The sequence goes on from NC_138984.1 coordinate 51,523,785, forward strand.
GGTTGTTTTTTGTTTTGGTTCAAGGTAGATTTGATTCCTCTTTTATGTATTTATAGATATAAGCATGGAAATAATTCATTCATATAAATACATCTGTGTGAAGGCAAGAACATTTTTCTGTTTTATTTTTAAATTTTATTTATTTTTTAAAATCTTGAAATTTAATTTTATTTATTTTTTATACAGCAGGTTATTATTAGTTATGTATTTTATACATATACATGTATACAGGTCAATCCCAATCTCCCAACTCATCCCACCACCACCACCCCATGGCTTCCCCCCCTTGGTGTCCATACGTTTGTTCTCTACCTCTGTGTCTCTATTTCTGCCCTGCAAACCGGTTCATCTGTACCATTTTTCTAGGCTCCATATATATGCATTAATATACAATATTTGTTTTGCTCTTTCTGACCTACTTCACTCTGTATGACAGTCTCTAGATCCATCGACATCTCTACAAATGACCCAGTTTCATTCCTTTGTATGGCTGAGTAATATTCCATTTTATATATGTACCCCATCTTTATCCATTCGTCTGTCTGTGGACATTTAGGTTGCTTCCATTACCTGGCTATTGTAAATAGTGCTGCAATGAACAATTTGGTGACTATGTCTTTTTGATTTATGGTTTTCTCTGGGTATATGCCCAGAAGTGGGACTGCTGGATCATATGGGAATTCTATATTTAGTTTTTTAAGGAACTTCCATACTGTTCTCCATAGTGACTGTATCAATTTACATTCCCACCAATAGTGGAAGAGGGTTCCTTTTCTCCACACCCTCCCCAGCATTTGTTGTTTGTAGATTTTCTGATGATGCCCATTCTAACAGGTGTGTGGTGATACCTCATTGTAGTTTTGATTTGCATTTCTCTAATAATTAGTGATGTTGAGCAGCTTTCCATGTGCGTCTTGGCCATCTCTGTGTCTTCTTTGAAGAAATGTCTATTTAGATCTTCTACCCATTTTTGTATTGGGTTGTTTGTTTTTTGAATATTAAGCTGCATGAACTGTTTATATATATTGGAGATTAAACCTTTGTCCATTGATTCGTTTGCAAATATTTTCTCCCATTCTGAGGGTTGCCTTTTTCCATTCCCGTTTTTTAACAAAAAAGAAAGAAAGAAAGAAAAAGAAGCAGAAAACAAATGTGCGTAAAATATGCCTCTTGAAACTGTCGTTTTGAAATATGGACGTCTTTTGAATTTTTTGGTCGATATACGACCCCAGGATTTGTTTTCAGGCCAGGTGTCATTTACAGGCCTGCACTTATTTTGAATATCAACTGACCATTAGCGCTGGGATTAAAGCTGCTGTTGTGTGAAACGGCCACAAGGTGGCAGCAGTTCTCCTTTACCAAATGTGGTTACTAGGACAACAGAGCCTCAATGCAAGTCGTGTTCTAGGTTGTAATTTAGAATGGAATGTGCCAGGAAAGAGCCCCTTAAGTTTGTCTCGCTACGTCTTGTTCGTGTTTTTAATTTAATTTTTATTTTTTATCACAGCAAGTTTGATTACAATGTTTGGCTTGTTGCAGGTGTGCCAGATGTGGTTCTTTTACACATATACATATGTCTGTTCCTCCTGGGATCCTTTTCCCATGTACGTTATGACAGAATGTTGAGTAGTCTTCTCTTGGTATTCCGTAGGTGTTTGGTGATTATATATTTCACCTGTGTTTGTGTATGTCTGTTAACCCCAATATCCTAATGTATCCAATCCTCACACCTTTCCATTGGTGAACCATAAGTTTGTTTAATGAATCTGTGATTGCCCTTCTCTGTGGAAATATCTTCACTGGTATCAATTTTTCGGTAACACCTCCAAGTGATATCATACGATATGTGTCTTTCTCTTTCTGACTTACTACAAGTCACGTGATTACCTCTAGACTCATCTACGGTGCTGCAAATGGCATTGTGTCCTTTTTTTCCTTGGCTAATATTCTGTCTGTACATGTACCAGTTCTTCTTTGTCCACTCATCTGTTGATGGACTTTTTGGTTGCTTCCATGTCATGGCTATTGTAATGCTGCGGCAATGCACATTTGCCTGCCTGTGTCTTTCCAATTCTGTCTTCTTAGGTTATAGGCCCAGGAGTGGGCCTGCTGGACCATATGGTAGCAAAATGTTTACCTTGTAGAGGCACCTCCATTCTGTTCTCATTAGTGGCTCTTACCAGGTTACGTCCCACTTAAAGTTGAGGTTATGCTCTTCTCCACAACACCTTCAGCGTTTATTGTTTGTAGTATTTTGGCTGATGTTTATTCTGACTAGTGTGAGCTGATACCACTTTGTGGTTGGATTTTCACGCGTCTCATAACCCCTTGAAATTGAGCTTTCTGGCATGTCCTTTTCTTCTTCAAACTGTGAGTACAGCTTACCTCTTCAAATTGTTTTCGTGAAGTATGTGTGACATTTAGAAATATTTTGGCCATTACCTCCCTCAAGACATTTTGAGGGCAGGTTTCATTTACAGCCCTCCAGTACTGGTGCATATGAAGTGACCCTTAGCACAGGTTTGAAGGCTGCTGTTGCAGGTAACGGCCAGAGGGCGGCAGCATTTCTGCTTTTCCCAATCTGGTAACTAGGGAAACAGACCATCCTGGCAGTGGTGTTCCTCGGTTATATATTAGAGTGGAATGTGCCCCCAAAAGCTGATGTCTCCTTACTTATGTTTGTTTTATGAATTGAATTTATATTTTTTTTATTGGAGTCATATTCCATTGTGTACACGGACCACTTCTTCTTTGTGCATTCCTCTGTGGATGGACATTTTCGTAGCTTCCAAGTGTTGGATATGGTAGATATTGCTGGAGTGCAGGATTGCCAGCCTGTGTCTTTTTGTGTTTTTGCGGTACGTGGGCCTCTTGCTGCCGTGGACCCTCCCATTGCAGAGCACAGGCTGCGGACGCGCAGGCCCAGCAGGCATGGCTCACGGGTCCAGCCGCTCCGCGGCATGTGGGATCTTCCCGAACCGGCGCATGAACCCGTGTCCCCTGCATTGGCAGGCGGGCTCTCAACCACTGCGCCACCAGTGAAACCCAGCCTGTGTCTTTTTGATTCTCATCCCCTCAGGCGATAGGCCCAGCAGTGGGTACGCTTGATTGAATGGTAGCTCAGTATTTACCTTTACAAGACACCCCATTTTTGTTTTCATTACTGGCTCTTACCATGTCCCACGTTGAACCAAGGGTAGGCATTTCTCCAAAACCCCATCAGCATTTATGGTTTGCAGAATTTTTGCTGATGGCCATTCTGACTGGTGTGAGCTGCTAGGATTGTGTAATTTGGATTTGCATATCTTTAATTATTCCTAATGTTCAGCCTTTTTCCATGCCTTTTTAAATTTCTGGTACAGAAAAACACGGAGAGTCCAATGAACCTCTTGAAATTGTCTTCTTGGATGGTTGCCCTCTTTTGAATTTTGGGGTCAATTTTCGACCCCAGGATTGTTTTTGAGGGCAGGTGTCCTTCACAAGCCTGCAATGAGTGTGAATATTTAGTGACCATTAGCACTGGGTTTAAAGCTGCTGTTGTGGAAATGGCCACAAGGCGGCAGCATTTCTCCATTCCCAAATCTGGTTACTAGGGCAGCAGAGCCTTTCTGGGACCAATGGAATACAGAAGAAGGCATCATTGAAGTCTAATACAGAATACCATGTCCTGGTGGATGGTAGAATGAGCAGCAGGGTGTAGGAATTAGGAACTACTGGATGTATATCCTCGGTGGCTTCACTGACTGTCTTGACATCCTTTACCAGGTCCCCAGCAGCCCACGGGGCTCCCGTCGTCAGGGCAATCCCAGGTTATGGAGCTCACCTGCGCAACTACCCAGCAGCCCATGGGGCTCCCGTGGTCAGGCCCCTCCCAGGATATGGGGCTCACCTGGGCAGGTCCCCAGCAGCCCACGGGGCTCTCATGGTCAGGCCACTCCCAGGTTATGGAGCTCACCTGTGCAACTACCCAGCAGCCCATGGGGCTCTCGTGATCAGGCCCCTCCCAGGATATGGAGCTCCCCTGAGCAGATACCACGGCAGGGCTGGGCACACAGGAACCGTGCACATAGCCCTCATTGCAGAGTACCCCAGATGGCCTGTCACTCAGAGCTGACACAGAGCACCTCAGAGCAGGACTTGAACTAACAAACAGCAGCTCCGACAGGTCTGTGACACTGGGCATCACTCTGTGCGGCCTCCCTCTGCCTGGTCTTCCAGAGACTTCCACTGCAGCTGGGGCACCAGGCCTCTGTCTCCACCCATCACCCCTCCTCTCCCTGACTCCTGGGTTCCTCTCATTAGGAGAGGGTCTTCTTGAAGTTGTCTCCCACTCATGGGCCAGATAAAATGATTAGAAAACAATGCGGAGCTGCAGCCCCTTGTCTATCCTGACTCCCAGGAGCCCACACCTGTTCCTTGGACCTGGCCTGTTCAGCGAGGTCCATTTTCTGCAATGTGAGCCCATGAGGGGTGAGGATTGGCTGACCTGGGCAGCCTGACACTGCCAGCCAGCCCTCCCCAGGTGTGCCTGGGTTGAGGTCAATATAAACACCACTCCAGGCAGCAAGAGCCCCTGTAGCTGTGCCTGATGCCATATTCTCTGCCCCGTCAGCAGTCTCGGGGCTGTGCTGGTGGGATGGAGTGAGGGGCCACGGCTTTGTGGGTGGCCCGGTGTGAGTGAGGCTCTGCTGGACTTTCTGCAGGAGTTGCCAGGCTGCCACCTGCTAAAGAAGACGATGTGTCACCCATACCTTCCGCTGGAATTTCTCCCCGGGCAGAGGTGAGGAAGGGAAAAAGCTGTTGGGTCTGGGACAGGAGGAGTATCTCAGGCAGGGAAATGGAAAACTTCCAGAAGAGTGCCCAGGGCCAGGACCATCTTGGCTGGCCTGCAGGCACCAAGTCAGCCTGCATGCTGTCGCTGGTGTGGCTTCACAGCCCTTCCTCGAGGCTTTCAAGTCCTTGTACATATTCAGGTGTTTTACTTGGGAAGGGTGGGAACAGTTCAGCAGCAGCTGGCCTGGGGCTCAGCTCACGTTTACTCACAGACGCCTCGGCACGGTCCCCCAGCTTTGCAATGAGGAAGCTCCTTGCGGGGGTGCTGCTGGCTGCATGGTAGATGATTCCCCACCTCTGACCATCTTTAGAATTGTTTACCACTGGAGCAAGTGCCCTGATAGGGTTTTCCTCTGAATAACTGGTGGGTTGTTTTTTGTTTTGGTTCAAGGTAGATTTGATTCCTCTTTTATGTATTTATAGATATAAGCATGGAAATAATTCATTCATATAAATACATCTGTGTGAAGGCAAGAACATTTTTCTGTTTTATTGTTAAATTTTATTTATTTTTTAAAATCTTGAAATTTAATTTTATTTATTTTTTATACAGCAGGTTATTATTAGTTATGTATTTTATACATATACATGTATACAGGTCAATCCCAATCTCCCAACTCATCCCACCACCACCACCCCATGGCTTCCCCCCCTTGGTGTCCATACGTTTGTTCTCTACCTCTGTGTCTCTATTTCTGCCCTGCAAACCGGTTCATCTGTACCATTTTTCTAGGCTCCATATATATGCATTAATATACAATATTTGTTTTGCTCTTTCTGACCTACTTCACTCTGTATGACAGTCTCTAGATCCATCGACATCTCTACAAATGACCCAGTTTCATTCCTTTGTATGGCTGAGTAATATTCCATTTTATATATGTACCCCATCTTTATCCATTCGTCTGTCTGTGGACATTTAGGTTGCTTCCATTACCTGGCTATTGTAAATAGTGCTGCAATGAACAATTTGGTGACTATGTCTTTTTGATTTATGGTTTTCTCTGGGTATATGCCCAGAAGTGGGACTGCTGGATCATATGGGAATTCTATATTTAGATTTTTAAGGAACTTCCATACTGTTCTCCATAGTGACTGTATCAATTTACATTCCCACCAATAGTGGAAGAGGGTTCCTTTTCTCCACACCCTCCCCAGCATTTGTTGTTTGTAGATTTTCTGATGATGCCCATTCTAACAGGTGTGTGGTGATACCTCATTGTAGTTTTGATTTGCATTTCTCTAATAATTAGTGATGTTGAGCAGCTTTCCATGTGCGTCTTGGCCATCTCTGTGTCTTCTTTGAAGAAATGTCTATTTAGATCTTCTACCCATTTTTGTATTGGGTTGTTTGTTTTTTGAATATTAAGCTGCATGAACTGTTTATATATATTGGAGATTAAACCTTTGTCCATTGATTCGTTTGCAAATATTTTCTCCCATTCTGAGGGTTGCCTTTTTCCATTCCCGTTTTTTAACAAAAAAGAAAGAAAGAAAGAAAAAGAAGCAGAAAACAAATGTGCGTAAAATATGCCTCTTGAAACTGTCGTTTTGAAATATGGACGTCTTTTGAATTTTTTGGTCGATATACGACCCCAGGATTTGTTTTCAGGCCAGGTGTCATTTACAGGCCTGCACTTATTTTGAATATCAACTGACCATTAGCGCTGGGATTAAAGCTGCTGTTGTGTGAAACGGCCACAAGGTGGCAGCAGTTCTCCTTTACCAAATGTGGTTACTAGGACAACAGAGCCTCAATGCAAGTCGTGTTCTAGGTTGTAATTTAGAATGGAATGTGCCAGGAAAGAGCCCCTTAAGTTTGTCTCGCTACGTCTTGTTCGTGTTTTTAATTTAATTTTTATTTTTTATCACAGCAAGTTTGATTACAATGTTTGGCTTGTTGCAGGTGTGCAAGATGTGGTTCTTTTACACATATACATATGTCTGTTCCTCCTGGGATCCTTTTCCCATGTACGTTATGACAGAATGTTGAGTAGTCTTCTCTTGGTATTCCGTAGGTGTTTGGTGATTATATATTTCACCTGTGTTTGTGTATGTCTGTTAACCCCAATATCCTAATGTATCCAATCCTCACACCTTTCCATTGGTGAACCATAAGTTTGTTTAATGAATCTGTGATTGCCCTTCTCTGTGGAAATATCTTCACTGGTATCAATTTTTCGGTAACACCTCCAAGTGATATCATACGATATGTGTCTTTCTCTTTCTGACTTACTACAAGTCACGTGATTACCTCTAGACTCATCTACGGTGCTGCAAATGGCATTGTGTCCTTTTTTTCCTTGGCTAATATTCTGTCTGTACATGTACCAGTTCTTCTTTGTCCACTCATCTGTTGATGGACTTTTTGGTTGCTTCCATGTCATGGCTATTGTAATGCTGCGGCAATGCACATTTGCCTGCCTGTGTCTTTCCAATTCTGTCTTCTTAGGTTATAGGCCCAGGAGTGGGCCTGCTGGACCATATGGTAGCAAAATGTTTACCTTGTAGAGGCACCTCCATTCTGTTCTCATTAGTGGCTCTTACCAGGTTACGTCCCACTTAAAGTTGAGGTTATGCTCTTCTCCACAACACCTTCAGCGTTTATTGTTTGTAGTATTTTGGCTGATGTTTATTCTGACTAGTGTGAGCTGATACCACTTTGTGGTTGGATTTTCACGCGTCTCATAACCCCTTGAAATTGAGCTTTCTGGCATGTCCTTTTCTTCTTCAAACTGTGAGTACAGCTTACCTCTTCAAATTGTTTTCGTGAAGTATGTGTGACATTTAGAAATATTTTGGCCATTACCTCCCTCAAGACATTTTGAGGGCAGGTTTCATTTACAGCCCTCCAGTACTGGTGCATATGAAGTGACCCTTAGCACAGGTTTGAAGGCTGCTGTTGCAGGTAACGGCCAGAGGGCGGCAGCATTTCTGCTTTTCCCAATCTGGTAACTAGGGAAACAGACCATCCTGGCAGTGGTGTTCCTCGGTTATATATTAGAGTGGAATGTGCCCCCAAAAGCTGATGTCTCCTTACTTATGTTTGTTTTATGAATTGAATTTATATTTTTTTTATTGGAGTCATATTCCATTGTGTACACGGACCACTTCTTCTTTGTGCATTCCTCTGTGGATGGACATTTTCGTAGCTTCCAAGTGTTGGATATGGTAGATATTGCTGGAGTGCAGGATTGCCAGCCTGTGTCTTTTTGTGTTTTTGCGGTACGTGGGCCTCTTGCTGCCGTGGACCCTCCCATTGCAGAGCACAGGCTGCGGACGCGCAGGCCCAGCAGGCATGGCTCACGGGTCCAGCCGCTCCGCGGCATGTGGGATCTTCCCGAACCGGCGCATGAACCCGTGTCCCCTGCATTGGCAGGCGGGCTCTCAACCACTGCGCCACCAGTGAAACCCAGCCTGTGTCTTTTTGATTCTCATCCCCTCAGGCGATAGGCCCAGCAGTGGGTACGCTTGATTGAATGGTAGCTCAGTATTTACCTTTACAAGACACCCCATTTTTGTTTTCATTACTGGCTCTTACCATGTCCCACGTTGAACCAAGGGTAGGCATTTCTCCAAAACCCCATCAGCATTTATGGTTTGCAGAATTTTTGCTGATGGCCATTCTGACTGGTGTGAGCTGCTAGGATTGTGTAATTTGGATTTGCATATCTTTAATTATTCCTAATGTTCAGCCTTTTTCCATGCCTTTTTAAATTTCTGGTACAGAAAAACACGGAGAGTCCAATGAACCTCTTGAAATTGTCTTCTTGGATGGTTGCCCTCTTTTGAATTTTGGGGTCAATTTTCGACCCCAGGATTGTTTTTGAGGGCAGGTGTCCTTCACAAGCCTGCAATGAGTGTGAATATTTAGTGACCATTAGCACTGGGTTTAAAGCTGCTGTTGTGGAAATGGCCACAAGGCGGCAGCATTTCTCCATTCCCAAATCTGGTTACTAGGGCAGCAGAGCCTTTCTGGGACCAATGGAATACAGAAGAAGGCATCATTGAAGTCTAATACAGAATACCATGTCCTGGTGGATGGTAGAATGAGCAGCAGGGTGTAGGAATTAGGAACTACTGGATGTATATCCTCGGTGGCTTCACTGACTGTCTTGACATCCTTTACCAGGTCCCCAGCAGCCCACGGGGCTCCCGTCGTCAGGGCAATCCCAGGTTATGGAGCTCACCTGCGCAACTACCCAGCAGCCCATGGGGCTCCCGTGGTCAGGCCCCTCCCAGGATATGGGGCTCACCTGGGCAGGTCCCCAGCAGCCCACGGGGCTCTCATGGTCAGGCCACTCCCAGGTTATGGAGCTCACCTGTGCAACTACCCAGCAGCCCATGGGGCTCTCGTGATCAGGCCCCTCCCAGGATATGGAGCTCCCCTGAGCAGATACCACGGCAGGGCTGGGCACACAGGAACCGTGCACATAGCCCTCATTGCAGAGTACCCCAGATGGCCTGTCACTCAGAGCTGACACAGAGCACCTCAGAGCAGGACTTGAACTAACAAACAGCAGCTCCGACAGGTCTGTGACACTGGGCATCACTCTGTGCGGCCTCCCTCTGCCTGGTCTTCCAGAGACTTCCACTGCAGCTGGGGCACCAGGCCTCTGTCTCCACCCATCACCCCTCCTCTCCCTGACTCCTGGGTTCCTCTCATTAGGAGAGGGTCTTCTTGAAGTTGTCTCCCACTCATGGGCCAGATAAAATGATTAGAAAACAATGCGGAGCTGCAGCCCCTTGTCTATCCTGACTCCCAGGAGCCCACACCTGTTCCTTGGACCTGGCCTGTTCAGCGAGGTCCATTTTCTGCAATGTGAGCCCATGAGGGGTGAGGATTGGCTGACCTGGGCAGCCTGACACTGCCAGCCAGCCCTCCCCAGGTGTGCCTGGGTTGAGGTCAATATAAACACCACTCCAGGCAGCAAGAGCCCCTGTAGCTGTGCCTGATGCCATATTCTCTGCCCCGTCAGCAGTCTCGGGGCTGTGCTGGTGGGATGGAGTGAGGGGCCACGGCTTTGTGGGTGGCCCGGTGTGAGTGAGGCTCTGCTGGACTTTCTGCAGGAGTTGCCAGGCTGCCACCTGCTAAAGAAGACGATGTGTCACCCATACCTTCCGCTGGAATTTCTCCCCGGGCAGAGGTGAGGAAGGGAAAAAGCTGTTGGGTCTGGGACAGGAGGAGTATCTCAGGCAGGGAAATGGAAAACTTCCAGAAGAGTGCCCAGGGCCAGGACCATCTTGGCTGGCCTGCAGGCACCAAGTCAGCCTGCATGCTGTCGCTGGTGTGGCTTCACAGCCCTTCCTCGAGGCTTTCAAGTCCTTGTACATATTCAGGTGTTTTACTTGGGAAGGGTGGGAACAGTTCAGCAGCAGCTGGCCTGGGGCTCAGCTCACGTTTACTCACAGACGCCTCGGCACGGTCCCCCAGCTTTGCAATGAGGAAGCTCCTTGCGGGGGTGCTGCTGGCTGCATGGTAGATGATTCCCCACCTCTGACCATCTTTAGAATTGTTTACCACTGGAGCAAGTGCCCTGATAGGGTTTTCCTCTGAATAACTGGTGGGTTGTTTTTTGTTTTGGTTCAAGGTAGATTTGATTCCTCTTTTATGTATTTATAGATATAAGCATGGAAATAATTCATTCATATAAATACATCTGTGTGAAGGCAAGAACATTTTTCTGTTTTATTGTTAAATTTTATTTATTTTTTAAAATCTTGAAATTTAATTTTATTTATTTTTTATACAGCAGGTTATTATTAGTTATGTATTTTATACATATACATGTATACAGGTCAATCCCAATCTCCCAACTCATCCCACCACCACCACCCCATGGCTTCCCCCCCTTGGTGTCCATACGTTTGTTCTCTACCTCTGTGTCTCTATTTCTGCCCTGCAAACCGGTTCATCTGTACCATTTTTCTAGGCTCCATATATATGCATTAATATACAATATTTGTTTTGCTCTTTCTGACCTACTTCACTCTGTATGACAGTCTCTAGATCCATCGACATCTCTACAAATGACCCAGTTTCATTCCTTTGTATGGCTGAGTAATATTCCATTTTATATATGTACCCCATCTTTATCCATTCGTCTGTCTGTGGACATTTAGGTTGCTTCCATTACCTGGCTATTGTAAATAGTGCTGCAATGAACAATTTGGTGACTATGTCTTTTTGATTTATGGTTTTCTCTGGGTATATGCCCAGAAGTGGGACTGCTGGATCATATGGGAATTCTATATTTAGTTTTTTAAGGAACTTCCATACTGTTCTCCATAGTGACTGTATCAATTTACATTCCCACCAATAGTGGAAGAGGGTTCCTTTTCTCCACACCCTCCCCAGCATTTGTTGTTTGTAGATTTTCTGATGATGCCCATTCTAACAGGTGTGTGGTGATACCTCATTGTAGTTTTGATTTGCATTTCTCTAATAATTAGTGATGTTGAGCAGCTTTCCATGTGCGTCTTGGCCATCTCTGTGTCTTCTTTGAAGAAATGTCTATTTAGATCTTCTACCCATTTTTGTATTGGGTTGTTTGTTTTTTGAATATTAAGCTGCATGAACTGTTTATATATATTGGAGATTAAACCTTTGTCCATTGATTCGTTTGCAAATATTTTCTCCCATTCTGAGGGTTGCCTTTTTCCATTCCCGTTTTTTAACAAAAAAGAAAGAAAGAAAGAAAAAGAAGCAGAAAACAAATGTGCGTAAAATATGCCTCTTGAAACTGTCGTTTTGAAATATGGACGTCTTTTGAATTTTTTGGTCGATATACGACCCCAGGATTTGTTTTCAGGCCAGGTGTCATTTACAGGCCTGCACTTATTTTGAATATCAACTGACCATTAGCGCTGGGATTAAAGCTGCTGTTGTGTGAAACGGCCACAAGGTGGCAGCAGTTCTCCTTTACCAAATGTGGTTACTAGGACAACAGAGCCTCAATGCAAGTCGTGTTCTAGGTTGTAATTTAGAATGGAATGTGCCAGGAAAGAGCCCCTTAAGTTTGTCTCGCTACGTCTTGTTCGTGTTTTTAATTTAATTTTTATTTTTTATCACAGCAAGTTTGATTACAATGTTTGGCTTGTTGCAGGTGTGCAAGATGTGGTTCTTTTACACATATACATATGTCTGTTCCTCCTGGGATCCTTTTCCCATGTACGTTATGACAGAATGTTGAGTAGTCTTCTCTTGGTATTCCGTAGGTGTTTGGTGATTATATATTTCACCTGTGTTTGTGTATGTCTGTTAACCCCAATATCCTAATGTATCCAATCCTCACACCTTTCCATTGGTGAACCATAAGTTTGTTTAATGAATCTGTGATTGCCCTTCTCTGTGGAAATATCTTCACTGGTATCAATTTTTCGGTAACACCTCCAAGTGATATCATACGATATGTGTCTTTCTCTTTCTGACTTACTACAAGTCACGTGATTACCTCTAGACTCATCTACGGTGCTGCAAATGGCATTGTGTCCTTTTTTTCCTTGGCTAATATTCTGTCTGTACATGTACCAGTTCTTCTTTGTCCACTCATCTGTTGATGGACTTTTTGGTTGCTTCCATGTCATGGCTATTGTAATGCTGCGGCAATGCACATTTGCCTGCCTGTGTCTTTCCAATTCTGTCTTCTTAGGTTATAGGCCCAGGAGTGGGCCTGCTGGACCATATGGTAGCAAAATGTTTACCTTGTAGAGGCACCTCCATTCTGTTCTCATTAGTGGCTCTTACCAGGTTACGTCCCACTTAAAGTTGAGGTTATGCTCTTCTCCACAACACCTTCAGCGTTTATTGTTTGTAGTATTTTGGCTGATGTTTATTCTGACTAGTGTGAGCTGATACCACTTTGTGGTTGGATTTTCACGCGTCTCATAACCCCTTGAAATTGAGCTTTCTGGCATGTCCTTTTCTTCTTCAAACTGTGAGTACAGCTTACCTCTTCAAATTGTTTTCGTGAAGTATGTGTGACATTTAGAAATATTTTGGCCATTACCTCCCTCAAGACATTTTGAGGGCAGGTTTCATTTACAGCCCTCCAGTACTGGTGCATATGAAGTGACCCTTAGCACAGGTTTGAAGGCTGCTGTTGCAGGTAACGGCCAGAGGGCGGCAGCATTTCTGCTTTTCCCAATCTGGTAACTAGGGAAACAGACCATCCTGGCAGTGGTGTTCCTCGGTTATATATTAGAGTGGAATGTGCCCCCAAAAGCTGATGTCTCCTTACTTATGTTTGTTTTATGAATTGAATTTATATTTTTTTTATTGGAGTCATATTCCATTGTGTACACGGACCACTTCTTCTTTGTGCATTCCTCTGTGGATGGACATTTTCGTAGCTTCCAAGTGTTGGATATGGTAGATATTGCTGGAGTGCAGGATTGCCAGCCTGTGTCTTTTTGTGTTTTTGCGGTACGTGGGCCTCTTGCTGCCGTGGACCCTCCCATTGCAGAGCACAGGCTGCGGACGCGCAGGCCCAGCAGGCATGGCTCACGGGTCCAGCCGCTCCGCGGCATGTGGGATCTTCCCGAACCGGCGCATGAACCCGTGTCCCCTGCATTGGCAGGCGGGCTCTCAACCACTGCGCCACCAGTGAAACCCAGCCTGTGTCTTTTTGATTCTCATCCCCTCAGGCGATAGGCCCAGCAGTGGGTACGCTTGATTGAATGGTAGCTCAGTATTTACCTTTACAAGACACCCCATTTTTGTTTTCATTACTGGCTCTTACCATGTCCCACGTTGAACCAAGGGTAGGCATTTCTCCAAAACCCCATCAGCATTTATGGTTTGCAGAATTTTTGCTGATGGCCATTCTGACTGGTGTGAGCTGCTAGGATTGTGTAATTTGGATTTGCATATCTTTAATTATTCCTAATGTTCAGCCTTTTTCCATGCCTTTTTAAATTTCTGGTACAGAAAAACACGGAGAGTCCAATGAACCTCTTGAAATTGTCTTCTTGGATGGTTGCCCTCTTTTGAATTTTGGGGTCAATTTTCGACCCCAGGATTGTTTTTGAGGGCAGGTGTCCTTCACAAGCCTGCAATGAGTGTGAATATTTAGTGACCATTAGCACTGGGTTTAAAGCTGCTGTTGTGGAAATGGCCACAAGGCGGCAGCATTTCTCCATTCCCAAATCTGGTTACTAGGGCAGCAGAGCCTTTCTGGGACCAATGGAATACAGAAGAAGGCATCATTGAAGTCTAATACAGAATACCATGTCCTGGTGGATGGTAGAATGAGCAGCAGGGTGTAGGAATTAGGAACTACTGGATGTATATCCTCGGTGGCTTCACTGACTGTCTTGACATCCTTTACCAGGTCCCCAGCAGCCCACGGGGCTCCCGTCGTCAGGGCAATCCCAGGTTATGGAGCTCACCTGCGCAACTACCCAGCAGCCCATGGGGCTCCCGTGGTCAGGCCCCTCCCAGGATATGGGGCTCACCTGGGCAGGTCCCCAGCAGCCCACGGGGCTCTCATGGTCAGGCCACTCCCAGGTTATGGAGCTCACCTGTGCAACTACCCAGCAGCCCATGGGGCTCTCGTGATCAGGCCCCTCCCAGGATATGGAGCTCCCCTGAGCAGATACCACGGCAGGGCTGGGCACACAGGAACCGTGCACATAGCCCTCATTGCAGAGTACCCCAGATGGCCTGTCACTCAGAGCTGACACAGAGCACCTCAGAGCAGGACTTGAACTAACAAACAGCAGCTCCGACAGGTCTGTGACACTGGGCATCACTCTGTGCGGCCTCCCTCTGCCTGGTCTTCCAGAGACTTCCACTGCAGCTGGGGCACCAGGCCTCTGTCTCCACCCATCACCCCTCCTCTCCCTGACTCCTGGGTTCCTCTCATTAGGAGAGGGTCTTCTTGAAGTTGTCTCCCACTCATGGGCCAGATAAAATGATTAGAAAACAATGCGGAGCTGCAGCCCCTTGTCTATCCTGACTCCCAGGAGCCCACACCTGTTCCTTGGACCTGGCCTGTTCAGCGAGGTCCATTTTCTGCAATGTGAGCCCATGAGGGGTGAGGATTGGCTGACCTGGGCAGCCTGACACTGCCAGCCAGCCCTCCCCAGGTGTGCCTGGGTTGAGGTCAATATAAACACCACTCCAGGCAGCAAGAGCCCCTGCAGCTGTGCCTGATGCCATATTCTCTGCCCCGTCAGCAGTCTCGGGGCTGTGCTGGTGGGATGGAGTGAGGGGCCACGGCTTTGTGGGTGGCCCGGTGTGAGTGAGGCTCTGCTGGACTTTCTGCAGGAGTTGCCAGGCTGCCACCTGCTAAAGAAGACGATGTGTCACCCATACCTTCCGCTGGAATTTCTCCCCGGGCAGAGGTGAGGAAGGGAAAAAGCTGTTGGGTCTGGGACAGGAGGAGTATCTCAGGCAGGGAAATGGAAAACTTCCAGAAGAGTGCCCAGGGCCAGGACCATCTTGGCTGGCCTGCAGGCACCAAGTCAGCCTGCATGCTGTCGCTGGTGTGGCTTCACAGCCCTTCCTCGAGGCTTTCAAGTCCTTGTACATATTCAGGTGTTTTACTTGGGAAGGGTGGGAACAGTTCAGCAGCAGCTGGCCTGGGGCTCAGCTCACGTTTACTCACAGACGCCTCGGCACGGTCCCCCAGCTTTGCAATGAGGAAGCTCCTTGCGGGGGTGCTGCTGGCTGCATGGTAGATGATTCCCCACCTCTGACCATCTTTAGAATTGTTTACCACTGGAGCAAGTGCCCTGATAGGGTTTTCCTCTGAATAACTGGTGGGTTGTTTGTTTGTTTTTTTTTTTTTGTTCAAGGTAGATTTGATTCCTCTTTTATGTATTTATAGATATAAGCATGGAAATAATTCATTCATATAAATACATCTGTGTGAAGGCAAGAACTTTTTTCTGTTTTATTTTTAAATTTTATTTATTTTTTAAAATTTTGAAATTTAATTTAATTTATTTTTTTATACAGCAGGTTATTATTAGTTATGCATTTTATACATATACATGTATACAGGTCAATCCCAATCTCCCAACTCATCCCACCACCACCACCCCATGGCTTCCCCCCCTTGGTGTCCATACGTTTGTTCTCTACCTCTGTGTCTCTATTTCTGCCCTGCAAACCGGTTCATCTGTACCATTTTTCTAGGCTCCATATATATGCATTAATATACAATATTTGTTTTGCTCTTTCTGACCTACTTCACTCTGTATGACAGTCTCTAGATCCATCGACATCTCTACAAATGACCCAGTTTCATTCCTTTGTATGGCTGAGTAATATTCCATTTTATATATGTACCCCATCTTTATCCATTCGTCTGTCTGTGGACATTTAGGTTGCTTCCATTACCTGGCTATTGTAAATAGTGCTGCAATGAACAATTTGGTGACTATGTCTTTTTGATTTATGGTTTTCTCTGGGTATATGCCCAGAAGTGGGGTTGCTGGATCATATGGGAATTCTATATTTAGTTTTTTAAGGAACTTCCATACTGTTCTCCATAGTGACTGTATCAATTTACATTCCCACCAATAGTGGAAGAGGGTTCCTTTTCTCCACACCCTCCCCAGCATTTGTTGTTTGTAGATTTTCTGATGATGCCCATTCTAACAGGTGTGTGGTGATACCTCATTGTAGTTTTGATTTGCATTTCTCTAATAATTAGTGATGTTGAGCAGCTTTCCATGTGCGTCTTGGCCATCTCTGTGTCTTCTTTGAAGAAATGTCTATTTAGATCTTCTACCCATTTTTGTATTGGGTTGTTTGTTTTTTGAATATTAAGCTGCATGAGCTGTTTATATATATTGGAGATTAAACCTTTGTCCATTGATTCGTTTGCAAATATTTTCTCCCATTCTGAGGGTTGCCTTTTTCCATTCCCGTTTTTTAACAAAAAAAAGAAAGAAAGAAAGAAAGAAAAAGAAGCAGAAAACAAATGTGCGTAAAATATGCCTCTTGAAACTGTCGTTTTGAAATATGGACGTCTTTTGAATTTTTTGGTCGATATACGACCCCAGGATTTGTTTTCAGGCCAGGTGTCATTTACAGGCCTGCACTTATTTTGAATATCAACTGACCATTAGCGCTGGGATTAAAGCTGCTGTTGTGTGAAACGGCCACAAGGTGGCAGCAGTTCTCCTTTACCAAATGTGGTTACTAGGACAACAGAGCCTCAATGCAAGTCGTGTTCTAGGTTGTAATTTAGAATGGAATGTGCCAGGAAAGAGCCCCTTAAGTTTGTCTCGCTACGTCTTGTTCGTGTTTTTAATTTAATTTTTATTTTTTATCACAGCAAGTTTGATTACAATGTTTGGCTTGTTGCAGGTGTGCCAGATGTGGTTCTTTTACACATATACATATGTCTGTTCCTCCTGGGATCCTTTTCCCATGTACGTTATGACAGAATGTTGAGTAGTCTTCTCTTGGTATTCCGTAGGTGTTTGGTGATTATATATTTCACCTGTGTTTGTGTATGTCTGTTAACCCCAATATCCTAATGTATCCAATCCTCACACCTTTCCATTGGTGAACCATAAGTTTGTTTAATGAATCTGTGATTGCCCTTCTCTGTGGAAATATCTTCACTGGTATCAATTTTTCGGTAACACCTCCAAGTGATATCATACGATATGTGTCTTTCTCTTTCTGACTTACTACAAGTCACGTGATTACCTCTAGACTCATCTACGGTGCTGCAAATGGCATTGTGTCCTTTTTTTCCTTGGCTAATATTCTGTCTGTACATGTACCAGTTCTTCTTTGTCCACTCATCTGTTGATGGACTTTTTGGTTGCTTCCATGTCATGGCTATTGTAATGCTGCGGCAATGCACATTTGCCTGCCTGTGTCTTTCCAATTCTGTCTTCTTAGGTTATAGGCCCAGGAGTGGGCCTGCTGGACCATATGGTAGCAAAATGTTTACCTTGTAGAGGCACCTCCATTCTGTTCTCATTAGTGGCTCTTACCAGGTTACGTCCCACTTAAAGTTGAGGTTATGCTCTTCTCCACAACACCTTCAGCGTTTATTGTTTGTAGTATTTTGGCTGATGTTTATTCTGACTAGTGTGAGCTGATACCACTTTGTGGTTGGATTTTCACGCGTCTCATAACCCCTTGAAATTGAGCTTTCTGGCATGTCCTTTTCTTCTTCAAACTGTGAGTACAGCTTACCTCTTCAAATTGTTTTCGTGAAGTATGTGTGACATTTAGAAATATTTTGGCCATTACCTCCCTCAAGACATTTTGAGGGCAGGTTTCATTTACAGCCCTCCAGTACTGGTGCATATGAAGTGACCCTTAGCACAGGTTTGAAGGCTGCTGTTGCAGGTAACGGCCAGAGGGCGGCAGCATTTCTGCTTTTCCCAATCTGGTAACTAGGGAAACAGACCATCCTGGCAGTGGTGTTCCTCGGTTATATATTAGAGTGGAATGTGCCCCCAAAAGCTGATGTCTCCTTACTTATGTTTGTTTTATGAATTGAATTTATATTTTTTTTATTGGAGTCATATTCCATTGTGTACACGGACCACTTCTTCTTTGTGCATTCCTCTGTGGATGGACATTTTCGTAGCTTCCAAGTGTTGGATATGGTAGATATTGCTGGAGTGCAGGATTGCCAGCCTGTGTCTTTTTGTGTTTTTGCGGTACGTGGGCCTCTTGCTGCCGTGGACCCTCCCATTGCAGAGCACAGGCTGCGGACGCGCAGGCCCAGCAGGCATGGCTCACGGGTCCAGCCGCTCCGCGGCATGTGGGATCTTCCCGAACCGGCGCATGAACCCGTGTCCCCTGCATTGGCAGGCGGGCTCTCAACCACTGCGCCACCAGTGAAACCCAGCCTGTGTCTTTTTGATTCTCATCCCCTCAGGCGATAGGCCCAGCAGTGGGTACGCTTGATTGAATGGTAGCTCAGTATTTACCTTTACAAGACACCCCCTTTTTGTTTTCATTACTGGCTCTTACCATGTCCCACGTTGAACCAAGGGTAGGCATTTCTCCAAAACCCCATCAGCATTTATGGTTTGCAGAATTTTTGCTGATGGCCATTCTGACTGGTGTGAGCTGCTAGGATTGTGTAATTTGGATTTGCATATCTTTAATTATTCCTAATGTTCAGCCTTTTTCCATGCCTTTTTAAATTTCTGGTACAGAAAAACACGGAGAGTCCAATGAACCTCTTGAAATTGTCTTCTTGGATGGTTGCCCTCTTTTGAATTTTGGGGTCAATTTTCGACCCCAGGATTGTTTTTGAGGGCAGGTGTCCTTCACAAGCCTGCAATGAGTGTGAATATTTAGTGACCATTAGCACTGGGTTTAAAGCTGCTGTTGTGGAAATGGCCACAAGGCGGCAGCATTTCTCCATTCCCAAATCTGGTTACTAGGGCAGCAGAGCCTTTCTGGGACCAATGGAATACAGAAGAAGGCATCATTGAAGTCTAATACAGAATACCATGTCCTGGTGGATGGTAGAATGAGCAGCAGGGTGTAGGAATTAGGAACTACTGGATGTATATCCTCGGTGGCTTCACTGACTGTCTTGACATCCTTTACCAGGTCCCCAGCAGCCCACGGGGCTCCCGTCGTCAGGGCAATCCCAGGTTATGGAGCTCACCTGCGCAACTACCCAGCAGCCCATGGGGCTCCCGTGGTCAGGCCCCTCCCAGGATATGGGGCTCACCTGGGCAGGTCCCCAGCAGCCCACGGGGCTCTCATGGTCAGGCCACTCCCAGGTTATGGAGCTCACCTGTGCAACTACCCGGCAGCCCATGGGGCTCTCGTGATCAGGCCCCTCCCAGGATATGGAGCTCCCCTGAGCAGATACCACGGCAGGGCTGGGCACACAGGAACCGTGCACATAGCCCTCATTGCAGAGTACCCCAGATGGCCTGTCACTCAGAGCTGACACAGAGCACCTCAGAGCAGGACTTGAACTAACAAACAGCAGCTCCGACAGGTCTGTGACACTGGGCATCACTCTGTGCGGCCTCCCTCTGCCTGGTCTTCCAGAGACTTCCACTGCAGCTGGGGCACCAGGCCTCTGTCTCCACCCAGCACCCCTCCTCTCCCTGACTCCTGGGTTCCTCTCATTAGGAGAGGGTCTTCTTGAAGTTGTCTCCCACTCATGGGCCAGATAAAATGATTAGAAAACAATGCGGAGCTGCAGCCCCTTGTCTATCCTGACTCCCAGGAGCCCACACCTGTTCCTTGGACCTGGCCTGTTCAGCGAGGTCCATTTTCTGCAATGTGAGCCCATGAGGGGTGAGGATTGGCTGACCTGGGCAGCCTGACACTGCCAGCCAGCCCTCCCCAGGTGTGCCTGGGTTGAGGTCAATATAAACACCACTCCAGGCAGCAAGAGCCCCTGTAGCTGTGCCTGATGCCATATTCTCTGCCCCGTCAGCAGTCTCGGGGCTGTGCTGGTGGGATGGAGTGAGGGGCCACGGCTTTGTGGGTGGCCCGGTGTGAGTGAGGCTCTGCTGGACTTTCTGCAGGAGTTGCCAGGCTGCCACCTGCTAAAGAAGACGATGTGTCACCCATACCTTCCGCTGGAATTTCTCCCCGGGCAGAGGTGAGGAAGGGAAAAAGCTGTTGGGTCTGGGACAGGAGGAGTATCTCAGGCAGGGAAATGGAAAACTTCCAGAAGAGTGCCCAGGGCCAGGACCATCTTGGCTGGCCTGCAGGCACCAAGTCAGCCTGCATGCTGTCGCTGGTGTGGCTTCACAGCCCTTCCTCGAGGCTTTCAAGTCCTTGTACATATTCAGGTGTTTTACTTGGGAAGGGTGGGAACAGTTCAGCAGCAGCTGGCCTGGGGCTCAGCTCACGTTTACTCACAGACGCCTCGGCACGGTCCCCCAGCTTTGCAATGAGGAAGCTCCTTGCGGGGGTGCTGCTGGCTGCATGGTAGATGATTCCCCACCTCTGACCATCTTTAGAATTGTTTACCACTGGAGCAAGTGCCCTGATAGGGTTTTCCTCTGAATAACTGGTGGGTTGTTTGTTTGTTTTTTTTTTTTTGTTCAAGGTAGATTTGATTCCTCTTTTATGTATTTATAGATATATGCATGGAAATAATTCATTCATATAAATACATCTGTGTGAAGGCAAGAACTTTTTTCTGTTTTATTTTTAAATTTTATTTATTTTTTAAAATTTTGAAATTTAATTTAATTTATTTTTTTATACAGCAGGTTATTATTAGTTATGCATTTTATACATATACATGTATACAGGTCAATCCCAATCTCCCAACTCATCCCACCACCACCCCATGGCTTCCCCCCGTTGGTGTCCATACGTTTGTTCTCTACCTCTGTGTCTCTATTTCTGCCCTGCAAACCGGTTCATCTGTACCATTTTTCTAGGCTCCATATATATGCATTAATATACAATATTTGTTTTTCTCTTTCTGACTTACTTCACTCTGTATGACAGTCTCTAGATCCATCGACGTCTCTACAAATGACCCGGTTTCATTCCTTTGTATGGCTGAGTAATATTCCATTTTATATATGTACCACATCTTTATCCATTCGTCTGTCTGTGGACATTTAGGTTGCTTCCATTACCTGGCTATTGTAAATAGTGCTGCAATGAACACTGTGGTGAATGTGTCTTTTTGATTTATGGTTTTCTCTGGGTATATGCCCAGAAGTGGGACTGCTGGATCATATGGTAGTTCTATATTTAGTTTTTTAAGGAATTTCCATACTGTTCTCCATAGTGACTGTATCAATTTACATTCCCAACAATAGTGGAAGACGGTTCCTTTTCTCCACACCCTCCCCAGCATTTGTTGTTTGTAGATTTTCTGATGATGCCCATTCTAACAGGTGTGTGGTGATACCTCATTGTAGTTTTGATTTGCATTTCTCTAATAATTAGTGATGTTGAGCAGCTTTCCATGTGCGTCTTGGCCATCTCTGTGTCTTCTTTGAAGAAATGTCTATTTAGATCTTCTACCCATTTTTGTATTGGGTTGTTTGTTTTTTGAATATTAAGCTGCATGAGCTGTTTATATATATTGGAGATTAAACCTTTGTCCATTGATTCGTTTGCAAATATTTTCTCCCATTCTGAGGGTTGCCTTTTTCCATTCCCGTTTTTTAACAAAAAAAAGAAAGAAAGAAAGAAAAAGAAGCAGAAAACAAATGTGCGTAAAATATGCCTCTTGAAACTGTCGTTTTGAAATATGGACGTCTTTTGAATTTTTTGGTCGATATACGACCCCAGGATTTGTTTTCAGGCCAGGTGTCATTTACAGGCCTGCACTTATTTTGAATATCAACTGACCATTAGCGCTGGGATTAAAGCTGCTGTTGTGTGAAACGGCCACAAGGTGGCAGCAGTTCTCCTTTACCAAATGTGGTTACTAGGACAACAGAGCCTCAATGCAAGTCGTGTTCTAGGTTGTAATTTAGAATGGAATGTGCCAGGAAAGAGCCCCTTAAGTTTGTCTCACTACGTCTTGTTCGTGTTTTTAATTTAATTTTTATTTTTTATCACAGCAAGTTTGATTACAATGTTTGGCTTGTTGCAGGTGTGCAAGATGTGGTTCTTTTACACATATACATATGTCTGTTCCTACTGGGATCCTTTTCCCATGTACGTTATGACAGAATGTTGAGTAGTCTTCTCTTGGTATTCCGTAGGTGTTTGGTGATTATATATTTCACCTGTGTTTGTATATGTCTGTTAAACCCAATATCCTAATGTATCCAATCCTCACACCTTTCCATTGGTGAACCATAAGTTTGTTTAATGAATCTGTGATTGCCCTTCTCTGTGGAAATATCTTCACTGGTATCAATTTTTCGGTAACACCTCCAAGTGATATCATACGATATGTGTCTTTCTCTTTCTGACTTACTGCAAGTCACGTGATTACCTCTAGACTCATCTACGGTGCTGCAAATGGCATTGTGTCCTTTTTTTCCTTGGCTAATATTCTGTCTGTACATGTACCAGTTCTTCTTTGTCCACTCATCTGTTGATGGACTTTTTGGTTGCTTCCATGTCATGGCTATTGTAATGCTGCGGCAATGCACATTTGCCTGCCTGTGTCTTTCCAATTCTGTCTTCTTAGGTTATAGGCCCAGGAGTGGGCCTGCTGGACCATATGGTAGCAAAATGTTTACCTTGTAGAGGCACCTCCATTCTGTTCTCATTAGTGGCTCTTACCAGGTTACGTCCCACTTAAAGTTGAGGTTATGCTCTTCTCCACAACACCTTCAGCGTTTATTGTTTGTAGTATTTTGGCTGATGTTTATTCTGACTAGTGTGAGCTGATACCACTTTGTGGTTGGATTTTCACGCGTCTCATAACCCCTTGAAATTGAGCTTTCTGGCATGTCCTTTTCTTCTTCAAACTGTGAGTACAGCTTACCTCTTCAAATTGTTTTCGTGAAGTATGTGTGACATTTAGAAATATTTTGGCCATTACCTCCCTCAAGACATTTTGAGGGCAGGTTTCATTTACAGCCCTCCAGTACTGGTGCATATGAAGTGACCCTTAGCACAGGTTTGAAGGCTGCTGTTGCAGGTAACGGCCAGAGGGCGGCAGCATTTCTGCTTTTCCCAATCTGGTAACTAGGGAAACAGACCATCCTGGCAGTGGTGTTCCTCGGTTATATATTAGAGTGGAATGTGCCCCCAAAAGCTGATGTCTCCTTACTTATGTTTGTTTTATGAATTGAATTTATATTTTTTTTATTGGAGTCATATTCCATTGTGTACACGGACCACTTCTTCTTTGTGCATTCCTCTGTGGATGGACATTTTCGTAGCTTCCAAGTGTTGGATATGGTAGATATTGCTGGAGTGCAGGATTGCCAGCCTGTGTCTTTTTGTGTTTTTGCGGTACGTGGGCCTCTTGCTGCCGTGGACCCTCCCATTGCAGAGCACAGGCTGCGGACGCGCAGGCCCAGCAGGCATGGCTCACGGGACCAGCCGCTCCGCGGCATGTGGGATCTTCCCGAACCGGCGCATGAACCCGTGTCCCCTGCATTGGCAGGCGGGCTCTCAACCACTGCGCCACCAGTGAAACCCAGCCTGTGTCTTTTTGATTCTCATCCCCTCAGGCGATAGGCCCAGCAGTGGGTATGCTTGATTGAATGGTAGCTCAGTATTTACCTTTACAAGACACCCCATTTTTGTTTTCATTACTGGCTCTTACCATGTCCCACGTTGAACCAAGGGTAGGCATTTCTCCAAAACCCCATCAGCATTTATGGTTTGCAGAATTTTTGCTGATGGCCATTCTGACTGGTGTGAGCTGCTAGGATTGTGTAATTTGGATTTGCATATCTTTAATTATTCCTAATGTTCAGCCTTTTTCCATGCCTTTTTAAATTTCTGGTACAGAAAAACACGGAGAGTCCAATGAACCTCTTGAAATTGTCTTCTTGGATGGTTGCCCTCTTTTGAATTTTGGGGTCAATTTTCGACCCCAGGATTGTTTTTGAGGGCAGGTGTCCTTCACAAGCCTGCAATGAGTGTGAATATTTAGTGACCATTAGCACTGGGTTTAAAGCTGCTGTTGTGGAAATGGCCACAAGGCGGCAGCATTTCTCCATTCCCAAATCTGGTTACTAGGGCAGCAGAGCCTTTCTGGGACCAATGGAATACAGAAGAAGGCATCATTGAAGTCTAATACAGAATACCATGTCCTGGTGGATGGTAGAATGAGCAGCAGGGTGTAGGAATTAGGAACTACTGGATGTATATCCTCGGTGGCTTCACTGACTGTCTTGACATCCTTTACCAGGTCCCCAGCAGCCCACGGGGCTCCCGTCGTCAGGGCAATCCCAGGTTATGGAGCTCACCTGCGCAACTACCCAGCAGCCCATGGGGCTCCCGTGGTCAGGCCCCTCCCAGGATATGGGGCTCACCTGGGCAGGTCCCCAGCAGCCCACGGGGCTCTCATGGTCAGGCCACTCCCAGGTTATGGAGCTCACCTGTGCAACTACCCAGCAGCCCATGGGGCTCTCGTGATCAGGCCCCTCCCAGGATATGGAGCTCCCCTGAGCAGATACCACGGCAGGGCTGGGCACACAGGAACCGTGCACATAGCCCTCATTGCAGAGTACCCCAGATGGCCTGTCACTCAGAGCTGACACAGAGCACCTCAGAGCAGGACTTGAACTAACAAACAGCAGCTCCGACAGGTCTGTGACACTGGGCATCACTCTGTGCGGCCTCCCTCTGCCTGGTCTTCCAGAGACTTCCACTGCAGCTGGGGCACCAGGCCTCTGTCTCCACCCATCACCCCTCCTCTCCCTGACTCCTGGGTTCCTCTCATTAGGAGAGGGTCTTCTTGAAGTTGTCTCCCACTCATGGGCCAGATAAAATGATTAGAAAACAATGCGGAGCTGCAGCCCCTTGTCTATCCTGACTCCCAGGAGCCCACACCTGTTCCTTGGACCTGGCCTGTTCAGCGAGGTCCATTTTCTGCAATGTGAGCCCATGAGGGGTGAGGATTGGCTGACCTGGGCAGCCTGACACTGCCAGCCAGCCCTCCCCAGGTGTGCCTGGGTTGAGGTCAATATAAACACCACTCCAGGCAGCAAGAGCCCCTGTAGCTGTGCCTGATGCCATATTCTCTGCCCCGTCAGCAGTCTCGGGGCTGTGCTGGTGGGATGGAGTGAGGGGCCACGGCTTTGTGGGTGGCCCGGTGTGAGTGAGGCTCTGCTGGACTTTCTGCAGGAGTTGCCAGGCTGCCACCTGCTAAAGAAGACGATGTGTCACCCATACCTTCCGCTGGAATTTCTCCCCGGGCAGAGGTGAGGAAGGGAAAAAGCTGTTGGGTCTGGGACAGGAGGAGTATCTCAGGCAGGGAAATGGAAAACTTCCAGAAGAGTGCCCAGGGCCAGGACCATCTTGGCTGGCCTGCAGGCACCAAGTCAGCCTGCATGCTGTCGCTGGTGTGGCTTCACAGCCCTTCCTCGAGGCTTTCAAGTCCTTGTACATATTCAGGTGTTTTACTTGGGAAGGGTGGGAACAGTTCAGCAGCAGCTGGCCTGGGGCTCAGCTCACGTTTACTCACAGACGCCTCGGCACGGTCCCCCAGCTTTGCAATGAGGAAGCTCCTTGCGGGGGTGCTGCTGGCTGCATGGTAGATGATTCCCCACCTCTGACCATCTTTAGAATTGTTTACCACTGGAGCAAGTGCCCTGATAGGGTTTTCCTCTGAATAACTGGTGGGTTGTTTTTTGTTTTGGTTCAAGGTAGATTTGATTCCTCTTTTATGTATTTATAGATATAAGCATGGAAATAATTCATTCATATAAATACATCTGTGTGAAGGCAAGAACATTTTTCTGTTTTATTTTTAAATTTTATTTATTTTTTAAAATCTTGAAATTTAATTTTATTTATTTTTTATACAGCAGGTTATTATTAGTTATGTATTTTATACATATACATGTATACAGGTCAATCCCAATCTCCCAACTCATCCCACCACCACCACCCCATGGCTTGCCCCCCTTGGTGTCCATACGTTTGTTCTCTACCTCTGTGTCTCTATTTCTGCCCTGCAAACCGGTTCATCTGTACCATTTTTCTAGGCTCCATATATATGCATTAATATACAATATTTGTTTTGCTCTTTCTGACCTACTTCACTCTGTATGACAGTCTCTAGATCCATCGACATCTCTACAAATGACCCAGTTTCATTCCTTTGTATGGCTGAGTAATATTCCATTTTATATATGTACCCCATCTTTATCCATTCGTCTGTCTGTGGACATTTAGGTTGCTTCCATTACCTGGCTATTGTAAATAGTGCTGCAATGAACAATTTGGTGACTATGTCTTTTTGATTTATGGTTTTCTCTGGGTATATGCCCAGAAGTGGGGTTGCTGGATCATATGGGAATTCTATATTTAGTTTTTTAAGGAACTTCCATACTGTTCTCCATAGTGACTGTATCAATTTACATTCCCACCAATAGTGGAAGAGGGTTCCTTTTCTCCACACCCTCCCCAGCATTTGTTGTTTGTAGATTTTCTGATGATGCCCATTCTAACAGGTGTGTGGTGATACCTCATTGTAGTTTTGATTTGCATTTCTCTAATAATTAGTGATGTTGAGCAGCTTTCCATGTGCGTCTTGGCCATCTCTGTGTCTTCTTTGAAGAAATGTCTATTTAGATCTTCTACCCATTTTTGTATTGGGTTGTTTGTTTTTTGAATATTAAGCTGCATGAGCTGTTTATATATATTGGAGATTAAACCTTTGTCCATTGATTCGTTTGCAAATATTTTCTCCCATTCTGAGGGTTGCCTTTTTCCATTCCCGTTTTTTAACAAAAAAAAGAAAGAAAGAAAGAAAAAGAAGCAGAAAACAAATGTGCGTAAAATATGCCTCTTGAAACTGTCGTTTTGAAATATGGACGTCTTTTGAATTTTTTGGTCGATATACGACCCCAGGATTTGTTTTCAGGCCAGGTGTCATTTACAGGCCTGCACTTATTTTGAATATCAACTGACCATTAGCGCTGGGATTAAAGCTGCTGTTGTGTGAAACGGCCACAAGGTGGCAGCAGTTCTCCTTTACCAAATGTGGTTACTAGGACAACAGAGCCTCAATGCAAGTCGTGTTCTAGGTTGTAATTTAGAATGGAATGTGCCAGGAAAGAGCCCCTTAAGTTTGTCTCGCTACGTCTTGTTCGTGTTTTTAATTTAATTTTTATTTTTTATCACAGCAAGTTTGATTACAATGTTTGGCTTGTTGCAGGTGTGCCAGATGTGGTTCTTTTACACATATACATATGTCTGTTCCTCCTGGGATCCTTTTCCCATGTACGTTATGACAGAATGTTGAGTAGTCTTCTCTTGGTATTCCGTAGGTGTTTGGTGATTATATATTTCACCTGTGTTTGTATATGTCTGTTAACCCCAATATCCTAATGTATCCAATCCTCACACCTTTCCATTGGTGAACCATAAGTTTGTTTAATGAATCTGTGATTGCCCTTCTCTGTGGAAATATCTTCACTGGTATCAATTTTTCGGTAACACCTCCAAGTGATATCATACGATATGTGTCTTTCTCTTTCTGACTTACTGCAAGTCACGTGATTACCTCTAGACTCATCTACGGTGCTGCAAATGGCATTGTGTCCTTTTTTTCCTTGGCTAATATTCTGTCTGTACATGTACCAGTTCTTCTTTGTCCACTCATCTGTTGATGGACTTTTTGGTTGCTTCCATGTCATGGCTATTGTAATGCTGCGGCAATGCACATTTGCCTGCCTGTGTCTTTCCAATTCTGTCTTCTTAGGTTATAGGCCCAGGAGTGGGCCTGCTGGACCATATGGTAGCAAAATGTTTACCTTGTAGAGGCACCTCCATTCTGTTCTCATTAGTGGCTCTTACCAGGTTACGTCCCACTTAAAGTTGAGGTTATGCTCTTCTCCACAACACCTTCAGCGTTTATTGTTTGTAGTATTTTGGCTGATGTTTATTCTGACTAGTGTGAGCTGATACCACTTTGTGGTTGGATTTTCACGCGTCTCATAACCCCTTGAAATTGAGCTTTCTGGCATGTCCTTTTCTTCTTCAAACTGTGAGTACAGCTTACCTCTTCAAATTGTTTTCGTGAAGTATGTGTGACATTTAGAAATATTTTGGCCATTACCTCCCTCAAGACATTTTGAGGGCAGGTTTCATTTACAGCCCTCCAGTACTGGTGCATATGAAGTGACCCTTAGCACAGGTTTGAAGGCTGCTGTTGCAGGTAACGGCCAGAGGGCGGCAGCATTTCTGCTTTTCCCAATCTGGTAACTAGGGAAACAGACCATCCTGGCAGTGGTGTTCCTCGGTTATATATTAGAGTGGAATGTGCCCCCAAAACCTGATGTCTCCTTACTTATGTTTGTTTTATGAATTGAATTTATATTTTTTTTATTGGAGTCATATTCCATTGTGTACACGGACCACTTCTTCTTTGTGCATTCCTCTGTGGATGGACATTTTCGTAGCTTCCAAGTGTTGGATATGGTAGATATTGCTGGAGTGCAGGATTGCCAGCCTGTGTCTTTTTGTGTTTTTGCGGTACGTGGGCCTCTTGCTGCCGTGGACCCTCCCATTGCAGAGCACAGGCTGCGGACGCGCAGGCCCAGCAGGCATGGCTCACGGGTCCAGCCGCTCCGCGGCATGTGGGATCTTCCCGAACCGGCGCATGAACCCGTGTCCCCTGCATTGGCAGGCGGGCTCTCAACCACTGCGCCACCAGTGAAACCCAGCCTGTGTCTTTTTGATTCTCATCCCCTCAGGCGATAGGCCCAGCAGTGGGTACGCTTGATTGAATGGTAGCTCAGTATTTACCTTTACAAGACACCCCCTTTTTGTTTTCATTACTGGCTCTTACCATGTCCCACGTTGAACCAAGGGTAGGCATTTCTCCAAAACCCCATCAGCATTTATGGTTTGCAGAATTTTTGCTGATGGCCATTCTGACTGGTGTGAGCTGCTAGGATTGTGTAATTTGGATTTGCATATCTTTAATTATTCCTAATGTTCAGCCTTTTTCCGTGCCTTTTTAAATTTCTGGTACAGAAAAACACGGAGAGTCCAATGAACCTCTTGAAATTGTCTTCTTGGATGGTTGCCCTCTTTTGAATTTTGGGGTCAATTTTCGTCCCCAGGATTGTTTTTGAGGGCAGGTGTCCTTCACAAGCCTGCAATGAGTGTGAATATTTAGTGACCATTAGCACTGGGTTTAAAGCTGCTGTTGTGGAAATGGCCACAAGGCGGCAGCATTTCTCCATTCCCAAATCTGGTTACTAGGGCAGCAGAGCCTTTCTGGGACCAATGGAATACAGAAGAAGGCATCATTGAAGTCTAATACAGAATACCATGTCCTGGTGGATGGTAGAATGAGCAGCAGGGTGTAGGAATTAGGAACTACTGGATGTATATCCTCGGTGGCTTCACTGACTGTCTTGACATCCTTTACCAGGTCCCCAGCAGCCCACGGGGCTCCCGTCGTCAGGGCAATCCCAGGTTATGGAGCTCACCTGCGCAACTACCCAGCAGCCCATGGGGCTCCCGTGGTCAGGCCCCTCCCAGGATATGGGGCTCACCTGGGCAGGTCCCCAGCAGCCCACGGGGCTCTCATGGTCAGGCCACTCCCAGGTTATGGAGCTCACCTGTGCAACTACCCAGCAGCCCATGGGGCTCTCGTGATCAGGCCCCTCCCAGGATATGGAGCTCCCCTGAGCAGATACCACGGCAGGGCTGGGCACACAGGAACCGTGCACATAGCCCTCATTGCAGAGTACCCCAGATGGCCTGTCACTCAGAGCTGACACAGAGCACCTCAGAGCAGGACTTGAACTAACAAACAGCAGCTCCGACAGGTCTGTGACACTGGGCATCACTCTGTGCGGCCTCCCTCTGCCTGGTCTTCCAGAGACTTCCACTGCAGCTGGGGCACCAGGCCTCTGTCTCCACCCATCACCCCTCCTCTCCCTGACTCCTGGGTTCCTCTCATTAGGAGAGGGTCTTCTTGAAGTTGTCTCCCACTCATGGGCCAGATAAAATGATTAGAAAACAATGCGGAGCTGCAGCCCCTTGTCTATCCTGACTCCCAGGAGCCCACACCTGTTCCTTGGACCTGGCCTGTTCAGCGAGGTCCATTTTCTGCAATGTGAGCCCATGAGGGGTGAGGATTGGCTGACCTGGGCAGCCTGACACTGCCAGCCAGCCCTCCCCAGGTGTGCCTGGGTTGAGGTCAATATAAACACCACTCCAGGCAGCAAGAGCCCCTGTAGCTGTGCCTGATGCCATATTCTCTGCCCCGTCAGCAGTCTCGGGGCTGTGCTGGTGGGATGGAGTGAGGGGCCACGGCTTTGTGGGTGGCCCGGTGTGAGTGAGGCTCTGCTGGACTTTCTGCAGGAGTTGCCAGGCTGCCACCTGCTAAAGAAGACGATGTGTCACCCATACCTTCCGCTGGAATTTCTCCCCGGGCAGAGGTGAGGAAGGGAAAAAGCTGTTGGGTCTGGGACAGGAGGAGTATCTCAGGCAGGGAAATGGAAAACTTCCAGAAGAGTGCCCAGGGCCAGGACCATCTTGGCTGGCCTGCAGGCACCAAGTCAGCCTGCATGCTGTCGCTGGTGTGGCTTCACAGCCCTTCCTCGAGGCTTTCAAGTCCTTGTACATATTCAGGTGTTTTACTTGGGAAGGGTGGGAACAGTTCAGCAGCAGCTGGCCTGGGGCTCAGCTCACGTTTACTCACAGACGCCTCGGCACGGTCCCCCAGCTTTGCAATGAGGAAGCTCCTTGCGGGGGTGCTGCTGGCTGCATGGTAGATGATTCCCCACCTCTGACCATCTTTAGAATTGTTTACCACTGGAGCAAGTGCCCTGATAGGGTTTTCCTCTGAATAACTGGTGGGTTGTTTTTTGTTTTGGTTCAAGGTAGATTTGATTCCTCTTTTATGTATTTATAGATATAAGCATGGAAATAATTCATTCATATAAATACATCTGTGTGAAGGCAAGAACATTTTTCTGTTTTATTTTTAAATTTTATTTATTTTTTAAAATCTTGAAATTTAATTTTATTTATTTTTTATACAGCAGGTTATTATTAGTTATGTATTTTATACATATACATGTATACAGGTCAATCCCAATCTCCCAACTCATCCCACCACCACCACCCCATGGCTTCCCCCCCTTGGTGTCCATACGTTTGTTCTCTACCTCTGTGTCTCTATTTCTGCCCTGCAAACCGGTTCATCTGTACCATTTTTCTAGGCTCCATATATATGCATTAATATACAATATTTGTTTTGCTCTTTCTGACCTACTTCACTCTGTATGACAGTCTCTAGATCCATCGACATCTCTACAAATGACCCAGTTTCATTCCTTTGTATGGCTGAGTAATATTCCATTTTATATATGTACCCCATCTTTATCCATTCGTCTGTCTGTGGACATTTAGGTTGCTTCCATTACCTGGCTATTGTAAATAGTGCTGCAATGAACAATTTGGTGACTATGTCTTTTTGATTTATGGTTTTCTCTGGGTATATGCCCAGAAGTGGGGTTGCTGGATCATATGGGAATTCTATATTTAGTTTTTTAAGGAACTTCCATACTGTTCTCCATAGTGACTGTATCAATTTACATTCCCACCAATAGTGGAAGAGGGTTCCTTTTCTCCACACCCTCCCCAGCATTTGTTGTTTGTAGATTTTCTGATGATGCCCATTCTAACAGGTGTGTGGTGATACCTCATTGTAGTTTTGATTTGCATTTCTCTAATAATTAGTGATGTTGCGCAGCTTTCCATGTGCGTCTTGGCCATCTCTGTGTCTTCTTTGAAGAAATGTCTATTTAGATCTTCTACCCATTTTTGTATTGGGTTGTTTGTTTTTTGAATATTAAGCTGCATGAGCTGTTTATATATATTGGAGATTAAACCTTTGTCCATTGATTCGTTTGCAAATATTTTCTCCCATTCTGAGGGTTGCCTTTTTCCATTCCCGTTTTTTAACAAAAAAAAGAAAGAAAGAAAGAAAAAGAAGCAGAAAACAAATGTGCGTAAAATATGCCTCTTGAAACTGTCGTTTTGAAATATGGACGTCTTTTGAATTTTTTGGTCGATATACGACCCCAGGATTTGTTTTCAGGCCAGGTGTCATT
Source organism: Mesoplodon mirus (assembly GCF_964341445.2). Lineage (NCBI taxonomy): Eukaryota > Metazoa > Chordata > Mammalia > Artiodactyla > Ziphiidae > Mesoplodon > Mesoplodon mirus. Next base: position 51,556,272 of record NC_138984.1, read on the forward strand.
TACAGGCCTGCACTTATTTTGAATATCAACTGACCATTAGCGCTGGGATTAAAGCTGCTGTTGTGTGAAACGGCCACAAGGTGGCAGCAGTTCTCCTTTACCAAATGTGGTTACTAGGACAACAGAGCCTCAATGCAAGTCGTGTTCTAGGTTGTAATTTAGAATGGAATGTGCCAGGAAAGAGCCCCTTAAGTTTGTCTCGCTACGTCTTGTTCGTGTTTTTAATTTAATTTTTATTTTTTATCACAGCAAGTTTGATTACAATGTTTGGCTTGTTGCAGGTGTGCCAGATGTGGTTCTTTTACACATATACATATGTCTGTTCCTCCTGGGATCCTTTTCCCATGTACGTTATGACAGAATGTTGAGTAGTCTTCTCTTGGTATTCCGTAGGTGTTTGGTGATTATATATTTCACCTGTGTTTGTGTATGTCTGTTAACCCCAATATCCTAATGTATCCAATCCTCACACCTTTCCATTGGTGAACCATAAGTTTGTTTAATGAATCTGTGATTGCCCTTCTCTGTGGAAATATCTTCACTGGTATCAATTTTTCGGTAACACCTCCAAGTGATATCATACGATATGTGTCTTTCTCTTTCTGACTTACTGCAAGTCACGTGATTACCTCTAGACTCATCTACGGTGCTGCAAATGGCATTGTGTCCTTTTTTTCCTTGGCTAATATTCTGTCTGTACATGTACCAGTTCTTCTTTGTCCACTCATCTGTTGATGGACTTTTTGGTTGCTTCCATGTCATGGCTATTGTAATGCTGCGGCAATGCACATTTGCCTGCCTGTGTCTTTCCAATGCTGTCTTCTTAGGTTATAGGCCCAGGAGTGGGCCTGCTGGACCATATGGTAGCAAAATGTTTACCTTGTAGAGGCACCTCCATTCTGTTCTCATTAGTGGCTCTTACCAGGTTACGTCCCACTTAAAGTTGAGGTTATGCTCTTCTCCACAACACCTTCAGCGTTTATTGTTTGTAGTATTTTGGCTGATGTTTATTCTGACTAGTGTGAGCTGATACCACTTTGTGGTTGGATTTTCACGCGTCTCATAACCCCTTGAAATTGAGCTTTCTGGCATGTCCTTTTCTTCTTCAAACTGTGAGTACAGCTTACCTCTTCAAATTGTTTTCGTGAAGTATGTGTGACATTTAGAAATATTTTGGCCATTACCTCCCTCAAGACATTTTGAGGGCAGGTTTCATTTACAGCCCTCCAGTACTGGTGCATATGAAGTGACCCTTAGCACAGGTTTGAAGGCTGCTGTTGCAGGTAACGGCCAGAGGGCGGCAGCATTTCTGCTTTTCCCAATCTGGTAACTAGGGAAACAGACCATCCTGGCAGTGGTGTTCCTCGGTTATATATTAGAGTGGAATGTGCCCCCAAAACCTGATGTCTCCTTACTTATGTTTGTTTTATGAATTGAATTTATATTTTTTTTATTGGAGTCATATTCCATTGTGTACACGGACCACTTCTTCTTTGTGCATTCCTCTGTGGATGGACATTTTCGTAGCTTCCAAGTGTTGGATATGGTAGATATTGCTGGAGTGCAGGATTGCCAGCCTGTGTCTTTTTGTGTTTTTGCGGTACGTGGGCCTCTTGCTGCCGTGGACCCTCCCATTGCAGAGCACAGGCTGCGGACGCGCAGGCCCAGCAGGCATGGCTCACGGGTCCAGCCGCTCCGCGGCATGTGGGATCTTCCCGAACCGGCGCATGAACCCGTGTCCCCTGCATTGGCAGGCGGGCTCTCAACCACTGCGCCACCAGTGAAACCCAGCCTGTGTCTTTTTGATTCTCATCCCCTCAGGCGATAGGCCCAGCAGTGGGTACGCTTGATTGAATGGTAGCTCAGTATTTACCTTTACAAGACACCCCCTTTTTGTTTTCATTACTGGCTCTTACCATGTCCCACGTTGAACCAAGGGTAGGCATTTCTCCAAAACCCCATCAGCATTTATGGTTTGCAGAATTTTTGCTGATGGCCATTCTGACTGGTGTGAGCTGCTAGGATTGTGTAATTTGGATTTGCATATCTTTAATTATTCCTAATGTTCAGCCTTTTTCCGTGCCTTTTTAAATTTCTGGTACAGAAAAACACGGAGAGTCCAATGAACCTCTTGAAATTGTCTTCTTGGATGGTTGCCCTCTTTTGAATTTTGGGGTCAATTTTCGTCCCCAGGATTGTTTTTGAGGGCAGGTGTCCTTCACAAGCCTGCAATGAGTGTGAATATTTAGTGACCATTAGCACTGGGTTTAAAGCTGCTGTTGTGGAAATGGCCACAAGGCGGCAGCATTTCTCCATTCCCAAATCTGGTTACTAGGGCAGCAGAGCCTTTCTGGGACCAATGGAATACAGAAGAAGGCATCATTGAAGTCTAATACAGAATACCATGTCCTGGTGGATGGTAGAATGAGCAGCAGGGTGTAGGAATTAGGAACTACTGGATGTATATCCTCGGTGGCTTCACTGACTGTCTTGACATCCTTTACCAGGTCCCCAGCAGCCCACGGGGCTCCCGTCGTCAGGGCAATCCCAGGTTATGGAGCTCACCTGCGCAACTACCCAGCAGCCCATGGGGCTCCCGTGGTCAGGCCCCTCCCAGGATATGGGGCTCACCTGGGCAGGTCCCCAGCAGCCCACGGGGCTCTCATGGTCAGGCCACTCCCAGGTTATGGAGCTCACCTGTGCAACTACCCAGCAGCCCATGGGGCTCTCGTGATCAGGCCCCTCCCAGGATATGGAGCTCCCCTGAGCAGATACCACGGCAGGGCTGGGCACACAGGAACCGTGCACATAGCCCTCATTGCAGAGTACCCCAGATGGCCTGTCACTCAGAGCTGACACAGAGCACCTCAGAGCAGGACTTGAACTAACAAACAGCAGCTCCGACAGGTCTGTGACACTGGGCATCACTCTGTGCGGCCTCCCTCTGCCTGGTCTTCCAGAGACTTCCACTGCAGCTGGGGCACCAGGCCTCTGTCTCCACCCATCACCCCTCCTCTCCCTGACTCCTGGGTTCCTCTCATTAGGAGAGGGTCTTCTTGAAGTTGTCTCCCACTCATGGGCCAGATAAAATGATTAGAAAACAATGCGGAGCTGCAGCCCCTTGTCTATCCTGACTCCCAGGAGCCCACACCTGTTCCTTGGACCTGGCCTGTTCAGCGAGGTCCATTTTCTGCAATGTGAGCCCATGAGGGGTGAGGATTGGCTGACCTGGGCAGCCTGACACTGCCAGCCAGCCCTCCCCAGGTGTGCCTGGGTTGAGGTCAATATAAACACCACTCCAGGCAGCAAGAGCCCCTGTAGCTGTGCCTGATGCCATATTCTCTGCCCCGTCAGCAGTCTCGGGGCTGTGCTGGTGGGATGGAGTGAGGGGCCACGGCTTTGTGGGTGGCCCGGTGTGAGTGAGGCTCTGCTGGACTTTCTGCAGGAGTTGCCAGGCTGCCACCTGCTAAAGAAGACGATGTGTCACCCATACCTTCCGCTGGAATTTCTCCCCGGGCAGAGGTGAGGAAGGGAAAAAGCTGTTGGGTCTGGGACAGGAGGAGTATCTCAGGCAGGGAAATGGAAAACTTCCAGAAGAGTGCCCAGGGCCAGGACCATCTTGGCTGGCCTGCAGGCACCAAGTCAGCCTGCATGCTGTCGCTGGTGTGGCTTCACAGCCCTTCCTCGAGGCTTTCAAGTCCTTGTACATATTCAGGTGTTTTACTTGGGAAGGGTGGGAACAGTTCAGCAGCAGCTGGCCTGGGGCTCAGCTCACGTTTACTCACAGACGCCTCGGCACGGTCCCCCAGCTTTGCAATGAGGAAGCTCCTTGCGGGGGTGCTGCTGGCTGCATGGTAGATGATTCCCCACCTCTGACCATCTTTAGAATTGTTTACCACTGGAGCAAGTGCCCTGATAGGGTTTTCCTCTGAATAACTGGTGGGTTGTTTGTTTGTTTTTTTTTTTTTTGTTCAAGGTAGATTTGATTCCTCTTTTATGTATTTATAGATATAAGCATGGAAATAATTCATTCATATAAATACATCTGTGTGAAGGCAAGAACATTTTTCTGTTTTATTTTTAAATTTTATTTATTTTTTAAAATCTTGAAATTTAATTTTATTTATTTTTTATACAGCAGGTTATTATTAGTTATGTATTTTATACATATACATGTATACAGGTCAATCCCAATCTCCCAACTCATCCCACCACCACCACCCCATGGCTTGCCCCCCTTGGTGTCCATACGTTTGTTCTCTACCTCTGTGTCTCTATTTCTGCCCTGCAAACCGGTTCATCTGTACCATTTTTCTAGGCTCCATATATATGCATTAATATACAATATTTGTTTTGCTCTTTCTGACCTACTTCACTCTGTATGACAGTCTCTAGATCCATCGACATCTCTACAAATGACCCAGTTTCATTCCTTTGTATGGCTGAGTAATATTCCATTTTATATATGTACCCCATCTTTATCCATTCGTCTGTCTGTGGACATTTAGGTTGCTTCCATTACCTGGCTATTGTAAATAGTGCTGCAATGAACACTGTGGTGAATGTGTCTTTTTGATTTATGGTTTTCTCTGGGTATATGCCCAGAAGTGGGACTGCTGGATCATATGGTAGTTCTATATTTAGTTTTTTAAGGAATTTCCATACTGTTCTCCATAGTGACTGTATCAATTTACATTCCCAACAATAGTGGAAGACGGTTCCTTTTCTCCACACCCTCCCCAGCATTTGTTGTTTGTAGATTTTCTGATGATGCCCATTCTAACAGGTGTGTGGTGATACCTCATTGTAGTTTTGATTTGCATTTCTCTAATAATTAGTGATGTTGCGCAGCTTTCCATGTGCGTCTTGGCCATCTCTGTGTCTTCTTTGAAGAAATGTCTATTTAGATCTTCTACCCAATTTTGTATTGGGTTGTTTGTTTTTTGAATATTAAGCTGCATGAGCTGTTTATATATATTGGAGATTAAACCTTTGTCCATTGATTCGTTTGCAAATATTTTCTCCCATTCTGAGGGTTGCCTTTTTCCATTCCCGTTTTTTAACAAAAAAAAGAAAGAAAGAAAGAAAAAGAAGCAGAAAACAAATGTGCGTAAAATATGCCTCTTGAAACTGTCGTTTTGAAATATGGACGTCTTTTGAATTTTTTGGTCGATATACGACCCCAGGATTTGTTTTCAGGCCAGGTGTCATTTACAGGCCTGCACTTATTTTGAATATCAACTGACCATTAGCGCTGGGATTAAAGCTGCTGTTGTGTGAAACGGCCACAAGGTGGCAGCAGTTCTCCTTTACCAAATGTGGTTACTAGGACAACAGAGCCTCAATGCAAGTCGTGTTCTAGGTTGTAATTTAGAATGGAATGTGCCAGGAAAGAGCCCCTTAAGTTTGTCTCGCTACGTCTTGTTCGTGTTTTTAATTTAATTTTTATTTTTTATCACAGCAAGTTTGATTACAATGTTTGGCTTGTTGCAGGTGTGCCAGATGTGGTTCTTTTACACATATACATATGTCTGTTCCTCCTGGGATCCTTTTCCCATGTACGTTATGACAGAATGTTGAGTAGTCTTCTCTTGGTATTCCGTAGGTGTTTGGTGATTATATATTTCACCTGTGTTTGTGTATGTCTGTTAACCCCAATATCCTAATGTATCCAATCCTCACACCTTTCCATTGGTGAACCATAAGTTTGTTTAATGAATCTGTGATTGCCCTTCTCTGTGGAAATATCTTCACTGGTATCAATTTTTCGGTAACACCTCCAAGTGATATCATACGATATGTGTCTTTCTCTTTCTGACTTACTGCAAGTCACGTGATTACCTCTAGACTCATCTACGGTGCTGCAAATGGCATTGTGTCCTTTTTTTCCTTGGCTAATATTCTGTCTGTACATGTACCAGTTCTTCTTTGTCCACTCATCTGTTGATGGACTTTTTGGTTGCTTCCATGTCATGGCTATTGTAATGCTGCGGCAATGCACATTTGCCTGCCTGTGTCTTTCCAATTCTGTCTTCTTAGGTTATAGGCCCAGGAGTGGGCCTGCTGGACCATAAGGTAGCAAAATGTTTACCTTGTAGAGGCACCTCCATTCTGTTCTCATTAGTGGCTCTTACCAGGTTACGTCCCACTTAAAGTTGAGGTTATGCTCTTCTCCACAACACCTTCAGCGTTTATTGTTTGTAGTATTTTGGCTGATGTTTATTCTGACTAGTGTGAGCTGATACCACTTTGTGGTTGGATTTGCACGCGTCTCATAATCCCTTGAAATTGAGCTTTCTGGCATGTCCTTTTCTTCTTCAAACTGTGAGTACAGCTTACCTCTTCAAATTGTTTTCGTGAAGTATGTGTGACATTTAGAAATATTTTGGCCATTACCTCCCTCAAGACATTTTGAGGGCAGGTTTCATTTACAGCCCTCCAGTACTGGTGCATATGAAGTGACCCTTAGCACAGGTTTGAAGGCTGCTGTTGCAGGTAACGGCCAGAGGGCGGCAGCATTTCTGCTTTTCCCAATCTGGTAACTAGGGAAACAGACCATCCTGGCAGTGGTGTTCCTCGGTTATATATTAGAGTGGAACGTGCCCCCAAAAGCTGATGTCTCCTTACTTATGTTTGTTTTATGAATTGAATTTATATTTTTTTTATTGGAGTCATATTCCATTGTGTACATGGACCACTTCTTCTTTGTGCATTCCTCTGTGGATGGACATTTTCGTAGCTTCCAAGTGTTGGATATGGTAGATATTGCTGGAGTGCAGGATTGCCAGCCTGTGTCTTTTTGTGTTTTTGTGGTACGTGGGCCTCTTGCTGCCGTGGACCCTCCCATTGCAGAGCACAGGCTGCGGACGCGCAGGCCCAGCAGGCATGGCTCACGGGACCAGCCGCTCCGCGGCATGTGGGATCTTCCCGAACCGGCGCATGAACCCGTGTCCCCTGCATTGGCAGGCGGACTCTCAACCACTGCGCCACCAGTGAAACCCAGCCTGTGTCTTTTTGATTCTCATCCCCTCAGGCGATAGGCCCAGCAGTGGGTATGCTTGATTGAATGGTAGCTCAGTATTTACCTTTACAAGACACCCCATTTTTGTTTTCATTACTGGCTCTTACCATGTCCCACGTTGAACCAAGGGTAGGCATTTCTCCAAAACCCCATCAGCATTTATGGTTTGCAGAATTTTTGCTGATGGCCATTCTGACTGGTGTGAGCTGCTAGGATTGTGTAATTTGGATTTGCATATCTTTAATTATTCCTAATGTTCAGCCTTTTTCCATGCCTTTTTAAATTTCTGGTACAGAAAAACACGGAGAGTCCAATGAACCTCTTGAAATTGTCTTCTTGGATGGTTGCCCTCTTTTGAATTTTGGGGTCAATTTTCGACCCCAGGATTGTTTTTGAGGGCAGGTGTCCTTCACAAGCCTGCAATGAGTGTGAATATTTAGTGACCATTAGCACTGGGTTTAAAGCTGCTGTTGTGGAAATGGCCACAAGGCGGCAGCATTTCTCCATTCCCAAATCTGGTTACTAGGGCAGCAGAGCCTTTCTGGGACCAATGGAATACAGAAGAAGGCATCATTGAAGTCTAATACAGAATACCATGTCCTGGTGGATGGTAGAATGAGCAGCAGGGTGTAGGAATTAGGAACTACTGGATGTATATCCTCGGTGGCTTCACTGACTGTCTTGACATCCTTTACCAGGTCCCCAGCAGCCCACGGGGCTCCCGTCGTCAGGGCAATCCCAGGTTATGGAGCTCACCTGCGCAACTACCCAGCAGCCCATGGGGCTCCCGTGGTCAGGCCCCTCCCAGTATATGGGGCTCACCTGGGCAGGTCCCCAGCAGCCCACGGGGCTCTCATGGTCAGGCCACTCCCAGGTTATGGAGCTCACCTGTGCAACTACCCGGCAGCCCATGGGGCTCTCGTGATCAGGCCCCTCCCAGGATATGGAGCTCCCCTGAGCAGATACCACGGCAGGGCTGGGCACACAGGAACCGTGCACATAGCCCTCATTGCAGAGTACCCCAGATGGCCTGTCACTCAGAGCTGACACAGAGCACCTCAGAGCAGGACTTGAACTAACAAACAGCAGCTCCGACAGGTCTGTGACACTGGGCATCACTCTGTGCGGCCTCCCTCTGCCTGGTCTTCCAGAGACTTCCACTGCAGTTGGGGCACCAGGCCTCTGTCTCCACCCATCACCCCTCCTCTCCCTGACTCCTGGGTTCCTCTCATTAGGAGAGGGTCTTCTTGAAGTTGTCTCCCACTCATGGGCCAGATAAAATGATTAGAAAACAATGCGGAGCTGCAGCCCCTTGTCTATCCTGACTCCCAGGAGCCCACACCTGTTCCTTGGACCTGGCCTGTTCAGCGAGGTCCATTTTCTGCAATGTGAGCCCATGAGGGGTGAGGATTGGCTGACCTGGGCAGCCTGACACTGCCAGCCAGCCCTCCCCAGGTGTGCCTGGGTTGAGGTCAATATAAACACCACTCCAGGCAGCAAGAGCCCCTGTAGCTGTGCCTGATGCCATATTCTCTGCCCCGTCAGCAGTCTCGGGGCTGTGCTGGTGGGATGGAGTGAGGGGCCACGGCTTTGTGGGTGGCCCGGTGTGAGTGAGGCTCTGCTGGACTTTCTGCAGGAGTTGCCAGGCTGCCACCTGCTAAAGAAGACGATGTGTCACCCATACCTTCCGCTGGAATTTCTCCCCGGGCAGAGGTGAGGAAGGGAAAAAGCTGTTGGGTCTGGGACAGGAGGAGTATCTCAGGCAGGGAAATGGAAAACTTCCAGAAGAGTGCCCAGGGCCAGGACCATCTTGGCTGGCCTGCAGGCACCAAGTCAGCCTGCATGCTGTCGCTGGTGTGGCTTCACAGCCCTTCCTCGAGGCTTTCAAGTCCTTGTACATATTCAGGTGTTTTACTTGGGAAGGGTGGGAACAGTTCAGCAGCAGCTGGCCTGGGGCTCAGCTCACGTTTACTCACAGACGCCTCGGCACGGTCCCCCAGCTTTGCAATGAGGAAGCTCCTTGCGGGGGGGCTGCTGGCTGCATGGTAGATGATTCCCCACCTCTGACCATCTTTAGAATTGTTTACCACTGGAGCAAGTGCCCTGATAGGGTTTTCCTCTGAATAACTGGCGGGTTGTTTTTTGTTTTGGTTCAAGGTAGATTTGATTCCTCTTTTATGTATTTATAGATATAAGCATGGAAATAATTCATTCATATAAATACATCTGTGTGAAGGCAAGAACATTTTTCTGTTTTATTTTTAAATTTTATTTATTTTTTAAAATCTTGAAATTTAATTTTATTTATTTTTTATACAGCAGGTTATTATTAGTTATGTATTTTATACATATACATGTATACAGGTCAATCCCAATCTCCCAACTCATCCCACCACCACCACCCCATGGCTTCCCCCCCTTGGTGTCCATACGTTTGTTCTCTACCTCTGTGTCTCTATTTCTGCCCTGCAAACCGGTTCATCTGTACCATTATTCTAGGCTCCACATATATGCATTAATATACAATATTTGTTTTGCTCTTTCTGACCTACTTCACTCTGTATGACAGTCTCTAGATCCATCGACATCTCTACAAATGACCCAGTTTCATTCCTTTGTATGGCTGAGTAATATTCCATTTTATATATGTACCCCATCTTTATCCATTCGTCTGTCTGTGGACATTTAGGTTGCTTCCATTACCTGGGTATTGTAAATAGTGCTGCAATGAACACTGTGGTGAATGTGTCTTTTTGATTTATGGTTTTCTCTGGGTATATGCCCAGAAGTGGGACTGCTGGATCATATGGTAGTTCTATATTTAGTTTTTTAAGGAATTTCCATACTGTTCTCCATAGTGACTGTATCAATTTACATTCCCAACAATAGTGGAAGACGGTTCCTTTTCTCCACACCCTCCCCAGCATTTGTTGTTTGTAGATTTTCTGATGATGCCCATTCTAACAGGTGTGTGGTGATACCTCATTGTAGTTTTGATTTGCATTTCTCTAATAATTAGTGATGTTGCGCAGCTTTCCATGTGCGTCTTGGCCATCTCTGTGTCTTCTTTGAAGAAATGTCTATTTAGATCTTCTACCCATTTTTGTATTGGGTTGTTTGTTTTTTGAATATTAAGCTGCATGAGCTGTTTATATATATTGGAGATTAAACCTTTGTCCATTGATTCGTTTGCAAATATTTTCTCCCATTCTGAGGGTTGCCTTTTTCCATTCCCGTTTTTTAACAAAAAAAAGAAAGAAAGAAAGAAAAAGAAGCAGAAAACAAATGTGCGTAAAATATGCCTCTTGAAACTGTCGTTTTGAAATATGGACGTCTTTTGAATTTTTTGGTCGATATACGACCCCAGGATTTGTTTTCAGGCCAGGTGTCATTTACAGGCCTGCACTTATTTTGAATATCAACTGACCATTAGCGCTGGGATTAAAGCTGCTGTTGTGTGAAACGGCCACAAGGTGGCAGCAGTTCTCCTTTACCAAATGTGGTTACTAGGACAACAGAGCCTCAATGCAAGTCGTGTTCTAGGTTGTAATTTAGAATGGAATGTGCCAGGAAAGAGCCCCTTAAGTTTGTCTCGCTACGTCTTGTTCGTGTTTTTAATTTAATTTTTATTTTTTATCACAGCAAGTTTGATTACAATGTTTGGCTTGTTGCAGGTGTGCCAGATGTGGTTCTTTTACACATATACATATGTCTGTTCCTCCTGGGATCCTTTTCCCATGTACGTTATGACAGAATGTTGAGTAGTCTTCTCTTGGTATTCCGTAGGTGTTTGGTGATTATATATTTCACCTGTGTTTGTGTATGTCTGTTAACCCCAATATCCTAATGTATCCAATCCTCACACCTTTCCATTGGTGAACCATAAGTTTGTTTAATGAATCTGTGATTGCCCTTCTCTGTGGAAATATCTTCACTGGTATCAATTTATCGGTAACACCTCCAAGTGATATCATACGATATGTGTCTTTCTCTTTCTGACTTACTGCAAGTCACGTGATTACCTCTAGACTCATCTACGGTGCTGCAAATGGCATTGTGTCCTTTTTTTCCTTGGCTAATATTCTGTCTGTACATGTACCAGTTCTTCTTTGTCCACTCATCTGTTGATGGACTTTTTGGTTGCTTCCATGTCATGGCTATTGTAATGCTGCGGCAATGCACATTTGCCTGCCTGTGTCTTTCCAATTCTGTCTTCTTAGGTTATAGGCCCAGGAGTGGGCCTGCTGGACCATATGGTAGCAAAATGTTTACCTTGTAGAGGCACCTCCATTCTGTTCTCATTAGTGTCTCTTACCAGGTTACGTCCCACTTAAAGTTGAGGTTATGCTCTTCTCCACAACACCTTCAGCGTTTATTGTTTGTAGTATTTTGGCTGATGTTTATTCTGACTAGTGTGAGCTGATACCACTTTGTGGTTGGATTTTCACGCGTCTCATAACCCCTTGAAATTGAGCTTTCTGGCATGTCCTTTTCTTCTTCAAACTGTGAGTACAGCTTACCTCTTCAAATTGTTTTCGTGAAGTATGTGTGACATTTAGAAATATTTTGGCCATTACCTCCCTCAAGACATTTTGAGGGCAGGTTTCATTTACAGCCCTCCAGTACTGGTGCATATGAAGTGACCCTTAGCACAGGTTTGAAGGCTGCTGTTGCAGGTAACGGCCAGAGGGCGGCAGCATTTCTGCTTTTCCCAATCTGGTAACTAGGGAAACAGACCATCCTGGCAGTGGTGTTCCTCGGTTATATATTAGAGTGGAATGTGCCCCCAAAAGCTGATGTCTCCTTACTTATGTTTGTTTTATGAATTGAATTTATATTTTTTTATTGGAGTCATATTCCATTGTGTACACGGACCACTTCTTCTTTGTGCATTCCTCTGTGGATGGACATTTTCGTAGCTTCCAAGTGTTGGATATGGTAGATGTTGCTGGAGTGCAGGATTGCCAGCCTGTGTCTTTTTGTGTTTTTGCGGTACGTGGGCCTCTTGCTGCCGTGGACCCTCCCATTGAAGAGCACAGGCTGCGGACGCGCAGGCCCAGCAGGCATGGCTCACGGGTCCAGCCGCTCCGCGGCATGTGGGATCTTCCCGAACCGGCGCATGAACCCGTGTCCCCTGCATTGGCAGGCGGGCTCTCAACCACTGCGCCACCAGTGAAACCCAGCCTGTGTCTTTTTGATTCTCATCCCCTCAGGCGATAGGCCCAGCAGTGGGTACGCTTGATTGAATGGTAGCTCAGTATTTACCTTTACAAGACACCCCATTTTTGTTTTCATTACTGGCTCTTACCATGTCCCACGTTGAACCAAGGATAGGCATTTCTCCAAAACCCCATCAGCATTTATGGTTTGCAGAATTTTTGCTGATGGCCATTCTGACTGGTGTGAGCTGCTAGGATTGTGTAATTTGGATTTGCATATCTTTAATTATTCCTAATGTTCAGCCTTTTTCCATGCCTTTTTAAATTTCTGGTACAGAAAAACACGGAGAGTCCAATGAACCTCTTGAAATTGTCTTCTTGGATGGTTGCCCTCTTTTGAATTTTGGGGTCAATTTTCGACCCCAGGATTGTTTTTGAGGGCAGGTGTCCTTCACAAGCCTGCAATGAGTGTGAATATTTAGTGACCATTAGCACTGGGTTTAAAGCTGCTGTTGTGGAAATGGCCACAAGGCGGCAGCATTTCTCCATTCCCAAATCTGGTTACTAGGGCAGCAGAGCCTTTCTGGGACCAATGGAATACAGAAGAAGGCATCATTGAAGTCTAATACAGAATACCATGTCCTGGTGGATGGTAGAATGAGCAGCAGGGTGTAGGAATTAGGAACTACTGGATGTATATCCTCGGTGGCTTCACTGACTGTCTTGACATCCTTTACCAGGTCCCCAGCAGCCCACGGGGCTCCCGTCGTCAGGGCAATCCCAGGTTATGGAGCTCACCTGCGCAACTACCCAGCAGCCCATGGGGCTCCCGTGGTCAGGCCCCTCCCAGGATATGGGGCTCACCTGGGCAGGTCCCCAGCAGCCCACGGGGCTCTCATGGTCAGGCCACTCCCAGGTTATGGAGCTCACCTGTGCAACTACCCGGCAGCCCATGGGGCTCTCGTGATCAGGCCCCTCCCAGGATATGGAGCTCCCCTGAGCAGATACCACGGCAGGGCTGGGCACACAGGAACCGTGCACATAGCCCTCATTGCAGAGTACCCCAGATGGCCTGTCACTCAGAGCTGACACAGAGTACCTCAGAGCAGGACTTGAACTAACAAACAGCAGCTCCGACAGGTCTGTGACACTGGGCATCACTCTGTGCGGCCTCCCTCTGCCTGGTCTTCCAGAGACTTCCACTGCAGCTGGGGCACCAGGCCTCTGTCTCCACCCATCACCCCTCCTCTCCCTGACTCCTGGGTTCCTCTCATTAGGAGAGGGTCTTCTTGAAGTTGTCTCCCACTCATGGGCCAGATAAAATGATTAGAAAACAATCCGGAGCTGCAGCCCCTTGTCTATCCTGACTCCCAGGAGCCCACACCTGTTCCTTGGACCTGGCCTGTTCAGCGAGGTCCATTTTCTGCAATGTGAGCCCATGAGGGGTGAGGATTGGCTGACCTGGGCAGCCTGACACTGCCAGCCAGCCCTCCCCAGGTGTGCCTGGGTTGAGGTCAATATAAACACCACTCCAGGCAGCAAGAGCCCCTGTAGCTGTGCCTGATGCCATATTCTCTGCCCCGTCAGCAGTCTCGGGGCTGTGCTGGTGGGATGGAGTGAGGGGCCACGGCTTTGTGGGTGGCCCGGTGTGAGTGAGGCTCTGCTGGACTTTCTGCAGGAGTTGCCAGGCTGCCACCTGCTAAAGAAGACGATGTGTCACCCATACCTTCCGCTGGAATTTCTCCCCGGGCAGAGGTGAGGAAGGGAAAAAGCTGTTGGGTCTGGGACAGGAGGAGTATCTCAGGCAGGGAAATGGAAAACTTCCAGAAGAGTGCCCAGGGCCAGGACCATCTTGGCTGGCCTGCAGGCACCAAGTCAGCCTGCATGCTGTCGCTGGTGTGGCTTCACAGCCCTTCCTCGAGGCTTTCAAGTCCTTGTACATATTCAGGTGTTTTACTTGGGAAGGGTGGGAACAGTTCAGCAGCAGCTGGCCTGGGGCTCAGCTCACGTTTACTCACAGACGCCTCGGCACGGTCCCCCAGCTTTGCAATGAGGAAGCTCCTTGCGGGGGTGCTGCTGGCTGCATGGTAGATGATTCCCCACCTCTGACCATCTTTAGAATTGTTTACCACTGGAGCAAGTGCCCTGATAGGCTTTTCCTCTGAATAACTGGTGGGTTGTTTTTTTGTTGTTGTTGTTCAAGGTAGATTTGATTCCTCTTTTATGTATTTATAGATATAAGCATGGAAATAATTCATTCATATAAATACATCTGTGTGAAGGCAAGAACATATTTCTGTTTTATTTTTAAATTTTTTTTATTTTTTAAAATCTTGAAATTTAATTTTATTTATTTTTTATACAGCAGGTTATTATTAGTTATGTATTTTATACATATACATGTATACAGGACAATCCCAATCTCCCAACTCATCCCACCACCACCACCCCATGGCTTCCCCCCCTTGGTGTCCATACGTTTGTTCTCTACCTCTGTGTCTCTATTTCTGCCCTGCAAACCGGTTCATCTGTACCATTTTTCTAGGCTCCATATATATTTATTAATATACAATATTTGTTTTGCTCTTTCTGACCTACTTCACTCTGTATGACAGTCTCTAGATCCATCGACATCTCTACAAATGACCCAGTTTCATTCCTTTGTATGGCTGAGTAATATTCCATTTTATATATGTACCACATCTTTATCCATTCGTCTGTCTGTGGACATTTAGGTTGCTTCCATTACCTGGCTATTGTAAATAGTGCTGCAATGAACAATTTGGTGACTATGTCTTTTTGATTTATGGTTTTCTCTGGGTATATGCCCAGAAGTGGGGTTGCTGGATCATATGGGAATTCTATATTTAGTTTTTTAAGGAACTTCCATACTGTTCTCCATAGTGACTGTATCAATTTACATTCCCACCAATAGTGGAAGAGGGTTCCTTTTCTCCACACCCTCCCCAGCATTTGTTGTTTGTAGATTTTCTGATGATGCCCATTCTAACAGGTGTGTGGTGATACCTCATTGTAGTTTTGATTTGCATTTCTCTAATAATTAGTGATGTTGCGCAGCTTTCCATGTGCGTCTTGGCCATCTCTGTGTCTTCTTTGAAGAAATGTCTATTTAGATCTTCTACCCATTTTTGTATTGGGTTGTTTGTTTTTCAATATTAAGCTGCATGAGCTGTTTATATATATTGGAGATTAAACCTTTGTCCATTGATTCGTTTGCAAATATTTTCTCCCATTCTGAGGGTTGCCTTTTTCCATTCCCGTTTTTTAACAAAAAAAAGAAAGAAAGAAAAAGAAGCAGAACACAAATGTGCATAAAATATGCCTCTTGAAACTGTCGTTTTGAAATATGGACGTCTTTTGAATTTTTTGGTCGATATACGACCCCAGGATTTGTTTTCAGGCCAGGTGTCATTTACAGGCCTGCACTTATTTTGAATATCAACTGACCATTAGCGCTGGGATTAAAGCTGCTGTTGTGTGAAACGGCCACAAGGTGGCAGCAGTTCTCCTTTACCAAATGTGGTTACTAGGACACAGAGCCTCAATGCAAGTCGTGTTCTAGGTTGTAATTTAGAATGGAATGTGCCAGGAAAGAGCCCCTTAAGTTTGTCTCGCTACGTCTTGTTCGTGTTTTTAATTTAATTTTTATTTTTTATCACAGCAAGTTTGATTACAATGTTTGGCTTGTTGCAGGTGTGCAAGATGTGGTTCTTTTACACATATACATATGTCTGTTCCTCCTGGGATCCTTTTCCCATGTACGTTATGACAGAATGTTGAGTAGTCTTCTCTTGGTATTCCGTAGGTGTTTGGTGATTATATATTTCACCTGGGTTTGTGTATGTCTGTTAACCCCAATATCCTAATGTATCCAATCCTCACACCTTTCCATTGGTGAACCATAAGTTTGTTTAATGAATCTGTGATTGCCCTTCTCTGTGGAAATATCTTCACTGGTATCAATTTATCGGTAACACCTCCAAGTGATATCATACGATATGTGTCTTTCTCTTTCTGACTTACTGCAAGTCACGTGATTACCTCTAGACTCATCTACGGTGCTGCAAATGGCATTGTGTCCTTTTTTTCCTTGGCTAATATTCTGTCTGTACATGTACCAGTTCTTCTTTGTCCACTCATCTGTTGATGGACTTTTTGGTTGCTTCCATGTCATGGCTATTGTAATGCTGCGGCAATGCACATTTGCCTGCCTGTGTCTTTCCAATGCTGTCTTCTTAGGTTATAGGCCCAGGAGTGGGCCTGCTGGATCATATGGTAGCAAAATGTTTACCTTGTAGAGGCACCTCCATTCTGTTCTCATTAGTGGCTCTTACCAGGTTACGTCCCACTTAAAGTTGAGGTTATGCTCTTCTCCACAACACCTTCAGTGTTTATTGTTTGTAGTATCTTGGCTGATGTTTATTCTGACTAGTGTGAGCTGATACCACTTTGTGGTTGGATTTGCACGCGTCTCATAATCCCTTGAAATTGAGCTTTCTGGCATGTCCTTTTTTTCTTCAAACTGTGAGTACAGCTTACCTCTTCAAATTGTTTTCGTGAAGTATGTGTGACATTTAGAAATATTTTGGCCATTACCTCCCTCAAGACATTTTGAGGGCAGGTTTCATTTACAGCCCTCCAGTACTGGTGCATATGAAGTGACCCTTAGCACAGGTTTGAAGGCTGCTGTTGCAGGTAACGGCCATAGGGCGGCAGCATTTCTGCTTTTCCCAATCTGGTAACTAGGGAAACAGACCATCCTGGCAGTGGTGTTCCTCGGTTATATATTAGAGTGGAATGTGCCCCCAAAAGCTGATGTCTCCTTACTTATGTTTGTTTTATGAATTGAATTTATATTTTTTTAATTGGAGTCATATTCCATTGTGTACATGGACCACTTCTTCTTTGTGCATTCCTCTGTGGATGGACATTTTCGTAGCTTCCAAGTGTTGGATAGGGTAGATATTGCTGGAGTGCAGGATTGCCAGCCTGTGTCTTTTTGTGTTTTTGCGGTACGTGGGCCTCTTGCTGCCGTGGACCCTCCCATTGCAGAGCACAGGCTGCGGACGCGCAGGCCCAGCAGGCATGGCTCAAGGGACCAGCCGCTCCGCGGCATGTGGGATCTTCCCGAACCGGCGCATGAACCCGTGTCCCCTGCATTGGCAGGCGGGCTCTCAACCACTGCGCCACCAGTGAAACCCAGCCTGTGTCTTTTTGATTCTCATCCCCTCAGGCGATAGGCCCAGCAGTGGGTACGCTTGATTGAATGGTACCTCAGTATTTACCTTTACAAGACACCCCATTTTTGTTTTCATTACTGGCTCTTACCATGTCCCACGTTGAACCAAGGGTAGGCATTTCTCCAAAACCCCATCAGCATTTATGGTTTGAAGAATTTTTGCTGATGGCCATTCTGACTGGTGTGAGCTGCTAGGATTGTGTAATTTGGATTTGCATATCTTTAATTATTCCTAATGTTCAGCCTTTTTCCATGCCTTTTTAAATTTCTGGTACAGAAAAACACGGAGAGTCCAATGAACCTCTTGAAATTGTCTTCTTGGATGGTTGCCCTCTTTTGAATTTTGGGGTCAATTTTCGACCCCAGGATTGTTTTTGAGGGCAGGTGTCCTTCACAAGCCTGCAATGAGTGTGAATATTTAGTGACCATTAGCACTGGGTTTAAAGCTGCTGTTGTGGAAATGGCCACAAGGCGGCAGCATTTCTCCATTCCCAAATCTGGTTACTAGGGCAGCAGAGCCTTTCTGGGACCAATGGAATACAGAAGAAGGCATCATTGAAGTCTAATACAGAATACCATGTCCTGGTGGATGGTAGAATGAGCAGCAGGGTGTAGGAATTAGGAACTACTGGATGTATATCCTCGGTGGCTTCACTGACTGTCTTGACATCCTTTACCAGGTCCCCAGCAGCCCACGGGGCTCCCGTCGTCAGGGCAATCCCAGGTTATGGAGCTCACCTGCGCAACTACCCAGCAGCCCATGGGGCTCCCGTGGTCAGGCCCCTCCCAGGATATGGGGCTCACCTGGGCAGGTCCCCAGCAGCCCACGGGGCTCTCATGGTCAGGCCACTCCCAGGTTATGGAGCTCACCTGTGCAACTACCCAGCAGCCCATGGGGCTCTCGTGATCAGGCCCCTCCCAGGATATGGAGCTCCCCTGAGCAGATACCACGGCAGGGCTGGGCACACAGGAACCGTGCACATAGCCCTCATTGCAGAGTACCCCAGATGGCCTGTCACTCAGAGCTGACACAGAGCACCTCAGAGCAGGACTTGAACTAACAAACAGCAGCTCTGACAGGTCTGTGACACTGGGCATCACTCTGTGCGGCCTCCCTCTGCCTGGTCTTCCAGAGACTTCCACTGCAGCTGGGGCACCAGGCCTCTGTCTCCAACCATCACCCCTCCTCTCCCTGACTCCTGGGTTCCTCTCATTAGGAGAGGGTCTTCTTGAAGTTGTCTCCCACTCATGGGCCGGATAAAATGATTAGAAAACAATGCGGAGCTGCAGCCGCTTGTCTATCCTGACTCCCAGGAGCCCACACCTGTTCCTTGGACCTGGCCTGTTCAGCGAGGTCCATTTTCTGCAATGTGAGCCCATGAGGGGTGAGGATTGGCTGACCTGGGCAGCCTGACACTGCCAGCCAGCCCTCCCCAGGTGTGCCTGGGTTGAGGTCAATATAAACACCACTCCAGGCAGCAAGAGCCCCTGTAGCTGTGCCTGATGCCATATTCTCTGCCCCGTCAGCAGTCTTGGGGCTGTGCTGGTGGGATGGAGTGAGGGGCCACGGCTTTGTGGGTGGCCCGGTGTGAGTGAGGCTCTGCTGGACTTTCTGCAGGAGTTGCCAGGCTGCCACCTGCTAAAGAAGACGATGTGTCACCCATACCTTCCGCTGGAATTTCTCCCCGGGCAGAGGTGAGGAAGGGAAAAAGCTGTTGGGTCTGGGACAGGAGGAGTATCTCAGGCAGGGAAATGGAAAACTTCCAGAAGAGTGCCCAGGGCCAGGACCATCTTGGCTGGCCTGCAGGCACCAAGTCAGCCTGCATGCTGTCGCTGGTGTGGCTTCACAGCCCTTCCTCGAGGCTTTCAAGTCCTTGTACATATTCAGGTGTTTTACTTGGGAAGGGTGGGAACAGTTCAGCAGCAGCTGGCCTGGGGCTCAGCTCACGTTTACTCACAGACGCCTCGGCACGGTCCCCCAGCTTTGCAATGAGGAAGCTCCTTGCGGGGGGGCTGCTGGCTGCATGGTAGATGATTCCCCACCTCTGACCATCTTTAGAATTGTTTACCACTGGAGCAAGTGCCCTGATAGGGTTTTCCTCTGAATAACTGGTGGGTTGTTTTTTGTTTTGGTTCAAGGTAGATTTGATTCCTCTTTTATGTATTTATAGATATAAGCATGGAAATAATTCATTCATATAAATACATCTGTGTGAAGGCAAGAACATTTTTCTGTTTTATTTTTAAATTTTATTTATTTTTTAAAATCTTGAAATTTAATTTTATTTATTTTTTATACAGCAGGTTATTATTAGTTATGTATTTTATACATATACATGTATACAGGTCAATCCCAATCTCCCAACTCATCCCACCACCACCACCCCATGGCTTCCCCCCCTTGGTGTCCATACGTTTGTTCTCTACCTCTGTGTCTCTATTTCTGCCCTGCAAACCGGTTCATCTGTACCATTTTTCTAGGCTCCATATATATGCATTAATATACAATATTTGTTTTGCTCTTTCTGACCTACTTCACTCTGTATGACAGTCTCTAGATCCATCGACATCTCTACAAATGACCCAGTTTCATTCCTTTGTATGGCTGAGTAATATTCCATTTTATATATGTACCCCATCTTTATCCATTCGTCTGTCTGTGGACATTTAGGTTGCTTCCATTACCTGGCTATTGTAAATAGTGCTGCAATGAACAATTTGGTGACTATGTCTTTTTGAGTTATGGTTTTCTCTGGGTATATGCCCAGAAGTGGGATTGCTGGATCATATGGTAGTTCTATATTTAGTTTTTTAAGGAACTTCCATACTGTTCTCCATAGTGACTGTATCAATTTACATTCCCACCAATAGTGGAAGAGGGTTCCTTTTCTCCACACCCTCCCCAGCATTTGTTGTTTGTAGATTTTCTGATGATGCCCATTCTAACAGGTGTGTGGTGATACCTCATTGTAGTTTTGATTTGCATTTCTCTAATAATTAGTGATGTTGCGCAGCTTTCCATGTGCGTCTTGGCCATCTCTGTGTCTTCTTTGAAGAAATGTCTATTTAGATCTTCTACCCATTTTTGTATTGGGTTGTTTGTTTTTTGAATATTAAGCTGCATGAGCTGTTTATATATATTGGAGATTAAACCTTTGTCCATTGATTCGTTTGCAAATATTTTCTCCCATTCTGAGGGTTGCCTTTTTCCATTCCCGTTTTTTAACAAAAAAAAAGAAAGAAAGAAAAAGAAGCAGAACACAAATGTGCGTAAAATATGCCTCTTGAAACTGTCGTTTTGAAATATGGACGTCTTTTGAATTTTTTGGTCGATATACGACCCCAGGATTTGTTTTCAGGCCAGGTGTCATTTACAGGCCTGCAATTATTTTGAATATCAACTGACCATTAGCGCTGGGATTAAAGCTGCTGTTGTGTGAAACGGCCACAAGGTGGCAGCAGTTCTCCTTTACCAAATGTGGTTACTAGGACAACAGAGCCTCAATGCAAGTCGTGTTCTAGGTTGTAATTTAGAATGGAATGTGCCAGGAAAGAGCCCCTTAAGTTTGTCTCGCTACGTCTTGTTCGTGTTTTTAATTTAATTTTTATTTTTTATCACAGCAAGTTTGATTACAATGTTTGGCTTGTTGCAGGTGTGCCAGATGTGGTTCTTTTACACATATACATATGTCTGTTCCTCCTGGGATCCTTTTCCCATGTACGTTATGACAGAATGTTGAGTAGTCTTCTCTTGGTATTCCGTAGGTGTTTGGTGATTATATATTTCACCTGTGTTTGTGTATGTCTGTTAACCCCAATATCCTAATGTATCCAATCCTCACACCTTTCCATTGGTGAACCATAAGTTTGTTTAATGAATCTGTGATTGCCCTTCTCTGTGGAAATATCTTCACTGGTATCAATTTTTCGGTAACACCTCTAAGTGATATCATACGATATGTGTCTTTCTCTTTCTGACTTACTACAAGTCACGTGATTACCTCTAGACTCATCTACGGTGCTGCAAATGGCATTGTGTCCTTTTTTTCCTTGGCTAATATTCTGTCTGTACATGTACCAGTTCTTCTTTGTCCACTCATCTGTTGATGGACTTTTTGGTTGCTTCCATGTCATGGCTATTGTAATGCTGCGGCAATGCACATTTGCCTGCCTGTGTCTTTCCAATTCTGTCTTCTTAGGTTATAGGCCCAGGAGTGGGCCTGCTGGATCATATGGTAGCAAAATGTTTACCTTGTAGAGGCACCTCCATTCTGTTCTCATTAGTGGCTCTTACCAGGTTACGTCCCACTTAAAGTTGAGGTTATGCTCTTCTCCACAACACCTTCAGCGTTTATTGTTTGTAGTATTTTGGCTGATGTTTATTCTGACTAGTGTGAGCTGATACCACTTTGTGGTTGGATTTGCACGCGTCTCATAATCCCTTGAAATTGAGCTTTCTGGCATGTCCTTTTTTTCTTCAAACTGTGAGTACAGCTTACCTCTTCAAATTGTTTTCGTGAAGTATGTGTGACATTTAGAAATATTTTGGCCATTACCTCCCTCAAGACATTTTGAGGGCAGGTTTCATTTACAGCCCTCCAGTACTGGTGCATATGAAGTGACCCTTAGCACAGGTTTGAAGGCTGCTGTTGCAGGTAACGGCCAGAGGGCGGCAGCTTTTCTGCTTTTCCCAATCTGGTAACTAGGGAAACAGACCATCCTGGCAGTAGTGTTCCTCGGTTATATATTAGAGTGGAATGTGCCCCCAAAAGCTGATGTCTCCTTACTTATGTTTGTTTTATGAATTGAATTTATATTTTTTTTATTGGAGTCATATTCCATTGTGTACATGGACCACTTCTTCTTTGTGCATTCCTCTGTGGATGGACATTTTCGTAGCTTCCAAGTGTTGGATATGGTAGATATTGCTGGAGTGCAGGATTGCCAGCCTGTGTCTTTTTGTGTTTTTGCGGTACGTGGGCCTCTTGCTGCCGTGGACCCTCCCATTGCAGAGCACAGGCTGCGGACGCGCAGGCCCAGCAGGCATGGCTCACGGGTCCAGCCGCTCCGCTGCATGTGTGATCTTCCCGAACCGGCGCATGAACCCGTGTCCCCTGCATTGGCAGGCGGGCTCTCAACCACTGCGCCACCAGTGAAACCCAGCCTGTGTCTTTTTGATTCTCATCCCCTCAGGCGATAGGCCCAGCAGTGGGTACGCTTGATTGAATGGTACCTCAGTATTTACCTTTACAAGACACCCCATTTTTGTTTTCATTACTGGCTCTTACCATGTCCCACGTTGAACCAAGGGTAGGCATTTCTCCAAAACCCCATCAGCATTTATGGTTTGCAGAATTTTTGCTGATGGCCATTCTGACTGGTGTGAGCTGCTAGGATTGTGTAATTTGGATTTGCATATCTTTAATTATTCCTAATGTTCAGCCTTTTTCCATGCCTTTTTAAATTTCTGGTACAGAAAAACACGGAGAGTCCAATGAACCTCTTGAAATTGTCTTCTTGGATGGTTGCCCTCTTTTGAATTTTGGGGTCAATTTTCGACCCCAGGATTGTTTTTGAGGGCAGGTGTCCTTCACAAGCCTGCAATGAGTGTGAATATTTAGTGACCATTAGCACTGGGTTTAAAGCTGCTGTTGTGGAAATGGCCACAAGGCGGCAGCATTTCTCCATTCCCAAATCTGGTTACTAGGGCAGCAGAGCCTTTCTGGGACCAATGGAATACAGAAGAAGGCATCATTGAAGTCTAATACAGAATACCATGTCCTGGTGGATGGTAGAATGAGCAGCAGGTTGTAGGAATTAGGAACTACTGGATGTATATCCTCGGTGGCTTCACTGACTGTCTTGACATCCTTTACCAGGTCCCCAGCAGCCCACGGGGCTCCCGTCGTCAGGGCAATCCCAGGTTATGGAGCTCACCTGTGCAACTACCCAGCAGCCCATGGAGCTCCCGTGGTCAGGCCCCTCCCAGGATATGGGGCTCACCTGGGCAGGTCCCCAGCAGCCCACGGGGCTCTCATGGTCAGGCCACTCCCAGGTTATGGAGCTCACCTGTGCAACTACCCGGCAGCCCATGGGGCTCTCGTGATCAGGCCCCTCCCAGCATATGGAGCTCCCCTGAGCAGATACCACGGCAGGGCTGGGCACACAGGAACCGTGCACATAGCCCTCATTGCAGAGTACCCCAGATGGCCTGTCACTCAGAGCTGACACAGAGCACCTCAGAGCAGGACTTGAACTAACAAACAGCAGCTCCGACAGGTCTGTGACACTGGGCATCACTCTGTGCGGCCTCCCTCTGCCTGGTCTTCCAGAGACTTCCACTGCAGCTGGGGCACCAGGCCTCTGTCTCCACCCATCACCCCTCCTCTCCCTGACTCCTGGGTTCCTCTCATTAGGAGAGGGTCTTCTTGAAGTCGTCTCCCACTCATGGGCCAGATAAAATGATTAGAAAACAATCCGGAGCTGCAGCCCCTTGTCTATCCTGACTCCCAGGAGCCCACACTTGTTCCTTGGACATGGCCTGTTCAGCGACGTCCATTTTCTGCAATGTGAGCCCATGAGGGGTGAGGACTGGCTGACCTGGGCAGCCTGACACTGCCAGCCAGCCCTCCCCAGGTGTGCCTGGGTTGAGGTCAATATAAACACCACTCCAGGCAGCAAGAGCCCCTGCAGCTGTGCCTGATGCCATATTCTCTGCCCCGTCAGCAGTCTCGGGGCTGTGCTGGTGGGATGGAGTGAGGGGCCACGGCTTTGTGGGTGGCCCGGTGTGAGTGAGGCTCTGCTGGACTTTCTGCAGGAGTTGCCAGGCTGCCACCTGCTAAAGAAGACGATGTGTCACCCATACCTTCCGCTGGAATTTCTCCCCGGGCAGAGGTGAGGAAGGGAAAAAGCTGTTGGGTCTGGGACAGGAGGAGTATCTCAGGCAGGGAAATGGAAAGCTTCCAGAAGAGTGCCCGGGGCCAGGACCATCTTGGCTGGCCTGCAGGCACCAAGTCAGCCTGCATGCTGTCGCTGGTGTGGCTTCACAGCCCTTCCTCGAGGCTTTCAAGTCCTTGTACATATTCAGGTGTTTTACTTGGGAAGGGAGGGAACAGTTCAGCAGCAGCTGGCCTGGGGCTCAGCTCACGTTTACTCACAGACGCCTCGGCACGGTCCCCCAGCTTTGCAATGAGGAAGCTCCTTGCGGGGGGGCTGCTGGCTGCATGGTAGATGATTCCCCACCTCTGACCATCTTTAGAATTGTTTACCACTGGAGCAAGTGTCCTGATAGGGTTTTCCTCTGAATAACTGGTGGGTTGTTTTTTTTTTTTTTTTTGGTTCAAGGTAGATTTGATTCCTCTTTTATGTATTTATAGATATAAGCATGGAAATAATTCATTCATATAAATACATCTGTGTGAAGGCAAGAACATTTTTCTGTTTTATTTTTAAATTTTATTTATTTTTTAAAATCTTGAAATTTAATTTTATTTATTTTTTATACAGCAGGTTATTATTAGTTATGTATTTTATACATATACATGTATACAGGTCAATCCCAATCTCCCAACTCATCCCACCACCACCACCCCATGGCTTCCCCCCCTTGGTGTCCATACGTTTGTTCTCTACCTCTGTGTCTCTATTTCTGCCCTGCAAACCGGTTCATCTGTACCATTTTTCTAGGCTCCACATATATGCATTAATATACAATATTTGTTTTGCTCTTTCTGACCTACTTCACTCTGTATGACAGTCTCTAGATCCATCGACATCTCTACAAATGACCCAGTTTCATTCCTTTGTATGGCTGAGTAATATTCCATTTTATATATGTACCCCATCTTTATCCATTCGTCTGTCTGTGGACATTTAGGTTGCTTCCATTACCTGGCTATTGTAAATAGTGCTGCAATGAACAATTTGGTGACTATGTCTTTTTGATTTATGGTTTTCTCTGGGTATATGCCCAGAAGTGGGATTGCTGGATCATATGGTAGTTCTATATTTAGTTTTTTAAGGAACTTCCATACTGTTCTCCATAGTGACTGTATCAATTTACATTCCCACCAATAGTGGAAGAGGGTTCCTTTTCTCCACACCCTCCCCAGCATTTGTTGTTTGTAGATTTTCTGATGATGCCCATTCTAACAGGTGTGTGGTGATACCTCATTGTAGTTTTGATTTGCATTTCTCTAATAATTAGTGATGTTGCGCAGCTTTCCATGTGCGTCTTGGCCATCTCTGTGTCTTCTTTGAAGAAATGTCTATTTAGATCTTCTACCCATTTTTGTATTGGGTTGTTTGTCTTTTGAATATTAAGCTGCATGAGCTGTTTATATATATTGGAGATTAAACCTTTGTCCATTGATTCGTTTGCAAATATTTTCTCCCATTCTGAGGGTTGCCTTTTTCCATTCCCGTTTTTTAACAAAAAAAAAGAAAGAAAGAAAAAGAAGCAGAACACAAATGTGTGTAAAATATGCCTCTTGAAACTGTCGTTTTGAAATATGGACGTCTTTTGAATTTTTTGGTCGATATACGACCCCAGGATTTGTTTTCAGGCCAGGTGTCATTTACAGGCCTGCAATTATTTTGAATATCAACTGACCATTAGCGCTGGGATTAAAGCTGCTGTTGTGTGAAACGGCCACAAGGTGGCAGCAGTTCTCCTTTACCAAATGTGGTTACTAGGACAACAGAGCCTCAATGCAAGTCGTGTTCTAGGTTGTAATTTAGAATGGAATGTGCCAGGAAAGAGCCCCTTAAGTTTGTCTCGCTACGTCTTGTTCGTGTTTTTAATTTAATTTTTATTTTTTATCACAGCAAGTTTGATTACAATGTTTGGCTTGTTGCAGGTGTGCAAGATGTGGTTCTTTTACACATATACATATGTCTGTTCCTCCTGGGATCCTTTTCCCATGCACGTTATGACAGAATGTTGAGTAGTCTTCTCTTGGTATTCCGTAGGTGTTTGGTGATTATATATTTCACCTGTGTTTGTGTATGTCTGTTAACCCCAATATCCTAATGTATCCAATCCTCACACCTTTCCATTGGTGAACCATAAGTTTGTTTAATGAATCTGTGATTGCCCTTCTCTGTGGAAATATCTTCACTGGTATCAATTTTTCGGTAACACCTCCAAGTGATATCATACGATATGTGTCTCTCTCTTTCTGACTTACTACAAGTCACGTGATTACCTCTAGACTCATCTACGGTGCTGCAAATGGCATTGTGTCCTTTTTTTCCTTGGCTAATATTCTGTCTGTACATGTACCAGTTCTTCTTTGTCCACTCATCTGTTGATGGACTTTTTGGTTGCTTCCATGTCATGGCTATTGTAATGCTGCGGCAATGCACATTTGCCTGCCTGTGTCTTTCCAATTCTGTCTTCTTAGGTTATAGGCCCAGGAGTGGGCCTGCTGGATCATATGGTAGCAAAATGTTTACCTTGTAGAGGCACCTCCATTCTGTTCTCATTAGTGGCTCTTACCAGGTTACGTCCCCCTTAAAGTTGAGGTTATGCTCTTCTCCACAACACCTTCAGTGTTTATTGTTTGTAGTATTTTGGCTGATGTTTATTCTGACTAGTGTGAGCTGATACCACTTTGTGGTTGGATTTGCACGCGTCTCATAATCCCTTGAAATTGAGCTTTCTGGCATGTCCTTTTTTTCTTCAAACTGTGAGTACAGCTTACCTCTTCAAATTGTTTTCGTGAAGTATGTGTGACATTTAGAAATATTTTGGCCATTACCTCCCTCAAGACATTTTGAGGGCAGGTTTCATTTACAGCCCTCCAGTACTGGTGCATATGAAGTGACCCTTAGCACAGGTTTGAAGGCTGCTGTTGCAGGTAACGGCCAGAGGGCGGCAGCTTTTCTGCTTTTCCCAATCTGGTAACTAGGGAAACAGACCATCCTGGCAGTGGTGTTCCTCGGTTATATATTAGAGTGGAATGTGCCCCCAAAAGCTGATGTCTCCTTACTTATGTTTGTTTTATGAATTGAATTTATATATTTTTTATTGGAGTCATATTCCATTGTGTACCTGGACCACTTCTTCTTTGTGCATTCCTCTGTGGATGGACATTTTCGTAGCTTCCAAGTGTTGGATATGGTAGATATTGCTGGAGTGCAGGATTGCCAGCCTGTGTCTTTTTGTGTTTTTGCGGTACGTGGGCCTCTTGCTGCCGTGGACCCTCCCATTGCAGAGCACAGGCTGCGGACGCGCAGGCCCAGCAGGCATGGCTCACGGGTCCAGCCGCTCCGCGGCATGTGGGATCTTCCCGAACCGGCGCATGAACCCGTGTCCCCTGCATTGGCAGGCGGGCTCTCAACCACTGCGCCACCAGTGAAACCCAGCCTGTGTCTTTTTGATTCTCATCCCCTCAGGCGATAGGCCCAGCAGTGGGTACGCTTGATTGAATGGTAGCTCAGTATTTACCTTTACAAGACACCCCATTTTTGTTTTCATTACTGGCTCTTACCATGTCCCACGTTGAACCAAGGGTAGGCATTTCTCCAAAACCCCATCAGCATTTATGGTTTGCAGAATTTTTGCTGATGGCCATTCTGACTGGTGTGAGCTGCTAGGATTGTGTAATTTGGATTTGCATATCTTTAATTATTCCTAATGTTCAGCCTTTTTCCATGCCTTTTTAAATTTCTGGTACAGAAAAACACGGAGAGTCCAATGAACCTCTTGAAATTGTCTTCTTGGATGGTTGCCCTCTTTTGAATTTTGGGGTCAATTTTCGACCCCAGGATTGTTTTTGAGGGCAGGTGTCCTTCACAAGCCTGCAATGAGTGTGAATATTTAGTGACCATTAGCACTGGGTTTAAAGCTGCTGTTGTGGAAATGGCCACAAGGCGGCAGCATTTCTCCATTCCCAAATCTGGTTACTAGGGCAGCAGAGCCTTTCTGGGACCAATGGAATACAGAAGAAGGCATCATTGAAGTCTAATACAGAATACCATGTCCTGGTGGATGGTAGAATGACCAGCAGGGTGTAGGAATTAGGAACTACTGGATGTATATCCTCGGTGGCTTCACTGACTGTCTTGACATCCTTTACCAGGTCCCCAGCAGCCCATGGGGCTCCCGTCGTCAGGGCAATCCCAGGTTATGGAGCTCACCTGCGCAACTACCCAGCAGCCCATGGGGCTCCCGTGGTCAGGCCCCTCCCAGGATATGGGGCTCACCTGGGCAGGTCCCCAGCAGCCCACGGGGCTCTCATGGTCAGGCCACTCCCAGGTTATGGAGCTCACCTGTGCAACTACCCAGCAGCCCATGGGGCTCTCGTGATCAGGCCCCTCCCAGGATATGGAGCTCCCCTGAGCAGATACCACGGCAGGGCTGGGCACACAGGAACCGTGCACATAGCCCTCATTGCAGAGTACCCCAGATGGCCTGTCACTCAGAGCTGACACAGAGCACCTCAGAGCAGGACTTGAACTAACAAACAGCAGCTCCGACAGGTCTGTGACACTGGGCATCACTCTGTGCGGCCTCCCTCTGCCTGGTCTTCCAGAGACTTCCACTGCAGCTGGGGCACCAGGCCTCTGTCTCCACCCATCACCCCTCCTCTCCCTGACTCCTGGGTTCCTCTCATTAGGAGAGGGTCTTCTTGAAGTTGTCTCCCACTCATGGGCCAGATAAAATGATTAGAAAACAATGCGGAGCTGCAGCCCCTTGTCTATCCTGACTCCCAGGAGCCCACACCTGTTCCTTGGACCTGGCCTGTTCAGCGAGGTCCATTTTCTGCAATGTGAGCCCATGAGGGGTGAGGATTGGCTGACCTGGGCAGCCTGACACTGCCAGCCAGCCCTCCCCAGGTGTGCCTGGGTTGAGGTCAATATAAACACCACTCCAGGCAGCAAGAGCCCCTGCAGCTGTGCCTGATGCCATATTCTCTGCCCCGTCAGCAGTCTCGGGGCTGTGCTGGTGGGATGGAGTGAGGGGCCACGGCTTTGTGGGTGGCCCGGTGTGAGTGAGGCTCTGCTGGACTTTCTGCAGGAGTTGCCAGGCTGCCACCTGCTAAAGAAGACGATGTGTCACCCATACCTTCCGCTGGAATTTCTCCCCGGGCAGAGGTGAGGAAGGGAAAAAGCTGTTGGGTCTGGGACAGGAGGAGTATCTCAGGCAGGGAAATGGAAAGCTTCCAGAAGAGTGCCCGGGGCCAGGACCATCTTGGCTGGCCTGCAGGCACCAAGTCAGCCTGCATGCTGTCGCTGGTGTGGCTTCACAGCCCTTCCTCGAGGCTTTCAAGTCCTTGTACATATTCAGGTGTTTTACTTGGGAAGGGTGGGAACAGTTCAGCAGCAGCTGGCCTGGGGCTCAGCTCACGTTTACTCACAGATGCCTCGGCACGGTCCCCCAGCTTTGCAATGAGGAAGCTCCTTGCGGGGGGGCTGCTGGCT
The DNA here is from genome assembly GCF_964341445.2 of Mesoplodon mirus. Classification (NCBI taxonomy): domain Eukaryota; kingdom Metazoa; phylum Chordata; class Mammalia; order Artiodactyla; family Ziphiidae; genus Mesoplodon; species Mesoplodon mirus. Next base: position 51,586,138 of record NC_138984.1, read on the forward strand.
GCATGGTAGATGATTCCCCACCTCTGACCATCTTTAGAATTGTTTACCACTGGAGCAAGTGCCCTGATAGGGTTTTCCTCTGAATAACTGGTGGGTTGTTTTTTGTTTTGGTTCAAGGTAGATTTGATTCCTCTTTTATGTATTTATAGATATAAGCATGGAAATAATTCATTCATATAAATACATCTGTGTGAAGGCAAGAACATTTTTCTGTTTTATTTTTAAATTTTATTTATTTTTTAAAATCTTGAAATTTAATTTTATTTATTTTTTATACAGCAGGTTATTATTAGTTATGTATTTTATACATATACATGTATACAGGTCAATCCCAATCTCCCAACTCATCCCACCACCACCACCCCATGGCTTCCCCCCCTTGGTGTCCATACGTTTGTTCTCTACCTCTGTGTCTCTATTTCTGCCCTGCAAACCGGTTCATCTGTACCATTTTTCTAGGCTCCATATATATGCATTAATATACAATATTTGTTTTGCTCTTTCTGACCTACTTCACTCTGTATGACAGTCTCTAGATCCATCGACATCTCTACAAATGACCCAGTTTCATTCCTTTGTATGGCTGAGTAATATTCCATTTTATATATGTACCCCATCTTTATCCATTCGTCTGTCTGTGGACATTTAGGTTGCTTCCATTACCTGGCTATTGTAAATAGTGCTGCAATGAACAATTTGGTGACTATGTCTTTTTGATTTATGGTTTTCTCTGGGTATATGCCCAGAAGTGGGGTTGCTGGATCATATGGGAATTCTATATTTAGTTTTTTAAGGAACTTCCATACTGTTCTCCATAGTGACTGTATCAATTTACATTCCCAACAATAGTGGAAGACGGTTCCTTTTCTCCACACCCTCCCCAGCATTTGTTGTTTGTAGATTTTCTGATGATGCCCATTCTAACAGGTGTGTGGTGATACCTCATTGTAGTTTTGATTTGCATTTCTCTAATAATTAGTGATGTTGCACAGCTTTCCATGTGCGTCTTGGCCATCTCTGTGTCTTCTTTGAAGAAATGTCTATTTAGATCTTCTACCCATTTTTGTATTGGGTTGTTTGTTTTTTGAATATTAAGCTGCATGAGCTGTTTATATATATTGGAGATTAAACCTTTGTCCATTGATTCGTTTGCAAATATTTTCTCCCATTCTGAGGGTTGCCTTTTTCCATTCCCGTTTTTTAACAAAAAAAAAAGAAAGAAAGAAAAAGAAGCAGAAAACAAATGTGCGTAAAATATGCCTCTTGAAACTGTCGTTTTGAAATATGGACGTCTTTTGAATTTTTTGGTCGATATACGACCCCAGGATTTGTTTTCAGGCCAGGTGTCATTTACAGGCCTGCACTTATTTTGAATATCAACTGACCATTAGCGCTGGGATTAAAGCTGCTGTTGTGTGAAACGGCCACAAGGTGGCAGCAGTTCTCCTTTACCAAATGTGGTTACTAGGACAACAGAGCCTCAATGCAAGTCGTGTTCTAGGTTGTAATTTAGAATGGAATGTGCCAGGAAAGAGCCCCTTAAGTTTGTCTCGCTACGTCTTGTTCGTGTTTTTAATTTAATTTTTATTTTTTATCACAGCAAGTTTGATTACAATGTTTGGCTTGTTGCAGGTGTGCAAGATGTGGTTCTTTTACACATATACATATGTCTGTTCCTCCTGGGATCCTTTTCCCATGTACGTTATGACAGAATGTTGAGTAGTCTTCTCTTGGTATTCCGTAGGTGTTTGGTGATTATATATTTCACCTGTGTTTGTGTATGTCTGTTAACCCCAATATCCTAATGTATCCAATCCTCACACCTTTCCATTGGTGAACCATAAGTTTGTTTAATGAATCTGTGATTGCCCTTCTCTGTGGAAATATCTTCACTGGTATCAATTTATCGGTAACACCTCCAAGTGATATCATACGATATGTGTCTTTCTCTTTCTGACTTACTGCAAGTCACGTGATTACCTCTAGACTCATCTACGGTGCTGCAAATGGCATTGTGTCCTTTTTTTCCTTGGCTAATATTCTGTCTGTACATGTACCAGTTCTTCTTTGTCCACTCATCTGTTGATGGACTTTTTGGTTGCTTCCATGTCATGGCTATTGTAATGCTGCGGCAATGCACATTTGCCTGCCTGTGTCTTTCCAATGCTGTCTTCTTAGGTTATAGGCCCAGGAGTGGGCCTGCTGGACCATATGGTAGCAAAATGTTTACCTTGTAGAGGCACCTCCATTCTGTTCTCATTAGTGGCTCTTACCAGGTTACGTCCCACTTAAAGTTGAGGTTATGTTCTTCTCCACAACACCTTCAGTGTTTATTGTTTGTAGTATTTTGGCTGATGTTTATTCTGACTAGTGTGAGCTGATACCACTTTGTGGTTGGATTTGCACGCGTCTCATAATCCCTTGAAATTGAGCTTTCTGGCATGTCCTTTTTTTCTTCAAACTGTGAGTACAGCTTACCTCTTCAAATTGTTTTCGTGAAGTATGTGTGACATTTAGAAATATTTTGGCCATTACCTCCCTCAAGACATTTTGAGGGCAGGTTTCATTTACAGCCCTCCAGTACTGGTGCATATGAAGTGACCCTTAGCACAGGTTTGAAGGCTGCTGTTGCAGGTAACGGCCATAGGGCGGCAGCATTTCTGCTTTTCCCAATCTGGTAACTAGGGAAACAGACCATCCTGGCAGTGGTGTTCCTCGGTTATATATTAGAGGGGAATGTGCCCCCAAAAGCTGATGTCTCCTTACTTATGTTTGTTTTATGAATTGAATTTATATTTTTTTTATTGGAGTCATATTCCATTGTGTACATGGACCACTTCTTCTTTGTGCATTCCTCTGTGGATGGACATTTTCGTAGCTTCCAAGTGTTGGATAGGGTAGATATTGCTGGAGTGCAGGATTGCCAGCCTGTGTCTTTTTGTGTTTTTGCGGTACGTGGGCCTCTTGCTGCCGTGGACCCTCCCATTGCAGAGCACAGGCTGCGGACGCGCAGGCCCAGCAGGCATGGCTCACGGGACCAGCCGCTCCGCGGCATGTGGGATCTTCCCGAACCGGCGCATGAACCCGTGTCCCCTGCATTGGCAGGCGGACTCTCAACCACTGCGCCACCAGTGAAACCCAGCCTGTGTCTTTTTGATTCTCATCCCCTCAGGCGATAGGCCCAGCAGTGGGTACGCTTGATTGAATGGTACCTCAGTATTTACCTTTACAAGACACCCCATTTTTGTTTTCATTACTGGCTCTTACCATGTCCCACGTTGAACCAAGGGTAGGCATTTCTCCAAAACCCCATCAGCATTTATGGTTTGCAGAATTTTTGCTGATGGCCATTCTGACTGGTGTGAGCTGCTAGGATTGTGTAATTTGGATTTGCATATCTTTAATTATTCCTAATGTTCAGCCTTTTTCCATGCCTTTTTAAATTTCTGGTACAGAAAAACACGGAGAGTCCAATGAACCTCTTGAAATTGTCTTCTTGGATGGTTGCCCTCTTTTGAATTTTGGGGTCAATTTTCGACCCCAGGATTGTTTTTGAGGGCAGGTGTCCTTCACAAGCCTGCAATGAGTGTGAATATTTAGTGACCATTAGCACTGGGTTTAAAGCTGCTGTTGTGGAAATGGCCACAAGGCGGCAGCATTTCTCCATTCCCAAATCTGGTTACTAGGGCAGCAGAGCCTTTCTGGGACCAATGGAATACAGAAGAAGGCATCATTGAAGTCTAATACAGAATACCATGTCCTGGTGGATGGTAGAATGAGCAGCAGGGTGTAGGAATTAGGAACTACTGGATGTATATCCTCGGTGGCTTCACTGACTGTCTTGACATCCTTTACCAGGTCCCCAGCAGCCCACGGGGCTCCCGTCGTCAGGGCAATCCCAGGTTATGGAGCTCACCTGTGCAACTACCCGGCAGCCCATGGGGCTCTCGTGATCAGGCCCCTCCCAGGATATGGAGCTCCCCTGAGCAGATACCACGGCAGGGCTGGGCACACAGGAACCGTGCACATAGCCCTCATTGCAGAGTACCCCAGATGGCCTGTCACTCAGAGCTGACACAGAGCACCTCAGAGCAGGGCTTGAACTAACAAACAGCAGCTCCGACAGGTCTGTGACACTGGGCATCACTCTGTGCGGCCTCCCTCTGCCTGGTCTTCCAGAGACTTCCACTGCAGCTGGGGCACCAGGCCTCTGTCTCCACCCATCACCCCTCCTCTCCCTGACTCCTGGGTTCCTCTCATTAGGAGAGGGTCTTCTTGAAGTTGTCTCCCACTCATGGGCCAGATAAAATGATTAGAAAACAATCCGGAGCTGCAGCCCCTTGTCTATCCTGACTCCCAGGAGCCCACACCTGTTCCTTGGACCTGGCCTGTTCAGCGAGGTCCATTTTCTGCAATGTGAGCCCATGAGGGGTGAGGATTGGCTGACCTGGGCAGCCTGACACTGCCAGCCAGCCCTCCCCAGGTGTGCCTGGGTTGAGGTCAATATAAACACCACTCCAGGCAGCAAGAGCCCCTGCAGCTGTGCCTGATGCCATATTCTCTGCCCCGTCAGCAGTCTCGGGGCTGTGCTGGTAGGATGGAGTGAGGGGCCACGGCTTTGTGGGTGGCCCGGTGTGAGTGAGGCTCTGCTGGACTTTCTGCAGGAGTTGCCAGGCTGCCACCTGCTAAAGAAGACGATGTGTCACCCATACCTTCCGCTGGAATTTCTCCCCGGGCAGAGGTGAGGAAGGGAAAAAGCTGTTGGGTCTGGGACAGGAGGGGTATCTCAGGCAGGGAAATGGAAAACTTCCAGAAGAGTGCCCGGGGCCAGGACCATCTTGGCTGGCCTGCAGGCACCAAGTCAGCCTGCATGCTGTCGCTGGTGTGGCTTCACAGCCCTTCCTCGAGGCTTTCAAGTCCTTGTACATATTCAGGTGTTTTACTTGGGAAGGGTGGGAACAGTTCAGCAGCAGCTGGCCTGGGGCTCAGCTCACGTTTACTCACAGACGCCTCGGCACGGTCCCCCAGCTTTGCAATGAGGAAGCTCCTTGCGGGGGTGCTGCTGGCTGCATGGTAGATGATTCCCCACCTCTGACCATCTTTAGAATTGTTTACCACTGGAGCAAGTGCCCTGATAGTGTTTTCCTCTGAATAACTGGTGGGTTGTTTTTTTGTTGTTGTTGTTCAAGGTAGATTTGATTCCTCTTTTATGTATTTATAGATATAAGCATGGAAATAATTCATTCATATAAATACATCTGTGTGAAGGCAAGAACATATTTCTGTTTTATTTTTAAATTTTGTTTATTTTTTAAAATCTTGAAATTTAATTTTATTTATTTTTTATACAGCAGGTTATTATTAGTTATGTATTTTATACATATGCATGTATACAGGACAATCCCAATCTCCCAACTCATCCCACCACCACCACCCCATGGCTTCCCCCCCTTGGTGTCCATACGTTTGTTCTCTACCTCTGTGTCTCTATTTCTGCCCTGCAAACCGGTTCATCTGTACCATTTTTCTAGGCTCCATATATATGCATTAATATACAATATTTGTTTTGCTCTTTCTGACCTACTTCACTCTGTATGACAGTCTCTAGATCCATCGACATCTCTACAAATGACCCAGTTTCATTCCTTTGTATGGCTGAGTAATATTCCATTTTATATATGTACCCCATCTTTATCCATTCGTCTGTCTGTGGACATTTAGGTTGCTTCCATTACCTGGCTATTGTAAATAGTGCTGCAATGAACAATTTGGTGACTATGTCTTTTTGATTTATGGTTTTCTCTGGGTATATGCCCAGAAGTGGGGTTGCTGGATCATATGGGAATTCTATATTTAGTTTTTTAAGGAACTTCCATACTGTTCTCCATAGTGACTGTATCAATTTACATTCCCCCCAATAGTGGAAGAGGGTTCCTTTTCTCCACACCCTCCCCAGCATTAGTTGTTTGTAGATTTTCTGATGATGCCCATTCTAACAGGTGTGTGGTGATACCTCATTGTAGTTTTGATTTGCATTTCTCTAATAATTAGTGATGTTGCGCAGCTTTCCATGTGCGTCTTGGCCATCTCTGTGTCTTCTTTGAAGAAATGTCTATTTAGATCTTCTACCCATTTTTGTATTGGGTTGTTTGTTTTTCAATATTAAGCTGCATGAGCTGTTTATATATATTGGAGATTAAACCTTTGTCCATTGATTCGTTTGCAAATATTTTCTCCCATTCTGAGGGTTGCCTTTTTCCATTCCCGTTTTTTAACAAAAAAAAGAAAGAAAGAAAAAGAAGCAGAACACAAATGTGCATAAAATATGCCTCTTGAAACTGTCGTTTTGAAATATGGACGTCTTTTGAATTTTTTGGTCGATATACGACCCCAGGATTTGTTTTCAGGCCAGGTGTCATTTACAGGCCTGCACTTATTTTGAATATCAACTGACCATTAGCGCTGGGATTAAAGCTGCTGTTGTGTGAAACGGCCACAAGGTGGCAGCAGTTCTCCTTTACCAAATGTGGTTACTAGGACAACAGAGCCTCAATGCAAGTGGTGTTCTAGGTTGTAATTTAGAATGGAATGTGCCAGGAAAGAGCCCCTTAAGTTTGTCTCGCTACGTCTTGTTCGTGTTTTTAATTTAATTTTTATTTTTTATCACAGCAAGTTTGATTACAATGTTTGGCTTGTTGCAGGTGTGCAAGATGTGGTTCTTTTACACATATACATATGTCTGTTCCTCCTGGGATCCTTTTCCCATGTACGTTATGACAGAATGTTGAGTAGTCTTCTCTTGGTATTCCGTAGGTGTTTGGTGATTATATATTTCACCTGTGTTTGTGTATGTCTGTTAACCCCAATATCCTAATGTATCCAATCCTCACACCTTTCCATTGGTGAACCATAAGTTTGTTTAATGAATCTGTGATTGCCCTTCTCTGTGGAAATATCTTCACTGGTATCAATTTATCGGTAACACCTCCAAGTGATATCATACGATATGTGTCTTTCTCTTTCTGACTTACTGCAAGTCACGTGATTACCTCTAGACTCATCTACGGTGCTGCAAATGGCATTGTGTCCTTTTTTTCCTTGGCTAATATTCTGTCTGTACATGTACCAGTTCTTCTTTGTCCACTCATCTGTTGATGGACTTTTTGGTTGCTTCCATGTCATGGCTATTGTAATGCTGCGGCAATGCACATTTGCCTGCCTGTGTCTTTCCAATGCTGTCTTCTTAGGTTATAGGCCCAGGAGTGGGCCTGCTGGACCATATGGTAGCAAAATGTTTACCTTGTAGAGGCACCTCCATTCTGTTCTCATTAGTGGCTCTTACCAGGTTACGTCCCACTTAAAGTTGAGGTTATGTTCTTCTCCACAACACCTTCAGTGTTTATTGTTTGTAGTATTTTGGCTGATGTTTATTCTGACTAGTGTGAGCTGATACCACTTTGTGGTTGGATTTGCACGCGTCTCATAATCCCTTGAAATTGAGCTTTCTGGCATGTCCTTTTTTTCTTCAAACTGTGAGTACAGCTTACCTCTTCAAATTGTTTTCGTGAAGTATGTGTGACATTTAGAAATATTTTGGCCATTACCTCCCTCAAGACATTTTGAGGGCAGGTTTCATTTACAGCCCTCCAGTACTGGTGCATATGAAGTGACCCTTAGCACAGGTTTGAAGGCTGCTGTTGCAGGTAACGGCCATAGGGCGGCAGCATTTCTGCTTTTCCCAATCTGGTAACTAGGGAAACAGACCATCCTGGCAGTGGTGTTCCTCGGTTATATATTAGAGGGGAATGTGCCCCCAAAAGCTGATGTCTCCTTACTTATGTTTGTTTTATGAATTGAATTTATATTTTTTTTATTGGAGTCATATTCCATTGTGTACATGGACCACTTCTTCTTTGTGCATTCCTCTGTGGATGGACATTTTCGTAGCTTCCAAGTGTTGGATAGGGTAGATATTGCTGGAGTGCAGGATTGCCAGCCTGTGTCTTTTTGTGTTTTTGCGGTACGTGGGCCTCTTGCTGCCGTGGACCCTCCCATTGCAGAGCACAGGCTGCGGACGCGCAGGCCCAGCAGGCATGGCTCACGGGACCAGCCGCTCCGCGGCATGTGGGATCTTCCCGAACCGGCGCATGAACCCGTGTCCCCTGCATTGGCAGGCGGACTCTCAACCACTGCGCCACCAGTGAAACCCAGCCTGTGTCTTTTTGATTCTCATCCCCTCAGGCGATAGGCCCAGCAGTGGGTACGCTTGATTGAATGGTACCTCAGTATTTACCTTTACAAGACACCCCATTTTTGTTTTCATTACTGGCTCTTACCATGTCCCACGTTGAACCAAGGGTAGGCATTTCTCCAAAACCCCATCAGCATTTATGGTTTGCAGAATTTTTGCTGATGGCCATTCTGACTGGTGTGAGCTGCTAGGATTGTGTAATTTGGATTTGCATATCTTTAATTATTCCTAATGTTCAGCCTTTTTCCATGCCTTTTTAAATTTCTGGTACAGAAAAACACGGAGAGTCCAATGAACCTCTTGAAATTGTCTTCTTGGATGGTTGCCCTCTTTTGAATTTTGGGGTCAATTTTCGACCCCAGGATTGTTTTTGAGGGCAGGTGTCCTTCACAAGCCTGCAATGAGTGTGAATATTTAGTGACCATTAGCACTGGGTTTAAAGCTGCTGTTGTGGAAATGGCCACAAGGCGGCAGCATTTCTCCATTCCCAAATCTGGTTACTAGGGCAGCAGAGCCTTTCTGGGACCAATGGAATACAGAAGAAGGCATCATTGAAGTCTAATACAGAATACCATGTCCTGGTGGATGGTAGAATGAGCAGCAGGGTGTAGGAATTAGGAACTACTGGATGTATATCCTCGGTGGCTTCACTGACTGTCTTGACATCCTTTACCAGGTCCCCAGCAGCCCACGGGGCTCCCGTCGTCAGGGCAATCCCAGGTTATGGAGCTCACCTGTGCAACTACCCAGCAGCCCATGGGGCTCTCGTGATCAGGCCCCTCCCAGGATATGGAGCTCCCCTGAGCAGATACCACGGCAGGGCTGGGCACACAGGAACCGTGCACATAGCCCTCATTGCAGAGTACCCCAGATGGCCTGTCACTCAGAGCTGACACAGAGCACCTCAGAGCAGGGCTTGAACTAACAAACAGCAGCTCCGACAGGTCTGTGACACTGGGCATCACTCTGTGCGGCCTCCCTCTGCCTGGTCTTCCAGAGACTTCCACTGCAGCTGGGGCACCAGGCCTCTGTCTCCACCCATCACCCCTCCTCTCCCTGACTCCTGGGTTCCTCTCATTAGGAGAGGGTCTTCTTGAAGTTGTCTCCCACTCATGGGCCAGATAAAATGATTAGAAAACAATCCGGAGCTGCAGCCCCTTGTCTATCCTGACTCCCAGGAGCCCACACCTGTTCCTTGGACCTGGCCTGTTCAGCGAGGTCCATTTTCTGCAATGTGAGCCCATGAGGGGTGAGGATTGGCTGACCTGGGCAGCCTGACACTGCCAGCCAGCCCTCCCCAGGTGTGCCTGGGTTGAGGTCAATATAAACACCACTCCAGGCAGCAAGAGCCCCTGCAGCTGTGCCTGATGCCATATTCTCTGCCCCGTCAGCAGTCTCGGGGCTGTGCTGGTAGGATGGAGTGAGGGGCCACGGCTTTGTGGGTGGCCCGGTGTGAGTGAGGCTCTGCTGGACTTTCTGCAGGAGTTGCCAGGCTGCCACCTGCTAAAGAAGACGATGTGTCACCCATACCTTCCGCTGGAATTTCTCCCCGGGCAGAGGTGAGGAAGGGAAAAAGCTGTTGGGTCTGGGACAGGAGGGGTATCTCAGGCAGGGAAATGGAAAACTTCCAGAAGAGTGCCCGGGGCCAGGACCATCTTGGCTGGCCTGCAGGCACCAAGTCAGCCTGCATGCTGTCGCTGGTGTGGCTTCACAGCCCTTCCTCGAGGCTTTCAAGTCCTTGTACATATTCAGGTGTTTTACTTGGGAAGGGTGGGAACAGTTCAGCAGCAGCTGGCCTGGGGCTCAGCTCACGTTTACTCACAGACGCCTCGGCACGGTCCCCCAGCTTTGCAATGAGGAAGCTCCTTGCGGGGGTGCTGCTGGCTGCATGGTAGATGATTCCCCACCTCTGACCATCTTTAGAATTGTTTACCACTGGAGCAAGTGCCCTGATAGTGTTTTCCTCTGAATAACTGGTGGGTTGTTTTTTTGTTGTTGTTGTTCAAGGTAGATTTGATTCCTCTTTTATGTATTTATAGATATAAGCATGGAAATAATTCATTCATATAAATACATCTGTGTGAAGGCAAGAACATATTTCTGTTTTATTTTTAAATTTTGTTTATTTTTTAAAATCTTGAAATTTAATTTTATTTATTTTTTATACAGCAGGTTATTATTAGTTATGTATTTTATACATATGCATGTATACAGGACAATCCCAATCTCCCAACTCATCCCACCACCACCACCCCATGGCTTCCCCCCCTTGGTGTCCATACGTTTGTTCTCTACCTCTGTGTCTCTATTTCTGCCCTGCAAACCGGTTCATCTGTACCATTTTTCTAGGCTCCATATATATGCATTAATATACAATATTTGTTTTGCTCTTTCTGACCTACTTCACTCTGTATGACAGTCTCTAGATCCATCGACATCTCTACAAATGACCCAGTTTCATTCCTTTGTATGGCTGAGTAATATTCCATTTTATATATGTACCCCATCTTTATCCATTCGTCTGTCTGTGGACATTTAGGTTGCTTCCATTACCTGGCTATTGTAAATAGTGCTGCAATGAACAATTTGGTGACTATGTCTTTTTGATTTATGGTTTTCTCTGGGTATATGCCCAGAAGTGGGGTTGCTGGATCATATGGTAGTTCTATATTTAGTTTTTTAAGGAACTTCCATACTGTTCTCCATAGTGACTGTATCAATTTACATTCCCCCCAATAGTGGAAGAGGGTTCCTTTTCTCCACACCCTCCCCAGCATTAGTTGTTTGTAGATTTTCTGATGATGCCCATTCTAACAGGTGTGTGGTGATACCTCATTGTAGTTTTGATTTGCATTTCTCTAATAATTAGTGATGTTGCGCAGCTTTCCATGTGCGTCTTGGCCATCTCTGTGTCTTCTTTGAAGAAATGTCTATTTAGATCTTCTACCCATTTTTGTATTGGGTTGTTTGTTTTTCAATATTAAGCTGCATGAGCTGTTTATATATATTGGAGATTAAACCTTTGTCCATTGATTCGTTTGCAAATATTTTCTCCCATTCTGAGGGTTGCCTTTTTCCATTCCCGTTTTTTAACAAAAAAAAGAAAGAAAGAAAAAGAAGCAGAACACAAATGTGCATAAAATATGCCTCTTGAAACTGTCGTTTTGAAATATGGACGTCTTTTGAATTTTTTGGTCGATATACGACCCCAGGATTTGTTTTCAGGCCAGGTGTCATTTACAGGCCTGCACTTATTTTGAATATCAACTGACCATTAGCGCTGGGATTAAAGCTGCTGTTGTGTGAAACGGCCACAAGGTGGCAGCAGTTCTCCTTTACCAAATGTGGTTACTAGGACACAGAGCCTCAATGCAAGTCGTGTTCTAGGTTGTAATTTAGAATGGAATGTGCCAGGAAAGAGCCCCTTAAGTTTGTCTCGCTACGTCTTGTTCGTGTTTTTAATTTAATTTTTATTTTTTATCACAGCAAGTTTGATTACAATGTTTGGCTTGTTGCAGGTGTGCAAGATGTGGTTCTTTTACACATATACATATGTCTGTTCCTCCTGGGATCCTTTTCCCATGTACGTTATGACAGAATGTTGAGTAGTCTTCTCTTGGTATTCCGTAGGTGTTTGGTGATTATATATTTCACCTGGGTTTGTGTATGTCTGTTAACCCCAATATCCTAATGTATCCAATCCTCACACCTTTCCATTGGTGAACCATAAGTTTGTTTAATGAATCTGTGATTGCCCTTCTCTGTGGAAATATCTTCACTGGTATCAATTTATCGGTAACACCTCCAAGTGATATCATACGATATGTGTCTTTCTCTTTCTGACTTACTGCAAGTCACGTGATTACCTCTAGACTCATCTACGGTGCTGCAAATGGCATTGTGTCCTTTTTTTCCTTGGCTAATATTCTGTCTGTACATGTACCAGTTCTTCTTTGTCCACTCATCTGTTGATGGACTTTTTGGTTGCTTCCATGTCATGGCTATTGTAATGCTGCGGCAATGCACATTTGCCTGCCTGTGTCTTTCCAATTCTGTCTTCTTAGGTTATAGGCCCAGGAGTGGGCCTGCTGGATCATATGGTAGCAAAATGTTTACCTTGTAGAGGCACCTCCATTCTGTTCTCATTAGTGGCTCTTACCAGGTTACGTCCCACTTAAAGTTGAGGTTATGCTCTTCTCCACAACACCTTCAGTGTTTATTGTTTGTAGTATTTTGGCTGATGTTTATTCTGACTAGTGTGAGCTGATACCACTTTGTGGTTGGATTTGCACGCGTCTCATAATCCCTTGAAATTGAGCTTTCTGGCATGTACTTTTTTTCTTCAAACTGTGAGTACAGCTTACCTCTTCAAATTGTTTTCGTGAAGTATGTGTGACATTTAGAAATATTTTGGCCATTACCTCCCTCAAGACATTTTGAGGGCAGGTTTCATTTACAGCCCTCCAGTACTGGTGCATATGAAGTGACCCTTAGCACAGGTTTGAAGGCTGCTGTTGCAGGTAACGGCCATAGGGCGGCAGCATTTCTGCTTTTCCCAATCTGGTAACTAGGGAAACAGACCATCCTGGCAGTGGTGTTCCTCGGTTATATATTAGAGGGGAATGTGCCCCCAAAAGCTGATGTCTCCTTACTTATGTTTGCTTTATGAATTGAATTTATATTTTTTTTATTGGAGTCATATTCCATTGTGTACATGGACCACTTCTTCTTTGTGCATTCCTCTGTGGATGGACATTTTCGTAGCTTCCAAGTGTTGGATAGGGTAGATATTGCTGGAGTGCAGGATTGCCAGCCTGTGTCTTTTTGTGTTTTTGCGGTACGTGGGCCTCTTGCTGCCGTGGACCCTCCCATTGCAGAGCACAGGCTGCGGACGCGCAGGCCCAGCAGGCATGGCTCACGGGACCAGCCGCTCCGCGGCATGTGGGATCTTCCCGAACCGGCGCATGAACCCGTGTCCCCTGCATTGGCAGGCGGGCTCTCAACCACTGCGCCACCAGTGAAACCCAGCCTGTGTCTTTTTGATTCTCATCCCCTCAGGCGATAGGCCCAGCAGTGGGTACGCTTGATTGAATGGTACCTCAGTATTTACCTTTACAAGACACCCCATTTTTGTTTTCATTACTGGCTCTTACCATGTCCCACGTTGAACCAAGGGTAGGCATTTCTCCAAAACCCCATCAGCATTTATGGTTTGCAGAATTTTTGCTGATGGCCATTCTGACTGGTGTGAGCTGCTAGGATTGTGTAATTTGGATTTGCATATCTTTAATTATTCCTAATGTTCAGCCTTTTTCCATGCCTTTTTAAATTTCTGGTACAGAAAAACACGGAGAGTCCAATGAACCTCTTGAAATTGTCTTCTTGGATGGTTGCCCTCTTTTGAATTTTGGGGTCAATTTTCGACCCCAGGATTGTTTTTGAGGGCAGGTGTCCTTCACAAGCCTGCAATGAGTGTGAATATTTAGTGACCATTAGCACTGGGTTTAAAGCTGCTGTTGTGGAAATGGCCACAAGGCGGCAGCATTTCTCCATTCCCAAATCTGGTTACTAGGGCAGCAGAGCCTTTCTGGGACCAATGGAATACAGAAGAAGGCATCATTGAAGTCTAATACAGAATACCATGTCCTGGTGGATGGTAGAATGAGCAGCAGGGTGTAGGAATTAGGAACTACTGGATGTATATCCTCGGTGGCTTCACTGACTGTCTTGACATCCTTTACCAGGTCCCCAGCAGCCCACGGGGCTCCCGTCGTCAGGGCAATCCCAGGTTATGGAGCTCACCTGCGCAACTACCCAGCAGCCCATGGGGCTCCCGTGGTCAGGCCCCTCCCAGGATATGGGGCTCACCTGGGCAGGTCCCCAGCAGCCCACGGGGCTCTCATGGTCAGGCCACTCCCAGGTTATGGAGCTCACCTGTGCAACTACCCGGCAGCCCATGGGGCTCTCGTGATCAGGCCCCTCCCAGGATATGGAGCTCCCCTGAGCAGATACCACGGCAGGGCTGGGCACACAGGAACCGTGCACATAGCCCTCATTGCAGAGTACCCCAGATGGCCTGTCACTCAGAGCTGACACAGAGCACCTCAGAGCAGGGCTTGAACTAACAAACAGCAGCTCCGACAGGTCTGTGACACTGGGCATCACTCTGTGCGGCCTCCCTCTGCCTGGTCTTCCAGAGACTTCCACTGCAGCTGGGGCACCAGGCCTCTGTCTCCACCCATCACCCCTCCTCTCCCTGACTCCTGGGTTCCTCTCATTAGGAGAGGGTCTTCTTGAAGTTGTCTCCCACTCATGGGCCAGATAAAATGATTAGAAAACAATCCGGAGCTGCAGCCCCTTGTCTATCCTGACTCCCAGGAGCCCACACCTGTTCCTTGGACCTGGCCTGTTCAGCGAGGTCCATTTTCTGCAATGTGAGCCCATGAGGGGTGAGGATTGGCTGACCTGGGCAGCCTGACACTGCCAGCCAGCCCTCCCCAGGTGTGCCTGGGTTGAGGTCAATATAAACACCACTCCAGGCAGCAAGAGCCCCTGCAGCTGTGCCTGATGCCATATTCTCTGCCCCGTCAGCAGTCTCGGGGCTGTGCTGGTGGGATGGAGTGAGGGGCCACGGCTTTGTGGGTGGCCCGGTGTGAGTGAGGCTCTGCTGGACTTTCTGCAGGAGTTGCCAGGCTGCCACCTGCTAAAGAAGACGATGTGTCACCCATACCTTCCACTGGAATTTCTCCCCGGGCAGAGGTGAGGAAGGGAAAAAGCTGTTGGGTCTGGGACAGGAGGGGTATCTCAGGCAGGGAAATGGAAAACTTCCAGAAGAGTGCCCGGGGCCAGGACCATCTTGGCTGGCCTGCAGGCACCAAGTCAGCCTGCATGCTGTCGCTGGTGTGGCTTCACAGCCCTTCCTCGAGGCTTTCAAGTCCTTGTACATATTCAGGTGTTTTACTTGGGAAGGGTGGGAACAGTTCAGCAGCAGCTGGCCTGGGGCTCAGCTCACGTTTACTCACAGACGCCTCGGCACGGTCCCCCAGCTTTGCAATGAGGAAGCTCCTTGCGGGGGTGCTGCTGGCTGCATGGTAGATGATTCCCCACCTCTGACCATCTTTAGAATTGTTTACCACTGGAGCAAGTGCCCTGATAGTGTTTTCCTCTGAATAACTGGTGGGTTGTTTTTTTGTTGTTGTTGTTCAAGGTAGATTTGATTCCTCTTTTATGTATTTATAGATATAAGCATGGAAATAATTCATTCATATAAATACATCTGTGTGAAGGCAAGAACATATTTCTGTTTTATTTTTAAATTTTGTTTATTTTTTAAAATCTTGAAATTTAATTTTATTTATTTTTTATACAGCAGGTTATTATTAGTTATGTATTTTATACATATACATGTATACAGGACAATCCCAATCTCCCAACTCATCCCACCACCACCACCCCATGGCTTCCCCCCCTTGGTGTCCATACGTTTGTTCTCTACCTCTGTGTCTCTATTTCTGCCCTGCAAACCGGTTCATCTGTACCATTTTTCTAGGCTCCATATATATGCATTAATATACAATATTTGTTTTGCTCTTTCTGACCTACTTCACTCTGTATGACAGTCTCTAGATCCATCGACATCTCTACAAATGACCCAGTTTCATTCCTTTGTATGGCTGAGTAATATTCCATTTTATATATGTACCCCATCTTTATCCATTCGTCTGTCTGTGGACATTTAGGTTGCTTCCATTACCTGGCTATTGTAAATAGTGCTGCAATGAACAATTTGGTGACTATGTCTTTTTGATTTATGGTTTTCTCTGGGTATATGCCCAGAAGTGGGGTTGCTGGATCATATGGGAATTCTATATTTAGTTTTTTAAGGAACTTCCATACTGTTCTCCATAGTGACTGTATCAATTTACATTCCCAACAATAGTGGAAGACGGTTCCTTTTCTCCACACCCTCCCCAGCATTTGTTGTTTGTAGATTTTCTGATGATGCCCATTCTAACAGGTGTGTGGTGATACCTCATTGTAGTTTTGATTTGCATTTCTCTAAAAATTAGTGATGTTGCGCAGCTTTCCATGTGCGTCTTGGCCATCTCTGTGTCTTCTTTGAAGAAATGTCTATTTAGATCTTCTACCCATTTTTGTATTGGGTTGTTTGTTTTTTGAATATTAAGCTGCATGAGCTGTTTATATATATTGGAGATTAAACCTTTGTCCATTGATTCGTTTGCAAATATTTTCTCCCATTCTGAGGGTTGCCTTTTTCCATTCCCGTTTTTTAACAAAAAAAAAAGAAAGAAAGAAAAAGAAGCAGAAAACAAATGTGCGTAAAATATGCCTCTTGAAACTGTCGTTTTGAAATATGGACGTCTTTTGAATTTTTTGGTCGATATACGACCCCAGGATTTGTTTTCAGGCCAGGTGTCATTTACAGGCCTGCACTTATTTTGAATATCAACTGACCATTAGCGCTGGGATTAAAGCTGCTGTTGTGTGAAACGGCCACAAGGTGGCAGCAGTTCTCCTTTACCAAATGTGGTTACTAGGACAACAGAGCCTCAATGCAAGTCGTGTTCTAGGTTGTAATTTAGAATGGAATGTGCGAGGAAAGAGCCCCTTAAGTTTGTCTCGCTACGTCTTGTTCGTGTTTTTAATTTAATTTTTATTTTTTATCACAGCAAGTTTGATTACAATGTTTGGCTTGTTGCAGGTGTGCAAGATGTGGTTCTTTTACACATATACATATGTCTGTTCCTCCTGGGATCCTTTTCCCATGTACGTTATGACAGAATGTTGAGTAGTCTTCTCTTGGTATTCCGTAGGTGTTTGGTGATTATATATTTCACCTGGGTTTGTGTATGTCTGTTAACCCCAATATCCTAATGTATCCAATCCTCACACCTTTCCATTGGTGAACCATAAGTTTGTTTAATGAATCTGTGATTGCCCTTCTCTGTGGAAATATCTTCACTGGTATCAATTTATCGGTAACACCTCCAAGTGATATCATACGATATGTGTCTTTCTCTTTCTGACTTACTGCAAGTCACGTGATTACCTCTAGACTCATCTACGGTGCTGCAAATGGCATTGTGTCCTTTTTTTCCTTGGCTAATATTCTGTCTGTACATGTACCAGTTCTTCTTTGTCCACTCATCTGTTGATGGACTTTTTGGTTGCTTCCATGTCATGGCTATTGTAATGCTGCGGCAATGCACATTTGCCTGCCTGTGTCTTTCCAATGCTGTCTTCTTAGGTTTTAGGCCCAGGAGTGGGCCTGCTGGATCATATGGTAGCAAAATGTTTACCTTGTAGAGGCACCTCCATTCTGTTCTCATTAGTGGCTCTTACCAGGTTACGTCCCACTTAAAGTTGAGGTTATGTTCTTCTCCACAACACCTTCAGTGTTTATTGTTTGTAGTATTTTGGCTGATGTTTATTCTGACTAGTGTGAGCTGATACCACTTTGTGGTTGGATTTGCACGCGTCTCATAATCCCTTGAAATTGAGCTTTCTGGCATGTCCTTTTTTTCTTCAAACTGTGAGTACAGCTTACCTCTTCAAATTGTTTTCGTGAAGTATGTGTGACATTTAGAAATATTTTGGCCATTACCTCCCTCAAGACATTTTGAGGGCAGGTTTCATTTACAGCCCTCCAGTACTGGTGCATATGAAGTGACCCTTAGCACAGGTTTGAAGGCTGCTGTTGCAGGTAACGGCCATAGGGCGGCAGCATTTCTGCTTTTCCCAATCTGGTAACTAGGGAAACAGACCATCCTGGCAGTGGTGTTCCTCGGTTATATATTAGAGGGGAATGTGCCCCCAAATGCTGATGTCTCCTTACTTATGTTTGTTTTATGAATTGAATTTATTTTTTTTTATTGGAGTCATATTCCATTGTGTACATGGACCACTTCTTCTTTGTGCATTCCTCTGTGGATGGACATTTTCGTAGCTTCCAAGTGTTGGATAGGGTAGATATTGCTGGAGTGCAGGATTGCCAGCCTGTGTCTTTTTGTGTTTTTGCGGTACGTGGGCCTCTTGCTGCCGTGGACCCTCCCATTGCAGAGCACAGGCTGCGGACGCGCAGGCCCAGCAGGCATGGCTCACGGGACCAGCCGCTCCGCGGCATGTGGGATCTTCCCGAACCGGCGCATGAACCCGTGTCCCCTGCATTGGCAGGCGGACTCTCAACCACTGCGCCACCAGTGAAACCCAGCCTGTGTCTTTTTGATTCTCATCCCCTCAGGCGATAGGCCCAGCAGTGGGTACGCTTGATTGAATGGTAGCTCAGTATTTACCTTTACAAGACACCCCATTTTTGTTTTCATTACTGGCTCTTACCATGTCCCACGTTGAACCAAGGATAGGCATTTCTCCAAAACCCCATCAGCATTTATGGTTTGCAGAATTTTTGCTGATGGCCATTCTGACTGGTGTGAGCTGCTAGGATTGTGTAATTTGGATTTGCATATCTTTAATTATTCCTAATGTTCAGCCTTTTTCCATGCCTTTTTAAATTTCTGGTACAGAAAAACACGGAGAGTCCAATGAACCTCTTGAAATTGTCTTCTTGGATGGTTGCCCTCTTTTGAATTTTGGGGTCAATTTTCGACCCCAGGATTGTTTTTGAGGGCAGGTGTCCTTCACAAGCCTGCAATGAGTGTGAATATTTAGTGACCATTAGCACTGGGTTTAAAGCTGCTGTTGTGGAAATGGCCACAAGGCGGCAGCATTTCTCCATTCCCAAATCTGGTTACTAGGGCAGCAGAGCCTTTCTGGGACCAATGGAATACAGAAGAAGGCATCATTGAAGTCTAATACAGAATACCATGTCCTGGTGGATGGTAGAATGAGCAGCAGGGTGTAGGAATTAGGAACTACTGGATGTATATCCTCGGTGGCTTCACTGACTGTCTTGACATCCTTTACCAGGTCCCCAGCAGCCCACGGGGCTCCCGTCGTCAGGGCAATCCCAGGTTATGGAGCTCACCTGCGCAACTACCCAGCAGCCCATGGGGCTCCCGTGGTCAGGCCCCTCCCAGGATATGGGGCTCACCTGGGCAGGTCCCCAGCAGCCCACGGGGCTCTCATGGTCAGGCCACTCCCAGGTTATGGAGCTCACCTGTGCAACTACCCGGCAGCCCATGGGGCTCTCGTGATCAGGCCCCTCCCAGGATATGGAGCTCCCCTGAGCAGATACCACGGCAGGGCTGGGCACACAGGAACCGTGCACATAGCCCTCATTGCAGAGTACCCCAGATGGCCTGTCACTCAGAGCTGACACAGAGCACCTCAGAGCAGGACTTGAACTAACAAACAGCAGCTCCGACAGGTCTGTGACACTGGGCATCACTCTGTGCGGCCTCCCTCTGCCTGGTCTTCCAGAGACTTCCACTGCAGCTGGGGCACCAGGCCTCTGTCTCCACCCATCACCCCTCCTCTCCCTGACTCCTGGGTTCCTCTCATTAGGAGAGGGTCTTCTTGAAGTTGTCTCCCACTCATGGGCCAGATAAAATGATTAGAAAACAATCCGGAGCTGCAGCCCCTTGTCTATCCTGACTCCCAGGAGCCCACACCTGTTCCTTGGACCTGGCCTGTTCAGCGAGGTCCATTTTCTGCAATGTGAGCCCATGAGGGGTGAGGATTGGCTGACCTGGGCAGCCTGACACTGCCAGCCAGCCCTCCCCAGGTGTGCCTGGGTTGAGGTCAATATAAACACCACTCCAGGCAGCAAGAGCCCCTGTAGCTGTGCCTGATGCCATATTCTCTGCCCCGTCAGCAGTCTCGGGGCTGTGCTGGTGGGATGGAGTGAGGGGCCACGGCTTTGTGGGTGGCCCGGTGTGAGTGAGGCTCTGCTGGACTTTCTGCAGGAGTTGCCAGGCTGCCACCTGCTAAAGAAGACGATGTGTCACCCATACCTTCCGCTGGAATTTCTCCCCGGGCAGAGGTGAGGAAGGGAAAAAGCTGTTGGGTCTGGGACAGGAGGAGTATCTCAGGCAGGGAAATGGAAAACTTCCAGAAGAGTGCCCAGGGCCAGGACCATCTTGGCTGGCCTGCAGGCACCAAGTCAGCCTGCATGCTGTCGCTGGTGTGGCTTCACAGCCCTTCCTCGAGGCTTTCAAGTCCTTGTACATATTCAGGTGTTTTACTTGGGAAGGGTGGGAACAGTTCAGCAGCAGCTGGCCTGGGGCTCAGCTCACGTTTACTCACAGACGCCTCGGCACGGTCCCCCAGCTTTGCAATGAGGAAGCTCCTTGCGGGGGGGCTGCTGGCTGCATGGTAGATGATTCCCCACCTCTGACCATCTTTAGAATTGTTTACCACTGGAGCAAGTGCCCTGATAGGGTTTTCCTCTGAATAACTGGTGGGTTGTTTTTTGTTTTGGTTCAAGGTAGATTTGATTCCTCTTTTATGTATTTATAGATATAAGCATGGAAATAATTCATTCATATAAATACATCTGTGTGAAGGCAAGAACATTTTTCTGTTTTATTTTTAAATTTTATTTATTTTTTAAAATCTTGAAATTTAATTTTATTTATTTTTTATACAGCAGGTTATTATTAGTTATGTATTTTATACATATACATGTATACAGGTCAATCCCAATCTCCCAACTCATCCCACCACCACCACCCCATGGCTTCCCCCCCTTGGTGTCCATACGTTTGTTCTCTACCTCTGTGTCTCTATTTCTGCCCTGCAAACCGGTTCATCTGTACCATTTTTCTAGGCTCCATATATATGCATTAATATACAATATTTGTTTTGCTCTTTCTGACCTACTTCACTCTGTATGACAGTCTCTAGATCCATCGACATCTCTACAAATGACCCAGTTTCATTCCTTTGTATGGCTGAGTAATATTCCATTTTATATATGTACCCCATCTTTATCCATTCGTCTGTCTGTGGACATTTAGGTTGCTTCCATTACCTGGCTATTGTAAATAGTGCTGCAATGAACAATTTGGTGACTATGTCTTTTTGATTTATGGTTTTCTCTGGGTATATGCCCAGAAGTGGGGTTGCTGGATCATATGGGAATTCTATATTTAGTTTTTTAAGGAACTTCCATACTGTTCTCCATAGTGACTGTATCAATTTACATTCCCAACAATAGTGGAAGACGGTTCCTTTTCTCCACACCCTCCCCAGCATTTGTTGTTTGTAGATTTTCTGATGATGCCCATTCTAACAGGTGTGTGGTGATACCTCATTGTAGTTTTGATTTGCATTTCTCTAAAAATTAGTGATGTTGCGCAGCTTTCCATGTGCGTCTTGGCCATCTCTGTGTCTTCTTTGAAGAAATGTCTATTTAGATCTTCTACCCATTTTTGTATTGGGTTGTTTGTTTTTTGAATATTAAGCTGCATGAGCTGTTTATATATATTGGAGATTAAACCTTTGTCCATTGATTCGTTTGCAAATATTTTCTCCCATTCTGAGGGTTGCCTTTTTCCATTCCCGTTTTTTAACAAAAAAAAAAGAAA
Source organism: Mesoplodon mirus (assembly GCF_964341445.2). NCBI lineage: Eukaryota > Metazoa > Chordata > Mammalia > Artiodactyla > Ziphiidae > Mesoplodon > Mesoplodon mirus. The sequence goes on from NC_138984.1 coordinate 51,607,897, forward strand.
GAAAGAAAAATAAGCAGAAAACAAATGTGCGTAAAATATGCCTCTTGAAACTGTCGTTTTGAAATATGGACGTCTTTTGAATTTTTTGGTCGATATACGACCCCAGGATTTGTTTTCAGGCCAGGTGTCATTTACAGGCCTGCACTTATTTTGAATATCAACTGACCATTAGCGCTGGGATTAAAGCTGCTGTTGTGTGAAACGGCCACAAGGTGGCAGCAGTTCTCCTTTACCAAATGTGGTTACTAGGACAACAGAGCCTCAATGCAAGTCGTGTTCTAGGTTGTAATTTAGAATGGAATGTGCGAGGAAAGAGCCCCTTAAGTTTGTCTCGCTACGTCTTGTTCGTGTTTTTAATTTAATTTTTATTTTTTATCACAGCAAGTTTGATTACAATGTTTGGCTTGTTGCAGGTGTGCAAGATGTGGTTCTTTTACACATATACATATGTCTGTTCCTCCTGGGATCCTTTTCCCATGTACGTTATGACAGAATGTTGAGTAGTCTTCTCTTGGTATTCCGTAGGTGTTTGGTGATTATATATTTCACCTGTGTTTGTGTATGTCTGTTAACCCCAATATCCTAATGTATCCAATCCTCACACCTTTCCATTGGTGAACCATAAGTTTGTTTAATGAATCTGTGATTGCCCTTCTCTGTGGAAATATCTTCACTGGTATCAATTTATCGGTAACACCTCCAAGTGATATCATACGATATGTGTCTTTCTCTTTCTGACTTACTGCAAGTCACGTGATTACCTCTAGACTCATCTACGGTGCTGCAAATGGCATTGTGTCCTTTTTTTCCTTGGCTAATATTCTGTCTGTACATGTACCAGTTCTTCTTTGTCCACTCATCTGTTGATGGACTTTTTGGTTGCTTCCATGTCATGGCTATTGTAATGCTGCGGCAATGCACATTTGCCTGCCTGTGTCTTTCCAATGCTGTCTTCTTAGGTTTTAGGCCCAAGAGTGGGCCTGCTGGATCATATGGTAGCAAAATGTTTACCTTGTAGAGGCACCTCCATTCTGTTCTCATTAGTGGCTCTTACCAGGTTACGTCCCACTTAAAGTTGAGGTTATGTTCTTCTCCACAACACCTTCAGTGTTTATTGTTTGTAGTATTTTGGCTGATGTTTATTCTGACTAGTGTGAGCTGATACCACTTTGTGGTTGGATTTGCACGCGTCTCATAATCCCTTGAAATTGAGCTTTCTGGCATGTCCTTTTTTTCTTCAAACTGTGAGTACAGCTTACCTCTTCAAATTGTTTTCGTGAAGTATGTGTGACATTTAGAAATATTTTGGCCATTACCTCCCTCAAGACATTTTGAGGGCAGGTTTCATTTACAGCCCTCCAGTACTGGTGCATATGAAGTGACCCTTAGCACAGGTTTGAAGGCTGCTGTTGCAGGTAACGGCCATAGGGCGGCAGCATTTCTGCTTTTCCCAATCTGGTAACTAGGGAAACAGACCATCCTGGCAGTGGTGTTCCTCGGTTATATATTAGAGGGGAATGTGCCCCCAAATGCTGATGTCTCCTTACTTATGTTTGTTTTATGAATTGAATTTATATTTTTTTTATTGGAGTCATATTCCATTGTGTACATGGACCACTTCTTCTTTGTGCATTCCTCTGTGGATGGACATTTTCGTAGCTTCCAAGTGTTGGATAGGGTAGATATTGCTGGAGTGCAGGATTGCCAGCCTGTGTCTTTTTGTGTTTTTGCGGTACGTGGGCCTCTTGCTGCCGTGGACCCTCCCATTGCAGAGCACAGGCTGCGGACGCGCAGGCCCAGCAGGCATGGCTCACGGGACCAGCCGCTCCGCGGCATGTGGGATCTTCCCGAACCGGCGCATGAACCCGTGTCCCCTGCATTGGCAGGCGGACTCTCAACCACTGCGCCACCAGTGAAACCCAGCCTGTGTCTTTTTGATTCTCATCCCCTCAGGCGATAGGCCCAGCAGTGGGTACGCTTGATTGAATGGTACCTCAGTATTTACCTTTACAAGACACCCCATTTTTGTTTTCATTACTGGCTCTTACCATGTCCCACGTTGAACCAAGGGTAGGCATTTCTCCAAAACCCCATCAGCATTTATGGTTTGCAGAATTTTTGCTGATGGCCATTCTGACTGGTGTGAGCTGCTAGGATTGTGTAATTTGGATTTGCATATCTTTAATTATTCCTAATGTTCAGCCTTTTTCCATGCCTTTTTAAATTTCTGGTACAGAAAAACACGGAGAGTCCAATGAACCTCTTGAAATTGTCTTCTTGGATGGTTGCCCTCTTTTGAATTTTGGGGTCAATTTTCGACCCCAGGATTGTTTTTGAGGGCAGGTGTCCTTCACAAGCCTGCAATGAGTGTGAATATTTAGTGACCATTAGCACTGGGTTTAAAGCTGCTGTTGTGGAAATGGCCACAAGGCGGCAGCATTTCTCCATTCCCAAATCTGGTTACTAGGGCAGCAGAGCCTTTCTGGGACCAATGGAATACAGAAGAAGGCATCATTGAAGTCTAATACAGAATACCATGTCCTGGTGGATGGTAGAATGAGCAGCAGGGTGTAGGAATTAGGAACTACTGGATGTATATCCTCGGTGGCTTCACTGACTGTCTTGACATCCTTTACCAGGTCCCCAGCAGCCCACGGGGCTCCCGTCGTCAGGGCAATCCCAGGTTATGGAGCTCACCTGTGCAACTACCCAGCAGCCCATGGGGCTCTCGTGATCAGGCCCCTCCCAGGATATGGAGCTCCCCTGAGCAGATACCACGGCAGGGCTGGGCACACAGGAACCGTGCACATAGCCCTCATTGCAGAGTACCCCAGATGGCCTGTCACTCAGAGCTGACACAGAGCACCTCAGAGCAGGACTTGAACGAACAAACAGCAGCTCCGACAGGTCTGTGACACTGGGCATCACTCTGTGCGGCCTCCCTCTGCCTGGTCTTCCAGAGACTTCCACTGCAGCTGGGGCACCAGGCCTCTGTCTCCACCCATCACCCCTCCTCTCCCTGACTCCTGGGTTCCTCTCATTAGGAGAGGGTCTTCTTGAAGTTGTCTCCCACTCATGGGCCAGATAAAATGATTAGAAAACAATCCGGAGCTGCAGCCCCTTGTCTATCCTGACTCCCAGGAGCCCACACCTGTTCCTTGGACCTGGCCTGTTCAGCGAGGTCCATTTTCTGCAATGTGAGCCCATGAGGGGTGAGGATTGGCTGACCTGGGCAGCCTGACACTGCCAGCCAGCCCTCCCCAGGTGTGCCTGGGTTGAGGTCAATATAAACACCACTCCAGGCAGCAAGAGCCCCTGCAGCTGTGCCTGATGCCATATTCTCTGCCCCGTCAGCAGTCTCGGGGCTGTGCTGGTGGGATGGAGTGAGGGGCCACGGCTTTGTGGGTGGCCCGGTGTGAGTGAGGCTCTGCTGGACTTTCTGCAGGAGTTGCCAGGCTGCCACCTGCTAAAGAAGACGATGTGTCACCCATACCTTCCGCTGGAATTTCTCCCCGGGCAGAGGTGAGGAAGGGAAAAAGCTGTTGGGTCTGGGACAGGAGGGGTATCACAGGCAGGGAAATGGAAAACTTCCAGAAGAGTGCCCGGGGCCAGGACCATCTTGGCTGGCCTGCAGGCACCAAGTCAGCCTGCATGCTGTCGCTGGTGTGGCTTCACAGCCCTTCCTCGAGGCTTTCAAGTCCTTGTACATATTCAGGTGTTTTACTTGGGAAGGGTGGGAACAGTTCAGCAGCAGCTGGCCTGGGGCTCAGCTCACGTTTACTCACAGACGCCTCGGCACGGTCCCCCAGCTTTGCAATGAGGAAGCTCCTTGCGGGGGGGCTGCTGGCTGCATGGTAGATGATTCCCCACCTCTGACCATCTTTAGAATTGTTTACCACTGGAGCAAGTGCCCTGATAGGGTTTTCCTCTGAATAACTGGTGGGTTGTTTTTTTGTTGTTGTTGTTCAAGGTAGATTTGATTCCTCTTTTATGTATTTATAGATATAAGCATGGAAATAATTCATTCATATAAATACATCTGTGTGAAGGCAAGAACATTTTTCTGTTTTATTTTTAAATTTTATTTATTTTTTAAAATCTTGAAATTTAATTTTATTTATTTTTTATACAGCAGGTTATTATTAGTTATGTATTTTATACATATACATGTATACAGGACAATCCCAATCTCCCAACTCATCCCACCACCACCACCCCATGGCTTCCCCCCCTTGGTGTCCATACGTTTGTTCTCTACCTCTGTGTCTCTATTTCTGCCCTGCAAACCGGTTCATCTGTACCATTTTTCTAGGCTCCATATATATGCATTAATATACAATATTTGTTTTGCTCTTTCTGACCTACCTCACTCTGTATGACAGTCTCTAGATCCATCGACATCTCTACAAATGACCCAGTTTCATTCCTTTGTATGGCTGAGTAATATTCCATTTTATATATGTACCCCATCTTTATCCATTCGTCTGTCTGTGGACATTTAGGTTGCTTCCATTACCTGGCTATTGTAAATAGTGCTGCAATGAACAATTTGGTGACTATGTCTTTTTGAGTTATGGTTTTCTCTGGGTATATGCCCAGAAGTGGGGTTGCTGGATCATATGGGAATTCTATATTTAGTTTTTTAAGGAACTTCCATACTGTTCTCCATAGTGACTGTATCAATTTACATTCCCACCAATAGTGGAAGAGGGTTCCTTTTCTCCACACCCTCCCCAGCATTTGTTGTTTGTAGATTTTCTGATGATGCCCATTCTAACAGGTGTGTGGTGATACCTCATTGTAGTTTTGATTTGCATTTCTCTAATAATTAGTGATGTTGCGCAGCTTTCCATGTGCGTCTTGGCCATTTCTGTGTCTTCTTTGAAGAAATGTCTATTTAGATCTTCTACCCATTTTTGTATTGGGTTGTTTGTTTTTCAATATTAAGCTGCATGAGCTGTTTATATATATTGGAGATTAAACCTTTGTCCATTGATTCGTTTGCAAATATTTTCTCCCATTCTGAGGGTTGCCTTTTTCCATTCCCGTTTTTTAACAAAAAAAAGAAAGAAAGAAAAAGAAGCAGAACACAAATGTGCATAAAATATGCCTCTTGAAACTGTCGTTTTGAAATATGGACGTCTTTTGAATTTTTTGGTCGATATACGACCCCAGGATTTGTTTTCAGGCCAGGTGTCATTTACAGGCCTGCACTTATTTTGAATATCAACTGACCATTAGCGCTGGGATTAAAGCTGCTGTTGTGTGAAACGGCCACAAGGTGGCAGCAGTTCTCCTTTACCAAATGTGGTTACTAGGACACAGAGCCTCAATGCAAGTCGTGTTCTAGGTTGTAATTTAGAATGGAATGTGCCAGGAAAGAGCCCCTTAAGTTTGTCTCGCTACGTCTTGTTCGTGTTTTTAATTTAATTTTTATTTTTTATCACAGCAAGTTTGATTACAATGTTTGGCTTGTTGCAGGTGTGCAAGATGTGGTTCTTTTACACATATACATATGTCTGTTCCTCCTGGGATCCTTTTCCCATGTACGTTATGACAGAATGTTGAGTAGTCTTCTCTTGGTATTCCGTAGGTGTTTGGTGATTATATATTTCACCTGGGTTTGTGTATGTCTGTTAACCCCAATATCCTAATGTATCCAATCCTCACACCTTTCCATTGGTGAACCATAAGTTTGTTTAATGAATCTGTGATTGCCCTTCTCTGTGGAAATATCTTCACTGGTATCAATTTATCGGTAACACCTCCAAGTGATATCATACGATATGTGTCTTTCTCTTTCTGACTTACTGCAAGTCACGTGATTACCTCTAGACTCATCTACGGTGCTGCAAATGGCATTGTGTCCTTTTTTTCCTTGGCTAATATTCTGTCTGTACATGTACCAGTTCTTCTTTGTCCACTCATCTGTTGATGGACTTTTTGGTTGCTTCCATGTCATGGCTATTGTAATGCTGCGGCAATGCACATTTGCCTGCCTGTGTCTTTCCAATGCTGTCTTCTTAGGTTACAGGCCCAGGAGTGGGCCTGCTGGATCATATGGTAGCAAAATGTTTACCGTGTAGAGGCACCTCCATTCTGTTCTCATTAGTGGCTCTTACCAGGTTACGTCCCACTTAAAGTTGAGGTTATGTTCTTCTCCACAACACCTTCAGTGTTTATTGTTTGTAGTATTTTGGCTGATGTTTATTCTGACTAGTGTGAGCTGATACCACTTTGTGGTTGGATTTGCACGCGTCTCATAATCCCTTGAAATTGAGCTTTCTGGCATGTCCTTTTTTTCTTCAAACTGTGAGTACAGCTTACCTCTTCAAATTGTTTTCGTGAAGTATGTGTGACATTTAGAAATATTTTGGCCATTACCTCCCTCAAGACATTTTGAGGGCAGGTTTCATTTACAGCCCTCCAGTACTGGTGCATATGAAGTGACCCTTAGCACAGGTTTGAAGGCTGCTGTTGCAGGTAACGGCCATAGGGCGGCAGCATTTCTACTTTTCCCAATCTGGTAACTAGGGAAACAGACCATCCTGGCAGTGGTGTTCCTCGGTTATATATTAGAGGGGAATGTGCCCCCAAAAGCTGATGTCTCCTTACTTATGTTTGTTTTATGAATTGAATTTATATTTTTTTTATTGGAGTCATATTCCATTGTGTACATGGACCACTTCTTCTTTGTGCATTCCTCTGTGGATGGACATTTTCGTAGCTTCCAAGTGTTGGATAGGGTAGATATTGCTGGAGTGCAGGATTGCCAGCCTGTGTCTTTTTGTGTTTTTGCGGTACGTGGGCCTCTTGCTGCCGTGGACCCTCCCATTGCCGAGCACAGGCTGCGGACGCGCAGGCCCAGCAGGCATGGCTCACGGGACCAGCCGCTCCGCGGCATGTGGGATCTTCCCGAACCGGCGCATGAACCCGTGTCCCCTGCATTGGCAGGCGGGCTCTCAACCACTGCGCCACCAGTGAAACCCAGCCTGTGTCTTTTTGATTCTCATCCCCTCAGGCGATAGGCCCAGCAGTGGGTACGCTTGATTGAATGGTACCTCAGTATTTACCTTTACAAGACACCCCATTTTTGTTTTCATTACTGGCTCTTACCATGTCCCACGTTGAACCAAGGGTAGGCATTTCTCCAAAACCCCATCAGCATTTATGGTTTGCAGAATTTTTGCTGATGGCCATTCTGACTGGTGTGAGCTGCTAGGATTGTGTAATTTGGATTTGCATATCTTTAATTATTCCTAATGTTCAGCCTTTTTCCATGCCTTTTTAAATTTCTGGTACAGAAAAACACGGAGAGTCCAATGAACCTCTTGAAATTGTCTTCTTGGATGGTTGCCCTCTTTTGAATTTTGGGGTCAATTTTCGACCCCAGGATTGTTTTTGAGGGCAGGTGTCCTTCACAAGCCTGCAATGAGTGTGAATATTTAGTGACCATTAGCACTGGGTTTAAAGCTGCTGTTGTGGAAATGGCCACAAGGCGGCAGCATTTCTCCATTCCCAAATCTGGTTACTAGGGCAGCAGAGCCTTTCTGGGACCAATGGAATACAGAAGAAGGCATCATTGAAGTCTAATACAGAATACCATGTCCTGGTGGATGGTAGAATGAGCAGCAGGGTGTAGGAATTAGGAACTACTGGATGTATATCCTCGGTGGCTTCACTGACTGTCTTGACATCCTTTACCAGGTCCCCAGCAGCCCACGGGGCTCCCGTCGTCAGGGCAATCCCAGGTTATGGAGCTCACCTGCGCAACTACCCAGCAGCCCATGGGGCTCCCGTGGTCAGGCCCCTCCCAGGATATGGGGCTCACCTGGGCAGGTCCCCAGCAGCCCACGGGGCTCTCATGGTCAGGCCACTCCCAGCTTATGGAGCTCACCTGTGCAACTACCCAGCAGCCCATGGGGCTCTCGTGATCAGGCCCCTCCCAGGATATGGAGCTCCCCTGAGCAGATACCACGGCAGGGCTGGGCACACAGGAACCGTGCACATAGCCCTCATTGCAGAGTACCCCAGATGGCCTGTCACTCAGAGCTGACACAGAGCACCTCAGAGCAGGACTTGAACTAACAAACAGCAGCTCTGACAGGTCTGTGACACTGGGCATCACTCTGTGCGGCCTCCCTCTGCCTGGTCTTCCAGAGACTTCCACTGCAGCTGGGGCACCAGGCCTCTGTCTCCAACCATCACCCCTCCTCTCCCTGACTCCTGGGTTCCTCTCATTAGGAGAGGGTCTTCTTGAAGTTGTCTCCCACTCATGGGCCGGATAAAATGATTAGAAAACAATGCGGAGCTGCAGCCGCTTGTCTATCCTGACTCCCAGGAGCCCACACCTGTTCCTTGGACCTGGCCTGTTCAGCGAGGTCCATTTTCTGCAATGTGAGCCCATGAGGGGTGAGGATTGGCTGACCTGGGCAGCCTGACACTGCCAGCCAGCCCTCCCCAGGTGTGCCTGGGTTGAGGTCAATATAAACACCACTCCAGGCAGCAAGAGCCCCTGTAGCTGTGCCTGATGCCATATTCTCTGCCCCGTCAGCAGTCTTGGGGCTGTGCTGGTGGGATGGAGTGAGGGGCCATGGCTTTGTGGGTGGCCCGGTGTGAGTGAGGCTCTGCTGGACTTTCTGCAGGAGTTGCCAGGCTGCCACCTGCTAAAGAAGACGATGTGTCACCCATACCTTCCGCTGGAATTTCTCCCCGGGCAGAGGTGAGGAAGGGAAAAAGCTGTTGGGTCTGGGACAGGAGGAGTATCTCAGGCAGGGAAATGGAAAACTTCCAGAAGAATGCCCAGGGCCTGGACCATCTTGGCTGGCCTGCAGGCACCAAGTCAGCCTGCATGCTGTCGCTGGTGTGGCTTCACAGCCCTTCCTCGAGGCTTTCAAGTCCTTGTACATATTCAGGTGTTTTACTTGGGAAGGGTGGGAACAGTTTAGCAGCAGCTGGCCTGGGGCTCAGCTCACGTTTACTCACAGACGCCTCGGCACGGTCCCCCAGCTTTGCAATGAGGAAGCTCCTTGCGGGGGTGCTGCTGGCTGCATGGTAGATGATTCCCCACCTCTGACCATCTTTAGAATTGTTTACCACTGGAGCAAGTGCCCTGATAGGGTTTTCCTCTGAATAACTGGTGGGTTGTTTTTTGTTTTGGTTCAAGGTAGATTTGATTCCTCTTTTATGTATTTATAGATATAAGCATGGAAATAATTCATTCATATAAATACATCTGTGTGAAGGCAAGAACATTTTTCTGTTTTATTTTTAAATTTTATTTATTTTTTAAAATCTTGAAATTTAATTTTATTTATTTTTTATACAGCAGGTTATTATTAGTTATGTATTTTATACATATACATGTATACAGGTCAATCCCAATCTCCCAACTCATCCCACCACCACCACCCCATGGCTTCCCCCCCTTGGTGTCCATACATTTGTTCTCTACCTCTGTGTCTCTATTTCTGCCCTGCAAACCGGTTTATCTGTACCATTTTTCTAGGCTCCATATATATGCATTAATATACAATATTTGTTTTGCTCTTTCTGACCTACTTCACTCTGTATGACAGTCTCTAGATCCATCGACATCTCTACAAATGACCCAGTTTCATTCCTTTGTATGGCTGAGTAATATTCCATTTTATATATGTACCCCATCTTTATCCATTCGTCTGTCTGTGGACATTTAGGTTGCTTCCATTACCTGGCTATTGTAAATAGTGCTGCAATGAACAATTTGGTGACTATGTCTTTTTGAGTTATGGTTTTCTCTGGGTATATGCCCAGAAGTGGGATTGCTGGATCATATGGTAGTTCTATATTTAGTTTTTTAAGGAACTTCCATACTGTTCTCCATAGTGACTGTATCAATTTACATTCCCACCAATAGTGGAAGAGGGTTCCTTTTCTCCACACCCTCCCCAGCATTTGTTGTTTGTAGATTTTCTGATGATGCCCATTCTAACAGGTGTGTGGTGATACCTCATTGTAGTTTTGATTTGCATTTCTCTAATAATTAGTGATGTTGCGCAGCTTTCCATGTGCGTCTTGGCCATCTCTGTGTCTTCTTTGAAGAAATGTCTATTTAGATCTTCTACCCATTTTTGTATTGGGTTGTTTGTTTTTTGAATATTAAGCTGCATGAGCTGTTTATATATATTGGAGATTAAACCTTTGTCCATTGATTCGTTTGCAAATATTTTCTCCCATTCTGAGGGTTGCCTTTTTCCATTCCCGTTTTTTAACAAAAAAAAAGAAAGAAAGAAAAAGAAGCAGAACACAAATGTGCGTAAAATATGCCTCTTGAAACTGTCGTTTTGAAATATGGACGTCTTTTGAATTTTTTGGCCGATATACGACCCCAGGATTTGTTTTCAGGCCAGGTGTCATTTACAGGCCTGCAATTATTTTGAATATCAACTGACCATTAGCGCTGGGATTAAAGCTGCTGTTGTGTGAAACGGCCACAAGGTGGCAGCAGTTCTCCTTTACCAAATGTGGTTACTAGGACAACAGAGCCTCAATGCAAGTCGTGTTCTAGGTTGTAATTTAGAATGGAATGTGCCAGGAAAGAGCCCCTTAAGTTTGTCTCGCTACGTCTTGTTCGTGTTTTTAATTTAATTTTTATTTTTTATCACAGCAAGTTTGATTACAATGTTTGGCTTGTTGCAGGTGTGCCAGATGTGGTTCTTTTACACATATACATATGTCTGTTCCTCCTGGGATCCTTTTCCCATGCACGTTATGACAGAATGTTGAGTAGTCTTCTCTTGGTATTCCGTAGGTGTTTGGTGATTATATATTTCACCTGTGTTTGTGTATGTCTGTTAACCCCAATATCCTAATGTATCCAATCCTCACACCTTTCCATTGGTGAACCATAAGTTTGTTTAATGAATCTGTGATTGCCCTTCTCTGTGGAAATATCTTCACTGGTATCAATTTTTCGGTAACACCTCCAAGTGATATCATACGATATGTGTCTTTCTCTTTCTGACTTACTACAAGTCACGTGATTACCTCTAGACTCATCTACGGTGCTGCAAATGGCATTGTGTCCTTTTTTTCCTTGGCTAATATTCTGTCTGTACATGTACCAGTTCTTCTTTGTCCACTCATCTGTTGATGGACTTTTTGGTTGCTTCCATGTCATGGCTATTGTAATGCTGCGGCAATGCACATTTGCCTGCCTGTGTCTTTCCAATTCTGTCTTCTTAGGTTATAGGCCCAGGAGTGGGCCTGCTGGATCATATGGTAGCAAAATGTTTACCTTGTAGAGGCACCTCCATTCTGTTCTCATTAGTGGCTCTTACCAGGTTACGTCCCACTTAAAGTTGAGGTTATGCTCTTCTCCACAACACCTTCAGCGTTTATTGTTTGTAGTATTTTGGCTGATGTTTATTCTGACTAGTGTGAGCTGATACCACTTTGTGGTTGGATTTGCACGCGTCTCATAATCCCTTGAAATTGAGCTTTCTGGCATGTCCTTTTTTTCTTCAAACTGTGAGTACAGCTTACCTCTTCAAATTGTTTTCGTGAAGTATGTGTGACATTTAGAAATATTTTGGCCATTACCTCCCTCAAGACATTTTGAGGGCAGGTTTCATTTACAGCCCTCCAGTACTGGTGCATATGAAGTGACCCTTAGCACAGGTTTGAAGGCTGCTGTTGCAGGTAACGGCCAGAGGGCGGCAGCTTTTCTGCTTTTCCCAATCTGGTAACTAGGGAAACAGACCATCCTGGCAGTGGTGTTCCTCGGTTATATATTAGAGTGGAATGTGCCCCCAAAAGCTGATGTCTCCTTACTTATGTTTGTTTTATGAATTGAATTTATATTTTTTTTATTGGAGTCATATTCCATTGTGTACATGGACCACTTCTTCTTTGTGCATTCCTCTGTGGATGGACATTTTCGTAGCTTCCAAGTGTTGGATATGGTAGATATTGCTGGAGTGCAGGATTGCCAGCCTGTGTCTTTTTGTGTTTTTGCGGTACGTGGGCCTCTTGCTGCCGTGGACCCTCCCATTGCAGAGCACAGGCTGCGGACGCGCAGGCCCAGCAGGCATGGCTCACGGGTCCAGCCGCTCCGCGGCATGTGGGATCTTCCCGAACCGGCGCATGAACCCGTGTCCCCTGCATTGGCAGGTGGGCTCTCAACCACTGCGCCACCAGTGAAACCCAGCCTGTGTCTTTTTGATTCTCATCCCCTCAGGCGATAGGCCCAGCAGTGGGTACGCTTGATTGAATGGTACCTCAGTATTTACCTTTACAAGACACCCCATTTTTGTTTTCATTACTGGCTCTTACCATGTCCCACGTTGAACCAAGGGTAGGCATTTCTCCAAAACCCCATCAGCATTTATGGTTTGCAGAATTTTTGCTGATGGCCATTCTGACTGGTGTGAGCTGCTAGGATTGTGTAATTTGGATTTGCATATCTTTAATTATTCCTAATGTTCAGCCTTTTTCCATGCCTTTTTAAATTTCTGGTACAGAAAAACACGGAGAGTCCAATGAACCTCTTGAAATTGTCTTCTTGGATGGTTGCCCTCTTTTGAATTTTGGGGTCAATTTTCGACCCCAGGATTGTTTTTGAGGGCAGGTGTCCTTCACAAGCCTGCAATGAGTGTGAATATTTAGTGACCATTAGCACTGGGTTTAAAGCTGCTGTTGTGGAAATGGCCACAAGGCGGCAGCATTTCTCCATTCCCAAATCTGGTTACTAGGGCAGCAGAGCCTTTCTGGGACCAATGGAATACAGAAGAAGGCATCATTGAAGTCTAATACAGAATACCATGTCCTGGTGGATGGTAGAATGAGCAGCAGGTTGTAGGAATTAGGAACTACTGGATGTATATCCTCGGTGGCTTCACTGACTGTCTTGACATCCTTTACCAGGTCCCCAGCAGCCCACGGGGCTCCCGTCGTCAGGGCAATCCCAGGTTATGGAGCTCACCTGTGCAACTACCCAGCAGCCCATGGAGCTCCCGTGGTCAGGCCCCTCCCAGGATATGGGGCTCACCTGGGCAGGTCCCCAGGAGCCCACGGGGCTCTCATGGTCAGGCCACTCCCAGGTTATGGAGCTCACCTGTGCAACTACCCGGCAGCCCATGGGGCTCTCGTGATCAGGCCCCTCCCAGGATATGGAGCTCCCCTGAGCAGATACCACGGCAGGGCTGGGCACACAGGAACCGTGCACATAGCCCTCATTGCAGAGTACCCCAGATGGCCTGTCACTCAGAGCTGACACAGAGCACCTCAGAGCAGGACTTGAACTAACAAACAGCAGCTCCGACAGGTCTGTGACACTGGGCATCACTCTGTACGGCCTCCCTCTGCCTGGTCTTCCAGAGACTTCCACTGCAGCTGGGGCACCAGGCCTCTGTCTCCACCCATCACCCCTCCTCTCCCTGACTCCTGGGTTCCTCTCATTAGGAGAGGGTCTTCTTGAAGTCGTCTCCCACTCATGGGCCAGATAAAATGATTAGAAAACAATCCGGAGCTGCAGCCCCTTGTCTATCCTGACTCCCAGGAGCCCACACTTGTTCCTTGGACATGGCCTGTTCAGCGAGGTCCATTTCCTGCAATGTGAGCCCATGAGGGGTGAGGACTGGCTGACCTGGGCAGCCTGACACTGCCAGCCAGCCCTCCCCAGGTGTGCCTGGGTTGAGGTCAATATAAACACCACTCCAGGCAGCAAGAGCCCCTGCAGCTGTGCCTGATGCCATATTCTCTGCCCCGTCAGCAGTCTCGGGGCTGTGCTGGTGGGATGGAGTGAGGGGCCACGGCTTTGTGGGTGGCCCGGTGTGAGTGAGGCTCTGCTGGACTTTCTGCAGGAGTTGCCAGGCTGCCACCTGCTAAAGAAGACGATGTGTCACCCATACCTTCCGCTGGAATTTCTCCCCGGGCAGAGGTGAGGAAGGGAAAAAGCTGTTGGGTCTGGGACAGGAGGAGTATCTCAGGCAGGGAAATGGAAAGCTTCCAGAAGAGTGCCCGGGGCCAGGACCATCTTGGCTGGCCTGCAGGCACCAAGTCAGCCTGCATGCTGTCGCTGGTGTGGCTTCACAGCCCTTCCTCGAGGCTTTCAAGTCCTTGTACATATTCAGGTGTTTTACTTGGGAAGGGAGGGAACAGTTCAGCAGCAGCTGGCCTGGGGCTCAGCTCACGTTTACTCACAGACGCCTCGGCACGGTCCCCCAGCTTTGCAATGAGGAAGCTCCTTGCGGGGGGGCTGCTGGCTGCATGGTAGATGATTCCCCACCTCTGACCATCTTTAGAATTGTTTACCACTGGAGCAAGTGTCCTGATAGGGTTTTCCTCTGAATAACTGGTGGGTTGTTTTTTTTTTTTTTTTTGGTTCAAGGTAGATTTGATTCCTCTTTTATGTATTTATAGATATAAGCATGGAAATAATTCATTCATATAAATACATCTGTGTGAAGGCAAGAACATTTTTCTGTTTTATTTTTAAATTTTATTTATTTTTTAAAATCTTGAAATTTAATTTTATTTATTTTTTATACAGCAGGTTATTATTAGTTATGTATTTTATACATATACATGTATACAGGTCAATCCCAATCTCCCAACTCATCCCACCACCACCACCCCATGGCTTCCCCCCCTTGGTGTCCATACGTTTGTTCTCTACCTCTGTGTCTCTATTTCTGCCCTGCAAACCGGTTCATCTGTACCATTTTTCTAGGCTCCACATATATGCATTAATATACAATATTTGTTTTGCTCTTTCTGACCTACTTCACTCTGTATGACAGTCTCTAGATCCATCGACATCTCTACAAATGACCCAGTTTCATTCCTTTGTATGGCTGAGTAATATTCCATTTTATATATGTACCCCATCTTTATCCATTCGTCTGTCTGTGGACATTTAGGTTGCTTCCATTACCTGGCTATTGTAAATAGTGCTGCAATGAACAATTTGGTGACTATGTCTTTTTGAGTTATGGTTTTCTCTGGGTATATGCCCAGAAGTGGGATTGCTGGATCATATGGTAGTTCTATATTTAGTTTTTTAAGGAACTTCCATACTGTTCTCCATAGTGACTGTATCAATTTACATTCCCACCAATAGTGGAAGAGGGTTCCTTTTCTCCACACCCTCCCCAGCATTTGTTGTTTGTAGATTTTCTGATGATGCCCATTCTAACAGGTGTGTGGTGATACCTCATTGTAGTTTTGATTTGCATTTCTCTAATAATTAGTGATGTTGCGCAGCTTTCCATGTGCGTCTTGGCCATCTCTGTGTCTTCTTTGAAGAAATGTCTATTTAGATCTTCTACCCATTTTTGTATTGGGTTGTTTGTCTTTTGAATATTAAGCTGCATGAGCTGTTTATATATATTGGAGATTAAACCTTTGTCCATTGATTCGTTTGCAAATATTTTCTCCCATTCTGAGGGTTGCCTTTTTCCATTCCCGTTTTTTAACAAAAAAAAAGAAAGAAAGAAAAAGAAGCAGAACACAAATGTGCGTAAAATATGCCTCTTGAAACTGTCGTTTTGAAATATGGACGTCTTTTGAATTTTTTGGTCGATATACGACCCCAGGATTTGTTTTCAGGCCAGGTGTCATTTACAGGCCTGCAATTATTTTGAATATCAACTGACCATTAGCGCTGGGATTAAAGCTGCTGTTGTGTGAAACGGCCACAAGGTGGCAGCAGTTCTCCTTTACCAAATGTGGTTACTAGGACAACAGAGCCTCAATGCAAGTCGTGTTCTAGGTTGTAATTTAGAATGGAATGTGCCAGGAAAGAGCCCCTTAAGTTTGTCTCGCTACGTCTTGTTCGTGTTTTTAATTTAATTTTTATTTTTTATCACAGCAAGTTTGATTACAATGTTTGGCTTGTTGCAGGTGTGCAAGATGTGGTTCTTTTACACATATACATATGTCTGTTCCTCCTGGGATCCTTTTCCCATGCACGTTATGACAGAATGTTGAGTAGTCTTCTCTTGGTATTCCGTAGGTGTTTGGTGATTATATATTTCACCTGTGTTTGTGTATGTCTGTTAACCCCAATATCCTAATGTATCCAATCCTCACACCTTTCCATTGGTGAACCATAAGTTTGTTTAATGAATCTGTGATTGCCCTTCTCTGTGGAAATATCTTCACTGGTATCAATTTTTCGGTAACACCTCCAAGTGATATCATACGATATGTGTCTCTCTCTTTCTGACTTACTACAAGTCACGTGATTACCTCTAGACTCATCTACGGTGCTGCAAATGGCATTGTGTCCTTTTTTTCCTTGGCTAATATTCTGTCTGTACATGTACCAGTTCTTCTTTGTCCACTCATCTGTTGATGGACTTTTTGGTTGCTTCCATGTCATGGCTATTGTAATGCTGCGGCAATGCACATTTGCCTGCCTGTGTCTTTCCAATTCTGTCTTCTTAGGTTATAGGCCCAGGAGTGGGCCTGCTGGATCATATGGTAGCAAAATGTTTACCTTGTAGAGGCACCTCCATTCTGTTCTCATTAGTGGCTCTTACCAGGTTACGTCCCCCTTAAAGTTGAGGTTATGCTCTTCTCCACAACACCTTCAGTGTTTATTGTTTGTAGTATTTTGGCTGATGTTTATTCTGACTAGTGTGAGCTGATACCACTTTGTGGTTGGATTTGCACGCGTCTCATAATCCCTTGAAATTGAGCTTTCTGGCATGTCCTTTTTTTCTTCAAACTGTGAGTACAGCTTACCTCTTCAAATTGTTTTCGTGAAGTATGTGTGACATTTAGAAATATTTTGGCCATTACCTCCCTCAAGACATTTTGAGGGCAGGTTTCATTTACAGCCCTCCAGTACTGGTGCATATGAAGTGACCCTTAGCACAGGTTTGAAGGCTGCTGTTGCAGGTAACGGCCAGAGGGCGGCAGCTTTTCTGCTTTTCCCAATCTGGTAACTAGGGAAACAGACCATCCTGGCAGTGGTGTTCCTCGGTTATATATTAGAGTGGAATGTGCCCCCAAAAGCTGATGTCTCCTTACTTATGTTTGTTTTATGAATTGAATTTATATATTTTTTATTGGAGTCATATTCCATTGTGTACATGGACCACTTCTTCTTTGTGCATTCCTCTGTGGATGGACATTTTCGTAGCTTCCAAGTGTTGGATATGGTAGATATTGCTGGAGTGCAGGATTGCCAGCCTGTGTCTTTTTGTGTTTTTGCGGTACGTGGGCCTCTTGCTGCCGTGGACCCTCCCATTGCAGAGCACAGGCTGCGGACGCGCAGGCCCAGCAGGCATGGCTCACGGGTCCAGCCGCTCCGCGGCATGTGGGATCTTCCCGAACCGGCGCATGAACCCGTGTCCCCTGCATTGGCAGGCGGGCTCTCAACCACTGCGCCACCAGTGAAACCCAGCCTGTGTCTTTTTGATTCTCATCCCCTCAGGCGATAGGCCCAGCAGTGGGTACGCTTGATTGAATGGTACCTCAGTATTTACCTTTACAAGACACCCCATTTTTGTTTTCATTACTGGCTCTTACCATGTCCCACGTTGAACCAAGGGTAGGCATTTCTCCAAAACCCCATCAGCATTTATGGTTTGCAGAATTTTTGCTGATGGCCATTCTGACTGGTGTGAGCTGCTAGGATTGTGTAATTTGGATTTGCATATCTTTAATTATTCCTAATGTTCAGCCTTTTTCCATGCCTTTTTAAATTTCTGGTACAGAAAAACACGGAGAGTACAATGAACCTCTTGAAATTGTCTTCTTGGATGGTTGCCCTCTTTTGAATTTTGGGGTCAATTTTCGACCCCAGGATTGTTTTTGAGGGCAGGTGTCCTTCACAAGCCTGCAATGAGTGTGAATATTTAGTGACCATTAGCACTGGGTTTAAAGCTGCTGTTGTGGAAATGGCCACAAGGCGGCAGCATTTCTCCATTCCCAAATCTGGTTACTAGGGCAGCAGAGCCTTTCTGGGACCAATGGAATACAGAAGAAGGCATCATTGAAGTCTAATACAGAATACCATGTCCTGGTGGATGGTAGAATGAGCAGCAGGGTGTAGGAATTAGGAACTACTGGATGTATATCCTCGGTGGCTTCACTGACTGTCTTGACATCCTTTACCAGGTCCCCAGCAGCCCACGGGGCTCCCGTCGTCAGGGCAATCCCAGGTTATGGAGCTCACCTGCGCAACTACCCAGCAGCCCATGGGGCTCCCGTGGTCAGGCCCCTCCCAGGATATGGGGCTCACCTGGGCAGGTCCCCAGCAGCCCACGGGGCTCTCATGGTCAGGCCACTCCCAGGTTATGGAGCTCACCTGTGCAACTACCCGGCAGCCCATGGGGCTCTCGTGATCAGGCCCCTCCCAGGATATGGAGCTCCCCTGAGCAGATACCACGGCAGGGCTGGGCACACAGGAACCGTGCACATAGCCCTCATTGCAGAGTACCCCAGATGGCCTGTCACTCAGAGCTGACACAGAGCACCTCAGAGCAGGACTTGAACTAACAAACAGCAGCTCCGACAGGTCTGTGACACTGGGCATCACTCTGTGCGGCCTCCCTCTGCCTGGTCTTCCAGAGACTTCCACTGCAGCTGGGGCACCAGGCCTCTGTCTCCACCCATCACCCCTCCTCTCCCTGACTCCTGGGTTCCTCTCATTAGGAGAGGGTCTTCTTGAAGTTGTCTCCCACTCATGGGCCAGATAAAATGATTAGAAAACAATGCGGAGCTGCAGCCCCTTGTCTATCCTGACTCCCAGGAGCCCACACCTGTTCCTTGGACCTGGCCTGTTCAGCGAGGTCCATTTTCTGCAATGTGAGCCCATGAGGGGTGAGGATTGGCTGACCTGGGCAGCCTGACACTGCCAGCCAGCCCTCCCCAGGTGTGCCTGGGTTGAGGTCAATATAAACACCACTCCAGGCAGCAAGAGCCCCTGCAGCTGTGCCTGATGCCATATTCTCTGCCCCGTCAGCAGTCTCGGGGCTGTGCTGGTGGGATGGAGTGAGGGGCCACGGCTTTGTGGGTGGCCCGGTGTGAGTGAGGCTCTGCTGGACTTTCTGCAGGAGTTGCCAGGCTGCCACCTGCTAAAGAAGACGATGTGTCACCCATACCTTCCGCTGGAATTTCTCCCCGGGCAGAGGTGAGGAAGGGAAAAAGCTGTTGGGTCTGGGACAGGAGGAGTATCTCAGGCAGGGAAATGGAAAACTTCCAGAAGAGTGCCCGGGGCCAGGACCATCTTGGCTGGCCTGCAGGCACCAAGTCAGCCTGCATGCTGTCGCTGGTGTGGCTTCACAGCCCTTCCTCGAGGCTTTCAAGTCCTTGTACATATTCAGGTGTTTTACTTGGGAAGGGTGGGAACAGTTCAGCAGCAGCTGGCCTGGGGCTCAGCTCACGTTTACTCACAGACGCCTCGGCACGGTCCCCCAGCTTTGCAATGAGGAAGCTCCTTGCGGGGGGGCTGCTGGCTGCATGGTAGATGATTCCCCACCTCTGACCATCTTTAGAATTGTTTACCACTGGAGCAAGTGCCCTGATAGGGTTTTCCTCTGAATAACTGGTGGGTTGTTTTTTGTTTTGGTTCAAGGTAGATTTGATTCCTCTTTTATGTATTTATAGATATAAGCATGGAAATAATTCATTCATATAAATACATCTGTGTGAAGGCAAGAACATTTTTCTGTTTTATTTTTAAATTTTATTTATTTTTTAAAATCTTGAAATTTAATTTTATTTATTTTTTATACAGCAGGTTATTATTAGTTATGTATTTTATACATATACATGTATACAGGTCAATCCCAATCTCCCAACTCATCCCACCACCACCACCCCATGGCTTCCCCCCCTTGGTGTCCATACGTTTGTTCTCTACCTCTGTGTCTCTATTTCTGCCCTGCAAACCGGTTCATCTGTACCATTTTTCTAGGCTCCACATATATGCATTAATATACAATATTTGTTTTGCTCTTTCTGACCTACTTCACTCTGTATGACAGTCTCTAGATCCATCGACATCTCTACAAATGACCCAGTTTCATTCCTTTGTATGGCTGAGTAATATTCCATTTTATATATGTACCACATCTTTATCCATTCGTCTGTCTGTGGACATTTAGGTTGCTTCCATTACCTGGCTATTGTAAATAGTGCTGCAATGAACAATTTGGTGACTATGTCTTTTTGAGTTATGGTTTTCTCTGGGTATATGCCCAGAAGTGGGATTGCTGGATCATATGGTAGTTCTATATTTAGTTTTTTAAGGAACTTCCATACTGTTCTCCATAGTGACTGTATCAATTTACATTCCCAACAATAGTGGAAGACGGTTCCTTTTCTCCACACCCTCCCCAGCATTTGTTGTTTGTAGATTTTCTGATGATGCCCATTCTAACAGGTGTGTGGTGATACCTCATTGTAGTTTTGATTTGCATTTCTCTAATAATTAGTGATGTTGCGCAGCTTTCCATGTGCGTCTTGGCCATCTCTGTGTCTTCTTTGAAGAAATGTCTATTTAGATCTTCTACCCATTTTTGTATTGGGTTGTTTGTCTTTTGAATATTAAGCTGCATGAGCTGTTTATATATATTGGAGATTAAACCTTTGTCCATTGATTCGTTTGCAAATATTTTCTCCCATTCTGAGGGTTGCCTTTTTCCATTCCCGTTTTTTAACAAAAAAAAAGAAAGAAAGAAAAAGAAGCAGAACACAAATGTGCGTAAAATATGCCTCTTGAAACTGTCGTTTTGAAATATGGACGTCTTTTGAATTTTTTGGTCGATATACGACCCCAGGATTTGTTTTCAGGCCAGGTGTCATTTACAGGCCTGCAATTATTTTGAATATCAACTGACCATTAGCGCTGGGATTAAAGCTGCTGTTGTGTGAAACGGCCACAAGGTGGCAGCAGTTCTCCTTTACCAAATGTGGTTACTAGGACAACAGAGCCTCAATGCAAGTCGTGTTCTAGGTTGTAATTTAGAATGGAATGTGCGAGGAAAGAGCCCCTTAAGTTTGTCTCGCTACGTCTTGTTCGTGTTTTTAATTTAATTTTTATTTTTTATCACAGCAAGTTTGATTACAATGTTTGGCTTGTTGCAGGTGTGCAAGATGTGGTTCTTTTACACATATACATATGTCTGTTCCTCCTGGGATCCTTTTCCCATGCACGTTATGACAGAATGTTGAGTAGTCTTCTCTTGGTATTCCGTAGGTGTTTGGTGATTATATATTTCACCTGTGTTTGTGTATGTCTGTTAACCCCAATATCCTAATGTATCCAATCCTCACACCTTTCCATTGGTGAACCATAAGTTTGTTTAATGAATCTGTGATTGCCCTTCTCTGTGGAAATATCTTCACTGGTATCAATTTTTCGGTAACACCTCCAAGTGATATCATACGATATGTGTCTCTCTCTTTCTGACTTACTACAAGTCACGTGATTACCTCTAGACTCATCTACGGTGCTGCAAATGGCATTGTGTCCTTTTTTTCCTTGGCTAATATTCTGTCTGTACATGTACCAGTTCTTCTTTGTCCACTCATCTGTTGATGGACTTTTTGGTTGCTTCCATGTCATGGCTATTGTAATGCTGCGGCAATGCACATTTGCCTGCCTGTGTCTTTCCAATTCTGTCTTCTTAGGTTATAGGCCCAGGAGTGGGCCTGCTGGATCATATGGTAGCAAAATGTTTACCTTGTAGAGGCACCTCCATTCTGTTCTCATTAGTGGCTCTTACCAGGTTACGTCCCCCTTAAAGTTGAGGTTATGCTCTTCTCCACAACACCTTCAGTGTTTATTGTTTGTAGTATTTTGGCTGATGTTTATTCTGACTAGTGTGAGCTGATACCACTTTGTGGTTGGATTTGCACGCGTCTCATAATCCCTTGAAATTGAGCTTTCTGGCATGTCCTTTTTTTCTTCAAACTGTGAGTACAGCTTACCTCTTCAAATTGTTTTCGTGAAGTATGTGTGACATTTAGAAATATTTTGGCCATTACCTCCCTCAAGACATTTTGAGGGCAGGTTTCATTTACAGCCCTCCAGTACTGGTGCATATGAAGTGACCCTTAGCACAGGTTTGAAGGCTGCTGTTGCAGGTAACGGCCAGAGGGCGGCAGCTTTTCTGCTTTTCCCAATCTGGTAACTAGGGAAACAGACCATCCTGGCAGTGGTGTTCCTCGGTTATATATTAGAGTGGAATGTGCCCCCAAAAGCTGATGTCTCCTTACTTATGTTTGTTTTATGAATTGAATTTATATATTTTTTATT
This sequence comes from Mesoplodon mirus, assembly GCF_964341445.2. Taxonomy (NCBI): domain Eukaryota; kingdom Metazoa; phylum Chordata; class Mammalia; order Artiodactyla; family Ziphiidae; genus Mesoplodon; species Mesoplodon mirus. Next base: position 51,630,155 of record NC_138984.1, read on the forward strand.
GGAGTCATATTCCATTGTGTACATGGACCACTTCTTCTTTGTGCATTCCTCTGTGGATGGACATTTTCGTAGCTTCCAAGTGTTGGATATGGTAGATATTGCTGGAGTGCAGGATTGCCAGCCTGTGTCTTTTTGTGTTTTTGCGGTACGTGGGCCTCTTGCTGCCGTGGACCCTCCCATTGCAGAGCACAGGCTGCGGACGCGCAGGCCCAGCAGGCATGGCTCACGGGTCCAGCCGCTCCGCGGCATGTGGGATCTTCCCGAACCGGCGCATGAACCCGTGTCCCCTGCATTGGCAGGCGGGCTCTCAACCACTGCGCCACCAGTGAAACCCAGCCTGTGTCTTTTTGATTCTCATCCCCTCAGGCGATAGGCCCAGCAGTGGGTACGCTTGATTGAATGGTACCTCAGTATTTACCTTTACAAGACACCCCATTTTTGTTTTCATTACTGGCTCTTACCATGTCCCACGTTGAACCAAGGGTAGGCATTTCTCCAAAACCCCATCAGCATTTATGGTTTGCAGAATTTTTGCTGATGGCCATTCTGACTGGTGTGAGCTGCTAGGATTGTGTAATTTGGATTTGCATATCTTTAATTATTCCTAATGTTCAGCCTTTTTCCATGCCTTTTTAAATTTCTGGTACAGAAAAACACGGAGAGTACAATGAACCTCTTGAAATTGTCTTCTTGGATGGTTGCCCTCTTTTGAATTTTGGGGTCAATTTTCGACCCCAGGATTGTTTTTGAGGGCAGGTGTCCTTCACAAGCCTGCAATGAGTGTGAATATTTAGTGACCATTAGCACTGGGTTTAAAGCTGCTGTTGTGGAAATGGCCACAAGGCGGCAGCATTTCTCCATTCCCAAATCTGGTTACTAGGGCAGCAGAGCCTTTCTGGGACCAATGGAATACAGAAGAAGGCATCATTGAAGTCTAATACAGAATACCATGTCCTGGTGGATGGTAGAATGAGCAGCAGGGTGTAGGAATTAGGAACTACTGGATGTATATCCTCGGTGGCTTCACTGACTGTCTTGACATCCTTTACCAGGTCCCCAGCAGCCCACGGGGCTCCCGTCGTCAGGGCAATCCCAGGTTATGGAGCTCACCTGCGCAACTACCCAGCAGCCCATGGGGCTCCCGTGGTCAGGCCCCTCCCAGGATATGGGGCTCACCTGGGCAGGTCCCCAGCAGCCCACGGGGCTCTCATGGTCAGGCCACTCCCAGGTTATGGAGCTCACCTGTGCAACTACCCGGCAGCCCATGGGGCTCTCGTGATCAGGCCCCTCCCAGGATATGGAGCTCCCCTGAGCAGATACCACGGCAGGGCTGGGCACACAGGAACCGTGCACATAGCCCTCATTGCAGAGTACCCCAGATGGCCTGTCACTCAGAGCTGACACAGAGCACCTCAGAGCAGGACTTGAACTAACAAACAGCAGCTCCGACAGGTCTGTGACACTGGGCATCACTCTGTGCGGCCTCCCTCTGCCTGGTCTTCCAGAGACTTCCACTGCAGCTGGGGCACCAGGCCTCTGTCTCCACCCATCACCCCTCCTCTCCCTGACTCCTGGGTTCCTCTCATTAGGAGAGGGTCTTCTTGAAGTTGTCTCCCACTCATGGGCCAGATAAAATGATTAGAAAACAATGCGGAGCTGCAGCCCCTTGTCTATCCTGACTCCCAGGAGCCCACACCTGTTCCTTGGACCTGGCCTGTTCAGCGAGGTCCATTTTCTGCAATGTGAGCCCATGAGGGGTGAGGATTGGCTGACCTGGGCAGCCTGACACTGCCAGCCAGCCCTCCCCAGGTGTGCCTGGGTTGAGGTCAATATAAACACCACTCCAGGCAGCAAGAGCCCCTGCAGCTGTGCCTGATGCCATATTCTCTGCCCCGTCAGCAGTCTCGGGGCTGTGCTGGTGGGATGGAGTGAGGGGCCACGGCTTTGTGGGTGGCCCGGTGTGAGTGAGGCTCTGCTGGACTTTCTGCAGGAGTTGCCAGGCTGCCACCTGCTAAAGAAGACGATGTGTCACCCATACCTTCCGCTGGAATTTCTCCCCGGGCAGAGGTGAGGAAGGGAAAAAGCTGTTGGGTCTGGGACAGGAGGAGTATCTCAGGCAGGGAAATGGAAAACTTCCAGAAGAGTGCCCGGGGCCAGGACCATCTTGGCTGGCCTGCAGGCACCAAGTCAGCCTGCATGCTGTCGCTGGTGTGGCTTCACAGCCCTTCCTCGAGGCTTTCAAGTCCTTGTACATATTCAGGTGTTTTACTTGGGAAGGGTGGGAACAGTTCAGCAGCAGCTGGCCTGGGGCTCAGCTCACGTTTACTCACAGACGCCTCGGCACGGTCCCCCAGCTTTGCAATGAGGAAGCTCCTTGCGGGGGGGCTGCTGGCTGCATGGTAGATGATTCCCCACCTCTGACCATCTTTAGAATTGTTTACCACTGGAGCAAGTGCCCTGATAGGGTTTTCCTCTGAATAACTGGTGGGTTGTTTTTTGTTTTGGTTCAAGGTAGATTTGATTCCTCTTTTATGTATTTATAGATATAAGCATGGAAATAATTCATTCATATAAATACATCTGTGTGAAGGCAAGAACATTTTTCTGTTTTATTTTTAAATTTTATTTATTTTTTAAAATCTTGAAATTTAATTTTATTTATTTTTTATACAGCAGGTTATTATTAGTTATGTATTTTATACATATACATGTATACAGGTCAATCCCAATCTCCCAACTCATCCCACCACCACCACCCCATGGCTTCCCCCCCTTGGTGTCCATACGTTTGTTCTCTACCTCTGTGTCTCTATTTCTGCCCTGCAAACCGGTTCATCTGTACCATTTTTCTAGGCTCCACATATATGCATTAATATACAATATTTGTTTTGCTCTTTCTGACCTACTTCACTCTGTATGACAGTCTCTAGATCCATCGACATCTCTACAAATGACCCAGTTTCATTCCTTTGTATGGCTGAGTAATATTCCATTTTATATATGTACCACATCTTTATCCATTCGTCTGTCTGTGGACATTTAGGTTGCTTCCATTACCTGGCTATTGTAAATAGTGCTGCAATGAACAATTTGGTGACTATGTCTTTTTGAGTTATGGTTTTCTCTGGGTATATGCCCAGAAGTGGGATTGCTGGATCATATGGTAGTTCTATATTTAGTTTTTTAAGGAACTTCCATACTGTTCTCCATAGTGACTGTATCAATTTACATTCCCAACAATAGTGGAAGACGGTTCCTTTTCTCCACACCCTCCCCAGCATTTGTTGTTTGTAGATTTTCTGATGATGCCCATTCTAACAGGTGTGTGGTGATACCTCATTGTAGTTTTGATTTGCATTTCTCTAATAATTAGTGATGTTGCGCAGCTTTCCATGTGCGTCTTGGCCATCTCTGTGTCTTCTTTGAAGAAATGTCTATTTAGATCTTCTACCCATTTTTGTATTGGGTTGTTTGTCTTTTGAATATTAAGCTGCATGAGCTGTTTATATATATTGGAGATTAAACCTTTGTCCATTGATTCGTTTGCAAATATTTTCTCCCATTCTGAGGGTTGCCTTTTTCCATTCCCGTTTTTTAACAAAAAAAAAGAAAGAAAGAAAAAGAAGCAGAACACAAATGTGCGTAAAATATGCCTCTTGAAACTGTCGTTTTGAAATATGGACGTCTTTTGAATTTTTTGGTCGATATACGACCCCAGGATTTGTTTTCAGGCCAGGTGTCATTTACAGGCCTGCAATTATTTTGAATATCAACTGACCATTAGCGCTGGGATTAAAGCTGCTGTTGTGTGAAACGGCCACAAGGTGGCAGCAGTTCTCCTTTACCAAATGTGGTTACTAGGACAACAGAGCCTCAATGCAAGTCGTGTTCTAGGTTGTAATTTAGAATGGAATGTGCGAGGAAAGAGCCCCTTAAGTTTGTCTCGCTACGTCTTGTTCGTGTTTTTAATTTAATTTTTATTTTTTATCACAGCAAGTTTGATTACAATGTTTGGCTTGTTGCAGGTGTGCAAGATGTGGTTCTTTTACACATATACATATGTCTGTTCCTCCTGGGATCCTTTTCCCATGCACGTTATGACAGAATGTTGAGTAGTCTTCTCTTGGTATTCCGTAGGTGTTTGGTGATTATATATTTCACCTGTGTTTGTGTATGTCTGTTAACCCCAATATCCTAATGTATCCAATCCTCACACCTTTCCATTGGTGAACCATAAGTTTGTTTAATGAATCTGTGATTGCCCTTCTCTGTGGAAATATCTTCACTGGTATCAATTTTTCGGTAACACCTCCAAGTGATATCATACGATATGTGTCTCTCTCTTTCTGACTTACTACAAGTCACGTGATTACCTCTAGACTCATCTACGGTGCTGCAAATGGCATTGTGTCCTTTTTTTCCTTGGCTAATATTCTGTCTGTACATGTACCAGTTCTTCTTTGTCCACTCATCTGTTGATGGACTTTTTGGTTGCTTCCATGTCATGGCTATTGTAATGCTGCGGCAATGCACATTTGCCTGCCTGTGTCTTTCCAATTCTGTCTTCTTAGGTTATAGGCCCAGGAGTGGGCCTGCTGGATCATATGGTAGCAAAATGTTTACCTTGTAGAGGCACCTCCATTCTGTTCTCATTAGTGGCTCTTACCAGGTTACGTCCCCCTTAAAGTTGAGGTTATGCTCTTCTCCACAACACCTTCAGTGTTTATTGTTTGTAGTATTTTGGCTGATGTTTATTCTGACTAGTGTGAGCTGATACCACTTTGTGGTTGGATTTGCACGCGTCTCATAATCCCTTGAAATTGAGCTTTCTGGCATGTCCTTTTTTTCTTCAAACTGTGAGTACAGCTTACCTCTTCAAATTGTTTTCGTGAAGTATGTGTGACATTTAGAAATATTTTGGCCATTACCTCCCTCAAGACATTTTGAGGGCAGGTTTCATTTACAGCCCTCCAGTACTGGTGCATATGAAGTGACCCTTAGCACAGGTTTGAAGGCTGCTGTTGCAGGTAACGGCCAGAGGGCGGCAGCTTTTCTGCTTTTCCCAATCTGGTAACTAGGGAAACAGACCATCCTGGCAGTGGTGTTCCTCGGTTATATATTAGAGTGGAATGTGCCCCCAAAAGCTGATGTCTCCTTACTTATGTTTGTTTTATGAATTGAATTTATATATTTTTTATTGGAGTCATATTCCATTGTGTACATGGACCACTTCTTCTTTGTGCATTCCTCTGTGGATGGACATTTTCGTAGCTTCCAAGTGTTGGATATGGTAGATATTGCTGGAGTGCAGGATTGCCAGCCTGTGTCTTTTTGTGTTTTTGCGGTACGTGGGCCTCTTGCTGCCGTGGACCCTCCCATTGCAGAGCACAGGCTGCGGACGCGCAGGCCCAGCAGGCATGGCTCACGGGTCCAGCCGCTCCGCGGCATGTGGGATCTTCCCGAACCGGCGCATGAACCCGTGTCCCCTGCATTGGCAGGCGGGCTCTCAACCACTGCGCCACCAGTGAAACCCAGCCTGTGTCTTTTTGATTCTCATCCCCTCAGGCGATAGGCCCAGCAGTGGGTACGCTTGATTGAATGGTACCTCAGTATTTACCTTTACAAGACACCCCATTTTTGTTTTCATTACTGGCTCTTACCATGTCCCACGTTGAACCAAGGGTAGGCATTTCTCCAAAACCCCATCAGCATTTATGGTTTGCAGAATTTTTGCTGATGGCCATTCTGACTGGTGTGAGCTGCTAGGATTGTGTAATTTGGATTTGCATATCTTTAATTATTCCTAATGTTCAGCCTTTTTCCATGCCTTTTTAAATTTCTGGTACAGAAAAACACGGAGAGTACAATGAACCTCTTGAAATTGTCTTCTTGGATGGTTGCCCTCTTTTGAATTTTGGGGTCAATTTTCGACCCCAGGATTGTTTTTGAGGGCAGGTGTCCTTCACAAGCCTGCAATGAGTGTGAATATTTAGTGACCATTAGCACTGGGTTTAAAGCTGCTGTTGTGGAAATGGCCACAAGGCGGCAGCATTTCTCCATTCCCAAATCTGGTTACTAGGGCAGCAGAGCCTTTCTGGGACCAATGGAATACAGAAGAAGGCATCATTGAAGTCTAATACAGAATACCATGTCCTGGTGGATGGTAGAATGAGCAGCAGGGTGTAGGAATTAGGAACTACTGGATGTATATCCTCGGTGGCTTCACTGACTGTCTTGACATCCTTTACCAGGTCCCCAGCAGCCCACGGGGCTCCCGTCGTCAGGGCAATCCCAGGTTATGGAGCTCACCTGCGCAACTACCCAGCAGCCCATGGGGCTCCCGTGGTCAGGCCCCTCCCAGGATATGGGGCTCACCTGGGCAGGTCCCCAGCAGCCCACGGGGCTCTCATGGTCAGGCCACTCCCAGGTTATGGAGCTCACCTGTGCAACTACCCGGCAGCCCATGGGGCTCTCGTGATCAGGCCCCTCCCAGGATATGGAGCTCCCCTGAGCAGATACCACGGCAGGGCTGGGCACACAGGAACCGTGCACATAGCCCTCATTGCAGAGTACCCCAGATGGCCTGTCACTCAGAGCTGACACAGAGCACCTCAGAGCAGGACTTGAACTAACAAACAGCAGCTCCGACAGGTCTGTGACACTGGGCATCACTCTGTGCGGCCTCCCTCTGCCTGGTCTTCCAGAGACTTCCACTGCAGCTGGGGCACCAGGCCTCTGTCTCCACCCATCACCCCTCCTCTCCCTGACTCCTGGGTTCCTCTCATTAGGAGAGGGTCTTCTTGAAGTTGTCTCCCACTCATGGGCCAGATAAAATGATTAGAAAACAATGCGGAGCTGCAGCCCCTTGTCTATCCTGACTCCCAGGAGCCCACACCTGTTCCTTGGACCTGGCCTGTTCAGCGAGGTCCATTTTCTGCAATGTGAGCCCATGAGGGGTGAGGATTGGCTGACCTGGGCAGCCTGACACTGCCAGCCAGCCCTCCCCAGGTGTGCCTGGGTTGAGGTCAATATAAACACCACTCCAGGCAGCAAGAGCCCCTGCAGCTGTGCCTGATGCCATATTCTCTGCCCCGTCAGCAGTCTCGGGGCTGTGCTGGTGGGATGGAGTGAGGGGCCACGGCTTTGTGGGTGGCCCGGTGTGAGTGAGGCTCTGCTGGACTTTCTGCAGGAGTTGCCAGGCTGCCACCTGCTAAAGAAGACGATGTGTCACCCATACCTTCCGCTGGAATTTCTCCCCGGGCAGAGGTGAGGAAGGGAAAAAGCTGTTGGGTCTGGGACAGGAGGAGTATCTCAGGCAGGGAAATGGAAAACTTCCAGAAGAGTGCCCGGGGCCAGGACCATCTTGGCTGGCCTGCAGGCACCAAGTCAGCCTGCATGCTGTCGCTGGTGTGGCTTCACAGCCCTTCCTCGAGGCTTTCAAGTCCTTGTACATATTCAGGTGTTTTACTTGGGAAGGGTGGGAACAGTTCAGCAGCAGCTGGCCTGGGGCTCAGCTCACGTTTACTCACAGACGCCTCGGCACGGTCCCCCAGCTTTGCAATGAGGAAGCTCCTTGCGGGGGGGCTGCTGGCTGCATGGTAGATGATTCCCCACCTCTGACCATCTTTAGAATTGTTTACCACTGGAGCAAGTGCCCTGATAGGGTTTTCCTCTGAATAACTGGTGGGTTGTTTTTTGTTTTGGTTCAAGGTAGATTTGATTCCTCTTTTATGTATTTATAGATATAAGCATGGAAATAATTCATTCATATAAATACATCTGTGTGAAGGCAAGAACATTTTTCTGTTTTATTTTTAAATTTTATTTATTTTTTAAAATCTTGAAATTTAATTTTATTTATTTTTTATACAGCAGGTTATTATTAGTTATGTATTTTATACATATACATGTATACAGGTCAATCCCAATCTCCCAACTCATCCCACCACCACCACCCCATGGCTTCCCCCCCTTGGTGTCCATACGTTTGTTCTCTACCTCTGTGTCTCTATTTCTGCCCTGCAAACCGGTTCATCTGTACCATTTTTCTAGGCTCCACATATATGCATTAATATACAATATTTGTTTTGCTCTTTCTGACCTACTTCACTCTGTATGACAGTCTCTAGATCCATCGACATCTCTACAAATGACCCAGTTTCATTCCTTTGTATGGCTGAGTAATATTCCATTTTATATATGTACCACATCTTTATCCATTCGTCTGTCTGTGGACATTTAGGTTGCTTCCATTACCTGGCTATTGTAAATAGTGCTGCAATGAACAATTTGGTGACTATGTCTTTTTGAGTTATGGTTTTCTCTGGGTATATGCCCAGAAGTGGGATTGCTGGATCATATGGTAGTTCTATATTTAGTTTTTTAAGGAACTTCCATACTGTTCTCCATAGTGACTGTATCAATTTACATTCCCAACAATAGTGGAAGACGGTTCCTTTTCTCCACACCCTCCCCAGCATTTGTTGTTTGTAGATTTTCTGATGATGCCCATTCTAACAGGTGTGTGGTGATACCTCATTGTAGTTTTGATTTGCATTTCTCTAATAATTAGTGATGTTGCGCAGCTTTCCATGTGCGTCTTGGCCATCTCTGTGTCTTCTTTGAAGAAATGTCTATTTAGATCTTCTACCCATTTTTGTATTGGGTTGTTTGTCTTTTGAATATTAAGCTGCATGAGCTGTTTATATATATTGGAGATTAAACCTTTGTCCATTGATTCGTTTGCAAATATTTTCTCCCATTCTGAGGGTTGCCTTTTTCCATTCCCGTTTTTTAACAAAAAAAAAGAAAGAAAGAAAAAGAAGCAGAACACAAATGTGCGTAAAATATGCCTCTTGAAACTGTCGTTTTGAAATATGGACGTCTTTTGAATTTTTTGGTCGATATACGACCCCAGGATTTGTTTTCAGGCCAGGTGTCATTTACAGGCCTGCAATTATTTTGAATATCAACTGACCATTAGCGCTGGGATTAAAGCTGCTGTTGTGTGAAACGGCCACAAGGTGGCAGCAGTTCTCCTTTACCAAATGTGGTTACTAGGACAACAGAGCCTCAATGCAAGTCGTGTTCTAGGTTGTAATTTAGAATGGAATGTGCGAGGAAAGAGCCCCTTAAGTTTGTCTCGCTACGTCTTGTTCGTGTTTTTAATTTAATTTTTATTTTTTATCACAGCAAGTTTGATTACAATGTTTGGCTTGTTGCAGGTGTGCAAGATGTGGTTCTTTTACACATATACATATGTCTGTTCCTCCTGGGATCCTTTTCCCATGCACGTTATGACAGAATGTTGAGTAGTCTTCTCTTGGTATTCCGTAGGTGTTTGGTGATTATATATTTCACCTGTGTTTGTGTATGTCTGTTAACCCCAATATCCTAATGTATCCAATCCTCACACCTTTCCATTGGTGAACCATAAGTTTGTTTAATGAATCTGTGATTGCCCTTCTCTGTGGAAATATCTTCACTGGTATCAATTTTTCGGTAACACCTCCAAGTGATATCATACGATATGTGTCTCTCTCTTTCTGACTTACTACAAGTCACGTGATTACCTCTAGACTCATCTACGGTGCTGCAAATGGCATTGTGTCCTTTTTTTCCTTGGCTAATATTCTGTCTGTACATGTACCAGTTCTTCTTTGTCCACTCATCTGTTGATGGACTTTTTGGTTGCTTCCATGTCATGGCTATTGTAATGCTGCGGCAATGCACATTTGCCTGCCTGTGTCTTTCCAATTCTGTCTTCTTAGGTTATAGGCCCAGGAGTGGGCCTGCTGGATCATATGGTAGCAAAATGTTTACCTTGTAGAGGCACCTCCATTCTGTTCTCATTAGTGGCTCTTACCAGGTTACGTCCCCCTTAAAGTTGAGGTTATGCTCTTCTCCACAACACCTTCAGTGTTTATTGTTTGTAGTATTTTGGCTGATGTTTATTCTGACTAGTGTGAGCTGATACCACTTTGTGGTTGGATTTGCACGCGTCTCATAATCCCTTGAAATTGAGCTTTCTGGCATGTCCTTTTTTTCTTCAAACTGTGAGTACAGCTTACCTCTTCAAATTGTTTTCGTGAAGTATGTGTGACATTTAGAAATATTTTGGCCATTACCTCCCTCAAGACATTTTGAGGGCAGGTTTCATTTACAGCCCTCCAGTACTGGTGCATATGAAGTGACCCTTAGCACAGGTTTGAAGGCTGCTGTTGCAGGTAACGGCCAGAGGGCGGCAGCATTTCTGCTTTTCCCAATCTGGTAACTAGGGAAACAGACCATCCTGGCAGTGGTGTTCCTCGGTTATATATTAGAGTGGAATGTGCCCCCAAAAGCTGATGTCTCCTTACTTATGTTTGTTTTATGAATTGAATTTATATATTTTTTATTGGAGTCATATTCCATTGTGTACATGGACCACTTCTTCTTTGTGCATTCCTCTGTGGATGGACATTTTCGTAGCTTCCAAGTGTTGGATATGGTAGATATTGCTGGAGTGCAGGATTGCCAGCCTGTGTCTTTTTGTGTTTTTGCGGTACGTGGGCCTCTTGCTGCCGTGGACCCTCCCATTGCAGAGCACAGGCTGCGGACGCGCAGGCCCAGCAGGCATGGCTCACGGGTCCAGCCGCTCCGCGGCATGTGGGATCTTCCCGAACCGGCACATGAACCCGTGTCCCCTGCATTGGCAGGCGGGCTCTCAACCACTGCGCCACCAGTGAAACCCAGCCTGTGTCTTTTTGATTCTCATCCCCTCAGGCGATAGGCCCAGCAGTGGGTACGCTTGATTGAATGGTACCTCAGTATTTACCTTTACAAGACACCCCATTTTTGTTTTCATTACTGGCTCTTACCATGTCCCACGTTGAACCAAGGGTAGGCATTTCTCCAAAACCCCATCAGCATTTATGGTTTGCAGAATTTTTGCTGATGGCCATTCTGACTGGTGTGAGCTGCTAGGATTGTGTAATTTGGATTTGCATATCTTTAATTATTCCTAATGTTCAGCCTTTTTCCATGCCTTTTTAAATTTCTGGTACAGAAAAACACGGAGAGTACAATGAACCTCTTGAAATTGTCTTCTTGGATGGTTGCCCTCTTTTGAATTTTGGGGTCAATTTTCGACCCCAGGATTGTTTTTGAGGGCAGGTGTCCTTCACAAGCCTGCAATGAGTGTGAATATTTAGTGACCATTAGCACTGGGTTTAAAGCTGCTGTTGTGGAAATGGCCACAAGGCGGCAGCATTTCTCCATTCCCAAATCTGGTTACTAGGGCAGCAGAGCCTTTCTGGGACCAATGGAATACAGAAGAAGGCATCATTGAAGTCTAATACAGAATACCATGTCCTGGTGGATGGTAGAATGAGCAGCAGGGTGTAGGAATTAGGAACTACTGGATGTATATCCTCGGTGGCTTCACTGACTGTCTTGACATCCTTTACCAGGTCCCCAGCAGCCCACGGGGCTCCCGTCGTCAGGGCAATCCCAGGTTATGGAGCTCACCTGCGCAACTACCCAGCAGCCCATGGGGCTCCCGTGGTCAGGCCCCTCCCAGGATATGGGGCTCACCTGGGCAGGTCCCCAGCAGCCCACGGGGCTCTCATGGTCAGGCCACTCCCAGGTTATGGAGCTCACCTGTGCAACTACCCGGCAGCCCATGGGGCTCTCGTGATCAGGCCCCTCCCAGGATATGGAGCTCCCCTGAGCAGATACCACGGCAGGGCTGGGCACACAGGAACCGTGCACATAGCCCTCATTGCAGAGTACCCCAGATGGCCTGTCACTCAGAGCTGACACAGAGCACCTCAGAGCAGGACTTGAACTAACAAACAGCAGCTCCGACAGGTCTGTGACACTGGGCATCACTCTGTGCGGCCTCCCTCTGCCTGGTCTTCCAGAGACTTCCACTGCAGCTGGGGCACCAGGCCTCTGTCTCCACCCATCACCCCTCCTCTCCCTGACTCCTGGGTTCCTCTCATTAGGAGAGGGTCTTCTTGAAGTTGTCTCCCACTCATGGGCCAGATAAAATGATTAGAAAACAATGCGGAGCTGCAGCCCCTTGTCTATCCTGACTCCCAGGAGCCCACACCTGTTCCTTGGACCTGGCCTGTTCAGCGAGGTCCATTTTCTGCAATGTGAGCCCATGAGGGGTGAGGATTGGCTGACCTGGGCAGCCTGACACTGCCAGCCAGCCCTCCCCAGGTGTGCCTGGGTTGAGGTCAATATAAACACCACTCCAGGCAGCAAGAGCCCCTGCAGCTGTGCCTGATGCCATATTCTCTGCCCCGTCAGCAGTCTCGGGGCTGTGCTGGTGGGATGGAGTGAGGGGCCACGGCTTTGTGGGTGGCCCGGTGTGAGTGAGGCTCTGCTGGACTTTCTGCAGGAGTTGCCAGGCTGCCACCTGCTAAAGAAGACGATGTGTCACCCATACCTTCCGCTGGAATTTCTCCCCGGGCAGAGGTGAGGAAGGGAAAAAGCTGTTGGGTCTGGGACAGGAGGAGTATCTCAGGCAGGGAAATGGAAAACTTCCAGAAGAGTGCCCGGGGCCAGGACCATCTTGGCTGGCCTGCAGGCACCAAGTCAGCCTGCATGCTGTCGCTGGTGTGGCTTCACAGCCCTTCCTCGAGGCTTTCAAGTCCTTGTACATATTCAGGTGTTTTACTTGGGAAGGGTGGGAACAGTTCAGCAGCAGCTGGCCTGGGGCTCAGCTCACGTTTACTCACAGACGCCTCGGCACGGTCCCCCAGCTTTGCAATGAGGAAGCTCCTTGCGGGGGGGCTGCTGGCTGCATGGTAGATGATTCCCCACCTCTGACCATCTTTAGAATTGTTTACCACTGGAGCAAGTGCCCTGATAGGGTTTTCCTCTGAATAACTGGTGGGTTGTTTTTTGTTTTGGTTCAAGGTAGATTTGATTCCTCTTTTATGTATTTATAGATATAAGCATGGAAATAATTCATTCATATAAATACATCTGTGTGAAGGCAAGAACATTTTTCTGTTTTATTTTTAAATTTTATTTATTTTTTAAAATCTTGAAATTTAATTTTATTTATTTTTTATACAGCAGGTTATTATTAGTTATGTATTTTATACATATACATGTATACAGGTCAATCCCAATCTCCCAACTCATCCCACCACCACCACCCCATGGCTTCCCCCCCTTGGTGTCCATACGTTTGTTCTCTACCTCTGTGTCTCTATTTCTGCCCTGCAAACCGGTTCATCTGTACCATTTTTCTAGGCTCCATATATATGCATTAATATACAATATTTGTTTTGCTCTTTCTGACCTACTTCACTCTGTATGACAGTCTCTAGATCCATCGACATCTCTACAAATGACCCAGTTTCATTCCTTTGTATGGCTGAGTAATATTCCATTTTATATATGTACCCCATCTTTATCCATTCGTCTGTCTGTGGACATTTAGGTTGCTTCCATTACCTGGCTATTGTAAATAGTGCTGCAATGAACAATTTGGTGACTATGTCTTTTTGATTTATGGTTTTCTCTGGGTATATGCCCAGAAGTGGGGTTGCTGGATCATATGGGAATTCTATATTTAGTTTTTTAAGGAACTTCCATACTGTTCTCCATAGTGACTGTATCAATTTACATTCCCAACAATAGTGGAAGACGGTTCCTTTTCTCCACACCCTCCCCAGCATTTGTTGTTTGTAGATTTTCTGATGATGCCCATTCTAACAGGTGTGTGGTGATACCTCATTGTAGTTTTGATTTGCATTTCTCTAATAATTAGTGATGTTGCACAGCTTTCCATGTGCGTCTTGGCCATCTATGTGTCTTCTTTGAAGAAATGTCTATTTAGATCTTCTACCCATTTTTGTATTGGGTTGTTTGTTTTTTGAATATTAAGCTGCATGAGCTGTTTATATATATTGGAGATTAAACCTTTGTCCATTGATTCGTTTGCAAATATTTTCTCCCATTCTGAGGGTTGCCTTTTTCCATTCCCGTTTTTTAACAAAAAAAAAAGAAAGAAAGAAAAAGAAGCAGAAAACAAATGTGCGTAAAATATGCCTCTTGAAACTGTCGTTTTGAAATATGGACGTCTTTTGAATTTTTTGGTCGATATACGACCCCAGGATTTGTTTTCAGGCCAGGTGTCATTTACAGGCCTGCACTTATTTTGAATATCAACTGACCATTAGCGCTGGGATTAAAGCTGCTGTTGTGTGAAACGGCCACAAGGTGGCAGCAGTTCTCCTTTACCAAATGTGGTTACTAGGACAACAGAGCCTCAATGCAAGTCGTGTTCTAGGTTGTAATTTAGAATGGAATGTGCCAGGAAAGAGCCCCTTAAGTTTGTCTCGCTACGTCTTGTTCGTGTTTTTAATTTAATTTTTATTTTTTATCACAGCAAGTTTGATTACAATGTTTGGCTTGTTGCAGGTGTGCAAGATGTGGTTCTTTTACACATATACATATGTCTGTTCCTCCTGGGATCCTTTTCCCATGTACGTTATGACAGAATGTTGAGTAGTCTTCTCTTGGTATTCCGTAGGTGTTTGGTGATTATATATTTCACCTGTGTTTGTGTATGTCTGTTAACCCCAATATCCTAATGTATCCAATCCTCACACCTTTCCATTGGTGAACCATAAGTTTGTTTAATGAATCTGTGATTGCCCTTCTCTGTGGAAATATCTTCACTGGTATCAATTTATCGGTAACACCTCCAAGTGATATCATACGATATGTGTCTTTCTCTTTCTGACTTACTGCAAGTCACGTGATTACCTCTAGACTCATCTACGGTGCTGCAAATGGCATTGTGTCCTTTTTTTCCTTGGCTAATATTCTGTCTGTACATGTACCAGTTCTTCTTTGTCCACTCATCTGTTGATGGACTTTTTGGTTGCTTCCATGTCATGGCTATTGTAATGCTGCGGCAATGCACATTTGCCTGCCTGTGTCTTTCCAATGCTGTCTTCTTAGGTTATAGGCCCAGGAGTGGGCCTGCTGGATCATATGGTAGCAAAATGTTTACCTTGTAGAGGCACCTCCATTCTGTTCTCATTAGTGGCTCTTACCAGGTTACGTCCCACTTAAAGTTGAGGTTATGTTCTTCTCCACAACACCTTCAGTGTTTATTGTTTGTAGTATTTTGGCTGATGTTTATTCTGACTAGTGTGAGCTGATACCACTTTGTGGTTGGATTTGCACGCGTCTCATAATCCCTTGAAATTGAGCTTTCTGGCATGTCCTTTTTTTCTTCAAACTGTGAGTACAGCTTACCTCTTCAAATTGTTTTCGTGAAGTATGTGTGACATTTAGAAATATTTTGGCCATTACCTCCCTCAAGACATTTTGAGGGCAGGTTTCATTTACAGCCCTCCAGTACTGGTGCATATGAAGTGACCCTTAGCACAGGTTTGAAGGCTGCTGTTGCAGGTAACGGCCATAGGGCGGCAGCATTTCTGCTTTTCCCAATCTGGTAACTAGGGAAACAGACCATCCTGGCAGTGGTGTTCCTCGGTTATATATTAGAGTGGAATGTGCCCCCAAAAGCTGATGTCTCCTTACTTATGTTTGTTTTATGAATTGAATTTATATTTTTTTTATTGGAGTCATATTCCATTGTGTACATGGACCACTTCTTCTTTGTGCATTCCTCTGTGGATGGACATTTTCGTAGCTTCCAAGTGTTGGATAGGGTAGATATTGCTGGAGTGCAGGATTGCCAGCCTGTGTCTTTTTGTGTTTTTGCGGTACGTGGGCCTCTTGCTGCCGTGGACCCTCCCATTGCAGAGCACAGGCTGCGGATGCGCAGGCCCAGCAGGCATGGCTCACGGGACCAGCCGCTCCGCGGCATGTGGGATCTTCCCGAACCGGCGCGTGAACCCGTGTCCCCTGCATTGGCAGGCGGGCTCTCAACCACTGCGCCACCAGTGAAACCCAGCCTGTGTCTTTTTGATTCTCATCCCCTCAGGCGATAGGCCCAGCAGTGGGTACGCTTGATTGAATGGTACCTCAGTATTTACCTTTACAAGACACCCCATTTTTGTTTTCATTACTGGCTCTTACCATGTCCCACGTTGAACCAAGGGTAGGCATTTCTCCAAAACCCCATCAGCATTTATGGTTTGCAGAATTTTTGCTGATGGCCATTCTGACTGGTGTGAGCTGCTAGGATTGTGTAATTTGGATTTGCATATCTTTAATTATTCCTAATGTTCAGCCTTTTTCCATGCCTTTTTAAATTTCTGGTACAGAAAAACACGGAGAGTCCAATGAACCTCTTGAAATTGTCTTCTTGGATGGTTGCCCTCTTTTGAATTTTGGGGTCAATTTTCGACCCCAGGATTGTTTTTGAGGGCAGGTGTCCTTCACAAGCCTGCAATGAGTGTGAATATTTAGTGACCATTAGCACTGGGTTTAAAGCTGCTGTTGTGGAAATGGCCACAAGGCGGCAGCATTTCTCCATTCCCAAATCTGGTTACTAGGGCAGCAGAGCCTTTCTGGGACCAATGGAATACAGAAGAAGGCATCATTGAAGTCTAATACAGAATACCATGTCCTGGTGGATGGTAGAATGAGCAGCAGGGTGTAGGAATTAGGAACTACTGGATGTATATCCTCGGTGGCTTCACTGACTGTCTTGACATCCTTTACCAGGTCCCCAGCAGCCCACGGGGCTCCCGTCGTCAGGGCAATCCCAGGTTATGGAGCTCACCTGCGCAACTACCCAGCAGCCCATGGGGCTCCCGTGGTCAGGCCCCTCCCAGGATATGGGGCTCACCTGGGCAGGTCCCCAGCAGCCCACGGGGCTCTCATGGTCAGGCCACTCCCAGCTTATGGAGCTCACCTGTGCAACTACCCGGCAGCCCATGGGGCTCTCGTGATCAGGCCCCTCCCAGGATATGGAGCTCCCCTGAGCAGATACCACGGCAGGGCTGGGCACACAGGAACCGTGCACATAGCCCTCATTGCAGAGTACCCCAGATGGCCTGTCACTCAGAGCTGACACAGAGCACCTCAGAGCAGGGCTTGAACTAACAAACAGCAGCTCCGACAGGTCTGTGACACTGGGCATCACTCTGTGCGGCCTCCCTCTGCCTGGTCTTCCAGAGACTTCCACTGCAGCTGGGGCACCAGGCCTCTGTCTCCACCCATCACCCCTCCTCTCCCTGACTCCTGGGTTCCTCTCATTAGGAGAGGGTCTTCTTGAAGTTGTCTCCCACTCATGGGCCAGATAAAATGATTAGAAAACAATGCGGAGCTGCAGCCCCTTGTCTATCCTGACTCCCAGGAGCCCACACCTGTTCCTTGGACCTGGCCTGTTCAGCGAGGTCCATTTTCTGCAATGTGAGCCCATGAGGGGTGAGGATTGGCTGACCTGGGCAGCCTGACACTGCCAGCCAGCCCTCCCCAGGTGTGCCTGGGTTGAGGTCAATATAAACACCACTCCAGGCAGCAAGAGCCCCTGCAGCTGTGCCTGATGCCATATTCTCTGCCCCGTCAGCAGTCTCGGGGCTGTGCTGGTGGGATGGAGTGAGGGGCCACGGCTTTGTGGGTGGCCCGGTGTGAGTGAGGCTCTGCTGGACTTTCTGCAGGAGTTGCCAGGCTGCCACCTGCTAAAGAAGACGATGTGTCACCCATACCTTCCACTGGAATTTCTCCCCGGGCA
This sequence comes from Mesoplodon mirus, assembly GCF_964341445.2. Lineage (NCBI taxonomy): Eukaryota > Metazoa > Chordata > Mammalia > Artiodactyla > Ziphiidae > Mesoplodon > Mesoplodon mirus. Next base: position 51,647,817 of record NC_138984.1, read on the forward strand.
GAGGTGAGGAAGGGAAAAAGCTGTTGGGTCTGGGACAGGAGGGGTATCTCAGGCAGGGAAATGGAAAACTTCCAGAAGAGTGCCCGGGGCCAGGACCATCTTGGCTGGCCTGCAGGCACCAAGTCAGCCTGCATGCTGTCGCTGGTGTGGCTTCACAGCCCTTCCTCGAGGCTTTCAAGTCCTTGTACATATTCAGGTGTTTTACTTGGGAAGGGTGGGAACAGTTCAGCAGCAGCTGGCCTGGGGCTCAGCTCACGTTTACTCACAGACGCCTCGGCACGGTCCCCCAGCTTTGCAATGAGGAAGCTCCTTGCGGGGGGGCTGCTGGCTGCATGGTAGATGATTCCCCACCTCTGACCATCTTTAGAATTGTTTACCACTGGAGCAAGTGCCCTGATAGTGTTTTCCTCTGAATAACTGGTGGGTTGTTTTTTTGTTGTTGTTGTTCAAGGTAGATTTGATTCCTCTTTTATGTATTTATAGATATAAGCATGGAAATAATTCATTCATATAAATACATCTGTGTGAAGGCAAGAACATATTTCTGTTTTATTTTTAAATTTTGTTTATTTTTTAAAATCTTGAAATTTAATTTTATTTATTTTTTATACAGCAGGTTATTATTAGTTATGTATTTTATACATATACATGTATACAGGACAATCCCAATCTCCCAACTCATCCCACCACCACCACCCCATGGCTTCCCCCCCTTGGTGTCCATACGTTTGTTCTCTACCTCTGTGTCTCTATTTCTGCCCTGCAAACCGGTTCATCTGTACCATTTTTCTAGGCTCCATATATATGCATTAATATACAATATTTGTTTTGCTCTTTCTGACCTACTTCACTCTGTATGACAGTCTCTAGATCCATCGACATCTCTACAAATGACCCAGTTTCATTCCTTTGTATGGCTGAGTAATATTCCATTTTATATATGTACCCCATCTTTATCCATTCGTCTGTCTGTGGACATTTAGGTTGCTTCCATTACCTGGCTATTGTAAATAGTGCTGCAATGAACAATTTGGTGACTATGTCTTTTTGATTTATGGTTTTCTCTGGGTATATGCCCAGAAGTGGGGTTGCTGGATCATATGGGAATTCTATATTTAGTTTTTTAAGGAACTTCCATACTGTTCTCCATAGTGACTGTATCAATTTACATTCCCACCAATAGTGGAAGAGGGTTCCTTTTCTCCACACCCTCCCCAGCATTTGTTGTTTGTAGATTTTCTGATGATGCCCATTCTAACAGGTGTGTGGTGATACCTCATTGTAGTTTTGATTTGCATTTCTCTAATAATTAGTGATGTTGCGCAGCTTTCCATGTGCGTCTTGGCCATCTCTGTGTCTTCTTTGAAGAAATGTCTATTTAGATCTTCTACCCATTTTTGTATTGGGTTGTTTGTTTTTCAATATTAAGCTGCATGAGCTGTTTATATATATTGGAGATTAAACCTTTGTCCATTGATTCGTTTGCAAATATTTTCTCCCATTCTGAGGGTTGCCTTTTTCCATTCCCGTTTTTTAACAAAAAAAAGAAAGAAAGAAAAAGAAGCAGAACACAAATGTGCATAAAATATGCCTCTTGAAACTGTCGTTTTGAAATATGGACGTCTTTTGAATTTTTTGGTCGATATACGACCCCAGGATTTGTTTTCAGGCCAGGTGTCATTTACAGGCCTGCACTTATTTTGAATATCAACTGACCTTTAGCGCTGGGATTAAAGCTGCTGTTGTGTGAAACGGCCACAAGGTGGCAGCAGTTCTCCTTTACCAAATGTGGTTACTAGGACACAGAGCCTCAATGCAAGTCGTGTTCTAGGTTGTAATTTAGAATGGAATGTGCCAGGAAAGAGCCCCTTAAGTTTGTCTCGCTACGTCTTGTTCGTGTTTTTAATTTAATTTTTATTTTTTATCACAGCAAGTTTGATTACAATGTTTGGCTTGTTGCAGGTGTGCAAGATGTGGTTCTTTTACACATATACATATGTCTGTTCCTCCTGGGATCCTTTTCCCATGTACGTTATGACAGAATGTTGAGTAGTCTTCTCTTGGTATTCCGTAGGTGTTTGGTGATTATATATTTCACCTGTGTTTGTGTATGTCTGTTAACCCCAATATCCTAATGTATCCAATCCTCACACCTTTCCATTGGTGAACCATAAGTTTGTTTAATGAATCTGTGATTGCCCTTCTCTGTGGAAATATCTTCACTGGTATCAATTTATCGGTAACACCTCCAAGTGATATCATACGATATGTGTCTTTCTCTTTCTGACTTACTGCAAGTCACGTGATTACCTCTAGACTCATCTACGGTGCTGCAAATGGCATTGTGTCCTTTTTTTCCTTGGCTAATATTCTGTCTGTACATGTACCAGTTCTTCTTTGTCCACTCATCTGTTGATGGACTTTTTGGTTGCTTCCATGTCATGGCTATTGTAATGCTGCGGCAATGCACATTTGCCTGCCTGTGTCTTTCCAATGCTGTCTTCTTAGGTTATAGGCCCAGGAGTGGGCCTGCTGGATCATATGGTAGCAAAATGTTTACCTTGTAGAGGCACCTCCATTCTGTTCTCATTAGTGGCTCTTACCAGGTTACGTCCCACTTAAAGTTGAGGTTATGTTCTTCTCCACAACACCTTCAGTGTTTATTGTTTGTAGTATTTTGGCTGATGTTTATTCTGACTAGTGTGAGCTGATACCACTTTGTGGTTGGATTTGCACGCGTCTCATAATCCCTTGAAATTGAGCTTTCTGGCATGTCCTTTTTTTCTTCAAACTGTGAGTACAGCTTACCTCTTCAAATTGTTTTCGTGAAGTATGTGTGACATTTAGAAATATTTTGGCCATTACCTCCCTCAAGACATTTTGAGGGCAGGTTTCATTTACAGCCCTCCAGTACTGGTGCATATGAAGTGACCCTTAGCACAGGTTTGAAGGCTGCTGTTGCAGGTAACGGCCATAGGGCGGCAGCATTTCTGCTTTTCCCAATCTGGTAACTAGGGAAACAGACCATCCTGGCAGTGGTGTTCCTCGGTTATATATTAGAGTGGAATGTGCCCCCAAAAGCTGATGTCTCCTTACTTATGTTTGTTTTATGAATTGAATTTATATTTTTTTTATTGGAGTCATATTCCATTGTGTACATGGACCACTTCTTCTTTGTGCATTCCTCTGTGGATGGACATTTTCGTAGCTTCCAAGTGTTGGATAGGGTAGATATTGCTGGAGTGCAGGATTGCCAGCCTGTGTCTTTTTGTGTTTTTGCGGTACGTGGGCCTCTTGCTGCCGTGGACCCTCCCATTGCAGAGCACAGGCTGCGGATGCGCAGGCCCAGCAGGCATGGCTCACGGGACCAGCCGCTCCGCGGCATGTGGGATCTTCCCGAACCGGCGCGTGAACCCGTGTCCCCTGCATTGGCAGGCGGGCTCTCAACCACTGCGCCACCAGTGAAACCCAGCCTGTGTCTTTTTGATTCTCATCCCCTCAGGCGATAGGCCCAGCAGTGGGTACGCTTGATTGAATGGTACCTCAGTATTTACCTTTACAAGACACCCCATTTTTGTTTTCATTACTGGCTCTTACCATGTCCCACGTTGAACCAAGGGTAGGCATTTCTCCAAAACCCCATCAGCATTTATGGTTTGCAGAATTTTTGCTGATGGCCATTCTGACTGGTGTGAGCTGCTAGGATTGTGTAATTTGGATTTGCATATCTTTAATTATTCCTAATGTTCAGCCTTTTTCCATGCCTTTTTAAATTTCTGGTACAGAAAAACACGGAGAGTCCAATGAACCTCTTGAAATTGTCTTCTTGGATGGTTGCCCTCTTTTGAATTTTGGGGTCAATTTTCGACCCCAGGATTGTTTTTGAGGGCAGGTGTCCTTCACAAGCCTGCAATGAGTGTGAATATTTAGTGACCATTAGCACTGGGTTTAAAGCTGCTGTTGTGGAAATGGCCACAAGGCGGCAGCATTTCTCCATTCCCAAATCTGGTTACTAGGGCAGCAGAGCCTTTCTGGGACCAATGGAATACAGAAGAAGGCATCATTGAAGTCTAATACAGAATACCATGTCCTGGTGGATGGTAGAATGAGCAGCAGGGTGTAGGAATTAGGAACTACTGGATGTATATCCTCGGTGGCTTCACTGACTGTCTTGACATCCTTTACCAGGTCCCCAGCAGCCCACGGGGCTCCCGTCGTCAGGGCAATCCCAGGTTATGGAGCTCACCTGCGCAACTACCCAGCAGCCCATGGGGCTCCCGTGGTCAGGCCCCTCCCAGGATATGGGGCTCACCTGGGCAGGTCCCCAGCAGCCCACGGGGCTCTCATGGTCAGGCCACTCCCAGGTTATGGAGCTCACCTGTGCAACTACCCGGCAGCCCATGGGGCTCTCGTGATCAGGCCCCTCCCAGGATATGGAGCTCCCCTGAGCAGATACCACGGCAGGGCTGGGCACACAGGAACCGTGCACATAGCCCTCATTGCAGAGTACCCCAGATGGCCTGTCACTCAGAGCTGACACAGAGCACCTCAGAGCAGGGCTTGAACTAACAAACAGCAGCTCCGACAGGTCTGTGACACTGGGCATCACTCTGTGCGGCCTCCCTCTGCCTGGTCTTCCAGAGACTTCCACTGCAGCTGGGGCACCAGGCCTCTGTCTCCACCCATCACCCCTCCTCTCCCTGACTCCTGGGTTCCTCTCATTAGGAGAGGGTCTTCTTGAAGTTGTCTCCCACTCATGGGCCAGATAAAATGATTAGAAAACAATGCGGAGCTGCAGCCCCTTGTCTATCCTGACTCCCAGGAGCCCACACCTGTTCCTTGGACCTGGCCTGTTCAGCGAGGTCCATTTTCTGCAATGTGAGCCCATGAGGGGTGAGGATTGGCTGACCTGGGCAGCCTGACACTGCCAGCCAGCCCTCCCCAGGTGTGCCTGGGTTGAGGTCAATATAAACACCACTCCAGGCAGCAAGAGCCCCTGCAGCTGTGCCTGATGCCATATTCTCTGCCCCGTCAGCAGTCTCGGGGCTGTGCTGGTGGGATGGAGTGAGGGGCCACGGCTTTGTGGGTGGCCCGGTGTGAGTGAGGCTCTGCTGGACTTTCTGCAGGAGTTGCCAGGCTGCCACCTGCTAAAGAAGACGATGTGTCACCCATACCTTCCACTGGAATTTCTCCCCGGGCAGAGGTGAGGAAGGGAAAAAGCTGTTGGGTCTGGGACAGGAGGGGTATCTCAGGCAGGGAAATGGAAAACTTCCAGAAGAGTGCCCGGGGCCAGGACCATCTTGGCTGGCCTGCAGGCACCAAGTCAGCCTGCATGCTGTCGCTGGTGTGGCTTCACAGCCCTTCCTCGAGGCTTTCAAGTCCTTGTACATATTCAGGTGTTTTACTTGGGAAGGGTGGGAACAGTTCAGCAGCAGCTGGCCTGGGGCTCAGCTCACGTTTACTCACAGACGCCTCGGCACGGTCCCCCAGCTTTGCAATGAGGAAGCTCCTTGCGGGGGGGCTGCTGGCTGCATGGTAGATGATTCCCCACCTCTGACCATCTTTAGAATTGTTTACCACTGGAGCAAGTGCCCTGATAGTGTTTTCCTCTGAATAACTGGTGGGTTGTTTTTTTGTTGTTGTTGTTCAAGGTAGATTTGATTCCTCTTTTATGTATTTATAGATATAAGCATGGAAATAATTCATTCATATAAATACATCTGTGTGAAGGCAAGAACATATTTCTGTTTTATTTTTAAATTTTGTTTATTTTTTAAAATCTTGAAATTTAATTTTATTTATTTTTTATACAGCAGGTTATTATTAGTTATGTATTTTATACATATACATGTATACAGGACAATCCCAATCTCCCAACTCATCCCACCACCACCACCCCATGGCTTCCCCCCCTTGGTGTCCATACGTTTGTTCTCTACCTCTGTGTCTCTATTTCTGCCCTGCAAACCGGTTCATCTGTACCATTTTTCTAGGCTCCATATATATGCATTAATATACAATATTTGTTTTGCTCTTTCTGACCTACTTCACTCTGTATGACAGTCTCTAGATCCATCGACATCTCTACAAATGACCCAGTTTCATTCCTTTGTATGGCTGAGTAATATTCCATTTTATATATGTACCCCATCTTTATCCATTCGTCTGTCTGTGGACATTTAGGTTGCTTCCATTACCTGGCTATTGTAAATAGTGCTGCAATGAACAATTTGGTGACTATGTCTTTTTGATTTATGGTTTTCTCTGGGTATATGCCCAGAAGTGGGGTTGCTGGATCATATGGGAATTCTATATTTAGTTTTTTAAGGAACTTCCATACTGTTCTCCATAGTGACTGTATCAATTTACATTCCCACCAATAGTGGAAGAGGGTTCCTTTTCTCCACACCCTCCCCAGCATTTGTTGTTTGTAGATTTTCTGATGATGCCCATTCTAACAGGTGTGTGGTGATACCTCATTGTAGTTTTGATTTGCATTTCTCTAATAATTAGTGATGTTGCGCAGCTTTCCATGTGCGTCTTGGCCATCTCTGTGTCTTCTTTGAAGAAATGTCTATTTAGATCTTCTACCCATTTTTGTATTGGGTTGTTTGTTTTTCAATATTAAGCTGCATGAGCTGTTTATATATATTGGAGATTAAACCTTTGTCCATTGATTCGTTTGCAAATATTTTCTCCCATTCTGAGGGTTGCCTTTTTCCATTCCCGTTTTTTAACAAAAAAAAGAAAGAAAGAAAAAGAAGCAGAACACAAATGTGCATAAAATATGCCTCTTGAAACTGTCGTTTTGAAATATGGACGTCTTTTGAATTTTTTGGTCGATATACGACCCCAGGATTTGTTTTCAGGCCAGGTGTCATTTACAGGCCTGCACTTATTTTGAATATCAACTGACCTTTAGCGCTGGGATTAAAGCTGCTGTTGTGTGAAACGGCCACAAGGTGGCAGCAGTTCTCCTTTACCAAATGTGGTTACTAGGACACAGAGCCTCAATGCAAGTCGTGTTCTAGGTTGTAATTTAGAATGGAATGTGCCAGGAAAGAGCCCCTTAAGTTTGTCTCGCTACGTCTTGTTCGTGTTTTTAATTTAATTTTTATTTTTTATCACAGCAAGTTTGATTACAATGTTTGGCTTGTTGCAGGTGTGCAAGATGTGGTTCTTTTACACATATACATATGTCTGTTCCTCCTGGGATCCTTTTCCCATGTACGTTATGACAGAATGTTGAGTAGTCTTCTCTTGGTATTCCGTAGGTGTTTGGTGATTATATATTTCACCTGGGTTTGTGTATGTCTGTTAACCCCAATATCCTAATGTATCCAATCCTCACACCTTTCCATTGGTGAACCATAAGTTTGTTTAATGAATCTGTGATTGCCCTTCTCTGTGGAAATATCTTCACTGGTATCAATTTTTCGGTAACACCTCCAAGTGATATCATACGATATGTGTCTTTCTCTTTCTGACTTACTGCAAGTCACGTGATTACCTCTAGACTCATCTACGGTGCTGCAAATGGCATTGTGTCCTTTTTTTCCTTGGCTAATATTCTGTCTGTACATGTACCAGTTCTTCTTTGTCCACTCATCTGTTGATGGACTTTTTGGTTGCTTCCATGTCATGGCTATTGTAATGCTGCGGCAATGCACATTTGCCTGCCTGTGTCTTTCCAATGCTGTCTTCTTAGGTTATAGGCCCAGGAGAGGGCCTGCTGGATCATATGGTAGCAAAATGTTTACCTTGTAGAGGCACCTCCATTCTGTTCTCATTAGTGGCTCTTACCAGGTTACGTCCCACTTAAAGTTGAGGTTATGCTCTTCTCCACAACACCTTCAGCGTTTATTGTTTGTAGTATTTTGGCTGATGTTTATTCTGACTAGTGTGAGCTGATACCACTTTGTGGTTGGATTTGCACGCGTCTCATAATCCCTTGAAATTGAGCTTTCTGGCATGTCCTTTTTTTCTTCAAACTGTGAGTACAGCTTACCTCTTCAAATTGTTTTCGTGAAGTATGTGTGACATTTAGAAATATTTTGGCCATTACCTCCCTCAAGACATTTTGAGGGCAGGTTTCATTTACAGCCCTCCAGTACTGGTGCATATGAAGTGACCCTTAGCACAGGTTTGAAGGCTGCTGTTGCAGGTAACGGCCATAGGGCGGCAGCATTTCTGCTTTTCCCAATCTGGTAACTAGGGAAACAGACCATCCTGGCAGTGGTGTTCCTCGGTTATATATTAGAGGGGAATGTGCCCCCAAAAGCTGATGTCTCCTTACTTATGTTTGTTTTATGAATTGAATTTATATTTTTTTTATTGGAGTCATATTCCATTGTGTACATGGACCACTTCTTCTTTGTGCATTCCTCTGTGGATGGACATTTTCGTAGCTTCCAAGTGTTGGATAGGGTAGATATTGCTGGAGTGCAGGATTGCCAGCCTGTGTCTTTTTGTGTTTTTGCGGTACGTGGGCCTCTTGCTGCCGTGGACCCTCCCATTGCAGAGCACAGGCTGCGGACGCGCAGGCCCAGCAGGCATGGCTCACGGGACCAGCCGCTCCGCGGCATGTGGGATCTTCCCGAACCGGCGCATGAACCCGTGTCCCCTGCATTGGCAGGCGGGCTCTCAACCACTGCGCCACCAGTGAAACCCAGCCTGTGTCTTTTTGATTCTCATCCCCTCAGGCGATAGGCCCAGCAGTGGGTACGCTTGATTGAATGGTACCTCAGTATTTACCTTTACAAGACACCCCATTTTTGTTTTCATTACTGGCTCTTACCATGTCCCACGTTGAACCAAGGGTAGGCATTTCTCCAAAACCCCATCAGCATTTATGGTTTGCAGAATTTTTGCTGATGGCCATTCTGACTGGTGTGAGCTGCTAGGATTGTGTAATTTGGATTTGCATATCTTTAATTATTCCTAATGTTCAGCCTTTTTCCATGCCTTTTTAAATTTCTGGTACAGAAAAACACGGAGAGTCCAATGAACCTCTTGAAATTGTCTTCTTGGATGGTTGCCCTCTTTTGAATTTTGGGGTCAATTTTCGACCCCAGGATTGTTTTTGAGGGCAGGTGTCCTTCACAAGCCTGCAATGAGTGTGAATATTTAGTGACCATTAGCACTGGGTTTAAAGCTGCTGTTGTGGAAATGGCCACAAGGCGGCAGCATTTCTCCATTCCCAAATCTGGTTACTAGGGCAGCAGAGCCTTTCTGGGACCAATGGAATACAGAAGAAGGCATCATTGAAGTCTAATACAGAATACCATGTCCTGGTGGATGGTAGAATGAGCAGCAGGGTGTAGGAATTAGGAACTACTGGATGTATATCCTCGGTGGCTTCACTGACTGTCTTGACATCCTTTACCAGGTCCCCAGCAGCCCACGGGGCTCCCGTCGTCAGGGCAATCCCAGGTTATGGAGCTCACCTGCGCAACTACCCAGCAGCCCATGGGGCTCCCGTGGTCAGGCCCCTCCCAGGATATGGGGCTCACCTGGGCAGGTCCCCAGCAGCCCACGGGGCTCTCATGGTCAGGCCACTCCCAGGTTATGGAGCTCACCTGTGCAACTACCCAGCAGCCCATGGGGCTCTCGTGATCAGGCCCCTCCCAGGATATGGAGCTCCCCTGAGCAGATACCACGGCAGGGCTGGGCACACAGGAACCGTGCACATAGCCCTCATTGCAGAGTACCCCAGATGGCCTGTCACTCAGAGCTGACACAGAGCACCTCAGAGCAGGACTTGAACGAACAAACAGCAGCTCCGACAGGTCTGTGACACTGGGCATCACTCTGTGCGGCCTCCCTCTGCCTGGTCTTCCAGAGACTTCCACTGCAGCTGGGGCACCAGGCCTCTGTCTCCACCCATCACCCCTCCTCTCCCTGACTCCTGGGTTCCTCTCATTAGGAGACGGTCTTCTTGAAGTTGTCTCCCACTCATGGGCCGGATAAAATGATTAGAAAACAATGCGGAGCTGCAGCCGCTTGTCTATCCTGACTCCCAGGAGCCCACACCTGTTCCTTGGACCTGGCCTGTTCAGCGAGGTCCATTTTCTGCAATGTGAGCCCATGAGGGGTGAGGATTGGCTGACCTGGGCAGCCTGACACTGCCAGCCAGCCCTCCCCAGGTGTGCCTGGGTTGAGGTCAATATAAACACCACTCCAGGCAGCAAGAGCCCCTGTAGCTGTGCCTGATGCCATATTCTCTGCCCCGTCAGCAGTCTTGGGGCTGTGCTGGTGGGATGGAGTGAGGGGCCACGGCTTTGTGGGTGGCCCGGTGTGAGTGAGGCTCTGCTGGACTTTCTGCAGGAGTTGCCAGGCTGCCACCTGCTAAAGAAGACGATGTGTCACCCATACCTTCCGCTGGAATTTCTCCCCGGGCAGAGGTGAGGAAGGGAAAAAGCTGTTGGGTCTGGGACAGGAGGAGTATCTCAGGCAGGGAAATGGAAAACTTCCAGAAGAGTGCCCAGGGCCAGGACCATCTTGGCTGGCCTGCAGGCACCAAGTCAGCCTGCATGCTGTCGCTGGTGTGGCTTCACAGCCCTTCCTCGAGGCTTTCAAGTCCTTGTACATATTCAGGTGTTTTACTTGGGAAGGGTGGGAACAGTTTAGCAGCAGCTGGCCTGGGGCTCAGCTCACGTTTACTCACAGACGCCTCGGCACGGTCCCCCAGCTTTGCAATGAGGAAGCTCCTTGCGGGGGGGCTGCTGGCTGCATGGTAGATGATTCCCCACCTCTGACCATCTTTAGAATTGTTTACCACTGGAGCAAGTGCCCTGATAGGGTTTTCCTCTGAATAACTGGTGGGTTGTTTTTTTTTTCTTTTTGGTTCAAGGTAGATTTGATTCCTCTTTTATGTATTTATAGATATAAGCATGGAAATAATTCATTCATATAAATACATCTGTGTGAAGGCAAGAACATTTTTCTGTTTTATTTTTAAATTTTATTTATTTTTTAAAATCTTGAAATTTAATTTTATTTATTTTTTATACAGCAGGTTATTATTAGTTATGTATTTTATACATATACATGTATACAGGTCAATCCCAATCTCCCAACTCATCCCACCACCACCACCCCATGGCTTCCCCCCCTTGGTGTCCATACGTTTGTTCTCTACCTCTGTGTCTCTATTTCTGCCCTGCAAACCGGTTCATCTGTACCATTTTTCTAGGCTCCATATATATGCATTAATATACAATATTTGTTTTGCTCTTTCTGACCTACTTCACTCTGTATGACAGTCTCTAGATCCATCGACATCTCTACAAATGACCCAGTTTCATTCCTTTGTATGGCTGAGTAATATTCCATTTTATATATGTACCCCATCTTTATCCATTCGTCTGTCTGTGGACATTTAGGTTGCTTCCATTACCTGGCTATTGTAAATAGTGCTGCAATGAACAATTTGGTGACTATGTCTTTTTGAGTTATGGTTTTCTCTGGGTATATGCCCAGAAGTGGGATTGCTGGATCATATGGTAGTTCTATATTTAGTTTTTTAAGGAACTTCCATACTGTTCTCCATAGTGACTGTATCAATTTACATTCCCACCAATAGTGGAAGAGGGTTCCTTTTCTCCACACCCTCCCCAGCATTTGTTGTTTGTAGATTTTCTGATGATGCCCATTCTAACAGGTGTGTGGTGATACCTCATTGTAGTTTTGATTTGCATTTCTCTAATAATTAGTGATGTTGCGCAGCTTTCCATGTGCGTCTTGGCCATCTCTGTGTCTTCTTTGAAGAAATGTCTATTTAGATCTTCTACCCATTTTTGTATTGGGTTGTTTGTCTTTTGAATATTAAGCTGCATGAGCTGTTTATATATATTGGAGATTAAACCTTTGTCCATTGATTCGTTTGCAAATATTTTCTCCCATTCTGAGGGTTGCCTTTTTCCATTCCCGTTTTTTAACAAAAAAAAAGAAAGAAAGAAAAAGAAGCAGAACACAAATGTGCGTAAAATATGCCTCTTGAAACTGTCGTTTTGAAATATGGACGTCTTTTGAATTTTTTGGTCGATATACGACCCCAGGATTTGTTTTCAGGCCAGGTGTCATTTACAGGCCTGCAATTATTTTGAATATCAACTGACCATTAGCGCTGGGATTAAAGCTGCTGTTGTGTGAAACGGCCACAAGGTGGCAGCAGTTCTCCTTTACCAAATGTGGTTACTAGGACAACAGAGCCTCAATGCAAGTCGTGTTCTAGGTTGTAATTTAGAATGGAATGTGCCAGGAAAGAGCCCCTTAAGTTTGTCTCGCTACGTCTTGTTCGTGTTTTTAATTTAATTTTTATTTTTTATCACAGCAAGTTTGATTACAATGTTTGGCTTGTTGCAGGTGTGCAAGATGTGGTTCTTTTACACATATACATATGTCTGTTCCTCCTGGGATCCTTTTCCCATGCACGTTATGACAGAATGTTGAGTAGTCTTCTCTTGGTATTCCGTAGGTGTTTGGTGATTATATATTTCACCTGTGTTTGTGTATGTCTGTTAACCCCAATATCCTAATGTATCCAATCCTCACACCTTTCCATTGGTGAACCATAAGTTTGTTTAATGAATCTGTGATTGCCCTTCTCTGTGGAAATATCTTCACTGGTATCAATTTTTCGGTAACACCTCCAAGTGATATCATACGATATGTGTCTCTCTCTTTCTGACTTACTACAAGTCACGTGATTACCTCTAGACTCATCTACGGTGCTGCAAATGGCATTGTGTCCTTTTTTTCCTTGGCTAATATTCTGTCTGTACATGTACCAGTTCTTCTTTGTCCACTCATCTGTTGATGGACTTTTTGGTTGCTTCCATGTCATGGCTATTGTAATGCTGCGGCAATGCACATTTGCCTGCCTGTGTCTTTCCAATTCTGTCTTCTTAGGTTATAGGCCCAGGAGTGGGCCTGCTGGATCATATGGTAGCAAAATGTTTACCTTGTAGAGGCACCTCCATTCTGTTCTCATTAGTGGCTCTTACCAGGTTACGTCCCCCTTAAAGTTGAGGTTATGCTCTTCTCCACAACACCTTCAGTGTTTATTGTTTGTAGTATTTTGGCTGATGTTTATTCTGACTAGTGTGAGCTGATACCACTTTGTGGTTGGATTTGCACGCGTCTCATAATCCCTTGAAATTGAGCTTTCTGGCATGTCCTTTTTTTCTTCAAACTGTGAGTACAGCTTACCTCTTCAAATTGTTTTCGTGAAGTATGTGTGACATTTAGAAATATTTTGGCCATTACCTCCCTCAAGACATTTTGAGGGCAGGTTTCATTTACAGCCCTCCAGTACTGGTGCATATGAAGTGACCCTTAGCACAGGTTTGAAGGCTGCTGTTGCAGGTAACGGCCAGAGGGCGGCAGCATTTCTGCTTTTCCCAATCTGGTAACTAGGGAAACAGACCATCCTGGCAGTGGTGTTCCTCGGTTATATATTAGAGGGGAATGTGCCCCCAAAAGCTGATGTCTCCTTACTTATGTTTGCTTTATGAATTGAATTTATATTTTTTTTATTGGAGTCATATTCCATTGTGTACATGGACCACTTCTTCTTTGTGCATTCCTCTGTGGATGGACATTTTCGTAGCTTCCAAGTGTTGGATAGGGTAGATATTGCTGGAGTGCAGGATTGCCAGCCTGTGTCTTTTTGTGTTTTTGCGGTACGTGGGCCTCTTGCTGCCGTGGACCCTCCCATTGCAGAGCACAGGCTGCGGACGCGCAGGCCCAGCAGGCATGGCTCACGGGACCAGCCGCTCCGCGGCATGTGGGATCTTCCCGAACCGGCGCATGAACCCGTGTCCCCTGCATTGGCAGGCGGGCTCTCAACCACTGCGCCACCAGTGAAACCCAGCCTGTGTCTTTTTGATTCTCATCCCCTCAGGCGATAGGCCCAGCAGTGGGTACGCTTGATTGAATGGTACCTCAGTATTTACCTTTACAAGACACCCCATTTTTGTTTTCATTACTGGCTCTTACCATGTCCCACGTTGAACCAAGGGTAGGCATTTCTCCAAAACCCCATCAGCATTTATGGTTTGCAGAATTTTTGCTGATGGCCATTCTGACTGGTGTGAGCTGCTAGGATTGTGTAATTTGGATTTGCATATCTTTAATTATTCCTAATGTTCAGCCTTTTTCCATGCCTTTTTAAATTTCTGGTACAGAAAAACACGGAGAGTCCAATGAACCTCTTGAAATTGTCTTCTTGGATGGTTGCCCTCTTTTGAATTTTGGGGTCAATTTTCGACCCCAGGATTGTTTTTGAGGGCAGGTGTCCTTCACAAGCCTGCAATGAGTGTGAATATTTAGTGACCATTAGCACTGGGTTTAAAGCTGCTGTTGTGGAAATGGCCACAAGGCGGCAGCATTTCTCCATTCCCAAATCTGGTTACTAGGGCAGCAGAGCCTTTCTGGGACCAATGGAATACAGAAGAAGGCATCATTGAAGTCTAATACAGAATACCATGTCCTGGTGGATGGTAGAATGAGCAGCAGGGTGTAGGAATTAGGAACTACTGGATGTATATCCTCGGTGGCTTCACTGACTGTCTTGACATCCTTTACCAGGTCCCCAGCAGCCCACGGGGCTCCCGTCGTCAGGGCAATCCCAGGTTATGGAGCTCACCTGCGCAACTACCCAGCAGCCCATGGGGCTCCCGTGGTCAGGCCCCTCCCAGGATATGGGGCTCACCTGGGCAGGTCCCCAGCAGCCCACGGGGCTCTCATGGTCAGGCCACTCCCAGGTTATGGAGCTCACCTGTGCAACTACCCAGCAGCCCATGGGGCTCTCGTGATCAGGCCCCTCCCAGGATATGGAGCTCCCCTGAGCAGATACCACGGCAGGGCTGGGCACACAGGAACCGTGCACATAGCCCTCATTGCAGAGTACCCCAGATGGCCTGTCACTCAGAGCTGACACAGAGCACCTCAGAGCAGGACTTGAACGAACAAACAGCAGCTCCGACAGGTCTGTGACACTGGGCATCACTCTGTGCGGCCTCCCTCTGCCTGGTCTTCCAGAGACTTCCACTGCAGCTGGGGCACCAGGCCTCTGTCTCCACCCATCACCCCTCCTCTCCCTGACTCCTGGGTTCCTCTCATTAGGAGACGGTCTTCTTGAAGTTGTCTCCCACTCATGGGCCGGATAAAATGATTAGAAAACAATGCGGAGCTGCAGCCGCTTGTCTATCCTGACTCCCAGGAGCCCACACCTGTTCCTTGGACCTGGCCTGTTCAGCGAGGTCCATTTTCTGCAATGTGAGCCCATGAGGGGTGAGGATTGGCTGACCTGGGCAGCCTGACACTGCCAGCCAGCCCTCCCCAGGTGTGCCTGGGTTGAGGTCAATATAAACACCACTCCAGGCAGCAAGAGCCCCTGTAGCTGTGCCTGATGCCATATTCTCTGCCCCGTCAGCAGTCTTGGGGCTGTGCTGGTGGGATGGAGTGAGGGGCCACGGCTTTGTGGGTGGCCCGGTGTGAGTGAGGCTCTGCTGGACTTTCTGCAGGAGTTGCCAGGCTGCCACCTGCTAAAGAAGACGATGTGTCACCCATACCTTCCGCTGGAATTTCTCCCCGGGCAGAGGTGAGGAAGGGAAAAAGCTGTTGGGTCTGGGACAGGAGGAGTATCTCAGGCAGGGAAATGGAAAACTTCCAGAAGAGTGCCCAGGGCCAGGACCATCTTGGCTGGCCTGCAGGCACCAAGTCAGCCTGCATGCTGTCGCTGGTGTGGCTTCACAGCCCTTCCTCGAGGCTTTCAAGTCCTTGTACATATTCAGGTGTTTTACTTGGGAAGGGTGGGAACAGTTTAGCAGCAGCTGGCCTGGGGCTCAGCTCACGTTTACTCACAGACGCCTCGGCACGGTCCCCCAGCTTTGCAATGAGGAAGCTCCTTGCGGGGGGGCTGCTGGCTGCATGGTAGATGATTCCCCACCTCTGACCATCTTTAGAATTGTTTACCACTGGAGCAAGTGCCCTGATAGGGTTTTCCTCTGAATAACTGGTGGGTTGTTTTTTTTTTCTTTTTGGTTCAAGGTAGATTTGATTCCTCTTTTATGTATTTATAGATATAAGCATGGAAATAATTCATTCATATAAATACATCTGTGTGAAGGCAAGAACATTTTTCTGTTTTATTTTTAAATTTTATTTATTTTTTAAAATCTTGAAATTTAATTTTATTTATTTTTTATACAGCAGGTTATTATTAGTTATGTATTTTATACATATACATGTATACAGGTCAATCCCAATCTCCCAACTCATCCCACCACCACCACCCCATGGCTTCCCCCCCTTGGTGTCCATACGTTTGTTCTCTACCTCTGTGTCTCTATTTCTGCCCTGCAAACCGGTTCATCTGTACCATTTTTCTAGGCTCCATATATATGCATTAATATACAATATTTGTTTTGCTCTTTCTGACCTACTTCACTCTGTATGACAGTCTCTAGATCCATCGACATCTCTACAAATGACCCAGTTTCATTCCTTTGTATGGCTGAGTAATATTCCATTTTATATATGTACCCCATCTTTATCCATTCGTCTGTCTGTGGACATTTAGGTTGCTTCCATTACCTGGCTATTGTAAATAGTGCTGCAATGAACAATTTGGTGACTATGTCTTTTTGAGTTATGGTTTTCTCTGGGTATATGCCCAGAAGTGGGATTGCTGGATCATATGGTAGTTCTATATTTAGTTTTTTAAGGAACTTCCATACTGTTCTCCATAGTGACTGTATCAATTTACATTCCCACCAATAGTGGAAGAGGGTTCCTTTTCTCCACACCCTCCCCAGCATTTGTTGTTTGTAGATTTTCTGATGATGCCCATTCTAACAGGTGTGTGGTGATACCTCATTGTAGTTTTGATTTGCATTTCTCTAATAATTAGTGATGTTGCGCAGCTTTCCATGTGCGTCTTGGCCATCTCTGTGTCTTCTTTGAAGAAATGTCTATTTAGATCTTCTACCCATTTTTGTATTGGGTTGTTTGTCTTTTGAATATTAAGCTGCATGAGCTGTTTATATATATTGGAGATTAAACCTTTGTCCATTGATTCGTTTGCAAATATTTTCTCCCATTCTGAGGGTTGCCTTTTTCCATTCCCGTTTTTTAACAAAAAAAAAGAAAGAAAGAAAAAGAAGCAGAACACAAATGTGCGTAAAATATGCCTCTTGAAACTGTCGTTTTGAAATATGGACGTCTTTTGAATTTTTTGGTCGATATACGACCCCAGGATTTGTTTTCAGGCCAGGTGTCATTTACAGGCCTGCAATTATTTTGAATATCAACTGACCATTAGCGCTGGGATTAAAGCTGCTGTTGTGTGAAACGGCCACAAGGTGGCAGCAGTTCTCCTTTACCAAATGTGGTTACTAGGACAACAGAGCCTCAATGCAAGTCGTGTTCTAGGTTGTAATTTAGAATGGAATGTGCCAGGAAAGAGCCCCTTAAGTTTGTCTCGCTACGTCTTGTTCGTGTTTTTAATTTAATTTTTATTTTTTATCACAGCAAGTTTGATTACAATGTTTGGCTTGTTGCAGGTGTGCAAGATGTGGTTCTTTTACACATATACATATGTCTGTTCCTCCTGGGATCCTTTTCCCATGCACGTTATGACAGAATGTTGAGTAGTCTTCTCTTGGTATTCCGTAGGTGTTTGGTGATTATATATTTCACCTGTGTTTGTGTATGTCTGTTAACCCCAATATCCTAATGTATCCAATCCTCACACCTTTCCATTGGTGAACCATAAGTTTGTTTAATGAATCTGTGATTGCCCTTCTCTGTGGAAATATCTTCACTGGTATCAATTTTTCGGTAACACCTCCAAGTGATATCATACGATATGTGTCTCTCTCTTTCTGACTTACTACAAGTCACGTGATTACCTCTAGACTCATCTACGGTGCTGCAAATGGCATTGTGTCCTTTTTTTCCTTGGCTAATATTCTGTCTGTACATGTACCAGTTCTTCTTTGTCCACTCATCTGTTGATGGACTTTTTGGTTGCTTCCATGTCATGGCTATTGTAATGCTGCGGCAATGCACATTTGCCTGCCTGTGTCTTTCCAATTCTGTCTTCTTAGGTTATAGGCCCAGGAGTGGGCCTGCTGGATCATATGGTAGCAAAATGTTTACCTTGTAGAGGCACCTCCATTCTGTTCTCATTAGTGGCTCTTACCAGGTTACGTCCCCCTTAAAGTTGAGGTTATGCTCTTCTCCACAACACCTTCAGTGTTTATTGTTTGTAGTATTTTGGCTGATGTTTATTCTGACTAGTGTGAGCTGATACCACTTTGTGGTTGGATTTGCACGCGTCTCATAATCCCTTGAAATTGAGCTTTCTGGCATGTCCTTTTTTTCTTCAAACTGTGAGTACAGCTTACCTCTTCAAATTGTTTTCGTGAAGTATGTGTGACATTTAGAAATATTTTGGCCATTACCTCCCTCAAGACATTTTGAGGGCAGGTTTCATTTACAGCCCTCCAGTACTGGTGCATATGAAGTGACCCTTAGCACAGGTTTGAAGGCTGCTGTTGCAGGTAACGGCCAGAGGGCGGCAGCATTTCTGCTTTTCCCAATCTGGTAACTAGGGAAACAGACCATCCTGGCAGTGGTGTTCCTCGGTTATATATTAGAGGGGAATGTGCCCCCAAAAGCTGATGTCTCCTTACTTATGTTTGCTTTATGAATTGAATTTATATTTTTTTTATTGGAGTCATATTCCATTGTGTACATGGACCACTTCTTCTTTGTGCATTCCTCTGTGGATGGACATTTTCGTAGCTTCCAAGTGTTGGATAGGGTAGATATTGCTGGAGTGCAGGATTGCCAGCCTGTGTCTTTTTGTGTTTTTGCGGTACGTGGGCCTCTTGCTGCCGTGGACCCTCCCATTGCAGAGCACAGGCTGCGGACGCGCAGGCCCAGCAGGCATGGCTCACGGGACCAGCCGCTCCGCGGCATGTGGGATCTTCCCGAACCGGCGCATGAACCCGTGTCCCCTGCATTGGCAGGCGGGCTCTCAACCACTGCGCCACCAGTGAAACCCAGCCTGTGTCTTTTTGATTCTCATCCCCTCAGGCGATAGGCCCAGCAGTGGGTACGCTTGATTGAATGGTACCTCAGTATTTACCTTTACAAGACACCCCATTTTTGTTTTCATTACTGGCTCTTACCATGTCCCACGTTGAACCAAGGGTAGGCATTTCTCCAAAACCCCATCAGCATTTATGGTTTGCAGAATTTTTGCTGATGGCCATTCTGACTGGTGTGAGCTGCTAGGATTGTGTAATTTGGATTTGCATATCTTTAATTATTCCTAATGTTCAGCCTTTTTCCATGCCTTTTTAAATTTCTGGTACAGAAAAACACGGAGAGTCCAATGAACCTCTTGAAATTGTCTTCTTGGATGGTTGCCCTCTTTTGAATTTTGGGGTCAATTTTCGACCCCAGGATTGTTTTTGAGGGCAGGTGTCTTTCACAAGCCTGCAATGAGTGTGAATATTTAGTGACCATTAGCACTGGGTTTAAAGCTGCTGTTGTGGAAATGGCCACAAGGCGGCAGCATTTCTCCATTCCCAAATCTGGTTACTAGGGCAGCAGAGCCTTTCTGGGACCAATGGAATACAGAAGAAGGCATCATTGAAGTCTAATACAGAATACCATGTCCTGGTGGATGGTAGAATGAGCAGCAGGGTGTAGGAATTAGGAACTACTGGATGTATATCCTCGGTGGCTTCACTGACTGTCTTGACATCCTTTACCAGGTCCCCAGCAGCCCACGGGGCTCCCGTCGTCAGGGCAATCCCAGGTTATGGAGCTCACCTGCGCAACTACCCAGCAGCCCATGGGGCTCCCGTGGTCAGGCCCCTCCCAGGATATGGGGCTCACCTGGGCAGGTCCCCAGCAGCCCACGGGGCTCTCATGGTCAGGCCACTCCCAGGTTATGGAGCTCACCTGTGCAACTACCCGGCAGCCCATGGGGCTCTCGTGATCAGGCCCCTCCCAGGATATGGAGCTCCCCTGAGCAGATACCACGGCAGGGCTGGGCACACAGGAACCGTGCACATAGCCCTCATTGCAGAGTACCCCAGATGGCCTGTCACTCAGAGCTGACACAGAGCACCTCAGAGCAGGACTTGAACGAACAAACAGCAGCTCCGACAGGTCTGTGACACTGGGCATCACTCTGTGCGGCCTCCCTCTGCCTGGTCTTCCAGAGACTTCCACTGCAGCTGGGGCACCAGGCCTCTGTCTCCACCCATCACCCCTCCTCTCCCTGACTCCTGGGTTCCTCTCATTAGGAGAGGGTCTTCTTGAAGTTGTCTCCCACT